>NC_058092.1:77485000-82485000 GCF_020171115.1 Neogale vison | reverse complement strand
AAAACTACTTCCCACTAAACTCTAAAATTGGAAAAAAAAAAAAAAAAATTAAATGGAGCTTCTGAAATAGAGGTAGGGATGGCAAGACTGGAGAATCCCTTAGGCACCTCCCAAAGGTTTTGGGTTACCACACAGCTCCCCCTGGGGGCCTACTGGCAGAAGCTTTGGGCTCCCGGGAGGATTGTTTTAAAACCCAGTTTCAAACAATCATATGTTAAAATAACATTTTAACAGTTCTTCCTCCCTAAAAGAGAGAACAAGAAGTAAAACTGACCTTTTGGATATAGACCAATATTAATAATTAATTCAGCCCTTCCTTTACAGCCAAAACCACTCATTTCCCAATCAAGGAGTTGCTGGGAATATCGTCTATAATTTCACTGTAAAGAACTCTCCTTCTTCAAATAGATGGGATATGAAAAGTCCAGGGTCAAAGGTACTTGAAGGTCAAAGATACTTGGTCTCCATTCTTATCAAGGCCCGTGTGAGCTAATTGGGCAGGGTAGCCCTAATGGTTACTCACTTAGTTCTCAAAGGGCAGATCCCTCATCTTGATCTTCCTTCCGGCCTGGTACCAGCACTCCTTGGCAAATGAACAGATTACCATTCCGAGGTTTGATCTCTGGCTTCCACATTTCCCCAGTCATGTTCTTACAGTCTTTCCATTGCGTTATGAATAGTCCTCATTTTCTATTTTCTTTGAAGGTAATTCCCGATTGGTCCTTTGAAAAGGATAGCTCCCCCTCCCCACATTTAATGTTGAAATGTGTTGAAATTCCAGGAGTGGGATTTAATGGGATCAGTTGGATATAAGATTTCCTTATTTTTTTTTTATGGTTCATAAAAAATAATTTATTCAATCAGAGTGAACTCCTGCTGGTGCATTATAGTTGCAGCAGGTGTCTTTAGAATGGCTTCTGAAAGGAAGTTCAAAATAAAAAATCTGCAAAACAAGTAGTATTTTCTTCCTGTGAGCAAGGCACACTTCTCCGGTGACACAACCAAGCCTTAGTGAAGGCTGGTATGTACAGGTAACATGTAAGATAATCCAAATTAAAGATATCAAAAATAAGTTAGAGGAATTCAGGGATGCCTGGCTGGCTCAGTCAGTAAAACATGAGACTTTTGATCTCAGGGGTCATGAGTTCAAGTCCCATGTTGGGTTTGGAGCCTACTTTAAAAGGAAAAAAAGTAATTTAGAAGAATTCAAACGTAATGAAGCCATTTCATTGGATCCCTGAAGCCTCATATTTACACTCATGATCATATAGATCCTGAGGAACGTAGACAACTGTGCCAAAAATGCTAAGGAAAGAGAAACTGCATTGTCTCTCTCCTCTGGGACAGAGACCTCAGGAAGAAAATACTTCTTTATTTGCCCACTGCTAAATTCCTGGCACCTCATACCTTGCCTGCTACATAGTAGATGCTCCTGAAATATTTGTTCAGCCCAGGAATAAATGAATGAACTGCTATTGTCTCCAAATATGTATCTGTTCTTACAACCCTAGGTGGGAATTAGTAAATTTCAAATGATATCTACTTTGATAGACAGCTAAAAATTATTTGGCCATGTTTCATAGTGCTTGGAATCTACAGTCCAGGTATAAAGATGGAAGTGTCTTTGAGTTAAATGGTGGGAGAAGTTTATTCAGAAGTGTTAGTCATTATAAGTATTTTAAACTATATTCAATGTTGGCACTTTTGGAATGCAGATTTTGATGCAGTCTGATTTTGAAGGAAAGAAAATGTTACGGTGACTCATAAAAGTCTTCTCCATCTTAAATCCGTTTTTACAAAACTTTGAACTTGCAGAAACACAAAGATAAAAATTATCCTCATTAGTGTTTTTACTTAACTCGGGAGTGAATATGTTTCACTTAGGTGTGCGTCCCAATGAGGAATAAAGTGTGGCCAGAAAGATAAGAGCAATGAAGTGTAAGAGCTCATATAGGGGTTTGTGGTAAGTACCTGGTTAAGTTTTACAATCTGCTATTACCCACGGCAAATCTAGAGATCTATATATTGCATTAATAATTACTATTTTCAGACTTATGGTTTATCAACTGCCATTATAATGAGCTTTTATCATTTCCAAAGTAGATTCAAACCACAATCGTCTTTGAGGCAAACAATAAAACCGACGCATTAGTATATATGAACATATATAATTTGTATGTGTATGCATCAATATATATATTTAAGCATTTCTTCTGTTTGGGTACTTCTGTTTGGGTACTTCTGTTTGATTATAACTAGATCGTTTATGCCTTGAAGTGAGTAAATTTTTCATTTATTTATTCAACAGATATTTACAGAGTGTCTACCATGGGACAACTAGGCATTGAGGCTAAATGATGAATAAGTCAAATGTGGTCCCTATCCCCATGGTGCTTTCAGCCCGGAGGAAAGTCTTGTGAATGAGCTCTTACATCAAGTGACTCACTATGTAAAGTGGGATACTATGGGGAGTACAGGTTACTTCAGTGACACATTGAAGAAACATCTAATTTGTACTTAGATTTAAGAATGCTACCAAGAAAAGTAGTGTATGCAAACTGAGGCTGGAGAGATAAGGAGTTGGCCAGGCTGACACATCCTTTACAAATCCATAGAGCTCATAGCATGGCATTCCACAATGATGGGATGCCAAATGATTTTATTTTATTAATATTTCCTTTATTTTGAGAGCTTGCCACAGATCCAGCTTTGCATCAGCATTGGAAGAGATTCAAGGAAGTGTAAGACTTCATCTCTATAATTAGTGAAGTCTATAAGACTTCACCTCTATAATTAAGGATTCTCCAAATTAGTGGAGGAGAAATAAAGTACATGCATTGCTCTCTAATTGTTTTATATGTAAGAGGATGTAATTCATAACAGCATGCATAGGACAGGCAATGAGCATTGTGGAACTTCAGGAAAATGAGAGATTGAAATAGGGGTGAAGAGCAAATTGGATAACATAGAGGAAAAGAGACTTGAGGTCTATTATAGAAGAGGTGGAATCGATGGGCAAGAACTTGACATTGAGAATGAATCTGGCTACAGAGGGGAGTAGTTGGGGACGAGATGTCAGGTTCAATGTAGCAGAAAGTACTTGTTGAGCTGCAGTTTTGAGTGGACCTGATAGATCATGGTGCTTAGTTACAGGTTCCTGAATAAGAGAACGGCAAAGTTGTGTTAATGAGTTGCCAAGAAAGCTATCATTCTTCTTCCTCCTCAAAGCCCAAATCCATACAGGTTTCCTCTTGATGGGCATTTTGATTGACATTTTGAGTAATGATGAACCTTCAGGGGGCCTCTGACACAAAAGTAAGCTGTTAATTGTCTACTAATTGGGAAAAAACAAAAAAAGACCTTGGAAGATAAGGCCTGCCTTTCCTTGCCCGGAAGCATGAGAGTGAAAGGGAAGCCTTGTCTTATTAAAGTTACTCCAACATTCTCTCCAAGTTCCTGCCACCCCTGCTTCTACCAGCTTTCTAATCCTTCAGCTTTTCCAAGGCGGTGAGTCCACGAAACTGAGTAGACTCATAGATTATCTTATCTCACCCTCGTTGTTATTGGAAAAGATATAAAAATCTTTGAAGGAATGAGAATGAAGCCAGAAGAGAAAGAGTCCCAAGATGCTGGTTAATAACTTTTGAGAATCCAGAGCAAGTGAGAGGGTCAAGATTCATAATAATTCCCTATTCATAATAAATTTAGAGGCTTCTATTTTAAGACAGAGAGGGTTTTCACTGAGTTTGAACGACTTCAGCTGTCTGAGGAAAACAGGTTGCTCTAATGTGCTGTTCTCTTCCATTAACATGCTAAGAGCATGGGCTCTTAGCATATGCAGTTCCCTCTGCCGAGACCCTTCCCAACTCACCCCCCCCCCTTTCGTTTGGCGTTCTCCTAGTCAAGCTTCACATTTCCTCCTAGAACTTTCTCTGAGAGGCCTTCCATGCCTCCATTAGGTCCCTTTTGTTATCCTCTCTCACAACACTCTGCACAACTCCTCTCTCAGAACACTTATCAAAATTGATCTGTTGCATGCAGTGTCTCCGACTTCTGCTGCTCTGTGGACTCCATGGAAAGAGGGAGCATTTTTGTTTTGTCCACCACTGTATCTTTGGAGTCATCACCATGCCTGGCACAGAAGATGCCCCAACTAAATGTTCTTGAGAGCATCCGTATGTGTAGCTGCTGCAGGTAAGGGTGGGAGTTGGAGGAGAAAAGTGGTGGGGCGTTGCCATAGCTTGTGGGCCCGCTGGTCAACAGCCAATGATCAAAAGAATTTTCTGCAGTTGTCAGAAAACATGGATTTGTGTTGAGCCACATTCTGTATTCTGACATCAAGGTTCAGGAAAGCTAGCTGGGTGATATTTCAGGGTTGCTGACTTCCTGACACAAATGCCAAGATAGAATCCATATTTTCTAGATTCAGACAATTTTGATGTTCCTACAAGTTCCTGTCCTTTTCTCTAGTATTTCGGTAATATCTGATGAGTTGGAAAATATTTGGAATTAAGCATTTAGATGAGAAAATTCCAAAATTACCAGCCAATCAGTAAATCAAAGGGATTTTATTACCAATTAATTAGTCTTTACTTCTAAAGCCTCTTCTGACAGAAAAGGAAAAGCGATCCTGAATGGGGTTTCTGTCATAGATCAAGTCCAGATCTCAGAGCTATTAACTTGCTTGCGTGGAGCCATAAGATTTGTGTTCGGAGGATTCCTCCTCACATTGTTGTCATAGCTTCTCATTTTCAGCAGACATTACACACCACTCATCACTCACTCTCCACGGCAATACCTTATCAGCATCCTGAGCTGTGGCTGCCTCTAGCGGATGAAGAGTCTCCCAGCTTACCTAAAAGAACATCAATCATTCTTCATTCTTAGTGTTCAGACTTGCTCATCAGTCAGTAACAACGCTTCCTGCAGCCTTGAAAATTATTTCTGAATAAACACGGGGCCGAGAAGAGCTGAAATGATTGACAGCTCATAACTCCTCCAGTGCTTTATGTTTCAAAACCAGTGTGTATGCAGATGTCTCCTCATTACCAACGTTTGGATGTCACTTAAACGTAGCTACAACTGAGAGGGGAACTGCATGGGTTAGATTGTCAAGCATCTTAATGGGGTTTTGCGCCTGTAGCAGACATTCTAGAGAGCTCTGAACCAGGGTTGAGATTTGAGGTGAAGAGCTATCACTTGCAGATTAGGTAGCTCACAAAACTGTGACATGGGGAAATTTGTTTTTGGCAATTCTTTCCCTTTCCCTGTATTTTTTTCCCCCCAGATCCCCACAACCAAAGTGAGACACCTCCCACCCCACCCCCTCACTGAGATACGTCAAAGCCTCTTGCAAAGAGCAAATGCTCTTCTCCCATCAATGATTAATCACTACCACCTTACTAGGTCTTCCAGTTTGGGACTTAGAGCTACTTAAGGAGAAATTGAGGTGGGAATGGGTGGGGATGAACAGAGGAGGTTAGGAGGAGAGAGGGTGATGGATTAATTAAATAAAAAGTTTCCTGATAGTGGGTAAGATCTGACCATGAGTTTTTCTTTCCAAGAATCGGATGACTTAAGTGATGACATTGTCTTTCCTGGAGGGGGTATTAAGAATTTCCTGGCTGGGGTGGCTGGGTGATGGACTTTGGGGAGGGTATGTGCTATGGTGAGTGCTGTGAATTATATAAGACTGATGAATCACAGACCTGTGCCCCTGAAACAAACAGTACATTATATGTTAATTTTTTAAAAAAGAATTTCCTGGCTGGTTTGAGGGGCATATTTTGAGGACAGGATGAGTTTTGAGGTTCCTTCAGCCATTTGACGGGGGTGTCAGTCTTTTCTGCCTCTGAACGCCAACTGCTATATTTGCAAAATTTGGAAAGACAATGATGGCTGCCTTCTGTTTTTAACTGGTCCTGTATTGGATTTCATCAGATTCTGCCACTGCCTAAGGAATATATTCAGTATTCACTTGGGAGTGGCAGCGCGCCTATTGGCATGGAAGAATGATCATAGAACTCAACAATGCATAACTAACAGTCAAGCTCATGGCCCAAGTTCTGGGAAATTTCATCCACTATCAGTTATCCTCAACACCAGGAGAACACCCTAAGGCCTAACAACCATTTATATGGTATGATTTTCAGGGCAGTGAAATCAGTTAGGCTACTAGGTTCATATACAACCTGCACCACTAAATTTTTAACTCATTGTGAACAGGGACTATGTCTTGTTTACCACTGTTTTGCAAGAGAATGGCACAGTACTGGGCCTGGGGTAAGAAAACAATAAGTAATGGTTGAATGAACAACACTCTCTTTATTCTCCCCTCCACACCCTCCTCCTTCCCCTCCTGTGCAACTCTGCTCTATCCCTACTTCCAATGAACACACTTAACGTGCAGGCAGAAGTGGAGTGGCAGTTTTAGATTTAGTAGATATCAATTTGAATAAAATCCAAAGATTTTCTTTACTGACAGCACAGAGATTTGAGTAGATGCCCTCTATGGCTGTCTGGGAAGCAAGGATAAGGACAAAGTAGGAACAGAAAGAGATAGAGAACACACCGCCCATGGAAAAATACCAGGGCCATCGCTCATAGTGCCTTGCACTCTGAGTAATGGGGTGAACCCAGAGGTCAAAATCCTTCGGGTTTTAAAATTTGGGTTTTTGCATCGGAATAAGATGGTTCTACAGCTCTACTACCAAAAATCTGAGTTGTTCATTCATTTCAAGGTGTTAGAATCTTTCCACATGCTAGACACTGTCTTAGACACTAATAATATGAAATGAATAAAGTAAGATTCTAGTCTATGAGTT
This sequence comes from Neogale vison, assembly GCF_020171115.1. Classification (NCBI taxonomy): domain Eukaryota; kingdom Metazoa; phylum Chordata; class Mammalia; order Carnivora; family Mustelidae; genus Neogale; species Neogale vison. The sequence continues at coordinate 82,478,176 of NC_058092.1, read as the reverse complement.
GCTCGTAATCTATGCAGTGCATTCATACAAAAAAAGTTCAGGGAGAAAAAAAGGCATCACAAATCACAATCTATAGTATCTTTTTGTTTTTGTTTTTTTGGTTTGTTTGTTTGTTTGTTTGTTTGTTGTAGTCTGGTGGGGCAAATACTGGACCCAGACCAAACTTCCTTAGTCAGTCAGACCACCAGTCTGGGTGGTGTGGCCAAGGAATGTTCTCATAGTTGTGTGGTCAAGAACATGAGTCTCAGGGCGCCTGGGTGGCTCAGTGGGTTAAGCTTCTGCCTTGGGCTCAGGTCATGATCTCAGAGTCATGGAATCGAGCCCCGCATCGGGCTCCCTGCTCAGCGGGGAGCCTGCTTCCCATCCCCTCTCTCTCTCTGCCTGCCTCTTTGCCTACTTGTGATCTCTGTCTGTCAAATAAATAAGTAAAATCTTAAAAAATAAAAAATAAAAAAAGAACATGAGTCTCTGAAGACCATGTGTGAGCTAAGAACATGGATCCATTCTATTAGTCCGTAGATAATAACTGGAGCAGCCCGCTTTTCCAAACCCTAGTTAAGACATCTGAAAACTTACTCTGGGTCAGTTTTGGTGTGTTGGTGAGAGTAGATACATCACAGAATGGAAAGCTCAGCAATAGACTGCAGGGACAAATAACAGAAGACTATGTACACTAGAGACAAATAAACAAAAAGAGGAAAATGAAAGAAAACCAGTTTCTAGAAATAAGAAGCGAGCCTTACCACTAGCACTTGAAATATATGACAGGACCGTATCAACAAGCTCTGCTGTATTTTCCATTGGCTGCTCGTGGTCTATTTTTCTCTCTAGACAACTTTCTTTAAAAAGAAAATCCAGATTTCCAGGGTTGGGCAGAGTGTGGGGAAGAAACGACAGGAGGCAGGCACTGTCAAGGAAAGACGTTGTCTCTGGAAGGAAGCGAGGGGCCAGAAGGCAAGGCTGGCTCCCTGGGCAGGTTTCCTTGCTGCCACTCCATGTGTCTTTTCCCTCCCACTCCTGTGGGCACTTTCTTTCTTGGCACAGCGAGAATTGAGGAAAGTCACGACAAAAATCCTGTCATGTGCTGGGAAAGGAGAAAAAGTTTTAGATCGTTGCCTTTTTCACAAAAAGAGTTGCATGAAAATTGATGTGCAATTTTAGAGGGGAGCTTCGCCTTTGTTCAACTTACTCTAACACTCTTCTAAGTTCCCATACTCCCTGCTCCTACCTCCTGAACAAATGAAAACAACAAACCCTCCTCTCAGCAGGCACACATACCCACATGAAATGCAACTTAGCTGGCAGCCAGCATCATCTGTCCCAGGGCTATCTCCGAGGACTGTAGATTTATCTTGGACTGACTTCAGACATTTCCCCTCTGATCTTCTACTGGCGACGGTTTTCGCCAGTTTCCTTACTGCCTCCCTTGGCGCTCATTAATTAACTGATCCTCACTCTGTGAGTAAATGTGAGCTCTTGCGTTTGGCTGTAGAGAGGATTATGACATTTTGCAAATGCACGCATGCACACACACACACACACACACACACACACACGAGTGGGGAGAATATTCCGAGTACCACACAGGCAACCAAGGTCAACTAGGAGAAACTGGTTTTTAAAAACCTGTTGAAGCAAGTCACCTAGAGAAAAGATGGGAAAATAGGCTTATTTGGTGACATTTACTTATTCCCAACGTGATATTTTAAAAGGCAAATAGAGAAACTGGAACTTGCTATTTAATTGAGGTTCAGGTATTTCAAAGCTTGCTTATCTCTCCAGCCCGTCTGGTGTTTCCATGGTGTTCCTTTTCCGCTTCTATTAGTCTGGGACGTGGGTAGCAAGTTGATGAACATTTTTAATGAGTAAATCCTTTTCTACACCAAATTTTATAGATAATTAAATCTGATTTATAGGGCAGGTTTCAGCAACAGTCAAGGAGGGAAGAGAGGAAGGCAAAGGGGAGGGGGCCCAATCACTGGAACCCCGAACGAGACTCTAAGTGGGATCTGCTTTGTCTGTGTCACCTTCCCAGCAGCCCCTCAGCAGCTTGCCACTGGGCTTGTGACACACAATAAGACTCAGTGACGGCTTGGCCATGGGTTTTTCAGTTTTGTTTGTTTGGGGTTTCCAGACAAAGAAGTTCTCTTGTCCAAGAGACGGGTCCTCATCTTTGTCTGCTGCTCTCCTGCTACTCTAGGTCATGCTGAAAGCCACCCATAAAAAAGGGGAAAAAACAAAAACCAAAAAACCAAAACAAGCTCAGAACGCACCATGGAAGACTTCATCCTTTCATTGTGTCTTATTTGTCAAACATCCTGTACGGAGCGAACATCCTTCTGGATGCCGAAGATGTGGCAGCAATGAACGGCACAGGTCGTTAAGACTCTTGACTTGAGACGGGAAATAGACTCAGTGGAAGGAACCATAGACAAAATACAGGGTAATCCCTATTAGGATATGGAGACCTTGGAGGGTGAGTGCCTTGGCCTGTGTCAGGCTGCTCCTCTGTCATTGGTGGAGTTGGGTATAGATGTTGGGTCTTGTGACTTGCAGGCCAGAATCTGCTTATCACACTGCACTCTCTTGTCATTTGTAGAATACAGTAAAAGCAAAAGACAAAAATAGCCACAGCTGAGGTTTTGTGCTAAATAACTCAATTTATTGACCTTGAAACACCAGATGGGTTTTAACGCTCCTCTATGCATTTTCTACTTGTATTCATTCATACATTGAAAGTTTCGTATTGGTTTGAGTTATGGGTCCTGAAATATCTGGTATTCCGGGGCTTACACGCTTAAACACATAAAGCATTATGTCAACCTCTTGGCTCCCCTCTGAAATAATGTGTTCAAATAGGTTTTTGAAAGCCAAGATCACTCCCGTCGCCGTCATCGTCATCATCATCATCATCATCCAGAGATTCCTGAGTGATACATGGCTGAGCTACCCTATGCACAAATTTGCAAGGTAATGAGTCCTCCGAAAGGAGACTTAATGTCAGACTGCTGGACTCCGCCCTGATGCTTCACTTAGATTAGAATGCCAAGAGAATGTCTACGGGCAGCCTGCTTGCGTTTTATCTTTGAATTATCTTGCATCTTTCCATTGAATTCTTTTTTCTGTTTATCTTAGTAGTATAAAGTTCTTATCCAATTTGCACATAACAGAAAATATATCGTACCATAAACAAAAGTCCTCCGCCCGGAGAAAACCATTAGCTATAGTACGATGCACCCAGTGCAAACTTTCTTAACGCCTACAGCAACGTGGGAGCTCCCGTAGAGTGCTGTGCTGTGACGTCAAAATAACTTCATGATGATTTTGATTGTCGTTTCCTATCTGTATATAGAAATCCACATCTATATTTTTGAACAGTGATACAGTATTTGCTATAAGGCTAAACAGTAGTTTACTTAAACCAGTCCATACTTAGTTAATATTTGGGTTATTGACAGTTATTCCCTAAAATTCATTCTTGCATATATCTGTTAACTATACTTATTAACCCAGAATTCCATGTTTTGCTTTTCGATCAAGGAGTCCAAGCACATGATCTGATACACATGCATATATATATGAATATCAGCAATATAGTATATAAAATAAAATTAAGAATTACAATGTAATTAATATATGTTGATATATATATTATATATATGTATTTCTTCCCAGAGTCAAAAAACTATTCCACTTGACTTTGAAAGCAGTTTGAAATCCTCAAATTACCTATTCATCTTTTCTAAAAAAATTATACAATTATAACATAAATAAAATCACATTTTTTTTATCATTCGGTTGGGGCTATGTTATTTAAAGCTGGGTAAGTGAGGTGGTAGCTATTAACAAAACTGATTTAAAATGTAGTGAAGATTAAAAAAAGATTCTTTATGAATCAGGCCCTTATTACTCTAAGTCAATTAAACCAACCTCCCTCAAGGAAAAAACCTAAGGATTCGAATTCCTTTATTAGAAGGATGTTATTAAAATGTCTCTGTGGTTTATCGATTTCTTTAGTTCTGCTTCTTGAAGAATATGGGAATCACTAACAGAACTGAGACCAATACTAAATGCTCGGAAATGCTGGTCAAAATTGTATTTAGAGACAATAAAAGCAGTGTGTCAGGATGTAGGAGCTGCCTAGAGACTTTTCTTTCAGGTTGCTTCTCATTCAGACCAGGTATTTCCACTCCTTGTAACTGCCATATTAACTTCTAAGTTTCTTGAGGAAGAAAGCCTGGGATTAAAACTTAGTGGACTGTTCCTTAGAACCTTTTGACTGTTGGTGTCTTGTCACTATGCTGCTATCTTTTGCTTGGATTTTGCCTTTCTCTTCATTGGCATTGCTTGGCTGGGAACAAGATTTTCATGCTTGTCCATCCTCTTGGTTGCCCCAAGTCTGAACGTCCGCATGGCCTCCTCTATGCCCCAACTCTGAATTCTCTCCTAGCTCCACTGGTGGTGAATAAAGAAGCTAAAAACGGTCTGCAAGCTAGCACACTACTGTGTACTGAAACCTTGAAGATGTTGATATAAAACTCTTATTTAAGAGATGAGGAAACTCAGCCCAGAGAGATTTAGTGACTTGTCTAGAATCTTGCCGTAAATAAGAACTAGGACCAGAATCCACATTGAGTGGATCTCCTGACTCTAGTCATCTACCATGTCAGTGCACCTTTCAACTGCTCAGCGTTTCATGCCCTTCTCAAAGGCTGGGTTGGCCATTGTATCTGTGTCAACTCGTGTTCCTCCCAGAATTGGCCCCAAAGTCTGGCCTTCATCCTTAAAACTTCCGCTGCCTATATTATCCGACCAAGAATTAGTGATTACTCCTTCCTAAGGGATGAAGTGGACTGGAGTGATAGATTTTTAAGGTGTCTTTTTCCCTGTCAGTGCCGGTCCTATGAGTAAAACCCTTCTGACCCTCTGGCTGATAACTTCTGTCTCTTCGAGGCTCTCATGCTTTTGTGAGGAGGTAAGCCCCGGGCATTGTTTTCTATCTTAATATCTGTGGGAAAGCTTAGCACCCTTAATTCAGCTAATCAAGAAACATTCTATATTTTTATAGGGGTTGGTCTAAAATTAACATCTCTAATGCACAGAATTACACACTCATTCTTTATGCTCAACCTGAAAATGTTCAGTACTGTGGGGTGTTAATAATGTGGTTCTTAAGGTCAGAGGGATAACGGCTAGAAACGAGTTCTCAACACTTGCTCGTTGCATGACTTTGGACAACCCAATATCAGTGAAGCTTGGTTTATCATTAGTAAAGTGGGGGTAATGATACTTGCTCAGAAAGGTTCATATGGGAATTAAATGAGGTAACGTGTTAATTCAGTGCCCGGTACGGGGCCTGGCACATGGTGAGTTCCCAGTAAAATGCTACTTTGCTTTCTTCCTCTCCTTCCCCCTTCTATTCCTGCTATTGAAAAGCCCCTGTCCAAGAAAAGGAATGGGAGAGAGTTGTAAGAGTCTAAAGACATCAATTTTAGTTTTTCTTCTTTTTTTAAATCAAGAATTTTTGCTGAAGGTGCTGCATTATAAATGGACTTCTCAAAAGCCACTTGTATCAGTAGTCTGATCATTTATCCCTTGATGAGAAATATTTTGGTCTATTAGCAAGAAGAAAGATTAACTGCACATTAATCAAAAACTTCAAGATGAGTAGAAGTGTGCATATATCACAGAAACTGTCAGAGAGGTGCCGCTGCTGCAGACGGGGAAACGTGAGTTTTGCGCATGGACTCTGGTCTGTGCTTAAGGGGAGCCTGACTATCCCGTTAACTGGGCGACTGTAAAATGTTCTTAAAATTCCATATATGCTATTTTTTTGAAGGAGAAGTTGATTTGATTTGATTTTTACTTTTTTTCCCCCCTTTTCCTAAGCAATTAATTTCTTGCTGGTACTGTGCCTGGAAACAGTAGGAGAAAATGAGTTGCTAGAAGTGTATTTCTAAATTAGCAATCATCTCCGTGACGTGCACACTTAGTCAATGTGTTTATTTCTCGGTTATTGTCTGTTTTCTAAAAATACCTGGAGAAAGCCATGTGTGTCTTGGTAATTCCCTAGAAGCTGAAACAGGGCATGATAAAGGCTGCCCGAGGTTGCCATTTTGGTTCTTACTGTTGTTTCTGGGCTGAGGCAAGAGATGAGTCTTCTCAAAATAAAACGATTCTGCCTCCAGCTGGACATCCTCCTCTGGCTGACATAATTATCTACTCAAGAACTTTAGTTGAAATGTCTAGTTAGATTTGAGGTGTCACTACCCCCCTCCAAAATGCTGTCTTTGAAAGCTTTGAAGGGTAGCCCCACTGAAAGCTCAGTAGTCACAAAAATAAAGGTTTCACAGAGTGTAAATTCTCTGTCAGGGTGGAGAGTTGTTATGTAGCTATTTGCTAGTATGCCATTATACCAGCATATAATGGGACAGAGTTACCCAGGAAACAGCGATGCAGGGCCAGATATTGTGTGTGTGTGTGTGTATGCGTTGTGTGTGTGTGTGTGTGTGTGTGCATGTACACACACACACACACACACACACATTTAATCAGATCCACAAAGCTTTTAACCATCCATCGTCAGGGCTCTCTTCCCCATTTTTGCCTTTTCTTTAAGGCTCACTGCTACACCCAGTGTGTATGGAGTAGCTTTCGAGACACGCGAGTGTATCAGGAAATGGAGAAGTGTAAGTTGTGAGTCTCTAAGGAGAGTTGTACTGGGTTTATAACCCATTTGGAAATGTAACCACCATCTCGTTTCATCCCAGAGACCCCCATGGAGCAGTAAGAGGGGAGAGTGGGATGATTCACCTAATTTCTTTGATGTAAATTTAAAATTTCTCCTGACAGTGTATGCTGGAAACTGGGGCTTGAATGCATCATCCTGAAGAATTTTCGCAGTTGCCCAGAAATGTGGGGCTAGAGAGAGCAGATGCTCGGAAATGCCGTTGACATTTCCAAGTTTTTATAGCCCTGGTCCATAGCCCACTAACTCCAGCATGCTTCACACATGCAGAAGGACCATTTGTCATTTTGATGCCAAGATGATACTCACAACTCTAAATGAAACGGATTACATCTTTCTACCTCCTGCTTGGACAGTCAAAGGAGAGCCGTTTCCCGCATTTATTGGTCACCCTGTACATGCCTGAATGGCAGAGTGGTATCAGTATTTGCTCCGGGGCAGGGGAAATGAGGGTCTCTAAAACTGCAAAAAGTACGAGTTTCTGTCGTGCTCAATTACGACATGATTTGTTTGCCAAAAGCGACTTCATTGAGAAACATACAAATAAGAGTTTTTAAAGGTGTGTCAATTCTGAAACAATTAGCATTCAAATAGACGGTACACACCTATACTCACCATTCTCTATATTTAAACAAAAGTATTTACCAGGGCAAGTCAGCAACTTGCCAGCTCTGAAAATCTGGACAACTTCCCAGACAGGAGATAGTTTGCATTTTAAGTTGCAGACATTTACAGTCAGAACATTTCTATGTCAGTTCTCCCTGCAGTTGGGGAATTATTCCTCTACGCAATACTCAACACGTGACCATCACCAAAGAACACACGGAGGTCTAGATTCCTCATATTTTGGTTCCTGGATAAATGAGAGTGGCCAGAGACTTGGTTAGAATCAAGTTTTTACTTTCTGGAAACCTAAACGTAAGGGCGGGATTAACCAATTCTCCAAATATTTATCGAGTGCCCACTCTGACCAAAAGGTATGCTGGAAGCCATGTTGCTCTTTCTCTGGCCTGCACGTCCAAAGGGTTCTGTAATCTTAACATATCTGTCAAATGCATGGGAGATGATCCTATCAGGGCAAATTTGGTCTGTTTCCAGTGTGTATAACAGAAGTTGTTATTCTATGCCTTGGACTTATGGATTTGGATAGCAGGGGTCCCCTGAGGCCTGCCCAGGAGCAGGCAGGCAAGTCTCCACTGGGAAGCTAGAATCTGTGCCAGACAAATTCCTATAAGGAATAAGGGTTTTCTGGGAACCAAGTAGACCCAGAAATTGCTCATGCTGCTATTATCCCCTTCGTAATCTCTTAGCCACCTGTGATTCACCCAGTAACCATCTGATGGGTTCATTTGCCCTAAACTGGAGAGCTTAGGCAGCTTGATTCCCACCTCCAAGTTGATTCCATATTCAGCCTCAGGGTCAATCTTGGTCCCAGGCAGGTGGAAATGAGTGGAAGGCGATTGTTCAATGACTCGGTCTCCAGTCTTGTTGACTATCTACCCTAGCTATCACCTTCCTTGTGAATGAAACCCTATTTTGAGGACGCCTGGGTGGTTCAGTCAGTTAAGTGTCTGTGGTCAGCTCAGATAATAGTCTCAGGATCCTGGGATGGACCCCCACATGGGGGTCCATTCCTGCTCAGTGAGGAGTCTGCTTCTTCCTCTGCCCTCTGCCCCTCCCTCCCTGCCCCTCTCCTGTGCTCTCTCTCTCCCTCAAATAAATAGATAAAATCTTAAAAACAAAAAACAAAACACTCCATCTTGCATCTTAATTCCAGTAATGGATAAACCCTTGGTGCTCCTGTGTTTACTGTCAGCCTCTGCCTGGTATCCTAGACCCTCCACCGCTATGATCCTGTCCTGCCACCTGAGTCATTTTATGGACCTAAACTTTACTGCTTCTAATTGGCGCCTTTTACCTGTTGCCAGATTTCCCTGATATCAACTCTGCCTGCTGCCAGCCCTGCTCCTGATGCTGCATTCGCCTTCTCTGCCAGCACACCTGTTGCTCACTGCTGACTCTCCCCTGATGCACATTTGCCATCTGCCTGGACTTTTCCTGCCGATTTCCTGCTGCTGGGAATGCGTCCTGCCCTCTGCGTCTTTAACTGTGCTTAGAACGTATTATGCTAACAACAAACAGGCTAAACTTTCAAAAAACCAAGATACGAGTTTAGTCTTTCCTATCCTCCACCAAGCCCTGTATATAAAATATAATGCTTATCAAACACATTGTAACATGGAGAATATTTGTATAAAAAGTTCCAGCTTGTGAGATAATCGCCCTGTAGGAACAAAGGAGCAAATAGAGGAGAATAGCATCCATATCCAAAAAGTGAGTATGGATGAAAAGTTCTGGAAAAGGGAAGTAAATGTTATCAATATAAATAATGTTAATATTTCTAAGGATGTTTGCTGATGGACTCAGCTGTCTTTCAACATGCCAAGGGGCATTGCTTGGGTGACAGGGCACCTTGAAAGAGAGTTGTGCTCACTCCTGCTGGGGGACAGGAGAGAGGCGTTAGAATGGCCTGGTCAGGGCCTTGCTGAAGGAGAGTTAGAAAGGAAAGGAAAGAGTGCTTTTAGTGAACCTGTGTGTTTACGGAGAAAAGCAAGGAGGCTTAGAGGAATAGGCAAGAACCGAGCCCAGGTTAAGGGCCTGAGGAAACAGCAATTTGAAAAGGATTAGGGAGAAGTGTCGGAGAGACCAAACAGAAAAGAAGCACGATCAGACAGGTGACGGGTGACGTGGGGTGCCGGAAAAAGAGAGAGACAACAGACACCAGGAAAAGCTGATGATATCGGAACTCAGTTTAGAGAGAGTAAATAACAAGGGAGTCCTCAAGAGTTAAGAAAACTGTTCAATGGGCTGAACGAGGAGGGTCTCGGGTTCCCCAGACAGTCACTAACATGTGCTTTCTCAAACTCAAAAGACTTTGCCTCCAGCCTAGAAGATATGTCTTTATTCACATACCTAAGGATCTGATAAGAGGTTGTGACTAATGCCTGGCAGAGATCCCAGGGAAGTCTCAGGAAAAAGTCAAGATGGGATCTTAGCAGGGGTTGATGGGTAAGAGAGAGAGAAGGAAGGTGAGCACACAGCAGGAGCCAACTGCTGGATTCGAGCTCATGCCAGAACACACCAGAAACTGAAGCCCACTTTTGTAACTGGCTCTTCGTATTTACTGCTTTGGGCCTCGAGGGTCCTTCATACAATAGGAAACTTGCACCAACTCTGTGTAAATGATATTAGACGGCCGTGGAGCAGAGGGGAGGGGTGAAGTCACACGGATTTGGTTTGAATCCTAGGCTCTACTTTTCAGGAGCTCTGTAACCTCGGACAAGGTATTTAATCTGCGTACCTTAGTTTCTTCATCTGTGAAATAGCAATAGTCATGGAAATTCCGTCTGTGAATTTCCGTGAGGATTAAATGAGATAAGCTTCCTAGTAATATGAAAGAGTTCTATTAACATGAGAAAGACAGGCTGTGGAGAAAGGGAAGTGGGGTGGGTTCCCCTGCCTTTGTTCATCTCTGGATGTGTCAGCAGAAAACTGAAGCGAGAACAACAGTAACCAACCAGCGGTGTGACTGGAGGAGCACTTGGCTTGTTTTCTACCCTCAGCATGGAAGGGGAGGGTATGTGGATGCAGCCCGTTTCATGGCAGGATGCAAGGGAATGATTTCCCTCCCAGGAGGGAGCCAACAGGCTGGCTAAGCCTTCACACTTGTATTATTTTGACTTTCTGGGAGACTCAAACAGCAGAATTAGTCAAGGTCTTCGTATGCTATTTCTCCACATAGTTAACTTGTTGAATACAGCAGATTCTGCAAGACTTTAAACTAGGCGTCGCATTTATTACCACATCCAGCCAACACACTCCACTTGAAAATAAACCAGGACGTTCGTGTGTTGAATTCTGTAAAGGTGATTTCATGTCAATGATAAGTAAGATAATAGATGGTGCTGGAAGAATTGCGAGACTGTAATACACTTGAGGTGCTAAGGCAACTGACTAATGGGAGCCAGGCCGTTTGAGATATTCAGCCTTGGATATATTTTAGAGTTATGGATCTATTTATAAGATTGCCATATATCATTTAGCTTGTTCCCTTCACAATTCTAAAGCCTTTTATAGAAGATGAGGCCAGAGAATTGTTGGATTCCACCAATTCAGCATTCCGACCAGCTGCTATACCTGTCCAAAATGGTTAGGTCAGCTTCTACCAAGTGAAAAAAATTACTTCCTGGTGTGGATCAGGCCCTGTTGGGAAGGCGTGTTAATCTTTTTCAGTCCCGACTGTGTTATCCAGTTTCTTGGCCTCAAGTAGTCAAAAGCCTTTATGACCCTGTCAAAGAGTCTATTTGTCATTGTCTCAAGAAACTCTTTTTGGATTATTTACTTAAACAATTAAAAATATTTCTTTGGGGGAAAAAAGAATCTTTAAAGGGAATGTTTTTAAAGATGGAATCCACAGGGGCTCCTGGGTGGCTCAGTGGGCCTCTGCCTTCAGCTCAGGTCATGATCCCAGGGTGCTGGGATCGAGCCCCACATGGGGCGCTCTGCTCGACGGGGAGCCTGCTTCCCTTCCTCTCTCTCTGCCTGCTTGTGATCTCTGTCTGTCAAATAAATAAATAAAATCTTTAATAAGATGGAGTCCACAGAGAATACCACAGAGAGTCTACTGACCCACTCTTATGGTCAGGCGGTTATAGTGGCATAAATGCCACGGTTCCAGGATCTCCTGGTAGAGCCTAGTTCCCTATTAAGAGGATTCTAATGTCCCTTTCAGAGTTGGTGGAAGTTTTCTCTCTAACGAGCTATGCAGCCTATTTAGCCTGTAGCTTCTAGGGATACCATCTGTACAATGATTACAATCTTGAGAAGTGCATTATGGCCTCCACCCACTGTCAAAAAGCCTCATTGTTGGTATTTTTACTGACTGACACAGCAAAGTTGGTATTGACTCCCATCTGGCACTCTGGTCATTTTCTAATTCCGTGCAAAAGACTGCAGTACCCTCAAATATCTTCCCATGAACCCTCAGAAACTTCCCATGAATTCCCAGACTTGTTTGTCATGACTGCAAGGTAAACACTCCAATGCCAGATGTTAGGACTTGCCATGAGATTTCTTTTGAAGTTTTATGAGTACCCTTTAAAGATGGTGCAACGTTTCACATTTGGAGCATGGCTGATGTCTATGGCTTTAAGAGTAGATTTCATTGGCATACATTCTGGTAATTGTAGTATTCATAGAGCATTGTCAAGAACTTCTGACTCCTGCAATATGGATAGTATATACTTCTCTGTACTTACAGGCTCTGTGACAACTGGAATACATGCATGGAATTTATTCTCTAACTGCCCTCACAATTCTGCCTGAGAAGTATGTTGAAATCACCAAAAAATAAAATACAATAATAATGATTTTTAAAAAGGAGCAGAGAAGATCTGCATCAATATGGGAAACTAGGGAGTATTACCATTTTCCTGCCAGGTACTTTGACTGAACTAACTATAGTGTAGATGGAATGAAATTAAAAGAAGTCATTGCAGTTGTTATACAACTTTCTTCTATAATAGCACTGAAGTGTTCTGGAAAACAAGGAAGTACCTGGTAGAACCCAATTAACACCTTTTAAATATAGTGGACCATGGAATGAATAGGAACATTTTTTTAGAATTTCTTTTTCTTGGAAGGATAACATGTGTAGGTGTGGCTGCAATGGGAGGTTGTGGAGGCTTATGCAAATGGACACAGCATAGATAACGCAGTAGTAAAACAGGATTCTTGCTGAATCCTAGTGGCTATTTTGCCCCAACCCTAGGGCAGCACCAGAAAGGGGGCCTGGACAGCCACACAAGGTAAATAATATGGAGAATGTGACAAGAAAAAGTTGGGTATAGCCAAGTGTGGCAATTCCCCTAAACATCTGCTTAGAAACAGACGTGCACTTTCCCAACCCTCAGTTGGTTACATCTCAATATATCCTGCTTCCATCACCCTCACACAGGAGGCCTGGAAAAAGGTTTCTCACCAAGAAGATAAAGTGGAGATTGGGAGATAATCCACTCTTCTACTCCTAGGTGAATTTGAGGTCAGGAGAGCAGAATTTTCACTCAAAGTTCGGGCAACAAAAAAAGGCTTTTCAACATAAATTTATGAAGAAAATATAATACTTGAAATTTAAGGGAAATTTTTTAAAACAATTTTTGTAAATGAAGCACAAGTAAATCTATAACATTTACTTTGTATGCTCCATAAAACTTTAGAATATATAGACTTTAGGCAAAGAAGAGATGAAAAACAAAATGAGATACAAGAGAAGATAGGAATCATCTTCTGTGTGTAAATAACAAGATGAGGAAATAATATAACAGTACTGTGATGGAAGAATCAATGTGTGTCCTAGAAAGAAGGAGAAAGAGCACTGAAGAGCATCTCGTCAGGTAGCGAACTGAGGGGAGTTTACAAAACTTAGAAGCAATGGCAAAGAGTAGTGGATGTGTTGAACTCAATGAGGAAATCCAACCCATTGATATTTGATGTTCTTGAAGAAGAAAGAAAAGAAACGGAAGCAACCATCAAGGTTTAAAAAGGAAGTAACTTTTTGAGATTGCAGACAGAGCAACATCTATACATATTATTGGGAAACCTATGAATTTCAAAGAGTCCAAAATGATTTCTGTCATCATCCCGTCAGACACTTAGGAATGAAAGTCAGGCGGGTCCCCAAGTTTTCTTTGATAACTTTAAATGCCAAATAATGCTGCTGGTGCTGAATGACAATAAAAATAATAAACACGTCCTGAGCATTTTGATACTTATATGTTTTTACATAGGTAAGTAAAACCTCCCAATGAATTTCAATGTAAGTGCTTATATTCTCATTTTGTAAAATAATATTTTCAATATAGCTAAAAAAAAAAAGAAGAAAATTTAAAAATAACAAGAAAAAAACAAAGGAAAGAAAAATGAATCATAAAAGGTACAATATATAAGGCTGGCATAATTAAGAGTAGCCATATTAATGAAAATGATAAAGAAAATTAAGTGAAATTTCCCCTACTTTTTAAAAAAAGTCTCACATTGAGTGAACAAACAAAATAGAACCAAAAGCAAACTCAATTCTATACTGTCAATAAGAGCAAACTTCCTTTTCCACTTCAAGTAACTCCAAAAGTTTAAAAGTAACAAGATAGGCAATAATTTTTAAAGCAAATGAAAGCAAACATAAATAAGGACAAATGCTATTATTCAAGTAGACTTTAACGCAAAAGAACTTTAAATGTACTTCTAACAAAGAGATTAATTTCATACTGAAAAAGGCAGTAATGCCTTAAAGCTGACCAATATACAAACATTGCGGGAGGCAAAAATATCTCTCAATATTTCAGGGATTAATGGCCAAAACACAAATGAGGATGTAAAAGATTTTAATGGCTTTGAAACAGATGATTTAACAGACTTAACTAATACTCTGTTTCCCAAAACACAGATAATGTATTTATTCAAAGAGGCAATTAACAATTTTTTGATATTTCAAAGTATATTAGACCAAAGAACTCCTTAAATAAATGCAAAGTCACAAAAAGTGTGCAGGACTCATTGTTTCTGAACACAGTGTAAGAAGCTAATTATAAATATATAACATAACTCCCTTGTTCCCGCCATTTGGGAATTAAACAACTACCACAATTTTCCTCAAAAATTGCTGGATTAAAACAGCGATCAAAATACAGTTTTAAGAAACAAAATAGGAATCCTAAGAACAGCACATATCAAAACATAAGGGATCCAGTCAAAGCTGTAATCATAGGCAAAATCAATATGCTTTATTAATTTATTTAGGAAATTCATTAGAACAGCAATCAGATTAAGAAATAAAATGAGAACTACTATACTTTGATCCATAAAAAATAAAAAATATTTAGAGACATTCAAGTTCTAGGTATGCAGTCTATTGGTAAATTAATAATAGAAGAATACTCCCTTGTGATGTCAGGACATGTCTATCATACTTAATGCAAATTCCTAAACCATTCTCATTAAATAAGGAATAAGACAAGGATTCTGTTATCATTGCTATTATTTAACATACTTCAGGAAGTTATAGCCAATGCAACATGTCAGGAAAAATAATTCAGATAGATAAGTATTATAAAAGAAGAGATTTCCAAATGATATAAATTATGAAGAAATCCCAATAAAGTCAACAGAAAAACTGATAAAATATAGTTCAGGGAAAATGTCAAATGTAAATGAAATATAGACAAATGAATGTTTCTATATTATCAATAATCCAATATTATCAATAATCCAAATGCAAATTAAATGAAGCACTAGTCACTTTAGAAACTACACATATATATATATGAAAGGAACTCAACAATTAAAAATTTATATGGAAGAATCAATGTCTAAGAACTAAATCCATTTTGAAAAAAATAGGAAAGATTTATCTTATTAGATGTTGTCATATATTAGATTATAAAGCTATAGTTATAAATCTGTTGCAAAGAAAAATAGACCATAGAACAGTCTAGAGGTCTCAGAAGCAGACTCAAGTTCATGTGGAAAATTAATATACAATAGAGGGGGTCCACAGTATTAATAGAAAAGAGATTATTTAGTACATGATGTTGGGAAAAATGTCTTATGGTATAAAAACACGTAAGATATAATGTATAGAGAAGACTACAGAGAAGTTAAAGAAATGTGAAGATAAAACCATAAAGCTAATAGAAAATAATGTAGAAGAATATCTTAGTACCTTAATTGTGGAAAAATACAACACTCCAGAATCATGAGGTGGAAAATTGCTGAATTTGATTACATTACACTACAGAGTTTTATTCAATGTTGAATACCACTGGGACTAATATCTAGAATATACATGAGCCTCATACAAATGAGCAAGAAACAGATATGAACCCCAATAGAAAAATGGCCCAGGAATATATGTAGAGGCAATTCATAGAAGAGGAAACCCTAGGGACTAATACACTTAAACAGAGATGCTTAAAACCATTAGTAATTAGATGAATGCAAATTAAAATAACAATGACATATCCCTGAAGACCTGTCAGATAGATAAAACATTAGCTGACGCTGTTAAGTATTGGCAGGAGGAGGGGATGTATGAATACTCAGGCACAGCTGGGTGGAGTATAGAATAACACAGAAGGGGACGCCTGGGTGGCTCAGTTGGTTGGACGACTGCCTTCCGCTCAGGGCGTGATCCTGGAGTCCCGGGATCGAGTCCCACATCGGGCTCCCAGCTCCATGGGGAGTCTGCTTCGCTCTCTGACCTTCTCCTCGCTCATGCTCTCTCTCACTGTCTCTCTCTCTCAAATAAATAAATAAAATCTTTAAAAAAAAAAAAAAGAATAACACAGAAGACCTGTAGCAAACAGGCAGTTCTTACCCAAACTAAATGAGGGTGTTCCCTATGACCAGTGACTCCACTCTTTATAGAACCATAAGTACAAATGAATGAAGATATTCCCTGAAGCATTGTTTGTGGTGGCAGGAAGCTGGAGACCATCCAGTTATCCACCACTGGAGGAATGGATATATGAACATTGTGATTGCATGCTATGGAGAAACATACTGGTTAGGACCAATGAACAACGTGTAGATGTGCACTAACAGCAACACGGATGAATTTTTAAAAACTTGGATGGAATGAGAAAAGCAAGAAAGAATGAAATTTACATTGCACCATAGCATTTGTGTAAATCAACAATTCATGTACGTGAGTGAATATACATTTCACAGATACACAGATGAAGACTTGAAAAAGATAAAAACAAATGGAAATAGTTAAATTTGAGGGTAAGGAGGGACATGGGAATGGGGAAGAAGGTTCCAAGTGAATGAATGAATAAGAAAAAAGCCTTGCAAGGTACGGTAAGGGAGGAAAAAAGGAGGGTGTAAAGGAAGGAAGTGAAAGAGGGAGGAGGGAAAGGAAAGAAGGAAAGAACAAGACAGTAAACTTAAGATATAAGCAGGATATTTTTGAAGGACTAAAAAGAAGACTTGATTAAAAGAAACCCCATGCTGGCGCACCTGGGTGGTTCAGTTGGTTAAGTGTCTGCCTTCAGCCAAGGTCATGATCCCTGGGTCTTGGAATCCAGTCCCCCCGCCCCTTGTGCCACCCTTACGCTCTCACACTTGCTCTCTCTCTCTCTCTCTCTCATAAATAAATAAATAAATAAATAAAGTATTAAAAAAAAAAACTAAAAGAAAATGCATGCTGTGTCTCAGATTTCAAAGTTCAGAATTATAATGGTGTCAGTTTTCAGAAAATTTAGTCATAAATGTAACTTAATTCCATTAAAAATTTGTGGGGGATTGCTTTTGTAACTAACGAAGTGATATAGATGCCCTTTTTACACCCCCTGACTGTTTTCTACCTTTCTCTGTGTCCTGCAAGGCTGACCTGGAAGGATTGCATCAGAGAGCTCTCTTATATTCTGGTTTCAGGACAAGTTTGCCCAGCAATAGATGGAAAGGCAGGAGCAGGGTTGTTTATGTGTATGTGTTTTGGAGGGGGTGGGCGGTGGGGATGGGGCTAGTATTTATTTCAACTCTTGCTTCCTTGTAGGACCACCTTAGGTTGGATGACCCCTCTCTCTACTATCAGGTAGCTGCATGGCTCTTTGCAATTTCAGGCCTAGAAGTGATAATGGCTCCTGGCTGTCACTGACCCCAAGATGATGCACTGTTCACAGCTGCGTAAGAACAACCATGAAAACTGTGAAAGAGATTAACAAGAGCAACTTGTGCTATCAGAAAAATTCAAGTATATTCAGAACTACAATAAATTTTTTTTAAAACTAAGTGATAGTACAAGGATAGGCAAAGTATAAGAAAGTGATAAAACACAGCCCTATGTGTTTGTGTTCTTATTTGTGCATATATAAATGTGAATAAAGGTAATATTTCAATGGTTTGGCGATATTTAATTCATTACTTTGAAACTAAAAAGTTAAATCCTTATGTCATGGCACATTCAGAATTAAATTCAAGATGGATGAAACAGTGAAATGTAGAAAGTTATGAAAAGAGAAAGGAAAGAAGGAAGGAAAGAAAGGAAGGAAAAGGAAGAAACTGACTAAAAATTAATTTGAAATCTGATTGGGAAAGACAAACATAAAAACATATATAAAAATAAAAACAAAGACTAAACAATTTGATTATACAAAATGTATAAAAATAAACTGTTGTATAAATGATAAAATGATAAAAATTTAATTTTAAATGATAGATGATAAAAATTTAATTTAAAATGATAAAAATTTGAAAGACAGGTGTGAATAAGAAAAAGGTATCTGCAATAAATGACTGGTAAAAAATTAATTTAAAAAGCTGTTTTCTCAAAATGCGTTTTAAAACATGAGCAACTCACAAAAATAAAGAAATAAAGGCACTCACAAAAGGAAATCGTGAATGACTGATCAGCTCTGACAACTTACTTACCTGCACCAGTACTAAAATGAATGTAAATTAAGAAAATACGATACTATTTTCACTTAATAATTCAATAAAAATATAAAACTAGTGCTGGCAGTTTTCTGGAAAAATAGAGGTATAAATTATTAAAACTTTTTTTGTTAATAGACTTTTTTTCTTTAAGCTCTTAGCCCAAACAAAGTGAGGCTTGAACTCATGACCTGAAGATCGAGAGTCGCATGCTCTACTGACTGGGCCAGTCAGTCACCCTAAAACTTTTTTGGACACAATCTGCACACACACACATTTAAACTTTAACTTGTTACGTAATTTTTTCTATGAAAATAATCAGAAACAAAGGCAAAACATGTATAAGGAGTTTCATCATGATATAACTTGTGATATTAAAAAATTGAAAAGAACCCAAATATCATAAACTGGTAATGAATTAAAGTGGGATATCTATACGATTACATACTATGAAGGCATATAGTCTTTTCACATAATATTTAATAAAATGCAAGAAATTCTTACTTTTCCTTTGGTTAAAGGGAAAGAATAGTTCATAGGATTTTAACATGTGAAATACAAACTCAACTAAAGATAAAGGGGTTGTGCATTCTCAAAAAAAAGAATAGAAAACAAAAATGCCAAAATATTAAAAATTGTTTTCTCTGGGCAATTGTCTTAAATTTCTTCTTTGCATATGTCTTCTATTTTCCTAAAATTTATAATAAATTCAAATGAAAACTTTTATAATCAGTGGAAAAATTTTAAGCTTGGAAGGGGTTATTCCTTTTGTTGTTACATATAGGACAACAAAATCTAGTGGGCCATTATAAATATCAGTTTGGAGTTAATGAAAAAGAGCTTCCTGGGGGCTTTACACCATTTACTATGTGACTCATAATAAATATGAATATGTCTGTTTACTATATTAAATACATCAGCAAATAATTTTCTCAAATTGCAATGATGAGCCAAATGGTATACTTGCAGAGTTGGGATAATGCTTTTATTAGTTGATTTTATTGGTGATTTTAAATATCTGAAAGATAATTATGAGAAAAGTTCACATCTGAAGCTTTCTATACAGAGTCTGTAACCAGTATTAAAAGATAAACTAAGCACATTAAATATTTCAAGAATCTGTTTGAATAAAAAGTGACTAGAGTCAGGCAGTGCTAAATTGGAAGAGGTTGGGTGATCTTCGGCCTTCAGAAACCAGGTAAGTCTTCTCTAGAAAAACAAAGAAAGGAAAGTATTTGATTGGTTATAGTTTAAAGTCTAGTTGTCTGTTTGTCGTTGGTTGTCTTCAGGTTTCAATTTTGTAGCCTTGAGGCATTTACAGTTTTAGAATCTGGTTTCCTTATGTGGTCACCCTGGCATGAGAGATACCTCAATTCCTTGTTTTAATTAATTTAATAGCAATAATGCACTTACTGTTACTTTCATTATTTAGGTCTAGAAAACAGATTCCATTTCTGTGTTCTGAGGAGCCAGGTCGTTAACTGATGATAATACAAAGAGATGGTATTTGAATCTGAGCACTTATTAATCTTTCACTCTATGATACTGACTTGAATATAGACAGGAAGAATGGATTGTCTTTGGGGATCAAAATTTTAACCACATTATGTGCTCTCCAACAGATTAGAGAACAAAACAAGCCCTTTACCTTCCCCCTTAAACTCTTCAGTTTTCTCTTTTCCTTTCCTCACTCTCTCCCTTCCTGCCTTATAACATAAGCCACATCCCATTCATTTATGGCTACTTTTGCATTACAGTGGCAGAGTTCAATCACTGTAAGGCCAGCAAAGTCTAAAATATTGATGACCTGACCCTTTACAGAAAGAGTTTGCTGAAACCTCCTGTAGAGGAAGGGCTTACCAAAACAGAAATGAGCAGCCTTGCAGAGTTTTTAATTGCTTCAAATTATCTTGATTTTCTTGTAGGAACAAAATCTCAAAGACATTGGATCTCCCTGGCTTATGTAGCAGAACCATTCTTTAAAGGAGCTATTTCCTTAAAAAGTAGAGACACAGTCTTGAGCTACCCTCTCTGGGGTTGCGCTGACAGAGTCACAATGACTTGTTCATTTCCCAGTAGACCCTGGAAGCTATCTGAGTAGGTAATATATGCCTAAACCCAATGAAAACCATTGACAAGTCCCACACAGAGAGACCTGGGGTTTGGGCAAGTACATGGGAATGAAAAAAGAGTACCAGTCGATGAACATGAACTTGGGTATGGAATTCCTAGATGAAATGGAAATTTTAGGACACTTAAGGGAAGTGCCAAATAAGGATGTTTGCACCAGAAGCAACTCAAGGAGCCCCTGGACAGAGCATTACTCTTAGCAATTTCTTATTACATATAGATCTACACCCCACACTTCCACAGTGTGAGACACAGCTGTGGGAGAGATTGGTGAAGGACTTTTCTGTTAGGGTACAACCTGAGGAGTAAGCAAGCCATTTTGTCTCACTACGGGAGAAAACAATAATATCCCTGTAGGGACATGATATTATCTAAACCCTGTTAAAAACAAGACAACAGGCCCAAATGGAGTCACTTCTGCTAAGCTCCACATCACCAATTACAGTTTTGGCTCTCCTAGAAATGGAACCTTAAAGCAGTCAATCAGATATCACCCAATGAGCACTAGTTAGGTAATGGACTCAACGGACCCCTGATATTCCATTCCCTAAAGAAGAATGATCTTACAATAACCAATCTGTCTTTTTGTCTAGTATAGCTACCTTACTCCTTCTCCCTTCTGCCTATAAAAGTCTCATTTTTTTCAGCTCCTCAGAGCTCCTTTTTATCTGCTAGGTTGGATGCTGCCTGATTCATGAATCTTTGAATAAACCTGGTAAGATCTTTAAAACTTGCTCAGCTGAATTTTGTCTTTTAGCCAACCCTGTACTGTAGGTGTCTGGATGGTTTCAAACCAGATGTAAAGATTCATGTAGGAGCCGAAAGAGGATTAAAAATCGGGGACGAGAGGCACCCGGGTGGTTCAGTCGTTAAGCAGCTGCCTTCAGCTCAGGTCATGATCCCAGAGTCCTGGGATCAAGCCCCACATTGGGTTCTCTGCTTCTCTCTCTCCCACTCCTGCTTGTGTTCCCTCTCTGGCTGTGTCTCTCTCTGTCAATAGATAAATAAAATCTTCAAAAAAAAAAAAAAATCGGGGATGAGTGTGCTTCAGCAGTGACGGGAGATTGTTTCAAAGAGGAGGGAACAGAGAGGGCAGTTGAGGGGGACCCAGGGAACGTGGGGGGGATTTTTACTATGCCAGTCATCCACAAATATGCTGAACTAAGGAGGAAAGACAAAAGCTCAGTCTGGAGAGAAGGTGGGGGAGGAGGCCAAGAAGGACTGGCAAAGGAAGAAAGAAAGAAAATGGGGTAAAGAAAGAAATTAGGGGTAAAGAGAATGGAGGGGAAAGTGAGGAACAGATAAGATGATATCATTCCTGTTTCAAGGCACTGCCTCCATGTTTAAAGACTTTACTTGCCAGAGGTCGAGTGGGACATGATGGATTTTAATACACAGTGTCTTCTTTTAAGGAATTGACAATCTGGAGTAGGGAATGGTGGAGAGAAAACACATACATATAAAAACTAACTAATAGGACAAGGCAGTAAAAGGAATACAATCTACAGAATCCTAGCAGGTGGTTTAGCCCACACAGATGTGAACTGTAAAATGTATTTCTTTTTCATTCCCGAGTTCCTTTTTAAAAAACATCTCAGATCAGTGATTCAGTTAAAAGATGGTACCTAGGGCAGTAGTTTCCACTAAGGTTATCCTGAGGGTCATATCCAAGTGGCACAGATAATCAAAAAGACCATGTATATATTTGCATTTAAAGTGGTATGATTTACATGTTTTTGCATATCCACACGTACCATGCATATAATTATGTTGACAGTAAGGTCTGCCCTTACTCACAATATTAAACTTTCTATTAGTAGGCTGGAGGGAATCAGTTCTTACTTCTTCTTGCCTCTTTTTTTCTTACTCATTCTCTGTCAATGATCTAGCCATCTTGTGGGAAAGGAGAAGGCAAGATGCACAGGGACCGGGCCCCAGAGGGTAGAGTGTTGATAGGGATTTGAGCCACACCCTACACTGGAGAGCCCTAGACCCAATTAATCAGATTGCCATGTTAATCATATAAGGCTGTGTATTCTGCATTAAAGAGAGGCTCTGTCAACAACTGTTTAAAAAAAAAAAAAAACTGCTAATACTATTAATAAAATTAATGATTATTGACATCTGTTTTCTTTTCCGCCTGTCCAAGAGACACAATCCCTGGGGGACAGGGATAGATAAAGTGGTCACAATTTATTGGAAATTTATTATGTACCTGATATTGTGCTACCTATTTTATATACAGTTTGTTATTCTCCTTTTTAGGATAATTAATTACCTTAAGAGTTAGGTGTTGCCATGTCTACAGTTGGAATAAATGAGATTTAGAAAGATTAAGTGAGCCAGAGTCACACAGGTAACAAGTGGTGGGGCAGGGATTCATTGATTGGTTTATTTAATACATATTAAGTGCCTGGTATGTGCAAGACACTGGTGAGGTACTATCTGCTGTACTCCAGAGTCATGCTAAGTACACATAGATAGATAATTTTTTCCTACCTTAAAATGGCTTATTCTTTGGGTATCTCTATTTTTGCAAACAGTAGAATCATTCACCTAATCCCTGAAGCCAAAATCCAGAAAGCCATCTTAGACTCTTAATTCATCAATTCTTATATCCAAATAATCACTCAGTCTTATCAATTCTACCCTCTAAATATCTTTTTCTTCTAAGCCCCCTTCCAAATCTGCATTGCCACCAAAGTATCTTTTGCTCATATTACCATAGAGCTATCTCCCTGTTCTTGATGTTTCTAGGAAATGAGAGTCACCAAAAATAGTAAAAATGTCATATTAGACATCTTTGTATTGCAATGCTTAATATAGAGTCCAGAACAATAAGGTCTTAATGATTCTTTAACAAATTCTTGAATAAAGTTCTTGCAAGTGAAATTTTGAAAACGAGATTAGTCCATGAGACAAGGACTTATTAAATATATATGTGTGTGTATGTGTGTGTGTATATTCCCCCCCCCACCCCCGGCACTTGGGTGGCTCAGTTGATTAGGTGTTTGACTCCTGGTTTCAGCTCAGGTCATGATCTTGTGGTCCTGACATTGTGCTGGGCTCCATGTTGAGCGTGGAGCCTGTTTGAAACTCTCTCTTCTCCCTCTGCCCTCTCCCCTACTGCTCCCCTCTCTCATGTGTGCACACATTCTCTCATATAGCATGCTGCAAAGAGCCAATAGATATAGCTCACTCTGTCATATAATGCAGAATTTTAAATGGAGAAATGGGAGTAATCGTTATCACCAAAATGTTCCTAGAAATCAGGCTGAGAGAGAGTCTCCAGACTGAGAAAGAAACCCAGATGTTAGAAACCCCAATGAACTAACTTAGGACACTTTCTGGCAATGAGTGCTTCTCATTCATGTCAACTGCTTTCTCCCCAACCTCCCAATGTAAAATGTAACAGCCATGGTGAATTCAAGACAATTATGGACTGATCATGCACCAGGGGATTGAAAACTAAGTAATACATAAGGAGTGGGGATTGGAAATTACTTAGTGATGCATAAGCAGAATCTGCCTTCAAGGAGATAAATGAACACATCAGCTTTTCAGTGCTTCTAATGTGCTTTCACATAAACTGTCTCTTGCAATCTCATTTTCTTAACTATTATCTCCATTTTACTGATGAGGAAACTAAAGTTCAAAGTTAAGTGAGTTACTCAGGATCACACTACCAATGAGGGTTAAAATCCAGGACTCTGTTGTCAAATCCCTGTTCTTACATCATGTTACCAAACTGCTGAGGAAATTAATTAATCAATCCATTAATTAAGAAAATACTTATTGAGCACCTAGGCTGTTCTAAGCACTTGGGGTATGTCAGTGAATAAATTACATAAAGATGTCCGCTCTCAAGGTGCATTTGTTTTTGGCTCTCCCTTAATGAGGTGCAAATCCCCCTTTGTGTGGAAAAGCCCTTTCTACTGTACAGTGAGGTTTTAAGATTCTTTCTCTTAAGAATAGTAGCTGGGGCGCCTGGGTGGCTCAGTGGAGTAAGCCGCTGCCTGGGTGGCTCAGTGGAGTAAGCCGCTGCCTTTGGCTCAGGTCACAATCTCAGGATCCTGGGATCGAGTCCCGTATCGGGCTCTCTGCTCAGCAGGGAGCCTGCTTCCTCCTCGCTCTCTCTGCCTGCCTCTCTGCCTACTTGTAATCTCTCTCTGTCAAATAAATAAATAAAATCTTTAAAAAAAAAAAAAAAGAATAGTAGCTGACTCTGTGAACAACTGTCCTCAGGCTCTCGTCATTGAGCTCTTGGACCACAAACTTCTGGGTAATTTTTTTTAAAACATGCCATCAATTTGGCTACTGTACCTATCAGTTACTACAGAGTTATTTAAGAACACAAGGCTGTTTGCCTTTAATTAATTTAAATATAAACACGCAATGTTAGGAAAATTAAATAGACAAAAACATTTTCATGCATCATAGGCATTTTGCACACATATACAGTGTAACCTGTTAATTACATTTTCCTTCACAAACCATTTATCTTTTCAAAGACTTGCCTAATAATTTGATGCTTCTCACTTACATTTTTAACTGCTTGTGAGTCACTTTTCCAGGCTGTTTCCAAAGGGATTTCCATGTCCCAAATGAAAAGAATCATTATAATAATGTGGAACAATAAAACAACATATAGTGTTTCATTTTAGTCCACAGACCACGTGGTATCATTTGAATATTCATAGAGTTTAGATAAAACAATATAATGAATCCTTTCCTAATCCTTTTCTTCAATTTGAAGGAAGCTCATCGAATGATCTATAGTGGAAATTTCCAAAAGTTGATACATATACCATGTATGTATCAAATGGCATCACAATTCACGCTACTGGTAACATAATAGAAGGTGTATATGTTGGCCTCTGTCCCTAGTTCCTGGCACAGAGTTCCTAAAAACCCTTGTAATTTCCAAAGTGATAAGAGCATCTCTTTGGTCTTTGACCCCATCCCTACATAAGACTCCTAAAATCCATATAAAGTTCTAGGTGATAAGAGCACTAGGAGCATTTCTGTTCTAATGAGATGACTCTGGGTGGGCACCTGGAAAGGAGGCTAATCACCAGAAAGACCACACCATGATTAGAAGCTTGGAATATTCAGCTCTCCTCCCCTACCACCATCCCATTCTCCAGAGAGGGTGGGGGACTGGAAAAGGAGTTAATAACTTATCATGCCTATATGAGGAAACCTCCATATAAAATTCCAATAGTTTGGGGTTTGGAGAGCTGCCAGGTAGGTAAACACATTCATGCACCCCAACTCAATGGGGACAAAAGCTCCTGTGCTTAGGACTCTCCCAGACTTCACACTATGTTTCTCTTTGTCTAGTTTTTTATCTTTGTCTGTTATCCTATCTTTGAACAAACTGGTGAACATAAGTAAGTGTGTCCTTAATTCTGGATTCATTCTGGCAAATAATCAAATCTAAGGGAAAGGAAGTAGTGGGAACCTATGGTTTATAGCTAAGTCCCACAGAAGCTGGGAATAACCTGGGGACCTCCGACTTAAGATTGGCATCTGAAGTGGAGGAGAGTCTCTTGGGACTGCGTCCTTAACATGTGGAATCTGACAGTATCTCCAGGTAGATAGTCTCAGAACTGAGTT
Source organism: Neogale vison (assembly GCF_020171115.1). Classification (NCBI taxonomy): domain Eukaryota; kingdom Metazoa; phylum Chordata; class Mammalia; order Carnivora; family Mustelidae; genus Neogale; species Neogale vison. Next base: position 82,452,189 of record NC_058092.1, on the reverse strand, counting down.
AATCTGTAGGATAGTCACTGGGTCAGAGAATTGCTTGGTGGAGGAAAAGCCACCATACATTTGGTGGCTGGAGTGTCAAAAGTGAAGTGGTATATGTGAAAGTATAAAAGAAAGACACAGGAAGAGAACTGTAGGTTTTTCCAATACACACTCTCAACCTGAATCCAGAGATTCGTCCTCATTGTTTCCTTCCTCCCTCACTCCAAGGAGGCAGTTGGTAGCAAAGTTGTCTAGGTTCTAGTCAGACCCATCTAATTGTACTTTCTATCTCTCCATTCGAGCCAGACTTTCATCTTGTGTTTGAATGATTACAATAGAACTGGATTTCATCTCCTTGTCTCCACGATCCAACATAGCAGAGAGTTGTGAATAAGGAGGACCACGCTAAGCTCCGGTCATACCAAATTGGTTTTGGTTTCTTACATGGGCCCTATTCTTTCAGATTTCCACGGCTTTGTGCATCCAGTTTTTCTCCTTTCTATAAAGCTCTTTCTATTTAGTCTTCTTAAAGTTCTACGTTCATTTTTTATGTCCTAATTAGGGGTCAGTTCTCTTTCAAATGAAGCATTTTCCACCCCCCCTTCAGATCTTTCCTTTCTCCACTTGGTTTAGGATAGATGGCTACACTCCTTTGTCCCCACTGTACTCAGGGCAGCACATAATGCTTTATGAATTATCTTTCTTTGCCTGTCTGTTTGTCTCTTCTACACACTGTTTTGATAGGAAGCATGAGGCATGTATTTCCCCAGCCCCTAGCAGTGACAATCAATGAATTCAGGGAATCCTACCAGATGAATAAGCAGATATCTTCAATAGGGAAGAAATGTCCCAAGGCTCAGGTGTAGGGTAGCTCTGAAGTAGTACAACTTAAAAGAGGTTATGGGATGCCATTCCTGAAAAGAGATGAGGCGGGCGATATTTACCAACCTTCTTTTTTTTGCCTCTTCTTTCCCTTTATGTCACTCTCCTTCCCTAATAGGTATAGAATTTCCATCCAAATGACATTTGCTCTATGTTACCAAAATATGGATTGTAGAGCTCTCAACCCTGGAAGTGTCTCTGTTACTTCTGATATTTTCTTGCAACTAGTTACACTGGTACCAGCTAGTGGTAAATGTCTTGGTCACAGTGTCCAAACCACAAACCATATGCCATGCCTCTAATCCACATGGGGTTTCTTGATCAATCTTCTTCTTTCATATACTTTCTTTCATATACTTATCTACTTCTTTTATATACTTTCAAGAATAAATTCCCCAGCTTAAACTATTTTTTTTTTACATTATTTATACTCTCCTGTGTCCCATAGAAAGCCAGAAGTCTTGAATTTGCTTGTATTACTGATGTATAAGACAAGTCTATCTTTGCCATGTTGTGCATGCTGGACTAAGGTACATGGTAAACTTTTAAAACATAAATAAAATCCTAATCCAAACAGATGAATTTGACAGTTTTTAACAGATAAGAGCACTTGTTCACATAGCATAGCTCCTTTAAACTATCATGTTTGACAACACCATGGAAGTTGATTTATATTAATTCATTGATGAAAAGAATCTAGAAATAATTTTACTATCCAAGCTATTAAACCAGGCTCAAACATCTGCTTGTAATGGCTTCTTTAATATCTACTTGATATTTCTTAATAGCCAGCAAAAGTAGTTGCCAACGGGTTTAAGAAAAAAAATATAGGAAAATCAAACTTAGAATTGAGAGATTCTGTTATTTTTATATAAGAGCTGTCTTCCTTAGGAGCATAACTTGAGAATCATGAAAATAAATCACCCTTTTGGAGCAAATGTTTATTTTTTATTTTTATATTTTAAAGATTTTATTTATTTGACAGAGAGAGAGAGAGAGATCACAAGTAGACAGAGAGGCAGGCAGAGAGAGAGAGAGAGAGAGAGAGAGGCAGAAGCAGGCTGAGCAGAGAGCCCGATGCAGGGCTTGATCCCAGGACCCTGAGATCATGACTGGGGCTGAAGACAGAGGCTTAACCCACTGAACCACCCAGGTGCCCCAGGAGCAAATATTTAAATAGAAAAAAACATTCTGTGTACCATTGCAACTACCCATGAAATAGTAAGATTAGGTTTTGCCTCCCTCTGGTCTTCTGGTTTCCTCTGCCAGGATGCTATTTGGCATCAATCTACCTGATGCATATCTTCCCTGTTGCTCTTCCTTAACCACCTCTCTCTACTCCATTATTACTAGAGCATCTGTTATATTCTATTAGAGAATCCTTTGTTTATAAACGGTTCCCCAGCTAGACTAGGAACTCATGGCAGGCAGGCCTCACGTGCACCCATTTGCACCTAGCCCAGGATCTGGGCTAGATCTGGTGTTTGAAACATTAAGTTCCTTATTATTAACTACAGAAAAATATGTGGTCTCTGTCTGTGTACTTGATCAATGTTCGCTTTTGTAGTCTTTAACATAGGATATAACACAGGTTGACTTGAGGACATACCTGCTGCATAGCAACGGGCTTACCTAGGAAGTGACCACTTTCTTTCCATTTGCTGGCCTCTGCAATTCCTCTGCCCCTGAATCTCTTGGACTGCTGCCTGTATTTTCTGTGAAGTGAGCGTGGGCAGGTGATGTGTCTTTACAGGCAGGCACGTGGACCCCAAAGTCAGGTGGATTTGCCTTCCAACGGAGCCACTTACTAGCTGTGTGATCTTGGTCTATTTACTCGATCTTTGTGATGAACCAGAAACTAGGAGATGTTAATTCTGCTCTCCTATTTGCTTGAATTTTCTCACCTTCAAAACAAGATAATGGTAGGATTTACCTCTCAGGACTGTTGGAAATATTACATAGGATGTGTAAGTTTCTTAGAGCAGATTTATTAAGCACATGGCAGGCGCTTAATAAATGCTAGCTATTGTGCTTATTTACCCAAGTGGGAGAAGGAATTACAAAAAGCCAGTTCTTTTTGGTGAAGAGCATCTCTTGAATCGGGTTGTAAGCTAAAGATGTTACAGAACCTGGGCTGGATCCTGGCAGAAGAACCAAGCGGCACTCAAAGACCTTGGAGGATTGGAGGTTTATGTAACACTGGTGGGCTCAGAGGAGAGCGGTCTCCAAAGGTCTGACTGCTGAGCACAAGGGTAACTATACCCTTCTACTTCTGCATACTTGGTACTTTTGGCATGTGTAGGAAACCGGGCTGGGAAGAACCCGGAAGGCTTTGAGACAGGGACTAGAATTCCCTTGCTGGTTTGGTGGGCCATATTAGAGTAGTTTTTCCTTTATCATTCCCCCACGATTTTGTTTTTGTTTTTTTTTTTAAGATGTTTATTTATTTATTTGACAGACAGAGATCACAAGTAGGTAGAGAGGCAGGCAGAGACACGTGGTGGGGGGGCAGGCTTCCTGCTGAGCAGGGACCCCCAATGCCAGGCTGGATCCCAAGACCCTGGGATCATGATCTCAGCTGAAGGCAGAGGCTTTAACCCACTGAGCCACGCAGGCACCCCCCCTTTGATGCCCCTTTAAACACCTGGTTTAAAGAGCATCCTTGTCATCTACTATGGGCCGATAGCCCTACAAGGCTAGTTTCTGGGCAGCAGCTTCCTGGTAACAGTGTTTTCTATGAATTTAGCAATCTATCCTAAGCTTCCTAAGGTTGCCCAATAAACAATAACATTAACAAGTTTCTGGTAGAAAGTCCAATCAGAAGGGGCAGTAACATGAAGTCCGACTCCTGAGGTGAGGATATCACACTGATGATAACCAGGGACCATGGCAAACAGATGTCCCTCAGTTGTGGGGGAGGGGAGCTTGCTGAAGGTGGAACTGGAGTGGGTCCATAGGGTTTGGATGGGCTTTCCACTGGTGCGATTCCTTGTCCAACTGGTGAGCCTTTACTCTAAAGTGGTGGACCCACTGGGTGATACCTGAGACCTTGAGGGCAGTAAGGGTGGTAAGGACAGCAGTGTGGGGGCCCTGTCCTCTGTGGTTTGAGGGGGTCCTTGGGAGATGCACCTCAGAGTTTTTCCCAGGGCTTGGAGGTGTCAGGACACTTCTAAGTCTCCAGTCTGTTCGAGGTCTCCTTGAAACCTGCTTATTATGGTGGTGGCCTGCCATAGAGCCTCTGAGGTGAATTATAGCTAGGTAGGTGTACAACTTTAAGAAGAAGAATAATTTCCAAATACCTCCATGGGCATGTTGGACTAGGGAAGCATATTTTGAGTCAGTATAAATATTAATTTTTAAGACTTTGGCAATTGCCAAGCATGAGTGAACACTACAGCATACCCAGCCTCTTATTTTCTTTTTTATAAAACTATTACCATAGTAAGCCAACTGTCATCTGTACTTTTGATAGGGGAATCTTTGAAATCCAGTTGACTAAAATAAACAAGAACAATGACCTCCAAAAGTTATGCTCTATAGAAGTACGATGTTCAGGTCCAGGCATAAGGGTAGCTGGGTTTAAAGTTTGACAGGTTTTAAGTATTAAGCATTGCCTGGTATTTAAAGACCCCCATCATCTTTTGGGGGTCTTTGTTCTCTTGTCTAGCTTAGGTAAACATTATTCAAAAACAATCAGAACTAGAAATTAACATCCACAAAGGTGTGTTATTGAAACATAACACATTTTTCTCTATAATAACCCTCGTTTCCAGAGATAGCCAAAGAAAACGAATTTGTTTGAAAAACAGGTCCAGTTTTAACAAACAGCATAATTATTTACATAAGCTCAGCAAGATTGATCATATAGATCTTCTAGAATATACTTTGTTGGAACTTTCATAAGGAATCTTTAGGTCGAAATTTTAGTAGCTTCTCCAGGCCAGAAGCCAAGCCAAGTACTTGCCATCAGACATGCCTGCAACCTCTGTAGATTTGGGTGGCTTCCTCTTCATAAGGGCCCCAATATATCTTGAGGTTTCTTCACCTCCAGGAAGTGACATTCTTTACTCACCCAGTGAAGCTGCTGGAAACTCCATAAGCGAGATACCAGGCTGACATTTCCAAGGGGCTTTATGGCTCCATGTTTCATAAAGCCAGCCTTAGTTCCTTAAACCTGTTTGGTCATATCTGAGTCTACACATGTCTCTCAATTAAGACATTACAGTCAAAGCCTTGGTAAAATAACCAATGTTTTCAATGGTGTCCTGTTACAAGGAGAACAGATTCTTATTGAACTTATGCAAATAACTATGATTGCCATGGAAGAAAGAATACTTACTGAGACCTTTTAAATCTTAGAGGGTTCAGGTAAAGAGAAAAGTTAAATGCTTCAGTTTGCTCACAAATGAACACTTTATCGTGTTTTTATTAGTCATAGCTAACTTAAGAGAAAGCTTCCTTAATCTGAAAGAGTAAATGTGAGAAAACCAGCAATGTTTCAAACAAGAGTCAAAAAACTATAATAATCTTTTTAGTTATTTAGTCCCATGTTACTGATTCTTGTTTAGTTTGAATCCAGCTTTTACTTTGTTCTGGAAATTCTTACTCATTTCAGTTTTGATCTTAAAGATATTGAATATCTGTTTTTGTCCTGAAAGTCCTTTACATGATCTTTCTTGAAGATGAAACTCATTTTGTAAGACAATAAGAACAATTGCCAATGACAAAAACTCAGAAACAAGCACTAACAAAGTTCCAATACAAGAGTTCATCACAATACGATTGAGGAGAAAGCTTAGTTACTCTGTGACACAACACTTCAATAGGCAAGAGTATTGAGTGATGATCTTGTATTAGTTTACATTGAAACTTTAGGAACTGCACATTACCTCCAGAATAGTTATAGCCACCCCCCCCACCCCCCCCACCCCCCCAACCCCCCCCCCCCCCCCCCCATAACCCAAGGCTTATCATTTGTTTCACAGCACTTCCGGAGTAACTTCGCATACCAAATAAAAGGCCTAAAAAGTTAAGAAGTCTTCATTTACAATTTAAATCCTGGGAAGTTTGTTAAACCTTAGAAAGTTTTAAAGCACTTGCCTAAATAGGAATAGGGATATTAAAGACCTGATAAAAGCAAAACGTAGAAACTAGTTTTTCTGGGCAGGCAAGGAGAAAACAACTATTTACATTTTTTTTTTTTTTTTTAATCAAGAGCAGACCAACAATTGGTGAAAACTTTGTTTTTTTGAACAGAGAGAAAGCAAACTTTCAATCTTACACCACTGTCTTTAAAACCCATTCATTTCAATCTTAGTCCGTCCTGACTGCATCTAAAATTCGGTTCCAAAGTTTTCCCTCCATACAACTTTCCTTTGCGTTTGGATTTTGTCCCAAGCCATTTCTTTCCAAACAACCATCTCATTTAGGACAAAATTACCTTATTTTACTTTCAACAAAAATGCATTCCCGGGGCACCTGGGTGGCTCAGTGGGTTAAAGCCTCTGCCTTCAGATCAGGTTATGATTCCAGGGTCCTGGGATCCAGCCTGGCATTGGGCTCTCTGCTCAGCAGGGAGCCTGCTTCCTCCTCTCTCTCTGCCTGCCTCTCTGCCTACTTGTGATCTCTGTCTGTCAAATAAATAAATAAAATCTTTAAAAAAATGTATTCCATTGCTTTTATCTTACAAATCTCCTACTTTTCAACATACAGAGATATTTTCCCTTATTTCCATCAGTCTTAGTTACAGTTAGCAGGATTTTACACTCTTAGAAAACTAGTCTCCAGTTAAAGACTAAGTAGTAACCAATTGCAAACTGTTACAACAGAATTCTTTAGATGCCAAATTTATGAATCAGTTAAGCACAAAGCATGTTTACCAACAGATTTAAATATCCTTAGTTCTTTGCAATAAAAAGTCAAAGGCACAAACCTATGTCCAGTAACTAATGACTTAGCACTTATTATCTTATTTGGAAAAGACCAAGACGTCCAACGAATTTAATTTGATTTATCATCCAAGCAAAACTTTAAGGTTTCAGGTTACCAAAGACTTTGAAAGCTATCTTAATAATTAGACATGAAAACTTTGATGAGACAATTAACTACCATTTTTGTCATCTTTTTGCTGACAAATTGCAACAGAGATAACACGAGATTATTTGACCTTCAGTAAACCTTGATAGAATAAAAGTTTCACATTTACTGTGCTATATTCTGAGCAACGAGTTATACAGATGGACACCACATTTGGTAGGCCAAATTGAGGAGTCTTTATTAAAAAGCCAGCAACTGGGGCACCTGGGTGGCTCAGTGGGTTAAGCCTCTGCCTTTAGCTCAGGTCATGATCTCAGGGTCCTGGGATCGAGCCCCGCGTCGGGCTCTCTGCTCAGCGGGGAGCCTGCTCCCCCCCCCTCTCTGCCTGCCTCTCTGCCTACCTGTGATCTCTCTCTATGTCAAATAAATCTTAAAAAAAAAAAAAAGCCAGCAATTGCAAGGGGGCTCATGCACTCCAAAATCTCACAGCCACAGATGAGCTCAGGGGTAGACTTATAAAGGCATAAAGCGCATCCTGTTGCCAGTTTCTAAGAATTGCCAAGCACAGTACAGAAGCAAAAAGCTAGGTTAAGCAGATATATATATGGTAGGGTACATTTTCTGGAATTGTTGTATCTGGAGTATTTTGCATTTGTTTCTGCTAAGGTTGCGATAACACGGGTGCAATAACATGACTATGTTATGAAATGGCCGCTTTTTACAAAAATGGCGTGACTTATGCTAAGTCCAACTCCTAGGTGTCTCAATTGCTGGTAACTTAAAGACACGTCTATCTTAATTAAACCAACAAACTTAACTTAGTGTAAAAACTGAATTATGTTCTACCTGGATCCTACCCATGGTCAATTTTCACCTGAGACAGGTGGGGAAATCTGGAGTGGGTGGTGTTAGGTCCAGGGGTGCTCTGCTTGCTCCTTGGCAATGAAGGAAGGAGCCATGGAGCCTGAGGCACCAAGAATGGTCTAGAAGCCGGTAATGCAGGCCATGCCCAAGGTGGTACAGAAATGGAAGAAGGGGGAGGGGAAATCAGAAGAGACAAAGTGTTGCCAGAGGGCAGAGAAAGGGTTCCAGTTCGGAAGTTTATCAGCTCCAACTGAGGAGCAGATGCCATGTTTTCCCACCAACAATAGGGGACAGGCAGTCTGTGTCAGGCCAGAGAAGACAGGGAATTTTCCAGAAACAAATGGAGTTTTGGCAGCTACTTGGGAATATTCCTTAAAGTCCCCATCCTGAAGGATGCCTGGGATTATGACCTGAGCAGAAAGCAGACGCTTAACCGACTGAGCCACGCAGGTGTCTTCCCCTTACCCTTAAACTTTAAGGATGAGACCTCCTATTATTTTACATCCTGTTTCTGTCTGGATCAGGTTTCCTGTGGGCTCTCAGAGCGACTAAATCAAGTATCTCCCCACACATGCCACTTAAAAGAAGCAGGAGCACTGTCTTCCTGCAGCTCAGCTTTAGGCCCCGGTCAGAGGAGGACTGTGACCCCCCTGCTTCCTGACAGAGCCCATCCCCATTACTGCCCTCGTTGCCCCCGGGTAGGCCCTCCCTGATAGGCTTTGTTTCCTTACAGCCTTTGGGCTCTTTTATTTTGGTTGCAAATATCCTACTTTGGGGCGCCTGGGTGGCTCAGTGGGTTGAGCCGCTGCCTTCCGCTCAGGTCATGATCTCAGGGTCCTGGGATTGAGTCCCGCATCGGGCTCTCTGCTCAGCAGGGAGCCTGTTCCCTCTCTCTCTCTGCCTGCCTCTCCGTCTACTTGTGATTTCTCTCTGTCAAATAAATAAATAAAATCTTTAAAAATATATATATATATCCTACTTTGGTCCTTCCTATTAGCCCAGAATCAGACTCATGGGGGCAGAGTGTGGGTTATCTGAAGCCAGGAATCCGTGTGTGGGAAGTGGTCAGGGTGTCCAGGAGTCCTCTCCATAATTTCGAAAATGACTGGACAGTGGGTAGGTCTTAGGGAACTCTTCAGAGGGCCAGTTGACCCAAAGGTGGCCCATTCCAGTTCGCATAATGCGCCTAATTTTCCAGGAGACATTTTGATCCCACAATCTCCTGAGAATCCCTTCTTAAAATTTTTGAGCATACAGTCTAAGACTGTAGGCGTTGAAGAGCTTCCACCCATGATGAGCAGGGGCTCTCTTGGCCACACTGTATGTTCCCTCCCTGTGTCATTGGTGTAAAGACAAACAAAGGGTGGGTGCTCCTCCAAAGGAGACACCAGTCAGATACCCCCTGTCTGCCCTTCCGGAGGAGACTTGGATGCCTCTTGGCCATAGCGAGTCCCTATAAACCCTGGACTGGCACCCCGAAGGGGCTTGCCTTAGACCTTATGAGGTCACCACGGAAACAGGTTAGGGCCCCCTCGGACTCCATAGGCTTCTGGGGATCCTACGGTTGCACACCCGTGGAGCCACAGAATCCGTCCTCCCAACAAGCCAGGGCAAACTTTACATTCACTCACCCATTCTCTCCAGAAGTTATTACAGTTCCTCACCCCCAGGAGGCCCTGAACTGTGGAATTTCTTTTGGAAATTCCTTCCTGTCCTCCCTTTAGGGGAGGTTCCTGACCTGAGGAAACTCCCCCCACCCCACAGGAGTCCCAACCTGTGAGACCTCTAAGAGGTCGCTGGGAAGTGATCAGTTTCCCCCTTCTACCGTGACAGGTGGACAGGACTCGGTCCTGGTGCCCCAGGCCTTATCAGAATCCGACATCGGGGACCAGGTCCTCACCCACCAAATCTCCTTGAAGTCTGGCTGGGGACAGCGAGGTGGGGCCTGTCTGAGGCGACTGGGTGGGAGACTGCCAAAAACCAGGCAGGGCATGCCTTCTCCCTTACGATCCCTTGTTCTGTCACCGCCCCCTGCCATTGCCCCAAACTGGTGGCAGCAAAGACCTTAGAGGATTGGAGGTTTATTTAACACAGGTTGGCTCAGAGTAGAGTGGTCTCCAAAGGTCTGAGTGCCCAGCATAGGAGGGAGGGTAATTTATACCCTTCTACTTCCGTATACTTGGTACTTTCAGTGCGTGTGGGAAAAGGGGGTGGGAAGAACCTGGAAGGGCTTTGAGACAGGGACTGGAATTCCCTTGCTGGTTTGGTTAGCCATCATAGAATACACTTATTTCCTCATCAAAAACAGTTCTCCAATTAAATAAAGGTAAATTCACTGGAACTTACTATAGTGCCATTAAAGAAACCCTTTGTTATTTCAGCTTAAACTTTTTCTGATTTATCATTTCCTATCATTATATCATGTTACATAGACCCTTCTTACTTTAATTATGTTCCCTGGACCATATTACCTAAGGGCTTGTTAACATGCAGCATTTCAGGACCTACAGGAATCCTACAAAATTGGAACCTGAATTTTTTTTAAAGATTTATTTATTTATTTACTTGACAGACAGAGATCACAAGTAGACAGAGAGGCAGGCAGAGAGAGAGAAAGGGAAGCAGGCTCCCCGCTGAGCAGAGAGCCCGGTGTGGGGCTCTGTCCCAGGACCCTGGGATCATGACCTGAGCCAAAGGCAAACACTTTAACCCACTGAGCCACCCAGGCACCCCGAGAACCTCAATTTTAATGTAAACCCCATATGGTTTTATACACATTAAAGATGGAGGAGCACCACTGTGGCTGACACTGTAATTTCTTCATTAAAATAATAAGAATAATCAAAGTACCTACCTCACAGGTTTGTGGTGAGATTAAACGTGCTAATGTACAGAAAGAAAGCTGAACAGTGACTGTTCACCTACAGCAAATGTAAATCCATCTTAATGTGTAGGGAGTGTTGTGAAACATGGAAAGGAGAGCATTGCTCTCTTTTAGTTGGCCCCAAAAAACACATGCCTAGCATTGTGTTCAGTTTTGGGTGCTATAATTTATATACACATTGGAAAACTGTTACATATTCAAATTAGAGTAATGAGAGTGTGAGGAAAACTAAACTTTGTTATTAGAAGAATGGTTAAAGAAACTGGGAATATTTATGTGCGAGAATAACACACCTGTGGGAGACAAAAGCTGCCTTCATATTTTTGAAGGTTCAGATTTATCTTTGTGACTCCAGATGGTAAAATAAGGACAAATGCATAGAAGTAATGGAGAGCAAGGTTTGATTCAGAATAAGTAATAGATCTAATTTCCTCACAGTTAGAACGTTCAAAGTATAATGGAATTTCTTGCAAGGGAGTACGTTCTCTGCTCTGGAATGTCCAAATCAAACCCTGTGCTCACCTTTCTAAGACAGCAACAAGTAGTTATGAACTGGGTGGTTTCTGAGGTGCTTCCTGGCTCTGAGATCCATGATTGTACAAATGATAAAACTGGAAGGGTACTTGGCTTTCATCCAGATTCTAGAAACTTCAACCTGCTGTGGTGTTTAGGAAAGCTACAGCAAATAACTTTGACAATCTGTCATCTAACTAATTTCTTTTACATTCTTTCTTGCTCCCTAAATAGTGCCTTGACCTTCTTTTCCACATTTCAAAAGCAAGAAGAAAGAGACAGCAACTTTAGGCCTTGCTAAAACCAGTATACAAACTGTTCTCTCAATGAGCTGACACTTTCAAACCAAGAGACAATAATCTACTTAACTCTTAAAAACTGGAATAATGCTAACACATTTCCAGTCTTCCAGGTATTTCCCTCTTGAAATGATGTTACATTGAGTAGAAAATTCCTTTGCCACAGGCATAGGATATTTTATGCAAAGGCTTACATATTTCTCTAGTAAGAATTCTGTAGGAATGTTTTACAAAGATCCTGGACCTACTTGGAGCAGTCTATTTAAAACTAATGTAAACGGCGGGTACCCGGTGGCTCAGTTGGTTAAGCAGCTGCCTTTGACTCAGGTCATGGGGATCAAGCCTCTCATTGGGCTCCCTGTTCAGTGGGTAGTTTATAAATAAAATCTTTAAAAAAATTATCTTTAAAAAAAAGAAAGTAATGTAAACAAATGTTAGAACTGAAAGTTACTTGATGAACTAAGTAAGAAGCTAAAAACTTGTCAAGCCTTGGTTCAATTGGTTGGGCGTCCAATTCTTGATTTTGGATCAGATCATGATCTCAAGGGTTATATGATCGAGCTGCATGTTGGGCTCCACAACCCCTGGGGGGTCAGCTTGGGGATTCTCTTCCTCTGTCCTTCCCCCTACTCACGTGAGGGTGTGTGCACATGAGGTTCCTCCCACCCTGTCTCTCTCTGTCTCAAATAAATGGATGAATCTTTTAAAATTTTATTTTATTTATTTATTTGACAGACAGAGATCACAAGTAGGCAGAGAGGCAGGAGAGAGAAGAGGAAGTAGACTCCCTGCTGAACAGAGAGCCCAATGCGGGGCTCGATCCCAGGACCCTGGGATCATGACCTGAGCCGAAGGCAGAGGCTTTAACCCACTGAGCCACTCAGGCGCCCCAAATTGGATGAATCTTAAAAAACAAACAAACAAACAAACAAAAAACACCTCATCAAGGCTTATTGCATCACTATATCATTGCTTCCACCAAAAGGAGTGCATGGTAAAAGAATCCCAAGCACTAGGGTAAGGCCAGTAAGGGAAACACAAGTTGGACAAGCTCAAATGATAAGATCAAGCTCCTCAATCTGACCTACACTAGGGTGAAGATCTATGACAGATCTAGTCCAACAGTTGGTCTTATGAACCTGATAGAACAGAGGGCGAAATTAGAAATGAAAGGAAGCCTGACGGATGTTTCACTGTGTCAGATACTTCCACACATATTTCCCAGTAAGGCTGGGAGGAAGCTTAGGTTCTTCTCATCTTATGCATGATGTAACTGAGGCTCAGAGGAGCTGAGTTACTTGCTCAAAGTTACATAACCAATTAATGACTGAGTTGCTATTCATACTTGGATATTTAGATTTTCAGTGCAAATTCTTACTAATTATACCCAAACTCCTAGAACTTAGAAAGTATAACCCTGAGATTAGACAACAAACAGAAAGGTAGAATCTCTTCTAAGTAAGTGCTCACTGTCAATTATTTTAATAACTCAATAGACAGTGTTCTAGGTGCATAATGGCAGACACCAAATTTTTTAACTGGGAAGAGGCAGCTTTTTTGGAGGCAATGGGTACCAGAGCAGGTGCAAAGCTTCTGGTCAGGCTTTGGTCTCCAGTCTGGAACTCCATGAAGGAGCAACACAGCCAGGAAAGGCAACTTGGAGACTCCAAGTTGCTAAGGAAGTGAGCTAATCAGCATCCATGTACTCCCTATTAAGTTCATGTGGCAAAGAAGTGTGCGGGGCTGGGCTTCAAGTGCTCTGGCTGCAGTGTGGCAAGAACTACCATTTCGTGTCCACGTGAGAGCAAAGAATGGAGGGACTGGCTGTGATAGAGGTGGCAATAGTTAAAGCTATAATGACAACTTCAGGAGAGAGCAACACCTACTATACAAGAGGATTTAAAAATCCAATAAATAAAGCTAAATCAAGCTGCTATACTGAACCGTGGCATCGAGCCATGGTCTACTGGCAACATCGAACATCATTGCATAATGGCTGAACTCAACCAGCATGCTGGGGCAGGCAGCAGGAAGCCCCGCCTGCAAAAAGCCAGAGAGAGGTTTTGAAGTGATTGACGAAGTTATATGATTTGCAGGTGCTTTCGTATACCATTTCACTGGCCACTAACTTACTCAGGAGGTGGGAGAGCCTTGAACCCAGACTGGCAATTATGCCACTGGTTTTGAGTCTGGAAAGAAGCCAGGAAGGGGGTCATAATGTGGTCTGGACGCCACAGGTGGCTCCCAATTTGTCATTAAAAAGCGAATGGAAAGGAAAACTCAGAAAGGGTCTTAAACCACATTTGTGTAATCACATTTAATGGACAGGTGGCTCCTGGTAGAATTTATTTAAAGTAAGGCGCTGTGTGTGTGCATATGTGTGTGTGTATTTGCTCAAGAACACACAGGCGTTATTGAAACTGATGGCATGTCTCGTTCTGGGCTCTAGCTGGCAGGCAAGAAATAACGCCATAGCTGTTGCCACTTTCTTTGCCTCCAAAGGGAGAGAAATGAGCTTCTGTTAAAGCCATTCCGCTGTCACTATTTTTTTTTCCTTTCTCTTTCTCTCCATTTTTCCTGCTGCCCATTATATAAAGCTACGTTTTAGTTTTAAAGAGCAAAATAAAATAGAGAGCTATTTTAAGACAAAAATATTAAATATGAGAGTGTTTTGGAGCTCTGCGTTTGTTTTTTAAAATTAAACAGAGAGTCAGCATGTGGGTATTGTAAATAGGCGAAGCTTTAGCTCTCCCTACAGGCTTTTGTTACAGTAGCTGTCTAAAAGGAAGAGAATATCAGAAGCTGAAAATCATTCCAAAGTGTTCATCAAAGAGAGTGATTTCCTTTGTCCAAGATGAAGTCACAAGCTGTTACCTGGGTTGGCAGTGAGTTTGTGCAAATTCCTGCTGCCAGTGACACTTTGTCGCATTATTGAAGCTACTGGGTCTTTTTCTTGTTTCTTTAGTGGTTCTCAGCTCTTTGTTGAAAAAAAGAAAAGGGGAATAATAATAAACACAACAACCACAACAATAATGGAACGACCCTTGAAAAGCCAATCAGAAAAGCTGTTGCCGATTTCCACTTTGTCACAGTGTCTCCAAAGCACAGCTTTCCAGACTAAGCATCACACAGGAGTTGCTGGGTTGGGCTCGACATCCACTCCAGATGGAATCACTGTGGAGTAATAATCTATTAGCATGAACTCTGGCTAAAAAACCCCCAATGGACAGTATAGATCTTCAGGGAACCTCTTAATATTAAAAATAAAAGCCAATTCCACAAACACACTTTGAGCCACCCCCAAACCCAAAGGAGAAATCATCCCCAGATAGTCTTCCGTGTTGCACCAGAAGTGTGTGGAATCGATACTATTAACATTAATAATAACAATTGATAATAATAATAGTAGTAGTAGTAAGTAAACAGTAATAATTGTAACAACTATAATTTGTTCATTATTTGCTGTTGGCTACACATTCTGCTGAGTTATCTTATTTCATCTTCACAACAATGCAAACATGTAGGTGTGATTATCCCCTTTCATGAATGAGCAAACCAATTCAGAATTTGGGCCACTTGCCCAAGGTCATCCTGAGGGTTAGGACTGGGGGCAGGGCTCCAACCCAGGAACATCTGACTGTGGAGCCAAGACCATGAACCACTCTGCTCTGCCTTTGTTAGCCACTATGCTACCTGCTTCTGTTTTGTTTTTTAAGAAGGTACTTCTAGATTTGACCTGACAGCAAAAATCAATTCAGCAAACAGTACTGCTTTTCAACAAGCACATTTAGTATTTATGGAGTGCAAGAAATGAGCAAAGGATTTAATAGACACACAAAAAAATCACTAAGAGGAATCTGGCAATGAGAAATATATGAAGTAGGACAGAATATGGATGAGTCGGTTAAAGAAATGAGTGTGAAGAAGGTGAAGGAAGGAAGTAAGCTATTAAATTCCACAGGCTGTCCTTGCTAACAACCACTGAGTAAGGGAAGGAGAACAAAAGATGTCATTATGAGAGGAGTCAACATGGGGATAGATGGCAATGAGGAGTAACAGAAAAGAGACAAAGAAGGGTATTGTTCAGCTCTTTAGGAGTTAGAAATTAGGGTAAGGACCCAACATTCCCACATTCCACGAACATTCCTTGAATGCCAGTGATAAAAATAACAAATGGTTCATGCCTCCTGCTGGTAAAGATCAAGGAGGGAAAAACAGACATACACAAAATGTCATGAGTGCTAGATAGAACTTGTGGAGGAAAAAAGTCGTTAAAATTCTAAAGAAGAGAATGCCAGTTACAATTTCATAAAGGGGCATCAATTTAACAGGACTTTAAAAGGTACGAAAGCTTTTGCCAAGGGAACTGAGGAAGTAAGATGGGAAAAGAAAAATACTTAGAGGAGAAAACAAGGTGTGTAAAGGCATGAAGGCATGGGTCCTCAGGGGATCTGCGAGTCATTCTGAATGGCTGGATAAAACATCGGAATGAGAGGGCACCATACAGAGATGCCAGCCTGGACTCGTGGGCAGGCTCAAAGTCAGGGGCACTCTGGTTGGGGAGTTAAGGAGTTTGGACCCTATCCTGCAGGTGCTGAGTAGTCACTGAAGAATACGGTATTCTCTTTTAGAACTGTATTCTCTTTTAGAAATCCCCATGATGGGGGCACCTGGGTGGCTCAGTGGTTTAAAGCCTCTGCCTTCGGCTCAGGTCATGATCCCAGGATCCTGGGATCGAGCCCCGCATCGGGCTCTCTGCTTAGCAGGGAGCCTGCTTCCTCCAACCTCTCTCTCTGCCTGCCTCTCTGCCTACTTGTGATCTCTGTCTGTCAAAATTTAAACAAACAAACAAACAAACAAACAAAAACTAGAAATCCCCATGATGGCTGTATGACAGATGAGTGAGAGGGCGAAAGCTGGAGGCAGGGAGACAAAACGCAGGGGCTCCGCCACACATAGTCGAAGCGGGGAGACAAACAGTCGGGTGAATGCAAGGAAGAGAGCAAATTGAATCTATGACTGATCAGGTGCTGCGAATGGCTCTACTACGTTTTGAAATTAAACAATGGATTTTCAAATCATGCATAAAGGGATGGATGACTCTGTGATTTCCATAAGGAAAAATAACAATTGGTGAATTTTACAAAAATGTTGTTTTTCAACTTCCTTATTGTTGAGTGGTTAATACAGCTCTGGGCTTAAAAGATTTTTACTTCTTCAAATCCATCCATGTCACAGAATCTGGATTTTAATTCTTAGAAGGACGCTAGCAAGTCTCTAATCCCAAGCTCCCCTGTCCACTGCCCCATCCCATACAAGAAATTTAAGGGTGAAATGATTCATGTAGAGCAACAGAGTAAGTTGGAGGCAAGCCCATGACTACACACAGGTGATACCAAGGCCATATTCAACTCTTCTTAAACAAGGAAAATATGGTATATTTCTGTTTGGGTTTAATTCTGAGAAAGATTGTGTCCATTCAGATAATTTTTTATGTTTTCCTTTTTAGCACAGCTGCCAGAAAATTTACATCCAGATTTATTATTGAAGTGTTATAACTTGCTCAACTCGAGTGACTAAAAGCATCTCTTCTTCTTTCTTCTATGAGAAGAGCTTTGTTCTGTTTTATCCTTAAATACCTTATTTTGTGTTGCATTTTAAGCTGCCCTTATGTCTACCCTTATGGCCTTGTGGATGTTGCTGAGAGTAAAAACTATAAACAAATAAGTTTACCAACAAGTAGCTTTCTTCTAACAGGAATATAATTCTATATTTATAGCCAACATAGGGCGTCATCAAGAGATGTATGTGAACTTAGAATATAAAAATGTCAGGGTATTTTCCATGAGCAGTAGAAGATGTCTAGTTAGTACGAACAGAACAATTTAGAAGCTTCCCCAGAATTGTGGATTTGTAAAAGCTCTCCTGAAGCAGTGTTTGTCTTTGTTTGAAACCTCACCAGGCAAGCCTCTTCATATTAATGGTACTTGCTACATATTTTGCTACCTCGGCTTCTTCAGTCTCCTGCAGAGTCTTTACTAGAAGATTATCTTGATAATTCAGTCATGCTTCCTTCTTTCCACCTCTAGTTCAAATATTTTTACTTGGATTAAATTTAAAATCAAAGGAAAGTGTGTGAAAGCATATAACCTGTTCTTTAACTTAGACAAACTTTAAAAGATGTAATAATAGAAGTACAGGAAAAGCATAAGAATTCCAGCTAGAATAAAAGCAAAAGAAAACAAAGAAAATCTTACCAAGAAGATATGATAAGTAATGTAACTTATCTGCCAGAGGCAGTTGGGAACTTTCCCCATAATATATTATCTATAAGGCTACATTCTAGAATTGAGATTGGAAAGCTTTCTCTTTTGTCAGGGGCAAGGGTGGGGAAGAGTAAGTTCTCCTGTAGGTATAGCAAGGTGTACATTAAGAAGGATGGGTTGGGGGCACCTGGGTGACTCAAGCCTCTGCCTTTGGCTCAGGTCATGATCTCGGGGTCCTGGGATTGAGCCCCGCATCCAGCTCTTTGCTCAGCAGGGAGCCTGCTTCCCTCTCTCTCTCTGCCTGCCTCTCTGCCTACTTGTGATCTCTCTCTCTCTCTGTCAAATAATAAGTAAAAAAATCTTAAAAAAAAAAAAAAGAGGGATAGGTTGTTCCAGTGGAGGTCATCAACAAGTGGTTCAGGAGAGACAAGCCTATGACATTCAGGAAAAATACAGAATAAATAAACAGCTTTATAAATGACATCATACAGTGAGTATATTTTATAAACCAATTATCAGGACTTGGAGTCTAACAAGTCTGGATATATTTATGGTGGCAATGGAAAAGAATATTTGAGATTAGCATTAATTCAGAAAGGTGAGGTCATTGTAACCATAATAAATATTAGTTGATTTGGAGGTACAATGAATACTTGAATATTTGGAATCTCTTGAAAATTGTGTCCATGCTCTGCTATGTCTGCAGATCAGGTGGTAACCTGAACTTCAAATAAAATGAGAAGTATATCTTCATACCTTTTGTGCTTTTTCATAACAATAGCAATAGATACTTCTAATTTTACAACCCGTTAAACACACACACACACACACACACACACAAAAGTGTAACAAAAATTTCAGAAAAGATACTCTTACTTAAAGAATGTTACATTTAGGTTCTTTTCTATACTATTCCTTTACATTCTATTATTTTTATTAGAGGCCTCTAAATGGATTCTGAGATCCACTGATGAGCTGTAATGGGCATTTTGGAAACCCTTGCTTGAGATGACTGCTGTAAAATCAGCTAACTCAGCCCAAGTCAGAGAATCCACTTGACCCAAAGTGTAGCAAACTGAGCAGGTGTCAGATAACTCCACTGGATCGTCTAAATGCAGAAGCAAAGTGTTCAATGTTGGGAAATTGCAGAGGGGGATTTCTCAGTGGGAAATTTATTGGCTTTATGACCAGGAACCATCACACTTTGAGTCAGTATTCTACTCGGTGGTAGGAAACCCAGAGAGAGGAGAGTGACAATGCTATTTTTCTAATAAAATATTGAATTTCTATTAATATGATTTTCTATTGCAATTATAATCTGTTGTAAGCCTGCACTGCAGGGACAGTCTTAATTCTCTCCAGTGCACAGCCTGGCATCCTGTTGGCAGCCAACACATGTTTATTATCGATAATAACAATAATAATACTAATAATGATGACTTGATGATTAGAATCTTTTGCAGTAACACCCAAAGCTAGGATTAAAAGAACTCTTTTCCCCCTTGTTCCCATGTTCACTCTCCAGGATTTATACTTCCTCCGATCTTAAAAATGCATTACTTGTTCCCCCGTTCCTTCTAAGTATGTCTGTTTGGCAAACATTAATGTTTTCATGTGGTTTTTTCCCCTATGAACCTCAAAATTAAATGCCTTCCCATTAGTCTCCTTGTTCGTCTTACCAGAATCACTGGTGAAGTCAACACAGCCAGCATAGGGAGGTCCATTTGTTAACTGTTGCCTCAGAAGCCATGAAATGAGCAAGGCGCCTACAGACCATCATTTTGTATATATATTTTGTGTACATATATGTGCGTGTGTGAGTGTGTGTGTGTGTGTTTCTGCAACAACACACTTATCTTAAATTTCTCAAATTCTCAGTGATAAACTTATTTTTTTAATGAAGAAATGGGAAAGCTTTTTTTTTTAATGCCAATGTGTGCTGTCTTCCTAGACTTTATCAAAGTTTGTTCTTTTCAAATCAAGGCTCTCATTCCACAGTGCGATACACAAGAGAGAATGAAAGAAATGAGCAGCATCCCAGCAGGAGGGGAGGAGTGCCCAAGGACGCATGGGACTGCAGAGAAAGAAGGGGAAGCTGCTGCGATAACTGGGGAGGGGGGATGGGAGGAAGCAGAAGAGGCAAAGAGGATTGCAGTGTGGCCATGGCCACAGGTAGATGAGCTGAGCACCCAGCCCTGGAGGAGGAAGGAAACGGAGGCGGACGAAGAGACACCCTTGTAATGGGAGGGGAGAATTCCAAGTAGAGAAAAAGGACAGGAGAAGCAGGAGAGATGGAGCCTTCTAGTTATGCCAGTCTGGAGCGGAATTCCCCACTGACACCATCTTTCCTAACTAGAAGACCCAATTAGCAATTCTTTGCTTGCTCTAATTCAAGCCTTTTTTTCCCTCTTAGATTAATTGTAGATGGATAATCTCAACTTCCTTATTTGAATAACCATGTGCTACAAGAAATTTCATACATTTTAGCGTCATGCCCAATATGGTCGTTCACTCCCAAAGAGTACAGTACAACCAGACTTATTCTTAAACTTTTTTGGGGAAAGATTTTATTTATTTATTTGACAGAGAGAAAAAGCAAGCACAAGCAGGAGGAGAAACAGGCAGAGGGAGAAAAAGAAGCAGGCTTCCCGCTGAGCAGAGATTCCTTGACACTAAACTCAATCCCAGGACCCTAGGATCATAACCTGAGCCAAAGGCAGACGCTCGACCGACTGAGCCACCCAGGTGTCCAGAACCAGACTTATTCTTAATTATTTTTATCAGCTATGGCTTCAGCTCTTAATTGGTATCACATTTAATTACAATTTAGGTTATTTTGGGGCAGGATCATACTTCTTCTTATTTGTCTTTTTCTAGGATGGAAGTTATGACTCCAAACTACTTCCATGACTTGGAATTACACGGTGTATAATGGTGAAGGCGATCTGACTCCAACCTTGGCCTGATAACTGGCTAGTTACAGTACTTTAAAGAGTTTCTTCCTTTGTAAAATAGAAGTAATAATACCTACCTCATAAAGTTATTGGGAAATTAAAATGCAACTGTAAATAAGAAGCACTTGACCCAACCTGGCACATTATAAGGCAAATGGTATCTGTTATTGTACAATCCTAAGAAGATTGTGTGTGCTGGGGTTCATATTAAGATAGAAGAAACTGGCAGGAGATCACAATTTATCTTCCTTTTTCTGCCAGGTAGCACGCTAGACCTGTGTCTCATGGCACCTGTCCCTGGACCCAGTTGAAGGGCCGTGCAGGTTATAGGCGGAGAGGAGTAAGCAGTCACTGATCACAGGCGACACCTACATCCTCTGCTTTCTCATACCCGGCGGATGTGAAAGGCAGAGTTAAACACCATGACATCTACTGCTCTTTATGTTAAATAAACCAAGGCCTTCCATAAATTAAAATGATTTCCTGATGCAGCATGACACAGGGTTATCCAATTTGCCAGAGAGGTGCCACTGAGTCTTTTGTAAGGGGAAAGTGCAGGTAGGCTGTGTTTAAAGCTGCAAGTTCCGTGTCAGAAAAAGAAAAGCCCCTCTCAGGGTAGTAAATGCATTTGCTTAGGCCCTAATAAACTAAGAATGGGAAAAGGTTAATTGACAAAATGATACTTGTCTAATGCCGTCCTGAGCATTGCACTCAGACAGATGTGTGAGACAGGGATCCTGCTGTGCTGACAAGGATGATTATTATAACTGACTCTTTCTGCCCTCAAGGGTGTGCAGTTTCTAGAAGCTTTTCACCCTGGAATCTCGCTGTTGTGCCAATCCAGGGAGGGCTGTAAAACCAGAAAGCCAAAGGACAACACAGCTGACACTTCATTTAAGCGTGTTGAGGCAAGGCCACTGTTTGGCACCAGTCCTAAATGGTGTGGTGGAAATTCCGCTTTGCATTTACAACTTCCATTGATTGAGCACTTAACCTAGTGCTCGGCAATGAACTGAAGGCTCCAGACCCCACATCACTTCTATTCCTGTAGGGATTCACTGAAGTAGTCACGCAAGCTGGCCGGATCCCAGGACCCAGAGGGGGTCCCGCGGGACCAGCTAAGAGGGTGCTTGGCTTCATGTAGGACAAAAATCAAACGTGAGCCGAGAGGAAATGAGAGCAGTTCCCTGAAGATCTAGAGAGTGAGTACGGATGCTGACAGAGCGTCCAAGACTCAGAAAGGAACGAAGGATGGCTCTTGTGTCTGCTCAAGGTCTGGCGGTTTTATTGATGATGATGGTCTGGTGTATGTGTCCTCTCAGGCTTTCAGGAACCAAATGAACAAAGACAAGTGCTCAGGTGTCCTCTATAAGCTTACGGGGGCCCTCGCATTAACTCCTTGATCTTCACGAGGAGAACATACTTTATCACTGCTTGCGTCAGCAGGGGTGCAGATCCTGGCAAGAACAGAGGCAGCATAAAAGCAGTCCTTTGTGGGGGTCCCTTCAGTTTCCTGACCTCCGTAGGAGTTGGTCTCCTGCAGGTACAAGGGAGGAAGCTGAGGCCACCCCAATACTGTCATTACAGTGCACTTGGAGTTTCCCAGAGCATTTGAGAATACCGATGTATTCATTCAAACTTTTCCATGCGTGCTTGAGTCATTTACCATAAAACAATGGTCATAAATGCAATGTCTGACTCAGTTCAGAAAACAGAAAATGATTGCTTAAACGTGTGTGTTTAAATACATCGTGGCTTCAGGAGAAGGGCAGCTGCTTGATTTCCAAACTGAAGAGGATGGGGGAAACCCAAACCTTTGTTTTCTTAGCTCTTGAGAGAAGGACCAAAATTTATGAGGACATTCACGGGGACTATCAGCCAATGTTATCTGGAATTTAGAGGAGGGGGTCCTCTGGCTCTCTGAGGGTCCAATAATCGAAATGAGAAGAGCAAAACAAAGAGCGAAGCTACCCATGAAGTGACACCTGTTGCCCTCCAGCAATAGTTATCTGCCCATTTGCAGATAAACACTTAAAACACGCTTACTTGGAAAAGCTTGAGTCCTACTGGAAGGCACAGAGTAATTGCAATTCTTTCAAAGCCAGTAGGATTGTTAGCTGTGATTTAAACTAAACAGAATAACAAAAGCCCTTCCCAAGTGGGAACTAGCTCTATTTTCATAGTCATCAGAGCAAGGCTCTTAAAACCTAAATGTCTCACAAGTACCTTCTAATGGGTTTATTGCTTTGTTTATTCTGCTTAGAGCAAGTCAGGGGGCAATTTGGAATTTGCATCATTAAAAATCTTTTTTGAAAGTGTGTTGACATTTCAGTTGCTAGTCTTAAACAGCTCCCTTAATTCGGGCAGCGGTCACCCGTCCCTTGGGTGAGGTGCACATTATCACCCATGTTCCCACGTGGGTTGTTACATATAAAGATACATTTCCCTACATCCCCAAATGCATATGTGTCATGGTTATTTGATCCTTTTCACCTAATTGTCTCTAGATGCTACTTTCAGATATATATATATATACAATCAGGGAATGGATATTTATTCTCAAACATTTCTTTTTAAAGTCAAACATGTTTCTCCTTTCACTTTTCATTTCTCTGACGTATGGATGATGAACTCCTGCATGTCTTCCTCAAACGACTGGGCATATCTCCATAGTGTTCACTTTCCTCAGATACTCTTCCAAGAATTATTTCCCGACCTTCCGTTAGACAAAGGAAAAGGTTCTTTCAGGTGGCAGAGATAACAGGGAACACAGAAAAGCACCTGGGTAGCTCAGTGGGTTAAAGCTCTGCCTTTGGCTCAGGTCATGGTCCCTGGTGTCCTGGGATCAAGTCCCAAGTCGGGCTCTCTGCTCAGTGGGGAACCTTCTTCCCCAACCCCCTCTCTGCCTACTTGTGATCTCTGTCTGCCAAATAAATAAATAAAATCTTTAAAAAAGAAAAGAAAAGAAAAAGGCAAATGCTCACCAAAGGCATTAAGTAGTTATTGGTGAAAGGTTAGAGGAATTGTGTTTGTAATTTCATTGTCTCTTGATTTGAATATGTGGTCTTATGAGGTATACATATTTTGGATTTTAGTATATACCCTTTCAAGTGTATTAAGAATTCCACTATCTTTCTCTAAGCTGCCATCACTGAATAGTGGACAGAGTTAGTTGTCAGGACTTTTTATGTTCAGGTCTTCGGAAGAACAAAACCAAGGAGAAAACAGTACTCATATGGAAGATCTGTCACCAAAACCTTAAGAACTGGGACAGGTGAACAAATTATTTACCTTCTCTGAGGTTCAGTTTCTCTTTTTCCAGAAAATATATATGTGCATTATAAAGACATAAATACATACATTATTTGCATAAACAAACCTGTGTGTGTGTGTGTGTGTGTGTGTGTGTTCATCAAAGCAAAAACTGCCCTGGACCCAGTTAAACAGGCAAAGAAGGAAGACTTTATTCAGGGCTGTAGCAGTAGGGGAGAGAGACCGGAATGCAGTCTGAACTGAATTCTACTGAAATAAAGCATAGGAGAGATTTTGAGTTGAGTTAGGGATGATCCTGGGCCACTTGTGCTTGCTAAATGGCTTTATCCAAAGGAAAAGTAAGCTTTCTTATATCTTTATGACAGGAGGTAGTTTTAGAACTTGGAGGAAGTCACGCCCGCACAATGTTAGTCACCTTATCCTCCCCTAGAAACTGGGAAATAGGGGTATTACTTCCCTTGATGTTCACATTTCAAAGAGATGGCTCTCAGGTCCTTGAGAAAAATATTCTTGGGTTGTAAAATTGGAAAGAGGTTTTTAAAAAGATTCACATCTCAAAGGGCAGAGAAAGAATTTACAATTATAAGGTTTGTAAGTGACTGTTCTAACAAAAGGGAGGTCAGGGGCTCAGAGTCAAGAAGAAGCCTGCCTAAAGTTTAGTCCAACTGAGGGGAACATTAAGGTCCTTGAGGTCACTGTGTATTTTGAGTGTGGGAAGGAAAGCTGTGGACAAGACCAGATGTTCCCGTTCTTTCTGCACTTTGATTTCAATAAGCCCCCAGTGTGTTGGGATAAGCTGTGACCAAAGCTAGGAAAGGAGCACCCCTTTGCACAGTGTGGACACAGACACACACACACACCCCCAACAGGAGCAGACCTCCATCTTGCCCTGTACCTTTTAGGTGCCTCTTGCTGTGTCCCTGAGTTCTCTCTACCACCCCAGCACAGTATAGGCACCCAGCCCTGCACCTTTGGCCTCACAGATGAGGGCTGTCCAGGCAGAAGCAAAATACCACCTGCTGCTTTGAGTGCAGCATTAACATCACTGGAACAACCAGTTAGAAATCTAAGAGTTCCCCGGTTCCCCCCAGCGCTGACCACTTTCCTCACCCATGCCTGGGCAGGTGGAGATAAATGGCTGCATCCTTCCAAAGACTGGAGCTCGGCACCGAGGTTACATGGAAGATGACCATTCACTGAGTCCACAGTCTGGAGAAAAACAGAAGAGGAAGACCCATCAAAGACACTTCTTCACCTTTAATCTCTGGGAAGTATTTACTCAGAAAGTTCATGTGCTTCCTGCTTATATACAAAGTAAATCTTAAACATGAGAAAAAAGAAAGAAAGAAATATAGGAGTTCAAACTCATCCTACACGCAGAGTCAAAATCTGCACTACCAAAAAAAAAAAAAAGTCCTTGGGTGATTCGCAGGTATATTAAAATTTTGGAAGAGGAGATCCTGTAAAGAGAACCTCTTTAAAGAGAGCGACACACCTGTGGCACCTGCTGTTAAGTGAGAGAAACAGAGAGTTCGGCAAAATGTCCATCCTGGAGGTGACGGCCACCATGCCAAGAAGTTGCTGACTTGAAGGACAAGCCATTTTCCTCAGGTTCAGAATTTTGGAGAGTTCAAGGAACTTTCCCCTCCTCGTCACAGATGCCTGGCAATTCAACTTTTCTGGATTTATTCTCTAGTGTCTCCCCCCCCCCACACACCACCATTAGAGCCTCCTTCTCCCCTCCCTGCCATCACCGGCACCTGGAATTCCTCCCTTTTCATTTCCCATGGCTGCTGCTGAGACCCTTGTTCTCCACATCAGCCTCCGCTCCCCAGGGCCGTGCCCAGGTTCTAGCATCTGGATTTCCCACACGCTGTTTATTATTCAGATTTCTCCACTCCTTCCAGATAGCAGCCTGAATTTTCAAAAGAGCATAAATTCATAATAATGGAATCAAGAAGAGCTGGATACCTGGCAGGACGCTATGGATAGGACAGACAGATCCTGGGACAGGGGAAGTGCTGATTTGGGCTGGCACGGTGCGAGGGGAGGGTCTGCGTTAGCCCAGAGACATTTGCACTGACCACCGACTGAGAAGCAGACAGCGCTCGCTCCCTTGGCTCCCAGCGATGCCGCTCAGGCCCGCTCTCTATTTCTATTTTCTCCCTCCACTAAAAACACCTTCCCTGGTGCCCAGCTCCTGCTCAAGGCCAACACCCTGACAGACAAGCAATCTCACAGTACCTGGGGGGAAAAGAGCTGTTTTAACTAAAATAGATCAGCGGGGATATTTTCTTTGACAATGCTCTCTTCATGCAGTAATACCTCCCCTATACACTGCCCAAGGGGATGAAAATGGGAGGCAGCAGGGGATTCATATGTGAGTCATCTCTCTCCAAGTCCCCTCCCCGGGATGGCAGAACCTGTACTCAATGCCAGCACATCCCCTCCTCCCCTGAGTTGTTCTGAATTCCTTGTGCAGCAGACAACCCTGCAAGGGGTTCAGCAGGCAGAATTCTGCTCCCAGTTCTGACAGGTCCTCAGGGGTTGGCCTCGGCCCTGAGCTGACCCTCTCTGTGCTTTGGTTTCTTCCCCTGTTAAATGGGAAGTTGGTCTAGGCCAGTGGCTCCTAGCCATGGCTACCTGTTAGAACTATTGGGGGATCTTAAAAAACAAAACAAAACAAAACAAAACAACAAACAGAACACTGGAGCTCCACTCTCCATCAGTTAAATGAGAATCTGTGCACAGGGCTCTGGCATTAGGATGCATTTTCTTTTTAAGATTTTTATTTATTTGACAGAGAGAGAGAGAGCACGCGTACAAGCAGGGGGAGCAGCAGGTGAGGCAGAGGAAGAAGCAGACTCCCTGCTGTGCGGGGGACCTGATGGGGCTCCATCCCAGGACACTGAGATCAGGGTCCACCTGAACCAAAGGCAGACACTTAACCAGCTGAGCCACCCAGGAGCTCTAGGATGCATTCTCAAAGCTTCAGAGATGCTTTATATAGGCAGGATCTTTGCCTATATAAAGGGTCTTTAAATATGCGACTGAGAACCACCAGGACCAACACCGCTGGGGAGCTTGCTGCGAACTGCAGAATCTGGGACCCACCTCACACAACTGAACCCGCACTTCAGCCGCACCCCCACCTCCTCCGTGAATGCGTTCAGCCTAAGACGCAGGTCTCCCTGCTCCCTCAGCTCTGCCTCATAATAGATGCACTGTGATTTCATTTCAGGCACAGTTACAGATTTTTGCTGCCTCCTTCTTTTATTTAATAATTACTTCTCTGTCCTGTATGTTGTGGCAGGAATCATGGGAAGGGCTGAGGGGGAAAAGTAAACGGGAGGGATAACGGCATTCGCCATCACAGAGCTCCAGGTGCTGGGGAAGCCAAGGCGAAGCCAGGGACTAACGAGGTTATCCAACAGGGTGATGAATGTGAGGACAGAGGAAACATTGGGAGTTATGAAAGCACCCAGGGGTCAGGAAGGAGATTAACTAGGCCAGGGAACACCTCCCTGGAAAACAAAGTTTAAGCTTTATGGATACGGTCTCCTGCAAGAACACTGAGCTGGTTTTATAGTTACAGATACTCACGGTTTCTCATGAAAAGGCTGATGCTGAGCCCTCTTTACATTTACATCATTGGGCCGCTTTGAGAAATAACTCTAAATCTACTGCAGTTTAGCAAATAGCCTTTAAACTGGCCTCACCAAGTCTATACCAAGGGCCTCTTTGTTGTAAACCTGATTTTATCTTTCTAAGCCACATCTTGTTGATCTGCAGCTTTGAATAATAACAACCATGCCCCTCTTGATAGTCTTCTAGTTTTCTTTGGATTCTGTCTTTGCTTGAAGGTCCCCCAAATACAGAGCCTGAGAGATGAGCTACTTGTGGCAAATCAGTTTCGGAAGTGATCTGAGGTGTGGTAGGCTGAATGATTGCCCATGCACCATCCCCCCCAAACCAGATATCTGCATCCCAGCCCCCAGAACTTGCTACCTCATGTGGCAGAGAGGATGTTGCAGAGGTGATTTTTTTTAAAATTTTATTTATTTATTTGACCATGAGAGAGATCCCAAGTAAGCAGAGAGGCAGGCAGAGAGAGAGAGAGAGGAGGAAGCAGGCTCCCTGCTGAGCAGAGAGCCCGACGCGGGACTGGATCCCAGGATCCCAAGATCATGACCTGAGCGGAAGGCAGCGGCTTAACCCACTGAGCCACCCAGGTGCCCCGTTGCAGAGGTGATTAAGTTGAGGATCTTTAGACGGGGAGATGATGGTGGATTATCTGGGTGGGCTGTAAATGTTATCAAAAGGGTCATTTTAAGAGGAAGGCAAGAAGGTCAGAGGAAGTAGCTGTGATCAAGTAGCTGTGATCAACAAGAAGCTGGAGGGATGTGAGGAGGGGTGATGAGACACAGAAAGCAGGCAGCCTCAAGAAGCGAGGAAGTAGAATCTTCCCTAGCTGACTCCTGAAGAAACCAGCCTGTTGACACATTGACTTTGGGCCAGTGAAACTGACTGGGCACATCTGACCTCCAGGATGGTAAGAGAGTGAATTTGTATCATTTTAAGCGCTCAATTTGTGGTAACTGGTAACTGGTTACAACAGCAGTAAAAAACTGATACACTAGGGGAAAGGAATTGGGGATTTGGAGAATAAAACAGGGAATGAGAGAGAACTAAGTTACATAATCGAACTGGTTACCCCTGTGGGCAACTGGGGCTCAGTCCCACTGGGGACCCTCTGAGGAAGTAATTATCCAGTAGCTCCATCCTCACTGGGGACCCCTGGGGGCAGTGTTAAGCCCCTCACACTTTGAAGAGCAAGGCAAAAAACAACCCCCCCCCCCCCTAAAAAAAAAACCCTGTAGCCTCTACCGGGAGATACAGTTCAGTGGGCAAGATAGTCAAGAAAATTTTAAATTTAAAATATTTAAAATCCAGGGGTAAGTGGTAATGATAAAGGTTAGTTCATAAGGTAGGAAGAAGAGAAGGAAGATTCCATACGGGCATCAAGAAATCTTCATGAAGGAATTGTTACTTGAACTGATAAGCCTGAGTCCTTGAGACTGAGAAAAGAAAGGTCCATCAGAGAAGAAAGAACAATGTGTAAACAGGCAGGGAGTGGAGGCCTATCAGAGAGGGCTGAAGGTCTGTGTGTGGGGGGAAGATCATGTTTTTATGGCCGGTGAGGAGATGATGGAGGAGGAGGAGATGGAAGCCAGATCCGGACCAGCTTTTGTACCGTTGCTGCTTGCTCAGTACCTTAAATTTGGACACCCAGGCTTTAGGTGACAGAGCCCCAAGCCCCTGCCTGACAAATCAAGTCTTTTGACAAGAGCTTATTTGGCTATGAGTGGGGGTGTGGGAATAAAACCCCAATTATACTATTCTTTAAACTTCCCTTCAGCAAGTTTATAATTATGAAAATGTCTTGAGTTATCAGCCTCCACTTTACATTTTCCCTCAACATCGTTCCGAGCAATTCCACAAAAATAGAGAAAAAAGTTAATTAGAACATAAAGTGGGAAAAGTTTAATTCCTTTTTTCAATAAGAAGCTGGCTGCAGTTTATACAGGCTTAACGATAATTCTATTTTGTGACTCACAATAATTACTCATGAATAATTACAGAATAGAATTGTGAAAAATGTCTAATTAGAAAATAAATAAATCCCCCAAATTAGGTATTTATTATTGCAATTAGGTATTATTAGACCCAATAATGACATGATGGCAACACAAGATATTAATGAATCAATGATTAGCCATTGAATGGGTTTTGTTACGTCAGAAATAAATTTGACATTTTCATGAAGACATTGAGTTGAAACTGTTATTGCAAATGTAAACAATCTAGGGCAATAACTCTACGTTTTAGCTACTGTATTACTCATGCATCCAATTAAAAGCAAAATTTCTTGCTGTGATGAACATAGATCTGTCTTGGTTAATTGAAAGGTGAAATACCTTGAGAAATTTTGATGGTGTGTGGGGTCACCCTGCTATGTCCTGATTTTACAAGAAAGGTGTCCTGAATATTTTATTAGCTCAGAGAAACAATGGAATCTGCGAATCTTCTTCGAGGAAAGGCTTAATTAAGAAGAGAGATTTAATAAGCCTTTAAAAAGGCGCTTTAAAAATTTGCAGTTGCCATGATAGTCTGAAATTATGTCAGATATAACTCCCAGATCGTCTCGGTGTAAGGGTTAGGGTATAATTTTAGATTTTAGTTTTAGTGAGCAAGAAATACAGGAGGGAGGCTTGTCCCGTCCACTGCTTTACGGGCACTGTGGAGGTCCCTCAGCAAATTTTTGAATTTCAGTGATATGGCAGTCAGTCAGCAGCCACACTGAGGTGCACATTCAGTACCCAGCTGTCTGGTGAGACCTGGCCCGCGCGGTGAAAGCAAGGCGTTCTGAATCTCCCCTAAAAGTCCTTTCTGGAGTGAGACTATGTGGAATTTCTGGTGAGGTTTGGGGCCCTGTTGGTTCTTACGACACTATTTTGAAACTCCTTGTACCCCCGATGATTTTGGAATCAGCCCTGCGCTGACTGGGGCCGGAATGACCTGAAGCACATGCTGTTGACCGATTCATAAGACAACCACCTCTCTGGCAGCTAGGAGATCTTGCTAAGGGAATCACGGTCCCGCACTTATGGATTTTGTTCAGTATGAGATTTGCTTTAAATCAGAAGAACTGAAATTAGCTGGAATGGGAAATAGGAACAAAGAAAAGTAGGCATTTTATGGGACAGGTACACTGAGAAAGAGATCATTGGGGTTTATAGCTCCTGTGGAGATACTTATTAAAAGGATATTATACAGTTAAACATTACTTAGGTGACGCCTTTTGGCCCTGCACATAATACCACTTGACAGCAGAAGTCTACATTTTGAACCTGGCTCTGGATCCTCTAGGAATCCTAAGACCGTTGTGATGATATTTTGGACTGGCAAAATGCATCTGAGACTCAGAGCAGTCTGGAGAGTTTGTAGGCACAGATGTGGGGGGTGCAGAGTAGGGAAAAGCTGTCTTCTATAGCCGGGGACCACCTCTGGCGGGGAAAGTCCCCGCCATTACAAGATGGCGCTTGGCTCACTGCCAGCAAAATATGCTGCAAGTAAACAACGAATGTTCTGGTGAAGCCCGCCTAAAGGAGGGCATAGTCATTGGCTGTTTCAAATTTAATCAGCATAGTAACAGGACTCTCATTGGCTCTCCCTATTGCTTGGCCCCTTATTGGTCACCTTGCCGCATATAAGCTAAGGAAGTTGACGAAATAAATGGATGAAGCATTAACACCATACCAGGCTGATTGTCGTTCTTGCGGGCTGAGGGCGACATTCTATGCCTGGCCCCAGGTCACCTCCCAGCTGAGTGAAGAAAGAAAAGAGAAGTAACAATCACTAGGCACCATTTTGCGCCAGCCACTGCAATGATCCCACTTACTTGCCACAATTCTATGAATTAGGCATTTCCTCTGTTTTCCAGATTAGAAATCTAGAGAAACGAAGACACGTGTCGAGATTCATACATTTAGTAATCACCGAAGTTGAGATGTAAACCACTTTTTATCTGAGTCATTAAACAAATCCGCGCTCTTCCCCATTATGAACTACCTCCCAAGAAAGGAAGTAGGTTTACTTGGGATCCACCTCACTTTTTTAACAGCTAGGGAGACCTCAGACCTATTTTGTCCGCTTCATTATTCTTCACAGTGATGGAAGCCACTCAGGCTCAGGCAAGTTATTCGTGGAGTCTGGATGGGGAACTGGTATTTATTTCACCTGTTAGACTGTATTAGTCTTCAGAGCTGCTGGGGCATGTGTAGGCCTTGGTTCTTAGTGTTTTGAGGAAAGAGTTAAGAGCATAGACTCTGGAATCAGATCAGCCTCGATTCCTATCTACTCTTCTCTATCCACAGAATAAGTTACTTACCCTCTTGGAGTCTGTTTCCTAATCTGTAAAATGGGGATGAAATAACATAATGATTTCATAGTACATATAGTGGGTACTCAACAAATATATGGAAATATATGAATATTTGAATAATGAAATATATTAATTATTGAATAATTAAATATATGAATATATGAACAAATATATGAAAAATAGGAGAAAATGCCTTTCACCATTACCTGTCTAAGCAAAAAAGAAAAAGAAAAAAAAGGAGCCTTTGAAACCTCACAATTCGGTTTTTCTGACTTACATTTCATGGCCTGGAAACAACTTCAGCTGGTGGCCTGCAGTGATGTGGGAGCTGCTGAAGGACAGCAGAGAAGCTCAAATCTGTGCACCAGGGAAACAAAACGAACTTGCTGAAGGACACCACCCGGGCTTGCTGATTGCGTCCTTCATCCAGACTCTTTCAAATTCAACTTCACACTTTGCATTTGCATTTTGAGGGGCCTAGTTATAAAATGGCTTTGGAACTGGTGAAATAAGATGGCGAGTTTTCATTTTGTGTCCTATGCCTTATCGACACATCTGAAAACCACATTTATGTTACTGTACGATCTACTTCAACCTGTTAGCCCATGTGCAAACCCTGGGTGGGTGGGGAAGAGTGTGAAAAACATTGGCTTCCCTAACTCACCTGAAAGGGATGTGGATACGTGTGCTCCATTCCACCCTCTATTTCCAGTGCTGTCACCCTGCAAAAGGAGCGTTTGCTTTCCCCAGGGTTGACTAATGAGAGAGGCCACCACATGAAACCCCTGGGAAGTTAAAAGCAAGAAAAGCATGGAAAAGCATCTTTGGGACTCTTCTAGTGTCTTGCTCACCTAGCTCTGCTGCGGGAAGCTGTCTACTAACGGGCAAATGACCTTTTATTTTCTCAACATAGTCATTGTTGGGGCACCTGGGTGGCTCAGTCAGTTAAGCATCAGGTCATGAACCTAGAGTCTGTAAGGACCTATTTTACTGTCCCTGCTCCCCTTCCCCCACGGGACTTAAAGACAAGTCCTAGAAACCAGCTCCAGATGTGGAGGCCAAGAAAAACAAGGCTGTACCCACCTCGAGTCTAGCCCTGACCTAAGTACAGCCATCTTGGCAAAGCAAAAGCCGGCACCTTGCACTGTAAGAGTGGGTGAGTATAAGAATGGCCATCCTGAAGGCCGGGAAGCCATTTTACTGAGCATCCCTAACCAGCCCACACGGAGTACGCGACTTGAGATAAGAGAAAGTAGCTAAAACCTAGGAAACAACTTAATCATATACCACCAGGGCAGTTAGGTGATGGCGCCACCAGGGACCAGATGTTAAAGAAAAACAAATAGTTAACTTGCAGAGATCACAATCCTGCAAGTCAGTGATCTCCCTTGGTTTGCAAATGTCCTGGTGATTTACAACAAAAAAGGCTATCTCTTCAATGGCCCAATTTCCAGAGACAAAGGGCTCAGTTCCTCAAGGCCTAAGGTCGCCCTCCCCACCATAAAACTGAAGGAGGCAGAGGCAGAAGGAAATGTAAATAAAGCTCAATTTCTTCTATAACTAAATCTCACTTAACCGCCAGGATGGCGCCAGGGTGATGCTGGGGTGGCAAAAGGTTAAACAAAGTTAGACTGTCAAAGTGGGGCACAAGATATGTATGTAGCTATGGAAAAATGCCTTGAAAATGCTATATAAACCCTTGGCTTTGAGTGCTCAGGGTCCTTGTTGAAAGCCACTGCGCGGGGTGGATACTTGGACCCCAGCTAGCTGGAAATAAACCTCGCTGTGTGACTTGCATTATCAAGAGTGTTCTCTGTCTAATTGAGGGGTGGTCGACTCCGTACCCTAACAGGTCCTAGGATGAAGCCCCGCATTGGGCTCCCTGCTCAGCGGGGAGTCTGCGTCTCCCTCTGCCTGCCACTCTCCCTGCTTTGTGCTCTCTCTCTCTTTCTCTCTGACAAATAAAATATTTAAAAAAACCCATAGCCATTGTTTATGAGGCCCACATTTCTAACGAATGCTTTGGCCTTTTGGGCTAACGAAGAAGATACTCTCCCAGGTGAATGACCCTGAGGCTTGAACCAACACACATCCATAACTAAAGAGCTCTGTGTGTACGTGTGTTTGCATGCATGTGGACATGTGTGTACATGTAGACACACACGTGTGTGTGAACACGGCAGGGCTGGTGTTGAATGGTGACATCGTCTCCTTCCGTCCCACATTCGAATATTCTCTTTGGCAGGGAAAAGAGAAAAAGAAATATAGTTTTTTCTTCCAGGGGATGTCTTAGTTACTTTTTCCAGTTTCTTCGTCTCTAAAACAAGTAATTATGTAGAAAGCAAGCCTGGAACTAGGGGCTATGTGTGATCTGTCCTCGGAGCAGAATGCAGGAAATACGCCACGAGGGATCTGGAGCTTAAGTGTAGTGAACTCCAGAGAGTAGTAGCAAAGAATCACAGTGCCCACAAGCCAGTTACACAGAGAACCAAAACCAGGTCATTGGCTTCTGCCCTGCAATTCGCTGTAACTGCCAGCGATATTTCTACATAGGGGAACACGCTTTGCACGACAGCTCTCTTTGCAGGAAATCTCCATCCTGGGGAGTTGAAATTGCATTAGGATTACTTCTCTGCAAGCACACTGACACCAATATGCAATATGTGTATGAGAAACCAAAAAGCCATTAATCTAAAGCAGGAACTTAAACAATTGCGTCTAACTCAGGAAGCATTCCATTGCATTAGGATGCCTTTCTACATGGAAAGGGCTTTGGCTGAATTCAACATTGCAAATAAAGATTTAATTTAGCAAAACAATCAGATTTAAATGTAAATGGCCCACCCCACCCTTTATTCCAACTTTTTAATTGGAATCTTTGGAATCGAATAAATATATTCATTCATTCATCCATCCATTCATTCAGGGTTTGAGTACCCATCAGGGCCAAGGCTTGTGCTGGGAATTAGGATTACAAATATGAATAAATTATGATCTCTGACTTCAAGGAGTGTGCAGTGTAGTGGGAGGGATAGTGAGGACTCAGATAATTATAACACTCTTCGAGAAGGCTTGAACAAAGACCCTGGGAGTGAAAAGACCTTCGTTTACTTGGATTCTCAGTTTATGGAATTTGGATTCTGTGCAGCTAGTGCCTTTAAGTGAGGGTCCCTACCTCGGTTGATCTACAATCTAGATTCAGAAAGGACAGGAGAGTGCCAACCGGTATTGTGCCACCTTTCCTAGAATGAAATGTGCTTTCAGGAATATTTCAACGGGACTCGACCTAGAATTCCTCATTATATTAATAACCGGCTCTGGAAGAGATGTCA
The DNA here is from genome assembly GCF_020171115.1 of Neogale vison. Taxonomy (NCBI): domain Eukaryota; kingdom Metazoa; phylum Chordata; class Mammalia; order Carnivora; family Mustelidae; genus Neogale; species Neogale vison. The sequence goes on along the minus strand of NC_058092.1, from coordinate 82,416,962 downwards.
CACTTCAGCCCCTGCCCACCTTCCATGAGAAAGCTACTTGCTCGTGACTTTACATTCATAAATACGCTCACAATGCCACGGGATGTTTTTTTCTTCCATCAATTCATTAGATCTGCTCACATGAATTATTTATATGCAGTGCTAAAAATGATTCTGAAACATTACAAGAATTCAATATCAGTTTTCACAGTGGGATTTCATCATTTTAGCATTGCAGCCTGGTAGCCTAATGCAATACTAATAGGATATGGTGCTAATAGGGTACAACGAGGATTCTCTCTAATATGCAAACATTTCCATGTTGTCTTATTATTTCTTTTAAGTTAATATGCTATGGTGATAATATGATGAAATGAATTAGCTTCATATCATTGTCTGCATGAGTTGTGCATATTAACGGCATCTTTCTTCCCCCACCCCTTTGAATTCACTTGGAATGAGCTTGAAAACTTACCCTGTAGTTATGCTTATGTTAATGAGGCTGTTTAGTAGGAAACATCCCTGCCGTTGCTTAGCCAGCTGGAGAAACAATAGATGCGTATCCTCTCTCTTTGGAATGGAATGTTTTCTGGCCTCCCTTCCAAGGGCCCATCTCCATCAGGCTGCTTTAGTATTCTCTACTTGTTCACAATCTCAATCCACCCATGTGTTAGACATTTTACCAGCAACATTTAACCAGATTGTATATTTCTATTAGATATGAAGCAAATCTTTTCCAAGAGAAACTAGATGCATGGCCAACTGGCCCAATGTTTTGGAATATTTAAACACACACACACACACACACACTCACACACTCACACTCACACACACACACACAAACCTACATGCATATATACATGAAATGCGTAGAAATATACACATATTTGTGTGTGTGGGTTATGTATAGACATGTTTACATATGTATACAGACATATACATATGTGCTTCTTTGTTTTTGTGTGTAAATGATTTAAAAGTTTGTGGAATCCATGCCATAACCAGCATTTCTTTTCTGGCTGTTAAATCCTGGGTGGATTAGGTCCAGTGAGGATGAATCGTCCAGATTTCAGTGTTTATTCATTTTCAGATATATAATCAAAAGCCAGATGCTTATCCAAATCTTAGCTGACATTTGCAAATCATGAATTTCTCACCCAAACCTGTGTGACCTTTCCTCTTGAGTTGCTATCAGGTTCAACTAATTCAGTTTCAGAAATCCCAGATGTCCGTGCTCTCAGGAGACTTCTAAAGCCCCCCTCTTGTCCTTTCAATCAAGTTGCTCCAAAAGGTGCCTTTATGATGGTTTTGTCCTTCTCTTCCAGGAGCATCTCCAAGTGGGAAAGTTTCCATCTTAGTGGCAGCTTGAGGCTGTACAACAAGCAATCTGAGCTCTGACACTTACTGTCTGTGTGACTTAAAGCAAGACTCTTAACCTGTCTGTGGCTCAGTTTCTTCATTGGCCAAATAAAAGAATAGATGATCTCTGGTACCTTCCAATTCTGCACGCTATGATCTGTGACTGAACGGTGAGAAATCTCCATTTTAATGGGAGAGATGATTCATGGGTTTCTGCATTTTGTGGGAGGGAAAGAAGATAATATGAGAGGAAAAAAAGTTATAGGTCCAGAAGGAAAGCAATGTGGGTGATTCTAAATATTAGGGTTTGGATTCAAGGCTCTCAATAAGATTATGTGTAGATGGTATATTTTCTTAATAAAGGAAGTTGCTAAGAAAAATAGACGTTTGTTATATACCTTAAGTGCAAATACTGGCAAAATGCCGGTGGGTTGGTTACTAAGCTGAAGTTGAATATGCAGCATTTGAAAGATTTTAGCAAAATGTGTATTTTAGGAGCTTTGTAACATAGTCCCTGGTTATTGGAATTAAATATTTCAATGAGACTGATAAGAGGATAAAGAGGGATCCTTCTAGAGAAAGTACTCCTAAAGTCTCTGATAATTGGAAAACTAATGCCCAATGTCCTTTAGCCTAGATTAGATAGGAACATATAGGGCCACTTTTGTCTACATTCATCTAGTAAAGAATCAGATTTGAGGTCCTAAAAAAGACTTCCTGTTTAAGGGCACCTGGGTGGCTCGGATGGTTAAGCATCTGCCTTGGGCTCAGGTCATGATCTCTGGGTCCTGGAATTGAGCCCCGCATCCGGCTCCCAGCTCAGCTAAGAGTCTGCTTCTTCCTCTCCCTCTGCCTCTCCCCTTGCTTGTGTTTCTCTGTCTCTCTGTGTCTCTCTCAAATGAATAAATAAAATCTTAAAAAAAAAAAAAGAATTTCTGCTTAAATGTCATATTTAAAAATGGAGACTAAAGAAATAATATCTGGAAAGAGCCCATCAATTCACAATTGAACCGATTCCATTTCTTTAGCTGACCATTATTTCCTTGAAAGTTAGAGGTTGTTTTGTTTTGTTTTAATCATTTTATATTTCTTGTGATTTCCCTACTAAGACTTGCTCAAAGCAGGTAGCGTTTTTGCAGCTCTGTCGCCAGGGTCTTTGGATTGTGTGGCGCGATTACACATCTCTGCCTTTCTTCATAGTTCCCTCTTAAGGTAGCTAGCTTTAATTGGGGTTAGAAATATACTCAGCATGTGCAACATCACTTAAAAATGAAACTTTACTGTAGCATTGATAACAACTTTCTAGGCTTAAAAATGTCATCAACAGAGTCTGGTGCTTCTTTAATTATCCGATTTCTAAAGCTATAGCGCATAATTCCTTGTATAATCAGAGCTTAAATTTTGAAGAAACTCATATGGGTGACATTTCCTCTCAATTTTGAATGGGGATTATTTTAAGAGGATACAGAACTTTGAAATATTTCAATGGAGCTGATATTTAAAGCATATTTAGTGGCATTTATGTTTTAATCTGCTTATTGACTGGCATTAAAGAGAGCCGTTAGTGTTTTAGCAGTGATTAAAAGGACCAGAAATTGTTTGATATAATGAGCAAGGCAGTATTTCCAGAATGTGGGACTAATATTTTTTTAACTTAGAAGATGATGTAGCCTCTTTCCAAAGACAAATTACCATCTGAAGGATTTTCTTTATTTGTATTTTCCTTTGCCCCCCCCCCACCCCGGGATAAGGAACTTTATTTAGAGATAAATTCTCCCAAATTACATAAACATATAGTATCTGATGAATTCCATTGTTGTGCCAATTTCTTATTTTACCTATCATCATTAGTACTGGCAGCAGTAATAGCAAGTAATTATGAAAGCAATAATAACAAATCTTTGGTGATTGCCAATATGAGGTTATGTACAAGGTACCAGGGATACCAAGGTGGAAAAAGCAGTTCGTTCTGTTCACCTTAGAAATAAAACTGCCAGTTATTTCACCATCAAAGATGGGTTTATTCAGGAATAGCAGACGATTGCCATCCAGAACAAGGAAGCTAAGGCAAAAACTGCTGGCAAGCCCACGTGAAGGAGGAGATAAGCCCTTCTTCCTCCTGCTGGGATAGCACAGTAGTAGACACAGGAAAGGTCCCTCTCGCCCTGATGGATTTGCAATTAACAATGAGTGGTAGGGTGTGAGAGCTCCCCCTGTCGAGTCTCCTAACTCTATTTTAGTGAGGTGTCCCTTTATTAATTTTCACAGTTATCTCAAGAAATTTCCGTATCAAATTGTTACACTCTGGTACAATGGCTGGTACACCTAGGAACTCCGTGTCTGTTGAATATGAATGTGTGACTTGGTCCTAGTAGTCAGGCAGTTCTAGATCCCATATGAATTTTTCATGAAATGAGCACAAACTTACAATCAGCTATTATAATCTACTCCATTTGGGCTATGTTTGCATAATGACAGAACACCCTCCAGATCGGTTACATTAGAGAAACAAAGAGTCAAACCGGTTTTCCATAATTGTTATATAAAATAATAGATCAGTTAATAGGCCATTTTATTTTTCAATTTGTTTTGTTGCAACATTAAAAAATACAGAAAACAGTAGACTGAAGTTACCAAAGCAAAGAGCGGAGATTTATCAGGAAAAACAATAACTTTTCTTGAACTGTGATGGGAGGATCCTGGTCAGTGCCCACAAATGTAGGACCAAAGCTCCTTTTCTTTGCTTTCTGTCCATACTGTTGCTGGCAGACAATAAGGTGAATTTCTGAAAGTTATATATATTTAAGTTTGGCATGTTTTTCACCTGTAAATCATTTGATTCAGTTTTATATCAAATCCTTAGTGGTACCAAAGTAGATTTCATTTAATTTTCTTACCTAATTTTTTCAAATGTTGCATATTCGTGGAGGAAATTTATTCTTTTGTAGGTGAATCAATTTCTCTTAAATACAGAAAGCATCCCCTGACTATTTCTTTTCCAAAGAACATCAGCAAAATCTAAAATGAACACTTACAAGTAATTTGGATATGAATCTAAAGGAACAATAGCTGTAATAGTCTTTTTGTGAATATTGTTATAAAGTGAAATGAAGTAAATTGATGTAAGAAGTGCACAAGATAACCCAGACTAAGTCCAATGAGCATGGTCTACACTTCAGCATCTCTACCAGGAGACTAACTCTTTCATCTCACCCAATTCTGTTCTAGATAGAGTGGGGAAATATTCTGTATGACCAGATAAAACTAGCGATTTTTAGACAGTGAATAGTATGTAGGGGCCAAAAGGCCTGACACAAAGTGGGATTACAAGAGGATAGAGGCTGAGACATTAATGTCACAAAGAGGCAGGTTGGGTTAAGCTTGAAGGCTCGTTCTTTCTTCTTTGTTCTTCCATTCTGTCTCTTCTTTCCTCCATGGGAAGTTGTGAACAAATAACTAGAAGCCGCTTGAGCTTTCAAAATAATAGAAGGGAATAAAGATGATAAACAATGGAGAGTGCATTTCTTTTTCATAAGTTGTGAGTATTATTGAGGAAAGAAATATTTACTAACCTTTCAAGTGTCTGTAGATAAATTTTTAAAATCTCATGAGTAGCTTTCATTTATTTACTTATTACATTCTTATTACATTTACTTATTACATTCTGGACACTTGGCTAAAAGCTTTTTACACAGATACTGTGAATTTCTCTTAACAACTTCAAAGGTTGTTGTTATTCCCATTTAGCATATGGAAAAAAATGAGACTCTGAGATAAGAAGTAATTTGCACAGGTTTGCATAATCACGTGATGGTAGTGAGACTCCAGATCAGGTCTGTGTGATCCCAGAGCCTATACGGAAAGAGATTGTGCTTTTAATACAGTAGTGAATAAAACTGTACCCTGATGCATTGTAAATCATCCACCATCATTGTTTATTAATGATATCAACAATTTAATTATGCTTTTATTTAAAGAGAAATGAGAACGGGAGAAAGAGGTCTTTTTCAAAGTAGAATGAAACCAATTTTTAAACCCATTTACCTATTGCACTTGTTTGGTTTCAAAGTGTTAACTGAATATTTTTGAATAATATATACATAAATCAAATATGATATATTATTCAACTAATTTTGAATAATATATACATAAATCAAATAACAATTCATTTCTCCTCTCTCCACTTTTTAAAAAAATATGTAGGTATTGGGGCTCCCTGGTGGCTCAGTTGCTTAAGCATCTGCCATTGGCTCAGGTCATGATCTCAGGGTCCTGGGATCCAGGCCCGCATCCAGGTCCTTCATCAATAGGGAGTCTGCTTCTCCCTCTCCCTCTGCCTGGTGCTCCCCCTGCTTGTGCTGTCTCTCTCTGTGTCAAATAAATAAGTAAAATCTTTTTAAAAAATAAAAAAATAAATAAAAATTATGTAGGTATTGAGAGACCAAAGTCATTATAGGATAAGGAGAATGCAGTATGAAGTAATTGTTGGCTGAAGTTTTCAGTACTTTCTCAAGAGGGTATGGAAGTTAATAAATGTGTTGGAGGTTCTAAGGTCTCATGGTGCACACTCCGCGTATGTTTGTTGCATGAACAAAGCTTTGAGATAGAGTCAATGCCTTAAAGAGTTTTGGAATATAAGGGCTCCTCCAGAAGATCTTCATGGAACAAACTAACAGAAATGTTATCATGTTAACTCTATTAGAAATGGACTTAGTTTGCTCAGCTGGCTATTTATACTCAGTATAGTGTAGGTATAGTGTAGTATATACTAGTATATATAATATAGTATAGATAGCTTATAATCTTACTCTTAGGAAATAAGAAAACAGAGCTATAGGGGTACCTGGGTGGCTCAGTGGGTTAAAGCCTCTGCCTTAGGCTCAGGACATGATCCCGGGGTCCTGGGATTGAGTCCCGCTTTGGGCTCTCTGCTCAGCAGGGACCTGCTTCCTCCTCTCTCTCTCTGCCTACTTGTGATTTCTGTTTGTCAAGTAAATAAATAAAATCTTTTAAAAAAATTTATAAAAAGAAAACAGCTATAAAAAGTTAGCTAAAGTTAAACAAGTTGATTTGCTTGTGTTGAGTTACAATGTAGCCATCCCTTTCATTACTTCTGAACACACATTAAATAAGAATAGTAACCTAAAATCATCCCATTTACCAAAATTATAGAACATGTTAGATATGTTTTAATCCAAACCTTTTGGGACCTGTATTTATATAAAGGAACAATTAAGTACTGGATTAATTTGATTGCTTAATTCCTTTAAAATAAACCCATGAAAATAAAAAAAAAAAACCCATATCAGACAGTGCCAAGAAACCTCTGTCATAACCTTTATTCAGAGCAGCAAGCAGTGGTGTGAGAATGAGACTATCTCATCCTAAATCTGGAGACTGTACAAACTAATGCCTTGTCCAGAGGGAAGCAATGTCCTCTATACCACAGCCATACCTTTAAAGGGCCTTCTTCTTGAATTTTTACCAGTTGGCATGGTAGTCACCTGCTCATTCTTGAAATTCACTTCTCCCTGATTTCATGATACCACTTACTGCAGGTTTTCCTTTTCTGAACCAATTATTACTTACATACCGACTGATTAATTCTTGCATCTATTTAATAAACATTTTAACAGAAGTATTGCATATATGCCGTAAAGTTAGTGCTTAATGAATTTTCACAATGTCAACAAATTCATGCAAAATTATCCATATCATGAAATAATCCACAACTACTCACAACAGAAGCATTCTTCATAGCTTCTTGTGACCATTGCTCTGAAAGAAAGTACCCTGACTCTCATCACCATAGATTAGTTATATCTACTTTTTGACCTTTATATAATGGAATAATGCAGTGTTCTCCCTGGTATCTGGCTTCTTTGCTCAGTGGTATATTTGTGAAATTAATCTTTGTTGGTACCTGAGGCAGTATTAGATATATTTTTATTGCTCTCTAGTATTCTATTTTATGAATTTACTATGCTTTATTTATCCCTTCTACTGTCAATGGGTATTTGAGTGTTTTCAGGTATTGGCTATTATAAATAGTGCTGCTAGGAACATTGTTATATATGTCTTTTTATGTCTTTGTGCATGTAATTTTTTATGGGTAAACCCTAAGTGCAGAATTACTGAATTACAGGGTATAAGTATGATCAGCTTAAGTTGATGTTGTCTGTTTCCAATGTGATTGTGCCAATTAACACACCCATCAGCAGTTTATGAGTGTTCCAGTTTCTCCAAATCCTTGATAACTCAGTCCTTTACATTTCAGCTATTCTAGGTGTAGAGGTATCCTATCATGGTTTTAATTTATAAGTCCTCAGTAACTATAAAAGCTGACCATCTTTTCAGGTACTTACTGACATCTGCATATCCTTTTTGTAATCTTTTGCTTATTTTTCTATTGGTCTGTCTTTTCTTTATTTCTTTATTTATTTTAGAGATGGAGTGTGTGAGCATAAGTAGGGGGAAGAAGAAAGAGAGGAAGAAGAGAATCCCAAGCAGACTCCACACTGAGCATGGAGCCTGTCTTCGGGTTTGATGCCACAATCCTGAGATCCTGAGAATGTGACCTGAGTTGAAATCAAGAGTCAGATGCTTAACCAACTGAGCCACCCAGGTGTCCTTGTATTTTCTTTATTGATAAGTTACAGTTCTTTATATATTCCAGGTATGCATCTTTGATGGATATATATTTTGGAAAATATCTTCTCCTACTCTATGACTTGAATTTTCATTGTCTCAGTGGTGTATCTGATAAATGGCAGTTATTAATTTAAATGTTTAATGTATCAATCTTCTCCTTTTTGGATAGAACTTTTTGTGCTCTGCTTAAGAAATCTTGGCCTAGCCTAAAGTCATAAAAATATTCTCTTATATTATCTTCTAGAAATGTTTACATTTTAGCTTTCCATCTATATGTGCTACATAAGGAAAAAGTTGAGATAAATATTTTCTTTAATGGAAATGTGCAATTGACCTAGCAATCTGTTTCTGGGCTCAAATTCAGTTTTATTGGACTAACTGACTCACTTGGTCCATATACCACATTATCTTAATTGTAACTTCACAATTTTTTTTTTTTTTTTTTTTTTGCTTCAAGACTATCCTGGTTCTCTTAGTCCTTTGAATTTCCATATAAATTTCAGAATTTTTGTGCAATTTTTCCCACATTCAAACACAAAAACATGCCAGAAATCTAGTTATAATTGCATTGAGTCAATCTGGGGAGAACTGACATCTCCACAACTTTGAAACTTCCAACCCATAAGCATGTTATAATCTTCCATTTATTTAGGGCTTCTTTAGTTTCTGCCAACTATGCTTTATAATTTTCTGTATAGCAGTCTTCAGAATTTTGTAGATTTACTTCTATAACTATGGTGTTTGGGATGTTATTGTTAATAATATTATTAAAATTATTCTTTTTGGGAGGCTAGCATGTAGAGATACAATTAATGTTTATATATTGACCTTACTAATTTTACTTAATAAGCCCAATCATTTACAAAGGTATTTCTGAGTTTCTATGTTCAACAATATATAATTTATGAATAATGACAATTATGTTATTACTTACTTTTAATTCTCATATCTTTTCTTCTTGTCTTACTCCACTGATAATTTAAAAAAAATCTGGAAGAGTTTGTGTATAGTTTGTGTGATTTTTTTCATTAACTGCCTGGAAATATTCACGAGTAAAGCTATCTTGGCTTAAAGATTTGCCTGTGGGAAAATCTTCAAATATGAAATCAATTTATTTGACAGAATGAGACTACTCAGATTTTCTCTCTCTTCTCATATCAGTTTTCAAAGACTTTAATAATACCCTCTTTGATCTTTTCAGTATCTATAGGAGATTTTTAATTTTGTCCCCCTTTTCATTACTGATATTTGTAATTTGTGCCTTTTCTCATTTTCCATTGGTCAGTCTCCTAGATGTTTATCAATTTATTTAGCCCTTTCAAGAACTTTCAACTTGGGCTAGGCTAACATGGCTAGTTATATTTATAATTGTTTTCTTGGTCCTAATAGGTTTTCCCTGAAATTACATTTCTTAAAAAGAAATTTAGTAACATAAATACTCTGTTAAAAATAACTTCATTGGTTATCATTGTCTATAGAATAACATCCAGATCTATATGAAGACTTCATTAAGCTGTGTTGGTTTGGTAGGAGGAACTTCATTATTTCACTATCTTGGAATTTTCTAGTGTCACCCTTAGACACTCTCTTTCTTGAATCTTATGCTCTATCAAATTTCCACTGCTAAAACCCTGTTTTTTGTGTGTGTGTAATAAACTACTCACAATTCTAACACATTGCATTTTCTTTTTCTTTTTTTTTTTAATGCCTCCTTTCCTTTGACATTGCTCTTCTTCTGTCTGGAATTCCTATCCTTTCTTTACTTGATCCACCTGACAGAATCCCTCCAAATTTGCCTTTATGGCTACCCTCTCTCTCAAGCAATTTAACGCTTTTACTACTTAAAAAAATTAGTTTTGCTCTCTTTTATACCCTGTAGTGGTCTGTCTCCCACACCGGGCTGTGAGCCACTTGCAGGAAGGAACCTAGATACCTAACAAATTGTCCCACATCCTATAGTGATCAAAAAGTGATGTACTGGGGCACCTGCGTGGCTCAGTGGGTTAAGCCTCTGCCTTCAGCTCAGGTCATGATCTCAGGGTCTTGGGATCAAGCCCCGCACTGGGCTCTCTGCTCGGCAGGGAGCCTGCTTCTTCCTCTCTCTCTCTCTGCTTGCCTCTCTGCCTTCTTGTGATTTCTTTCTGTCAAAAAAATAAATAAAATCTTTAAAAAAAAAGTGATGTACTTAGTAAAGTTCATTTATCATTACTTTTATTCTAATTCTTTTTCCTTGACCTCTTTTTCTAGGAAAGTGTGTCTGAAACATCAAGCAGAAGAAATGTGATAAGAACTTAGAGGATTTTTAGATTCATATGCTAACTGCACCAACTATAATGAGCAAGATTTACAGGAAAAATGAAAATAATTTCTACTTTATGAGTATCTCTTCCTGTTATTATTCAACATGACCTGGACAGTCCTATTTGACCAAGATACTGAGTTCACCCAACCACACTCTAGTACATTGAATACTGTTGGTTAATTACTCATTTGGTGAATTTCCAAATTCTTTATAACTAAAAATCCTACCATTCCTATAGTCTTCTAGAACATATGGGAGTACATGGTGCTACAAATCCAGGCTGTCTCCATTTTGCTACCCAGGAATAGAGGTTAGCACAAATTATGATAATTTGAAGAGAGTTTAATAGGGACTATTTACAAAGTTTTGGTGGTCTGTAGGGTAACCACATGAGATAGTGTAATATTTTCAACAAGTGTAAAAACAGTGTTCTGTTACCAAACTTAGAGATAAGTGATTAAAAAAGAAAGTGAATGCCAGAGTCCATAGATAGAGTGGACTCTTAGAGAAGGCTGTTTATAGGAGCTAATACATTAGCTTAGGGATTAGATACAGTCTGCCCAAGATAACTCTGTAGGGAAGGACCCTGGGGAATAAGTACCAAGATATCACTCTCTTCTATCCCTCCTTTCCCTTCTCCTTCCAGATCTCTTGCTAGGGTTCCCTATTGGTCAAATTTAATGGGAAGTCAAAGGATGTTGACATTATCCAACAGGTTATAGAGCTGGATCTGGGAGATCAGAAAGTGGATCTAAAGGGGGCAAATCTAGCACATGGGCCTAGATAAGAAAAGACATCACTCCATTTTCCAAAAGGGAAGGAATAGTTTCTTTAACTTGACAGATGATAAAGGAGCACAGATGTCAGATTGGGTCAGAAGCTAGGGAGACTGTGTTCATCCTGAGGCAAAACAGAAGGTAAAAAGAAATCCTGTGTTTCATGTCTCTTGGTTTTGCTTTCCCAGATCTGGCCTTGTATCTTCTGCCTGTCCTTCAGTTACTCTCGTATGAAAATCAAAGGTTAGCGTTACTATTAGCATTGCCCTAGTTACACGCAGAAAACAGTTCTAACCACAAAGAAATAATTATAAACAAAGCCCAGTTAATTATACAAGACATTCTTGGCTGCCCTAATTAAGGCACAGTTCAATACTACTAGCTGGGTAATTTTTTTTTTTTAATTGTGAATAGATTTAGTGGGAGCTCGTCTGGTGAACAAATAATGAGATCAGTGTCTCATAAAGAATCTGATTAAAAAAAATTATTCACCAATCATTTGTTTTCTCCTGCTTTATAGAACTCTTTCCCTCTATGGCACAGATATAGAAGAATGTGAGTATACTCTCCTAGGACTCTGAAGCCCAAATTACAGGAAGCTGGGGGATGTTTATTTCATCCAGTGGGAAGGGCGTGAAGAATGGAGGATGTTCCCACTAGGATATGTGTGTGTATTATTGGTGCTTCTGGGGTGCTTTTTGTGGCTGGTTTTTTCCTCAGAGAAGTTTCTGTGTTTCACAGCTTCAGCTCCCATACAGACACAAACAATGTGACAATATGTGTGAAGTGGCTATCCACGAACTATACTTTCCTTTTCTTTTTCTTTCTTTTACTCTTTTTTGTTCAAATACACACTAAAGGAGTACTGAGGAGTACAGGCTCATGTACAGTTTTGTAGATTTTTAAAAATAGTTTGGATGTCTAGGATATAACAGTACAATACTGGTGGGCTTTGGTATCAAAGGAAAGTATATTAAAATGCTGGCAAATAAATACTTTTCCTGTATGACTTAGGCAAGTGGCTTAAGTTCATTGAGATTCTTTTCTGTGAAACAGGAATTTTATATTTCTTATTGTACGTGGTCCATATGTACCATGTATTTTATTTTATTTCATCATTTTTTTGTTCTGAGAATTAAGTGAGACAACATATGTGAAGGGCATCCGGGATTGTCTGGCACATGGTAGATACATAGTCACTCTTGATTTTATCCCTTTTCAGATATTTCCACTCTAATCACCCATGTATTTCTTATCTTCCAAATGTTCTTATTGTCTGTTCAGGATACCCTGTGGATGAGATAAAAAAAGGAGAGGAAAATGTTACTGGGATGAGATGTGTGTGGAAAGAGTGGTAATGAGAATTAAAATATACTATACTTGGAGCTTTCCTCATATTATGTTCTCTTAGTGGGAAATTTTGGTTAATTTGAATTTCCTATTTTTAAGCTGTCATGCATATACTGTAAGTAAAGAAATGGCTTGGCCATTATGCAGTGAGTATGGTTTATGCTAAATTTAGATAATCACTAATTTAGTACTTGAGTTTTAATGCGCAGACCCAATCCAGAGAAGATAAAAAGAAATAAAGGATTTTTAATGCACTGAATTTACTCACAAAGGCAAATTTTTCCAATAGATGTTTTTGATATAGACATTTCTAGTAAGTGTCTACCAGTTAGCACCCTAATCAGTTTCTAATTCCTATCAGCTCTACCTCTGAATATTTCTCATGCCCAACCTTTCCTTATGCCTTTCCTCATGCCTCCTCATTCATTCCACATTGCAGGGGTGGAAGATGGCAGAATTCATATTTAAGAGAGATGACTCCCTGGGGCACCTGGGTGGCTCAGTCGGTTAAGTGTCTGCCAAAAGTCATGATCCCAGGGTCCTGGGATAGACCCTGCATCAGACTCCTAGCTTGATGGGAAACCTGCTTCCCCCTCTCCCTCTGCCTGCTGTTCCTCTTGCTTGTGCTCTCTTCCTTTCTCTTTCTGTCAAATACATAAATAAAATCTTAAAAAAGAGAGAGAAAGAGAGATCCCTCCCTTATGAAGAGTGGATTCATGGAGATGAGTTTAGAAGCATTGAGTCTCCAACTAAAATAGCTAACATTATGGTGCCCTTACTCTCTTCCAGGCTGTCTTAATGTCTCTCTGTACCTGATTTCCTTCATTGTTTATAACACCTCGTCTAGAAAGGTACTAGTAGTATATTTCTATTCTGGAATATATTAGTACTATATTTCTATCATGAAATATAAATATTTCTATTTCACAGATGGGAAAAAGTGAATTTAAGCACTGTGTTAGGTTCCCTAGATCACACAACTAGGAACTAGTGGCAGAGTTCAAACTTTAACAACGATCTGCCCGATTCCAAAGTCTATGTCACTAATCATTGTGTCCTGCAGCAGCCTAGGTGAAACATAATGGGACCCAGAGCCAGGATGGTTTTATGCAGGGTGGAGATGAGAAAATGGATTCACAAACTATTTGGTCAGTAAAATTCCTGGAACAAAGCACTGGTTATTGGAAAATCAGGAGAAAAGAGGATTCTGGGATGATTTTCAGTGCTCTTTTCTTTAACCCACTGAGCCTCCCAGGTGCCCCTTCAGTGCTCTTTTCTAGGAGAATAATGGTGCTATTTACTGAGAGAATGTAGTAGGGTGTGCCTTTGGGGTGGAGGGGAAGGAAAGAAGAAACATGCTGATTTTAGTTTCAAACATTTGAGATGTCAGTCAGATGCCCAGGGAAAGAAGTTCAGTGGGCATTTGAATATGCCAGGCTAAAAAGTCAGACAAGAGGTAAAATTTGGAAATGAACAATATGCCTTAAAGCTATCATGGGACTTCGTGGGGTTGGGGAGGCAGACAACACAGAGAGTGGGTTAAGGATGACAACTGTAAAGGGGAGTGATAGAGAAAAAGGATTCGGGACTGTAGGGGAATCAAAGAAAGAGGGGAAATCACTACAGGCAGCAGTAAATATCAAGGAAGAGATAATCAGCAGTGCAAAATGCAGTACAGAGATTTAATAAATGTATTAGAGTAAGTTAGAGTGCTATTACAAATGAGAACTCAAAATTTAGTAACTAAACCCAGTAAGTTATTAACCCTAATCATTTAAACTGGATAATCCTGGTAATTAGGCAACTTTTCTCCACTCTGGTGATCCAGAGATGCAGAACTTATCTGTTATATGGCTTGTGTATCTCCAAGTATCTTGGAGTCTTTGACATCCACCTGGCAGATAGGCAAAGAGAAGATAGTATGCTTGCTTCTTAACTATCTTGGCCCAGATGTATTGCACGACATTTCCACTCAACTTCCACTGGAGAAAACCAATCATATAGGTCCACCTAGATGCAAGGAAGGCTGAGATATATAGTTCTTTTCCCAGAAACAACACTAAACTCTGAAAGAGAGGGCACATTTTGGTGGACAGCCATTTCTGCTAGAGTAAGATTAAAACTGGTGTGTCTACTGAAATTGGGAATGTAAGGACTGTTGGATCTCTGCCAAGTGTTGGAAATGGGAAACTTTTCCATAGGTGGTTCTATTCTTTAAATAGCTCCTGACTGGCCCTCACCTCAGCCCAGTTTGTTGGTGTCCCCACTAAGCCAACATGGTTTGTGTAACTAACATGCCCAACTTCGACTTAGTATCCTAGAACTCCAAGGCCTGATTTCAGTGGTACGGTTCAGTGTCATATAGCCTATGCATGATGGCATATGTGAAAAATAAAACTTATTTTTTTAAGAAAACTATTTTTGATACTATCTATTGGTTGGTTTCAATGAAGTAGTGTGGGTTATTTGTACCAAATATACACAGTCATTTTTTAAAGATATTCCTGTGAACCTATTTAGAAAAATTAAGTAATCTTTTCAGTGCAGAGCAGAATGAGCTCATCACTTTGTAGAAAGTCCATTGAAAAGGCAACAGTTGTCCTGCTATTGTTGAATGCCTCATCGGCTATTATTAGTGCCCAATGCTACTGATATATTTTCTTGTAAATATATTGTTGCTGTTTTAATTTAGTGTTGCTCAATCGTCTACAATTATACAACGTGTATAATTACAGATACAAATCTTCAGTTTATAATTAGACAAGGCTATACTGTATATTTTAAAACTTAACCTGGGCCAAAAATGCATGCATAAATTAGTAGTCAAAAAATAGCAGAATGAGGGGGAGAAAAGGATGAGGAAAACATTTAATTCAATTCGACAAGCATTTATCAGTACACTATACCTGATACACTTGTGGGGATAGATGGTAGATAGAGCAGTACAAGGATAAGATGGGGTTCTCGACCTCAAAGAAATTAACATCTTTTCAGAAAAGAAGACACAGTCACATAAAATGAAGGGCTATTCCTTTCAGCACTTGCCTAACTGTGTGCCCAAATGTGATGCACAGATAAGAAATTCTAACCACAAAGGGGAAAAACTTCCTCTATGAAGTAGAGGAGCCAAGGTTTTTAGAGAAGATGGAAATAAACATATATTGAATGCCTACTATTTGCCATGAATTATTAGGCTTTTGTTTGTTAACTTATTAACAACATTTTGAGGTAAATATTATTATGTCCAGTTTAGAAAACAGATGTTTAAAATTTCATATTAATTAAATGCCAGAGACAAGATTCAAATTCAGGTCTCGTGACACCCAGTTCAATGAGTGTCAGTCATACTAAGGCATTCTGTGGATGGCTTAGAACTCATATTCTTGGGCCAACTAACCTTACCCATTTCCTCTAGTTTCTCAGATTCAGCTTGTACATTTAGTCTCCTTTAAAGTGTCATTAGCCCTGAGGACCTTAGTCTCTTTGATATCTCTACTGGACCACAGTAGGGCTTGGCAAAGTTCAGAATCAGTTTGGATTTTACTTTGGGGGAGAAAGAATTATTTATTATAAAGAGTTCCAAGTTGAATATCGGGAAATTCTTCGCTCTGTCATCTCTTTCCCCAAATTTCTGCATGTTGAGTACTGTAAGGTGGGAAATCTGGAGTGGGCAGAGTATTTTACAAGGATTTTTTTTGTTGCTGTTCTCAATAGCTATCTTTTCCATGGCAGCTTGCAGTCTAGATAGACCGACAGCCATGACAATAAATTGCTGAGTTTCTCATATTTGCCTGGATGTGAAGCAAGTGGTAATTTGCACATTGATAATCAGCAGTTTGATGAAGAACATAGATGCATTGGAATCATTAAAACATGCTCACTAGCTTTCTGCTATCAGAAATAAAATCATACAGCAGCAGTTGTAAACATCAGGTTTGAAAAAAAAAATCTGCTTGCTATCAAGAACTGGTGGCTTTGGGCGCCTGGATGGCTCAGTGGGTTGGGCCGCTGCCTTCGGCTCGGGTCATGATCTCAGGGTCCTGGGATCGAGTCCCGCATCGGGTTCTCTGCTCAGCGGGGAGCCTGCTTCCCTCTCTCTCTCTCTCTGCCTGCCTCTCCATCTACTTGTGATTTCTCACTGTCAAGTAAATACATAAAATCTTTAAAAAAAAAAAAAGAACTGGTGGCTTTATCATATACTCTACCCCAATTCCTAGAAAAGTTTCCCTAGGAATAATTAGGCCCATTAACATAATATATTGTGGCAATATTTCACAGTCATGAAACGGTTGAGGTTGAGATGTTAAAGTGACAGGGTAGATTTAAGTAATTAAGACCAAAAAAAAAAAAAAAAAAGAAAAGAAAGAAAGAAAAATGAAAAAGAGAGAGAGAAACAAATCAGACTAAAAGTTGGGCTGGGGCCTGTCTCGTCTGAGATTGTATTTGAAACTCCCAGCAGTGACCAAGACCAAATCTAAAACATTTGTTGTTTGAATGATCTATACCAGGTCTTATCTTTGTTATCTTTGTAACTATTTCTGGAAGTAGTTTTCTTGAGATAGTGGTTTTTAACCCTGCTGGAAAGTTTACAGTATAAACAGACTTAAGACTGTGGCTAGAAACATACATAAACACACACAATTTGGCTAGTGCTGTTCAATGATTTGGGGTTGGACTCATACTTTTTTTTAGTAAAGGATGATGAGTAATTCACTTTTAAACATTATTTTGGCAGAGTGTAGACATAGCATTCGACCTAAGGAAAACCTAGTGATAAACGCTGGGGTCACTTTCTTGTGTTCAAGAAATTATTTTGTTAAGCCCTAGAACCAACCGAGAGAATTTATTCCCCCAATGACCAAGACTATTAAATCCAGCTAGGAATGGGATGCTTATACCTGTGAATGGTTAATCTAGCCACTAATTCAAAGAGTCCTAGGCTGCCACCAAACAGCATTAAAATTTTGATTATTTTATGGCTTGTCCAAATGCCCAATCCCCCAAGCAATTGTTGTAATTTACACAAAAAAGAAAAAAGCTCAGGGAAAAGAATATCCATCTTTTAACATTATCCACAAGGGTCTGGTTCTGACTGCACACATAAAACAAAATAAAAGTACCTAGCTCAGGCAATTAAAATGTTCTTGTTTTCTATTAAAATAAAATGTGTTCATTTGTGAGTGACTCCAAAAAGAAGGCTTAGGAGCAATTGTCACGGTTTGCTTTGATAAGAGCTATAGATTTAGTAATGATATTCAAATGACTCTAACAAGAAACCTTCTACAATTTTCTTTCTTCCAGTCCATTAACAATCAAATATTCAGGAAATGT
Organism: Neogale vison; assembly: GCF_020171115.1. Lineage (NCBI taxonomy): Eukaryota > Metazoa > Chordata > Mammalia > Carnivora > Mustelidae > Neogale > Neogale vison. The sequence continues at coordinate 82,399,214 of NC_058092.1, read as the reverse complement.
AAATAGTAAATTAAAAGCAACAGTAGGTAAAATTTGCTTTTCACTTTGTTGACAGATGAAACAGGAAAAAATAGAACCATAGAAACTAACAGGAAGGGTAGAATTGGGAGGGGGCTTAGAGACCATCGTTTTACAGATGAGAACAAATTGAAGCACAAAGATGAGTGTTGTTGGTTAGAATACACTGCTAATTACAAACAGAACTGAAGTCAGCACCCATGACTTCTAACTTTCTGTACATTACTCTTTTCCCTATCCTGGACTGCTTTATAGCCCAAGGAAGTTCATGCCCAGATCTTGATAGTTTTGAAGTTAGGAAGCAACTGGAAGGTCATACAGGGAAAGAGGGAAGTGACTAATGATCCCAAGGCGACTGTCTCCATAAATAGATTCTGTAACGTGGTTGAGAGTTTATATTATGATTATTCCCTGTCCAGTTTCTTGACAAATCAGAAGTCTGAGAGTCCCCTCTTAAGATTTAACTCACATTTCCCCCCTTGGCAATAAACTAGTGAGAAAGTTCACTGGGATCCTGGACCCCACTGGAAATCCAGCGACTCATGGAAAGCTGCACTGTGTGCTTGCCTTATCCACTTTGTGCTCCCTGAAATCCCTGATTTTTTCTGTCTCCTCACCTGTCTTGTTTTATCTGCCCTCTGCTTTCAGAAACTTATGTTCGTCCCAGCATGAGAGTTTTCATAATCCATTTTGCCTTGATCATGTTGTGTTCAGCAAGTCATTTATCTCCTGATGGGGCCACAAATCCTGTCACTGACATGAATCAGAGTTGTGTTCTCATAAACAAACCATACCAACATTCACGGCTTGAAGGGACATCTGTCTTGGAAGTAGCATCGAGAAGGTCAAGACTTCATCTTGGGAGATGTATTTCTTTTACTTTTTACTTATTTCTGAAAAAACAGTTCAATGTGGCTGTATCTACACAAGTGAGAGCTTCCTGAAGGCAGGACTCACATTTGGGGGTATTTTAAGTAATTTTATTGCCAAGCACTGAATGAGGCGCTTAATACTGTCGAAGAATTGTTTTTGAATAAATATGTAGGAGATATGAATGGTTAGATAATACAACCATCCAGAATTCTGGGTGATGAAGCATCATTGGGGAGATTTGAGCATAAATCTCACTTTCTCTTTCCCACCAGATTTTTGGCATCTTATCTCGAGAACCTCTGTGGTAAGTCTGAGTGTCTGCCACAGAACCTAGCCAGCAACAGGAATTTCTTATTGGGAGAAAAAGCTACACCTATTTTAACCTGCTGTTTCCTTTTAAAGAGTTCCAATTTTTTTTCTTTTTAAAATATTAATAAGTCTTTACAAAAACCATAACGTTTTTTGACCAAATATCATCATAAATCTTGCACCTGTCTCTGAGTTTGAAATATATCAAATGATTTAGGAGTTCTTTTGAAAAGTAAATTACCCAACATATTGTAACAGATACATGATGAACTGCAGAATCTCATATCAGCGAGGCATGCAGTATTTAAATGTAAAGTTGAAGAAATATTAACCATTAAAAATAACGCTTGTGATTATTTACATGGATCAACCAAGATTTGATCAATTGCATTGTTCTTGACCTAAAATGTTGGAGTATTCATTCGTTTCTAATTCTGAGTATGATGCTGAGCCAGGGAATGTATCTCCGAGAATTAGAGAAATAAATAGGGATCTTCATCTATCAATTGCAGTCAGCAGTGGTGGTGGCAAAGATGGTAAGAACAGGACAGCAAACGAAAGTGGCCCAGTCAGGTCCCATTTTTGCACACTGCAGGATTTTAGCAGCGCTATCGGAGATAGAAAAAATCCACGACTGGCATAGAGGTCGAAGTACTGGGGACATCTAGAGCTTTCAGAGCTCTAACTGTGGTATTAAAGCAAATGTGGCTGACCTTCTTTAGTAGTGATAGCACAGAACCAAATAAGTCTGTGCATGGTCACTCCTCCCCTGACACAGTGATTGAGGAAGCCATGTGTTCCAGAAAGTGCAATTAAAAGAGGACCCTCTATCAGCCCGAGTCCCCCAGGGACTATGTAGAACGGAGAGGCCCCTGCTGCCCTGAGCAGTGGAATGGGCATACTATGTGCCTATAGGATAAGCAGGAACGAAATTGTTGTGTGAAAGCTATGGGTGTCTGAATTAATTTGTTATTGTGGTACAACTTAACCCATCCCGACAGTAATAAAAGGTAGGTTTAAAACTGAATATACTCCTTGATTTACTTCTGTGCATTTTCCAAGGTATGGTGAACATGGTCCAATCTCATGAAACATTGATATAAATTATTCTTGGGCTCAGACAGCTGCAGAATAGCTTAGTTTAGCATGGTAGAAATATATAGTGGTTGAGTTACTGCTTGTATTTTTTCTTATATTTTTATTTTGTGCTATATTTGAATTTCTGTCAACCATGAGTGAGGTGAATGTATCTCAAGAACATCAGCTTATAAAAAACTGAATGTTTAGTATGTGAGAATTAAGAGTTGTTAAGTTCTATTTTATCTTGGGGAGATTTGTCAGTAATACTTAAAGTTTAGAAATGCATAGCTTTCCTTTCAGGAAAGGTGAATTGCACACAAACGGTCAAGGGAAAAAGTTCAAAAATGTGCAAATTTTGATTCATTCTACCAGAAATATTGGAGACTACCGAAATGCCTTTCAACAGAGTAATGGTTTGGTAAAGTCTGTACATCCACTTAGTGGTCAATAAGAACATGATATATATGAATATAGTGAAATGGAAGATAGCTTGTGATATGTTTAAGGTTAGTTTGACTAACTTGACTGGGACACTGAGTGGTCAGATAAACATTATTTCTGATGTATCTCTGAGGGTGCTTCCAGATGGATTGATACTTGAATTGGTGGACTGAGGAAGTCATCCTGATTCCCCAGTGTGATGAATATCATTCAATTCATTGAGGGCCTGAATAGAACAAAAAGGTGGAGGGAGGTTGAATTCCCTCTCTCTGCATGACTGTTGGAACTGGAACATCAGCCTTTTCCTGGCTTGAACTAGGACTTACACCATTAGTGTTCTGGTTCACAGGACTTTGGACTCAGACTAAAATTTACACCAATGGCTTTGCTGTGTCTCCAGCTTGCAGATGGCAAATCGTGGGGATTTCTTGGTCTCCATACTTGTGTGAGTCAATTCCTTGTGATGTCTCATTATAGAGAGATTGCTGTATAGAGATTAGAGATATTTTCCTCATTATAATAGTGACTAATACAACATTGTATAAACAGAGCAAGAAAGTTGTAGGACAACATATGATGTAAACTCATTTTGGTTTTTTTTTGGTTAAGAATTACAAATAGTGTTTGGACATGCATAAGAGTTGTTTCAAGGATACACATCAACCTTAAAAGTGCTTACACTTGGCAAGTGGGAATAAAGAGTTGATAGAGAGTGTTGTTTCATTTCTTTTTTCAACAAGGATGCATTCTTTATGTGACACCACAACTAAAGCAATTAAAGACTGGAATGATAGTTGAGGGATGACTGCAATGAAACATTTTTTGGCATGCATACTCCAATCTAGGTATAAAAGACACCATTCTAAGGGAAAAACTAGACTATTATCTTTTTATTATATTTTTTAAGATTATGTTTATTTATATGTCAGAGAGAGAGAGAGAGAGCACAAGCAGGGGGAGTAGCAGGCAGAGGGAGAAGAAGGCAGGCTCCTTACTGAGCAAGGAGCTCAGCAAGGAGCCTGCCTTCTTCTCCCTCCCTCTCAGCTCCTGCTCACTCCTGCTCTCTGTCACTATCTTTGTTTCTCTCTCTCCCAAACAAATAAATAAAATCTTTTATATTATTTTATTATTTTATTTATTTATTTGACAGATAGAGATCACAAGTAGGCAGAGAGGCAGACAGAGAAAGAAGAGGAAGCAGGCTCCCCACAGAATAGACAGCCCGACGCGGGGCTCGATCCCTGGACCCTGGGATCATGACCTGAGCCGAAGGCAGCGGCTCAACCCACTGAGCCACCCAGGTGCCCCCAAATAAATAAAATCTTAAAAAAAAAAAAAAAAAAGATTTCATTTGTTCATTCATTCACTCAAATTCATATAGTACCTCTTAAGCACACCTAGTAAATGGAAGTATTGTGAAGTTTCAATATCTCACTTTCAAAGATTTCAAAGCAAGGACTTGATCTCAGGACTCTGGAATCATGACCTGAGCTGAAGGCAGATGCTTAACCCACTGAGCCACGCCAGGCATCCCTAGACTATTCCTTAAAATAGGGATCAATATCATATGGGATCATTAAGACTTTTGAAGAGGTCACAAAAGTTGCAGTTATATGTCTCCAAATAGTCATCAAAGACTGATGGTAATGGCAAGGTTTATATGCTCTGATAATAGCTAGTGTTCTCTAAGTCCTCCTCTTACTGAGATTTAAGGCCATAGCAAGCGGGAGGCAGGAATTGAGGACTCCTGGCAAATGTTTGCCAGTTATTACTTCTCTAATCTTATCCAGGTATATAAATGACATTCTTTGTTGGTAAAACATTGATTTGGAAAATAAGGGGGAACCACAGGTAAAATAAATTGAGACCTATAACTCTAAATGAAATAATATTATGAGTAGCAGTTCCGTAAGTCTGGCTTATTTCATTCTGATGTAAAATAGAATTCTTAAAATAACTACAGTCTTTCTTACTATCAAATGAGCAATACATCCTGCCAATGTGAGCCTTCTAGAATTCTTTCGGGGCCAGAAGCATCCAGTGTGTATGGTCCCATCTTTACCTTATCCTGTCAGATATCTGCTCCATTTTCTTCTGTGCCATATAGATGCGGCCACTGAATGAAAACTGCACTATTCTTTGCAAAATTAGGATTTTCATGGACATCTTGCTCTACATGGTTCCAAGGGGCAAATAAATATTCTTTCTACATGAGCTCTTTTCAAAATATTGCAAACAAGAAAAAGATTTGATGTTATAAAGAAGTGAATCAATTCTAAAATTTCATTTTGGATTTTCTGGGTATAGTTCTATAGGAAAGCATGGTTAGGTACCTAAAATGGAGCCTTCGCTTAAACCAAAGGGGATTCTCTCATCAGAAGAGAAAGCCTCCTGGTATTCAGCTGCAGGCTTGCGATACCGCAGGCCTTCCCTAAGTGTGAATCTCAAATTCAAAGTCGTTTCTACATGCCTGTCAAGTGAACTGAACCCCCTGATTGTCTCTGCCTAGGACAGTGATCCATTTCTAATGTATGAGGCTACAGTTTTTGAACTCATAAACTGTAAACTGTATTAAATAAACTGCCTTCTGATTGATGAGTGCGGCTCTCATAGGCTAATTTCTCATCTAAACAGTGATATGAAAATTCTTGCTAAAGGGTCGGTGACAGGACTAAATGGGGGTAATAGCAGACTTAATCAAGAAAGACAAATGGGATTCATTAACAACTGGCACTCAGCAGACAATCTTCAGAGACTTCTCAGTACAATCTCATTGGTCCAATCGAAAATAATTGTATGCTGCTTTTATCACTGAATGCAGAACAAACCCAGTGAAAAAAATCTATTGGTGATATTAAGTAGAATTCAAATTTGGATTGAATTTTTTTGTGCCAGGAAGCCCATCTTTGGATGAGAGGAAGGGGACAGGAAAAAAAAAAATTCCCGGTTTCATGCTGGGATTTGTTCTCTGATTGATCAGTTTTTCTACATTGTTCACTCCACCTGGTAATTTAATCAACCGGGTCATGGCCTAACTGGCAGGAATGACTCTACCAGAGGCATCTGGTCTCTGGCTGGCTTCAGAACTGGCATATTGTCTGTTTTCTCCAAGCGCACTGAACTCCACTTCCAGGAATGCCTTGTCTCATTGCGCTCTTTAGATTTGGCTTCTGGTACAGTGATGGCTCATTCTCTAGCAAAGAGCCATGCTCCCCTTTCATAGTGGAGAGAGTTTGCTTTTAAATCAGGAACTATTTTCCCAGTCCCTCAGCATTTAGGTGAGGGAAATGTGACTAAGTTTTTGTCAATGGTTTGTGGGCCAGAGTAATGCCATTTCTAGGCCTTTCCCATACTATTCTCCCACTTAGGATTTCAGCCTTTGTCTTCCCAACCTGCCAGCCCAGATCAGAGGATTCAGCAGATCCAAGGCACATGTAAAGAATGAAGCCATGGTCCAAAGGAGCAGGAGTCATACTTGAGAAGCATGGGAGATTTTACATGAGGGAGAAATAGTTCTGGCTCAAATGAAGCCACTGAGAATTGGGTTTGTTGGTGACGGCACAGTTTTTACTTTGAGGCAGCTTGTTTTAATGACTACCCTCTGGCTTATTAGCTTTAGTGACCCTACTTCTTAACTCAGCTCCTTAGCTTTTAATTTTCTATATAGTCGGGCTGTAGAGCAAGTACCCTTTTGCCTTAGGCTAGTGAGCTCTAAGCTGTACTTCTGTACAGATAAAGGTTTTTACTGGCCTACCCCCAAGCCTTCCCATAGCCTCCTCATTCTCAAGTACCTGATAACATGTGTGGCCCACCTCTAAGCCTCCCGTGAGGAAGTGAGATGAGACACACATAATCAAATGCAGTTGACATCTTATTTTCAGGTTTTCTACTCTTTAGCATCAAGATTTCATGTAGGAATTTTTATAGGAAAAGCTCTTGTCCCAAGCCATCTGTCTGGCCAGACTGAGGGGAAGTAGACATTGCGGCCCAGAAGTTTAGGTGTTGCTTAACCTTCCGTCCTTTGGCTCCACTTCAGAAGATGTTGGACTAACAACAGCTGACCCACTCTGGGACCCCAACTATGGCAGATGAGGCCCCATCCAAACCTCCATGGTTCTTGCCATTCTATCACATGTTAGTGGTGTCTACTCTCAGCTCCTGCCCTCCCTCTTCCTAAGCATTTTACCTCAGCAGCTCTGAAGTGTCATCAGGGGCAGAACTCAGTCTATGACAGATGGGACTTGGGGAAGAAGCAACTCACTGTCCTCACCCCTCAGTAGGGGTTACCTCTGGGACATTTCTCACACCATCTCCCACAGTTTCCTTGTGGGACTGAGCCTTGGTGGACAGTCGGCTCTCATGAATACTTCATGGTCTTCCTTCCCTCCTATGTTTTACTACCCTATTCCGCTACTGGGGCTTCCTAGGGTGAACACTCAGATTAACTACTTGCCTTCAAATCTTTGTGTCTAGATCCACAATTGGAGAATCTAACCTAAGACACTGACATGCTTCATTTTAGGGATTCGGACGTCAGAGATTTTTGAATTACAGTAAGTCAGTTGATGGGTAGCAGCTGCTGGTCTCCGATGTAGCCAGTTCCATGCTGCCATGCGGGGAAGTCAAAACTTTTTCATATAGAAACCAGTTTGCTGCATTAAAGTCAGTGAAATCTGACAATTATATGCGAAATAATTTTTTTTTTTGAGGTATTTGGACCTGAAAGAGTTGTAATCAGAGATCCATTTCATCTGGCTGAAACTGCTTGAAGAAATGTGGTGAGTTCTTCTCCCTTCTCTGCTCTGTTGCTCTTCTTGAAGATTCAGCCACACTGTTCTAGATGTGCCATCATAGGGCACTGTGGCCACTTTATAAGGCGGGGTGGTGAAAATTTTCATTCGAAGAACAAGTTACTGGCACACTGCCGGGGCAGGGTCCTGGCAGCTGCCTCAGAGGTGACAGCTCTTGCTGCCAGCTCTGTAGATACATTTCTACTTGTTTTTGCAGACTGTGCTGCTTAGTGGAGATGGCAGTGTGGTTGGGCAGGGGATTTTTCCTCCCTACTATTTTTATCAGTGGCCTTATCACCCCCAAATAAATACATAATTTTACTAAGCTTAGTAACAATTGTGTGCTTGCGAGGATAATGCATCTTCAAGCCATTTGACATAGACACAAAGGGCATATAGGAACTAGGTAAAAACATTAGCTTCGCTAGGCACTGCAGTTTTTGTGGTGAAGTCTCCTCTCCATCCACTTCACTTTTTACCAGACTGCTGCCACAGAGCCCTCCCTACTTAGAAATGCTGGAATTGCTCCAACTACAGCCACAGACAGAGCTGTAACATGACCGAGTGGTATGGGCAAGTCTTACCTTGATTTTGTGACCTCTCCAAGATGTCTGTGCTTTCAACTGCCTCTTCCCCCCTCCACCTGGCTGCCTCCCTCCGAGGCTTTATGGAAGCCCCATTCCCCTGGCCTTTCCTCAACACCAGACCATTGTCAGAGTAAAAACTCAGCCCCAAATGATTCTAGCCAGGGGAAGATAACGTCATCCTTTGACTTCTCAGCAAAAGCAGGTGATAACATGTCTGTGTCCTCCGGATACCTAAGGTGATGCTATCCAGCCTCACCTTTAAACTTGTCTTCTCTGGGACCCATAATAATGAGGAACTTGAGTTGGAGATTACAACTTGGAGGGTAAACTGTCAAACACGCCTCAGCACCTACTGATGCCTGAACCATTGCCCTGAAGTAACTCTTCAAGTATTGAAGAGTGGTGTGAGAAAGACTCCCGCAAGGACTCTAGCCCCCAAGTTGTTGGAAGAGACACTTTCAGTATGGCAGAGGATTTCATTCCCTGGAGCTAAGGCTTAGCAGATCTCTTCTGGTGAAAACTGTTAAGCAAAGGCTGGAAAATTCACCTAAAGCTATAGAAACAAAGGACGGGTGTAAATTAAAGAAGGAGAAATGTGTTCTAGAAAAGTTATTATAAATTAAAAAAAAATCAGAATGTGATTACACAAATCTCATTAGCTACCAAATATAAATTATATGTGTGTGTGTGCACATGCACACACACATATGTATTAAATCTATCTATATTTTTTGTTTAAATTAAGTGGTAAGGGGCACCTGGGTGGCTCAATCATTTAAGCATCCAACTCTTGATTTTGGCTCAGTTCATGATCTCAGGGTCATAAGATTGAGCCCTGTCTCGGGCTCCAGGCTGGGTGTGGAGTCTGTTTAAGATTTTCTCTCTCTTCTTACCTCTACGCTCCTACTCCTCTCTAAAACAAACAAACAAATAAATAAATAAATAGTAGAATAGTAGGCACAAGTATGGACCCTGTTTAGTGGCTTACTGCTAAATCTTGAGGATCATTTCCTATCTCTCCTATTAGAAAAGCTTTGTTCTACATACTGTACTTATAAATATGGTTATTCATGTCACATATATCATGTGCTAGATTTTATCTCTGTAATGTAATCATTGCTTTTGCAGTTAATCATAATGCAACTCCAAGCCAACCTAACTACTTTCAAGTATACATATTTTCTAAGGCACCAAAAAACTTAAATATAAAAGTTTCAATGGTCAGATTGTAATGTAAAGACTGATGAAATGTAGTGAATCTTACTATAGAGTAGGTGAATCTTGCTGAAGAGATGTTTAGAGCTCAAATTACTATGACCATTAATAATATGGCTTAAGAAACATTTAGAATTGGTCATTAGGAAGAAATCACAAATAAAGTGACAAAACACAAATATGTAGATTTCCCTGTAGCTCATTAATAAGGTTAGTGTTTGCTTAATGTGCCTAAGGAGTTTGCAGTAGAAATTGATATTATTTACTTTAAAGGACAAATGTAAACTACATTGTTGATTTTGGATTATTTTCCTCCTTGAAATTTTTTCTATTCATCATTTATCTTGCTGTAGAATAAGAATGAATAAATGTTCTTGCCATTTTAGCCAAGTTTTCTGGAATGTAAATTGCGATCTTACTGTGGAGCAACCTACCCAAGATAATCTCTATTAATATGTGTGGATGTATATTTTTCCCCAGTAGATTCTCAGCTGCTGTGAGCTGAAGTCATGTGTGTTCTTGTCCTCTGTGGATTCAGCCCAGCACAGAACACCATGTCTTGCATATCATAGACATGGAGGAAAAAAAGTGGCTATGTTGAACCATGCTAAAGCAGATATTAAAAGCCATTCTTTAGGGCGCCTGGGTGGCTCAGTGGGTTAAGCCGCTGCCTTCGGCTCAGGTCATGATCTCAGGGTCCTGGGATCGAGGCCCGCATCGGGCTCTCTGCTCAGCAGGGAGCCTGCTTCCTCCTCTCTCTCTGCCTGCCTCTCTGCCTGCTTGTGACCTCTCTCTGTCAAATAAATAAATAAAAAACCTTTAAAAAAAAAAAAAAAGCCATTCTTTATTCATTTTCTCCTCCTACCCTTTAGGTGACAACAACAATAAAAGACATACTCCAAGAAGTTTCTTGCTCTGGGGTCACAATCCATGATAGTGACAGGAACTGAGGGAGACATGGGTTTTGAAGGGGCGGGGGTGGGGGGGAGGTTGGGGGAACCAAGTGGTGGGTATTAGAGAAGGCACGGATTGCATGGAGTACTGGGTGTGGTGCAAAAACAATGAATACTGTTACGATGAAAAGAAATAAAAAACAAAAATAGAAAAGTATCTGAGAGTGATCATCATGTAGAGGTAACACCTAAACTTTTTACATGACTTCAAGGTCTGATTCATTGCTTTTAGAAATCTAGCAACCTAATTTAAAAGTCAGGGCTTAGTAGCATGACAGAAACTCCTTGGAAAATAGGCAACTACAATTCCTGGGCTAACTTTGGCATGAGGAGAACAGAGGAAAACTTACTGGAGTGGGGTATCAGGAAGGCAAAGTCAGGGTGGTGGCTGAGGCTGCAGAGGGAAGAAATCTCTCTGTCTCCTGTAAATGGAATGGATACCTTTGGGGAAGTATAGTGGGGGCTCTGGAAAAAAAAAATAGGACTTATATTTGAGTCCTGTGGTTTACTTGTTATCTGATTTTGGGAAAACTATTTAGGTGCTCAGTTTCTTTAAATATAAATTAGGGATATGGCTAGTAGACACATGAGAAAATGCTCCACATCACTGGGCATCAGGGAAATACAAATCAAACAAAATGAGATACCACCTCACACCAGTCAGAATGGCAAAAATTCACAAGTCAGGAAATGACAGATGTTAGCGAGAATGTGGGGAAAGGGGAACCCTCCTACACTGTTGGTGGGAAAGCAAGCTGATGTAGCCACTCTGGAAAACAGCATGGAGGTTCCTCAGAAAGTTGAAAATAGAGCTACTAATAGTGCAATTGCACTAGTAGGTATTCTCCAAAGGATATAAACATAGTGATTCAAAGGGGCACATGCAGTTTTTATAGCAGCAATGTCCACAATAGCCAAAATATGGAAAGAGTCCAGATGTCCATTGACAGATGAATGGATAAAGAAAATATGGTATATATATAAAGGATTATTACTCAGCCATCAAAAAGAACGAAATCTTGCCTTTTGCAATGATGTGGGTGGAACTAGAGGGTATTGTGCTAACGAAATATGTCAGTCAGAGGAAGACACCATATGATTTCACTCATGAGGAATTTAAGAAACAAAACAGATGAACATAGGGGAAAGGAAGGAAAAATAAAATAAGATGAAAACAGAGAGGGAAATAAACCCTAAGAGACACTTAACTATAGGAAACAAACGGAGGGTGCCGGAGGGGAAATGGGTAGGAAGATGGGATAATTGTGTGATGAGCATTAAGGAGGGCACTTGATGTAATCAGCACTGGGTGTTACATGTAACTGATGAATCACTAAATTCAACCCTTGAAACTAATAGCACAGTACATGTTAACTAAATTGAATTTAAATAAAAAAATTCTTAAAAAGTAAAAGTATATAAATTAGGGATAATTATAACATCTATTTACTAATTTAAATGTGAGGATTCAATGAGATAATCTATGTAAACCACCTAGCAGTTCTAACATATAATAAGTGCTCATTAATGATAGATACTGTTAGTACCTATTCTATAAAGTGCATTCTGTGGAGTGGAGTGGAGTGGAGAATTGTCCTTTTGACTATATTCTCAGCTGGACTGTAGATTGGTCTTTTTCTAACCAGCATTTCAACTGTAGATAGGGAAGGTAGCTGTTCAAACACAAGCCTTAGGGCAAAGAAAGATGAATGATTGTCTTTCTGAAGGGAAATTGGATCCTCCTCCTGTTGATACCACTGAAGCACAATAAATAATGCCAAGAGGTCCTACAATGCTGCCGGTGAGAGCAAGAGCTACGTAACGATAGGTTTGAGATGAGTAATTTTAAAGCACTATGAAAGAAATCATTAGGACCTCTAAAATGAATCCAGAAGCTTCCCAGGGCACTATGCTGACCTTCCCTGGGAGATCTAGTTCTAAAAAGCAAACTCTGACATCTGTTCTACCCTTGAAGAATGGCAGTAAGCAGTAACATAAAAGTGATAAAAACAACAACAACAACAGTGAAATCTACAACTAGTTAATTCGTTTCCCTCTCTGTTCATGTTCGTACACTGGCAGACTGTAATGCTATCTGAAATGTGGATAATGAGAAATATACTTTAAAAAGGGGATTGCCTTGGGGCCCCCTGGGTTGTACTATGCCCAGAAGGGATGCCTCTGAGAACCCCTCATGAAAGTAGAGGCTCCAAGGCAGCCAATTCAGTGGTCATTCATTACCAATGGAACTTGGGAATTATCAACTGTGAATTAGAGCTGGATGGTGATAAACATGAACAGAAGGGTAGAGGGAGGAGGAGGACTAGCAACAGAGACATCTGGCAATGAGGACACATTAGAGCTGAGGCCACAATTACTGATGCTCTCATACTGTCCTGGGAAAGGAAGGCCCTAAAAGGAGTGCAAGCCAAGTTGGGCAGAGTTGGACTGTCAGAGATTGTCAGGTAATGCCCCCGGAAGTCTGAATTCTAGGAAGGAGGATTAGAGGATAGATGGACATTCCTTCTCCCCCAGAGACTGCTAAAATTTGCCCCCATACTGAGCCCTTAATCATCCAGGCACTTCCCACTTGGTAAATGAATGACAGGTATCACACGCTTTCAGTTTCGTCTGGGCTAATATCTGGCATGTATCATTTCCTTCTTTCCTTAATTTTCCATTGTCAAATCATCCATTAAATTGGACTGAGCCCGTTTAAGCCGGCCTGTCTTGGAGTGCTCAGGGGAGATTACTTTGAAAGGAACAAGGTCTTGGCTGTCAGGCAGGTCAGCCCAAGCTCTCAGAGCTCAGCTTCTTACCTTGCAGTAGTCCTGTGACACCTCAGAGGGCTCAAGCCATGCTTCTCCCTCTCAGCACCCCCTTTTTCTGGGCTTAAAAAAAACAAAACAAAGCAAACAAAAAACAAACAAAACAAAACGAACAAACAACAACAACAAAAAAACCCAAACTGTAATTAGCTGCAAGACTTTTTTAAAGGAGAGGGTGGTAGGAAAGGGTGTAAGGGAGAGAGTAGGAACTGTGAACAGTTCTTTGATATTTTATGTTCAAGACTCACTATGTAAGCTTCTGAGATAATTTCCCCAACAGGTGTTAGATAATTTGGGGAAGAATTTTAACTGTGACGCCTCAACTGTGATTCCATCAAAAATCATTTGTTTAAAATTTAGAAAAGGGAAGTCCCATATAAGCAAGCTGAATTAGCTTCTCGTTTTTCAGAGACAACCGAAACACATTTTTCTTTTACTGATCACTTTCCAGGGTAAGGTGTCTCCTCACCCAGGGCGTCATGGCAGCATTGTTGCCAGGAGCGTGAAAAACACGCCGAATTTAGTGAAATGGGAAGCTGGCAGCTTTCACAATCTGTCCTGGATGACATTGTGTGTGGGTGACAGAGCAGTTGTGCTTCAAACAGGAGCCCTTAGCCATCAGAAACCGATGGTGGGAAGGGATTGGTAGGAAGTCTTAAGGCAGATAGTTTTAAGCCAAATCCATTTACCCTAGTGCTCTAGGCCTGATCTGGGTCTAGGAAAACACTGTTTCTAAATTCGCCTAGGGTAGAGTTTTCTTTATTTTGTATTTGTTTTAATCTCTTGGCATTGTAGCTGCTCTGTAAGGCTGAAGAGGTGATGGTTAGCTTCTCGTTTTGAATCCAAACTCAAAATTCATGGAAGATCTTATCCTTTCCTATATTTGCTTTGCCTTTTTTAAGGTAGTTTCTACAATTTCCTCTGCAAGCTAAATCTTAATTGTATCCTGAGCATGCTCAAATGTGTGTTTGATCACAGTCACCTCAATCTGTTTCTTTTTTCCATCCTTACTGCCTTGGTTCAGAATCTTTCATTTGGTTTTTGGCATGGCCTTTTTTTTTTTTTTCCCCAAGATTTCATTTATTCATTTGACAGAGAGAGAGTAAGAGAGAACATGAAAGAACATGAAAGAGGAGAAAGTCAGAGGGAGAAGCAGACTCCTCATGGAGCTGGGAGCCTGATGGCGGGACTCGATCCCAGGACTCTGGGATCTTGGCTTAAGCCGAAGGCAGTCGCTCAACCAACTGAGCCACCCAGGCGCCCTTGGCATGGCCTCTTAAGTAGTGTCTCTACCAATAGTTCTGCTCTTTCAAACTACCTTCTATAATGCTGAAAATTCCATCTTTCTCCACAACAAAGTTGGTCCTGTCATCTTTCTGTTTAATATCTGTCAATATCTCCCCTTTGCTTATTGTCCACTCTTTAGAGTCCCTTTTTAAGTGAACTCCATATACCAGTCAAGCCAGTTCAGGAACCTCTTAAAAAGTCGCAATGAGTGGCTCCACTTTACCTTGAGAATCCTTCCTTGGTATCTCCTTGCACCTGCTTGGAGTTTCTGGAGTACTCAGCTCTTGCTTCGATTCCTTGCTTGGACTTCACTCTGCTGGTCAGTAGGACTGATGATTCAGCTTTAGATATATTAACCTGAATTCATTGTTGGTCTCTGTTCTGCATATGACTTCCTGTGTTCCAGCTGGCTTCATGTACTACAAAGTTGCATTCATTCATCCAGCCATTCATTCACTTAAAAAATAGTGTCAAGCTCTATAGTAAATGTTGAGGAGAGAGTGAGGAATGGCATACCTTGCCCAAAATTGACTTACTTACACTGTAGTTGAGGATAAGGATCAATCTTGTAGTATCAGAAGTTACTCTCAGAGGAAGTGATATCTAGGCTGGTAACTGAAGGATAAGCAGAACATGGAGAGAAAAAAGGGGAAAGAGTGTTCCATAGTGTACCAAAGCCCAACAAAAGAACTTTTCAAAGCCAGAAACTGGATCAGGGAGAGTAAGTGGCAAAAGATGAGGCTGAATAGCTAAGCATCCTTCACATGAAGAACGACCTTAAGAAACCGTGAAAAGATAGGGTTTCATTTTGAGGCCAAAAAGGAGTCATTGAGGTTAGTAGGGGAGATACTAATTGATTGGAATTGTAGGAAAACCACTCAAGTTCTGTGTGTAGATTCACTGAGGAGGTAAGACTAAGACCAGGGGTAACACACAAGTGTAACCACTTATTGAGAGTAGAAAGTGCTAACAGCAGCCTGAGCTAGTATAATGGTGATCTTGGTAGTAGAATTAAAGAATCTTGGAAATAGAATTAAAAGGCTTAGTGGTTGGTGAGAAATGAAGAGTTATAAATAATAATCAGAAAATTATAACAACTATATTTCTTGAGTACTTGCATATATGAAGAGGTGTCTATCTGTAGTATATACATAATCTCATCTTTGCACAATCTAGGTACCACTACTATCCTCATTTTCAGATGAACAATCTTAGGCACAATCTTACAGCACTTGACCTAGGTAACACAGCCAAGAGTTAGAACTGGTATACAAATTCAGGTAGCTTATCATTCTTACTTAATAGGCTAGGCTGCCTCAGAAAAATGAGCAGTGCCTACCTGCAACCCTGGGGTAGGCTGTCCTACCTGTCTTTTAGTACCCAGCAGGTGAGGTGAGATATTAGATGTTTTTCAGTGTGGCTGGAATGTAGTTTCTCAGTGGGAATGTGGTGAGTATATCCTGGCAAAACTCTAGCTACATCAAATTTCTAAGTTTTCTTAAAAAAGGACATCTGCAGATAAAGCCTCAATCTATGAGGCTTTGCTGGAATGAGTAATGGTTTTGTTTAAAGGAACAGACATTAATTCATACCACCTGAGGTAATGATGAACCCAAACTGAAGGAACTCAATAACCAGGAATAGAACTGAGTCCAGAATGGGAACAAGAAAGTTAAAAACAGCCTCACTTTCTTATTCATTCAGTCTACATAGACCTTTGTTCATGCTTCTTCCACTAAGTTAGTAACTTCCATGCTTCTCTCCACAGACATTGTCTCTATGTCTCTCAGTGTGCTCATGCCTAAAAATGGCTTCCAATTCTCAATTTACATGACCAGTGACTAGTATGGACCTGCCTGAATTTTGTATTTCTTAGAACAAAATCTAGAGAGAAGATGCTCATCGATTCACCTTGAGTCACATGTACATCTCTGGTCTAATCAATTGGGATATAAACAAGACAGCATAGGATCACCATTTTGGAAGGAGATAAGAGTGAAGACAGATTTTTCTTTGAATAGAGAATTGGAACTATTTTTTCCCCTTTTCACTCATTGTCATTTTCACTACCACAGAGTCTGCTCAAGTGCCCACTTACTTGTGAACTCTTCGCTAATCTCCTCTCCAACAACTAGTCTTTGTCAATTCTCCAATAACTCTTCCTTTTATTATTGGTGCTGGTATTGGGCTTCAGAATATTAAGGTTTGTGCTCTTGTTGTAATTTTGATGTGCAATTGCCAGTTCTTGACATCTTCCATCATATGCTCAATATCTTTGTATTTCCCTTAATGCCTAGCCTAGTGACAAGTGTACAGTTACCTTCCATAAAGGTTGGTTCAATGCAACAAAGAGTGTTAACAATTGGGAGTATACATTGGTGTTAAATACATATGCAGAAGTCTAACAAATCCACTCATATATTTGTGTGTGCTCAGTGCAATTTAAATGATCTCTGTCTAGAACTTAAATGCTATGTGGCTTTTAGACAGGCATTATCATCAATTCCCCAAAACTCAAAGTGAAAAGGTAGTATTGTTTATTATTATTAATATTATTCTAATGCATCTTTAGTATTATGGCCTTTTGATATTTATAGGGTACTTTTTAAACATACTTTAGGATCATGGTTACAATTGATTTAATTGGATAAGAGAGATTTAGGTTAGGAAAACCCCATTTCTGATATAAATCCTGGTATTGAATTTTTGTAGAGTAACTTAGAAGTTAATTTTTCTCCATTTTTAAAGATTTCCACCATCAAAAGCACATTGGAAATGCTGGGTAAATATTTGGTCCTTATTGTACTGCTTACGAAGTTTTAAATGGTTTGGATTTTTTTTTTTTATTTTTTTTTTTTTAAAGATTTTGTTTATTTGACAGACAGAGATCACAAGTAGACAGAGAGGCAGGCAGAGAGAGAGAGGGAAGCAGGGCCCCCGCTGAGCAGAGAGCCCCATGTGGGACTCGATCCCAGGACCCCGGGATCATGACCTGAGCCGAAGGCAGCGGCTTAACCCACTGAGCCACCCAGGCGCCCCTGGATTTTTTTTTTAAGAGTGAGAGATATGGGGGGGAGGGGCAGAAGGAGAGTGAGAGAGAGAATCTTAAGCCGGTTCTGACTTCGGGCTCGGTGTCACAACCCTGAGATCATGACCTGAGCCAAAATCAAGGGTTTGATACTTAGTTGACTAAGCCACCCAGGCACTCCTAAATGGTTTGGATTTTTATTTTATTTTATCATTTTTTAAAAGATTTTATTCACTTATTTGACAGAGAGAGACACAGCAAGAGAGGGAACACAAGCAGGGGGAGTGGGAAAGGGAGGAGCTGGCTTCCCACTGAGCAGAGAGCCCAATGCAAGGCTTGATCCCAGGACGCTGGGATGGGATCATGACTCGAGCAGAAGGCAGATGCTCAACAACTGAGCCACACAGGTGCCCCTGGTGTGGATTATTAAGTGTTAAAATTCAAAGGGGCATTTGTTAAGGGTGTGTTTGCAGCATCTCAGGTAAAAAAAATACATATATGGATTTTTGATAATTATCTCTCTTCCAGGTATTCTCCCCTTCTTTCAAAAAGAAAAATCAGTAAAAGAACACATCTAACAGCTAACTAATCCTCAGTTGTGTGCACTTACAGGGGCCTATGCTTATAATAGATCATCTTGTCATAAAATGGCTCCTCCAAAACATACTGCAAAAACATTAAGCCCCTTTATTGGATTACATAGATCCAAACCGTGTGGAAAGCTTGGCTTTAACACATTTCTTCTCTGCTTAAATTCCACCTTCCCGGGGTACCTGGGTGTGTCAGTGGGTTAAGCCTCTGCCTTCTGCTCAGGTCATGATCTCAGGGTCCTGGGATGGAGACCCAGGGTGGGTTCTCTGCTCAGCGGGGAGCTTGCTTCCCCCATCTCTCTGCCTGCCTCTCTGCTACTTGTGATGTCTCTCCTTCTCTCTGTCAAATAAATAAAATCTTAAAAAAAAAAAAATCCCACCTTCCTCTTTCAGTAGTAGAAATTGTGCTTATGACATTGGTCAAAACATTTGATTTTTCTTTGGGAAACTTTCCCCTCAATTATAATTTCTCATCATCAAGGTTGGCTCTGATGAGGCCTTTGCTACTCTGCTGCAGCCTTAAAGTCACTGGAAAGTTTTATCCATACCTGACAGACACAGGCCTGAAATGTTCCAAGTCTGTACCCTGACCCTGTCCCACCCCCTGCTACCAGACATCATCCACCTCAGCTCACCTCAGGAAGATGGGATTTCACACCTGTCATGGCCACAACAGAACATAGGACTCCACACCATGATTGTGACCTTCTCATTTACAACTTGACTCATCTGATATTTTTTTTCTCAATGACTTTAAATTGGCACACAAAGCTTCATAAATTCAACCCATCTAAAATAGTAATAGCAATATTTATTGAGTGCTGACTATATACCAGACATCATATCTAGCACTTTATATAGATAATCACATTTGGTCTTCCCAATATTTTTAATACCAACTTTTTAAAAATTGAGTTTTAATTAACATACATTTTATTAGTTGCAGGTATACAACAGAATGACTTGATACGTGTATATATCATGAAATGATCACCTCAATCAGTTTAATGAATAGCTATCACCACACAATACAATTTTTTCTTACGATGAGAACTTTTAAGATCTACTCTCTCGGTAACAGCATTTTTAAGTAACAGCTTTATTATTATATTATTATTTCTAATTCACACATGACAAAATTCACCCTTTTAAACATGGAGGGATGCCTGGGTGGTGCAGATAGTTAAGTGTCTGAGTCCTTTTTTCGGTTTAGGACTTGATCTTAGGATTGAGAGATCAATCTCATGTTTGAGATTGGGCCCTATTGAGCCCTATTTTCAGTGTGGAGTCTGCTTGAGAGTCTCTCCTTTTCCTCTCCCTCCGCTTCTGCTTCTCTCCCCAATCATGCTCTCTCTCTCTAAAATAAACAAAATCTTAAAAAAAAAACCCCCCAAAAACCCAACACCTTTAATTCCTTAGTTCCAGTTCCATAAACGAGTTGCCACATGTCACTTTCCTGGTCAGAAATAAATGAAGTTTGGATATTGTGAGATGGAGCTTTGAGTAAAGCTTCCTAAAATGTGGACAGTTTAGTTAAGATATGCCATTTTGCACCCACTATGACTTTCCTGGAATGTGATATAATAGCTGGAGCTGCAGCTACCATCTTTTTACCATGAAGGAAAGTCCAAGAGAATTGCTATTTTAAGGCTCTTAATCCTTGAACCACTCAACTCTAATGCCAGAAACTGTCCACTTGCAAACTTAATAGGAAGCATCTATCTTAGTTAGGTAAGTAATTGCTATTTTTTTTTTTTTTTTTTACATGCAGCTGAATGAAAAAATCCTAATTTGGGTTATATGATGGTTTGGCTCAGTGCTATCCCATATTTGTCATTACATGAATTTCCATAGTCAAAAATCATACTCATGTTGTAAGGCCCAACTTAAGTGATCTTTTTTAGAGAATTTCTCAAAATCCCATCTTCTTACCATATTTGCTCTAATACTCAATTAGCATCTCTTACTCAGAATTTGTATGTATTTTTATACAATTCTCTTTTTCCATTTTGACTATAATAGCTTGAGTTCTCTAGAAAAGAGAATGTGGGGAAATTTTTAAGGTGTTGGTACAGGGTGGTACAGGCCTAAGGCAGTAAAAAATGAAGAAAAAGAAAAGAGAAGCAAGGAAAGATATGTTAATGTGAATCTACAGCTTCATAATGAGAGACGGCAGATTTCTCAGCTCACATGTGTACTTGGCATTTGAGACTTCACCAGACAGATTTCAAAGAGGAATCAAGCCTCAGAGTGATGTATGGATGGGAGGAAGAAAAGAGAATTAATTTGTCAGACTTTCTCTCATCCCTTATTTATTATTGGCAAAGCCAATGGGCCCATATCCTATGAGAAATAACTAATTCTTCATTTGGATCCTCAGTAGCTTCTGAGGAAGCTAAATCTCACGTTCCACTACATGGCGTTTCATTCAAATGTAAAAGTGGAGGGAAATTTGATGAAGGTGGGTAGTCAACTGAGAGAGAAAAAGAGGCAGTCAGTGGAATCTGAGAAAGCACATAAGGTTTGGGTCAGAGCCTTAGATAGATGAAAGTTTATTTAAAAATTAATTTTTAACAGAAGAAGATTATGTGTTCAGTATAAAAAATTAGTACCTTCAAAGAAACAAAAACAAGAAAATAAAAATTGCTATAATCATTTTTCATGTTAAAACCAATCTATCTTTTTGGTGTGTATCCCACCACTTGTGTCTATATCTTTTTAAAATATATACATATTCATTATGTGCAATGGCGTCATGCCATACCCAGATTTTGTGTTTTATTTTTTCGCTGATTATACCATAAAATTCTTGATGTCAATATTATTCTATTGTTTAATTTAAAAAATCTATTTATTTATTTATTTTAGAGAGAGTGAGTGAGCACAAGCCAGAGGGGGAGAGGGAGAGGGAGAGAGAAAATCTTAAGCAGACTCCAAGCTAAGTGTGGAGCCCGACATGGCGCTCAGTCTTGCAACCCTGAGATCATGACCTGAGCCAAAACCAAGAACTGGACGCTTAACAGGCTGTACCACCCAGGTGCCCCTGTTTAATTTTTAATAGCAGTATAGTCTTATATGATGAGAAGGTGCCCTATTTTTTGACAAATCTTCCATTTCATGGTATATTGACTGTTAATGTTTTTTGAGGGGAGGTGTTTGTTTTTGTTTTAGCTATCAAAAAACTAGTAAGAACTGTATGATAAACATTCTCATTTCCATTTATGAAAACTTCAGTAATCCTTTCTCTCAGTTGAAATTCCTGGCTGTATTTGTCATACAATATGAATACTTTTAATTCTTTCAATACATGATGCCAGATTATATTCCAGAAAGAGTTTCAAATCTACAGTCAACTATTAATTAATTAGCAGGCCTATTTTTATGCACCGATACTGTGTATTATTGTTAGAAAGTCTTTTCTAAGTTGGTTAATGAAAAACAGAATTTGATTTTTATTTTAAAGTTGCATTTCTTGATTACTAGTGGAGATGAATATTTTATATATGTTTCTAGACAATTAGTTTTTCTTCTTTTGTGAATTGCCTATTCATGCCCTTTTCATGATTTTAATTTGTGAAGATTATAAGGTTCTTTGAGGGAAGAGACTAAATTTTATTCCTCCTGGAGTCCATTTCCATTACTACTGTGCCTTGGGTCTAGCCCAGGCTTGGATTTGTAAGATTTACAGAATGAATGAATGATAACCCACTATTGTGTTTTTACTTAGTTACCAATAAAAGAGAATCAAATTAGTTTTGCACATTTGTATGTAGTGAGCTACAAATGCCATTTTTCTCCACAAAAAGTTTTTTTCTCTGAAGAAAATTTCTTAACTTCTTTTCAACAATAACACCATTTTTAGCCTGAATGGATAAATACAAGATTGGACAGATTCAGCTATTTTCATGTTGTTTTTTTTTTTTTTTTTCCTCAGCAACTGTCAGATTTTTTCTATTCTTACAAGCTATTTTGGAATACTCAGACACAAATAGGGATTTATTATCTCATTTCATTATAGAAAATGAAAGCACTAAATAAAACATCTCAAAATCTCATCTTTGAGAATAATCTACAAACTTGTGCTTTTTCTCAACTATATTACACAACTGAGCCCACCAAGAAGATAATACTCAAACTTTTTTTGAGCCTAATTGTTCTTAAGCTGACCTGCTTCTTCTTTTTCAGAATATTTTATTTTCAGCAGGACTTCTATTTTCATTGAATCTGGGAATTTGAAAGTGACATATAATAGATGTGAAGTTTTTTTTTTACATTTTTATAGATGCTGGCACTTCAATATGCACACATAAATGTATGTTTATAGGAACCCACAAACATACATAAATTCTTCTCAGGAAAATTATTTTTCTCATTAACTTTTCTCAAGGGTTTCATATTATGCAGAGGAAATGGAAGCTGCCATTTTCTGAGGGAGTGACTGGGTCTCATGTGTATGAACTCACAATGATATATAAAACCCTAAGATTTTGGAATCACAATTGTTTTGGTCCTTTGTTTTCTAAATAAAGTTACAAATATGAAAGCCACATATTAATTGTGTAATTTGAAAAATAAGAAAATTATAGAGAAAGAAAGAATATAGTTTCATCATTTAGAAACAAGAGTTATAACATTGTATTATAGTTTCACCATTTATTTTTTATAGAATTCCACTATTTTCTATACATAACATGTACCTGTAAGACTGTAATAATAGTTGAAAATAATATGTATTGACATTTTAGTTGAAAATAATATGTATTGACATTTTTAATTATAAAAATAATAATTTCTCACTATGGAAAGTTTGTCAACAAATATTTGTATGCAATTTTTAGTCATTGAATATTTAGGGTTTTTTTTTTCTTTTTCTTTTTTTACTATTATTACAAGCAACTCTTTTTTTTTTTTTTTTTTTAAAGATTTTATTTATTTATTTGAGAGAGAGAGACAGTGAGAGAGAACATGAGCGAGGAGAAGGTCAGAGGGAGAAGCAGACTCCCCATGGAGCTGGGAGCCTGATGCGGGACTCGATCCCGGGACTCCAGGATCACGCCCTGAGCCGAAGGCAGTCGTCCAACCAACTGAGCCACCCAGGCGTCCCACAAGCAACTCTTTAAGATCATTGTTTAAATTCAAGAGAACAGGCAATTCTGTCTGGAAATATTTAACCTTAGTATTTCCTCCAATTATATTGGATCCATCATTTATTCATTGACTTGAAATACCACCTTTATCATGTGCTAAATTCATATTTGTGTCTGGGGTTTTTATCATATTAGTGTTGCCATAAATTCATAGTCACGGACTTCAGCCAGGTTCTTATTACTCATTTTTATATCTTTATGCTTGGCTTCCATTTCTATTCCCTTCAGGTATTAGAACTTCACTACAGCTCAATGCCCTCTTCGAAACCTTCATGCTACTCTCTTAACTCCATCTTCATCAATAAGATGAGGCCACGGCGGAATTTCTTCCTAGCATCCCTGTATTAATTTTGTATGGCTGCTGAAATAAAGTACCACAAACTTGGTGGCTTATGACAGCAGAAATTTATTGTCTCAAAGTTCTAGAGACTAGAACTCTGCAATCAAGTCACCAGCAGGGGCATGCTCCCTCTGAAACCCGAAGACAAGAATCCTTCATTGCCTCTTCCTAGCTTTTGGAAGTTCTTGGCAATCCCTGGTGCTCCTTGATTTATAGATGCATTACACCAATCTCTGTCTTGGTCGTCAGGTGGCGGTCTTCCTTCTGTGTGTATGTTTGTCTCCTAATTTCCCTATTTCCCTCCTTAAGGACTCCAATTATAATTGAATTAGTGGCCCATCCTACTCCAGTGTGGTCTCATCTTAACCAATTATATCTTCCAATGGCCCTATTTCTCTCTAGAAAGGTCACATTCTCAGATAGTAGGTAGGTAAGGACTTTAACACATATTTGGGGGGAACACAGCTCAACTTATAACAATCCCTCTTTTTCTACAAACTTAACTATATTCACTCTCATCATACTCCCTTCTTTTTGTATCACAGGATAAGATTTTCTTTCTGTTCGAGTTAATACAATGTTCTTTATTCCAAACCCTCCTATCTCCTATGAAAGTCTGCTTCATTAACGAACCCCTCTTTATGGCTCCTTCCTCTGCTTTTCCAATAAAAATTCCCCTGCATTCTCAAAAAACATGCTTATATTCCTCATGCTACTAGTGATCCATCCCTTTAACCTAAACACCTCCTTTCAGTTATAATCACATCCTTCTCCTCTTCTTACCGTATCAGGTATTTGGACTTCTATCAGTGGCATTAACTGTTAGTTTACAGACTTCACAAAGAATTGACATTTTAGTCTTTTGACATGAATCATTGTGTGTCTGAGAACAATTAAAGAAAATCAAAGTTGAGTCAAAATGTCAGTGCTGTATAGTTGGTTCAGGTCCCTTCCTAATAAAGGAACTCAGTTTTCCCATCAGCCTGACAACATGTGGGTCAATACTCATGATTCAAAAGAATTATGACTATGTGTTCTGGATGTTTGCAATTGTCCTTAAATTGTATTAACAGAATGTTAGATATGTTACACTATAATTTTCTTGGTCACATTTATTAAATTTTAAGCTAACTAAGACTTAGGAACAAGATTAAATTATTTTTGTCTCTGCAGAACCTAGCAGAGATCTTGGAACCCATGAGGTGACCAGTAAATATTTTGGTGATGAGTGGACTCATAGGTGAGCCAATAGCATCTTTTCTAAGAAGGCTAGTGTTACAAGGTGAAACTAGTTTGTCCATTAAAAGACCAGTTAGTGTATGCCTTGACCCTATTAATTCAGTTCTCTAAGCAATGAACCAGACGGGTTATTATAAAAATATGTTTAAAACAGAACATGAAACTGTATTTCCCAAACAAGTATTCTATGGAACACTGTGTTGTGGAACGTTATATGAAATAAAAACATTTAAAAAAAGGTGTTGTGTGGAAATAAGTTTGAGAAAGATTGACACATGTATTTAAATGCATTCTCTCTCTCTCTCAAATAATTAAATAAATAAATAATCAGGGTTTATTCTTCTCATGCAAGAAAAATAAATGCAGAGATAGGCATCCAGAATGGGATTGTAGTTTGGGCTGCCACTAGCAGTCAGACTTCTTCCCTCATTCCCCTCCATCCTTCATAGCACAGTGTGGGGCTTCCTTCCTCACACACGTTTGCATGGTGGCTGCTGTACTTCTAGGCATCTTATTTGCTTTCCCTGTAGGTAGAATAGGAACTAGTCAAGGGACAAAGCTGGATGAGAGCAAAATATTTCCCTTTATTTCAGAGAAGAATGCTTTTTTCAGTTGTCCACCTAATTAACTCGTGCTTATATCTCAGTGGCAGTCAGTAGGTCTTGGGGCTATACATATCTATACAGGAGGCTAGAATAATGAGTGTTTTTAACTGATGCATTGCTATTCCAAGCACCATCAGGAATTTATTATAAGAAAAAGGAGAGGGAATGGATGCTGAGTTGGCAACCACTGTCTAAAACTAATGTACATTGTGACTTCCCAAGAGAGGAATATGGTCATATGCAGGTTTTCACACCATCTTTTTCCACAGTTCTTTGGTTTGTCCTCCCTTGATGGTGGAGAGTCAATCGTCTGTGTACACATAGGGATAGGAAACATGGGAGGAGAAAACGCTCTTATAAGCAGTTCCTTTGAAAAGGCTTTACAGGCATTCTGGCAAGATATAATGGTCATCATGGCCTGAAGGTGGCTTTTCACAAACTTTAATCTCTTTTGCATATCATTCTGTTCTTTCTTTGGCAGATAATCAAAGATGTTAGCCTTTTTTTTCAGACTATTTCTGAAAAACCCGAGCCTTATGTTGTTTTAGGTTACAATACTCTGGGAAGGTATAGGCCAGCTGGCGAAGATATTGACATGTTAAGGTATAATCTCAAGCAGGAACACATAAGGACACATTTAAAAAAATAAAACAAAACAAAAAGCCTCACCAGAGCTAATCCCCACTCTGTCTAGCAACTCCTAAATTCTCATAGTGAATGAAGTCAACTGGAGAAACTATACATAGGATAGTTCTTACTTAACCATGGTAGAATGATCATAGTAGTGGACTTGATTTTTTTTTAATTTTTTTTTTTACTCCTTCCATCAAAAAGGCTGAGTCTATACTTGCATTGGCAAATATAATGTGGGGGCTGAGGGTGCCAGTTCTCAGCCTAGGCGGTCTTAAGAGGCCCTGTGTGCTTCCTCTTCCTCTCTCTTGCTCCTCTATTCTCTCCTAAGAATAAGGTTGGGCCAGCTTGCTGGAGAAAAGCCATGAGCAACAGAGCTGAGATGGTATAGACATGTGAGAGAACACAGTCACCGTCAGCATTTAATTGACCTACAGTTAGCCATAGAAACTTTAGTAAGTCTTGCTAAGCCCACCTCAGACCAATACAACTTGTAAGCGATAAGTGTTTATTGCTAAGCCATTGAGGTTTGTGTTTTCTGTTGGTACGTATATTACTGTGGTGATAAATAGCTGATATCTTAACTCTGCTGAGAAGGGATGCTGAACAAGCCATGAATAAATAAGTTGAAGTGTCTGGCACACCATTACTTACCTAAAGACAACTGTTCATGCGTCCCTTCTCTGAATTTTTTGTCTTGTTTTATACATTCCACCCCAATTTGTGTACAAGCTTTCTGACTACTACCTTCGCTCCTTATTTAGTGTAATTTTAACATCTTTTTGCACGTTACATATAATATTAATTTTTTAGAAGTAATTTTTATTTTCCAAAGCTCTAAAAATAAGAAAAAAGATTTTAAAATATCGTATAAGAAACCACATAGAAGGGTTAGTTTTAAACATTTTGCTCTATTTGCGTCAAGTCTCTTAGTTTATGAAAGTGTGCTCTTCTTGTGAAGTTATGACCTCTGATGTCCCAACTCCCCCATCTCATTCTCTTCCTCAATTCCCAGAGGCAAAAAAAATCATTTGATGGATTTAGTGTATATACTACCAAGATTGTAAAAAAAAATACTTCAACATACACATATATCCATACAGATTTTTAAAAGGTAGGTTTTATTATTACTCAGGTGTGGTGAAACCAACAGATTAGGAAACAATGCCACTGAGAAGACAGTTCATCAGAGTTCCCAAGAGGAAGAGGCACATCATCACACCACACAGGGCCACACAGGGAAGCACCCGCTTTGGTCAGGAGTCAGAGGGAATGAAGGGAAAACGTGGACAAGCGCCTTTATTTTGATGGGAAAGGCAGGGTAAACAGGTTAAGATTGGCTACTTTGAATGCTTAAGAGTATAGAGATAGTCCTTAGTTCTCTCGTACCTGGCCCTGGGCCGATTAGAGCAGGGGAATAGTGGCCCTGGGTGTGAGAGCCCAAGAAAGGGGATAATTGAGACTTGGGTTCAGAATTGGTTGGTTTGCAATGAAAGGCAGCTCATAGTCATTTACTATCCTTAGGAATTGCCTAACCCTGGGTGGAGCAGTGTCTCCAGAGTCAGGAAGGTCTCTGATATCACAGCATTAGAAATAGAGGAATAATAAAGCCTAATGTGTACCTATAAATGAGATATAATGTGTGTATTTTAAAACTTACAGATTAACTTTATTTTTCTACTCACCATCATATTCAGTGAAAGAAAGAACATACAGGTTAAGAGGTATGTATTTTATTACCTACCTATTCATTTTTTATTGCTGAACTTTTATTACAATTTAATAGCATTCCTCACTTTATCTATACATTGTCTATTTTGGACATTTGGGTGATAGACAATAACTTCCCATGTTACCAACAATACTGTGATGAGCAACCCTGTACTTGCACCTGTCTTTGGGTATGCTGGGTAATGTGGTAGACAGAATCCTAAGATGACTTCCAAGTTCCTTGTCCGCTAGGGTGCACAGCCTGCATAATCCTCTTCCTTGGGGTATAGACAACATTATAAATAGGATAGATTTCATTCTCATAATTAGGATACATCATATGACAAAGATGAAATAATTTTTCAAATGTAGTTAAATTCAGTTGAATTTGAGTCAATAAAAAGTGGACTATCTTGGGTGGACCTAACTTCATCAGGTGAGTACTTCAAAGGGACTGGGCCCTCCTTGAAAAGAGATATGAAGTGTGAAGATATTCATTCCTTCTGGCTTTGAGGAAAAAATGCCCATGTGATGAAGTGCTTATGGATGAGGTCATGTAGAAAGGGCTTGCCCCCCCAAAACTGATTGTAGTACTTGGCCAACAATCAGCCAGAAAATGGGGCCTCAGTAGTACAACCAGAAGTAGTTTGCTGCTTTCAACAACCAGTGATCCTGGAAGAGGATCCTGAACTGCAGCCCTGAACTGTAGCCCTGATTTCAACCAGTGACACCTTGAGCAGGGGCCCAGGTAATCATACCCACACTTCTGCTCCACAGAAACAGGAGATCGTACATTTCTGTTGTAAGGTGGTGGTAAATTGGTGGTAACTTGTTACATGACAGTAGAAAAATTAATACATAAGGTATGCACATTTTTTATAACTCGTACAAGATAATTTTAAAAATGTTTATTCCAGGACACCCGGGTGGCTCAGCCAGTTAAGCAGCTGCCTTAGGTTCAGATCATGATCCTAAGGTCCTGGGATCAAGTCCCATATCCGGCTCCTTGCTCAGCAGGGAGCCTGGTTCTCCCTCTGCCTGCCACTCCCCTGCTTGTGCTCAATCTCTCACTCTGATTTAAAAAAAAAAAAAAAAATTAAAAAAGATTATTTACTCTAACCAGAAGAAAATAAGAGAAATGAGAGTTCTTACTTCTCACACACTGTTATTAGCAACTATATTGTCTGACTTTTTATTTTTAAAATTTTTGTCATTTTATTTAAATTTAAATTTCCCTAATGACTATATAGAAATAATACATTCCCATTATTAAGTCCCAAAACTGTGAAAGAACAACTGTAATATGTTATTCTACTTGCAAGCTAAGAATTTAGCTTATAAGAAGTGGCTTACCATAGTTTGATTTATATGTTGCATATGTATACCCATATTTCTCTATGTGTGTGCTCTCTGGTCCAGGGATATATATTCATTCACAAAGGATATCATCCATGATTAAGTTGGTTATCCACGCCGCAATGTACCATAAGGCAAGTCAATGAAGTCCAGATGTTTGCTGGCATACTGACATGTATAGAGTTTTTGAACCATAGGAAAGGAACTCCCAAATTAGGAGACTTGAAAATTATATTGGGCAGATGCATACCTACTTTTCCTCTCCTGACAGAGAGACATAACCTTATGCTTAATATAAACAAATCCTCTCAGAGGAGAGGAGAAGAATATCCTTTATTGTACGCAAATATCTTTGGATGACAGGGGAAAGTTGTCTCTGGGTTTTATCACTCTTAGAATATAAGCAAATGGCTCTAGGAAGAGAAATCTCTAAATCTTATCCAGAGCAATTTACTTTCTCTAACTTTCAAAGCATGTTTGCCATTCAACTATAAAGTCTAGGCTGTGCAGAAATATGAAAATATTCATGGAACATTGCCTGCCAACAATTGTTTAAGTCAAATGGTAAAATGGCACCATAAGTTATACATGCGTGTATAAAACCAGCAGTCTTCTGTTTTACCTTTTCCTATCCCCCAGTAGTACTCCTAAGAAGTACTTTTTTTTTTTTTTACTCTTCTAGTTGTTTTTTCTTTTTTTCCTAGTCATTTTTTTCCTGATATTTATCTCCATATCTCTGTATAATCTGCATATACCACATTTCTTGATGTAATAACTTTATCCATGACCTCTTGACTTCTTATTATAGCAGATCAAGACAATCAACACTCTTACATGTTCCTCTACCCTGCCACTCACTTTGTATTTCCTTTTTCTTCTGGATAAAGTTATATCATAATTTGGGTAAAATAAATATTCCATGTTTTCATATGCATAACTCTAGGAAAATTATTCACTGGTCAGTCAAATACAGATGGTCCCCAACTTAAAATAATTCTACTTATGATTTTTCAACTCTATGATGATGTGAAAGTGATACACATTCAGTAGAAGCTGTACTTTGAATTTTGATTTCTTCAGCTAGCAATATGCAGTACAGTGCTCTCTTAGGAAGCTCGGGAGCCGTGTGCCAGAGCTCCTGGTCAGCCATGTGACCATGTAAAGGTGCACAACTGATAACTGACAACTATCTGTACCTATACAACTGCTCTGTTTTTCATTTTTAGTATTCAATGAATTACATGAGATCTTCAACACTTTATTATAAAATAGGCTTCATGTCAAGTGATTTTGTCCAACTCTAGGCTAATGTATGTGTTCTCTGAGCACAGTTAAGGTAGACTAGACTAAGCTATGATGTTTGGTAAGTTGGGTGTATTAGGTGCATTTTCAACTCATAATATTTTCGACTTATGATGGGTTTATCAGGATGCAACTCCACCACAGGTTGAGGAAGATCTGCAGTGTACAGTGATTATATTTTCTTTCTTGCATTATTTTTGAATTTTTTGAAGATTACTATTTCCTTAATTACTCCTTTTCCTTATCTTTCTAAATATTTACCTTTCACTTTTTAAAGTCTTACTAAGATATAATTGGTGTGCAGTAATTTGCACATTAAGTGTATATTTGATGAGCATTGACATATATATCACAGACCTATGAAATGAGGTCACAAAAAAGATAATGAACATATCCATCAACTCCTTAGTATCGTTTACTACCCCCCTTTAATCCTTCCTCCCTCCCATCATTCCCTTCCCTACTTCTCAAGAAATTACTAATCTACTTTCTGTCACTATAGATTGAATTTCATTTTCTAGAATTTATATAAATGGAATTTTACAATCTGTACTTTTTTTTGGTCCATTTTTTGTCAGTGTAATTATGTTATGACTTATCTATGTTGCATGTACTAACACTTCATTCCTTTTAATGTGGAGGTATTCTAGTTTCTCCATAACCTCAAGAATATTTGATTTTTTCAGTAACCATTCCAGTAGGTATACTGTGGTTTCTTTATGATTAATATGTATTTTCTTAATGACTAATGATGCTGAGCATCTTTTCACGGGCTTATTTGCTATCCATTTATATTTGCTGGTAAACTATCTATTTAAACCTTTCATCCATTTGAACATTTTTAAAAAATTATTCAGTTTTTTGAAGTTATTTATATATTGTGGATACAAATTCCTTATCAGATTAGTAATTTGCAAATATCATTTGTTTGTGATTTGGAAGTATTATCTTATGACCTGCGGTTCATCTTTTCACTTTCTTAAAATATTTTTCGAAGAAGAGAATATCTTAGTTTTGGTAAAATCTATTGTACCAACTTTCACTTTTTGGATTGTGGTTTTGATTTTGCATCTAAGAATTCTTTGCTTAACACAAAATCACAAAGATTTTCTTCTATCATTTTTTCTAAAGTTTCTATAGCTTTCAGTTAACACTTAAGTTTATTATCCATCTCAAGTTTTTTTAACCTGGTAGACAGAAGTACATTTTTTATATAAAGATATCCAATTATTCAAGCACCATTTGTTGAAAAGATGTTCATCAATGAGTTCATTTCACTGTTGTTGAAAATCAGTTGCCTATATGTGTATGGATCTATTTCTTTACTCCATTCTTTTCCATTGATCTAGTAATCTATCTTTGTGAAAATGCCATGCTTTCTTGTTACTGTATCTATATAGTAAGTCTTAAAGTTAGACATTGTAATGCCCATTTGCACTTGGCAAGTCTTTGGAATTTTCTTATTTGGGTGTTGATTGCTTCCATTTGACCCTGGTCCCAACGGTGGGATGGTTGCAATTCACAATTTTTGAAGATTCTGATATCAGAGTGACAGACCAGAGGATCTGCTGCCTGTATGTAGCAGTTCTCCCAAGTGTGCTGTGGACCACTCATATCAAAAACAAACTTGAAGTGTGATTGTGTGTGTGTGAGTTACTATTTATATTCCTATGCTCATGCCTGATCTATTGACTCAGAATTTCTAGTCGTGAGGAACTAAGAATCTGCATATTTGGTAAGTTTTCTGAGTGGTACTCAAGGACATTAAAATTTGATAATCATTTAGAGAGTGGTGCCTGAAAAAAAAAAGGTTTTTCTTGGCTATTTTTCATATTTATTACACAGATGAGTGAAACAGATATAATTATTCAGGTGGAAAGGAAGAAACCACTTTAATTTACCTGGTCATTCATTCATTTATTTACTACAAACAGGTGACAAAGACTAAAACATAATGAAACAGCTTGAAGAATTTGTGGAATCTATTTTCACAGACAGGATGGATATGTTCTTAGGTATTATTTGTGGCTGTCAGATGATGAATCCGCTGCTGATGCTTTCAGCAGTCAAGGAACAGAGAAACACTGGGCTGGCAGGGATGCCTCTAGGCATCTCTACCCCCAGGCTTTTTGCAGATTTCTTTTAAATAATCCCAGGCTAAAAGAAAGCTAACTTATTCTTAAGCCTATTTAGGACAAGAGGTTTCATAGCCTCCTTAATATAATAGATCTAGTGCTTAGTGCTACTTTTTCTACTACAAGTTCCTGAGTGTCAACAATAGATACAAATTCTTATCATGGAAAAAGCTGGGCTAGCCTGGGGCAAATCTATGGTGCCCACTTGAGAAATATTAAGAAGTTGATGATGCTGGTATCCCTGTTCTTACTCTAGTTCCTATCACTGCTATTTCCAAACCAACATCATAATGTGTTTTCGTTTTTGTTTTGTTTCTTTACCCCACCCCCCACCCCAAGTCTGGGTTAAGGAAATGGTTTTGGAAACTCATTCATGTCAATGACAGATGATAGACAGATGCATGGAGCCTTATACTATAGAAATGAAGTGTAGAATTTCAGACATTAGAGCTGATTAAGGTAGGTACTTTGGCAGATGCTCTCCGGTGTTCCTGAAATCACTTGATAGAGGCAGTTTGTTATTTGCCTTCTCACTGAGCAGTTTTGGAGACTGTATGATGAAAACTTCCAAGAGAGGCCATGATTGGGAGTACTCATACACACACATAAATGACTGTGTGTTGCAGAAAAGACATCACATCTATTTGGTTTGTAAGACAGAGGACTTAGGGATCAAAAGAAACTTTACTTGCATGGAACAGACTATGTTTGAGTTGACAGGGGTCTTAATACATTGGCCTCATTTTACAGGCAGGGAGGCTGAGGTCCAGGGTAGTGAAATGACATGTGCTAAGTCACATAGATAACTAGTAAGTATCTGTAATGTGGAAATCAGGTATAGCAGCCTCTGCATTATTCGGCTCAAATAATTATCATGGGCTTCCTAATAACCCAGAGCAAGTAAGGAGCATGCTAAGTACCTTCTTGTCTCATAATTATGGCAAGAGCTCTGCAGTACAAATGCAGACTAATGTCCTCTGAGCCCAGTTCTTTGCGGGAAGAGGCAGAGTATAAATAAGCAAGTAAGCAAGTAACCTCCAACTTACAGTGCTAATAATGAAGAGTTTTAATTTTTTTTTAAATGATTGCATCCCTAGCGGTATATATATATAACCTTATATTGTATACTGACTGGAAAATGATCCACGGTCCCTCAGAAGAAGCATTTCCTTGATTAGTGGTAAGTTAGATTAGTTAATTAAGGTTACTTTAATACTAATTAGTCAAGGCTTTAATTATGCTTTCAGGGCAAGAACATAGGAATGCTGTATTCTTACTGACCCAGTTAACCAAAGTGATAGATTTCTCATCTTCCATCTAACAGTGATTTGTGATAAAGAATAGAGGGAGTAGAGGTGATCCTAATGGGATTATAGGAGCATTCTTAAACCAGACTTAACCAGAGAACAGCAGCGGACCTAAGACAAAGAAGTATCCTCTATAGCTTCTGGAATAGCCCTGTGGGGAGAAAGGCCAATAGGCTGAGGCATGACTGACTTTGTCACTGAATGCTCCAAAGAAATTGCCCCACCAGATCAGTAGGTAAACGGATCATAGAATCTAAGAAATAAGTGAGGGCCTTAAGATACAGGAGGGGATGTCATGAGAAATAAATAGGAAACTAAGTGGGAAAAGCCTTTTCCCAGTCATGTCAATGTATTTCACTTACTAAGTGTCACCTGTATGCCTGGCTGTTAGTCTCAGTTTACAGGAAGTTGTATTATAATCTGGTGGGACAGACAGGTTTGCAGACAGATCAAATATGTGGCAACATACTGCATGTCCTATCTGTAAATCTGTCTGTCCCACCAGACTGCATGCAGACTGGAATACATCCAGTTTTTCACCAAATTCAGCATGAAAATGGGCTTATTTCTGGCCAGCACCAGTATTTAAGTTCTGAAGCCCCTTGTTTCCGGGGTAATATAGTGAGAACAAAGCCATTCTAACTTGCCTAGGCTTAGAAGAATTTTTGACTCGGGTGGTACTCTTTAGGAGTGGAGATAGGAAATTTGCCAATCCAAGCCTTGCTCAAAGGACTAAATTTGCAGAAAGCTGTTGGATTTGTAGAGTTTGTAGTTTTAATACATTATATCCATTGTCATTATTTATAAAATACTTTGCAATCCCCATTTAGTAAAGCTGTTTCCCTCTACCATAAACATGGTAGTAGGATAATTTATGAATTTTCCTTCCTACATATCAAGGCTTTGTAATTCCCCGTCAGAGGTTGTTTTGTATTGTGGACACAAGAAAAGTTTCTTTGTTTTTTAAAAAGTCCAACCTAAATGAAGACACTTTGCTGGGTCTTCCCTGGAGGGGACAGTAATATAGATGGAGTTGAGAGTGGGGCTTAAAAGTAGAAGCAGCCCCAGGCACCTGGGTGGCTCATTCCGTTAAGTGTCTGCCTTTGGCTCAGGTCATGATCTCAGGGACCTGGGATTGAATCCCACGTTGTGCTGGCTCCCTGCTCAGTGGGGAGCCTGCGTCTCCCTCTCCCTCTGCAGCTCTCCCTGCTTGTGTGTGTTCCCTCTTTCTCTCAAATAAATAAATAAAATCTAAAAAAAAAAAAAAAAGTAGAGGTACCACTCTGGAGTAGGGAGGGGCTCAGGGGAGGTTGATCAGGTCTGGACTTTGCACTTTCTAGAATTGTACACAGTACCTGCCTAGGATGGTAGTAGAGAATGTGAGGAGAGTCATTGACTGGCACATTCAGGAACATGGATGCTTTGTGCTTGATAGACATGTATTGGGGCCCCAACTCTGAAGAGATTCTGCTCTCTTAAACAATAAACAAATGGGCAGCAAACCTTCTGAGCAGGAAACCAGAAGGTCCTCAGAGAGTTTAGCCACACAAAATCCCAGAGTCTTTGCATAGCACCCTCAGTGATAAGGAAGATCAAGTTTTTTTGCTGGTGGGAACTCAAAGTATAAAATTTGTTTTAGAAAATTATGAGCCAGCGTGACATGACTACTGTGTGTGGCTTATACATTCTCACACCTTACCACATCTGTGTTCTGTATTAAGCAAGTTCAATCTTTGGTCCTGAGTCAGAGACATGTTCTCAGCAGACTCATTTCTGGGTGCTCAGCACTCTTGACACTTTAGTGCATAAAGCTCCCCTCCATTATTACTGGAAATATCTCCTTTATAATTTGGATATCTGGCAATGGAGATGCTTAGACCAGTATTAGATATAACATGGAGACATTTCATATATCTTTTGAACATTCACAAATTCATCTCTACCTGCTACTATTTTTTGGTACAAACTACGCTTCATCTAGTTAGCACTCAACCTCAGAAGTAGCAGTCTCTTAATACTAGAAGAAAAGCAGGGTGACTTCCTGAGGGATTTGTGTCTGTATAGGTTTGTATTATATATTTTTGCATTATATGGGCAATTTAAAAGATTTTCAAGAATAATTGAAATTTTGCCCTTATTTGACTGTAGAAACTAGTCTTTCAGGAAGACGTTTTGCCATTTTATATAGACAGATACATATCTTTCTCAATGACATAAATATTGTTCATTAAATTAAAAAATGTGAATTTTTCCATCTCCACCCAGATATTACTATAGTCACAAAAGAAGATGCCACAGGAGTTCAGACCAAAGGATGTTATGCATCTTCAAGGAAAGGCATGCGGGATATTTAGGAGCCATTTAAATAATAGGTTAGGGAAGCAAAAGAAAGAAAAAAGATCAATGCAGATTTGACAAGTGTTTTTCTGGTTTCAGACCTCTGTCTTTTTGGCTTGGTACCTCCTGCAGTACATTCCATTCTTTTTTTTTTTTTTTTAATTTTATTTATTTATTTATTTGACAGAGATCACAAGTAGGCAGAGAAGCAGGCAGAGAGAGAGAGAGAGAGAGAGAGAGAGAGAGGAGGAAGCAGGCTCCCTGCTGAGCAGATAGCCCGATGCGGGGCCTGATCCCAGGATCCTGGGGTCACAAAAGCCTAACGCAGAGGCTTTAACCCACTGAGCCACCCAGGCGCCCCAGTTCATTCCAATCTTGAGGAACATTCCCCTCTAAGGAGAACATTAATATTACCTAACAAATAAACACTTTCATAAGATTGTGGGACCTCAGTGTGCTTCCTCAGGTCTCCCCTACTGTTTTCCAGAGCTCCTCTCACTACTTTAAATACACACACTTTTCTGATGTCGCCTCAATTTAATTCTGTAACCATGACCTCTCCCCTGACCTCTAGAATTTTCATCCAATTGCCTGCCTGACCAATCCACTAGAATTTTAATAGGGCATGAAATTAATAGCCCATTGCTTCTCTGACCCCAACATACACCTGTTCTTAGTTCTCCCCTTTTCAACAGTCTTTTCCCTAAAAGTTTTTCTAGCCAGAGACCACGCAGTGTTTTCTAATTCTGCTCTCTTCTTCACCTTAATAACGTGTCAGAAAATCCTGTCCATTATACCTGCAAAAATACATTTCGAGTCAGCCACATTTTCCCTTTTCCACTGCAACTTTCCTTGTCTGAGTACCCACTATTACTTGCCTGAAATACTGCAATAGCCTCTAAACCTGTCTTTCTGTTGCCCCTTCCCTCTACCTTCCACTCTCTGCAGAGCAGCTATGGGGAAACTTTAAAAACAAAATTCAGGGGTGCCTGGGTGGCTCAGTGGTTTAAGCCTCTGCCTTCAGCTCAGGTCATGATCTTAGGGTCCTGGGATCGAGTCCCGCGTCGGGCTCTCTGCTCAGCGGGGAGCCTGCTTCCCTCTCTCTCTCTCTCTCTGCCTGCCTCTCTGCCTACTTGTGATCTCTGTCTGTCAAATAAATAAATAAAATCTTAAAAAAAAAAGTATTATAAGACAGCTCATAAGATCTCAAAAGCTCTCAGAAATCTAGCTCAAATCACATACTTCTACTACACATACAGGCATACCTTATTTTATCATGCTTTACAGGACTGTACTTTTCATATACTGAGGTTTTTTTGGTTTGTTTTAACAAATTGTGGTTGAACGGATTAAGAGTTAGTAGCTGCTTGGGGCGCCTGGTTGGCTCAGTGGTTTAAGCCTCTGCCTTCAGCTCAGGTCATGATCTGAGGGTCCTGGGATTGAGCCCTACGTCGAGGGGGGGGGGTCTCTGCTCAGCGGGGAGCCTGCTTCCCCCTCTCTCTCTGCCTGCCTTCTGCCTACTTGTGATCTCTGTCTGTCTGTCAAATAAATAAATAAAAATCTTTAAAAAAAATAAGAAAAACAAAATTCAGATCATGTCAATTCATAGCTAAAATCTCCAGTAGCTTCCCATTACACACAGAATACGGTCCAAACTGTTGAGCAGGTTCTAAATCTTCCTCTAGGACTCAATGCCTGTTTATCTCCATGAAATGATCTCCTACTGCTCTCACAGCTCACTGCAGTTTCCACAAAGACATTCTTTCAGGTCTTTGTAATGCCAAGTTTATTACTCTCTTAAGGCCTCTCAGAGCACCAGCTCTTTGCTCTACCTGGAATGTTCTCCTGGGATCTCACATGGCTGATTCTTTTATGTTTTTCAGGTCTCAGTGCAAGTGATATCTCCTCAGCAAGACCTAACCTTATCCCCAACTTGATTACATCAGCTCATTTTTTTTTTTCATTGTGCTTATAGACACCTGCAATAGACTTTTCCTGTCATTATGGACTTGTTTATTACCTATCTTCACCTTCCTGTGCCTATCTTATTCTCTTCCATGTCTTCAGCATCTGGTTCCAGAGTGGACACAGTAGACTCTCATGAATAAGGGTTAAATTAATGCATGAAAGTTCCCACGGTGTATCTTATCTGGGTTCATTAACACATTTTTAAAAACTATCTTGTGACAATCATCACCTTTCTCTTGCTTCAATCACCCTCAGGGACTTGGCTGAAAACCCTTCTTTTCCTATAACTACATGGAGTGGGTTTTTGTGGCCCATCTCTTCTCTCCCTCTACCCTCTACTCCTTACCACAGGGAGGCAGGCAAAGGACACTTCCAATATTGCCATTTTCAAAGCTGCTTCTACCTTTCTAGTGTTAGGTCAACAGATCCATATAGGCCATGGAGCTATTTCCATACAACCTTAAGGAAAATTCCTTTTTTTTTTTTCACGGATATGATCAAACAATCTGCGAGTCACAATTTTAGTACTCCACAGAACTATCAATGAAATAAATTTTTGTATTTTTTCAATCTTCATTCCCAAGGATTTAGATAGGGCTTTAGGGTAGTAATTAACCGGCCGGGTGGGGTGTGTGTGTGAGTGTGTGTGTGTGTGTGTGTGTAGGCGGAGGGGGTAATCTGAGAAATAGACCCAGTGCTCTGTATATACCATCACCTCCCACAAAAATTAATCTGGTCAGTGTTTGGGTCTGACACTTAGAAGGTACCTGGCTCCTCAAAGGGGAGCAAAGGGGTTCCACAGAGCTTTTCCCTCCAAGCTGCCAGCCTTGTCTGGATAAAGCTGGATCCCACCATAAACTACTTAAGCTCCAGCTGTAACCCCTAGTCCCATGCCAAAGTACTATTATAATACTGACACAGGACTGATTAACCATGCTTAAGGAGTTAGATGAGATTTCATGAGGGAGATGATACTTCAGCTTGTTTCAAATAATAAGTTGAAGAATGTGAGGTAGGGAACTGAAGAATTTAAGAGAGGGAAGTAAAGGCAGAGGGAATGTCATATGCAAAGGCAGAGAATGATATAATTAGGACTTAAGGGAAATTTAGTAGGATGAAAATATAAACAGAGGAGGTAGAATGGGAAGAGAAGGGGCTGGTTAGGGAAGTTGACATCAGATTTTGAAGGTCTTGTGGGCCATTCTGAGGAACTTAGCTTTTAACATACAAGTGTTAATTTCTTAAGCAGGGGACTGAAGTGATTAAAAGGTTTATTTGCTTTTAATGAAAAAAACTTTAATAAAGTGGAGTGGGAGAAGGTATAAGACTGGACTAAGAGGGTGGTGGTGGGGAAAGAGTAAGACTTAACAGGCATTTCAGAAATAGAATAGAGTTTACAACGGCTCTGAAGAATCATGAAAAATAGTTTCAAGAATGATTACTTAAATTTGTTCTTGGGAAACTGAGGGGATTATGATGGCTTCAATCAAGATCAATCAATTCAAGAACAGAGATGGAGAGAAGGAATGATTTCTTGGGCTGAAATAATATGGCCCAGAAGAAAAATTTTATGACATAGATACAGTATTTAAGGTTGGAGTTGTAGTCCTAGCAGGATTGGGAGAACTGCCTCCTGTTGATATTGTTGATGGAAGTGAAGGGTAATATGACAGATGTGGCATATTAACAGTTTGTACTAAGGATTTTTGATCCATATTGAAAAGGTAAGTGATCCTCAAAGAGTCACTGATCCTTGTCTGACATTTACCTATTCTCTGCAACTTCCATTAGCAGTCTGTTGGCATTCCCACGCTGATACATACAGAACTCTTTGCCTTTTTGGTCTCGTTGCACAAACACTAGATCACTGTCTGTATTCTGGGAAGGAGAAACCAATGTTTTGTTTTTTGATTTTTATAATTTGTTGTATTTGAAGCAGAGAGGGGTTAGAATACAGAATCAAGAGTCCAAGAGTTTCGGTTCTATTCCTGGTTCCTCAAAATAGGTAGCTTTTCTTCCTCCCTTCCTTCTTCCCTTCCTTTTTTTAAAACTTTGGTTTCCTCACCTATAAAATGGGGATGGGTGGTGGTGGCAGCAGTAACATTTTGGCTGCCTTGCAGGAACAAAATGTAATGATCAAGAGGGATGGTGGTTAGGGGCGCCTGGGTGGCTCAGTGGGTTAAAGCCTCTGCCTTCGGCTCAGGTCATGATCCCAGGGTCCTGGGATCGAGCCCCGCATCGGGCTCTCTGCTCAGCAGGAAGCCTGCTTTCTCCTCTCTCTCTCTCTCTGCCTGCCTCTCCGCCTACTTGTGATCTCTGTCTGTCAAATAAATGAATAAAATCTTTAAAAAAAAAAAAGAGGGATGGTGGTTATAAAGATTCAGTGAAACTCTCTTGGATTGCTATGTACTTAAAGCACAGTAGCAGTACTATTTAACCAATGGAATTATCTGGTGTGTTGTGAAGAACGCTTCATGGTGCCTGGACAAGAGGGCCATGTTTCTATCCCAGTCAATCTGGTTTCAATCCCAGTGAAATAGGAGAGTCACTGACAGCAGACAGTAGAGATCATTGACCCAAGTACAAGCCCTAGGACAGTTACTTATTGGTGGTATGATCCTAGACAAGTTATTGGAACTCTTTAAACCTATTATCAGTAAAAGGGAGATAGTTGTGCTTCCTTGCCAAAGTTGGTAAGATTTGAGGATATTGATTTACTCCACCATACTTGTATATAAAAAATGCTTTTAAAATGAAAATTAAATCTCTGAGTAGCCATTCACTAGGATGTTGAGGCAGTCATCATTCATATTTGTTCTTCTCTGCTCCTAGTCACAGATAAAGATTGCCTAAAAGTCTTAGTTGTATTTTGTGGAAAGAATAAAAGTCTTAATTCCTCAACCCATTGTGGTTGCTATTTGGGTGCTCCCTGTCCAGGTCCATATGATCCACACAAACATGAAAGGTTCTGCTATCTCTCTTGGGTGTGGGGATTTTGCTAGGGCTGGGAGCTTAGGCTTTCAGTGCTCCTAGATAGAGGATAAACCATTCCTTTCCAGAGTTCTGAGAGAGAACTCATAAGCATATAATACATTTTCTGAGAAAGCTAAAACAGTTGGGTGAACCCGGTATTTACTATTTACAAAATCAGGTGAAACATCCATATCCTTCCCAGACTTGGGGGATCTCCCCCTTACTGGGTTCATAATTTTTTTTTTAAAGATTTTATTTATTTATTTGACAGACAGAGATCACAAGTAGGCAGAGAAGCAGGCTCCCTGTTGACCAGAGAGCCCGACGTGGGGCTTGATCCCAGGACCCTGAGATCATGAACTGAGCTGAAGGCAGAGGCTTTAATCCACTGAGCCACCCAGGTGCCCCGGGTTCACAATTTTTAACCTCTATTGCTCCATGCTTCTTCCAGTCAACCTTGGGCATTTGTCACAAAATCTTCCCTCAGGAGGTCTTTATAAGCAATGCTGCTATTTCTTTCCTGGGTGTATGGTAAAGAGGGTGTTTATTGAAGTTAATGTTGTCATACTGAATCCCTGTTTTATACAGATAAATCATTTATCATATTGCTTGGCACAGGATAAGTGCTTCATTAATGACAGTTATGATAGATATCTTCTGTCTCTCCTGAGCCACACTTTAGACCTCTTGCTCTACAGTGCTGCTCTGTGTCCCAGGAGGCTGACACATGCACAAGTCATTGCTTCCCATACTCTCTGGCTACTGTGTAGGTTCTGTCAATAGAAGAGACTACAGAAGGAGAAAAGAGTTAGATTGAGGTATTTATTCCCGTGCTCTTCCCAACAGGATTGCAGTGACCTGGATGCCTCGCCCTCTGGAAGGCCACAGCTCCTTCCAGGTGGCCTGTGCTTCATAGTCCTTTCTCTCCTGTCCTTGCTTCTTCATGCCTTGGGTGTGGTAAGAGCTTCAGAGTACAGCCCCATTACTTGATGCTTTTCCTCAACCATACCGTCTCCTTTAATAACTCCCATCCTCATTCTTCCTAACAGCATCCTGATTTTATTCAAGCACTGGGATCTCAAATTCCTCATGAGTCAGTTCCCAAACCTAGAGGGGTGAATGCTGAGGTCGGTCATAATTTCATTCTTATGTTGGCAAAAACACAGACATATAAGGATGCACTGGTCAATGAAATAGAAGAGGAAGTCCCTTGGAGGCACCATGAAAAGTTTTTCTTGCCCATAAACAGGAATGTCTAATAAAAGCTTGTGTTTTTATTTTTAATTCTTGTGTAAGGATGTGATACTTGGAGCCACTGAAGCCATTTAGTGACCATGAGCAAAATTTAAGAAAATCACAGAGAAACCTGAGATTGTGGAGTCTAGAAGTCTAGTCTAGACTAGAATTAAGTCTAGAAAAGTCTCCTGCCAAACTTTTGTTTTGTGATATAATTACTTTTCAGTGGTTTAGTGACTTCAGTTGGAGTTTTATGTTTTTGTAGCCAGAAAATCTTGACTGGTTAGTCTTAATCACTACTCACACTTGCTTACTTTTAGTGCAGAGTATTGCTGATAGAAAAATAATTTTCCAAATGTTTAAGTAGCTGCTCTTTTCCCCCTATTTTGCTATATATAGTTTAAAGCTAAGAACACAAAATAATAAAAGAACACAAAATAATAAAAGAACACTTAAATCTGCTTAAGGTAAAGCAGTAGACATTTCTGTCTCATCTGGGAATGGCACACTTTTGAAATGAGCATTATTGAAAGCAGGAAAATCTACAGTTTCAACATATATCAAGAACAACAAAATAACATCTATAAAACTAAAGAAAAAACGTCACCATGCTTTTAAATTTTGTGTGGAAATTATGGAGTCTGAAAAGAAAAAGTATTTTCTTATAGGTTAAATGAAGAATGGACAACTTTGAAGACTCAGGAAATACTTAGTAAAGGTCCTTTCATCAACGACTAATTTATAATTTTCCATGTGCTTGGGAAAGTGGCTAGCCTATTGTTAGCATGACATAATTATTTGTTTAACATATCTGCTGCATGAAAAGAGAGGCAGAAACCAGGATTAGTAAGTTCTCATTCTCAGATATAGGTAAGAGGTAAGGAAGTCATACAGTGGTATTTGCCTGCAAAGACTCTATTTCTAATATGGATTGATTCATTCAGTTAACCTTAGTGATTCAAGTATCATAGAGTATAAAGACCGTATGTCACATGACTCATCCCATCCATGGTTTATTGCCAGAAACTCTATCAGCTTCCCAGAAATAACTACAGTTGTGTAAATCCCTCACCTTCTTTATGATTTCCCTCTTTCCAGTGCATTTTCCCTACGGAGAGAGAAAGCAAGGGACAGAGAACTGGGGATGGGGAAATTGTGCTATAGACATTTAAGTCCTATCTGCTTTTTGTTTCCTTCCTCCTCACCTCTTTTTTCAATTTAGGTGTCAATTCAGGTGTTGTCCTCCCACAAATCTAGGCTGGGGTGGAGAGCTGGGTAGGAACAGAAGTTGGGTCTAAGAAATAGCCACCCCCTTTTTTTATACCTCTGATATAAGATACTTATTGATAGAAAAGTAAAAACAAAGTACTACCCATATTATCCAATTTTTCTGTGTAAATTCAAAAAGACATTATTATTGACTTGGTTCTATATCAAGTCAGGCAAGTTATCCACAAATAGGGTGAAGATAATAAACCCTTTGGGGCATCCCTATACTGTACAACAATCATGCCATTCCCTAGAGCCATGGAGGAATTAATTTACCTCACATAGGTGAGGCTTCCTCTTCCCCAGAGAGCATTTTGTTCATCTTAGCTCAGTATAAGAT
Source organism: Neogale vison (assembly GCF_020171115.1). Lineage (NCBI taxonomy): Eukaryota > Metazoa > Chordata > Mammalia > Carnivora > Mustelidae > Neogale > Neogale vison. The sequence goes on along the minus strand of NC_058092.1, from coordinate 82,355,321 downwards.
CAGAGCCATTGTCAGCAGTAACAATTTGTACCATGCTTTTTTCCACTGGGCTCAGACTTAAAGCATCTCTGAGTGGAAAATAAATGGCAATAGCTGTATCTCAATTTTTACAAGGGAGCAGGTGGAGAGGAAAAGAGAGGGAGAAGCTGAGAAAGATTAAGACCTTTACCTGAAGTCATAGGTCCATCCATTCAGCGATAACACAAGAGACTGAAGCCAGGACTTGGAAAAATGAGTCCACTGATTTCCTAAAATCTTCTGTTTTCTTATTTGTTGCAGGTAAATGACAATCCTTGCCTTACTATAACTCACACAAAGACAGTGAAGAGCCCCTTGGCATTTGAAAAGAATTTTGTTTTTGCTGAATTTGGAGACTGGCCTTGGCTGGCTCTCTATTAATGTTAGAGAAAAAGTCAAAGAACATTATTTTTCTATTAAAGCAAAGGTTTCTACATTAACTCTGAACTTTAGGACACCACATAGAGCTGAAGATAGAAGTTGGAGTGACAGTGACACAGAAATGAATTGAAATTGCCACTGACAATAAAGCGGGAAGCAGTGGTAGGCAGTAAAGTCTTGTCCCTGAAATTTTTACAGCATTGCCGATGCTGGAGGGGACAGTAATTTAAGACAGTTATGGACTTAAAAAAAAAAGGCAAAAAGAAAGCAATAATGTTGAAGTCAGACACAGTCTGTATGGGATGGTTATTATTTGGTTTAAAGCTGTGCAGGATGCATTTACGACTTTGGTAAAAGAGGAAAGCTGACCTTGATGCAGTGAAAATTTGAAATGGGATTGGAGGTCCTTGTTCTTGGATTGCTACTAAAGACAGGGGATCCACATTAAAAGAATGTCCTGGCACTAAGCAGACTTATGTGTATGCAATTCCATCCACTCAGGGTTTAGAACCAGCATTTTAGGGATAGGTTTAAAAAAGCTCTAAGAAGGCAGAAGTGGTACTCTAAGGGCACATAAGCATACATAACTAGTCCACCAGGGAAGCAGGCATTACACAGGAAGTTGGTTGTAGAATAAAGAATCAGGATATCAAAACACCACATGTATATCCAGGTTCTGGCTCTCTCTCTTACTATTTGTGTTATCCTGGGCAAGTTATAGTCCTGTGGTTTTCATTTGTGCCATCTATAATATGGGATTTTAATTATATTTGGTTTATAATATTAGGGTGTAAATTAAACAAAGTGAGGTTGCACTATGTATCAAGCACTATATAAATGTTAAAAATTGCTCCCACTAGATTGGACTCATTTAAGAAAGAGAATGTAGGTTTTCCCCCTTCTAAATATAATTGGCTATTTGTATGTAGGCATTTATTTATTTAAAAGATTTTATTTATTTATTTGATAGACGGAGATCACAAGCAGGTAGAGACGCAGGCAGAGAGAAAGGAGGAAGCAGGCTCCCTGCTGAGCAGAGAGCCCAGTGAGGGCCCTGATCCCAGAACCTTGGGATCATGACCTGAGCCGAAGGCAGAGGCTTTAACCCACTGAGCCACCCAGGTGCCCCTGTATGTAGGCATTTGATATCAGTTTCTATCAGGGACTTGGACAAAATTGCAAAATTTGAATATCACTAATTTCTATGTGAATACCTTGTCTCCTCAGTTCTTCTTTCCCATGTTGTCCAGAGAGCCAGGTCAGAATAGGATTGAGAGGATGATAAAGTGAGTAGGGTAAGGATAATGACATGTAGACTCAGTGTCTCGGGTGTGCAAAAATCCAAGAACTATTATAGAGTTCAAGACTTGAAAAAATAATTTTGACCCCAACTGCAGCTCATCACAATTTATGTAGAGTAACTATATTGTACATTTATTGTGTGATGTGGCGTATTTTAATATGTGCCTAGAATCTTACAAGATCTTAAAAGGGCCTGATGGAGATAGTAAGGAAAGACTTCTTCACTCCAATGAAACCAGCATTTGGGAGCTGAGTTAGCAGAGAATGGGAGAAAATGTTCAGCTGGATCAATAATCTCTGATGGTGTGTGTGTGTGTGTGTGTGGTAAGGGATAAAGTGAGCAGGCATCACTCAGCAGTAACTAGGGGACATATTAAAAGATTCACATAATTCTGTCTTTTATTATAGGACTTATAAGGTAAGATGTGTTAAGTGACATTTCAGGCTGTGACAATTTTTGTTCCTCACTGTATCCTCAGTTCCAGCAAAGGTACTAGCACATATTAGGCTCTCAATAAATACTGGGTGAATAAATGAATGAGTGGTCCGAGTCAGGGAGTATCCAGTGGTGCCAGAACAGGCAGGGGGATAATAGTGTTAAGAGTGTCTTAAAGCAGGTAGTAGGTAGTGACTGGCTTGGAAGTCCCCCTGATTGAGATAAGGCAGCAGGAGAAATTGAGTTTTTGAAGGAGTCCCTAAATAATAATAATAATAATAATAATCACCAATGATGATATTATAAATTTATCGTTTGCCAGGTGTTACAGCAGAACATCTCACTACATTTGTTATTACATTTCATTATCATATTAGCTCTGTAATGTAGGCACTTTTACCATAGGCATTTTATGGACAAAAACTTAAAGAAGTCAAGTTAGTTAGGGTCATGGCATGCGATAGAACTGAGACTTAAGCTCAGGTTGGTATGACTTCAGAACTGAGAGCTTTTAACACCTACAAAGTAGGAACCTTCAAGGGATTCAACAAGAGGAAAAGAGCCCCTGTTGGAGAGAGCTAGGATGCAATTGTGGTTATTAAGGTAGGAAACTGATCTGAAGGGCTGGTAACAGAAATCTATTTCCTTGAATAGGAGATTAAAGTGGAGATTGAGTTGTAGGAGCAAGAAAGGAGCTGGTTTCTTGAACAGGGACACAGGACCTAGGTCGTGCTTGCTTCCAAAGCTCGGACTGGCGGTGGTAGGTTGAAAACAGAGCCTCCAGCTGTAGAGCTAGAGGAGCGCTGGATCTCAGAGTCAACACGAGTTCATTCACACTGTGAACATTCTCCACTGTACTTGAATCTGTCCTTTCCAAGTCTAGTCCCCTCTCTCTCCTTACAGAGAAGTCTTTGTCTAAACAGGTCTAGATCAGTGGTTCTTAGCTGTAACTGCTTAGAAGTGCCTGAGGAGCACATGACGCTATCCATGTGTGGACTTTACCTCACACCAATGAAATCACCCCCTGGAGATGAAATCCAGACACTACCATTTCTTAAAACTTCCCCCAGTAGATTCTAATTTGCAGCTAAGGCTGAAAACCACTGATATAGATGAACATTTCAGAGTAAGTTAACCATTATTATGTAAATTGGCTTAAAGTTCTTAGGTGACATATATGTATGTTATTTTTACATTTATTTATACTTTTAAATATTTTTGAATTATAGATAAAGATATATTCTTCTTTAAAGAAATTTTATTTATTTATTTGAGAGCAAGAGAGAGTGAGAGAGAGTGAGAGCACAGCAGGCAGAGATGTAGAGGGAGAGGGAAAAGCAGGGAGCAGAATGCAGGGCTCAGTTCCAGGACCCCGGGATCATGACCTGAACTGAAGGCAGATGCTTAACCAACTGAGCCACCTAGGTGCCCTGGTAAGAATATATTCATAATAGGAAATTTTAAAGTGTAAAAATATGAGAAAATTAGAATAATCAATGATAATGTTCATTTTAATAACATGTAATGAACTGAATTTTAATTCAGTTTAACAGAAGGAAAACAAGTGAAGCCCAAAGATTTGCTGAACTGCAAATAAATGTTTCCTCAAAAGAAAAATACTTATCATTTCTCAGCAATCTGATGGAAATCTGAGAGATCAAGTACAACAGCTAGAAGCACAAGCTAAAAGCTCTTTGGAATGCATAGAAGAGTGTCCAAAAAAGTGACAGAAATTGCCAGAAATAAAAAATTAGAGGGAGCTGAAAGACACTTTTTAGGCTAGTGTTAATTCTAAGGCTGTAGCTGGGCCAGGGCTGGGTGGTAATGGCCCAACTTCTAATGGAGAAAAGGTGCCAGATCTGTGCAAGAGGAAGTCTTGGAACTGAGACCCCTAATAAAGAAAGATACATGAAAGCACTTACCACCAATGAAAAAGGTAAGTTAGGAAGGAAAAAAAAAAAAAAAAGTAAGTTGTCTATACTAGCCTGGGCTCAAGGTAAAAGAAAGTTTTTTTCTGACAATTTATACCACAGACCCAGTGCATTAAACACAGTTTATATGCTTTTTCAAATTTGGTTGGCCTCTCACATCTTTGGAGCCCTCGGCTGCTTAATCATAGAGACCCCCAGCTGTGGCGTCTGTTGGATCAGCTGCAGTTGCCACTAATCTTATCTGTTAGCATCTGTAATAGTTTCTTGCTTTCCATGAAAGGTGTATAAGTTCTGCAGACCAGGCCAAACTCAACTGCACTCAAGAAGACACTATCTCCTCCAACCACTTACGGATTCAAATAAAGTACCATGCTGCATTGTTTGGGAAATTCCAGTTTAAAAATGATCATAATTTGAGTATTGATTTTGAACACTCTGGCAACGCTAGTAGAGGCAAGAACAAATCTCTTAAAAGAAGAGACCATGACTCAAATCTTATAAGATTCCCACAGATAAACCATGCAAGATATAAGTTCACAATTCAAAAAATAACAAGCAACACACACACATATAGCCATAATAGAAAATTTTTTGTACAGATTTTGCATAATTCATTTTTTTCTCATGAGTCATGAGAAAAAGAATGGAAAAGAAAACCCAGCAGATGTATCCTTTAAGAGCTCCACATAATGAGAATATCAAGTGGTAAATATAAAATTTTGAGACCCCTCCACCTCCACCCAAAGCAGATACTACAGGAAGAATTCAAATGCAGTAGTTTATGTAGTAGATGGTCCCAGGATATACCAGTAGGAGATTGGGAAAATGAGATAGATAGAAAAGGGAAGAAAGTTGGTAGATAAAATGTTACTAAACTAGTCCTTATCTTGGGCAACTGGATCCCGGTGTCACTAGGAACTTTGCTAGAAAGGATAGACCATACCTCACTGTTATCCCAAATGGGAGACAAGGAAGGTGATTTAGACATTGACTTCTCATCCATCATTGGATGAAGGATGCTTCTGGGAACATTAACTCTCCCAGCCTTTGGATTTGCCTTGTGCCATGGGGCTGAGTATGCGCATAGGGTCAGGAAAAATTAATCAGAGAGCTGCAGGCATCCAGTAATAGACTTTGGCTTATAGAGGTGAATGTCAAAGAATTATGAACAGGAATATCAGAACTTGACTGCTCAGAATATTTAAAAAAATATTTTTAAAAAGCATGATGGTACTATTAGGAAAATAGATGACCAACAGAATTTTATAATAAGCTAAATAGAAATTTGAGGGAAAAAAAAAATCCAGTTTTCAAAGTCTGAGTGGATGAGTTAAATTAGAGACAGCTAAAAAGAGATTGAGTGAAATCAAATAAATATAAAAAAATCCAAAATAAATGAACAGAGAAAATGGAATAGAGGAAACATTCTAAGAGATAATGGTTGAGAATTTTCCAGAATTATTAAAAGATATATAATTGCAGAGTTGAGAATCTTCCCCAAATCTCACAGGGAAATAACCAAAAAGTCTGCTGAACACACAATTAGGCATATTCTAGAAAATGCATAATACTGGAGACAAACAGGAATTGTTAAAAGTAATTGGAGAGAAAAAACTAGAGTGGATTTTCAAGAACGAAAAAGGACAGATGTATATTACCTTTAAAATGTTTGGAGAACTTGCTGTTTACCTAAAATAAAATTTCCTGTTAAACTGTTATTCAAAAGAAGAATAAAATCAAGATGTTTTCACACAAATGAAAATGAGATTTTACCACCAATGGAGTTTGTCCTATCTCACCAGAGACTTTTCTAAAAGACTTCAAGAAGATGGGGATAGATACCAGAAAGAAGATTTTTTAGATGAAAGTTCAAGGGACTAGTGCTTACAGAGTGCTTACTAGTGCATACTAGTGCAGCCAGAATTTGTAAGACCTGAGGGCTAAGACCATTGATTTTTTTAAACAGACTTTATATTTTATAAGTTTTAGATTTATAGAAAAATTGAGCAATAGTACAAAGAGTTCCCATATATACTCTTTCTCACTCTAGTTTCCCCTATAATTAACATCTTACATTAGTATGTTACATTTAAGACTGATACATAAAATTTGATACACTATGTACACACACACATATAAATGAACATGCAGATAACCATGTGAGTATATGTATGTACACATACACATTAGTAGAGGCACACATACACATATGTGTGTGTGTGTGTATACCCATATGTGTATAAATGCACACACACATTGTATTGGTAGGTCTTCTTGGAAAATTGACCCCTTTATCATTATTTTATATCCCTGTTTATGCTTGCTATAGCAGTTTCTCTTGAGGTCACGGCTTTTTTATGAAGAACAGAATGATCTGGGTACATTTCAAAAGGGTTACTTTTCCCTTTTGCCTTTCCAAAATAGGAGAGGGGTTTTCTCTTATCTGGGCTACTGGAAGTAGAACTCATGGAAGTGTAGGGGGCCGACTTAAGATGGGCCTTCTAGGAGTTTTAACTAGTCCATACTCAGTCTTCTGCAACTTAACAATTACCATCTCTGTTCTCACCAGTTATTTGCTCCAGCTCTGGATAAGCTATTCAATATTGTATAAAGCCACTAATATATGGGATTTATTACAAAAGCTAGTTTTTTTTTTTTTTTAAAGATTTTATTTATTTATTAGAGAGAGAGACAGTGAGAGAGAGCACGAGCAAGGAGAAGGTCAGAGAGCGAAGCAGACTCCCCATGGAGCTGGGAGCCTGATGCGGGACTCGATCCCGGGACTCCAGGATCACGCCCTGAGCCGAAGGCAGTCGTCCAACCAACTGAGCCACCCAGGCGTCCCTACAAAAGCTAGTTTTATCCTACATAGTACATATATAACTTTCTAGCCATTGGTAGAGGGAAAATTAATGTAGAAAAACCTGATCAATTCAAACGCAAGCAGGAAAGGAGAAAAGAAAAAGAAGCATTGATCTTATATCCTGACACTTTACTGAATTCCTGTACAAGTTCTAGCAGTTTTGGAGTGGAGTCTTTTGGGTTTTCCACATAGAGTATCATATCATCTGCGAAGAGTGATAGTTTGACTTCTTCTTTGCCGATTTGGATGCCTTTAATTTCCTTTTGTTGTCTGATTGCTGAGGCTAGGACTTCTAGTACTATGTTGAATAGCAGTGGTGATAATGGACATCCCTGCCGTGTTCCTGACCTTAGTGGAAAAGCTTTCAGTTTTTCTCCATTGAGAATGATATTTGCGGTGGGTTTTTCATTGATGGCTTTGATGATATTGAGGTATGTGCCCTCTATCCCTACACTTTGAAGAGTTTTGATCAGGAAGGGATGCTGTACTTTGTCAAATGCTTTTTCAGCATCTATTGAGAGTATCATATGGTTCTTGTTCTTTCTTTTATTGATGTGTTGTATCACATTGACTGATTTGCGGATGTTGAACCAACCTTGCAGCCCTGGGATAAATCCCACTTGGTCGTGGTGAGGATATAAGATCAATGCACAGAAATCAGTTGCATTTCTCTACACCAACAACAAGACAGAAGAAAGAGAAATTAAGGAGTCAATCCCATTTACAATTGCACCCCAAACCATAAGATACCTAGGAATAAACCTAACCAAAGAGGCTAAGAATCTATACTCAGAAAACTATAAAGTACTCATGAAAGAAATTGAGGAAGACACAAAGAAATGGAAAAATGTTCCATGCTCCTGGATTGGAAGAATAAATATTGTGAAAATGTCTATGCTACCTAAAGCAATCTACACATTTAATGCAACTCCTATCAAAGTACCATCCCTTTCAAAGAAATGGAACAAATAATTTTAAAATTTATATGGAACCAGAAAAGACCTCGAATAGCCAAAGGGATATTGAAAAAGAAAGCCAAAGTTGGTGGCATTACAATTCCGGACTTCAAGCTCTATTACAAAGCTGTCATCATCAAGACAGCATGGCACTGGCACAAAAACAGACATAGATCAATGGAACAGAATAGAGAGCCCAGAAATAGACCCTCAACTCTATGGTCAACTAATCTTCGACAAAGCAGGAAAGAATGTCCAATGGAAAAAATACAGCCTCTTTAATAAATGGTGTTGGGAAAATTGGACAGCCACGTGCAGAAAAATGAAATATGACCATTTCCTTACACCAAACACAAAAATAGACTCAAAATGGATTAAGGACCTCTATGTGAGAAAGGAATCCATCAAAATCCTTGAGGAGAACACAGGCAGCAACCTCTTCGACCTCAGCCTCAGCAACATCTTCCTAGGAACATCGCCAAAGGCAAGGGAAGCAAAGGCAAAAATGAACAATTGGGATTTCATCAAGATCAAAAGCTTTTGCACAGCAAAGGAAACAGTTAACAAAATCAAAAGACAACTGACAGAATGGGAGAAGATATTTGCAAACGACATATCAGATAAAGGACTAGTGTCCAAAATCTATAAAGAACTTAACAAACTCAACACCCAAAGAACAAATAATCCAATCAAGAAATGGGCAGAGGACATGAACAGATGTTTCTGCAAAGAAGAAATCCAGATGGCCAACAGACACATGAAAAAGTGCTCCATATCACTCTGCATCAGGGAAATACAAATCAAAACCACAATGAGATATCACCTCACACCAGTCAGAATGGCTAAAATTAACAAGTCAGGAAATGACAGATGCTGGCGAGGATGCGGAGAAAGGGGAACCCTCCTACACTGTTGGTGGGAATGCAAGCTGGTGCAACCACTCTGGAAAACAGCATGGAGGTTCCTCAGAATGTTGAAAATAGAACTGCCCTATGACCCAGCAATTGCACTACTGGGTATTTACCCTAAAGATACAAACGTAGTGATCCGAAGGGGCACGTGCACCCGAATGTTTATAGCAGCAATGTCCACAATAGCCAAACTATGGAAAGAACCTAGATGTCCATCAACAGATGCAGTCAAATGCTCTGCCACTGAGCTATACCCCCATCCATCAACAGATGAATGGATCAAGAAGAAGTGGTATATATACACAATGGAATACATGCAGCCATCAAAAGAAACGAAATCTTGCCATTTGCGACAACATGGATGGAACTAGAGCGTATCATGCTTAGCGAAATAAGTCAAGCTGAGAAAGACAACTATCATATGATCTCCCTGATATGAGGAAGTGGTGATGCAACATGGGGGCTTAAGTGGGTAGGAGAAGAATCCATGAAACAAGACGGGATAGGGAGGGAGACAAACCATAAGTGACTCTTACTCTCACGAAACAAACTGTGGGTTGCTGGGGGGAGGGGGGTTGGGAGAAGGGGGGTGGGGTTATGGACATTGGGGAGGGTATGTGCTTTTGGGTTAATTGGAAGGGGAGGTGAACCATGAGAGACTATGGACTCTGAAAAACAATCTGAGGGGTTTGAAGTGGCGGGGGGGTGGGAGGTTGGAGTACCAGGTGGTGGGTATTATAGAGGGCACGGCTTGCATGGAGCACTGGGTGTGGTGAAAAAATAATGAATACTGTTTTTTTGAAAATAAATAAATTGAAAAAAAAAAGATAAAGAAGCAAAAAAAAAAAGCAGAATAAATATAAAATAAAGTTGTAGAACTAACTCAAAATGTACTAGTAAGCACAATAAACATCAATAGAGTAAACATGCAAGTCAAAATACGAATATTCTCAAGTTTGGATAAATAACAAAACACACCTTAAATAGTTATCACATAAAAATGTAAAATTAAAGGATAAATATCTCAGGCAAACACTAAAAAATAATTTGGTAATATATCTCTGTAAATATGTAAATATAACTTTGTAAGTTAATCTCTCTTTATTAGACAAAATTGACGTTAAAGTAAAAATATTTTTAGGGGGGTGAAGAATATTCAATTTAATTAAATAATATAATATTCAATGATAGAAGATCCAATTCTCACAGAAGACTAAAAAAAAAAAATCTAAATTTATAAGCACCAAATCATAGTCTTTATATATTTATATATGTATATTTATTTTTATATTTTATATTTTATATTTATTTTTAATACATATATAGCAAAACTGACAGAATTGTAAAGTAAAATTATAAATTAGCATGCATAATAGGCAATTTTTAACTCATTCATAGTGCCTGATAAAGAAAGCAGACAAAATACTAGTAAAGATATGGAGAATTTAAACAAGAAAATTAGCAAGTCTGATGTAATGGGGACATATACAGCTCTATATCCAACAATTAAAGAATGTATACATGGAAATTTATAAGAACTCACCACATTCTATACTATTAAGCAGCTATTAAAAAAAGTCAAAGAGCTGTTGTTAAGCAAGTGATTTTTTTTTGTTAAAATGTACTTAGTTTAGAAATCATTAAAAAGACTAATTTTAAAAATTGATTTGGAAATTATAATAAAAGACACTTCCAATTAATCTTTGGGTCTACATACAAATAGCTGTGGACACCAGAAAATGTTTAGGACCGAACATTGATGAAAACATTACGTTTTAAAATTTAGGGGATGTAGGTAGAGCATTACTTAAAATGATTTTTTTAACATCCTGTGATTTACAAAGTTTGAAAACTGATAATCTAAGTTTCCAAATTAAAGGAGTCATAAAAAGAACAACAGAATAAACTCAAAGTAAATTTAAATAGTGAAAAGAGTAAGAGGAGAAATTAATTAGAAAAAAATATAAAAGAGATGATCCACAAAGCCAAACACTTTTTAAAAAGTCTAACAAAATAGAAACCTCCTGGCAAGATTGAGCAGGAAAAAGAGACAGAGAGAGAGAGAGAGAAAACGAGAGAAAGAATCTGCTAAAGAAAAATATTGGCAGTGAAAAGAGTAGTGTCATAACCCCAGAAACATACTTTATTTTTTAAAGAAGATATTATAAATAATTTTAAGTCATTAAATTTGAAAACTTAAGACGAATGCTCAATTTTTTAGAGAAATTAACTAGCCAGTAGTAATTCCAGAAGAAAGTAAAAACCTCAATAGTTCTTAATTATTAAAGAAAATGAATTTATGGTTAACATCTAAGCCTCATCCTCCCAGCCCCATCAAACCTGGCTATGTGAGCCCTTGAAATAAGACAAAATTCCAATCAAAATCTCAAAAGGTTTTTCTTTCTTTTTTTGTTTTATCTCTACAGAACTTGACAAGACGATTATATAATATATGGAAGTGCAAAGGGCTTAAATAGCCAAGATAATTTTGAACAAATATAATATAATGACAAATCTTTACCATATACAAATACTTATTATAAACTATAGATAATATAAAGCTATGAACAACAAAAGCACTGTGCATTGTTCTAGGAAAGATAAATAGTCCAATGGAACTGAACAGAGAATTGAAATAGATCAATGCACAGATGGAAGCCTGATATATGGCAGAGGCAGCACTGCCTACCAGTGAAGGATGGGCTATTGATTAGTGTTCAGACCTTTGGTTATCAATATGGAGAAAAAAAATTGAGAAGCTCTGTCTCTAACCAAACACCATAAGTAATTCTGTGTGGATTAAAGATCTAATTGTGATAGCAATAACTTAAAATGTTTTGGAGGAAATTATGAGACTAGATTTACAACTTCAGAGTAAGGAAAGGTGTAAATTTTAGTCAATTATTTGTTTACTTGGTAATATGAACTCAAAAATTAGGATTGCCTAATAATTTTTATTAATGTAATAATTTCGTTATCAGTTTTTTCCTGAACTGGTTTTTCTATGTTCTGTATGCAGAGCCTTGGTGGATCACATTTATTCTTCCCTTGAGTAAAATACTATTGTTCAAAGAATCAATAACATTTCATAGCTCAAGCCAAGTAATTTTAAAACTGAATTTAAATAGGCAGAATTCTTCAAACCTCAGGTATTATATTTTTTTCCTCTAAAGCATGGGGAAAATGAGTTTGAAATGTGCATTCAACTAATAGGGGGAGGAGGATTATAGCGTTTAGTTTTACCTTTTAAAAGAGTAATAAAATTTGTGTTTTAAATGAGCCTATTTTTAAAAATAAAACTCATTGAAAAACTCATATAAATGATGAATTAAAATATACTTACATCAATTCTAGATTTGAAAGAAAATATTATAGAATATTTATAGCAATGTATATTACTCTTAATCCTCCTGATTTAGGACCTCATATATAAATACAAGATTGAAGACTGGCATATAATGTTTTTCATATCATACTTTAGCCAACAAAAATGTCATGATTGTATATTTTAATGTAATTGTTAATGACAAATTTGACTGTAATATGATTGAAAAGTCAAACCTATTTTTATATAGTCTGTGGTTTTACAAACATGGGATTTTCTGTTCATTTGATTGCATACTGGAGGCAAGTATAAATACTTTGTGTATTTGAAGAGAGAAAATGAAGATAAGGGTGTAATTCATAATTGTATTCCTTTTCCCTTTTAAGTAACAAAGCAATTTCATTAATGTACTTATTTGGAGGTAGCTTTAAATATTCTACTAATTTGAAAATGCAAAAACTATCTTTTCATAGACTAATAAAATGCATCACCATATTTTCATTAATATTTTTCTGTAGCTGTCTTAGGAACACTATTTCCTTAAAATACCTGCAGGATATTGGCTATATAAAGGAAGGGAAGCAACTTTAAGTTTTATTTATTCATCCAGGAATAGAGGCTGTTTGCAGCATGCAACACGAGTTTTTCTTTTTTGATTACCGTAGGTGCTTCTGAGTGACCCTTACTATATATGCAAGGAATTTGAATGGACGAATATCCAACTTTTGTAGCAACATGGACGGGACTGGAAGAGATTATGCTGAGTGCAATCAGTCAAGCAGAGAGAGTCAATTATCATATGGTTTCACTCATTTGTGGAGCATAACCAATAGCATGGAGGAGAAGGGGCGTTAGAGAGGAGTAGGGAATTTGGGTAAATTGGAAGGGGAGGTGAACCATGAGAGACTGTGGACTCTGAAAAACAGTCTGAGGGGTTTGAAGTGGCGGGGGGGGTGGGAGGTTGGGGTACCAGGTGGTGGGTATTATAGAGGGCACAGCTTGCATGGAGCACTGGGTGTGGTGAAAAAATAATGAATACTGTTTTTCTGAAAATAAATAAATTGGGAAAATAAATAAAAAAAAAAAAGAAAGATGGGAATAGACGATATATTCAGTGCACTGACTTTGCATGGTAACATTCATCACTACAATTTCAAGCCTTTGCTCCATCATGCAATATAGGAAAATATAAAATACTATTTTTCTTTCTTTTTTGTTTTAGCCTGGAAGACTTTATTCTGATAATAACTTTTTTATTGATTCAAAGGTGAAAAGTAATTGGAAATAATTTTTGAAATTTCTGGTCTGCAAAGAAAGATTCTGATACCATTTTGAAGAGTATTTTTTATTGTCTTTCTGGCTTCTATTTTATCTCTCTCCAACTTGGGTTTTTTGTTTGTTTGTTTGATGCAACCAAAAATATTTTTATACTTGGGAAAGAAATTTGCTCCCTCCATTTTCTCAGCCTTGCAGTTTGGGGAGAATGAATGCAAGCCCTGCTTTGTGGTGGATCTTTCCTATCTAAAATCCAATCAGAGAGAGTACTATAACCTTGTCACAGTGACTGGATCAGGGAAGGACATGAGTTCCAATTATCAGTGAAAGGAACTGATTGCCAGGGCATGTACAGCAGCTACTGTAAGAGACTCTAACTTTCCTGAGTGTTTTCCTTTTTTTTTTTTTAAAAAGATTTTTATTTATTTATTTATTTGAGAGAGAGAGAGTGAGAAAGAACATGAGCGAGGAGAAGGTCAGAGAGACAAGCAGACTCCCTGTGGAGTTGGGAGCCCGATGCGGGACTCGATCCCGGGAGTTCAGGATCATGACCTGAGCCAAAGGCAGTCGTCCAACCAACTGAGCCACCCAGACGTCCCACCTGAGTGTTTTCCTATGAGGATATGACGTCTGGAATTGCTGCAAACATTTTGCTGAAATTCCCAGAAGAACCTGGAGCTCCCAGAGGGCTACTGGGGCAGGATGGGGAAATAGCAAACAGAGGAGCAGAATAGAGAGAATATAAGAAGGTCCTTGGAGATCTCATCTGAGGCCCAAGCCTCATTTGGACTTTGCTATTATGTAAGTCAATATTCCCTTTATTGTTTAAGTTACTTTGCATTTAGAGCTTTGTATTTTATTTCATTTTTTGTCACTTGTTACTGAAACATTTCTATCACAGGGATATTTTGAGTTTGAGTGACTAAAGAGGGACAAATACCTTGATTCTTATTCAAAGATTCTTTGGTTTCAAGGAACAGAAAGATACAAATTAGAGAATGGGAATTATTGGAAAGATTTGTGGAGATGGAATCAAATAGGAAAAGGAAAACCTTTTCAACTTAATGGGACCTCAAGTCTCAGTCTTTATGATATTAATGTGATGTATTACATTAATTGATTTTGATGCTAAAACAGCTTTTCATTCTTAGGATACATTCTACTTGGTTATGGTATATAATTCTTCTCATTTATTGCTATATTTAGTTTGCTAGTATTTTGTGGAGGATTTGCATCTATATTCATGGGGGATATTGATCTTTGTTTTCTTCCTTCTTCCTTCCCTCCCTTCTGTCTTTTCTTTTTTAAGAAGCCAAAAAGTTTAATTTTATTGAATAAAAAATTTCATTTGGGGCTTACCTCAGATCATATGAATACTTTAGATTATAACAGCTGAAGATCAATAGTTGATCAGAAAGAAGGAAGAAAAAAATTATATTTTTTTTTTTTTTTTTTTTTAAAGATTTTATTTATTTATTTGACAGAGAGAGATCACAAGCAGGCAGAGAGGCAGGCAGAGAGAAGGAAGCAGGCTCCCGGCTGAGCAGAGAGCCCAATGTGGGGCTCGATCCCAGGACCCCAGGATCATGACCTGAGCCGAAGGTAGCAGCTTAACCCACTGAGCCACCCAGGCGCCCCAAAATTATATTTTTTTTTTTTTTTTAAAGATTTTATTTATTTATTTATTTGACAGAGAGAGATTACAAGTAGGCAGAGAGGCGGCAGGCAGAGAGAGGAGGAAGCAGGCTCCCTGCTGAGCAGAGAGCCCGATGCGGGACTCGATCCCAGGACCCTGAGATCATGACCTGAGCCGAAGGCAGCGGCTTAACCCACTGAGCCACCCAGGCGCCCCAAAATTATATTTTTAATGTAGAAAAATATCTAATTGTTAGAGGTGTCTTATAAAATTCAATGAACAAAGTTCTAGCCAAATTTACTGTTTAGTGGACTTTTCTTTCTGTTTACAGGGGATGAAAAGTGAGATTCAATATATTTATAATTGGTTATAACTAATATAATAGCTTGAAAAAAATCACGAGGTAGAAGCATAATATAAAAAGATAGGATTTTAAAATTTTATTATAGAAATGTTACCTATAAGGAGTGTTGAAGATACTTGTGGTCCCCTCTTGTTATTCAGTGAAGTGTCAAAGGTGATTTGACTGGGTTAACAGCTTAAGTTTTCTCTAAGGATTTGTAGTATTACTTCATCACGGTCCAGGTCTTGGGAGCCATGAAACCTTCAGGAGGTTTCTGGCCTTCTCCGGCAAGTTTGCACATTCAAGTTCCTGAAATAAATTCAAAGTCTTATTGGTGTTCAGGGTCATAGTAGTCTGTAAACTTCTTTTTCTTATAACCTGCAACTCAGAAGGGTACTGTTTTCAAGATGATTAGGTCAGAGGCCACTGTTAGCACTTTGGTGCCATAAGTTGGCTCATAAAGATCCGTCCCTGTTTCTGAATAAGGCATGCCAGTAGGCTCTTGTCCAACAATGTTAACATTGTCTCCTGCAGTCATCCATGGTCTCTAATACCACTGGACTCCAGTTGGTCCTATATACATAGTAGGAGGTGGGAAGATGGCCACTACTATTGTGTTAGGATATAGAACTCCTTCCTCTAGTGCTGAAGAATCCCGCTCACACACCACATCAAAGTAACACCACTGTTCTTTGTCTAGGAACCAAGAGGGGGAAGAAGAAGGACAGGATGTCTATAGCCACCCTCCAGAAGTTGCTTATAGGTATCCTGCATTAATAGAGCCTGTCTAGAACATAAAGTTACACCCAACCTAGCATGCACTGGGTTGCATAATTGAAATACAATGACAGCCTCAGCATTCATATTTTCTAGTATTAGCTGTAGCTCAATAGGAGTAAAACGATGCTCATCAAAACCATCATCCCAATAAATTCAGTTCAAGGCTTAAAGATCTCTAGTCAGCCAATCTCCCTGTTCCATAACCATCTTAATGTAAGGGTAGTTCTTGCATGTTGTTCCCACTGTCTGGCACCACAACCCTCTTTTCTGTGCTCAACAAACTTTAGCTTGTGAAGAATAGCTATACAGTGGCCCTCCTACATCAGAACAAATGCAGATCAGTCATCCAGCCTCTTACCTTCCTGACTAGTTGTCAGAACCATAGGCAATGCCCAGTTAATGATACCTCCATCCATAAGACAAAGAAAATGAAGGCACTGCAAGGACCCCCATTACAAGGACCACCCCCCTCTCATAAAGCCATTCAGTGGGGTTTCCCAGTCTTCTGCTAAAACTTGCACCCACTGTATTTCCGTTTTATTAATTTTCAATATTGGTAAAATTTCTGCATCTGTTTTTGCCAGTTTAAGGTTTCTTTTCTAGCACCTACAGTTCTTTTGCTTAATAAGTGGCATCTACAGGTACATTATCCCATTCCTGTAGAAGTTCCATAACTTGTTGGACACAGTCATTTACATCACAGGAGTCTGTTTTCAGCAACAATTAAGGGGCCTCTGTTTCTTTCTTTCTTTTCTTCCTTCCTCCTTCATTCCTTCCTTTCTTTCTTTTATTCAGAATCAATTCCAGTGAAACCTTTAATTTCCCCTGCCCTGTGCTTTTTTTGTTGCGCCCTTTGACATCTCTGCATAACAAACATGCAGAGGAGCATGAATGAATACTTCAAAAAAACAAAAACAAAAACAAAACGTAAACCACGAAATTCTACTCCTGAAACCAATATTGTACATGTAAACTAACTAGAATTTAAATAAAAAGTTTAAAAAAAGGTAAATCTTTAGGAATTTACCTTGCATTGTTGCTCTCTTGAGAATAGGTGTGTTTTTTTTGTTTTTTTTTTTTAAAGATTTTATTTATTTATTTAACAGACTGAGAAAACAAGTAAGCAGAGGGGCAGGCAGAGAGAGAGGAGGAAGCAGGCTCCCAGCTGAGCAGAGAGCCCCACGTGGGGCTCGATCCCAGGACCCTGAGATCATGACCTGAGCCGAAATCAGAGGCTTTAACCCACTGAGCCACCCAGGCACCCCTAGAGTATAAGTTATAGAAAACTTGTGACTCACGCTAAGCCAGTATCTGCAACCAATTATCAACTTGTGGAACGCACGGAGTATTCTCTTCTCTGTCTTTAAGACTAAAGCCAAGATTTTTATGGAGACCTCAGTGACTGTTACCCCTGTTTATATCCAAGTATAGCGTGGAATACTATGGCCGACCAAATACTCCTCCTAAGCCCCATTCACCGTGGTCTTCCCTGATCCACATAAGCCTGTCAGTCAAGCTGTATAACCACGAAAGCCCCCTCTGGCCGGTACTACCTGACCTCTCTTGTTCCTGCGGGCATGGTGAGCTTGACCCGCCTTAGTGAGCTTGATCCGCCTTAGTTGCTCTCTGCAGCTCCGAAACTGCTCAGTTTGACTTTCTCACACAGGCTCCTGGGGCCCACATGACGCAGAACGTGCACGGTGCTGGGGTTCTTAGCACCTGAGGCGAGAAAGTGAGGAGGCTCACAGAGAACCGGGTGGGGTGAGAAGGTGGCGCGGGACGAGAAGCCTGGGAGGCCTTACCTCTGGTGAGCGTGAGCACGCACTGACGCACTGACGTAAGCAGGCGCTTCCGCTCAGGACTCCAATAGAGCATCCATCCGGTCGCAGCTGATGGGTCTCCGGCGGATAAAAGTATGTGTGCTAGTTTTTTTTTTGTTTTTTGTTTTTTTTTTCCCCTTCTTTGTGACATCTTTGGTTTTGGGTATCAGGGTAACTGGGCTCATAGAATGAATTGGAAAATGTTGCCTTTTCCTTTTTTTTTTTTTTTGAAAAGCCTGTGAAGGGTTGGTATTAACGCATACTTAAATGTCAGAAGTTGTCTGATTCTGGACTTGGCTTTGTGGGAAGTTTTAAAATTACAATTCAACCTTTATATGTTATAGATATAAAATTTTCTGTTTCCTTTTGAGTCAGTTCAGTAATTTGTTTTTAGAAATTTGTCTTTTTCCTGTAAATTACCTAATTTGTTTTCATACAATTGATTATATTTTTCCTCATCGTACTTTTTTTTTCTGTAAGTTTGGTAGTGATACTACTTTTTTTTTTTTTAAGATTTTATTTATCTTTTTGACATGGAGAGAGAGATCACAAGTAGGCGGAGAGGCAGGCGGGGGGGGGGTAAGCAGGCTCCCCACTGAGCAGAGTGGCTGATGCGGGGCTCGATCCCAGAACGCTGGGATCATGACCTGAGCCAAAGGCAGAGGTTTTAACCCTCTGAACCACCCAGGCGCCAGTGATAACTACATTTTAAAGGTAAATTGTTATCTTTTAAAGGTAATCATTATCATGCCACATAGGGTAAAACGTCCTTAAAGTTGTATTTCTGAATGCTACAGTTTAATGTTAAATGTTTTCAGAATTTCAAATGGAATCATATAGGATATATTCTTGTCTGGCTTCTCTTGCTCAATTTCATGTTTGTAAAATTTGTCCCTGTACCTGTACTTTGCTCATTTCATTGATGTATACTATTCCATTGAAAGACTATACCACAGTTTATTTAAGGACTTTTTTTGGGGGGAATATTAGAAAAATCACTGCTTTTACTGTTCTTGAACACGTGTTATTGCACACAAGCCTGTAATTGTATTGATTTATACATAGGAATGACCTGCCAGGATATAGGGTTTGTGTCTGCTCAGCTTTTGTTAGTAAAGCTGAAGAATATTCAGTGTGATTAAGTCAGCTGAGACTCCCGTTAGCAGAATTTTCCATTGCCCTCTCCTTGCCAAAACTTAGTATTGTCATTAAAAAAAAAAATCTTTAGTCATACTAGTTTGAGTACGGTGGTATCACTTAATGATTTTAATTTGCATTTATCACAGCAAAGTTGAGCTCCTTTTTATATTATTTGTCATTTAGATTGCTGCTTTTGAAAAGTGCCTCGTTGGCCCTCCTTCCTATTTTTCTATTGGGTTATCTATTTGTTTCTTGGATTTGTAGGAGTTTTAATATGTTCCAGATAAGAGTTAAAAACATAAAATATAACATATGTCACAACACAAAACATAGCTGCTATCGACTCTACTTCTGTAGATAATCATGGAGCTTAAGTTGGGTTGCAGCCTTCCACAATGCATTTTTTGTTCCCATTGTTATCCATGTTGGTGGATAGTGTTTTTTATTTGGTGAGGTGACCCAAACCTTTATTCCTGTAGGATTTGAGTCCTTAGTGATCCCATTTTTATTGGATTATCATAGTTTTCTGTAGTTCAGAATTATTGAGCTCACAGAATACTAAAATGCCGCAGTGAATTTTCCGCCTCCAGTAAGTTTGTACCAATTGGATAGCAGCAGCCCAATTTCCACTTGTAATCATGATCTGTCATCAGACTATTCAGTGATGTCCTTTTTATCTGTTACATGGTGCAAGGATCCAAAAATTTCAGAAGGCAATCTCAGCTTTTAATTTAAGATGACTATGACTTTGTATCCTAGTGGATACACAGTTTCATTATTGGATACCAGCATTCCTCTGTTGGAGACTAACATTCCCAAAAGCAAATTTGAAGGGAAGAAAAACCTCCTCTGGTAGGTTATTGGCATAATATTGAGAAGGACCATCTTCACCTGTATAATTTGATCCCTGGATCTGTTAATTCTGGCCATAGGAGAGAAGTGCTAAATATTGGCTTCTGGTTTAAGAATATACTTCATGTTCTATGCCAGAACCCTATCCTCTCATGGTGTTTACTAGCTAACTCTATAACCATGCTAAAAGGCCATCACACTGTTTTGTATAGCTACCTGCTCTGGATGGGAGGGTGGGGGGACATGGTAAGGCCAGTGAATTATGTGGGCATAAATCCATTGCCACACATCTTTTACTATAAATGTGTCACTCATTGTAAGGTTATATTGCATTGAATGCCATGGCTATGATAAGGTATTTGGAAGGATAGTATTAGCAAAAGTACTGTGGACAGTAAAGAAGTTTCTGTATTTGAAATATGTCTGTGAGGACAATCACTGTCTCTTCTATGATAGAAATGTTTATTGCAATCAACTGCCACCAGGAAGTAGACCAGTCTCCTAGGGAATGGGTGTCATATCAACCTGCTTGTGGCAGATTGGCCACTTGGTGTGGTGGTAGCAAGACCAGGCTTTATGAGGAGAAATTCATGTTATTGAACACATGAATAGCAGTCAGGATCCTGGCCTTCACAAATACTCTAGATATGGCTCATTTGAGCAAGCACTGACATGGCTGGATAAAGAGGCTGACTGATAGCCACTGGAAAGGACAGCTTATTGAAAGGACACCTGATTATTGAAAGCATTCTCCACAGAGGATTTATTCTGGTGGAATAAAAATTTACATTTTGTACTCTTTCTAAGAAGCTCTATATAAACCTCCCTCATAAGCCATCACTCATATAGCCTTATTCTTTCCATGTCCCTGACCACTTAGATAATCTATTGGCCACTGCTCATGAATCAATATAGATCTGCACTTAAGGCTAGCTTTCCTTCCATGCAAAATAGATAGTCAGATGTACTATCTTGATTTCTGCCCACAGGAAATATTTACCTTTTCTACTTACTTTATTATTTATATATGAATTAGTGGCTTTGTAGGTTAATTTACACAATGGCACACTTTTTCTTATTTCATTTTTTCACATTTGTATTGCAGAGGCTACCTGTTGCCTTACACACATTCTTGCAAGGGTTACCCCTGAGTTGGACTATACTAAAGTGATGATCAACTCTAGCTTAAATGACCATACTAAGCAGTTCTATCTGTAAACCATGGTCTTGATTTTTCTTCACCCACTGATTGATCATAAGAAAGTCCTATCTGATTCCATGTGTGGGTTATAACATAGTCAGTGAAACTGTATCAGCAAATTCTTGGAACTCTGAACCACCAGCCAATGAAGTTAACTTGTGCCTTACCAATCTGTTTGGGCACCAAGCTGGGTATATCATTTCTTTTTTACAATGTAATGCTATAGTGCACATCTAATTGATAGTTTAGTGAATCAGATAACTTCTGATTTATTAGATTATAAATCACTTGAGTTTCATAGATAAAAGTTCAGGAACACCAAGGCCAACAAACTAGTCAAGAACTCTTTTTCAAAAGAACTATAGCTAGCTAAGGGCATTGCTTCCTTCCCAACTCTTAGTGGTCTTAGTTATAATCCATCTGTTGGGATTGGTCAAAGTTTCATATGATATCGCTGTTTGCCTCTGACACTTTCAAAGCCTTTGGGCCCAGAAGATTACAATGCCAATAAAAAGGGTCACTTTGCACAGAAAAACCTGGGAAGTCTAAGGTTACCAAGCCTTTGGGAGGGAACATAAATCATGTCCCATCCCAAAGAACATGGTTTATGTTCCCTCCCAAACACAAAGAAAATCAGCAAGTTATACTTCTTCATGGTGGTCAATAAAATCTACAACTTTTTTTTTTTATTAGGGAGAGGATATGCTGACAGCCCCCAGATGATTGGACCCTTAGAATATGGTATATTCCTGAAGTGTTGTAGGCCTTATTTCCTAGTCTCTGGCATGCATATGTCTTACTAAGGCATCTGAAGTGCTTGCTGCTTCCTGTTCATTAGATCCAGTTAGCATAATGTCATAAATGTAATGAACCAGTGTCATGTTCTATGGGATATCAGATCAGGGGCTCAAGACTATATTATGACAGCACAGGAGTTGACATAACCCTGAGGCAAGACCATAAAAGTATATTGTTGTACCTGTGAAGGCAAACTGTGTCTGATTATCTTTGCTGAAGGGTATAAGAAAAAAAAAAAAAAAAGCCAGGTCAATCAGGTCAATTGCTGCATGCTAGCTGCCAGGGGCTGGGTTGATTTGCTCCATTTAAGATATCACATCTAGAAATGCACCTGTGATTGGTATCTCCACCTGATTAAGTCTGTGATAATCTACTTTCATTTTCTACGACCCATTTGGTTTGTGACCTACACATACAGCTGTAAGAAATTGGGATATTATAGGAATATTTAAAGTCTTTGATGGTTTTACTAACCTCTATAATGACTCTGAGAATGCAGAATTGCTTTTGGTTTACTTTTCTTGACTGATGTGGAGGAAGTCAGGGAGTTCCATGGGTTTTCATTTGTCATTTTCTACCATAATAGATTACACTCAAAATTTCTACTCCTTCCCACTAGTACCCTGATTTTAGCACAGGACATTTAAGCACTCAATCTGTACTGCCATTCCACAACCTTTATAACCGGGCTTTGGGTTTAGTTTATATCTATTCTCCCCTGAGACTACGGAAGATGAAAGATCCTTCAGAGCTATCATTAGGGCTTTATGATTTTCAGTCCTGATTCTGAATTAGAAATTCATGACTGTCAATTTTTTTTTTTCCTGGGGTAATCTCTATGGGGTCATCTGAAGCATCCAGCTGATCTCATAATCATTATAATCATTATTGATGTCACAGTAATCAACCAACACAGCCATTTGTTCTCCCAATGTCTAATCTCCTTTTGTATTTCCTCCCATGCCACCATATTAAGTAATGGAGGCTACTAAAAGTGGAAGGCTATTAGTACTGCTAAGCCTGAAAAGGTAAAGGAAGGGAATGGTTACTAGAACTAGAAAGGACTATATAGAGAAGGATAACTGGCAAGAGCTGTAGTCTTGGGCAGGGGGACACAGTCACCCACTGTGATACAACAGAGGAAAAAAGTAAAAAATAAATACCTAAACTCATTCTCTCCCATTTTATAATATCCTTTCTCCCAATGCCCAAACCAAACCAGAAGCCAGTGGTTAAGGGGGCCCACTAATACAGTCCAATGGCTCAGCCTTCTGCCCAGAATGGAGAGGAGAAGGGTGGATGGGGCCAGCAAAAGTATCTCACACCACCTAACTCTTCAATTGGGAACTCATCTTTTGTTTCACGACTCCCAGTGTTATTTCCCCAAAGAAGTTTTCCTAAAGCTCTAAATACAAAATTATAAAAAGCCTCAACTGTCTTCACTCTTAGTATACTGTTGTATTTTCTCAATTGGATTTGTTACAGTATGTATTTATATATGAATTAGTGGCTCTGTAGGTTAATTTACATGATAGCACACCTTTTCTTATTTCATTTTTTTCACATTTGTATTGCAGAGGCTACCTCTTGCCTTACACATAGTAGGTACTTATTAAATATTTGTTGAAAAAAATGGATGAAATAATTAGGGCCATGCAAATTGGTGTGTGGCCTTAACTGCCATACATAATATTTCTTTTAGAAAATGTGTTCTCAAATATAAATCATTGATATTGCCATGAAATTTATGAAACACAGAATGCTTGTAAATCATGACCAATCTGTGTGCATAGTTTATACCCAATCTCACATGGTAGCTAAAAATATTTTTTATCAACTTCTATGTCTTCTAAGTTCTTATAAAAATTATAATATGTTTCACTTACTGTTGAATCTAGACAAGTATTGGTATAGTGGTTTCATCCTTGGAGAACTAATGAACATTTCTGGAGAAATGAATAAATGTTTTTGGAATTTTGAAAGACTTTACACCGCTAATTGCCTTCTTATGGGGAACCCAGAGATAAATGAGGAATAAGAAGGAAACTAACAAGCACTACAGTATGTGCCAGAGAGGATGCTAGATGCTTTACATACATTACTTGATTAAATTTAGGATCGTAACATAGTAAATAGATACTTTCATTTTACATATTAGAAAATGGAGGCTCAGAGAGGTTAAATGGTGGAAAAACTTCAGAGGACTGTTCCTTTAGGAACAATTTTTTTTTTTCCTGTCTCGGAGCATGGATTCACAGAGGCATATGCCAACCATCAATATACATTTGTATGCCAAGTGTAGACACTGGCATATTTCCTCAATAAATATCTTTAAGTTTTTATATTTTATTTAACAGCACATGGAGAAAATTGCATCTCTTAGGCGATGCTTTATTTTATCAATCAGTAAAATATATTTTTAAGAAGTATGATTCACAAGGATTTGCTCATTAGTATCAAACTTTCAAGTCAAATAATTTAGCAGGTATGAAATCCAAAACTTTCCTGGTAGATTTTATTAATTTTTTATTAGCATGTCAGCATTAATTGATACCAGGACTGAATGCTGTTTCTCTGATGGCAGTTATCCATTGTGTGAGGCTGTATTATGGAATGATGTCAGTATTTTTTGTCCTATCAGTTTCATGAGGAACTAACTTGACATGGTTTTCTTTGGTGGCTCTAACATATTTCAAAAAGATTAACAGTTTGTTATTGTCCTGCTATGGAACCATGGGAAATTATCTAGTCAGCCTTTGGCAATGTTGAAACATTTCACATGGGTAATTTAATGGTGACACAACTCCATATATACGATTAGTATCTGCAGACAACATCCAGTGTATTATAATTCAATAAGGGAATTAGATCTAGCAATAAAAGTGCTTTGTGCACAATGCAACAATTAAGCATTATTTTAATGGTTCAAAACATTGACAAGATGAGTTCTAGCTAAATTTGTTGATTGAATTAATTCTGAGTCTTACTTTTTTTATGCTACAGGGTACTTTTACTTGTAGAAAAATTTGCATAAAGCTATGATATCTGTGTTCTTTAACTTATAACAGTATTGTGAATTATGTGGGCAAGATCTTATTTATTTTTCGTGACTGTGGAAGCTGATACTCAAATAAATTGAGTGCTGTGGCCAAGGTCAACAATTATCTACTAGTAGAGCTCAGAGCAGAGCTCTGATCTCCTGATCATTGTTCACTTTTAATTGTTTCAAATTTTGTGCTAAGCTAGTTGGGTACAAACCATAAAGATAAAATGAGCATGATCTGCATTCAATATTAACAGTAAACTAAATGTCTAATAAAATTAATCTGACATGCTTAAAGATATGCATAAATGTTATTGTCTTGCATAGTGATTAGGTATAGATTCTAAGACATTTGGATAAATTACAATAATTAGTATTACTTTTCCTAAGATACAGTTGTCTACTGGGACACTTGGGTATTCCATCAAATACATAAATGTAGTCAAGTGACCAGACCTGCTATCTACGACTCCTCAGGAGACAAAGATTAACAGATAGCTTCCCTTTAATAATACAAGTGACAAGATGAAAATATCTGTAGGTAGGGCTTTTAACTTAGAAGCTACTGGAACATTTAAGAGGAGTGAAGACAGGGATGGATTATGTGAGAGATTTGTAATAGAAGGGGCATAAAGAAGGGCAGTGTTTGGATAGAGAGGTTTGAGTCTATGGTTGAAATGTGTGGATGCTTAGGAATTACTAGCTTTCTCATTTGACCAGGTCATGTCTTTGGGGTGAAGGACAATTTAAAATATTCAATTGCAAGGACAGGCTATTCCCCACCAAATGAGCCTAATTAGATGACCTAAAATTCTGAAATCTAAGGTTTAGTGAAAACTATGCTTATGGTTGCTTGTTCTTTACTGTTTAGTATTTAACATGCATTATTTTATGATTTTGATTCACATAATAAGTAGTTACAAGATGTATCAATCATTTTAGCATTTCCTTCTCCCTTTTTTCTTTTTTACTACAATAAAAATGCAGTGTGATTATTACCTGTCACATATGTTCCAATGTATGACTTTAGGAATTCAGAATGTGAAATATGAGATATTGATCTAATAAAAATAAGTAAAAGGCATATGGTCAATTACTAAGAACTAACTCAAGAACAACAGAGCTAAGATACACATAATATATAGATGTGCACACAATGTAGAAAGCCCACTATCTCTATCCTCTGTGTCTAGAAATTTACAACTTTTTGTAGTAAAACATTGGCACCTGAATGCTAAGTTTCATTTTTCTGGATGTCTCTGTACAACACATAAAATTGGTAGAATATATGAGGGAAATTACTGCCCCTTTCATTTTTCTACTTATTGCCCAGAGATAATGTGTATATATGTCAGTGTCCTTTAGCATTTTTAACAAGTATTTGGATGAAGCTAGAGTCAATGAGAAAATGAACAAATTCAAAATATTATTTTTAATATTATTGCAAATATATATGTATGTATATATATTGTGTATACATGTTTTAGATTTTTTTACCTAACATAAATATTTTAAAAATTAGTTGTTAAAAATTGTTAAAAAGTGCTCTAAAATGTCAACAAAATATTAGTGAAGTAAATACAGATAATATCAAAATGAAGTAAAATTCAGCTACAAATAAATCTTAATCCCAAAGGCTAGTTTCATACTGTCTCAAGATTCAGTACTTAGTTTTTAGTAGTTGCACGTTTTCTGAGCCCTAAGTGGTAATACTTAGACATGATTATAAAAATAGTAATTTCATTTATAGATGTGAACTGGATCACTCACTTATCCATCATTGAGTTACTCAGCTTTAACATAGCATGACAAAATATTAGGTATTTAATCAGGAAAGTCAGGGATTGAGTTTACAAAAAAAGACAAAAAGTCTTATTTTTTGAGAAATTTTTACAAGTTGGACATTCATTAAACATCACAGACAGTTACAAGGTAATATAAGAAGTAATAAAACATACACACACATGTGCAAACCCATAACAACAATAGCCATTGAATAAAGACTAGTTATATCCCAGGAAATTTGCGAAATGCTTTACAGGCATCTAATCTTCAGAGACACCCTGTGAGGTAAGTGTTAATCCCATTTTAGTTATAGGGAAACCAAGGCACTAAGAGATGAAGTACCTAGCTCAAGGTTATACAGGTTTGCTGATCCTGGATCCAGTCAAATCTTCCAGCGTTCAAAGACCTTCTAGGTCCTCATTGGGTCATGCTGTCTTCCCAAAGCAATGCAGCCTATCAGATTAAAACTTACACATATAAGACTTGAGAATGGAGCACCGTCCAGATGACAATTTAGAATTAAATTTCTCCTTGTTTCTAAGATCAGAATACCCTTTCTGGAAGAGGTGTTATTTGAACAACACTTTGAGGAAAGTTATGGGTGTGGAATGGAGTTGATGGTGAAGAAACACATTTCCAGAGAGGGCTATGATGTTAGATAAGGCACTAAGCAGTGTGAAAAATGGAAGTTAAAGCCAGGACCTGGAGTTAATGTCAGTACCCAGAGGGTTAGGTCAAGACTGTAGAGGAGTGTGGGGCAAGTGATAATAGAGTGGTGTAAGAACTCCAGGAGTGACTGGTTCTGGAAATGAGCCACCTGAGGTGGGGGCTTGGGGCAGTGGATCATGTGTGTACAGGAAGTATGTGAGACAACCAGATTAGTCAGGGCCAGGAGTTAGAAACCAAGAATTAGTAACAGAGAACTGTCTTGGGCCAGAATCAGAAGAGAACTATTAATGAAAGTTTCTGAGTTTTCGGAGGAAATCAATAATTGAGTATAAAAAGGAATCATAAAGGGGGAAAAAGTAGAACTAAAGTTTATTCAGCACAATGAATCTTAAATATTCTGCCAAGAGATGCTAAGGCATATCACAATTGTTATATTATTTGCTGCTTATGACAGACTTTCAATGTATATATTATTATTTGGAAATGAAATAAATTGACCTCAGAATGCTGAAGGAACTTGCTAATACTCACATGTCTAGTGTTTAGTGAGGTCAAGATAGACACTGTTCAAGTTTGTATGCTTAAAATGCCTACATTTTTCCAAATAACAAACATTTATTAAGCATGGAATATTAGCAAGGAACTTTCTGAGCACTTCAGAGATGCAAGAATGAGTTAGTTTCTGCCCTCAGAGGAGATACAACTCAACAGAAAGATGCCAGAAGTTCAGTTTTATATTTGTGTTCATCTCTATAATTGCATTCAGCTTTGTATTTGTGTCTTTACCAAGCATTTGGTTACAGTCTTTGTCCTTGAGTAGGAGGCTATTGACAAATCTTTCTTTGATCCAGTCATTCAAATACTCCTACATAAAATGTTTTATTTTACACACACATTCTGTAAGGTACAGATACATCAATTTTGGTAGTTTCCTTTAATTTATTTGCAACTTCTTCAGTGTGATCTCATTTGGGGAGACAATCAGCTTCTACTCTGTGAAACTGTTCCAGAGCCTTCCCACTGTGCTGATTCTTGGCATATAATAATAGGATCGATACCCATATCATTTCATTACTCCACCTTTAGGCAGTAATTTTTCACTGGAGATCATTCATAGTTGTTCATCTATAAAGAGACTGTGAGTGCTTTTTAAATTTATTCAAGAAATACTTAAGTAATTGGGATCTATTAACATTGTGATAATAAAGCTTTGTAAGATGGTGAGTGAAACAGTATGTTTGCCTCACAGTTAAAACTTTCCCTTAAAGAAAAGTCCAGTGTGTGGACCTGGTGATTCACGGACCTGTACCCCTGGGGATAAAAATATATGTTTATAAAAAAATAAAAAATTAATTAAAAAAATGGCAAAGAAAAAGAAAGAAATAGTCTAAATATCAAATCCAACATCACCTCTTGAATTAAAATGATTCACAGAACTCAAAGGAAATACAATGATTCTAATATATCATAAAATAGAATCAATCTCCATGTTGAGTTCTGTTTCCACAGAGGTATGTCTTATAGAAAAAAATTTTTTAAAGATTTTATTTATTTATGACAGAGAGAGATAGCGAGAGGAGGAACATAAGCATGGAGGGGAGAGGCTGGAGAGGGAGAAGCAGGCTCCCTTCTCAGCAATATAGGGCTCGATCTCAGGATACTGGGATCATGTCTCAGTCTGAACACAGACACTTAACGACTGAGACACCCAGGCACCCCGAGATATGTTTCTAAAATTAAAAAGATTATATGTAAAAGGAATTGTTTTCATGGGATACTTTGATACTACCTTTAAGAATAAGGAATCTGGGATCTTCATGTGTCTTTGAAGTGTGGTATATGATCTTTAATAAGACTTTATAAATATTCTTCAAACACTAATTTTTTTTCTTTCACTTCCATGCATTCATTTTGGAAAAAAAGGATTATTCACTATATGTTTAGAAATTTGAATGTTTGGCATATTAAAATATAATTATCAAATTTTTAAAACTATCTCCAAAACACCATGATGAAGGAAAGGTACTTGAAGATATTGTAAGACGATAGCAATTTCTTGCCAAAATTTGTTTGATCCTTAGTCTGTTGGGAATTAAATAAAAAGGAAAACTTCAGTTTTCTCCTATGTACAGTTAACTTTAAAATGAAAATATAAATTTCCTTTGTTTTTACTTGGTAATATTTATCATATCTTAAGTATTTTCCAACTCCGTTTTGACTTGTATGAATCATTTGACTTGAATAATTTTATGACCCAAGAGATTAAGTTTTATAAGCCCATTGAACAAAGTCCTCAAAATATATATACCTCAGACATGTATATGGATGTACACACACATGCACATATGGCATACTTATTCAGAAGTGGTTCAATTCAAAATAAGTGGCCAGGGAAAATTAAGGTCATTTAGGCCCATATCCATTACCTTTATTTTCCATTGAAAACCCTCTACCTTTATGTTCTTCCCTGTATATAATTCTCTTTCTTTCCCTTTATCACCAGATTTTTAAAGGTGCGTACATACTTGCTAAAACCACTTACCGATTCTAATGAAACTGTTGTGCCTTAGGTTCCTCTCCCAAGCCATATGACACCTTTTTTCCTCGAACTGTCAGGTTATTTAACACTTTTAACCAACACTTCCTTTCTGAAACTCTTTCTCTCTAAGTGTTAACACTTTCTCAGGTTTACTATTGCCTCTGGCTTCTTAGTCTTCCTTTAATCTCAACATGACTACTTGTCCTATAAAATGTTAGAGTTCTCAAGGGTTATGCCCTGAACCTTCTGCTATTCTTTATATATTATTCCTGCCTGGGCTCATTCCTGCTCATGGATTTGATCACAATTTATATATAAAAGATCTCTAATGAATATTCTAGTGCCATGACCATTCTGTTGAGACCTAAAGCCATGTTACACAATTAACTTACTACTACGTATCTCCACCTAGCTGCTATTATAACCATTTGAAAGTCACCATGACCAAAACTGTCCCCAGTAATTTTTTATCATATATTTTTCATCATTGCTAAACACACCATATTTTGGCTTGGTGGCAACTATATGACCTTGAGAAAGTAATTACTAATTTTTTAAATCTCTAAGTCGTAGTTTCCCTATATGTAAAGTGAAAATAATATAATTTCAATCTTTTAAAAAAAGATTTATTTATTTATTTATTTATTTATTTATTAGAGACACAGAGAGTGTGCAGGGTGGGGAGAGGGGAGAGGAAGAAGGAGAAGTTCAAGCTCAGCTTGGAATCTGACATGGGGTTCAATCCCACACCCGTGAGATCATGACCTGAGCCAAAAACAAGAGTTGGATGCTTAAGTGACTGTGCCATTAGGGTGCCCGTCCATAGGTTTTTATAAGAATTTAAAATCAGTTATTATGTAATCCACAATAATGAATGCTAACTACACAGAAGGTACAACCGAATGAAGCAAGTACTAATACTGTCCTCATTTCATAGCAGAAGAACTGGAGGCACAATGAGGTTAAGTAAATTGTCCAAAGTTATCTAGTCAATTTGTGATTAAGCAGGATTTGAATGAAATCTTGGTCTACAGTCTGGCTGCTTAATTGCTGAACTACCCTGTGTGATGATATATATGAAGTATATAATGCAGTCTTTAGCACATACTTACTAGATATATCAAAATCAAAGGTTTGTAGAGGAGGGCTTTGAATGTTCTGGAAATCTGCATTTAAAAAAAAACTCCTTGGTGAAGCTAATATTCAACCCAGGTTAAGAACCAAAATAGTAGACTCTCAAAAATGTTTGTTCCTTTCATTCAAATGAAAATAATTGAATCAGTTTGACCCCATGAACACTTTCACAAATGCTATAGCCATTAAGCCTAAAGTAGCTTTTAGGAGGGCTCTATCAGAAATCCTCTTTTGGAAGAGCAATAATAAAGACACACATATATTAAAAAGTCCTCAGTATTCATATAGCCAGAGGCATTTAATACATGCGTTGTGTTTTCATTTATATTGCATGATTTTATCCTTAGGAACAAGAGTCTTAAAAATACTAGGCTTGTGTATAACCTAGAGAAATCACTTTCTTGAGATCATTAAGATGATAGGTAGATATTCCATCTGGCCTAAAAATGCTTCATTTTACCTTTCCCCATCCACCAAAGCATATGCTTTCTCTTCTAGCTATCAGTGCTTCCTCCAGTTGTTTCTCATATGATTAGACTAGGGGATCTCATCCTTCAACATATATGTCCAGAAATAAAAAAATAGACCAACAACACATATAAAAGAAAGTAATTATAGTAAATTCTGGCCATTTTTTCAGGAGTCCTATTGTGTGTGTGTGTGTGTGAGAGAGAGAGAGAGATAGATACACACCTCCAGTACAGACTTTATTGTTCAGACATAAGTAGATTTTTGCTGTTGTTTTTAAGTAGCAGGATATAATGCTTTCTAGCACAAGCAGAAAGGAAATTACTTGGAATGATTTGGGGTGACTTAATGAAATTGGCATATAGATGTAAGATCCAAATAGAAAGGAACTGGGGAAGCTATGAGGTCAACAGATCATCAGAAGTTCACAAGGCTGAACCAATCCAATCTCTTTTCCTAGTTTGGTGTTACTTTAATTGGGTTTCAGTGTCCCAAAGAGAACCATAGGCTTAACTGAGTTCCCACCTCCATCAACTGGGCAAAGCACCTCTAGGTGGTTACACCAAGACCATACACGGTGGAATAGAAGTGAGTCTCTTCCGAAGGAAACTGGGCATGCTGCTAACAAGACAAAAAGAGAATGGAGGGGACACTCCAAAGCTACAACTATCCCTTCTCTTCTTTATTTATTTATTTATTTATTTATTTATTTAATTTTATTTTTTTTAAATTTTTTTTCCCCCAATTTATTTATTTTCAGAAAAACATTATTCATTATTTTTCCACCACACCCAGTGCTCCATGCAAGCTGTGCCCTCTATAATACCCACCACCTGGTACCCCCAACCTCCCACCCCCCCCGCCACTTCAAACCCCTCAGACTGTTTTTCAGAGTCCATAGTCTCTCATGGTTCACCTCCCCTTCCAATTTACCCAAATTCCCTACTCCTCTCTAACGCCCCTTGTCCTCCATGCTATTTGTTATGCTTCACAAATGAGTGAAACCATATGATAATTGACTCTCTCTGCTTGACTGATTTCACTCAGCATAATCTCTTCCAGTCCCGTCAATGTTGCTACAAAAGTTGGATATTCGTCCTTTCTGATGGAGGCATAATACTCCATAGTGTATATGGACCACATCTTCCTTATCCATTCATCCGTTGAAGGGCATCTTGGTTCTTTCCATAGTTTGGCGACTGTGGCCATTGCTGCTATAAACATTGGGGTACAGATGGCCCTTCTTTTCATGACATCTGTATCTTTGGGGTAAATACCCAGGAGTGCAATTGCAGGGTCATAGGGAAGCTCTATTTTTAATTTCTTGAGGAATCTCCACACTGTTCTCCAAAGAGGCTGCACCAACTTGCAATCCCACCAACAGTGTAAGAGGGTTCCCCTTTCTCCACATCCTCTCCAACACATGTTGTTTCCTGTTTTGTTAATTTTGGCCATTCTAACTGGTGTAAGGTGATATCTCAATGTGGTTTTAATTTGAATCTCCCTGAGGGCTAATGATGATGAGCATTTTTTCATGTGTCTGATAGCCATTTGTATGTCTTGATTGGAGAAGTGTCTGTTCATATCTTCTGCCCATTTTTTGATGTGTTTGTCTGTTTTGTGTGGGTTGAGTTTGAGGAGTTCATTATAGATCCTGGATATCAACCTTTTGTCTGTACTGTCATTTGCAAATATCTTCTCCCATTCCGTGGGTTGCCTCTTTGTTTTTTTGACTGTTTCCTTTGCTGTGCAGAAGCTTTTGATTTTGATGAAGTCCCAGAAGTTTATTTTCGCTTTTGTTTCCTTTGCCTTTGGAGACGTATCTTGAAAGAAGTTGCTGTGGCTGATATCAAAGAGATTACTGCCTATGTTCTCCTCTAAGATTCTGATAGATTCCTGTCTCACGTTGAGGTCTTTTATCCATTTTGAGTTGATCTTTGTGTACGGTGTAAGAGAATGGTCGAGTTTCATTCTTCTACATATAGCTGTCCAGTTTTCCCAGCACCATTTATTGAAGAGACTGTCTTTTTTCCACTGTATATTTTTTCCTGTTTTGTCGAAGATTAATTGACCATAGAGTTGAGGGTCCATATCAGGGCTCTCTACTCTGTTCCACTGGTCTCTATGTGTCTGTTTTTATGCCAGTACCATGCTGTCTTGGTGATCACAGCTTTGTAATAAAGCTTGAAATCAGGTAAGGTGATGCCGCCAGCTTTATTTTTGTTTTTCAACATTTCCTTAGTGATTCGGGGTTTCTTCTGATTCCATACAAATTTTAGGATTATTTGCTCCAGCTCTTTGAAGAATGCCGGTGGAATTTTGATTGGAATGGCATTAAAAGTATAGATTGCTCTAGGCAGTATAGACATTTTAACAATGTTTATTCTTCCAATCCAAGAGCATGGAATGGTCTTCCATCTTTTTGTGTCTTCTTCAATTTCTTTCATGAGTGTTCTATAGTTCCTCAAGTATAGATCCTTTACCTCTTTAGTTAGGTTTATTCCCAGGTATCTTATGGTTCTTGGTGCTATAGTAAATGGAATCGATTCTCTAATTTCCCTTTCTGTATTTTCATTGTTAGTGTATAAGAAAGCCACTGATTTCTGCACATTGACTTTGTATCCTGCCACGCTGCTGAATTGCTGTATGAGTTCTAGTAGTTTGGGGGTGGAGTCTTTTGGGTTTTCCATATAAAGAATCATGTCATCTGCGAAGAGAGAGAGTTTGACTTCTTCATTACCAATTTGGATAACTTTTATTTCTCTCTGTTGTCTGATTGCTGTTGCTAGGACTTCTAATACTATGTTGAACAAGAGTGGTGAAAGTGGGCATCCTTGTCTTGTTCCTGATCTCAGTGGGAAGGCTACAAGCTTTTTCCCATTGAGGATGATATTTGCTGTGGGTCTTTCATAGATAGATTTGATGAGGTTCAGGAATGTTCCCTCTATCCCTATACTTTGAAGCGTTTTAATCAGGAACGGATGTTGGATTTTGTCAAATGCTTTTTCTGCATCAATTGAGAGGACCATGTGGTTCTTCTCTCTTCTCATATTAATTTGTTGTATCACATTGATTGATTTACGAATGTTGAACCATCCTTGTAGCCCAGGGATGAATCCCACCTGATCATGGTGGATAATTTTTTTAATGTGTTGTTGGATCCTGTTGGCTAGAATCTTGTTGAGAATCTTAGCATCCATATTCATCAGTGATATTGGTCTGAAATTCTTTTTGGTATGGTCCTTGCCTGGTTTGGGGATCAGGGTAATGCTGGCTTCATAGAAAGAGTCTGGAAGTTTTCCTTCTGCTTCAATTTTTTGAAACAGCTTCAGGAGAATAGGTGTTATTTCTTCTTGGAAGGTTTGGTAGAATTCCCCAGGGAATCCATCAGGTCCTGGGCTCTTGTTTTTTGGGAGATTTTTGATCACTGCTTCAATCTCGTTATTAGATATCAGTCTATTCAGGTTGTCGATTTCTTCCTGGTTCAATTTTGGTAGTTTATATTTTTCCAGGAATGCATCCATTTCATCTAGGTTGCTAAGCTTATTGGCATATAACTGTTCGTAATAACTTCTGATGATTGTTTCTACTTCCTTGGTGTTAGTTGTGATCTCTCCCTTTTCATTCATAATTTTATGAATTTGGGATTTCTCTCTTTTCTTTCGGATTAGTGTAGCCAGTGGCTTATCGATCTTATTGATTCTTTCAAAAAACCAGCTTCTAGTTTCATTGATACGTTCTACTGTATCTCTGGTTTCTCCCTCATTGATCTCAGCTCTAATCTTGATGATTTCCCTTCTTATGTGTGGAGTTGGTTTGATTTGTTGTTGATCCTCCAGTTCTTTAAGGTGTAGAGACAGCTGGTGTGTTCTGGATTTTTCAATTTTTTTGAGCAAGGCTTGGATGGCTATATATTTTCCCCTTAGGACCGCCTTTGCTGTATCCCATAGGTTTTGGACCAAAGTGTCTTCATTCTCATTGGTTTCCATGAATTGTTTCAGTTCTTCTTTGATCTCCTGGTTGATCCAAGCATTCTTAAGCAAGGTGGTCTTTAGCTTCCAGGTGTTTGAGTTCCTTCGGAACTTTTCCTTGTGATTGAGCTCCAGTTTCAAAGCATTGTGATCTGAGAATATGCAGGGAATAATCTCAGTCTTTTGGTATCGGCTGAGTCCCGATTTGTGACCCAGTATGTGGTCTATTCTGGAGAAGGTTCCGTGTGCACTTGAGAAGAATGAGTATTCTGCTGTTTTAGGGTGGAATGTTCTGTATATATCTATGAGGTCCATCTGGTCCAATGTGTCATTCAATGCTCTTGTTTCTTTGTTGAGTTTCTGCTTCGATGATCTGTCTAATTCTGAAAGAGGCATGTTAAGATCACCTCCGATTAGTGTATTCATATCAATATGACTCTTTATCTTGATTAACAGTTTTCTTAAGTAATTGGCTGCTCCCATATTGGTAGCATAGATATTTACAATTGTTAGATCATCTTGGTGGATAGTCCCTTTAAGGATTATGTAGTGTCCTTCTGTATCTCTGACTACAGTCTTTAGTTTGAAGTCTAATTTATCTGATATGAGAATCGCTACCCCAGCCTTCTTTTGAGTCCCATTGGCATGAAAGATGCTTCTCCACCCCTTCACTTTCAGTCTGCGTGTATCTTTAGGTTCAAAATGGGTCTCTTGTAGACAGCATATGGATGGGTCCTGTCGTTTTATCCAATCTGCAACCCTGTGCCGTTTTATGGGTCCATTTAGGCCATTCACATTGAGAGTGATTATTGATAGATAAGTTTTTATTGACATCGAGTTACCTTTGAAGTCTTTCTTTCTGTAGACTGTCTCTATATTTCTGTTCAATGCTATTCTTGGGATTTTTCCTCTTTTATAGAACCCCCCTTAATATTTCTTGCAGTATCAGCTTGGTGGTTGCATAGTCTTTTAAGCCTTGCCGGTCTTGGAAACTCTTTATCTCTCCATCCATTTTGAATGTCAGTCTTGCTGGATAAAGTATTCTTGGCTGCATGTTCTTCTCATTTAGTGCCCTGAATATATCTTGCCAGCCTCTTCTGGCTTGCCAGGTCTCTGTGGACAGGTCTGACATTATTCTGATGGGCTTCCCTCTGTAAGTAAGGAGCCTCTTTGCCCTGGCAGCTTTCAAGAGATTATACCTACAATTATAATTTCTCAATTTGACTATCAGGTGTCGTGATGTTTTTTTGGAGTGTATAATCTTGGGTGGAGACTGTTCAGCCTCTAGTACATGAACGCTGGTTTCATTCGCGAGATTCGGAAAGTTTTCATGAAGGACTTGTTCCATGACATCTTCTAGACTTCTTTCTTTCTCCTCCCCTTCAGGAATTCCAATAATTCTGACGTTGGAACGCTTCATGGCATCATTTATTTCCCTAATTCTGCTTTCGTGGGATCTAAGCTGTTTGTTCCAGGCTTCCTCCTGATCCTTTCTCTCTATCTGTTTGTCTTCCAGATCACTAATTCTATCTTCTGTCTCAGTTACCCTAGCTTTGAGAGAGTTTAGATTGGATTGGAACTCATTGAGAGCATTGTGGACCTCCTCCCTGGTAGCTTTAAGCTCCGCCCTAACATTGTGAACATCCTGTCTGGTCGCTTTCAGTTCGGCCCTAATCAATTCTGTTTGGTCATCCATGGCTTTCTCCAACCTAGCTATTGCCTGGATAATTGTTAGCCTGAATTCTCTTTCCGACATATTGTCTATGTTGATAGCCGTTAGCTCTATTGCGGAAGGTCCATCCTCTGTATTTTTCTTCTGTTGGGCATTCCTCCTCCTAGTCATTTTGGTGGGAGAAGACTGAACAGATATAGCTGGATGTATCAACTCTGGTGCAGTCAAGGTGCACCTTGGAACACTTCCTGATCTCCGTCTCAGAGAGAAGCCTCAGTCTGGGTGCAGAAGCTGAATAAATTCCCCCTTGGCCGCTGGCAGTGCAGGTTCCAAGTTGCAGACTGTGGGGGCGCAGGATCTTTTGCTCGTCCCCAAAGCCAAGGCAGTGGCGGCTGTCTGGGAGCTCCTGACCGCCAGAGAGGTTCCAAGCAGCGAACGCATACTGAGATTTTGCCGCCGGCCCGGGCTGGGAGTGCCCCGCTTGCGCGCACCTCTTTTCAGAGGCGGCTGTGGGTCCGGCGTGCGTCTGGGGCACTGAGAACGGGGCGCTGGTCCATAAGCCGCAGGCTGGGCTTTTGCGCGCCTCTGTCCGGGGAAGAGTTTTGCGCGCTCTCGGCTTAGACTTTGAAACAATGGTGCGGGTCAAGAAGCGCCCCCGGGCCTTAGAAACCCAGGAGAGCTGGAGGGACGTGCGCGCGCATCTCAAACTTTGTGGTAGGGCTAGCGCGCGTTCTGCAGACCCGCGCAGCTCCCATCCCCTCACAGGAGCCGGAACCCCCGCGCTCTGGGGCGTGCTGGCGGCTTAGGGACCAGGAGCCGGTTTCTCCGCCGCACTCTCTCTGCCTCCACGCCGGGGAGGCCGTCTGGGACCGGGGACTTAAGCCCCTGTCCCTAGCCGCCCTGATTCCCACAATTTGCCCCGGCGATCCTTTGCTCTTTTGGAGTGCTTTCAACCAGTCTCCAAGTTAATGCTGGTCCCCAGACGCAGGGCACTCTCGCTCGTATCGGGGTATTACTTTTGCACCGGTCGCCTCTGGTGGCTCCCTCCCCCTTTTGTTTATCTTCCGATATCAGTCCGCCGTTCCCATTCCACTTTACCTGCTCACTGGCGTCTTCTGCCCCTGTAGAGATCCAGACGTGTATAATTCTGATCTCAGGCTGATTTCATGGGTGATCAGAGTTCTTTGGTAGGTAATCAGCTCACTTTGGGGTACCAGCTGAAAAGACGCCTCTTTCTAGTACCCCGCCATCTTGTCCCCCCCTCCCTTCTCTTCTTAATGCTAAAAATTTCACAAATGGTCCTCATGTAAAAATATATGATATGATTTTATTTTCCATTTATTGTCTTCTAATTAAGGTTCTTAAGTCTTTAACTGAATATTTGCAAATAGCTTTTAATGAGATGTTTATTCTTATTGTGCCAGAAGTTCCTCTAGGTTTTCCTCTTTATAGATAATTCCATCTTTTTTATTATAAAACATTAGTTTTTAAAATGTTTTTAATTTTTTTTAAAGATTGTATTTATTTATTTGACAGAGAAAGACACAGCAACAGAGGGAATATAAGCAGAGGGAGTGGGAGAGGGAGAGGCAGGCTCCCCACAGAGCAGGGAGGCCAATGTGGGCTCCATCCTAGGACTCTGAGATCATGACCTGAGGTGAAGGCAGATGCCTAATGACTGAGCCACCCAGGTGCCCCAGTTTTTAATTATTTTAAAGTAAATTGACATACATGTTATAGTAGTTTCAGATGTACAATATAGTGATTCAACAACTCTGTACATTACTCACTGCTCATCACGTGGTAAATATACCCTTAATTCCCTTCATCCACTTTACCATAATTACATTAGTTTTAAATGTCCCTAAATGGTCTTAAAATTTTCTGATCACAGTTGGTTTGTTTCCTGATATCTCTTCTTGAACACATCATTTTCATGTCTATCTGAACTCACTCTGTAGCTAGTTTTGGCCTTAATATTTAGGTTTTGGCCTCAGGGATATGAGAGACTATGATACATGCTGTTC
The DNA here is from genome assembly GCF_020171115.1 of Neogale vison. NCBI lineage: Eukaryota > Metazoa > Chordata > Mammalia > Carnivora > Mustelidae > Neogale > Neogale vison. The sequence goes on along the minus strand of NC_058092.1, from coordinate 82,316,045 downwards.
CTGGAATTTCTTCTTCATGAAAAGGATATGGGCTTTCTTCTATCCTTTGTGAAGTGAAACCACATCTTAGACCATGAGATTGAGGGACCCATCCAGAGGATAAAGAGCAGGACCTAGATAATATCTACGTCCTAGGGATCTATGGAACTGCCATTATCAGTCATGAAACTAATTATATCGGGACTTTTATGTGAGAACAAAATAAATGCCTATCTTATTTAAACCATTGTTATTTTGGTTGTCTATTACATGTAACTATGTATCCCCATTAATACAGTCATTTAGTATTCCTAATTCTAATGTAATATGGCATACCTATGTATATATACATATTAGATATAATACTAAACAAATGATACTGATACCAAGAATCATAATACAAAATTCAATCTAATCTCTTTATTGTCACAATATATGAGGTCTCTCTCTCTCTCTCTGTGCATGTGTGTTTTCTTAGTCTGCCTCTGTGTCCGTGTATGACTATATTTTCCAAGCCTGGACTTGAGACTATTTTCAAATGTTGGAGAACAGGGTCTAGAGGTTAGGCATTGACATTTAAACCACAGTGCTTTGTTTTTTAAGAGTTGTATTTTGGTCACTTTAATGTACTTTTTTATTGCTGAAAAGGAAATAAAAATTTTAGATTTTGTTAGAGAGATTTAAATCAATGGGAGAAAAACCATTCTGCATGATAATTTTGAAGGGTCTTCAGTTTGAGTGGAATTGCAATGCGGAAGGTTATGTTTCACTAGAAAAGTGACTTTGAAATATAAATATACGCATGTTTCTTTGTTTAATTTGTTACTCTCTGAAGACCAAGGCAGACACCTGATGATAGGAAGAGAAACTACAGGCCAATATTCCCCCCCTTGGTGGCTGAGGATCCTAAAAAGGCCAAGAATAAGAGTGTTTAACCTGGATATCCTGATAAAGACATTCGCCTAGACCAGGAACTGGTGAACCATAGTCTGCTGGCCAAATCTAGCCAAAGGCCTGTTTTTGTAAAATTTATAAACTGAAAGTGATTTTTACATTTCTGAAGGGTTGAGGACATGGGGAAAGAGGTAGGGGTTGGGGAAGGTGGTGCTAAAGAACAACAACAAAAAAGGTATATATAGCAGTACCTGCAGGAGAGATGTATGTGAACTGCAACATCCAGATATTTACTTTCTGCTCTTTTACAGAAAAAGCACTAATCTCTGTCTTAGATCCACTAACTTCAACAACATAGAGTATGCTGAAGTGGAGTGTGTGACTCACAAAGGTAGTCCTTGCATATAGTAGAATTACAGTGTTTGTTGATTAAATGAATCAATTACAATGGATGACATATCATTTATTCACCAGTAGACACCGTGATTTGAGTGTATAGTATGGTGAAAGCAATGCAAGTGAGGAATACTTGAGATTGGAGTTGTAATATAGGGTTTGTATAATCTCACCCAGTAGCATTGTTTTATGGTTTGGATGTTGATTAGATCTTGGTATGTGACTACAGAGACTTGGCATCATGGCAAGTATAAATTCAATTACCATTCTGTGGTGTCTGGCACATAGCATGTTTTAGTTAATGTTTGTTGTTAGATAAATGGTTAACATTGTTATTATAAACTTATTCAAAAGCTATTGGTTCTCCTTTCTAGTAAAATAACATAGGCAATGAATCATTTTATGCCAGCTATTTCCTTTGCCTTGTCTTCATATAAGAAATATCTTTCTGTTGTATTTTCTTCATTTAAAAAACCTGTGAGAAGAAAAACAAAAATCAATTATAGCTGACTAAAAAAATATTTTTTCTGTTGTGTGAGCCGCCAATTCCTATGTGACTTAAAGGAAAAATGTCAAAAGGTGATCAAGAGGTTAAAAAAAACCATTGGTGGTGGCTTTTCACAGGGTGATAATGAGGTATGTACTGAATTTTTCTTTTTTGGTATAATTGTCTGGTGCACATTCGTTTTTGCAGATTGATTTCACGAGATGATGTAACGCAAACCCCAGTCTCAGGGACAGGCTTTGTTCACAAACTTCTCATTTGTGATAAACTTTAAATACTCATGTTCCCCTTTCTCTTCCCAGGGGTACCTTCCACTTTAATCTCTAAAATAAAGAGAGGTTGTACCTGGGATGGAATTCAAATACGTTTTTTTCTGTGACCGAAGTATACCTGAGAGACGCTTCAGTCAATTTCAGGAGTTTGAGCCTAGAGGAGTACTTTTTTCAGAGTAAGGTCAAGGCAGAGGGAGAAAAGAAAAAAAAAAAGTACAGCTGTGTGGTGCTCTGTTGTCCACATTGACTCTTTGAACATTTTCTTCTCTTCATCACAGAACATCTGGGAAAACAACATATAGAAAATAAAATCCACGAGACTTTGGCTAATGTTATGAAAATAAATATCAGGATCAAAAGTTTAAAAGGACAATCTCAGCTTAAAAGAAAAATATAGAAAATCTTTCATTGCCTCCCATAGCATGTGAGGTGTTTAAACTATTTGGTGTGCTGCTTTATGCACTTCTGCACCATGCTTGCATTTTGAGCATTCAGCATAGTAGAAACATCCTTGTCAGATGCGATCATTTATAAGCATATTTATAAATAAAGTCAGTGGAAAACACAACTCACTGAAAAGGAAAAATAAAATGGAATCTGTTAAAAGAAAAATTAAAACTTTTTTTAAATTTTGGAGAAGATATGATAAATTAAAACTTAAATAAGTACTTGTAAAGATGATTTTAGATAATCAGTAGTAACAAATATGACAAAATGATCATTTTTTGTCATTCAATAAACACTGATTATCTCATTAACCAAGATTGAACTAAGTATTGAGATGGAGACATGAAATAAAAATAATTTTATTCTTTCAAGGAGCTAAAAAAAATATTAAAATGGGTATAGAAAATCTATAGGTCCAGTTCTCATTTGCAGTAACTAAATTTCTTTTCCCTGCCATGGGTCTTTCAAAACAAATTATCATTTCATTTCATTGAATTAGCCAATCTCAGTGTATTTAATTAATTTTACATTCATTCATTAATGCAATGAATATATTTTTTGGGGGGAATATCTCTAGCCTGGGAAATAAATGAACGTGAAGAAGACATTGTCCTCCATTAGGAAATGTGCAATCTAGTCAAGTATAGACACATTCAAGTGACAAGTATTTAAGAAAGGTGCTGTCATATTACTAATAATATTCTTAACAATATTACTTACGTAATGCTTGCTATGTGTGTTACATATATTATCTTACTTAATCTTTATAATAACACGGTGACATAAATACATATTTTACCTTCATCTTATAAATGAGAAAACTAAGGCCAAAAGAAATAGATAAGTTGTCCAAAGTCATGGTGCAGGTTGATTCAAATGACCCCAAATTTTGTCCTACTAACTACTACATTCATAGGAATTTAGCGGAGGGAGAGACTATCTCTGATGAGATGATAAGAAAAAAGTTTGATGGAGGAGTTATCATTTAACATGGACTTATAAAAATATCTAGAACTTCATACTCCCAACTAGGAAGAACGAGTTCATTGCAGACTACCCTCCCACTGAGAGCAAAGTTAAAAGCTGGATAAAATTTTAAAATTGTTGGAACACACCAGAAAGCAATCACAGCACCTAAAACTTGGAGACCTTGGATTCCAGAGAGACAGAAAACTAGTTAAGTGTGTTATTCTTGGCAGCCTTTTACTTTGAGTCATTAGTTAATGCATATGCAATGTGGGTGGAAAGGCTCTGAAGCTAAAAGCAGACAGATGCAAAAAGAAAGAGAATTATAGTGTATTTGGAGATTCAAAAATGGAGTTAAAGTCAAGCAAGGGAGAATATTACATTAAACCTTCTAGGCATTTATTAAGTCCCCTAAAGGATTGTGTACTAGGAATAATAGCAAATTAGAAGACCAAGCCTAAAAACATTTACAAATAGCTCAGTCCCTAATTGCATTAAGGGGATCAGCTTCTACACTACCTGGCTACAAAGAGGTGCAGGAGAGAGGATTATTGATTATGAAAGTTAAGTCAGTTCACAATATCCCAAAGGACTGAAGATATAGAAAAGATAATAAGAGATACCTAATATACAGAGTCTATATTTGTGACAAATAGACTCTTAAGACTGGAAGAAAGAGTGGAGAAAGGCTAAAAATGACCTAAAAAAGATGAAAGATATTAAACCACAGACTCAAGAAACAGTATGAAGCCTAAACATCTAGTGCTCAGTTAGTTACATGTGACTAGCAGTGAATGCACTGAATGACGAAGTTATAGAACATATTAATCTGAACAAAGTTTTCTTAGACAGTGTTGGTAGAAGATTTTATGAAACTATCTTTATGACATAAGGCTGCAAAAATAAAATACCAACCATAAAGGGAAAATTGACAATGCATAAAGAACTCTTAAAATGAGTAAATGAGTAAAAACAAAAAGAAAGAAGAAATAGACAATATCATGAACAGTGTCACAAAATGATATACAAATGACTTTTTAATATATGGAAAAAAATGCTATATCATTCCTACTAAGAGAAAAAATATACACTGATGTATCAGTTTTTACTTATCAAATTGCTGGCCAAAATATTGACCACAGACCATTCAAGATAAGTAGAGAAAAAGGGCACTCCCATATAATACTAGTAGGAGTGCAAAATGGTATAACCACAGTGAAGAGGAATTTGGGAATATTTTACAAAATTATATATTCATTTACTTTTTGATTCAGCAATCAAATTTCTGGGAATTCAGTTTGAAGATACAATCCCAGGAGTACAAGTAAACATACACACAAAATTATTCATTGTGACATTAGCAAAAAATTGGAAACTTAAATGCCTTGTAGAAAGTTAAATATGCTCTGGCATATTCACATTATAGTATTATGTAACTGTCCAAAAAATTAATAAAAATAATGATAAAGATCTCTTTTAAGTTATGTGGAGTGATTTCTAGGTTATATTATTTTAAGGAAAAAACAAGGTGCAAATGAACATGTATAATACGCTACCTTTCCTTTAAGAACTAAGGAGAATTTAGAATTTCATATATGTGTGTGTGTGTGTGTGTATAAAGCAAATTATATATATAATGTGTATATATTTATGCTTAAATGCAAGTAAACATCTAAATATATTAATATTTTATATATCAAATATAAATATGCAAGTGTATTTGCTTTTATATATACATATACATATATACATATATGTATATATATACACACATATACATACTCATATATAACAATATATATGTGTATATACATATACGTGTGTGTATATAAGCTTAGTTTTGCTAAAACAAATACACAGGAATAATGAACCAGAAAGTAATGAAATTATCACATGAATTAGGTGGAAGGAATAGGGATCTGGGATTTCTCTGAGTATATATTTTATATAGTTTTGATTTTGAGCCATGTGTTTTTGCAAACTCAAAAAAAATTAACAGAGTTGGTGAAGAGAAGAAACCTCGTACTGAAGACAAGCAGGACCAAATAAACTTAACTTTGTATCTCAATAACCATGAAGAAGGAAAAATAATCCACGTAACTTTAGAATGCTGTATTCTGACTATATGTCACAGAGGGACATATTCTAAGGATAAAGAGAATTGCAGAGAAATTATGAACTTTGCTTACATGGTTTTTGGTAATGCTCTGGGTATAGCAATTCTGAAATTATTTTTTATGTATTATAGGATTGAACAAATGAGTAAATATGTTAATGTTGCAGGCAAAAAAGGAAGCTGTACAAGTGGCATGAGAGTCAAAAACATAGAGATGGAATACAAAACCAAGAACTAGATGAGGTTTCCCAGCATGCAGTGATAGGAAAATACATTTAAGGGAGAGGTGAGTAGTAACCACAATCATACTTTAAAATCTTGTGTTTGTCTTCGGACTCCAGATCTCAAGAATCAAAAAGTATCTGTCGAATCATTATGACTTAGTTTCAAGTGAAACGTATTTTGTTTAAAATTTAAAATGCCCAATAAAAAGTATGGAATAGTATTTTATAAATATGTATATATTTCTTAGAATTATTCTAAAACTTTGGACTGTGTGTTTAAACTTTGGGCAATTGTACATCTTATGGGCTTTTGAAAAATACATTTTTTTCATATAAATTGGTAAACTTGACACTGAACATTAGATGTAATGCAAGAGTCAGAATTGAGATGTTCCAGGACCAAATTTATCTTGTGGACCATAAGAATGTTGAAGTAGTCACATAGAGTAGCAACTTAAAATAATAAACCTCCAATAATACGAATTTGGATATACAGTAGCATAATCAGAGATTAGTCCCTGTTCTTGGTAGCAGGCTCACCTGTGTCATTTCATTAGCCTTATGAAAACATGATTGTGCATTTTATGTAATTAATTTTTTTCTCCTTATAACCCCATGGTAAAATTTTATTGTGTATGTTTATTGAAGTTATTTATTGACCAGTGTTACACCCATAACTGCATCTTTTATGGCTAAAAATATTTCTTGAAAAGATTAAATAAGCTATGTTTATCTGTACTGTAATGTTCACATCCATTATTTTCTGAATGAACAGATCATTAGTGAAAATATGTGGATGTTTCTCTGCAGAATGGTGATTGGTGATGACATGGATTGAGCATGGTATCTGTGTCTGTCTGATTACAGCTCACATTAACAGAAAACTAAGCCTACTTAAAGAAAAAAAAACTCTCCATTTGGCCTCTTTAAAAGCAGAGCCTGAGATGGGAATTCTTATGCAAGAGATTATTGAAGGAGTGGATCTCAGGGATTTATTGGAGGGAGAGAAAATAAGGATATGCTTCTAGGACGGGTCTAGACTCAGGTCTGATCCAATGGAAATTCTGGAGAGTATATCACATTAGAGTTAGGCCCACCTGGAGGCAAGGCGCTAGGCTTTTAAATTCCCTGCCAGTTGTTGGCCATGGTCTAGGGTAAATCCTAGGCATTTCTAAGCAGGTGCTATCAATTAAGGGCAGTCTTCTGGAGAAGGTGCACATATGAGCATCAGTAGCTAATGCCTGCGGCAGTTAGGGTGTGGACTTACTAGGCCACTAAAGGAAGTCTTGGTGAGCACTAACAGTGTTAACTGTAGAAAAAAATGGGGAGTTTGTAATTATCAGTTTTCTTGCCTATATTATACTGTATAGTTAGAACTCAGCTAACCTTCCTCATCCTATCATTTGCATTTTAGAGCTTTGCTCCTGCTCAAGACTTGTCTAAAAATACCTAGACTTCCTTTTTTGCATCATGCTCATTGGGCACAAAATAGAAGCTGTTTCACCCACAAATAAGGACTGGCACAGCAATTATATTTTAAAGGTAAAGATAACCCCCCCCCCTTTTTAGGTAAAGTAAAGATAACATTGGAAGATAAAAATTGAGTTTTGAATCCACCTGGATTGTTCTTCCACTGATAGAAAACTTGTTTTCTCTGTTTACCCTTATGTTGGAAATCTGGGAGGTGTGTGACTGACAAATGGCATCTTTGTATAAATGGAAAGCTTATTATTGAATCATCTGTAAATAAAATGTTAGGATTTTTTTAAAGGTTTATTTATTTATTTGACAGTCAGAGATCACAAGTAGGCAGAGAGGCAGGCAGAGAGAGAGGAGGAAGCAGGCTCCCTACTGAGTGGAGAGCCTGATGTGGGGCTTGATCCCAGGACCCTGGGACCATGACCTCAGCTGAAGGCAGAGGCTTTAACCCACTGAGCCACCCAGGCACCCCTAGAGTTATTTTCATATATCTTTAATTGTTATGTATGCTAAATAGGGAATATAAATAGAAATTAAGCTGCAGTGTATAGAGAATATGGATGCTTACTTCCCAATATCCATTCTTCCCTTTTTCTATCTTAATAGAGTGCTTGAATTTTAGCTGGGTAGATGACTACATAGGATAAAGACTATATTTTCAAGTTTATCTTCGAGTTATGTGTAGCCACATGACTAAATTTTGTCAAAGGGATTTGATTAGATATATTCAGCCTGAATCACGACCTTCAAAAGAAGTTGCATGTCTTTTCCCTCTACCTCCTCTTTTCCTCCTTCTGCCATTGGAATGCAGATATCATGGCGCCTACTCTTGGATTACTTTTATCCAAAAGCAGGATCTTAGGGATGGCAGAGCAGCAAGGTAAAAATCTGGTCTCTGACACTGTTGAGCTTTCATACCAGCACTAGGATGCTTCAGTCTAGTTTGTTACATGAGAGAGAAGTAAAGTTCAGTCATATTTAAACAGCTTTTATTTTGGGCTTCGAGTCCAGCAACTGAATCTATACTCAAATTCAGTGATCCATCTAACCTTTTTCAATATCATTATATACTCTGACATACATAAGGCAATGGCAACAAGGTAGAGATGATTCTCTTCTTTATATGGGAAAGGAAAAACTTGAATAATTTCAAAGCATTTTTGATCTCTTGGTTTTATTGAAATGATTATTTATCATTTTTAAGCTGGGGATAAAGCTATGATCAACAAAAATATTATTTTACCAACAGAGAATTAATCAGGTAGTTTGAATAAGATCCAGCTATTAATCACAAGAGATATAGATTAGTTTGTATTTATGAAAAACTCTAAAAGTACCACATACATAAAAGCACAAGATATCATAATGCATTTACTTTGTGACAAAGATTGTGAACTTGAAGATGACTATAGCAATTGTTCAGAAAAAAATTCATCTAGAAAAAAAGTAAAAGCACATATCTTTTTTTTTTTTTAAAGATTTTATTTATTTATTTATTTATTTATTTATTTATTTATTTGACAGAGGTCACAAGTAGGCAGAGAGGCAGGCAGAGAGAAAGAGAGGAGGAAGCACGCTCCCTGCTGAGCAGAGAGCCCAATGCAGGGCTCGATCCCAGGACCCGGAGATCATGACCTGAGCCGACAGAGGTTTAACCCACTGAGCCACCCAGGCGCCCAAAAGCACATATCTTAAAGGAAATAGAAGTGAATGGTAAATTGTTCTTTCTACAAATTATCTTTACCTATCTCAATCACACATCATTGTTAGGAGCATTATGGTCTAAAACTTTATAAAATGGGGTATTTGAATACAGAACATCTTATTAATCATCAATACACAATAGCAACAATATCCTTGAAACAGTGATGTGTATGTTTATTGCTCTAAACCTGGGATATGTTGTACAACCTAGAGAGGGGAAAACATTAGCTCTCCCAGTTGAGGCTACAAGTTTTCCAGAGTATGGTTTTTCAAGAAATGCTGTCAAGATTAGAGGTTACATTGTTAATAAGTTGAATTTAAAATATCTCTTCTTACATAACACAATTTCAACCTCAATACACCTGATTCCAGGGAAGAAAACAAAGTTCTTTGAAGAACTAAGTCATCATAATGAAACATAAAGATTAGTAGGAAGGAAGGTTGAAAACTGAGCTGAATTATTGACTTAAGACTATTTTTTAACTGGATATAATATGAAAAAGACTTTTGTTGTGTCAGTAATTCATCCATCTTAGAAATATCGTAGAAATATTCGTATCGTAGAAATACGATAGAGGAAAGGAAGCAATAGTGATAGTAATTTTCCTACATTAGAATGTGAGCCAAAACAAAATTATTAAGCTTAAAAAGAAATAAAACTGCAATAATGCTCATACTATGTTCTTATTTTATGAAAAGCGCTTAGTATTAGTCTTAAATATTGGCTTGAGTAGTAAACATTTAGAAACAATTTTTTTCGTATTTCTATGGGCTAGGTTTCTGGTTGAAATATATAAATTGTACTAAGACTCTATGACAGGTGCTGAGCAAATTATAAGAGATAGAAAGATGAATAAGACAAGATGCTTCCCTCAAATCTTTGAAGGTGTAAAGATACACATTCTGGGAGTGTAGACTTGCACAGGCATTCTAAAGAGCAATCTGTTAGTAGTTAGCTAAATTGGAAATATAAATAAATGTGACCCAGCAGTGTCCCTCCTAAATATATGTTTCAGGGAAATTCTCACATGAGTCCATTAAAAAACAAGCATTAAAGTAGTCACTACAATATTGTTTGTGGTAACAGGGAGTTGGAGGCAATCTAGGTAAATGCTACTAATAGTGCTCACTGTAAAATCCTATTCAGCAATTGGAGGCAAAGGAACAGATGGAAGTATACTGACATGATAGACCATAAAAACAGCTTGGGTTGACAGAGTAAAAATCAAGTCAGTTGAGTGTAATAGCATTAATGTCATTTGAAAACATATGCATGTAAAATAATGTAGCCTGTTTTACTAGTACACCTAAAAATGAAAGATTATACTTTAAGCACTTTAAAATGAGTGGCCATTAGGAAAGAAGGAAATTGAAGTGCAGATAGAGAATGAAAAGAGATAAGTAAATAACTAAATAAATGAAAGAAAAATAAATAAGAACTCAAAAAGGGTGCTTTGTTGGAAAATGATGGTATTGAATCATTGCAATAGATTGGATGTTTGTATCTCCTGCAATTCTCCCCCTCCCAAATTTATATGTTGAAGCCCTAATCCACTGTGATGGTATTTGGAGGTGAGGCTTTGGGAAGTAATTTAATTTTGAGGGTAAAACTCTCATAAATGGGATTAATGCACTTACAAATGAGAAGAGACATGAGAAGATCTTTCTCTTCATAGCCAGAACAAGGGCCCTCATCAAGAACCCAACCATAAAAATAATAATAAAAAAAAATAGGAACCCAGCCATATTGACACCCAGATCTCAGACTTCCAGCCTCCAGAACTATGAGAAATAAATATTATTTGTTGTTTGAGCCACCTAGTCTATGGTAATTTGTTGTTGTATCCCAAACTGACTAAGACCGCCATGAACTTGTCGAAGAGAACAAGGTCTCTGCACCTAATATAAATAGAACTGCAATTAAAACAATTCTGAGTTGCACTTCTAATAGTAAGGTGGTTTAGATTTTGAAAAAATTATATTACCAAAGAGCTAAAAAAGTACTATAATGAAAAGTCATATATTCTGGCTGAGTTTGCAAAGAAAGGACAGCAGGCAAATTCTGTGGAGAGAAATGGCCACCACCATGGTGATGAGCATAAACTAATGCTAGGCTTGCCTTGAGAAGCATCTTAAGTTTTTAAAAAAATGTAATGGAGAGGTGCCTGGGTGGCTCAGTCTGTTAAGCATCTACCTCTGGCTCAGGTCATGATTCTGAGGTCCTGAAATAGAGCACCACATTGAGCTCCATGCTCAGTGAGGAGCCTGCTTCTCCCTCTCTCTCTGCTCCTCCAGTCCTGCTGTCACTCTCTATCTCAAATAAATAAATAAATAAAATCTTAAAAAAAGAAAGAAAGAAAGAAATGTAAAGGAGGCAAGGCCTTGGATCCACAAAAGTACAGTGTAGGAACTCTTGAAATCCAAACCCTTGAAAGTCAAAAACTTTGATGAAAATGAGAGCTGCAAAAACCCATTCACTTGCAAATAGAGAATCTGTAACCATAGTCCTATATTTAAGAAGGTGTGGCATTTGAACTTACACTGCCTGGGCGATACAGGAAATTTCAAATAATAATATAATTTTAAAGTGTTCTTAGGTTTTTCATGCCCGAATGCCTGGCAGGAAGAGCAAATACCCTCCTAAAGAGGGTATGTGCTCGAGGTTACACCTCAATTCACACTCCTCTGGATACTTGCAGATTAAGGTCACTTATACAAAACAAAATTAAAATTACGTGGGGAAACCAGATAAGAGAAAGAGTTCAAGAAAAACATATAAAAAATAACTAAATCTCCAAAGTTCAGATTTTTGAATAATTAAATTAAGAACACAAAGTGATTATATTAAAAATTATTCAGGAGGCAAAATGTGGGTCAAAAATATGAGTAATGATTAAAAGGTAAAAGGTATCAAATAGAACTCCTAGAAATGAAAAAGTATATATAATAATTGAAACTGAACATGAAATCAGTGGTTTAGATAGCAATTAGAGATAGTTGAAGAACAAATTAGTTAAATGACAGATTAACCAGAAAAAATTGTCAAATAAGGTAGAGAAATAAAGGAGATGGAAAATATGAGAAAGATGTAAGAGGCATGGAGATAAGAGTAGTTATTCAAAGATACAGCTATTTGGATTTCCAAAAGAAAAGAGTAGGGAGAATGGAGGCAAATAGTAATGAAGACATAGGGGCTGATTTTACATTGAATGATCAGAATCAAGATTCAAAATGAAGCCCCCCAAACAATGAAACCCAAAGAAGATAAATAAAAGGAGATTCACATTTAGATACATGAGAGTGAAACTGTAGAGGACCAATAACATTAGAAAATGTTAGATTAGCCACAGAGAGAAGAGGAGAAATTAAAGAAGAACAATTATAGTAGAAGCTGACTTTCTTATAGTTATCAAAAGTCATAAGAAAGGGAAATAATATCCATGAGCCAAGTACTGTCAGTAAAATTCTGCATTGTGCAAAATTATCATTACAGAATGTGGTTGAGATGAACATGTTTTCAGACAAGAATTTTCCATATACTGATTAGAGGAAATTCTCAAGGTGGTAGTTAAGGCAAAAAGGAAAATGATCCTGGAAAAATGATGTAGGGTGAAAGAAAGAATGGTGAATAAATGTGTAAAAATGAATAGAGCTTCCCTACGACCCTGCAATTGCACTCCTGGATATTTACCCCAAAGATACAGATGTCGTGAAAAGAAGGGCCATCTGTACCCCAGTGTTTATAGCAGCAATGGCCACAGTCGCCAAACTATGGAAAGAACCAAGATGCCCTTCAACGGATGAATGGATAAGGAAGATGTGGTCCATATACACTATGGAGTATTATGCCTCCATCAGAAAGGATGAATACCCAACTTTTGTAGCAACATGGACGGGACTGGAAGAGATTATGCTGAGTGAAATCAGTCAAGCAGAGAGAGTCAATTATCATATGGTTTCACTCATTTGTGGAGCATAACAAATAGCATGGAGGACAAGGGGCGTTAGAGAGGAGTAGGGAATTTGGGTAAATTGGAAGGGGAGGTGAACCATGAGAGACTATGGACTCTGAAAAACAGTCTGAGGGGTTTGAAGTGGCGGGGGGGTGGGAGGTTGGGGTACCAGGTGGTGGGTATTATAGAGGGCACGGCTTGCATGGAGCACTGGGTGTGGTGAAAAAACAATGAATACTGTTTTTCTGAAAATAAATAAATTGGAAAAAAAGAAAGAAAAAAAATGAATAGGTCATTCTAAACAAATAATTGTTGTATAAACAGTAGTAGTAATCTCTACTTTTTGGGCTAAAAATGGGTAACAGTGATAGACAATATGGAATTGGAATTACAGGAGTTTCAGGTTTCTGACATATGTGTATCATTCAGAAGTGTAGAAATGTTAAGTTTTAAAGAAAAAAAACTGGTAACTAGATTTTAAGTATAATATACATATTAAATTTTACTGTTTGAGAGGAACTTAGTAACCAAAAGCTTTACCACTATGTAAGTCAGTGTGTATTTCCTAAAAACAAGAACATTGTTTGATATAACTATAGTACAGATACAAAATCTAGACATTAATGATGGTACAGTATTATTATCAAATCTATAGCTCTTCAACTATTGTGAATTGTTCTACTGGTACTTTCTAAAATAAAAGCAAAAAACAAACAAAATGAAACAAAACTAACAAAACATTTTTCTGATCCAGAATCTATTCCATGTCTTTGTCATTATTTTTTTTAAAGATTCATTTATTTGAAAGAAAGAGAAAGAGTAAAGAGAGGGGTAGGGGAGGGAGAGGAAGAGAGAATCTCAAGTAGATTCCTGCTGAGTGTGGAGGCTGACATAGGGCCACCCTGATATCATGACGTGAGCCAAAATCAGGTTACTTAACTGACTGAGCCACTCAGGCACCGCTGTCATGTTTAATTTCCCTAAATCTGGAATAGATATTTCTTTGTCTTTCATAACCTATATATTTTTTTAAAGGTTGTATTTATTTATTCGACAGAGAGATCACAAGTAGGCAGAGAGGCAGGCAGAGAGAGAGAGAGGAGGAAGCAGGCTCCCTGCTGAGCACAGAGCCAGATGTGGGACTCGATCCCAGGACCCTGAGATCACGACCCGAGCCGAAGGCAGCAGCTTAACCCACTGAGCCACCCAGGTGCCCCCATAACCTATATTTTTGAAGAGGACAAGTCAAGTTTTTGTTACGATGTATTCAATTTGGGATTGCGTGATGTTTCATGATGATTAGATTAATCAATAATTAGGCCAGTTAGTCTTCACAACGATTCTGTGAGGATATTTACATTTTTTTTTATAGATGAAGGGGCAGATATATGAGAGTGATACATGTATCTGTGTATACAGGTATCATATGTGATACATGTATCACAGAGAAGGTAAGTCATACACCTACATGTAAATAGCGGAGTTAAGATTCAAATCCATATGGATGTCATCAGATAATCTTAACCGGAGTGTATGCAGGAGGCCCTTAAATATTTGCTGAATGAACAGTCCTTTATCACCTAGGTATAGAGTTGTTGGGGTGCTTAGTATAGCTGACATGATGATATGTCTTCCAGAGTAATTCTGGAAATACCTATAGTCCATTTTCTTAGTACTTCAAGTGCAAGTCTGTCCTGGTGGCCTCCTCAAAGCCTCACTAACTTTCCTATCCTTTTGTCTGATGACTGTACCCCAGTCCAGTTTGGGTACCATTGTATCTAGCAGTGAAAAGGTCATATTTGGAGTGGCTTTGAAGTATGCTCTGGAGAATTTTTGTGTTTCTTGTATGCCCATCTCCCTTGCTGCTTACCTCATAATATTTATCTATGGCCTATCCTGGTGCTGCAGAGAGGTGCATAATTTTTCCTCCAACCATCTCTGCTCTTGGTCTGGGTCATTTCACATGGAATCTGTACCTTTTTCCTACAGAAAAGTTGTTCAAGTTTTCTGTCTAATATTGTCTCCTTGTCCCATTACTGTGTGTCTGTGAATAACAGGCCTATTCCTTCATCTGGTTGTACAGAGAATAGGTACCTGTTCCCAAGTATGGCATTTGGAATTTAGTTCATCAAGACTTTCTTGAACTTACCATTCCTTGCAAACCCCATAGGAAAGCATGCTTTTTATTTTATTTATATTTTCATTGTACCACAACAATGAAGGTATTTTATATACCTTATACTCTAACCTGATGCTTAAATGTCCTTCTTGCTCTAACGAAAAGACTGATGAAGTGTAAAAGATTTTATTTATTTATTGGACAGACACAGGTCATAAATAGGCAGAGGCAGGCAGACAGAGAGAGGGGGAAGCAGGCTCCCTGCTGAGCAGAGAGCCCGATGTGGGGCTAGATCCCAGGACCCTGGGACCATCATCTTGAGCCAAAGGCAGAGACTTTAACCCATGGAGCCACCCAGGCACCCCCTGTTTAATAATTATAGCCTGATAATTTTTGTTTATAATGTGTTATAATTCATATTTTATTTATTTCTTCTCTCTATAGTCTCAAAAGTTTTTTTGTTATAAGTTTAATATAATGAAAAGTAGAGAAAATGTTTAAGTTATACCTAAATCAATAAAATAGTCTTACTGACAATAAGACAGATGTTTAGATTTGAATTTTAAAATATCTTGCCCATTTTTGTGGAATTTTTGTCATCATTTATTGTAATTATATAGTTTGGTAGATATAGGTTGTGTCTGTGTTCTCCCAGTTCTGTTGCAAATATCTGTTGAGACTTTTAATAAAATTGCCAAATCAATTTAATTTTATTTACTAATTTTGAAATAAGTTATTGAGAAAGAAAGGAAATGGTAGGCATATGATTGTACTTAGGAAATGAAATCAGTAGATGTTATTGACATTAAATGTTTTTACAAGAGAGAGAGGTTTCTGGATCTGACAATTAGAGGGCTATAGTCTTTTTAAGTATATAAGGGAATATAGAAACTGAAGTAGATTTTAAAGGAGAAATAAGTTATTTTTAAGAAAGGTAAACAAGATGATAAAACCAGTAAGTGGAAGGATATGAAATACAACCCATATTAAACCCTAGACTACTGTGTATCATTCTTTCCACATATGATTAAGGAGCCCAACAAGCTATTAGAACAAATTTTGGACAGGAGATACAGATTTTGTGAGTCATTGGCTTATAGAAGCTAATTGAATTTGTGTTTGTGGATATGCTAATTAAAATAATTTCAATTTCAAATGAGGTATTAAAGACATGGCATAATTGCATTAACATGATTCTCATACACAAACCCTAAAATTTTTAATAATTTCCAGATGACATATCAATTTCCCTTGATATGATATATTTAACTCCTGACTCTCATCATTGGATTTGAAAATCCCTCTTTTTCCTCTTCTTTTTCCCTTTCTTTCTCCTTTCCTAATATTCTAATAAACACCTATAAAACAAATTCCCAAACTAAAAACTAGAAAATTGACTATAACTTACAATTATATATGTAGTTCTCCCTCATTCTGTCCTCTTGTCTTCCCTCACCTATACTAACCACTCTCTTGAATCTCATGTTTTATTCCTTCCTGTCCCTTTTCTTCTTGATGGATATTTCAGTTTTTTCCACTTTTAGCCAAATGTGAATAGTTTTACTATGAATATTTGTTGTACAAGTATAACGCTCATTTGAGAAAAATCTCAAAGGAGTGTACATGTGATGGTTAATTTTCTATGTCAAATTGTGTGAATGACAGATACCCAAATTAAGCACTGTTTCTGGGTGTGCCTGTGAAGTTGTTTTCAGATGAGATTAGTATTTGAATCAGTGACTCAGTAAAGTAGATTGCCCTTCCTAACATGGGCAAGCATCGTCCATTCTTCGTTGGGCCTGAATAGAATGAAAGATGGAGGAAGGAGGATTTTATACCTTTATTGCTTGTTTCACTGACTGAGCTAGACATCTTATCCCATCTTATTTTGCCCTTGAACTGGGGTTTGCATTGCTGGCCCTCTTGGCTCTCAAGCCTTTGGACTCTGGCTGAACTATACCACTGGGTTTTCTAGTTCTCCAGTTTGCAGATCGCAGATCGTGAGATTTCCAGCCTCCATATTATATGAGCCAATTCCTCGTATAAATCAGTCTCTCTATCTCTCTCTCTCTCCCCTTCTCTCTTTTACTCTCTCACTCATTCTCTAAATACCTGTGTATTAATACAGGAGTGAAATTTCTAGATAGTAGGGTAAGCTTATGTTTTCCTAAGGTAGTTGTATTGATTTACATTCTTACCAGTAGTATGTGAGAATTCCAGTTGTTCCATTACTTCATAAACACGTAGTGTTATTTGGCTTCTAAATTTTCATTTAGCTAACTGTTTAATGATACCATATTGTGGTTTTTATTTGCATTTTTCTGATGATTGATGAAGTTGAACACTTTTCTCTTTGACTTATTGGCCTTGATATACTTTTTTGGTGAAGTATCTGTTGAAGTCTCTTAATCTTTTACCTGTGATTTTTTTGCCTTCTTGTTTTACAGATTTTAAGAGTTCCTTGTAATTTCTAGATGAATCCTTCATTTTTCTCTAAGATTTTAATTATGTAGCTACAAGTACCATTCTTTCCCAGTACAGTTTGTGTTGTATGAGACATACTTTTCTTCTTCCAAGATTGTGAACATATTTCTCGTATTTTGTTACAAACTTTGATCCAATGAGATTTCCTTTTCATTTTTCCAGTCATCCTGTATGTTAATTAATTGACTTTTTAAAAATTTTTTCTGGGTTTGGTTTGGTTGCAGTATGGTTAGTGTGAAATGGGTGATACCAAAAAGTTCTCACTGAATCACTTTGAATTCAGAAGTTGCATTTTTCTTCCCTAGCTGCCTAATTGATCTCATTGAGTCTCATAGCTCTTAAAACCGTTTATATGATGATGATTCCTAAATTCATTATATTCTACCCAGACTTACCAGGTGAGTTTCCAACTCATGTATTTAAGTGTTTTATGACATCTCTAATTGACCAAAGTAGGTCTGAAGGTTGTCTAAGACCTGCCATGAACAGTTTATATAATTTCCATCAGCAGAGATGTGATCATTTGGAAGCTGATCACATTATTTCTATTTATTAAAGAATTAGTTCTCACAATAAAATATTTCAAATACAAACTTATCTAATGTAAAAACTCTATTAGTAGATTATAGATTAATAGAAAGCAAACCTTTCTATTAATATACACAAGTATAGTGCCTCTGGGTGGGCATCTGCCCTTTGTTGGTGTGGGTATGGGTGCTCTTCCTCTCCCTGATGGGTTGGGTTCCTAACCCATTCCAGATTAGGATAGATATGAGGTTCTCAGCAGACTCAGGTCCAGAGCCTCAAAGAAGAGACTAGAGGCTTGATCTTCTAGCACTAGTTGAGTAAAGGGACCCTATGTGTTTTTTTGGTAAGAGCAAGTGTCACTGAGCTGTGAAAACTCAAGGTTTCAATGAATAGTGAACCCATTTATGTCAGTCTTATATTTGATTAGTAAACATGTTAATTCTGCTATTTCCACCCAGTTGTTTGAAGACTTATATGTATATAAGTCAAACAATGCTAGTATGTCTATCAGAAGAGACTGGTGCATGTGACTCTGCCGCCCCCACTCATCTAGCTATAAGTTTTATGTGTTTTCACAATGAGCAACCTAATAAGTTGAACCCTGTATGATATTGTGCCCTTCCCTGACATAGAAAGCTTTTATGGATTTGTACTGACAAGCTGCCAGGGCCAGAGTGCAACTTGGAATCAGTTCATATATACAAACATTCTTGTGCTTCCTCTGAGTTTTTAAACCTGACATAGCCTCTCATTGCAGAGATTTTTATTCTTCTCCTCCAGTCCTATCTCTCCTCTGGTCTTCCCCATTTCAGTAACTGGCACCAGTGTTCACCCCACTCATAAGAAACCAGGAGAGATATCCATAAATCCCCTAGATATTTTACATCCACCACTCCCTGTCTAACCCACTAGTAAATACTGTCGATTCTTTCACCTCCATATATTTCAAATATATCCCATCCACTGCTATCTTCTTAGTCTAGGCTATCTTCATTTCTCCTCTGGACTGTTGCTCTTATCTGTCTCTCTTCACACTTGTCAACCATATATTAATTCAGTTTCATACAACAGTCAGAATGGTAGTTCTCAAAGGAAAACTAGATAAAATTAGTCTCATAAATAAAATACTCCCATGGCTTGCCTTTGAATTCAGAGTGAAATCCAAATTCCTTGACATAATCTAGAAAGCCCTGCATAGATTGGTCTTTGCCTTTTCACCTCTTGCCACTCTCTCAACTCACTATGTCTTGGCCACACTGGTCTTTTTTCAGATGCTTAAATGTGCCCAGCTCTTTTTTCTTTGATGGCTCTGTGCCTACTCTTTCTCTACCTCCAGCTCTTTATATAGCTGACTCATTTGTATCCTTCAGGCCTAGGGTTAAAAACGTTCTCAGAGAGGCATATTCTGACCACTTACTTTCTATCATAATACCGTATTTATTTTATTTAGAGTATTTAAAGAATTATTCATTTTGTTATAAGAACTCAACACGCCTGAACTATACATTTTAATTTTAAGGTGTTGTCTTCCTAGGATGGAGGGAAATTTAAACTCAGTCAGTCTTGGGGCCTTGTCCCCTCAGGTTAGTGAAAAGATCCAAGGTACTCTGGAGGCCCTCCCATCATGGCAAACCACTTGCTCCATTTCTTATTCAGAGGTAGGAAGACTATATGGTCTCTTCTCTCTGAGGACTGACTTCCTTCCCAAGGTGCTGCCAGGGGCAGATTCCTGTCTCCACTCCTTCTAGAGCCTACAGTCTTCTCTGCCTTGAACCTTTAGGTATTCCTTTTATTTTCAAGCAAAATAACCTTTCTAGAACACCTAGTATAATTTTCTCCATTACTTTTGGCATTTGCAAACAAAAGCTAAAAAGTAGCCTAGTTTTAGCTTTTCTTTATGCCACAAACTTCCCCTGAACACTAATGAGGAAGGAAAAGGTTCAAACAGACCAGTATCTTAAAATACTATCGTACAAAGTAGGCCCGTGTTGGGCCAATTTGTTTATCGCCCATCTTCCTCAATAGTTTGGGACCATAATGAGGTAAGGACCATATCTGTCTTGTTCATCATTTATCTTTAGGGCCTGGCACATGTAATATGTAATCAGTAAGCATTTGTTGAATGCATGAATTAATGTGGTAGATAGTTTGCTTTATTCATTCTGTCAATGGACTATTAGATCTATGGTGCTCTTTTGGATGTGCTGAGGAAGACCTTGCCAAAATTAAGCCACCTGGAATCCTAACAGATTATTGTAAGTGTTTTGAATCATGAAAGATTCAGTGGTCTTTTATTAAAATGAGAATATTTCTAGAAGAATTAAAACCTGAATCTGTTTTTAACATTTTAGCAGAATCAGTATATGTCACCCAAGGCAATGCCTTACAGAAAAGTGGCATAGTTTAAGCTGAAGGAGAAGCTTAAGGAGAAGATAAAGGCCCTGCAGAGAGGAGAGGATCCTGAAGAAAATCAGTTGTTTAGAAGAATGTGTTCTCCCTATGCTTGTAGCCTTGGACAGTCATCTGGGAAACATGCGCATGTGTGAATACACACACACACACACACACACACACACACACAACTATCATCAGTGAAAGCAGGGGAGCTCATAAAATATACCCTGTTTGTTGGTTTACCATTTTGTAAAGGACAGCATAATCGAAGGTAGTTATAATGTCAGTGGAAGATAATAAGAAAGTACATGTAACAATATAATTAAATGGACCCATAGATGATTGTAAAGCCATCCCTGAAGAGTATTAATGGTTGACTGATGTCTGTTTCATTTTATTCCTGAGAAGTAGTCTATGTTGGTCCTATCCTGGAATATATAAGGTTCTGATTATCAAATTTGAGTATCACATAAAGGGAAAGTATATTATATTAAGTGTTTACTATGTTCTAGGTAATATGATTGAATTTTATATATGCTGTGTCCTTTAATTCCCTTCTATAACCCAGATCAGAATTTTATTTTCTTTATTTTATATTTTAGTCTCTCAGCAAAAGCGCAAAACTATTGCTAATGTTATGCTGAACTTGTACTTTGAGGAGATTAACAAAGAGTTAAATCTAAGAAGAAATGTAAGTTGATTAAAATTAAAATTTGACACATTTTTTCAGAATGACCAACTCTTCAAGATCAGAGTAGTAGAGGGCGCCTGGGTGGCTCAGTGGGTTAAGCCGCTGCCTTTGGCTCAGGTCATGATCTCAGAGTCCTGGGATCGAGTCCCGCATTGGGCTCTCTGCTCAGCAGGGAGCCTGCTTCCTCCTCTCTCTCTCTGCCTGCCTCTCTGCCTACTTGTGATCTCTCTCTGTCAAATAAATAAATTAAAACAAAATCTTTAAAAAAAAAAAAAAAAGATCAGAGTAGTAGAGACCTAGATAGAGCATTTCATTCACAAGTGGCTGAGGAGTTTTAGTCAACTGTAAATTCAATATAAATCAATAGTGTTAATGGAGCTGCCAAAAAGCTAATGCAAATGTTGCTCCTGTGGAAGAATAGTGTTTCATCAAGGATTGAAATAATCCCACTGGAATCTGTGCTGGTCCATCCACATTTGTTATAATGTGTACTATTGTGTACACTATTACCAGAGGGACTTTTACAAACAGGAATGCATCAAGAAGAGGGCAGTCAGGATGCTGGAGGAAGTTTTATATGATTAATGGTTGAAAGAACCAGAAGCTGTTTAACTAGAAAAAGAGAAGGGGGATGTAATAGGAATATTCAAATAATAACAACAAAATCATAATAACAAAATATCTGCATTCAATGTTTCATTGCCTCATTTCATTTGATCCTCACTATAATGCTTTAAGGTGATACTATAATGCTTCTATTGAAAGATGTAAAAAAGAAACAAAAAACCTGAGTCTCGGGGAATATAGAAAACTTCCTCAAATCTCAGACTTCAAATATTTCATGATTGTTTTGTATATGGAATTATGTTAACTTTTTTCTTTGTGTCTATCGATGCAAATTCTAACTCCCAAGAGGGAGAAAAGACCTAGATTAACAGAAAAAAGATTTTGGTTTGATGTTTAAAACAAACAAGCACCCAAAAACTTTCTAACAATTAGAAGCATTCAAGAATGAAATGACCTTCCTTGAGAGACAGTGAATTCTTCCTTTCTGGAAGTCACTTGTCAAGTGTGTTGGAAAAATGAACTCTGGGCTGGATAATTGTATAAATGTTCTCTCTGGTCTCCATGAGTCTAGGGGTGAAGGGATATGCGCATATGAAATGCTAATTATGAATACATTCTGGGGAAATTTTGTACTTGTGTGGATTATCTCCTGTAAAAGACAAATCCCCAAGTAACTTTCTTCCTGAAGTTTTCTGATCTACTTTTTCTTTTATAACTCAGTCCCTTGGTCATTTACCATTCATCATATTGCTATTTGGGATCCCTGGGAATTCTGACTGGTTCCTGGTCTTAAGAATCTCAGTCTTTTGTCTACATAAGTAGATAATTATTCTGTGGTGCCATGATTACTGAGGTGGTGACCAGATTCCTAGAGAATGGAGAATAGAGCTCATTAGTAACTTCTAGTGAATTGAGCCAGAAGGAGGAAAAATATTCAGAGGAGAGTCTGAGTTTTTTATGGTAAGGTGAGTAAAAAAATTGCCATGTGGAAAAAGAGTAGGGAATTTCAGCTATACTTTAGCCCACAGATGCAAAAACTACAGAGATGAAAAGAACTGCAAATAATTTGGTGTGATCGGAGAACAGAGACTGATGGAAGCGTAGGTCACAGATCACAAAGGCCATGCTAGGGATTTTGGACTGTATCTAGTAAGTTAAAGGAATAATTGAAGGGCTTTTAAGGAGGGAAACTATGCAAAATTATAGAAGTATATGTTCTGGAGGATATCACAGAAAGCATTTCTGTGGCTTAGATTGTTTGTTCCCTTTCTCTCTGTAAGTGTATATAATCAAGAGTCAAACCTGAGTATGTTCTTAGCTTCACAATAATCAACTCTCTGAGGAACATCCATAATAACAGATATTTCAGAAAATTTCTTGTGAACTTATTTTGTTTCAATGCTAGTTATAAATGCCTGGTGACAGCAAGGAAAGGAAAGAAGCATGTTTAACCAGGCTAAAATTTCACCTTCCATAAATGTTAGAAACATGATTTCTCCAATGGAAAAAAATTACAAGCAAACTTTGGAAGTTTTGATGTAAACCTTTCCTATAAAAAGGCTCCTCTTGTCCTTGTTTGTAGCACTAATTTTGCCTACCCTGCAGCTTGCTCAACTTTGTGATTCAACAGAGGTCTGTTTTTCTGTATTTTTGATCCTGTTCCTCAGAGACTGCTCAACCCAGTGGTCATAGTAACCCTGTGAGTTTGTTCTGCAACTTAGTGAGTTTCACCATGACTTGCTAGCCTTCCTTGCATTAATCAGGGGAAACTTCTGTAGCTCCTGCTTTCCATGTAAAACTCAGAAATGACATTAACCTCACAGGTGAGTAATGATAGGGATAAGAATAATAATACAGACCTCCCAAAAGAAATTCTACAAATAGACCTCCTAATTAAAAAAAAAAAAATACTGTCATCTAATGCTACATTCTCCCAGTCCTACCCTCCATTAGAGATATTAGAGGGGATGCCTTGATGTTTTTGTCAGTTAAGCATCTCACTCTTGATTTTGGCACAGATCATGATCTCAGAGTCATGAAATTGGTCCTCACAATGGGCTCCACATTGGCTGTGAAGCCTGCTTAAGATTCTCTCTTTCCCTTTCCCTCTGTCCCTAACCACCCTTCCCCCAACTCATGCTCTCTCTCTTAAAAAAAAAAAAAAAAAGGAAGGAAGGAAGGAAGAAAGAAGAAAGGAAATATTAGAGAAATTGCCCCACTTTATTTCCTTATTTCTAATTTATTTCCACATTTTGTGCCATCAACCTGCTTAGACAGACCTCTATATTTCCAGCACAAAATTCTGCTAACAATACCGCCCATGATGTCCTGATTAAAATCTTTCCATGGTACTTGAAAAAACCTGGTCACAATGTAGGCTTATTTATATAATATTGTAATAGTAGTGTTTTTTAATATAATTTTTAGTTTAGATATCCTCCTCTCTTAAATTTATGATGTAATTCACATAAAATGATGGTTAAAAAATTCTGTGGGACTCGATGTGCATTCTTTTATTTAAATGCTTACTTGATAAACCGAATTTTACGTGCTCAAATTTGTTTTAGGACTGCCTCCTATTTGCTTTACTTTCCCTCAAATCTCAGAACTATTATTTAGATGCTAAACCACTATAATTAAAGAAAAATTTTCACTTTCCTCCAAATAAGTAGTTTCCTGATTTTGTCCTCGGAAATGTGTGTGACGAGTTTCCAGAATCAGCAATAGTGAAACCAGTCTTAGAGTGGACTTGTCAGGCCATAGCTGGTTGGTAGAAGGAAGATACTTTGGTTGTATATTTGCACTTAACATGGAGAGCAGTCGTGAACACTAACCAACATCATCTCTAATTACTGCTGTGATTAGTATCAAAGAATTGGGTCCCAGGAGGCTTGCTTTCCTAAAGAAAATACAGTGCCATATGTTGTAACATTTTTTTGCATAGTTCTCATAGGTTATTAAGGATTTTTCTGTCCTGACAATTGTCCTATCAAAATTCCCTTTATTTGAAAAATATTTTTAAAGAAACAAGTTTTCCCCATTCTCAGGATTAATCTTTCTGAAAAAAGCCAGCCATTTCATTTTGTAAAAAAATATATTCTGTTCATATTCTAGAAGTGTACGAATAAAATGTAATTCATTTAAAGACCAAATAGAAGAAAAAAGGTTTTATAGAAGCCTCAAGGCCTTTTCTCAACATGGCATCTGCTTGTCAAGCAGTGTTTCAGTAATTAATATAGTTTAAGACTGCTGAACAAAATATTTTTTACTGAATAAAATGTTTTCCCTAATTCTTATCATTTCTTTCTTTTTTTTTTTTTTTAATTCTTATCATTTAAATGTGAGTAACCAAGGTTTCTGAAACACAAGGCAACATAAGTTCGTGGAAAGCATACAGTACTGGAAACTAGATCTGAAAATTGTCTTATAGATTTTTTTGTGTCTTTTAAATATTAGACCATATATAAAGGACATAATACATTTCTCAGTGCATGTCAATTGTAGGGATTTATCATGTTGTTTAAGAACATTGCTTTTTGGGGTGCCTGGGTGTCTCAGTGGGTTAAGCCTCTGCCCTTAGTCAGGTCATGATCTCAAGGTCCTGGGATCAAGCCCCTCATTGGGCTCTCTGCCTAGCAGAGAGCCTGCTTCCCCCTCTCTCTCTGCCTGCTGCTGCCTACCTGTGATCTCTCTCTCTGTCAAATAAATAAATAAAATCTTAAAAAAAAAAAAGAACATTGCTTTTTAAAATATTACCTTATATAGACATCTGGATTCTGCTCCAATATAAAAAGAGCTTGGAAGTCATCATTCCCATTCTTAAAACAAGAACAAGTTGAACAGACTGAAAATGAACAACTTTTCTTGATTCACCAGAGATCTGAGGTCACAGGGCAATCTGTACTCTGAAATCTGATTCAGCTAGAAGTCAGAGATGAGATTTGCTTATTGGGAGCAGAAGACACAGGAGCCATATTTTGATGAATTGTTGGAAGCTAAGTGTGGACAAGTGTGACTGTGAGAAACTCCAGAGACCAGAGTGTTAGGGGACCTGCACAGTTTCATGGGTTTTACTTCCAGAAACCACACCAAGTTCTCCCTGTGAAGATCTGAAGATCTCCTCCTTATAACTCTGGCAAGGTTGGAATAACCATTAAAACAACATATGACCAGCATGTTCTCCATAACAAGGGTCTATTCTCCAAGGGAGAATACTACCAGAACCTCTTTCCACGTGAGGGAAGGGCACTTTTCTCATTTCTGTCCCCTCTAGCCCTCCTGTCTCGCCTAAGTAGTGAGAAAAATAACCTAAGAAACATTTTTGATGGTAATGGTCCAGATATGTGAGCCAACTGAGATTTGATCATAAAATTATAAAATGCTTTCCCTCCCCCACACCTACCATCACACCAATGGGACTCTGATTTAATACATATTGGATTATAAATGGAAGAGCTGCGAAACAGATGCTCTCTGAGCAGTGTTTAGAGAAGACCTCAGTCAAGGGAGGAGACAAAACAAAAACACTGGATGAATTTAAAGCCTCTGGAACCTATAGCTACAGTCAGAGGAACCTAAAATTTCCCATCAAAGGCCTATTTACCTCAGTTCCTATTACCCCATACCATCTGTCTGGCTTTTTAAAGAAGTTACAAGGAACGGGAGGTTAAGATGGTGGAGTACTAGGAGGACCCTACGTTTGCCTCATCCCTGAAACATAGCTAGATAAATATAAAATCATTCTGAATGCCCAGGAAATCAGTCTGAGGACTGAGAGAACAAACTACACAGCTAGAGGGAAAGAAGAGGCTGCATTATGGAAGGGAGGAGGTATGGAGATGTGATTTAGGGGAGAAAAGGATTGTGGGTGCTGTGGTGGGAAGGAAGCCCTGATCATGTTGGAGGAGAGAGAGAGAGAGAGAGAGAAGGAGAGAGAGAGAACAGTGCACAGGGGATCACACAAGAAAAACACTTGCCCCAAACTACTGACTAGGAAAACAAGAGGAGCTGATGATTGTGAGTTTTTAAAACCAACAGAGCTCAAAAACTGGAGTTTTGAAAGTCTGTGCTATGGTTGGTGTGGAGCATGGTAGGCAATACAGTGCTCTTCTGGAGAAGGAAGGCAGAGACTGGGAGGCAAGTGCGCTATCTGAGGATCACTGGGGATGCACTGGGAGAGTCATTTCTCTCTTCATGGAGTACATCTTGGAGAGGTGGCATTGCCTTTAAGGGGACAAAGAGTCGTGGGCACTATTGTACTGCCCCATTCCCTAGTAGAGGGACACAGACACCTGTGAAGGGCAGCTAACCCAGTCTCCAGCTTTTTGCTGTGCTTTACCCTAAACTCCAAGCTCCTGCACATTGATGTGACTAACCTGGGACAAACTGACACCAGCTCCAGCTCAGTGAAACCCTCCCCCAGAGGACCAATGTGGGTCTATGCGGTGCTGGGTCCCTAAAGTTTAGAGTTTTAAAACTCAGTCAGCATGCCTGAGATAAAACAGGTGCACTGCACTGCTGGTTGGGCAGATGGCCTGGGCACAGACAAGATGTGTCTCACAGGGATTTGTGGGACACATGGAGGGAAATTGTACACTCTTCTGTGAGGACTTCCCAGACAGTGGTTGGTGCGAACTCCCCAATCTGGGGCAGAGGGAAAGAGCTCCATTTCTCCTCCTGTCCTTCAGCCCAGTCCAATTTCACTGAGTAGCACAGTGCTTACAGTGGAGGCCTTAGCCATTTACACAAGCCCTGTCCCCCTCTGCTCGGCAGATGCTTCTTTACTAGGCAAGTGTGCCTGAGAACCAGAGAGCAGGCCTCTCTGCCAGAAGAGCACAGACCTCCTGCACACAGCAAGTCAACTGACTGTAGAGTGCTGAAAAACCTCAGCTCTAGTGAAAATAGGATCTGGCCCCTTTTAACAGGAAGACCAGAGCACATCTAGTTAAAACTCGCCACACTCTGGACAAGATCCAAACACTACAGACAAGAAGAAACAAGATCCTCACTGCAGAAACTCACTGGAGAAACTCTGCATAGGACTGACCTGAGGGAAAGACCAGACAAAACATAGCAGCATTTACCAGAAACACTTCCTGAAGCATCAGGCCCAGTACGGTATATAACATATTCTTCATAAAGCCATTACTCAAGAGCAGGAAACATAACAAGCTTTCCTAACACAGAGAAGAAGACAGAAACCTAGACAAAATGTCAAGACAGAGGAAATCATCCCAAAAGAAAGAACAAGAAAAGGTTACAACCAGAGATCTAATTGAAACAGTTATAAGTAATATGCTGATCCAGAATTTAAAGCAACAATTTTAAGGACACTAGCTCAGCTTGACCAAAGCATAAAGACACCAGGGAGACCCTTACTGTAGAGATAAATGACCTAAAAACCAGTCAGGCCGAAATAAAAAATGCTATAACCAAGATGCAAAACCAACTGGATGTAATGATCATAAGGATGGAAGAAACACAAGAAGAAATAACTGTTACAGAAGATAAAATTATGGAAAATAATGAAGTTGAAAAGAAGACGAAAGGATAATATTTGATCATGAATGTAGACGTAGGGAACTCAGCAACTCCATAAAGCATAATAACATTTGTATCTTAAGAGCCCCAGAAGAGGAAGAGTGGGAAAAGGAACAGAAGATTTATTTGAGCAAATTATGGCTGAAAAATTCCCTAATCCGGGGGAAGGAAACAGATGTCCAGATCCAGGAGGCACAGGAATTCTCATTAAAATCAACAAATGCAGGCCAACACCAATACATATCATAGTAAAATCTGCAAAATATAAAGAAAAGGAAAAAATCCTAAAAGCAGCAAGAGAAAAGAAATCCCTAACTTAAAGGAAAGACAGATCAGGTTAGCAGCAGACCTATCCATAGAAACCTGGCAGGCCAGAAGACATTGCAGGATATAGTCAACACACTGAATGGGAAGAATATACAACCGAGAAAACTTTATCCATCAGGGCTGTCATTTAAAATAGAAGTGGAGATAAAGTGCATCCCAGGCAAAAAAAAAAAAACAAAACAAAACTGAAGGAGTTCATGAACTCTAAACCCAACCTGCAAGAAATATTAAAGGGAAATCTTTGAGTGGGAAAGGAAGACCAAAAGTGACAAAAACTGGAAAGGAGCAGAGAAAATCCCAGAAACAACGACTTAACAGGGAATGCAATAGCATTAAATTCATATCTATCAATGACCACTCTAAATGTAAATGGACTAAATGCTCCAATCAAAAGACAAAGTTATCAGAATGGATAAAAACAAGACCCATCCATATGCTGCCTGCAAGAGATTCCTTTTAGACCCAAAGACACTTGCAGACTGAAAGTGCGGGGATGGAGAACTAACTATTATGCTAATGGATGTCAAAAGAAAGCCAGGGTTATAACCTTTGGGATGCAGCAAAACTGGCTTATACTTATATCAGACAAACTAGATTTTAAAGACTGTAATAAGAGATGCAGAAGGGCACTATATTGTAACATAGGGGTCTATCCATAAAGAAGATCTAACAGTTTTTAAGTATTTATATGTTTGGAAGCGCCCAAATATATAAATCAATTACAAACATGAAGAAACTCATTGATAATAGTATAATAATAGTAAGGGACTTTAACGACCCACTTACAGCAATGGAAAGACCATCTAAGCAGAAAATCAACAAAGAAATAATGGTTTTGAATGACACACTGAACCAGATGGACTTAACATATATTCAGAACATTTCAATCTAAAGCAGAATATGTGTTCTTTTCGAGTGCACATGCGACAGTCTCCAGAATAAATCACACTGGATCAAGCCTCAACAAATACAAAAAGATTATCAAACCATGCATATTTTCCAACCATAATACTATGAAACTTGAAGTTAATCACAAGAAAAAATGTGGAAAGACTACAAATAAATGGAGGCTAAAGAACATCCTACTAATGAATGAATAGGTTAATGAGAAATTAAAGAAGAATAAAAAAAATATATGGAATTAAATGAAAATGAAACCATAACAGTCCAAAATCTTTGGGATGCAGCAAAAGCAGTCAATAAGAGAGAAGAGTATAGCAGCAATATAGGCCTACCTCAAGAAGCAAGAAAAATCTCAAATACACAACCTAACTTTACGTCTAAAGGAACTGGAAAAAGAACAAGTGAGGCTTAAAGCCAGCAGAAGAATGGAACTAATAAAGATTAGAGCAGAAATAATGATATAGAAACAAACAAACAGAACAGATCAATGAAACCAGGAGCTGGTTCTCTGAAAGAATAAAATTAATAACCCCCTAGCCAGACTTATCAAAAAGAAATGATAAAGGACCCAAGTAAATAAAATTGTGAGTTAAAGAGGAGAGATCACAACCAATACCACAGAAATACAATTATCAGAGAATATTATGAAGATTATATGCCAACAAATTGGGCAATCTGGAAGAAATGGACAAATTCCTAGAAACATATAAAATACCAACACTGAAGCAGGAAGAAATAGAAACTTTGAACAGACTGATAACTAGCAAAGAAATGGAACCAGTAATCAGAAATCTCCCAACAAACAAAAGTCAAGGGCCAGATGGCTTCCCAGGGGAATTCTACCAAACATTTAAAGAAGAGTTAATATTAAACTTTTCCAAGGAATACAATTTGAAGGAAAGATTCCAAACTCATTCTATGAGACCAGCATGATTTCCCTGATTTCAAACCCAAACAAAGACCTCACTAGAAAGGAGAATTACAGACCAATATCTCTGTATCCTAAATGCATATGGAAAGTGAAAGAAGCCAACCAGGAATGTCAACTACTGTAGTACTCCAATGAACATGGATGCAAAATTCTCATCAAGATACTAGCAAATCAAATCCAACAGTGGATTAAAAGAGTTATTTTCCAAACCATAAATCTGGGAAGCTCAGATAAAACAAAGAGCTTGATAAATGTCAAAAATCCACACCCAGACATATAATATTCAACTACAGAAAACCAAAGACAGAAAAAATCTTGAAAGAAGTCAGAAAAAAATAACTACAAAAAACAAAACCCAAACCAACTTTACCTGTAGAGGAACAAAGAAAACTAGAGCAGACTTGTATTCAGAAACCGTGCATGCTGGAAGAGTAGAATGAAACAAAGTGTTGAAAGGAATCAACCTAGAATTTTATATTTAATGAAATTACCTTTAAAAAATGAAGGAAAATTAAGACTTTTTCAGACAAACAAACCTTAGGGAATGCATCACCAGCAGATTTACCCTGCAAGAACTATTAAAAGAAGTTCTCCAGGTTGAGAGAGATGATATAGGTAAGAAACCCAGATCTACAAAAGAAAGGAGGAGTGTTGGAGAAGAAATAAATGAAGGCAAAATATAATTTTTTGTTTTTCTTGTTATTGATCAAACTAAAAGATAACTGTTTAGAATGGTAATATTAACAATATAATGTCTAGTTATAGCATATACATAAATGAAATGAATCATGACAATGTTAAAAGAGGTAAGTTAGGATTGATATAGCTTTGGAAATTCTCTGATATAAGGTACCTGCACTATGATGAAATAGTGTAGCTTTATTTTAAGGTAGACTTAAATTAATTAAAAATGCATATTGCAAAAAGTGCATATTATAGACTCTAGGGTATCCACAAATTTTTTTTTAAAGATGCTCTAAGGAGATAAAATAGAATCATACCGAATACTCAAATAAAACCAATAAAGGCAGACCAAGATTAGAAAAAAAACAAGGAACAAATGCAGCCAATAGAAGACAGTTGTAAATATTGTAGATATTGATCCAGCTATATCAATAACCATGGCCTAGATAGACTAATTGAAGATGCAGATTGCCTGAGTGGACAAAAAAAGAACCCAACTATGTGTTGTCCACAACTATATGTCATTTACAAGAAGTCCACTTCTTGAAATATAGAGACACAGATAGGTTACAAGTAAATGAATAGAAAAAGATAAACTGCTAACACTGATCAAAAGAAAGCTGAAGTAGCTATATTAATCTGAGATAAAGCAGACTTCAAAACAGACAATTATCAGGGATAAAGAGGAACTTTAGATAATGATAAAGGAGTCAGTTCTCTGAAAAGACAAAACAATCCTAAATGAAAATGCACGTAACAACAAAATATCAAAATATGTGAGGGAAGACTTGACAGACTTAAAAGGAGCAAAAGTAAAATCCACTATTAGAGCTGGTGGTTTCAACATTACTTTTTAAGTAATTGATAGGTTATGCATTCAGAAAATGAGTAAGGGTGTATTTGACCTGAATAGCACTATTGATAAATTTGATCTAATTGACATTTATGGAGTATTCCATCTGATAACAGTAGAATACACATTCTTCTCAAGCTCATATGACACATTCATCAAGATAGACCACACTCTGGACCATAAAACACATTTTCACAAATTTAGAAGAATAAAAGTCATACCATGTATGTTCTCAGACCACAATGGAATTAAACAGAAACTGACAATATTAATCAATGATGAGGATGAAGAGTGACAGGAACTCTCATTAATTGCTGGTGAAATGGAAAATGATATAGGCACATTGGAAGACCATTTATCAGGTGTTTTGTTTTTTTATTTTTTTTACAAAGCTGAACATATTCTAATAATTTGATAAAGCAATCACACTCCTAGTTATATTCATAAATTGCCAGAAACTGCAAGCAACCAAGATGTCCTTCAATACGTAAATGAATAAACAAACTGTGGTATATGTTTATGATAGAATATTATTCAGCAATAAAAAGAAATGAAGTATTAAGTTGTGAAAACACATGGGTGAATCCTAAATGCATACGGAAAGTGAAAGGAGCCAACCTGGAATGTCAACTACTGTAGTACTCCAATTAAATGATATTCTGGAGAAGGCAAAACAAAAGATCAGTATTGCAAGGGATTCACTGGGAAGGAATGAAGGATAAATAGTTGAAGCACAGGGGATTTTTAGGTCAGTGAAATGATCCTGTATTATCCTGTAACAATGCATACATGACACTACACCTTTGGCATTGGGCTTTGTAACACAAAGTGTGAATCTTTATGCAACTGTTTTAAAGATTTTATTTATTTATTTATTTAAGAGAGACAGGGCCAGGAAGGGGGCAGAAGGGGAAAGAGAGGGATGATCAGACTCTGCTGAGCGAAGCCCATCATGGGCTGAGATCATGGCCTGAGCCCAAATCAAGAGTAGGATGCTTTACTGACTGAGCCACCCAAACACCCCTGTATGCAACTATTAAAAAATAATTTTAGGAGGTTTGGGGATCCCAGGATGGAATGTAGAACGTAGTAATGCAGTCTAACTATTAGGAAGATATGAAACAACCTCATTGAAGGGGTTGGGAGGAACAGGTATTGATCTGAGTAACTTTGGAAATAAGAGAAGCTTGTGGTAAAACTAAGCATAAGCACTGTGCTCTAAAGTTGTTAAAGTTATTTCCTACAGGTTACCAATTCTGATGTTACTATACATGCATATTGCCAGTAAACAGTCAAGTAAATGGATGATAGATAATGGAAGCCACGTTCTTCAGTTTTGGTGTGAAAGTTTGCCGAGAAGCAAGGGTAGGAGGCTAGAATGATAAATATCTCCAGAGTTGGAGATATCAATATGAACTCATGTGTAGCTTAATATAATATAGATAGTTACATACAGAATGATTTATAGATATGTACATGTGTATCTGCATGTATTAGTATACACACATGTAGTTCTTTGCTCTGTCAGCTGATAGAACCTAGAATCAATGACATTCTAGTATCAACAAGCACGCTTAGCTCCATGACCTTGGTTTCTAATACTCTCTAATAAAAGGAACTGTATTTTTTTTTTTTTTTTTTGAAATGGCTGGTTCTAGAATGGAATGAAAAATATACAAGATGATTCTGGAGCATCTTATACTAATAGAAAGTCAGATAATTTTTTTTAAAGATTTTATTTATTACAGTGAGTGAGAGAGAGAGAGAGAACATGAGCTTGGGGAGGGGTGGGGGGAGAAGGAGAAGCAGACTCCCCACTGAACAGGGAGCCCGTATGGGGCTTGATCCTGGGACTCTGGGATCATTACATGAGCGAACTGAGACGCCAACTGACTGAGCCACCCTGGTGCCCTGAAAGTCAGATAATGTTAAGAAGAAGCAAACCAACCCATAATTATGGGAGTATGTCAAAGTGATACAGCAGGGGCCTATTGAAAGAGCTCCTTATGGACAAACCTGAAAAAATTTGAGCAAGAAAATAAAAAAATAAACATGAAGTACCACTTGTCTATAATCTAGGTTGTAAAATGTATATGGGCCTATAACTGATATGAATTAATGATTGAAAAAAATAAATGGAGCCAGGAGATAATCCTCTCACCAGAAGAATTCAAAATGAGTTTTGTAATATTCTACTTTGAAGGAGATGAAGCATAGCTCCCCACTCATTAGGTTCATTATAACTGAGTTCCCTTCCTTCAAGTATGAGAAGTGGGAAGAAAAAAGAAACTCTAAAGTTGAGAAATCCAATAGGTATTGCCTTTGCCAAGGGGATCAAAGTGAACATCAACAGTGATAAGTCATAACACTGTAACCATGATATGATGTAATAAGAAGGGTACTTTTTCTCTGGGTCATCCTCCAAAAAAACATAATATAGTCTCATTATCAGAAAAATCAAACAAATCCCAATGGAAGGCCATTTATAATATACCCCCCCCAAAAAAGTGTCTGAGAACATGTGATAGCCAAACAGCCTAATAAAATAATGATTTTTCCCCCCTTTGGAAAAGTTCTGTAAACAAAGTAGCCTGTTTACAACCCAGAGAATAATATTGTTCTGATTGCTCTGTTGACTTTCTTTTTTGCTCAGTCAGTTGATAGAATCTCGGGTAAAGGTGTTCTCATTCCTCATTTAGGAAGCACTTTTGCATCTCTTGGTAGAAAAGTCCAACAGTTATCCAGTTTCTCTCTTCTCTTCTTCTTTTGGAGAAATCAAAGGAAACAGACTGTCAAGGAAAAGGGTGGGAAAAAAATTAGGTCTGATGAAAAAGAATGGAACCGGGAGAGAGTTAGGCCAAATGGTCACTGTACCAATCAGGTGGGCCAGGGAAATAGAAACAATCTGCTCCATTTGGGGGCCCCATGGGGTCTTCTAGATGGCTAAATGTAATATAGAATCATAGATGGGATCCTAGAATAGGAAAAAAGACATCAAGTAAAACAAAGGATATCTGAATAAAGTATGCACATTAGTTAATAATACATCAGTGTTGGTTCATGAAGTGTAACAAATGTACCATATTAATAATATAAGATGTTAGTAATAGGAGAAACTGGGTACTGGGGTATAGGAAAACTTTCTATGTTTTCAGTTTGCCTGTATATATAACACTAAAGAAATTAAATACTAAACTGAATAAAACTAAAGTAAACTAGTTATAAGCCCCAAAGAGTAAATAACTAAAATAAGGTTTATTAAAAAAAAAAAAATGTATTACCCTGTAGGGAGCTCAGTGAATGCAAGGAATAGATTCTTATTGTGCAATTTCAAGCAGCAGTGGGAGAATTCATGTCTGTATGGTGATGACCATATCAGAATATATTTATGGAGATGTTGCAGTCCTCAGCATTTGCCACTCAACCATGCGGGAAGTAATTCATGAAGTCCCTTTATAAAAATAAGTTCTAAATTATGGAGTCTTTGATTTTCTTCCATCAATGTGAGGGGTGCCATAGTTCAGCAAAATGCTCTGGGTAATGTCTTTTGCAATGCCCGAGCATATCTGAGTCTATCTCTTTGCCATTAACATTTCAGGGGTGTATAAAAGGAAGGAAAACAAGTGTGTTACAATTAATATCCACAATAGTAGATTAAATATTGACTCTTTTTTCAAATATATATATTTCATATATATTAGGACTGTTTTTGTTTTTAATATTTTATATTAAAATATCTTTGTATTATATACAAGAAAAAACAAAGGTTATAAAAATACATACAAAATTTTAGGTCCTTTTCCATCTGCTGGGTTAGAAATTGTGGCTTGTGAGTTGCACATTTTGAGCTGGCCCCATTGTCTAAGAATCACACTGCTGCTAATTGATATACATTGTGTTTGCACAATTTAAGTAAAACGTCTTCTTTTAACGGGACCAAAATCAATTTATTACCCTGCAAAGGGCAGTAAATGGCTCTTACATTGTGGATAGAGTGTTGAAATTTCTCAGACTACTTTGGTGATTCAAATTAAACTGTTGGCCTTTGCTATACTGGCAGGTGTTACCCTGAGGTATTGCCATGTATTCTTTAAAAAAAATCCAGTAAGATAAAGCCAAGAGCTATTCATATTTCCTAAAAAATTTTTCTTTTGGAAAATAAAAACTGTGGAATTTCTGCTTATAGCACAGAAAAATTTGCTGTAAGTGTATGTTTTTTACTTATTCTACTTAGAACTGGGTAACAAGAAACTGGCACTGAGTTGTTCTGTCTCTGTCCCTTCACATGAATCAGTAACCAACAATTTGCTAGTTTTATCTATCTACCTTTCCCTCTTTCTGTTCCTTCTTTTCCCCCTCTGCCCCGCTTAGCAAAAATAGATCAAGTACTGTGTACATAAAGGAAAATTTAAGTTGATCCTTTTTAAAAAAGATTTTATTTATTTGAGAGAGAGAGAAAGAACAAGAGTATGAGGAGGGTAAGGGGAGGAGGGAGAGGGAGAAGCAGGCTCCCTGCTGAGCAAGAAGTCCAATGTGATATGGGGCTTGATCCCAGGACCCTGACGTCATGACCAAAGCCAGACACTTAACCTACTGAGCCACCCGGGTGCCCCTAAGTTGATTCTGAATTGATCTAATTTTAGAGTTATTGTATAACAACAGAAAAATTAAAAACAATTATTTGAATTTTTGTTTTGAAGTCTATAATATATTATTGAAAACATTAACTCTGTATCAAGATTTTGTGTATAATCTGCAATTGTAACCCCACAGTCTATTTTCCTTGCCCAAGCTGCCAGGTTAAGTGATCAGTGTAGTCATTTAAACAGAAATGAACCAAATATAGTGAAATCTGTTATTTAGTAATGTTACTGTATTTGTTTCACATTTTATTCATTTGCTACTCTTTTTAAGTGTGGGGGTGGGGCTTCAGCCAAACCCAAGTATCTAAGAGTTAATCATTTCATAGCTTATTATTTAGACCAAGCACTGGTTCATATTTGTCCTTAGAAAGTTTCTTTGACTTCATGCCTTAGTTACCTCAGATGAATGATTGAGTATATTTTGATCCACAAGGCCCGAGACCCAAAAGATACCACTGAAGTGGCCTATGGGGAAAAATTAAATTACTAAATGACTTTAAAGGGTTCTCTCTTTCTGGGCCACACATTCCACTGGGATTTTACGGGTCAGGTTATAAATTTAGAATCATCATTACTGATTTGAGCCCCAAATCAGTGTATCAGGGTTTTCAGTTTCATCAGATTTCCTGAAAGGAAACTCGTTCTTACTTCTCTGAGTAGTAGAGTGAAGTTTAAGTCATCAGACTTAGGACTCATTGAGTAAGTCAGACTGAGTGATTAATGCCAGTTTAAAAGGAGAATGGACCTTCTCCCCAAACAGTTCTATTTGCCCAGTTAGTCACCTGGTCTGTTGTTCCCATAGTCTGGGCTCCAGAGGATGCTCGGCCATTGTGTTTAATGGTGGGAAGTGATGGCAGTTCCCATGAACTATGCCTTCTAGATGACAAATACTTCCATTTGTCTCTCAACTTTTAAGACTCTGTAATCTCATAAAATGGACATTTCTCTCAGGATACCAACATATCTCCTGAGACCTCTCATATTGGCTCTGATGCTTCATCAATATTTAAGAATAGTTTCTTTAAACAACTTTTTCAGTTTTTTAGAAATCCTTTAGGGGAACAAGCATGTGGTACCTTCCACTATGTCATATTCCTGCATGTATCATTTAGCTCTCTTAAGTTCTTCCAGGACTTCACATTACTTTCATGATTCTGCTCCTGGAGTTAGTGATCAAATGGGAGTAGACCACCAATGTGGAAGTTTCAGGTGACCAGGAAGCCTTGGTCAAAGGGGGTTTATGGAAATGTAGTTGAGATAAAGATCCATCATTCTGATAAAGATTCATTTTTTTTTTAAATCCATTCACCTACTGAAGGACATCTTGGTTGCTTTCAGTTTGGGCAATTACAAATAAAGCTACTATAAACATTTCTGTACAGTTTGTGTGTGGACATACATCTTGAACTCCTTTGGATAAATATTAAGGAACATGATTATAGATGATATGGTAAGAGTATGTTTTGTTTTATGAGTAACAACCAAACTATCTTCCAAAGTGGTTGTGCCATTCTGTATTCCCACAAGTAATATTTGGGAATTTCTACTGTCTCACATCTTTGTCAGCATTTGTTATTGTCAGTATTCTGGGTTTTAACCATTCTAAAAGGTGTCTGATGGTATCTCTTTGTTATTCTATCTGGCATTTCTCTGATCATATATGATGGGGAGTATTTTTTTCAAGTGCTTATTTGCCATTTGTATATCTTTGTATATCTTCTTTAGTGAGGTGCCTGGTAAGGTTCTGACTCATTTTTTAATAGGGTTCATTGTTTTCAAATTAGTGATGAGCTTACCTTTTCATCCAGTTAGCAGTGTCTTTCAGTAATAGAAGTTCTAAATTTGGATTAAGTCTAATTTATCAGTTTTCAATTTTTGTTTTTATGGAATGTTCTTATGGTGTTATAGCTAAGAAATCTTTTAGTAACCCAAGGTCACAAGGATTTTCTCTTATGTGTTCTTTTAAAAAGTTTTACAGTTTCAGGTCTTATGCTTACAGCTAGGGGATCCATTTTGAATTAATTTTTGTATAAAGTTTGGATTGGTCTTCATTTTTTATATGTGAATAATCAGCACCATTTGTTGAAAAGACTGCCCTTTCTCTGATGAATTCCCTTTGCACTTTTGTCAAAAATAAGCTGTTCATTTATGTGTGGGTTTATTTCTGGGCTCTCAATTGTGTTCTTTTTATCTGTTTATTTCTTGGGACACTAATAAGCACACTATCTTGATTACTGCAACTTTTTTTTTTATTTTTATGTATTTATTTGACAGAGAGAAATCACAAGTAGATGGAGAGGCAGGCAGAGAGAGAGAGGGAAGCAGGCTCCCTGCTGAGCAGAGAGCCTGATGCAGGACTCGATCCCAGGACCCTGAGATCATGACCTGAGCCGAAGGCGGCGGCTTAACCCACTGAGCCACCCAGGTGCCCCTTGATTACTGCAACTTTATAATAAATCATAAAATTGATAGTTTTAATCCTCAAATGTTGTTCTTCTTTTTCAAAGTTGTTTAAGTTATTGCAACTCATTTCTGTTTCAGTATGAGTTCTAGAATCAGTTTGTTAAATTCTACAAAAATCCTCTTATGATTCAAAGGGACATTTTGAATATAGAAATCAAGTTGAGAATTCATATCATGACAATACTGAGTCTTCTGACCCATGGATGTTTAAGTCTTTAATTTCTTTTGATAGTTTATAGTTTCCACTGTAAAAATCTTACAATTATTTATTGTATTTATCCCTTAGTATTTCTATAATATTACAAGTAATATTTTAATCTTTAATTTCTGATAGTTCATTGCTAATATTTAGAAATACAGTTGATATTTTATTTTGATTTTGTATCCTCCCAAATTGCCATTCATTTATTAGTTCTAGTAGCTTATATATAGGTTTCATTATATTTTCCAACCATATGATCATATTGTTTGGTAACAAAGTTTTCACCCTCCTTTGTTTCTTTTTCTTGCCTCATTCCACTAACTAAAACTTCCAACACAGTTCTGAATAGAAATCCCAAGAATATTCAGTCATTAGAAAGGATGAATACCCACCATTTGCATTGACATGGATGGAACTAGAGGGGATTATGCTAAGTGAAATAAATCAGTCAAAAAAGACAATTATCATATGGTTTCAGTCATATGTGGAACATAAGGAATAGAGTGGAGGACCACAGGGGAAGGGAGGGAAAACTGAATGGGAGGAAATCAGACAGGGAGATAAACCGTGAGAGACTTTGGACTCCAGGAAACAAACTGAGGGTCACAGAAGGGAAGAGGGTGAGGTCACAGAAGGGAATGGGGTAACTGGGTGATGGGTATTAAGGAAGGCATGTGTGGTAATGAGCACTGGGTGTTACGTGCAACTAGAATCATTGAAATAAATATATATAGAGAGTCCTAAGAGTGGGTAACCTTACCTTGTTCCTGATTTTAGGGAAAAAACATTCCATCTTTCACCATTAAAAATGAAATTAACTGGGGTGCCTCTGTGGCACAGTCAGTTAAGCATCTAACTCTTAGTTTCAGCTCAGGTCAATAACTGTAGGTTTTTGCCTTTTATAAGTTAAGAACGTGTTCTTTTCTCCTTCGTTTTCTGAGAGTATTTATTAGCTGGGTTTTGCAAATGCTTTTCAGCATCTATTGAATTATCACATGGTTTTCCTTTTTAAATTGATTAATATGGAAAATTACATTGACCA
The DNA here is from genome assembly GCF_020171115.1 of Neogale vison. NCBI lineage: Eukaryota > Metazoa > Chordata > Mammalia > Carnivora > Mustelidae > Neogale > Neogale vison. The sequence continues at coordinate 82,275,739 of NC_058092.1, read as the reverse complement.
ATAGATGGTAGATAAACTTTGCTTGCATGGCATAAACTCTATAATTCCTTTTTATGTATATGTTAGGATTTGATTTATAAAAATTTTGTTTATGTGAAATACTGGTTTGTAATTGTTTTTCATAAAGTCTATGTCTGGATTTGTGATCTGGATAATGCTGTCCTTATAGAATGCAGTAGGCAGTTTTCCCTTCTCTTCAGTTTTTCAATCTGACAGTCTCTGCCTTTTAAGACCATTTAACTTTTTAAATTAAGACCATTTAAACTTAATGTGATTATGTATATGGTTGGTTTAAATCTATCTTCTTGTTGTTTGATTTCTATTTATTCTATTCGTTCTTTATTCATTCATTTTCAGCTTCCTTTTGCATTAATTGAAATTTTCATTTCATTTTATCTCCTTTGTTAGATTATTTACTATAACCCTTTTAAATTTATCACAGTGTACCTTCAAAGAGATTATACCACTTTATATATAATAAATTTATAATAATATACTTCCGTTTTCCCTATGCTGTTGTTGTGGTACATTCTATTAACATTTTAGAGAGTATAGGGATGCCTGGATGGCTCAGTTTGTTGGACGACTGCCTTCGGCTCAGGTCAGGATCCCGGAGTCCCGGGATCGAGTCCCTCATCGGGCTCCCAGCTCCATGGGGAGTCTGCTTCTCTCTCTGACCTTCTTCTTGCTCATGCTCTCTCTCACTGTCTCTCTCTCAAATAAATAAATAAAATCTTAAAAAAAAGTATAACTTATTATAAACTCTTAATACAATGTTATTATTTTTGTTTATGTAGTCAGTTCTATCATTTAAGCAGATTTAAATATTAAGAAAAGATCTTTTGACAATTATATGGTCAGTTAATCTTCGACTTAGCAGAAAACAATATCCAATGGGAAAAAGACAATCTCTTCAACAAATGGTGTTAGGAGCAAAACTGGTAAACTACATGCAAAAGAATCTTACACCATACACAAATAAATTCAAAATGGATTAAAGACCTAAATGTGAGACCTGAAACCATAAAAATCCTAGAGGAGAGCATAGGCAGTAATTGCTCTGACATCAGCCATAGCAGCATGGCTGCTCAGGAGAAATGTCTCCTGAGACAAGGGGAATAAAAGCAAAAGTTAACTGATAGGATTATATCAAAAATAAAAAGCTTCTGTACAGTGAAGGAAATAATCAACAAAACTAAAAAGCAACCTACTGAGTAGGAAAAGATATTTGCAAATGACATATTTAGTAAAGGGTTAATATCCAAAATATACAAAGAACTTACACAACTCAACACCAAAAAACCAAAACAAAAACCAACCCCATTAAAAAATGGGCAAAAGATGTGAACAGACATTTCTTCAAAGAAGATATCCAGGTAGCCAGCAGACACATGAAAATATGTTCAGCATTACTTATCATCAAGAAAATGCATATCAGAAGTACAATGAGATATCATGTCACACCTGTAAGAATGGCTAAAATAAAAAATACAAGAAACAACAGGTGTTGGCAAGGATGTGCACTGTTGGTAGGAATGTAAACTGGTGCAGCTACTATGGAAAACAGTATGGAGGGTCCTCAAAAAGTTAAAAATAGCACTACCCTATCATATTTACTCATAAAATAAAAAACACAAATTCAAAGGGATACATGCAATATTATGTTTATAGCAGCATTATTTACAATAGCCAAATTATGAAAGCAGCCTGAATGTACATGGATAGATGAATGGAGAAAGAAGATGTATATATTTTCATATACAATGGAATATTATTCAACAATAAAAAAGAATGAAATTTTGCTATTTGCAACAACATGGATGGAGCTAAAGAGTAGAATTCTAAGTAAAATAAGTTCATCAGAGTCGAATACCATATGATTTCACTCATATGTGAAATTTAATAAACCTAGCAAATGTGGAAAGAGAGAGAAGGAGAGGGAGAAAAAAACCAAGAAACAGATACTTACCTACAGAGAACAAATTTATGGTTACCAGAAGGGAGGAGGGTAGGGGGATGGATTAAATAGGTGATGGGAATTAAGGAGTGCATTTGTCATGATGAGCACTGAGTGATGTATGGAATTATTGAATCACTGTATTGTATACCTGAAATAATATACCACTGCACGTTAGTGATACTGGAATTAAAATAAGATAAAAAATAAAAGTGAAATTAAAAAAGAAAAAAAAACTTTCGTATTTACCTATGTCATCACTATTTCTGGTTTTCCTCATTCTTTTATGTAAATAGATATTTTAAATTGATGTTATTTTCTTTCTGCCTACTTTCTTCAACATATCTTTTGGTGTGAATCCACTAGTAATAAATTCTTTCAGCTTTTGTATGCCTTAAAACAAATTATTTATTTCATGTTTGGTCTTTTTTCACATTCGTTTTGGAAGATATTTTTTCTAGGTATAGAGTTCTTGAGTAAACAGGTTTTTTTTTTTCTTTGTAACTACTTTAATGATGTTTCTCTATTCTTCTCTTACCTTTTCTTTTTTAAGATCTTTTTCAATTTATCTGTCAGAGAGAAAGAGAGAGAGAGAGATCGAGCATGTGCACAAACAGGAGAGCAGCAGGCAGAGGGAAAACCAGGCTCCCTGCTGAGTTAGGAGCCTGATACAGGACTTGATCCCAGGACCCCAGGACCCCAGGACATGAGCTGAAGGCAGATGCTTAACCAACTAAGCCACCCAGGCATTCCATTTGCCTTGTTTTTTTATAAGAATTCTACCTTTATTCTTATCTTTGGTCCTCTGTATTTAATGCTTTCTTTTCTTTTCTTTTTTTTTTTCTCTAATCACTTTCTAGGTGTTTTTCTTTATTTATTTTTTACAATTTGTGAAGTACCTTGATATTGTTTTCTTCGTGTGTCTTACGCTTAGGATGGATGCATTGAACTTCTTGAATTTACGAGTTTACATATATATAAGTAAATTTATATATAATATTTGTAGTTTGTATGTAATATATGTTTTTAAGTCAATTTGGAATACTTTTAGCCATTATTCCTTCAAATACTTTTACTGTGTTCTGGAAACTCTAATAACATTCATATTAGGCTGTTGGAAGTTGTGACATAGATCTCTGATGCTCTTTTATATATTATTCTCTTAGTTTCATTTCAGATAATTTCTCTTGCTATGTCTTTAGGTTCACTAATATTTTCTTCTGTGATATTTAATCTGCTATTAATCCCATTCAGAATATTGTATATATCAGGTCTTATAGTTTTCATCTTTAGGTGTTCAATTTGTGTCATTTTAACATTTGTAATGTGGTTATAATTACTGTTTTAATGTCATTGTTGGCTAATTCTGATATCTATGTTAGTTCTGAATTCGTTTCAATAAGATTGATTTTCCTCCTCATTATGAATTATATTTTCCTGCCTCTGCATACCTGATATGACTAGTCCTTCGTTTAGTGCTAGATATTTTTATATTCCTACAGCTATTCATGAGCTTTATTCTGAAACAGTTTGGTTACTAAGAAGTAGTTTTATCAAATTTGGTCTTTCTTTCAATATTTTTAAAAGATTTATATCTTAAATATAGGAACAGAGCAGCATTTAGTCTAGGGCTAATTATTCCACACTGCTGAAGCAAGACACTTTTGAACATTCTACCCAATGTGCCATGAATTGTTAGGTTTCCTGGTCTGGGTGATGGAAGAGGCACTGTTCCTATTCACTGAGCATAGTTCCTTATATTCCTTTGAGATGATTCTATCCAGCCTTGGGGAGTTTCTCCACACATCAGTAGATGATTCTATCCAGCCTTGGGGAGTTTCTCCACACATCAGTATCACTGATCAATAGCTGAGGAGATTGCTCTAAGTCTCTGAGACTTTCTGTCTGTGTAAGCTGTCTCTTCTCCAGAATTCTGTCTGGCAAAACTAGCTACTTTGTTCTCCCCAAATTTCCAGCTCTGTCTACTCTACTCAAAGAAATTGTAGGCTTTACTTGAGAGTCCTCTTTGTGAACTATAGTCCCAGGACCCTTCTGGGGGTAAGCTGGGGAAATCACAGTGTACTCCTTGCTTGTTTTACATTTCTTAAAATTTATTGTCTTTCACTGCCTAATATGAAAACTGCCATATTATATATTTTGTTTTATTGTCATTATTTAAGGCAAGAGTAGACTACATCTGTTCCCTACCCTATATCCTTTGATAGCAAAACAGTTATCCCTTCTAAAGCATGCAAATTGATAACCTTATACCACTTTCTATCAGTGTATCAGCAGTGGCAACTCAAGCCTGAGTTTTATGACTTGTACACTTTCGGTACACTCTGCAGATTTGGAGCTCCCTACGAGTTTTTCTGTTACTGTTACTCTATCTCACAAAAGAAAGTCTAGCCCTTAACTTGCATGAGGCCAAGAACTCTTATTTTAATACATATCAAGTGTTCACAATGGGAACTTAATGAAGGTTAAAAGTTATGTTGGATTACAGTATGTTTTCCAATTTTCTGATAGGGAAATTACATCCATTAATTTCCTTTAACAAATTCTATCAGGCAATCAGGCTACAAAATTTAAAGAAAAAAGCCAAATGGAATGAAAAATTAGGTCATGCCACAGTGGCTGTAAATTGTGGGAGAAAAATATCCTGATTGCTCAGCTCAAGTTTGAGCTTTAAATCTTTTACCAGCTTCTTAGCTTGCCTGTGATGTGCTGAGTCCTGGCAGGTGGCTCACCACAGGGACTAATCTGGGAACATTCAATTGCACAGAGAGCTACTAATCCCTGTAGGTTAATGGTGCAGACTGAACTGATTGTCTGGCATTATCCACAGTCCTAGTGAACAGTTTTTGGGACCCAGGACCATCTAAACAGGATGGAGATAGGGTTGGAAGTATTGTCACCAGTCTCCAGCTCCAGAGGCTTTGTAAAAAGAACTAAAGGACCTTGCTAATAGTAGACTGGGCTACTGTACTTGTCTTTGAAACCTGGAAAGCAACCTTACTTGCCAAGCATCTTTCTACTCTTCTAATAATATTAAGTAAAAAGTAGGATACATATGTCTGGAATTTTGAAATAAGGAATCTATTAGAGTAATAATATGGTAAAAATTTCTGCCAAAGTACTTCTAAAGAGAATGAACGTGCCCTAAACCCCTCTAAGTAGCTTCTCTGCTCTGCCTCACATTTGGGGAAATAGCTTATGCAACCGAACATGGAAGAAATTTATTTGATGCCTCATATTTTTTTCATGAAATTTCAGGAGCATTTTGCATTCTGCACTATAATTTTTTCTATATGTGCTTTAATATAAAAACTATTTTTGTGTTACTTACTATTAAATTACTTTGCCCTCCCTACCTCTAAATCATCAGATAAAATTGTTACTCTAGGAAGATGCACTGCATTTATCTCATGGCATTGTGCACCCAGAACATGACCATATACCCTGAGGTGTGCACATAATCCAATCTGAGAAGAACTCTATGAGAATAAAGTACATCAGCCCAGGTAATAGTCTTCTTTATGCTCTATAACAGCAGTCTCATGCCTAATCATTAATGAAGATGCACAAACAATATTTTTCAACTTTCTTACTGATTAAATTTTGCTTCTTGATTTTTAAACTCTAAAGTTCTATTCACAGATCTCAGTCTTTTCCTTATAAAGAAGCAAATAAGATACAAGCAATATGATCTTTATTTGTATTTAACTTTGGCATATATGCATGTGTGTACATCTGTGTTTTTTCAAAGAAATATATGTATATTATCTTGAAGAAATTATATCTACAGATATACTACAGAGAAATTCACTTTATTTTGATTTTTTGTTAAGTAACTTTCCCATTAAATGATTTCTTGGCTTAGAAACTATCTGTGAACATAGAAGTGACTAAAGATATTTGTTGGAAGTCATTAAGAGTGCTTTAGTTAAATACCTGTTTCATTCTCTGAATAAAACAAAGAAGTTAGAATACTTGTACCTCTGTAACTACTTCACTTGTTGAAAAGGTTTTTTCTCCTTTATTGAGGTCAGATAAGTTTCTTTCTTTCTGTTGAAACTCTTTTGTCTCAACACATTGCTCTATTATTTTTTCCTCCCCTGAATAAGGTAGGAATGATTTTGCTTTTATCATCATTCATATTATCCATCCTGTAGTTATGTACCTATGTGCAGTACTCCAAGTTTTTACTTCTTTGATACCTACAAACTCTTGCAAAGTAAGCTTAGCCTCCACCTTGTGTGGAACCTTTTGTGCCATCCATGTCAATGAATATTTCCTTTATCTGGATCTAAGAATTTTGTTTATAATTTTGAAATTTTTACATTTATCAGCTTATACATTGCATTTTAAATTATCTTTTTGTGTATGTATCTTCTCTTTCCAACTAGGCTAGTGAGTCCCTTGAGGGAAGGTACCCATGTCTTGTAGGGAACTCTTCTCTCTAATGCCCATAATGGGTATTGATAAAAATTGATTAAATAACAAATTTCATATATTTACTATACATTTTATCTTGACAGAGGCTGTGATGCCTGAGATTCATCACCTGCTTTTACATGTTCATACCAAAATGGGAACTATCACCTAGACAACATGCTATTAGTTGCTATGTATTACTATTATTATATTATTATGCTGTCAATTGTTATATATTAGTATTATTACATATTACTAATATGTAATAATTTTTTAAAAATTAAAGTAATTTTTATATGATTTAGGAAGCACTTTTTCATATTTATTGAGCTATAATTGACAAATAAAATTACAACATATTTAAAGTGTGCAGTGTGATGATTTGGTGTACATATACATTGTCGAAGGATTTCTCCTGCCCTCAGGTTAATTAACATATCCATCTCTTCACATCTCTACTTCCTCCCCTACCCTTTTTTGGTGAGAACTTTAAGTTATAGTCTCTGAGCAAATTCAACTATACAATACAGTGTTATCAACTAGTTGCCATGTTATACATTAGATCCTAAGACCATACAGTTATTTTATAACTGAAAGTTTATACTTTTTTATCAACCTCTTCCTTTTTCCCCAACCCTCCATACTATGGCAACCACTTTTCTACTCTCTGTTTCTATGAGTTTGAATTTCTTTTGATTCTACATATAAAAGTGAAATCATGCAATATTTGTCTGGCTTATTTCATTTAGTATAATGCCCTACAGGTTCATCCATGTTGTAGCAAATGACAGGATATTCTTCTTTTTTAGGACAGTATCTCATTGTATCCATGTATCTATATCTATGTATATCATATTTTCTTTATCCATCCCCATCCCCCTATTAATGGACACTTAGGGTGTTTCCATATTTTGGCTATTATGATTAATGATGAATTAACATGGGAGTACAGATATGTTATTTCTTTAAGATAATGGCTTTGTTTCCTTTGGGTGCCTGTACAGAAGTGGGATTGCTGGATCATATGAGAGTTGATTTTTTAATTTCTTGTGGAACCTCCATACTGTTTTCCATAGTGGTTGCATCAGCTTAAATTCCACCAGCAGTGCACAAGAGTTCTCTTTTCTCCATATCCTCACCAATATTTATCTTTTGTCTTTTTGATAATTGCTATCCTAATAGGTGTGAGATGATATCTCATTGTGGCTTTGATTTGCATTTCCCTGATGATAGTGATGTTGAACATCTTTTCACGTACTTGTTGCACATTTGTATGTCTTCTGTGGAAAAATGTCTTTTTAGGTCCTTCGCCCATTAGGATATTTGTTTTTATGCTCTCGAGTTATAAGTTCCTTATATATTTTGGATGTTAACAGCTTAATGGATGTGTGGTTTGCAAATATCTCCCATTCCATAGGTTGCCTTTTCATCTTGTTGATTGTTTCCTTTGCTGAAGTTTAATTTGATGTAGCCCCACTTGTTTATTTTTTATTTTGTTTAGGCAGCTGTGTTTTAAATCTATACGAGGTGATTCCCCCCCCCCACCGGCCTTCAGAAAGCATGAATATATATGAAACTATAACTAACTGGGATATTTTATTGTTGAATTAAAGTAATCTCTCTAAGGCCAAAAGTAGATTTAACTTTAGTAATTCTTCAGTGGTTGTTTTAGGGAAAAGTCATTTAAGAGAAGTTATTCAATTCTGTGTTGCATTTTTTTACATTGACTTAATATAAGAAATTTAGTCAGACAAGGGTTCTAACTTGAGGAAAATTTGCAAGTGTCCAATTCTCCTAGATGTCTGGCTGCTCAGTTATTCAGCATGTATGGATTTCTTCAGGAGACTTTTGGGATGATTTTCATAGGTCTTTATACTTTCTTAATACAAAACTCTAAACATGCCATAAATTTAGGTTGCTGCATCTCAGCACAGAGAGAGAATACCAGCATGAGCACTTAGAAACATTAAAAAATATGTCTCTTCCCCTCTCTCTTTGTTATATATACTTTCTTTAGCACTGTCACTTAGAAATCAAGTCTTTAAAAGGAACCCATCCAGACAATGTGGAAAAAAATGAAAAAAAAAAAAAAAAAAAAAGAAAGAAAGAAAGCTAAAGAAAATACAAGACCAAAGTATGATGAGAAAAAAAAGAAGCTGGTCATCTGAGAAAATTAGAGAGTAGTGGGAAAGCAAGAGGCAGAAACATCAAGATTTTTGTGGGGGTGGGGAGTCAAGGTCTGAATACTGAAATTATTTTGGAGAAAATGGATAGAAGACTGTGCCCAATACATATATAAATTAATTTTCTCTCAAAGAGGAAAATTTTCTGCCGTTTTTGGGAGGAGATCACTCAGCACTTTTCAGACTTGAAGAAATTTCCAAGCTAATGCAGTTATAAAAACCATAAGACAAGAGTGAGAGTCTATGTTGGGATTTGTTTTTGTTTCAGCTGTTTTTATGAGATGTGGGATGAGAGCAGCTCTTCTGTTTGGACACTATGGACACTAATAGTATGTTTTACCTTAACTTTTATGGTAGTAATTACCAAATTGATGAAATTAAGGAATTAACAAAAATTGAGGCATACGATGACTATTTGGGAGAACTGTTTCAAGCTTGCAAAAGTGACAGCATCATCTGTTTTTCTCTTGATGGTTCATTTATTTGTGAAGTTCATGAAGGATAAACTATTCACAGAAAATTCTATCCCTGTTGGATTGTTCTGGCTTTGCAGACAAACAGTGAAAAATTAAAACAAAAACTAATAACAAGATTTTAAATATCATTGACCTTCCTTTTTAGGTTTCATCTAGAAAATTTTCTTTCATTTTTCAGTTGTTTACTAAAGGTCTGGAAGTTCACTGGTGTTTTGACTTACACTGATATTTAGAGTTTTTAATACCTTTGTCAATACTGAAATTTTCTCGTATTTCTTATTTACAGAATAAAAGGAATATATATTATGACTTGAACTTGTCTTTATTTTATTCTCTTACCCATATATTACTCAAGAAACTTTTGTTGTGAATAACAGAAAGTAGCCTAAGTTTTTGTAAGTGAAAAAAGGGAATTTATTATAAAAGGATAGAGGTGACTCATATAACCCGAGAACAAAAATTCAGGTGTATTTTGATAGAGAAAAGAACCAGGAATAGGAAAAACAGGCAAAAATCTCTGTTTATTTCCTGTTATTTTCTCTGCATGTTTTTTTAACTTCTCTCCATTTTAAAGCTGGTTTTTGTTTGTATATCATGTTCATAACAACAGATTTACAATAGAAAAAAGGTAGAGAAACCAAGTGTCCATCAATGGGTGAGAGAATAAAGAAAATGTGGTACATATAATATACAGTGGCATATTATTCAGCCTTAAAAGGAAGGAAATTCAGACATGTAATACAGCTAGGATGAACTTTGAGAACATTATGCTGAGTGAAATAAGTCAAAAAGAGAAAGACTTTATGATTTCACCTATATGAGGTACATGGAATAGTCAAATTCATAAGGACAGAAAGTAAACTGTTTTTGCAAGGGCTGAGAGGAGAAGGAAATGGGGAATTGCTATTTAATGGGTACAGAGTTTTAGTTTTGCAACATGAAGAATTCTGAAGATTAGTCACACACCATTGTGAAGTGTGTACATTTCAATATATATTGAATGTATATACATGTACATTTTTAGATGTATATTTCAACACAACTGAAATGTACATCTAAAAATGGTTAAGGTGATAAATTTTATATTATGTGTATTTTACTACAATTCTTAAAAAGATAATGATCACAGGTAATTTAATTTGTCTGGTAATAGTGCACATGGATTTACTAAGCAGGGAAATGATGCTAAGTAGTAGACACATACAATTGAATGAGAGCCAACCTCTTGTGGGTAGCAATAAATGTAAAATTGTCCAACATTGATTTTTGGTGAAGGAATATTGCTTAATAAAGAATGAAATACCTTCCTGAGGTTAAAAACAGAAACAAAAAAACCCTACTTTCTCTGATTTGCTTGTTGACATAATGCCAAATGTGCTCCCATCCTTAGCATCTGACTTTATGTATTTTAATCCCTTAAAAAGAGTCTAATAATCTTCCAAATTCTAAAATGTAAGCCAGTTTTTTTAAGTGCTCACTTCTGGTCCAATAAGGTATGATCAATATGGACTCGGAAAAACAATCTGAGGGGTTTGAAGTGGCGGGGGGTTGGGAGGTTGGGGTACCAGATGGTGGGTATTATAGAGGGCACAGCTTGCATGGGGCACTGGGTGTGGTGAAAAAATAATGAATACTGTTTTTCTGAAAATAAATAAATTGGAAAAAAAAAAAAAAGGCAGTTCATCTAATACAAAAGTGGCTGCTGGTTGGCTTACCCTTGTGTCTCTGGAGGAAGAGGTAAGAATATCAGGCCCACTGGAAGCTGACAGAAAGATCTTGGAGATCAGTGTGCTGTGGACTAGGTTTGTTTATATGAGCCAGAGGGAATTGAGGGAACTCCTGAGAGAGTAATCTTATTATAGACAAGGTGACGACTAGAAATAATCCAGAGGAGAAGTCTTGGTGAGTATTTTGGTCCATTTTAGTTTCCCCCAAAAGAAAAGGAGTCAATAAACAAAACTAGGGATAAGGGCAGAGAACTAAGAACATGAATTAGTTCTAATTAGATGTAAATTAAGGAGCAGGCCAGGTACTAGAATCCCGAGATCAGACATGTGTAGGGAGGTCAGGACTCAAAACTTGAACCAGAAAGCAGGAAGTTGAGGAATTAGAAACTATGTTAACAAATTCGGACCAAAATGGGCCTTGTTGGAAGCAGCACTATGAACTAGTCCTAGCCGCGTTTGAAGGTTCTTGGTTTTGATCACTAATTCTATTGTTATCAGCCATCTTGGTGAAAACAATTTGCCTAAAACCACACTGGTAAAAATCAATAAACATGGCTCTTTTTTGTTATTGGTTATTTATATATTATTAATGTTAAAACATTGGAAAAGGTATTTAGAATTTGAATGCAATAAGACATTTTTCAGAATTTGGGGGATTTTTCTCCAGTCTTTAAACTTTTATTTTTAATTCATGGTGCATTTTCATCCAGTCATATTTGCTTTTCCTAGCAAACCTTTAATGATTTTGTACCAAATTGTGCAAATCAAGCCAGTCTAAAATGTGTTTTAATTACCATTTGTTCTTTTATTATATACCCCAGGGAATCTGCAGAATTAAAGACATGATGTAGTAAAGGTTGGGTGTAGAAAATAAAGTTATTGGATGTCATTGAAGTTTCTATTCACTGTACTCACCTAGAATATTCTGAGTTTTTTTTATTTCAATCTTAGTCTTTCTGCTATCAGAATAATGTAAGGATTAACTGGGTTAGAAAAGCTAGCATGTATTTCTCTTCTCCCCTTTCTGTAGTGAAGATATCTATGGCTCAGAGTCATCTGCTATCAAGAATTTTATTCATATATCATTTTATACGTTGTTAGGTTGATAAATTTAAACCTAACCTTAAAGCTGTCTGAGAAGCCACATTGAGACTTCATATTTTTCATTAAGCTTCAATTCTGACAGCAACATTGAGTAGTAAAAATACTTTTCTGTAAATTTGCTTAAATACAGAAGATGTATGACCAAAATGGAATACAAAATAAGGTTAAGTAAGTGAAGTTAACATCACTGGCTAAAAAATGAAACTAAACGTTTTAAAAAAAGCAAAATTACATAGAAAAAGTAAGATTTTTAATAAAAAATATGGGTGAAAGTTGTAAAAATCATACCAAAGTTCAAAAGTTATAAAATAATGTTAACTGGTAGTTGGAAACATTGATTTTTGAACAATTACATTTCAGACAAATAAGCAGAACAGGCATAATTGACTATGTGAATTAGGAGTGAGGAAGAAAAGGAACATTTGTTCCCCCCAAAAAAATTCTGGAAAAAAAAACGACAAAAAGGCTTAATGACTCATGAAAACTCACAAGCTTCTTCAAGTGCATCAAAATTACTAAGATGAAAAATCCATATCAGATAATACTTTTTGACCAATTTATCCTTTCCAACAATTTGACTTTGAGAAAATTGTTTTAGGTCAATTTGTTTTTGACAATTCACTTTGAGCTCTTGGTTACTCTCAGCAGCCCAGTTCCCTCTGGCATTTTCTCTTGTTAAAAGCCGATGATGCAATAGGAAGACTCATCCTTTCCTGTTAGTTGTTGGAATAAAATTGGGAGAATATCCTTAGAAGAATTCATCAACACTTAACAGAGATACTTAAGGTTATCAGCCCGTCACTTTACAACTGAAACCCATGGAAGCCTGGGCATTTGTGGTATCCTGCCCTAAGTCACAGTAAAACAATGGCAAAAATGGAAGTGGAGATTAGACCTCTTGCCTCCTACAGTTTTAAACACTGGGAGAAAATTACTCTGCGTAATAATGGATACATACTTTGACTTGAATTTAAAAATCTGATTTAAAAACCCCCGTGATCATAGCGTTGTTGTCCTATGCTAAGAAGGTGGCATATGTGTTGTTCTGCCTGGTTCCTTTCAGGTATTAAGATAAAAATAAAAGCACTGATCATTAGCCAAGTACTGTGCTAAACTCATTTAATCCTTACAGTAACACTGTCTAGCAGATGCTATTATCTCCACTGTGTTAGACTGAATGCAAAATACCCTCTAATTTAAATATTCCCTCTTCGTAAACACCCTTTATAATATGGCATTGCAGACTCTTCTGTCAAGTGATAGTCTTTATTTTTACCCTCTGAATTTTGTGTAGATCCTGTGATTTGTTTTGGTCAGTAGAGTGCACTGGGAGTGACGTTATGGCATTTCTTAGTGCAGGACTCAGTGGCCCTGCTCACTTCTGTTCTCTCTCTCTCAGAACCCTGCCAGCATCATGTGCACAAGCCTGAGCTAGCCCACATAAGGGTGGGAAACTACAAGCAGGAGATCTGTGCCAGCCAATGGCATCCTAGATTAACTTTCATCCAAAATACGTGAGAGAACCAAGGCAAGATCAGCAGATTATATGGTTTATGGTTGTGAAGCCACATAGCATATAGTTTAAGAACATGGACCCTGGAGTCAGATTCATAAATAGTCCAGCTGAGATCTGAAGCAGCACTGAGTTTGAGACCATAAACAAATCCAGCTGAACCATATAACTATGGGCAAAAATGAATGCTGTCTGTGTTAGACCAGTGAGTTTGTTATATTACATAGCCATGACTAACTTACACACTCGTTTTATAAATGAGGAACTGAGGTACTGAGTGTTTTAATAATTAGCCAGTGGTTCCAGAGCTAAAAACAACACACCTGGGATTTAAACCTAGGCAGTGGGATTCTGTTCTCCATGCTCTTAACCATTATGACATATGGTTTCAAAATTGTGACTACACAACACAGTGATGAAGAGCTACCAGCCTGCCATTATCCATACATGCTGTTAGCCCTGAACTATTTGGAGTAACAAACTGCATAAGGAGTTCCCATTTCTTCCCACTTGCGTGTTTAGGTATGTGGTCTTTTTATTTATTGCCTCACTTCATCTCCATTACACTTAATGGAATAACTTTCTCAACTGTAGTTCAAATTCTGTCTACACCTAGGAAACGGGAAAAATTCTTTCCTCTACCCATTTTAGGTTCTCTGCTTGGGGTGCTATAGATTAGACTGATAAAAGATTGGCAAGAGAAAAATAAACAAGTTTATTAACATACGCAATGCTCATAAATGTGGGAGCACCAGATGATGAGTAAGAGGTGGTTGGAAATTGGGCTTTGTATTATCTTAAAAGAAAAATGTATTTTTAGACAAATGACAAAACACAATGGAAAAGGACTTTGAATTTGTAGGATGGCAAATTATGAGAAGGCAGACACATATGGGGGAACTAATGGAAGATAAGGGCTAGTTAGTAAAGTTTGGTATATAGATTTATTTGGTGCTTTCTCTGGGAGGATAAGAATCTAGAGTTGTCTCTCTGGTGTTTAATTTCTGTCCTTCCTGGTGGAGACGAGAGTGGGGGAAAGCTGTACAAAATTATGTGCTGCTTAGAGGGGCAATTATGGAGAGGACAGAGAGCTTTGCTTACATGTACTTTTTTTCAGTTCATAATAATTCTTATGCCAAAGTTGAATATTTTGCAATGGCATATTCTGCTACCCTTTATCATTTATGTTGTCACTGGCTTCACAGTAAATATCTCACCTATTCCAACTCCGTCTCAACCCAGGAGAGACCCCTGTGAACACATAACAATCTGCTATTGATCAGTTCAGAACCACATTTTCTGACAACTCTATCTGCCAGGAAATCTGTTACCATATCAGGTGTAGTATAAAAGGACACTCACTCCATGTTTGGGCCATAACTTCCTAAGCCATGTTTTACTTTTTCAGTATCTCCCTTTTTATCCTATTTACTAAACTCCTCTGCTTCTCTGCCAATTTTCTTGGCATTGCATCTTTAGATCACCACCAAAATCCACCTGAGGTCTTGAATCAAATTATTATTATTGCAAGTGACTGAAATCTACCGGGTTGGCTTAAGCAGAATGGGGGAATTCATAATTATCAAAGGTGTCTAATGAAGTGGGTGTCTTATTGAGTCCAGGGTAGGGGCATAGCAGGGCCTTCCAAGTGCACTGAATCTGTTCCTTTCTAGTATGTATTTTCTCTCTGCAGATAGGCTTTGATTGAATAATTGGTACACATTACAGAACATGTAGAGCTGATAGTTTCCAGTTACATAGTAAAGGACTCAGTTTGCCTGAGTTTCTATTTCTTACTCAGTTTGGCTAAGGGGTTGATCATATCTGAAAAAATCAAGTAAGGGGCTGATCATATCTGAAAAAATCAAAGAATAAGATAGGAAGATCACTGATTGTCCCAGCTATGTTCAGTAACCCATTTCTAGCCCAGGAACCTCAGCCAGAGAAGAGGGTTACCTAGGGAAAAATGGTTACCAGGGGCAAACTACTATTAACTCTGTAGATGTGAGAATCCTTTGAGCTATTTTTGAAGACATGAAGGTTCAAGTGAGACAACTTGGTAGATATCTAGCCGGTCTTTTCCAACTGCCATTTTAGCCATTTCCTGACTGTGGCCGGGAAAGCTGAGTAATATGGAGAAAAACAGAACCAAGGAAGACAGTTTTAGGGTTCTGATGGCTTGTATTTTAATTTCAGTGTATTTAATTGTATAACAAGTGACAAATTAGTTTACATCCTTGGGATTCAGTTTTATGTATAAAATGGGTTTTGTGAACTTCTTCGGATAAGGCATACCCAGGCTTATCTTCTGACCCTCTAGAATTCTTTTCTGTATTCATTCCCAAGCCAGTGCACTTCTCTCACATCTTCTCACCCTCAAAGCCCTGAACATCGAGGGAGAGTCAGTATTCTAATACGTGTGGCAAATTTTACAAATTGAAGTTTCTCTGTCCATATTGGCAAAACTTCGTTTACAGTTTTGAATTTGCTTTTGTAGTCTGTTTTTACAGGGCATGTCCCCTTTGTCTTTTATAATTTCTCTTTTTATTCCTTTGTTTTTCTGCAGCCCAAATTTTATTTTTGTGTTGTTCCATGCTAAATCTACCTAATTACAGGGTTTACTATCCTAAGTTGGAAAAAAGAAATACAAGCTTATGCCGATATAGCAGGTACAATTGTAACTATTTTTCTGTATCTGATCTACATTTGCCAAACTGGCAGTTGCTTATCAGCTCTATGAACTTGCTTAGGTTGCTTAACCTCTCTCAGCCTCAATTTTCTTGTCTATAAAATGGAGATAACAATACCTACCACATAAGCATAATATGAAAAATAAAATAATTCTATAAATGTGTTGTTATAGTTTCTGTTGTAAGTGCTAAAAAAGTTTAGTTATTGTCATTGTTATTGTTATTATTGATAATTGTATCATGACTTAGCTCTTGGCACAGTTTCATTCAGTGAACACTCATTGAGTTTAGTATGATTGTAAAATCCTGTGCTAAGTCCTGTAGGAGATATTAAGATCTCTTGTTTCCAGACTTAGAGGAGAGTCCAATCTGATGGGGATGAGATACATATACAACCTAACCATATTATAGGAAGAGGATAGTAAATGCTAGAAATGAGGTATAATCCAAAATGAGTGGGAGTGAGTATTTAACAAAAATGTTGAATCTGGTAAGTTTTTATTGAGAAGTACCATCTGAACTAAACTATGAAGAATAAGATGGAGTGAAGGAAACTATGAAGGAGGAAAAGCATTGCAGTTTGAGTAAACAGTAGAAGACATAAAAGTTGGCTTATGAAAAAAACCTGGATAATCATTTTCCATTCATATAATATTTCAGTCCAAATTTTTTATTTAGTTATTTAGTTATTTTGGCAATAATTCACATGCAAAGAGAAAGGGAAGGATTGCCCTGAACACTTCTGTGGTCATATACATTTTGATATTGCAAAACACTGTGCTAACCTTTTGGATTCTGCTAACAGTTTTCTTAATATTTGTTACCTAACTACTAACACATTTCATATATTTTAGGGTTTTCTTACAGCAACACCCAAGTTTTTTCCCCCAAAAGTCCTGTTTGACATGAGATCAGCCAACTTACACTGCAGTAACAAACAGCCTCAAAATTTAGCTTAGAGCAACAAAAACTTGATTTCTCAGTCATGTGTACCGTGTCCAAAGCAGATCAGCAGAGATGGGTACACTGCTCATTGTCATCACTCAGCAACAGACTAATTGAAGTTCCATCTAACTCATGTTTCTGCAGTGTCCATGGAAAAATGGAAATGGCTTTGATCAGTCCACCCAGAAATGTTACGTGTCACTCACTGACACTTTTTTGTCCAAAGCAAATCATATGACCACCTCTAATTTCAAAGAGTGTGGAAGTAAAACTTACCATGCTTCTAGGAAAGTAGAGGGAAACTTGGGTATTTGTAAACATGGCTAATGACTACTGTAATTAGATTACACAAAGTTAAATGAGACTGAAGAATTTCTCAGTCTTTAATATACTAATGTAAAATGTGTATCTCCCAAAGGGTGTTATAGTATGCAGGCTGTGCTCTTATTTGAATCTGGGACCCTTTTCCTTCAAAAATTTCATGGCACTATTGTTTTATGGAATCCAAATTAGGACATTTATATATATACGGAAGACTTTTTAATTGAAGAAGGGACTGAGATAGGATTAGTATTCATAGACCTGAATAGCTGGTAAAGCAGTCAGAATGTTTTTTCAGTATATTAGATAAAATAGGTAAGCCACAGTTTTGCCATTTGTGATCACCTGCTAAATGCCAGATCTTGTTTTGTCTATTTTCATATATATATATTTTCCCACTTAATTCTCATATGAGCAATACCAGGAAGATAAGGAACATTACTGATCTTTTATAGTTGGGATTAAAGACATTGAGTAACTTGAAGATTTTATTTATTTATTTATTTATTTATTTATTTATTTATTTATTTTAAGCAATCCCTATATGCACTGTGGGGCTCAACCTTACAACTATAAGACCAAGATTTGCATGCTCCACTGACTGGGCCAGCCAGGTGCTCCAAGACTGAGTAACTTATATAGAACTTTGCTAGTGATTGGCCGGGCTTGGATTTGAATTTGGGCTATGTGACCCCTGAAGTCATGTCCTATCTCTTAGTATACAAGGTTAGAGTGTGATCAGAACCTCAGAGGGATGACTGATATGTTAAGGGCTCTCCAGAGAAACAGAATAAATAGGATACATTTATTTGTGTGTGTATGTATCTGTGTATTTATAATGGGGGCTGGCAGCTCTGAAATTTGTTGGGCAGGCTCATAGGCTGGAAACTGAGGCAGGATTTCTGTTATTGAGGCAGAATTTCTTCTCCTGAAAACTTCAGTTTTTTGCTAATGGGTCCTTCAACTAATTGGATGAGACTCCTCTAAGTTATGGGGGCTCATTTAGTTTACTTAAGGTCAACTGATTGCAAATGTTAATCTTATCTACAAAATACCTAGTGTCTACAAAATATCTAGTAATATCTAGATTAGCATTTGACCAAACATCTGGACATTATAGCCTAGCTAAGTTAACACATAAAATTAGCCATGTCAACTGAAATAAATTGAAAGTTTCTGCTAAGAAAAAAAAAATAGATGAAATAGATAATCTAAATTCTTAGCTTGGTATATCTAGGATTAGAAGTTCCATTCAGAAGACATTTTGTTTTGTTAAATTTTTTGTTTTTTCTATTCCTGCTCTTCATCATCCAAATTAATTCTGTCCTTGAGCCCAGCAAAGCTGTTAGGACATTCTGACCTCGCTTCTATACCCCTCCTTCATCTACTTCTCAGGAATGATGAGAAGAACTCAAGAACTCAGTGTGAAATATGCCTCTTGTTTTGACTTAATTTCATTCTCCCTTCAACTCCCTTTCTGTTTGCCTAGCATTAACTCTTTCTATAAATCAGTTGAAAAACAAAACAAAACAAAAACAATTTAAAAAATAATTAGTAGCCCTTTAAAAATTGTCTGGCTCAGAAGTCCAGTATGTAAAACAGATGTTCAAATGAGCTATTCTGAAATTTGGGTAGAGATCCTGAAACTTCACTTCGGCTCCCCAGTTTCACCACCCCATTCATTACCTCTCCAAACTGCCATTCCATGTAGAGTGAACACCATGTCACTAAGGTCCCATGTCAGCATTCCCTGGGCTGATGTGGGGGCCTCAGCTCCTGTCGGGTGCTGTCTCACCTGTCTCACCTGTCGGGGAGATTCCCCAGTATACCTTCACATTGGTCCCATGATGTCCCTGTGGATGGGGCTCCTATATAATAATGTTTCTCCTTTTGCCCTGTGAATGAGGTTATAACCAGTGACTGCTTCAAGGTTGTCATAAACTACCCAATATGATTCTGTTCTGGAAGAATTTACAATAGCTGCCCTGAAAATACTGTGCTTTGGATCAATGACTTTTCAAGTGGCTTAGTTCTGCCACAACTCCATAACCATGTGTCAGATAAATACAACAAAAACTAGTAGTTATTGTTTGTTTACAATAGTCATAATTTTCCTGTACTAATAACACATTTACTTCAGAAGTGCCTCACAAAAAGATAATGTCAAAAGGGCTTGCAGCCTGTAGCATAAAATCTGACAGTTTGGAAATTTTTGTGTTAGAAAACAAAAGCCCCCTTCTCCCTTGAATGAGTAGAAAATTAGCACTTCTAAAGCAACAAAACTGAGTTAATTGCTATATCATTAAAACATATTATTCATGTTTAAGTTCTAAGCTAGCCCCCTCCCACATATAAGGTTCTACCAGTATTTGAGAAATCCTCATTTTGCATTAAATATACTTATTGTCACCAACTGCATTCTGAGAATAAATCAGTAAAACAGGATTCATGTCAAGTGGCCTATGACATGGCATGAATACTCTTTATTCCTCTTCTGAAAAAGAGCCAGGCTCCTCTGAACTAGATGCAAACTGTAAGAGCAAAACTCTCTCATTCTTCACCTCCTCTATGTTAATACATGCTTTATTTAAACTGAAAGATCCCTGGTCAGGCACCTCACCTATATTATGCACTCTCTTGAATGCAAATTATTGGCACTGCTTGTAATGCCAGTTAAAGCAAATAACAATGCTCTTTTAATAAAAAGGCACCTTGAAACCCTGTGACTTGTCAGAGCTTGATTCTGCCAACTGGTTCCTTGCCCAGTATCCTCTGAATACTCACTAATGACAGTCAGGGATGCCATGTAATCCTCCACCAGTTAGTGTGTAGTAGTCATTCTAAACTGATCTGGGCAAACTGACATATCAGACCCTATAAAATGGCCATCACCTAGGAAGTCCTGTGGTAGTGTTGGGTCCAAGAGGTCTGGTGTTCCCAGAAGCACTAAATACAGCAAAAAGCCTATTTTAAAAGAGTAGCTGGTCTCAAAACCCATTGGAGTGAGCACTAAGCTAGGCAGGTGACTAGGGCTTGAAAGGAATGCTGCACTGTGGTGTGATTGGGAAATCAAGTCCTACCCCTTGGGACTTCTGTATTTTTTCACATCTTTCTCCCATACTACGCCCACTACTAAGTTTGATTCATCATAGTTTTCACTATCAGGTCAAGAAGTTAGTTTATAAAGTTGTTAATAAATATTGCTTCCTCACCTTATCCCACCTATAGGTACATTTCTAATGCATCTCTAGAATAAACTAGGCATAGTAAGGCCAAGGAGAAGGCCATAGGGGAGATCATAATGATGATGATGATGATGACAGCAAACATTTTTATTTTTAAAATTGTTTTACTAGAGAGAAAGCACAAGCTGGGGGAGAGGGAGAGAATCTCCAGCAAACTCCATGATGAGCACAGAATCTCACATGGGACTCAGTCCCATGACCCTGACCTCATGACCTGAACCAAAACCAAGGGTCAGATGCTTAACCGACTGAACCACAATAGTGCTCCAAAAGCAAACATTTTTTAGAGGGTTTACATTAGTTGGGCCAACCCACGTATTAAGTGCTTTACATGTAGAATCTAGACATGACAGTTGTACAAGATGTTTCCTGAGCAAGAGTGGCCAGGTAAGGGGGTGAGTAGGCTGAAATCTAGCAGATTTTCTGCTGTGCTGTGCACCCTAGAGAGGGTATGTGTTCACCCTGAAGGGCACCTTTATCTAATTTCCATGATGTGCTGCTGGCTAGCAGCTCTGTTTATATGAATTCATCCATTTCATCCCCACAGCAGTGTTTTGGAGTACGTTTTCAAATATTTTCAAATCCGAGACAATTATTGCACAGAGTTTAATGAAATCCCCCCAAATACAAGTGAATGTGCCAGGATTTGAGAACACCAGTTGGAACAGAACCCGTGCCCCTGTGAGCAGTAGCAGCAGGATAAATGGCCGTGACTGCATCCAGGTGCTGCCCTGTTTTCCTCCTGCGATGGTGCTTAAGACATTTTCTCTAATATCTGCATCCTTGTTCATGCTCATCCTCTATCTAGGGTATAATGCACTTTACAGAAGTTTTATGATATGCTCTAAATATAGTCTAAAATCTTTCTATTCTTAATCTTTAAATTACATTTTTCAAGGGATGCTATATCATATGAAATCAATTACATCCAGAAAGAAAATGGTCATCAAATGTGGAGAAAGCGCAGGTTCTCTTTTTATTCAGCAGCCTCAACCTTACCTATTTATACACTATCCAGTATACAGATAGTTGTTTGGATGCACTGAAATGCTTTGTAAATCTTAGTGATAAGTGGTTTTTATTTAAATGTAAAAATGATACCTTTGTCCTCAGATAGTTGACATTAAAAGGTTTCTGTGGGGAAATCAGAACAGTAAGAAGGACATCAATGTGATTACGCCACCTTGTGGCTGCTGGTTGATTTTCAGCCTCTTTGGATCTCTTGGTGGAGAATTTCAAGGACTTTCTTGCTGTTGATTATCCCCCACTCTTTCCTGAGGCAAGGACTCCTATGTAAATTTAGCCCTGAGAATCATCTCTTTTTGTGTCTAGGGGTATTCTCCCTTCACAAGTTTAAGAGAGCACATTAAGTACATTGTAGCTGGTGGCCATTTTATCCCATTCTTCAGATATGTTTTTTCAACCTTAGTAGCCACGAGCACAATGTAAAGAATTGAAGCAAGAAGGAATGCTGTATAAACCTCAGCTCAATGCAACTTAAAACCCATTTTAGGACACAGCACAATTGTCACTTACTCAAATGTTACTTTGAGAAATGTGTTACTACTAGAAAGTCTGGCTCAAGATTTTATGTTCTACCAGGGCATCATGTGGGACTCAGTGCCTTGTGGGTTCCAGTCATGTCAAAGCATGGTAGAAACTCTCAGAAAGAATTAGAAAATATGTTAGTAATATCTGCAGTTATAAATCTGTAATAGTTTCTGAAGGAATGAGATGGGGGAGGAAAATGCATATGAAGATATCCATACTTCTATACAGGTCTTTGTCAAACATAGTCAATCTCAAGAAAAGAAAGGGGATTGGAGTTTAAACATATAATAATAAAAAGAACTGAAAAGCAATAAAACTTCAAGATCTGCACTACACTGTGTTAATGCCACAAATGTTTCTAAGATATTTCAAAGTGGAATGAATACTTTTAGTAATTTATTGGAGTCAAGGAGATAAGAGCTTTAAACATTCTCATTCTTAGCAAGAACAGTCTGTGGAAGATGTTGATTTTTCTGATCAAGAAGGAGTATATTTAAATGAAGAGAGTACATTTTTGAAGCCTCACAGATTTATAATTGTGAAGCTCTTAATATAATGTGGGGATGTACCTCTAAATTTACTGAAAGGAAAAGATCTCCAAGAAAAGAAAAAAGAAATACTGAGGAAAAGGGTCTGAAAAAGAAAGCAGATTATTTGAGGTGATTGTTAATGTTTTCTCAAAAGTGAGAAGAGAATATAAATCTGACCAACATCTGAAGATACATGCAAACCACTCCAAGCCATGGGGCAAAGGGACAGAGACCTGGATGTTTGGCAGTTCAAACCAGGCCCTCTGGATTGAGGCATCTGTGAATAACTTATCTGAGGAGGAAAGAATTTGCTCTGACTTAGCGATAAGCATGTCACAACAAGGAGCTTCCAGAACACAACTTTCCCAAGGCATCACTTGCACAATTTGCAGGCCTAGGAGGGGTTTCCACAGGAGGCACACGACTTCTTAGGAATGAGAAAAAACTAGAGGGGGAAAGGATAGAAGCTATCATATGAGATGAATAGAAATTTGGACTCACAGGCAGACGCTGAAGACCATAGAAAAAAACCCTAAGGATGCGAAAACCTATTACTGTATAATAAAAGGCTTCTGGCCAGTGAGTCCTAGAATAGATAAATATGAGGCAATAATTAGCAGGATTTTAAATATCTCTCTAAAATATTGTAAAAGATTTCCCTCCCCCAGGAGGTCTATAACTAAAATGGACATAAAACTGGAGGAAAACTCTAAGTTTTTAGTGTCTGAGTGGCAGTCTGAGTAATTTACCAGGTCTCTGGAAAGAAAAAGAGGAACTGTCCAAATTTTCAGTCAATATTTATCTCTTAGGTTAATAAATCTTGTTCCTGACCTCAGCAGAAGTCAATACTTCCTGATTATTATGTGCAGGTGTTTCCTCGGCCTTTCTATTTGCCAAAACTCGTCATGGAATGAGTCACCAGTTTCCCATGAGCCCTTCTCTTAGGTGATGAGTGTAGACTGAATAATTGCTCACATTTCAAAGGTGTGGGCAGGTTGCCAATAATCAGGGTTATAGCTCAATGTTTATTAGAATCACTAATTCTGATGTGTTGGCTTTTCCATTTTAGGCTTTTGGGGTGGTATTTAGAAACAACGTAGGCCTGAGGTATTCTTGTAAAGCTTTCAAAGCCTGCAATGGAGGCCATAGCATGGAAGGCACATGCAGACAAGGAAAAGTATATAGCATTTAGAGAGTGAGAGAGGACCTAATTTTGAGTCCTGTCAATGGTATGGAATGCCTATGAATTAATCACTCAGTTTCTTTGCACTTGATCTGCTGCCTCTGTTAAAGAGGGCTGATAACTGATTTAAAAATGTTATGGTGAGAATTAGATCACAATTATAGAAGTGATTTGTCATCTAAAGCATTAAAGGCTTTTCAGTTGAAGCCTAAGAAGAACATGAGTTTGGAGCAATCTCTGCAATGAACCCATTAAAAAGGAAAAATAAAGCGGATTTCTTTTTTTTTTTTTAAGATTTTTAAAATTTATTTATTTGAAAGACAGAGATCACAAGCAGGCAGAAAGGCAGGCAGAGAGAGAGGAAGGGACGCTGAGCAGAGAGCCCGATGCAGGGCTCCATCCCAGGACCCTGGGATCATGACCTGAGCCGAAGGCAGAGGCTTTACCCACTGAGCCACCCAGGCGCCCCAAAGCAGATTTATTTTTATCTTTAGAAAAAAAGATTATAAGATTTCATTAAAGGTATATTTATTTGTTAGGGACATCATATTTCAAGAACATTTTTACAGTGAGATTGGGATGTATGCATTTCCTTCTTATTCATATTCTCCCCTAACTTAAGGGGCTGCTGCTGTGAATTAAACATCTTAGCTCAGAAGGAATAGTCAAGGTTGAGATTCTGGCCTCTCACCTTCTTCAAAACAAAATTTTCATTTAAGAAATGCAAGTATATGGGGCTCTTGGGTGGCTTAGTTGGTTAAGTGGCCCAGGGTCCTGGGTTTGAGTCCCGTGTCAGGCTCGCTGCTCAGCAGGGCATCTGCTTCTCCCTTTGCTCCTTTCCGGACTCATGCTCTCTCCCCTTCTCTCAAATAATAAAATATTTAAAAAAAAAAAGAAATGCAAATATACTTATATCTTTGAAGTTAAGTTTGGCACATTAAGTTGACTAGAAGAAATCTAATTTTGCCAAGACAGAAAATAGAAACATGAGACAACTAAGTCCTGTCATGTGGTTTGCTAGGTAAAAGCTATAGTTTGCCATGGAAAGAGCAGAATTCTGGCTCGTCAGCCTGTTGTCAAAGTGATGGCTGCTGGACCTTGTGCATGTTGTCTGCCAAACTACAAAAAACTTACTGATGTAAAGTGACCAAATATGAGGTTTTGTGTTTGTTAGTTTTATCCCAGATCTGTTTAAGTGTATACACATTTTTTTCAATTGTACCAATTTGTGTTGGTAGGAATAAGATGTCAGCTAATGGCACAGACATGGAGAGATGTGCCCTATTCCCAGTTTATTGGAGAGCTCTGGGTGATCCTTTTCACTTTTATTTCCAAGGGATATTACTTGGCTGTCTTCCCCATCAAGCCCACTTCAGAAATAACAATGCTTTAAATATTAGTCATTTCATAGGCTAGAAACACTCTGCACTCTTCTGATGAAAAGAGTCTGATGAGTTTCCCATTTTCAACAGAACTGTGAGCAAACTTTACAACGAGGCTGGCAAGTGAAGCTACACTTAGAGCAGTGGTTTCTTGTTTACATTTAAAAGTTCTTTTATAGTGGACTATCAATTTTTAAAATTTATTTAAAACATTTAAAATTGAATTTATCTATTTCATTTGTTTATGGTTGTTGCAAAAGTTAGACACAAAAGAAAAGAAAAAATGATTTAAAAAAATTCAAAATCCTGTTACCCAGATACAGCTATTGATATTTTCCCCCACTTTTCTTTAGTTTATTATGGCTTTAAAAATTGTAGAAGTAACATATCATCTTTATACAATGCAAATAGTACTAATATAGATTAAGAAAAAAACTTATAATCTCTTTCATACATTAATGAGATAACCAATATTAGTTTGGTATGAATCATTTGGTACTTTCCTTTGTACTCAAATATAGACAAAAAAGTAGATAACTTGAGATTTTTTTAAGCAAATATTGAATCATACTATATGCATTATTGTATAATCATGTTTTTGATATTATTATGTCCAATTTAAACATGTTAATATAAACACATATGCATATATCTAAATCATTCTTTTTCAATTAACAGTATAATCTATATATCTAAATCATTCTTTTTCAATTACAAACTATACTGTGTGTATGACCATGCACAAATCTTATAGAGGCTTAAAAATAACAATTCTTATCTCACGATTTCTGAATGTCAGGAATCTAGGAGTAGCTTAGCTGGGTCATTCTGGCTCAGGATTTCTCATGAGGCTACAGTCAAGGTGTTGGTTGGGGCTGCAGTCATCTGGAGGCTTGACTGGAGTGGGAGGTTCTGTTTCCGAAGCAGCTGGCTATTGGCTAGAGACCTCAGCTCCTTGCTAGCTATTGGAAGGAGGCCTCTATTTCTTTACATGCTGACTTCTGCTTATGGTTTTTTTGAGTATCTTTATGACTTGGCAATTGGCTTTCCCATAGGTAAGTAATCCAACAGAGAACAAAGCAAAGGATTCAATGTCTTTTACAACATAGCCATGGATGTTTCACAGTATCATTTCTATGGTATCACTAATGAGCATCTAAATTGTTCCCCTTTTAGTCAACAGATAAAGAGGCCAAAAATATATATCTCTATATATGCTAGTACTTTTATGTATTTAGAGTCTCAAGAATAGGATTCCTCATTTAACAGTTCAGTGGAAACTGTTCTATTACTTTTCTATATGGTTGTAGTGATTCCTTTAGTAGCAAATAATGTAAGGGAGACATTTTTCACAACCTCAGGCATGGATATTAAAATCTTGGCCAACAGTGCATGTAATCATATAGAACTAGATTTTTTCTATGTATGTATGTATTTTACAAATATTTATAGTATACATAGGTAGAACAGAGATTGTTCTCCCTCTTTTTTTTTAACAAAAAATGAACTATTTTATATATACTGCTTTGCAACTTCCTTATAAAATTCATTCATCAGTATATTCTAAATACATTTCCCTGAAAACATAAATACAGTTTCATAATTAATCTTAAAAGCTGAATAGCATACCATTTATGGGGTATTATGATTTATTTAGTAAATTAATTATTCTTATAAAGGTGAGTTGGTTCTCATTCTTTCCTATAATTATAAACAGTACATTAAGTACTTTAAAATGTACAATTTTTAGTACTGATATGATTCTTCTCTCAGTTCATTTTATAATTGTACACTTGGGCAGGGGCTAAACTAAATAAGTCATAAACTTTTGGGTGCACTTATAAAGCTATAAGAATATGTAAGTTTGTATTAGAAGACAAGAGTTGCTTATTGTTGATAAAAAATATCCTTTTTAATTCTCAATTATTGTTGGTTTCTCTTCAACAGAAGAAATAAATAAATAAAAGTTGTTCTTTCCTCTTTCTATCAACTACCAGCCGCATAACTTTCTACAAAGGGTTTCACTGAATTTGCAATTATCATGAATTGTTTCTAAGGTCATCTGTTTAAAAACTAGAGTGAAAGTAGTTCCTATAGGAGAAGATTCTTCCTCCTCCTAGAACTAATTAACATTTATTTAGCCTTTATTTTGATGCCAGGTGCTCTGCTGAATACTCGTTAACCATTACCTCATTCAAGTCTCTCAATAATTTATAACTATTCACCATTGGTATTTTCAGTTTTCAAATAAGGAAAGTGAATCTTAGCACTCACCCAGAATTTTACAGCCAGTATAGAGAGCAGCTTGAGTACAAACCACATAGATCTGAGTCCACGGCCCGAGTTTGTGACCACTGCTCTGTTCTGCTTCTCAGTATTAATGCCATCAAACTTGCTGGAAGTTGAGAGTATCGGAAGACATTTGTGGTAGGCAGTAGTTGTAGGAGGTCTTTACTAGTGCAATAATTTAATGCTTCTTATCTTCTTACATGCTACCTTTATCAGTGTCAATTTTTTGCTTCTTACATGCCTATTTTGCTTTGTCAATATCAGTATTTTCAAGGGTAAATTTTGTGCACAGGAAAGATTATTCAAAGGTTGAGTTTAGTTGAAAATATATTTGAATTATTAGTTGTAAAATTTAAAATCTTAGCTCTTCTTTAATCTTATATTTGTAAGACTAGCAAATTTAGCAATCACTTTTATGAAGCCTTTGATTAACGTTAAGGCCCATGTACAAACTAAGTTAATTAAACTCCTTCAAACACTTTAAACTAAATTTATAAATTAAATATATGTGACTTCTTGTTTAGATACTTCAAATGTGTGATTAAAACAAACTTTCCAGAATACTTTAAATACCTCTAATGGCGCTAATAAATTAGACCTTGAAATACTGTGAACCTCAAGCTCTCTTAAATGTTTTAATACTTTATATACTTACTGTAATTACTATATAAACTAAATTAAATTTCTACTTAAATTCACAGGCCTAAATCAATTCTTAATTATGCATTTTAAGTTGAATCACAAATTTCACTTGTTCTCAAATAAACTAAAATATCTTAAACATTATAAATACTCAAAAGTTAATCATGTTTCTTTAACATATAAATATTAACACTGTGTTCGGTTCTCTTAAGTATTTCTACAGTTAATTCTAAACTTCCAAGTTAAAAAAAAAATGCTTATCTACCAATGAAACAATTTTATCATCTTAAGCAGTCATGGGGGATAATTTCTTAATCAAAATTGAATATCAGCAGGTATGGGTTTAGCCAACTGAATGAATCATTTCTAGTGAAAAAATGGGATATGTAGAGTCCTAATCATAGTCATTATGTCATGGGCATCAAAACTTAAAAAAAAAAAAGTTGGTCTCATAATCTGAATATCCTTGACCTTCATCTATTCAAGGAGGTCTGTTACCCCACCTAAGTTACTGAAGAGTAGGACAAATGGGAAAGTTCAGGTGGGTCCTGTAAACCTATCACTAAAACAAGACAAAGGGCTTAGGTTATGTCATTTTCTCATCTTTGTGTACAGAATATGTGTGAGGCACAGGGCAAGATAAACACAATTATCACAATTACAATTAGTGAAGAGTCAAAATGGAATTTCATAGTTTTTGTGGAAAAATCACATATATATGGAGATACATAGAATCTATATAACAGGGATTATTAGATTAAAAAATAATTAAAAAAAATTTTTTTGATAGAAAGAGAGCACATGTGCATGAGAGGTGTGAGGCAGAGGGAGAGAATATTCAAGCAAAATCCCCACTGAGCCGGGAGCCTGACATGGGGCTCCATCCCACAACCCATGAGATCATGACCTGAGCCAAAACCAAGAGTTGGATGCTTAACTGACTAAATCACCCAGGTACCCTTAAAAACGTAATTTTTTGTGGGGTGGTAACCCAGAGGCATGCCCTAACTACATGCTTGTCTCATGCTGTGCTTTCTCATATTTATGGTGAAATGCAGACATTTTGGTGTATGAATGTGGATGTGTTTCTATAGTATTATCAATATACTATTATATATTGGATGACTCTTCAGGACCATTTGGACGTAGTCTCATTGTAGAACTATTTCCTTCTCACTAAAGACCACGAGTTCTAAGACTTAATTTAATTGATCAGTATCTCTGGCTAACTAACATTTTGCCACATTTCCAGTGGCTCTGGAATCATTTCAGTATAATTACTGATTTGTCTTGAGCTATGACTCATTGTAAAGTTCTTAAAACCAATAGATAGCTAGGAAGATCTGCCATTTAATACAGAGGGGTGTCACAGAGCTTCCTAGGAGTTAAGAACTCTTACGTGAATTTGTATAGATAAACTAAATGAGGCCGTTTATGAGAAACTTGTTCTCAAAGTTAGTAAAGGCTTTAGGCAGGAACTTGGCTGCTGATGGCAAATGCACAAGTAGATGTAAATGTAATTCAACCATTAAAATCTAAACCCATAGAAGCGAAGAAATTCACAGTTAAAGGAGGAAATGGGTTGTGCAGAGCTTTCTCCAGCCGTGAGGCACAATGGGGTGTATTGAGGAATTGGAGGCATCCCATAGTGTGAGACATTGAAGGCATCTCTCATGTTTCATCCCTAACTTGCAGATTACAGAGCATTTATGGATTTGAATATTCCTTATGAAGTACCATCTTTTGGGAACTGGTTAGAAAGGAAAGAAACTTCATGGGTTTTTAGTTTGTTACTACCTTGAGGCTGCAGACAGGTATGAGGGTGGATTCATTCGCATGAGAGAATTTTGGGTTAGTAGTCTGAAACATCAATGTCCTGGCCGAATATTCCTCCAGGATTTCATGCATTCATGATCCATGTGTACAGACCTCAGTTCAGGCAAAGCTACAAGACAAACAGAGACTTAGTGTAACCCAGCACGCTCTGTTCAGCTTGGATGTGCAGAGTTTGATTTCTTATCAACATGAGAGCTATTTGGAACAATGGAAAATTGTTTTCCATTTCCACTTCTCTCAACTATGGTAAAATAAACTCTCTTTTTAGCTTATGTGTGATTGGGTGGTTAGTGTGAATAAAAAACTCAAAAATGACCTGGTAACACCCTGCTTGCATATATCTTGTGGTTTCAGAAAACTTAATTTTAAATATACTTTTTAAAAAGTGTCCTTATCTTGACATGCTTTTAAGATTATCTGGAAAATATAGTATCTCATTTGAAGAGCAGAGTCATCTTAGCAACAAGTGCCTTGGAAGGAAATATACCTGAAAATATAAGAATGTTCAGTGGGCACACAGAACATGTGCAGGTGTCCACAAAAACACATGTGTGTGTGTGCATGTGTGCGCGCAGACACACACACTAGAAGCGGCAATCGGAGATCAGGAGAACACCTGAACTACACTCTAGAGAAAAAAAAAAAATGAAGTGAGTGTTTTTTCCTGCTTTTTTCCCTTCACACAAAGTTTCATCAGACAATTGGGACTTCCACATTTTAATTTGAAGGTAATCAGGATGAAAGTACCTGAAGTACAGGGAGAAGAATGGTTGACATCACAAACAATGATCTAAGAATGTTATTGATGTCATTTGAGTAAACACATTTTTAGTAAGCCAAGGAGCCTATGTTGGCCACCACTACGGTATAAACAACCTGTGGCTATATGCATTTGAGGTCTTAAAAATGACTCCACCCCTATCATCTACAGTAAAAGAAAAATGTTTATAATAATACATATATTGACTTCTGCTTTCTAGTCAATAACAAGATTTATTGTCCCACTCTTCAGTCAATTTTAACCTCTTTGGGTCAACAAATCTTGATATTGATCTCAACAGAAGTCAATACCTGCTTATTACTTACCTCCACGTTTAGATGCCTACGAACAATTCTTATGGGCATTTCCTTGACAGGCAAAAGTGAATCCTTGCTGTCTACTTTCTATACAAGATACATTTCTGTGGGCTTCATATATATTGTCACTTTTACAAGCCTAAGTTCAGATCTAGTTATAAAACTAAATGAGGAAAGAAGATAGATGAGTTCAAATATCTGTAATTATAAGCCAGAGAGCTTTAGTATTCCCTTATCATTTCCTAAATGATAAAAATCATGATCTTTTGTATTAATTATTCTCTAGTCATTTCCTACATCAAAGATAATTAGGCAACATGATATTTTTTATTCACCAAAGAAAGAAACACAAAAATATTTTTAAGAGTGAAAACTGTTGTATGATGGTATTCTATAAAGGTTAAAATTCTAGACTACTTTAAATGCTTTCCAAAACAAGAAAAGCAGACTAGTCATGCATTCCAACAAATGTCTGCCAAGTTCCAACATCTAAACGTGGAGATATTTGAGATTTTTAACTTCTACCCTCGTCAAAGATATTCTAGGTTAGATAGCTAAACAGCTTTCAGGAAAGAATTTTTGTTTGTTTGCTTGGCAGCTGAAAAGAAATGAAGATCAAAGAAGCAGCCTCACCTAGACTTTTTAATGAATGTGAGACAAGTCCTACCAAAGGCAATTATTAAACTATCCCCCAAAGTTGTTTGTTCCGCTTATGGATGCAGTCCTGGTTCCGTAAGACCTCTAGGTGTAAAACAGCATCATCAGCCGTCTTGCTAACCTCACCTGTTGAAATATTAAAAAGGAAAAAAGAAAACACCAATATGTACAAACCCAGGGGCAGACAAAGCAAAATACACTCAAGGCTGTAAGGAATTAATTTTTCAAATTCAATAAATAAACCTCCATTGCACATGTATGCTAAAATGCTTAAAATTAAAATTCAGAAATACTTATCTTTTGTGCTGCCCTTGAAATACTTTGTCTTCTCTAGATTGGCTCACAACATCATGAAGTCCACATTAAAACCTATGTCTTGCCACAGGCAAAATGCCAATAAATAATAACAAAAAGGAGAAAATGGAGCCATGTAACACAGATTGCTTTAACTTCAGCTGAAGTTTGTTGTTGCACACTTTTTTCCTGTTTTCCAGGTAATATAATTGTGAATTAAATGTGAAGAAACTGAAAGTGGAACATTAGGAGAAAAAAGAACACTGAAATACTTAAATGTATATTAACGCAGAATATGTGTAAGCTTTCATAATATATTATTTAAGGCAGTTTTCTTAAAGATGTGGAAGCATGTTCTTTCAGTAGTCACTACTACTAGCTTGTTAATCAATTTTTATAAGCTTCGTCTAAGAGAGTTAATTTTTTAAAACTCTGCCACTTAATTTGCATTGTGCTTCCTGAATAAATTCATTAGCTTCCTCTACAAGTCTTAGTTTCTGTTTGCCAAAATAACCTGATCAAAAGTGAAAAATGCAGTATAGAATAAAAAAAAAAAGCCTATTGTGTTATTGACACCAAACTTCTTTTGCAAATATAATTTAATCATCTTGCAGGTCCATTTCTTAATTCCTTCCCTCCTGACAGAGATTAGGAAAAACAGGATTGTGTGCCTTCAACTTTGTAAGGCTGGAAATGTAAGAAGTCCGTGAGCAAGATGTCCATGAAATGGCTATATTATAGGAACTTAATGAACTTTAATTTAATTTAATGAACTTAAAAAAGATGAAAAAGAAATGATTTCTTCAGCTCAGCCATTTGGGGTGGATAATTCTTTGTCACAGGTGGGGAGGAGTTGTTCTTCTGTGTATTGTAGGATATTTAGCAGAATCCCTGGCCTCTGCCCTACAAGATGCTAGTGGCACCCCTTCTCAGTTGTGACAACCAAAACTATCTCCAGACATTGCCAAATGTCCTATGGGGCATAGAATTGTCATACCAGAATAGACTATTGTAGGTAAAATGTCAAGATATATTGCAAAATCATCTATTGCTGTACTCTGATGGGCTGGGTCTAATTGATAGCCATTCTGGATTACTGTAGGCAAAAAGATAATTATTAAACCATCCCTGCCAAAGTTGTTTATTCTGCTTAAGAATTGAGTCCCAATTCTGTAATACCTCTACGTGTCGACTGAATCAATAACCTTCTATTAAGTGAAAACAGAATGGCAGAACTTAAATGCCAGGTGCACAAGTCCAGATAGAGAATAGAATCTTAGAATTTTAGAACTGGAAGGAAATCTGAGGAGCATCTATGCAAACGTCCTCTTTTTTACAGATAGACAATGAATCTAGCAAGGATGTACAACTTAACCAATATCATGTAGCTATTTAGTGGAAGAGATAAGAATCCAAACCTTGAACTCCAATTCCAGACTTTTTCCTCTAGACCCTCTGTAGGCCTATTTACTATGGTATATTATGAGTTACACATAGAAGTCTTTCTAATACCATTTGTATGTGTAAATTTAAAGGATACTGACAGTGTAAATAAAATTTGCTTCAGATTTTTTAAACGTAAGACTTTTGGTTTTGCTTGTCATCTCAGATGATAATTTGCCTGGATTTGATCCTCTATTCAGGACAAGGCATGTTCAATGTGTTCTTTCTTTTGGAAGATGTTATGACCATAAGCAATAAAATATTATTAGATATTTTCATTTAAATATTTCTTTATTCCCTAAAACTTTCCCTTTTCCCAAGTTCCCCCCAGATTCAACTAGATGGTTTTCCTAGTTTAAAAACTCACATTGGCCTTTACTTACTTCCTTTTATTTCTTATGTTGTTTTCCGATTTCGAAGTGCTATCAATTCCTTTTCTTCATAATATTTTTGAAAAAAGTGATTTCTTGGGGTGCCTGGGTGGCTCAGTGGTTTAAAGCCTCTGCCTTTGGTTCAGGTCATGATCCCAGGGTCCTGGGATCAAGCCCCACATTGGGCTCTCTGCTCCATGGGGAGCCTGCTTCCTCCTCTCTCTCTGCCTGCCTCTCTGCCTACTTGTAATCTCTGTCTGTCAAATAAATAAATAAAATCTTTAAAAAAAAAAAAGAAAAAAGTGATTTCTTTTCATATTCATTGCCATTACACTATAGAGTATGTATGTAGACTAATAAGCCATGCCAAATCGATTTTGCCCCATCTAGTCTTTTTTCCCATATACTACCCAACCTATCTTGCACACAACCATCTGGGGATTCCACAGTGTTTTATGTCATGAATCAACCAATAAATATTAATTGAACAATTCCTGGGTCAAGGCAATATTCTAGGCATAATTGCTACATAGAAGTGGTGGGGTGGGGTGGGGGGGAAGGGGATTTGTAGCTAAAGAGGTTTTAGATAAGGCCCTTACTTTTAGAGTTTATGTTTTGGTTGAAATGTATATTGCACTAAACTAAAAAGTTTAAAGTGTACATACACATGCAAATTGGTATATATAGAACTTGACATTTTGCACTTCAGATTCCTGAGATGATACATCCTCTCAAAATTCTAGTTTAATGATGAATCTTAATGATAGTTTGAAAAGATCTTAAAATTCCTTTTGTGATAATCTCAATACTGTTCTTTCCCATGTGTGTTTATTACAGCAACAAATTTTGCAATGGCAGCAAACCTTGTGTAGTAGTAGCTGGTGTTACCATCTGCTTGCCAATTAGAAGGATGTTTATGGTACATGCTCAGACTGACCAGTGAACATGTACCTACGGCCATTTTGAGGGGACCCTTCTCGTTTTTCAGAAACTATTGGCCATACCAATATTTATTCAGAGATTGTTTATTCACAAGTCACCTCTCTGGCAGTGTCCTATCTTCAGGCTTTCCTTTTTCGTCTTCATATTAGAGATGGTGCCCAGACCCTTAAATGTAGTAGTGTAGCAGGACTGAGACTCTAGTGGTCTATAGAATTACCTCAGTTTGGTTTAAGTTTTGGGTAGTGATTTAGCATTCCTGTGTAATAGGTGTTCTTTTAGTTAAGAGTTAGACGTTCTCTTTATGTAAAAAGATGGTTGTAATTGTCACTTTTGCAATTAGACACTCTTTTGCGTGTGTGGCCTGTTTGCAGTCTTCCTAGGGACATCCCCTCTTGGCATCCACAATTTTTATGAGAATGGCCATTTTATTTTATTTATTTATTCATTTATTTATTTTTTTAAAGATTCTATTTATTTATTTGACAGACAGAGATCTCAGGTAGGCAGAGAGGCAGGTAGAGAGAGAGGAAGGGAAGCAGGCTCGCCGCCGAGCAGAGAGCCTGATGCGGGGCTCGATCCCAGGACCCTGGGATCACAATCTGAGCAGAAGGCAGAGGCTTTAACCCACTGAGCCACCCAGGCACACCAAGAGTAACCATTTTATACAATATGACTTTGCCCTTGGGTGCCACAGTCGATTAACTCAATAGTTAGAATCCTGTCCTAACTGGGTCACTGAACCTGTTCCCTGAAAATTAGAATTTTAAATTTTTTAATGATTTTTAAAATTTATTTAACACAGAGAAAGAGATCACAAATAGGCAGAGAGGCAGGCAGAGAGAGATAGGGAAACAGGCTCCCCGCTAAGCAGAGAGCCCAATGCGGGGCTTGATCCCAGGACCCTGAGATCATGACCTAAGCTGAAGGCAGAGGCTTAACTCAGTGAGCCACCCAGGTGCCCCAGAATTTTTAAATTTTTAATTATTTTGTTATTGAGATATAGGTGATGCACAATGTTACATTGGTTTCAGGAGAACAGTATATTCAAGTCTCTTTGTTATGCCTCTACCATCTTTCACCATAGGATGCTATTACAGTACTATTGACTATATTCCCTGTACTCTGTTATCCCCATGATATATCCATTCCATAACTGCTCCATATCCATACCTACCACTCCTCTTCATCCATTTTGCCCATCCCTCCACCCACTTCCCCTCTGGCAACTATCAATTTGTTGTCTGTATTTATAGATCTGTTTTGGCTTTTTGTTTGCTTGTTCATTTGTTTTGTTTTGTTTTTTTAGATTCTACATATAAATAAAATCATACAGTATTTGTCTTTTTCTGACTTTTGAAAAAAGTGAAATTTTTTTAGTGAAATTTTGAATTTAGGGTGAGAATTTTGGCAATCCCTCTTGTAATTACAGATGTTAAATGTAAATTAACCTGGGAGCTGCTTCAGTGGCCAGTTTTAGGCCATGCCATGGAACCAGCTGGTTTACACGAGGAGAAAGAGCAATGGAAAGATTAATAAAAAGGTATAGTTACTGGAGATAGTCTTCTATTCCCTGGTAATTCTGGTAGTGCCTGAACCCTGCTATATTATTATTGACCTTTCCATGTGAGATTTTTCTTGATTTCCATGGGATATGTCATTATTCTCCAAATAAATCCTCCTATTTCTGTTCTCCTTTCAAGTTTTTTTTTGTCACTTGCAATTAAAATATGTATCATAAATACCTTCTGCCTTTGCAGATCCATGGTAGGAAAATGTAGTTTTAAATAAAAACCAATATGAGGGCCATGAATGGTTAAACAGTCACATAGCTCTGTGCATACACCCTCATACTCCCACACAGATGCTAAAATATGTGGTATAGACTCTATCTTATATAAAAAAATAAAGCCCACAAATAACACAATTGTTAAGAGACAAATTAAAATTTGCTATATCATTATTTGGTTTAAAATGTTTATTTGCATCCTATTGTTACTAGAATGTAAAGTCTTGAGTCTGGTGTTCTAGATCTGTTCCTAAGTTCTTTTGCCATGTTCCCTGCCTACAAGGCCCTGCCCTCTTCCTCTCAGCCCAGTGAAACTCTTACTTATCCTTCATGGTCACATATAATTCCCACTTCTCAAGTTCTTGAGCCCACAGAGGGCTCTTTATTCTCTGAAATCTTGTAACCGTTATAATTTTAATCATTATTATTAACATTTTCTATTTGTGCCATATATAGTTAATTAACTATTTTAGAGTTATTGGTTTTAATTCTTTCTGTGAGTGTAAGCTCTTTGAAGGTAGAAACTGTGTTTTCTCGGTTTTGTTTTGTTTTGTTTTGTTTTCTTACTGTACCCTCTTCCTGTCCTGCATCCACTGAAAAGGAGCATTTGGTAGAATGCTTTTTTTGAATTAACATATAAAAGAGTAAAATACGGTATATTCCCTAGGGGAACCAATTATAAATTTTACTGAAATGGGCATTAAAATTAAATTAAACAGCTCGTATTAGCAGAAGGTAAGAAAGTTTAATCCGGAAGCTACTATAGATACAGGGACATTTGAGATTTCAGATATAAATCTGACAGTATATAAGTAAATTGGGAGGCATGATGGTTAAAGAGGAGAAAATAGCCAAATCTTACTTAAAATATTTATTTATTTTTCCTAAATCAAGGAAAGTCTGTGCATTCTCTAACCTTTTAGACTGTGAACTCCATGAGGCCAATTATCATATCTGCTCTATTCAACATAGTAAAGCCCGTCTCTGGCTCTCTGTCTAGTGGAATCAACCACTAGTGGGAACCACCAATGCATAACCAGGATACATTTTGTAGTGAGTATTTCTACAGAGAAATACTTGAACTTCTAGCATTTCCAGAATTTGTACCCTAGTTTTTGTAGTGGCAAGTAGGGACTGATCAACATTAGTGAAGTATTAGAAATGCAATTGATGAAATGCATATAGCCAGGGGAGTAAAATCTCTGTGCCATGGAGACTAAATTCACCAGTAGTTGCAGTTAGGAGAACTGAGAGCTTCCGTTAATAAAGGGTTCTGATAACAAGAAGTGAGCAAACAACAAGGAAGAGCCTTGGCCTGGACCAGAGCAGATAAGCAGAGGACATAGAAGCTGATGTGAAGAGTAGCATAGAAGGGGTTCAAACTAGAGCCAAAGGGGCATTCCCTAGCTTCTCCTAGTTAAGGGCTTCATTACTATCCTAGTGAGGAATGTATGATGATTTTATCAGTCATATTTCTCTAAGTTGTACTTCAGAAACAGCGACCTCCAACTCTAGGTGGCTTGAGATCACAAAACTTGACTGCAGTTTTGGTTGGATGCAAGTCCACTGAGGTCTTAGTGCACCTCCTCTTCATTCTAGAACACAGGCCAATAGAGCACCTGTCATCTGGGATCCTCCAGAATAAGGATTGCTAAATACAGCAAATGATAATATAAAATACCCAGTTAAAATAAAATTTCAAATAAACAACAATTATTTATTTATTTATTTATTTATTTATTATTATTTTAGTGCAAGTGTGTTCTGTACAATATACATATACAAAGATCTATTTGGTGTTTATGTAATTGAAATTTAACTGCATGTCCTATTTTTTTTTTTTTTTCTGGCAACGCTTTGCCAGGCCCATAAATGGGGAAAAAGAGAAATGATGTGACCTCTTGAAGGCTTTTAAGCCTTCTACTCAGAAATGACACTTGACACTTCCACTTCTCACTCACTGGCCAACGAAGATGTGACTAAATCTGACATCACTGGGATAAGAGGTATAATCCTTCTTTAGAGGTAGGCCTAGCAAGGAAGGAGCAGCATTATGATGATGATTACAGTATCTTCTACTACAGTACTAAGAATGGAAAGTTTGTTTCATAGTATGTGTGGGTTTGTACTTTTCATTAATCTTTTTTTCATCTCTGAAAAGGAGCTAAAACAGCTTCTTCGGTTAGTGTGAAGTAACTGAGGCAGGAAAGCCTACCTACCATTTGCTGTCTCTCATTCTCTGAGATTCCAGAGGAAAGCAATTCTTTGCACTTCTGCTCCTAGTTAAGGGGAATACTTGAGTTTGACAATGAGAAGTCGTTTCTGTTGGGTTGATTGTTGTAAGCCCCATTATTTTAGGGCAAGGCTCCTGATGCTAGTGAGTGAGCAGTGAACTGAGAATGGAAATCTGAGAGGGTGAAGAAAGTGGTTTTGTCCATGGAGGCTAACATATGTTTGAAGTGTTCATGTTTGCCTGTGGCCCATGGTTCATGAGCCTGTGGCTCATTTTGGGAATTACCTTCTATCTTTGTACACATAGTGTAGGCTCTTCTTTGTAACTATTTTTCCTGTTAAAGGTATTCCTTGTTCATATTTCCTTACATTTCAAAAGATATTTTGCTGGGGAGAGGGCAGTGATGGATGGAGATATGGGCTGGTGCCCAGGATTTTCCTGGTCCCTAAAGCCCTTCTAGTTTGGTCCAAGATCTTACATATATACAAAATGTTTACTGAAAACTAATTTCTAATTTTTCTTACTTTTCCTGTCCCAGAATTCATTGTTAACTTAGTACAACATGTGGAAATTTCTCCCAGTTGATTTTCAAGGTTGACCATAATAGAGCTGGATCCCTGAAATAGCCTAGAATGTAATGAATACATATCATCTGCACTGACTTCTGTTTTGCTGGGTTTTTCTTTTCAGTTAAAGGCTGTTTCTAAATATTATTTTCCTACTACATTATAATGTACTTTATATTCAGAGTTTGCCTAAACAGGACATTTGGCTAATGAAGTGAGATAATGGGGAATTAAATGGTTTTCAGTGTGAAGGGAACAACATTATTTACAGGGTATATTGCCGATTAAGGAAGAGATGGCTTTTTTTCCTTTAAAAAAAAAAAAAGAAGACAAGATAATAATTAAGTTCCCTTAAACATAAAGTCATTCCCAACTTGTGATATGGTGTGATCACATGGGATTTCCTAATTTAATATCAACCACGAGATGATAATCTTTTCATATTGAATATGCTGGTATAAAATGAGACTTCTACATTGTCTGTCACAATTCCTGAAAATTATCATGTACTTTTAGGTGAAAAGTATGGTTCATCTGAAAAAACATAAGGCTATCTAAAATCTCACAAATATATTTTTTTTGGATGGAATTACTTCACCACAGTGCCATCAGCACTAAGAAAGAGAAATGAAATCTATGACTTTTTAAATTTTAAGCACTGGGGATTGACAAAATAGTTTAAAATAATGGGGTAGAATTTGCAGATAGTAAGACAAATTTTTATATAAATACACTATGGCCCCAGGCTATGATAAAGCTTATCTGACCCTATTAACAGCTTGTTTTACTTTTAAATATGTAATTTATTAATAATTTTTAGCTTTATTTAAAATACAACTTGATAACATTCAGTTTTATACATGCATATAGTTTTGTTTTGTTTTAAACAACAGAAGTAAATTATTCTGTAGTTGAGAACAGAAATTCCCAAACTAAGAATTCCAAAACTAAGAAATTCCAAAACTTAAGATCATCTAGTTCCAGGGTAGTATAATCTGGGCCAAGTCCTGCTACCCTCTACTACTTTGCTTCTGGCAGATCTTGCGGATCAATGGAAGAGCTAGGACTGGGAATCAGTCCTTCTTAACACAGCAGTTCAGATGGTCAGCTAGCAAACTGGTCTGAGTTGGCGGACAAGATGGAACAATTTTGCTGGTGCTAATGGGTCCAGCCCCCTTATCTTAGAGAAGAGGACACCGGGACCTAGATAGGCTGTGAGACTTGCCAAGGGAGGGCAGAAGTGGGACTGGGTCCACCTTGATTTACAGATCTGGTGCTTATCCTCTTTACCAGACTGTTCAGGCAATTTAATTTAATGCAGTTACTTTGAAATGGCATTTTATTTTTTGTATGGCATTCTTGATATTAAATATTACATAACCATTTTCTCAGTGTCAGAAGAGAAATAAAGGAGAAAATAGTCCTCTTATTTTCATGCACAATTAGTAAAAAAAAATGGAGTTGTAAAAAGCATTAAAATAGTATAGAAAAATAATGTTATGTGAATAATTCAAATTATTTGCAGCATTGTTCTAAGAACGTTATATTCTGAATTGTTTAAAATGATTGGGGGAAGGGAGAGAGCAAATGAAACCCATGGCCCTTCAAATGCCAGATTCTGTCTCTAGAGGACTCAGACTTAAACTGATTCTAAGACTGGTTTAATCAGTAATCTGCCATCTGATGATAAATTGATCTGCTGCAGAAAATAGGAGGGGACTAAGAACAAAGAGACAGGGGGAGCCCAGCTTTCCTCGTAAACACCACAAGATAGGAAATCTGCATTTTCACTCAGTGCTCCAAACCTCTAGGTATAACGTCCCATGCTGGGGAAACAGTAATTAGTGCCTGTTTTCAGTTTTGAGTCAAATAGAGAATACGCACAGAGAACTGTTTATTTTAGTCATACTTGTTTATTGTGTTAGAAATACCTGTTCCCACACTTGTAGCTTCAGGTAGGGACAGCTCAAGGCATAACGCTGAGCAAGGAAATGAGTTCTCAGTGTCACTAGCTTTCTGTTGTTAGAACTTCCCGACTCTCCTCTGCTGCCCCTAACTTCCCTCCCCAGTTTGGTGACACATTCTTCACCTCTCTGAGATATTCTCTGCCGTGGACTTCTAAGACTTGTGTATTAATACTTGTTATTAGGTAAAGATCTGATAATATCATTAGTAATGAAATATAAGTGATTAACAATATGTTATCTTCCGTAGGGGTATTTGCATTTTAACAGAAAAACAAAGCCCTAAGCCAAAGAAATCAGGTTTTTTCTGTTTGGTTTGGTGACAGATATTTCAGTGGGATCTTCCTTCTGGAACTTCTGTCACATGTAGGATCCAATCTTATTAACTGGGCAAGATTGTGAAGTGTAAGCTTCAAGGTTGTTATTATATAAATCAAACAGCTTTGATGGACTCGCAGAAGAAATGGCCACCATGGAGATTGAGTTAAAATGTAGAAATGTGGGGCACCTGGGTGGCTCAGTGGGTTAAGGCCTCTGCCCTCGACTCAGGTCGTGGTCCCAGGGTTCTGGGATCAAGACCCGCATCAGGCTCTCTGCTCAGCAAGAAGCCTGCTTCCTCCTCTCTCTCTCTCTGCCTGCCTCTCTGCTTGCTTGTGATCTCTGTCTGGCAAATACATAAATAAAATCTTTTAAAAAATGTATAAATGAACTTTGTCTCCTGAAAAAGAATTTTATTTATGATTGATCTTGATATGAAGAACTCAATGATTTTGTTTTCTGTTTGAAATGGTTACTGTCCCTTCACTGCCCCACTCTGAGGGACAGTGTCTGGTCTCTTTTTTGAGATCTCTTCCTTCTGATTAACATGATGCTCAACCCCTCTTAAAGACCTTTCATCCTTCATCTTCAGGCTGACATCTTAAACATTGACTCATGAGAAAAATCATGCATAAATGCTGTTTAATTCCTTTTTCTCCTTTTCATCCCCAACTGGGACTACTATTTCTTATGTTCCCAAATGCACTTTGTTAACTATAAAATATTAAACAAAAGTGAATACACCTTATCTCTGTGATCATATCATCATCTCAAATTTCTCCAGAGCCAGGAGAAACTGGCATTGGGTAATCAGATCATTGTGGAGTGGATTATAAAAAGTGAGTCAAATTGTTGGTATTTGCAGGGATATTGTCTTTATAGAATTTATTTATTTATTTTTTTAAGATTTTATTTATTTATTTGAAAGACAGAGATCACAAGTAGGCAGAAAGGCAGGCAGAGAGAGAGGAAGGGGAGCAGGTTCCCTGCTGAGCAGAGAGCCTGATGCGGGGCTCCATCCCAGGACCCTGGGATCATGACCTGAGCTAAAGGCAGAGGTTTTAACCCACTGAGCCACCCAGGTGCCCCTGCAGGAACATACTCTTAAGCATATATTTTGGTGGTAGCTATCATAAAATGTTTAAATGTCAAACTAGGGAATTAAAGTGGTCCTGAGAATAAGACAGAAAAAGATAGCCAAAGGAACATGATGGTTTAAGTTTTGATTATTGTATGACTAAGAATTCAAATCCAGTTGTATTTTGAACTGTAGGCAGACTGACAAAGAAAAAAGGACAAGGACTCATATACTCTTCACTTGACAAAAAGATTGCTAAAGTTAAAAAGAAAATAGTTGGACAAAATAAGGGCTATACAAGAAATATTAGGATGGAATTTTCTAGTTTTCCTCAGTATAAAAGGGAGAGTGACTGTGTCCTGTGTCTTGAGTGAATGTTATTTTCTAAGGTGCTCTTGAAGCTCTCCCTGGCAGTTCTCTGCACTGTGCAAAATTGAGTGACCACTGGGTGTGTGTAAATGGGGAAAGAACCAAGGAATATGGAAAACTGTGGACTGATCTCTGCTCTTGCTGAGCTTTTAAACTTTCTCACAAAATGTGTGTCCAGTACTAGTAATGTAGATAAAAGGGCTTTTCACCAAGAAGGAAGTAGGTCAAAAGCAGATTTATTATGTTCTGTGTGCATTCTTATTCCTCCTTTAAAAATAATTTTTGGAAGACAGAAAAATATCTAGAAACACAAATTTAAAAATTAATGTAATAAAGGGATGAATCACTAAAGCTGCAAGAAGAGACTTCTGCAAATGAGATGCTATAATGTACTCTCCTTCCGATCCGTAGGGACAGTCTGAGACAAAAAAAAATTCTTTTTCTAAGTCTAGGCCTTCATGTAACCAAATTGTACAGGTGCTGGAAGCATTATGCCTTGAGATATTTTGCCAAGGAAGTGGCGTTTCACTCTTTACTAAAGAAAACCACATTCTTCCTCACACTCAAAAAAAAAGAAAAAAGAAAGAAAGAAAGGAAAAAAATCACACCTCTATTCAGAGCCCAAGTTGTCATCAGAAAGGAAAAGGTTGGAGTTCATTTATCATGTGCATTTCTATGGCTACAGAGATAATTGGGTTGATTCCATCTAGCCTTCACTTCTCTTGCA
This sequence comes from Neogale vison, assembly GCF_020171115.1. Taxonomy (NCBI): domain Eukaryota; kingdom Metazoa; phylum Chordata; class Mammalia; order Carnivora; family Mustelidae; genus Neogale; species Neogale vison. Next base: position 82,231,903 of record NC_058092.1, on the reverse strand, counting down.
TTTTAATTGAAAAACCTCCAGAGTGTTAGAAGCTCGGAGCTGGCCTGAGACTTGAAGGGACTTCGCTTAGGCAGCAGTGGACCAAAATGACAACCAGAGGACAGACTAAGCAGTGTGTGAGACCAGGGGCCTGTTGTGTTACTGCTTGAAACTTATGGCCAAGGGGCTGGGGGCAGTCTATGCATTCTGTACTTGTATTTGGCTTGGAAATACAGTTTTCATTTCTGGCTACATTTGATTTAACATTTTTATCACAGCATTTCTGTCAAGGCGAGTGTGTGACATCAGGTCCATCATCAGCCTGCAGAATTTAAACTGAGTCTAGTTGATTAAAATACAGGACTCAACTCAGGAAGCAAATTGAGGGTTGCTGGGGCCAAGGGGGAGAGGAATAGGGTGACTGGGTTATGGACACTGGGGACCGGGTTATGGACACTGGGGATGGTATGTGCTATGGTGAGTGCTGTGAATTGTGTAAGACTGATGAGTCACAGACCTGTACCCCTGAAGTAAATAATACATTACATGTTAATTTAAAAAAAATTAAGCAATAAATAAAGTACTTTTAAAAATTCAAAAAAAAATATACAGGACTCAAGAGCAAATAGCAATGAAAGCAGCAGAGAGTGTAACCAGCCTATAACTTTCAGAAAGTATTAAAATGGGTATACATTTAATTTTGTTTCCATTTTTCATCATCAAACCCATCCCTATTAAAGCTTTGCAGGTTCAGTTGGTCAAGTTTTATGATTGAGTGGACTCTGAGCATGCTCAAGGTATGTGTAGGAGATTAATTTATAAGCTCTTCTAACTCTGAATCTCTAAGGTTTATTCTGTCTATGTGTTGTTTGCATAATGCACTTTTCTACAGCTAAAGCAGTACCTAAAAGGGATTATTTTCATATTCAGCACATTAAAAATCTAGCTCAATTCACAGATCCCATTCTGTGTTTATGCCTGAGATAACAGGTGAAAAGTATCTCATTACAAGTGTCCATGAAGCAAACATAAGAATGAGAATGTTTGGGGAGAGAATATACCCCTACTGAAATTAATTCCCCAGTGGTTTTATTAAAGTCTGCAAATTGCATTATTTTCCCATCATATTTGAAATATTGCCCTCCCTTAATGCCTGCTCTAACCCATGCCATGCCATCTTCCCTGGAGTGTCTAGACATGGTATCTTAGATTTATGTGTATGATCTCAGTGTGTTACAACATCACTCCTGACTAATGCATTATTACAATACTTACAGATATTCCCAAGTGCCACTGTATTGATTAGAAAATCACCAATCTGCATATGCACACCATCTGTGCTGTGGAGAAGCAAAAAATGCAGGATGACATTTGCCTTATTCGAGGGAAGATTCGGAAACCACTAATAGAACGAAGAGGGAATTCTCTTTTGCGAGGAAGGAGTTTGGCTTTTTAGAATTAAAAAAAAAGTACATAAGAGTTTTTATGGAGCTTATACAGTATAAACCTAGAGTGTTTGAAAACTACCCGTTTCTCTCCCCTTTCACCAGTAGTTGGAAAGGCCAGGTCTCAGCATGCAAACAGCATGCTTAACCATTTAGATCCTGAAAATGATACCATATCAGGACCACTGGTGCCATGAAATTGATAAATCTCAGCTCAACTGCAGCAGCCCTTTGGTAGAAAAGCTGCCTGTAGTGAGCAGTCGGTTGTGTCTCAGTGGAAAGGCCAAAAGCGTGCCTGCAAAAGATGAATGAGGCACTCACCTACTGGGCTGAAATGCTTTTAAAGGACAGGAATCTGTTTATCTTTGATTGATTGTTCAGTCTGATACTTTCCTTTATAAAGTTTATTGACTACAAGAACATAAATCAAAGAAAAACAAATCACAGGTTCAATTTTGGGGGCATTGACATCCTGCCATCTCTGCAGCAACTGCTCATACAAGTCAAGGGGCAGGAAGAAGGATGCAAGTAACTAGGGGGGAAAAAAATCACATGATGGAAATGGCCACTAGGAAAGCTCTACTCCTAGGATTCTCCTAACAGCTCTTTAGGTGGTAAATGTCTTGATACATACTACAGTGCCAGGAGTTTAGGCAGCTGCTAGAATGTGAATGGTCCAAAAGAAAAAAAAGAAAGAAAGAAAGATAGAAAAGTGTTTTTTTTTTTGTTTTGTTTTGTTTTTCAATTTATTTATTTTCAGAAAAACATTATTCATTATTTTTTCACCACACCCAGTGCTCCATGCAAGCCGTGCCCTCTATAATACCCACCACCTGGTACCCCCAACCTCCCACCGCCCCCCCCCCGCCACTTCAAACCCCTCAGATTTTTTTCAGAGTCCATAGTCTCTCATGGGTTTTTAAAAAATAACCAATTATAAAAAAGTGACACTTCCAGATCTGCCATTTTTAAAAATATTCTCTATTATTGATCAATCTGTCTCCAGTCTTAAACATTTGAGTGTATTTATTTCACTGCCTCCTATTCTTAAGAAAAAAAAGGAAAATATTAAAACAAGAACTCTAATGACATTTTAGTGAACAGGGGATAGCAGCAACAGGCTCTGATCACATGCCCCCCCAGTCCTGCCCCCTCCCAATGCAGGGAATTATTGTCTTGCCATCATTACCTTTAAGGAGATCTTGTCTGCAAGGTTTGTGGGGTAAACTCTTAACAACGGTTATAACCCAGATGGATTTATGCCAGTGACCCTCATGAAGGATTACACTGTATCTCCTTTTATTTTATTTTATTTTATTTTTTATTTTTAAAGATTTTATTTATTTATTTGACAGGCGGAGACCACAGAGAAGCAGGCAGAGAGAGAGGAGGAAGCAGGCTCCCTGCTGAGCAGAGAGCCCAATTCGGGGCTAGATCCCAGGACCCTGGGATCATCACCTGAGCTGAAGGCAGAGGCTTAACCCACTGAGCCACCCAGGCACCCCACTGTATCTCCTTTTAAACTAAATTTACAAGGACTAAAATGTCTATAGTCCTCTGTTAGTGTGGACATGTGCCTTTCTATATAGTTTGGTTAGATAAATAACCAGTTTCCCATTGTGGAAAGTTAACAGCATCATTCTCAAAATTTGTCCTTTTGAAATATCTCTGACTTAAAAAAAAAGTGTATTCTTCATTCCCTATGCATTTTTCAAGATGGTTGTCTTCTGGTTTTTGCCTTTTAGACAGCTGAAAATTATTTAGGGGCTACTTTGGGTTTCGGAGAGGTGTTGTCTTTGGGTTTCAGAAGCCTGTCTCTGAACAAATTTTCTATATTTCATGGAAAATCAGTGAGGGTTGGGGGCAAAGGAGGATGCATAAACCAGTTCTCTCCAAGTGGGTGTCTGTCAGAATTTCCACCTATCACCCCAGGCAGCAGTAGTCATGGGCGTATAACTGAACCACAGAAAGTAATGCTCGCCAAATTGACAGTGGCTGTAGAAGGAAAACGGAAGGAGTTTGCTGCTGGAAAGAACGTAAAACATGTCTTTACTGCTTCTCTGCATGAACCCGGAGCACCTCACAAAACCTTCCCAAGAGCAAATATCACTTTGCAGTGGTCACCACTGGCAGAGCCACTAATGAGGCCTAATTGGAGCGACAGGGTCTGCCTGTGCACATTAGCATCTCTAAGTTATCCCAATTAAGGAACAACATACAGCAGGGTGGGCATTGTTTGGATACTGGTGCCCTGCTTGGGTGTGCTGCAAGGAACAAGGCCAAAGGCTGAGTGCCTCGAACCACCCAATGTGTGACCTAATTGCTAATTGATGCACAACCTTGGGTGGCCTGCTGCTTCTTAATGATGTTTGAGACAGTTTGGGGTCCTAAAACAACAAGGTTGTTTTGGAACAAAGCCAACAATTTATCTTCATTTATTGGTTTTTTACCCTTTTAGGAAAAAAAAATACACACTGGAAAATGGTAATAAGAAAGACATATACCAAACTGTAAGAAACACAGTCCCATTGTAGCTAATAAGTAGAAAGTCTAATAGGTAGAAAGCGAGGTAGTGTTAGAGCAGATACTTCTGGAGCATCAAGAGGTAAGGAGAAGATAGAAAAATGTATCGCACATTATAGTTCAAAGATGAGATCGCAACAGAAACTTTTAAAATTTAGAGAATTTCAGAACCCACTGCCTATGAGAATGCTTTCATTATCACATTCTCCACAGTTCACTTCTGGTCTTCACATTTTCAGGGAACTGTAGAATAAGTAGACAATTTCCAGATGAGTTACAAAGATTGAGAAAGGTGGGCTATTTTTGACAAGATGGAAATGGAGACAGGTGGAAATTTTTCATTCATTATTTTATTCATTCATTTAACATCATTTAACCCCCTTCTGTGCTCTAGATACCTATCTAGGTGCTAGGCTTTATAGGATGTACAGAAATGACTTGACAGAATTTATACATTAGCAGGAAAAAGTCATGAAACGAGAAAAAAATAATAGCTGAATTTTATTAAGTTTCTTAGTACATACTGGGCAGGGTAAGGGTGTTAACTTAATCTAGAGGTCAAGAATTTTCCTGAAGACGAGGATGTGGCCTTGACACTGGAGAGGCCATTCCTCTGGTTCTTGGGATACAACTAATTTATAATTGCCCTTAAAATTGTATACATTAATATTCGGTCTGCCTTTAAAATCAAGAAGTAGCATAAACTTTACTTAAATATAGTATAATTTTTAAAAATCCTCTTGATTTCTACACAGTGACCTCTGTAAGTGCGAAAAGATGTAGATTGTGAAAAAAAAGATAAAGTAGAAAGAGACAGTAGAAAGAAGGAAAAGAGAGGAAGAGAGATAAAAAGGAAATGAGGGCAAGCAGCAAAGGAGGAAATACACCTGCAGGAACAGGAGTACTCATCAACAGACATGAAAATAAGAAAGTACTTGGCAGGTACAGATTGGAAAGAAGAAGAAATAGAAGTAAAAGAAGAGATATGGACATAGAAAAAGGGAGTGGGAAGTGAAAAATGTACTGTGGCTCATGGGACAATTTCTAGTCTGACACAGACTGGTCAAATCTTTCTTGTTTTTGCATTGTAGTTTCAGGAAGTAGATATAGCCCCTTACTAAATCTAAATGCTAAAGAACTGGCCAGTCCCTAAACATATTCTTATCATATGATCCAGCAATCATGCTTTTTCATATGTACCTAAAGGATTTCATATGTACCTAAAGGATTTGAAATATGTCCACAAAAAACCTATGCATGGATGTTTATAGGAGCTTTTCATAATTATCAAAACTTGGAAGCAACCCGCATATCCTTTAGTAGGTGAATAGATAAAGAAGCTGTGGTACATCCGACAATGGGAGATTATTCAGCAGTAAGAAGAAATGATCTTTCAAGCCATGAAAAGACATGGAGGAACCTTAAAATTCACGTTACTAAGAAGTGAAAGAAGTCATTTTGAAAGGACTACATCCTATATGATTCCAGTTAATTCTAGAGAAGGCCAAACTATGGTGACAATACAAAGACCAATGTTTGCCAGAGATGAGGGATAAGGGAAGTATAAATAGATGGAACACTGATTTTTAGGCAGTGAAAATATTGTGTATGATATCATAATGATAGATATATGTCCTTAGACATTTTTCCAAACCCATAGAATGTAGAACCCCAAGAGTGAATCCTGATGCAAGCCTGCTTCTCCCTCTACCTCTGATCCCCCCCCCAACTCATGCTTACTCTCTGTCTTTCTCAAATTAAAAAAAAAATTTTTTTATTCGAAAGGGAGAGAGAGATAGAGAGTATTAGCAGGGGTGGGGGATGTAGGGGAAGAGCAGAGGGACAAGCAGATTCCCCACTGACCTGCTGGGTAGGGAGCCTGATGCAGGACAGGGCTGGATCCCAGTACCCTGGGATCATGACCTGAGCCAAAGTTAGACACTTAACCAAATGAGCCCCCCCAGCACCCCTCCTCTGACTTGTCTTACCAGACTTCTTTCTTCCTAGTGAATTTTATCCTTGGGGTTCTTTTACTAATTTTTTAAAAATTTGTTTAAAATTTTTATTTTTATTAAAGTTTTAACTTAAAAATAGAACATAGTTCATCTTTAAGCATTTCCCACCCCTGTTTCCTCAAGTACATGTTTGTGTGTTTTATATTGTTTCTTGCAATTATACTGAAGATTTACATACCTATGGAAAGTTCAGAGATCACAAATGTGTAGTTTATAAGTTTACACACCAAAATAACAAGCATCTAGATTCAGAAACAGACCATAATCAGGGCCTCAGAAGTTTTCTTGAGGCCTAATTAGTCACTGTCTTTTTTCCTGAGACTAACCATTATTTCATTTCTAATGCCATAGGTTAGATTTGTCTAGTTTTGAACTTTATATAAATGGAATTATACAGTATGTACTTCTATGTGTAGTTTTTAAGATGAACATTATGTTGGTAATATTTACATAATACATTTGGTTATAGTTCATTATTCTCATTGGAATATAGTATTCCATTTTATGTATATATCATAATTCATTCTACTGGTGACAGATTTCAGGATTATTTTCAGTTTATGACTATTCTTTTTAAAAGATTCATTAATTTGAGAGACAATGTGCATGTGCATGTGTGAATTGGGGAGGAGCAAAGGGAGAGAACCTATTGAGGATAGACTTCCTGTTGAGGATAGAGCTGGCTTTTGGACTGGATCCCAGTACCCAGGAGATCATGACCGATGAGATCATAACCTGAGGCAAAACCAAGAGTCAGCCATTTAACTGACTGAGTCACCATGTCCCCCTCAGTTTTTAACTATTATGAACGGTGGTCCTGTGAAAATCATGCAAACTGATAGGTCATTAAGTACACTTATTATGTTTTAATTGATGCTGCTAAACAGTTTTTCGAAGAATTTTACCAATTCACATTTATACCAGCATTGTATGAGAGTTTTAGCTGATCCAAATTCTGCCAATACTTGGTTTTGATAGTCTTTTTTATTTTAGCCATTATGGTGTTGTACAGTTGTATTAATCGAGGTTTTAATTTGCATTTCCCTGAAAACTAATCCAAAATGAACACATTTTCATTTGTTTTTTTTTGAGATACATCTATTCAGTTTTTCCCAATTTTAAAAATTGGTTGTCTACCTTTATTTATTGATTTGTTGGAAGATCTTTACATATTGTGAATTAGAGTTCATGATATTGGAATAAATATTACTATTACTTTTGTCTTTTATTGTTCTTAATGGTGTCTTCTGATAATTTGAAGTTCTCAATCCTAATGTCCATCTTACCCATTTTTTCCTTTTTAATCCTGTTTAAGAAAATTATTCTCATCCCAACTCATTAAGATATGTTTTCTTCTAAAATGTACTATACATTTCTTCATTCATTCATTTAAAATTTATTTTTATCTTTCATTCAGGATTATAATCATCCTGGATGTTTTTATATGTGAGGAAGGGAGTCAAGATTACTTTTTTGTCAAATGGATCTCTAATTGACCCAAGACTATTTATTGAAAAGATAAATTCCTGACCCCACTGCTCTGCAGCATCATTAATTTTCACTTTTATTATTATTAAGTGTAAATATTTTTCTGGAATTGTTACTTTATTCTTTTGTCTTTCTTTTCTTTTTTTTAATGCCACTACGTAATAGTTGTGACATCTGATAATGTAAGTTCTCCACCTTAATTCCTTCAAGTTGCTGTGGTAGTTTTTAGACCTTTGTATATCCATATGAATATTAGAATTATCTTGTCAACTTCCACAAAACAACATCTTGGAATTTTAATTGGATTGCTGTCTTTAAGACATTTAGCTATTGAAGTCAGAAATATGATTTAGCTTTCATTTATCTTGGTCTTTTTTACTCTTTTTCAGTAGTATTTTATAGTTTATAAGAGGTCTGGTACATCAGTTATTATATTGATCCATAATTTGACTTTTTATGTTTTTAGAAATTATTTAAAATTTTTATCTTCCCATAGTTTGTTGCAAGTATGTAGTTATACAAATTTTGTGTATTAGCCTGTGTATAGTGACCTTGCCAATTCACTTCTTAATAGTTTGTAGATTCTTTTGGATCTTTCTTATATATAGTCATGTCCTGCTGGAACAATGAAATTTTTTTTCTAAATCCAATACCTTTTATTTCATTTTCTTGCCTTATTTCACTATTTAGGACCTCCAGTGTGTTAGACATGGTGATATTCATCATCTCATCTTATGACTATTCCCAGGGGAAAAGATTTCAATAGTTCATCATTACAATGTTTTCTGTATTTTTTTAATAGAGACTCTTACTAGATTAAGAGAGGACCATTCTATTTCTAATTTGTTCATTTTTTTAACAGTAGATATTCACTTTTTTTATTAAATGCTTTTTCTATTTCTATTGAGATGTTCATTATCATTCTACCCTTTTATAAAAAGTGTTGTATTCATGTTTTTTAAATATTAATTCCACATTTACATTCCTGGTTGGGATGAACGATCCTTTTTATATATTGCTGGGTTCAGTTAATAATTTGCTTAAGAATCTTTTGTAAGTATGTTATTAGAGAGATTAGTCTGCATTTTTCTTTCTTGTTAGAATTGTTGTTAGTTTTATTATTAGTGAAATCTGTTTTTGTAAAATGATTTGCTAAGTATTAGCAGATTTATACTAAGTATATAGCAAACTCTGGAAGAGTTTGTAGAAGACTGTGTTGTTTTCTCTATTTAAAATGTGACTTCTGGGGCACCTGGGTGGCTCAGTGTGTTAAGCTGCTGCCTTCGGCTCATGTCATGATCTCAGGGTCCTGGGATCGAGTCCCGCATCGGGCTCTCTGCTCAGCAGGGAGCCTGCTTCCTCCTCTCTCTCTCTGCCTGCCTCTCTGCCTACTTGTGATCTCTGTCAAATAAATAAATAAAATCTTAAAAAAAAATGTGACTTCTGGGGCGCCTGGGTGGCTCAGTGGGTTAAAGCCTCATGGGATTGAGCCCCGCATCGGGCTCTCTGCTCAGCAGGGAGTCTACTTCCTCCTCTCTCTCTCTGCCTGTGTCTCTGCCTGCTTGTGATCTCTCTCTGTCAAATAAATAAATAAAATCTTAAAAAAAAATAAAATAAAATGTGACTTCTGTTGCCCCTGCCAGCCCTGAACACACATACATATACATTGTTAATCTGATATGATTATGAAATTCAATGTTGATATGGTTGAGATGGCACTTCCACAACCTCATTCTCACCCCAGGTTTGTTTCTCTAGCATAGTATAAAAGAACGAATGCAAATAAGCTTTGGCCTTAAGAAGGATTTTGAGCAACATTACACACTAGACATATTCAAGTCATAGTGCTACATTGTTTGGATTTGTTGGTATTTTTAATCAATACCTATAATTCAGCCCATTTTCTGTCTTACATTAATCTTTACTTTCTAATGTATGCTGATCTTGTTATGACTAGATTGAAAGTTTCTTGAGAGCAGAAGCAATATTAAGTCTTCTGTTCAGATTATAATATACATATAGTTGGAACCCCCGACTACTCATAATTATTACAATTTGAGTTTGGTCTTCATCTTCATATTCAGGTTTTAATGTGTTAATTATATTTGTGCATATAAAAGGGCAATATGGAGTTTGGGTTTTTATATTTTCAAACATATTGTAAATAACATCATGCCATACAAATTATTCTATTAAGACAAGCTGATTTTTTCTTCCAATTTTATTACTATATATAACCCTTATCTGACCACATGGGACCACTGCCTTTGCCACCACATTAGACCAAACTATAATCATATTCCATCTGCATTATTGCAGCAATCTCTTAATTTGGTCACTTTTGCTTTTGCTCCCTGTATCAATAGTTTGTTGTTGTTTTTCGACTTAGAAACTTTTGTGATGCTTTTATAAGTAGAAATAGATAATTTCCCAATCCTCCAAAGACTCCTTCCTATCTTACTCACAATCTAGAAGCTCTTACTGTATGATCCCCTTGATTACTGTCCTCCTTACTCACTCTGCATCGGCCACATGGCCTACTTAATATTTCTCAACCTTTCCACATTTGGCATTCCCACTTCCTATTCCTTTTGCCTGTGACTTGTTGGCTCGCTAGCTCACGTATTCCAGGTCTTTCTCAGTGAAGCTGTCTTTGGCCAGCCTATTTATTATTGTAACAGCCCTGGTACTTCACTCTCTCTGTGCTAGCACTCCCTGTCCTGCTTCCGATCCTTGCCATTATTTGACATATAGTTTTAGAATCACATGTATTTGTTGATATTTTGTTTGTTTGTTGATTGCTTGTTTTCCTTCTCCAAGGAAATGTGAGTCCTATAAGAGCAGAGGTTTTTGTTTTGTTGATACTAGATCCCAAACACCTAAAACAATGTCTGAAATATAATAACTTTTCAATAAATACTAATTGACAGGATATTCACAGAATGTATTCTATAGCTTGCTTTATTTCTTCAACCTCACATTTTTGATGTACCTGAAGGTACATGTAAATCTATTCATTCATTTTAAATGATGATGTGTATTATTACTTTATATGAATATGCCAGAATTCATAACTCTGTTTTCCTTTTGATGGACGCTTAGTTTATTTGAAAACTATGTACCTCTCTTTACATTTTTAAGTTAACTCTTTTTTTTTTAATCCAAGGTAAGAATTACAAAGGATACATGTTTTAACATATTCTGTATTGCATTTTGCTTTAAATATATTCAAATTATTTAAAGTCAACACTTTGGAGCAGATTTGGCTAATCTGATTTATGGGAAATGTTTATCATTTTAACTAAAAGGGCAAACCCGTCTCCATTGTCAAAACGAATACTTATCAGACTTAGTTTCTGTCAAAAATATATGACTTTATTTTTCAATTCAAATACAAGTGCTTTATACTCATTTCTATGACAACCAATTCACTTTTGAATTCTAAGATAGATGGAAAGAAAGAAGGATAAATAAAAAAAAGATAAAGACATGGGCTTTGCCTTGTTTTTGTCACTTGTGTTAAATAAGGCCCTGCTCTCTTCAGTGTTTTTTTAACCAAGTTTACTGCTTATAGTCCTGGGACTCTCCCTCATGAGCTATATGCTTTCTTGAAATATCCCTTTAGCACCCAGAGATTTTTTAGACCCGGGCAATCCAGCATTGTGAGGTTCAAAGAGGAGATCTCTTTCTCTCTCTTATTTTAAAGGATGTTTATGAAGGAGGGTAGTGGTAGTCAAAGAGAATAGGCAAACCTCTTTGCTAAGGACTCTGAGTTCTAAAAAGGGTATCACGGAAGTTGAGGGTCCTTTTTTTTTTTTTTTCCCAAGATTTTATTTATTTGAGAGAGAAAGAGAGAGAGAATGAGCAGTGGGGAGGGGCACAGAGAGAGAGAGAGAGAGAGTGAGAGAGAAGCAGACTTCCCTTGGAGCAGGAAGCCTGGCAGGAAGCTTGATCCCAGGACCCAAAGACCCTGACCTAAGCAGAAGGTAGATGCTTAGCTGACTGAGCCACCCAGGCACCCCCAAATTGAGGGTCTTTATGAGGCTCCCATAAAACTATCTATGCATGCATATTCCTTAAGAACATCATTGTATACCCCACCTTGAATACACCACTAGGAACTGTTCTATTGTATATAGTTTGAAGTGAATACTTGGGTTGAAAGGTGCCTCTTCAGCTCTATTAAATATTTTTAAGCAGATTTCCAGCATGTTTGATCTAATTTCACTCTATAATTAGAGTATGAGAATTGCCATTTTTCCATTTCTTTTTCTATGATAATCAGATTTTAAAATTTTTAATCACATGCTAACTTAAATATGTATTTCCCTTATGAATTATGAGTTGAGTTTCTCTGTATATGTTTATGGCCATTAAGATTACCTATTCTGTGAAATGACAATTCATATACTTTGTTGATTTTTCTTTTAGATTACATGTTTTTTACTTATTTTATATATCCTCAATATCAATCTTCATTTTTTACACATATTACAAAAACTTTCTCCTGGACTATGGCTCTCTTCTTCTTCTTTTTTTTTTTTTCTTTAAGAAAATTAAATTAAAACAGTTTTAGATTTACAAAAAAGTTGCAAAGGTAGTGCAGAAAGTTTCTGTATACACCACACTCAGTTTCCTCTATTGTCAGTATCTTACCTTAATGTGGTATAGTTGTCACAATTAATGAATCAATATCATATAACATTATTAAGTAGAGTCCATACTTTATTCAGTTTTCCTTACTTAATGTCCCTCCTCCCGCCCCATTCCAGGATCCCATCCAGATATCACATTAATTTAGTCATCATGTCTCTTTAGGCTTCTCTTGGCTGTGACAGTTTCTCAGTTTTCCCTTGTTTTTGATGACCTTAATGATTTGAGGAATACTGGTGAAGTATTCCTCATTTGGAATTCATGTGATATTTTTCTAATAGTTATACAGAGGGTAAGGGTTCTGGGGAGGAAAATCACAGATGAGAAGTGCCATTCTTATCACATCAGATGAAGGGTACATACTGTCAACATGACTTACTACATCAATCACCTGACTAAGGTAGTGTTTGTCAGGGTTTTCCATTACAAAGCAATTCATTTTTTTTTTCCCTTTCTATATTGTACCGTTTGGAAGGAAGTCACTATAAGCAGTCCACACTTAAGTAGTGGGAAGTTGTAGTCCACTTCCTTGGAGATGTTATGTATACATAAATTATTTGGAATTCTTTTGCATGGGGGATTTGTCTGTTCTCTCCCATTTATTATTTAATCATTTATTTATAGTAGTATGGGGTTATGGATATTTATTTTATAATTTAGATTATAATCCACTGCTACTCTATTTATTTTGTTTGGTCAAGTTGTTCCAACTTTTTTTTTTTAATTTTACTTGAAGATTTTTATTCTAAACATTTGAAAAAAATGTTAAATTTTTTATGGTTTATATTATTTTGTTCCATGTTTAAGAAATTCTACTCAATCCTGTCTTCTTCTACATATGTAGTATTTTGCATATTCAAATACAGTTTAAGAAGTTACTAAATTTCAGCTTGAATTTTTGTATATAATGTGAAACAGAGAACCAATTTCTACTTTTGGCATATTTGACAAATTTTCCCTTCATTATATGGAATGTAGAAACCTTACAACAGTTTACTTTCATTTCCCCCTCATATCCTTTGTGCCTATTGATATCTCATTTTTTTCTACATATGTTACAAATTCCACAAAAACATTGATTATAATTTCTGATTTAATTAGTCAACTATGCTTTGATGAAATTTTTTAAAGAAATTTTTAAAATGAGGAAATAAAACTCTTTTACCTTTACACAAATGTTTACCATTTCTGTCTCTCTTCATTCCATTGTATAGCTTCAAGTTTCCGTATGTTAATATTTTCTGTTTCAAGAACCTCCTACAACATTTCTTTTTTTTTTCTGTAGCTGTTTTATTTTATTTTTTTAAAATTAGATTTATTTATTTTTAGCATAACAGTATTCATTATTTTTGCACCACACCCAGTGCTCCATGCTATCCATGCCCTCTATAATACCCACCACCTGGTACCCCAACCTCTCACCCCCCTGCCACTTCAAATCCCTCAGATTGTTTTTCAGAGTCCATAGTCTCTCATGATTCACCTCCCCTTCCAATTTCCCCCAACTCCCTTCTCCTCTTTAACTCCCCATGTCCTCCATGCTATTTGTTATGCTCCACAAATAAGTGAAGCCACTTGATAATTGACTCTCTCTGCTTCACTTATTTCACTCAGCATAATCTCTTCCAGTCCCGTCCATGTTGCTACAAAAGTTGGGTATTCATCCTTTCTGATGGAGGCAATATCACTGATGAATATGGATGCTAAGATTCTTAACAAGATCCTAGCAAACAGGATCCAACAGCACATTAAAAAGATTATCCACCATGACCAGGTGGGATTCATCCCTGGGCTACAAGGATGGTTCAACATTTGCAAATCAATCAATGTGATAGAACAAATTAGTATGAGAAGAGAGAAGAACCACATAGTCCTCTCAATTGACACAGAAAAAGCATTTGACAAAATCTAGCATCTGTTCATGATTAAAACTCTTCCTAGGAAGATGTTGCTGTGGCTGAGGTCGAAGAGGTTGCTGCCTGTGTTCTCCTCAAGGATTTGGATAGATTCCTTTCTCACATTGAGGTCCTTCATCCATTTTGAGTTTATTTTCGTGTGTGGTGTAAGGAAATGGTCCAATTTCATTTTTCTGCATGTGGCTGTCCAATTTTCCCAACACCATTTATTGAAGAGGCTGTCTTTTTTCCATTGGACATTCTTTCCTGCTTTGTCGAAGATTAGTTGACCATAGAGTTGAGGGTCTATTTCTGGGCTCTCTATTCTGTTCCATTGATCTATGTGTCTGTTTTTGTGCCAATACCATGCTGTCTTGATGATGACAGCTTTGTAATAGAGCTTGAAGTCCGGAATTGTGATACCACTAACTTTGGCTTTCTTTTTCAATATTCCTTTGGCTATTCGAGTTCTTTTCTGGTTCCATATAAATTTTAGGATTATTTGTTCCATTTCTTTGAAAAAGATGGATGGTACTTTGATAGGAATTGCATTAAATGTGTAGATTGCTTTAGGTAGCATAGACATTTTCACAATATTTATTCTTCCAATCCAGGAGCATGGAACATTTTTCCATTTCTTTGTGTCTTCCTCAATTTCTTTCATGAGTACTTTATAGTTTTCTGAGTATAGATTCTTAGCCTCTTTGGCTAGGTTTATTCCTAAGTATCTTATGGTCTGGGGTGCAATTGTAAATGGGATTGACTCCTTAATTTCTCTTTCTTCTGTCTTGTTGTTGGTGTAGAGAAATGCAACTGCTTTCTGTGCATTGATTTTAGATCCTGACACTTTACTGAATTCCTGTACAAGTTCTAGCAGTTTTGGAGTGGAGTCTTTTGGGTTTTCCACATATAGTATCATATCATCTGCGAAGAGTGATAGTTTGACTTCTTCTTTGCCGATTTGGATGCCTTTAATTTCCTTTTGTTGTCTGATTGCTGAGGCTAGGACTTCTAGTACTATGTTGAATAGCAGTGGTGATAATGGACATCCCTGTCGTGTTCCTAGGAACATCGCCAAAGGCAAGGGAAACAAGGGCAAAAATGAACAATTGGGATTTCATCAAGATCAAAAGCTTTTGCACAGCAAAGGAAACAGTTAACAAAATCAAAAGACAACTGACAGAATGGGAGAAGATATTTGCAAACGACATATCAGATAAAGGACTAGTGTCCAAAATCTATAAAGAACTTAGCAAACTCAACACCCAAAGAACAAATAATCCAATCAAAAAATGGGCAGAGGACATGAACAGACATTTCTGCAAAGAAGACATCCAGATGGCCAACAGACACATGAAAAAGTGCTCCATATCACTCGGCATCAGGGAAATACAAATCAAAACCACAATGAGATATCACCTCACACCAGTCAGAATGGCTAAAATTAACAAGTCACGAAATGACAGATGCTGGCGAGGATGCGGAGAAAGGGGAACCCTCCTACACTGTTGGTGGGAATGCAAGCTGGTGCAACCACTCTGGAAAACATGGAGGTTCCTCAAAATGTTGAAAATAGAACTGCCCTATGACCCAGCAATTGCACTACTGGGTATTTACCCTAAAGATACAAACGTAGTGATCCGAAGGGGCACGTGCACCCGAATGTTTATAGCAGCAATGTCCACAATAGCCAAACTATGGAAAGAACCTAGATGTCCATCAACAGATGAATGGATCAAGAAGATGTGGTATATTGGGCACCTGGGTGGCTCAGTTGGTTAAGCAACTGCCTTCGGCTCAGGTTATGGTCCCAGAGTCCTGGGATCAAGTCCCACATTGGGCTCCCAGCTCCATGGGGAGTCTGCTTCACCCTCTGACCTCCCCTCTCATGCTGTCTCTCACTTTGTCTCTCTCTCTCTCAAAATAAATAAATAAAAATCTTAAAAAAAAAAAAAAAAAAAGAAGATGTGGTATATATACACAACGGAATACTATGCAGCCATCAAAAGAAATGAAATCTTGCCATTTGCGACAACATGGATGGAACTAGAGCCTATCATGCTCAGCGAAATAAGTGAAGCGGAGAAAGACAACTGTCATATGATCTCCCTGATATGAGGAAATGGTGATGCAACATGGGGGCTTAAGTGGGTAGGAGAAGAATAAATGAAACAAGATGGGATTGGGAGGGAGACAAACCATAAGTGACTCTTAATCTCACAAAACAAACTGAGGGTTGTTGGGGGGAGGGAGGTTGGGAAAAGGGGGGTGGGGTTATGGACATTGGGGAGGGTATGTGCTTTGGTGAGTGCTGTGAAGTGTGTAAACCTGGCGATTCACAGACCTGTACCCCTGGGGATAAAAATATATGTTTATAAAAAATTAAAAAAAAAAAAACTCTTCAAAGTATAGCGATAGAGGGAACATTCCTGAACTTCATCAAATCTATCTATGAAAGACCCAGAGCAAATATCCTCAATGGGAAAAAGCTTGCAGCTTTCCCATTGAGATCAGGAACAAGACAAGGATGCCCACTTTCACCACTCTTGTTCAACATAGTATTAGAAGTCCTAGCAACAGCAATCAGACAACAAAGAGAAATAAAAGGTATCCAAATTGGCAATGAAGAAGTCAAACTCTCTCTCTTCGCAGATGACATGATTCTTTATATGGAAAACCCCCAAAACTCCACCCCCAAACTACTAGAACTCATACAGCAATTCAGCAACGTGGCAGGATACAAAGTCAATGTGCAGAAATCAGTGGCTTTCTTATACACTAACAATGAAAATACAGAAAGGGAAATTAGAGAATTGATTCCATTTACTATAGCACCAAGAACCATTAGGTACCTGGGAATAAACCTAACCAAAGAGTTAAAGGATCTGTATTTGAGGAACTACAGAACACTCATAAAGGAAATTAAAGAAGACACAAAAAGATGGAAGACCATTCCATGCTCTTGGATTGGAAGAATAAACATTGTTAAAATGTCCTACAACATTTCCTGAAGTGAAGACCTGCTGACAATAAATTCTCTCAGTTTTTGTTGGTCTGAAAAGTTCTTTATTTCATCTTCATTTTTTAATATTTAAAAATTGTTGTTCAATATAATATTCACAGGTTATTTATTTTTCTTTAGCAATTTAAAGATTGCATTCTTTTTCTCCTGGATCACTGAGATTCTGGTAAGAAATCTGTTGGCATTCTAATTTTTTTTTCTTCTGTATATAATGAATCTTTTTATTTGCCTTTTTAAAGAGTTTCTCCTTATCAGTGGTTTTCAGGGATTTGATTATGTGTGCCTCAGTATGTTTTTGTTTTTGTTCATCCTTCTTAGACTTTAAATGTTTCATGGGTCTGTAAATTTATCTTGTCACTAAAGTTGAAAAAAAAAATTAACCACTACTCCTTCAAGTATTCTGTCCTTGCATTTTCCTTTCCTTTGGCAACTTCAATTATACATATGTTAGAGCACTTGATGTTGTACCATAGGTTACTGAGGTTCTGGGTTTGCTATATATATATATATATATATATATATATATATATATATATATATATATGCTTCATTTGAAAAGTTTCTATTGCTATTTTGTGAAGCTCACTGATTTTTTTTTCTCCTGCAGTATCTACTGTGCTATTAACACTATTTAGTGAGATTTTAATTTCAGTTATTTCAGTTATTTTATACTCCATTTTGGTCTTTGTAAAATCTTCTACTCTCCACATTATGGTGTTATTTTTCTTTAATTCTTTAAGCGTACTGATCAACATTTTTTTGGCTACTTTCAATATCTCTGTCATTTCTGATTATGCTTTTACCAATGATGTCCTTCCTGATTATGTGTCATTTCCCTCTTACTCCTTATATCTTATAATGCTTGATTACAAATCAGATATTGTGAATTCTCATTTTTAAGTACTGGGAATTGTTGTATATTTTAAAGAATAGTCAAGTTACTTGAGAATCACTTTGGTCCTTCTGAATCTTGTTTTTTGATTTGAAGGTAGGTGTAGAGTAGGATCTATCTTAAGCCAAGTTCAGCTTTGCTATAACTTGTCAACCTTCTGAGTTCTCTAATGAATGTCCCGTATAGTCAGTGGGGTTTCCTCAATCTGGCTTGTTGAGATTTGAATGTTTCCTCCTTTGAGTCAGCTCTGGGAATCATTTGTTTTGTAGCTATCTCATAATTTTTCTTTTTCTTAAAGTTGCTTTTTGGTTGGCTTTATAGAATTTCTACTTAGTGTGTGCAGATTAATATCTATTAACATTAGTATCCTTAAGAGGACTCTATGCAAATTTCTGAAGCACTTTAAGCACTTTCTGTATATCTCCTTCCTTTATTATACTCTCCCTTGAAAATTCTAGTCTCCTTGACCTTACGAAAAGCTGATCCCTGTCTTCTCATTTTGGTGAGACTTTTGTTGTTTCTTTGGATTCTCTCTCTCAGCACCATGGTCTTGAAATTGTCTCCAAGCAGAAACCTGGGGTGACTATAAAATTCATTGTATTAATTTTTTTTCTTTCTTCAGAGGAATCATAGTCCTGTGATATTCAGTGTTCATTTTCTAAACACCGTTGTTTTATATATTTTGTTCAGTTTTCTAGTTGTTTATAATGAGAGAGTAAGTTTGTACCTGCTTCCTCTTTCACTCCAGAAGTGAAATTTAAAACTTGTATAGTTTTAAATTAATTTTTGTTGTTTTTATTGATACTGCTTTCATTACCATTTAGATACAGTTTCCTCATCTCAGCCATAAGTTGGATTTGATAACTCTTAATAAAAGAGGTTAGTTTTAAGGAAGAAGGCAGAGGGCTCATCCAGCTATCTTAGCACCCCCACTTAAAGATTTTTATTTATTTGAGAGAGAAAGAGAGAGTGTGAAGGGGTGGGGGGAAGCAAAAGGAAAGGGAGAGAGAGAATCCCAAGCAGCTACATGCCCAGCAAGACTGTCTTTTCAGTGAATTCTTTTTCTTTAAGTGCTTTATTGAGGTTTAATTGACAAACAGTGTGCCACATTTAAGGTGTATGATTTGGTAAGCTTTGACATATGTTTAACCAGTAAAACCATTACCATAACCAGGATAGTAAACATATCCATTATTCCAGAAATTTTCTTGTGCCACTTTTCAATTCATTCCTCCTACCCCTTGACTGTCCCCAGGAAACCAATGATGTGTTTTCTATCAATATAGATATCTTACCTTTTCTACAGTTTACACAAAAAGGTCATATAGCATGTAGTCTTTTATCTGGCTTATTTCGCTCTTCAGAATTTGGAGATTCATCTATGGCTTTGTGTGTATCTAGCATCCATTTCTTTTTGTTGATGAGTATATTTCATTGTATGAATATACCATGCATCCACTGTTCACAAATTGATGGACATTTGCATTTTTGGCTATTACAAGTAAATCTGCTATAAGCATTTGTGTGCAAAAAAAGTTTGTTTTAGCTAAAAATCTGAATGTGTTTTTGTTAGATTTTTTTTTCTATTGCGGAATTGTGAGTAAGCCTACCAAGGCTCTTGTCTAGGCAGGCTAAATAATATCTATTTGGGGTATATATTAGCTAATTCCCAAACTTCTCTTTTCATTGAAGGTCTACATATTGTCATATAGTTTTTACTCTCTTACTTCCAGAATGGGAAAATTGAGAATTAAATGAGAGATACTATTTTATATCTGGCCTGTATTATATCTGCCAGAGATCTAAAAGCAAATGCAGTTTCAACACCATAGTTGATATTAGAATTTAAGCATCAAGTGGTGCCTCAGTGTCTAAGAAGATGCTCCCTATTCTATCCCCCCAAATACCTAAGTTTCCTTTTGCCTTGCAGAATGATGAATTTAAAAAAAATTCTGACTTTTCAATTGTTCCCCAGTAGAAACTCTACTTTAGTTTAACTATTTCAAATAAATATCTCAAGAGACTAAAAATTATTTTAAATAGATGACAATACCTTGTGGCATTTTCTCATGCTAGTACAATTTAAATGAATACAATCTTTCATATACAAAAATCTATTTTAAAATTCTGTCTGTAAAACAGCTGAGAGAGAATTGTAAACATAGGATCATTCTGTTATTTTTCTTACCATTTAGAAAGTATTGTTCTTGAAATCTACTTTATTCAGGTCCTGGAATATTTTTAGAAAGTGTACGTAGTTTTTCTTTCCAAGGTCATGAACAAGTATAAATATACCCATTGGGGACAAGAGAAGCTTTCAACCATGCATAGTTATAATATCTCTCACACCAGGCCATCTTCCTCTAAGGTGGAAAACTAAAGTGTACCTAAAAATTTCAAGTAGCTGCCCATTTCCTGGAGTAGAACAAAATAGAAAATATCTAAGTTAGATTGTGTTAAAAAATGAGGATGTGAAACTTTATTTGTGGATGGGAGTGAATGCTGTTGGATGCTTTTTGGACTTGACAGCGTAAGTCAATTTTTAGTAAGAAGGCTTATTTGACTTCATCTCTCAGATCCCTTTAGTAACAAAAGCTGTGGTCCAGCAAGATCTCAGTAAAAACATAATAATAATGATAGTAATAGTAAGATGAAACAAAAACTCCGCACACAAAAATAGTGACAAAAACAGATAAAAACCTAATGGAAAATAGACGGAGAAATAAGCAGTCTGATTACTAATGAGTTTTTGGCTTGGTCCATGATTTTGGATAATGGTAGCAGTGAGACGAGTGCTCGGAAGCAGTATAAGTTTCTTTAAGTGAATATGTAAAAGTGCATTGTGATGGAGAATCCTTAATTTAGAGCAGCATAAAGAATTTAAAGATTACTTCACAGGGCATTCAAAAACCATGTATTTGAAATCCATGAAAAGAAAGTATGTACTTTCTAAAGGGACAAAGTTTTCAGGTAAAGTTTCTACTACTCAGATTTTCACTGAGAGGTATTTGAAAATTTGATGGCAGAAAATGCAAAGTAGAGATATGTTCATTCACTTGGTCCTCTACATTTAGACTAAAGGTAATATGAATTGATCTCATATTTGGTTGAAATTCCTTGAGAAAGCAAGTATTTCTGAGAGAGCTGCTTATCTGCTGCTTATTTCAACTAACCTGACCCTCCTGTGATAGTTCAGCTTTTAATTTCTTCTGAAGGGTGCTCCATTCCCATACTCTTACCAGTCCTTATGAATCCTCCCAGTCCCAGGCCAGTAGCAGCTAAAAAAACCAACCCTTTGTAAGACCCCTCTCACTATGTAGTAAGATGATTGTGGTCACTGTTGTTATACTCTATTTGTAGGAGGATCAGGAAGACTTAGTTTTTTGTATTATGGTGTACAATAGAGTTCTAAAATTATACCACAGTCAGACTAAAGCCAAGGTCAGCTGTTTTTAAAACTATGCATTATTTTATCTAAGAAAAGTAATATATAATCATTACAGAAAATGAAGAAAATATGGATATTCAGAGTTAACTTTTTCTTTCCTATCCTACCTAACTTTTTCCAAGTAAGGCATGATGGTGTATAGACTATTCATTTATTCTTTCATATGGGGTCTTTTAGATTTTATGGAATCTCTGCAATGACTGTGGTGTAGCAACTTCCTCAGCAGATTTTAGACTGAGAGACTCTGGAACTTCATCAGCTGTCCCCAATAAAAACAAGAACTTTCCTCTGCAAATAGTTCCTTGAGCTTTAAATGCAACTTGAGAGAAAAACATGTTTATCTAGAGTAAATGAGAGTAGACAAGTTTTTAGTTTGGTTTTTTTTTTTTTAATTTGACAGAGAGAGACAGACAGCGAGAGAGGAAATACAAGCAGAGGGAGTGGGAGAGGGAGAAGCAGGCTTCCCGCTGAGCAGGGAGCCAATGTGGGGCTCGATCCCTGGACCCTGGGATCATGACTTGAGCCGAAGGCAGATGCTTAACGACTGAGCTACCCAGGTGCCCCAGGATATACATTTTTGTAAGATTCCATGATTAAAATTTTCTAAGGTATATTGGACTCTGTTTTGTTATTACCATTTGACTTTGGAATCTGTAGTCCATTTCAGATAACAATTTCAATTCATTGGCAAAGAAAAAATATTTAGACAACAGATCATGTTTCTAATACCATAGTTTTAAATGAATTTTGAATGCTATTATATGGAAACTTAATCTGATGCTTAAGGTATTATATTTTGTGTCCTTTTAACTTACAAACAAACAGAAAAGTTAAACACCCAAAGCAAAAAAAAAAAAAAAATTACATGGTAAGATATGTAGAGTATCCATGGGGCTTCTGTTCTAAAGGCGATTTGGAATTCCCTTTGTTTAAGAAATTATCCATTTAGTTACTTGGTCTGTTTGTTGAAGGACAGTTGAGTATAAATTATAAAAATAAATATTCCATATTGCTTGCAAATTTTACCCACTTTGAATATGGTTACAAAGATGAGAGTACACTAAAGAGAAGAAAAAGTTCCAACACTTTTCAGTAAACATATAATTTGACTTTAATGGGAATTATTGGTGTGAAGGAAATTAAAATTAATTACCAAATTCTCAAGGATTAAGAACAATCTGAGGAAAAAGGCATTCCATTTCTAAGGATCTGTGATGAAAATGTCCCTGACAGTCTTCCTTTAGTATCCCTCAATTTATCCAGACCATTTCTAGGACCCAGTTCACTTGTCAGCTCCAATAAGGGAGATGGTAATGCTTTATAAAAGCAACTGGGGTATTTCACTGCATTGGGAAACCACTTTTAAACTGCCATCCATAAACCCTCACCAAAACTTGTTACTGAAACATTTTACCGAAATGACTGCATTTTCCCAACTGAGATTGACTGTGATGACAGTTGGTGGTAATGATGTGGTCAAAGACGTGGACTAAGAACCCAAGGTCCAGCTTTATACAAGGGGGTAACAACACAGTCTGTTCCCTTTGCTTCTTCTGCTCCATGCAGTAAAAATGAAAGTTCATCAGGCAAAGCCCTGGAAGGTAGACTGGCAGGTCTGATGTATCATATTGTTGTGGTTCCTTTCTGTATTTGTATTTGCTATGGACTATAAACCATAATGATGTGATAAAGGGCTGGAGCCATGAATTCCTATTGGCTATGCGATGCTGTTTCATGGAGGGGCAAGTTCAACTGTAATGAATTCAGACGACATAATGATTTCAGTTTCACTGCATTGCTCAGCTCCCTGGGAACCTGCAAAAGATAAGTGAGTGGGCACCTATCATAAATCCAGACATACATACAACATGAAAAAAGTTGGTGAAGCTTGAAATCAATGCAGAACATTAGACCAATAAAAATGTTGATCACACTATTTGGTAAAAATATTAACTAGGAAAAGTTGATAAAATGTATTTCTAGAAAAGATGAAACCACTCAGATATCTTCTCTGTGCTTATTTGTATCTGCATGAATATAAAATGCCATTGGTTCCTCATCTTTAATACCTATGGGATTTATACAGCATATTGCTTTAATAAAACTTCATTCATCTGTATAGTACATGGATCAGATATGCATATTTAATTACTCTGAAAGTAGTTTACTTGTACAGATGGTGGTATTAGAAGGTCTTCTTCAATTTAAATTACTTTCGTTGGAAAAAAAAAGTATTCCTTGGCTATGATTTCCAAGGAAAAATTTAATTTCTATAACATATGGAATAAATAAACCTGTTTATAGTAACTACACATGAATAATCCCATACATACAAAATAAACATTATTGTAAAAATTTGAAACAACTCACAGGAAGTAGTATCATAACAAGGTAATTCAAGACTCTTTCAGATACAAAGCTTAGGGGTTGTAAACTGTAAACAATGCAGCCAAAATACATAAGTGAGCTTTGAAAAAAGCACAAGGATCTAATTTGTAGCCAAAAGCAGCTTCCTCAGCAGACCATTGCAGCCTAGCTTCTATGTTCATTAAAACCCCTTGGGCGCCTCCTTCCTTCATGGAACTGGAAAGAAATTAGGAGGTAATATAAGAGCCATATCCCTAGATAGACCAGAGAGAATCACAAGAACCAGTGTATCACCTCACAGGAACTTCAGTCATTTTGTACTCTCTTCTCTAGATAAAGAAAGGCTACCTTCCCATTGCAACTTGGTGCCTTCTGAAATGCAACATTCATCCTGTTGAAACAACATTCATCATCACTTTCAAAGGTAAGCTACTCAAAAAGAAAGACAAATGGCTTATAGCATATTGTATTGATTATCACACAGTAGCTAGGTATTAAAAATTGGGAAAATATAAATGCTTTTGCAAAAGATATTGTTTTCTATTATGAGATTATAAAAATGTGACTATATGTTTGTTCATTCTTCACTGCAAGTATTTCTTTATTAAAGTACTGTATCTCAGAGGCAGCACATGTACCATCCCCTATCTGGTTGCTATGGTAAGTTGTCATGTTTTATTGAAAAGTAAATGGCCACCACCCACATGAATGGCTCCCAAGTAGCCTTAGCAAAAGCTCCCTCCCCCACCCTTTTTTTTAAGCTATCATGATTTTTTTTTTTTAAGCAAGACTTTTCTCCTTATTTAGTGTATGACAAAATCTTTTTGCTGCTTTCTCTCAAATCTGTCTTTTAAAATGACTCCATTATGGTCTATGAAGAACAACAAAAAAAGTTCAATTTGATAAATAGGAGTTAGAGGAAACAAACACCACAAGTGTACGTCCCATTGCAAACTTAAACAGAAATTTATTAATTTATTATATTATTATTAATTATAATTTTATTATATTATTAATTAATTATAATTAATAATTATATTGTATATAATTACAGTTTATGATGCCTTTTCATATATATGATTTTACTTGATAATCTTTGCTACACTAGTCAAGTCATACAGTCTTAAAATCTTTATATATTTAGATTTTTAATATATTTATATATTTAGATATATATAATATATATAATCCCAAAAGCATTATACCATATATTTTGTGTGATTATATATCCATATATATGGAGATATATAGATATATAGATATATAGATAAGATTTGCTTCAGGGATATGGCTTCATGCTATAGATATTTTCTTGCAAACTTAAAAACCATTGCAAACATATATACATATATATGGATATATAATCACAAAAATATATGGTATAATGCTTTTGGGATTATATTGTAAGATTCATTTTAGATACTGAAATGAAAAGACAGACAGAAATATATTTTGGTGGTTTGTGCATGCTTGCTTGGGGATTCCATTATAAAATATCTACAACATGAAGCCATATCCCTGAAACAAATTTTCAAACCTGCCATACTATGTACCTGTAACTTTGCTACAACACACACACACACACACACAAGGAGGTAAATATTTGTCATAGGTTGATAATCTGACTGATTGGCAGCTTGGAGACCTTGAAATCAAGTGGGATTTAAATGAGGTCTCATTTCACTTCACGTCATAGCTTTGTGTGGGTATTACCCTCCAAAAAAGCGCTACCAGAAATGCTTTACCAAAAATGCTTAGTTTAGGAACCCCTGGCTGGCTCAGTCAGTAGAGCATGTGAGTCTTGATCTCAGGGTCATAAGTTCAGGCCCCATGCTGAGTGTGGAGATTAAACAAAATGCTTGGTTGTTGAAGAGAAAAATATTTGAAGACCGTGAGGATGAAAAAAAAAAAAAAAGCCATCTTGGAATAAAAGACCTCTAATTAATCAAACAGTATCCAATATCTTTAATGAATCCAGCTAACAGTTTTGACCTCGGACATTTTTCTAGTTTTGCTTTTATCTGCCTGAAATTTGGCCAGAAAATGACTAGGCATTATCTCTGTCTTAGGCCACATACCTGGAACTTGGTGCACAAATCATTTGGGGTTAGCTGAATTGTTATTTTCTCACTGAGACTGAAAAACTACTACCATTTCATAAAGAAGAAAAACACAGGGCAAGGTGAGAAGAAGAGATAATAGAGAGCAGTGGGATGAGAAAAGTGTTTTTTAATTATGCTGTGTACTCCCCCTGGTGGGTCCTTTTCCTACCCTGCACTGTGCAGAATTAACTAGTACACAGTGACTGCCACAGATGACTCAGCAGTGGTGTTCCACTAACACAGCTGTGCCTCTAAGACATAAAGGAGATGACTTTTTATTTTTAAGAAGAAAGGTAAAAAAGGAAGGAAAAGTTTGACTAAATATGTACAAGATTTTTCCTCATTCCTGTTTATTAGATATTCTCAGTTGTAAGGGGATCCCCCCCATATAATACTTTTTATTGATTTTTATAGTAAAGCAATTGAAAGCAATGCAGTATCATTTTCTGGTATAATAGAGCCATAGAAGCATGACAGCAGACACCTCACTAGGGAAAATAGCATGTAAAAGCTATACAAATTAGCCTCTTCGAATACAGTTAATAAAAGAAAATAAATGCTTGCAGATGGAGTAAGAATCAAATAATACATTAAAGCTCAGTGCAAGAGTTTACTGTAGTCTCTTCTTTTTATTATAAATGACCATCAGTAAAGTGATCCTAAATACCCCATTAAGGAAAACTTACTTGCTAATAGGTAAAGACTAATGAGGCAATAAAAAGTATAATTGGAGAACTCGATACCTCACAGAAAATTATACTAGTATGCACAACCAAATACCAGTGTCTTTCAAAAATTTTAGTTAACCCTTAAAAATGAAAAATGTATGTACAATTCACTCATTCACATGTATCGCTTCATATGTGTAAGAGTTAAGTGCTATGGAGATTAAAAAAATAGGAATAGGGGCACCTGGGTGGCTCAGTGGGTTAAGCCTCTGCCTTTGGCTCAGGTCATGGTCCTGGGGTCCTGGGGTCCTGAAATGGAGTCCCGCATCTGGCTCTCTGCTTGGTGGGGAGCCTACTTCCCCCTCTCTCTCTGCCTGCCTCTCTGCCTACTTGTGATCTCTGTCTGTCAAATAAATAAATAAAATCTTTAAAAAAAATTGGAATAATCAGTGGAGTTATAGGAGTATAGGAAATAGGATTCTCTACTTGTTATATGAAGCAGGCCACTTCATTAAGACTGACCAAAGTATGAGAGGCCCTGGACCTTAGAAAGAAAACTCAAAAGGGTAATGAGAGTCCATCTATGATAATAAATCTGAATAGAACAAGTGAATACCACCATTACTTTCCACATGTGCCTTTTTATTAGCTTCCTCCTACTGTGACCTCATGTTTCCCCATGGACTTTGAGTCTTGAACATGCCCTATATAGATTTAATGTGTCTTGTTCCATTAGCCACATCTTCAACTCTGCCTCCATGAAAGGAACATGAATGAGTTTTGCATTTTGATAATAATTCTTCAGTATCCAATTCCTGACCCTCCCCTGATTTTCAGCTTCATTACCCTCACATTTTGCTGACAGGTGGTAGTGGTTTGCCCTGAAATGCCATCAAGATAAAATTAATGAAAACAAATGTAATTCAAGGTACAACATGATAAGTACCCTTAGACATAAACAGAATGCTATGGGGTTTTGGGCTGGAAAATGACACTTTTAGGGATATCCAGGAAAACTTAGTTCAAGACATACAGTGACATCAGAACTTAAATCTGGGGTGCCTGGGTGGCTCAGTGGGTTAAGCCGCTGCCTTCAGCTCAGGTCATGATCCCAGGGTCCTGGGATCGAGTCCCACATCGGGCTCTCTGCTCAGCGGGGAGCCTGCTTCCTCCTCTCTCTGCCTGCCTGCCTCTCTGCCTGCTTGTGATCTCTGTCTGTCAAATAAATAAATAAAATCTTAAAAAAAAAAAAAAAAAAAAGAACTTAAATCTGTTAATCTCAAAATACGTTAGCAAAAAGCTGCCTCAAGTTATTTAGGGAAGAAGTTTTTATAAACCTAACAAAATTCTGACCCACAAAGCACTTTGACAGTTTAGGAATGGTTTATATACATAACTACACCCAAGGATACACATACAGAGAATTCTCACATTTTGTTCAGAGGAATTCACAAATGTAGAGATGGGATTTACAAAATAAGCCAGTTATTTCAGCTTGAGTGTTTTCTTACACACAAGTTGAAATTATTAAATTGAAATTAACCCTAGTACTACTGGATCTAAAGAAGGTTGGTAGTATTTTTATATTCACATCAATCAGGATAAAGCACAGGGGCACCTGGGTGGCTCAGTGGGTTAAAGCCTCTGCCTTCGGCTCAGGTCATGATCCCAGGGTCCTGGGATCAAGCCCCACATCTGGCTCTCTGCTCAAGCAGGGAGCCTACTTCTTCCTCTCTCTCTGCCTGCCTCTCTGCCTACCTTTGATCTCTGTCTGTCAAGTAAATAAATAAAATCTTAAAAAAAAATCAGGATAAAGCACAAGAGAAAGGGTATGTTCTCATGCATTTAGATGTAATCTTCAATTTTATCAGTTACATGATTCTTGGGAACAGGAGGGTGAGAATCTTCACTTTAAAATCATGGCGGGTAATTCTGAATTAGCAGATTCCTAGATCTCATGTTGAGAGACAGTACTGCATAGCATCTGTCTGCCTCTGGGACTATACTGGCCTGGTGGGGGCAACTGATAAGGAAGAGAGTCTCAGACTTACCAGATTTGTATAGATATGTCTGAGGAAATAGCCCATCAAAAGGAGAGAATTTGTACTAGGAATTCAAAAGAACAGAGTTCAAGGTTAAGGCCCAGAGTATTAAATGGTCATGAGAACTGGACATGTAAAGCAGAGGAGGAAGAGAAGAGCCAGTCCAGTTATGGTGAAGGGAAAGAGAGCAAATGGGAGCAAAGGAGAAGGTGTGGTAGAATATCATGGAAAGGAATAAGTGAACTACCCTTATAAACAGCTCCTAGCATACAGAATGGAGCACCCAAGAATGCTCATATTACATGTAAATTAAATAAGAGTAGATACTAGGGAAATCCTTTTATAGACTTATTTAGGTTAACAGAAATCTGAATAAATCATGAGGTAAATGAAGACTGAATTAACAAGATCACAGTGTATCCTAGGAAAACTTGATTGGTTGAGGCATTCATTCATTTACTCAATCATCCAACATGTTTAGCGTATGTTACAGGCACCCTGTGAAAGTGTGGCGCTTTATCAGAGCAAAGGATTGGCAAATGAACACATTTTTTAACTGAAGTCTGCTTTGTCATGGTTT
Organism: Neogale vison; assembly: GCF_020171115.1. NCBI lineage: Eukaryota > Metazoa > Chordata > Mammalia > Carnivora > Mustelidae > Neogale > Neogale vison. Next base: position 82,202,784 of record NC_058092.1, on the reverse strand, counting down.
AGTTTTTGGTATGAAAATAATAAAGCTAATTGTGTGTAATAGGATGCAGTTCCATTTTGGAAACATATTAACTAGTCAAAATGAAGTATTATTACATGGCAAACAAGTAGTATAATTCAGATTTAACTGCCAAGTGAGTCAGTTATCCATTAGCTTTTAAAATGGAAAATACGAGTAGACTGGGTTATTGATATCCATAAGATATTTCTCAAATAATCATTTTCTCTTTCTCAACACAGTCTCTCTTGGCATTAAATAAGTGGTGAAATTACCACACTGGAAAATTATTTATATGATTAGCAAGACGTAGAAAATGTAAAATTGTGAGGTGGTCAAAACCTAAAACAGTGAAGAGGTCAAAAGACAAGAAATGGGAAGACAGACTCCTTAAATTTTTGGGGGGATGGTAATTCTAGTTTATGCCTAAACAGTGTCTACTGCTGGGAGAAAGACCCTTGTGGGCATGTCTCCTGATCTAAGTTGGACAAAGCAGGGAACTGTTGATTTAAGGGGCTGCGGAGACTGGTAGAACCAGCCTTTCCTTAGGAGAGAGGGGGACTCAGGCAGCCTAGATTTGCCCCCTTACCACCGTATCCATTGTTGGGGGATTCTAACCACAGAAGAGTCTATCATTCCTTTAGTTTCGTATCTGGAGTCTAGGGAGGAGAGGGTTGTGAACAAAAACTGAGAGATCTGTGTTCACTAGAAACTGCCATAATTAAGGAACAAGTAGCCCAGCTTTGGTGCCTGTTGCAATAATTTGCATTAAAGGAAGGAGAGTAAAGGGGAGGGAAGGGGAGGGAGGGAAGGGGAGAAGAGGAAACAGAGTGGGACAAAAGAAGGAAGGAAACATTTTCCTCTATTTTGTCACAAAATTCACTGGCCACTTCAGCTTCACAAACACTGCAGTACTTGAGCAGCCCCAGCGAACAGGTGACAATGGTACCAGAGGTTGAAGCTGAAGAGTGTGGCATAGGCAGCCCTATGGTGCAGACTTAGTAGATCATGCAGGTGGGACTCAGGGAATGGCAGCAGCGCCTGTCAGAAGCCATACTGTACTTGACGAATCTTACTTCCAAGCACCTGCTAGAAGCCCTTGGGGAGTTCCAGAAGTTCCTAATTGGTGAGGAAAATGTTTACAATCCTTGAGGACTCTAATAACAGGTAGGAACTGGATCAGAGAAGCCAAATATGGGCTACTAATGTCAAAATGACCCATTTAATATCAGTCAGCCCCTGGATCTCAACAGCAACTGAAAAACAAGGGTTGTATCACACATATAATCATCCCTACATCAATGAAATGTGAATATTATGGCTCTGTTGAGTAGTGTGGAGAATCTATTGTGTAAATGTTTTAAAAATAATTCAGGAGAGAGCTGTAGAAGCTTTAAAACATCAAGATCTTAAAAAATGAAAAATAGGGGCAGCTGGGTGGCTCAGTGTGTTAAAGCCTCTGCCTTCGGCTCAGGTCATGATCCCAGGGTCCTGGGATTGAGCCCCGCATCGGGCTCTCTGCTCAAAAGGGAGCCTGCTTCCTCCTCCTCCTCTCTCTCTCTCTCTCTCTCTCTCTGTCTGCCTCTCTGCCTACTTGGGATCTCTGTCTGTCAAATAAATAAAAACTTTTTAAAAAATCTTTTAAAAAATGAAAAATAAAATTTCAAGACATTTAGCAGTGAAAATTTTCAGTGGATGCCACATAAATTAAATAGATATTTAATATAAAGAAAGGGTAAGTGAGAACTAAAAATAGTATTAGGCAATACATGCTAGAGTAAGTAAAACAATAATTTTGAAAACAAATGTCTATAAGAATGTGGCATAGGCAGTTACAGTTTCTGTAACAGCTAATTCCAAACAGGAACACAGCTTACAGCAGTCAACTATAGATTCAAACCTAGGACATTGTCAATGACCAGAAACTTTGTAAAAAAAAAAAAAGAATATTCTTGGAAACAAGCAGAAAGTCAAAAGTTAATTATTGAGCACTTGATAATATTACATTCTGGTATGTTATTTCTTTTAGATTTTGCCACAATTCTATTATTATCCTTCTCCTTCTACTTCTGATGTTTGATGTTTTCATTCCTTCTTTATCCCTCCCTCTTTTTCTATTCTTCTCTTTCCCCTCTTCATTAGCCCCTCTCTTTTTTCCTGCTTTCTTTCTCCATTTTTCCTGTCTCCTTTCAGAAATGCCTAATCGAAGGCCTGGATCATCTTCCTCAGGAATCCACAATTTACCCAAGGACCCTCTAAGTGACAGGTTCACTCCAAAAATCAGGATGCTTCTGCACACCACAGGGATAGGTTCAGGGTTTAAAGGGAAGGACACCATCCTGGGATGGTCATAGTAGAAAAATTGTCCACACAAAACTAATGTATTTCAGTGATATTTAATCCCAATAGCATTATAATATAAGTCCTATATTATTAGACTCAAATATTTATTCCTAAAATGTTTAACATTGTTCTGTCAAAAAGAGAACTAATATAAAATAATTATTATCTGACTTTTACTTTGTTGACTCCAGTAAGCTACATGAATTTACCTCTTCACAAGTATGTGAGGTGTTCCTCATTATTTCTCCAAGCTCTTCAGATGGTCTTGGCCATATTGCAGCATTAAAATTCTGTGCTTTTGTTTCAGTTTAGGATCCCTCCTGTTTTGTCTTACAATTTAACAAATGTAGAGATTCTAGAATGATACAAAGAACAGGAAACAGAATAAACAAAGAATTGTAAAAGAAGACATAGAGTAAAGTCTAAGTCATTTGGATTTATTTTGCCAACAAATTCTGATATCCTTTCATTGTTTTACTTTTCTGCGTAATATTAATCACAGTAATACATACATAGTATATATTTTACTTCTTTTTCTTATTGTCTGATTCTCCCTACTAGGAGGTAAGCTCCATGAAGACAAGGGTGTGTGTGTGTGTTTGGGCAGGGTGACAGAGCTAACTGTAATTAATACCTTGTATCTCACAGATAGCAGGTGATCAGCAAATATATGTAGAACCGAGTCAATCTCACTCTTTGGACTTTATGATTACTCTAAGTACTAAACATTTGCTAAAAAAAATATTAATACAAATAAGACTAAAGAAAAAGAATAGCAAAAATTTGCTTTCAAACGCTTCATAGATGATAATTTTCCATGGGAATGAAAAGTTACTTAGAAGTCATTAAATTCGGGCACCTGGGTGGCTCAGTGGGTTAAAGCCTGTGCCTTCAGCTCAGGTCATGATCCCAGGGTCCTGGGATCGAGTCCCACATCAGGCTTTCTGCTCAGCAGGGGAGCCTACTTCTTCCTCTCCCTCTGCTTGCCTCTCTGCCTACTTGTAATTTCTGTCAAATAAATAAATAAAATCTTTTAAAAAAAAAGAAGTCATTAAATTCATCATTATGTGTTATTCAAAAAAAGTAGTGTCTCTCTGTGTTTGGAAGAATATAGACTCAAAGGTAGCTGCAGTATTATAGGTCTTTTACAATGTTTTAGAATTCAGATATCCATCATCATTCTAAACAATTTTTTCATATCTGAGAGGATGAATAAACCAAAAAGCATGTGTAGGATTAGATTACTAGGCCAAATTAGCTTACCAAATGTTTTTTGAGTGTCTACTGAGTAGAAGGTCTTAGTTACATGTTAGGTAAATAAAAAATGAAAAAGACCTATTATTCTTCAGAGAAAGCAAAAGAGAGAGCATAAATTCACCCTGAAACAAAGCAATATGGAAAAAGGAAAAGGCAATAATAGAGTAATAGAACTGCTCCTTAGTCACTTAGAATGAATTGAATTTTAACAGAAGGATGCAAAGGGCAAGGACATACCAGACTGAGGAGCAAGTATGAACAAAGGCATGGATTGGTAAAAGTGCATGGAGTTGCTTGGGAACTGGAATAATCTGATATGATTGGAATGCAGAGTGTGTGTAGGCATGAAGGTTTATTACAAATGGAATTGTTTTCTTGAATGTGCAGGATTTTTGAGCAGAAATTATTAAGTAACCTGCCTCATAGACCCTATATAGGAAGAGTTCCCTTCTACTGTGCCTTCCTACTCCAAGATTTTATGAGACACTTTGGTAAATACATACATAGGACAAATGCATTCTGGAATCACAAGAGAATGCAAGTTGAGATTTGGAATTCCCATAAGCAGAAACAATAGATACAGATTTACCAAAGCACTTTATAGTTGGTCAGCTTATTGGTTATTAAGTCAAAGACACAAGTGGTTGTAGAGGTCTGCTGGATGAACCACATGTTAAAACATGGAGCATAGGGAGAGAGAAACTTTCATTCCCGATGGAATCTAGTAGTCTGAGAACCACCGAGCTCTTCTACTCTGTAAGTCTCCACATATGTGCTCAACATAATCTATACATGAGTCCTTATATTCCTAGTCACCATTCTAGGATCAATGGTATTATTTTTTCTTTAGTTAAATTAAGTTGCTCTCTTTATAAGGATTCATAATGTGCAATAGTAGTCTCTGAATTCTCATCTTAGAATTAACATTCTTGTCAAATTCACTAAGAAAAATGGTTTACCGGGGTGCCTGGGTGGCTCAGTGGGTTAAGCCGCTGCCTTCGGCTCAGGTCATGATCTCAGGGTCCTGGGATCAAGCCCCACATCGGGCTCTCTGCTCAGCAGGGAGCCTGCTTCCTCCTCTCTCTCTGCCTGCCTCTCTGCCTACTTGTGATCTCTGTCTGTCAAATAAATAAATAAAATCTTAAAAAAAAAAAAAAAGAAAAATGGTTTACCTTTCTCTGGCTTCTTAAAATAACTTTTATTGTTTTTTTTTTCTGATAAGGTAGAAATGAAAGTATCCTCTAACAATGGCATAGGACATGTATGTTTCTTCTATTGTGATAGCTGTAATTTTTTGTTCCCATTTATGAAAGTATTTTCTTCTTTATAATATTTATTTATGATAGTTATACATAATTATATAAATAAAAAAATAAGTACAGTAAGTTAGAAAAAAATACCTGAAATACCATAGCTGCTATTATTCTGGCATATTATCTTCCCAGTGTTTTGTTTTGTTTTTTCATGTTCTGTGAATAGACAGCATGAAACAATAGTTAGCATGAACAAATGTGGAGACACATGCACTTACACACAGGCATCCCAAACTAAGACTGCTATACAAATTACTTTTATTTAAAAAAAGTGTATATTCACATCAATTATGTTTTCTTCAGAACATAAATTTTTAATTACTATATAGGATTTTAATATATAAGTATACCATAATTTATTTAACCAACCTCAGTCCTTGGTCATAGATTTTTTTCCTTAATTTTTCATATTAAAAATGTAGTGATAATGTTGTACATAACTGTTTAACATATCCAGTATCACTTCCTCATGATAAAATTGCATGGTAAATGGTTTGCTAAATTTTAAGGGTTTGGGTGGACATTGCCAAATTACACTTCAGCTGAGCATGAGTGATTATTTCCCTGCATACTTTCCAACACTGGATATTATAACTAAAAACAGAAGAAATAAAACTTTGAAAATGTGGTATATTATCTTAATGTTATTTTGACTATCTTTATTACTATTGAGATTAAATATTTAAAATGTTTATGAATCATTTACATTTCTTTATTTGTAAAGCAGGTGGTTTTAGGGGAACTTGGGTTTTACTGATTTCTAAGAGCTTTTTAAAAGTTAGTAGGAAGCCTTTATTTATTATATGAGTTCTTACCTAGAATCACAAAAATGCAGTTATACCCATCATTGATGTAGTATAATATGGACACATCTTGATATTCACATCAAGTAAGTTATTTTTAAAATAGTTCATAAAAATAGAAAAACTCCACTTTGAAAATAAGATATATTCCACAGTTCTCAGGACAAAACAAGTTTTCATTGTTCCACTAGAGATTTTCATACTAGTCTTTCTAGTTCTAAATAGCAATAAAAAGGATAATTAACTCCATAAACCGGCAGCAATCAGAATGAAAATCAGAGGATGAGATATTACTTAATCAGGAGAACAATGACTAGGATTTTTAGTTGCCAAACCAAATTTCATACAAAACTATAGGGAAATATCACTGAAAATAAGCACAACAGGGAAAGCCAGATGTGCAGATGTAATTAATTTTATTTTTCTTTCACATTTTTGATCAAGGTTATGTTGTTCTAGAAAGTCATTGATTAAAAACAAATTATTCTGATAGATTTATTAGAATTTATATATTTAGTGATGAATTACAAAGGTTTTTAAGATAGGTTTGGTTTTAGGTCTGTGAGTTGGTTCTTGCTTTGCCTTTTGGCTTGATTGGTTTAATTATGGTCCTTTGGACACTGGTATTTGGGTAAAATTTGGCTTCTAAGAACAAAAATTCAAACAGAAAATCAGGACATAAGCCATCTTCCAGAAATCTCTTTTCTATAGCATTTTAAAGTTCAATTTGAAAACTGCATTAATCACACTTAATTTTACCTTCTTCCCTCTTCAGTTTCTTCCTTCAATGGGAAAAACCCCTGAATACCAGAAGGATGCCTTGTAGGTAAAGATTCTTCTTTATGCTCCCATTTCTGAGTCTAGTTCAGACCCTTAGTTAAAAACATCCACCCAGATGGTTAAATAAATTGTGGTATGTTCACACCATAAAATACTATTTCATGATAAAAATGGTATATAACTCGAATGCATCACAAGGCCATTATGCTCAGTGAAAAAAAGCTCATGTAAAAGGTCACAATAAGATTCTGTTATTGAATTAACATTCTTAAAATGAAAAATTGTAGAGATGGAGAACAAATCAGCCAGAGGTTAGGGATGGTGAAGGGAGGAGTGGATATGAGTGCAAGGGCTAGTGATGGGGTAGTTCTGTATCTTGATTGCAGTGATAGTTGCTTAAATCTGATACGATGAAGTGGCATGGAACTATATACATACATTGTATGAATGTCATTTCCTGAGTTATGACATTATACTACAGCTACATAAGTGTTAATTATTGGGGAAACTTGGTATACAAGATCTATTTGTACTATGTTTATAACTCCTTGTAAATCTATAATTATCTCAAAATAAGAAAGTTTTTAAAAATCCACTCAAATCAGGCAGGAGGTTGAAAAGAGCCTTTCTAAAGGTTCCAGGGTGAAAGAATAAGTTTAACCAGTCTACAAGCTAAATCTGTTCTTAGAAATAAAAACAAAACAAGAAACTGCGTGCAGAAAAGTATACATTCATAATTTTCTTTTTTGAGATTTAGAAAATCATGAATGTATATATTTTGACTAGCAATTTTATAATGCATAATTTTAAATGTATCATTTTATGTATTATATTTTGTATTTTTTATATATTACAGACTTTCTTAGTAAATATATATTATATATTTTTTATGATACATAATATATAATTTTCCTTAGCAAGTTTTTCTTCCTAAATTTAAGAAAGGTTATCATGGTAATTCAGAATTCAAAAACGTGCTGTCTGCAGAACTCTGAGTGGAATCATCAATTCTAAAATGTAACTAAAACTATATAAATCTAAAATTTTGATTTGGAGATGTAGTTCATCATGTTTGTTAGCTTTCAGTAAACTTGAAATCCTGATTTAAAGATATAAATTAGGATGTTAGTTCACTTCTGTGTAAACTGAATTTATGTTAACTTTAAATCTTGATTTAGAAACAGAGTTAAGGATGTAAGTTGGGGTGTGTGTGTGTAATTTGCATGATGTGGCTAATTATGTAATTTGCATATTCTATCACTTAATAGTTGGATGACCTGGGGGCAAATAACCATAATCTCTCTATATTTATGGAATATGCAGATGACAATAATAGCTGTTTTACCTTCTTCACAAGGTAGAACACTAGAGAAAATGGTTATAATTGTTCTTAATAAAAATAATTGCAACAGGCTATTCTGTCAGCCTGTGGAATGTGGTACGTTGAAAAGCATATCTTACCCACCTCTAAAGAAGAATTTGAATGACACACAAACCAGTGATTCACCTGATTGGATCCAAGTAAATAGCATCAAATGAAACCCTCAAGCAGATAAGGTAGAAATGAAATTATCCTCTAAAAATGGCACAGGAATGTATGTTTCTTCTATTGTGATAGCTGTAATTTTATGTTCCCATTTATGATATTATTTTCTTCTTTATAATATCCAAACTTTCAAGTTACATTTATTCATTTGAAAATTGTTTATTGACTTAAATCTTAGAAAATAATAGTAGCATTATTTATAATAGCAAAAAAGGGTGTGTTCCCCAAGTGGAGGTTGGATAAACAATATTATATTTATTGCAATCATATGTATAGCATTTTCAGAAACATAATTGAAAGAACCAAAATATGCATGCTATCCTCCCAACTGTATAAAAATGTGTACAAAAATTAGTGTCAACATCCATTCATGATAAAAATTCTTAACAAAGTGAATGTAGAGGGAACATACATAAACACAATAAAGACATTATATTAAAAGCCTACAACTAACATTGTATTCAGTAGAGAAAAGCTGAACCCTTTCTTTCTCAGATCAGAAAGAAGTCAAGAATGCCCATTCTTGCCACTTTTATTCAACATAGTATTGGAAGACCCAGCTAGAGCAATTATTCAAGAAAAAGAAATAAATGGGATTCAAATCAAAAAGGAAGAAGTAAACTAACTCTATTTATAGATGAAATAATATAATATATAGGAAACCCTAAAGACTCTACCAAAACACTCTTAGAAATAATAAATTCAGTAAAGTTGCAGGATACATAATCAATTTACAAATAATGAACTATCAGAAAGAGAACATTAATAAAGGTCATATATGATAAGCCCACAGCTAACATCCTGATTTTGAACTGTATTGCAAAGCTATAGTAATCAAAACAGTATGGTACTGGCATAAAAACAGACACATAGCTCAAAGAATCCTAAAATTTATATGGAACCACAAAAGACCCTGAAAAGCTAAAGCAATCTTGAGAAAGAACAGAACTGGAGGCATCACGCTTCCTGATTTCAAACTATATAGTATACTGAACAGTATATATTGCCATAAAAACAGACTCATAAATCAGTGAAACAGAATAGATAGTTCAGAAATGAACTCACACTTATTTGGTCAATTAATTATCAAAAAGGAGCCAAGAATATACAATGGGGAAAGGATAGTCTCTTCAATAAATGGTGCAGGAAAACTGGAGAGTCACATGCCAAAAAATAAAATGGGACCCCTATGTTATACCATACATAAAATATCACCTCAAAATGGATTAAAGACTTGGATGTAAGACCTGAAACTGTTAAGAGTCTTAGAAGAAAATCATAGGTGATAAGTTCCTGGACAATGGTCTTGGCAATGATGTTTTTGAATTTGATACCAAAAGCAAAAACAAGAAAAGCAAAAATAAACAGGTGGAACTACATCAAACTAAAGAGCTTTCTGCACAGCAAAGAAAACCAACCAAAAAAAGAAAAAAAAAGAAAGAGTAATAAGAAAGGAAAAAAGAAAGAGTAATCAGTGGAATGGGAGAAAATATTTGCAAACCACATATCTAATCAGGTGTTAATATCAAGAAACCCTTAAAACTCAGTAGCATGAAAACAAAAAACCCACTTAAAAAATGGTCAAAGGACCTACATACATACCTTCCCAAAGAAAACATGTAAATGTCCAACACAAAAATATAGATGTGAAATGATGGATGTGTTAATTAACTTGAAGGGGTAATCCTTTACAATGTATACATATACCAAATGATTATGTTGTATACTTCGACTATTTTACAATTTTTATTTTTTAATTATACCTCAATAGAGCTGGAAAAAATATCAGCATGGGCATACATTTTATTAATATGTAGGTCATGGCTGTAACTAAAACTGGAGGTTTTAAAAGGAGTTGCTTCTAAATAATAAAGATGTGATGGTATGGGATATGGGGATAATAGTTTCTCAAAATTAGCTATCTGCCATTGGATTTTCTGGAGATATTTATGGACTAATTTGATTTAAAACATTTAAATTAAATGTATTTAAGAAAACAAGGCAGTTTTAAAATTTAGTAACACCTAAAACAGTCTTTTTAAAAAAAATCAGTCTTAAGAGAGTATTTTGATTAAAAAAAAATTTCCAGATACTTTTTCTTATTTGCCGAACTCTTATACCCTGTTTATCCAGACCTTTGCTATGGTGTTTTTCTCTTGCCTGACTGGCTTTCTGTGATTCTGCTTTTTGTTCAATATCCGAACCCTATTCCTTAACTTTGCCCTTCCATAGACTCAGGTTTAGTTTTACACTGATCCTTATACCTTGAACATCCCTAGTGCGATGAAACTGAGAGTTTTCAGCAACTGTCTTGAGGGCTTGTTCTGGCTTGGCTCATCACTCTCAGTTTGCACCATCCATACAGACTTTACTGACCATGTCTGATTTCTCATGTTAAAATTTATTTCTGACCTCAACAGAGAAGGGAGCCAAATAGGAACCATTGCCTCAAGACCATCTATCTCTCTGATCAAACAGAGAAACAGTTACCAATTTTAATGCCTACAGCTTGCCTTATACAGCCCATTCCCAGGGAGCATTTTTTTTAATTTTTAAAATTTTTAATAAACATATAATGTGTTTTTATCCCCAGGGATACAGGTCTGTGAATCGCCAGGTTTACACATTTCACAGCACTCACCATAGCACATACCCTCCCCAATGTCCATAACCCCACTCCCCTCTCCCGACACCCCTCCCCCCAGCAACCCTCAGTTTGTTTTGTGAGATTAAGAGTCTTTTATGGTTTGTCTCCCTCCCAATCTCATCTTCTTTCATTTATTCTTTTCCTACCCCCCAAATCTCCCACGTTGCATCTCCACTTCCTCATATCAGGGTGATCATATGATAGTTGTCTTTCTCCAATTGACTTATTTTGCTAAGCATAATACCCTCTAGTTCCATCCACGTTGTCGCAAATGGCTAGATTTCATTTCTTTTGATGGCTGCATAGTATTCCATTGTGTGTGTGTGTGTGTGTGTGTGTGTGTATCACCTCTTCTTTATCCATTCATCCATTGATGGACATCTAGGTTCTTTTCATAGTTTGGCTATTGTGAACATTGCTGCTATAAACATTCAGGTGCACGTGCCCCTTCAGAGCACCACGTTTGTATCTTTAGGGTATATACCCAGTAGTACAATCGCTGGGTCATAGAGTAGCTCTATTTTCAGCTTTTTGAGGAACCTCCATGCTGTTTTCCAGAATGGTTGCACCAGCTTGCATTCCCACCAAGAGTGTAGGAGGGTTCCCCTTTCTCCACATCCTTGCCAGCATCGGTCATTTCCTGACTTGTTAATTTTAGCCATTCTGACTGGTGTGAGGTGGTATCTCATTGCCAGGGAACATCTTTTAAACCAGAAAGGTTGTTTTACTTATGATGGAAAGGGTCAGTACCACAATCTTCTTAATTTCTACTCTGAAGCAGGCCAAAATAAAGGGCACAGGGCTCTGACTGATGTTATTTTGATTACACAAATTTGAACATGCCCACTTAAAATAGTTAACGTGGTAAATCTTCCATGTCCATTAAGATTGTAGATGATGCTGCAAAGTTATATTGAAGTGTAGGACACTCAGCACAAATATTTACAGCAGGCTAAACTATTCATTTCTAAATGAATTACCTTGTGGGTGATAGTAGAGCTGAAAACTAAGAAATAAGGGTCAGATTCCTCCTGTGAGATCTCCCTTGTAAAATTATTTCAAATGTAATAATACCACATTATTGACTTACACACACTCCTAGTGACATGCCATGGCTGACCTGTAATTTTTATCCCACATGATGCCAGCCCTAATAAAATGACACTTGTGAATGTAAATTAAGCTCACAAAGGGGACAGATTGCATGATTCTGGTTTCTCTCAGATGCCTGTAGGCTATCACAGGTTCCATATGTGAAGTAATTATGTTCACTGAAGGAAAGAATAAATGCTGTCAAATTGTGTACTGAGAGAGAAAGCAGCTATTATATTTCAGTAGTCGCTAGAGCATTGCCCCCAGACAGTAGCAAGATGTATAAGAAAATAAAAACTGTGCCAGCCATATATTACACATCTGCCTTTACATTTGTAGCTCCCCTTAAATGTATATTATACAAAGCCAATAACTTACCAATGAATGTTTCAGCTGTCTTCTTCGGCATATTTTCTGTGGAGCCATTTTGGAATATGTGGCATGGTGGTTATAGAGGGATAATGAATATAGATGTTTCTTAGTTCTGGTTTTCCTTATGTTGTGCTGCAAAGCAGCAACCCTGTTGGATCCCTGACATTTGGACTTTGCTTTTTTCCTTAAACAATATCTCAAATTCAACCCCAGAGTTGCCCTCAGCTATCTTCTTTATAGTTTATGGAAATGGATGGAATCTGTTCTCTATTCTAAAACTTCCTTACCTATTGAGAGCACTTTTAAAAAAATGAATTAAATAGGACAGGGTAATACCTAATAATGATTTGGTACTTGTACCTAATGTAATTTATTAAATGAATTCTCATTATCTTGCTTGGTATTGCAAGTAAAGAAGTGAATGATGAATATCTTTTTTTTTTTTTTTTAAAGTATATGGTTTCCAGCAAAGAGCTAATGGGACCTCTCTAAGCCATCCTTTCTTGCCTAGTCTCAAATAGCATTGAGACTTCAATGCACAGCTAGCATGCATTAAAGGCTAGACAATTACTGGTAGAGGAAAGTTCTTTTGGGATCTTGTCCCTATCCTCTGAGAAAGGTATGTAACTTTTGAGAATGGTGACTCCCCACCCTTCTTCTGTGCCCCTGACCTCCAAGGAGTCTGTTGACTTTATGCTGGTTTCTGATTAAGCCAAGAGGCTCCCAGTTTGGCTTCTAAACTTAACTATTCATACTCCAATCTTTCTCTCCATCTTCTAAAACAAAAGAAAGCAAAATCTATCATAACTTTTCAGAACAGTTTATTTTATTTGGATATTAAAATTTAAAAAAAATTAAAACCTAATGCATATTATGGTTTAATGAGTAGGAGGTAATTATTGTTTTTACATTTGCAAAGGAATAAAAATTAACCTAAATGAGTGATATCATGGGGTGTTAAAATGAGTTATGGAATCTCGGGGGGAATAGATTTTAATACCCCTCTACATTATTTAAGAAACAGAGTTTATCAGTTTCAGGGTGAACATTTCCAGTGTCTGGGAATGGGAAGCTTTGAGGTTCTGTTCGCTCTATTGACTGCTAAGAGTTCTTCTTCATAATGAGGTGAAACAAAAACTGGCATCGATAATATTTTGATACTTTTTTTCCTGCAGCTGCAAAGAAAACTCGTCTCCCTCTTCAGTACCGTATAAAATTGGAAGGCTGTGGCCATATTCCCACTCCCCATAGATTTTCATTAAGAGGTTTTCCCCATTTCATCAAAGCTTCCTCTTATAATATTGTTCATAAGCCTTTCTAGGACTTAAATACATTCAGGAAGTTCAAGGGGGAAAATGTTGGGAGAAATTTATATCTTTTAAGTACCTCATCCTTCTGTCCATTATGGCTGTACTGCTATTTTGTACTTTTAACAGTCTTGGTTTGGTATTAATGAATGCTGAGATCTGTGAGGGTGAGATGAAGAAATCTAAACTATTTAAACTATTTATTTCCACATTTAGGCTGTTTCAGTAATACTGCTGTGAATATTTGTGTACAAGCTTTTGTGTGGGTATGTTTTCACTTCTCTTCTTCCAGAATTTCTAGGTCATATGGTAACTTATGTTTAACATTTTTGAGGAACTGCCAAACTGTTTCCAACATGGCTGCAACATTTCCATCCAGTTTCTCTACATTCATGCCAAAATTTTCTGTCTTTTTGATTTTAGCATGCTATTGGGTATTAAGTGACATCTCACTGTGGTTTGATTTATATTTTCCTAATGACCACTGATGTTCAGCATCTTTTTTATGTACTTAGCTTCTTTGTGGAAGTGTCTATTCATATCATTTGCCAATTTTTAAATTGGGTTATTTACATTTTTATTTTTGAGTTGTAAAAGTTCTAGATCCTAGTTCCTTATTAAATATGATTGCAAATATTTTCTCCTATTTTACGGGTTGTCTTTTTACTTTCTTGATAGTTTCCTTTGAAGCATAAACATTTCTAATTATGAGAAAGTCTATTTTATCTATTCTTTTGTCACTTTTGTTTTTGGTGTCAAATCTAAGAGGGCTCTACATAACTAGAGGTTACAGAATTTACTCCTGTGTCTTTATCTGAGAGTTTTATAGTTCTTTTGGCTCTTAATTTAGGCCTATGATCCATTTTGAGTTAATTTTCACATATGTGTAAGGGAGATATCCAACTTCCAGGATTATTTGTTGAAAACACTATTCTTTCTCCATTGAAAATCCTTGACATCCTTGTTGAAAACCAACTGTCCATAAATATCTGGTATAGACCGTTGGCCCCAAACTATGAGCAACTAAAATAAATGAGAAAATATTTTTTAGGAGTTAGCCAGAACATTAAAAAATAGATCTAATGAAGGGCCAGGACTAGAGTGAGGCAAGTGAGGCACTTGCTTTAGGCACAAAATTTAGAAAAATGCCAAATGCAATATTAAAAAAAACACTTTTAAAAATCTATGATGAACAGGTAGGTTTATGGACATTGGGGAGGGTATGTGCTTTGGTGAGTGCTGTGAAGTGTGTAAACCTGGTGATTCACAGACCTATACCCCTGGGGATAAAAATATATGTTTATAAACAATAAAAAATTTAAAAAAAATCTATGATGAACAAAATATCAAAATTTTAAATAAAGATGGATTAGTATTGCTGATTTTTCCTTTGGCTTTAGGCTCTAATATGGCTTGGCACAGCAATATTAATTGTCTTTATTAACTGTTTGATACTTTATCATGACTTTTTGCATTAGACTTTTAAAAATGCTGTGCTGGAATAGGTTTATTTTGATTATTGGTACCCTCTGCCCTTAAATTTCCACTGAGGCAAGTGCCTCATTCATCTCACTCACCCCACCCTGTGCCAGTCCTGCTGACAAGTACAGATAATGGCTTCACACCCTAAACTTGCTACACTAGTTATTTGCAAGCTTCATTAGCTAACCACAAACAAATGCCTGTTCGTCTAGCTAACCAGACAAATTCCTCTTTCCCTACTTAATCAGAGAAAATTATTTATGTTGCACAACACGTGTATCTATTAGGTTAAAGTGGTGTTTGATGTTATGACACTTGATGCAATTTGTCTGCCTGAATAACGTATGTTACGAGATCTAAAGTAGAGAGCCAGCCTAATTTCAAGGTTCCATCCCTTTACTAATTGTCCTCTGTAGGACTTCAGGAGTTCCATCCTTTCCTTGCTAATGATCAGTTTTAGGTAGTCATCTACTGTTCTGCTGACAAGACCACAGCAGTGACACAAATGCACATGACGAGAGTATGATGCTTCCAGGCAACTACAATACCTAATCTCATAGTATTCTGGGTCCAGTAAGTGCAGAGGGATTCCTTTGTGTTAAGCACACATCACAGAACATGGTTGATGTAATGGTTCTGATGGGCAGGAAAAAGTCTGTAAGTATCAAGAAAGGATCAACGAAACAGGAATAGAAAGAGATTCTTGGCCTATGAGCATTAATTTTTCTTTTCATAGTGAGATTTAGGTTTTTTTTTATTAAAAATACTTTGGTTTTATATTTGACCCTAATCCATAATTTTCTTCAATTATTGCTTTGTGCCTAGGCAGCCATGACTGGAGTTAAGAAAGCCAACAGTACTTTTAAATAGGTATTAACAAAGAGATCTGACTTTTCAAATAACAATAATGATTGACTGAGAGCTAGGACTATATAATAGGTCAGTTCAGACAGGAAGAGGTTAAAGAGATAAATCTGAAGGAAAAGACCTACCAAGGAAAAGATGTTTCTGAGACTAGGAATAGAGTAGGAGGATGTGGCATCTAAGAATAAGATAAAAATATAGGGCATCTCATGGAGCCACAGTAGAGAAACATGTCAGGGCACTGTAGGTCAAAAATCTCACTGTTCGGGCGCCTGGGTGGCTCAGTGGGTTAAGCCGCTGCCTTCGGCTCAGGTCATGATCTCGGGGTCCTGGGATGGAGTCCTGCATCGGGCTTTCTGCTCAGCAGGAAGCCTGCTTCCTCCTCTCTCTCTCTGCCTGCCTCTCTGCCTACTTGTGATCTGTCTCTGTCAAATGAATAAATAAAATCTTTAAAAAAAAAAAAAATCTCACTGTTCTCTTCAGGGGTGAGTTTGCTAGTCCTGGGTCAAAATAATATGATAAGAAATAAGATCCAACCTCATCATCCCCACTAATCTGGTTTCTTTTTTGTTGCCAACTCACATTTAGCAGCTCATCCAGTCTCACACTGAGTTGAAATTAAAAAAAGAGAAAAAAAGATAGTTACATGTAAATAGTTGCCCTCTTATGAAAGAGCTATGAATGACAATATCCTGAAACCTTCTGCTGTCTGAAATAACTTCTGTTTCCTACTGCTGGTCTCCATTGGAGCTATTCTCCGTCCTAGACACCCTCTTTGCCAAAATACTCATTACTTTCCAGGGTGTTGGTGATCCCCGCTCATGTCATTCCAGCTCCCAGTTAGCATAGCTTCTGCTCACTGGAACTCCCTGTCACACTGCTTTCTAAAGCATGTTCTACTGAAATCTGTTTGATGGTCACATAGTTTTTGAAAACGATGAGGGTTTTTTTTTTTAATTATTACTATAAGCTGAGAAACTTTTGCATTGCAAACCTGCAAGGATAGGGTACCAGTGGTGGTACTGGTGGAGAAAGTGGTGGTGGTAAGTGGGATCTATACAATGTCTGCCAAAAATATTTGACCATCGGCTTTTCCTTCCGGAAGCATTTGATAAGGGTAGGGGTAAAGTGGGTGAGGTTGTAAGATATCATAGTGTTCCTTAAGCATCAGTTTGAGAAAAGTATTCTATCTGTATCTTACGTCATCAATTTTAAGCAAGGCTAAAGGTTCAGAAGTTTGACGAGGAACTCCCAAAATCCACTTAAACTCCCAAATTTCTAAATCCATTCCCATCCCCAGAGTCATTTAGAAGTATAATACAAATTGTCCTCCCACATTTGGTGCATATGAAAATGTTCTTTTCTTTCTTTCTTTCTTTCTTTCTATTTTTTTTTTTTTTTTAAGATTTTATTTATTTAAGAGAGAGCAAACAAGAGTGAGCACACAAGCCAGGGCAGGTGGAGTGGAAGAGGGAGAAGCAGGCTCCCCCTGAGCAAGGAGCCCAATGTGGGGCTTGGTCCCAGAACCCTGGGATCATGACCTGAGCTGGATACAGATGCTTACTGGACTTGAGCCACCCAGGTGCCTCACATGTGAAAATATTCTATTGCTCAGCTATATGGGTTTTCTTTTGCTTTGTAACAAATTACCACAAACTCAGTAGCTCAAAATAACACACATGTATTATCTTACAGAGTCTGTATATCACATATCCAGGCATGATTTAGTTGTGTTCTTTGCATCAGGGTCTTCACCAGTCTCCACTCAAGATGTCAGTTGGGTCTGTGTTGTCACCTGAGCCCTAAGGTCTTCTTCCAAGTTCACATGGTTGCTGGCAGAATGTATTTCTTTGCAGCTGTACAACTCATGGTGGCTTGCTTCTTCAAAGCAGGAAAGAGTCTCTGAAGAGAGAGACTCAGTCCCTCTCTTTAAGGACTTTTTCACCTGATTAAGTCGTGATCACACAGGATAATCTTCCTTTTGATTAACTCTCAAATCAACTCATGTGGGACGTGACTATATTTGAAAAATCCTTTCACCTTTGCTATATATAATTGGCTAGAAGCAAGCCCCAGTTTCTGCCTATACTTATGGGAAGGAGATTAGTGAAACATGTGTCTCATTGGGGTCACCTGAGGGTATGTCTGCCTCATCTTCCCAAAACGAATTTTTGTCTTTAGAGCAATTCTTACTTGTTTCTTTAAAAAAAAAGTTTTTACTGTTTAGTTTACCTATGAATACTATCAGTTATGGTAGCTTTTTAAAACCATATCCACCAGTGAAACAAAGCCTTTTATCAACTCCTGTTAATGCTTGTTTGAGAAAACATAATATAACTTGAGTTGGATTATTCAGACTACAAATTTAAAATATATTCTATATGTACTTGCGTGTGAATATTGAAAGGGTAGTCATGGAGGAGAATATCACAATAAAATACATAGTATGATGAGTTTTAGTGTTTTTAAATGTTTCTGTTGACTTTTGATGGAAGATTAAAAACAAACAAACAAACATTTTAACCCCTAGCCTTCAGGTTTCTTTTCGTTCTGGTAGCACCTGTGAATTGGGACAGTCAGGCTTAGATGACATATCATTAATATAGATATTTAAACACAGAAAAACTAGGCCTAAAATTTTTGAGCAAATGACCACTTTACTCAATTTTTTTACCTTACTCATAACTCAACTGTCATGGTGGTGGTTGTTAATGTCATAGAGAGGTTTACATCTGGGAGAGGCCTAAATAAATTCTTACTATTTCTTCATGGCTTTAGATGTATAATAGTTACAAAATAACTATTTTTTTAAATTTCCAGTTTAAAAACTAGAATTATTGAATTTTTTTTTCCCCAAAAGAGACCAATTATGTAACTCTATAGAGTTGTTTTGTGGCTAATTCAGGGTAACAGTCAAAGTTATGCATGCCTATTTGTATATGTGGGTATATACTGATTAAGGGTAGAAGGTGAGAAGGAAGAAAATTTCTTTTTACTACAATGAAATCTTGTTTTATAAGCAGGAAGGTGTGTTCATTTTAATTGGTTATTATGGTGCCTTCACACAGGTAAAGCCTTGATATAAGAAACATGGTCCTAAGACTGGAAGCATGTCTGAATTGTCAGATTTTCTCTTTTTCTGTTTTGTTTTGTTTTGTTTTTTAAGAAGGCTTAATCCCAGGATTCTAAGAGAATCCTATCTTTCTGAAAAGAGAATTCAGTTCTGGAATGCAGTTGTTTTGAATTACAAAAAAGGTTGCCATTGAAATATATGTGGTGGTAGGCTTTCCTGAACCAAAAAAAGATAATTAGATCACTGTCACTACATTGTGAGACACTAGACAAAAATAGTTGGAGCTAAAAAAAGAAATACTAGAAGATCAACATGGTAGGAAAACATGAGAACAAAGGAAATAAGCAGCCCAAGCAGTTGGGGATAGCTTTAGTCAAAATAGTGAGCACTCTTATTTAAAGATAATATAGTGAGATTTGAACACTAGTGACTACATCTACCTCACTATATTAACTGACCTTTAAATATGATTGTCCCTTTCATTTGACCAAAGGACATTTACCTCATAAAAGAAGCTATTCATTCACTCTAGAAAGCCAATATAGGAAAATATGCTAAATTGACATTTAACATTATCTCAAAACAACTTTATGATAACTTATGTTATTATTTCCATATGATTTGAATTTGAGATTTTAAAATGTGTTTTAAATCCATTTAAAATAATAGCTAGATATCCAGGTAGCTATTAGGGTTATCTGGTAATGATATTAGGATTTTTCTTAACAACTAAGTAATTGCTTCTTTTCCATGCTAAAGGCAAATTGAACTCTATGCCCTCTTCAAAATTTACACCTGTAATATATGAGGTAATGGGACAGCAGACTGACATAATATGTACCACAGCATTGATTTATAATGAGGAGAAATGCCTTTCTACATTGTCTTGGTAATTTGGGAAGTAGTGGGAGCAAAGAAACAGGGAGTTATCAAGGTCGCAGACACTGGCTGACCCATGATCCAGAGCTGTGGGTCTGTCAGCAAGGGTTTTCCTTTAAGGTATATTTTTACTGCGCATGAACACATCTGGCCTCCCCAGTTGCCCCCATTGCTTCCCAGAATCTTACAAGTCGTATGGAACACATTAAACAAAACCATTTCAGCAAGCTCAGTGCTTTGGATATCTGCCTTAATTTGAGATAAATAAAAAGACTTTGGACACCTTATGGCTATAATTACATCAAAAAGAACGCAGTCAGTTTCACTCTCTGGTCTCATGACGTTGAAAGTATAGGCCTTGTTATGAAGCGGAATTCAAATGGAGGTATATTCCTGAATCCTTTATCTCTTACAGGAATATTTATATGATTTTAGAATACTTGACACTAGTGACTGAATGTGCCCCCCCACCCCCCAAACACTCTCAGAATTAGGAAGTAAACAAATGGATAAATTTAGGAATAAAAGTATATGAAAAAAGATAAGATATAGAGTCCCTAGAATCTAAATGGTTTTGTGTATACCAATCACTGTTCAATTTTAGTACTAAGTATGAATTCTAAGCTAACAAGTACAGCCAAGGAAGCCTAGTGAGTGAGAACTTTCAATGCACTTTGTTAACCTAACAAAGCCTGGGGGGACATTATATATATATATATATATATATATATATATATATATATATATATACCTGTGCTACAGGAAGAACTCCTGTTGCTCCTTATGAAAAGAACGCCTAATTTTAAACATCTAATGAGCTTGGTGGGGTGAACCAAGCTTCTAAAGATTTCCGTAGAGTTAGAGCTAATGAGAGCCAAGTTGTGAGCTGATTTTTATCAGTGGGAAGCTCTGCTTTTTGCTTGTTTAAAGGATGGAAGAGAAGTGTATAATGGTTTTTGCCTAGAGGCAATTCTCAGGCTAGCTTTTCACTTAAGTAAAGGTCTTCTCTTTGCCCCCAAGGCTTCCTACAGAACAACTATATGTGAAGGTCTTCTTAAAGGGAAGATTATTTTTAGATACACAACTGCTTGAAAAGAGATACTTCAGTCAAATATATTTATTCAGAGACAGATGCCTAGAAATTTGCACAGTTTCATTCCCATCCCCTCATCTCCACCTGTGTTTTGTTATTTTTGTTGTTGTTGATGTTGTTTTAACTGAATTTAGTCAAACTAGTTGAATTTCAGGACACAGCTTTCTTTCATAAACATTAAACATACTTAGTTGTTTTTAACTTTCATTGTAACATATTATCCAATTTATTATACATAAAATATTTCTTCCTGCCCTTTGTTATGAGTTATTTTCATGAGTTATTTAATATCCAATTGGTACAAATTGGAACCATGGAGTTTCCATGAAAAGTAACCATTGTCTCTCTGTGGGTATTGATATTAAATTTAGTAATATTAACAGCATAATAACAACAGGCACAATCAGAATTACTTTAAGCAGAGCATTATCCAACAAGACACTGTGGGATTAAGCCATTTTAGTGTCATTAAATACCTGTCATTTTATTTCTATCACTTTGCAGTAGGTGGTTGATTGGGATTAGTGGTTAGATTAGTCTTTTTATGGAAATGTTTATATGCATTCAAGAAGCACACCCTAAATGGCTGTGTCCTACACTCATTAACAGTTCTGTAGTCCATAGTACCTACTCTTTGGGGGGGGGGTGCATTCTGTGGGGAGACACCTAGGATTAAGATGCACTTCAAATAGCTTTCGGTTCAAAAATATGGATTGATCATGTGAGTTTTTCCTCCTCAAACTGTCTCATTCTCCCGCTCAGATTCCCATATGAGAAGGAAATTCTCAGAGGAGACATGGCAAAAAAAAAAAAGCAGCTGAAGGATTGGTAACAGAAGAGAGAATTGGCCCAGAGAGAGGCTTACTTGCTCTATAGACCCCAAGGAACTCAAGTCTCCGAAATACTAGGTGTGAAGGGAAGTAAACCAGAAAGCAGAGGTGTTAATTAAAGTCTGTCTACAGAGCATTTGAACTCCATCACCAGTACCCTGTCCATGCATTGAATGGAATGCCTGGTAGATAGATGTTTTTTCCCAGGTGGAAGATCGGAAATTTCTTCTCAAAAGAAATTAAATAAGCTATCTGATGAGAACTAAGGTGTCTAAGGTGAACATTGGAACACCAGAAAAGCCATGGCATTTGGGAGTCCCAGTGTTATAGTGGGCCGTAACAGTCATCAAATTCTGCCCTTAAGTACAGTGCTCAAAATGAGTGTTTTTAAACTTAATTGTTCAGAATGCAGTCACAGATAATCATTTTAGGAAAGCCGGTCACATGAAAGTGAAAATAAACATTGCCCCCTCCCAAATGCCCCTTTAAGAAAAGTAATAAACCTCCACAAAATAATACTTTTAATTAGAATTCAAAGAAGTTTGAAAAGCAATTGCAAACCAACCAAACAAAAAAACAAAAAACAGGTATGAGACATTAGGCAAAGAAAAGATCAGAGAATGAGAGAGTTCTTGGAAAATAAAAATATGACCTTGATATACAGAATTCAACAGAAGTGTTAGGATTTAAATACATGTCAGTGTCCTGGGACATAGAATGAGAAAGGGAAGCATGAAATATAGGTCGGAGACATAGAAAATCAATCTAATGTGTTTAATGATCTGATTAATAAAAGTTACCAAACAAGAGAATAGAGTAATTTGTGGACAAAAATAATATCAAAAGAATAATGCAAGAGAATTTCCTTGAGTAGAAACATTCATGTCTTCAGAGTAAAAGGATATATTGAGTATTTGGCACAATTAATGTAGAAAGACCTAGTCCCAAGTGCATCATTTTGAAACTTCATAAATAGTGAGGAGAAGATCCTAAAGTCTTCCAGAGAGAACCATGAGATCATCTGTAAAGGAATATTATCAAACTGGTAACAGGCTTCTTATAAGCAAAATTCAGGATAATGGAGCTAAATAAGAGTTTCTTTGCTTCACTTCTCCCCACCCTAGAATTATACATATCCAATCAACCTATCAAGTATGAGAGAAAAATAAACATCTTTTCACACATGCAGGGAGACAAAAATGTTGATGACTCACATTCTTAGAGAGTTGCTGGGGATGGAGAGTGTGGGAAGGTTAATGTGATTATTTTAAAAGCTGAGAGTGAAGAGCTACTGCTATGAGATAAGGAAAGGAGGTTAAAAAACTGAAATTACAAAGATAACCAATGGAGAAGAATGTTTTAAATATTTTGCATGATTGAGGAGAAAGTGGGAAGTGGTATAAATGCATTAAATTCTCATCTATCACAGCTGAAGGTAAGAGACAATGTTTAAAGTAGTTAAGTAAAAAATGTCAGTATGAGTGTTCTATTGAAAGGGGTATGGGAGAGGTTTAATAATACCAGGAGGACAAAACCAGAAATGGTCATATGTGGAGTCCCTGGAAAGCAATACGGGGGGTGAGGACGGGGAGAGGCAAGGGAAATGTTGTTTTCCATTATTATTTGCCTCTGTTTGTGTTTTAAATACTATGATGGTATTAATTTAATGAACATTAAAACTTTATTTTAAAGAAGATCTCTATAAGGAGAGAATGATGTGATGGAAAACTTGCAAGTGGACCACTCAGGATGATAATGTTTGAGTGAATCTGCTGCTGACTTTTGGCCATATTGTTTAACAGTATGAAGCCAGTGTCCTCAACTGGAAAAGTTCCAGAACTTCTTCCACCTCTCTGATTTTCCATGATTTCTATGAATGTTTTTCTTCCTTGACTTTGGGAAGCTACATAGCACATGAGCATGATTTGGAAACACACACACATATACCCACACACAAATTGAAAATGCAGCCCTTTGGTAATTGCAGAGGAAGACATGCTCCTTTTTTGATGCTTCTTTTGTAGCTGTGGGAAATATATGAGGACAAAATTTTTGGCAAAAAATGTGTTCTTTGAATAAAGCCACCCAAGGTCTTTCATTATTTTTTTACCTTGCAGAAATTCATTCATTATTTGAATGAATGAATTATAATTCATTCATTATTCATTATTTAGAGGTGAAAATGTGAACCCAATAGTTCAGGGTAATCTAAGGCTAAAACTTTGATAAGTATATTCGCTTATTTTTTAAAAGGAAAAATCTTTTTGGTTTTATACTACCATCCATGTGATATTCTGCATTTGGCCTCAAAGAAAGAGACAAGCCTATTTTATTAGAGATCGTAGCCTAGAAAGACAATACTTAACCTATGCACACCTGACAACAATTAAGAATTGAATTAAGGATTATATCATGTAAGAGGATCAAAATTTAATGTATATCTAAGTATTTCCAATTGTTTGCTGGCTTCTTTATTTAAATGTTTGTTTTTCTGTTAACCCAGTAAGTTGGAGATAAGCATTTTTTCTTGTGAAATATATTTTTGGGAAATGGGCTTTCTTTCTTTCTTTTTTTTTTTTTTTTTAAGATTTTATTAATTTATTTGACACACAGAGAGAGAGATCACCAATAGGCAGAGAGGCAGGCAGAGAGAGGAGGGGAAGCAGGCTCCCCGCTGAGCAGACAGCCCGATATAGGGCTCATTCTTAGGACCCTGAGAACATGACCTGAGCCCAAGGCAGATGCTTACCACACTGAGCCACCCAGGCACCCCATGGAAAGAGGTTTTCTTTCAAATGGCTTTGTAGCTGAAATTCTTTTTACACCCAACAACAGATACCACACCACAGTACAAGCAGTATGATGCAACAGTGTCCCCTGAAAAGAAGGAAATTGTTTGAAATAAGCAAAATGCATAATTTAATTAGTTTCCAAAAATGCTGATGTCTAGGTGGTGCTCAGTTGTTAGTAGATTCCCTTTAATATAACTTTTCCATCCATAAGCTAATTACAGAACAAGAGTCCTGTTAATTTTTGAAGAAAATCTGTTGTTATGCCTACCATCCGATGGCCTGAATGGACTCCATAGTGCTGAGACCATGAGCCACCTTCAGAGACATATCATAGTAAAATACTTAAGAGAAACAAGATATTGGTAATTACTTTTGAGAGCTAAATTTAGAAGCTGTCAAAAGAAAAGCAGATGATTCTCTCCTATAGGTTTTCAGAACTACTAGTGTCTTCATTATCAGTACTAGGCAATGATCATATTTGAGACATTTGATTAGTAAATGAAGGATTTTGAGTTTATAAGGATATTACAGAATTTTTCACATTCTAAATGGCTGTATTGCAATATTTATTATTTGACTGCCAGTTTAATAACACTTTATAGGTAGTATAATACATCATATAGGTAGAAGTACCTTGAACATTTAAATGCTTTGTAAATGAACAATCACTATTATTATACTATTACAGTGTTAAGGATTGTGTTCACATTGACAAATAAAATACTCATAAATATAACCCAATGATGGGTGTCATTTTAAAAAAGTGACGATAAGCCTGGTGGCAAATTTTCCATTCCCCAAATTAAAACTACAGGTGGTGATTTAAGAATGCCTTCAGTTTACTTGAACTCAGTTATTGTTTGAAAAGGCAATGTGGGATTTCACACCAAGACATGCTAAGAGTCCTTCATTAATTTTTGCTGCTAATTTGGAAAGAGCTTGTCACTCTTAGAGTATTGTCTCTTATACCACTTACATTAGACATCGGCTGTGTTGGGAAAAGTTAATGAGAAGCCCTACAAATCTCATATCCAAGAAGTAGCCCTTTTAAGTTGTCGAAAGTTGGTAAATACTGCCTGGTGGTATTATTGAGTGCCCAAATAGAATAAAAATAAATAAGAATAAAGCCCTGCTTTATGGCTTTGCCTCATTTTCCATTCTCTTTGGTTATCTCTTTTCAGCAAAACAGCAATGTTATTAAGGGTCACATAATAATGTAAAATCATGTTGACCCTTAAAACTGGTTTTTGTTTTTTTTTTATGGGGATATAAACCATGACAGTATGATCATGTGAAGGTCTCATTTTCATCCCCATTCTACTGGGAATATTTAGTGTAGTTTCAGGTGGGCTGGGCTTGACATCATCATGTCAAGGCTCATGGCCGTTGGAGACCCATGAGTGTGGCCTGAAATATTGAGTCTGGAAAATGACAGCACCTGCTGTGGAAAGGAGCAAGAGCAGTCACTGTTCACTGAGAGAGTAGACAGGAGGCATGGGTTTAGTGTTTGGTTACTTGATTGTCACCCACATAAGTTCTCCTCCATCCAATAAAGATAAAGATTTTCCCACAGGCCTTAAAATGTGAAAATATTGTTTATCTACTCAAAATTTTTTATTTCTGGAATATGATATCTCTTTGTATTCATAATTAGATGAAAATTGTTTGTCATTTTGGATTTTGGGGGGGGCAGGAGACGTGACATGAAGTTAGGAAAGGCTTAAGTTTTCTTTGTTTCATATCACAAATATGAGAGTCCATTCGTCCCTATTTACTTATAAATCCACTGTTAAGTCTGGGTAGAATTTGAAAATTACCCTACCCTTCCCCCCACCCCATGCCTTTATAGTCTCAAAAAACAGGAAAAAAATGTCAAGAATACCTTAAGGACTAATATATGAAAGTAATTTGAATTGCATTTAGTGACTATAGAAATTTAGTGGTTTTATAAAATTATTTATTTGAGAAAGCGAACGAGTGGAAGGGGAAGAGGGAGAGGGAGAGAAAGTTCTAAGCATACTCCGTGCTCAGCGTGGAGTGTGAGGCAGGCTCGATCTCACTATCCTGAGATAAGACCTGATCTGAAACCAAGAGCTGGACACTCATCTGACAGCACCACCCAGATGCCCCTAGAAATTTAGTGTTTGAGGTTATTTCGTTAGTCAAAACTAATATTGGTAAAAAGTATACACAGCCAGATAAAATATACTTTCTGAAAAATCCAAAGATTGAGTATACATTAGATTAAATGTCTGTCAATTTTTAAATGAAGAGACAACACCCTTGGTCATTTATTTTTAACACATAATTGAAATAGGTGGGGCACTGGCATGGCTCAGTCAGTTAGACTCCTGATTCCAGGACAGGTCATAATGTCAGGGTGGCGAGATCAGCCCCACGGCTGGCTCAACGCTCAACAGGGAATCTGCTTGCGATTCTCTCCCTCTCCCTTTGCCCCTCTCCACCATGCTCACTCGCGCGCTCTCTCTCTCTAAAATAAGATAAATGAATCTTTAAAAAAAAAAAAAAAGTGAAATAGGCATAACAATAGGAATGCACTTAACCCTCTGTATCCCTAAATATGGCTAAGATGATAAACTTTGTTTTATGTATTTTATCACAACTTTTTTAAAAAATGAACCAAATACTTCCTCTATTACAGAAAAAGTATCCTGGCTCTCGCTTGGAGCAAGCATTTAGAAGGGTTCTAGGTGGAGACTGAATTCAAAGACACAAACTCCTGCTTTAGAGTCACAGAAGGTAACAGCTGAAAGGCATTTTTGGAAATCAGGGAGTCCACCTTCTCTTTTCCTAGACTTGGAAAATATAGCCCAAACAGGCAGAGTGACTGGTCCAAGATCATACAGATCACAGAACAGAAGTATCTCAGTACTCCCAGTGTTGGCTGTAACTGCTGCACTTTTCTGTCATGGTCAGTAAATTACCATTGACCCCTCTCCTTAAAACACCATATACTTTGTGTGTGGGTGTACTCGGTTTGATCATTTGTATTTTTTTTCCTACTTTGTCTCCAGTTCCCTCTTTTTCCACAATAACTTTATGTACATTCCATTTTTGAAAATATTTTCTATTTCTTTTCCTTTCACCAACTTTGGAAACAAACTAGGCCTTATATAATGGCAAGCTGATTTTGTTCTGGCATGGACAAAACAAAAGCAAAAACAGTTGTTTTCTTGTTATCATTGGCATAAAATATAGATATATGTTATAGTTTATAACAAACTTTCACATATATCTTCTTTTTCTTTTTCATTATGTTCAACTAGCCAACATACAGTACTTCACTAGTTTTTAATATAGTGATGAGCACTGGATGTTATTTGCAACTAATGAATTGCTGAACACTGTACCACATATATTTTCTATTTGATACTTTAAAGGCAGATAATTTTAGAATGTAAGGCCCATGAGGGAGGGGTCTTGGCTGGTTTTGTTTTCATTGCTATGTCCTGGTACCTGAAAATAGTGCCTGACACATATCATTGTTCGGTAAATATTTGCTGAATGAATAAGTTAGTATCACTCTCATTTTAGAAATGAGTATTTGCTTAATTAACATTTATATATTAGTAACAGAGGCTGGACTCAAGTCCAGTGCTCCTGATTCCAAAGCCAGTGCACCTTGTAAATCAAGACAGATTTATAAAATATGAAGAGGTGATATGAAAGCAAATCAGGTGTGGAGGAAAGATCTAAGAACTTTGCATCTGAGGTCATAACTACATCGGGGCCAAAGAAGAGGGTTGATATTGATAGACAAAAAGAAATTATGGGGTGGGGACATGGGATATGGAGAACTCAGGATAGAGGGAATCAGGATTGAGATTATATGAATGTGCCATTGAAGTGGATTCAGTAAATTGGAGGAGAGGTTTCTGATTCCTCCCTTCTCTTTACCCCTCCCTGTATGCTTCCCTCCACAGTAAGAGCGAAGACACCCAGGCCTAATTTCAGCCATAAATGATGCCTAAACAAACACATAAAACAGGAAACAAACAAAAGCTCTCTATATGGCTACAAAATATTTATTTATGAGGCTGCTACATCAATAACACTAATTATACTGTAATTGCCAAGAACTGAAATTAATGTGATTTTGTGGAAATCCACAATCAATCTCAGGCCTAATTTCTGTGAATGAATGCACTCTGAACAAAATTTCAGTTTAGAGAGCATATTTCATTCTTAGAGTACTTGGCAAAATGACATTGGGGAGGAGAATTGTAAGATGTAATAGTATACTTCAATCCTAAACCATAAAGGCAATAAAGTCAGTCCATTCAGTACTGCCTGATTATAAGGCAGCTCCTCAACGGTTGTACAGTGAAACTAGTTCTCTGAATTATCAGACCTTACCTCTGGCCATGAGAAAATTCTCAGGATAGCAGCCTGAAAAGTTCGGTGATCGCAGCATCATAATAATATTTCCCCAGCCATACATAGAGGTACAGTAAAATTGAGTTATTTTCTGTTTAGATAGCAAGTGTAAATGAGAGAGACAAAAGGCCTTTCTCCAGAGCTGCTTCAGCATATGGAAATGAAAATGTATTTTACACAGTTCCCAATGTGAACATTATGTTCTCTACTTTGTGTTTAATTCTGAGCAACACTGTGGTCTTACTTAAGATTTTAAAAATCCATCTCACTTTCATTTTGTGAATGCTCCTTATCTAGAGTGTTGTTCTAATACTGTAGAACTGGAATGGAGCTAGACCTCTTGTTTGTATTTCAGAGACTAAACAAGAGCTGCTGAAAATAAGGGACCATATTCTAAACATTTAATTTTAGCACGGAAAACACTGTTTACACGGTCCACAGTAACGGCAGCTGTTTCAGCTATTTAAATAGTATAATTACACATTGCATTCCAGAGTATAACAGTAACAGTTAGTTTACTAGCAAATCTCAAATTGAATGTCCTCGTTCCTATATAAACATGTACAGGTAACCTATCAATAGTTACTGCCAATTATATCTGAACTATAATTTGGTCTTTATTGGAGCTGCAGGGTTTGAAAGAATACTTTCCTTGGGAATGTTGAACCTTCCTCTATCCCCCTAAACGATTAAAAAAAAAAAATACAGTTGTCAGCATAATGTCTTGACATTCATGATGCCAGCCTGTCTTTACTGGTGTCAGATGTGAAAATAAATAGATATTAAACTGTCAGTCAATGAAATTGCAAAGTCAAGAACAGCTCTAGCTGTGATCCTGTGTGTTCTGTTTGATGGACACAGGTGTTTAAGTGTTATGAATTCAACAGGGCCATGGAACAAGAGAAACATTTTCCAGCAGTTTTCTATTTGTTAAAACATCTGAGGTGAACTTTCCTACATCTCAGGACTTCAGTAGAATCTCAAAGGCTTGAAAAAGTGCCAAGAATTCCCCCACTATTATCAGTGCTAAAATGTGAAAAGTTGGCCCCAATTCCTGAAGGCATATTCTGTTATCATCTATTGTGCAAGGTCTCCAAAGCCAAATAAAGGGCAGCTCCATTGGCCTTGAATGCACATTTGTGACAGACACCAGACACCCATCTAGTTTATTTATTATTCATAAGACATTTAAAGCCAGTCATCTGTCGCTAATAAACATTAACAGTATTAAAAATTAACAATCATCTTACAGCATGATGAAACCACCTCTTCCTTCTGCTTGATGAGTACTAGAGCAAAGCACATAATATTCATTTATAACACTTACGACTTTGGCCATTGTTATTATCTTTGCTGTTACTATTAGCAATATTATGGTGTTGGCCAATGTAAGAGATCTCATCCTGTTGATGATACAAATTTGTCATTCTTCAATAAGTAGTATTAAATTTGTGTCACAAATATTATTAAATTCTCTTACCAGAAAATGATGCTTTATAATGACATCATAAAACCCTGTACTTGAATACTAGCTAGCCATATGAAGAAAGAACTGGATCCTTGCACCACTGATCAGTTCGCAGACTATGTTCTCAAATCTCAAGACTTACAATGGATGATTTTTATGCCAACAGCAAGTTTAGATATCTGCAGTGATCAAACTGAAATGTTGCTCAAGGCTGATAAAACACAATTTATAATCCTATGATAATTTATTAAATTATATGTAGAAAATCCTAGGTTGATCCTTTCCCTGGTAATTCTCTTGCAATTATAATTTTCTTTTGGTGTCTGCTTCTGTAAGGACCTGAGCCAATGCAGTTAGAAAAGGCAGTTTAAAAAAAAAAAAAAAGAAAAGGCAGTTTAGAAAGATTACTCCAGTAGCTAATTGGAAAATGACATTTGACAGAAACAAATCTTACCAGATCAGATTAAATGCCTCACTCTGATTTATGTCTTCAAATCAATATCCACGTTCAAACATTTCCAAGCTTGGGGATGGATGGTGTTGGCAATGACTTGCAACTAAAATCAAGATGAATGCAGATGATGAGCTATGGCGCCACAATAGTTGGAGATGCAACCAGCATCTCCTAGTAAGAAAACCTAGCTTTATTTTCCTGCTTATAGAATAAAAAGACCTATTAGGCCGCCTTTTCCATTAAAGTGTTTTGTATTTATTTTCTCATCATTACTTTATCGACAAGGATAGCAATTATTTTCTGCTTGTTCTTCCTCATCTTGTTCTTTGTGGTAGATTGCAACAATGGCCACAATTCTTTATTTCTACATCCTTTTGACATATGTTGGTCTTTCCTCCCTTCATGAGGTAAAGTCCATTTTCTCCCCTGTTAAATCTGGCTGCCCTTGTGATTGGCTTTGACCAATAGAGGGGGGAAGTGGTAATAGTTTGTCAGTCCATGCCTTGATCTCAAGAGTCCTTTCATGCTCCTCACTCTCTTGAATTCCTTCAGAGCTATGGTGTGAGCAAATCTGGGCCAGCCTGCTAGGTGATGAGAGACACATGGCCCAAGTGCCATTATCACCCTAGCTGACAGCCAGACAACCACAAGAAGCTGACTGACAGCTGACTAAAAATGTCAAGAGTAGGTCCAACTGAGTCCTGAAAAATCATGCATCTGAGCCTGGCTTAGATCACTGTCCCACAGAATTGTGAGTTAACTGGATAGTCATTGGCTTTTTTTTTTTTTTTTAAAGATTTATTTATTTATTTTAGAGAGAAAGGGAGAGAGAGAGAGAGAGAGTGAGCGAGCAGGGGAGGGGCAGAGGGAGAGAGAGAGAGAGAATCTCAAGCTGACTCCATGCTGAGCATGGAGCTGGACATAGGACTCGACCCCAAGACCCAGAGATCATGCCCTGAGCCTAAATCAAGAGTCAGCTGCTTCTTTTACAAAGCTGTCATCATCAAGACAGTACAGTACTGGCATAAAAACAGACACATAAATCAATGGAACAGAATAGAGAGCCCAGAAATAGACCCTCAACTCTATGGTCAACTAATTAATCTTCAACAAAGCAGTAAAGAATGTCCAATGGAAAAAAGACAGCCTCTTCAACAAATGGTGTTGGGAAAATTGGACAGCCACATGCAGAAAAATGAAATTGGACCATTTCCTTACACCACACATGAAAATAGACTCAAAATGGATGAAGGACCTCAATGTGAGAAAGGAATCCATCCAAATCCTTGAGGAGAACACAGGCAGCAACCTCTTCGACCTCAGCCACAGCAATTTCTTCCTAGGAACATCACCAAAGGCAAGGGAAACAAGGGCAAAAATGAACTATTGGGATTTCATCAAGATCAAAAGCTCTTGCATAGCAAAGGAAACAGTTAACAAAACCAAAAGACAACTGACAGAATGGGAGAAGATATTTGCAAATGACATATCAGATAGAGGGCTAGTATCCAAAATCTATAAAGAGCTTAGCAAACTCAACACCCAAAGAACAAATAATCCAATCAAGAAATGGGCAGAGGACATGAACAGACATTTCTGCAAAGAAGACATTCAGATGGCCAACAGACACTTGAAAAAATGCTCCACATCACTCGGCATCAGAGAAAGACAAATCAAAACCACAATGAGATACCACCTCACACCAGTCAGAATGGCTCAAATTAACAAGTCAGGAAATGACAGATGCTGGCGAGAATGTGGAGAAAGGGGAACCCTTCTATGCTGTTGGTGGGAATGCAAGCTGGTGCAGCCAATCTGGAAAACAGCATGGAGGTTCCTCAAAAAGTTGAAAATAGAGCTACCCTATGACTCAGCAATTGCACTACTGGGTATTTACCCTAAAGATACAAACGTAGTGATCCAAAGGGGTGCGTATACCCAAATGTTTATAGTAGCAATGTCCACGATAGCCAAACTATGGAAAGAACCTAAATGTCCATCAATAGATGAATGGATAAAGAAGAGGTGATATATATTATGTACACACAATTGAATACTATGCAGCCATCAAAAGAAATGATATCTTGCCATTTGTGATGATGTTGATGGAACTAGAGGGTATTATGCTTAGCAAAATAAGTCAATTGGAGAAAGACAGCTATCATATCTCCCTGATATGAAGAAGTGGAGATACAATGTGGGGGGTTTGGGGAGTAGCAAAAGAATAAATGAAAGAAGATGGGATCGGGAGGGAGATAAACCATAAGAGACTCAATCTTACAAAACAAACTGAGGGTTGCTGGTGGGAGGGGGGTCAGGAGAGGGGGGTTGGGTTATGGACATTGGGGAGGGTATGTGCAATGGTGAGTGCTGTGAAGTATGTAAACCTGGCAATTCACAGACCTGTACCCCTAGGACTAATAATACATTATATGTTTATAAAAATATTTAAAAATTTAAAAAAATTAAAAAAAAAGTCAGCTGCTTAATGACCCAGGTGCCTCACATCGTTGTTGTTTTAAAGCACAGAAAAAACTAACTAATGCTCCCTTTTTAACACATTACAGTATAGTTTTGGTCTTCATTAACCAACTTGCATTGTCATAGTCATTAAATAGTGACTATGGTTGCCAGATTTAATGACCTAATTGTAATTCTTGTCCTACATCCCTTCTCTGCTGCAAAGTTGTTAACTTCTCTTTTCTTACAAGACAGCAGAACAGCCTTCTTTCTGCTTCTTTATTGACAGAACTAGTTGTTTCTTCTGGTTGCTGCTTATATGATGGGGCTTTTTAAGGATATGGCCTGAATAATTTTTTCTTTCTATATACAGTATCTGTGAGTGTTTACATTCATTTGGATATTCTAAACTTGTATGTATTGAGACATCTAAATGTTATCAACTGGTCCAGTCAGATATATGGGGTAGCCGAATTGAGACAGTTAGCAAGTGCCTGGAACTTTAAATAAGTTTGAATTTTAAGTCATAATTCACTTTCTCTCTAAATGTTTTGTGACTCTAGTAGTCATAAATTTCCAATCTAGATACCTCAGAGTCCTCCTTCGTGTTTCCCTAAATGTTCCTTTTAACACTGAAACTTCCATCTTTCCTTAGCCTATGACTGCAAAACATCAGACAGACTTTGTGGCCAGTCCCTCCCCAGTATTATTGGAGTTACATTCCCAAAGAAAATGTCATTATTCTCCTTTAGGCCCGCTACAGGTAAAATCTAAGCACTTTACTATGTATTTTAGAATCAGAAACACTTGCTTTAAAGTTAGACTTCCAACATAAGAGGCCTATGACCTTGGTTAACTTTGTAGCTTCTCCAAGCTTCCATTTATATGTATAATATACTTTAAGTCATTCCGACCATTGAAAGACATACTTTATGTAAGACTCTTATCAGAAGGAATGGCACATAGTGAATATGTATGTTTCACCTAAATTTCACAGACTGCCTCTGAGTTACTTCCCTAATAACATTTCTCACTACCCATCCCCCCCAATCTATATTTTCCCCTTTTCTCCTGGCCTTGAAATATCTAGAGTATTGGTCCTACTTAGTTTGACACCAGTTCCTAAGTAGTCTACCATATATTATTGATTTTAAGATATTTTTAACATCTGTAATATGAGGATATATCTTACAATTAGTGGCATATGATAATTTAATTGGTAGCTTTGTTCTGTTTTATTTGGGCAGCTTACACACTTATGTAATATATTTGATTAAGTGAAATATGATACTTGCTTCCTGATTTCTTGCCTTTGTCCATTTTTCCTAGAATAATGTTCTTTCCTTAATTGCAAGGTGCACTCAGGATTTTCTGACTTGCTCAGACATTTCTTCCCTCTCAGTTTTCCAAAGTTCAACAACCCGCTTTTTGTAACTCTTTATGTGCTTAGGGTTAGCTAACTGTTCAAGTAGAAGGAACACAGTCCACAGAAGACCACACTGAATTCTGACACTACCTGCACATTCTGGGTGTTCCCTAAAATACCAGGAATTTCAGTAATTCTCCAGAAATGCTCACAGAACTCACTGAAAGCTGTTACACTTGTGGCTATGGTTTATTACAGAGAAAGAATGCAAATAAGAATCAGCCAAAGGAAGAAACACAGAGGAGAGAATCCAGGAAAATATTAGAAACAGAGCTTCATTTGTCTTCTTCCTTTGGAGTCAGGACACATTGCTTTTCTTTCTTTCTTTCTTTTTAAAAAGACTTATTTATTTGACACAGAGAGAAAGATCACAAGTAGGCAGAGTAGCAGACGGGTGGGGGGAGGGGTGCGAGGAGCAGGCTCCCTGCTGAGTATAGAGCCCAATGCAGGGCTCCATCCCAGGACCTGGAGACCATGACCTGAGCCAGAGTCAGATGCTCAACTGACTGAGCCACATAGGCACCCCAGGACACGTTACTTTTCCGACATCAGTGTATGACAATATTCATGGAGTATTACCAATCTAGGAGGCTCCCCTGAACTCCAGAGTCCAAAGTTTTGTTCTTTGGGGTTTTTTCAGAGTCCAGTTTTTATTGGTGCTCCATCACCTAGGTATCATTGATTGATTGATTGCCAATATGGTGGATCTCCAAGTGACCCAAAGCTCCCACATTAAACCATATTGTTTGTTGGTTTTTCTGGCATAGTCAGCTTCTACCTGAAATCATATTGCTAGACTATGCAGCATGGCCTCAGGCAAACAAAGACATTCCTACCAAGTACACATCCCAAAGTCTTAGAGATTACCTCCCAGAACACAAGTCAGACCTCTTTTTAGACAGGTTAAGTTCTTTATTACACACTACTATACTAAAAATTATTATTTATCTGTATGTCTTTTCTCTGTAGGCTAGATGCTCCCACAGGAGGAAGAGGTCATATTTTAAGTCAGATAGACCTGTATTCAAATCCTGGATCCATTGCTTTTCTATAGGATGACCTTGGGCAAGTTACAAAGCTTTAGTTTTGTAATCTAAAAAATAGGTGAAATTATATGAATATTATAAGATTGTTCTAAGAATGAACTAGATAATATATATGAAATATTTATAGGACTCCTGACCACAGTAATCATGTAATAGTGGCAAATTATATGATTATTATAATTTTTCCTTTAATATCCTCACAGATTATTATTAACATCCCAATATTTTTATTGGGAAAAAGAGCAAAAAGTAACAAAAATAAGCTTAAATAGCTCAGAAACTGAATCAAATTTTATTAAATACCATATTTCAATCATAGGTAATTTATATTAATTCCACAAGCTAACAATTTTATGTTTTAGATTATTATTTCTAAAATAGGAGATCTGTGATTATTAAGATATTGGCAATACTGTGTGAAGAAAACTATAGCTAGTAGCCATCTTCATTAAAGAAAATCAGCCTTTAAATTAAGTTAAATTTAAGTTAAACTTAAATTAAGTTAAATTAAGTTAAAAGAACATTTACAAAAGAAAAATGAAGTTTCAAGATTAGTGATTGAGTATGAAAAACTAAATCTCAGACATTGGGCGAGCTTATAAATGATTTCCAGCTTTCCTCAAAGGAAACACTTTTTGAATGTCTACATAAATGACATATCCAACTCTGCTCGACTACTTGCAATGTAAACAAGAAAAAAGCGGCTTTGTCTCAAGATGGACTTGATTTAAAATATTACCTTAAAAAATCTCTCCTGGACTTTCAATTCCAGCAAAATTATAAATAAAGCAATATGAAATTCTTTGTTACTACAAAACTTCACAAATGCATAATAAAATATAATAATCATCCTTGTAAAAGCTAAGTTCCTCAGAAATCTGGGGAAATGTCTAGCGACAAGAAATGAAAAAGAAAACAAAAAAGAGCTGAAAGTAAATGAACTGATGCTAAAGCTTTGCTATGAGAGCTTTTTTATTGGGTGTATAAATTCTTACACTAACTTCTGGATTGAAATAGGAGGCCAGATTATGGATCTGTTTAAGGTAGAGAATGGGAACTGAGACTCACCAAAAAATTCAGGTCTTAGAAGGGCCCTTAAGGAAAAAAATAATGGGGAAAGTTGGTTGGGCGGAAGTGGAATATCTACTAATGGCACAAAGCATGTGTAAAGAAACTTGAAACTTGCCCATTTTCACCTGGGATTCCAAATAATAAGCTTCCTCTGAGATTTTTACCTATGGACCTACCTTTCTTAAGATTTGGAATTTAAATTTAATCCATGCATGGGAGTTCAGGATTCCTCAAATTTAAATAAGAAAAAGGAATGGAAAATTATTTCTGACTGATGATACCTCTGTGGCATCTGTAATATACATTCAAATTCACTTGAGGGACATGTGTTCCAATCAGACTACACAGGACTTTCACAGATAAAGTCCAGTTGAATATAACCTCATAATTCAACATTATAAGCAAATAAGGAAACAAACAATGAGGGAGAACCAACAGACATATTAAACATTAGTATTAAATCCTTACGAGCCTTAGATATGGAACTAAAATATTATGTTTAAAATTTAATAAAATGTGGAAGAAGGACATGTAAAATAAAAAATACAATAAAATGCTATTAGAAAGGAATGGGAAGCAACTATGAAGAAGATTCAGGTAGCGCATCTATGAAAGAATAATATAGTCAGTGAAATTAAAAAGTCAGTTAGAGAGTTAAAGAGCATTTTACACAGCATTTTATAAACTGCTGAAGAGAGGGAGAGAAAGCACAGAAACAGAAAAGAGCTGTGATGAAAGTTCTTTTTGACATATAAAGTAACATCCACAGGTTCTAAGGATTAGGATGTGGATCCCTTTGGGGACCCTTAATCAACCTTCCACAGGAGGTTGTGCCTAAGAATTTTTCAGATTAAATAAAATATAATTATGAATATCATATAATATTTTTCTGTAGAACAACTTTATTTTTGTTTGTAATATAGTATATGACATATAATATCAAACACTATTATTGGAGTAGAATTAAATAAATAAATAAACTAATGAGGGAATAAGTAAATCCACATACAGATATATCATAGTAAAATTGCAGCATACCAAATCAAAAGCAACAATAGTCAAAATGTGTTAGATAATAATTTTAAGATTCTAAGAGAAAAATAACTGTAAATACAAACTTTGCATGATTAAGTTCTCATTTAAGACTTAGTGTAACTTAAAACTTTCTTAACAAAGATTTTTAGGTATTATCTCATTCATAGATCCTCACAGAAAGAGATTGTAAATGAGTACTTGGGGAAGAACAAACTGAAAAGGAAGGAGTGTGGTACAAGAAACAGTAGTTAGCAAATTGGTAAAACACAAGTATAGCTAAGTAACTATTGATGGTATAAATTAGTAATTGTAATTACTGTTCATTGTGGAAATGAAATATCGAGCAACAATACATGTAATACTGAAAGAATTTTAAGTTGATGTATCAAGTCCTTTGCATTGTTTGAGAGTGGATAAGGAGTGCAATTAGATTTAGAAAAGTTGCTCATTAAGGTGCATTAAAATTTGAAGGCTAACTACTAAAAGAATAGACTGAAATATGTAATTTTTAAATCAGTAGAGAAGGAAGGTAGAAGCATAAATCTATAATAGCTAGAATCCAGAAAAGAAGAAAATAACCTCTTCCCCCCCACACAAAAGACATAATAAATAAGAACCAAAATATAAGCTGATGGAAGCATGTCTAGATAATGTCAGTAAAGAATATAAATAAATAAATCTAGCAGTTATTCAGATTAAAAATAAATATCTTCTTGTTACTTGCATAAGGCACACCTAAAACATATAGGCATAAAAAGTTAAAAGTAAAGAGAGAGAAGAAATGCAACAAACAAATTCCAATGAAAATAAAAACTGTGGCAGATCTATTAATATCAAATAGAATTAAAGATATTATTAGGGATATAAAGGGCCAGAACATAATGAAAATTGAATATAGAAATTCTACATTTTTCAGTACCTAATAAGATGACTCAGAATATATTAGGAAACAAACAATAGAATTTGATAGAATTACAAGGATTAATTTACAGTCATATTGGTTTAATTAAACAAAACACTGAATAATTAGTAGATTATACAGAAAATACATTTGTATTTGTATACATTTTACAAATACATTTGTAAGTGTATAGAAACCTGAACAGCCTAGTTATCTAAGCTTATTCTAATATATTTATATATAACCTTGGACATTATTTTGATGCACAAATAGAACATTTGTAAAAATTAACAAAAAGTTCAAAGCATATCTCACTGGTAGCAAACAGTAAGATATAGACTATGTTTTCTAATGAAAATTCAATTGAATCATTGAACTGTCATTGAAATCAATAACAAATCCATTGCATCATTATTTAAATCAATAACAATATAAAAACAATTCTGTGGACATTCAAACATGAATGTTTAAGTAATCCATGGGTCAAAAAATTATACATTTTTATCCATTTTAAAATTGATTTAAAATGAAAAAAATAAAATTGAGAATTAAAAGATTACAAATCAAACTTGTGGCATAATGCCAACATGATTTAGAGGGAGATTTTTATCCCTAAATATTTGTTAGGAAAGAAAAAAACTTAAAATCAGTGTCACCAGAGTCCCTAATTTAAATAATTGAAAAAAAATTTAAACTATGTAAGTATAGTAAAGGAAATATTAAGTATAAGAGTAGCAAATACAGAAGTAGAAAAAACAAAAATAGTAGAGGGAATAAACATAAAGTGGACACTGTGGCAGAAAAACCATTAAAATATGCTACCTTCTTACGGTTCTAAGAAGAGACTAATATAATTGACTAAACTTAAAGACAAAGAAATAAAAGTAACATTAGGAATGACAAAGAAAACAACTGCAGTTAGAGATTTAAAAAAAAAAAAAATTATAGCATAAGGGCGCCTGGGTAGTTAAGCATCCAACTCTTGGTTTCAACTCAGGTCATGATCTCAGCGTGGTGAGATCTGAGCCCCAAGTTGGGCTCCATGTTCAGCCACTTTCTCTCTGTCTCCCCCTCTAAAATAATAAGTAAATCCTAAAAAAAAAAATTGTAGTTTAATGCAATATAAACTTTAAATTTGAAATATATTCGTGCTTATAAATAGATTTATAAATTTGAAAGTTAATGTAAACAGTTTCTAAAAAATATAATTTGCTAAAACTGATCTATAATAAATTATGAAGAGACCTGTAATTATTAAGCAAATCTATTCACTATTTAAAAATATAGCCTGTCTATATATCCACAAATTACAAATCTAGGCAGTTTAAAATAGTTCTATCAATGTTTTAAATATAGATAATGCCAATTTTTTATAAAATGCTCCAAAAAAATGGAAAAAAGAAGAAAAATTACTCAACTATTTTTAAAAGGCTATTTAAAGAAAAAGTAAATTACTGACTACCCTCAAGTTTGGTGTACTCAAGTTTTTTTTTTTTTTTTTTTTTTTAAGATTTTATTTATTTGACAGAGAGAGAGAGAGAGAGAGACAGTGAGAGAGGAAATATA
Organism: Neogale vison; assembly: GCF_020171115.1. Classification (NCBI taxonomy): domain Eukaryota; kingdom Metazoa; phylum Chordata; class Mammalia; order Carnivora; family Mustelidae; genus Neogale; species Neogale vison. Next base: position 82,162,489 of record NC_058092.1, on the reverse strand, counting down.
AGTAGGGGGAATGAAAGAGGGAGAAGTAGGCTTCCTGCCAAGCAGGGAGCCCAATGTGGGGTTTGATCCCAGAACCCTGGTATCACGACCTGAGCTGAAGGCAGATGTTTTAACAACTGAGCCACCCAGGCACCCCTTAAGTTTTAATACTATCCAGTATACATTAATGTAATTTTTCATGAGCAAAGATGAAAGAAACATAGTCATACCCATAGATACAGAAAACTCCAGTGTACATTAATGATAAAATAAAACCATAATCAAAATAGGAAGAGAAGGAAAATTCCTTAACCCACCAAAGTAGTATTAGAGAGGGAGAACTTCCTCTGCCCTATGGTACTTCTGGCTGGACTTAGAATCAATTTGACATGAGACCGATTAACAGGAGAAAATCAAATTCAGTAGGCATATATACAGGGAATCCACACAGAATGACATTCCATAGACAATGAGGCAACATGAAGTTTATATGAGCTAAATAGGGGTAGGGGTTTGAGGATGGAATGGACAGAAAACTCGTAAGCAAGAAGGTGAAAGGAGATGTTTGGAAAACCAAGGTTGTCCTACTATGTAGATAAGTTCCTTGGGTAAAGAAGGTCTATTAATATTTATTTTTCTGCTGCAGGCTCTCTTTTCCAGTGTAAATTAGTTAGTTATGGGGAGGAGGCAGAGAAGTTTTCTTGCATCTGCTGGGATTTTATTACTTTTAACTTGAAATAGTCTTTATGCCTAAGTGCCATATTTTATGGTGTCTCATCCTATACCCCTTCAGCAGACCTTTTAGTAAAGCTATAGCAAACATTATACATAATTAGAAGCTTTTTTTAAAAAAAAGATTTTACTTATTTATTTGAGAGAGAGAACACAAGGGGGAGATGGCTGGATTTGGGGGGGGGGGGTTCAGAAGAAGAAGTAGACTCTCCCCTGAGCAGGTATCCCATAATTAGAAGATTTTTATTTTCAAAGTCAGGATCAAGATAGGTACATACTATGACTGCTTCTAATTCATAGTGTCCTTAAGGGCTTAGCTAATGCAAGGAAATAAGAAAAAGAAAAAAAATACATATATATATATATATTTATATTTATATATACAGACAGAAAAAGAAAAAAAATTAAAATCTCATTTTTCAGAGACAATATGATTGTCTGCATAGGGAACCCAAGATAATTTACAAACTATTAGAATCAATAAGAACATTAAACAAGTATTCTGGATACAAATTCAATATACAAAAGTGAAAGGAAATGCAATACCAAAATCATCATAAAAAGGGGCACAAAAGCTGGAATGAACATCGTAAAAATTTCACAAAAGATGTTTAACCTTTTGTGGAAAATAAGAAAACTATATTGGAAGACATAATGGACCAAACAAATGAAGCAATTTATGTGTTCATGGCTGAAAAGCCTCAATAATATTAAAACACTTAATTTCCTTAAGTTAATATGGTAATTAAATACAAATCTAATTTTTGAAACAATTTTTCTTACAATTTGGCAAATTTTTTCTAAAATTCATATGTAAGTGCAAAGGTCAATACTAACCAAGAAAATTTTGAGGAAGTAGAGAAGATTTGCCAGATCAAGCTTCCAGAATTATTGCCACAAAACTATAATTATAAAATATTATGGTACTGGTGTGGAAAAATATTTTGGGAACAGACTAGATTGCCTAAAAACAGGTCCCTATGAAGTCTTTTACTATGAAGTCTTTTGACTTTTAAAGCTAAACACCTCCCATGTGCGGGGACAAATGTAAACATGTTTATGTATATGTTTGTATGACTGTTCTCACTTACCATACATATACATAAACAGCCTTGAAAGAAAACCAATAGATTCTGTTCCTGCTCTCTTCACACCATAAACTTTCCAATATAATCTTGTTTCCCCCAATAGACCTGGTCCTAATTTGTCTTTTCTTTATCTCAAAATTCCTGGGCTGTCAAGCCAAGTTACTCTTAAAAGGACTCTGGGAATTGCAGTCAAGAGAAAGATATATTAAAGTATCATTATTCAAACATAAAAATTTAATAAAAATGTTAACAAGGTTTCCCCAAGGTGGGGGTGTTTATTACTTACTTTTTTTTTTTAACAGCACAATTACGTTTCTACAGATAGAGGTCAGGTATAACTTATAGCACTTGCTATTTAAAGAAAATGTGGGAGAAAGAGAACGCTATCCCTCAAACATTAACACACAACTTTCTTTCCTATGTAATTTTAAACTCTTTTAATTTAATTTTTCCTCAGTTTCAAAGAGGAGTTCCATCATGAATGATAGCAGTGGCTTTTTCTTTAATTTGTGACATCTAATCTTTACTTTAGGCTTCACCAGTCACATCTCACTATGTCTCATTGCATGTGCCCTGACACAATAAATCAGGCCAAGGTGATCCAATATCGTGTGACATTTTTTAAAAAAAGGATATTAAATGGTGGCAGAAGATACGGCTGAAACACGTCAACATGGACCCAGGGGCATTGTTCTTCTCTAACAGTTTGCTTTCTCAGAGTCTGGCTGAAAGAGTTATTATTGCCCTTTATGTATAAACATCCTTATCCAAATAGTCTTCCTCTTCTGCCTAATACATGCATTCCTGTCATATGAAAGCCACTTGCTTAAGCTGCTTTTCTGTCTATTTGTAGTCTGTTCAGGCACACAGTCCTCAGCAGGAGTCCAGCTCCATGATTCATTGCCTCAGATTTCCTACGGAGCTTACATGATGCTCGCTCAGCCCCATACGGTTTTGTATCCATTATAACCAGGGACAAGTAAGCAGGGCTCAGGAGTCTGAGCATCTATCTAAGAATAGCTCCCTGACGCCTTGCTTTACTCACAATAAATGAACAATGAACTCTTTACATGCTAACCTCGTATGGTGAGGAAAAATTATAGCAGCTTACTTGAGTTAAATAAGGGAAGAAGCATTGAGAGTGAAGCTCCTTAAATGAGCAGGTCAATAACTAGTTTACAGAGACCAGGGCACCTGGCTAATGGGAGAATAAAGAATTATGCTTGTCACAGAAAAAGAAAGATGCTGTCCTGGTTTAGTGCTAAATAATTACATTCATTATACTGAGAATAGGTCTGCAAGTGGTCCATTGCACTCGTTAATTCATTAGCAAAACTAATCGGCAAACAACAAACAACAATTGGGGGTAAATTCAACCAATTTCAGTAGAATGTTTGGCAAAACAAGATTTTCTTTATACTAGAAAAGGAAAATTACACTGGAAAACTGCACACATGATTGTATGTATCTTATTTTATCTCATGTTTCGATATGAAAGAAGGAAATCATAGCTAAGACAGAGAGCGGGTATAGGCACAAATGATTCTACTGAATGATTTCAGATGACCTGAAATATTGAGGAGTTTCAGTGTTAATCCTAGCAATGAGTAAGAAATAGACTCTAATAGTAAGGGGTTTTCCACTCTGCTTTATGAGATTTGTGATTGTGTAGTTAAATATAATAATGTATGTTGTATGTAATACATAATAACTACAGCATAATTCTTGATTTTTAATAATATAACTTAGATTCACATAACCCAGAGAAGCTTGGAGTAGTTTTACCTTTGACCAGACTACTTGAGAATTAAGTGGCTCAACTGTGGCTGATACAAAACTCCAGTGTAATTAATTTGCTCATTTATGCATTCAACGTGCATCATAACTTTAGACAAAAATCCTACAAGAGAAACAGTAATTTATCTTGGTGAAAGGGTGAGGAATGATTAGATAATATGGGGTAATAAGACTCTGCTTCTTAAAAATTAGGTTTTTTTTTTTCTTTATCTCTAGAATGAGGATTTTTTTTTTCTACTTTCTTTTCGAGAAGAAGAAAGAATTCAAACATGCAGTGCTAGGAAAGAATCTAAGATTGAGGGATAAAATCTAAAGGGTCTACTGAGTCTGGTAGCTTTTTCTGTGTCACCACCACCCACTTTCCATTTAGAATTCAAAAAAAGCAGTTAACTCATCTGTTGAATTCAAGACAACCACTGATTTGATCCATTATAGATGTTATATTCATCATGGAATTTTACCCAAATAAATAACAAGTCTATAGCAGGATCTTTGTAGAGTCCAGAAATTCCTCAGTAGTCGTAGAATCAATAAAATGGGATAACTGCATTTATCGTGTACTTATCTCTTCAAGCCATACCATCTCTGCCAAGCAAATGCTAAGAAGAACGTTGTTATTAAAGGGTTTTTTCTTTAGGCTCTGTATTGTAAACAATTAAAAGGAATATGTGTCATGACTTCTAATATTCTCTAGCCCAGGATTTCTCAACCTTGGTACTACTGACTTTGTGACCCAAATAATTCTTCACTGGGGGAAGGGGGCTGTCCTGTGCATTATAGGGTGGATAGCAGCATTTCTGGCTTCCACCCACTAGATGCCAGTAGCAACCCCCTCGGGTTTGACAAACAGAAACGTCTCCAAGCATTTGCAGAGAGTTCCTTGGATGGCAACATTCCTGCCCTTCTGCCCTCCCCCCACTCCTTCTTGAGAACCACTGTTGTCCTCCCGCCTCCAATACTCTACAGTGCACATCCTGTATACTTCAGGTACTCTGGGGTGGACTCCCACAGATGTCTTTAACTCTGAATACTTTGTTCCATCTAAGTATTATCGCTTCTTATTTCTTGGCCCACCTATTCATCCTTCACATTTGAGTTCCTGTCAGCTCCATACTGAGTTGGTGTTCCTCTGCTCTACTCCCACATAAATGTCTTTATGAAAGCACTTAGAATCTTAATTGTCCATTTGCTTACCTGTTTGTGCTACCAGACTATATACCTCTTATAGGTCTATACATCTTCTATATTCTTATATATAATATAAATATTCTTATATATAAATATATAATATATTTTATGTATTATATAATATATAATTATATATAATATATAAGATATATATTCCTATATATCTAATAAAATACATTAGATATATTTTATATCTTATATATTCTTAGCTCCTAGCATACTTTCTGGTGTACTGGGGACAAATTCAAGGGAGAAAGGAAAAGGAAAAATAATAGGAAGGGAGAAAGTAAAAATGAAAAATGGCATATTAAAAATACTGTTGGTGAATAAATGTATAGCCACTATGCATCTGAAGTATTCAGGTCAAATTAATAGTAAGTATGTATTTACTTATTTTATACAACATCAAAATCAACTGAGTATGACTTAACTGTTTAGGTAAGTCTGTGTTATCTGTGTTTTAGTTTGGCTGCACGTGTTTGTCCTTACCCTTAGTAGCTCAGCTACTTCTTGAAGCCCCTGGGAGATCTGTTTACCACTTGGTTAGAAACTATGCCAGGTATTCTCTTTTGATATTCAAAATTACTTTAATTTTGGGTTATGATCCTGAACTTTCATGGAAATTGATAGTTTTTGCTTTTGTCACATAGAAGGTCTTCTTTTTTTTTTTTTCCCCCTCATTAAATTTTGCAGTATGTTTAGTTTGGGGTTTCTTAAGCCTCATAGAATGGTTACATGTATAACCAGTTCTCATTTTGAAGATTGCATTGAGAATTCAATTAGTATCTAAAGCAGGCAATATTATAGTTATTACATCTTCAAAAAGTTACTACCTGTGAATGGAATATCTTATAAGAACAAGAAAGAGCACATGGGAATGCATAGTTAGAAGAACTCAAATTTACTTCTAATTTTATCTCTTTTAAAGCAATTATTCTCACTTAGTTACCCCCAAACTATAGATTAAATCCCATTATCACCTCGTTTTTTTGGTACTGTGTTCTTTCAGGAGACCATAAATATACTGTGGAGATTTTTCTCTGCTTTCAGGTGATACTTTTCATAGATGTTGTAGGAAAGGAAAATGAGAAGAATTCTAGTATGGTAGGTCATATTATTGTCTCAAATATCCACTGCCTGTCCCTATAGGATGTTATATATTCTCTACCACATTGATATACTGTCTGGCCAAGTTGATTGTCTTTGCCAAAAGAATGTTAGTGGAAGTGGTCGGTGCTTCCAGCTGAAGGTATAAGAGCTGTTCTGAGTTCTATCATCAGGTTTTCTGTCTCCAGTGAGGCCAGTGTTTCCAAAAGTATGGCTGTTTTGTCACTTGCATCTCAGAGTGAGAAGGCCACAAATGCCTTGAAAGACATGTTACACATGTTACATGAGTAGGGAAATTTTGTTGTTGTTTTAAGACATTGAAATATTTTCCCATTCTTTTAACAGTTATTTTTTGAACGTTTTGTGATATTACACATTGTGTAATACATATTGTGTATTATATAATTATATAATATTATACAGAGACCACTAGAAGTCCATCAAAATTTCTTTCCTCTCTTTCTAAAGTAATAGAATTAAAGTTGACCATAGGGTTCTGCAGTCACACACTTCTCTGCCTCCCTTAGTGTCTAAAGTCTCTCCAATAAAATGAACAGGAAAGTGGCTGGTGTCTCATGTTCTTGCTAGCTGACACCTGAATGCAATGGTGACCCAGCTTGACCAGACCACAATGGTGATGCTATAGGAGCAGATACCAAGAAGGAATATCCCTTAATGTATCCAGGATTAAGGTGCTCACCAATCAGTTACATTGGGCTGTTATAAGAGAAAAACATGATTTAAATTTCATGTTTTGGAGGGAGGAGACTGGTTGCTATAGGACCTTATTCTAATACATATGGATATATGGTATCATCATGTTACTCATGTATTCAGTTATTTGGCCTCACTAGAACCAAAGGTTCATGAGAGCAGGGACTTGATTTTGTTGGCTGTTGTATCTCAATGTCCAGATTAGTGCCTAGAACACAGTGGGTGTTCTATGGTTAAATAAAGAGATGACATCATCTGTTTTTATAATATGGCAGATAGATGTCTCAAGATAAACTTGTTATCTAGAGGATTATGGTTAATTGATAAAACAATTTTTTAAAACTTAAAAAGGAATTGTGCTTGCTCTCTGGTAGGGACTTAGAATTTCCCTCATGTTTATGATGTTTTGTATATTTTATATATCTTAGTTTTCTTGATTTTAAAGGAAATAGTTTATTTTCTCTGAATATGGTCAACTATGACTTTTCTAAATCTCCATCACACGTTTGTAGAGAAGCAATCATGATTTTTAATTTTAAATACCATATAGTTAAAAAACCAACAACCCAAACTCCCAAAGAACAGATAACACAAACCATTCTAAAGATAGGATAGTTCTAATAAGCCTTATGTCATAAATTTAAGTATATTGAATGAAAGTAAGAACAAAATAAATAATCAAATGCCTCAAGCGCCATAGTACCAAATTAGACTTCTATGCATTATGCCATTAAAATGCACCCTCTGAACTATATTCATCATCATTCATCATCTTGTAGCTCTAATGTGATGTTTTCCCTTTATTTGCTATCTCTAGACCCTAGTCTGACACCTGTATTTCAGTCAGTCCTTGCGGGGTAGTGGGCCAAGTGAAACAATGCAGGTCCTAGAATCAAGGGAATTTTTATGCCACCTCTCTCTAGCAGCTTGAATTTGGCAAATCATTTCTCTGAATTTCAGCCTACTTGTTTGGAAGATGAAAATGATACAGTTAATGAAAGGAATTCCTAGATCTAACATTCGTGGTTTCTGCTTTGAGGGAGAAATTTCTAAGGCCTTAGGCTTGTATTAACATGGGTACATTAATTGGTGAGTGTGTCTAGCTAACCCACAAGTAAGCACACTCTTCCTACAAGCTCAAACCCAAGGCTCTTCCCATTCCAGTTTTCCCTCCTTACAAAATTGTACTTTTGGGGACTGAAACTTCAGAAAACAATGCTTCATGATCAAAACCTAGGAATCATTCTTCTACAGCAAATCAACTAAATGAGGTATATTTTACCTCCTTACATCTTGTTTCTCTTCATTCAGTTTTCACTGCCTCAATAATAGCTATCACTATACAAGATTTACTATGTGCACTAGCCACTTCTATTTATATTAATTCATTTAATATTCATAACCTTAGGAAGCAGGAGCTATTATTGTTATTAACCTCATTTTTCAAGTGAAAGAACAAAGTTGTGAAGAAGTTAGAGAAGTCTCTAACTGCCAAGTCTCATAGAGAATGGCAAAGCTGGGAATCAGACCTCGGCAGTCTGACTTCAAAGTCTGTGTTCTTAATCATTACTGTTTACTAGAACTACCCTGGTGCAAGCTAAGGCCACTTCTTCATCTGCATTACTGCGATAGCCATTTAATTGGTCTCTCTGTGTCTACTTTTCCCTTCCTATGATTCATTCTCCATGCTGGAACCAATATTCTTTTAAAAAATTCATCTTCAATCTCATCACTACCTTATTAAACATCTTTAAATGGCATCTAAAATTTTCTCCTTTTTTCAAGAAGTGTTCATGAAGGTATGAACACCCAGTTCTATTGACCTGAGTCTGATACAGATCGTCTTGCAGAGAGTAGATGATGATATCAGAGAGTGTGTAGAAAACAGATACAAGTGGGAAATACACAGGGGAAATCTATGAGGTCACCAAAGTCAAGGACCAAGAGCAGATGTCTAAAGCCAGAGATTAGGAAAAAGCGGGGATGAGCTTCAAATGGCAGCTGAGAGGACATGGAGAGCATTTTTAGCTAATATTCTGAGACAAAATCTGTTATCATTGCTACTTTTTCATATTCTAAGAGGGTCAGTAATATGAGAAGAACTAGAAGGGACCAGGGTTGAATTCTGACTCCAACCCATAGAGTGACATAACCCAGAGCAATGTTTCTGAGGCTCAGCTTGCCTTTTAATAAATTCAGTGGGTAATTATCAGGAATAAATCAGAAAATGTACATTGCCTAGCATGAGACTAGATTCTTATTGTAGCTTTTAATGACTAGTTGGAGAGTATGGAAGGGACAGCTATGGATAAAAGGCCATGAATGATGTGGACAAAAAACATCCATATATTTCAAGGTAAAGTTCTAACTCTTCAACACTGGGTGTTTACAGTCAGATTTATAAGAGTCGGCAGATTTATAAATGATCTCTAGATTCCAGAGTCAAGCAGTGAGCATATTGGTATCTTTCGTTTCATTAGCCATTCAAAAGTTAGGGATTTGCAGTTGTCTGAAAGCTAGGTCTAAGCTTTTTTTGTGGGGAAACACTGCTGGCTATTTAGATTTGGTTGTTTTAAGTCTTAATTTAATATCTATAAATTTGGGCTATTTCTCAGGCTGCCTTGGGCAGAAATTCAAAGTTCTGACCTTCCCTAGTATTCAGATTCTATCAGTTGAGGTCTAACCTTCCATGACTTATGTAATTGAAATGTAGAGGGTGGTAGTTAACTTGTGTCCTGAGAATCCCAAGTAGGCAGCCCACATGTTACAACACACCTCATGAGTCCCTGAAAATTTGGTGTTGCAGAAAGCATATTTGGGCTTTGATTTTGATTGACTTTTGTCCTTGTTTTATACTCATCCCTTACTAGCTATGCTGGGGCAAGCTAATGACCTCCTTTGCATTTCAATTTTATTCATCCACTGGACACTAACAACTGTCTCAAAATATTACTGGGAGGGTTAAGTAATATTTCATGTATGGCTGTGTTTAAGTCAACTTACTGGAGCAAGGATTTAGGATACCTCAGAACGCTAACATTTAAGGGATAAGCAGCAAGCACATCTTCTATATTTATTATACTCCTGCCCTTCTTCCCTCAGAGCCTCTGTTGCTCTGTGGTATAGTCTTTGTGTGCCTTTCCATCTGACCTAGACCATACCAGCTATATGGCTTTGGAGCAACACCTTATCTTATTTCCCTTTGCTATCCTTATTGCTTTAAAAAATATGGGAGTCATGGAAAGAATTTTAAATATTGGTTTAGTTAGTAAATCAACTTGGTGCCAAATATTGTGGATTCCCCACTTTACTATCCTTCATACCTCTATATTTCTTCTGGCATAATTCCTTTAATGGCCTATCATTGCTTTCTGAATGAAACCAAACCTCTGAAAATGACTTGCAGAATAGCTTCTGTTGGGACTGTGAGCATAGTGATGACAGAGGTTGTGCCCCCCCCTTTTATTGAGGTATAAGTATCAAAATTGTAATATATTGAAAGTACATATATGATGATTTGATATACATATACATTGTGAAAGGATTCCAGGGTCCATGTCTTGTCATTTTGTACCCTCATTGTCAGGTGACTAAAACACTCAGTAAAATTTTGCAGAAGTGTTTTACATAAAACTTTGGGGAATCACAATATGAGGTACGAAGCCTATGAGAATACTTGGTGGGCTTGGGTTTGACTTGCATGAAGGCTTCTTAACTGGTCATATTTATTACCAGAGATGGCATTCCAGCCTTTCAGGTACTATCTTATCTTAAAGGTGGGGAAGCTAGGGAAAAGCTACATGAGGACTAAAGCAAAAATCATCTCTGTGGAGGGAGATGATTGAAATACTTCCACATCCACTAGAACTTAACAACAAAAACATATCTAAAAACCTGTCAGAGAATGAAATTCCAAGTCCAGGAGGAAAAAAAAAAAAAAAGAAAAACTTGACATGACCAAATGTATTTTTATCTCTAAGCATCTGTGTACCAAGCAGCAAACAAATGTCTGGGACAGGGATGGACTGAAACATAGAGGGGCTTAAAACAGAATCTTCATGAAGGACCTGATTCTACCCGCATTTCATTTTGGCTCCCAAATGTTTCTAGTGATCATATAATGGTGATTTACTTAAAGTTGTCTTTTTACTTGCAGAAAGTGTGTCAGGCCTTCTTAGAGTTGCTGGCTCAGATCAGAGCTTCCATGAAGCAGGGGTCCCATCTGGATAAACTTTTCCACCCGTTGCTCATTGCCACTCACATTTAAATGCAATTAGCACCTTTTGTTAACAATGGGGGAGTCCTCAGAGAAAAGCCCATTGATTGTCTATAGATGGATCAGATTTTCATGTTGCTCTACATTTAAGAGCTTCTATTGCCCCTCTGTAGAAAATCCATAGAGGAAGAGAAAACTGTAAGGCCAAAAATAATTGTCAGGATGGATAATAAGGAAGGTATTAGATTCATATATTTAAGTTTCTTCCCAGGGCTAAGTGTGTAAATTAATTATAATCTAACTAGAGTTCTTCTTTTATAAATGTGTAAAAGAAATAGTTAGGCTTTTATGAGTTTTGTCTTCCATTTAAGGTCTAGCTCTCTGATACTTTTAGTGAATCTTAAACCCAAGGATTTGCAGCCGAGTCCCCATTTGTTGGGCTCTTCCTCTCAGCCAGCTGCCAGTGAATTAAAACTAAGCATGTTAGTATATGCTCTATATTTTACTGACATTATTCTATAGTAGAGATAGCTAGATGCATATATACATGCATGTGTTTATATATGCACAGGCTGGCCAAGAAAGAAAGACTGTCATGTAATCTTCCTTCTCTTCTATTGCTTCACTTCCACAAACAAACCTAGATGAATTTCCAAGAATATGAAGCTTAATATAGCTGTTCAGAAAGGAATCAACGGCCTGTTTACTGCACTTATCGACAATTTGTGAAAGAAGAGACCAGAAATCAGTCTAATTACCAGAGTGCCAGTTGTGCTTGTTAACACCAGCTTTGTGACCAAATGTTATTCCACAGTTGTCACATCACACGAGGGTTTCATTACTAACATAATAGTGAACAAGATCACATGAAAAGCTATTGATTGATCTGCCACACAAAGGAAAGACACACTTGTCTCTATTATAACATGTTACATCTTCAACTATAAGCAGCAGATGTTGCCCTCCCATTCCTCTTCTAGAGAAGTGTAATTTCACTACTGTCCTGCTTCTTTAAACATTTGCCAATTAGGGTCCCCTTCCTATTTGCATATGTCATCAGTGGGCTGAAGAGACAAGAAATTATCCTGCTCTAGCCCTTCCTGATTTTTTAAGCCAGACTCAATCGATTCTCTTGAATTGAATCCAGGAGATGCTTGGGGTGTGCACAGTGTTTACTTTATCAATTGTCATTTCTGGCAATAAAAACAAATAGCTGCTTTATGTTAGGTTGGTTTCATGTGTTTTGCAGGAGACTCGGCTATAATTAGGCAATCCAGAGGGGATAAAGGAGAGGAAGCCTACCCCTCTTCCTGTCTCTCTCCCCAGAATTTTCGAAGTTAGATGGCAGACAGGGACCCATGATCCCAAGTGAACTGAAGCTGTTCTTCCCCTGGTTCTTCAGGTTCTACGTTTTGGTTGTCTGTCTCATAAAAGCTCAATAAACCCATGTTTTTAAAAGCACAATCACCATTATTTTTAAATGAGAGCAGTGAATATTATAACCTGGAAGTGGATTTTTTTACGATGGGAGTAAGCACAGCGCATGATCTTATCTGATGATGAGTGATTTATCAGGCACAACGTGAGTCTGCTCCTCACTGACTCCATTTTCCTGTTTATGCTTGTTGAACAGATACAGTTTAATGAAGAATATACAGTACTTAAAATCTGCACCATTAATAGTTTAATTAAACTGGCACATACTTCAAAAACAGAGTGACAGAAAACATTAATTTTGGTTATAAAAGGGCATGGCATTATTAAAGTGCAATTAAAAACAACATTCACTTACAGTTAACAACTAAAACAATTTAATTATTTAACACTGGATTGTCACTTGTGACTAACTTCACCTCTTTGATGTGGAGATGTCCTGTGTCCCTGTTGATTGTTATGATTCATTCCCTGGAATTCCAAATGGGATGGCATTCTCAGAGCATCATCATTTTTATTCAGTCCCTGTTGGCTGGTATGCATTGTAAAGTAGGAAAATTTAACCAACTGTTTTGTAGTGCTAACAGCTACCCTGCAAGTAACTTGTGATCATACAGCATATGTGGAAAGTTTCACCTACTCTGAAAACATTATCTGAGGTTGTGCTTTCTCTTCAAGTACTTTGAAGGAGAAGAGGCAAAACGGTATAGCCATTAAAGAACATAGATTCTGGACCTGTGCTGCCTGTTTCCAACTGAAAATCCCTTAACTTCTCTCTAGGCAATCTCCAGAAACATTTTTAGCTGTACGTATCTTTGTATCCTAGTCTGGAGAGAGAGATATAATAGCACTCATGTTCTCAGGATTAAAGAATAAATAGATATAAAGCACTTAGAATGCTGCCTGACACATAAGTGCTCCAGAATGTTGACTTAATATTATTGTCATTAAGTTACAAGAATAAAAATTAAGACCTATTAAGCATAACCTCAGACAGTTGAGGATTAAATAGGAATGAATGATCTATAACAAGGACTAATCCAGCCATCAGGAGACCACTAAACTAGATGAGAAAATTTTCCTACTCAACATCGAAACTGCCAGAGAGTTACAAAGACATATCAAGAACTTTTTATACATTCCGTATAATAAACTTTAATTTGTCCTCATGAAACCATGTATTTCAATAAAATTTTAGGGGCACCTGGGTGGCTCAGTTGGTTAAGAATCTGCCTTCGGCTCAGGTCACCATTCCAGGGTCCTGGGATCAGCCCAATGTCGAGCTCCCTGCTCAGTGGAGAGCCTGCTTGTCCCTCTACCTCTGCCCATCCTCCCTGTGCTCTCTCTGTCTTGGTCACTCATTCACTCTTGCTGTATCTCAAATAAATAAATAAAATAGTTTTAACTAACTAAATAAATAAAATTTACAACGCCTAAAATTTTGCATTTTCTCCAGGGAAGGAAACATAAAATTAAATACATGGAGCCTTAGTCCTTACTGGTCACTACTTTCTGTTACAGGTAACAGAACTGAGGCCCAGTGGTTCAGAAGTTATAGAAGAAGGGAAGTGTTCAAGACCAAAGGGAGAGTTGGCAGTAGAGGCAGAAATATTAGAACCAAGGACTCTGAGCAACCAAGCTAATATTCTTTCCTCTACTTATATCTACCATTATTCTTCTGGGTGAGAAACAGAGATAAAAATGAGTGCCAGAACTTGTCTTATGTCAGAGACAGAGGTCTTAGAATCTAACACCAACTGAAAGTTCTCCAGTGAAGGCAACATGTGTAAGGTGTTTGCAGTATTGCCATACAGATATCAGGAAGACCACTCAATATTTGAAAGGGAGACATAGAGGGGCCAGTACACATTTATAGGACCATAGCTTATTCAAATAATTAAAAGACATTTCTCTCTCATGACTATAAATTGACTGTGGCTACCAGAATATTCTTAAGAATCCTCAATAGAAGATAGTGAAAGCTGTTTGTTGAGAAGAGAAATCTGGCAATTAAAAAATCTGGGATAATCTATTGAAAGAAGCTGCATATAAAATTTTTATTCCTGTCCCTGAAGATAGTTGGTCAGTGGTCCTTAGTATATAATATGTGAAAACTTGGCAAATAGGAAAAAACTTTAGATTGGTAGACTTCCGAAAAATATTTTAGTAGATTTTAATTTGGATATTATTGGGACGCTTGGGTGGCTCAGTCCTTAAGTATCTGCCTTTGGCTTGGGTCATGATCCCAGGGTCCTGGGATCGAGCGCCATATTGAGCCCCGCATCGAGCCCAGCATTGGGATCCCTGCTCAGGGTGAAGCCTGTTTCTCCCTCTCCCGTTCCCCCTGCTTGTGTTCCCTTTCTCTCTGTGTCTCTCTCTGTCAATAAATAAATAAATAAATAAAATCTTTAAAAATAAGAATAATTTGAATATTGTCTACTTGTCATAGCTTGAACTAGCATCCAGAGGCTGAGGAGCTATATTAGCGCTCTTTTGAATGTATTTTAATTAATGAATCAGCATTTATTAAGCACTATTTAGGTACCCGTTAGATACTGTTAACGTTCTTGCTCCTTTGTTTCCCTCTGTTACTGTGGATGTTTCCACCTGATTCAAGTAGCCGTATAGATCTGCCCATACCCTGAGATCAGGCAGGAAGCTGATCCCTACGAACTTGTAATTATAGAGGGTGCAGACCCTTCTTAGTACCTACCCATTTTTGATGCTGAAATATCACCCATGTGTCTATTCAGATCCTGACTTTCTTCATGTTTTTCTTTTAGGCTGAGTCCTTGACCCCGTACCCTGTGCTAGAACCCCTTCCTTGTTGGGATCTGGTCCTCTCTAATTTACTTGCCTGCCTTCTACCTGAGATCTCAGGCCACACCTCGCTTCCCCACATACCTGTGATAAGATCTATTTCTATGCAAATATAGTGGGGAAGAAAGTGATCCAAAAAAAGATGCAAAAAAGGAAGATCTACTGATATGGAGGTGTTTACCACCAGTCTAATGCGTACCAGACAGAAGTATATTAAACAGTGAGATTATTGGGCTTCGTAAGATACTCAGATAAACAAGATGACATATAAGCAACAGAAGAGTTATAGAAGAGAGTGTCACATACAGGGTAGTAACATCGGGATGGACTTTTAGGACTTGTGCTGATGTTCAGCTGTGCTCAAGCTCTTCAGACGGGCAAAAGAAAAAGCAGATGTTTCTGCCTTAGCTGAATGAAATACGAGAGAAACAACAGGAATGAGTGACTATACGGATAGGCTAACGTTGAAAGCAATAGAGGGGCAGAAAGGAGAGAGTTGAGAATAAACCAAAAATTGATATTGAAAAGTATGGATTAAAGTTGGATAAGGAATATGGAGCAGTCTCATGACTGGTTTTTCTATTTTGTTATTTTCATACCATAATCTAAGAATAAATAAAAGAAATAAAAGTTCATGACAGTTGAGCCACAGCTGGGCTTTGGGAGTGGCCTAAAGCTATTCCCATGTGGGTTTCTCTTGCAAGGCCCTCTGCCTAAGGGGTATGGCAGAGGCACGGTAATAAATTAAAATAGGAGGCATATTATGGAGCTTCCTAGCTGGACTGTCCTTTCTCACTTCACCTTATTGAGTGCATAGAACTATTACAATTGTGCAACCCAATTTCCAGCAAAAGAACCTGGGTCAACTGATTTAATTTCACCCAGACAATCTTGCCAACTCACTCAGTGAATCAAACAATAATCCTTTAGTTAGTGGATCAATAAGAAATTAAGAAGCAATTAAAGAGAAATGAAAAAAACTTAAAAATTTACATTGATCTAGTGGTAGGTTTTTTTTTTCCTTTTAGAAAACCAAAAACAATAGAACTCATTTACTGTTC
The DNA here is from genome assembly GCF_020171115.1 of Neogale vison. Lineage (NCBI taxonomy): Eukaryota > Metazoa > Chordata > Mammalia > Carnivora > Mustelidae > Neogale > Neogale vison. The sequence goes on along the minus strand of NC_058092.1, from coordinate 82,146,353 downwards.
TTGTATTCTTTCTGTTAATTTGAAGTTTTTTTAAATAAAAAGTGAAAAAAACAGTAAAAATATAAAGAACTTTAAGGTTTTAAAAGTCAAACAACAAATAAATAATTACATTTATAGTGGAATATAAAATGTCTTCTCTTCCCACTGATTTAAACAATAGCTAAAGCGGACATCAGCATAGTTCATGACTATGTAAAAACAGCTATGACTCTGTAGAGCTGCGATAGAGTAAGAATCTGTTCCCCCAGTCATTTTATTTGTGGCACAGAGGCAACATTTCAGAATTAAAACTGTCACTTTCAATTGCGATCATTTCATTCCTGACCCCTGTCCAAATAACCAATGCTTAGAAGCAGCATTCTTCCACAAAAGTAAAATATAACTGAACAAAAGTTATGATTTTTTAAAAACAAGAACCCTTCATATGGTGTCCAGTTATTATCTTTCTCAGGTCTGGTGATTATAGCTGCAAGCTAGGAAATAGAAACACACACTTTGGTATATTTCTCCAACTAAAATGTTGCCTAACCTTTAATAAATTGTTTCACCTTGCTATGTCTTTGGATCCGCCTCTGTTTGAAAGGTGAGGGAACGTTGTTTCCTACCTGTGGAAAGTGTATGGTGCAGGTGAGTGGGCACAAGTCTATTAAGCACTCAGAACAGAGACATGATGGGATGATGAAAGAGCGTGATTTTTAAAGCAAATCTTCAATTCAAGGATCAGACCTACTTATCTTCTAGAAAATTCTCTCAGCAAAAGAAGATGGTCCTTTCCTTAAATGGATCACCTATAGAAACAACAAATACAAGGATAAAATAAAGATGACAAGAAAGTTAAATGGAAAGAAAGAAAGAAAGAAAACAATGCAGGTGTCTTCTAAGAGAGGACCTAGAAAGAAATTAGTGGGTCTTGAGGTGTGTTCTCAGGCAGGCACAGCCATTGTGCGCTGCTCCTCTAATTTCCCTGCTATGGAGTAAAACAGCAGACAATTACTAAGCATTACCTATTTTACGGGTACTGATTGCTGTGGGAGCATAGACTTAGGAAGGTGCTGATGTCACATGAAATGTTGTATACCATAAATGACTGTATTTCCTCTTCTGACTTAGAAGTGTTTTATTAGACAATATATGCCATCTTTTCTTTATGTTTTACACTTAATCCTTCAAATAGAGGGGTATTAAGTGAGAAGCTGCGTGGGATGCTTAAAGACCTGCAAACCATCAGTAATGCAATTAAAATTGGCATTTATAAAAGTATATTTTGATTCCTAATCCTGTTTTTACAAGTGCAAAATCACATTAGAAAACAATGTGATGCTAATTAAAGCTTTGTCACCCATAAGACCTTAGTGAATTGCATTTGTAATAGGCTCTGATGCAGAAGCAATTTCTGCTGGGGAAACTTACACAGAATATGTGACTACATTTCTTGTTACTCATTAAAATCAATGCTGCAGTTGTGTATGTTACTGTTGTGTTTTTATCTGTAAACTGAGCTTGAAATGTCATGTCATCCAAAGTTAAATTCAAAAGCTGGAAAAAAAATAATGTGTTCTATTTGCATATTTAAAAAGCAGTCAAAAGGCCAGGGACACTATTGATTTTCCTAATAAAGATTAAGAGGCTGATTGAAACATCAGCATACACGTCAGATCACATATGAATCTCATTGCGAAAACATAAGTGGTTATTGGGGAAAGACCCCAGAAACTAATTGCTTCTTGTTCTTATGTATATATAAAAGTTACTTATAAGGTTATAAAGTCTGAATGAAGTAACTTTTTAGTCACACATGGTTTAAAAATAGGAGTTTTTCTAAGATCTTCAGGTCAGCTCTAACACCTCGCACTGTGGTGATTAGTAAAATCCGGATATAATAGGCACTCAGACATAAATGCAGGCTCAGTTCCTCTTGATTCAGGAGCCATCACTAGGGCTCTGATTATGGACAGAGAAGGAAATCACATAAATTGGAATATGAAAACAGTCCAGAGCTTGCCTTGACCTTTATAAACGGCCACTATATTAATGTAAGGCTGTGTGTGTGTGTGTGTGTGTGTGTGTTTGCAACTTAAATAGTCCTTGTATCTTGCCATTTTTATATTGAAATTCCCACTGCAGTAACAAGTAACAAAACCCGTAGCACTTTAATGACTTACTCAAACAGCATAGTTTCAGCCATCAAGAATAGAACTAATATGGCCTAGAGGAAGCAAAATGGACATGGATAGTTGATATTTATGAGAATGATTAATTACAGGGAGATTTTAAGCTTAAAGAGTCTCAGAAAATGGTAGTGCATTAAATTTTTTTAAAATATTCAGATTTGAATCCTTGATGTTTTATTCCAGCATGTGGTTATAGATAGATATCTAAGCATTAAAAGTCTCTAGTCCAGCATGCCTTCCATCCCCAATCCCCAAATCTATCTATAAATGTATCTAAGTATTATCTAACTATCCTGATTTTGGTGAGTCTGAGAAATGGGTAAATGGAGATTAAAAAGCTTGAAAGAGATGAAATGATGTCTTTTTGACAAAGAAATGCACATAGCAGATTGCACAACAAACAAATAACCCCCAAAGGGATCAAAATAAAGGAGACACGGTGAATCTAGACCATGGTGCATTAGGGACTATGAATCAGAATGTTGTACAAAAGGCAAATAAAAATAAACAGAGATTTAATGGCAGTGTATAAACAGTAGGTGAAAAAGACAGAAAACATCAAATGAATCCACATATTTGGAAGAAAGGCATGCGCTATGATAAGATGGAGGATAGTGCAGGGGGAGCTAGGCATGAGACCAAAGGGAAAAAGTGCGTATTTCATTTTGCCAGGGAGTGGTGGCTATTGAAAACATAATCCATAATTACAGTAAGCCCAATAAACAAAGAAAATATAAAGAGAAGGAGAACTGGAAATAGAAAAAGGAAATCGTGTAATTATTTTCTTCCCTTTAAAAGCTACATTCCTTTTAAAGCTCTTCCTTTTGTATTCTGCTTTTCTCATCCTTTTATTTCTTTTCAAGAGGAAAAAAACAAAAAAAAAAAAAGAGGGAGAAACAAGCAAAAATAATTTACAATCGTAGATTATCAGTACCCACAGTCCATCTGGTTAGTTTAACCACAACAGAATGTGAGAGAGTGTTTGTATTTGGGGAGAGACGGGTGGGCACTATTATGTACCAATGAAACAATCCAATGTATAAAACCCAGATTCTGTTCAATAATAAATTCCACTGTCTATGTTATAATCCTGCTTGAAAATGCTCATAGGAATTCAACTTAAAGAATTCCCCTTCTTTTTTTTAAGAAGTCAATTGTTTCTGCGATGAATATTCACAATACATGTCCCCACAAAAGACAGCTAATGCATCCAAAAGTGAAACCAGTAAACAGCCACTGGCAATAGAAATTTATGGAATTAGAAAAACCGGACTGGTTAAAACACATGACTGCATTCATTGTTGCAAAATGATTGGATTCATGTCTCATCAAATTTACATTGTGAAGACTGAATATAGTATGATTAGGCATTATTTTAACAACTACATTAAAATACAATTTAAAATAAAATGGCCCTTCATATCATACTAATATCAGTGTTTTAAATAACAAAGGGGATTTTTTTAAAGGAAAGGATTAGCATTTTGTTTCAATCAGTACAAGCAATGAGATTCCAGTTGGGGTCTCAAAGATTCAGGATTTTATTAATATTCCAGAGATGCATTTGTGTTGCCTCTGGGTACACTGAAAAGCCACTTAAACCGCACTTAAAACAGCACTACAGGATCAAATTGATGTGCATCAACCATTTACAATAAAACTTGATTATTATAAAGGCATACATATTTGCATAATTACATGTTTGATTTTTTGATAATGCAGCATACAGGACAAAATGTTGCTTCGTGTAGAAACACATCATCAAAAAGCACCATCTGCTGTAGTATTTAATGCACTGCACACTGATCAAAAATGTTGAAGATGGATTTCTGAGTATCAAAAAGAAAGAAGCCTGAGTTGTATTTACACAGGCAGTATGGCTGGCTGGATCATGTAGAAAGGAGAAATAAAATTCAGGCAAAACATGGTATAAAAAGATAAGAGCCATACATCTTCAAACACAGAAATGAGCACTTTCACCAATATGGCATAAGAGGTTTGGATATCTGTTTATATGATGTCATCCTTGCATTTAGTAAATTCTCAGAATCTAGATTCTATGTTTAGAAATGAAACACTTTAGAATAATTGCTCATGAATAGGGTTATCCTTGAAGAGGCTTCCATTATGTATAGCAGTGGATTTGGAAAGGAGAAAAAAACTCTCCATTTTTCATTGTGCACCAAAACGAGGATAGTAACAATGATTATCTTGGATAGTAGAATTACAGATGATTTTTTCTTTTCTTTTCTTTTTTTTAAGTTTAAATAGTCTCCCTAATTTTTAGGTAAGGCACATTTTAAAACTATATAAAAGAAAAAGCGAGAAAAACACATAAAAACATAAAAGTTGAAGATCCACTTTTTAAAGGAACTGTTCTTAGGAAAAGAAAACAAAGCCAAGAGAATACACATAAAAAATATCAACACGCAAAACAAACTCTTGGATGCTTTGTAGAGCACTTAGCAGAGTAGAAGACATACCTGTGGGATGAATAGAAGCTATCTGGCCATGAGTGTGATGATGTTGTCTTATTACAAGGAAATGAAGCTACAGATCATAAGGATATAGTGTCAAAAATGAAGCTGCACCTCTCAGAAGGGAAAAATGACGTCTTCATCAGAACCCCATTAATGCAAGACCTACAAGAATTATTTAATACCATAAATATTCTTGTCTAGATCTTTTGCCATGTGAGTTCCCAAAAAGACTTGACTTAAGAAAAGGAATCCTATATAGGAAGAACATGTAAATTAGGGAAACTGGAAAATAGTGAACTTCAGATGAATAAAATTGGTGTCCTACTCCATTTCAAGCCAAAAAAAAAAAAAAAGAAAAAAAGTTGAACTATTACTCTAATCACAGATTTGTTATTATAGACAGAAGAAATCGAATCTTATTTATAGTTCATCTAAATATTGGGAATTAATAAAACAAAAGTTTAATAATATTATCGGTTTTATCTAATTAGGAGTCCTAAGGTTAGGAAAGGGGAATGTTCTGAGGAAAAGTTCTAAAAGCTTTCCAAAATGAGAAACCTGGGACCCAAAGGGAACAAGGGCCATAAATTAAATACTGAAAAACCCCCACTTTAGACTGATCCTGGGGAATCCTAGACCTAATGTTTCTTTGACATTGACAGCTTCATATCCATTGTTTCCTGCAGGCTTTTCTATGCACACAAGCAGAAAAGGTCACAAAAGTTCCCTGGCAGGTGAAAGAAGGCCTGTGGAGAGGAGTTGGCTGCTCTCTGTAGATGTTCTGTTTGCTGACTATGCACCTGAACATCAGAGAGGACACTGCATAAGGGCTATAGCTACAGACACCAGGCAGGCACATCTTACAGCTTAAGATCCAAGGGCAAATCACCTGTCTCGGTAAGAGACATTTTAACACACTTGGGATATAGAAATGTGTGTTTGTATGTGTGTGTGTGTTTGGAGAAAAGCACTTGGAAAATATGCTCTCACACACTAGAAAAAGATGGAGATTCACATTTTTTTTTCTTGCCTGTAAATATTAGTATTAGACTCCCTTTTAGGAGTTTCACTCTTTTCAAAGCCTTTTTTTTTCCATTTTTAATAATTTCCTTTCAAATTATGAGAATAATACATATTTAAGTAGAAAATTCATAGCTATAGGAAAGGAGAATGAAGGAAATTATCAGTAATATGAATTTTCACCTACTTAGCTTTTAAATTTCTCATAGTAAAATGAGAAAATATTTTTAAAATAAAAAAATTTTGATTAATTTAGAACTCCTCCTCTTTAAAAACATACGGATTTTATGACAAAAATAAATATTAATGGTAGAAATTCAAATGGCACTGAAAAAATATATGGTACTCCCACTTTTAGCAGCCTTCTTCTGGCCTCATTTGGCTAATGCTTCTCTCCCCCCGGGTAAGGAAGTCACAAGGCCAGGGGAAAGTGACTGAACCCATGTGTAGAACATGCTACACGTGTAGAACCAGGGGCAGAATTTTCTGCCCCAAGTCCACATCTTCCCTGGACATTCCAAGTGAGGGTTGCATTGCAGTTGGGTACACCTTCAGGTCTGCATAGTACCCGAGGGACAGCTGACTCCAGATGATGTGGAGACAACTTGGACAGTCAGGCCGGGATGTCCACAGAGGTACTCATGAGGCCCTTATGATATGAGGCACAGCTTAAGGTGGTAAGAGAAGTGAAGTGGGCAGCAAGATGAGGACTAGAGTAAAACTGAGCAGGGTGTGAAAATAATATATTTGAATCTGGTCATCTAGGTCATTATGAAGATATACTTGTTAAGGAGGGAGAATAGAACATGTCTCAATCAATAGTTTTACTAGCTTGATTTATAACCTTTAATATTTTGACATATGGTATATTGGCCTAGCTATGTACTTTTGCTACTGAAACTGAAAAGGCTAGGAGAAGAACTGATGGCAAAAGAATATTTTCATAGGATTTTTGTTCAGGAAAACAGCAGTAGTTTAGTTCTGAATATATCCATGTTTCTTCCTGGAAAACAAATGAGCAATAAGAGAACATATAAAAATGGTCACAAATTCTATTTTTATAGAAACTAGGGAACAGAAGAAAAGAAAATATACATATATATATATGTATATATATATATATGTATATATTTCCCCCCCAAAAGTAATTGAGACTAAGGAAACTATCAGACTGCCCTATAGAACACTGAGACAGACTAGTGAGGGGTTAATGGGCAGGCTGAGAGGCCGAGTAGGTATAGATCTCACAAATCCTCAGAAAACATAGCTTACTAAAAGGAGAGAACTATATCCTGGGCAGGAACTGCTGGGAAGTAGGCTGAGATTTAATAGGAATCAAATGATGGAAGACGCAGATTGAGAGGTGAGGAAAGTGCCCAGTGGGCCCAAAGATAGGTCTTGGAATACTACAGCAAAAACAAACATATAATAAGTAAACAAATAAATCAATAAAATTACCTTCAAAGAAGAGTGGATAATTTTGGAAGGCAAGGCCTATACCCATATGAGTAGGGAAAGAGCATCAGCTGGTGAGGGAACCAAGCAAATGTAGGACTGGCTGAATAAATCTTCCTGAATTAAATATGGTTCTAGAAGAATAGAACCATTTTTTAAAAATAAAATATCTATCTATGTAGCGACCAAAGGTTTCTTTGACCTCTAAAGATTTGAAGGATACACTGTCACTTCTTTCTATAAGAAACTCTGGCTATTACCAAACCCAGAAGAATTCAACTCATTCAATAAAAATGCTAAATAAGGAACAAGCACAGCACACATACAAAGACACAAGGACAAACGTTTTTAAAAATTAGCAAAACTTTTCTGCAAATGAAATTTCAATATGGAGAAAATTATCCACAAAGCAGATGAAAATTATAGGTCAATATTACAGCTATCCTGAAACAGTAACTGTTTTAAAAGAAAACCACAAAACAAAAATATATCGTGTTGCTTATACTACAGGTATCAAAAATAGGAGAAATGGATAAAATTAAATAAAAGATAATACAGAGGTAAATAAGTAAAATAATAAAATAGACAAAAATAAAAAATTAAAAAATAAAAGAAAATAAAAAATAAAAGAAATGGATAAAATAAAACTACTTCAGAAATGAAGACTAATTATTAGAATGAGTGAATAGACATTGCAGAGACTATGAGACAAGAGTAGAAAATAGAAAAGTGAAACAGAAATGAGAAAAGAAATTAAAAAATAATCACAGAAAAAAAATGGGAAGTATAGAAGACAAAGGAAATCCAACTTGTGCATTAGTAAATTTCCCCAAAAGAAGACCAACAAAATAAAAGAGAAAAAATATATAATTTAAGAAAGTTCTTGAAATGGAAGAAGACCAAAATGGGGTGCCTGGATGACTCAGTCAGTTGAGTGTCTGACTCTTGATTTCAGCTCAGGTCATAATCTCAGGCTCTGTGCTCCATGCAGAGTCTGCTTGAGATTCTCTCTTTCCCTCTGTGGCTGTCTATTGCACCCTTCCCCTGACTCACTTTCTCTTTCTCTTTCAAAATAAAATCTTAAAAAAATACATATATATATATATATATATATATATTTTACATATATAAAATGAAGATATATAAAGAATATATGTAATATAATGTGTTTGTGTATGTGTTTGTGTGTGTGTGTGTGTGTGTGTGTGTATACACACACACATGTTCTGTTTCTTTGGAGAACCCTAATGGAGCATTCAAAATGAAATACAATGTTAGAATCTTTTAGCACAATCAAAGATAATCAGGATATTATTTCTTCTGAGAATGAATTTTTAAATGTCAAACTTCAGGTATTCATGGTTTCAAGACACTTTCTATTCTATTCTTATGCAAAAGGTCAGTAAGTAGAGATGCTAATATGCCAAAGTAGGCTAGAGTAGATAATGGCATAATAGTCCCAGGAAGGCTAGTAACTGTTTCTTGAAGTATTGCTGATTTTGAAGTGAAATTTTATCCCAAAGTGGTGCTATCTTCTATGCCTTATTCTTTGATCCTACATGTCACCTCAGGCAATCTATTTTCAGTCAATCAAAAAAAAAAAAAAAAACCACACTTACATGACTATAAAAATCATTAAGTTATTCAACAAATAATTATTTAGTGCTACTAGATGACAAGCACTCTGACAGGCACTGGATATATCTTGGTCAATTATGCAGATCCTTCTACAGAGCCAAGTAGGAGAAAAAGCAAGAAACAAATAGTAACAAAATGAGTAGAAAAATATGTAATTATAAATTACAGAAACAAACAGGATACAGAGATAAAGAATGAATGGGAAATTGACAAAGTTAGGTCACCAGGGAAGATTTCTCTGAAAAGATGACATTAAGCCAGGACCTAAGTGATGTATTAAGTCCTTTGTGAGAACATCAGGGAGAGTGGAGTTCTCAGCAAAGGAAACACTCTGTGAAGAATTGAGATGAGAAAGAAACCAACTTGCTTGAAAAACTATCAGGAATCAGTGAGTCTGAAGTGTGGAGGGTGAGGTAAAACCTGTGTGGGCTGAGCTTGAGGATTTGGATAGGAAGTTGACTAGCAGGGATTACAGTGACTTCAGTAGTGGTCTGAAGACAAAGTGCAAAGTGAGATTTTATGTCAGGAGTGTCATGCTGAGATTTGTGTTTTAAGAAAGACTTCCTGTGGTTGTGTAGAGAATCAGTTAGGGATGGGCATGGCTATTTTCTGTGTGCATGGAGATAAGTTTGGGGGTATTGTAGCAGCTAAGTTTAAGATCATGATAACTTGGACAGTGAAGCTGTGAGAGTGAAGTTCACCTTGAAATACATTTAGAAAACAGTTGATGGGACTTAGTGATCAATTAGATGTAAAGGATGAGAGACAGGGAGTAATTACAAGTAACTCCCAGGTTTCATGTCTGAATAACCAGGTAGATGATGGTGCCAAAGACAGGGATGATGGAAGGAGCTTTTCAGAGGGAAAGAAAAACTAGGTCTTAGATATGTTTATGTGAGTTGACCATGGAGTAGCCATGAAAGTATATTACATAGATAACTGTATCAGTCAAGAGGTCAGAGGAAAGGTTAGAATTAAAGATGCAAAAGTAAGCATTGTTGGCCTGAAAATAGTATTTTAAGTCATGAAGATGGATAACATCATTTATGGAAACATTATGCTTGGAGTTTAGATCAGAGTATCAAAAAAAAAATCACTTTTAGAGATATGATAGAGGAGATGCAAAGAGGACTTAGAAGGAATGGGTACAGAAGCAGTGGAAGAAACAGGAAAATACAGAATCATGTAAGCTGAGAACAGAACTTTGAGAGAAGAGTAGGTCAATTATTGAATGTTGTTGAAAGTTCTGAGGCAAAAATGTGAGTTTAATAATATGAAGGCAATTAGTGACCATTTGGGTTGTGAGGATGAATACTAGTCTCCAGTGAATTACAATGTGGGCATGAAGTGAAAAAAGCGAAGACACTGTGTATATAGAACTATTTTAAGGGGTTTTATTGTGAAATAGAAGAATGAGATAGTAGCTGGAAGGAGATGTGGATTGAGACAGAACTTTTTAATTTTATTTTTAGGACAGTCATACTAATTATGTTATATGCTGGTGGGAATAATTCATAGAGAAAGTGAACCTTGAAGTTCCTGAGAAGATGAGAGGAATGGAATCCCAAGCACAAAGGAGGAATGGGCCTTTGATGAAAAGAGGACACATTCAATTGTAAGGCGGGAAGGAGACAATAGGAATTGTGAGTAGAAGCTTTCAGATTTCTGGGTAGAAAGCCCCTGTTCTTCTCAATGAAGTATGCAGAGAGAGAGTAGGGGACGGCACCTTCAAGGAAAGATGGTTGAGCAGAGTCTTAGAAGAAAAAGAGGTGTTCACCAGTCAGGTGGTGTCGCAGGGGAGGAGAAATGGGGCAGAGTCAAGGGCATTTGATGAAGAATCATCTGTTGACCAAGTTGCCAAAAAAAAAAAAAAAAAAAAAAAGACAATCCTAGAGCATTAGGCAACATTAAATAGATTCAATACATTAAGATAGCTGGAGCAAAGGATGTAAGAGCTAGGAGTTTGGGCAGTGTTCTGTAGGCAGTATGGTACCACTGAAAGCTGTAGGCAGTCATAAGAAAAATGTTACTCAGACTACACTGCAGATCATGCATTTGAGAGAGGAAAACTAGTGACAAATCAGTAAGGAGATTACTGCAGTGATTCAGGTAAGAGATGATCATACTCTGAATGAAGGCAGTGGCCCCAGGAATAGAGGGGAAAGCACAGATCAGAAAAGGGTTCTGAAGGTTTATTTGACAGGAGCTAGCTACAAATAGTGTTAGGGAAATAAGTGAGAGGAGATCAAAGTTTAGGGAATACTTTTGGTGCATAGCTATAGTTAAAGTGCAACAGAGAAGGAACAGCTGAAAAAAGGGTGAGAAGAATCAGGAAGAAAGGGAGTTGTCATGGAGTCAAGGTAAGAGAGACTGTAGAATGGCATTTGTGTTGTTTCACGTTAGTAAGTGTAAAACAATTATATAACTTTCTCAAATTCACTCACTATCTTACTTCCCAAACTGTTCTCCTCTAAAGGTCATACTTTCCTCAAACATAATTTCTCCTTCCCATAGGGATTTTCAGGAACATCACCTTCAAGGTTGGAAAGGAAATACTCTATCTGAGACTAGGTTCTGCAGTCACTTAGCGACTAAACCTTTTGTTTCCTCATCTGTAAAATGAAGTGTTTGAATTAGAGGACCTCTAGGGTCTCTTCCATGGTGAGACATCTATGAGTCTGTGAATTTAACCATTATATCCAAAACGTTCCTGCTACTCTCATAGTGCTCTTGGCAATGAGACTAAAAGTCTTGGGTCTGCAGACCATGGCCTGGCTGCTTGCCTGTTGTCTACTTAAAGAAGTTTCTTCTCCCTTTATGTCCTGATCTTCATTTTTTGTGAAAACAGAGACACATCTGCCAAGACATGGTTTGGAATTATAGAAACTGAACAAACACGGTGCTTTGCACAAAGTAAACACAAAGTAAACACCAAAGATTTTCTGGATTGGGTGAATATAGAAATAAACACAAAGAAGTTGTCTGCTCTTCTCTACCATATTCCGCTATACTCCCTTCTCTAGTTCCCCAAGCATCTACATCTTTTTGAATCTCTCCAGACAGGGGAACTCTGGATCTCACAGGGATACCAGTGAGTCTTTACAGCTGACACAGTGGAGGACAGTAATGCAGCTGGGAAGGGAATCTGAGTAGCATTTCCACTCAGCCTGGGCAGTGCCAGAAGGTGGTGTGAAAGATAGAAGCAGCAGGAAATCCAGTCGGAGAAGCCAAACTTAAGTGGGGTTGAGAGGCTTCCAGGGATACACAGTGAATGAAGAATAGTGAAAGTAATACTATTGTAAAATAACGTAAAGCTCTATCAGGATACATCCTAGAAATTTTATAGGAAAAAGAAATGTTTGTTCTTTAAACAAAAACAAATAGGCTGTTTCCACTGTGGTTGCTATTCCTGAAAGCCTTAGCTCCATTTCACTCTTTAGCCAAATAGGAGAGACTGTTCACTTTCTACACAACCCTCATAGGTTTTTCCAAAGAATAACCCCAAATTGCCTTTGTCATGTCACAAGTCATGGGATACTCTCTATCAAGAGCGTGCCAGATCTTCAAGTATCTGAAGATGCTAATTATGTCATCTTTTTTTTTAAATTATATAATATTCCAGGCACCAAAAATGGTTTTGAGTAAATGGATTCAGCTCAAGGACCAACACATCACAGATTGAATTCAAATCGCCTTGTACCCCTTGTGATGTCATTTCCTTTTCTCCCTAAGCTAATATATCTCCTTAAATCTGTCTGTATCATTCTGATGTATATTTTTAATTTTTACTACAAATGAATGTATCCATAAAAGATAGATTTCACATTTTTGTTTTTTAAACTTTATATACGTGGTGTTATACTGCACCTCTAATTCTGCCACTTGCCTTTCCTCTTAAAATTCTGTATCTGGGATTTTACCTCTGTTGCTAAATGGAACTCAAATGTGTTTTTTAACTGGTGTATCCAAATGCATAAGTGTACCACAGTGTAGTCATTATTTCCCTGGACACGCAAAAAGATGAACTGCTGTCCTTGAAAGTGGAAATCTTCAACTGCCTGAATATTCCTGATCCCAGGTGGTGTTTTCTCAGTCTGTGATTGGGAGACTGTTGCTAGAGAGCTCTACTACATTGAAATGTAGTAGTTACCACTACTTTCAATCTTATTTATACATAAAGAGATGTATCTCTCTAATTCATACACAGAAATAAAAGCAAAAGAACAGGATACTCCCAAAAGGAGGGGAGATTTAAGGAAGTATTTTTGCAGAAGTCATTTATTCTGCTGCTGTGGAAAGATCAAATGTTGGGACTAGTAAGAACAGTGGTCCCAAAGTTTTGTCTCATCCTTACAGGGCATTTCCCACAGGTGCCCCATAACAGCTGTCAGACTTTGTACTTTGTAAATTATGTAAACATATATTTTACACACACATGGGTGCACTTATCTGTGGATAGTTACATACATGTGACTGAAAAACTATGTATCAAGAAGCAAAGGTAGCTATCTATTAGTATGGAAATCTCGGGTGGTTTCCCATCCTCTTTGCTGCACCAAACGGGGCACTGTAGCCACCGTGGGGAACTACACAAATGTGGACTTGCCCTACAGTCGAATTTTCTCAATACTGTACTATAAACGTGAATTAATTTTGAAATAAGACAAGACTGATAAAAGTTAACACTTTAAAAGAATCTATCAGATATGCTATCTGAATGAAGCTATGAATGGAAAAACAAGTTGTTTTAATTGCAGCTATTTCACTGACAAGATTAAAATTGCATTATGTAAGATGTTACTAATATGGTTAAGTAAACTCTTCTACTGAGCTCATTGTAGCCATTTAAAAAGAGAGTACTGAGGATATGGAGGGTAAAACAGACCTTTCTCCCCAGCTTCTGTCTTGGGATGGGGGGCAGATAAACTGGGGGTACAGATAAACCGAGCAAAGCTGTGTGAAATCAGCTAGCTGGATTTTAGTCCCTATAGTCCTCTCCTGCTTGTCCTCTCCATCAGGGTCACACTGCCCAAATTCACATCTTCAAGGTGTTTTTCCATGGCAGTCATTCTCCCTTTCCCTGACTCCTCTGTCCTCCAGTTCCCATCACAACCACGCTGTACCTTGAAATAAAAATAATTCTAAGATTATCTGTTGTTTTTACTAAAACTACTTTACATGGAAAAGTTTCACCTCCTTGCCTGTGGTTGTGAGTTGTCAAGTTTTCTTAATCTCTTTGACTGGGACTTCTTAAATCCTAAAACCATCGGTGGCAACTTCATAGGTACCCAGCTAGGGGATCTTCATCCAAACTGGCCCCATCCATAGCAGGAACCTGCAGGGTGCTTTTATTTTGTCTCCAACTACTTGTTGTACTATGCTGTGTCTCTCTTTGCCATGTTTTACTTTCTTGGGTGGATTCCCTAGTTTTCTAGTCACTTTCTGTTACTAAAAAAAACAAACAAACAAAGTCAAGTTCAATTCATTATGGTATAGCCCAGGTTAGAGTTTGAATCTCACGTTTATTTTAATGTCATTGGGAATGAGAGAAAGTATCACTTGGTTCAGGTAGAAACTCAGAGATACATTTCAGCAGATGGATACATCCCCATTTTTTTTTTTTTTTTAAGCATCCTACTGAAAAAGAGGCATGTTTGAGACATGGATTCACTGGATTCACTGTGGGGCTACTCCAGGAAGAGAGGGATCCTCTGTTGCTCTCTCTTTTTATAGGACAATTGTACACCTGGCTTTATGGGGTGAATAAACATCTGGGGCTCAGGTGCCAAGCTTAGCTTTGGTGACAGGTGTTTTGGAGAGTGTTGGAAAATGCCAGCTCTCTGTATTTGGAGACCCTGGTCTCATGAGAAATTGAGGTGGAAGGTAGCTTTTCCTTGGGGAGTGGAGAGGAGAAACCCCAGCACCTGTTAGCTCATTATCAGGCAACCTCAAGACAGCCTGCAGGATAATTTAAATTTCTGAACACTCCTGCTTGTCTTCACATAAGCTCTTCTTCTCATCCGAGCTCAGGCCTTACTCCTGGCTCAAGGGTTTGTAAAGGGGAGCAGAGCATCGGCTGTTCTCGTATTCCTGCTGCCTGTCTGTCTTTTTTTTTTTTTTTTTTTTTTAAGATTTTATTTGTTTATTTGACAGAGATCACAAGTAGACGCTGCCTGTCTGTCTTAAGGCCTTTAATCCTCAGGTAGTTGGAGCTGAGGTGGGGATGAAGAAAATAGTTAAAAAGGCTTTTTTTTTTTTAACTGATGCTGCCCTGATATTTTATTTGATTTATTTTTAAAGATTTATTTATTTATTTGAGAGAGAGAGAGAGCGCATGTGCACACACATGCTGGTGGGGGGAGTGGGGACAGAGGAAGATGGAGAGGAGCAGACTCCTCTCTGAGCACAAAACCTAAACCGGGGCTCCAGCCCAGGAGCACGATCATGACCTGAGCCGGAATCAAGAGTCAGTGACTAAGCCACCCATGTGCCCCATGCTCTGAGATTTTAATTGGCTGCCTGGTACCTGACAGGCATTTAGTGCTGGCTTCTTGCAGAGGAATAAGATATGCTCCCACATGGCCTCTTCCTTGCATCCTCCTTAGTCCTGACCACTCAATGTACCCACTTTAGTCTCTTGCCTGTCAATAGCATTCATGGGCCTGGTACCAGCAAAACAGCTCAAGCCTGACTAGTGATCCTTAAGAAATGTATTCACCCACCTCATCTGTGTGTTCATGCCAAACACAGAGAGCACAGCCTTCCCACACTGCCCCCTCACACTGCTGGTCTTTTCTCTCCAGTTTCTTCTCCCTTGCTCAAATATGCACAGAAGTGTGATTAGGAAATCCATTATATAAGCAGACATTCAGCTGAGAGATGAGGTATTTCTTCTCCCTTAAGATGGCCTGCTGCCTCACAGTCCCTGGGACTGTATCTCTTGGAAGGCATCCCCTCTCTTGGACAGGGAACATCCTCCATCTCTGCCTGCACTGAGATGGGAAGGAAAAAGCTGCAGCCCTGATCCTCTATCTTCTAATTTTGTCTTGCCTGGTGTGGCTAGGAGCTCAAATTGAGGCCCTTTAAAATTTTTCCCCTTCCTGGGCTGTCTGCAGTCCACTTTGTACATGCAGGGCCCAGGATTCAGTCAGGGGCTGCGGCAAGTTTTATACACAGAATCAGGGTTTCTCCTGCTCCAGTTCTCTCCTTTAAAGGACACACTCTCAATTGCCAGCAGCAGGAGTTGCCCTAGGCTCTGCTCTCTTCAGATCAGAAAGATGGCCAGTTTCTGTTGGAACGTCAGCCCATGCACCCATATTACACCAGGACTATAGACCACACTTGGGTGGAAAACCACAGAAATGAGAAAAAGTACCCTATGTGGTATCATTTTTAGTTTTGGCTCCCTCCCCAAAATCTGTTGCTTTTGTTCAGTTTCCAGTGCCTTCACATAGTTGGCTTTTACAACTTTTTGTTCAGAGTTTATAGTTGTTATCTATGAGATGATGGATCCTCTGGGAGCTTACTTTGCCTTACCAAGACAGATCGGCCCTTATCCCTCTTATTTCCCTCCCACCATCTACTCAGTGCTTTTGTACCTGGTGGGGGCTCAAACAATCCAATTAATGAAGGATTAATGAAATGGCATTGCTTTCCTTCCTTCTCTTTCACATTGTTCTTATTACACCTTTGCTTCTAGAGGTACAGTCCACCAACTGTGGCTCAGAGTTTCTATTAACTGAATCTCTCCAATACTCAGGATACCTGTGAGAACCCAGCAGTGAGTGAGAAAGATTTTTCTGCCTTTGAAGAGCTAGTGAAGTCAGATGGCCCTTTGTATATCCAAAGGAAGGGCTAAGGTAGGTCTGGCAAAGTGGAACCCAGAACCAGGGCCCAGTCCTAGAGGTTAAAGGCAAAGAGAGAGGTCGTATAGCCTGGGCAGTGAAGAATCTTGTTTGGCAAAGCGTGGTAGTATTATGCATGGTTAGAGAATGTAAGAAGAGGGAAAGATAGAAGATTGAGGTGGGTCAAGTTTGTCTCTGGGTATTTGTACACCCTTGTAACTTTGCTTTCTTCTCCAAGTCTCCATTTCTCCTTTTAAATGTTTTCCTCTTCCTGATTCAAGTAATACCCAAAACCTCCTTCAAATCCCAAATGGCACTTTCCCCAGGAATAGACCTTTGAAAATCTTCCCCTCTTCAGAACCCTCTTTTCACCTGTGGAGTTTTCTTTTTTTTTCTTTACTTTTTACAGCTAAACTGGAAAAATATTTTATTATGGTTGTTGTCATATGTGTGTTTTCTGTTCCAGATGATAATAGTAATTCATATCTTTTAAGGGAAATTTTGAAATTATTCTCATGTGTAAGGAAAATAATAAAAATGGTTCAGACCTTGGAACTCAGTTGATCACCATTATCATTTTAATGTCTATCATAAGTATTTTTTCGATTAAAATAATTTTTACAATATTACAATATTATTTTACATGATTTTTTTCATCCCATGCCATATCATGAATGTCTTAGAGTTTTATATCATCTCAGAAAGCAAGATTTTAAAGTCAGTTTAGGTTTTTTTTTTTATCTTCTTATACCAGGAGGATTGTAAACATATGTCAGATAGCTTCCCCAAAGTATGTCTTGATTTGAATAAAGTCAAGAAGTGAAGAAAAAATGCTCATGGTTTTGGTCAGGTTAAGTTCAGCTTGGGCTAAGGAGAAGTCCTAACTTATTCCCAAATTGGGTAGCTATAGCTATTGAAAGAAACTGGATGGTAATTATTTAGGAAATATATTTACTGAACAATAACAAGGCTATAATGCCAGAACAAGTTATATTGTTCTAACCATAGATTTCATGGTCAGAGGTTGAGATTCCATATAGCTCAATTTTTTGTAGATTGGTCTTGCTGAATTACAGAATTTGACTAGGGAACATAGGGTTATAGAGGCTCATATTTTAGCTAGTTAATTTTGAAAAGAAAACAGATTTACATTATTAGAAGAAAGATATTCTGGATGTTGCAATTAACAACATTCTTATCTAAGCCTCAAGTGTCTCATGTGGAGATAACAATAGTTAATAAATGTAGTGGTAGTGTAATAATACATGAAACTACTCTGTTCCAGAAAGCATAGAGGAATAAACCTTAAGGGGAGATCAATGCTCTCCTATAAATAACTTCATCATTCATATTCATACTTCAAATATCACCTCAGATGGTGACAATGATGAGGTTAATAGCTAACTTTCAATGAGCACCTACTCTATACCAGAAAATATTCTAACCACTTCAGATATATCCACTATTAAGTCCTCTAAATTGCCCTTTAAGACAGATGCTTTAATTAGCATCACCTTATAGCCGAGAAGAATGACATACAGAGATATTAAGAAATTGTCCATTGTCACCTATTTGAACTGAAGGAGCCTATATTTAAACCCAGGGAGACGGACCCTAGAGTCAGCACTCCTAACTTGAGGCTTATCATTATGCTATTCTCAGCATATTAATCAGTATTGTGGTTGGCTTAATTCTAAGGAACGCATTAATTAATTTTCTCAAATAAACGTTTATAATGCCTGTCATTTATAAGGCATTGTGTAGCATTTGAAATATTTTTGCACACACTGCTTCATTCAATCCACACAAACACTTCCTGTGTTTAACAGAAGAAGAATATAGACCTCAGATGAGTCACGTAACTTGTCATTAATTACACTACTAAAGGGGACAGACTCGGGGAAAAGAGCAAGTGACTATTGAGGGCTTCTAACTTCTTTTTTACTGCTCTTGTCATCAAGTGGACTTTATGCTAATGATTCAAATAGGGGCCCAAGACAGAGATTATGTTAGCATTGAAATCTCGTTACAAACCTAGGAAACATCATTGCAATCAACATTAATAAAAATTATGACATCTCTGAAAACCAGGGCTCCAGGTAAAACTTGGTCTTTCCTGCTTTTACGGCCTTAGAACAAATGCTGCATTTGACAATCAGTATTTTTTGATGTGAGGAATAGCATCAGTAAGACTGAGATAAGGTCGGGGCACTCGGGTGGCAAAGTCAGTTAAGTCCAACTTTTTGATTTTGGCTCAGGTCATGATCTCAGGGTTGTGAGATGGAACTTTGCACTGGGCTAGGAGCCTGCTTAAGATTCGCTCTCTCTCCTTCTGCCCTCCCCACTCACCATTCTCTCTCTCTCTAAAACAGAACAAAACAGAAAAACAAACAAAAAACAACAACAAAAAACTGAGATAGGGTCAATCATGTTGATAGACTATCAGAGAGGTCAGACAAGCCAGAGTGAGTTGTTTCTCTCTGAGTTCACCTTCTGGGTCATTTTGGTAACAAATTTTAGCTATCGCCAGAGGTGAGCAGACTATGAAACCCTCACTATGAAGCCATTGACTATAGATGGCAGCCATATCTCTGAAGGAGGAATACCTTTCTTAAAAGGGAACAAGTTTCCCCCTTCCATGCTACCTTGGGCAAGCTCAAAGCCTCTGGCTAACCTCCTGCTGGGAAGACCTCAGAAACTGCAGGTGATAAAAGAAAAAATGTTATGCACAGTCTGACAGTCCACTTTTATAGATAACATTTCATAATACCCAGTTATGACAGATAAGAGAAAGACCAAATTCCATGGTAGGTGAAAAAAAATCTCCACATACGTTGAGATTGTATTACTATAAATGTTGTTATAAATATTGCAAATGGCGCCCAAGGGCTTATAGAATGATCTACCATCTGAATGAAAATCCCAACAAAATCATCCATTTTTTCCCAAGTACCATGCTGGATTCTGACGGGGTTTTGGGAGGGGGGTTGTTGTTGGTGGTGGTGTTTGTTTTTTTTGGTTTTTTTGGGGGTTGTTGTTGTTGTTTTGCTGTATCCAAAAGGAGACTAGTAGGTGTGTTGTGATGAGTCATTTTACATAAATATGTTGCAAGCTTATTGACAGAAGAGGATGAGGCTTGATAAGGAGTATTTGTTATATTGGGGGGGGATGCGATTTCCTAATTTTTTATTATTGCTTATTACTAATAAATTGTGTATCATTGTCTGCCTCCAGAGGTGACTTATACTCAAGGGAAATGAGCCAAATTCAAAGAATTGAAAAACAGAGAGAAACCCCTTTCCTTGAATCTTCCTGAGGGACATCTTTACCAGCTAGTCTGCTGAAGCTGCCATACACAATACTACTGTTTCCACCAAGCACTGCTTTTTTTTCTCTCTTTGTGCACGAGGTGGGCAGGATTCTTTATTTCATACATCATGTTCGGCTGCCTCAGAGATTCTGCAAAGACAGATGTCTTTAGAAAGTTAATGAATGAGGAACGTGCTGGTGGGCTGTTTCCTGTAGGGGGAGGCGGAGTTATGGAAAGTTGGACTCCAGTGTCTTAGGCTGGCAATGCTGAGCAGCTCCGCACATGGCTACCACCACTGATTTCCTTTTCATTGCATGGCACTGACAGGTTATGATAGCAAAGCCATTTATCTTAAGTTAATAAATCAGAAGGAGGTTAAAAAAAAATGGCTGTCTGTGATGCTCCACACAGCAGCTTTGGGAAGTCAAAGGACACAGCGGTTTTTGCTTGATCCCAATTTGAGCTTAAGAGGAAAATTATTTATCTTCAAGTTGTTAATTAACAAAGAAAAGGAATACCCTTTGTTTGACTGTTCTATCGCATCCGGGGACGTTTCGTAATAACAAGCTGCCTGGGCTGCTCTCTCTGCAGTAATTCACCCTACTCGCCCAACGCTGTCTTAACGCTTTTCACATTTCCTCGTGTTTTCCATCACAGCAATATCTCATCCGAATAGAAGGTGCTTTGTGCTAATTGTCTGCCACTGAGGCTAGTCAGAAAACTGACAGAAGTAGCCAAAGAGAGAGACTGAGCCGGGGCTTTTGTTTTGTTTTGTTTTGTTTTAAAAATACATCATTGTCACTCTCATTATTTTTGAAAGTAAGACGACTGCATTTTCTAATTTATTGAACTGGTATGACAAGAAACACTTGATAGAGGGAGCACAGTCTTCCTCCACAAGTTTTGATGCTTCTAAGAAGAATTCTGTGCATGCAAATCACACCTTCCACTTTCTTTGCTTTGAGTTCATTCCACAATTATTTTTAGCTAAGCACAACACTGAGAATGTGCATGCACTTCTAGGAAAAGAAGAGGGGCTGAAAAATCACTGCTATGATAAAAATGTAGGTATTGTAGCAAGTTCCTGCGGCTGAGTCTGCTATCTTGTGATACAAATGTCTCTTGGCATAGCTTAGGAGAAAGACTGTCTATGGACTGGATAGGAGGAGAGAAATGAAATATAATGCTTAAGCCATTGAGAGATATTCCTGAAACTGGCTTCCTTTAGCAAGATAGCAGATTACAGCTGGGCTGTCTACCACTTCTATTTCAGCAATTAAATTCATTGTAATGGGAATAATTCTGTACTTGAAGGGATGCAGAGAATTGTGCCCTGCTTCAGTGTCCCAGAGAACTATAGAAGGGCCTGGTAGACACTATGCATCAGGGCACCAGGAAAATAGGACAGAGCCACTGGACTAAATGTAATGTGGTTTGCAGCTTCTCTCAGTTTATGTTGTCTTTTCTTTTTAATGGAAATGTGTATTTGTCCAAGCGCTCTAGGCTTGCTTCTGGCAGATGCTTGGTTTTTGGGGTTTCTGAAAATAAGGAGGAGGTGATCAAAATGGAAAAGGATCTACCTTGATTGGGGTCAATGTAGATTTGGAAAACCCTCAAAAACTGAAAATTGTTTATGATATTATCATTATAATGTGATAAAATGTCAGGAAAAGTTATTACCTAAGCAGGAGTTAAATAAGACATGTTGATTTAGAATATTTCTGACTCCTACTCTCCCTCGCCTCTTCCTTCTCTTCCTTTAAAAAAAAAATTAAAGATTTATTTATTTGAGAGAATGATTGAGCAAGAGAGTGTGGGGGAGAGAGACAAAGGGAGAGGAAGAGAGATCTCAAGCAGACTCTGTGCTGAGCGTAAAACCCAACACGGGGCTCGATCCCAGGACCCTGAGTTCATGGCCTAAGCAAATACCCAAGAGTCCAGTCCCTAACCATCTGTGCCACCCAGGTGCCTGTTCCTTCTCCTTCTTTATGTTATTTACTGTTGAAGTCTAACCTCTGTGATTGAAATTCTACAAAAAGGTCTATGGGAACCATATTTGCAAGTAGTTATTACGAAGATGAGATAAATGATTTTAATTGATAAGCAATCTTTGTAACTCTCAGTTCAAGTAATCTTGCTTTTGAAAGCTCACAGTAGAGAGGAATAAAGGCAATGAATAAGGAGCTGCCACTATGTGCCATGTACTTGCTTACAGGTGATCCTCCTTAACTCCTGAGGTAGGTGTGACTGTGTCTAATTTTATCAAAGGTGAAAGGCCCTGGAAGGTTAGATAACCTGCTCAAATTCATTGACATAGAGTCATAATTTGAACCCAGACTTGTCTAGTTACTGAATTCCTATTTGTTCTAAAAATATATATTACATCATTATTATTTCTAAATACTTTTCTCACTAATATTTAAGAAATCCCAATGATGATAAATGATAGTAAAGGATTATGAAGTCCTTTGTAGCAGTTGGGGATTACAGCACAGAGATTCATACCAAACAACTTTAGGATAGTTACACTAAAGGCAGTTACACTAAAGGCAGAATGACTTGCAAAACCTGCAGGTCTTCTTTATTGTAGTTGGTCCCTCTGTCAGTAATTACCTTCCCTCCCTCATGGCAGGATTACACCAGTGTGTCCTTCAAGAAAGAGCTAAGTGACTGCTCCTTATAGAAAAAATTGTTTATAACAATTTTTATAACGTAAAATCTGGCGCCCTTTCCTGAGCTCTTTTGAGACTTCGTGTATAGCACTGTTACCTGAAGTGTAATCATTAGTTGTCTTGCTTGAGCTCTCTGCCATGTGTGAGCTTAAACTTTCGGGATAGGTGCTGTGTTGTGTCTTGTTTCTGTTCTGATTGAAGCTATAGGACACATACTTCGGGAGTTTCTCCCATATATGTAATGATAGGTGACATTTACTCATCTCTTACTATGTTCCAGACATGATTTTACATACTTTGGATGATCCAACTTTTTAATCCTCATTTAAGCCACAGGGGCTTTTGTTAAGCCCAGTTTCCAGGCCTGAAGTATAGGAAATAAATTGTTCAATTTACATAATTAATAAAGGCAGAGTCAAGATATGAATCCATGCAGTCTGACACCAGAGCGCATACTCTTAACCACTGTACTGGACGATGATGTCTTTCATAGAGGTTCAAAAAAGTTTGTGAAATGAATAAAAGAAAGTAAACCTAGAGTAAACCCTTCAGAATAAGCCCTGAGAAAGTCAAATGGAAAAAAAAAGAAAAAAGAAGACAAAAAGGGGGAAAAGAAAAGTCAAATGAAGACACTGGGAGCATGCTATCTAAGGATCTTCAATTCATGAGTCTAAATCATATTGACTAAAATCTCATAGCTAATGAGTGTGACTAGGCTAGCGCCTTGCCTCTCCGTGCCCTCCGATCAAATCATGAAAGAGAACATACCAAGGTGGGGGGGTGGGCCCCCAGTCTTTTCGTGATGCCTAGCAAGCTTTTAGATTTACATGGTTGTTTTTGAAAGACAAGGCTGGCAGCCTTCATCGGACTTTTCCCTGATCTTGAAAGAGACTCCCTTATTAGTTTACCGACATGGACTTCATTGATTCCTTTTGTGAATGGGGATTCTGAAGCCTCCTCTTTAGCCATGTCTCTCCCAAGTCTCAGAATACCAGTTCTTAAAAAAAAAAAAAAAAAAAAAAGAATACCAGCTCTTCACAGGCCCCTATCTTTGCTGTATAATTTACTCTGCTCACCACAGCCAACAACAATGAGAATAAAGGCAAAGGAGAAAGGAAAGCTTGGATTCTTGAAGCTACTATCTTTGATTCTTCCTCTCTGTGTATACAGCATGACAACATACCAAACATCAGAGGATGCAAAATCAATAAAATACACTTATTTTGCTCTCAGGGAACTTTTAATTTAAGAGGGAGAGAAATGGCTCATCAGCTATATTATATACTTGCTCAGAAAGGGTATAAACAGAGTTTTTTTTAGGGTAAAGGAGTGTGTATCATGTCAAGGTAATGAAAGAGGTGACAGTTGGAATAAGAATTAGAATAATCATATATTTTTATTGATGTATAATTAACATAGTGTTATGTTAATTTCAGGTGTATGATATAATGATTCAACAATTTTATACATCTTTCAGTGCTTATAAAATAATTGTATTCTTATTCCCCTTTATTATACCTATTCCCCCACCCACCTCCCTTCTAGTAACCACCTGTTTGTTCTATATATTTGAGTCTGTTTTTCAATTTGTCTCTTTTCTCTTTGTTTTGTTTCTTAAATTCTACATATGAGTGAAATCATATGTTATTTGTCTTTCTCTGATTGATTTATTTCACTTAGCATTATGCCCTCATGATCCATCTTGTTGATGGCAAGATTTCATTATCTTTTATGGCTTAGTAATATTCCATTATATATATATATATATATATATATATATATATATATATATATATATATACATACACATATATCCATTCTTTTTCTTTAAAATTTATTTGACATATATCACAAGCAGGCAGAGAGGCTGGCAGAGAGAGAGAGAAAACAGGCTCCTTGCTGAGCAGAGATCCAGATGCGGGGCTTGATCCCAGGACCCTGGGATCATGACCTGAGCCAAAGGCAGAGGCTTTAACCCACTGAGCCACCCACGCACCCCTATATCCATTCTTTATCCATTCATCTATTGATAAACACTTGTATTGCTTTCATATCTTGGCTGTTGTAAATAATGCTGCAATAATCACAAGAGTGCATATATCTTTTTGAATTAGTGTTTTTGTATTCTTTGGGTAAATACTCAGTAGTAGAATTACTAGATCATATGGTAATTCTATTTTTAATTTTTTTGAGGACCCTCCATACTATATTCCACAGTGGCTGTACTAATTCACATTCCCATCAACAGTGCACAAATGTTCCTTTTTTCTACATCCTCTCCAACACTTGTAATTTCTTGTGTTTTTGGTTTTAGCCATTCTGACTGTATAAAGAGATATCTAATTGTGGTTTTTAAAAATTTTTTATTTTCATAAACATATATTTTTATCCCCAGGGGTACAGGTCTGTGAATCACCAGGTTTACACACTTCACAGCACTCACCATAGCACATACCCTCCCCAATTTCCATAATCCCACCCCCCTTCCCCCAACCCCCCTCCCCCCAGCAACCCTTAGTTTGTTTTGTGAGATTAAGAGTCACTTATGGTTTGTCTCCCTCCCAATCCCATCTTGTTTCATTTATTCTTCTCTTACCGCCTTAACCACCCATGTTGTATCTCCACTTCCTAATATCAGGGAGATAATATGATAGTTGTCTTTCTCCGCTTGACTTATTTCGCTAAGCATGATACCCTCTAGTTCCATCCATGTTGTCGCAAATGGCAAGATTTCATTTCTTTTGATAGCTGCATAGTATTCCATTGTGTATATATACCACCTCTTCTTTATCCATTCATCTGTTGATGGACAGCTAGGTTCTTTCCATAGTTTGGCTATTGTGGACATGGCTGCTATAAACATTTGGGTGCACGTGCCCCTTTGGATCACTATGTTTGTATCTTTAAGGTAAATACCCAGTAGTGCAATTTCTGGGTCATAGGGCAGTTCTATTTTCAGCATTTTGAGGAACCTCCATGCTGTTTTCCAGAGTGGTTGCACCAGCTTGCATTCCCACCAACAGTGTAGGAGGGTTCCCCTTTCTCCACATTCTGTCATTTCCTGACTTGTTAATTTTAGCCATTCTGACTGGTGTGAGGTGGTATCTCATTGTGGTTTTGATTTGTATTTCCCTGATGCCGAGTGATATGGAGCACTTTTTCATGTGTCTGTTGGCCATCTGGATTTCTTCTTTGCAGAAACATCTGTTCATGTCCTCTGCCCATTTCTTGATTGGATTATTTGTTCTTTGAATGTTGAGTTTGCTAAGTTCTTTATAGATTTTGGACACTAGTTGTTTATCTGATATGTTGTTTGCAAATAGCTTCTCCCATTCTGTCAGTTGTCTTTTGGTTTTGTTAACTGTTTCCTTTGCTGTGCAAAAGCTTTTGATCTTGATAAAATCCCAATAGTTCATTTTTGCCCTTGCTTCCCTTGCCTTTGGCGATGTCCCTAGGAAGATGTTGCTGCGGCTGAGGTTGAAGAGGTTGCTGCCTGTGTTCTCCTCAAGGATTTGGATGGATTCCTTTCTCACATTGAGGTCCTTCATCCATTTTGAGTCTATTTTTGTGTGTGGTGTAAGGAAATGGTCCAATTTCATTTTTCTGCATGTGGCTGTCCAATTTTCCCAACACCATTTATTGAAGAGGCTGTCTTTTTTCCATTGGACATTCTTTCCTGCTTTGTCGAAGATTAGATGACCATAGAGTTGAGGGTCTATTTCTGGGCTCTCTATTCTGTTTCATTGATCCATGTGTCTGTTTTTGTGCCAGTACCATGCTGTCTTGATTATGACAGCTTTGTAATAGAGCTTGAAGTCCAGAATTGTGATGCCACCAACTTTGGCATTCTTTTTCAATATTCCTTTGGCTATTCGAGGTCTTTTCTGGTTCCATATAAATTTTAGGATTGTTTGTTCCATTTCTTTGAAAAAGATGGATGGTACTTTGATAGGAATTGAATTAAATGTGTAGATTGCTTTAGGTAGCATAGACATTTTCACAATATTTATTCTTCCAATCCAGGAGCATGGAACATTTTTCTATTTCTTTGTGTTTTCCTCAATTTCTTTCATGAGTACTTTATCTAATTGTGGTTTTAATTTTCATTTTCCTGATGATGAGTGATGTCAAGGATCTTTTTATGTGTGTGTTTGCCATCTGTGTCTTCTTTGGAAAAAAAATGTTTTTTCAAGTTTGCTGTCCATTTTTAATTGGATTATTTGAGGTTTTTTAGTGTTGGGTTGTATAAGTTCTTCATATATTTTGGATATTAACCCCTTATTGGATATATTATTGCAAGTATCTTCTCCTATTCACTGGGTTGCCTTTTCATTTTGTTGTTGTTTTCCTTCACCATGCAAAAGCTTTTTCTTTTGGTGTAATCCCAATAGTTTAATTTTACCTTCATTTCCCTTGCCAGAGGTGACATATCTAGAAAAATGTTTCTACAGCCAATGTCAAAGAAATTACTGTCTATGTTTTCTTCTAGAGATTTTATGGTTTCAGATCTCACATTTAGGTCTTTAATCCATTTTTAGCTTATTTTTGTGTATGGGGTAAGAGAGTAGACCAGTTTCATTTTTTTGGATGTAGCTGTCCAATTTCTCAACAGTTAACAAACAGTTAACAGGAAACAGTTAACAAAACCAAAAGACAACTGACAGAATGGGAGAAGATATTTGCAAATGACATATCAGATAAAGGACTAGTGTCCAAAATCTATAAAGAACTTAGCAAACTCAACACCTAAAGAACAAATAATCCATTTGTTGAGGAGACTGTGTTTTTCTCATTTTATCTGCTTGCTCCTTTGTCATAGATTTTTAATTTAAAAAAAAGTTTTTTTAAGTAATCTCTACACTCAAAGTGGGGCTTGAACACATAACCCCTAGATCAAAAGTCTCATTCTTCTCTACCAAATCAACCAGATGCCCTAGTCATAGATTAATTGACCATAAAATAATGGGTTTATTTCTAGATTTATTTATTCTGTTTCTATTGTGTTCCATTGACCTATGTTTCTGTATTTGTGCTGGTACCATACTGTTTTGATTACTACAACTTTGTAGTGTATCTTGAAATCTGGTAT
This sequence comes from Neogale vison, assembly GCF_020171115.1. Lineage (NCBI taxonomy): Eukaryota > Metazoa > Chordata > Mammalia > Carnivora > Mustelidae > Neogale > Neogale vison. The sequence continues at coordinate 82,118,674 of NC_058092.1, read as the reverse complement.
GTACTACCTCCTTCTTTCACAAGATTTCTTCGGCTATTTGGAATCTTTGGTGGTTTATACACATTTTGGGATTATTTGTTCTAGTTCTGTGAAAAACGTTGGTATTTTGATAGGGATTGCATTAAATCTGTAGATTGCTATAGGTAGTACAAATATTTTAGCAGTATTAGTTCTTCTAACCCACGAGTACAGAGTATCTTTCTTTTTGTTTGTGTCATCTTCAGTCATAATAATCTTATATTAAATGCATACCTGGAGAACTACATGGGAGAATCCTTCAATCTATAAATTTTAGAACTACTTTAACCCCTTTCCTATTTTTCATATTGAAGAACTAGAAAGTAATTATAACTAAGGAGCATTTCTTGGGCATTTACCATGTATTTTGACGCATGGTTCATATATCAAGCATTCAGTACATTCTAATTGAATATACTAATGCATTTGTGTATGCATTCATTTATTCAACAAATATTGAATGCTGACTTTGAATCTGGTACTGTTATAGACATTAGAGATAAAACATCAAATATGTCTCTGCTTTATGTGGTGGATAGTCAAGTAAAAGAAAGAAACAGTCCATTAAGCCAATGAATAAACAAAATAATTTTAAATTACAAAATGTGCAATGAAGGAAACAAGAGACAAGACAGAGAAACAAAGAAGTCTACATAAGTGAATGAAAAAAAAAAAACCCAAAAGAGTATCTTCCCAATTATATTTCTGAAGCAACTATAATTTCACACTTTAGGTAAACCAAATACACTTTTTGGTCCAATGGAGAATTGTCATTGTTAACACTAATAGTCAATTGAAGGTAAATGTCACCATCATGAAGATAACTCATGGAAGAAAGAATAAGATTTAATTATACCAAAATTTTTATTATGAGTGCAATTTTATTATTAAAACTTCCGATTGTCTTAACAGTTTGAAACTGTGCAAGAACAGTAATTTTAAGAACTATCAGCTGCTAGATTATATTCACCATCACTACATTTTATATTTGTGATGCTAAAATATGCTTGCTTTGAATGAGTACATTTAGTAATACTAACAACCTTTTTGCTTTCAGCAGAAACTCAGAAACATGATTTTCAGTACTTTCTTTTCTAGAAGAAACTGTGTGGCTCCGATGTATAGCTTGGGTGTCTTTCAAAAACTCCTTCTTTTCAACTACTGAAAAGGGTTTGCAGTCTAGAACAGTGATTCTCATACTTGCTGAAACCCTGGATCATTGGAAGTTTCCTAAGAAAACCCACTGTGGGCCCCATACGCACAGATAATGCTGGCCTGCTGATTCAGGGACAACACTTTGAGAAATACTGGACAGGAACATTCAGTTTGACAAAATCCAAACACCATATTCAACCTCTAAAGACTCAAAATTACAAGTAATTTACTTTAAGTTTTTTTGCAATGTCTGTTGCTTTGAAGTTTGATTAGTAAGAACAAAATGTGTAGAGTAATTTATTACCTTCGTGTCATTTTCTTTATTTTGTTTGCATCAAATGTTTACTAATACTTGCTATTGTTGAAATTATTTGGGAAACTTTCCTCCTCATGAAAATTTTGAGGTGGCAAAGTTGACATCCACATTCAATTCAGCCTCAAAAATCATGAAAAAATAATAGGAATTTTTCATGAAGGGTATGTTGGCATAAGTAGAATTAGTTAGCTGAATACTAAATACAATACCTACGTATAATTTTATATAATGCTGTAAATATTATTATGTCAAACAGTTTTATAAAGGTTAAAATTAATCTCAAATATTCTGCCTTTTATTCTTTAAATTCTGTTGAAAAAGGATATGTTTCTCCTAAAGTTATCTAACACTTTATTAGTATTCATAAGAACCAACAGTTTATCTATTTGATTTTCTGAAAATGCCAAAAAATTATTTTTGTAATAAAGTCAGTTACTTTCACAATAATCACTAATTATGGCAACACATTTCTTTGGCAATTATAAATGTACATTTCTACTTCATTCTTTAAAACGGCATAAGGTGAAAAAAATTATTAAAAAAAAAAAACAAAAAAAAAAAACCAAGGGTGCCTGGGTGGCTCAGTGGATTAAAGCCCCTGCCTTCAGCTCAGGTCATGATCCCAGGGTCCTGGGATTGAGACCTGCATTGGGCTTTCTGCTCAGCAGGGAGCCTGCTTCCCCCCTTCTCTCTCTGTCTGCCTCTCTGCCTACTTGTGATTTATGTCTATCAAACAAATAAATAAAATCTAGGAAAAAAAATTTTTTTAAATGGCATAAGGGGCTCCTGGGTGGCTCAGTTGGTTAAGCCACTGCCTTCGGCTCAGGTCATGATCCCAGAGTTCCTGGATCCAGTCCCGCATTGGGCTCCCAGCTCCATGGGGAGTCTGCTTCTCCCTCTGACCTTCTCTCCTCTCAGCTTTCTCTCACTCTCTCCCTCTCAAATAAATAAATAAAATCTTTTAAAAAATGGTGTGTTGTATCAGAAAACTAAGCCTTTATCACATAAATTCCACTGGTGTATGACATGGTTATTACATCAGTATTAAGATGTGGGTGAACAGTCATGCTGTGGTTAGAAATTTGACTAGTTCAGAGTTTTGACTTTACTTAATTGTATTTCTATTTAAAACAATTAAGTTTTATGGAACACAATAGGCATTAACAGACCTAGGAAAAGAGAATTATACCAAGGAGTCTCAAAATTAAGATCATAAGGGGGAAGATACAGGTAGAGATACAAACCCAGAAGCAGCAAAGGTAGAGAGCATGAATGGCTTTTCCTGCATCCATATAGTCCTCATAAGTCTTTTCAAAAGAGGTGTAAAGAGCCAAACACACTAGTAAAATTAAGTTCATTTCTGAGGAAGGAGGCTTTCACACGCTCAAAATTCACTTCTTGTGCCTTCCTCCTAGTAATCATACATCCCGAGTACTGGAGACTAAACTAACGACAATTTGCAGAAAACCTTGGTTATCCAAAAATTCAGCCTCTTTGAGCAGTGAGTGATAACTCTCTTCCCATCAGTAAAGATTTCCTGGCTCCTCAAGCACACAGTTTTTAGTTAACAGGCAGGAGAGGGTTAACAGTAATTATAAACAACCCATATGGACTGGCAATTTGGCCATCTTCTCTGCACTGATTTCCTGCCTCCGCCAATTATGCAGCCTCCTGCACTACACCTGGTAGTCAAGGTCCTGTCTTCTCAGTGCAGGACGCTGGTATGAATGCCCTAAAATACACCTGTTGCAGGCAGATTCCTGCAGGTTAATTTCCACTGCCAGAGAAATTGCTCTAAATTGCATTGACTTTCAATGGGTTCCCACTGGCAAACACCTGGAGGCAATCACCTGCAGATGACTGCCCAGAGACCCAGGTGTGTTTCTGGAGGCTGCCTTGCCCCAGTTCATCCTGATGAGATGTCTTGGTGCTCAGAGTGCAAAACAACTACCCCAGGTTAATGAGTCGCAAAGACATTAACGTTCAAAAAGGCTCACGAAGAAAATGAAGCCTTAAAGGCATCAGCCTTTGTCAGCCGAGGGGATAAAAACTTGCTCAGGAGAGAAGCAATAAACGTGAGGTTTCATTCTAACAACTACCCCTGAGCTTCTTGATGGAAGCAAGAAGTTTTTCAGTAACAGCAGTCCATATGGTAACTGTCTTTTCTGGATATTACTTGCTAATGAGTTGAATGTCTACTTGTACACACTTACAGTTATTTTTCTTTCTCCCTTTTTTTCTTCCGTACAGTTTCTGAGTTATCTGACTTTATGAAGACAAATTCTAAGAAAATGTAGATGAAAGATAAAATCCCCAAATGTATCTGAATACCACCAAACTTTTGGAGAACATCCACTTTTTCATTATTAAATGGACACATGTAGTTCTTGTGTTTTTAATTATAATTTTCTCCCAAGTTGGCCACAGAGAAATTGGACTGTTTGCTGGAGATAAGACAACAGACATATAAGAAAGGCTCAATTCCTTTTAAAGGGTGTCCTGTACAAAGGCTGGCATAATATTTTGTGTTTGGTAATTGTCACAGTTGGTATTTGGATCTCAGCCCAAAACTGGTTCCTCTCTGTACAGGTTGGTGATACCTCGCTAAAATTAATAACAGTACTTATGATAATAGCCAACATTTACTGATGATTTGCCATATGACTTACACTGTTTTAAAGCCTTTGTGGGTCATCCCCTCTAGGTAGGAAGTGATATCCCCAGTGTTAGGGCAAAGTGATGGCAATATGAATTTAGGAAGGGGAAGGTTAAAGAACTTTCGAACTACAAGACTGCTGAGCCACTCTAATATTTATTTTCTAGAAGTGAGCTAGGGGAAACCCCAATACTTGTTCCCTCTTGATAAAGATGTTTCAGCACAAACTTAAGGATCTATAACTTTTGATTTCCAAAGAGTCCCATTTGCTTCTCCATCAGTTTTTCTCTCTTAATAGGATTTAGTATGATAGAACTTCCTTAGTCCACAGTCCTTTGCCTTGGACATGGTGTTGTAGCAGAGAGAGCGAAGATGGTGGGGGGATGTGAACCACACACTACAAATACAGTTGTGTGTCTGGTTGATGGCAGGCATCAGTGTAGTTGCAGGGAAAGGGTGGGTAAATCCAAGCCCACCAGACCAAATCAGGGACTGGCATTGTCAGTGTGGTCTCGTCTTGCCAGTCAGTACCCTAGCCTGGTCCTTGCTTTATGGGTGAGTCTTCTATCACAACTCTATTTTTTTTTTCTATTTTATTTTTATTTTTATTTTCATTTTATAGACCTTTAACTTCACTCTTTGAGAGCCAAAGGAAAGGTAGAGATAAAAAGCAAAATGCAAACCATAGATCCTAACTAGGCAGAAACAATTTGAGACAGTCTTTATTTTATTTTATTTTTAAAGGAGCTGAATTCATTGGAGCTATTTTTATTCTGATGCCAGTTAAAATAGAGTTTACTACCAGTTTTATCACCAGCCAATTTCCTGTGGAACACAATGTTCATGTCAATCACTGGACCTCATTTTGGCAGTGTTGGAGGGGGGGAAATCAACAACTTTGAAGAGATGCTCATCCTATCTGTGAACTTCCTTTAGATATGCTAACCATCTGTACTAAGCCTGCAGATTGAGTTGACTGCAACTGGGCAGGTAACAGACACGAAAGCAGCATAAGTAACATAACTAGTACCGAAAAAAAATTCAGAATGCGTTGGTTGGATTCTCACCTGTGGTTCTCACTGTGTCTCAGGTAGCAACCTTTGGAAGTAGTAATCAATCATGAGCATTTATGTATAAACAGTCCAAAGCACAGTCTCTATTCTTATCACATCCCCGGTCACATGTCAGTTATCTAATGCCAGGACAAAGAAATATGTACTGAACACCTTCTCAAGGACAAAGCATTAATAAAAGTGGCCACTGCATCTTGTTGTTGAGGGGGAAAAAAAGTCAGCATTTATTTATTCATTTAATAAACATTTAGTCAGTACCTATAATGGCTAATATCTATGCTAGGTTCCTGGGAATAAATGATGAACAAGACAGACCTAGTCCTTGACTTCAGGTACTTTATCATGCAAGACAAATAAATAAAGGGAATAGTTTTCTGTGGTTATTTCATATACCAATGCTGCTGATATAAGTTGCAGTCTTTGTTATTTCTGTAATCTACTTCAACTATGAAAATGAAACACTTATAAAAATTTTTTTTTTTACTTTTGTAAAAAAGCAATCTATTTCTACTGTTAAGAATTTAATAATAAGGGGAAAGAAGGGTAGTGCTCTTTCACAAAATGAATAATAGAGACTTCTAGGGACAGTGACTGGGGACGTCGAGGACCATGTGGGTCAGTAGGAAGTACAGCCATAGGAAGTTATGGTTATTCCAATGGATCCTCACACAGGAGGCCTAGGGAGACAGAGGTTGTAGAAGTTTTGAGTCCATGTTAAACTTGGAATAAACTTGGAAATGATACTTGAAAAATCACTATTAAAAGCTAAGTGTCAGATTTAGGCTTTGGAAAGGCTGAGAAAGAAAATACGTTTCTGCTGAAGATATCTGTTTCACTCAGTAATAACTGACATTTTTCAGTTAAGAGAAAAAACACTGGGGCGCCTGGGTGGCTCAGTGGGTTAAGCTTCTGCCTTCAGCTCAGGTCATGATCTTGGGGTCCTGGGATCAAGCCCCTCATCGGGCACTCTGCTCAGCAGACAGGGAGCCTATTTTCCACCCCCACCTCCCGCCTACCTCTCTGCCTACTTGTGATCTCTCTCTCTCTGTCAAATGAATAAATAAAATATTTTTTAAAAAGAGAGAAAAATATTTAAAAAATATGTTTACATATAGTAAATATATCATGTATATTAAAATATGTATTATAAAAAAAGAGTTTTACTTTTTCTTCATTAAATGTGAATGGATATAGCATAAATTGGGGTAAAGGGTTAAGTTGCTGCCATAAGACCTAGACTGAGCTGGCATAAGAAAAAAGTTGCTTATTCTTTCTCCCCTAACAGACTGAGCTGAATGTTCCATGTTAGAATGTGGCTAAGCAGTCCTTCCTAAACTCAGGCTGACAGCATCTTTGCCAACTTCAGAGCATGGTGGCCATGTTTCTCCAGTCATCACCATTGTAGCTAGCTAGAAAGGCAAAGAGTAGAAGTGTAGGATCAGAGAGGGAAGTGAGGTGAACATTTTTATATCAGTTGTGTTCACACTCCACTGGCAGAAGCTTAGTCCTGTAGACACCCCTGCAGTCCGGGGTGGACCTAGGAAATGCAATCCCTCCTTGGGAAGCTAAGTGCCCAGCTACAAGTCTATTGCCATAGAAGATGGAGGACATAAAATTTGATTGACAACTGAGAGTCTCCATGAGTATAGGGAATCACATTATAGGAAAGCATTTGCTGTAAGCATAACTTTATTTTAAAAATTCAGCAAAACATAGCAGTTATAAATGGAAACACAAATTAGGGCTCCACATTTGGGGATGATCAAGGCTTCTGCTTTCTCTCTTTTCCCAGATTGTTCAGAATTTTTTTAGAAGGTGGTAGGGAAAAAAGAAGATGAGATAGAAGGACAACAGAAGTAAACTAATCTATTTCACTCTCCACTATTCTTTCAGAGGTGACAGTGGAAGTCAGAGGAGAAAGTTTGGGTTCTTCACTTTGAGGTCTAGACTTGGTTCTTATAGTCTCAGCCCCACTTATCAGGCATGTAGTACTTTCTCTTTTATTCTTCTTTGATTTAAACTCTTATGGCTATAATAAAAATCATCTTTCATTGATTTGTATATAATTAATGGCTAAGGATTAAAACTAAGCCTATAGCAAGAACTAACAAATTAAAAATGCTAGAATTACAGTAGTATTTACATTTCCATAGTGCCAATCAGTTGCTTAGATTTACTCCATTTATGGATGAATATATGTAAGTCAAGAAAATGTGCTTTGATTCCCCAATTTTTTTGTGTTACGGCAGGAATCCAAGTTCATACCACACACTTTTTTTTTTAAGATTTTATTTATTTATTTGACAGAAATCACAAGTAGATGGAGAGGCAGGCAGAGAGAGAGAGAGAGGGAAGCAGGCTCCCCGCTGAGCAGAGAGCCGGATGCGGGACTCTATCCCAGGACCCTGAGATCACGACCTGAGCCGAAGGTAGCGGCTTAACCCACTGAGCCACCCAAGTGCCCCATACCACACTCTTTAATGCTTTCTCCCTAATTGAAACTGCTGCTGTGGCAACTGTACGTTTGTTTCCAGAGAAATAGGATTTGATTGGACTTAGAGCCAAATCTCCCCCTCTGCTGACAATTCAGCTTTCTCCTTCACCTTCTAGTTCCTGTTAATTCTCATTCCTTCTCAACAAAGTATTTAATTTTCAGTTTCACATAGTAATAGTGCAAGTAATAACTCCTTTTAGGAAATCAGGGCTATGTTGCATAACCTCCGATTAACTGGAAACACACAGGTAGTAAAACAAATGGAAGAGGGCAAGGTTGCATAATTAAGTACACACTCTGAGAAATTAAGTCCTCCAAGTAAGATTTTAGGAGGATTACAGAGATGTGTCCCTTTTCTGGTCTCTGTGACAGTTTCCCACTTTATTGCCTTCTTATTCTGACATCTGACTCTCTTACCCTTTCATATGAGTAAGCAGGAGTAACTCTGGTAATGACTTTTCTGAGTGTACCCTCTACTCACTTTATCTTGCCTTGTATGTTCATAAATGTTTGAAAATTTCCAAAGAGATCTATTCCTTAAGAAACATTCCGAGTTAAAAAAAAAAAAAAAAGAGAGAGAGAGAGAGAGAAACAATTTGAGTTTTAAAAGGACTTTCCAGTTAACCAAAAACAACTGGACTGTAACTAATTCTCATGAGAATGGGCAAGATCATTTTGAGACTAAGCTCCCAGCAGAGTACCAGTCTACAGCATAGACCGAAACAGAACATGTGTATGTCCTAGAAGTACAATCAGTGATGTAGAATTGGACTAAAACATAACCCTGGTAGCAGAAGTGTTGTTTCACTTTCATGTTGATAGTATTGGGATCTTCAGTGGAGGGAGAAGAGCCCTATTTGCCTGCCCATCTCTGGGACACTTTATTGAAGACAACGTGACATTGTATTGGTAGAATTTCCTAGTCTGGAAAAGACTTCGGGACTATTGATCTGGCAAGGGTGGTGATAGGGACGAAATGAAAATAGAGCTGCCTCAATCTTCTTAAGATAAGGAGGAGATTCACAATATCTGGTCTCTGCTTTAGAGCACTGGGTTAGTAGTCTACTCACTTTTCAATGATCAGGCCATAATACCATTTTCATAAAAATGTCCCATTCCTCATATTTTCAAGCTGCAATTAATGCACTTGCTCAGTGCAGTCCAACTGCACTTTTTTAGCTAAATAATACTTAAAAAAATACTGCCTACATTCTAGTTAGTTTTGTAGACATCTGTGCCAAGGGTCAGCAAATTTTCTGTAGAGGGCCAGAGAGTAAATATTATCGGTCTTATATGCATAAATACATGCAGTCTTTGTCATAACTACTCAACTCTGCCTTTGTAGCACAAAAACAACCAGAGACTACATGAGCAAGTGGCTGTATCCAAATAAAACCTTATTTATGAAACCACATAGCAGGTCAGATTTGGACCATGAGTTTATAGACTGTTGATCCCTGATCTATGCCAATAGTCTGAACTCATCGTAAAACTGTGCTTTACAATTCTTTGTAAACGGTATCAGGTACATAATAATATTTAAAATATGGCCTCTCTATTTGACTTTGAATTAAAATGCCAGCTATTACTCACTAGCTTTGGGACTGTGAGCAAGTCATTTAACTGCTCTGTACCTGATGGTTTTTCTCATGGTTTTCATGACAATTTCATTATGACAATAATGAAACCTGCTCCAGAGAGTTATTATGAAGGTCAAGTGAAATAATCCCTTTAATTCACTAGCACATGTTAAATACCCAGTAAGTATCAGCCATTAATATCTTTTACAGTGTGAATGTTTAGTTGATAGTTGTTAAATAAATACATAATGAGATACTAAATTCATGTTTCAAGTTTATCTGCAATGGACCAACATTATTTGAAGATAATGAATATGAAAAAATATTTATTAAAATATGTTAAGAAAAGACATGCTTACAAATCTAAACATGTATAAAAATTTAGTTAACTATAATCACCTTGAACAACAAAAAATGTTTTTGAAAAGATTGTAAAGTAAAGATATGAAAGGAGAGATAGAAAACAGAAAAGGTCAGTGCTTAATTTCATGGGAGTAAACAAAATCAATTCTGGAATTTATCATTTTTTAAAAAATTAAAATATCAATAAGTTAATTCAATCAGAAGTAATAAATACAATTTAAAAAAACAAATCAATGCCAGAATTTTCGACTATTTAATAAAGCTAAAAGATTAATAGATGAGTAGCTTTACCAAATCAATTTCTATGTTTATTTTAATAAAAATGTTGATATTTTGTCATAATTATTATTTATATTCAGCATTATGTCTCACCAAATTAACAAAAATTGATATACATGAAAGCTTGCTGCATAAAAGAGAAGCAAGATGAGGAGAATGTTCAAATCATGTTCAGTGAAAGAGGGATTTTTAAAAGGGAATTGTTCTCATTTTCCATCATAATTACATACATCAAAAAAAATAAGTTAGTACTATACATGAGGCATCCAGGCTTAAGAAGTACTATGATGGTTAGGTTCTCTTTGTCTCCCTCCCCAGACATTCTGCACTCTTCTCTGCTCTTTCTGTGATTAGGTGGTCAGGGTCTTATGGATTGCTTCCCCTGGGCTCCCTTACCTTTTGGCTTCTTGTTTGTGGGGCCAATGGGAGGAATCAGCAGGAAGTCAGAAAGCCAAGTGAGAGAGGCCATAATGTCTTCTCGTTACTGCCCCCGTGTGTTTGGTGGCTGTATCTCTGGTAGATCCTGTGCCTCTCACAGCTTCAGAATCCTATTCTCCAGTCTCACAGCCCCTCCTTTATGTCTTCTTCCCTCTCATTGGGTGTTGGTCTTGCTCTCCCCAGCCCTGATCCTCTCATACTTAGGGGTGGTGATGGCTCCTTGCTGCTGTTAGTTTCTTGCACCTGGCATTCTTTATTTGTTCCCTTACCTTGCCCATACTTGTTCAATAGGTAGTCTTTCACTTACATCTGACTCTGGCTGATATGAGAAAGACCTCTTAAGGATACCAGTGTTTTAGCAAAAGTAAAATTTAGAGAGCTAAGAAGGTAGTCTACATTAACTAAATGCATTTCAAGCTAATATGCTGCAAAATATTTATTGGGGAGGTTAATTGGGAAGCAAAACTGAAACAAAAACCCTGGAAAGTAGTAGTTACAACCTTTTAAAATTTATATCTGGTAAAATGAAGCTGCAGGCCATGGATAAGCAAGAAGAGTCACTGTTATGTATGAGCTAAGATGTAAAGTCCGTCTAAATATTTCACTCTAATGTTTGGTCACAGGCATACCCCAATCAGTTCAAACCCCTCTCTGTCCTTGGGCAACACCCTTGGGCAAGATTTCCACCAAAAAATGGCTGCTCCCTATGGACCAAACCCTTCCTCCTGGCTCTGTCAATATCTCTGTTTTATCATCTCTGTCATGAGATTGCACATTCTCTTCTCTTTAGGCTGCTTTGAGGCTTCCCCAAACCACTTTAGTGCAGGTCTGTTTTGAGTTCTGCTTTCCTCTGTGTTCTGAAGCTATAGTACTCTCCTCCCCACTGCCCAGTCTTAGCTACCAGAACTCTGACTGCCAACTTGCAAGATCCCACCCCTTACATACACACACACACACACACTCACCCAGAAGGGAAATTCGAATAACCTTTTTTAAAACATCTATTGAAAAGGTGTGAATACAAATGCTCTTTTCAGTTCTGAGAGGGAGAAGTAATGAATCTGTGGATTTCAGGAAGCAAACTTGAAATATAACTGTATCTTCTCAATGATTTTCTTCTCCAGATTCCATTTATTAGAGCAGAAGCCCTCAAATTCTTTTCTTCATGTAACTCCTACAATAATTTTTGAAACACTGTGTACCCTCTTGCACAATTTAAGCTGACATGGAAATTTTTTTATTATAAGTTTAAATAAGTTCATTTCTTGATAGTGAGAATTCATTGTACCTGGAATAAATATTTCTTAATATAAGTTGATAAAATATATATTAAGTATATAATTAAATAAAGCTCACCAAGTCTGAAAGAAATCTTATAAAATTTTATGTTTTATTTAATATTTTCTAAAATACAGGCAAATCCAGACTTACAGAAGGATAAACTATTTGAAAAGACTATTACAATTATAAGAATGTTCAGAACACAAGATCCAGCAAGTGTCTTTAGGGTCAGGCAGAAAAGGGCTTTTATTTCACAGGGAGGAATAAACGGGGCTAGAAAGAACCTGAATTGGACAGTTGATCAGGGAATATTGCCCTTTGTGATCAGTTGGGGGAGGAGTCATTAAAAGAAGCTGTTCTTTATTCTGATACTGGCTCAAGCTGAGGGTGGGTCAAAGTTCAAGGTCCAATGTGGAGAAGAGAAGTTAAACTATAGAAGTTTGGTCAGGTTAGGTTAATAATCATTTTATTCTGATGGTTTCGAGAGGACAAAAAGTTCAGACAGTCGTTTGTGAGGCAAAGAATGGAAATTTGGAGGGTCTGTTTCTGACTCATGCTAGGAAAACAAAGGGATTATCCACAACAGTCATCTAAGTCATATGTGAAAGAGCAATTCTTGGCAGTAAACTGTTTCCCAGAACACAGAGGGGGGCAGATTTCTTTCACCATAGCTGTTTTCTAGAATTCCAAGGCTCTGATAAAGTTCAGCATTTTCTGTAAACCATTCCTGTTATTTTGATAAGACTAAATGTCATTAATCTATATTGTTATGAATTCAGAGCACCCCAATATGGGCCAACATATCTCAAGGAAACTATAGGAAGTGCTATTAATTTAAGGTTCCTTGAGTTCTTTTGAGGGGACATCCCCTAACCAGTACTTCCATATATCTCATCTTGGGGGGCTCTGGGAGATTTTGTGTTCCATGGCAATGTACCACACTGCCATTTAGAATGAATGTGGGCTCTGCCTTCCTTCTGTAAAGTGGGAGAACTACTTAAAGCAATTCATGCCCGATTACCCCAGGAAAGTCTTGGTGTAACTATCTCTTAGTGTAATAAATATTATTTTAGACTACCAATGATTTTGCCGAGTAAAATTTAGTTCATATATTTGTTATTATTCTTAATTTCAAAAACATCAGATGATGGAATAGACAATAATAAAGGTATTTCCTGTAACTATGCCTCATTCTTTTAAGGAACACCTAGCAATAGCTCATGGGACATTGGAGATGTATATTGTACTGCAAAAACCTCTCTGTTAGACATGGTTATTGAGACCTTAGAAGACAGTCATAACTAAGTTTTAGGAAATCTAATTTTATATATTCATTGCAGTGGGCAATGAAAATAAGAGAGGAAGGATCAGTGATGTGTACTTTACCTATTTAGATAAATTTTTCATTGGTTATCTTTTCTAACATATTCTGTCTTGGAAGAATAGAATATCCAATCCATTTTCAAATGAAAAAAATCAGGTTCACAAAGGTTATTCAATTTTCTCATGGTAGTCAGAGTTAGTGGAAGAACCAAATCTCCACACAGTTCTGAGTTACCCCAAATTCTTTTCCCAAATCTTACACACTATGCTTTCTATTTTAAAAATTGCTAAATTTGGAAGCAAAGCACCTTGGTAAGATCTGTTTCTGCCATTGCCCCTGTATCATCCAAAGGAATGCCATGAAACTCTAAAATATGGTTTTCTTGTTCATATAAAGGAAATAGTATTACATATCTCACGTAGGGTTGAGAAAGGAAAATGAGAAAAAGTGTAAATGCTTTGCAAACTCTACAAATGTTAGATATTGTGATGAATCATGAATGTTTTCCAATGATCTTGACCACATCTGGTTTCCCAAATACTTAAATAAAGAGGGTCTTCCAACCTCTCCCCTCCACACACAGAAAAAGAAAATTTTGTTTGGCTTTACAAAAACAAAAACAAAACAAAACAAAACTCTTCAAAGAGCAGCTGAATTTAAAATACCATTTAATGTATAACCATTGGGTTTGTACACAATTTACCAGGAACGTATCAATTTTACATAAAGGGAAAGTACATAATTTAAGGCCCCAAATAAATGATTTTCTCTATACCCAGCCTAAGACACATAATAAACTTAGCAGTTTATTATAAGAAAAAATCAGGCAAAATCGGGGAGACAGACCTGATGACTTAAAATAAATCCTTACTGTCCTTGATAGTCATAGTTGGTTCTTTTCATGGTCAAATCCTAAATTTTTAAAGGTTTTTATGGAATGACCTGTCAGATATCAGGTTGTCTTCAACTATCATTCTTATTTACAACACTCAGTTCCAATGGTTTCACTGATGTTGAATGGACTACTTTATGTAACCAAATGCTAATGTAATTTCAAAGTGCAAGCATTACAATGCCAAAGTGGTTGCCTTACAAAGTATATCCTAAAGAAAAATACAAAAGACTGGTATTTAAATTTTATCATATCTAAAACTATTTTTAGACATCTATCCTGTATTTCATAACAGGGAGAACAAAATAATTTCAAGAACATATTCTTTTTTTTTTTTCTAAAGATTTTATTTATTTATTGGACAGAGATCACAAGTAGGCAGAGTCAGGCAGAGAGAGAGTGGAGGAAGCAGGCTCCCTGCTGAGCAGAAAGCCCGATGTGGGGCTCCACCCCAGGACCCTGGATCATGACCTTAGCTGAAGACAGAGGATTTAACCTACTGAGCCACCCAGGTGCCCCCCAAGAACACATTCTTAATAGAATGTTACAGTGCAAGAAATTTTATATTTGCTGTGTTTAAACTATTGCAGTTAAAAAAAAAAAGTTTGCAGTTTGGCATAGTGAAAAGGGAGCTGAATTTGGTATCAACACACCTAATTCAAATCTGACCCTATAACACCTCTTTGATCTTCATTTTTTTTTCTTTTATAAGTTGTATGCTACATTAAGATGACCCTGAAGCAACTGTAAATAGGAAAAATAATGTTGCTTCTGAGAATGAGACTTTAAAACCAACACCCTATAGTTCAGACCAAAGACCCATGTGGCATCTAAAGACAGAATGATTTCCATTGTAAATTCACAAACTGGTACTTGAGGTTATACTTCAGTGTTCCTAATGAATTGGTTATTCTATCCTGAGTATTTTTAGCTGTAGACCTACAAAAGTGATTTTCATACTCTTATGAATCATACAAGTTCAGCAAAATAATGACAGTGTGAAGGTCCTCTTGGGTTATCCCCCAGTGGCACCTCTTTGTGCATTGCAACACCTAATTTGATCTCTATAACCAAGGGAAAACATATTTCACTCATCAGTGGAGAAATACAGAGGACCAGTCCCACCAACTATGCACTCTATTCCTAATCTTTTTTTTTTTTTTTTTTAAGTTTCTATTTATTTATTTGGCAGACAGAGATCACAAGCAGGTAGAGAAGCAGGCAGAGAGAGAGGAGGAAGCAGGCTCTCCGCTGAGCAGAGAGCCCGATGTGGGGCTCGATCCCAGGACCCTGGGATCATGACCTGAGCCGAAGGCAGAGGCCTTAACCCACTGAGCCACCCAGGCGCCCCTATTCCTAATCTTTAAACGCCAACATAAAATGGGCCTCTTGACCTTTTCCCTGCCCACAGCGTATCAACATACTCACTTCAAATCTTCATTATCCTTCGGCCAATCTTCTGTTAGCATGTGGAGCTATCGCTGTCTCTACATCATGAGCATAAAGATTCAGCCCATTCTCAAGTATTTCAAAACTATACAATGTTGAGATATTTCATTGATTTCTAGTATAGGTAGAAACCTTAAAAATAATTCAGTATCAGATTCTTATATTACATGTGACAGGAAAAGAGTGGGAGAACTTTTAAAATCAAATCATTATAGAAATAAATAAATGGGCATAAATGGCTGCTGAAGGACTTCTTAAGAACAGGAAGGCCCAATAATCAATCATAAGTGGTGTGTTGTTGAAACCTAAATCCTCTCTTATCTCTCAATGTATTCACTAAATTCTGCTCTACACAACAAGATCTTTTCTTTTCTTTTTCTTTTTTTTTTTTTTTTTGCATTTATTTGTTGGTCTTCTTTGGGGGTGGGTAATTGTGTAAGTTTGTTTTTGGACTGTAATTATGGTTATTTTGTGATAAAAAGACAAATGGACTGAATTTCATGTCTGGTTCATTGTAGAACAGTGACAGTTCAGAAAGACTGGTAGATAATTACAGATAAGCAGGTAAACAGGATTTAAAGGACAATGTAAGCTACTTTATCCTCCCCAAAATATCAAGAAAGAATAATAGCCAATAGCTTAGTGGAGCCTTGTCATAATCCCTTTGGTTCTATAACAAAATACCATAGACTAGGTAGCTTACAAGCAGCAGAAATTTATTTCTCACAGTTCTGGAGGTTGGGAAGTCCAAGGACAGGGTGACAGTGAGGGTCTTATGAGGGCCCTCTTTTGGGTTGCGGACTACATGTCTCATCGTTTCATGGTGGATGGGAGGAGTTGAATTTCTGGGACCTCTTCATAATGGCACTAACTCCATTCATGAGGGCTCTATCTTCATTCTCTCTTCACTTCCAAAAGGTCACATTTCCCAGTATCCTTCCCTTTGGCATTAGGATTTCAGCAGATGAATTTGGGGGAACACAAGCATTCAGACTCTAACAAGCCCAATTTGACCATATCTCATTTGAGTCTTAAAGGTCAGGGTATTTCTGGTTGCATCTGGATTGTATAAAATGGAGAAACTGAGACCGAAATTGTTCCAGTGGGTTGCCTAGGATTGCCCAGCACAATTCAGGTTTGCTGATTCTCATGGCTTTTCTCCATTATAAGCAGCGGATTTTAACCTCACGCTGGTCATTTGCAGCCTCAGGAGTACAGCTGTCTGCATATCGCTCATAGGTACTTGAAATACTAGCTTGAAATGCTACCTTAAAATGCTATTTGGGCCCCAGAACTGAGGCAAAGCCAGAGGGCACTGAAATACCTTCTTCCTTCAAACCCGTGAGTCATAACCACCACAGATCCACAAGCTTATGAACATTTTAAATAACCATGGCCTGAGGTGCCTGACATGCTGGCCTTGTTGCTCAACTCCACAGTTTCCTTTGATGACGAAAGTATAGTAGGGATCTCTTAAGGCTGAAATGCATACCAACAGGAGCCTGACTCTCCCCTCTTCCCTTGATGCTCTGCTGCTAGTAGTTGTTTTCCTCATGATCCCTTGGATTATATGGCCACTCCCACCAAAAATGTGAGCCCCCTGGCCTTGGACCAGGCTCAGGTCTAGGTTTAGATTTACTTGATGAACACCAAATTCAGGAGATTTTTGTTTGGTACATACTCCGCATGTAATGCATATAGCTGCTCAGAGAAAATATTTATTGTGCCCAACTCACTTGAGTTCTTGCTATGTGATATGATATTGTTGGCCTCCTGGGGGTTAGGGAGGCAAAAGCTGAACTCCTGAAGCTCCATGGCAGGAGACAGTTTTGTTTCGTGGATCAAGGAGTTCCAGAGCTGAGAATACGTTTGTTTCCCAGATCAAGGGCAAGCACTGCAGGTGCTTGGGAGTAAAATCCTACAAAGGCTGTGACTCTGAGCACTCCTGCTGCCTGCTTCTATATATTGAGCCTTAAAGGAATACAGAAACAAACTAAACACATTTTATTGGGTAGAATTTACACCAAGCTCCTGAGAATTGAGAAAGGGAGTAAATAACATTTTCCTTCTTTATTATGTTGGCTGCCTCTTATGAACTACCTCGTAGAATGTGAGACAAGTACACAATCAAGTTCCAAGTAAATAACATCATTAATTCAAATGGAATAAAGTGTGAAACATGACCCAATCCAAACTATTATATAGTTTTTTCAAAATTAGAATGATCTCATGTGAAAGTGACAGGAATGTGCTATAATTTAGAAATAGATGAATCATCCAGTGTTCCCAGGATAACATTTTTATGTGCTGATGAAATCTATGTAATATATCTTCTTTAAAAAAAAATAAACCTTGTGCCCATAAAATACCTTTATTAGAGTTTACTGAGTTTAGCAGAAATTGCGGCTAATGTCTGGAGTGCCTATTAAAGTTCAGGTCATTTGTTTAATAGTGATTATAGAGCGTATTATTAAAAATGTGCATTTATAAAATGTTAATAATTCTAGCTTTATACAGATCCACATAGAAAATAAAACTTTTAAATTGTGAAGATTATATACCCAGTAAAATATTTATTGTTGAAAAATGTATTGTTAACTGTGTTGACTACTGTTCAGTAAGGTGCTACATAAATGAAAAATTAACCACTGTCGAATAGAAAATAGTTTAAAGTCCTGAAGTGAATTCCTGCGCATACAAAATAGCTTTGTCCTGGGCAATGTAATGGGAAAATACTTCAGTGAAGAAGACACCATAGTAGAATACTTGACAGCAAAACAAAACCAAGACCAGCACTGGAATTGCTAAATTAAGGAGCTACATGCAAATGTGGGCTGGTTTGAATTAAAGATGTCGAAGGGCGCATGCGGAGTCTGGGAGACTAGGAAATTTCCCTGACATTGTAACTGCATCTCAGCAGTCTGAGGCAGAAGTGTGCTGCTGTTGTGTTGTGAAATTTGAGAGAGAGAATAAACTTCCAGATTAAAATTTCTTTTCATATTTAGAGAATTAAAAAAAATTGATTGCCTTACTCACTCTATGCTTTAGAAACATCTCTGGTGAAATCACCCTTCAGTCTGAAATGTTACTGTATAGTAGATTACATTTTTAGTGTTAATCAGAACATTTCACTCAAACAGTAATCTTGGAATTTTTTCTCCTCATTGATTTTGTTTCTTTCTCAAAAACTCAGTGTTAGCAGACTTCCTTTTAGACTTTCAAGAAATGACGATTTCTCTCTTGTGTATTCTGGGACTGATTTTTAAAAAAAATAGCTACCTCACTTTGCTGTCAGCTTCAAACACTTAAATGGGAACCAAAAGTACCAAATTTTCATCTTCCTGCTACTGAAGTCGCCTAAGACATTGAGGTGAGTTAGAATCCAACAGGGAAGGAAATACCACCGTCCAGAAATGGCCTAGTTTTTTCCTGGGAGGGCTTCATTAAGTTGCTGAACCCATCTTCTGAGTTTCTGCCAGAGCACAGTACCTGAAGCACTGACCAAGGTAACTCAGTTCTTGACTCTATTTTTTTTTTTTTTTAAAGATTTTATTTGTTTTATTTGACAGACAGAGATCACAAGCAGACAGAGAGGCAGGCAGAGAGAGAGAGAGAGGGAAGCAGGCTCCCTGCTGAGCAGAGAGCCCGATGCGGGACTCGATCCCAGGACCCTGAGATCATGACCTGAGCCGAAGGCAGCGGCCTAACCCACTGAGCCACCCAGGCGCCCTCAGTTCTTGACTTTTAAGGCAAGCTTGAAATTGAGGAGTTGCATAGGATTTTTTGCTGTGAACCTCATTTCATAGGTACCTCTCACTGTGTAAGCCTCATTCACATGTGAACCAGTTGGACAATACTGGAAGCTGAAATAACTTCTGCACATCCACATTCTTCATTCAGAACATATCAAAACTGTAAACTAACTGTCCATTACCTTAGAGGACTTGAAAGACTGAGCAATCACTCATATTCTCCTCTTATTCAAAAGTTGTCACCATACTGTAAAAGGGTCTTTATATAGTGTAAAGATCATACAAAGTCAAGATAAAGAGTACTTTGAAGAGTGTTTTCTTGGTGCCTGTTTCTTGGAGTTAATTACGTATATCCCATTGAGGCTAGACTATGAACTACTCGAGTGCAAGTAAGATGTTCTAATTCATTTCTATTGAATGTACTTGGTCAGTAGTGGGCATTCAATAAATATTTGTTGAAAGAACAAAGAATGAATGGATGAATGTACATTGTTACCTCCTCCTATATTCTCCAAGTTAATAGTAGAGATTATTATCTTGGGAGTGCAACCTTGAAAGGTAGGGGGAAGGGGATTAAAATAAATAGCTCATATCTCCTTTTGAAGAAAAATTTAGAAGAATTTGTGCTGTCCTAGAAATGGGGTCCAGGGACTTTATGGACAATGATACATCTGAACAAAATGATTTCTTTATCCTGGAAACATGTGAAAGAGATTGTGGAAAACATGGTTCTAAGATCTTGTCAAATTTGGTGTTTTGCCAAATGCTTATCATCTTTAACCATCACTTGATTGTCTTGCAAAGTTGGGATTCTCTTCCCACTCCTTACAAAGGGAGCAGTTTGCAATTCAAATGAAATTATCTACTTATGCTTATATGGCAACAGGCCAATTTCATGTAGCAAATATATATATATATACATATATATATATATATATATGTATATATATATAGTTACACACACTTTCCAAAGGCATAGCCAAGACCCCCCCTCCTTTTTTTTCCACTCAAACTACAATATACAGACTTGAGAGCTTAGAGGAAACTCTCACATTTTAGTCCTTTCAGAATCCTAGCAAGTATATACTCTCTCTTTCTCTTTTAAACAAAACAAACATAAAACAACGCAACAGCGGGAAATTATTTCCTTGACTTGTTACTGGGGCAGACGGTCCTAAAATCCCAATAAATGAAGAAACCGAGCTGAAATCTGGCCTCTTAATGAACCTGTAAGAGTTGATGACAAGCTTTCTGATATAATACATTACATAAAATCAGTGGTTGCTATTCTTAGCTTGTCCTACAGGGAACAGCATTAGGATTACTTGCTAAAACATCAGTTGCACCAAACTTCCGATAAACTCCATTATAAGCTACAGACATAGAAACTTAAGTGTAAAGTAAAAAGAAACTGGGATAAAGAGCTAGGTTACTATACTGTTGCAAGCCCAATTAACTTTTGTTTTCTATTTATTGAAGAAAGGACTCTGTGAATCATTGCTTTTGCCCTATGTTAAAAACTTGTATCAGACTTTCCATAGTACGGAGAAAAATACTCCCATTTTGTAAAATAAGGAGCTTGTATTAGATTCACCTTTCTTGTCTAAATATTTTCTGTTATTTCATGAAATCCCTTAAAAATCAACTGTTTTCTTCTTCCATACAAATGAATTCCAAGATGACAGTTATCTGTGATACTAGTGTCCAGTCTAGTTCCAGAGCAGTGTGTGTAATATATTTTTGTTGTTGCACTGAATCTGCAACAGGTCTTCCAAAAAGAAAAAGGTAAACAACGTTCCTAGCATTTTAGAATGCAATATTGAAGACCAATATTTCTTTTAAGATAGGATATTAGTGACCAACACACATCCAACACCTTCAGATTGCCTTTTTTCAAGTATCATAGTGTAACAATGAGAATACAAAATCGCTTGTGGAAGGGAGCTTTAAGCTTCTGCATGTACAATAGTCTTTAATCATGTAGAAAAATTATGTTAAAAATGTCCTTCTAATATTGAGTAACAGCTGTGCTACACATTCTGCTAGTACTAGCAATTCATAAATTAAAATAACTGGCAATTTTGCACTAAATTTATGTCAGCAAATGCCTGGTCAATGTAGGATAGGATGTTAAATCATAAACATTAAAGAAGTTTTCTTAAACAAAAGACCAGCCCCATTAATTTCAATGGTTTAAGCAAATGGTTAAATAAACTATTTGTTCAGTACATTGTGAAACACTTGTATTTTTTCTCCTTAAGAAATCTGAACAGATTAGCCTTAATTCACTATTGAAATTCCCCTGACTGCTAGATGATAGTCAGAGGGCAACAGTATATCTCAAAATTAGACAAGCCCCTGTGTATCCCAGATACAATGTCTCACAAGTTTTGCTTTTAAGAGGCTGCTATAGATGAAAGCAGCCACTGATTTATGTGTTTATTTCTAAATGTGTGGTGTTTACTGAAAGTAATGTTCTATTGTGCTGTCTTTGCACAATTCTGTGCTAACATTTGTTTCCATAGGAAGGATCAGTACACCTCTGCTCCTGCCTTTTTTTGTGATCAGTAGTACAAAGGACAATCTTCCAAAAAGTTTGTACATATGCATGGTCTAATTTTGACAAAAGAGAATAAAATAAATGGGCGTGGGGGAGGGTGGAGAGAAACTCTCATGGAAATACAGCAGAAATGACCTGTTTTGCAAAGACAAGTCTTACACAAAGAACCATCCATGAGACAAATTCTGATTATCATAAGTAGAAATCCTAAAAGGAGTCAGTCTTCTGTAATTCTGGTTGAAAATGACACATTAAATTTAAGCAGAAAAGAGTTTAAGTTGACTTCAGACTTCTTCAAAGCCACATTCAATGTCAGAAAAAAAGGGAGCCGTTTCTGTAAGGTTCTGAGAGAGTGTGTGGCCCAAAATATTAAACCCAGACAATATATAAGTCAAGTGAAGTGGCAACCAAAACTATTCTTAAACATGGTTCTGTTTTTCTTCTATAATGAAAAACAAAATCAGAACTCCTATATTCTCTGCAGAGATCTGATGAACACTTCTTATGTAAGCTACTCAGACCTCAAGAATTAAACTCAACTCAACACCTCAGAATGGAGAAGCCACCGTAAAAGAACTGGAACAGGAATCATTTGAATAAAATCAATAGTAATTATAGTTATAAAGATAAACATATACTTAATAATAAAAACACAATATGCAATTTAATAGGTATTAGGTATTATAACATATGACTAATAAAAAAATTTGAGAGATGGCGAGAAGCTGGGAGCAAGTATACAGCTAATACCTTTATCTCTCATAGCCAAAGAATTGATACTGACCAAAGTTGAAACATGTAGGTAGAGATGGCAACTTCAATGCCTATTTTTCCCAGTTTCGTAGTATTAATGAACTCTATTATGAAATACTGTCTTTCAAAACAAATATTTTTTTGAAGTTTAGCTATCCTTTATCTCTTATGAAAATTTTCTTTGTTAAACTCAAATACATAACAATGTAATTATTTTGTTTAGAATAGTAGTTTGATGCTGTTTTGAAATAGTTTCCTCTTTGTCTACCTCACCAATCATCCATCCAACCTATAGCTATAGCTCATAGAGTCATTGCCTGGGATCATGCCTGTAATAGAGAAAAAATTAGAAAAAAAATTTTACTTTTTTCTTCTGTAATTTTCTATTGGGCTTTTTGGTAACAAAATAGTAAACAATATATTGTTTATTAAGCAAAATAGTCATTCTCTTGAAAAAAGGAAAAATCATGTAAAAAATCTATAGAGCCATTCACTAGCACCTCAGTAATAAAGTCCCTTGCTTTCTATAACCCAAGCTGACTTAATTGGCCATTGCCTACTTTGACTTCATGATAGAGCTCATCTTAATGCACATTCTCCACCAGGATATCATATTTTGAATTTAAGAAGTTTGCTTTTTAATTTTTCAATTCATATTTTTATAAAAGTTTTATTATAGGAAGATAGACAAAGGGTTTAAATAATATAATAAAAAGCAGCCATCTCCCATCTCACTTCTCCTCACTTTTAGTCCTGGTACCCAGAGCAATTCCTCTTAACTTTCATTATTTGGGATTTTCTTTCTAATTCACCCCCCACCCCGCTTTCTTTTCCTAGTTTTAGACATGTCTATTGATTTAATCTCAAAACAGATGAGAAAATAGTTCATATATATTACTTCCTCCTTC
This sequence comes from Neogale vison, assembly GCF_020171115.1. Classification (NCBI taxonomy): domain Eukaryota; kingdom Metazoa; phylum Chordata; class Mammalia; order Carnivora; family Mustelidae; genus Neogale; species Neogale vison. The sequence goes on along the minus strand of NC_058092.1, from coordinate 82,095,383 downwards.
CCTAATTTATGACCAATCTGTATAGTTTTTATCATTATTATTAGTATCTCCACTGGTCCTATCTTTACTCCAAAACAACATAATTCAAAGTTTATTTGTTCTTCAGTCTTGGTCAGTGTTCACACACACTTGGTATGATTCCAAAAGTAGAATTCTCTTCTTCCTCTTCTTATACACTACCTTTTTTTTTTTTTTTTAACACTTCCATTTTTGTTATGTCTATCAAAAGTACTTCGACTTTTATGTTGTCAAAGTTAGTAATACTATCATTCTGGGTTTTGTTTGCTTATTATTTTCTAGTTATTTTGCATATAAATTTTAGAAGTATCATTTCAATTTCCACAGATAAAGCACACTGGGTTTCTTTGACTCTGTAGATTAATTTTCTCAACAGTGTTTTTTGGACTCAGGATAAAGATACATACTTTTTGAAATAGTCTTAGGAATTGAGTAATTTTTTAAAAGATTTATTTATTTGAGACAGGAAACATGAATAGGAGGGTCAGAGGGAGAGGGAGAAGGAACCTAAAGCCAACTCCTTGCTGAGCTCAGGGCTCCATCTCAGGACTCTGAGATCAGGACCTGAGCTGAAACCAAGAGTCAGATGCCTAACTGACTGTGCCATCCAGGTGCCCCAGGAATTGAATAATTTTTGTGCTAGTGTAGGATTTATTTATTTTATTTTCTAATTGTTTACTGCTAGCATAAAGAAGGACAAATGACTTTTGTAAATTGATCTTGAACTTGTGAACCTGTGAATTTCTCCTTGTTTGTAGATTTCCTTGGATTCTCTATGTATATATCATATCACCTACAAATAAAAACACTTCTCCTTCTTCCTTTCTGATGTTCATATATTTTACTTCTTTTTCTTACTTTAACACACTGACTAGGACCTCCAATATAATGGTGAGTAGCAGTGGTGATAGCAGAAATATTTGTTGTGTTTATGACCTTAGGCAGAGTACTCTCAGTATTTTATCATTAAATATACTATTGGTTGCAGGATTTTAGTAAATATTATAAAGCTGAAATTGAAAAAACAATCTCCTTTATTTAAGTGGATTTGAATGTTACTTTTTCCTGTATCAATTGAGACATTTATATTTTTTCTTTTATCTTTGGTGAATTACACTTACTCATTTTTTTAAAGGCTCATCTTTTTTTCTTTTTATCATGTTATGCTAGTCACCATACAATTCATCATTAGTTTTTGATGTGGTGTTCTAAGATTCATTGTTTACATATAACACCCAGAGCTCCATGCAATACATGCCCTTCTTAATACCCATCACCAGGCTCACCCATCCCCCTACCCCCTTAAAACCCTCAATTTGTTTCTTGGAGTCCATAGTCTCTCATGTTTCATCTCCCCCTCTGATTACCCCCACTCCACTTTTCCATTCCTTCTCTAATATCCTCCATGTTATTTCTTAATGTTCCACAAGTAAGTGAAACCATATGATAATTGACTTTCTCAGCTTGATTTAATTTACTCAGCATAATCTCCTCCAATTCCATCTATGTTGATGCAGAAGTTGGGTATTTATCTTTTCTGATGGCTGAGTAATATTGCATTGTATGTATGGACCACATCTTCTTTATCCATTCATCTGTTAAAGGGCGTCTCAGATCTTTCCTCAGTTTGGCTGTTGTTGACATTGCTGCTATGAACATTGGGGTACATATGGCTCTTCTTTTCACTATGTCTGCATCTTTGGTGTAAATACCCAGTAGTGCAATTGCCTCAACATGAGACAGGAATCCATCAAAATCCTAGAGGAGAACATAGGCAGTAACACCTTCAACATCAGCCTCAGCAACTTCTTTCTTTCTTTTTTTTTTTTTTTCTTTTTTCTCAGCAACTTCTTTCAAGCCACATCTCCAAAGGCAAGGGAAACAAAAGCAAAAATGAACTTTGGGGACTTCATCAAGATCAAAAGCTTCTGCACAGCAAAAGAAACAGTCAATAAAACAAAGGGGCAGCCCACGGAATGGGAGAAGATATTCGCAAATGACACTACAGACAAAGAGCTGATATCCAAAATCCATAAAGAACTTCTGAAACTCAACACCCAAAAAACAGATAAGTCAAAAAATGGGTAGAGGACATGAACAGACACTTCTCCAATAAAGATATACAAATGGCTAGCAGACACCTGAAAGAGTGTTCATCATCAGTCATCAAGAAAATTCAAATCAAAACCACATTGAGATACCACCTTACACCAGTTAGAATGGCAAATATTAATAAGGCAGTAAACAACAAATGTTGGAGAGGATGTGGAGAAAGGGGAACCTTCTTGCACTGTTGGTGGGAATGCAAGTTGGTAGTGCCACTTTGGACAACAGTGTGGCGATTCCTCAGAAGTTAAAAATAGAGCTACCTTATGACCCAGCAAAGGCTTCTTATGTTACATTCATAAAGTCTATCTTGGTCAGATTGATTTTTCCATTTTTTGCAGAACTGAAATTTACTGGCTAATATATTTGGGATTTTTTGTGACTATGTTCATGAAGGATATTGTTCTATACTTTTCTTGTAATTTCTTTGTTGGGGTTTGGTATTTGGTTTATGTTGGCCTCTTTTGCAAAGAATTTTGCAAAGGGGAGAATATTTCTTTTTTAAAAGTTGATAAAATTCCCAAGTAAAGACATGTTAGTCTGTAATTCCTGCATTCCTATGGGTTACCTGTATATTTTTTAGAATTCTTTACCGATAGTGCTTTTTTGAGTGTACCTCCTTTTTAAGCTTTCTTAGTGTTTGTTCTACATTATATTACATAATGTATCACAGTCTACAGGTGTTTTCACTGTACCAGTTTGAGTGAAATATAGAAAACTTACCTCCCTTTACATTCCTTTATCGTTCTCTGTTCATAATGTAGTTGTCTGAAATAATTCCTCTAAATCCATTCAGAGTCACATTAGATAGTGTTATGATTGTTTGCTTTAACCATCAAGCCTAATTTAGAAAATTTAGGAGAGAAAGAAAACCTAAAGTATTCGCTCGTATTTTGCTTATAGTGCTATTTCTTCTTCCTGACATTGCAAGGTTCCTCTTTCACTGCTTCCTTTCTCTTTTGAGAACTTCTTTTAACCATTATTTTAGGATAGATATACTGGCGACAGATTCTCTTAGTTTTCCTCCATCTGAGAATTGTTGATTTTTTCTTCACTTTTAAAGAACATATTTGATGGGTATAAAGATTCTGGGCTGATAGGCTTTTCTTTCAGCAGTTGAAAAAATATTGTGCCACTATCTTCTGGCTTCTGTGGTTTCTGAGAGGAATCCTCAGTTGTTCAAATTGCTTTTACCCTGTATTACCTACAGGTGTCATTTTTCTCTGGCTTCTTTCAAAATGTTTTCTTTGTCTTTAATTTTTCAAAAAATTGATGATGTGTCTTATCATGGGTAACTTTGAATTCATCCTGTAGGGGGTTCTCTCAGCTTCTTGAATCTTTATGTCTGTGTCTTTTGCCAAATGCACAGTTTTCAGCCATTATTGTGTCAAATATTTTTTCAACCTCATCCTCTTTCTTTTCTCCTCCCAGTACTCCAATGACACAAAATTTATATCTTTTGCTATAGTCCCACAGATCCTTGAAGGTGTGTTGTTGTTGTTGTGTGTGTGTGTGTGCAGTTTATTTTTTCTCTTTGTTTACTTGGGCAAATTCTGTTCTACATTTTTTTCCCTCTGTCCCCTTTAACCTAACATTGAGCCCATCCTTTGAATTTATTTCAATTATTGTATTTGTCAGTTTCAAATTTTCCATTTGGTCCTTCTTTATATCTTCCATTTTATTGCTGGATTTTCTTTGTTGAGGCTTTGAATTTTTTTTACTTGTTTCATATGTATTTATAAAAGCTCACTGAAGTTTTGTGGGTTTTTATTGATTTTGTTTTTGTTTTTAATCATGACTGCCTTAAAATCTTTGCCAGATAATTCTAACAACCTATTATTTCACTGCTGGCATCAATTGTTTGTCTTTTTCATTCAGTTTGAGATCTCTTTGGTGTTTGGTATGAATGATATTTGATTGACATCTGTACAATTTTGCACTGTGTTCTGAGATTCTAGACCTTATCAAAACCTTCTGTTTTACATGGATTTTTCTAACATCCAAGTGGGGGTTGGAGGTGGGAGTGGCACTGCCTCATTACTACCCAGAGGACCTGAGGTCTGCATTCTACACTGAACCTTGGCTGACACTCCTGGAGGTGGGACGTTCCTTGTTAGTGCTAGGCAGTTGTGGAAAGTTGAGATCCCGTGTTGCCTCATTACCACTTGGTGTAGTGAACAGCCTGATTCAACCACAGGCTTCCTTTGACACCACCCAAGTTGTGGGGGGAATACTCATTACTGCCAGGTCCAGGTGAAAATCCAGTCTCCATGTTTTACCTTCTCTAAAACCACTCTCAGAGGATGCCACATTGTGGCTTCAGCCCCCATTCAGCTTTGTTGGCATGGCTGGATTTGGGCCCCTGTATTTTCTGTGCTCTTTGACTTGAGGGAGTGGTGACTGTTTTGGTAGGCTCTCACTTTCCTGGTTCTTTGGCTAGGGAAAATATGCTTTGTTGTGGCTTTTTTGTCTATACATACCTGCTGGTATTTCTAGGTTGTTGGCTTCTTCAACCCCAAGTCTAAGACACAGGAGACACAAAGAAAACCCAAGAAACTCATTCGTGTTTTATTCTTGAGTCCTGAGGTCTTAGCTGGTCTGCCCTCTTTTCTCTACCATTCCTAGTCTCCTTTTACATAATGTCCAGGATTTTAAATTGTACTCAGTGAGAAGAATATGTAAAAGTACACCTACTCCATTTTCCCAGAAGTTTAACTGTCCAATTAATTTTTAATTTCAAGTTTTATATCTTCTAGTTCTAAAATGTCCATTGTGCTTCCTTTTCTAGATTCAGTTACTGTGTTTAAATTCTCCATCTCTTTGTCCACTATTCATGTGTTCTTCTAACATATTTGTGATAGATACTTTAGTATTTCTGTCTACTAATTCCAACATCCAAGTCTATTTCTATGATCGTTTTTTTCTGTTGACTAACATTTATTTTCTCTTCTTTCTTTGCATAGCTCTTATTTGTTTATTGTATACCAACTTAATATTTTTTAAACCTTATAAACTGAAGAAAATGTTGCTGCTCAGATGGAAACTTAGGGACTGGTATAAGAAAATGATCACTTCAATCCAAACAGTAGTTGAAGTAGTTTTAGGGCTAGGTTACAGCTTTAGTTACTTTCTACTCACCTCTTATTTCAAATATTTTCAGGGTGAGCTCTTTCTGTATACATTGCAATCTCTTCCCTCTTGCAAGATCTAAGAACTGTGAGAGCTTTTTTGCTTTCTAGCCAAAACTCTTGTCTTCCGTGATGCCACAGCCAAACACTCAACAAAAGTCCTGTAGGGAAAAAAATCTGCAAGCAGATCTCTCTGTTTCATGTTTGGGGATCCTGTAGATCTAATATGTCAGCCAGGACACAATGTTATTAAATCTCAGGAAGAGGCCTCTGCCTTTGGCAGTCATGATTTTTAGCTTGCCTATACCCAGACTTGGCAGACCATCCAAAGAGGAAAGTGGCAGATGATTCCTGTTTATTTAGATATATCTTTTCCTTAAGATGTAATTCCTTTAGGCTTCTTTATGTCCACAGTTGTCCAGTGTGTTAAAAACAGATAATTTTTGGTTTCTGTTTTAATTTATTATGGCAGGAGTAACATGGCAGGTGTGTTACAGATTTCTATAACGAAGTTGAAAGCTCTAACATGTTTTGAGAGCTCATTGAAATCTTACACAGTTTGTTTATAAATGGCTTCTAAAAGTTAAAACCAATAAATTGCACTTGTATTATATGGCTATGTAACTGTTATCACAGAAGACCGAGTTATGTGCTAGGATTTTCTTTTCCCATGATGTAGTATTCCATCCACTTTTCCACTGATGAAGAATATTTCTAGAGTTAAGTTCCAGGGGCTTTTATGCTCCACAAAATTCTACCATATTTTCAATTTCTCTCTTATTATATATGATACATCCAATTAATTTTTCCTAATCCTTTCACTCCTGTCAGCTTTCTAGTTTAGTAGTTAAGCTATAATTCTAGAGTTTTTAGTGCTTTTCTGGATATTTAACAGTTGACATTAAATATGCTATGTTTGTTGGAATATATATTCAAGTTCCAGTATGCTTTCCTGTATGTGTTTGGTATTTCTTCCTTTTCAAGTAAGGCTGCTCTCATTTTATTAAGGCAACATCTTCCAGATACCACTAGGAACATTAATTAGAATACCTTCTAAGTATTTTCTGTGCCTCAAAATAACTCTTTTTCCCATCAAGAGGATTTCCCGTCTCTCTCTCTCTCTAAAGAAGTATTTGAGTTTTTATTCTTTGCATAAGATTTCCCCTAATGTATAGAGATGCTTATTCTTCATTTAATTAAGAGACGGCAGCAAATCTGACTGTGAACACCGTGGAGCTTGGCAGACTGCACTTACTATGAGTGGGCAAAGACCTAGCAGTTAAGTTTCCAGATCCCTAAATGACAGAATATGCATCATTAAACCTGGAATGCTGTCTCTCACACCAGTCACCTTAGTTCTCATTGCAAAAGATGGTTTAGTTTATTTGAAGAGCATTCCTTGAATATTTTGACATTTTGCTTTTCTCCATGTAAATTAAATCCTTCATGCCAGCTGCGTGCAGACGTAGGAGAAAGATAGGAAGAGCAACTCTTTCTTCTACAGACTTTTAATTGTATCCTATTCCTAGTCTTTTAGATACAGTGTTTCCAACTTGCAAGACCTACTGAGTTTCTGTAGAGAAAATCTGTTTCATCCTTAACTGAACATTTTATAAAGTCTCCTTGACTTTATCCTTCTCATTTTGCCATATTGGTCACAAATCCTCAATATGTTTATATGTTATTGTTGTTTGTTTTTCCAGAAGAAATAGTTCTATAGAGCAACTAGATTGATGCATACTTCCTTCACTCCATTATTTCTTGGTTTATGCCTTTATGTATCCCTTTTGTTTTATTTGAAGTCATGTCAGTAGAGAGAAGGAAGAGAAACATGTATTTACTCTGCTATCTTGAAAAAGCCTTCTTGTTTTTAAAATTCCTCTTTATTAAATAATAAAATCAGATTGTAACAATATAGTTACATCTTGGTTGTAATGATATAGTCATATGTTACTACTTTTCATGGAGAAGTGAGGAGAAAAAGTCCTTCTGAGACCCTTCTAATTAAAGAACTTATGGTATATAAAAACAGTTTCATCCGTTTGTTATAGCTATGGGAAACAAAATGAAATTTGCTTGAATAGCATCTCTCTTTCCATTTAAGAACTATTTTAATGTACTAGACATGGAAAATATACCTTATGAAATGTACCTTATGAAAAACTTTAAAGAAACACTTAGATGGGGATAGTGGTGTTATCCTAGATCAAGTATATATTTATTTCTTAACTAAAATTAATATTGTATCAAAGAGCTAGAGACCATTAGAGGCTGATAAATTATCCAGTGACAAACTGAATCTGCTGAGATGGAAACATGGAAGAGAAAGACAAATTAGTAAGTAAAATTTTCTAATTACTGTCTTTATTGTGCATTTTTGCTATAAGATCATGAGTTATGGTCTTTTTAGGTTTATGTAAGAAAATAAGACATTTTAGTGGCCTTAAAAAACAAACAAAGGCTATGTAATAGCTCAAAAACCAAGAAGGTTATGAGTAAAAAGTTTCCAGGCTTGGTGGATTCTGTACATCGTTAATGTCTTTAAAAACTCAGGTTATTTCCATCTTTCCAGTCTGTTTTCCTCAGCGTATGAGTTTATCTTTCCTCATGGGGACAAGTTTCTGTCATCACGTGAAGATATGACAATGGCCAGTGGAAGATGAGCTCTTTGTTATGCAGCACATTTAGTCTCCTAATCCAGCCTTTCAACATTCATGAATAAGAAAAATGGAAAGGGCAGGTGTCAGAGAATGAGTGAGAAGGTTATGAGACAAGCAACCCTGTTCTCATATATATTTGGGAATATGCATATTAATAAGGAGAAAGAAACATTTTTTTCTTTGTACACAGAATAGCCACCTGGGCACCTGAGCATTGAGGGATCCATAGAGGTCTCTGCCACCTTTGATCTTTCAAGAATGCTCACAGCATTAGCAATAACTATTTCTTGAGGTAGAGTAGGATTGTCAGGTTCCAGTGGGAGATAGTACATAACAAATAAAACTAATGTGTGATTATTAGAACAAGAAATGAAGAATCTAAATGCTCTTGCTATATCAAAGGCATTGATAATAGACAACACAAGAGCTGTTCCAGAAAACAAAGGGAAGAAAATGGCAGATGTCCCAAAAAAAAAACCTGACGACTCACTCTTGAGTAGATTCAAAGAAGTATCATCTCAAGATTCCTACTTGTGGGAACTGAGGTCTGAATTACAAATGAAATTGAGGTCACAACCATTATAGAGATGAGGAATTCTCTGTACCTTGTATCTCCTGAGTGAAGACTTTCCTTTCTCCCATTTGTGATTTATTTTAAATAAACTTCTACATTGGCCATGTAGCAGAATGAATATCTAATCAGTTTTTAATTCATTTTTTATATTATTACATAGTTTATAATTTCAGTTTTATTTTTATTTTTTAAAGATTTTATTTATTTATTTTAGAGAGTGGGGGGTGAATACAAGGAGGAGGAGCAGAGGGGAAGGGAGAGAATCTCAAGCAGACTCTGCACTGAGTGTGGAGCCTGACATGGGACTCGATCTCCTGACCCTAAGATCATGACCTGAACTGAAACCAAGAATTGATGCTTAACAGATTGAGCCATCCAAGCACCCCATGTAATTTCATGGAACTTTTAAGTACTGAGGGACTGGGTAGATGGAGATAAGGACAAGGACAGCCTCAACTCGTAGATAAAACACAAAGGAGATGGGGGCGGGGGAGGAAGGGGATGAATTTTCAGCTTATAGTGATCTGTCTTCTATGGAAATGGCCTTGGTGAAAAGAGTGGATCCTCAGTAGCCATGCCTACACTACTTGTTCCTGTACTCTTTGATATGCAAGAATAGATCATTGACCCAAGGTGAGCTATTTGGATCCTCTCTATGGTGTATTTGAAACAAGAAGGCAGAGAAATAGAACTTGAAAGTCATTGGGATTGAATCATACTAATGGCAGTGCCAAGCGACAGACTAAGCATCTGCTTAAAGTACCAGTAAAGCAGAGGTAGTGAAAAATGGAAAAATGTGTGATATTGCACATCAAAGTCAATCAAAATATTAAATATTTGAAATTTTTATATTTCCAAAAATTAAGGTAGTAATAAGAAAAATGAGAACTTTATTGAGCTTCTCTAAACTATGTTACTGATAAGGATCTATTGGTCAATCAATATATAGATCCCTATCAATAAAAGAGTTTACTATATATAACTACATATATAAGCCTATATATATATATGTTTATACATATGGAGTAAAACTTTATAAGTTTTAAATTATATATGGGGAAGATAGTGCCATATATTTTTTAAAGCTTAGGTCCCCACAGCCACTGTGATCTACTTCCTGATGTGAGGTGGTTCTTTTTCCTTTGATTCTCTGAGCTCAACTAGTATCCTCTGAAAAAAATCTTACATTTTTGTGGGGGTGGGGGAGGAGGTTCTAGATTGCAGTTATTCAGACTATGACATTAAAAGTGAGGAAACATAGATATCTTATAGTTGTTCAGTGTCCTACAGTTTACCAAGTGCTTTCATACCACTATTTTATTCTGTCAGGAATCCCAGGAGATACAGATATTATTAACTTTACTGTACAGATGAATAAATGGATACTTTAAATACCAGTAACCACATGACTAATATGGTACAAAACTTGTCCCTTGTTCTCTCTATCACATCAAACAGCTGGCTTGAGAAATAAATTAAAACTAAAGAATATTGATATATAAGGGAAAGAAAGATATATATACTTGAGTCCAATTCAGATGAAGCTAAAAATCCAATATTGTAATTAAATTAATTGGAGTTCATTGCCGTTGTTTGCAACCAAAAGAATTTATGATAATAATGCCCAGTAGACCTAGTGAACCATTTCTTGGTAAACTTGCATCTAATATTTATTAACATGTTTCTCAACTACAGATTGTATCCGGGATGATGCCAGTATAATACTTCAGTAGCACTAAACATCACATAAATCACATCACCCACAAGCCTCGCTGGTGTGTGTTTGTCTCAGGAGGTTTTGATAGAGGAATGAGAAACACTTTGGAGAGGTCCATATATGATTGGTGGTGAGAATAGGCCTCTGTACCCTCCAATTAATATAACACAGCCTGTTGGTTATTTTGTGATTTTAAACAACAGACACCATCTAATGTGTAGAATATTTGCTGGGCGTTAGGTATTTTGTTTTATTTTATCTTATTTTATTAAGAATTATGTATCTATTTGAGAGGGAGAGAGAATGAGAGTGGGATGGGGGTGCAGAAGAGACTCTTAGGCAGACTCCATGCTGAGAGTGGAGCCCAAGTCGGGGCTCAATCTCATGATCCTGGGGTCATGATCTGAGCAGAAACCAAGAATAGGACACTTAACCAAGTGCACCACCCAGGTGCATCTAGGCGTTATATTTTGACAAATGTACCACTATTTTATTTTTTCTATGTTTAAATCAGAAGTTACTCAGTGTTCCTCCATTCTCTCCCAGCACTGCACTATAACCACAAACCCATGAGCAGTTTGACTATTTTCACTGGGAGATGAAGAGTGAGATAGGCAACTGTAAGTGAGAACAGGAGATAGAGAAAAGCAGTGGCCCCATTTGGTCACGTCTGTTCCAACTAAGTGACTACAAACAGCACTTCCAAAAGGTAAAAATCTACTGTGGGGAGTTGCTTGCCTTCCTCTGAATCTGAGATGCCTCCTTTAATTTTTAGTAACCCTATTTGCAAGAATTGAAATCATACATTTTTTAATATTATCCAAAGCATAATACACTGGAAACACATCACAAATAACTCTAAATAATTGTTGCCTTCTTCTTTCTTCCTAGGAAACATCTTCCTGCTGCTAATAATGCAAACTGCCCCTGATTTATAGCTTCAGATACTTTAGGTAATACCAATAACTTCAGGGTCAGTAGTGCCTGCAGAGCATAGCCTTGTTAATCAATCAAAATGATTTCATGTGTTTTCTTAGAAGCATCAGAAAGGGCAAGGGATTTATGGGTGATATCATTTTATGTGCCACAGTGGTATACAATATTGTCATCAAGTGTTAAAACCAGCAATGGGTCTTCATTGATTTTAATCATAGTCATAACCACCTCATTCTCCCTGCTCCCCCCCATAAAAAGATAAAAGAAATCTGAAAACATTTTATATGGCAACTTAAAATACTTTTAGTCATTAAAACTTTTTAATGCTTTTATAGCCGGCCAAGATAAAGTGCCACTTCTCACAGATCATATGTCTTTCTTACTAAAATTCCAACTAGAGACACTTAAGGCTATTGAAATGAGAGCATTTTAAATGTGGAGGGGGTTCTTAATAAATAACCACCTCCGAAGAGACTTATTTGCCTCATTTTTCCAGGAGTATTTTGTTTGTGTAATTTTATTCAAGAAAGAGCTTACATTTTACATGGTGATTCATTCACACATCAAAAATTCAATAAAAATCTCATAGCCCAAAAGATAGACTTACAGCAAAGGAGCAAGAGAAGGATAAGCTTAAATTGAAACATGTCAGAGTAGATCAGATGCCCTTCCATCACTTTTCCAGTGAGCCAAATTCGCCTCTCCAGTGGAGTTGCTTTAGGAAAGGAGAAAGGCCCCCACCTACAGTCTCAGTATGAAGGGAAGGCATTCATTCATTTAACCAATCAGTCATTTGTTCTTTCACTCTTTCAACCTTTAGCCAATAAACAAACATTCATGGAATCACATCTGCATGCCAGGCACAGTATTAAGGTAAGATGCCAGTGGCTTCCATTCCAAAGGTGTTATGGCCTCCTGAGGAAAACGGATACAAATAACAGCAACTTAATAATATCTGCAAATGACTAGTAACCCAGAAGAGGTAGTGGTTAGCCCTGCTGGTCATTAGTGGGTGGTGATAGGATCAGGTTTGTCTTGTTCCCTTCAGTATTCTCGATACTGGGCCTAGTACCCAGTACACAGCAGGCAGTTGTAGTTGACATGAGTACGGCAGGTTTCTCCTCCGAGATTCCTCTGGTAGTCAAGCCATGCAATCCTCCTACTTTAACTTCCACCATCTACTTCTCCCTTAGCTAAATGATCCAAATGCATCAACATTTTACTCCTGTTGGATCAATCATAATATCTTATCCACAGCTTGGTTCAAGAAGCAGCATATGACTGATGCTGGAAAAACTAGGATTCTTCTTCGTTGCTCATTTATTCTTTTTCAACTTTATTTGGAAGAAGAAAGCCTTTCTGTTCAGATTCTCACAGCCCACATTCGCACCTAACAGAGGTAAATATGTGGTGGGTTCTTGTTACATATTTGTTGAAAAAAATGATTATATGGTGAGGAAGCTCTTAGGGAACGAATCTGGAACTTCTAGTAATTCAGTTCAGTACCTCATGAAGAAGCCCATTCTAGGAAAAGGATGTTGAAAGAGAGGAATGGAAAAAGAGAGGAGAGAGAGAAAGTCTCAAAGGCTTTTGTAAGTCCTGGTCTGTCATCCTCAATACCCTCTCAAGTTCTTGTCTTCTCCACTAACATGTCTCAATAAACTAATTCAAGTTATTGGCACCTGGGAAATTCCCTGCACATTATTCAATAAAAACTTGTTGAAAAATTGGCTGAGGGTTGAATGGGTGAATGAGTGAATGAATGAATGAATGAATGAACGAACAGTAAAGCATATCTGTACAGAGGGCACAATGACTCCAAAACAAGCAGGTGTTCCACAGTATGACACGCTAGATGTGATATTTTAGCCACAGCAGATTTTACCTTCTACGTGTATTGTAAGAGCCAGAAAAGGATAAATGATACTTTCCAAACTTCCTTGAAGCTAGAAGTCTGTTTATGAATTAGGTTCAATCAATGAATGATAATATAGGCATGTGAACTTTAAAAGGATAAAGGTGATTGGGCATATTGTTGCTTCTCTTTGTCCTTGTAGGTAGGTGGCAAGAAATACAGGCTGATTTTCTGAATCTAGTCAGAGGCTTAGTGGGTGTGAGAGGCAGCTGTGGTGAGGCAGGGATAGAAGCTGCTTCCTTAATCTGACCCACCGGTCAAGCAGCACACCCTTAAAATCCTGCAGTCTGATGGGGTTCTCCTGAATTTCTCTCCTTTAGTCCTGACTCCTGTTGAAAACACGGAGTTCCTTCTTGTTAAAATATCTAGAAACTACACTAAATTCTGATTGATGGGCATGGTATGTTGGGATTATAAAAGGTTACGTGAGGTTCTCAAATGGAGGTAGGGAGGCAACATCACTCCCTGGGGAACATTTGGCAATATGTGGAGACTTCTCCCCCCGCCCCCCTTTGGTCATAAATCAGGAGGATGTTGCTAGTAGTGTCTGGCATCTAATGAGTGGAGGTCAAGGATGCTGCTAAATATCCTACAATGCACAAGACACGGGCCACACAGTGAAATTATCCAGCACTAAATATCAGTATAGTAAGGTGGAGAAATCCTGGACGAAAGTAGGATTTCAACAGGTTGTAGGTAGAAGATTAGGCTTTTTATTATTGAGCAGGACCAGATCCTAAAAAGTCACATATGGTATTCAAAAGTGTGAACAGATCTCTCTCTCTGACATCTTTCCTATTGGCCTTTTACCAATTTTCAGAGGCTTAAGGCTCTAAATTCTGCATTTTAATGTGTAAAACTGAAAAAAAAAATTTTTTTTTTTTTGCTATGAAAACTAGTTCCTTAGAATTTCTCAACCTTGAGACCAGTAACAACGTTTGACCTTAGTAAAAAATGCTTATAGGTATTACATACCACAGTATAATCATTACATTGCCACAAATATCTCCAATCTGGAATACCTATGGAAAAAGTTCACATATACTATCACTTTGGGAGTTGCTTAGAATTGTTATAGGCATTCAGTTAACAATCTATGAAAGGACATTAATTTTAACTCATCACATGGGTACGATGTTCTGAAAAAGGGAATGGTTTAAAACATACAAAACTAACAAAATCAACAAGAAGAAGGCAGCATAAAATACCTCCTGTATGTTTGTATTTTTTAGTGAGCACAAATGAGCAAAATCTTGATGGAATATGAGACCGTCCTGATTGTTTACCATGCAAATAATTCAAGGGTTAAAAGATGGCTTCTCTTTGATTATCTGCAATCTCTGTTCCTACTACGCGGAATACAGAATGATGCCAGTGCAGGGAAAGACAGGACAGCTGGGATCAAGAGATTTAAGAGGCAACAAATACAAAATAAAAAATAAATTAAAAAAAAAAAGCAAAAAAGCATGTCAAAAGTGAACTCTTAAATATTCATTTTGAATGACTGAGTTCACAGTGCTTTTCTGTGTGGTACAGATGGCTCAGGGATTCAGGGCAAACAAAGCAACAATTTCTGCATACTCGCAGCTACTCAGCCATAATAGCCAGAGGCCTCAAAACTCCCGGGCTTTGAGATGATTCAACCAGATCCCTTTACCTGCCAAATTCCACTGGATCTATGCAGCCTCCATCATAATAACAAGGGTGAATGGATAGTAGGAAACATGAGCTGTCTTTGCTTTAACATCCACATAGCATTTATCACTGGGGGATGACCTTTAAGTTCCAATTACAGCTTCATTTATGGTGGAAAAATGTTTTTGAAGGAGAGAGGGGACATAGAGAATTTCTTAGTTTGATCCAAAATTTAAATTAAAAAAAATTAAGCAAATGGAAAATTGTACACATTTTAATCAAGCTGAAATTGTTAACTGATACAGGAAATAGTCTGAGATGTTTAACTCTGAGAAACAACCTGTTTCTTTGTTAGACTCAGGGGTATGACCTCATCACACAGAGCTTATTCTCTGCATAATGGCTTGGAGAAAAGAAAGAGCCAAACTGCATCATCTTTCTGCCTGTCTTAGTGTCAGGGGAGCGCTAATACTCATATGGTATAATAAAAAACAGTATTAAACTGCATCTTTTAACAATCAAAAACAACATACAAAATGGAATTCAAATAAAAGGCTAACAGCGTTTTCTGCAACAGGAGATAATTTTACCATTTACAGTGTATCAGAATGGTTCACCAGACTTTTTATTCCACAGGGATTATATTGAGTGCCTATCATGTGCCATGCACTGTTGGGTGCTCCAGAAATATGCAGAAGTCAGTAAGAGAATGCCTTTGTTCCAAGTCTAACAGATAAGACCAAATAAGAAACAATACAGTAGCATCCCTGCCTTATCTGCAGGGGTACATTTCAACACCCCTAGTGGAGGACTGAATCGCAATTAGTACTGAACCCTATTATGTTTTTCCTATATATACACATCTGTGATAAAATTTAATTTATAAATTAGGCACAGTAAGAAATTAACAACAAGAATAAAATAGAGTAACTATAACAATATGTTCTAATAAAAGCTCTGTGAATGTAGTCTCTCAAAATAAACTGTATTCACCTTTCTTCTTGTGATGGTGTGAGATGATAAAATGCCCAAGTGTTAAGATGAAGTGAGGGGAATGATGTAGGCATTGTGACCTAGGTTTAGGGTGCTTTTGACCTTCTGGCAACATGTCAGAAGGAGGACCATTTGCTTCCAGACTGCAGTTCACTGCGGGTAACTGAAATGGCGAAAAGTGAAGCCATGAGTAAGGGGAGACTACTGTATAATAAAAATTTGTGTGTGGCATATATTGAAGAGTTTCAAGCAAAATTTCAGAGATCATAACACCATGAGTTGGAAGATGTTAGGGAAGGTTTGATGGAGAGGGTAATCTGAAAGGAAATCTTGAAGTACTGTGAGAACTTGAACGGACAGAAATGAAGAGAACTTCTTTTTGAAAGAAGTCAGTAATACCAAGAGAATAGAGGCCAAAAAGCAAATGGGTATGTGCATGAATCAGTATGTAGTGTGGTTTAGCTGAAACTAATGAAACATTTAGGGACCTCATAAAAAATATGTCTGCAAGGATTAAGTTGGAGACACACAGACTTCTAGACCTATAGCAAAATTTAGGAAACCGTAGTTTAACTTTTTCATCCTACAATTGAGATAGCAAAGGTTCAGAAAAGGTGAAATTATTTATGCAATGTGATATGTCAAGGGGATGATCCTCATAGCCAAGGATAAATGGAGTTTGTGTCTCTTAAATGTCCATTCCCATTTTTGTTTCTTTTTTTCACCCCACTCCCATTTTTTGTTTCTGTGATAACTTGCAGAGTAATCTGGGTATCTGGGTGTTCTTAAATGCCAAGATAAGAAAGTTGTACTTAATTACCTTCATTTGGTAAATCTTAAAGAGACACTAAAGATCTTTGAAAATAGAAATGACATCATTCAGAATGAATTTTGGGAAATAGAGAAAGGAGAACAAAAGATATATTTTGTAGAGATGTAAAAACAGATTAAAAAACAAACAAACCAAGGTCTGCCTAGCACATAGACATAAAAATCACCTTTCACATACTTTTTAAATATAGCTTTGACCAGCCTTTAGCATAGCTTTGAGAATATGCATCCGCATCCATGTTGAGAAATCAAAGACATCTAAATAGACAATGAATAACCCAGTTGGTTGTGAAGATTTTGTTTAAATATATCATGGTTTCAGTAATTCCTGATATAGTCATAAGCATGTGAAAACCTTGGGTAAATAAATTACCCAAGAGAATTATGGGAGAACTCCTGTATTTATTAAAACAGTCATATTTTATGAACTGTAGAATACAGTTTGGGGACTAAAAACAGTATTTTTATTGTAGTTTTAAAATAATCTTCATTGTGAATTCATAATATTCTCCAAAGCTTAATAGCACACATGGTATATATGTACAAATACATAAAATACATGTCATTTGTCTCTAATTTAAATAGCAATGAGAGAAATGTATTACCTAATTTGAACTAGCCCTAAATTAAAACTGGAACAGTTAAGTACAATAATTTCAGTCCAGGGCAAAATCATGCTCAATTATAATTTAATATTTATATTGATTTTAATTTCAAAAATTAATTATCATAGCTTTCTGGTCTTACACAAAAGCAAATCCATAATGTTGCATGTGAATCCCTTTTCCCCAGAAGCCCCTGAAAAAATTTCCTTCATTCACATACCAAGCTCAATTACTGATACTCAAGTCTTGCTTCTATTTTGAAGATGTAATATGTAAAGAAATAAATTAATAAATATTTATTTTAGGTACAACTGCAATGAACATTAAAATGTTTAAAAAACTTTTAGACCATGACTTCAATGTGAGGAATCTTAAGACTAGAATGAAAGTATTCATCATCTTAATAATAGATGCCATTTATGAAGTGCTTACTATAGCAGGTGCTTTGCACGCGTTTTCTCGTTTAGTCCTTAGAACATCCTGTGAAGTACATATGGTTGTTGCCTCACTCAAAAGGCCAAGTCGATCAGAGTCATACATATTGTAACCAGGCTTCATCTGGCTTCAAGCTCATGCTCCATTTCAATCACTGCGACGCTTCAAAATGTTTAAAGTCAAGGATAGTTTAGTGGCAGGGAGAAGAAACACACTCAAGACAGCGACAGTAGAGGTGACTTAATGAAAGGAGATGAGGAACCTTTGTGAAAGGCCTGATGGTGAGAAAGCTCATAGGATGTTTAAAAAAGGAAAAAAGGGCTGGAAAAGAGAGCAGGGACGAAAATGTGAAACTTGGACAGGGGGGCAGCAGCCACCTCACGGAGGGCCTTGTCGATCTTGTATTCACAACATACATGTGGTAGGGAGTCAGGAACATAGCATAGTGCTTAAGAACATAGACTCTACATGCAGCTCTAGTTTCAAAACCCAGCTCCCCTCTCAGCTGATGTAGTGACCTAATTGTGTAATATTTCTTCTGTAAAATGGACACTGAGCAGTTTTCTTACAGATTGCATGATGACTAAGATATTGCGTAAACACACTTAATCAAAGGTCCACGTAATGAATTCTTATAAAATGTTACTGATAGTTATTTGTAGTCTTTTCATTATACTTGATCTCTCAATAGACCCTCTAAAAGAAACTTCCACCAGGAAACTGGTGTAAGCACCATGAGACATTTCTTCTGTAGGAACTCCCCTGTGTACTTACTCATGCTATCTTCCATTTTCCTTCAATCAGTTAAGAATTTACTGAACATGCTCTAATGTTTCAAATAGTGTGCTGGGCATTATGGATGTACAGATAATTAAAATAAGTTTCCTAACCTGGAGGACCTTGCATGACAAAGGGTAGAAGAAAATGCCAGCTGCTATGTGGTACCATTTATGTCAGGAGAAAGGGAAAAGCAAAACTTTTAGTGGGGACTTACCACATTCCAAGCAGGGTGCTTTACATTTCTGTGTATTGTTATCTGCTCTTCTTCTTTATCAGAACTTGGTAAGTAAGTTTCTTTTTTTCTAGTAATAGAGAAGGAAAACAAGCTCAGAATAGTCAAATATCTTGCTCAAGTTGACACATTTACTAAAATGACAATTTGCCATTCAGGCTCTCACTCTGAATCCAGGCAAGCTCTTTGCACCTACAATTCTTCCTTTCTAAGTCTCCAAACTGTACTGGTTTTACCCTAATAAAACGAGGACCAAAGTGAGTTTTGGGTTTAGCAACAGGAATTCATTGTTCATCTTGATGATAAAGTTTAAGGTGAAGGGAGATGCTAGCAAAGGACAGAAATGAAACAGTGGTTGGAAAGGTAAAAGGAGAAGGGATTGTTTTAGGTTGTGTTTTATTAGATTTTTCTATAGCAGTGAACACTAATCTCTTCTTTCTTTTTAGAGCATTATCTTTCTTTGGTCACTATGTCCCAGACTCTGAGGGCTCCTTGGCTGAAACCCTGAATCCAGTTCCAGTAAGAAGACTTAACCTGAGGCTTATATGAGATCTTATTTAATCTTCCCAGCAATTTTTGAGACGGTTGTCATTGTTCCTATTTTACTAATGGGGGAAAACAAAATAAAACAAAACTGAAGCTCAGAAAAGGTAACTTAGCTACCCAAAGTTCATAGAGGTATTGAATGATAGAGGTATTGAATGATAGTGGGATTAGGACAGAGGACATTCTGACAGCAAAGTTCATACATGCTTTCTACCACACCAACTTTTCAGGAGCTCATAAGGCATTAAACATGGGTCTTTTACTTGAGATTTTCAGGATTCAGGCTCACTACCCACCACCCCCTATATTTTATATCTCTAAATTATGGAAGGTTAATCCTCAATTGGCACAGTCTAAATATTAGGGGAGGCCAGAATTTTGTATTTCTGCTTAAGCTAGTCCTGGAAATAGTCCAAATTTATAGATATTAAATTAAGAAGTAAAAGAGACAAATTTAAATAGCTAGCAGTTTGTCCCCTCATAAAAGCTTAGTCCTAGCTTCGAGGATACTGCAAATCCCCAGCCCCTGAAAGGTGAATGAAACAGAAGACACCAGTATGCATACTGGTCGACTGCTTGAATCTGGAGATCATTGATAAATCTGCCATATACTGTAAATCTGACTGTAAGCTGTTCGCAGTAACTCTTGAAAACAAAAAAATTACTAATTCCCCAAAATGTTTGACAAGCCTTTCCCAGCACTTCAGTGATAATTCGAACTATTGCCTCACCGGGGTCATGTGCTAACAATGATCCCTCCTCCATCTTCTGAATTCTTCCCACACATTTTAGATATGCAAAGGTATAATGTGGTAAGTGAACTAGTACATGGAGTATAAGTGGGTCTCTGAAATCAGCTATTTTAGAAGACTTAATTTTTCTTGCCTATCTTGGTTGCTGTAGTGATGATTAGAATAGGGACACTTTTCAGTGGTAGAATTAAGACCTCTCCAGAGTAAATCCTTCTTTACTTTGCCTTCTTTCAAGTGCATGAGAAGAGTTGCTAGACAAGTTTATTTAATCACTTGGAATACATCATGTTAACTCAAGGAAGAAGCAAAGCGCCTGAAAAGCCAGAATAAACTGTGCGTAACTTTCTTTCTCCCCTCACAAAATCTAGTTCCAATAAAAACCGTCTTTACTGCCTCAGGCTAATGTGTAAGTTAGTGAGAGATTATGGTCTGGTTTTTATAGTGTTTTATGTAGTATTTGACTATCTATAGGGACCTTGCCTGTTAGTCCTTTACAAATATAAAATGTAATTTTAAATTTCACTTCATCATGGTAATAGGCTATATACGCTTCCTTTCTAAAGCCTACAGACCATCTTGTCACCTTAGGGAACCTCAAACAACCTTACTTAATCACCTCTTAGTGACTCATTGTGCCCTGCCCACTCTTTTGAAAATATATAAATCCTAATTATTTTTAGGGCCCTTTTCTAGAAAATGAGGTTGATTTCTTGTACTCAAGCTAAGCATACACAGAAAAAATAGTAAGAGACCATTTGTCTCCAAAGGATTGGATTATATTCATATATTCTCTCCAGCGCCCCTCCTTCCCATTTTCAGTCAAGCCTCTTAGGTAGAAAAACTGCTGTAGAAGGCAGACAGCCAATCAGCCAAATCCCTAATGGGGAAAATAAATAGTGACAGCCACTTACAGTGAGATGTTAAGATGTGTACAGTGTGGCTGTGGGGCACACAACCATCCTAAGCAGTATAATTTGGTCAGTGCGTTGCTAGATAGATGAAACAATTTTTGTTAACATCTTATAGATGAGGGAAGAGAAACTCCGAGAAACTAACTTGGTCAAGATCTCAAGGTTAATTCCTAGCAAGAGTTGAAACTGGTTCCTCCAATATTTAGTTAACTTATCTCTCCGGTATACCTCACTGCTGTTTACATTGTTAAATCGCTTCCATACTTCCTAAACAGGTCATGTCTTGCTTCTATTGCAGTTATTTCTCATGTAATCAGATAGTTCAGCTCACCATAACATGGTCACTGGTATTTAACAGCGAATACTAAGGTATTTGTTATTTCTTCCCGTGTGATACTCTGTGCTGAATACTACAATGGTGCTTCCCATGTAGGAGCTTAATTAACACTGAGAAAAGATATGTATGCCCTTCGCAACTCTCACTGTTCCCAGCTAATGGTCCAGGACTGTGGTGGTCTTAGGCTAGATTCCTCCTAGGGGCCTGTGGACTCCACAGACCAATCCTGTTGCTCAGAGAAGCCATTTTAGAGATGGGCCACCTTATGCAATCTTGAAGCTTGGGACTACTTGTCCAGCATTTGCTTCATCATACTATCACTATTTCCTGGATATCTAATCTGAATGTCACTTGACCAATTTACAGATTGCACAATGAGAATCCCACCCCATCTAGCCTACTTAAGTTCAGAATGTCAATACCTTGAAACCCATCTTGAGCTACTTCAGAGTTTCAATAACAGATTTCTAATATACATCTAATGGGCTGATGGAAGGAACTCTCTTTATTTTTTTCTAATTTGCTTCTTTAAAGGTGAATGCATTATAACTTGCAGTTGAATACTTCCGTAAAGATAATTACATATGGCAAGACAGAAAAACTTTTTGAAAAAAAAAAAAAAAACATTCCCTTGAATATGTGCCTGAATTCATTTACAACTGTTGCTGCTTTAAACACTTCAGGCAGAATAAGTGGATGGCACTAAACAGCTTAGCTGCAATTATTATGGAATGTCTGAGGTATAATTTCCCCTGCGGTTTTGTTAGGCGTACAAAATTCATAATTCTGATTTGTGGCAGGTACTTATTACCCATCACAGGTGGGGATATGCAAATATTATTCTAGTAGGGGTGAGCAGCCTTTATTTCAGTATTCAGCTATTAACGAGATTTGTGAGTCTGGTACTCTGGGGCCATTTAATTAATTAGATGGTACAGATAAAATATAAATTGTTTTGTAGGCTACACAATTCCTGTCCTAGGAGATGTAAAACTGAGGCTAAATGAACTTAGTGCAGATTGATTTGTTGTTTTTTATGTAGCTTCCAGTAAATGTAAATCCTGCTCATTATTTTACTGTATTAATTCCACTCATAATCCTCATATTCTCTGAGTTTCATTAAAATAGACGTTATGTATTTGACTATTTTGTTAAGTGACTTTATCACTTAATCTCCATGTCCGTTTCAGTAAGCACATCCTGTATATGGAAAGAATGTATCTATAACAGATCTTTTGAAAAATTTTCATATTCTTGAGTAAGAGTCTTTTGTTACTTTGCAATATTGTGTATATGGAAATAAAATATGCTAGAATAAGTCTGAGAAAATTGCATGACATTAAAAAGACTTTTATTTGGGTCATTCAAGAAATAGTGCAACTTATACAACTTATACAACCTGCAAGTAAGGAGAATCCTTTGTCATGCATTTGATATCTCAGGGAGGTGAGAAGTTTATAGTTATTTGGTTAATGGCAAATAAGTTTAATTTTTCCTTTGTCCTTTACATACTTAGCACTGGATGTCTAGTAGAGCTGTGGTAAGAAGGATTTGGGATCTTGTCTTGACATAATGGAAAATCACTGTGATTGATTATTGATGTCTGCCTTGGGAGTGTCTAGAATGGTGCTGTTTATGCTAGCTATTTGCCATCTTTGGTTTATGTCTTTGGTGACAACTCAATTAAAAGCCTTTAATCGTATTGTTGATTACCCTAAATTTGACAAGAATAAAAATGCACATATTCTGTTTCACTCAGAAGATACTCAATTGGAGTTATTAAATTTCATAGCAGTTCCATCTTCTAATAAAACAATTTATAAATGATTACTTCAGTTTTATTTTGAAACTAGAAACTAGAAAATAATTATGCAAATAAATGACTGAATATTTTTTCTGAGTTAAAGTTGGGCTTACCTTAAATTCTACTTTTGGATGAAATACTAGTTTCTGTTTTCTGACCTTCAGGTTTTCATTTAAAAATTGAAATTCAGGCTAACAATAATAGTTTCTCTTTTCTCTGAGTAAAATTTTCTGTCCTCTGCCAGCCTCCCCACATGCCCCATCTCTTTTCACTTCTTAATGAAAGCAGTGTTTCTCAAAAGAAGAAACATACTTTAATACCTTGACTAAATAAAAGGAGGGTACACAAGAAAATGCAAGAACTGGAGAACAATTTCCCAAAGGGACTTAACAATCACATTTAAAATAATTGCAAAAGCAGAAGCCCACACATCATGTTGACAACCTTGAATCCAAAGAATAATACTTAAATGTACAGATCTGAGAGTTCTGTGTTCCAGGTCAGTTTTCAACAAATACGGTTTCAAGCATCTCCTATTAATGTCCATAGAAATCCAGGAAAAGATAAATTTGTCAATTGAAAAAGATATTTATAAGGTGTTACAACTATGTATTCTACATCTCCAAAAGAAAAAATTAAATGAAAGTTGTTAATTATTCAGATTCAAAATCTGTTAAAGAAGCCAAGACAAAATTAAACAATTAGAAAAATATTTTAGCAAAAAAATATGCTGGATTAACAACAAAGGAATTATATACTAAAAGATTAGTCAAGGCATTACTACTGAAATTACTTATGTGGTTTAGATAGATGATAATGAGACATGTTATTCATGGTGTATTTTATGTGAAATGAAATTCTTCTGAATTTGCAAATTTTAAGAATTAAATTGGTTATAAATGATAAAAACCTAGATTATAATTGTGGAAGCAATTTGGAATCTATTATTGATCCTAATCTGAAAAACATTGATAAATAGGAAAAGAGAGAAAATAAAGAAGGAAAAATACACAAAATATTAAATGTTAAGATTAGTCCTTTTTAAAAATATTATACTCAAGGGGGTGCCTGGGTGGCTCAGTGGGTTGAGCCGCTGCCTTCGGCTCGGGTCGTGATCTCAGGGTCCTGGGATCGAGCCCCGCATCGGGCTCTCTGCTCAGCGGGGAGCCTGCTTCCCTCTCTCTCTCTCTGCCTGCCTCTCCATCTACTTGTTTTTTCTCTCTGTCAAATAAATAAATAAAATCTTAAAAAAATATATATTATACTCAAGGAAATATTTTATTTTTTTATGTAAAGATTTTATTTATTTATTTGACAGAGAGAGAGATCACAAGTAGGCAAAGAGGCAGGCAGAGAGGGAGGGGGAAGCAGGCTCACTGCTGAGCAGAGAGCCCAATGCGGGGCTCGATCCCAAGACCCTGGGATCATGACCTGAGCTAAAGGCAAGAGGTTTAACCCACTGAGCCACCCAGGTGCCCCTCAAGGAAATATTTTAGACATAGATATAATATTCTGTATTATGCAGGCTTCTCCAAAGTTTCAGGCCTTTGTTTCAGGTAGCACAGCCACTCAAAAGCTCTATAGTTGGAGTATATGGAGAAAAAGGAAGAATCCAGTGTTCTTTGGAGAACAAAGAGGGGTCACATTAAGGCATTAATGAGGTGTTCTCTAATGGCAGGTCAGGACCTGAACTTAACCTCACTGGGTGCAAAAAGGAGTTGAACTGAGTGGTGCATGCATGACTCTATGTATTTGCCAAATCCCACGGAATTGTATATTAAAAGGAGTAAACTTTAATGAATGCAAACTAAAAGAAAGCACCAACCAGGATGTTGAAGGGCAAATGGATTAAACTTTTATGTATGACATATCAGCACTGAAGAAGATAAGAGGAAGAAGAGATAACCTATGTAATTTTGAAAAATAGTGTTTTGGCTATAAAGTTAAACTTTAAAGACAAAAATTAAAAAACTATTAAACTAAAAACAGAAAGGAAGGAATTTTACATAAACACTACTCTAGTGGCAGTCGTTTTTCATGGAAGTACAGTTAGTAATTATGAGAGACTTTACATCTGTATTGAGGTTGAATAAAAAGTAAAAGAAAGGTGGATAGTGGGTGATAGGTTTCTTACTGTTGGAGAAAGAAGTTACAGAAAAACAAGAGAGGACAATTAGAATAAATTCCATGATAGTGGATTACAGTTGGGAGACATTAGTGTGAACCCATGTTTAACTTAATAATAGTACAGATGGTAGATATAGAAACAATCATGTGTGTATGTGTGTGTGTGTGTGTGTGTGTTAGTAGATGTAGAAATAATCCTAGACATATGTATATATGTATATATATGTAACATATATATATGTAAGTTAGTATATATACATGTATGTATTACTTAGTTCTGTTTGTGGAGAGGTCCTAGAAACAACAGTACCCCACTAATGATAAGCGCACACACACCATGATCTTGGTTTCTAAATACCATTTTAATCAAAGTAACCAGGAATCTTTGGAGAAATAATTGATTCTGGGTCTGGGGCAGGAAAAATACAGGATGAGTCTGAAATATGTTAGAGTGGCAGAAAGTAAGGGAGTGGTTAAAAGAAAAAAAAAAAAAGTCAAAGGGACACAGATGACAACTGAAAGAACTCCCAATAGCTAAAGCTGGAACAATTTGAACAACAAAGTAAATAATATAATATAATATAAAATAAATATTCAAGAGTCCATACTGATTCAAATAAATGAAGGCTTATCTTCCTTACTTGACAATTATAAATAACTAAGCTCTATCCAGAAGTGGAGCTTAATTTCCCAACACTCCTTCTTCCTTTTGAGAATGGGTTAGACTTAGTGACTCACTTCCAGAAGATTAGTGCACTTAGCAACAACAAAACAAAACTACTGATAAACACTACCTCAACCAAGTGATGAAAGTTAACTGGTGGTGTTGGGCACAACAATCACCTATGAATATGTATGATAAGGACACTTCATCTCTTCAGTATTCATCCAAAAACCCATAACCCTAGTCTAATCATGGAAAAAAAAAAAAAAAAAGAAAAAGAAAAACCAAAATTGAGGTATGGTAAGAAATATATTTGGTCTTTGTCCTCAATTTCTGGCAGAGAACTCCCAATACCCTTGGAATTTTCTAAGTGATAATGTCTTTTGGTCTTTCATTAGGTGTCCTTTTCAAGCACAACTGATTTATACTAATGAGGTAAATTAGGGTGGGGCCTTAGACAGACTTGGGATGGGGCGCTACCAGACAGACCCAGAGATTAGAGGGTTGGGACTTTCAGACCCACCTCCTTGATCCCTGAAGAGGGGAGAGGGACTGGAAGTTGAATCAGTTGCGAATGGCCAATGACTTAATCACTCATGCCTACATAATGAAGCCTCCACAAAAGCCAAAAGCATGAAATTCCAGAGCTTCCAGGTTGGTGAACGTAAGAGGATGCAGAGAAGATGACTTGCCTAGAGAGCATGGAAATTCTGGGCCCTTTCCCCACACCTTGCTTTATGCATTTCTTCCATCTGGCTCTTCCTGAATTATGTCCTTTTATAATAAAATCGCATCCTAGAAAGTAAAATGTTTCTCTGAGTTTGGTGAGCTGCTCTAGCAAAGTAATCAGACTAAAAGAGGGGGTTGTCGTAACCTCTGTTTTATAGCTCTTGGGTTAGAAGCGCAGGTGACAACTAGAACTTCAGTTGGCATCCAAAGTGGGATAAGAGGATGGGGAGAGTCTTGTCAGACTGAGCTGTTAACCTATGGGATCTGATGCTATCTTCAGGTAGATAGTGTCAGAATTGAGTTCATGGTGTGGTGTTTGAAAAAAAATCACACATCAGAATACCTAACTAGTGTCCCTCGAAACTGTCCTGGTCATGAAAAATGAGGAAAGGCAAGAAATTGTCACAGACCAGAGGACACTAGGGAGACAGTATAGCTAAAAGCAAAGCAGTACAACTTGAGCAACAAAATTAATAACAGTTTTTTTCTGTAATTAGGTTGGGTCCTGAAAGAGAAAAAAGGATTCATGTACATTTTAAGAAAAAGTTTAGGACACCTAGGTGGCTCTGTCAATTAAGCAGCTGCCTTCTGCTCAGGTCAAGATCCTGGGGCTCCTGCTCAGCGGGGAGCCTGCTTCTCCCTCTTCCTCTGCCAGTCCCTTCTGCTCATGTTCTTTCTCTTGCTCATTCTCTCTCTCTCAAATAAAAAAATAAAATCTTTTTTTTTTAAAAAAGGGAAGTTTACATTATAATATATTAAATTTATGATGAGTTGTTTATAATGTCATAAATGTTCTTAGCATTGTTGTTGATTTTTTTAAAATCTCTTTCAAATTCTTTCATAAATGGGCTATAAGACTTCAGGACGTTTTACGTGTTCTGGTGTAGTAGCTAATCTCAAACATTCTTGCAAACATTTGAAAGTTGAATTGAAAAGCATGAGAAACATTCTTAGAAGCCTTTTTTACCCTGGGACAGTTAGCTGTAATTGAACTATACAAGGAGTGACTATAAATCTCATAGATATAACCCCAGAAATTCAAACTAAATGTTCCTTCAATTTTTCTGTAGTCAGATCCTCCCAAATGCCCACAGGCATATGAATGCCTCTCGATGAGTGGGGAAATGTGTTGAGGGAAGGGGTTGGGGAGCAGGGAGTCAGTAAGGAAAAGAACAAATTGTAGTTAAAGTTTCATACTTTTGCAAATTGTGCGAAAATGCATGACAAAGATCATGCTGATTTCTTTGAAGCTCTAACATCTGATTCTGCTAATAAGCTACAATTTTTAAACTCATACTTAAGGGTAGTGAGGAAATTGTTTAGGTGTCAGGCTGAAGCAGCGTGTTTCAACCAAATAACCAGTCATTGGTGAATCAATCAAATCATAATCTGTGTCTTATCTCCTTGTTGATTTGTAAGCATGTTTCCTCAGGAACACAGAGGTGAAGGAGCGAAGGGAAGCAGGCTGGCAGAAAAGTGAAATTCAGATTTGGGCAGATTTCCTAGCCATAATAAAATCTAATATTTATTTTTAAAACATTTATATAGTATAACTGTGTCCTACCTAGGTACTATTCTTTAGTGCTTTATAAGTACTCATTCATGTAATCTCATAATAACTCTGAGTAAATACCATTATCATCCCATTTTTCAGATAAGAAACCTGAGGGACAGGGAGATTAATTTGGATTGATACATTTGATCAATCAGTTAATTATAAATAATTATGCACAATTTATAAATAAATAATTATTAAAAAGTTTGTGATTGGCAAAGTAAGGCAGAACCAGAATTTGAAGATTATAAGTTCCACCCTAACCCTGAAATTTTTTAGAAAGATGAAGGAAAAGAAGGGAGATATGAATGAAATAGAGCAGCAGTTGCAAAGTGATGACTGGGGGGACCTGGCACTTGGATTTTGTTTATTAGTCAATAAATTCACGTTAGAATTTGACCACATTTGGATAGTTCATGAATTTCAGTTTGTTGAGTCTCCACAACTCTTTGATGCACTCACTGCCTTGTCACTTAACATATTTAGATGGCTTGTCTGGCCTCTGAAAGTGTTTGGGTTTTATACAAAGAAAATGACATTAAAGGTTAGAATGAGCGAGCAATAGGAATAGAAAGAAATTAGGAAGTCTGAAAAATGGGGAGAAGTGTAAGAAATAATGAAATGCAAATAGAGAAGAGGATGGTGGGGAAGCAGGCCTGAACTTGACAGCCAACCATGTATCTCCACTAACAAAAAGTTATAGTGAGAACAATTGAGTTCAAATTCTTATATTGCTTCCCCTTAAAAAAAAAAAAAAAAAAGTGGAAAAAATGGAGAAAAAACCAAAGATGGACTCTGTCCTCTCTTCTTGCCCAGTTTAGCCTACTTCTGCAGATACTATTGATGTGTTTCCAGCAACAAAAATAATCCCTTCCAACCTTTGTCCAATTCTCTCTGGGACTGTCATTCAGACTTCAGACCAGTTGGGTCCTTTTGTGTTTTGGACCAAACTCCGGTCATCTGGAAAGCATTCTCTGAGCCACAATTAGTAATTCATTGGCCTGAAATCAAGTGTTCTTCCAAATAGAAGGTAACTCAGCCTTCCCGTCTGCTAGAGCCCATCTTTTTCTAAGTGGCAAGCAGCCCTACCTTTAAAGTCCATCAAAAATGGAGCAAGTGAAGGAGGAGAAACAAAAATAAGTTAGAAAGAAAATTAAAAATACCTAGCACTTGAGGCTCCAAATCCACATTTAAACATGAAGAAATCCTGATCTTGGACATACACATATTTGGCATGTGAACTTGGATTGCTTCTTTTACTGATGTTTGTTCAGTCTTTCAAAATGACAAATATGAGAAAGCCTTGGTAAATGAGTTTATTTTGGAGATTTGTTAAGAGTCTGTTCACTGCTGGAACAGTATAGAGAAAAAATCTAAAATCATAAACACCCATTCCCAAAATAAGGAACTCTCCGTGCTGACACCCTTAGCAAAGTTACTAAAGGAAAGGCAAGTGCTTGCACATACTCTGAAGATAGGCTAAGCAGGAACCAACTAAAGGAATAAGGGACGTTTGCCATGCACACCTGTAACCCTTCCTTAGGCTTACTAGGAAAGCTGTCAAGACTTTTTGGGCAAGCTATATGTGAAAGTTTAAACCCTAAGACAATCTTTTTCTGTATTTTATAAAGTTTAATTAACACAGACGATTTCTCCATTTCTTAAATATCTTCTAAAAATTTAAATAATGGGATTTTAAAGGTATTCTGCTGGGTCACTATGAAAATAACTAGTTGTTAATAGAGAAAAATAGTTGTGACCTCTGAAGGCTATAAACACCTACCATGGTGGCTGCAAAACACATTTTGACTCATTGGATTCCTCTTTAATGAGTATTGTTTTCTACCTCCTGGATTCCTCATTGCAAACCAAGGAAGCTAGATTTTGTATGAATAAAGCATTATGATAGATCTTATGCCTTTCATAAGTACCTTAAAATTTGACTCTTTATAGTAACATGATGATGATCTTCCCAAACAACTCACCTAAAAACATTTTGATTTTTTTTTGAAGATTTATTTATTTGACAGACAGAGATCACAAGTAGGCAGAGAGGCAGGCAGAGAGAGAGGGGCAAGCAAGCTCCCTGCCGAGCAGAAAGCCTGTGCAGGGTTCGATCCCAGGACCCTAGGATTATGACCTGAGCTGAAAGCAGAGGCTTAACCCACTGAGCCACCCAGGCGCCCTAAAACATTTTAATTTTTAAAGCAGTTTTAGGTTTATAGCAAAATTGAGTAGGAAGTACACAGAGTTTCTATATAACCCTTACCCCCACCCATGCACAGCCTGCTTCACCATCAATATCTGGAACCAGAGTAGTACATTTGTTATAATCAATGAACCTACACTAACACATTAGTATCACCCAGAGTACATAGTCTACATTAGGGTTCACTCTCAGTGAGGTACATTCTATAGGTTTTGACAGATGTATAGTGGTATGTATCTACCATTATAGTATCATGCAGAATAGTTTCATTGCCCTAAAAATTCTCTGTACTCTGCCTATTCATCCTTCCCTCCACCTAACCCCTGGCAACCACTGATAATTATATGCCTTCGTAGTTTTGCATCTCTAAAATATCATATGGTTGAAATCATACTGTAATCAGCCTTCTCAAATTGGTTTCTTTCGCTGACTGTCTCTTCATGGTTTGGTAGCTCATTTCTTTTTATTGTTGAATAATATTCCATTGTCTGACTATACCACAGTCTATTTATCTATCCATTCACATACTGAAAGCCATCTTGTTGTTTCCAACTTTTAATTGTTATGAATTTAAGTTCTCTAGACATCTGTGTCTAGATTTTTGTGTGGATTTAAATTTTTAAACTCCTGTGGATAAATATCAAGGAGTACAGTTCATTGGATTGTATGGAAAGCGTATGTTTTGTTTGGTAAAAAACCAGCAAACTGTCTCCCAAAGTTGGCTGTACCATTTTGCATTCCCGCTGGCAGTAAATGAAAATCCTGTTTGTTCCATGTCTTTGCCAACCTTTGTAGTAGTTAATGTTCTGGATCTGGGCCATTCTAATAGGTGTGCAGTAGTATCTCATTGTTCTAATTTACATTTCCCTGGTGATATGTGATGTGGAACATCTTTTCATATGCTTATTTATTACCAGCTTATCTTTTTTGGTGAGGTATCTATTCAAGTTTCTGCTCACTTGTTTTTTTACTATTGATTTCTCTCTCTCTCTCTCTCTCTCTTTTTTTTTTACAGAGAGAGAGAGATATCACAAGTAAGCAGAGAGGCAGGCAGAGAAGGGGGGGGTGGGGAAGTAGGTTCCCTGCTGAGCAGAGAGCCCGATGTGGGGCTCCATCCCAGGACCCTGAGATCATGACCTGGGCTGAAGGTAGAGGCTTAAACCACTGAGCCACCCAGATGCCCCTACTATTAATTATTTTTTAAGATTTTCTTTTTAAAGGTTTTTTATTAAATAGAGGGAGAGAGAGCGAGAGCAAAAGCCCGGGGTGGGATATGTGTGTGGCAGAGGGAGGAACAGGCTCCCCACTGAGCAGGGCTCCATCCCAGGACCCTGGGATCAGGACCTGAGCCAAAGGCAGATGCTTAACTGACTGAGGCACTCAGGGGCCCCATCCTATCAAGAGATATTTAGATCAGATGTAAGAAGGTCATTTTCTCTTGTCAATACAATAAGAGTTCTTTGTCTATTTTAGATAACAATCTTTTATCATATATCTCCTTTGCAAATATTTTCTCCCAGTCTGTGTTCTGTCCTCTCTTTTTCTTAATAGCATCTTTCACAGAGAAGATTCTTTTAATTTTAATGAAATGCAAATTATCAATTTGTTCTTTCAAGTATCATGCCCTTACTGTTGTATCTAAAAAGTGACTGCCAAGGGGTGCCTGCCTGGCTTAGGTGGTAGAGCATGAGACTTCTTGATCTTGGAGTTTTGAGTTCAATCTCCATATTGGGTGTAAAGTTTAAAAAATAAATAAAATATATTTTTTTAAAAAGTCACTGGACCCAAGTCCTCTGGATTTTCTCCTGTGTTAAGTTCTAGTTTTATAGTTTTGTGTACATGATTCTGAAAATGTCTTAGTGCTTTTATTTGGGGGAGGGGGCTAAAAAAAAAGAAGGCTAAGGCTAAGGATGTTTTTAAAAGTACCCAGACCTCATGAATGTAGGACTATTTCTACATTCTGGTAGATTTTTTGCCTAAGCCCAATTTAGTCACCCATTTGGTCATATTACTCTTTGAATAAAACTAACAGTAAGGATACCCAGATCTTGTTCTAATTAGACCTAGTTTGATGAGTTAGTCCTCTGTAGAGGAATTATCTCTAAGGAAAGCAAGTGTCAGTTTGTTAGACCTAGTAGATTTGTGTGAAAAACATTGTATGTTACACAAGTAGTACTCTCACCACTAAATGGCTCATCACTACATGGATTTCAACAAACTGTACAAACCATGTATCCCAAAATATAACACATCCAGAGAGGAAAAAAAAATCTGTTCTAAGATAATTAGCATTTCAAATAAACCCAGTCTGTGCAGTCCACCTACTGCAGAGTACTCTGGTCTAGCCACGTAACAATTAGTACATCTCTTTACATGTCACCCCATTTAGCTAAATTGTGACTCCATTTTATGGGGTAGAAGGACATAGGGTGCTCAACTGTACTACATCATTTTACAAAACTTCCTATCAAGAGATATTTAGATCAGATGTAAGAAGGTCATTTTCTCTTGTCAAAGGCTTGCACTTGGGGAACAGAAAAGAGATAAAAGACTTAAACACTTTTCTACCATATAAGAAGGTATAGTAGAACTGATTTTGCTAGACTTGTTGAATGGCAATCCCTGCACCATATTCATTGTTGGTGATTTAGGTCAATGATGTGTTAGGGAGAATGCAAATTCTTTAAGAAAAAAACAGAATTTCATCATCAGCATATCCCTAGTACCTACCAGAGTGTCTTATATATGTTAGAAAAATTAAATTTTGTCAGATGTGCTGTAATGAGTACAGATAATTGCATAGGAAAATATGCCAATATCCATTCATTGTGACAATAGTGAGTGCTTGCCGATTTCACATGCGCACCCATTCTGATCTCATTCTGAGGGCTCAGAATGCTATTTATTTCCACTTGAATAAAACTAAGGTAAAGCAATACTTATAGGTGCCAAAATACACATTACTTTAAAAATTATGTGTATATATATATGTATATATATATATATACTATTTCAGCAGGTTAACCATTAGAAAGTCACTACATATCTATCCTTCTCATCTTCCAAGCTCTTACTTTTTTATGGGAGATTTTCTCACCACTTCATAAACTGAAGTGACTGCTTTCTCTGTCTTCCCTTTTCTAATATTTCCCGGAAATTTTTCAGTTTCCCTAATATTTCAAGAATGGATCAGTATTTCCTTTTTTTCCCTAGTAGGACATACAAATGTCTAACCATTTGTTTAATGTTAAGTACATAATAAATCCCATCCTTTGCTTGTTTCTCAGGGTGCTGATTTCCTGAGAGCCTTCCTGAAGTCCTGACTGAAGACAAATTACCTTATATGTAAATAATGTGCACAAAACCATAGGAAAATTATTATAGTCTCAAAAAGCCTCCCTTTTCCATTTCTATTAAAACCCACTAACCTTCTTCAGAACACTTATTCAGCACACTCTTATTGTGAAGGCACATCCTCAATGTTTTAAACTAAAGTTATTTTCAGGGTTTTCCACTAAAACCCATCATCCTTCCCTGGACTTGTGGGCTGTTGCACATGTCTTCCCTTGGTGATCCCCACATGTCAGTCTGCAGTGCACTCATCTTCTCTTGGTGTGACATCCCAAGACGGTGATCACCCACACTCATGGCTTTAACCACTCCTCATATGATAACATTCCACTTGTCTGATCTAACCTTTCTACATGATTCAGTCTCATATCCAGCGGCCTGCTAAACAGATAAAACTACTTCAAAATCAGAGAAACCGTAAGAATGATCTATCCTCTGAAGGACGCAAACCATGCTGTAACTGGTTATTCGGGACCTTGGGGGTGAAGGCAGACAGGAAGATCAGCTTTGTTTTTCCATATTGTTTTCTATTTTATTTTACTTTTTATAACAAACATGTGTTTGTATTTTGGAATTACCAAATAGAAATGAAGAAGGAGAGGGAGCAGGAGAAGAGAAAGATAAGGAAGAAGTAGGAGGAGGAGCAGAAAGAGGAGGAGGAGAAGGACAGATAAGGAGAAGGAAGAGGAGGCAGTGCCTGGGTGGTGCAGTAGGTTAAGCATCCAACTCTTGGTTTCGGCTCAGGTCATGATCTCGGAGTCATGAGACTGAGCGCCACATCAGGCTCTGTGATCAGTGCGGAATCTGCTTTAGATTCTGTCCTTCTCCCTCTGCCCTTCCTCCTCGTGTGCTCGCTCTCTCTCTCTCTCTCTCAAATAAATAATAAATAAGGCTTTAAAAAAAAGAAGGAGCAGCCTTTTAGTCCATTCAGACTGCCATAACAGAATATGATGCACTGAGAGGCTTAAACAACAGAAACCCAGTTCTGGAGACTGGGAAGTTCAAAATCAAGGTGCTGGCAGATGCATCTGAAAAGGACCCTCTTCTTGGTTCACAGATGGCTGTCTTCTTGTTGTATCCTCTCAGGATGGAAGGGGAAAGGAACTCTCTTGGTTCTCTTTTATATGCGTACTAACCTCATCCACGAGGACTCCACCCCATGACCAAAGGCCTCCAAAGACTATCATATTGGGGGTTTTGTTCTCAGCATGTGAATTTGGGGAGGAGACAAACATTTAGTCCATGGCAAGAGGAAATATCCTCTGAACTTTGTCTCCCTGCTTCCAGTTTTGCTCTCAAATCTATGCTTCATGTAAGTGATCTTTCTGCAGTGCAATGTGACAATTCCATTCTTCTTACAACCTACATTCTTTTGACTAAAGGATAAAAATTTAGGATCTTTAATGTGGTATATTTCTCTTTCTTTGATCCAGCACTTTCCTAGCTTTCCAGTTTTATCTGACACTTCCTATCTGGCTGTGGTTCTGCTACTGCAGCATCATTAACTTACTGAGGTTTCTGCCTACATCATGTTGTGCCTTGCTTTCCCGCCTTTATTTGTGTTTTCTCTCAGCTACATACTAATTAATTCTCCCTTAGGCCCAGCTCACGTGTCTTTTCTCTAAGAAGCGCTCCATTTTTAATTTCTAATACCCTGCTTAGGGTGGGTGCTACTTCACTGTGCTCCCTTGACAGCTTAATACAGTGGTTGTCAAAGTGTGCTTCACAGAGTTTTGAGGTTTTCAAAACCTTTTGGGGGGCTGTGAATTCAAAACTATTTTCACAATAATAATGAAGATAACATGTGCCTTGTTCATTGTGTTGACATTTGAACAAATGTTACAAAAGCAATAGGGGGTTTGACTGCCAGCACCTTACCACAAACGGAAGCAGGCACACCAAACTGTACTAGAAGTTATTATGTTTTACAGTCACACATTTGGAAAGGGGGGAAAAAAGGCCAGCTAAGAACTTTTCAATAAAGCAATGAAAATTTAATTTTATTTAATCTTGATCCTTGAGAATATATCTTTCCAATATTTTGAGTAATGATATGGAAAGCACACATAAAGTATATTTGCTACAAGCTCAATTAGTTGCTTTTTAAATGTAGTACTATTTTTACTTGAAAGAAAACTGGAAATTATGTTTATTTAGACCAGATTTGGCAGACATTTTCCTGAAAATAAGTGGAATCTGTCACTTCAAGAAAAATAACTAATAATCCTTATAGTTACAAAATTTGAGATTTTAAATGAAAATTATTTTGTGGAAAGCTCTTATCAGCGTATGAGCTTGCTATCTCTCCTAATACATAAAATCTTTTCTTGAGATCAGTGATGTTAACAAATGTGATTTTTTGGTATTATATAATGAGATGTGTCAACTTTTGTATAATTTATATAACTTAGTGAATCAATATTTTCCACATGATCAATGATGATGTTATAAAACTTTAATGGATTAAAAAACCCATTCATATGAAAGATAAATGAATGAATATTTACATAGAACATGAAAAGTTTATATGATTTCAGATTCCACTTTAACACTAAGCTTTAAGAAACTGCTTGTTGAGTTTTGGAGTAATATAAAAGAATGATCTTAAGATACTATTAAAATTCTCTTCCTTTTTCCAACTACATACCAGTGGGAGGCTGTATATACTTCATATACACCAAACAAAACAACATATTGCTACAGATTATTTCAGACATATATAGAGATCCTCCTAAACTAGACATTAAGTAGATTTTCAAAAATGCAATACAATGCTATTGTCACTAAAATTTGTATTTTATTTTTATTTTTTAAAAGATTTTATTTATTTATTTAAGAGAGAGAGCACACACGTGCAAGAGACCAGGACAAACAGGGGTGAAGGGCAGAGGAAGAGGGAGAAGCAGACTCCCTGCTAAGCAGGGAAGCCAATGCAGTCCTTGATCCCAGGACACTGGGATCATGACCTGAGCCAAAGGCAGATACTTAACCAACTTTAGCTACCCAGGTGCCCCCAAAATTTGTATTTTAGAGCATATCATTATATTTCATAAAAATATGTTTACATGTAAAAGGTTTATTATTTTCATATGAATTAATAAGTATTTTTAAATACCTTATTTTTTAACTTTTATTACAGTAAATATTGATAGACTTAATACACATAAATGAAATCTGTTCAGATCCTCAGTAATTTTAAGAATATAAAAGGGTTTGAGATCAAAAACTTCAAGAATCATTTCCCTAATTCATGCCTCAGTTTTATGTACCACACAGCCTTGTAAATATGCGTCAATCTGTCTCTACAATCCTGCACTTATATCCTTGAAGACTGGTCTGTTTTTCATGCAGCTTTGTGTTTGATTCTTCAGTATCCAAGGAGCTTTTATGGGGAAGAAGATGCTTACCTCCCTTTATAAGTTAATAGTTAAAGTATTGAACTCATACCTAAAGATAAAACTATAAAAATTAAATTTTCTTAAACATGTAAACATCAATTACAGTTTTAATCTCTCTTCAATAACTTATACAGTAGTAAAACATTTACAAATACTTTAAAGAACAGATAAAATATAAACTAAATGCAATAATTACAAAATTTATTGTGACATTCACATTTAACTTCCAGTCTAAAAAAACCAACACCACAGATTTACTTCAGTTATTTTTATTTCTGTACCAGATTTTATACCTTCCTAGGTTATTTTAATCCTTGTTTTGATATTTTCCTGTGGTTTTATAAAGTATTATATTGATTCTTCTCTGGAATTTTATTGCTCTGTACAGATCATCCTCCTCAGAACAGCAAATGTTGCAGGATCTCGGTTATCAATCAGTTACTGAGGACCTTCTCTGACCCTGCCATTCAAGGGAATTAAACTCTAGTGAAATATTACTTGGCTGAATCCCTTTTTTTTCTCCCCAAAGATTTATTTATTTGAGACAGAGTGTGTGTGTGCACAAACGGGAGAAGGGGCAGAAGGAGAGAGAGAATCCTGAAGCAGACTCCCCACTGAACATGGAACCCAGCTTGGGGCTCAATCCCAGGTCCCTGAGATCATGATCTGAGCCAAAATCAGAGGTCCACCTCTTAACTGACAGAGCCACCCAGGCGGCTCAGCTGAATCTCTTTTAATAGTAATGTTCACTTTTTAGGTATTTGGTCTCTCTCTCTCTCTCTCTCTCTCTCCTCCCTCCCTTCTTCTCTTCACTCCCTCATATACTATTGTATATTTTTATTTCTCTAAGTTCTTGTCTTTCCAATACATTAAGTTTCAAATAGCCTGCAATACTTAACTCATTGAAATGTCTTTGCATTACAGTAACCTGTTCTGATATCTTAATGATATATAGGTTCTGATATATTCTGATATATTAATGAAATTCTCATTAATATCTTATTTTAATTCAAAAGCAATCCAGAGGAGATGAGGGAATGACTGAGGCTGCATTGTTAGCTCTTCTCCTTAGTTTTTTAGCTAATAAATCATTTTTAAATACTTTGGAACCTTCTTTCCACTTGGATTTTGTAGACAAACATGTTATGAATAGTTGGAGCCAGTTTTTATCTTGTTGTTATAAGTAACCATCACCATTTATCAACCCTTTCTGTTCTCAGAGTACTCCTACATTTTCCAGGATGACTGAATTATACTCAGAGAAACTTTATCAATAATGATATAATTTAAAAATCAAAATAATATATCAAAATTTATTTATTAACATCCTTAAAAATTATACACCTTATTGTTTTTCACCTTTCTTCATTGTTACAGTTAACCTCTGAAGCACTGTGTTCGCTTGAATCCAGGATAACACTTTCATGGGTCTCCCTAATTGTCTTTCCTAATCTGTTCTGCCAGTTTCTTCTTCTTTTCCTCCTCATTTCATCAATCTGTGCACATGCCCCAGTGTACACGTGCATACCTGAACAGACACACACACACACACAGATGACAAATTCATCAGATCAGTCCTCCCAGACTGCCAGCCTCACATATTCATACCTACTCTACATCTCTTGCATGCCTAGTAGGCATCTCAAACCGAATAAACTCAGTACCATATCTCCGTGTTCCTCCCTAAACCTGTTTCGGCCACACTTTTCCCCAACCTTGTAAATGGCCATCTCCATTCTTCCAGGTCTTGAAGTCTTCCTGGAAGACTGTTATGACACTGCCATTAACACATTTTTGTGTCTCGTAGCCTACATCAGATCCTTTAGAAAATCCTCTTAGTGTTGCCTCGGAAATATAGACTCTGATCACTTTTCAAGCCAACATGATGATTGATGATTGCATAACCTCCCAGGTGGTGTTTCACTCTTGCTCTTGCCCCACCCACAGTCCATTAACCACTTAGCCACAGATCACTGCCCATTTCACTCAGGGAAGAGCCAAACTCTTTCTAGTGGTCTACGAGACTCTACATGAGCCATCTCTGGATATTTTGTGGACTTCTCTGACTTCACCTCCAAAACTTTACTCTGCCTAGACTCTTTCCATGGATAACCTCCTGGTCCTCTGCCTTTTCTTTGCAGCTTCTCCTCTCTGCCATTTCTTAGCCTCTTTCTGATTTGTTTCTTTCCATAGTACTCATCACCATTGATGTATGGTATTTTGCTTATTTATTTGTTAATCTTATTTGCTTGTCTTTCTCTCTTCACTAGAATTTGAGCTCTAGGAGATGGCCTCGTAGTAGGCACTAAATAAATACAGGTTGAATGAAGGACTGTATTTAAGTACAATGCATTTAAATTTGAATATCAGTAAGAATTCCTGTCCTTCACAAATTCAATTTGTTCCAATTAACTGTAGTATTATTATAACTTTTCTTATATAATCAAACTATTTCAACATGGCCATCTGGAGCTCCTTTCAATTTTGTTCTTTTGTTATCCTTTATAGCACCGTTTCTAACCCTTATAAACATTCTCAATTAATGGCAAAAACAAAATATCCAAGCCCATTATAATTTTATCCAGATATAAGGCGTGGAAGTAACTCCCACCTAAGCCATCCTGGTATTTTATAGTGGAGTGTAAATCTCGATATTAGGGGTGCCCTTAACAATTGGCAGTGGGTAAATTCTAGAACTACGGCTACTTCCTCCTCTGATGGGAAGTTTTAATAGTATTAAACTTTTTTAAAAAGGTCTTTTAAGGTCAGGATGTCACACTGGTGTTTCTAATTTAACTGATTAGATTGCTTGCCCCAATTTTCTTAATATGATTTATTTCATTGTCCACCAGGCTTTTTTCTTACTTTGACTATTTTTTTTTAATCACTAGAATCTAGTCCAGTGGCAAGCAGTAAATGCTCAGTAAATACTGGATATGTCAATTAATTTTTATGTGGACTACTAAAGTAAGATGGGGAGTTTTAAGGGCCACTGTGACACTGACTGAGTATATACTTATATGCTCTGTCTCTAACCTAAGTTTCTTAGGTTAGATTGGGAGGACTGATCAGAAAATAAGTTTAAAAGGTTAAGTATGCCTTGACATTTTTTCTTATCTACCATGCTACAGCATGCATTATTTTCCCCTCCCACAGTAGTAATGGGGTCTCTAACAGAATAGATTCTAGGTATTGCATATTATCCACTCGTATTAAAATTTCACTCAATAGCAAGTCTTTCTCTAAGGATTTCAAAGTGCTTTACACAGATTAGGAATGGTGACAAGTCACTTGTGAAGTAAATAATAATGCTTTGAAATATAGAACTCATCATCAGTGGAGCCCAAAACACTTCAAATGATTTATCTCATTTATCCTCACACTGTTTCTGTGAGAAAACCAGATATTATTTCCACTTCACAGATAAAACCTGTCACAAATTGGTCATGAAGTATGTCAGAGGCAATACTGGACAAAGGGTGAAAGAATAGGACATGTGAAGAAGATGCTCTTCTCTTTGACCAATACACTGTCAGTAACATTGTTCTTTTCTGAATAAATAGTTTAGTGGATTTGTCCTTCCAAAGAACTGTAAAAGTAGTCTTACTAATGACTTAGTTATCCATTTATCATATAGCTCGTGTGATGACAACAGTTCCCTTTGAGTAAGTTTCCTGCACTGGAGACTATATAGGTCTCACAGACTCTTAGTATAGATCATCAAGGAAAGTATTAATTATACTTGTAGGTGATAATGCCCAGAAATTTTATCTATAATTAATTCCCAATTTTTCTACTTTTTTTATTCTTTATTATTAGCTTTTAGGGGTTCACTTGGATTATTGCTTCTAAGTTTTCCCAAACATTTCATCCTGATTTTTATAAAATTTCACACAGCCCTTCAGAAAAATGAAAAATTCAAACAATCCTTAAAATGTGTAGGAAATGATGGAAAAATGTTTTTTATTTTTATATTTCCTTCACTTAGGCTTCTTCCAAGAATCTATTAAGATCTTCTCACCAGCATGCCTGAGATAGTTAAAGTCAGTATAATAGTCCTCCAGAAAATAGTGGGCCTCACATAGCAGCACTAAGGGAGCCTTGTCCCAACCGCCAGGTGAAGGGGTTTTGATCCTTGTCGTTAGGTGCTTCCAAAAACATGACTGACTTTTGTAATCACTTTTGTAATCACCTTCGGAATTAAAAGAGTAAAGTGGGAAGCATTTATTCAATACCTATCAGAAGTGTTCACTTTGTACTTTAACACTGAATAGTTCCCTATCTCCTAATTAACTACCACTAGGAGAAGGAT
The DNA here is from genome assembly GCF_020171115.1 of Neogale vison. NCBI lineage: Eukaryota > Metazoa > Chordata > Mammalia > Carnivora > Mustelidae > Neogale > Neogale vison. The sequence continues at coordinate 82,054,123 of NC_058092.1, read as the reverse complement.
AGAACCATTCTGTGAGAAATGCATGGTTTAATAATGAGACAATTGGATCAAGTTGTTTCCTGAATGTCTTCTCCAGAGAATTCCAAGTGGTGTGCGTGTGTGTGTTTGTCTGAACTCCCTAGTGAGTCCTTAGGTATATTAGAGTTCTCCAGAGACACAGAACTAATAGGATGTAGAGAGATAGATGAATAGATCTGAGTGTTTCTCTACCACTATCTCCATCTATCTCTCTGTCTACCTGTCTGTTGAGACAGAGGGAGAGAGAGAGGTAGAGAGAGAGAGAATAGTATTTTAAGGAATTGGCTCATAGGCTTGTTGGGACCTGGCTGGTCCACAATCCATGGATTTTGGACAGTCTGGCAGGCTGGAAATTCCTGTAGAAGTCATTCTTACAGTCTTGCGTCTGAAGGTAGTCTGGAGGCAAAATTTATTCCTCTTCAGGAGACCTTAGTCTTTTGTCTTAAGACTTCCAACTGATTGGATGAGGCCCACACACGTTATAGAGGTTAATCTGATGTACTTGCAGTCTCCTGACTTAATATTAATCACATCTGAAAAACACCTTCACAGCACCACATAAACTAATGTTTGACCAAACACCTGGGTACCCCAGCCTAGCCAAGTTAACATATACAATTAAACACCACAATTACTATATTTAGGAAAGTTCATAAAAACACTGAAAAATATCAAATTTAGAATACACAGCCGTTTTTGAGAAGTAAGAGTTCAGCATTTTCATCAGAATGTCAAAGGGGGTTCTTTTCCAAAATATATTAAGAAATGTTCAATTAAAAGCAACTTACAAAATGTAAAAGAACATTGCAATAGAGTGCCATTTATTGAATGCCTTTCATGTGCCAGATATTGTAATGCATAAATTGTGTTACCTAATTTTATCCTCACGGCAGCACTGCTTACTGAATGTCAACAGCTAAGAAGTGCAGATAAGAACTAACCCCTTAATACCAAGGTCCCTGTTCATAACCCTCATATTACCTCACTTTTACTGCTAGCCAGACACAACTGTCCAGCCTAGAGAGCCAGATCCATTCCCTTCCTATTCTACTTCTCTTTGCTCTTCTATAAACTAAGCATTCTATACATTTTAACTGAGCCTAATGCCAGAATTTTAATGTTAAAAACAGTAATTCTCACAAGTATTCCCATAGATGTCAATAAGCAATTTTATCAAATGACCCCTAAACTGAAGCAGGGGTGACAGGTGGAAGTACACTGGGCTGCTCTATTGTGTTACCACCAGCAGCCACTCCACATGCCTGCTGAAACAGTTGCCCCCTGAGAAACTGCTCCCAGCAACAGGTCTTTGCCTTTAGAGTTTATAAAGCTGGTTTGATGGTGCAGTTTGGGGATTAGATTATTCTAGTTTGTGTTTTCCCAGAGAAAGTTGCTATTGATGGAAGCCTCAAGGGAATAGGGCATAGGATGGATAGTGCCTTTTTTCTATGGGAATCCAGAATTTTCTTAGTAGATGATGTTGAAGAACAACTACTTGATTGATATTTTATCTGTGCTCACCTGTCTTCCTCAAAATGATTGCCACACACAAGAACAATTGGCCTCATCCATCAAATGGGCAAGGCACTGCCTATGGGGATGGTCTGAAAACATAGGGAAGACTACCTATGAAGACTCTCTACCATCATTAATGGCAGACGTTTCAAAACAGATTAGTATATGCATATGTATCTATATCTGTGTCCAGATAGTTTTATTTTTTTTTAATTTTATTTTTTTTTAAAGATTTTATTTATTTATTTGACAGGCAGAGATTACAAGTAGGCTGAGAGGCAGGCAGAGAGAGAGAAGGAGGAAGCAGGCTCCCTGCTGAGCAGAGAGCCCGATGCGGGGCTCGATCCCAGGACCCTGGGATCATGACCTGAGCCGAAGGCAGAGGCTTTAACCCACTGAGCCACCCAGGCGCCCCCAGATAGTTTTATTATTATACATACAAAACCTTCCTAGAAAAAATACTAAGACACATTAAATGAACATTTTCAACTAATTTCTTCTGTGAGAGTGAAGACCTAGGAAAATGCATTTGAATATTAAAGAAGGGGAGGGAAGACAGAGGAACAGAAAGATATTTGTAAGAGAAAAGTCACAGAAATGGTAGAGATAATTAAAACCACATTTCCTAACATAAGCTGGAATCACATAGACAAGCCTGTCAACTTCGGTGACTAAACTTAGGAACTTTTTGAATAACCAAAAACAGTGATGTGAACTTTATTGCTAGTTAATGCCCAGAATTATATTAATATTACACAAACATCTTTCTTTGAGGCTCTTCTGTGAGATTCGGCTGGTGGAGTATTTAATTCCATTTCCTCATTTTAGGCTGTCTGATTTTCCTTTGGTTTTAAAATGCATTTTAATTGGATACCGTCTAGTTATTGTTCATATTTTATATAACTAACCTGTCTTTAAGGATTTTTTTCAGTGGCCATTTTTGGCTTTCTGCTAGAAATATACATGATTATAGCTTCAATTTATTTATTCTAAAGTGTGGCACAAGCAGCATTTGCTGTTGGGAGTGGTGGTAGTTCTTGTTATACAAAATGTTATTGTCCAAGAAATCCTTTACTATGAAATTCATAGGTAATAAGATCTTTAGTAATTCAGTACCAGGTTATCTCTGATTTGGCCAGTTTACCCAAGAGTTAGTTAATTTGATGCAAGCCATCATTATCCTAACTGCCTGAGACCTATGAAAAGAAGAATGTGCTTTTAAAGAAAATCAAATATGAAAATCAGTCTGAGTTCTCACCTTTCCAGGCAAAATTTATTTCTTGGTTCAAATGGAGGGGGTTTTTCCCCCCCTCAGAGTCTTTTTGACTCTGAACCTTGAAAGCCTCAGTAAAGTTTGAAGTTACCGAGCTGAATAGACAAATTGAAATTCTACATAGAAAGGATCACCTAAGATAATATAACACATTAATACGAAGTGTCAGTACTAGAACAGAACGAAATTTGCATTTAAAACGTATGTGTTTTTCTAGATATCACAAAGGAAAAGGTAAAGATAATCTCTGTGCATTGTTTGTGCTATCACACCTTTCTTCTCTATTCTTTAGGTGCTATTCCATCTCCCCTCATTCATGGTGACTCTGCTATTTCTACTTTATATACCCAAAGTCTCTTTGCAAAACCAAAGCTCCACAAGAGAGGATCTAGTTGCAGTAATTAATAACTTTTTTTTTTAAAGATTTTATTTATTTATTTGACAGACAGAGATCACAAGTAGGCAGAGAGGCAGGCAGAGAGAGAGAGAAGAGGAAGCAGGCTCTCCGCGGAGCAGACAGCCCGATGCGGGGCTCAATCCCAGGACCCTGGGGTCATGACCTGAGCCGAAGGCAGAGGCTTTAACCCACTGAGCCACCCAGGCACCCCAGTAATTAATATCTTAATGAGAAATTAATTTAGCATATGACCCCCATCTTAAGTCTTACCTCTAAATTGCAAAATAGAATTTGCCAGGAGCTGAAGAAATTCATCCATGAAGACAGTGTATGCGTGGGGCACCTGGGTGGCTCAATGGGTTAAGCCTCTGCCTTTGGCTCGGGTCATGGTCTCAGGGTCCTGGGATCAGGCCCCACGTTGGGCTCTCTGCTCAGCAGGGAACCTACTTCCCCTTTTCCTCTGCCTGCCTCTCTGCCTACTTATGATCTTTCTCTCTCTCTCTCTCTGTCAAATAAATAAATAAAAATCTTAAAAAAAAAAAAAAAGACAGTGTATGCGTAACATCTCTCTTACCTTCTACCCTAGCAATGAACACAACTTGCAACTTCCCATCTCTGTGCCTTTGTTCATGTTTATCCCTTTATCTGGAGTTGACTTTGCCCTCATCCATCTTTTAAAGTCCAACTCAAAATTACATCTCTTAGGAAGCTTTCTCTGGCTGCTGATGTTCTCTGTCTGGATTCCCATTGCCATTTACTTATACTTGGTTATAACACATCACTTTCTACTATGTCTCAAATTAATTATGCTCATGTCTTATAACCCTCTAATAAACTATAAGTTTCTTGATGGGATTATTATATATAATTTCTTAAAAAATTTCAGTGCCAGCAGAGTAACAAGCACACAATAGGGGTTTAATAAATGCTTGTTGAATAAATGAATTAAAATGAATATGAATTTAATTATAATGTTAAGTGATAGAGTTTCAGAGAGGATTAACTGATTCTTTGTGCCAGGATTTCTTTCTTTTTTTTTTTTTTTAAAGATTTTATTTTTATTTATTTGACAGAGACACAGCGAGAGAGACTGAACACAAGCAGGGGGTGTGAGAGAGGGAAAGTCAGACGTCCCTCCTAGCAGGGAGCCTGATCCCAAGACTCTGGGGCCATGACCTGAGCTGAAGGCAGACACTTAACAAGTGAGACACCCAGGCGCCCCTGTCCCAGTATTTCTTGATCAAATGTGAAAATATTCCTTTTAACCTTTAACAAATTATTGACAGAACCCAGAGATAAAACTACTGATTTCAGTTTAAAATAAAACTAAACCTTGATATAGTGTCAATATATACAGCAGTGAAATTAGATTCGAATTAAATGATTTTTATAATTTCTGAATTTCCATTCCTTAAGAATTATGATATTATGTTAAATGCAGTGTAAGAAAAGGTTGTGAATAACTTGATGAAAATTATAACAGCATATAACTAATAAAAGCAAAAAAGAGAAAAGTTCAAAGAGAAACTATTAAATTTGACTATGAACCAGGAGAATAATCCTCACCTATTACCAAAAGTAAATCATGCATTTACTGAGCCTCCGTGTTTTTGTATCAAGAGCCCAGTATTAGGGAACTGCTGAGATATAGAAAAAGTGATAGGACATAAACCCCTCTCATGATTTAAGATATGTCAAAAGATGTAGTTACCTTCAAAAGAAATAAAGGCTACCACCACCAATAGTGGCTGAAACCATCTTATAATTGCTTGTGGGGTCTGGGGGGTTGCTAAAGACTGCAGCTGCCTCCACAATTACTGCTTTCCACTTTTCATGATAAAGAGGCCAGTCCCTATCAGGCCTCCGGATCTCCAGAGCAGGTCCTGTTTCACCTCCCCACTGACAGAAACCTTGATTCTGAGACTAGGTTTGTTTTCTGCCTGTCAGAAAGAAACTCCCACCAGTTTGCTATGGATTTCCCTTTGTTCCCTTCATTTCCAGGTGTTTCCTTCACGGTACATGCTGTAAGTTTGCCCTTAGCAAAGCTGGGGGGAGACTCAGTCTTGAGCCTTGTGGCGGAAGCGGGGAGGCTCCGACCAAGTCTAATTTCTCCCCCACAGATAGTTTCAAGCTAATACTACCTGGCAGAGGAAGACTGTGTTCTAGCAACAGCACTGATATCACCGAGTTAATGGCATAACCTGGTCTCCTCAACTCAGACTGCGTCACTTAGCTAATCTGCTACAGTCCTGCAGCCCCTTTCTGGATAAGCCCCCAGTTTCACCTAAGGGGGGTGTGCTGTTTGGTCGGAGAGATGATGCAATCACATCTCCTTCTTCTGATGAAGTATTTAAGATGACCTTGCTATAATCTGCAAATAAATTATTTACTCTTCTAACGGCCAAAACTTGTCCAGGCAAGCTTAAGTAGCAATAAATTTCATGAATTATTACAGGTCAGAAAGCACTCCTGAGTGACTCCAGTTGGTAGCAGCCCATGGAAAATCCTATAAAACTCTGCTTCCTTCTGTCTAGGCAAGGCAGATTGGTTCTCATAAAGTTGAGTTATCAAATCTTACTTTTCTCTCATCTGCTCTCAGAAGCATACAAGTAATAAACTATTTCATATATTCTGCAGACAAATTGACGGTGGGGCGCTCTCCACTAAAAGGATAAAAAAAAAAAAAATGGTGCTTTGTTTTCTTCTTACACAAATGGCCAGCTGAGATTCATTCGGTTTTCATTTTCAGAATAAAACAGTAATTTCTGGTGTGACCTAAATGCACCACAAAATACAGTGTTTGTGCCACACAAACATTCTTAGAGAAAAATATTTTATTTTTTCGATAAAGAGGACTGCATTAAGAGACCTATGGCTGCACAATATATTATTCAGCTATTGTCCCTTTGCATCTAAGACAGCTTCATATTAAATTTCCTTTTTGGTTTAAGTGTTCATTTTTTGTCAACAATCTTTGCTAATATACCTGGGAGAGGGAAAACAGAATCAGAACCACTTTGGCCTCTATGCATGACCCTTCTGAATTTCATTTTATGAATCACTTTGGTTTCCTTTAGAAAAAGCAAATTTGCTAACTCTCAAGTATTCTCAAAGCCAGAGCATCATGCAAAACAGAGCTCCTGACGGTTCAATTACCTGGTCATTGATTCTAGTGAGCCTTCCTGCGTTCCACTCTCGTGAGATGGAAAGTTGTTACTGAAGAATAATATATGAAGTTCAGGGTACCTTAGGACCTACCAGAGAGTGTAAGAAACACTTCCCAAGGCCTCAGAAGCGAGCTCTTACCCTGACTAAAATAAATGCATACACAGCAATGACTCTTACAAAACTGGTGAGCTCTCAAAGACTCTTACTCTAAAGACACATCTCCAGTTCTGGGAAACAGTGACAGTAAAGTATTCAGAGAAATGCATGGCTGTCCCAGTCAGCACTGCCTCCACAATTTTTCATTGTTCATAGCTACCTTCTGCTGCATGAGCTTGAAATATGAATATTTCCCATCATGCCCAACAAATACTGACCAGACAGTGTGGGCCATGGCAGGGGACACCAGTGTTACCAAATACCAGGCATGGCGGAAAGAAAGACCGAGTCTCTTTCTCAATGAACAATCTGAGAGGGGGCATTGTTCGCATTTTAGCTTTAAACAAGGTTTCCATCTTAAATGAAGGGGATGGGAAATTAAAATGAAAAGACGGTTGGGGGGTTGCAAGGACCTATTTCTATTTATTTTCTTTGTTTCTTCCACACTGAACACATACATAGAAATCATACTCTTTGGCTACTGAATAAAATCCATCCCTGGGTGGCTCAGTCGGTTGTGTGTCTGACTTGATTTCGGCTAGGTCATGATCCCAGGGTCTTGGGATCAAGCCCTGTGCCTGGCTCTGCCCTCAGTAGGGAATCTGCTTGAAATTCTCTCTCTCCCTCTCCCTCTGCCCCTCCCACTGTGCCCTCTCTCTCAAACAAATGAATAAATCTTTAAAAAAAAAAAAAAAAATCTGTCCTGAGGATGAACCTACGGATCCATCACAATCGGATCAGGGCCCTCTACACCTTTTCAGCCTCTTCTGCTGACCCCTTTCTCCTCTCAGTTGTATTTACTTTCTTAATGTCTGGCAATTCTGCATCTTTCTCTACCATTGCCAGGCTTTTTAATGTTACCATGCCTTTGAACTTGCTGCTGCTGTTCTCTTTGGGAGTTCTTATCCCTCGTGTTCTATGACTGCAAAACTGCCATAACTAGCCCTTTAAGATATAGTGAAAATGCCCTTTTCCCTAAGGGTGACTTCCTGCCCTCTGGGATGCCTTAGGCACACCCTCTTTTGGATCTCTAGAGAACTATCTACATAATTCCATCACAGCAGCCATTATATTAATTTGGAAGTATGAGTTAAAGGATCTCTCCCTTCTCATGGCCCAGAATTTCTCAAGGACAGGATCTATATGTGCATAAGGCATAATAAAATCAATGGCACATAGTAGGTGCTCAATTCACATACTGTTAGAATGAATGAAGAAATGATAGTGGTCAATTCCAGTGTCCAGTATGCTGACAACTGCTTGTGTGGAATTGCTGTGCATCAAATCCTCCAGACCACTCCAGCTTTAGAGAATATCATCCATGAAAATAAACTAAGATTTATTGAAGGCAAATCATGCAGAAATACTCAGACACATGAAAACAGGCTCATCATCAGGAAATGAACATCACTTATCATCAAGGAAATGAAAGTCAAAACCACAATGAGTTTTTTTCAAAATTATAGTGCGATATTACCTCACACCTGTGAGAATGGCTAAAATCAAAAGCATAGGAAACAAGTTTTAGCAAGGATGTGGAGAAAAAGGAACCCTCTCTGCCCTATTGGTGGGAATGCAAACTGGTGTAGCCACTGTGGAAACCAGTATAGAGGTTCCTCAAGAAGTTAAAAGTAGAACTACCCTATGACCCAGTAATTGCACTACTGGATATTTACCCAAAAAATACAAAAACACTAATTCAAAGGGATACTTGCACCCTTATGTTTATTGCAGCATTATTTCCAAAATCCAAAGTATGGAAGCAGCTAGAGTATCCTTTAATAGATGAATGTATAAAGAAGATGAGGTATCTATATACAATGGAATATTATTCAGCCATAAAAAGAATGAAATCTTGCCATTTACAACAACATGGATAGAACTTGATGTTATCCCCTAAGTGAAAGAAGTCAGAGAAAGATAAATACCATATGATCTCACTCATATGTGGATTCTAAGAAACAAAACAAATGAGAAAAGGAAAAGGAAGGACAGAAAGAGAAACAAAACAAGAAATTCTTAACTATAGAAAACAAACTGATGGTTACCAGAGGGGAGATAAGATGGGTGAAATAGGTGATGAGGATTTTAAAAAAGAGAGAGAAAAAAAAAAGAAACTCATAACAAAATTTGAGGACAGTAAAATAATTTTCCAAAATTTGGTTGCTTGGATGGCTCAGTCAGTTAAACATTCAACTCTTGATTTCAGCTCAGGTCATGTCTCAGGTCCGTATTGGGCTCTGCATTCAGCATCTGAAGAGTCAAGACAAGAGTCTGCTTGTCCTTCTCCCCCTGCTCCTACACTGCTCATGCTCTGTCTCTCTCAAATAAATAAATAAACAAAATCTTTAAAAATAATAATAATAACTTTCCAAATCAAGTAAATCCTCTAATCACTCTTTTGCTTCTTGTTCCTTATAGACTATTTTAATATATTTCCATTTTACAGAAGTAGAACTACATATCATGTTAATGAGTTACTAATTAATAAATGCCTCATTAAAATTCCATGTGATAATTTGGAAGAAAAAAAATGCATAGAATCTGGACCCAGGTCATCTCCCTGTACTTAAAATGTTCCGGTTAAATCCCCCAAGTCTTTCCTTTCTCCAAAAATGTGTTTAAATTATTAATGCAATTGTAAATTATTTTCCTTTTTTGCTGTTTTCCACAAATAACCACTACAAGTTAACTACCACAGTTCTTCCTCTTTTATGCAGAAACAAAGCAAAAAATATGTGTGATTATTACCAGGTACTTGGTTAGTTCTATCTTTATAGACATAGGCTATCCCTAGGGAGAATCTGTACTCAGATGATTGAAGTTACGCTTTTAAGGGTGGCATGACCAGGCTTTTCATCTCCTTGACATCTTCTCTAATAAGTACCCTAATTCTCAACCCTAAATGTACCACCATTCTAAACATAGTGTAGACACATGCATTAGCTATGGCCATGAGCCTTGCATCACCAATACATGTATGTCCTCCATGATTTAAATTCTAAAAATCTAACCACTCCCCAACTACCATGTCCTGTGTTTCCAGCTCTACCTCTCTTGTGCATGTACTCCAGCATTTATTGTTTTCTCTGGAACTGCCAATCCAATCCATGTACCTTACCACCTTTTCAGTGTCTCCTCCTCCTCCCTCCAGTATTTGCTTCCCTCCTTTGCAAGCTTATGTCTGTCCCCTGGATTGTCATTAGAAGAGCTCCTTTATGTAAACCCTCAACCCTTTTATTCCTCTCTCCTTCATACTCTTCTAGAAAGATCCCAAACCTGGTTAAATGAAGGTCTTTGCCAATTCTGAGCATACACTAAGGGAAACTGAATATTATTGGAGGGGGGGGGAGAGGAAACAAACACATAATTATATTATATAGTCTTACTTAGAAAACATGATTTTCAACATCAAATGAATTTTTAGTGGTACCTGGCAGTCCTACTGCACTATAGGTTTTTTACTCTACTGCTAAGTAAACAGCACCTCCATTTTCTGGTTACTCAGTTCCAAACCTGTTGTCATCCTTGACTTTTTTTTTTTTTCCTCCCAAAGCCTATAATCAATCTATCAGCAAATTCTATTAACTCTGTTTTTCACATATATCCAAGCATACAACCATTTCTCCCCATACCTACTGCTACCATACTTATCTGGTTTGAGTCACCATTATCCCTTGCCTAAACTGCAATAGTCTAGCAGGATTTCATGCCTCTACCCTTGACTTTCCTATAAATTATTTTTAGAACATCCAGGGAGGGAGCCTGTTAAAATGAGGGAGATCCAGAGGCAGGATTTATAGGGCACTAATGAAGCTTAAACATCAGGGTCCCTTTACTAAAACAGGTCATTTACAAGGCCATGAGAAAGGTCCAAGTCTGAGGAGTGTAGTCACATGGTTGTAACTTTTTGTGATATTTTCAGATCATTTCCCTCTTCTTCTCAAAACTCTCTAATGGATTTCTGTCTCACTCAGAGTGAGAAAAGTCAAATAAAGGCTAAAAAATGCCCTTATTCCTCTCCTACTCATTTCCTTTCACTGGACTCAGCCACACAGGCCCCCTTTGCCATTTCTGGAATCTGCCAAGTGCACCTTTACATCAGGGCCTGTTCATGTGTTGTTCCTCTGCCTAGAGGGCTCCTTCTTGAGCAAAATCATGAATATCTCCCTTTTTTCTCCCACTCTCTGCTCAGATGTTGCAATCATTAAAAGAGAGACCTTCTCTGATCAGACTGTGTTTTAATCTCCTTGCCTACTGCTTGACGCTCTCTTCATGTTAACTTAGTTTTTCTAAAGCACTTAACCACGTTCTGTTTCATTAGTTGTCCCCATACTAGAATATTTGTTATGTATTTCCATTAGTAGAATGTAAGTTTCATGAGGGCAGAAAACGTATATATCAATGTTTCCTCAGTGCCTAGAATAACAGTTGGCATGTAATTGCAGATAAAATACTCATTAAAAGACTGTTAAACAAATGTTGGAAGACTGATCTTTGGATTAATTTATTTAAGAGATATATATCAAATGTTCAGATGCTAAGGAGAAAGCAGCGAACACAGCAAACCATGCTCCTTCCTGCGGCACATGCATTTTTATAGATACAATGCTCCTGTCACCTTTTTTGTGGGGAATTATAAATGACCCAGGTATACCCTAAGGTCTGACATGCTTGTAGAATATTGTGATAATGAATTAGTGAGTATTCCCTATTTGATACTTCTCATTTCCACAAAAACCTAGGTAGAATTAAAAAAAAAAAAATTCTAAAAGAGGTTTACTCATTTAGTTAAACAGTTTAATGTTAGGGTGGGTTGTGGTAAGGGATGTAAAAATGGATCACATTGTTCTCATCCTGAAATATTTGTTAATCCAGGAAGAGAGATGAGATACACAAAGTAGAAAGTGGTACAAGGTACAAGAGGAGCCTATTCATCTGTTCATTTGTTATTAATTCATTTAATGAACATTTGCTTCCTGTCCCACATCTTATCCCAAAGAGAATAAAAGAGGAGTTATATAGGGATATTGACCTGAGGTGTTCACAAGCTAGTGTGGGAGTAGAATCCTTTATTTGTACTATTTTTTGCTACTTAAGAAGGAAGATTTTTACACTTTTATTAGTCAAGCTTATTAAAAATAGTTATCTCTTATCTCTAAAATACTAAAATGAGAAGAATCTTTGTAGTGTCTATAAAGCACATCTTAAGAAGCTACATGTAATTTATTGATTACTTAATGGGAAAAGTTTTTGTTTTCAAAACACACTTGTAGAAAGAGGATATCTGCTATGTACTGTCTTGCTTTTTCCGGGAAAATAGAAATAGTAGTGTCATTATAACTTTTTAATAGAGTTTCCTTTGTTTTAATATTTTCTACTCCAAACACTCAAATTAGCTAGTTTGGCTTCTAAGTCTGTGGTCTTCACCATAACAGTATATTGCAGTCATTTGCAAATACAAATGAGTTAGATTATAAATAGCAGTGGAACATAATTAGAGTCTTCAGCACTACTATCTTGGTAACTGAAAGAACTTTTACATATTGCTTGTGGGTATATACTGGTACTACTTTTTTTGGAAAACAGTTTGGCATTTTCTTATAAAGTTAAAAGAGTACTTACATATGATCTAGTAATTCTACCCTTAGTTATTTACCCAAGAGAAATGAAAACATATTCACACAAAGACTTGTGCATGAATATTTATAGGAGTTTTATTCACAATCAGTATGAACATTGGAAACAACTCCTGTGCCCATCAATTGGAGAATGGCTAAACACCTTGTGGTACATCCATACAGTGGAATGCTACGTAGCATTGAAAGGAAGGAAGTGCAATAAACACAAAAATATGTATGAATCTCAAAGCATTATGGAGAGCAAAAGAATCTAGGCACACAAAGAGGAACAAACCATGATTCTTTTTATAAGAAACCCAAGAAAGACAAATTGCAATTGTTATATGGAAGGCAGATTGCCTGGGTCAGGATGTGGAGAAAAGGGGTTGACTGGGCAGAGGCATAAATGAATTTGGTGGAGTGATGAAAATGATCTTTATCTTGAGTGTGTGCTAGATATAGGAGCGTATGTATTTGTTAAACTCCTCAAACTATACAATTAAAATCATGCATTTTATTGTTTTTAAATTATACCTCAATAAAGCTGATTACAAGGACCTGCAATGTAAGCAGACCAAATGGGCCTCTTCCTTAGTTGCTGGAAGCAATTTCTCACTGGCAGAATGGACAAGAATGCTCCTGTGGTTTATGAGTCTTCTGCTTAATGCTGACTGTTTCTCTTTGATTACTTGGAAAATAGCCAATTTCCCAGTACTCTCTTTTTCATCCTAGAACTACTGGAAAATGACAGTATTCGACAACCCATACCTTTCTACATTTGAAGGATATAGGCCACCACCCTCCCCAAGTCCAAGCCCTCTGGATTTGTGAAGTTTCATCATGAAAGAAAGTAAATATCCGAATACAACAAAATGCACATGACAGTGATTTAAAATGAAGGGTGATGTAAATTTAAAGAGCAGTGTCAGATTCATGGAAAGAGCTAATGAAATTTGTACTTAATTGAATTGAATGTTAGTCATAAGATGCATGTTTGGATTAATCACAAAATTGAAATTAATCATATTCCCTGGAAAGCAGTTAGTATTTGGTCCAAAGTCCAACCCTCTGCCTCTTTGAAGAAAGATTTGGCAGCAGGAGAAAAATCTGGCAAAAGAAATTTGGGGGTTGTCAACATTTGATACATGATACTTAGGAAAATATTATAGGATCTAGAGGTTAAGTGGATATGAGTGGTGACAAATTAAATGATAGAAAAGATGGTTGAGATGATTTCGCTGCATTTTTAGGTATAGCAAAATGGGTAATACTCTTAGAGCCATGTTTGTTTATTTATTTATTTAGATTTTATTTATTTATTTGACAGACAGAGATCCCAAGTAGGCAGAGAGGCAGGCAGAGGGAGAGGAGGAAGCAGGCTCCCTGCTGAGCAGAGAGCCAGATGCGGGGCTCAATCCCAGGACCCTGGGATCATGACCTGAGCCCAAGGCAGCGGCTTAACCCACTGAGCCACCCAGGCTCCCTAGAGCCATGTTATTTTAAAATTTAAAGCAGTATTTGGGAATTGCTGACCCACTTCCCTTAGATGATAAAATGAAGAAGGAAGCATGCTAAATAACTTGCTTTTGAATTTTTGAACGAGCAGAAGAGTCTAGAATAGAAACTAGGTTTTCTGATGCTTTGTTCAATGATTTTTCTATACTGCTATGCTGTCTCTTAAACATATTCTAAAAAGAAAGCGATAAAGGTCACTATCTAACCCAGAGGAAGGGCATAAGTGGTTATTTTAAAAGTCAAGTAACTTGGGGATGGTAACACAAATTTCAGGGTATAAGTGTTTCATTGCCTGTGATGAAATTCTATTTTATTGTTATAATGTGAAAAATCACTAAAGAAATTTCTCCATTTAAGCCAATATTTAAAAACAGTATGAATCCTCCACGTACAATAGAAAATATTTTGTCACAATGTGATACATAGAAATACAGTTTGAAGCATCAAAAATTAATACTTTATACCTGAACTGAAATCCCCTAAAAGCAGGTAATGTGAATTATTTAAGGGTAATTTCGATCTGAAAAAAATTCTCCAGCATCATTAGCCTTTGGGAATGCAGAAAGCTTACCTTGTAATTCACTTTATAGATCTATAGGTTTGTTTTCTGTCTTACAGTATAGTATTCTTTTTATCAGTTTGTTTTTACAGTTGCACAATTTAGAGGTGTAAGATCCAAACTAATTGCAAGAGGAATGTTCTTTTAATATTTAAAAATTATTTTTATTCAATACATGCTAAAAATTAATAAATAAAAAGAAAGTGTTCAACTAATACTCAAATAAGATGAATTTGAAACACAGAATATGGAATAAACCATATATGCATTGAAGTGATTTCCTGTTATTTTAAACCAATATATCAGACAAATTTTGTGTCATTTTCTTTTCCTTTTAAAAATAATAATACTGTAACCACTGTCTGGAGGAGTCAATAACAAGTGCTCCTCTGCTGTGTTTTATTCTATAAAGGAAAAGAGAAGCTTATGATAAACTGAAAAAGATTTTGATGAAATGCAGTGGGAAAAGATTAAGATTTGAATCCTCCTCAATGCTAGTACTTCTCTGAGGCAGAGAAAAATTCCTTTTTAGATAAGAGGACATTTAGGGAGGAAGCAAGAGAAAAGTTTGTGCAAGAAGAGAATAAATAGTAACAAGGTTTGAAAGGTTTGAAGATGAAACTCACAAGTATAGGTTTACAAGAGGCTGTGAGGCCTCAAACAGCAGGGCACCAAATAAGGAAACGAGACTTGGGGTTTTTAAGAGGAGTGTTCAGTACATAATGTTTAGCTTTTTGGAAAACAACTTCTGCACTTTTGCCTGCTTGAAATTTTTTAGAATCCCAGTTCCCTTTCCAAATGTTAACGAAGCCCTCAATTCTAGTAGCTGTCTCTAAATAGTATTGTTTTTGGTCAACTTTTGTTATTTTTCTCTTCAAAAATAAATGAAAATACTTAATTGAGATATAAGTGTACAGTGTTTATTTATTTATTTTTCTAGTCTTATGAATACTCTGGTTCCTTACACGTAGAATTTGATAGGACCCGAGTCACTGAGAGAAGCTTCACGAGACAAATCTGTGTGGGAATCATGGAGCTCGAGCATGACTCACCGGAGGTTTGCCAAAACAAACGGGGCCTGTGTGCTCAGCCCTGATAGTCTATAGCAAGATTTTAAGAAATTGACCTCAACTGCTGAAAGGCCTAGCCAGTCATGTAAAGTTTAGAGACATTTCCACCTGTGTCTTAAGATTCTTCCATGGCGTCTGGAAGTAGTTAATGCAGATGGTCAACATCTGGGGAGAAGAGAAACTGGTTACAGTGGCTTTTATGTGTGTTCTTCAGGTGGACTGTGCTCTTTAGAGAAGTTAAAGCCCTTGTGCATTACTTTGATATTTGAACAACCTCTTTTTCTAGCTACTGTTGGAAAATATTGTCAGAACTTTTGGTGATATTTGCAAAATAATTTTCTCTTTTGCACAAAGCTGTGTCAACAAATAGGAATGATAGTTACGAAGCACGTTTTATTTATAAGTTACTTTTCTGGGGGTGATAGAAGAAGTAGAAAATGTCATAATTCAAGATCTTCGGGGAACTCAGGCAAGACCTACGCAAAGAAATCCCTGACTTCAAACGCCATATCCTCCCAGAGGATAATTTCAGTACCACATATAGCCTTTGGCATGACTGGAATTTTTCTTCTCTATATGAGGAAAACAAAATAGAGGCCAAAGAAAATAACAATCCCAATATCTCATTCAGTGACACTAACATGATACCACAGTCAGACCCTGAGGTTTAAAGTTTACCTTCAATGAGTCTCATTCCCTCCTCTTTTGGTGTGGGCAAATCCTACCGGAGGGAACAACATCTAATTGAATTGGATAGGATTTTCAAGGGAGAATTGAAAGCATACTTAGGGAGAGAAACAAGTTTCAGAGAAAAAGTCAATGTCTTAAAAGGTAAATTTAATCACAAGGTTAGAAGCTGGAGGAACAGAGAAGTGTCATACAATGACTTTAGAGAAGGGGTTCAGAACCAAGGTCAAGACCAATGAATGAACCAGTATTGAAGGTCCACTTGATCTATATGGAACAACAGAAAGTGTAATGACTTGAAACATCTCCTGCTAATTAGACATCTCCTGCTAATACTAGTTCTATATCCTGATTTTCAAATAAGCCACAAAGACATTAAAACTGAATGTATACATGATATCTGAGAAAAAAACTGAAATAATTAAGTGAAATGGATATTAGCCTAGTAACTAATTCATATAGAAATATTTCTAGAACGATTTAAATGAAGTTCTGAGTCTGAAAGACATTACATGAAAAAAAAAATACTTATGGAAAATTCCAATGAACAATAAAATGGAAGCACCAAATCTTATGTGTTTATGGGTATGTTTATAGTTTAGGTATTATACAATAATATCGTATAGGACTGAGCATGAAAGGCTTTATAAGGAGGATCGTTCAATGTGTTTTAACAAAGCAGACAATAATAAATCCAAATATATATTTACCGTGCTAAACAAATCCCAATCTCTTATGATTTAAAGTAAATGAATCAAAGTGTTAATTTAGAACTCTGACAGGGAAAGGGTAAAGAACATGTAGTAGAAAGTATTTTGTATTTAAAGGTGGGGGGCACCTGGGTGGCTCAGTGGGTTAAAGCCTCTGCCTTCAGCTCAGGTCATGATCCCAGGGTCCTGGGATGGAGCCCTCTGCTCTCTGCTCAGCAGGGAGCCTGCTTCTCCCTCTCTCTTCGCCTGCCTCTCTGCCTACTTCTGCCTACTTGTGATTTCTCTCTCTGTCAAATAAATGAATTTTTAAAAAAATCTTTCAAGGTGGTTGTTAAATTAAATATGTAATAATTCAAAAGACAGCATTTTACACGAAAATAATTTTAGAATTATACTCCCATATGAAATTTTAAAACCAAGCATTAGAAATTGCAAGACTTTTATCAGAGAAATATCTGATCACTCTGAAGTTGAATAGGCCCCATAGAAATGAAAGGACAAAATAACCAAAGGAGAACAAATTTCCTTAGAACATAGATAACTGGTACGAAAGATCATTTTTCCAAAAGTTGAGAGAAACAGAAACGCAGAGATAAATTTATAAGATGATAAGTGAAAGCACTATAAAGCAACAGAACTGCTTTCTCACTCATTTTCATATAAATTCAGGTGAAAAACTGCAAGTGCATTAAGACATCAATTACGAACACAGCATATATGATAAATGCATTAGTTGTCAATAGCTTGCATCATGCAGTTATCAAAATTTGGAAAGCATTCATGAATAAAATACCATTTCCAGTTTCAAGTATTCAATACAAGTATTTGATTTCAGCTTTCAGCTCCTTTATATGTCTATTTCCAGCTAACCCAGACAACACCTGCATTTTCTTTCTTAGCATTTTAGTGATAAGTACTGTACAGTGGGTTAAAAATTGATAGGTTCTAGTTCCATGCTCACCCCCCAATAAGGTGTGACTGCGGGGATGTCATATCACCTCATGGAACTTTAGTTTCTTCTTCCACAATTCAAGGGGGGAGGTAGTAGAAAACTGTTAAACTCTAGAAAATCTATGATTTTTGTGTCACTCACTGACTACTTGGGTAGGTACCACTTTGAATTATTCAGTAGCCTTCTTGGTTAGATTTTAAGTGCTTTAGATATATTTCCTGTTACCTAGCACAGTGCAGGGTGATAACTAGATATTTTAAAAAACACTTTTTGATGGACTAAGTATTCGCTGGAAAAATACTGGAGGCCAAAAAAAAAAAAAAGCTTATTCACTTACTTGAATATTCTCTAGAATCGTCCTCCATCAGGGGTGTGAAACTGGATGGCCAAAGAGTTTGTCCAAAAAGAAAGACTTTCATTATCAGTTGAAAATCTCCCAATTGTTATGTTGCGTTATCTATAACCTAGAAGACTTGTTCATGCATAATTTTCTTACACATCTGAAAGTAAAATGAGTTAATGTGTGACCTACCTACGGAAATAGAAGAAAGTCATTTTAAGACAGCTTGTAAAAGGTGGAGAACTTTCAAGCCACGTTCCTGTGTAGCTGGCATACATATGAACTTACCCTTTTTCTTGCCTTTTTGTCTTTTCTTGTTAATTCTAACAATATATGTGTATACTGGGAGAAAAAAATGTACTCCAAAATTAGCTTCTTTCCTACCTCTGATAAATTGATTCCGTCAGTGAGATTTTGTTTGTTCGTAAGGCTCTTCATTGAGGATGAGCTATGATATTGTTGTTGTGATGCAGACAGTGGAACCATCGGCTAAAGAGCACACCAATGAATTTCAAATGTTGCCGTGATAGTTACAAGGAAAATATGCTAAAAGTACTAAGAAGTTTAGTAGGGTTATCAGAAGCATATGGCATTTTTAAAAAGTTTTCCTGACTGCAGCAGGGGTTCTGTGGATTCATTAAGGGATGAAAATGATGAAGGAAAATAGGAGTGAGAAGTAACCTTTTATCTTGTGAGCATTTTCCCTCTCAGCCCATCTGCCTCAACCAAATCACACTTGGATGTGTTGAAACCATCTACAGAGGTCACATTTATTTTTGAAGTTCAGTAAACAAGGTTATATCTCTTGAAAAAAAAATGCAATAGACTCTACTAACCACTGAAGAGCCAAATAGCAGATTCACCTATTAATACAGATTTTTTTGGTAAGATAAAATATATGAGAAGTATGGGTTGTAAACAGAATTGTTTTGCTGTCAAATTAGAAGTTCTTTAAAGTCTTTAGAGAATATGCAAGACAAAGGAATGAGTACCTTTCATATATTATGAAGTCACAGTATTTTCAAGGGGGTAAGAGAGAGTTTTCATTTGGGAAAAGGAAGATGCGTGTCTTTCTTCTTCTGAGAAGAGGAAATAGCCCATTTTCTCTTCTCAGAAGAAAACATACCTCTCCTTTTCTGCAAGGCATCATGTAAATCTAAGTTCTTTCCAGTTTCGGCGTTCTTTTGCTCCTGTATTCATATTCTTCTCCAGTGTCTCCCCATTGTTTTCCATCTGCTTCTGAGATGTGCATCACCAGTCTTGAGAAAACTAATATGTAACTTGTGACTCTGAAAGTTTTCTTGGTCATTCATTTACTGTCAAATGATCTTGGGCGAGTTATCAACCCTTACAAGTCTCATGACTGTACTGGCTTCTTTCTCCCAGCCGCTACTAATGTAGAGTGTTCACATCTTTCACATACTCATAGTTTGTGTCCCCATCTTGTATGTATAAGCTTTGTAGAAAGAAACTATATCATGTAGTTATTTTGGTTTTCTTACCACTGTACATTGAAAAATAAAAGAATAAATGAATGAGTTCAGTGCCCTTTGAATGCCCAGTTGAATCCACACAACTATTAGAATAAGGAAATCACCCTTTATTCTAGTGAAATCCTCTGTGACCTGGGAGGTTCCCCCCCTACCCAACTCCCCTCTGTACTTGCTCAGGTAGAAAAAGACTGATTATTCTTTCTTCTTTACACATTTACTGTCAGTTACTAGGAGTCTCAGCCTGGAAATTATAGAGTACTGAGTAAAAAGTGTAGGGTCATGAGTTTCTAATATCATGGGAAAATAGGATGGCATCAGGAGAGAAATTCAGTCTTCCTAGGCTTCTATCAAACAGTATTTATTAAGTGCCTAGTACCTTCTCTCTAGCTCTGAACAGGCATGGAAATTAAATTTGGATATGAACCTTGATGTGAAGGAGCTCTTACTTTCATAAGGCAAGCAAGCATATGGGAAGTAATTTAAAAATTATTTTAAGATAGAATATCCAAATCCTCTCCTAAAAATGGGAATACTGTGAGCTACCCTACCTAACTTATGATATTGCTCTGAAGATCAAATAAACATGAAATGAATTGAAAATGTAAAGTTATAAACTACACATATGCAAATAAATTTGGCATCATGTCACTTATAAAACTTACTGAATTCTTGTTCCTTCAGATAGATATAGACTTTTGTATATGGTGTTCTAGAAATGAAAGAATAAGTTCTTAAAGACATAAAGTTCAACAAAAACCAAATCAGAGTTTAACAATTTGATGTTTCTACTAAAAACTCTAGAAAATATTTTCAGTGAAAACATATTTTTAGGAGTGCCTCGGTGGGTCAGTTGATTGTGTCTGACTCTTGATTTTGTCTTGGGTCATGATCTCAGAATTGTGAGATCAACCCCCATGTGGGGCCCCCCCATTGGGCATAGAGCCTGCTTAAGACTCTCCCTCTCTCTCTGTCCTTCCTCCCTCTGCTCTCTCTCTGAAAAAAAAAAAAAAAGCAAAAACAAAAATCAATCAAACAAACAAAACATACTTTAAACTATACAGAATCTCAAAAACATTTAACTTTTTTTCTTATTCAACAGAGGGTAGGGGCATGGCCTCAGTCATCGTGACTAAGGAGATGGAGCTAAGTACTTTGAGATTTGGCCACTTTTGAATTATGTGGTAGTGATCAATCATCTCGAGTCCCTTTTGATTCCAGTTACAATTGGATTACAAGGTACAAAACTTATTTTTGAGAGTCTTCCTTTTGTTAAAGCTACCTTTATTTTTATTTTTTTTTTATAATCATTAGATGTTAAGGACTTGACCTTTTAACACTGGAAAGAATTTGAAATGTAAAATGAAGTACAGGATCACAAATCCTAAACTCAGAAGAGAATTTAGAGGTGCTCTAGTCTAATTTCTAAGATATAAAGCAATGAATCTTCTTGATCATGTCCCGAATAAGTAATGACCTAGGGCTGTCTTGCTTACAAATGTAGTGGCACAGTGATGTCCTAATTAATCTACTGCTCCACAGTTTCCTACATAACAGGCAGGATGATTCTTTTAAAAGTTAAGGTAAATCAAGTCATTCCTCTGCCCCAACTCCTTCCCTTCTTACTCACATAATCCTAAAGCCTAATCTAGAAGGTCCTACGTAATTTACCTTGCCTCCTCCCAGCAACTGTCCAATTTTATCTGCTACTACTTTCCCTCTTGATCACTCCAACCCAGCTACTGGCCCCTTCATATTCTTCAAGTCCAAGAAGTGCATGGAGTTCAAGGCCTTTGGACTTGCTGTTTGTTTTGCCTGTAGTACTGCCCTCCCTAATAACACAAGATTCTGTTTCTCACTTTAACAGAGATTCTACTCAAATGTCACCTTTACAAGAAGTTTTTATTAAATTCTCCATAAATTAGCACTTACCCTAAACCACTCTCTATCACCTTATGTTTCTTTGCTTTCCTTCATGGCCTTTAGCACAGAGTAGCAGTATTATTTATTGATTTATATTCTTTATATAGAATTGTATATATCATACTTATATATTTACATTACATACTCATTTATAATAGATACATTTATAATTTATACATAAATATAAATATATATTTCATAAGATAAGTCTATAATAAATATTTATTATTATATATTTTTATGTAAATATATTACACATTTATTTATAATATAATTATGTTATATATTTATTTATATATCTTATACACACACATCTACCTAATTATATTTATGATCTGTCTTACTCCACTAGAATGGAAATGCAGGAGAACATGGGATTTGCTGGCTCTGTTCACTCATGGCTCTATCCTAGAAAAGTGCCTTATATCTGGTTTGATGTTCAGTAATTACTGCTTAAATGAAAGGAGAACTCATAACCTCATAAGTGACCCCATTGTCCTTTAAGACAGGTCTAATGATTAGAAAATTCTGTAATACTGAGTCAAAACTTCTTGCCTTCTATGGACCTTTCCTCCCTGCAGAACTGATCCTACCTTCTACGTCACAAAGAACAATTCTAAACTTCTCTTCTCACTCCCAGACAAGTCTTCAAACATACAAAGTAAGTTGTAAATCACTCATGAGTTAATGCTTCCCGTTCCTTTAGTCATTATCCAATGATGTGGATTCTAATCATCTCATTCATCAACTTCACCTTCCCCTGAGTATATTCTAGTTCATTGTTTTTCAAACTGTGGGTCACAACCCTAGAGTGATTCATTAAATAAATACATGGTTCAATTTGAGGAGATAGTTCAGAGTACAGTCACTGGAGCCAGAAATTCTGGATCATGCAAATTCAGTCACTTGGGTAACTTTACCTCTTCTTATCTCAGGTTCCTCATCTTTAAAATAAGGATGATGATGGGGCGCCTAGGCGGCCCAATCAGTTAAGCGTCTGCATTTGGCTCAGATCATGATCCCAGGGTCCTAGGATCCAGCCCCTCCTCTGGCTTCCTACTCAGGGGGCTGCCTCTCCCTTTTCCTCTGCCCCTCCCCCTGCTCATGCTCCCCGACCTTTGCTTGTGCTCTCTGGCTCTCATGGTGTGTCAAATAAATAAAATCTTTAGAAAAAACAAGGATGATGATCATAATAAGTATAACTTGTAAGTTTTTGATGAAGATTGAGGATTAGTACACAAACCTTGAGCCATGAGTCCTCCAGAGCCAGCTGCCAGGTGGAAGAAGAGGATGTCTCTAAAGAAGAGAGAGAGGGAGAAAAGAAGAAAGAATGGGCCTTCTTTCACAAGGAGCAGGTTTGAGGCAATGCCTTCTCCAGGCTCAAGGCAGGAAGGAAAGGGAGAAAAAAGGGGGAAAATAGGCTGGTGTCCTCTCACCTCAAAAGGGAGTGGTCAGCCCTTCTTATCACTGAGTCTGTGGAAGCGGGAGAAGCCAAGCTATCCAAAACCCAAAGCACTTAGCATTGAAAATGAAACCATTTGAAACATTTAGCCATCAAGCCTGGTTGAAAACACCATGCACATTCTTGAGCATTTAGTTCCATTATTACCCATGTTACAAATGATGTGTCTAGGTCACAAGTCCAGACTTGTAAACGGAAAAATATCAAGTAAATGCAATAATGTTGTCCCTAATGGGTTTTAAAGCAATGGACTCCAGTTTCCAGAGTTCAGTGCCGTGAAGTTGCATGTTAAATCATTTTTCTTCTTTAAGATGGGTTTTAAAGAAGCCACACTATCTCAGTCCATCATTAAACTCTTCCATAATCTGAAATGTACTGAACAACAAGTGTTGCACTCTTTTTTAAATGAAGTTAAAACGGTCAGAGAGCTATGTGATAGGTTCGCATAGGCACTAGTTTTCTTCTTGGAGTTGATCATTGTAGAGTAATTCTGCTCTATTCCCTGGAGATAGAATCCCTTTCTTGGCTACCAATCTGGCTTTGGATGAAACTCTGCAAACCGAATTAAGACACAGCTGTTTTGAGACCAGCACTCCTGGGAAAAGAAACAAGGAAAGTCTCTCTTTTGCTAAGAGATTTACACCCACTGATGAGAAGATATGCCACAGTGCTCTCTGAGGGCATAAACCCTATTCACCCCAATGCTGATTTTTCACTCTTTCAAGAACGACTCTTACAGAAATTCCAGAACTACTGCCTTTAGTATTATTTTCTTGGAGTCCCGGTTGACCTTGCTCTTACTCACATTTTCATTACAAAATAGTGAAGTATTTTTTTTTACTGCTCTGCTCTTGGCATAATTGCAGTTAACTCTTCTAGTAGATCACTGCTATTTGAGCTTTTTGGGTTTCTTACCTGTATTATTTTGCAGACTTCCTAACTGGTTAACCCATTTCCAGTCTCTCCTTTATTTTCTGTAAGCTACACAACACTATCACATCAATCATTTGCTAATCACACTCCAGTGGACAAAATCCTTCAATAATTCCCCTTCGCTGACTGGAAATATACCAAATCTTTGCTGTTCTATCATCTGGCGTCAAATAATTATATCCCCCACTATCTTCTACTTTCTTATCCATTTAGATGAATTTCTTAAATATGAATTTCATGTTTCTGTTCATGCTGTTTCCTTCACCTAAATGCCTTTGGTTTAAATCCTGTAAATACTTAGTGCCTCCTTTTTCCCATAGTCCTATCCTTGTCACTAATTCCTCAGGCTTGGAGTTATTCTCATCTCCTCTGAATCTCCTAGTGTTTTACTTGTACCTCTCTTTATAACACTTTTTACGCTTAACCTCAACTAAGACTGTAGAGGTACACAAGCGCCTCTTTTATCAACTGGAAATGCCTTGGGAGGGGAAATCAGGTTTTGCTTCACTCCGTGTCCTTCACTGTGTCTAACACAATTCCTGCCACATAGTAGATTTCTTGTCCAATAAATGAATGAATGTAGCTTTTAGCCATTAGAGTCTAGACTATGAGCTGCTTAAGTGCAGGAGAAACATGTCTGTATTGATCATCTTTGTAACCACTGCCTAACAGTGTGCCTGGAACAAAATAATGTATAATAAATGTTTACCTACACACACACACCAACCCCAAAACCACAACCCAACTCAGGGGCTTTTTATGGAATTACTAAAAATAGTATGTTCAACAGACAGAATTTCAGATCTCATCCCTTCTTACGTCATTAAAATAGAAGGAACATCATCTATAAAAGAAGAAGCCTCTACAAACAACTTTCTTCATTTTCTTCATACAGAAAACTTGTGAACTTTCCTTTGAAGGCTTCAGGAAATGTCAGGGGCATTTTTTTTTATTTAGCCCTTTTCAAAATAGCTTGGATGCATACACTTTTTATAAGCTTCTCAACTTACTCATAAACATTTTTAGTGGATATACAAGGACTGCTAGCACAAAGGGAGAGGGGTAAACAAATGGGGGGAGAAAGGTAGAGTTTAGAAAGTTAAGTGTTTCATGCGAGTTGTTGAGGATGCTTAACTTCACTCAAAACAATCGAAGGCTTTTGCCACTCGGCTACCAAGTTGTTTTCCTCTGACCTTCTGTTCCTTGTTATTTGCTACTGAATTTTGCTAGGCTGTATTATTTATGCTCAGAAAAAATCAATTCTTTCCTTTTATTGAAAAATTATGTCCAACAAATTGTAACTATAACCTAATCTACAAGGTTTAATGTAGGCGGCTTTGATTTACTGGCCCATTCATAATCTGCGGACGATTAGCCTCCCTGGAAACAATCCACTCCTTGTCTAAGTGATATCAAGGTGTTTGTTTTTAATCTGTCCAAAATCATCCTATGGACAAATGCATTATTGAAGAATTATATTTTAATTTATCTTCATGCAGTGCTTTTGAAGGGCATTTGCATTAACACAATATGATTACGCTTCTTTCCACCGGTATCTTTTCAAATCAGAAATTACCTGCACATACAGTCTCAGACGGTGGTCAACAATTGTACAAAGAAGTAAGAATAGGACTTCTTAATATCACACAGCCCTGCTGCTCATCTGTGAGGCTTTTTCTGTTCTCATGCTTTTGTCATGTATATGAAAGTCATTATGTAGTTTAGAAAACAGAAGATGAAGTGAAAGAGGAAGATCAGGGACCTCGGATGCATTAATATTCCACCAGCATCAAAGATATTTCCCTCGAGGGGCTCCTACAGGCCACGCTGTTATTACAGTGCCTATCCATTATCTTGTGCTGTTCTTGGTATTAAGACAATAATGGAGAGAATAGGATTATGTGCAGATGATAGGAAATGTGAAGGCAATTCAGCAAGATAGGAAATGAATGGAGACATGATTCTTTCATCGAAGCCAGGGATGGTTTAGCATAGGGTAAGAGAGAAGATAAATGAAGCAAAATGGAATCTTTACAGGTTAGCAGGGGTAAAATGAGAGTTTTCATCCAATCCTGTGAGTTTAACCTTCTTGATGGAAAAATGCCATGGCATCTTTCTTTACAATCCAAGTGTATGTGCCTGAAGAGATGATCTGTTTTTGTTCTCCAAATACACTTGTTGTTGGAAAAGCTGTCCGGTGCTTACATGGTCAGAAGGTGGCCTGAAGGAGTGGCAGAACCTTTGAATTCACTCCCATCACTGAGAAATTCGGGCTGTTTTATAAAATTCCCCAGTGGAAATGACAAGCCCAGCAACTCTTTCAGCCCATCCCTTACCAGACAATACCCAGTAATCAAGACAGTAATAAAGTGAACAGCAAACAGGAGGGTTACATTACGAAAATGCTTACTCTAGTTGCTTAGAGCCCCATGTTTTGGACACGAACCCTCCCCGTTCTACGCACACACAGAGCGCACAGAGGCAATCACCCAGACAGACTTTGAAAACAGGAAAGAAAGGCCCTGGCTTTTTGAAAAGATCACCTATATCGGATGCCCAAGGCTAATGTGACTCAAAGGTTGGCATTTTATGATGATGGCGGGGAAGCAAGAGCAGCAGATTGTGTCATTTGCAGGGCACTGGCATAAATAAATGTTTCTGTTTCTATATATAAAAAAAGAACATTTAATTAAATGAAGGCACACTCATCTACGGACAATATGACCAGGCCAGAGAGACTGCTTTCTGTGTTCACATACGCTGCTTGCTCTCTAAACACTGCATTTGATCCAGACTTAAATTGGATAGAAATTTAACCAAACTGAGATCAACAATATAATAACATCCTCTAACTCAAAGAGTTACCAAGGGGAATTGAAGAGAAAACATTAGAGGAAATCAGCATGTAGATACACTGTATCTATAAGCTTATCTAAGAATGAGAAAGCTGTGGGTATCCAGGCTGCATATGAAATATAGATTAATATATCCTGCGTGGAATTGCACCGCAGCCAACACAACTTAGTTCAATATTCATTCTTCCTAAACAGGGCTGAAGACTAGTTAGAAAAATCATCACACACACACACACACACACACACACACACGTGTGTATATATATGTATCCTCAAAAAAAATAAGTGAAGAAAAAACAAGCAATAAGAGCAGAAGGGGGGAAATACATATATATATATATATATATATATAAATGCACACACACACACATATATATACATATATATTTTTTTCTAATGTATATTTCATATACATATATGTGGTGGTGTGTGTGTGTGTGTGTATATATATATATATATATATATATATATATGTTTTCACCCAAAACATGAACCTGCTATTTGAATAGGAAAAGAGCGCATATAAAAAGAAAAACGTAATCAAGACCTTGGACAGCTTTTGAACCTTTTCTCCCCCCTCCCCCAGCCCTTTCTGGGCTCTTTGGTGCTGCGTCCTGGTTCTCTGGTTTTAAAAATGGCTCCATACTGCTCTCTGCTGTTGGTTTATAATTTTCTCCTTGGAAAGCTCAGAGCAATTTCCGCTGCTCTGGCTGTATGTCAGGTCCTGGTTGGAACTCATACCTAACAGAACTGTCTCCTAATTTAAAACAAGGCACATGAATATTTTGTAGATTTGGACTGTGAAATCTAGCTTCCTGGCAACATTTTTTTCCTCCAAATTATCTGTACTCTCTGACCTTAAGAAGATCTCATTCTAGCCACAAGAATCATTTGAATTTAAAAGATTGTCCTCCTAAGGAAATTATGTGTTATTGAGAAATCCCACTATAGATTTGTATCTCTAAGAAAGTGAGGTGGAAAGGAGAGGACATTTTGGAGATGGATGTGAAGACTAATTAATATCACTCCTTAATATCCACATCACATTGAATTCAATTTCAAACAAGGAAATTAATAAAATAACACATGTGTGATAGAGCACAGCACAAGGTGCGTACTCAATAAATGTAAATGAGATTTGAATCAAATCCAAGAAATTGAAATAGAGAATTGTAATTTGGGGGAAAAATTAACCTCAGGAAAAATACATTTTAAACAGTACATAAAGTATTCAAAGTGTTTTTCCTCTCCTTTGAAAACATAAGAGTGGGGGAAAGAGTGATTTGCTTAATATAAAATACCAGAATGTTATGATTTTACCAAAAATTATATTATTTCATAGAGGCTAATCAACTCAAGCATAAAAATATTTACTGGGGCTTATTCAGTGATAATATATTTTTTCCTTTGGAAATAACGATGATTATGAAAGACAGTTAACAGCTGTAATTGGACGTTTTAATGTGTGGCAACATGACCACATGACTTAATCCAAGAGCATATGGTCAATTGTGTGACCCTGCTTGACAGACAGGAAGTTGTTATATTCCATGTCATTGTTTTGAACTGCATCTAAAGCATACAACCCTATTACCCTGCTCAAGAGAAACATGAAGAAAATGAAAAGGATGATGGGAATTAAGATGTAAAATTGGCAAGTCTCACTTACCAGGGCCTTTGTCCCTGAAATTTATTGTTACTGTAGAGGGATTCTGTTGTGTAGATGCCCTACAGAATCAGGATGGATTCGCACCCCAAATTCGGTTTGAATGTCGAGACGGATAACACCACACAGATATCAAAAGATATGAAAAACTTCATTACTCTCATAATGAGGCTCTTTGGAAAAAGCAGGGTGATTCATAAGCAAGTCTAGGCAAGTCCCTGGCTTTATAGGGCAGGGAAAAGAGACAGAACTGGGGTTTTTATGATGTTTAGGACGCGTGGCCAGGCTGGGGGGTTCCAGGCATGGTTTGAACTTTTCACAGTGCCAAAGGAATGACACTTGGCCTCTAACCCATTTGCCCAGAGGTGGGGCAGAAAGGCAAAGAAGGGAGAAGTGAGCCTTAAAAAAAGCTTTCAGCAGTCAAACATTTAAAAAACAAAACAAAACAAAAAAAGGAATCAAACAGTTTATTACAAAGGCCTCCAATTTACATTAGCAGCAGTTCTGATTTAGTTATTTAGATGATGTGAAAGGTCTCTAAACATCCTCAACGATACCTCTGTGAACTCAACCTAGTAATCTCTAAATGTAGATCATCTCTCAAAGGTAATAAAAAGCAGCCGATTCTACATAGAGACACTGAGGGCTTCAGATTCTAGTTTTTGAAATGAAGAAACAAAGAGACAAAAAGAAAGAGATTTTGTTTTATAAACACCTTTATCCAAGCGATTCTATTCAGTAAGCACATATTGAACTGTCCGGCTGTTTCAGGTGATGGTGACACCGGCCCTGCCCTCAAGGAGTTTTCAGTCTACCGGCGACGAGTGCCTCCGTAGAGAAATAATTTCAGATGGGCAGTGTTAGGAGGACAGTGTTAGAAGGAGAGAAGGAAGAGAAAAAAGTTACGGACTCTGTCCTGAGGGCTCAAGAAATAAGAGAAATGTCGAGAAAGCATTATTTTCAATAATGAACGCAAAATTACCAGGCAAAAAAGAAAACCAAGGGGATTTGAGGCAAAGAAAAACACCATGGGAAAGCAATGAAGGTATGAACCTCATTGACATTTTCAGGTCACCACAGGTAGTTCAGTCTCCTGGATACATAGATTATGAAGAGACGTAGTGAGCACAGATGAGACTGAAGAGGCCAGAGCGAAGGCCAGAGCCGGAGGGCTGGCCTGTCATGGCAAAATGCTTGGACTTCATTCCGCAGGGCAACAGCTTTCAACGTCTTTGTTTTTTGTGGGTATTGTTTCAACTTCTCTGATCACACATTCCTAGCAGTACAAAAAATTCGATTATTAGCCCCCAGTGTAGACACATGAATTTCCCATATTATTTGCAGGTATTGCCATTTGCAGATATTAAGGTACAGTAAACATCTAGGACAAATTCATCATTAATTAAATTTCTAAATTGACTCAACTCAAGCATGTGGCTGTCACTAAGGCATAAACAAAACCGACTTCCATTAAGTCAAAAATCATCACTTAGAAACAGAAAATAAGAAATGGAACTAAAAGTTAAAAACAGAAAACCCAGCAAACCATTAAAACGACAATTCCAGAAGCTTGAAAATTCTTCTGGAAGCAACCTGCATGTTTTTGAAAGTTTATTAAGCCATGGTATGAATTTTTTTTCATTTCCCTTAGAATTATTGTGATGGTTAATTTTATGTGTCCACTTGACTGGGCCATGAGATGTCCAGATTAAACATTACTTCTGCATGGGTCTGGGAGGATGTTTCCAGGTCACTCAGTACATTGTCCTCCCCATTGTGAATGGGCTTTGTGCAGTTTATGGAGGGCCTGATTAGAACAACAACCCGAGGGAGGGCAGATTCATTCCCTTCCTGTCTGCCTGCTGAAGCTAGAACATCAGTCTTCCTCTACCATCAGGCTGGGATTTACTCCCTCAGCTGACCTGGTTCTTAGGCCTTTGGACTCAGACTGGATATATACCAACAGCTTTGTTAGGTTTCTAGATCATGGGACTTCTCAGCCTCTATAATCATGTGAGCCAGCTCCTCATAACAAGTAACCTTTGGGCGCCTAGATGGCTCAGTTGGTTAAGGGGCTGCCTTCAGCTCAGGTCATGATCCCAGAGTCTTGGGATCGAGCCCCGTATTGAGCTCCCTGCTCTCCCTCTGCCACTCGCCTGCTTGTGCTCTCTCTTTCTCTTTCTCAAATAAACAAAATCTTTTTAAAAATAACCTTTTATATGTTATTGATTTTGTTTCTCTGAAAAACTCTAATACAAGCCTATATAAGCAAACTAACATTCCCGGGCACAGGGAGAACAACTGCCTTCTGCCTATAGGTAAATACAGGTCTTTCAAGGCTTGGAGTTTATACAACTTGGGTAAATCTTCTTAATGAAAAAGGATACAAAAAACCCTCACTTTTGCAACTTTGGAATACATGACCATGTAACACATTGCTGGGACCATACCCCCAATCTTTGTAAACGGTCCATGTACCTGAAGGAGATGGCAATTTAGGATTTAGTGAATGTGAATAATTCCTTCTCTGCTGCTGCCTGTATCCTGGAGTGGTGGCCACCTTCCTGCTTGGTTACTCCATTTAAATTCTCAGGAAGCTGAGTTCCTTGAAGATCTAGGTCAACTTTACGTTGAAAATTTTTCTGTTACCAAAGACTGAAATAAAATGCTTAAAAAATAACTAACTAACAACAACAAAAATACCTGGGCTGTTTACTTTGGGGGCTATTTTACTAGCATTCCCAAAGGATTAAAAATGAAAAACACTGGTGTTGAAAAAGTATAAGGATACTGGATATGAATCCTATAAAAATACTGCAGCATTGCATAATACTGTTGGGATCTAAAGTTGTACTAGAAAACTGCTTAGGAGCCATTTCTCCTCCAACAGTTCCCAAGTTTAAAAAAAAAAAAATGGTATACACAAAGCATTATTAAATTTTCAAATAAATATTTGCTACCAGCTCTAGGCACTGGCTCCATGCAATACATTCAGCAGCATTTGAGTCTAAGTCCCACAGCAGGAGACTTTGGCAATTGGCTTTCTCTATCTAAAGTAATTCTAGAGCAGAGGAATTTCCAGTTTAGAACGATTATAAATTGCCACTTAAGAACAAAGTATGTAGCATTTGAGCACACATATATAAGATACTTTTTTTTTTAAGATTTTATTTATTTATTTGACAGACAGAGATCACAAGTAGGCAGAGAGGCAGGCAGAGAGAGGAGGAAGCAGATTCACTGCTGAGCAGACAGCCCGTTGTGGGGCTCCATCCCAGGACCCTGGGATCGTGACTTGAGCCGAAGGCAGAGGCTTTAACCCACTGAGCCACCCAGGCGTCCCATAGAAGATACTTGTAATCTCTTTTTTGTTCCACATTTCTAGATGACTGATGCCATAAGGAAACCTTTGCAGGACTGTGCATTGTGTTTGAATAAATGGTAAATGCCATGTATGTGGTATCACCCTTTTTTCTACAAAAAATCATTATAATTGTTATTTTACCAAATGTCCATGTCATTGATTGTCATTCTCCGCCCTCCACGCCCCGCTATGTGGTATCAGTTACCAAGAGGCATAGCCAAGAACAAGCACAAACTTACTATGTGAAAGATCATTTTAATAGTGAGCCCAGTTATGGCATCCAGTGAGTTATTGTAAAATTGTTCACACCTTCTGGATTAAAACCCAGACACAAAGGGTAGGGATTATTATTATACCTAAGTGTGAATTATCCTGGAGCAAATTGGAAACAAGGTTTATTCTACACTGCAATTACTAATGTGTACTTTTAAGCACTGACAAGAGTCTGGGGCTTTTCTGGACAACTATCTTCCTCTGGGACTCACTGAAGCAAATGAGAAGGTATTTCATTGTTCCATTTTTTACCCACAGGCTGAGAGTGTCCACGACAAAATATAAACTAGTGTGAGTGCATGTTGATACACATTGAGTAAACACCCTGCTTATTTATTAATGAGAATGATGTCACCAGTCAATAGAAAACCGGTTTTATGAAAAAACAGTTTTCTATTGATCAAAGAGGTTACAACCTTTTGGTGCTATTTTGACTTAACAAAGTATTCCAATGACTTTATCTCAATGTAGAAAAATATCAACCCTCCTGAATCCTAGTACCCACCCCCAGCGAAAACCCCTAAAGACCCCCACATTCCACATTATAGTATTGCCATTGGATTCTTTCCTGTTTTTTTGTTCCTTTCATTATCCTATTTTTTTTCTATGTTGTTTTCCTCCTTTTCAACAATTATACCTCAACTCTTAACTTTCCTTCTCTTCAGACTGCAGATTTTGTCATTCCAAGACTCGGTTAAAATTTCATTACTTCCGTCTTATTTTGTGCACATGTTCTAATTGATTTCAATCCCCACCCCCATACTGTAGTAAGATCTAACCACCTAAGGAAGCATTTTTATCTTCCACCAAGTCAGCTTTTCTTTGAAGTGTCAGTGATTGACAGCAAGGACTGCTGAGGGTGGTACTGAGTCAGCAGAACCACCACCAGATGAATAAGCCAGAGGAATGTCAAACGTAGAAGAAAAAGGGAAGCTGAAATAATGGACTAAACTAAATAACAAAAGAACAGTAGCTGATTAAAGCTGTGTTTCCTAAATTTAGATAGCCATAACCATAAGCTTCAATGAAATAGATACTGTATTTTAAAAGCCTTTAGGCTTTTAAATAAGGTGCCTGGGTGGCTTAGTCTATTAAGTGTCCGACTCTTGATTTCGGCTAGGTCATGATCTTGGGGTCCTGGGTGGAGCCCCGTGTTGAGCTCCCTGGTCAGTGTGGAGTCTGCTTGCTCCCTCTCCTTCTACCCCTCCCCGTGCTCTCTTTCTTTCTCTGTCTCTCTTTCTCTATCTCAAATAAATAAATCTTCCAAAAAAAAAAAAAAGCCCTTAGGCTGCATATCACTTGGGCTCTTGATATTCTACCTAGAGCTTACCATTTGCTGAAAAAGTTAGGCATTTTTATATACAAAAAACTGTCTTAGAAATAATTTTAAAAAGCAATAAACTTTTTTATGAACAAAAGATTTGAATTAGTTCACAAAAAGAAAAATACAAGAATGATTGGTACATTAAGAAAAGTACTACTTTCTTAACCAATAAAGAAATGCAAATCTAATACATATCTGTTGCTTATCAGACAAAAAAAAAAAGAATTCTCACTGTTAGTCATATATTGCAAATTTAACGAGACATGACTTTTTGAAAACATTTGGATACTGTAGCAGCAATTTCTCTTGCTGCTTAGCTTATGAAAATAATTGGAAAAATAGGCAATGTATATGTATATACACATGTTCAACTAGCATTGTTTAGAAAAGCAAAAAGCTAAATGTCCAAAAGTTTGGTATTAGTTGAATACATTTTAGACTATCTATACAGTTGAATGTCATGTAGCCATTAAAAAAATGATTATGCAAACTATATAAATGGAATGCACATAGAAAGATGGCCTAATGTTCTGTTAAACAGAACATTTTCAAAAAATGTATATATTATGATTCCTTTAAAATATAAACATGTCTGTGTAATAAATATTTCACAGAAAAGAATTGTGAATGATTAATCCAAATATATCAGTGATTATCTCTGAAGAGTGAAATTATTCATGATATATCCTTTCTCCTATTTGATCATTTGTTTCATCTAAGTTTCTACAACAAATATAAATCTATAATAAAAACATTTTTATTGAACATGTTAAAATAAGATTAAATTATGAAGTTATATGGATATTCAGAGTTTAGGAATGAGTAACTAGGATTAATAATTCAAAAAAGACATACCTATAAAAGGTGGTCTAAGTTGGAATTTTTATGTTCTGTCCCAACTTTTCAAAAGAAGAAAATTTTCCTGTAAGCAGGAGTTGTAAACAAGGGTCTAAAACTAATTTTTGTCAATCGCCAAAAGAAAAGGTGAAGCATAAATAATCCATATCCTAATTTCTAATGAGATTCACATGCTTCATACATACACACTTAACTAACTTTTGTAGAATGCTTGCTCTTTGTTGCACACACTTCTTTTGTGAATATAGTATTTAAAAACCTGCCAAATAAGAAGTAGCATTATCATCCCTAATTTCTGAATGAGAAAAAAAATGGCTTTACCAAGGTAACTATTAAAATGGCTCTACCAAGGTATTATGCAGGAATATCATGGAGGATGTTGTCCACTACTGTATCTACAACTATCACAATTATCTCTAAAGAGGTTTAAAACCACAGATTCCTAAACCCTATACCAGACCTACGGAATTTGAATCTCCTAGGCTATTAGAATGATTACGTTGGAAATCACTAGATGGTATCATTCAGGATGTCCTTTTGAAGACTTAAAGTAGAAATTTCTTTCTACTTTGGATTTTCCTCTCCTGAGATATTGATATCTTTAATCAAGTATAGTCATTAAACTCAGCAAGAGAGGCTAGAGCCCTGGGCCCCATGTTGTAGCCCCATTCATATCTCAACACAAAAGTTTAATTTCTGGAGAATACTTGGTGTCTCTCTCACTCCTGATCTAAATTCAACATTGGCATAGTGAGCTCTGACACTTAAATATAGGCAATAGATTCTTGCATAGAAAAATAGCATTTCCCAGTAGTACCAAGAATCCATTTTCTTTTTTCTCTTCATGTTCCAGTTCATGGTTCTTGGGAAATGTGTGAAGTAGCAGGGTAGTCACAACTATTGCATGTTGTGCAATATGCAGGAACAATTTCACAGTGTTAATCTATCTAGGTATAGCATCTTAAAATTTTTCAGTTTGGTTATTTGGAGGTGTTTTTGTCAAATCAGAAGGACATGATTTTCTTAAAATGCTGGATTGATTTTAACTTTTAATTATTTGGACATGTACGGGCTTCTATGTGTAGTCTTGCCACGAATGTTAGAGTTGGGACTGCTTTTAGCAAATGTATATATGATCGTGCCTTCAGTTTTTGGCAACTCAGATTGAATTTTTTGTAATCCCCCATCTTGGTCAGAATAGGCTGTAAGACCTAGCTTTCTGTAACTTACGTTTTTATCTTTCCTGGCTATCCTAACTTTATTTTTCCATTGCTTTTTAAAAAAGTTTTATGTTGATTTATCATCATTTATTATATTGATCTAATAATCTATAATCTTATTGAATTTTATGTGTTTTTGTAGGCAACTATAAAGTTATTTAGAAATGAAATAAATTAGAAAGTAAAAGGAGGGGAGGAAGAAAGGATAGAAAAAGAAAAATATTTGTCCAACTTAAGTTATCTGGAAAGTAATAGAGCACAAATTTAAACCCTGTCCTGTCTTCAATTTCAGTTCATATTCCATTGCATCACATTATCAATGTGGTTTTATAAGCTAATATCATTGCCAAAGGATATGCTCCAATACAATATGGAAGTTATTTTTCCAGATAAGTTGAAATGCCAATTTAAAAAATGTTAACCATTTTATGAAAAAAAAAAATCTTTCAAAACCTATTAAGCACTCACATGCTTCAGGATCAGCATTATAAACATAAATTATTGTTGTGTATTATATACAGGTGATCTCAGTTATTTACATATTTGATTTTTATAAAACTGCCAAATTCATAACTTCTTTATTCATGGTTTGATTAATTCAACAAAATATTTATTGAGCACTTATGGTACTTAAAATACAGCAAGGAACAGTAAAAGGCAACAATCTCATTTGGCTTATTTCCTAGGGAGATACAGACATTAAGAAAAGGCACTTAAAAAATGTGGATCGATGGAGAGATGATAGATAGATAATAGATAGATAGAAAGAGAGAAAGAAAGTAAGTTAGTTACCTGGTAGTTAGTATAGAAAAAAGAAAATTGGATGAAAGTAAGGTGGGCTGAGAGTCCTGAGGTACCTGAGCGGAAATTAGAATTTCTGAGGGTGGTCAGGTCAGCCTCACTGAGAGGGTTAAGAGCTGAATAAAGCCTTGATAAATGTGATGTAATTATCCAAGTGAATATCTGGGAGAAGAGCATTCTATGTAGAAGTAATGGCCGATCCCAAAGGCAGGAATAGGCTGAAGCCCAGGGGGCAGAAGAATAAGCAATATCCCTAAGTCATCCTTCCTACATCAAATTCGATGTTTCATTCACCAGTTGATCAATGATGATATTTATCTACAGCAAGGTGCTGTTTTCCTGGCTTGTACTTATCATCAACATAACCATCGGGGAGAGTATTTGCAATGTGACTATTCACACAGCATGTCCTTTGCCATGTGGCACTCTTCCAGAAGCCCGTGGATAACTGGACTTTATAAGCTTCTCTACTCAGTCCAGCTTTAATACCAGCAGAGGCCATTTTATTTGTCTAACCTCCCTGAAGTTTTCATTTGTCCTCAGTTTCTCTGTAGCAGTGGGGAGCAGAGCCAACAACATTTGCATATGTGTGAGGAGTTTTACAGTAAACTCTGAGGAGTTTTTATAAGTCTGATCACTCATGTGTCCAGGTAAGACAGACTCTGGGGGCAGAGGTTTAAATATGGGGGCTATCCTCCAATTTTTCTGGTACAGCCTCTTTGGATTTTCCATATCCAATGAGAGAACTACTATTAAGACCAGTATCATAGATTCAGAAATGCTTGGAAATTTTTACCTGTCTGATTACCTAAAGCAGAGTATCATAATTACATTATATACTATGGCTCTCTGGGAATAGAACACTGTCTTACAACATGAGTCTATTTTGCAACTCTGAGTGGTCAATATTCAAATTAATTTTCAAAACTACATTTGTGAAATTGGAAGATTAAAATTATTATTCTTTTTTTTTTAAAGAAATTTGTTTATTTGTTTGTTTATAAGTAATCTCTACACCCAACATGGGGCTTGAAATCACAACCCCAAGACCAAGAGTCACAAGCTCTTCCAACTGAGCCAGCCAAGGCACCCCTGAAATTTTTATTCCTTTTTTTTTTTTTTTTTAAAGATTTCATTTATTTGACAGAGAGGGATCACAAGTAAGCAGAGAGGCAGGCACAGAGAGAGAGGAGGAAGCAGGCTCTGCACTGAGCAGAGAACCTGATGTGGGGCTCGATCCCAGGACCCTGAGATCATGACCTGAGTCAAAAGCAGAGGCTTTAACCCACTGAGCCACCCAGGCGCCCCTGAAATTTTTATTCTTATGAGAATGTTCTGTTGTTACTATGCTAGCAAAATTTCTGCCACCTTCAGTCTTTTTTTCTCCCCTTTATCTCTTTCTTCCCTGCTGTTTAGGATATGCAAAAAATTGTAGACTGGAAGTCAGTAGATCTATTTGTGGTTTATTTTGTCATAAATTTGCTTTTTAGTCTCAAACAACTTATTTCTGAAGGGCATCAGGATATGCCACCCCAAAATATACCACTTTGTCACACAGATTATTTTAAGCTGAAAATATTTGAGATTCAACAATGGCAAGCAAGGAAGCAAAAAAGAAAAAGAAGAAGGATAGAGGGAAGGGAGGGAGGGAGGGAAAGAAGAGGAAAGGAAAGGGGAAGGGAAGGGAAAGGAAGCGGAAGGAGAAAAAAAGAGAATGGGAGAAAGAAAGAAAGAAACCTTGTAGCTTTCCTCACCTGAAAAAAGCAGCAATCTCTAGGAAGTAATGCCGCCATAAATTCCTCTTCAGGGCAGATGATCTCTCAGAAGGGAGAATGTGTAAAGCACCCACCACCATTCTTTTCTCCAGAAGGCTTTCATGGCCCTGAAGGAGATGGAAAGACTGCTCATACCGGTATCCATAAGCATTATCACAAACGATCTTATCTCCTGTTTGTTGTCCTGAAAATCCATGTATCCTGCCAAAAACATCTTCCGGTTTACCCTAGGTGCCTTTCTTCTTCCTCCTCTTCACCTTTTAAGATGGTATAGAAGCCTCAAATTCTAACCATTCCTGAGTTACTCATCAATCACTGCATTGTCCTACATGTGAATAAATGTCCTACATGTATAAGTAAAGTCCTTTTTCTTTTTGTTACTCTGCATTTTGTCATTTTATTTTGCAGCACTCTATAACTGAACGTAGGAAAGCAGAGGAAGAGTTTATCCTCCCCTGCAGTTCTTTGAACCTTAGTTTCCTCATACCTATAATGAGGTAGTTTAGAACTACCGCACAAAACTATTTTGAATACTACATGAGAATTATAGCAAAGTGGGCTGAGAATGATTAATTCCACAGAGAAGGGTAGCAACACATGAGTTTTAGTAAAGTGAAATGTGTTGCTGGACTTTTTAAGCTCACTGGAAAACAATTTAATTTAATCATAAAACGGTATTATTAATTGCCATTAGATCTTATTCCTGGGAAATGCTTGGTTTCAGGCATTTTTTTAAGAGACCAAAGGCGTAATAATAATAATAATAATAATAATACATAGCCCCAAGCTGGACATCCATGACCAAGTACCATTAATAAAACGAAATACAGGAGAAATTTAATGACTTCAAGTTTGTTTTCACTGTAGCATGGCTACTTGGGAAATATTGCAGTCTCTCTTTAGGATGCAAAACCTTTGTGATTACAAAGAGAACAGCTGAATTTAAAGAAAAAATGTTGTATGTTCACCTGGTGATAAAAAATTCTATTGTTTAGAAATTGTCTCTCTTCCATCCTTTCTCAGCTTTATATTTCTCTGGAAATATAAATCATAGTAATACAATCTCTTGTGGAGAATCTTTGAATTTTAACATCAATGCTGAAAATTAGAAAAAACAGTCATTAATTAATAGACTCACTTTCCCTCCACTTTGAATTCTTCTTTGATTTATTTTAAAATAATTCTCCTTTGGTTTACACTGTGAAGAAGGCTTTTGTTATTTTTGTTGTTGTTGTTGTTGGGTTTTTTTGGGGGGGGGGTAGTTTACTTTATTTGTCTAGGAAAGCCTGCAAAAGCTCACTGGTATGTCACATCTCAAAGGTAGGCATGTGCAAATCTCTACTCATGATAAAAAGAGGAAATATCCACTAAGGTACTGGGCTCCATCTGGTGTAAACTACTGACATGTGAGAAAGTGAATAATCTATTGTTGAATTTACAGGACCTTTTGTTTTGATCTTTCTTTCTGTATTTCTTTCAAATACAGCTTCTATAGTGAGGATGGTGGAAGAAAGGAAGGGGGTAGTTAGAGAAAGACATAGCGAAGGGGAGTAAGGGTTAAGGAACATATCAAAGCTAGAAAGATACTCTTGCAGTACACCTTACAGGAAATCTTCCTTGTGAGTCACACCGAACTGATAAGTTGTCTGGGCTGAGGGAGGGCAGAAGAGGCAGAAAGAAACATGGCTCTTTCACCTTGGGAATGACAGAACCTGAGGCTCGCAGGCGAAAAACTAATGAGTGAATCAAACAAAATGCATGATTACATCCTCTAATGCTTTCATTTGAGGGCAGTTCTTATTAAATCACAGATGAAATTATTGCCCATCCCCAAGCAAAGAGTAGGAAAGAGGAGTGCTTGTCCCCCAAGTAATGCAAAACCAATGCAGTATCTCTTTTTCGTGGGCACTGACTCCCGCTCTAAGTGGTAGCATTAGTTAAAGGTCCCTAGGGTAGGGTGAATAGTCATTCATTTAAAAAGCAAAAATTTAAAAAAGCAACCCACATAAAACACGTTAGGCTTGGATGTAGCACATGCTCATTTGGGTCACAGTGATTTATTTCTTTCAGTTCCAGAGCCCTCTCATAGCTCCATTGTATGGGGATGTGTTTATAATTGTTATATACACATATGTGCATAGACATTCAAATACAAATATGAAAAACTCTTTTGAAAGGATAAAGAAACAAATGATTATTTGTAGCCTGTGAGCTCTAAAGCAGTGTTTCACAGAATATTATCCAGGGACAAGCTACATGAGAATTACCTGGAGATGTCTATTAAAATGCAAATTTTTAAGTGGCAGCAGACCCAGTGAATCAGAATTTCTGCCAGGGGTCCTAGTTTGTGCCTAGATGGGGCCTGAGGAGCATTTTTAGCAAGCAAACCAGCTTATTCTTATGTACATTAAAGTTTGTGAATCACTGTTTTAAATGTGTCTTGGGATCTAACTGTAGCTCTGCCTGATGTGTGCAAATCAGTACACATTTTTTAAGCACTGTATTAACCCTTACAGGTGAAAAAAATTAGGTATTCTGACACAGAATTCAGGCAGCTACAAATGTATACCTCTCAGAAAAGAATTCCTATACCTCAGTGTGGACATTGTTGCTATTGAGTCTGTATATAATCCAGCCATTCCACTTTCAGTTATCACTGTGCAGAGGAAAGGAAGTCACCTGGTATGGATTCCTTATAATGTACTGGCCTGAAAATACCTGGGCAAAGAAATCACATAAAATAATTTCCCAGAGTCAAAATACTGATCTCTACCGCTAAATGCATTACTATCTCCTTATTTGTTATGTATCTCCTTCAAGCAAAGCCTGTTCAG
This sequence comes from Neogale vison, assembly GCF_020171115.1. Classification (NCBI taxonomy): domain Eukaryota; kingdom Metazoa; phylum Chordata; class Mammalia; order Carnivora; family Mustelidae; genus Neogale; species Neogale vison. The sequence continues at coordinate 82,013,364 of NC_058092.1, read as the reverse complement.
GAAGATTTTGTGATTTTTATCTTCCAAGGCACAAATTAATAGTACTTTCTTTTAGTAAATTCATACCCAATCTTATTCTGGCACTGGGAATGTGGAAGGGGTAAAATAAAAACTCTGACCTCAACTTGCCTTGGCGGAAGAGAAACCTGAAATTGCATGAGCTATCACTAGGGATTATCTGCACATTTTCTAAATGTTCCATTTTATGGGTGATAATGAGACATACAGTTATTAATCCATGTTTATATGAATGACTTTCAAATATATTAAACAGAATTTAGACACTAAAGTAGGCATATCTGAAAAACACTCTTCTAGCAGAAAAGAAACTGTGTGGTTATTTGGTTGTATGTTACATATATGTGTAATCAAAATACATGTGCAATCTCACTGAAAGTCTCAGGCAAAAGGTCTAATTATATGCCATTATTAGTCTCAGTAACTTTACTCAATTTTGTTCAAGCAAAAAACAGAATAGACAAGCACCTAAAACTTCTGTAAATTATAATGGAGAAAACTGATAATTCTGGAGGTCCAACCATAGTAAATGATGGGAGTGAATAATATTGGGAAATAGGAGAGGCAACAAGGGAAGGAGCCATCGCTAGCTGAACAATGTTAAGTGATTGCATTATGCAGTATTTGAATTTATGCTCTATCTCTTAATTATTCCTGTCATTCCATCCATTGTTCTCCTACCTTGCAGGAGAACAGAAATTAATAGCCAGCCTCCTTAAAGAAAGGAGATCCTGTCCCCGTGTTCTTTAGTGCCATCTGCATCATCAGTAAAGCAGATGTCTGATAAGGCAGCTATTCTGAGCACAGGGAACAAGAAGGAAGAGCCCCCTCCTCAGCAAAGGCTTTCTCCTGAACGTTCTTGAAACAACTCCCTTTTGCCCTTTCAACTGCCACAATTCCATGAGTTCTGGTTTCCACGCTAAAGCTGGCTTAGAGAATCAGATGAATAAGAAGAATCCCTGGTTTAAATTCATTGCGGGGACTGAACCAAAAATGAAGAGGAAATTTCCATTTTGCTTGCCATCCATTCAATACTGCAGAGAAAGAAGAATGTGAAAGCTTTTCTGCAGTTCAACCTATCTCCAGGAATATCTAGAGATAAGAATATTTTAAAATTACACAGAACTCAGTTTTCTTTTAACCAGTGCCTGCTGAACATAGACACCAGCCTGTGAGAGGGGAGTGATAGGATCACATGAGTATTCTGAAGGGAGATGCCATATTTCAACCTTCTCTGTATTACTTTCAAATGCATCATAGTGGTGGGGGGAACCCTAAGTCTTAGAGATTTATGTTAAAGTACATTCCACTGGTATCAGATCTGAAGAGAATCCTCTGTAGAAATGGTTTTCTGTAAGGCTAGACTAATAAAAAATGAGACAATTGGATGCCATCTTATGGAATAATCTAGTAAGTGCCTGTCTTGTTCCCAGTACACCCATTCATTTCAAAGGAGACCTGAGAGGTGTAGACTCAAAGTCTACATATACATGAAAAGAAAGAGTGTGACCAGCCAAAGTACATTGTATTTCAAGAAAGCTTGAGTTCATCTTGAATATCGTTCGTTATTCCCTTTGGAATCTGGAGTTCAAGAGCACTGAGTTAATTTAAGAACCAGCAACTCTGATATGTAGCAATTGGGAAAATTGTGCGAGCATGCACACACACACACACACACGCACACTTGCACACAAAACATATACACTCAAATATGTCAAACGCCAAATTAAATTAGATATGGTTAATGTGATCCTTGATTTATTCTTATTTGAGTCATCAATTTATTTCATACCAATATTTCTATCCTTAGTTATTTATTGCTATTATTTGCATCTCTTCAATACTCATTGCTCTTTTCTTTCCATTGAATTGTTCCTTGTATAAACATTGACCTTGCTTTAGCTTGCATGACAGTTTTACCCAGAAGCTTGGGTGACTTCACCATAATTTTCCCTCTGATCTGGAATGTTTCAGAAAATTTGAGTACAGAGCAAAATGTCCATATATGCAGTTGGTTATAACTCCTTAGGTAAGATTATAGACATAGAATTCACACCCAGTTTTCAGTATATGTACCTCTAAACTTTTGGCATTGGTCATGAGACCTTTTACACAGATTATTTAGTTCTAATACCTCCATCAACATTTCGAACTCAGAGGAGCTTCCAGAAATTAGGCTGATTTTGACATCTTTCTGTTCCACCAGTCAAAAATTATCAGGCTAGGGGCGTCTGGGTGGCTCAGTTTTTAAGCCTCTGCCTTCAGCTCTGGTTATGATCCCAGAGTCCTGGAATCGAGCCCTGCATCGGGCTTCCTGCTTGGCATGAAGCCTGCTTTTCCCTCTCTCACTCCCCCTACTTGTGTTCCCTCTCTCACTATCTCTCTGTCAAATAAATAAAACCTTAAAAAAAAAAGAAAAAAGGAAAAGAAAATTGTCGGGCTAACCAGATAGGAGAGTGAAATAGAGTCCACAATTCTTCTGTAATTCCTGAATCTTGCAAAATTCTTAAAAACTAAGATCTTAAATTAAGTTTGATTCGCATCTTATCACTGAAGCCTGATCTTAATTGAGAAAAGGATTTTCATAGTTTTTGTCTATACCACTTAGCATAAATATTCATATGATTCTCCCCAGAGATATTAATGCATTTGGTAATAGATGCTATCTCAGAATCTGCTGGGATATTACATAACATAGTGCACGGTATGATGTAATATAACAAAACATGGAAAAAAAAAAAACATTAAATCCTAGACGCATCTGGTCCCACACATTTCAAAGAAGGGGCTGTGAATTTGTACCTACTTTAAACAGAAATTCCACATAAAGAAATTGGACAACCCTCTAAACTGCAATACTTCCCCCCAGTGAGTGTGTTATAAAAATAACACACAAAGACAAAGCAATCATGAAAGAGCCACTGATTCATCCACCCCTCAGAACTCATCTCTCTCATGTAGTGTATGTCAGATTTCTCCTCATTTAAGCTGAGAGTTGGTTGGCCGTGATGTGCTGTGGGGGTGGAGAGTTCTGTCTTTGAGCTGTGGAGACTACTTGATCATCACACTTAACAGAGGTGCTACAGATGTTTCCGCAAGAGGGATGGTGAGACGGCCACCAAGATGACAAAACTGTAAATGTACACCCCCCTCAGAAGGGAGGGCCAGAAGCAAGTCCTTGGGGAGGGGTGTTGGCAGGGCTCTTTTTCCAGAGCTGTCTGTTGCATTTCTATACACCATTATCATGCTAAGAATTACCAGTTGGAGCTGACCCACCCTTTACAAACAGAACTTCACAGGAAAATCTGCAAAACAAAAACTAAAAACCTGTGAATCATCTGATATTCCTTTCTCCCCCTTCAGTACTCAGTTAATCTTTTTCAATACATTCCCTCTTCCTGCTCTATTCCTGCCGTTTTCTTCTTCAGCATTCCTCTGATAACAAACCTCTATATAAAAGGTTACTTCTGTAAAACAAAATGGAATCATTTCCCTAGACCCCCTCACCAGCATCTACATTGCCAACAGATGTTTCAGCAAGTCACGTAGCTCCTCAGCACTCAAGCTCCCTGTCCTTCTCATGCCCCTTGCTTTGCTGTCACTCCCGAAAGCAGTCTGCAGGTCCCCCACTCTAAATGGCTTGCCTTTCCGTGTGTACCCCATGCTCTCTCACACTGGGTATGTTTGAGTGTCCCAGGCTTTCTCCATCCTGAGAAAGATGACTTCACTTGGTGACTTCACTTGGTGACTTCACTACTCATCCTTGAGATGACTTCACTTGGTGACTCCCTTGAGATGACTTCACTTGGTGACTCCCTACTCATCCTTCGAGACTCAGCTCCCAGAACTCCCCATCCTTTGTAGAAGATAATGGCACAGTGACTGAGCCACTCTTTTCTGCCCTACAACATCCTAGACACAAGATCATTTATCCCAGACTGTTGTACTTAGCATGTCTATCTTCCATTAGCTCTGTACAACTTGAGGATAAGACAGGAATCTTATTTCAGTGATCTTTGTATTCTCAGTGTCAGGTACAGAGCTTGGTTCAGAATGCCAGATCATTAAGTACTTTTCGAAAAAAAATATCATTCATGAATATCACGCTCAAGGAAAAAACCAATAAGCTTTTCTAACAAAAATCATCCAAGAACTACTAACTGTACCTATGAAAGGCACAAACTTACCTAAAAGACTGAGAATCAGACCTTCGTGTTTGGGTGTTAAGCCCTGAGTTACCAGGGCTAGATGCAGCATGTGCCAACACCATAGGCTAGATGCAGCATGTGCCAACACCATAGTTTAACAGAAGGTCTTTTGCAGGGAGCCTGCTTGATACATGAACTAAGGAAATAGCTAATTACACTACACTCTCCTTCCTACACCCCAGCATCCACTTCCAAATCATAGAGAGCTGAGTTTGTTCTTGGAAATGCCAGTCCCTCTGGACTCGTGAAGAGAGCCTCATTTCAGAACATACATCATCATAAGCTGATAGTACCTTCATAATACTTCATCATTCCTGACCCACCTTCTGTGTTTTCATTGCTTTGGAATATTCAGATTCCATTCCATTTGATTTTAACGGGAAATACTCGTTTCTATGCATGTATATCGTGTGCATTACACTAGAATGGCTAGGACTGCCTATATAATTGGGCGAAAGGCTTTTCCTCGGGGAAATCCAGTAAAATTATCTTCCATTACATTTCTAAAATACTACTCATTAAAAGCAGAAATAAACTTTTATACTCATGGCTAACAATGCAGAAAAGAGTCTCCACCCTGCAGCTTATCTCAATTTCAGAAAGGAGGAGGTATTTTCCAGATGAGTTGCGGTTTGATTTGATTTTCACCCGCAATTACTATCAAGATCTTTTCCCCCAGCCTGTTTTGTGCTGGTTTAAAGCTTTGTCCTTATCCCCCATTTTCTGAATCAATGTGTTTTCTAAAAACACTGCCCAATTACTGCTCATTTGAAGTTCAGAAATCTCTGCAATTTCCTTTTCTGATGAACTTTCACTATTTATAGTCATGGATGCCAAAAGAGAGAAAGACAGGAAGAAAGAAACCCCACTTCTCCCCAGACTTCTATGTCCTTCTTTCCTGCTGCTGAATTCATTGTTTTGATTCCTTCATGCGCTGGCAAACTTTCAAGCATGCCATATGAGAATTTTAAAAATGAAGCTCTCATTTAGGAGTCACACAGTGGTGATATACACACAGAGCTTCAATTTAAACCATTATTGCATACCATCTTTTTCTTTTTATAATAATCCATTAAATGCTTTCAAGTATGGAGAAGGAATAGCAACCTGTAGATCCAAATGGAACCCAGATGACCTATAAAATACATACTGCCTCCCTGCCTGAGTTGTTAGAGCTCTCATCTCTAATGGATGGCATTGTTATTTCACCATCCAGACAACCACACACATCAATTATACATTCTCCAATGTCATGAATCACTTTTTGAAGGCAACCCGTCTTTTGGTTGTTACATATGTCATTTTTTTTAACCTCTGAGCAGAACTTGTGTGTGTGTGTCTGGGTGTGTGTGCATAAAAGATGATGTCCTTGTTTTAAATATACTGATTGATAATTGAGAAATACTTTGGAGGAACATTTAATGTTTATTCTCCCAAGCATAGACTGCACTAATATTTGTTCAGTAATTTTCTGTGACAACAATAGCAGCACTCAAGAGTACAATGTATGATAAGATATTTTCTTCCAGAAAATGCCATTTGCATTGCTTTGTGTATGTGAGTTAAGGCTTGGTTTCCCATTTATACATATATACACATTCACACTCACACACACACACGTACTTCCCTATCTACCTTCTTAAATACATTTACACTTACTTTATTACTCAAGATATGCAGTGTCTTATAAGTAGCACACAATTAAAGACATAACAGTTATGAAGGAGTCACTCCTTCATTTTAAAATCATTTCTCCAAATGGTTTATATTCCAAATGGATGGAATATTGTAGCAAAACATTTAACCTTCATTTGTGGTATAATCACCTAAAGTTTCCAAATCATCTCATTATTCTAAGTCAGTAAGTCATTACAATACCCACAAAAATGAAACTGATAGAAAGTATGGGGTATCTGAAACTCCTGGGAAGTCTAACACATAATACAAGCAGCTGCTTATCAATGCTATTCCTTAAAAAGATTTAGAAAGGAAACTGTGCAGTATTTTTTGTTAATAATTCATACTACTGACATTAGGCATTATCAGTGAAACAGTTATAATGCTTTTTGGCCTTTTCATTTCTCTCAATCCTTGTGTCTAAGAAATATATATATATATATATATATATATATATATATATATATATAGTGTATATATATTAAGGTCTCCATTACATATATATAAATATATATTTATATATATGCATATTATATATAATATATATCTTATATTTTATATATTTTCTTCACAAAGCCCAGTGTTTCTCTGAGGTTCCGGTGCCACATGTCCAAGCACTTGTTATACCTCTCCGCCTGGATACGTTACCAACACTTTATGCCCCAAATGGCTAGTTTCTCTAGACTTTCTTGTTCCCATGAATGGAAACATCACTCATTCAATATACCTATCTCCGTTTTATTCTTTTCTTCCTTCTTCTTATGCATTACAATCTGTAGTTACCACTTGGTTGTCAAACATCCCCTTGGTTGGAAATGCCTCATAGCTACCTGGCCCTCCTTCTCATCCCTACAACACAATCCTTGTACACTAACTTTTCATTTAGGACTCTGTATTAACTCCCCTTTAGCCTTCCAGCTTTCTTCATATTCTAAATATCTCCCAATTCCAATATATCATACATCCTGTAGCCAAAATGATCCTTCTGAGATCCACTCTCTTCACATCACTTCTGAGAAATCCTTTGTATTTTTCTACTGTCTACCAAAATACATACTAAGTTCTTCATCCAGGTTTCAGGGTCTTATGTCTACCACATTGCTCTTTTAGTCTTCTTATAAGGACACCAGGAGGGGACCCTGACCCTTATGACCTCATCTAAACTAAATTATCTACCCAAAGCCCCACCTGTCAAGTCACCTGTCACATTGGGGCTTAGGGCTTCAATATATGAATTTAAGGGTGACACATTCAGTTCAGAATATGTGCCCCATTTACATACTTTATCATGCTTAGAATATTCTCCCTCTCCTTCTCCCTATCAAGATTGCCCATTCTTCAAAGCTCAATGAAGCCTCTTCCTCTGTAAAGATTTTTCAGATCTTCCCTAAGCAGTTTTAATATCTTCTTCCTTTGAACTTCCTTTGAACACTGTGTTTTTCTTAACAGACTCGCCTGCACTTGTAGTATAACCAGTCATGTACATATTTAAGTCACCCTCTGGATTTTCAGTACTTTATGGAAAGGAAATGTATTTTAATCATGTTTGTATCCCCTGAAGCACTTAGCACAATGTCTGGTATCAAAAGAGAACTCAAGAATGTTTATGAAATTGGATCATAAAAATTGTTAAACCTGGACAGGGACTTGGAAAAAAGCATAACATTATTTCTGGGAAAGAAGAATTATTAGCAAAGTACAATGACATACCATCATTTAAGTATTAAAATTCAAGTGAAATGAACACGATTCATTTTTAAGAAGATGGCAGGGGGGATGGATAAGGAACCAAATTTTTGCACTACTAGCTCAGTGTTGGAAGTCATTAGAACCTGGAGAATTTCTTGTTCTTAATAATATGGCAAGAAGGAGAGAAACAAATTTGAAGCTACATTGGAAAGTGCTAAGAAGGAGCCATGGCATGGGACTTCTTTAGATTGGAGCACTTTTTCTTTTTTTCTCTCTTTTTAAAAAAATCTGATTCATCTCATTCCCCTAAATTATGTAGATATTACTTTCTCTTACCCTCCTCTCTAGGTCTGTCCTCTAAGGTATCTGTCCTCTAAGAACTAATAAACACCGTGTGCTGTTTTGAGTGTTTCTTTGCAAAATTTTGATTTCTTGAGAGTAGAAATTATTTTATAAATCTTTACATATTCAACTCAACCCAGTGCTTAGCACAGAATAGATGCTTAGCAAATATTTGTGGGTTGAGTTAATTAAGTAAACTGTTTCCACAGTCTTCTCTCTTGTGATCCTGGGTCAGTATATATCATTGAATCTCACTCTCCACATCTGCAAAGTGAATATCCAGATTGGGAGGAGGCTAAGATTGTGAGGAGGCTTGGTCAAGATAATGCATATAAAATATATGGCATATTATGATATATATATTATGGACTATTACTAGTGTGTATAAATCACCAATTTTTAAATTGTGACACTTTGATTTAGTTCTTACCCCAAATGCTTTGGAAACTGTTCTCCCTACAAATCACTCAGCATTCCACATTATTATCAGGAAGTAAATACGATGCTGAGTCATTTCTCTACCCCATTATCACAGTTAATTAAAAACTGACATGTGAACTTACACTTCTGTGATAAAGACTTAACTGTCAAGAGAAATATACTCTCATCGTAACCAGGAAGGCATCAGACAGCAGGAAATACAGGACTTTGATCCTGAGAGAAAGTAAAGAAAGTGAGCTTCATAACTACACCAGTTGACTGCCCAGAAGCAGTCTGTAGGCCACAGTACAGAGTGAGTGGACCCACACACAACCTGGCAGTCTTGGTGAATTGAGAATACAGAATTCATGAATGCTTAGATTGGGTCATTTAGATTGGCAGGTCAGAATATTAGCAAGGAGGGAGCTGTCCATTGAGGTTTATTCTGGAGAACCACATAGAAATCCCCTCAACCTTTTGCTGAATAAGGATCTGTGCTTTAGGTGGAAACATATACATGGCTGAGAAAAGAACCACCAGAAGCCAGTACCCCAGGATACATCTAGAGTTCACAAAGCTGGAAATAATCTGTAGTCCTACCAGCCAGAAGAGAGAGACTGGTGAACATGAGGGCACCGTGTAGAGTCCTCAGTGTGATATGGGTTTGAATGTATTGCTTAAAGTATCAAAATGATCCAGATAATCCAAGTACTAGGTATTTCATTGAAAAGAAATAAAAATATACATCTACACAAAGATGCACTCTTGAATGGTCACAGCACATTATTCTTAATAATCAAACAATCTGCTGTCCATCAACTGGTGAATGGATGAAATAGTTGTGGTATGTCCACACAGAGAAAGAAAGAAAACAAAGGAACCATGGGTACACAATAAAACAAGGATGAATCTCAAAAGCATTATGCTAAAAATAAGAAGCTAGACCAAATACTATATACGATATGGTTCCATTTGCATGAAATTCTAGAAAAGGCCAAAGTACAATGAAAGAAAACTCAGTTTTTGGTAATGACAAAAGATGAGGAAAGAGGTATTTCAGCATAAGAGAGTTTTTTGGAATGGTGTAAAGGTTCTATCTCATGTGTGGCAGTGGTCATGTGAGTATGTACATTTTTTTCAAAATTCATCAAATTGTGCTCCTAAATTGATGACATGTATTGTATACAAATAATATCCTAATAGGTTTAATTTTTAAAAACTGACCATATGTCTTTTTAAAAAGCATTCTTTAGCCTATTATTTATGCCTTTAGTCCTCCACAGAATTCATTTTCAAGTTTTAAGTTATGCTTCAGTGTCCAGGGTGCACTGTGTAGCCATCTTTAGTTTCAAGGGAGACTGGGAAAGTGAATGGGAATGGTGGTAGAAAGGGGCAAGGCCAAAGACAATGGGGAATGGCTACTGAGTTGTCCAATCAAGAGTGACTGCCACCATCTCACACTAAATTTTGAGTAGAAAACAGAATAATTCTTAATATAAGTTTGCTCAGAGCAATGTAAACTAGTGTAAGTCAAAGCATGATACATTCTAGTTAACTGTATTTTCTGGTTAGCTAGAAAAGTATTTAGAGTTTTATCAAAAATCTTTCTTAGACACCTAGGAGTCATTCCTTCTTTACTCAGTACAACATAATGAGTGTATTTAAATTTTGTTTTTATTAATACTGAACCTTCCAATGCTGAGATTCGGTACTTTGAGCATAAGTCTATAGACGCAGGTAAAGAAGAATGAGGTGAAATATTTCTTAGTTGAGTTCCATAGAATGCTGATCCTGCATAATCACATCCCTTTCTTTTCTCTAAATAAGTGTTCCATAATCATGTTTGAATAATATTGCCTATTATGGCCACCTCTACAATGTCATAAAGCATATTATTAAAATTTCTGAAGTATCGTACCAAAAAGAACAACCACACACACAAAAAGTCATTGATCCTGTTTAAATACCTGAGTAGAGAAGTTGTTGTTTTTGTAATTTATTTATGTCAACTTCCTAAACTAGAATTCCAGTGGGGCATGCTGCTGCTGTTGTGGAAAGGCCCACACGCAATGGGGCTGACAGAATTGGATTTGAATCCTGACTTGGTGACTTAACAATGACCATATATAAGTTTTAATCTCTTTGATTCTCAGTATTTTCACCTATAGAGTCAGCATTATAACATAAAAGTGTTCTTTTAAGAATGAGAGATCACAGGGTACCTGGGTGGCTCAGTCAGTTAAGTGTCTGCCTTTGACTCAGGTCATGATCCTGGGATCCTTGGATAGAGTCCCACATCGGGTTCCCTGCTCAGTGGGAAGTCTGCTTCTCCCTCTCCGTCTTATCCAACCCCCTTCCCATGTTCTCATTCAGTCTCTCTCAAATAAATAAATAAATAATCTTAAAAAAAAATCCGAGATCATGATTACAAAGAATCTAACACAATGTCTAAGGAAGGTAAATGCTCTCGGTTTATCACCACCACCACCACGATCATGATCATTATGCAGCTTTCTTTCTAGGACCTCTAGAGCTTGGATTTACTTATTTATTTAATTTTCCCCTAAATAAAAGATACCACTTTTTAAATGAACTTCTGCTCTAAAAGGGGTTGGGGAAGTCTAGTTAACTGAAGTTCCAGTTTCAATTGTTTTCTAATTAATCAAAGTCATTATACTTTGGACAGTAGCATCACATTACCCTATCAATAGGGTATCGGACTCTAATCCAGCTATCTAATGTATCTTAGGCTGAAATCAAATTCATAACTTTCATTTAATTGTCTTTTATTCTTATGTGGTTAAGAAGATTCTTAGATATTATCCCCACATCTATCATAAGGACCTGTGGAGATTTCAGGATGGTTGAGCTAATGCGAGGGCTGTAATAATGTATTATGGCTCATCTGGTTCATTATACTTTCGAACATTCTACTCTGTCCACAAGTGTGGGTCTTCTTTCACATTTTTCCAGTGGTAATAAGAACAATAATAATTGATGGCAGCAAAAGTAATAAAAGTAGTCTTAATATTTTATACTATAAAACACTGGTTGTTGAAAGTTGTCAAGGCATTTTCTAAATAAATGTTTTCATAAAGCAATAACCAAGCTCTCTGAACCATTATGTAATGGCAGGGAGAAGGTCATATAACTTTCCCATAAAAACTCCTTTTTTTTGCATCAGGTAAAATGTTCCACAATAATTGTATTGGCTGTCCATCACAGCACCTCAGGGAAGCACGCTGTTAACAGGGTCATTTCTCCTTCACAGTTGAGTATACTGAAGCATAGACACATTAGTGGTAACTTGTCCAAATGAACACCATGAACTAGTGAACCAAATCACTGTGTGACAACGACACCACTCAAAGGCAGGTGCCACACAGCAAATGGCATCGTGAAGGTTAATTTCAGATTAAACTGGGGCAGCATGCACATTGGGTCATCTTGGGAAGATGTGCTAAAATACACAGAGACAAGGTTAGTCATGGTTCATAAACCTTACCTGAGAGTGTTCTCTGATGTGTTTAGGCATTCAACTTTATTTTCACAAAATAGTTGTGGCAGGAAGACTGTCTTTTATTATCAAAGTAGAAATAGAACCCAATGATTTTTCTTCTTCCTAATAAGTATCAACAGCTTCATCCACTTCAGACTGCCAGACTCAAGTCTACTCTGTTCATAAGGAAAGATTTTCAAAAATTTTTGACGGAAATCATATGAAGTAATGAAGCCTGCTGGTTACATGTTCAAGAGCTTTTTCTAGGAGCATAGGTTCACAGCAGCTGGCCTCCCTCAGTTAAAGGAGTTAATTGCAGAGGGCATGTGAAACCTTTCATAGCAGAACCATCTAGAAAGTATCAAGATGGAAGAAAGCTCTTTTAAGTCATTGGCTCATAAACTTTTTCAAACACACACTCCTTCCCCTGCCTTACAAATTCTGATGCACTAAACTCCCTAAATATTGCATAATATTTTAGAATGACCACAGACTTTATGATACCCTACACAGACTTCCTAAAGTGCCGTGCATCCCAGGCACATGAATCTCCCCTCCCACTGCATCTCTCCCTCATCTTCTCTCTCATCCTCTCTTTAATATCATTTCTAGTTTCGAGGTATCTGGGTGGCTCAGTGGGTTAAAGCCTCTGTCTTGGGCTCAGGTCATGATCTCAGAGTCCTGGGACTGAGCCCCGCATCGGGCTCTCTGCTCAGCAGGAAGCCTGCTTCTCGCCTCTCTCTCTCTGCCTGCCTCTCTGCCTACTTGTGATCTCTCTCTGTCAAATAAATACATAAAATCTTAAAACCAACCAACCAACAAACAAAAACATCATTTCTAGTTTCAAAAAGGAAAACTAGAATCCAGTAAGGATAAATTCTTTCACAATTATTCCACATCAAAGAGATTCTTACCTCTTAGTGTTCCATGTCTCCAGAGTTCTTACAAGATCTAAGACATTGAGTACAGAAAAATATTAGACAAAGATGTTTTTTTCCAGGCTCTATATTAATTCTAAATACACTTACAGTTCAGCATCCTAAAGATGTTGGTATTCATCTTCGCAAGCTAATATCAGTTCATGATATTTCATTGAGGTAATGGGAATATATACACTGACTTATCAAAGGAGGGTAAGGATAAGTGCCACAGAAATAAATTTCATTGTAAGATGAATATTAATTTTGTAAAGCATACCTCTATACGTACAGGTTATAATAAATGTTTTGAGGCCCACCCATATGATGTGAATAATATAAATAATTTTAAATTTTTAATTACTTCTGTCTTAGTTGTTTTTAGGTTAAATTCTGTGTTTTTAACTGACAATACCAAGTATTGGTGAGGATGTGAAGCAACCAGAACTCTCATGCATTGCGGGGGCGGGGGGGACATTTAGGAATATAGTTTGGCAGTAAACTTATACATGTCCATCGATTCCACTCAGGTATTTAACCCAAAAGAAAGAAAACATATGTCCCCCTAAAGAATTGTGTTAAGAATGTTTGTCATAACTTTATTCATAATAGCCAAAAAAATGGAATCAATTTAAGAATTCATTAACTTTTGGAGAAAGAGTAAACAAATTTTGGTGTCTATACACAATACAGTAGTTTCCCAGAATATAAAGGAATGGATCAGTTATACTGCCAATAGCTGGGATTAACTTGAATGAAAGAAGCTATGCGCATGCATAATCTATGTTTCTATTGATATAAAGTTCAAAAACATACAGAAGGAATCTTTGGTGATAGAAAGTAAAATATTGGGGCGTCTGGGTGGCTCAGTGGGTTAAAGGCTCTGCCTTTGGCTCAGGTCATGGTCTCAGGGTCCTGGAATGGAGCCCTGCATCGGGCTCTCTGCTGAGCAGGGAGCCTGCTTCCTCCTCTCTCTCTGCCTGCCTCTCTGCCTACTTGTAATCTCTGTCTATCAAATAAATAAATAAAATCTTAAAAAAAAAAAGAAAGTAAAATTATTGGCTGCCTATGGAAAGGAGTGATTTTATTTGGAAAGAGATACAGAGAACTTCCCAGAGTAATGGCCACGTCCTAGATTTTGTTAGGGATATGAGTTGGATGGATATATAGATATCTGCCTACATTCATTGAACTATAGTAGTCTGCCCTTATCTGCAGTTTTGCTTTCCACAGTTTGAGTTTCCATCAGTCAACTGCAGTCTCTTCTAATGAATCGTCAGAGGTCCATAGCAGCCTAACACTCTGTCCCAGTGCTTGCACCATTCACCTCACTTCATCTCATCATGTAGGCATTTTATCATCTCACATCATCACTAGAAGAAGGGTGAATAGAGGACAAGACACTTTGAGAGAGAGATCATATTTACATAAGATTTATTATAGTATTTGTAATAATTGTTCTATTTTATTATTAGTTATTATTGATTGCTTACTATGCCTAATGTATAAATTTTTTTTTTGCCTAATGTATAAATTAAACTTTTCATAGGTATATGTGTATAGAAGAAAACATAGTATAAATAAGGCTTGGTACTATCCATGGCTTTAGGCACCACTAGCAGTCCTGGAACGTATCTCCTGAGGATAAGGGGGGCTAGGACATATACTGGTTGTTTTTTTGTTTGTTTGTTTTTGTTTGTTTGTTTGTTTTGTTTTGTTTTATAGCAGTCACCATGCCTGGCACAGAGCCCAAAGGGGGCTTGAACTCGTGATCCTGAGATTAATCCCAGAGCTGATATTAGGAGTGGAACACTTAACTGACTGGGCCACTCAGGCACCCCAAGTGTATATACCTTTTAAGAACTGTGTATCTTGGGGAGCCTGGGTGGCTCAGTGGGTTAAGCCGCTGCCTTCAGCTCAGGTCATGATCTCGGGGTCCTGGGATCGAGTCCCGCATCGGGCTCCCTGCTTGGAGGGGAGCCTGCTTCCTCCTCTCTCTCTCTCTCTGCCTGCCTCTCTGCCTACTTGTGATCTCTGTCTGTCAAATAAATGAATAAAATCTTAAAAAAAAAAAAAAGAACTGTGTATCGTACTACGTGTAAATTATACCCACCTTCTCCCAGAAATATAGCTTTAGTCTGCTTCTGCATTCTCTTGTCACTTTTTGAATTTCCCTGATAGCCTCTATGCCTTTCATGAGCTTTGGGGCCTTTCCCTGGGTTTCCACAAGATGAGCCTCATCTGAACTCACCACACAGCTGTTTACTGCTTAGAGGTCTTTCTCATCTAGCTACATTTCCCTTATTACTTAAATGATTTCCTTCCAGAATTCTCATTACTATTCACCATCATAAATAAATAACAGATTTTTTTTTTTTTTAACTTAGGCTTCAGGTCCTTAAATCTGTGGCAAGTCTGTCTCCAAAAGAGTTCATTTTAATATGGTAATCAGCAGGTTACCAGTCACCCTACAAATTTTATATAGAGAAAGGTCCTCATTGTATTATTAAGTAACATGTGAGGCTGATGAACTTCACCGATGACTAATGATATTATGAAGGTAACTCTGAGACAGGTGGATGTCATTGATATGTGACTCTTTCCCACAAAAGAATTTAACATTTGGTAGTCTGGGACACCATCTCCTCATGGCAGAAAGGGAGACAACAGCTAGGAGCTGGCTCTTCACTGTTTCGATACAGAGGACATCACCTGCAGTCAGTTGTGGCAATTTCTAGGTTACTTCAGGGAGGGTTGTCAGGGTGAGGACCGTGCTTCAGAAATTGATGCTGATCTCCTGCCACTGTGGCTGGCACTATGTGGTTTGTGAGCAGAGAGATAATTTTTCTGGGATTTCAAGCTTGTCGAAATAATAATAAAGCAAATAAGGAAAAAAAAATAGCCAGGTGCTTTACCAATGCCACATGTGTGGTGTTTTATTCTGTATTGTCTGGCCATCACTATACAGTCCCAAGGCATAAAGTCATGCCATGGCTTCTAACAACATGAGCTTTGATCTCCACAGAATGATTTCACTGAGTCTAGAGATGTGAGGTAGCAAATTCCATCCCATACTTCATAAATTTGGGGCTACTATTACTTTAGTGTGGCTTCTTTATATTCTACTTTATTATGACTATATCTATATAAATGCAAACACTGTTTCTGTGGATATAATTTCATAAAGCAAAACTATCTTCTATCTTTAGCAGTGAAATTCAAGTGGCAACTATGACAAGCAAAGAAAAATGAATGCAGTTAACTTCAACCATCCCTGCTCATCTGAAAGCTTATGTCAGTTTCTAAATAAGCTTTTCATTTTTCTATTCAGTCTGCTGATCTTTGTTGATTTACAGCATGAATGAGCATGGCACATTGCAACTTGTATAGTGTATTTTTCCTAAATAATAAAACATTTATTGCAGACACATCAAGCTAGCTAGTGGCTCTAAATTATTGTGGCAATGAAGTGCCATGTTAACAACTCATTTACATCCTTCTGGTAACTCTCCATTACCAAGGTAAGTAATTTAATTTCATCTAGGAACAATGACTTTGCAAAGTGTATTCACTACAATTTGGAAAAAAATATATTTAAATTGGATTAAAATTATGATGAGATCATTCTAACTAAATACAAACAAAATAAAGTATTTAGTCAGGATAGACTGAATTATCTCATACAATTTTTGGTGAAGATGTGCTGAAATACCTTCAGAAAGCTTTATAATATATTTTCAGATATGCCAAATATGTGCTACTTGCGAATGTCCATGTGTTATAAATTCAGTTCTCTCATTCATCTTTGATTTTAATTCTCTCTTTGGGTAAATTACAAAAAGTTGAGCTAGTTGTACTCCTCATCATCAGGGCTACACCACTTCATAAACTTACTGCCTATGCAGAACACTTGCAGATACCAGCACAAGCCATTGGACTGATGTGAGGCTCCTCTCTTCTTTTATCTGCTTCCTCCTTCCTTCTAGATCCGGATCCCCATTTATCTTCCGTACCCCACTAAGTATCCATTTTAGCATATTCAGTTGCATCTTTGTGCATGTATCCTTTTAAAATAGTGTTTCCTATGTATATATTTTAAGCTAATATAAATAATATTGCTTTCTCCTATGTTAATCCTTTTTTTTTTTTTAAAGATTTTATGTGTTTATTTATTTGACAGACAGAGATCACAAGTAGGCAGAGAGGCAGGCAGAGAGGGGGGAGGAAGCAGGCTCCCTGCTGAGCTGAGAGCCTGATGCGTGGCTTGATCCCAGGGATAATGACCTGAACCGAAGGCAGAGGCTTTAACCCACTGAGCCACCCAGGTGCCCCTCCTATGTTAATCCTTTAATACAATTTTATATGCATCCCTTTATCTATGATACCATTAGTTTGTAGCTTCTCACTGCAGCCACGTGCTCTAAAGTGTACATCTTTCCCATTTACTTAATTGTCCCCAACTAGAGCACCTCTTCCAGTTCCCTGCTATGCAACATGATGAAGAGTCTCATATGTCCTCTTATGAATCTGTGAAAGAATTTTTCTAGGACACATTACCAAAGTGGGCTTCCTGAGTCTTACTCAGAGAGTATGCACACATACTTGGCAAGGATGAACCCACGGCACTAGGATGAATCCATGCTCTTTCCATACACAGCAAGGATCTAGAGGTGAGCACATTCTTAGGAAGGAGGAGGACATACTCATTAAGGGCGGGTTCAGAGTGGGTGGGAATAAATAGAAACTCCATAGTCAAAATACCCACATACATAGAGTATACACTCAGGAGGTACATATACACTCAGCACAGATGACCCCTAAGTTTGAGGAAGTGCTTAATTTCGTAATTGCTGCAGACTGTTTTTTAAAATAACCCTCAATTTGCCAGCAGTGCCCGTGTCCCCATCCCCTCATATTCCCTACAGATTTTGTTTTGTTTGTAATTTTTGCTTATCTCATGGGTGCAAATTATTATTTCATTTTTGTGGTAGTTACCCTATTACTAATGAGTTTTAGGATGCTTATGATCAGTTTGAGCTTATTTTCCCATGAATTATAAATATAGAACCTTTGCATGTTCTGAATTTATTTTTTGTAATTTTTTGTTGTGATTGTAAGAATTTCTGTCACATACATATTATTATACATTATGTATCAGTATATTATATATATTATATAATTGAATAGTATGACCCATATAGGCTACAGCATCCTCCATTATGTAACAGTAGCAAATTACATATAGCAAAATCCCTTCAAGGTTTGTTTTTTGTTTTTGGGGGGTTTTTTTTGGGTACCATGAATTATGCTTTGAGGAATTTTACTGAAGACTGTCACCACCCATGCTTCCTCCTTTTCTTCCAATAGCTTTATAGTTTACCTTTTACATTTCCATATGTTACATCAGAACTGCACTCTTGTATGCAGGGCAAATTAGTGATCCAGGTTTATTTATTTTTTGATAAGCAGTAAGCAGTTTCCAAACACACTTTTCTAACTACTGCATACATCCATTTGTAGTGTTGTATTTATATAAATACAATTTATATAAATAGATCTCTCTCTGAGTTACTTTCCTTTGAAATTCTCATTTCTTTGTGAACACTGTATTATTTTCACTAAATGGCTTTGAGGTTCATCTAAATATATGGAAGGGGAACTATCCCTCTACACTCTTCTTTTATGGATCTTTATTCTCCATATGAAATTTAAAAGGAGTTTGCCAAGTTCCTAAGATTCATATGCAATTTTTCCTGGGGTTGCCTTGAGTTTATAGATTAATTGAAGAGAAATTTATCTCTTATGATGATAAGTTGCCCCATCCATAAATATAGAACCTATTCACATTTAGGTAGATCTGTTTTTAAGTCCTTTAATAAATGCATTAATTATTATTGTTAATTTATACATTTTTGTTGTTTTTATAAATTGCATTTTATTTTTCTATTATATTTTCTATTTGACTATTGTTGTTTTAGAACAGGGATTGGTAAACTTTTCCTGTAGAATACCAGATAGTAAATAATTTTGGCTTTGTGGGCCAGATAGTCCCTATTGTAACATTCAGCTCTGCCATTGTAGCAAGAACAAAACCCTAGATAATGTAGAAACAAATGGGCGTGGTTATGTTCCAATAAAGGATTATTTACAGAACAGGTGATGGCCAGATTTGTCCAGCAAGCAATAGTTTGTTGTACACATGCTATAGAGGAATAGTATTAATTTGTTTATATAGCAAATTTGCTGAACTCTCTAGTTAGAATAATTGGCATATTGATTGTATGTGGAGGGTTTTTTTAAATATTGATAAATATATTATCTGTAAATAAAGGCATTTTATCTCTTTCCAATTATTAAACTTTGGGTTTTTTTTCTAATTAGGAAATTGGCTAGGATCTTTATCATTGTATTAAATAATAACAATGATGGTAGGCATCCTTGTCTTGATCTTAGCCTTTATGGGAATACCTTTCAAGTTTCACACAAGTTTGGGTTTTATTCATCTTTATCATTCGATGAAGTTAAGGACATTCTCTTCTGTTTCTGGTTTAATACTGGTTTATCAGTTTAATCAGAAATGGATATATTATCTAAAATTTACCACCATTTCATTCTTAAAATAAACTTCTTAGAATATGATGTATTTTTCTCTTTAAATCAATTTTTTTGGTATGAAGATTATATACCATGAAGTAAGTCCATTTTAAGTGTATAGTGCAATGAGTTCTGGCAAACGTATATAACCTTGAAACTATCATCCCAGTTAAGACATGGATCATTTCCATCACCAATAAAAATTTATATTTATACCTTTGCATTCATTTTATCCCAATCCTTAAAATCAAGAAGTAAATAATCTGCCTTGTGCTACCATAGATTAGTTTTGCCTTTTTAGAGTTTCATATAAATTAGGTCATACACTACATTCACTTTTGTATATGCCTTCTTTTGATGAATATGTTTTTAGTTTGATTTGAGAATATAAGTAATTCATTCTTTTTTATTTTTGAATACTATTTAATCTTAAGAATCCAGCAAAATTTGTACATATATGTTTCATTTAAAACGTATTTTTCATCTTTAGAAATTCTATTAGGTCTTTTTAATATCTTTTATTTCTCTCTTTGTTATGTTTTCATTACATTTTTTGTTATATGGAACATATGAAGATAGCTGCTTTAGTATCTTTTCCTGCTAATTGTATTATTTCTGTCGTCAATTGGTGTTTCCCCTTGTGGGTCATAGTTTTCTTGCCTTTTTGCATTGCTGATAGCATTTTAAATGCTAAACATGGCTAATTTTATTTGGATTTTTGAAAACAAATGTTAGAAAATGTTCTGGATGCATTTAGTTTGGTGTGAATTAGTTTAATCTTTGGAGTCCTTTTTTTCAAGTTAGTCTGGATCAGTCCAACGGAGCTGTAGGGCTAATTTCACTCCATTATTTAAAAGCAAAAACTGCATAATTCTCCATGTTTCCTGAGACAACTTCACTGTGCCTATGGGAGCACAAACATTCTCAGCACTGTGTGAACTCTGATGGTTTGCTTTCCAGAGTTTCTTTCGCCAGCATCGTGGAGTTCATCCCACACAGTCATGAGTACTCAGTCCAAGACTTGAAGGGACTTCTCTGCAGATCTCATAAGTTCTCTGCGAAACTCTGAATATTTTTCTCATATTGTTTGTTCTGTGTTTTCATTGTTTAGGATGCCATATAAATTCAGTCCTTGTGCCTCCAACATTAAGAGAAGTAGAAATCCTAGAGATATACCTTTTCCAGTTGCCTCAGTTTCCTCTAACTTTGATCTTTCTTCTGTGTTTTCTGCTTGGGTTTCCTCTCCCTGTATCATAGTTTCGAAAGTGCCCCCAGGAAGAAAGAAGAGAAGATAGTAAGGTTTGCTTCATTTCTTTATCTTCTTTCTGGGATAGCATGCTGTGCTGTCTGTTGCTAAATCAGAAAAGAGGGCCACATTTCATTTTTTTTTCTTTTTCTGGCTTTCTTGGCTATGATGAACTTGTAATTTAGGTATCACTTACTCCATCAGGACTGCATGGCTGTCTGATGTGATCTTAGGTAATGCACGACTGTATTTGGTTAGCCAATGTTTTATTTAGGATTTTTACATCAGTGGCTTTTCTGTGAAATGGAACTCTTCTCTGTTTGAATTATTCCACATTGCTGTGTAATCAGTGTTATACTAATCACATAAGATGAATTAGACAGCATTAATTTACTACATTTTGGAAAAAAATGTGGAAGAAAACATTATTTGTTCTGTGTAAATTTCTTACAACTTACTTTTAAAGGTGTCTGAGTCAGGAGATTTTTTGGAGGATGTATTACCGAACCTGGACTGGATCCTGGTGGAAGAACCAAGCGGGACTCAGAGACTTTGGAGGATCAGAGGTTTATGTAACACCGGTGGGCTCAGAGGAGACTGTTCTCCAAGGGCCTGAGGCCCCAAGCACAAGCAGGGAGGGTAATTTATACCCTTCCACTTCCGCATACTTGGTACTTTTGGCGCATGTGGGGAAACGGGGTAGGGAAAGAAGAACCCAGAAGGGCCTTGAGACAGGGACTGGAATTCCCTTGATTTGATTGGGCATCTTAGAGTACAGTTTCTCCCGTATCATCCCCCCGCCTTTGATGCCCCTTTAAACACCTGGTGTAGAGGGCATCATGATCATTATCTACTATGAGTTGGTAGTTTTGCAAGACCAGTATCTGGGCAGTGGTGCGCCTGGCAACAGCGTTCTCTATAAACCTAGTGAGAGTGTTTATTATACAGGGGCCAACTGAGATGAGAAGGAGGATGGAGATCAGGGGTCCAGCCAAAGAGAGCAACCAGGTAGTCCATTGGCTGAGCCTGTTTATTCCCCATGTTTCTGATTCCTTTTTTCAGGTTAATATTCTTTCCTTTAATTCTTTGATTTTTGTGGTCACCACACCTGACTCATTTACATAATAGCAACATTCTTCTCCTAGGAATACACATGTCCTCCCTCTTTCAGCTGTGAATAGATCTAGGGCCCGTCAGTTTTGCATGGTCACTGCAGCTAGGGAATTTATTTGGCTCTGTAATGAGTGTAGAGAGTCTGCAACCCTGTCCATATCCTCATTTAGTTCCTGGGAAAGTTTGTAATAGAACTGGAATGATGTACCTAGGCCTGCTGTGCCTGTTCCCAAGCCTGAAAGTACCCCTGCACCTAACAGTGTCATGACTTGTGCTGCCCTTTTTGGTCTGCTTGGGTAGGGGCTGAGAGCTTGCTCGACCTCTTGATCAGATTGGACAGAGATGTGAGGGGTAAGGCGGACAGGCATACATAGACCTATCCAGTTTTCCTGGAGGTACCTATAAGATGAATTTCCACATAAGAGAAAAACTCCAGAAGGGGTACAATAAATCTCTGAATGATTTGTAGTGCAATTACTGGCACATAGGTGAGCTGGGACTGAACCATAGCTAGTATTTCCTGTTCCGGGAAAGATGAAACAGGTAATGTTATCTCTGCTCGGCTGGAGCTGGACATTGAAAGCCACTGGACCAATTAATATTGTGGAGTTCTGGGTCTTGTTATAGAGGTCCAGCTCCCAATAGAGGCAGGTACAGAGGTCCGTATATAGGCTCTGCATACTAGAGGTAGACATAACCAGCAGGCTTCCATGTTTATGCTTGAGTTTCAGATTAGTGCATAGGCTCTCGTAAGGACCTGGCCAGCCTGGTGGGAGGGGTCCAGGACCTGGGTTAACTGTTGGAGCCCGGTGAGGTTGATCTCACAATAGTCAGGTTTGGGGCTTACCAGTGCCTTTAGGGCCCCCTTGGCCTTTTTTGTTGTTGTTGTTCTTTTAGTGCCTGATCCTGAGCCCTTCCTCCATCTCACATTCCAAAGTGGATGAGATACACCCAGCAGACAGTGGTGCCCTTGTTACTCCTAGTTTAGCAGTCCCATTGTATATTAGTTATTTGCCCAGTCCAATATTTTTTCCATATATATATATATATATATATATATATATATGGTGGACCTTTGATAGTATTTGGCTGGCACATAAGTATAGGCACTGAACCTGGTGTCCATTGGCTTGTTTTTACATAGGGACATTGGGGATCTCTGGAACTATTCAGGGAGGGAGACAAGGGTGAGGAAACCCATAATTAGGTAAATATAGCAATTCATCCTAAGATTCCCAAGGTGGCCCAATAAGCAGTAACAATAGCAAGTGTCTGGGAGAAAGTCCAGTCAGAAGGGGCAACAGTGTAGAGTCCAGCTCCTAAGATGAGGGATATCACACTGATGAGAGCTAGGGACCACAGTGAGCAGATGTCCATTAGGGGTCCCATCAAAGGCAAAGCTGGAGCTGTCTGTGGGGTCTGGCTGGTCTTTCCACTGGTGTGTCTTCTCATCCAAATGATACGCTTTCTTCACTCTGGACTGATGGACCCACGGAGTGACACCTGTGACTCTGAGGGCAGTAGGGGTGGTTAAAACAACAGTGTGAGGCCCCATCCACTGTAGTTTGAGGGGATCGTTTTTCCAATCCTTGATCCAAATGGAGTCCCCTGGTTGGAATAAGTGTGCCTGCAATCCTAGATCAGAGTTCTCTCAAAGGTAAATTTCTTCAGCTTATTTAGGACAGTGCCTGAACCAGTGCCTGAACCTGTTCCCTTATGTCCTTATCTCCAATCTGATGTAGGTTCCCTGGAAGTCTCCCTAAGCATGGGGGAGGCTGTCCATATACCAGTTCAAAAGGGGAGAAGCCTAGTGCTCCAGGCATGCAATCAGCATGCAGGAGGACTAGGGGTAACAGATCTGGCCATGGAAGGTTAGTTTCCTGGCAAAACTTTGCTAAGGTTCCCTTGAGGGTGTGATTCATTCGTTCTATCTTCCCTGAGCTTTGAGGCCAGTAGACAGTGTCAAGCTTCCAGGTGATGTTGAGAGATTTGGTTAACACCTGTACAATATCTGCTATGAATGCGGGTCCATTGTCACTGTGGATTATTAATGGCAGACTGAACCAGGGCACAGTCTCTCGCAGGAAGAGAGACTTACTTCCCGGCTCCTTTCCGTTCTGGTTGGGAAGGCCTCAACTGAACCAGAGTATGTACACGCCATCACTGAGAGATATTTGTAGCCCCTACTTGGATGTACATCTGTGAAGTCTATTTCTTGGTCTTCAAAGGGAGTTGCTTCTATCCTCTGGACACCTGGTGGGGGCTGTGGTGCAGGTCAAGCATTATTCTTAGCCCATGTTATGCACCATTCACTGGTTGCTTGGCATAGTGCTGGCAGCTGGCTGATGTAGTAGTGTTTCTTGAGGAGGGCATCTATTGCAGTTTTTCCTAGACGAGTGAGTTGGTGGTACTCCTTAACCAGATGCCCTCCATTTGGCATCACCCACCATCCATCCCTTTTTAGTCAGGGTGGCCCCCTCAGCCATAGCCCATTTTCTTTCTTTTTCAGTATAAGTGGGAGGAGGGGCTTTTTCCAGAGGCGTCAGGGCCATGTTGAGGGAAAGAACTTTGTTCATGTCCTTACTGGCTACAGTCTTAGCTGCCTTATCTGCTAGATGATTTCCTTGCACCACAGGGTTGTCTCCTTTCTAGTGTCCCTTACAGTGCAGGACTGCTACTTCCTTTGGAAGCCAGACAGCTTTGAGCAGTTTTAGTATCGCCTCCTTGTTTTTGATAGCTTTCCCTGTGGCAGTATGGAGGCCCCTTTCCATATAGATGGCCCCATGTACATGCACAGTAGAAAAGGCATACTGAGAGTCAGTGTAAATGTTGACTCGCTTGCCTTCACTGAGGGTGAGGACTCGGTCTAAGGCATATAGTTCAGCCCATTGTGCTGACCATCCAGCTAGTAATGCCTTCGCTTCTAGGACTTCGGTGGTTGTGGTCACTGCATAACCTGCTCTCCGGGCACTTTCTTATAGGTAACTGTTCCCATCACTGAACAGTATGAGCTCTGGATTCCTTATGGCTTGATCCCATGGATCTGGACAGCTGGCATAAATTTCATCAGTTACTTTGGAGCAGTCATGGTCTCCCCTTCTTCTGTGGGGAGAAATGTTGCTGGGTTTAATGTCCTTACTGTCTCAAAGTGACCCGTGGGTTTTTACAGAGGAGCCCTTTGTATTGTGCTAACCAGGAGTTGGAAAGGAAGCGGTGCCTCTGTGTGTTCATGAGGGATGCAACTGCATGAGGGACTTTGACATTAAGTTCGTGTCCCAGGGTGAGCTTGTCTGCTTCCTTGATTGGTTGGACTGTGGCTGCTAGTGCCCTGAGACATGGTAGCCATCCTGCTGCCACGGGTCCTGTTTCTTTGAGAGATATGCCACTGGCCGTTGCCAGGGCTCAACAGTCTGGGTGAGTACCCCGAGTGCTATCTTCTTTCTCATGTACAAAGAGAATTGAAGGATTTTTCTGTATCTGGAGGTCCGTGTCAACCATAAAAGTCATTGATTGGCCCCCTACTTTCATTCTGACAGGGGCTCATGGGGGCCAAGGAGGAGTGAGCCCTGTCCCCCTCAGTCAGAATCTACTTCTGCCAGGCCTATGAGGTCCCTTCCTTGTGGTTCTTCCTTGTAACGACTGGGCTTTGAAGCCTTTCCCCAGTTGGGACATTCATTTTTCCAGTGTCCTTTTTCCTTACAGTAGGCACTTTGGTCTCTTGTCAAGGGAGTTCTGGGCTTCCCCCTTTCGGTGGCTGGGGTTTTCCTGCCTTTGCATCATCCTTTTCCCTCAGTGTGGCAGTGAGGAGGCTGACCTTTTTCTTCATCTTCCTTCCTTGGCTGTGACCTCCTTATTCATGTAGACCTTATTAGCAACCTCTATTAGAGGGGTGATGTTCATCCCTACAAATTCCTCCAGTTTCTTGAGTTTCTTCCTGATGTCTGGGACGGCTTGAGCCACGAAGGAGGTATTTACCATTTGTTGGCTATTCTGTGCCTCAGGGTCAAACGGAGTATCCATCCCATAGGCTTCGCACAGTCTTTTGTAGTATTCCCCGGGGGATTCCTCTGGCTGTTGAGTGACTGTGGACACTTTGGTCATGTTCATGGGTTTCTTCACTTCTGCTCAGATTCTCTGGAGGAGGGCCCCTTGGTATTGGTGGATGTGAGCCAATGTCCTTCCTCTGTGGTGAAGTCCCATGTGGGACACTCCTTGGGTGCTGCAGTGCTAGCCCAGGCAACAGGATCAATAACTCCCACTGGCATGTGTTCTTCTAGATACTGGCTTGCTCCTCTTCTTCTTTCCTCTGTGTTGAACAGGGTGTGGCGTAGTTACTGGCAGTCCTCCCAAGTTGACTGGGTTTGGTGGGTTTGGAAAACGGACTCCATGAGGTCTACCATAGCTTGTGGCTTTTCAGAGTAAGATGGGGTGTTGTGCTTCCAGTTAGGAGATCAATGGTGGAGAAAGGCTGATAATACATCATAGAGCAGCCGGGTTGGACCATTCCATCTTCATTGCGCCTTTCAGGTTCCCGTGTTTCCTGCACTTGCATCTGGAAGGTGCTTAATGCCTGCCCTAGGGTGCAGTCTGGCTGCGGGTCCCAGGGAAAGTGGATCTCTTGGGCCTGGGGCATCAGTGCTTTCTCTGGATCCAAGGGCTTTGGAGAGACTGATGGCGGTGGAGTGTCTGAAACTGGAGGGCCAGGTGCAGACAGTCTTGGGGATACATATGGTGAGGGGCAGGATTGGATTGTCCTCAGGATCTCCGGCCAGGATCTTTGGAGGCTGGGACTTCTGTCGGTTCCCTTTGGGCCCCTTAGATGAGGTGACTAAGACTCTAGTTTGTCCCTGCCTGTTGCAAATGAACCACACCCATGGGGGAAGAGTCTGAGCAATTTCCAGCCAGGAATCAATGTATGGGAATTGGTCGGGGTGTCATGGATCCCCTGTGGTGACTTGCCATACACAATGGGTAGTTGGGATGTCTAATGTCCCTTCTGATGGCCATCTGACCTCAAAAGTCGGCCACTCTAACTCACATAGGGTTCTCGACTTACTGGGGTGCATCTTAACTCTGTAATCTCCTGAGAAACCTTTTTTGACATTCTTGATCATGGTCTCCAGGGCTGTAGGTTTGCTCTGTCCTGATCCCAGGCGGTGTTTCCCGTGTTCAGTGGCATAGAGACAGACAAAGGGTGGGTGCTCCTCCTGAGGAGAGACCAGTCAGATGCCTGCCTGTCCAGTCTCCCATAGGACACGTGGTTATCTCTTAGCCGTAGCAAGTCTGTATAAACCCTGGACTGGCGCCCCAAAGGGGCTCGCCTTAGACCTTATGAGGTCACCATGGAAACAGGTTAGGGTCCACTTGGACTCCATAGGCTTCTGGGGACCCTAAGGGTACCTGCCCGTGGAGCCACAGAATCAGTCCACCTGACAAGCCAAGTCAAATTGCATATTCACTCACGCATTCACACCAAAGTTATTACAGTTCCTCCCCCTCGGGAGGCCCTGACCTATGAAATTCCTTTGGGAAATTCCTTCCTGTCCCCTGCCCTTGGGGGTTTCTGACCTGAGAGACCTACCTCCCCCCGGGAGGTCCTACCTGTGAGACCTCTGAGAGGTCTCTGGGAAGTGATCAGTTTCCCCTTCCACCCTCACGGGTGGGCCTGACTGGGTCCTGGGGCCCCAGGCCCCAGGCCTTATTGGAATCTAATCCTGGGACCAGGTCCTCACCTGCCAAATCTCCTTTGAGTCCTGGTGGGAAGAGCAGAGCAGGGCAGTCTGTTGGAACGGGGTGGGAACTGCCAAAGATTAGGCAGGGTGCACCTTCTCCATTAGGATCCCTTGTTCCATCACTGCCCGCCATTGCCCCAAACCGGTGGCAACAATGGGTCAGCATGATTGGGTTTCCTTGTCAGGGGACCAAATGTTACAGAACCTGGACTAGATCTTGGTGGAAGAACCAAGCAACACTCAGAGACTTTGGAGGTTTATATAACACCAGCGGGCTCAGAGGAGACCGTTCTCCAAGGGTCTGAGCCCTGAGCACAAGAAGGGAGGGTAATTTATACCCTTCTACTTCCGCATACTTGGTACTTTTGGTGCATGTGGGGAAACGGAAGGGCTTTGAGACAGGGACTGGAATTCCCTTGATTTGATTGGCCATCTTAGAGTACAGTTTCTCCCATATCAGAAGGCTTCTAGATAAATATATCATTTTCTTTAGTAGGCTTTGATGTGGTCAGATTTTCTCCTTGTGATGATTTTGGCATTTTCTAATTTTCCAAATATTACTCTTCTTCATCTAAATTTTCAAATGTACTTATTTGTTATATTGTTTTAAAAATCTGTGTTGTATCTGTATTTTTCTCTTCTTTCACTCTATATTTTAAAAATTTGTATCTCCTCAGTAAACTCGGTAAACTCATGAGTACCAGTCTGTTTCTTGGGGAATCCAACCCAACACAGTTGGTTATCCCCATATTTAAAAAAACAAACAGACTCTCATTCTACCAATATTAACGAAAATAAATTTAAAGTAATTAGAAACAAGGTAAAAAGATTTTTTTAAAGAAAGCAGAAAATAATGTTATGACCTCAGGATGAGGACAAGTCAAATTAAAAGGAAATGGTCAAATTTCTCTATGTTAAAATTCAAGTTTTTTATATGTTAAAATTTTCTGGTGCATTTTGAGTAACCATTTAAAAAGTGAAAAGCCAAGCCAACAACTGGAACAAGTTCTTTGAGATTCATATATCCAATAAAATGTTAGTATCTGGAATATATAAAGAACTCCTATAACTAGATCAGAGAAAAAAGCAAAGCAGTGCCAGAGAAAATTGGGTAAAAACCTATAAAAGGCAATTCAGGAAAAGGGAATTTGGTTGGACAAAATATATTAGTGAAAATATGCTCAAATCCTGCTAATTAGGCAAATTAAACACTACAGTGTTATATTGCCACTTTATATCCATCAGATTAACAAAAATTTATAAGTTTGACAGTATCAAATGTCAATGAAGAAGAAGAAACTGTCAGCAAAAGTGTAAATTTATGAAGTCATTATGGAGAACAACTGGGTATTAATATGCTCTTAGGAATATATGTCAGATAAGTTTAGTCTTGTTTACAAAGACCCTTGTATAAGTATGTTCACAAAAACTGTTGTTTATAATGATAAAGAGTTACCAAAAAAGGAAATTACCCATAAATAAGAGAGCAGATAAATAAGCGGTGATATAATCATACGAAGGGGTACTATTTAGTAATGAGTGAGATAAGTAAAGCAACATGTTCCTGAATGGTTGATTCATAAGAATAATGCAATAATGTTTTATACCCTTAAGATAGACAGTGGGTACACAGGTATTCATTATGCTATTCTTCAGACATTTTGTGTGGCTGAAAAGTTTCATAGTAATTTTTTAAAGAAAAAAACATGAATTATCTTAAGTTAATAAGGAGATACCCCTACTGACATCAAGGAAAAGAAGATCAGAAAGCATTTTATTAAAAAGAAGTTCTTTGAGATGGAATCAGGAAGATGTTAGGATTTCAACCCTGGAATTAAGGAGAAAGGCAAGATGCCAGAAGAAAATTACAATGAAATAAATTATGAATATATAAAACAAAGGATACATATAGAAATTAAAATGCAATCCACTTCTTTTTTATTAAGGTCATAATCAGCCAAATTCACCATATTTTACAGAAGAAAATGTTGAGATACAGAGATGTTAAGTAATATACCCAAGTTTATTCAGAATATACTAGTTGGGATTTGAACACAGTTGCTCAGACTTGCAGACTCCCATATCCAAACTACTATGCTATCTGGAGTGATAAAGCACATTTTTGCCCTTGACTATTTAGCAAAATTTCCTGATTTTGTGAACATTCCTATATAATCATAATTTTTAAATATTTAGAGCTAGTATACACAGAAAAGGAAGTCTTTTTCTAATTCTCAGAAAATGGTCTTGTACATTCTGTTGACAGTGTAGCCAAGTAGAGGGGGTCTTAATATCATCTAAATAATCATGATCAGAGCTACTTTCCTCCCTCAGACACTGGCACTTGCTGTTCCTGTTCTCTGGTATACCTCTCTTCTAGATCGGTGCTGTCCGGTAGAAATATGTGAGCCACAAATATGAGCCACATACATAACTTAAAATTATATAGCAGCCACATTATAAAAAATAAGAATAAAGGTGGAACTAATTATACTAATGCATTTTGTATAACTCAAAATGTATAAATGCATTTTGAATATCACTTCAGTATGTAGTCAGTGTAAATATTAGTAGGATTCTTAACGCTTTTTTCATGTTATGTGTTTGAAATCCAGGGTGTATTTTATGCTTCTAGGACATCTCATCTGGGACTAGTTACACTGAAAGAACTCAGGCACCGCATATGGCTACTGACTATCATACTGGGTAGCATGGCGTGGATGAAGCCACTTTGTCCACACAATGCTTGCTATGGGTAAAATAAATTTCAGAGGAAACCAGGGCCATCCTGAAGGGGTCAGAAAAAAAATGACTTTTTTTTTTCTTGAAGAGACAAATAATAAATGTTTTAGGCTGCTGGGAAATATGCCTTCTGTCTCAGCTACCTAACCCTGCTATCCTAGCAGGAAAGCAGCCACAGATAACACGCCAGCAAGGTCATCCCCTGACTAGCTCCTTAACATACATAACATAAGTCTTAGTTCTGGTGCTTCTCCTATAGTGAAGACTTCTTTGAGCACATCACCTAGACTAGGCCCCACCAGTCAATCCCTTACCTAGTTTTGTTGATCCGTAACACATATCACCAACTTCAATTAATAACGGTTTACTTCCTTAGTATCTATCACCCATACAACATTCATGAAGACGGGGAAAAGCATATTATCTCTAGCATTTTGAAAAATTAAAAATTGTCTATTAATTGAATGAGTGTATATACGAATGAAAGAATTTTCCAGGCAGTTTGCTAAGTATTTTATAGAACTTATGTTGTTTAAATTTTATAGAAATGCCACATTTCAGGAAAGCATCTTACCCCCATTTTAATGATGAGAAAGAGGCCAAGTTATCAGCCTGTTTGCAAATCATATCAGTAGTCAACTAAAAATTATAATAAAGTGACTTCAAAATTTATGCTTCTAACTGATAACTTGTGTATTGCAGGTATCTAAAGCTAGGTATAGGGGATAGAATTTTGGAGATTAATTCAAATAGTATTCAATAAATGGACTTCACAAGCCTTGGCGTAATCTTGCCTATAATAACTAAAGGAAAGTAATGACTTACTGATTACTTCTATGTTTCTGACTAGAATAACCTAATATACTATGCACGATTAGATTTTCTAACACTTTTACATTTATTATTTTATTTGATACTGCTAAGTGTCCTGTGATGTAAATAAAGCAAAAATATTACTTATGAGGTAAGAAAAAACACAAATGCTAAGTGAATTGTCCAAATGTAAACAGTAAATTAGAAGCAACACCGGGACTATAACATAGATCACCTATTTCCCAGCATCTGCCTGTCCCACTAGCTACTTCTGCCATCCACAATTTTAAAAAGAAAAGAAATTGAGGAAGAAAAGAATTACCTTCCATCTGTATGGTGAAGGATGGTAAGTATATGTATTGTGGTGCTCATTTCTCAATATATACAAATATCAAATCATTATGCAGTGTGCTTAAGACTAGCATAATGTTATATGTCAATTATACTTGAAAAAAGGAAGGAACATTTTTGCTTGTGTGTTTTCAGGGTGAATGGCTGTAAATTTGAGTAAATGATATCCTTAAATTATCTCTCTCCCTTTTTTTGTACTGCTTCAAAGAACCAGATGAAGCAGTAGAATCAAATTTAGGACAACACTACTTTTATGCTGGGTCTGGGGCAAGTGAATCTGTACACAATCCCTTTACAGTTAGAATCTCCGTTCCCCACAGCCATGTGGTTCTCCTGGATGTAAGTTCCACCAGTTTTCAAAGCCAGACATTTTGAGAGTTCATGTCTCCAGCTCAGCTCCAAAGGGTTGGAGTGCCTGATGTGGAGCACAAGCCCCTCATTTCTCAGGGATGTGGCTTGACTCTTAAGGTATCTTCCAGTTGTGGATCACTGTACCAAGAGTAGGGTTTTTGCTGATACCAGGTCTCTAGCCCTCTTACCCATCTAGATGTGGCCCTTTCCTCTATTGTTGTGAAGAAGCCATTTAGAGAGTTTTCAGGTCTTTTTCAGAGAGAATTGTTCTATATGTAGCTGTCGATCTGCTGTGTCTGTAGGAAGAAGTGAGTTCAGGATTTTTCTATGCTGCTGTCTTGAAAAGCCTCTAAAACAGTTCCTTCTTACTGAAATGTATTTGGTAAAATGAACCAGGCAGAAGTCCTGATTCTTGTCTCTGTATTGAGCCTCTGGGACAGATTCTGAATAAGAGATAAGACACAGAACTACTGAAATCTATCTCACCAGCTGAATTAAAATAAAAAGGAAAAGTTGTACTTTAGCCCAGTGCAACTAAATATATTTTTTAGGGTAATGGCTGAAAAATAGGACAATGACTTAAAATGCTTTTTGGGTTTGAGACTCCATCCCTTTGAGAAAGTTATATGCATGCATGTGCATGCACACACACTCGCACACACACACACACACGCACGCATGCACGCACACACACGCACACACACACATACACACACAGAGCACACAGAGCACACAAACCAAATTTTGCTCCAAGGAAGCTCAAAACTATGTTATTGGACTTGTTCCACCCTGAAGAGGAGGAATATTGATGTGGGTCAAGATAAAGGTCAAGACACTAATAGTTGGTTCACCCTTAGATGAACTAAAACAAAGCTTTGCATGACAAAGGATGTATTTGAGAGCTGTTGTGAGTTTATATTAACGAGTGTCTTTCTTTTTTTTAATTAACACATAATGTATTATTAGTTTCAGGGGTACAGGTCTGTAAATTATCAGTTTTCCACAATTCACAGCACTCGCCATAATACATACCCTCCCCAATGTCCATCACCCAGCCACCCCATCCCTCCCCCCAACCCCAGCAGCCCTCAGTTTTGTTTCCTGAGATTAAGAGTCTCATGGTTTGTCTCTCTCCCCGGTCCCTTCTTGTTTCATTTCTCCTTCCCTTCTCCCCATGACCCCTGCCCTGTCTCTCAAATTCCTCATATCAGAGAGATCATATGATAATTGTCTTTCTCTGATTGGCTTATTTCACTTAGCATAATACTCTTTAGTTCCATCCACATCATTGTAAATGGCAAGATTTCATTTCTTTTGATGGCTTCATAGTATTCCATTGTATACATATACCACATCTTCTTTATCCATTCTTCTGTTGATGGACATCTAGGTTCTTTCCATAGTTTGGCTATTGCGGACATTTCTGCTATAAACATTTGGGTGCACGTGCCCCTTCAGATCACTACATTTGTATCTTTAGGGTAAATACCCAGTAGTGTGATTGCTGGGTTGTAGGGTAGCTCTATTTTCAACTTTTTGAGGAACCTCCATACTGTAATGAGTGTCTTTCAAGTCTGCTCCTTGGTCACCTCCTTGACCTCATTCTTTTCTGTACTATCTGCAAACAAACACCTAGTGGTTGGTCCTATAAAGGAATAAGCAACTGCTCCTAATTTTGAGGAACTCCTTGCTGTAGGAAAGGCAGTGGTGCAGAATGGGGTCCAATTGAAAGCTATATCACCTACCTTCTGGAATTGCCTCTAATCTGAGCTAAAAGTCTGTGTCTCACCTCTCAGGATACCACATTTTTTTTTTTTTATTCCAGTGACTTATTAGTAAGAGCAATGTTGCCTCTCATTGTTTTTACCTGTTCATAAAGTAACAGGCTAGTTAATAGTCTGATTAAGCATATGTTGAGGGAATTATCTAACACAGGATCATCAACAATAGATTTTTTAAAATAAGAATAGGATATTCCCTAGAAGGAAGCAAATAGTCATCATAACAAAATGAGAACTTTGTTAAATTTCTTGGATTCATTTCAGAACAATTATTTGGAAATAATAATCATATTACTAAATGGATACAGTAACATTTTCAGTGTTTAGGTTCCATAAAGATCTCGGTCTGAGTCCTGATCCCAGGAGTGTTGCTATAATTGTTTATGTCCCTCCCAAGTTCATTAGTCGAAACCTACTCCCTAAGGTGATGGTGTTTGGAGGTGATGATGGAAGCAGAGCACCCATGAATGGGATTAGTGCCCCCATAAAAGATACACTGGAGAGCTCCCTCAACTCTTCTGCCATGTAAGTCTGTAGTGGAAAGACTGTCATCTATGAACTACAAAGTGGGTCCTTATCAGACACGGAATCTGCCAGCACCTTGATCTTGGACTTCTCAGGCTCTAGAACTGTGAGAAATAAATGTCTATTGTTTATAAGGAACTCAGTCTATGATATTTCTGTTGTAGCAGTTGTGTGGACTAAAACAGGTATCTTAACAGTGTTTGGATGTCATGTCATGATCCAATTTTGTTTTTTCAATTTTTACTGTAATTATAATATTCTTTTAAGTAAAGTTGTTCTTTGGGCTCCACTCTATTGGAGACATTGGATGAGTTACTTAACTTCATTATGACTAGTTTTTTTCATCAGCCAATGGAAATAGTATAATACCTACTGCACAGGACTGTTATGGGAATTAATTGAGATAATGCACTGAGGTCAACACCTAACACATACTAAAGGCTTAATAACTACTGACCACTATTATTTCTGTTTTTCAATATCTTGTTTTATTATCACAGATTGCCAGGTACAAAAGTTCAAAAGACACAAATCACAGAGATGCTGCTTTTGAAAATGATAAAGCCCCAGTGCCAGGAGGAAGTAGATTTCAGGATACAATTGGAGAAGATCAAGAAGGTACTTTCCATACTGAGGAACTGTTCCATCCCTGGAGATGGCAAGAAGTAAGTTGTGAATAGGAGAGCAGGTGACTATAGGGGCATTGGGAGAGCGTGGCAGGTGAGAAGAGGTAAGGGTAAAAGAAGGGTGGCAGACACAGGAACTGAATGTTTCTGGTGACTTTGTGGACATAAGCTTTGCATTGCACTAGGTAAGGTAGAAGGATATTAAGAAAATGTCTCAGAAATCAGAGATTTTGAGCATAATGGATCAGGAAATGGCTCAGTTTAGAAAAAGGTAAGAAAGATTACGATAAATGAATCTGAAATGACCTGAATACCAGCTTGCAACAAAATGAAAACTCCCCCACAGACCAGTGAGAAAGCTAGCAAATGTGGGATAAGAAAAAAAAAAAATTAAAGGGATTGACAAATAAATAGGCAGACAATGACCTAAAAGAGTAACATACCTGTCATAAATGTCACAGTTCTAGACAATCAGCATTGCTACCAAAAGTTAATAGCTCTTAAGAAATTCAAAACTTAATATTACTTCATAAAGTAAAAGAGAACAGAGGAGGAAGCAGCCACTTTCCCCAGCCTTAATGAGAAAATGCAAACACGAATTAAGAACACATTGATGGTTACAGTAGGCTTCATTACAAAGTATCAGTTCTGGGTTCTGCCAATTGAACAGAACAAAACAAAATTTAAAATTATTCTCTTTACTGTCACTGGGTGAGTTATGAACCAAAGAAATTAACAAAGGCAAATGAAAGCAACTGACAATTTAAGGCTTGCTTACCTATTGCCTTAGGGTGGTAGGTAATGTAATGATATCAATTAAGGAAGAGTTCTTTATATCTCATTCATGACTCCTGCCCATAAAATGATTAGACTTTTCCTCAATGCTATCTTTCCAATGATTACCTGAAGTCATCTTGCCATTAGAGTCTTTAGTTTAAATTCTGCCTGCCACTTCTCGTTCCAGAAAGAAAGAAAACAAAATAAAACAAAAGACAGGATCATTTTGTCCTTCAATTGTTGCAGCCTAATCAATGGTCCTAGAATCAGAAGGATTTTCCTTCTTTTTCATCAATTTTCACTTTACCCTTTCTTACCCTAAAGTCACATTTGCCTTTTTTCGCTGAGCCCTCACGCTCTGCTCCTTCCTGAGTGGGTGGAGCATCACATCTCTCACAGCTTCTTGACTGACTAGTTACCCTAGAAGTGCAACCAAAAGAAGACCAACCAAAACAAAAGTGCCTGCTATAACTCACTGAAATAAATGTAATATTCTAGGACCTAGATCATATTGACTGGCAGGTCTTATATTGATGATTTTCTTCAGAGAGGGTGTTGGACAAGGTATGGGGTATTGGGGTTGTAAGCTAAGAGGAAATATAGTTGAACTCTCTAAAATTACAGTGTATGACCTGGGTGAACACATATTTGTTCAACAGAATTTTTGAAAGCTTAGAATAATAAACTTTGTTGCAATAAAAAAAGGAATTACTGTGGTCCCACTCCACAAAACTGATATGAGTGCCTACTACCTGTTACATATTGTTTTAGGTGCTGGAAACATAAATTATTTTTTTATTTTTAAAATTTTGTGTGAAACTTAGAAATATTGTGGTCTAAAAGAAGACATATTCAAATATACACAAATGGATAATTTCCATTCAACCTGATAAATGCCGTGATAGGAAAATGCACAAGGCATTGTGGATACACTGAACTGAGAGAAGGGTCAAGGAAGACTCATCCAGTAGGTCATGCATGAACTGAATCTTGAAGAATGAGTAGGAATTAGCCAGTAGGAAATGGAATGGAGAGTGAGAAAAGCATTTCCATGCAGAAATGTCATGAGCAAAGGCAAAGAGGCATGAAACAGCTTGGTGTGAACAGCCGGGAACTACAAGCAGTTTGCTGTTGCTGGAGCATAAAATGTGAAGAGGAGAGGAGGCCTGAGCAGTAGGTAGGAATGGTTTGAGTTTTATCTTGCAATAGAAGAGATCATTAAAGGAAGTGACATGAAGTTTTGCTTTTCACCAAGATCTCTTTGGGACTTGTGTAAAGAAAGGATATGAAGTGTGACTGACTGGACTCTATTATCATTCTCATGTGGTCATTCACTTATAATAAAATTAGATGTTCATACCCTTTGCTATGTGAGTTGCAAGGCTTCTTCCTAGAGTCTGTAATTTTCCCACCCCACTGATGTTGGGTTTGGGTTTACTGATGAAATATGGGCAAGAATTACAATGTTTCAGTTCCCAACAAGGCTTTATAAGGCACTGCAACTTTTCTCCAGCTCTGCTCAGATTCCTTCCCCTGTCATGAGAAGATCAGGTACCAATAGCTCTTTAAGTCTGAGTTCCAGATTGATGAACCTGTCTCAAATCCTGAACTAGTCATAGCTCAGCTGAACTCAGCCAAACTGCAGCAGATCTACAAAGTAATGAGCATGACATACATATTTTTTATTTAAATCATTGATATTCTAAAGTTACTTGTTACACAACATCACCGCATGTGAAATCAGATTCATACAGGGAGTTAAAAGAAAAATACAGGAAGATCAGTCCAAAGGTTGTGTCTATAGACAAATAGAAAGTTGATCAAGGCTTGAACACAACATTGATAGTAGAGATGAGGACAAAGAAGGTAGAGGTGGAGACAAGAAATATTTTAGAAAAAAAGTCCAAGTTTGATAATTGATAATGGGGCAGTGTTGAGGAAGAATAAGTATTTAAGGATGGCTTTTAAATTTCTGGAGTGAATAATTAGGTAAATGATAGAGCCATTCGTGCAAATGTAGAATGGAAAACAAATTTGTTTATTCATTCTAGAATTTATTGGGAAATAATTCCTTGCCAGTTTTAGTCTAGACCTGAATATATGGTCAAGAGATCAAAAAGTTTGCTATTCTTGTGGACTTTACATTATCTTTGGAGAGATGAGTACATAGGTAAATAGTATGAATGATTTTTTTTTTAATTTTTCCTTTTTAAAGTTTTTTTTTCCAATTTATTTATTTTCAGAAAAACAGTATTCATTATTTTTTCACCACACCCAATGCTCCATGCAAGCTGTGCCCTCTATAATACCCACCACCTGGTACCCCAACTTCCCACCTGCCCCGTCACTTCAAACCCCTCAGATTGTTTTTCAGAGTCCATAGTCTCTCATGATTCACCTCCCCTTCCAATTTCCCCCAACTCCCTTCTCCTCTCTAACTCCCCATGTCCTCCATGCTATTTGTTATGCTCCACAAATAAGTGAAACCATATGATAATTGACTCTCTCTGCTTGACTTATTTCACTCAGCATAATCTCTTCCAGTCCCATCCATGTTGCTACAAAAGTTGGGTATTCATCCTTTCTGATGGAGGCATAATACTCCATAGTGTATATGGACCACATCTTCCTTATCCATTCGTCCGTTGAAGGGCATCTTGGTTCTTTCCATAGTTTGGCGACTGTGGCCATTGCTGCTATAA
The DNA here is from genome assembly GCF_020171115.1 of Neogale vison. Classification (NCBI taxonomy): domain Eukaryota; kingdom Metazoa; phylum Chordata; class Mammalia; order Carnivora; family Mustelidae; genus Neogale; species Neogale vison. The sequence continues at coordinate 81,975,241 of NC_058092.1, read as the reverse complement.
ACATTGGGGTACAGGTGGCCCTTCTTTTCACGACATCTGTGTCTTTGGAGTATGAATGATTTTAAGTGCTATGAAGCAAATAAACAGATGTAATTTTTAAAGTATCAAATAAATAGAGAGGTCTCATTCGTACAGGGCAGTCAGTGAAGGAAACTTTTGAAGAGGTAGCTGGACAGAGGCCCAGTGGGTGAGAATGAGCTGCCTAAGGTAGTTGCAGAGTCCTCTCAGGAAAAGGAATCGTGATGACAAGAATTCCTCAAGGCAGGTCAGAGCTTGGCATTCATTGCTGAAAAGAAACAGCGTTAAGGGAGTGGGGAAAAAAATGTGTTTTGGTCATGGAAACCCTTAATTTGAGATGTCCATAAGATATCCAGGTGGAAATATTGAGTTAACAGCAGGAGACATGAGTCTGAAGTCCTTGAGGAAAGGCACAGTTCTGGCTAGGGGTACAAACTTTGGCTCACCACCCTGTAAGTGGCAGTTTTAAGCATGAGTGACTGAGATTGTCCAGGATAATTTAAAGGGTGAAAAGGGATGTTGTCCTAAAAACAAATCCTAAAGGTCACAAATATTTTTAGTTTTTTTTTTTAGAGGGGAGCACATCCAAAACAGAGACTGGGAGGAAAATCTAAGAACAAAGAGAGGGTGAAACAACAGAAGTCGAGTATATTTATCATAATTTTTGTTGTTGATAGTGTTTTCCTGTGTAACAACTGCAAAATCTTACAACAAAACCAATTTATTTTTATGCTTATGGGTATGCAGCCTGGCTGTACTTTGGTTTATCTAAGCAGTGCCAAGTTGCACCAGGCTGGACTGCAAACCTTTTGGTAGTTTCAGATCTACCCACTTATCTTCATTCTGGGGCCCAGGCTGAAGGGCTGGCTGCTGCCTCTGGGATGTTTTTATAATGGCAGATCATAGGAATTTAAGGCTCTGAGTAAAGACACACATTGCCTCTTAAGACTGTGCCTTAATACTGATAGAATCTCACCCTGCCAACATTTCATCAGCCAAAGTAAGTCATGTGGTCCTTCCCAACTTCAATGTCACAGAAAGTATATTTTACCCATGGTAGACAGAGGTTCTACAAAGCCTCATGATAAGGGTTTCAGATACATACTTCTAATTCAAAGAAGAAAGGAAGAATTAAGAGCAATAATCTAATCTACCACATCAAGGAAACAGTTTCAAGGAGGGAAATACCAACAGGGCCAGTTATTACAAAGATATCTAATAATATAATAACATAAGACTGAGCAGAATCCATCTTATTGGCCTAAAAAGTCATTTCTGGTAATGCTAGTGGGACCTTTTCTTAGAAAGTAGCAGGGATAGAAGCTAAGTAATGAAGAGCAGCTTAAGAAATTGAGAGAATAGTAATAAACTACTTGCTTAAGTTTGGATACTAAAAGAAGAAAAAGCAAAATTAAATAAGAATATTTCGTTTTGTACAATACAAAGTTTGTACCCCTAGCCAGAGAAGAGGGAGCCTGCTTCTCTCTTGCTGCCTCTGCCTGCTTGTGTGTACTCTCTCTCTCTGTCTCTGGCAAATAAATAAAAAATCTTAAAAAAAAAAAGAAGAATATTTTGTTGTTATGTATGTATGCTTGTTTTTGGAGTGTGAGAAATGGGAGTATACATTTTCATCATAATTATCACCAATAACTGTTATTGAGGGCTTACTATGTAGCATACTCAGTTTTAAGAGCTTTGTATGCATTGTTTTATTTACTTCTACAATATAGATGTTCTCTTATCCGCTTCATAGATGAGGTAACTACAACACAGAGATTAAGGGCGTTGCCTAAACCAGGAACCTGGTAAACAGCTATCAAGGCTTGCTACTCACAGTGTGCTCATAGACCAATACCTCAGTGGCATTTGGCAGTTTGTGAGAAATTCAGAATTCGAGCCTCTGAAACCTACTAAAGCAGAATTTGTGTTCACAGCAGGATATCTTGGTAATTTTAGGCATTAAAATTTGAGAAACACTAATAGAATATTTGGTGCTTTTGTTTATCTAAAACCTATACCTCATTTTCTGGTAAAGCAACTGTTTTTTTCTAGAAACTTCAGACTTTTCTTGAATTCTTCCTCTTCTTTTTAACACTTTTGCATTTAAGAACTTAACAAGTACGGCAGCTCCTCATTATTTGTCGATTCCATCTTTATACTTTTGCCTGCTCATTAAAATTTATTTGTAACCCCCACATCAATGCTAGCTTTACTTTCATAGCCATTTGTGAACATGCACAGAGTTGGGAAAAGTTTGAGTCGTCAACACACATGTTCCCAGCTGAAGTGGAACAAAACAATATTCTGCCTTGTTTCAGTTTCCATAATGTAAACAACTGTCCTTTTTCTGGTCTATTTAGTGCTATGTTGTTCACATTTTGTGTTTTTTGTTGGTGATTTTGAGGTTTAGAATGGCTTCTGACTATAGCGTTCAAGTGCTGCATGTTGTTCCTAAGTGGAGGACAGTTGTAATGTGCCTTACAGGGAACATACATGTTAGATAGGCTTCATTTAGGCATGCATTTTAGTGCTCTTGGCCATGAGATCAGTGTTAATGAGTCAACAATGTAGTACATCTAAATTCATCTATCATCTATTTGGATCCAGGCAGCTCCAAAAATACTAGAGTAACATGTATCATGTGTGATGAAACTATGGAAAAGTGGATAAAATTTGTGGATTCATGATATGACAACTAATTTAAAAAAAAAAAAGTAGTGGACAATATTATTGTGAGGCTGGAAGCCAAAGGAATTTAGGACCACATTACCAAGAGTCAGAGAATGTTAAACCCTTTTTTATTTTTTATTTTGTTTTAATGGCGATAGGGAGTGTCTTTAATTACTTCAATGTTAATTTTCTTATGATATATTTTGTTTCTGCCATTTCTGGAAAGCAAATATGAGGAAATGAGTTGATCGCAGGTCCAAGATTCTTTTCGTCCAAACTAACTTTGCAGTCAAGAATCAGGCAGGAAGGACGGAAGCCAAGGGACACAAAACTAACAAAGTAAAAGAGTTGAACTGAATTTTGACTTGTGAGTCAGAACACAAACTTGTGGTCTCCAGGCTATACCAGACAGGGTGCTTGGTATTATGCCTACTACCAATTCAGGCTCCTTATATCCTTGAGTAAAAACATACTGACCTGGGGATACAGGTGGGGTCACTCTGAACCAATAGGGCCAACACTTAGATCTAGCTAGGAAATGATATGGAGAGACAGGGGTAAGGTCATGAGGCTCTCCTGGGGGCAAAGAGTCAGCCCTAAGATTACTGCATTATTTCCAGATGGTTCTGATCCAAAAACCAAGGCCCACAGTCAGAGATTAGGAGACTGGTCAAGAAGTTGTGGTCAGGGACCCAGAGTCAAGCTACATCCAGGAGTCTGGAAGGTGAGTTTAGACTGAGCAACTCTTGAGGGCTCCATTTGTCTCTCTACCTCAGAGAAATTCTCCATCCTCCCAGTGTTATGATGCAGATGGCTTCGGAATCTATACCTTGGTTTGCTTTCTTAATTGGGAAGTTTCCTGGTGATTCACATAGCTACTGCTTGGGATTTCCCTACAGAAGGATGAGGCCCAGAGAATCATTGCTTTTTTCCCAGGTCAATTTTTCTAGGATCCATGTCTTTGTTTTGCCCATTGTTGGCTGGTGCCAGCCTGTTCACCACAGCTTCTAAAGCACCAGCATGACATTAAAAGTTCATGATGGTGACAAGATAAGTCTTCTGCAACTAAGACTTGAACTGTTCAGTGGTTGAAGGTGGTTAAGGCATTGTTCCTAGAGTTCTAAACAGAGAGAGGGTTTCACAAACTTTTCCAACAAATGCAAACTGTGTGCTGGACAAATCCTTGCAGGCTTAGATACATCATCCCACTTAACTATTATGACTACCCTGAGGGATGGGCATTTTTATCCTCATTATACTCAAAAGGAAACTGAGGCCCAGTGGGGGGCACTTAATCAATATTTTGATCGACTTTCTTATTCTCCTGGAGTGTGGTAGTGTTGTTCTCAACAACAAAGCTAAGGCAAGAGAGTGAGGGAGGAGATCATTTTCATTTACTAAGGAATAATGTCATAAAAACATAAACCCAAAGGTCTGAGGGATTCAAGAAATCATCTAACAGATAGGCAAATATGGTATTATTTCAGCAATTGCAGAGATAACATGAAAGAGGTCTGTTTAATGTTCAAAGCCAATGATTGAAAGAGGTAAGATTCAGGATTCTTAATCTTAGCATAGAATCGTTTTGTAATTTAGGCAAATATTTACATTTGATCTAGAAATGAATCCTATTAGGACATATATATCTTATAGAGTGGATTCTGTGTGTTTCCTCGACCACCCTACCCTTAAATATTTTTTAATTGATTGTTTATCTTTTCCTCCTTGGGATCTGTTTGCTATAAAGTAGAATGTTAGTCATGGTGCATTACTTATTTTTCTCTCCTTCTTTCACTTGTTTATACATTTAATCAACAAGTAATTATAGTTTTCCTACTGTGGCCCATACAGTATGTTAGTTACTTAGGCTACAGAGACAATAAGTCTGGACAAAATTGGATGAAAGATTAACCTTCATGTTGTTCAGGGTCTAGAAGACAAAACACAATATTTTAATTATACTTGAAACCTTCTTTCACTTAAGAAGGTAGGAATTTGTGTGAAGAATATTGAAATAGAAATATCAAGATATTTGGAATTAAGCAAACCCGAATTCCAACACAGTTTCTCAATAGTTATGACAATTTGGAAAAATCAATTCTGAGATTCAGTTGAATCCTATCAAAGTATAATTTCGAGAAAGTTAAAAACGTAACTCTCCTAGAAATAAAAGCAAGCAAGTTAAAGATTTATGTCATTAGTGAGAGAAAGCACAGGATAGTAAAACCGGTCAAAAGGAGAATTTGAGGAAACAGTGTTATGAACTTTATCAGTCAAAACATGCTGAGATAAATTTTCTAAATTAGAGATGAAGCAATTTAATATTTACAGGGCAACAAGACTTTAATCCGTGGGGTCATTTATCTTCTCTTCTGGACAGAAATTATTTACATTTCTACTGGACAATAATCTACAGGTTAAAACATATTTTCACAAAAATTGTTCCCTAATCAATAGTGCATTGTAAAACTGTAATAGTACAGTCTTTGGAGAATTAAATAATTCTTGATTAATCTTATTGGAAAATGCTTCATATAGCTTTGAAAGTAGGCATAGTTATTCTTTGCCTTATTTCTGAGGAGATTCAGGATGTGTCACTGCAAAATAAGCCATTTTGGCACAAGTGTTATTTCCAGCTGAAGGCAACTGAGAAATAGCAGACAGAGAGAGAGGCGCTCTGCCCTCCCTATGTTCCTGAAAGTGGGGCATAAATTGCTCATGAGACCTTCCTTGTGCCAGTAAAAACAAGAGTGACTCTCATAAATGAAGATGGGGAGTTGATGCTGAAGTGAGCCTCTGTAATCAGATTTTACTAAAATAACCCTTATATCAGCTCCACTATATATTTCCTGGTCACCATCCCACCATTTACCATTCCTAAAGCCCCAACTCCTTTACCTTTTATCTAGTTACTTCTTCACAATTTATTGCCCTGTGTTAAATTGGTATATGAACCCCAAGTCTAACCACTCTGGGTTTTCACTTCTTTTCTGTGAAGCTCCCATGCACATAAAGATATTATTATCAATAACAACAAAATGCCTTTTTCTTGTTAATCCGTCTTTTGTCAGTTCAGTGTTGAGGCCTCCAGGTACTGAACCTAAGGGAGTAGAGGGTAAGTTTTTTTTCCTCTACAGTTCCAAGTTTGGATGATTTTTCTTATGTTCCTCTATAAAATCTGGTTACAGTAAAATCCAAAAAATAATTTTCAAATTAAGGGAAACTCAGTACCTCGTGCACAACAGATGCTCAACACATGATATCTATGTGTCTGATACTGGGCTTTCTCCACCATCCCCTACCTAACTCCTTTGCGTGATTATGAAGTTTCCAAAAGGAAAGTATTGTGAAAACAGCAGCAATGGTAACAAGTCTAGATAATCTAGAGTCCTCCACTTCTCAATGTTTGACAAGAAGCGACATGGAACACCAGCATAACGCCCTGAACAGTAAAAGACTGGGTGGATAAAAATAGAAAATAGTAGAGAAAACTAACCAAGCATTATTGATGCCGTGTTGCCCATTAAGGTCATTCTGTTATTGGGTCAAAATCCTGCATTTCCAGTTACTCCCCAGGTACTGCAAAGGGAACCCTGCTGGAAAGCTCCCTAAGTACACACCACTTCTCCAACTGGTTTTCATATGTAACATGGCACAATTTAAATATTTCTCCCGCACAGATACTTTCTCCTCTTTATTACAAATAAATTACTCAGCTCACAAAATTATCTGAACAGGAAGGCGCAAGTAAGAGTGCATTATTGTTTGCTGGTTGAAGAGATAAGCAGTTAAACATCTAGAGGTGAAGTGGAGGACAATTAACATCCCAGCCCACTCAATTATCATACAATGCCCACTTCTCAGGGAATTAGAGCTATTACAATCTGCTACTATGAATAAATGAGTATTTTAGCTCTCAGAGGGTAATGCAATAGTCTTGAAAATAATCTTTTTATGAGATTGTGGCTTTATCAGTTATAGTTTAGAGTCAGGATAAACACTGATTATGTATCGCATTATAATGACTGCTGGAGGGTGCTTGCGTTTGGGTTTTCAATGTTATTAATTTTGCAGTTCTACTCTTCTTGTCTAATATGCTTCATGGAATCAGTCTTGGCAAAGTGACTCCAGCTCACTTTTAATACCATCTTTCTTAGTGAATTTTAGCAACAAAGAAAATTAAGTTGTAAAAACTGCCCAAAAGGAAATATTTTCTAAAGGACTTATGGCACGAGGTTTTCCAATGTAAATGGAGTCTAGGACAGCATGGTCTTTCTGACAGTGAACCGTGCCGAAAACACTTAGAACAGCTTAGGCACAGCTTCAGAGTGAAAGAAAAACAAAAGAGAATACTGTGTCTGTGTGTGTGCTCTCAGTCTCATGCAATGTAGAAAAGCATTTTGTTTGTTTGCAGTGTTTAACGAAAATCTTCTTCCTGGGACATTTTGACCCAGTTCTTTGAATCTTCATCAACTGAGTTGCTGATTTCCTCTGCAGCTGCCAAGGTTCCAAGGGTTTTTTTGTGTTTTTTTTTTTTTCTTTCTTTATTTGACCAGCAGACAAAAGCAAAACTAAATACATGATAGCGTTAGAGAAGACTAACTACAAAAGAAAGCCTTCGAGGGCCCCGAAGAGTGGACCATATGTGAAATCAAATGGGCCAGCCATTGCATCAGCTGTGAACATATTGCACCAACTGGGAATGAAAATAAAACATTCAACTACCAACTGTTATAATCTGTAAATAGTCAAACTAATTCCTGTGGGCTCCAAAAATACATGCAAAGGGTGCTCATCAAGACCCTATTCTCCTGTTCACAGGTAAGGTGGCTTACTTGTTTCTTGAAAAACAAGGAGAGCTAGAAAGACTGATACAGATAAACCCCAAAACAAAAAAACAACAACAAAAAAAACCAATCCATGTGGTTTAAAAGACTCCAGGGATTTAGGAAACTGTGTCCAAAGATTACAAATTGAGGATAATGAAACAGTAGTGGATTTCGATGCAACTTGTCAACACACAAATACCCCAAGCCTAAAATTCCCTATAGTCAGAAACTGGCAATGAACCCGAGGAAATATATAGACTGTACCAAAGCTCTGGAGAATTTAGTTTGCATCTGGCAAGTATTCACCTCCCTTCTAGTTGCCTTCAGTTTAATAATGCATGCTAGGAACAGATGGACATAGTGTTCCTAGGTGGACTAGATTCTCTCTAGTATCAGTAGCAGTGAAAAACTGGACTTTGAATATTTAACAGAAAAAAAAAAAAAAAAAGAAGTCCCAAGAAAAAGTAGATGCTATACATGCAGTCTAGAGCATTGCTTTAACACATTTGCTTAGTCCTGGAGCATGTGTTTCATCCAACAAAATTTAAGACTAATCAAATGTTTGAAAAGTCCCTATCATACATTTGTTTTTACTTACAGCAAACACTATATTTAGATCAATTAAAATAACATGCATGTGGTAGGGATTAGTACTAATTACACTTGCTCAGAAAGCAAGAAAATCCTTTGTACTAGTTAAATACGATCTACTTACTCAGCTCCCTGCACAAAACACAAAGACATGGCTCTGCCACTTTGTTGCTGTATGACCTTGAGCAAGTCCTCAAATGGCTCAGAGTCTCATTTACCTCATCTGTAAATAAGGATGATAACACGCACCCTGCATGTTCAGAGGGTTTCTGTGGGAAAGACAACAGATGCCATTTAAGCTGTGAAGCACAGTCCCACATGCAGTCATTATGCCTGGCATCACCCTGGCAATATGGACATAGCTCTCTTCCTTAAGGACTTTTTTACTAGTGGAAAAAAAGGATGCATACATTTATTGTAACACACTGTGGTATGTGAGTAACTCACTCATGTACAAATGAAGGAGTATATGAAGAGTTAGATTTATAATGTTTAATAAGAGTATGGTTGAAGTATGAAAGGAAATCTTGGAGAGAGTGACAACTGAGTCATATCTTAAAGAAACTAGAAAGAAAAAAGAAACTAAAAAGTATTGTATACACATTATATACTGTGAGTTACTAAAATTTTGTGATTGCTAAGAAGAACAGTATATGACTAGGTATAAAAATAATATAATATGATAATGTAAATAGTATAGTAGTATGAATATACAAATATAAATTTGCTTATCATAGAATATAAATTACAAAAATATTAAAGAAATGCACATTCCGGGACACCTGGGTAGCTCAGTGGGTTAAGCCTCTGCTTTCAGCTTAGGTCATGATCTCAGGGTCCTGAGATCCAGCCCTGCATCAGGCTCTCGGCTCAGTAGGGAGCCTGCTTCTTCCTCTCTCTCTGCCTGGCTCTCTGCCTACTTTGTGATCTCTCTCTGTTAAATAAATAAATAAAATCTTAAAAAAAATAAAGAAATACACATTCCAATTAAAATACAAATTTGTCAGAACAAATGAAAATGTAAAACCCAATTGAACAGTGTCTAAAGAAGATGCACTTAAAATATAAAGACACAAATAGGTGAAAAGGAAAGGGTATAAAAGAGATATACCATGCAAATAGTAATCATAAAATAGCTAGAATAGCTATGTTAGTATTAGATAAAATAGAACTAAACATGAAGAATAGTATCAGAAATGATAAATCATTTCAAAATGATAAAAAAATGAATTTATCAGGAAGACATACATTCATAAATTTAATACATAAATCAAAACTTGAAAGATATAAAGAGAAAAATGGACAATACCAATATTATAATTCAAGAGTCTAACCTTCCCCTTGGCCATTAAGTGAACAATTAAATAAAAATTTTAAGAACGTATAAATGATCTGGAAAACATTAACCAGCCTGGTTTAATTGATATTTATGGAATACTATAACCTACAACCAGAAAATGGAAATTATTTACAATTAGATATGGTATGTGTACTCATTTTGTGTTGATCGTGGCATTCTATGGAGAAAATACATGTATTAGGTATATTTCATTCAGGCATGAGTTATAGGGCTGTTGGCAGAGTTCAGTGTTTATGAAGCAGCAATATATATTAAATAATGTATTGATTGGCTAATGAAAATGTTGTGGCCAGAGGTTTATAAGAACCTAATACTTTATTTTTCCTAGAAGCAGGGATTAATTCATTGTTTGCAATGATTTTATAGAACATAACTATCACAGATAACAAGAATTGACTGTACATGAATGGACAATAAACACATGAAAATATGCTCAACAACATTAGTCATCAGGGAAAAACAAATTAAAACTATAATGAAAAATTACTATAAGACACAATCAAAATGACATAAACTGAAAAGACTAACAACAAAAAATGCTGATGATGTTGTAGAGTAACTAGAATTCATACATTTTAGTGGTAATGTAAAATGATATAAAAAGTTCTGGCAGTTTGTTATAAAACTCAACATATATTTGTACAATGACCCAGCAATTCCACTTCTAGGTATTTAGCCAAGAGAAACAAAACTTTGTGTATCAATTGTGTTCATAATAGGCAGATAGGAAAAGGTGTCTATCAACAGAAGAATGGATAAAGAGACTGTGACATAATTATAGAATGGAATGAAACTCAGCAATTTAAAAGAAAAATTACTATACATACAACTCATAACAGGAATTGCAAAAATATTATGGTAAGCGAAAGAAAACTTACACAAAAATACAAACCATATTATTTCATTTACATGAAATTTTAAGATATTTAAAGAAGTTAAAATAATCTATGATAAAAAAAATCAGAAGTGCCTCTGGTGTAGGGCCTGGGATTGAGTGTCCAGATGGGCTGGGAACAAACACTAAGAAATCTTCTGGTGTGATGGTAGTGTTCTTGAGGTGGATTTGGTTCACACAGTGTTTAGATTTGTCAAAACAGTGGCTTTACCCTTTTTGAAATACACTACTTGTGTATTTCACAAGTAGGAATACCCGACACTACACACTAGTGTATTTCATTGTATGTAAGTCTTATACCAAAAGGAAAAAATTGCTAATATTGACTTCTAATTAATCACATGCATGTTGAAATATGTAGGAGAATATGTACTGATGTCTAAAATTTGCTGTAAAATATGTCAGAAAATAAAGTAGATTTATAGATAGATATGTGGATATTTAAATGAATAGGTATGTGATGAGCAGACAAAATAAATAATGGTAAAATCTAGATGGTAGGTATATAGATATGCATATATAGAATATGTGCAAAATTATTTTACATTTTCTATATGCTTGAAATTTTTCATAGCAAAATGCTGAAAACAATAAGAAGGATGACTCATTAACATATTCAAATTCATATCTATAAATGAATATTTGTCTCTGAAACTGTGACCCTGGGGATCTATCCACTTAATCTAATTATATGTCATTTGCTCAAAAAACATTAAATATATTTGTGGCTCCTCATTTAGTATTGCCTTCAGGAAACAGTTTATAAATATAAAACAGTTTATAAACCACAGAAGAAAATCAGTGTTCTTATCTTTTAGTCACACTTAATATCCTAATCCCACAAGCTTTTGTTGAAGAGGATGATCTTACCTTTTCTATAGACATGGCTATAGTTAAATTCTCAGTATTACTAAAAGCAAATTCAGTTTCAAAAGATACTGTTCTGCCACTGAGAACTATTTAAAAATCCTTGTTTTTAAGTGAGCCTCCAAAAGAAAGTCCCCAAAATGTTCTGAACAATGCAGCATCATTCAAAAGACTACATAACCCTGCAGTATAAGAACTTTAAAAGGTGTGATCTCAAATCCCTCCTTTCTCCCTCCCTCTCTCCCCTGTTTTCTCTCTCTTTGTATCTTTATTCAGTAAATATCTGAGCATTAGTTTAATACTGGAGAGAAAATTTTATTACTCTGGGAATAGAAGAACTCAGTTGAGTGGGAAAAATCAAGCATTTGGGAAAAGATGAACTTACAACTCAACAGTGTGGACAAAACATGAGGCTTGCCTATGTAAATTTTGATGTTTGTTTCAAACATATCACATTATTTTGTATTCATATCTGGTAAATATATGTCAACCGTTCACCTTTAATATATTTAGCTTTCTTTATATTTTGGTCCTAATTATTCATATGTCTCAAATATTCTACCAATCAGCTATCATTTATGGATAGGTAAGACTTGAATTAACAGTCTCCTCATTCTTATTTTCTTTCTAAATTAATGGATGTTTCTTTTATCTTCCCCATAATTGTCACTGAGATTGCTCTGATTCCACACATTATGCAATTTTTAAATTTCCTCTTTCTTTTATGTCTCACATTTACTTAATAATAAGCTGAAATAATTATTTTCTCTATCACATGACTTAAAATTTCCATTATGAATATAGTATCAATTACTACCCATAAAGATAAAACAAAAACCACAATAAGAGAGCTAAATGAAATGGAGATAACTAATATGTCTGATAAAGAATTTAAAGTAATGGTTATAAAGATACTCACTGGACCTGAAGAAAGAGTGGAGGACTTCAGTGATACCCTCAACAACAAAGAAATGGAAAACATAAAAAAAGAATCAGTCAAAGATGAAGAACTGAATAATGAAATTGAAAATACACTAGAAGGAGTAAATAGTAGACTAGAGGAATCAAGAAGAATGGATCAGTGACCTGAAGGACAAAGTAATGGAAAGTAATCAAACTGAAGGAGAAAGAAAATAAATTAAAAATCAAAACAGACTTAAGAAACTCAATGTCACCATAAATCATAATAATTGCATTATAGGGACCCCAGAAGGAGAAAAGAGAGAAAAGGGGGCAGAAAATTAATTTGAAGAAATAATAGCTGAAAACTTCCTGAATCCAGAGAAGGAGATTGAAATCTAAATACAAGAGGCATAGAGAGCTCCCTAACAAAATCAAATCAAGGAGGGACCGAGACATATAGTAATTCAAATGGCAAGAAGTAGTGATAAAGAGAGAATTTCTAAAGCAGCAAGAGAAAAGAAAACACACACACACACACACACACACACAGGAAACTCCATAAGAATATCAGCTTATTTTTCAGAAACTTTGCAGGCCAGAAGAGAAGGGCTTGATGTATTCAAAGTGCTGGAAGAAAAAAACCTGCAATCAGGAATACTCTATCTAGGAAGGCTATCATTCAGAATAGAAGGAGAGATAAAATGTTTCCCAGACAAAGAAAAGTTAAAGGAATTCATGACTACTAAATCAGCCATACAAGAAATGTTAAAGGGGACTCTTTGTGGAGTGGAGTGGAAAGCAAAGAACATAAACAGAAACAAACAAACAAACAAACAAAGCACACATACACAAAAGCACAAGAGCAGTAAAATTAAGTATATCTATAAAAATCAGTCAAAGGATTCACAAAATAAAAGGATATAAAGTAGGACATCATATACCTAAAATGCAGAGGGGAGAAGAATAAAAATTTAGTGCTTTTAGAATGGGTTCCAACTTAAGTGACCATCAACTTAATATAGACTGTTATATGCCGAAGATGTTATGTATAAACCTAATGGTAAGTACAAATCAAAAACTGGTACAAGAATGTAAAGTATAAAGAGAAAGGAATCCAAGTATACCACTAAAGAAAGCCAAAAAACCACAAATCAAAAACTGGTACTAGAATGCAAAAAATGAAGAGAAAGAAACCCAAGTATATCACTAAAGAAAGCCAAAAACCATGAGAGAAGAAAGGAACAAAAACAACTATAAAACAAGAAACAAAATGGCAGTAAATACGTACCTACAAATTACTACTTTGTATGTAAATGGACTAACCTCTCCAATCAAAATACATAAGGTGATGGAATGGATTAAAAAAAAAAACAGAACTCACTGTATGCTGTCTACAAGAGACTCATTTCAGACATATGCAAATTGAAAGTAAACAGGATGGAAAAGCATTTATCATCAAAGGACAGTGAAAAGAAAGCAAGGGTAGCAATATTTGTTCAAAATAGCAATACTTGGACAAAATAGACTGTAAAACAACAACAGCAACAACAGACGAAGAAGAACACTATATGATCATTAAGGGGACAATCCAACAAGAAGATAAAATTATTTTAAATATTTATACACTCAACATGAAAGCACCCAAATGTACAAAGCAGCCGATAACAAACATAAAAGAAGTAATCCACAATAATACAATAGTAGGGGACTCAAACACCCTGCTTACATCAATGGATAGACCAAAGAGAAAATCAACAAGGAAACAATGGTTTTGAATGACACATTGGACAGATGGATCCAACAGAGACACTTGGAAGATTTCAACCTAAAACAGCAGAATATACATTCTTTTCAAGTGTACATGGGGCATTCTACAAAATAGATCATATGTGAGGCCACAAAAATAGCCTCAACAAATTCAAATGGATTATAGTCATACCATGCATCTTTTCAGACCACAGTGCTATGCAACTAGATATCAAACACAAGAAAATACAAGAAAAAATCTGGAAAGAACACCAAATACACCAAAGAATGGGTCAATCAAAAATCAAAGAAGAAATTAAAAAAATAATGGAGACAAATGAGAAAGAAAACACAGCAGTCCAAAATCTTTGGAGTACAGTAAAATAGGCCTAAAAGAGCTAGAAAAGGAAGAATAAACAAAACCCCAGACCAGTAGAAGGAAGGAATAATAAAGATTGGAGCAGGAATAAACAAAATAGAAACTAAAAAAATGATAGAACAGAGCAAAGAAATCCGGAACTATGTAGAACAGAACAAAGAAACCCGGAATTGATACTTTGAAAAGATCAATAAAATTAATAAACCTTTAGCCAAATTCATCAAAAATAAGGAGAAAAGACTCAGATAAACAAAATCAGAAAGAGGAGAAATAACAACTAACACCACAGAAATAAAAAGGATTATAAGAATATTACACAAAAATCATATGCCAATGAATTAGACAACCTTGAAGAAATGGATAAATTCCTAGAAACATATAACTTCCCAGCACCGAATCAGGAAGAAATAGACAATTTGAATGGACTGATTACCACTAATGAAATTGAATCAGTAATCAAAAAATTCCCCAAAAACAAAAGTCCAGGATCAAAGGACTTCACAGGGGAATTCTACCAAATATTTAAAGAAGAATAAAAAACTATTCTGTTCCAAAAAAGAGAAGAGGAAGGTAAGCTTCCAAATTCATTCTACTACAATAAAAAGAGAACTACAGGTCACTATTTCTAATAAACATAGACGCAAAAATCCTCAACAAAGTATTAACAAACCAAATTCAACAACACATTAAAAACATCATTCACGGGGCGCCTGGGTGGCTCAGTGGGTTAAGCCGTTGCCTTCGGCTCAGGTCATGATCCTGGGATTGAGCCCCGCGTCAGGCTTTCTGCTCAGCGGGGAGCCTGCTTCCTCCTCTCTCTCTGCCCGCCTCTCTGCCTACTTGTGATCTCAGTCAAATAAAATGAATGGAATCTTTGAAAAAAAAAAACAAAACACATCATTCACCACAATCAAGTGGGATTTATTCCTGGGATTCAAGGGTGGTTCAGTCTTTACAAATCAGTCCACATTACATCACATTACACATCATATCAACAAGAGAAAGGATAAGAACCATAGGGTCATTTCAATAGATGCAGAGAAAGCATTTGATGAAGTACAACATCCATTCAAGATAAAAGCATTAAACAGAGTAGGTTTGGGGGGGGTTGGGGTTTGGGGGGGACCTACTCATGTAAAGGCTATACATGAAACTATATCAGACTCAGGGGGGAAAAGAGAGAGTTCTCCCCCTAAGATCAGGAAAAAGACAGGGATGTCCACTCTCACCACTCTTGTTCAACATAGTAATGGAAGTCTTAAGCACAGCAATCAGATAAAAATAAATTAATTAAAGGCAACCAAATTGGTAAGAAAAAAGTAAAATTTCCACTATTTGCAGATGATATGATACTACATAAAGAGAATTAAAGATTCCAAGTAAAGATTCCAATGAAAAATACTAGAACTGATAAATGAATTCACTAAGTTTACAGGATACAAAATACACAGAAATCCATTCCATTTCTAAACACTAATAATGACATATCAGAAAGAGAAATTAAGAAAACAATCTCATTTACAATTGCACCAAAAATAATAAAATACATAGGAATAAAGTTAACCAAGGAGGTGAAAATCTGTACTCTGAAAACTATAAACATTAATGAAAGAAATTGAAGACAAAAAAAAAAAAATGGTAAGACATCCATTGCTCATGGATTGTTAGAGCTAATATGGTTGAAATGTCCATACTCCCAAAGCAATGCAATTCCTATCAAAATACCAATTGCATACTTCACAGAACTAGAAGAAACAATAACTGCTGCTTGCAAGCTGATGGGAATGACCCAGCAGAGAGGGAAACACTCATAACATAGAAGAGGAGGGATAACTGTTGGAGTGATTGTGATGATCTTGATTAGGCAAACAAGACTGGGATTTATTGCCTTAGCAGAATGGACTGGCTTTAGCTAGGAGCTTAGGACATTCAAGTACAAAATGGAGGGAAAGGTGGAGAGATGGTATGTATGTGATGCTGGTACGCAAGTATGGGTAGATGAGATGGTGGGATTCTGTGGAATTTTAATCTCAGTTTTCTCAATGAAATAAGAAGCAAGGTTATTAATAAGAATGAGGATGAAAGAGAAGAGGTATAGGATAGTGGATAGAGACTTGTGAAATCCAGAAGAATAGAGGAGGAAAGTGGGATTCCTGGGCAGCACCAAAGACCCATTGGAGGTTCACAGACATGAAATTAAAGTGAAACTAAGTATCACAATTGTGTTTTTTCTGACCCACATTCAACTGCATGGGTGCTAGTATGCATTAAGTGAAGAACTGGTTTGAATCAGGATTGTGATTCTGCCCAGCAACTACAACAAAGGAGGGGGAGAGTACAGGAATTGAGGCTGTGTGTAAAGCAGTGATTGTAATGATTGGCCAGGGTTTAGCTTGGTATGGATGGGTTGAGTAATTGCTGGAGTTAGAGTACTACAAGGATATATGGAAATATGAGGTGGTATTTAGACTCTGAGATGTTTGAGATTGTGATTATGATGAATTTGCAAGGTTTTATAACTCCTGTGATTATGCCTTTGGAAGTGAGTGGCTGAGCTGAGGTAGGACAAGATCCTTGAAAGAGAAATTAAGAAGTTGAGAGGGCAGAGTGTCAGGAAGATCATCTACATGTACATTATGAGCACCCAGGGTTAAGATAAAAGTGGTACTGAAGTGCAGGAGCAAATGGTAAAAAAATGAAGGGGAGTGGGCAACAATGAGGGGTACTGGATAACAAGATTTAAAAGCTGCAGTTTAGAGAGAGAGGGGGGAATGATCTGTTGAGTAGGAGGACACTTAGCTCACTTGCCTCCAGGTACAGTCTAAGAAGCTTATGGTTGAAAACACAGTTGTCAAACTTGGTAAGGGGAAGGAGAGGCAGTGTCCCTGGGGAAAGTCAGGTTTCCCTTAACAAAGGTGAGGAGAAACTGAAGAGAAATTCTGAGGAGGTTTTGCTTTCCAGGATTATCATTCACATAAATATATGTACAGTGTAGTAGAGTCTAATGTGGCCCCACGTGATCCCTGCCTCCTGGCATTCATGCTGTTGTGTGGTCTCCTTCCCTTGTGTGGAGGTGGGACTTGTGATTTGCTTCTGGCTAATAAAGTATGGCAAAGATGACAGGATGTACTTGATTATGTTACGTAAGATTTGAACCAGTATCTTACACTGAGTCTCTCCACCTTGCTGGCTTTGAAGAAGCAAGCCACCATAATATAAATTTCCCTATGGAGAGAACAACATGACAAAGAACAGAGGGGACCTCCAGCTGATAGAGAGCAAGAGACTAAGGCCCTCAGTCCTCCAGCCTGCAGGAACCTAAATGATGCCAATAAGAGTTTGGAAATGCATCTTTTCCTTGTCAAGCCTCATTCTGTGATCTTTCAGAGGACCCCACTAAGCCATGCCTCCCTCAATTCCTGACCCATAGAAACTGTGAACTAATAAATGTGTATTGTTTTAAGCTGCTAACCAAATCTTTATGCATTTGGAAATTATAAAATACTCTGTTAAATAATTAATATGTTAATAAGTGGATTTTTTAAAAAGAAAATTATAAAAGCAGTCTAAGTTTGGAAAAAGATGAAGATAGCCAGAATTCTACCAGTGGCAGAAGTAGTTGAGTGGAGAACAACTGAGACTATGTCTGTACAAAAAGGGAAAGAATAAAAGCAAAAATGCCTAAATATTAACAGTAATTCCTTTTGGGGTGAAGGTATAGGTTATGATATTTTCTTCCTTGGAGTATTTTGTAATTTTCAAATTTCAAGAAGTGAAAGAAGGAATGAGAGAGAGGAGGAAGGGAGGGAAAGAGGGAGAAAAGAGGAAGGAAAAAAAGGGAAGAAGGAAAGAAAGAAGGAAGGTAAAGAAGGAGGGAGGTATGAGTCACCTGAGGTTGGTCTGGATAACATAGAGAAATGTATTGATTGAGGCAAGACAGAAGATTCATGTAATAATAAAAACGAGAGTACATAGAGGAAGGAAAGGAGGGACAGAGAGAAGGAAGGACAAGGGGAGAGAGGAAAGAAAGGAGAGAGGAAGGGAGGAAAGAAAGATCTAAAAACCTGTACTGATGGTGGAAAAGAGAATGGAGAGGACTTATTAAATAAGTAGATTCAACAGGATTCATGGCTGTTTGGATAGGAGTGTTAAGAGAGAAAAGAGAATTTTTACTGGATTATTGGTCCATTTGTTGTTGCCATTAATTCAGCATCTCAAGAAGACAGAAAGAGGTAGCATTTTTATGAAGAAGGTAAGAGAACAGTCAGGTTAGTGTTAAACAGATTGAGTTTTGACATACCTGTGGGAGGGCCAAGTGGAGCTATCCACTAAGACTTTGGAACTAATGTTCTAAAGTTAATAAACAAGCATGAGGTTGATGTTATGAATGTGAGAATTAGCAGAAGTAGGATAACTGAAGCCCTAATTCTGGATCAGATTTTCTAGAAAGTCTGTTTAAAAAAGTGGATCCTAAAATAAACGTGATACATACGTATGGAGAAATATAAATGCTGTTAAGTCATGTAAAACCAATGTGATATGGTATGATCCAGTATGGTTCTGAATCCATAGTATTTGGGTTCAAATTCCAACTCCAACTGTTACTTGCTTCTGACCTCAGACACAAGTAACCTATTTCTGCCTCAGTAGTCTTGTCTTTTATAAGTGGAAGTGCTGGTAGTACCTCATACATAACGTTCTTCGGATTCAGTGAGTTAATACTGCATATCACTTAGAACTTTGCCTGGCATATAATGAGCCCTTACGGCATCTTAAATGCTATCATTAAACTTAGGGATCACAGACCCCTTTAAGTGTCTGAAGGAGGCCATTTGCTTTCTTTCCTAAGAAAATTCATTATAAAATTCAAGGACAATTCAAGAGGCTGATAGATCTCCTGGGGTCCATCCATGAAGTGCAAGTTAAATGCTTTTGATGTAGAGTAAGAAGAAAAGGAAGCCAAGAATGGAATCCCTAAAGAAGCCCAATATTAATGAGTAGGCAGAAAATTTAAGATGATCTTCCTAGAATATGATTTCCATCCTTTTCTTCCACATTTCTCCTGTTGAGTAGGGTTCTCCACCACCTAATATGGCAGGTTAACTCTGTAGCTAGTTTTAAGGGCCATATCAGTATGCCTGTCTTTTCTTATCCCCGCATCAGCCAGTTATGTATCTTTCCTGTCTATCCTCTTCTGGGAAGTTAGGCGGTTTGCCAGTCCCCTCACATTTGATTCTGAGCATTTCCACAACCTGTGCTTTTCCTCCAGAGGCCAACTGTCCTTGCTCTTTTAAGTCTAAAGCATTCTCCAGAGACCACCTGTTTCAAAAAGTATTTCCTAATTAATCCTATCCTTTCACTGATCATGGACTTAAATCTTCCCAAATTGATGGACAAATCTGTCACTATTTTCTTTTATATTCCCTATTAAAATATAGTAAAGAGTAATTTTGCCTACTTAAATATATTTTTACTGTATTTGACAAATAAAGGGGTCATAGAGGAAAAAGAATACCTCGGTAAAATCATCCTGAGTCTTTCCTAATATGAGAAGGTAAAAATAAGTCAGGTAGAAAGTTTTGTTTTTCCAACTATCTCAGCAAAAGCCCTCTTCTTTTTTAATCTATGTCCTGCAGTTGTGGTACTACACTATCAAAGATCTCATTTATTTCAGGTTTAAGAAAGCCAACTGACCTAGATACTAGGTCCTTCCAAAGGAGCTCTATCAGAACTCCCTGACACAAAAGACACTTCGATTTTACATTTCATATGAAAAGCAAATTACCATAGCAATTGACCTCGAAGAGTGCATAATGAATACAATAGTCAAAATACAGCATAAGTAACACATGGATTTTTTGCTTCTACAGTATCCCTTTTGAAACAAACCTGTCTTTAAAATGGTTACTTTAAAAAATCCCGATGTTTTACACAATGAAAATACTTCGCATGGAGCATTTTGGAATTCATCCTCTATATTCTATGTTTGGTCATGGTAGAGAATATACTATATTCACACAAATAGAGAAAACTATCTGAACTAATAGAGGGGAACAGAGGTGAGGATATTCCTAAAAGATGAACCTCTTTCTCTGTGTTTAGAATATGTACACTCACATATAACTACACTTTTCCTATAGGTGGTGGAAGAGTTACCTATGGAGTTTACAGTTAACTCAGATGCCTGGAGCGTTAATGTTCAGAGAGGACTTTTAATTAAGCAGAGTAGGTATTTATGTCAACAGGAAATGAAAAGCAAGACTTGCCAAGGAAAGTTAAGAGCTTTCACGCTTTTCCCAGTGCAGACTGCTCATTTCTCAACCAAGTCAGTGGGATGTTTTTGTCCTTTTGGGGATGACTAAGGAAATCACCATGGCCAATGAACACATGTCATCCAAGAGGGATCAAACATTCAGATTTTTCAGTATTTTCAGCTCATTTTAAAAACAAGTAAAAGGAAGTTAACCTCAATTTAGGCTTTTCTTTGCCTTCTTCCATATATCAGCTATAGTTACAAAGCTGCTTGTTTTTTTTTGTTTGTTTGTTTGTTTGTTGTTTTTTTTAATTCCAGTGTTTGTTCTAGGGCCTTAAGATTATTCCACTTCTTTAATCGGTGACCCTGGTGGTCTTTTCCTCCTCTTCTTCCTACTAAATATCACATACAATAAGGGGAGGCAGAGCTTTTTGTTGAGTTTTTCTGTGCCCTACTTCTGCAGCTGCTACCTCATCCCCCGCTGCACTAAATCGACACTTCTGGAAGTGGCAGCTTCAGAGTGAGTGACGAGAGGCATTGCTTGCCCAAGTGTCAATTTAGTGCAGCAGGGGATGGAGTAGCAGCTGCAGCAGGAGAGAGACCTTATTTCATACTTAGAAAACAATTGCAAAAAATGCCAGAGGGTAGGGAAACTGGTTGGAGAATACAATGGATGAAAGTTAAAAGGAGAGGGGGAGGAAGAAGGAAAAGGAAACAGAAAAGCTATGGGCAAAGGGAGAGAAAATAAATATATAAATAGCAGAAAAAGTGAAAAGAATTGCAAAGAAGAACAAATAAAAGGTATTTTGTCCGAGAGTTATGTTTTTCATTTCTCTAAATTTGGAAATATCTTTTGCATAATAAACATATGTCATATACAATATGAAACTACCATCTGTTTATACCTTCCGAAAGGAAAACAAATAACCAAAGAATTAAACCAACAAAATCTATGCTGTTTACTAGCAGATTGGTTGAGTGCTTGAAAAAGACTGATTCTGTGCTGTGTCTCGGGGAGAATATGAAAAAAAAAAAAAAAAAAGGAAAGTAAGGGCTCAGATTTTTAACTTGTAAACCAATGTGCATTATCAACACAGGGAAAATTAATTAAGAGTCAAAAACAAGAGAATTGGCTATAAATAAGCTTCATTAAGATAATATCAGTTCTTCCATTTTCTTCTTGATTTTAATATCCTATGAATATTTCTAGTCATATTCACACACAGAGACATGTCTGGTACAGATATTTCACAGACATTACACTCTTGGTAGTGACTGATAATGTTTCTAGACACGAAGGCAGATCTTTCTAAAAACTCATTAAGAGAGAGCATCACAAGTTGCTAGACATATAAACACACACATGAGCATATGTATATACATGTGAGCATAGACGTGTATTAGTCCATGAGTTACTTTTAATTTGCATGCTCTTGTTTCTCCACTATATCATAGTTGTAGCCAACTTCTTAACTCTTAAAAAGAAGAAGAAGAAGAAGAAGAAGAAGAAGAAATATTAGAAAATGCTCTCTGCAGTTTACTCAGTCACCTTAAAGAATTAGACATAGAAAAACGCAAGTCAGTCCAAAACTTATAATTATGACTTTTTGTCTGAATCAGCCTGGTTCGCACATAAACTGTAGATGATTCGAATGTAGTTGTGACTAGAGTAGAGTGAATTAATTAGATCAGTGATTCTAAAGTGTATTCCACAAAGATACTATTTCAGTGCCAAAGCACTTAGAGAAATTTTGTGTACTCTATAATCCATACATTGGTGGCCTGAACACGAAAGAAAATATCTACAAATCTTTGTATTATAAAAGGTAGTAACAAATGAAGACTAAATGCTAGTTATCTTCATGTTTAAAGACAAAAGAAAGATATTCTTAGATATGGAGAAATTACCATCTCTATGCTCTGTCTGGAAAAAAAAGAGATAAATTTCTTGAAAACATGCTCTAGCCAATCAAGACAATAATCAAAGTGAATAAATGAAAAAAAGAAAAATCACAGTATGATAATGATCACTCATTTTGTAGTCATTTAAGATTGTTAAACCTGAAAAATATCTTCAGTATTTTATCAAAGAATGCAAATGTCTAAATTAAACTGAAGAACATACAAAATTAATAATAACAATAATAATAAATCTCAGATTATATGCATTTTAACAAAGAAGCTAATGGGTCAAATACGTAAATTAAAAATGTAAATAGTGGATCAAGTATGAGTGGGGAGAACTAAGAGACTAAAAGATATGGCTTTAGGGGTGCCTGTGTGGCTCAATTGGTTAAGCATTGGACTCTTGATTTCAGCTCAGGTCATGAACTCTGGATGGTGAGATTGAGCCTTGAATCAGCTTGCTCAGTGGCTCAGTAGGGAGATGGCTCAAGTTTCTCTCCCTCTTCCTATGTCCCTCCTCACTGGTCACACATGCTCTCTCCCTCCCTTTCTCTCTTTCTCTAAAATAAATAAATCTGTTCACCATCTGGATGTCTTCTTTGGAGAAATGTCTGTTCATGTCTTTTGCCCATTTTTTTAATTGGATGATTCATTTTTGGAGGGGTGGAGTTTTGTAAGTTCTTTATGTATTGAATACTAACCTTTTATAAGCTATGTTATTTGTGACTGTCTTCTTCCATTCTGTAGATTGCCTTTTATAAACCAAAATATTTTTAAAAATGAAATGAGAACATAAAAAATTAAAAGCAAAATATATAACCCAAGTAAAAATAAACACACATTGCAGGAGATTTTGAAAAACAAGAAATAGTAAGCAAATATTTTTCTAGATAACATTAAACTAAGTATCAAAAATAGAATTAGATGAGTAAAAGCAATAAATATAAATTAAACAACTATATAAAAAGTAGTCTCCTTGATTAAGCCAAAGTTCAAATCTTACTCTGTCTTGTAAAAGTAACACATAAAATAGAAATGTTAAAAATACAGGAAAACATATATCAAACCAACAGAAATCAATGAAGGAAAACAAAATGAAAGAGGAAGAGGAAATGAGATGGGGAAAGAAAAATAGTGCCATGATTACAATAGTAAGGTGAAGAATTCAAGAATTGAAAGCAAAATATCTTTAAATATGATTAAAAGGGTCAGTTCTGTCTCAGAATCCCTCACTATTGTATATCACAAGGCACAATTTGAAACTAGAATTTATTGGCAAAACTCAAGACCAAAAAATATGGGTCTCCAAACCACACTACATTTGTATTTATGCAACTAAGTTTAATTATAGCACCGTGTGTGGGAACAGCCACATGATCACATAATTTACTTTGTTGCTCCTTTGCTGGATGTCATTTTGAGTAGTACTGTGCCCAGTAACACTCATACAGCAAAGTTTTATCTATTCCAGAAAACCCCAAATCACTTTATTCACAGAAAATTGTGCCTACAATCTACCACTTTGTCTC
The DNA here is from genome assembly GCF_020171115.1 of Neogale vison. NCBI lineage: Eukaryota > Metazoa > Chordata > Mammalia > Carnivora > Mustelidae > Neogale > Neogale vison. The sequence goes on along the minus strand of NC_058092.1, from coordinate 81,951,296 downwards.
ATCTGTTCATCTCAGTTTTCTAGTACAATAAAAGCTAACAACATACGTTGAATGCCTACTGTGTGTCAGTTGCTGAAGAATTTTGTATGTATTCTCACTAGAATTCAATGGGTTGTGTTCTTATTTTCTCTCATGTTAGATACGACAATATTATCACACAACAAATAAATTTTCTAAGACTTAAAGCTAGTTAGTGGTGAAGCAGTGTTTGAATCCAGATAACCTTAAACCTACATCCTTATCACTGTTCTATATCCCTCCCTGACTTATGTTTCTGCAACAGGATATTCAAGTAAGTTTTACACATTGATTAAAAGATGGCAGAACACCTGCAGAATTTCGTGGTCAATATCTCAACATTTTAAGAAGGGATACTTTTCCAGAGATACTCTGTATATACAAGTTGCAACTACTCTTTTGCATTTTGACTTTTAATAAAAAATATTTTTAGAGATTGCCTTATTTATGTTAGTATATGAAAAAATATTTCATTCTTTTGAATGGTTCGGTATTAATATGTATCATTAATATCTGCTACTATGAAAATATGGTTTGTCATTACTTACATATTACTTACACTTTTATACTGTTATTACTTATATATTATTTATATAATATAAACTATATTACTTATTGTTTGTCAATAATTTATCATTACAAATAATTGGATAATCTCACATAAATAATTATGCAATGATTTAAGGACACCTCTTTATATAAAATCAAGAGTTAGATGATACAACAGAAACAAAATTACTTTTGCAGTAGCCAGGAAAAAGTTAAAGTATCTGAAAACAAACACAGCCAAAAATATATAAAAACTAACTATGGAGTTGTTAGATAAAATGATATGTACATTATGGGGTGCCTGGGTGGCTTAGTCTGTTAAGAGTCCAACTCCTGATCTCAGGTCTCAGTTTCATGGCCGTGAGTTTGAGCCCCATGTTGGGCCCCACATCAGGTGGGCAGCCTACTTTAAAAAAAAAAAAAATGGTATGTGCATTTAAATTTGGTAAGTATTTCCAACATGCTTTTTGTACAACTTGAAATATTTTTCACTCTCTCCTATGTTTAGAGTTTGCCTGTTTTCCCACTCTATGGCTAACATAAACTTTGGATCTTTGCCAACTGAAGTGACAAAAGATAGCCCTTAATTTTGGCTTGCATTTCTCCTAATATGACTAAGCTTGGTCATCTTGGAGATTAAGAACTTGCTCTCCCAGTACTTTCAAAAAATTGTTCAAATAATTTGCCCACATTTTGTTGCATCCTTCACCTTATCCTTATATATAGGCACTATTTATGTATCAAATTAGTTATGTCTTTTTCTAAGATGAGTTGCATATATTTTTACACTGACCATTTATCTTTTGATTTAGTTTCTGATGGTGTTTACAATCAAGATATTTTTATGTAATGGAATTTATGAATCTTTAATGGTATGACTTAAGGTCATGGTGTATTATTCGGAAGAGCTTTCCTTACTCTGAGATTTAAAAAAAAAATTTCTGGGGCGCCTGGGTGACTAAGTGGATAAGCCTCTGCCTTTGGCTCAGGTCATGATCCCAGAGTCCTGGAATCGAGCCCCGCATTGGGCTCTCTGCTTAGCAGGAAGCCTGCTTCCTCCTCTCTCTCTCTGCCTGCTTCTCTGCCTACTTGTGATCTCTGTTTGTCAAATAAATAAATAAATAAAATCTTAAAAAAAAAGTACTAAAAAAAAATTTCCCATGGTTGCTTCTAGGAATTTAGGTTTTCAGTATTTTTTTTTTTTACCATTTATATATTTGATACACCTAAAATTTCTTTTAGTAAAATAATGTAGATTGAAATGCAACTATATTTTTTTCCCAAATAGTTATCCAGTTGGTCCAACACCAGTTTTTAAATGATTTCATTTTTCCTCTGCTGATTTGAAATGCCATCATCAGATAAACTATTTCAGTGTAATCTGAACTTTCAGGACGTCTTCTTGGAAGCTTCTGAGTTTTTTAAAATTAATATAGGTTTATATTATATTTGAATACTTTATAATGCTCATTCTTTTCCATTATTCTTTATTTCTTTAGATTTTATAGATTGTTAAAAAATTTATGAACTTTACATGTGTCTTTTGTTTTTTTTAATTCTGCTGATATTTTTAGTGGGATAATGCTAAACTTATAAATTAGCTTAAATGCATTCGACATTATTGTGTTATTGAGTTGCCCTTTCTGAAAATAAGTTTGTTCTTTTGTGTCACTTATTGCAGCTTTATAGTTTCTTCATATAACTTACACATTTCTGATAAAATTTATGCAGAAATGTTTCATGTTTTCCCATTGCTATTGTAAACAGATTCATTTTTCCCATTGTATCTTTAACTGGTTGTTGTTGGTACATACGGAGGCTGCTAATTATTGCTTATTCAGTTTGTACCCAGGCATTTACCAAATTCTTTTTTTTTTGGTAATAATTTTTGTTGAATCTTTGAGTCTTCCAAGTAAATCAAATGATTTCCCTCTTCTTTACAATTTGTGCATACATTATTTTTTCTCTTGCACTGGACAATTTTTTTTTCCAATTTATTTATTTTCAGAAAAACAGTATTCATTATTTTTTCACCACACCCAGTGCTCCATGCAAGCTGTGCCCTCTATAATACCCACCACCTGGTACCCCAACCTCCCACCCCCCCACCACTTCAAACCCCTCAGATTGTTTTTCAGAATCCATAGTCTCTCATGGTTCATCTCCCCTTCCAATTTACCCAAAAGCACATACCCTCCCCAATGTCCAGAACCCTACCCCCCTTCTCCCAGCCCCCTCCCCCCAGCAGCCCACAGTTTGTTTCATGAGATTAAGAGTCACTTATGGTTTGTCTCCCTCCCTATCCCATCTTGTTTCATGGATTCTTCTCCTACCCACTTAAGCCCCCATGTTGCATCACCACTCCCTCATATCAGGGAGATCATATGATAGTTGTCTTTCTCCGCTTGACTTATTTCGCTAAGCATGATACACTCTAGTTCCATCCATGTTGTCGCAAATGGCAAGATTTCGTTTCTTTTGATGGCTGCATAGTATTCCATTGTGTATATATACCACATCTTCTTGATCCATTCATCTGTTGATGGACATCTAGGTTCTTTCCATAGTTTGGCTATTGTGGACATTGCTGCTATAAACATTCGGGTGCACGTGCCCCTTTGGATCACTACGTTTGTATCTTTAGGGTAAATTCCCAGTAGTGCAATTGCTGAGTCATAGGGCAGTTCTATTTTCAACATTTTGAGGAACCTCCATGCTGTTTTCCAGAGTGGTTGCACCAGCTTGCATTCCCACCAACAGTGTAGGAGGGTTCCCCTTTCTCCGCATCCTCGCCAGCATCTGTCATTTCCTGACTTGTTGATTTTAGCCATTCTGACTGGTGTGAGGTGATATCTCATTGTGGTTTTGATTTGTATTTCCCTGATGCCGAGTGATATGGAGCACTTTTTCATGTGTCTGTTGGCCATCTGGATGTCTTCTTTGCAGAAACGTCTGTTCATGTCCTCTGCCCATTTCTTGATTGGATTATTTGTTCTTTGGGTGTTGAGTTTGTTAAGTTCTTTATAGATTTTGGACACTAGTCCTTTATCTGATATGTCGTTTGCAAATATCTTCTCCCATTCTGTCAGTTGTCTTTTGGTTTTGTTAACTGTTTCCTTTGCTGTGCAAAAGCTTTTGATTTTGATGAAATCCCAAAAGTTCATTTTTGCCTTTGCTTCCCTTGCCTTTGGCGATGTTCCTAGGAAGATGTTGCTGCGGCTGAGGTCGAAGAGGTTGCTGCCTGTGTTCTCCTCAAGGATTTTGATGGATTCCTTTCTCACATTGAGGTCCTTAATCCATTTTGAATCTATTTTTGTGTGTGGTGTAAGGAAATGGTCCAATTTCATTTTTCTGCACGTGGCTGTCCAATTTTCCCAACACCATTTATTGAAGAGGCTGTCTTTTTTCCATTGGACATTCTTTCCTGCTTTGTCGAAGATTAGTTGACCATAGAGTTGAGGGTCTATTTCTGGGCTCTCTATTCTGTTCCATTGGTCTATGTGTCTGTTTTTGTGCCAGTACCATGCTGTCTTGATGATGACAGCTTTGTAATAAAGCTTGAAGTCCGGAATTGTGATGCCACCAACTTTGGCTTTGTTTTTCAATATCCCTTTGGCTATTCGAGGTCTTTTCTGGTTCCTGCACTGGACAATTTTTTAAAGATTCCCCTAATTTAATCCTTTTTGTTATTTTTGGGAAATTAAAACTACATTTGAAATAAACAGTCTATTAAGTATAACATAGACAATTCCATATTCAAAGACAAATTTATAGCCTTATATTCTCTTATTATTAAATTAAAACTTATGAAAAGTAATTCTCTGGTTTTCCCTCAGATTGAAAACTCTGCAAAGTTTGGACTCTGTCTTGCTTTAAGTCAGGAGTCAATAATGGTGATTTAAAAATATTTGTTGAATGTAATCAAAACTTGATTATCTTCTGAACAGTAGTTTCAATATAGCTTAAGAAAATTGTAATTGCCACAAATAGTACAACCCACAAAATGGGAGAAAATATCTGCAAATCATGTATCTCATAAAGGATTGGTATTCAGAATATATAAGCACACAACTCAGTAAGAAGACAAATAGCCTAACTTAAAAACAGACAAAGGATACTGAGATTTCCCAGTACTGTTGTTGAAGAGACTGGCCTTTCCCCATGTGTATCCTTGGCACCCATGTTGAAGATTACTTGCTCACATATAGGTGGGTTTATTTCTGGGCTATGTTGTATCGCTGGTCTGTATGTTGGTCTTAATGACTGTATCATACTATTTTAATTCCTGTACATTTGCAATATACTTTGAAATCAGGAAGTGGATTCTTCCAGCTTTATTCTTCTTTCTCCAGATCACTTTAGCTATTCGGGTCTTTTATGGTTCCATATTAATTATAGGTTTGTTTTTCTGTGTCTCTAAAAAATACCATTAGGATTCTCCTGGGGAGAGTATTCAATCTGTAGACCTGCTTGGACAGTATGGGCATTCATGAACACAGAATGTCATTCCATTTATTTGTGTCTTCTTTAATTTATTTTATTAAATGTTTTGTAGTCTTTGGTGTACAATCTTTCACCTCCTTGATGAGGATTGTTCCAAAGTATTTTATATTTTAGGACTTAGTGGAATTTTTAAAAAATTTCCTTTTCAGGCAGTTTGTTCTTAGTGTATAAAACATAACTGATTTTCATTAAGCAGATTTGATCTCCTGCAACTTTACTGAATTGGTTTGTTGTTTCTAACAGGCCTTTTGTGTGAAGTCATTAGGGTTTTCTGCATATAAGAAACCATGTTATTTAAAGATAATTTTACTTTTTTTTGACAGATTTTTTAAAAATATTTTATTTATTTATTTGACACAGGGAGAGAGAGAGAGATCACAAGTAGGCAGAGGCAGGCAGAGAGAGAGGTGGAAGCAGGCTCCCTGCCAAGCAGAGAGTCCGATATGGGGCTCGATCCCAGGACCCCGGGACCATGACCTGAGCCGAAGGCAGAGGCTTTAACCCACTGAGCCACCCAGGCGCCCCTATAATTTTACTTATTCTTTTCCAACTTAGATGTCTTTTATTTCTTTTTCTTGACCATTTACTCTAGCTGAGACCTTCAGTAACGTTGAATACATGTGGTGAGAGTTAAGGGAACTGGATAGTCAAAAGCAAAATAATGAAATTGGATTCTTCTCTCATACCATACACCAAAATCAAGCCAAAATGGATTAAAAACTTAAACACAAGACCTGAAATTGCTAGAAGAAAACACAGGAGAAAAGCTTCTGGACATTGGACTTGGCAAAGATTTCTTAGGTAAAACGTCAAAAAGCATGAACAACAAAAGCAAAAATAGACAAATGGGACTATATCAAGTTAAAAAGCTTTTGCACAGCAAAGGAAACATCAGAATAGTGAAAAGACAACCTATGGAATGGAAGAAAATATTTGCAAAACATCTCTTTGATAAAAGGTTAATATCCAAAATATATAAGAAACTCTTACAACTTTTACAAAATATATGAGACTTTTACCACTCAATAGGAAAAAAAACCCAAATAACCAATTTAAAAATAGGCAAAAGACCTGAATAGACATTTTTCCAAAGAAAACATAACTTCAGGTGTATGAAAATGTGCTCAGTATTACTTATCATTAGGTAATGCAAACCAAGAAATGAAAACCAAAACTACAATAAGATACCACATTATACTTGTCAGGATGGCTCTCTCTATATATATACATACATATGTACATATATATGTAAAAAGATATGTATAATATATATGTATACATAATATATAATATATTAATATAATAATACATGTGTACATATATGTAGATAGATAAGCTTTGGTGAGAATAAGGAGAAACTGGAACCCTTAAACACTGTTGGTGTGAATGTAAAATGGCACAGCCACTATGGAAAACAGTATGTTTGCAGCTCAAATAATTAAAAATGGGACTACCATATGATCCAGGAACTCCACCTTTTGGATATATCACCAAAAGAACTAAAATCAACATCTTAAAAAAAAAAATCTGCACTTCTCTGTTCATTGCATCATTATTCACAATACTCAAGATATAGAAACAACCTAAATTCCCAACAGTAGGTGAAAAGATAAAGAGTGATATATACATACAATAAAATGTTATTCGGCTTAAAAAAAATCCTACCATTTATGGCAACATGGATGAATCTGAAGGGCATTGTGCTAAGTAAAATAAACCAGTCTCATAAGGTCAGATACTGTATGAGTCCACGTTTATGAGGTATCTAGAATATTCAGGCTCAAAGGAGCAGAGAATAGGATGTGGTTCCCAAGGGCTGGGGACTAGAGGAAATGGGGAGATATTATTCCATGGATATAAATTTTCTGTCATATAAGATGAATTCATTCTAGAGGTGCTGTACAACATAAGGCCTACAGTTCACAACTAAGTATTGCACGTTTACAAAAATGTGTGAAGAGGGTAGATCTTATGTTTTTAGTGCACACACACACGTACAAAGGGGATACAGGAATCTTTCCAAGTTGATAGGTTTACTTAATATCCATTGATCATGATGATAGTATCACAGATGTATGCATATAATCAGACTCATCAAATTGTCTACATTAAACATGTACAGCATTCTTGTATTATCAAGGTATAATTGACAATTGCCCATTTACAAAATGGGCAAAGGATTTCGACAGATATTTTCCAAAAACAGATATACAAATGGCCAATAAGCATAAGAAAAATGCTCAACACCATTAGCCACTAAAGGAATGCTTATCAGACTGTCGTAAGTTCCCACTTTATCCCCGCTAAGATAGCTAAAGTCAAAAAGTAATAAGAAGTGTTGACGAAGATGTGGAGAGATTAGGATCCTCATAAACTGCTGGTGAGAATGTAAAACTATACAACTATTTTGGAAAGCAAGTCAGCAGTTCCTCAAATGTGAAAATCTAGAGCTCTAGTGTTCCATTCCTAGGAGAAATTAAAATATGCATTTACACGAAAACTTGTATGAATGTTTACAACAACATTATTTATAAAAGCCCTAAATTGAAAACAAAACAAATATTTATCAAATGATAAATGGAAAAATAAAATGTGGTATATCCACAGAAGGGATATAAACCCGAAACACCATAAAAAATGAAGCACTGATACACAGATGAACCATGAAAGCACTGTATTAAGTGAAAGAAACCAGTTACAAAATACCACAGAATTTTTTATTCCATTTATATGAAATGTCAAGAATGGGCAAATCTATGGAGATAGAGTGGATAAATGGTTGATTGGGACTTGGGGAATGAGGATGTTTAGGGGTGTGGAGGGATGGGGAATGACTGCAAATGAGTTATGGTTTTCTTTTGGGAATGATAAAAATGTTTTAAACTTAAATAGTGGTGATGATTGCCCAACTCTGAGAATATGGTACACTGTAAATGAGTAAATTTTATGATATGTGAATTGCATCGTAATAGATTTTTTTCAAGGAAAACACTATTAAGTAATTAGCAAATATTGATGATAGCAGCTTATATTTTATGGAACTTATCTATAAGTTCCAAAGTAGATATTCAATTAATACTTGTTGATGTGAAGTGTTTTATTTTATTTTTTAAGGGTTTTTTTTAATTTAGAAAAAGGTATCAATAAATTCAAGTTATAGATGGATTAAATACTAATTTATCTATTCAAAAATCATTTAATAACAGTCACTCACCCACTATATGCCAAACACTGAACTTAGGGGGGAAAAGAGGAAAAAAGTAATAAAATGTGGCATTTTCTGTAAGGTGGGGTAGGGAAGAGTGACAAAATATGAGTTAGAAAATGGTAAAGGCCATATGAGTGGTTAGTGTCCTAAGGTTTAGGGATCAGCTTGGCCAGAGAGGGATCAGGGATGAAGAGGTCAATCTTAAGCTGGAGTTTACTATATGGCTATGGTTTATATGTGTGTAATGGGAGGAGAGGGGATGGAGGCATACAAAATAAGTTAACTTCTACTGCTTTACTTACATTTTGCAACATTAAAGATAAATAAATTGGCCTATGAAAGATTTGCTATGATAAGCCTTCCTATTACGTGGGATAAATGTGCATTTTGCAAAGCTGTCACAAAATTCTATCTCCTGTTCTAATTCCAGTAAACTTACTGCAACACTTTTTGTATAGGTTGTAACTTAGAAAAAAGATGATCCAGATACCAGAAGAAAGGAAATCAATAAACAGTAGAGTGAAGTGAAATTTAAGTTCCAAAGAGAGAAAATAGAATTTTTGAGAGGGTAATATTCAGACTAGATACTGTCTTAATATAATATTTCTGCTCAGTAGCTTTTTCTTGCACAGTTTCTCTGGTCTTGTAAAAGGCCAGAATTGGTTTGATAATATTTAGTTTTAAGGTTTTCCTGACAGTTCAGGGTAATAAATTGTTTCCTTGGTTAATAATAAATTTCCAATAATAAATTGCTTGGTAAATATTGCTTTACTTCTCAAGCTCTCAAAGCCTTAAATAATGGTCACATTTCATGCAGAAGAAACCTTTATTTGGTACAATTCAAAGCTTATTCCATTGGTAAGCTCAATAAGGAAAAGTAATGTCATGTATATTGCCTTTTTTGAAGCAACCTGCAGCATTGCTTCTCAGGCTCTCATTTACCCAGTGGGGCAGAGATGGGGTGAGAGCCAGCATCGCAGTCTTAGAGACTCATTCGAGCTAATTGACTTCCTTCATATCACACAATTTGTTATAGATCCACTCTTAGAATTCCGTCTTCTACCTTAAAGTCCGGTGGGTTTTCTTTCAGACACTGCTGACTGTGGTTTGAACGTTTATATATAGAAAAACCATAAGGAAAAAATTCTCAGAGCATTGAACTATTTATCCCTGACTACTGTCATATCTAAGTACTTGGGCCCCACTTGCCTCCCCTGCTGCCTGTCCTCCTCTCATCTGGGTTTAAGATTTCCCCTTTGAAACTTAAAATCACTATACTCTACTCTGGAAATGAAACTTTGCTTCTTCGTGCTCTCTTTCTCTGTTGTATTAAGGGAACTAATACCTTCCAGAAAGAGCTGTGCTTACATCAAAGGCAAGCTGAGCCCTTCTTTGACAGTGCACCTCGCCATCACATCATTATGAGTTTCCGTCTGTATGAGAGAGTAGAAAGACACTATCCTCCTAAATTTTCTACAGTAAAAAAAAAAAAAGGCAAACAAACAGAAACCCTAAAGTATCAAAGTCCATTGCCTTGCAAAAAGATAGTGCCATAAACTTATTAAACATAGTATTAACCTGGAGTCCAACAATTATAATATGCACACATTGCTGACTTCAGTATAAGAGGTGAATTTGACCAATAAATTCCTGAAAAAAAAAATACCCTTTATAAGGTATGATCCTAGAATGAAGAGCCCAGAAAACCCATAATTGGTGTATTCTTTGCTTTTACTTATAACGAATATCATTATTGAAGTTTCTGTGTATATATATATATATATATATATATATATATATCTCCATATATATAGATATATATGGCAGCATCTTACAAAACTAAACTTACTCTTGCCATATGATCCAACATAACAAAATAGGGAGGAGATATTCATGAAAATTACAGTCCTCGTTTCTATAAATGGTCACATATTTATAGCTGGTATTTATAACTACCTTCCTACTTTACTTGCTCTATATTCCCTTTGCCTTCAGCAAGCACATCAACTGGTTGTACCTGGTAAAGACCCAATGGGATGATCCACAACTTCATGTCTGAACTGTCTGGGCCATTAGTAGGTCTACTTGAATTGGGTTCTTGTAGTTTTCCAATGACCTTAATCGTAGAGCATAGTAATATAAAAGCACACTCCAAGGGATCTCCTGTATCATACACTGGGTGTCTTAAACAACAGGAATTTACTTTTCATTGTTATAGAGGCTGGGAAGTCCAAGATGAGGATAAAAGCATAGTCATGGTCAATTCCTGGTAAGAACCTTTTTCCCGGCTTACGAACAGCTACTTTCTCACCTCGTCCCCACATGGAATAGAGAAAGAAAGTAAGCAAGCTCCTTGCTGTGTCTTCTTATAAGGGCACCAATCTCATCTTAAGGGTCCCACCTTCATAACTTCATAACTTCATCTAAATAAAGCTAAATGCCTCCCAAAAGCCCCATCTTCAAGTATCATCACAATGAGGGTAAGGGCTTTAAAACTTTGGGGGGAAACAATTCAGTCCATAGCTCTAATATTCAAAATGAAAAGGAGTCATCGCCACAGAAACTATAACCATTTAAAGAATAATAAAGGGATATTATGAATAACTTTATGGTACTGTTAATACATCAGGGATTTCAGATGAAGTGCACAAATTCCTTTAAGGACAAAAACTGCCAAATATGATTCATGAAAAAAATAGAAAACCCAAGTCATCCTGTATTTATTAAATACATTGAATTTATAGTTAAAAATCTTTACATTAGAGAAACTCTAGGCCCAATGACTTCACTAGTGAATTATATTATTTAATCCTATATAAACTCTTTTATAAAATAGAAAAAGGGGAATACTTATTTATTTTATTAAGTCAATATATCAGGTACCTATTGCTGCATAACAAGTTCCCCTAAAATGTAATGGCTAGAAAAATTATTGATCATTTCATAGTTTCTGTGGGTCAGGAATTTAAGAGAAGTATAGCTGGGTATTTCTGGCTTACAGGGTCTCCTGTAAGATTGCAAAGGAAGATGTTAGCCAGGTCTGCAGGCATTTCATGGCTCAACCAATGGAAAATTTCTGACAAGAGCCTACGCTAATTCCATGAGGAAAAGAAAGTCTTTTTAACATATGGTGCTGTATCAATTGAATATCCACATGGGGGGAAAAAATGAACTTGTAATTTTTGAACCTTATGACCTTAATTTTTATCTCATACCATTCACAAAGAAGAACTTCAAAATGAACCACTTTTTTACCTTTTATTAAAGGTAACAGATAAACTGTGATACTTCTTAAAAACTAAAAACAGAGGAGAAACTATTTGCAATCATAGTGAAAGAATAATTTTCTTAAGTAAGATATTTTAAAAGTATGAACTATAAAAGAAAAAAGTTTAAAATGGAATCATTGAATTTAAAATTTCTGCTCTTTGAAAGGCTACATTAAGGAAATGAAAAGGCAGGGGCCAGCCAAAAAGAAAATACTTGCAATTAAGTCTGACAAAGATCTTGGCTCTAAGTATATATTTCTTACAACTTACTAACCCGAGTATTTCCACTTAAAAAATGAACAGGAGGTTTCAACAGACACTGCACAAAATAAGGCATATGAAATGTTAGGAAAAACAGGAAAAGATGGTCAGCATCATTAAACATTAGGTCAATGCAAATTAAAACTGCAAGGTATCACAATTCGATACACACACACACAATGACTAAAATTAGAAGAATGATTATACCATTATTAGTTAAGGATGTTGAACAACTGGAAATCTCATACTTTGTTGGTAGAAATGTACATAGCACAACTACTTTGGAAAACACTTTGACAGTTTCTTAATGCATTAAATAAATACTTAAGGGGCGCCTGGGTGGCTCTGTGGGTTAAAGCCTCTGCCTCCGGCTCAGGTTATGATCCCAGGATTCTGGGATCGAGCCCCGCATCGGGTTCTCTGCTCAGCGGGGAGCCTGCTTCCCCTCCACCCTCTGCCTGCCTCTCTCCCTACTTGTGATCTCTGTCAAATAAATAAATAAAATCTTAAAAAAAAATACTTAAGATATGATCCTGCAATTCTTGTAAGTATATACCCAAGATAAATTAAAATATTTGTACAACAAAGACTTCTGCAAGAATATGTGTGTGAGGTATTGGGGAAAAATTCATTGTGGGACCAGTCACCCTCCTTCAGGATCGTCCATCAGTACCCTGGGCTTGGAACAATCTTCTACCTGGAAGCCATGTGCAAGGTATTGCTTGGCCTCATATTCTTCTTCTTTATCAGGAGAAATTTTTCCCTATTCTGGGTATGCTATGAACTTCCATGCACTGTTAAAGCATGTGCATCACACAGCATCTTCCCATTCCCACCAGAATATCTGTCACCTGGAGGAGGAAACCAGACCTTTGCCTGCATCAGCTATGGGAAAGAACTTGCTGGCCACAGGAGTCAAGTGCACCCTACAGAAGATCTCACTGTGTCATTTCTTTCTGCCAATACATCTTGTTACAATCAGTGCCTAGTGTGTGAGTGCTCCCTGGTGACTCCGAACCCATAGAAAATGCATAGAAAATCAAGTGCGTGGGCTCCTATTTCTGGTGGTGGGCAGTGGTATGGTCTCTCATCATCTACATAGTGAGAATCTGCACCTGGGATGGCTAGCTAGATCTGCCTGCTTGACAGGTTTTAGCCCAAACTGGAAACAATCCAACTTTCTTTTCTTTGAAAAGAAAAATAAATTGTAGTTTATCTATAAAATGGAGTCTCACTCATCATGAAAAGAATAAACTGCTAATATATCCAAAAACCATGAACGAATCTCAAAAACATTATGCTGAGCAAAATGAGCGAGACACAAAAGAATGTTAGTATAATGATTTTCATTTATATAAAATACTAAGAAAGGCAAATCTAATATACAGTGACAGAAAGCAGATCAGTGGTTTCCTGGGTTTGGGTTGGGTGGGGGTGAAGATTGACTAAGCAAGGAGCACAAAGGAATCTTTTGGGTGATGAAAATGATTTGTATCGTGATTGTGTTGGTGGTTAACTAGGTATGTGCTTTTGTTGAGCTGCATACTTAAAATATGTGCATTTTAGGGCGCCTGGGTGGCTCAGTGCATTAAGCGTCTGCCTTCAGCTCAGGTCATGATCCCAGCGTCTTGGGATCGAGCCCCGCATCGGGCTCTCTGCTCATCGGGGAGTCTGCTTCCCACACCACCTGCCTGCCTCTCTGCCTACTTGTGATCTCTCTGACAAATAAATTAAAAAAAATTTTTTTAATGTGCATTTTATTGTTTATAAATTATACCTTAACAAACTTGATTCCAAAAATTAAATATAGACTAAATATTGTAATGAAAAACCAAAGATTGTCAGATTAAATTTTAAATATCCATTTTATGCGATTTAAAAATGACATTTCACAAACCAAGATTCAGAAACATGTAAAGGAATAATCAGAATAAGACATAACAGACAAGCGTTAACAAAATAAAGCTGTTCTAAACAATGAATTAAAGCTATAAATACTGACTCAGAGAGATGACCATGATCGATACAGTGGGAAAAAAGTGACCCAGGATATAGTATATTGTGAATGCGTTTATTTGCCAGGGACCCACCAAGAAAGAGCACACGGGCAGGGCTTAACTGATGGGTTCGGAATGAGGGACTATTTACCTAGGAGGGGGCAGGGTTAAGGAGTCAACGAAAGAAGATGGGGCACCTGGTGTAAATAAGAACAGGTAGCCACCTCCGCAAAACCGCGAACAGCAATGGTGGAAGGGACTGTGCTTGGGAGAAGGGTAACAAAGAGGCCTAAGTACCCTCCCTTTTTCTGATATTCTTCCAGTGCTGCTCAGAAGCCAAGCCCTGGAAAAGCCATCAGTGCAATCAGCACAGATCAGCCTCCCTGGCCGCCGGGGATGAAACGGCAGAATGTCTGAAGGGCACAGGGACAGGTGTAAAACCATCCATCCCAGCCACCAACACAAAAGTAACACACAAAAAGCAAAGCAAAACAAAACACCGGAAATCTGTGTCATGGGTGCTCTCTCTCTCATCTGTTTTAGCTATCTTAATATGTTTTTATGAACCTGAAGAAACGACTGGAAAAACCACAAAATTATTGATAGTGATTTAAACAAGAAACATTAGAATTTAAGAGGGGTTGGAGAGGAAACTATCTTAACTTTCTATTTATTCATATCATTCCATTTGTTTCAATGTGCATTCATCAGCTTTGCATTTTATGACTATGTGCTGAAATAAAGCAGTATTGTACAAAATACAGATGTATAAACATGCATGTAAAATTAAATTTCACAAGAACCGTAAATATGGATAGTGCTTCTAGTTTGTCTTGTTTCTATCTATTCTAAAAAATTTTTCAAAAATATTTTTATCTTCATTTTCTTCTTTTCATCAAAATTAAATTGACAATTGAACTGCTTCAAAAAGAACAAACATGCTGTAATAGTAATAAATGGCCTCACGCCTACCGGAATCAACCATGTGGGGCTGATATGCTGGTGCTCTTACGAATCATGGTTACTGTCCTTGAAAGCTGCTGAGTTAAAAATTTACAGGTATAGAAGTACATGAGTGAGTGAATGTGTGTGTGTGTGTGTGTGTGTTCACACATACATGTATGTGTTTCACAAGTGTTTATTTTTTATATAAAATGGAGTATTCTTTATATAAAGATGGAACAAGAATTCTCTTCTCAATTAAACCCTATTTCTCTTGCTAGACATTCTTGTCGTTATTCTTCATGGTTCCTGGCTCTAGCTCCTCCTTTGTTCATTATTGTTACTACCTTCCCTTATTTGTCATTCTCCTTGGTTACATTTAAAGTGCATTTTGGGGAGCATTCCCTATTCTGGGGACAGAATAGTATGCACAGCCTGCTTTCTCCTGGAGCAAGCTTGAGAGCCAGTAGGTTGATTTATTCTGGACTTTTGGGGTTTTTTTGGCAATACAATTCAATCAAAACTTAGTACATTTCTTTTCTTTCCTTCTGCTTCTGTCCTTCCTTTCTCTCTCTTTTTTCTTTCTCTCTCTCTTCTTTTCTTCCTTTCTTTCTCTCTCGTTCATTTCTTTCTTTCTTTTTCTTTCTTTCTTTTTATAAAGAGCATCCTGAACCTAAC
Organism: Neogale vison; assembly: GCF_020171115.1. Lineage (NCBI taxonomy): Eukaryota > Metazoa > Chordata > Mammalia > Carnivora > Mustelidae > Neogale > Neogale vison. Next base: position 81,935,871 of record NC_058092.1, on the reverse strand, counting down.
ATCAAACCCCTAAATCTAAAACATTAAGATGAAGTTCCACTAATGTACTCTTTCTCTATCCATCCTCCTCCTGCTTCCTCAGAGGCAATTAGCCTTATCTTAATTCTGTTTATCGTTTTCTTACCTACCTATACACCCACACCCCCACACCCACACACGCATGAGCAGTAATTTTTTTATTAAAGTTGTTTTTACTTTTATAAAACCTCTTTATACTGAATGTAATCTGTGGCCCACTTCTGGTATTCAAGTACAATATAATTATGTTTTTGGAGGTGTCTGTAGTTATTTGTTTTCTACACCAGATAATGTTTCATAGTGTAAATATACCAATCCCCCCCCTTTTTTTAAATTTTAGGGATTTATTTATTGGACAGAGAGAGAGAGAGCGAGCGAGCATGTGAGCCATGGGAGGGGCAGAGGGAGAGGAAGAGAGAGAATCCTCAAGCAGACTCCCCACTGAGTGTGCAACCCTAACATGGGGCTGGATCACAGGACCTTGAGATCATGACCTGAACAGAAATCAAGAGTCAGATGCTTAACCAACTGAGCCACCCTGGGACCCAATTTTCCCCATCTTTTCTATGGTAAGTTCCAATATTCTGCTATTTTTAACAGTATTGGTGTGCATATATCTGTATGTGTTTCCGGTGCAAATGTTCGAGTTTCTCTTGAGTATGTACCTAGGAATGGAAATGCTAGGTCTTAGGTTATATTCAGCTTTATGAGGAAAAAACAAACTGTCTTCCAATTTACACTTGAACCAGTCATATTGAAAATATTCTTTCAGTCCACACTGTCTCTAATAGTATATATAATAAGGTTCCTTAATTTTTGCCAAACAAGGGAGTATAAAATAGTATTTAATTTTGATGATGTTTTATTCTTTACTTGGTATTTGATAACTTATTATCTGTTTTCTTCCAGTAGAATATAATCTTCATAAAGCCTGGGGGGGAAAAAAACCCTCAGCACGTTTCTGATCTATTTGCTTTCAGTCAATTTCATGTGCCAAGAAGCACACTTAAAGTTTATTCTTAGACATAATTCTGAAACCAAATTGATTTATTTTCTTCTAGCCTCCCTGCCCCTCTCTTTTAGTATAATGATGAATACCTTTAGGCCATCTGAAATAAAAGGTGGAAAGATCATACTCTATCTGATCTCTTTTGTAGGACTAACTGTCTTTGTTCTCTGAGAAGTTTTACTGAGACTTTGATGCTCAAAGTATTTTTCAAACTTATCTCTTACTGTCTGAAGTCCAGGAACAATTCACCTTTTTTAGCCTTGGAAACTCCAAGGCTAGAACCTCTCTATTTCCTCTTATTTCTGCTTATAAACCAGCTGATTCTTCCTCGAGTTGATCTATTTTAATACTTCACCAACAGGGAAGTGGCCAATATAAACAGTCTTATTATTTCTAGTCACTTCTTCTAAACACCTGGTTCTCACTCAGGGGCAGTTTACCCCCTGTGGGGGCATCTGGCAATTTCATCATTAGGAAGATATGAAGACTTCTACTAGTTGACACCAGAGATGGCTGCTAAACATCCTACAATTAATAGGACAACTACCTACAGCAAAAAATTACATAGCCTAACATGTCAATTGTGCTTCTGTTGAGAAATAGAGGTATCAGCTCAGGAAATACATTGTCTGCCTTCTGACTTATTATAGGTGATAGTATGAAATGTTTTACCATTGTATAACATGACTTTCCATCTTCTCAACTTTTCTAATTATTTTTTGCTAACTAGTGCTAAGGTAATCTTACAACCTTTTTTTTTTTTTTTAGGATTTTATTTATTTATTTGACAGAGAGAGAGAAAGAGCATACAAGCAGAGGGTACAGGAGAAGGAGAAGCAGGGTCCTCAAAGAGCAAGGAGCCTGATGCAGAACTTGATCCCAGGACCCTGGGATCATGTCCTGAGCCAGAGGCAGATGCTTAACTGACTGAGCCACCCAGACTGTCCTGGTAATATTACAAATCTTAAACCTTTTGTTACATTAACACCTCTCTTCAAGGTCATAATTTCTGTGTCCAGGTTGGTCTAAGGGCTAAGAAAAGTTTAAAAATTTCAGTGACTTACCACAATAACAAAGGGTATAATGTGACTATTTGAGGACAGTTAGATTCCTTCCAAGGCATGAATCAAAGACTGAAGTTTTTACCCACTGGGGAGGCTGATGAGGGAAGAGAGAGAAAAAGCAGACAAGAGCATGGGAGGATTTTTAGACTTGAAATGATGCATATGATTTCTATTTACTTTCTTTGACTTGCCACATGATCTATCTTTGTTTCTGATGTTCATAGAAATGTCTCTTGTCTTAAGCTCTTTGACTTCCTAAAAAGAAATTATACTGTATTTTTCTTATTTCAAAGGCCCTTCAGCTTTTAGGAGAAAATGTTCATTGATCAAGGAAGAAAATAAAATTGTTCACTCTTGGTTGCTTATTGCCAAATTTTTCCTGTATTTCCATTCCTATAACTCTGTAGCATATTTTCAGATATGTTAATACTTTCATTCACTGGCCTGTGAGTTAGGTGAGTCTGCTTATCTCATGTGTAGGTTTTAAAGATGAATATTTAGAGGATAAACTTATACTGATAATTTCTCAATTCTTTTCTGTCATCAATTTTCTTTCCGTATAGTCTTTATTCTAGCAAAATTATATTTTCCTTTCTGGACTTGAGTGGGAGAATGCAAGGATTTATGAATTCCCATGTTTAGAAAGAAGCCAGATCAGAGCCGTCACAAAATGATTTTTCCCAATGCACCAGACAATGCATTATGCACATATGCAGATGCTGAAGGTAGAGGGTTCTAATTGGGTCTGTAAATAATGTACAAAAGCACCCTGTAAGAGTTATAGCCAGTCACTGGATATCTGCCCCTCAGAGAACTTCAGATGGGAAGGAGAGACAGTGATAGCATTAGCAACTTACACAGGCCACATCTCCCTTCTCATTAACTTACTCACTTACTCAGTAGATTTGGTTTGAACACCATCTGTGCCAGGCACCATTCCATAATCTGCGGACACATGAGAGAGCAAAATGAATAAAGATGCATGTCCTCTTGGAGCTTACATTCTAATGGGAGAAAGGCAGACAATAAACATAATAAATAAATTATATAGGATTTTAAAAGATGGGTTTTGAAATAAACAATGATCTTGACTGAAGCATATAGCCATTTTCCCTGGATGAAAACATGGAAGCAGAGAATACTCTTTCTTGAAAAGTGCCTCTGAAAAGAAGGGAGCAACAAGTCATGAGGTCAACAGCGGGCCTTTATTTTTCTTTAAAATAAGAGAGGTTATTCTTTGTTTATATGCTAAAGGGGAAGAGTTTGAATATACAGAAGAGAATAGAGCAATTATTGGAATGAGAGTTCAGAAGAAGTGAAGGGGTAGAATTCACGTCAGGAGATTGAATTGTCTTTCACCAGGTTCACTGTGAAAGAAGGATTTCTATACTTGTCACTTGCCAGACCTTCCTTTCCCTTCCTCCCTCCCTGCCCCCCACCAACACATACACAGTCTCTTGGACCTTCTATGTGGAGCATAGTATTATTATGTTGCCGTATTTGTTAATAACGTCCAAAGGATTATTGACCTTTTTGATTTCACTCCTCAACTGGCAATGTAACGGAATAAAGCTTGGTAGCAAACATGGCTTCCAGGAATATACTCCATTTGATCCCTGCAGTAATTCATGGAGTCTCATTAAGAGCCTCTCAGATAGATTAAGATAGAGACAGAGATAGCTAGAGAGAGAGAGTGGTAGAGGTAGAGGTAGAGATAGATCTGTAAGCCTGCTCCCTTGTGTGACTTTACAGGGAAAATATTCTAATCAAATGTGAGGATTTCAGGATGTTTTCATTTTCTAATTGTTTCTCAGAAATGGGGGTGTCCAGTCCTGCTTGTTTTTTTGCTTCTCGTAACTAACTTAAAAAATGACAACAAGTGACAATAAGAATTTAAACAACTTATCTTAAATATGCTTTCAAATCTTGAGCACGTGATTTACCTGATCCTGTTTTTAAAAGTCTAGTCCAATGTTAAACCTTACTTTTTTTTCCTTTGCAAATGGCACTGATCACGTGAAAGGAAAATAGCAAAGGTTATCCTACTCTGCAAATAAGGTAACTCATCTAATTCTAATAACTACGGTCTAATCTTGGCTCTTCCAATAATACTAAAATAATTGAAAACCACACCATGAACAAGTCTAAAAGCGGCAAAGTGACATAAAACTAATTAATCACTATCAATTTAATATGTGCCCTATCCGTTCAACCAGCTCAGCTCCTCTTGACTTTTTGGATGATATTCACTCAGCTCACTGTGCACATCAATTCTCCAGAAAATGGAGTTCTGTCTCTCCTCCACGTACAAAAGTAGTTTAATACTGTGAACCCTTTCTATCATAATTCTTCAGGTCAATCCCATCATCTTTCAGAGACCACCTCCTCCTCAAACGAGTGCACGAACCGATGCTGTGATTTGCATTGCAGTGTTTTGAAAGTAATTCTGGGCTACATTTCCTTTCTAAAATTGTTCATCTTCTTTCAAGATCGCATCGAAGACCTCTTCGCTGGCATTTCTATTTCTCACGAAGCACCGGAAAGGTCAATGATAATTTTTTCCTTTATTTATGTGATGTAGGTGGTATTGTGTACCAGATGTAGTTAATCTATTCATAATAAAAAACATGTCCATCATCCTCAATGCTAATATTTTTTTTATTCAATACATGGTAAAACACATTAATTATCTTTTATTTCTAGCTTGAACTGAAAACCTATAGACTCTTTTTCATTTTTAAGTAAATAAAACCCACTCTATGGCCTCAGGCAAATTGCTTAAATGTACAAAGCAGCCATTTCTTTATCTATTACAAGGGGAAACAATACGGTTTATCCCATGTAGTAAAGTGTCCGAAGTGTTGGATATATGTTATATGTTATTTTTATTCTTCCTCTTACTATTATTACTCAGTCACTCTCCATCCTGAATGTGTTACAAAGCATAGCAGACCGGCTCTGCAGGAGGAAAGACTAAGGAGCATCTAGCTGGGGCGGGGCGGGGGGCGCTCCAGGTCAGCACACCGGCCGTAATGGGGTATGGGTGATGTGAGAGGCTGGTGATTATAGGAGAGTAAGAATTTTAAAGTTACAAGATAAAGCTCCCTAAGACAGGATCGCTTAGGTCATGAAATGTCACAAATCTTGTCAGCATGATGTTTCAGGGTTGTTCCCTTCTTAGATATGTGCCCTAGCCTTTGGAAAAGAAAGAACTCTTCATAACATCTGCACATTTATATAATATCAAACTTATTTTTCCAAGCCAGGTCTTTCTTTCCTGCACAAAGACTTGGAAAGATATATCTGCCTTGAGCATGGCATTCTAAGAGGCTCCTCCCTTAAGAGGTCTGGGGCTCTGACAGCTTCACTGGAGTCCATGTGTGTCAGCCAGGCAAGGTTCCATTAATATTTTCTAGAGACTCTGGGCAGGATAGCAGGTTTTATCACTCTCCATGTTTAAAATATATAATTTATTAAGAATAGAAGGTAAGACTATGGCCGCCTGGGTGGCTCAGTTGGTTAAGCGTCTGCTGGCTTAGATCATGGTCTCAGGGTCCTGGGATCAAGCCCCGCATTGGGCTCTCTGCTCAGCAGGGAGCCTGCTTCTCCCTCTCCCTCTGCCTGTTGCTCTCCCTGCTTGTGCTCTCTCTATCTCTGTCAAATAAATAGATAAAATCTTAAAAAGAAGAAGAAGAAAGAAAGAAAATCTGAAGCTCTCCTGCTATCCCTGTTTTTCACATACCTGGTGAAAAGAGTGCTGTTGGATTCTGGCTATGCTACAGCAATCACGATTTTTCACTGTACCCGAAGTTGGTGGAAAGATAGTGGCAGATACGATTTGTCTTCAAAAATGTTCACTCTGGGGGTAGGTTTATTTCTAAACCTCCTGAATTTGGTATTTGGCTGTGGGGCTTGCTGTGGCCTTGGAGATGTTAGGAGGCCGGTGGAGGCAGCCCCTTGAAGAAGAAGAGTGTTTTTGTGATGGGCTTGAGCCTGGCTTTCACCCTGGAAGTGTATGCCTGGGATTGCCAACCTGCCCCGGCTGGGGGCTGCAGAGAAGCTGGGGCGCAGCAGAGCTGGTGAAGTAGCCCAGGAGAATCGGCCACACATGGCCACCTGAGAATAAGGGATGATTGTCTAGATCATCTGAGTTTTAGAAGTTTGCTACACAGCATTCTTGGACACGTAGCCGTAGCTGACAATAATCACAGTATGTCACGCTGCACTGTGGGGCACATCTTATATTGGTTTCTATACTGAATTTAATCAACGTTTAGTTAAGCTCAACCCAGATACCAAAGAGCCAACATATGAGATGGTGACATACAGCATATAAAAGGGGGACATGTGCAAGACCAGCTAGATGGCACCCACTTCCCTTCTCGATCATAAAACTCTTGCCTACGGTGTTTTTAAAAATGAATAAATAAATCATACCCCTGGGATTGTGCTGAGCACATTCTGTGAGAGATGCTCTTGGTGACCTGTCCTCGTCCCAGTTTCTGTGGTTTTTCTACAGATGCCCTTCAGACCTCTTCATGGCCAATAAGATGTAAAAGCAGAAAAATCCAGGTGGGGCTCCTGGGATAAAGAAAAATCTTTTTAAATAAAGAGGCTCTAGTGGAAAGCCCCTTCAGCCACACCCACCATCCCTACAGAAGCCGAAGTGCAGCAGCCATTTTTGTGACCATGAGTTGACAGGTGAGGAGAAGGCCAAGAGATATAGAGACTGGTTCTACCATCACTGAACTTCTCAACTAATGCCAGTAGCACGCTGTTTTCCAGGCTCCTAATTATGTATGAAAAATAACCTCCTCCTTAAGTCAGTCCTCCATTACCTGCTGATTTTATAATCCTCTCTATTGTACTTTAGAGCAAGCAAAAAGAACAAGTCAAGATATACCATGGCACAGAGTCCCTGTGTTAAGCTGATTAGTCTAGTTATTCTCAAAATCATCATTATATAATATCTATCACTATTAAATTCCCCCAGCACCTTTATTAACTGAAAATAAAAGCAGTAATACTTGAACTAAATTGGCAAATTTCTAAGTTTTTTCTGTATTCAAGGAAACAAAGGATGCTTTAAGATTAGGGTTTAGACCTTTGGTGAATGAACAAAAGACAGTTTCCTAGAATGATAAAGATGAAATGCTTTTGGAAAGGTTATCCATATATCAGAAGCTTAAAACATCAATATCAAATAGTCGGTAAAATTTAGACATACTGTAAGATACAATTAACTTGTCTTCAGAGTATTACAGGTTCTCCTGTAAGCCTAATTGTGCACTCTTTCCACGGCTTTCTTGTATTCGCAGTAGAGATTAGGAAATCGTTAGCTTAGTCATTAATTGGTAAAGATTTCTTTCCACCAGTGAATTTTCATTGAATATTAACACATGATTAACCCCACCTCACACATCAAGAGAAATGATGTGAAACCATGTGAAACCCTGGCAATATTCGGTGACTGTTGAAACCTGCTAAATAATTCCAGATCATAGATCCAATGTCTTTGTTCAAATATTAAAATTATGTTCTTCCATTTCATGATAGATACATGAGTGATGCAATTATAGGGTTTATAAGCCTCACCCCAGGAAGAGGTCAGAGAAAACCAACATGATCCTTGATTTCTTTTCTCAAAATCTCTGAAATAGCTAAGGATTTAAGTTACATATGTCATGTATATTTGATTGACACCATAAGGTTTTCATCTAAATTCGAAACCTAACTCTGTTTGGATATATTTGAACATTTTTATTGCATTTAGTCATGAGACTTGAATTCTGATAAGCTAGAATGTGTGATGTAGCTAGATCATACCAAACAGGTTACTTCTGAAATTAGCTTGAATCAATCATCCGAAAAGGGTGGGTGCAGAAAAGGCTATTTTGCTCTGGCTCTGTTGTGAAATAAAATCAAAACCATCAAAATGAAAACTCCCCTCATCACAAATATAATTTGCAATCTATACCATATATACAGGAGAAATAGCTGCTTAAACAGACAGACAGAGCCAAATGAAGGTGCTAAAGGCAAAAGGAAACCAGCGATAGAAACAGAATGTAGGACAGCAGGCAGCCCAGCCCGCACAGTGAAAATGTGAATAAGCACATTCGGTAACCAACCTCCAATCACGGACCCCTGCTGAACAAGACACTTCCCCTTCATTAATCAGCTAGAATATAGAAGGTCTACTTGTCCCATGTCGGAGAGATATGGGATGAGCACCTAGGCAAAGAAACTATTTCTTTCCCTTTAAAGATAATAGGATTGCAGGATGATGGAGAAGAAGGAGGGGAAAGAGGCACTCACTCTTACTTAGTCTGTATCTCCAGTATCGGTCAGGCAACAACTGGGAAAATAAAATGCAAAAACTCATTTTTTCTGGAATCTTCCCTTCACTAAATCCCCAAATGATGAAGCACTGAGGCGAGAGAAGGAGATGGTGGCATTCATCAGAAGGTTAGAGAATATCCCACGCCTTTTTGCATTGATTGTGGGAACTTATTATTACTGTGTTATTCCTGGTACCCCGACCTAAAAGGGATGTCGGTGATGTCACTTTCCACAGGTTCACATTCTTAAGGATATTTTCTGAGGAGATACCATCCCTCCCCTTTCCCCAGTAAAAGTTGCTATGTGTTGAAGCTGTTAAAAAGAGATAACGGGCCCAAAATGGAGTCATTCATGCTAAGCCCAAACGAAGACTTAATACCTAACCTCACTGAAGTTTCAACCTCTTCCAGGAATATAATCTGACTGGTCAGTCTCAAATTTCCTGGTCAGTGCCAGTGAGGTAATCTACTTTCTAGACCTTTTGCATCCCCCAAGGGAAGGTGGGTGACCTTGCCTGAAACAATTCACTCCTTTCCCCCTTCTGCCCATAAAAGCCTTCCATTTTGTTCAGCTCCTCAGAGCTTCTATCTGCTAGATGGGATGCTGCCTGATTCATGAATCTTTGAATACAGCCAATTAGATTTTCAAATTTCCTCAGCTGAATTTTGTTTTTTAACAAAGCTCTATGTAAAAACCAGAGCATTGAAATGCCATTCAAGATTAGTTCTCAAGGGGGAGCAGTCAAAAGAAGAGGAAACAGGAATTGGGGTATAATTCTCCTTTTCTTTCTGCTTTCTTATAACTGTCCAAGATCTTTGAATGAAGAAGAGAAGAGCCGTGAACTCAAGGACTATACAATCAGGCAGACCAGCACCCCAACATGGACACTCAGCTTTGCTATTGCCTTTTTAAAGGAGATTTTGTGATTTGAATAGTCATAAAAGTCAAGTATGATGTGGCCACTGGATGTCTCTCTTCAGTTTCATTTTTTTCCCCATCATCAGCTCCCAGAATTCCAGACAGACTAAACCCTACTTTCCTCGGAAATCCACTCTATCTCTTCTAGGGTGAGCACTTACTGGTTCCTAAGAAAACCTACCTCTTACCTGCTGCCCTGCCACCCCATACCTCCGGTCCTCTGACATGACCCAGGACTCTTTCCTCCAGAAGCTTCCCTCATCTGGGCAGACGCCAGGGCTCTCTCCTGTCTGTGTCCTTAGTATCTTGAGAGTGACCCCATTCCAGCCATTTCACAGACTGGCATACTAGACAGTCATTCAAAAGACAGTTAATTTAAAGACAAGAACTTAATTTTTCATCTTTTTATCCTGAACAGCCAATACATACTAGGTGCTCCAAAACATACTTTTTAAAGAAAAGATTTTATTTTTTTATTTGTTTGACAGACAGAGATCACAAGTAGGCAGAGGCAGGCAGAGAGAGAGGGAGAAGCAGGCTCCCTGCTGAGCCAAGAGCCTGATTCGGGGCTCGATCCCGGGACCCTAGGGTCATGACCTGAGCTGAAGGCAGACGCTTCAATCCACTGAGCCACCCAGGCGCCCCCAAAACATACATTTTTTTAGTGAGCTGAAGAGTTGCTTTTTCTTCTTTTTATGTTGCATTTGATCCCAGTTACCCCCTTAACCAAAGTAGAAAAAAATTCTTGTTTATTAAATCCAATTGACAGAGCCCATTCCTCACCCCTGACATTTAGTTGGTAAGTTCTCCATCTGCGTTAGGATTGTAGTAATAGATTTTGATAATAGTTTAGTATAATTTCCCAGATGATGGGTTCCTGGGGACACACTCTGACTTATCAGTTTGTCTCTTTGTATTTAAATCGTATTCCTTCTCAATAAAGGAGTTGTGGGTTGAGCCCAGGAATGCCACAAATATCTAACTCCTGTAGAAGAGAGCTGCCAAATGAGGCAAGAGAAGAGTGTCCAGACATCTCGGGGGAGGGGGTAGCCCAGTTATTTCTCAGAGATGTTAAGATGTCATTGGCTGTTGAACAGAGTCCACCCCATGGATCTGACTCTCCACAGAAGACAGCTCACATTGTGCTTGCTTTAGTCTCAGTTCATGCAAATCAGTCCTAATCCATTTCCTAAACACTGACTCCCTAGGGAAACGGTTGCAGCTTGGCAATCATCGGATCATCATTTCTGTGACCAAGAAGCCCGGCAAGAGTCAGTTTGATTCCAGCTTCACCATTTCCTTTCTGGGAGTAGAGAGGGAGGAAAAAGTTTTTAATCAAGCCTCCATTTATATCGCACGAGATATTCACAGAGTTGCAATTTTCTCTCTTTCTCTCTTTCTTTGAGCATCAGTTCTATTTTGATATCAAGATCAAGAATTAGCCCAGGAGAAGGAGGATTCTCATTTGAATCACAGATATTAAGTTGGTACTACGAATATTCAGCCAATGATTAAAGAAACCAGTTTTGGGAACACCTTGCGTTGGCTGCTCACCATGTTTAGGATTGAGAAGTAGGACACAAACCTTCATTGTCCTGGGTGAAGCCAGTGCTGTAGTTTTGTGGAATGAGTATGGATTTTCCAAAGGAAGAAGTCAGTGAGAAGAAGTGGTCACTTCTGGTGGCATCTGGCAGCAGCCCTAGAATTCCAGTCCCCAGAAAGAAACTGTAAGGATGCCTCTGCTGTAAGGCAGGTTCCAGAGTCTCTGTCATGCACATCCAGCTCTAGGAGAAGCAGAGAAAAAGCGGCAACACCCCTCCCTAATGGCATGGCTAACTGACACATTTTTAAACTAAAATATGTTCCAAACTAGCACTCTGCATCCCTCCCTCTCCCAATCCCAACATAAAAATAATGACACAGTTTTTGTCTTATGAAGCACTGACCTAATCAGTAAGTATTGGTCTGACCATGACTAACTGAAATGGGGTTGAAGTTGACAGAGAGGGAGAGCTCCCAACAAATGGCGAGAGTGGTATCCCCAAACCCATTACCCACGTTATTCAGTAGTTAACACCTTAAAAAACCCACCTTCCGATTTCACAGATTTCTTTCCTCCTGCATGTCAGAGCAGAGCAGAGTGTATGGGGAACAGATGGTCCTCATGCACACACCCCATACTTAGTGTCGTGCCAAGCTTATGCTTCCTTCACTTTCTTCATGAAAACAGGCATGCTGAAAATATGTTTGCGGATGGCACAGAAATGCTGTGCACATTTTAGCCGTCATGGCAAAGCAGGAAAAATTCAGAGCCATAACAAGTAAAAACAAAAACCACTGAAAAGTAATTTTTCCCTCCACCAAGCAATAGTCATTTCCATGCCCGAACATGGCAAGTCACAAATGCATTGTGTTAAGTGCCATTCAAAGGAAAGAGGGATGGGTATTATGGCATCGGGACAGAAAATCTTGGAATGGGATCAGGCATCTCATGCTGTAACAAAGGGTGTTCAATTCTTGTCAATCTCAGAAAGCAGGCCTGCGCTTCCATGGTAAGGGAAACAGTAAAGGAAGAAGAAAATGAGTTGGCTTATTAAATGTCACCTAGTTTTGCACTTTCGTGTCTGCCCAGAAAATTGCAATTGGCCTCTTTTTGTGGTCTAATATCTTATATCGTGTAAAGCACAACCCCATAAGGCAGTTTAGACCAGTGAATTGAGTAAATATTATAATTAACCAAAAAAAATTAAAATATTAAAAATAATGATAGCTGCCCAGCTCTCAAGCAATTATTTAGCTTGCCAAACCACATCACCTCTGAGTCCATTTGTGGACTACCTCCTTGTAATCTGGATTATCCTGAAGTTAACAATGGACCTCAAAAAACCAGACATCTGTAATCTCATATCCTACACAGTAAAGTTTTACTCCTAGGAAGCATTGTCCTAGATATTGTATCAGCAGCATACATAAGGCAAGTTCCTTTCTCTAAGTTATTTAACCCCATGGGTCACTAACCTATCATGATATTAGATTTGGAAGAGATCTTAGAGATCAATTCATTCACATCTTCCAAAATGTGGGACTGCCCACCTATGTCACAACATATAACACTTCCAGAGATAGCCAACTCCCTACCAACTTTTATTTCACTAGGTACAACTTTAGTTTCATTAGTTCAAGAAATAACCACTGTCACCTTCTGGGACCCAAATCCTTTTTGAGCAGTGAAAATATAAAGAGAAATAATGAAGAAGTCCTAGCCTCAAGGAGCTCATAGTTAGGGAGCCCAAGTCTAGTTTTGAAGTTTGACAAATAAACAATTTCAACGCAATGTGATAACTATCGTGGGAAAGGAAATTCTACTGCAGTTATCATTCGGCATACTCTTTACCTTTCCTTATGACCTTTCCTAAGCTTGTAATTAATTACATATTTATTATTATAATTATCTGTTTAATTACTATCTCCCCTGTTAAAGTGTAAACTTCATGAAAGAAAAAACTAAATCTGTTCAGCAGTTATCTCTAGCGCTCAGTGTCTCAAACACTTGGCAGATCTGTGTTGAATAAATGTGAGTGATTGATGAAATTTAGAAGGGCACTTTACCCAAGTGGAACACTAATGAAGTTTAAGGATGCTCCAAGTGGACAAGCAGCATCTGCAAAGGTGGAAGATGAGGGGGTCGCTTTAAGAGTCACCAGTATTTCAACTTAGAAGAGACTTAGAGCAAGATATGAGGAAGCCAAGAGGTCTGGCTGGACAGGAAATGGCCTGAAAGACAAAGAATCTTTATGTTGTGCTAAGGAATTTGGATTGCTTTCTGATTATCACAAGGATCCAAGAACAGACTGCAAGCAGGAAAATGACATTATCAGCTCATATGTTGGGGCAACTGGTCTGGCAAGATGGCAGATCATGGATGGGGGAGAGTGAAGTAGAAGCTGTTGTGGTGCACAGAGGCCATGGATGTGAAGGCAGAAAGAAAAGAGCCTTCCGATAAATAAGGATGATCCTGTCTGTGAGATGTACAGATTTATCACTGCCTCCAAGAGTTCTGCCTTGGTAGAACAACAACAGCAATACACAATATTGAGGAAGTTTTCTGTTTCTTTTTTTTTTTTTTTAAAGATTTTATTTGTTTATTTGACAGACAGAGATCACAAGTAGGCAGAGAGAGAGGAGGAAGCAGGCTCCCCGCTGAGCAGAGAGCCCGATGCGGGACTCGATCCCAGGACCCTGAGATCATGACCTGAGCCGAAGGCAGCGGCTTAACCCACTGAGCCACCCAGGCGCCCAGTTTTTCTGTTTCTTAGAGAAGACGTTATATTGGAGTTCTCTTTGAATGTACAGATAAATGGTAGTTATATAATTCTGAGTTCAATAGAGAGATTTAGGCTACAGAAGGTGATTTGGGAGTGATCGATGTATAGATAACAATTAAAACCCAAGGAGGAATGACTTTTCCAGAAAAGCATGTGTAGATGAGATGAGTGCCAAAGAATGAAGACAGATACTAAGAAACTAAGAAGGGGCAGTAAGAAAGTTAGAATAAAAACAGAACAAAAGGGGCGCCTGGGTGGCTCAGTCGATTAAGCGGCTGCCTTCGGCTAGGGTCATGATCCCAGGGTTCTGGGATCAAGTGCTATATCGGGCTCCCTGCTCACCCTCTCCTCTGCCTGCCGCTCTACCTACTTGTGCTCTCTATCTCTGTGTCAAATAAATAAGTAAAACAAAACAAAACAAATAACAAACCCCAGAGCAGAACAACATTATGGAAATCATGACAGGAAAGAATTTTGAAAAACAGAATGCAAGAGCAAGCAGTTAACTGTGTCAATATGGCAGGATGGGAAGGTAGGACCAGGGCTAAAAATATTTATCATTATATTCAAAATTTAAGTCCTAGGTCATTTTGACCACAGCCATTGAGAGAAGTGAAAAAAGTAGAAGCCAGAAATCTGTCTTTTATTTCAGGACCAGCTCTACAGAGTCTAATACTGCCTATTCATTATTCTGAATCAAGTTTTCCCTTCATATAGATGGTTAAGTGTCTGGGGAGGAAAGGAGTGCAAATTTTATGAGTTTCGATGAAGAACTATAGTAAATATTTTATTTTGTTTCAACAAATATTTATCAAGCATCTGCTATGTGTCAAGCTCTATGCTAGGTGTTAGAGACACAAAGATGAATAAGCCATGATCCCTGCCCCAAAGGGGCTCAAAATATATTTAGGGAGACACAAATACACATTTCAATATGGTAAGTGCTAACAGTAAAGGTATATAGAGTTGGTATGGTAATAGAAAAGAGGCAATAATGGGCTTTGCCTCGCCTAGTCAGGAATAGAGGTTGCAGAGAAGAAAGGGCACTCTTAATGGGACCTGGAACAATTGATAAGATAATATTGGCATGCATCTGTTTAGTGCAGGGTATATGTTTCCGAAAATGAATGAACTAATGAATGATTAAGCAATATGAGCTTTATGGCACAGTCCCCATGGAAATGCATCATACACAAACCAGCTGTAGAATTCTCTTTAAATGCCCTCAAGCATGACAAATTTCAAGCCATAATTTTATTCACATGCTGTTCATACAACAGTAGAGCAATCCTCCCAAGCCATAGGGATCTATATGATGTTTCTGATAAGGTAAAAGTATTTCTCCCAGTCTTTAACTTTTTGCTGATCTTTGCTTTCTAATTAATTGACTGTTACTTTGTGCCGCAGAATATATAAAATTTCATGGTATAGTTCCTTGGCAATTTTGCAGTACCTCCAGTAGTACCACTTTTTCATTGTCAGCTATGAACGGTGAGAAATAATTACAAAAGGTGAATAATGGAAGAAAGAGAGATCAAGGAGAAGTAAAGTTGGAATTAATATAGAACAGTATAGCGGCACCTGGTTGTCTAATTTCATAGAGTATCCAACTCTTGGTTTTGTCTCAGCAAAAGCTGGTTTTGTGGTCATGAGATCAAGCCCATATCAGGCTTTACTCTCAGTGCAAGATCTGCTTGAGATTCTCTTCTTCCCCCTCTCCCTTCCCCTTTGGCCTTCCCCTCACTCATGTGCTCTCACTCTCTCTCTCAAGTAAGTAAATAAAATCCTTTAAAAAAAATAAAACTAGAACAGTATAGCATCATGAGGGTGAAGCATCTTGTGAAAAGTTCCTTCTCACTGGCTGAGAGTCCAGACTCACCATTAGTCACATTAATACATTAGATGGTAGATAGATAAATGATGATCGATAGAAGATAGATAGATAAAAAGAATGTAGACAGCATGAATATATAATATATTTCTGAGATAAAAAGCACTCTAATGACTGTGTGTTGTATAGGGCAGCAATAAGTGTGAGATGCAGAAAATAGAAGACAACTAAATCCCAGCATGTATAAGCTTATAAGTGTGTCAGAAGCCCGTGTGGCTAGAGGGGAGTGTGCATGGCACGGAAGGGGTAAAAGATAACACTGGAAAGTAGTTAAGTTCTCCGTAGATTGTGAAAGTCGCCGTATGTTATCCTACAAAGTATGGGCAATATTATATAGCAAGAAGTAGCCTTCAAATTTGAAATAGAAAAATGGCACAATCACTAACACTGATGGAAATATGGAGGAATTATTGGAGGCTGGACAGGTGAAGGCAGAGAGATCAGCTGAGAAGTTGAGAGACCCTGAGAGCCTGACCAAAGCCCAGGACAGCAGGATTGAAAGAGGCTGGGTGTGTACTACTGGATGCCTAGGGGATAAGAGAGTTCCTTCACACAAGGTAATTGAAAGTCAAAGATTCCCAGTAGTGGAACTGAAGAGCAGTCTCTCCAACCAACAGAAACACAAAAGGGCCTCAAGAAAGCCAGCTTCAATCACAGTTCAATCCTGGAGAGTTCCAACACTAGATCACAGACACTGTCTCAATCCGGTAAGTTATTACTTCTCTCTCCTCCTTCTCACCCACAAGAACAATTCAACCCTAGAGAACCCAGAAGCAACCTGGTCTCTGGAAGAGGGAACCTGTACTTCCATAAGGCAATGAGAAGTCTAGCTCATCTCGCTCACTCCCAGCAGAATGCCGACCTGAAGCAGGCCCCAGCTGGGGGAGGGAAGATACTTTATCTTCACATAAAGTCAGTATTTTATTATTGCACTGAACTAGATATACCATTACTAAACGGACACATTTTTTAGTGGCTAGATGTAATGGGAAAATTTTTTTTATCTATGATCAAAGAAGTCACTCACTTTAGATTTTACCCTAAGATCAGAGAAAAATGCATTCTCCAGTGCAGGTCTGAATGGGCAGTGGAAGTAAGGTAAAGTAGTTTCAGGAGTTGTCTTCCAGCCCTTCTGTTCATATAAAGCAAACGCCATCAAGTTTAAAAAATAATTACTAAATAACTCAAGCCTTCTGAGTTCTTCTACTCTTCTCATTTCTCTCTCTCTACCAGATAATCACCCTTCTGAATATGTTTATAATGTACATTAATTTATTTTCCTTTGACTACATATATGTTAATTACTCAAAAATACATACAAAATTTTTTTTGCAAAGTTTTGTACTTTGTATCAGTGGTGTCATACTCTGTATATTTTTAAGCAACTAGTTTTTTCAGGAAATAATAATTTGAATTCTGTAACTGTAATTGTATAGAGTATTCATTAGTATATAAAGTATTCTCCTATGTGAACATAGCATACCGTACCTATTGTTTATAGATATTTAAGTTTTTTCTATTTTCTTGCTCTCAGGAATAATGGTGCTCTGAACATTCTTATGCTTTCATTTTTTTATGTTCAAGAATTTCTTTAGAATAGGTACCTAACAGTGAAATTATTGGCTCTTTTTCCACCTATATTATATAGAATGTGACTAATCACATCCTTGGTTGATGATACCCCTCATCATTATGATTTGTTCATGCCTACCTGCTTTTATTTTGTTAGTTGAAGCTAGTTCCTTATAAAAACTATGTGTAAAGAATATGGTGCCCTTATCTCATGACTTTGCCTCTCCTTACCCCAAAGTAATCATTAATCTGAATCCTATTATTATTGTTCCCTTGCTTTCTTTTTACTATTATATTTTTAACTGAATAAAAATGGAAAAACAGCATATCAAAATTCTCAAGATACATCTAAATTAATACTAAGAGGGAAACTTTTAGCACTATAAGCCTATATTAGCAAAAAGGAAGATCTAAAACCAACCATCTCAGTCCCACCTAAAAAAAGGGTGGGGAGCAAATGAAACCCAAAGTAAGCTGAATAGATTATAAAGATCAGAGCAAAAATCAATAAAATAGAAGAAAAAAAAAGTAGAGTAAATCAATGAAACCAGAAGTTCATAGGTTTTTTTTAAAATAAAATCAATAAAATTTATACATTTCTGTTTAAGCTGATTAGGAAAAAAAGAGAAAAGACAAAAAGTACCAGTATCATAAATGAGCAGTGATATCATTACAGGATTTTAAAAGGCTGATGAGACAGTATTATGAACAACTTTGTGAGAGCAAATTCAATAACTGAGACAAAATGGACAAACTCCCTGAATGGGACAAACTACCAAACTCACTCAGGAAGGAATAAATAACCCAATAGCTTTATACATATTTTTAAAGTGAATTTCAAGTAAAATTTTTTTGACAAAGAGAGCTGAAAATGCCTTTATTGGTAAATTTTACCAAACATAAGAAAGGAATAATATAAATTCTACACAAATTATGGCAGACAATCAAAGAGGAGGTAGCACTTCTCAACTCATCCTGCAAGGCCCCAGCATTACTCTCATACCAAAATCAGACAAAGACAACAGAAAGAAACTAGACTAACAAAGATACAAACATTCTTACAACATGTTAGCAAATTGAATCCAACAATACATGAAAAGTATATTACATCATGACCAAGTTGGATTTTTCCCAGGAATAAAAAAGTTTGACATTGATTTAACATTTGAAAATCTATCAATGTAATTTACCATATCAGCAGACTAAAAGGAAAAATTGATAGGACTTTCTCAGTAGATGCAAAAAATGTATTTGGCAAAATTTTACATCCATTTCTGATTTTTTAAAAATGAAATACTTAGTAATAAATATGAAAGTATGAAACACATGTTCAACATGAACTATAAAGCATTGCTAAGAGATATTAAAGACCTAGGAAAAAAAGATATACTATTTTCATGGATTGAAAGGGTTAATATTGTTAAGATGTTAGTTCTCTCCAAATTGATCTATAGATGCAATCCCAATCAAAAACCTAGCAGCTTTTTGGTTGATATTGACAAGCTGATTTTAAAAATTCCATGGGAGGGGCTCCTGGGTGGCTCAGTGGGTTAAAGCCTCTGCCTTCGGCTCAGGTCATGATCCCAGGGTTCTGGGATCGAACCCTGCATCAGGCTCTCTGCTCAGCAGGGAGCCTGCTTCCTCCTCTCTCTCTGCCTGCTTGTAATCTCTGTCTGTCATATAAATAAATTTAAAAAATAAAAAATTAAATAAAAAATTAAAATTCCATGGGAAAGAAAAGTCAATAGAAAAGGCAAAAACTATATTGAAAAACTCACTACAAGATTTATCTAAAGTTCTGAAACTTATGTACTTACAAAGCTTATTCATTGTAGTTTACTTATAAAGCTATAAAAAGTAGTAAAGACAGTATGGTGTTGAGGTTAAGACAGACAAATAGATTGATGAAACAAAACAGAATTCACAAATAGAATCACGATCAAGCTAACTGATTTTTGACAACAGTGAAAGGCAATTTAGTTGAAAAAATAATAGTCTTTTCAATAAATGGCCTAAAAAATATTGAATACCTATATATCCAAGAAGAAATAGCAGCAGAAATTCAATCTGTTCCTCAGAATAAAAACAAACCTCAAAATGGATTTTAAATGTAAATGTAAAAACTAAAATTGTAAGCTTTCTAGAAAAAAGTCTAGACAACTTCATGATCTTGGATTAGGTTAGGCAAATGAGATCTATAAAAGAAAAAATGCTTCCTAAAAGGCACTGTTAAAAGAAAAATCAAGGCATAGTGATAGAAAAAATATTTGCAAATCAAATATCTGATAAAGAACTTGTTATGCAGATTATATAAAGATTTCTCAAAACTTAAGAAAAAACAACCTAAAAAATGGGATAAAAATGTAGACAGACACTTCAATAAAGAAGATATATGTTAGCTATTAAGCACTTGAGAAAACATTCATCATCGTTTGTCATTAGAGAAATTTAAATTAAAACCACAGTGAGATACAACTACATACCCATTAAATTTAAAAAGGCTGACCATACCAAGAGCTGGTGAAGATACGGAAGAGCTGGGATTCTCATATATTACTGGGGAGAATGAGAAATGGAAAACAGAATTTTTTTTTTTTAGTTTCTTATAGAGTTAAACATACTTTCTGCCACATGTATAGCGTTCCTACTTTTAGATGTTTACTAAAACCAAAAAAAGCATATGTCCTTACAAAGGCTTGTTCACACATGTTGGTAAGAGCTTTACTTATAATAGCGAAGAATGGAAACAACTCAAAGATCCAGCAATAGGTGGATAAATAAACAGACCAAGGTAAATACTCTTTAGCAATAAATTAGAATTAACTCATTGATATAAGCAACAGTATAGATGAAACTCAAAATAATCATGGTGAATGTAAGAAGACATATTTTTAAAAAGTGTAAAAATGTATGTTTTCATTTATATAAAATTCTAGAAAATAAAAGCTAATTTGTAGTGACAGAAAGCAGATCAGTGCCTGCCTGGACAGAGGTAGGTGGGTAACAGATAGAAGGGGTGGCAGTAAGGAGCATGAAGGAAACTTTGGGAAAGCAACTTCACTTTCTTGATAGTGATAATGATATCATGAGATATTTATGTATCAAAACTTATCAAATTATATTCTTTAAACATGTGCAATTTGTTGTAAGTTGAACAATTCCTATTATGAAGGTGTATTTGTTCCCATTATGAGGATGCATTCATTCATCTATTCTTCTAGTTCTCTTAAAATTTGTATTATATATATAAAGCCATGTGATTAGTTGTACAGTTTATAATTATTATATATTCCTGTTTAGTTGAACTATATATCATTATAGTATGGCTATAGGGTGGGGACTGATAAGGTCATTTAAGAACCATATCCCTTTTCTTCCACAGAAATAGAATGTGTAGGGCCCCTGAGTGGCTCAGTTAGTTGAGCAACTGCCTTCCACTCGGGTCATGATCCTGGAGTCCCAGGATCGAGTCCCGCATCAGTCTCCCTGCTCAGCAGGGGGTCTGCTTCTCCCTCTGACCATCCCCCTCTCATGCTCGCTCTCATTCTCTCTCTCTCTCAAATAAATAAAATCTTAAAAAAAAAAAAATAGAATGTGTAGTTTGGTGTATGACCCAGAATAAAGAATACATTTCCCAGGGTCTTTTCAATTTAAGTGTGACCATTTGGTAAAGTTTTGACAAGCAGATATGAATGAAATGAGCACAACTTCTTCCCTTTTTGTCTTTTTTAAAAATATATTTTATTTATTTATTCATGAAAGACAGAGAGAGAGAGGCAGAGGGAGAAGCAGGCTTCCCACAGAGCAAGGAGCCCTATGCGGGACTCAATCCTAGGACCCTGGGATCATGACCTGAGCTGAAGGCAGACATTTAATCAACTGAGCCACCAACACAAACCCCCTTTTGTCTTTAATGAGAAAAGATATTCTCATTTCCTCCTTTCTAAAATACTGTTGTTTGAGCATAAGGTAGAGTAACAATATGGGAGGAGCTTGGATCGTCATACATCTTTGTGGAACAAAGCTATCATATTAGCCCTGGACTTCCTACCTCCAGATTATTGTCAGAGAGAGAGAGAGAGAAAGATAGAGTAAGAGAAATACTTCTGTATTGTCCGCCCCACAGTGATTTGGGATCTCTATTTCCTGCCAAACCTACATCCTATTATTGAATTTGAAACCTGTACAAGGGTAGCTCTCATAATAAACCCTAAAATATAACGTGATCAGATCTCAGTTATCAGAACCTGGAAAGATGATGAATCTTTTGCTTTTAAAAAAATGTATTTCAGCTTCAGCCAGTGATATCTTAGAAGTATCCTTAAAGTATCATTAAAGATGTAGCAAAAAGAAGAAATATAAGGAAAACTCAAAGTTGTGGTGGTTACTATTTTCCTTACTCTCAGCAAAGTTCTTTAGAAAAGAGAGAAATTCAGGGTAGAACAATTCAGTCTATAAGTAGAAGAGAACTCTTAAAAAAAAAGAGAGAGAGAGAGAGAAAGAGAGAGCTTTTTGTCTATGGCCTTCAGTAGAAACGGACTTGGAATCTAGCCATTTGAAGCCTTGCATGGTTGCAAAAGCCAATCACTTTTTGTTCCCCAGTTGTATTAAGCTCTTACAAGTGAGAGAATCAAAGCCGAAATGTACATGGCTTGTAAGTTAATTTTCAACTTATGTAATATTTGAAGCAAGTACTAGTCAGAGCAACAAAAAGATGTTTATATAAAATATAAGAGTCAGAATTAATCTTATAGAAAGCATCTAGTATATCTTCACAATTTCCATACAATCAAACAAAAGGAAAACTTAAAAATTAAAATTAAAAATAAATAAGTAGTATAGAATAATGCATGTGGTATTAACTTATTTAATATTTTATTTTCAGTGAACAATTTGCTTTATTGATGCATTGTGTTTGAAGCCCAGCAGTATAAATTATAACATTTCACAATACCTAAACTCTGATGAAACTATTAGTGTGTCATAACAAGTCAAGTAGAAAAACCATAGAGACATTGTTAGCAATTTAATAGTTCTAGCTCATGGGGGAATGCTAATCCCACTGAAGTATAGAAATAATGGTTATTATGATTAAGAACATATAAGAAGAGAAATAGGAAATGTGAAATTCATATTAAAACTATGATATAAAATGCAATTATTATGAAGTGACAGCAAGTCGTGCAGTAAAATTTAAGCTAACTTTTCTCACAAACTATTACCTCGTGAGTCTAAACATTTATATAGATATTTGTCACCGGGAGAGTACTTGACACCCACGTGTGGACTGACCTTAGCACCATATGGTTACCTCAGGATGCAGGAAGCACCGTCAATAGTCTACCAGATATCTCCTGTCTTCTTACAATTTCTAGGAACCCTGCCTTTTCTGCATGTTCCCTTTCTTGTCTGAGGGGCTTCTCGTGCCAGGGGAGTAGCTTTGCCCAAAGTCACAGAAAGAAGGAGGCTCAGAGCCAAAGACCAATCTGTGAGGCCCGATGAAAGCTCAGCTCTGGGCTGTGGCAGGGGGAGGAACTAAGGCAAAGCTTCCACTCCAGAGATACCACTCCCAGAAGAGGCAGAAGCAACCCTCCACTGTTCTTGTCCTGAAATTGCCTCTTTTCTTGGCTGCTTCCCTTTTCCACCGTTCTTTTCCAATTCCTACTTTGCTAGCTCCAAGGAGCACTTCCTCAATAAATCATTTGCACAGGAATCTGCCTTTCATGGCTTGCTTCTAGGAAAACTGACTTAGGACTAAGCTTGGAGAGCAACAACAAAAGTAAAGTTTGGGGGTGGGATTAGAGCAGTTGGGTTATGTTAGTTCTAACAATACAATAACAAGGTAAAATTTAAATTAGCAATTGAAGAAGAACTAATGGATGGAACAAGTCATAGAATTGATACTAAAGCATTTTTAAGAAAAATGATTGTAAGACTGAATAAAAAAAGACTTAGTAGAAAACTATAGTACAACCTTCAAGTAAAGAACCATTTCTATTGGAAAGCAATCAGAAGCTCTGGGCTATGGGTTAGTAACTTATTTCTAGGAACATTTGTGTTACGGAAGCATAGATGTGGCTATTAGTGCTACATCACACAAACCAGTAAACAATAATCAGACACCTCTGTAGTGGGGCTTCTCAACTTCCACAAGACTGACATTATATGCCAGGTAATTCTTTATTGTTGGAAGGTGTCGTATGCATCATAGAATTCTAGGCAGCATGCCTAGCCTCTACCCACTAGATCCCATTGGCACTCCTATGCAGTCATGACAGCCAAAAATGTCTCCAGACCTTACTAGACATCCCATGGAAGCAAAATCACTGTTCTTAAGTGACCTCTGTACCCAAGAGGATCAATCAACTAATTTGTGATGAGCAATCTAGTAGATACACAAATCTGAAATTTAAAAAATATGAAATTAATAGGTTTGTTTTGAATTCTACCGCCTTATAAATTTATAAACCATTTGGCATATAGAAAAATCACATTATAAATGAAGGCATAATAATTTTTGTACTTTATTGGTTCATAAGATTGTTTTTTAAAGAAATCCTGATCAATTCAATGGCAAAACTACTTCACACAGAATTGCAGAATTAATCAAGTAGAGATAGCTGTGATATTTTTTCAAATGGGACTCTTGCCAATATATATTTAAACTCTGGTCATATAGATATAAATATTTTTCTATCAGCTTCTAGTTATTGAAATGGACATAATTCCTAACAAGCAGTATTTTCAGATATAGACCAGACATAAATGTTTTTCACAGTTGTCTGTAAGATATAGTATAGCAAATGAAACAATTTTTTTGGTGAATAAGGTCATCAGATTACTCGGAATTTTTACCAAAGGTACAGTTTATCTGGATTTCAGCAAGACATTGATGGGAAAGGAAAATATGGGTTGGAAAATATTATTGTTAATTGGTTTATATCCAAAGAGTGTACACTATTGAATCAATAGTGACTCAAAAGAGTTAGGTAGTATGAAACAAATGAGTGTGTATACAGCCCTCTCTCATTCAAAGATACACCAATGATTTCAAAGACTTAGAAAGCATGCTAAAAGTTCTCAGACACAAAGTTTAAAGAAATTTGGATATATTAGATGACAATGAAATTTTAAATATCTGAAAAAAGTAATTTAGCAAAATGAAAAGAAAGAAAGAAATGGAGAACTCAACATATTAACCTCAAAATAAGAGTCAACTGCTCCTTTTAACATGTTCCTATTAGTGGTAGAATCCAAACTCACAGCTCCAGCACTACATCCAGTGGATCAGCAGGTTCTCCAGTCTTCGCTGGATGCCAGGCTTGAATCTGTGACCTCTACTCCACAGGCGGCATCACTGCCCCACTGAAGCCTCATTAATGTGTCTGATTGCATTAGATGCCTAACTCATCCTCTTCTAACCATGACCAATCTGAATCCATCCTAGCATGGCATCTGGAGAGCTCTCAGGCACACAGTGGACCGACCACCTGTATCTCTGGCTGAAAACCCAGATAAGGTCTCTTGTAGCTTTTTTTTTTTTTTTTTTAAGATTTTATTTATTTATTTAACAGACTGAGATCACAGGTAGGCAGCTAGGTAGGCAGAGAGAGAGACAGGAGGAAGCAGGCTCCCCGTGGAGCAGAGAGCCTGATGCGGGGCTTGATCCCAGGACTCTGGGATCATGACCTGAACCGAAGGCAGAGGCTTTAACCCACTGAGCCACCCAGGTGCCCCAAGGTCTCTTGTAGCTTTGATAAAAATCCTATAGCAACTGCCTCTACTTCCTTCTCCAGGCTCTCCTGCCACTCCTGTCTCATGCTTTACTGTCTATTAATATCAAAATTTCAGATAGTTTTGTCTGTTAAATATCATGTTATTTCTTGCCTCCATGAGTTCAATCAGGTAACACCGTCTATAATGACCTTCCTATATTTACTCATGGGGTTAAAACTTACTCATCCATCATGACTTAATTTAGGCACAGTTTCCTATAGAAGACTTCCCCTCACTTCCTAGGTTAAAGAGACAATTCTTCTTTTCTCCCCTTCCTCTCATTACACTCTTCCTCATGTATTGATCAGAGTCAAGAGTTAAGATTATTTTATTTTTAGGGACACCTGGGTGGCTCAGTTGGTTAAGCAGCTGCCTTCGGCTCAGGTCATGATCCCAGCGTCCTGGGATCGAGTCCCACATCGGGCTCCTTGCTCGGCAGGGAGCCTGCTTCTCCCTCTGCCTCTGTCTGCCTGTGCTTGTGCTCTCTCTCCCTCTCTCTCTAACAAATAAATAAATAAGATCTTTAAAAAAAAAAAAGATTATTTTATTTTTATATGTGCTAGTGGTTGAAGTTCAAGTGTGCAGAGGAGAGGTATCAACACTTGGAGTCATTATTAACTTGCAAGGCTGCCATAACATTCCTTCACTCCTCTGACTCTTCTTCCATATGAACAAAATAAGGTCTTTACCAATTTATTCTACTCCAGCCTCTGGCACAGTTAAAATGAAGTATCTATGTAAAATTGATAACACCAGCTGGATAATTCATCCCACATTTATTTCAGCAGGTTACTATGTTAATGTGATTATCCCCATTTTACAGACAAAGAATCATTTTCCAAGATTCACACTCATGACTGGCAGACCCGGGATTGGAACTACAGTCCACATAATCCATACATTTTCTGATATGTCATACCTCCTGACACCAAGAAAGTCCTTAAACATTTTACTGAATTACATCAACGCTCTGTAGTTCTTCCTAAATTTATTTGGCTATAAGCAAAATAACATACTTGTACTTTAAATAAAATGCACTTGGTCACAAATAAAATAACTAAAAATAACAGATCATAAGACCTTGGTAGAGATATATACTTAGATTTTAAAATGATCTCTTGTGCCTCAGTGGTGGTGTTGGTCAGGCTGCCAATTCTTGATTTTGGCTCAGTTCATGATTTCAAGGTCATGAGATCAAGCCCTTCGTCAGGTTCTGTGCTCAGTGGAGAGTTAGCTTCAGATGTTCTCTGTCTCTCTCTCCCTCTCCTGCTCATGTTCTCTCTCTCTCTCTCAAATAAATAATAATTAAAAAAAATAGAATGACTTGCTACTAGAAATTTAATCTTTTAATTTTTTTTTTTTTTTTTGTTGTTGTTGTTTTTAAAGATTTTATTCATCCACCTGACAGACAGCGATCACAAGTAGGCAGAGAGGCAGGCAGAGAGAGAGAAAGAGGAGGAAGCAGGCTCCCCGCTGAGCAGAGAGCCCGATGTGGGGCTCGATCCCAGGACCCTGGGATCATGACCCGAGCAGAAGGCAGAAGCTTTAACCCACTGAGCCACCCAGGCGCCCCTAATTTTTTTTTGTTTTGACACAGCAAATATACTAAATGAAAGTAGTTTAACCACTTTTCTTTTACTTAGAACAGAAATGAACAAAATAAAGCAAAACGAATATAAAGTAAATCATTTTCTGTTTCGTATTGATTATAAAATTCCAGCATTTAAAAATATAAATATCATCTTGGGGTGAAAATCCATTTTATCTCTGGTTGTACCTCGGGGCCAATTTGCTTTCCACAGGATAGGGAGGGATCCCTTTTGCTTTCAGAGTTGTCCATTCTAACTAGGTTGTTCTTATCTGCCAATTAATGAATACTAATTCAGGCTCTCAACACTAAACTTTTGTTTCACCTTTCACTGTCTTTGTGGTTTAACATGGAATGTGGGTTTTGTTTTCATCTCAACTATTGTTTACTCATTGTCCTAGTGTGCTGTGCAGTGATGAACCATCGAGCTTGTTCTTTCCATCTTCCACAGTATTATGGTGATCACTACTTTTTTTTTTTTTTTTTTTGGGCCAATGGAGATCTTCTTTAGATCTAAGAAGATCCTCTCAAGGTTGAATTTGTCACCGAGGGGAGGGAGAGCTTGAGCTAACTTTATCCCACAGAAAAGAAAGGAGGAAAAAAAAAAAAGTAGAGGACTTACCAAAAGTTTTACTTAAAATTCTAGACTTTTAATTGTGCTGCTGAATTTAAGAACATAGGAAATACATCTTCTTTCTGAATGAATTAAAAGCTGAAGCCATTCCAAATTGTTTTGAGCCATGTTTTCACAATGTTAATTTATTTAAGCTGTTCAGCCCTCATCTCAGATCACATCCATCATAATAATGGTAACACTTTTAGATCTAGGACACAATTTGTCATTTAAAAGAAATGCATGGAATGCTATATTTAAGACACCTTATTTTAAATCTCAACAAATCTCTAAAGCAAATACCCTGTCCTCCAGCTCCATTTGTTAATTCTCCGTTAAAATGCATCTTTTTCTCACGTTCTAATGAGCATAACCACCCATTTACCATAAAATCATTATTAAATATTGATCAGCACCCTAGCTCCAACCAAAAGTATGGTATGCAGTTAATCATAGCTTCAAAGAGAAGCTTTTATATTTTAAACACATTGTGGAACTTCTAAAGCAAATTATGTAAAGATTAGTCCTTAGATTTTAAACTATGCCTTTAAACTTCAAATTACATAGGAGAAAAAAAAAAACCCTCTGATAGTAGCAATAGGATAATGAGGGAATTAAAAATATGCCATAGAAAAGTGAGGAAGATTTCTCTTGAAAAATAATTCTGAAGGAAGGGAGACATATATGCACTGAAGCCACACACATGGCTTCAAATCTCTGCCCAGCACTCACCAGGAAGCAGTAATAGGCAATTCACTTAAGCTTCTTGTGCCTCCATGTGTTCATCTGTAAAATGGCAGTAAAAATACTTTTCATTTCATGAGTTACTGTGATGGTTAAATGAATTAACACAGATAAAGCCTTTAAACAATGTCTTTGTTTCCTTTGCTCAATTAATGTTAGTCATATTATCAGAACTATTGGTAAACACTTTGGGAATTGTCAGAAGAATAACTTAGATACAACCTTGGATGAATCTCATGAATTATAGTAGGATCCATGGTGGAAATCATAATAAGACAGAATTCGAACTCTAAGACCTAAAATTGGAATAAGCTGCCTTGGGGGATGAAGCATATTTCCTATCTCCTATGATTTTTAAGCCAACGCTGGATAGCCACATGATGGGGAGGTTAAGGGGAGAATGGATGAGCTAAATTTTAAATTCTGTCCAATCCTGAGTTTCTGTGTTTTACCTCAAGGCAACTGCTATCATCTAATGGGCTTTACTTCTCACACACTGTGCACATTTTTATACTAATGAATATACCTCCTTCCTCCTCTAGATTGAGGGTCTTTGATGATGAAATGGCTGTCAGATTCATCATTATTTATCTTTTCTCACCAGCAAGTTTGCACCTTATTCACAACAGTGGCTCAATAGTCTGTGTTTAAATAATTAAACCTATATTTCTGTATCTATCAGCAGGCTCTTCTCCAGAAAATCATCCAGCCTACCTACCCTTGCCAGTAACGCCCTCATGTCAGGTGTCTTTAAGGTAATAATGAGGCTTATGGTATATTTTTAAAGATTTTATTTATTTATTTGACAGAGATCACAAGTAGGCAGAGAGGCAGGCAGAGAGAGTGGGGGAGGCAGGCTCCCCACCGAGCAGAGAACCCAATGTGGGGCTCCATCCCAGGACCCTGGGATCATGACCTGTGCCGAAGGCAGAGGTTTGAACAAACTGAGCTGCCCAGGTGCTTCAGGCTTATGATATCTTATGTGGTTTGGTTTTACATTTATTAGTTGCTACAAGTAGTTAGTAGTGGATTTTATACAATGATTCTAAAGAAGTTAATTTAGATAGATGCTCAGTGCAAATCAGGGGGATCCCAGGCTATTTAAACTCCAAATACTCAAGGTCTGATTTTCTCATTTAGAACCCTCATCAAAACTTAGAGAAGCAATTAGTCCACATTATTGAGGGCTAAAAGCTAAAATCAGAAAAGGCACTAGCTGCTATATACAATAGTACCAAAGTAGAGAAATAGGCATTGGTTCTCTTCCCTAGAGAAACAGATCCTCTGTAATTTTATGGGCTAAAACTGTCAAACCCAAAACATAGGAGTCCAGACAGAAAGAAGCAGGCAGGACAAGGGGGTTAGATAGGAAGAAGGAGACTTTCAGAGAAGCGGGGCGGGGAGTCATCTGCACCAAGGTGGTGATGCTAACATGTCCATAACCTAAGCAACTGGCCAGTGATTGAATAAGATGGCAGGCTATCTAGCGAGTCGAATCTGGCCACCTGCACAAACTACTCAGAATGACTCCTAAGAACCAAAATTCCACTTCATTAATAACCGGGAACGTTAGACACTCCTGTAAAGAGTTCTAATAAAGTAAAATGGATGTGCATCCTTCCCTCAATATCCAAAATATGTCTTGGAGTTTTACCATTTTCTGGCTGGAAAGATGCGAAGAGAAAGAGGAAAGTTAAGGAGTCTGAATCAGCAGAGCAGAAGAGGGAGGAAGCAGGAAAGGGAGTGGAAGACACTGAACTTGCAGGGATCGTACAAAAGCATAGCCTGACTAATATATTGGATTCTGAGCACTTATTCATATGACACATGTTTCATGAAACCCCTTCCATGGATTGCCTGTTCCAGGTGAAGAAGACACTGAAAGTACCCTGACCACATCAGAGCTTAAAGTTTAGTGGGGATGTGAACAAGGTAGGGTATAGAATTCAGCTCCCACTGATATTCATCTGCCTCGTTTATAGTCAGCCGTCTATTGGCCATGAGGTGATGTATTGGGCTGAATGGATCACTGCTAAGTCATTCCTCAAGGAGCCTGACTCCTCTTTGTGACATTATTGATGCTTTCAGAGTCACTAAATTACACCCAGATCATGAAGGTGTACCGAAGCCACGCTCAAAACTTTCTGAACCTTTCCTGAGATTGTTTAGGGCCTCTCCAAAAGGCTGTAAGAACAGCAGTAAAATTCTAAGTAGTTTTCTTTATAACCTGTAACTAAATACAGACCATAACAATGATTAATTTTTTTAATATTCTTAGTGTTTCAGGACTATTATATTAATAAGGCCATCATGCATCACTGCTGAATTCCAACGGAACTATTAGTCTCTGTACCAGGTTAGTGTAATTACAGCCTAATGGTTTACATCATTATAAAAACACTAAATATTTTACTAAACTGAGTACAGTATATAAAAATTAATTTAAACGGCTACAGGCTTGAAACAATAGAATCAATGATGAAAAAAATTTTTAAATTTTAAATAAGAAAACAAAAGTATGAAAGGGGAATGTTTCCTTCAAATAATCTGAGGAGTAAGAAAAATACAAAGATTTTTAAAATAAAAATCGAATGGTTTCCTGTAGTATCTTGATCCTGTCTTTTTTTTTTTTAAAGATTTTATTTATTTATTTGATAGAGAGAAATCACAAGTAGGCAGAGAGGCAGGCAGAGAGAGAGAGAGGAGGAAGCAGGCTCCCTGCCGAGCAGAGAGCCCGACGCGGGACTCGATCCCAGGACCCTGAGATCATGACCCGAGCCGAAGGCAGCGGCTTAACCCACTGAGCCACCCAGGCGCCCCTGTAAAGCAGTTCTTCTTCATTAATGTTGGGAAAGGATAAAGTTCCTAAAACTGTGCCCTTAAGGATCTTTTTCCTTTTGTGTGGCCATGATAACTCCTTTGTGAGAGATTAGAGGAAACATGTAGGTACCTCTGGTAAGATGCCCCCCAGAATATACTTCACATATGCATCACAGTACTGGTGAACTTTTTTTTTTTAATTTTATTTATTTATTTGACAGAGAGAGATCACAAGTAGGCAGAGAGGCAGGCAGAGAGAGAGAGAGGAGGAAGCAGGCTCCCTGCCGAGCAGAGAGCCCGATGCGGTACTCGATCCCAGGACCCTGAGATCATGACCCGAGCCGAAGGCAGCGGCTTAACCCACTGAGCCACCCAGGTGCCCCAGTACTGGTGAACTTTTAATGGTCTTTTTATTAAGTTCAATGTCAAATACTAAAATGAGAAACTTCTCATATGTGGGCATACAAATCTTCAGTATGTACAGGTTCGTGGATCAGATAGTACATGTGAGGAAAGAAATTAGGGGACAGGAAGGGCTGAGAGTAGAATCAAATAAGGCTAATGATAAATTATCTGAATAATAAACAACACTTAACATGGCAAAATACAGAATTAATGCTCCTTACACTTCGCAAGTTGGTTTAGTTGCCTTGAAGATTCTCTAGATTTTCATCAAACACTTGTAAATGCTAAGTTAGAAGTCTTCCTTTCTCTCCCGTGGAAGCGTCCATCCTTAACACCAGTGTTCTTACTACAGGAGGTGACCTGACTGAGCCAAGGGGTGCCCAGGGTCAACATTATTTCTGGGTGTGTCTGTGACAGTGTTTCCAGATGAGATTAACATTTGAACCAGTGGACTCAGGCAAGTCTCTTGCCTGAGACTCCTCAGTGTGGGCGGATACATTCCAGTCTGTCAAGGGCATCAATAGAACAAACAGAAAGGCAGAGAAAGGAAATGTTTGCTCTCTTTGCTTCCTCTCTGCCTGTTGAGCTGGGATAGCTGTCCTCTGTCCTTGTATTGGGATTCATATTGGTCTCCCTAGTTGTCAGGCCTCTCAGCTAAATTACATCACTGGCTTTCCTGGGTCTCCAGCCTGCAGATGGCAGATCGTGGGACTTTTCAACCTCCGCAATTGTGTGAGCCAACTCCTCATAATTATTCCAGTACCATATATATATGTGTGTGTGTGTGTGTATGAGTGTGTGTGTATATATATGTGTATATACACACATATATGTGTGTATGTATGTATATATATGTGTGTGTGTGTGTGTGTATATATATCCTACTGGCTTTGTTTCTCTGGAGAATTCTAATATACTACACAACCTCACTTCATTGAAAATCTGGTTCTCATTCATTCTGTGGAATTTACCAAAGTCAGCCCAATATACTGATTTGCAAATATGCCATCTGTATGGTTTAGAAGGTTTCAAATCATAATCCACCTTTAATTATTTACTTCAAGGAGTTGGTTTTATTTATGTTTCTACAAAATTTTAATAACTCCCATTGTGTGCATAGATACCAGAAGTGACAGGCTTCAGTTGCTTTTTTTTACACCTGACTCAACTGCTAAAGCCCTCTGCAGTGGCAACTGGTTTTAAATCTCCATGGACATGTGAAGCATTGACAAGAAGTTAAAGCCTGTTCATCAAAGAGTAACTTCAGCTCCCCAACATAGGGATGGGAGGAGAGTGCCAGTACATTCAGGCCCAAATGAGGTCCTATCTTGGGCCTCATCGAGAAGTATCACCTAAGCTATTTAGAAGTTAATACCAAGGAGCTTGCAGGAACCACTTTGGTCAACCACTGAAACTCATTCCCAGCATAGCCGAGCGTCCCTCATTTTCTTTCAAATCTAATGAGAAAGTGATTGCTCATTTTTTAGTCTCTGTTGGAGCAGTGGTGTTGGGTGGTAGGAAGAATACTGCCCGGTGAATTCCTACTACCCTGAGCAACCACACCTGCCCTACCTCCTACTAACTACAAAGAACTGAGAACTCCTTTTCCTTTGATCCCTGCTCACAGAGAGCTTAGATGGAGCACTGCCTCCCTCTACCATCTTACAGGGCGTGGAAAGATGACTCTAGCTAAGGCTGCATTAAGCTTATGATTAAAAGTGTCCATTTTTCTTGTTTACACTGGAATCCAGTAAACAAAAACTTAGTGTCAAATTGTGAAAGCTTGGAGTGAATTAAAATGTTAATTTTTTTAAAATCATATAATGATTTTGAGATTTTGTTGATTTTACTTCTTTAAAAATTCATTAGACCTACGCAAAACCAGTTTCTATCTAAGAGGACTCAAAACTTAGATTGTTCTCTTAGAACTGAGATTATAAAGTATAATTTATTCATGTACCTTTTATGAAAAAGATTCTAATAGGCCTTAAGGTGCCTCCCACTCTCCCCAGCTCCTTTTCGCTAACACTCTTTGTGAGCAGAACTGACTGGGAGAGGAAAATGGAACACAGGTCTCTCTCTCAAATCAAGGAGAAAGTGCTTCACTACTGAGGATGAACCATTTAAGAACAGGATGTGTTGATCAGGTTTGAAAGGAATTTCTACAGTAGATGAGGGAAAGTTGTTTAAACACCTGAACTTACCCCGGATCTTTAAAGCAATAATTTAATTTTTAGCAGCAACAACTCTTACACAGGTGTAGGAAGAATGTTTTCTTCCATTGAACTAATTTGTTCTAAATTGAGAAAACATTTAGGAACTGAAAAAACAAAGAGGCTCCTGTTTTCCCAGGACAGGAATAAAAAGAAATAGAACAAGACTTTAATATTTCAACTTTTTCTCCACTGACCTAACTAAATGATGTCTATTTTATTTTGTTTCTTAAAAAAACACAATTCCCAAGTGTGACTAAAATAATAAATATTCATACTTATTTTGCTAAGAAGTAATTAAAGATGTCATTTGCTGACAAAAACAAATGTACAACTAATATATAAAGCTTATCATTTTTGGTTAAATAAATATTTTGTATGCCTTATTTTGGGAGATGGTTATTAATACATCTTAATACACCAGAGAAAACTACCTCTGAATTAATACAGAAACCTTCTTCTGGCCTTTCCTCCCAGAGAATTTACTCTGTTTCAATTGATTTTAATAATTTCTTTAAAAAGGGGGGGGGGGAACCCACCCTACTACATTTTCTTTGTAAATGCAAGAGTAATGTGAAAAAAAATAAATGACTGCTTTAAAATGTACAGTGCATATCTTCTGACAAAAAATTCAGCATTTAGGCATCTATCTGCATTGTAAACAACATGAGCTTACAGGAGTTGGCTTTTCATAAGAACCACATTTTAAAGTGCAGTTTTTGTGCCTAATGATTTAAATAAAAATTTAAATAAAATCCACTGTGTTCACATTTCCCCGCCTCTCTCCCCACCTCCCACGATACTTTCTCCATGAGAAATAACCTAAATCTCTTTAGCTTTTCCTCAAAGGACCCATTTTCTAAACTAATCATTTTTAGTCATTCTCTTTTGAGCTCTCCCCAGGTTTTCCACATCTTGCCTCAAACAAAGGGCCTCAAATTGGACCCCGTACTCCCATAAAAGCCTGCTGAATGCTCATGATAGGAGAGGCTCCTCCTCATGGTCGCTCCTTCTCATGGAAATAGTCTTGATCTTACAACTTCTTCGGCCATTAGAAGTTAATGCCACCTCTGACTCAGTTTTGGGGTGATGGGGGTACAGTATCTAATTTTTCACCTTTCCATTTAAACTCTTAAGTCGTAATAGTGGTAAATGAAGCTATTTCTCAAATACCCACTGAGTGCCAAGCTCTGTGCTTGATACTTTAACTACCTTTTGAAATATTTAAACATTGCCATTATCCCTGTTGTGCTGAAGAGGTTAAATAAGCTCCCCAGGGTCTCAGAATCTATTTGTGGGAAGGTGGGGATTCAATTACAGGTTTTGCTAGTTCTTTTTTATTTTATATTATTATTATTATTATTATTATTATTATTAGAAAGGAAGAGAGTGAGGAAGGGGAGGGTCAGCAGGAGAGAGAGAGAATCTTAAGGAGGTTCCATGCTCAGCATGGAGCTCAACACAGGGCTCAATCTCAAGACCCTGAAATCATGACCTGAAATCAAGTTGCCTCTTAACCATTTGAGCCACCCCAGGTTTCACTGATTCTAAAGCCCAGTTATGGAGTGCCTGGGTGGCTCAGTAGGGTAAGCAGCTGACCTGAGCTGATTTCAACCCAGGTCATGATCTCAGGGTTCTAAGATCAAGCCCCATGTGGGCTCTCACACTCAGCAGGGAGTCTGCTTGAGGATTCTCTCTCCCTCTCCTTTGGTTTCTCCCGCTGCTCATCCTATTTCTTCCTCTAAAATCAATCCTTAACATAAGGAGTACCTTATCTTAAGTCACCTTGAGGGTGACTCAGTTATTAAGCATCTGCCTTCGGCTCAGGTCATGATCCCAGGGTCCTAGAATCAAGCCCCACACTGGGCTCCCTGCTCAGTGAGGAGCCTGCTTCTCCCTCTCCCATTCCCCCTGCTTGTGTTCCCCCTCTTGCTGTCTCTCTCTCTGTCAAATAAAAAATAATATCTAGGGGCGCCTGGGTGGCTCAGTCAGTTAAGTGCCTGCCTTCAGCTCAGGTCATGATCCCAGAGTCCTGGGATTGAGCCCCGCATCGGGCTCTCTGCTCAGCAGGGAGCCTGCTTCTTCCTCTCTCTCTGCCTGCCTCTCTCCCTACTTATGATCTCTGTCAAATAAATAAATAAAATCTTAAAAAAATAATAATATAAAAAAAAATGAAAGGATAAATAAGTCACAGTCACAACAAATATTTCTTTATGTAGTTCCATGTTTAATATAGTAAAAGTCATACAGGCAGCCCTTAAAACAAGAACAAGTGCTAAAACTCTCCACAGGGCAGAATTACTGTGTTGTGGTGGTTGGCACTCGCTTTTCCTGTGCCCAGGCCCCACACAGGAGAAGAGGCACCAGCATGGAGGCCAAGCACCTGACCAGTGAGCATTTCCAAGAGCTGGGATGAACAAGTGCTGTCTGGCACCTTCCTGTGGACAGTGTTACCTGAGAAGACACATACAAGCAGAACTGAAAGCAGCTTCATAGTGACTCAACAAATAGTTACAATGCACAAGACTGCCAGAGGCAATTTAGCCAAGGACAGTGGATTATCTGGTTAACCTGATGAGTGGGTTAGGTTAATTCCACATGTTGCTGTTCATTGCACTTTTTAAATATGTGAAAACAATTAAAATGAAATATACACAATGTGCAGAATCTCTGAAGCACCTGGAATAAAATTTGGAGATCAAAAATTGCCTCCTTTAAAAAGGCATCTGCTTGCCATCAAAAGAAACGAAATCTTGCCATTTGCGACAACATGGATGGAACTAGAGCGTATCATGCTTAGCGAAATAAGTCAAGCGGAGAAAGACAACTATCATATGATCTCCCTGATATGAGGGAGTGGTGATGCAACATGGGGGCTTAAGTGGGTAGTAGAAGAATCCATGAAACAAGATGGGATAGGGAGGGAGACAAACCATAAGTGACTCTTAATCTCACGAAACAAACTGTGGGTTGCTGGGGGGAGGGGGGTTGGGGAGAAGGGGGGTAGGGTTATGGACATTGGGGAGGGTATGTGCTTTTGGGTAAATTGGAAGGGGAGATGAACCATGAGAGACTATGGACTCTGAAAAACAATCTGAGAGGTTTGAAGTGGCGGGGGGGGGGGGTGGGAGGTTGGGGGTACCAGGTGGTGGGTATTATAGAGGGGCACAGCTTGCATGGAGCACTGGGTGTGGTGAAAAAATAATGAATACTGTTTTTCTGAAAATAAATAAATTGGAAAAAAAAAGGCATCTGCTTGCTTATTGACTTGTGTTTTGTTTTTCTGCAGCTCATGATATATTGAGTTATATAAAATAAAGGTAAAAGATACTGATAAACATAAACCAATAGCATTTGAAATCAGAAAGAGAACCATTAGTTGCTTAATTTTACAAACAAAGTAACTGATGTCATGAATCAGGAAGAATTTACTCCATTTTTTATTGCCATTGTATACAGGAATATTTTTTTTTATTCAATTTGGAGACAACGCCTGTAAATAAGATAATACCTAAGTTAATTTCAGAAGGAACTCAATGTAATGCATTTTTAATTAGACGCTAAATAATTTCAAGTTTGTCATAAAGCATTTATCTTCTTTTTTAATAAACTAAGAATGTTACTGATAATGTAAACACCTTAGTTCTTTTTTTCATATTGAATAAACTTCTGAGTAACAGTAAATATATTTCCAGGTTCCTATCTCCTCTGAATGACAGATGGAAGAGTGATACAGAAATATACGACCTATTTGGTTTTATCCACAATGTTAATTTTATTAAAGAAGGCTGAGCAGCATTCTCTAAATTTCTCTCTCACTCAATTTCTATAGTCTGTTATGGTTCATGTTGTC
The DNA here is from genome assembly GCF_020171115.1 of Neogale vison. Taxonomy (NCBI): domain Eukaryota; kingdom Metazoa; phylum Chordata; class Mammalia; order Carnivora; family Mustelidae; genus Neogale; species Neogale vison. The sequence goes on along the minus strand of NC_058092.1, from coordinate 81,898,720 downwards.
TTTTAAATCCCTAAACTCCTTGGTTTAGGAGTTTAGGGCATTTTGAGGTCACTGTCTCATTATCAGAAGTTGTGGGGGGGTGCGGGGAAGAAGTTGATGGGATTAATGACTCAACACAATGGCAAAAGCAACTTTTTCTTTCTTTGTTGGGTTTGTGAATTCCTCCTGACTGATAAACCACTGAGACTCAGCCACTGCCTGGAGCCTTCCATTGTAGGTTCTCTGTTCCCCTGAGCCTTGCTGCCTCCTAGCACTTGATTCTCTTACTCTTCAAACCCATTCCCTAGGAACCCCCTGAACTCTGTTTTCCTAAAAGGCTCCTATCCACCCTCCAAAAATACTCTCTTCCTGAGTTACTATGGTTCTCTTTATTTCATGGCAGAGAGCTCAGTGTTTAAAAGCAGTTATTGGGAATAAAACTCTCTCGACTTGAATTTAGGCTGTACTACTTTATAACTGTATGAACTGCAGAAATTTTAAAAATCTCTCTTTGCTTCATCTTCTCATTTGAGAATAAAAATAATATAGCTATTGGGACATATTACTTAATATGTTTAGTAGAAGAATATTGGCAAGCTCAGTGCTCAATAATTCTATGATTATCATTATTATTATTATTCCTAATCATCCATTCTCATATAATAAGGAAGCAAATAGGCCTTTACATAACTATTTATTTTGAGTTCACTTTTATTCACCCCTCAAACTTCTGTAACCCCAAAATAAGTGAGGCATCATGTTTCCCCTGCATGTATGAAAAAAAAAAAAAAAAGCAATCTTTTAGACTAAAAGAAACAACTTAGAAAGAATTTTTGTTGTTACTTAGATTCTTAAAAAACTACTGGAGGATTTAGATTTAGAAGACGGAATATGTTATTACTGTGGAGCCAAACATCTTCAAATTCCTTTCTCTCTCAAGATCATCCTTATGGATGACAGATGCTCTCTTAAATTATTTCTTTTTGTCACCGTATTTTCCCAGTCTTCAAAATGTCCTAAGCCCAAACGGCAAGGTCCTTCATTCCACCAGTATAACCTCTTTCCCTTTTAAAATATTTTTTGTTTTTCTTTTGTTTGTCCAGTTTTTCCTCAACATAGATGCCAGTTGGAAATACATGGGGTGCTTTAAAAACACGGATTCCTTGGACCACCCCACACATCCTGAAGTAATTGGTCTGGAGTGTTGCATGAGTACCAGGATTTTTCAGAGTTCCTGGGTTGATTCTAATAGGTTAAGAACCACTGGTTATCCTTTCCCCTCTTCTCTCCAGTGTAAATCCTCTAGCTTCTCTTTTTTCTTTCTATGCCAAAGCTGAGGATTAAAGTTCAGGAGCTGGAAGTGAGGAAATGCAAAGCATTTAAAGCCAGAAATTTCCCTAAAGGGCATGAGAAGAGAAATACTCTGGATATTTAATCAAGTGATTTTTTTGTTGTTGCTGTACTTTCCTTCTTTTTTTTGCTCCCTAAGGAGCTAGACTGTTTCTTCCCATATCTCTGCCACCTCTATTCACTGGCTGGAGCTGTCACACAGTTATTAGCTGACAGATTCTTTGGATTCCCTCAGGGAGCCTTATCCTGGTTGCCTCTGTGAGTAAGTGACTCACACTCATAGTGATGTTCAATTTTTTGAATATCTGCATAGAAAACCAAAGTACATGTTTTGAAAAGCAGCTAAGGTGCAAGGTTGAACACTCTGTGCTGGGGTGAGGTCAAGATCACACAGTGCCTTCCACTTAATATCCCTGTGGCCTTGGGCATCATCCATGAAATAGGGTTGATGACATTTATCTACGAAACCACTGTACAGAAGAGATAAATTAAATCATCACTTCATGTCTTTTTCAGTCTTATTATGTACTACTTTATGGCTTCCATAATAATTTACTGCAAACTTAGATTGACATTTACTGTAAATTCACAGACTTGAATTTGCATCAGGTAAACTTTTTTAAAAAAAAAACTCTTTTGCACAGGACTGTAATTCTGTAATTTTCTAACACATTTCTTGAGGAGAATATGGACACCAAATGGGATTCTATGCTATTTTAGTTCCTAAGCACTCAGAACAGAGCCAGCCTGGGGAGTCAAAAAAAATGGCATGAAGTTCTAGAAACATCTGTGTCATGTCTGTGTCGTGCTGCCATAATACCCCTCTCACAACTTCCAATCTTAATATCCTTCCTTGTCCTCTAGGAAATGTTAGGCGCACATGGTTTGACTGTCACATCCACTCAAATGTCACCTTCTTAAAGAGAACTTCTGTGACCTTCTCCCTGAAACAAAGACTCCTTTCATTCTCTATCCCTTTCGATGACTTCTCTTTTATTCCTAGGCCTTATTACTACCTGAGTGTGCATACAATGTTGACTCGTGTTTCCTTCTCTGAATGTGAGGGCAGGCTGTTTGCAGTCCTCATCTACTTGCCACTGAGAGTTGCTGCACCCCAACATTAGAGCAGTGCCTAGTGTATTATAATAAGTCTTCGACAAAGACTTTTTTGAATACAAAGATAGTTTTAGATTATCAATGTAACTATCATTATAATAATCTGAGAATTTGCCTTCCATTTTAAGCACAGGAACTGAGGCCCTGAGAGTTAAGTTGTTTCCTTTGAAGCTCCAGCTTGGAATAGACAGAGCGAGTGCTCTTGGAACCATGGCAGGCTATCACCAGTCTCCCTCAACCCCATCACCCATCCACACCCCCACACACACACAAAGGGCTTGCTTTTGCCTCTACTTGTAGCCTCAATCCTATAAGCTAGGCAAAGGTGTCTAAAGGTATTTGAGTCTAAAAACACACACCAATTGGAAATTTTAGCTAAAAAAAAGAATCCCTGAACAAAATAAGAATTAAATGTCTCTGAAATGTAATATGTCAACTACTCGGTCATCTTGTTGTTCAACTTTTCCTCAATTCAATTCTTATTTTTTATATAGAAGTTAAATTGAACCTGGGATATTAATGTAGTAGAATACATTTGATATGCTTAGGGGTGGGGAGATATCCAAAAGTAAAAATGCCTAAAAGCATTCTTGCCTGTTAAGATATTCAGTGTTTGGAGGAGTAACAGATATTGCTGAATTTTATATCAAAATGACTCTGAGGAAAGTTTTTGTTTGTTTGTTTTTCTTTCTTTTTTTTTTTTGGCCTTCTGGGAAAAGCAGTGATCACAATCTGATGGCTTGGACTTCTACTTCCTGGCATAAATCTTGTTATTAAATTTTTTCTCTAACATAATTATCCTGTGAACGAATTGGATAAATAGGAGTAAGCATTTGCAAATGATACAGTAGGGCATATGAGCTCAGGATCTATGATGCAGTGACAGGCCATTTAAATCACTGCTCTATCACTTGTTACCTATGGCCTTGGTCACATGTGTTGATGTCTCCTAACTACACTTTTTCTGTGGGGACCATAATAGCCATTAACCCCATAACATTATTGTAAAAGTTATGAAAAATGATAGATGTAAAATACTTAGCATTGTTGCTGGCACACAAGAAGTGTTTCCATGGAGCTTATGATTATTACTAGTATTATTACTATTAGTTATTATTATTATTATCATTGCTTAATGTATCTGATTCTTCCTTATCTCATGAGAGCTACCAACACATTTTCTACCCACTCTGTCAGAGAAATTGTATGCTAACCCCCAATTCTAGGACAGCAGAGCAGCCAAACCTCCTGACTGAGAAAACCGTGCACTCCCTCAGAGCATCTACCTCAAGCACATTTTTGGAAGGGGAATATCACTTGCCTGGCTCTTCAAAGACCAACCCCTGTGGCGGTCTCATGCACGGCAGAGCTGTGTTGAGGGAATAGAAAGAAAAAAAGAAAAAAAGAAGACACTCTTCTCTCAAAGTCCCCAACACCATTTCTTTAATACTTTTTCAGTTTATGAGATTTGACAAGGAAATAAAGGCATTGCTCCGGGCATTCCAATCTCACAATGTAAGTATTCTCTTAAAATTGCTACATCTAGGAGAGCCTTTATATCCATGTCATTACTCTAGGAAAATTGTGGGGATATGGGGAAGGGTGTGGGAAAAATTGTATTAAAACATTCACACACACACACACACACACACACACATCTCCACCTCTCCAATTTGAAAGACATCTCTTTCTGCTTACTTTATATCACTCATCAAAAATGTCATGAGAAGTTGAATGATTAGTATCCTTCCAAATGCTTTTAAAAGTATGGTACATAGGGGCACCTGGGTGGCTCAGTGGGTTAAAGCCTCTGCCTTCGGCTCGGGTCATGATCCCAGGATCCTGGGATCAAGCCCCACATCCGGCTCTCTGCTCAGCAGGGAGCCTCCTTCCTCCTTCTCTCTCTCTGCCTGCCTCTCAGCCTACTTGTAATCTCTGCCTGTCAAATAAATAAATAAAATCTTAAAAAAAAAAAAGTATGGTACATAAAGGAAGAAAAATAGAGCACCTTGCCAGTTGTAGTGTTACAGTCATAAAATACATGTTGAATTATGAGTGTATGATAAACCCACAAGGGTGCAGAGATGAGAGAACAGAAGATGAAGGCAGAGCTTTAATTTAGAAGAGTGTCTGAAGCCATGCATGGGAATAGTCTTCTGAAACTAGAGCTCACTAGAAAACTTTACCGAACATTTTATCCTAGCTGACAGAAAAAAAAATTGTATATGTGTGAGCATGTGTGCATGTCTGTGTGTGTATATATATCCTCTTCAAGCTCTTTAAGTGAAGTGACATTTAAAAATACTCAAAAATATAAACATTTTGAGCTCAAACAGGAAAATTACATGAGATGAAAATAATATCAGGTTGGAGGGGTGAGAAAGCAGCAAAAATGAAGCTATTTTGAAAGGAATGATTATATTGATGGTATTATCAGCAATGATGACATACATTCTTTGAAGATCTTGAGGAAAATGAGTTTGAATTTAGATTTCATTCTTATTCAGTCTGTCAATTAAAGGGAGGGGTGAAAAGAAACATTTTAAGCTAGTCAAGAAATAAGAGATACTTACCTCTATGTTCGTGTTCTGAAATATCACCTAAAGATAAAATTTAGCAAAATGAAAAGATAGATGAAATTGTATGGACAAAATGTAAAGTAAAGAAGCACACAGTGGGAACAAATCCAGATGGACTTCAGAACATACTTTGAGGAAGCTGCTCAGAGCACCTAAAACACAATAGACATGATGGGAACAGGAAGGAGGTGGTCGGGGGCCATGGTCCCCTCAGGAAGAACATTATGGATTCAGGGCAGCAGATAGACTGCTTGAGAAGCTGAGAGACATCAGTGATAAGTTCAAAGAGGCATATGCCTCTTTCTCCAATAAAGGAAAAGAAAGACAACTAGACATTCCACAGAAAACAAAAACAAAAATTGGAGAAATAAAATAATTTTCCTTATGAATCACATGGAAATGTACCACAAATGGAAACATTAACTGACAGAGAATATGACTTTTCCCTTGAATTAGATGCTTCAAGAAAGAAACTACTTTAAGGAACAGACTCCCATAAGTAGCACAGGCTTAGCAACAATGGCATTTCCTTCTCTAGGTTTCCAATGATTCACTCAAGTAAAAACAAATATTATTTACCTAATCAGAAGGTCTCAAATGCTGTTTACATGTTTTCCATTTTTAGAAACAATCTCTAGGCAAAGAGCAGAAGACTGAATTTCAGGTACACAAAACAGAAAGTATATAACACATGCTGGCAGCAGTCTGGTAATGGACAGGAAGAAGAAAGAAGAGGAATGCTTGAGTACTCATTTTTTTCATTTTGCATAATGGAAAGCAAGAAGTACTGTCAAATGTTAGGGAGCAATAAGCATGTAAGTATATTTTAAATTCTTACTAAAACAATTATTAGTTAACAATTAGTAACTGTAAGTTTACAATTAGAAGTTCTGGTCAAATAACTTAGAATGTGGAACAGATATGCCAAGAGGCAGTTTCCCCTGGACTGATGAGTTTCCTGGGATGCAGAGAAAGCCCCAGACAAACCTGAGCAAATTGGGTACCCTAGAAGTATAAACAAGTTAAATTTCCCAGATTTAGTAATTAGATGTCCTTACAAAAAAATATGAATCAAGAAATAAGGTATTTATTGGATGGACCAATCATGCTAAGTGAAATAAGTCAGAGAAAGACAAATACTGTGTGAGCTCATTGATACATGAAATCTTAAAAAAAAAAAAAAATGAATTTATTGATGCCTAGAGCCCATTGGTAGTTGCCAAAGGTAGGTACAAGAAGGCAAAGGGGATCAAACGGTATAAACTTCCAGTTACAAGGTAAATAAGCCCTGGGGATATAATGCACAGCATGGTGACTATAGTTAATAATACTGTACTGTATATTTGAAAGTCGCTGAGAGAGTAGATCTTAGAAGTTCTCATCACATGAAAAAGAATTGAAAAAATTGTCACTCTGTCTGGTGATGGATGTTAACTAAACTTGTGTGATTATTTAACAATATATACATAATCAAATCATTACACTGTACACCTAAGACTAATACAATATTACATGTCAATTGAATCTCAATAAAAACATTAAATTATAAAAAGAATTTAGAAGTATCAGCATATTATCTAAGTGGACAGTTACATTAATAACAATGGTTAGCATACTGCTCTTGGAAGTTATACAGACCTAGGATTATAGACTCATTTCTGCCAGCTATCAGCTCCATGATGTTGTACAAATTGCTAACCTCCCATCAGAGTATTTATCTCACCAGCTCTTTGGGAAGAAGATGCGAAAGAATGCATATAAAGTGGTCAGTCCAGAACCTGATACAGAATATGGCATCAGGAATTTTATGTCATTATTATAGTCATTATTATTATTCATTATGGAAGCCATTCATTGCATGTGCAGAAAATACTATATGAAAAGCATACTGAGTTGTTCAATTAGTGGTTAGACCCTTGAATATCTATGAAATGAATGTTGGGGCCTACACATTAAAAACATTCAGAGGCAGTTACTTCCAGCATTTGGATACAAAGAGAGGGTGCAAAGGTAGGCAGTACTCTCAATGACAGAGTTTCATTGTATTTCCGTTTAAGTCACATAAAATCAACTTCGGCTTTCCAAGGCCAGGGAGTGGGGGAGAGATACTTGAATAACACTGGTAATTTTACCAGCCATTTCCTCTCAGTGGGCCCTTCCTTCTGGCACCAGAAGCAGTCATACCTGAGATAACCAATGTTGCTGCGTGGAAACTTACGGAAAATACATGTGCATGTTTTCAAGTTTTTCCCTGTGAATAAAAAACTTAAAATATTTCCATAATTAGATAAATAAGAGGTATGATTTTGTCGACATCTTTGAGGAGAAAATTGAAGAATGAATTGAGTGTTATAGAAAAGCATTGACTGAGGAAGTTCATGTTTAGTACTAGCTATCTTTGACATCATTTAAATAAGTCCCAAGAATAATTCATCTAAAAGTAATTTTTTACATGTATGCTGGCTTTAGGACTTAAACTTGTATAAGCTATAACTCTAATTTAAATTTGTTTGCCAGAGTGCCTGGGTGGCTCAGTCAGTTAAGCATCTGATTTTTGGCTCAGGTCATGATCTCAGGGTCCTGGGTTCAAGCCCTGAGTGAGGCTCCATGCTCAGCAGGGAGTCTCCTTCTTCCTTTACCTCTGCCCCTCTCCCTGCTCATTCTCTCTCTCACTTTCTCTTTCTCAAATAAATAAAATCTTTACAAATAAAATAAAATTATTCTGCACCATTTGTGTTTTTTAGTAGGAAAAAGTTTTTATAAAAATAAAATGATGCTTATGACTACATGAGAAAATATGATAAATGTTAAGTAAAAAGATATTATATGAAAGTTTATGTGTACATTGTCTATAAGTATATAAAAAGAGAAGCTATAAGAAAGACTTTAAAAAGAAATATACCCAAATGCCAATATTGGCCAGGGTTATGTTAAGATGATGGGATTATGGGTGATTTTGTTTTATTTACTTGAATTCGTGAAGGTTTAGAATGTATAGTTTCAGAAACCTATGGAAAAGCAGACATAAAACATTAATAATGCAATATATGCAGGTGCCCTAACCCAAATCTATCCTTGAAAATTATTCAGATATAAAAATTTTGCAATAATCTCTACCTTAATGCTTTGCTGTCTCTTAGGAAATCTAGGCTTAATTGCTGCTCTGCAGAGTAGAAAAAAAACATAGGTCACATAAATCTATTTGTATTTAATTTTGAAATACTTCGTTTCTGGTAGATGTGCACTCAGACCCCTCATCCATGTCCCTCCCAACACACACTATCTATGCTGGCTGAATTCCTTTTTCACCTGATTGGACCACCCCATTACCCCAAAGCCATGGCTATGCTAGTAACCCATATCTGGATCTAAGCAGTAGATGTTTGGCTCCTCAGCCAGACTATGGGAGGCTACAGAACATGCTTGGGTTTCCATCCATGCCATATCCTGAGGACCACAAACAATCGATTGTTATGTAAATTAATGCATTAAAAACATCCAGTCTTATCCCAGAAACAGAACAGCTCAGACCTTGGAGAACCTATGAAATACAGTGAGCCCCTAAGTTCAGGCTATTTTACTCTTTTTTCATCATCACTTTCATAAATGGTTTGTTTCATCATGAATTCATTCATGCATTCAATAAACATTACTAATAAATGCTAACATATATTAGGTCCTTCATATTTGCTAGGTGATGAGCTAAGAAGTTAACATTTAATCATTATCTTGCTGATAAAAATTTGAGGCTTCGAAAGGTTAATTAACTTGCCCCAGAAACTGTTGAGAAGTAGTGGATTCAGAACTTGAACCCTCATTTGCTGGTAAAGCCTAAGCTCTTAACTATGCTCTAATGCTTAGGGCTTATTGGGGACTTACTAAGTGTCATGCATTTCTAGGTGCAAGGAAAACAAATAATGAATAAGGACCTGCCGCTCAGGAAATAAAAAAAATTATTTTTCCCTTTTAGATGCTTACAGTGTAGCAGGGTCATTCGGTGATATTCCTTTCCACTCTATTGCCAAAATTTCAGCGGAATGAGACAGCCACTTAAATGGAGGGAGGGCTCTTTAAGTTGAACTGATGCAGGCAGGCCAGGCCTGAGGACCCAGAGAGAGTCACACAGGACCAGCCAAGAGATCCTTTGCTTCACGGAGGATGGAAATGAAACTTGAGCCAGCAGGAAGAGAGCAGAGTTTACTGAAGACTTGGAGCTGATATAAACAGAGCATCTAGGAGAATTGAAAAGGAAAAGGAGCAGGAGTCTCATCTTTGCTTGGGGTCTGGAGGTTTTCCTGAGGATGATGGTCTGGTGTATGTGTCCTCTGAGGCATCTAGGTACTGAATGAACAAAAACAAGTGCTCAAGTGTCCTCCATAAGTTCCTTCTGCCCTGGAGTCAGGACTCTTGGCATCAAGGTGTTTGAAATCAGTGGTCTTCGAGAACTTATAAGACAACCCTGCCTGTCACTCCTTAGATGTTATCTGTTGTGCTGGGAGACTCCAAAGAAGTCATTAATTCCTTGACCTTTATAAGGAGGACATATATGAAGGTGTGTGTAAGGTGGGAGTGTAGGTTCCAGCAAGAATAGGAGCAGGAAACGGGCCTGGATGGCTCAGTCGGTTAAGCATCGACTCTTGATTTCAGCTCAGGTCGTGATCTCAGGGTCTTGGGACTGAGCCCTGCATCGGGCTCTACACTGAGCATGGCGTCTGCTTAAGTTTCTCTCTCTCTCCCTCTCTATCCCTACATCCCCACTCATGCTCTCTCTAGTAAAAAAAAAAAAAAAAAAAAAAAAAAACCCGAGAGAAAGAAAGAAAGAAACAGGAAAAGAAGCAAAGAAAAAAAAAAAAAAAAAAAAGCAAGCAACAGTTTTCTTTAACGTATCTCTTCGTTTTTCCTGTTTCAAAATATAATCGTCCAAGGTAGAATTTGACTTGATTATTAACACCTTTTTATTTGTAGATACCGTCAACTCAAGAATCTCCAAATGGCTATTCTTATGTGACTGAGTTGGCTCACTGACATGGCCCTTCTTATGATATCATGTCTTGTGAACAGCACTAGGGCCTGGCAAATGAAGGATATAATCTTGGGTACCAGGAAACCCAATTGTAAGATGTACCCACTTCCCCCCCACAGGGCTCTGGTACTTGGCACAGAGCTACTGAGTTGCCTCTGGTGTAAGAACCATATACAAAATCGCTGAGGAGACCAGGACAGAAAGTTTGCCATTGTTTGCCATGGGCGAACAATCACAGCAATGTTGACAATGCCGACATAAATTTTCTGTCTCATGACTTGCCCACATCCACTGCTGTTCCAGACCAAACTATTCTCCACATGACAGCCAGAATGATACTTCTAAATGAGCAAAAATGTAGAGTTCAAACTTAACCTGTGTATCTTCAGAGGCCTTCTATTTTCTCTATGGATTAAATTTGTGAGACTGTCACAAAGGCAGCAAAAGTTCAAAAGATCAGAGCTTGTTTAGCAAGTAGGTACAAGGCGTATCATCCAGCCAGTGCCTTCCTCTCCAGTCTCATCTCAGGCTACTTTCCTTGTTTACCAGTCTGGTGATAATAGCCTTCTTTCCATTCTTCTCTCTTGCAAAGCTTCTGTGCATGCCGTTCCTGAATTCATTTTGCCCACCCACTATCCTAAACTCTTAGACTTCTCAGGGAAGCTCTTACTGCCTCCACAGATGAACTTAAATTGCATAAAACGTTTCCTTGAATGAACAAATGTAGCTAATTGTTTCGCCAAAATCTGAACTCTGCAGTTTCTCAAAGCGCTCTGCCTCCCTTTCATGGCATTAACTCAACTGACTGGAATTTAGTGATCATTTGTTTGCAAATGTTTTTGTTTGTTTCCTATGATCCACTTTAAGTTGGTGAGAATAGATCAAACACATCTTGTTAATGATCCTATCCCCAGTGCCAGGCATGTAGTCTGTGTTATTATATGTTAAATTATATATATAAAATTAATGAATTTTCACTGAAAAAAAGAACCAAAGAGACAGCCATTTTGTGTCCTTCTACCAAGAGCAGCAGTGATTCCCATAAGATCGCTTGAAAAGACAACTTTTTTCTGGCAGCCTTGTCACCTCTTGCCGCTTTCTGGGCTTCGACAGGATGTGTTCTCCTAAAAGCCCTTCCTTGGAAATATCTTGATGAGGTGAAGATTTGTCCAAAACTAACAAGACAGAGAGTCCCCTGCCCTCTCTAAAAGATGAATGAGAGGACCCCTGTCGTTTCACAAGGACGTCACTCGTGAAAATCTATACATTTCTCTCTTTCTCTTTTTTTTTCTTAAAGATTTATTTATTTATTTATTTGACAGACAGAGATCACAAGTAGGGGGAGAGGCAGGCAGAGAGAGAGGAGGAAGCAGGCTCCCTGCTGAGCAGAAAGCCCGATGCGGGGCTCGATCCCAGGACCCTAGGATCATTACCTGAGCCGAAGGCAGAGGCCCCAACCCTCTGAGCCACCCAGGCCCCCCTGTACATTTCTTTAGAACCATTGATACATTCATTCTGCTTATTCAGAAAAGAAGCTGAGAGCCCCCTGTATGCCTGGCAGTAGTTGGAGTTCTGAGCATTTACAAATGCAAGGCAAGTCCTGTTCTCAAAGCACTCCCTGTTAATTGGGACAGTTACAAAAACTGAGAGCCATGCAGTGTGTCAGTTCTGAGAGAGGGTCGCAGAAGAGGGATACTCAGGTAGAAGGTAGAAAGAAGAGGTATCAGGAATCGGTTCTGAGAAGTTGAACTCAAGAGGAGACTGTGCCAGAAAGCTGGTGAAAAGCTATCCACACAATGGGAACGACTTGTGTAAAAGACAGGAGGACGGAGGAGGGGGGAGAATGCAGGTCGGAAAAATGCCAGAAGTTTGGAATTGGGTAGTAAGTGCTGGGCAGAGCACATGCCAAGGAGGGTATTTAGGATCCTTATCCTGAAGGTAATGGGAAGCGATGAAGGTTTTTAAACCAGGAAGTGAAGATGAGGGAGTCATATTTGCATTTTAAGAAAGAGCACATCAAAACAGTGTTAAAAGGATGGTGGAAGGAGATCTATAAATAGACAAAAGTCCTAAAAGGATTTTACAAACACTTTTGCATATTTTGAGATGGCAGTTGGAATGAAAAAAATAATAACCTCTGTGTGTCGAAAAATAGATATACTCTCCTAATATTTCAGAAAATGTTTACATACATCATTTCCCTTGAAGTAAATGAGGAAATGAGGATAATGGTTCTGCAAAACCTAAAGATTGCTGGTGACTCATTATCCAATTAATTGATATGAATAAATTGGGTAAATCAAGCTAAATGAGAGTCAGTCACTGCACATAAGTAGAGAGCTGAGTGTTTATTAGGTTTGGGGTTTTCTTTTAATGATAAAAGCAGGGAGACTGCACCCTGTTGCCAGGGGCTAGGGTGTGTCCCCTGAGCCTCTGACCCTCAGCCACAGGGCAGGGGATCGTGTGGTAGATGTGGGCCTTGGAGACAGGTGGCCAGGCTGAACCATGGAAGCCTCCCCAGGCGACCTGAGGCCTACCCACTCACCACTTTGTCGGTTTCTTCTTCTTCTTCTTCTTCTTTAACATATCAATTTATAATGTACACATTAGACAAAAGTACACCCTCAAATCTTCAGAATAGGTCGTTTTCTCCCTGGGTCATCTTCAAAGCTATAGAACAATGCCCTTGAGATGCTCAGGGATCCTCCAATTTAATGGAGACGATATGTGAGGCTTACACTTAGGACCCTTAGAAGCCATTTTGTCTAATGAAAAGGGTCTTTGACATTCTGACTTAAATATTTCTGAGATCTTAAGGGTTTTACTAGTCATATTCTTGGCTTTGTTTTTTTTCCTGATGGCCCCCTGAAATTTATCTTTGCCATCGGCTCTAACTTTGAGAACCTGCTGGCCGTAAAGAGCATCTGGAGCCTCCAGATTTCCCCTAAATCTTACCTGGAAACTGAATAGTTTGTTCATTTCTCTCCTCTCACATTTTATTATAAGTGGCTAGAAGAAGCCGCACAGCACCTTCAACACTGCCCAGAAATCTCACCGATGCCATGCGGTTCATCAGGGATATTTCCTACTTCCTACGCTACAGCAAGTGACAGTTTCTGCCAGTATCTTCATCTCTCCATGTCCTCTCTGGCAGCCTTCTTGAGGATTGGCAGGCTTCTGCCTATACCTGTCACAAATTCAATGCCACATATTTGAGGATTTCGTATAGCTACACCTGCTTCCAGTACCCAAATTCTGATTTCAGTCATCTATTGCTATTTAATAAGCCACTCCAAAAGTTACTGGCACAAAACCAGCGGTAGCCATTGATGCCAGCTAGCCCCTCCTCCTCTCACCTCACTCTGCCTTGATCAGGGTGGTGGGGTAGGGTGGGGGGGCGGGGTGCTCACCTCTGTGCAGGGTGGGGAGGAAGAGTACTGACCCCCACATCCTGTGGGCTGCTTCCTTCAGTGTCTCTGATGCCGGGGGCGGGGGGAGGGTCAGCTCCCACTGGGACCCCAGACACTGGGGAGAGGGTGGGGCACCAGAGGGCCGATTAGCCCTGCTCTACTCCACCTCCTTCTGTCGTGTTGCCTCCAGGTGGGTGTGGGTGGTGTGGACATTTAGGGCCCTAGCAGGACCCACTAACACTGGAGCTGGAGTGAAAGTGGAGTGCTGTGGGGATTAGCCTCATTTGCAGCACCTTGCTAGTCTCTTGGATGCCGGGAGTGGTTGGAGGCTCAGCTCCTGGCTGGGCCCTGATGACGCCCGAGGGTAGATGCTGAAGCATCTTGGGGACTAGCCCTATCTTGTATCTTCTCATTAGGTCTCACCTTGCCGCTGGACCCGACTGGCACTGCCTAGAGGGGACATCAGACTGTTGCCTACCTCTGTGGGACAGAGGATGGCAGTTCAATTTCCATTCAGTCCCTTTGATAATACCCCAGCAGGGGAGTTGGAGCACCATCAATTACTTCTACTACGAAGGGGAGAGATTAGCTCCCCCCACTCGGCTCCTCCCCACCCCTGCCCCCGTCTGCTGACACTTCACGCAGGGGAATCTGAACATCACCACTTATTTCCTCAGGATTGGAGGGTGGCATGGAAGATTGGCTGTCTGCTCAGTCCTGTCAAAACTGCAGTGAAAGAATATGATTTTTTGTTGGTGGTCTGGTATAGTGCAGGAATTGCCAAAAAGGTTTTTGTTGTTGTTGTTAGGCTACTCTTTTCCTGAGCCTGGGGCTAGGGGCAACAGTCTTTTTTGGAATTATTTTGTCTGTGCCTATTCATGGTTCCAGGCTGGAGGCTTATCAGAACTTCCTGTATGAGATATACAAGAGGCAATATGGAACCCAGGTGCGGAGCCACCACGGCCTTCCTCAAGAAGAGATGTCCCCAAACAGTCCTTCTTTCCACATTTTAATCTTTCTACATTTGTTTGTTTTGTAATGTCCACAGATTTTTAGTAGTAAGAAGGACCTGGAAGGAGTGGGGCTACTTCATCTTTACCAAAAATTGGAAAAGTCCAGGTATATTTTTCACTGTCCAGCAAGAGGCAAACAAGTATTAATTCTCTTGAGCCCAAGGCAATCAAAAAACCAAAACACAGATCTACAACTGTTAAGAAAAAAATATATAGCCTCAAAGGATACCAAAGACAAAATAAATGAATGGGTTTGATACCACAAGGAAGAGCAGAGGGAAGGATTACTTCATTTATGGTCTTGAAGTCTTGAACAAATCTGCATCCTTTCCCATTGAGTTTATTGTCTGGAAGTTTAGGAGAATTGCAAGGATTAGTACTAGGTATGATGAGTTCTCTGCCTAGTAGTCTTTCAACTACTGATTTTCGTTCTGCTTAGTTTCTCATTTTAAACAGGATTGTGCAAGCTTGAATAGAGATTTGTATGGGTCAATCTGAACAGATGAGTTTGGCACCAGTAATTTTGCCAACACAAGTAGAATTTATTTTTTCAATTTTTGGTTATTTATTTATTTATTTAGTAGTCCTATATCTTGAGAAGATTTTCAATTAGGACTTTACTTAAAAATACCAACATATTAATATTCAAATTATTTATTATCTGATTGTAAGTAGAATACTCCTCCAGATTTCATGAAAGAGGCAAACACTAGAACATTTATTTTTCCCTTTTTTCATTTTTTAAATTTAAATTCCATTAATTAACATATTATTAATTAATTACTGTGTTATTGGTTTCAAAGGTAGAATTCAGTGATTCATCAGTCTTATGTAATACCCAGTGCTCATTATATCACAGGCCCACCTTAATGTCAATCACCCAGTTATCCCATCTCCCTACTTCCCTCCCCTCCAACAACCTTCAACTTGTTTTCTATGATTAAGAGTCTCTTATGGTTTGTCTCCCACTCTGGTTTCATATTGTTTTATTTTTTCCTCTCTAACCCTATGATCCTCTGCCTTATTTCTTAAATTCCACTTATCAGTGAGATCATATGATAATTGTCTTTCTCTCATTGACTTATTTCACTCAGCATAATACCCTGTAGTTAGAACCATATCATTGCAAATGGCAAGATTTCTTTTTTTTTGATGGTTGAGTAATATTCCATTGTATATAAATACCACACCTTCTTCAGCCATTCTTCTGTCGATGGACATCTAGGCTCTTCCCATAGTTTGGTTATTGTGGACATTGCTGCTATCAACATTGGGGTGCATGTGTCCCTTTGGAGCACTACATTTGTATCTTCGGGGTAAATACCCAGTAGTGCAACTGCTGGGTCATAGGGTAGCTCAATTTTCAATTTTTTGAGGCACCTTCATACAAACAGTAAAATATTTAACCTAAAACTTCCATTTTCCCACTAGCTCCCTCCTTACTAAGTTCACACGTGTGATGTCACAGAGAAGGAAGAAAATGCTCTTTGGTGAAAAGTCGAGGGTGATGGTTATAGACTGAGATGAAGAAAGGTCTGGAGATTGTTACTTTCTTAATCCTAAGAGAAATGCTGGGTGATGGTGGCAAACAAACAATTTGGTAGACTGTCTAACATTTACAGAAATTTCTCCATGTGATTTTGAGGGTAAAAATGGGAAAACAAACACTAGATTTCCCTTTAGGAGCACTGTCATTGTCCACTCACTTTAATTTTTTCCCTAGTTTCTTGACAAGCACAAGTTAATTAATTTTTCATTATTCTTTCTGCTTCTATTGCCTGTAGGTGTCTTTATCAATAAACTCCTTACCCAGGTTCTTATGATTGGGGTGGGAACATCCAATGGCTCTATCTGCAAGACCACTAATTTATTCTCAGCTTTATTCTGATTTGGTTTTAAGGCTATGCCAGGATCTTTATTGAATAGTTGGAGATCTGGCAACAGAGCTGTTTCTCATTCCCGTTTTTGCTTTCATGTTAAATCCCTGGTTCTGGCTGAAACCTGCTCAAAGAAAGAGTTGGGGGTCACATCTGCTTCAGGATCTATTTAACACCTTTAGACCTGCTGTCTAAAGGTGTTAAAGATCCTGTTCCTGAAGTCACTGATAGACTCATCCTTTCTTTTCTTGCAGGACAAGATTATAGTGCAGTCTATTTTCACAGAATAGACTTTGAGGATGGCCTTTTACAGCTCTTGCTCAACATCTGTAGCTTTTCTAATCTCTGCAAGGGTCTATTAGGTTATTCTCGGAATCTGACTTTCTGCTCTTTTCCATTGAATTTTTGACATCTGAGATTCTTATTAACATATGAGCCAACTGGTTTCAATCTGGGATTCCCAAATTATCTGTTTTTAGAACAACTCTAAATTCCTTTGTAAATTTCTGTCTCCATTTTTTGTGTGTAGGTTTTAGAAAGTGGTTAACAATGGCTCCCAATTCAAAGACCAGGGTTTCAAATCAACCATGAGAGAACTTGATCTGTTCTGAACTGAATTTAACATGAAAAAACATTTGAGACTTGTGAGTTTCTTGCTGACTAGAAGGGAAAGGAGATGAGTCAGAAAGGTAGTAGTATGGGTAATGTAGAATTCTAGGAAGGAGAAGGAAGAATAAAAGAATCAAGGCACCTATATTCAGATTACAGTTTAGACAGATATAAGAGAGATGATTTTAAATTCTTTATACTTCCTATGCTCCTTGGCTAAAGAATTTGTAAGTATCAATTTCTGAAACTAGATATCTTTTGGAAGATTCTGTATACTAATGAAAATTGAAGACCATTTTCCTTCTGAAGTGCTTCTTAAATGAATAATTGTTTTCAAGCCAAATCTGGCCAAAATAACCACTGTAATTCTGAATGATTTTTGGCAACATTATGCCACTGAAATGGACAAATAAATGAATTATAGTGAAAATACATGTTGCCACTGAAATGGATAAATAAATGAATTATATTGAACATACATGTTAGAAACAAAATTCCAAAAGGTCTGCTGAGACCCAGGAGTTCAAAGACCTTGACCCGGCACAACATCCTCCTCAGAGTTCCCCTTAGCCTGTCATTCATAGGTCTCTCTGACTGCAGTGGGGCATGGAATGAGACTGGGACACCATCATGAAAACAGTAGTCTTCTGAATACATTGCTTGTGCTCTCTGTATTTTAGGCTCCTGTATTGATCAGTTCAGGCTGCCATAACAAAATTCCATATACTTGCTGCCTTAAACAACAAAATTTTACTTTCTCTCAGTTCTGGAGGCCAGGAAGTCCAAGATCAAGATACCCTCCAATCTGACTCCTGGTGAGAGCTCTCCTCCTGGTTTGCAGATGGCCACCTTCTCACTGTGTCGTCACATGGCTTAGACAGAAAGCAATTTCTCTCCTGTCTTTTCATATAAGGACACTAATCCTAAATCAGGAATATATCTTATGACCACATTTAATCTTAACTTTTTCCAAAAAAGGTGTTATCTTGAAATATAGTCACATTGGGGGTTAGGATTTTAACGTATGAATTTCGGGATGACACAAACATTCATCCAGCCTATTGTAGTTCCTAACCTATTCATTAGCCACCTCAAATGTGAATAGAAGATTTGGAGTAAAGAACCTGCCTTGAACCAGATTCTCATGGATCAATCAAGACTAAGTCAAGATCGGGGCGCCTGGGTGGCTCAGTGTGTTAAAGCCTCTGCCTTAGGCTCAGGTCATGATCCCAGGGTCCTGGGATTGAGCCCCGCATCGGGCTCTCTGCTCAGCGGGGAGCCTGCTTCCTCTCTTTCTCTGCCTGCCTCTCTGCCTACCTGTGATCTCTGTCTGTCAAAAAAATAAATAAAATCTTTAAAAAAAAAAAAAAAAAAAAGACTAAGTCAAGATCTCACAAGACTTTCACAGGTAACCCAAGGTAAAGTTTGTCTTTTAAGGAGCCTGGTATGAACTCCTCCAGAGATGGACATATCAGGCCTACACCCATCTTCCTCTTTTGATCATCTTCTTAACATACTTGCTAAAGAGACTGTTAAGGATAGAGAGAGACACACAGTAGTGGTTTTTCATCACAAGATGCCTTTTTTTTTTCCCAAGAAAAAGAGTTTTCAATCTGAGAAGATAAGCAAAGGATTCCTAAACAAGGACTTCTTATTCCTAAGAGATGTTTGGAGGGTGAAAATAAGGAAATCGTAGGTTGGGCCCACTGTGGAACATGGCATCCATCCCAGAGTGACCCAGACAGTAAGCTTAAGGGGTCTCCTAAGAAGTATGCTATTCCAATTCCAGAATCTTGAGATGCCATATTTGGCATACATTTTTACTGTTGAATCCCCAAAAGATGGCCTGAAGAAGCTGTTGATGAAACAAAGTTAAATTTATTAAATGTAACTCAATAACGATTATTCCTTTGATAGAGTCTTAGTAGTGTCTGAGGAGAAGAGGGTGCCAGAGAAGGATATTTATAAGGTTTATGGGGTGATTTTTACGGGAGGTCTTACAAGGAGGCATATTAGCTGGGATTCTGCAGATTTTATGATATAATAGTTTTGGATTGGTGGGCACAGTGAGGTAAGAGTTTTGAAACAGGCCCTGATGAGCCAGCTGTTAGTCTTGATAAGTAATCTCTTGCAATTGGTTCAAGTCTTATCTTCCAGTAGCAGGTATTTCCTGGATCAAGTAGTTAAATATTTTTGCCTGGCCCCAGTATTGTTTGGCATGAAAATAAGAAAGTAAGTTTGGTCAAAGAATTGTCTAGCAAAGGGAAGCAAGGTAGGTTCGGTCTTGGTATTCACTGGATTAGAGAAAAGTTCTGAAATACTCATATTTGAAGATTCTTCCTTAATAAATGTCTTGGAATTAAATCTAAACAAAACTGCAAACTCTTTCTTCTTAAATTTTTATTTTATAGTGTTAACAAGCTGAGTTGCAAACAAAAAGGAAGTTTAAGCTTTTAAAAAAATAATAAAAACAAAAGTAGCAAAAAATGAAGGTAAGTGCTTTCAACCTTAAGAACACATGATCATGCCAACTTTCTATCTGCCATTCTCAACGTAGGACTAGGAACATTTGGATTTGACCTACAAAGGAAATCAGATCATAATTTTAAAAACATATATAGCACAAACATTATTATTTTTGAGCAGACTCCAGAAACACTGTATATGTGGGAGAGAGCATGTATATTTGGGCACATGCCTCTGTCCCAACACACAAGAAAATGCAGTGGTTCTGCAGATGGAGCATAGGGGTGAGGATTTGTTTCCTCATCTAACAGTTAGAGAGGGCACAGGCTACAAGCTAGGCTCCGTGACAAACATTAATAAGACAGACTGAGAAATCCCTGGCCTCAGTGAGCTCAAATGGACCCATGTAAATGGAAAATCATAAGAAAACATGGAAAGTACAGTGGGAACCCTGGGAGGGAGTGACTAAGCATAGGTAGAGAGATCACAGAATACTAACATGGGGGCCAAGTCCGGAAGGATGAGAGGAGAGCAGGGTGTGCAGGCAGCTGGGAAGGCTCTACACAGCAGGGATTGTGTGGTGATCAACAGACCCTCCTCCAACATTTGCAGGGCCTAGGGCAAGGATGCAGATGGAGGCCCCTAGAGCATATGTCTCAATATTTAAAAATTGTAAATCAAGCTTAAAACTGTGAAATACCCAATTCTATCTCCCACCCTTAAAACAAATCTTTATGATAATAAAATTGAAATATATGTGTAAGGCTATGATTTTTTATAACTAAAAGTTGGCAAAATAATAAAGGCAACTAACTTTAATACTGTCGAACATTTCTGGGGAAGGACCAAAATAAACATAAAAACAATAGCAAAAAAATAAAGACAAATAATTCATACATTATTTTATATATATTTCATGACATATGCTTGCTTTCAGTTCAGCAAAATCACTACATTGTAAAAAAAAGATTTGTACATATTTGCATTAATTCCATTAATAACTTAAAAAGCAAAAAATTAAATACAGTTGTACTCTAGGTATAAAAGTGAAATATAGTCCCATAAAAATGCAGACAATGTAAAAAATTAAAATTAACAAATGTTTTCAAATTATTTCTTTTTAAAATATTAAAAATCATTTATTCAAATTAAAAGAAAAATCAAATCATCAGGGAACATTAAATTTTTACTCAAAATATTTAAGTAAAGTTGGAAATTTTATTTGACTTAAAAAATATTCTCATGAAATATATTTAACTCAAATTAAAATGTTATTCAAATTACCATTTTAATTAAAATTAATAATTTTAACTTTAAAAATAAATTTAAAGATTTTATTTATTTATTTGACAGAGAGAAATCACAAGTAGTCGGAGAGGCAGGCAGAGAGAGAGAGAGGGAAGCAGGCTCTCCGCTGAGCAGATAGCCCGATGCGGGACTCGATCCCAGGACCCTGAGACCATGACCTGAGCCGAAGGCAGCGGCTTAACCCACTTAACGCCACCCAGGCGCCCCAAAAATAATTTTAAACTTAAAAAAAATCTTATAAATACTTGCACAAAAGTGAAGCCATTGCCAGCTCTGGTTTCATGTCCATCTATCTGCCAGTACAAAAAAAACCCTTATCATGCTGCATACATGCTACACCTGAATCTATAGATAACAAATTTAAGAGTAATACAGATAGTTGAACTTTGAAAAATGTTCTTCTATTGCTGTATACAACTGTGGTAAACACAACGCTATTTTCTGCTTCCAGAATTTTAAGCTGGATCAGAAAGAGAATCAAGAAAACGGATGCTCAGAATTCCAGGCAAACAGTACTTCATCATGGAAAAATCTACAGCAACCATGCTATCTGCAAGGAATGATCTGACAAGTTTAACATGTGAAGCCCTCTAACCAAAGGTCCGGGATGGGGGTCCAGGATAATAGGGCAATTCTAGGAACCAGCCACATCACCAAATGAAAGATAATGGTGACAACTGTCAAGGACCTTGCAAGCCATGCTCAGGAGGATTGTTGCCCGTTGCCTACTACTCAGAGAACAAATGTATAATGTCTTCCCTTCAATGTTTTTCTTCCGATGGAATAACAGCAGCTCCTCTCTGAAGTAGAAATCTAGATAATCCTCTCTAGAGATGATTGAAAATCTATTTAGGAAGTACACCATGGAGCCCTGAGCCCTCAGGAAAGAGAGAAAGAAGTCAAAGGATCAAACAGTTTATCATGTCTTTTGAGAGTCCTGTGTATTTCCAGGAAGAATTCACATTTGGGAAAAGAATATACATATTTATATTCACACATATAGATTTGTAGTTACTTTTACACACATATTAAAAAAAATTCCTGACAAGCGACTTTGTTTGCTGTTTTTCCATAACCTAATTAAAGCAATACATCTAAACCCCAAATTTCATCACATGACTCCCCAGCAAAAATCTTCAAAGAGTCTACCCCTTGTGAGAGAAAGCCTAAGGTCCAAATGGTGACATCGGATCCCTCCTCTTCTCTCAGCTTCACCACTGACCAGAGCCTCCTGGAGGACCTCCCAGCTCCTTCTTGTGCCCCTGCCTCAACCATTCTCCCCAGGACAGCCTGAGTGAGAAATGAGACAAAGCCACAGCCAGGACTGAAAAGCCTATGAATTGCTTTCTATTGCACCTTGGACAAAATATATTCTCTTACCATGAACTACAAGAGGTTGCATCTCAGACTTATCATCAGCTACCTTCCTCCTTGCTCACAATGAGGTAGCCTCTTGGGCTTTCATTCATTTTCTAAAACATGGGGAGTTCCTTCCTATCTCGGGGCTTTCACACTTGCTGTTCCTTCTACCTGGAAAGTTCTGATCTTCATGACTGGTTCCTAGTCTTTCCTCTGACACCCTGCGTAAAACACATTCCTGCTTGTTCTCTCTCCAACACCCTATTTCCCTATTTGCTTCATCCATAGCATCTTCCACAACCTATATTTGTTCATTTCTTATTTATTTGTATGATTGATACATTCCTCCTTTTGTTTGGTGATATCATTTTCAGCTTTGGGCTCAAAGCTAATTCACAAGAGGTGCAGACTATGAATTTGTTAGTTCCCTACCACCATGGGTTCATTTCCTAGCACTGGTATTTCACATACCAAAAACA
Source organism: Neogale vison (assembly GCF_020171115.1). Classification (NCBI taxonomy): domain Eukaryota; kingdom Metazoa; phylum Chordata; class Mammalia; order Carnivora; family Mustelidae; genus Neogale; species Neogale vison. The sequence goes on along the minus strand of NC_058092.1, from coordinate 81,876,152 downwards.
CCAAAATACCAAACCAAAAAAATACCAAAATACCAAACCATTCATAGTTTCACCAAACCCTCAAAGGAATAACTAGAGCTATTTTATGTCTCTGTGGTTTTGCTTGAGGCGTTCCATCTCCCTGCACTATTTTTCCCTCTTTCCTCACCTAACTAACTGCCCCTGATTCTTCAAGCGTCAGCTCAGATATCTTCTCCGAAAGACAGAACTAAGTACACTTTCCTTGTGCTTCCATAGAACTGTGAGTGCATGGAATCGAAATGTATCTTCCACTTCTAACAGGGACGGTGACATACGTAACGTCCAGGGCCTGACTGCTTGGGATTAAATCTTATACTTGCTCAATCATCTTGCGAAAGTCACCCGAATGCATGCCTCAGTTTCCTAATAAAATGGGGCTGAAGATAAGGACTATGCCATAGGTTGTTGTAATGATTAAATTAGTTGATACATGTGATACATTTAGAAGTGCTTATGTGCCTGGCCCACATTCAATAAATGTCACCTGTACCTTCATGTGAAATGTGTTTCACATAATCTTTTTCTTTTTTCAGGATAATTGGAACAAATAAAAGAAGTTCTTCCAATATCTCTTCTTGTGTAATGGTAATAAACTTTAGTTTATGGCAAATTTATGATTATCTTGGCACTAGCCTCTTTTCTAATTGGGCACACATACATAAATCGTGACTTTAGCTGCTTGACTGTTGTGTAACTTAGGGAGTATGTATATTGCCAGTCTGTGCCACTTGGCAGCTTAAAAAATTTAATTTAATTTAATTTAAAAAGGGAGAAATGCAGTACATGTGAGATTAGTACTATGTAAATATGCTTAAATCTATCCCCATATGTTTTGTTCAAAATGTTTTACACTGTTCAGTTGAAAAAGAAAACAGATCTGATCATGTATCACCTCCCTTTTCTATAGGTCTCAGAATAGGGGAGAAAAATTGAAATGACTCAACAGCCACTCGAAAGAAATAAAATAAACCAAGGTAATGAAATAATAACTGGTAAACACATAGAAAAGACAAAAATCATATAAAAATCAAGGTTATTAGTAATCAAAGAATATCAAATCAGAATCTAAGATCTTTTAACTATCAAATAACAAGATTTAAGAAGATAAAAGATAAAAAGGATAAAAAAATAATCTTGCTATCAAATAGCAAGATTTAAAAAGAAAAAGATGTTGTGTTGGCAAGAGTTCAGGAAATACACCCTCCTACACAGGACTGCTGGCAGGGCAATTCAGTTGAAAATCTCAGGAAAAAAAAAAAAATTAGAAATAGGTACCAAGAGCCCTTTAAAATTTCATACCCTGTGGACTTAAGGTCTCTTTCCCAGAAACAGTATGAAGAAATAATCAAATGTTTTGACAAAGATTTAATACAGATTTTCATTCTGTTACTACTTACAATAATGAAACATTGGAAATAACATACTGTCCAGCTAAATTGATTTATGTTACCATTACGCAATGAATTATGTAAGTATGTAAACAGTGCTTTTGAAGCATATATGGCAACATAAAATATTTGTTTTATACTGATTATAGAAAAGGTGATATATAATTAATAAGAACAACAATGCTAATTACATAATATGTGTGCACATTTGGGTGTATGTGTGTGAGAGGAAACACATTTAAATGTTTGTGATGGATAACGCATAGGTATTAGGGTAAAAAAGCTGATTTGTGATTGTTGTTGTTATTAGAGCTTTTCTTCCAGGTTTATATATATATATATATTTAACCAGGGCCTATGGTATGGTTTTCTAATCAGAAAGATAATCCAATTAAAGTTAATGAAATTTTCATGTTGGCCTTAAAAGCTCTCTGCAATTCAACAGAATCCACCTTACCATAACACTAAATTTCGGCCATAACATGGAAATGATTCGAATTATAGGATAGGGAGACAAGTGACCAGAGTTCTTTTTCAGTTCTGCTCTGACTTTGGAGAAAATCACTTAGCCACTATGAGTCTTGGTTTTCTCAACTCTTAAGAATGTGAACAATTTCTGCATATTCCACAAAAGTTATTGTGATTCCTAAGTGAAATAGCGTATTATACTTAATTAACTGTTTAATCAATACCTTTTAGGTAAATAAGGTGTTTTAATATGTTAGAAGGATATAGAAATATGAGCACTTACTACAAGTGTTAATTAAAATAATAATAAATAGATACTAAAAAGTAAGCAAAAAGATGATACAGCTAGGTGGCTCATACTGAGGTCACCAAAACTAAATCTATGATTTTACCTTTCCACCCTTTTCTGGCCATTCTATAATAAATGACTACTTCTGGTAAACTCAGCAGAACAGACCTAATGTATTTTTCAGTAGATAAGGGAAATTCTAGGTATCAAATTTTCTCTGTATGTATGGAGCGAGTAGAATTCAAATTTTTGTTTCAATTTGATCCATGCTTCTTTTCCTGAAGAGCCAAAACCAAATATTTACTTCTTAACATACTTGAATTGGGCCATTTGATAATTATTCTCAGTAAGAATATATTGCATTTATTTAGCACCTTTCTATGTGTCAAAATATTTTCATTTAAAATATCTTTACTGATTCTCACAGCCACCCGGGGAGGTGCCATTAGCAGCTTTCCTTTAATTCAGTGGTATCCCCAGTAGTCTACTAGAACCAGCTTATCTAGCTAGAGCCAACAACGAATTTTTTTTTTTTGGAATTTTGCAAGCTCGTTTTTTAAGCACAGACAATATTAAAAACTCAGTTATCTAAGTTGTATGTATAACTTAGAAATAAATAAATTATATTAAGATGGTTATAAATACTCAAAAATCATCACTTCCTAATTATTTTGTTGCATTTTACCATTGTCTCTCCTCTTGAGTTTACGTACGCCTACTGAACCTCTGTACTGGAAATGGGACATCCTAGTGTGCTGCCAGCTCTGCATTCGGTGGCAGCACTTTGTTAGCTTGAAACCAACCATGATGAGAGTGTTCATACCACTAAAATTGGCAAACGCTACAAATCATGGCTTGATTGCTGTGTCGATTAACTAGACTTAAGACAATGGTGGAGAACACATTAATAATGAAGATTAATCTTGAACGTGTGCCACGTCTACAGCCATTATGCTCTGAATAGCACAAAAAAGGGAGGACGTATTCTTCCAGTAGTTGAAAGCTCTTATCCCATTCAGGGAAGAAGTCGCCCATCATTGATAAATGAGTGACATTCCAACATACGTCTTCGTTGTTTCATTTTTGTCTTACTCGTTGACATAAATGAAAATATCAATGAACATTACATGTCAGAACTGCACTCATTCATCAAGTGTGACCATAGGTTGGCTATTCTATGAGAGGTGGCAAAAATCAAAGAAAGCATTCTGTGGGAATCAATTGGCTATATGGAGTTCATAGAAAAGAGGACATGTAATTATTATTTGTAAATTACATACAATGCATTCCTTATATCAGCAAAATTTATGATGAAGTCATATACATAGAGATAACATATTTTGGGAAAAGGCTAGTTGCTAAACGTTTATCATCACACGACCATCATTTAATGACAATAACCAGATAGAAAAATAAATGCAAAAACAAGGCATGTTGCGTGATGACCTCTATCAATTAATTATCTTATTTTTATTTAAAGCTTTATCATATGGAAAGCATCCTAAGACACACCTTTCTCAGACCTCCACCTAAGTGGCATATATATCACATCTGTGTGTCTATCACTTTCCGTAATGATCATGAGTCCGAGCAGTTTGCCCCAGGTGTCAGAGAGAGTGCCAAGCACAAAACTTTCGTCCTTCTCAAATTTATTCCTCTATCTCTCAGAACTAGGCCACCACAGTCATCTGTCACCCACATGGGCACCATTTCTCCAATTTAGAGCCCCAGCCTGAATGGCCTTTATGTGCCACATGCCAAGCTTGTACATACTCCTGGACGTGCGTGACATAGCACACTGCGTACCGTACACTGGTTCCCTGAGCAACCACAGAGGGGCTGGATCACCCAACGCAGAGCTGAGTATTATCAGTGAGCCTTGACCTTAGGAGATAGGAGAGGAGATAGGGCCTGGCAGACAAATGTTCATTCCTTTCACCTTTCTGTGAACTACTACAAGGTTCCTCCTTGCAGCTTTTCAGAGAAGTCCAAAGGATGAGCTGATTCACCCACTGAGCAAAATATTCTCTCTCAGCGGTGACTAACTAGCAGCAGCCAGTATGGTAACAGATCCCATTACATGGCTTCACGTTCCTCCATGCTTCACTTTCTTTGTTCTCTTCCTGGTTTGTATGCTTTACATGGTGAGCCTCCACACTTGAATCCTTAGCCACCATTTTCTACAGAATCCAGACTAAGACAAAAACTTCAGCTAACTAGTGACAGTATTTTCAGGAATCCAAACATATTAGTTTCCTGTGGTTGCTTTAACAAAGTATGATACACTAGTGTCTTAAAACAACAGAAATTAATTCCCTAACAGCTCTGAAGACCAGAAATCCAAAATTTTGATGAGTTAGCGGGTTTGTACTCTTCCTGGACATCCTAGCGGGGAATCTCTTCCTTGTGTCCAGCTTTTGGTGGCTTCAGGCGTTCCTTGGTTTATTGCCACATCACTCTAATCTTTGCCTCTGTAGTCACATTTCTTCCTTCCCTTCAAAAATCCCTGTGCCTCTTTCTTTCTTTCCTCTTTCTTTCTTTCTTTCTTTCTGTCTTTCTTTCTTTCTTTCAAGATTTTATTTATTTATTTGACAGAGATCACAAGCAGGCAGAAAGACAGGCAGAGAGAGGAAGAAGCAGGCTCCCCACTGAGCAGAGAGCCCGATGTGGGGCTCAATCCCAGGACCCTGAGATCATGACCTGAGCTGAAGGCAGAGGTTTTAGCCCACTGAGCCACCCAGGTGCCCCCCTGTGCCTACCTATAAAGACGCATACGATGGTGCTGAGAGCCCACTGGCACAATCCAGGACAAGCACTTCCTCTCAAAACAATCCCATCCCTTGCCAATATGGTAATGATACATATTCACAAAGCCACAGATGAGGACCCGTACGTATCTCTCTGGAGGACATTGTTCACCTCATTACACCACGGGAAAAAGTAATGTTGCTCATAGTCACAAATCAATTACATATTAAGAAGCGGAAGTGGGTTTTTTTTTTTTGAAGAGTAGACACTTCCGTAAATTTTGCAGAGCCTGACGGTTCAGTGACAGCATAACTAGATATACATTTATTCAAACAAAACACAAAAATCAAGCACAAGAGAGTGGAGATTAAATAATGCAAAAGTTTTTATCTCTTTGTTCTTCCCCTAGAACAGGAGGGTCATATCAACTGCTCCCAAAGGCACAGAAGACAATGGCTGTCTTTGAAATGCAGAGTAACTGTTTTTAAAGTGGTACAGGTTTGGAGGGAAAGAATTCCTAATTATTAAAGCAAAATCTTTTTTTTTTTTTTTTAAATAACTGCTTAGGTTTTGGCCTTCTGCTTTATCGTGTTTTTTCTTTACACAAAAGGTTTTAGCTTCATTTCTGTCTTTTAAAGAAAATGAGGAAAGCTAGTGTGAAGGGTTACTGGAGGGGACAGGAAAGGAAAAGGAGGAGGCAAGCTCTGTAAAGTGAACAGCTGGGGTGTGCCCGATCTGAAGGTGGCTGCTAATATTACATTATATAGATCCCAGCGTGAATTCCAGCCGTGATCATGTACTCTGTTCTTCCATCTACAGCCTGTACAAAAGAAATAGTTATCATTTGCATATTTGAATTCCACATGCATTTTTTTTCTTCATTTGTTAGTGTCTTCAATTTTTCTTCTTCAATTTGCTTTATAAGAATAGGCTCCCTTCTCTGGTCTGGGGAAAAAAAAATCCTGGCACAAAATAATATGATGTGTTTATATTTGAGTTTCTAAATATAATTCATACCATACTCATCTATCATTGTCTCATTTATCATTTATTCTTTGTACTGTAGTTACAATTACGACATCCAGGAGAAAGGCAGGTTTTCTGACTCCTAAATGCCCCTGGGTCTTTCCTTGCTCACTGAGCAGTTATAAATGAAATACATTTAACTCACTGGGTTGTAGGTTTCTGCAATGCAATTTTCAGCTTACAGGTAAAGCTAGTTATCATTAGACGCTGATAAACTGTACAAACAAAACCATTTAGGAAAGAAATGCTTCTACATAGGCAATCTCTATATTAATTAATAATTCAGTAAATACATTTTATGAATTGAGTTTCTTTAATTACTTAAGATCACTGTGATTATAGATATCTTACCCTTTCTTAATTCCTAGAACTCAAGCATCAACAAGTTTGACTTTATAAAACAGATCTGCCTTTGTCTCTTCTTTCATTATTGGCACATAAAAGTGTTATTGGGCATTTACTGGGAATGAGTCACAGTGCCCTGGACTAATCTCACACAGGCCCTTATGATCAGACTTCTGGAAACTTCCTTGTGAATTTTTGGAGCACATGCTTTCCAGGGGAGTGTAATATGCTGCATGACAATTTTACAGACCCTTACATCTTTGTTAAGGGATGGTATTTTGATTATTACAATAGTTCTACATTCAAAGAAAGTTCTGGGTAACTTTGGTGGTACAACTTGATATATATATAGGTGTATATATACCATATAATATGTGCATATATATATATGTGTGTGTATATGTATGTACACATATCTATATACACACTGCATAATATATACATATAACAGTATGATATACAGTATGATGTATAAATGGTCAACAGGTACATGAAAAAGTGCTCGACATTACTCATTATCAGAGAAATACAAATCAAAACAATAATGTATTAGGATAGCTATTGTAAAACACAAGAGATAATGAGTGTTGGCAAAGATGTGGAGAAAAGGGAACCTTTGTACACTATCAATGGGAATGTAAATTGTTATAGCCACTCTGAAAAACAGCATAGAGCTTCCTCAAAAAAATTTTAAAAAGAACTACCATAGGATCCAGAAATCCCACTTCTAAGAATATATCCAAAGGAATGAAGTCAGCATCTCAAAGAGATATTTATGCCACCATGTTCATTACTGCAGTATTATTCACAATAGCCAGTAAGTAGAAACAACCTGTGTTTGTCAATGGATGAATAGATAAAAAATATGTGACATATATATGTGTTATACAATTGATATATAATGTGATGATATAAATATAAATATAAAATAATAAATATATTTTAGAAGTAAATATAAAAACGAAGGAAATCCAGAAATCCTGTCATTTGCAACAACATGGATGAATCTGGGGGACATTATGCTGAGTGAAATAAACCAGACACAAAAGGACAAATACTGAGTGATCTCACTTACATGTGGAATCTAAAACAAATTGAACTCGTAGGAACCAGAGGATAGAATGGCAGTTTCTAGGGGTAAAACCAAGGTGGGGGGCAGCAAATGAGGAGATATTGATTAAAGGGTATAAACTTTCAGTTATAAGATAAATAAGTTCTGGAGATTTAATGTAGGCCATGTGATTATAGTTAATAATATTGTGTTTTATACTTGAAATTTGCTAAGAGAGTAAATCTCAAGTGTTCTCACCAGAAAACAATGGTAATTATGTAAGATAATGGATGTAATTTGTTAATTTGATTATGAAAATCATTTCACCAAGTATATGCATATTAAGTCATCACAAGTAGACTTTTAAAAATCACACTGTATAACCTAAATATATATGATTTTTGCCATTCATATCTCAATAAGGCTGGAAAAAAATATGTGGGGAGACATAAAAATGCCAGGAATCAGATCCATTAGTTGCTGGGCATAGACTACAAATTGTTTTAAGAAAACTTTTGGGGCAAATAGTTATGTTTATTGTCTTAATTGTGATTCCACAGGTGTATATATATAGGTATATGTCACCTGTCACCTCATATACTCTTTCTATATATACACAGTTTTTTTCATACTTATACCACATAAAGCTGTGACAAAATAAAATGAGACAATATACAATGAAACAGTTCTTCCACGCACAACTGGAAAAACTCTATTCCTAAAGTATATCGCCACTACATTCCAATGTCATGGAAACTTGGCAGTGGCTATATAGGTCTATTTAATCATAACACCTGGTTTTCAAGATCAGAAGCAATCAGTCACATGGGAATGTCTACTGCATATTGCTGAGTTCAGTAGTCAGTTCTCCATTCTTACCTTCCATGAGCTCTTGGCAGCCCTTGGCAAGTGGATCACTCGCTCTTCCTGGAAAACTTACTTCACTTGGCTTCCATGTTTCTCTCTCCTTCACTGGCCACTTCGCCTTAGTCTCTTTTGCTTTCGTCAACCAAATAGCTAAATGGTGGCGTGCCCTCGTTCTTGGCCCTCCTCTCTCCTCTAAATCCACATCTTTAATGGTCTCATCCAGTATTATTACTCAAAACATCATCCAGATATTAATAACGTGCAATGTACATGTCCAGCCTGGATCTCAGTCTTGAATCCCAAGGGCATATATCCAAATAAATGTGCCACATCTCTATTTTTGCTGTTCATAGAGATTTTATTTTATTTTTTTGTTTCATAGAGATTTTGAATTTAACAAGCCCCAAAATAGGATCCCTGCTGTCTCTCACCTTTCCAAACTGCTCCATTCACAGGTTTCTTCATGTTAATGAGGGGTACCTTCATTCTGCCAGTTCTCATGCAAAAGACCTTACTTTATTCCACATCTACTCTGTCAGGAAATCCTGTTGGCTCTACTGTCAAAGAGATTTTTTATCCAACAACTTCTCACCACCTCTCTGGCTAGCACCACCATCATCTGTCATCCGGATCATTACAATAGCCTCCTAACTAACTTTTCTTCTTTCACTACTATTCCTTCAATCCATTATTAATGCATTCGGAGTAAAAATGGACATGGGCTGTCTTACTTCTCTGACCTGCTCTCTTATTTTTCCAAAACCTCCATTCCAGTCATGCTGCCTGACTACCTACTTTTCACACACATCAGGAACACTTATGTCAGATTTGCTCTTCTCCCAGATACTTCGTGGTTTGCTTCCCTACCATCTTCTTGAACCACATTTTCTCAGGCCTTTCCTGAAGTGTTTTTAAAATTGGAGCAGGGTTGCCTGGGTAGCTCAGTTGCTAAGCAGTTGCCTTTGACTAGGTCAGGATCCCAGGGTCCTGGGATCTAGCCCCGCATCAGACTCTCTGCTCCGAGGGAAGCCCAGCTTCTCCCTCTCCCACTCCCCCTGCTTGTGTTCCCTCTCTCCTTGTGTCTCTGTCAAATAAATAAATAAAATCTTAAAAAAAAAAAAAAATTGAAGCCAGACTCCAGACCCTCACAATTCCTAAATGCTCTCCCTTCCACCCCATTTTAATTCTTTCCAAATCACTTATCACCTTCTAACACTTTTTTTTTTAAAGATTTTATTTATTTATTTGACAGAGATCAGATCACAAGCAGGCAGAGAAGCAGGCAGAGAGAGGAGGAAGGAGGCTCCCTGCTGAGCAGAGAGCCCGATGTGGGGCTAGATCCCAGGACCCTGGGATCATGACCTGAGCTGAAGGCAGAGGCTTTAACCCACTGAGCCACCCAGGTGCCCCCTAACACGTTTTTCAAATGACTTATTTTATTTATTATTTCTCTCTCCCCCTAAAATGTAAACTTATTGCGGGAATTTTTTTTTCTTTTCTGTTTTGTTCACTGCTGTGTCCTTAGCACCTTGTAGGGAAGGAAGGAAGGAAAAAGAGAGAGAGAGGGAGGGAGGGAGAAAGAGAGAGGAGAAGGGAGGGAAATTGGGAAAAACGAAAGAAGGAAGAATGGGAAAAAAATTGAGTGATGATATTGCCAAAAATATAGGATGATGCTGCATTTTTAATTCTTATTATAGTACCATAAATGGACAGATTTATGTTTTGATTTGCATATCACTGCAAAATTACTTTAATGTTACATTTCAAGATTTAAGGATGTCACTTGTGTGGTTGTTAGGTGTTAAATTCTGAATAAAGGTGAGGCAAAGTACCACTGAACTCAACACTTAACAAAAAATACAGAACTTTCTTTCTTTTTTTTTTTTTAAAGAGTATTTATTTATTTGTTTGACAGAGAGAGAGAGATCACAAGTAGGCAGAGAGGCAGGCAGAGGGAGAGAGAGAAGGAAGCAGGCTCCCTGCTGAGCAGAGAGCCCGATGTGGGACTCGATCCCAGGACCCTGAGATCATGACCTGAGCCGAAGGCAGCGGCTTAACCCACTGAGCCACCCAGGTCCCCCCAAAATACAGAACTTTCTAATGGAGGCACCATTGGCATTTGAACCTTTAGGACCCAAGTGAGCTTTCCTACAATAAAACGATATGGTTCTTCCTTATCTGTCCAGATGCTGATAACTTCTTTCCCTCATTTTGAACCTGGCATACAATGTAAAATGTGGCTGGAATGATTTTTTTTTTTTTTCCCCATGAGTTCATAGCAGACATGAGTATAAGAGGACAGAAAGCAGACAGACAAATAACAGTTAAGGGAGGTATCTTTGCTTCACAGACTTTGTTTTTTTTACCTCAGAAACTCTATTTATAGGTGCACTTTCAATTCTATAAAATAAAAGAGTCTTTACAAACAAAAGCCTATGTCAACACTCCACAAATTTTCATAGTGTTTCCATCATCCTAGCTCTCAGTGTATCTTCTCTTGTACCATTTGTTTGGCTCATTTTGGAAGTCAAGAAGTCAACTAATACTGGGAAGTGGGACTAGATTCTTTTTTGGAATTTTAATAAACATTCATAGTTTTCTTAGTCCACCTAAGAGACTTGATGACAATATTTATATTAGATGGGAGTGTAGCAGATTGGATAAAATCAGCAATTTTCCTCTTCTCTTCTAGGGCAAACTTGATCAACACTTCTTCTGATGTAAACAGGTTGGCCTCAAAATGTTCTCTTTCTGCCTGACAGGTTCCTGTTCAAAGAGTAAACTCTTATTTATTTGGCTTTTTAAAAAGGTCTTTTCCTTCCCATGTCAATGTATCCAACTTTAATCTCAAATATATTTAATCAGAGTGGTTTGCCTTAAACTAACGTATCTATTCTACTTGAATATATTCAAATATGTTGCATTTTCTTCTCTCTCTCTCTCTCTCAACAATTTCATGCTTTTACTAGAACTAGAGCCTTTTTCCCTCTGAGTATAAACTGAGTGAGTCTCTCTAAGGATAATTAAAATTATGCCTAAAAAAGGGACCATGCATGACTCTTTGCCTTCATAGATCCAATAATTTTATTTGAGGCCTCCAGCTTATTTCCTTTACACGTGTTTCTTTTAAAGAAGGCCGTTTTTGAGCTAATGGAGGAGTATAAACATCATACATCTGCAAATTTGGTAGTAGTAAAGCACTGTATTACCAATATAATTCCCAGATTACATTAAATTCATCTTTTTTTTTAAGCTTATTGGCATAATTTACATTAAACAAATGTCCATGGTGTCCACTGAGCATCCAAAGAATAAAATGTTAGTCTTTCTTTTCCCATGGATGCCTGGTTATTAGACTGGGCCTCAGACCCAGTCTCAGGTTTCTTAATGCTAGTCAGTTGCTCTATGATATTCTTTGCTCTCTTCTCCATATAGATTCCTTTTCAGGAAACCTACTTCATTGGCTGATGTGCTGGGCTCCTACCTACTTACTTTTTACCAAGTTCTCCAGAGACACAGCCTGTTCCTGTGGCCCTGGTTCTCTGCTAGGGTTTTGCCACATACGGATAAAATTTTTTAGAATAGTTACTGGATCACTTGTCTTCCAAATATTGGCTGATGTCAGGATGTTGTTCAGTCCTAGCAACTGCCACAGGTTAAACACCATTTCCAGGATTATCCTAGAGAATATTAGATTCTTCATATACTATGTTAAATGCACATGCTCCCATCCTTCCAGAATTGCTTATGATAGCTGAGTCACTTTCTCAGTTTTCTTCTTGCTTTGGTGAGGCGAACTTTGGCCTCCACTTTTCTCTTTGTTGGTAGGATATAGCATTCCAGATGTGCCATGCCATGGAATAATAGCCATCTTCCCAGTTCTCCCCAGGGATATACCAAATTTGAGCCTCCTCCTGCATCCATCGTTTGGCTGGCTTCTCTTCCCTTTTTCACCCAGTATTGTTGGTGGTTTTCAGGCTTCTGTCTTTGCCCTCTTCTCTTTTCATTCTCCTTTGGTGATTGTATCTACTCCCTTGATTTTAATGACATGTCTTAAATGATAAGTCTTCATCTTGAGCCTGGGTCTCTCTCATGTACTTTAGGTGTGTTTATCCAATTGGTTACAGATCTCTCTGCCTGAATCTCCACCCTACCAATGTGGTTCCCTAAATTCAATGCAGTATCATCTTTCTGAGCCTTGTACATGCTGATTTCTCTGCTACAGATGCTTCCTTCCATTGTTTCAAAACATGATTCAGAGACCATCTTTTTTGTGAAAACTTTCTTGAGCTAATCATTATAACTTTTACATTCAGGGTGGTGAAGAAGGGCTGGTGTCATGGAGGAAAAGTTTTAACTTCACTGGATGGGCAAGAATTCTTACCTAAAAAATAGACATTGAGTGTGGGCAGCCTTGTGAAACTATGTTTTGCTGAGACAATGAAAGTTTTGCTCACATTTCACCATTGCTTTTGGTAATAATAATTACAGCCTCCTGATCAAGTAAGTTATAAGAATTTATCAAATTGATTTATAGGAAACTGAAGGGCTAGGAACCGAGTCAAATGCTAATATTTTTAAAGGCAATTAATTTTTGTACTGTAACTTACTGGAATTATAAAGGTTTCTCCTACCGTTTTTGAAAATACACATATTAAAGGAAGAACAAAAACTTATTTTAAATATATACTATAAAAACAGTGTTAGCAAAACAATGATGTATTAAAAATTCAGACACCATTTTTTTAAAGTGTAAAAAGATCCAACCATATTCTTTATAATATTTAGGACAGCAGCAGAATTGATTTGGCCAGCTGGCCCCACTTTAGCAAAATTATATTTCATATTCAGCTCTAGTAGCAATGAACATTGTTTTCTCAGCTGGTGAGACACATCATATCATTTGACTACCAATAGAAACCTAGAATTCAATAAAAATCATGGCCAAAAGTAATGGCACAATGACATGACAAAGAGACATGGGTCTAGGTTTCATATCTTCTTTGGAAATGACAGCAAACGGCAGCAGGGCACATAATCGGAATGCAGTTTTTGTGATTTCATGGTAATGACTAAGGTCAATGATAAATGTACTGGTAACAAACATGCATGAAATCACTTATCCTAGCTGGCGGTGTGGTACAGTAGAACAAGCCAGACCCTAAGAATTAAGAATCACAGAAGCCAAAATTAACTTTGCTACCAAATATGTTCTTGGACATGTCACTTGCTTAGCCCTTAGTTTTCTGTCTGTAGAAATGCCTGGTCCAGAACTCTAGGTCATTTCTAGTTCTGAAACTCTTTTATTTTAAGACACATCGACGTGGAGCCATGGCACAAAGCTTCAAGAAAGTGGAAGGGCAACTTAAGGTGACTTCATAAATTCATGTCTGTCTCCTCTTGCATTTTCTCCGACGTTCTGAGAGATTCAGAATATAAGGACATCAGAGACTAAAATGAAGGGAAAAGTCAGGGGAGGGGACTCAAATATTCTTTAAAATATTTGGAGCTGCAAGGCTGAATCACATTTGGTTGGGCACATTGTGTGGAAAGCTGTCACCACTGCCACAATAAGGAAGAGATGAGAAGGCTCTAGTCACTCTGCCATTCTCCCTTCTTCCCCCTCAGGGACACAATATTTATGACCGTAGGCCTGAGACTAGGCAAAATCTACCTTTCTGTGCAACCATGCAGACTAGCGATTAAGCCACTGTGACTCAACTCGAGATCTTCCCTTGCAGACTCCCATGATGCTGGGATTTGGGACTCTGAAAGCTACATTTTTCTTTTGCCTGTAGTTTCCCTAGGGTTCCACGAATAGGGAGCACTGAACAGAAAATGGAAGGCTGGAGGAGGAGTACAAGGATTTCTTCTTCCCTGCTATCTTGTGATTCCTATCAGTATTCCCTCAGCAATATACTTTATTCCAGAAGCAGCAGTTGGTTCAACCTCTAGGTGCTTTTGATAATCTCAGAAATGATCCTGTATTGCTGCTTCCCAGGTACTGCCAGCAGCTAGGCACATGCCCTCCTCAGAAGTCTGAGCTCCAGTTCTTCACAGCTGCCAGCTCTGGCAAGTCTGTCCTTTTCCCTTTGTTCCCTCAACCCCAGGGGTGATGCTTTCCGCAGCTGCCCTTGTATTTCCTCAGTGTTTCATCCTATTCCTTTATTCCTTCCACACCTATGCAGCCACCTCCCTGTATTAAATCCCCACTCTTGAAATACCTACTGTGGTTTCAGTTTTCAAGCTCTGGCTCTTGCTGACACAACACGTGTGATTTCTCTTCACTTGTCAGCTGTTTTTCACCACAAACAGCACTTTCAATAGAGAAGAATGAATGGGTATCCCTACAACTAATTCCAGAAGATTCTTAAAGGATGATGATCAGACTCCCTTTCATTTGTACCCACGCAATCCATTATTCAAAACTATTAACTTTCATGACTAACAGATTCAGATTTCTTCATGTCGTCTTCCAAAACCTTTTATAGTCACCACAGTTAAGCAGGGCACAAAGAAAGGACTAAGTTGTTTCTTTCTCTTTATAAAAAAATAAAACATCCATCAACAGGAACCATCAGAAAAGGATTATATTCTCCATTGAGTTCTTTCATAATCAATACTATTTTAACTTACCCAAGGCAGAAAAGCATTGAGTTAAAATTACCATAATGGACAGTAAGGAAAAAAGTTACTGTTATTGTTAAGAAATCATTATTAAGCAAAATAAATAATGAAAGCAAACCAAGTCTTACCAAATCCTTTTAGAGAATGACTTTCCTTTGCCTGGACAGTATGTTATTAGCATCTGAAAGAAAACCAGGATTTTGCTCTAAGCAGCAGATTCAAAGTTAATGTGCAAAGGATACTGCCTCTTTGTAATTCATTCAATAATAGAATACTTTATTGAATAAAGAGAGCCATTTAAACTTTACATATTGAGCAATTGTTCATCTGCAAAAATGTCAGAATGCCAAAAAAGCAAAGGAGCAAGTTACAAAGGATTTTCAATTTCTTAGATAAGATCTTAAAGCAATATATGATATCATTCATAAATATATATGTATACACAGGTGTATGTGTGTGTGTGTGTGTGTGTGTGTGTGTATTATTAGCAATGGCAAAGTCATGCTGTTCCCAATTCAATAGTGAAAACTAAATCTGGAAGTCATCTCCGTTTGTATTTTCAGGAATTCAGTATGACTATTTCAAAGTAGATTAAGGTCAAGTAGCAGCCATGATATTTTATTTCAAACCATTGTCTATGATAAGAAAAAAGCATTAGGAGGGGAAAAACCTTATTATTTTAAACCATGTTGATAACTTACATTAATGAAAGTAAGAGTAAATGTCTGTGGTGCACTCAAGAGTTTGAATTAGGGGTATTGGGGAGGCTCAGTTAGTTAAGCATCTGCCTTCAGCTCAGATCATGATCCTAGGACCCTGGAATCAAGCCACGTGGGGCTCCCTGCTCAGCGGGGAGTCTGCTTCTCCCCCACCCCAGCCCTCCCCACCAAGCCCATGCACATGTTTGTTCTCTCTCTCTCTCTCTCCCACACACACCCATGCTCTCTCTCTTTCAAACAAATAAATAAAATCTTTTTTAAAAAAGAGTTTGAATGAATATTGTATATTTTGTCTACTGCAGTTGATCCATGATTCAAAGAAATTGCAGACTATGCATGAGACTTCCAGCCCTCCATGAATCCAGGGCCCAAAGTGGCCCAGAGCCTTGAATTTGGAGCCTTTGGTAGTGCAAGCCTCCACTGCTGTACACTTTGCCTTTCCACGTCCCAGCCCATTGCACATATGCTGGTGTCCAACCCAGGATTGAAGGGTCCCCTCACAACACTCAACTCTGAAATGTGACTGTCGTAAACCAACTTCTTCCTCCCCTATAAATGCCTTGCCAGAATTTAAAACCTCTGCTAACTGGAAAATCAGAAGTTACTCCTCCCCTCCAAATTTTGTGGAAGGGAAACACTGCTGGGGAAACCCTGGAAATCACCCATAGATTGTACAAATCTACTTGGTGTGGGCTTTGGATATGACTGTAAGTATGGTAAGCGTTAGTTTTCCACTTACAAGACTAAGACAGTGGGGTAATAACTATCAGTGGAGAGCAGGGAATGAAGGGTTGTCCTGGGTCTCCTAGGCTGAATCAAGAGAACTACACAAAATGGACTTAGAAAAGCCATAGTTTACCAGCTGCTGTTTGTGTGTCTTTGCCCTCATTCAGAAATCCCAGGGGACAGAAAACAGCTTTGTTGATGTATTTTCTTAAAGAATTCCCCTTAAATCCTGAGGGGGCTTCAAAGCTTAGCTATTAGGAAGCAGGGGGAATAATCCCCCTCTCTCAACACAATCTCAGAAAGAGGAGCATTAAAAAAAAAAAAAAAGACAACATATAGACCTTATTAGAGTTAACAAGAAAAGAAAGTGAAAGTGAGATTAGGGAATTTACAAAGAAATTAGGGAAAGGGTGCTGCCATTTTTTTATTTGTTTACCTCACACCTAACCTACAGGAGAGACTTTTCCCAGCCTCATTCCCAGGATCCCACTCTCCGATGTCGGAACCAGGCTATCGTCCAGGATGGACCCAGTGCTCAGGTCCCATGTCTGAAGATAAGACCCATGGTGCCAAATTCTCAGTGTGGGAGTATAACTGTCAGATGGGGAGAGTGGGGGGACCATTTCTCAGTCACTTCTGTACTGAGTAAAGCATTCAGAGATAGTCGAGCCAGCCACAACCCTGGAATGTCTACCCACACCGGGGATGCAAGATTTGTTGCCCCAAGATTCAGCAACCTGACATTTACCTCTCTGACTTGGTCAGTCCTTAGGGTTTTCCTTCTGAAGGTTTACCAAGTCAGTAACTTCAAGATGGCTCTGAACTATTTCCCTGTTGCCAGGCTGAAATATCGTAGGGGCTATGGATTTAGAGACTCTATGATAAGGTTATAGTAGCTAGACTCATGTGGAACCAGGCAAAAGATGTGAAAAAGAAAGTCTTGGACCTCAGGTGGTCTGTGATAATAGCAAGAGCAATGAAAATATCTAATCTTACTACTCTTTATCAAGTTCTTATTCTTTTCCGGTATAGGGTCAAATACTTTGTGCCTTTATTGTATCATTTAATTTTCACAATCCTTTGGGAAGATTTTTTAACCTACATTTTGTAGATGAGGAAACAGTGGCACAGACTCCTCTAAGTCAAATAAATAGCAAGTTGCAAGGCTGGGAACTGAATCCAGTTCCTTCCAACCGGTGCCCTTTACCTGTAATTCTACTTTGGTACTTGTCACCTCTGGGAAAGTATCAAGACTGCATGGTGGGAATGAGGGATACTGCTAACCAGAAAGTTGTGATCATAAATCAGGGCAGCCAAAATTTGTACATAGGTAGTTGAACCAGTAGTAAGGGTAGTAATCATGGATTGAAATAAATGAAAGAGAGCCAAATATAAAATGCATGTGGTGGGAAGAATGTACTAATTTGGCAAGGCTTGGTCTTGAGAGAGGCACTAGGTCCAAGATCCCTTCTACGCAAAGCCCAGCGTGTGTACCCATGTTGGGCTCTTAGAAGCTGCCACAACAGTAAACCAGATATTACGAAGCAATCTCCACAATTACTCCAAATTACCAACAAAACTGCAGCTTCCAGAAACACCCAAACCAGAAAGCAATATTTCTATGTCCTTCACAAAGTGATTTGCAATAATTGTGCTGAGATACTTCAAGGAGAGAGAGCCTAATTTGTTCCCATTTGTATTTTGCAAATATGCAGGTTGTTAAAATATGTGCGGCACTTTCTGCTCTAGTTTTTTGACTTCTACTTCTAAGGAAAAATTAAGCTACATTACCTCCCTTGTTGTATGGTGTATTCGGTTCTTACTATTAATGGTAGGAACTTTCCACTTAGAGGAAATCTTATGATTTATATGCCATTAAAGGATAAAGTCACTGATTATTTTTAGGGGGTTTGAGATATTTAAATCTTATAGAAGTCTAACAACTTTTTAATATATTATTTATTTCAGCTTTATTTATTATAGCTTTTGGACTTTTCTCATTCATCTTATGACTTCAGTTTTTGAAATGAATTGCCATGTTTCTTATTTCAATTGTCCATCTAAGTCAAGTACGTTTTGGGTATGTATTTCAGTAAGACTGCAACTACTAACACCTGAACTTTTCAGATATTAAAAATATCTGTAACAGAAGCCAAAAGTATTTCAAGATTAATTATATTCTTTTTTCCCTGCTGACCTCTTGACCTGAGGCCCTGGGGCTATGCATTGTTATGAAGAAGTTCAAGGGACAGCTACAAGTACCACCTTCAGAATGTGATTGACTCAGGGCATAAGGTAATATTTACTCCAGGTATTAATGGTCACAATCCACAGAAGTAAAAAATTGTTCCATTTTATTTCTCCTTAGATATAACACACAAAAATGACTGGCAAAACTAGCCACTTTCTAATAACAGCTTCTGGAGGTCATGGGGAGGTGAAATTGTCACTGTGATGTGCATACAGTGGGGATAAGGCCACTCTCAAAGACACTTGTGATTTTTTTTAGTGCTATGATGGAAAAACTGCTAGTCACCTACATCCCAGTTGAAAACTTCTCCCAAAAAAAGCCAAAGCAGAATAAATTTCTTTGTGACTCTGAGTGAACGCATGAAAATGATATTATACATTCCTGAACACCTGTTAGAAGTAATTTATTTGGACCACGGTACATTGCTAAAAGTCTAATGTACACAGTTAACTTGGGTATAACTAAGGCGATTATCTATTTGTGCTCTTCCTCTAGAATTGCTCACAAGAATATTGGGAAAAAATGAGTCAGCAAGCTTGTCCAAGGAGCTCTAGCCCTGGTCTTCTGAACACAGTTGTGTGTAGGAAACAACTTGGTGAACCCACCCTAGAAAGTAGGATCCTGTCTAAGAAACTGTGACATCGGCCCATGATGGAAGTTCCATTTGGACCAGTCTGGACCCCGTCCTGTGCAGCCAGCTTCATAGCATGGAAGAGCAACATGGCTCACTGCAAAACTTCTTTGTTATGTGCAGCTATAAGAATGATACTCATGTTGCCATTTGCCTTTGCCACTTAAGCTGAAAGAGAAGGGGGCTGAAATAAATGAAGTCTAAGGCGTAAGGTTTAGGGCTCTCAAACTCTGGAGTGAAAGAAGTTCTAGAGACTAATGTGGTTAAGGTAATAAGCTAATCATTCCAGAATATGGATCCTATGCTGAGAATGAAACCTAAAAGATGCAAAGAAAGATTTTTTCTGAACCCTCAGTCGTCTAAGAGAAGATCTTGAGAATAGAGAAGGGTAGAGTGCATAGGATGTAGGAATCTCCAAGCCAATTTCTGCAGAAGAGTTCCATACTCTCTTTCACCAGCTTTTCCCTACAAATGGCAGATATCATTGCTCTCTTTACTGTTTTTTAATCTAATCCTTTGAGCAAGGAGTTTGATCTCATTCACCATTAAAAATCATATAACAACCTAAGGAGTCCCTCCTTCTCTCGTTCATATACACATACACTCAAATATACAGCATTTGTACAGGTAAGCTATAAACCAAAGCAATAAAGCTCTTATGGTAGAAGCTACAGCTGTAAAACTTTTATGGTAGAATCAGGTATTGAAAAGAAATAACAGAATTGTCATGTATATAGTGATGAAGGTAAGGGAGAGAGGGAGGGATATTGAGATCTGATTATATTATACTTTATCTTTTGGAAAATAATTATAGAAAAAGATTATTATAGTCTTGAATCTTCTTTCTTCACCAAGCACCTGTCTCTATGTCTACTTTTACTCCTGACCCATAAAACCTGTGAGGATAAGGAAATGGACCTCTCAGACTCTCTGTATCCCCAATGATCAAAATATTGTAGGCCACAGAGGAATTCTGCTGAGTGAATGAGTAAATGACCAAATTAAATTTCTAATCAGTAACTAATTATCATCAGAAATAATAAGTAGGAAATTATTCTCAAACCCAGTGGGTATTAAATGGTATCATCTTTCCATACTTTCTTTGTGTATTTATTGTGTCTTGTTTTTACTACAGTGTGTCCAGTTTTAGCAGCTGACCACTCACCATCACATAACTTGACCACAACCATAGGAGAGAAGAAGGCAAAAGGCATTGGAGGGAAGATCCATTGCACATCACAGATTAAACCAAAAGGTAAAGAGATCTCACTTGCTTCATTCATATGTGAATCATCTGGTCTCTCTTCATCTGGTCAGATATCACAGTGCTTGTTCATCCAGTGGGAGATGAAATTCTACAGGACAATTCATGTGTGTGTGTACATGTAGACATCCAGTTTGTACTCACAGCAACATCTGTACCACGGTGGTGAGCTGTCTGCATAAATCTATTTCTAAAAAAACAAAACCATGGTTCAACATGACATCAAATAAGAGTGTCTGGGAGAAAAAAAGAAAAATAATTTAGAAGCAATTAAGAAGCTAATGCTATTGACTCACATTTGAAGAACTTGTTTTGTCTGATTAAAATTGAATAAGGCACTGAAAATCAGGAACATAAGCCTGCTTGCTTCAGGAGTCCCAGTTGCCTGCCCTCTTTATTTCAATTTCCACTTTCTCTTTGCAGAGACAAGCTACTGGAAACTTCCATTTTTATTCCCTATGGCTTGAAACACTTCAAAAACTGTGGGTTTTTGAACCTTCAGTGTAAAGTATTGACATTATCACCACAACAGAATTCATTTTTTTTTATAGCCTCATCACTGAGTAACACTGACATAAAATCATGTGTTGGATATTGCACTTCATTTATATCTGAGCTCATTATCATGTTGCTCTTTTGGAAAGGATTTTAGCATCTACTCTGATGCAAACAGTAGCTCTCTCTATGGAGGCAGATGTAACACAGCCCTAGAGATGAGCACTGGCCGGCACTCAGCAGTTGACTCTGGGCTGGAAGGCAGGCAGAGTAGGAATTGGCTCTCCTCTGTGGAAGCAGAGAAGCTTTTCCTGGGGTTCTCCCAGAGAAGTTGTAGCCTCTCTCCAGACCTTGAGCCCATAAAGGAAATACTGGAGCAACCAGATACCTGGATTCTTGACTCAGCAAACCAATTCCATCCCCAGAGATCCATGGTTGGGTTTGGTCAAAGAAGCTAAAATAGAACCAAGAAAAGTCGGTCTCTCTGCACATTGTTGTGCTTGGGGAAAATGAACTTCAGCCATAAAAGACAATGTGATTTGTCGCACCCAAGAATAAGTCCAAAGATACCTGAATGATTGAAGTCACATCCTCCTTATTTATCATGTTTAGCTTTATGGATTTAATATCAGTGTAGAAGTTTTGTGATTATGCCATTACTCAAACCCAAAGAATGGTGGCTCTATTGAACTGTGTAAAATGTGTAAAGAGATCTCTGTTTCCCTAGATTACAGATACTCTTTCCAGCCATTGTGCACAGATTGGAGGAAGCCCCCAGAATTGTTCATGGGAGTAGGGCCCAGCATGTTGAAGTGACATGACCATAGCTGCTTCCGGAGACCCTGGTCACAGCTATAAATCTGCCATGAGATAGAAACCAAAAAAATATTAAAATAAAACTGTATAGATTACATATAACTTGAAGGATATTGTTATTTTTTTAATAAAATAGAAAATGATAGGAGCGCCTGGGTGGCTCAGTGGGTTAAAGCCTCTGCCTTCAGCTCAGGTCATGATCCCAGGGTCCTAGGATTGAGCCCCGCATCAGGCTCTCTGCTCAGCAGGGAGCCTGCTTCTTCCTTGCTCTCTCTGCCTACCTCTCTGCCTACTTGTGATCTCTCTCTCTGTCAAATAAATAAATAAAATCTTAAAAAAAATGATAGCACCATTATTTAATAAGAATGAAGATGATGATGATGATGGCTGTCTTAGTGCATCTTTATGAGGTCCTTGGACTGTACTGTACTCTTTACATGGGTTATCTTAGTTAATCTAACCAACAAGCCTATGAAGTCATTTCTTTTATTATCCTTCCTCTTCTACCCTTGCAGGAACAGAGACCCAGAAAGGCTAAGCGATTTGATCAAGGTCACTCCACTGATAAATAGTGGAGCTGTGTTTCTAACTTAAAGCTTGAAATGATCTTAGAGATAATAAAATTCAGGGCTCAGCAAACTTTCTGTAAAGGACCAGATCCCCAAAATTTCAGGCTCTGTGTTGTAACTACTCAGCTCTGCTGTTGCATCAGGAAAGGAGCCACGGAAACTGCCTACACAAATGAGCTCTGTGGCAATCTGTACAGAACAGGTGTGGTCTGGATTTGACCCAAGACTGTTGTTGGCTGGCCCCTAATCCTGTCCATGTCACTTATTCTGTATATGAGAAGAAGAAAACCCAGAAACGTGAGGGTATTTCTACTGCTGTTCGGTATTAGAAATAAGATGAAACGTCTTCTGGGTCTCAGTCCCATAATCTTTTAATGACACGAAATTCAGGAGGTTTCACCAATTAGTAAGATAACAGATTTTAATATCTTTCATTAAAACAAAGGTAAAATTCAGCTGAGACTATGATAGTCACTTACTGATAGATATATTAGGTAGAGGCTGTTTTTGAACTGAGACTTTTCTACTTACCTGGTTTGTATTGATGTGGTACACACAGCTCCAAGACCAAGCAGAAAAATTCCAAACCCATCTCATTAAGTCAAATCAAGAATTAGGGGAGGCCATTGCTCAAATTGTTACAGACAAGATGATGAAGACCGCTGAATAGTTCCACCAACACGTATGCAAAAATTCAATTGTGAAGGAAGCCAGACATGGGCCTTTACCCCTGCAGCTGCTGTCTAGATTTTTCTCCAAGGCTTCGTGTAAACCCGTTAATACATTCCTAATTGAAAAAGGCATATTTCTCTCCTACCACCTCAATTGTCAAAATTCATGGCCTCTGAAATTTCATTTGAAAAACAATTCATCACAAAATCGAGTAATGATTGTTGCAAATTCTGATTCCTTGAAACATTCTTCATAAAATTTTGACTCAAAAATTTCTTAAATAATAAAGATGCCAAAAAAATATTGTGATATATCAAAGAGAGAAGAAAAGATTTGATCTTTGATGAAATGAGACCTTTAGCAATAATAATAATAACTAATAAGAAGGGTATAAATGCTAAGCTTTATTATTTACTCTACATCAGACTCTGCCCTAAGGATTTTATATTGAGTCCTCAAAACCACAAATGAGGACAAAGAGGATCAGAGAGGTGAAGTCACTTACCCAGAGTTGTATGAATCGTAAAAGGCAGGACTGGAATCCAGGCAGCAAACCTGAGAGGCTGGATGATTAACCCAACTCTAGAGCCTGCAGCCCGGGGTTCATGCCCTATTCACCCTCCCTCTGCTACTGGGGTGGCTTTGGCCTGGTCAAATTTTCTGAGCCTCAGTCTCCTTCTCTGGGAGACAAGCCTAATTATGGCACCTCCTCTCTGGTGTTTGTGTGTATATTCATGCCAAGGGCTTAGCATCACACTGACTTAAATTTTCAAATTATCAATATGATGAAAAAAAGTTAAATATATAAATAAACATTTCCCCAACAAACCCATAGGGCATAGCAGACCTGATTTAAATTCCAGTTACACAATTGACCAGCTACGTCACCTCAAATTAGAAAGTTAAACCTTCTGATCCTCAGTTTCTTCTTCTCTAAGATGGGGATAAAATAATAGCTTCGCAGAGTTCACAGAAAGATAGGAAGAGGTCAGGGCTTTAGGGTTCCCATCACAGGGCTAAGGAGGGTGCTGGGAAAATGATAGTCATTCCCAGCCTTATTCCAGCACTTGCCTGCTCCTTTTGGGCTGTGAGAACCCTATGGTTACCTCAAAGCTCTGCCGGACCTCAGTCCCTGTCTTCGGATGGACTGTGATGCAGCTGGTAGGCTTCTCACCTCTCAGTGACCAGAACCTCCTGGCGGAGTAACACAAGGAAGAAGCTACGGTCATTGCAGTTAAATTAATAGGATAAGAAAGCACCTAACCCAGATATGGAACCCAGGGCCTATCTCAGAATTTGTAAGAATTAGCAAGACAAGAGAAATTTTTTAAACACCCCAGGCAGAAGGAACGCCTAAGTAAAAGTTCTGAGGTGTACAAACTAGAATATTCGAGAAACAGGTCAATTTTCAGTATGGCGGGAGTCTCAAATTCTAGACAGAGAGCCCAAGAGATGAGGCTGCAGAAGTAGCGCTGGAAAAATCCCTGATTCCCAGGATGAATTTTTAATGGGGTGGGACAGGCTGATACCATCAGACGGGCATTTTGGAAAGATTATTCCAGGTGTGCCTTCTTGGGTCATCTTTCATCCTACAATATTCTCTCCTCACTCAGAATAACCACATCTCTGATCCTTTGTACCATTCACTGAATATGCAATCACATATAGCTTCATTTTAACTATAAATGTTTCTTGTATATTTTTGTGTTTTTCTTCTTTATCTCTTTTGCAGTGCTCTGCAGACAGTAAATGCTCAAAATTGTTGACCTCTGTTGTCACTCCCTAAGCCTGGCTTTTATATCCCCTGCAGTATCTAGCAGAGTTGAACATAGCTGAGTAATAAATATTTTTAAACTTAACTGGGGGAAAAAACGGTGCTCTTGTGTCTTCATTCAAAGCTGCGCTTGACCCACATTGTTTCAGATAGTTCCAAATATACCATCTAAAAGGGAAACCAACATAAGTAAACAGTACACACATTCCTCACACATAAGCTACCTTCATTGCCAACTGAGTTCATATTCAACTATTTGTCATCACTATGATTTAAGATTCTCATGCTCTACTGACAGAGCTAGCCAGGAGCTGACATCACTATGATTTAAGAAATTCACAAGAACATGGAGCCAACTAGAGCAGAAAGTCATAAAAGAGGAGAAGGCGTGTTAGCAGGAAATCAGGATGCAGGTAGTCACGCTTTCAAACCCAAATGAAGACTGTGGCAGATCCCAGCCTGTCAGCAGACTCGGTCACACCTGGGCAGAGTTAGTCATGCCCTGAGCCAAGCCGGCACCTTGGACAGCTCGGTAAACCAAATGGCCTATTTTATCACCATTAGAAGAACCCTTTCCAGGAAGGTGTGTGAAAGGGCTGGTCGTCTTCCAGTGAAGGAGTTAATTAAAACCTTGTCCAGAGATGGTGAGAGCCGTTGACATTTGGCTGCTTGCTTGAAACCGTATAGAAACAATGTTGAAGAAAGGAGTTGGGTCCCACGTGGGAGCCAAGAACTGCCCAATTCTAGCACCCTCATGCCATTTCCTAAAGCAGTTCAATGTTGGAAGCATAACTGAAGTTTTTGTGAGTCAGCTATTCAATGAGGTATATGATCCCTATTTTCGCCTAAATCATCCTTTGATTTAATAGGTAACTTGAATTTCTCTTCAATGACTTCAAAACTGTGCTAATGTTCAGTCACGGCAAACCTAAGTGGGAGCAGTGGAAGCATTAGCCCTAAGATCTGAACACAAGACAATCTAGCTACAGATGGTGAGAAGATAGTCAGAGAAGAAAGTTATTCCAGGTATTATATTAAGAAAGGGAGAAAGTCATTAAGCTGCCACAAACTAACATCATTGTGGGTATAAGGAAATGAGTCTTTAAGAAAAGTTGGGGCCACAAAATATTCCATGCAGATCTTTAACTATGATTCTCCCTCTTAAGAAACACATTTCTAGGAGCAATCAGTAGTCAGCGAGAAACCCCATGACCATAAATCAAAAACTGCCATTAAAATCATATTAGCCTCAAAGTGATTGCCCTGGAATGGTAAACCCTGCCAGGGGTGGGGGCACTCTGTTGGTGTCAGCTTGGATATCTTGGAGCCCAGGAATAACTTCTGGGAGAACTACCCACGCGAAGAATCTTTGTGGATTTACGGTAATCAGGATACAGGATTCTATCTTCAGGAACTCAGTAAATCAGAGGGAGAGAAAGCTTTGCCTGCTGCCGGAAGGCTCTAGTACTTGCATGCACTTTTGAGTGTGCACCTGTTGCCCAGGCACCATGCCATTGAATGCAAGCTAGCTGCAGCAAACTTTAACTTAACGATAATGATACTGACAAGAGTGATCATATTCATAGCATCAATCACCCACTGGTTATCTGTTATGGGCTGAGCCTTTTATATACATGACCCTGTATTATCACAGGAACCCTCAGTGTAAAGGACATCACCTTCATGGAGAGCCACAGACCCCAGGATCAACCAATTCCTCTTTCCGACAAATTTCTTCCAAAAAGCATATGCTCTAAAAAGGGCAAGGGAATTTGACAGGACTGGTTGCGACCTAAACAACTTTATGCAACATCAAGAAGATCTCACTGACATCTCCTGGGCATTGGCTCTTTCTACCTAGACACAGAGCCAGGTAGAACTTCTATTTGCATATTAAAAGTCAACCTCATAAATTGTTTCCATTCCTCATATGCCGACAACCTAGACACCAGTACTTTGTAATACTTTGTCCACAGCTCAAGACAGAAGTAAGGCAAGAACCTATCTGTCCCAGTGGGGTTTTGGCTATAACATAAATCTAGTTCTCTTCCCTTTAAAACTGTGAAGTCTGGGTATCACTAAACTTCTGAATGAGCTTAATCTATCAGATACTCTCTCATCTGAAGCTGTTCTACTCTAAATCCCACCAGCTTTTTTTATTTTTTTCAAATCATATCCAGCCTTCATTGTCAAGCTTCCTGCCATTTCCTTTGCTATGACCACTGATTTTCCCTTGTGCTCTCCGTCGTCCCACGCACACGTTCTATCTCTTCTGTCCAGCGCGCAGCCACCGGCCACATGTGCTACTGGCACTTGAGATACCGCTAGTTTGAACCGAGATGTTCTGTAAGTTGTCATCCAAACACTGGATTTTGAAGACTTAAAGTAAAAAATGAATGTAAAACATATCAACAAATATATTGTATGTTGTATCAATATATAAATATATTAATAGTTTGGATTACCTGTTGAAATGATACTTTTATTTATTTTAGATTAAATCAGAAAGTATTAAAATTAATTTCACCTATCCCTTTTTATTTTTTTCATAGGACCACTAGAAGATTTAAAATTACATCTGTGGCTCACATTTCTAGCTTAAATTATATTTTTGTTGGACAGTGCTGATCTATATCCTTCCAACTCAAAGTGTGGTCCACAGGCCAGAATCATTTGACCTGGCAGCTCATTAAAAATGCAGAATGTCAGGCCTTCTCCATGATCAACTATCAGTATATACAACTAATTTCAATATCTTTAGCATCTGTAGACATAGGTCATCTGGTTCATGTATACATGTTACTTCTCAACGAGATGCATTTTGGAGTAAAGACCACAATTTGCATTTCTTTTTTTTTTTTAAAGATTTTATTTATTTATTTGACAGACAGAGATCACAAGTAGACAGAGAGTCAGGCAGAGAGAGAGAGAGAGGGAAGCAGGCTCCCTGCTGAGTAGAGAGCCCGATGCGGGACTTGATCCCAGGACCCCAAAATCATGACCTGAGCCAAAGGCAGCTGAGCCACTGAACCCACTGGACCACCCAGGAGACCTGCATTTCTTGTATAATTTTCACAAAACCTATAAGAGAAGAAGATACTCAGAGACACTGAATAAATTATTTGATCATTTAAAATTTATTCTTTGTGAAGTCAGATGGTTCCACCATTTTCCATATCAATTCTTACACGTATTAAATTTTGGTCTGTGTTCATAATATTTTACAAGTTGGTGACTTAAATCTTCTAATAAAAATAAATGGATAGGGAAGGTATGTGCTATGAAGTGTGTAAACTTGGCGATTCACAGACCTGTACCCCTGGAGCTAATAAAACATTATATGTTAATAAAAAAAATTAAAAATTATTTAAAAAATAAATATATTTAAAATAGCATGCCTTAATCATGACATTAAGCTCATTCATATACTTTGCAGCTCTCTATCCCAAAACCAGCTTTGGAGAACTGAAGGAATTTACTCAAACTTCATAATGTCATAATTGATTTTTCTATATGAGAGATCACACGAAGTTACATTAATAAATATAAATGTATTATATTCTTCCTTTCTTAGAGTTTCATCTGAGGCTAAATCTGCTCTCTTCTTATCAATATGAAAATCATTACAGACATGTACACCAAAAGCTGGAGTAATTGTAAGCAGCTGCCGATGCTCATGTGCTTGCGGTATATGATGAGAAAATAAGTTGATACCAATGGTTTTTAAAAAGAGAGGGATGGAAGAAAGGAAGCTAGAGAGGGATCCATATTCAGTACAATTTCCTATGGAGTTTATGTCTACTCTTGGACTCTAAAGAGCTGTCCTAACCTCAGTGACAATCACGTGACGTAGAAGATATGAATGCTCTTTGGAAGACTTAGAAACTACACCTCTATAGTGAAGAACTACATCCCCAGTGAAGAATGATGTTCAGCCTGATGACTTTGAGATCTCAGCTACAATTAACCATCAAGTAAAGATTCTGTTGTAGGGGCGCCTGGGTGGTTCAGTGGGTTGAGCCTCTGCCTTCGGCTCAGGTCATGATCTCGGGGTCCTGGGATCAAACCCCGCGTCGGGCTCTCTGCTCAGCGGGAGCCTGCTTCCTCCTCTATCTCTGCCTGCTTCTCTGCCTACTTGTGTTCTCTGTCAAGTGAATAAATAGAATCTTTAAAAAAAAAAATTCTGTTGTAGATACTAAAGTCACTAAGGAAAGAGGGTTAACTATTGTATGTGTGATATGGTAATGAGTCAGTACTCATTTCAGTTTAATTGAGTGGAATACCCTTATTCCCTGAGCATTCTATTTATTTGAGGTTTTCCATCAAAAGGTCCCCCAAGTTGGGTTTCAGATCTTTGCAGAGATTAGGTAGTCCGTGATTTTTATATTAAAAAAACTTCGTGTTAGTCTTTATCTGAAAGTGAGCTCTTGCAGCTAACCTTAAAAAGTAGTTTTGGTGTATGGTTATTATCGTTGTTCAATCTCAAGACAACTAAAATTTCCATTAGCCTATAATGTTTTACTGTAACTTCTACATTTGGGACTGTAATTTCCTTATGATGTCAGGATAATGTAATGAACATACCCAAACTTGTTTGTTGAATGGAGACCAAAATGGTTCAACAATCTTTTACCACCTCACATTTCCACTGAAACCATTAGGGCAAACAGGATAGCATTTTGAGCCCTGCTTACAAAAGGAAACTTTCTTGAACTACAGAAAAGCAAAGACCCTTCCCTTCCAGCATAATACTACTTCAATTACCTCACCAGTACAGGAAAGAGAAAGTGAAGAATGGGAGGAGGGAGAATTTGGTACTTCTCTTCATGGGGACTCGTGTATTCTTTTTGTGGGCTACTGGCATCATAGTATTTCACTATAAATATTTCCAAGTGGATACAAATTCTCTCAAGTCTTTGGAGACAAGAATACCATTTATACCCATATGCGCTTATACCTGGTAGAACAAGATGAGCAAAAAAAGTTTATATACCCATTTAGTAAGAGCTGAAAGTCAAAGAAACCTCATCTCTAACACCCAACTATACTCTAATCACAGTGGAGCCCATAAAGGTACAGAGTTAAGAGGAAGTACAGACCACCACAGCTGGCTTTACCTATGTAAATGCTGAATGTGACAGGTATTATTGGCCACCTTCTACCCAGGGGCACCAGGAAGTCCGACTGCAAAATGATCAGTGGGTCAAGTTTAGACTATCTCGTGCTTCACATCAGTCTATCTAATTTCCATCTTACAATTGACCTCAACTTCTCTTTCACAGTCCCCATTTAGAACTTCTCAAACAAAACAAATCATTAAAATAGGAAGAAAGAGCTTTAGGGAAATTACAATCTCATGGAATTTGGAAAAAAGAGTTGGGCATGTTCTAGTTAAAGGACAGAGGAGAGACGGAGGACGTGTGGACGCTGGAGTAGGAAGACAGAAACCAGGCGTAGGACAATCAGAACCCTGGACTATAGAGGATGAGAAGGGGTGAGGGAGGAGTAGGGTTTATTCGAGCATTTTACTTTCTTCAAGATTCTTGGCACATTAAAGCCAATAATTTGGGGGCATGTTATGCAGCTTATAAATACCAATTGCCACTGTGGTAGTAACAGAGGCAGGGGAAGAGCTGTGGGCCAACATTATCTGTTTTAATTTTGACTGTAATTCTGGTCTTTGGTAATTATTGTTTCCTTCCCACCTCTACCCCCCAAACTGGCTTGTTTTTAGCAGCACTGTGCATAATTTATTGCCTTTGGCATATCAATTGGAAGAAAGCTAAAACTTTAAGTACTGACTGACCAAACGAAAGGCATTTTGTTACACAAAGAAATTAACAAAATAAACAAATACAATTTACAAGGCTAGTCTTTCCTTTTGTTTGTGTTTTTAAACTACCTTCAACTACTGAGGAAACCCCTAGGTTTATAAGACCCATTGCTCCACAATTTCTGTTTCTTACCTTGATAATAATAAGTAATCTACAAGCTTTAGTTTTTCTACCCTACTAACACCTCCCAAATATATAAGCCTATAAAGTCACAGCCCAGCATGCAGATTGCTTTCCCTACTTTTGATCTATCAAAGCCAATTAAGTAGTTAAAGATCATTTGCACAGTCAAAATCTTAGCTACATAAACATCATTTCCATGGCCCATTTCAGCTGGAATGTGTAAGAAGAAAATGTCCCAAGGATAAATATTCTCTTGCAGCTAGTATTATGGATACAAACAAAATAGCAGTTGAAAGAAATAATTTGGGGGGATGATAGCTTTCTAAATGCATAGGTTGTGCTGGCTTTTCTCCCTGGATACTATAAGGAAGGTCACTAGGAAGCCCAGTTAGTAATCAGAAGTTATTCTCTGGCATTCCTTTCATATTCTTGCTCTATTGGAATCTGTCCCCTCTGCCCAACCCTTGGCGGAACAGGAACACTCTTTCCCCTGCCTCCCTCTCAAATTGTGTCAGTGGTTTTCTCACACAGCTCTTGTCCCACTGGGTCATACATGCATAAATGATCTCTTTGTTCCTCCTTGATGCTCTCAGACCATTCCCTCTCCTTCTGAGAAAACCCCTCAGATTTGAACCTCAGCAGACTGTTACCTACCCTTCGTTATTGCTGTCATCCAGTGAAAACTCCCCCAGCCCCACCACACACACCCGCATGTCACGTTCCCTCATTTCTTTTTCCAGGTTCATAGTCACTCTTGCACTTACCAGCCTTTCTCCTGGGTGATTACGTAAATGATCCCTATAACAACTTGCCCTTTTAGTGCTTCAGGTTTCTCTCCTCCACTCACCTGGTACTCCCCACTAACTCTCCCCATCCCTACGGTCTCACTTTAGACCCTGTCACCACCAACAGTGAAAGCTTCCCATTAGCCCCGTTTCATGCTCCTCATTCTGCTGACCATCTCCAATGTTTCTAGTTCATTTCTTTTGGTATCCCAACCCAAAGTTTTTTACTCCATTTCAACCTCTAATGGTGATGTTCTTATAACCTTTCAGTGACTTTCACCTCTTAATGTCTTCACTTCCCTCCTTATTGACTTTAAACTCCCTTACCAACCACCCCCTTGTAAATTGCCTGTACTCCTTTGCTTCTCCCTTCTTGCTTTGATATGCTCCCCTAAAAAAACTGCACCACCCACTCTGCCCCTGTACTCATGCCATGGAATGTGACTGGAACAAAACACGCAACAACCTCGACGGGTCTCACTACTAATTTATGAGTTTCAAGTGGCTGCTTAATGCTGCTAGGCAATTATATTGTTAAAAATGATTATATTATAGGGCGCCTGGGTGGCTCAGTGGGTTAAGCCGCTGCCTTCTGCTCAGGTCATGATCTCAGAGTCCTGGGATCGAGTCCCGCATCGGGCTCTCTACTCGGCAGGGAGCCTGCTTCCTCCTCTCTCTCTCTGCCTGCCTCTCTGTCTACTTGTGATCTGTTTCTGTCAGGTGAATAAATAGGGTCTTTAAAAAAAAAAAAAAAAAGATTATATTATATATCAGGATATATACCTTATCACACCACAGATTATATTTTAAAAAGCATATGCCTCAATCATCTTACATAGCCCTAGTGCATACACTCATGCACTCTTCTAGAAGACTATTTCACACTTCCTCTTTCATCTGGAAACCCCAATGTGTCCTTCACTATCCTCATTCTTGACTGTTGACTCCTGCTTTCTAATTTACTAAAAAATAAAAGCAGTGAGAAAGGAGGCTCTGCAGATTCCCACCATCACATTTTCCCACCTACAGAATCTGTCTTTCCACCTTGATGAACTCCCATGTTCCTGACTTAAGCCATTCATGTATTACATTCCATCCACCTTCACAACCCAAAAACAATGCTTCCACCTTCACAACCCAAAAACAATTCTTCCTGTGATCTCCTACACCATCCTACTTTCATCTCAACAGGATTATTTCTATCAGCCTACAAAGAGGCCAGTTTTTTCCATAATAAAAGGAAAAAAAAAACTTTCTTTACTCCACTTCCCCTAATAGTTCCTGCTCCATAAGCAAAGTTCCTTGGGACGACTGTGTGTCCTTTTCTCTATTTCTTTCCCCCATTCTGTTTAAGTCTTTCCAATTGGCCACCAAAATTGTTTTTGTAATGGTCACCAATGCTATCCATGTTCTTGCATCAAGTGGTTAATTCTGGTTCATATTTACTGGACCTGCTGAGGAACACTTAAAAGAGATGGCCACTCCTTCCTCCCCACAGTGTCTTCACTTGGCTTGTGGGAAATCAGGGTCTCTTTGGTTTTCCTCCTACCCCACTAGTCGTCACTTCTGTTTCCTTCCTCTCCTCCTTGACCTCTTAAATATTGCACTGTCCCAGGGTGCAGACTCTGACCTCTTTTACTCTTTTTACTCTTTGCCCTGGTGATTTCATCCAGCTTTAAGTAAAGTTTCCTTGCCATCAAGTTTCAGAAGTATGTCTTCTAGCCCAAAGCTCTCTTGATTTCCAGACTCGTATACCCAACTAACAACTCAACCCAGATGTCTTTAGGCAACTCAGATTCAATATATCCACAGGTAAACGCTAACCGCTAACCGTCCTCCTGTCCCCTAACCTGCTCCAAGCATAGTTTTTCTTAATCCAGTTGCTGGCAACTCTGTCTTTCAGATCTCTTAGTCCTGAAACCTTGACTTTACTTTGTTCTTCCTACTCAACATCAGGAAATGCTTTGGTCCTCCATCCACATGCACCCTGAATGTGACCACTCCTCTTTCACTTCTTCCACCCCAGTCTGAATCACCATTATTTCTTATAACAAGTCTTCCTTAAAAAGCCATAAGGTCAACAGATTAGAGATCCTGATGTGGTTAAGACATGATTGGAAGTCAAGACACTAAATGCAAGATACTAAAAGTGTGGTATTATCTTAAAGAACTTGAGTCTCAGCCTGGTGTATTGTCAGCTGGGGCTGCTGGGATTCTCTCTGAGACTCATGTGTGGTCATTGGCAGAATTTATTGACTTTCAGCTGTAACATTTGTCAGCTTGCCTCTTCAAGTCTAATAGGAGGGGTCTCTAGCCTCTAGACCCTCTTTTAAGGGCATACCTGGTTCTGTCAGGCCCACTCAGGATAATCTCCCTTTAACTAACTCAAAGTCAACTGAGCGACCTCATTTACAACTGCAAAATCCCTTCACCTCTGCCCTATAACATAACCTCATCACAGGAATGAAATCCCATCCTGTTTCCAGGTCCTGCCCACATTCAGGGGAGGGGCATACACAAAAGGAGTACACGAGGGAGCGGGAACATTGGGGGTCATCTCAGAATTCTGCTTTCCTCACTAAAAAACTCAGTTGATTGGAATAATGAACTTTCAGTGTCCTGAGCATATAAGAGGGAAGAAAAACAATACTGTAATATAATAAAATACATATTTGGTCTACAATGGGTACAATGGTACCATTCCTGCATAAGAACTTCCAAACCCCTTGGAATTTTCTGAAGGACAAGAATGTCTTTGTTATGCCAATGAGGTGCTCTTCAGTGAGGCCCCCAGATAGCCTCTGGGGAGTGGAGGGGCTAGAGACTAGATTCACTTACCAGTGGCCAATGATTGAATCAATCTTGTCTCAGTAATAAAACCGCCATAGAAGCTCTTGAACAATGAGCTTGGGGAGTTTCTGGGTTAGAGGACACATTGATGTGCTAAGAGAGGGGGCTCGCCCTGAGAAGGCACAGAAGCTCAGAGCAACCCCCCTCTATTCTTTGACCTATGCATCTCTTGCATTTGGCTAGTCCTGAGTTGTATCCTTTCTAATAACACAGTAATTTGTAAGTATAGCAGTTTCCTGAGTTCTATGAATCATTCCAGTGAATTTCCAAACCTGAGAGAAGACTATGGGAACCCTCAAATTTGTAGTTGACTGCACAGAAGTATGGGTGCATAGAAGTATTGGGGACAGCTGGGACTTACAGATGGCAGCAGAAACGAGGGCAGTTTTTTGATACTGAGCCCCTTGACCTTTGGGGTCTGCGCTAACTTCACTCAGGTGGTTAGCGTCAGAGTTAATTGGACTGTAGGACTTCCCGTTGGTATCAGAATTGATGTTGGAAAACAACAGAAATAGATTGAGTTCTCTAATTAACTCTTAACAGTCACCTCACGTAGAATCTGAGATTAATCCGGAAATAGTAATAAAGACACTGACACAAAGAGATAAGAAATTCAGCAACATATATACAGGTACATACAAAAGGATCCTCAAAATCTAAAATAATAATCAAAAACAGAACCAGAACAAACACCACTTATTCCCTTAGTCACAAAAGATAGTTTCTTCACAGATTCCCACTGAGAAGGAACTGAAAGTTGAAACCAGAACTCTACAACGCACTCTTTGCATTTTGTTGTATGGATTCTGCCTGTTTTAACTTGATAGCAGCATGGCATGAAGTTTTGATTTCAGGATGTGAGTCCTGTTGTCCTCAGTAGCAGCTGGTAATTTTCACAGAGCCCTGAATTTGAAGAATCCCCTCCACATCTGGGGAGGAAGGGTATCCAACAGAAGTGAACAAAGGACAGGAGTGGCTATTGTAAAAGTCAGCCTATTGTCCCTGAGCCAAAAAGGGGGAGAGAGAGAGAGAGAGAGAGAGAATTTGCTGGAAGGCCTGATCAACAGTGCCAAAACCTTGGGGAGGCAAAAGAAGGTGATGACTGATTAATTATTACAAAGCCTTTTCAGGAGGCATCCTTGCATCAAGTCTCTTTTATCAAATGGAGACCTAACCAAGAACACAGTATTTCAGAAGCTGTGGGCTGGCGGCAGAGCGTGGGGAACCGGTCCTGCCTTCAGTGGCCAGGCTGACTGCTTCCGATATTTAGTCTTGGAACAGGTTTCGCCGGCGCTCACCACCAGAAGCCCCTGGACTCTTCTCAAGAGATCACCAGGCCTTTTCCCAACAAAGGAAACACAGATTGAGCAAAAGGGATTCTGATTAGATGCCACTATTGAACCGCCTAGAGAACCGGAGAGTTGAAATCCACAGTCAGTCAGAGGTACTGACTTTTCCTACAGTGTCTGGCTTCAGGTTCAGGTTTCCCAGGGTGGGGGAAGTTGCCGCAGCTGCAGTCATCAAGCAGCTCCCCAGTGAGGGGACAAAAGAACAGGAGCGATGCGTGTAGCACCTCATAACTATCGCGTGACATAAAACTGATAGCTTTGACCTTCCTAGTCGGATTCTATAACCTCAGGTTCACTAGATTAGAAAACAGAAGTTAATAATTCCGGGGCTCGACTCTCCTATTCTGTGTCACTTTGAACAAGCTACTTGACCTTTTGGCTATTCCTCTATAAAATGATAATAATAACATTTGGCTACCTACCTCTTAGTGATTTTGTTATTTCTGATTTTTTTTTTTCCCTTACATTCCCATAATGTGCTGATGAGTGCACAAGACTGCTCTCTGGAGCTTAAGTTCCTAGAGGAGATAATGTGCACAGAGCACACACATCATAGTTTTTGTGTGGCTATTTACATCTACAGAGTTCATATTCCACAGCAACCTCCTAACTCAACCTTGGGCACGCCAGCAAGATGGGCACACACACCCACAGCAGTGGTGGTTCAAAGTTAGTTATACAACGCATTTCGTTTTCATTTCAGTTCCTCATATTGAACTCATTGCTCTAGGGAAAAACCTATGCCTAGGAAGTGATTTAAAGAGAAACTTCTGTCCCGCAAGTGGCAGAGGTTAGCATTCTGTCTTCGTTGGCATGGGCTGCTGTCACAAAATACTATAGACTGGGGGAGTGGGGGGAGCTTAAGCCACAAAAGTTTATTTTCTCACAGTTCTGGAGGCTAGAAGTTCAAGATCCAGGTGGTTCCATATCTGGTGAGAACACTTTTCCTGCCTTGTCGACAGCTGCCTCATGCTATGTCCCCATGTAGCCTTTTGAAGAGTGTACTCCTGTGGAAAGAGAGAAGCTCTCTGGTATCGCTCCTAATCAGGGCACTCATCCTATTGAATCAGGGCCTTATGCTTACGATTTCATTTCATCTTACTTACCTCCTAAAAACTCTATCTCCACATTCAGTGACATTGGGTAAGCGAGCATTGGGCTTCAACATGTGGATTGTGGGAGAACACAGTTCAGTCCATGGCAGTTCCACAAGAAGCATGCCTTAAGGGAGGTTTGCAAGGAAGGGAGGAAAGACCTAGATGAAGGGGAAGGTGAGAGGCTAGTGAAGGTGTATTTAATACCATGAGAAATTGGATGGACTAGACCAAAGGCTCTCAAACTTTTTAGAGAAGCAGACTCTTACCTTCAAATCAGATTCGACAAGGAAAGCCAGACATTAAACGGGTGAAAATGGAGTAGTCCTCCTTCCAGCTGAGGTGAGAGGCTCTTCACTCCACTCCAGGACTTCAACCTCTTCTGAGAGAGTCACAAGAGGGTCATCAGAGCTCTTTATGGAAAACAGCCCTAAATATTTGTAATCCTATATCAAGTTATCCAGCACCAACCAAGGACTCCATCTCTTCTCAATTTCTTCTGGGAAAATACCTAAGTCGACCAAAAAGTGGACTATTAAGTGACTCTTCACACATCTATCCCTTTCTGTCAAAGATGTGGTTTCTTGCCAATAGATGACACACCTCACATCTCTTTTATCTTTAAAACCATTTCCAATGTCTGATACCTGAAATACTGAAGTATGAATTTTAAGATGGATAATGAACATATATTAACATAGAATCACAGAATCTTAGAATAGGACAGGATCTTGGAGATCACCTGGTTAAATCCACTCATTTTACAGATGAAACCAAGGCTAAGAGAATCTCTCAACCCATCACTATCTGAAGAGTAAAGAGAATTCACATCTCTGCATTCCCAGACCAGCAGCCCATTTGGTAAAGCCCATGTCTTCTCAGAACTCATTTCATGCAACCCCTGGTTTTGATCACAAAGATTTGTATTTGGAAAATTTTTTGAGCTAAATTTTACTGGAAGTCCAGAACCTTAGCAAATTCTAAGTAAACCTGAGATGCTCATCCAGTGATTTTCATTAAATATCTGACATTTATCTTATAGAGGTGAGTTTATCTTACCACAATTCTTCATTGCAGTCATGGGAAAATAGCACTTTCTGTGTGAAGGTAAATATTATGGCAAGATAAATATTAACTTTTGAAAGAAACCACTCTAGCTGGTTAAAAATCACAAATGGCATCAGTTGTTTAAGGTTTACGCTTTCACAGTGTCTCCATGGACAGTAGAGTTTCTTGAACTAAGTCGGATTTTCCCACAGATTTAATATTGGGGTAAAGGTAACAGATACTCCACTCAATACAGAGGAATTTCTTAGTAACAACCAACAGTGTGTGGTAGAGAAGGGCTTCATCCAGGGATATTTTTTTTTTTTTTTTTTCATCCAGGGATATTTGACCTCTCTCTACATGGCTACACTTCTCTTCTTGCTAGGCTTATCCCTTCTGTGCCTACAAGTACTGAATCTGAGACACAGAAATCCCTCCTGACTTAATCCCTGGCTCAGCAGTGTTTAAGACATCCAGAGATTTTCAAACAGTTTTAGCAAAAAGATGACTTGGCAATGCCCTCAGATAATCTATACACAGTGTTTGCTCCTCCTTGTTGCCTGGGGAAACAGTCATACTAGAATGGATAATTAACCTGCCCCTCTCCCTTACCAGGCCCTGGAGGAAAAAAATGGAAGAAGGTCATGTTATATTCCATGCAGCAGCTGGAACATTATTAGAACAATTTGGAGAATGCTTTGTAAACCATTGCCTCACATGATGAAGGGTATCCCATCCTGCTCTTCTCCAAAGAAAGAGTATCTTGTCCTGTCTTCAAGTTATGATGTTTTCAAGGGCCCCATGGAATGACTTAAAGAATAGGGAATCGTTATGCAAGTGCTTACACCAAGCTCCTGGAACAAAAGAAATTCTCCAATATAAACATTCCCTTGTGGATTTTCTGCTTTCTGTGCAAGCATACAGCTGGCCTCCCACAATTTAGTGATGAGGGAGCTACGGGAAAGAATCGCGTTAAATGGAAGCCACAAGGTGTCAGCCACGTGAATATATAGAAACTGGCTTAAAAGCCCATTAAAGAATTTACTGATGAAAGAATGTTTTGTATATTCATGCACACATGTGCACACATGTGTATGTGTGCTTTCATCTGGACCTACGTGGGGAATAACTGGTTCGTGGAAAACATTTGCAACGGAACTGAAAAAACTAGGTCACCTGTTAAGGCCCTAACTGCTCTGAGTGTTCACTGTCAGGTGAAACATAAAAATGATTAACAAAGGAAAAAATGTTATATTGAAAATAAATTGTAGTTATATTATTGAATGAAGATGCAAAGTTTACCTAAATAACTTACAGAATTTTAAACCCACAAAGGATCATGAGTGGTAATTCACTTATTTCACTGATGATATCATAGATCAAAATAATTTGGGATCTCCTTTTTCAGAACTGTGTTTAGAGACATGGATTCACTCTTTTAACTGTCTCCCACAATATGGTTACAATGCCTCTGGCGGCAGGTTTTATTGTTTTGAAATGGTCAGTCAACGGTGCAGTCAATTCTTGTAACCATATAATTAATAAGAAAAGATAATAGTGTTATTGGCAAACAATGGTAAAAAAAAACCCATAAATTATGAGTGGATCATTTAAACAACAGTGAAGCATTTTCTTAGAAATTATACACTGGCTCCAAAGGAAATTCAAATAGAGACGTTCTGGAAAAGTTTGAACAATGGCAGATTTCCTGGAATGGTCCGTAACCTCCTAAAGAGATCATTTTTGAAAGACAACATTCAGTTGTAGGAAAATGTTTGCTATTTAAAAGTAAAAAGGACCATAGCTTTATGATTTTAGGTTATACAAGTTGCATGAATACAGATCAAAGCAATGACAATTTCACAGACTTGTGGAAGAGATCTGTTCATAGAAAGACCTTGTGGCAATGATGTTGTAAAATCTATTGTTTATGTAGAGTATTGTGAAGAAATCCAACTACACAGAAAAAAATGCAAAAAGAAGGTAAGTGCTTGTCCCTGAAGCAAAGCTGCTGGGAAATGGGAACAATATGAGACATGAGTCTCCTGAGATTAATGAGTCCAGGAGGGTTCACTTTTGCTACAAATTGCAAATCGGGTCTTCTGTTAGGTAGTTTCAGATTTGGAATTTAGGGTTCCCCAAGGCTTCTATTTCAAAGAATGAATGAACCATCTATGATGACAAATTGTTGAGGGCTCTACATCAAATCATATCTTTATGTGCATGGTTGGGTTTTAAATCACTCTTTTTCGAGGAGAAAAATAAAATGACAAATTTTAATTCAATGCCACAGGAAATGTTTAAGTAGTACTATTAATAGAAATAAAGCAGGCACAAAAAGGAAAAAGAGAAGCATGCACTTGCAATCTCATTCGGGGTATAAGAAATACAAGATGCTCTTGAGTACTGGGAATTCTGTTCAGAAAAGAGAATTTTGTCAGTTTAAGATGGTGAATGTGTTCAGAAGTTGACTTTGATGCTGAAGTTTCTGGTCCAAAGATAAAAGAAACTCTTGACTTTTGTAGAAGTAGTTGAATCTAAACTTAAAGTGACAAATGTTACGCAGGCCATAAAATTGCTCTTAGCAATAAAATGGGGTGCATTAGCCCCAGCTGGGCTGGGTGCGTGTTAACTTAGCTTTGTCAAGCTGAGGGAAGCTGGAGTTATGTTTGCCAGACAGAGGACCACGAATTAGGCACAGACCGATCCAGAACGTGTACAAAGTAACTTTTAAAACACACCTGCATTTTCCCTTCTCATTCCGTGAGTCAGCACATCTGAATGACCTTATAAACCTTCAGCTTCATTGATTTCCAACACTTTTCTCATCAAATTCAGTTATGCAAACACTATTGTTTAATTATAGACATCTGGAAAAGTATGGCTTCTTGGTCTTTGTGTTAAAAAAAAAAAAAACAAAAAACTGGTCAGTTGGGTTTCCTTGAGATATTCTGGGAAATATTGGCAAGGGAAAAATAAAATGACAAAAGAGTCTCTGTTTTTTTTTTGTTTTTTTTTTTTTAAATCATCTCATCTCCCAAAGAAATCAGACTTCTCTTCTGAAATCTTCCCAGTAGGAACCATGGAAAAATGACAGGGAGCTGCTGGTTGGTTTTTCCTGATGCTAAAACATATGTTGTTGTGTCATGTCCTAAACAGAAAACTGAAGCATCCCTTTCAAATTCTCAGCACCACTGACACTTCCAACAAGTGCTTTCGTATTGGTTTTGGTCTTATCTGTTTCTAACAGACAGCCTCATGCCTTGGAAATTTGACCTGAAATAAAAATTCAGCCCCAAGTATCTGCTGTCAATTGCGCAGAAAATAGGAGATGACAGCAAAGTCACTTCTGCATGCTGAATTAGATCTCTTTCCAACATCTTCTAATGTCATTATTAGCACTCAAATACACTGTGTCAAAATGTGTCTGTGTAGGGAGATGGACTGGGCAACATCAAGTTTCCCTCTTAGTCAATTTGACAAGCTGTTTTTAATACATACCCTCTGCATCAGGAATTATTTAGGAAAGGCGCCTAGTCCGTCACAGAGATTTTGTAGATGAAGGCAATCGAATGGACATACCCTGTCAATCCAGTTATAATTAGCAACTTCCCAATTTAGGGCATGGCAATTGTAAATCTGGCCTTATGGAATTTATAACCCAAAGAAGTCAACTCAACTTGAAAATTCTCTGAATTCGGTGGCTCAGAAATGATAGTTCATTTTGATTCAAGATCTTTCATGATAGTTTCATCAAACAGGTAGCTGTCATTTCCCATGTGATTTTGTCCTACGTATATAGAATTCTGCTGAACTAATGAGACTAATTTTATAATTAGTCAGTGTCCTTCATTTTATTATAGGCATATTGCACATGTTGTGATAGGTGAATAATCTTTGAGCTTTCACCAAATTTCCCCCCATCTCATCCCCGAAGCTCGACTTGAAATATGTTGATAAAGTAAACATAATGAAGTTATCTGACATATAATGTATTCCATAGTTTCCGTACAAGATAGTAAGATTTGTTCTCAGGATTTATAGACGAAATCTAGGATAAATGGACGGAAACATGAAGTCATTGGAATTAAATGAAATGTGAGATGGCATAGTCTCACATTCCCTCAGAATCACAGGAAAGTATAAGAGTTTATTTCAAGAAGGAGCAAGTGTCCTGTTGTACAAATTAGTCAATTGTTTGGATGCTCAAGAATGGATTGAACATCAGCAGTAGTTCTGTTAATTGAATTCAAATGCCCCTTCTCCAGACCCTGGAGATCTATGATTCAATTATTCTTTGATTCAAAATAAATCAAGGTCATTTATATTCAAGCAAAGTACTTGTGCCATTTCCAAAATCCCAGGGAAAACATTCTAAAACTCTAGTTAATTAAGAACTATATGCTTTGCTAGGTGTCCAACACTTTCTTGAAATAATAAAACCATACCTGATGACTAGTTTCCAAAGTGTCTATTGTGCCCTCAGCTCTTGGCTTCTTGCCTATTGTCCATTCTTTTTTTTTTTTTTTTTTAAAGATTTTATTTATCCATTTGACAGAGAGAGATCACAAGAAGACAGAGAGGCAGGCAGAGAGGGAGATAGAGGGAAGCAGGCTCCCTGCTGAGCAGAGAGCCCGATGCGGGACTCGATCCCAGGACCCCGAGATCATGACCTGAGCCGAAGGCATTGGCTTAACCCACTGAGCCACCCAGGCGCGCCCCGCCTATTGTCCATTCTTTACTGTTTCATGAATGCCATTGAATCTGACACCTAATACTTGTTCCTTGATATTAACCTTTGCTTCCCCTCCTGATTACAGCATGAGCTCATTCCTTGAACTATGTCTTCTTCTGCCTGCCTTGGGTAAAATACCATTGAATCCATTCTAGTGGCCAGGAATTGACCTCACTACAGTCCATACAGGGCTGTGCTTCTCTTAGGTCCATGAACTAGACATCAGCATAAGAACTTACATATACTCTAGTTTATGCAAAATGCATTCTAGCAAAAATGTGATTAATAGATATAAAATAATTTTAAAATAAAAGTAATGTTCAAATATCATATATTCTATTTAGCACTGACATACACCATACAGAAATTCCGAGGGTTGTCAGCATCATTCCTTGCTTCCTCCTTCCTTCTGGCTTCCTTTTACCCAAATATTCTACCTACACACACACACGTGTGCACACATGCATGCACACTCATGTACACACATTGACACACATGCACCTATATACAGACACAGGCACACACACATTATTTCGTAAGAATTCCCAGTCCCAAAGATTTGATTAGCCAGAGAATACAACAGCTCTCTGCCTAACAGGAGATACTCAAAACAAGCCTCATGATTGACCTTTGCCTAGACATTCATTAGGAGAGGTAGGAGTGGGCAGTTGAGTCAGATACTTATAAAATCATTTCAGTTACCATTGGTCCAGTTATCCTGATAGCATTCTGGAGGCCAGATCTGGACAAACCTTTAGCAGGAATCTTCTGTGGTTTCTACTGGAGACAACAGAACTTCTCTGACAAAAGTTGCCCATGCATAGGCTTAGGAAGAAAAGATACATTTGTTGAAAATTTATTACGTGTTATCAATGGCCTGGGCACATTTATATATTCTCCTTCATTTATTTCCATCTCGCTATGCCTTACAAGTTAGGTAAAACCATTCCCACTCTTGCAGATCACGGAAAGTATAAACTCCTACAACTCTTCACCATTGCTCCTCTGTTTGCTTAGAATTTTCTCCTCCCCTCCCTTCTCTACCCATCCTCCCAAACTGAAGGGTTTCAGATTTTCTACTACCCGCTCCCATGCCCCCGCAATCACAAGAGAGGAGAGCTGTCCTGGGTCACTTAGCACAAGGCAGAAAGAATGTGCAGCTTTAACCTGTGGACATGGGAAATGAAGTTAGAGAATAAGAGCAGCTAAGGAGAAGAGCTGGATTTGTAGCAAGAATCTATGATTCCTGGGTGGTGTATGAGAAGAAGAATCTGAGATGAACGTTGAGAGCTGAAATCACAGACAGAGGTCTTGGACACAAGGGAAAAGATCTGTGGGTCAGAATGATCCAGATGATCATTGTCCAGCCAGATGCTGGAAATGGAGGCATCCCACTTGCCTTCCACAGCACCGTTGTGCTCCTAGTCCATTTGGCATCCCTCTGAATGTGTGAAAGCATGACACACAGACCCCGGTAGTCACTTCCTCCCCGAAGATTCCCAAACCCCTCCCTAGTCCTGTGGCCTAGGCACGTAGTTACCTCATCCTTGGTGTCAGGACCTTTGTATCTATCTGTATCAACACTTAACCTCACTACATTGCAATTGCACACACCTGTCTACAAGCAGAGCTCCTGTTTGCATAAACTATGTCTTAACCAACCTCCTTTACCATCCTAAAGAGCACATAGCAAATGCTCAGTGAGCAGTTACTGAATGACTGGATATGTGAATGAAGGAACTTTAGAGTTACTCTGTACTTAGGCATAGTGAGTCCTATTGGCTTCTCCAGAACATGATGCTTCTTCAATTCTTAGAGACATATTTATGTTATACATCTTAACATTTTAAAAATTAGGATGTTTTTGACAAAGGGATATACACTTTCAGGTAATAGGTTCTTCAGTTCTCCCATTGCCACACACACAAACTGTTTTAAAACAGTGGTATGCCTTCTGTATGTTAGAATCAAGGAAATAGAGAGTGTATTTTTATGAGGGGAAGAAAGATCCTTAGAGGTACAAAGTGTTATTCCAAAGAGCTATCTCTTTTAATGGTCCTTGGACCTTGTGGTGGTTGGGAGGATATAATCAGAGATCTTCTGAATCCCTTGCCCTACCTACCACCTTCCTACAGCAGCATGACCCCACCACAGAAGTTACTGGCAAGAGCTGCTTTTGCACCCAGCCCTCAAGCATGCTCTGGGGAGAAGCCTTTTCTGTGCATATTGTGAATAAGAAGTCAGAAACAATATAAAGCTGTCTGGAAGCAGGCTATCCAACCACTGGCTAA
Source organism: Neogale vison (assembly GCF_020171115.1). NCBI lineage: Eukaryota > Metazoa > Chordata > Mammalia > Carnivora > Mustelidae > Neogale > Neogale vison. The sequence goes on along the minus strand of NC_058092.1, from coordinate 81,831,297 downwards.
AGATACAAAGAAGAGACCCCAAATTGCTCTGGAAATGTTGATAAACAAAACTGGGGGCATCACATTGCCTGATTTCAAGCTTTACTACAAAGCTTGTGATCACCAAGACAACATTGGTACTGGCACAAAAACAGACACATAGACCAGTGGAACAGAGTAGAGGGACCATATATGGACCCTCAACTCTATGGTCAAATAATCTTCAACAAAGCAGGAAAAAATACACAGTGGTAAAAAGACAGTCTCTTCAATAAATGGTGCTGGGAAAATTGGACAGCTGTGTATGGAAGAATGAAACTCAACCATTCTCTTACACCATATACAAAGATAAACTCGAAATGCATAAAAGACTTCAACGTGAGGCAGGAATCTATCAAAATCCAGGAGAACACAGGCAGTAACCTCTTCGACATCAGCTACAGTAACTTCTTTAAAGACATGTCCCCAAAGGCAAAGGAAACAAAAGCGAAAATGAACTTTTAGGATTTCTTCAAGATCAAAGGTTTCTGCACAGCTAAGGAAACTGTCAACAAAACAAAGAGGCAACCCACGGAATGGGAGAAGATATTCACAAATGACACTACAGACAAAGTGCTGATATCCAAGATCTATAAAGAGTTCCTCAAACTCAACACTCAAAACACAGATAATCACATCAAAAAATGGGCAGAAGACATGAACAGACCCTGCTCCAAAAAAGACATACAAGTGGCTAAAAGACATGTGAAAAAATGTTCATCATCATTAGCCCTCAGGGAGATTCAAATCAAAGCCACATTGAGATACCACCTTACACCAGTTAGAATGGCCAAAATCAACAAGACAGTAAACAACAAGTGTTGGAGAGGTTGTGGAGAAAGGGGAACCCTCTTACACTGTTGGTGGGAATGCAAGTTGGTGCAGCCACTTTGGACAACAGTGTGGAGATTCCTAGAAATTAAAAATAGAACTACCCTATGACCCTGCAATTGCACTACTGGGTTTTTACCCCAAAGATACAAATATAGTGAAAAGAAGGGTCATCTGTACCCCAATATTCATAGCAGGAATAGACACAGTCGCCGAACTGTGAAAGAGCCAAGATGCTCTTCAACAGACAAATGGATAAAAAAAGCTATGGTCCATATAGACAATGGAGTACTATGCCTCCATCAGAAAGGATGAATACCCAACTTTTGCAGCAACATGGATGGGACTGGAGGAGATTATGCTGAGTGAAATAAATCAAGCAGAGAGAATCAATTATCATATGGTTTCACTTACTTGTGGAGCATAAGGAATAACACAAAGGACACTGGGAGATGGAGAGGAGAAGTGAATTGGGGGAAATCGGAGGGGGAGACAAACCATGAGAGACTGTGGACTCTGAGAAACAAACTAAGGGTTTTGGAGGGGTGGGGGAGGGGGTTGGGTGACCCTGGTAGTGGGTATTATGGAGGGCACGTACTGCATGGAGCACTGGGTGTGGAGCATAAACAATGAATCTTGGAACACTGAAAAAAATAAAATAAAATAAAATAACCAAAAAAAAAAAAAAAACCAAAAAACCCACTAAATAGGAAACATGCAGATACCATGTCTGAATTCCCAGTCTTTTATCTGTGCTGTTATGATGACAAAAGCACTTTTCTTTCCTATAGAACAGCATTCTTAGCATGCCTCTTCTCCCTGTCAAGGTTTGTTTTCTTAAGGGCTGGGACCCTACCTAATTTGTTTTTATAGCTTTGTCAGTTAATTATTAGAATAGCAAATAATATTAGAGGGCTTATTACATACGAAAACACTGTGCAATGACTTTGCATATTTTATTTCAATTAACTTAATAGATCTTTGCACAACCCATTTATTACCTCCATTTTATACATGAAAAAAACTGTGATTTAGGGACATTGTATATCTTGCTCCAGGGTTGCAAAACTAGTAAGGGACAGGTTAGAGACAAAAATTCACGTCTGGCTGATTCAACAGCCTCCCACTTTATCATAAGGAGTTATAATTCAAGTTTTGTTGCAAAGTTATACCCTGAATATTCCTCTGTCTTAAAATACGAGGTGCTGTGCCGTCATGTTTTGTAAACATCTTTCAATATAGTTAATACAAGACGTAACTCACAAATATTATATGAAGGAAAAACATATGTGGTATTGTCTCTAGGAAGAAAAGTTGAATTCCAAACCTCGAGGGTCTTTATGCTAGTTATACATTTTAGGATACATGAGGCCATAGAGAGAGCAGAAAGACTAATTCTTGTCACTTCTGTAGATAAAAAACAAAACAAAACAAACAAACAAAAAAAAACAGAACAAAACAAACAAAAACACCCAACCAAACATGTCCTAGTCAAATAGCAGGTTAGTGGAAGAGTCATCCAGGCATAGTGTCATCTTCCCAACTTTATCTGAAAGAAAACTTGGTTTTCACTCTGACATCTCGCTTTCCTAAAGAAGTTTCCATGTATAGAAACCTTTCGGTTCAATGCAAAAATATCTCAGCGCTCTGATTTTGCAATGCTAAAAATAAACAGTGGTTCCAGATGACTACACTACGTAGTCCTCACAAACTATTAGTGGTTGCAAATCATTTAGAAAGTGTAAAATGCAATTAAAAGATGGGCTAATACAATAAACTCTTTCACAGTTTTAGGAGTGCTAGGAAGAAGTGTAGAAAATAATGGAAAAGTTTAAGTCGAGAGGACCTTATAAATTACCTTGAAAAATGCTTGAAAAAATAAATTACCTTAAAAAAAATTTTAATTCTAAGAACAATAATCATTAGGGTGAGCTAGGAGCTAGGGTGAACTGGTACCCTGCCGTCGTTCTAGGAGCATGGCCATCATGCTGTGACCTTGCCAATATGGAGGTTTCAACATTTTTCTATCCCCTGACTACAATGGACACTCTGTTGTGATCACTCATCAGGGTTATCCCACCTGACATCTTTTCGGTTTCATGCCCTGAAATTTCAGAACATTCCTCCACTTGCCCCACAAAGAGGTTACTATGCCCTTTCTTGGTTCTGGGATGCAATGTCTTCCTTGGTGGACCTTTCAATGACCTTTGCAGGAGTGTTTTCCAAAGCACTTTGCTTCTTTCCTGAGCCATACTGCTCTGGCTTTTGTTCTGGCTATTTTCTCTATCTGACACACTTTTTCAAGAAATGTTAGCCATGGGTAGTTAGCTATATTTTATGCTCACTTAAAACCGACCCTGGGTATTAAGTCATCCAAACTTCCTCAGCTGGAATTAATTTCTGACTTTACAACTATGCCTTTATATTTTCATTAGTGTACTTTATAATATCATTTTTGTTGATAGATGCTACTCTGCAATGCTAGTGAATATTTTATTTTTCTTTTTTTGACCCTCTGTGCCCAAAATTGAGTATGTGTGTGTATGTGTATGTGTGTGTGTATTTTAAGTAGGTGCTCTTTATACGTCTGTTTTATTGAATAAAATGATCTTTGTGAAATTTTACATCCTAGGCAACCAAAAAAAGCTTTTTCAACACTCAGATTGTTTGAGTTTCACCTCTTGACTCTACCCTTTTAAGCAAGCCTCAGCGCAGAAGGATCTCTAAATTTATTATCATTTTATAGCAAGATCTCACCAGCTCAGATGGTCTACAATTGGAAGTGAATATGGTATTTTCTAACTGTCTCTTTGCCATGTCCCTTTATTGAGCAGATAAGACGTTTCTGCCCCAACAAATCTCCACTTGGTAACCCAGAGGCCACTACATCTTCTGGAGAACAGTCGCCTCCTGTGCTCCCATAGAGAGGGCTTATTTGATGTTTGGACCAAGATATTATGAAGACAAGGCTAAATTCTTTTTTTCAACAAATATTTCCCAAGTGCCAGTAAGTTTTAGGCACTCAGAGGACTCCAGAGAGATAATACAGACCCTGGCTGCCTACAAATATGGTGAAGAGGAAGTCGAACTTTGTAGTGAGGTGGACATGGTTCAAGTCCTAGCTCTGCTGCCTGCTGTGTGTCCGTAGGTAGTACTAAAATGATAACCATGTAGAGATGACTCTCAGTGCACCAGCTCTGTAGGGACACGCACTCTTCGCCCCTGTTATACGGCCACCATCTGTTACTATTGTCAGCTATGTAAATATTGTAAGTGGCTCAAAGTAAGAAATTGTGTATTTTACAATGTTATATATCCATGGAAAATAGCAAAGTCTCTGGCAAGAAGTGAGTGCCTTAAAAAAAAAAAAGTTTGTTGACTGAATGGACCAATTGTCAAAATATGAGATAAGAACAGTAAATGCTGAGGAAATTCAAAGAAATATTGTTTTTCTGTAAGCTGGAGGGAAGGAAGGCAGTGAGGACCTTGGATAGGTAAGTAGTGTGAACGGGATTGAGACTAACGGGGGGAAGAGACTGGATAACAAGCTTTTTGGGGTTAGAAGTTGCATTTGTCTGGCTCACTATATGTCCCCAGCTTCCAGCATACTTCCTAAATGTCTTAAGCATTTAATAAATATTGGTTGTACAAGTGTTTTATGGGTAGGAAAGATTATGAATGACAATAAATCAGGACTGAGAACAGTATGTATTAAGAAAAAGTAAGATGAGGAGGCAGTCAGATGACCAGACGGACGGGCAACAGGGAGATATGGCCAGCAAGGGAAAAGTGACGTCAATGTTGGGGATTCTTGAATGTCAAATTGAGTATGGGGGATGTGGGTCCATCTCCAGTGTGTGTGCAGGGGTATTGAATGCAGACCTGGAAAAGGGCGAGAAACCAGGACATAAGGCCAGGTGGTGATGAGGCATGAGCTGAGTAGTGGTGGAGAGAATAGAGAGGAGTGATCAATAGGCTGATGACAGGAAGGATGGAGGAAAGTCCAGCAAGACTTTGACGTGTGACCCTTCGGCCCTGAGAGAGTGACGGTGCCCTAGAGACCCAGGAAGTGAGAGGTTGTGCTGATGTGCGCGGAGGTCTGATGTGTTCTCTGCATGTCTCCTCTGCACTGATGCAGAAGCATCTAGAATATTTGTCATCTTATTCAACCACTATTTTCCAAGCATCGACCATGTTTGGGGGGTCTCATGGAGATACACCTTTAATGCTCACTGGAAAAAAAAAATTATTTTTGATCATTGAAAACAGTCTCTAAAAAACAAAGGCAAAGAAAGAAAGACAAAATAAAAATTTTATTTCCAAATTCACTATCCTAACTTCTCTGCCACCATTCTATGACCCTAATCTATAACTCCTTACTGCAAATATAAGTCAAAAATCCCAAATATTAAAAAAATCAGGAAGGAAGCTTCCCGTACTATTGCTGGTTCCTTCCCTAGAATTGCCGGGTAGGCCCATCACATGACCACAATGTTGAGATGACAAAATAAACGTCATCACTCAGGAAAATGTAGACAAAGGGTCCAGAAAGAGTCAAGCAGTACTTGTTCTCAAGGGGCAGGCTCTCATGTAGACTCTCTGGCCTGCACCCTAGAAGTTCATCAGTCCTGCTTATCAAGTAGAGCCAGGATTCCCAACCAGTTTGGAACGACCAGAACTAATGCATTAAATGTGTGCCGAGCTTCCAGGAGTCCCTAGGCCAGCCAGGGCAGGACTTAGGGTCGCTGAAAGTAGGGAGCAGCGAGGGGTGTAGGTAACCAAAAAGAGAATCATTTGCTCTGTGAATCTTTGCTCTGAAAGTCTGAGACATGCTCAATTTGATGAATAGGAAAAAAATAAAGTTTTTGTAAAAAAACCTCCATATCCATTGGGTACCTCTAAAGCTCTTAAACATCATGACCTTCCTTGGATATCTTTAAACAAATTGACTATTTCTCACATAGTCTAACATCACCAGTATTTCAGGACCTACAGAAAAGAATGAGCCAAATGCCTTTTTCCCTCAGTAAAAACATAGTGATTGAAAAACTTTTCATTCAGACAGAAAAGATCAGGAAGAGAATACGACTCAGATATGAAATGCAGTTTAGTTAACATTTCCCTTATTCACATGTGTGTATTTAGGATAGCTTCTCTAATCTTATATAAATGATCTTTTAAGATTTAATTTCCTTTTTCTTGTTTAAATATGTATCAAACCCTACAATGGACTTACCATAAAAATAAATCAAGCTACATAATGTCAGAAAATAACACTTTATGCATATGAAGTCCTAGCACCATGGAAATCATAATATAAACCCTCAGTGTAATGCCTGTTTTATCAGCCCACTGAGATTTAAAATCATGACCTTCTTTTACCTGAAGCATTCAGAATTATTTTGAATAAATACTGAGCCAGTGGGCTGGCATTGTTATCTGTCCTGACTCTGGGTGAGCCACCAAAAATCCCTGATCCTTCATTTCTACATCAATATGAAACAGGGCAACACACATTTGGGTGGCTCCTTAAGAGGGTGCTATGCAACAGTGTTAATTTCTCCATTCAAGGGCTGAGAGCACAGTGGAAACACTCAAAAACAGTAGCACTTGCAGAGCACCTGGGTGGCTCAGTGGGTTAAGCTGCTGCCTTCAGCTCAGGTCATGATCTCAGGGTCCTGGGATTGAGTCCCACATCGGGCTCTCTGCTCAGCAGGGAGCCTGCTTCCTCCTCTCTCTCTGCCTGCCTCTCTGCCTACTTGTGATCTCTCTCTGTCAAATAAATAAATAAAATCTTTAAAAAAAAAAAACAGTAGCACTTGCAAATGAATTTGAAAAGTCCTTTTTATCTACTAAAACCTGTTGTATTTGATTAGATGGGGTGGTCACATTTTAATTGTAAAAACTTGGTCACATTTTTAAAAATTTAGCAAAACACATCAGTGTGAAAATTCCATCTTTCTTTGGCATTCAGAGAATGAGAAGCAAATCTGTCACCATGAAGTTGTCCGTAAAACTACCTCTCAGTGACTACGAAAGCATCCACACACGTCACGACAAAGCTTGTTTCCATTGGGAAATAAACTGCCACGGGAAGTACTTGAACTTCGGCCTTCATAGAAACTGGGTTGTTTGGTTTGGTTTGGTTTGGACTGGATTTGTACAGAGTTCTGTCTACAACAGTAGATATGAGTTTGCTGCAAAAGAAGTCAAAATAGACCACATTACAAAAACCTTAATGGGAAGCGTTAAGTGTTGGTAACACTATGTGATCTATATCTCAAAAAACAAATTAACACCACACACTTTCAGGACATATAGACAGAGATCAATGAAAAGATGTTCTTGCAAATGGAATATTGAAAGGCAAGCAATTGCACACTTCTGCCTTCAGCATCTTTCCAATGAAAAGCAAGTTTCAATAGAGCAGAGGCTGCTTTTTCTTTTTTTCCTCTTAATGTAGCTAACTTGCAGGTACACAACCCATCCTCTCTGGGAAAACTCACTATTCGGAATTACACCTGTGAATACTGTAATGAAGAGTGGGAATTTGTCCACACTGTCCATTCCAAACTTCTCTTTGTGTGTGTGCGTGTGTGTGTGTGTGTGTGTGTGTGTGTGAGAGAGAGAGAGAGAGAGCAAGCGTGTGCATGTGTGCTCACATGCCTCTCGAGCTCCCAATGTGAGGAAAACGGTTTCAACACCTGAGTGCATTTATACACTCCCACACGTATATACACACACACACACGTGCATCCATACACCACACACAGGGGCTCCTGGGTAGCGGCTGCCATTCGGTCGGCAGACACATGGGTTGTGCTGTTGAGCGTAGGTGGATGGGGTTGGGGAAAGAGCCGAGAGAAGGACAGAGGCTTGGGCTTCACATACTTTTTTTTTTTTTTCCACGCGACGAAGGGGGCGAATTTATGCCTCAGATCAGCTCATTATATGTATTTGTATCCTTTTCCTGCCATCTGAAGCAACTTTATACAATTTAGAAAACTCATAGAGATGTTATTTTTTCATCAGAACGCAGTGCCGCACGCCAGGCCTGCTCTGTGGTTGGAAACAGGTCTCCTCACAGCAGTTTCTGGCGACGCTGCAGGTGCAGCAGCTGAATATTAGTGAGTCTGGGAAGTGGCCAGGGTCGGGGGTCGGGGGATGGATGGGTCTGGCGACGGGGATGGTCTCTCCCTCACTGAGATCTGCCTCAGTCTGGCTTCTCAAGCTACTCTGTTAGTAAAAATCTGTGTTCTTGTGAAATGATTTTTTTTTTTTTAAGTACCATCCAATTAGCTGGAAAAGAAAAAAAAAAAGAAATGAAAAACTCTATTGGATAAATTGATAAGTCACACTTTTCTAAAAATCCAATTGCCTTTTGATTGGTTTTCTGGTAATTGCTATTACGGTAATCGGAGGCTTTCAGCACATTTTTCCCCCTCTTTTCAAACACAAAACAAAACTATAGAATGAAAGCAGCCATTACAAGCAGAGTCGGGTTTTTTCTTGTTTTTTGTTTTAAGTCCGTTATAACTGAAGGGTTTGTAGCTGCTATTATTTTGCTCGGGTCATTACCAATGTGATCAATTCTGTGGGTCCTCCAGATGTTTGCCCTGATCATCAGGATAAAAGTTCATTTGTGGTGCCTCTAAGTCATATATCTTCAGAAGATAAAAAGTTTATGAATCAAATGAAGCTCAATCTGTATTGTGCTCAGCATGAAAACTGTCCCTTTTCTTACCACATTTCTCCTTGAACACATTGTCCCCAGGGCATTGTCCTATTTTCTCTCACTCTCCACATCAGGCAACATCAAAAGTATCTTTAATTACAGAAGATAATTATAGAAACTATTTTCTTTTTCTAGACACCATTCACATTTTCCAACTTACAAGGCCTCTTATTTGAAAGTCCCCTGGTGATGCCTTATTCTTTGAGGCAAAAGTTGGTCCCTTTGATATATTCTCTGACTACAGAAGGGTGACTCATCTTTCCATTTTACTGAGGCATGCACTTTGGACTCCATTGATATCAACCTAGATGGGATCTGTAAAAGTATGGTTAGGTTTTTTTTGTTTTTTTTGTTTTGTTTTGTTTTTGTTGTTGTTTCCAGAAAAATAGTAAGCATGAGCAGAGAAATTAGTTAATTGCGTCCATCCCCCAGCAGAATGTTAGACATGAGGCAATGGCATTTCCAACTTCTGAGTTAAGTTCTGCACTTTCCAATGATGAGTTTGAAGTGATAATGGAAGATGAAAAGAGGATTTGTGATTACCAGGATAAAGTGCTAATCTTCACCACAGAACCTGCTGCAGCCATCCCTAACATTTACTCGGAAATGCTTTCAGCTTTTAAATCCATCCTCCAAAATTAGTAGGGGGTTAAAGTAGAACCCATTGGGAGGTTACATTTATTTAATATTCCGTTCCTTCTTGGATGAAATATTGCAGTCTATCCTCATAGGTATTTGTCAAACCATTAGAGTAATGGTTTATAGCTATTAAACGAAATTGCAGTTCTGTTTGTAAGTTCCATTTACACAGGATAAGCAAAGTGCCTTCATTTAGATTTAAAATACCTGAAATCTTAGCTGCAACACGTGAAGATTATGTAGACTGTTAACTAATTCATCACCGAGGTGTGGACACAGCCGCGATGAACCTGCTCAAGGTGCTCACAGCTGGCGCCCAGGGTCTCCTCGTCGTATCTGTTCTGTTCACTGCCTCCGGGTTGGGAGGCCGGGCACGGGGTTGATTTTTTTTTTTTTTTCTTTTGGGAACAGCTTACATTCTTTTGTTTTTCAGAATCAAATAAAAAGGGTGCTTTTAATCATTGTTTCCAGCTCGGGAATATTTGATGTAGTTCCCTCTGATAATAAATGGAGAAAATGCCTAGAGTTAAAGCAAAGCTTCCCTCAGAAGCCTTCTGTGTGCCTTTTCCCCCCATGCCTTTCACTTTATAAGCAATTTGCACAGACACTGCTGAGTACAAAGGAGCTGAGATAAATGAAGTCTTCGGAACTTGACCTCTTTCACTAGGTGATGAGTTTGATTGCTTTCAATAGAAGAGGCACTCTTATATTCAAATGATTAATTACCAAAACTCACATTTTTGGTTGTAAGGGATCCTCCAGACCCTGCCCCTTCCTCCAGAGAGTAAGTTAAGGCGAGGCTGACGGCTTCCTGGTTTACCTTGCCAGGTCCCCATGGAGTCGTGTCCAAGAGCCCCACTCCTGTACTTGATGCACACGTATGCACACATATATGCTAGTATCCTTAAAGGTCCTCTGATGCAAAGTGGCACAAAGTGCCCTGGACAGACCCTCCTGCCCAGATATGCCTGTGTGGGCATTTGAGGAAGATGCCCCCTCCAAGAGTATCTGTCCCACAGGTACACAGCTTAGCCACTGGAGCAGGGATTGGCCTGCAGCCCTCTCTTCGCCCCAGAACCGCTTCTCTCATGCAGGGCCCAGAACGCATGGTTGTCTGAGGCCATTCTCACCTCTCCTAAGTAACAACCAAAACAACTGTGGTGGCCAGGAGAATGTTAGGCACTCATCCTTCAGAAAACATAGTTGATTGATAGCCCCAGGTATCACTCTTTTAGATCCACTATCACATTTTGCCTAAGCCACGCTTCCCCTGGCCGATTTCATGACCCTGACGAAGCATGGCAGGGTACTAGGCTTGACCTATTCCTTGATGAGGCAGCATCCCTCCAAAGGAGAAGCATGGTTTGAAGACTCTCCCTTAGCCTGGCCTGAGCTCCCTTTGAACTGAGCTGTAGTCTGAGATTCTCCTGCCTAGTCCGTCCTTTTCTTCCTTTCTCAGGCGTCAGATGGGCTCCCCTTTCCTCCTCTTTACCCCTCACAGCTATATCTCCCAATTAATCTCTATTTCATTTAATCCTATCTCTATGTCTGCTTCTCAGAAGACCCAACACAACAGCTAAAACCATGAGAGTCTATCCACGTGCTAGATGTCAAGCTACATGCTTTACTTCTGGTTTCTCATATCACCCTCCCAACGACAATGAAGGAGATGCCCTTCCTGCTCTCCCCACTTTGTCAATGATGCAGGGGAGGTCTGCAGAGGGTGAACAACTTTCCCACACCCAACAAGTTGCATGAGGCAGAGCTAGGATTTGATGACAGGTGTTTTCAACCCATTGTTCTGAATTACTCTACTAGCTTGTTACCTTTCTTGACATTGATGGGACTGATAGAAACTAGAAAGACTCCTTTTCAAGTTGGAGGCATTTTTTTTCTCACACAGAAAAGCTGAATACTTTCTTTGTCCTGAGAAAATCACCGAAATGGCCCATTTAGTAACCCAAATACAATGTAATTTATACTTCTTATTTTAGGAGGAAACTCTGTAATAATTAACTAGAATGCAGATGCTTTTAGACTGAGAAACTAAGTGTTTTGTTTGGTAATACTTATTATTAGAAAATAAGCTAATTTGGGGATGGCCTGTCCCCAAAGTCTAGCAGGGGACTGTATCTCTCTAACATTCACAGCTGCTGAGAAGGGCAAGAAACTGCTCAGTTTCTATTTTCAGACTTCTCACTGAGATTGGCTTCTGCGCAGCCTCTCTCTGTCTCCCTCTGTCTTTGTCTCTCTCTCTCTCTCACACACACACACACACACAATTACAGAAGAAAATTGGGTCAACCTTCAAATGAAGATCCTTATGAGTTCTGGAAAACTCTGGGACAGTTTTGGACTTGGAGCGGAATAAACTATGGGAGTTCTGGACCTCTTGGATAGTAGTGGGTCTGTGGCAAGCCTTCTTTACTGAAGATAGACTGGGACACCTGAGGTACAGCCCAAGCTGTGTGGAGGACATCCCAGTTACAGTACTAACTACTGCCATCTATTGAAAGCCTATTTGCGATCAGGTACTGAATTCCGTGCTTTACTCACGTTAAATATATAGAAGAGCATTTCATCCTTTCAACCGTCATTTTAAGGTTAGCCCTTTCATTGGCAACCCAGTGTCAACATTTATGAAACCGAGGCTTAAAATTTTTGAATAATTTACTCAAGGTCATCCAACTACGAGGAAGCAAATAATGGGACTCAAAACCAGGTCTTGCTGACCCTGGGCTCCAGCTGAATCACTGGGAGACACTTCGGCTAGAATTCAGAGTTCCAGAGTCTCCTCTGTCCAAGCAGCATGTTTCATAAATTCTGTACTCAAGGGACCCAAGTGGTATTTTAATAACATTATCCAAAATGAGAAAGGAATCACATGCAGTAGCTTTCCCAAATGGTTTCTACTGTGCCAAAAAATAACTCTCAGTTCTTAAAAGTGTAAAACAATTTTAGAAATACTGACATTATAATACAGATTAATAAAATAAGGTTCTGTTGAGCATCTATGGCACTCAGACTTTAGTGTGTTAGGAGAACCACCTAATGGGCTTGTTAGAATAAGGATTGTTGGATCTCAGGCATAGCTTTTCTTATTAAGTCGATCACAGAACTTGTATTTATGAAATGGTCCCAGGTAATGTTGTTGCTGCCAGCCCAGGGAACTTACTTTAAAAACCACTGAAGGTCCCGTCCCCTTTTCCTTCCCTCTAGGGTTTAATGTTAGAAAAATGACAAATTATTTCAGGTTCCTGAACTAATGAGAATGACAAAGCACCAGGTAACAGAAAAAAATTCAGAGCTGTGACAACCAAACATGGTGGGACTAGGACCCCAGATTATCATGCCCTCAACTGTGTCTAAGAAAATTCCAACACAGGGAGATTAGAGGGCTCACAGCAGAGTGAGCTAACTCTGGGGCAGGGCAGGGTTTGTGTCTGTGTCTGTGGGTAATAGTACTGCTTTGAACAAGTAAGACATTCAGATAACAAGAAAGATGCACTCATAAAGCAACCCATGATTCTTTAATTCTCTTTGCGTCTAAGAAACTTCAAGTTTCCTGAAGTCCCAAAGATTCTCTGGACTCTCTTGGCTGTGAAAATGTCCTCTGGACACGTGAATCTCTAGGATCTACTGATAAGTAAATTACCAAGTACCATGTGATATTCCAAGTTCCACACTGCATTTAGATTTCAAGCTTCTGCCATTCCCCAGTTTACATGTATTTCATGTTGGAAGCCTATAGTGGAGGAAGGGAGCACAAGTGACTTTGCTTGTGGAATTCTATTCCACTTGCCTCAGTCGGTGGGTGGCCAGTGGCATCCCCAGGAATAAAGGGGTCATGGAGGAAGGAAAAAAAGATGCTATGCAGAAATATCACTTTATTGGCACCAGTGTAATCTGTGTTGGTTTCCTTAGACCCTTGATTTCAAGTCCGGGGTGCCTGGGAGGTTCAGCTGGTTAAGTGTCTGACTCTTGGTTTCAGCTCAGGTCATGATCTCAAGGTCATGAGATGGATCCCCATGTCGGGCTCCATGTTCAGTGCAGAGTCTGCTTGAGATCCCCCCTCTCCCTTTATCCCTCCCCTGTTCATTCACTCTCTCTCTTTCTCTAAAATAAATAAATCTTTAAAAAAGTAGAAGAAGAAGAAGAAGAAGAAGTCCTCTCTCCTGAGGCTTGGGTGGCCACATCATGTGGGCAGCCTCCCCACTTGGGCTTGTAGATCAAGCCCAAGCTCAGCTTCTCCACCTGAACAGAACATGGCAGCCAGTGTTGGCTGAGGTTCCTTCAGTCCTTGCAGAAGCCCTCTCGGGCTTGGTTTTTAAATCACCCAAAACAGACATTGTTACTACAGATTGCTTATCTGGTCCCTAGGAAATAGAAACTCGTGAACTGTTGTCAGGAGAAAGCGGTCCCTTCTCAAATGCAGCCCCCTGCTCTGCTGCCATAGGTCACTTCAGCTAGTCTCCAATCTATAGATTTTTTTTTTTTCAGGTTTGAATCAAATACACCAGCCTCCCTGATTCCAAAAAGCACTTCTAAAGCTCTCTAAATAATGTCTTTGAATTTTTTTCTTCCTCTGGATTTGGACAGAAAAAAAGATATTTGAACATTGTGTGACACAGTCATACAAATCGAAGTTGTCTCACAGGCTACTACAGAAGCCCTCCCTTTGCTAAACTGACAACATTACCTTTAAGTCACGGTCAGTGAGCTATCCTTGAAAGAGCTCACTAAGACGGCAGGTGTGGGGGACATAGCAGTTTAGCAGATGGAATCTCTAAGACAAAGGGATACAGTGATATTCTAGAGTTTACTCCTCAGGGATCAGTGCTATCCTAAAATATCAAGAAAGTGTAGAGAAAACAACAGTTCCCTATTCTTCAGTACTTCAAGCAATTTTACTTTTATTCAGTGACTGGGGAGCAACCTTAATAAATAATATAGTTTCCTTGGGGTTTAAAGAATCAGGGATATGAACTAGACAACTGGGAGAACAGAGAGTTGTCTTCCCCATGAAAGCCAGCCAAACACCCAGTTCACCCTACCCACCTTGCAAAACTCCGGTGAAATTAGAAAATAAATATGAAAATAAATCCAAGACTGCACTGGAAAGCTAAGAAGTGAGTGGAGTGAAGCGAGTGAAATTGCCAGAAAAACAAATAGTGAGAAATTTGTACAAGAGGTAAGAAATCAAATGAGTGGGAACAAACCGACAATAGAAGCAACACAAAGAGAGGATGCTTAGAGTCTGCCAGAGAACTGTGTGACTATTTCAAAGAGTCCAGTAGAACTGGCAATGGGTCATAGTATCCAGAGGCTATCTTGAGAGGGTACAACAGCCCTGCCCCCACCCCACCCATTCTCAGAACATCAGAGCCTGTTCTGTTTTCTAGAGTCAGACCTCTGACTCTGAAGACTGTCAGAGAACATTCTGTGACTAGAAACCACAGTTGCCATTTTGGCAACCATGAGGAAGAAATAGGGTGTCCCTGCCCCCAGGAAACATATTCTCATCACACCTCACAGGAGATCCCACCAAGGAGGATGGCGGCTCTTTTCCTAAACAAATTGTGAATTAAGGCAGTAACCAAAATCAACCACACAGATAATTTAGAAAGCCATGGCAATAATAATACTACGTGGCAACATATATGGGTGCTGCTATGCCTTATCCCAACATCAGCACATGGAATTTCTCCTGACTCTATGCTGGAGCCCAGTGTGTGTTTATCTCTCTTTGACATAGAAATGACTTACATCCCACCTACAGCCTTTCAGACAAGCCACCTTTACAGATCACAGCACATCAAGATGCCTTTACCACCATGGGGTCCGTTTTCACCCCTGGCACTAGAGATTTCCTTTCTCGTTATGGTGCTCCAAAAGGTACTTTTACAAACACTCATTTTTTTTAGGTCGGACTGGGAACTTCCCAGACAGCAGCTCATTCTACCCTCTTGAAGAGAATCTCTGAATTTATTCCTATTCTCAAAATGTGCCTAAATGTGCTTTGATTATTTACTCCTCCATGCCTTATTTATCACTTCAAGTTCTCTAACTCTACTAAGTTACCTGCTGGTTCCAAAAGTGTGTATGTATGTATGTATGTATGTATGTATGTATTGTTACTTCTCTTACCATTTTCTTATGGGAAACATACATTCACCTTTCACAATACTGTTAGAGTATCATCTTTCCTGTGAAGCCTTTCTGGGATGCCTCAGAAGGAGTTAGTAACTCCCTCCCCTGTGTTCCCACACCTTTGTTATCACAAACGTATAGCAGAATTTTTGTCTTTGTCATCACTCATACGCCTATATTCTTTTTAGGCTATGGGTTCTTCTCTGAGATTGACAGAATCCAAATCAGTATTTTGATACCCCCAGCACCCAGGAAGGCATGGTACAAAAATTAGGTAGCCACAAACCTGTGTAGAATGAATGAATGACTCTCCAGGTAGAAAGGGTCAGTGGCTACGTAAAGGAAAGACATGACCTGTCTACCTGAAAGGAGTGGAAATTACTAGCAAGTAATGAAAATTGGTTGGAAAAAACTCAGATGCCTAGGGTCAAATCCGCAGTGTATTAGGAAGTCATTTCAATGTTTTAGTCAAAGTAGAAGCTGGGTAATATGATTTCTTATAGAAACACTTAAAATTAATTGGAAGAAAGAAAAGGCTAAAGGTTAAAGAGGTCACTGAAAAGTGAAAGACAAAATTCAGAGTCCTTAAGGCAGGCATGTAGGACATCCCTTAGGATAGTTAATAAACTCTAATATCTTTCCTACCTCCTCTCACAAGCTCCACAGGATACAATTACCTTTCTGCTGGTTTTTCCTAGAGTCTTTGAAATACCCACAGTTTGCCCAGGGGCTGTCAGGTTTTGAAGAGTAGCAATGGCTAATAAAATAGACCAAGAATGGTTACTTAGTGGGAGCCTCCTCCTTGTTTTCAAGGTGTGTTTGCTTTCTCCATGATCTGTCCTGGACTGCTCTTGATTCACCATCAGAATGACATTTATTGGGAACTCCCAACAAACAGATGTTTTCCCCATCAACACAAATAATACTGCATCACTTTTCTAGAGAGATAATTACCTACCTGCCGCTCAATTTGTAGTAATGAGTTCATTGTTCTTTACCTAATTTCTAGATGCTGACATTTGCAAAATACCTCTGGCTAACATAGTTATTAAAAAACCTTGTAGGTGCTCAATAAATGTCTGTTGAATGAGTGATTCATTAATATGTTTTAATGGTGTTGGGTGGTCTCAAATTTCAGTTTAAGTATTCTGAATTACATACCCTATTTATTCTTAATATAATTCATATACAATAAGTACCCAATCTTAAAGAAACAATAGCTATAATCAACCAGTTCAAGCAATGATTTTAAATTCTATTTTTTAAATACTCAGAAATCATTTATCTTACTCCATATTCAAGAGAATCAGCAAGATCAGAAGTAATATATTTAGAGTCTCTGAGTGGCTAAAAATAGATTATAAAAACATATATATTAAATGATTTTATGAGAAAAATAATTCAGTAAACTTCATCATCACCAAAGGTATAAGTAATATGTATTAACCTATAAAATACTCCTACACTAAAAGCTTGCATTTCCAGACACTTTGAAAACCAGGATTTATGAAATATGAGAATTTCTAGTTCACTAATTAGTGAAAAAGATTATACTCACACCATAGCCACTGGTCATGACCATAACCAGATCGCCAATTTCCAAAGAAAGAGAATAAAATACACTTATGCTTGGTTTAAAATAATTTGATTTCCGGATTCAGATTTTGCTTGACGATATCATGGTACTTCAAATCTGTCAATGGGAACTTTAGTAGTTGAAGAACTGTATTAAAGAAAAACCTTGTTGTTTTAGCATTTCAGGATAAATGATATTTTACGAACCAATTATTAGACCAAGCAAAACATCTCCCCAAATATAATCTGAGCAGCCAGTCTCAAATTTGAGAGCCAGAAACATGCATATTTGGGAACTTAAAAGAAAATGAAGTGACTGGGTTTTGTTCTGTTTTGTTTTTTTTCACGTAACAATCTAAAATGGCGGTGCATGTTCACAAACAGAGAGTAATTTTAGAAGATGTACCACATCTCTAACAATCTACACAATAAAGTGATTTAACATGTGCATTCAGCAGGCTTCCCAGGGTCACCATCTTGCTAAAGTCAACTCCACTTGAGTCTGGTATTTCTAATCTTATTTTCTTGGTATTTTATGCCCAGTTCTGTCTTTCTACTTCCCTGATTGGCTTTTATCTTCTTGACTCCTTCCCTACCAGGTGGTAAACAATTCCCTGCTGAGTGGTAAACAAACCTCAGGGCTAGGCAGGACCTCTGGGAGTTGCAGCGGCCACAGTTATAAAAAGAAGCCTAAACTCTTAAAGGGATGAAGAACCTTTAAAGGAAGTAGAGAGCAAAGCCTTGAAGTTTTTCTACCGTTTCACCATTTGTACTAAAGGTGGCTGAAAAGAAGTCAGTAAGAGAGAAAGATAGCTCCAGGCAATGGAACATGGAGAAGAGCCATTCAAAGCATGATCTTCAAAAATATTTTCTTTGAAAGAAATAACAAAGCCCTAAGTCAAATATTATTTTACTGGCAACCACCACATTTTCTGCTATTGTAATAATACTTTCACATATTTCTATGGTGCCTTGAAGTTTACAAAGCTTGTTCCCATATAGTATTTCATTTGATGATCCCAACATGCCCCAAACTGCCTTTGCAGCCTTCTCTCCATTTTTACCTCGACCCAGCTCAGGGTCCCTACCAGACACTATATACTACTGGCTTTGAAATTTTTGCTATGCTCCTTCTCTTCATACACTTTAAATTTCCTCCTCAGGTTGGCATATCCAAATCCTGTGTGGCATCTAAGACCAAACTCAAAATATTGCTTCCCCTGAAAAGCTTTCCCTGACTACCCATCTGGAGAAATCTTACCTTCCTTTGTACACTATGACAATCAATGCCCATGCATGTCACTCAGTAATAGCCATGTTCTGTGTCTCATTAGAACCATTCTGTTATTATAGTTGTGAAGTCCCCTATTACTTAATTTTTTTCCCACTTGATCTTGACTCTTTAACTAAACTATAAATCTCATGAAATCAGGTGTGAGAAACTGAGCAAGTAATTTTGAACAAACTGGGCCTGATGGATTATGTTTGCTCAACTGTATAGTTAGTCAAGATTTCTCCCTTCATGCCTAAGGAATGGAAAATGGAGTGAATTCATGGGCAGTTGGTCCATGAAGGGAGCGGGGATCAAATGAGAGTTTGTGCATTCCACATCTGGTACTCTACTTAATTATAAGTTTCTTAGAGGTAGAGACCTTGTCCTATTAATAGAATGCATTCCAATAAATTAAAGCAGAAATAGGAGAATTAAAGTAAGAAGAAGGTCAACCAGTAATTAAGAAACCAAAATAGATGGTGGAGTATGTTAAGAGTAAATACTAGGAAGATAGGACTAAGTGGCCAAGGGCAAGAAATTTTGGAAACTAAAAAATGTAATCCTATGGCAGGACAACTCATAAATGCTTACATCAAATCTCCAAACAGATAGCTTAAGACCTAAATGGGAGAACCCCGAGATCTAAAAGTAAATTCAATGACAGAGGGTTAGGATAGGAGGGTTTATAGGGCTTCCATCCAAGATTACTTGTGATAATCTTAAAGGTCCAAGATCTAAGAGTAAATTCAATGACAGAGGGTTAGGATAGGAGGATTTATAGGGTTTCCATCCAATATTACTTGTGATAATGTTAAAGGTCATGAAACAGAATGGGCCAGGAATCAGATTCTATGTCTTTCATTAGCTGGAATTCACAGCAGAGTGAACTGCATACAGCAAGGGCTCAATAAATACACATTCAATTGGGCTATGGAGACATACATGCTATTTGTGTGTGTGTGTGTGTGTGTGTGTGTGTGTGATATATATATGTATATATATACACATAAGTGTGTGTGTGTATATATATATACTACTATATATATATATATACTGACTACTCTCTCTATATATATACACACACACACACATATATATTTTGTTTTGTTTTGTTTTGTTTTTTGTATATTTTCTGTTTATTCTAAGATTGACAGGTCAACCTGATCCAGTCAGGAAAAGCTCTTGTCAATGTGAGGAGAGTTGAATTTGGGAAGCAGACAATATTCACCACATTCTACCCTCCCTATATCATAATCCTTGGGAGTCTATCATTTACAGTTCCTCCTTCCCTTACTCACAAGTTAGGAGGAATTCACCACATAGTTCAACACTTATTTGTCTTTTTAATGACTTCTGGAGCCCCCATCACACTCTGATGGTTGTTAAAATATTGAGGCAAATATACTTGCATAAACTAAGTGCAGGTACATGCCAGTCAACCCATGGAGGATTTGACCTTAGCAATTAATGTACTAAAAGCAGATTACATTTGTAAATTACCCCCAACAATTAGCAGTTTGGAAAAACAGCATATATATATGTGGTGTTTTTTTTTTGTTGTTGTTGTTTTCCTTTAATCTCCTGAGGTTTCTATGGGACAGGAATCTAACTGTACCTTGGCTGAGTGGTCCTGGGTCCAGGTCCTCCAGGAGGTTACACTCCTGGGGTCAGTTACCAGAGGATTTGACTGGAGCTGGAGGATCCACTTCTAACATGCCTCACTCTCATGGCTGGCATATTGGTGCTAGTTGTAAGAGGCCTCACTGAGTTCGTTGTCATACCAACCTTTCCACTGAGATTCAGAGTGTCCTCATGACATGGTAAGTGAGCCAAGAAAACAAGGCATAATAGGCAATGTCTTACATGTTCTAGCCTCAGAAGACACACACTGCCATTTCTGCTGCTTATTACCCATCTTAAAGGCCAACTCTGATACAGTATGGGTGGGGACCACACAAAGACATCAGAGCCAGGACAGGAATATCACTAGGGTCCATCTTGGAGGCTGGTTACAAGTGTGATATAAACTGACAACACAAACATCATCACCCTTTGGCATGATACAATGTTCAGAAACATTGAACAAAAACTAGCACCACTTACATTCATAAATAACCAATATAGTACCATTATTATCTAAGATTAAGGAGAAAGAATTTAAAACAAGTAATTTCTTAAAAAATTTATTTATTTGAGAGAGAGAGAGTGAGCAGGAGGGGGGTGTTGCAGAGGGAGATGGAAAGAGAACCTTAAGCAGACTCCCTGCTGAGCCCAGAGCCTGAGGTGGGGCTTGATCCCAGGACCCTGAGACCTGAGCCAACACCAAGAGTCAGACACTTAACTGACTTTGCCACCCAGGCTCCCCAAAACAATTTTTAAGCCACACACTTCCTCAAAAAATTGTTTGAGAACAAATAGAGCGGGACAATGAGGTTTCACCATGAAGTGTGGTGGGAAAATGCCAGTCTCATTGATTTCCCCATGCAAGCACCAAGCCCTACAGAGACCATCACAAATGATGGTTAAAACCAACACCAGTTCAATAAATAAATAAAATCTAAAAAAAAAAAACCCACCACCAGTTCATCACTAAGTAGAGCAAAACAGTAATCTGTGCTTCATGTGTTCTCACTGGAAGAAAAGTATCTTCCTCCTTTTTTTCCTTTCTAAAAATGGTAATTTGATATTCTTTAAGATAAATCCATATGCATTCACAGAAAAAGACAATTAATTCAAATTGACTAAACCTTCAACCAAAAGCTCCTCCATTATAAGGAGCATTGTAGCCGGGATAGATTGAACCCAAAGTAAACCGAAATCTTGAGGGTTAAAAATATTTAGCATTCAATTGCTAGTTCACTTCTTGCCCTCTGATAACCAGGAACAAAATTGCTTTTCTGTTGCATAAAGTATCTTTCAAATTCAATTGCTTATCTCCTCATTCATTCAAGAAAGAGAGACCTCAGATTTACAGGAACCAGAGCCCATAATACAAATATAGTATATTAAACATACAGCAGACATCTTCTGAAAAATAACCAAAACACAGTCTATTGATTTTAACCTTCTATATCAAGGTATTCTCCAGTGGTCTCAACTGGATGCTGGCTATGAGAAATTCCAATTATTTGAATTTCTATATATAGGATAAGCATTTAGTTATCAACACACACCATAAAACATATTTTCATCTGTTATTAAAGCACTATTACTATGTGGAATTGAATGTATTTCTACTGTGAACTCAACTGGCAGTGAAGCGGGCCAGGCAGCATTTTTTTGTAGGAGATTCTCTCTGCAGACCTGTTTTATGAGCACTGTCCTGTAGCAACCTTTGGATTTGCTTTTGGATAAATAAAACCTCGTGGAGAGATTTTTGATACTCCTTCCTCTTCCCTCCGTACCTTTTACCTCCTCTTACATGCAATTATTCAACACCTTGGTTTTAATGAACTGATCTGTTGTTGAAAATTGTTTTTTTCTAGTAATCACCATGCCCAACGTCTGTAAGCTTGTACAAAGGCTTCTAGGGCAGGACGATCTCTTACAGAATCCTGAGCTTAGTTAATTTCAGCAAAATACCAAACAGGGGGGCTGAGATGTACATGACTTCTTATCGCACTGATTCCAATTTTGATTAAAACAAGTTTGCAGACTAGGAAATGGAGCCAAATTAAATGTATTTCTAGAACGGCATGGAAGTTGGTGATATCAGTGTTTGCTAGAATCTCCTAAAGAGCATCACTGCTCTTCATGGTTCAGAGACTAGCAGAATTGGAGCCGAATGGAGAGGAGATGAGGGAGAGAGCCAGAGGAGAGCTGGTTGCATCAGGAGGGTTTAAAAAAATCTAATTCAGTATCCTTTTTATGCAAGAACTGAGCAGCTGGTTTCTGAGAAAGCGTGGTGGGTTTCCCATGTGCGTCTATAGATGATTTAGCCATTGCAGAAGAGCCAAGGGGAAAAAAAGCTCTGGGCTTCATTAGGTTTTACGTTTATTCTACTGTTCAAACTCGATAACGCTCATGATTCATAGCACATTAGAAAAGGGTAAGTAGAAATGCAGATAATAAAGTTGAAAAAGAATAAAATAAAAGTCCTCCACAATCCCAGAATAACCATTATTAATAATATGGTGCATATTTGTCCAGGATTTTCCACTCACCTATTTTTTGTTTCCATGAAATCATGCTATCTATTCAGTTCTATATTCTAGATTGTTCCCTGTTAATTGACTATTACCTCCTCATTATATAACCGTCACAGGTGTCCACCACTGTCCGAAAGTGGAACATTCCTGTGAAGACTTTTGTAAGCCTAAATGGTGTAAAGCAAAACAGTAGTTACCATTAATTTATATGGAAAATTTTTTGAGAGTTCCCAGACCCAAAAAATAACCTCTCTTAGGTTTTTCTAACACCTTAGGACTGTTAGCTCTGCTAACAGATGCAAAAAATAAATCCAGATAAAGCACAGATGCTCACAGACACAGTTCAAAGTTATGATGGCTTGATGCCCTGATGCTGAGTATAGTTCCTGGGAAGGAGCTTGGCAGGGCAGCTCTGCGGCTGGGGGGAGTGCGTGCTGCCTCTAGGAGGGCTCCTGAAGAACAAACACTGAACGTTCTTTTTTCT
This sequence comes from Neogale vison, assembly GCF_020171115.1. Lineage (NCBI taxonomy): Eukaryota > Metazoa > Chordata > Mammalia > Carnivora > Mustelidae > Neogale > Neogale vison. The sequence goes on along the minus strand of NC_058092.1, from coordinate 81,808,444 downwards.
TGCTGCTGCTGCTGCTTTTTTTTTTTTTTTTTTTTTTTTGTAAAAGTAAAAAAAAAAAATTCCTCTTTGGATATCTTTCAGTTAACGGAAACAGTACCAACGTAGATCTTTGGTAAAAGTGAAATGGTGGAACGTGAACTTTTGAAAAATGGAGAACCTGTATTTAATATTTTTTAGCTCTGAAAGAAGTCATCCTTCAAATGTGCCATAATTTTTTGACCATTTTTGTTTCATTAAGTATTTTATCTCTAAATATAATATCAAACACCTCAATAAACAACTTGACATTATACGTTTTGGTCCATACTTCTCATTGTATTCCCAGAAAGGATTTCTAGGTTAGGAATTAGTAACAACAATGTATTATTGTAAAAAAATTCTCCCATAGGATCACTCCCTCGACAAATAATTTAAAGGGCGAGAACATGAAACCTCAACAAGCTCAGAACAGCCTGTATCCAAAATTTTGGTAAAATCCTTAGTGTACTTGCTTTTGTTTTTTATCCCTTTCTTTTAGTCAAGTATATTTCATACACAGTGAAATGCTCTGGTTTTAAGTGTCATCATTTGATGAGTATTGACAAATGAAGATACCCATATGCCATACTCTTATCAATATATAAAATACTGACATCACTCCAGACAGTTCCTAAGGGTTCCTTCTCAGTCAGCCACCATGCCCAGGAGAAACTACCATTGTGATCTTTTCCACTGTTCTGGGTGTTCATACACCATGTATTCTCGTGTGCCTTGCTTCTTTCCTTCAGCATAATGTTTTTGAGACTCATTCATGTTGCTGCATACGTTAGCATTTAGCTCCTTTTCACTGTTGAGTAGCATTATATGAATAAACTAAAATTGGGCTATCCATTCTTTTATCGGTAGAAACTTGGGTTTGACTTTTGTAAATAAAGCTGCTCTGAAATTCCAGTGAAGTCTTTTCTGACATACTATTTCCTTTTCCTTGGGTAAATACTTAGAAATATAATTGAATATAATTTCTGAGTCATACGGTAGGTTTTGTTTAACTTTACAAGAAAATGCCAAACTATATTCTAGGTCCTTGTACCACTTTATATACCCTCTAGGAGTGTGTATGTGTTTCAGACACTCTAGCTCCTCACCAACATTTAGTGTTTACAGTCTTTTTAATTTTAGCCATTCTGGTGGGTGTGAAGTGGTAATTAATTCAGACTGTATTTGTATTTTCCTTGTGACTAATAATGTCAAGCAGTTTTTCTGGTACTTCTTGACCATATTTCCTTGTAAAATGTCTGAACTGTTCACATCTTTTGCCAGTTGTTTTATTATTGAGTAGAAGGAATTTTTTTGTAGATCTGTATTTGAGGACTTTATTAAATCAAGTGTTTAATATATAATACACACTTTAATGTGTAATGTATATAATATTTTACTGTAGTCTCTGGCTTGTCTAAATTGTCTATATTTTTCTTGTTGGTGTCTTTTTATGAGCAGATGTTTTTCATTTTAATAGAGTATAATTTACAATTTTAAAAAATTATTATTCCTCTTTATCTTGCTCACAAAATCTTTGCCTACCCTGTTACTCTTCTGCATTATCTTCTAGAAACTTTGTAGTTTGGGATTTTCATTAAAGTCTAAGACTCATATTGGATTAATTTTTGTGTGTGTTATGAAATAGGGCCAAAGAATGTGGTTATCCACCTGGAATCCAGGTGTTCCAGAAGCTGTTGTCATAACCATTTTTTTTTTACTTGTTACTTTGACATCTTTGTTGAAAATCTATTGACTTATAAATGTAGGACTGTATCTGGAGTCTGTGTTCTGTGTTCCATTCATTAAATCAGGAATAGTTCAAAGCGACAACAATTGGACTCTACAGTCTGCAGTGACCACTTCCCCCACACCTCTCAAATCTCTGAACTATTGCACGGCCAAGGCACTCTCTTCCAGTGGTGTCCCATCACAGTTCATTACCACTTATAACAACTGCACCACAATACCAAGTCAAGGGTAATCAGTGCCCCACTTCCACTCTGTGTTGGAGTCCTCATTGTCAGCTGGCCAGTGGATGCTCTAGCTCCAATATCCCATTTTAAAGTCTACTTCCAAGGACCACTCCTGGCACCAAGGAGACACTGAAACAGTGATTTGCAAGCAGGAGGTTTACTGGAAAGTGCTCTTGGGAATGACAGCTACAGTAAAGAAACAGAAGCAGGAATGGGCCGAATGAGAAGCTGAGTTGTAATGCAATTGTAACAGGCCCTAGCCATCCCAGCTCTAAGGATGACTGGGAAGATAGGAATCACCTTCAGAAGTGTATCAAATTGAGATAAGGGGTGGACAAGCTTTGTACCCCTGCATCAGTCAGTTATTTGAGCTGGACTGCCCCAGGGAAAGGCACATAACCTTGGGTGAAGCAGCTTTCTTCCACTGAGGTAATAACCCTACCTTTATAAAAACACCAGTTTCCATTAGCTGCAGAATTAAGGAGAAGATACTTAAAAATTGATTACAAATTTATCAACATAAGTGTAGATGTCTGCCATGGTCCTTCTGGCTCATGAACAGACAGGATAAATAAAAGGAGGAAAGATGGGTTAATTCACTGTCTGAATGGGTTACCCATAAAAACACATTCTGAGAAAGAGACTTGAGTTCAGGTAGTTTTTTGGGAACATGATCCATGGAAGTACAAGTGACAGAGGAGGGCAGTGAGACAGGAAAGAAGTTAAAAAAGAACCCACTAAATGGTATGCCAGTGAACAGGTTACCATTTTGGCAAGTGGGGCTCAGTTCTGCTGGAATCTAGTAAAATATTACTCAAAATGTCTCACAAGAACAGGAACACTAGAGAACGAATCAGCCAACTGCCATCTGTCACGGCTTAAAGACTGCCCCAGAGGCACTTCTTGGCTACCCAGCTACCCAGGTGCCATGACACCAGAGGAAGCTCTCAGGCTGAGAAGTTGGGATATACAAGTGTCTGAAATTGAAAGCTTTCAGTGAGTATGCGACTCAGACATGGGCTTCAAGGGTGCCTGCTTCAGCCTCCAAGACATTCTTAATCTGCTCTGGAGGTAGCAGACACAGGCACAAGTACTAAGGTATTTTGTAGAATGAAGAGACCCACTACCCATCAAGGGGCTCATGTTGCCCATTACGTAAGCAAGGATTTAGGGAGTTGGGAGGGAGGTGTAAGTAAGGCTGATGAGTTCAGCTCTCTCATAGTCTTAGCTTGGACTCCTTTATTGGCAGGTGTTACTCTGTTGTACCAAGTGATATAAGGATACTAACATATATTTATTGACATACTTACTTGGGGATAAGCATAGTTCACTAGATAATGTATGACAATGGAAGGTATTTCAACAATGTGACAATGTTCTAAACATGTTATGTATACATCATTTCAATGAATCTTCAAACACTGAGGAATTAAGTATAATGTAACACCACATTATAGATCAGGAATTTGAGATACAGAGAAATTGTGTTAGTCAGCTATTACTATGATAATGATGCATAACAAATAACCCAAAAATGTCCATGACTTACAAAAACAAACATTTCGTTTTCTTACCAATAAGCTTAGAGGTTAGCTAGGATGGCTCTGTGGGCTAAACTGGGATTAGCAAACTAGGCCCCAGGCTACAAGCAGCAGTTTGGGTTTAAATCTGCTCAAGTCTTCTTTCTTCTAGGACCAAGAGCTACTCAGAGCAGGCCCTTCCCATGGCTGTTTATACTGTTTCGATGTGGTTTCTGGACTATTCCATGCCTCAGCTTCCTCCACTGAATATGAGGGACAGTAATTAGTGCCCCTGAACACTCTGTTTTAAATAAACCCTTTAAGCTGATTTGAGAGAACTTATGAAAGAGGCAGATATGAGGAAGTGGTGATGCAACATGGGGGGTTAAGGGGGTAGGAGAAGAATAAATGAAACAAGATGGGATTGGGAGGGAGACAAACCATAAGTGACTCAATCTCACAAAACAAACTGAGGGTTGCTGGAGGGAGGGGGGTTGGGAGAAGGGGGGTGGGGTTATGGACATTGCGGGGGGGGGGGGTGTGTGTTTTGGTAAGTGCTGTGGGGTGTGTGGACCTGGCGATTCATGGACCTGTACCCCTGGGTATAAAAATATATGTTTATAAAAAATAAAAAATTTTAAAAAATAAATAAATAAAATAAAAAAGAAAGAGGCCTACACCCACTATGCCTCCATAGTATATAGGTAGCCCAGAAATGCAAAACTGGGGTGAGTACCATGTAATCCAAATCAACAATAATTTAAAAATCAGTTTGATTGTTCATAATATATAGCAAACTCATAAAACTCAATAGAAAAAAACCAATACATGAAAAACAATACCAAAAAAACTAACTCAATTTAAAAATGGAAAAAGGACCTTAATAGACAATTTTCTGAAAGAAGATATTCAAATGACTAACAGGTACATGAAAAAGCACACAGCAACACTAACCAATAGGGAAATGCAAATCAAAACTACAATGAGATATTGCCTCAGGCCTGTTAGAATATCTAGCATCAAAAAGACAAGAGAAAAATACTGGTGAAAATGTGCCGAAAAGGGAAACCTTATACACTAGTGGTAGGAGTGTTAATCAGTACAACTATCATAGAAAAAAGTATGCAGTTTTTTCAAAAAATTAAAAACTAAAGAACTACTATATGATCCAACAATTCCATTGCTGAGTATGTTTTTGAAAGAAACAAAATTGCTCTGTCAAAGAGATATCTGTACTCTCATGTTCACGGCAGCATTATTCACAACAGCCAAGACACGGAAACAACCTAAGTGTTTAATGACAGATGGATGTATAAAGAAAATGAATATAATCATATGTATGTGGAATACTATTTAGTCATGAAAAAGAAGGGTGTCCTGACATTTGCAGCAATGTGGATGGACCTTAAGGGCATTAGGCTAAGTAAAATAAGACAGAAAAAGACAAACACTGTATGATCTCACTTACATGTAAAATCACAAATTCATAGAAAAAATGATCAGATTTGTGATTGCCAGAGCAAGGGTGAAAGGTGGGGGGAATAGGGTAAAAGTGGTCAAAAGGTACAAATTTCCAGTTATAAGATAAATAAGGATTAGGGATGTTAATGTACAACATGATGACTAGTTAACAGTGTTGTAAGGGATATTTGAAAGTTGCTAAGAGTAAAATGCTGGAAGTTCTCATCACAAGAGAAAAAGATTTATAACTCTAGGAGGTGATAGATGTTAGCGAAACTTACTGTGATAATCATTTCACAATACAGATGTATGTTTTCATTATGCTGCACACCTTGAACTTATAAAGTGTTGCATGCTAATTATATCTTAATAAAACTGGACAAAAATCAGTTTGCAGGATACATTTAATAAAACAAAGCTTCAGCAAGCTGGTTGACCATAATGAACTTTCTTGAATTCTTCCTTAATTTGTTGGAATTTTCTACAAATGCTCAAATTCCTTCCTGATATTGGGTGTTTAACTTGACAGAAAGTTAGTTGAGTCAAAAATTTCAAACACACTCTTTCAGGGGAGTCTGTAGTTTACACAAAGTATTATTTGGCTTTTGTGAGTTATTCTACCAAAGGGCAATGAAATACCATTCCAAGAATATCTCAAACATTAAAGAAGGGAAAGGCCCCGTTTACTTTTTTTTCCTTTCAAGCTGATTAAGAAAAGAACTATTTAGATTGTTCCACATACACTGCAGAGCCCAGTGTGAAGGGAGATATATTCTCCCTGTTGTTGTACAAGACCTAATATCTCACAGGCAGTAAGCTAGACTGTCAGGTCCTTAAGGCCTTGGAACATGTATTCTTCTCCTGTGTATTTCTTACAGCACCTAGTCCTGCTTTGCATATATGAAGGTTCAAATAAAATTCTGTTGAATGAATGAATGAACAATCAGTAAGTGAATCTCAATGATTGCTATTCCTGCATCCACATCAGTCACACTGTGCAAATATAGACTGGATGTAATATGCCAAAGATTTTTTTTAAAGATTTATTTATTTATTTTAAAGAGCAAGCTAATGTATGTAAATGGGGCGGAGGGGAGGAGGAGCAGAGGGAGAGAGAGAGAGAGAAGCAGACTTCCCACTGAGCACAGAGCCCAACCTGGGGCTCGATCCCACAGCCCTCAGATCACTACCCAAGCCAAAATCAAGAGTCAGATGTTCAACCAACTGTGCCCCCGCAGGCACCCCAAGTACCAGAAGATTTTTAACAAGAAGATATGGCTCATGCTTCTTAAGCATAGGAATCAAATATTCATAAGGTTAAGGAGGATAAAAGGAAGGCTGCATACTTGTGGGACACAATCAGTCCGCTGGATATAAAATAGTAGGCATTCCCCCAAGCAGAGCCAAGGTGGACCCACAGATGGAGACATAGGCAATGCAAGACAACCCAACATAAACTATGCAACAGATCCTCTCAAGACTGGCACCTCTGATATGGCATTCCACAACTTAAAGAGACTTGGATGATTTTTAAAATATGTTAAACGAAACTTAGGTTATTTGAAGAAGGGATAAAATAGCTTAGGCTAGTTAATCTGGTTTGAGGATGGCCCACTTTTGACTTCTCAGGCCAAGCCAGAGCTCAGGGTTTTATTCTTTACTTACCCCAGAGTAAAAGAAAGTTTTTTAAGGGCAAAACATCCCAAAACTTGCATTTTTATGACAAGCTACTATTTATTCCCTATCTGTGAATGGTAGGCACACTCTGTCACTCTCTCTTACTCTCTCTCTCTCTCACTTATATACATATATACTTACCTCCATTTTATGGATGAGGAAACTCACACTCAGATCAATATCTTGCCAATGATTATGCAAGTAACAAATAACAGAGCAGCATTCAGACTAAGTTCTAGGTGACTCCAAAGTCCGTGTTCTTTGTAATTGTCTAAATCATCAGGCAATCAAAACACAGCTCTATGCATCAGAAGATTTTCTATGTCTTTACCTGGAAAAAGACTTGGCTTGTGTCAGATTATCTGACATCTCTCACCATGTTTTATCCTTACTCAATCAGATGAGTACGAGTGGTCTTGACTTTGCTTCCATTTCCTGATTACCACTCTCCTTCCTCAGCCCCTCTCTGAACTCCAATCCCTTACTCACAGTATTCAAACTTTCTTGCTCGTAGCTGCCACCTTGCATTTAGCCTCTTCCATTCCACCCTCTCCAGCACCTCTCAGCAGCCAAGCTGCATAAGGCCTGCCATCAAAACAATGCCCTGATGCCTTCCACAGCATTGACCAGACTGACCAAACTGTGGTCAACCTTTTCATGCTTGAGGATCAGAATCTACCACAGAGCCAAGCCCATGGCACTTTTCTTGTGAAAAAGTACCATGACTTGGTCATTTAAAATGCCCACTGTTTCTACTTTTAGAGAATGTTTCCTGAAATAACCCCATAAGTCGAATCACCAGCTCCGACTACAATTTGGCTTTCCATTACTTGGCAGGCAAGTCTATTACCACCTGTCACTGCAATGGTACCCCAAACCTTCTCCTCTAACCACTGACAGCTAAACTAATCCCACTCTCTCCACACTCCCCAGATTTTCCCACCTCTCCCTGCCTCAACACTGCCTACTGATTCAAGTTGATTTGTATCTGTGTTTAATATCCCAAAGGAGAGATTTTCATGTGCTCTCCCCTTTCCATTTCCACATCTATCCACTCTACATCAACTCTTCTCTTCAAAAGGGTGAAGCTTTGGAACAAAGGGACCTGAATTCAAATCTCAGCTTTACAATTTTATTTGTAGCTATACACCCTTAAGCAAATTTCTTAGCTTTTCCAGGGTCTGGATCTCCATATCTTTAAGATGGAAAGAACAAACCCTCTTGGAAAAAGTTTATGAGATTCCAACATAACATCTTGTAGTGAACACATTTGAGAGGTTTCCTGTGGTCCTTTTTCTGTCTTCAGTGTAAAACCACATTCTGCTTTTGGCTTGAATGAAGCTGACTGTCCCCATTGGATGGGACAAAAGACTCTGGCCTGGCCAAGAAGAGAGCCAAAACCTTTAACCATAGGAGTTGGCTCATGGACATACCCCAAGTGGGCATGTCAGAGTCCACTGGCAGCTCATCTGATAATGATCGGCACGGAAACTTCTCTTAATTTCTGGAATTGCTAACTACCAGGAACATGCAAGTTGTTAGTGATTATTTTTGCCATAGAAAGAGGAGAGCCAGCCTAAGAATGGCATTGAAACAGAGGAAAGTAGAGCTAAAAGATTTAAATAGGCAGTATTCTCACCCTGCTTAAGTACCCAATTCCTGGACTTTCTAATATTGTGAGGATATATGGTCCATTTTTCTTCTGTTAGCTTGAATTGGGTTTCTGTCACATGCAACCAAAACCTCTAAGAAACATCTCCAGTGCCCAGCACAGGGCGACCCACACAGTGTTACGTATGCACGGCATGCTGCTTTAATTTCTTCTTTGAAGAACACCACCCTCTCTACCCATAATGCCCCCAAGGATATTATTCCCATACTTATCACTTTTCTCTCCAACATCTTGAGTTTCTCTGCTTGTTTGATTACTGCTATTCAGTATGCCCGATAGCAAAGATTCATTACTTAAATTTTTTAACACTTGTTTACAGAGCACTTTCATGTACAATTAATCCTATGGAATCGGTCACTGTAATCAGACTTTTCTTCCATCAGAACATACCGGTCCTTTTCTTTACTGTAGCTTTTACCCAGGTTCGCCTCACCTGTATAACTATGCTCAGTAAAATATATTCCATCTATGAATTCTGTCCCTAAATTATGCTACCTAAAATGCCACTTTGGACATGTCTGTTTTCTACTGGAGTCAAAAATATTCCAGATAGCTTTTCACATAAAGCCCATTCATCTTCTCCTAATTAATCCAATATTGTCCCCCAACTGGCACCACTTTTACTTATCCAATAAATCTTATCATGAAGCCAGATAGTTCTACCTCTTTCCAACATCTACCTCTTACCAGCTATGTGACTTTGGCCAGTTTATTTCTCTGCCCTGAGACTCTGACCCCACTACTACAACCAGAACAATTTCTTTACCATCCCTTATCCATACTACACTCATTTCTTCCAGCTACATTTAAAAAAAATACTTTTAAAATTCACCTACGTCAAGCTCATAATTCATTAATTTTTAGTAAGTTTACCAAGTCATACAACCATCACTATAACCTAGTCTTAGACTATTTCTATCACCCCAAGAAGATCTTTTATGCCTATTTTTAATTAATCCCATTTTTATCTGCAGCCCCCCTCCCATCTCCATAGATTTGCCCTCTTCAGACATTTTATATAAGTGGATTTATAAGATACTTGGTCTTTTGTGTTTGGTTTCTTTCACTTAACATAATATACCAGACTCATTTCTATCCTCATCCTTTGAATGTTCTCCATCACACCTTTCCCCTTCCTCTCTATCCACCCAAATTCTTCCCTATTGTTGTTGGTTGATGCTGTTGTTTTGAGGTATAGTTAGAGACATAGCACTTTTATAACATTATCTTAGTTTTATTTCAACCCACTATTTTTATTGTCTCTATTCTGAATCTCCAAGGGGGCTCCCAGTTCTTCCATAGCTGCTTCACACAGTTATCTTATTTTTCTTGCTGAGAAAAATGAAAACTCTTTATGGAAAGTGTTAGACACATTTGGGAAATAAATGTTCCTTGAAAAAAATAATGAATTGAGTATGACTACCTATACTTTTCTTTACCAAGAACAGTTTCTAAGAACCAGACTCAAGCAGGGCTCACTTTAACAGATAATTTGATTCAGCTGTAGGAGAGAAAGATCTTGATGTACGATCTGCTAATTTCTGTGCTTCTTATGCCCCAATTGCTTGCTGAAGGACTGGGCATAGTCCTAGCTCTAAGATCTCTAGCTCTTAGAGATCCTATTCTCTTTCTATCATCAGTTCCCTCCACAAACTCCCCAATTTGGGGAACTCTCCATTGCTGGAGGATAGATCCAATGCTTGCTGATCAGCCTTTGTTCCCACCTTTTACAGAGCTACTATCTTGCATATGACGGGTGCTGAATAAATACACGTCTACCGAAAGACTACACGAGTGTGTACACCAGTGACACCTTCAAGTAAGCAAGCAGGACGTGGCTGCAGCAATCTCAGGAGACCTAAATAGTCAGAAGTTAGTATTAGCCTCAGTTAGGAACTCCAGTTGGGATACTATAAATGCCAAAAAAACCTCCATACTTATTGCACATTGATTTGCCAGAAATACAAATGAATAGGAAAGAATTTAGCCATGGAGACATCATGGAAAAAGTCCAGACCCCAGATACAAAGCAAGTGAAAAGTAACTCTCTCATACTCACGAAATCAAGTCTCCCTGCCTTTCCAGGCTAACTTGCTTATGCTCTAGGGTGTTGTTATAGATCACTTCCTCTGCTTACCTTTCCTTTATACCCCACATTTTGGTCACCTTTCTGTTTTTCTCTTATTGCCTTTAATCTTCTACGAAATATTTGTCGTGTACCTACTGTGTGCAGCAATTGTTCCAAGGGCTTGTGATACAGCAGTGAGCAGAACCAAAGAAAAGCACCAGCATGAATTCACGGAGCCTCTTGTTCCAGTGGATCACGTGTCGTCATATTTTCCTGCTTCAGTCTCTGTATGTGAGATCCCCAAAGGCCAGAAATCAAACCCGCTGTAGCTACAACACCAACACAACGCCTGCAACACTGTGGAACATTAATGCGCATTAGTTGAACAGCGTGAACAAGTAAACCACCATTTACTGAGTGTATCAATATCTCATTTAATCCTCACACTTGCTCTAAGAGGAACATACATGACCCACTCCTGTATCAATAACATTTTGCTGCTCTGGCTCAGATAGGTCAGTTACTTTGGCCAAGGCCACAAGTCAACAAGTGAAAGATCCAGAATTCCAATGCAATGGTTTATCCCCAAAGCGCCTTTCTGTTCTACCACAGCAAACGGAGACTATGAGAATAGCCATTAGGATGAGGATTCGGCTTAACTGGATTTGCATGGACCAGATGAGAACACATCTGACTTCCAGCATTTGGAAGCTAATTTCAGAAGCAACCACCTCTACTGAGAAAGGATAAGATACCAATTACGGATCAGTGACAAGGGAACAGAACTGTTGTTTAGCCTTGAAAACTAATCAGCACCTCAAAATCAGCACCATTACATCTACCTTAGCCAGTGCATTTTCCTAAAATGTTTTGGTTTCTCCAGTCCTAAGAATAAAAGGGATGGGATTTTTTTTTTTAAATAAATAACAGCTGTGTTGTTTGCCCCCAAACCTAAAAATGTTGAAGTTATCCCACGTGAAAAATTTACTGTCATTATTTACAGGGTTATATTGTTTCCTAATTATTACATGTGTCTAAATCTCATTCCCCCCAAGCCTGCAGAAAATGCAAGGTCCCCGGCGGACATAAATTTCTTTTATGCTCCACAGCATCTAACATGATGCTGAGTAGAGACTTAGCTCAGGGTCTAAAAAATGGAGATAAATTTAGAAAATCGGGTCCAGGGCTGACTGTCTTTTCTGTCAGATTTTGCCTCCAAGATTTTATCCTGTTACTCCATTTCATTGAGGACAACGCCAGGCTTTTGTTATATTTTCACATCGTCTGAAAAGGCCACATCAGTAGCTATTCGTCTCATCACATAATAGAGAGCAGAGCAGATTTTATTTTAACATGAGCTTCGCTCCATTTAGTGAATCCGTTAGAAAACGTGCCTCGAGTCCCATACATGGTGGGCTGAATCCGTGCCCGTGAGAGAGAAAGAAGGCAAGTGTGTGTGTGCACACCTGTGGGTGGGTGAACATCTTCACAAACCCCTCAGCCACGCCGGAGGAGCTTACAGAGCGTGCCATGGAAACAGCGGTTACCATGGAAAGAACGTGCCATGGTGACGAGCTGAAGAAATGCCTATGTAACACCCTCTTACCATGTAACCTTATACCTTCCAGCATTTTGAAAAAATATGACAGGATTAGAGCACCGGACTCTGGGGAGTCTCAGCCTTCTCCATGATCTTCCAAAACAATCTAGAAAACAAGATGATAAACTGCAGGCGTTGTGTACCTCGCTAAAGGGCCTGACAAGCAGTTAAGTGGAGAAATTGCCAACATCGTTTATCTATGGACTGCACAGCACACTATTAAATATTTCCTGTTAAAACCCACAAAGTATTACAAATGAAGAGAAAACATGGATAAAATTAACTTAAAGGGAATGGTTTCCCGACTTCCTGAGATCAGAATTGATGTGTTTCATCTAACTTATCTGTTAATAGGCTTTCTTGATGCCCTCGTGTTACCATAATCTCCAAAGCACTGGACAAACCAGTACATTTGTTTATCTTTATCACTCTTTGCTTACTAAAGAACTTGCTTTTATTAAAGAGATCAATCACCTGCATACAGTTTAATAGCCTGCACAGTACATCCAAGGTAAAAAAAAAAAAAAAAAATGGAAAAAAGGGTAAAGGGTGAGAGCCCTGTTTTAACAAAGCCCTGAAAGCATTAAAGAGGCAATAAAATGAGCTTTTGATAATCTATATACGCACATATGAAATCTTAAAGGTAGAAAACTTGCTATCAAACTTCGTAATCTAAGACATTTCTAAATGGGAAAGTGAAGGCTTAAAAGCAATCGGTGTCTTTCCTCTGCACTCCATTTTGTCTGGTTACTTTAATACGCAGCCCAGTGATGCTAAGTGGAGAGACACCGAGTACATTCCGCGGCTCATACCCAGCTCCTCTCACCCTCTTTCACGCGGAAGCCAGACATCTGTGCCTCGCAGCCAGCCCCGAAACCAGAATCCACCCTGGTCCCGTGAGGATGTGGCATCCGAAGGGCTACCGTCTTAGACCTCAGACGTCGGGTATCGTGGAAACGCAGGCACGCAGCTTGCTGTCCACATTGCAGTGGGACTGGAGAGCACAGCAGCTTTGCTCCTCCAAGGGCTCTCCTCCCGATGCTGAAAAACAACCCTATCCACCATCTCTTAGTGCCTGGAACATAATATCATATTTTATCTAGTCTTCTGGGATTAAAAATATTGATTGAAATTTTCATTGGAAGCTTTTCTTAAAAGACACTTTCTTCCAAACCTCTCTTTCTACTCCATTGCAAGTCAGCTATTTTTCTTGCCAAAATGCAGGAAAGCAATTAGGCTCAAGGGTTTTATAAGCTGCGCCAGTTCAGGGCAAATCTATTGAACTTTGCTGAGAAATTCTTGTTCATTCACTGTGAAAATTTTGATGGTTTTATCCTCTTTCTTGATAACCACTTAGTTTTTAGAAACCTGTGTAATGTGTGTAGTGCAGGATTTAAAGAGAGGCCATCCTAATTAAAGTGTTGTGATGTTAAACCGGAAGGTGCTAAACATATTCCTTTGATAACTGCAATTTCAGGCACAAATATATGCTGGGAAGAACTGAAGCTAAAATACAAAGGAAATTTAGCAGAAGCAGGGAAGGCGAAGAGAAAATATGAAGCTGCTCTGCGAAGGGCCTCACAGGTTTTGGGAATAAAGCAGGAGGAAGTGAAGAGCCGAGCCTTCATCTTCCATCAGCTGTTGCTGGTGATTACAGCCATCTTCCACCGAGAACATATGGCCGTGTTTATAGCCATCAGGCAGCATTTCACAGAGCGGCGACACCATGTGTCCACCAACTAGCCTTCCTGATTACAGCTAATTAGAGAGGAGGTGGGAGGCATTTTTTAAATGATATTAAGACACAAGAACGCCCAAAGTTCCCAGGCCTATCAGCAAGACCAGGTGACAAGAGAGAGACTGATACGAAAAGTGGGAGAAGCCAAGAGAAGCGGACGTTTTGTGCAAATCTGTCCCTAAGAAATGAGCCAAACAGGACAGCAGCACAAAGAAAGCACACACACACACACAGAGACAGGAGAGCCCCGCGAGGTGCCGTTGCGAGGTGTTACTCGGGAAACCTGCTAAAGCCAGAAACTAGATGAAAAGTCCTGAGAGCACCTTTTCAGGGGGGAGAATTCCAAATCAAAACTACTGTTAACAGCATTGCTAAGAGTCACTCTGTAGTTAGGCACATCCAAGTCACAGGGTACTCAATATGAAATCATACGGGGCCCACTATATGCCACTGCACATGGGCTTTCACCCAGTTTCGTGGTTCAGCAATGCTGTTTGTTTGCTCTCCTTTTTAACCCCAAAGTAAAATACGAAGCAACATATGTCACCAGGTAAATACCCAGCATGATTTAAGGGTCTCAGCTTTTCAAAACTCCCCCTTTTGAAGTTGCAACGTTTCTTTCATAAGTCCCTGGGAACCAGACTTGGCTTTTGAGGTTTCCAGAGGAACAGCACTGGGCTCACATGCAGGTGGAAGCCTTAGTTTAGTAATTTTCTTCCTCCTATGGTTTACAAACTTCCCCTCTGAAGGAGCAGCTGTATGCGTGTGGGTGTGTGGATGTGTGTGTGCGTGTGCATGTGCATGTGCGTGTGTGTGTTGTGGGGGAAACATTGCATCTATTACAGATGCTTCTTCCTTCAGGCTCATTTAAGTCTGAGAACACATCCTTTAGTAATTGTGTCATCCCCCCCCCCCGTCCCATTTCTCTGCTTTGCTCGAACTGGACCATAATGACATGAGACAGGTCGCATGATGGCAGTTTAATGGCCTGAACTCAATCCACGGGTACATCATGGTGGCCACCTTGGGATCTGCTCTCATCGTCACGATGTGACAGAAAATACCAGCAGAGCCAGAATGGATGGACAACTGCAATGGTGGAGACAGGGCGTCGGTAAGTGCAGGGGACAGGGACGCGGCTCTGAAAGTCCCAGGGCACCCCAGCAGCCATAACATCACCCTCACCAGACTCCCCCCTCCCCATCCCTGTCCATGCTGTTCTTAGGGCACACTTCACTCAACAGCATTCACTGACCATGGTCTCTGCTCAGCTCTGAGGGCACAAATAGAACACACACAGGCCTGGCCCTTCAAGGGGCTTACTGTTTCTCAGGGGAGCCCGCAGAAGCGTTTAAATAAGCAAATGTGCTAGAACACCATAGACATCGCAGTGATGGGTCTCCACGCACAGGAGAACAGTAGCGCCTAAGAGCAGTGGAACTGAGCTGCCTTTAAGTGTCCAATATGGCTGAAAGAGGAGATGGGGAGAGGGATTTTATGGTCTAGAAATTTAAAAATCCAATAGTAAATCCAAAGGGCATGCAATGCTTTCAAAGGCCCATGTGAATAAATGGATGGGTTCTGGATTCCCTCAAAGAATAAGTTTGAAGATTAAATTGAACAAATTCTCTGAGCATACTGAGGGGGGAAAAATAGAAATTCAAAACAGTGTAGTGGTTATACAATTAACTCAATATGACAGCAAGAGCCCTGGCGAATGCTTCCATGTTTTAAGGAAATGGATACCATGACCCTCTAATTTTTTTCAGGAAACTACACAATGGTGATAATATCTTTCACGGGTTTGTTAGGATCAGAGAAATTATGTGTGTGTGTATGCATGTGAATATGTGTGCATACATACACGTATTTCATGTTATACAGAAATATATTTATATTAAATATAAAAAAGGCAACAAATATAAATTTATATTACAATCTTTTGTACAATCATTTACAATCTTTTGTAGACCCTATTAGTAGATGCTGTTGTCTCTATTGCTTTTAATCTTGATTTGTTGTAGTTAACTCTAAAACAGAGGTCAACAAATTATAGCCCATCGTCAAAATCCAGCCCACAGAGGGCCAAATCTATTTATTCATTGTCCAAGGCTTTTATGCTCTAGTAGCAGGTTATATAGGTGGACAGGAAAGATACATCTCACAAAGCTAGAAATATTTACTATCTGACCTTCATAGAAAAGTTTGATGACCCCTGCTTTAAAATAATCACATGATATCAATCTACCTTTTCCCGTGTGTGTGTGTGTGTGTGTGTGAGTGTTTTGATATTTGGGTGGAGTGGAGGTGGTTGGCAAAAAAACTGACTCCTAGGAAAAGTTCTGTGATCAGGTAAGTAGAAAACACTACATACTGTATTCCCCTCTGGGAAATTTAAAACGCACCTTGGCATATGAATGGCTTTAAGAAGTCCCGTATAAAAGAAACCTGTTTAGATTCATTTCCCTAACTGAGTTGGATATTTTTTTCCCTCTACGAACGTGTATTAACAAATATGGCAAATGCAGTGGACTGGCCACCCAAGACAACTCAGAGACCTCTTCCCTTGCACTGCAAATGTTACAACATTAAATACTTTCTAGTTAAGCCTGCCTCGTGCCTAACCGTGGCCGTGTCCCATAGTTTCGGCCAATAAGATACAGAACTCTTAGAGGTATGGGTCCTTCCAGAAAAACAAGTGAGGCCTTACCTTTATTCTTAATGAGCTGCCTTTGCCCTCCCCTTTTCCTCTTGGCCAGAAGTCAGTGGGGGAGCAGCCACTCTGTGCTTCCCAGGCCAGGGAATGAAGGCTAAGCCTAATATATTGATGAGAGTAGAGCCCAAAGATGGCAAAAGCCTGGGTCTCCGACTATATCCCTGAAACACTGCTCTAAGGCAGAGCTGCCTACTCCTGGACTTCTTACCAAATCAAAGAAATACTTTCTGTTTATGGCAGTGCAGGATATAGGAAGTTCTTCTCAGATTTTAATATGGGTACAAATCACCCAAGGATTTGTTACAATGCAAATTCTGATTCAGTAGGTCTGGGTTGGGGCACCTACCCACCTACCTGGTGATGCAGATGCTTGTCCATGAATCACACATGGAGTAGGAAGGTCACTGAGTTTTCTGTTCTTTGCAGCACAGTACTGTCATAACCATTAGGTCCTCTGGAATTCATCATCCAAGGAGAACACTTTGGGAAATTCTGAGGATTCTCATCATCAAGCTCCCCATTTCCATGAGCCATTTAGAAGGTAGGCTCTACCTGGTGTACCCTTCAGAGGATTTGGACTTCCTTCCTGCATCATTTCTCATACAATGCTTTCCTTATTATGGCCCACCACGCAGTGCAAATCTACAGTGAATGTGGGCAGTGGAAATGTTTTCCATGGCTCTCCTTGGCATAGCTATAGATGATAATGAAAAGATGATTCTTTGAGCATCATAGAATTATAGCTTCCTCAAAGATTTACCCAATCCTTTAGTGATAGGTAAGGGATCTAATGGCAAGAGAGGCCAACCGATTCCCCCCAGGTGACCTAGGAAATGGAGTGGGGAGGGAGGGAGGGCAGAGCTGAGTGGGAGTGCCCTTGCACATGGGGGTCTCCACTCATGGATGTGTCTAACATTAATTCGCACTTCACACAAAAAAGACTTTCAGAAGAAAATGTGGGCTCCTTTGTACAAGCGTGCCCCTTCTATCACATATACATGACATATCAAGTTCACATTTCCAAACTCTTCCTGCTGCCTGTGTATTCAGTGACTGCAAAGCCAGCCATTTCCCTTCTCATCATGATTAACCCAGAGCGTTAGCAAATCCCCAATCTATTTAGAGATACAGATCCGTAAGGGAGGCTTTCCTCATCCTTTCTCTAAAATGTAGTTCCACTTGACCTAATTGGGGCTTGGGGAGATTCCAAATCTCATTTTTTTCATTTTTCCAAGTGAAACCATGGGTTTGACAATGGGGCGTGTGAAGTATTTCCGACCGTCTTTGTTAATTAAAGGGAAAGTTTTCATCTTAGAATCTTGAGAGTTTTAAGAGCGAATGAAAAGTAGATGAAATTCAGGAAGGGCTAAAATAGCTGAAATGTTCTATTTTTTTTCTTTTTAATAATTGGTGCTAAAGAAGGAATATGGGCTCTAGATTTTAAATCCTACCATTGAAGGGAGGAAGGTAGCTTCTAAGTGTTTTGACATGTAGAGGAAGGGTTCAGGGGCCAGCCAGCAATAACTTTGTCCTGCTCCTGTGTTTGATCCCATGCCCATGCCCAAGCTCTGCTTGTAGGCTTTTAACACAAAGTACTGCTCCTCACTTCTGTGGCTCTTCCTGCTCATCAGGTGTGTTAGTCACTGGTCATTTTCATTTTGAATTTGTAGGATAATCCTGTTTCAAAGCGCAAATAAGGTCAAATTTAAAAGGTGATTCCTCAAGGCCATAAAGCAAGGCCACTGCATTCCCTAAAAATAGCTGTCAAAACTTCTAAATATCTCTCCTTGTCAATGATTTGAACACAGTTTCTGTTCCAAGGGCTCTTTAATGTGACAGTAGAGTAAGCACTTACCTACCCAGGTAGGTAAGAAAGCATAGGCCAGAAAGTCCACAGATCTGGATTCTAGACTCAGCTCTGACCTTCACTGGGAACTCAAGGAAGCCCTTCATGCTCTGGGTTACTTAACTTTATTATCTGTAACTTAGGGATATATGGTATATGGTTATCCTACAGGGTGTTATGGGTTGAATTGTATCCTCCAAAAGGACACGTGGAAGTCCTAACACCCCTGTGCCTATGAACATGGCCTAATTTGAAAATAGGATCTTTGCAGATGTCACCAAATGAAGATGAGGTCACTAGGGTGGACCCTAATCTAACATGACTGGAGTCCTTATAAGAACAAAATGCCATGCGGGGGCACCTGGGTAGTTTGTTATAGCAGCAACAAGAAACTATACAAGATAACATTTTCCCTGGCTAACCCCTAGGCTTGCTGTACTAAAGACAAAGTTAAAAAAAAAAAAAAGTTTAAAAACCAAACATTTATTTTAGTATTATCATGATTCTAATTAATTTTAAAGATATGCCATGTACTCAATTCTACCTTTCAATGAATGGATAAATAAGTGAATCAAAAAATTTCAATTATACAAAGGCATGTAGACCAAATTGTGTTTAATGATAATTCTTCAAGGGCAAAATTTTAGTAATAATAGTTTCTTCACTACATAGTACAGTGGCTCCCCCAGAACAAGCCTTCTCTAAATGTTCTTTTACTTGATTAATCAGAAACAAAGATGGTCCTAGGAATACCACACAGCCACTGGGATGGAAAGAAGGCAAGGAAAGGGTGCTAAGTAATTTCTTCCTTAGAGTATGCCAATATCCCTGTCATCCTCACCCACTGAGATGATCAGAGTTTACAGAATGTGGCCAGTTTCCTTTGGGGTGACTTTACTTCTTCGGATCACTCCCGATACCTAATTAGCAGCCAGACACTTCCTTATAAATAGCCATGTTTTCAGCACATTAGGGCATTTCCCCTCTCAGGACTAGAGACAGATGTTCAAAGGATGATCCTAGCTGACAAAGCAACATCTGGCATTTAGCATCTTGCTGTGACTGATTGTCTGATATATCACCCCAAAGTGAGGAGCAGCAGAGCCCTAGAATGGGAAATGGATCACGCAGTGCCAATGTTCCACTGAACGTGGAGACTTTGTGTGTTAGAGCAGAGGGGAGAAAGGAAAAAAAAAAAAAAAACCCAACTGTATAAAACGTGATCAATTTCACAACTCCAGAAACCAAACCGAAATAAGCATCAAAAAGATGACATGGGAGCCATTTGAGAGACACAGAAAATGTAGAAGTCTTATATGAAAATATGCTACTATCTGGGGATTATTATTCCTAAAGCCAACAACAGTAGTCTGGATATTTGGCTATAGTCAAAGCCCTACATTTTATGATTCAAGAGGCAAAAGGTCTGTGTCCCAGTAGAGCCACCCACATGTGATACTAAAAAGAGATGTGATCTTGGGCAAAGTACTTCATCTGTAACTTAGTGTCCAAATATGCAAAAGTGGGTGCGTGGCTAGCTTATTAGGTAGTCATGAGAATTTCTTGAAATTATATATAGCAAGCATAGCATCTGGCACAGTTATGTGCTTAAATGATGAACGTTTATTGATCAGTTAGCATGTGGTGGGCACTGTGATAAGGGCTCGGGTTGCGTTCCTGAAGGTAACAGTGTGGTGGTTCCAAGCATAGGCTGCCTGGGTTCATATCCCAGCTCTATCGCTGACTTTTTACATAACCTTGCGAAAGTTACTTAACTTCTATGTGCCTCAGTGTCCCCATCTCTAAAAGCAGAGAATACTGTACCAACTTCACAATTTGTGGTCAGAAATAAATAAGCAGAGGGGCGCCTGGGTGGCTCAGTTGGTTGAGTGGTCGAGAGTCTGACTCTTAGTTTCTACTCAGGTGATAATCTCATGTGTCAGGGGATGGGGCCCCTCATGGAGCTCCATCTGAAGATTCTCTCTCTCTACCTCTTCCTACATATGTGCACACATGCGTGGGTGCTCTTTCTCCCTCTAAAATAAATCAATAAATCAGGTAGGAAGGAAGGATGGAAGGATGGAAGGAAGGAAGGAAAAGGAAAGGAAGAAGATATGGGGCACCTGGATGGCTCAGCTGGTTTAGGTACCTGCCTTCAGCACAGGTCATGATCCCAGGGTCCTGGAATGGAGCCCTGCATTAGGCTCCCTGTTCTGTGGGGAGTCTGCTTCTCCTCCACCTGATGCTTTCCCTACTTGTGCTCTCTCTCTCCCACTCTCTCTGTCTGTGTCACATAAATAAACAAAATCCTAAAAAAAAAAAAAAAAAAGGAAAAGGAAAGAAAGAAAGAAAGAAAAAAGAAAGACACAAATATGTTCAATGAACTTAGAAACAGTGCCTGGCACATGATAAGCATTCATAAGTATTAAGTAATGTTATTATTGTCCCCTTAATCTTTGCACCCCTTTACTATTAGATATATTTGGTCAACAAAGGAGCTGAGTTGAAACAGTCTAAGTGAGCTGTGGATCCAGGATTCAAATATAGGTAGTCTTGCACTTGGTACAAAATTGGATTAAATTAGGTGATGCTGGAAGCCAGAGCCCACCAAATCTTTTTTACTTTTCATCCACCCTTTTCAAAATGAACTGGCTTTATGACTCTGGCAAATTTCTTAAGCACTCTGGGTCACATGTCTTTTTATTTATTTATTTATTTGACAGACAGAGATTACAAGTAGGCAGAGAGGCAGTCAGAGAGAGGAGGAAGCAGGCTCCCTGCTAAGCAGAGAGTCCGATGGAGGGCTCGATCCCAGGACCCTGGGATCATGACCTGAGCCGAAGGCAGAGGCTTTAACCCACCGAGCCACCCAGGCGCCCCTCTGGGTCACATTTCTATAATGGGAAAAATATTATTGATACCTCATCAGGTGATGAAGATTTAGTATGATGATGCAAAAAATTCCATATCATACAGCGTGGTACATAGAAAGCCCTCAAAATATGCTAGCTACCATAAGAAATATCTTATGAATACCTGAAGACTTGCAGTCATTTCGTGCCATACCGATTTTAGGACAAAAACCAAATGCAACCAAGTTTAATTCTCAGTGCTTATGCAGGACATTTTCCTCATCCTATGACATTGTTCAAGAACTTTCTTGTAATAACTGTCTGGTTAGGGCCCTGGAAAGACTCCTGGCCATGGGAAACTGTCTTTGGGTCTTTCAATGATGTGAAATACCTGGACTTTTTCTTTTCTTTTCTTTTTTTCAAGATTTTATTTATTTATTTATTTGACAGAGATCACAAGTAGGCAGAGAGGCAGGCAGAGAGACAGATTGGAGGAAGCAGGCTCCCTTCTAAGCAGAGACCCGATGCGGGGCTCGATCCCAGGACCCTGAGATTATGACTTGAGCCGAAGGCAGAGGCTTTAACCCACTGAGCTACCCAGGTGCCCTTACCTGGGATTTTTCTAAGGCTTACTTTGGACTAGGTTTGATGATGAGCAAAGTGCTGCCTGGTCAATGCAGAATAACTGCAGCCGCTGGCGAAAGAGCAGCGTCACTGGCCCTGGGGTATTCACTAGTGTAGACCTGGTGGACGGGTCTAAACAGTAGTGGCTGACATCATGGCACCGGGATGCTGGTTGGAAAAGGAAAATCATTCAAGGTTAAGCACAGGGTGAGAACAATCAGTGATAAAGCAGCACAACTTCCACGGGGGCAAACTGTATTCTCTGAATCATTAGTACAACTCTTGTACTTTTCACACAGTGTCTAAAATGATGCTGGGATAATTGATTTTACATTAGCAATTTCGAGAATAGTATATAAGAAATAGTACAAGCCTACTCCCTAGTTGCTTGCCAAAGCAACCTTAAGAAACTGATAAGAAAACCTATTATTTTTTTTTCCTTAAACCACAGTTAAGGACCGTTATATCCCAGAAGCTGCAGAATAGGACCAGCCCCTCCCCATGGGTTGGAGGTGCCCTATCAACTCTGAGCTGTTGGCCATGTGACCCATCACGTAATCACTGGATTTGTCAGTTTTGGGGGTGGAATGCCCAAAACCTGGGTAGTGGGGTGGATCTAAGTAAACATGAACCTGGCTAAAATAGAGTTCTGTTGTCTCTGTGTGACAAACAGCTCCCCAGGCAAGTGTCCAGAGAGATCTTTGCAAGTTGTGAGAAATGGACACCCAGAGAGCCAACGTCTAGAGTGACAGGAACAGACAAGTCTCTGTCACCAGGACTGAGGTTCCTCTCCTCTCTCAGAGTCACTTTAGCATTTGGGAGCCTTAAGGGTTGGAAGCCAGTACCATCCATCTTGTCACATTTGCCCCTAAGATCCCAAATTTCCAAGCCACTAGTAGTCCCTGCAAGACTGGTGCTCAGAGGTGCCTACGCGAATGCTCTGCTAGAAGGGCCATGCTTGGGGTCCAGACTCCTTAGCGCATCTTTCCCTATGCAGCCCAAAGCCCTTGTAATCCAAAAAAGGTCCCCCTCATCCACGGCCTGATCTCTGACTTGCTATTTCTCCAAGACAGTCTCTTTGCATTTTTTACCATAGGGCTACAGGCAGGAGGGTAGAGCCATCAAAAGCATTGAGAAGTTGACATTTTTCCTAAAGCCAGCCTCTGAAAACTTCTCATGTCAGCAGACTTACCACCTCTAGGAGCAACCTATTCCATCGCTGACCACCTGTGACAGCTTTTAAAGTTGAATCCCTGTCTTTTATGCACTGGTCTCCATTGAGCCCTCAGCAGCCCAGCCTCAGAATGGTGAAGAAAGTTCATCCAGAGTCCTGCAGAGTAATGACCGTGGACAGTACCACAGATGTGGGGGTCCGGAGGCTGCACCTGGAGCTTGGTTAATCGTTGACATCTGACAGGAAACACAGTGGCAACATGAGGAGTTGTCAAAGCCAGACAAATCTGTCTTCTAAAGGAGAACCCTTAAAAATTTGGAGCCCTTTGAGTTGTCATTTCTTCAGGCCAAACAACACCAGCTCCTTCAGGCATTTGCTTTATGACCCAACTTTTAAGTTCTCTCGTGACATCATTTTCTTTCTTCCGAGCCTCGTCACCATTTCTATCACTCTCTTAAAATACAGGGACCAGAACTGATCACAAAAGTATGAAACTGACTATGTGGGGAATGCTGGACAGTGAATCTTCATATCCAAAGATAATTCAACAAAAGGAAATGGGTTGTAAGAAGACAGCAGACATCTGATTTGGTTACAATGAAGGAGTTGTGAATTTATGTTATTTTTAATTCATCAAGCTTTAGGCCTGTATGCCTTCAAAATGCCAAACTCTCTCTTCCTTCTGCTACCTCTCTCTTTACTACACAAGGCCAACTAATTTTTCAATTTAAAGTGGCATCTCTTCCAGGAAGACTCCCCTAACCCTTTTAGTCGGGGTTGGGTGCTCCTTCCAGACTCCCACCCCATCCTGTGGATATCCCTACCACAGAACTTTCCACCTGCTTTAAACTGTCTGCTGAGCTGCCTTCTCTTCAACTTGATTGCTGGTGCCCAAGACCCTCAATTACCGGACTATAGCTTGCCTTTGTAACACTGCCTGGCACCAAGGAGGGGCACGAAAACAGGTATTGATGGAAATGAATAAATCAAGTGACAAACACTGGAATGAAAATCTATGGGACAACCAGGGAAGGCATGAAAGCTGAGAGCTATGTGTCCCTGGGATTCTCCTTCTACTCATTTACTCGTCATTTCCACATGCAAGGAGAGCTTTGCCCCAGCATTCCCTATAGACAGAGGAGTCACATCCCTGATAAGAGAGTAAGGACACCAAATGGGAGTGAGACACAAAATCCCTACCAACTTCCAGTCATCTGATAGAGACCTTCACCAGCCAAAGCCCCTCTAGACTGGAATTTTTAGGGTGACCAAGGGATTTATAACGATGTGACTATAATAGAAACTGTAGACGCAAGTGTGGAGGAGGTTTTCGGAGGATGGCTTTCAGGTTATAGGAACAGGGGCCAAGAGGACAATGTGGGGTATGGTACTGGGCTTGCTCCTTAGTGCCATGGGCTCCCCTTCTGTGCTGTCTGCACAAAGCTGGGCGGGGACCACACTCTGACAGGTAGAGCCATAGGGCACAACCACAGTCCCAGAAGCACTTTGAAATACACAGGGAGTGAGGAGTGTGGTGATAAAGGAAACCAAAAATCTAGAGATAAGGAAAAGTTAACCTACTGAAGGAACCATCTGAACTAATCTGGGACTAGGCTCTGTTTTCAGAGGTGACATCACTGACAGTGCTTAAAAGCAGAATGAGGCCAGATTTGCCAAGGGACATGTGTGGGCTTCCAAGCCTTCTAATCCCTCCTCAGCCACACCCAAAAATAAATTTCAGGAGGAAAATTTTTCTTGGCAGAACTGGGTATTTTTGTCTTGCTTACCTAAACTATCATAAGTGGTTTTGTTAAAATAACAAAAAAATGAATGTTGTTTCATGAACAAAAAAATATTGTTTAGAAATTCCAGTTAGGTAAATACCCCCCCCCCACACACACACACCAACCCCAGTTTCCTAAGGGCTTTTTTGTAATAAAGCAAATTAAGCCTATTTGAGGTATGGCCTGAATGTTATTCAGTTCTGCTGGGGGCCTTTACTCTTGGCTGCAGCTACAAAAGAAGATTCACGGTAAAGGGGCCTGTGGGGGTGGCTGCCATTTACCCCCATGTTTTCATAAATGGAAGCAGCCAGGCAAAGAGCACAGCTGTCATCATTTCCCACACAGGCACCGGGGGCTTGGAAGCTAGCTACTTGAGCAAGGGCCAATATGACAGGCAGGTTTCCTCGCATAGCAAATCTAAAATTTTATTAGCAACAATTTGGACTGTTCAGGCAGGTTCAATGCCTTGTGTTAATGTCTAAAAATAGATCTGTTCCCTCTTCCTACATTTGCCCTGGCTGTTTCTCCTTTCTAAATCTAACCTATCAGAGGCGCCCACTGTTCCTTAGTATTTGCAATGGTCAGTGAACAGAAGAAGATTGGAGCTGACCAGATGTAAACTGAGAGATTCAGCAGATAGACCAAGAAAGACTCACCTGGAGCGGAAATCTGAAAGGTTTGTTTATTTAGTCTTTCTCCCGCATGCATCTTTTTGTTGCAGATTCCAATTGGAGTGGAAATGCCAGGTTGCTCCGAGAGAAGGTTGTCCTTGTAATGTGTCTTGGTCAATTGGAAATTGGCAGCACTTGTGCTCTCTTGAGAACATTTTCTTGCCAATCTTCTAGGACATTTCCCAAGACCAAGTGGATTGGCCAACTGGACAACATTTCACTAAGCACACAAACTTTTCATAGTGCAATCCAGACTTTTCAGAACTCTCAGTTCTTAACAAAGTAGACAAAAATAATCGAGCTTCACTCTTCCCTACTCAGGTTCTTCCAAAATCACCGTTGTGGCCTCCCTAAAAGTGAGAGATAACACAAATTCGCTCTCAAGTAAGTAAGGCTAATTAAAAGAGACACCTACATTTAGAGGAAAAACAAAAATGTAGATGAAACCACTTTTAACAGATTAGCCAAAAATTCAATTGTGCTTCTTATAAGAGCTTAACCTTTTGTTCAGGATCAGTTATAACATCATTAACTTTATCCAAAGAAATATATTTATCTTGGGTACAAAATAGAAAAGGTCAGGTACGAGATTCCAAAACTTTAAAAGAGAAAGATATATCTCTAAATTACTAAGTGAATTCAACCTTTTGGAAAAACATTTTATATTCATTAAGAACCTTCTTACTGTGGGGAAAAATTACAAAATCCACCAGTGGTGAGAATTATGTGAGTGTTTGGTTCACTCGAATTCCTCTAAAATTACAGTGTCGAGTCATGTGTAGTTAAAGCACCCTTGAAAAATACCCTCCAGCCTGTGTTGGGGGTGGGTTATTAAATAAACTAGATTAATTATGATTTTACAAATGCAGTGGTAAATTAAATAAAGTATCAAAACCAAATCCATTCACAGCTGTTTGGAAGGATTTTTGGCTTAAAAACTTCACTTATCACCAAATAATATAATCAGGCAATTACCAAGTGACAACTGAGTGATGATGATAGCATCAAAGCAAAAGGGCAAGAGTCTTAAACTCCCAGGAAAGTCCCTCATGTTCAGATCACAATGTACCAAAGAGGAAATATAGATATACATATCTCCTATATATATCCTCCTATATATATCCTCCTATATATATCTATATCTCCTTTTTGGTACATTGTTGGTACATATATATATATATATATATTTTTTTTTTTTTTGGCCTGATTTTGTCTGCCTTCCTGGTCAGCAATAGGTAAGTGATAACTTTTCAGCAAATGATGTTTTGATCCCCAATCAAAATCTGCATGAGGCACAGTGGGCATAGGACCTAGGACCTGTGATACTTTTAAGGGCCCAGGACAATGTTTTTGTTTATTTTAGAAGCATAGGGAAAAAATACAAACTTTTAAGTCAAAGAAAATGTTTTTATATATTATTATTACATCATTTATCTACCATGGCAGTCATAAAATATAATTTTTTTCCCCAATTTATTTATTTTCAGAAAAACAGTATTCATTATTTTTTCACCACACCCAGTGCTCCATGCAAGCTGTGCCCTCTATAATACCCACCACCTGGTACCCCAACCTCCCACCCCCCCGCCACTTCAAACCCCTCAGACTATAATTTTTACTTTTAATTTTAATGAAGCAAAAGGCCCACCAAGGCAGAGGCAGCTAGATTCCATGAATTGATTACATGGCCCTGTGTAGACCCCTCCCATGGGACCACAAGGTGAGTGGCTGCCTTGGTGAGTGGCAGGAACCAGCTGGGTGTCAGACTGAGGGTGGAAGAAAGAGGAGGGGGTGGCTTGGGGCGTGTTCATTGGGCCAAGGGGGTGGCAGGGTTTAGGTTGTAGGCCACATAAAGAGCTCTGTCCCCCACAGGGCAGCAAAGCTGAGGCTCTATGAATAATCCAACAGCTCTGCTTTCTTCACTACTATATCTCAAGTCCAGAAATGACACCTGACTCATAATAGGCACTAATAATAGAAAATTTAAATGATTCCGGGATATGGTATGGAAACTACTGGCAGAAACAAGACAGAGCTGTATCCCTCTCATGCAGTTCTTTACCCCATTTCTTTAATGACTAGTGCCAGCCCCTACTGATTCCTCAGTGACATGTTTACTTCTTTGATGTTCATCTATATCCATCCTTCCTCTCACTAAGAATAAATTCCCATTGAGATAGCTTGGATCTCAGTTTAAGGCTTGGCTCCTTCACGCACCAGCTCTATAACTTTGAGAGAGTTCTCTACCTTCTCTAAGTCTCAGCTGCCTCCTGAAGAACATGGATATCTGTTCCTACATCAGATGGTCATGAGATAATGTGTGTCATGTGCTAAGCCCAGTGAGAATTACATGGTTAGGTTCTAAAGATAGGACTTCCCTTTGTGTCCACTATATATCACCAAGCATAGAACCACACTCAGTAACAGTTTTTACTGATGTTCCTGTAATCTACCCCTAAATATTTGCAGTTAACTCATTTTATACACAACTCTTAACAAAAGGCATTGCTAAGTTCAAGAGTCAGGATGAATGGAAGCCAGACAGCTGCTTGGTAACACAAATGAGAGCGGACCCCAAACATCACTGGAGAGATGATGAGATGGACAGAGTATGTGTTTGGCAGATGTTCTGATAAGTTACTTGCGATGAGAGGTACAGAGATATAGGGAGGAGGTAAGAAGATCAAGGGGCCTTGAGAGTAGGCTGCCTCCAGAGGAGGGTGGGTTCTCAGAGCCCATGTTTAATTGAAATGCAAGTCTGGGATGAGAGCTGGGCAGAAAGGACACCAGAAGGGAGCCACCAAGGGCATACCTTCTCGGTCCTTCCACCATTGAGTCCTCAGCCTGGCTGCCAAGTAGATATAAAACACACATTTTAAGAAAACGGACTTGAATGTGTGACAATATTTGCTACCAGGGACCGTCGCAGCCTAGACTCACCTGGAGACACATTACAATCCCTGCACCTTGGTCCTCTCCCTGAGGTTTTCCCCAGCCATGGGTCCCTCAGTTGCACACAGATACTGATTTTCCTTTCTTCTGGTATCCCGAGCACCTTTTATCCCTTCTTTAATTTTTTCACCTTCAATAAATTCATTCAAACACATTAATATGTGCTTAAGAGTATATACTATGAGATACTTTGCTAGGCAGAAAAAGGGATGCTGTGTATTTTTTTTTTAATTTTACTTTTTTCTTTTAACATTTTAAAAACTGAGATATAAATTACATAGAGCATTACATTAGTTTCAGGTGTACAACATAATGATTCAATTTATTTATATATTGTGAAATAATCACCACAATAAGCCTCATTAATGTCCATTGTCATCAAGTACAGATGCTCTGTGTATTTTAAACAAGGTTTTAATCTTCTCCCCGGCAAGATATTTACGACCCTAACCTAAAAACGTGGAAACCATCATTCCACTCTGAGATCTGAGGATCAGATCAGCTGTCTAATTCATTCACTCATTCATTTATATAAAAAAAAAATTACTGAACACTTCCTAAGCACCAGACAATGCTTTAAGCCGTCCACATAAGGCACTGAATGAGACAAGTCTTACGGAGGAGAAGACAGATACGTATATAATGGCCAGTGGAGGTAAGGGCCAAGAAGAGAAGGGGAGCCAAGCACAGGTACAAGAGTCACAAGGAGCTACTGAGCACAATGTGGAAAGAGCTGGTTGAGCAGAACAGAAACTCCACTACTCACCACACTTCTCATTCTTTCTCACCAGTCTTTGCCTTCCTCCTCTGATATTCCTCCTGGATTCAAATTGACTCAGTCTTTCATACCTTCCAAGGTGGTTTTGTCATTAGCTGGAAGAAGAACTGGCTGGACAGAACTTTTATTCACCTAGAAGTTAATAATAATGTTGAAAATTTCAAATGTTTTATAGTAATCTAGTCATTAAGCTCTTCTGTTGTATTCTGAAGTATCGAGTGTTTTCTCCCATCCCTCCACATATCAATGAAAAGAGCATCCAGACATTATATATTTATATATATAAGTGTAAAACTTTCATTTAAAATTTTTAGTATAAATTCTACCTCTTTAATCTGAAACATTGCTAGAAACATTCCTAAAATGGGGAGGGAAGGAAAAATTCTACCCAATGTTGAAGGTTTTGCAGGTATAATATCGACTTGTTTCAACACATTGCAAATACAGGGGTCTTGTGTTTTCAAATGGACATGAGGCAGTTAAAATGCCACATACCAGCTCCACGCCTTCTATCTTATAGCTCCATTCTCTGTTTAGACAAGGAGTACTTCTACCGATTATAATAAGCACATGGACTAATGTGATTTGGGGGCCTTGTAAGCCACATCTTTGTTAGTTTTAAATTCCACCACTTTATGTATGAAATTGTGGTAATTTTATTCATTTCAGAAAGTGCTCCACAATTATGCTGTGTCCGTCAGAACCCTTTCAATTAAGCCAATTAAGCCCTGTTTGCATTATTATTTCTGTTATAGACAGATGATTTAATTTTATCAATTTCTCTCCTAATGGCCCATACACGTACCAATTATACTTAAAATCACAACTTTCTCTTACCTTGTTCTATCTTGAGCCTCTTCTTGGCCTTTCTCAAATGCTATTAACAATTATTTTTGAAAATACAGGAAATATTCTGGGCCATTCCAATAATATTGAAACTTTGGCAAGTTTATAAATAATCATTTTCTCCCTTTTATGTATTCCTGATATTTAAGCCATAAATTATTTGGGTTTATTTTCACCCTCTAGTCATTTCACAAGAATCCTCTTCTTAATTTTTTAAAATATTTATTTATTTATTTTAGACAAAGAGAGAGTGTGTGAGTGGGAAGAGGGGTAGAGAAAGAGAGAGAGAATCCTCAAATAGGGTCCCTTCTGAGTGCAGAGCCCAATGGAGGGCTTGATTTCACAGCCCTGAGATCACGACCTGAGTTGAAACCAAGAGTCAGATGCTTAACCAACTGAGCCACTCAGGCACCCGCCTCTTCTCAATCTTTGTAATACAGAATTTGTACCTTAGAAGACAACCTTAATCTCCACTTGCAGTAAGACTTCTGACTTACTTTGACTTAATAACTAAGGAAGATGGTGTGAGAAACTCACTCAACATATTATATGATCCCTTCTTTGCATAGCAGAGAATTCCAGAAAATACAGACATGACACATCAAGCAGTAGCCATTTCATTAGGATATGTCAGCTATTTTCCCAAGTTATTTAATTCTGTTTCGCTTTCTCTTCCAGGTGTAAGTCTCTTTAATTCCTCCCCGTTGCCCCCCTCCCCTTATTTTCCTTCATACCTTGTTACACCTGAACTTTCTCTGTTGTTTTTATCTCCTGGAGCAGCTTCCATTGGGTTCCCAAGGTGTGTACTCTGTGCCATACTTTGGGCTGTCTCCCTACATTGAGAACAATCTCCTACCCTGACACCCTCCGTCTTCATCTTCAATGAGCTTCACTTCTGCTAGGAACTGTATCTGAACCAATTTTCCTACCCAGCTGCATTCTCCAGGCTATTCCCATGAATGCTGTCTTGGCCCAACCCAAGTGCCAGCACTTTAGGAGAAAGATACTACATGTTTCCATTTCTTCTTCTAAAGCAGCATGTTTGATTCTAAAAATAATATCTACCTTCAATATAAGAATTCTGAACTCAGTGTCAGAGCCTTTCACCCAAACCATGGCAAGATCTGCCAAGTCAACTCCCATCATTCCTTCAGGTATTTCTTTCCAGTTTTCTAGAAGTTCTAGGACCCAAACCCCCAGAAGGTGAAAAGCAAGGATAGATATTTCTTATAATAAAAGGGTAAGAAAATCCATTGCACACATCATATGGGTCATTTTGTGCTAGCAGCGAAAGAACGGACTATTCTTAAGATATAAAAATGAAAAGATGGGTGATTTAATAAAAGTTCTGAGGCTTCACTGGCCTTATCTCCATCCTTTTTATTTTCAGAGATATTTTGAAGGGAGTTCACACAATAGTAATGATCCATCATCAGTTTGGTGCTCTAAAGCTCAAGCTGTCCAAAAGTTTTCCATTGACATTTCATCTTTAAGAAGAGTAATTACTCCAATTATTCTCCAAATTTTGGATTCCTCTATAGTATGCGCACAAAGCCAAAAGTGTTACTTGTCATATGTTTGTGTGCATGTATATGTGTGTATACATATAGATATAATGAAATATATATATTTACCAAATATATATATTTACCAAAGATAGATAGGTAGATAGATATCAAAGTAAAGAGTGTTCCCAATGTAATTTTCATTCCTTTTTTACACTTAGGAAGAAAAAGGCCTCAACATTTTCGAGGGTTGTCTATAGTATTTCGTTTTTATGGAAACATTAGAAAGAGAGAGCCAATTATGCAAGACTCCATTTAATTTTGATTGCCTTACAATACAAACTGCTGAGGTTTTATAGGCTCCCACTAAAGAAAGAAAAAGACTTACCACCTAATTCCAGATATCTTGTGACTTATGAACCTTCAGACATAAAATCATTGAGTCTCCAGGGCAAGAAAGAGCCTAAAGTGGAAACAAGAAAATCAAGCTAGTCAGTAATGAAGATCAAAACTAAAAACGTTCAGTCCTGAATAAGCCTTTTTTTTTTCTTCAACTTTTACATTTGTCCTTTTTTATTTATTTGTTTTGAGTCTACTTACATCTGGTCAGAATCCCTTGTTGTTCATTTCTAGTGGTTTTTCTAGCCCAGCTAACAAGGAAGATAGGTTATTTACCAGGCCAATGGTAGGACTCAATTAAAAAAAAAATTAAAATAGTTACATGTTATTTGTTAAGTTAAACAAAGGTCACCCACTCGAAGGCCTTCAGGAGCCTCATTGACAGTCTGTTGTTTCCCACAATGGCAAGGCAGCATTCATTCACGTTCACGCGGTACCCCACGTTACTGCTGGGTTAGGATCCACCGCTCTAAGAGCTGCTACAGCCGGTAAGGTCAACGTGTAAAGCAGCCCAGGATGAAACAGTGTGAAGCAGAGGTGCCTGGCATCCACAGGAGGGCACAGAACCCTGCAATCAAAGCAAATGCGTGTCTGCAACCTGAGTTTTGGATCCCAGGTCACCAGTTTATGATATCCCTCCAGAATTAGGAAGTCTTTATCAATGGAAAACTGAATTGCATCTCCCATTATATTAGAATTACTATGTTTCAGTGTTATGTCTGCTTTGGGAGGATGTTTAAAATTCCTTTTTGATCACCTGATATAAGGAGAATTTTTAAATCCAAAGACAGTACAGCAGTGAGGTCCATCCTATACCAAAAGCAGATGAGTCACTACACTTTCTATTATGAAAGTGTAATCTTTGTTCCCACAGCAACACATAATAACAATGAAGGTATTATTTAGTATAAAACCTCCAATGCTTCTTTGTATCTTCCTCCTGTCCATACCTACCCAGTGATTGTTCAATGAGATGTAATCTCGCTCAATCTTCTTCCGTCTCCGGGAAGGCATGGCGCTTGCCTACAAAAAGGTCATAGTTTGGAGAAGTAACATACATGTACACAAAGGACTGTAATAGGAATATGGCATTGCTACGCGAGTTGTTTTTAAAACGTGGTAAGGGGTACAGATAAAAGGGAACACTCAGTGATATAAGAAAGGCATTGAAATGGTCCTTGAAGACAGACCAGCACCAAATTATGTCAGGAAAGAGCTGATTGGCATCGAGCTACACAGAGCAGTCATGTTAATGAGGCATGGAGACTGGAACCACTGTGAGCATTTGGCAGTGGATAGCCAGATCACAGGGAACATGTGGGCAAGTAAGTGGGACAATGGGATTCTAAGAGAGATGGGTTGAGCTCTTTCCTCACTGACTGCTCCATCTCACACTCCATATCTTTTTTCCTCCTCATCACCTGCCCCCATTTCAGTAATAGAGCCCAGAGCTCAGTCCTTGGACCTCTTCCACTGTCCCCTCATATCTTTTATTCTCATGGCTTTAAGCACCACCCTTATTCTGATGACTTCATGGTTTGTGTCTTCAGTGCATGACCTGAACTCCACACATGCACATTCCAATTTCCCATAGACCATCTAGACCAAGAAGTCTAACAGGCATCACAATGTTGAGCCCTAAAACCGCCTGGTGTTCTTTGTAGGTCTACTCCTCCTCCAGCCTTCCCCTCTTCTGGTTGATTTCCTTCCAGCTGCTCAGGCCAAAAATCTTGGGTTCATCCTTGACTCTTCTTTTTCTCACACCCACAGACAATTACTAGAAAATCCTATTGACTCTACTCTCAGATTACACCCAGAGTTTGACCATTCCTCCCCACCTTCTCTGCTACGCTCTAGACAGAGCCATATCATCTCTCACCTGGATTCCAATATCCTCCCAATAGACCTCTCTGCTTCTGCCTTCCCCTCCTACACACATGGGATTCTTAGTGCAGGATCCGCAGTGATTCAGTTAAACTGCAAAGCAGATCATGTCTTTCTTTGACTCTCAATAGTGAAAATGGCCTTGACTTGCTCACAGGAGAGCCCCAGATTCCTCCAATGGCTGGGCAAGCTTTCGTTCCCTCAACTACAGCCAAAGTGGCCTCCATGCTGCTCTTACAGTCCCTACCTCATGGCCTTCATGTCGTCATTCTGTTCACCTTGAAGGTTCTTCCTCTGGACATCCACAGCTCCTCAATTTCTTATGCCTTTTGCTTATAGGTCACCTGCCTACTGAGGCTTCCCTGGCCACCCTGTCGAGAATGGCATCCTCTTTGATTTTTTTTTTCTTTTTTGCACTTATCATATGTATTTCATTTATTTATCATGTTTATTCTCAGCCTCCCTCTTTGATGTAAGCTCCAAGAGGTCAGAGAAGTTTGTGGGTTTTGTTCACTGCTGTATCTCCAGCATCCAGGATAGTGTCTCTTATGCAATAGGAAATCAATAAATATTTGGTGACTGACTGCACAAAGAAGAACCTTAAGTGTTTTCAGGCAATGAGAAACCACTGAAGATGTTTGAGTTGAGTCTGAAGAAAGGGAAATTAGCAACAAGTCTTTGCTGAAAACTTGCACTGTATCTTTGGGGTACAAATGGCATTTCAGGGGCAACTGTTCAAAAACAAAATATTAGAAAAAAATGCCATGACTTCCTCCCCTGACCCATATTGATTGCATCCCTGTTTTCTCTGATTTGATAAGCTTATCAAGACAGTGTGGCATTATGGAAAAATTAAGGATACTGGGGTAAAAAAAAATACCAAAGTTAAATTTCTGATTCTAATAGTATCAATTTCATCTATAAGATGGAGGTTATAATAAAAATTCTTTATTATGGGTTATAATGATTAGTACTTATTACTAATATATACTAATGTGTATAGAAGATCTGGCAGATAGTAGGTATATACAAAATCTTAGCTTCTCTGATTTAATAATTAATTAGAGCACAACCAGCCTTTTAAACTTACCTGCCTATTTTTTCATACTCTATTCACTAAAATTCTTGCTAATGTTATGGGTAGAAATTATCAACCAATATTTGACTAACATGCTCAGTAATAAAATATGCCTGCTGTACGATTCCTTCTGCTATGTTTCATTAATTTTTCTATGATCCAAGCTTTCAAATTCTGCATCCATCTCTGACTATCCCATCAACTCCCAATCTTTTTCAGTCCTTGGGGAAAAAAAAAAACAACACTACTTTATCAAGAGCTTTATTGAATTAAAAATGCATTCATTTTTTATTCTGTATTTCTTTCACAAAGAAAGCTTTAAAAATCAAATTTAAGACTAAAAAAGATTGGAATCACCACATCCCACTCCAAATTGCCCATATAATTTCTGTATTAGGCAAAGTAGACCAGTTCAGTGGTTCTTGAACTCCTTGGTCTCAGGACCCCTTTACATTCGTAAAGATCATTAAAGACTCCCAAAGAGCTTTTGTTTATATGGGTTATACCTACTAATATTTGCTACAGGAGAAATTAAAAGAGACATTTTTTAACATAAGAATACACAAAGAGACATTTCATTAGACAACAGAGCAATGACATCGTCACACAAAGCCTGCAGAAAGCTCTGCTCTGCAATCATGAAAGGGGAGTGAGAAAGACAAACAGTAATTTTGTTTAAAAATATTAATTTTTATTTGATTATATGATTATGAGATTTGTTTTTATGGTTATGAGAATTGTTTTTACCTGCCAAAACTTCTGAAAGGGCCTTAGGGATACCTCGGGGTTCCTGAACCACAGTTTGAGAACCACTTGCCTAATTTTTGTTTGGTAACACATAATCCCCAATCTTTCAATGACTTAACATAATGAATATTTATTTTTACTCACATAGAGCCCACTGTGGCCTGGACAGGTCTTGTGCATCTTATAGCTACACCACCTGAAAGATGTGGCTTCATCTCATCAAGGGAAGGGGCATCTAGCTGGCTCCTAACTGTACTCATCCAAAAGCACACATGTCACATCTACACATAATTCATGTGCCAGAAGTAGTCACATCAATATCTGGTGACTGAATGTACGAAGCAGAACCTTAAGTTGGTTCAGGCAGTTAGAAACTCCTGAAGATGTTTGAATTGAGTATGAAGAAAGGGTAAAGAGCAAAAAGTCTCTGCTGAAACCTTGCATTATATCTTTAAGGTAGAAATGACCCCAACCCACTGCAAGGGAGGCTGGAAAACTAGAAATCCACTGGTTTACTTTAAAACTTCCGCATGAACACCCTTCTCCAAATACAGCCTTTGGAATCAGCACATCTAAGTTCCATTCAGTCTGTTGAGCAGAACGTAGATTCAAGGCATTCCTTCAGATGGTGACCAGAGAAGTGAAAGACACTTTCGGTGCAGGGATAAAGAACATGAAGAAGGGAATGGATCCAGTTACAAAGTCATCACAATCTAGGACTTCTCTGATTTAGTGAGCACTTACTATCTACATGCCAGCAATTGCATTTTTTGTCTCATTTAATCCTCACCAAAACCTCATGTGTTGGAGCACCTGGGTGGTTCAGTGGGTTAAGCCTCTGCCTTCGGCTCAGG
Organism: Neogale vison; assembly: GCF_020171115.1. NCBI lineage: Eukaryota > Metazoa > Chordata > Mammalia > Carnivora > Mustelidae > Neogale > Neogale vison. Next base: position 81,772,007 of record NC_058092.1, on the reverse strand, counting down.
TCATGGTCCCAGGGTCCTGGGATTGAGGCCCGCATCTGGCTCTCTGCTCAGCGGGGAGTCTGCTTCTCCCTCTCTCTGCCTGCCTCTCTGCCTACACAAGTAGGCAGAGATCACAAGATCTCTCTCTCTCTCTGTCAAATAAATAAATCTTAAAAAAAAAAAAAACCCTCATGTGTTATGCCATTATTTATGTCCATTTTTAAGCTGGAAAAATTGAGACACTGAGAGATTTGAATAATTTGTCCAGGGTCCTCTGGCTACCACAGGTTGGACTTGAGTCCAGATCTTTGGACATAGGACAGCATTTTAACCACGTGGGCTCATAGTACTGTCTCCCTCAGCTATCTTTTCCTCGAGAAAATCCATCATCATAAATGATGTTTCATCAGATTAACTTCATCCCCCAAACTGGGTGAGGCACATGTGACCTAACTGCTACAGGCCAACAGGGACATGGATGTCACTTGGAAAATCAGAGTACCGGTAATGGCTGTGTCTTTTTTAAATCTCACTCACTATGTTTTCACTGCTTCCCTTGGGAGGTCAAAGCATGGAATGTAAAGTGCATGAAGTACTGGGTTCTAGACCCATCTCTGCACGCGGCGAGTCCTGACACCTCTCCATGCATTGTTTTCCTCATTTTTAGAAATGAGGAAACATAGGAAGTGCAGAAGCAGGAGAATCAGACAGATCTGTGCTAGATGCCAGCAGTGTCACTGTTTCTGGGAGCTTGGCAAAGTATTTAAATTGCCAAGCTACCATTTCTTTATCTGTACAATGGAATCAATAATGAGGTCATTTAAATATTAAAGTGAGATAATACACGGGAGGAAACCTTGAAGGTACATGCACCAGGCCCACATCTCCCAACTCTACCCATTTCACCAGTTCTCTACCTGTGTGCTTCAAAAAGCATGCCAACATCTGATCCCACACAAACACTGGGAGATTCCATTCCAGTCTTTCACTCAGATTAATGCATCTGCAACCGCTCACTGGGGCATCTACCTTGGCAAATGTAAGAAAGACCCGTTCACAGACAACCATTACATAATATTAATGTTTCATTTTATAGAAAGTTTTTTTTTCATACTTTTCAAACAAATTGAAACACACATCAAGGCAGGATTTTTTCTAAGAAGAAAATGCACAAAACTTAGAATGCAGAGTTTCGTTCTGATTTGCTTAGATTATCCACTTCCTTTATTTGTGAAACAAGTTAAGAGTCCATGTAATATGCTGTTTTAGAGGAGACAAAATGTTGAGAATCAGTGCAAACTTTTTGTAAAGCTTTTTGTTAATATGTGTCAAGAGCCTGAAGTTACTCCAGGAAGTTCTATCCTCAGTAAAGAAAGTAATCATAAATATGGAAAAGACTTTATATACAAAGATGTTCAACACAGGATTATTTAAAGTATTTAAAGTGGTGTAATCTAAATTCTCCAAAACTGGGAACTAGATATGCAAATGAGGATAAATTCCAAGTATGGTATTTTATGATGTATATGAAGATTTATGATGATACAGTATATAATTTAGGAACACATTTAGTTGCCAATAACAGAAAAACCCTACTAACCGTAGCTCTAACAAAAAGAGGTTTATTCTTCTTACATATCAAGAGGCCAGAGGGGGCAGTGGCTGCTATTTTTAGCATAGCTGCTCAGCGATAACAACTGAACCCAGGTTCTTTCCAGTGGTTCGGTATGTCACAAGCCTTAACTTTTTATCCTTATGCTCATTGCCTCATAGTAGTAAGATGACTTCTATGGCTTCAAGTATCACTAACTGTTTTCAGGGCAGGGACCAGGGGAAAATGGTGGTATCAGAAATGTCTCCTCTTGTGCTGTCTCTTTCACCAGGAAGTGACACATTGTTCCCAGAAGACCCTCATTTGTGGCCCACAGTCCAGGGCTGTTTCTCATGGCCACAGGTAGCTTTCAGGGAGATTGAGCCAGTGGTTGTTGACATTCCCTCCTCTCTGGCAGAGGTGGGAATGGCAGAAGGAAGTAGTCAATCAGCAGTGAGCAGGGGAGGGACTGAAGGCAGGTGGGAGGGAGAATGCAGAATGGGAAGCAGGTTGAAGCGGCCATATTGAAACATGGCAGTGGGTTGGGGAGGATAACTTTACAATCTTGTCCCAGCCAAAAGGGTTCTTTATTTTTACAGAATTTTCAGCTAAATATCTCACTGTGGGAATCTCTCCAATCTCTAAGGCATCCTAGGAGTGTTATGTGGTATAATATGGTGGTTAGGACCAGGTGTTGGAATATGACAGACAGGAACAAATCCTAATGCAGCCACTTACTCACGGTGTGACCATGGGCAAGTTACATACCTTCTCCGAGCTTCAGTTTCTTTTTCTTTAAAATGTAAAAATAACAATAGTAACATAATTATTATTGTTGTTATTATTAGTTATTATGGAAATAACTACCTTACCTTTTCATTCTGAGGATAAATATGACCAGGAAATTAAAGCACATAGCTATATACTATAACAAGTCAGCTGATCTTATTTGAGATAGATATTAATTTATCAGATGCCAGAAAACAAGTAAGAGAGCAGACTAAGCTGAAGAAGAATTTTAGCAAAGGATGATAATAATAGCTAACACTGTTGAGACTACATCGGGGAGTGTTTTACTTGTGTAACCTCCCTGAATTCCCATCACGAATGGTGTGGTGGTACATTAGTCAGGTTAATGTAGGTTATGCTGTAGTAGAAATCACTCCCAAATCTCAGTGGCTTTGTAACTACAGAAATTTATTTCTCATTCACACAAAATTGTACAATGGGTATGAGATGTGAGCAGCAGCACTCCAAGCTGCTTTGATTGTTTGGGAATGTGTAGCTGTGGTCACTGAGGCAGGGCATACTAGCCCTGTTTCTAGCTTCTGTGAACTTGGTGTTTTAACTCCTGCCCTACATGCATATAATGGACATGCCTTGTTCTGGGGAACCCAGCAATATGCCTGAGTTACCTTGCTTTGGCCTCCTGTCTCACTTGTCACCCTCTCCTTGGGAAGCATCCTCCTCCTGAGGGCACATTCTCAATTAAAAACCAATCAAACATCCCTATAATCACCTCTTCTGTCAGGTTCTCACACCTGGACCACTATCCACTTGCCCTAATCACTCCAGGGCCAGAAACCAGACAACTAGGGATAGCTCCTATGCCCTAAGATCCACTGAAGCAATTCAGAATAGCCAACCCTAGGCCTACCTACACTGCCTCGCTCATTCCTTCCTCTGCAAACCACAAAAAAGGCTCTTGTCCATAGTTCCTTCCTCTCTTTCTGCCTTGGGATGCACTCTAGGGCTTCCGATGTAAACTCACGTAGCACAGTGTATGTCTCTTTCTCCTGAGAACCAGGAATAGTAAATTATCTTTACAAGGCGATCGTTTCCTTATCTCTTGGCCTTAGTATACCTCAGATTTTCTGTTCATACACTATATTTTAAAACGCAGGAAAGAAAGAATATGGAAAAACACACTTAAGACCCTGAATGCTTCCCTCCAGACAAGTTGGTGCCCATCTGCACAAGGATGAGGAGGCACAGTCCTCCCATGTGTGCACAGAATACATAATGTTCACATTCGTGAACAGTGCTTTCGACTATCACAGGTGGATTTGTAGCCAACGTCAGAGTAACAAACAGTGAGCTTTCATACAGTTGGGGGTGGCGGGGATGGAAACAGGTATACATCTGACCCACGGCCCTTAGAGACCCACAGTCCTTAGAGACCCTCATGTGAGCCAATGGGCAAGTTAGCTTTGCACTTACCATTTAGCCATTTTGTTCATTTTGCCAAGGGTTTACCTTTGGTACCAAGGAAGCCCACCAAATCCACAGATTCTCTGTGACCTACTTGAATGCATTTTTATCACACTGTCAAAATAAAAATTTGGTATCTTTCCCTTTTCAAATTCCTAGGAACCTAATAGTCTTCCACAAGGTTTCAAAAATAATTGCCAGCTGGCTTGCACTCCTTCCATTCTCTCCTTTTGTACTCTGCAGTGAATTTCCTACCCTGGGCATTCTGAGATGCCTTGCTCCTCCGTGCTCTTCCCTCGCTGACTATTATTACCTTAAGTATTCTTCTTGCTATTACCTTTGTCACCAAGCCCGCTCCTAAGACAGGCCAGGCCTTCTGTCCTTTTTCTGTAATTTCCTATTTGCTCTTTTTCCCTATTAGGAAGCCAGTCCACATTTTCTTTTCGTCATTTTTTTTTTTTCCTTTCTCACATACCTTCAAAATGCTATTTTTCTCTTCTGTGACTTTCCCCCTTATCCCCTTACAGTGGCCATGCTATGGCCCTGCCTCCACCCACTTTGTCCTCACCTGTCTTGCTTCCTTCTCTGCCACTGTCATTTCTCATGCACGCCTTTTCCACGGTCCACTTCCCATTCTGATGTCTTTTAAAACACCTCCCCTATCTCTACGTATGTTTCTGTTAGAAATTATTATAGCATTAAGTCATTAAAATCTGTATCACTTAGCTGTGTCATCTTACTGCCGCCCTGTCAGAGACCTTTGCTACAACAATATAATAGAAAATTACTCTCATGCATACAGTGAAAAAGAGAGGGGCAAAGTGACAGGAAGAGAAAACAGAGACTGAACATAAAAGTAAATTATAAAAGGTCTGCACAAAGCGAATGGAAGAATGAAACCATCAATCAATGAATTTTTCAATGTAGATGGACAATTCAAATCATTCTGGTAGGAAAAAAAGGTAGGCAAGCAGGCGGCCGGCAAGCAGGCAAAAACTATCCAACCCCTTGTCCCTCCTAATGTCATTTTCTTCCTAAATTATTTCCTCAATTTATCCTGGATTTATTCGTTTATGTAATACATACTTACTGTGTACTGGCGGTGTGCCTGGTAGAAAGGAGACATACTCTCCATTTAGAAAAAACTTTCTAATCTGGAGAAAGTTTAAGATGACACCTGATAGTACTGCTCACAGAGGTAGTTCTTTAGCAGGGCTGATATGCTCACTGGCCAGCCTCCATTTGGATTGCCTGGTGTCCATGCCGTGTAGGGTATTAAACATGTTTAATGCCACCCGGGCCTCAGATGATTCTTACATGTAGTTATCTGAATGAGGACAACTGTTCAGGTAACTAGCTAACCCTAGAGTCAAGAATTGTGGCGGAGAAACTATCTAAACAGAACCTTGTACATGATCATCACAGTGAGACGGATCCTGGCTAGGAATGCTACATCTAACACAATGGGAATACTGACTAGTGTTGTTGTCATCTCTGGGAGTCACTGGGACTTCAGGTGTGGGGCAAGAGAGCCCACAGAACAGGCATTTGTTTGGAATAATTAGAGGAAGTTACATCTGGATCTGGGGGCATGGTCTCCGGGGGTGGGCTCCTAAATCCTTTCCTCTAACACTCCCGTGGGAGAGAACTGAAGTGGGACTGAAGCGGGACCCACTGCATGACACCTGGAAAAAGTTGGATAGGCCAACACACAAGGCTGAACTGAAAGGTATCATGTGCCCTCCGCAAACAGAATGCCTTGAGCAGGGGTTAGCTACAAGCTAAGCAGCACTGTGAATTTTAGCCTCTCTCACGAGAGAGGGGTACAATTGTTTCATTCCTGTTCTCAGGTCGTAGAGAACAGAAAATTTACCTGTCCTTCTCCAACTTGCCTCTGTGTCTGGTGTTTGCTTTGTGAAGAAACTGCTGTGGGGGCTCACAAGCCATGCTACCCTGGCTGAACAGCTACTGTAGAGAAAAGAGATGGCTTCTACCCCCAACTGAGGACAGCATCTTGCTTTCAAGTTGACATTAAACTTCAAATTGTCCAGAGAGTCTTGAAGGCAAGTGCTTCCAGATCCCCATTGGCACCTTAAGTGGCCAGATGAGAACTCCTCAAAGGCACTCCTTCCAGCCCAGAGTGATCTTGGCTGCTCGAAGCAGAGATACACAGCTCTTACCATAGAACCATGTCTTTCATATATCCCACCATTCTGATTCCCAAACCAGTAAATGGATTTCAGGGATCAAGGAACAAATCTCTCTCAGAATGTCCAAGTCAGGCTGGGGTTACTGCCACCTGCTTATAGGAACACAGCAATGTGCAGGAACAAAAGTCCCTGGGCAATGGTATCTTAGAGATAGGGATTGGGGCACAATCTCTAATTGTCAAAAATCAGAGCGAACAAATTGGCTCAATAAACGGCCAGAAAGTATCTGCCAGATCCAATGATTCATTTATCCAACTCATTCATTTATTCAACAAATATTTATAAAACCAGATATTCGCTAAGTGCTTGGGAACCACCCATGAATATTGCCAATGAATGTAATAAACAACAAGCATAGTAACAGTAAGGAGCATAAACATTCATTTTATAGTATGGTAAAAGTCTTAAGTACTATACAAGAAGAAAAAAAGCAGAGTCATACAAGATAACTGTGATTAGGAGGACAGGCTGCAATATTAAATCGGAATAGACTGGGAAAGTTAAACTGGAATGAGGACAAATGGTGAGATTGCATTCTTAGCAACATCTCTCTTCCAAACATCTGTGAACGTGGCTGTTTCCCCAGCATCTATCCATTCTCCTCTCAGTAACTGCTCTGGGATTTACACAGATATATCCATACCCTGCCATGCAGCCCTTCTGGCCCATGGAGAGAACACGTGTCTCAGGCCCAAGGACAATCAATGAATCAATGTAACCCTCCTTCCAAATCTAGTTATTGACCCAGGGGCGTGCCCTTGAGCCAATCAGAACTATAGATCTGAAGAAGCTATTTTATAAGGGATCCTAAAAAAGATGTCCTCATTTCCTGCCTCTTGTAATGGCAGCCTGATGTAATCTCAGTAACCTTCTTGGGCAATTTGCGGTGAAGCAGCTGGGCCAAGTACTGTATCAGCCCACAGAGGTCAGAGTTCAGAAAATCCCAGAAGGCCAGACCCGGAACCCAGATCAAATCATGCCCCCCCCCCCATGCTTTGATAGAATAAGCCAATGAATCCACTTTCCGACACAGACCAATCAAAGTTAAGTTGTTTGTTACTTGCAACCCAAAGCATCTTAGCCCATACACCAGACCAAGAGCCACTACGCACAGAAGACCCACCTCATGGACACAGGTGAAATGTCTTAGTCCAGCTTTCCTATCCTAAATTTAACCTCTCTGTATTAAAGTCACAATTTAGAGACAAAAATCAACATTTTTTGTGAGTCACAGAGAAACAACTTGTTAAATCAGTAAAAGAGATACTTCCAGAAAACTAAAAATAGTAGAGTATATTGCATTAGAAATGAAAGGTGCAGATGTTAAGGCAGGCTCAGGAGGATCAATTCTAAGGTAATTTAGGGGAAGGAAATGACAGACGCTCTCGACCTCCAGCATAGTAAATTGTTTCTTGATTCCCTCTTAATGAAAATATCGCACATTCTCATTTCTTTTCTGCAATATGGTCGATGGACTTTTTTTTTCTGCTCTCTTTTTTTCCTTTTCCTTTTTGCATAGATTTGGTATTTTTGTTTTTAATAAAAGTGGAGGTGTTTCCGAGAATTTCTATTGCAACAGCAGGGCTTGAACTTCAGGACAGCTGAAAGGAAGAGTGTGTGCTGTTTCCATGGAAACCGTAGCAGTATAATGTCAGGTACTAAGAGACATCAAGAATGAAGGGATAAAATCCCTGCATCATTTTAATAAACACGTCCTACTTACCGCTATTTAACCACAGTCGGCATACATATGCTCTATCTCTTAATAGCCACTCTTCATAAATTTCTTTTGACCACATCTAACCTTTCTAAGTTGGTCTTGATTATGCTGCTAAGTAAATAAAGATGAAAAGAATGCTCTTCATTAGACTATTATAAATGCTTTATTATTCTGAAAACTCATTAGCCATATATATGTTTTAATTAGAAAATGGTACTACGGGGACTCAATAATAAGGGTTCATGGAAACCGACAAAGACAAACAAGTAAATTAAACAGGGCTGACATTTTGTCCTTTGTTCCTCACCTTAAAGTACACACTTTGTTCTGGGTTATTTGTAGTAGAAAAAAATAGATAAATAAACGAAACAGTTCTTACCCCAACCCCCTCTCTTACTGATGCTTCTCCCCTCAAGTTTAATTTCCAAAAGTATCCTGTCTGGCAGCAAGAAAACTACCTCCAAGCTTCCAGTCTCCCAGGCAGCAAGGGATGGAGCCAAACGCTTATGAGCCCTGCCCTGGGTTTAGTGCCCTAGATTAGTGAACAGTGCTCTCTAGGGAGGCAGCCTGGTGAGGTAAACATCTCCCAAGGCTTCTTTGCAGCTTCCTGATCTTCTCTCGCTCTCCCCAGCTCCCCTCAAAAAAGGGGTCAGTTCTCAAATGTTTCCTCAAAGTCTGACCTCCACACAGCAAAGTCTGACCTTCCATCAGCAATCAAGATGGAAGGATGAGAGAAGGGCAGAAGGAAGCAAGGAAGGAGAGGAAGAGGAGGAAAGGAAAGAAAGGGGAGGGGATGAGGAAGGTAGGGAGGCAGGACAGCACCATAAATCAGCTGGAGGAAAGAAAGACTGAGGGTTTCTCCACTCCATCAAGGACCCTTCTAAAGGACACTGGTTGGGAGGAATGATTTGTATGCAGTCCTATACGGAACCCCTTTATTTGTCTCCCAATCTCTGGGAAGGGAAATTATGCCGAATTTCAAATAAAATGAAATAATACTCCATTAGGGCCAGTGAACAGAACTCTGTCAAGCAAGCTCTGTCTGTACCATGGCCTAAGAAATGATAAACACTGAAGGGAAAAGGAACCTTTTCTCCTTTTAGAAGATGAATTAGAATAGAAAGTAGTAAGCCCCTGGTAGTTAAGGACTTCACAAAGCCACGTGGGATTCACAGCCACAGCCAGAAGGCCATTCGCTGTGTGATAACTGGTGAGCCACAGAATGAGGGGCTGGTGTGCCCGAGGGGAGTCCTGAAGACAGGAAGTAGCAAATAGGACAATAAAGCTCACACAATCCTTACAAGAACTCCCCAGGGACACCTGATCCAGAGAAGGGATGCATGGAGCTGAGGCCCAGCAAGTCTGTGATTAAGGAATGTGATTCAGAGTTTAAGATCTGGATCCCCTTTCCTTAAGTCAATTCCTCCTGTTGGATTCTGCTATAACCCAGAAAAAAACAGGAGGGTAATCATCACCAGGCCCAAGGGAACCAAAAGACAGAGAAGCACAATCCTGCCCCCAGGAGGTCACAGTGGAGATGACAACAAGAAAATTCCTTGTGGGATCCAGTCACCACTATCACCACACACACACACACACACACACACACACACCCCACCCCACACACGCAGACACACACACAACCCACTCACTTGAAGCTAAGTTGTTCCAGGTTTTAGGTTTATAAGCGGCATAAAAATACTCAAAAGAGAGACTTAACTACAAATAAAATCCCAAAAGATGACCTGAAATCTTGTGGAATGATCTCACAACCTTTCAAAGAGACAATGAGCCTACATTTCATATAATCATCTGATTCTGCACAAAAGGTTCATGTTCAATATTAAATACCCTTTTGTGTTTATCAATTTAGGGGCTCTGGAATCATGATGCCAGTAAAGCCAATCAATTTGGACATCAATAATCTGGTCCTTTGATCTCCCATAATGTCTGTTAGTTTAGAATATACAAATGACCTTTAGATGGGTTTCCCTCTCCACCCCCACATGAAGATTCTCCTACAAAGCAAAGAAGTGACAACAACAGAAGGTGATCACCATTCCTTGATCAGAAGACAAGAAAAGACAGTATTACAAAAGATACAGATCCAGCCAATTAACTGTAATAACATATTTCTTTAAATTCCAAGACTTTATTTGAGTTGAATAATTCATTCAGTCCTCTTGACTTACCATATTCCCAAATCTGATCTGCCTCACTATGGTCTTACTATCTCAAGGAAGTTTCTATGGGAGAAAAGGATCCAATCTTATTGACCACAACCACAGAGAATCTTAAATATTTTAAGTAAAGCAGGATGATCCTTAGGAAATGGGAGTCTTAGGGAATGGGAAGAGTAGGAGAATATAGTATCTATAGCTAATTTACTTAGCTTGATCTTGAGCATCTAGTCCAGTTGTGGTCAGTTTTTGCCTAGCATGTTAAATTTGGCCTCTGACATTTCGGATGAACTGACGCTTGAACAGCCTCTTAAACAGCTAACTTGGGTTATGAACTATCAGGTTTGCCACAAGCCTTTATGGTCTACCTCTGCCCATGCATTATTATCTGCCTGGCCTTTGCCATTATTCACTCAGCCCCAAGACCACCTGAAAACTGAGTCCTGGGCCCATTTAATAATTTGTTCAAGATCATAGTACGATGGAATCAACAAAGCATGTGTTTGCAGGAATAGGAGTGGAGATGGGTGATTACAGGACTCTCCTAATCTCTTCCTCATCCACAGATGATGTGAGTCAACTAGAGCTGAGCAGGGAAGTCACAGCCAAAGGAAGAAGTGCTTCTTTCCCTTCCTTTTCTCTCTTGCTATGGATAGAGTAGCAACACCACCCTTCCCACCCACTGCCCCAAATCCATATGTTGAAGTCTTAACTGCTAATTTGATATATTTGGAGATGGGCTTTTGAAAGGTAATCAGGTTTTGATGAGATTGAGATAAATTTGCTATCCAAAAGTGGAATACTGCTGTAACAAACACGGAGACACATGGAAGTAGCTTCAGAACTGGATGATGGGTGAAGGCCGGACAAGTTTCGAGATGCATTCTAGAAACATGGATAATTAAGGACAATTTTGGGGGAGGTCTCAGATGGAAATGAGGGACGTGTTACTGGAAATTGGATGAAAGGCAGTCTTTGTAATAAAGTGCATACCACTGTTTTGATGAAGACAGAACTTGCAAGCAATGAAACTGGATATTTAACTTTGGAGATTTCTAAGCAAAGTGTTGAAGAAGCAACTTGAAGCCTCTTGACTGCTTAGAGTAAAATGTGAGAAGAGAAATGAAGAGGAAGTGAAGAAGGAAGTGTTAAGCAAAAAGGAACCTAAAGGTTTGGAAAATTCTCAGCCTGTCTATATTGCAAAAAAAAAAAAAAAAAAAGGGAAGGGAGGGAGGGAGGGAGGGAAAGAAAAGCAAGCATGTTCAGAACAGAACACCAATAGCCAGGCTCAATAAAAAGAGACCAGGATTATACCAGCAAAGACATGCCAGTTTGAACCAAGGGAGACAGAATGCAGGACAAGATGAAGGAAAACTGTCAGATTTCTTGGATTTTATAAGGTGGGACCGTAAGTCTATTGAGCTATAAACATGCACCATTACTTAAGGAGGGGGAAGAATGACCCTGAAAGGGATTCAGAGGTTATGACATTGCTTCTCCCACCAAAGTCCGGGGTCAGGGCTGGTTCCTCCTAGCTTTCAAAAGATAGGGGACTTCTTCTGTTTATGGGGCCAGGGTTCCCCTCGTCCAGTGTCTCCCCAAAGGGAAGGGCAGGGCTGCCCACAGAGCTGTGGGAGGGACGCTGCCACCAGCTTTGGCCCAGAAAATGAGACCTCGAGCTGAAGAGGATTATTTTCAAGCTGCAAGCTCCAATGGAATTTGCCTTGCTGAATTTTTGACTTGCTTGGGAACCCATCACCCCTTTCTTCTTTCCAATTTCTCCCTTTGGAATGGCAATATCCATTTTATGCCTGTCCCACCGTTGTATTTTGAAAGCACAGAACTTGTCTGGTTTCCCAGACTCACAGCTAGAGAGGAATTTTGCCTCAGGATGAATCATACCACACATCTCCTCACCCATATCTGTTTTAGATGTTATTTAGATGACACTGGACTTTAGATTTTAGAGTAGATGTAATATTGGGGGCTGTTGGGATGCATTGAATGTATTCTCTATGTGAGAAGACCATGAATTTTGGGGGGCCATGGTCAGAAGGTTATGGACTGAATTGTCAAAAAATAACATAGCTATCACTCCACATCCAAGATTTCCTGAGCCAATTCACACACATACATCCCAGAGTTTGTGCAAAACCAAACTAGTCTATCACATCAAGAACCTGGCAGAAATTCTATTGGTAACATTAGGGTCCTAATTTTTTCCATAGGAGTATTTTCAATGGCAAATTTGTCCAATCATTTCTGAACCCTTGTCTCATATTGAACAATGAAGTTTCAGTGTAAAAAGATCTTATTTTTAGTCATAATCATTATATTTACTTTTACAACTCAGCTTCTTTTTCCCCAGTATGGGAAATAGTCTGGATCATAAATCATCTTCTCAATTTTCAAACTAAAGATTAAAAAAAAAAAAAAAGGTTTAAAGGAAATTTTATCATAAGTACAACCTTAATGGAATTTGCACTTCTGACCTTTGAAATATGAATCCAAAATTTGACCTATCAGGCTACACTATTATTTCTTATTCTCCATAGTCCTGTCTACACACTGAAATCAGTTCTCAGATTGATCTTTCAGAGAGTTCTCCAAGGTCAACAAAACCTGAGATTACAAATAAAAAATTAATTTAAGAAATCAAATAACAAGTATCACTAGGGTCAGTACAGAGTCTTCCTTCAGTGGTCAGGGCAAATGGCAGGCAAAGCAGCCTTTCTATACTATTAATATAGTTGTGTATGTCTGTGTATGTGTTTGTGTGTGTGTGTGTGTGTGTGTGTGTGTGTGTTTGAGATAGAAGGAAAGAGAGAGAATGAGAGAGGGAGAGAGAGAAGATTAAAAGGGAGAGGGAAGATTTCAGTTTACTGGAAAATGCTCTATCGATAAGGCACTCTTTAGAATAAGATGGCATTTGCAAAGTTGCAAAAACAGAAAGGATGGACATGTAATACAGGAGAGCACAAAACCAGGATGCTACAGATTTTTATTTACAGTTGAACAGTACAATCCTGCAGTTTGGGGCTGTGGCTGGCCTCTCTCACTTCAGTAATCAGCCTTCCTTCCAAAAGAACAACTTAACCTTATTTTTATTGTTCTATATGTTGTTTCTATCACAAAGAAAAAAATTCCAAAACTAAAACTTAAATGAAGATTAGGTATAGCAAAAAAGAGTCTTTACAAAGAAAAAAAACAATCACTAACTGCATGACCATCTTCGCCAACAATGGCTCCCACTGCTGAATGTTTGCTGGAGCCTCCTGTTCTCAAACCGAAATTCATCTCGCCAGTACTCATTTTCAGTTAGGGGTATGTTCTTCTTATTATTACATATCATTATTTGAAAACTAAAACTGTAAGTGAATCTTAGGCTTCTCAAATCAGTTTTGCTTATAAACATGTTTTTAAATAGGTAAAGTAGGTGCACCTGGGTGGCTCAGTTGGTTAAGAGTCTGCCTTTGGCTCAGGTCATGATCCCAGGGTCCTGGGATGGAGCCCCCAGTCAAGTTGGGCTCTATGTTCAGCGGAGAGTCTGCTTCTCCCTCTCATTCTGCCCGCCTCTTCCCCTGCTTGTGCTCTCAACCTCACTCTCTCTTAAATAAATAAGTAAAATCTTAAAAATAAATAAATAGGTGAAGTAACTCATAAAAACCAGGTTTTCACGGCGGGGGGGGGGAGGGCTGTTATTGAATACATTGCTTAAAGGTCTTCATTCAGTACATAATGGAAACCCAAATGTAAAATTATTTTTATGAGGATTTTCTGTAATGATGAGTCACAAATTAAAAAAAAAAAATGCCTACAGGGGCCATAAGGTGTCGGGAGCAACAATGAACAGGCTCTCCTTGGACCTCCTCCAGGGCCACCACAAGAACAGCAAGTCACTAACATCAGTCAGGATCTCCAGCTGATCTCAGTCATTGAATTGGGCATCAGCCTACAGTGTGAGAAACCTCAGAAAGAAGGCATATTTCTTATTAGGGTTTACAGTTTGGCATTGAAGATTTACAGTATTTGAATTCTACACCAATTTTATTTGTAATACTTTCACTCAGCATCACATTCTTATGAGCCTTGTATTTGAAAAGTTCAACATTATATTATTGGTTCTAGTATTACTCAGTTCTTATTGATTTTTTCTTGTAATTCCAAAGTGGTGATTTTTTGAAAATTTAGGGAATAGTTAGCCTAGTGGCCTTGAGATCAAATCGCTCAGGCTCTGGATCCTAGTTCTGCTACTTGTTAGTTATGTGACCTTGGGGCTAATATTTCCCTCTCTATGTTTTAATTTACTTATCTGGAAAGATGATTGGTATTAAAAAGCCATTGCTAAAAGGCTTCAATCCATAACAAAGTAGAGGGTGTTGTTCCCCAACAATTTCTCCTCCAAAGACGGCTTGTCTTCTGTCAGCTCTTTACATGTTGCATAAAGCCTTCTTTTCTTCCTCTGTGTTGACTCCTGGCTTGGAGATGGTGATTACGATGCAAATTTTTGTCACCCATTGTCCTTTCAACTTTCCTCTGTGTCACTAGTTCCTTCTCTGCCACTGGATGACTTTCCAGTTACCCTCTTGTTACTCTTAGCCAACAAAAAGTCCCAAAGTCACTGGAATAGAAAAACTCGGCCATATTTGTAATCAAAATATCTGATACTGTCTACTATTTGATGCTCCAAACTCAATTTGGAGTTTTGGTTTCTTACTCTCTTACCTGAGAGTTAGTGCCATTTGAAAGCAAAAGGAAGCCATGGTCAGTCCTCTTTTCTCCCCTCATGGGGTGCTTCTACTTCTCCCTCATCTTGCTACCTGGACCTGGAATAAGGGGCACCAAAGAAGCATGCAGAAGGCAGAACTCTCAACTGACTGGCATGGTGTGTTGGGATATAGTGACAGGTTCTCTGTTGAAAGTTTCATTTAGGCAGATGTTTAGAGATCCCAACAGACATCCAGAACTCAACAGCGCCCAAACCAAGCTCATGACCTTGTCTCCAACACGTTCCTTTTGACAGTGGTGGTTTTTTTTATTTGTTTGTTTTCCTTTGTTCTTTTGCCTTGTACCACCAACTGTCAACTGAGTAATCTGATGAATCTACGATCATTCTTGTCTTCTTTCTCTACCTCACCTCATATCACATTAGTCACCCCTTCCTATTTAACATATTTACTGACAGCCTCTCCAATGTGCTTACTCTCCTGCAGCCTCACTGCCACTGTCCTGGTTAGGATCTGGGCACCTCTTCTCCAGGTTATTCTCATGAAATCACAGCTGGCCATCCATCACTTCCTAAACATCACAAAGATGGCACCTCTTTTTACTTTAACATCTTTCTTTTTATCAAGTGATCTTCATAATGTTACACTGGTCCTGCCATGCTTTTTCTTAAAAACCTGCCCTAACTCCCTCTTGCCAAAAGAGCCATTCAGATTCCTTTGTCTGCCTTACAGGACTCTTCAGTTCGCATTCCTACCTACTTTCCCACTCCTTTTACCTCACTGTAGCTTGATTCTCAAGAAGCCTCTAAATAACCATATTTTCTTAATCGTACAAGACTATTCTAGCCTCTCTGTCTTTGTATATGCTGTTCTTACTGCTTAGGTTAGACTTCTCTTGCTTCTTTACTTGGAAAACTTGTATTATCTCCTCCAAAAAGACGTCTCTCACCCCCTCACAAACTCGTGTTAGTTTGTGCCTTCTTTGCCCCTACAGCACTTTCTTCCTTCTCCTCTGATAGAAACTAGCATTACAACTTTCCATTTATGCCTCTCTTCTCCATTACACGGTGGGGTTTCTGATGCGGGGAACAACAAAAAAATTCAAGAAAATTTGACAAATAAGTGACTATACCTATGAGCTGAACAGTTGAAAATTAAGAAAGCAGAGCGAATGCATAAGGTCAGGAGGTTGGACTCTTTAAATATGAATTTTTCTCTTAAGCAGAATAAGACTTTGTTCAATCTGAGCTATCTCTTTTTTAAAGAAAGAACTCTCTGTTCCCAACTCCTAATCAAAATTTTATTTTTTAAATACATCTATGTATGATCCTTGGGGGTAGAGAATGGAGTGTTCTACATATTTTTCTGCTAATTGGGGGGAAAGGGAAGGAAGAAGTATATATATATATATATATATATATATATATATATATATATTGCTTTGCAAACAAATATGCTGTGATTGCAGTGGAAGATCTTCTAGGACAGAAATTGTACTTGTTCATGCTGAACTCCACACAAAGCTCTTGGTTCACTGGAGATACCCAATATATATATTTTCAAAGATTTATTTATTTATTTTTGAGAGTACATGCATGCACACAAGTAGGGGGATGGACAGAGGGAGAGACAGAAACCTCAAGCAGACCCCAAACTGAGCATGGAGCCAACATGGAGCTCTATCCCAGGATCTTGAGATCATGACCTGAGCCAAAATCAAGAGCCAGCCACTTAACTGACTGAGCCATCCAGGCACCTGAATGCCAGATGTTTTTTAAAAAATAAATACAAGCAAATCATTTGTCCCCCAAAATGAACTGCATCTATTTTCAAACTTAGAATTCAAGGACATGCGGATAAATGTAAAAGTTTAAAAAGAAAAAAAAAAAAAACACTCTGAAAGAAATGGGTCTTAAGGTGAAGCATGAACTACATTCATTGAATGCACAGATTAGAATAGGTTGGCTGTGCAGTTCCCTGTCTCCCAAAGGTCTTCCAAGAGTACATGAAGAGGAGGCTGAAGGAGAATGGGAGTGTTGGGAATGGTGGGGAGGTGGACAGAGTCATTTTCACACTGGAATGTACAGAGCAGGAAGTAAAATGGTTGTCTTCTGGGTACCAGAACTGCTGGGCCACAGAGGCCCCCCCAACATTATGATATTCCCATGCTTTGCATTTAGCCATCTTGTTTTGTAGAATCATATTTCCCACTAAATGGTTTTCTCTAAGTCCTCCGTGCACATTAAATCCTTTAGCAAATGTGGCACTCAAGAGGTTAACATGATGGGCAAAGTGGTCTTGGTTCCCTTGGTTCCTCCCAGGAGGTCATCCTGGTATTGCTCAGCTAATGTTCTACATTCTGCTAATGTGAATGACAACTGCACAATTTCCCAGTGCCCAGGAAGGAAAAGAATATCATCAAACATTCCAGCATCTCCCAATTCTCCCTCCTACCTCACTGTCTCTAACGCTGTATAAATGGCCTAATTTTTAACAGAAGTACGACAAACACAACAATAGCGTCATTTTACAGCCACACTAAAGCACATTTTTAAAATGCATTCCATTTCAAAGCTGCTCTAATCTGAGCCTTTTGGAGTCTTTATTCTCCTTTTCTCCAGAAGCAGCCTGTGTTTCTGAACGCCACCAGGAGAGCTGAGGAATGTGGATAGCATCTGCCAGGGACGAGGGGCTGCCTCCCAAGTCTTTAGTGATTCACAGGTTGTAAATGCACTTGATTATGAGGATGTGCATTTACACCGGGAATTTATAAATGGGCATTTGCAACTTGCAATTGGTTAGCAGTTAATATCACTCCCTTTCCAATATAGTCACAAAGGCCAATATCAGATTCTCTACCGTATCAATTTTAATGGGTACAATTCAGACTTTTTTTTTCTTAGTGCTTCCTATTATCGAGAATATAAGAAGTAAACACTGTTTTGCTTACTTTTACTTTTCACCAAATCAATCTTAAATAAATCTTTCAGTTATAAATGAGTATTTTCAGACTATTTTGAATTACCCTGAAACACTTCTCATCTAATGGTCATACTTATTTTACAGAACATGTAGTTTGATATCGATTTTGTATGTGATTTGGTCAAGCTGACAGCTACTAGCAAAACGCTACAGCGGAGTTGCCTATAGTTGTCCTTGTGACCAAATATCTACTACGTACAGCCTGGAGTGTCATAAGGATTATAGCTCTAACTGCCAGTTTCTGTTTTTAAAATATCTCAGGGCAAAAGGACGAGCTGACCTAATCAGGAGGTCATTTGAATAGATTTTATAGTGCAAGGCACAGCTAATGCCTGGTTGACATTCCAACCCAGAAAATTTTTTTCATCTGTGATTAATGGACTTGACATCCATTTTCCCTTTGCTTTTACCAAACATGTAGTTCAGGATTTATTGTTAAATACCACTGAGATCACAGGAAACTGAACTCTTATGGCTGTGAAAATATTGTGCCAGAGGCCAGAGTTTCTCCAAAGAGTTTGGATCATACTAAGAAGTATAAAATGGTTCACGGTCTCGGTCCCATTGACTGTCACAATTTCTCCAGTGTTAAGAAACTTTTTTACAATGGAAAATGGATTGCATGAGTTAGTAACATGATAAACCCATAGCTAGGTGATGAGATTTCTTTTTAAGATCTTATTTATTTATTTTAAAAAGAGAGAGAGCGAGCATGTGAGAGAGAGAGCATGAGAGCCAACGAGCAGGGGGAGCAGCAGAGTGGGAAGGCGAGGGTGGGGGAAAGAGTCTCAAGACTTGGGGCTCAATCCCAGGACCCTGAGCCAAAACCAAGAGTTGGGTGCTTAACCAACTGAGCCAGCCAGGCACCCCAGGTGATGAGATTTTTAAATAAATTTCAAAATAGTAGCAGGGTGCCTAGGTGGCCCAGTGGGTTAAAGCCTCTGCCTTCGGCTCAGGTCATGATCTCGGGGTTCTGGGATCAAGCCCCGCATCGGGCTCTCTGCTCAGCGGGGAGCCTGCTTCCCCCTCTCTCTCTGCCTGCCTCTCGCCTACTTGTGATCTCTCTCTGTCAAATAAATAAATAAATAAAATCTTAAAAAAAAAAAATAGTAGCAGAACCAAGGGGGAATGAGATGGAGGAAGACGATACTCATTTGGTTTCATAAATGGCTGACTTTTCTATTTGCTCTACTTCTACAACATATTCTAGTAGATGGAAGTGAAAAGAGTAAGAGCTTGAAAACCCAAAACATCATTCTCTCCTTCCACTGATTGAAATGATTCAGAATTTTGCCAGTATAGATGTGAGAGTTATCGTCCTAGTCAATCTGCCAGTATCAGGACATAATGTTATATTCTTTTTTTTTTTTTAAAGATTTTATTTATTTATTTGACAGAGAGAGATCACAGTAGGCAGAGAGGCAGGCAGAGAGAGGGGAAGGGAAGCAGGCCCCTGCCGAGCAGAGAGCCCGATGCGGGACTCGATCCCAGGACCCTGAGATTATGACCTGAGCCTAAGGCAGCGGCCTAACCCACTGAGCCACCCAGGCGCCAAGGATTCTCTACTCCTTTCTAATCATTTAGTGGTCTTCTGGTGCACAAAATAAGAGCATCTGTCATCTGTATCTCTAAAAATGACCATATGGTATAGCAATTGAGTCTTTGTGGTTAAGCTACTGGGTGAGAAATTCTGGCCTATGTGACCTTGGGCAAGTTATTTAACCTAACTCAGATTCCCTACAGGTAAAACAGGAATAGTTACAATACTTTCTTCCTACGGTTCTTGAAAATGTTTTTATTTTTATTAAGATTTTATTTATTTATTTGACAGAGAGAGTGAATGAGAGAGAGGGAGAGAGAAAGAGAAGAGAGAGAGAGAGAGCACAAGCAGGCCAAGCAGCAGAGAGAGAAAGAGGGAGAAACAGAATCCCCAATGAGCAGAGAGCCCGATGTGGGGCTGGATCCTGGACCTGAGATCATGACCTGAGCTGAAGGCAGATGCTTCACCAACTAAGCCATTCAGTTGCCCTGGTTCTTGAAAATATTATGTAAAGAGCAATGCACAAAAGGGCTTAGTACCTAATAAAAATAAAATCACAACAACTATTCTATTATTTTTATCAGGTAGTTGATATAGTTAATTGCTTTTAAAAAAGTGAATGGCATATTTGCTTTGCAAGCCACAGTAGACCTAACTAGGGTTTACCAAATCTGTCCCTTAATATGAGCAACAAATGACTGTGTGAGGTGCATATAAACACAAATTCCCAGTGCTCTGAGAAAAATGGCAATCCTCCTGTCCTTGGTAAGAGGAAAATGACAATGTCAACATTTTACTCATTTGCTGTACTTTCTAAGTAGAGTAATGTCTTGGGTGAAGCCTACAACAGGTTAATGGTGACAGCAAGGAAGAACGGACGCTGGCTTCAGGTGACTGTTTTATTATGAAAGGGAATCAACTGTTACCAAATTAAACCATGTGTGAGTTACAGGTGTCACTGCACGAATGTGTTGACTGACTAGGGCTCTGCTGTGAAATGAAACATGTGAAATTTAAGCATACTTTTGGAACAATACACACATTTACATCTACTTGAGAATTTTAATGCTTTTGTGAAAGCCTAACATCTTACTTAACACAGAGAAATGATTGGTTTCAACATGAGACATGTAAACACAATGTGGACTCATTAATTGTTCATTACCACTGCCTGCTGCAAACGCAAGCCCTGTGACCAGGCTCTGGCAGCGGCATCCAGAACAGGCACGCTGCATTTTAGTCCTTCTTCCTTTCGTCCTGGGCTAAGACAGTCCAGAATGAGCCCCGTTAGCGATTCCTAATGGAGGCTCTAATTCCTACTTAGAAGCAAACAGTAAGAAATTAAATCAATTCAATCTAAAAACATACAGTGGCAATGCCATTTCACAAGGGATGCTGTTTAAACAGTTAACTCTGAGTGAACTCTTCCTGTTCTTTGATTGGGAAGCGTTTCAGCCCTTAATTACTGTGTTCTGTGAGTCTGTGACAGATCGTCCCTTTTTTACAGGCTTCTTGCCAGGATAAAGCAGCCTTTTTTTTTTTTTCTTTTTTTTAAAGAAGACTACACTTAATTAGAGCTAGAACAATTAACTCTTTGTGTGCTTGATCTTGTCTCTCCATGAAATTTTGATTGTGGCTGGAATCGTCTGCTTCTGTTGTCTTTGTAGAAATTGTTAAAATAAAAGCAATTTGGAGTGGAAATTTGCTATCTATATTTAAGTTAGAACTTTAAGATTCTTTTTTTAAGTACAGTAAATAAAATTGTAAAATTTTTAACAGGCCAATAGGAGCATTTCCACCACAGCAATAGCAAGAGAGAGAAGGGCACAGTGGAACGCAGGCTTTGCCTGACAGCCGCATGCCCACAGAGGATTCATCTACCCTCCCCAAGTTTCTGTTTCTTCCTGTACACAGTGAGACTGGGAACACCTAACTCTCAGGGTCACTCTGACCAGGCCCAGCAAACATCAGGTACTCAATATTTGTGAGCCATTTCTTCCTGTCTTCCTCATCCTTGATCCTAAAATAGGCTACTCTGCATTTTAATTTTTTGACTCTATTGTAGAACACAACAGAACGGCTGTCAGGCTGACGAGCTTTCAAACCAGAAGCACCCCACCGCCATCCTGCTCCTCAGAGAGTGTCCTTTTGGGTGACGCTGTCTGTTCCTAGATCTAAGAAGAAGAGATGACAGACTTGACTTAAAACAGGGAAGGCTGGGATATGAAAGGTTATCCTGAACGATAGAGAATGCTGGGAGTGGCAGAGAAAAAGATTCGCTCTTCATTAGTGATACCCAAATAAAAACTGATCACATTAGGCTCACCATAACAAAGAATAATTCAGTCTGTAGGGTCTTTTAAGATAAAATATAAAGTTTCTTCCTAAAAGTAATTTAGAAAAAGGTGAGAAAACTTCATCTAGGTAAAGATGGTTCTATTGCTGTCTCTATTTTTTTTTTTTTTTTTTTTTTAGAAAAATGACTTTGAGATTTTGTAAAAAGTGAATGTGTGCAAGCAGAAGAAGAGAATCCCAAGCAGACTCTGGCCTCAGCACAGAGGCTGACCCGGGGCTTGATCCTACGACCCTGAGATCATGACCTGGGCTGAAACCAAGTCAGATGACCAACTGACTGAGCCACCCAAGCAGCCTGAACAATGACAAATTTGTTTAAAAAATTATCAAAAACCTACCATCTCCAAATGGTAGCATGGAATTGACACACACTTCCTTCCACTTCTGATAATTTTATTTTGTTTATATATTGTTAAGGTTTATAACACTCACATTCCATTAATCGAGGCAGATTTAGTTCTATATTTAGACAGAATAAATTCTTACTTGTATTTTAAAGTTTTATTTTCATCATTTCAAAATTTTAAATTTTGGATTATGTCAATCCAGTCAAATTTGGATTATTTGTTTTATAAATTCTGGATTCTTAAAGTTTGTGAACACAAGCATGTTTATTAGTTATACTTCAAAGACAACTTCCTTATGTGAAAATTATTAGGGTACACACTCCCCCAGAATGCAACATACTGTTTTCTAGCATTGACTGTATAGAGAAGAATCTAATATCAACCTGTTTCTTTCCCCTTTGTACATGACTTAAATTTTGTCTTGATGCCCAATTTACTTTTTAGTCTTCAGGTTCAGTAACTTCATTGGATATATACTGGTATCAGTTACTCTAACACTGTTTTCCTGGTGTATGAGACCAATTGATATGCTGATTCAAATCTTTTCAATAGAAAGAATTATTAAGTTTTCTTCCTGTATAATTATTTGTAGACTAGGAGTTAATACTGGAATCAGATGTAAGGCCAAGAGAATGTGAGGTCATGCAAAAGGGGTGCCGAGTATACCAGGCAAACGCTAACCAAAGAAAGCTAACATAGTGACACTAGTATCAGACACAGTAGGTTTAAAGTAAGAAGGATTATTAAGGATAAAGAGGGACATTTTGTAATGTTAAAAAGTCAATCCCCTAGGAAAATACTATAATCTATAATGGTACATACTTAACATAGTCTCAGAAAGCTGAACAAAACCGACAGAATCAAAAGAACTAGATAAAGACATGATCATCATAGATTTTAACACACCTCTTCTGATATCTGGTTGAAAAAACAGATGTTCAAATATTAGACACAGAAGATTTGGACAACATGGTTAACAAACTAGACCTATGTACAACTCTTCACAATAACTACAAAAATGCATATCCTTTTGTTGTAAAATAAACATTCACCAAAAATGAGCCAAGCCAACTTGCTTGGCTATGATGTATATCCCAGCATATTTCCAAGGACTTAAATCAAAGAGAATCTGTCCTCTGACTACCGTAGAGTTATTTTAGAAATCAATAACAAAAGATAACTAGAAAATTCTCAAATACTTGAAAATTAAGGATTGTACTTCTAACTGATCCATGGGTGAAAAAAAACTCAGAAAGGAACTTAGAAAATATTTTAACTGAGTGAAACAAAGATATCAGAACTTGTGATTTGTAGCAGAAGTGATTAGAAGGATATGTTTGGTATTAAAAATCATATATATTAGAGAATAAAGACTAAAATACTAAGTGATTGAAGTAACCCTTTAAAAAACATCAAGTTAAATGCAGAGAAATTAGAAGAAAGGAAATGTGAAAAAGCAGAAATTAATGAAATAGAAAATTCACATACAGAATTGACAATCAACAAAGTCAAGTTTATCCTCCAAAAAAATGTTAAAACTAATAAATTCCTATCAAGACTTCTCAAGATAAAAGAGAGAGAAAGAGAGAAGGCAAGCACTACCAAATTCAAGAATAAAAAGGGGGCATCAGTACAGACCCTACAAACATTTTTAAAAATATTTTACTTGTCTGTTTGTTTATTTGTTTATTTATTTATTTAAGAGAGTGCACTCAAACAGTGGGAGAAGGAAAGGAAGAGAAAATCTGCAGCAGACTCTCTGCACTGAGCATGAAGCCCAAGATGGGGCTCAATCTCAGAAGTGCAAGACCATGACCTGAGTGGAAGCTGAAAGCCAGATGCTTCACCAATTGAATCACTGAGGCAGCCCCCCCACAAACATTTTTTTTAAATTGTATTTATTTGAGAGAGAGAAAGAGCATAAGTGACAGTGGAGGGGAAGAAGGGAGAGAAGCAAGCTCCCCACCAAGAAGTGAGCCTTGGTCCCAGGATCCTGCAATCTGACTTGAGCTAAAGGTAGACACTTAACTGACCAAGTCACCTAAGCACCCCAATCAAACGTTTTAAAAAGAAGTTATTATGAGCAATCTATGCAAATAAATGTGAAAATTAGAAGATTTTTCTTGAAAAATATAGCTTATCAAAGCTAAAATAAGAAAATAGAAAATCTAGGGGCACCTGGAGGCTCAGTGGGTTAAAGCCTCTGCCTTCAGCTCAGGTCATGATCCCAGGGTCCTGGGATCGAGCCCTGCATTGGGCTCCCTGTTCAGTGGTGAGCCTGCTTCCTCCTCTCTCTCTCTGCCTGCCTCTCTGCCTGCCTCTCTGCCTACTTGTGCTCTCTCTCTCTCTCTGTCAAATAAATAAATAAAATCTTAAAAAAAAAAAAAAAGAAAATCTGAAAAATCTTACATCTACTAAGCAAATAGAATCCTTTAATTAAAAAATCTTATAAGAAAGAAAAGCCGAGGCCCATATAGGTTCATTGATAAATTCCACCATTTAAGAAACACAGAATACTAATCTTATACTTATTCTATGAGAGAACAAGAAAAGAGAGACCACAACCTAAAGTGATTCTCATTTGGCCAGGAAAAACTTGTTACCAAAACTTGACAAGGATGTTGCCAGAAAAGAAAATTAAAACATAGGTAACAAGTATTAAATAAACCAAAGCACTCGTATCCGTAATATAACAATAACCTCTACAAATCAAAGACAGACCCAGAAGAAATATAGGTAAAAGACTTGAACACACATGTTATAATTTCCTACTACTAGTGCAAATAATTGCCACAAAAATTAGTGGATAAAAAGAATACAAATTTTTTATCTTACTGGTCATGTAATTTAGAAGAAATGAGTCTGGCCATGCTAAAATGATGGTGTAAATAGAGCTGTATTCCTTCAGGATGTTCTAGGGCAGAATCTGTGTCCTTGCCTTTTCCAGTTTCTAACACCTGTCAGCATTCTTTATCCCTTAGGCCCCGTTCCATCATCTTCAAAGCCAGCAACACTAGGCTAGTCCTTCTCACACTGCCATCTCTGACTCTCTTTTTCCACTCCCAAGGGTTCCTGTGATTACACTGGGATAACCTAGATATTCCAAGATATTCTCCCTATTTTAAGACCAGCTGATTAGCAAAGTTAATTCTATCTGCAGCCTTAGTTCCCCTTGCCAGGCAACCTAACATATTTCCAGGTTCCAGGAGTTAGGATGTAACACATACACATATCCTAACTATAGGATATAGATCTTTAGGGAGACATTTTCTACCCACTACAAAACATATCACAAAAGAAGACATAGAAAGAGCCAGTAAAAATGTGAAAAGGTGTTCAACCTCATTAGTCACTCAGAAAATATAAGTTAAAGTCACAATGATATACCACTATACCTCTCCAGAATGGCTAATATTAAAATCTGGCAAAGATGTAGAACAACAGGAATTCTCATATATTGCTGGTGAGATCTTTTTAATTAATGCAACCACTCTGGAAAACTAAAGCATAAAATATTAATACTCTAATACCCAGCAATTTCATTCCTAGGTCTACACTCATGAGGAGTGCATACATATATGCACCAAATGACACACAGGTACATATTCAAAGCAGCTATTTTAACAGTCACACATTAGAAACTATTAAAATGCCTATGTCTATGGAAATAAATTATGGTACATTGACACAATGGACTACTATTCAGCAGGAAAGATGAACAAACTTCTACAGAACAATATGGATGAATCTCACAAAATATATTGAGTGAAGTCAGAGACAAAAAGTTATATATTATAGGCTCCTATTGCCATTCATATACAGCTCAAAGAAGACAAGACTAAAAATCTCTTGTAATAGAAACCAGAGTAGCAGTTACCTTGGGGCACAGAATACTTGAAAGATGGTATCCGTTAGGCTTCTGAGGTATTTGTAATGTTCCATTTTGTAAAAATACAATTACAACTTTTGTAATTTTCTACATATGTTGTATTTCAATTACAGTTTCAATGTGGCTATTGAAATACCATATGTACTTTGTGTCAGAAAACTTGGGACCTTATTTAGTTTTCAAGGATATATGAAAACAGACTCCTTTAAAGCAGGCTATCATATAGATACAAAGCTCACAGTAGACAGATGCTTCCTGTCAGAAGATCCAAATACCAAAAGGCAAAAGGTTAAAATGAATTAAAATTTATCCCTTCTTGAATCAAATGAAAATGTTACAGACCCCAGAGATTATTCTTATATTTAGACTTTTTCAGTGACCTAAAAGTAGTCATTTGAAATTAGCTAAGTAACATTATATTCAACCTTTTGAAATGAGAATTTTTGCCATTTTATGAGAAATTGGCATTTTCATCATCAAGGAGGTACACAACCTTCTTGACACAGTGATTCTCCAGCAAAACCATTCAATTTTTAAAACATACCATTCTTGCCAAGAGCCCAGCCATAGTCTGTCGACAGAAAATGGACAGCAGCAAGGTGTGCCCACAGAGGAAGAAAGAATGGACATTTCCAACTGTAAAACCAGGAATCTAAAGCATTATAATGAGAATCCCCATAGTAACATGACTAAACCCGCTTCCTGCTTGGCTTTTGGTTTTCGTCTGTTTCTATAGCATCACAATAAATATGAATGTGAATAACAATAAAGAAAATAATATTCCTTTTTATAGGGTGCTTTATGTCCATAAAGACCATTCATATTGATAGGCTTTACTGGAAAATCAGGATCTTCTGAAGGAGGTGCACCTCGGTTCAAATCCCAGTCAGACCTCTAAGAATAGCTAACTGTGCACGAATTTCTCAGTTGGGCATCAGTTACCTCCCGTGTATAGGAGGGTAAGAACTATCCAAAAAGCTGTAAGCGAGGATGACAGGTGATGTATGGAAGATCCTGGAATGCTATAGAGATAATGTCAGGTCCATGGCACACAGTAGGAACTTGAAGAATGGTAGCATTTGCTGTGATTGTCTCATTTGCCTTTTGTAACAACCTATGAGGGCAGGGACTGTGAGTGTTCACCTACCAAAGTGCCAGCCCCATAGTAGGCATTCAGGAAATGTTGGTTACGTGAGTAATGAATTCATAAAAGAGCAAATAAAAGGAAGTAAGGCAGGATCCACTGTCCTAATTTTATATGAGGGCAGAGAGGTTCGGGTTTATCTGAGGTCCCATTGCTACTAATGAGAAAAGCCAAGTAACAAACCCTGTTTTCTTTACTCCAAGCCTGGTGCTCTTGTCTCTATTCAAGCAAAGCTCGTGACAATATTTACTCGCCTTGCTCTGGATGTTGGCATTTTATCTTCATTTTGTATGTGTGATTTGTTCTAAGTTAAGGAGTGTCTGGACTCAGCTCAGGAAGAAATCCAGTAAACAAGTTTCACGCTTATGCTGATAGCATGTGATATTTTAAATATACCTAAACTATGATAAAATGTGGAAGCACTGAACTTATTCAGTGCATCTGTTTAATACAAAATTAAAATATCACCACAGAAAGTATTGAGCAAATAAATCCTCCCTGTTTTTTGTTGTTTGTTTGTGTGTATGTGTTTTGTTTTGTGGTTTTGTTTTGGTTTTGTGTGTGTGTGTGTGTGTTTTGTTTTGTTTTTTTTTTTTTACTTGAAGGTACTGCCTTAGAAAATTAAACATAGCCAGATAAATGTCTTTCCCAAAGGCATCATGGTAATTCCAAAGTAGCATGTTAGGTCATTTAACTAAGGTTTAGAGAGTTTCTTCAACTAGCTAACATCTGGGCTGTCCACGCATTTTGCCTTTACTGTTGGAAATGTGTTCATTGAGGCCAGCATGCTGGGAAACTTATGTCCACGTCCACAGAATCATAAAATTGCATTTTAAAATGTCAATATGTTAGCCAACATATTACGTGCAGAATGGAAATGATCCAGGAGCACTGGGAAGCAAACGAGCTTTTGAGTTGGGGAGAATTGTAAAAAGCAAGAATGAGGCCAGGTAGGAGAATACACTGGAAAGGAAGCCAGCAAGATTAAAGACAGGGCAATAGGACAGGATCCAGGCCCTAATGGAAAGAACTGTGTTGAGAGATGCTGTCTCACGGCACGCCACCAGGTTGTATCTGGGTAGATGCAGAGCTAAATGCCTGTTTCCCCACAGTAGGAGGAGGGAAGGTGGACTGAGAAACTACTGGGAGAAAAAACATTCCAATGCCCGTATGAATTGCACAGTGAAGCTTACAGAAACAGTGCAGTGAAGTAAAGAGTACTGGCCTAGGAGATTTATACTCCGCAGAGTGCATTTGCTATTACTATTGGTATTATTGTTAACATTTTTTCTTAATTACGTTTTAAATGATTATTGCTAATGTATAGGATATCTATTGATTTCTTCAAACTTCTATCCAATAATTTTGCTGGATCTCTAAATATTTCCTGTCAATGCCTGTAGGATATATCCAAACTCTTTAATAGTGTTTCAAACCTTTTATTCTTTAGCCATACAAAAATTCTTTCACATCTTCAGAAGAGGCGCGTTCTGGTTGCTGTGAACTCTTTTGTACTTTTTCTTCCCTATGCTTAGAACACTGCTACCTCTATCTTCCCTCTCTAACTCCTAATAATTCTTCAGGTTTTAGCTTCAACATCATTTCTCCTGGAACATCTAACTTCTCTCTCTCCCCTGCCACCACCCCCACCACCATGTCCGCCAACAAAATCAGATTAAGCACTTCTACTTCGTGTTTGCATGGCAGCCCCCTGTGTTAGCATCGCTGCCTCATCATAGAACTACTCATGCCTGACTAAAACTGCTTTTTTAGGATTTCCTTGGATAGACTATTAGGTTCTGTGAGTGCAGAAGACATGTTTACCTTTACATTTTATGCCAAGCCCCTAATATGTAGACCTCTTAAGAATAGCTAAAAACTACTTGTGGGATGGATAGATGGATGGATGGACAGATGGATGGATGAAAGGATGGGTAGATGGATGAATTGAATCTAGATTCCTCATATGACTTATAAGGACCCAAATGAAAGCTGCTTATCTTTCTAGTATCTCATCTTGCCACTTAGTACAAACCCATGTACCCACCAGCCACTCCTCAATTCCCTTTCTCCTGAACACCTTCTACTCATTCTTGAGGGCTCGATTTTGTTGACTTCTTCCCCCCACCATCAACCTATCCCCCTTTCTATCTCACCTAGATCAGGTGTTCCTCGAAGGTTCTTCTCCAGGACGCTCACTTCCTCACTTCCTCTATAATGACACTTAAGCTTTTCTGGAGCTTTCTGCTCTCTAGTTTTCTTCCTCTAGATTATAAGCTCCCAGAGGACATGGACCATGTTTAATCCAGCTTATCATTTTATCCTGGCACATAACAGGCATTTGATAGTTATTGACTGTATAAATGAACTAAGCAGTTACATTATCTTTAAAAATATAAACAAAGTTTATGGCATTGTTCAGGCATTTCCTTCCTATTCCTTCCCACCAGGGGACTGATGAATCTTTACGGAAAATGGCAATTGTTCTGATTCTGTTTGGATTCTTTATCTATCATCATATTTCTAAATTATGCACAGATCCTCTTCTGCATCCTATACTATCAAAAATTGGAAGTGCTGTTTTCTTTCATGAGAGCTTTTATTATAACTGTAAAGACTTCTGAGCCCCTCTGTCAGCAACTGCTCAACATTTACACTTGGAGTGTCAAGACTTTAATAACTGTATCTCTGTAGATTTGGCACATCGGGTTCCTACCAGCTATTGTTCAGACCCACACAGTGCTGAAGTAGGAGACTTCCTCTCCTTCTGTCTCTCTTCTGATGCCTGGTGCCTTTACAGCTACAAATGGAGCTTGTCCATTACCCTGAGTCACCCCTCTGTTGAATCCATGTGGCCTGTATCTTGGTGGAAGAAATATGCTTGCTAGTCAGTGAATTTTTCAGTATTCAAATTATTGGAATGGGGAGAGCATTATTTACACTGATCATAATACTTGGTGTCTCCCACTTTTACGCTTCGTCTCACATTTGGCTAGAGCCTTGAGGGCCTAAACTATTCAATTATTTCATGCCCATTATGGATAGGTTGTGTTGCAGCTTTGCAGAATAAAGAGTGAAGAAGGAGTAATCAGTGCGAATCAGCCACCATTCTGGAGATGCCATCCAAGATGCAACATGATGATAGGCCTGCTGTCTCATCTCTGGTACTGAAAGTGTCATATATCTTCACGTGTCAAACAACACCTACACAGATTCCCACAGACCTGGTCATTAGCCTAGATATTCTGAGATAAATTCACCACTCCTTTCCTGCTCTGCTTTGAATAACAGTAAGCCATATTTACCAGATTTTTTTGGGTGGTGCCAGGAATAAGTCCTCCCTGTGGCTCCAGAGAAGCAAGATTTCACCCGAGTCGTTTTCTCTGCTGTGTTTCCATTTCCCACCACACAGCCCAGTTTATAGATTTTAGCAACACTGACTTCTCTTATTATTGCAGCCCCAGAGATGGTACTGACTTCCTCTTCTTATTGTTGTCTGGGATGCTGCACCATCCCCTATGTGGCTTTTGAGCCCTTCCAGCATCTACAGAAATTTTCAATTTCTTTTGAAAGACAGAGAGGCTTACTTTCCCCTGACTGGACCCTACTTAATACACCTGGAAAAATCCAAAATGTTCAACAAATAAATCTTTTAAAGTAAAAAATATTTTAAATATCTTAAGTCCCTGGTGTAAAGTAACTATCAATCACTGAGAATACCTTCTACCCCTTCAAACAGCACTATTTACTTGGAATTCCATTTTGTGTTTTTTTAAGGTAAAAATTTAGAAGAAAAGTGGTTCTAGTTCATATTTTAATAAAAATCCCATTACAAACTGAAATCTGAAAATGGAAGTCACAGGGTAAATGGGAAGGAGAATCTGAGGTCAAACTGGAAAGCCCAGATTTAAGACTCTCTTGCATCTTATATCAGAGAAACTAAGACATTCTTTCAAATAGAAAGTTATTAGACATTGACCAAATGGCCCTAAGCAATTTTCAAATACCCTAGACTCAGCCAAATAGCAAAAACCTTTCATCATTCCAAAATTTTCTGAATATTTAAGAATCTAGATGTTTTACAAAGCAAACGAATAAACAAAAGGCAGAATCAGACCTATAAAAAGAGAGAACAAACTGATGG
This sequence comes from Neogale vison, assembly GCF_020171115.1. Taxonomy (NCBI): domain Eukaryota; kingdom Metazoa; phylum Chordata; class Mammalia; order Carnivora; family Mustelidae; genus Neogale; species Neogale vison. The sequence goes on along the minus strand of NC_058092.1, from coordinate 81,740,988 downwards.
CTGCCAGAGAGGAGGGAATGGGGTTTGGGCAAAATGGTTGAAGGGCACTGGAAGGGACAGACTTCCAGTTATGGAGTGAATAAGTCACAGGGATGAAAGGTACAGTATGGGGAATATAGCCAGTGGTATTGTAATAATGTTGTATGTCGACATATGGCAGCTACACTTATATGAGCATAATATAATATATAAAGATGTTGATTCACTATGTTGAGCACCTAAACTAATGTAGCATTGTGTGTCTCAAATTAAAAAAAAAAAATTAAAGAATCTAGATGTTTGAAACAAATTTTTGTATACTTCAAATTTATGTTAAAAAATTTAATCTCAATATATACAAATATCAAATCATAATGTTGTACATCTGAAACTAATATGCTATATGTCAGTGATAAAAAAAATTCTTTTTTAGATAACTTGAGATCTTAAGTTCCTTGACAATCTTTAGAGCATCATCATTTAAAAGGAAGTTATGTTTTATATAAATTAATATTAAAAACACAAGGAAAACTGCAGGTGACCTTAAGCCAACAACCCAATGGCTTATAGTCCAGGGGATGCAGAATACCAAAATCAGCAAAACACTGTTCTTCAAACTTCAGTGAAACTATCACTTTTCTCCCATATCATATACAAACACTCAAAAGTCAACAAATGTGGAATCATCTTGAGCCTCCTATAAGAAGACTACATTTGGAAGACCCTTGAAAAGTCAAGCCAGAGCTAACAAACAGGAACTCACAATGACATAGCACTGGAAGTTATCACTCACTGTCACTCAAGCTTCCTCCCACCCTTTCCAGAATAACCACTTACTTCACCAGGTGCTCCCTGGGCTATATGGCTAATGACCACATATTCCTTATAGGTTTCGTTTCTGAAAGTCCTTCATTAGCCTTCTGAGAGACCTGAAGAAGTCAAGAGGCTTTGGGGACAAACTGGAAGTAAGCCACCCCAGGTTCCCTGTTCTGTTCTCTACTTTCTCCAAACATGGCCTCAACAAGTGGGATATCAAACATCATCCTATAAAGAGCACTACCTGCCTGGTTTCCCCACTCTGGGAAATAGGTTCTTGTCTGATGAGTCTACCGATTTCATGCATTGACAACTATCAGAAAATGTTTCTTTTAATTCCAGTGTTTTTATTAAAAGAACTTTAGGTGAGACTGCCCAAACTCTTTTTTTTTCAAACTTTTAAAATGGTTTATTAAATAATAGAAGTCTACATTGTATAGAAATTCCCTTTATTACATCCCAGAAAGATAACGATCCAGCCTTGTTTTCAGTGCCTCCAATGATGTGGAGCTCACCAGCTCCCAAGGCAGCCATTTCATTGCTAGACAGCGTTAATATCTGAAAGCACTTTCTAAGGCTGAACTAAATTCTCTCTCTTACTTTTAGTAGCTATCATTTGTAGAGCTATCATTACGTGCCAAAGATTATTATTTCCTACAGTACTTCTAACTAAGCCTCACAAAAACCCTACAAGGTAGACATTATCTCACTTCCTAGTTGAGAAGAATAAAGCTCAAAAAGTTTAATTCACTTGCCTAAGATCATAACAAGGCTAGTGTTTGCACCCATTGTGGTTTTCCCTAGTATGCCATACAGCTTTCAACAACAAAGAAATTAAATTCTTGGAAATCAGAATGTTAACTATTAAATAAAGTGTCATCCTTTAAAGTGTCATACCTTTGGGATATTTATATACACCTTCTCTCCAAACAGCTGGAACAGTTGCTTTCAGGCAAAAGAATGATGATATATTTTTTTTCTTCCAGTAAATCTAAAGGGTTTGGAAGAAATAGACAAATGTCTGGGTACTAAAATCTGTCTGTATGCAAAGATACATGAATATGAACAGGGCCGCCATGTGTCCCTCTTCTCATCTATGTACAAACACACCACACACACACAACACACATACACACATAAATATCTATGCACAGAACAAGAATTAAGAAGACCTGATTTTTCATCCTTATATGAATGATAGATTTTCCCCACCTCAGGTGAGAGCCAGATTAAACCCCAATGGTATAGTGGGAAATAATAAAGCCAAGGGGACGGGGCAGAGGGAAGCACTTCAAATGTGAGGCTTTTACAAACCAGCTCACTGCCCGGTGAGCAGGCAGGCTCCTGAAGAATCCAATACAGCCCCACCCCACAAAGCCACAAGGTCTGGGGGAGACTGTAAGTCTGAAAAGGGCCAGATCCTTCACTCCCCAATCCCCCCAACCCCTGGCAAGGAAGTCATGATCTAGTGGGAAAATACCAATAAAAAACTCCACTGGAAGTAAGCACACTATAACTGATATCTTTTGTCTCTGTTAATCACAGAGTGGCCTCAGCAGAGTGGTTGGAAGCAAGGAGGTTGGGTTTGAAAGCTGGCTCTACAGTGGAGCTGTCCCACCTTCTGTGGAAGAATACTGCTGACCTCACTCTGCTACCAGGCTGTGGTTCCTAAGCTTGGTCTGTCTTGTAAACTGACTCTACACAAGGTTAGTGAGTCTGAATTGAAGTCTGAAAGATCACCAGGTGGGTGGATTTCTAACTAAATGACTATTATTTGACGTATTTTTAGCAGCAAAATCGTAACATGTATCATTATGGATACATAATAACATTATGGATGTAAGATTGAGATCCTTCTCAATCTTCGAACCCTTATAACTTCCAGAAGCTCAGCATTCATCTGAAACCCACACAACATAAATGTCAAAGACTTGATATCCCAAGTGCCAAGGTAGTGTGACCTGCTGTCTCTCTTTTTGCCTGGGACTGAGAAGCTTCCCAGGATGCGGGAATGTCAGTGCTAAAATTGGGAGAGTCTTGGGCAAAACCAAACAGCTTGCTATCCTCTCAAGCCCATCTCTATATTTCACAGCAGACCTCCCATTCAACAGGTTTAGGAAAGAGAACAAGTGACCCTATGGAGGTACACTCAGAAATCAACCAACCAATCAAATAAGAGGAAAATGGAAGAGAAGAATAATATCGGTGTCCTGGGGACACCTCAGAAGGTGTCCAGTGCCCTCCCACACACAGAAGAGAGGGAGCCCTGTCATGACGACCGATTGGTGGGGTGACATTCCCTGAGCTTCAATATACAGCCCCAGTACATTTTTACAAAGCCGCAACCTTCTCTTCCAACAGGAAAATACAATAGTAAGTTACTGAACACTTAAGCATATATATCATTCCAGCGCTCAGTTTTATGTCCAGAAAACAACTGCAAAGGCAAATTAAATAACTGTCCAAAATGAATATATACATATCCACTCCTTCAGCAATGTCTATTGAGGCCCTACTATACGCTAGTCTCCACGTGGGCACGGGGGACCTTTGGAGATGCCAAGGACTCGGTTTTTTTCTGCTAGCCATCTTATTTAAATCCTCCACTGTGTTCCTAATATCCACTTCCTAGTTTGGGGCTATTCTACCCTATATAGACTTGTTCTCCCAGGGTTTGGACCATGCACAGAAAACATTCAGTAATTCAATGGCCTCATTTACCATTGCTCCCTGAAGAAGAGCCGTAGCCAACGCATTTTTAATGCATTCAGCTTACATTTTCTTCTCTGGGAGTTTATTTCTGTCCACCAACATAGCTTAGGCATCAGGTAGCAGAGACATATTGAAGACAAATGAAGGTGGAAACCCCAATAGGGAGAAAATTATTGTTTTAGCCATTACCTACCATTTCTTGTCTTGAATCAGTACTGGAGCCATCTTCCCCTCCTAATTCATTATCATTACCTGAGCTCTAAGGTCTTTATGGCTTCCTCCTGCACCTGGAGGAACAACTGCGCCCCGCCTCCCCCCGCCCCACTCCCCCGCCCTCACCTTGCGAATTCAGGCAGGGAAACACAGGCGGACCCAACCCCACTGATCAGAATAACACATTCCTGTCTGTTATCTGACATCGCCCTCTTTTCAGCTACACTCAGACACTCCATTGTTTTAGCTGATGATGCCTGACAGGGCAGATGACTGAGGCAAGTGACAGACGGGGTTTCAATAGAGAGAGAAGCCTGTTGAAGCTCCGGCCTGTCTGCTCCAGTAAATCGCAGCTTTTATCAGCTGGGTGCAACGGGCTCCTTTCGCCTGGATCGCTGGCCGTCCATCTCTGCACAGCCCCTAGTCAGGGACAGCCGGCAGGTGCCTTAGCACGCCGGGCTGATGGGAGACAAACCCAGGGAGAACAAGGATTAACCTGCAGGACCGCGTCCGACTCTGCTCAGGGTCCTGCCGGCAGAGACCAGAGACACTGCAACTTTCCCCCGTCCCTAGGCAGCCGGCATTCATCTGCATTTGAATAAACATAACCGCTGACCCCGGCGGCTCTGGCGGAGAGGACCCAGCCGGCGCGGGGCGAGGAGGCATATTTCAGTGTTCGTCCTGGCAAAACTGGACAGCCTGTCAGAAACATGAAAACGTCTTTTGAAATCTGCGTGTCTGGGTGAAAGTATAAAATATTCATGCCTCAGATTAAAATATTTTATTGAATTAATATTGATTTACGATTAATTTTTAAATAGATTCATATTTCATGAGGCACTCGCAATGAACCCCCCAATTGGGCCTCAGTGAGTGAAACCAATTACACAAATCGTTAAGGAAGCGACCGAGAAAGCAACTCTCGACGCCTGGGAGGAGACAAAAAGAACGTGAAAGTCTGGCTTTCTGGTAAAATACACAGAGTATCTATACAGTGACTGAAAAAGAAATCTCATCTCCCTGCTCGCTTTGATACAGCTTTTTCTTTTTAATGTGTGCCAGTGGGGCATCCCCCTGTCAATTTTTTTTTAGAAAGATATCTATGTTTGGCCTCACATTTGAAAACTTCACCGTAGTGACATTTTTTTTTTCAAAATTGCAATTAATTCTCCTCTTCCAAGAGGAAACTGTAATAATCATAGCAACCAAAAAGGGAAGCTTCGTTAAGAGCTCCTCTCTCCACTATTGGGCAAAGCCTTTCAGAAAAGTGCTGACAGCTGAAAACAAAAGACATTGATTGCTGCTCCCAATTAGCATCTTCAGGCACAAAGCAATGGCGGGTAAGATGAGGGTCCCCGAGTGCTTTGGAACGTGTTCTATTTCAATCTGAGCCCGGGGAAATTAACTTTTCCCCCTCGGCTCTCCCACCGCGCTTTCCAGAATCCTACCTGTATTTTTGTCTGAACACTCGGAGAGCCATCATTTCAGTAAGTCCCCTTTTGGTAGGAAAATGTTTTCTAATTTCTACAAGATATTTTTACAGCCTAAGTAACAGACTCAGTTCATCTTTATTCATCCTTTTTTTTTTTCTTTTTCTTTTTATGTCTCATTCATGTCTTCCTTTTCTTATTCAACCATTCTAAATTGGGCCACCCTTGTTTGGCTTATTATAGCCAGGCCTTTTTTGCACAAAGCACCAGTATGTAAAGTTATAGGACAAAATAAGGATTATTCTTCACTTTGTGATGAAGGGTTTTAATGTGAGCGTGAGGATTTTAAAAGGCTTGGGAAATCTGCAGGAGATGCTAGACTGGGTTAGAATAGCCACATGGGGCTAAGATGATGCCCAGGGTCTCCTAATTAGATAAAGCCATTGTTTAGATTCAGACAATACCTGTTTACAGTTCAATAAACAACTTGTCACAGTTGCTTGCTCAAAGCAGACCTAGATGTCAGTGCAAACAGTTAGTACAGAGGTAGTGGAATAAATTGGTCTCCTGAGTAAATAAATTGAGCAGCAATGTGAAACAGCCTCATCAGTACTGAGGAAGATAATCATTTATAAAGGTTTAAAATGGCGTTTCATAAGTATTGACATTTAGAGAAATGTCTTTCCCCATCTAAATGACTACCCCCACCTTTTCCTATTTTCACCAGCCACTGAAAAAGAAAAACAGTAATAAAATAAAAAGAGAGAATAAAGTATTTCTGGAGTTGTTCCATCAAAGTTGTATAATGCTTTATATATAAAACTTAATAAATATCCAAAAGATGCTCGGTCTTGAATATAAATTGTGGGTAAGTATGGTACCTGCCTCCAAGTATTTCCCATTCTGTCATCACAGAAGGGAGCCAGACGAAACTAGAAGATGGTGGAAAGGTCATTTGGCCAAACATGCAGGTTTTTTGTTGTTGTTGTTTCTTGCTGGTGAGTAACTGAGTGACGAAGGGAAGAGCAATGAAAGGAAGAGCAGAGCCGAGGCACGCACTTCGAAACTGTCGTCAGGGAGATGAAGCAAGGGAGGCAGAAAGAAGAAATGAGGTGACACCATTCAGTGACTTCTTTTATGAGGATAATGACTGTACATAGTGGCATTCCCTCTCCCAAAGATCTTTGAAAGAAAATGTCTGTACTGGGAGAGGTAACTAAAGAACTAAATGCAAGGTTTTTGTAGCAAATTGCCTTCACACAGATAGAGAAATCACAGAGACCCTGTCAGAGACCCCCATGCACATGTAAACACAGGGAAGCAGAGTGGCAAATTCCCGTTCTTCAGAAGTTGTAAGAAAACAAGGCATTAACATTTACTCCCCGCCATCTTTAAACTCTTCCCGTAATATACAATGTATGCCAGCCTGCTCTAGGGCCCGAAGGGGAACAGTCCAAAGGCACTCAATCAATATTACCTTAGAGGAGAGGGGGACAGGGTGGGGAAGCTTAAGTTCTATATTTAATAGGTAACAGAAGCCTTGTTCCCACTACATTCTCCTTTCCTTCCTTCCCTCCCTTCCCACTCCTTCCTTCCTTTTTTCCTTCCTTCCTTTATGCACCACCCCACAGAGCCTAAGAGAAGGAGCTCTTGCCCTAAAAATGGTAGCGGGCACATCCCCTTTTAGACTAATTTAACCATCACAGCACTTAATTTAAGTATACTGAATTCCACCAAATGAATAATGTTTATTTCCCCTTAACACAGAATTTTTAAATCTTCCATTTGGAATATCTAGCAACGGAAGCCTGTTTCCCAAACCAAGAAAATAAAACTAGACTGCAGTCAATACTATTGTAAACCCAAGTGATCCTTTCTGGAAATGAATATTTAACATCTGCCCTGCAACTCACACTCCCTGTATTCCCGGCTCTTTACAACCACACCTGCTTTTTCAAATGGAGTTCACAAACTGACTGTAAGATTTCTTTCCCTAGCATTATGTTGTGGTCACAGGCCTGAGAGCACATAATGCCAGGATTACTGCTGACCTGCCCTCTGTGGAAATCTGAGCTCAGTGGAGTCTTTATAAAATGTTAGCTTTCAAGGCTACTCCAGACAAAATTGGCAGTGGATGTAGTTTTTCACCTCTATTCCCAGCTTCCATGTTCTGAGACGAAATCTCATTTACCCCATACTTCTCTGAAGGGCCCAGTGCTCTTTTAAAACTTTTTTTTTTTTGGACAAGCACAGCAATGCAGAGAGTAAAAGGAAGGAGATGGGATGAGAAAGAAAACACAGGTTCGGGTCCCATCTCTTCCTGACTGGATAACCTTGCTCAAGCCACTTAATCTCTTCAGCATGATTCCTTGGATGTAAAATTTGATAACAAATTCACTTCTGTCCCATGTACACATGTTACAGTTACAAAATAAATGAATTAAAGTGCTTTGAAACTTCAGGAACCAATCAGGTGCTATTCTACAAACGGTTGTTCATTCACTCAGAAATGTAACTGAATACCTACTGTATTTAAGACTGGATACACTGATGAGTATTATCAGTGTATACTGATATAGTGCAGGTAGGTCTCCTGCACTTGGAGACACAGTCGAACAGAGAATGTCATGGAAAGCATAATATTAATAGCATAAGATTAGAACCATAACAGAATATTAATAAGTGTTATGGGGCCATAGATATGGAAGCAATTAAATATTCTGGAGGCAAGGCATGGAAACTTTATTAAAGTGCATATATATAATGGGCAATGTTAAGCCCTACCACTTAGCAGGGGCGAATAGATTTTAACTCTTGTTAGTCTGAAACTCAAGGAACAGAATTCTAATACTTCAATTTTGAGTCTCAAACAGCAATGAGAAGAAGTGGAAAAGGACCCCCAGGGCTCGTCAGCTCCCGCTCAGGGCCTCCAAGTCATAGGAAAATAATCAGTGCAGTTAAGGCAGACTCCCTGCTTTTAACCATGGAATTGAACGGTTAGAACCATCATAAGTCATCTTATTTATTTATTTGTTTTTAAAGATTTTATTTATTTATTTGAGTGAAAGAGAGAGCATGAGCAGAGGTGGGGGGCACAGGGAGAGAGAGAAGGAGAAGCAGGCTCCCCACGGAGCAGGGATCCTGAAGTGGAGCTCAGTCCCAGGACCCTGATATTAAGGCCTGAGCAGAAGGCATCTGCTTAACCAACTAAGCCACCCAGGCACCCCAATTTTATCCCATTTACTGAGCTACATTGTTCATATCTTTTATCAAATACATTAACTGAAAGTATCTGCATCAGATGGTGAACCTCTATCTAGTTTGGGAAGTCCTGCAGCGACGGCATGGAGCAAACTCTTCCCCAGCCCACCCTTATACTGCAAGGGATCCCCAAACTTGTCTCACCTGCAAATACCTTCTGCATGAGCTTACCAATGCCTCCTGGTAGGCACCATGTGTGGATCTCTATCCAGACCACACAGCCAACTCCAAAACCAGACTTCCCTTTGAGACTGAGAATGGCTTTCCTCCAGAGTTTCTTGTCTCTACAGAAGACACCACTGCTTACTCCCTTACTCAAGCAAGAAAGCAAGGATTTCTTCTTTTCTTCTCCCTTTATGCCACCTCCCTCTGCTCCATTGATGAACCCTGTCAATTCCATGTCCTTACCATTTTTCATACCTATACCCTCCTTTCCTTCCTCCTTTGATGGCCAGAGTTCAGCGGCATCACCCTTTATCTCAGCCTGGAAATAGCCCCCTAACTGTCTCCCTGTGTCTAATCTCACTTCCTATAATTCATTCTCCAAATGCTACCAAAGTGATAGTGATCTTTAAAAGCTAAGAAAGATCATGTAACCTTCTTTCTTAAAATCCTTCAAAGGCTCTCCATAGTTTACAGAACAAAGAGCAAAATTCTTAAAATGACATAGAAGACCCTAAATTATCTGTCCTCACAGTTGTCCTGACCTCACGATTCTTATAACTCTGACTCTTCTATGTGGTTTCCTAACTCCCTGCCTTAACTCATACTGAAACCCTTTGCCTGAAAAGACTGCCTCCTGTCTTCAACCTCCCATCCAAACAAACACCTCCTCATTTGCCAATTCTCATTCCAGACACTCCCTTCTCTAGGAAGTCTTCATTTATCTTACCAGAACTTTGAGATAGAATTGACCACCCCTTCCTTTATGCCCTCTCCCTGCACTTTGCCCAGATATCTAAAACATGTCTCCCTTCTTCCAGAAAGAAAACTCCCAATGATAAGGTCCATAACAGCTTACTTTGTATACCCACACCCTAGCACAGTATCTGACACATGTTTGGCACTCAATTGATGTTGTGTGACTGAATGAACAAAATATTGCCACCCATTCTACCAAAAAGAATGTCACAAAAACCTAAAAAAGTGACTTGCATATAGTTAGCCAATAAGTATTTGTTGAATGAATGAATGAATGAACAAATCCTTTCCTATTTTGTCATTGAACTGGACATCTGGTCACTGGATTTTATGTCATCGTTCCCCATATATTTTTTTCTCTAATATGACAGTGTCCACCACAGGGTAAAGCAGGGTACATTATGCCAGTATCAAATGCTGCCACAGATTGGAGATGACCTTGCTGGTTAATTGTTTCATTACTGGAAGCTCCTTAGGGGCTTCCTTCTTCATGTCAACCTCCTTAAATACACTCCTGACTCAAAAAAACTGCTTTGTTTTTCCACTCAACTGCTGAACAAAAACTCAACCAAGGCAGGAAAAATTTTACTAACCCAGGGAGAAAGCATCACACAAATTCTATTCCTACTCTGTTTAGATCTCTGAGATCTGCATAAAAATTCAGGATTAACCTTATGACTGTTCAGAATAGACATACTTTCCAGAGGTGTGATGAACTGTCAAATATTTACTACTACTGGCACACTAGAATGCTGAAATTTCTATTACAAAGTGATAAACTTTGACTTCTCAATCTTTGAAAGAATGCTTTTAAAATGAAGATACTCCTGGGTATCTGCAGGGTTGGTATCTAGCCTATATGCATGGCCAATAATGCCAGGGTGGGTGGCTGTGGCTGGTGATGGTGTTGACTCTTCAGTGCCAATATATTACTAGCTCTTAAATGTATAGTCTATACTGCATCCCAGAAGGAACCCCACCCTGAGCTTCATTTGTGTAGATTTAGAAGTGAAAGGGCTTTATAGATCATCTAGTCTCTACTATATTCTGTTTAAGAGATTTATTTTTTCTTGTATATACTTATACATTTATTCATTCAACCAATATTTGCTGAAGGCCTATGTGCCAAGCACTCCTACAGAAACTCACGATGCAGGAATGAACAAAACAGATAAAAATCTAAGACCTCATATGGCTTATGTTATATTGGGGATAGATAGACAATCAACAAAACATCAGTAGAATCTATTTTTTCTTGGCTGCTTGGGTTTGCCAAATAGTGATTAGTGAATAAAAATAAAGTAGGGAAAGAGAGAGGGAATATGCCAGGCAGCAAGTTGAGGAGGCTTCCAATTTAAACTCAGTGATTGGGAAAGTCATCTTTAAGAAGGTAACAAAAATTTGAGAGAAGACCAGTGTTTGGCTGAGGGGGCAAACATGCAAATACCAGAGAAAGAGGGCTTTCCAGGCAGTGGGAAAAGCTAGTCCAAACATTGTGAGGGAGGGATTTATATGATTTGTTAAAAGAAAAAGAACAAAGTGTGTCTTGTCTGGAAGGAACAAAAGGAAGAGAAGTAGAAGATGAGGTCAGAGGATTAGTGAGTGGCTCAGTCATCACAGAAGCCTGGTGGACATTTTTTAAAGACAGGTTCAGGCTGAGTGAGATGAGAAGCAACTGGAGGGATCAAGCTGAAGAGTGACCTGCTCTTTACACTTGTAAAGGACCATGCTGCTGCTATGCTGAGAAGAAACTGAACTGGGGCAAGGATGGGAACAGATATGCCAAGTGGGAGTCCGTTGCACTGATCAGGGTGACAGGTGATAGTGGTGTGGACCAGTGGTAGTGGTAGTGGATGGTGAGAAGTGGACAGATTCTGGATACATTTTGATAGTAGAGCCAATAGGATTTGCTAACATATTGATTATGAGGAATTTGAGAAAGAAAGCAGACAAGAATAACTGAGATTTTTTTGGCCTGAGCAACTAACTGGAAGGATGGTTTTCTTATCAATTGAAGTGGAAAGACTGAAGATAGTGGGTGTTTGGGAGTGTTGCTATGATCAGGAGCTAGTTGGGGGCATTTTAAGTGTGAAGTACCTAGTGGACATTCAAGAGAAGAGTTGACTAAGTCCAATAACCAGATGAGAAAATGTATATACAGGGAAGTTATGAATTGTATCAGGTCATCCAATTACAAAGGCACCATCAAAGTGCGACATAAAGTAGCACATAGGAGGGCTAAAGGGGGAGAACCCTAAAGGGCAAAGAAAGACTGAGACTTCCTGTCTTCCTCATTGTTTAGCCAGGAAGTGGGTGGCCACAACAAATTAAAGCTCAAAAACCAGAAAATAAACTGCCAAATATTATTCATTTGCTAGTCTCTTAGGTTCATTTTTCCATCAAGTTCCTGACTGGGTCTACTAAATCAAGGGTTGTACGTTGAGAAGGTAAAGAGAGAATGGTCCCTGTTTGGGGAGTTTCTAATCCCAGCTGGGATTAGATGTGTGCTTGGCAAAGTGAGTGAGAAGAATTTGTTCATCTGGTGCACCTTATTCAAACAATACCTGGGAAGGGGCAAAGCTCTGAACTATTCGCACAATGACAATATACTTTTGCAGAGGTCTGAAACAGTGGCCAATGCACCATCTTCTCCAAAGCTGCAAACCTTCAGGAGGTGACTTGGTCAGCTCTGGCCCAGAGTAAACCTTCTAGGACAACTGTAACCTGGGGCGTATTAACCATATTTGCCAGGAGAACATGGAAGAGGGAAAGAAAGAGAGACTAGACCATTATTGGTGGCCTGACAGAGACTTCTAAATATCCAAGCTATGTATAGCTAGCCTCCATTTGCAACTGGCTATTGGAGGTCTGAAATAATGGTGAAATCTAATGACTTCAACTTTTCAAGCCTTTTCCTATTAAAATCCATCTATCACAAATCTGCTTAAGTACTTTTAAAATACAGACTATTCAACTCATAAAGCCACCAGCCCTTTATTGGGAAGAGGTTAGACAGGGATCCGGAACAGATATGATGACCTTCATAGTTCAATGTGAAGAATTAAGAAGGGTGATTTGAGAGCTAGTACTTGTAAGAAAAACATAAGTCAAAATCAGGCTATGCCAGTTAGTTACCTATTATCTCTCAGTGCCAAGTCAACCCAGACACACTCTGCTTCTTTGCACTATATTTTCAATATTCCCTTGCCAGATGGATTCCTGTTAGTTTCTGTCAGGGAAAGAGACTAGTGTGAAATTGAAAGACAGGAGGAGGGAAGAATGAACTCTTTTTCTATTTACAGTTCCTATAAGTTTTCCTCCAGCAGCAGCAAACAAATACCATACCAACAATGCTTCAGTGCCTTGGGGCTGGCTCTGCCCCTTCAGTGACAGAGTACCAGCGACACCATGCACTTTTCAGAGCACCAGTCCCATAGCAAATCTTCCCCAAGAGCTAAACAATAACCAAGTGGTAGCCTTCTTGGAGAGCCATACAACAGCCACGTGGTATTCATCCCTCAAAGCACCAGCCACAGAAACCAGTTCCCTGAGCCATCGCATATACCAGTGTCCTTTGTTCTTCAACAGCAGGAGTGGTAGCTGCACTCACACATACTAATACTGGGCTTAGCTTGGCATTCCTTTTCTGTTCTTTCAGGCTCTAATCCTGGTGTGTGATGGTTTTAAAATAGATCACAAATTATTCAACACCCTTCTGTCTAAAAGGCTGACCATAATTCATCTCCCCTTGATTATGGGCTGGACTTAGTGACTTGCTTCAAATGAGTAGAGTATGACACACATGACAGTGTGTGGTTAGGTCACAAAAGGTATCACAGCTTCATCCTGCTCTCTCTCTTAGATCACTCTCTCAGAGAGAAGCCAACTGCTATGTCATGAGGACACTCAAACAGATTTGTGGGGAGGCCCATGTGGTGAGAAACTTCAACTTTTTGCCAACTACCAGAGAGAAGCTGAGACCTCCTGCCAATAGCTACGTAAGCGCGCCATCTTGGAAGCTGATCCTCCATCTTCAGCCAAGCCTTCAGATAACTGCAATCCCATGCAACAGTTTGAGTGCAATCTCATAGGAGATCCTAAGCTTCTCCTGGATTTCTGAACCTCAGAAATTGTGTGATACTAAATGTATGTTGTTTCAAGCTACTGAATTTTGAGGTAACTGGTTATTAGTTACAATAGATAATTAAAAATCCAAGTAATCAATTGTTTAAAGTTCTCCATTTGAAATATGTATCATGGTTTATTGCTGGATCTTAACTGATAGAAGACTTGGCAACATGAGTGGACTCAGGAAACTGATCCTCAAAGGTAGGAGGGTTAATTACCTCTTCAACTTTGAACACAGTAATCATCTCCTAGCCAATGGCAAATGGGATACTGGTAATCTGTAACAGGCAAGAGGAGCAAAATGATTTAAATTATTACCTGTTGCTGCTTGGGATGAAGTTTCTGTGAAAGGCAAGCCTTTGAGTAACAAAGTGGCTAAAGTACTTGACAGTTACAGTAATAAGTATAACTATAAGAACAAGGAATGAGCTTTCTGTGACATCAAGTCATAGAAGACCAGAAAGTACCTTTGGTAATCATAAAAGGACTCTTATTTCTTGGAGTCATAAGGCAGGGATGACTAATCAAAATATTTTTGTGAATTGCATAATTACAATATAAGATTAATTTATGGACAGTTTCTTATGTAAAAGTTTAGGAACTGTTGGGGAGGAATGGATGCCTGAACTTGGAAGGAAGAAATGTTGTTCGACTTGGACAAAGTTGAGTATTTTTAATCTAATATCTCTGAGCCTTACTTGCCAGCAGAAGCAGCTCCTTAAGTTTTGAGAACTCTTACTTGAAAACCCTGTAACCTCTTCTAAGGCTGATGCCTTCAAAAACCATGTCTATTCGCCTCCAGATCTCTCATTGCCTCAAGACCTGCAAAGAGTCGTATCTCAGCACACTCCAGGGAGGTAAGTGCCAAGTCACAATTAGGAGAAAAGAGTTGATATTCTGAAAGAAGAGCAAGATTTTGCAAATATACATTGGCAGAAACTTGAAGAATAGACATGGGAGTACATTCGATGGATATTAGACCAAGAAGGGTAAAATACAACACAGAATAAAGCCAAATATATTATTATGATTTAACTTAACTGAGAATTAGGTAACTGTAAGGAGTTCCAACAGTTTGCTTGGATGATTACTGAAAATGGACACCAACGTGACCTAATTCAATCAGGATGAGATGCCGGAATTTCCTTGGCATAAAATAGAAGAAAGGACCAAAAGGCTTAGAAAGATAGAAATGTTGGTATAAACATAAATGTCCACATAAATATGTTCCTCAAGAGTCCAGAGAACTCTTCATTAAAGCATTGAGAAATATATTAATGATGAAATTACAATATACTTAGAAGAGCTTTATGGTGGATGGCTGTCTTTTATAAGCTAGGAATAATGGTGAGACATGTTACCACTGAAATGGGTTTCCTGATTTTAAAGTAGATAGTGAAATTCTGGAATGTTAGGGGCCAACTTAACCTCTAAAGACAAGGTATGCATAATTACCACAATCCATGATGTCTGACCTGCAGGTAGGTATCGGCAGTAAGGCTAACTGATCACAGTGTTTCAATCAAACAAACAGGCAGCCTACTAAATAATTATATATGTAACATAATTATAATTTAAAAGTTCTAGGCCAAGTGAGCAGAAATCTGAGTTGGATCACCATAACAGTGAAGCGCATCTTCTCATCCAGGGAAGCCTTAAGCAAGCTCATAGGCTCAGAATACAGGGGGCTCATTCAGCATCATCATCATTATATTCTGAAATATTTCCTAAGCTTTCTACAATGTGCTTATATATAGGGTGATCACACCCTGGGAAAAGGGAAACTTCTAGGCCTATCTCGAGATTATAAGATTCTAGCTCTGTTGATGTTGTCATGCTACCATGACCCACCAGTCAATGTGGGACTTATGGAGGTCAACTGATAAGTGGATTTGGGGGCCTCTAAACTATATCCAGACCTTGCATATATAGTTTGGATAGTCATGCTCAGAATCTTACAGAATCACTGTACGACCTCTCTTACTTCTGGAGGTAGGACTGTTATAATATAATTATGAGGTAATGGCCTCTATAACTTCCTCTCTGAACCGAGTAGTAAGCCACAACTGACTCCTGATGGAATTACAGAGATCACTGCCTTCATAAAAAATGTGAGAGGTGAAAGGATGGTAACTCCTATCACATTCCAATGTAAATCTCCTTTTTGGCCTATGAAGAACACAGGTGGATCATGGGTTGTTATAAAGTCATTATTCCAATTGCAGCAGCTACTCCAGATATAGAATTTTTAAAGAGGCAAATTAATACAACCTCAGGATCCTGGTATGCAGCTACTGATGCAGCAAATGTCTTTTGTTTATAACAAATTGCAAGTCCCATTAGAAGCAGTCTCTTCTCCCTTAGCAGGGATAGCAACACACATTCACCCTCTTTCTTCAGGGCTAAATCAACTGTTCCACTGCGTGACATAATCTAGCACCCCCAGATCTTGATCATCTTGGATTTTCATGGAATAGTATGTCAACTACCTTGATGACATCATGCTTCTTAGCCTTCTGAACAAGAACTAGCAGGAACTTTAAAAACCTTAATAACATGCATTCCAGAAAATGGGAAATAAGCCCCACAAGTTTTCAGGGACCTGCAACATAATGGAGTTTTTAGATATCCAACCTGCCTACTGGTATCATTGACCATAGATAATCTATCAAGCAGAAGGTCTGAAACAGGTCATCCTAAGTGATTTCAACTATTAAAGGCTTCATCCCATCAAAATTCATATATCACAAATCTGCATATCTTGAGTATCTTCTATATACAAAGTGAGCAAGTAGTTCCTTCCAAATATCAAACAGCTGCTGAGATATGACAGTTCAAGAACCTGGACTATGCATGGTGTGACCTCATGTTGTAATCTGTGGGATAAAGAAGGGTGATTAGAAGGCAAGTCTGGCACAAGGGGATTGCACCAAACACCCAACAGTCTGGACAGTGAGTCCCTTCCACAACTACAATTTCCTCAAACTCTCTCACTGCTAATTATTCCCCAATCTCTCTCCTCCTGAACCTCCACTCAGTCTCAGAATCCTACTAAAGACAGTGTAGCAAATAATCTTAACCAAATATTTTCTGTCAAAATAGAAGGACTCCAAGCATAAGGCCACTAGATGGAAATCACAAAAACTGAATGAGACGAAGAGGGAAAAAGTGAAGGGTAGGAAGTGAAATCTAAATATATCTGAGTGAAAAAGGGAAAGATCCACAGTATCCAGTGTAGTCAGGGAAAGAACTGTCATAGATTATCTGTTAGCTCTTACGGTGAATACAGAAAATTCCTTCTGAAGAAAGCTCATCTGCTTAGCACTAAAGTACTTCTGGGATAGAGGAACCATGTTTTGAAGAGGAGCCACGTTCTGAAGTTCTGTGGTAATTATGCATCAGTTTGCCCAAGGCTGCAGGTGCAAAGTGGCTGTCTATAAGCATCCACTCCAAGACACAGAACAAACAGGAGTTCACAGGCATCTAAAGACAAACACTGGAAATCTTTCTATTATTCTGAAGAAGAAAAAAAAAGAAGTATTTAATATCTACTTCACAGAAGCATAGTAAGTTTCTATATTAAGAAAACATAGCTTGCAAGCAAGCTGAGCAAGACCCTCAGAGCAAAGTGACAGATAAATGCAACAGTATTATTAGAATAGATTATTAGGTTCTTTTGCAAAAGAGCCCTGTGACTGAAAAGTTGTAGTCCATGGCTTTCTGCTAATCATATCCCCCAAAGGAACAAGCTGCAAACTTTTTACATTAGAGGATCTCAATAAACGTCTGTTGAATTAAACTGGAGTTGGCAAAATGTCAATTAATCTTTTTTTCAGTTTTGCTCTTTAAATTTTTACATATTCCAATTAATTTAGCAAAGACATTAGAGCTTTTCATTTCCTCAAATCCTTCCTTTGATCAAAGCCAAGGAATAGACTGACTAATTCTATTCTAATTCATGTCAGAAGCAACACTTAACTTCTCTTAGAAATGAAAAGTAAGTAAGCAACACCAAATGCTGGCAAGGGTGTGGAGCAATAGGAACGCTCATACATTGCTGGTGGAATTGTAAAATGGTACCGCCACTCTGGAAGACAGTTTGGCGCTTTCTTAGAAAACTAAACATATTCTTACCATATGATCCAGCAATCACACTCTGATATTTACCCAAAAGAGCTGAAAATTTATGTTCACACAGAAACCTGCACAAGAATGTTTATAGCAGCTTTACTCAAAATTGCCAAAACTTGGAAGCAACCAAGATGTCCTTCAGTTAGGTGAACGGATAAATAAACTGTGGTATATCCAGACAATGGAATATTATTCAGCATTAAAAATAAATGAGCTATCAAGACATAAAAGGACATAAAGGAACATTAAGTGCATATTAGTAAGTGGAAGAAGCTCATCTAAAAAGACTACATACTGTTTGATTCCAACTATATGACATTCTGGAAAAGGCAAAACTATGGAGACAGTAAATAAACCAACGCATGTAGCAGGGAGGAGAGGAGATGAATAGATGAAGAATGGAAGATTTTTAGGACACTGAAAATACTCGGTATGATATTGCAATGTTGGATATATATTATTACACATTTGTCTAAACTCATAGATGAACAACACTGAGAGTGAACCCTAAGGTAAATACAAAATTTGAGTGTTTATGACACATCAGTGTAGGTTCGTCCTTGGTTAAAAAACAAACAAATTCCATTTGGCATATGATGCTGGTAACAGGAGAGGCTCTGCAGGTGTGGGGTAATTGGAAATCCTTTGACTTCCCTCTCAATGTTATTTTCAACCTAAAATTAATCTTAAAAATTAAGTCTTTAAAAAATAAATACATAAAAAGTTAGCACTGGCCTGAACTAATAGATCACGCATTGTTTTCAGTTGTCCTAGACCTGGAACCACTAATGAATGGTAGGAAAAATATTACTTGTAAGACTGCCCATATTCTGACAGTCATACAGTCAGAGGATAAAGATCAATGCTTCACTGACACACTACCTTTATCCCAGTCACACTGGCCTCCTTCTGCTTGCCTACACACCAAACATGTTCCCACCTAAGATTTTTACTTTCTCTTTCCTCACCTCCAACGCTCTTTCCTTAGATAATGTGCTCTCTAACCCCATTGAGTATTTCAAGTCACTTTCCCAGTGAAGCCCTCCCTGGTCAGCCTAACTAAAAATTCAACCCACTTTCCTCCTTTGTTTGTCCTACAACTTCAGTACGTAATGCTATTTAATTTATCCTAGGTTTTGCCTTTTTGCTCCATTGTAGATCTCTCTCACTGCACTATATAAATACTGTGAGAAGAGGAATAATTTTTTCATTACTATATCTTCAACCCTTAGGAAGATGTCTGGCATATAACAGATCAGGAAATATCTGCTGAATTAATAAATGGTTATGAATGATGTTAAAAACATGAAATGAAGGGGCAAGTGGGTGTCTCAGTCAGTTAAGTGTCTGGCTTGATCTCAGCTCGGGACTCAGTCTCAGAGTCGTGAGTTTAAACCCCGCACTGAGCTCCATGTTGAACATGCAGCTTATCTAAGAAAATAAAAAAGTTTTAAAAAAATGACATGAAAAACATCAGGTAAATATAGTATACAATCTTCAAATCTTTCTTTCTTATCCCAGGAAACCTTTTACTTAGATCGTGAATATGCTCTATTTTATAATTTTATTTCAAAAATACCACGGTGTTTTGGAGAAGACAGACAGCCCTGATAAATTATGAATGCTCTAAGAAATTTCAAAAATTCTATTCTCTGCATTGTTCATAATACATTATACTTTGACATTTATAAAAATTAAAAACAAATAGAAATTAATCCCATCCTTAAAATATGAATCCTATAAATGTTATTGGACTATATTTACATCACACATTTTAAAAGTTCATATAATGTTTAGTTTTAAAATCCATTACTACTTCATAATTTAATTTTTATATCAATGGATGTTTATTTTTGATAGTCATTAATATTTCTGCAACCAATATATTTGCTAATCTAATAGTACTCTTTTTCATTCTTGCCTGCACTATAAAAAAATGTAATACTCAATTTTTAACCTTCTTCCAAGGGCTACTTTCTGAAAGTAGACATTATACTCTAGGAAATAGGAGCAAGCTATTGAGAGGGTAGGATTAGAGAAGCCAGAGGATATTTAAGCCATGTAAATGATCAAAAATGTGTAATTATATAAACATTGCTGCTGGACCAAAAGTTTTACCTGCATACCTACAGGCTACATGCCTATTAACAGGTCTTAATGGACCGAAGTCACGAGAAGAGATGGAGACAGAATTCCACAAGGAAGTTTGCTCATATGCCCCACTTTGAGTGGAATTTTGGAAAAGAAGATAGTAAGAGGATTATTTTGAGATTTTAGAATTAGGGGATTTAGGAGAGAATGGGCTGGGGACACAGAAAGCAATAACCTAAACCAACATACCCCAAGCAATTCAAGGTACGAACTTGCTCTCCTGATGATGTGTTGATTTAGAGTCAAAAATAAAATTCCACTTTAGCAGTTTTCGGGGTTTCATTAAATCAACTTCTGTGGCCCACAATGAAGCAGAGATAATCTAGATCAAGTTAGAAGACTATACTCATTGCAAGTTACTCCACATTTGAAGCAGATGCAGTAACACTCTTTCCCTTGATCACCAATCTCGATCCTAGGAGATCATTTTAAAATAGAACAGAGAATCTAGTTTTAAATAGAAGATAAAGCAAATGTCTTTTATAAGATTTTGAGGGCCTAATGATTACATTTTAATTAAGTTATTGAGTTCCTTTGTGCCTTTAAATTTGAAGGTTCTGTTTTACATATGGCTGCTTAACATAGAATACATTTAATTTATTAAATTGTTTTGTCTGTCAACCTCCAAAATATGTAAGCTCAAACAGGTCAGGGATTTTTGTTATTATTGGTTTTATTCATTTACATATCCTCAAAATGTAAAGCTCTACCTAGCATATAGAAGGTACTGAATAAATATTTATGGGATGGATGGATGTTTGGATGGATGGATTATGCTGTTAAAGTAGCCTCCTATGGGTACAGATATACCTAGGAAGAGCAACCCATAATCTTCATATATCTACATAGAAACTGAGCATCCTAACTTTTCTTAAATGCCTAATTTAGACCAACTCTTTTTAGAAGATATAAAAGGGGATCCTGTCTTTGAGGAGCTTATAATCCTGTGAGGAAGGCAAAACTCAACCAGGAGCTAACTAGAGAATAAAGAAATGTAAAATAAACCATGAAACTTATTTAGACCATCCATACAATCAACATTCACAGGAAGAAGAAAAGTGATGTTATCTTCATAGAAAACTTCATGCAGAAGACTTGAATCAGGCCTTGAAGGATAAGTATAATTTCAGTATAGAGGAAGAAAATGAAAGAACATACACAAGTTTTGAAATTATGATACCTGGTAAAATCCAATAAGAATATAAGCTTAAAGGGAATCCAGGGATTCACACAAGAGAGATCAAGGGACACCAGATTATGATGCATTCTTACAATAGGGTTAAGGATTCATGAATCTCTAATTCACCAGAAATATCAACACAGTGTTTACCATGTGCCAGGAACAGTGCTAAGTACTAGGATCATAAAGTGAACATGATAAAGTCCCAGCCCTCATGAAGTTTACATGGAGAGATAGATAAGACACGAGTGAATGAATAAAACCATCTCAAGATGGTTTTAAAACCCATACATGAATGTTTACAAGTCAATGACTAGGGAAGTTTAATATTGGATAAGGTAGTCAGAGAAGGCCATGTGAGTTTAGTTTTTCATGAGCAAGGGAAAGGAGTAATTGATAGTCAAGAGAATCCAACTAATCCCTCAATATGAACATAGAAAGGGTACAGAGAATTGATCCCTGAGAAAAAGGGACCACGGGACACATTACAGACTAGGCACAGGAGGAATTACAGGTAGGTAGGGAGCTGAATTACCCTGCAGAGGTCTAAAGACGCCTGACACACAGACATGGTGAGTGTGAGGAAGGTTAAGTATAAAACGTTCAGATTAAATGGGGATTAAATGAAACTTGGGAGGCATTACAATAAATTCCAGCAACTCCATACAAAAATAATTCCCAGAAAGCACTGCTCCTTGGTATTTGCCCAAAAGAAATGAAAACATATGTTCACACAAAGACCCATACATGAATGTTTACAACAACTTTATTCATAATAGCCCAGAACTGGAAATAACCTTAATTGTCTATCAACTGATGAACAGATAAATGAATTGTGGTCCACACATTTAAATAATAATGTTCTTCATTAAATCAAAATATTGACTGATATTTGCAATAAAATGGATGAATTTCAAAAAACATTATGTTAAGCACAAACAGCCAGACATGAAAGACTATGTACTATATGATTCCCTTTACATAAAACTCAAGAAAAAAATCAAAACTTCTGTGAGAAAAGTCAAACAGTGATCTCCATGGGCATAAATTGGATGGGGTAGGATTCACGGTAAGGAGGAGCTAGAGAACTTGTACGATGATAAAAATGTGACTAATCTCATGATTGTAGTGATGGTTATGCAGCTGTATACATTTGTTAGCTTATAGTGTACACTTAAAATTGGTGAATTTTATGGAGATATAGGGTGTATGGAGTGTATGGCGATAGATGGTAGCTACACTTATGAACATAGCATAATGTATAAACTTGTCAAATTGGTATGCTGTACACCTGAAAATAATGCAATGCTGGTGTCAACTACACTCAAATTAAAAAATGGTAAATTTCATTTTATGTAAAGTATATTTCAAAAAACACACAAAAACATAATTCATATGTTTTCTGTACAGCATTGTGAACCCCTTGATTGCCAGGACTATGTATCACTAATGCTTGTCACAGTCTCCAAAATATAATAAAAACTTAATAAATGAAGAAATAAGTGAACAAATGGAAATGTAATTGGTACGGAACTCAGTGTCCTATAAGAAATCATAAAAGAATGCTTTACAGACCTTATGTTTGCCTTAAATCCTGAAAATACTTCTATATTAAAGTTATTGAGGTTCTTGAAGGACATCTGAAACTTCTTACTTCAGGTCTTGTTTTCTTGTCAGTCAGTCGTTTATAAGACATCGTGCTGCCTAATATCACAGTTCTTTCTTAGCTTTGGCTTCCATCCAGTGAAAGTTCCTGGCGAGTTTTTATACAATCTGAAATATATTGATATCCTTATTACTGCTCTAAACTCCTGACATTTCATTTCATTTATTGGTCAGCTTGCCAAATGACACTCTCTAAGAACTCGTATTATCAGGTTCCTTTGGCAATTTTAGAGAGTTGTTTGGATGACCTGGGAATAAAGTTTGATTCCAAGGTGAATCACTTCATATATAATTTAATTTTTAATAATCACAAATAGAGTCTTTTAGCTACTTTCTCCTCAAAAAACTAATTTTACTTGTCAACAAAGTCTGAGCCAGCAACATAGATTTAGAAATCAGACTTTACCTTGTTACTTTAAAGGGCTTATTTCTTTACAAGAACATGAGATGAGTTGCACAAATACAAGTCAAAGTTCCAAGTGAGCAGACTGCTTAGATTTACCACACTTTGCCTTCTGAGAATGAGAGAGATCACACGAGACATTGGGGTTCCTTCAACCATTTACACTGTCAGTCATGAAAAACGAAGCTGTTTTCAAACAGCTGTTTTCAAACGAAGCTTCATTTTCAAAATGAAGACCAAGCATTAGCAGTCACATCTACCAGGCTTACTCACTCCCTGTGAGCTGTGGCTGTTCAGGGCCCATCTCAGCCCTGTGGGGAAACAAGAGTATGCGCTTCCAGTGGTCACACCCTGGTGGGTGAACCAACATGTGGATGTCAGTTAAGTGATAAGTTATATTGACAGGAACATTCATGACTAGAAAACGTCCCCTGTTGCTTAAAGCCAGACAGTAGAGAGTTGGTCACTGATGTGGGAGGTCCACTCTGGCATAAACTCATATATGGTTGTCACAAACAATTGCTTTGTGGACTCGCAGAGATAGGTGGAGGTCAGCCAACTGGGCTGATGCTCTATTTTTTTGGGGGGTGGGGTGGGGGGGCTGATGCTCTCTTAAAGGAATGTAGCCGTTGACCTGTTTCCCAGCCCAGGGTACACATGGAGAACCATGAGAACTGACCTCCAGAGTAAGTCCAGATTCAGGAGCAAGTCCATAAAGTTTACAGGTTTGTAACTAAGTTTGGGTAGAAATTGGAATCACTAAATTCTATAATAAGCATTCAATAAAAACCTTAATTGAAATAAATGTGAGATCCACTATAAAATGCCCTCCCCACTGTAGCTTCTCAGATGGTTACAATTTGTGCATTCCACTTCCGGGTCAAGGCGCGGCACATCCTACTATGACCTTCCTGGTGGGCCTTCACATATTCGCATGCTATCCAAAGAAATGAGCTGGGCATATAATGAAAATCTGAATGCACAGAAACCAAAAGAGAAAATAGTAAATATTTCATTCTTCAGAACATTTCTTTTTTAGAAAAATTAGAGGTTTTTATTTATAGACTAATGTGAAAATAGAGCAAGACTAGACTGCCAATTATAATGCAAACCCAACGTTTAAAAGAACTCTGCTGAACACCTTCTTAAATCCCTAATCCAAGAATGTGGAAATGTGTGCTCAGGTTCTTGGATTTTTTCCAGATCATACTGCCAATAAAGAATTCCAGGTTTCCTCTGTATTTCCTCAAACTGCCTTTTCAACTTTGACTACATTCTGGAGCAGTTTGTATCAGGTTGAGTACTTGCCAAAAACACCTCATGAATCACTGTTTTCATCTTATAAGTAAGATGGCTCACAGTACAGCTAGGAGCTACCAACTTTGATGTTCACACTCATTTACATCTTTTATTTTCTGGCTAATTGCTAATAATTTCTCAAGTCTTTTTATTTTGTATCTGATTCCAAAATGAGTTTTTCTTATTTCATGAGAATTACTCTACACACAGTGGTATTAGGTAAATAGGTAAGAGAAGGCTTGCACTTTCAAGAAGAAAACATTATAGGTCATCGTTCTACATTGTGACGAGCAGCCTAGGAGCAAAAGGCTGCTGGCATCTGAACAGCTGATCATATTTATTCACAAGTTCAGAACCCACTTAATCATTTTTTGCTATAAAACTACAGAGAAGGACACTGGTCATTTTCCCACAGCGATCACGTTTATTTACTGGAGAATCAAAAATATCCCCTTAAAACGTGTCCTTCAGCTTATGGTAGTCATTTCTTCTGTCAAATACTCAGCTCAAATGTCTAAGTATGCTGAAAAGGAAATCATGAGATTGTATTTAGATGTTTTACATTACATTCTTTATAACCTCTCCTAGAATATTTAACGTTTGAAGAAACATAATGCAATGATAATTTTTAAAACAGCTGAGATTTTCATAGATAAAATAATTAGTGGGTTACATTAAATCCACTCCTGACTCTACAGAACTTACTCAGCTATCCCTCAGCTCAGGAAAATTTAGTGTCACTGCTGAAGAACTATTTATGATAAAGAAAACTAAGCAATTGGGGGAGCCTGGGTGGCTCAGTCTGTTGAGCAGCTGCCTTTGACTCAGATGGGGCTCCCTGCTCAGCCTTGGGTCTGCTGCTCCCCCTCCTTCTGCCCCACCCCCTACTCCTGCTCTCTCTTGCTATCCTTCTCAAATAAATCAATAAAATCTTAAAAAGAAAGAAAGAAAGAAAGAAAACTAAGAGATTAAACCAATTTAGATCGATGAGCTTCTCCAGAATGTTGGTAATACTGCTGTAGCTCTGAAGCAACACGCCAAGCAACTTTGACAAATAGATGCTTTCACTAATGAGCATTTCTATGATGTGGGGGTGGAGCAAGGAAGGGAGGCTACTCAGAAATTAGTCTCCATTTGTCTTTATTAGCTAAACGATTAATTTTCCATGGTACAATTTATAGGTTAAACCTCTGCTCTCATAAAAAGTTCTACCAACATCTATTGCTGAGTGACTCTACAGTTTGTTTGAATGGAGAAATTGGCAAAGCTTCTACCAAATGTCTGAGATCTTGGATTTACACGCAAAATAGGCACCTGGATACAAAGCAGTGTGATATGCTCAAATGTTAAGTATTAGGAGCTGGTGATACCAGCTCAACAAAAGCATATGTATATATGGAAATATATATATATGGAAAATATATATGTGTGCGTGTATATATATATATAATACACATGATACACACACACATATATATATATATTATACCCACACATTATACACACACACACACACACACACACACACACACACATATATATATTTTGAGCTTTCGACCACTTAGGATCCCTCAGAAAGGAACTTGAGCTCATTTCATAACAGTGGCATTCATAAACAACAGCTCTTGCACAGGATTGGAGAACTGGGTCATTAAGCAGATCCACATGCTCTTCCTCCACAGAGGAGGAACAGTGCTCAGCTATATCTGAGCATCTGGTCACTGCGAAGCATGAGATGGTAGGAACGTGTTTCATGGTGGGTAGCAAGCAGCAGACTTGCAGACTCTGGGGGAGCCACATCACAGAAACAGCATAGTGAATAAGACTACCAGCATGGGAGTGAGCTAAACTGAAGTTTGAAGCATCAACACTTCTCCCCTGTTTAACTTGGGGAAGTGATATTAAACTTTATAAAAAGCTTCCAAGCCTCCATTTCCTCTTGAGTCCTTCTTTGAGAGGTTGTTGTAAAAATTATAAATGATTTATGGAACAATTTACCACAAAGCCAATTCTACAGATAGCTCTCAATAAGTGGTAACAAGTACGGCTGTGTTATTTAGTATTTTGGAACCTCAGGCAGGTTTTCCAAATGACTCCTTAGGCCCAGGGCAAAAGCAAAACAAAACAAAACAGGACTCATTTCTAGAAATTAGGGTACAAAACGGTGATGTTGTGATAAGACCTAAGCAGGTATGATTAGGAGGAGCCTGGGTCTATAAACTAAATGAGTATGCTGAGGAGAATCTAGTTCTTGAGGTTGGACTCAGCTACAGGTGACAGGAGGCAGGAGGAATGCAGTCCACGGAAATCAGAGACACTAAACAGGCTGAGGGCAGCATCACAGAGATCTGGAAAGAGGTGCCAGGGGCTAGGTCAAAATAGCAAACTCAATAATTTCCTGTACTCTCCAGTTCCGTGAAATGAAAGAAAAGATATGTTAAAAGAAGACACCCAAAACCAGAGATTTCAAATAAATTCTGAACTGAACTATAGAAATCCAATTCATCTGTGCTATCAACAAATATTTATTGAACATCTACTAAGTGCCAGACTCCATTCTAGGATTTGAGTACAAAACAGGTAAGAACCCTGTTCTCATGAAGGCTCTATTTCAGTGAAGGTGGCAGAAATTAAATAAAGAAGTAAGTAGATGAATAAACTAGAAAAGTTCACAAGATAATATAATTGCCATGAAGACTATAAAACAGGTGAGATTAAGCTATGGAAGCTATACTTCACAACCCAGATGCCCCTGCATCTGAGTCCATTCAGGCTGCTAGAACAAAATTCTACAGACTAGGTAGCTTATAAAGAGATTTAGTCTCATAGTTCTGGGGCTGGAAGTCCAAGATCAATGTGCCAGCATGGTCAGATCAGGCCCTTCCTCCAGGATGCAGACTGTTCGTATCCTCAGGTGGCAGAAGAGGCAAGAGAGCTTCCTTGGACCTCTTCTGTAAGAGCATTCATCTTATTTAATGCCTTCATGACCTAATTACCTCCCAAAGGCCCCACTTCCTGAGACTATCACAATGGGCATTAGAATTTCAACCTATGACTTTGAGGGACACATTCAGACCACAGCACTCTGTTAGGACTCAAACTTTACACCCCCAGCTATTGACAAGATCAAACACTCCACTCTCAACTGTACACAAGCAGGATAGGACAGCTTAGATCCAGTGACTAGCCAAGGACAGGATATAAAAACACAGACTTTCCCCACCTCAGTACAAATCTAAAGGGTCATCCAGCTTTTGAACCCTTCATGCTGTTGGCCAAGGGCTTATGACTATAACGTAGCCAACCTCTCCCTTCATTCAATGCTCCACAGATGTTCACATATACAGCAATTGGAAGTGAACTTCCTGGGACTTTCTGTCCCAGAATCTAGTTTCATTTCTTTTCTTTTATTCTCTTTTTCCTTTCCTTTTCTTTTCTCTTGAGTCTACTTTATAGGGATCAATAGTAGGCAGAATTCTAAGATGCCCCCCAAAATTTCTGCCACCTAGTATAGATACCTTGTATAATCCCCTCCTATTGAGTGCTGAAAGAACTTGTGAATGTAATGAGACATCACGGTCATGATTAGGTTACACCATATGGCAAAGATAAAGGATTTTTTCAAATTTAATTAAGATTACTAGTCAGTTCCCTCTGAATTAATAAGAAGGAAGATTACCTTGGGTGGGCTCGACCTAATCAGGTGAGTCCTTGAAAGCAATGTCCTCATGCTCACTTTGAAGATAGCTGCCATGCTGTGGCAGATTCATGTGGTTAAGACCTGAAGGCAGCCTCTAAGCCAATAACAACTCCCAGCCAACAGCCAGGAAGAAAGCAGGGACCCCTGTCCTATAGCCACTAGGAACTGAATTCTGTTAACAACCTAAATAAGCTCAGAAATAGATTCTTCCTTAATCAAGCTTCCAGAGTGAACACAACCTAAATAATACCTTAATTTACTCTTGATTTTAGCCCAGAGTCCAGACTTTGGATCTACAAAACTGAGATAATAAGTGGATGTTATTTTAAGATAGTAACATTTTGGTAATCTGTTAGGCAGCCACAGAAAACTAATACAAGAACAGAATCTGCAGCCGACCGTATTGCTGAAAAACAGAAAAATGACAGGCAAGATCCAGAACAGGCACTGAAGATGGCTGCAAAGAGACAGGAAACTGTTACCCTGGAAAAGTCTCAGAAAGGCTCCAAATTTGAAAGCAATAGCTATATGGAACAGGAGAGAGCTGTGGGGCTAAAATCAGGAGCAGCAATAGAGTGATGTCTCTGAGAGAGCTGGGCTGGGGTTCCCTCCCCTTCCTCTGTGTACATAAAGGGACTGGTAGGAGGAGTTTGACTTGCTAAACCCTAGAAGTAGTTTTTTAACAGAGTGGGATTTTATTTATAAAGGGCCCAAGATGATGTGTTAGAAATAGGGAAGGATACATAGCAGGAGAGCCTGTGGGAACTGCAGACCTCCCCAGAGTCTGGGAATAGGGGAAAGGGAAAACCATTCTTCTCAGGGACAGAGTGATTGTATAAATTATCATCCAAATCAGTGTACAAGGGGGGCACTATGAGTAATTATGATGCAGCAATAGGCACACATTGAGAAGTATGGTCACACTACCCAGGAGTGAAATGCATGAACACACGTTCCCCCGCAGAGTACAGTCTTCTTTGGCTATTATGGGAATTTCTAGTATTTCACCATGTTCTCCATACTCTACTATCTTCTGACTCACTCCACCCCCATGCAGAGTCTGCAGCAGGCCTTCCGCTCCCCAGAAAGGACTTTGAGTAAACAGACTAAAACCGAGCACAGGAAGTACAAGCCAGATATCTTTATTAAAGTCAACAGAGCCCTTTATACACACACACACACGAGCGCGCGCGCACGTGTGTGCACGTATATATGTGTGTGTGTGTGTATACCCATACACACACACACACACACACACACATATATATACCCATATACACACACACATGCTATAAAACCAAAAATTCTAGTTTTTATAGAAAACCAAGAGCATGAAAGAAAAAAAATTTCAGGATGAATAAATATAACAACTGGCCCTTTATGAAAAAAAAATGATATAACAACAGAAGAAAAGTTTAGGGTCATTTTAATCTCAGAGACATTCAAGAGGACCTGGCATTAATAAAACAAGAATAGGCTATTATGCAAAAGGAGAAACCCAAAAACAAGAAATAGGATTCAGACATCAGAGAGGTTTGCTGAAATTAAAAACTAAAATTGAAGGTCTTAATAGACAGAATCATTATGAATAACAGCAGATA
The DNA here is from genome assembly GCF_020171115.1 of Neogale vison. Taxonomy (NCBI): domain Eukaryota; kingdom Metazoa; phylum Chordata; class Mammalia; order Carnivora; family Mustelidae; genus Neogale; species Neogale vison. The sequence continues at coordinate 81,711,398 of NC_058092.1, read as the reverse complement.
AAGACAAGGAAATCTCCCAGAACATGAAGCAAAAAGAAGAGATGAGAAAATATGATAAGAAATAAGTTAAGAAATATGGACAACAAACCCAGAAAATCCAATAAATATTTAAGAGCGGTTACTAAAAGAGCAAACGAAAGCAATAGATGAATGGGGGGGGGAGTTGGGGGGAAGACACTGAAATAAGGTAATTCCTTGGAGTTTAAAACATACACACACACACACAATTAAGTTTTAATATTAAAACTGTCATCTAAGTGCCAAGCACATAGTAAAGATTCACAATTAGAAATACTCAAATAAAGATCCATAAATCCAAATACAAAATAAGAAAAGCTCAAATTTGGGAACTGAGGTGGGGTATTTTCTGCACATATGAACTCTGAATACTCAAAACAATGTCACAATTCCTTTGAGATTCCTAGGGAAAATTATTTTGAACCTATATTTCTATAACTCGTTAATTATCAATCAAGTGTAATGGCAAAACCAAGACATTTTCTGACATGCAAGAAATTAAAAACCTTACCACCCACGTATACTCTTTTAAAAAAATTACTTGCATATGTATTTCTGTAAAAATATGCCATGCTAAAAGCATATGCCTCTCCTGTCAATAACCAAAAAAAAGGAGAATAGTTAGAAAAGGAAACAAAATTCTTTATCTAAAAGCCATTCAAGTATGAATAACATTAAAATGTAGCATGACTTTGAGTTATTGACTTTTCCTTTCTGCTTGGGGCATTTGCCATTAAATGCATATGATTCATGGCATGGGATTGCATTTTCTTCATTTGGGATACAATCAGACTACTAAGTTCTTCAGTGAACAATATGTATATCATAATAAAATTGTGAATGCTACTTAAGGGTATCCAGCTTTCAGATCGACTTATGTATAGTACATAGAAAATATAATTATAGTTAGAGACCAGAAGGTAAATGTGTAAAAAACTTAATAATATAAAAGTAATACCAAAGTCCAGATATCAGAACTGGGGGAAAGAGTAATCTGGGGCCTGGCATTGACATTTATTTAATTAAGCATCCTTTGAGTTATTGATTAAAGGTTTTAAGCTCATTAATTCCACCCTTTCTTGCAATGAGTAAGGACAGCCAAGAGTAGATCCAAGCCATCAGGGAGCCCCAACTATGAGTACTTGTACATACAGAAACATCATTAACAGAAATAATTGACTACATCTCTAACGTCCCCATTCACTCCCAATGCTCTACCATGACTTCACTCCCTTTTCTTCAGTCTCCAGTAAACAATAACAAATAATCTGTGATCCCTAGATTTCATGGCAGTCTTCAATTGTACAATCGAGTCCATACTTAGCTTCCCTAATGATAGAACTCAAATATATTTTGAGCCTCATTTTCTCACAAAATAAAAGTCCACTCTTTATTTTTTTAATTTGTAATTTTTTATTTTTTTATAAACATATAATATATTTTTATGCCCTGGGGTATAGGTCTGTGAATCACTAGGTTTACACACTTCACAGCACTCACCATAGCACATACCCTCCCCAATGTCCATAACCCACCCCCCTTCTCCCAGCCCCATCCCCCCAGCAACCCTCAGTTTGTTTTGTGAGATTAAGAGTCACTTATGGTTTGTCTCCCTCCCAATCCCATCTTGTTTCATTTATTCTTTTCCTACCCCTTTAACCCCTCATGTTGCATTACCACTTTCTCATATCAGGGAGATCATATAATAGTTGTCTTTCTCTGCTTGACTTATTTCGCTAAGCATGATACGCTCTAGTTCCATCCAGGTTGTTGCAAATGGCAAGATTTTGTTTCTTTTGATAGCTGCATAGTATTCCATTGTGTATATATACCACCTCTTCTTTATCCATTCATCTGTTGATGGACAGCTAGGTTCTTTCCATAGTTTGGCTATTGTGGACATTGCTGCTATAAACATTCGGGTGCATGTGCCACTTCGGATCACTGCGTTTGTATCTTTAGGGTAAATACCCAGTAGTGCAATTGCTGGGTCATAGGGCAGTTCTATTTTCAACATTTTGAGGAACCACCATGCTGTTTTCCAGAGTGGTTGCACCAGCTTGCATTCCCACCAACAGTGTAGGAGGGTTCCCCTTTCTCCGCATCCTCGCCAGCATCTGTCATTTCCTGATTTGTTGATTTTAGCCATTCTGACTGGTGTGAGGTGGTATCTCGTTGTGGTTTTGATTTGTATTTCCCTGATGCCGAGTGATATGGAGCACTTTTTCATGTGTCTGTTGGCCATCTGGATGTCTTCTTTGCAGAAATGTCTGTTCATGTCCTCTGCCCATTTCTTGATTGGATTATTTGTTCTTTGGGTGTTGAGTTTGCTAAGTTCTTTATAGATTTTGGACACTAGTCCTTTATCTGATATGTCGTTTGCAAATATCTTCTCCCATTCTGTCAGTTGTCTTTTGGTTTTGTTAACTGTTTCCTTTGCTGTGCAAAAGCTTTTGATCTTGATAAAATCCCAATAGTTCATTTTTGCCCTTCCTTCCCTTGCCTTTGGCGATGTTCCTAGGAAGATGTTGCTGCGGCTGAGGTCGAAGAGGTTGCTGCCTGTGTTCTCCTCAAGGATTTTGATGGATTCCTTTCTCACATTGAGGTCCTTCATCCATTTTGAGTCTATTTTTGTGTGGGGTGTAAGGAAATGGTCCAATTTCATTTTTCTGCATGTGGCTGTCCAATTTTCCCAACACCATTTATTGAAGAGGCTGTCTTTTTTCCATTGGACATCCTTTCCTGCTTTGTCGAAGATTAGTTGACCATAGAGCTGAGGGTCTATTTCTGAGCTTTTTATTCTGTTCCATTGATCTCTGTGTCTGTTTTTGTGCCAGTACCATGCTGTCTTGATGATGACAGCTTTGTAATAGAGCTTGAAGTCGGGATTGTGATGCCACCAACTTTGGCATTCTTTTTCAATATTCCTTTGGCTATTCGAGGTCTTTTCTGGTTCCATATAAATTTTAGGATTATTTGTTCCATTTCTTTGAAAAAGATGGATGGTACTTTGATAGGAATTGCATTAAATGTGTAGATTGCTTTAGGTAGCATAGACATTTTCACAATGTTTATTCTTCCAATCCAGGAGCATGGAATATTTTTCCATTTCTTTCATGAGTACTTTATAGTTTTCTGGGTATAGATTTTTTGCCTCTTTGGTTAGGTTTATTCCTAGGTATCTTATGGTTTTGGGTGCAATTGTAAATAGGATTGACTCCTTAATTTCTCTTTCTTCTGTCTTGTTGTTGGTATAGAGAAATGCAACTGATTTCTGTGCATTTATTTTATATCCTGACACTTTACTAAATTCCTGTACAAGTTTTAGCAGTTTTGGAGTGGAGTCTTTTGGGTTTTCCACATATAGTATCATATCATCTGCGAAGAGTGATAGTTTGACTTCTTCTTTGCCAATTTAGATGCCTTTAATTTCCTTTTGTTGTCTGATTGCTGGGCTAGTACTTCTAGTACTATGTTGAATAGCAGTGGTGATAATGGACATCCCTGCCATTTTCCTGACCTTAGCGGAAAAACTTTCAGGTTTTTCTCCATTGAGAATGATATTTGTGGTGGGTTTTTCATAGATGGCTTTGATAATATTGAAGTATGTGCCCTCTATCCCTACACTTTGAAGAGTTTTGATCAGGAAGGGATGCTGTACTTGGTCAAATGCTTTTTCAGCATCTATTGAGAGTATCATATGGTTCTTGTTCTTCTTTTATTGATGTGTTGTATCACATTGACTGATTTGTGGATGTTGAACCAACCTTGCAGCCCTGGAATAAATCCCACTTGGTCGTGGTAAATAATCCTCTTAATGTACTGTTGAATCCTATTGGCTAGTATTTTGGTGAGAATTTTCGCATCTGTGTTCATCAAGGATATTGGTCTATAGCTCTCTTTTTTGATGGGATCCTTGTCTGGTTTTGGGATCAAGGTGATGCTGGCCTCATAAAATGAGTTTGGAAGTGTTCCTTCCATTTCTATTTTTTGGAACAGTTTCAGGAGAATGGGAATTAGTTCTTCTTTAAATGTTTGGTAGAATTCCCCCGGGAAGCCGTCTGGCCCTGGGCTTTTGTTTGTTTGGAGATTTTTGATGACTGTTTCCATCTCCTTACTGGTTATGGGTCTGTTCAGGCTTTCTATTTCTTCCTGGTTCAATTTTGGTAGTTTATATGTTTCTAGGAATGCATCCATTTCTTCCAGATTGTCAAATTTGTTGGCATAGAGTTGCTCGTAGTATGTTCTTATAATTGTTTGTATTTCTTTGGTGTTAGTTGTGATCTCTCCTCTTTCATTCATGATTTTATTTATTTGGGGTCCTTTCTCTTTTCTTTTTGATAAGTCTGGCCAGGGGTTTATCAATCTTATTAATTCTTTCAAAGAACCAACTCCTAGTTTCGTTGATTTGTTCTATTGGTTTTTCTTGGTTTCTATTTCATTGATTTCTGTTCTGATCTTTATGATTCCTCTTCTCCTGGTGGGTTTAGGCTTTCTTTATTGTTCTTTCTCCAGCTTCTGTAGGTGTAGGGTTAGGTTGTGTACCTGTGACCTTTCTTGTTTTTTGAGAAAGGCTTGTACCGCTATATATTTTCCTCTCAGGACTGCCTTTGTTGTGTCCCACAGATTTTGAACTGTTGTGTGTTCATTATCATTTGTTTCCATGATTTTTTAAAATTCTTCTTTAATTTCCTGGTTGACCCATTCATTCTTTAGATGGATGCTGTTTAGTCTCCACGTACTTGGGTTCTTTCCAAATTTCTTCTTGTTGTTGAGTTCTAGCTTCAGAGCATTGTGGTCTGAAATTATGCAGGGAATGATCCCAATCTTTTGATACTGGTTGAGAACTGATTTAGGACCGAGGATGTGATCTATTCTGGAGAATGTTCCAGGTGCACTAGAGAAGAATGTTAATTCTGTTCTTTGGGATAAAATGTTCTGAATATATCTGTGATGTCCATCTGGTCCAGTGTGTCATTTAAGGCCTTTATTTCCTTGTTGATCTTTTGCTTGGATGATCTGTCCATTTCAGTGAGGGGAGTGTTAAAGTCCCCTACTATTATTGTATTATTGTCGATGTGTTTCTTTGATTTTGTTATTAACTGGTTTATATAGTTGGCTGCTCTCACGTTGGGGGCATAGATATTTAAAATTGTTAGATCTTCTTGTTGGACAGAGCCTTTGAGTATGATATAGTGTCCTTCCTCATCTCTTATTATAGTCTTTGGCTTAAAATCTAATTGATCTGATATAAGGATTGCCACCCCAGCTTTCTTCTGATGTCCATTAGTATGGTAAATTCTTTTCCACCCCCTCACTTTAAATCTGGAGGTGTCTTCGGGCTTAAAATGAGTTTCTTGGAGGCAACATATAGATGGGTTTTGTTTTTTTATCCATTCTGATACCCTGTGTCTTTTGATTGGGGCATTTAGCCCATTAACATTCAGGGTAACTATTGAGAGATATGAATTTAGTGCCATTGTATTGCCTGTAAGGTGACTGTTACTGTATATTGTCTCTGTTCCTTTCTGATCTACCACTTGTAGGCTCTCTTTGCTTAGAAGACCCCTTTCAATATTTCCTGTAGAGCTGGTTTGGTGATTACAAATTCTTTCAGTTTTTGTTTGTCCTGGAAGCTTTTAATCTCTCCTTCTATTTTCAATGATAGCCTAGCTGGATATAGTATTCTTGGCTGCATGTTTTTCTCGTTTAGTGCTCTGAATATATCATGCCAATTCTTTCTGGCCTGCCAGGTCTCTGTGGATAAGTCTGCTGCCAATCTAATATTTTTACCATTGTATGTTACAGACTTCTTTTCCCAGGCTGCTTTCAGGATTTTCTCTTTGTCACTAAGACTTGTAAATTTTACTATTAGGTGACAGGGTATGGACCTATTCTTATTGATTCTGAGGGGTGTTCTCTGCACCTCCTGAATTTTGATGCTTGTTCCCTTTGCCTTATTGGGGAAATTCTCCCCAATAATTCTCTCCAGTATACCTTCTGCTCCCCTCTCTCTTTCTTCTTCTTCTGGAATCCCAATTATTCTAATGTTGTTTCGTCTTATGGTGTCACTTATCTTTCAAATTCTCCCCTCATGGTCCAGTGGCTGTTTGTGCCTTTTACTCAGCTTCTTTATTCTCTGTCATTTGGTCTTCTATATCGCTAAGTCTTTCTTCTGCCTCATTTATACTAGCAGTGAGAGCCTCCATTTTTGATTGCACCTCATTAATAGCTTTTTTAATTTCAACTTGGTTAGATTTTAGTTCTTTTATTTCTCCAGAAAGGGCTTTTATATCTCCCGAGAGGTTTTCTCTAATATCTTCCATGCCTTTTTCAAGTCTGGCTAGAACCTTGAGAATTGTCATTCTGAACTCTAGATCTGACATATTACCAATGTCTGTATTGATTAGGTTTCTAGCCTTTGGTACTGCCTCTTGTTCTTTTTTTTTGTGGTGAGTTTTTCTGCCTTGTCATTTTGTCCAGATAAGAGTATATGAAGGAGCAAGTAAAATACTAAAAGGGTGGCAACAACCCCAGGAAAATATGCTTTAACCAAATCAGAAGCGATCCCAAATCATGAGGGTGGAGAAAGGGGATAAAAAGAGGTTCAGAAAGAAAAAAAAAACAATTAAAAAAAGAAAACAAAGAAAAAGTATAAAAAAGAAAAAAATACATATTAGATAAACTAATTAAAAATCGTTAAAAAAGAAAGGGTAAAATTAAAAAAAAATTTTTAGCGGAAGAGAAAAAAAAATTGAAAAAGAAAAAAAAATTAAATTAACTGCAAGACTAAAGAATCACGGGGAGACAGCCATGAGTTCCATGCTTTGCTTTCTCCTCCTCTGGAATTCTGCTGCTCTCCTTGGTATTGAAACTGCACTCCTTGGTAGGTGAACTTGGTCTTGCCTGGATTTCTTGTTGATCTTCTGGGGGAGGGGCCTGTTGTATTGATTCTCAAGTGTCTTTGCCCCAGGCGGAATTGCACCGCCCTTACCAGGGGCCAGGCTGAGTAATCCGCTGGGGTTCGATTTCAGGAGCTTTTGTTCCCTGAGCGCTCTCTGTAGAGTTCTGGAGGACGGGAATACAAATGGCGGCCTCCTGGTCTCCTGCCCAGAGGAGCCGGAGCCCGGGGCCCCACTCCTCAGTGCGCCCTCAGAGAACAGCGCCCAGTAACTCCCATCTGCCTGACCTACGGCCACGCTCCGAGCTCACCGAGCCTGCGACCGGTTCAAGGTAACCCCGAGCTGTGAGCTCACTGTCGGCTCTGTCTCTGTAGCCGGCTTCCGCGTTCTAATACCTGTAAGCTCTGCGACACTCAGACACCCCTGATCCTTCTGTGACCCTGCGGGACCTGAGGCCACGCTGACCCTGCGTGGGCTTCACCCCAGTTTAGTCTCTGGAGCGTTGTCCCTCAGCAGAAAAGACTTTTAAAAGTCCTGATTTTGTGCTCCATTCCTCAGCCGCTTGACGGGAGCCGGACACTCCCCCCGGGGGTCTATCTTCCCATCGCTTTGGATTCACTTCCCCACCAGTCCTACCTTTCAGAAAGTGGTTGATTTTCTGTTTCTAGAATTGCTATTCTTCTTCTCTTCGATCTGCCGATGGATTTGTAGGTATTTGCAATCTTTTTTTTTTTTTTTTTAAAGATTTTTTTTTTTTTTTAATTTTACAGAGAGAAATCACAAGTAGATGGAGAGGCAGGCAGAGAGAGAGAGAGAGAGGGAAGCAGGCTCCCTGCTGAGCAGAGAGCCCAATGTGGGGCTCGATCCCAGGACCCTGAGATCATGACCTGAGCCAAAGGCAGCGGCTTAACCCACTGAGCCACCCAGGCGCCCCGGTATTTGCAATCTTTAGATAAGCTATCTAGCTGATCTCCTGCTAGCTGAAGTAGTCTCAGCCTGCTACTTCTCCGCCATCTTGACTCCTCCCCCCAGAGAAAGAGTAAAAGTCCACTCTTGACTCTGATGAACGGGATCACCTCCTGTTCATTAGCACATTAGTTATTGTAACACTAGAATTTATAATACATTTATAATAAATATACCCCATAATTTCGTTGGCCTAACACAGATAGATTTATGGTTTCCTCAGCAGGACTGGTGGTGTAGACAGTTCAGCTTCATTCAGGGACCCAAGCTAAGAGGTTCCATCATCTTCATTCAATACTTGACTTTCAGGTAGCCTCAGGTACAGACATCTGCCAGCAGATGGTATAAGAGAGAATAAAGGTTTGTATAGAGGTCATATGAGACAGATGTAAAAATGGGGTCCATCACTTCTACCTACATACATTCCATTGGCCTAGACATACTCATATGTTCACACTTACTGTAAAGGGTAACTGGAAAATACGATCTAGCTAATTGCCAAAGAGGGTGGGGGAAACTGGTTTGGTGGACAGCTAGCCAGTTTGCCCCAATTAGCAAGCTTTTGGAAGTTTTAAGGACAAAAATATGAAACACTTGCTGGGCAGTTAACCACTGGCCCAGCTGTATCACCTCATTCAGCTTGCAAGTAGCTGTAGGACAGGAAACGTGGCTTAAACATCTTTGCTTTCTTAGCACCTTCACTTGCACATGAGGTGTCTGAGAAAAACTCGAAGGAATTAATTTACTTAATTATATTCTAGTAGCAAAGGCAAATTAATGCAGCTACCAGAGTGAAAAATAACTTCTTTCCTCAATGAAAAGATCAAGCCAAGTATTTTTGAACTGATTATATTTTTATTAAAATAACTACAATACAATGAACCCATAATTGGTTACTCCAAATAATAGCTGAGTTAGTGAATTTCACTATTTGTTTTATTACTGAATGCAAAAGCAATGGTAAAGACTGCAAAACATAAGCATTCTCTCGTTTTTCTTATGAGAACAAAAACATGCAGGAAATGTTTAATGATACAATGAATTGGTAATTTCCTAATTTGCTTCAAAAGAAGAAGCATTTATCAGGTGAGGTTTACATGGGAATGCTGCAGCAAACCATTAATGTAATAAATCCAAATCTCATAAATCAACCAAAACAAATACATCTTCAAACATAACAGCGACTACAGGGGTACCTCAATCTCCAATTCAAGGAGATAAATCTTCAGATAGAGGGAGAAAAAATTATAGGAAATGAGGGGCATGTTTTGTGAATCAGCAAACCAAATAGGCAGTGGGTTGGAGAAAGTCTTCCGTAGTTTAACCACAAACTATTACAGTATCTGTTAAACACAACCAAAGAAGAGCAAGAAAAAAAGTTTGATTATGTAAATATGAAAACCCATGTTTGATAGATATGTGAAACAAATACCCTTTATCATGTTATTTAAACATGATAAACATGATTATATCATGTTATTTAAACATGAATATCATGAAGCAGTTATCAAAATTGTGAGTCAGCGAGTGGGCCCTTTAAAACCATGATGCTGGAATGTTACTGAGAGAGCAGATCTCAAGTGTTCCCACAACACACACCAAAAAACAAAAAAAACAAAACACCCAACTATGTGAGGTGACTGATGTGTTAATAAATTTGGTTGTGGATGTCACTGCACAATGTATACATACATCAAGCTATCATGTTGCACACTTAAAATACACATAATTTCTACTTGTCAGTGATACCTCAGTAAAGCCAGGGTGAGGGGGCTGGCGATGGAGGGTCACAGTAAAGACAAGGTCTAGGATCTGGTCACAGGGTGAGTTGCCAGGATGACACTGCGGATCAGATGGTTGGACACGAGCAGGCCAGCAACTAAGAGGCCAGTTGGCTGCAAATGATCCATTCGCTAGGATGGAAGGGAGGAGTGATACTGGCAGACTGACAGGGAATCAGGAACTAAAGACACAGGGACCCAGGGCTCAGGAGATAACCAGATATGGAGACATGGGGGCAGAGGTTAGAGTCTGATGACAGGGGATTCAGAGATTTCTTTTCCTGAGGGGTAAGAATGGTTTGCAAATGGCAGTGAAAATACAAGGAGGTAGGAAAGGTATGAGAGACACCAAAAGATAGAGCTGCAGAGGAAGCAGCATCTTCTGGGAAATACCAGGAAAATACAGCAGATTTGTTAATGACGCACTATTACGTTCTCTCTGCATGAAAGCCTTTCAGGAGTTGGTGGGATGCTTCCACTAAATGGTGCTTACCAAAGCTTTCCATGACTAAGCCCACATTTAAATGTGCTAAAAGATCCCAAAACCATTTGGGACTCCTTTTCTCCTCCTCTTCATGCTCTGAGGAAGAGGAGCCATGGAAAATTAGAAGCCTGAATGTTCATTCTTGCAAGCCCAGTGAAGGATCCTGGCAATTCAGGATCCAGTTGTGACACATCACTTTTCTATTTTATTTGCTTGTACTTTTTATTTTGGGGAGCAAATGTAAAACAGAGGTGTGGGGCTCGGGCAGTGATTAGCCCACCCAGTGAGGAAAGCTGACTAGACCAGCATGCATGCCTAATGGCGAGGCCAAGGGTTTAAGCCAGGCAGACTTCTTCAGGATTTCAGAATAATGCTCACGCTCTTAGATTTGAAATATGTCACAGTTTGCATTGTTATAAAAGAAATCTCCCTGGATTGGGGGATGTGAAAGGGGACAGGGAGAAAATTCTCAATTTTTTTCCCCAGAAACCTTATAGAACTATTTGTCATCATTTTTAGTATTTTAAACTTACCCAATTCAAATGTGGTTTATAAGAACATTTTTAGAAAATTAGCCTTGGGGTATGGGATCTTTCATAAACTGAAAGCCATGTACATTTACCTAGAATTATGACTTTCAGACTTTATGACCACATCCCAGAATTAGAAATACATTTTCATTTTGACCTAGAATATATACACATTAACAAAGCGATATACTCCACACATGAAGTAAAACATTCATGAAAAAAGTATTGTCCATGGATGTCAAATGCACTTTCATGTTTCTAATATACTTCCCATTTTGTTTTGTTTTGTTTTTAGGTAGAGAGAGAGATTGAGAGAGGTGGGGAGGGGCAGAGAGAAAATCTTAAACAAGCTCCACAGCCAGCACGCATGGGCCTTGATCTCACAACACTGAGATCATGACTTGAGCTGAGATCAAGAGTCGGACACTTAACTGACTGAGTCACCCAGGTGTCCCTACTCTATTTCCTGTTTTATTTTTTTTAAGGTTTTTTGTTTTTTGGTTTTGTTTTTGTTTTTTGTTTTTTGTTTTTTTTTTTGACAGACAGAGAAATCACAAGTAGGCAGAGAGGCAGGCAGAGAGAGAGGGGGAAGCAGGCTCCGCGCTGAGCAGAGAGCCCGATGCGGGACTCAATCCCAGGACCCCGAGATCATGACCCAAGCCGAAGGCAGAGGCTCAACCCACTGAGCCACCAGGTGCCCCTATTTCCTGTTTTAAATATTGACCATGACTTAGTAAACTAAACTAACATCATGACCCACTAACTGGTCATAAATGACAGTTCAATGAACACTGATCTTTGAGTGGCAATATGGAATTGCTGTACTCTTTTTTTTCCTATCAAAGGTAAAATGTTTATTTCTTCTGTCTCTGCAATAGAATAAATGCCACTATCTTTAAAAAAAATTGAACACCAATAGCTAGCATAAGAAAATAATTTTACAGTAACCATAACAGCTAACATTTAATGAGTATTGGGCACAAAGCCAAATTCTTTACATTCATTATCTTACTTAATCATCGCAACAACCCTATGAGGTAGATACTTTTCCCAAGGTACATTTACCATTTTAAAAATGATGGAATTAAGGTTTCTAACCCTACAGTACACTAATTTGTCCACACTGCCCTGATTTTTCTCACCACAGCTTACTGGCTATTAACGGACACATCAGAGGAAAAAACGTGATAGACATCTTTGGGGATTTCTAGTCCCACCATATTTATCCTCCCATATGGAGCACAATTAAAGTACTATACAATATATATCACCTTTTCCATGTTCATTACCTTTACAACTCAACTTCTTAAAGTAGTACAGCTTGAACTTCACAAAACTCACACAATAGCTTTCAGGATTCTGATGCTTTTATCTGTTTCTATTTTCTATTCTCTGGTATCAGATGGCTTCCATCCTCAAAATACTGCTGCTAGTTATCTAATTTAACATTGTTAGTGGCGGCCAGAGAAACTTTGAGATATAGCCATTTCATCAATTATCTCCAGCTGGGAGGATTTAGTGCTTTTAAATAGGGCCACAATATCAAGTTCATCTACACTATTAGTGAGGTCTTTATCACTGCCAAGTTCAGAAAGTGCTAAAGCATTTAAAATGGTGGGTTTTTTGCCTTTGTATTTGGGTGCAGTTCATTTTCTTGCTTTTGCAGGGCTTTCATCTCCAAGAGAACCACCACTCAAAATCAAGTCCAGGCAGAACTATGGAATGAATGCACCTTAGGTCATGCAAAGAGTTAGTCAGCATTTACGGATCCCCCTAAGTTCAAAGCTCAGTACTAGAACCTACATCAACCTTCAAAAGGAATAAGAAAAATTTTTACATGATCATTAGTGCTGTTCATCAAAGACTTCTGCTGTTCCCAGGTTTATGATAACACTGCATTTCTTCACCCTCGGACCGAGGCATGGTAAAATGGCTTCCCTCACAAATACGCAGCATCCCTTCAGGTAGGGTGTAAAGAGCCTGGATGTGATTTGCAGTGCTCCCTCTCCCTCTGCCTTGCAGCTCAGCAGGGATCCAAACAGCAGCCACTCTATCAGCCTGGGTCTTAAAGGAAGACTAAGTGGGGAAAAGTCCTAACTGACCTACAACAGATAAACAGTACAAACGCTTAAAAACAAAAACAAAAACAACCTTTTGCTTGAAGCCACTGAGTCTTGGGAATTGTATCCTGACAAACACAACTTTCTCCAACCCTTTTAAACCTCTGAAGAGATTTTAAAACTTCACAAAGCACACCAAGGAAAAAAAATTTTGAAAAGTACTAAGTATATGGGGTGCCTGGGTGGCTCAGTGGGTTAAGCCTCTGCCTTCGGCTCATGTCATGATCTCTCAGGATCCTGGGATCGAGCCCAGCATCGGACTCTCTGCTTGGCAGGGAGCCTGCTTCCTCCTCTCTCTCTCTCTCTCTCTCTCTCTGCCTGCCTCTCTGCCTACTTGTGATCTCTCTCTGTCAAATAAATAAATAAAATCTTTAAAAAAAATAAAAATAAAAGTACTAAGTATAAATAGAAATTTTAGATGATGTAAACAGAAGACAAAAGAGCAAAGCAATCACTCAATTAATAACCATAACAGTTGGTGGTTAAATATAGGCAGGAATTTCAATGGGAGGTGTCCAGGAGGCACGGTGGGGGGCGGGGGGAAGGGGGGGGTTGGAGGGGGTGTGAAAGGGTGTGTGTAAATGTGCAAAGGAGGAAATAAACTAGTCATGCAAGCAAAGCCACATCTGATTTGTTTGTTGGAGCAAACAACCAAGAACAAAAATACTAAAGACAAGGGCAAGAAAAGGCAATTGAAAGGAGGCTACAGGGGTGCCTGGGTGGCTCAGTGGGTTAAATCCTCTGCCTTCTGCTCAGGTCATGATTCAGGACGGCTCAGGTGGTGATCCTGGAGTCCTGGGATTGAACCCTATGTTGGGCTTTCTGCTCGGCGGGGGGGCTGCTTTCCCCTCTCTCTCACTCTGCCTGCTTCTATGCCTCCTTGTGATATCTGTTAAATAAATAATAAAAATCTAAAAAAAGAAAGAAAGAAAGAGAAAGAAAGAAAGAGGGCTGCAAAAACCAGACAAGGACGTTCAGGCAACAATATCAATTCCCTCATCCTTCTTTTTTTTTTTTTAAGATTTTTTTATGTATTTATTTGACAGACAAAGATCACAAATAGGCATAGAGGCGGCAGAGAGAGATCCCTTTTGCAGGGATCCAGGAGAAAGAAAATGTAGTTTACTAGGTTGGCAACGAAAGAGAGAGAGAGTCTGGGAAATATCTAGAGTAGGGACATAATCTGGTTTGGAACTACAACAAAGAGGAGACGAGAGCGGAGGATCATCATGAAGGTTTTAGTTTCCAGGTTTGACCAACGGACATATAGGGGGGCCAATCTATGAGACAGGGGACACAGGATATGCAAAATCACTGGGAATAAAAAGAATCACATATGCAGAGAACCAGAGTCACTCAACATAATAAGAAAAAGAGGTGAAACTTGATGTTGCTTTGAGATGCACATGCCTTTCCATGGCAATGCTAAGGCAGCAGAGTGAAAGGCAGAATCTGCCAGATTCAGAGCAGGACACTGAAGTGATCTGATTTCATGGAAAAAGATAACTCTGGAGACAGGGTGGATGGAGGAGTAAAGAGAAAATGGCTAATGATGAAACAGGAGATCCCTTCAGTTGTCCAGGGAAGCAATAATAAGGTCATAAACTAAGCCAGCCATGGTGGGGTTCCAGAAGAAGGAACAGAATAGAGATTTAGGGAAGAGAATCAATAGCTTTTGATAATAAGCATGTGGGGTGGTGAGGGAAAGAGATGCTGAAGACGGGCTGGATATTCTAGTTTGGGAGACTAGAGAAGTAGTGATTCTGTTAATGGAGGGATGCTCTTTGAAAAGAGGAGTTTCAGGAAAACATAACATATTTGGTGTGGATGTGTTAAGTTCGACATAGCTGTGGGACGCAGAAGGAGCTCCAGTAATGTTTTTTTTTTGTAACCATGAGATAGGTCTGGAGTTTAGGAAAAAGCGGGGAACAGAAGATACAGTTGTGGGAGTCATCAGCTGGAGGCAAGGGAAGGGGTGACAATTGCCCAGGGAGAACAGATGGAGAGACAAGAAGAGGAAGAGGAAAACTTGCGGAACTCTGTATCCAAGGTATTGCTGGGTGGAGGTGGACGATTGTGATGGAAACGACTCTAGCCTCTGAAGCTGGAGACCCCCCAAAAGACAAAAAGATTTGGGGGTGCCTGACATGTATCTGTGTTTTAGAAGAATTAAAAAGTGAGAACTTGTTAGAAGTAAGAAACTCAAACAGCAGACCAGCCCCAGAGAATGGCAAGTTTCAATGCCATAGTAAATAACACTGAATAAGGATATAAATGATAGGTCTTGGACCATAATGAATAATAAAAATATAAAATCTTAGTTCCTTTCTTCATGCAATCAGTTTTCCCATAAATTGGGCAGCTTTTTTATTGAATAAAAAAATACTAGATAAAAAGTGGCTATTCAGTCACCAGTAGAGTGAAAAAGAATAACAGTAACTATTATTAGTTGGGAAAATGGGCCAGATAGCATAGAAAGAAAGAACTTACAGTAAATTTGGCTGTTTGACTACCCAACTGAGAACCTGTCATAAGGCATCAATTTAAGGGTGCCTGCAGCAGTGTTCAGCTCCAAACAAGGTCAGTAAAAAATGTCAAGAGCACAAGCAAAGAGGCTCCACCTATTCATGCATAATGTTCATTCCAGCACTTTCTGGGGACTCTGGGACTGCTCCAGTGTTCCAGTTTTTTAAGTCCTGACTAGCATGTGCATGGCATGATGACATGTCAGTACATACCTAGCATCAGTGTAAAATATTAGTTTTTAATTTAACCAGGTCTCATTAAAAGGAAAAATACACTGTAAAATTTCCAGAGAATGTAAGTCTCTGTTTGGTTTTCTCATATCTCAGGGAAAACCATAAACAGAAAGATACTTGTCTATATCCATGGCCAGGGCCCTAGTGTAGTACCGTATAATGGAGTGAGTCATTTCCCTGTAAGCAATTATTTGAAATATGCTGTAATTATGATCTTGCTCATGTCACAAGGAGAAAACAAAACATCTGAGTAGCATTACTCTTATGAGCTGCCAAATATTCATCGATGATTTCATCCCACACTGGTAATGACCATTCACTGCTTTTACAATCCCAGAAGTGACAGCTTGATTTGAGAAGAGGAAACTTAGGAAGTCGGGGTGTTGGGTTCATAATTAGCTTTATCATTATAGTCCAGGCAAAAACCAGAATTGTATATTTTAATTGGCTTGCTAACATATTTGAAGGCAACTTTTCTAAGGAGATTATTTTTTCTAAATTCAGAAATAAGGGGAGAGGAAAAAAAGCAAGTTACATTTCAAAATATCTTAATACTTACTATTAGAAGGTTAGAAAACTATTATCTGTTTAGCATAAGTGAACTTGACACTCTTCTAAAACTAAAATTTTCTTCTGTAAAAATATGCCCAGAGGCTATGGCACAAATGGCCAGATTAACGAACTGAAATGGAATGAATGGTTGTTTTAGTTTGCTTGGGCTGCTGTTAACTAAACACCACAAATAAGATGGGTCAAATAACAGAAATTTATCATTTTGCAGTTATGAAAGCTAGTAGTCCAAGATCAAAATGTCAGCGGGATTAGTTCCTTCTGAGGGATTCTCTCCTTGGCCTACAGAAGACTCTCCACATCATCTCCTCTCTATTAATATCTGTGCCTAAATTTCCCCTTTCTATAAAGACACCATCCATATTAGATTAAAGCCCACCTAATGACTTATTATGACTTATTCCTATAAAGACCCTATCTCCAAATATGGTCACATATTCAGGTACCAGGGGCTAGAACCCTAACATTTCTTTTTTGGGGAGACATAATTCAATCCATAACAATGGTTAGAATAATCTTCTTGTGAAACTAAATGAATGACTTCAAGTCCATCCACATTTACCTATTATCTGATATCCACTCTCCTCGGGTAATAAGAGAAAACAAAGAAATCAGAGATACATTACCACAGAGTTAAGTTGCTGAGAAGAGTGAATTGGTAATGCCAGTCTAGTTCCTTAAGAACTAAAATATTAACAAGTAATTGTCTTATAAACACACCCATTATTGCCTCAGTAAAGCTGACTAGTGAAAATAATATATACATGTTATCTCATTTATGACCATTACAACTCACCAAATGTTTAAGTTCCAATAATGTGTAACTATCAAATTCTACATTAAAATTTCTCTATCACTGACATTCCTAGGCATTCTTAAAAAATAGCAAAAGATCTTCCTCTCTAAAGCTGAATAACTGGATGATACCGTAATGCATCATATTAAGATGAATTTGGGCTTTGCATCTGATAGTCTGAAGAGCCTTGGACTCATTCACCCTCTGACCTGGGCTCACAGGAATATTTATCCTGAGGAGATGCACTAATCTTACCACAACGTTGCCATCATGGAGCCCGCGTGGAGCCTTTCCTGCTCCACTGCATCTTCATGACAAACTCAGAAAATAAACTCTCTTCCAAGGGAATCATTCAATACACGTAAAAAGATGTCCGTCTGAGAATTACCTCTAGTAACAGCTTACTCAACATCAATCAGTAGCTCAATAGCAATCATTAATTATGTTACACTTATGAAAGATTTTTCAGTCATCAAAAGTAGTAAACATACTCTCTGTCAAATAAATAAATAAAGTGTTTAAGGGCGGGGGGCACATCTAGGTGGCTCAGTTGGTAAAGAAGCTGCCTTTGGCTCAGACCATGATCCTGGGGTCCTGGGATCAAGCCCCTGCTCAGTGAGAAGCCTGCTTCTCCCTCTCCCTCTGCTGTTCCCCCTGCCTTGTGCTCTCTCTCTCTCTGTCAAATAAATAAATAAAATCTTTTTTTAAAAAAAAGTAATAAGCAGAAAGATTATACAGTGACTTGCACATGTGATACTACAGCAAAACACACAGGTGAAAACTCCATTCCTGCTCATGGAGCCTTCAATCAACTTTTGAGTGTCTCTAAGGAGAAAACTGAGGATTGTCAGAGAGCTGAGAAAATTTTTTAACATAATATGCATAACTCAAAACAAAGATAGGGAAAAAACTGACTGGAGGAAAGAGACTACGGAAGAAGAAAGCTTCAAATAAAAGCTATCGTGTATAACCTTAGCTATGGAACGATAACAGCATCCACAAAATAAGAATATTACTTGAAAAATTTTAAAGGAAAAAATCAGAGTTCAAAACATTTTGAATTTAAATCTCAAGTAGTATAAATAACAACTCAATAGAATAATTGAAATAAGGAAATCTTCAAAAAAGCAAAGAAAAAAAATAGGGATAAAAAAAGTAGAAAATATTAAGAAAATTAGAGGATAGGTCGGTAACTTCAACATCAGATAACAAAAGTTTCAGATAGATATCAGATAGATAACACAGACAAAAATGGAATGAGGAATATTATCAATAAAATAAATAAACAAATCAGAAGAATATCCCAGAATTGAAAGAGTTCATCCAGAACCTACCACCATTAAAAAAAAAAAAAAAGTGGACTTACACTAGAGCATAGTATTATGAAATTTTGGAACACTGGAAACAAAGAGAAAGATCTACAAGTTCCAGAAAGAAAAAAAACTCAGGTTCTATATGCAAAGGATCAGGAATCAGAATAGTGTTCAGTTTTTCAAAAATAATGGAAGCTGAAATATAAGGGAACAATATGATTTCAACTTTCACAAAATGACTTACAACCCAGATTTCTATATCAAGCTAAATTTAGCAAGTAGATATGATGGTCAACCCTAAAGATTTTTTCCAATATGCAAAATATCTCTAATTTGGGTTTCCTCAGAAACAACTTCTGAGACAAGGATTTTAGTACAAATAGCTTATTTGGGAGGTGATCCCAGGGAGCACTGGTACAAAGAAGGGAAGGAAGCAAAAAAATAATGCTTTATTGAATAGGCCATCTCTATGGACAACAGAGACTCAATCCTTTTGAGGAACAAGAGACAGGTAGAAGGGACACCCAAATTGCCCTCACTGGTTGATAACATCTCTAGTGTATATATCAAGAGAAACCCTCAGATGGAGAGTCAGAGGTGCTTACAGTCACATCCAGCAACAGATAAAAAATTTCGAGTATCAAAGGAGTCTGAGGACGGCACCAACATTTGCTACAGTCAGGAAGTTATAGCAGCCAATGCTTCATCAAAATGCAGGGAGCAGGGGATACAATTCCGGAGAAAGGTGAAGGGTTCCTCCTGGAATGATGGCAAATGGAGATAAGATGGTAACTGTAGAGCAGCCAGTTGAGAGCTGGGGAGGCCAGTAAGCCCTATGGAAGATGTTCCCAAGACCATGAAACTGGTACACTGCCTGATGTGCTTCATCAGAGGAGATTGAGACAATTGAGGGAGATACAGAAACTGAATAAGGGGTTAAGTACATGGACAACCAAGAAAACAAAAAAGCAAGGTAATTATTAACCGAAGAGAAAAACAAAAAGTTGTGCAAGAAAGAAAAAATAATTATAACATACTCCATGAATGAGGTACTGGTTTTTTCTTTTGGTTTCATCACATCTGTAGATGGAGACCTACCACGTATTTTAAAGTCATGTATCCTCCTCAGGATGTATTCT
The DNA here is from genome assembly GCF_020171115.1 of Neogale vison. Lineage (NCBI taxonomy): Eukaryota > Metazoa > Chordata > Mammalia > Carnivora > Mustelidae > Neogale > Neogale vison. Next base: position 81,692,020 of record NC_058092.1, on the reverse strand, counting down.
AATTCATGTAATATCTCTCTATGATAGATGCTTCAGTTATCCCTGTCTTTTTTCTATCACAAATAATGCTATAATGACCATCCTTGAAATTTTCTGTAGCATATATCACTAAGATGAAATTTCTGGGTCAAACAAACATACACTTAAAGTACTGATTTTTTTTTTTTTTTTTTTTTTTGGTAAATCCATCTCTAAATTTTTTTCATCAATTTATACAGCCACTAACAATGATAGTCCTTTTCTGTATATCTTTTACAGTGGACATTATTAATCTGCTTTTTGTGAGTATTTTCAGTTTGGCAATTAAAATTAAAAGAGTAAGGAGAATTTTCTTTTTTTACTTAATTATACCTTTGCGTTATTTTATTTTGTTTCAGTGAACTACTTTTAAATTAAACCAACACAGATAAAGCTAACACAATTGATTAATTTAATTGTAACTTTATATTGTGCAGGCAAAGTTTTCAAAATAAATAGTGTTCTAAAGACATGAAACATTATAGTTGTTCTTAATGCTGAGTTATTTTACTCTGTAAAAATTCACAATCTATTCTGTCATCTATAAGATAGCTGCCAAATAACCAATATAATTATCAAGAGATTATCTTTGATATTTTAAAAGATCCATATATCTTGCACTGCTCATTAATCTCTAAGTACCTGATGTTGTAAATTTCAGATCCTTTGACCAAGAATGATGTGAATGTAAGGAGAAAGAAAATATATATTCTCATTTCTCAAATGAAATATAGGACAATTAATAAAAATTAGTGACAATATATGGGGAATCATATTAAATTATGTGGATTGATGATCATGCCTTCGTCTGTTTGGTCTCTTAAGTTCTGTGCTAAAGATTCTGCTATCTACTGGTATAGACTCAACATGCGATATAGAATTTTACATACTGTTATCTTTTTTATTTTCATTTAAATTCAATTAATTAACATATAATTTATTCTTTGTTTCAGGGGTAGAGGTCTGTGATTCATCAGTCTTATATAATACCCAGTGTTCACTACAACTCACCCTCCCCAAAGTCCATCACCCAGTTACCCCATTCTACCACCCCACTCCCCACCAGCAACCCTCAGTTAATTGCTAAGACTCCTCACTCAATTTTCTCTGGTATTAAAAACCTCCTTCATTAAAACAAGTAGCTATTTATTTACAATGAACACTTTTCTGACAGGATTTAAAGCTAATTATTTTGTCCTAAATTATACAAAGATAGATTCTAGTGTTTTATTGACTTCACCAATGATGGACCATCCTCCCCACAAAAACCTGAAACTTAACTAAGTAACAAAAGCAAAATCTTATAATCACAAAATCACAAAGTTTAAACTCTTGTCCTTTTAAATATTTCAAATTTGGCCATCAAACTAAATAATTTAAGCAAAAATAAATCACACGTACCTACCCACTTTTTTTTTTCAAATTAACTAGTTAAAATTAAAAATCTTAAAAATCCTAACAGAGACTATGAATTCATGAACATCCCAATTGTGACTTTAGAAAAGTTGTGGTTCTTTTAAAAAAAAAAGAATAGCTGTGGTTCCTGGGGCACCCGGGTGGCTCAGTTGATTAAGCATCTGACTCTTGATTTCACCTCAGGTCATGATCTCAGGGTCATGAGATCAAGCCCCGCACTGGGCTCTGCACTGGGCGTGGAGCCTACTTAAGACACTCTCTCTCCCTCTCTGCCCTGCCCTTCTACCTCACTTGCCTGCACTCCCTCTCTCACTCTCTCTCTCAAAAAATTTATTTTTTTTTTAATTTTTTTTATTTTTATTTATTTATTTTTTCTCTCAAAAATTTTAAAAAATTTCAAAAAGAATAGTTGTGGTTGCAATTATTGTTTTGAGAAATGTGTTCTGCTGATAACCTCTTTAGCAAATTTCAGGATCTACTGCGGGCACTGTTTATATCTGGTATGTGTAGAGAATTGAGGAGCAGAGCAACTTCTGTCCCATGCAGTAAACCTTACATAATTTCATTGTTAAAGGGCTGCTGCTGAATAAGAATGCCATAGACACAGAAGACAGAGGCAGGAGAAGAATGCAAACTGGCAACCTGGGTACCCTCACATCGTTTGTGAGGGCCAGAAGTGCTCTCCCATTCTCTATAATCAGGCCTTATTGGAATAGTCGGTCTATCCTGGGCTCCACAGGAATACAGAGATGTCGGAGGGAGTTGGAAGGTGAGCCCTGACGATGATTAAAGTGTTGGATCAGGACAGAAATGAACAGATTGCTGAACCTGGAAAAGGAGGGAGGTCTATTTAAAAATGGCTTCCAAGTAATGGGGCCGATTAATAGATAAAAATAGAAACTCAGCTGCTTTTCATTCCCACTGTGAACAGAATAAGAGAAAACAGGTGGAACTATATATGAAGGTGAAGGCTGCCAACAGTTTAGCAAGTCAGGAGCAGCAGTGTGTATAGCAACCAGTTGTGATGGTTCAATCCACACAATCTGTAAAGTAGGGCAGTGGTAGAGGTAAACTTGTCATCGCCCCCAGAAGCAAAAACAAAGTGAGTGTGTATTGGAGGGAGGAAGACAATATTCCTAACGGTAGCAAGCATAAGTCTCCATCCCAGACCATTACAACAACCCATGTGCCAATCCTGATGTGGGAATTAAAATCACCAGGGGCTCGGTTGCCTGCGTTTGAATCCAGGCTCTTCCATACTTGCATGGTGTTCTTAGACAAGGGGCTCCACCTGTCTGCTCTTCCATTTCCTTGTCTGTAAAAAGGAGGAAATACAGTGTTTCCCTTATAGAGTTGTTGAGAGGATTAATTAGCTTAATTTTGTGTATGTGTACTCATATATTTGTTATTATTACTATTCCTCAATCAGAAGTACATTGGAGGAATGTACAATCCAACGTATTGGAGGAATGTAATTTGAGTGAGAATTAACATATTTAGCTTCAATATCCTAATATTCAGAATTTTCTCTTGACTATCACTTGCCTCAAGTACACTAAATGCAGATGAGGATTCTGAGATAAACACCTCCGCGATGAATCAAGCAAAATGTATTCACATTTATAAAGCATTTAGAATTTAGTTACCTAATTCTTTCCAGTTGGTGACCTATGACTATCTCCTATAATAACTCTTTCTTTCTATGATATTCTATTGACTAGAACATTAATTTCTGGTCATAATACATAATAGAGATCACTTAATACATACTATGTATCACTTAATTAATTAATTAGCCAATGTCTGACTACAACTACAGAGACCTGGCCTTTGGCCAACAACCCTGCGTCTGTATGTCCCTTTGCTGGTTTCTGATTGATGGCAAAGCAGCGTCCTCTGTCAGTAGAGAAAATGCCCACCCACAATTCTGACCAGGTTGCTTAATGAACTGAAAAAATTTTTCAAGAAAACAAAACCCAATATAAAAGAGGGCTTCTTCTATTTGGGGAAATCTAAATCTTTTGATATATCTATTTACAAGCTATGGGTGGGCACTGCTTAGGAAAAAAATTCTTCTGTAAATTATTGTGTCACTTTCCAAAGATTATAATCTAAAATGAAATGGTAGGACTCTGCTGGATAACGAAAACTACTCTAAGACGCTTGAAATTTAGGTCATTAAGAATAGAAAAATAACATGATCCACATTCCTGTTGTCTGTCAGCTCGCTGTCAGTTCAGTCCAGATTTAAAGTATTTTAAATTTAAAATTAGATTTAAAGTACTATGTACTACTGCACACCACTCTGCACATAGAAACACTCTATTTGTACATTTATAGTAGTGATTCAAAACTGTTCTACTCAGATATACAAACACACACATTTTTCTATTACAGTTTTTCATTCTCAATTATATGAAAAAATGAGTTTCAAAAGAGTATCTTATAGTATGATGAAGCAAAAATGTTACATAATTAGAAGTAATTTCTTAAGACTAAAGATCTGAATGAGACCTGATGCATCCAGTGTCTTTAATTTTAAGCAAAAACATTCCTTGGCTTCTGTTAGTTGACCAAGGTAGGGATGAGCCAGGCCAGGCAGAGATGACCCCTTGTGGATGAAGGGGACTGAGTATCTGAACCCAGATCTCTTTCTGAACATCACACAGCAATAGAGCAAGCTGGGTGGCACTCTATTTCTGCACTCTAAATGATGTAATTTCTAAAGATGAGCATTTTAAATATATTTATGGAGATGAACATAATTTTGAATAATAATTTTACTCAACTCTCTCAAGCCAGTGAGACTGAGATTGATTTCTACATTTGAAAGACTCCTTCAAGGAACTTAACATACACTTTTTTAAATGTAGTAAATGATGCCATAAGTCAGGTTAAGAGATAACTGATGAAAAGAAAAATTCCAACATATATGATGGACAAAAGATTCATATCCCTAATATACTCAGAGCTTCTACATAAACTCAATCTGGCCATACTCAATTCTGCCTTTGTAGCGTGAAACAATCACAGACAATACATTTAGTATGGCCAGATTTGGCCTGAGCACCATAGTTCCCCTATACTTAACCCAAAAGAATGTCCATGACACATTACTAAGAGAAAAATGGGGAGTGCATGGGTGTCTCAGTCAGTTAAGTGTCCCAACTCTTTTTTTTTTTTTTTAATTTATTTATTTTTTTTTAGTGTCCAACTCTTGATTTCAGCTCAGGTCATGATCTCAGGGTTCTGAGATCAAGCCCCCACCCCCGCCCCCACCCCCACCCCCACCCCACATTGGGCTCCAGGCTGAAATCACATCTGCTTGAGGATTCTCTCTCTCCCTCTCTCACTGCCCCTTCCCCTGCTCACCCATGAGCCCTCTCTTGCTCTCAAACAAATAAATCTTTAAAAAAAAAAATTCATTTTCATCAAAGAGACCATTTAAAGAAAATCCTAGATGTAAGAATATATTAAAAGCATGGTGAAAACAGTGGAATAATACATATTAAGCTGTTATCACCGACCACCTTAGGTGGGGTGAAAGAGGGTGGTTCTAGAGGAAGGTTTGGGAGGGACACTTAGTTTGAATCCTTCTCTTTCTGCATCTCTGTATTATTGGCCTGTGACAATGAGCATGTACTACGTTTTGATTTAAAGACACGTAATGACGTAAAAGAAAATGGGAGGTACCAAACAGCTTTAGAGAAACATGGTTCCTAAGTATTAACGATCCATTCTGCATCATATAATTAGACTAGAATTAGGGACACTCCTGAGTATTCAGTGTGCCCACATCGTTTAGCACGAGGCAGCCCCAGGGACCAGTTTAACAGACCCATTTTTTTTTTTAAGATTTTATTTATTTATTTGAGAGAGAGACAGGGAGAGAGAGCATGAGTGAGGAGAAGGGCAGAGAGAGAAGCAGACTCCCCGTGGAGCTGGGAGCCCGATGCGGGACTCGATCCTGGAACTCCGAGATCATGACCTGAGCTGAAGGCAGTCGTCCAACCAACTGAGCCACCCAGGCGTTAACAGACCCATTTTATAGAGAAGGCCTAACGAGGTATTGTGCCTTGGAGAGTGTCACAGAGCTCGTCAGTAGCAAAGACTCGCCTGGAAACCAGGCCTTCTGCTCTCTGGCCCATTCGTTACCAGCACATACTCCAGGTCCACAGACCTTGTTACCCTTTCTCATCTGAGATGAATGCATAGAAAACAGACGCCTCTCCAAACATAACATCATGAATATGTTGATGGCATCCAGCTCCGAGCAGCTCTGCCTTCAAAGATTTTTACACCACAGTTAGATTTGCTCTTCTGTCAATCGTGAGCCCTATTTTTAGGAACCCTTTCCTCCGGCAGATCCAGGCGTTCTCGTGTCGGAGCCTGTCATCTCTCCAGTGTGTATTTAGTAGTTTCTGCGCTCTGCTCACTGTTTGCATATCATGACACCGGGCAGAGTTCAGCAATACAGAACGTCTTATCCATTTCCTCTTAATCCATTTTAAATTCATCCTGAGCCCATCAGAGCAGGAGATGGAATGAGAGTTTTATAATTACCTTTTGCAAACAGAACATTAAATTATTATACAGTGGAATCCTCTCATTTCTTGGACAGAAGATGGCCCTTACTTGCTAGCGAACGAATGTGCCTGTCTCTATAAGTACACACATGTACTTTAGAAATCAGCCCTGTTAGCTTGAAGTTATTGATCGATTTTGGTAGATTACTGCAATAGATTCTTAAAGTGCTTTAAGATTAAGAGATGTGCTTGGCTTTCTTCTGTCATGTATCTCAAAGGAAAACCACGAGACGAGACACACAATGAAAAACAGCAGGTAATACCATATGAGACTCCTTATTAAAAACATAAAGTGCCTTTCACTTCTGCTTTTATTAAGTCTACTTTTCAAGCTAAATGGGGGTTAGGTGAGGCGATTATAATACAAGTCACATCTAACTATTTCATTATCCGTGTCCTACAGCAAGATAGCCCCCAGAATACCTTTGAAAGCTCTAGAGTGATGGCAGTAGGTTGAATATAATGAACAATGTTACAAATGGGGACACGAGATGGCAGGTCTGGTGGGGACGGAATCTCCTAGAAATTGCGAGGCTGTAATTACTGAACACCGGCTCAGTCTCTGTTGACTTTGAACACTGGAAACTGTCTTTGGCAGATTCCATTTTTCTCAGCTACTTAAAATGAAGCCAGTCAGAAGGACTGAAATTTAGAAGGCATAATACATAAGCAAAGTCATGGTTGGCTTTTATGACTTGATTTTTTGGTCAGTTTTTCAAGAGCACTCCACTGTATGTTAGGCACCAGAATGAAAGCTGGGTTGAGAAATGTTTTTATATTCTTCTGTCTGAGGGCTGCGTTGCTATTAGTTATATTTTAAATGATTTCAGCAGTCTAATTTTTGGTGGGGGGAGAGAAGCGATGTGCAATTCCAGCTTTATGTGTCAGCACTTTTTTGTAAGTATGAAGTGGAGGGAAGCACAGGAGGAGAGAGGCAAGGCGGGAGGGCGACGGGGGAAAAGTGTAAATGGTGGTTCAGATGAAGAACTAGCAACACCGGTTCCTCTCCCTTGATTCACCTTGTACACCTAACCACGACAGCAAGAAACATGAACACTGCAGACAAGACCCACCGGAACCCGGTTTGATTCCTAGTCCGCATTTGAGGGGGGCAGTAGTTGTTAGTACACATTTATTAAGGAGCTTGAATAAATTCTGTTAGCTGACCTGCTACATGGATAAGCCAGAATCCAGCTGAGCATATGCCTGTTTTCTTGCCTGGAACTCCCTGGATAAAATGCAATTAGGTCAACTCCGAGAGCACAGCACCGGCAGGACCAGGCCCAGCAGGGCAGACACATGCCTATGGTAAAGCACAAAAACAGCTTCTACCCTTATCACCCATTCTTTGTTCCCTCTCTCCCTGGTAGTTCTGGGAATCTAGTTAAAGGGAACATCATGGCCATAAAGAGCAGTGTCACAGAAAGTCCAGCCTGAGGGGGATGTGTGGAAGAGGACCCCGTTAGCAGGGAGTTAGCCCCAGGCCACAAGCCCCTCACTGGTGCCCGGGACCAGCGTGATGGCAGTGACCTGGAACAACAAACCTCCAGGTCCATTCATGGCCTTTTCTTTAGCATTACCTGAGAGCATTGTCTCAGCCCAATCTGTCTTCCCACCTTGTGCTCCCTCAGTCACTGTCCCTGCCACAGAGTCTGAGGGCCGAATCACGGGCTCAGTTTACGACATCCTGGTGATGCTTCCCACCTCTGTTAGCTGCAGGGTGACAGTTCTCCTGCCCTGCAGAGATACAAAGAAGCAGAAGGCGAGTGAGCAGGGGTGTGCCAGCTGGCAGGGGAGAGTGGGGGAAGTGGGAGGGGAGGGTTCGGCTGCTGAGAGGCAGGAATCAGAGGTTAGGGGACGGTCTAGAGTCTCCAGGGCTCTCCTGTGGGACTGAGCCCCAGCTGTCCACAGTAATGACTCTTTCTTCACTTTTTTTTTTTTTTCTTGCTTCATAGCATGTCCTAGGATGGCCTCCTAAATGAACTACTTGACTTCGACCATTGTTTCTTAAGGTCTGCCTTTAGGGGAACAGTATCCAAGAGCCTCAGCTTTATAGCTATGTCCTACCCAAACCAGAGCTCCTCCTCACCCCAAAGAATCATCACCCCTCCCAGAGAAGAGATGCTCCTTTATTGATCAAATTGCTACTTCTCCCAGGACAAAGCCAATTATTCCAACAAACCAAATGCAGGGGAAACTGCAGGCAGCAGGGGCAGAGTAAACACTTCCAAAGTTTCCTTCTAAAGAGTGAAGCCTTTGGACCCCTGCCCTAGGGCTGGTACTTCATTCCTGAGTGATGTAATCCAAGATTCCCTGCTCTCCAACCTGAACAACAGATTCTATTGAATAACTTCCAGTGTGCTGCACTAGATTTCACTGCATGGTGAAATTTGGAAAAAGATTTGCTTTAAACGTGAATGTAAGATATGAATAATGTAACTGCAGTTTATCATAATTCTGTTACTATATGACAGTAACATTCAAAAAATCAATGGAACTCAGTGCACCTCACTACCCCCAGTGGCCTCCAGCAATCCAGTTTCCCATTCTGGTCCTTCTATCTTTATTAGTAAAGTCTAAATGGAATGTTCCTCAAAATGAGCATGTTATATGAGCTGAATTGAATGGATGGCCCATAGCTCTTTGTCTAGGGTATATAGTGAGACAGAGATAGGCCAGTGATAGGCTCTGGCAGAATTTTCCTGGGTCCTGACCATTGGCTAGACGTTTTGTCCACAGGAAATGTAGGAGGCTAAGAGGATATGTGGCAGGAGCAGAAGCACTGGGGCAAACAATCAAAAGAAGGAGCACAAGTGGACAGCTGGGCCAGGGGAATCAATTCAGGACTAGATCCAGGGCATCCAAAAGACCCTCTCTTCTTGGTGTGTGGGAGAATCTAAGGGGGGGCCATACAGGGCTACACTACATGTTACTCAGGGTAAGAGGGGAGCTGTTCTTTTCCCAGCTTCATTTTTTTTCTCTCAGAAACAGGGAAGGTCTCACCTTCCATACCATTAAACCCTGATGGGATCAGGGATCAAAGAGTGGATCCAGAAATTACTAGAACCATAACCATTCTGAGGCTGCTCTTATGAGGATCCCCTGTGAATCTGGGAATTGGCCAGTTTTGTCCTCAGCTTTTTCAACTACTCTTCAAGGCCCCTTCCTCAGGCTCCGGCTCACTCAGTGCCCCTCTACCTCAGCCCTATCCACAAGCCCCTGTGTCAGGATTATAAAATTTCAATTACTTACTGAGCACCTATAAACTCTGTGTCAACAAAAATATACAATCCCTAACCCCATAGAACTTCTGTCTGTTGGGGAAGACAACATCAAGCAAAGGCTCACACTAATAAATGGCACCTGTGGAAGATATTTTGCAAAGCATGCTGTCATGAGAGATACAGTGAGGGAATAGCTTAAAAGGAAAGACAGAAAATGCACTGAATAGGTGATGGGTGAACTGAATACTGAAAGAAAAGCAGATATTAAGTAATAAAGGAGTAGGGCCAGAATGGGTCACAGGGGTAGAGAAGAGCATCCCAGCAAAGGAAATTGCATGTACAAAGGTCCTGTGGCCAGAAAGAGAACAGTGGAAAGTCACTGAAGTGTTAAGAAATAACCAGACGGAGGACAGAGTTGAATGGAGAAGGAACTTAATCAGATTTGTGTTTATAAGACCATGCTGGCTAAATATGAAAAATGACTGGAAAGAGCAAGGAAGGATGCAGACAAAGCAATGGGTAGACTACTGCAGTGGCCTGGAAAAGATGTTACCGACATGATATGGTTGTGGCAATACAAATAGAACAAAGGAACCAGTTTTGAGATAGAGTTAAGGAGGTAAATCAATGGGACTTGGTCATGGGTCGGAAATGAGGATTGCAGGAGACACAACAGAATGGTTTCTGGCATGCATAACTGACAATTGTCTCTAAAAGTTCTGTGCTCTGTTGTGTTTATCCTGTTCCATAATTTCTAGCCCCTCTATCACCCTAGATGCTATCCTCTGACTGGAATCCATTTTGTTGACCTTCCACATACATTTTCTCTCGTCCCACCCAACTTTACTCCCCGGTATGTCTGCCTCCTATAAAGAATGGTGGTACCATTCTTTAAGACAGAGAACTAGAATGAAAAGATGTTCAATATCACTCATCATCAAGGAAATGCAAATCAACTGCAAGAAACCACAAGAGCTGGCGAGGATGTGGAGAAAAAGGAGCCCTCGTGCACTGTTGGTGGGAATGCAAACTGGTGCAGCTACTCCACTATGAAAACAGTATGGAGGTGTCTCAAAAAATTAAAAATAGAATTATCCTATGATCCAGTAATTCCACGACTGGGTATTTACCCAAAGAATACAAAAACACTAATTCGAAAAGATATATGCACCCCTATGTTTGCTGTAGCATTGTGTACAATAGTCAAGACATGGAAGCAGCCCTACCGTCCAGTGATAGATGAATGGATAGAGAAGATGTGGTGTATGTATATATAAAAGAATATTATTCAGCCATGAAAAGAATGAAATCTTGCCATTTGCAACAGGATGGTGAATCTAGAGGGTATAATATTAAGTGAAGTCAGTCAGTCAGATAAAGACAAATGCCATCAGTTTTCACTCATATGTGGAACTGAAGAAACAAAGCAAAGAAAAAGAGACAAACCCAAAAACAAACCCCCAGCTATATAGAACAAACTGATGGTTACCAGAAAGGAGTTAAGTGAGAGGATGGGTGAAATAGGTGAAGAGGACTATGAGTATACTTACTATGGTGAGCGCCGAGTAATGTACGGAATTGTTGGACCACCATATTGTACACCTGAAACTAATCTAATAACATTGTATGTTAACTATCCTGAAAGTAAAATTTAAATTTTTTAAATTTAAAAACAAAAACAAAATAAATCTCTATAAAATGTAAAATAAGAGAACCAGAGAACGTCAGGTTTGAAGAGGAAGTGCATAAATTTGATGTCGATATAATGAGTTTAAAGTGCCTTCTGGACATCCAAGTTGAGGATGAGGACTTGGCAGTGAACTAATGAACCTGGAAATCATCCAGGGCAAGTCTCCTGAATCCAAGAGTCCCTTTTACAACACCTGTGGCTGACTGCCCAACCTTCTCCCACACACTCACTCCTGCAGAGCATCAGTTAAATGGCTCTAATAGGAGAACTTTTTAATGCTAATTCCACACCTACAAATCCCACTCTTGCCCAGATTCTTCCCCTCTCTAACACCCAGAATAAAACCAGTCCAGCTTCTCTAACACAAAACCTTTGAAGATAACTGACATTTCCCCTCCCTCCGGCAAAAGCTTTCTTGTCTCTAAATGTTCTCTGCTCTGTTGTGTTTATCCTGTTCCATAATTTCTAGCCCCTCTATCACCCTAGATGCTATCCTCGGACTGGAATCCATTTTGTCGACCTTCCATATACATTTTCTCTATCCCACCCAACTTTACTCCCCGGGATGTCTGCCCCCTATAAAGGCTCTGTTAGTGACAGTCATGATCTGAACACTACTCTAAATGAGCATGACAATACATGAAGGCCCTGACAGTACCTGTTTTCCAGACTAATTAAAGTATCCACATGGAGTTTGTTATAATCACCCAGGAATCCTGGGACCATGACTTCTTAAATTTGTCAAACCATTAGAATGTACCTACTAAACTGAGGCCCTTGAATTAGCAGTTCTAATTCTTTGGGGAGCCTTGAACTCCTTTGAGAATCTGATAAAAGCTGTTTATCCACCCCAAAAATGCATCTATGCACATCCAGAAATAATTCTGTATAAGATACGAATGGATTCAGTGTTCTGCAGTCCATCTCTGGACCCAGGCTTGGACCCCCATTTCCATTTCAAGTCCTAAAGCGCCCTCCACCCCCTCCACCAAGCCAGTAGCATATTTGCTCCATTACTCTCAAGCTAAGGATCCAGGCATAAAATTAAATTCATGATGATTATACAATTGGGACTCAGAGAGACAATTTCATTAGCTCTAAGAAAAGATTCTGCCTTGTTGAGCTCTGTGTGACTGAAGCCTAAATCTTCTTGGAGGAAGATACTAAGTGAAATCACCACCTTTTGTTCCTCTCTGTGCAACAAGAACCCACATACCTTAAATGGCTTGCTATAGAAGGTGACCTTCCCACAGCACCTCGAAGTGTCTAAATTTCTTTGAGAACTTTACAAAGTTTTGGCTGGAGTATGGGAGGTTTTAATTACTGAAAATTGGGTAAACTTCCCTTCAAAAAAAAAAAAATCTGTCTCTCTGGATAAGATCATTCAGCTGGAAGGAAAGCTTATAAGGCTGTGGCTACAGCTCAATTTCTTTTACAGCACCAAGAAATCAGCTGATTTCAATCTCTAATGCCTAGATCAGATATTCAAATAAGTTAAGTGACAAAGGAGGATGAAAAACATTTTGGGTCTCTGTGCAGCATGTGTGTTATACATGATTACATAATGTTTGAGCAACCTTCATTCCCCGTTGTCTATACACTCAGGCTGAAGGGCACTGAAAAGCAGTGATCAGGGCTAATGCCTTGTCTTTCATGTTTGTTTTTAGAAGAACATTTTACAAGTTTACATGTATGTGCATGTTCTTTACTTTTTTAAATATTTATCAAAGGCCTACTGTGTGCAATGTGAGCTATGTAAAGATGAATTGGATCTGGTTATTAATAATAATAGTTTTTTATATTCTAGCAAGGGAGGTAAGACTCAAATGCAGTACATTCTTTTTTTCCAAAAGTAGTACTATAGTTTCAAATCAAATGAGGAAAGCATAAGGGCTCCTTCACATGAGATTTACCTTATATTTAAAAAGCAGATATTATTTCATCTATGATCATCAAATCAATTGCCCTAATTCCCTTTCATACCGATCAAAGCTGAAGGGGTATGTTTCAAACAGTCAATTTTGGGGACAAAATGAAAATTTAGTAAAATACCATCTGCATATCCTAATGAAGGTAACACTCCTCAGCTAAATAAATAACCAAAATTTTAAAATAAGTAAAATCTGGGGTGCCTGGATGACTCGGTCTGTTAAGCATCTGCCTTCAACTCAGGTCATGATCCCGGGGTCCTAGTACGGATGTCTACATTGGGCTCCCTGCTCAGCGGACAACCTGCTTTTCCCTCTCCCTTTGCCTGCTGCTCCCCGGGCTTGCTCTGTCAAATAAATAAATAAAGTCTCTAAAAAAAAAAAAATAAGTAAAATCCACACATTTAAGAATCATCTGGAAGCAGTAGCTAAAAATATATGGGAACTAAAATCTAAAACTGCTCATGTAAGTGGAGGGTGCAATGTTTGTCAAATTCATTCCTAATGATACCCCACTGAAAGTAACAAAATTGCAGCAAAACCCCACAGGAGCAGGCCCAGCAATAACAAAGACTTGGGTAATTGACTCCTCTCTGCCTAATCCTCCTCTCCGGTCTGGTGGGTGGGTCACAGTTCTTTTTTTTTTTTTTTTTTTTTTTTTTAAAGATTTTATTTATTTATTTGACAGAGAGAAATCACAAGTAGGCAGAGAGGCAGGCAGAGAGAGAGAGGGAAGCAGGCTCCCTGCTGAGCAGAGAGCCCGATGCGGGACTCGATCCCAGGACTCTGAGATCATGACCTGAGCCGAAGGCAGCGGCCCAACCCACTAAGCCACCCAGGCGCCTATGGAGAGGGAAGGAATGGAGCGGGAACATAAAGCAGAATGGGAGGTTTCTTGAAAGTGGCAGACAACTCTTTTTGGAATGTCAAGAGGAGGAGAGTGGGTCTCTGGTCACAGGGTTCTTCTGGCTCAGTCACCACAGATGGGGCCAACGAAATGGGCACCAACTAACCAGCAGATTCCTGGAATTGCTGCTGCTGTCCTAGAATTCCCAGCCTTGTAGAGGATGCTGGATCAATGCCAATGATATGTAAGTCAGAGGACAACCATCACTAGGCGGCATCACACTGCCACTAGAACGCAGACAGCCCAAAACCCCAGGAACTTTGTGGCTGCCAGCTGAACGGCTCACCCCCCTCATTTCATTAACCTCACAATATCTTGAACCTTCATTTTATAGGATTGGATTTTTTGAACCCCACTTATCAGGTTTTGGCAGGGTTTTACTTGGTGAAATATCTTCTAAGTCATCATTTTTATCCAAAATCAAATTTATGAAAAGGTCAGCTATATAGTTTGTAGGAATGATGAACAACTCAAACAGAAATTGAAATCTGAAATATTTTTGGAAGAGATTGGGAGGCAAGAAACAATATTGAATGAGAAGTGTACAAATATGAAAGTTTTCTGTTTATTTTTATTCAGGTTTTTTAAACTGTATCTAAGCCTTTCAAAAGTCTGCCATTATAAGTTCCAAAGAATTCAGAAGCAACCACTTTTTAAAAGCACAGCTTAAGAAAAAAAACATATTAGAATCTAGGGGAAAATTTTAATTCAATAAAACCAAGATCTGAGGTGTCCTAAAGAGATGGTACTGAGGAGAAACACACACACGCAAGTCAAAATTCATGTGGTTATGAAGCATGATTTCCTGATCTTTGAAATTTTGGTGTGTATTTTACTTTGGTGATATAACTTGTTAATTCAATAAATATTTAGGTAGCATCAATCAAATCATTTAAACATGGTAACTAGGAATTTTTACTGGTAAAAAACTTACAGCTCTGATTAAAAAAAAAAACAGTTCATGAAAATACAAGAGTATCACCAAAGGCAATCCCACTTTGCCTACCTACTTACTGCATTACATTTTTATATGTAGACTAGTCTTTCTCACTACCCCACAAAAATAAAACAACAATATCGCTTGGTGCTACAGGCAAAGAAACAAAGCAATATCACAGAATAGGTACGAAATGTGACTAAAGTTCTTTAAAAGTATTATCACTTTATTTATTTAAAAAAAACTGTTATCAAATTATAGGGTATGAAAGCTATGAAGAAAGGGCGTGATAGTGTACCATAAAGGATTCTGTTAATGTACTTAGCTAATGAAGATGTCAACATTTTAAGACACAGAAACATTTTCTTATCAGAGCTTAAAATGAGCATCTTTGGCAACTGACAAACATGTCCCTCCCCACTAGTTTCCATAGCTTTTGTGACTATGTCACTCAGTCAAAAGCACTGCAAAAACTATGTAGCCACCCTTTTTGTACCATCTGGTATACTGCAGTTCTGAGGAAGGGGAGTTAATTGGCTATATCTGAGCAGCCACAAGATTTATAGTTTTGATTATCCAAAATAGATGCTTTTACCCTGATTTATCGAGAGTTTTCACTGTTGTATTAATAATAATAAAAGCATGCCAAATGAATGAAAAAGCATCATTATAAAAGGGATTTGTGTGTGCAATGAAACAGTATGGGTGCCTCTTGGTTCCCACAATGAAGATGTAACTATTTTCATATACAAGTTATTAGCTCAAGTTGCTCTTTATTACACCATAACTTTGCTCCTACGGCAACATGGCTGCAGCAGAAAAATAATTGTGCCTGGGTATTACATGCCAGATGTTTCTAAAGCAAAGGTGGCAGTTTAATTCTAAAGTAGTTTCAATGGTAGATATAAGCAGTCCCAGCAGAAAAAAAGGTGCAAAAGTGTAAGGTGTACTTAATTAAAACATGTATTTCTAGAAATTTTTCTTTTACACCAGAGCTATCCAACAGAAATACATGCAAGCACATATGTGATTTTAAATGTTGGGGGAGCCACATTTTAAAAAAGTAAAAAGAAACAAGCAAACTTAATTCTAATATACTTTAACTCAATGTATCCAAAATATCATTTCAACATGAAATTAATATGAGCTTATTTTTTTTTAAAGATTTTATTTATTTATTTGACAGAGAGCGATCACAAGTAGGCAGAGAGACAGGCAGAGAGAGAGGAAGGGAAGCAGGCTCCCTGCTGAGCAGAGAGCCCGATGCGGGACTCGATCCCAGGACCCTGAGATCATGACCTGAGCCGAAGGCAGCGGCTCAACCCACTGAGCCACCCAGGTGCATTAATGAAATACCTTACATTCTTTTTTCCTACCAAGTTTTCTAAATTGGGTATTTCGTACTTAGTGTAAATCTCAGATTCAGACTAGATGGAATTTCAAGTGCTCAAAAGCCACATATAACTAGTGGCTACCATAATCAACAGCACAATTCTGGACTTCTCCTAGAAAAGGACAATAGTTAATCTCTGCTAGCAGTTTTTAAAAATATTCAGAAATGACCCATGGGAGGCGCTTCATGATTCATGAATCATTCTGAATTATCTGCATGTGTCCTCTTCACAAGGGCTGCTGAGTATTTTCATTCAATCAAGATGATCACAGTTATCAACCCAGAAAATGTATTTTTAAAAAATTTCTTTAAAAATCCTGGGTTTAATAACTAAGACTAAAGTAACTAAGTTACTTTATCTGCCTATAAAGAAAGAAGAAAACCCAGAGATCAGAGATGACAAGGCTATAAGTGTTCTCACCCAGCTATGGGAGGTAGGTGCTGCATGGAATTATGTGAAAATTAAAGGACATAATGTGTGAAAAGCATCAGAGCATGCAAATATTGGCCTAGAAAGAATTACCAAAGAAAGAGAAGGCTCTTTCCCTGCTCCAATGTTCTCAGTCTCACTGGGTCCAGGATAACACAGCAGAAGCCAAGATACTGGAAGAATCTAAATGGAACCCAAGGGAATGGTTGCCTGGGTTAAGTCACAGGACATTTCTGAGTATGGATATGTGTGGTATAGTCCACAATCGATGCTTACCTGAATCCCTAATCTGTCTGTCCCTCCCCCAAAACATTTGAAAATAGATAAAATTAAACAAATGTTTGTTTTTTTTGGTTTTAAATGAATACTAACCTTGAAAGAGAGAATCAGTCTAAGAAGAAAAGGAGAAGATGTCTGGGAGATGAAAGAACAGTCCCTTTTGTGGGGGAGGAGGGATGGGAAGTGGTACTAAGTTTACCACTATATCTTAAAATTATCTCTTACTCCATTGCTAGCCAGAGCAATTAGGCAAGAAAAAGAAATAAAAGGCATCCATACTGAAAAGGAAGAAGTTAAACACTCACTATTTGCAAATGACATTCATTATGTATAGAAAACCTTGAAGACTCCATCGAAACACTACAACAATTACTAAATGAACACAGTATTAAGTTATAGTACATAAAATCAATTATAGTATTAATACTCAGTATTAAGTTACAGTACATAAAATCAAAATTCTGTTGCATTACTATACACAAATAGAAAGCTACAGAAAGAAAAATTAAGAAACCAGTCCTATTTACAATTGCAAAAAGAATAAAATACCCAGAAATAAACTTAACCAAAGAGGTGAAAGACCTA
Organism: Neogale vison; assembly: GCF_020171115.1. Taxonomy (NCBI): domain Eukaryota; kingdom Metazoa; phylum Chordata; class Mammalia; order Carnivora; family Mustelidae; genus Neogale; species Neogale vison. The sequence goes on along the minus strand of NC_058092.1, from coordinate 81,674,627 downwards.
TATATTAGCAACCATAAAACATTAAGTGAAAGAAATCAAGGAAGTCATAATTAAATGGAAAGATATTCTATACTCATGAATTGGAAGAAGTAATACTGTTAAAATGTCCATACTACTAAAAGCAATACATAGATTCAATGCAATCCCTATAAAAATTCTAATGGCATTTTTTCTCACAGAAATAGAACAATCCTAAAATTTGTATGGATCCACAAAAGATGGCAAATAGTCAAAGCAATATTTAGAAAGAAGAACAAAGCTGGAGGCATTACACTCCCTGATTTCAAACCATATTACAAGGCTCTAGTAATCAAATCAGTATAGTATTGGCATAATAGCAGACACATATATCAATAGAATAGCAAGCCCAGAAATAAACCCATGCATATGCAGTCAATTAGTTTATGACCAAGGAGCCAAGAATGTACAGTGGGGAAAGGACAGTCTCTTTAATAAATGATAGGATAATTGGACAGAAGAATGAAACTGGACTATCTTACACCACACACAAAAATTAACTGAAAATGGATTAAAGACTTGAATATAAGACCTGAAAACATAAAAATCCAAGAAAACATAGACAGTGAGCTCCTTGACATAGATTTTGGTGTGATTTTTTTTTTTTATTCTGGATCAAAAGCAATACCAACAAAAGCAAACAAGTGGGACTGCATCAAATTAAAAAGCTTCTGCACTGCAAAGGAAACCATCAACAAAATGAAAAGGCAACCTACTAAATGGGAGAAAATAATTGCAAATCACATATCTGATGAGGGGCCAATATCTAAAATATAAAAAGAACTCATACAATAGCAAACAAAACAAAACAAAACAAAACAAAAAAACCCCCAAATAATCCAATTAAAAATTAAAAGATCTGAATTGAAATTTTTCTGAAAAAGACATACAGATGGCCAATAAGTACTTGAAAAGATGCTTGACATAATTAATCACCAAGGAAAAATAAATCAAAACCACAATGAAATATCCACCTCACACTTGTTAGATTAGCTAGCATGAAAAAGACAAGAAATAACAAACGACTGCAAAGTGCACTATGATGGAAATGTAAATTGGTATAATCACTATGGAAAACAGTATGGAGGTCTCTCAAAAAATTAAAAATAGAACTACCATAAGACCTAGCAATTTCACTTCTGGGTATTTATCCAAAGAAAACAAAAACACTAATTTAGAAAGATGTGTGCACCCCCTTGTTCACTGCACAGTTATTTATTATAGCCAAGATGTGGAAACACCCTAAGTGTCCATGGATGGATGAATGGATAAATAAATTGTGGTATATATACATTGGGATATTATTCAGTCATAAAAAAGGATGAAATCTTGCCATTTGCAACAACATCAATGGACCTCAAGGACATTATACTAAGCAAAATAAGCCAGATAAAGACAGATACCATTTGATCTCTACTAGATGTAGAATCTTTAAAAAATAAAATAAATAAAATATTTAAAAAAATTGTATTCTTGTTATTTAAACAACAACAAAGAAAAACAAATAAAACCCCATATATGCTTACACATTTCTACAGCCCCTCATCCCCCATCTATTGCAATCACCAATCTGTACTCTATATCAATGATCTTGAATTTTTTTTTTTAATTTGACAGAGAGAGAGAGACACAGTAAGAGAGGGAAAATAAGCAGGGGGAGTGGGAGAGGGAGAAGCAGGTTTCCTGCTGAGCAGGGAGCCCAATGCAGGGCTCGATCCCAGGATCCTGAAATCATGACCTGAGCCAAAGGCAAACACTTAATAATTGGCCACCCAGGCACCACAGGAATACAGCTTTTTAAAAAAAGAAATGGGAAGAAGATTGGAACAAGACTCATCCTTCATTCTGTTAAAATGGTTGTTCTCCCTACTACCTGTCTTATAGGATTAGCTCATAACCAAGAGCTATTGTGTTCTCCCCATGAAACAGAGATGGAGAAAGAATTCAACCACTTTCAGCTAGAAACATGCAAGTGAGGCATCATCTGTCCTAGTTCAGGCTCCTATAACAAAAATCTCAAGGACTGGTTGGCTCAAAAAACAGACATTTATTTCTCACTATGCTGGAGGCTGGAAGTCTGAGATCAAGGCACCAGTAGATTTGATATCTGGTGAAAGCCTGCTTCCTGGTGGGAGACAGCCAACTTCTCCTCAAATGGCAGACACAAAGAGGACTAGAGAACTCTCTGGGGTTTTTTATATAAGGGCACTAACCCCATTCATGAGGGCCCCATCCTTATGACCTAATCAGCTCCCTAAGACCCCATATCTTGATATCATTTGGGGGGTTATGATGTCAACATATGCATTTTGGGGAGACAAAAACACTCAGTACATAATAATCAGTAATTCTCTAAGATATAAGCTCCCTAAAGACAGAGGCTCTGTTTCTCTTATTGCCTTACAGCAAATGATTAATAAATATTTACTCTAGGGAATCTGGGTGGTTCAGTCAGTTAAGTGTCTGACTCTTGATTTTGGCTCAGTCCATGATCTCAGGGTTGTGAGATTGAGCCCTGCATCTGGCCTCATGCTGAGCTTTGAGCCTGCTTAAGATTGTCTTTCTCTCTCCCTCTGCCCCTCCCCACCTCTAAACAAACAAACATATTTATTACAAGAAAGGGATACCAGCAACTGTGGGTTTGGAAAATCAAGGTTGGCTATCATTGCAATGTCCCCAGAGATAAGACACAGGACCACTCAAAATTTACCAGGACCAAAGCATGAAAGCAGATGGGAGAGAGAGGCACAGGTGGATATTAAGAAAGAAACAGACACTAGAGGAAATTTGGGAGCTCTCATTCCCAGATTTTAAATAAAAGTGAGATCAACTCATTTGCAGATCAGTTTTCTTCACATTTATCTCTATTGATTTATCACTTTTGTGAAGAGTCTATCCTGAAATCTAATCACTTTACTTCCATAAAGCTAATCCTAGATTCAGCCCAGAGGTCATCTTTAGTTACTCTTAATCATACTGTCTTCTAATAAGCTAAGTAATTCCTCTCCATCTTTGGTGTTTATGCCATTCAAATATTTGTAGAGCATTATCCCATCTCCCATTAGTTGTTACTGAGCTAGGCTTTAAGGATTAAACATATTTAGATCCTTTAAACCTGATAAATGCCTCAAATCACTCCTTTCATTACTTTAACCATTTCTGAAGTTCTTCTTGACTGTCTTTAGGGTCTTTGTACATTTCTACACCACTGAGAAGTCTGTGGCTCAACTTGATATTAAAAAAAAAAAAGCCTGACTAGAATCATATAATTACATATTTTACTTGGCTCACCCACATCAAAATGCCCCAAGAGCAATTATTTAAAATCATATTGAATCATACAACCAAACTTAATGAATCAGACCCTCTAGGAGGCTGATGCAGAAATTCAAAATGTCAAGTTATGAAAAAAAATTCAGGTCATTCTTAGGCACACTAAAGCTTGAAGACCACCTACAAAAAGCCATTATCAAGAAATCCTCAACATAAAATTTATGTATCTTTTCTATACATGTACCTAAACATAAAAATTTTAGAAATATTGTCCACTGTTATTTGTAACTGTGTCACAAAAGAAGGCAGCAGAGAGATCTCAGACATGTGCAAGGGGGAATAAGCAGCTTTAGGTATGTTACTTGTAGTCTTCTTCCCCACAATCCCACAAATCCCAGCTACCCTTCTGTTTATTTCAAGTTCATGGAATTAGATTGATTATACACTTGATTTTTATCAAGGGCACACTTTCATCACTCGTCCATGCAGCTTTTGTTTATTTATTTGTTTGCTTGCTTCTTAAAATATAAAAAGCACCAGTGATCCCATTGCCTAACATAGAAGTTGGAACATTCATAATAACTTATTCTCCTGTGTGATCTTTTGTCTCCTGTCCCTTTGTCCTAGCTCTCTTTACTCAAACAATTGTTAAGTGCTAATTCTGAGGCTGGCAGAGAATGTGCTGGGATATTTTATAAAGTTCTTCCTTCACAGTGCAAAGAACAATTTTGAAAAAGAAAAACAAAACAAAACATCTACACAAGCTATCCAATTTGGGTAGAACAGAGGTTTTAAAGGGAGAGGAGGCCAAAAAATAATTTAAAGTCAGATTATCAAGCATTTTGAATACTATACTAATGAACTTGAACTCCATTTTAATACACAGTGTGGAGCCACTGTGTATTTTTTGTTCTTCAGGAATATTCACCAGTCAGTGGTATGCAGGCATGGAAATTGGGAGAAACAATAAGCAGGAACAAAGGCTAATAATAAGCTATTTAGTCAGCAAGTATGCACTAAATGTCTACTGTGCACTAGGTACAGTGCTAGGCTCCAAAGATACAAAGATAGTGTCTGCCCTCAAAGAACTCACAGTCACCTGGCAAGTCAGACAAATAACTTTAGTGTCATAGGTGAAATGAGAGAATCTATACAAAGGTGAAGACAGACCTGAAGGGTAAGAGAGTCCATCCCATTAGGGAAATGAAGAATATCAGGGAAAGCATTCACAAAGAAGGTCATATTAGAGCTAAGTCTTAAAAGATGACTTTGAAAGAACTGTAAATAAAACAAAAAACCTGTGACTCAGAACTAGGATTGGAAAAGGACTAGTGCCTTTAATCCAAAGTCCACCTAATGTCCACTTCATTTCCAGAACTTGACTGTCATAGATGTGAGCCAAATGAAGCCAGAATCCAGGTGATTCAGTCTCAACAGTACACACACAGCAAAACACTGCTCAACAACAGAGTGATTTTGAAATCACTCGCCCTCTTTAGATTACATTTGAAGAATTTTAATTCATAGTTATGTTTCTTAAAACTTTAATTACTTCTCCAATTTATTTCTTTTTCATACCCTGGAACACTTCTCATGCCACTCTCCTCAAGAGTCTCTAAAAATATCTCCTCCTCCTCATCTAGTCTCCAATGCTCTGGTTGTTCTACCTTCCCCACCTTTCTCATTTTGCATCATAAATCCCCAGAAATCTGGCCTGCAAAGACCAGAACATGCCTCAGGAGGCAAAGAAACTACAGGCAAAGCCAAAATCCTTTCTTTGTACAGGAAGATATGGGAAAGGCTCATAATAGTATTCTGTTATCTCTGTCTTCAAATAATCATAACATCCAAACACCTGTCTTTTATAACAGTGAATTTATCAAAAATATGTATTACCTGGTCTTCTAGCCAACCTACCACCTGAGAAGTTGGAAAACTAAAAAAATAGAAGGGTGAAAAGGCAGATTGTGGGAGGCATTGAATCCAAGCAAGGAAGTTTGAATTTTATATTATCAATGGAAAGTCAGTCATCAGAGTGTTCTGAGAAGAGAACATCTTAAGAAAATAATACATCCAGTGGCTGGAAGAGAGAAAGGTGTGAGGCCACTAACAGTCCATTATTATCTTCCTCAGCGTAAAGTATAACTCCACATATTTACGGGTGAAATTATTGTTTCTTTTCCTAAGAACCTGCTTTTATCACTCGCTACAAGGAAGGGCTGGACTCTTACTGTTTCCTCTGTTTTCTTAGCCTCCAAAGCCACTTTCTGTTCAACACTCATTTTACCTCCTCCCTGCACCTGGAATATTCTCTTTCTCCTCACCAAGTCAACCAACCAGGCTCTCTTTCATCAAAAGCAACCTCAAAACCCATTCTCTCTACATTCTAAGTGAGCAACTGATACAGACAGATGCTGACTTTTTTCCCCTGCACTTAATGTTTCCATGGATCTTAAGAGGCCAAATCTTCCTTTTGATGAAATCTCCATTGACTCAAATGCAAATTATCCTTACCCTGTTGTTGCCATGTTTTAGAACTATTACCTTGTAGTTGGTGGTTGAAAAAAATCTCTTTCCCTTTTCTTTTTAAAAATTTCATACCCAGAGGTGCCTGGGTGGCTCAGTGGGTTAAGCCGCTGCCTTCGGCTCAGGTCATGATCTCAGGGTCCTGGGATCGAGTCCCACATCAGGCTCTCTGCTCAGCAGGGAGCCTGCTTCCCTTCCTCTCTCTCTGCCTGCCTCTCTGCCTACTTGTGATCTCTCCTGTCAAATAAATAAATAAAATCTTTAAAAAAAAAAGTGCTTATTAAAAAAAAATTCTTACCCAAATATATGAGATTGTCCTTTGTCAGAATACAAAAAAGGATCATTAAATTTTTTTAAGTTTTAAGTAAAAATGATAATAAAAAATCTTGAATAAATTAGAATTTAATCATTGACACCAATGTCTCCCTTCTTTTTTTTTTTTTAAAGATTTTTATTTATTTATTTGATAGACAGAGAGAGATCACAAGTAGGCAGAGAGGCAGGCAGAGAGAGAGGGGGAAGCAGGCTCCCCACTAAGCAGAGAGCCCGATGTGGGGCTCGATCCCAGGACCCTGAGATCATGACCTGAGCTGAAGGCAGAGGCTTAAACCACTGAGCCACCCAGGCGCCCCCAATATCTCCCTTCTGAGTGGGCTAGAGATGCTCACTTCATTTCTGCACAGGCTCTAGAGATGGACCTTGGTTCTATACATGTTCTATAAGTGCACCTCATTTCTGAATGTGCTGTAGAGGTACACCTCACTACTACCTTTTGTTGTAAGCAGAATATAGTTGAACATTTTTTAACCTATTCTGATAGCCTGTCTTTTAATTAGTAAATTTAATCCATTTACATTAAAGTGATTATTGATAAAAAAGGGCTACTTCTGCCATTCTGCCATTTGTTTTCTTCATGTGTTATATCCTTCTGTTCTTTAGTTCCTTGGACACTGCCTTCTTTTGTGGTTGATTCATTTTTTTCCCTTACTGTACCTTCTAGATTACCTACTCATTTCCTCTCCTGTATATCCTGTGTATTTTTAAGTTATTTTTTTTAATGATTATCATGTGGATTAGAATTAACATGCTAAATCTATAACAGTCTGGTTTAGATGCATACCAACTAAACTTTAATAGCATGTAAAAACTCAGCTTCTATATTTCTCTCTCACCTTATGCTCTTATTGTCACAAATTCCATATTTATATACTGTGTGCCCATTAACATAGATTCATAATGAATATCTTATGCAGTTTTCTTTTAAATTATACAGGAAAATTGAAAGTTACAAAAGAAAAATATAATAATACTGGCTTTTATATTTACCTACATGAGTTACTATTACCAAAGTTTTTCATTTCTTTGCATGGCTTCACTCACTGTCTAGTTTCCTTTCATTTTAGCCTGAAAGAGACTGCTTAGCATTTCTTACATAATATGCCCACTAGCAATGAGCTCTTTCAGCTTTTGTTTATTGGGAAATATCTTAATTTCCTTTCCATTTTTGAGGAGCAGTTTTTCCAGATACAGAATTCTCGGTTGACTTTGTTGTTGTTGTTGCTGTTATCAGCACTTTAAACATATCACTCACAGCCTTCTGCCCTTCGTGCTTTTCTGATGTAAGATCAACCGTTAACTTTATTAAAGATAATTTGTCTGTGATAATTTTCTTTTATCTTGCTGCTCTCAAGATTCTTCATGTTTAGCTTTTGATAGTTTGGTAATAAGATGTCTTCCTGTGGATTTCTTAGGATTTTATCCTACTTGAGGTTTGTTGAAGCTGTTGGACATGTAGATTTATGTCTTTCATCTAATTTGGGACGTTTTCAGCCATTATTTCTACAATATTATTTCTCTCTCTCCTCACCCTCTGCAATTCCCATGTTTATGTTGGTATAGCTGATAGAGTCCCACAGATCCTTTAGGTTGTGTTCAATTTTCTCCATTCTTTTTTCTCTTTCAGCCCTAAGACTCAATTTCAATTGTCTTATCCTAAGTTTGTTGCTTCTTTCTTTTGCCTGCTCATAACTACTGCTGAATCTCTCTAGCAAAATTTTCCTTTTCAGCTATTGTATTTTTCAGCTTCAGAATTTCTACTTGGTTTCTTTTTATAATGTCTATGTTTCCATCAATATTCTTTATTTTTTTTTTCATTGTTTTTGCTAGTTTCCTTTAGTTCTTTATCCATAATTTCATTTAGATGTTTAGATTTTGTCTAGTAAGTCTAATGTCTGAACTGGCTCACGGTTGTTGTTTTTTGTTGTTGTTTGTTTTGTTTTGGTCAATTTATTTTTTTCCTGTGAATAGTCACACTTTCTTGTGTCTTTGTATGCCTTGTAATTTTTGTCGAAAATTTTGCTGACATCTTAACATTACAGTGTGGTAGCTCTGGAAATCAGATTCTCTCCCCCTTCAGGGTTTGCTATTATTGATTATTGAGGGTTTCAGTTTTCCATTTGTTGTGACTTTTTCCAAACTTGTGTGTGTGTGTGTGTGTGTGTGTGCTGTATTCTTTGTTACGTGTGATCCCTAAAGTCTGTTTCATTCTCAGCAGTGATCTGACAGAGATTTCCTTAAATACTGAAATTTAGCAATCTCCTTCTTTAAATTCTCCCCCAGTTGTTGTAAGTTTTTTTTTTTTTAATTAGACTCTGAAGTTCTGAAAAACATGATTCTATCCATTTTTACCAGTTTGATGGCTGCTTCAGTGGAAGGACCAATTCTTAGAGCTTCCTACTTGACCAATTCTATGACATCACTCATGCATCTCACTTCTGAATGTGTTCTAGATGCAGACCTCACTTTTGTCAATACTCTAGATATACAACTTACTTGTGAATGTGCTCTATATGTCCACCTCACTTATTTCTCTACAGTACTAGATGCATACACCACTTCTGAATGTGCATCCAGATATATGCTTCCATGTGCCCAATTAGATTTGAGCTTACCTCCAATTAGAAGACAAGGGACTGCAAGACAAATGACTTTTCTTAGCTTATTTATCATTTATTATGTGGCAAATAGAAATTTCTTTCATATTTACATGTTTCTTACTTTCTTTTTCTCAGAATGGGTCTTAATAATTGCTCTTTCTTCTAATTTTGCTTTAGACCTATAGACTAGAATTTGTAATAAAATATGCCAAAAAGCAGTGTTGACAAAAACAAAAACAAACAAACAAAAAAACTCTGATTCCTTTTTGTTTCAGTTTTCCAGTAGTCCCCTATGAGGAATAATGAGTTAATGCTTGCAAGCCCCTTTGAAGTATTAGGATATTACATATTACTGAGAAGAGGCAAGAGCCGTATGTTAAAAATTAATTGGAGGAAACTACTTGCAGATTGTAATAATGAAACATCCCAAGTTCCAAGGGCACTGGGGACTTCAAGTAAACAAGCCCTCATTAATTTGGCTAATTAGTCACTTGCTGTATTTGCTAGTTTAAAAGCGGCACCCTTTTAAGCAGAAAATTGAGCTGTAAAGTGCTAAGAGCCATATGTGTGGTAAAGATGGCATCAGTATCCTACACCTAGGATTTCAAACCAAACCCCCAAACTTCAAAAATCCACTTAGGATATTTGGACATTTCATATTTATCCATATAATCTGAATGGACAGAGGGAGAATGAGAAAACGGGCCCTGCCTTGCTCAGTTTCTCTGGGAGAAACTGATGGGAATCACTGTTACTTTTTTTTCCCCCAAAAAAGGAAGCCAAAAGGCTTTTTCAGACTAGGCTTCACATACATGGGCAGTGCCTTGTTATTGGCCAAAAAGGAGGCAAGAGAAAGGGAAGAGGCAAGTTTGATTCCTCTATCTGAGCAAATATACAATCCCATGTACTCCAGCTCCTAGGAACTTTGTCTCATAATGAAAGAGAAAATCAGAGAACTCATGTAAACTGTGGCAAAAGCCTGGTGAACTCTTCTGCCACAGAGCGTCTCAGTCCATTGAACTGAATGCTTGTGTCTACCAGATGTAGTGTCTTACATTCCTCAGCTGGGCTAAAAGCTACTGGAAAAGTCTTACCTTCCATTTCCTTTTTATGTCAACTTACAATAGCACCATCACTACCGTGGCTTCCTGAGTAGAAGCTGGATATTCCTTGGCTCCAACAGCATTAGATTTATAAGCTAGCTCCCAGGTGGAGTCAGACTTAATATGACTAAACCATGCATTATTTGTTCAATTTTAATAGTTTCAATCGCTGCAAAAATTTATTGATCTTGTTCTCAAACCTTAGTGATCTATACTTTCAAATTCAATTGAAAATTTTACTGAACACATACTATGTTCAAAAGCACTAACTTGTAGAGAGTACAAAATAACTAGATTCTTCCTATCTTAGAGGGCCTAAAATTTGCCTCTGTAAGCAATTACCACTAGCAGCTAAAGAACATGCTACTCTTTGTAGAATACAATGGCTGACTTCCTGTTGTCTAGAAAACTTAAATAGCTTCCAAATTCAACTCACTTAGAAATCCATGATTCCAAATGCATTAATTTCAATGAGTTCTCATGCAGCACTTGCACTTTCCACCACTGTGTTTGTCCCAGAACAGCTCTTTCTGCCTGCTTTCCAAACACAGTTCAAGTGGACCAGAGCTGCAGAGAAACCGTGGGAATAAACAGGGTTTATGTAGTTGGTGCAGAGTAAATGTAAATATCCTTTTAGCAAGCAAAAAGCTAGAATGTATTTTTGAGTGTTGCTAACGAGTGGAAGAAGCAAGCTGCTTTTATCATGCAGTGGTGCAAATTAGATATTTATGGGTTTCCTGTGGTGTTCAAGGTGTTGCTCCTTTCCAGTATTTTAGGAAGGAAAGCTTTGTGTTCTAAGAATAGCTTCATTGATAATTCTCCCTTGGGCACAAAGATACACTAATCTGGACTAGTAAATTTTATCTGAAGAGCCTATACCTTTCAGAGAGTGGAAAGTGTATCCTCAGGCCTTTGGGTTGTTGTTTTGTTTTTTCACTCACTTCAAGTGCACATAACTCAATGGTTTTAGTATATTCACAGATAAGGGCAGCCATCTCCACTTTGAGTTTTATAAGATTTTCATCACCGCAAAAAGAAATCCTGTACTCTTCAGTTATTGCTCCTCTATCTTCCCATTTTCCCATCCTCTAGGAAACAACTAATCTACTTTCTGTTTCTACAGACTTCCTGTTCTAGAACTTTAATATGAATGGAGTCATATGCTAGTGGTCTCTCATGACTGTTGTCTTTCACTTAGCACAATTTCAAGGTTCATCCATGTTGTAGCATGTTAGTGCTTCCTTCTCTTTTACAGCAAAATTAAATTCCATTGTATGACTAAACCACGTTTTGTTTATCCATTTTTCAGTTGGACAAACTGGACATTTGTATGCAAGTTTTTATGGGGACATACGCTTTCATTTCTTTTGACTATATACCTAGGAATAAAATTGTTAGGCTCTATGGTAACTCTATGTTTCAGCATTTGAAGAACTGCCAGACTGTTTTCCAAAGTGGCTGTACCACTTAATGTTCCCATTTACATTCCCAGAAGTTTATATGGATATTGATTTCTTTATATGGATACTGATTTGTCAACACTTGTTATTACTGACTTTTGTATTCTAGCCATCCTAGTGGACATGAAAGGCTCTTTCATGATTGATTTGTATTACTCTGATGATTAATAATGCCAGCCATCTTTTCACTTGCTTATTGGCCATTTGTATAATTTCCTTGGAGAAATGCCTATTCAGATCCTTTGCTTATTTTTTAATTGGGTTGTCTTTTTATCATTGAGTTGTAAGTGTTCTTTATATATTCTGGATATAAGTCCCTTATCAGATACATGATTTGCCAGTATTTTTTCCCATTAGACTATCTTTTCACTTTCTTGATGGTGTCCTTTGGAGCACAAACATTTTTAACGTTGGTGAAGCTTTAAAGAAACTTTGTAGCATGGTATTTTCACCAATCCAGCATCATGGATCAACTTTTGACATTGCTGAACTCCCTCAGCCCCCTCTTTGACATTACCACCTCTGAACTCCTCCCATTCATCCCCACATGCCTTCTCTCTTCTTGCCCATACAGCCTCAAGCTACAATGTCTTTCCTTCCATCTTGTAGATACATCATTCTTTTTCTTAGATTTGAATCTTGGTAATTCAGATATCAGTTCAAATTTATGTCCTCAAAGAGGCTTCCCTGACACCCATCTAAATCACATCTAGTCACTGTCACATTCCTTGTTTGATTTTCTCCATAACACATCTTGGTTGTTTATTTACTTGTATAAATAGTAAATTATTCCACCGGAATAAATGCTTTATTAGTGTACCCATTAGTTATCTATTTTTTTTTAAGATTTTATTTATTTATTTGACAGAGATCACAAGTAGGCAGAGAGGCAGACAGAGAGAGTGAGAGGGAAGCAGGCTCCCTGCTGAGCAGAAAGCCCGATGCGGGACTTGATCCCAGGACCCTGAGATCATGACCCGAGCCGAAGGCAGCGGCCTAACCCACTGAGCCACCCAGGCGCCCCTAGTTATCTATTTTGTTCACTGCTGTATCTGAAGTTCCTAGAACAGTATCTGCCATATAGTAGGTGCTCAATAAATATCTACTGAATGAATGAATGAATGAATTTTTCTACTCCAGACATTATACTAGGGACTAGGGACAAAAGAGTAAATAAGACAGATCCCTGGACAGGGGTGGTATACAATGAAAAATATGCCTTGTGTCCAGTATTCTTGGAGGAGATGTTTGTTTGTAGGAGATTCATTTGGCAGGATTTCTTTTTTCTATTAAGGTTTTTTTTTTAAGTTTTTTTGTTTTGTTTTGTTTTGTTTTTACTTATTTGAGAGTGAGAGAAAGAGAGCACACAAGCAGCAGGGAGAGGCAGGGGAGAGGGAGAAGCAGGCTTCTCACTGAGCAGAAAGCCCGATGTGGGACTCGATCCTCAGTCCTCAGATCATGACTGGAGCTGACTGCAGACACTTAACCAACTGAGCCACCCAGTCACCCAATTTTTTTATTTTAATTCCAGTACAGTTAACATACAGTGTTATATTAGCTCCAAGTGTATAATATATTGATTCAATAATTCTATATATTACTCAGAGTACTTATCACAATAGCGTAGCTAATTTTTTAACCCTTTATTTTTAAGTAAACTGTCTCAAAGATATGTAATGCTCAGGATTCCTTCAATCAACTTTATTCTGCTCACAAATACACTTTTCATTGAATTTCACTCTTGTTAACTCACCTTACATGTTTTTTTTTTTTTACATTTTCACTACTAACAAAGAGAAGCAAATAGACCTGATTGTACTCTTTTCCTCCCCACCTTACTGATATATCATAACCATAATCATAACCAAAACAATGTTTTTTAGAAAAAGTTTGCTGCCCTATCCTAAGGAGGGAGGAAAAAGCTATCCCCCTCTTATGATCTAGTTGAAAGGCCCACACTGGCCACTGGGAGGCTGGGTTTCAGTCCCAGCTTACCTAGAATTAGCTGTGTAACCTTAAGTGTTGTGTACTCTTTTTGGGCTCCAATTTCTTCCCCAGTGATTTTTAGTTGATAAAATCTTTGCTACTTAATTTATGGAATTTGTGTGAGGATCAAATAGGGTAGATGTCAAAATACTTCCAGCTCCTCCGGGGCAGGAATGTGCTGTAATCAACTCAATATCTCCAGGGACAATAAGATTTAATCAGGTGCAAAAACACTTCCTAAAAGAATCCATACTCTTAACGCACCTCTACACCCTTGCCTAACTGACTTCTGCTTCAAATGACATTTGCCTTCCCTCTTCCCCCTAACTCCCTTCCATGTGTCAATGTCTGTGTAAACATCCTTTCACTCTAAGGAATGCTGGTTTTGGATATTCTGAGCTTTAGAATCTTCAATGTAACAGTCATATAGGGATTAATAGCTTCAAGATTAAATAGTAATGACCCAAGATACACTCTATAACAAACTAGATAGGGCATTCAGTACATTTCCAAGTTTCCAAGTCCTAAGAAACCGGTGATAATTCTTGATCAGCATGGCCAAGAAATGTCCACGATGAGCTGGTCTAGAGCATTCTTTTTGCAGTTGCTGTGGTACTTTGTCTGCCCACTGCTCACCTTCTTTGCCGTCAGCATTAATATATTCACTTCTTGCTTCAGAGATTGTTTCAGAAGCTGTTAGGTTTCGCTTATACATATTTTCAAACCAAGTACAGTTGTGCAGATTGTGCACTGCAAAGAAGCACCCAGCTTGGTAGGAGTGGGGGAGTGGTAGGAGTAAAAGCTGTAATCCAGCCTGTCCTGCACTAGCCATACCAGGAAGAAGTGTCTTTTGTAATCTGTCCACCTAGAGGCAGCGGCATTTAGCAATTTATAGTATATAAGCTTGTAGCAGCTCTCTTTCAAAATACCAAGTACAGAACTCAGTCTTCATCAAGTAATCTCTACAGAAGAACACATTCTTCCAAAACTCTGAGGAAAAGGGCCAGGTCTAGGACGCTGGCTTTGCGTCTCCCTAACCTCAATGTTTCTGGTCCAGGACCCATGGTCTCTCTCTTCTTGATCAGTGTTCACCATCCTTAAAGAGGAGGCATTTTTTAAACCTTTTGGTGAACCGTTCATTTCTTGATTGGGGTCTGAACTGAGAACTACTCTCTCTCTGGGATAACCCTTCCTGTGTTTCATAAGTCACTCATCCCAGTGGTAGTGGTGGGGGTTGGTGACCGTTAAATTATGGAATGTTCAATATCCTGGGGGCTACACATGCATTAGAGCTAAAACGCAGCATCTGATGAAGAGGGCCCTCGACCTATAAATTCTACCCCTATTTTCTTTGCTCTGAAACGTTTACAAGACACCTCACAATATTGGGGGTGAGGAATAAAGTAACTGTATAATATTTGACTGAATCCCAAAGAGAAATGTAACCACTTGCAATATTTTTTCAACATTTCTCTAAGACCTTAAAGAAATTTTAAGTTTCAAAGTGCTCTGCACAATTGAAACACATAGGACGTCCTATAAGGAAATTTTCACAGAAGCCAAAAACTCCATCATCATTAAAATTAAATATGTTGTCATTAAAAGAAGTGGGCTTCTTTTAAATGCACTGAAATGTAAAAATATTACTTCAAACTTAAGTCCAACACACCAAAGGAGGAGAAGATAGCTGTTGAAAGAATTAATAATGAGAAATGACAGAACTGTTTTATATCTATCGCTCTTTGTGTTTCCCCCTTCTCCTTAAAAGCAAAGATACTATAACAAAAAAATTTAATAAGTAAAAAATACATTTTAAATGAAAAACCATGATTAACTTATTAAGAACCATTAAGTATATAATTACAAGGATTCTATTACATTAAGATACCAATTTCTTTAAAGCCAGAAATAATACCTACTGAAACTTTAATTATTTAAATGAGAAGAGAAAGAGGCATGTTATCTTCTCTGACAAAGATTAAAATCAATTTAATTGCTTCTCTGCTGCCTTGACATGATTCTCGCTGTGAGTCAAGCAACCAAAAAGGGAAATTAATACCGCAGCTGTTAATCAAGTGATATCCGTGCACTCCGTTTGATTACATCAGGGAGAAAACCGTTGCTACTCGGCTGACTCGGGCGTCCACCCCACTCGTTGTTGTTGGTGGGAGCTGGGTGAGCTCTGAGAGGGGCTGAGTCTGGACTTAATTTTGAGAGCCTGTGAGAGCCCCGGCAGAGGCTCAGCCTCAGGAAATTGCAGGTTGCTGTGTTGGAGCCTGAGTAAAGGCCGTTCTATCAAGAAAGAGGTCTGTTCCAAATTAAATTCACCCTTTGGCTCCTGATTCTACTGTCCAGTGTGAAGTACAAAGAAATGCAAGGGCATCGCTGGGCTGGAGAAGGAGAAAGAATATGAGAACCTGGCCAAGATGGATGCTTTTTTGCCTGTAGAGAATAACAATATATTTTTCAAGGTAGACAGCAGCAGCTTCCAGAGGTCAAATACCAACTCTCTCACCCGAATTAGAACATGCATTTGAAAGCCGGGGACAGTGGCAAGCGCTGTGCACCTCGAGGCCCTAGATGTGCTGGTTTAAAAGCGGGGCTTTTGTTCAACACCAGCACTGGGTGAACATCCAGCAGCATCCACACTTGGCAAGCTAATGTATCTGATTGTAAGAAAATGGTATTGTGAAATATTTATGAGGCTAGAAATACAAACCAGTACCCTGCCTCATCGTGTCTTATCAGCCCTGGTTAACTTTACAGATGATGAGAGCCACCGGGATAACTGAGGTTGTCAAAACGAATGGATCTCAGGCACTTTGCACCCATGGAGCTCAGCTGCTTGGAGTCCTTTTATTTTCAGGAACTTTTTAACCCTCCTCTTCCTGTTTGCCTTCACTTGTCAGAGACGGAGGCGGATAATAAGCCTCGAGGAAATACATTCCCTAGGAGAAGATTCTTTGGGGAACCTTAGCTTTTTCCTGGCTGGGAGAAAAACCTCCCCAGTTAGGGTGTGAGAAATTCAGTTCAGAGGAGAGTTTTGTGTTTGGGCTTTTGAACTTCCCTGCCAGTGACAGGAAAGGATCATGAGGAGGGCGCCCGGTTGGAGGAGAAGACTGTGTTTAGCGGGCTATGCAGAAAGGCAAAACAACACCGCAAAACAAAAGACAAAGACTGCTCCTCCCTGACCAAAGGGTACTCCATACTCTTGACATTTCAGAGAACTCATCACTGGCTCAGCTCAGCCCAAGGGATGAGTGAACATGGCCATCAGCCCTTATTTTATCTGAGCCCAGTTCACCTGGCCCCAGGATCTTGCAGATGACTCTGCCTGGCTCTTTTTCATCAAATACAACTCATCCTACTATATTGGATCACCTTGCTGTTCGCCTGGCACTGTCCCTCCCCATTTCAATCTGACCAAATTGAAACAGATGCCCAGAGGCCACGGAGATCAAGACTGGTATAACAAAATTTGGAGCCAGTTTCCGAGCTTAAATCAATATTTAACGGTAAGCCTGCTTTTATTTATTTATTTTTTGGCAGGCTTTTACTGGCAAATATCACTTTAAACTGAAAGCCAGAAGCCTTAATTATAAAGGATGCCGTTCAGGCTATATTTTGAAAAAACAATAACTCATTTGACAAGCCAACCTGGTAGTTTAAGGGATTTCACTCCCCCAGAATCAGGCAAGGAGAGGAGTGTTATTGCTTTCTGTACCCTTCAAGGATGTATTTAATTACCTCATCTTCAAGCACGCAGAGACAATTCAAATACAGGAGAGGGAGACGGGGGGAGTGAGAGCCAGTTGCCAGCTCAGTAAGACCCAGCAGAAGCCCAGGGCCCACCGGTGACATCACAGGCAGACCGCTCAGAGCCGAGCCGGAGCAGGAGTGGGATCCGCGGCAAAGAGCGCAGTGGAAAACATTCGCCAAGGCAGGAAACATCACCCACAGGACTTACACACCCGGACCTCTGTCTAGAATGGAAGACCCGCACACACGCCATTCCACGGTGACCTCTGTTTTACCTCTCTGCTCCCCAACATGTGTGGCAAACCTTCTCTTGATGAATCCACATCACGACAACTGGGAAAGAAGTGACATTAGGTCAGAGACATAAGCCCCATTGGGCTTGCTGGGCTCAGCTAGCCTGGACTAGAGGTTTTGTTGCTTTAATATAACTTTTGGGATGAGTTGCAGATATCAAAACTCTGTTTTTATCTCACCTACTTTGAACGGTGATAGCAAAACAGAAACAGATGAACCACGTAAGTTATTATTAAAGATAAAAAAAAAAAAAACAGTGCACACACGGGTATACAAATGAATCCACACCCAACTTAGCAAGCATAATACAGCTCACCAAGAAACAGAAGGGACTCAAAGCGATCATGTAAGGAGGAAAAAAACCAGTTCCCACATGGGCACCAAGCCTGTTTCTCCCGTGTCTGTCAGAACAGAGTCAGGAATGGTCGTCTTTCTCTGTGTTGTTACGTTGTTTCACAAATGCAGACCAACCTCCAGCTACTGTTCTCTTTCCTCTAGAAAGTAAAAATTCGAGGAAGCTTCTCCCCCTTGAAATGCCACCCCCCAAGCCTCACACCCCCATTTCCCCACCTGGGCCTTCCAGAGACTTGACACTTGCCTTTTGCTTCTCCTCCAGCTCTGGGCAAAATGACTTCCACAGGATCTCTTCCAGACACTCCTATAGGTTCTCACACCCACCTCTGTGAGCAAACCGAGGAGGGGGGACCCCCATCTACATTGACAGGAACACAGTTGTAGGGCTTTAATTTCATTTCATCGACTTCCCTTTGCAGCTCGTCTGTCTCTCCCATGTCTGCCGCCCGCAGCAGGAGATTAAAAGAACAGAGGAGGTAGAAGCTCTTGTGAGAACCATGGGAATTTTGGCAGAACCTTTATAGGAACCATATGGCAGCAACTTTGCAATACAGGAAACGCTTCTAAGGGAGAAGATATTATTATTCCCAACGAATTTTTCTCACCCGCACAAGGGAACTGAGCACTCCTGCCACAGGATGGAAGTAGTATTTGCTGGGAAGACTGTATGGATACAGGTTATATCTAACCTTAATGTGGCTAGTCCTAACGGGTCATCAGTATAACCCATAATATATTTTACTAATTCAAAAAAAGAAAATACATGTTTTTCCTGATATTCCCTAGTTACTAAAACCTGCTTATGGCACATTCTACTCATCTGTGTAATGAAAGGGCTGAATGAAATGATGGTTTTCAATTTTTTTATCTTTGTCATAGACTCCTTTTTTCAATCAAGATCTTACTCAGAAGAACTTCAAGACATTAAGGCGAGATAGTGACAGAGCACATCTGGATGAAGCAAGGATCAAAGGTCTGGGTCTGCTTTCTTAGCATCTTCCTGACTTTTTTCTTCTTTCCTTTCTTTTTCTTTCTTTCTTTCTGTCTTTATTTATTTATTTATTTATTTATTTATTTTTCAAGGGTCTTCCTGCAGATTATTATTCTTTGTTCATTCTGAACAGGTAGAACAATGAAATACCCATTCCCTCCAGTTCTCCTGATCCAAACATGCTTTACTATGAGTAAGACTAGCTATGAGTTACATTGTCTCAATGGGTCTGTGACTTTGAAACCAGCTCCGCAGTCCACGTAGACCATAGACTTCTCCCATAACAATTCCGGTGGGCAGAACTCAGATAAAACCAGGAACAGCACTCCTAGAGAAGGTCCCAGGATGCTGCCTCCAGCCCAGGCAGCCAGAGTGTTTCATGAATTAGACACAGCCATGGAGGAAAGAGAAAAAAGTGGCTGAAGAAGGACAGCACTGCCCTCAAACCACCTCTGATTTAGAGCTTCAAGAATGCTCTTGAGAGGGGTGCCTGGGTGGCTCAGTGATTTAAGCCTCTGCCTTAGCTCAGGTCATGATCTCAGGGTCCTGGGATCGAGCCTCCCGTCGGACTCTCTGCTCAGCGGGGAGCCTGCTTCCTCCTCTCTTTCTCTGCCTCTCTGCCTACTAGTGATCTCTCTTTCTGTCAAATAAATAAATAAATAAAATCTTAAAAAAAAAAAAAAAGAATGCTCTTGAGACTACATCAGAACTCTCATATCTCAGGGATGTCTGTATATGGTTCAAATTTTTAAAATATACTCAAACTTAAGTTCACTTTTGATGTAGTAGGGTTTATTTCCTAGGGTATCTTGATCTCCTCCCCCCACAACTGTTTGGTCCTAGACAAAAGAACTCTGCAGACACTTGAATGGAAATGCCCCTGAACCAATAACCCAACCTTGATCAGATAGAAGCATGATGGCAGCAGCCCACTGAGAAAGAATATAAAAACACCCTTCAAATATGGCCAGAATAGATAAATATGTGCTTATTTTTATTCCTTGAGAACATGCTCTAGAACAAGTAGTAATATAACTCACTTTCTCTGGGCATAAGTTAGGATGCTTTTAAGAAACAGGCATTCCAAACATGGTAGGAAGAGATGCAGAAGTAGTTCATTTAACAGGAGACATGTAAGACCAGTTCTAGTCCTCCATGATCACTGCTAGAGTTTTGGAATAGTGTTAGTTTGCCTTTCAAGGTGTGGTTTTAGAAGCCATCACTTTTTCCTGAATGAAAAACCTTGAGTATTTTACTTAACCTTTCAGAATCCCTCACCTGAAAATGTGATGATGATGATGATCCCTACATCCAGTCTAAATCTACTTGACAAAAGTAGAAAGCAGCTGGAAGTTGAGTTCTAGCCAAGGAGACTGGTTCTACCATGCAGGTTCTGGGACTGGTGGGGTCAGCGTCAGACCAAGATGTACTGGTTAGCTAGAAAACTAACAATTCAGTTGTTCCTTAGTCCGGTATTGTTATTTAAAACAAAATATATGTTTAACATTATCTACAGGAGATGTTGAGGGCTGGGATGAGAAAGAACAACTTCTATCTATGAAATTCCATCTTGCCAACTATTACTACTTAAGAATTTACCTTGAATGTCTTATCACCTTCCCTCCAAAGCAGCTTCTCTATGTTTTTCTTATAATATATACTGTAAGGTCCGTGAGAGGAGTTCCAAAAATATCATTTTTTTCCATCTTTTCAAATTTCCAGGGATAGTTCGGAACCCAAGGATATTCTAGTGCTCTAAATTATTGACAGTGTAGGAAATGACCTAGCTGACCTCCCAATTTAAGCTGAGTCTGGGTAGGGCCTCCTCCTTGACAACTTCCCAGCTGAGCTGACCTTCCAATTTAATTTGATTCTGGGTGGGCTGTCCTAGCAAATCCATCAAATAACATCAGAGTGAGTGGCAACCAAAGTCTTTGGTGTTGGGGGGTCCAGCTGAGACAAACAATAGTAGTTAATAAATCAGAAAGACAAAAGCAGGGTTGAAAGTGAAAAAGGATATACCTTGGAGCTGAGTCGGGGCTACTAGAACCAAGCAGAAGTAGGTCAGACATGAAGGAGTTGTGTCCTGGTACCTGGGTCTTGGGCAAAGACGGTAGGTGATTATGCCTTGTCCTGACACCCAGGGACTCCAAGGTGTATCACTATGTTAGGGCAACTTCAAGGTCCAGGAAGACAGGATCTAGAGTTGTCATGAGAACTAAGTATGATAAGGCATGTAATAGTTCTTGCTATTAGTGAGCCACTGTTCCATATAAGTAAATACTGTGATTACTACCTCTACTGCCTTAATTATTAATGTCTCCCAACTACAATTTGCTCAACATTCTTAGTTAGACCTTGCAGAGAATGCAATTAATGTTAAAGACATTAACAGAGATCATGAGATTGGGATTCAGAGAGAGCGGAGTTCAAATTCCAACCCCATCACACATCAGCTGTATGAGCTTAATCAGTTCACGTAACCTGGAGCCTAGATTTTCTATTTTTTTCAAAATGGGAACAACACTGATGACTTAAAGGGATACTGTGGGACTGAAGGCAGCGTTCATAAAGGGTCTGGCCCACAGTGGTAGTCAGTAAATGATATTCGTTAGTGTTCTTATTTTCATTTAAGTTGAACCATGACTGTAGGCATCTTTGAAGGAGAGGAATGATTTTTTTTCCACTTACAAAAAAGGATAACTCTTCAGGGCACTCCAACCAGAGGAGGAAGCCCTCAATGTAAAACCATCAGCACAGCATTCTTAAACTATTGAGATGACGGCAAGAGAACTCCAGGATGGGCACAAAGTAGCTTCAGGTTACTCTCGTGCTATCCTTTCTTAGCAGATGGAGGGAGATGGGAAGGCCTAAATGTCCTGAGAGTTTGATTAATGGGGCTTTTTTAAGTAAGAAAAACTTCTTTCTTGACTTGAGATTTGGGAATTTTAAAGTTTCAAATTGACTCTCGGTGTCTTCAAAGATATTTGAACTTCCCAGATTGTGTGAAAAACTGTGGGAGTATTTCACATGTCTGTAGAATGTCTGAAAAAAAAAAAAAACCTCAGCAAAAATGCACTCCTGAGAGACTGACAGAAACATGCTGAAACGTCGGGTTGAAATCAACACACCCACCCGCCACAGTCCAGAGACACAGCCGGCTTCCAGGAGAAATGCTGGGAGAGCAGGTTCTGAGTGAGTCGCTTTTCTTGTGGGTGGAACCAGTGTGCGCTGTGGAGAGGCTGAAGACAACGTGAGCCAAAGCCTTGGAAAATTCACACACAAGCCAGCAATTCAACAGGTCTTGGCTGCACACAGACCCAGCCTTCACGCGGGAGGTGAGCACCAAGGGTTGGCATGGAGAGCACAGCACAGATGTTGGCTGACGTGGTTTCCTGTTGTGCCCACCTGCCCCAATCCTCCTTCCACCCCAGGTCCATGCCAGCCACTGTCCCATCCTCTCTCTGCTCACTCACCATGTCTCCACTGGGCATCTGCGTGGGCCCCACAGATGCCTCCCTCCCCTCCAACTCCTCTCTCAGACAGAATCATTGCAAAAATTTATGTATGGTTTCCCTGCCCCCATGCAGCCCTGTATGCTTCATGTGCGATAACTTGAAGAGTACGATTCGCAGAGATTTCACTTCTCGGGGAAAAAAGAGAGCATACTGCGCTAAAGCAGGTAACTGAGGTCTCCCAGGGGCTCCTCCTCATGCTCCCTAGCACATGGGAAACTGAGCTCACCATTCAGTCTTCTGCGCACAGCCGCGAACAGATGTCTCCCCAGCCCCCTCTGCTAAAAACCTAGAGTGCCGTATCCCAGGAACAGATTAAAGGAGTAGCTGGAAGCATACCCAAGCTGAGGATTTACAGATGTTCAATAAAACCTGCAAACAGCCCACCAAAATCCCTGCACAGAGCTGGAAAGGGCACGTGTCCAGCTCCGTTGGAAATGGGTCTGCAGTGAGGAAAGGAAACAAGAATCATAGCTGCTCCAGATACGCGTGTCACAAAGGATGCTGAGGAGCTCAAGCGCATCCTTCAAGAACAGCTACTTTCCAATCCATCACAGGCTGTTTCTGAACTTCAGAATTCTCACTTCGCCCTTAAAAACGCTCAGTTTTGTCAGAGGGTATAACAGATATCTACTGCCAAGGAGCGGTAAGAGGCACAAGCCGAGGCGAGCTTGGTGTGAGGCAGAGAACACAAATACCGTGAGAAGTCGCCGGGGAGCCGATCGCAGGGCTCGGCACCAAACAGGCATCCCCATCTTATTATCCTTCTCTTGATTGCC
The DNA here is from genome assembly GCF_020171115.1 of Neogale vison. Lineage (NCBI taxonomy): Eukaryota > Metazoa > Chordata > Mammalia > Carnivora > Mustelidae > Neogale > Neogale vison. Next base: position 81,651,633 of record NC_058092.1, on the reverse strand, counting down.
CCATTTGGACACATTTGCAAAAAGCATTGCTCGCCCCCACGCCTTTATTCCCCAAATACAGCAGATGGCTTCAGTGCAGTGTTTCAAATCAGATGTTAGGCAGAGACCAAGATGGAGCCCAGAGCATCTGGGTTTTCAAGAAGCGTAACACAGAGCATGTGAGAGGACTTGGAGAGCACGGAGAGGAGAGATTGCTCAGGGTATTTACCAGGACATTTTAGCTAGCAGGAGAAAAAGACCCGAGCCGTGGGATTCTTCTTTCTTTAACTTTAGTGGGAAGGAAAGGTGTGGTCTCACAGAGCACAGGAGGGAGAAAATTTAGTTAAATTCCTTTCTTCAACACACACACACACACACACACACACACACACACACAAAATGCTCTCAACACTTGCCTATCTAAATTATTTTAAAGAGGGTATTAAAAAGAGATATAAGTGAATATCAAATAATAATTAAAAAAAGGAATAATTCAGCTCAATGCAATGTTCATGTGTTTCAAAAACCTAAGTGGGGGACGCCTGGGTGGCTCAGTTGGTTAAGCAGCTGCCTTCGGCTCAGGTCATGATCCCAGCATCCTGGGATCAAGTCCCACATCGGGCTCCTTGCTCAGTAGGGAGCCTGCTTCTCCCTCTGCCTCTGCCTGCCTGTGCTTGCTCTCTCCCCCTCTCTCTCTCTGATAAATAAATTAAAAAAAAAAAAAAATCTTTAAAAAATAAATAAATAAATAAAATTTAAAAAAAAAAAAAACCTAAGTGGGATGGGTTCAAAAGGACATGCTACTGTTTCTGAAAATTATACTTTGTCTTTTTAAAAGATTGTCAGGTACAGAGTTAGTGAAATTGTGAAGCAAAGACACATGGTGCAGAAATTACTTGTTTTTGTCAGTATCTGAAGAAAGACTGAGGAATCAGAGTGATTTCAGAGTGTCCCGTTGGATATTTGTCAGACTTGTCACACTGCCAGCTTGTTAGTCACAATATGGCACTGTGACATCCTAGGCATGCTTCCGAATCTCTTCGGTGACCCCCATTTGCTGATTTGTAAAATGAGAGGGGAGGCCCCATCTTGCACTAATATGCTATGAATACATGAAATCCCACATACTTAACCAATACACATGAAGTACTTAATATAATATCTTGCATGGAAGTGCTGAAGAAGTGATGATTCTCATTATCGACAATGACAGAAACTTCCCATAGCTACTGTTGTATTAATTTTCTTTAAATACTAGCTGTTTTAACTTAGAAAAGCAAAGACTGGGCAGCTCAGACCTAGACAGTGACCCTGGTTGGGCCAGTGGAAAAATGGGGAAAGCAGATGCTCACATCCATACCTTACCTCTGGGAAGCAGAGTGAGCAACCCATTATCATGTCCTCTTCTGGCAGCATTTTCTGATCTCAACAATGGTTTCTCTGGTGGACTGTTTGGGATAGGAATATAGGCCCCAAACCTTTTCTTCTTCCCATTTCTGAAATCGTTTTCTAATCTACCTAAAGATATGCTCTTCTTGGTCCTTAAAACTATTTTAAAATAATACACATTTGTGTGTTCCTTATTTGGAAAAGGTCTAAGAATAAATCAATGAAATTGTAACACAAAGCTCAAACACAGGGTTCTGCTCCCAGAGACTCTTTCTATGGTTCCCTCAGTGAACAGTATCCATTCTGCTGAGTGTCTGTGCAAGCCAGGAAAATGAGAATTGTCCTAGACTTTTCTTTTGCCACTTTCATCTTCTCCCTTTTCTTCTTTGTACCTTAACCAATAGTTATATAATGCCCTGCCCATCATATATATTTGATGAAAATTTGTTGAAACAACACCACTAATATCTAGAAGTTAAAAAGGCCTTCTGTGTGTCAGACACTCTTCCAAACATCTTATACGTATTCACTCATGTAATTTTCACAATTCCATCATCCCCATATGACAGATGGGGAAACTGAGTCACAAAGGGCTTAAGTGCCTTGCTCAGAGCTCATGTGCTCAACCACTGTTCTTTCCTGACTTTCTACCTTGAGACATTTAGGTTTAATCCTGCCACCAAAGTATATTCATTCCAAGTTGAGTAAAACAGTATATTGCTGGTGCTTATTATTGTTTTAGTTTAGTTTGTCCTACAGATATCATGTGTTACATTTGCCTCAGCTTCCTAACTGAGTGAGTGTGTCCTGGAACTCTAGAGTAGCATGGACAGGGAAACACAGGGTGGCTCCGTCACCCCTCCCTGTCAGTCTCACAGGCCGCCCAGTTTCTCATGTGCACACATGTCAGCAAGATTGGAAGCAGCAGGAGAGAAGCATCAAAGGTAAACTGGGAACAGTCTAGGAAGGGAAGGAACACAGACTTGAGTCAGTAATCTATTAGGAAGAGTTGGAAGTCCACAGCAGGGCATGAGATGAACTAAACTATGTTTTAGGAAGGTCAGTTTGATAGCAGAGTGGCGTGGGGATAGACTGGAAGCAGGGATATCGACTTGTCAACTCATACTCCAGCCAACTCTGCTGAGCCATCATTGAGGGCTTCAAACTGTATGGTAGAGTGGTACAGTATACAACTCAAGGTGAGAGATAGCCTGGAGGTAAAACTGGCCTCTGTGCCTTGTTAGACAGAGAGGGCAAGGGAGAGGACACAAACCCATGTTCAGAGAGCAGGAGAAAGGTAATACCAGTGGGTTGCAACGGTGAACAAGATAGCTATGGGCCTTGCCTTCCTGCAGCTTCGAGTCCAGTGGAAACACACACTAGATAAATAAGGAAAAAATTATGTCAAGTTCTAGAAAAGAAATCAATAGATAGAATATGAGGTGGCAAGGAAGAAAAGAGGTCTATTTAGACGTAGGAAAATAAGCATTAAAGTCTTGTGTCATAGAATCCAAGGAAGTGGCAAATCTCAGTGTGAAAGAGATGTAACCAATATCAGACATTAGGAGGTTATATAAGTTAGTGCTAGATGGCCATTAATGGCTTTGGAGAGCAGAATCTGTAGAGTGGATGGGACAGAAAATTGTGCTCATTCGGTTCGAGAGTGCCCGAGGCATGAGAAAGCAAGAAAAATCAACCCATACCATGCTTTGTGAAAGTCTGGCAGAGAAGGAAAGAAATAAGGGAAGCTGGAAAAGGAAGCAGGTTTGAAAGGATTTTCCTAAGATGAGGGCAAGTGTAAGTGCTTCGTGGCCTAAGGGAGAGGTGAGAAATTCAGAAGAGGAAAGGGCAGGGAGGAAAGAGAAGAGAGGATTAAGGGCAGAGTTGCACACATGAGCCTTGAAGAAAGAAGTAAGAAGGCTTTGCCCAAAAGACAGCAGCACATTGTCAGGGGGCTAGAAAGGTAAAAGAACTCGGTGCTCTTATCTAAATATTGAATGAGGTCAGGAAGCAGCCTAGGAAACATCTGCCCCTCCAGGTGGGCTGTGTCTGAAAGACACCACCACTCTTACAGAGAGAGAGCTATATACCAACAGAGAATCCTGAAATAGTCTGTTATTACAAATTCAATACACAAACAGCATTTGCAAAGTCACACCAGCATTTATCTCAAGAAATCAATAAAAAGCATTAAGTGGCTCTGATTTTTCCTTTTACCATCAGAAACAGGAAAAATCTAGTAAGCTGTTTGGATAGACATTACTTAAATCAATTACCTACAAATAATTAAATTTATTTTCAAGTACAACAAAATAGGAAAATCATTTCAATTGCCTCTCTCAGATGGACATATTTCCACTGTGAGCAATGCATTAGCAGGAGGGAAAGAAAAAAGAAAGCAATTGCATTTATTGAGCACCTACTAGGTGCCCAGTGTCTTGGATTAGATGTAAGATGTCTGTCCTCACTTAATCCTAACACCCTATAAGGTAGACATTGTCACCTTCTTATATATGAAACCAAGGTTCAGACATAGTTAAAGAGCTGTTCTCCTGAATGATCATCTTCTAATATAACTACCCTAGAATGTTTATGTATAGAGACTGGCTTGGCACCAACTTCTAGACTGCTGTGTTTGGTGCTCCTGCCAGCATGGTAACCCTGGGGCATTCAACAATCCCATCCTTAGGATCTGTCATCAGAAGGAGCTTAGGAACTTATCATTTCACCCATAACCATTTGTAGTGTACATGGTCTCAGACCTCTTTCCTCTCCACAGTCTTCTCTCCAGCATTTGCCTGGCCCTTAGTCCTTGCTGGAGGGGCAGGCCCAGATAGTTTTACCCAACACCTTTAATCACAGCTCAGGAGATGTCCCAGGATGGAACATTTCATGCCAGGCCAGGCATTCTCTAACTAAGACACTGAAAATGCATCAAGTTGTGATGGGCTCTGGAACTAAGAACCACACAGGCATAGGAGTTGCTGCCAAACCAAAATCATGAGTAAATAGAACAGCAAATATGAACAGAGAGAAGAAGGTGATCTGAGGAGATGAGAATGGGAAAGAAACATAGAGAATGCAAGGTAGGAAAGCAATATAGCCCTGGGGAAAGAGATTATCTCCATTCCTGACTTCCGTCTATATGAGGCATCCCTGTACTTAATCTTGGGCCCTTTTTGCCCATGACATTGTCTAATGCAGCTTTGTAACAAACCCTACTTTTAAAATTTGTAAGTAAAATTATTGACTACAAATACTACTCATTTAACACAAAAGATTGCATTAACAATATAATAACATAAGCTAATTTAGTGCTACACATCCAAAGTGCCAATCATTACTTCATTTGATCCAGACAGCAAGGTATTAATTCTATTCTCATCTTACAGGTAAAGAAACAATAATGCAGAAGAGTGAACTCCATTGGAAACTCATTCTCTAGCACAAGTGGGAGACTACTTCCACCCCCAAATAAGCTCTATTTTGCCTGTGTTTCAACTCAAAGTTAATTCAGGTCTTAAATCCAAGAGGGTTTTCTAGCTAGTTTAATTGGTGGAATGGGAGTAATTCATTTCTTTTTCAACTGTAGAAACAAGTTGAAAATAGCTACAGAAAACAAAATTTATTCATGAACCAAAAATTAAAACTTAATAATGCACAAGCAAATTGCATTGAGCTTTTATCACATTTTGCCCTTGCTGAACATTTTTGGCTTCAGCAGCTGCTCCATGAAATGTAACTGTCACTACAGTGAATAAATAAGCAACTATTGCTGTGATACAGCTGCCCCTTCTAACAACATTAGGGTAAAGCCTTTAGTGGAACCACAGGCTAGAAGAGAGCTGCATTCTTGCTGAATACGGATGGGATTTCATGTGGTCCATAGCAATCCCCTGAGATTACAGTGTATATAGAAGGGCAAATGAGCTTCAGAGTGGACATTTACTTTTTGGCCTGCCCAGCAGACTTTCCTTCTTCTGGGAATTTTTCCAAACCTAACTCCATTTTAACTATGTGATTCCTACGGGAGAGCTGCCATTTTTCTCCATGAGCTTCTCTACCTGGCCACAGCCAACTGGACAAAGCTAGGCCAACCAGACCCTTCCCTTGGGATTTTGTACACTGGAACCAAGAAAGAGAATCAGTGTCTAGGAATGGAAGATTTAAAATGTAAAAATCAGGAGCTATCAGCAAGCCGTGTTTTCTACCACACAGAGGAAGGCAGCCTGCTGAGAGAGAATGAAGCCAACATTCAGAGACAAAAGAAGAATGAGAAAAGCATTTGAATCCCTCCTTACAGTAGTTTCTGGGTCTAGCTGTATCACTGTTTCATTGCCTATTCCTTTCTTGGATTATATAGGCCAATAAATTCCCCTTTTATCTAAATTGGCTTGACTTAGTTTCTGATGTTTTGAGTCTTAATACAATCTTTTTTTTTTTTTTTTTTTTTACAATCTTATTTGTTTTCAATTTTTTGGCCATTTGAAAGGGAGGACACACTCTCTTTTGCACAAAAACTTGAGAAGCCTCAATATGTTTCTTACCTTCCCATTTCCTTTCCTCTGACCAATATTCCCCTACGACCAAGATTAGCCTCCCAATTCCATGATTTTTACAAGTATCTTAGAATCAGAGCCTCCACACTGCAGAATCTCAGGAGTGACATTTCCCAATGTGAATCACATCCTCTGGAGTTGCACAATACATTCATCACACATTCATCAGCCCTGCTGAGGCCCAGTATGGATTTTTTAATGTTGAAGAGAGCATGACTGGCTTGTTTACTCAGTAACGTTAGCATACAGTTTACAGAGGGCAAAAGGGTGGATGTGGCCTCCAAACAAACCAGTGTTGTAAAAGAACAAAAGATCATGAGGCGCCTGGGTGGCTCAGTGGGTTAAGCATCTGCCTTCAGCTCAGGTCATGATCTCAGGGTCCTAGGATAGAGCCCCGTGTCAGCCTCCTTGCTTATCATGGAGTCTGATTGAGATTCCCTCTCTCCCTCTGCTCTTCCCCCTGCTCATGCTCTCTCTCTCTTTCTCTAAAATAAATAAATAAATCCTTAAAAATATATGTAGAGACTTACTAACCCAGTAGGATGGGCCAGCCATTTTCAAATGTGGGTTGCCGGTAGCAAAACAATGCTGGCAAGGCCTGTGGAAGGATAAAGGGCATTAAAGGCAGGCAAAAGCCACAGCAGAGAAAGTTTCATGGGTCATTCAGGTTCTCATGCTCATGATCAGTAGTAGAGGTAAAAAGAGAATCTCAGACTTCATTCAGTGATTCTGCTTATTTGGAGTAGTCTACATAATATTCTAGCCATATCCCAATGCTAGGGGCCCTCTAATCACACTGCACTTACCACACCAGCTCAGTCTGTCTAGATGGAAGGGACATGGGCACCAGAACTTCCACCATCACTGATACCCTTTTGTGTTTTGCAAGCCTCAGATTACACCTCAATAAAAGGGCACTGCGGAAGTCCATCATGCCAGGAGTCATGGTTGGGCCTTCCCAGGAAGGGCCTGGAAGAGCCTGTTACTCCAGCCCTTGCCTTTGTCAGAACTTGCTTAGGAATCAGGGTAGACTAAATGATGTGGACACGATGAATAAGTTAAACTTTGTGAAGGTAAGAAAAGAGGAGCAGGGGCAGGGTTCTACATTCAACACAGAGAAATGCACTCTTTAAACAAAAGGACTTTTTTTAAAGAGAAGTCTTCCTTCTTTACTTAGCACCCTATTCCAGGTAGTTCAAGGGTTCTCACATTTAGGGAGCAAAGAAGTCTCTACAGCCTTGCTACTCAGGGTATGGCCAGGCCAGCAGCACCTGAGAGCTCATCAGAAATGCAGTGTTTCAGCTCACTCCAACCCTAATGAATCAGCATCTGCACTGTAACATGATATCTATGTGATTCACATGCACATTACAATTTAAGAAAGCCAACTTGAGGTATTTATTTAAGATACAGATTCCTAAACATTGCATCTAAAGATTCTGGCTCTGCAGGTCTAAGGATGAGCTCAGGGAGCAATATTTTACCAAACATCTCTGGAAATTGTTATTCTGGAGTTTCCTAGATCACATTTTGCAAGATACCCTATATCCCAAATTTCCCTTAACACTAATAAAAACAATTTCTTATTCTTCAGCATATTTGAAGGAGTAAGGAAAGAAAACATAGAAAGGAACAGTTTGATTCTTTCACAGGAAGCCAATGGTCAGAGAAAAACAAATTATCAATGTCTATTTCTGCTTCTCTGCCATTGCATATGTCCTCCTGAGCTAAACAAGCAACAGAAAGAGCACACGGGAAGACAAAAAAATAGGGAGCCAGAAGAGTGGGAAGACAGAAGAGAGGAGGGACAACTAAGTGGAGAACACAGGGGAGAGAAGGAAAACAAAACGGATCTTTGCCACAAGATGCATTCTACAACTGTCATTAAAAGGGTGGCTCAGTTGGTTAAGCAGCTGCCTTCGGCTCAGGTCATGATCCCAGCGTCCTGGGATCGAGTCCCACATCGGGCTCCTTGCTCGGCAGGGAGCCTGCTTCTCCCTCTGCCTGCCATTCTGACTGCCTGTGCTCGTTCTCTCCCCCCTCTCTCTCTGATAAAAAAAAAAAAAAAAAAAAAAATCAGAATTCCAGCAATACGAAATAAGCAGGACTTGTTTGAAGCAACCTTAAAACACTCCCGAAGGACTTAGAAGATTCTGAATAAACAGAAAGTATATGTTATTCTTGGATAGGAAAAAAGTATTGTAAACATATCAGTTCTCCTTTAATTAATCTAGAAATATTTTTTCAAGTTGACAAACTGATACAGAAGTTCATGTGCAAAAATAAACATGTGAGAACGGTCAGAAGAAAAAGAGGAGTTACAGCTTTATCAGATATGAAAATATGTTGTAAAGTTATGCTAAGTAGAAAGTTTATCATTGACGGGATTATAATCAGACCTAATAAATATAGATATTTGGTATATTGTAAGGTAAATAATAGTGTATTAAATAGTATATTTATTGGATAAACTTGAATAAATACTGTGCAAATATTTAATAGTATTGAACCAATTGAATAGCCAACTGCAAAATTAAATTGCTGCTTATACAAAAATAAATTGCTGATGGAGCAAAAACTCAAATTTATAAATATGAAAGTACAAAAATATTAAAATACCTACATGAATAAACTTTTTTTATTATTATTCAAGAAGAGGAGGAAGACTACCCTAAACATGAAATAAAATTCAGTAGCCATAAAAAGACTGCTAAATATGAATGCATAAATCCTAAAAAGTTCTTTTTGACAAAAGCCAAAATTAATATTTTAAACTTGGAAAAAAACTGTAATACATATAACAGACTAATTATATAAAAAAGAAAATAATCCAACAGAAAACTTGGGAAATGACATAAACCAACAACTTATATTAAAAGAAACATAAATGGTCAGGAAATACATGAAAAGATGTTCAATACCACTCATAATTAATAAATGCAAATTTTAAAAATGAGATACATATTTTATAGATTAACAATGATTTTAATAGTTTTATAATACTAATTCTTGAATCTCATATCTTGTTGGCAAGATTGTAAATTTGTACGCACATTTTGGGGGCCACAATGCAATATTAATCAAAGTTAGAAATGCTCTACTCTTTTACCAATGAATTTCACCTATAGGGATTTATCTTACAAAAATAGTTGATATGTGTGTAAAGGTATCTGTACAAGGGTATCTATAATAGCAAAAAACTGAAAACAACCTTCAACAGAGAATTTGATACACGCATTATAGCACATCTATATCACAGACTATAATGCAAATGTGAGAAAGAACAAGGTTGATCTACATCTACTTCCGTAGAAAGATGACTAAGAAATACTAAATGGTCAGGGCTGTGCATTTCAGAGCAAGATATATAATATAATCCTTGATGAAAGGCCTGACATCTGAAAACACACTGCCTATTTTGTAACCAGATTTCCTGCTAATGAACTACATGACCTTAAAGGAAATGCTCGACCATTCTGTACCTGACTTTCCACATACTTAAAATGCGAATAACCCTATGTACTTTATAGGGTTGTGGTGAAGATGAAATGAAATAGGTATGTAAATTGCTTAGCACAATCCTGAACATACACTTAGCGCCCCACACAGGAAACTATTCACAGCAGTTCTCTCTGGGAAGTGGGGCTGGGCTTGGAGCCTGCACAGGATTTTATGTTATACTTTTCTATATTGTTTGATTTTCTTCATCTCAAACATATTACTTTTGCCATAAAAAATTCTCAATTTAAATTTCAAGTTAAAGAATGCTATCAGAAATTGATTTTAAAAGACTACTCCATGAGTATTTCAATATTTGTCATATTCTCAAATTAAATTCCCCTCAAAATAAATGTCTATACTCTTTCCTCAAATAATGAAACCAAACAGCAGCTCTCTAGCATCTGTAAATCTCACACTACCCATCTAGACAGGAGGGCTGAATTTGCTTGGTGAAGGATAACAGCAGTGAGTCACAAGGCTTAAGTTGACTTATTTGTTGTTATAATAAACCATTATTCATTCATTCTCCAAAGTATATAAGACAGACTGACCTTGGCAGCATTCTTTAGGAGTGAGAAGACTATAAGCCAAATATCTAATCATCAGAATCAAAATCTGATTTCTGGATCATCAGAAAAATCGGCCTCTTCTGCTGCCAAATGATCCTCCTGCTGACCACATTTTCAGTCAATCAGAATATAATCCTATCACAGGCAGTGAGCGAGCGTGAGGATTGCATTTTGTTTCATAGCTGTTCTAAACATGATTACTGCTTTCATCACACAGCCATATCATCAAGTCAATAAGGATTTTCTATACTGACTTTTCATGTTGCACAGACTGTATAGAGGAACCTAGGTAATTCCAATTTGCTGCACAAAACCCAGCTCCACAGAGAATAGATTAGTACCTGTTCACCTTGGCTTGTTCAGGATAAACCATGGTACTACCCACCAGTCCATTTAGTACATTTCTCTTATTCCAAATATATGAAAAACTCACCAACCCTAAATCCTCTTAAAAATAGGTTCCTCTTTTTAAAAATAGACTTTGAAGATACTTCTCTTACTCAAGCCACGGATGCTGTGAAAATCGTACCATTGCATTCCATTCTTTTCATATCCCTACATTTAAAAAAAAAACCTTACAACTGAATCCCCTTTTGAAACCCAGAGTTGCTGGACACAATAATGACTAGCCCAACAGGATTTTATGGGCAGAAACCAACAGCATTCAATTGTCAAAATATTCTTCCAGCCTTAAATGTAAACTAAGTCCCAACAGGACATGGAATCCTATCTTTCTGCCCAAAACTCCAGGGCCCAAGAGCTGGCTATGAAGAAATGAACCAACAGTGCAGGAAAATATTTCCTTGAAAAGTCCTGTGGCAGGGCGCGTGTGTGGCTCAGTCAGTTAACTGTCTGGCTTTGGCTCAGGTCATGATCCCAGGGTACTAGGATTGAGCCCTTCATCAGGCTCCTTGCTCAGCAGGGAGCCTGCTTCTCTCTGTGTGCTGCTCCCCTTACTTATTCTCTTTCTCTCTCCGACAAATAAATAAATAAAAATATTTTTTAAAAAAGAATAAAAGAAAAGAAAAAGTAAAGTCCTGTGGCTTGTCATGAGAAATGGAAAAACTCTTAAGGATCTGTTAAAAAAAAAAAAAAAAAGCATATGTCTTAGTTATCATTATAAAAGAAGTAACTGTTTACTTATACAAGTATAAGAAGTATTTAGAAAAAATGAAAAATAAATAGATCAGGATCCATCACAACAACTTTTTTCCTATCACCAATTTATCTCTTAGTTGAAAAAACATACAAATTTTACCAGGAAAATAGCAAATTTGCGTACCTAATAATAAAAACTTCCCATTGATTCCATGTGTCTGTTCAGCTACTCCAACCATTTCACAGAAAAACATTCAGAAAGCTATTAATAGTCACCATCTTAGGGGAGGTGAACCATGAGAGACTATGGACTCTGAAAAACAATCTGAGGGGTTTGAAGTGGCAGGGGGGTGGGAGGTCGGGGTACCAGGTGGTGGGTATTATAGAGGGCACGGATTGCATGGAGCACTGGTTGTGGTGAAAAAATAATGAATACTGTTTTTCTGAAAATAAATAAATTGGAAAAAAAAAATAGTCACCATCTTTACTTCCTTAACCCCCAATCTCTCTTCACCCCACCCTAATCGGAATCCCATTTCCACCAACGCATAGGAACTGTTCTTTTCAACTCATCAGTGAACTCCATGTTACCAAACATACTGGTCATTTTTCTGACCTCATTCAACTCAACCTCCCAACTACTACCTCACTGAAAAACTTTCTTCTTAGGACACCCAGGTGGCTCAGTCCATTAAGTGTCTGCCTCTGCCTTAGGTCATGATCCCAGGATCCTAGGATGGAGTCCCACATTGGGCTCCTTGCTCAGCAAGGAGAAAAGAAAAAGAAAAACTCTCTCCTTTTGTCATTTCTGACATTATTGTATCTTGGTTTTCCTACTAAACACAGGTGTCTCCTTCTTGGTCTCATTTGCAATTCATCAACCTCTTCTTCCCTCTCAACCCTGGCATGTCCCATACTGGGTTCAGAAACTGTCTTTTCTATCTTCCTTTACTCCCTTGAGATACATCCAGTCCTATGGCTTCAAATACTGTCCATATACTGACGACTTCTAAGGGAGATCTCTGGTACAAGTATCTCCCTTAATATCTAGTCAGCTAACCAAAGGCCTATGTGACATTTCTACATCAATGCCTAACAGAGATCCCAAACTTAATGTGTCAAAGCAGAGCTCCTCATTTTCTCCCCTACACTTGTTCCTCTTCCAGGCTTCCTTGTTTCAAAAATTATCATGAACCCAGTTTCTAAGCAAAACCTACAATTCACTCTTAACCTCTTTCTCTCATCACCTCTTACATCAAATTATCAAGTCCAACAATCTAATCCCATAGAATATCTCAAATGCATCCATTTATTTCCATTACCATTCCCTCTACCCTATCCCAAGACACATTTATCTCTCACCTGACCTTACACAATAGCCTCCTAATAATTCTCTCTGCCTACCAAGGAAATCTTTTAAAATATTAATCAGATCATACTCCTCCCTTGTCTGAAATTTTCCAGTAGTTCTCTATCCTTCTTAGAGCAGTATCTAAACTTCTTACACTACCTCCAATGCCCTGCATGATTTGGCCTCTAACTTGAATGAGTTTATCTTTCTCACTCATTACAATCCAGGCATGTGGGCTCTTCTATTCCTTGAACATACTGAGCTTTGCCTCACTTCAAATATTGCACAAACAATTTGCAATTTTTCTTTCTCTGAATCTTCTTTCTCTGAAAGAAGATTTTCTTTCTCTGAATCTTCCCCATGACTGGTTTCTCTGATCACAGTGGATTCAGGGTTAAATGAAATCACTCCAGAGTAACTTCTCTAGCTACCTCAAGTAGCTCACCAATCGTATCTCTTTTGGTCACTTCCTTTAACAACTTCCTACTTTCTTTCCTTCATAACATTTATATAACAGTCTGAAATTAGAATTTTTTAAATTATTTGTCTATTTCCTACCCTCCTCATTAGAATATACACTCCATGAAAACCAGAAGCACAGCTATTCTGGATCCCTACTACACAGAAGAATATTTGGCACATAGTAAGAACCCAATAAAATGGGTGAGAAGAGTTAATAAATAAACGAATAACAAAAATAGTGCAAATGTGAGCTTTGAATCCATTTATTTAACCATTCCAATATTTATAAGGTGCTTTGTTGTGATGTTCAAGCTGGATATAAAAATAAACAAGTGTTTCTCTGCCCTTGAGAAGGGGCATCCCCAAAACCAATTCATCAAAAACTACAAAGAAAAGCCAAGGGAAAGAGATAAACTAGAAGGAAAGTATATAGATCTTTGTTTTTGTGACATCAAATAATTATCTGTAGGTATTTATAGAGCTGAAAAAAATAGGCAGCTTGAGGTTGAAAAAAATAAACAGCATTCAAATACTGAGGATGAAAGACTGGAATAAATAAGAAATAATTATTACAGAAAATAAAACTATTGTAGGAACAAAGTAACCCATCTGTTTAGAAACTGAGAAGGAAGAGTTAGAAGGACAAAGGTAATAAAGGCAACAGAGATTTTTTGGGGAGCCTGGTAATGACATATAGAGCACATTATGAAAGGAGGAAAGGAAAGAAAAGGAGAAAGGCAGGAAGAAAGAAAAGGATGGAAAATTTTTTAAAAAGATGAAAGAAAGAAGACAACAGTAGCACAGAGAAGAAGACATAAGGAAGCATAAAATGAATGTGCATCGATAATCAGAGAGAGAGAGGCTGTGGAGACCATCATCTCTGATGAATACCAGACAGAAACTGGGCCCATGATTTGGAAGTTCTACAAGCTTTCCATGAGACCACAAGCTTTCCAAAGTCCTGGGCTACAAATTACTTTATGTTCCTAGCTCCTAGCGTAGCAATTGCTAGGTTGGAAGTTTTCACTAAGGTTCTATGATACGATGGAAAATCACAAACTGAGAAAGCAGCTCACAGAAATTTCAAAGTTGTGCTGTATTAAATGGCTCAAGCTGCCATAACCAAATACCACAAAGTGGGGGACTTAAACAAAAAGTTATTTTCTCACAGTTCTGGAGGCTAAAGTTTCAAGATCAAGGTGCCATCTGGTGAGACCTCTCCTCCCGTCTTGTAGATGGCCACCTTCTCACCATGTCCTCACAAAGCCTTTCCTCTGTGGACATGAGGAAAGAGGGAAAGAGTCCTGGTATCTCTTTCTCTTTTCATAAGGACACCAGTTCTTTTAGATTAGAGCCCCATCCTTATGACCTTATTTAACCTTAATTATCTCCTTAAAGGCCCTATCTTCAAATAGAGTCACATTGGGGGTTAGGGCTTCAACATGAATTTGGGGCAGTGGGGAGGACACAGAGCAGTCTACAACACATGCCAAAAACCAGTTAGAGGACTCTAAAACTCTCAAGGAGAATATCAGTTTATTAAGAAAGTAGAGATGAAAAGATATATGAGAGGGTCTTCTTTGGGAAAACTCTGGAGTTGATATATGCTCTCTGCCTCCAAGGGTGGTGGAGGGACTGCCTAACCTCTCAGCTCAAGCCTAGTGAGAGGGGTTTTAACTCAACCATTGAAAAATGGAGGCCTTGATGTGTGTATACTGTATTTCCAGTACAAGGCCCAGGAGACTGGGTCTTGATGCATATCTGAAGAATCTGGAAATGAAAGGCTATGCTTAGCCTAAGGCAGTGCTATTGCGCAGGAAACAGCTGTCTTTGAGAAGTTACTGCACCCCCACCAATAGCAAGGCAAAGAATACTTGAGTGTTTCCCATACAGGAAGATACAGCCTAGAGCTGGTTCTAAGTGCTGTGCAAGAGGACCATTGGGAAGGGTAAAGGATGCCAAACAGAGAGAGTCTCGTCTACACTGAACCCCTAGAAAGCTAGGAGCTAAAGGAGATATGGGCTATCAGGAGAAAATGTTCTTCTCACGGTTGTATTTCCAGGGTCCCAGCAAAGAGGCTCCTAAAAATCCATGGAAACCAGTGCAAGGGACTCAGCATTGAATGGCTGAGCCAGAAAATGAGCCCAGAAAATGCAAGACTATCTTATGATAGTAGCAGTAAAGTAAGAACTTTCCATTCTCAGTTTTCCTACCTGTCCCTTTGTCCTCCAAGAGCAAAGGGCCAAAACCCACAACTAGCAATCTGGGAAAGCAAAAAAACAAAAGAAAAAGAAGGAAGTACACCATCGCTCTTAACAAGAGTCACTAACCACCAGAAGTTGGGGCAAAGGAGAACATTTAATTCAGAATAGAGTTGAGTTTTATATTGAACTAAGCATCCTAGTTATGGAACTAAGACTACGAAAGTCATGGAGTTTGCCAATTTTTATTCTGTAGCAGGAAAACAACATCCATATCTAAAAAACTTCAAGGAATAGTAGCAGGAAAAGTAGAGGTTCCTACTGATTATATCTTGTAAGACATGCCTGTTCAGCATATTGGTTAAACAACCACAAGGCCCTGCCACACAGAACATTCAATACACTCATTGATCAATGTAAATAAAACCATTTAAAAATATTAGCAAACTCATATAGTATTTAATCTGCTTCACTTTTCATGTACTTTCATGTTTCACTGACTGCTTACAATTGTTCCATCATTGATGTGGGCACTATTATTATCTGTTAAATAAACGAGGAAATTGGGACGCCTGGGTGGCTCAGTTGGTTGGGCAGCTGCCTTCGGCTCAGATCATGATCCCAGCATCCTGGGATTGAGTCCCACATCGGGCTCCTTGCTCGGCAGGGAGCCTGCTTCTCCCTCTGTCTCTGCCTGCCATTCTGTCTGCCTGTGCTCGCTCTCTCTCCCTCTCTCTCTCTGACAAATAAATAAAATCTTAAAAAAAAATCTTTAATAAACGAGGAAATTGAGGCACAGAGAAGTACTCCAATATCTGTGAATTGGGAGCTTCACTAGACATTGAGTTTCCAGAAGCAGTTAGGAAAAAGAGGAACCAGGATTCATACCCAGGCAATGTGTCTCAGAGACACTCTCTTTACCTCCACCCCGTTCTGCTCTCTCAAATTAGTGAACATTTTATTGGATGTCTACTATGTGCCTTATGTTGGGTATTCTACAATGGTCAAGCAAGATACTACCCTGTCCTCAAGGAATTTACATTCTAGAAAGGAAAAACAAGTAACAAATAGATAAATATGTAAATACAAGAACAATGAAAAAAATAAACAGGACAAATAAACAGGCACACATAGGACCACTTTCAGATGTGCAGGCAGAGAAGGTCTCTCTGAAAAGTGACATTTAAGCTCAGGAAGCGTGGGCAGGAGCAAATCAGCCAACCAAGAAGGAGATTTTTTTAAAAATCAAGTAAAATAGCAGATTTTCCCCTGATCCTATAAAATGTGTTTTAAATGGAAAGTAAGCTGACAGAGGTTAAAATGTGATGTGCTTTGTGTCATATGCTTTAAGAAAGCATGTCAACATTTGCTCAAGAAACTGGAAGAGCAAACCTCCATGTGAGCACTCCCCTTCTCCACCTCCCAGGCAGAGCCTGGGATGGGAGATGACTTGGGCTAAGCATTTAATGAGCCCTTAGGAGGTTCCTGATGGGTCCTTGCTCTACCTGCAGCTGGATGAGTGTCCACAAGACATATGAAGCTCAGGTCAGTTTCTTTTTCTATTACTTTTGGACCAAAAGAAACAAAATTTGAATGTGAGAGAAGAGAATAAAGAAGAGGAGCTAAACTCCCATTATGTCATACAAAAAAGCAAGGGGTACCATCATCAGAACATCCCAACTGGTGCAAACTAGGGCAGGTGGGAAAATATTTCTTGCTATGAGTTTCAACCATACTGTCTCTGAGAATTGAAAGTTGTCCTTGGGAAGTGTGTATGTGTGCATATCTCTCTTTCTGTCCATATGTACACACGTTCCAATAGTTTGAATTTTGGAAAAAAAAATACGTTTCCATCTCCACCTATGGACCAGTCTCCTGGGTGATCAGGTTGGGTGTTCAGGTCTACTCTGGATTGCCTAGCCAGACTCAGAGATCTATAGTTACAGAGTTGTGGATGAGAGCCAAGGGGTCTTTCTGGGGGCTGTTAGTCCAAACCAAGTTACTCACTTTTAAGAACTAGGGATGGAAATTAAGATTCACCTCTGTGGATGGAAGGTGCAGAGAGGGTCACATGATGATTAGAAAAAGGACACACTTGCTGAAAAGGCTGACTTAGAAACAGTGCAAAATTAATAATGAAGGGATCAGCAGGAGAATTCCAATTTAAAGATAGGTTTTCATGAAATATGGTATAGAAAATGTCATATATTTAATCACAGCTTAAATATCCCTCTTATTCTAAAATTCCTTATAGTTAATCAACCTTGCAACCCTGTGAAACAGTCCTGCAGAAACAAGAGATGTACAGTCAAAGGAAGCATGGCTGGCCACATTCTCACTCTTCTGGTGTCTCTACCCAGGGAGTTAACATCTTGCAAAGGGAGGCATGGTGGAGACACCACAAGCGGGAATTTCATGCAGGGGAACTGCAGGAGCGGGTGGTCCTGGGGACCTGGGAGGGATGGAAGCAGTACATGATGACGAGGTGGGCATCTTATAAGAGGGGAAAACCTATGGGAGAAGGAAAAGTGACACTTAAGTAATACAACCCCAAACCATATTGGAAAAATAAAACTATGTGCTGTCTACTTTGCCCCCCCCACCAGGCCAATGTAGCTATTCCTTTTGTATATAGTTCTTCTCAGGTAAGAAACCAAATGCTGAAGCCCATTTCCTCCCAAGGAGACAAAAGTCCTCTCAGGCCTCCAGATCGGCTGGCCACTGCCAGATCAAGGAACCCACCCAGGGGAGAGTGGGAAGGTTGCCTAGAAGGCTTTGCTTTTAAATGTGCCTTTTCTTTGTATCCAGGCAGGAAGGAGGCCAGTAATTTATGGCTCTCCATCCTATGGTATGTTCATGCCTGTGTATGCATGCATGTGAGAGTGTATTTCTTCTGTTGTTTATTCTTCTCCTGATAAGAATGTAATGGACTCTGTCCAGGGCCTTTTGAGGGTTGTCATGCTGACCTTGTGGTTTTCTCTAATATATACACATTTCATTATTGCCAGTGGTTCCATAATCACTGCTGTGACTAGCAAGTTCATATTTCCCGTGAATGGGCCCATCTCCCACAAAACTACATTAACAAAGGAAAAGTAACCATTCATTAGTCCTAGCAACATAATTTGAATAACCTGGAAGCTAAGCAAATTGAGACTTCTATACATTAGTATTATTCTTTTTCTACAAAGGATTTATACTTATGTTCTGGCATCTTGCAGATTCGTTCTCAGCCTCCCTGTTTCAAATCAAACCCTGTCAAATTTTTCGTAAAGCCTTACACTCCTCAGCCTCAGGGCCTATGAGTCCTCATATGTCCCCTGTGGTGCCAAGTACTCTGGTGGCACTCAGCAAAAAACATCACAGTCTTAACCGCGGCTAGATTTTAATTTCATTACTTTGGACTTTAACCTGCCCTCTAATTAGACAATGAACTGAGGAAAATCTAATTACTTTTCCAATATTCCTTCACATGGTGTTCTTGATTATTGCCATGTCACATCTGAACAACTCACAGAGCCTTCCTGAACATGGATGACAATCATCCTCTTTTCTGAACAAAAGCTAACATAATGCCCTTCATCAAAGACTGGAAAGGTTTTTGGTTTTGTTTTGCCTGTTTTTTTGTAGTCTTACCCCTACCGTGAGATTAGTCAAGTTGAGGCTACTCAAGGAGCCAGATGCACTTGAAACACGCTAGAACTGCCCGCAGCCTGTAACAATTCTCTTTTGCTTTACAAGCCAGACATATGACCTTTCCTTCAGCCAGGAGCGAGTGGGTAAATGGATTATTTGACTGACTGGGTATGACAGTGCAGTTGAGAAATGTACTTTAAATATATTTGGCAACTTGAAAGTGGTGTGACCCATTAGGATACGATTATGTTAATTTGGGTTGTCATGCAGTACGGAAGCAGTTCTGCCATAATGGTTTGTTGCAGAGAACTGCTTGGGTCCTTCGGGTGGAAACGGTCTTTTGGGTGCTGTGGCCCGCCTGATGCTATAGAACCCAGGGCCAACATGTAAGATCCGCTATTGACCCATCTCTTGTGACTGCTTTTATGAGGAAGGCAAGAAAAGAGACCGGGACCCTCTCTTGTTGCTTGATTGACTACCACGGGCTTTATGGATAATGCATAAATGAGAGAAACAAGGAAACCAATGGAAATCAGTCTTAGCTTTCACCCTTGCCTCATCATTTAAGCCTTCCCTACTCAAGCTCACCACTGTCACCACAACCACTGAAGTTAAAAAGGAGGTCCTTGTGCTCTTCTGCACCAGATTTCTGGAACAGGTTTCATAAAGAGTCAAAGAGATAGTATCAACAAAGATGAAAAACAAACACTATTAGCCCCATCCAGAATTTCAATGGCAGGAGCAACAACAACTACAACAAAAAGAATGAAATTTTTCACCAAACCTTTACAGAAGTTTCACAGCCCCTCTACCTCATTTTTATTAAACTATTTAATGTACTGGATTGACTTTGAGACTGTCAGACAGGAGATTCCACGCATCTGAAGTCTGTGATCTACCAACAAAGATTGTAGTGAGAGGATTTCATGTGCAGAACAGGAAAAATGTTGAGAGAGAGAGATACCATCCTACCTGGCAGTTCAAAAATCCTTCCTTTTTTCTGCTTTTTCTAAGATGCAAGGTGATTCTCTTCTGCTTCTGGGGAGGTCAAAACACAGAAAGAAAACAAGTCCAGAGGAAGGATTATCTTGGATATAAACCCTTTTCCTGGGATACTAGATAATCGAGAGTGCAAACTGGTGCAAGACAGCTAAACATGAGTCACTTGCTCTCATGCCTATAACCCCCTGTTAAGTAACATGGAAAAATTAAACCACAAAATCCCAGCGAGACAAAGTGCAGACAATTTACAATCCAGATATTGCAGCTAAGGAGAGATCTCTGATAGTCTTCCCTAAGAAGCAATTACAAATGAAAGGGCCTCTCACTAGTGGAGGATTTTTTTTTTAGGAGGCGCGTCAGTCAGAAAGTTTTTCGCCAAAAGGCAGAGAGATCGATAAACCTCTTCTTTCCCCACATCACTGATTAGCTGAAGCAGGCATATTTGCAAAATTGGATGAGAGCACATCTCCAGAAGCCACAAGGATCTTTGCAGTAGGAAAAAAAAGGGATAAATAGCTAAAGCTAAAAATACATTGTTGATGAAGTCTTTGTACTCTGAAGTCCTTAACCAGGGGGCAGCCTAATGAGCATAAAGACTGTCAGTTTCAAAGCCAAATGAAGAAGAATTCAAAATAGCTCTTACTATTTCTAGGATTTGGGGCACATTTTTTAACATCACTGAGCCTCAGCTTCCTCGGTTGGATAAGAAGTATAGTAGCATCTGCATCCCAGAATTATCAGAGTCAGCATATAACAGGTGTTCAACAAATACTATGTCTCTAATCCTTTTTTGCACAACTAGAGACTAAAAATAAGAACAGCAAAATTTCCCCCTTTCTGTATAAGGTAATGTGCTATTAAAAAAAAAAAAGGAAGAACAAGAGACAACATAACATCATTGAAAAGACAATCTGCACCTGGGAGGAAAAAGACCTGAATTCACCACCTGGCTCTCCATTTTGACTTCTGTGATTCTGCTCCTCGAACTCTCTAGGCTTTCAATTTCTCATCTGAAAACCAAAGATATTGGATAGATAGCTGACCCCCTACTGTAATGTCTAAGCCACTGAAGAGATATTTACTTAAAATCCAACATTTCAGGGGTGCCTGGGTGGCTCAGTGGGTTAAAGCCTCTGCCTTTGCCCTAGGCCATGATCCCAGGGTCCTGGGATCGAGCCCCGCATCAGGCTCTCTGCTTAGCGGGGAGCCTGCTTCCTCCTGTCTCTCTGCCTGCCTCTCTGCCTACTTGTGATCTCTGTCTGTCAAATAAATAAATAAAAATAAAAGATTTAAAGTCCAACATTTCTGTGTTAAAAGCAGCAATATATAGATAAACATAGATGCAAAAACCTTCAACAAAATATTAGCAAGCCAAATCCAACAACACATTAAAAAAATAATTCACCATGATCAAATGGGATTTATTCCTGGGATACAAGGGTGGTTCAATATTTGTAAATCAATTAATGTGATACATCATCACACCAACAAGAGAGAGAGGGTTAAAAACCATATGATCATTTCAATAGATGCAGAAAAAACACTTTAAAAAATCCAACATCTGTTCATCATAAAAATCCTCAACAAAGTAGATTTAGAAGGACTATACCTCAACATAATAAAAGGCTATTTATGAAAAACTCACAGCTAACATCATACTCAGCAGAGACAAACTGAAAGCTTTTCCCTTAAGCTTAGGAAAAAGACAAGGATGTCCACTCTTATGACTTTTATTCAACACAGTACACATAGTCCTAGCCACTAAATATAGAAAACCTTAAAGACTCCACCAAAAAAAAAAAAAAAAATACTAGAACTGATGAACCAATTCAGTAAGGTCACAGGTGCAGAATCAATATAAAGAAATCTGTTCCAGTTCTATACACTAATAATGAAGAAGCAGAAAGAGAAATTAAAAAAATAATCCCATTTATAATTACATCCTAAATAATAAAATAAAACTTATCCAATCAGGTGAAAGACCTGTACTTTGAAAATGATAAAACACTAATGAAAGTAATTGAAGATGACATAAAAATTTTAAGGATATTCTATGCTCATGGACTGGGAGAACTAATATTGTTAAAATGTCCATATTATCCAAAGCATTCAAGAGATTTAATGCAATCCCTGTCAAAATACCACCAGCATTTTTCACAGGACTAGAACAAACCATCTGAAAATTTGTGTGGAACCACAAAAAAACCCAAATGGCCAAAACAATCAAATAGAGAACACAGAAATCAAACAGAGAACCCAGAAATAAACCCATGCTATATGGTCAATTAATCTTTGACAAAGGAGGCTTTCAATTAATCTTTGACAAAGGAGGCAAGAATATGAAATAAGAAAAAGACAGTCTCTTCAACAAATGGTGTTAGGAAACTTAGTCATTTACATGCAAGAGAATGAAATAACCATTTTCTTACACCATACACAAAAATGAACTAAAACGGATTAAAGACCTAAATGTGAGACCTGAAACCATAAAAATCCTGGAAAAAAGCATAAGCAAGAATTTTTCTGACATCAGCTACAGCAACATTTTTCTAGATATGTCCTCTAAGGCAAAGAACACAAAAGCAAAACTAAATTACTGGAACTACAGTAAAATAAAAACTTTCTGCACAGCAAAGGAAACAATCAAAGAAACTAAAAGACAACCGACTGAATGGGAGAAGATATTTACAAAGGACATATCCAAGAAAGGGTTAGTATCCAAAATATAAAGAATTTATACAACTCAACACCAAGAAAACAAATAATACAATTAAAAAACGGGAAGAAGTTGCACCTGGGTGGCTCAGTTAGTTAAGCATCTACCTTCAGCTCGGGTCATGATCCCAGAGTCCTGGGATCAAGCCCCGTGTCCCCCAGTGGGGAGCCTGCTTCTCCCTTTTCCTGCTGCTCCCCCTGCTATACTCTCTGTCAAATAAATAAATAACATCTTAAAAAAAATGGACAGAAGACATGAACAGATATTTCTCCAAAGAAGGCATACAGAGGGACAACAGACACATAAAAAGATACTCAGCATCACTAAAGTGAAAATCAAAATCATGATATCACCTCACACTTGTCAGAAAGGCCCAAATCAAAAAGACAAGATAAAACAAGTGTTGGCAGGGATGTGAAAGAATAGGAATCCTGTGTACTGTTGGTGGGAATGCAAACTAGCACAGCCGCTGTGAAAAACAATATGGAGGTACCCTAAAAAATTTAAAAATGAACTACCATATGATCCAGTAATTCCACTACTGACTATATACCCAAAGAAAACAAAAACATTAACTCAAAAAGATACATGCACCCCTATGTTTACTGCAGCATTATTTAAATAGCCAAGATATGGAAGCAACCGAAGTGTCCATTGATAGATTCATGGATAAAGAATATATTACATATAATATACATATTAATATATATGGTAGAATATTAGCCATAAAAGAGGATGAAATCTTGCCACTGCAACAACATGGATGGATCTAGAGGGCATTGTTTTAAGTAAAATAAGTCAATCAGAGAAGACAAATACCATATGATTTCACTCATATGTGGAATTTAAGAAACAAAACCAATAAAGAAAAAGAGACAAACCAAAAACTAGGCTCTTAACTACAAAGAACAAACTGATGGTTACCAGAGGGAGGTGGGTCAAATAGGTGAAGGGAATTGAGAGCACACTTGTCATGATGAGAACTGAGTAATGCAGAGAATTGTTGAATCACTATACACCTGAAACTAATATAATACTCTATCAGCAATACGGAAGAATAACATTTGAGGGCTATAAAGGTATACCAGTTGGGGTCTGAATTCCATAGTTGCACTTACTGGTTCAGGGACCTGGAAAATTTAACCTGTGTATCAGTTCCCTTATCTGCAAAATGGGAAAAGTAATACTTGCTGCATCATATAATGATTGTGAATATTTAATGAGTCAGTCCATGGAAAAGTGTTAAGCACAGTATCTGAGGCAGAATATGCATTCGATATAATAACTGCTATTTTTATTGGTTTTGTGTTATTGCTATTATTTATTATTATTATTACTACTACTACTAGCGATTGAGATGCAATAATTCCTAAATACAGTGGTTTTATCCACTATGGATTTTTTTAAATATGATGCCTGTGTCTTCATATAAATGAATTTGCAAAAATTATCTTTTTATAGAGTGCTTGTAGTGCATCTGGTCTTCACTTGCACTGCATTCTAAACAACCAGAAGAGGAGCACCTGGATGGCTCAGTTGGTTAAGCATCTGCCTTCAGCTCAGGTCATGACCCCAGGGTCCCTGGATCAAGCCCTGCATCGGGCTCCCTGCCGATGGGAGCCTGGGAGTCTGCTTCTCTCTTTCCCTCTGCCCCTCCCCATGTATGTGTTCTCTCCCTCAAATAAATTAAATTTAATTTAATTTAATTAATTAAATTAAATAAACACCCAAAGCAATCACTGCCCCTACTTCTGTAGCCCAAGCAGGCAAATCCAGGAAGCATTCTGAGTGTGATATGGGTATCTATACACTGAGAGAAGACCAAGCCCAGAATAGTGTACCATTAAGCACTGCCATAATTTGTGAAAAGGTCAGACAAGAACACAAGCATATTGCTGAGATGAAACAAAGGATATACAAGTGCAGAAGACATATAATTTCAAAGAAAGGGACACTTTGAAAACTTTTAAAAGACTGAATACTGGGACACTTGAGAAAAATCTCTATTAACATATATTACAGGACAGCAGTATCTCCTAAACACTTAAAATTGGTGATTGATCCAGAGCAGATTTGTACATCAACAAATCTAAGTTAGATTTAAAATAGATGCCTTCTAGAAGTTTTATGTACTTATAAAATGCATTTAATGGCATTTCAATTGTTTAGTGTTGGTAAAACTTTGGTCTCACCACCTATGATCAGCCATAGTCCAATCAAGTCAAGGGCACACTAGGGATTACTACTGCAGTGGACAGCCTCTGGTCTCAGGGAGTCTGCAATGTAATGCATGAGCGGTTACAACCCTATGACATAGTCAAGAGCTGCAATGTGTGGGTCAGACATTAAGAAATCACTAAGGGCCTGGGGACATGGGATAGCACTCTTTGTGACTGCTTCGGGTGTGGACACATCGAGGAGGTTTTCCTTTTTAGTTTTCCCTAAACCTGCCCTCTGGTTCTTCATTTACTTTTCCCAATAAATTCCTCCAGCCTTCGCTGGCTCTAAGTCCACATGGAAAGGCAGTTTGCTACTGCTTTTGGAGAAATGCTTCAACTCTTTCCCACGCTGTCATTGACTTTCATCACTAAGAACTTAATTTTTTAAATGTTATCATTTAAAGCAATTCCCTTAAAAAATAAATAAAACAATTCCCTTATGTTGCCTTTCCCAGTTTTTTAACAAAGTATTCTTGGGGTACCTGGCTCAGTCAGAAAATCATGCGACTCTTGATCTTGGGGTCATGAGTTCAAGCCCTAAGCTGGATGTAGAGATTACTTAAGTTAAAAAAAAAAAAAAAACTTAAAAAACATTTAAGTATTCTTGATGATGCTAGAGAAAATTCAGACAGAAACTCAAGAATGTTTAGAAAATAATTATAATAAAAATACACATGATATCCTATGGAAAACAGCTAAAACAGACATCAGAGGAAAAGTAACAGCCTCAAATACTTTACTCAATACAAAAAGAAAAAAGGGAAAAGTGAAAATTATGCATTCAACTTTTAAAATGTAATAGAAGCCTTTAAAAAGCAGAATATAAAGAATATAAATAAGTATAAATGAATGAACTTAGAGGAAAAAATTTTAAACTGGTTAAAAACACCAAAAAGCAGACAAATCATTACCAATCCTAAGAAAGAAAACAGAGTAAAAACAAATAAATATACAAAATAAGAAATAAAAGGAGGAAAATATCTCAGATCCAAAGAAAATCTGAAGAATCATAACAGACTATTTTTTCCCAATTTCACATAATGGATAATTTTCTAGAAAAAAAAGTAACTTACTAAGGCTTACTAACAGAGTACCCTTGATGGCCTGAAAGAAATTAAGGAAGGTGTTTCATTTTTTCCCCCACTGTCTGCTAATGGAAAGCTCAGAAACAGAGGGTCTTTATCAACAGGAAAACTAAGCCACTGACTTTCTAAAGCATGGTGGCTTTGGGCTTGCAGAGTGGCCAGAGCAGAATCTCTTCATACCCGCATGGACATTACAACTCAAAGAAAATGATGTAGCAAGTCTAACGTATTGAAAAGAGGTAAAGGTAGGAGTGGTTTATTGCACTCTATCAAACAAAGCCCTTCAAATGGTGTGGAGAAAAAAAAAAATCATGGCAGAAGTAGCTGTTTAGATTTTTGTTTTTGCATATTCTGTCATTTTAGCATGTAAGAAAACCAGGACAATCGGGTTCAAAAGGATTCCATTCTCAGCCCTGCGACTCATGTTACTCCCGGGGTCAAGGAATTAGGGTACAAAACATTTCCCACGTCCCAGTGATCTGAGAAGTTGCCATCTGCACCCAGGAAGACTGAAGTGAACCAACAAAGTTCCAAACTTTGAACTGATAAACCTCAGAAAGCCTCTGGGCCCCAAATCTACAGCCTCTGCACCAAGACCATAGCTGAGTTCGAGCAGGTCCATTTAAGTTTTGCCTTCTCCACAAGAGAACTCAAAACAGAACCTGGACTTAGGAACTCAGAAAACTCTAAACGTTAAAATGTTTCAAATGCCTGTTTCTCTCCTCATCACAGCTTCCTAAAATTTCCTTACCAATTACTGAAATAAACAAAGTTACTAATGATTTTCATTTTAGTGTCTAGAAATATCTCACTCCTACTTCTGTCCTGTATTTAACCAGGTTAAGAAACTACAGTTGTTCATCTTCAGGACTTAGACCCTGAAGTCCAGCTAGGTTCACCCTGCTATACCCTCACTACCCTCTATGGCATGTTAATAAATAGTGGCATCAAATTCACCCAAAGCTAGAAGACATCTCGATTCATTTCTATCTTTAGCACACAAACAAAAGCAGGTATCAAGCTTTCCCAAAAGAAGATATGGAAGCCACAGATAAGCTTCAAACAATGTAGAGCTAATGTGGAGCACTTGTAAGAGACAGAAAGGAGGATGGTGGTGACTTTCCCTACAGAGTCTCTGACAGATGGTTGAGCAAAAGTCACTGCTCCATTCAAGGCAACTCTAACAACCATCCCCCACCCCCAACCCCACTGCCTCTTGGTACCTTTGGGTCTCATCATGGGAACTGCTTAGGTGCTACCAAAACACTGAGTCATTGCACTATTTCTTATAGTTTCCTTATACCCATATCATCATATATCATCATATACAGTCTCTTGGTAAATAAGCCTCCTCTAATTATTTTATAGTGAGGGTGCACCATCTATTTCCCATGAACATGGACAGACACACAGTCTTCACTGGGAGCTTCTAAAACCATGTAAAAGGCAAATTCTATCCATAAGAATGCAAGCTATCACTTCCTTGGCTAAGGAAGAATGTAGGCAGAGACCATTTACTCCTAGATCAAAAGCCAATAGATCTTCTCTAAAGGAATTGAACAGATGGGACTAGCAAATACTTACAGCATGTCTTCTGGCTTACCGGAGAAAAGACCTCTTTATCTGGCTTGGTTGTGAGGTGCTTCCACCTGGCCCATCATAAGCAGTGACATGACCTGCCCCACCCGACCCACACAGAGCTTCCCTGAGAATTTCCATTAGGAGAAGAGACCTTAGGGGTCCTACCTCTACGACAGGAAAGGAAATCAATTCCAGTGTCCAATCTTACTTTCTTTTTTTTTTTTTTCCAATTTATTTATTTTCAGAAAAACAGTATTCATTATTTTTTCACCACACCCAGTGCTCCATGCAAGCCATGCCCTCTATAATACCCACCACCTGGTACCCCAACCTCCCAACCCCCCCCCCGCCACTTCAAACCCCTCAGATTGTTTTTCAGAGTTCATAGTCTCTCATGGTTCACCTCCCCTTCCAATTTACCCAAAAGCACATACCCTCCCCAATGTCCATAACCCTACCCCCCTTCTCCCAACCCCCTCCCCCCAGCAACTCAGTTTGTTTCGTGAGATTAAGAGTCACTTATGGTTTGTCTCCCTCCCTATCCCACCTTGTTTCATGGATTCTTCTCCTACCCACTTAAGCCCCCATGTTGCATCACCACTTCCTCATATCAGGGAGATCATATGACAGTTGTCTTTCTCCGCTTGACTTATTTCGCTAAGCATGATACGCTCTAGTTCCATCCATGTTGTCGCAAATGGCAAGATTTTGTTTCTTTTGATGGCTGCATAGTATTCCATTGTGTATATATACCACCTCTTCTTGATCCATTCATCTGTTGATGGACAGCTAGGTTCTTTCCATAGTTTGGCTATTGTGGACATGGCTGCTATAAACATTCGGGTGCACGTGCCCTTTTGGATCACTACGTTTGTATCTTTAGGGTAAATACCCAGTAGTGCAATTGCTGGGTCATAGGGCAGTTCTATTTTCAACATTTTGAGGAACCTCCATACTGTTTTCCAGAGTGGTTGCACCAGCTTGCATTCCCACCAACAGTGTAGGAGGGTTCCCCTTTCTCCACATCCTTGCCAGCATCTGTCATTTCCTGACTTGTTGATTTTAGCCATTCTGACTGGTGTGAGGTGATATCTCATTGTGGTTTTGATTTGTATTTCCCTGATGCCGAGTGATATGGAGCACTTTTTCATGTGTCTGTTGGCCATCTGGATGTCTTCTTTGCAGAAACATCTGTTCATGTCCTCTGCCCATTTCTTGATTGGATTATTTATTCTTTGGGTGTTGAGTTTGCTAAGTTCTTTATAGATTTTGGACACTAGTCCTTTATCTGATATGTTGTTTGCAAATATCTTCTCCCATTCTGTCAGTTGTCTTTTGATTTTGTTAACTGTTTCCTTTGCTGTGCAAAAGCTTTTGATCTTGATGAAATCCCAATAGTTCATTTTTGCCTTTGCTTCCCTTGCCTTTGGCGATGTTCCTAGGAAGATGTTGCTGTGGCTGAGGTCGAAGAGGTTGCTGCCTGTGTTCTCCTCAAGGATTTTGATGGATTCCTTTCTCACATTGAGGTCCTTAATCCATTTTGAATCTATTTTAGTGTGTGGTGTAAGGAAATGGTCCAATTTCATTTTTCTGCATGTGGCTGTCCAATTTTCCCAACACCATTTATTAAAGAGGCTGTCTTTTTTCCATTGGACATTCTTTCCTGCTTTGTCAAAGATTAGTTGACCATAGAGTTGAGGGTCTATTTCTGGGCTATTCTGTTCCATTGGTCTATGTGTCTGTTTTTGTGCCAGTACCATGCTGTCTTGATGATGACAGCTTTGTAATAGAGCTTGAAGTCCGGAATTGTGATGCCACCAACTTTGGCTTTCTTTTTCAATATCCCTTTGGCTATTCGAGGTCTTTTCTGGTTCCATATAAATTTTTAAATTATTTGTTCCATTTCTTTGAAAAAGATGGATGGTACTTTGAAAGGAATTGCATTAAATGTGTAGATTGCTTTAGGTAGCATAGACATTTTCACAATGTTTATTCTTTTTTTTTTTTTTAAAGGTTTTATTTATTTATTTATTTGTCAGAGAGAGAGGGAGAGAGAGCGCGAGCACAGGCAGACAGAGGTAGAGGGAGAAGCAGGCTCCCCGCCGAGCAAGGAGCCCGATGTGGGACTCGATCCCAGAACACTGGGACCATGACCCGAGCAGAAGGCAGCCGCTCAACCAACCAAGCCACCCAGGCGTCCCTCACAATGTTTATTCTTCCAATCCAGGAGCATGGAACATTTTTCCATTTCTTTGTGTCTTCCTCAATTTCTTTCATGAGTACTTTATAGTTTTCTGAGTTTAGATTCTTAGCCTCTTTGGTTAGGTTTATTCCCAGGTATCTTATGGTTTGGGGTGCAATTGTAAATGGGATTGACTCCTTAATTTCTCTTTCTTCTGTCTTGTTGTTGGTGTAGAGAAATGCAACTGATTTCTGTGCATTGATCTTACATCCTGACACTTTACTGAATTCCTGTACAAGTTCTAGCAGTTTTGGAGTGGAGTCTTTTGGGTTTTCCACATAGAGTATCATATCATCTGCGAAGAGTGATAATTTGACTTCTTCTTTGCCGATTTGGATGCCTTTAACTTCCTTTTGTTGTCTGATTGCTGCGGCTAGGACTTCTAGTACTATGTTGAATAGCAGTGGTGATAATGGACATCCCTGCCGTGTTCCTGACCTTAGTGGAAAAGCTTTCAGTTTTTCTCCATTGAGAATGATATTTGCGGTGGGTTTTTCATAGATGGCTTTGATGATATTGAGGTATGTGCCCTCTATCCCTATACTTTGAAGAGTTTTGATCAGGAAGGGATGCTGTACTTGGTCAAATGCTTTTTCAGCATCTATTGAGAGTATCATATGGTTCTTGTTCTTTCTTTTATTGATGTGTTGTATCACATTGACTGATTTGTGGATGTTGAACCAACCTTGTAGCCCTGGGATAAATCCCACTTGGTCGTGGTGAATAATCCTTTTAATGTACTGTTGAATCCTATTGGCTAGTATTTTGGTGAGAATTTTCGCATCTGTGTTCATCAAGGATATTGGTCTATAGCTCTCTTTTTTGATGGGATCCTTGTCTGGTTTTGGGATCAAGGTGATGCTTGCCTCATAAAATGAGTTTGGAAGTTTTCCTTCCATTTCTATTTTTTGGAACAGTTTCAGGAGAATGGGAATTAGTTCTTCTATAAATGTTTGGTAGAATTCCCCCGGGAAGCCGTCTGGCCCTGGGCTTTTGTTTGTTTGGAGATTTTTAATGACTGTTTCAATCTCCTTACTGGTTATGGGTCTGTTCCGGCTTTCTATTTCTTCCTGGTTCAATTTTGGTAGTTTATATGTTTCTAGGAATGCATCCATTTCTTCCAGATTGTCAAATTTGTTGGTGTAGAGTTGCTCATAGTATGTTCTTATAATAGTTTGTATTTCTTTGGTGTTAGTTGTGATCTCTCCTCTTTCATTCATGATTTTATTTATTTGGGTCCTTTCTCTTTTCTTTTTGATAAGTCTGGCCAGGGGTTTATCAATTTTATTAATTCTTTCAAAGAACCAGCTCCTAGTTTCGTTGATTTGTTCTATTGTTTTTTTGGTTTCTATTTCATTGATTTCTGCTCTGATCTTTATGATTTCTCTTCTCCTGCTGGGCTTAGGGTTTCTTTCTTGTTCTTTCTCCAGTTCCTTTAGGTGTAGGGTTATGTTGTGTACCTGAGACCTTTCTTGTTTCTTGAGAAAAGTTTGTACTGCTATATATTTTCCTCTCAGGACTGCCTTTGTTGTGTCCCACAGATTTTGAACCGTTGTGTTTTCATTATCATTTGTTTCCATGATTTTTTTCAATTCTTCTTTAATTTCCCGGTTGACCCATTCATTCTTTAGAAGGATGCTGTTTAGTCTCCATGTATTTGGGTTCTTTCCAAACTTCCTATTGTGGTTGAGTTCTAGCTTCAGAGCATTGTGGTCTGAAAATATGCAGGGAATGATCCCAATCTTTTGATACCAGTTGAGTCCTGATTTACGACTGAGGATGTGATCTATTCTGGAGAATGTTCCATGTGCACTAGAGAAGAATGTGTATTCTGTTGCTTTGGGATGAAATGTTCTGAATATATCTGTGATGTCCATCTCATCCAGTGTATCATTTAAGGCCTTTATTTCCCTGTTGATCTTTTGCTTGGATGATCTGTCCATTTCAGTGAGGGGAGTGTTGAAGTCCCCTACTATTATTGTATTATTGTTGATGTGTTTCTTTGATTTTGTTATTAATTGGTTTATATAGTTGGCTGCTCCCACGTTGGGGGCATAGATATTTAAGATTGTTAGATATTCTTGTTGGACAGACCCTTTGAGTATGATATAGTGTCCTTCCTCATCTCTTATTATAGTCTTTGGCTTAAAATCTAATTGATCTGATATAAGGATTGCCACTCCTGCTTTTTTCTGATGTCCATTAGCATGGTAAATTCTTTTCCACCTCCTCACTTTAAATCTGGAGGTGTCTTCGGGCTTAAAATGAGTTTCTTGGAGGCAACATATAGATGGGTTTTGTTTTTTTATCCATTCTGATACCCTGTGTCTTTTGCCAATCTTGCTTTCTTAAAGATGAAAAGATAACCACTCTTGACCAGAAACTGAGGAGAAGCAGAAGTATGAAGGACAAATAGAAAAACTGACCTCAAAAATAAGGCAGGGGAAAGAAGATAGTTTTTAAAGTCTAATTACTGTAGACAAAAAAATTTAAAAAGTTATCACTCTCATAAAACAAAATCAGGGTGCTATGACAAAATAGTGAAAATTACAACTTAAGATATTGGACATTTAAAATCATTCTTAAAATAAAATTATTAGAAGGAAACCAGAAAACAAAGTCAAAGAAATTTCCTAAAATTGAAGCAAAAGGACAAATACATGAAAAATATTCCTTGGAATGTTCAGACTGCCAACATCCAATTAATAAACATCCCATTATGAGGGGAAAAAAATTAAAGGGGAGGGATCTACTGAAGAATTAATATAAGAAAATTTCCCAGTGCTAAATCAAGACACGCATTTCAAGATTAGAAGTACAAATCAAATGCCTAATATGAATTTTTTTAAAAACCTATACCTACACTCATCACTGTGAAATATCAAAACCCTGAATATAACAAAAAGACTTTAAAAGCTTCCCAAGGGCAAAACCTGCAAGGGATGCCTTTTTATCAACACAGCAGATACAGAAGCCAATGGATCAATACTTTCCATGTTGTCAGGGAAAATCATCTTCAACCAAGAGTTCTGTACCTAGCCAAATTATTAAGTCTGAGGGCAGATAAAGATATTTTAGGCATGAAAAACCTCAAAAACTTATCTTTCTTCAATGTAATTCCAATCAAACCGCCAATTTTGACTTTTATGAGGAACTTGACAGATATACTCTAACATTTTCAAGAAACAATAAACAACCATGAATAACTAAATCATCCTTAACAAAAGGAGATATAGAGGGAAAGTTTCCCTAAGGGATACTATGAAATCATAGTAATCAAAATCACATTGTATTCACACAAGAAGAGATTACTGTGTGAATTTAACAGAACAGAAAGCATGGACACATTTATTGCATTTATAGGTGATGCTGGGGCAATGACCTCATTATACCAAAAACAATTATTGATCCCTTCTTAAAACTCCATACAAAGATATATTCCAGATGAATTAAAGCCTTAAAAATGAAAGCGAAAGGGCCACCTGGGTTGCTCAGTCAATTAAGCTTCTGTCTTCGGCTCAAGTCATGATCCCAGAGTCCTGGGATTGAGCCCTGCACTGGGCTCCCTGCTCCTTCCTCTACCTCTGCCCTTGCTCATGCTCACTCTCTCTCTCTCAATAAATACATTATTTTTTTTTTCAAGTGAAAGAGAAAACCATAAACTTGAAAGGCAAAAATGTGGAAGAATATCTTCATTCTTTAGAGGCTGGAAAGGAATTTGAGGGTTCTATTTAAAACTCCCTAAAGCACGAACTATAAAACTAAAAAAATTCGTAATTTCATCACATTCAATATTTAGGTTCAACTTACCATTTAAAACCATTGACAAAGTCAACAGACATGTGAAAGATTGAGATACGTATCTATGCCTAAACCAGTCACTACTGACAATATTTAAGGAACACCTACAAAATAACAATAAAAAGAACAACAACCATAGTAACAAAAATAGGCGAATACAAATAGGCAATTTGCAAAAGAGGAAATCCAAAAGAGCAACAAATACAGGAAGCGTTATTTTTTTGAAAAAACAGCAAACAGAAATTCAATCTAAGATTTTATATCTATTAGACTGGCAATAATTATAAAGTGGATGAGAATACGCAATGATGCGACTTCCTGGAAAACAACCTGGCAATCAGAATGACTGTACTCATGACTCAGCAGATCCCCTCATGCATCTTTACCTCTAAGTAGTTCTCACAGTTCCTTAGGGTTCGTATATGAGGATGTGGAGTGCAGATCTTCTGTCGAGTGGGGAACTGGAGGCAAAATCCACATTTATAATGAGAGAGAGGTTATGCAGACTTTGGCAGAGGTACACCACAGAACACTGCACAGCAGCCAGAAGCAAAAGGTTAGATATACACAGCAACGTAGATGGATCTACCAAATACAGTGCTTCGTGGGGGGAAATGTAAGAAGTAAAATTAAATACATAATGATGTCAGTAAGCATCTTCCAAGAAAGCAGAACTTAAGCCAGGGAGTTGAAGAGAGGGCAGTTGATATGGAAAACTAGAAAGATTTTAGAAGGGCTGAAGGAAAAGAGGAATAGAAGGCAAAGCACCAATCAACAACTGCTGTGGTGTCTTTCATTATTGTTCCTCTGAGAACACTTCTTAGGTAGATTTTCCCCAATCATCCACCCACCATGATACACTGTATATCTCTTTATACACCGTACATAAAAAAAAAGTAAGATTTTCCCTCTCCCAAGAACCATTTTAGCTTCTCTGAAGGCAAAATTTCCCCCACTGAGATTCATGTGTTGGAGGAATAAAGGAAAAAGATGTTAGGGGGTTATTACAAGAGCTTAGAAGCCAGGGCCACCCAGGTGGTGCCAGCCACACAGCAGTGATACAGCCACTGTCCAAGTTACCATGAGGCAGCAACTGGTAGGGGAATGGGGGAGGGCAGGGAGGGATACACCACCCTCTCCCTTCCTCCTTTCCTCTAATCTCACACCAGTGCTTTCTTCAAAACCCAACCAGAAGCCAGGGATATGTGGGAAATGAGCTTTGCACAGGTCATGCCCTGGTATGTGATACAGAAACCAGTAAGAAAAATTCAGGGAATGGATCTGAGAGGAAACAGACAAATGACCAGCACAGTAATACAATCCTATTTACTTTAATGAAAAAAAAATGTATGCAAGCAAAAGAACATTTTTCAAGAACATATACATGCAAAAGGATGCACAATGAATACATTAAAAATGTTGCCGGAGTAGAAGGGAGTGGAAAGGGATTGGAGAATAAAGATTGAAGGGCTTTGAAAAAGAAGAGAAAGGTTATTTGGGGAGAATTTCCTTAAGGAAAGACTCCAGCAAAACAAGGATACAAACAAAAAAGGCTGACACAAGAACCAGGAAACAGTGGGGCAACACGTGAGAGCAATACCGAAAGCTTCCAGCATGGAGGCTGTGCCGCGCACCCAGGAAGACACCACTCCAGGCTCCCGTAGAACAGAGCAGACTTGCAGGAGGGAGGATTCCAGAAATATTAGAATGAGCCCTCAATACAATGGAAGGCAACGTTAAGAATTTAAAGAAGAAATTGAAGCTATCTACAGAAAAAATCGTGCAAGAACAATGCAAAGCCAACAGGATGCCAGGAAAACAACAGAAAGTGCACACGGAAGTGAGACTCAAATAATAAAGTGAAATGAATCATTTTCAAGCAATTCATGGAATGAAAGCAAGAGGAATCCATTTGCCTTTGATCTAAACACACTCAGAATAGTCTGCATTGCCTGGCTTAACTTACAACACAGGGCTCACAGAGATCAAAGCAGTGTCCTAACACATGGCGACCTGTCATTATTGACTAACGTGACTAACGTTCCCAGGTCCTCACAGTACAAGACATAAACCTTGACCACCTTGACAAAGCAAACATAAAAGAGGAACTACTAACAAAGATGGACAGAGCAAAAGTGGGAAGAAGCAGGGAGGGAAGCAGCGGGGAAAGATATGCATTTGTATAAAGTGGTGAATCAAAAGACACTACCAAATCTGACTGAACAAGAGCAGAGATGTAAGCATGTTATTAAAAGTTACAACAGGGGCTCCTGGGTGGCTCAGTGGGTTAAGCCTCTGCTTTCGGCTCAGCTCATGATCTCAGGGTCCTGGGATCGGGTCCCCCATCAGGCTCTCTGCTTGGGGGGGGGGGTCTGTTTCTCCCTCTCTCTCTGCCTGCCTCTCTGCCTACTTGTGATCTCTGTCAAATAAATAAATAAAATCTTTTTAAAAAATAATAAATAAAAATAAAAGTTACGATTGTAATTAATAGAAGAAATAACAATAATCACATCGAGAATCGCACTCAGAGCAGAAGGGAAGGAGTAAGGGACAGAAAAAGTAGTGAATTAAATCATCTTCCTTTACTGCTGGCATCACTAACTGTTACCTAAGATTGATCGAACGTCTTGTCTAAAGCATGGCAAAAACTGCCTGAAGGAGGAGAGGGTGGATGAGAAGGGAGCAAGCTTCCCACTGGGGAGTGAGACCTTTTCTGGGTGGGAAGGAGTAGAATGGCAGGCTTGTTTTCAGGATAAAACAATCAATTATAGTGCGGTTGTTACCATGTGTACATAAGTTTCACAAAACAAATAAAAAATTAAAAAGTCTTCAGTGCAATGCAGTTTTGCTCAATAAACTTTTAGAGTCTACTTCTGACGAAGAATGAAATTCCTCTTGCAGCAAAAAAGCCCAAACGTTCTACCAGCCTAAAGGATCTCGCAGGATGGGACCCAGAAGAACCTGTCTAATACCATTTCTCTTCTCAGAGCATATTCTCCCACCAGTCAAGGTACTGTAAGACTCCAAACCCGAGATGCCTTTTCCCTCCTGCTTGCCTTCATACATATACGTCCTCCCTCTGCCTTGAATGGCTTCCTGCCTGTGTCTTCCTGGCCCCCCCTAAGTCCCGGCTAGCACTTCTACCCCCCTCAGGCCTTCATGATTCCAGGAGGGATGATCCCACTCCTCCAATCCATCAGCTGTAGGACTCACCCCACAAAGCCTATAATGACTTACTTTATCATGTCTCCTTTTCTAACACTGAGCTCTTACTCATCTTTATATCCATAGCAGCAATGACACATAGTAGGTGTTCAATAAAATACTTCAGTGGTCACTTTCATAAATGAATAATGAATGAAAACAATGAAATATTTTGGATAAATTAATTGCACAGTATTTGATATTGATTTTGTATTACATATGTCACTATGCAAGAATAGTCCCCAAATAAAAAATGTATAGATGTATATATAGATCTCTACATAGAGATCAATCGATCTATCTATCTATCTATATATATATATATAAAAAGAAGGATCTAAGAGAGGTCAAATGATATAAATAACCTTTTTATTCATATGCATTTTAAATCAACTTAACATTCAATCAATTTAATCATTTACCCATTTAGCTGGATGTCTTCGGATTAAGATTTTCCATATCTTTTTTATCAAGAAAACCCCATACTGCCAGGTTTTGATTTGTTTCAGAAGGAAATAGTCAGAATTTTTTTTAAAGCCAGTAATAATGAAATTTTCTTTTATGCTCATTCTTTCAGGACAAAGGCCTACATGGGAACTGGAACACTAGAAAGCTCGATCTGCCCTCTTGATGGACAGAGGAGGGACACCTTCTTTTCTGGACTCTAATTCTCTCTCTGAGTGGCACATCTTTTTTAGCACCAAGCAGCTGGAATGATGGCTTCAGGAGGGGGATGGAGAACAGATGTCATTCATTGACTCTGGGTAATGAGATTTCATATTCCGTCAAAATCCTGAATAGGACAGGAGAGGCCTCATTAGTGGTTTCATGACTGAACAGGTGTAGAGGTCCTATGTACACAGCAGGTAGAAAGAGGCCATTTCAATTCCATGTGTGGATGTATCCAGGAAATTGGAAAGAGAGAAAAAGTGCTCTACCACAACTGCCATCTCAGGGAAA
Source organism: Neogale vison (assembly GCF_020171115.1). Lineage (NCBI taxonomy): Eukaryota > Metazoa > Chordata > Mammalia > Carnivora > Mustelidae > Neogale > Neogale vison. The sequence goes on along the minus strand of NC_058092.1, from coordinate 81,614,078 downwards.
TTACAGCTTTCAGAAGCCAAAACAATATTATTTCAGACCACTAGTACAGACCTCATTCAGAGGCCAGAGAAATGGCTGAAGGCAAGAGATGGCTGATAATCAGAATTAATAATACCACACAAAGGGGGTCACCTCCTTAATTCTTTAGTTCCATATGGCATGTCATAAAATTTTAGTGCTCTTTAGCCAACAAAGTAATAACCCTCTTAAGACTACCAGTCAAAAAATGGGACTGTGGGGTAGAGTGAAATCCTCTCTCCAAAACTAATGACAGAAACCTCTTCAGAAGGTAGGCTACGTTGGAAGCAGTATGTGGATAAAATGTTCCAGAGTACACATAAGCTTGGCTAGCAATTTGGCAACTGCCTCCTGGACAAGCATCTTTCTTTCTTTCACAGGGGAGTAATCAATCACTGGCCCCACTGTCTCTTTGCTGAAAGATACCTACACCGTCCAAGAGTCAGGTGACCACAGGTCACCTCCCATCCTGGGCAGCCCCATAGCAGCCCTGCAGTGCCTAAGCTGTTGACAACAGCTCAGCATGTTTAAATGGGGGGATATGTGCACCTGAGGAGCTATCTGAGACCTTTGAAATGTGGCAGGTTTTTAAGGCCTTCCTGCCCACAAACGCAGGGTCTAAGTGGCCACGCATCCTGAAACATGGCCACATGTCACACTTGCTAGTTAACTGCTCTTCTATCAGCCTTGCTGAACTCAACTCCATGGTGAAACTTCAGTGATTTCTAAGAATTTAAAGGTGGGTCAACTGCAGCTGTAATTTTTAAGATCATTTGGTTATGCTCCTTATTAGTTAAGATTTGGCAGTCTTGCTCTATAAATAGAGTTTGGTTTCTCCAACCTTTGAACAAAGAGGTTATATATTTCTGCTGAAACTGCCATGTGCTGGTCACCATGCAGGGCACTTGAAATAAGTTGTCTCACTCATCCTCACATGGACATTATAAAGTGCTGAAGCTTTGAAAGGCAAAGTCATGTGCTTAAGGTCACAGGCTAGTATATGCTTAAGGTACCACAAAAAAAAAAAAAAAAAAGGCCAGTCTCTGGCACCAGAACACAGGATCTTTAATGGCATCATGCTGCCATTGGCTCAAAAGAATGTTGAATAAAGGCCAAATACTGTCAAGTAAAGCTCTCATTGGACCTGTTTTAATAAATGACTAATAACCATTTATAATAATTACTAGCAAATTGTTGCCATTGAAGTGGTTGATGCTAAAGTGGTTTGGGAAATACTAGAAAATGATTCACTGCCTTAAATAGACTAAGTGTGGCCTCCATACACTGATTTACACCCTTGGTGCTACCTTTTTCCTAAAGTGGTATAGAAAGTAAATTTCAACCCAATCCATGTTCATATGACCTCAAGATCTGCATTGCTGAATTAGTAAGTGTGCCTTTTATGGGGTATTACTTTCCACTTATTAGTGTATTATTTCTCAGGAAATATATTCCCAAGTCAGTTTATATATGTGGTCTGATTTCCCAACTGGACTTGGGCTTCTGAGAACACACTCCTTTAGTCTCTCTGCTCATCCTCCTCTCACTTACTACTTAGTCTGGGCTACATGGAGCCCTGAGCAAACTAGCTGCTCTCAATATAATGTCAACTAAATATAAGTTTTGTTTTGGAGTTAGTATATTATAAAAAGCAAACAAAAAAAAAAGTAAAAAATGTACCACTGTGGTATGGAATGTTGACAGTGGGGGAGCTTATGCATCAATAGGGACAAGCATCTATAGGAATCCTCTGTACATTCTACACAATGTTTTCTTTGAACTTAAAAGTTCTCAAATACACACACACACACACACACATATATATGTTGTATATATGTGTGTATATATATGTTGTGTATATATATATATATATGTAGATAGATAGATAGATAGATAAGTAGATAGAAATCTGATTACACTAAAAGCACATACAGAGATACCAAGGAAGTCTGCATCTGTCTCACTTACATTTAATTTCTGAGCAGTGTTTCCAACTCACTGCTCTTCACCCATGCTAGATGGAGCCAGTCTCAGCCTCAGTGGAGGAATCAGTTTATGCATTGTAAGATAATCATATATGGACTGGACATCAGGAGGGGCAGCCACTTTTTTTTTTACTAAAATTTTAATTTTAATATATTTGTAATTTGCATAATAAACCAGTGATAGATGTATATATTTTTTTATTTCTTTTCAGCGTAACAGTATTCATTGCTTTTGCACCACACCCAGTGCTCCATGCAATACGTGCCCTTCCCAATACCCACCACCTGGTACCCCCAACCTCCCACCCCTTTCCCCTTCAAAACCCTCAGATTGTTTTTCAGGGTCCATAGTCTCTCATGGTTCACCTCCCCCTTCCAGTTTCCCTCAGCTCCCTTCTCCTCTCCATCTATCTCCCCATGTCCTCCATGCTATTTGTCATGCTCCACAAATAAGTGAAACCATATGATAATTGACTCTCTCTGCTTGACTGATTTCACTCAGCATAATCTCTTCCAGTCCTGTCCATGTTGTTTCAAAAATTGGGTATTCATCTTTCTGATGGAGGCATAATACTCCATAGTGTATATGGACCACACCTTCCTTATCCATTCGTCCATTGAAGGGCATCTTGGTTCTTTCCACAGTTTGGCGACCGTGGCCATTGCTGCTATAAACATTGGGGTACAGATGGCCCTTCTTTTCACTACATCTGTATCTTTGGGGTAAATACCCAGTAGTGCAATTGCAGGGTCATAGGGAAGCTCTATTTTTAATTTCTTAAGGAATCTCCACACTGTTCTCCAAAGTGGCTGCACCAACTTGCATTCCCAAGGGGCAACCACTTTTGAGAAGACAGGCATAAACTGCCCTACCAGACTTTCCATTTTTTTAAAATACTTTCTTTATTTATCTGACAGAGAGAGATCACAAATAGGCAGAGAGGCAGGCAGAAAAAGAGGGGCAAGCAGGCTCCCCGCTGTGGGGCTCCATCTCAGGACCCTGGGATCATGACCTGAGCTGAAGGCAGAGTCCTAACCCACAGAGCCATCTAGGTGCCCCCAGGCTTTCCATTTTTGAAAGTGCTTAAACCACCAACCAGGGTGGTTGGTCTATACAGAATTGAACAGTTCAGAGATGGTCATGAAAGGCAGAGTAAGTAAGGGAGTTAAAGGCCAAGCTCTACAAGATACAAACAAGCATGCACAGTCTAGTGCATATAAATGCTACAATTTGTGTTTTAAAGAGTATAAATGCTACAATTTGTGTTTTAAAGAGTAAGGGAACAAATACTCATATTTGTCCATATGTGCATTAAGAAAACTCTAGTTGACTATACAGAAAATAACAAGAGGACTTAACCAGTTTGGAGGGGTTGGGAGTCACAGAAGAGGTAAGGATGAAAAAAAAATCTTTACCTTTAAATTTTTGAGCCAGTGGATGTGATTTTAACCACTTAAAAATGGAAATGAACCCAACACACTATATAGCTAAAGATCTGGATTCTATCTGGAGTCCCATCCCCACTTAAAAATAGTTTGACCTTAGACAATTATTTAAATTCTCCAAGTCATCATTTCATCTGTAAAATGAATATCTAACTTGTAGAGCCACTTTGAAGATTTAATTATGTAATCCCAGTAACATGTGTACCACCCACTAACTTCTCAATAAATGTTAGCTATTAGCATTTTATCATTGTTATTGATATATTATTAGTTTTTAAGAAACTAACTGCATATTACAGAGCCCAGGAAATTGATACAGTAGAGACCTTTTTTTATACTCAAGTTCTTGATATATCCTTCCAGTAATCTTTCTGTTGAGGCAATATGTGGGTGTTTTTTCTTGTAATCTCCAGTACCTGACCAGAGGGACAAATACATTCTCTCCAAAAGCCATATTATTACACATTCTAGTAACAATATTTCTTAAGAACAATGATCTACAGAATTTCCAAGGTCTCGCTTTACATCTGTGAAAAAAATATCTATTTTGTTTTTCTTTTTCTTAAGTGAAATTCTGGCAAAAAATAACACAGGAAACAAAACATGGTTTTTGAGAGGTAGGGGGAAATCTATCCGGTTTTGCCAAGAGAGAATTGAAGCAATAGAAAAATATCTCTGAAAGAAAGTTAGATTAATAGGGGCCTTTATCTGAGATAAAAGGTTTGTTTATGATAACAACTAACCAATCAAACAAACAAAAACACAATACAGTAGAAAATAAGCAAAACCGGCGAACTGTGAAATTCCATAAGGAAACTGAATATAGCATATTAGATCACATGCTCAAACAAGAAATTCAGTAGTTAGAATCCTCTTTATTATTTTATTAAAACTTCACATGGTATTCCTCATTTATTTAATAACATGTGCTGTGTATTTAAATGTCCCAAATTAGTCATGTTTTTTGAAAACAGAAGGTAAATTCACCGTCATGTCACCTCAACATGGAGACGTCCAGTTATGAGTGACTGGGGCGACCAAAGCTGCTGGCCAGTGCTAGCCATCCTTCTGCTTTTTCTCACCTGGTCAAGCCAGACTTGTCCCAGGAAACTATTTTAAAACCTTACTAACAGTTGCCTGCAAGGCCATTTCCTCTCAATACATTTTAGATAAACGGCATCAACTCTCACCCACAATCTGACATACAGAGCACATACAAGAAGAAAAGAAATGGATGATCTGGTTGCCCAAATACTACCAGATAAATGACTGACCTCTGCACAATGTATTCCAGAAAGCCTTTCAGGAGTGATACAGTTCATGTTACCTGAAGAATCACCAAAGATGAATAAAGGTATGCATATACAAATAAGTAAATGAATAATTTCGTTGACTAAGTCAAAACAATGATGGTTATGCCTAGGCTTTTTACTAAATATCACAAGTAAATTTTCCATCCATGCAACACTAAACTTTTACCCACTGTTTTATTACAAACATCTGAGCTACAAGAGGTCAGCCCATAGAACCGTTACAAAGATTTTGCTAGCTCTCAGTTCCCTGGAGACACACTTTGAGAACAAACTTAGGCTGGCTTTTCTGGCTGTTTTCCAATTCGTTTATAAAATTAGTCTTATTATTTGATGACAATTTTTTCTAACCACCTGATTGGCATTCTAATAATCTTTTCTTGGAACAATCAAATTTTATAATTTTTCTAATATAAAATGATTTAATTCCAGAGGTTCTGATCAAATTAAACAGAATCCTAATTAACTAGTAATCAAATTGTACAGCAAGCAATGTTTAAGTTACAGTATGGAATATTAGTAACACTTTGTAGTAAGAGCCCCTCTCTAAGGACTTAGCAAGTCTTGTTGGGATTGCTCAAAGGTCTCAGGACAGGATCGGAAGTTATTGAAAAGAAATGAAGGCACCAGTCTGGGTAAAGGATATAGCAAATGAGACCAAAGAGGAGTATTATTCGCTTAGGTGTAGGTAGGAATTTTACAGGGAAAAAATGTGACACTAAGAAATAAAACCATTTAACCCCTGGGCTTGTCCTCACCCCCTTCCTGGCTCAAAACATTAAAAAGTAAAACACGTTGTTCTCAATCAAGAGTTAAAATTATTTTGGGTCACCTGTCATTCTCTCTGTAAATCCCATTCAGTTCAGGTCAACTAAATGCACTGAATACCATGTATTTGCAAGGCACCAAATAAATAAATAAATAAATAAAGTGACCCTTGGACATTGATTCATTAAGAAATTGTCCAAGGGCGTACTTTCCAGTCCTCTCTCTCCTATGGCCCCCCTCTAGGCTCTATTTCATTAAGACCTTGCTGTGACACAGCTAACCATCACCCATACCTCACTGTTCAGATTTATGTTATCTCTAGGCTTAAAATGAAGGTTAAACTTTTTAAAGGGTCCATGGAAATTTATGAGGAAGTATCTAGTTTCTCAGCACAGGAAAAATGTTGTAATTCATCGAAATCTGTACAAATCAAATGAAGTCATTACAAATGACCCTGATCTTCCTCGGATGCTGCCATATTAATAGCAACTAGCCCATAAATTTTGGTAAATCCAATCTCACAGATAATCTTTCACCAAAACTGTGACCAATTAAAACCAATTTGTGTTCTTACACTAATGATCAGAACTAGACCTAATTTAGGCACCTGAGCATCCATTACAGAGTATGAAGACATTTGCCTTCCTACACTGACTGAACTCAACTCCCCCATGTCTCAACTTCTCACTCCCTGGGATTCAGGAGAGTTTCTACAGCATCCTGAGGGAACTTTTAAGAAACCCCAAACACGCTTCCAAAGTCTGTGCAAATCTGACCTCACTTAGGAGACCACATTGTGAGTGACAGCTATCTCCCTGAGTGGGAGGGAATTTAACTCCAGTTATCAAAGAGAGGGTAGGAAAAAGCCACATATCTCTTCTTCCAAAGAGTAAACAAATAAAACACCAAATGCCCCTTTAACCTTATGCTCATAGTAGGAAAGACAGGAAAAAAAATAAATAAATAAAACCTCAGACACGGAGACCCACAGCTGTAAACCTCCTTCCAACTCTCATCGGTGCAAAACGACAAATGGTGAAGAACTCAGAAATGAGCAGCACTTCACAAGAGCATATTGATTTTCAATAAAGCCATTTACACCTTTTTGCTTGGACTACAAGAAGCATGCTGTTTTCCCAAAGCCTCTGCCACTGAATTAAAAAGTGTGGACAGTGTCCTCACTGGCTACCCAAAGTTGTCTTTGGAAATATTCTTGATGAGAAGAATGTTCCAACCTTGACCAGAGAGGAAAAAGGGAAACAAAAACGGACAAAATGACTTTTGGTATTTTTCCCTGACTGGGTTAATTACTTGGAAAAGAAAAAAGAATACCCAGTCCTCCAGAACAAAAAGGCATTTGTTTGAAATATAGCATAGCTCATATTGGCTTTGCACCAGCGAGCCTTCCAACAGACAGAACACAGGAAATTAAGAAGAGACTGCCTTGGGAAAATATTTTACATCCTAGGTGAAATGGTGATATTTTTTATTGCAGTCCTCCACAGTAACACCTCAGTGTCCATTGAAAAATGAGAGATTTTTTTTATGAAGAAATTAAACTGAAGACAGAGCTAATACGATTCACTCTGTTGCTGGCTTACCTTCTGTCTTATTATGGTTTTCATGCCACAAGTCATTGACCCTCCAATATATGACAATAATAATGACTGGAAGGAAGAAAATATGACAATGCAAAGACAGAAGGAAAAAACGAAGAAAACTTTCTATGACATGATACCAATTGGCTGATTGCTGACCGCAAGCATCCGTTATGTCCCTCCCCTTATGTGAGGCAGCGCTTCATTTGGAGGCACTGAGACAAGGAAGAGGGGCTGGGATTGTAAATCCCATAAATCAATCACGGCAAACCAAACCTTCTTCACAGTGACTGGTTTAAGAACGAAGGTAAGCCCACTACCTGATAGATGAATAAATAAAATGCAATATATCCGTGCTCTGGAATGTGATTCAGCAACAAAAAGAAATAAACTACTGATATGGGCGACAACATGGATGAAACCTGAGAACATGCAAAGGGAAAGACGCTAGTCACAGAAGACACACACATTCCACACACATGAAACATCCAAAATAGGCAAATTTATAGAGACAGAAGTAGATTCGTGGCTACCTAGGGCTGAAAGGAATGAAGAAGGTGAGGAATAATGGCTAGAGGAATAGGAGTTTCTCTGGAGAGGTAATGAAAATGTTCTAAACATGATTGTGGTGATGGGTGCACAACTCTGTGAATATACTAAAAGCCATTGAATTGAACACTTCAGACAGGTGAATTGTATGGGATAGGAATCATATTTCAATTAAGCTGTTAAAAAGAGAAAAAAGCCAGAGCTAATAGTCCTGTGAAATCTCCCTGGCCACATTCATTCACTAATTCAATCAAAAAATATTTATTAGGGGCACCTGGGTGGCTCAGTGGATTAAAGCCTCTGCCTTTGGCTCAGGTCATGATCCCAGGGTCCTGAAACTGAGCCCTGCATCGGGCTCTCTGCTCAGCAGGGAGCCTCCTTCCCCTTCTCTCTCTGCCTGCCTCTCTGCCTACTTGTGATCTCTCTCTGTCAAATAAATAAATAAAATCTTTAAAAAAAATACTTATTAGATGACTTCTAAGTCATATGCCATTCTAGACAAAGAAGATACCACAGGAATTAGAATACACAAAATCTCTGCCCTTATGGAGATTAGGAACAATAAGCAAAGGGAAAGCTAAGTAAAAAGCATAGCTAGTTAGATGATAAGTGATTTAGACAGAGATGAAGCTGCAAAGTTGGTTTGTGCTTTTAGACAGACGGGTCAGGGAAGGTCTGATGGAGAAGACGATGTTTGAATAAAGGCCAGAGGGAATTACTGGTTCAGACATGGGCATTTGACTCGATTTGGTCCAACTCAACTAAACACAGGGAAAGAAAAAGACTTTGGTTGAGTGGCTGCAGAAGAGGTGTGCGCTCTCTCTCTCTCAGACACACACACACACACACACGGAATCAGACGGGAAAGACACGCATGTAGCCCTGGTACTATGTGCTATATCCACAAAGAACTCCTCCCCCAGGGTGAAGCCAGCACAGGACAACAGAGCAGAGATTCAGAGAGAATCTCAATTTTTATCAGATCATCAGTTAATAACACTGAAATCCGTCCCCGACCCCTCCACTTCCAGGTGTGTGACCTAATTGATTTTCTTTTTGTTTAGACCGCATGCAAGGTACACATGTATGTTGCCCAGGAATGGTATCAAGATTCCTTTTTAAGATATTTCTCACTGCTTTCCTCACAGTCCCTAGTGGGGAAATTGCCACAGGGCTGAACATTAGCACTGACACCCACACGTGCTCCCCACCTCCACTGACCGCAGGTTCCATGGGGGATGAGCACGGTCACAGGCAGGAAATCCACACAGTGATCATGCAACCACAGTGCCTCTTTCATTCATTCCTCAAGCCAGACATGACTGAGTCTCTCCTGCAAAGCACTGCACGATATGCCAAGAATACAACAGTGCACCCCCTTCAAGGAGTGTCAGGTTCAGAAAGAACAACAGACAAGCAAGTAAGCAAATAAAGAAGTAAAATAACTACTGTCATAAATAGCTTAAAGAAAAGAAATTGGGAGAAACAGAATTAAGAAGAAAAACTACTCTACAGGACATGAACAGAAAAGACCTCTCCAAGGATGTGACACTAACAGCTCTATTACTGTCCCCAGTCCAGTGGATTCATCGTAGATCTTCGTGAGCAAAGATAAATACCACTCGAGTGGAGAGACACAGAGAGATGCAGTGTTTCAGTAATAGATCTCCAAGTTCTTTGTAAGAGAATCAAACTGCCCCTTTCAGAATGTTTCAGGTTGGTTCTAGTCCTACTGAAGAGACCAATCTCTCACTGCAAAAGCAGGGCCAGTTTCTTGTAAGACACCTGGCCAAATGTAGGGGGCCAGAAGAGAATAACACTAGAGTGGGAGGTGGGCTTAAGACCACAGGGAGAGGGGCGCCTGGGTGGCTCAGTGGGTTAAGGCCTCTGCCTTCAGCTCAGGTCGTGGTCCCAGGGTCCTGGGATCGAGCCCCGCATCGGGCTCTCTGCTCCATGGAGAGCCTGCTTCCTCCTGTCTCTCTGCCTGTCTCTCTGCCTGCCTCTCTGCCTACTTGTCATCTCTGTCTATCAAATAAATAAATAAAATCTTAAAAAAAAAAAAAAGACCACAGGGAGAATGGAGACTATATGGTTCACTTTAAGACATGAAAATTCAAATAATGTTTAAAAATACTCCGTAGGCCGGGGCGCCTGGGTGGCTCAGTAGGTTAAGCCGCTGCCTTAGGCTCAGGTCATGATCCCAGGGTCCTGGGATCGAGCCCTGCATCGGGCTCTCTGCTCACCCGGGAGCCTGCTTCCTTCTCTCTCTCTCTCTGCCTGCTTGTGATCTCTCTCTGTCAAATAAATAAAAAATCTAAAAATACTCCGTAGGCCAAATAAAATATGTCGGTGACTGAACTACCCAAAGAGTCTGTTTTGACTCCTTTCCTAAATGTTCAATTCAACACCTGAGGGCATTTAATACCTTTTGGAAACCTTTAAAATAATGAAAATTACCATTTTCAAAAGTGAATGGCAAAGATACAGAGTTATCCCAATGCAAATATTGTGAAAATAAGGCAGAAGAGGGAAATCTTTGCCAGAATAATAATTGTTTGCCTTTATCAGAAATATTACCCTCACAGAGAAGGTTGGGCTAGAACAGTAGAGACAAGGAAGATCAGGTATCATAAATGAGACAGAGTTCCCCCACAGTGGTGGTGACGGTGATGGTGGGGATGGCCTCTGTGTTTTCTCCCCTGCAGTCTGGCATTTAGGAGGTATAGGCTGAGAACATTCCAGCATGTACTGAGAAGGCAGAACTACCTCTCAGGAGCTACATGTGCATTTTAGATTTTTACTATGCTATCAATGTCAGCATTCTTTTCTATCATTTCAGTGAAAATTTTTTAAGTTTTAAGCACAACAGGAGAATGACACAGAAGGACAGAAAATATCTGATGGTAGATATATTTTGCACAAGGCACCCTTGCAATCTCTAGAATAACCAATAAAAGAATAAGAAGAGAGTGTATTAATATTACTACTGAATGAGTAGGGGAGAAAAGGAATAATAACAATAATAAATCCAAAAGAAGAAAGGAAAACAACAACAACAAAAACAAAGAAAGGTAAGAAATGAGGAAAAAATTACATATACCAGGAAGACAAAAGAATGTTAATTACAATTTAAATTTATATTTGAGGGACACCTGGGTGGGTGACTCAGTTGGTTAAGCACCTGACTCTTGATTTTGGCTACGGTCATGATCTTAGGGTGGTGAGATGGAGCCCTGTGGCAGGCATGGAGCCCACTTAAGATTCTCTCCCTCTCTGGGCGCCTGGCTGGCTCAGTGGGTTAAAGCCTCTGCCTTCAGCTCAGGTCATGATCCCAGGGTCTCTGCTCAGCAGGGAGCCTGCTTCCTCCTCCCTTTCTGCCTGCCTCTCTGCCTACTTGTGATCTCTGTCTGTCAAATAAATAAATAAAATCTAAGAAAAAAAAAAAATTCTCTCCCTCTCCATCTGACCCTCCCCCTGCTCACACATATATTCTCTCTCTCTCTCTCTCTCTCTCCCCCTCTGAAAAAGAAAAAAAAATTTAGTATATTAGAAAATTATATCATATGTTAAAAGACTAAATATTCTAACTGAAGAACAAAGTAGTCAGACTAAATTGTTTAAGTATGTTACAATAGATATGTAAAATAATGTAATTAACCAGATTAATGAAATAAAGGAGAAAACCATAAGACTACTTGATAGATGCTGAAAAATATTTGATAAAATTCAACATGCATTCACAGTTATTCTTACAAAGGTCTTAGAGGAACCCAGATGGCTCAGTCGGTTAAGTATCTGCCTTCTGCTCAGGTCATGATCTCAAGGTTCTGGGATCAAGGCCAAGACCAGGTTCCCTCCTCAGCAAGGATTTGGCTTTTCCCTCTGCCCACCCCCCCCCAATTTGTACTGTCTCTCTCTTCCTTAAATAAATAAAGTCTTTTTTTTTTTTTTAAAGTCATTAGACAAAGACGGGAACTTCCTTAATCTTATCAAAGCTCACAGTGAAGGAACATCTGGGTGGCTCAGTCAGTTAAGCATCTGCCATCAGCTTGGGTGGTGGTCCTAGGGTCCTAGGATCAAGTCCCAAATCTGAATCCTTGCTTAGCAGGGTGCCTGTTTCTCCCTCTGCCTGCTGCTATCCCTGCTTGTGCTCTGTCTCTCTCTCCTTCTCTGACAAATAAATAAATAAAATCTTAAAAAAAAAAAAAAAAAAAGCTCACAGTGAACAAGTACATGTGATACTTAAATGTTGAAAATCTTCCTCCCTGATATTAGGAATGAGATAAGAAAACCTCTAACATTACTTCTATTCAATACTGGTTGGAGGCCTAGATAGTACATTAAGGCAAGAAAATGAATTAAAAATATACTAGGATTGGAGAAAATAAATAAAATTTTCATTATTTTGCAGATGATATTATTCTTTGTGTTTTAAAAAAAGAATTTATAAGTAAATTATTAGAATTAATAAACGAACATATCAAGTTTTCTAGATAAAGTTTAATATTTTAGGCAAAGTTTTCAATTAGCAATAATTACACCTCAGATAAACCACATTGGCTACGATACTGCCACTGCACAAAGCTTAAAGTTCAATATTTTAAAATCAATGTGATTTATATGTTAGTCACAGTTTGAAAATGGCATGCTAAAAATATAACATAATACTATAAAAATGTAATAAATGTGAGTAAATCTAATAAAAGATCTAAGACTATTACACAGAAAGCTATAAAACGTTACTTACAAAGTTTCAAGAAAACTTAACAAATGGAACCATTTATGATATTAATGAATTAATGAGCCCAACACTGTGATAACTCTCCTTAAATTTATGTATGGATTTAATGCAAACTCATACAATTACTGAAAGATATATTTTATGGAAACTGACAAGAGAATTCAACTTTTACATGAAATGCAATGGACCAAGACTAGCAAAGATATCATAGAAAAAGAAAAAAAAGTTAGGAGTACCTGCTCTCCCAGATACCAGGACTTATTCATAAGACTACACTAAGACAGTGTGGTATTGGTACAAAAAGAAAAAAACAGACTAACAGAACAGAACAGAGTCTAGAAATCTAACCATACATATAAGGTCACCTAATTTACAATCATGTTTGGTACCACAGGCACAGTAGGATAAGGGTATTCTTTTTAGTAAATGATACTAGGTCAACTAAATATTCATTTTAGAAATATTTAGCCCCTACTATATACCACACACTAAAAAATAATTCTAGATTTATCATTAATATAAATATAAAAAAGCAAAATACTAAAGCTTCTAGAAGGAAAAACTAAGAATATCTCCATGACTTTCAGGTAGAAATAGTATCCTCAAGTAGGATAGAAAAGGCATTAACCATTAAAAAAAAAAAGTTAATTTGACCACATTAAAAGTAATAACTCTCTTTGTCAAATACACCATTACAAAAGTAAATAGACAAGTAACAAATAAGGGGTTTTGCAGCATATGTAACCAATAAAAGTTTCATATCCACAGTAATTGGAGAGATTCTATTAATTTTTTTAAAGGAGACAATGATAAGGAGCTTAACTACTGTGTTTTCTTGTAGGAGATCTATTGTTTCAGGTCTTATATTACATCTTTAAACCACTTTGAGTTGATTTTTGTGTACAGTATAAGATAGTGGTCCAGTTTCATCATTTTGCATATGGCTGTCCAATTTTCCCAACACCATTTATTGAAGAGACTATCTTTTTCCCACTGCATATTCGTGGTTCCTTGTAATAAATTAATTGACCACAGATGCATGAGTTTATTTCTAGGCTCTCTATTCTGTTTCACTGATCTATGTGTCTATGTTTATGTGCCAGTACCATACTGTTTTGATTACTATAATTTTGTAATATACTTTGAAATCAGGACATGTGATGCCTCTAGCTTTGTTCATTCTCAAGATTGCTTTCGCTATTTGAGGTCTTTTATAGTTCCATAAAGATAGAATTGCTTGCTCTATCTCTGTGAAACATGCCATTGGAATTTTAATAGGGGTTGCATTAAATCTGTAGATCGCTTTAATTAGTATGGACATTTTAACAATATTAATTATTCCAATCCGTGAACACACATTATTTTTCCATTTATTCATGTCTTCGTCAATTTCATTCGTCAATGTCTTTTAGTTTTCAGTCTCTAGGTCTTTTACTTCCTTGGTTAAATTTATTCCTAGGTAATTTTATTCTTTTTGATGCAATTGTAACTGGGATTACTTACTTTCTCTTTTTGAAAGTTGTTAGTGTGTGGAAATACAACTGATTTTGTGTACTGATTTCACATCCTGCAACTTTACTGCATTTCTTTACTGGTTCTTACAGGTTTTTTTGATGGAGTCCTTCAGGTTTTCTATATTTACTATTGTGCCATCTACAAATAGAGTCAACCTTATTTCTTCCTTTCCAATTTGGATGCTCTATTTCTAATAGCTCTATGTCTAATAGTTCTGGTTAGGATTTTCAGTTCTATGTTTAAAAAAGTGGCAAGAGTTGACAACCCTGTCTTATTCCTGATTTTAGAGAAAAGGCTTTCAGATTTTCACCACTGAGTATGATATTAGCTGTGGGCTTGTCATATATGGCCTTTATTATGTTGAGGTATGTTCTCTCTATACCCACTTTGTTGAGAGTTATCATGATGAGTTTTTATCATGAAAGGATGTTGATTTTTGTCCAGTGCTTCTCTACATCTATCAAGATGATCTTGTGATTTTTATTTTTCCTTTTGTTAATGTGGTGTACCAGAGTAATTGATTTGAGGATATTGGACCATCTTTGCATCCCTGCAAAGTGGGATAAATCCCACCTATCATGATGCGTGACTCTTCTTTTGTATTGTTGAGTTCAGTTTGCTAATATTTTGTTGAAGATTTTTGAATCTGTGTTCATCGGGGTATTGGCCTGTATTTTTTTTTTCTTATAGTGCCTTTGTCTGGTTTCAATATCAAAGTAATGTTGCCCTTTTGGGACTCCCTCTTCTTCTATTTTTTGGAAGTTTGAGAAGTACTGCAATTAATTCTTCTTTAAAATTTTTTAAGATTTTACCAGTGAGGCCATTTGGTCCTGGGGACAGTTTTGATTACTAGTATAAGCTCCTTACTAGTCATTGGTCTGTTCAGATTTCTATTAATTCATAATTCAGTCTTGGTAGGTTGTATGTTTCTAGGAATCTAGAAACATACAGGTTGTCCAGTTTGCTGGTGTATAACTGTTCATAGTAGTCTCTTACGATCCTTCATATTTCTGTGGTGTCAGTTGCAATACCTTCTCTTCCACTTCTGATTTTGTTCGTTCCAGTTATCTCATCAGTTATTTCTAAAAGTTACTAGTTACTCTATAAAGCACATTTGCCCTATAACTGCCCTGTCTAGGAACCACCTGAGGTAGCAGTCTCGGCAATTTATTCAAGACTATAAGCCTGTTTGCCAGATCATTTCACGTGAAAGTTTCCAACAAGAACTTTAAATGCATCATCACAATGACAGAGGACTTTTCAGAAATAACCTAAGGTACATGCACACCTATACAAACAGAGATGTTATGTGAGATTCGGTCAAGCATTATGGGCAAATATGGTTGGAAAAGTGTGGCCCATTGCTTTAAAAGAAGGAATGAATTAGAATAACCTGGAAATTTACTGATAGAAATAGAACAAGAACTGTTTCTCAAATAGCATTCAACTTATAGTTAGCAAATCAATATGCTATAGCACAGCATGATTTAAGAACAATTCAATTTACAGTTCTCTGCTTAACACAAGTGAAAGTTTCATACTACTCATCCCTGTTTGCCCTAGGCCCGAGGGCAAACATCTCCTTGCTAATAACTGGGCAGTGACTCAGAAAAAGAGACAGGAAACAGAGCCTTCAGGCTGTACTGAAACATAGCTGAGATGGTGCCAAGAACAAGCAATCAAGCCCTGGGTCTATCAACAGCTCCACACAAAGGTTAGAGAACCACCCTGCCCCCTTGGGTTACTATTTTATATCTCTTCCCTCTAGGTCTAGCCTTGATAAATCTGCTCTCTTTTACCTGTAGACTATTCCAGAGCACCTTTGGTATCTAAAGATTTGGTGACTAAAGGAAATCAAAAAATTCACAGACATCTAAGTGATTCATCTGAATATATTTAATTGAAGTAAATAAATTTGAAATGGTGCACTTTCACAAAAACAAATCTACTACCTACAGAACCCATGGAATTTGTTGTATGCTTGCTGCATTGATTTAAAAATAACAGCACTGATAACAATGAAACAGTATCAATTTGTAGATTACTATGGAAGTACTTAGCTTTTGGTTTCATCTATCCTGAGATAAATAACAAAATTGTTCAGTAGATCAGTTTACCCCACTATGAAAGAAGTTATCTTGTTTATCTTTCATACCCCTCACAGCAAAGATCATTTTTGACCAAAATCTTTAACTATGGAGGAAAATAACACATTTATCAAAGGGTATTGACCCATCCATAGCATACGCAGCTGTGAATGCTAAAAGAACCAGGCTGTGAGAACAGTCTGTTGACATCCACGTGTGACATCTGTTTCTCCCACTGATTGCCAAGGTCGATTCTCTCATACTGGCCAACTAGGTAGGTGTCCCTTTCCTCTCATACAATTCCTGGAGCTATACGTTAGAACCAAGAAGACTTTCCCAAAAGAGCAGGAGCAGGCGCCTCTCTGATAAATACTTGAGAGTAGCTGTGTTTTCCTTCTCTAGGAGAAGAAAATCAATACTATATAACCACTGGGTTACAAATTATGTACTGATAACTCACACTAAAACAAATTAAAATAAAATATAAAAGGGCCAAAGAGCCTTCTTACACTTTCACTAAAAAAATAAATTTAAAATCACTCCCTTGACTCCATTCAACACTCATATCCCTTCCATTGTCCAACTTACTCACCATCTTCTCTCAAAATGGAACAATTTGTCAAAGAATAAAAGATAATTTCAAAAGTCTCCCTCCAAAACATCCTTCTTGCTCTCAGGGCTGATTTTCCAGGCTGATCTGACCCAGTGTCTGGGACACACCGAGGCAGGGACTCAACACACACTATTTGATAAGTTGGCTGAATCCTACCCCTCCCCTGGAAGCAGTGATGAGACAGGACAGGGCTGGCCAAAAGGAGATGAGTATTTGCTAAAGGGAGGTCCAAATAGTGGCACTAGCAAAAGTCCCAGCACCAAACAGTTATATACACCATTTCTGGATCTGAGAGAAGAGTCAACTAGCCAACTCAAGAGTGCTAGTAACAACAGCACCCACTACTTATCGAACATTTAACGCTGGGTCATTTATATATGCTATGTCACTTAGTACCTTGGCAGGTACTGGGACTATTATTATTCCCATTTTGCCATTAAGACTGAGGCTAGAGGATCCACTTCCAAGCTCACTCACGTGGCTTTTAGCAGAGGACCTCAGGTCTCTCCCGCGTGAGTCTATAGGGTAGCTCACAGCACAGCGGCTGGCTTCCCCCAGAACACGTGTTCTAAAAGCGCAAGAGCCACCAAGATGGAGGTTTTGGTATTCTATAACTGAGCCTCAGAAGTGACACACCATCATCTCTGCATATTTCATTAGTTACACAGACCAGCTGGTAAATATGAGAGGTGATTACATGAGGGTGTCAGTAGGAGAAGGTGGTGATCTTGGAAGCCAGCTATCACAAAAACTGATGCACAAAGGGTAAAGTTCGTACTAGAGAAATCAAGATTTCAACCCAGAGGTTGTATATTTGGAGCCCTAAGTCCTTTAGAATCACTGAGCTATTATGGAGCTGATACAGAAGAAAACAGGCAGACACAGTGGACCACGCTTCTTGTTTGAAAGCCCACTGCCCACTGGCCTCGGCCTGAGAGTGTCTACTCCAGGGCATCTGGGTCCAGCACGGCTGGAAGTCTTAGCAGCACCCTGGCGTCCTTTAGCACAAGACCCTGTCTGCTGCTGCTTCTTCCTTCCCTAATGCCTAGATATTAGAAGTTCTGTCCAAAACCAAGTCTTTGTCCAAGAACAAAGACTTGGGATGGGGCATAAAGCACAACTCAGAGAGTGTACTAATTTGGGAGGTTTAAACAGTAAAACAGAATGTTGTTCTTTTTAAGCTCCCTTGCAATTCCCCTCCTTGAAAATCAATTCACTAGCTCACATCAGCTAAACAAAGGGAAGAAATAAGTTTTCAGTGACTTTTTAAAAGATTGCTAGCCATATTTCTTTAATAGACATTCATTTCCTGGATTAGACACTAAGGAACTTATGTTATCATTCTATTTTATTTATTCTATGCATCTGTGGACTATAGAGTAGATCATGTTAAGCATAATGCTTTGAAAGGACTCTTCAGAGAAAGAATTAAATGAATTTTCCCATCTATTCTTAATATTCCCCCTACTGAATGCAGACAGCAACAGGAAAATTCAAAGCTATTATTTTTAATGTCAAATGCCTTACTACTCCAATAAAAGGGGGAAAGATATTAAACTTTTTATACAACAAGAACCAGATAGCACATATCTTGAAGAAACACATCTTAATCAAATTGAACATAGGAAATTAAAAAGAGGGTGGATGACTGAAGGTATCCATCCTCATTTAATTAAAAAAAAAAAAAGAGCACTGGCAATCCTTATGAACAAGAGAGCATGTATTTCTTGCCTTTGTTTCTTTAAGAGGAATAGTGTGGATTAATTTGGGTTCAGAAGGTTCTGAAAAACCTGAGAAATTGCTGTTCTCATTGTCCTGAGATGAAAAAGAAATACCTCTTCTTTTAGAGAAGCCCATTTTACGTTAGGAAGCAACACCAGTGAGTGGGAGATATGAACTTCTCAAAGTCACCTGAATAGCCTTGACCAAGGGGATGAAAATGCCTTTCTGATGACTTTAGATAGTGGCTATAAACTTCAGATAAGAAACCTCGTGTAAAGCCTGCTGAGAAACAAAGGCCCTATGTAAGCATAAGGTGGGGAAAGTGGTGGTATTCTTGGGCAGGTTACCTACATAAAATACCCCAAAACTGGGCTTACAACTAATTCAGCCAACTATCCTACCATGAAAAAAATCACCACAGCAATTATTTATGGAGTACTCACTATCAACAAGGCACTGTGTGTTGGTATATTTAATCCTTACCACAAACCTGAACACTACATTTAGTCCCATTTTACAGATGAGCCAACAGGTTCCAAGAAGTTAATCACCTTGCCCAAAATCACACAGCTCTGGCTCATGCAGCAGAGCCAGGATCTGAGTTTGAATGCAAGCATAATTCCCAGCCATGGTGTTAGCCTGTCACAGCTGCCTCCATAATGCTGCAGGCACTTTCCTTCTCTCAAGCTAAGAATCACCCTGCTCATCTTCAGAACAGGGAGGACAAAAGGAGCCTCCCCGCAACCACACACACCCTAACACACACGCCACACCCTCTCATGCCTGCAGAGATTTTAGATTACATTCTGCAAGTCAAAAATACTCTTCAACACACATGTGGTTTAATAGATTATTATAAACCTGAGCCAGGTCTGAAAATATACAGACACGTCCACCCATTTTTTCACTTCACACCTGAGCCTCAGCAGAGAATTCAAATAAAAATGTTACTGGTTTGACATGTGTCTTAGTTTGTTTGGGCTGCTATAACAAAAATACAATAAACTGGGTGTCTTCTGCGCAATGGACATCTATTTCTCCCATTTCTGGAGGCCAGGAAATCTAAGATCAAGGACAGCAAATATGATGTGTGGTGGAAAGTCCCTTCCTGGCTCAGAGACTGCCATCTTCTCCCAGTGACTTCCCATGGCTGAGAGGGTGAGAGAGATCTGTGACCTCTTTCATAAGGATGGGTCTTGCTTGGAGATCAGCTTCAGTCTGGTCCCACAGGGAGCTCGGGCCCCCTCATTACATCACAGAGCTGGGGGCCCCCTTGGGACAAGGGAGAGACCAATCACCCTGGTTTGCCTTGGACTGAGGGGTTTCCAGAGACATGGAACTTTCAGCATTCAATGCAGAAACTAGGATAGTCCTGAGCCAACAAAGATTTCCGTCACTTAAGAGACACTCAGTATTGGCACCAACCTGGAGATGAGAGACTTTGGGGTGAGGCAGACAGCACTTCTCCTGAGAAGAGGATACTGTAAGTATTAGAAGACCATTCTCAAAAGTGTGGGATGGGCACACCAGCCTTGAGGGTGATCTCGGCAGGACTCCTGAGCACTCGCCTATACCGAACTGACAGTTTCTTTCACTTCCACATTCTGGCTGTTAAATGTGAATATTCGTCCACTATGTTTACAGATCAAAAGCCACATCCAATTTCCTCATTAACATTAAAAGATTCAATTATCATCAATAAGTCATCACTTGAATTTTTTCTCATTCCCTTTGTATGAGACCAAAAAACAGACTATAAACACTGGAAGTTCAACGGGATGTTTTGTAATACTTCTGAGTTTCTGGGTAACATGAACTCGCTCCACAAAATCTCAAACTGCATTTGTCAGCCCCACAAGCCAGTGGGAGGAGGTTGTGGGGTCTCCTCCTCTTAGTCTTGTCAGGTCACAGTTTCTTCTCCCAAAAATGTAACGCAAATCCTGGCCTCCCAGAAGAGTTCAGAGGATTCAACACAAAGTAAATGTGCCACCAGTGGTAGCCTTTACTGCTAAGTGTTGAACAGAATCCGAAAGCTTGAATTCTATACCAGTGCTGTGAAGTGGGATGAGAGACGTTAACTAATTAAAATCTGGGTGGTGGCCGGAACAGGGTTCCTTATACGCAGAAAAGGCAGCGCCTCATATTCATCCTAGAGTGCACTTGAATGGCCACTCAAAAAGATTTAGATCTTGGACTTTTATCAAGTGATTCTAAAATATTAACTGGGGTAATTACTTTATACAAAGTCAAAGGCCATTAAAAATTTTTAAACCTAAAGCGAATGCTGATTTGTGTGGCTTTATGGTCAGCATGTGTTGGGGAGGAGAGTAAATGAAGCTTTCGTACGCCAGTCTGATTTGGGAGCAGGAGTGAGAGGACCTAACAGGATTCCAGCTGCAATTCAACTAGGCTCTTTACACTGTGAGCATGGTTCAGTAACTGCACTGACACGTAAATGGGTTTATCCTTGTAATTCAAATAATTGCTTTGGTATTTTCAGTACCAACCGTGTATGAAAGCTCTGTATAAAAGCTACAGAAATTCCCAGGGGAAGGAAAGTATCTATAGATCGGCCTATGAAACTATATACTATCCTCACTTTCTTCACCTTGTAAGGGAAAAAAACAGATATGCTAAATGA
Organism: Neogale vison; assembly: GCF_020171115.1. Lineage (NCBI taxonomy): Eukaryota > Metazoa > Chordata > Mammalia > Carnivora > Mustelidae > Neogale > Neogale vison. The sequence continues at coordinate 81,593,085 of NC_058092.1, read as the reverse complement.
TACCCATTTCATGGTTTGTCAGAATAAAATGAGATCATTATGTCAGAACCTTTGATAAACTGTAAAGGCTCTTATAAGTGAAAGATTGACTACCCTAAGTATCATGAAATTCAGAGTACCATCACACACACACACACACACACACACAGTTACAGCCAAATGTGCAAACCAAAGGAGTGGGAGGGGGGAGGCTGGTTCTTCTCAGCTTTTTGACAGGAAGGCCAATTTTCTCCCCTAAAATAAACTTAGTCTGAGATAGAGCTGAAAAGATTTGTCAAATGTAAATATCCACTGGTTAACTAGAAGTGAATTATAAACAATACCTACTCAGGGTTATAAGCATTAATGGGGTTAAGTGGAATTTCACACTTGAGGAATTTCATATGCTCAATCTTGACCCAGCTTCAGAAAATATGTGGCTTTACTGTAAAATGCCCTAGAGACTCAAGAGGCATGCTGTTAGTTTGTGGGCAACAAGCAGCAGAATTTAAATCAGGATGGAAAATTAAACACATGGCACTCTCCCCTGGCCTTCTGTTTCTCTCTAGGGGGGGAAAGAATCTTACAGGACTCCTCCTTCTTCCTAGCCCTCTTTTCTCTCAAATCTATAGCCTGCTTCAGCCTCACCTCCTCCTCTTCACCCCACGCCACTGCCTCAACGGCTCGACACCTGGTCATTTTGCCGCACCCCTTCCCTCCAGACTCAGGTTCTGGAGAATTTCCCCAGCTATGGCCTTTCCCAAATGAATTCATCCTTCTGTCTGCCACCACAACAGTTCTCCTAAAGCAGGGGTCTCAGAGATCCACCAAATGCTCTGAGAAAATTAGAAATTCAGTGGTCAAATCGGTTTAGGAAATGTCACTTATCATATCTCCTTCCTGGAGCATCACTTTTGCAAATTAAGGGTCCTGGAAAGTCCTGCAGTAAAGACACCAACTTCACTTTATTTAACCCAGATTCTTCAAACTGAATAATATAACTAACAACCCCAATGAGATAAGTACGATTATGAGGTAGCCATTTTACAGAGGATGAGACCAAGGCTATACAAGGTTATATATGTATATGTATATACATATACATATATACATATATACAAACATATACATGTATATATGTAATATATGTATATATACATATATAATATATGTAATGATATATGTATATATACATATATGTGTGTGTATGTGTGTGTGTGTATATAACTATATATAGAGAGAGAGAGTTATATATATATGACCCAAAGGTCATACAGGCACTAAATGGTAGAGCTGAAGTTCAGACCAGACTAACTCCAAAACTGAACACTTTGGGTATCCTATAGCACTACAAAAGGAGAAACGATTTCTTTAAGTTTCTACTATCCCAGGCTTCTGATCAAAGATTTCCACCAAATCTCCCTACACGCCATTTATATTATTTAACGAGAGCCTTGCTACTCGAAGTGAGACCTAAGGAGCAGCACCACTGGCATCATCCATCAGTTCATCAGAAATGCAAAATTTTAGCCCCCATGCCCCAACTGGTGACCACCAGCTCAATGGAGCCAGAATCCACACTTACCACAGAACCCCATTTGAGACACACCACCTGGAAGGTCTTTAGAGCATAATCTAATCTCTGTTTCCTATTCTTCCACTGGTAATTTTGTCTTCCACAAGCCACGTTTCCCAGACCCATCAGCCAGGCAGTACAACTGAGTAGTATCTGTCACCAAACAGTCTCTCTCTGACTCAGCCCTCACCCACTCTTCCTCCTCAAATTCCTCCCAGGAGGTTCTGGGATTTCCCCGCATGTGTCTTGTACCCTAAAGTCTGATATCCACTATTTTCCCCCCTCCCATTCTGTGGCCATCTATGGTCTCTGCCAACACCAAGCTGGCAAGCTTGCACCAGCAACTGCTGGGGACAGTGACCATCCTGATGCCTCATATGCTGGGCCAAGCTTCCCAACGCAGAGGTGCAGCACATGGTAGGACTGTCCTACCAAGGCCTGCACTAGGCCCTCAGTTTCTTGGACACAGACTGTGAACAATCCTTCCACACACCACAACATGGAGCACGGAGCCTTCACACTCCAGACAAAGGAAGAGGTGAAGCAGGGCACAGTGGGAGACCCAACAATTAGGGCAGAAGGATTATTCATTTTACAAAATGATTCCCTACAACAGACATATTACTATGTCTGTTTAAAATCATAATTTCAAAAATATATATTTCTGAAAGATTTGACTGACAAGAGCACTTTCCACACAACTTTGCAGACAGCCCATGACCGTGGCCTAAAGTGGGACACACGCAAGCACTCTCTTGTAGACACCAGATGTGGCCCTGTGGGGAGGACACAGAAGAAGAAGAGGAAAGAAATCTAAGGGCCTAACCCAAGGCAAGGGCTGAAACAGATATGCATGGCCTCTGGAAGACTCACAACTTAAATGATCCAACTTGAAGAGCTAAGCAGTAGATGCCTCCAGACTAAAGAAAGGGACACAGGAGGGAAAGGATAGAAGAGAAAGTAACAGAGGAGCTGACGCCAAGGAAGCTGGCCAGGGATGGCTTGAAATCCCAGATAAAGAGGCCATGATGGCATCTGTCCCCTCGCTGTCAAACCAAGGTGGCCAGGACAGGAGATTGTCCAAAGAACTCTAGGGCACCCCACCCCTTATCTCCACAAAGAAGAAGGCAGGTGAGGCAGAAGACCATGAAAAAGATATTCTCTGAGATCACGCAGGTCCAAAGACAGGATGCCAGACAAAGGCTGGATTGTCCTGGGCACCTACTCTGCACCTTGCCTGCCAACCCGAGCGATCACAGGGCCCCACAGGATTTTGCATATAGTCACCCACTTTTCATCCACCTTTACCACCACCCTCCTTGGCCAGTGACCTCTCACCCTCTGCAATTAAAGAGCCCCATGTCTGACCCCCTAAATTCTCTTCTGCCTGTCCCTAATTCTCTGCTCCACAGAGCAGCAGGTCCAGTGTATATCCAGCTGGCCCACTCCTCCCCCACTTGCTGTCTTTGCTCCACTTCCATTCCTTGGACACATCAAACTTTCTCCCACCTCAGACACTGCAAATGCTATTTTTTACCCTCTCTTCCTTGCACACAACCTGTCTGCCCACCCACCCAGTGCTTCACCTAGGCTCCTTCTGCTCTGTTCAGACCTAGTTTCAATGTCACTTCCTTAATGACATCTTAAGTGTCTTAGGACTCTCTAAGACCAGACAAGAGGACCCTGCTCTGGCCTCTTATTTCCCCCCAGAACTCCAAACTTTCCTGATAACATATATCATAATTTCATTTAACTAATCACTTATGCACCTAAAATAATTAATTTCTGCAAAGTATTTATCTTATTTATTATGCATAGGACATATGTCTAGCATTTAGTAGGTACTTAATAAATATCTATGGAAGAAAGAAGGGGAAGAGGGAGGGAACAGCAAGAAGAGAGGGCTATTTTCCAGATCAGGAATTCACTGTTTTTCTCATCAAACTCCTTGAATAGTAATGTCAAACAACTTAAACTAACTTCGTTTGGCATCATCTGTCCACGGAAAATGATATAGGCAGGAGAGACTTTACTAAAGTCCAAGATCGGCAGGTATCTCTCAGTTCTAGAAGTAAAAATATTGTTCATCCAATTCTTGACTCCCATCTATGTCTTAATTAGGAAGAAAAGCAGCACTGGGCAGTGATGGCCAAAACTGAAGTCCTGACACCAATTTATTCAAACAAGAGACTATATGGATCACATCTCCCATCTGCTCCCATAAATCACTAAAGATATATTTAGAGAACATGTTACAAGTGTATACATATACAGGCACAAGAACATTTGCCAAGATAAAACAATATTACTATGTCTGTTTAAAACATTTTTTTTCTTTACAATGTGAATTCAGTCTTCCAGTGGAAAATACTTTTAAACAAAAAAGAGACATCTCCTCTTTGTCTGACTTAAATTTCAGACCAGCTCAGCTACATTTCCAGGGGCCTTGCCAACCCAGGGACACTTGATGGATTGCACCGGGGATGGGAACAGAGACACAGAGCAGCACATAACTCCCAGACCTCGTTTTACCCTCCTTTCTCCAGTCCCCTTAAGAGCTGCAATTAGACGTTTAACCCATGACCAATACTGATTTCCGCCTTATCTTCCTTCTCTGCCCTGTGGGGAGGTGTAAATGAACAGAGAAATATCAAAAAGCAACAGCAGCAGTAGAGAGAGAGGCGGTTGCTTAAAGGCTGAGATAATCCGTTCACCAGAAACAGAAATCTCCAGGAGCCAGTCGGTCAAATTTGCCAAACGGACAGGTACCCTCCTTTCACTGAGGACACATCTTGCTGAATATTCTCTTTCTGGATTTTTTGCCCAAGCTCAAGTATACCATAAATGTATCTTAAAGTCTTTGACGTGCATTTACTGGTCAATTAAAGATAGGTACGGCCACTTTTTCTGCTATGGTTTAACAAGGTTATCTCATGGATGTTGCCTGCTCAAGTTCTGACACGCCCACTGCTAGAAAACCCGTTGTTTGGATTGTCTCCCTTTCCCTGTCTAGGGTACCACTAGTCTCAAACTTAAAACAGGATCTTGAGCAGGTTGTCAGTTCTTCAACTTTTTCATCCATGAAATGGGATAATTCAAAACAATAACATTATTTCAAATGGAACTGTGCATGCTTTCCCAAAATTCAGTTTTAATATGGTTCAAAATGCAGTCTCATAACCACATTAACAAAAATTGGCAAGTGCTGGCCCTTTAAGAACTAACTTTCGTGAACAGCTAAACATACTTGTCAATAGGCAGTGTAGAGCAATTATTCAAATGGTAGCAGAAAGTTCACACCTGAAAGCAATTTCTTATTTTAAGTAAGGTAAACATTCCCTTGGATTTCGGTATAGGTGATCGTTTTGCTCTTCTAACAAACAATGTTCTGCCAACTGGGCTACCAACATTAGCCCAGTCTAAGTGCATTCATCTACAGGGTTTTCTTGCACATTCTCCCATTCTTACCCATTCTGCCCCAGGGATGCCCAGTATGCATGATCTGTAGGGTTGACTGCAGGAATGAAGGGACAGGAATAGGACCATCCGCCACTTTCCTCCTATCTCACCTCCCATTCCCCAACACAATCTGAGCCTCCAACCACCTTCTACAGCAGGCACATGTGTTTACCTCATTATACAGGAACTCTCCTAAGGATAATTTTTCATCACTTAATTAATAAAACAGGCACTCCATCAGAATCAGAATACAGAAGCTCCTCTACCTGATCACAGATTAGTGCTGAAAATCTTACTCCTAAATCCATTTATTCATAGACACAGAGGGACACTCTACTTCCCATTTTTGTAACGCCTAAGTGGGACCAGTAAAATCACCTAGCTGACAAAGCTGGAACATCTTTCTTCTGAGATAAACTGTGTTCTCATTTCCCCAAAAGTTCCTTAATTTCTCTACAAGTTTGTAGGTAGAGGAGTGTCTGAATGCAGAGTCCTATTTTGTCAAGTTTCCTAGTTTCCAGTATTTTGGCAGGTGGAATTTTCCATTATTTTCATATATGCGTTCTAACAAGCGGTCTCGGCTAAGGGCTGTTCCATCTCTGTTGCATTTGATGCTTTGCCTCTGCTGTTTCTACATCCTCTGCCTTTAGACTGATCATCACCTTCAGGCCCACGAAGTGCTAGAAAATAGTATCTGCAGAACCAGAGAGGAGTATGTCCTGAGGAATGGCTTATAAATGTAAAAGCAAGATGGGCCAACTCTGTGTTCAGAGGGGTCCTTCCTGGTTTTTTGTTGTTAATGTTTTTGTTCTGTTTCCTCCAGAACTTTAGGTAAAGGTGCAACAGATGAATAACCCATAAAAAGTCGACATTCACTTTAGAATTAAATTGAGCATTTCACTAAAAAATAACATGTGTCCTTTAGATATAATGATCCTTAAAACAATAGCCATTATTCATAAAAACAGACACATAGACCAGTGGAACAGAGTAGAGAGCCCAGATATGGACCCTCAACCCTATGGGCAAATAATCTTTGACAAAGCAGGAAAAAATATACAGTGGAAAAAAAGACAGTCTCTTCAATAAATGGTGCTGGGAACACTGGGCAGCTATATGTAGAAGAATGAAACTTGACCATTCTCTTACACCGTACACAAAGATAAACTGAAAATGGATAAAAGACCTCAATGTGAGACAGGAATCCATCAGAATCCTAGAGGAGAACATAGGCAGTAATCTCTTCGATATCAGCCACAGCAACTTCTTTCAAGATATGTCTCCAAAGGCAAAGGAAACAAAAGCGAAAATAAACTTTTGGGACTTCATCAAAATCAAAAGCTTCTGCACAGCAAAGGAAACAGTCAAAAAAACAAACAGGCAACCCACGGAATGGGAGAAGATATTTGCAAAAGACAGTACAGATAAAAGGTTGATATCCAGGATCTATAATGAACTCCTCAAACTCAACACACACAAAACAGACAAGCATATCAAAAAATGGGCAGAAAATATGGACAGACACTTCTCCAATGAAGACATACAAATGGCTATCAGACACGTGAAAAAATGTTCATCATCACTAGCCATCAGGGAGACTCAAATTAAAACCACATTGAGAGGGGTGCCTGGGTGGCTCGATGGGTTAAAGCCTCTGCCTTTGGCTCAGGTCATGATCCCAGGGTTGTGGGATCGAGCCCCGCATCAGGCTCTCTGCTCTGCAGGGAGCCTGCTTCCTCCTCTCTCTCTGCCTGCCTCTCTGCCTACTTGTGATCTCTGTCAAATAAATAAAATCTTTAAAAAAAAAAAAAAAACCAACACATTGAGATATCACCTTACACCAGTTAGAATGGCCAAAATTAACAAGACAGGAAACAACATGTGTTGGAGATGATGTGGAGAAAGGGGAAACCTCTTACATTGTTGGTGGGAATGCAAGTTGGTGCAGCCTCTTTGGAGAACAGTGTGGAGATTCCTCAAGAAATTAAAAATAGAACTTCCCGATGACCCTGCAATTGCACCCCTGGGTATTTACCCCAAAGATACAGAGGTAGTGAAAAGAAGGGCCATCTGCACCCCAATGTTTATAGCAGCAATGGCCACGGTCGCCAAACTGTGGAAAGAACCAAGATGCCCTTCAACGGATGAATGGATAAGGAAGATGTGGTCCATATACACTATGGAGTATTATGCCTCCATCAGAAAGGACGAATACCCAACTTTTGTAGCAACATGGACAGGACTGGAAGAGATTATGCTGAGTGAAATCAGTCAAGCAGAGAGAGTCAATTATCATATGGTTTCACTTATTTGTGGAACATAACAAATAGCATGGAGGACATGGGGAGATGGAGAGGAGAAGAGAGTTGGGGGAAATTGGAAGGGGAGGTGAACCATGAGAGACTATAGACTCTAAAAAACAATCTGAGGGGTTTGAATTGGGTGGGTAGGAGGTTGGGGGTACCAGGTGGTGGGTATTATAGAGGGCACGGCTTGCATGGAGCACTGGGTGTGGTGAAAAAATAATGAATACTGTTATGCTGAAAATAAATAAATTAATTTTTAAAAATAGCCATTATTTGTGAGTGCTTACTGTGTGCCAGGCACTGTGCCAAGTGCCTTTCTGACACACCATATTTAATTCTCAAAACCACCATAAAGATAGATATGATTATTTCCATTTTCAGGTGAAGAAATTGAGATTTAAGAAATGAAGTAACTTTGCACGGTGACAGGTGCAAGTGATAGAACTAGATCTGTCTGACTCCATCACATAGGCCCTTAATGAACATATTATACTGTCTCTCAGGGGTTTGGAAAGGATTTTGTTAATCATTAACAATGTATTCTTCCACTGTGCACTACTGCAGGAATCTATCTGCAGGTCTGTGGTCCTTTTCTTCTCTAGTCCATTATCCATCCAGCCATTAGAAAGCCATCTCCCAAGGAGTAATTCTGAAACTATTTGCATCAGAATCACCTGGAGGTGATTCTGTTTGGAATGCAGTTGCCAGGCCCACCCCTGAGATACTGAATCAGAATCACCTTCATTTTTAATAAGCACACTAAAATTTGAGAACCACTTACATCAGTGTATCATCTGTTCACAATCTTCAAACTGTTTTCCCAAAAACTATGACATATACTATTTGTGGCAGGCTGAGTAGTGGCCTCCCAAAGATGCCCACATCCCAGTCTCTGCCATATGTGAACACGTCACTTCACAAGGCAAAAGGGACCTTGTAGATGCGATTAAGTTAAGGATCTTGAAATGGGGAGATGATTACCCTGAATCATCCAGTAGGCCCAAGGTCATCACAAGGGTTGTTAGAAGAAGGAAGCAGGAGACTCAGAGAACGTAACAAAGGGGACAGCTGAACCAGGCACTGAAATGATGGGGGTTGAGGGCAGCACACAAGACAAGGAGTACAGGCAGTTTCTAGAAGCTGGAAAAGGCAAGGACACAGATTCCTCTTTCCTGGAGCCTCCAGAGGGAATGCGGTAGCCTGCCGACCCATTCTAGACTTCTTACCCCCAGACCAACAGAGAATACATTTGTTGCTTTTGACTACTAAATTCGTGGCCATTTGTTACAGCAACAATAGGAGGCAATCTTCCCTAGGTTCCTGATGGGCTGAGTCCTTCTTAGCTCACCCTTCTTACTTCTCATCTCTCCACCTAAACTCTACGCTCCAGTAATGCCAAACCACAGCCAACTCCCCAAATATGCCTAGCTCCTTAATACTGTACTTGGACATTTGTTTCCCCCGAAACTTGTCAGCTGAAGAACACCAATTTATCCTTGTAAGATGCCCAGACGTCACTCCCTAATACCTAGAGACGGAACTAATTCTCTCCTCTGTAATGGAACCTGGAGATATACACACACACACACACACACACACACACACACATGGTGTTGTTCATATCACATTCTGCTATAAATACCTGAAGCCCACAACTACAACCCATTCATCTGTATATCCCCAGGCTCATTCACAGTGCCTGGTGCAGGGTAAATGCTCAATAAAAGTTAGCTGAATTGAACTAAGCCCTGAGTAGTTGTCTAGGAAGCTGTAGATGTATTCCCAAATGCCACCTTTAAGGAAAGCATTTAACAATGTCCTATTTTATAACTTCCCTCAGATCCTGTATCACTGCTTATTTTCCCACATATCCTCAGTGATAACAAATTCCTATCCTTTTGAAAGGTCTGGTTTGGGGAGGTAAAAAACAAATGAGTACTCTACAAAAATATCTACTAACCAAAGACGATGATCCGGCCATAGTGCATGATTTTAGATCAAAAGGAATCAAAGCGGGGTGCCTGGGTGGCTCAGTGGGTTAAGCCGCTGCCTTCGGCTCAGGTCACGATCTCAGGGTCCTGGGATCGAGTCCCGCATCGGGCTCCCTGCTCAGCAGGGAGCCTGCTTCCCTTCCTCTCTCTGCCTGCTTCTCTGCCTACTTGTGATCTCTGTCTGTCAGATAAATAAATAAAATCTTTAAAAAAAAAAAAAAAGGAATCAAAGCTGTCATAGTGTCTGACTCGTAGACCAGCTCTGACGGCACTGACGGTATACGAGTTCTGGTATTTTAGTCTTTTTAAAGCCAACAAAGTATTTATGATTATATTATCAAAGTATACTATTCTGCCAAAAAGCCAAAGACATGACTCTCATACAAAATAGAATGAACCCATGAAAAAGGATTTCTAGAACTCATAAGCTAATGAGGAAAGCTGTAAGAAGGTGAGTGGAGTTACCGCTCACAAGGTGAGCGCTTGTGGAGCTGGGCAGTTACAGGAAACTTACTAAAGGACTGTTAAAATACGCTTGTTGAATCAGATACAAAACTGATTAGTGTCCTATGAGGCACTAAACCAAAACCTTTCTGATTACCTTATCTGCCTACCAAAAATAATTTCCATCAAATCGTTTAGACACAAACCTACAAGTCAACATAAAACTTCACCTAGTTCAAGCCCTTAAGTAATAGTAGATAACAGTACACTCTCCCAGAAAAGAAAATAAACCAAGAATGGATACGTGGTTATCCTCATAGTCTAATTTACAGGTTTGGGATAATTTTTGTATTTTAAATATTCTTAAATTGTATTTAAAAAAAAAAAAACATAACAAAAATGGCATCTGATTAGCACCACAAAACTTCAAGGGAAACAAAAACACCGGGGAAATCCAGAGATTCACACAGAATTGGGCCTTGAAGAAGAAAAGGATAAGCAGACATCAAGAGAGTTTTAAGTATCATTTTTTAATACATTAAAACCACATTTCTCTCCAAAGAAATGACTCTAATATTTTTAACAAAAAATGATTTAAAGAGACTTAAAAGTTCACTCTACTTTTCCAGAACTATGCCTATTCTAAAAATCAAGGTACAGCTCTACATCCTATTTTCATACTGTGAATCCAGAATTCTCTTCTGCCTGTAGCTGCTCTCCAGACCCGTGCTAGCCCCTGGCTATCCTCCCTCCTGGTCCTCCCCATACTGTCCCTGCACTTCAACCACCCTAAACTGCTTTCCACGAGCCACACGACTTGGCCTCTCATTACCCCCTTACCTTGTGCACACGTGTGTGTGTGTGTACACACACACACGCATGTGCTCCAGCTCTGAGAAACTCTGGAAGAGATGCTACTTCAATGTTACAGGAGTGATGGAATAACAACACTAAAGGGAAGCTCCAGGGAGATGAAGACGAACAGAAGAAAGAAAAGAATGACTGAAAGCTGGGGGCAAAATACTGGAGGCTGATCAAGAAAATAGATCCAGAGGAGTGGAAAATCGTCAGGCTGTGCACGGAGACACACGGGGTATGAAAAAGGCACTGCTCCCGGCTGAACCTGTACGCTAGCTTCACATCCCACATGCCCTTTGCTCTGTGGTCTGCCTCTAACTTTCCAAACTTAGCATAACACAGTCTTCTCTTTGGTTGCCTTTCAGTAACCACCAAGTCACAGAGAGTCTTTGGACACAGTATTTGTTTATAGTCTCTGAAAGCTATGTGAGTGTGGACGGCTATTCATTGTCCTCTTATGGATTCATTAAAATTAGATTCACTAAGTGTGAACTCTGAGGAATGTTAACTGTGTTTATAATTAACTATGTAAATAAAGCACGTTAATATTTTACATTAATATTTACTGACTATTAAGATCTGCTAGAATGGCAGAAACTATACTTCGCTTAGCTAAGAATACTAGAATACTCTGCATTCATATCTGCTAGCCTTCCAGCTTGGCTATAATGTAGTTACATAAGTTTTAAGATAAGGAGATTTCTCACTCCCTTTTGTATTTCCACTGTGGACCACAATGTCTGAGGAACATGGTAGGCCCATGCCGTAACTGACCACTGAAGGAATGTTAAATACATGGGCTGAGGGATGAACAGAAAGTAGAGTTCTTCGATTTTCAAACTTTTTTTTGAAAAGTGGAGCTGCTTTAAGAATGTATACAAACTCCCAGTACATAGAAGAGATGAAAGTGGATGGCTCCGAGAGAACCAGAACAATGTGTGGGCATTCCTCGCTTCCCATTCTCTCCACCTCCCACCAACATAGCTCAAGGAAAAAGTGGCATCAGAAACATCTTCCTTGGGCGCCTGGGTGGCTCAGTGGGTTAAGCCGCTGCCTTCGGCTCAGGTCATGATCTCAGGGTCCTGGGATCGAGTCCCGCATCGGGCTCTCTGCTCAGCAGGGAGCCTGCTTCCTCCTCTCTCTCTGCCTGCCTCTCCGTCTGCTTGTGATCTCTGTCTGTCAAATAAATAAATAAAATCTTAAAAAAAAAAAAAAAAAAAGAAAGAAAGAAACATCTTCCTGACAGACCAGGGTAGGAAGTTACTGTTTAAAAAAATTAGCTCTGGTGACTTTTCATACTTTTTTCCCCCCCACCTCCATAACTACTTCTAACAGGGTAAAACAAGACTGTATACCATCTCAAATTTTGTTTGCCAGGTCTGTGATGTCTCATGAAATGTGCAGAAGTTGTCAATCACTTTGGAAGTGAAAAGTTCAACCAGATAACATATTGCTGGGTTCTTTTCCTTTTCCTTTTCTTTCTTTTTCTTTTCTTTTTTTTTTTTTAAGTCATTGGAATGCTCTAAAAATCATTCTTCTAGTTCACAGGCATCTGTGACGAGCAAAAGTACTGAGTTCTGTCAAGTTCACATGAAACGGAAATTCACAGAAGTCAACACTTCCAATCAATGCAAATGATCTTGATGGAGAAATTGACAAGATTTACTGAAGGATGTATCCAGATGCCTTCTCTTGTCAGGCCACAGAATCCCAAAGCTCTGTTATCTGTCATTAACTGGGGGACCCAGGAAGTGGTACAGCGGGTAAGGGCAGGAGCAGGGGAAAAAAAAAAAAAAAAGTTTAAGACAGGATAAAAGAGCAATTTGAAAATCATTACTTCTTAACAATGAACACAGCTATTATTCTGAACCCCAAATCACGGATGTGATAGTCAAAAAGACAAAAGAATAGCAGGGTAAATTGTTGAAACAAATCTCTTTATAGTCGATAGTAAAAATCTCATTGCAATTCAAAAGATAAATGGCAATTAAGTAGTTTCTGTTAAGTGTTTATTGTTCACCTTTTATGTGGGTGGCCTTTTAAGTGATTTTCTTTTTAAAGGAAAAGAGAAAGTTTGTTCTTTCCAGCATTTGAACCAAACATGATGCAAATGCGTGCAACCATCAATTTTAAAATAATAATCGTCTTGATTTTCTAAGCCGATAAACCAACTACTATACACCACTTCCTTTTCAGGCTGTTGTTTGCTTGGCTTATCACAGTTAACTGTTGCACTGTGACTCCGCATGAAGACGGTAATGTAATTAAATCCTATTAACACATCAGGAATAAAGCCCCTTAATGGGCACACAAGGCTTTGAGAGGCAGCTCGTTCCTGAGCAGATTTAATATCCTTAAATTAAGCAAGTGTGAATGGGAAGATGAATCTTATTAAAAACTTAAATCTGATTATATTTGAAAATTATTGGTTTCTTAATGTAATAAATTATCCAATACAGACTAGAACAAATAATATGTCCTAGCTTCACATAACTCCACTCTATAACAAGTGACAAAAGAAATTATATGTGACTGTGGGGCAAAAAGAAAGGTCTTTTTATAAAAGTCATTTTGCATAATGAAATACCTAAATCATTTTAATAAACATTTGGGGGGAAAAAAGTGCAAATGACACAGTTGGAGAGGGAATCATTTACCCTATTCAGAAAGGGAATGTGGAAATAGTGATGCTAATGTTTTTTTTTAAATTGTCATTCTGGCCAATTTGTTGTAAATTCTGAAAAGAAAAGCTGCAGCTTATGTTGTTGGTAGCGAATTCCTTCTCCAGAAGGCTAATGCAAATGTAAGCCATCTGCCACGCATTCTGCTGAGAAAGCTGGAGTCGCAAACAATGGGCCAACAGTCTCTGAATACTAACACACACACTCCGCAGGCAAGGAAAGTTTGCATTTTCCCCAAAGGTATACTTTTGCATTGCCTCCTTTCCCATCATCACCAGGACCACCAGGCACCCACCAGCACCCCCCGCCCCAGCCCAACTGGCACCAGGCAAGCTTGCACACGATTAGTCTGATGATGTTCGCAAGGAGAGGCCCCAAGAGAAGCATTTCTGTTCAAACTGACTGAAGCAGGAATGCAAGACCTGTTAAATTATTTAACCAGACAAATGCTTCACAGTGTGCAGTTTTTGACTTAATCCTATTTTAGCGAAATCTGGCGTCGCCCATTGCACTACACGACGGAGCATCGCCTGGGTTTTGTCCTTTTACGACTGGACCCTTCCAGAGGGCTCAGGAACACCATCCTCAGCTCCTCTGAAAGCTGCCACCTCGCCAGCAGATGGGTGCATTAAACAGAACGCACCGGGCATGCGGGCACTGCCGGGAGCCGGCATATGAAACCAGGCTCTGCTCACACACTTTCAAGTAATTCTTTCCACTCCATTCGAGGAAACTGGAATGTTCGGTTGTTTGGCAAGTGTGCCCAAATGGCTCATCCAATGACATGATGAAACATTTTAAATATTGTTTGGAGTTTGGTGATGGGGCAGAGGGACAGACGACTCCCAGTGAAAAGCCATCAAACAAATGCTAGCTGCTTCTCTCCAGATCTGGCTTTCATCTCCATCTCTTCTTGCTCCCATTACCATGCTCCCTCCGGCCTCTTGCTGGAGGTCTCTCAAACTTGCCAGACTGTATCTTCTCTTGCTGCCTGTGCACAGCTGCTTTCACTGCCTAGTATGCCTTCCCAAGACCCTCCCCACTACGCCTCATCTAGGTAGGGGTCCAGTGTTTGCTCTAGAGTCGGACTTCCTGGGTTCAAATCCCAGCTTCCTCGCTTGGTAGCTCTGTGGCTGTGGACACGTTGCTTCACTTCTCCATGCCTCGGTTGACTCAACTGTAATATCAGCATATTAAGAAGCTAACCAACATGGAAGACTAACTAGGATAAGACATGTAAAGCACTTGGCATGGTATCTAGAGTAACATGGGTTCGATCACATTGCCTGTCGTTATCCCTTCTTTTGTGGAACCTCAAGTCTCTCATCTGCCATCCCTTCTCTCTCCCTCCTTAACGTTTGTTATTCTTTCTCTGCATGACTACATGCTTCTGTGCAAGTCCAGGCTCATGTTGCGGCATTCATCATACACTTTAATTAGGTGCTTCTATATGTTTTCTCTGTGAGGCTGTAAGTTTCTTAAGAGCTTATTCTTACTCATCTTTGTATCCACGAGGCTTAATACAGTACCAGGCACATAAAAATTGCTTCATAAATATTTATTAATGAAACATAAGAATTAAGGAATGAATGAGTTTAGTAAGAGTTGGATTAAGCATATAAACCAAGATAGGGAGGAGATAAATGTTTCCCGTCATATATTTAATAGTGAAGGACGTTCAGGTGTTGAGGAGGACATAGAGAAACTGGAACGTTTAATACATTGCTAATGAGAGTGTAAATTGCCTCAATAACTACAGAAAACTAACAGTATCTAATAAAGCTAAATATATAACTACCCGATGGCCCAGCAATTCCACTATTTTATACCCCACAGAAATGAATGAATATAGTCACAAAAAGATATGTAAAACATGTTCATAGCAACTTTATTCATAACAGCCTCAAATTTGAAACTACACAAACACAGTATCCCTCAGCAGGAGAATGGATGAAAAATGTCGGCAGTACATTTATACAATGAAATACTACCCTAGAATTTTAAAAGGGGGGGAGGATGTTAGGGGATGTAGGAGTCCTCCTTATCCTCGGTTTTTACTTTGTACAGTTCCAGTTACCCTCGGTAAACTGTGGTCTGGAAGCAGGAGATGCTCCTTTTTTTTTTTTTTTTTAAGATTTTATTTATTTATTTGACAGAGAGAGATCACAAGCAGGCAGAGAGGCAGGCAGAGAGAGAGACTGGAGGAAGCAGGCTCCCTGCTGAGCAGAGAGCCCGATGTGGGGCTCGATCCCAGAACCCTGGGATCATGACCCAAGCCGAAGGCAGAGGTTTAACCCACTGAGCCACCCAGGTGCCCCAGGAGATGCTCCTTCTTATGTACCATCAGAAAGTCAAGTAGCCTAACAGCAAGTCACAATGCTTACACCATTCACCTCACTTCATCTTGTAGGCATTTTATCATGTCAGATCATCACAAGAAGGGTAAACACAGTATAATAAAATATCTTGTGGGGGGAGAGACCACATTCACATAACTTTCACTACAGTATATTATTGTAATTGTCTATTTTATTATTGGTTATTGTTGATAACCTCTTACTGTATTTAATTTAGAAATTAATCTTTGTTCTACATATGTATGTACCAAAAAAAAACAGAATATATAAGATAAAGGTTTAGGACTATCTGTGGTTTCAGGCACCTACCAGGCATCTTCTAAAATAAAGGGGGTTACTACACTGATATAAACAAAAATAGAAATGAATCCACAAAATATTATGCTAAGCAAAAGAATCCAGACACACAAACGTATATATATGATTCCATTTTTATGAAGTTCAAGAACAAAGCTAATCTATGATAGCAAAACTCAGAAGAGTGATTACCTCAAAGGGGAACTTCCTGGGGTGATAGAAATGTTCTGTATCTTTGGTCTGATGGTGGTTAACACAAATATATACATTTGCAAAAATTTACTGGGCAATATACTTCAGGTTTGTGCACTTTACTCGGTATAAATTACTTCTCAAAAAAATTGTCGTAAGATTGCTGGCAGGCACGTACACTGATACAACTTTTCTGGAGTGCTGTCTGGCAATATATATTGAAAACATCCCAATACCACTGACTCAGAAATTCCACTTCTAGGAATTTATCCAAAGAAAATAATTAAATGCACAAGTATATATGCATGAGGATATCTATTGGCCTAAAGTTTATAATAGCAAAAACTGAAAATACTGTAAGCATTTAATGGTGTGAAATGCTGCACAATGAAATACTAGGATACCACAAAATATTATTAAGTGGAAAAAGGGTAGGTTACAGAGCAGAACTTTGGTATGATCTTATTTTGTTAACACATAAGCCTACATATATACACAAATATATATGTACATATTTGCACAGAAAAAAGTCTCCAAGAATGCACAAACAAGGCACTACAACAGTTTTCTCAGGATGGGATGTCAGATGATACAGTTGTTTTGTTTTTTCTATTGCTTTTCTATTTTTTTTTTTTACTATGACTATTTGTCAGTGTGAAATTTAAATAAATACATCAATACATGATAGCCGGATACATATAAATGTGTGTGTGCAGACATCCATTCAGAAGAAATAAGTCAACATGACCTAAGGCCATAAATGATACAAGAAGGCTGCACTCTCTAAGTAAAAAGTTGTCTTCACAAAGCAAGGAGACTACAGGCCCACTCTCTGTAAGACAAAGTTAAGTCCTGCCTGACTGACAAGAACAGGAGCAGTCCCTGGGGGACAGCATTTTAAAAGACTTGCTCTGCTGGACAGACTCCCCTTAGGAAACATATTTAAGTAACTCATAACCCACTAAAACCCAAAAGATAAAGTATCCTTTTAGATATCCAAGTTGTAATTGGATGAAGCCAAATTGTCACAGTTCAAGAATATGGTTTTACATACACACTAAAGAGGATTTTTAACATCAGATTTTAGAAAATAATAAAAAGTTGGGGGAGAAGAAATAGACAGACACAGAGAGACAGGGATAGAGACAGAGAGGGGATAGAGACAGAGATGTCTATTTCTAGTCATTGACAGTGAAAAGTCAAGTCTCATTTCTGGCTTTCTCGTGTGATCTTGCTTTGTACAAATTTATTTCTTTCCTTCCCTTTGATTTTCTGTTGATTCTCAATGGTGGATGTAGAGTCACTATGATGCTTTCTGCATTTTTCTCAGTGTGTAATTATTACAACTCAACAACCTGGAATCTCACTAAGACTCCCGCCCATGTAAGCAGCCTTGCCCCATCCTACATGCCCCATAGTGCTCATCAACCTTTTCTCTGTTCCTAGATCTAGATGCCCTGATTCAAACTACAGGTTATACTTTTTATCTAATTACATTTAGTTTGGGGGGAAAAACCAGAAACTGATAGAAAAGTTGCAAATATAAAGAGCTTTTTCCATGAATGACTTTAGAGTAAGTTGCAGGCCTGATGCTCCAACAACCCAGAAAACTTTCCTGTTTGTTTCCAACAAACACATTCCCTTGCATAACCACAAAAACCAGGACACTAATACATCACTAATATCTAATCCTCAGAATCCCCTTCAAGTTCCACCAACTGTTCTCATAATGTCTTATACATCAGATGGACAAACTTCAGAATCATGCAGGGCAATTAGCTGTCATGTCTCACCTATCTCTTTCAGTCTGCAAAAGCTGTTCAGTCTTTCTGCTATGACCTCAACATTTTTGAAGACTATAGGCCAGCTATTTTAGTTAGTAAACAACCCTCAATTTAGATTTTTCTGATGTTTCTCATGAAACAGGTTATGCATCTTTGACAGGAATATCACAGAAGTGATGCTGTTTTCTTTTCATTGCATCCTATCAAGGGGCACAAAATCTTGATTTGTCATTACTAATGTTCCCTTTGATCACTTAATTAAGTTATCTGCTAAGCCTCTCCACTGAAATGATTTTCTCCCTTGTAATTAATAAATTGTTGAATATACTGATATTTAAAAGCAGTCAAAGGAAGAAAAAAATGAAAAAGACTTAATCAAAAGTAAGAGGTAGGTAAATCAGAAGAAAATATTTCCACGAAATCCAACGCAAAAGTGACATTTTGGAAATGAGAACATGATCAATCATGTGAAATGTTACAGAATAAGAGATCTAAACAACAGCCATTGGCTTTTGCAACTATAAGGTGAGCGGTGACAGTGGCCAGCCAGTTTCAGGAGAGTAGATGTTGGTAGTTTGAGGACTGAAGGGAACAGATCAAGAGAACATGGGATAGGGTAACCTTAGTTTTTCCAGCCCAAGTCAAGAGGGAAGATGAGAACAGATGGAGTTAGGAAAAAACAAAAACAAGGAAATTATGGGAGTTTATTAACTCATGGCTTCTATTTCCTCCATGAATATGTGTCAACAATTGATGGAAACAGGGTAGGGTTGAAGTAGAGGTTTGGGGAAGACATAAAGGTGACAGCAGCCAACTAAGGAGGTTGAGAGAGGGAGATTCCTTGGAAACAAGGTTGCATATTTGCTCAAAGAGAACCTTTCTCTTTGGTCATTTGCCTTTGCCTTAGGTCTCCAAGCCCACTAAGCACAGTTTCCTTACTGGAATTCTACTGCTGATGGCTGAATTCTCAGTGTTCTCTATCTCAGAACTGAGATGAAAATAAGATAAAGGAAAGAACTGAGTGACAACACCAGTCACTGGGAAGATGGTCAACGGAGAGTCATGTAACAGGTGATTGTTTTTAAATTGGCCCTCTGATACTAAACCAGCTTCTAGTTTTAAGGAACACCGTGTTGGCCACATTCCTACTGGTCATATCTGCCTTTTTGGGCTTTACTGACTTCTCCAGTTACTCTTGCCCCTGTGTCACTGTCTAGATCCACCTCAGGTCAGCATTGGCCTCAGATGGCTGCTGAACCAGCCCACACCCTCTTCAAGGCCTCCCATGCACTACAGATCTCTGGGCTCTGATATCTCAGCTACTTATCTTGCTCCACCGCTCTGAGCAAGAAACTATATAGTGTTTCCTATATTCACTTTAAAAAGCTCTTTTTTGTTGTTGTTGTTGAATCATAATCTTATGTTCATACATAATGAAAGGCTATGCTATTGGTAGCCACAGAAAATCCTGACAATTTTTAAATCCCCTGGCATCTCTTTCTCTCACCCCTACCCACCTCCATATATACTTACATGCATACGCACACACACGTGTCACATCATTTCTCCCAGACCTGCCGATGGGCTTGTGCTGTTTCTGTCATACTGAACAATCCGGTTACCAACCCTGTGTATTCATGAGCAGTTAACTAGCCAGAAGTTAGAGCAGGATTAACTGGCACAGTTGAAGATTAAATATATATGGTCTTAAGCTACTTACTCTTATGCTCTAAACACCTGAGTTCTTGGCCACAGTGTCTGAGCACATTAGTCACACACATTCAGTCCCATTAAAGCCAAATTCCCTCATGGTCTTTAAGTGGTGTCTGAAATGGTCATAAAACCTTGTCATTACAGAAATATTTTTATATCCAGTGTCATGGTGGGAACCTCTTAGAACATATTTGCATACATTGGACACCGTTGGCCAACCACAGATTCCGGGACACGGTTCTCATTCTCAGCAACACTGCACACTGTCTGAGCCATCGATCCTTTATTTTTGGTGGAAACTGAAAACCTCTACAGGACAACAACAGGCCAGAAAATGAGTTTAGAGCATAGTAATTTATACATATATCACCAGGGCAGGCCACGAACATACATTCATTCTACAGGAACCTTAGGGCCTCCGGCCTTTAATGAGACAAGCAGCAAGTCAAATTGTATTTGAGAAATATTCAATCTTAAATGTTGATAGGAGACGCTGTTCTTTACAGGGAGCACCTCACAAAAATACTCTGTGCAGACATGAACACAGTTTCCCAACAAGCAGAGGCTGTATCTGTAAGTTTTCTCCTAGCTGTGCAGCCATAAACCTTGCTCCTGTCACAGCAACCACAACTGTTGCTCATTTTAGTTCTAGCTTATAGCTTCTAGACACAAGTATCCAAATACACAATCAGCCCAGTTGCCCCATCTGGTATGCAAAACACAATGCTTCTAGGACAATAAGAGGAGGCAACTTCATGTGCACATGCACACACACATGCACACACACACACACACCACTTACTTGGAGGGAGCGATACATGTTTTCTTCACATCAGTAAAATCTACTGAAGACTTTTCTTTAGTTTTATGGCAACCCAACCACAAGAAAATAGTAGATAAAGCACAAATTCCAAAACAATAGACAAAAGCTGCTGTTCTCACTATGAACACCAACGCATACTGTTTTGACCATTTCAGTGAGTTTATGATGTCATAAGGAGGAGTCATTTAAACAAATTTAAAGAAAGATTGACTACCTGCCCTCAGTTGGTATTCCTTAACCATACTATATCTAAGACTACATCATACCAAGGCCAAACCCTACCTCTGTGCTCCCCTTCTACCCCATTTTACCTTCTCATACCTACTACCTTATACAGAGCTATCACTGGGAGCTGGTACATTGACGTCATTCCTCAGGTCCTGCCATTTTAAAGGAATTCACAGCCACAGCAAAAAGGTACAGATGAAGACCTGGTATCTGGTAGCTAAGATCTCAGCATGGAAAAAAGAACCCAACTACCCCATCTTCCATTCTAAAGAAGACCTACTCCTAGCCCTTCTGGGACTCACCAAGTGCGTCCCTTGATCCTTGTATACCTGTAGTTGGGGCGATCAAAATTTTACAGAATTGCTGGATTAAATTTTAAATATCAATTCTAACTCACAAAAAGAAGAGAAAAGGGGGGGGGAAGAAAAGAAATTCATGTGAGTAAGAAAAAATGGGATGTTGAAGAGAAAAAAAAAAAAAGTTGGAGCATTTAGCAAGAGCTAACCCCTCCATGTGGAAATAAAATTATGACAACAAAAGCACAATGTCTGGGAGGGAAGAAATGGAAGTCAACTGCTGTAAGGTTCTTATGTCATTACATGCTTAGTACAATATCACTAAGAGAGACTATGATAAGTTGAAGATGTACACTATAAATACTAAATCAACTGCTTAAAAAAATAAAAAATTGCAACTTTAAGTATTCCTTTTTTCATGCCAATAAAATTGACAACTTAGATAAAATGGACAGATTTCTTCAGAGATACAGACTACCAAAGTTCATTCAAGAAAAAAAAAAGAAAATCTGAACAGCCCTATAACTGTTGAAGAAATTTAATTTGTAGTTAAAACCTTCTTACAATGAAAACTCCAGGCCCAGAAGACTTCATTGGTAAGTTATAGCAAGCATTTAAGGAGGAAAACAAGCCAATTCTATACATCCTCATCCAAAAAAACTGAAGACAATACTTCTTAGCTCATTTTATCAGCATTATCCTGGTAACAAAACCAGACAAAGCTATGAGAAGGAAAAAATAAACAAACAAACAAAAACAAAGCTACTCATCTATTCATGAATACAGGTGCAACGCTTAACAAAATTTTATAAAAGCCAATCTAACCATATATTTTATGGATAATATGTTGTGACCAATGGGATTTATCCCAGGCATGCAAGGGTGGTTTAACATGGGAAAATCAATCAATGTACTTCACCATATCAACAGACTAAAGAAAAAAACATACAGTCACCTAACTAAGATGCAGAAAATGCATTTAACAAAATTCAACAGACATTTCTGATTTGTTTTTAACACCCAATAAATTAGGAAAAGAAGGGACTTCTGCAACCTAATAAGAGACATTTATGAAAAAGTAATGCACCTCATACTTAATAGTGAAACACCAAATGCTTTCCTCCTAAGATCAGGAACAAAGCAGGGATGTCCTTTCTCACCACTTCTGCTCAAAATAGTACTGAAGATTATAAGAAGTTCAGTAAGGGAAGGAAGAAAAAAGACATTGAGATTGGAAAGGAAAAAGTAAGACCTTTGTCTCTACTCTTGGAGAACAGGATTATGTAGAAAATCCAAAGCACTATTTAAAAAGCCATTAAACTGGGGTGCCTAGGTGGCTCAGTCAGTTGGGCATCCAACTCTTAGTTTCGACTCAGGTTGTAATCTCATGGGTCATGGATTCGCGCCCCATGTTGGGCTCCACACTCAATGGGGAGTCTACTTGGGGATTCTCTCCCTCTGCCCCAACCCCCACTCACATGCATGCATACTCTCTCCCTCACTCTCTCCAATAAGTAAAAACATAAAAAATAAATAAAAAGGCATTAAAAGAATTTTGTAAGGTTATAGGATATAAGATCAATCTAAAAAATTAATTGTATTTCTACTATGATGAACTGTTAAAAATTAATATTTTTAAAGTAATATAATTTTAATATTTAAAAAACTAAATAGGACTAAACCTGAAAAAGATATGTAAAGCTGTATACTGAAAACTTTAGAACACTGCTTAGAGTCATTGAAGAAGACCTAAATAAATGGAGATGTGATGTGATGTGATGTTCAGGAGTCATATAACTGAATACTGTTAAAATGTAAATTTTCCCCAAAATCAATCTAGAGATTCAGTACAAACTCAATGAATTCCAGCAAGATTTTTTTGTAGAAACTAAAAAGCTAATGCTAAAATGGAAATGCAAAGGAAATATAATAACAGACAATTCTGGGAAATAAAGAATAAAATTAGATGGGGCACTAAGTGTCTGCCTTTGGCTCAGGTTGCGATCCCAAGGTCTTAGAATCTAACCCCACATGGGGCTCCCTGCTCAGTGGGAGTCTGCTTCTTCTTCTCCCTCTCTCTCTTGTGAGTGCTTTCTCTCACTGTTTCTCAAATAAATAAATAAAGCTTTTTTTTAAAAAAAAAAAGAATAAAATTAGAGGACTTACACTAAGAGACTTCAAAATTTATTATAAAATAAGACAGTCTGGCACTGGCACCAAGATAACAAAGAAATCAATTGGACAGCACTGAGAGCCCAGAAATAAGCCCACATGCATATGGCCACTTGATTTTTTAAAAATTTTTCTTTTGAAAATGTTACAGATTTCCAGAAAGTTGAAGAAAATGTACAGTGAGATCCTGAGAGCCTTTCAAACTTCCCACAATGGTAACAATTTGCATACTAGAGTGTAGTATCACAAACAGGAAACCGACATTGATACAATCCACAGGATTCACTTAGATATTCTTGGTTTTATTATCTCATTTGCGTGAGTATATACAGTTCTATGCAATTTGATCCCATGCATGGAATCACACCACAATCAAGTGATGGCTCTGTTCCATCACAAAAGCTCCCTCTTGCTACCCCTTTATAGCCACACTCACTCTCTTCACCTTTTACTTTCTAATCTCTGGGAGCCACTAATAATTTCTCCATTTCTATAATATTTCTATTTCAAAAATATTATATATACACAATCAGACAATGTATAATATTTTGAGCATTCTTCACTGAGCATAAAATTCCTTAAGATCCAACCAAGGTGTTCCACATAGGATCAATTTATTTCTGACAGAGGAAAAAAGCAATCAATTAGAAAAATGAGTCTTTTTAATAAATGTTGTTGGAATTAACTGAATATCTTTATGCAAGAAAATAATTTCAACCATACCTTATGTAATACACAAAAGTTAATTACAAATGAATCATAGAACTAAATGTGAAATCAAGACCATAATAAAATTTCTAGAAGATAACAAATATTTGTGATCTTGAGTTAGGAAAAGATTTCATTGCTAGGACATAAAAAGAATTATCCATAAAGGAATATACCAATAAACTGATTTCATCAAAATTAAGAACATCAGCTTTTCAAAACACACTACTAAAGGAATGAAAGCACAAGACAAAGATGGAGAAAATATTTGCAAAGCATATATGTGTTAAAGTACTTGTATCCCAAATACATAAAGAAAAGAAAAGAAATAAGAAAACGAACAACACAATTTTAAAAATGGACCAAAAGTTTGAACAGATATCTTACCAAAAAAAAACCAACAATGGCAAATAAGCACATGAAAGAAATATTTATTATCATTAGTCATTAAGGAAATACAAATTAAAACCCAGTGAGGTACAGCTATATCTATTAGATTGTCCAAAATTAAAATGATTGACCATACCAAGTGCTGGTGAGAATTTGGAAGGACTAGAACTCTCGTATGCTTCCGGTTGGTCAGAAAAGTGGTACTACCACTTTGGAAAACAACTACACAGTTTCTAAAAATATTAAACACATATAGCAGATGACTCAGAGATTTCACTCATAGGTATTTACCCAAGGAAAATGCAATCACATTTCCATACAAAGACTAGTACACAAATGACATAGCAGTTTTAACAGCCAAAAACTGGAAACACCATAGATGTTCATCAACGGGGGAACTGAAAAATAAATTGTGGCATATACATATGCTTTAGTTGAATTCTCCAGAGAAACAGAACCAACAAAAAATAAGAGATTTATTATGAAGAAAATGCTCTTACAGTGGTGGACCACAGTCTGCAAGATCAGTTCAAAGCCTGAAAGCTGAAGCAGCCAATGATGTAAACTCTAATCTGAGAGTAGGAGAAGATGAGATCAGGTGTCCAGCTCAAACAATAAGCCTATAAAGAAAAGGGGCAAATACCTCCTTCCTTCATATGTTTGTTCTATTCACATCCTCAAAAGATTACATGACACTGTCCACATTGGGGAGGGCATCCTATTTTACTGAGGCCACAAATTAGAATGCTAATCTCCTCTGAAACACACTGGACACATCAAGAAATAATGTTCCACCAGATTCTGAACATCCCCTGATCCAGGTTAATACATAAAATTACTTATCACACCATGAAGTGGAACACTGCTCAGCAACAAAAATTAACAAGCTATTGACACACCCAAAAACATGGATGGATCTCAAAATTATTTTTGCTGAGTTAAAGGAGCCAGACAAAAAGAGAATGTATTGGATAACTGTATTTACATAAAACTTTAGGGGAAAAAATGCCAAGTACTCTATAGTGACAATAGAGCGGTAGTCATCTAGGGTTGGTGGAGGGGCGGTGGAGGGAGGTAAGTCATGAGGATGAAATACAAGGCATGGTGACTACAGCTAGCCTTATTGTACTGTATATTTGAAAGTTCTAAGATTTATTTAATACAGAGAGAGAGAAGGAGCAAGTGAGCACAAGCAGGGAGAATGGCAGGCAGAGGGAGAAGCAGACTCTCCACTGAGCAGAGAGCTTGATGTAGGGCTTGATCCCAAGACCCTGGGATCATGACCTGAGCCAAAGGCAGACACTTCACCAACTGAGCCACCCAGGTGCCCCAAGAAAGGTTTTGGTTTGTTTGTTTGTTTGTTTGTTTTTTAAGATTTTATTTATTTATTTGACAGAAAGAAAGATCACAAGTAGGCAGAGAGGCAGGCAGAGAGAGAGGGGGAAACATGTTCCCTGCTGAGCAGAGAGCCCAACACAGGGCTCGATCCCAGGACCCTGAGATCATGACCTGAGCCGAAGGCAGAGGCTTAACCCACTGAGCCACTCAGATGCCCCTAAAGTACATTTTGAACATCCTCACCACATGCACAAAAAAACCTGTATGTGAGCAATAAATGCATTCACTAATTTAATTGTGGTAATGGTTTCCCAATATATATGTATATCAAAGCATCACTTCAGATGCCTTAAACTTACACAGTGTTATATGTCAATCATATCTCAACAAAACTGGGAAATAAGTATTGAGAGAAAATAACTGACAATTTAGAAAATTTACATCCAGCTAAATTATCATCAAATATTAAGATTGAAGAAAGCACTTCAGACCAAGATTAAGAAAAAGTTTTTTAGGGGCACTTGAATGGCCTAGTCAGTTAAGCAGCATCCACCTTTGACTCAGTCATGATCCCAGGGTCCTGGGTTTGAGTCCTATCTTGGGCTCCTTGCTCAGCAGGGAGTCTGCTTTTCCCTCTCCCTCTCCACCTCCCCACCACTCGTGTGCTCTCTCTCATGCACACACATGCATATACTCTCTCTCTCTCTCTAATAAATAAATTAAATCTTTAAAAGAAAAAAAAAGTTTTTTGGTGAAAGACAACGAGGGTGCCCTTCCATAAGAAGGAAGTCAAACCCAGGGAAAATTAGTGTGTTGCAAGAAACAAGGGTGAGCCAAGAAATGGGCAAATGTTTCAGTAATTCTAAACAAGCATAGACTGAAATGGAATAAAAAAGGCAAGACAATGACTAATACTGGGCAGTTAAAAACATGACAGAATGAAAATACTAGGTAACAATTACATGGGCACAAGGAGGGCAACGTCCATCAGTAAATTTTTTTTAAAATTCCATATGCTATTCAGGAGGCTCACAAAATGTTGATTAAATTTGGACTTTTAAGTATTCATGTCAAAATTTTAAAATAACTACCAAAGGGAAACGCAGGCAGAAGGAAATCTGTTTAGCACAGAGCCAACACACAGAAAGTACTTGTGAAATGGTTAAATAAGAGACTTGCTTGTTTTCTGTATTTTCTATATTTCACATAGCATTCCAGCACATTTTTAATGTGATGTTATATCTATCACTGAGCTTCCTAACTGTAAGGATTCTCCCCAGAAGCAGAACCTAGAACATACAACCAGATTCCACCGTCTTGGGACAGAATCACTGGAGTCAATGAGGCAGAATAGGGTATATATAAATCTGCCCTCCTGGGTAGAAATCCCAGCTCTGTCACTGATCAGCTGAATGACCTTGAGCCAGATATTTAATCTCGATTGTCCCAGTCTCTTTAACTTTAATGCTACTGTGTTTTACATGTTTTACAATTAGTGATCTTATTCATAAAGAAATGAAATACTTAATGTCTGACACACAGAACCCATTCAGTAAATGGTGGTTTCTATTATTTCTGCATCTCTTTGTCCTTCCTAGAACATGCAGGTATCTTAGGAAGACAGGCCTTGATCAGCTGGTCAGAGGTAAGGTTAAATTGCTCAGGACGGATCCCCTTCATTCTGGCCTCCTAGGAAAGAAACTGGCTCCTGCCATTCCATGGAGGCTACTACTCATGGCCTAGTGCTTAAGATGATCAGTCCTGGTCAGCCCCAGGCTTGGACTCTACACACAATATGCCAAGGAAGAGACTAGCATCAGAGAAAGGAATGTGGGGATTCCTTCCCCTAGTTTGCCCTGATACACATTTCCAACTGCAAGGCCTGGAACTCCATTTCTTGA
This sequence comes from Neogale vison, assembly GCF_020171115.1. Lineage (NCBI taxonomy): Eukaryota > Metazoa > Chordata > Mammalia > Carnivora > Mustelidae > Neogale > Neogale vison. The sequence continues at coordinate 81,565,592 of NC_058092.1, read as the reverse complement.
ACCCACAGGGGAGGGCCTGGTTCCCCCTCTACCATGAATACTGAGCTGGCAAGACAAGGCTGGAGCCAAAGTTCTGCCATGTCCTCTCACTGTTACCTCCACACCACTGATTTTGTCAGAGGACAGCCCCATGCTTCCCTGTCCAAGCAGCTAATACATCTCACAGTCTCTCCTGGCCCTGCCAGACCTCTAGGTGTTGCCCTGGAATGCAATGGTCAGTGGCAGACCTGCATGCTGCTGCTACTCTAGCTCGGAAAGTTTCCCCAGGGGATGCTGCTCCAACAGACTTTGTGTGAGTACTGCTTGGCGATCTGCCCATGTGTATATGACGATCCACTAACTAGAACGAAGACGCAGCAACAGATACCCAACTATTCCGATCCTGCTCTCCTGGCTCTGACTTACCTTCCCTGACACCGAGTAGGCGTCCACAGCCCTTGAGATCCCTTCAGGGATCAGCACTGATGTCATCTTTGTTCTGCTTTATCTTTAGCATGTAGTCTTTGATCGCTTTTTCTCTATCTGTTCTGCCTCTGCCTAGTCTGTCCTACATCCACTGCTTTTCTCCCCTGGCCACTTTCACTGGTAACTTGACACCACAAGGAAGGTCTCATTTAGTATTAGAAACTGATATCTTCCGCTCTCACTGGGGAAGTTAGGAAGAAATGATTAGGGTACGTAAAGAGACTGAGGTCCCTAGAAGAACCCCGTGACACTGTTGACCTTGGATTGTTTACTGTGTGATCACTACACACCTGTTTGAGGAAACAACCACGGAAAGCAAGAAAAGATCCGTCAACTTCAATCTGCCAGCCTCCGAGTCCCCACTATAGCTAGATGGTGACCCAATTAATGAGTTAGCAATAAATATAAAGTGGTAGTTGAAAATTTTGAATGGGAAATTTCTAGAAATTCAAGATTCATGTTTTCAACAACCTGGATGATCTAAGTAACAGGCTAATCAAACTTTTTAAAACGCTGGATGGCACAATTTTTAAATTAAGAAGTCAAATGCACATAGCAAATTGAGGTCTTTTCTAAAGCAAATATACAGAAATATTATAGAAAAATGTTTTCTTCCCCCTTCTTCCATTCATTCAACAAAACATGTATGAGGCACTGGGTTAAATTACTCATATACACAAGGTGAAAATTCTGAGATACTACTTGAATCTTTGTCTGCTTCCACATAAGAAACAATAAACACGATCTGTTCGAGAGACTGGGTCTAGAAATACTGACTTCAGAGTAGAATTTAGCATAAGGCATGTCTAAGGGGATTTCATTAGTGATGTAGCAGAAGGTGCTCAAGGTGAAGGGATCTCAGCCTGAGGCAGATCGGTGCTATGGATCCCAAAGGCAGAGTTACAGCAGGACTCTACTGCCGAATCACCTGGAAGGTCACCTCTCTTCCCACTCAGACTTGAGTGCAAAGAAACCTGGTGGCTATTTCGACTATTTCTTCAACTTGAACAAACCTTTGACCTGATGGCTGGTGGGGTGGGGGAGGTGGGGGGAGGTGTCAGGCGGTAATTGTCTTTGTATATTTTCACACCCTAACAAAATCTGTCCATCAACTTCCAGGGAAACAAATATAAAAACAAAATATGCTTTTTAAAAACTCAGTTAATTCATATCCTGAGAATAAAATCACCTTGATACTTCTGAGGGCTCATCTCTTCAACTCCCCAACCCAATCTATGCTGCCTATTAATTATCAAAAATTTCTTATGCACTGGTTATTTAGATAGTCTGCTAAGTTCTTATGGAAACAAGCAAACACATTTTTTTTTTTAAATTTGCCAAAATCTGCTGTTCTCTTTCCCTTGGAAGCACAGAGAATGAGTTCTTGTGGCTTCTTAGATGGATGACAGATTTCAATCTAATTAATCCAGAGCCCTGTGTATAGAAATGACTGCAAAGCAAACATGTCTATTAACAAAAAGCAGTGATTACTGGTTGGCACTGGGCCAGTATCTCTACATAAGCAATGAACTGATGCCTACAACTGTCTCTGTGCCATATGGGTACTGCTGTAGCAATGAATTTGATCCAATGCAAGGTTAAGAAATGTCAAATTTAACTGGGGTTTAATTGATACTGGTAAGGGGTTCTAAATAAAGAAACAGTGTATGCACCATCAGAAACACGCAACACGTCAGGCTCTAGCCTCCCAGTTTGTTGGCAACACAGTCACAGCCAGACATTCAAATTAGTTTTCAAACTCAACTTTTTCAGATAAGATTTTTTTGGGGGAAGTTGGATTAACAAGTTTATCAGCAGCTAATTGAAGCTAAACACCCTATCATTAATCAGTCTGGTTACTTCTCTTTTCACCAAGAAGTTATTGCTTACACAAACCATGTAGAGAACTCAAATTCAACATGTCCAGTATGAACTTTCTTTCCCCAAACTTACTCTTACATCCATACTTCCTCTTCAGATTATGGTCCCACTGAATGCCAAAGTGAAAGATCCTCAAATCATCTTGACTCCAACTTTCTTCACCTGCCACATCCGATAAGCCACGGAGACCCACAACCTCAACTTCACAGATGTCTCTTCCATGTGCCCAATGCCACCTGCTATGCCCTCATCATCTCCCACCTGAATTACAACAGCTTCCTAGCTGGAAGGCCTGCTGTTTTCCTCCCAACTGCTGGACCCAACTGCTAGATGCTTTACTGCTCAAAATCCCTGACAGTTTGTTTTCTGTATCTCCTAAGACAGAATTCAGACTTGGCCCCAGGCCCCGCCCCCTGGGCTCCTTGTCCTTCCCTAGTCATGTGCATGCATCTTTGTCTGTGCTTTTCCCTCTGCTTAAAACAACCTCTCCCCGGGGCGCCTGGGTGGCTCAGTGGGTTGGGCTGCTGCCTTCGGCTCAGGTCATGATCTCAGGGTCCTGGGATCGAGTCCCGCATGGGGCTCTTGCTCAGCAGGGAGCCTGCTTCCCTCTCTCTCTCTGCTTGCCTCTCCATCTGCTTGTGATTTCTCTCTGTCAAATAAATACATAAAAAATCTTTAAAAAAAAAAACAGCCTCTCCCCAGGGCACCTGGGTGGCTCAGTGGGTTAAAGCCTCTGCCTTCAGTTCAGGTCATGATCCCAGGGTCCTGGGATTGAGTCCCACATTGGGCTCTCTGCTCAGCAGGGAGCCTGCTTCCCCCTCTCTGTCTCTGCCTGCCTCTCTGCCTACTTGTGATCTCTGTGTCACACAAATAAATAAAATCTTTAAAAACAAACAACCTCTCCCTCCCCTTAAATTTATACCTTTAAAATTAAGAGGGAAATGCTCAACTCTAACTTTTCTGAGAAGCCTTTCCCACCCTCAAGCAGAGCAGGTCTCTCTTTCTCTGCACTCCCACAGCTCTTTGTTCGTAACTTTATTATAGCCCTGATCTGATGCATTAGAGCTGTGTTTATGTCTATCTATCCATCTCGATTATGAGGCCCTATGATTCCTATCCATCTCAGTTATGGAAAATCATGCCATTTATCTTGATACAGCCTAGTTCCCCACAGAGCTGGGCCCGACTCTCCGGGTAGAGGGAAGAATGCACAGAGGGGCATATTCAAGCCATGCGGCTAGGCTTATTGAACCCAATTAACAACAGTATACAGCCTCTCACTCATAACATGACAGAGGAGATACCTCCTCTACAGCCAGGAGATGGCCTAAGATCAACCAGGTGTGTCTTGTATCAATTAGCCATGACAACAATTAATGTTTGTTGAGCACTACATTGTGCTAAGCATTTTACAATCAGTTTCATTTGTTATTTACAACAGTTCTATAGGGTGAGGATTTTTCTCTGCTTTTTTAATTCTCTAGCAGAGGATTTGGTACACATTGGGTGAACAACAAATATTCTTAATGAATAGTATACACACTATATTATTACTCTCATTTTACTGATAAATTGAGATGTAGAGAAGTTAAATAACTTATTCAAGAGCAATGGACTGAATTAGATTCCTCTAAAATTCATATATTGAAGCCCCAGCCTCTAATATGACTGAATTTGAAGATAGGGCTTCTAGGAGGTTATTAAGGTTAAATGAGGTCATACGAATCCAATAGGATTGGTGGCCTTATGGAGACAGAGAGAGCTTTCTCTCTCTCTCTCTGTGCACATATACAAGAAAAGGCCATGTAAGAACACAGCTATGAAGCAGCCATTTGTAATCCAGGAAGAAAGTTCTCATGGGAACCCAACCATGCTAGCGCCCTGATCTCAGATTTCCTCCAAAAAGGTGAAAAAAGAAATTTCTATTGTTTAAGCCAACCAGTCTATGATATTTTGCTCTGGCAGCCCAAGTTAACTAATACATCAAGTTACACAGGGCAATTAGGAAATGGAAAAATCAAGATTTGAACCTGGATTAACAGATTCCAGAACCTATACTCAGCTGCTTTGCAACACTTACCAAACTGTACATTGTGATCCTCTAGTTGGCCCTGAATTCAATCTAACGGTTCATGATCAGCATTTTTTTTTTTTTTTTAGGAAACTGAAGGGCAAGTATAAAATAGAGTATAATGGAACAGAATAGAAAAATACCAGAGTGTATCATACATAGTAAGAATAAGTATTATTTTATAAAAATTTTTGTTCCATGAGTGTATGGGAAACTGTGGAGAGGTATATAATATCCCAGTATAAAATGTATTTTTTACCATGAGTTATAGGCAAAAAATGTTTTTTAAAACACTTTGCTATACTACTTAAAAACATCCCATTCATCCTATCTCCAGCCAAACCTTTTCTGATATAAACAGCATGGGTGAACCCCAATATTCACATTGTCTATACAGTGTCTTAGTCACAGCTCATCCCAGCATGGCGTGATTTGTCATTTAAGCTCTACACATTTAAGCTCTACACATCACGTGTATCTGTGTCCTTACTCATTTTGTACCATGGTTTTTCCTTACAATCGGGGGTGGAAGCTGGGCCACGAGCTTTACTGTCCATTCTTACTCTGTTTCCTATGACCCTTAACTTGCTCTGTATCCTTATGGCTCACACATCTCAAGGCTTATCCATTATACCTGCATACTAAATATATATAAAATAAATTCAACTGATTGATCCAATCAAGTAGATTATATCCACTGGAAGGTCTTCATAGCAGGCACCAGTGACCCATTAAAAACCTGGAGATTACAGCAGAAAATTCAGTCTCTAAGGAATCTAGACTCCGTTTCAGAGAGATAAAGCAGGCACGAGCTCCATTCCTGGAAAACTTGGCTTTTCAAGCCAAGAACCGTTCCATCAGTGGATTTTTTAATGCTAAGACAGTGTAAATATCCAAATTCTCTTTCAGGCTCTGTCTTAATCTCCACATCACAATCGTGCACATCAGCTATGGTGGAGGAAAAGCGTGGGATGTCCACCCCAGTGAGACAGGCTTGGTAACACAGATTACAGTCACCTCAGGGACCATATCTGGGTATGGGCCAGATGGGGAGCTACTGCCACAGAATTATCTGTCTGGATTCTGAGCAAGGAAGCCAGATATGCTCCAGAAGGAAAGATGTAGGGCATGCCATCCAATGGTCAGCCCTATGGACTGTTCTAAAGTGTACCTGTCTGACTTCAGAAGAGCAGATCACCCTTTGATCTGGGGTCAGCACCAGCATACCTGGCTTGCTGACTCTCTGGGTATAGCCCACTCCACAAAGGGTGCTTCAAACGGAGAGTGTGCATTCTAGTGTCTGAGACCATCTGACTCTCCACCAGGCAGTTCCCTCTTCCAGTTTCTGGAGTTAATGCCTCTTCTTCTGGGTGGTTACTGTCTCTCATATGGATGGGGGTGAGGGAGTAGAAGATGTGTTCAGCTTTCCCCATACTCCTTGATTCAGCATCATCCTTTTCCAAGGTCTTATAGCTTCTGTGACCCAGGTCTGAACCTAACACAGGTTGGAATTAAGGAAGAGAGTCTCTGGTCTATCTTATTCTAATGTAAAGTGTCTTTGTTAGTTTTCTGACTGCTCAGCATCTATTCCATCTCAATTAAGTAATAGATCCCAATTTTTGACACACTACTTCTCTCCCAGTATATTATGTCCTAATCAAGAGGCTCCATCATCTCCAGCCCCAGTCATGTGACCCTAACTGGCCAATCCAGTGTTCCCTTCCTAGAAGATAGTCACTGACACAGCCCCTTACCCTGACAGACAAGACAGTTGTGTAGGTGCTTTTATCCAGAACTTCTAGAGCTACATGTTTCCTGTGCTTTCCAAACCTGGTTCTTAGATCTCATGAACAACTTTCATACCTTTCTACAAATAATCCCTCTTGCTTAAATTAGCCAACATTTGTTTCAATTGCTTATAACCAAAATTGCTAACAGTTTCCTGTCATAAGGACAAAGATCAGGCCTGGACTCTTGGGATCAGGAGACGGAGAGTGAGAAAGGTAATAAACCTACAACCGGCGGATAACCAAGCCCAAACAAGAGACCATGAGCCCAGACTCTATACTACTAATTTCTAAATCCTTACACACTCAGCACACACTTTATAAATAGCTGACACTCAAAATTTACTCACTGAAACACAGACAAAACTTACAACATGAATATGATGAGGAGAGAGAAAAAATAGTGCTGAAATGTTATTCTGAACAGTAGAAATTCCGGAGGAAAGAAACAGCTCTCAAAAAAGTCACCGTTACCTCTTCATCTCCCCCTCTCCCTCTACCTCGTTTCCACTCCATGTTCCCCCCACTTTCAACAACAAATAAAAATTTCAAAGCTTCGTCCTGGCCCTCTCATTTGTTAGGGCAGAAAATGCAGTGTCTGTTATACCATGGAGTAAAGCATCGAAGCAATGTAAAATAAAACCAATGTAAAATAAAGGCTTTCAAAGAATTCCTAAATTTTGATCCTTTCTGATATTCCCCTGACTCCAGTTAATAAAAATAGCTACAGTTAATAAAACATTCTATCCACTCCTTTTCAATGCTGCCTATTATTCTTGAATGCTCAAAAGCCCCAGGCTCCCAGCCAGGTCAAAAGGTTTCACAAAACATCCACGAATTATTTCGAAGCAGAGAGACTCCCACAGCATGTCTCCCCGGAAGCTGTAAGGCAAGAAAATCCATCTGCTCTTTCTGATCGAAAGCCAGAATTCACTGGAGGAGATATAAAGAAACCACCAGATAAAGGTTTCTTCTCATTTTGCACCTTCAACCTATAATCCCAGGTACACCCCTCACCTAAGTAGGAGCGTTCTCTCCCAGGAGAAGAATCCCAACGTACCTTCCATGACAATATATTTTCAACTTCTTTTTATAACAACTACAAATTCAGTTAAAAAAAAAATTCCATTCTCCAATATACTGGCGGGCACAAGTAGTTTTTTCTCCCAAGCACAGAAGGGAGAAAACTCTCCCACCTTAGCCCTGTTGCCTTTTCTCTTTCAATCAGACTTTAGCAGGTTCAAGTTGAGCCTGCTAAAGAGGAACCTCTGTTCACTCCCCTGTCAAACCAAACCTTTATGTTCAGCCCTTTGGCTTTGCTGGATGTTGTCATAATACTGCGGTCCCTGTAAGGAACACAGTATTTACAGCCTGAGAGCCAACTACATTTGATTCTATATCCCAAGCCCCACTTCTTCATGGGTGAATGGTAACTTGAGGGTAAGACCCTTAACCTGTGAATGCCTGTAGCTGCTAATACATGTAATTCTACCCTGATTCTGTCCTGATCCACTGCCCAACAACTGATCCAAGATTGGACCTTACATATCCTACCGACACTGTCAATAGCAAAAAGGCTTTGGAACTCAGAAATGTAACAGGTTCCAGGGAGAGCCAACAGTGAGATGCAAATCAATCTGCTGTAACATTTGCATTTTTTAAAATCAAATTGAGCCTTTTGGTAACCAGAATCCACATTCTCCTAAGGACCTCAAAACAGTTCAGTATCTTGTCTTTGTTTCTTGCTATGATGCCTTCAAAACATTTATGATAATTTTGCCAGAATCAAGTGTCCAGAATCTATTTGCTTTATGGATTCTTAGTCAAGTTATTCCTCATCCTGCTCTAAAAACCTTAAAAGTTGGAGGAGATGGTGGAGTATTTTTTGTTTTATTTTATTTGTACTGCATAGTCTTAGTACATGACAATAAAAAAAAATAACTGTAAGCCAAGTAAATATTTTAAGTATCACTTCCTGAGCCCGTAACATTTCACATTCGTTCACTCAAGAGACATTCCTTGAGCACCTATTCGGTCAGGCTTGGTACTAGGCACAATACAGAAAACAATAAAGTGGGTGTTGGATTTTTATATTTTAGCATTTTGAATGTGCCACTGGCCATCTTCACCTTGTAAAACAATCTCCTTCATTAGCCTAAAGTCTCTTTTGTAGAGATTGCTTTGCTGTCCTATTTCCGGGCAAAATTAGAACTTCTGTTAGAGCCTGTATTTCTACTTAGGCTTCTATCAGGCTTGGGTTTTTACAAATTATGACATTTTATTGAAGCAAAATTGAGTCCTCAGGCCAGATTCTTCTACAGCAATTACAACAAAAAGTTCATTATAACTAGAAAATATTCCAAAGTCCTGCTGAAGGCAATGTAGAGGCAGTGTTCTATTGACTTCTAAGTGTCTTCCCACTGGCACTAAGAACCACATTACCTGGTGGGTCTCCGTGGCAGATTTTGTTACTGCTGTCCCCTCTCCCACTACTACTATTTGCAGGATTCTCTTCCAGGAGAGGTTTTTACTGTAACCACCGTCCTCCATAAGCCCTGCCCCAGTTTCTTCCTCAGCGTGATCGACGACATGAGGGAACTAAAAACTAGTCCTTCTTGCCAAAAATAAAGGAGGGGAGTGGTTCTCCACTCTCCAGCCCAGTTTCCTTCACTGCATAATCAGCGTTCAACTAAATCCTGCCCTAAGCTAACTTCCTATCTCACCTTCCTTAACAGGAAATTTTGCTCAACTGCTCAGCTTAGCACCTTCCAAATGGGCCCTGTGCTTTCTCATCATGATTCCTTCACTCAAAACATCCACCCCACCTAGAATATCCTTCAAAACTTCTGGCTGTTCTTGAATACCTAATTCAAACACCATCCCCTCAAAAAAGCCTTCCCTTATAACTGATCCAGAATGAAGTCATCACAGCTACCTTTTCTCCAGTTCCAGTAATTAGACAGCTGAAAGACACTGAGGGCCTGAGTTAGGACAAGGGAAGCAAGAATGCACAAAGAGAATAGATTCAAAGTCCCTAATCGTGGTCAAATGGTCAGGGCCACATGGCTGATGGTAGATGTAATTATTGATGCTTCTTTGCCAGAAATTTGGGAATGAGGCCGAGGCCATGGAGAAGACATGAACCTTTTCCCATACATACAATTTCTACTAAGTACAATATTTAGAACTTGAGGCTGAAATGACCACTGGTCTGATCTAATGGGAAAATTCTTAAGATTCTATATTTTCCCAAAGTAGGAAGTAAAGAAACATCTCTATACCAGAGAGATCTGCTGCTGACTCTAACTACAGTAATTTCTCATTGTGAAGTTACTCCCCCCTCCCCCCACAACTGGTTCATCACAGACACCCGACTTGAAATGAAAGATGACTGACGTCACTTCTGAGATTTTATTACTTGAAATACTGGAAATGAAGGTTATAGCTTTTGTGGTCTCTGAGACATACATGAGCATGTCTCAGTCTGTATTGCCTGAAATAAATTTGCTACAATCACTGTTTTACAATATGCTAAAGATATATTACCAAAATAAGCTTGCCTCTCCACAGACTAAGTGAGCCAAAGGCATTGTGTTCCATCTTTACAATGAAATGCAGATTTCTCATTGAAAGACTAATCTTCAGTTTCAAAAGATTGAACAAAATGGTGCTTAAAAAGAATTATAGCTGGTTAAATATAAGCTGCTAAAAACATCTAAGACAAGAATATTCTCTGAGTATCAAAGCATTTTCATCTGCTTATGATTTAAACAATTTTTTTTTCAACAGAAGACCTTGTCCTAGTATTTTCTTCTGAGATCAGCAAACAAAAATCATTAAGTATGCTGACCCAGAGCCTTCTTTACTGAAATGATCTTATTTCTCCCTAACTGTGTCAATGAGATTACTTCACACTGGGGAGATTGCCCCCTCCCCCAGCCTTGACATCTCACTAACAGGACTGAAGAGTTAAAATTCCTCTCTTCTGGCCTGGACCTACTTACAGCAGGATTGAAGCGATCCCTGGTAGGACCCTCAGGCATCACTTCCCCTCAGGACCACTGCTCACTCGCAGAGTGACCAGTTTGAAACTCTGCTTAAAATTAATTATCCACCCCTTCTTGAGTCTTCTTGGCCCAATAGAGTAGTCTCTATCCTCCAATATAACCTACTCTTCTTTAACCTCGCCAGCCTCCAGACGCTTGGCTTGGGTCTTCAAGAACTCAGGACTTGTCAGGACACTTCCCTGGATAACATTACTTTCTCACTCCAGCTGGTATCTCAACTAGATCCCAAAGTACAGGCTTCTCTGCAGCTCCCTGAAGGGGTGGTTGTCTGATACCATTTGTCTTGAAGGAAGAGGCAGATCTCATTTCTCATTGCCACATCCAGATGAATACTCCCGATTCTGCCCTGAAAACTTTGGCTTTACCACCCTACACTTTTCATTGCAATGATCTACCTTCCTTTCCTCTCTGCCAACTAAAAGAATTTTTCCCTTGGTCATTCTCTTTCTCTCCACACTTTTATTTCTGTGATATTTTTTGGTGGGTTTCATAGTGACATAGATCCTTGATTTTTTTTCTTTTTCTTTTTTTTTCCATCCATTGGAATTATCCTGTATCCCACCCCAGCCACTCACCTTCATGACCACACCCTCTTCCTTTTCATCACCAATAATTTTCACTTCAAATTTTCAAGTATCCCTTTCACAATTATAGCCCATGATCTTTTCAGCACAATTCTTTTTTAACTTGAACTCCAATGCTTTGGCTCCTTTCGTATATCCAAATCATTGGTCTCACCGCTCTTGCCCTGCCCATCAGGTTCTCACTTCCCTCCATGCCCAGCTTAAATTCCACGGTCCGTGTCTACAATCATCCCCTCATAAACTCTCCCGGATCTCCTGCTCATCTCTCCCACCAGAGATTCAGCTGACAAAATGGCAATCCTGGCTAAATTCGGCTTTCTGCCTACACCCAAACCAACACGAAATGTCAGGGAAAAGTCTATACCCTTCTAACTAAGCCCACTTTAAAACCACGACCACAAACATCAACTGTGCCCTCCACATTAAACAGGAATTCCAGCATACTGTCCTAGTGAATTCATTCTCCTCCCCTCGGAGACAAGTATATCTCACACACTCTTCTTCGCTTAGAACTCAACACATCTTATACATTCTTCCCTCAGGTGACGACTTCATTTCCTCTTGTAGTTAAAAAAAAAAAGAAAAAGAAACACACAGAAGGGAACCTTCATAACCTGCAGCCAATCATACATCCTATCTCCCACTGGGCACACATTTCACCTGCCCTCTTATAATGGTAACTGAACTGTATGTCCTTTCTGAGGCCTCTCCCTTCCCTTAGGCAGTGAACCCATCCCCTCTTGCCTGCTCAAGGACTTAGAAACAGCAATAATCTCCAGTATCTCCTGAGTAAGCATGTTTGGCCACCTACCAGATCATATATATCAGCAAACACATCGTAATATTTTGAAAAAAAAAAAAAAGCCTTCCCTTGGCCCTGCATCTTTCCTTGGTCCTGTCAATGCCACTCGCCATTTCTTGGCTCCTGTCCATAGCAGAACTATCTAAAAGAGTGTACATGCTCTCTATACCCAATTTTTCACTCCTCATTCTTTCTCGAACCCCTTCCACTGGGGTTAACATGTCCTCCATTTCACTAAATCCACTCCTTTTAAGATCTCTAATGAGCTCTGTATATTGCCAAACTTGGAAGACTTTTCTTGGTCTTCATCTAATTTGGCTTTCCAGCATCATTTGATAACTTACCACCCTCTTTTTCTTGGAACATTTTTCTCCTCCTTATACTTGGAACATCATATGTTTCTGGTTTTCTTCTTACCTCCCTGTCTGTTACCTCCCACTCTCATTTACTGGATTTCTTACGCCTACCCGAGGCTCAGTCCTCGGACCTCTTCTCTATCAATACTCATACCCCTCAAATGATCTTCCTTCTTCTATTGCTTTTAGCACTATCTATGTGTTATGGCCCCAAGTGCATGTTTGTATCCTCTGGCTTCTCCCATAAACTCCACATACATCCGACTCCCTACAGGACATTTCCACTTAGATATCTAACAGGAATCTCTGCAGACTTTGGAACAATCAAAGAATCCATGCCACTGAGGACCAATAACCATGAGAAGGTGTTTAACGTCACTAATAATCAGGTTGTGCCAAACAAAAAGCAAAACACATTTTTCCCATCACATAATTATTACCAATTATGCTTCCATGAATATTTATGTGCATGCCTTCAGTGCACATGTGCATGCAATTCTGTTGGGAATTATGGGATCATAGGGCTTGTAGAAGTTCAACTTGAGACAAAGCCCAACTTTTCTAAACTGTTTATATACATATATTCTCAGCTGTGTTTCAATCTCCTGTTTTTAACCTCCCTGTGGCTACTACCAGTAATTTTTGTTTTCATCAGCCTGCTGTGTGTAGTGTTGTGACATCATGTTTTTGATTTGCATTTTCTTGATTACTGGTGAGGGTCAACACCTTTTCCCTAGGGGCCAAGAAAACTCAACAATGATATTTAGGAATGCCAGCTCAAGTGGTTAAACCAACAGGGTGATGATCATAAACATCAGGAGGATGGCTACCCTTGAGGAGAATGGAAGATAAACAACCAGAAGAGGCTGTGTAGCAGGGGAGGGGCCTTCATAACACTGGCAGTACTGGCTCTCTCCCCACCGTGTGCAGTAGTGACACAGAGTTAATTCTGTGATCAGACATTGGCCTATAAAATCTTGTTTGTTTACTCTTCTGGATTTGTTTCACTTCACAGCAAAAATTTCAAATAAAAGGTTAAGTAACAAAATTAATATTATTTGAGTACCTATTATGTGCAATATGACAAATATTGGGGATTCAGCAAATTATGAGGAAGGTTCTTTCCCTCAAGGTGACTGTGAATCACACAATTAAGAGGTGGAAAGCATGAACTGCTCCTAGAGAACTTAGAACCCATAAAAGATGTTCAGGAAGAGGGAGATTTCTGATGGGCTATCGAATGTGACTAGGATTAGATAATAGAAGGCATGATGGACCCTTTTTGATTGTGACGGCAGTCAACTCTCAATCTCCACACATGCACACACACACACTGATACCCAGATACCCATAGTCATACACATACTCACTGTATTAGTTTGCTAAGGCTGCCACAACAAAATCCCACAAACTGGGTGGCTTAAACAACAGAAACATATTGTCTCAAAGTTCTAGAGCTAGAAGTTGGAAATCAAGGCGTGGAAGGAGTTGTTGGTTCTTTCTGATGTCTGAGAGGAAGAATCTGTTCCTGGCCTGGAAATGGCTATCCTCCCTCTGGATTTTTTCACATTATCTTCCTTCTTTGACTTTCACTGAGTCAAAAGTTTTCCATTTTATAAGGATACTGGCCATATTGGATTAAGGCCCATCCTAATGATCTCATTATAATCTGATTACCTCTTAAAGACCCTGTCTCCAAATAAGGTCCCATATAATTGGGACACAAACCCATAACACTTACATATGCACATATACTCACAAATTCACATACACGTGTATGCCCGTACACACACACAATAACACATACACAAACTCCCATTCACACAGACTCCTACACATACCCTTACACACATACATGCATATGAATTGCTCCAGGAGAGCAAACTCTCCAACACACTCACATATACACACACACCCATGTATTGTCAGAATACACTGAAACACACATACATACTCACACACCCAGATTACACTTTCCCACATGAACTCATACACACTCACATGTGAACATCACACACACACACATCTCACTCTGTAGGGGTGATGCTCTTTCCCCCAGCCTGCTCCTCATGGCACCCCTTCTCCTTGGAGGAATGTGACCCAGGCCAAGGAAAGCAGAGCCTTCACCCAGGGTGAGTCTGACTGGAACTAAGAGAAGACCGCCCCCTTCCTCTCTGGAGGCAAATTTGGAAAGGGTCCCAGTAGGAACTCCCAGGCTGCTGTTGGAAGCACTACTTCTTGGTCATCTGCGGGATAAGCCTGTCTGCTGGAGGGAAATGAAGGAGACCCATGTGAGAGAAAAAGAAAAGGAGCCTTAATGACCCTTATCCTCGGGTTCCAGGTTCCATGACAGTCTCAGAGTCAGCTGCACCCTCCCTTGCTAACAATTGAGTAACTCCCCTTTGCTGCCCAAGTTAGTTCAGTTTGGGTTTCTGGCACTTGTAATTTAAAGAAGACAGATTCCCTAAAAGGACATTCCAGTGGAAGCCTAGGGAGTGTGAAGAGTACTGTGATGACAGGTGAGTGACTAAAATGGAACTTATGGCCACGGTTGGGTTTTCTCGTTGTTGTTGTTCCATTTTGTTTTATTGTTCCAGAGGCATACTGCTCTCCAGCCATACTGCCTTCTTTCAGTAGTTCACCAACCTCTCCCCCAGCAGACTCTGCAATCCCGCCTCCTCATACAGCACATCTGTTTGTGTGTCAGTGTCTCCAAAAGTATAGCCCGTCCTCTTTTTGAAAATCATGTCCCTTCATGGCATCCCCCAGCTCAGAATTTTGATTGTTTTCTCCACAGCACTCTATCACAACTTGGAATTATTTGAGGTGCTATTAACTTGGGCCTACCTTTCTCCTCCTTTAGACTACAAGCCCCCTCAGGAGAGGAACTGCAGGTGTGTTGTTCCCCCTTTTATTTCTGGTACCCAGCATCCAATGTGGTACACTGCTGGGTGATCCAAGGCCCACAGGAGTAATAGGGATGGGGCTGATGGAGGCTTCATTACTGCAGGAACTCCCCAGCTACGGCCCCCAATGCAGGCCTTTTGAAAAGACCATTTTATTTTTGTTTTTTTAATTTATTTAACAGAGAAAGAGGTCACAAGTAGGCAGAGAGGCAGGCAGAGAGAGAGAGAGGGGAAAGCAGGCTCCCCTGCTGAGCAGAGAGCCTGATGCAGGACTCAATCCCAGGACCCTGGGATCATGACCTGAGCCAAAGGCAGAGGCTTTAACACACTGAGCCACCCAGGGGACCCCTGAAAAGACCATTTTCAATTGGCAGTTTCACCTTGGATTCCTACACCTCTCACTCACTGAGGTGGTGCTGTTTTCAACTCCTTCGTGACACTTTCCCTTAGCCTCCAGGCTTCACCCCACAGAAATCTCCTACTGTGTGACCTGCTTGCTTCAAGGGTATATAGTGCCTAGGCCCATTATTTTTAGCACAGCGACCAGTGGGTGACTTTGTTTTGGTTTGGGCCAAATAAGAAAACATGTTGAGAATTTTAAAGTGATGAATAAGTCTTAATGTTTTAATTCCTGTCCCCCACATACCCCTCTCCATTTTTTAAATTTCTCAACCCCTAAGGTTTCCTTAGAGAGCATGCCACAGGCAATGCTGGATTTGAGACAGAGCAGTGAAGAGAATGCTTTGCTCAGAACACGCATGGTGACATGCAGGCAATTCTCTGTCAGGAGAGCCCTCTTTGGGGCCAAGGAGAGGGACTACTCAGAGTCCCTACTCACAAAATCCCATTTGAGTGAAAACATCTATTTCTCAAAGAAACACCCGTGTCAGAAGTGACCATGGTTTATTAACATTCCAGAGTCTTAGGTACCAGAACTGTCATTTGCCACAGAGAGTCCTCCAGAGAAAAAATAGTTAACTGTGTTGTATTTAAGACACCTGAAATGCACATTTGCTCCTCCTTTTCCTTTCAGACCCTCCATCTTAGGGAAAACGAAACTGACAAGTTACTGGCAATTCAGGACTGTGTAGTATCGTGTGTCAGAAATCAGTACGGAACGTTACACTCACTTTGCCTGTAACTTTTTACAGCCTTTAAATTGCCATCTCTCTAACTACATTTCTTCAAACAATATTGCCATTTGAGCGGTATCAATCAGACAGGATTGCCCTTGGACATCAAAACTCTCAGAGACAGCCCTCGTGAATAAATTCTGATTACTCCTGTATTCCTAAGAGAAAATGTATTTTTTCAGACGGTTGTGAGCTGTGAGTGGGCATTTAATAAAAAAATAATATCGACTTCTCATTTGTAGGTGTCTGGTGCTCAAATTAGGGAATCTTCCTACCACAACCACCCCAGGCCTAGCTCCTTCTAAGCCACGGCCTTAACACTCCATTGCTTTGCCTAATTCCTAATTCTAAGCAACTCTCATGACCTAGTTTGTTTTGTTGATTAAAAAAACGCACCAGTTTAAACTTCACATTTCAAGTTTGATTGCTGTGGGACAAACTGGCTCATAAATCTTCGCTAGGCTACTAGTAACTAGGGAGAAGTCGCTTTCTTCAGTAAACATCCCCTGCTTCTCAGTAATAGGGTGCCTTCCATCACCCAGAGGTTTTTTCCTTTTAATTGAGTGTTTGTTGAAGCATGACTCTGAGATAGGAGGCCTATTCAGGAATAGAAATTGCAGCCCAAAGTGCCCATTACTTACCTGAGACAGGGCCTGAGACCAGCTACACCTTATAAAGCCGGGTTGCCGGGGCATGCAGATTTGGGCTGCTGGGCCAAATAGCAACATTGCCAAAAACCGCAGAGGTACAGGGAGATCAGGGGAGCCTGGGTCTGGGTGGCCTCTTCACCTTCTACAAAGCTGAGAGTTAAAAAAAATAATAAGAAGAATGCAACTACTCTATGTTCACTTCCTCATCTCCCACCACCCACCCACCCCCAAAATTTCCTCTCCACAAATGGAAAATTCAACTTCTCGGCACACCAGAACCACATATCTGTGGTTTTCCCACCTATTTTTCCTGTGCGTGCTTTCGAAGCTTCTTCTACTCTTTGAAAGGAGAAGAGAACGAACGCTTTTCAAATCTCCATTTTGCGCCCGGCATTCTATTAGCCGCTTTCCAACAAGGCAGTTCTCTTGGTCCACAAGTTAAGACTCCTGGGAAGACATTTGCTCCGTCTTAGCTCTCCCAGTGCAGATCTCATGGGCCCCATTTTTCCTAACCCGGAGTTCTTCTTACACATCAATATGGATAAGGTTTTACTTTGAACGGTTCATTCTTCCAGGAATGACAGATGTCAGATTAAAGTGCAAAACTCCCCAACTTTACATTCCCTGCATTCACCTCCAATCAATAAACGCATCCTGGTGCTTCTCAGCAGGAAGACACTCCTCATTATAGCCCTCCTCTGCAATGCCAGGGAACTCTCCTCCCAGCCCTTCAGAGCGTACACTATTTTGCACATACACTTCTCACCCCTGATGTGAGGCAGTATAGTGTCTTCAAATGTGATTATCTGAATTCTAGCAGAAACATTTGAGGTACATCTGGGTGGCCCCCTGTCCTGAACTGAACCTTGCCGTGCTACAGAAATGGTTCATTATGGATACCTAAGAAGAGCTATGGCTTTCCTCTTGGCTGGGATAAATTACAGTGTGACTTGTCCCTGGTATCCAGCATGTTGGGAGCCCTTTGCCTTCAGACAAAATGGCGCTAAAATCACAAATATCTGCCTCACAGAAATACCTGAAGGTTGTTCTTCTCTCTCCTCTCCAACATAACAAAATCTCGGCTTTGATCATTGCTTGTCCTCACTGCCCTACTCCTTTGCCCACGCCTTCTCTGTCTTGGGCTCCTCAAAGTCTGTTTTCCCTCCCTATGAACTATCCATTCCTGAATAACAGCATAAAACCCTCCCCAAGAAGGTGGGAGAAACACATGCCTGTGAATAAGTATATTTAAATATTAAATATTCATTGGAGATTGAGTCTATTATAATAAACTTTAACATAAAATTACAATTCAATAAGCAACCATCTATGACATGGGCTGGCCACTATAGTTTTGGTCATAAATTGCAGAAACTAACCCAAACTTGCTTAGAAAACAAATGAGAATGTACTGGGAAAATATTAGAGAATATCACACCTAAATCACAGAAAGAACAGAGATGTAAGGTGGGCAAAGGTCGAGAGGACTCACAGAGTCAAAAAAGAAGTCTGTCTCATTTTCTCTCCATCTCCCTCCCTATCTGTCTCCCCCTTGCCCTCTTCTCTCTGGCTTTCTCTGTGTCTATTTTCCCTCACATTAACTCCTGATGGTTTTTGACTTAACATCTTATATCTTCCAGCACTAGAGAAGACCTGATTATCTCTCTTGGTTTGACCTTGTAAATCCTGGGATAGGATACTAGTTGGCTCAGTTTGGTTCAGATGCCACCTTTGAATCAGTTAAGTATCTGGGTATGGGAGATGAGCTGTGGACTTTAAGAACATGGCTTTGACTGTATGTGTGGAGAAGAAAAGCACTTCCCAAAAAAAGAAGATGTTTAAGTTAGGGTAATGCTAATTACTGGCAACTGATAAGTCCCTATGTCTCTGTGGTTTACCATGATGAAAGTTTATGTCCTGCTCATGACACAGTTCTGGCCAGATGACTCTTCTCCACAAGGAGCACAGGAAGAAGAGGAAATGGATTTTGGTGACATGATCTGGTCTCTATCATAAGAGGTATACTATCCCCTAGTAAGGGGAATCAAGGAAAGGGCATTCTTGGTCTCCCAAATAACAGGTGTCCATTGTGCTAGACATAATATATCAGTGTGTAACACAGTCACCAAGAAACAACTATTTCTGAAAGAAACTACAGACAAAAAATATAAAAATACACAAAAAAAAAACCCTGAACATGTAACTATGAGAAACCTCAAGGGAAACGGGAAAAATGGGGGTTTTAAGAAAATGTTTGCTATGTTCCAACAGACCATCCTGGGGAATGTTCTTGTTTGATTATCCCATGGTCTTACAAAGTACCAGATTTCTGATTCCTCCTCCACCAGCCCAGAAAATAATGAAGTCATTTTATTTGTATATATATCCCCACCAGAGATCTTCATCAGTGCCAGAGATTGCAATGAGCTAACACAATAAAAGCTGGAATCAAGAACTTTCCTTGTTCCAATTCCTTGATCCCAGGTTTATCTGTGTTTCCTCATAAGATCTTTATTTGCCACAAAGAGACTGCAGCTGATTCTTTTTTCCAGCCCTGACCTCATGATTTCAATTAACCAGCCTCTTGGAACAAAGTATACGTCCTCATCAGTCTCTTTTAGTTATGTCTAGGTCAAGGATCTGCCTCTCACTCCCACCTGCAGTTTTCAATGATGCCTTTGGGCCCTGCTTCCTCTTTTCCTTCTCTTCCTCCGGATGGAACATCTACCAGCTCTACAATTTCCCTATGTCACTGGTGAGATCCATCCATACCCATCCAGGCAGGTGCCTCTGGCCACCTTAATCACCTTCTTTCTCATACCTTACGTCAAAGTAATTATTGAGACAGTCCTTGGGGAGGGGGCAGAGTAAACAGGGCAATCATGGAGGAAACTAAAAACTGTAGGACAGAAAAAAAAACCTACCTAAGCACAATGACACCTCTAAAAAAGTCTTCAAGACTGATGAATGGGTACAAACCTTTGTAATTTAGGAAGAATCTCAAGGCAAACCTTTAAACTCACAAAAGCATCCCAAATGACTGCCTCGTTCATTTTTAGGATTCAGAATGGAGTCCAACGTGAAACAGGGCACAACAAGCATCAAACATGGTTCCTCCTTTAATCCTCCACATTCCCCCAACACCTTCACAAAAGAACCTGCCAGACACGTCATCAGCTCTCCTCTCTGGAAACACTGCAGCAAGGCAAAGAGTGGAGTGAACCACTCACCACATGACAGAGTAGCAGAGATAGGTCAGGAAATAAAACTCGGGATTTCCTCCCTGGCGCCTACCTTAGCATGCAGCCATTCTGCTGCACATGTTTTTCATAACAGACCTCAGGGGTTTGAATTATTGCTGGGTTTTGCTTTTCTAGGTGGATAGGGAGAATTCAGGTGGAGAACACTAGTAAAATGCAAGAAGTTAAAGCATTATTGGTATAACAAATAGAGAATGTTTTGTTCCAGTTGAAAGAGCTCCAGTATTTCATCCCAAAGTCATCTTCTGGGAAAACCGAAATGTAAGGAGTCTGACACACACTGAATAAGATTTAGTAGGCACATTTCCAGGGTATGCACAGGGCCCGTGTTTTGCTGATTTTACACTTCCTCTTTAACCTTAGGTCTACCTGGCCAAATATCTATAGTGCCTCATACGAGCAAACTTTTGGGGCAATGTAGTCAACAGAGCACAACATTTTTATTATATATTAGTTTCTCTTTTCACATGCTTGTATTTGCAAGACATAAGCCCTGATCATAGCCAACTTTCTCCTCAAATTATACAAAAGCAGTTTCAAAGGTATTTTGTTCTGTAGGAAAAAGGACTGGAAGAAAAAATTGCCCACATATTAATAACAAGTGCTAGATAAAGGTTTTATTAAGTGTGAGATTTTTTTCTGTTTTCTATTATTTCTATAATCCTGCCTAGAGTTTAGGCTTTTTGTTTGTTTTTAAGATTTATTCGGGGAGGAGGAGGCACACAAGCAGCGGCAGAGGCGGAGGGAGAAAGAATCAAGCTGACTTGTGCTAAGCCTAATACGGAGCTGGTTCCCACAGCTCAGAGATCACGACCTGTGCCATAGTTAAGAGTCCCACGCTCAACCCACTAAACCACCCCCGTACTGCCAGATTGCTTTTTTAATCAGAAATGAAACAGAGGCGCCATGGCTCAGTCGGTTGAGAGTGGGACTCTTGATTTCCGCTGGGGTCATGATCTCAGGGTCATGGGATCAAGTCCCTAGTCAGCTCCGCCCTTAACGTGAAATCTGCTTGAGATTCTCTCTTCCTCTCCCTATGACCCTCCCCTTGCTCACACTCTCTCTCTAAATAAATGAAATCTTTAAAAAAATGAAGAAAGGAAGGGAGAGAAGGGGGAAGCGAGATTAAAAATAAAACTGAAAAAAAGTTACCACCTATGAAGGAAATGTACCATTCCAAGCTTGCCCACGTCACCTCTAGAGGACAGGCCAAGCCCTTGAGTGGCAGGTGAGGAGCTCCTAGAGGCCATCGTAAGACGCACTGTGACACGGGGTCAACCTGAGCGCCTGCCTTTAAAGCCCAGCACAGCTCCTAGCTAGTTGTTTGACCTTGGACGGATTGCCTTATACTTCTGGCGCTTCGGGTTTCTCCTTGCTCACCTGTAAGGTGTTCTGGTAGGCAGTTAGTTAGGTTTTAACAGCATACCTGGAGGTCAGCGACGAGGAAGTTCCGGCCAGGTATGTGGAACGTCAGAGGCGTGTCCTGGCAGCGCGTCACAAGAAGCCGGCTCAAGAAGGCAGGATCTAGATGGCGGATGCCATGTGGGGAAATTACTCCCCGCCCCCCCAATAAACTGAGAAGAAAAAGCAGCGTCCCACCCCAGGCAATGAATATTCTGCTGCCTACTTAGCAACTGTCAATAAAAGATAGAAAACCAACCCCCTGAGGTGTCTGTCTGTCTCTCTCTCTCTTACCTGCTCTTTTGTCTCTGAAGAGGGTGGTTTTCGCTTTAATAAATTTCCCTGCTTGTGTCCCTGCTTGTCCATGGTGCTGCGTGTCTGTCTTTTAATCTATTCTGGTGACAAGACCAAGAACCTTTCCTGACTCCTTTGGGTCTGGCTGGTTCAAGGCCCCAGGCCCCATGGTCACCCCAGTTCAGTGGCAACAAAGCAGGGTAAATACTCAATTATAAGACGGGGAAGCCCAAGGCACCTCCTTGGCGAAAAAGCTGTGGGTTTTGTTGTTGTTGTTGTTTCCCCTTTGTTCCTTATCCTGCTTCTCTTCTTGCTAGGACCTGTACCAGCTCTCCACTCTATACAAGACTCAGAATGCAAACAGTGCCTGTCCTCCTCGTAAGCAACAAGGAGTTAATGGTCTCTGTAGAAGAGAGAACATCTGAGGAAGGACCAGGTGAGAATGGTGAAGCTATCATATGTGTATTCCAACCCACTGTTAAACATCTTGAAACCATGACCCCTTGTTTCAGGGAATAAATGACTTATGATGGACAGCTGGACCTTGTCCTCGTTCTGACCAGTTCCTAGATGCCCAAGAGGACACCTGCACCAGACTACAATCATCAGTAAAAACCCCCAGTCCCGGGGCACCTGGGTGGCTCAGTGGGTTAAGGCCTCTGCCTTCGGCTCAGGTCCCAGGGTCCTGGGATCGAGCCCTAGGAGCCTGCTTCCTCCTCTCTCTCTCTGCCTGCCTCTCTGCCTACTTGTGATCTATCAAACAAATAAAATTTTAAAATAAAATAAAATAAAATAAAAACCCCCAGTCCGGAAAAAAGACCAGACCCATGCTCCTTTCCTTTCCGAGTCTCCCAGATGATGGTCCATTTGTATCTGCTATGTCTTTAATAAACTCTGCTTTTGCCTCCTGATGGCTCACATTTGATTTTCATCCAATGTGAAGCCAAGGACCCTTTTGGCTGGTCTGCAGGACCCCCTCTAGGTCCTCGGAACTGGCCTGCCGACATCAAAATCGCTTTACAACCTAAAAGTCACAGGAGCCAGGAACATGTAGTTTCCTCCAATGTAGGTCAGGATTTAGAAGGGCAGGGAATAAAGTTGAAAGCAAATGGGCAAATGATTGGCATAGCTATTATCCTTATTTGCCAAGAAATAGCTCTTTAAAAGCACTTTAAATTTGCTTAAAACCACATTTGGTAGTTTTCCAAAGCAAATTTTGGGAATACACTAATCTCAAGGACAGGTCCAGTGACTAGCCCCAAAGAATCGTCTCCCATCCCCACACCAAGATTCATGCCTGTGATTCTGTTGAAGTGCTACAAAGTACACTGACTTGCTTCTGGGAGAGTGTTCATAATGGGTCCCTGATTTCTTCCTGTGCCTTTCAAGACACGCATAACACAGACATTCTTATGCATATCGAGACTTCCAGTACTTCAGTTTCCATATTTTTGGCATGGAATGCTATTACCTATCATACCCTGAAGCCCAATTTTCACAAAAGTACCTTATAAACTGTGAAGTGCTTTACACAAATGACTTGTCATTACCTTTTGATTCCTGTTCTTTTTTTGCTACCCCATGCCACTCCTCTTACCAGGGATAACTTGGTCATCCTGACATGTTAAAAGACACCTTGAACATGTGTCCAAAAAAGCAGCCACCAAATAGAGTAGCTTCTGCTAAATTCCCTTGTGATCCCAAACTAAATCAGCCTAAGGCATGCTGATAAAATGAGCTTGTTCACATATTAGAGTTTTCGCCTGACCACACAGATGCATACCCCTTCAGGGTCTTCTTCCAAAATATGGCAATTGATGGATCTATAAGCATGCTCCTGTTACCGCAAAAGCGTATTTAAGCACATTTTTAAAACACAAGGTATTGAGGAAACAGAAAATCTAAGTCAACCCTGAAACAGAGTCACAAACACTGCCCCCTTGTGGAATGTCTGTTCTGGGGTAGGCATAGCACAGACCTCATCCCTCTTTATCTGCCCAGCCTCCTGCAAGATGAGTATTATTATCCCCATATTACTGACGGGGAAACTGAGGTTCAGAGATCTAAAGTATCTTTCTCAAGGCCATGCGGCTAGCAAGCAGCAGAGCTAAAAGTTGGATCAATAATAATGCATGGGCATTCTGCCCACTCCCAACACTGCAGCCTACCATAGAATAAGTGTGTCTTCAGAGATCTCTGTTTTCCTTTCATTTCCCTTTTGGCCATTTCAAATGCAGGCTATGGCCCTGGCAGCTCCACTCCACACTGTGTGGCCCACACAGGAAGAGCTCGAGGCAGGCTTCCCTGACCACAACAATACGACCCCTCAGATCTCTGCTGCTCCTGGCAAGCTGCAAACATGAGTGAAGTCCAGTGGCTGTCCTCAGAAATCCATCACCATGTTCACAAGGAAGCTGTGCTTCCTCCTGCCTGCTCCCAGCTCACAACAGACCACAACAGGGACGTTAAAGCAAGGCCATCCGAGGAAGACAGGCAACACCTTGGAGAGGCCTCCCCAGTGGCCTAAGATTCTTCCACCCAACTTTCTTTCCTTCTCTCATTCACTCAGGTCAGACCAGGCTCTTGGCCTGCTGGCTCTACCCCTTGTCCTCATAAACATTTCCTCTGGTCAATCTCTGGTTTGCCCAACCCAGCCTGAAGTCCACTCCAGAGAGGACCCAGACTAAACAGCATCTCTTACATAGTTCTAGTTCTTTCTCTCCCCTGTGTCTCCTGGTCTCCAACTCCCAGCATCCAACTTCAGAGGCACCAACGCCCTCAGCCAATCCAACTTCAGAGGCACCAACGCCCTCAGCCAATCCACCCACCTCACTCACACCACTCCTTCCAGGCCCCAAACTGGGGGAGGGATTAAATGTTTTCCCCATTTTCAGCACCTCTCATTCAAGCATCAATTCAATCCCCCTTTGCTGCTTGAATAGCCCCTCATCAGAGAAGAATGTTATAAATCTACAGCCGCTAAGGTGTAAATATTAACAGCTTAATGTGCTATCTCCCCAGGGAGCCTGCATTTTAAAGAGGCCAAATGAGAGGGCAATCACTTAACCCAAAGAAATGAATAAATCTACAGATACTTCTTGAGTACTCAAGTCAGGGAGCTCAAGAGAAGCTGAATTCAAATTTAAAGAATGTAGCTCCTGCATGGAATTTAAATAATGCTGCGGGAGATCTTTTGGCTGGGAGATCTTTTTCTCACCAGAGCAACTTACCCTGCTCAACAACACTTTGAAGAACATCCTAGAGAAAACCTCTCTCCCCCCGTCAATGTTTTGTTTTGTTTCGTTTCGTTTTTTTTTTTTTTAAAAGGTTGACCTGGACAAGATCTTGTTCCTGCAGGTAGAGGAGTTGCAATCCAGCCCAAGACCATCCAAACTCCAGCGGGTGAGGAGAATCAAGATAATTCTCTACTCTTGTCTTCCCCTGGTTCCTTCAAGTTACAGCTTTTTGCTTACAACAAGCTGGGGAACTCGACAAGTATGTGTTTTATCCCAGAGGGGACGCCATCTTGGGCCTTACAAAGCACTAGCCCGGCTCTTCACTGAGCACTGGGGGCAGGCTGTCTCATTTACAAAGGCTTATCCCCTGAACATAAGAAAACAGGCAATACTGTCATCTTCCTGAAAGCTGAGAGTGAAGAATAAGTTAATACTTTCAAAGTACTTTAAGATATATGACACAGTAAATAACTTCCTATTGTTGGCTAGACGGTGTTATGGGTGCTTGAATATTAAAACAAAACAAATACCCTCAAAGCACTTAATAGGGTGAGTAATTACGCAGTCATTCAAATGAATGCCCTCAGTGTAGAGTCTCCAAGTCAAGCATAATACATGCACACAGACCTCTTTTTTCACTCAAAAAAAAAAAGAGAGAAAGAGAAACTCACACACACGTGCACATACACATAAAAGCAACAATAACAACACGTAATGCAAATTAATGCATCATTATTTTTCTGCATTTTAAACACAAAAGTGTAGAAATTTGCAGTTATGATAAGGTAAGGTCTTTGGCTCCAGGCCAGCTGGCACAGGCTAATGGACAATGACCCCAAATTATTAATCTGCAGATCTGCTCCCACTTCAGTCATCAACTAACCATGGGACACTAGCAAAGGCATTTACCCAACCTGTGTCTCCATTTTTATATCTACAAAAATAAAACAATACATTCAAATGATTTCAAGTTGGCTATTAGCTTCACAGGAAGGTTGTGAATATTCATGAGATGCAGCTCAAAATTCTTTCTTACCCTCAGAATAAAAATCTCACTGTGAACCAAAAACATTCCAAAACTATAGGGATGCCATGTCCCCTGAAATAATTCACCCTGAGTTATTGGAGTCAGACTGCTGAAAAACATTGGTTGAATAGAAAAGGACATTCCAACCAGGAAAGAAAAAACTGAGCCAAGAAAGGGTTAAGACTGATGACATGTCCCTCCCAGTAACAGGACCCAAGGCTTCAGCAGCCTGAGCTGCTCAGAAGGGCCTTTGACAGTTTTAGGAAGCCTTATATTCAAAAGCAAAGAGACTGCACCTTCCCTCCCCCACCCACAGCCCTATGCTACAAGAGAGTTACCTCAAAACACAATCTCAATAAGAGAGAATTCCTCCAGTGGACTCTGGGTGCAGTTAAATCATCACCTTCTTCTGAGAGTCTTCCCTGATCACAATTGTCCTTTCTCTAGTTCCTCTGTGAGATGCCCTGTGTTTCAATGATACCTTTTATATTGTGCTGTAAATACTTGCTTTACTCATGTCTTCCTGTAAATGATGAGTTCCTTGAGAGTAGAAGATGTAGGGAAGGAAAAATAATTTTCCCTCTACCTCTCTGAATTTTTGGCTGTAACCCCTCCAATAAAAAGCATATTAATAAAATAACAGAAAACAAATAGACATTGATTAACAGGTATACCACATGTTTACATGGGAGACACATAAGGGAAAATGAGTAACTCAAAGAAGTAGCTTAGAATTCAGACTTAAATACCATCTTACTAGAGAAAGGAAGGAGAGTTTACAGGCAACTTAGAGGACAGTGAATGGTTTTTAAGGAAGATGAACAAGCCCTCAGAAAAACTGATAGGAGGTGTGATAGTTTGTGACAAACTTTGGGTGGGGTATTAACTTCCAGTCTCCTCTCCTGTGCAAGAGACAATCTTGATGAAACCCTTAAGAGGCCATTAATGACAACTGAGCTCTTTTTGGAGGTTGTGTCTTTGGGCAGATAAGGGATGTTCAGGAGAAAACCAGAGAAAGGAGAAAGGAGAAAGCCCCTTCCTGCATTGCCACTTTTCAAATACCTACAGCTCAGTAAAATCATTACGCCAAAGTAGCATATTTTGGGGTGGCATATTTCGGGGTGACATAGCTTTCAAGATTATACTCTTTAATAGGGGCTTAGGACAGTTCCTGGCACATAGTAAGTGCTCAATAAAGTTCTAATGGATATGTGAATGAATGAGATTACAAAGGCGGATAAAGTACACCTGTGCCCTTAAGCAGCTAAAACTCCAGAAAAAGTGAATAAGACTAGAAACCAAAGATTTAGGACAAAGCAGAATATTAAGAGGTGTGACTAAAACTTGATATGATATGAATTTAAATGAAGAAACCACCCCAGGAGTGGAGGAAAAATACACGGCTTTAAATAGGATCATAAATAAGGAACGACATCTGAGAAGTGACAGAACCTCTGCAGTCCTTACAATTCCCCACAAGTCCCCCAACCACATCTCCTACCAAACCCCTCACTTGCTCCACACCAGCCACACGGGCCTTCTGCCTTTCTCTCAAGCTCACCAGCAATTCTTTACCTCCGGGCAGTTGCACATGTGATTTCCCTCTATTTGGAATACTCTTCCTGCAGATACTTGCATGGTAAACTCCTGCATTTCCTTCACTGCTCTTGTTTTCTGTTTTTTATCAATAGACTCGTTAAGTGAATGTAAAGCAACTTTTTAGGCTACTTAATTGTAAACTTAGGACCAAGTGTCATTTCAAAGGCGCCACAAGGGAAAAGCCTCCTGAGAAAGCCAATTCCAAGATTTCTCTCTTGTGAGACACATTTCTAGCCAGGGAAAGTGGTTAGATAATATTGTTAGACTAGGTACTAGGTAAAGGATGTCTGGTTAAAAGTTATTAGGCCTGTCACAAGACAGATGATTAGCTGAGCAGATAAATCTAACTTTTCCAAAAGGGAACCTTAATCTCATTCAAAAGCAGTGACATAACTAGTGTATTTAACACTCAGAGCGGATCATTTTTTCTCTCTCCTCCCTACAATAGAATTCATTTTAGAAATAGTCAGGAAATTAATAATAATAATGACCAGAGGAGAATCAGAAACTGTGGACATTTTCTTTCATCGATCTTTCTATCCATACACATACCAGCAATACAATATAACAATGAACAAAACAAAAATGAAATAAATATCAGTACAAAAGTGGAATGAAAGCAATGGGTTAATAACTTCATCACATTTATGTATTTTGGGGAAAAAAGAGAAAAGGTTATATCCACATAGTGTTTTCCTGAGAAATGAACAAATTGCAGTTTAATGACAACTAATAAGAATTTTCTTTAAAAGCAAGGCAAGTATTGGAAATCGCATGAGGGTAGTGATGGCGCATCTGCAGGTCAGGGGAAGGGCAGGCAACCCACATTTTCCCACCACCTGGCCCTCTGGGATTGACCTGGATTTCCTGTCCATCAGTGACTGAGGCTAGAGCACAGGATCCTTCCCTGAACACTTTGGATCAGCCCACATTAAAGATGAGAGACAGAAAAATAAATAAATAAGAATTTTCTAAAAACAAATTTCTATTTTAAAGATACTATTTACATGAGATAGAATATCTCATGTATGAACTCGAGTTTTCACTTAGCAAGCAAAAACATGCTGCTTCACTACTCACGCTCTGTTTCGTCGTTTTAAATAGCAAATACAGAGAAAATCTGGTCCTAAGGAAGGACAGAACTCATACAACCTGAGTTCTATTTCTTTGTCTCAACCATCACTCAGCTCTTGTTGTTTCTGTCAAACCTACTATTTACAGACTAAATAGGGGATAGAAGACATGCGCGGCCGCTGAAGCACACGCTAATAACTCCGCATTTCCTTGTTCAGGGGGGTGGGGCAGAACACTTTACAAGTAGGAATTGTCTAGGGGCACCTGGGTGGCTCAGTGGGTTAAATCCTCTGCCTTCAGCTCCGGTCATGATCCCAGGGTCCTGGGATCGAGCCCCGCATCTGGCTCTCTGCTTAGCAGGGAGCCTGCTTCCTCCTCTCTCTCTGCCTGCCTCTCTGCCTACTTGTGGTCTCTGTCTGTCAAATAAATAAATAAAATCTTTAAAAAAAAAAAAACAAGTAGGAATTGTCTACACTAATTTTCATGTACAATACAATGTTTATTAAAGAACAGGTAGTGAGGGGCTCCTGGGTGGCTCAGTGGACTAAGCATCTGCCTTCTGCTCAGGTCATGATCTCAGAGTGCTAGAATTGAGTCCCTACTCAGCGGGGAGTCTGCTTGTCCCTCTCTGTCTTGCCCCCACCCACCCCCCAACTTGTGCTTTCTTTCAATTAAGTAAGTAAAATATTGAAAGAAGAAGAAAAAGAAGGGGGGGGAGAGGAGAGAAGGGAAGGTGGGGGGTGGGGATAAGTAGTAAGTGTAGGCTCCTTGGAGCTTACATGGTTATTAACACTGAACAGTAACCATACTAACTATTTAGACCTACAGATTAACAAAAGTTTTTCTCAAGGAAGAACTTTCTGTTGCTCGCATTGTTTAAAAGTACGGTGATCATTAGAAGCAGAACTTATGTGGTGATCATTAGAACGGACTTTTTGTCCATTCCATCACTGTTTTGTTACTCTCTGGATAGCGCGTGCCCTTCTGGCTTGCCCTGGGGTAGATCTTCCTATTGTCTCACCCCTGCTATGCCTCAGCTCTGTTTAGCAAAGTATTCTGGAATCATTTTATCAGAAATCTAAAAAATTGGGTCTCAGATAATTCTCTTTCTCCTGTAATAGGTAATTTACTTAATTATTTTGTTTATGCCTCATCGCCTCCATAAGGTCAAGGATACATGTCTGTTTTACTCATTGTTATGTTCCCAATATCTAGAACAGCATCTGGCACATAGGAAGTGCTCGACGTTTATTTGATTAAATTGAAAAATCTCCCCTAATTCTCAGCTATCATTAATTTATGGATAGATTCTCATCTGTGTTGAATTAACTACCTTTCTTTCTCTACAAAGAGCCATGCCAAAGATTCAGCAAGCAAACTGCTCCCTCAGTTTTTGGAATATCATGATTAAGATTTCCAGGCCCCATCATCCCTTTCCAGAATCGTAGAGCTGTGTCAGCTAATCCTCCAAGTTTGTTCTGAGGACACCAATTCTGAGAGGTACTAATGCTGTTCTGCAGAAAGGAGCAAGGGAAAGGGGCGCTGGGATCAACTTATTTTAGGAAATTTTTGACTTAACAAAATTAAGGAAAGATTATTATTATTATTATTATTCGCTGCAAAACTTTCCAGAGCTTATATTATATTGTCATTGTGACTCTCCAGTATTACATAATAAGCGGGACTTCCAAAACTTATTGAGTCATGATTATGAGAATTCCTAAAAAATTCTGTACTTTAGTAAAGTGATCTCCTGACCTCCTAGCATTGTGGACTCTTACTCTAAATGTGAATATGATAAAAGCGGCTGCCACACGCAGCAGTTGTGAGAAAAAAATGAATCCACAGGCAGCACACTGAGCCATTGAACAGTGCCTGGACACACCATCAACAAACAGTGAATGTCAGCAGTTGCTCATATAATTTCGTATGTGGTTACCTTAATTGAGGGAACTCATAGTATTTTTCTTGCTGCATTTTATAAATGGACAAACCAAGACAGACAGATGAAAACAACTGGCTTAAAAAACAAAAAACTCAAATCAATTGCCAGTAAGATAACTTTAAGCATAATTAATTAGGCAGTGAAAATGGGATTTTTTTCTCAAACTTAACATAATACTTGACAGTCTTGTTTATCACCCTACTGTTCCCATCAACAGGAAATGTGACAGAATGCCAGGATAAACAGGGTTCATGTTCTTTGGAGTATCCATTTTGTGTAGAGATTTGAGGATAAAAAAGTGAATTAGGGGCACTTGGGTGGCTCTGTCGGTTAAGCTTCCGCCTTCAGCTCAAGTCATGATTACCGTGTCCTGGGCTGGAGTCCTGGCAACAGACTCCCTGCTCAGTAGGAGAGTCTGCTCCTCTCCCTCTGCCCCTCCCCCAACTCATGATATCTCTCTCTCTCTCTCTCAAATAAATAATTTTTTTTTTTAAAAAGTGAGTTGACTTAACTAGGAACTTTAAATAAATGTATATTTTAAATGCAAATATTTCAGAATTGAAGGCAAACTCTAGGGAAATTTAAAGAAAAGTATAAACAGGTAAAGAAATATTTGCTGCCTGCAAGAGGCAGCATTGA
Source organism: Neogale vison (assembly GCF_020171115.1). NCBI lineage: Eukaryota > Metazoa > Chordata > Mammalia > Carnivora > Mustelidae > Neogale > Neogale vison. The sequence continues at coordinate 81,534,415 of NC_058092.1, read as the reverse complement.
GCAAAACCCAAGAGTCCTTGAGCCTGTCTTCCTCCTTCCTTAGACATGAGGGATACTTTCATAGCAGCCTTTGGACACACTTCCCAGTACTGAGACTCATGCATAAACGAGGCAAAGAGAAAAGAACATATGCTATCAAATGTGATTCAAGATTCAAATACATTTTAATTTCTTATTCTTTTCACACTCTGAGAAACCATCTGATAATGTGCATGTTTTGTAAAAGAGTAAAACTCTTCAGATAATATAAAGATTTTATACCTAGTGCACAGATTTAATAAGCAAAAGACTTGCTAGCATGAGCCCAGTTCAAACCAAACCACTGTACAATTTAATTCAGCACAATATTCCTCTGTTTAAAGTGCATGTAATTGCCAATTTATATAGTCACCAAGACCAAAGGTTTGCTAAATAGAGTTCTGCAAACAAACATAGTACAGAAAGCTTTATCCCCAAGTACCATACACCAAGAATGAATGAAGTTAATCATTAATCAATCATGCATCTAATTCATTCCAAGGGCTTCTTTCAACTGCACAATTGTATCAGTGAATAAAATCAAACCCACCTATGTTAGCATTTCTCTAGATCTTATCACCATAAAGTTTTTTAAAATCCTCACAAACTCAACAGAACATGTAAAATGAAAGTGACATCATCTTAAACAGGGTTAGATCATTATTTTCTCTCCATTATAAAGATTTCCTTTATGGAGAGTTATTCTTAAATAGCACTGATCTTTCTAAAACTTAATCCGTGTGCTCTCTTCTACTTAAAGAAGTTTCAGTTTAATGACTGAACAGGATATAGTTGTGGGTGTGTATTTCAAGTAAGTAGATTGTACTATAAAAATTCATTCGGCAAGTTTCTTTTTGCATCAAGTTGTGTTTTTTGAGATGCATAATACTGCATAAGATTTATTTACATTGACTAGAAGAAAATACTCGACATTCATGACAGAGGGTTCCCTACCCTCTCCCCACCAGGGGGCTGGCAAGGGGAATAAGACAATAGGCATGGAAAGTTAACAATTTTATTATTGTATTAAATATTGAAGTAAATCTGACAAAATGGCAACAATTGTTAGTTGTGTGTGATACATACCTGGGTGATTTCCTTGTGCTTTTCTACAATTTTTAACTTCTCGAAGTTAAATAAATATATTAAGGGTTTGAAAATATATTCTTATTTTCTCACTTAAGTAAACAAAAACAAATTTTCTTCTATTTATAAGAAAATCTGGGTTTATAAGATGGCAGAGTCCTTGATTTTGCTCTCTCCTTCCCTCCTTGTCTCCATTCCTTCAGAAACTACTTTTTAGGGGCCTGCTCTATGGCTGGCACTGTCCTTGACACTGGGAATATGGTGAGAAGATGAAGATCTATCCTCAGAATTGACAATGAACAAATTAAATATAAGTAACTGCCTGCCATATTACGAAGCGATAAACACTATAGAAAGTAATACAGAGTGCTAGGGATGGGAGTAGTCAGGAAGGTGTCACTGCAAAGGTGACATCTGAGTAGCTTGAAGCAAAAGAAGGTATGAGTTACATGGCTTTCTAGGGGTAAAAACATTCTAGGCAAAAGAAAAAGAAAGTGCAAAGATCCTGGGGTAGGATCATGTATGGAGTGCTCAAAAAACAGTATAGAGGCCAGCTCCTTGGAATGGAGTAGGCAAGGGTGTATAGCAGGAACCTATGTAAATGTGTAATACAAGGGATTGCGGGGAGGTGGCTAGAAGGAAACCCAAATGCATAGGAAATTGTGAAGTTAGCTCCAATGTCGATGTCAATGCTACTTAACATGTAATCAGCAGGGACGCCTGGGTGGCTCAGTTGGTTAAGCAGCTGCCTTCGGCTCGGGTCATGATCCCAGCGTCCTGGGATCGAGTCCCACATCAGGCTCCTTGCTTGGCGGGGAGCCTGCTTCTCCCTCTGCCTCTGCCTGCTTCTCTGTCTGCCTGTGCTTGCTCTCTCCCCCTCTCTCTCTCTGATAAATAAATAAAATCTTTAAAAAAAAAAAAAAAAACATGTAATCAGCAGATCAGCAGCATCAGCATCACCTGGGAGTTCAGAAGAAATGCAAATTCTTGGAGGTCACCCAAATCTACTGAATCAAAATTGTGGGGGTACTTGAACTCTCCATGTGATTCTTATTTATGCTAAACCCTGAGAAACACACCAACATAAAAAGAACCCACCAATCTTAGCTTCAAAACTCCTCAGCTGAAAGTACAATTCTGTCTCTTACAAATCATCTAGCATTAGACTAATTGCCCAATCTGTCCAGACCTCAGCTTCCCCATCTGTAAAGCAGACAAATTCATGTCTGCCTCCCTTTTAATCAAGAGACTTTCCTTAAAAAAAAATTATTTTAAATCAAATTTGATGGTAAATGTTAAAGAAATGTGGTGACTGTAAATCTTTGGACAAATGTCTTTATTATTATGAACAGGAGCCCCTACGCCCATCCACTCTCAGGGGTTTACTCCTTCTTGTACCCCCCACTCCCATGCTGTTGGACTAGTTAAGATACGCTCATGAAAGGTCTACAGTGAGTCTGGTTTGGGTTTGTTAAACTTGGCATGGAGCCTCCACATTTAAGACTGCAGCTGGTGAGGAGCCATCATGATATATATGGTACCTGGCCTCACTTTGGCAGGCAAGAACCGCTCAGCCAAGCATTTCAGACTAGGATAATGGGACAACAGAGATGCTGTGGGATGCTTAGCCCAAAATGCTTCCATCACTCTTTCTACCCCAAAGTATTTGTTATGTTTTATGCAAACAGCCCTTGTTTGCTGTGACTTGGTAGATGCAGTGCAGCAGACACTGAGATTGGGAGTCAAAAGAGAAGGGCTCAAGCCCCCAGGCTGACTATTCATAAGCTCCATGGCCCAGAGAGCTCATGTCACCATGCTAGTCCGCCTTCCTTCTCTGCCCCCGCCCCAAGCTGGTGGGAGGTGAGCCGAGATGAGGTGCATGAAAGCTCTCTGTAAAAAACAAAGCAGCACATAGAAGAATGGGACATTGTTATCAGGTTCTCAGTCAGGGAGCCAATAAACATTCAGCAAGCTTGTACTGAGACCACAACATGCCTGGCTCTGTGCTAGGCTCCAGGACACAGCAATGAATAAGGCAGAATAAAATCACACCCCATGTAGCACTTACATCCTAGCATGGGAACAGAGAGACCACAGGATAGGACAAATACACACTACAGTTTGCCAGCTGGTGATAAGTGCAGTAGAGAAAAATAGAGAAGAAAAAATGGGCTGAGCGAACATTGAGGAGAGGGGGTTACAAATCAGAAAGGGTGGTCAGGGAAGGCCCCCTCAGCAAGAAGGCGAATTTGACCAAAAAGCTGAAGGAGGGGGCAAAGTCCACCTCCTGCCTTGTGCAGACCAATTTTAGAAGAAGCTGGGCTTTAAACAGCTGTGATCCAGAATACTGACAGAATTTTCCTTCTTTGAGGATGCTTCTCCCCTCTTCTATCACTTTTAGGGGAGTCAGCAGAGTATCATCTGTGCCAAGGGTAACACAAAGACACAAACTGGAGCCGTGTGAACATCTTATCTGAGAAATTTTGTTTACTGAGGTGTCTGGAACAGCAACTGGTTGTTGAATGAATTCCTCTTCTGCCGGCGTCTTCCTCTTCCCTCGGTGTCAGCGTAAGAGACACAGGCTCTACAGACAAGAGACAAACTCCATGTCTGCCTTGTTTTTATTGTAAATACTATTGTTTTCATTCTGTGAGTAGCTCTCATTTGCTGAGCATCTACTGTAGGCTTCGTTGTAATGAATAGAGGAACAATCAGTGTTTTACAGAAGAAGGGTCTGCAGCACTTTTACATAGTAAAGAAGGGACAGGCATTCATTACAGGGTAGATGGATGCCCAGGTGCATTTTTAGTTTCAACAACGGTGGACTTTAAGGCCTTGTGTAAAATGGGAGTATTAAATGCACTACATCATCAGGTGAGAAAATGCTTCCACTTTTCAGTGGCAGATGTGGAGAAGGGGATTTAGGAGACCTGGAAATATGAGCATCTGAAAAAAGGTGGAAGGGACCATGGGAGTGGACCCCAAGAGATGAGGGACTATCAAAGCTAAAGAAGCAAGACAGCAAATGTGAATTCCCTGGGCCAGAATGGGCAGGGAGTTTGAGACCAGTAAAAACAATTATTTCATTTGAAATGTATTTCCTATTCCATGCTGTAGTTCTGCTGCATGACCCAAATCTTCAGTAAAATCTGGAGGCATGTGGTATTATCTTTAGGGAAAGGAGGAAAAAGGACTGTATCTGTAACAGCAGCTGTGGAAAACAAGGTAGCAGACAAGGTCTCAGCAGGAACCACATTGAAGGCAAGAGACAAGAGGCAAATGTGAGTCCTCACCAACCACACCACAGAGAATCCTAAGAAACATGAGAAAGGAGCTGATCTTACCTCTGTCTTAAGGATGGTAGCTCAAGTCCTTTTCTGTTTACCTTAAAGTTAAGGTAGGTCTCAGATAATTGAAGGGCGTGGGGACCAGAATTTCATCCCACCACTCTAGAAGGCACCATTCACATCACAGTCTGTGTCCAAGATGGCAGCCTTGTTGCAGACATGTGTACCTCATCTCATTTAATCTTGAAATTTCCTCATCTGCCTTACAGATGAGGAAACTGACACTCTGAGAAAAAGTCACTTGTCCAAGTTATCATGTGTCTAATAATTAGGTGGAATCAGTGTTGAGATTCAGTTTGCTCCAACCCCCAAATCCATTCTAATTGCATATATCCCCTGCTTCCATGAAATGGTGACTACAAGAGGGTCTTCTACACACAGTGCCTCGCCGCCACTTTAGAACTATGCTCCCGCACCTAAAGTAGAGCAGCAAGGATCAAAAAGAAAGAGAGAAAGAAAGGAAGAAAGGAAGAAAGAAAGTAAGTCCACAAATTTTTCATCACAGCAACCTGGCTAATGCAAATTTGTGCAAATATGTACACATAGATGTGAATAAGAAACAAAGCTAATGCCAGAAGTGTAGAGAAGCTAATAAGTGAAGGGAAATTGTGGCATGTGAAACACTCCACTTGCTGCTTCTACCCTATTCCTAAATCTAAACATCATTCCGTTTTAAATATATAATGCAGTTTCCTAAGACAACTTCAAAGGATCAGTACATTCTCCTGTTTTCTTTTCTCCTAAGAAAGCTAAAAATGCCACTTACTTTTAATGTCACCAAGATGTTAGACTATCCTTAGCCAATCAAGCCCCAGCACCAGAGGAGTTCTGAGAGCAAGTCAAGTCTCATTTCCCTGGAGCTTTTCCCCTTCTCCATTATCTTCTCTCACCAATAACATCCTGATACCTTCCATTTCGCTCACAGTCAGCTTGTCGGGCTCTGTACACCTCCATGCCAAGCTTTCTCTGCATTTCCATTTTCTTGGTTGTATCTTCATTTTCATCCAGTTTTTAGATGCCTCTCTATGTGACTTAGCCTTCAATCAGAGTAACTGTTCTCTGCTTCTTTGATGTCGTGAGTCCAGAGGAAATCAAGTGGCTACAGAGAAGTGTTCTACATTTGTCACTCTAGTTAACCAACAAGAATTTAGGTTTGTGACAAGTTGATTTCTGAGGATAAGTCAAATTATGTCATATTCTGGAGCACTCATTCTGCTGGATACTGTGACCCAAATTCTGGAGAAGCCTATCATGATCTGGGAGACTTCATCAAAGGAAAGACAGGGGATGCTACTGGTGGTGACAGAGAAGGGGGCATCCCTTAATCCTAGGCTAGCTCCTCGTCATTCTCAGTCACTAAAAGAAAAGTCTGAGATTGTACAGAAACTCCGATGCCTATTCTTTGGTAGGAAAATTTAAGTTTCCCCAGCTTATTTTTTGCAATAATTTTTTTTTGCAATATTTGCAGCATCAAAACATATGTAAAGGGAAGTAATTGAGAGAAGGGGGAAAGAGATTTTTTTCTTTTCTTTCATACAACTGTTGTTGACAATCTAGGCGTTTCTCTGCTATAATAATCCAAGCCATGAAGCTCCTCCCACACTGTGGGGACATATCTTCAGGGGCCGACACCTCAATCACCTGCTCAGATCTTTTCTGTTTCAGTTGAACTTGACAAAGAAGTCATTATATCCCTTCTCTGACTATTCTCCACTGGAGATGCATAGTGAAAGATGCAAGAAGCACTTTGGAGGCTGAGAGAATTCCTGTCTGTAAAATTTACTAGCCCTCTATTCTGTGAGGTACAATGATCCCTAAGCTAATCAGGAGTCCTGGTAGGTGGATCTTTTAGGGACCAAAATGCTTGAGACAAAAAGGAAATGTATAGGCTCACATCAGTGAAAAGCTACAAGGACTGGCAAGGCTGGATTCAGGTGTTCCAACACTGTCATCAGAAAGCTGCCTCTTTCGGTGCCATCCTCCCCTGCACTGCATAGCAAGCAGCCTGCCAGCAGCTCCACAGCCATTTCCTATCATCCCATAACCTACCTGGAGGGGCTCCTCCAAGAAGTTCAGAAGCAAATCTTAGGATTATATGTCATTGCCATGACCCGGGGGTAATATGGCTAGTGCATGAGCCCACCGAGAGACTGACAATGAGGGTATGGACTGAACCGCATAAACTGTGAAATAGTCCCAAATGAAATCAAATTGTTGTTACCAGAAAAACAAAAGAGCAAGTACTGGACAAAGACAATAATTCCCTATAGGGAGATGGAAGAAGGTGGACAATGAGCCCACCCACAGCCATTTACCCATTTCCAGCTGACCCTAAAATTTGTCAAGTATCCCATACTCAGTCTTCTGGGGATCCTCAGAATCTGTTGGTAAAGAGATGAAGGCAACAGTGTACACGGCCCAGCTATACTAAAAAAGGGTAGATTTTCCTTGTTGAGGGGCACGATCACACACTTAGGCCTGAAGAATACCACCATTCCTAGAAAACCAAATGGAACAATTACTCTTCCTTTTCCGGTCCACCTTCCTGACCCTAAGGCTGCAGAATAGGGCTTTTTTGTTGTTACTTTCTTTTCCCTTCCAAGTTGTCCTTGATGATCATCTAAATCTAATATTCTTTTAGTGTAAATCCCCTCTTTATTGATGATGGGTCAACCAGACCACAGGCAAGCTCAACTATGCCAATAACTAACAGAATTTTAAATTTAGAACTATAGAATAAACATCTGAAACCAGTCCTGTCAAAACAAATTCTTATACACAGCAACACCAGAGCAAAGATCAAAACTCAACTGAGAAGCCAGAAGTCTCACTGTATAAAACTGGGGAGAGCAGAAAGAAACACCACAGTTTGCTACAGGTGTTATGCCTCCTTATAGAAGATTTTAGGCTCCACACTCTGGGGTGAAGGGGAGTGAAGAGCCCCAATGTCCACCACTCATTAAATAAGAAAGACTCAAAATATGATTCCAATTATATGCTTGTTGAATGGTTATTAAGAGATCCAAAGCCTAAATTGACAGAAGGTAGACTTGACGATTAAGGCAAATATCCCAGGTACCTTAGGCAGTCATGGAGGAAGAGATATTTTAGGGGTGCTCAAGGTGATCCGGGAAGGTCTGTCACCTTGATATGGATATGGGAGGTCAGTGTGACCAGTTCTATCTGATAGGATTCTTTGGTTACAAACTATTGAAATTCACCCTGGCAAACTCAACCAAAAAGGGGATTTATCGCAAAGCTACAGGGTAGCTCCCAGAATTCCAAGAGTAGCTTAAGACTGGATGCAGAAGGGGCAAAAGTAAAGGTTGCTCCAGGGATCAAGGTGGCGGCAGCAAATTAATATCCTGACAGGGCACAGTTCGGCTAAATCATCTCCAGCTACTTTTCCATCCAGGTACCATTCTGCCATGGTTTAGTGTCTCAAGCGAAAAACTGATTGGCCCACACCAGGTCACACATCACTGGTGGGCTGGAGCAAGTGACAGCATGGAGGAAGGATTGGAAGTCCTCTCGACTGACTATTTCACCAACACCACACCCAACGTGGGGTAAGGAATTCCAAATGCCATCGGGGAACTAACTGTTAGCTACAGAAAAGGGCAATGGTGCTTAGTAGAGAAAGGAGAGAGAGAGAGACGGCGGGGGGGGTGGAGAAGAAGAAAAAGGGAAGAAGGGAGGAGAGAAGGAGGAAAGGAAAAGGAAGGAAGGAAGGAAGGAAAGAGGGAAGGAGAGACAGAACAAGAGAGTGGAGAGAAAAGAAGGAAAAAAAACGCTCTGCCGTACTAGAGTCCTTATTCCAGCAGATCACCTCCCTACATTTTTTCCCACCTCTGTAACATAGAGATAGTCATAGTACCAACCTTCCCAAGTATTATAGCATTAATGAGATCCTATCTGGCATGTAGTAAGAATTCCATAAATGGTAGCTTTATATTAGTTATTATTGATTATCTCTACCACAGGAAGTTTAAGCCACCAGTGAGCAAAGCCTTGGAGGAGGAGGGGGTAGGGGGAAGGCATGTGAAAGGTCAACACTCAGAGCATTGGCACTGAAGAAGGCATGCGCCCAGCGTGTGCAGAGATCTAGGAAGATGGTCATCTGGTGGCTGGGCAGGGATGATCAGGGGGCCAGAATCCTTTGCCCTTCAAAGTGATGGACGCTGTTGAGTATTTTTGGCTCCATTTAAATTCTCTGGGCAGTCTTAGGGGCTTCCAGAACCATCAGGCCACGCTTGATGAAAACACAAGCTGAATCAGCTTTTGCCTAAAATGGCTCCAGGGCATCACAGTCAAGAGAACGAGCTTGGGAGTCCAAGTTGAGCTTGACTCCCAGCTCCACCTCTAAATGGGTGCCCATCCTCAGGGAAATCTCCCAGTGCCCCTCATCCTCAGTTACCTCAACCGTCAAATGGAAAAGTAAGAGTGCTTTTTCCCATTGGTTATTGTGACAAGTAACGCAGATGTGACATTAGCCATAATGACTAGATCATCTCTCATTATTCAGAAGCTAGGAACCCTCAGAACAGAACAGGGACAGAAGAATAACAAATGGATCTAACACCCATGTCTGGAAACTCCAAGTGCCACTGAATTTGCTATGCTTCATTTGCCCTGAGATATTGTGATTCTTCACTTTAATTTGCCTTCATGTGCTGGGCACTGGGGATTCGAGGAGGAGCAAGACATACTCTTTGCCCTCACATAGCTCTTATTCTTTCAGAGTAGCAGGTAAATGAAAAATTAGAAAGGCATGCTAACTATTCAGACAGAAATGAAGGGAAATCCAGAGAAGGAGCAAAACTCAGACCCAATTCAAGAAGCTCCACCACAGGAAATGAGTACTGAGCTGAGTGTCAAAGAAAGGCAGGAGAGGCAAAGGCCAGGCCATGGAGAAGTGAAACAACATGGCATCTAGGGAATCACAAGTAGCTAAACATTGCGTCAAGTGCAAAGCACGGCACCCGGAGCTGGGGGAGATGGGATGTGTCATTCCTGAAGACACTTTTATTTCACCAAGACATTTGTTCCTGCTCATGTCCGGCTCAAGTCTCTCATTACTTCCCCTCCACTCAGTACACTCAGTGACCTGCTTTGCGGTGTTTGAACACAGCATGTGTCTTCCCACCACATGGCCTTGACCTTTGCAGTTTGCTCCTTCTTCCCACAAACTTGTCTGTCTGGCTCCTTCTCACCGAGGTCAAAGTTCAAATGCCATCTCCTAAGAAATAACCCCTCCTGTTCATTCTCTTTCCACCAGTCACTTGAGTTTTTTATATTGGTTTTTCATACTTTCTTATTCCCATATAAAATTGCTTGTTTGTTTGTTTGTTTGATGTCTGACCTCCCCCATATCCCTAGAATGAATGTTCCATGAGCTATTTGACCTATTTTAGGTATAACCCCTAAATCAGAATTCAGTACATTGGAAACATTTGTCAAACATTCGTTGTGCCTGACAAATGCCATTACAAGGAACCTCAAGTAGGGGTGAAGAATTCAGACCCCAACTTTGAAAGTGTCCTATTTAAATCCCTCTCTACCATTCACAGATGTGTGACCTTAGACACGTCACTTAACCTCTCTACGGCCTAGTTTCCTTTCCACAAATGGAGATAATTACTGCATCTACTTCACAGAAGTGTAATGAAGACCATGTAAAAGTCTTAGAGTAGTGTCTGAAACATAGTAAATGCTCAATAAAGTTTAAGCATGTGGTTTTTAAAAAAGATTTTATTTATTTATTTGACAGAGAGAGAGACAGGGAGAGAGAGAACACAAGCAGGGGGAGTGGGAGAGGGAGAGGGAGAAGCAAGCCTTCCTCTGAGCAGGGAGCCCAAGGCAGGGCTTGATCCCAGGACCCTTGAATCATGACCTGAGCTGAAGGCAGACGTTTAATAACTAAGCCAAACAGGCACCCCTAAGCACGTGTTTTATATGAAAAGCCACTGAAGGCACTATTATCAAAAAGAAATAGGAAACCATCTGCTCCTCCAAAATAACAGCTAACTTCTCTGTATAGACTTAACTTACTTCAAGTAATCAAGGGATCCATCATCCAAGGTAACAGCAGAACAATGGAAAGAGATACTCGGGTCCTTAAAACGGAAGAAACTCAGGAGCGACAAAGCATCTGAGTTTTCAGCAAGGGTTTTAATGCAGAGGTGAAGACTCAGGCCAGGTGAAAAGGTCCCAGAGGACTGACATCCCAGATACATCCAACGAGCAGGTGCACGCCTGATCTCGGCAGTCCCTGCACCGTCCATTAAAGCACCTTCCTTCTGCTACACCAGCACATGTTCCCCAGGTCTGTCACGCTTGGCTTCTGCCTAAGTCTGAACCAAATGATGCCAATCACAGTCCCACTCTGCCCGGCAATCCTTTCCGTACAGCTGACCTGAAGGAAACCTCCAGCAGAGTACAGGTGTTATCAGAGTCGACCCAGCTCTCGATCTGTTATGTTCTTAGATGCCAATTACTTGCAACCCAGACTCCGTTTTGACCAGGGGGAAAGAAGGCATATTTGAGGTAAGAACCCTGAAATAAATAAACCTCCAACGAAGCAAGCTGTCCTGCTAGGAACTCTGTCCCTACTCTGGTACAACAGCTTACACAGACTGCCCACCAGCCAGCCTCTTCTACACACAAACATAGGCATATACATAATAGCAGTGAGTTTCTGATGTGCATTTCTCTGCCAGCAAGTGTATTATTGAAAAAATAGAGATTTGGGTTGCGGTGAAATGGGAAAGGGGGAGGCATCCCCATCAGCCGGCTACGTTTTCATCGCTAGTATCAGCGGCTCTGTTCCATCCTAAAAGGGAACTGCTCTCTTCCCCCATCATCATGTCATTTTTATTATGCCAACAAATGATAAGGCAAAAACCCATCATCACAAACCAACCTGTGAAAAACCAACTAACAATATGAAGTCGAAAATGAAGAAGAAAGTCTTGCATTTCCTTTTACCTGTAGGGGGAAAAATGATGAAGCCCAAGGCAAGCCCCCATCACCATTCAGCAGTCCATCTTACTTTAAAATATACAGCACACAGGCTGAACAGGAAGATTTCTGCTATGCACGGCAATTGTTCCATTTTCTGTATTTCATAACCTGCAATTTTGAAGCCATGCTTGGTACACACGCTTGTAAAATAGTCATATCAGATAAAAGCAGAGGGATGCTAAACTATTGGAAAATAAATCAAATTCTCAGCAAGCAGTTATATCCATCATGTTGCAGCAAGCACACGTATAGTTTAAGCTCTGCGCGCACAGTCTATCCATTGTAATGATTTGGGGTCAGGATCCTGCCACATGCATTTAGCATTCACTAAGAAGTAAGCCCGGGAGTGTAGCAGGAGAGAGTGCAGAGCGGTAGCTTATGGTCCTGGAAGTTGCCCTCTGTGCGTCGTGCATTCATTTTGAGTACAGCCATTGTATCTAAGTAACAAAGCAGAGAAGAATTAACACATGCATAGAACTTGACCATTTACAAGGTGCTTACATGATGAGCATTATCTCACTTGATCCTTGAAAGAACCTTAGGAGACAAATGGAAAAAAGCACGCATGTGTTAGAACAGCCAAAGACATTTGGGAACACCTATAAAATGTTGAGAAAAAATTCTGAAAACCCATCCACAGCCACTCCCCTCCAAACTTGCGGGGGAGGTGTGGGAAGGCTGTTTCAGCAACATCTTATCCTGGATCCAACAGATTCACGTTCGACTACAGTGAATCTTCCATGGCTTTGGCTTCTTTTCTTGTAATACAAATAGCTAGTTTATTAAATTAATTAAATAAGGCTACTTTATTAGACAATCACATAAAACTCTGTGATGCCTCATTTAAGCACGAAATATGAAAGTTATCCAGAGAGAGGAACCAAAGCTTAGAAAAAGCATTAAACAAAAGAACTGCCCATCCCACAGTGTCCTATTACAGGGTCCTAAAAACAATTTCATAATGTTCTTTTTTCTTTTAAAGATTTTATTTATTTATTTGACAGAGAGAGAGAGATCACAAGCAGGCAGAGAGGCAGGCAGAGAGACGTGTAAGCAGGCTCCCTCCCAAGCAGAGAGCCTGACGCTAGGCTCGATCCCAGGACCCTGAGATTATGACCTGAGCCAAAGGCAGAGGCTTAACTCACTGAGCCACCCAGGCACCCTTATTTTATAATGTTCTAATGTAAAAAAGAGAGAAATCAAAAAGCCAAGGGTTTTATATGGAAAAACAAACAAATAAACATAAAGCTTCAAATTCCAAACATAAATATCACAGTAAAGCCTCATGACCTCATCTAACCCTAAGTATTGCTCAAAGGTTCCATCTCTAAATACCATCAGATTGCAAGTTAGGGCTTCAACATATGAAGGCATGGGGTGGGGGGAAGGAGATACAATTCAGTCCATAGCAGCCCTATTTCTAATCCTTGATGTACATTCTCTTCAGGACCTCCTTCAAGGCTCAATGAGAATTCTTTTATGGATTCCTATCACATCCCAACTCTTCAATTTATATATGAAGCCAAAGAGTTGACCTGAGCATAGCTGAGGTCATATAAGAATAATGTTACTAGTACACTTATATAAAACAATCGAAAAACAAAAGCTGATGTATTAAAGAACCCACATAATGAACCCTTTTAATGATCCTGAAAACCCTTTTCAGGTGCTGTTCTGAAGTTTTAAAAATTCCCTGTTAATTAAAATCCTTTTTCCCAGCATACAGCAATTAATGTAAATAAATACTGATATCTTTTTCAATTTTTACATTTTTAGTTTTACTTGCTATTTAAGTAATTGTGTCCTTCTCTACTTTTCAATATAAATGTACAGTATTTCAGATGCATTATAGATGAACATAGTTATATGGCAAACTCTCCATATGTATGATATTTCTTTGGGAAAAAGTGCTTTCTAAGAACAAAATAAACATTTAAAAAATAAATAAATTTAGAGGGAAGGAATAATCTATAAGCTGGAGACTATCCTGTAGAAGACATTACATTTACCAACATAATATATAAGACTTGAGGCAATGGGGCGTCTTGGTGGCTCAGTCAGTTGAGCGTCTGACTCTTGGTTTTGGCTCAGGCATTATGGCAGGGTTGTGGAATCAAGCCCCCCACCAGGCTCTGAACTCAGCAAGGAGTCTGCTTGGGATTCCTCTCCTTCACCCCTGCCCCTACTCATACTTGTACACTCGCTCTCTCATATAAATAAGTAAATAAAACCTTTAAAAAAAGATTCGAGGCAATGCAATAAAATTTAGAAAATGTATTTTCATATTTCATGAAAGGGAGGGAAACATAGCCAAGAATCCGGTGACAGAAAGTACCAATGAATAATTACTGACTCTCTATGAAGCTGATTGTAATACCAGGATTGCCAAATATGAATTGAAGAATAAATCCATCCAATTTATTAGTAAAGTTGACGCTTGCTCAAAACAACTTAAAAAAAAAAAAAAAAGTGTTCTAGGAACCAGCACTATTTCTGTGCATTTAGAACCAAGAAGGGCAATCAAAATGAAATCAACCAGAAAGATCTAGAGATGACCTTCCTCTAAAGAGTAGATGTGGTCTGCTTGAAATCCCCCAGTTCTCAGGCTGAAACTGTAAGGCAATTCCAAGGACTCCCACTCAGTCTCTTATAGTTCTGGAGCGGAACTTCCCCTGCCCAGAGTTAGCCAAGATATGTCATGGACCCACCTGTCACATTAAGAAATTAAAGGACACATCAGGTCCTGCTAAAAAGGATGTTCAGGGCGCCTGGGTGGCTCAGTGGGTTAAGCCGCTGCCTTCGGCTCTGGTTATGATCTCAAGGTCCTGGGATCGAGTCCCACATCGGGCTCTCTGCTCAGCAGGGAGCCTGCTTCCCTCTCTCTCTCTCTCTGCCTGCCTCTCTGTCTACTTGTGATCTCTGTCTGTCAAATAAACAAATAAAATCTTTAAAAAAAATAAAATAAAAAGGATGTTCAAAAAAATCTAATACTGTTTCCCACACCCTACTCCTTCCAACCCCATCTTTGAGTTCTAAAAAAACACAAATAGATCGAAGATCATCTTTGGTTTAAGTGCCCACCACTGATGAACAAATGACACATGACCTAAATGATCGCTGCTCCCCATGTCTTCTATTTCTACAAATTCAACTCCAGCCTCTACAGAGAAGCAGACCCAGGGTATGGTCACCATGTAATGAATCTTTCCAGGATCCTTATGAATTTTTATCCCCCATTTTGAAATCATCTTTCCCAAAACCCTCACCTATAAATGAAACAAGGTCACTGAACTGGGAGGAAAGCAAGTTGAAAGAAAAACTCTATGATACAGGATAAATTGGAGATCCCTAAACTCGACCATTTGAAAGCACTGCCCCACTGGGATAGCTGCACTCCACCTTCCAGGAACTTTTGATCCAGTATTTAGGAGGGTAGGAGTCACTTATCACGGCCCTTTTTAAAAAGACATCAGGGGATGGCAATGTTTGTGACATTGATAAGGTAGTTTATATAGCAACTTCAGTCCAAGGGGCTCTAGGATCATATTATAAGTCTTGGGGTTTTAGAATTTGGAGATTAAATGTATCCTCCTTATAGGTTTTTATTCAAATGTTAAGTATGTATGCCTACACACTTATGTATGCCTACACACTTAAAAATGTGCCATGGAAGTTATGTTAAAACTTTCAGTAAATATCCGTACGGGAAGGAAAAATCTGTTCTCCAAGAAATTAATGACTAAAACTTAGTAGAGACTTAATAAATACATCTCAGATAGATGAATGAAGTGTTATTCAAAGGGCATTAATTTGCACTAAACCTAATGCTGTGTCCATGCACATTATCCCATCAGTCAGGTATTGCTCTTGTTCTATGAACAAGGAAAGAGTGACTTGCCCAAGGACACACAGCTGATAAGCGGTAACACTGGACCTTGGAGAAGACACCATGTGTGATTGGAAAGTCAACACGGGACCAATGTCCCCGAACCTAGCTTCTCACTCTGGCCATGTCTCTAATAATCTGTGACCTTTTGTATGGGGTCTTAACTCGTCTTGTCCTCAGTTTTCCTAGATGAGGTTCTCAAATACTATGATTCCATGAATGCATTCCCTCCGGCACCTGCATTCCAGTTAAAGAGCCTTTCAGACGAGCGGCGGGATGAAACCCTCCCAGATGCGATGAAACCACACAGTTCTTCTGTGTTGCAACACTCACGTGTTAGTCATGCCTTGAGTGCACTACCTTCATCTTCTAATCCATGCAAGTGCTTAATTTGTTGTATGTAATTTGTTCCCTTTCAAGTTAATATCCCTGTATTATAAAAATCAATAAACACACATTGAAAATAATTACAAAGATATAAACCTCTTACTTTGCAAAAATACATGGTAACACATGCATTTTTCTACTCAGCAACATTTACTATGTGTTAAAATGATGCTCTGTGCAATCTTAGGCAGAAGAAAATGTTTCCTAGGGAAATTTCAAACATCTACACGAAAAAAGAGAATACACATAATCAACATAACGATCTCAAGAATGGAATCCACAGAAATGAAATCGCCTCCTTTGGTTCTTCGGGGAGAATAGCTAGTTAAAGATAAAAATCGATGCTAGGGAGACGGTGGCTTCACTAGACAGCATCAACTTACTGCTGTTCCATGGGTACGTTTGTTTATGGCCTTGCTACAAAAGCGTTGTGGGATCAATGAAGTTGGTGGAGGGCCCTGGATTTCTGACTCTGTAGCACTCCAGTGCCAACCCAGTGCGGCCTGGTGAGGCAGGCAGCTGGGCAACGCAGGCCCACACGGTGGAAGCTTGTTTCCTGGGCTGTAGCCACTGCACCCCAGGAAGCCTTAAAGCCAGACTCCAGTGGATTCCACATTTCACGGAGTGTGCTTCGTAAGACACTCATTCAGGTCAATTAAATGTAAGGAATATTGCATCTCTTTTCCCTTTTTGAAGAGTTAGGAGGCACATTAGCATATTAAAGTCTCTAAGAAGTCCTTTGTAAAGACAGATGCTTAAATTGGTTCGGGTCACAATCTCCAAATTTCTTTGCCCCTAGGAGCCCTGCCACCCTGATACGTATTCAGACCTCCCAGAGCATCCCAGGGAACACACTCTCTGTAGCCAGGTCTCGAGCTGCTGATTCTCTGACAAGACTGAACAAGAGAGGGAAGAGGGACCCCGTTTGTGAATCACGTACTGTGGACCCAGCTTTCCTCTCTGGGCTTTCCATACTCAATTTCACTTGATCCTCACAACAGTCCTTTGAAATAGCATCTTATCCCCGCCTGACAAATAAGGGAACTGAAAATTATATGTAAGATTGGCTAAGAAAGATGCTCACAAAGAAGTTTTAAAAATCAGACTAAACAAATAATTAAGACGGAGAGAGAGAGAGAAAGATGGAGAGGAGCAGAGGGGCAGAGGGAGGGCGGAGAGAGAATCTTTGTTTTTACTTTTTTATTTAAATTCAATTAACTAACATATAGTGTATTAGTAGTTCAGGTGGAGGTCAGATTCATCAGTCTTATATATAGAACACTTAGTCCTCATTACCTCACATGCCCTCCTTAATGCCCATCACCCAGTTACCCCACCCCCCACCTCCCTCCCCTCCAGCAGCCCTCAGTCTATTTCCTATGATTAAGAGTCTCTTATGGTTTGTCTACCGAGGAGAGAGAATATTAAGCAGGCTCCACACCCAGCATGGAGCCCAACATGGGGCTCCATCTCACGACCCTGAGCCGAAATCAAGAGTCAGATGCTTAACTGATTGAACCACGCAGGCGCCCCCAAAATATATATTTTACATGTGTACATTTATTCATTATACGTAGTGTAAATTGTTAACTGGCAGTGTATAGGGTTGTTTTGTTTTGTTTTGTTTTTGTTTTTTACTCCAAAAAGTGTTAGCTACCAGCGTTTAAAATCCAGAAGATCTCAAATTTAAGGAAAAAAAATCAGAACTTTTAGCAATGAAAGGCTACTTCCTCTGGGTAATGTTCTGTTGATGTAAAGTAGTAGCTGTCCCTTTGGGTAAAGCCCACCAAATCCCCAAATCCCACCAGCTGACTTGCCTCACGTATGTGAGCTGTGTCGTCCTTCCAGACATGCAAGCATGTGATGTCTGGTCTAGAATGATATATACCAAAATGCTCTGTAATAAAAAGTACTGTGTTTCATCCTAGGTTACAACCAATCAGAACATCTCCAACCCTCTCATATTCCAGCAGGAAAGACAGGAATTTCATAATTGTTTGGAAAGTATTGAAAGATAAGAAAACCAAGAGGGACCTTGGGAGCTCAAGATAGGAGCACACAGAGGGAGTGATTTTTTTTAAGGATTTTTTTTATTTTTTAAAGATTTTTTTTATTTATTTGACAGAGAGATACACAGCTAGAGAGGAAACACAAGCCAGGGCAGTGGCAGAAGGAGAAGCAGGCCTCCCGCTGAGCAGGGAACCCGAGGTGGGTCTCAATCCCAAGACGCTGGGATCATGACCTGGGCTGAAGGCAGATACTTAACAGCTGAAACACCAGGTGCCCTGAGGAAGTGGTTTTTAAGCAAAGAACCGAAAGCTCAATAGGCAGTGTCCAGGAAAACAAATAGGTAAAGAGTATCACAGTACAACCCCATCGGTAAGCAACTATTATCCACAACTTCTACGAGCTCTTAATAGGGTGGGGAGATAAGACAACCCGGCCATCAAAAAGACACACGGGATGTTGACGATTGGTGTCAGGTTTAAGGGTTAATTAAGAGCTAGGTCCTGAGGCAAGGAGGTTTTCTTTCATAACAAAGTGACCAGCAAGAAGGCTGAGAAAAGAATCCGATATGGTCCTAAGGGCAGAGTGTCCCCAAATGCATTCCAGACCCATCCCCATCATGCACTGGATCCCTGTATACAAGCCCCACGTCCACAAGGAGCCCCCAGACTCAACTTGCACAGAACTGTGTTAAGTGAGCATATACCAGGGAGGTCAAACGGCTGTGGGAACAAGTAGACCAGGGAGTGAGCTATGTCAGCAAGGGATACATCTGTCCCATTGCACTCCTGAAAAGTTGAATCCTCAGACTGTACAGTCTTACCAGGACTTATCTTCCCAGCCAAAAATAAGGTTTGGGTTTTATGACCACTTAAAATGTTTCAGGAAATATGTCCATCAATTAATTTTTTTTTTAATTTTTTTTTAAGATTTTATTTTATTTATTTGAGAGAGAGAGACAGTGAGAGAGAGAATGAGCGAGGAGAAGGTCAGAGAGCGAAGCAGACTCCCCATGGAGCTGGGAGCCTGATGTGGGACTCGATCCCGGGACTCCAGGATCACGCCCTGAGCCGGAGGCAGTCGTCCAACCAACTGCGCCACCCAGGCGTCCCGATCAATTTAAATGTATGTAATATACACATATACATAATTTTATTTATATATTTATATATCTATTCAAATGATTATATATTTATAATCATACACACTTAATGTTCACACTTAATTTGATTTAATTACAAAATAAGTGATTAGTACCCCATTTTACAGAAGACATAACTGAGGCTCACTGGATATACCTTTTACTGAAGGTTACACAGCAGTAGTAGTAAGTAGAAGAGCCAGGGCTGAGCTTAGACACTCCAACTCCAAAGCCTGCACCCTAAGTCAGGGTTTTGCAAACTATAGGTTAAGATCCATTACTGGGTCATAACATCTACTTAGAGGCTTACAGTAAGTGTTTTTAAGTGAAATAAAAAGCTGCCATGCTTCACACGTAGTAACAGTATTATTTCATGAAGTTTTTGTTTCTGACGTGTCTACTAGTCCTAATGTAAAATTATTTCCTACTCTGTATCATGGTTGAAAGACTTTTAAAGCCGTTGTTCTAAGATCTTATGAAGGCACATAAAAAGCAAATCACATCCACTCTTATATTTTGTAATTGACCCTTTTGGAAAGGATAAAATTACATGAAATGAGGTCTGCTCTGCAAAATTAGTGGATTTATGATCACTTAGTAGAGGAGGGGTTGAAGATAAAGATTTAAGAATTAATTAGTTGAAATGGTAGGCTATGGCATGCTGGCAAACACCCAGCTTAAAATCACAAAGGTTTACTTTTCAAAATCACGACTTGTGCCGGTGTTCTGTGTCATATTTGCTAGTGAAAGACCCCGCATATAGACACCCCTCCCCAGCCATTGATTAACTAACCGCTTTCTTGCTTTTCTGTAATCGCTTGGCTCCACCCCTCCCCTGTTAAACCCTTCCCCTACTATTAGGAAAGTGGCTGCCTGCTGAAGAACGGTGGTGCCAGCATTGCCCAACATGCGCTAACTGATAAGGGTCGCTTCCGCATACCTAGGGTCGGAGACGTGCAGCTCAGCACGTACACTCTATTGTACACTACCTGAACGGCGACTGGCCAAACTGTGTGCTGACCTTACTGTAACGCTTTAAAATTACTGGCTAGAAAAGCGCGGGCTCGTCTGTAACAGACTGTAAGATTCTATAATAAGGCACACCCGAAACAGATCGGCGCTCTCTTAGACACTGACCCAAACCTTGCGGATCGCGTGGTTGAGTGTCCCTGGGAGCCCGGGCATGCTCGAATAAAACGCTCTTGCTTTTGCATCCAGTGGAAGTCCGGTGTCTGATTCTTGGGTGGTGAGTACCGGAGGTCTTTCATTAGGACACTTGGCTGAGGACGCCTGTGCTTCAGAAAGTATTTTCACAATCCCTTTGTCACTGAGGAGGAAATGTGGAGAATAATGCATTGTCTCTTAAACCTCCATACTGAAGTTACACATGTCACTTCTTGGGCTTTATCAGCGAAGCAAGCCACGTGGTCATACCTAATTTCAAAAAAGCAGCAAGTACATCCTACCATAATGTGTCTGGGAAGCAGAAACCCAAAACATCGGATGACCAGCACTGATGACTGCCACAGGAATCACTGTCATGTAGACATGTAAACAATAGTTGAAACTATGAAAATGAATGAGATCTTCTACTCCCAAGAAGGGAAGAATTACAAAATAAATTTTAATAATATCACCCCTAGACTCTTACTTCCAAAGACCCTACTGGTAGCTTAAGTTCAAGATGTCCTAAATCAAACTCAATATCCTCCCTACAGACTGAATTCCTTTTACTGGTACCTCCATTTTGATTAATATCATCACCATTCACTTGGTTGCCCAAGTGAGTCATCTTGGAGTCATCTTCAACACCTGCTTTGCCTTCACTGGCACAGTGAAATCAATCACAGTCCTACCTCCAATAAATATGTCACAAATCCACCTTTACTTCTCTATTCCCTCTCTGCTGCTTTGATACCAGTCCCCATCATCTCAACCAAGCCTAGCTATCTGAATAAAGGCTATATTTCTTTTATATAATATCAAATTTGGATATCTGTCTTTTTAAAACTGACTTGTTCTTATGCCATATAGAGTTTCTATAATTTTCCTTATTTTTCTTTTTTGGAATTTTGCAAATACCATTTCTTGAAAACTCCCCCTATTGTGGAAAACTCCAGGTATGGATATGTTTACAGAAGAAGAAAACATTTAGAGGAAACTTAAGAAAAACAGGGAAAGAGGAACAAGAGCCAAGGAGATATATATATACATATATATATATATATATATATATTCTATATCTACCTTATCTCAAAAGAAAGTCACCTTTTAAAGTTCTTCTCCCTGCCTTTAACTTGGAGGGTTTATAGTTTTAAAGAAGGAAGCTGATTCCTTGTGGAGAACATTCTATCTTGTTCCAGGAGTTGAAATGGTGAGACTGAGGAAAAGCTCCATGGAAGGAAAAAAAAAACACAGAAAGATAAGGAGTAAACTTTGGGATGTGCATATGCTGATGGGTGAAAAATGAAAAGCAAGCAAAGTCAGAAAAAGAGGAAAGAAATGGACAGAAGGGTGGGAGAAGCAGGGCGATGAAGTGTGTACCAATAGAAGGATAATCAACCACTAAATGCAGGTGCAGTCCAGGAGGAAGACAACCGCAAGAGCTTTTGATTTGGTCATTGGGTGGTTGGCTCCTTGGAGTCAACAGTTGCAGCTGGAGCGTGAAGAGGGGAGCTAGAATGCAGGCTGCAAGAAGCAAGGGGATGGTCTTGTGGTGGCAAAGGTAGCACACTCCACCAAAAAGTTTCCTGGTGAGGTCCGAAAGAAAGCTCCATGAGACAATGAGATGAAAGGAGGGTATTGTCCAAGGCAAGGAAGACATGAACATTATGATTTTTTTGACCAAAGGGAAACAGAGAAGAGGGTGAGATTGAAAATAGTAGAGAGAAAGGGTACCTATTGGGAAAATAATCCTTTCCTCTAGTCCACCCAGCCACGCATAACCCATTGGTAGAATAAGAGCTAAGGAGAAGTAACATAGTATTTTTATCATTTCATTTCTTTTCTGCCATAGCCATTTAAATTGCCCATTACTACACATAAAATTTTTTATATAATAACTTTTTTAAAAAGGCTTTAAAAAAAGACTTCTTGATAAGAAATCTTCTAAGAGGTATTTTTGGTAAGGTTTTAAAGCCTGCCTCTCTCCTCCCCTCAAAAAACCTGTTTTATGATATACCAATATGGTATGAAATAATAATATTATTAGCTAGCATTTATTTCATCCTATCGTGCTTCAAAACTCTTATTAATTCCCAACACAAACTTATGAAGTGGTTACTATGTCCATTTCCTGAATGAGAAAACTGAGGTCATAGTGACTTCCTAGGGTCATATTTACTCCACTAGGGTCTAGGGTTTTCATCCACTGTGGTATAATGACTAAGTTAGCAATTCATCATCATACAGAAGAGCTAACAAAAACTTTGGAATTTTACTGGCTTCAAAATATTTTAAAAAGATCAAGAAGAGGGTATAGAGTTTCTTTTCTTAGACACTAAGTTGAGAATCAAATAGTAGTTACAATATTTGTATTCATCTTCCACAAGCAACTGATGAGATTCTCTACAATTTCATCAACACGGTGTATCATCAAACATAAGGAATTTTGCCAGTCTGAAAGGTTAAAAAATGTCATCTCAGAGCAGATTTAATTTGCATTTTTTTGTGTACAAAGTCTAGGATATTTTTATATGTTGAAGAGCTATTGGGATTTCTTTTTTTTTTTTTTTTGTAGTCTACATATATCCTTTTTCCATTTTTGACTATATCATTGGCTGTTTCTTATCCATTTCTTCCTTGTATATATTAGAGTGATTAACCCTTTAGAAGTTGAAAAATTTTGCAATTAATATTGTCTTTTGACTTTGATTATGGTGTTTTATACATGCAAAAGGTTTTTTTTGACGTAGTTGAATTCATCATGCTTTTCTTTTAGATTTTATCTTATTGTTGGAAAGATTTTCCATTCTAAGGACTTAAAGGAATTTCCTTTGTGTTTTCTTCCAGTACTGCCAACACTTCCTTTCTTACCAGAAATATCTGATCCATTTGGAATGTATTCTACTATAATGGTTTAAAAGATCTAAATTTTTTTTCCAGATTTTTCACATTACAGTTTGAAACATTACTTTTAGAATAGTCTACTTTCATCATGTACTAAATTCCCATATACACTGAGGTCTATTTTTTTTTTAAAGGTTTTATTTATTTATTTGACAGAGATCACAAGTAGGCAGAGAGGCAGGCAAAGAGAGAGAGGGGGAAGCAGGCTCCCTGCTGAGCAGAGAGCCCGATGCGGGACTCGATCCCAGGACCCTGAGATCATGACCTGAGCCAAAGGCAGTGGCTTAACCCACTGAGCCACCCAGGCGCCCCATTTGAGGTCTATTTTTGTGGATATCTGGCTATGTGGTGATTTTCTGCTTTGTTTCATTAATCTATTTCTACTCATTTACCTACCACACTGCTTCATCTACTTAAGCTTTAAAAGATGGGTTGATACATGGTATCACCTGATTCATTTCCCTCCCAACACCACCACCCTTGTTCTTCCTTTCAGAGTTTTGTTGGCTACTCTTAATTTTCAGTGTGAACTTTGAAATTGAACAATTTGTTTCAAAAATCAAATTCTTAGTTTGATTAAAATTAACTTAGGGGGGAAATGACATCTTTATGATGTTAAGTATTTATATCAACCTGTTTTCGAAGTTGTTGTTTCGATTTTCTGAGGAGTGTTTTAAAGTGTGTTATTGTCTATCGCTTCCCGGCTTTTTGGCTAAGATCGAGTGTAAAGTGTGTTATTATCTTTATTGTCATTCAAATAGACCATTTTAACGTGGATTCTTAGGTATTTAGTATTATGAGTTGCTACTATATGGGGTATTTTTTTCCATCCTCTCTCCTGTTTGTATATGAAAGCTATTAATTTCTTTGTACTAAGTTTGTTCCCACTAATTGCTGAATTCTTAATTTGTAGCATTCTTGTCAACTAATTCTGTTGGAAATTCCAGGTAAAAGATTATATATTATCTGAAAATAATGTTAGTTTTATTTCCTTTTTTTCAGGTACTTGCTTTGGCTAGTATTTCTCAAGGAATGTTAAGTAATATTAGTAATAGCAGATATCCTTGACTTTTTCTTCTCTTTAAAAGGAATGCCTCTGCTGTTTGCCATTCAGCTTAATTCTGGCATTTCCACTGAGCCAAATGTATTTTATCATATTAAGGAAATATTAGTCTATTCTTATATTATTGAGTAACTGCTTTATTAGACCAAAATTTGAATCCTTCAACACTGTGACAGACTTAAACATGAGCACAATTGATACTTTTTCCTCTAGAGAAGTGGTGTCTCTGCCTCTTGTCTTGAGTCTGGGTGGACCTGGGCTACATTAGCCCATAGACTACGTGGAAGTGATGCTACGTGACTCCAGGGTCAGCTCAGCAAGGGCCATGCAGCTTTCTCCTTGTTTCTGGGAACACTTGCTCTTGGACTGCCGGTGTAAGAAGTCTGGTATCCTGAAGCCACCATGCCATGAGGAAGCTTGGGCAACATGAGATATCACACCTTGGGACTCTGGTCAAGTCCCAGCTGAACTCAGCCTTAGGTCATCTCAGCCCATGAGCCAACCATGCAAGTGAAGAATCTCCCAGATATTTCCAGTCTCCAGTCATTCAGATGAGGCCCCAGGTATTGTGCAGCAGAGATAAGTCACCTCTGCTGTTTTCTTACTCTCTCTCTCTCTCTCTCTGTCCTCCTCCTCGTTTCTCTCTCCCCTCTACCACCCAGTGGTATGTTATTATTTTTCTGTTTGTCATCTTTGTACTGCTAAATAAGCATTTCATATTTACTACTTTCTCTCTCAGCTTTAAATAAAATAATTTGTCAGTTATTACCTATGAGAACTCAGCAAAGTTATTCTGCATTTCAGCTCATCTTTCATGTTTTTCAGTGACTTCCCACCTCCCTTCTGTATTCTTCTATTTCTGCTTTGTGGTCTTCATTCATCAAGGTAATTGCTTCATCGAGTATATTTTTATTTTAATTCATGAAAAATTGTTAGGACAAGATTTTTATCTACTTAGGAGTGTTCTCCATCTGCTTGTTAGTTTTGTTGCTTGTTCCCACATGTTTTCATTATAGGATCTTTCTATCCATGCCTTTTCCTTTGTAACTTCTCATCAGTGAATGAGTTACAGTTTCCCAAATCAGCTATTTTCCAGAGGTTCTTTTCCTGGGGTGGGGCCACAATGGGCTTCCAGACTTCATTGTCCTTCCCTGCTGCCCTAGAATTAGGTCATTCTCTGCACATACAGCTCATCTTTGGATCCTTTGTTCAGCCCTTTACTGTATCTGTCAGAGCCAGCTCAGGAGAGGAGACAAATTCCGCACCAGCCCTGCTAACCTGAATTCCTCAACAATTCTGTTAACGTTAGCACTTCTTCAAGCGAGCCCCTCGCCTTCAGGAAGAGTATTCTTGCTGGCACTCCCTACATCCCACCAACCCCAGGATGTCTCGCCGCCATCTGTGATGCTTCTTTTTGTTTCCTCCTCTACAGCTACTACACAGTTTCAGCTTCTCTTGGCAGCTCTCACAGGTGTTGCAGTCTGTGGCTTATATTTGTCTCCTGGTTGGGTTTTTTTTTTTTTCCCCTCTCTCTTTTCCTTTTGTATGATCCTTAAGACAAGGGGGGAAGTGCTGCCATGCACGGCCTCATGCATACCAGAATTCTGACAGAATCTCGAGAAGCTTTATGCTTCCCATTTTATCATGGTTGACTTTGGTTTTGTCACTCTGCTTTTAATGAATTTACCCTCGATAAAAATAGTTCACTTTCTTCTCACCTAGTGTGTGTATAAAACTGGTTTAGTCCATTAGAGGCTTTCTTAGCTAGAATAAACCATCTCATCTGGGAAAGCATAAAAATAATGTAAAGGGAATGATAAACCCAGATGCAATAGAATTCTTCCACTCAGTCAATCCTGAAATGGAAGCAGGATTATTGCAAACCAACTTATGATGCCTTACCAGCTGCTGAATTGGAGCCCGCTTTAACTCTGCAAGATGACAGGATGAACTTATTTTCTTTCATGTAATGAAACCAGGATCTTTCATGGTCAGTAAGAGTGTGGAAGCATCTGGATTCATTGACTGCAACAGACCTTAATAGTGTGTAACTCGCTGGGGGAAAATTGTGTGTATCATATTGTCATTTTGCATCTGTTACTCTGATTAGGATCATTGTAATACATTCAAATTCATTAATGGTGGCTACTTTGGATCCCTAAATAATTAATGGAATCATAGGTGTCTCCCTGAGCAACAACCCGATGGCACTATGTATTAGGCAGCGCTGTGAGTTCTGAATAAACACTTCTGACACGGCTGCATCTGTTTCGCCAGGCACCTCCCCTCGCGCAGGCTTTCTTAGCCAAGCCTGCCAAGATGGGCAGAGCCAAGAGTGGAAACCAAAGGGGAGAGGAAAGCAGACCCCGTGCCTCATCATGCTCTGAGATGCAGGGGCTGCCAGGTCCCAACTCATCTAATCCCAAACTAACTTGGATTTGGACAGGGGCAGCACAGCTGACTTTCTGGATGAGAGCCAACGAACTGAGTCATCCAGTGACTCAGACTCTCTGGGATTCAGCATTTTAATAGCCACCCCAGTGATTCTTATGTGCCCTAAAGATCTAGAAGCTCTGGATAGAGACCTTTTGCCTAGGAGGAAAAAAAAAAGTTAGCAAGATGGACAAAACATTTTGTGAATCTTAGTCCCCGGGGCTGCTAGCGTGTTGTATGTGATTTTTCCTTATCCCACTGCCTCATAGGGTTTCAAGGTTTGAAGGAAAAGAATTTCTCCTACTTCCTACTTACAAAAAAATCCCTGCCTCCTCCACCTGATTTTGTTATTTGCTCTCCCCAGTCCAGCACCTACTCTGAGGATAATTAGCTGACTACACAGGAAGCAAAAATGTTAATATTTGGAGATTTTTTTCTGAGAATGAACTTAAAGGCATAAAAAAGAAAAGCTAATTTATTAGGCCACAATTAAAAACGCACACATGATTAACTATGGAAGTGCTTGTTTCCCAATATCCTGAGGACAATGATTCTTGGCAGATTTTTCAATTTATCTGCATTTCATCAAAGTAGAAGACTCTACAAATACAGGGCCATGGCCTCCCCTGGGGCTCTGCAGAGGTGATGAAAACCTCTTATCTTCACAAACTGCAAATGTTAATAAAGATAATGCCTGAGTCAGGAACTGCGGAGTTAAAGTGTATTTGTAAATGTCCCAAAGACTAGATGGAAAGAGGAGGAAGAGAAAAAGAGATGAAAGCAGAAAGAGAAGGTGGAGAAGAGGAGGGGAAGAATGGGTCAAGGAACTCTGAAACAATTTACATCCCAGAAATCCCTCTGATCCTGTGGATGGGAGCCAGCATAGGTCAGCCTTCTGCAAGGCCGCATTTCCAGATGCCCTCCAGAAAGTAGCCATAGATGAGCTCAGTAGCCCCACTCATGTCCACCACTAGAAAAATCAGTTAGCAGAGTATCAAAGTAGTCAAAGGGAGCCAGATGATTCTTGCCGACTCCAGATGTCCAAGTTACTACTCACACTGCAAAATGTCATGAGCCCATGAAGCTAATACATGGCAGGCAAGAGACATCACTTGCAAATGGAAAGGAATATTGAGAGAAGAACACATTTTAGCAAAATGTCACTGGTTAGCCACCGTTGTCAGGCCTTATTAAGTGTCAAACATTAATTTATTTAAATTTTATCCTTGCTGCAAACTTTCCAGATTACACTCATTTTCCTGATGAGAAAACTAAATATGTGGTAAGGACCTTCATCTTGTGAGTGGTGGAACCAGCCACATACAACTCACCCTAAAGTTTATGCTTTTACACACTATCCTAGTACGGAAGATGCTGGAACCCTCCAGTGGAATAGGCTTACAAACTGGCCTTCTGGGAAGATACACAGGAGGAAGAGTCAACATCTAAGGCTGACACTCAGTTTGGCTAGATGAGAGCTGCTGAGAGATCTGGGGAAACCAACCTGGCCTTGGATATAGGCAGCACAGCTGGCTTTCTGGATGGGAGTTGTTAAGAATTTCTGGTTCCATCAGACAGCAACTGCCCTGTAGTGGATATCCATTAAATAAGTTATTTCATTTTTACTTTGCCAATCTGTATTCCCAGTGGTAAATGTAATTTTGCCTGAACCATGGTAAAGGCCCCCCGCCCCCAAGATGCATGATGAATGAGTCAGTACATACATTAACTGCTGAATGAATCAACTGGTGTATAAAGAACTAAGTACACCCATACTTACCCGCAGGAAATCACTGCACGTAGACCAACACACCAATCCTACCATCATCAGTCCTTTTCGTAGACATCAGTGCCCAGGCTCTGCATTATAAAGTATAGTCATTGTCATAGCTGCCTATGTAACAGACTGTGCCAAGAGCAGTAGTAAATGAGGTCTAATGAGCATTCCCAGCTAGTGACACACACCACCAGGGTTTTTGTCCATGCACATTCGTTTTTAGCATTTCCTCGCAGTGCCCCTTTACGCAAGAATCAATCCGGACTTCTAATCACTTGCTCTTTGACCTAAAGCGTATGGATTTACAGCATACTTTTCAGGGCTATGGGATCTTTATCTTGGATTTTCCCAGTTTAAAAATCAATCTTAACAATCAGAGCTAATTAGAGATCAACAAAACCTTCCAATCTCTATCTAGGACCTATGAAAGTATTTTAAAACCTATACAATTTCCAACTGAGTCGAAGTTCATTTCATGGGCAAATATAGGAAGGACCCATGCTTAGCAAATAGATTCTTTAGTTGCACAGCTTTCAATTAACTGATGCCTTCATGATGGAAAAAGACAAAGAATAAGAAGTTAGACCTCCTAAGTTTGAAAAATGTTTTCACCACTATTAGGTGTGACCTTGAACAGATCACTAAGCCACACTAGAGCTGTTTGCCCCCCTGAGAGGTGAAGTGTTGATCTCTCTGCTAGTTCTATAAACACACAGCATTATTTATTATAGTCCATCTCATTCCGTAAGTTTGCCTTGTTTCTCAACAAGGTTGTGAATTACTTGAGGATGTGAAGTAGACTTTCTTCTTCCGTCTCTTCCACCACTTCCAGAACAGTTAAACACAAAAAGCAGATCAGCTGGTTCCGCATCAGGGTTCCGTGTGTTTGCCTACCAAGCCTATGAAAACCTTCCCAAATTAATGTATAGAAAACACTTTGGTAATCAGAACAGTATGCTGCATTTGGGCGGGAGGGGATTTTTCTTTTCCATTTCTCACGTTTGCGAGATCCCGTGTGTGTGTGTGTGTGTGTGTGTGTGTGTTTAAAACAATCCATGCTTCTTTCACCCTTGGTTAAAAATTTTAATGGTTTCATACATGATTTCCCCAAGTGAAATTTCCATTGAAAATGGAAAATACTCAATTTCTGTTTGCACTAAGTGGTTTAAAATGCGTGGCAATTAACAAATGAATCACAGGCAACCTCTTCCTGTAACTAATGCACTGCAAGCCAGCTTCATCAATTACAGCAAGGATACAATATCCACTTTCTCAAACAGCCAGGTTTCTTAGACCTCGTGCCTTTCTGTTTGTTTGCCTTCCTATTCTCTTTCTCGGTGCTCTCTTCATAAATTGTCTCCAGCAAATTATAGCAAAGGTGTCTCTCTTCTCTATTGCCACTTTGCAATCTATACTTAACTGCGGGGTAGCAGCAACGAAAGCCATAACTAACAGCGCCGACTCCAGTCTTCTAAATCTGCAACTACAGCTTGGGAAGAATCTTCTATCAGGGTGTTACATGCTAGATTTAATGTGGATGTTGTAGTCTGAAGCGAAAATTATTTGTACAGCTGGAATATAACATTTGCATAAGTTACAATTAAAAGGGAAAATATAATTACAAATTTTCAACTTAATTTGAATGGTTTTTAAAATGCTCATTTGGCATAGGCAACAGCTTGCAGGCAAACAGAACGCAGACTCAGAGTTGCGTCCCTTTGTCTGAGTAGCAGGAGTGAACTCATTCTGAAGGGTTTGCTTTAACCCCTGAATCCCAACATAACCAGCAGTGAGGACCTCAGGTACAAGGCACTGTTGGTTTTCAAAACGGGATTACGGCATACGCCGCAATTCACAAATATTTGCATCTTTTAATTGTTTCTAAAACTGAAGTGGCAAGTGGCATTGAACAGGAAGGTTCTTTCTCTTGTGGAGTGAATGAGCAGTGGAATTTTAACTAGTTTCATTTCCTTTCAGCTCTCAGATCTGAGATCTGTGGTCACATCTCCTGTACAATGTGTTCCTCATATCACAGTCTCTTTAATGGCTCCAGTTTCTGATTTTTTTTTCCCCTCCTTAATTACATGTCTTTTTCTTGTAGCTACTTCATGCTGAAGGCACGTCATTCTTCCCAGATGTGGGCTCGGCTAGGTGTCCGTGCCCTGAGTCGGTTTGTTCGTTTGTTTTCAGGGTTTCTTTCTAAGAAGCAAAGGAATCCTTTTATTCTCTTCAAACATGAGAATCCAAATTTTCATAAAATCCTTTGTACAGCATGTGTACTTGAAACCCTGCTTCCCCAAAGTCATGGTAACTGTGATTATTATGTAACATGCATTGTGTCGCATCAATAGTTTTGAAAAAGAGAAAAAGGAGAAAATTATTCCATTCAGTCTTTCTCAGAAGAAAAAAAATGCATCCAAAAAGACCTATGAACAGGAAAAATTTGCTATTATTATGAATTACACAATTAACTATGCCTATCTATGTTTTTGATCCTAGTTTTCACAGCAATCTCCAAATAATGAGACACCAGAACCTACTCTTAGGAAAAAAAAATCATAAAAACCGATCCTTTGTTCTATTTGCCCTGGAATCTGAAAAGGAAATTCTGTGGCAAACAGAAAAACATAAAGGAATAATATAACCTTATTGTATCTTTTTCCTGAGAAACTACAAAGGTGCTCCGTTGATTGAGAGTATTATTAAGTAGCATGATTTTTTTTTTAATCATAGAAACCCTGTCTATTTATGGGACAATGAGCGGACCATCACACCACCTTCAGGACAATGAGCTGCTGTGTGGAGTTACCGGCTGAAAGTAACAAGAAAATTACCGAAGTGATATTCTTGTGCACAGTCGTCTTTTATACCATAGACCTAGAATAATTTTATCACTCAAAACTGAGGTATGAATTAAAAAAATATGTATGTGTAGATATTTTATTTATGTTGGATACACATTCATTTTACTTATACTGAAAACATTCCAGTATTTTAATGAATTTTATACTGGGACCTATCGGCTCCTGGCAACCTCCAGGTCCACCAGCTTTACCATTTCTTTTCTTCTTGGTGCATTGTAGAATATTGTACCAGACCCTAAGTTTATATTCAAAGTCATACTTAGCCAGAAGCAGACCATTTACTAGAATGAATGGTATTTCCCAAATTGTAGAACATTTACCACTAGGGGGATCATTTTAGTTGCCTCCCATCAAATATTTACATTGTTATCTACTTATTTTTTAAAATATAATATCACATCAAATGCTTGATTTCACCAATTTTATTACTTAGAATTATTGCCTTTTAACTTGCTTTAAAGAAAAATGCGGAGAAAAATATCCCAGATGGTATGCAGGCATAGCAAAGTCATCAAAGAGAAATCATTTCTCTATCAGGGATGAGTTCTTAATTTTAAAAAAGAAAGGCATTTTTCACACAATTTTTAAAGAAAATTAAAACCTGAAGAAAGAAAAAAACTACTTTACTTTCTACTTCTCTCCTGGATGCATGGAAAACATTTCTCAAAAAGAGGAAAAGCACCACAGCACAGTGATTTTTCCTTGATATGCAGAGAGTAGACTCGGAGCAGGCATTCTCAGGAACCTAGGGGAATTCTTCCAGAAGGTACCTCACGAGCAGCCAGGAGAGGCAGGGATAAAGAAGAACCTTGACAAGTGGTAGACATGGTGCATGTTGTTTCTAGTAGCTCAGAAGGTCACATCAGGGTAGGACTGGGGTGAGGCTGACCATCAGGTGAGAGCTACCCATGAAGGAGACCCTGGATGGAGTCCCCCAGAGGTGGAAGTGAATGAATGTGCCTGAACAGGCCAGCCATCCTCCTCTCTCCACGCTCCATGCACTGCATAAGCTGTGCTTCCTCTCCCTCCCTCCTTCCCCCTCCCTTCTTCTCTCCTCCAGACTTTTTTTTTTTTTTTTAAAGATTTACTTATTTATTTGAGAGGTGGTGGGGAGGGGCAGAAAGCGAGGGAGAGAGAATTCAAGCAGACTCCACACTGAACAGGAAACCCAACGAAGGGCTCGATTTCACAAGCCTGATATCAGGACCTGAGCCAAAGCCAAGAGTCAGGGGTTCAACCAACCGTGCTACCCACACACCCCGCTTCTCCTGACTCTCATTGACTGAACTAACTACAGTAGCATAGAAATCTATTATATCATTATTTACTGTCTTTACATAAAATTTTTTGTCTTTTCTTCTGAGTTTGAAATGGAGATGATTTTAAAGCTTCATATTTCCAGTTCTCTAGAAATGCTGGATTAGGGGCGCCTGGGTGGCTCAGTGGGTTAAAACCTCTGCCTTTGGCTCAGGTCATGATCCCAGGGTCCTAGGATCGAGGCCCACATCGGGCTCTCTGCTCAGCAGGGAGCCTGCTGATCTTCCTCTCTCTGCCTGCCTCTCTGTCTACTTGTAATCTCTGTCAAATAAATAAATAAAATCTTAAAAAAAAAAAAAAAAAGAAAGGCTGGATTAGTCTAAGAATAGCCTTAAGTTGGTTTTCACTTATACATGGTTCTAGAATATATATTCTGTATGATTCAGGACCTCTCCCACCCTCAAGATTGAAAATAGAGCAATAATTAGTGCTGGAGCAAGGGCACTCTTTCCTCTTCTTGGTGGGAAGAATAATAAAGGTAATATAAGAATAATGAATAGGGACACCTGGGTGGCTCAGTTGGTTAAGCAGCTGCCTTCGGCTCAGGTCATGATTCCAGGGTCCTGGGATCAAGTCCCACATCGGGCTCCTTGCTCGGCAGGGAGCCTGCTTCTCCCTCTGCCTCTGCCTGCCTCTTTGTCTGCCTGTGCTCGCTCGCTCTCTCTGTCTCTGGCAAATAAATAAATAAAATCTTTAAAAAAAAAAAAAAAGAATAATGAATAGACTGGAAGAAGACAAAGACCTAGAGGAGGGATGCTTCTGAGAACCATAGCATTTTGATGTACTTTGTAGTATTTTGAAGAAGTCATGCCATTTCAAATGGTAATCAAGGGAACTCTAGAGTAATTTACTATGAAGAGAAAACAGAACATTCTTAGAATAGTTCTTAAAACCCTTTCCCATGTAAGCTATACCTCCTAGAGCAAGTGTTAGAATGAATGGATGCGATAGAGCAGGGGTAGTCACGTCAAATTCTTCAGAGCCCTGTAGTAGCTGGAGGCAGGGGGGAGGAGCTGTAAGGTAAGGAAAAGGCATTATGGGACAAGCTCTCGGGACTCCACCATCCTCTCCAACCACTGCAACTCCATTGTTCCCTGTTTTCTATGTATGGGAATCACTAAAGAATCCATTTTTTAAATAAAAGGATCCCCCCTGTTTTTAAAACTTGGAAAATCATGGGAATAGAAAAATTCATGCTCCTAGATTGACCCTGGGAAAATAGAACAACTCTAAGGATGGTAAATGTTTCTTCAGGCTGATCATTTCTTTTTTGATTCCTCAAAAGGCTCATTAAGCTCTTCTGGTCCTCTGTGACCTTGGAAATCTTTTCTTACTCCCCATACCCCCTGCTCCTTGAGGGGCGGAAGAGAAACATAGATCACATTGATTGGGTTACTCTCCTTACAATTTTATGTAAATTTGCCAAAGAACTAAGATCTCTGTTCTGACAAGAGTCAGGCAAGTCTAAATAGTTCTCACAGACAGAGCTGACAAAATTCACAAGTAGTTTGGGTCTAAGAGACTCATTAATTTCGAATAGGCGTTTGATTCCCAAAGGGAAGACATACTTCATCAGTTGGAGCATTGTGATGTCACAGAAGAACTTCATTAGTGTGCTGGTTAGAAGGGAGTCACGAGAGTAAGTAAAATTAAATGTAAATAACTGCCTAATTAGGTGTCCATGAAAACTGAAGAGCCTCCAAAGTCATTAGAGATGACCGTGCCAGGCAGGCACCTTCTCAGACTAAGAATTGGTGCTTTCATAACCTTCACAGCAGGAAGGTGGATGAGAGATTCCACTTAGGTCCCCAGAAGACTTGTTAACCTGGATGAAGCCATTCAAGGCAATCAAGTGTGACATCATTCCCATGGTTGAAGTCCTCTGTTGCAGTAATCCTAGACCTTCTTGAGGTCATTCTAGTAGAATAGAATACTACTCAGGGCACCTGGGTGGCTCAGTCAGTTAAGTCTCTGCCTCCAGCTCAGGTCATGACCCCAGGGTCCTAGGATAGAGTCCCACATCAGGATCCATGTTCAGCGGGGAGTCTGCTGCTCCTCTGCCTCTCCCCCCAACTTATGCTCTCTTTCAAACTCTCTGTCAAATAAATACATAAAATCTTTAAAAAAATAAAAAGGGTAGAATACTTGGGAATCACCTCCACTCAAGCTGAGGCAGGGGTGGGAGCAGGCATAAAATGAAAGGAAACTTTATCACAAGGAATGAGCAAAAGGGAACTGATTCTGAAAAAAGGCATTGCAAGTATTTAGCTCACATTAGAACCATGCAGATACAGCCTTGTGCCAACCGATATTACAAAAGTTAATCCACAGACCAAGCAGACATTAAGTAGACTTTAAACTGTAAGTTGAATCCTTCCACTTGATAGAACATTAGAGAGCTCTTTTCTCCTGCACTATGAGGTCAAAGCTGTTGTCATCACTCTTGTCTTTCCATCCCCACCCTTGCCTATCAAATAATGTCCTAGGTTCCTAGCACGCATCAAGGACTCTTCCAGACCCACCCCACTCTCCTTTCCCCACCTTACCTCTCACCTGTCATAGGCTTACCCCTTATAGATCTTGTAGTCTGTGCTTGGTCTAGTTGTGCCCTTTTATCCAAAGTCTCTGAATGGCAAACCAATATTCATCTTTCAGAGTCTAGTTCAAATTTTTCTTCCTTCCCTGAAGAGTTCATGATTCTTCCTTTGTGTTACAGACACATTTCAAGCATCTAGTTTTAGCATCTTATTTGACCAAGGGTGTGGGGAAAGCAGTTCTCCCTCAAGCCTATGGTCAGATCTATCTGCAGAGGTCTAAAATTCAATGGTGTGCACCCAGGAATTATGCACACGGGGCACTGAGAGGGGTCATCGAGTAGGTAACAACCCCGGGATGACAGGGGAGGGAGGATCAGAGGACAGTGTGGGACTGGCCTCCTGCACCTGTCCCCACTCCACCCTCGCGGATACATGTGTAGGTCATATCAACTGGCATTGAGAGTGTGAATTCTAAAGCTCAGTGCCTGCATTCACATTTCAATTCTGTTACATACGAGTTGCCGTGAGTGAGTCAGTTAACCTCTCTAGCTTCAGTGGAGATGGTAATAATAGCATTCCTGCCTCATGGTTCTGTCATGAGAATTATACAAGTTAATGAACACGAAGCCCCCAGCAGCGCCTGTCACACAATAAGCGTCATATAATAAGCACCAGCTATTATACTTAGGAAGAGAGATGGCAGTTAAGTAAAAAATTGAAAATGCTATAAGGCCTTAGGGCACATGCAGCACTAACTTGGAACCACTAAGTTGAGAGAAAACAAAATCTAGGTGTTCTTCCCACCTCTACCATTGACCAGAAGCAGCACGGCACTTTGAAGTGGTGGCATCTAGTGGGACTGGAAACAGAAGGCTCCCGGGCTTGACAGAGACAGTGGCACTCAGAGAGATGGAGTCTCAGCAGAGACAGCAGCAGTGACCATCGGGAGCTGTGGCCATCATCGTGTGGGCTTTGTGGTACCCAGAGGTGAGGTCACAAGACATCCAAGATGGCCAGTGAGTGCAGAGCAATGTGAGTGACAGCAGGAGCCTGGTTGAAGTGAAGCCACCCATGGGACAAGGCAACCATGTCAGCAAAGGCAGTGGTGACCACACAGGAAGGGTCAGGACTCAGCAGACGCCACAGGGTGAAACGCTGGACTTACCCATATGCCCATGGGAAATATTCCTTGGGTCCACCGGAAATACTTGGGATATGGGGTTTTGCCAGGACAGAGAGGTCCTCTATGGGTCTGATGTTCTCAATTCCTCAGATTATCATCGGGGTGACTTTATATTTACAGGAAGGGAATACTGAGACATCATTAAAAGCACAAGCTTTGGTTTCAGACAGGTTTGCACTTCCACTAAAAGTATTTACTAGGCATCTATCCTCTGCCTCAAGCTCTGCTCTAGTCAGTGGAAGTACCACAGTGAACACGGCAAATATGACTTCTCCTCCCATAGAGCTACCTTAGAAAGGGGCCATAGACAAGAAACAAGAAAACAAATCAACGGGGTCTTGCCTGTTTAGGAGCTGTGAAGTCAATAATGTAGATGATATGGTGTCCAGATGGGGTAGAGAGAGCTACTTACATATGGCAGCCAAGTTAAAGTCTCTCATTCAGAGTGAGGGCTAATAGCCACGGAAGATCTGGGAACAGAATGTGGGACCCTCAGGTAGGAAGATTTGGCATATTAGAGGAACAAAGGAAGGACAGCAAGTCCAAATAACAGCTAACTATGGTGTGGGGGCCAAATCTGGCCCGCTACCTGTTCATTAAATAAAGTTTTATTAGAACACAGCCACCCTCATCCATTTGTCTGTAGCAGCTTTCAAGCTATAATAGCAGAGT
This sequence comes from Neogale vison, assembly GCF_020171115.1. Classification (NCBI taxonomy): domain Eukaryota; kingdom Metazoa; phylum Chordata; class Mammalia; order Carnivora; family Mustelidae; genus Neogale; species Neogale vison. The sequence continues at coordinate 81,497,606 of NC_058092.1, read as the reverse complement.
TGAGCAGGTAGATGCCACAGGGACTTTATGGCCTGAAAAACCTGTGAGAATTCTATCTGGCCCTTTACAGAAAGCCAGCCGACCTCTGGTCTAAAGGCCAGTGAACAAGCTGGGTGAAAGCAGCAGGAACTGAGCTGAAGGGGTGCTGGCAGGCAGCAAACAAGCAGACATTACAAACTTGGATTCTATCCCCCATGTGATAGAAAGCCCTGGAAGGGTCCCGGCAAGGGAAACGCGTGAACTGCTTCATGTTCTTCATTTTGGGAGCCTTATGGAGAGCACTGCGGGGGCCAAGTAGCAGCAGGGACAGCGATTAGACAGACGCCACTGAGCCCTGTGAAAGAGGAAGGTGCCTTGCATAAGGTTGCTAGCAGCGCAGATGGGGACAAGGAGTCAAGACGGAATATCTCAGGTATAACCGGCTTGAGATTCCCCACTTAGCTGGGCCATGGCAGGCAAGTGACTATGTCACTCTCAGCCTCAGTTTCTTGCCAGTAAAATCCTCACACCGGTATTGTGTAGATTAAATTACAAAGGCGCCCGAGGTATCTGTCAAAAAGTCAGTGTTCAAGAGATGTTGGCATTACTGTTCTGCTGTCAAGGCGCTGATATTGACTGCTGAGGCCCACAAGAACGAGGTCCCAGCGTGGACCTCACTGGGCTGCTTCTCTCCTAGTGGGACGCCTCCGTCCCTGACGAGGCTCGTCAGTCCCCCAGAGACAAGGACGCTCTTACTCATCGTTATAGCCCCCAAATGGTGCCTGGCACTTGGTGAATGGTTAATAAATGTTTGTTGATTAAACTATCAAGTTTTTGTTTTTGGTTTTGTTTTTTTCCCCAAAAAAGGAAAAGAATTATTCATTCTGCCATTTTCACCAGAAGTGTTTTGTTTTTAGGCTTGATATGGTATATTTTGATGACACAGAACATTCTGAAGATAGAGAAGTAGTTGTCTCTAAGGAGAGCTAGTCCCCAGCATCCCCTCTGGTGCAACAGGGAACTCAGAAACTGCCCCCAAGAACCTCCAAGCTGACAAGATACATATATGATGATCATAATTATATATTAAATCTGGACTAAGAAGTCACCACGCACAAGAAAGTCAGTCATATCAGACAGATCTATGTATCAAAAATCTCTGCCACAAAGCAGATCCAATAAGAGTCAAAAACCATTGTTCTACGTGTCAAGTTGTTTTCAGACTTCTACTTCAAACTAGTTGGACATCCTGAAGCCTTGTCCAGACATATCAAAGGAACTCCTTTCTTACATTATTACCTTGTTTCTTTTATGGATTCATTATTCTGGCTATAAAACTAAAAGGATCTCTCCCAAAATTGAAATTTCTGAATTTTGGGTCAACTTTCTTGTCCTTTGACACACCATTTACCAAGAAAGACTGGAAATCTATCCTTCACAAAGGAGTTAAGTTTTGTCGTCATAAAACGACCAGTGCTGTCTGAACAATTGTTTCAAATGAAATTAAGTATGACATGCAACGTTGACATACAAACACATTTTCGAATGAAATATGATATCCATAAAGTAGATACATACTTTGTGACATTTTTACTTTTATAAAAAAAGGGTGAAATACCACTATGGTTGTACAATACATAATTATGAAACCCTGAAAGGTCCAAATAAACTGTTAATAGATATATCACCTGTGTATTCATAGTACTATATGTATCCTTACTACACACTTATTTCTCTATCTAAAAAATGAATTAGAATTCCTTAAAAATCAAAATAATATGGAGAGACTGTCTCAGTAGTGGTCACCAAATCTAGAAGTACTCTATGCAAACTTACTAATTTAGCCAACAAACTCCGAAAGCATAGGAAATTGAAAATAAGAAGAATATTTAAAATAACAGTATTAAAATGAGAATCCCTTACAATAGTAAAGGAAAAGGTGGAAATCCTTGAAACATCAGTGAGCAGCCATGAGGAGGGAGTTGTTGTTTTTTTTTAACACGAAGCCTGGCATCTCACAAATAACGTATGTTCCATATTATGTGGCAGTTGCTATAGTAACAACCTTTATTTTCTGAAACAGTACACAGATGTGTACAACATACTAACTTGCTGGTTATAAATTACGGCTTTTCCCATAATTCAATAACTTAAGAATTCTACGTTTCTGAAATCTCAAAAGTTCTGTTGTTATTAAATTTCTTTTATGAGATAATTTTCCTTGTACTTTCAAAATGAGAGTGTTCCCATACAGGCCGAGAGAAAGGAGGGATGAGAAAATGGGGTATATCAGAGAGTAGCAGCAGACTGAGGTCTGTTTTCTACAGAGTCTGGACGAAACCCACTGAAATGAGGACATTATTTTAATGAATTAGGCGTCATGTACAATAGTGGAGAGAAATCAGTCGCTAGCAAAATGATGTTACAAATAAAGTTATGAATTGATTTTTTATTACAAGGTGTCATATTTACAGTTTTAAAATAAATGAAGATTATTTCTTAGAAATGTTACGAAAATTAATATAATTTTATAAGCGACAACAGTGTGGGGGAATGAATTAGGCTAGTTATTTGACTTCAAGTGAAGTTTTTTTGAATCTTAAAAAGGCCTGAGTCTGGGAAAAATGTCTATTCCTTTATTTATTTATTTATTTATTTATTTATTTTTAAAGATTGTATTTATTTATTTGACAGACAGAGATCACAGGTAGGCAGAGAGAGAGGAGGAAGCAGGTTCCCTGCTGAGCAGAGAGCCCGATGCGGGGCTTGACCCCAGGACCCTGGGATCATGACCTGAGCCGAAGGCAGAGGCTTTAACCCACTGAGCCACCCAGGCACCCCTATTCCTCTATTTAATAAGAGATGAGTATCTCTTTGTCAGGTGACAAAACAGAAAACAGAGTTTTACTGATTGGGATATTTTTCTTTTTATATTTTAACCTTAATCCACAAATATTTATCCAGTGCCTTCTATGTGCAGGGAGCTGTCTGTGCCTAGATGTGTACAGATATGTGTAGAAACATAAATTATAGAAAAACTGAGTTCTGGAGATGTTTTTTCCCTATTCTGAAAATTTACATATGTTTTCCATTTGCCGGATCTGAATACTTTCTTTAATAGACAAGTTCAAACTGTAGATTTTTAAACCCTGTCAAAGAGTCATCTCTGCAGCATTTTTCAGGCTCAAGTTTACCGCCTGGGAAACACGTTTGAAAATAAGGTTATATATTTAACATTTGCAGTTAAAAGTCAACTTTCTAAAATTGTGTGTCTGTGTGTATATACACATTTTTATATATACATATATATTTCATATACATATATGTTTGTACACATATATACATATATATATATATATATTTCTAGATATAAGGAAGGGTGCAAGTATCCTCCTATAGAAAGTAACAAAGTAACAAACACCCCTGACTTAGAAAGTCCAGCAATTACAATGCTGATAGATTTACCTAACAAACACAAAACACTTGGAAATGCTATTTCAAGTGACAATACAGTTAGATTCCAATTCAAAATTGTCTTATAGGAGCAATGACAGGATGCGAAACAACTGAATACCATGCAGACAAGAACAAATCATTTTGAAAAGCTTGCACCATTAAGTGGTTGTTAAAATTTTGCTAATGCTTTCCACACACATACTCCTTTCTGTATCATTCTGAGATATATTAAAAACAGGACCATGACTAATCCATTCAAGTCCTTACAATATCAGAGAGAGAGAGAGAGAGAGATTTAAGTTATCACCTAATGGGGGCTTAGAGGCTGGAACTCGGAACCCAACCGAAAAAGAGTACTTCACTGTTAGATGCATTTTAAAAGTATTACTTAAATTACATTTAAGTCATCAGATAATTATGAACTTTCTTCTCTTTTATATTTATATGGCATATTTATTGAATTGCACAGTATGCTTTTACAATAAAGTGCTTTTTACGTTGCCGCCTTTGTTCATCCAAAATAAAACTGACAGTTATCCTTTTATAAGCTATTCCGAGAACATTTTCTCTTCTTTGAAGCTGATTGATGCACTACTTTAAATGTTCCTGCAAATATCTTTTCAATTCAAGTTTTTGCATAATGTAATAAGAAGATAAAAGAATTCTATACTTCAACGAGAGACATTACAAAGCAAGTAGAGACATTATCAAGGGCATTAACATGCTCCTAATAGCAATAAAACCTTTTAACTGTCTGATGTAGAACATGCTCCCACCAAACCACCACATATTATGGTAATTGGCTCCAATTTCTGAATCTTACATTGTAAAGTTACAAAGAGTTAGGTAGAACTGAAAAACAAATCCAGAATGCTCATCTTGTTAGCATTCCCTCTATAAGATATTTGCCTGCTACCTTGAACGAGGACTGGTTTGGTCTGTGGTGCTGTGCTCTCCTGTGCTATCATATTTTCACATCCTGTCTCATTTTTATTCCTCTTGACTCTGATATAAATACACATTTTTTCCCAAATAACCCTCTTCTAACTCCAAAACATCACAGTAACAAAAATAGCATTTTTCTCAGAATTTCAGTGTAACAAATGGGTTCTCTGTTCATGCCTGTGTCACATCTCATTCACTTTATGTGTTCTCTCATCACAGGAAGATGCAATCGGGGAAAATATTCCATGAGGGCACTTTGATTTTTCTTTACAACACACTACCAAATTACGTGAGTAGCCTTTCCACTGTGGTTGAGAGGAAATATAATTTCCAACTAAAGTTGAGCCCAGATTCTGTTAAATTAAATAGCAGAGGGGGAAAAAAATAGTTCTTGGCTTTATTCCTCTTAGATGGGAAGGAGGGCAGTGGGGAATTGACACGAGTCGGTCCTTGGTGATTAACCTGCAGTTTATGGTTGTGATTCCAGGTGATGCGCCCATCGCGCAGGAAGCTTCTCACAGGCTGTGGAGAGCAGCCTGTCTGCTTTGAGAAGTGCAGATCTATCAGGATCCAGAGTCGGGCTCTGAAAAAGCTGTCATTTCATGTCTCTAAAACAGTCTCTGATTTAATGTACAAGATGTCAAGAAGTAAAGGACAATAAAATAAAAGCCAAAAAGGAGAACCATTTCAATTAAGAGTCATTTCTGTACCAATTCTTGGAAATCTAGTAAAATAAAAACTGTCAGAATCAATCTGTGTTTAAAAAGTTGATTTTTGTGGTGCTTACAGAGAAACTGCAAGACAGAAAAAAAAATACAAATTATTAACAGAGCAATTGAGGCTTAACAAATTCCTTTCTCACTAGGTAGATATTTGGTTGTTAAATTTTCCTAAGGGACCTAGAGAAAGCGTTTGCATAGAAGGTGCTGGGAGCTGGGAGAGAGGAGGAAAGAAATAAATCCTCATACAGAAAAAACTAACAAGTATAAGCTGCGGTCCTATAAGGACTTTCATGCATTTCCAAGAATTTAATATTTTGATTGTCAATAATTAGAAGGCACATGTAAGATTTTGGGAATTTACCTTTTATTGTCATGATTTTCTTAAGGTGTTTGAATGTCCCTTTCAGAGAAAGATAAACATTTCTTCGAGGACTGCCCTGTCACCCCAGTAATCGAATACCTTAAAGGTGAAATGAGAAAAAAAAAATCTTGATGAAATTTGGGGTAACCTTTTAGCTAAGAGTATAATAATAATAAAGATAAAAGCATCGCCAAAAATAAATAAATAAAATTCTACCAAATGTGACTTCCTATGGAAGACACAACTTTTTAATTTTCATTTCTTTTTAAAAACACGATATTTAAGAAACATGCATTATAACTCCATCCTCCTCTTATCCTTAGAATTTTTATGATGTTATCCTTTTTATTCCACATCTTCTATTGAGAGGGAGATATGGCAAGGAAAGAAGGGGTGAATTCACTTGCTGTCCCCAACTGATTTGTACATTTCAGGGATATGCCCCTTTCTATGGTCTATTTCTGGGTCCTTTATTTAAGAAAAAAAAAAATCAAGTTTCTCTGAAGGGAATACTTTACAGGAGAAAATTCACTCCCTTCTCATCAAATCAAGAACTTTTCTTAAAGTAACTCTACCACAAGCAAGAAGGGGAGCAGCCTCAGAACTGCCTCCAATCACAAGAAGAAAAATAACAAAATCAGCTCACTCATGATTTCCTTAATATACTTAAAAGAGATACAATCCCACTGATGCCTCTAAAAATAAGAATGAGGAAAGGGCAACTTTATTGATTCCCTGCAAACCAACGAACATGTAACTTATTGATAATACTAAACACTGTCTAAGCCTTCAGTGATTTCCAACCAAAAGTCTGCCTCTGAATGAAGGTTTAAATCATCGTATTAATATATTAGGGGGGAAATTATCATGGGAGACACTTGGAAATTAATTAAAAACCCTGCACTCAGTTTGTTTGTGAGAGGAGATAAATATCACACATGGGAAATGATGCCTGACAACCGCCATAGTTTTCAGATCCAAAATTAGACCCTGACAGCTATGTCTTTGTATGACTCTCCTTGGGGTATAATATGCAGAGATATAGAATGAGAAAATTTCTGATAGAAGTATTTATTACTGACACTTCCGAAACATTCCACGTGTGGCATCAGCAAAGCATGTTCCTCCACCTTTGACAGAAATGTCAGTTTCCTTCCAAGATTTTTTTTTTCTATTCCTCTACCCCCTTCCCATCCCTCCCTCCCCATCCACCATCACCCCCACTTCTTCTCTAAAATATGATTTTTTTTAGAAGTTCAACAGCAGCCCCTGGTGGAACTCAGCAGTTGTTTCAGCCTGAGCACAGTTGTTCAAGAAACTTCATCCCTCTTGTCAATAAAAAGAAAAGTCTGTCCATTTGTCTATCACCATACCTGCACACTGTTCCTACAGGTCAGAGATCAGGATGAAGCCCCGAATGTACAAAAGCTGTGCTTTGTGATGGTAATTTTGGCCAATTTCTGTGGCTGGAGTTTTAACAAAACATATATGTGTATATATATATATATATATATATATATATATATATATGTAGCAAATAATAAACATCTGTCTCAAATGTCACCTTCATTTTATGCATGAAGACCAATAATTAACTCTTCATGAACAATGCTTACCACAGGGTGTGTGGAAATGAAGTGATCCCTCACACGTGAGCCAGTGATCACCATTTTGTTTGGCTCATGTTGTGACAGAATCAGCTTTGTCACTAAGCAAAATGAGCTCTACAAAATGACAATCCTATGCAAAGAAGGGATTTCTCTGGGTCACGTTCAGAAAGCACCACAGAATGCCACTATCTAGCCCCATCAGAATGGCAAGCTAGACTTAACAAGCAAACCTACCAAAATGCTTCTCAGTCTCTCTGAGAAGTCTACTCCTTTCCCTGCTTTGTGGGCAGCCACAGATTATCATTTGAGGACAAGGAGGAAATGTGTGGCTCTTTGCATTAGGCATGGATGTCTGCACCTTTCATAAAGGTACCTGGTAGAGGCGCTCCAATCCAGCTTCCCTCCCTATGGGCCATCTGCCTAGAGGATAGTCTACCCTTGTCTTAGCACAAAGTCATGGTTCTGTTGCTAAACCCTGTGCCTTTGGGGCAGCATCCCTGCCGAGGAATTGCCATTTCCTCATTCACACAAAGGTGCCATATAGGCTAGAGGTAGCCTTGGTCCTAGACAAGGAAAGAGAGAATTATATACTGAAGAAGCTTGCTTTCCTGATCCTCGAGGGTGCCAGGGTTGGGGGACATGGTAGAAATTCACCATACATGAGGCTGATGCTAAGACAAAGGAACAACTGGCAATTTACTCAAAATACCCAAAAGTTTACTTGAGTAAATTTATTCACTTGTGTATTTTGACTTTTCTCTTCTTAAATGACGCAGATTATTAAAATGAAAAGCAAACAGAACTTTGAAAGTTCTAAACAGCTTTATGATAAATACTAGAATAGCATTTATATGAAAGAGTGTTTTTTTAATTTTGTAAGTATTAAACTTTCCATTAGCCCTTCCCTTGCCCCTGAGTTCACTTATATCTCTTGACTAATCTCACGGGAAGCCGAATCAGTGAGCTGATGTGTTGAGACCAGAGATAATCCCAAAACAGGCTGCTTAGTGAGAAGCTCATGGGCACTGTATTTGACACAGGGGAATAAACGGTATAAAAAGAAATAATACTGGTCTCCAATGAGTCACATCTAGTGGAGGAACTATATCTATCTGGGTTACTTTAATACAGTGTGGTAGCGGCAAGCAGAGTCCTAAAAGACAGAGTGGGGCCCTTAGCTGGCCTTATGTAGGGATAACACTTGCACAACGCCTTAAAGAAACTATAAAGGAGCTATAGAAAAGAAAGGTAGAGGGCAAGATAGGAGGAGAATCCCTAGGACCCAAGGACGAGGGTGTAACAGGACGCAGTATATCTGAAGAACTTTAGGCAGTTTGATCCTGCCAGCGCATAAAGGACAAGATGGCACATGTGAGTAGAGGCTGGGGAGGCAGGTCCATCCGGTCATGGAGAGCCCGCCTGCCCTCTGAAGGAGATTGGGATTGTCCATTAGGCCATGGGATCAATGAAAAGACTTCTGTTAAGGAGTGGCACAGAAGGGGATGGCCTGAGACTGCAGGTCAGAAGACTAGTGAAAGTTTTTGTGATTGTCCAAGAGAAAGAGGATAAAGGCCTGCATCCTGGAGGTGGTAGTGCAGTTGGAGAAGAAATGGTAGGTTTCAGAAATATTCAGAGATGAAAACCGAGAGCAGTTCTTGCCTTAGTGGATAGGGGCACTGAGGGGGCGGTCCTGGATAATCCACAGGGTTCAGGTATAGGAGACAACATGGATTGTGATGCTGATTTAGAGACCACAGGGGCCAGAATACAGCTTAGGGGAGAAGATGACACTCTAAAGTAGTACTTCTCAAAATATGTCCTCGAGTGCCCTCCTCTGGCCTCTGGACAGCTGCTTGTAGTGTTGGTTATTAACACCGCCCACAAATGTCATGACGGGAGAGGAACTCATGGATGAAGTTCAGTCTCTTTCAAACTGCGTGCTATGGGGGTCAGATAGGTGGTACAGCAGTCAGGGCTACAGTCTGCCTTACTTGAGTCAACCCAAGAGGGTCGACTTTTCCTATTGTGTACATTAGAATACTTCAAAAAATTTAGTTTGAAAAAGGAAAACCACAGTTTGAAAACCACTTCCTTTTACAGAGAGGAAACTGAGGCTCATAGAAGTTGAACTATCTTGCCCACAGACACAAGTCTGTAGCAGAGGCTGAACTAGATCTGTGGCACCTAGTTCACCAGCCTCAATCCCTCTGCGCTATGGCTTCCAGCAAGAAGTAATTGTTTACTTGTGCTATGTTTTATAAAGTTGCCAGGAACCTCCTCATCTCCACCATGCTCTTAGCAATTTCCTCCGCTTTAGTCTTTCAGAAAATGTTTATTGAGCATCTTCTGCATGCCAAGACCTCTTCTACTGAGAATACCTGGGCATTTCTATTTGGATTCCTGGTTCTGGTTTGTGATTCTCTGGGAGAGCTCTGCAGTCCTACTAGTATTCCACCATGACTGGATACAGTATGACCCAAGAAGCAGACAGGTATACTGGGAATTAATTCAGCCCCAAGTAAACACTATTATGGGTTTCCTAATTCATTGGAGGATATAGCTAACTTATGTTTTTTAATCAAATTTTTGAAAATACATTTTTTTAAAAATCTATGAAGCTCCTAACATACAATAAGGTGCTATTCATAATTTTTTAAAGAATGACTTTTCAGATGTTACATACATGTTACTGTGTTCCATACACAGTCTAGTGCTCACTGGAAATAATGCCTCACAACTCAATAAGCTTAATTTTATGAAACTTAGACCTGGTATCTGAAGTAATTGCAGGATAGCTTGCTTTCCAAAAGTGAGAATTCAGACCAATAACTTGATAATCCTTCTTCCCCATCATATAACTCAACAGCTGTTTGTCCCAATAGGGTAATTCCTAAAAGAAGGAAATGCAAATCCCTACCTAGAGAAATAAATAGAGAGACAAATGTAAGCTGAGGGGCTATTACAGCCTGTTGATCTCTCTCTCTCTCTCAAAGCCCAATCCATCTTGAGAATCTGGTCCCAAGACTTCTAGAAGGGAACAGTGGGCTGCCACCCTGTCAGGTATATGAATCAAGGTGGGGACAGGAGGCAGCTAGGGGAAGCCCTCCTGCGTGGGGACTGCCAGAGCTGAGATCCGCACAGGTCTTTCCAGGAACATTATATAACATCTTAACTATGGAGGGAAATCCATTGTTCTGTCTCTCCTGTTGGGGAATCCATTCTTCATCTTATTAAATCCCTAAAAATAAGGGATGAAAGAATCAGTCTTTCTTCAACTGCCCCATTATATATCACCACCCCACCCCAGTCAATCTCTCATTTTCTTTCTGTGCTCTTTCCATTTGCAAGTAAGTCTTAAAATCAGAAACTCTGTGTATACCAACATATAAACAACACAATTCATTCAAAAAGGGCATTAAGAGTACACTTAACTTGGAACGCCTGGATGGCTCAGTTGGTTAAGCATCTGCCTTTGGCTCAGGTCATGATCCCAGAGTCCTGGGATTGAGTCCTACATCGGCCTCCTTCCTTAGCAGGGAGTTTGCTTCTCCTTCTGCCTGAGACTCTCTGCTTATGCACCCATTCTCTTTCTCTCTCTCTCTTTCTGACAAATAAATTTAAAAATCTTGAAAAAACAAGACTATACTTATCTTAGTGAGCACTGAGAAATGTATAGAATTATCAAATCATCATATTGTATATGTGAAACTAATACAACACTATGTTAATTATATTTGAATAAAAATAAAAAATAAATAAAAACAAAGAGCATTTGAAGAATCAGGGTTTACAGGCAATCTAATAAAGGAAAGATAGAATAAAACTGCTAGGTTAGGTACAAAACTGGTTAATGTCCTTAGGGTAATTAATAAAATCTTTGAGATTATTTTTTTCCATCAGAGAGAAATTTACAAATTAATGGTGTAACCTCACAGTGCCTGGGCTCTAATCAAATAGTAAATGGCAAAGATAAGCATAAGTATACTCTCCTAGAGATTTTATAATTTGGGGGTGAGCCAATAAAATAAAAATAAAAAATAAATAAAACCATGTGGAGTTGAGTTGCAAGTAAGAGAGAAGGGAAATAAAGAAAAAAATCCAAGATAATAGCTCAAAAAGAGGTCAAGTCTCACCTGTTATAACCTCATTTCCTCAGAGATGAAAAATCCAAGTCAGGTGGCTCATCTAAGATTATCCCACCCCACTATTCTCACATAGCAGTTATAACTGAGGGTAGGAGGCAAATAAGCAAACAAACAAGCTTTAAAAATCAAACAAAAGCTTATTGTCTCCACAGGTTCCTACTTAAACCAGCCTCCTTCATATTGTAAGGTGTCCTAGTGAATGGACACACTGAATCTTGAGGGAGCAAGCATTCATTTTATCACTTGTCCCCATCGCCCCTCACACTGTCCTACTCATTTGCACAAGTAAATCCAGAGTTAATGTTCTTTTGAGATGATCATGTTTTTGGTATTTTGGTCTAATAGCCTAAGAAATCTTCCTTCATAGCAATTTCTTTTATTCCCTCAACAAAACTTAATTGGAAACTTATTATGCATCGGCCATAGAGAGTAGTGAGGAAGAGAGTGAGTTCTGCTCTCTTGCTTATCTGCTCACAACTTTGTAATTGTGTGTCACAGTGCAGGAACCATATGCCTTTCCCAAATGCAATAAATTTATTTATCTATCATCTTTTTTTTATACCAAGAGGTTTAAAATGGTTTAAAAATCCCTTGGAGCTCATCTCCTGTGTGGTAAATAACAATATCGGTATTTTACCTCTATGTTCCTCCTTTGGGTATTCCAGCATCCTCCTTTCTGTGAATTCCTCTGAAATTCTGCCCTCTAGACTGGCCTTGTCTGAATGCAATGACATTGAGTTCCAAATTAATGAAATTCCACATACTACAGAAGGCTCGCTGGGAGCATTTAACAAAATGAAGTACCTTAGTGAGCTCTTCAAATTCCTCAGAGTCCAATGACTGAAGATGTCCCAGAATGGAGAACTGAATGTGGCTTTAAGACACAAGGTAAATGGGGCACAGAATTTTCTGTCAGGTCTTTAGAAGCATCTGATGAAATGCTATCAAAAGATCCAAAACCTTTAACATGACTATGAAAATGAATATAGCCTCACATACCTAGGACTGAAAGAAATTAAGTTGGGCCTAAAATACAGTTGGCCACCTTGTTCTTGAATAAAAAAATGGAAAATGTGACCTAGCTCGAGAAGGCACTGTTCCTAAAGGTTAAGAACTTGGCTCATCTATGTAGTCAATAAATATCAGCTATTCTTACTATTTCTCTTCTGAGCATTTCAACTTACTGCTTATTACTATGATTAAAAATCTTACACACTGCCGCCAATTAAGTCTGTGAAAATTTGCTTTAATTACAATGTTAGATATAATTTTCTTTTTGGAAATAATAATGTACCATATGTAAAAAAAAAAAAAAAGAAAAAAGAAATTAATCTTGGGCTTGCCTCCCTTGCTTTCCAGCTCTTTTATTAAATTTAGTTATGATAGGTTCAAAAGCCAGAGCAAACATCCTGTTAGTTAGCAACATTCTACTGACACCAGGAAGGTCCAACTGGCATGAGAGATAAACTATAAGTGAAACACACTAAAGATTGCTTGAAACACATTCTAAAATGATCCATTTTTTCCAAAACACTCAGGCTGCTCTAGCATACCTAAGTGAGAGTATTTTTCCAAGCAATAGCTATCAGTGAGTTTAATCGCACATTTATTGAATATAAATTTTGTACAAAATATTGAGCAAGTTGCTGTGAGAAAAGTTACGATACATGTCCTCAAAGAGCTTGCTGTCATGAAGTCCATATCCTCAGAAACTTTTGGTTCCACACTTCTCCCAGCCTATTCTGAATAAAGATGAAGAAAACCAAATTTTTTTTGAAACTATAAGAAACCTTTGATTCAATCACTATGTCTCATACCAGAGCTTAAAGACTATATTTTCCGTTGTGTATTTGATATTTGAGAATAATGAATTCAAAAATTATTGGGGAAAGTAGGTCTGTAATTGACCTCCTAGGGAAACGACGTGAAATCCCTTCAAAATTCCCACCAGGAGTGGAAGAGAAGTGGATTCAGATATAGCACTCTGAAACCTTCCCAAGCTTTCTCCACTGGAATTCTAATTAGTAAGACCCCTTTAAGCAATTTTAAAGCTGCTTAATTTAAATACAGGAAGTGTTTCCTTGGGCTCTATAATACTTTGGCAGAGCTGATCCTATTTCCTGAGATTAAATAGAAGAAAATTCTTTCCTCGGGAGACTAAACTGCACACAATAAGATCATTCATTAGAATGTTCATATAAATTCAAAATATACCATGGGAAGAGTAATGTCTTCTTCATAAAAGGTAACACCCTAGAAATGCTAAGTGGAACCAAGACTGGTTTTACTCTTGAGTTTTGGCCTTTGTAGGATAAAAGTTCTCTGAGAAGAATTACTGAGGTGATAACTCATTTTGACAATGAATCCAAGTACAAGATAACTAAAACAAAAAAGAATTTAATCCTTTTTCCTAAATAAAAAACATCTGCTGATATTATTTGCTTCTTCAGAGTTTTGTGTCCATTCATAAGAACAAAGCTATACCTTTCTGTAGCTGCTTCTTATTCTTTGTATCACTTAACACTTGGCAGTAGGAAAATTTCAGAAGCCTAATACCAAGACCTGTTACCCAAAGGTCTGGTTGGTAAGGGGAGTAAAAGGATATGCTTCTAAAACTTTTTTATTGTCCAGGAAAACAAAGGGGAACACTTTTCAATCTCTTGCCATCCTTCTGTAAATTTACATCACCTCACTAAATTTGATAGCTAAATAGTGTTCTGACAGTGTTGTTGAGACTTGTATGTCAGATTTAGAAATGTTATTGTGGAGACTTACTTTGATGGTGTGATTTTAGAAGCTTATTTTCCTCCTAAACAAATGTATTATAGAGTGATGGATAACAGAGATTCAAAGGATTACAATGAGAGATCAAGGAGTTCACCTGTAATATCTATTGCATTGACAGCCGACTTTATTGAAGTTTCACAATATTAACTGCCTCTCTGTGGACTGGCTGAGCCGGCTAGGTGATTATCAATTTATCACCAGTCAAAACACAGATTGCTTCATGTACAGTGTCTGTGGCATAATCATGTACCTTGAATCCGATCAAACTAGAATGATCCTACTAGGATGATTCTTCTAAAAGTGAAGAAGAAACATTAGTTGGGAAATTCTCTAATGAAATTATGTCTAATTCATGGTTGATAGAACATCTTTCTTGGAGCCTACGTCAAGAATGCACCACTCCAAAAGGAAGTAAAACAAAGCCCAGGAGATAGATTGGGGAGAACTTTAGAAATATTTACTCCTTCTTCCTAAGGCTTGCTTTCTCTAACCACTTCTCACTCCCACTTCAGAGACAGCAAGTAGAAACTTTACCAGTCTTTAAAATCACCTCCACCATGCAAGACTTAAACCTTGAAACTCTACTTAGCCTTATGGGAACTAACTGAGTTACATGTAGGACATTATCTGGAATAACAAAGGACCAGCACTGAGATTCTTACATTATAGCTTTGACTCTATTATAAATGTAGTTAAAGTTTAAAGTGCTTTACATTTCCACCCTATTTCCTGATCCCATCCTGTACCAAGGTCTACTTTTTTCCACATATTGAGTTTCATCACTTGCCATTCCAATTAATATTTATTAAATGCAGGAATGGAAGGAGAAGATTTTGGCCTTCAATGTTTGTTTGATCAGGGCAATACTTAATAGCTACCCTAACACTTACTGACCACTTACTATGGTACTAATATAAATACTTTTCATATTTGAACTCATTTAATGTTCTTAATCACCCCGTGAAGAAAGTACTATTATTTTGCCTGTACTATCAATGAAAAAAGTGATGAACAGAAATATTAAGTTATCCAAGTAATCTTTTCCAAGATTACCCAGCCTACAAACAAGTTGAACCCAAGCAGATGACTCTACGACCTTATAAATGCTGAGACTCAATTATTTTCAGTCATACACTGATTGGATTGAGTTGCTCTGCTCTTTTTCTAGCTGCTTACCATTGTATAAAGTTAACTTGCTCTAGGAATAAAGAGCACCATCCAGAGCATCTACAGTTTTTCATGAAAAGTTTCTGGTATTCAATAAAATATTAGCCGACATACCAAGAAATAAGAAAAAAGAAAAAGAAAGACAATAGAAATAGGGTCACAGATAATTCAGACATTAAAGTTATCAAATATGGATAAATATATTTTAAAAATAGATGACAAGATAGCTTTACTAGAAAAAAATGGAATCCAGGGACGCCTGCATGGCTCAGTTGGTTAAGCAGCTGCCTTCCGCTCAGGTCATGATCCCAGCGTCCTGGGATCGAGTCCCACATCGGGCTCCTTGCTTGGCAGGGAGCCTGCTTCTCCCTCTGCCTCTGCCTGCCTCTCTGTCTGCCTGTGCTCGCTCTCTCTCCCTCTCTCTCTGACAAATAAATAAATAAATAAAATCTTTAAAAAAAAATGGAATCCATTAAAAGAGAATCAAGTGGAAATTCTAGAAGTGAAAGATACAATAATTAAAATTAAGAAGTCAACAGAAGGGTTTAATAGCAGATTAAACACAGGTAAAAAGAGGATTAGTACTGTAAGAGCTCAGTAGAAAATATTCAGCCCCAAAATAGCCCAAAATACAAAGAAAAATAGAATGGAAATATAGAAAATAGTGCAAGAGACACATGAGTGATGGCAAAAGTGTAACTGGAGATCTAGAAATGCATTCGAGAGAGAATGGGATCTAAAGCAATATTTAAAGACATAATGTCTGAGAATTTTCTGAAACAGATGAAAGATACCAAACTCCAAGCAGGATAAATAAGCTACTCATCACACCATAGTAAAACTTGCAAATGGCAAAGACAAAAACAAAGCCATAAGAACAGCTGGATGAAAAAAAAAAAGGCATATTACCTTCAAAGGAGCAACAACAATACAACTAAGTTCTGAACAGAAACCTTGGAAGCCAGAAGAATATAGAATGCATCTTAAGTGCCAAAAGAAATTTTGACAACTTAGTAGTCTATAGACAGTAAAAACATCCTTCAGATATAAAGGCATCCAAAAAAAAAAAAAAAAATAGAGCATTTGTTGTCAGCAGATCCATACTAAAAGAAATACTGAAGGGGTTTTTAGACAGGAGGAACATGATCCCAGATGGAAAGACAGAAATTCAGGAAGCAATGAAAAGCAATAGAAAGGTAAATATGGGGGCGCCTGGGTGGCTCAGTGGGTTGAGCCGCTGCCTTCGGCTCGGGTCATGATCTCGGAGTCCTGGGATTGAGTCCCGCATCGGGCTCTCTGCTCGGCGGGGAGCCTGCTTCCCCCTCTCTCTCTGCCTGCCTCTCTGCCTACTTGTGATTTCTCTCTGTCAAATAAATGAATAAAATCTTTAAAAAAAAAAAAAAAAAAGAAGGGTAAATATGAGTATAAATATAAATGACCATTGATTAAAAAGCAATAATAATATACTATGAAGTTTAAAATACATGATTAAAATGCATGAGAGCAATACTCTCAGGCAAAGGAGGTAAATGGAATTAATACATTAGTAAATCCTAGCATTGTCTGAGAAGTTGTAATTTGTATTAGATCTATTAAGTAGAGATGCATGCTGTTGTATCCAGCAAATATAATCCCAAATATATCCATACATTACTTACATTAAATGTAAATGGACTAAATACTTCAACTGAAAGATAAAGTTTGTCCAACTAAGTGAAAAAATAGAAATTCAACTGCACATTGCTAAATAAGTGCATCAAAAATCACAGAGTGGAGAGATGTAAGCACTTACTATCTTTAAACATAAAAAGTGACATTTCCTACTAATATTTAAAAGTTAATCTGCCAGACGTGGAGATGAAAAAATGATAAAACTAAACAATAATTTAGGGATGCTTATAATTATGATAAGACTCTTTTTAACAGCAAGAGCAATTAACAAAAAAAAATCTAGGATAGGGATGCCTGGGTGGTCGGTTAAATGCTGACTCTTGGTTTCATTTCAGCTCAGATCATGATCTCATGGGCTGTGAGATGGAGTCCCAAGTCTGGCTCCACATTCAGTGGGGAGCCTGCTTGAAAATTCCATCCTTCTGCACTTTACCCCACTTGCCACTCACATGCTCTCACTCTCACTCTCTCTCAAATAAATAAATAAATCTTTAAGAAAAACATCTAGGATGGTGGCGTGAGATAGAACTAGGCAGGAACATAAACAAGAACAAGGGTATCTTTAAGGTGTGTTGTGGGTTCACACTCTTTTTTTTCTATTATTCTTTAAACTATATATATATATATATATATGTTATACATTATCTCTTTTATGTGTATGATTTATCTGACAATAAAAGAACTTTTTAAATAGTAAAAAAGTTAATCTTCTAGAAGATATGACAATTTTAAATTCAGTCTCTCAAAAAAGTAAAGCAAAAATTAACAGAACTAAATATAGAAAGAGATAAGTCCACAATTATAGTAGGAGACTTCAACAAACTTTGAAAAATTACTCACTGGTCAGGCTAAATAATATATTAATAAACTTAATTTGGGGCGCCTGGCTGGCTCAGTGGGTTAAGCTGCTGCCTTTGGCTCAGGCCATGATCTCAGGGTCCTGGGATCGAGTCCTGCATGGGGCTCTCTGCTCAGCAGGGAGCCTGCTTCCCTCTATTTCTCTCTCACTGCCTGCCTCTCTGTCTACTTGTGATCTCTGTCTGTCAAATAAACAAATAAAATCTTAAAAATAAATAAATAAATAAACTTAATTTAATTGACAGATACAAAATTCTCCATCTAATAAGGGAACGTGAGACATTTACCAAAACTGACCACATTCTGGGCCAGAAAACGAGTTTTCAAGTCCCCCAACATTTCAAAATATTGAAACCATTAATGTATTATTCTTGGAACCAGTGGAATTAAGCAAGAAATCAGTAACCAGATAAAAAACAAAACATCCAACAAATACTTGAAAATTGGTCAAGGAAATAAGAATAGAAATTATAAAATATTTTGAATTAAATGATGATGAAACATGACATCAAAACTTGTGAACACAGCTTAAGTTGTGCTGAGTGGGAAAAAGTCAGTGACAATGGTTATTCAAGGAGGGATGATGGCTGAGAAGCAGCATAGCAGGGGCTGGTAATGTTCTATGTCTTGCTGGAGGAGGTGATTACATGAGTATTGTCCCTCTGAGAAAAATTCAGCATGCTCTACTTAGGATGTGGGCATGTTTCTATATGCATGATTATACTGCAAGGAAAATTTTACTTTAAAAAAATCAGAAATTATTCCTGACTCTTCTTTTTCTCAATCCTCACATTCCAGATCATCAACATTTCTTGCCAGCTTCAATTCAAAATTTATCCAGAATCTGGTTATTTCTCACTACCACCAGCTGCTAATCTTGTATAAACCAACATCATCTCTTTCTTGATTCATTTCCATTTCATCTCTGGTCTTCCTTCTTCTACCCTTGTTCCTTATAGCCAATTTTCAACACAGCCATTAGTGTAAACTGTTAAAGCTGAATCATAGTACATCACCACTCTCCACAAAACAATCTGATTGGCTTCTCATTTTACTCATAGTAAAAGCCAAATAATAGTTACAACTATGTCTCTACATCATCTGGACTGCCATCCCATCACCTACTTCATCTCCTACCCCCCACATCTTGACCACTCTGCTCTAGCCTTACTGCCTCCTGGCTCTTTGCAAACATGACAGGCACATTCTTGCCCCGTGACATATTCTTCCATGTGCCTGGATATTTCTTCACCTAGATTCACATGGCTCATTCCCTCATTTCTTCAGATCTCTGCTTAAATATCACCTTCATCCCTGACCACTATCACAGCAATTCTTTCCAATCCCTTTTCAGTTCAATTCATCAGGTATTAATCCAGTGCCAATGTGACCCAGGTGCTTAGGACAAATAAGTAAACAAAACAAAGTTTCTTGCCTTCTCGGGGCCTCGATTCTAAAAGGAAGAGACAAACAATAAGCATAGTTACTTTAATTATACAGTGTGTTAGAGGTAAATAAATGCTTTGCAAATAAAACTGGGGCAGGTCAAGTAGCATTTGTTATACTCTTCAAAGGGCATGTGAAAGGAGTTAAAATTAAATTATAAGTAGGGTGTTTAATGTTTCTTTTTTTTTTAAGATTTTATTAATTTATCTGACAGACAGAGATCACAAGCAGGGAGAGAGGCAGGCAGAGATTGGGGGGGCGGGGGCTCCTTGCCGAGCAGAGAGCTGGTGCAGGGCTTGATCCCAGGACCCTGGGATCACAACCTGAGCTGAAGTCAGAGGCTTTAACCCACCGAACCACACAGGCACCCCAAATTATAAGTAGGGGGTTTAAACCAAGCTTTATTGAGAAGAATGACATCTGAACAAAACTTTGAAGGTAGAAGGGAATTAGTAACTTAGATATAGGGAGAAGAATGTTCAAAACAGGGAGAATAAAGTGCAAAAGCCAGAGGTGGCGTGTGCCCAGTATGTTGGAGGGACAGTAAAAAGGCACAAATGGCTAGAGTGGTGGGCAGGGTGAGCAACCAACTGTCTACGTTCACCAGAGACTCAGGAATTTCCTGGAATGGGTGACTTTCAGGGCACCCAGGGAAAACTGAGATGGTGTGTCAGTCACCCTAGTGAGAAAGTGTTACAGGAGGTGAAATCAAAGAGATAATGGGGCTGAATCACCCAGATATTTAAAGATCATTTAAGGACCTGACTTTTAACATGAGGAAAGCAGGGAGCCATTGGAATATTTTGAAGAAAGGAATGACACGATCTGAGTTACATTTAAAAAACCTCTTTCGATTGCTGTGTTGAAAATGGGACATACAGAAACAAGGGCAGAAGAAGTGATGCCATCCCAGCCTATTGCGGTAATCCAGGTGAGAGTTGATGGTAGCTCAGATGAATGACTTTTTATGAGATGGTAACAAGTGGGCAAATTCTAGAAGGTGAAACAAATAAGAATTCCTAACAGACGGGATGAGAAGTATAAAGGAGAGGAAGGATGACTTTCCAGGGGTTTGATCTAAACAACTCTAAGAATGGAGTTGCCATCAGCTGAAATGAGAAAAACTGAACATACAGCAAGTTTGACAAGAAGAAAAATCAGTCCTATGTTAGACATGTTATATCGCCTTTTCTGCTTCATTTTCCTCCATAGCGGCTTACCAACACTGACATGCTATGTATTTTACTTACTTATTTATTATTTATATTAACCCATTAGACTATAACCTCCAAAAAGGCAAAGACTTTTGTTCGCTGCTCTATCCCTAGTTTCTAAAATAAATTTACCTACTATGTAAGGATTTACAATGTCTCCTTGATGACTGGAACAGTGCTAGGCTCCAGGAATACAGTAAAACACATGACATGTTCTTAGGACTGCCAGGTAAAATACAAGATGGCCAGTTATATTAGAATGGCATATAAATAATGAATGATTCTTAGTGTATGTATGTCCCATATTCAAATATGTATGTCCCATATGAAAATATTCAATTATGGGATATAATTATACTAAAAAATACTTGTTATTTATCTAAAAATCAAGTTTAATTGGCATCTTGTATTTTTATTTGCTAAACCTCATAACCCTCATGCTTTCTGTGTGTAAGGAGGCTAGATGATAATGGGATATACAGAAAAGTAAGCAGTCTGTATATAATAACTTTAGGAATGCAGGAAACCATGGGATCTTGCAGGAAAGGTATCCACGCATAGATTGTGGACAGCATGGGAGGAGATTCCTGAAAGAAACAATATTATAATATAGTAACGACAGTAGAGGTACCTAGTTGAAAAGGAGAATAATATCCCAGGGTGATAGAACAGCATGGGCTAAATTTGGAGGACAGAGACACCATGGGATACTCAGGAAGTTGCTAGTTGACTTGGTGTCTCAGATGCACCCAGAGAACACAGTTGTGTAAGATGGGAATTAAAAGTTATTATCACCAAAAATCACAGTTGGCTGAGCAATTACTCTACCAGAGGTCTGGGTAAAGGCCCGTAAACATAGGCACCTGTCACCAGCTGCAAGAGCAGGGAAGGTGACCATCTTCCCACCCACGAGGCAGTTGTAGCAGCACTGAGGGTTCTGAGAGTTATGCCCACCAGCTGCATTTCACTGGGCTTGACCATCAGGACCAAAGACAAAATGGAGAACAATTCTCTTCCAGTCCTTCCTTGAGATAGTGACCATGTTCTCCATTACCTCCTAGGTAGAAACAAACAGATGGAACAAAACCTACTTTTATACAAAACAGGTAAACACTCCTGAAAAGTTGGGAGAAGGAAGAAATCCTGTAGGAAAGACTGGAATTTCTGTTAGCAAAATAACTAGAAGTTGATGCCCTTTGCAATGTCTTTTGAATTCAGAGTCTGGCGACATTTGAATTCCACAAGAGTAAGCATTCTCAGCAGGGGTGATCCAACTCCCAGAGAGATGAAATTAGTTCTTGGAGGTAAGAATCTCTTTGATACTATAACGGTTTGTTACCCTGCAAAAGGCTAGAGTCCATAAACTGATCTATAGTGTATCTGTGGTTCTAAAACTACACCAGAATTTGGTGGAGGAGAGAATGAGGAGAGTTTTGTTTCTGTTATTTAATGTCTAAGAAGGCTACTTAGGGATGGCAAGAATGAAAATGTTTTGATAATGTGCACCCGAATGTTTATAGCAGCAATGGCCATAATAGCCAAACTATGAAAAGAACCTAGATGTCCATCAAAAGATGAATGGGTAAAGATGATGTGGTATATATACACAATGGAATACTATGCAGCCCTCAAAAGAAATGAAATCTTGCCATTTGCAACTACGTGGATAAAACTGGAGGGTATTATGCTGAGCAAAATAAGCCAATCAGAGAAAGACAATTATATGATCTCCCTGATATGAGGAAGCTAAGAGGCAGCATGGGGGGCTTGGGGAGTAGGAAAGGAATAAATGAAACAAGATGTGATCAGGAGGGAGACAAACCATAGGAGATTCTTAATCTCAAAAAACAAACTGAGGGTTGCCAGGGGGAGGCGGGAGGGGGGTAGAGAGAGGGTGGTGGGGTTATGGACATTAGGGAGGGTATGTGCTATGGTGAGTGCTGTAAAGTGTGTAAACCTGGCGATTCACAGACCTGTACCCCTGGGGCTAATAATACATTATGTGTTAATAAAAAAATCAAAAATTAAAAAAAAAATTAAACAAAACAAAACCATGGAACTAGAGCAAAGCTCTACTTGAAGGATGGAGACCAGGTGGGTGTAAAAGGTATATTCTTCTGGAAGAAGGGTAGGGGGCAGAAATATAAAGGAGCAAGAAAGGAAGGCATTCTGGGTGGCGCAAACAGCATATGCACAGACTTTCAGAAAAAGTAAAAGGTAAACAACATAAAACGCAGGAGCATGGTTGAGTAAGATAAGGTCCAGGAAGGCTTTATTGGATTTAGCAATTAGGAGGTCACTGATCATTTAACCTCTTTGTGCTTCAGTTTCAATACTTGTTAAATTAAATTGAAAAATAATCTCCAAGGCAACTTACAGGTCCAAAGATTCTCTCATGTGGACTAGGTCTCTTTTGACAGAGACACACACAAAATCACATCCACACACTTATGCACACTCCCAGCACACATGCTAATCTCTTTCCTTAATCTAATTTTCTTATCTCTCTGCAGCTACATTTGCCTTTGGAGGATTCCAGTTCTCTTTGTTTAATGATAACAACACTTAAAAAAAAAAATCAGTTATGAGAGTCTATAGTTCCCTGATAAGCAGAGCTGCTGGACAATAAACTGGTTAATATTAGTTCCTATAAACATTCCTAATGCCTTGTAAATACCTTTTACAGTGCAATAAAATCTTCAGGATGTGACCAGATTTTTCTTTCACTTCAAAAAATGATTTTAAAACCCAGATTCACTCAAATGGGGCAAAAAAAAAAGTTATTTCCTCCTAACCTATCACTTATTCATTAAATATTTTCTAAGTACCTACTATGTGTCAAACAGTATAATAAGTGGTTGAGAAATTAATAGCGAATAAAATAAACAGTCCATAGCTTCCAGGAACTCAGAGGAGGAAAGCAGGGGAATAAATGAGAAGTTGTAATGTTAGCATTCCACGGTCACTACTGTCATCTGGCCACATGGGTTAACGCACCTGAACCTTGTACCTGCGCCTGTAAACAAAGCTCTGAGGAAGAAGTAAAGTATCAGTTTACCAAAGAGAAAGATGATGATGGCAGTGACAACAGCCAATCTGGAACAGTGAGTTCTTAACTATTTGGGAGCCATAGACCCCTTCTCAGAGTCATGTATTTAGATGTCTAAAATAAGAATACAAATGTAACCAATCATACTGAAATATGGTTATTGTCCTTAAAATTTGTGATATGTATATTTCTTTACTAACACATTAAGTAACCAGACCCAGCAGCTGTCTTAATAACAACTATAATTTTGAAGCAGTCATAAGCACAAATAGCACAAATGGCATGTTGAGCTACTTATAACCCCGTAATATGTTATAAAAATATCTGTAATTTTTATTGATGACAAAGTCACAGATACTATTAATTCTGTGGTCTGCTGCCTACATTTATAATTGAACAGAATGTGAAATTTCAGTTAAAACTTACTGAAAGTAAAGAATTGTTTTACGATCTAAAGCCAAAGGCCCCCCTGAATTCCATCCAGAGAACCTCTGGGCTCTACGGCCCCCTGTTGTAGAACATTAAACTCAATCAGGATTTTCTCCTTCAATAACATAGCTCCAAAGTCACTTCTAGAGCTATAGTTCCCTCCTTGGGATTTCCCAAAGATGTAGCTGGTCCATTATTTGGGGCACACTGCCATCCCATGGCTCTTCCTGAGGAGTTTAGCGTTAATAACATCCACAACAAAGCAGCCTTTTAGGGCATTAGACCAAACCTGCAAATTAATGCACTGGCTCATCACAATTCATTAATCAAATTCAGACTGGATTTAACAACAGATTATTAAAGACTCAAAATTATACCCACAGAAGGAAAAAAAAAAAAAAAAGAAAAAGAAAACCAGGCAGCTCCCAGAGGGTCAAATGTAATGTGAATGGTTTTGCATAAAACCATAAACCTGCTATTAAATTAAAAACAGGAGAAATTATGTCCACTGCTTATCTCCAGTCATTTTTTTTTTAAAGGAATGTTACGCTAATTTATTTCTTTGCTGTTCCTGGTTACACAGTAAAAGACTAAAAGGTTACAATGCAGTAGTTCTTTTGATGTTTGGTTGAACAACTTACACTATAACATGTACCGACTGAGGTAAAGAAATTAATGAAATTACTCCCATAATTCATTACTAATGGAACACTGTCAATGCTTTCAACTGACCGTTCACACAAATCCTCCACAGACAGCGAGACACCTCATGGAGACTGTAGGGCTCACTCCTTCTGCTCAACAAAGCAGAACTCGGCTGCCTTGTCCTACAATCTCACTGATCTCTCACCTCGGTGGGTATGCTCTTGACAAGCGGGTCTGTTCTCTCTGGGAACAAAAGCAGGAAGGGGAAACAAGGATTGGAATTTTTCTTTCTCTTCAGGGAATTGAGGGAAACCCGCTGGGGATTCCCAATGAGGTATAAACATTCAGAATGCTGTAATTGGGCAGATCACAGAGGTACAGCCGGCTGTGCAATGAATTTTTTTAAAGGTTAATATTTTAGAGCAGCAATCATAGATAAAAAGCATAATCCTAATAAGTATGAAAAAAAAACTAATTTAAAGAACTGTATGATTTTGTGACATCTTTGCTCTTTCCCCATTAGGACTGAATCATTAGTTCTTTCTGTTTTTGCAGAAACAGAAGCAAAAATTACTAGCACACATGCTGATTAAGGTAAGTAAGTGACATATCTGGAAATACAAAATGTTTTATTCAATGTAGGTACCTGTTCAATATTATAAAGCGTTTTGGTCTTGGGGTGCCTGGGTGGCTCAGTGGGTTAAAGCCTCTGCCTTAGGCTCCAGTCATGATTCCAGGGTCCTGGGATCTAGTCCTGCATCAGGCTCTCTGCTCAGCAGGGAGCCTGTTTCCCCCTCCACTTCTCTCTGCCTACTTCTCCGCCTACTTGTGATCTCTGTCTGTCAAATAAATAAAATCTTTAAATAAAAAAAAAATTAAGTGATCTGGTCTTAGTACTATCTAGTTTAAACTCTATCTCCTAGAGGGAAGGATCTATGTCTTTGTTATATATATGAAAATAATAACTTCTCTTTGAAGATAAACTCCTATCTATATGTTGATCATATCAAGTTGGCATAAAATGATGGTATGAGTGATGTAAAATATGCTAGTGATCATATAATATATGCATAATACAAACTATATTTAGATATAATAGAAAAAGGTCCGGGGCGCCTGGGTGGCTCAGTGGGTTAAGCCGCTGCCTTCGGCTCAGGTCATGATCTCGGGGTCCTGGAATCGAGTCCCGCATCGGGCCCTCTGCTCAGCAGGGAGCCTGCTTCCTCCTCTCTCTCTCTCTGCCTCTCTGCCTACTTGTGATTTCTCTCTGTCAAATAAATAAATAAAAATCTTTAAAAAAAAAAAAAAAAGAAAAAGGTCCAAAATAGTCAACATATTCAAAACACTTTATAAAAACCTTTTTTGGGGGGCACCTAGGTAGCTCAGTGGGTTAAAGCCTCTGCCTTGCGCTCAGGTCATGATCCCAGAGTCCTGGGACCGAGCCCCGCATCGAGCCCCACATCGGGCTCTCTGCTCAGCAGGGAGCCTGCTTCCTCCTCTTTCTCTGCCTGCTTCTCTGTCATTTCCATCTGTCAAATAAATAAAATCTATTAAAAAAAAAAACATTTTTTTAATAAAAAATGACTTGGGTTTGGTTTTGCTCATATTATTGTAGTTACATTGGGAACAGTAAATACATAGTCCCAGTCTGTCATCCACCTTTCTCAACCCATGGCACTCTTTCCTGCCCACTTGGGATCACAATCCACCTCAACACAGCATAGCAAACAGCTTCCATCAACTGCTCAGTGACTTCTTAAAATGTAATATATTTGCTCTACCCAGGCACAGTATCTGGCACATGGTAGGTACTCTGTATTTATTGAAATAAAAAAATAAAGCTCCCTCTCCTCTTTGCAGATGAAAATGTCCTATGTTAGGATTGTCCTTCCAAAATCAGTTTAATTTCACTGCTAATTCCCACAAAGTGTTATCATAGAGATTAACTGCAAATAAGTGGCTCATAAACATATCTCATATTTTTATAGTGAGCCTCCAATCTTCTGCAGATGCTTACTACCTTCTCATACAGAAAAGTAGAAGCAACTAGAAGAGAAAGTATATTTAATTGAAAACACAATTATAAAACCCATGTCACAAAAACAAGGGCCATTATAAGCCACTAAGATTAACAATGAGGCAGACTTTAACTTTTGAACAGGAACACTTTGGGCACAAGAGTACGACTGTGATCCCTTATTTCTCTAAGTGTAATAAGTCGGTAAATCCTAACTATAGCTTCTATGGATAGAGCCCTTGATTGAACCAGGCATCTGCCACATGGGTGATGTAGAACAACAATCCTACCATGTGGACATTAACATCACTACTTTACTGAGCAGGAAATTCAGAGAGCTTCCGCAGCTCACCTGAGGTCATGCTAGGAGCTACAAAACCAACGTGAAAAATCACATCTCCTAAGGCAGCTGGATAGCACAGTTTGCTAAGCCTCAGGTTCTTGGTTTGGGCTCAGGTCATGATCTCAGGGTCCTGAAATCAAGCCCCATGGCAGCTCTGTGATCAGTCCGGAGTCCACTTGAGACTCTCTCTCTCTCTCGCTCTGCCCCTTCTGTTCATACTCTCACTCATTTATTTATAAATAAATAAATATATAAAAGTCACATCTTCTGCCTCCAAAGCCGTGTGACATGACTACTCTCTATTCTGCTGCTCTTCTCTCAGATCCTTTTCCATGTGTGCCCTCCATTAAACCTACTTCCAACCTAAAAACAATCACAGAAGGAAAGACTGGGCTCCATACCTACCTTTGCACCAACTCTCCTTAGACAGCTCATAGAATATTAAGTGGCAGAATAGCAAAATGCTTAACAGTTAGGCTATGGCATTGCATGGCCTCGATTAGCTTCCCAGTCCTCTGACTTCCTTACATGGACAGTGTTCTCTTCTTTGTGCCTCAGTTTTCTCATAAGTAAAATGGGAATGGTAACAGTACTGACCTCATGAAGTTGTAGTGATAATTACACATGTTAATAAATGTGAAATGCTCAGTGCATGACATAGGAAGTGCCAAATGGTGTTGGATGCTATTTCCAGCTCTTAACAGCTACAATGAGGTGAGATTTGGTCATCTGCAATTCAGGATCTTCACTGACCAGCTTCCAATCACCAGCTTTTTCTGAGCATCTAATACAGTGCAACCTCAACAACAAAATAGCTTGAAAGTAGTTTTAATCTAAGACCTTAGACTGTATATTCTTTGCCATCACAGACAGTTTGGCAATTCCTCCCTAATTCCCAGTGGTAAAACTCAGCACTCTACCTACTATGGGAACACTACATCCATCCAGAGGAGTGAGAGGCCTGGATAAGTTGATCTGCAGCCACTATTCACTTTTATTTTTAAATTATTTAGTGTTATCCCTCAAGCAATCGTTTTGTCTTTCTGGGGTTTAATTTTCCAACTCTTAAATACTGAGGGGTAGATATGGGCAGTTGGGTGGTACAAACAGGGCAAGAAAGAATCTTCACCAGAGATGTCATCTATGAAACCACTAGAGCTTTCAAGTTAATACAGTCTTTTAAAGTTGAGGAAAGAAGGAGCTAAAATTGAATGGAATTTGTACACTCCAACACACAAATGTAGGAAATTAAGGCCCAAGATCAGCCAGCCAATAATTATAATTTTGAGATTTGAACTCACCAACTACTGTTGTCCTGTGCCTACTATTTTCACTTGTCTGCCTTTCTAATGAAAGGAAGAATTGGAATATCTTCTTTCATTACTATTATTTCTTAGCTATAACTAACTATAATACATAATAAGTATTAAACTTTATAGCTAATTATATAATAATGATGATGATGATATATTGACAGCATCAAAACTCTAAAATTTTAACAGCAAAATATCACTTTTCTTACTAGCTCCAACGTATAATAAAACTAAGAATCTAAATATTTTATAATTATTATTAGAAATGATACAGTGCTGAGTTAAAAATCATGAGTCATATAATGTCCACACCCATATAACCTGAATTAGTTCTTTGACAGAAGATAACCCCCTAAATGAATGTTCAATAAACATCAGTATTCCCTGCCAAGGGGAAATTTTTTTTAAAAATTACTACAACTCAAGCCAATGAACTGTGTAGATCCTGGCGGAATCTAGTGTAGATCCTTTCCTCTTGGTTGGAAAAAGTAAAGAGACTCAGGTAGTTTATAGGAGAAGATAATGTGAAGGAAGAATACACAGTAATCTAAGGTAAACTGAGTAAGGTACAAATTCCTTCTCTGAGGAATACATCCTTTCATACCCTAAAGTTATCCCCAGGTAAAAATGTCTAAGTGATAGAGACTCTCACCACAAGTCAAAAATCCATCTGACCACAGGTGAACCAGGATGCTGAGCCTTATCCTAAACATATTTTTAAAAAGCATTCTCTCTATCAATAAAATACAAATGCTAAAATTATCTTGTTAGCCATCAGAATAAAAAAAACCTTGAGAATAAGGTTGTCATTCTTAATTAAAATGGGCTTTTTAATTCCTTTAACTAAAGTAGATATGAATACTGTAAACACTTAACTGACTAAAGAAAGATTCTACCCACACCCCCAATTACAGAACACTTAATTTATATACGATGCAGCTTGTAACTGTTTAGCAGTAGGGTTGGGGTAAGTCTCTTTGGCCTACTTTTTAAATGATTAAATACTCCCCATCCAAGTAAACAGACATTTCGTATGATAAAACATTCTTTAAACACATAAGCCTTCGCTCAAGATTTAAGAGGGAAAAAAATCTTAGTGACAGTACATTCATTATGTCTTTATTAAGACTGGACTTTTCCATAGGGTTATGCGCAGCTGAAAATAAGGCTCAGTTTAATACAAAGCAAGCTTTCCTAGTACTACAAAAATTATAAAATTTTAATGTTTAATGCATTCCTTAATTATAGAAAACCCTGCAAAGAATAACATCCTTGAAATTTACTATGCAAATGCTCTTAATTTATGACAAATTGCTCTTTAAAACACAAGTATTAAATCTCTATTAGATTGTTGAGGTAACGTACTAATATGCATTACTAAGATCTTAAATTTCTAAGTGGCAATACTGTTTGTTAGATGCAAACAAGGATTACCTTAATTAAAATATACTATCCCTAACCTCTCAGCAGATTTAGATCAGTCTTTAAATAGGACAGGTTCATTATCTACCTCAAGTTAATAAAAGTATGACCTACTGTGGTTATTTCCTTTAAAATTTAATTTTAATTACTATTTTGTTAATGGAAACAAAGCACTAAAGAATTGTGAAGATGATCCGAAAGCAATTTTGAAAACTTAATTAAAATACCTCTTGAAAGCTTCAAAAGGAATTTAACACTTACGTGGTTTGATAACTGATGGCCTTACAAATACAGCATTAGATACCAACTTTATAAAAAAATATATATCATTGACTGAAACATGCTTTAGAACTCTAGCACTTCCATAGTCTGTATCTTGAACTAATGGTGCAACTAAATAGGTATAAACATAAAATTTTTCCTTCAAAATTTTTACATTAGACAAAGGTTCTTAAAGAAATGAAATGAGGACCCAGGACACAGTGGCTTCACAATACATAAACATTAAATGCATTCAGAGTTTTTGCATAAAACCATCCAGGCTAAATCCAGATAATTGCAGTCGTGTTCAGTTTGTTTTCTGATCCTTCGGGACCTGAATATAAAATTAAAAGGCTGGTAAGATGTTGTATAAAATTCAGTACCAGAGTTTTATTAGGCAGCTTCCTCTCCAATCTAAATTTCAAAGGTTTACACATATATTATTGATCTTATCTGTGAAAATATTGGTTCAGTAAATAGCCTTTAAACATAACACAATCCATAGATTTTATTGAGATTCATACTCATGAAAAAGATAAGAATATGAGAAGCAGGGTATAACAAAGAGCATGCTCCGGGGAAGAAACACAGTCTTTGTGATATTCAAAATATATTTCGCAGCTCTTATATTACAAACCTCGCAATGTTATGGTTCATAATGCGATGTGCATTTTTGTACCAGACCACTTGACTACTTCCAGTAAGTAAAATCCCTGCATTCATTAGCAATAATGAATTTTTCTTCTTATAGATTTCATGAAAAAGGCATTTTCCAAACATTATCCCCTAACATGCCCCTCCCTCCTGTAAAATTGGTATACCATTTCATTTAATATAAAGTCAGAGCTCCATTCTTTTAAACACGGGAATTACAACTTTAGAAATCAATGAAATTTTACAGAAAATGAAAAATAAACATATGTCTAAAATAATGGCATAACAATTAAGTAGAGGTAACAATGAATTTCTGTAAATCCATATTAACCTTGAAATGTGATTTAAATTCACACTCACAAAAACGGCCTAACAGAACTAACTAAAGAAATTATATAAAAATAGGAGTTCATCTTTTGGTATTTTTTTTTTAATTCACCACACAGGAAATTGCCAATTTTTGAGTGAGTTATTTTCTAACAGATTACTTATATGTCAGTTTTTTAAGACTTAAGATGAATATTACCCTAGAAGTAATAAATAAGGATCAGGTTGATCCTAAAAAAATCTATAAAAGCCTTAATTTAGTTTTATAGTGTAGCTGGAAGACTTGCAATGAAATATAGCAGAAAGCAAAACTGTTTCAATACTAGTAATTAAAGCAAATGGAAAGTTAAATTGAATAAAAGATAGTTTATTATTCTTAAATGCTCTGGGAATAATAGACTTAATTGGAAGAGAAAGCAAATGTAGATGAGACATTTGTGAGAATTCTGAAGGGGACTTCTGAGCTTTTTCAAAGTCTTTGGAGGTTGTTGTCACCAATTCTGCATCAGGTCTTAATTTCATGTGAAAACATAACATGTATTAATTAAGCAGTGGAGATGAGTTTAAAAAATGAGTGCTTTTTTTCTTTTCTCATTACAAGTATTCTCTGATATTCACTTGATTTCTATCAACAAAGATAATAGTAATTTTTAACTGATAATCGCAATGGGAAAAAAGGGATGGTAGAGATTTTCCTGGAGACAACACATGCTCATTCATGCATGCACATGCACACTTGACAGAAGAAAGTGAAGGAGGCCGGAAGAAACAATGGATGGGTATTGGAAAGAAGGGAGGCTGGGTTAAGAAGGAAGCCCGTACATGAAAGAAAATGGTACCTTGAGGTCTCTTGGCAGGAATGTTTTATTCATTTGGTGGGTTGGTTAGTTGTGTGAGTGTGTGTGCATAAAACAGAGAAGAAAGAGAGGGAGAGAAACCAGCTGGATTTCCTGACATCCATCCTTCCTTCCATTTAAGTTAGTGTTTTAATTTCAGCTGTTTCTTTTGAGAGTAACACAGGCCAAAGTGGTGGATGTGTCACATGACCCCTTAAATTCAAAATACAATGGCTTATATTGCTATACTATTAAGTACTGAGAAGAGACATAAAGAAGCTTTGGAATATTTAGAGTTTTTGCATAAAAACACAGTGGCTTAGCTATATTATTACAAAATACTTTGTTTGTATTTGGGTCCTCCAGGACCTATGGAAATGACAAAGCTGATAATATACTACAGAAAATTCAGTACCAGAGCTATATTAGCAAAGACCAAAAACAAACAAACAAACAAACAAAAAACCAACTTAGAGCTTTTAACATGCTCTAGTGCACTGAGACTCTTTAAGAATATGTAATGCTGGGGCGCCTGGGTGGCTCAGGTCATGATCCCAAGGTCCTGGGATCAAGCCCTGCATTGGGCTCTCTCTCAGCGGGGAGCATACTTCCTCCTCTCTCTCTGCCTGCCTCTCTGCCTACTTGTGATCTCTCTCTGTCAAATAAATAAATAAATAAAATCTTAAAAAAAAAAATATGCAATGCTTTCCATACCAGTCTAAACTTTTCTCAAGGGGTATCTGTCAGGGTTCGTGTTCTGTGAAACACACTCTGGGAAAAGCAGAGTTAGAGTCAGTAATAAGACAGAGATTCCCACTGACACCCCTGTTGTCCAAGAGTGTTCTGGAGGACCTAACCAGTGTGTAAAATGGGATAAAGAAATGTAGCATACATCAGAAAGGGAGAGATAGCTTTATCATTCTTTGTAAATGATAGAAAATCTGAGAGAATCGATTAACATCTATTAAAACTAACAGTTTATAGGAATAACAAAATATGAAAGCAATAATTTTCACTTATACTAACAATCAGTTGGAAAATATAATAGGAACAAATACTACACTATAATAGGAATTTGAAAGAGAGAGAGATCACCCAAAAGAAAAATGGTCAAAGAATATTAACAAGCAATTAAGAGAAATATGCAAATAGCCAATTAACATATGAACAGATGTTCAAACTCAATAATAATCAAAAAAATATAAATTAAAACAAGATACCATTTTCCCTTTATGAGAATTGAAATGATTAAAAACGTGGCCAATACCCTATGTTGACATGAAATGTGGAGGGAAAAGACACCCTTATACAAGCAGTATTACTCAGAGTCCAGACAGGAAATTAAGAACGTACACAAGTCGGGTAATTTGAAGAACATTTAATAAAAGGGTTATCCATAAGGGTGTCAAACAGGGTGGAGGGAACCCACAAGGAAGAGGGCAGTCTCCAGGGCTGGATGCAGAAAAACAAAGCAGAGCAGAGAGAACCGTAACCTTAGGTCTGGGAAGGCAGCCAACCCTCAGTAATGCCACAGGAAGAGCCAAGGAGGAGTGGAATCTCTTAACTCTCCTTCCTTCTCATCTCCCGCCAGTGTCCCCTATCCTGGACAACCCAGCCCAAACAGAGGCCTGAAGGCAAAGGACCTATACCCCCAGGTCAGCCTCTCAGAGCACAAAACAGGGTAGAAGAGGGTAGAGGACACCCCCTCCACTGGAGTGCAACATAAGATATCTAGCATATAAGTGTTAGGGAAAGTATCAATTAGTAAAGCCAAATAGAATGACAATTCGGCAACAAATATCATAAATTTAAATATTTACATAAACCATAATATTTGTTTAGTCTTTAAAAAAAAAAGGAAGAAGAAATGGTGAGGAAAATATCAAACCATTAGCAGAGGTTGTGTCCAAGGAAGGTTGGGAAGGAAGCTCAAGTTTGTAGGGTGAGCCAGATCCAGATTTGCATCCTGACTCTAGGTGCTCAATCAGTATTTTTTTTTATTATTACTACAAAAAAAGTAATAATAAATTACTTTTTGACGCAGAGACAAGAAATCAAACTGACTTGACAAAGACAGTTTTGATCAAGGCTCACACCACCAAACCATGCAGAAGCTGGAGTATATGTGTGCCTTCAGAAACACCTGGATCCAGGGACTCAAACCTCATCAGGTTCTTCTCTCTCTCCTCTCCATCTACTCTTGCTCTCCTCCCAGAGCTACCAGCTCTGCTCCCTCTGGCTGGCTTCATTCTCTCAGGTCAGCTGTTCCCACAAGATCAATCCATGGCCAATGATAAAAACATTCTACAGGCCACAGGGCCAGAGAGAAAAGAGTTTCCCTGGTACTTCAGTTGAAATTCTTCCAGAAAATGCCACTGCTTGGACATGCCTGGATCACATGGCCCACCACAATGGAATCGTATGGCAAGCCATAGAACCAGAGCATGATGACTGGCCCTTTCTGGTACCAGTGCCCCACTCTGTGGCCAAAGGACACGAGAATTTTGATTAGCCTCCACTTTACCGCAACCATATGTTTGGGATAGAAGAAAGACAATCTCCCCCAAACAGGAATTTTCTTCCGGACAACAAAAAGGCAAATACTAAATAAATGATAACCTTGGACAAATTACTTAACCCTCTGACTCCCAGCTTCCTCATATATGAAATAAAAAAGGTGATGGTGCCTAAAACAGAGGATTACTGTGGAATTAGCCTTATGTGTTGATATTATTCTCTTACTGTTTTTTAATCTCTGTATTTTCCATATTACTTTTTTTTTTTTTAAATAGGCTCCATGCATGGCATGGAGTTCTACCCAGGGCTTGAACTCACAATGCTGAGATCAAGACCTAAGCTGAGGGGTATCTGGGTGGCTCAGTCTGTTAAGTGTCTGCCTTTAGCCCAGGTCATGATCCTGGGGTCCCGGGATTAAGCCCCACATGGGGCTCCCTGCTCAGCAGGAAGCCTACTTCTCCCTCTCCCTCCAGCCTCTCTTACTCT
The DNA here is from genome assembly GCF_020171115.1 of Neogale vison. Taxonomy (NCBI): domain Eukaryota; kingdom Metazoa; phylum Chordata; class Mammalia; order Carnivora; family Mustelidae; genus Neogale; species Neogale vison. Next base: position 81,462,946 of record NC_058092.1, on the reverse strand, counting down.
CAAATTAAAAAAAAAAAAAAGAAAGAAAGAAAAGTAGTCTAAAGAGGGGGCCTGGGTGGCTCATTCGGTTAAGTATCTGCTTCAGCTCAAGACATGATCCCAGGGTCCTAGGATTAAGTTCTGCATGGGGCTCCCCACTTAGTGGGGAGCATACTTCTTCTGCCTGCCACTCCTCCTGCTGTGCTCTCTTTCTCTCTCTGTGAAATAAATAAAATCTTTAAAAAAAAAAAAAAGAAAAAAGTAATCTAAGAAAGGAAAAAAAGGAGGTGGCTGAGGAGTAGAGAATGATCTATTAAAATTCTTACAACAGAAACTAAAAAACTTTGAATCAGTTTATAAATATCAGAAGATAATCTGCTTTTCACTATATATAACAAATATGGACTGCCAGATTGACTGCAACCCTAGGGAGTTTTCTTATGTATTCCCTGCATCATTATACCAGTACTACATTTATACCATCCTTGGAAAATAGTTATCTACTATTTTCTCAAAAATCTCTTAAGACTGTACAATTATGAGTGTTCGGAAAAGAATTTCTCATAACCTTTATACTTAAGCAATGTTTCTAATATAATCAAAATATCAACATTAAAAATAATTTTAATCAGAGAGATGGAACAATAAATCCATGACTTGTTTTATTTCATCATTGACTTACTGTGTAGCTTAGATATATATGAATGTTATCTAGGCTCTAAGTTTTTTATTTATAAATCTAAGCAAACATGGAATATTTTAAGAATTGGACTTAGAAATTGTGTGAATTCCCTTATGGTCTCCGACAATAGATGGCAAGTAATTACAGGGGATTCTCATCAAGTTTTCACGAGACTCTATTTCTCAAAGTTAAAAACATAGTTCCCCTAAGAGAACTAAGGAGCCACTGGGCCACAGAAGAACGAGTAGTAGACAAGACAGTGTGAGTGCTAACCACCACTTAACCTCTTAGCTTCCGCTTTCTCTAATTTTTTTTTTTTAGATTTTATTTATTTATTTATTTGACACAGAGAGAGAGAAAGAGCAAGCACAAGCATGGGGAGTAGCAGAGGGAGAGGGAGAAGCAGGCTCCAGCTTAGCAGGGAGCCCGATGCAGGGCTCAATCCCAGGACCACATGATCATGACCTAAGCCAAGGCAGATGCTTAACCAACTGAGCCACCCAGATGCCCCTGCTTTCTGTACTTTTGAGCAGTTGTGTGTATTAGATATATGGAAGCCCTTTATGCACAGCTAAGTGTTGTAACATATGAGTTTGTGTTATTGTCCTCAGTAACTGCCCTTAGGATCTCAAAGGCAATTGATTTAGAAACACGATGAACTGCAAAGACAGAGCCAGCCATCTTTAAGCAAGTTTTTGTTTGCTTAGGGTTAAGTAATCATGGCATGTATCTCACATGCAGCAGTACAAGTAGGAATTACATAGGAAAAGGTTGATGGGTTGCAGGTAATAAAGAACATCTTGTTCTAACTAACTCACAGTTTCTTTGTCTCACTGGGTTGATAAAACTATGGTGAAGTCTTGATTGGAGATTGCATATTACCTGGCAGGCAGGTTAACCTTTCTACACTACAGGATTTGGGTTCAAAAGCTGATGACAAAACTACCATGTGTCTAAAAACTGATCTTTTCAATTCTACTGTGTAAGCAGGCTGAAACTGCCGTGCCTGTTAATTAACCCCTGAATCCCATCAAGATAACTGAAGCATAAACTTAAGATAAGATTTATACAGCAGACAAAGTATAGAATTCCAGAGCTGGCAGCTCTCCACCCAGCGCCCTCTTCCTAGCTCAGACTGACAAAAAGCAAATTCCACAGCCTTTGCCCAGATCCACTGAAAGGACTAAAGTACACATTTGAAAACCAAAGGAAAATGTAATGCCTCACACCATACTGTCAAACATATATATTATAGATATCTGGTCTTACAGAATTTTCTTGTTCTCCTTGTATGTGTTTTTTTGTGTAGAGAAAGGATAAGCAGATTCCATTGTGGTCTCTTGTCGTTTGGTTAAATGTTGTAGTAATAGGCCAATGATAAGATATCAACTACTTTTATTTAGAAATTATTTTAGTTATAGACAAAGATCTGTTTGGCTTTGTTCAAAATCAGCTCCGGGATGATCCTTCTTACATTTCCATTAACTATGAAATTAAAGAGAGGAGGCAATTTTAAAAAGAGAAATATTGCTTTTAGCCTGAAACCCTAAGTGTTGAGTTTCTGCCTGCAGTGGGTTTTTTCAATTAAATTATAAACCATGGGTAATAGAGATTTATAATGGGAGTGCTGATACAATCTTAACTATAGGGAAACCATCCGACACGCTCTATGCTGTATGCGGATGGATTATTTGCATTAAATTATCTTTAGGGAATGCAAACAAAACAAAGAAAAATGTAAAGCTTGTCGCATTATTAGCATAAAATCAAAGTCCTTGAATGCATAATTGTTTCATACCCAAAGCATTAACAGATTTTTATTCTTAGAGTTCAAAGACCTCCTAATTAATATGCAAAATGGCCTCATTTTGTAAGCAAGTTTGTTGTTGTTGTTGTTGTTTCCTTCTCAGCAAAGAGACAGTTCTTGCTGGAGGAAAATACTATGAAGTGTAGAAAACACTAATATTGATATAAAAGCCCACACATCAGTATAGCCAAAAACAATAACTGGATGCTATTAGAATATTTATTTTTGCTCAGTCTATGTATAACTATAAATTATACGTTTAACCAACTAATACCTAGCTCTGGAAGATTAAGTGCACAAAATATAAAAAGAGTGCAGTCTTTCTCTAGAAAGGCTCGCCTATTTGTACATTTTTTAAACTATTAAGAAGAAAGAAAATCCAATAGAAAGAGGAATTTTGGGCCGAGTAATATAAATTTAAATTATGTGACTCTAAGTCCAATTTTACAAAGCAGTCCTCTCCAATTTACATGGCCCCAGTCACCAGGATTGTAAAAAGAAAAAAGAATTATTAAATTATATAAGTTTTTTTAAAAATGTACCAACAAATGGATGATTTTCCAGAATTCTGACTTTGCAGAATGCTATCAGAATACTCTAATCCTTGGAAGTGATTTACTGGGTTATTTTCTTTACTAAATTTCCTTCCAGTATGGGCAATACAGAACAACTGATTTTTATTCTGAGTATTTATGTATTTTTAAATAATTTATGCTCTTTAGAGTATTTGACATATGTTGTAAATCCAACTATAACCACCACAACATTGTCATGTTTTAGAAAATGTAGTAATTTCTCTTAACCAAGAAATAATGTTCCAATGAAAGAGATATGAGGTCTTAAAATACAGTGCAGTTTCTAATGTGCCGTACTCATTTGAGCAATGGCACATCAATCTACAGGACTCAACCTCCAGCTGTCATACCACGCTCACTGCATGATTAGGAATAATCCTCCCCTAATAGGCAGCATTCATGAGGCCAATGTTGATTAAGAACCTGCTATGTGCCAGGGAGTGTGCTAGGCTCCCCATCACTACCTTTATCCCATTTGGGTTTCATATTTATATTTTACATTTAACTTTATACACATTTATATATACCAACTGTAACCTGCTACTGTTAGTTTTGAGATTATCCCATTTAGCAGTGCATTAAGCCCTTGGTCAGAAAGTTCAAGATGTTAATTCGTGACAAACATTTTAGATAAAAATTTATTCTTTCCAAAAGTCTTCTAGGGTTAGTGAAGAAAGAAGGATAAACAATTTATTAATGTCTTTTTCAAGTTCTTAACATATAATCAATACCCAGCGATGAGAAAGACTGGTTAGATGACAATATTAAACCATTACACAAAATTTAAAAAAGAAATGTTTTGAATCGAAGTTTAAAATTCATATTTTAAAATGGAAGAAACACAGATTACATATTTAAAACTTTACTTTGAATGTGAAAGTCTTGTCAGTAGGAGATACTGCTTTTGTCTCATTAAATGAGTATGCACAGGTTAAAAATGACATTTATCATACACTTAAAAAAATGCCTCAAAAAGACCTGATTATTTAAAACTTGTTCAGCTAGTACCACAACATAATGGCTGAGTTTAAAATTATCTTCACACTTTTACCAAGGAATAAATACCAGCCTCTTTGCTAACTGTAGACCCAAAGGTTGAAATCAACGTTGTCAATGACAGGGAAAAAAAAAAAAAAAAAACTCCTTGATTACTTTCTGTATTTTTAAATGGAATGTAACAAAGCTTATCATTTATAAAGCACTTTACAGTTTACTGAGTGTTGTCATACAATCCACCTTCTTTTAAGGGACTTAGGATGCTTCCGTGAGAAATTACTACTCACAGATCACTACCCGTGACAGTTCTATTGGATTTCCAGCTAGTTAAACCACATCTATAATATAGAATTCAATTCTGGGTGCCACATTTTAAGAGGGACTTTGACCAATTAGGATGTAATGAAAGGCAAATGTCCAGGTGAATAGGAGAAGCTGTAATTTTTGATAAATTATTCAAGCAACTTGGGAAGCAAAGAATAAGAAAAGGTATAATATCTGCTTTCAAATATTTGAAGGGCTGTCATGAAGAGAATTGTATACTAATTCTGTGTTGCTCCAGAGGCCAGAACTAGGATAAAAAGCTAGAAGTTAAAGAAGGCAGATTCTGATTCAATGCAAGAAGGAACTTTTTATCCACTTGTGCTGTCCAGTAACAAAAACAGCTGCCTCATAAGGGTGATACCAGTCTCTGGAGGTTTTCAAGCAGACATTGGATATCTGTCAGAGTTATAACTTTTAAAAATTACTGCACTGAGTAGGGAGTTGAGCTAAAACTCCACATTTCTGTCTAAGTCTTAGATTCTACTTTTCTAGAGAAGGTGAAATATGCACATGCAATGTAAAAGATTTTTATTGTATGCTTATTTCTCTAATAGCAAGATGTTTTTAAGTTTGTTTGTTGTTTTTTTACATAAATATAAGACTCTGTGATACTCAGAGTGCTTATTTCCAACTAAAAAGAGTCATTTAGCTGTTCAAAACACCCAGTATGTACGAAGCAAGTTTCAGGCATTGGGTCATGTACATTCTATTCATATACAAATAATTGCAATCATAAGAAAACAGCTTTCATTTGTGAAGAAACCCTATGATCTTACAATGCATACATGAGTATATATTTAGGGATAATTTTACAAATCAAGAATAAAGGAGAGCCTCTCTCCTCTCTAAAGCACCAGAACAGAACAGAAGAGATATTTCCCTGGAGACTGTAGCTATTGGACAATAATTGTTTGTTTGGTTCCTTGAGGTCTCCTTGTATTATATATAGGACTAAGGAGCTAATATAATTCTCTTCCAAATGAAGATGTATAGGCTTATGTCTTAGTCCTGGTTTTGCTACCAGATGTATGAATGCTCTTAGGTAAGTTACTTACTTCAGCACTCTGCTTAGAAAAAAGGAATTGGATTAAACTATTTTTTTAGTTCTTCCTAGAACTTCCTAGTTCTAAGGTCTATGACTTCTATATATATGATACCCCAGTGAAGCAGTCAAACACTGTCAGCCTTCAGGAACAGACTATGAACCTAAAAAGAATTTGTAAAGCCCGCAATTGTGAATATGAATGGAAATAACAAAAAGAAAAAGGAGATGACATCTAAGAAGACAAATTGTGACTGGCTGTCATTCTCATTGGATGATGATGGCTCTAAAAGGTAAGCCCTGCTACCCTAAAGTCATAAACTTTAGAAGAAGTGGTAAGAAAGGGAGAAAAGAGACAGCAAAGGGGAAACGGGCAAAAAAAAAAAAAAAAAAAAAGAGAGAGAGAGAGAGCAAGAGAGAGGAAAGAAATCAATAAGCAGCCAGTCTCTGTGATGGCAGAGATTAAGGGAAGCAGAAGCATCAGAAATGGTGAGTAGGATAAAGAGACAGAGGGGACGTGGAGCAGAAGGAGCAGAAAGAAAAAGGAGGAACCAACACTAGCTGGAACATGAAGGCACTGGGGTCCACACAGTAGAAGTGGAAGCTGAGGCTCATTCACCTCCACAGACCAGGACCTGTCTTTCTTACATTACAGGAGGCTGGGGTCCAGGCTATTAGTGATGACCCCCATGCAATGAGCTTAGATCATGTTCTAGCCATTCTGTCCATTAGATGAGTGCAAAACATTGTTAAAATGTTTTCATCTCTAAAATGTTTCCAAAAGAGCCCTGTTAATTAGGGAACTGAACTTTGGATCATGGGGAGCCTTATTCATCCAAGTTAATGGAGGTGCTCCCTGGTGCATGGAGTGGGTTCATGCACAGACATACATGGATGATTTATAAATAGATATAAAGAACTTCATACTTGAGGGCCTAGAACAAAGATCTAGCCATAAAGAAACCAAATACATTCTCCCTTCTCTCTATTCTCTTCCTACTTGGATTTCTTGGGAATTCACATTTGTGTGGGCTGACAATGTAAATCCAGCCATGGGCTTAAAGAAAACCAAGAAATGGGCAAAAATTACATTTGCAGATTTCTCTCCATTTTTCCCCCTGCGTGTTAATTTCAGAGGAATCTGTGTCTTCTGGAAAACTCCAAGCAAAAAGCTTAAATCATTTAGGTCAACTGGAGATATTAGCACCATGTAAATTTCCAATAATTATGTAATAATTCTGAGAAACAGAAAGATGAGAATGACAAAAATGAAAGCACAGTTAATCGACATGTACTTTATTAGAAACATGGAAACATAAACTATGAATGCACCAAGGTGATATCTCCCCGAAAACAGTCAAAGCATATTTATCTATAAGATATGATGTGGGATGGTATTTCGCACATGCATTTCCCCTCACGTGTTCGTGTATCCCTTACCCAGCCCAAACAGCTCAGGCCTCTACCACCTCTAATGACAGGAAATGGCTGTTGAAACTGAACACAGGTAAACAAAAGAATGAAATCTTTAGATCACATGTTTTGAAATCTCATTTCAAGAAAATCAAGGTTCCTAAGAACTCCAGGTAACAAACTGAAGTCATAACTAAGGCATCTGGACTAATTCAAAATCAGTCACATTTTAGCTCTATTATTTTACTAGGTCTCAATCTTCAGATCCATCAGGGCTGGACTGGATGGCATATGATAGAAAACTGAAAATGGGACCAAAAGCCAAAAAAGTAACTTCTTTGACATTAAAAAAGCGTTTAGAAGATAGCTCCTATTTTCAGCTCCATTTTCACCCTCAACTCATAATCTAGCATTGCTGCTGGCCTTTCAGCCACAGTATCCACTGTCCAGGCAGCAAAGGCAGGAAGGGCCAAAGAGTGGCTCAGAGCGAGCCCCTTTAAGAGCCTCTCTGGACATCACATAGCACTTCCCTTTACTCTGAATTTAATCTTATGGCCATAACTAGCTTCAAGGGGAACTGCAAAATATTGTTTTTATTCTAGACAGTAATGTACCTACGTTACATTACTAAGAAATTACTTAGAAAATTACTAAGAAAATTTATTAAGAAAGGAGGTTAGATGGACATTAGGTAAACACCTAGTGACCTCTACCACCACTAGCTTTTCTCTCTCCCTGGGATATAATATTCTCGGGGTGGGGGAGGGAGCAGAGAAAGGGGTTTTAGGGGAGATATTTGTGGAGGGAAACTGCAGAGCTTGGAGATAATCAGAACCAACTTGAAAGGACCAAATGCACAAAAGCAAAGGTGGTGTTCAGAGACCTCCCCCTCCCTGAGGGAGCCCAGGGACACTGCAGTGAGCCCTAAGAAACAGCACAGGAATAGAATCTATGCTCTCCCATGATCCAGGCTCCATAGGAGTGAGCACTGTATCTCACCAGGGCCAAAGAACAGTGTTAGTTGCCCTGCCCACTGGTTTCTGGCAAGGTTTCCCAATGGCTGGCTGTTCGAGTACCAGAAAGAGTGTGCCCCTCTAGGCCCTGAGGCTTGCCATGATCTGGGTGGGCAGTGTCCTGTACAAGGGCTCTGGACATTTAAAATTACCCTTGAAACAGAAATTATGACACTAAACACCAAGATGGGTCCTGTGATCATAGGTTTGTTTTTGTTTTGCATTTTGAGGTTTTTTTTTTTTTTTAAGGTTTTATTTATTTGTTAGAGAGAGAGCACAAGCAGGGAGAGCAGCAGGCAGAGGGAGAGGGAGAAGCAGGGTCCCCACGGAGCAAGGAGCCAATGTGGGGCTTGATCTCAGGACCCTGGGATCATGACCTGAGCCAAAGGCAGCCGCTTGACCAACTGATCCACACAGGCATCCCTGTTTTGGGTTTTTAAATGCACACTCATAGACACACAAATTAGTCTTTCCAGAATCCAAAGGAGGAGATGAAATTTCTCTAGCAACCATTTGTATTCATTTCACATAACTCAATATTTGCTGAGCTTCTACTAAGTAATTTTTTACCCTCAGAAAACTCCCATTCTAATGGGACAATAAAAGCACATTTAAAACTATAATATAAAGTATAGAATATACTAAGAAAAAGCAAGGAAGAAAAAGGAGGAGAAGAAAAAGGAAGAATCAGCCTCAACTGAGTACTACCATGCTAGGCACACTTGTAACATTATTTAATCCACTGATTTACCTCTAGGAGGTAAGGAAGTAGGATTATAAGGAAGTAGGATTACCCCCATTCCCATATGGGAAAATTAAAGCTTACTACAAGAATTTAGACCAAAGAACAAATCACTGATCCCAGAATGGGGATCAAACAGTTTATAGAGGGAAACATTCTGAAGACAGAAAAAAGATCGATAGTTGGCAGAAGAATGGACAAGAGGATAGGACATTTCAGGAGTATATGCAGAAGAAAAAATAAGAAGTATTTAGCCAGTTTAAGTAGGTCAAAAGGGTATGTAGAAGATGAGTGGGAGACAAAACCAGAAAACAATGCTTTGTGGTCAAACTGAGAAGGCATTTGAAAATAGCAGAGCAAAGAGTTTACAACTAAACCAGTAGGAAATGGGAGTGATGGGGTTACCTGAGGAAGATTTACCTAGCTAAGATTTATCAAGTCTTTTCCACAATTTCAAAAGCAAAAATTCTAAAAATCAAAATTGCAGGATGTTGTTTTAGTTCTTTTTTGATACTTTACTTGGAGGCAAAAGCCAATCTTACCTGAACTCATTTGGCACTAAAGTTCAGCATGAACAATACAAGCCTATTTATACTTTTTATTAATCCTACCTAAAGTAAATACTCATAATTCACTGCAGAAAAATGAGATTTGGCTACAGGACATTGTCCCAGTCCTGATTAGGGAGACTGTAAAATAAAGTATCTTCTCCACATTATCTTTCTAAAACTCCCAACAATGAAAAAGACAAATCTGCATTCTGAAACACATCTGACCCCAAGTTTTATATGAGGGATTATTAATGTATAGGATGGGTCAAAGGGAGAACAGAGATGAGAATACTAGATGGGAGACCTCCAATAGTCCTGTTCAGAAAAAAAAAGAACCTGGCATACAGTGTAACCATGAAAATGGAAAAGATGGGAGAATGTTAAGTATCAGTAGGAACTAGATTTGGCAGCTAACTGGATGCAAAGAAGTAAGAAAGAAGTCAATGGAAAATCCAAGATTAATCCTGGGAACCAGTGACAGTTTTGGTAACAATATCAACAACAGCAAAAAGTGGGATCATTTGTTTTCATCATAGTGGATTTAAGGTGTTGGCAGGACATCTATGTTGTAATATCAGGCAGAGTTAGAAATGGGTGTATAGAGTTCAGGAGAGAGGTCAGGACCTAAGGTGTAAACTTGAGCCACAGCTACAGAAAGGCGATATGCAAATGGATAAAATTCCCAAGTAATAAGGAAGTGAAAAACTCCATGCATGGAAATTTGGAAGTCACTAGCACTTTACAACACAGCTTTCCTCATTGCATGAAAGGTCTATTACTAAAGATTAGCAGAGGTTCATTTTTCTCCTGGTGATGAAGAAACAGGATTGTCTAACACATCAGAAAAAAACTAGACTGGAGTTCACATAGAAAGGACTACAATTCCAGAATCCCCCCTTAATATCCCTTCATAACAATGAACTAAGCAAACACAAGCTTAGAATGCTAGAAAGTGGGCGCCTGGGTGGCTCAGTGGGTTAAGCCGCTGCCTTCGGCTCAGGTCATGATCTCAGGGTCCTGGGATCGAGTCCCGCATCGGGTTCTCTGCTCAGCAGGGAGCCTGCTTCCCTCTCTCTCTCTGCCTGCCTCTCCATCTACTTGTGATTTCTCTCTGTAAATAAATAAATAAAATCTTTAAAAAAAAAAAAAAAAAAAAAAAAAAAAAAAAAAAGAATGCTAGAAAGTTGTCCCAAAGCAGATGAGTTCACTATTTAAAAAAAATCAATATACGTCTTTGAGTCTATATTTTTTATACTCCTAGGCTAGTAGAAATGTAGCTTTTTGTGGAATTTATTACTGTGGCCAATTCTGACTCAAGAGGAGCCATTCAGGCCAAAGAAAACTACAGTTTGTCAAGTTGTTAACTTGCTTTGTAAATGGTATCTTTCTTACCAATGCTACTACAAATTCACAGCGGGCTTCAATGTTTTGTAGCCTTGGTACATGGTAAGAGACTGCAATGAGTAAAGCAGCTAGGAACTGAAAGCCACATTCCTCATCTCTAAAAGCAAAGCTATGGATGGCTTCTCGAGAGGTGTGATGGCTAATTGCATGTGTCAACTTGGCTGTGCCACACTGCCGGCATATTTGGCCAAACATCATTCTGGATGTTTGGGCCTATGATGGTGTTTCAGGATGAGATTTGCATTTTATTTGAGGGACTTTGAGAAAGCAGATTGCCCTCTACACTGTGGGTGGACCTCATCCAATCAGCTAGAAATGGGAATAGAACAAAAGACTGACCTCCCCCAGGGAAGAGGGGATCCTGCGAGGAGACTACCTGCAGACTTCAGCTGCATCACTGGCTCTTCCCCAGGGCTCCACAATGACAGCCTTCCACACAAACTATAACATCCGCCCTTACTAAGTCTCCAGCCTGCCAGCCCATTCCACAAATTTGGGGTTTGCCAGCCTCTATGATCGCTTGAGCCAATTCCTTACAATAGGTAAATACATACCCCATTGGCCCTGTTTCTCTGGAGAACCCTGACTAATCCAAGAGGGATGGAAGGAGAAAAGCAACATCACTTCAGGTGATCTGAAGAAACTGAAACCTACAATCCAGTTGTTTGGAAAAAAAGCATCTAGTCTCAAACCAAAGAAAGGAAAGCAAACCGACTTAAGCATTAGATGAGCTGAAATGACAAAGTGATCAAAAGTGAAGATTCTATTCCCCAACTTCTCTCATTTCTTGATCATTTTTGTACATCACTGGCAGTTTTACCATCTTTAGACATTTTTGTCTGTTTTTTTATAATATGGGGGAATTGTTCCTATTTTTAATCTGTTTATTTCAAATACATTTTTCTGCCCTACGCATTCTATAGTAGTGACACTTGAAATGCAGTTTTTCATTTATCAAATTCAGACATTGGTGCAGCAACTGACAGACAAATTAAGCTATCGTACCATAATTCCAAAATTGTTAACCTCTTCATCCTATATAGCTCTACGTGTACAAGTATTTGAATGTTGTGTTCTCCATCTTGTATAAAAATAAGTAGAAAAGAGCAAATTAAGGGGTCTAAAGCAATGCTAGCAAGCAGAAGTCTCATAAAGTTAGCATACCTGAAGTAAGACTGAGATCATTTGGCATGCTGAGACAGGTAGACGTACAACTTCCACTGCAAAAGTAATCTTCACTCAGTTGAATCTTTTTCAAACAGGCCATGTGCCTTCAGGCCTCCGGTCTTCTGCACTTACAGTTTCTACTGCCTGGAACTCTCTGCTGCCTACTTTTCCCAGGGTTTGGTCCCTTTCATTCAAGTATTGGTTCAAAGGCCGTCCACTTAGAGAAGACTGCCCTAACAACTCTACTTAAAATAGCCTATCCTCCTACACCTACCTTCCAAATTTTCTACATGGCTGAGCCAAGCTATAAGATTGGAGAAATTGCTATTAATTATAAAGATTCAGGAATTATCTTCAATATTTTTCTTATTTACTAAAAATATTGTAAGAGCTCTGGCATTTTTAAGAGCCAAGCCTACTTTTATAGAAGAAAAATCGAGAAATAAATAATAAAGTAAGTATGGAGCTTAATGAATGACTATAATGAAATGTCTGAGAAATGAGCACCTGGTTAGGAAGGAGAACATAGCTATCTCCCCCCTCCAAAAACAAAACAAAACAATTCTTTACATGCAACCCCAACCACAATGCCATCCTTCCCCCCCTTGCAGGTAACTGCCATGTTGACTTCTAGTATAACAACTGCTTTGCTTGACTTTGAGTTTTAGCATGGGAATATGCATCTGTAATTGAGTGCTGTTTGCCTGCTTTTGAACTTTTAGAATCATATGGCACATATTCCTTTGAGATTACTTCATTCAAGCATTCTTGCTTTTATAAAAGGAATCCATATTGTTCTATGTGGTTATACTTTGCTCCCTTAGTTTGCCCTACTGTATTCCATTGCATGAGTATACCACAATGAACTCATCCATTCTTTGTTGATGGGTGTTTGGGTTGCTTCATTTGGTCTAATAAAAATAATATTGTTATGGGCATTTTTGTATAGGTAATCTCACATGTTTGTGCACGTTTCTGTGAGGTATATACCAAGAAGCAGAAATGCTGGGTTATAGGCTATGGGATTGTCAGCTTTTCCAGATTATAGCAAACTGTTCATTCAAAGTAGTTGGGTCAGTTTATACTCCTGCCAAGGGAGTGTCAATGTTGGCATTGCTTCACTTCTTTGCCCACTCTCATTGTTATCCATCTTTTAAACTTTAGCTCTTCTAGTGGGTGGCTCATGGTATTACTGTGGTTTTAATTTGCATTCCCCCTGATTACTAATGACATTGAGCACCTTTGCATACTGTTTTGGCCATTTGGATAGTTTCAGCTGTGAAGTATCTATTCAAGATTATTTTGCCTGTTTTTCTACCAGGTTGTCTATTTGTTAATATTCTGGAAATGAGACCTGTATCAATTAAATGCTAAACACCTTTTCCCATTCTGTGGCTTACCTCTCCATGATCTTTAATGATATCTTTTGATGAACAGAAGTGTTTTATTTTAATTGTGCCAATTTACCAATCTTTCCCACCAAGATGTTACTTTTATGTCCCATTTAACACTAGGATCTGAAGGTCAAAAAAATATGCTTCCGTATTTTCTTCTAAAATATTTTTGCCTTTCCAAAATACATAATTTTGGTCTCTAATGCATCTGGAATTAATCTTGGTTATGATGTTAGGTAGGAGCAAAATTAAAATTGTTTTTTCTCCATGTAGGTAACCAATTGTTCCAGGACCATGTTCTGTCCTTTCCAAATGTGATTCCTATAACATCCCCATTTAACTCACCAACTGGGCTTGGCAGAAGCAGATGGGTCTGAGAATGGCTGTAGAATATCAAATTTAGGTAGATAATTGACTCCAATCATAATTGCTATTCCAGATGTGGTCTTATCCTGCAACAAATAAAATATCCCTGAGTACTTGGTATCCAGCTCTGGATCTGGCAAATGCTTTTTCTTGGTATCAATTCATAAAGCCCATTAGAAGCAGTTTGTTTTTACCTAGCAAGTACAGCCTGAAACTTTGACTTCACAACTATATTTTACTTTGGGACTATATCATAGCTCTGGCTCTGGGTCATAATTCAGTATTAAAGGACTTCATTCATTTTAACATCCCTCTGAACAGCATGCCAATTAAATCTGGTAAACAGAAATTAGCAAGTACTCTAAATACCTTACCCAAAAGAGGGAGATAAAAACCCACACAAATTCAGAAGCCCAAAAGCATGATGAAGTTTTTAGGGCTCCAGTGTTGTCAGGTATATCCCAGGATATCCCAAGTTGCTTCCCCTTCTATGCCTGCCACTTAAGTACAGTGATTCCTAGGCATCTCTGGATCCTGGAGGCAATATATTTTGTCTTTCAATGTGATTTTCTGCCCATTTGATGATTAACCCATGGAGTTGCCTGTTTTGAGTGGGGCCCAAAGCAGGAAAAGGTTACAGATCCAAACTGCAGTACAAGTTGCTTGCTGAGTGGACCTTGCCACCCAGAAGACCCAATGAAGCTCAGTGCCGTTATGGCCTGTGGTGATGTTATGTAGAGCCCCTCACAAGCACAGTGGAACTTAGGGTTTTAAATCAAAGCCATGCTCTCTTTTATGTATAAGTATCCTTCTCTTAAAAAAGACCTCCTAGCCTGCTCCTGGATCTTGGATGAGATTGAACACTTGACTGTGGAATACCAACTGACCATGTGACCCAGCTACCTATACCATGAACTGGGTATTATTTCATCAATGAAATCTTAAATTTGAGTATGTACAATAAAGTGATGTGTGCAAGATCAAGCTCAAGCAGGTCCTGAAGGCACAGGCAGGCTCCGTGATCAAGTGGCTGAGATGCTTACAGCAACTATTGCACGAGATTCTTCTCGCGTCATGAGCAGCGCCCATAACATGTTAGCCAAGGAAGGACGAACTCAGGCCTGCGATACAGATGGTCCTTCACAATATGCTTCAGCAATTACCATTCCAGTCTAGAATATCTCTGAAAGGTTAAAGTGAAATCTTCTCAGTAGGCAGAGCTTGGAGGAGTACTTCTGGCTATCTACCTTGTCTAGGTAAAGAAATGTCCATGGTATAGATCTACAGTATTTCATGGGCAGTGGCTAATGGATTGGCCAGAAAATCAGTCCCTTTGAAAGAAGGAGATCAGAAGACTAATGACAAGGAGATGAGGCAGAGATACCTGAATGGACGCCTAGGGACGAGCACAAAATATGAGGATATTTGTGTCCCATGTGATGCTTATCAAAGGGCAACCACTCTGAAGAAAGTCTTCATTGATCAAATGGACAGGTTGACTCATCCTGTAGACATCAGTCAATTTCTTTCCCTAGCATCCCAGTGCCTGCTCAGTGGGCTCTTCTACAAAGCAAATGTGGCAGCAGGGATGGAAGTTATACATGGGCTCAGCAACATAAAATTTCTCTCACCAAAACTGACCTTGCTGTTATCACTGGCAAGTGCCTAACCTGCTCTGAACAGATATCAACGCTGAGCTACCCGTAGGGCCTCACTTCCTGGGAGATACCATCTGCCTAGTTGCTAGTTAATCACATTGGATCTCTTCTCTAGTGGAAGAGCCAGCAATTTGTTTTTATAAAAACATGAAAGCCTTATTTTGGATATGAATCAGAAGTCCCTTCCTATAATACTACCAACCACAATATTATAGACATTGTGAGAACAAAATACAACATCTAAATGAGAAATTTATTTCACAACAAAAGAAATGTAGCAATGGACTCATGACTATGAAATTCATAGGTCTTTCCCTGTACCAAATCACACAGAAGTAGCCAGCTTGATAAAGTAATATAGTGACCTACAAAAAACTCAGTTACTTGGCCAGCTGGGAGGCAAGATTCTGAAAAGCTGAGGTACTATTATATAAGATAAAAAAGTATTTTGAATCAGTGATCGGTATAAGATGTATTTCTCCCACTGCCAGAATACGAGGGTCCAAAAATCAGGGAATAACAATAGGATGGACTTCTATCCATATTATATTTAATAACCCACTCACTGAATTTTTTCTCACCTCTGTAAACTTGGGCTCTGCTGATTTGGCAATCTTAGTTCCCATGGAAAGAATGTTTCTACCAGGGCACGCAAAATGGCTCAAATCAATTAGAAGTTGAGATTGACACTCAAATATATTAGGCTCCTTATGATATTAAACCAACAAGCAAAGAAAGAGGTTCCCATTATGGCTGGGATGCTGACCCAGATCCAGCAAAATTGGGTTACTGATATACAGTGAGGTCAATAAGAACTATGTCAGGACCCCAGGAAATCCTCTGATTTGCCACTTAATATTTCTTGTTCTATAGTCAAAGTTAACAAGCAACTCAACTATTGAGGACTTAGATCCTTCCGAAATGAAGTTCTGGCCACTATACTAGGTAGAGAGCCTTGACCAGTAAAAGAGCTGACCAAGAGCAAAGAGTAGAGGAAGAAGTTATAAATACCAGCTATAGGTTAATGACCAGTTATAAAAGTACCGAAGAACTCATGAAAATTTGCTTCAATGTTTGTTCTGTTTATCTTTGTATTTATTAACTATTTTTCCTTCCCTCTTCCCTCAAGTTCTTCGCCTTCCTTCCCTCAAGTTAGATATAAGAGATCGTGGTGGTGGTGAACTTTATAGTTTTATCTTCAGGTTACAGAACATCCCGGTGGAATTGTGGAATTGTGATTGAACTAGAAGAATTAACACCGGTGAGTATAATAGTAACTGATGGGACTTTAGTTCTCCCCCTTTGAGGGAAAAGGCAAAAATCTCTTTATTTGTACAAAATATAGCTAAGTCTGCATAGATGGAAGCATAAAAATTGTACAGAAATTTAAATATGGGTAGGGAGTATGTGGGAAAGCTTAATAGCTAAGAGGAAGATTGTGCTGGTTACCTCCTATGGGCACTTGGGTCTCTCCCCTCACTTCACACATACACACACACACACACACACACACACATCCTCCTCTATTCTGTTGTTCTTCTGGGTTGGTATATTCTAACTACATTTCCCAGACTTTTTTGCCAGCTGGATTCCTGTTGGGCTTGGTCAATTTTGGAGGAACTGCTGGAAGATCTGAAGGCAGCACAGGGTACTGTGTGTGATAGTTGCTGGCATTTGCTGTAGTGGTAGCAAGTGGCAATTCCAACAGACCAGAGATAGTACCTATCAGCACCTTTAGCTCTGGTCTAGGCAGCACCACGTGAGCAGATCTGGTACCAATTGCAACAGTTTTTAAAGTGCAGCAGCAGGAATACACTCTTGGCCATTTCTGAACTCTGAGAACATCACCCTCCCCTCTTTTTCTTTTCTGTCATCCAGACCCATTCCTTCTCCTTTTTGCTCTCCCAGCCTTCTAACCAATTCCTGTTTTAAATTCACTGTTTGAAATACCTAAGCTGGTTTAGGATTTCCTAACTGGGCTTTAACTCATTAGCTATTTCTTTAATTATTTTATTTTTCAGTTCTAAAATTTCTATTTGTTTTTTATTTTGTTATTTTTCAAATACAAATATACCATGTCACCTTTTATGGTTTCTAATACCAGTTCCAAGTTTGGCTTTTGTCTATTAGAATATACTAAGCATAACTGTTCCATGATCTATGTCTAATAATTCCAGCAGTAGAGTTCCTGTGGTTCTATTTCTATTGTCTATTTTTTCTGTTGTTTTTTGCTGATAATATCTTGTCTATTCATGATTCCAGTTATCTGATTATTTGCTGGATATTGAATTTTAAAATTTAAAATTTGCTGGATATTGAATTTAAAATAAAATTAATATTAAAATTTTAAAATAGATAAAATTTGATGCCTAGGATAATGTTATCTTTCTCCAAAGATCTGGAGGATATGGGGGCATTAGAATCACGGACTACTTTAATCCAAATTCAAAATTTAAGACTTTCTGGACCTAACAGAATCCTCTAAGTTTAGCTATAGTACTAGGACAATTAGTTTATTTACACTTCAGTCTTACTCTTACAGTGTAGTCCTTCAGGAGTCCCAGCCCTTGGCCTCACCTCTTCTGTCTTCTGGGAGTCCTAACTATCTCTTCATAAGTACCTCAGGCTGAAAAGAAAGCATTAGAGTTTGAGGTAAAAATATCAATGGAAGCAATTCTCTTCCTCCAAAGGTAAGAAACTATCAGAAAGACTCTTAAAGATTTTTTGCATATAATTTTAAATTTTCTTTTATCCAGAGATGGTCAAATTAAATTTATATAAGTCTCTAATACTGTCAAGGTTAGTTTTGCACTCTGATGTATTTGTGAAAGACTCAGATGTAAACATCCAAGAAACTAATCATAACTAATACTTTTTAAACATAATTTTATCAAATAGAAATTTAATTAATTTGGAGAAAGTTACTACCATTATTCAATTTTGCCTGATTCAGCTTCTTCTCTAGAGGGTCAAATCTGAAGCTGAAAGTTGGGAGAGCCACAAAGCATGGTGCAGAAAACACTTGAACAAAGAAGAATCAAAGTAAAATAAAGGACTAGCTGTTCTGTTGTGATAAAATTCAGACCAGACCCCTACTATTTTAAAATAGATAAATTTTTAAATTTTAAAATAGATAAAATTTGATGCCTAGGATAATGTTATTTTTCTCCAAAGATCTGGAGGATATGGGGGCATTAGGATCACAGACTACTTTAATCCAAATTCAAAGTTTAAGACTTTCTGGACCTAACAGAATCCTCAAAGTTTAGCTATAGTACTAGGACAATTAGTTTATTTACACTTCAGTCTTACTCTTACAGTGTAGTCCTTCAGGAGTCCCAGTTTTACTGTTACAGCCTTTTTAGTGTTACAGCTTTGATGGCAATAACCTTTGACCTCCTTACTTAGTAAATCAAATGAAGTAGTAGTAATAATGACCAGCCTCAATTCTCCAGTCTATTTTCAGTTGAGCATACCAGTAGCCTAGCTTCTCCTTGCCATCTGCTGTTCCCATAGAACAACCTAACTACATTTACCTGTTCTCCAAGAAAAAAATCATAAATACCCTGGAATGAGGTAAAATGAATCAAAATTCCCTTCTCATTAGAACCCCATAAGACGATCAATAGGAGGTACAATTTAATTATAAGGGTGCCTGAAAGTGAGAAAATCAAATTGAACCACCAAAGTCCCAGAACAGCACTGTCAAGAAACACTACCTGCAAAAAAATAATAATTAAAAAAAGAAAGAAAGAAACACTACCTGCATGCTACAACATTTCATGATTTTATAATGACATCACTGTACTTCACAGATTGCAGTGAGAGGGATTTGCATGGCCTTTTCCTCTATCATTTGGCCCCTTATTTTGGAAGCACACTTGGCTTTATGAACACAAATACCTTTTCTCAAACATAAATGCCTCCTTACACTTTTTTTACAGATTGTAATACAAGTCTTCATTTTATGGCTTCTTCTCTCCTTAGGTCATTATATATTTTAAGATTATCATATTTTAACAGATTTCCTAAGAAATAAAAAATAGTATCTCTATATAATTTCTTCCATCTAACAAGTCAAGTTCATTTTATGTGAAACATTTCTTTTCTTATAAAACCCGAAAATAAGTTTTTTCAAAAATTATTTTAAGGGGCATCTGGGTGGCTCAGTCAGTTAAGCATGTGACTCTTGATTTCAGCTCAGGTCATGAATTTAGAGTCGTGAGAGCACACCCCACATTATAGAGCCTGCTTAAGATTCTCTCTCTCCCTCTTCTGCCCCTCCTCCCCAAAATAATAATATTAACTTTAATTTTAATCGACTCCCTAGTCCTATAACTAACTAGTGTACTAATAAGTACTATGCTATCTAGGACCCCAAAGAAAGTGATCAAAAGTCAAGTTCTATAGAACTTCTTTGGTCTGTATTTAAACTGACAGTTTACATACTTGCACAAAGAAATCAGTGTTATATTTTTCATAACATCCAACTTAAAACATAGATATAATAAGCTGAATTGGGGAAAATCATGACCAAATGCTAAAAATGTAAACATGAAAAAAGTAAACATGAAAAGAAATCTTTAAAAAAATTCATTTAATTACAAGAAAATTAGCTAGAAAATTGCACAGTTCCAAACAAATCCTCTATATAATTACAAGGGCTCATTTACCATCATTTCATATTTATCTTTCAAATAACATTCCATCTATTAAACCTAGCCTTTACTGCCAAAAATTAGAATATATGGGCATTTTTAAAGTTTAATAATCCATAAGCAAAATGGGCTTTTGTTCCTGAAGTTAGAATGGTGTCTATCATTTTGCTTCAGAGAAACTTTAAAATTGTTTCCTTACGATAATTTCAATTAACCATTCCCAAAATCCACTATAAAACACAAAACAAAACAAAACAAAAAGCCACCGCTGTCTGACTAAAAGATTCCTGTCTTCCATTTCATTTTACCAGCCCAAGCACAAATTCAGAGAAAAGCTTCTTAAGTCCTGCAGTTTCAAATTCCTTTTGTAACGCATCCAACGATGAATACTCTTTGACTTCAAATGCCAGAAACCTGCATTATACAAGAGAAACTCATGAATATGCCTAGATTTGTCAGAGTATAATTATCGATTCAGTTACTTTTCCATCTGCAATAGTACTAAATTATACCTTTTGTGTTCTGTCTGTACTTTTGTTTCAAACAGTACACTAATCATTTTCTCTTTGCATTTCTTTCCACTTGAGTCCACATCTACTTTGGAGGTTTTTTGAAGAAGCAGGTACTCCTAAATGATAAATCAGTACATTAAGTACATATCTTACTCTGAATCTCCAAGTCCTAGTTTTAAAGGAGCCATGCATCTGCAGGCTTATTTTCCTGCCTAGAGTACTCTCTTTCTGAATCAAGCAGTAAGAGGGCTACACTGTCTTTCTATACTAGGCAGCAGAATGTGCTGGTAGAAGGAGGCCTTCAAACAACACAGGGTTAAATCTGGACTGCACAGCCTCCTAGATCTGATTCCAGGCTGGTTACTTAAGCCCACTGTGCCTCAGGAATCTACTCCATAAAATGGTACTCAGAACGGTACCTACCTTATGGGAAGCTGTGATGATTAAAAGAGTTAATTTGTGCAAAGCGCACAGAGGACACCCTGGCACACAGTGCTTTGGCACAATTAACAGTACCAGCTAATGGTAGTGTTATGACTACTTCTGCATCTGAAAGAAATTAACAGGCACACAGCACTTACCAGTCCAAATTGGATGACATCTATAAATACGTACCTGTAATTCTCAATCCTGATATATAATCTTAAAAATTTTAACAGAGATATTTACATTAAATGGCATTTTAGGGAAAGCTCATAAAAAAGAAAGAACTCTTTAAATAAAAAGTACAATTCCTCTATATTAGCAAAGTTCTAGTCATATGAAATAAATACTTATCAATTGAAGGATCCAATCTGAGTGACATCTGCAAAACAGCTGCTCTTAACCTAACTCTCCTGAGCCGGCTTAAAGAAAAATCTGAGCCTTTTAGGGAAATATGAACAAGGAAATTAATTTGTATTCATTCTGTCAGCCAGGAGTTTACCCAGAATGTCAAGTTTTAGAGATATACTATAAATCACCTTGCAGTATCTGGTACTTTGGTCAGACCTCAAACCAAGACTGATTCAACTTTAATTATTTGTGGTATCTATATGCTATAACCCCAGCACTAATCTGGTTAACCAAATGCCAAATAAGTATTGTGATAAGCACCCATTCTGAAAAAGCTAGGTAGTTATTCTACAAATCTTTCAGATTATAGGTTGTGCAAACTAAATCTGTTTTGAATAAATTCAATTGAAGTATTCTTGATCCAACCCATCTGAAAGCATAAACCTATTAAGTGATTTGTAGTGCTTTCAAGATTTAAAATATAATAAGCAGCTTTCCTTGTCTGGTCCCACATAAAATAGGTTAGGTGAGTTGAGCGTGCGAACTTGGAGAATCTGAAGAAGATCATGATTTTGAAAGCAGCTGCTGAGACAAGTCAGGTGGAAAACAAAAGTTAGGTAGGAGGTGACAAGCTGACAGTGTAACGATGCTACTTCCACTAACATTAAATCCTGGTTAGGAGGGATCAGCTCCTCTTTCCAGGTATTATAGAAGCCAAATTAAAGTGTCTGAATATGTTTTTAACTGCCAAAAAGTTAGACAGTACCCACAGACAGACACTGTGCCTGAGGAATGGAATACAGATATGCACAAACTTTTAGTGCACATTTAATAAAGTTGAGGCTCAAAGCTAACTAAAGAAACAAAATTCATGCACTATAGAGATTTTTTAAATGACCTATCCCTTTCATTATATGGAATAATTTTTAAAAATATAATCTACTTATTCTTCAAGGTTTGTAAGTTTGTTGTTGTAATTAGAAGTTAGAGACATTCTTTAAAAAAATGGAGATCCATGAACATCTTAATGATTAACCTGTCCCACTGTCACAAAACACACTTACAGACACACCATTTTAGCAGAAAATAGCCCAATTCATATTCAACATTAAACTTTTTGGCACCTTGATATTGCTTCTGTCTCCTTGTAGTAAAATCAGTATTATTTTACCCACAAACATCAGTTTTCCTGTCAGCTTTAAATCGGAAGCCCACTTCTCAATAGTTTTGACATATTTGGTCTTTGCTCTCATGTGATCTAAATGCAAAAGAGTTAGCCACAGTCCATCATCCACAGTCATGCCAGTTGCAGAAGTACACTTTTCACTGCCACTTCCAGTTTCTGGTTGGTTGAGGACATGCCTGAGATTCTGCTGAATCCAGAGCACCAGCTCGTGGACCATAGGTTCCGACAAAAGGTTCTCTGCTTGCTTAAGTAACTTCTCCTTCACAGTCATGGACTGGGCCCGGGTCAGGTGTTCAGAGTGAACTGAGATACCAGGTAAACATGAAGGGTAATTGACCGGCAAATGGAACACCAATTCTAAAGGTACGTCGGCACCCATGAGGCCTTCAGCTTTTGTGAGAATTCTGAACACCGTCCCCTCTGTCCCTGGAAAGCATCCAAAAATAATGATTAGCTATACATAATTCGATTTGAGTGGCACACTAAGAAGTTAAGATTTTCATTTCCAATGTCAATTGATGTTTCATGAGAAAACTGGAGATATTTTACAAAGAGACACATAATCCCAAGAGAGCCGTGATTTACAGATTCTCTTCTTCAACCACACACATATACACATGGATTCCTGCATCCCAGCATCCAGAGCTTCTGAGGCATTTCCACTGGCTAGTGCCCCATTTCTGGTCAGGTTTACCAGAAGGCTTTCTCATCACACGATTTTTTTTTTTTTCTACCCTCACTTAGTTCTAATTCTGGAAACTCGTAATGAACTCACATGAACATACAGAGAAACAGTGCTGCATATACGTAAAATCAGTGATTAACTTAAAAGTTACACAGTGCATCCAAGGCAGGTCATCGGGTGGCAGATTCAAGTCAAAGCAAACACCACAACGCAGTGTAGTTGCAGGGCCCGAGAAACTGATGACTGTGCATGAAACAGTAACTGCCAGGCCCTGCTCTTTTCTGACTTCAAATGTATTAGTATCAGTGTAACATGAAGGTAGCAGAATGAACTAAAATGGGGCGGACATCAATTCAGCCCTCTCTGGCTCCACGAGGAGGAGGGGGAGGCACACACAGGCTAGGAGATGAAACATTGCTCCCTTTCAGATTTGCTCCACTTCACCCCTCTGATGTGTTCCACACCGCTTCACCCCACTTTTCAAAAAGTTGATAAAACGTCAGGCTGATTCATTCTGCAGGGGGCAGAAGCACACACATCAGAAGAGCAGAGTAGAACAGAACTGGGTGCAGACGGGTATCTTTGAAGCTAACTTGCCTCTCTCTACCCCTGCTTCTTTCTCCACACGCCCTTGTTCCATCCTCCTTCATGACAGAAACAGGCAAACCTTTCTCATTTTCATACTTGGATTGCTGCTCAACAGCCTCAACAACTGGAACCTGGCTACGCCCCGCACCCCGCCCCATAAGAACCAAACAGAACACTACTGTGGCTTTCTAGTCACCTGATTCCACTTATGTAAAAGCTATTGTTACAGACGTTGATTCACACAGGACCAAACACATCTGCTACAGAAAGGTTTTCTTTGTTGTTGGTTAAATAGACTCTTTGGTATCAGTGGCAAAGAACTACTATTTAAAGACACTACCCAGGAACATAGACAGCAACCATTATAAAGACCATATTAAAATGATACAACTAGGGGCACCTGGCTGGCTCAATGGGTTAAAGTCTCTGCCTTCAGCTCAGGTCATGATCCCAGGATCCTGGGGTTGAGCCCCGCATCGGGCTCTCTGCTCAGCGGGGAGCCTGCTTCTCTTCCTCTCTCTCTGCCTGCCTCTCTGCCTACTTGCCATCTCTGTCTGTCAAATCAATAAATAAATTAAATATTTCTTAAAAAAATGATACAACTAAAATGTGTTTACCTAAGTAAAATGGGTATGGATAAAGAAAAATTTTCCAAACCTTAGTATATTCCTCTACAATTCATCATGTCTCTCAAAACCCTTCTTTCTTCCACCGAGTTCCTTATTTTTTAAAATATTTTATTACTAAATAGAGTCCCTAAATGTCAGTTGGATCAGTACATTTCACTATGTGAAATGGGCACTATAAATACACCTACAGACAATGTATGACTATTAGATGGAATAAATTCTCCAGAAATCCTTTAGGGAGCCTACTTTCTCCCTGAAAGGGAGGCATAACTTCTAAAGATCTTCATACCTTCATCATAAATGAACATCACCCCTATAAAATCTGTCTTACGATTTCCATGGTATTTTGAACTTATTCTGTGGTACTCTCACACCAGAATTATTATGGTTGAACCAAATGAACTACTTTCTTCACCACTGGACTGTCGGGGACCACCTCTGGCTGGGAAAGTCCCCGCCATTACAAGATGGTGCTTGGCTCACTGCCAGCAAAATACGGTGCAAGTAAACAACGAACGTTCTGGTGAAGCTTGCCTAAAGGAGGACATAGTCATTGGCTGTTCAAATTTAATCAGCATAGTAACAGGACTCTCACTGGCTCTCCCCATTGCTTGGCCCCTTATTGGTCACCCTGTTCGCTGATTGATCATGTAAACGTATATAAGTGTGTAGACTTGCGGAAATAGAGAGAAGATACATCTGAACCGGGGCTTCTTGTTGTCCTTGCGGGTCGAGGGCGACACTGGACTATCTAAAATTTTCTTTTTAGACAATAGCCAAGAAATAATTCATAAGTTATAAGAAGCTTTTAAATTTTACAGATAAATAGCTCTGAACGCTAGCTTGTAACCATGGGGCTCACAGGTGCAGAAGTCCTTGCTTCCTGTGATAGGCTAAATAATGGTCCCACAATGTATATGTCCTAATTGCCAGAACATGGCAAAGGGCCTTTGCAGATGTGACTGGGTTATGGATCCCGAGATGGGACCTAAATGTAATCACAAGAAAAATGTAATCACAAGTGTCCAAGGCAATGTAATCACTGCAGTCAGATGCCATGCTACCAACTTTGAAGACAGAAAAGGACCATGAGCAAAGGGATGCAAGAAATGAGCTCTAGCAGCTGGAAAAGGCAAAGAAGTG
The DNA here is from genome assembly GCF_020171115.1 of Neogale vison. Classification (NCBI taxonomy): domain Eukaryota; kingdom Metazoa; phylum Chordata; class Mammalia; order Carnivora; family Mustelidae; genus Neogale; species Neogale vison. Next base: position 81,437,658 of record NC_058092.1, on the reverse strand, counting down.
GATTCTCCTCCTCCAGCCCCCAGAGGGAACACAACCCTGCTGACCACTTGCTTTTAGTCTGGTGAAGCTGATTTCAGACTCCTGACTTTCAGGATGACAAGAGAAAAAAACGGGTGTTATTTTAAGCCACCAATTGTTGGAAATCTGTTACAGTAGCCACAGGAAACTAATACAGTACCTGTGTCCACAAAGCAAGCTTTCCCTTCAAGCAAGAATCCCTTCCTGATCAAACCCCTGAAACCCACAGTGTTTCAATCTCTGCTGTGTAAGTATGTATATACCTGTTCCTCCCCAGTGCAGGTAACCAACTGACAGAAACAGGCAGTTCAGGGAGAAAGTAGGAAAATGCTATTGAGCTGGCCTTTCAAATCCTTACCAGTTTTCATTTTTCTCTCTTAGGGATTTTCTGGTCCTAGGCAGCAAATAGAAAACAAGGGGGAGGGGAACCTGGGTGGCTCAGTTGGTTGGGCATTCAGCTCTCCATTTCGCATCAGATCATAATCTCGGGGTGGTGGAACAGAGCTCCATGCTGGGTGTGGAGCCTGCTTGGGATTTTCTCTCTCCCTCTCTACCCCTCATCTCTCTCTTTCTCAAAAAAAAAAAAAAAAAAAAAGCAGTAAGAGAAATCCTTACTTTTGCCTTAGAAAACTATAAAATTATTAGTTATATGTTTAGAAGAAAAATTGCTTTGATTCTTTCAAGAACTGGAAAGGATTAACATTCTTCCTAATTGGTCTTCTCAGAGACAGTGACTCTGCCCATTCCCCCCACCCACCCCAACACATACACACATACTGGGGCTGCAAACTAAAATTACACAAAATGCTGTTATCTCTATAGGAAAATGAAAAGCCCAATAATGACCCCACTCTGCTGATATTTAATGTGGTAATAAAATTATATTCTTTTAAAAACTCATTTTCTCCCTAAAACTCTAGAAGTATGTGCATTACCTTTCCATTTCATATCTGCTTTAGTTTGTACATGCAATTAAACTGGCTCTCTCTCATGTCAGAATTTTTCATATAACCACATGTACTGTCTATCTGATTTTTTTCATTAAAAGAAAAGAGAGACACAAAAAACAAAATTGTCTCTCTCTGCTTTAAGACTATTAACAGCTTAGAGTGATTAACAGAAAAAATAATCGTGCTCTAAATCTAACACTAATCTTTGCCCCTCCCTGAGCTCAAAAAACACATTAACTTACAAACTCATCATTGTCAATAAACACCTTTGCCCTAGAAAACTTACACTTGCCCTAGAAAACTGAAATTTTCATAAGTTTCAAGACTATTTTAACCTAAAGAACCTACCAAAAGATGTAGGCCTTGCCTCTGGTTGAAATTCACATATAAATTCCCTAGTTGTTTGTTTGTTTGTTTGTTTTTTTAAGTAAGTCACTCTGCCTTATAAGTGTATCAATTTCATAAATAGAACACTAACCAAAATAGGTTTCAGACCTTGTTCTTCCTTACAAGTACATGAAAGAAATTGTACACCTAACCACACTCCAAACAACAGAAAATCAAACTAGAGAAACTGAACTGAACCCCAAATTCCACAGCAGTGTTATTTTTAAGAATTTCTGTTTTTCATAGCTACACAATAGGGACTTAATAAATACTGTCCAATAACAGAAGACATTGGAAAATGTAAACAATTTAATAGAATGCATTCTTCAAGATTCATTTGGAGCCCATTAAGAAATCACATACAACTGACTTTCCTTTTATTTGCTTCTTTTTTTCTTCAATTTTTAGATATCTCAAAGTAAGCCGTTGTTCAGAAAACCAAGAAGCAGGCCCTAGTCCCCTGTTGTACTTCATTGCACGGGGCTTTCTTTCCTCTTCCTCCCAGGCAGCTCGCCACAAGTATGCATCCTCTTGTGCTTGTTTTTATACTATGGCTGGATTTTTATATGTGTTTAAAAATGTGGTTACAGGAAAAACAAAAGGAAAACTAAAAATAAGTGAAACTAAAAGTGGCAATCCCATCCTTTAGAAGTCAAGTTCAAGGCTGAATTGATTTTGCAGAGGTGAGCACGGTACTGACAATCAGCAGGAAACAGAGCTGAGCAGATTTAGAGGGGTCAGTGGGTGACAGTCATGATTCATTTTGCAAGAGGGCCCAATCCAATCTGAACATGAGTGTTAGCAGAAGACAAAAATTCATGCTGAAGCTACTGTGCAACATATTATATGATACTGAGTCTTATATACCTCCCATTTTACAAGTTTCTGATCCACAAGATAATTTCCAGAACTACAACTCCACATATAATGAGCACTGACTACAGCAATATAATCTGTGACCCTCAACTATCAGGAAAATGAGGATTTATAACAGTATCCATTTTACCTGATAGGTGTGCACACAGATGCATGCCCGCACACACCCCTGTAGAATTACTCTGAACATAAGTTGGGTGACACCCATCTCCTTTCTATGGGGGCTCTTATTGCTCTTTCGTAAGTGTTATCCTTGCTAAGAATTCTTTTCCTCATGCAGCAGCCCCATCTCTATTAAGGGTCCATATACTCTGGTGCCTGATGGTTACTTAACCAGCCTGAGTTAACTTCTCTATGAAAAAGCTAAGAGTACCCCTCATCAGGTAAGATTCATTTGAAGTATGAAGTACATGGAAGGTGACCCCATTAAACTTGGCACCTGGCCTGACTGCACTATACAAGGAGGGGCAGAATACTTCTGATTTGGTCTACCCATAGCCCTCCCTAGTAGACAGCAGTGTGGGGGTTTACATCATTTGTACCTTTAAGAGACAGTTATACCTGATGCTTCTTACTATAGGCTTACTGTAACCACTGTAAAGAGGCCATGTGCATATATCCCCTGAAATTCCCAACATAAATTAGCCCAACTTAACTGATTTCAATTAGTCAGCCTCTTCAATCTGATGGTCTTAATAGTTGACCCCTGGGTTGGGAGCCTAACCCTTCCTGGGCAATCTCATACCAGAAGTGCAATCCCACCCACTGGGATGTTCTCCTGATTCCAGTGGCAACAAGCAGCAGCATTATTTGTGGGGAGGCCAGAATAAAACTGATGGTGTTAATGTTCTGGTATCAATCTTCTATCGTCCAACCCAGGCTGACAGTGACCGTGAGAACGACAGCCAGCAGCCCACTTATGTTTACTGTGGTCTATTAAAGAAAGCCTTACCTTACCCTTAATTCCCATTTGTGGACATCAAACATCCTTATTTCAATCACTCAATTGTTCTATTCTCCAATGAACCTTTCAGCAACAAAATGTCCTAAGTTGTTACACTGAATTCTTTTATAATTCAATTACTTATTGATGCCAGAAAGCTGAATTAAATTAATTAGGAGGCATGGCTTGAAAGTCATGCTCAATTTAACAGCAGATAAAGGGTCCACAGTGTTCTCGCTATTAAGAATCTGCTCTCTTTCTTTCAATGCTTACTTTTTTAGGTTTTCTCTAACTGGTCAGCAGTATCTTATGCATAGCTATCTATGTACTCATGACCCAGCTCACTACCACTCCATCCTCTTTAAGGTGTGATGGGAAATCTTGTGTTCATTTTTCCAGGATATTTCAACTGAGCCATCATGAAAGAATTTAGAAAAACTGATGATCTCCTAAATAACTGCCTCAGGCAGAAGTAATTATCAATAAAGAGACACATGGAGACAGTAAGAAAGATGATGAAGAATTATGAATGCTATCCAATCAGAAGGAGGGTGACAAGAAAACACTAAAAATAAAGTATTTCGGATGGACTGTCAACAACAGTTTCTATATAGGATACAAGACAGGCCAGGCACTGAAAAGGAAGCAGCTACATTACCGGAATTGGTTCACAGTGCCTAGAACATAATCGTGGTCACATGACCACAGGTGATGCAAGGAAGAAAGAATGAAAAGGCTTGGCTCTGGCTTCCTGTGTGAATAACCAACCAAATGATAGCACGAAACCCATCTTAGTCCTAGATGGTTTTCTCACAACACCCAGAACATTTTTAGACTACTTTCTTAAAGGTCAACCAATCTATGGTCCGAAAGGCAACTTTAATAGTTGCTGAAACATAACAGAAGGCTAAATCCCATGCCAAAAAATTTACATAATGTATTTAAAAGCTAAGTGAAAATTGAAAATTATCTGTATCACTGCACTTTTTTCAAAATCTGCAGTTTTGGTTTTTACTTAATAGAAGTCACAGACAGGGACAATAAATTTTAACTATCATCAAAAAATAGCCAAAAGAACCCTTCTGGACTGTAAGCTCGCAGAGGACAAGGGCTGTGTCTCTGAAACCTTGTGTTTACAGGGCATCAGTACATGCGGGCTGAAAGATCAACACGCCAAAAGCCTCTGACAGCCACCTTTCAGCGGGCCAGAAAAACGCAAAAGAAGAGCAATCGACTAGGAAACATAACTGAGTAAAGGTTCGGATAAAGCACAGAGCCAATTCAAACATTCATTCAACAAACATTTAACTAACCACCATATGCCTGGCACTGTCCTAGGAGCTTGGAGTTTTGTGATTACGTAACAGACAGGGTCCCCGCCCACCTGCTGCCGGGCACCCTCAATGCCCTTAAGAGAGTTACAACTATGGTGGGTGCCCTGAAGGAATAATGCACAGAGCTTAGGAAGGACACAATGTAATCTGGGGTAGCTGGGTTTAAATTGGGGGTGTCAGGACAGGCCTCTTTTCAAGGTGAGACCTGAAGTCAACACGGGCGGCCCGGAAAGCCGGACGGAGTGCGTTCCGGGGCCAGGGCCCTGCAGAGGCGCAGGGCCCGGCGCTCGGCCGGTGGCGGTGGCGGTGGGGCGGGGGCCGGCCGGCGGGCCGCACCGGCCTGGGCGCTGCGGTCTCAGTCCCCTGCGGGGCGGAGTGCACGCCGACACACAGTCCACGTTGGAGGGGTCGCCTCACTCTGTCGGCTGCTCCCACACATCTCCAGTCCCGGGGCGTGCCGTTCCATCCTTCCACTAGCCGGGTCCCCGAGGGTGGACCCTGGGGCAGGCAGCCCGGTCCCAGTGGCGGGGAAGAAGGACGCCCGGGCCCTCCCTCGCCGGGGTAGTCACCTGAGCGACTCAGCACTTCCCACTCGTCCGGCCCGCAGAAAATCGCCGCTAGGGCCGAGAGCTCCTCCCGCGCGGCGTCTGCCATGGCCGCCCAGCCGCCGCCGCCGCCGCCCCTCCACTTCCGCTGCCGCCGCCCTCACCAGCCCGGAGCGGCGCGGCCCGGCGGCCACTGGGGGGCGCCCTGCGTCTCCACGGTCGACGCGCGTGGTGAGGACGCTGGCCTAAGAGTCTGCCGTCGAAGCTCCTTCTTGCAGTCCTGGCGCGAGGCTCGGTCTCTTTGCGGGGGACTTTTCCCGGGAGACTTTTCTCGGAAGCCAGAGGCGACCGTACAGCGCCCCCGCTGCTTTCTAACAGAGGAAGGAGGGAGGCCTCCCAGCAAAGCCGAAATCCCCTAACTTGAGCCCAGGCATTGAACGCCCACCATTCCCACCCAGACTTGGCCCTGAGCTCGGGGTAGAGGACAGAGTGGAAGAAAGGAACTTGAAGCTTAGAAAGACAAAAACAAGCAGGAAAGTGATCAGTGAGGAGGTGAGCCCTGGTCCGGCCCAAAATGGAGCTGGGTGTTGGGGACTTTGCAGTCAGCAGGAAACACTCTGTCCGGATGAAGCTGTTGGTGACTCTGGCAGTGTGAGACACCCGGAAAAGGCCGGGGGCAATAACGAGCCCAGATGCTGAGCTGGACCTGGCACTGGGACTATGAACCAGAGTCGGATTCCTGAGACCTGTTTCTCTTAACCCTGCAAACGCAGAGGGCCTACAGCTCCTGCCATTCTAAGGATGTCACTGGGGGGGCTCTGGACTTTGTGGGTCGTTATGTGCCAGGGTTCTGGCAACGTCTTAACTTTCCCAGTTGTCTCCTGCCTTCACTGGGGACAGCCCAGACTCCTTGGCCTTGGAAGGAGTACATCAAGTGTGGAAACGTAGCGAACTCTAGCTTTTCAGTATTACTCATTTTATGATACTCGATGCATACAAAACAGTGGGGCACTTAAAGCTTTAATAATGGAATGATCGGCCTTGAATTCAGCATTTCAGTTTAAGAGTTTGAGCAACACCAATAGGATAAGAGAATTACCAATCCATTCTGTTCCAGCTTTGATACAGTGAACAAGATTACGAAGATCCTCTGAGATAGTTCTATCAGCCAGCATGTTTGGCTTGTCCTTTTGTTTTTCTAAGTAACAATTTCAAATTCTGCAGCTCCAGGAAGTAGCTTGTCTAGCTCACTGAGGTTCCACAATTTTTTTCTTTGTATCAGAAATAAATTTGTAAGATGAATTAGAGAACTTAGATGGCTACAGGGTGACTCCTGTCATTGACCTACACAAGTCACAACAAAAATCATGTTACTATACTCAACATCGTTCCCACTGTTGCTAAAAAGGGTTTTTTTAAAAAGGAGAAGACGCTGGCTTCCCCCCCCCCAAAAGAAAGGAAATCTAACCAGATAGACTGCAGGAGAAATGCTTTTCACAGGATGCCATGGGATTTCAGTGACCCCAAGTAATTAGGAGCACTGCTGTGCACATAATTGGGAAAGACAAAGGCTTATTTAAACTCATAATTATCTCTGATGTGGCCAATTTGTTTAATAATAATTTTTAAAATTTCTTTGAGTTACTTCTAAAATAGCAATTCAGTAGGTTCATAATTAACTTCTAAGGAGTTTGGTGAACAAAAGAATACATTTTAAATTTAAAATATCACTAAGTTATTTGATTTTAGTTTGAAGTCCAATGCCAGTATTAAAATACAAATTTTAGTTATTAGCCTTATTTATTAAGGATAGTCTACAAAAAGTCAAATAGTTCATCTTATTTTTAATTTCCCAAATTCAACATAAGTGATAGGAGTGAAATAATATGAACAGCAAGGCTCCACTTATCAGAAATATGAGGAGGCAATCACAAAGCCTGCTGTCAGCTAGGGTTTCATGAAATTGATGTAAGAGTACATCAATCTATTTAAAATTTTCTTGTCAATAGGTTTCTTCTTTGCTCTTCCTTTCTCTGTTGATTTCTTAACCTGCTTTTCATCTTCCATTTAGCATGTTTAAATAAAAAAAGAAGTCGATGTGAATGTCTTTTAAATTGACACTATCCTAAGGCCCCGAAATCCCATGAATAAGTTTCTACTCTCTGACATTTGGAAGTAATCATCACAGAGAAAGCATAATGTCAGCTTGATATTTCTCACACTATGAAAATATCAGCTACATGTCAAATATCTACAGCCTACCCTAATGTAATAAATTTTCTTGTATTCACAGGCTACTGAAAATTCTAAATATTTAAATGTGGAATGATTGTCTAGACATGTAGATGAATGTCTAGTTAGAGCACTTTCTTTTTCTCTGCCTCTCCCTCTCCATAATTCTCCTCCCTTAAACAGTGTATGATTTGCTAGAATATTATTTATCATGCAACTTTTCTAAACAGTTGTTTTACCAAGACCATAAGGAGGAGAAGTTTTAAATCTCTCACCTCCAGTTGAAACCATTAGCTCAGGAAACAGTTCTTTTAGCTTTTCTGAGAAAACAATTCTTCTCACTTCATCATGAGTAGTATGTGGACCTAAATACACTGTATCAGAAAATGTATGTGAAACCCACTGGGGCATAGAAGTGAGAACACACAATTTTAAGAGTATTAGGAGAGGTTGGTTAAATGTTAGTATCATGTCAAAAAAGCTAAGAATACTGAAGTAGTGGGACGTGATAAGGAAAATGATGATGTTAAGACTATAAGAAAAGTAAAAATGCTTTTTAAGAACTACTAAGAGTATTGTATACCTGAAACTAATATAACGCTGTATGTTAGCTAACTGGAATTTAAAAGACAGAGAGAGAACCACTAAGAGTAAAGAATAAAAGAGGCATTAAATGCCAACTTGCGAAATGAACCTGAACTTCAATGAGCTGTGTGAGCGGTTCTCCTACTGAAGAGTTTCTGTATTTACTCATTTCATAAAATGTTCTGGGCACACATTGACTGTTGACTGGCCTGACCCTACAAGCTTAGTGTTTTGAAATAGAGATGAAAGCAACAAGTCCTTGCTCTCAAAGACTTGAGTATTAAGTTAGACAAGTAAACACAACGAGCAACAATTACAAGTTCTTTCACATTTTCTTATTGGTATGAAGGTCAATGTAGTAGGTGAAAGAAATGGGTGGAGTAACACCCACTTCCCACAACTTCCCAGAGGAGAAATATATTTGTAATGTTTAGGAACGTAGTCTGTTTCCAAAGGTACACAAAGACTGTTGGTTTAATTGGTCATAGTTCTTTTTGTTTTGTTACAGTGAGAAAAGTCACAAACTGATTTTTCACCAAGAAAACAAAATAAAAACAAAATCTGTAAGAATTTGACAGTGACTCTGTAATCATACCACTTGGTGGCAAGATCCACCTCCACCATGTCCAAATAATTTGTACTCACTCCAAAAGATTGGTTACATTCTGCCTATGAGAAACATGTTTGATTCTTACCCATGAGTGGTATTGAAGCAGTTCTAGCTTACTTTGTGGGAAAACATCCACATGGCCCAGGTCCAATGACATAAAAGTTCAATGCCTTATCTAGATTATAAAAACAAGTCCTCAGTATCAATCGGGTTTTAGAGTTTGTATAATTAAAATAACATCCAATACTTAATTTTGGTTATTACTGTAAACTGGATTCCTTTTACATTTTCTCACAGTGTACTACTAGTATAGCCAGTTTTTATTATGGGGACAGAGGGAGGGTAGTTTGGGGACTATGTGACTTTTTAAAAATACTTTCAAACTCACAAAGGAACTATAAATGAGGAAATTCTGCCATTTTGGCAAAATGATTCTCAGTGGTTGAAAATCCAAAGAAGTAGGTAGATCAAAGAACTACATCTATGACTGAGAAAATTAGACCTGGATTTCCTTTTTAAAAAAAAAATGTTGGGGGGGTGGGCTATTGGCAAATGATGTATTAGATACAGAAAGAGAGGGGAATGAGGGAGAAAAAAAGGAATGGGGGGGCAAAGAACAGGGAAATAGTAGGTGAACACTTAAGATAATATGAAAAGGAAGTGAAGAAAAACACGAGTTAAAAATTTGGTTTTAAACTCTGGAAAACAGCATGGAATTTCCTCAAAATAGAACTACCCTATGACCCAGCAATTGCACTACTGGGTATTTACGCTAAAGATACAAACATAGTGATCCAAAGGGGCACGTGCACTCGAATGTTTATAGCAGCAATGTCTACAATAGCCAAACTATGGAAAGAACCTAGATGTCCATCAACAGATGAATGGATAAAGAAGATGTGGCATAGACACACACACACACACACACACACACACACACACACAGGAATACTATGCAGCCATCAAAAGGAACGAACTCTTGCTATTTGCAATGATGTGGATGGAACTAGAGGGTATCATGTTTAGTGAAATAAGTCAATTGGAAAAAGACAACTGTCATATGATCCCCCTGAAATGAGGAAGTGGAGTTGCAGCATGGGGGGTTAAGGGTATAGGAGAAGAATAAATGAAACAAGATGGGATTGGGAGGGAGACAAACCATAAGTGACTCTTAATCTCACAAAACAAACTGAGGGTTACTGGAAGGAAGGGGTAGGGAGAAGGTGGTTGGGTTATAGATATTGGAAAGGGAATGTGATAAGGTGAGTAGTGTGAAGTGTGTAAGCCTGACAATTCACAGACCTGTACCCTGAAGCAAATAATACATTATATGTTAATAAAAATAATAAATTTTTAAAAATTGGCTTTATTTATAGAAGAAAAGTATGGCTTCATCTGCTTTTTAAGCAATAGGGAGACCTGAAACTTCATTTGGTAATAATATGAGATCTGATATTTGCTTCAAAATAATGTAGAAAGGGGCGAGAGGCTGGAGTATGGCTGTGGCTGAGTTGACCATAGATTACAAATTGGTGTGGCAGAGTTGTGAGTGCAGAAAGATTTGGTATTCTATACTGTCTACTTTTGTGTATTTTACATTCTCTATAATAGGTTACTTTTTTAAATGTATTCAGTAGAGAATAGGTCAAGGTATTTGAGTTTTGTATAATGCTCAATAAGGAGAAAAGAACAGAAAGGGGGAAATAGGAGGTAAGGAAAAGAAAAGAAATGGACTAAGTAAAGAAAATGGAGTTGGTGAGAGGCATGAAGAGAGAAAATAATAGGTTCAAAAGTGGTAAGTCCAACAAATGTATGGTTTAGGATTCATTCAAGTGAGAAAAGCACAAAACCTAAAACTTTAGCACCTTGAACAAGACACATGGGTTTTGTCTTAGAGGTTTCAGTGGACAGAGGCAGGCAAAGCTGGGGTGCTCCGCAAGGTAGGGACCAATGGTACTTCCCTTCTGTGGTTCTGCTCTGCACAGTTTGGGTCCACTGTCATACCATGCTCCAGGGTGATCCCTGGAGCTCCAATCACCAAGTCTGCATCTAGTCGGGAGAATGGGACGCCATCCAATCCCATTGACTAGAATTTAGTACCATGACCACTCCCAGTTAAGGGGTTGGTAAATGGCATTTTTATTCTAGGTCCAGCTAAAAGTGGAGGAGGAAATGAAATATTGTTATTATTCCTTTACTATGGAGAAAGGGAAAATATTAGGAGGCAGCTGGCAGTCCCCACAACATCAAATGGATTTTTAGTCAAGAGATTAAGTTGTCAAATATCTGATCCTGCAGAGCTTACCCTTTCCCCATCCCTTGATTGCCACCACCCCTCACTGTCCTGTCCTGTTTTATTTTTCCCATAATATTTACCATTACCTGAAATCACCTTGTTTGTTTATATGTGTCTTGTGGTTGCTCCACAGAAAATGGGATCAGTCCCCCACCAGCACCACCAAAATGGCTCAGGTGTCCAGAATGATGAGGACACATACATGTACCAGCAGGATCCAAAAGGGCTTATGGCTCACATGCTGAGGCTTTCTGGGAAGAACAGGGCAATTCAAAATGGCCTGACTGAAGTCAGGGGTGAACAGTTCTGGTGTTCATTGTGGTGGGGCCAGGGTTAAAATTAAAATTAAAAGTCTCCTATACATTGCTGGGGTTTCTATGGTCTGAACAAAGGAGGGAGTGTCCAGACTTCCTCACCCACTTGTCCAGAGGCGGGACACCAGGGAAGAGGGAGGGCTGGGGCTTGAAAGCTGTCAGCAGTCAAACATAAACAGAGTCAGACATGTTTATTGTCTGTCTCCACCAGAATTTTGACCTCCATAAAGCTGGGGGCCTTATCAGTCTTGTTCACCTCTGTATCCTCCATACCTAAAATAGTACCTAGTGAATTAGGAATGCAGTGAATATTTGTTGATACAAATAAACTCATTGCAAAGTTCACAAACTCTTTATACAATTCTTTATTCAGTAAGTTAGGAGCACTTACTATATCCTAGTGATTTTAGGAGATTTCAGGCATTCCATGACTGAATAAGACACCATCACCATCCTTCAGAAGCTCTCAATCCAGTTTGGGAGAGACAGCAGCCTTTCCTGGGGCCAGCTGGTAAGTGTCCTGCCAAGTGAAGAGAGGGCTGTCAGTGAAGGCCAAGGAATCCTGGTTTGGCCATCATGTTGGAGTTTCCCCATCATAGGGTACAAGGAGGAAAGCTGGGGAAAAAGATGGCTGGGAAGAAATTTCTACTTTCATTCAACAAGCTTTCATTGAGCACCTTACTATGTGCCAAGTATTATACCAGGCCCCGGGGAAACGATGGCTTTTGACACATACCTCTTGGAAGTTGTAGTGTAGTGGGAGAGACAGGTCTTAAGAGATAACTCATCTGGTAATCAGCAACCTGTTGAAATCATGGAAATAGATGAAATTGCCTGCGTGCATCTCAAGAATTTCATAATGACGGTGATGTGTTTCCCAGCAATTGGAACAGAGAAGCACTGGTTTGCCAGTTTTTCTAATGCAATCTGGATCAAGACAATAGTCCCTTTGTGGTAAGGTTTCTGTATTTCCCTGTTGTTTTCACTTTTTTGTTTCATTCTGTTTTCAGTAGACAGAAAAATCAAACCAAGAAAACAACAACAACAACAAAATTCCTTTGTGGCACTTTTATCAGTTGGAAGGGTCTCGGTCTCTCCCTAGGAATATAAAAACTATCTTAGAATAGAAAAGTGGATCTAGAATACTTGGTCTATTGTTCAGGTAAAATCCTGCTATATTTATGTGATTCTCATTCTCTTTGAAACCTTGATTGGCCAGTAATTTCTTCACTGATGGCTTCATTTGTTTCAAAAGGAACATTATACTTCAAGAAGAAGCATGGCCAGGGTTCCTACTATTGGGATCATGTTACCAAATACTCTGTCCCATCTCCTTCTCCTTTCTTATAAGCTACTTCCCCCCCCCCTTTACCTGGTGAATTCTTACTCATTCTTTAGATCTGAATCACACCCCTCCATCAAAGTCTGAGATGAGGACTTTTCCTATATTTCCCCACTACTTATCATATTTACACACTTGTCAAACTGTATTGTAATTGATTATGGGTCTATAACCCCAGTAGAGTACGACTTTGATGCAATGAGTAATTGACATTGTACTTGTCCTCGGTCCCTGGACAAGTGATTGTCCAGGGAGATCAACTCCTTGTTGGAACTGATTGACTTCTTGTTGGGTGGACAACTTTTGAGATCCCACTCTGTCCAAAATTGTCTTTGGTTCTGGTCTGGTTATTCTATCTTTGGTTGTACCTCCAACTTTAGTACAGTGACTGGCATACAAAAGGCACTCAATGTTTGTAGAATAAATCAAGAATGAGTGAACCCGTAGTCCTACTGTCAAAGTAAATAGACTGTGGCTCATTTTTTCTTATTACCTCTACTCTGATTCTGACCAGATTTTATTAGCCCTTGAACATGTTAATACACATCAACATTAAGCAAGCAGATTATTACCCATGTCTTTACTGGAATCACATTTGGAATAAAGAAGAAAGTACAACTGGGCAAAAAGTAGTGAATTACTCCTACTAAAGTCCCCTGGTTTCATACAGGGGAGTGAAAAAGAGAAACTTATTGTCACCCACAGTAACTTTTACATGTCAGTAATGGTCTCCCACAGTTTCTACTTCACTTTGTTATATGCAAAGGAAAAATAAATTTTAAGTAATTATTTACACAATATAAAGTTTTGAGACTGCTGGGCTAAGCCTGAAAGTCATGTGGTAGGCAAATCTATATAGTGTTTATGTCCTAAACTGAAATGGGACACCACAAGCTACCTGATCCAGCCTGGCTAAAAACAAATCATATTTCCACCTGTGCATGTGTGACTAGGGTATACATTTTATTTACTATTCAGGTTAATATTAACAATTTTAAAAATAACAAAAACACTTAAAGACAGGATAGTTATATATAACACCATAGCCATAGCAATTAAGATTAAGTTACAAAACAGATTTTTCTCCCTAAAACTCATAATCACTTAAGAAGTTTCTTTTTTTCTTTTTTCTTTTCTTTTTTTTCTTTTCTTTTTTTTCTTTTTGATACTTTAATATGTTGTTGACCCATGACCCACGATTTAAGTTAAAAGACTACATTATGTTGAAGGGGACGGGGGAATGATTGAAAAGGGGCCCAGGGAACATTTTTGTCATGATGGAAATATTCTATTTCTTGACTGGGGTGGTGGTTATATGACTTTATGCCATTTAACTGTACTATTTTAGACCTATGCATTTTATTTTACATAGAGTGTATCTCGATTTTTTAAAAAAGAGTGTTGGGAGGAAAATCGGGTTAGTAAGTTCATAATACTTTTATAAGATTCCTTTTTTTTTTTCTGATTTTGAGCTGAATATACCCTCAACTTGAAAATTAAAGGAAATTGTTCTTTTAAAACTCTTAAGCTTTGCTGCTGCTTGATTTTTATGTTAAAACAACAAATGTTGGCAAGAAGGGGCTGCAGGTCTCAAGTATCTTCCAATGGCACCAATTTGTCTCTGTGAGTAGGATGCTAATGGAACTGAAGAAAACCGTTCCTTGACTTAGGGTAAGTTGTTTTTAGCCTAAAACTCAGTCTACCATTTCCTGTTGATGTAAAAGAAAGAAAATGTGACTGAGACAAGTACACTTCATTTTATATAGATTAAAGAGGGGTTATTTGAATACTTTTTAATGCACTAAATGAGCTCACTACTTCAAACAATTTTATGGTGACCTGTTTTTTCTAAGTGTGGGACCTATAATGATGTGCGCTGCCTACCATTTGTACATCAACCCTTAGATGCACACACATATTTTCACGTTTTAACAGCTCTGAAACTGGGTCTCTTTACACCATTCAGGGCACTTTGCACTGGCCATTGGCCAGGCAGCAGACACCTCCATAGCTCGCACATGCATTAACTTAGATGTTTTCCTTGATCACGTGATTTCTGCGGAGATCATGAAAGCAGCAGTCTCAAAAGTTGCAGAATGGCAGAATGGGTATTAGCAATTTGGAAAAAGTTCTAGAATCCTAGCATTAGTGGAATGACTTCTTTAAAATAAATGCCATCTCACTGATGCTCTTGATGGAAAAACACAGACATTGATGCCTCTGAGTTGATACATTGATTCACAGCCATCAGATACAGAATGTGAAGGAGTTTCAGGAACATTTTAACCAATTTTTTTGCTTATATCTTCTTTTTTGCGTATCTTCTTTTTAATATACATCTAAATAAGTCTAAAAAAAAGCTTTTTCAAGGAGTATAAAAAACTCCAAGTGATGAGCCATATTATAATTGGCAGCATATTTTTTGGCAGCGTATTTTAAAGGTAAATAAAATAATGGCTTATCTTACAATTGATGTCATCTTAGATGCTCTTGAAGCTGATCTTCACAATTTTTTTATGTTGGCTTTTCTGCCAGGGGGAGATGAAAGACCAGGCAGGAAAGAATCTTAAGTGTATGGTAACCAAAAAACTATTTATTGACTAGCTGCTACTATAGGCCAGTGTTATGCTAAGTGACTTATGCATATCACTACATGTAATTCTTCCCAAAAAGTCTGAGAGAAAGTTACTATTGAACTGACTATTATCAGGTCAGAGCCATTAAATAACACGGCCTAAGTAAGTCTGCAAAGCTGAATGTGAACTTTGTTTTGACTTTATATAGTAACTTCTTCCCCTTCCTCTCCACTGAACAGCACACCAGCTAGTCTCTTGTCATTCTCTCTCTCTCTCTTTTTTTTTTTTTTAGTTTTAATTTTTAAGTACTCTCAACACCCAGTATGGGGCTCAAACCCACAACCCCAAGATCAAGAGTGACATGCTCTACTGACGAGCCAGCCAGGCATCCCAGCACTCAAACTACACTGAAGGGTTAGCTTGCTTCGAGCTTATGCACTCCTTGCTTGCTGAACTAAACCCTTTGGTCTGTAGCAAAATTAACTTACTTTCCATCAAATTTGAAGACCCCTGGTCTTAAGGAGTGAAGGACCAGACTTTTCCAGAAGGTAAGGCCTGACTACATTTGAAAAGAGCTGCCAGAGATACCACCAACTCTGTTCAGGGTCATCTCAACAGACACCTAACTGCCTGGGCACCTGCTTCTCCTGCCAGTAGCCCCCTCCCTTTTCCCCTTTCAAACAGTCTGGCCTCCCCTAGGCAGGGAATATGGTTTGTTTTTTTTTAAATTTTATTTATTTATTTGACAGAGAGAAATCACAAGTAGACGGAGAGGCAGGCAGAGAGAGAGAGGGAAGCAGGCTCCCTGCTGAGCAGAGAGCCCAATGCGGGACTGATCCCAGGACCCTGAGATCATGACCTGAGCCGAATGCAGTGGCTTAACCCACTGAGCCACCCAGGCGCCCCGGAATATGGTCTTTGAAATGTTAGTCCACCATCTTCTCAGGATGCCAGCTTCCTGAGCAGAGCAAGCTTTTCTTTCCCACGTCACTTGTCTCTCAGGTATTGACTTTGGAGCTGCAAGCAGTCAAACCTGAGTTCAGAACCGGTTCTCAGTTGGGTAACTCCCCTACCCCACCATCCCCAGAAGTTCAAATGAAAGCTTAAAGAAGACAGAAGATAATGAGAGAGAGAGAGAGAGAGAGAATGACAGTCCTAGCAGCACTCAGTTCTGGTCCGGTTGTGCTGGAAGACAGCTTACCTTCTTTTGGCAGCGCAGGTCTTCCTTCCATTGTGTGAGCGCTCCCAGAATCCTAACACCAAACCGCCTTCTTTCTCGGCCTTAACCAGTTCTCTTGGGGACGGCACCACTTGCAGCAAAGGGCATACTACTGTAACACTTCCCAGTTTTCAGGGATGTACACATCTCACTAGTGAAAAGAAGATACTACCTCTCACACACCTTGAACACACGGTCTGAACTCAGCTGGCTCGCTGCACTGAGCCACACCAAGCTGGCTGTTTCAGGGACAGCCGGCAGCCCTGGAGGCGCCTGAGCCAGCTTGGGTTGAAACTAGAGCAACTAGAGCAACTAGAGCAGTGCTCCCTTTCCCGCGGAGTGCTCCCTTTCCCGCGGGCTTGCTTTCCGCAGTTTCACTTACCCAGGTCAACCTCGGTCTGGAAGCCCACGATCCTCCTCCTGAAGAATCCCCGGGAGGTCAGGAGTCGCCCACCACTACGTCACTCGCCTGCGTCACTCACCTCGCTTCATCGTCTCCTCACCGAGGTGCCCCATGGCCCCCACCATCACAGGCACGTTGAGTCCCGCGCGGGAAGATGATTTGAGGGAGAGAGACCACATTCACATAAATTTTATTACAGGTATCTCATTATAATCGTTCTATTTTATTAGTAATTATGTTTCATCCCTTCTTGCGCCTAATTTGGAAATTAAATGTTATCATAGGACTGTCTGGGTAGGGAAAACCGTGGTATATAGAAGGTTCAGTGGCACCCACAGGTGCGGGCGTCCTGGCAGGGTGGGGTGTCTTGGAACACATGCCTGCAGACAAGGGGGGCCTGCTGTATGCCCTCAGCAGCGGGGAGCGGGGAGCAATGAACACAGGACTGGGAGCCAGAGTGGCTCGCTCAGTTAAGCATGTGACTCTTGGTTTTGCCTCAGGCTGTGATCCTGTGGTTGTGGGATGGAATGGAAGCCCGTGTTGGGCTCTGAGCTCAGCATGGAGTCTGCTTCAGACTCTCTCTCCCTCCCCAATCACAATCTCTCCCTCTTCTCCAATAAGTAAATGAAATCTTTAAAAAAAAATAAAATAAAATAAAGAAAGAGAAAGCAAGCAAGCAAGCAAGCAGTACCACAAACCTACTCAGTCTCCCTGTGAGCAGCTGTTTCCCCACAAGCCACCTAACTCTGAGAACTCAGTTTCCCCAACTGTAAGAAGATGCAAATCAGGAGATGATTTCGCAGAACTTTGCTGGTTTTAAGATTTGTGGCTCTTGCACAAATGAAAGCCATCCAGATATTGCGTGAGTCACACTATGTGTAAATAAACCCGGTGGTTTTCATGGCCAGTTCCACCCCCGGTTTCTTCAATAATATGTATTTGTTTTTTAGTAGAATTCAAATTCAATATTTCAAGTGATAATTTTAACAAAATTAAGATGGTTTTGTTCAGTGGTAAGAATTTTTTTAAACTATAAAATATTTATGGATGAAATAGAAGAAATAAATTATGCTTAAAACCTTATCTCCAGAAACTATCTGAAGAAAGTTATTTTGGTTTGTTGTTGTTGTTGTTGTTTTTACCACAAGACTTGTGACTCAGGGAGGGAAAGAGGGAAACCCACCAAGTTCTGGAATGGTTCACTGAGTTCTCATTCTTACCCCAGCATATATCCTTGAAAGGAAGTCAGATCTTTAACATTAGGCAATAAGAAGGAGGCTGAAGGGTCCTTGTTTTTCTTTATGGACTATCGAATTCAGATTTTAATACCAAAATAGAATATATGATTGTTTTTCTCCCCAAAATGATCACCTTTAAAAATATAGATTAACAAATGATATGAAATTATTAAAAATTATATATTTAATCTTTGGTAATCAATATAATTTTACAAATAAAAAACAACTCTTTAGCAAAAATGTTGACTTGGAAAAAACAAACCATGGAATGTGATTGGAATTACGATATTATTAAGTATTTCTTCCAAAAGTACTAAGAATCTTTCTTTCAACAGAAGTGGAATTGATTCCATAAACTGCCTCCAATTAATAATACATTTATGGAGAGACTCCTGAATATTTTTGTTGTTGTTGTTAGCTGGCATCACATAATCACCTGGAGCAACTATTTCCTAACTCAGTATTAAATATGGCTTGGAATTCTTGGTAACTTTCTATGATCTCTAACTTGCTTACACACTCAGGAAATTTTTCAGGGAGTAGTCTTCCTTCCGTGTTCATTGCTTTGGGTAACATTTTCACAAAAAGAAATCGAGGGATATCTTTACCAAATACTAATTATGTCCACTGCCTGACATGGTCATGCCAACAGGGGACCACAGAACCACAAGTGTGACTACATGGGCATGTCTGTCTACCTGTCTGTGCTTACACTGGGAAGGGCTTCCCAGCAGGACTTGCCGATTCAGGCATAGCCAGTACACCTTCAGCAAGAGCAAGGTTTGCCTTTCAAAAATCTGTCAAGGTGAACCCCCGGCTCCCCACCTCCAGATCTACAGGCATCAAGGCATCTTAATTATTCACATGTAGCAAGGCCCAGACACAGCACTAGTTCCAACAGTACATAAATTAATTGGCTGGGAGGGCCAGGAGGAAGCTGACTCTGTGTGTCTCACAAGTAGCTAAGAGCAGTGATGTTCAAAATACTTAGCACTGACGCAGCTTGGGCCCCGACCAATCTAATGAACATGAGGCATTAAACACGCTGGCTATGGCAGTGCACCCTGACTGAGTGTCACCCCCAGGGCCTGGGGCAACTTTATAGGTTATAAATGCATCTTAAAATATACTATTTTCGGGTGGCTCAGCGGGTTAACCTCTGCCTTTAGCTCGGGTCATGATCTCAGGGTCCTGGGATCAAGCCCCACATCAGGTTCTCTGCTCAGCGGGGAACCTGCTTCCCCCTCCCTCTTTAAAAAAAAAATAATATATATATATATATATATATATATATATATATATACTATCTTAATTCATATGTGGAATTTAAGAAACAAAACAAATCAGTAAAGGGCAAACAAAGAGAAAGAGAGTAAATGAGAGGCATACCAAGAAACAGACTAAACTATAGAGTCTGTATATAACTGATGGTTACCAGAGGGGAGGTGAGGGCAGATGGGTTAACAGGTGATGGGGATTAAGGAGGGCACTTGTGATGAGCACTGGGTGATGTATGGAAGTGTTGAATCACTATATTATACACCTGAGACTAATATTATACTGTATGTTAACTGGTTAAAAATATACATAAATACATATTTTTCCCATTTACTCCTCAAAAATTTGTTATTTAGACATTATTCTTTTTCTAATTTATAGCTGAGGAAATGGAGGTTTGCTTACAGAAGCTAAATTGCAGTAGGTCACACAACTAGTAAGTGACAGAGCCTAGATCAATTATGGCTGCTTCACACAACCAGTTTTATCCTATAGTTTTTCTTTCATTATCAGTGCTAATTATCAGGAGGTGAAATTCAGTAACTTTAATTTTTTAAACAATCTTATGTATTCAGAAACTAGAAAATGAAAACTGACAAATAAAAGTGTTGATTCAGTATTTCAACTTCATATTATTCAAATCACTCAGTTACAGGTCATTCCCATTAAATGACTTCTTTCTTGGCCTATGTAAATGTTAACGACTAGCAAAAGAAATATGTGAAATATGTGAACACTTTCAATATTATTTTTGTGAGGTTCTCCAGTGCTCTCAATTTCTGCTACTGTCAGCGTGGTAATCTGTATTGAAAAATATGAATCAAAGAGCCAACTTTCTGGATGAAATTTATCCTGCGAGTTTAATCTCAGTAAGCAGGGCATGAAGTTACTGAGTGTCTCATAGGGGGACTAAAAATTGGCTTATCCAGGAAAGAAGAGACAAAGTTCCTATTTAGAAAATTCCAAATAATTTGTGTAAATACTCCACGCTTGAAGAGGTAGAAGCTAGCTCCTGACTCCTTAAGTATGGGCTTTGCATAGTGACTTCCAACCAAAGAGGACAGTATGCAAGAGGATGGAGGGAAGGAATTTTGTAGTGGAGAAATTTGACTAATACTGCCTTAGCCAGGTGATCAAGCTTCATATCCATAGTGATTATCATGTGATTAAAATGACTCTCTGAGTCTTCCTCCCAGAAACCTATAATCCCAGTCTAATCATGAAAAAAGCACCAGACAAATCCCAGTCAAGGGACATTACACAAAAAATGCCTGACCAGTACACCTCAAAACTGCCAAAGTCATGGAGTACCTGGCTAGCGTAGTCAGTAGAACATGCAACTCTTTTTTTTTTTTTTTTAAGATTTTTATTTATTTAGAATATGCAACTCTTGATTTCAGGGTTGTGAGTTCAAGCCCCACATGGGGTATGGTGCCTACTTAAAAACAAAACAAAGTCATCAAAGTCATCTAAAACTAGAAAAGTCTGAGAAACTGTCACAGCTGAGAGGAGACTAAGGGGCCCTGATGACTAAATGTGAATGTTAGCCTGGATGGAATTCTGTAACAAGAAACACCAGGTTTCAGTGAACTCAAAATTCCTAAAGAAGCAGATAATGTTTTTAGTATTTAGATAATGCTGGAATTCCTTGAAACTGTCTTTGTTCTGAGAAAGCCTACCTCCAACATCACTGCCTGCCTCCACCCCCCCACCCCCCGGAACATATACACAGTTATCCCCTCTCATTTTTCTTTCACAGGCAAGTTTCTTATAAGGAAAGTGCAGATTTAACAGTCTCTACTTCACCCTCTCATTGATTTGAAGACTAGTGCAGTCGGGTGTCTACCCAACAATGACTTGAGGTCCAAATCCAGTGGGTCCTTCTCAGTCTCCACTTCTTAACCTGATGAAGATTGAAATTGTTGATCACTCATTTCTATAAAATGCCTGTTTTCCTTACCACAGTCTCTCTTGTTCTTTTTTTTTTTTTAAGATTTATTTATTTATTTGACAGAGAGAGAGAGATCACAAGCAGACAGGGAGGCAGGCAGAGAGAGGAAGAAGCAGACTCTCCGCAGAGCAGAGAGCCGGATGCGGGGCTCGATCCCAGGACGCTGGGATCATGACCTGAGCCGAAGGCAGAGGCTTTAACCCACTGAGCCACCCAGGCGTCCCTCTCCTGTTCTTTTTGTAACTCTTCTTTTCTTTTGCTAATATCACAGGATATCTACCGTCCACTGTTTTTATTTCTGCCTTTTTAAACTTGATAGAACTTGAGCTTCTTGGATTAGAGAAGGGTCACTTGAGTAACCCTTCAGTTATGAAATATAACATGAGTAGACCCCATCATTCTGGAATAAGGGAATTTTTTTTCTTTTTTTCTTTTTGTCCCAACAAAAGCTGGCTCTCCCATTGGTGTGCAGAGCTGGTCATTGGGAAGGAGATGACTCAGTCCCTATAAAAGAAACCTAGGGCCTTCTTGCAGAGAAGACATCAGAGCCCCATACTCCAATCTCCTTGAATCGAGTGTAGGAAAACTTGTAAAGGGTTCATCAAGGAGTCCTGACCAAAGTCTGCTAGAAAGAGAATTGATCAAATATTCCAAGAGTTGAATGCACCAGGAAAATAAGACATGTCAACAGAAAGACTCTGCTGCCTGTGCAAGGCTTGGGGGTGGTAGCCTCCCAAGAATGTCTGATTGCCACAATCCTGTGGGTCCCAGGAATGCAAACTCCCATGGGCACCAGAGCTAGGCAATCAGGTGTTGTTCTCGGGGTAGCAGTCATAAGAACCAGGACACCTGACATAAAAACTAGGGAACTAGATACATGTAAACCTTCCCTCCCGGAGACACTGGAACTGTGGAGCACAGCACAGGGAAAGCATAAAGATAGAATATCTGGAAACAATTCTAGTCAGCTCTAGATGGGTGTTTAATTAGAAGCCTCCCTTCCTTCTGACGCAGCCATGATGATTAGCTAGTCAACAGAACTCTGTTTCACAGAAAGACCTCTTGCTGTGCCCTGGGGGTAGTACTATTTAAAAAGACTTTCTACCTCCTTTACAGTCCTGTGGGACCCACAACCATAGCCCCATTGGCTACCAGAGCCAGGTGACCTAGAAGTGACCCATGGTAGCAGCTGCAAAAATGGTACACCAGAAAAGGGTATGAGCTCCTTTCTGGGTGGCACCAATTACAGCAATCCTATGGGAGCAAGAACACAAGCTGCCCTGGGTTCCAGAGCCAGGTGGCCAAGGCAGCCCCTGGGCTGCAGCCACAAAAAAAGCTCCCTTCCAGGAGATACAAATACTCTAGAGCATGGCAAAGGGATAGGGCAAAAGTGGCACCTGTAGGAGTCCATCCCAGAGAATGTTCCAGTGGGTTCCTACATGTGTGTGTTAAGTTAGATGCCTGCCCTTCAAACAGATGCTTTAATATGAGCCTTATTCACTTTAGGCCTGGGTGCAATTGTCTGTCTCTGCCCTGAGTCTGGGGCTGGATGAGTTTGAGTGCACAGGCTTTTTAAGAGCTATTTCTCATATTCCTTCAGTCTTGTGGATATTGAGACATGAGTCTCACTGGTTTTCAAAGTTAGATGTTTGGGGTCCCATCTCTCAGGGTAGGTTTTAAAATTAAGCTGCCTGATACAGGGTGCTAAGCCTTTGGTCTTTGGGGTGAAGCGGCTTGGAATTTTCCAGTCTTTGAATTTTCTCCTGGTTGTGGGTCAATGTACATGCCCAGGATGGAGGGATTTATGGGGAGATTCTGTTCCAGGCTTTCCTAGCTGCTTTAGTGTGGTCTCCTCATTTGCTCAAAATGAGTAATCATCACTCAGCTATACTTTAGGTTTTTTAAAAGAGGAATTATTCCATATGTAGTATGTCTGTGGGAGGAGGTGAGTTCAGGATCTTCCTACATTGCTCTCGTGAACTGGAACCAGAAGCCAATTTCATAGAAGAGGAGGGAACTCTTCCAAACTTATTTTATGAAGCCAGCATTACTCTGACACCCAAACCAGACAAGGACCACAAGAATAGGAACATAAATGCAAAAATTCTTAACAATGTATTAGTTAACCAAATTCAACAGTACATTAAAAGGATTACAAACCCTACCTTGATCAGTGTAATTTATTCCAAGGATGTAATAATGGTTTATCACCTGTAAATCAGTGTGATGCATCACAATAACAAAATGAAAGACAAAAATCAAATGATTATCTCAAAGCACTTGCGAAGTTCAATAGCCATTATGATAAAACTCTCAACAGTGGGTACAGAGGGAATTTACCACAACATAATAAAGACTGTATATGATAAGCCCATAGCTAATAATGGTGGGAAGTTTAAAGCTTTTTCCTTAAAGAGCAGAAATAAGACAAGGATGCCTGCTCTCCTCATTTTTATTTAATGTAGTATGAGAAGTCCTAGTCAGAGCCATTAAGAAAAAGAAATAAAAGGCATCCAAATTGGAAAAGAAGTGATCTAATCTGCTACTTGCAGATGACCTGTTATGAATAGAAAACTTCAAAGTTTCCACCAAAAAATGGATAAAACTAATAAGTAAACTGTAAAGTTGTAGGATACAAAATCAATACACAAGAATCTGTTGCATATAACAAGTTGCAAATAACAAGCTATTAAAAAGAGAAATTAAGAAAACAATCCCACTTGGGGCACGTGGTTGGCTCAGTTGTTAAGCATCTGCCTTTGGCTCAGGTCATGATCCCAGGGTCTGGGGATTGAGCCCCACATTCGGCTCCCTGCTCAGCAGGAAACCTGCTTCTCCCTGTCCCACTACAACTGCTTGTATTCCCCTCTCTTACTGTGTCTCTCTCCATCAAATAAAATTTAAAAATCTTTAAAAGAAAAAGAAAACAATCCCATTTGCAGTTATATCAAAAATAATAAAATAACAGGAACAAATTTAACCAAGGAGGTGAAAGACCTGTGTATTGGAAACCACAAAATATTAATGAAAGAAACTGAAGAAGGCACAAAGAATGGAAAGATATTCCTTGCTCATGGATTAGAAGAGTGAATATTATTAAAATGTCCATACTAATCAAAGCAATCTACATATTCAGTGCAATCCTGTCACAATTCCAGCGGTGTTTTTCACAGAAATAGAATAATCTTGAAATCTGTATAGAATTTGTATAGGGCACCTGGGTGCCCTTAGGGACACTCTGGATTTCGGCTCAGGTCATGAACTCAGGGTTGTGAGTTCAAGTCCCATGTCAGTCTCTATGCTGGGCATGGAGCCTGTTTAAGATTCTCTCTCTGGGGGGTGGGTGGAGGAGGCCTGGGTGGCTCAGTTAGTCAAGTGTCTGCCTTCAGTTCATATTATGATCTCCTAGGATAGAGCCAGGAATCAGGCTTCCTACTCAGAAGGAGTCTGCTTCTCTCTCTCTTTCTCTCTCTCTTGCCCTCTGCCTCTCCCCACTGCTAATTCTCTCAAATAAATAAATAAAATCTTAAAAAAAAAAAACCTCTCTCCCTCTACCCCTCCCTACCTCTCCCTCTACCTCCCTCTTTCTCCCTTTCTTAGAAAGGAAGGAAGAAAGGAAGCAAAGAAGGAAAAAGAAAAGAAAAGGAAAAGGAAAAGATGACCCTGAATAGCCAAAACAATCTTGGGAAAGAACAAAGTTGGAGACATCATGCTCCCTAATTTCAAACTATATTACAAAGCAATAGCAATTAAAACAGTATCATACTGGCATAAAAAACAGACACATTATTCAATAGAACAGAATAAGGAGCTTAGAAATAAACCCACATACATATGCTCAATTAATTTATGACAAAGAAGCCAAGAATATATAATGGGGAGAGGATAGTCTTTTCAATAAATGGTGTTAGGAAAAGTGGACAGGCCACATGCAACAGAATGAAACCAGGCCACTATCTTATACCACACACAAAAAATCAACTCAAAATGGGTTAAAGACTTGAACTTAAGACCTGAAACAATAAAACTCCTAGAAGAAAACATAGGCAGTAAACTCCTTGACATAGATCTTGGCAATGATTTTTTTTTTGAAACTGACACCAAAAGCAAAAGCAACAATAGTAAAAATAAACAAGTGGGACTACATCAAATTAAAAAACTCTGTACAGCAAAGGAAACCATCAACAAAATGAAAAGACAACCTATTAAATGAAGAAATTTTTTATAAATTATATATTTGATAAAGGGCTAATATCCAAAATACATAAAGAAATCACAAATAATACCAAAAAATTTCAATCCAGTTTTAAAAAACTGGCAGAATATCTGAATACATTTTCCAGAGAAGACATGATGACCATCAAGTACATGAAAAGATGCTCAACATTACAAATCATCAAGGAAATGCAAGTCAAAACCACAATGAAATATCGCTTCATACTTGTTAGAATAGCTATTACCAGAAAGACAAGAAATAACAGTTGTTGGCAAAGATGTGGAGAAAAGGAAACACTTGTGTGCTGTTGGTGGGATTAAGAGTGGTGCAGCCACTATGAAAAACAGTATGGAGGTGTTTTAAAAGTTAAAAATAGAACTATCTATCATATAATGCAGTAATTCTACTTCTGGGTATTTATCTGAAGAAAAGCACCAAATTGAAAAGATGTATACACCTCCATGTAATCAGCATTATTTACAATAGCCTAGATATGGAAACAACCTAATGGTCCACTGATGAACAAACAGATGGAGAAATTGTGGTATATATTCACACACAATGAAATATTATTCAGCCCTAAAAAAGAATGAAATCTTGCTGTCTGTGACAATATGGATGGACAATATGGATGGAACTTCTCATGCTAAGTGAAGTAAGTCAGGCAGAGAAAGAAAAATACTATATGATCCTTTTTTATGTGGAATCTGAAAAAAAAATAACTAAAACAAGCACAGAGATATAGAGTACAGATTGGTGATTGCCAAAGGTGGGGGAAAGGAGGTAAGAGAAAAGGGTGAAGGGGGTCAAGAGGTAGAAAAAGTTTTTAATAATAACTAAATACTGTTGCAAGCTAATGGTTTAACACAATCCCAGACAGAAGTGGAGTAGGGCCAGATGCAGAGCCAGAGTGAACAAGCTGTTTATAGCCTGGCGATTGGCTTTGAAATGGAGGTAGAGCTCCTGCATGACCATTTAAACCACTGCAGAGCCTGGTCAAAGAGTTGGGACCAAGAAAATAACACTCGTTGCAGTGTCAGGAATGTTTTGGAGAAAGTTTTTGCTGGAGACCAGCAGGGGTAAAAAGATTGAAGTTTAGCTGGGGTCCTATGTTAGCCAGATGGTTCCAACCACTGGTGAGAAATTTGTCTAACAGTTTTGTCATTTGGCAGCAATGATGGCACTGATCTCAGTCATTCAGGGGAAAACTTGTAACTGTCCTGGTCTAGTGGGAGGTGAGGGAAATGCCAGGGAAGTTAGAAAGCTCATACCCCTGGTGGAGAAGCAATGTCCAATAGCATTTTGCTTCTTATTTTTCCCCCCTTCCAAACTATAACCAGATAAAGAGAGAACCCACAGTGGAATATCTAAAAAGTACCAGGGAAATCTGTTTTGCTGCTGGAAGATCAAGAATGCTGAAGCAGGAGGCCTGAAACAGAAAACTGGTGAAAAAAATAAACAAAACAATTTATTCTAAGTGTACTTCTTGGCTCTTTTCTTTCTCCTTGAGAATAATGTTCTAAGAGGAAGTGACTCGTGAGTGCTAATTGAGCAGTACTTTGAGTATCTATTTACTATACATAGTTCAAAAGGAGTAGAGATCACAGTAGGTTGCAGCCACTGAGGGAAGAGTGACTAGAACTTGATCTTCAAGGATGGGTAGAATTCCCACTAAGTGGTAAGGAGAGGAACAGGTGAGGCTTGCTAGGTGGAGGAAGATGCCATGTACAAAGGAAGCAGAAAGCACAAGGCCATTATTACTCCTAGTTTTAGCAGACAGAAACGGCTCAAATAGACTAAGTAAGTTGTCTAAGAATACACAGTTCATATGTTACTATAGTGAACTCAAAGTAAAGCTACTAGATGCAAAAGCCCACGTTTCTTCCCTTAGAAAAAAGAGAAAAAGAAAAGAAGAAAGGACTGGTGTCTTGCGACACTACCCTGGGCACTGAATGCTCTTCTTGGGTCATAGGTCTAAGCTATTACTTCACAGACAGGCATCTCTCTGGCTTGCTGGCAACTCTGGCTGCCCCACCAACCTCTAGGAACTGTAGCCCTACAGAGAGATACAGATAAGCTGAAAAACAAGCAGAAAAAGTAGCTATACCCCAAATACCCCGTCTATGATACAACTCTCCTCTGTCAGACCAGTGAGGGCATCCCAACAGCATCCATCAAACTGCAGGACCAGTCTTCAATGGTGGTACCTTGGGGACTCAACGGCAGTAGATTGATCCGATTCAAGTGCTCTCTCCACTTGATGCCTGAAAGAGGACAGACCCACAAATCTCCCCACTCTTTGGTTGAATCTGTACCTGCCATTATTAGAAACTACTGAGGAAGAAAAGTATGGAAACTGCTTCCTAGCATGGACTCAATTTATTAAACAAAACATGTGATCACATTTGTAAGTTTGTGAAGGCTGCACCACTCACACAAGTTTTGCTCTGTCTGCCTAACACATAAATATTCCATTTTTGATGATTTTTGTGCTTCATCTAGATAATTCCATCCAATCTCTCACTTTATCATCTCCCTGTTATACTACTCTGAGGGGAAAAAAAAAGGGGGTGATGATATTTTTCTCCTAAAATGTATTGAGGGAGAGGAAAGCACCTCTCAGCCTCCAGGAATTTGCCTGGTACTATCAGCTAGGCCTTGGGCCTCTCCTGTTGAATATCAACAATTCCAAAGAACCAGCATCAGACAAGGCTGTTCTGTGACCATGATGGGTCAGGACAATAAAAAGAAAGTCCACTCCATCGTGAATGTCTGCACACAGTCATAACATAAACATTGTGCACGTCACAGAAATTAACTAAACATCCTTCTAATCTGCCTGGTATGAGTGACTGGGGCATCTTTGCCAGTGATAGCCTATCTTCCACCTAGTCTTCTCTCCTTTTAGGTTAGATTTATTAAGATACCCAATCATAGAATTACCTGTCTCTTGACAACATTCAATCCTAGGTACAACTCCACTTCCTACAACTCTCCCCAAATCACTTAACACAAACCCAAATCCTATAATGTGGAGACACCCTAAGTTCCCCATGGTATGCATTTTTCCTTTTTGCCATGAATATTAAACCCAATTTGTCCACTCACAAGTATGTTTCTGGTGGTCTTTGGTTGGACAGCATTGGCAGTATTTTATCCTATATCTAAGTAAAATACTAAATACATATGTACCATTACTTATGTGATCGTGTGACTTTAAGAATGATAGGAAGTCACATGAACACCTGATGTACATTGATATATGGCCAGCATTTACCAACTAATTAAGCACTACTTTTTATCATTTCATTGCTTTTTAAAATCTTATTTAATGTATTATATATTAAACATGTATAGTCACCCCCAGATTCTCCTGGATCTATCCAGACAGAAGGAAGTTTGGTTTGCTTGTTTTAAAGAAGAGTTCTACATAGGTGTGTGATCATATGTAGCTCAAATACCAGCTCCCTGCCTTACTTAGGAAGCATGAGCTCATGGGGAACACTTATAGTGTGTAGTACAGGTTGGACACAGCACCTCATACGGTTAGAAGACTCAGATGATGGACTCATCCTGCAGAAGCAGGAGCCCACAGATCCTTTCAGAGTCTTTGTGCTTATGTTATGTCAACTCCTGTTCTGTTTTCTCCCATCTAGGTAAAGTCTACAAACATTTTTGTTCAGATGGATTGTTTGTGGAAACTGGAGAAGGGCCAAGTTTTGCCTCTGAGTTCATTCCATAAATCATGTAATAGTCTTTGGGTTTTCAGAGGCTACAGAATTAGTGATGTATTTTGGTCTAATTTTATCTGGATCATGAGAGGGAAGAGAAGCTTTCTGTTGACATCTGGGTTGTACACATAATCGAAAAATAAGTTGAAACTTTTTGAACTACAGTGGAGAATGGAAGTGGCTATAACTATAGAATGGAGGTGTGTGTTTCTTTTTTAATTTAAATTCAATTAATTGACATATAATATATTATTTGTTTCTGGGGTTACACTATGGACTTTTTGAGGATGGGCTGTTTTTCCAGTCCTTGCTCCTCAAAGTGGGGTTCAAGGTACAGCAGCATTGGCATCACCTAGACGCTTTTTAGAAACAGGAATTCCAGTCAACCCCAAGATCAACCCTGCACAAACCACCGACCTACTGAATGAGAATCTGCATTTGAATAAAGCTCTTGATTCTTTGTAAACACAATGAGAAGCACTGAGTCTAGTACTAAATCTCACTCATACTTGAAGGAGGCAAAGAACAGAAAGAAGGAAGGCAGGCCATCTTATTTTGAAAGCTCTTATGCTAGATTATCAATAAATGAGTATTTGAGATCTTTAAACACGAGGAGATAATAAAGAAAATATTTTTAATTCAAATTCATAAGTGTTATGTAGTCCATGACATGCTCTTTTTATTCCATTTGTTCTCTAATATCTCATATTATTGTCACAAAATTTCTCCCAACTAATTTTTTTTAACAAAAATGCTATTATGGATGAAATCATCTTTTTCTATTAATTTGACATATGCTACCAACTTGGACCTCAAAAATCAGGGCATCAGTATTCTCTCTTTCTTAGCTATTCAGATCAGCATTGCGGTTTTTTCATCTTATTTCCCTTTGATTTATGTTTTTAAGGTGCTATTGTCGTTAATATTCTCCCCTGGCATTGGGCACCAACTTTCATTCATTTTGTTTTGGTAGGAAATAAGTTTCCAAAAATAAACTATTAAGTCAATATTCACTTTGGAATTTTGGCTTCCTTAACATTGTGAAGTAAAATTATAAGCGCCCTTCAAGATTGTTTTCAGGCTTTGGTAAAATTTAAGAAATGCTAGAGGTCACAATGACATCTGGTAATGAACCTTGTTGGAGTAGTTCTGTTGATATAAGTACTTTGAGAATTCTAAGTGCTATGCCGGCTATCATCCTCCTGACCAAAGATAAGAGAATGTTGGAAGTGCTCACATTCCAATGACCTCAGGAACACAATAAACAGAGAGCACTAGTCTGCTGGGGTAAAGATTTATTAAATTTAATTGCACTTCACTTCAATGTTTGCTGAAGAGCAAGAAGTTCCCCAAGATATTCAACTACTAACTATAATGGTTTTGTTTATTTACAGGAAATAAAAATTATGTGAGGACCACGCACCATAGAAATAATATTTGTTATAGAAAATTATTTTTTTTCACTGAATCTGTAGCATATTTATTATTTAAATGTTATTTAAACCATTTAATTAATAGATTGTTTAGTATTTAAATTTACACTGCTCAGCATTCTGTAAATGAACCCACCAGACTTGTACAGATACCTTACCTCAATATTTCATGTGAATGGTCTCATTAGTCATACTATAGCCTTAACTTTCCACCAACAGTCTGCTCTGTAAAGGGAGCCCCAAATAGATACAATTCCAAACACACCAGAAAGCCTCATTCTTCCATAGAGCCATACTTAAGCAATTGGTTATTTATCAAGTTATTTGATATTTATTTATCAAGTTATTTATCATTAACTTATTAAAGACTTTCCTTCCCTACAATTAAATAATATTTTTAAACACCAGCTTGAAAATAATATGTTCTGAGGGGAGAAGAAAGGAGAGGTTAAAAAGTATAGCATAAGGTGTTTAAAATGTTTTAGAACAACCTTTTAAATCCAATATTCTAAAGCCACAGAGGGTTGTTTCTTCCTTTTGGGGGCAATGAATCCAAAAAGGGTCCAGCAAAGGATTTTCCTCATTATTTTCCTTCTGAAAGCTCATATTCTTTATATTAATCTACTGTTAAAACAGTCACTGGAAGCACACATTCATATGGTTTCATCTTAAGTAAACTTTTTTTGATGTATAGCATCCCTAAGTTTGTACAAATTACATCAATTTTATCAAATGAACTTACCCATGTTACCAGCGCTGAGATCAAGAGACAGAACATTGCCAGGATCCCAGAAGCTTCTATCCTGCCCCCTCCCTTTTACCCAGGCCCCATCCCTCTCCAAGGTAACTGTTAACATCATAGATTAGTTTTGACTTGTTTTGAAATTTATTTAAGTGGAATTATATGGCATTAACTCTAAATATCTGTCTTCTTTTACTCAACAATAACAGGAATTCACAGGATTCACCCATATTATTCCTTGTAATTGTAGTTCATACATTTTCATTGCTATGTAGTATTCCATTGTGGGAATAGATGGGGAATGGGTTTCTATTCTAGTATTGATGACATTTGGGTTGTTTCCAGTTTGGGCTATTATGAATCATGCTGCTACATCTATGGTTTCAAAGCCAAAGCAATATAATCAGTTTGAATAAGGAAAAGTTTGTCAGATACTTTCCTTTCCATCATTATTTTCCTCTAAAAAAGTGAAGCTATTAGATTAGAGCAGAGTTGAACCTTAGAGGCTAACATTCTATAATCCTACAGTATCTTTCTTACTAATAATTTTTCTTTTCATAAAAAGTAGTCAGCTTATCAACTACATTAGTTTCTATTGCTGCTATAACAAATTACCACAAATCTGGTGGCTGAAACCAACACGAATTTATTCTGTTACAATTCTGGAGGTGGGAAGTCCAGAATGGGTCTTAAGGAGCTAAAATAAAAGCACTGGTAAGGCTGCATTCCTTCTGGAGGTTCTAGGAGAGACTATTCCTTGCTTCTTCCAGCTTCTAGAGGCTGCCCATGTTCTTCAATTCACAGCCTCTGACTGGTAATCCCATTCCTATCATCTGTGCCTCTGGTCACATCCACTGCCTCTTCCTTTATTTATGATGAGGTTATGTCCTGATAAGCCCATCATAAATTGAAAATAATATAAGTAAAAAATGCGCTTAATACACCCTAACCTATTGCATATCATATCTCAGCCTGGCCTACCCTGAAAGTACTCAGAACACCATCATTAGTCTACAGTTGAGTAAAATCATCTCACACAAAGCCTATTTTGTAATAAAGTGGTGAATATCTCGTGTATTGAATACTGTACTGAAAGTAAGGAATAGAATGGCTGAATGGGTACAAAATGGTTTTAAGTTATCAGTTGTTTACCCTCATGATCACGTGGCTGACTGGGAGCTGGGGCTACCATTGCCCAGCATCGTAAGAGAGTATCATACTGCACGTCACTAGCCTGGGAAAAGATCAAAATTCAGAATTCAAAGCACAGTTTCTACTGAATGCATATTGCTTTCACACCATTGTAAGGTTGAAAAATTGTAAGTTGAACCACTGTGAGTCAGGGACCATCTGTAACTTAAGAACGCTTATGATTACATTGGATCCATCTGCATAATCCTGTATAATCAAGATCCTTAGTCACATCTGCAAAGCTCCATTTGCTATGTAAAGTAACATTCACAGATTACAGGGATTAGGGCATAGACACCTTTGGAGGGCCATTATCAGCCTACCACAAAAACCCTCTGAAATTATGTTCGGTTCCCCATTCCTCAGTACATTTTGCTCTTCCCACTCACTGAAGGAAAGCAGAAATTCAATGTGCTTGGATTCTGTGAATTCAACTCAAAACCCATTTATAACGTAAATTCCTGGAGAATAGAGAGTGACGAGTAATATTTCTCTTTCTGTACCAGCCCAGTCCCTGGGCATTCAGGGACTATTGGTTGGTTAAATGAATTCATAAAGGACTATTCCCTCCCTACATCCTTACATCTCCCTGGTAGGTGAGAAGCAGCCATGTTACACTCATGGACCTGGGGATGGGTGCCTGAAGCTGTGGTTTTACTTCATATGCTGGTCTTAACCTCATCTGATGAATGAGGTGGCTGGCACATGTAGTATGTAGAGCACCTGGCTACCACTAGCATTCATTTTGAGTGGAAACAATACTGATGATATACTGTAAAGTGAAAAGAGGAAAATTCAAAATTCTATAAATGGTATGATTCAAACTGACTGTAAAACTATGTACCATACTAACGAGGAAATTGGGTTTGGGGTACATGGGCACAGTACTATCTTCACAATATTTCAGTAAATTTAAGCTGTTCAAAGTTTATTTTTTAAAAGTTGTTTGATCATGAGATTGGATTATAAACTCCTTGAGGGTATGGGCCATCTTCTTCCTCATATTTATTTACATAAAGCCTAAGACAATGCTTCAACAGAGGAACTAATAAGTGTTGATATGTAAGAGAAAGTATTTTTGTGGATTTAAGATTACTATAGACACAGCATCTAATAGTCATTAGAACTGTGGTGTAAGCTTTGTTGTATGTAAAGGCCAACTAGGCCTGATGAAATCACTGGTCATCAAGGAAAGGAGTCAGGAAGTAGGTTTCAAAGTTTGTAGCTTTTATTTTTTTTATTTTTTTTTAATATTTATTTATTAGACAAAGATTACAAGTAGGCAGAGAGGCAGGCAGAGAGAGGAGGAAGCAGGCTCCCTGCTGAGCAGAGAGCCCGATGCGGGGCTCGATCCCAGGACCCTGGGATCATGACCTGAGCCAAAGGCAGAGGCTTTAACCCACTGAGCCACCCAGGTGCCCCAAAGTTTGTAGCTTTTAAAGGGAAGCATCAGAATGAAGAGTGAAGGAGCCCAAAAAATGATACATGTAATTTGGACAAGCATGTTTAGTTATTATTTTATATTTAGAAAAAAAATTTTAATCCTGTATACAGGATTCTCAGTAGGTATGGAGATGGACGTTGGAGGGTATAGAGAGTATAAACATCCCAATCTGGGCACATATACAAGACTGATTGAAAAATATGATGTAATCATGTGTTTGGGTATTTAAACTTTGAGGAACAGTGGACTAAATCACTGGGTTTCCCATTAAAATCACATTATTATTATAGAAATAAAGCTAATCATTGAACATCAATTACCATGAACCTCATTGTCTCCAAATCCACTGATTAGCCCTAAACTGCTTAACTTAATTCCAATCCCAAATGATTATCTGTATAAAAGCTTAGGTGATGACAAAAAAAATGCATTAAAAAAGTTACACTAAGGAAACATTTAAAAAAATTACTCATGGTCATTTTTATGTGGCTAGATCATGGATCCCATTTCTTTCTCTTTTATTTTAGTAAGCAGGCTTTGCTTCTATGATGAAAATAAAATTAACATTTTGAAAGTATTTTTAAGAGTTTACAAAAAAAGATTTTTTTGTTGGCTTGTACTGTAAGCAATTACTATTACAAATATTCTATATGCTCATGAACATGTGTAATTGGAATTATTCAATTATTTAATTATTCAATTATTTAATTATTTAAAGAAATTTAAAAATTTAAAAATTATTTAATTCAGTTATTTAATTATTCAATTATTTAAAGATTTCTTGATTTCCCCTGCACCCCTCTCTTAAAAATATTCCTTCCTTGGTCTTCCCCACCTCAGGATGTAAGACCATCCTCTCCTTTTCTCAAGCCAAAATCATAGAAAATCATCGTTTATCAGGCTTTTTTCTTTACCTCCTCCTGAGTCCATCAATAACCACTGTCAACTCTACTTCTAAAATATACCCTGAGTCTGTTCATTTCTCTCCATCTCTACTGTCAGCACTTTAGTCTGAGCCAGCATTTTACAAAAACTGTGAGTTGCAACCCATTGATAAGTTACGAAATCAGTTTAGTGGGTGACAGCCAGGATTTCTTGTTTTATGATGAAATCGAATAGCAATCTCTGAGTACATCATTCACGGTTAAGGGGATTGTCTCATGAAGTTTTTGATTATGCATATGTGCTTATATACTGAGTCACCACATAAAATATGTGCCTTCTTGGGTATTGTGCTAAAAAATGTTTGAAAGCCTGCACATAAGTCCATATCATTTTCCCCCTGGACTGCTTAAAATCTGAAATGCTTATTCTAAGCATGATGAGAAGCCAAGACCTTACAATGGCCTAACAACCCAGTGTGAACTGTGCCTGCTTACCTCTCTGACCACATCGTCTCTCTTTCCTCCTCTCACTAACCATATTCCAGTCACAGTGGCTTCCTTTATGTGAAACACACCAAAGGACCTCCACCTCGGGACTTTGCACCTGCTATTGACCCTGCCTAGCAGGCTCATTACAACGTTTGCAGGTTCCTCCTGGTCATAGTCCAAGGGTCATCTCCACAAACTGGCCTTTCTAAAATGCCTTCCAATCCCCACTGTCTTTTATTTCTTTCCTAGCACTCATTATTACCTGAAATTACCTTGTATATTTTTTTGCTTTCTTCCTTCCTCTTTCTCTCTTCCTCCCTCCCTCCCTTTTTCTTTCCTTTTCTTCCTTCCTTCCTTCCTTTTCTTTCTTTATTTTTCTTTTCTTCTTTCTTTCTTTCTTTCTTGCTTGCTTGTTTACTATTGTTCTCCAGTGGCTGGAATGTAAGTTCTAGAGAGCAGAACCTTCCTTGTCTACCTTGTTCACTGATGTCCTCCAGAGCCTAAAATAGAGCCTGGCACATAGTAAGTGCTGACTTGATGTTTTCTGATTATGTGATTTATTAGACGTGAAACACTATGCTAGATCTGGGATCAAATAGGAAAGACACACCCACAGAGTCACTTGACATATTTATGCTTTCCTGCTTCTTACCTCTCCCTTCCAGCTTCCTGTGGGGAAGGACTTGACAGTTTTGTTCACCATTTATACCATCTGCTTGCATGGTACCTGGTACCTAAAGCATCAATGTTTTTAAAGTGAATGACTAATTCCATGAATTTGTGGTGGCTCCAGTTACACAGAGTTGAATGATTTTCCAGCAGGTTTCTGGAGCCTGAGTTAAACATACAAAATGTAGGCATTTGGTTAGATCTGGAGTAAGGATATTTAACAGTTGAAGCTAGTGTCCTGAAAGGGATGGACAGTGGGGAGTAGATTTTTTTTATGGCTTCACACTTAGATGCCTTTCTAAAAAGAATGGCCCAAAGTTACAGAAGATTTTAGTCACTTGAAAAGAACAAAAATAATATACTGGCACATCCATTTTCTTACTCCATTCTTTAGAACCTAAATCCCAATTAGCATTTATTTTTACTAATTAGAATGCTAAGGAATCATTCACATTTTCCCCCAGAGCAATGCAGATTTACTTATTTCATTATTTTTCTTCATGACATGGTGTCTTAGAGAATTCATCTACTGACTGTAAAAACTGGAGTGGATCTTTAGATAATTCCTTTATCAGTCAGCCGAAGACCAGTGAGGTTACAGGAAACAACTAAGTGTACCATCCAACCAAGTCAGACAACAAATGTCAGAATAGTTTCCCCATCCCAGTTCATCCTGGCTTTGACATTGCACAGAGCCCACCAGATAACCCTAGCAGGCCATGTTTAAAGTCACTAAGAACACAGAACTCTTATGGCAAGTCTGACACCCAGTATTGAGTCAACCAAGATAATTGACCCATTAGTGGTAGACTGGCTTCTCAAGATAATTGGAGGATTCAGAGGTTTTGTTTTGGTGAAAAAGGAATAAATAACTTATGTTTACATTTTCATTAGTCATCCCCTTTCCTTTCTGATTATATTTTCTTGTGGGGAAATAAAGAAAATGGGTTCCATTTTTGGATACCATGATCAAGATGTTTATATCTTTCAAAGGTTAACACTAGGAAGAGTATTTAAAAAATGAACTTGGCTTCAAGTATAGTGGGAAAGTACATCATTAAAACTTTATCTCTTTCCCCGAAGAATCTTGAAGCTCTCAGCAAATATTACACTCAGACTCTTTTGGCTAGGTTCATCGATTGTAAGTGATACCATCTCCTCTCACGGCAAGGGGCCTTACTCAAGGGCACATAGTCACAATCAAAGTTAGAATTTAAGCCACCTCGAAAATTGTATGCAACTGAAACCAATATTCTAGAATTGCTGTCTGACAGGATTGGGGTTCCTGGCTTGCCATAACCCGGGCTATACCCCAAACTTGATTCTAATTACTCTTATCATGGAAAAGAAAAGGGGCCTTCAACTTCACTCAGTTGCACTCTCACCTTACAGGCGAAAAAAAAAAAAAAAACAAATGCCAAGAAGGTGAAAACACTTCCCTAAACTAATCACTAGTAGGTGGTGAGCTGGAACTGAAATCAAGGTTTTCAGATTCCCAGATGAAGTCTTTCCACCATGTTACTCAAAATAACAAAGTCTGTGCAGAAGCCTGAGGAGGGCTGAGCTCCCACTACTTGCCCCAGCCAGTGGAGGTGGCTATACTAATTTTTTTGAGTGAAAACATAACAGCTTGGCTATGGCCACAGAAGCTTCTCCAGGACACAAAGGTCTGGGATCTAGGCTCAGTCAAGAATGAATTTATCCTGGTTGTTCCAGGAACTCACTTGGCAATCCAGTGAGTGCTTAATAAATATTAACATGATTTGGGGCGTCCAGGTGGCTCAGTTGTTTAAGCATGTGACTCTTGATTTTGGCTCGGATCATGATCTCAGGGTCATGAGATTCGAGCCCTCTATCAGGCTCCACACTCAGCATGGAATCTGCTTTTCCCTCTTCCTCTGCCCCTCCCCTTGCTCTAGCACATAAATAAATAAATAAAATCTTTAGAAATATATATATATATATATATATATATATGTGATTTAATATTCTTCTCAACTCTACCTGAATGTTTTTTGTTTTGTTTTATGTGGAGAAGAATCAATTCTCTTAATATGTGTCTTGAGGATAAAGTAGGTGACAGATCTGTGAAAGGCAAGGGCCTCCAGGCTTGAGGCATAGCGAGTATAAGGGCATGCAGCTTGGGTGCAGCATCCTCCTGCTGAATGTTGGATGGATAGGATGGGGTAAAATCACTGAGAACTTTAAATCTGGTTGATGGAGTTTAGACTTGGGAGTAGAGTATTCTATTCAGGATATTCATAAATTCTGAGCGGGGCTGTGACACATTTAGGATGTGTTTGAAAATGAGTCAGGCAGTAACGTGTGTGACAGATGGGCAGGGAGAGACTATGAAGTGGGAAAGGCCTATTAGGAGACTGTATGGCAGTTGAAGAAGGAATGTTTTAGAGTGCTTCTCCATGTCACTTTTCTAGCAATTCAGACACAGAAACTGGAGACCTAACACATTCGTGGCAGCCTGGCTGCACCTGCTCCAGGTTACACAAGCTTCTGCTCCCTGCTTTGAACTTTGCCCCCCTGAACCCCCACCATCCAATGACCACCTCACCTTGGCAGTCAAACCACCACCTCCCGCCCCCAACGCAAGGCTGCAGTTTTCTCCATCTGCAGCAGTCTCCAACTACTAGACCTGCAGCCAGACTCCCCAGATGCCCTTCTGTGGGCATCATTTCTAGACTTTGCCCGAGATCTCTGACTAGAGAAGGCTGGGCTGACACCATGGGCAGCACTGAGTCATGAGGACAGAGAGCAGACCTGAAAGGGCTGTGGGGAAACCATGGGTCAGTGACAGGAACCTGGAATACACAGATGCAAGAGGTCAAGGCAAGACCATGGTTCAGAAATGAGAAAAACCGATGGAAGCTACAACCATGAGGCACTCTGAGAGAGACTTTTCCTTTCCCCAAGAATGAATTCTTCACATGGCCATTATGTTAAAAGTCTACCACAGGCTCCACTCTGCTTTCCTAACTACTGTACCTTACTTAACCTTTCCTCATTTATAGAATGCCTGAAACCCTGACTTCCCTTTTTCCTCTTGTCTACAGTATCCCCTTAAAAGCTACCACCATTCTCCAACCTCCCACTGAGTCCTCTGCTCCCCATGTTCTGACATCACATCTAGTGGCATCTGTCACCTCTCAGTTCCACAGTCTTATTCGTGAGTTACATTCAGTTTTCTAAATCCTTCTGGTTCTCTCTTTGCAATATTTAGCAGATCTGGCCCTTTTGTTTTTCCTTCTTGTCCAAGGCCATGCATCACTTTTTAACCACTGCAGTTGCTTGGCCAATTTCTCCATCCCTAGCCTATTTCCGTACTCCCATTCATCTGACACTGAGAATCTCCCTCAGATGCCAGTCCAATCATATTACTAAGCCTTAAAGCTACACTTGCTCCATTCTAATTGCTGTGTTTCAAGTTGAAGCTCTTACTCATAGGTTGGAAGAGTTGTAAGGAATGTTGGAGATAACAAAACTAAGACTCACAGAGATTAGAATACTTCGTCACAGGTAGCTTGGACTCTTGGCCACTTCACTCTCTGCAAATTGCTCTTTTCTAATTTACAATTCAAACAAAATCCTACCCCCTTGTGCCACTTCCATTCATTCATCCTTTTTGTCCACAGCACAGAATACTTTTGTTTATTTTTTAAGGATTTTTAAAAAATTTTATTTGACAGAGAGCACAAGCAGGGGAAACAGCAGATAGAGGAAGAAGCAGGCCCTCTGATGAGCAAGGAGCCTGATGCGGATTCCGGACTCCATCCCAGACCCATGGGCTCATGATGTGAGCCAAAGGCAGATGCTTAACAACTAAGCCAGGCAGGCATCCCCACAGCATACTTTTAAAACTGCTCATTTCATCTGCTAAAACCTCTCATGATGAGCCTGACAACACAGATTATTCCACAAAACTTAACTGTTGGGCATAGCTGGTTGTCTTTTTGTTTGTTTGTTTGTTTAACTATAACAGACCAAGACTTGGGATCTTCCACAGACTCAAGCTGCCCACTAGAATCACTGCTCCGTGGGGGTGCCCCCTCATTCCTGCCTTTATGGAGGCATCTGTCAGCACTGGGTGAAAACACTGCCAAGAGAGACAAATGACAGATTTGTCATACCATTACCTGCATACATACACATACATATATAAAGACAAGTACCATATGATTTCACTCAAATGTGGCATTTAAGAAACAAAACAAATGGTTACTGGAGGGGAGGTGGGGTGGGATGGGATAAATGTGATGGGGACTAAGCTCCTCACTTACGATGAGCCCTG
The DNA here is from genome assembly GCF_020171115.1 of Neogale vison. Classification (NCBI taxonomy): domain Eukaryota; kingdom Metazoa; phylum Chordata; class Mammalia; order Carnivora; family Mustelidae; genus Neogale; species Neogale vison. Next base: position 81,397,459 of record NC_058092.1, on the reverse strand, counting down.
GGTGTTGTATGTTAGTGATGAATCACGAAATTCTAACCAGAAACCAGTATTGCACTGCATGTTAACTAACTGAAATTTAAACAAAAAGTGAAGAAAAAAGGCATATGTAATGAATGTTTACATTGCATTTTAATAAATTCTTATAATGGTACAGGAATTTCATTACATTATTTTTGGTAAGTTTATGTCACCCAAAATGCAATGTTTACATACGTAGCATTTTCTTTGTTTTTTTTCTCTGTGATTTTTATTCTTTTCTTACTTTGTTTTATCTTTCCTTTTCTGTGTCATCCCAAATTTCTATCTATCCTTGAACTTTTTCCATAGAAATGCAGCCCATCATCCATATTGCCCTTCGTTTCTCCCTATAAGTCCCCTTCTTAGAAAGTTCTGCTCAAGTAATTTCTCGAATGGTGTAATCAATAATTTGTTGAGATGACAAGACTAGATGTGGCGGAATTTAGCTGAGGGTAGATGAAGAGAGGAAGAGGCTTTTTAGCCAATGCAGAGTCAAGCTCCAAGCCTAGGAGCACTGTGCCATAAGCAACAATGAGCTACTCAAGCAGATGTGGTGTGCATAGGCCTTATTTGAAGAGTCCAACTTGTGAGAAGCATCTAGGAACAGATGATAAGTTACTACAATGGGGAAAATTGCAAATCTGCCAACTTGCTTATTTTGTGCATGTTTAAGTACCATCGACAGGGAGAGAATGAAATCACTTAACTTTGGTAAAGACTAGGAAATAAAGGGTGGCTCATCTTTGAGACAGCCTGAGGTGTGAGAGAGAACACCCATTTACACTTGCTTAGAGGGGTTCTGAATCCTTGTAATTTTACCTGTGGCCTCTCTCCACAAACAGCTGTGGCTGCTATTTTAATTTTGAAATTCAGCTGTTCCTTTGCCAGTCTTGACACAACATTTTAGGCATGTTCTGAAGCATGACTCATGATACGCCTGTAAAGGCCAAATCACTTCAGTATTCTAGGCAATTAGCTCTCTGCTTCCAATCTACTGGATATTCTCGGACCAAGATGCAAGATGAAGACCATGGACAATTTAAGAAGGGAAGAATTCCAGCCAAGACATTAGGCAAAAAACATTCAAGACCATATGAGAGGTCTAAAGGACACGGGGAAGCAGATTAAAAACATAACTGCCGAAGTCTTACTTAATCTAAAAGAGTGTATTGATTAGATAGCACCATCCCTCCCATCAACAAGCATGACTACAGTGTTTGCTATGCCTCCTGGTTTGTTACATGGCAGGGACCCCAAGGACAAAAGGGAGGAAAGAGGGTAAACAAACAAACTCTATAAACATCTTGAAGAATAAATATTGGCTTTTGGACTCAAGAGCTAGGAGAGATGACTTGAGGAAAGTAATTTTTATCATCTATTCATTAATTGTGGTTATAGTGTACACTTTGCAGACTCAAACTTTTGCACTAAATGATTGTGATTTTATTTTATTTTTTTTTCACAAAATACAAAGCTTTGTACCACATTAGTGTTCTAACACAGGAAAATCTCAAGATTTTCATTGGGAGGAGGGATGATTTATATATATAGGACTGACTTTATACATATTCTTAAAATTAATATTAAATAAAATGTTAGGACAAAGGAATGCCAACCTTGTAGAACATGCAGATTATTGCTTAGAACTTGCATATACTTTAAACTGACACACATACAAACAAAGAATACAGACATTTTTGAATTTTAAGGGAATTACCTAGAGATATTCATTAATCCCATTCAAATTAAGCACAACCAGAGACCAAAAATACTAAATTGCTATTTTAATTGCTGATAAATCTGAATAACACTGATTTATAAATTACCAAGTCTCACATTTTATAAATAAGACAAAGTTCTTCATTCAGCCTTACAGAAATAAATTAGGAGATGTGTTCTCAAAATGTTAAATGTATTTTGAAAGACTTCCAAAATCTTTATAACAATTAAATAATAAGGTTGTATATTCCCAGAAAAAAAATGTGTATATCACTAGAGCTATCACATTTGCTGCAATTTTCAAGCGGCTTTTTCAAATGAAATCTATGTGTAAAAGTTATTACAAATTCTAATAATTACCCAAAAAAACCTTATAACGCATCCTAGTTACAAGTTAGTAACAAGAGTATTATCTATGCAAAAATTCCTTAAGTAAAAAGCAGACATAATTATAATCGAAGCAAACCAAGCAAGAAACAGAAAAATATATAGCATATTTTATTTACAGTTATATTTTAGGCTTCATTAACCAAGAAGTAGCAAATATCTAATGCATACTCAATTACAGAGTTATGTAAAGACAGAAAGAAAAAAAAATATACAGATGATGATTAACGAGTTTTCAGCCAGAGGTATTATATCTTTAAGATTTAGAAATACTTCTCATTGTTTTTGGTCTTAAATATAGGGCCTGATACCGAAACTGTCTAGTTTGCTTTAGACATTTTCAGTGCAAACAAATGGTTTATGGTATAACCAACAAGGGAGTCAGTGTAAACATTTTCAATGCAAACAAACCAATCTTTAGCAGCTAGCCTTCAGTTCTCCATTGCTATCCAAAATATCTTCAAATAAAGGTACAACTTACTACCAAGGCTGGTAGGGGCAGTTTGAGGTCTGGGCTAGAAAGGAATAGGGCTCAAGTCCTTGGGTATTACATTCGTAAAACATGCTGAGTAATCCACTTGCTGGTAAGTTAAAAGAAACATGACCATAACTAAACCAGCTCAATTAAAGAGCAGGACTCAGGAATGCTGCCACAGACCAGCAGCCCCTCCTCCTAACAGCCTCGTAACAGAGCTACGTCCATTTGTCTTGCTGCCAAGGGGACTAAGAGAGAACATTTAGATAATTTACAGGCCTGCAATGAATCCCTCGGTGAAACATATATATAGCTCTTACTGCTAAGCCAGTTTAAGAAAAAGACTACAGATGTTTCTCAATAAAACCAGACCCTTATTAGCCTTGTTTCATCTCACAACAAGTATTATTAAATACTAAATAGCTTCCGATAGCCTCTTAGCAATTATGGTTTGCTGAACTCTACTAAACTTACTGCAATGCTTCCCCCCCCACCACCACCAATGGAAGAACATACTTGAAAACTCTGAAGTTTGCCACAATAGACCAGAAAGCTTACGGGTATGGGGAAGCCTCAAAAGAAGATCTTGAAAGGTGCTGACACAAGGGATGGAGGTGCTGGTAAAATCTTAAGGGTGTTAGGAGGACAAGTTAGAAGTTAGGAGGACAAGTTAGGACAAGGGTGTTAGAATCCTTCTCTGGAAGGATTCAGAGAAAAACTTCTAGGTGAGGGGGGGCATCATGCCTTTTAAGGGAAAATCAGTCATGGCGTCTCCAACTCCAGGTGCTGCTGGCTTCTCACTGTTCTCACACAGACCCCATGTACTTGTTGTGAAAAATCCCTTGCAGGAGCTTTAGTGTGCCTGTGGTCAACCAAGCTGTGGTTAAGGCTGGGTGGTTTGTGTCTGTGCCCAAGGTTTCTAGACACAGGAGGGGTCTCGCTGCTGTGCTGGATAGTACCTATGGAGAAACACTGTGCCACATTTCTGACAAAATTGTAGGAGTTTGCTTCTTCTGGAACCCAAGACACACAAACACATAGTGTTCTATGAAGTATAACTGATGAGGCCAACAATGACATGGATTTCTCAATTTTCAAGTGACAGACTCAACCACTGAAAGCCAATTTGTATGTTTATTTCCATACTGGAGTTAAGAGTAACCTAGAAACTGAAATTTATTCAAACATTTATTTTAATAGTGCCTTTCAGGACATGTTTATTTCCCTTAAAAATGAAAGAGAACAAATATGAGTATGACAACACTTTCCCCTTGATATTTCCACAACAAGACTGTTTCTAACGCATGTTGACAAATGGTGTAACCAACCATAAAACTGGCCCTTCACGTCCATGAAGAACTGTTCTCCAAACACCCAACGCACTTCACAGAAAGTGTACAATCTAAAAACTGACACTTCTGCAAAAAGTTGAGTCAAACAGATTAAAACTTAGAAAAGAATTTGACTCAAACACCTATAAATGAGGCAGTTTTTAAAACTAGACCTTTATAATCGTACTGGGGCATCCATGGTATATCAATCACCCTCAGGAATGGTGAAGACATTATTATTTCTCTAAACATAGCACTAACCCATGAAACAACAAAACTAAACAGCTGGAATAAAAATTGCGTCTTAACCTACTATAAGGTATCAAGACACAACTTACGCAGGAGTTAATTTTTTTGCACTCATATATGACTTCATTTTGAATTTTAAATAAATGCAAACAATACTCACTAGAAGGATTTCAGAGACAAGAATGCAAATTCTACAAATTCAAGCTCATAATTTTTAAATTTTCCCAAACAAAATATCAGATGCAGAATCTATGATCTTGCATGCTATTCAGTTGATTTTCATTCACTTTCAAAATTTTGTAAGAATTGTTATTTTTTAGCCTACTACACATTCAAAGAACATCTTTATAGTTATAGGTTGTCACTAATCTTTTTCTATAAAAATAGAGCTGCTTAAAAATTTATACCAATTTGCTTTTATTTGCTACAAATATTTTAATAGTTGTTAAATTCAGAATGCCTAATAGAATCATTTAAATTAATCTGTGTAGTCAAAATACTTAATATGTAAAATGTCTAGCAAAAGTTTGTCATTTAATAAATGAAAAATTCATCGTTTAATAAATGACATGTTCTGTCTTTAACTCCTTGTATCTTAGGTAGGTGGATACAATCACAGAACAGTGAAGTATAGCTCCTATAAAGATCTGACTTAAAGTAGTATGGCAGTTGATAGTGTCTTTTCCATTTCATGCGTGTTGTACAAGGAAATATGTAGCTTCTACTTTTGGATATTGAATATGGACGTTGAATTAGCTGTGATGCAGTCAGCATAAAATAAGAATTGCTGACTAAGGGGATAATGAACGTTAGTTCAAAACACTGATATTTTAAACACTTGTTTTGTGAGCAACTATACTAATGAAAAGTGCTATCAGTGAAAGTAAAAATAAAGTTTTAAGCATGAAATAGCAACTATAAAAACTGAAACTGCTATATGGAAACTCACTGATGAGTGAGTTTTATATTACGATACACTGCAATATATTGCTTTATATTGTCTTCATTTTGATGGTGGGTTTAAAATCTGTGTTCAGAAACTATAGAAATATCCCAAGAGTCAAAAATATTTATTTCAAGTTTTGCTTCTTTTTAAAGGAATTTCCAAAATAGTTTTCTAATATAAATGTTTTCCTTTTAAAAATCCAGTTTTCTTGCAAAAGAGCAAGAAAAGAGCAAGATAAAACCATGTGCTTTCCTACCCCCCTAAACAACCAATATGCACTTAAGTGCCTATGATGTCAAAGGTACTAAATTTGGTAACAAATTATCAATGTAATATTAGTAGCTTTAAAAACAAATACCTATACTTTACATTACTTTAATTAAGTCTTTCAAAAATAAGTGTACCTACTATAAACCAATCAATCTGATTTTCTCACTGAGTTATTGACTGAGATTTCAATTACCTTCTTTAAATGTTCTAAAACTTATCAGGCTCTCTTTGCATTAGACAGCCAAATCAAATCAAATCAAATCAAAGTCTGATCTATTCAGCCAGCCTCCCTTCACCATCCTAACATGGACAGTGAAAGTGAATCATTCTCCTGTCAGCTGAGAAACTGAGTGGATTAGATCTTTTGGTTTGGGTTCAATTAAACTCAAGCAGCCATCACTGATTAAATTTCTTTCTTTCTTAGGTAAGAACAATCATTAAAATCAAGTACTTGAGAAAAATAAATAAAGGCAGTAATAGCTAACTATATAATTCTATATTTGGGTTGTAAGAATCAAAGAAAAAGCAAACATATACTTACACATACATACACACACACACACACAAAAAAAAAAACCCAAAACCAAAAAACCAGAGTCACCAGCCATTGATCATCACATGAGACAAGGATATTAATGATTGGAATACTTGGATTAAATTATCTATTTTTTTCCTGTCCTTTAGGAAAGACAGAAATTCAAAGCACTCAAAATGTTGGTTAAGCAAGCATGGATGTAAACTGTGAGTAAAAATGTGAATACTGACTTTTTGGAGTTTTGGTCTCCTTAAGAAGAGGCCTATGTCATGTTAGGAGCATGACAAATACACATTGGATAATACTTTGGTACCGATGATGTTGGGTTCTGAACTTAGGGGAGGTTTTACAAGTAGAAATAATATATTTTTCACAGGAAAAGTGCGAGGGAAACAGAGACAGCAGTGTTAAAGCTTTTTTCTTAATGATTCCTCCTATTAGCCTAAATAGTCATACATAACATGCATTTTTAGAAAGAGGAATTTGTCCCTTAAGGAGCTCTGTTAAGATCTGTCTTAAGACTTACTATAAATTTAAAAAGCAGTATTTTGATAAAATGTTAAAAATAGAAATAATAAAGTGACATCTGAAATGTTTAAAAATTAAAGAAGTATTTCCATGACTGAACTAATATTCCCAAAGTAAGCAAAATACTTCACCACTCATAAATGACAGCATATCTAAACAAAAAATATATCATTTCTAACAGCCGAAGAGAACATTTCAACAATTTAGAAATTAAGCCCTAAATGGGTATTGACAGCCACAGTGGGAAATGAGTGCAGTACAACAAAAGGTTGAGAGCTATTTACACATATAAAAGCAGTTCCCATCTTTCAGCAAAACTGATGACATAAAACCAAGTGCACCCAATAAGCACAGTTGTCTTTTCACAGAGAAAAATACCAATGCAGGTTAACAGATTTCTGAAAAGATTCACCATTATATGTATAATTTTTTATTTAAATCTTTAAGATTTTATCCATGCTTACAATGCAGAAGAAAAACAGAAAAGAAATCTTGGAATAAAAACTAAGTTTTAGTTTCTCTTTTCTAAAGATTAAAAAAAAAAAGCATTGAAACCCTTGTTAACAAATATAATTAATAAGAAGTACTAGAACATGCCAAGAATTCATCCTATCAGTAGATATAATGTGGGTAGTAAGGAAGTATGCTTATCAGTAGCCCACCTTTAGTCAAGTTTTCCATTCTGCAGACTACTTTTGGCTTTCTCTTGTCTGATGAGAGAGATGACTTTGATGCAACCCTTTGTAATTTTGATCATCCACATGACATTCATCACATCCAAAACAACACAAGTAGAGATCCAGGAACATTGGATTAAAAATCCAAGCCTTATGTAGGCTTCTGTTCCTAACAAGGAATATATGTAACTATAAAAAGGAGGTATTGGAACAATCCGTACGATGAAGAACACCACTGTCATGAGTATTCCATTGATGACGTTAGCCTTGGAAAACTTAGGATACTTCAGAGCTTCAAAGAACCACCTGGAAAAAAATTTCAAAAGCATCACATTTACTCTGCATCTCCAAATATTAACTTTTTAAATTTAGTTTTTAGTTTTTAAAATTCAGTGAACATCCTCCTAAGATCTATATAGAGAGGCAAAGGGCCTAGAATAGCCAACACAATTCTGAAAAGGAAGAAAGTTGGCAGACTTGTACTACCCACTTCAAGACTGACTTACTATATAAAGCTACAGTATTCAAGACAGCATAGCATTGGTAAAAGAACAAATAGATCAACAGTGTTAGCCCAGAAATAGACCTACACAAATTTACTCAACTGATTTTTGACTACAGTATAAAGGTAATTTAATGGAGAAGGAATAGTTTTTCCAACAAACAACTGGAACAATTGGATATTCATATGCAGAAAAATGAATGTAGGCAGAGACATCACATTTTACACAAAAATTAACTCAAAAGGAGTCACAGCCTTAAACATAAAACGAAAAACTATGAAACTTCTAGAAGAAAACATAGGGGAAAATCTGTATGATCTTGGGTTTGGTAATTGTACTTTAGATATAAGACCAAAAGCAAAATCACAGAAAAACATATTGTTACAAAAAGTACTCTTAGTAAAATTAAAAACTTGCTCTGTGAAAGGCACTGTTAAAACAGAATAAAAAGACATCGATGCACTGGGAGAAAATATTTACAAAATACATATAGCATAAAGTACTTGTATCCAAAAATATAAAAAGAAGTCTTAAAACAATAATAAGGCAACAACCCAATTCAAACATGGGCAAAATACCTTAAACACCTCATCAAATAAGATATACAAAAGGAAAATAAGAATATAAGGTGTTCACAATCATTTGTCATTAGAAGACTGTAAATTAAAACTATGAGATACTACTATATACCTATAAAAATGGTTAAAATCCAAAATTCTAGCAATACCAATTGCTAGCAAGGATATGGAACAACAGGAATTTTAAAGCCTTGCTAGCAGGAATAAAATGATAAAGCCACTTTGGAAAACAATATGGCAGTTATAACACTAAACATGTTTATAGCACATAATCCAGCAATCACTCTCCTAGGTATTTTTCCAACTGATTTGAAAATTAAGTCCACACAAAAAAATTACACACAAATGTTTACACCAGGTTTATTTATAACTGCAAAATACTGGAAGCAAGCAAACAACCAAGATGTTATTCAATAGGTGAATGGAGGGGGCACCTGGGTGGTTCAGTGGGTTAAACATCTGCCTTCAGCTCAGGTCATGATTTCAGGGTCCTGGGATCGAAACTCATGTCAGGCTCTCTGCTCAGCTGGGAGTCTGCTTCTCCCTTTCACTCTCCTTCTGCTCTCCCCTGATCTCTCTCAAGATAAGAAAACTGGATAAGCAAATTGTGGTATATCCACATAACACAATGCCATTCAGCAATAAAAAGGATAAGCTACCAATTTACATAACCACATGGATGACTCTTAAATGCATATTACTAAATGAAAGGAACCATCTGAAAATGCTACTCCCAGTATGATTCCATTTATATAACATTTCAGAAAAAGCAAAACTAAAAAGACAGAAAACAGGTCAGTAGTTGCCAGAGGTTCAGGGAGAGAGGAAGAGAGTGGAGTAAGTGAAGCATAAAAGATAATTTAGGGTGGTGAAACAATTCTGTATAATACTGTATTGGTGAGTATATGATGTTATGCATTTGTCAAAATCCACAGAACAGCATGAAGAGTATGTACAAATTTTAAAATGTCACTTAGGAGGCTGGAGGTGCCAGGATGGAATCTAGACTGTGACAATAATCTAACTGCTTTACAAATACATATATAACCTCACTGTAGGAAGTGGGGTCAAAACAGGTAATCTAAGTAACTGTGAAAATTTATGGTAGCTGTAAGACTAAAGACAAAAGAAACTGTACACATGCACTGTACTCCAGTTGGTAAAGTTTTATGTCATGGAAGAACAGGTTAATAATTCTGAAACCATTATACATATACATTGGGATTTAGCAAATAAGTACATCGGTTTGATAGTGAAGTGGGGTCCAAGTGTCTCACTGCTCAAGTGGAAAGTTACAGACAAGTGAGTGGAAAAGGCTAGACTGATCCATATGCTACTGGATTACAGTTGAAAATATCAGTGTGAACTCATTTAGCTTAATATAAATACGGATGTAGCAGAAATAATTATAGCTAGCTATGTATACAGAGGTTAGTATACTTCCAAGTTGTCACCTGGAAGAACATAGAAACAATGACGCCCCACAGTAATGAGCAGACCCAGGGCCTAGATCTTGGTTTCTAATACCATTCTCCAACAAAAGGAACCAGGGCTCCTTGAGACACGGCTGATTCTAGGGCTGGAACAGAGAATATACACTAAGAATCCAGCATATTTTTTACTGCCAGAAAGTAAGGAAGTACTCAAGAACCAAAATGGTGAGGTTCTACCAAAGGTACACAGAAACCAACCGAAAGAGCTCAATGGCAAAAGCTCTAACATTTTGAACAAATAATAAATAAATAATGCAGTACTAGATTAAAACCACCTGAAGCGTAAACAGATATCCATGAATCCATAGTATTATAAATGAATGAAGGAATGAGTGATTGGAAGAGAAAAGATAAATATCCTATGCAGAATAATTACAAATAATTTCTGTAGATCCTGCACTCTCAATGAAATAATGTGTAACTCCCCACTCCCCAAAAGGGGAGCTACTCACAGTGACTTATTTCCAAAGTTCAGGATAGAAGGCAAGTGGGATAGAAAGAGTACCTTTAAAAATGAAAAATCTGACAAACCCTCTTCAGCCAGGTGAACAGGGAAAACATCCAGCGTTAAGTCGTGTTTATAGCAGGGAGGCCTAACGTGCTGCCATGAGAATGGCACTTTACTTCTGTAGTCTTCCTCCCAAAACCCCATAACCCAAGTCTAATCATGAGGAAAAACATCAGAGAAATCCAAAATGAGAAATATTCCACAAAACACCTGACCAGTACTCAAAAACACCTCAAAAAACAACCCAAGTCTGAGGGACTGTCACAACAAAGAGGAGTCTAAGGAGATATAACTAAATGTAACATGGTATCCTGGAGGGGGTCCTGGTTCAGGATAGACAAAGCTTGGGAATTCTGAATACAGTACAGACTTTGGTTAATAATAATGTATCAGTATTAGTTCATGAATTGTGACAAATGTACCCTACTAATGTAAGACCTCCTTCTTGTTCCATCTAGATAGATTCTTTTGTCTCTCTCACCAACATGCTCAGTTCTTCCTAATCCAAACGTCTCTCCTCTGCTCATCTTCCCTATCACCCTTTCTGAAAGAGAAGTCAACAGTATATTCACAAACATTCTTGCTCCACTTCACAACCCAGTACAATACAATCACATTCCCCTACAAAAGAAATTGGTCACCAGTGGCTTCTCCATACCCAAGACAATGGGTCTGTCTTAGCCTCCATCCTAAGTGGCCTTTCTATAGCATACAACATTGCCAACCATCATAATTCCATCTCTCCTGACCTCCATGATACTATTTTCCTCTTGGTTCTTAACTACACTTTCTCAGTCTCTGCTTCCTCTGCCTGTACCTTAAATATTTGTGCCTCCCAAGCATCATTCCCTTCTCTATGCATTACCAAGGACATTTCAGCCACTCTCAAGGGCTCAACATCCTAACATTAGTCTCTAATTTCAAGTCCTCTCTCAAGGTCTACTTGTAGTTCCAGATTTTTAATTTATTGTTGAACATTTTCACCTCATTTATTGGTGAGCATTTCACAAATCACAAATTCTCATATATGCCCAAAACTCAACATGCCTGGAACCAATACCTTATTCCTTGCCTAACCACTCCTCCCCACCACTGCCACAGAAAACTGACTGTTTCTCTTCTGATCCTCCCAATCATTTGTGGGTTTTCTGATAGATGGAAACATTTTTATTTTCATGAATAAACCCCATTTTAGTATAAACATTAAGGAATTTGCATAAGCAAACTTTCATAATAACACTAAGCTATAGAAAATTGGTTTGTATAATTAAATGGTTATATTTCAGGGAGCTGGATAAGACTGGAAAGAGCCCAAAGGCCATCATTTCAATACAGTTTGTATGTTAGCGTATCATGAGCATCCCAGTGTCTGCTTTTCTTAGTTCAAATTCAGGTCTTTCTGTGGAAAACGTGTGTGTGTGTGTGTGTGTGTGTGTGTGTGGTCTGCAGATTCTATTTATTTATTTTAAAAACTGAAGTATAATTGGCATAGCACAGTATATTAGTTTCAAGTGTACAACATAGTGTACCACACTGTGCTACTAACTACAAATAGTGTAAAGACAAGTATTATATGGTATAATTCACATCTGGAAAAAGCAGAAGGGGCTCCCTGCAGGTAGAGAAAGAAAGAAAAAAGTGAGAAAAGAGGATGAAAGCAAAAAACCAGTCCCTACACAGCACTGGTTCAGTGAGTTTTTGCAGTTCAGAGTTGAGAGTCAGAAGGTTGAATGAGCCTTGGGAAAGCTGCAGGGTCCGGGAGATATTGTGAGTTCAAGAGGAGCGAAGAGAATTTTAAGAAGTGTTGCTGTGAGTAACAAACTGGATCTTTGTTGACATCCTTGGAAAAACTCCAATAAGGTTTTGGATGGCTGTACTGTTTCTGGGACTCTACACAGAGACTGGGCAGTAAACTGACCCTAGTTATATCTTGGTTGCAAATGTCATTCTTTCAGGCATGTAAACACTGGTGTTTAATAAATATTAACTCTGAAATTTTAGGGATTCAGAAACTTAATTTTAGAAAAGTTATCTTCTGCCCCAATGTTATTTTGGCTCCCCTTCTTCTAAACTATTCCTTCATTATCTTTTCTCCCTTGTCTTATGCTTCCATTCTAGACACTCAACTTATCCTCTCAATGCCATCTTTTCTCATGGCTTCAAATGTCACCTCTATCTGATCATTCCAGAATTCCTCTCTGTACCTCTCGCTACATTTCCACTCAGATGCTCTGTTTGTCCTCTTACTGAACAGCTCCAAAACAAACCCACCACCTTACCTCTAGTCTTCTCTTGCCTCATCTCTTTTCATGGGCCCATCCTTCAAATGTACAGACAGCAGAGAAATTATCCTAAACTCGTCCCTTTTCTCTATCTCTAATTTCTCACCCATTGCCAATTTCGCTTTTTCTTCCCTGAAAATCTCTAATCTGTCATCTTTTCTCTATCTCCACAGCCTAATTTGGGGCTCCTATTTATTTTACAGACTAATGAAATTATACCATTCATTCACACAACTAAGAGCTGTCTGCTAACTTTCTAACACAATCTTTTGCCTCCAGTCTTCCAATCCATCCTACAAATACCAAAAACTACAATTACTCAGTGCTCTCTTCAGAATGTCTTCCTCCACTGGTATACATCCTCTCTGTCCACCAGGTCAAGTGCAATCAGCTCTCTCTGACACTCAACACCCTCTCTGTTTTGCCACCTTCCTCCTAGACATACTTTTTGATTCCACAAGTTTAGGCTTCTCTTTCATAGAGTATGATTATTCCACTTTTTTAAAACTTATGTTCATTCCTTCTTCCTTGAATGGAGGGTCTCCCATCCCCACCCACTTCTAAAAACATCCTAAAACATTTTAAGAATATGTTCTGCCTTCTCTATGAAGGCTTGTATGACAAATATCAATTAATAATAGATCTTAAAATGTGGTCCATGAACCCCTGAGACTTTTTGCAGGGTGTACAAGGGAAAACTTTTTATAATATTAAAATATTATCCACATTGCTCCCTGTGCTAACTTCTACAATGACAGTGCAAAGCACTGGTAGATAAAATTACTGGCATCTTAGCACAAATCATAGCTATGGCACAAGATGGTACTAGTGGACATTGTATTCTTTACAGCCATACACTGGCAATTTTAAAAACAAAACAAGGGAGGGGGGAAAAGTTACAAAAGGGGGGAAAACTGGAGAATGTCCCTGAAGAAGAAGAATAATTTCATTGCATCATGACCTTTGAGTATATCTTTTTAATATTCTGTGTGATAAAATGAGAAGTATACATAACACACTTCTGCTGCAAAGTATAACAGCTGTCTGAAGGGAAAAAACCCTTGAATGATGATTTGAATTATGAGCTAAACTACATGTCTTTTCCATAGAACACCATTTTTACTTGAAAAAAACAACTGAAAAACTATGTTATTTAGACTTGGGTATTTGGCAGGCATTTTCTCAAGAGTGAAAAGTGAGTTTGTCACATTGAGAAAAGAAGCTTGTCAGTATTTGTTGCCAATAACAAAATTTGAACTTTCAAATGAAAATCAGAATTTTGGAAAAAATTCTGTCTGGAAAAAGGCTTTGATAGCCTCCCAAGATTAGAGATTTTTTAAATGAGATCAGTGGTGACATTAACTACTGTGAGGTTTTTTTAATATTACTAATAAATGTACCAACATTTGGAATGCCTACACAACTCAGTGGACCAAATAACCAAGTGACCAAGGCATGATGTTACATAATTATGCATGGGCAAAAGATTCAAAGCACAAAGAGACCAATGAATCTGAATGTAACTATGTATGGAAAGTTCATTGATACAGTTTCAGATTCTACATTTAACTAAGCTTTAAGAAACTACCTCTTGGTATGTTTCAGCGTAATGTTAGAGAAGAATATCCTTGAATACTTCAAAAGGCTTCTCAAATACTTCTACCTTTTCCTACTACATTATTAACTCTGAGAGGCTGGGTTTTTTTTTTTCATAAGCTTCAACCAAAACAACATTTCACAACACATTGACAACAGAGGCAGCCTTGAGAATCCATCTAAATACCACCATGCTAGACGTTAGGAAGATTTGTAAAAATGTACATCCATGACACTGTTCCCACTAAAATTTTTTTTCAATTTGGCAATGTAGTTATTTTTTGCAAAAAAATAAAAACAAAAACAAAAAAACCCACATTATATTTACATAAAATATTATTGTTACTATTAATGAATTAATAAATATTTTTAATGTTGCAGTTTTAACTTCCAATCTGGCAAATATCAACAGATAGAAGCCCACGAAAATAAAAGTTCATTCAAGTCCTCAGTAATTGTGAGATCAACAAGTTTGAGACCAGCTGTTTTATAACATTAATACCAGCACATTTTTCTTGCCCCTTTTCACATAATGTCTTGTTTTACTAGCTCATTATTTCATATTTAAGTCCTACTTTTTCAAATGTAGACCCGCCACCAGACACCAAATTTGAAGATCCCAGAAGGCAGGGACCGGGACATTTAGGTACTAAGGAGTTATTTAGGAAATACTGAATTAACATATTAAGAAGAATATGTACAAAGTTCTTATCAGCTATTTAATTTTAACAGCAATATATAAATATGTCCTCATAGCAATGAAAGGCATTTAGGCAAGAAAGAAGTTATCACCACTGAAATACTTTAATAAAAAGAAACCTGATGCAGGGCTATAACTCAGCAGCAGAAATGTAACTGAAGCCCAGGTGTCTGAGCTTTATTTCAGTCTTCTTTTCCTTTATAACCCACCACATGCATCCCATGTGCCTTCTTAAATTATACAGAGCTTTAAAATAGAGAAAACATTAAAATATCCCAAACCATAAAGAAAACAATTAACCAACAGAAAACTCTAAGAGAGCTTCAGTAGCTGCACTCAGTTTTGTTATGATCTCCTTGTTGCATTATACCATTTCCTGTTCCCATTTCAACCACACTTCTCCTTTTCTTAATTTACTAAAGACTCAAGGCTAAAGATAAAGGTATAAAATTAAACTATTTCTAATTTCATGAGTTCTCAAAGAGTTTCCAACGAAAACGAATTGAAGTTCCTTTAAGCACCGGAGTTAATTTTCTCCTGCTTTAAAATCTCATATTCTGAATCATATTTACGAGATGGACATTGTTAGAACTTAACTTATCACCTCTTGGGGGTCATTTTTTCAATAAGTAATTAAATGGCTACTATGTGCCAGACAATAAGTGCTGGACCACTCAAACTTTAACAAAATTTTGCCCTTGATCTAATGAAACACAGAGATGAGTAAGAAACAGAAAAAAAGAGTGAGTGAGAGAGAATATTATCATAAAACACACTAATCATATTGGTGTAACTGTATGTCACTATTATGGAGGCACAGGTGAGGGACACCCAACCCAACCTGAGAGAGATGGGGTTTAGTGATGGAAATAATCCTCAGGCTGGGTTGTGAAGGATGAGTAAGGAGCCAGGAGACCTTTCTACATATGGACAAGTTGGAAAGAGAGGAGATTTTTGAGGGAGGGAAATGCAGCAGAAAGAGTAACAGATGTACTTGGAAAGTGTTCTGTGTCCCATTAAAGAGCCCACATTTTATCCTGTAAGCAGCAGGAGTCACTGAGGGGATTCAACCAGGGAAGCTGCATGTTCATTTTTGTGTTTTAGAGAGATCATCATGGAAGAGAATAACATGGAAGCAAGATAAAAGGGAGACAGCTAGACAGTTAATCTAGAGCAGGAATCACCAAAGTTCTTCCACAAATAACCAGAGAGTGGACATAGTAATAGGCTTTGGAAACTGTATAGTCTCTGTCACAACAAATGGCCTCCACTGTTGTAATGTAATAGTAATGATGTAAACAAATGAGCATAGCTGCCCTCGATAAAACTTTATTTACAAAAAACAGCAGTGCGTTTGGCCCTCGAGTCTTAAATTGCCAATCCCTGGTCTAGAACAGCACTGTCCAAAAAAACTTTCTGCAATTAATGAAAATGTTCTATAGATATGCTACCCAATTCAGCAGACTCTAGCCAAGTGGGGCTGTCAAGCACTTGAAATGTTACAAGTTAGCCTGAGGAACTGAATTTTTAATTTAATTTAAATGTAAATAATTACATGTGGCTTGCAGTTACCCTGTTCAGCAGGACAGGGTTAGAAACTGGTACAGGAGCCTAGACAAGAGATGATGGCACTGAGAGTAGAGATGGAGAGTCAGTGGCCAAGGCAAGAAATATTTTGGAGGTTATCTGGTAGGACCTAATGATGGACCAAACGTAGGTGAGGGAGAAACAGTAAAAGATGGTTCCCACATGTTGAGAAGGAGAATGAGAGAGAATGGCTGGGCCACATGCTGAACAGAGAAAGTAAGAGACTGCAGAGGGAAATACGTTGCATTCTATTTCAGACATGTTGAATTTGATGTACCACCTGGGAGGAGAAATCACTTGACTATCATCAAAGAAGTAGGTAATATTAAATATGCTCTTTTTAAAAGAGAAAGCAACTATAGCACAGGGATGTTAAATAACTTGGCCCAGGTCAGGGCACGTTAAGTGACAAGATTGAATACAACTTAAGTCCATCTGGTTTTAAAATTCATGCACAGTCCATCACATGAAAATTAGCATCACATGAAATGAGCAAACAGGTCATAGCAGACACCTTGAAAGGAGAACTCAGCCCAGGGAGAAGCATGGAGATCAGTGAGCCCAGAAGAGAGCCTTGGGGAACACCAGCATTTGCGGAACCATGTCTTACCAAGGAGGCTGAGAGAGTGTGGTCAAAGACATACAAGGATTGGATGAGTGCGGTGTCATGAAAGCAAAGGGAGTTGGGATTGAGCCCCGTGTCAGGATACCTGCTCATCAGGGTGTCTGCTTCTCCCTCTGACCCTTGCCCTCCCCCACACACTTTCTGCTCTCTCTCTCTTTTACTCTCTTTCAGATAATTTTTTTTTTTTTTTTAAAGATCAGACTAATTGCATGGTGAACATACTAATGACAGATGTCCCGATAGACTAATGGTATTTGTTGCAGGAGAGTCTCATCCATGGAATGTTTTTAGGATATAGCTAGTCTAGGTTTGCTTATGGCCAACAAACCTAGAATGCATGGATTTATGGGGTCTGATCCCCTGGAGAATGTTACATAAGCTATGTAACTAACCGAGTATTAAATGGAGATGTTTCCTAATCAAGAGAGTTCCTTCTATGTCCACAATAGGAACTATGCATACTGCTTATAGCCCTCAGAGATAACCTTATTGTGGAGTCTTCCTAACGCAAAAAGGACCCAGGGAGCCATTCAGATGATCCTGAACATCTTCCTGCCTTGCCAGTGCCTCAGGATTACTTGGATCCTCGGCTTAATACAGGGTACACTCTCTAACCCATGTGAGTCTGACATGGGTCCCAATGTCAGACATTGGGACAGTCCCAATTCTCTGGGCTATCTCTGTACTAAATCACAAAAGGGCTGCAGGTAATCGTGGGAGCCTCCCCGACTTTGGGACTTTGCCCGAAGATTTTAAAGATTGGTAAGTTTTTCAGAGATGGAAGGGAAATGGAAGATGTGAATACGGGAAGAAACTCGAGAACCACCCACAGGTGCATGAGACAGTAAGGGTTCCAAACCGACTCTAATGAACAGTAGGAAATAAGGCTGGGAACAAACAAATGGAGTACAACACAGGGAACCTCAAAGTCAGAGAAGAGTCTAAACAGGATGCAGTTTTTGGAAGAAAATAAGGTCCAGAAAGTGGATCACAGGAAGGATTATGGCGGTGGCCCTGTGAAGGACAGAAGTGAGGGTGAACCTGGAAGGAGGGAAGTCAGTTGGAAGGCTATGGCAGTAAGTGAACCATGGAGATCCTGCAGACCCTCACCTAGGACCATGGATATAGAGTGAAAGGAACAGCTAATGTTGCACATGAAAGGCATCAGCAGACCTCACTAAATGACAAGATAAGGGTCATACAGCACCATTATAAATCCACTGGCAAATAAAAGCATCTACCTTCCTCCAGAGATGGATGGAACTTAATTTCCTTTCGCCCTCATCTCCTTGAGAGTGGGCTATCCTTCATATCTTGCTTTTAAAGAACAGAGTAAGGAAAAGAAAAAACTTCACAATGGAGAAACCTTAACCATGTGATAGCCAAGTTCACATCCCCCAATGATATGGACATCATGTTCCTCCTCACATGATGTGATGAGAAGGGCACTTTGCCTCCATGGGATTCCTTCCAAAACCCCATCACCTCCACCTAGTCATAAGAAAAATGGACAAATCCAGACTAGGGGACAGTTTAAAGGATAACTGGACAGTACTTCTTAACACTGTCAAAGTCAAGAAAAACGGAAAGACTCAGAAACTGTTACAGACCACAGGAGACTGGGAAGATACGAAACTAAATGCAATGTGGCAGTCTGGACTGAATCCTAGAACGAAAAAAAAAACACTAATGGAAAAATTGATGCAATCCCACAAAGTCTGGAGTTCACTTAACAGCGACCTATCAGTGCTGGTTTCTTAAGTTTTGACAAATGGTCCATGGTAACATAACATATCAGCAACAGAGAAAACCAGGTGAGGAGGATATGGGTGTTCGTATGCTATCTTGGCAACTTTCTGGAAATCTAAAATTAAAAGTCTATTTTTTTAAAATGATGGATGAAGGTAATGTGGATATCAGAATCTGGGAATAGGAATACGCTGGTATCAAGAATGTGAACTGGCCCCAAGGTGAACCCAAGTATAATAAAGCATTGCCATCCTTCAGACAGAGCTCTGTTCAAAAGCTAGGACCACCACTCTATACCTAGGGGATCTTGGATAAGTTTCTCTCGCCTTTCGAAGGCTTGATTTCCTCATATGCACGATGGTGATAGTAATTCATGTCACACATTCTCATTTTTATTTAGTACCTTTAGGATTTTCGGGAAAGTTTCCCCAAACAAAAAGGAAATAGCACAAGTTTAAAATAATTAGTCACCTACCGCTGATTCACAAAAGGGCTGGAAAGTTCTGCAAGCAGGCGAAAATTCCCAATGTATGCCAGGACTCCATCCCTCTGGATGATAAACATAAAACACAATGTCAGGGAGGACGTGCTTATCAACATTTCCAAATATAAAGGAACATTCAATAACTTCTCAGCATAAAATAACAATTGATATCAAAACAGACCAAGTGTCCTAGCTGATTTTTTTCTTTATGAGAATTTAGAAATGTCACTAGAATTCTAAAATATTTTTAAAAGACAGCATATTGTACACTTATGTTCACCTATAAAAACAGATTTTAAGCAGTTGTCCCATGTTGAACTAAAGAATTCTGCAAACAGCCACTGGTGACAACATTCTCGAATTACTGTAGAAATAATGATCAAAGTAGTGTGAATTTCAGAAGCTGAGGAATTTTATAGCAGTTAAATACTTAAAAGAAACTCATTTTTATATCCATTAATAAAAGCACCTTTAAAAAATCTCAAAAGTGTACTTAACATCCTAAATAACATCTGTAAGCCTGTGAGCAGATGCATATTTGCCAAAAGTAACAACACATGCTAAAATTTATGTATCACATTTGACCTGAAAAATGTATTTGTCAATCAGAAGATCCTAAGGCTAAAACACACACTCTCAGGACCTCTCTGAATTTAGAAACAATGCCCAGTACACTGTATGAATTTAATAGGAAAAGTAGAACAGAGTTAATAAACTCTGAAGAACAAAGAAGCATACATTAGAAAGAAGAACAAAAGTATACATTCCAAAAATATCAGGTAATTTAAACACTGTTACTAGGTAAATAGTCATTCCAGCACTTCCAACTCAATCAGAATTATGATCACACACAAAAAGAAATAGTCGTACCTGCACCCAAACATTAGATATACTTGGAACTTCAGAAACCCTATTCCTATAAGCTATACCATGCTGCCTTCCAAAATGGGAACAATATAAAGCAATAAAAACAAATAAACATTTTATTTGAAGGTTTTCAGTTCTTCTCCTTGGAAATTATTTTAGGGATTGAAAATTCAGAGCTGATTATACAAATTAGCTTTTCCAAGACTAATCTAGAACTTTTTATAATCTCAAATTCACTGGCCTTAGTGCAATTGAAATGTATGATGAGGAGGAAGGAAGGAAGAGGGACAAAAGAACAAAGACAATGGGCAAGGTGAGTACTGTGCACAGGGGTAATCAACTTTATCTAAAGTCAGCAGAGACACAGCCACACCACTCCAAAAACACATGACAACACAGAAGAAATATTACTCACAGGTGTTATTACTTTAACAGAGAACTAGAATCAGTATCTGAAATTATATATTGTTCTGTACTATTTAGTTTTCTGTTATGGGAAGAGCATTTATTTCAATAAACAGTAAGGTTAACAAGGGTATTTAGTAGTAATTAAGAATAGGACAATTTAACAAATAAAATGTGTGAAAACGTAGTGTGTGTGTGTATGTGTGTGTGTTTTAAGGGGAGGGGCAGAGGGAGTGGGAGAGAATCTTAAGCAGACTCCATACCCAACGCGCAGAGCTGATGGGAATGACAGCCTTACCACCCTGAGATCATGACCTGAGTCAAGATCAAGAGTCAGACACTTAACCAACTGAGCCACCCAGGAGCCCCAATATTTTCATGTTCCTTTCTGCCCTTTTTGTTTTGATTTTACTTTTTTTTTTAAGATTTTATTTATTTATGTGACAGAGAGAGAGATCACAAATAGGCAGAGAGGTGGGCAGAGAGAGAGAAGGGGGGAAGCAGGCTCCCCACTGAGCAGAGAGCCCGATGCAGCACTCAATCCCAGGATCCTGAGATCATGACCAGAGCCGAAGGCAGAGGCTTAACCCACTGAGCCACCCAGGTGCCCCTCTTCTGCCCTTTTATTTAACCTTTTTTTCTGGATATTTAAAACTAGTAGGCTATATTATTGTATATTTTCAGAAACATACATCTGAGACTTTGTAAAAGGGGAATGTAAATACAATGGGACTAAACAGTTATCTATATTTAATAAAAAATAATAGTGACATCTTATCCATGATACAGTAGGATATTTTTACTCTTTGCTTCCTTTTCCACTACTACTTTAGGTGGGGGTATATATATATATATATGTTTTTTTGCCTCCCCCCAGCCCAGGAATGAACTTCAGTCCACAGAAAATTCACTTTGACTTGTAGCTCTGCTCTTGTAAGTCCACATTACTGGTATTAGTCTAACAGGATGACCTCAATTTAAATATTTTCTTAACAAAGGTGTAAGCAGGGGCACCTGGGTGGCTTAGTTGGTTAAGCGGCTGCTTTCAGCTCAGGTCATGATCCCAACGTCCTGGGATCGAGTCCTGTATTGAGCTCCCTGCTCAAAAGGGAGCCAGTTTCTTCCTCTGCCTCTGCCCCTGCCCCTCCCTTGCTCATGCTCACTCTCTAATAAATAAATAAAATTAAAAAAAAAAGAAAGAAAGGTGTGAGCATAAAATACTTGAGATTTTACTTACTAACAACGGGAGGCTTTTTACAGGAATTAAGTTTCCAGTTCTCTTGAAAAAACCCACCCACTTTGAACCTGCAGGCTT
This sequence comes from Neogale vison, assembly GCF_020171115.1. Lineage (NCBI taxonomy): Eukaryota > Metazoa > Chordata > Mammalia > Carnivora > Mustelidae > Neogale > Neogale vison. The sequence continues at coordinate 81,375,632 of NC_058092.1, read as the reverse complement.
CTTTTGTAGACCAGCTATCAGTCCCCAAGATCCTCTGCATGTATAAATTCATTGTACAGACTACCCATTTGTAAAATATCCATCCTTTTCAACACTCCCAAGCATACTGGATGGATTCCAAACAAGTCAACAGTTCTAGTAAAGAAAAGCCGTTCAATGTGGCTACTCTCTTTTCTGGTAACATTTTTGAGTTCAGAAGCAGTCTTATTTCCCCAAAATGAGTCATTATCCACTGCATGAGTGTTTGTCACAACCTGCGCACCACATTAAATAACTAAGGTTCAGACTATTCATCCTTTTCTGGCGTTTTTTACAGGTTCCTCAGCAATCACCGAACCTTTCAGAGAGACGGTACATAAACACTTCTTGATTTAATGTAAGGCTTTTCTACCTTCACATCCTCAATTATTTCCAAAATCCAGAAGGACATTCTCCTTGCCTCATACTCTAAACATGTAATTTTACAGCTGGCCAACATCTGTTAGCAACAATCGGAGTCATGTGGTAGGCAAACATCTATGGAGGTCATCTCCCTCCATTTCCATGAAGTAAAACCCTCATTGTTTTCGCAGGTTTTAAGGAAGCTAAAGGGAAGAACGAACTTTCCTTACAAAACCCTCAACGTCAGAGGTAAGCAAATCACATCCCTTTTCAGCTCTGTTCTAAGAATGCAAGGTGTGGAAGACGTTTCTCAGGTAGTATCTTTTCATTTGCTTTGGTGAGAAGTTTACAGACTGAATGGAATTCGCCAAGTTTACATTTGCACTGTCTGCCAAATATACAGACAGACTGAGCAAAAGCTAATCCATATTTGAACAATACACCAACAATTTTTGTTTTATGTGGTTTCTTTATAATCTTTATAGGAATCAAAAATTCAACCTGAAACCCCGTTTTTCAAATCAAAGTACCTAAGAGCTAGGGAAACATCTTTGTGTTGCTGTGATTTGATGCAATACTCAATGGAGTGAAGAAAGTTAAGACCGTTGGTAAGATCCAACAGAATCAGCTCTCTATGTTGTAAGAAGCCAACACATCTGTTATCAAAATTTACTTTTTTTTTTCACCGACAGGATGTTTTAGTTGCAACCTCTGAATCAGGAAATGTAACTTTCGTCAGTTTCATAGAACAATCAAGGGAAAAAATAAAATGTGTATATCCATGTGACACGTCCATGTTAATTCAGTGCCTACTGTTTTCAACTGAGCAACAATGTCCTTTTGGAAGATTAAAAAAAGTGCAGATGGATTTAGATGCACCTGCCCATCTCATTCAGACCCACTGAGACTCCGTGTCTGCACATGCTTTTACATTCTCATCTCTACCAGGCCCACAGTTTGCTAGAGCTGCCATAACAAAGAACCACAAGCTGGGCAGCTTAAACAACAGGAAGTTATTGTCTTACAGTTCTGGAGGCCAGAAGTCCGAGATCAAGATGACGGCAGGCCCATGCTCCTTTGGAAGGTTCTAAGGAAGGATGTGCTCCTGGCCTCTCTCCTAGCTTCTTGCAGTTCCTTAACTTCTGGCAGCCCAACTCCAATCTTCACATGGCATTTTCCCTGTGTACATATCTGTGTCCAAATTTTCCCTTTTTATAAGGATACCAGTCATATTGGATTAAGGACCCAACATACTTAACTATGACCTCATTTTCACTTAACTAATAACATCTGTATTGATCCTATTTCCAAATAAATTCACATTCAGAGGCAGTATGACTTAGAACCTCAACAAATGAATTGGGGGGCAGGATATAAGTCAATCCCTAACAATGTCCAATCCCAAATTCTTTTCTGCACATTGTGCAATATGGTCTGTTTTGGTTATCTAATTCCCTACTCCATGTGTCTTTCCATCCATCTATAATAACACATCATTATATACTAATATATGTAATAATACATATTATATGTATTTCCATATATAATAACTGTAACCTTTACTGGTGATGCTTGGAGCATTCTGGTGTTGGCATCATAACTAGTCTCATTCTCATCTGAATTTCCAATGGACAGTCAAAGATGACTATTAAAGCTCATGATTTTAACACTTCTGTTGCATCACTCAGGGTAATGTGACAATGAACGATCCATTATTGTGAACCGCAAATCATGGTTGCCATGATTTTTTGCATCATAGGAAAAGATTTCACAGGATGTGAAATTTTCAGTGGTAAAATGGTAAAACCAGGATGGACATGGGCAGACCATCCCATCATTGTTTTATTATGAATCTTATTATAATGAATCCCAAATGGTAGGTGAACTTTTTCATTTTAATACATAATCAAAATCACATTCCCAGTGATGAGAAAGAGGAAAGAAAAAAAGAATAAACCTCTCTAACTCATCTAGCACTAAGAAGCACTTTCAAGATAATAGGAAACAAACTTTCATATTCCAAGTTCCTGGATGTTTCATGGACTTACTTTTTAGTTTTGGTGATTTGTTTGAAGTTTAGGTGAGTATTTCCAAAGGAAGTGGTTAGAATATTTAAGTTAAGAAAAGGTCAGAAAAATAAGTAATTGTGTTTAGTTTCCCAGGAAAATTAAACAGCTGAAATGTCCTGCTTTTCTCTCTTACCATAGTTAAATTCTGCAGTGAGTAGAGAGCAAAGGCAAAGAGCTTTGAAAATAGTGCACAGGTAGAACATGACTCTTGGAGAGGCAAAAAATGCAAGGAAAATAGTTACTTTAGTGAGATTCTTACTTGAAGCAGACATACAAAAATCTTAGAAATATTTTTATTAGCACAATCCTCTATTATTATGAATTCATGTATGTAACAAACATTTACTCTTTATTTTTAAAGTTAAATTCTCTCATTTATAACATTGCCTTTCTTTCCTCAGTTAAAGACCGCTCTTCTTCCAGTCTATTTTTTCTAACAATCTTCTTTTGTTTATTGTTTTTAAATCTATGGCACTCTAGGTAACTATATCCAATGTTGAGAGTGTATGACAGACCAACTGCTATAAAGTATTAATTTATATTATATGTTATATTATATAAAAGAATTATCATACCTAAGGTCAGCCAAAGCCTTGCTAAATTACTTACTGTACCACCTTTCAAATAAATCATTTTTCCAAAGATGAGACCCAATACTGAAATTTTTTAAGTTTTTGTGATTTCTTAAATATTTTTAAGCAGACACACCAGAGTCATACAAAATATTGAGATAGTATCATAGCAATATAGTTTTACTCTCAATTCAAGAAACAATTTTAAATATTTCTCTCCAGTGAGCTTTAAAAATACAAAAAAAAAAAAAAACAAAAAACCCAAAATATACTAAGGCTTTTTTGAGAGTTGAGAAAATTATTTCTTCTAACTCTTTTCAAATTGGTATAAAATTAAAAGGAACTATTAACCAAAATATCAAATTATTAGCAGATAAAACCTGACTTTATAATAGTCTTTAAATATTAAAAGTTACTAGTACAAATTATAAATTTGATATGTTGCTTTCATCTAAATTTAGCCAAAACACTGTATTGCCACACTTTGAAAAGACTTTCTCTTGAGTCTATAAAAAATTGGGCACATCATCCTGGCTTTTCTTCTAATTTCTTTCACCTCTTCCCAAAGAAAATGGTTAGTTTTCTCATTTCTAACCCAGTGGTTCTCAAAATGTGGCCCCCAGACTAGCAGCATCAGCTTCGCCTGGAAATGTTGCTAGACATGAATATTCTCGGGCCCCCTCACAGACTCATTGACTCAGAACTCCTGGGGGTCAGGCCCGCTAAGTGGTTCCAATATTTACTAAAGTTAGAGAACCACTGTCCTAGCTTACAAATGACCTAGGAATCTCTAAGCTCTCGGGGAACTGCCTCCCTACTTCTCTGAAACTGTAGTGAAGACTTACAAAGTCCCCGTCAGATTCCACAGCATTATGAAGGCAGACCAGCTACATCCCTCTAGAAGTATTTTCCTGACCCCTTAATCCCCAGCGGGGTCAAGTGTCTCAACAGATCTGTCTGCTTGTCAGCATGCTTTTCCCTGCAAGTATCTACATTCTTTGTGTCTCATTCACTGTTCTATCCATAAAGCCTAGATCAGTGCCCAGCCCATATTTCCCAAGTTGAACCTCACCTCTTCCTCATTGTGAAACAAACAGAATCACTTCCAAAACCAAAATCCTAAGAGTCCTACAAACCTATTTCTGAGTGGGTGAGCACTCTGATGAGAATATCAGTATTTCACTCTAAAAGAAAAGGAGAAAAATATCCAGATTTTAATTTTGTAAAGAGATAAGTAGATAAGAATTAGAGGTCATCATAAATGTGTTATGGTTAAAAAAAAAAAAAACAACAACTAAACAAAACCCAAAAAAACAAAAAGCAAAGTTCTGATATTTAATTTCCAAAACTTGATTGATACATTTATATTAGTGAAGCAAGACAGAAAAAAAAAAAAGGGTAGGCAAGCAAAAGAGATGGGGAATATCACCTCACATCCATCAGCTTGGCTAGTATCAAATATTAAATAAAGGAAGTGTTTGTAAGGGTATGGAGAAAAGGGAACCTTCATGCACTCTTGGTGGGAATGCAAACTGATGCAGCCACTGTGGAAAACAATATGGAGGTTCCTCAAAAAAATTAAAAATAGAACTACCATATTATCCTGCAATTCCACTTCTTGGTATTTACTTGAAAAAAAAACCCAAAAACAAAAAACAAGAACACCCATTCGGAGAGAATCATGCACCCCTATGTTCACTGGAGCATTATTTACAACAGCCAGGATATGGAAGCAACCTAAGAGTCCATCGACAGATGAATGGCTAAAGAAGTGGTGTACAGATACACAATGGATTATCACTCCACCATAAAAAGAAAAGAAATCTTGCCATATGTGAGAACATGGATAGACTGGACCTAGATAGTTTTATGCTAAGTTAAAGAAGTCAGAGAAAGATGAATACCTTATGATTTCACTTATATGTAGAATCTAAAAAACAAAACAAATGGACAAGCAAAACAGAACAGAAACAGACCCATAGATACAAGGAGCAAACTAAACTGATGGTTGCCAGAGGAAATGGGTATTGGTGAGGGACAGGGCAGGTGGCTAAATGGGTGAAGGGAGTGAAGAGGTACAAACTTCCGGTTATAAAATAAGTCATAAAGATGTGATGTACAACAAGGGGAGTAGAGCCAATAATACTGTAATAACTTTGTATGGTGATAGATGGTACCAGACTTAACATGGAGATCATTTGGTATTGTATAAAAATATAAAATCATGATGGTATAAGCCTGAAACTAATAGGATACTGTATGTCAACCATACTTCAATTAAAAAACAGGTAGAAGAATTTGAGACCTGCCTGAGAATAGCTATGGATCAGAAGGAAAACAGCAAGAAGCAGGTTGATGGGTGCCCGGGTGGCTTGGTGGGTTAAGCCTCTGCCTTCAGCTCAGGTCATGGTCTCAGGGTCCTGGGATTGAGCCCTACACTGGGCTCTCTGCTCAGCAGGGAGCCTGCTTCCCTCCCCTGCCTCTCTGCCTACTACTGCTCTGCCTACTGTGATCTCTCTCTGTCAAATTAATAAATAAAATCTTTAAAAAGAAGAAGAAGAAGAAGACGCATGTTACGAATGAGTACGCCAGCAAACTAAGGAGCTGATTATTAACTGCATGACCTTGTGGCTGTTACTGAATTTCTCTAACCCCATTTCCAGATCTCTATAAATATGGTGAATGCTTTTTAATAGAGGTGCTGTTGGGAGTATGTGGCTACTGCCGCCAACATCCTCATCTTCCCCATTTTCTGGAACAGTTGAATGACAGGCTTAGAATTAACTGATAGATGGAAGTGCCTAAGAATGCCCTTTGATTATTACCACTATATCCCAATGCTGATGGCAGATTTTCCATAAATATTTCTTGGCTGGCTGACTGTTAGAATCTTTCAAAACCTTATTCTATTTGGGAGATTCATTATAATAATTAAGCAATTAAGTCTGAGGAGTCAAGGACAGTCAGTAAATGATCATGAGTCTGTGGCATGGAGGCCAGGATTTGAATTCTAGCTCTCCCCAGTGATCTTGAGTGATTCAGTTTCTCTACTTGTCAAATGGGCGTAATACCATCTTTATGATAGAACTGATGCGAGAATAAGATGAGGTATGTAGTAATGGCAGCCAAGATGAAAACTGAAAAGGCACTCCAAAAGTGGGGGAAAAAATTGTAGTTAAAGGTGAAATTGAACCTAGTACTTTTTCATATCATGATTAGAAAGACTAATTAAGCTTCAGGACAAGTCCTAAAAGGGCCTATCCCTTCCTGTCTATGTAGTAGTCTTCAGCTCACTCATATTTGGGTGAATTCACAGGACGAAGGGCCCAGCCAGAAATGATGAGGAAGAGGTGAGAAGAACGACACATCACCATCACAGTTAGTGAGGACTAAATGGGGACTCACTATTGCCATTTCACTATAAAACATAAATTATGTCAACACATCACTCCTCAAAAAGTGGTTAATGTTACTTTCTGTTACAGAAAAAAAAAATCCAATTTCAAAGGGAAAAGAAATTCTTCTAAGGGTGAACTGTTTTATTTACAGAATAGATTATACCAACTTTCTAACTCACAACCATACTTCACCCAATGCAAACTTCCCTCTTTTCATGACAACTTTATGTTCATTACCATCATAATGTAGTAGGTTTGAAACGGCCTTTGAAGATGGCCCACTTCTATTACCCACAGATTGTTTAATCCCATCTATCAAAGCTCTTCCCATTTGCCCTTCATCCTGGACAGCTCCACAGTGAGAAGTGCAGCATCTCCTAAAGCTGCTTTGGGAGCTATCTTGGGATTGCTCTTCAAAAGTTCCAGAACGACACTGCACCTTCTCTAACTTCCACCCGCCAGTCCTACTTCTCTGATCCTGGCAATCCAAAATCTCTTCTTCACATGACAACCCTTCAAATTTTTAAAGACAGTACATATCTATCTTCTTTCCAATTTGCTCAGAAAATTCTGGTCTCCCCTCTTCAGAGTTCCTGAGCCTTATTAACTGCCAGTCTTCAGAAAATGAAAGTGAAGAGAACAAGAAAAACCAACCAATCTCTTGGTGAGAAGAACCATTTGCACACAATAATCTCTACCCAGTAACCAGTTAAGTCACACATGCACACACATCTTTCTGAAGGCACAGGGTAACCTTTCCAAAGATAATTTTAGCAGAACATGTCAACATACTTCAAAATGTACATACCGCTTGCCCAAGATTTCCACTCTACAGAATTATTCTTTGAAAATAATCGCATATGAGACAAATATGAAAAGATACAAGGCCGTTCACTCGATTTATACATAATGGTGAAACTCAGAACAAACACATAACAATAGGGAATTGGTTAAATATGATTATATATCCACATGCCATCAAAAGAGATAATGATCGAACCAGATGGCCTGAGAATGAAAACATTTTCAGAACTTACAAAAGACTTAGAGAATTTACCTCCTTCCTACTCTTCCTTAGAAAATCATTTGAGGTTATGCTGCAGCACAATGAGTGAGTGAACCAAGAAAGACAGACACGGGATCCAGGAAACAGTGCCCCACACCAGGAAAGTCATGGCAGGAAGCCCAGGACACTGGGCAGCAGACCTAGAGAGCAATCTGTTCAGACTGCAGTGGGGACTGGAGGAGGGCTCCAAGGGCTGGAAAAGACAACCACAGAGATGCAGTGCTATCCCCCAGAATATGGAACAACTCAAATGTTAAATGTTAAATGATAAAGGCAAATGTTGCTAGAAAAAAGGGGGTCATCAGAAACTCTAAGCAAAAATTAGGCAGGAAATAAAATCGTGCTTGTGCAGTGAACTGTTTTAATCGTCATAAACGTGTTAACTCACTTTCTCTGTGTAGGATCAACTAGATATAAAAGAAAACTTAATGTGATTATGGAATAAAAGGTAAACAGTTTAAAATCTCGGCAAGACAAAAGTCCAAGTGACAGAAAGTGAGAGGAGTAGTACGGATTAGAGACACGAAAGGAAGAACAGGAACACTAACACCTTCACCGTGCTACAGAACCAGAAATAAGTTTTCAGAGGAAGTAAGACAGAAACGAAAACTCCTTTAGCAACAGTGAAAGAAAGGAGGGAAAGGAGATAGAAGTGTGAGCGTCAAATTCTTAAGTCATAGCAAGAAGTTAATAAATGCTCTCTAACATTGACAAATAAGATGTGAGTGGCAGTCTCTGAAGACGGCCTGCACCAATTCCTTCCCTCCCTCTATGTGCACAACGCTCCTCACGTCAAGAGGTAGGCTTTTATTTTCTGCCCCTTGAATCTAGGCTGCCCTAGGAAGCACACCTGACCACCAGAATACAGTGGAAGTGACATTCTGGGTCCTTCTGAAGCGAGGTCATAAGAAGCCTTGCAGCTTCTTCCTGAGAAGCCCATGGCACACGGAGGGGCCACATATGGGCGCTGTAGGCAGCAACCCTGCTGAGGTCCCCACTGAGAGCCAGCATCCACTGCCAGCTATAGGGATGAGCCTCTTCAACCCGGTTGAGCCTTTAGGGGGCTGCAGTCCCAATTTCTACCGAACAGCCCCCACTTGAGAGACCCCACACAAGAAGTGCCCTGATTTCTTTGTGGGTTTTTTGTTTTTTATATCATTAAGAACTCATTGAGTCAATGGGTTTCAATGGTCACAGTAGTTATTCTAACTGATGATCAGAATGCCACATTTTTAGCCAATGGGACAACCTTCATATTGGTTACTGCGTTGTTCTGACACAAGCCCATTAGTCTTTGATAGATTCCTTGCTTTCTGACCCAAGATTACCAGAGTTATTTTTTTCTAAAGATTTTATTTACTTATTTGTCAGAGAGAGACAGCAAGCGCATAAGCAGGCAGAGTGGTAGGCAAAGGCAGAGAGAGAAGCAGGCTCCCCGTCGAGCAAGGAACCGGATGCAGGACTCGATCCCAGGAACCCCGGATCGTGACATGAGCCGAAAGCAGAGGCTTAACCGACTGAGCCACCCAGGTGTCCCCAGAGTTATTTTGTTGTATGCAATACTTCAATATGTAAAACAAGTTCTAAATTTTAGTTTTGATCCCATTTTTGTAATATATAGTTATACACAGAATGATATTTTTGACTTATGCATTCACACATAGGAAAAATGCAGAAATACACTTTTCAGTGTAAATGGTAATTAAGTAAACATAAATAGTTATCTCTGGGCTGAGGGACTGGGACATTTTTTCTTTCTGCTTGTCAATGTTTTCTAATCCTCCAATAAAAAATGAATGGCCTGTCTAATTAGTCTTTTCAAATGGCCTCTGCTTATATATTATTTTTCACAGCTTTTTTTTTTAAAGATTTTATTTATTTATTTGACAGAGAGAGATTACAAGTAGACAGAGAGGCAGGCAGAGAGAGAGAGAGAGGGAAGCAGGCTCCCTGCTGAGCAGAGAGCCCGATGCGGGACTCGATCCCAGGACCCCGAGATCATGACCTGAGCCAAAGGCAGCGGCTCAACCCACTGAGCCACCCAGGAGCCCCTATTTTTCACAGCTTTTAAAATTACAATGTTGTGGGCACGTGGTTGGCTCAGTTGGTTAAGCGACGGCCTTCGTCTCAGGTCATGATCCTGGAGTCCTGGGATGGAGTAAGCATTGGGCTCCCTGCTCAGCAGTGAGTCTGCTTCTCCCTCTGACTTTCCCCCTCCTGTGCTCTCTCTCTCATTCTCTCCCTCTCAAATAAATAAATAAAATCTTTAAAATCACAATGTTGTTATACAGGGCCTTAACCACTGTTTTCTAAATATGTACTTGTGGTTCTTTTTCTACCCTTCTGAAGTTCTCCTTTGCCTCTTGTAGAGGATACTCCTTTTTCCCCCGTCCCTGACCCTGCTGTTGACCACACTGCCTCCACAAGATAAACCTACTTCTAATGGCATATGGGGCCCTGGAACAGCCATGCTATTGCTACAAACCTCAGAGCATCTCCAAGTTATCTTTCTACCCATTGTCTCCCATTTCCTTCCATAGTATCACACTCCTCTAGTGCTCTGGGTCATTTTGTCCTCTTCATTCCCTTCATTCTCTGAAATCCAAATTAGCCACCGTGCTCTACTGATTATAAAACAGTCTTGAGATTTTTCTTCTTCATTAATATAACCACCAAAATTAAATTCTTCATAATCTATCACCTGTATTTCACCCTGATAACCTCCTACAACACATCCTCCCCCGTGCCGTATTTTTTCTAAATATCATCATCAGCTTTACCTTCCTAATATGCCAACTGCATCAAGTTTTGTTTGTTTGTTTTTGTGGGGTTTTTGTTTGTTTGTTTGTTTGTTTGTTTGGCTAAATGTCGTACAAGCAATTCTGTGGGAAAAAATGCAAGGCTGGTGAGTTGGAATGTTCATTCTGTCGGGTGACTCCATCTTACTCATCCAAATGTACAACTGCTACCAGGCACACACAGACCCCATATCCTGAAAACCTGAGTCCTTACTACCTCCCCTGAAGATCTGACCTCTTCTCCTCAGTGATTTTCCTCATGTCTTCTGACCTTGGAAGCTCTCCCCCGACTTTTTGCTGCCGATCTAAACACAATTTTTTTTTTTGAGGCTGAGTTTACGTTCCATCTATTGCAAAAGCTTTCTTGGAAAATTCAAAAAAATCATAAATACATGTAAGAAAATTTACGCACAAATGATATTCACTACAAGAATACACATTAAGTAAAAATGGCCAGTTAGCTCAGCTGGCTAGAGTGTGGTGCTAAGAATATACATCAAGTACTGTCAATAGTTACCTCTGAAGAATCAGACCTAGAAAACATTATACTTACTAAGCACTGTGTTTCAACAAACTCAGAATTTATTTACAAAGATCCATATTCAGACAAAAAAATTAATAGAAATTAACACACCCATCTTTCCAGTTCCTAAATTCCTACAGCATCACTGATTTATCGGGGGGGGGGTAATGTACTCTTTGAATTTTTTGATAGTTTCCTATGCTAAACTCTTAGCTACCTAACAGAATCCCACAGGATCTATCATATCCTCATCCCCTACCTCCCAGAGCTCCTTAGTTCAAAGCCACACAGGGGTTCAGTCATCTCGCTTCTCTATTTTCTGCTCCTGTACATCAACGACTGGCTACCTGTTTAACCCAGCACACCTGTGACACCATTAAATGTGGCATGTACTTCTGGGGACATAGGTAACCATTAGATAAGCTTCGGGTTACATGTAATTCTTCATTACTTTACCCTCTCCCCCACTCAAGATAACCTATTACACTACAAATGAGACATGTTATTAAAGGGAGAGATGAGAAGTTTAAGTCTAATTTTTTAGACAAATGAATTACAAATCTTGACACTTTACTTTTAGTGAATTATGACAAAACTCACAACTCACTTCTGGCCAGTATGGGGTTTCCACCTCCTCTACCATCTATTTTTGAGAAGCTTTGCCTACAGTAAAACTCATACTTTTCTTGGCCTCCACACAACTCTGTGAGGGAAAACAAAAACAGGATTTGTCTGATCCCTTCCGGAGCTTTAAAAGAAAATTCTCCTTTTAGCCAGTGATTTTGAAAATCTGGATTTTCTTACCACTGGAAATTCTGTTTTCTTCAGCTGAAAGTAGTTAGGGTTAGGGCTTTAGAAGGTAAGGGAGAAGGATAACTAAAATTATCACACCCCTGCTACTGTTAGCATGGTTTTATATACTGTGCCATCAACTGCCTGGGGCCAAATGGGCTCCCGATTCCACCACTAGGGCTGGAGAGGCGTTTTGGGCATCCCCAACTGGACACTGGTGTAAAAATGTGGCTGTGTTCGGCAATAGCAATAATGAAGTGCTTTTTCATAGGTTATCACACTGACCTGGAGCCTTAACACATTTCCATGGAAACCCTTTTCAGAGTACCATCAATCTAAAAATGAGATTTGGGAACAAAATCCATTCTCTATTTAATAACTATTTGCTGAACTTTAATCATTCAAGGCTTTTGATTATTTACTTACAAGACAATGGAAGGTCTGAGCTAACAGAGAGGACTGGATTGTCAAATCAAACTCATATGAAACCATGATCTTATCTAGTATTAAGCTTTACTAAATGTTCCAAGAATAGAGGCCATCAAATAATTCAGAGGACACAGAGAGAGGTGGGGGCATCAAAGGCAGTTGGCAAGCCAGATCCTCCCTGTGTTGAACAGGCAGCTCTGGCCCAGAACAAATGAAGGTTCATAAAGTTCTCTACACAGTAGTGAGAGTTCAACTTATAAAACATCTCTGTCCTCTACCCCCAGAAAGCTGTACAGCTGACATGACATTCTCCAAGGAGGCAAGCCTCACAGCTCCCAGGTTTACAATACCATATAATCTCTTCTTTTAAAGATTTTATTACTTACTTATTTGAGAGAGAGAGAGAACCTAGAGGGAGAGTGAGGGGGAAAAGCAGACTTCCCGCTGAGCTGAGCAGAGAGCCAGGTGCGGGACTCAATCTCAGGACCCTAGAATCCTGACTTGAGCCAAAGGCAGACCCTTAACCCAAAGAGCAGCCCAGGTGCCCTACATTACCATATCATCCTCAGCCAGGGACATCTTCAAGGCATTTCGGAGTTAAGGTCTCTTCCTCCTAACAGACGTCAGTACTCTGTTTACGCTGAAGTCCTGCTGAACAAGATTAGACCGGAGTCACCTGCCCTCCTTTCTTCCAAGAAGCAAATGGATTTGCAGGCCAGCTGTTTTTACCCCTTTCATCCAGGGTTACTTAAGAACTTGGTGACATAAATTAGCTCTTTCTTACTTGCCCACTAGCTCCCCAGTAATAGAACCAAATCAAATCATTTTAACAAAACAGATGAATCACAGAATATCAAAATAAAACTTCAAAGATACTTTAGTGTAAATTCCTACCCAATGTTTCTACTTACTATATCTATTTTCAAGTCTATCTGATTGAAGATATCTTATGGTAGAACTATTTTAAAACACCATTGCTAGAATCATCTTATTTACTGGGGATGTCTCTTCCGAAAAAGAGAAGTCTGACCTACCTCTCTTTTACTGTCCCCAGAGCTCCCAGTTCAAACACCTGAATTAATCCTGAATGAGTCTACTCTTCTTTCACTTAACAGTCCTCTCACAGGCCCAAGGGTATTTCAAAACTATCACATCCTACAATTTATCTTTTGCAGGCTGACCTCTCTGGGTCCTTCAATTGCCACAGGTCAATAGCTTCCTAATCTAATCTCCACTGTTAACTGGCAGCCCCTCCCCCACCACAGGCATAAACCAGGTCCCAGACACCAAATAATGAGCTTGGGTGTGGTCTAACCAGGAAAACTGTCGTTTTTGTTTGAATTGGATGCTCTGCCTCCCCTAATAGAGTCTAAATTTGAAATCAGTTTTCTTTTAAGATTGTTTTTTATAAAATGTAATTAAGAACAAAATACTGACTTGAGCAGACATGGCTGACATCTATTTTATCATCACACATAAGTCCAATATATGAACTGTTTCCTTTTCTGGTACTGAAAGGAAACAGGGTTCAAAAACCAAGCCAGGTTAGAGAGAGGAAGGGAGACAGTTCTAAGATAATTCAACAAAGCAAATCTAAGGAAATGTTCTGTGCCCACAAAGACCATGAAGCAGCAACCACAGGGTAAGGAGAGAAGAGCCAGCCCTGAGCTCCTCCTAAACCCAAACAGAGGAAGGTCTTAAAGGAGCGTGATTATGTTCATGAAGTAGGGGGAATGGTCACATCAGATATTCTATAATAAAAAGCAAATATTAAAGCAAATTCCAAAAATCCAAACACAATATATTATACATACAGGTCTTCACAAATATGCACAGAGGTATATAACATATTTTTTTAAATGGCCACTTAACATTTTTACCACAACTAATTCCTCAATTAATAGTAAGAGTTATAAGCTAATTGTATAACTATGGTTGCATACAGATTTTGAATAAGTAAACTATACAAATATTAATAAAAATTTCTAAGACTGACTTCTGCCCATCTGTTGCTCATTACAATATGAGAAAAGCTGACAATCTTTTATTTCAGTAGAAAAAAGGTTAACATGTTATCCCAGATTTAAAATTGTTTTTTATTTAAATAGTTAACATGTTTTATTATATGTAAATTTAGTGGGAAACAGAAATCACACAGACCTTACTACTGAATCTTCATTAGTAAGCTACAGTAGTGGCTATTATAATACTCACCCAGTCAACAAAAGTGTTAGCTTTTGAAATTTTATTATCTTTTGAAATGTTGCTCTAACAGCTATGATAGTTACCTAAATTTTTCTTTAAGACTATTCTAATGAGAGAAAAAGAGGAAATACATTATTTATATGTAACTGAGAACAGGCAACACTATTCAAGTCATCTTGAAACATTTGAACAGTTTAACACAGTTAATGATAAACTGTTAGTGAGTTATGGCATTTGTTTCATGGTACTGGTGTGGAAATTCTTCTTTAGACTAAAGCTAAGACCAGTATTTTTCTAATTCTCATGTTCTCATGTACATTACAGCTTTCCATGTCTTATATACAAGTGTTTCATTTTTTAATACAACTTCATATATACTTGCTTGCAAAATGTTTTTCAAATGTAGACACTGGGGTATAACATTAAACAAGAAACAAATTCTTACCCTCAAGGTATCACATTGCAGCTAATTCCCTTTAATAAATGCACTGACAGCCCTGGAAACCAAATTTTCTTCCTAAATTGCTGCTGTGTGATTTAATGATTAGATTCCAGGGTAGCTAAATAATGCAGAAGAGCTGGGGAAAGTAGGTTTAGGAGTGGTCTTCTTTTCAAATTTAAAAGTTTTCCAAGTATACTCTTTTTTCTGGTTGGGGAATGTGGGTGATCCTCAAGAAACAGAAAAAAATGAAGGCTACCAAAGAGATCAAGAGTACAAAAGACAGTGGCTTATCCTTAAAAATAGGGCATCAGAGCATAATTATATTCATGTCCCTTATAATAAGAAATCATCCTGTCACATTTACCCTAATAATTAGTATCCTCACTGAGGAGGGAAAAGTGAATTCTAGGAAAAAATCTGTAGCGTTTTTACCTTTCTATATAGACACCAGAGAAGATTCCTTAAGCTCTAAATTACTCCACCAGAGAATTTTAAGACTCCACTAAGTATACTAGAGAGGGCGCCTGGGTGGCTCAGTGGGTTAAGCCGCTGCCTTCAGCTCAGGTCATGATCTCAGGGTCCTGGGATCGAGTTCCGCATCGGGCTCTTTGCTCAGCAGGGAGCCTGCTTCCCTCTCTCTCTGCCTGCCTCTCCATCTACTTGTGATTTCTCTCTGTCAAATAAATAAATAAAATCTTTAAAAAAAAAAAAAATAAATAAATAAATAAATAAATATACTAGAGAGAGCTACAAGAATAGTGATCAAGACGTTATATAACCTATTTAACAACCTAAATTTAAAAGGATCTTACTTTTCAACCATTTAGTAGAGCATACAATTAAAACCTACAGATAACTTGTCTCTAGTTTTCATTTTAAGTTTTAGTTACAATCAGACAATCTTTTGGGGTGTCTGGCTGTCTCAGTCAGAAGAGCAAGAGACTCTTGATCTCAGGGTTGTGAGTTCAAGCCCCACACTTGGAGGGGGAGAGACAATTTAAATAAATAAAGTTAAAAAAGAAAAAGAGAGAGAAAAGGAAAAAAAGCAAATGTTTTAAGAAAAGAAGTTATACAAACACTTAAATAGTTGCATACTTCTCAGGTCAAAATGCTTTCCAAATACCACTTCTCATAACATAAGTGAAGAAATTCATAAAAGTTTATACAAAATAGTAGTAGTAGTGGTAGTTGTTGTTGTTATTTTGTTAGCCTTACGTAAATTGCACAAGACGACCTGGGAATTCACTGCATGGAACAACAAAAGTTTTTCTATAGTTAAACAGAAATGTAAAATCCATAAAGGACAAAGGTTCACTACATCTATAAGCATTTATTTGTTTTCTAATTTTTTTCCTATTTCCCTCTGAAGAGATTCACTTTAAACAGATAAATTTACCACATACCATTCATTTATTTCATACAATAGAACATAGGAAGACACCAAAAAAGCAATCATTCCTAGAAAACACAGCACTTGATTTTCTTATCAATAAGGCAAGAGTTAATTTCTTTGCACTTTAATTTTTTTTTAAATAAAGACATAAAAGTCTGAAGAGAAAGCAATATTCATCCCACATAATTAAATACTCAGCCTACCAAACCACGCACAGCCAGCCCTTTGCCAAGCCTGGGATTCAGGGGCCGAGGGAGAACAGCAGCTCATCCTATTCACATTTTCAAATGCACATAAGTGACCTGTTATCTTTCATCAGCTTGTATTCTTTTCACAACAGAACGGTTATTTGTGACGCATATTCAGAGAACATACTTCTACACTGAAGCATGATATTAAACTCACGTGGGTACCCACACATTCTTCCCAGACTTAATCAGTATTTTGTTAGTTAGCTTTCATGTTTTTTAAGCAAGTGTTTAGGAAAAAAGTGCTTATACACCAAAAATTTAAGACCTGTAAAAGGTAAAAGTCTGTATTTTATAACTACCTATAATCTATTAAAATCTAAAAAGAAGACAAATAGTAGGAAATGCCAGTAAAAATAGCCTATTGGTTGAGGAAAAATAAAATGATTAAGGATACATTTTGGATATACATAATCACTTATTTATAGCATGAAAACAAGCATAGTTTTTGAATACATTTATATTAATTTATGACTTCAATGGGTGATAAAGAGAGATATTCTGATATATCTAATTCTTGCAGAAATAATGCCAAATTGACATCTTCACCAGCTATCTGTGTGTGGATCAATATAAAGAAAAGTGGAAGATCACTATTAATACACATTTATACTAATTTTTTAAAAACCCTCCAAACAGTCACAGATGTCTAATAATGTAAGGATTTTAGTCATACCAAATAAGAAAAAAAAAAAGCCAGTGGTTATATTTAAGTTTCAAAAAGAAGAAAACATGGAATGGCATACCATCGCTATTACATAAAATTTGTATTATTCTAGGGACACCTGGGTGGCTCAGTTAAAGTGGCTGACTCCTGATTTCAGCTCAGGGCATGATCTCAGGGTTCTGAGACTGAGCCTCATGCTGTGCTCTTTGCTGAGCGTGGAGCCTGCTTAAGATTCTCTCTCTCCCTCCCCCTCTGCCCCTCTCCCCTGCTCTCTCTCTCTCGTGTGCAAGTACACATGCACACTCTCTCTCTCTCTTTCTGTCTAAAACAAAAAAAGATTATTCTAGTTTACATATGTCTATTATTTCCAAATATCTACTTGAGCCTTGTTGGCATATCTAGGTTGAAAAACAACTGAATGTGGAGAAACTTAACCCACACACAAAGGATATAAAATTGCTCATTTACAAATATATAGTGTATAAAAATAATTGTTGATGTAAAACTTACTATGCATTACTGCCTGAGATTTGCTGTGAGTACACTCTATGAGCTCAGCCTTGGAATTCTGAAGTCTCTGAGCTAGCCTCCCCCACTGCTCCAGCTTACTTAAATGTAATTACATATGTACATATAACTGGATGAGAATTAAACAGAAAAGAAAGTCATAAATGCACCTAGGAAGACAGGCAGATATCAATAGCTACATGATCCTAAAGGTTCTAAGTGAAAATTTTAAAAATCGAGGTCATCTACCTTAAATTTTATGAATCCAAACAGAACACTAACACAAACACACGTCATTATTTTTTGTTAATAAACAAGATAACACATCACCACAGTGATCCCTGAATGCCTCCGGAGATGGTCTTTATAAACTGGGGACTGTAGGTTTCGATTTCTGTTCACCCCTAAGTCATCACTCCCAACCTTGTCTACTTGTCAGGCTACCGTAAATCCTGGCACTCACCAGTACAAAGTAGTATGCATACAGCGCTGCACAATGGTGAATTATAAAATATTTGTCACCAATCACTTTCCAATACAAAATGAGAA
This sequence comes from Neogale vison, assembly GCF_020171115.1. Lineage (NCBI taxonomy): Eukaryota > Metazoa > Chordata > Mammalia > Carnivora > Mustelidae > Neogale > Neogale vison. The sequence goes on along the minus strand of NC_058092.1, from coordinate 81,357,593 downwards.
TCAACAAATCTGAAAGAAGGAAAAATAAGTGAGATATTACATAGGAAGAAGGCTGGACTGTTTTTCAAGTGTATCTAACTTTCCCCCTTAACAGCCTCTCACAGGCCATACTGAGCCCACTGCACTTTGCTCATGCTTTGCTAGTCCCGTTACCACCTTATTGTAAGGTATCTGTTCCCACACGACTGTGACCTCCCCAGGGTGAGGACCACGTGTGCTAATCCAGCACAGTGCCCACCACACAGGTAATATATTCGTTGAAAGTACAAATTAATAACTTACCAGGGTTAAATAAAATGGAAATGTTATTGAATACAAATAATTTTTAAATAGGCTGAAATTACTGATGTTTGTGACTACAACAATTCACACAGATAAGATGGTTGCAGAAAGGGTGCAAATGGCCAACTTATTTATAACACAAATACAACAAACAGTATTTAAAAATTAACAAGGGATATGATTAAATATTAATTCAAAATAGCAATAAAAACAAAAACAAGAACTAAAACTATTAAAAAGATATGCAAAGCAAGAGGTCAAGGTCTCAGTTTCTCCTTAAAAGATCCCAAATATAAACACCATGATTCAGAAAATACTTTTCCCTTAACAAAACAGAATGTTTAACAAAACAAGCTTCTCAAAATGTTAACACAACTATGTTCTTTACCAAATGGCTAAATGTGAAAGTTAGACATGGAGGCAAATGGCTATCATGGGTGGAAACCAAGAGAGGATTCAGGTTTTATGGGATTGGAGCTTATATGAGAACCTTCTTGTATATATAAAAAAAATGAAAACTACTGATATAAAACCAGATGTGACTATTTAAAAAAGTAATCAGATTACCAATTTTATGGAGAAAACAATCAGTACAAATCAAGTACAGTGGAAATCAAGAAAATATAACACTATTAGTAACTGACTGCATGACAGACCTCTCTAGATACATTTTCCCAACGTATTTTGGCCATACACTGGTCACCAATTTCTATGATAATGACCTTGTAATATTTTCCATAGAGAGAATAAAAAGAATTCACTCTTCATTCAGCTTGGTTTAGAGAAGTCAGTTTCAGTTCATAATTCTTATTTTTAAGTGCTTCAGATTATGATCTTATTTGGGGAAACCTTTATCAAGCTTCTTCCATACAAGACTTTGAGTGGTCACTACTCTCTGAACAGACAATGTTCATGAAGCAATCCATGAGGTGTAGTATAAATTGTGTCAGGTGAACGTGATAACGGAATAAATTGTGTGTCATCCTTGTCCATGACAGCATTTTGTACCAAACAAGCAAATCTTTTTCCAGTGTATTCACATGATTCACTCTTCTTGTAAATGGGCCATTAGATAATCTAATCACCTATTCATTATTTTAATTCAAAATTTATTTCTTCCTCCTAATGAATTACTGTGTTTTGGTATAATTTAATCTTTTGTTACAATTCACTTCTTGATAGCAGAAAATTTTCTATTGCATCCATCACTCATCTTTATCACTTTGGTTTCATATCCCATTATTTTTATTTGGATTTTGCAGTTATCTATTGAATTTGAAAATTATAAAATAGGGTTCCCTATATAAAATGTCCAAATCAAGGGTCTGTTCTTTTTCTCTTGCCTTACAGAGATGGTCTAGAATGTCTCTTCAAAAAGTTCGAATCGTATATTCTCACTTAATTTCCCCTTTATCTCATAGTATAAAAGGCTATTTCAACCCCATCCCACAGGAGGAGAAATATGACAGAGGGAAACATGGAGTAGAAAGAGTCCATGATCTTAACTGATTATGGCTCAAACAGCTTCCCTTTGCGAACTTCCCCCAAACAATATAAAACGGCAAGCAGAGGAACCCATTTCAAGGGCCCTTGCAAGTGAGAGAAACCTTGATGCTTAAACCTCATTAGCTTCCCAGGAATTCCACCTGAGAGACAGTTTAGGGCAAAAAATAGACCATTGCTAGTAAAAAAAAAAAAAAACATTCAGGCCTTACTGAGGCCCCACTCCGCTGCTCTACCGTCAAAGAGAACCAAACAGCCAACGGGAAAAATATTTCATGTTCTACCATCACAGCAGATAAATCTTCCTCTTATGGGTCCTACAAGTGACTTCACAAATAAATAAACTGAAAGCATAGACTAGGTATTCTTCGTAAAATCCCATGAGAACTGTAAAAAGAAACAGACAGTGGCCACATATCACATACCAGAAATGAGGTAGCCTGTAGCAATAGAGATATTCACTTTCACAAGCGATGAATCACCCCTATAAATATTTAAAAAAAAAAAAAAAGATTCCCTTTTTTTAGCACATGGGTTACAGATGACAGCTACATTTTTTTTTCTATTGAGAAACATAATTAAAATGATTTCTATAGATTCTTGAACAGTAAATTGTCATTTGTACCACACCCTGGGTTAGCTTGATACACTTCTAACTACACAAATAATCATAATTTCTTATATTAGCTAAAAGTTTATATAAATAATTTTACCAAAAGATAACATTTTATAAATGTGTTCTCAAAGGATTTATTTGTGAAAAGATTCAAATAGATTTCCAGATGCTGGCTCGTTTTGTTTTTGTTTTTATTCCTTTTTCTAAATCAGAGATTCAAATACTCAAGAAATCATCCAGCCTGCCCCTGATCTTGAAGCAATATACTGGTGAGTATCACTTTACTGATGACTGGAGAGATCTGTCTATTGTCATATAACTGGAAAATGGCAGGAACAGGACAGTTTAAACCTGCGATTTCAACATGTATACAATATCAAGTCCCTACAATTTGCCCTAATAACTGTCTTTACTCCAAAAAACAAATACAAACTATCAGTCTTATATCTGGTTTATAATGTAAACTACTGGTGAAATGAAAACAAAATTAATCTGATAACAGCTAAACTGCAAATGGAAAGGTTTAGCAGAAGTCCTATCTTCTTTACAAATTTTGATCTTCAAATATGACCCAGGAAAACAGAACCTGGAATAAACTGCAGGACCAAAGAAAATGTAAAAAGATCAAAAATTATCCTATGTAAAAGTCTGATAAGGACAAAAATAGACCAGTGAAGTAAATCTTTGTCATAAAATTTATCTCCCAAAAGAACGGGTTCTGTTGACCATCATTATAACAATAAAATTAGGAGAAAAAACTTAGAAATGGTTTCGGTAGATTACATAAAAAACCTCATCATGGAATTAAATTCACTAAATTGATTCACTTTGAAAAATACCTATTCCTACCAAATAAATTTGGTATTTATTTGATAAATACCAAAATTTACCAATACTGGTAGAATTCTAGTGGGCATAATTCCATATTTATCAAAATGGCATTACTGCAAAAAAAATGGTCAAAATTACATTGTCCCACATCCCCAAAGCCCACATCTACTACATTCTTATGCAGTGCTTTCTGAAAACATACCTTATCTCTCAAACTAAGCCGAACTAAGCCTTCTCATATAAGGCCTGGAAATACAGTTTGCAATATCTCTGCCATTGAAATGACATTTAAAATTTTCAAAAAGAGTCATCTTAGAAATTATCTATTATTGCTGAACATTGTTATTATTAGTATTTCAAATCTTCTTAAGCGGTACTAACTTCCTCTTACATGGACATCTATAATCCTCATTTTTATACCTTTTATACAAATGATGGGTTCAACACAAGATTGAGTCTTTAGATTATTATCCAAGCTGACTATCCTGCTCAACAGTTAACTCATTTTTGCTCAGAACAGTGGTTACGACAACTTGGTTTTACTCACTAACTCAGTATAAATATATACATTATCATCATATTCTCCCTGTCCTGGGCAACAATTGGGATACTAGTACAAAGTGGCCTTCATTATTTGTATTCAAATCTAAAATAAATCCTTTTATTGCACCTTGCTGAAGTATGTCTGAACACAAGCATTTTAATAAACCATGCACCATCAATATATTTTCCATTTTGAAGTAGGAGATGTTCTTATTAATAATTAATATCAAAACATAAATCAAATGGACTATATTGGAAAGAAACAGCTTACCAGAGTGGATCAGCCTTTGCAACCTCATCAAAAAACAAAATGTATAGGCCGAAAAGCCCAACCACCAAAGAATGGCATGTAGATCCCACCCTGAAATGAAACAAAATACATACAAAGATTTTAGATTCTTTGCAATAAACTTTAATTCTGGCAAGACATTTAACATTTTGAAGAAGTTAAATCTGGAAGCATTTAAATATAGGAATGGAGTATATCTAAGAGTATAATACAAAAATATCATTTAGAAATCCAAGGGCTATGACTTTACTTTGGAACTAATAGCAAGAAGGATGCCCAGGTCTACAATTTTCTGCTAGAAAATTATGGAATCACTTATTTGTTAAAAATTCCAAAGCAGGGGCGCCTGGTGGGGCTCAGTCAATTGGGCAACCCACCCTATCTCAGCTCAGGTCTTGATCTCAGGGTCGTGAGTTCTAGCCCCCGGTCGAGCTCCACACTGGGTGTGGAGCCCACTTAAAGAAGAAAAAAGTTCAAAGCAGAAGCAGAAGTATATCTGGTGAGGCAGTTGACAGCGTTTGATATAGACAGATGGCGACCGGCAAGTCCACTAACCAGCACCCTGCTCCGAGCTCCAGCCCTAACAGCCTCACCGCAGCATTGGTTTCCTGTCAGTGACAGTCCCAGTCAGTGAGGAGTGTCTTCCACATCTACTGACCTTAACCAATTCTATAGCCTTGAATCAGAATTTGAATGGATTGTGAAATGAAAATGTATTGCCTTGGAGATTTCAGTGTTAAATGCACATTCACATGCTTGCTGCACTTGATTCCTGTAACCAACCCATAAGAAAGCTAGAGCAGCTATTATTAGTCTCTTTTTATCATTATTATGAAACCACTTCTAAATAGAAAAATTGAGAACCATGAATTTGTACAGAAAATCTATTTTTAAAAGAAACACTCAAGTGAAAGCAAAATGTTCACGAGATCCAGGCTGAGTTTTCTTTTATAGAAGAAATAAGGTTTAGATGGAAAACATCAGTTTCTGTGAACATATCTTGCTAGTTATTTACTGGATTCAACCAACACCCAAGCTCTCTGATATGCTACTTAAAGAAGTGTACACAGGATACAATATATTTACTTACACAATGAGAAAGTTTACAAGTAATGAAGTTTCTTTTCTCTTCATTAGAATAAAGGATAAGAAGGAACAGCAAAAATTTTTTTATAAATAGGATGTAAAAAATTTCTGTCTAAAATATGATCCCAAACCTTTGACAGTGACATATATCAACCAATATGAAGTCTGATACTAGAAAATCTTACTGTAACTTGAAAAATCAATATGCTGGATCTAACAGATGATGTGGACCTAAATAGATATATCATATTAAATCAAATAATATTTAAATGCTCAAAGATCCTCACTAATTAAAAGGCACTGACAAGAATACTTTGCAATACCAAAGAATCATTTTGAAGTGTGAATAGTTAACCCCAATTTATCTGGCTTACAAGTCTGGAATTTTCATGCCAAACGTACCTATATTCCAAACATGGCTGTTTAAGGATATAAGTTCCTTTATGTCAAGTAAGACATTCCATCTAAAAAATCATACAACCAGCTTTCTATTGCCATTCAAAAAGTCTGTGAAAGCAGAAAGCTCGCCCTCTCACTGACTTGTTTTAGTGTTTAATAAACTTACATCAAAAAGTTTCCCCTTGGAAAAATGAGAACTTTTTGTTCCTGATACCCAGCCCTCAAATTCTCTTTGTATTTGAAATGTTACCTGGTAAATGGGAAGAATTACAAGCCCTTAACTGATGGAAATGGCATATAATTCATGAGAGAAAAGTTAAATCTTACTTGGATCAGGAAAAGCAAATACCCTGTGCTTACCTACTCTTCTGCATTAAAAGTCTCTATGTTCAGAGACTTCTGTTTAGTAAACATTTCACAGTCTATTCTTTAAAATTGGATTCTTGGCAAAGCAAGATGTAGATTCCTTACCGTCCAAAATAAAACACCAAGATGCTACCCAAAAGAAAATATTTTTTTCTAAGAAGGTTAAAAAGAAATGTTTATAAAAAGACAGGGAGATAATGGAAATAAGGACCATTGTAGAACAGCAATTTAAAGTTACTGATTTAATCATTCGTATGTAGTAGGGGTATTACCAATAGAAATAATATAACTCAAACAGGCAAGAGTTAAAAATTAGAGAAGCAGATTTTAAAATTAAGAGTATTTTAACACAATAGGACTTTCTATACCATAGGAAAACAAATGGATATAAGAAAGTGTTTTTTAATTATAAGATATAAATAATACTTGTAAATATGTTTTTTTTCCTGAAAATGCAACAATTTAGTACAGTAATTTATCACTTATGCTTAATTAAACTGTCACCTCTCAGGTGTAAATTTTTTGGTGAGTTGTTTTTCTTCCTGTACTTCTTCTGCAGTAGGGTTTAGACCACTCATTATTCAGACTTTTTCCTGATTATTAGTAAGAATTATATGGGTTGGGGCGCTTGGGTGGCTTAGTGGGTTAAGCCTCTGCCTTCGGCTTAGATCATGACCTCGGGGTCCTGGGACTGAGCCCCATATCAGGCTCTCTGCTCGGCAGGGAGCCTGCTTCCCCCCCTCTCTCTGCCTGCTTCTCTAGCTACTTGTGATCTCTGTCTGTCAAATAAATAAATAAAATCTTAAAAAAAAAAAAAAGAATTATGTGGGTTGTGTTGATCTGGGTGTTTCAAGACTGGAAGCAGGATTTCAAGACATATACATGTATTTTACTCAAAAAGTAGCCCATCTTTTCTCTTTCTTTATACTCCACCTCACAGCTTAAGTCTCATGTAAACCAAGCTGGAGTGGGAACAGGAGTAAATTTGAGAGAGAAAGAGAGAGAATGCCATTTAAATAGGGTAATGAATCTTCTATAATCCCAGACTCCTTTTTCAGCTAGGAACTCGGTTTCCTAAATAGCGATCCTGTGCACCGCAGAATGGCAGTGATAAGACTGAATAATGCAAAGTATTTTTCAATTTCATTCCATTTCATTTTCATCTTGCCTCTATCTCTCTGTACCGTCCTTATTCCTCTGGCTTGCTGCTCTCCAAGATTCAAATGCCCTTACCTACCCTGACCATGGTGAAAGGGAAATGAAAATAGTTCAAAATTTACTCTCAGAAAATCTGTCCCCCATCCCACTCCTCGCCCCTTCCTTCTCTTTCTCTCTTCTACCTATCTGCATCTGAGAAAGGGTTTTTAAAAATGATGGTTTGTATCTCACTTGTGAACAACATCTTAGTACTGTTCTTCAGACCAAAAAAAAAAAAAAAAACAACTTGTTTTTCAAAACTACATGGTGAAATAATTCCCACTTTTGGGTAAAAAGAGCTATAGCATGCATGAACCAGACAAATCAATGTAAGGTGCAAAAGGAAACAACTGAAGTCTTATTCACAGTCTGAGTTATAAAAGTGCATGCCTGCAAACCAATTCAGCTCAAAGACAGGACACTTCCCAGTCAGATAGGACCATTCTCAAATAAATACTTAGAATTTGGCAGAACTTAATTCTCAAAGGAAATTGCAATGAAAAATAATTATAGCAATTTTAGAGACCTGCTGAATTCATTTTATAGTCAGCATTAACTTCAAGTAAATTACAACAAAAAAAATACATCCACAGCTGCTCCCATTCACCGCAGTGTGCAAAAGCACGGTGACATCCGGGTGAAATGCTCACAAGCACATGAAGCAGTAACCAGAGTCATTTTGTGTTTGAAACACTGTGAAAGGTTAATGAGTTGCACACCCAAAAAATTTGCAAGCCAACTCATTAAAACTCCCATAGATTTCTATACCCTTAAAGGTACTATTCGTTTTCCATTTATTTTTCTTCTGTTTTAAATAAAAATCTAAAAAGCAGTTTTTAATTTAACAAAGAAATAGGTTCTGATGGCCTCTGAATTATAATGAAAAGTTCATTAAAACAGAGTTACAGATGTGCTAACCATATACTCAGGTGTATAGCATGTAAGTGCCCTCAGTCTGGCCAAGCCAGCCCACACCATATAGAGGCTGCTCACAGACCCAGCTAACATTTACTTCTGTGATCACTTCCAGAGAGCATGTGTTTGTTATCATAAACGTTTCAGAGGAGAACACAAAACAGGACTCCTCTGCAGTCAGCTGGAGTTTCCTTACCTTCCCACGCCTCCCCAGAAAGTTCAGTTTTTCCTTACATCTTTCAGGAGAAGAATTTTTATAATTTTCTTGTATGAGATCTATCTACTTACTTTCCTTTTATTCCTAAGGTCAAATTAAAAAAAAAAACTGACCTTCAATTTTATTAGATCTTAAATGAAAGATTTTGGGGGGGGGAATACTTTGAAAAAATTTTATTTCATTAAACTAACTTTTTAAAATCAATTACATTTTCATATGCTTTACCTTGAGTTCCATTCAATCTTCTTCTCATAGCTGAGACTATTAAAACCTGGAGAAACTTTTGCTGAAAACCAGAAACTTATAAAGTAGAAAAGAAGCTGAAAGGTGAAAAAACTGGTAATAACACTGTTGAAGACCAGTTTGGTGTTGGTGTCCATATTTCTTCAACCTGTTAAGAAAAAAAGATGGGCATCAATTGCTTTAAATTGCTCATAAGAAATCTAAATTAATTTTTATTTTAAGAATACATGCTTATATTTTTAATAATTTATCTTAATTTCGCACAAATATAAGAATACAAAAAAACTAAAGGACTTTTAAGTCTTTATTAGCTATTTGTCATGTATCTTGTATTTGTATTTAAAATAAAAGGGAAAAGCCATCCTAAATATCTCACTATTATCAATTTTAGAAGGAAAATTTAACAGCATGATTTTCAACATTATCTAAGTCTTAGAGTTTAACATTAAGAGGGCATTTCAAGTACTATAACTGAAGGTATTCTTTTAGTAATATTTTTAATTAAATGTAGGAAAAATCACCTGATTTCTCTATGCTTCAACTTCCTCATCTATGAAATGAGTCCATTAGATAATTTCTAAGAAACAATTAGGCCAAAAATAATAATAAAACTAAGATTAACTACAATAGCAAAACAAAAAATAATTACACTATAAAAACTAATTGTACAGTGAGACAAATGACATTTTAAAACAAAATTAAAATCTTAGGAAGAAGAATACCATCTTAGAAAAGAACCATACCACTGTTGCTGCTTTAATTAGTATTTAACTTTTAAAAAGTATTCTGCAATCACACACATCCTTGGACCAAAAATCCACCATGGCTTTTTATCTTTAAAATATAAGATTTTTATAAAAGAGCTTCAGGTTTTAAGGGTAGAGTTAGAAGAACAGCAATATGCATATATATAATATGCATATGTACTCATTCAAAATATGTTTTCCAGCTCACTGAACTGAACTTTATTTGGATCCTAAAAATCTTAGGAACATTCAAACCAAAAGAAAGACACTAAAGCATTTGCTCATATCCAGCAAATATAGCATTTCTAGAAATGGCTCCATCTTTGATACAGCTGACCCTCAAATGAAAAGGAAATGAATCAATACATATTTCCAGCTGCCTAATGTGAAGAAATAAAGTCACCTACTGAAGCCAATTCACTAGAGAAAAACCAAGTCATTGACTACACTAGCAATAACCCCACTTCATTCCCCTCCAACCAGGACCTTGTAATAAGAATCAGGCTCCCACAGGGCCCCTTCTGACAGAACTCATGTGTCTGTAATGAGTTCTTTCCCCATTCTTTCTTTCTTGTGTGTGTGCTCAGTAAAAATATTGATATTATAATTCTTCTCCGTGAGATTCCATTAAATTTATTGCTCATTTACTTTTTTTTTAATTCAACATGTGTTTTAGGGTATTAAAAATTTAATTTGTGATCTTTTAGCCTAGGTTTAATATTAACCAAATAATACATAAAAGTTTTGTACATAAATTAAATATCATTATAATTCACTAAATGAAATGTAAAAGGGAAAATGTTTTCCTAAGATTAAAGCAAATGGGGATCTGGAGGCCAGGTGGGCAGATAAATGAAGAAAATGAAACCAGTAACCAGAAAAGAGTGGACAGTTTAATCTTCAATGTGAGAATGGTTTGCTCTGAAGGGTTCTCTATGTTCTCTGCTAGTCCTGGAGGGTGGCTGGACATGAGCTACTTATTTACTTTGGTTAAAATTCAACCTTATAATGTGCATTTGTTTCATTAATGTTTGCTAAAGGTATATTATAAAACATAGTAGGTATTACACAACATTATCCATTTTATGAACTGCTAACCAGTACATTAACAAAAAAACACTCAAAAAAGTCACCATTAAGAAATTCCTCATTCCTAGTGGAAGAACAAACATTATTAAAATGCCTATACTACCCAAGGCAATCTACCCATTTAATGCAATCCCTATCAAAATACCACCAGCATTTTTCACAGAGCTAGAACAAGCAATCCTAAAATCTGTATGGAACCACAGAAGACCCTGAATAGCCAAAACAATCCTGAAAAAGAAAAGCAAAGCTGGAGGCATCACGATTCTGGACTTCGAGTTATATTACAAAGCTGTAGTCATTAAAAAGTACAGTACTGTAAGAGATTCTTAATTTCAAGAAACAAACTGAGGGTTGCTGGAGTGGAGGGGGTTTGGGGAAGATATATGCTATGGTGAGCACCGTGAATTGTATAAGACTGATGAATCACAGACCTGTACCCCGAAACAAATAATACGTTATATGTTAATAAAAAAATAATTAATTAAAAAAGACAGTATGGCACTGGCACAAAAACACATATACATCAATAGAACAGAATAGAAAACCCAGAAATGTACCCCAACAACTATATGGTCAACTAATCTTTGATGAAGCAGGAAAGCATATCCAATGGAAAAAGGATAGTCTCTTCAACAAACAGTGTTGGGAAAACTGGACCACTTTCTTATATCATAGACAAAAGTAAATTCAAAATGGACCAGAGACCTAAACATGAGACAGGAAACCATCAAAATCCCAGAAGAGAACACAAGCAGCAACCTCTTTGATTTGGCAGTAGCAACTTCTTACTAAACACATCGCCAGAGGAAAGGGAAACAAAAGCAGTAATGAACTACTGGCACTGCATCAAGATAAAAAGCTTCTGCACAGTGAAAGAAACAATCAACAAAACTAAAAGGCAGTCTATGGAATGGGAGAAGATACTTGCAAATGACGTATCAGATAAAGGGCTAGTATCCAACATCTATAAAGAACTTATCAAACTCAACAGCCAAAGAACTAAATAATCCAGTTAAGAAATGGGCAGAGGACATGAATAGACATTTTTCCAAAGATGACACAGATGGGTAACAGACACATTAAAAGATGCTCAACATCACTTGGTATCAGGGAAATAGAAATCAAAACCATGATGAGATACCACCTCATCCCTATCAGTAGGGCTAAAATTAACAACACAGGAAACAACCGATGTTGGCGAGGATGCAGACAAAGGGGAATCCTCTTACACTGTTGGTGGGAATACAGGCTGGTGCAGCCATTCTGGAAAACAGCATGGAGGTTGCTCAAAAAGTTAAAAATAGAGCTACCCTATGACCCAGCAATTATATTACTGAGTTTTTACCCAAACAATATAATGGATACTGATTTGAAGGGGCACATGCACCCTGAGGTTTACAGCAGCATTATCAATAATAGCCAAATTATGGAAAGCATCCAAATGTCCAACAACCAATGAATGGATAAAGAAGAGGTGGTACAGACACACACACACACACACACACACACACACACACTGGAATATTACTCAGGCATCAAAAGAATGAAATCTAGCCATTTGCAACGATGTGGATGGAGCTAGAGTGTATTATGCTAAGCAAAATAAGTCAGTTAAAGAAAGACAAATACCATATGATTCACTCATATATGGAACTTAGGAAACAAAGCAGATGAACATATGGGAAAGCAGAAAAAAAGAGAGAGGGAAGCAAACCATAACAAACCCTTTTTTAAAGATTTATTTGAGAGAGAGAGAGGAAGAGAGAGAGTGTGTGTGTACAGGTGCACAAACAAGGGGTGGGGCAGAGGGAAAGGGAGATGCGGAGCTCACTGTGGAGTTCAATCCCAGGACCCTGAGATCATGACCTGAGCCGAAGGTAGATGCTTAACTAAGTCACCCAGCCACCCCACCATAACAGACTCTTACAGACAGAGAAAAAAAAAAAAAGAGAGAGAGAGAGAACAAACTCTGGGTTGAAGGAGGGAGGTGAGTGGAGAATGACTAAATGGGTGATGGGAATTAAGGAGGGCACTTGTGAAGAGCACTGGGTGTTATGTGAAGGGATGAAACACTAAATTCTACTTCTGCAATAAGTATTACACTATATATTAACTAACTAGAATATAAATAACAATTTGGAAGAAGAAAAAAAAAACTCCTCATCCTTTCAAACGGTAGTTTTTGTTAAGTGTTTATTATACTGGCTATTTTATATTTCTCACAGAAAGACTCTCATTTAACTGGGGTCTTTGGAGTACATGTTGAGCCTCCCTTGGCAAAAATGTTTCATTTAGGGACGCCTGGGTGGCGCAGTTGGTTAAACGACTGCCTCCGGCTCAGGGCGTGATCCTGGAGTCCCGGGATCGAGTCCCACATCAGGCTCCCAGCTCCATGGGGAGTCTGCTTCTCCCTCTGACCTTCTCCTCGCTCATGCTCTCTCTCACTGTCTCTCTCTCTCAAATAAATAAAATAAAATCTTAAAAAAAAAAAAAAAATTAAAAAAAAAAAAATGTTTCATTTAAAACTAAAGAGCTCCATATAGTCGAGTTGTGGCTTCTATTAAAGGCTCAACGGACAGAAGCTAATTAAATTGTTCTACTCCCAGCTTTGCTTCTTATTAAGCAGCTGCTTGCTTCATCAGTCATGCCAAAGCAAGGACAAATCCAAAGATTTTTTTTTTTTTTTCTATATATTCACCCCCCCCCAAAAAAAAAAAAAACAAGGCTTCTGGTAGAAAGCAAATGCCACTCTTCATTCACTGAACCAGGCAAGAAGCAGAGAAAATGGATAAAATCAAACAATTCTCATTCCTGACATAGATTAAGAATCTTGGAGAGTTAGGTGACTATTAAGTAGAAGAACACATAGTAAAAATAGGAAAGTATTCGACCTGGGTCATGTACCTCTACATGTGGCTGGGATACTACCCTAGGAAGGAATAGCCAGAACAAAAGTGGGAAATATTTCTGTGGCAATTTACAAGGGACATGTAGACATGAACTTTACAATGTCATTAGCCCATCTTGATTCACACCCAAGAAACTCTTCCAGAGGCCTCCTGAATACAAATGATACTTGAATGTTTTCTCCCAAGACAGTTTCCAAAGACTTTAATTCAAGCAGTTTTCCTAGAAGAAAAACATATAAAGGTCTGAAGTACACCTCTCCACCATTAGCTTGTAACAGCCTTTCTCCAGCAGGACTCTCAGAGGCAGGGCCACAGGAAACAGCGTAGCCAGGCTGACTCTGCCCTCACTTCAGCTGACAGTTCATCCGACATCTGTCACATGTCCACCAGCCCTGGGCCAGAACTCAGAATACTAAATGGGGAACATGCTTATAGGCCAGTGGGGAAGCAAAGAAACCGATAACCACCACACAGAGTGCCAAGCTCATGGTGCTAAGGGGATATTCCCTGCTTTCAGCATAGTGACTACCCTGCAGAGAGGACCCATGGACAGTGAGGAGGTATCAAGGGTATTTAATATAAACCAACAAGGCATCTTCTCTTCTATTAAAATCCCCAAACCCTTTAATGCTGAAGGGTAAGACTCCGTTCCACCAGCAGAGTCTAGAACTACTGACTTGGGAAAACAAAGGTAACTCTCATTTCCCATGTTCATTATTCCCTTGTAATACAAGGGCTTCCCCAGGGAGTGTGTCAGAATTGCCAATGCCATCTCCAAACACACAGACAACCTCACTCTTTTCCATTCTGATACAACATGAACCACTGCATAGTGGTTAGCAGTAAAAACATTAACATGAAGAGGGAAAGGTCTTCTGGGGTTGTCCTTAAGGGCAGCAAGGAAGGGGAAAGAATTCTTCGTGCTTAGGATTCCTCTTCCCATCTTTCTTGAGCTCCCTTTCCTCTTTCCCACACTAATTCCACACACTCACTGGTCTCAAATCTCCAGTTCTCTCTCTCTTACAAAAGATACAGTTTATTATTTCACCAAAAAATGGAGACTGTCGAGCATGAACTCCCTCAGTGTTGCAATGTCTACTACCTCCCCTGCCCCAACACAGAACCTCTTCTTTGCACACTATAAACTCTGCCTAGGTGTATGCCCCACACCTTCAACATGGCTTCAGCTGTGTGCAACCAAACATCCCCCAGCATACCAGTCCTGGATGGTCACCTTTCCTCCGGATGGCTCCATATGGGCATCCTGGAGGCCCCATAGACTCTATATGATCTGAGCCAAATTTAATCCCAGACCAGTCCTTCTGCCAGGGTTCTGCATCTCGGAGAACGATACTATCAGCCACCACACTTCCCCCATCTTCCAGTCTAGAAGAGTTCAGTCACTCTAGTCCCCTTCCTATCCTTTATTCCCATAATTAACTGACTGCCAAATCCTGGCAGATTAAAGATTAGCAAATGGAGGATAACTTAATTCCAGTAAAGTTCTGGAAGTTCCTCATGACAGCCTTATGAATAATATAAACAAACATGACTGGAAAACAAAATCAGGTAAATCCGGAACCAGCTGAAAAACTAGAAGCAGCATGCAGATCAGTGATCTGAAACAGACCTGAGAAATATCTCCTGCTATCCTATAAGATTCTCTCTTTTTGGTCTGTTATTAGCAACATTTTTTACAAATATTCACATGGTACTCAATCTGCATCTAATGCAGAGCCAGGAAATATAACTAATATAATGGGTTAACAGAATCAGGTTTCAGAAATGTCTTCATAAGCTGAAATAGTCCCAATCAGAAAGAAAAAGTATACTAGGAATAAATGTTTTAAAGGCAATACCCAAGTACAGGATTTGATATAATAGCTATATACCACCCCCCAACACACACACACACATGGGAAGCCTGAGCATTTTAAGTTACACAAACCAATGAGAGATAATAAAGTAATGAAGATATGAATAACAAAAAAAAAACTTCAGGCTCATTTATAGTCAGCATAAAAGCATGCCTTTGGATCAAGATACTTATCAGTCTTACTTTACTCTGAATTAATCACATACCATCGGGAACAAGATTACTTAGAAAGGACTCAAGAGCATTCTTTAAACATCTTCACTGTGGTGTGGAAAAGTGAAAGAGGGAACTTATTCTGCATTATTCAAAATGGCACAAGTGGGCAAAAATTACAGGGAGGGAAGAGTTCAGCTTAATTTAAGGAAGAACCTTCTAATAATTTAGAAGTGCCCAAGCATCCATCATGAAGTGGTAAAGGGACCTCAATGGGGTGGACCCGGGTCTCTGAGAGCACTCTCAAAGAAAGATTCTGGGATTCTAGGATTGAACTGATCTTTGGTATCTAAAAAGCCAATTTTGCATTCAACACTACATAAGCTTCTCAACAGTCTATCATTCAGGGTTTTAAAAAATGAAAATTACATATGTAGGAAAATAATAAGTACATGTTAACTCGGTGGAGTGTACATAGACTTGGTTACAGGCTTGACACTAAAGCTCCTCCCACGCTTGCTGTGTGACCTGGGACGGATTACTAAATGAGCCGTACCTGAACCTCAGTTCCCTGAAAAATGGAGGTAACAGTAGTAACTTGGCATGGGGCATAAACCACATGTTTGTTGGACACTTAGAATAGTACTTGGCATGTGGTGCACATTAAGTTTCTGCTTCCACCATCATCTGTTCCCAGCGGCAAGAAGGCATGCAATTGCTGGGTCTGTCACCACTCCAGCCAAGGGCAGTAAGACCACTATCTAGCCACTAAGGACCCTAACTCATCCCTGTTTACATTAGTCAACACACACATGCAAGTGGACCCCACTGCAGAAATCCATCCTCTACCACATGACTATCTCTGTCACGCTCTTAAGTTCTTTCCCAGCAGCCACCTGACCCAGCCCTTTATTCTGTGCACCTCCCAAATCCTTTCTAGTAGTCCCCCAGGGGCTGCTGCTCCATGCCCAGGAAACAGATCTCTATCCTTTGCCTCTCCTGTATGCTCTGAGGACCACCTCCCTTCCCTGCAGCCATCTCAGGTCGTGGCTGCCCGGTCTCCCACACTTTGGAGTCAGGAGGTGGCCCTATGTCCTCTTGGTTCCTCACAGTCTCCTTCAGGCCCTGCTCCTCCAGTCCCCTGCCCCCCAGTAAACATCCAGCAAACTTTGGTCCTGCTACTTAGTTATACCGCCTCTCCCTCTCCTCACTGGTATTGTGTTCCAACCTCCTGGATGTTTCCTCCCAGCCAGAGACTTTGGTCTCCGTTCACTAGTATCTTCAAGCCCTGATACCATCCTGAATGACTTCTGCTGAATGACTCTGCTGAAGGTACAGGTTTCCTTAACAACCCAGTCCTTCTTTCCTTCATGGGAAATAGCACCTCTTCCATGCCACCTCAACCACTCATGGGCCTTTACTGTCCCATACTCACCATTTTCTGCCTTGACAGTAACATCCCAAGTAGTCCCCTGCTGACCTTCCCTTCAAGTGTGCTCAGTATTACAGTATTTTCGAGTCCACTGACTTCTTGGCTCGGTCCCAACCTGCTAGCCCTTTCCTGTGTTTTACTTCCCTCTTTAATCAGCTTAATTCCTTGAGCCCATCATTTCAGTAATACTCTTACTAACACCCTACATTCCCTTTCCACTGCCAAGAGCTGGCAAAACTCCAACCCCAGAACTGCTCAACTATTTACTCAGCAATGAGCCCTAAACAATCAGAGCACTGTTGGGAAGTGCCACACACCGGAAGGGATTGGGGCTGGTGAGTGAGAAAGGGCAGAGGGATCAGAGGGCCCTCAACACTGCATGGCACTCCCATCTCACTGCCCCAGCTGCTCCTCTCACACACCACCACTCATTTTCCAAGTCATCCCCAGGTTTCAAACCTCTAACCATCACCCCCATTCTCAACAGATAACCCCTCATCCGACCTCACAAAAGTACAGAAGCCAACATGTGAAAATGCGATCACACTATCGACCACACAAATGACCTGCATCTTCACCCATCTGTCCTTCCACCTCAGGCCAACCTCTCCAACAAGTGCACTTGGGATCCAACCTTTCTGGCTGCCTTGGGAATCTTCTGCTCCCCAAGATCCTTTATTCTCTGCAACTAGATCTTTCTATTGGCTTTTAAACAGGCTCAGGTTTTCAGTAGAAACAAAAATCAACAAATCCACCAGCTCTTCTTTAATCCAACAGTTTTCACTCTTGCCCTCTCTCCCCTTTCCCCCATTCCCTTAAAGGACAAAGTTCTAGAAAGGTGTATCCATATGATCATCATTTCTCATCTCTCTTGATCTTTAGCCCACTCCGTTCTTGTCCCTACCTTCAATAGCCCCCTGAAATAGCTATTACTAAGGTCAACAAGGACGCCTACATGTGGCCTTCATGTTACCTGAACTCACATTACTGACCACTTTCTCCCTGTAATACTTCCTTTCCTGTGCTTCCCTAACACCTTGCTTCATCCTCTCTCCAGCCACAAAGTAACAGAATTCCCTAAGGCTCAATACCAGACCCTCTGCTCTCTACTTGTTTCCTATGTGATTTCACCTATACCTGTGACATCAGTAACCACTTACATGCAGAAAAATACCACGTTTAACTGTCCATCCCAGATCTCTCCTCTAAGCTCCTGATGTACACAGACAACTGCCTACTTGTCAGTACGACAATTTCAAAGGCATCTCAAACCAAGCTCATGACTTGACCCCAAAACTTCTAGGTTCTTCATCTCACTGAATGATAGCATTGTACATCCACATTTCACAGCCAGAACCTAGAAGCCATCCTTTAATAACTTGTTTTCTGTACATTCCTACTATGTGCCATAATCCAATCCACTGAGTCCTATGGTGGAAATCCTACTTTTAAAAGCATCCATTTTTCTCTAGCTTATGACCATCACTTTTCTGGACTGTCAGCAAACCAGAAGGCTATCTGTAAACAGACTGGAGGACTCCATGGGAATCTTCACGAAAAGCTGCTTCTGATTATGTCACCTCCTCACTTACCCACAACTTAAAACCTTCAATGGTTTCCAAGAGTTCTTATGAGGATCCTACTTTCTCCAGCCTCAATTGGCACTTGCCCTCACTTGCTAAACTCCAGCTTATGTAACCTTTCTGTTCCTTACAGGTGCCATGTTCCAGGCCTTCACAAGGCCTTTGGAGAACCTATCCCTCACCTCCCACCCTGACTCCCACTCCCAGGTTAACTCTCATACTTATTCAGCTCTCAATCAACCCTCACTTCCTCAGAGAGGCCTTCTCCAGGCTTGGGCACCAGATAAGGTATGCCCTTATCTGCTCTCAGAGTGCCAAGTCCCTCCCCTTTATAGCTGCAATTTATTTTTAAAAATTTTTTAAGTATACTGACATGCAACGTTGTATTAGTTTTAGGGGCAGAACACAGTAATCCAACAGGTCTGTATGTTATGCTATGCCCACTACCAACAGAGCTCCCATCTGTCACCAGACAACACTATTACAGTCCACTGACTGTATTCCCTACGCTGTGCTCTTCATCTCTGTGACTTACTCATTTTGAACTGGAAGCCTGTGTCTCCCACTCCCGCTCACCCATTTTGCCCACCCCCACCCCCACTCTTCTGGCAACCCTCAGTTTGTTCTCTGTATTTATAAGTCTGATTTGGCTTTTTGTTTGCTTTTTTATTAATCTGGTTTCTTTAGACTCCACATGAGTGAGATCATATGGTATTTGTCTTTGTCAGTTAAAGCTGCAATTTAAATGAATGTCTCCTTCCCCCAGTGAAATGTGAGCCTTGTAAAGGTGGGAAACATGGACATTTTCCCCCTCCATACCCATACCTAACACAGGCCTGCTACATAGCATGTGCTCAGTACATGTCTATTAAATAAAATGATAAAAACAGGCATTCATATCCTTACATGGGCTTTCCATTCTGCTGGTATCTCATCAGCAGCAGGTCTTTCATTTTGCAGTATGGTCAGAATATTGGAAAAAGAATATTCTAAATCGACAACTCTTGTATTACAGCATGAAAACATATTTACTTCTGAAGGATCCTCACCTCAATGGCCAGACCAAAGAGTCCTGATGAACTAACACTGAATATGTGTTTTAGTCCATTTGTATTGCTCTAACAAAGTACCACAGACTGGATGGTTTATAAACATCAGAAACTTATTGTTGCCCATGGTTCTGAAGTCTGAGATCAGGGCACCAGCATGATTTGGTGAGGACCTGCTTCCACGTCATAGATTTCACATGGCAGAAGGGGCAAGACAGCTCAGTGGGGTCTCTTATAAGAGCACTAACCCCATTCATGAGGGCTCCAACCTCAAGACCTCCTCACTTCCCAAAGGCCCCACTTGTTGCTACCACCACCTCTGGAGGTAAGGATTTCAACGTAAGAATTTGCTGGCAGGGGCGGTGGGGGGACACATAAACATTTAGACCTTAGCAGTAGCATATATGGCTTCTCCATCCCGAACGCCTTATAATAAATGGTAGGTGTTCAAAAGTTTCATAATAATTACAATCTGCACTGTATTTTCACTCTTATCAAATACGTAAGTACTTATTTATTGATTTAGCTACATCAGTAGGCCTAACATGTTAAAGTACTTTAGAAGTCTCTATTTGCAAACTGAGAGCTATTTATAAATGAACACATGACAGCAGAAGGCATTTACCAAACTGAACAAACCAAAACCCTATCCAAAAAAGTCATACCTACACCTTACCCAATCATTCTAGGTTCTGAGGTTTTTTGTTTTTGTTTTTTTAAGATTTTAGGTATTTATTTGAGAGAGAGCCAGAAAGAGAGAGAGGAGAAAGGGGGCAGTGTGTGTGTGTGTGTGTGTGTGTGTGTGTGCACGCACACGCACGGGCAGGATCAGAGGGAGAGGAAGAAGCAGGCTCCCCCGTGAGCCGGGAACCCAATGTGGGCCTCAATCCCAGGACTCTGGGATCATGACCTGAGCTGAAGGCAGACGCTTAACCAACTAAGCCACCCAGGTGCCCTCATTCTGGGTTTTGTTTGCATTTTCATATGGGTGGTACACTTCAATTATCTGTCCAAATGCTCATAAAACACAATTAACCAGAGACAATAAACCATCCCCCCCAGTAAAGAATAACTATTGCACTACCCACTCTTTTCTTTTATTCATGTAAAAACCATTAACCATCTAATCAAATACCTATAAAGCTCTCAACTAACTACAGTTACAGTTTTGGGGTTTTATTGTCATTACTATTATTTCAATTCTATATTGAGATCTATATGAAAAAAGTTAGGAAAATTATGCGCAAAAAACATTCCACCTCTCTTCCTTTTCTGAGCATCATGTTCAAGAACCATTAGCACTAGTGTAAAAGTCTACGGGAAGCCAGTTGCATAAAAGTTAACCTAACTTCCATAAATCCTCCAATATTCATGGTACTGCTTTTTAAACAGACGCAATGGGAAGAAAATGGACACTAAACCAGAAGAGGCTAAGGAACCCTACATTCGTATGATTAAATCATACTCCCTTTCTCACAGATATGATGCCACTTAAGGTCTAATAAGGAACTGCTCATGGTGATAGCGAAGATTTCTCTATGGTTCCTCCCTGTCACTTAAGATACTAAACTTTGAATAAGGGTATCCTTTATATTTTTCCCATTCCTTCAATCCTTTTTTTTTCAAGAGCATATAACAGAATTCAAATTTCAGAGACACTCTTTGATTCTGTTACACACGCTGGCAATGCAAGGACACCTCTTTGAAATAATTTTTTGAATTATAAATCATTTTAATGATAGCAAAAAATAAAATATTTAAGGTTATATATTCACCCATTTCTAACCGGCCTTTATTTTCCCCACCATCCTATGTAATAATTACAATCACGGCATGTATGAAAAGGAGGGAGGCTGAAATTCTGTTCCCCAGCTGGTGCTGTTTGGGGAACCCATTCAAGCAACCGTGGGTTGGCCCCATCTTGCTACAGCTCAGAGAACTGTTGTAACAGCTATTCATATTGCTACAGGATCTCTTTAGGACAAGATTTTCCTTTTATCTGTCTCCTTACATCCTATGCTAAATGTCTTCTAGATCTTTCTCTGGTCCCTCTCATCCAGTGTTTTTTTAATTTTCATATCCCAGAGATTCTCCCTGCCCCCTCACATGTACATAATACTTTCTCTGTATATATTCTTATTCCAACCAGCCAAGAAGATTCTGTAGTCTTCCCTTCTACAGTTTGGGGGGGGGGGCGGTGTGGTAGGGACTGATATTTTTTCCACACAGCTCAGAATCCCCACCAAGATATTCTGGCACAGCAAGTGGGGGAGAGGAGGGTGGGGGAGAGGAGGGAGGGTTATCCCAGCTTCTTAGGCTCTCCCTGGGAAGTCTTGCTCTTTCAAGAAATAATTTCTCTCCTGGTTTCCCAGAGCACTTGATCAGGTTTCCCTTCTATTACAGGTATTTTTAATTAGGATTTTAATAAAACGTTTATTCTTATCTTCCTAGCTTATGTTTACTTAAACTTTTTACATGTTCTGGCTACTAACTTCAAAATAAATAAAATGAAATCTAATACAGTTAATCTACGTTGTGTCAACTTTTTAAGTTTTTTGTCTTATTTTTTTATTTCATTTTACACTGACTCTCTGATGCGGGATTTGTTTTTACAAAGCCTAACAAGAAGTGGGGCTGCAAGGGAATGACAGTGGGCAAAGGCCACCTTCCCCAGCTCTCCCCACTGCTCTGTTGATTCCAGACCCCCAATGCATTGAGAATTCTCCCCTTAGAAATTCAGTCCGTTTTCTACAATCTTAAGGCTCAGAGTACAGATAGCACATTTTATTTACTTGGTAAACGTTTCCTAGCATCTCATCCTACTTAAAGCTTTTATAAAGAAGTTTTTGTTTTGGCGCCTGGGTGGCTCAGTGGGTTAAGCCTCTGCCTTCAGCTCAGGTCATGATCTCAGGGTCCTGGGATCGAGGCCCGCATTGGGCTCTCTGCTCAGAAGGGAGTCTGCTTCTCCCTCTCTCTGCCTGCCTCTCTGCCTACTTGTGATCTCTCTCTATTTCAAATAAATAAATAAAATCTTTAAAAAAAAAAAGAAGTTTTTGTTTTGCAAACCTAAGAGCTCCAATGACAGCCACTGGATTTCGGATAAATCAGAATGCCTTAAGCCAGGAGACAATAGTAACTAGAAAATCAGACATATACAGTACTTGACACATATAATAAGAGGTTGGAAGGGTGTACAATTTGAGGGCCCATCTTTAAGGAAGTCAACATTTCAAATACAACACACTCCCCAAACCTTAGAAGAGGTTACTGAGGAGCCCTACAGCAGAAGCAGAGACCAGATGGCACCATGTCACCTGCGGGACTCGGGAAGAGGAACGCATTCCTGCAGCCAACCTCTACCCAACCTCTGATGTCCTTACTTCCTTGCAACTCCCTTCCTGGAAGGGAGCCTCTTGGCTTGGGACATCTCTTGGCTTTCTCCCAACACTGTGAAGTCAAGGAAAAGCTGGACAGAGCAAGATTTTTCCAAATGTGATTTGTTCTTTTGCTAAAGGAATAACTGCCACGCAAGCTGGGAAATCAGAACCTAAGAAGACAGGAAGGTCCTTCTTATCTTTCAACTGTCCATCCAATTACCCCTGAGAGAATCCTTGGGATGCAGACCATCTCTTTTTGCCTGCTCCCCACAGGAACCAGAAACAGCACTGAATGGGTTAAAGGAGCTGAAGAAGAATTTCGCAAATTTCTCTCACCTGTTGAGTCTTAAAATGCATTCCATTCATCTAGGAGAAACCTAGAATCAAATCCTCCTCCCAGAATTTATCAAGTGGCCATGGGCAAGAAGAATATGACCTTTCTGTCTTGCAAGTCCTATGAAAGGGGATTTATCAAGTGGCCATGGGCAAAAGAATATGACCTTTCTGACTTGCAAGTCCTATGAAAGGGGACAAGAATGCCTATGTTGCAAGACAGTTGTCTGGCTCAAGCGAGATGAACTAAATGTACCCAACACAAGGCTTGGCACATGCAGCCACTTGCGATAACTCCTTGTCAGTGTGACACTGCCACTCCAGGGGTGGAGTCTATGCATCTGACCCCAGGAATCTGGGCTGGCCTTGCACCTGCTGAGAAACAATGGGTAGAAAAGAGGCTGTGAGAGTCCTGGGGCCTCAGTAGGCCTCAGAAGACCTAGTAGCATCGGCCTTTTGCTCTCTTGAGTGTTGCTCTAAACCTGCCGGGTAAAGAAACCAGTCTAGAATACTGGAGCATGAGCGATCACCTGGAGAACTGAGACAGCCAGCTGACAGCCAGCACTCAGTACAAGCCACCAGCCATGCTGGCAAGCCCACCCCCATTTTCCAGCCCAGTGCACCCTCCAGCTGAATGCAGCCATATGAATGAGCCTATAACCAGCAGGGTAATTGCCCAGCCAACCACAGAATCATGAGAAATAATAAATCATTGTTTTGAGCCCTTAGGTTTGGGGGTGGTTATTCACGATTACATCAAAACACCACTCAATAAAGGATTGGACTGGTTATCACCCTTCCCTAACCAAAAAATGTTACACCCATCTCTCAAATGGTATCAAGTCACAGCAGGATAGGATATTGGGTATCCAGAGCAATGTGATCATTTCCCCCTCCTTTTAACCTATGGCCTAGGGGCCCTACAGCTTGTTTATACCTCCTATACAGCTGGGAGATATGGTGGCTTCAATGAGAAAAAGTCAAGGTGTTTCTAAATTCTCTAGGTGACCTTTCATTCTGTTCCCTAAGGGTCACTTAAAACCCTATCAAGGTACACGGAGAGTGGTTTCTCTTCTCAATATCTTCCCATAAGATTGCCTTTGTCAGCTGCACTGTTTACCAATAAACATATTTATCAGCATGATGATATATCTGTTTGACACTTGTCAGGCAGCCAAAAAATCTGAACACGGTGACACATTTCCCTGAACCATGTCTCAGGCTAGGAGGTGCTGCTCAAAACAATCACACGAAGCTTCGGGTGACCTCAAGGTTAACATTTACTATAAACCTGAAGTTTAAATTCAGGAGAGGTTCTGTAAAAGTACCTCAGCTTGACCCATAGACTTGGTAATAAAGAACTGTTCTGGGTCAATGCTCTGAGGTAAGACTTGAATGAATGTGGCCATGGAAACACAGACCTAGGTGGTTCATGACACTTGAACTTCCCCAGCTTCACTAAATAAGGTCACGCCACCCCAACCTGTAGATCTCGGAGTCCTGCTGACACTCTCCTATGGGACAACCCGGAAATATTGAAGAGCTCAGAGAAGTGCTCAAGATTTCTTGGAATGGTGGCTCAGAGCCTCTCTCACTCATGGAGCTCATCAATGTGAACATGTGCCATCCTTCCTATACGGCCCAACGACAGACTTGTGCATGTGTGTTGTTAAGAGGAAAAGATTTCATCCACTGTTATAGTTCTGATACACTGGTGGTGGCTGAGAGGATGGGTGAAACAGGTGATGGGGGAATTGAGGAGTGCACCTGTCCTGACAAGTGCCAGGGGCCATATGGAAGTGTTGAATCACTACACTGTATACTTGACACTAACAGGACATGCTGTATGGCAACGGGAATTTAAATAAAGTCTTTAAAAAATAAATAAATAAACATCCTCCCTTCTTGCTTTGTAAGTTGGAAGCCTAGAAATCCTGGGCAAGTGGGTTCTACTCACAGAAATTCTACTCAAATGATACATTCAGTACTATAGAAAAAAAAATGGTCTAAGAACAATACCAGATTGCTGTTTTCATCTGTCCTCTTATAGCACCCTTGGACTTCCCCCTCACCATAATGACCTTTCATTGAGGACTTGCCAAGACATGAGACCCCTGACTAGCACGGAGGAACGTGGTATGAAACAGCAGCATAAGTCAAGGTGGCTAGGTTTTGCCGTACAACACTGGGGATATTGTTGAGAATGCTGGCCATTGCAGATGCAGTGTTTTCTGGCTGAAAATCCAAAGGGGAAATTTCTCTCACCTCCTAGAACCAGGAACAGATGGATTTCTCCAATCTGGTTTCTCTTTGGGACACTTTGAAGCTCTTTGTGGACTGCTTGCTTCTTCTCTTATAGAAGAATACTTATAGGCTGCTAGAATACTTATAGCCAGAACTTCAAAGTACACTAACCAATTTCACTCATAACTCCCTCTTATTTTCCTTTGGCTTATATTTCTTTCTCATCCTAAAGTCACCGTATCTTGTCCTATTGCGTGCATCTTTGTAAGCCATCCCAAAACACTTTCGGAATTAGGTAGGTATAAGTAAAACTAAAGATACTATCAGCAATGTGTATGCTTAGTTCCCCTACACCAGATGATGAGCCCTGGTCAGCAAAGGCTGTGCACTGCCCTGCTAGGAAATCCTTAGAGTGTCCAGTGCTATCATTTCACTGCTGAATGGATATTTAGGGAATTAAATGGTAGAATAAGTAAATTTTGACAGCACTCTGTTAACTGAATTTTAAAATACTACTGAAGTGCAGTACTAAAGTGTACTTTAAAGTCTACTAAAGATTTCATCTTTTATCCTCCAAACAGGAATGTGTCAAAGGAGGCATGTACAAGGGTGTTTCCCACAACATCAGAAGCAGCTCTCAGGGTCACTGATAGGGGAATGATAAAATATGCTGGTGCAGCCACACTATCACAGGCTAAACAGACATTTAACTAAATGAGACGATACCAAAGGGCATTCACCCATCACATGCTATGGGTGGAGGAGAAAAAAAAGAGCAGGAAGTGAAATAATACATTTTTCGTAAATAGCTAACTGGCTTTTTTGACATCTGTAAAGAAGAAGGACTAACTGGCTGTATGTGGGAGTGAGATCAGGGAAAATGGGAGCTGGAGAAAGGGAAAGAAGTAAATGGTCATCTTCTTGAGTATTGGTTATTTTCATGGTTTTTCTTTATGTTATTTATAACAAGAAAGTTTCACTTTTGTAATTAAGAAATAAAAAACACTGATGACAACATGCAGTGACTTCAGGTTGTAAAGCATTCTGGAATCCTCAAAATGTTCAACGTCTCAAGGGTTTAGTTGGGAAATACTATGCTGGGATCCTCCAAACAAGCAGTCTTTGCTCTGTGGCTAGGCCTTCCCTATGGACAACTCAGCCTCCCTCCCTTAGAGCCTTTATCCTGCCATGGATTCCTCCACAAAGCAGGGAAGAAATTGATCTGTTTAGTGACATACACACAGGTTACTAAAATATGGAAAGGCAAAGGATCTTTCTCAATTAGAACACAGCTGCAGTCTTTTTAAGTCCTTAAAATAGCATACAGTATATTATAAAGCACTTAAATTCTTAATCATCTCAATGTTTTTTTACATGTGTTAGAGCAAAACATGTTAACTGAGCAAGACTAGTTTGGTGATCATGTCCCTAAAATGTTAGAACTTTGTAAAGGGGGAGGGTTTAGTTGTTCTAAATTTTTCACCAAATGAAAATTCCTCCTTCCCCCATTCCACTCAATAAATACACACCAAATAGGGAGAAGTTTTCTATGCCTTCAAATGTACTTTTGGAAGGTTTTTTAAAGCCAATCTGGAGAAAACTAATTAAATTAACTTAACCAGGACAGATTCTCCGTGTCCCCAAAGTGTAAAAATCAAATCAAAACCAATGTATAAACTCATCAATGAATGGTTACTTCCTAGGTGGCCCCGGCAGGATCGGGCAGATACCGGTGCAGCATGGGCCAGGATCCCAACACTGGACTCTACAGGAACAGTCAGGTGGATACCATAAGTCCAGAGCTCAGAGATAACATCAGGGAAAGTTCAAGATATACACAGGACAGCCAAGGAGAAGGAACGAGAAGCAATGAAAACGTATCACCTAAGGTAAGAAAATCAAAGCAAGGATGGGTCAAAGAGAGGATCCAACTAAACAGAATGTGGATGATAAACACAAGCAAGTAAACAAGCAACCCCAGTGAACTGTGACACTTGTGCACACTGCCCTCCACGCTTTGCTGTGCTCACTCACTGGTCACAGGGCCAGTGACAAGGCAACCAAAAGCATGCAGATAAACTTTTCCCTCGATTAACTCCAGGCTATGGTTACTGGACATTTCCTCAAGGATGGTGGATGCTGGCTTCTGCCTCACCTAGCTCCCCAAGAAGCTTTTGAAGACCATAAATAAGGATTCCAGTTCGATGGTGAAACAGGCATCTAAGGAAGCTTTGATAAGCTAACCCTTTCACACAAGGTAAGGAGAATACATTCCAATCCTCTGTAAGCAGCTAATTTCCTAATGAGCTTCATCAGCAATAACACATCCCGCCCGCTTCTGTTAAGAACTTCTCAAAGCTCTAAGAGGAATTATGAACGCACACACTGCACTGTGAGCCCTTCTGTTCCCTATCCAGCTGATGAAAGTGGACATGGCCTAAACCCACCAGCCAGTCTGTTCTGGATCCACTTATCCTCTTCACCTACGGAGAGAAATCTGCTCTAAAGACACTGTTTTCAAATCCCAAGTTTACTCCTTCCATGCTTCCTTTTTCCTCAAAACCAACTATTTTGCTTTGAAGTAGACAGAATCAGCAGGGAGTTTCCCCTTTGCACTTGTCCATCCAGCTGCCTACGCCAGTGTGAGTCCTGCACCCATGTGACACCAGATGAGTCCTCACACCACCTCCTGTCCCCAGCAACAGAGGTCCCAATTTCCCAATCAATTGTGTTCCCCTCCAGCATCTCCAACCTGAATGCAACCTATTTATCTACTCATTAGGCAAATGATTTCCAAACAGTAGACTCTGGTCTGCTAACAAGTGAGGATTTTTCAGAATACTGAACAGGAACAGAAAGCAAAGAAACAGAAACAGAAAACAGAATGCTATATAGTAAGGGTGCATATTGTTTCATGAAACTGGTTTCAGATGCACCTACACTTACTTATGTCCTGGGTTGCAGTGCAAAAAAACCATTTTGTACTGTGTTGTAAAATCCAGAAACGTTTGAAACACTGCTTTAGATAAGCCTTTGTCCCCTTAGTCAGACTACCCCCTTGCTCTCTGTCCCACTGCTCAGCAACTCCCTTCCTCATGCTGGCCCAAGCTCTGAACAGACTTCCAGCTGTCTTCTTCACCCGCTGTTTTCACAAACCTTGGCCTTTTACAATGATTCACAAGCTCCTTCTCATGTATCCAAAGGATTGCCTTCTCCTTGAACAGACCAATGTTCTGAGGGAAAAAAAAAAGATCCTTTGCTATTCCTGCCTTCTTTTCAGGTCTGGGATCTGCTTGCAGAACATCCAACTGTCTCACTCTGAATAACAAACCTCAGAGCAGTAGGACTCCGTTTCTTTGTGTGCTACCTTTCATCTCCAACAAGAAAAAACACCACCAAAGTCGCTCGCACAATGCCTTAGGTTTTCTTACAAAATGAACCTCACTTTCCTGATGTAATGCATTCTCTGGTGTCATACACTTAGTGCCTGATTCCGATGCCAGGTGAATGCAGCTCAGCCCGAGTGGGGAGTTAAAGTCTGGTTCCCGTCCTCAAGAACAGATGGTTACCCCACCTCCATATTGCCATCTTCTTCCTCTTGCAAGGCAAATGGAAGGAGGGAAAGCACAGCAAGGTGGCTGTACATGAGTGGGGGCATCCTTTCCTCTCAAGGACGAGGGCACAAGCTGTCCGGCACAATTCTACCACCCCATCCCCGCTTCTGCCCTCCCTTGTCCACCCTCCCACAATTCTCACCCAGACAATTCATTCATTCTCTTCTGCCACAGAAAAACTCGTTTTCTGTATCTTCCCGTAGACTGCTCAGTTTACTTTTTTCAGCCAAAAGACCTATCCTACTTTTTAACCTTCCAAGAGATATCAAAGCTAAATGGAGCCTTCATCTGTAGGATACGGGCCACTAATTTGAGAAGACGGGAACAGGGAGACACCGAGGTCTGAAGGTTTCTTATGAAACCTTGGTTTCTGCTCATACTTGAGATGCCGGCTTTCAGGGTAGAACATAAAAGTAGGGTGGGAGGAGAGGGCTGCACTAGACTCAGAAGGGCAAGAAACACACTCAGAGGAAACTAGGAGAAGGGGAGGTCTCACCTAGGGCACATTCCAGAATTGGCCTGGAAGCTCTACTACTGGCCCCTTTCTGCAATCTAAGCCCTTTCCCACTTCCTCGTGGGGGAATACAGGGCTCCTTCACTACCTCTCTGATTGCCCGATTATTAGGCAGGCCCTCCATCCCTCCCAGGTCACCATGTCCTCCTCCCTACTCCTTTGCTGGGATCGTTCATCCAACTAGCACGGAGTTAGGTCTCTGATAGCTCCAGCTCCCAAGGCCTCTGTTTACCTTGGTGATCAAATGAATCTCTCCTTCATTAAGATTTCAGAGGAGGAAGGAAAAGACGGGCCAACTCTGGCATCCATACTCCAGGGTGTATTGAGAAGACTCAGCTTCTCTGGGTTAGCTTTGGCCCTTGACCCTTGCCATTCCTAGGCACCTCCAAGTACGCAGCTTTAGTGACGAAAAGCCATTATCCTTTCCAACAAGGTCAAGAGGCTTGGAGGCAAAGGAATAGGAACAGAAAGCTCATAGAGTAAACAATTACAACTAACTGAGCCACTGGTTGCCAAGTGCCCAGCTCCAGACAGGTAAAATGTGTACAAGATCACACAGTAAGGATTCCAGAGCTGGAGGGAGGTATTGTGGCCAAAGGAGTTGCAGGAGTACAAAGAAAAGTAGCACTCTGTAAATATATTCTCAGGGTCATCTGATGGCACAGGAGGGGGAGGTGGCAAGTTGACTAAAGTCCACAGTTTCTGGAGCCATTCTTTCTAATTTTCTAGCATGGCAGGAGTCCACTTTTCTAATTTAGTTCCATCCCTACAATTTAAGGAAAAGATTAACACAGGGGGAAAAATTCTCCACTTCACACTTAGAAGGGAACTGAGATTCTCTGTCATATTACCTTAACTGGCTACAGAAAGATAAAGCTGCATTCCAACCTATATCACGGGCTCACACAGCAGTATCTCTCTCAACACAAACACAGAACAAGATCGATTTTTCTCAACTCCATTTATGACTGGTGAAGATTTTACTAAAATGATAGCTTGTTTCCTGCCTCACACATCAACTCCTAATAACCACATAAACTCTCCCATCTTGTCCCCAAACTGGTACTGGATTCATTTAAACACTGTCAAAGATCACTCTTTAGGAACAATTTTATAATTTCACATAAAAATGTGTGCTACATTAACAATCAGATTATACAACTGAGGGGGGGAAACGTACTGGCCATCAATAGTGACCCTTTAGTGAATTTCGACAACTAAAAGTACTTTCACAGAGGTTTTCCCACCCCCTTGGGGCTGCAGGAATCCCATTTCATGGCTGGGTAAACCAAGGTTCTCGGTTTAATAAACTTGCCAGGGTTACAATGGTAGAGCTGTAAATAGTGCCCAGTCCCTTTCCCACTACTATTCTGCATGAGGTGGCTAAAAATGGGACGCACTTGAGAACTACAAGGGTGACTAAAAGAGTCTTGTTTTATTTAGATGGGGGGGGAGGGGAGACTTACCCACTTGATGCACCTGTGTACCGGCCTCTAACAAGAAAGCTTTCCCTGGCTGCCCCACGCACCCACCCCTTTGGGCTGAGAGCCGGGAAGCTCCCCGGGCAGACCCAGCAGCACGAATCGCGCACCCGGGGGCGCCAGCGGAACGCCGGGCGTACGGGCGGCGCGGGGCCGCGGGCCCCGGGACACCGTCAGCGCCGCGAGCGGCGCGGGAGCCCGCGGGGCCGGGAGGATGCTGCGCGGCCGCGCACACCTGCTGCAACCAGCCCGGGCGCCCCTGGCCGCCTCCGCACTCGGGACGCCCACCCAGCTCCGCGCGCTGTAACCCGCGGCCGCGCTAGGCCGGGGGCGGGAAGCCCCGGCGCCCCTGCCCGCGGGCCGTACTCGGCGGCGCTGGGGAACCGCGGGGCAAAAGCGAGCCCGCCCTTTTCCCCGAACCCCCTCCAAACAGCGTCACCTGTGCCGGGTCCCGGGGCGACTCGCGCGCGGGCGGCGGCTGCACGGGGCCGGGGACGGCGGCGGGTGGTTACAGAAACCTGGTCATCTGGCTCGGCCCGAGGGCTGGCGCCGGCCAGAGTCGCCCCGCGAGATGCTCGGCGGGAGCCAGGGGAGCCGCGGGGCCCCGGGCCGCTCGGAGAAGCAGTCACAGAGACTACAGCTACCGCCGCGGCCGCCGCGCCCGCCCGGACTGCGGGCTCGGGTTACCGCAGAGCGGCTCCTTAAAGGGGCCGCGGCCGCTCGGGCTCCGGCTCCGGCTCCGGCTCCCACTCCGGCTCGTGGCGGCTGCGACCCGCGGCCAAAGTGGGCGGGGCCCCGAGGCCGCTGTAGGGCCGACCTTCGCGAGCTGGACTTGGGTCCCGGAAAGGGCTCCGAAACGGGAACACCCAAGGAGGGCTGCGGTGGGATTCGGGAAGCACACACCTGGCCAGGGACAGGGCGTGCGGTTCCTCCGCTTCCCAAAGCAAGGAGCAAAACTAGCAAGTGGGGAGGAACGGTCTGAGTCCGGTTCCGCCGCGGCCAGTACCTGGGCTCGCCACGTAACCGAAATTCTTTTCAGATTATGAATTTGTATTAATAAAAGAAAGGAGGTGAAAAGACAGTTGCAGATTTTTCATGCCAAGTCTGGCTTGGCCAAAGAAAGCCAGGTCCACCCAGTTCTAGGGGCTGCAGGTACATTCCAAACTGGGTAGGGGGCGTCTGTGAAACAGGCCCGTTCTCTTGGAGCAGCCTCCTCCGGAATCCCTGAAAAACACCCTAGAGTGCACTAGCACTCCACCTACACCCAACATGGGAGCCCCTCTGTGGTCAGAGTGGGGTAATGGGATTTGAATTTTTGATGCTGGTGGGCGTTTCCAAGTTGCCCAATGCCTAAAGTTTGCCATTCAATAGTAGCTCTTCTGACCTGCTATGAACAGCCTCAAAAACCTTCAAATGTTCTGGATTAACAAGACGGAATTGGTTTGAATAAAACAAAATGATGAAGAGGTATATTTAGGCTGTTAAAATTTGCGAAAAGTATTCAAAAAATTAGAAGATGTGGCTTCTTAATGTTAATTAGTAAGCACCACTCTTAATAATGTAGGGCAGTTATTTGTAAGAAAACCTGTCAGTGAGGCTAATATGTTTTACCTAATATTTACATACACACAAATACATGTTAGCTAACCGAACCTCACTGAGGCTCCCATTTCTTCATTTCTCAAATGGGGATAATAATTCATAGTTCCCTCTGGAGACCCCAGTCTCAGTAAACGTACCTCAGACTGACCTAGAGAGACAAACCTATTCTGCCCTATGGACAACAGCCTGCTTGCAGTCAAGCAGGGTAGAAAATTCTGTAGGCCCCGAGTGAATTTCTCCTTTCTCTCTCCAAGACTCTCAGGAGTGCCCTTTGACCACAACCTGTTCCACTGTATCTTCTTCACAAGGTCCTCCATCCTCCACAACTTTGGTTTGCCCCACACCTGCTTTATACGTTCACATGGCTAAAACATAACTCTGCAGGGACAAGATGTCTGTGTGTGCTCATCTGTGGGGTGAGCCCTAGGTGTACAGATTGCACATGTCAGCTCTGGACTCTGCCTCCACATATCACCTCCAGCCCCACATATCACCCTGTGCTTGTCTCCAGTGGCTAATAGTTGTTTTTTTTTTTTCCTGATAAATACACCATCATTACGTTTAATATACGTATTTTCTTACACCCATAGCAGCAGCCAAAACCCTGCAAACCCACAAAAATCCGCTCTATACTCTATGTCCCACTATATTCCTTCATATAGGCCTCTACAAATGCACCATTAAATCTGCAGGATTGTTGCGAGATTATACAGAGCATGTAAGCGAATACATCAAGGACAAGGTCTGAGATAAGGAAAGGAATTCAGTAAATATTAGTAGAATTTTGAATCTTTTAAACTAATCAAAACTCAATGAACTTGGGAGGTAGGACACTGTATCAGCTGCATATTTTTTTATCAAAATTGTAATGCAGCTTAATTTCTTTAAAAATATTCATTTTATTATTCACATTTAGATTTCTAATTATTCTTAACTTCATTTTACCAATCCTCTCTTTCCAAGGACAGTTTCCCCAAATTCTGTTATTTGCTGTCTTAAGTTTTTCTGCTTGTTAACTGTGAGATATCAAAGCTGAACTGCACTTCTTATACTTTTGCTCACTGAAGCGGTTCAGAGAGATGAAATTATTTTTCTTTCTTTAAAAAGAGAAAAACTGGGTGCCTGGGTGGTTAAGCCTCTGCCTTCGGCTCAGGTCAGGATCTCAGGGTCCTGGGATGGAGCCCTGCAACCCGCTCTCTGCTCAGCAGGGAGCCTGCTTCCCCCACCCCCCTGCCTGCCTCTCTGCCTACCTGTGACCTCTCTCTGTCAAATAAATTAATAAAATCTTTTAAAAAAAGAGAGAGAGAGAGAGAAAAGGTACAGAATTTTTGAGGCAAATTTTCTGATAAAAAGTTTTTTTGCATATGCTCTAGACAGGAAATATGGTTTATTATATTTATTCCTATGTATCTTGTTTCTGTGTGTGTGTGTTTTGAGTTTTTTTTAATTCCAATATGATTAATGTACAGTGTTATATTAACTTCAGGTAAGCAATATAGTGCCTCAACAATTATATACATTACTCATTGTTCTACATAGGTGTACTCTTAATCCTCCTTACCTATTTCATCCATCCTCACAGACATAGATCTCCTTTATCCATTCATCTATGGAATACCTGGGTTGCATCCATATTTTGGCCATTGTAAATAATGCTGCAATCAACATAAGGGTGCATATATCTTTTCGAATGAGTGTTTTCATACTCTTTGGCTAAATACCAGTAGTGGAATTACTGGATCATACAGTAATTCAGTTTTTGTTGTTTTTTTTTTGTTTTTTTTGTTTTTTTTGAGGCAACTCTGTACTATTTTCCACAGTGGCTGCACCAGTTTGCATTCCAACCAACAACGCACAAAGTTTCCTTTTTCTTAACATC
Organism: Neogale vison; assembly: GCF_020171115.1. NCBI lineage: Eukaryota > Metazoa > Chordata > Mammalia > Carnivora > Mustelidae > Neogale > Neogale vison. The sequence goes on along the minus strand of NC_058092.1, from coordinate 81,323,225 downwards.
CTCACCAACACTTGTTGTTTCTTTTGTTTTTGATTTTAGCCATTCCGACAGGTGTGAGGTGGTATCTCATTATGGTTTTGATTTGCATTTCTCTGATGAGTGCCATTGAGCATCTTTTCATATGTCTGTTGGCCATCAGGACGTCTTCTTTATAGAAATGTCTGTTTAGGGGTGCCTGGGTGGCTCAGTGGGCTAAGCCACTGCCTTCGGCTCAGGTCATGATCTCAAGGTTCTGGGATCGAGTTCCACATCAGGCTCTCTGCTCTGCGGGGGGCCTGCTTCCCTCTCTCTCTCTTTCTCTCTCTGCCTGCCTCTCCATCTACTTGTGATCTCTCTCTGTCAAATAAATAAATAAAATCTTTAAAAAAAAAAAAAAGAAATGTCTGTTTATGTCTTCTGCCCATTTCCTAATGGATTATTTGGGTTTTTGGTGTTGAGATGTATATGTTCTTTATGTATTTTGACTACTAACCCTTTATTGGATATGTCATTTTTAAATATTTTTCCCATTCAGTGGGTTGTCCTTTAGTTTTGTTGACCAGTTCCTTTGCTGTGCACAAGCATTTTATTTTGATGTAGTCCCGGTACTTTATTTTTGCTTTTGTTTCCCTTGCCTTAGAAGACATATCTAAAAAAATGTTGCTATGGCCAATGTCAGAGAAATTACTCCCTGTGTTATCTTCTAGGAATTTTTATGGTTTCAGGTCTCCCATTTAGGTCTTTAATCCATTTTGAACTTATTTTTGTGTATGGTGTAAGAAAGTGGTCCAGTTTCATTCTTTTGCATGGAGCTGTGCAGTTTTCCCAATACCATTTGTTGAAGACAAACTTTCCTCATAAATTTGTTTCCAAAAATTTCTAAACTAAATAGAGACAATTGTTTAGAAAACTAAGACCAAAAGCTGCTTCTTTCTAAAATAACGAGATAATTAATGCAGAAGTATTTTGGAAGATGGCCTCAATTCTCCACCCTTCTCTGTTAGTGAAGATAACAAAACACCAAGTATTTTGATCAAAAAGAATGATTTCAAAATTAATAACCCCAGGCACTACTTTTTAAATTATTGTTGATTTTAATGTATCAAGAACTTGTGAGGTTTTTTTGTTGTTGTTGCTTTGTTTTGTTTTTAGTATTTAAAAGTTCTTTTGGGATGCCTGCTCAGTCAGTTAAGCAGCTGCCTTTAGCTCAGGTCAGCAAGCCCTCACCACCCATCAGGCTCTCTGCTCAGCAGGGAGCCCACTTCTCCCTCTCCCTCTGCCTGCCACTCCCCCTGCTTGTGCTCTCAAGGCCTCTCTCTCTCTCTTAAATAAAAAAATAAAATCTTTAAAAAGAAAGTCCTTTCATTTGCTTTTCAGAATTTTTCAAGAAAAAACTATTTCAGGATATTACCAATGGTTAGCTCTGGGTGGGTGAGATCCTTAGGTCTTTTAGATTCTTTCTGTGTATCTTATTTTATGCGACTTTTTCCTGTAATATGTAAGTATTATTCTTGTATGCATCTTTTTTTTCATTTTTATTTTTAATGAAATTAACATATAAGTTAAAATTCAAATAGTTCATAAAGGCTTATAACAAAAACACTCGAGTCCAATCAGCCCCTTTTCCAACTTCCCCCCACCTGGCTTCACCCCATGTTCTACATAACCCTTCTAGGTTATTTCTTAACAATATGCTTATACCAGTGCCTCCTGACTTTCATTTTTAGACATTATTTATTGACTTCTTGTCATGGTATTTGAGGATTTAGCTCTTTCACACTTACCACCATCACCACTTGGCCCTCACTCCTCCTTCTCACACACCTACATCACAACTTCTGTTCAAATCAATAATTTGTGTTTTTATCATCCTGTCAATGTAAATACAGTGCATTGTTGAATCAAGTAAGGTGCCATGACAGTGCTTCTCTTGAAAATCTCTGTTGTTCCTGGAGTTAATAATTGCCTTCCTTTTTCACTTATTTTTTTTTTAATGTATCTAACCCAAATTTTATCCAGATGCTTCTACGTATCTAACAAATGCCCTTGTATCTTCCAATGCCCAAACATTAGAAATTCACTCTCGTGGGACACCAGGGTGGCTCAGTTGGTTAAGCAACTGCCTTCAGCTCAGGTCATGATCCCAGGGTCCTGGGTAATAATCTCATGTTGGGCTCCTTACTCAGCAAGGAGCTTGCTTCTCCCTCTGCCTGCCGCTCCCCCATCTTGGGCGCACACACCCGCTCTCTCCCATAAATAAATAAAATCTTAAAACAAAAAGAAAGAAAGAAAGAAAGAAATTCACTCTCTTATTTTGCTAAAGCACAGATTTCAGTAGTTTACTCAGAGCGTGTATATAGAAGGTAAATTTTTTTAGCGTGCTTTGTGTGTCTGTATTCTATTCTCATCCTCAATTGATAATTTGGATAAGTTGAAGATCATTTTCCCCCAGCATTTTAAAAGCACTGTTTCAAAAAATAAAATAAAATAAAAAATAAAAAAAAAATTTAAAAATTAAAAAAATAAAATAAAAGCACTGTTCCATTGTCTTTTACTTCCAGCATTGCCCCTGAACTAAATGCTTAATGCCTTTCTGGTCCCCCTTCTTCTGTATCTGGTCTATTCTTCATTCTAGAATCTTCCCATTAACTTTATAGTCTGCAATATCACAATCATGTGCCTTGTGCCTTAGAATGGGCCTTTTTTTCTTGGATTGTGCTAGACTGTCAGGGGTGCTTTCAATCTTACCTGCAAATCTTTTATTATTTTTTTTGCTAATTTCCTCCTTCTCATTTTCTATATTCTCTCTTTGTGAACTCTTAGTCAGCAGGACGTTGGAACTTCATTATTCTTCAGATTAATTGTCGTTTTATTCCACTGATTATCTCTACAGCTTTCGTTTCGTTTCTTTTCCTTTAATTTAGGTAGACTCCACACCTAGCATTGAGCCCAACTCAGGACCCTTAGATTAAGACCTGAGCTGGAATCAAGAGTCAGATGCTTAACTGAACCATCCAGGCACCCCATCTTTTCTATTACCTAATGTGCAAGACAGAGGTTCTCGACTGGGGAGGGGTGGGAGGTGTTAGTTCTTCCCAGTCCAGCCATTTGGCAATGTCTGCTGATGCCTTTGGCTGTCATCACAGGGAAGGGGGACATGCATGAGCCCCTAGGGAGTAGAGGTCAGGGAGGCTGCTATCATGTCACAATCACAGCCTCCCACAGCAAAGAATTTCCAATCCCAAATGTCAGTCATTCCAAGATTAAGAAATCATGGACCAGGAGAATTACGCAGCTTTACCTCTGATGTAGGTTTGGATTTCAAACATATTTTTGGCACAGGATGGCAGTGTGCAGTGGTTTAGCGTGGGAAAAAGTCTGCAGAAGCAGTGCCCATAGCAAACTGATGAGGCTACAACAGACCAGTGATGAAGGGGAGCAAATCACTGATGATGATTGTTTCTTCCCCACAGATTGTCTAAAGCCACAGGGAAAATGGTGGGAAATTTACCATCACCATTACCAGAAAGAGCAATTTATGGCTTTGTTCTTTTCTTTCTTTTTTATAAAGATTTTATTTATTTATTTGACAGAGAGAGAGGTCACAAGTAGGCAGAGAGGCACGCAGAGACAGAGGAGGAAGCAGGCTCCCTGCTGAGCAAAGAGCCCGATGTAGGGCTTGATTCCAGGACTCCAAGATCATGATCTGAGCCAAAGGCAGAGGCTTAACCCACTGAGCCACCCAGACATCCCTTTGTTCTTTTCTTAAGCTCCCAATTTGGCTTCATACTATAGGTTGTGTGAGCTTTTATTCCTGAACCTTGGCTAAACTCCTTAGGCTTAACCTATTGGCCTCAAAAATATTGGGCGGTTGCACTGCCTGTCCACCTCCTCATTACCACAGTGATCAGTTATGTACTCTTATCTGGAATAAACATGATGAGTACCTCTTCACTGAAATCCGTTCATACAACCATAGATAACTATGCTAAATATCAACAGTAGAAGAAAGCCAGAAAGCAGAAGAGGTCATTCCAGCATTAAGAGATATTCCTATTAGTGAAGTAAACAAAATGTTCTTTCTTGCAGCCAAAGAACTTTGTGCTAAAAATGGAATTGTATGTAGACTCACATCAAACACTTATTTTAAGTTTTTTAAAAATTTTTGATAGAATAATTTTGACCACAATTATTTTGACTATCTCTTTTATTAATAATTGATACTGAAATATAAAAATCTTCTCTTAAGTTCCATTAATCTTATAAAGTTTCTCGCATTATTAGTTATTAATAGAATAAATAAAATACATTATCATTAAAAAATACACAGCTTTCTTTCCCATTCTCTGATCAGACCTTTTGTTACAGGAACTTTCCATCAAAAGATAAACTCCTGGGACGCCTGGGTGGCTCAGTTGGCTGGACGACTGCCTTCGACTCAGGTCATGATCCTGGAGTCCCTGGATCGAGTCCCTCATTGGGCTCCCAGCTCCACGGGGAGTCTGCTTCTCTTTCTGACCTTCTCCTCGTTCATGCTCTCTCTCACTGTCTCTCTCTCAAATAAATAAATAAAATCTTAAAAAAAAAAAAAAAAAAAAGATAAACTCCTTTCTCCAGAAAAGAAACTGCATACTTCACAGAGGGATTGTATTAGTGGTAGTACGGGCAGTACGGAATGCACAGGAATGCACAATGGCTGTATGAGGGGCAAGAAGAGACCCAGTGGCATCCAAGAGCTTTGTAAACAACTTCAAGACAATTCTTCTTCAGGCTTGTACCTCACCCCTGCCTTCCATGGTACACTGAGAGCCAAGTGCTAAGGCTCCTCCAAGCATTCAGATTAGCCCTTCTTCCACTTTGTCAAGTCAATTATTTCTACTCCATCCAACTTCTGGTTTCCAAAATTTACTGAAATCTCTTATCAACTGTGGACTTTTCTCCTCTTTTCTTTTTCCTTCTGGATTATATCTTGTAAACCTATTTCTACACTATCTACACTATGAGTCCCACTTTGCAAAAAATAAGGATAAACAAAATAAAATTTAAAAACAGAAAGGGATCCAGAACAGAGAAAGGGAAAAATGTCCATCTATTTTTCTTAAATTTCTAAATTGTTTTTTAATTGTGCCGAAATATTTTCATGAATTTTTAAAAATTTTTACAGATTAGTAGAAATTGATATTAACACTCAATAGTTTATGTTCATAAATTTTTCTGTTCTACGTGCTGGGCTCATAAATTTTTCTCTTCTATAATCTTATTTATTCCTTTCTTTTCTTTTTTGTTGAAGCACAGTTGATACACAATGTTACATTAGTTTCAGATGTACAACACAGTGATTCAACAAATTTATACATTATGCTATGCTCACCCTAAGTGTAGTTACCGTCTGTCACCAAATGACACTATTACAATACCTTTGGTTATATCCCTTATGATTTTCATTTCATAATATTCATTCAATTCACCTTTCATTGCCGTGACTTATTCATTCCATAACTGGAAGCCTGTATCTCCCACTCCTCTTCACCCAATTTTGCCCACCCCCACTTCTGGCAACCATCAGTTTGTTCTTTGTGTTTATGGATCTGGTTTTGCTTTGTTTGGTTGGTTTTTTTTTTTTAGATTTCACATGTAAGTGAAATCAAATGGTCTTTTGTTTGTCTTTATCTGACTTATTTCACTAAGCACAATACCCTCTGGTCCATTCATGTTGTCACAAATGGCAAAATCTCATTCTTTTTTTTTTTTACTCTTCTTTTTGTTTTGTTTTGTTTTGTTTTGTTTTCAATTAAAATCTCATTCTTTTTTATGACTAAGTGATATTCCACGTCTTCTTTATCCATTCATTTATCAGTGGACATTCAGGTTGCTTCCTTATTTTGGTTACTTTAAATAACGCTGCAATAATATATTTACAACTTTTAAGCCAGTTTGTTGAATATCCTCCCAGATACCTTCCATGTATACTTTCATATACTTTGATTTTTTAAAAACAATAAAAAAAGGACTAAAACATACACATTATTTTGTAATTCCTCAGACTATTCCATTCAAAGGATGCGCCATAATGTATTTTACCAATCCATTACTGCTAAATATTTATGGACCTTACTGTTGGGCCAAATTGTCAGTTTTCCAGGTAGAGCAAAGCAGTAACATCTGACTAGAAATTAATTCTAAGATTCAAAGCTAGTTTAGATTGAATAGGGAAATATTAGAGGGTTCCTGCTCATATCAAGAAGAGAACAAGGGGATACCCACCCTCCCACTGCTAATACAGAGATACTTGCAGTATCAGTCAAGGGAACTAATGAAACATAACTATTGGGAAAAAAGAGTATGCAGTTGTCATTTTTTGTGGATTGTATGATTATACACCTGGGAAACCCAAGAAAATCAACTGAGAAAATATATAAACAATAGAAAATTAAGTATGGAAACAGGATACAAAATTAATTTATGACAATTTGTGAAATATATGTAAATGTGTATATATGTGTGTGTATATATAAATACATACATATATGCATATGTGTTTATTTGTACACACACAATACCCCCTTACAAAATGAAAGAAAAGACTCCACTTACAATTACAGCAAAAAATGTAAAGTGCCTAGGAATAAATTTAATAAGAAATATACAAAGCTTGTATGAGGAAAACTTTAAAATGTTCCTGCAGAATCTAAAAGTAGACTTGAATAAATGAAAAGACGGACCATGCTTTTAGGAAAAGTCAACGTATGTCAATTTCCCTTAAATTTTAATTTTTAAATTTATTGCAATCTTAATGAAAATACCAAGAGGCTATTTTCTGGAATAGGACAAGTTGATTCTAAAGCTTGTAAGAAAAAGTGAACAAACAAGAATAGCCAGTAAAACTCTTTTGAAAAGAAGAACAGCTTTCTATATATTTAAACAAAAATTATAGAAACTCAATAATGAAACATTCTGAGATTGCCATTTGAATAGTCTAATGGAATTGAATAGAAAACCCAGAAATAAGTCCAAATAAGTGGTATCTCAAATCAGTGAGATATGATGGACTTTTTAATAAATGTGTATTATCTGGAAAAAATTAAGTTAAATCTATATCTCATATTGCATGAGATAAATTCAAATGGGTCAAATATTTAAAGTATGAACACTCAAATGTACTATAAGAAAATATGGCTGAATTCTCTTCTTACTTTGGAACCAGAAGGTCTAACTATGATTCAAAATCTGGAAGGTACAAAATATTAATAAATCTAACTAAGAATAAAAAACCATTATGAGGTCAAAAATAACAAGAATAACATATACAAAGTTGAAACACAAATTACAAATCGGGAAAAAGAAGATCTGGTGTTCAAATCACAAGTAAAGGGCTAATCTCCTTACTAAGAAGTTTCTAGAAATTGAGGAGAAAAAGACCAGTCAAGAGAAAAACAAAGGGCATTAACAGACAAGTAACAGCAAAAGAAATATAAAATGACCTGAACACATTATAAATGTCCCTCATTCATATAAGATATGTAAATTGAAATTAACCAACCTCATCCCAGAGATAGATTGTTATTCTATTTTCCCACTACTCTGACTTTGGAGCATTTACTTCTCACTACATTCTCTTCACACTGGCACTACCCACCATCACTTTGGGGGAAAGTAGGAAATTTATGAAGCTGTGTCTTTTTTTTTTTAAATTCTAGATCCCAAACACTTCATTAACAAGGCAGATAGACCTTAACCGGGTAACAGTAGTGTATTATTGCTTATCAAAATAAAATTTATACTTGATGTTTTGAAACATGAAAAACCCATGTATCATGATGAAAATCAGAATATATTCCCTAACCTATTCCTATGAGCAAGTATGTTTTTTAAAAAATAAAGTCAATAGTTGAATAATTCATAAGCCGTTCCCTCAGGCCTTATAGCAAAATATAATTTTAGAACTTAGAAATATTCCTTAGTATAAACATCTCCTACCCCATCCATCCTCTGACAAACATATTCAATTCCAAATCAAATTTCTGTAGTGATGTAAATTTACTACTTCATTGGTCACATATGTTCACATGTACTACTCATATGATTTATCCTAAAAATTACTAAAAAGAGAAAAATAAGAGAAATTTTTGTGAGACTATTTTTAATATATATATTATCCCCCTTACATGTCCCAATCAAATTGATTTCTTAATGTCATTATGATGATTTTTCATACAATATAGTATTATTCTAATGAATCTGCTCCCATACATCTAAATCATGTTCATCATTAAGTTTCTGTTTTTAGACACACTATATACAAAGTTAAAAGCATCAAGAAAATGTATATCTGCATTCAGATCTCCCACTTAATCTTGAGGTCTGTGTTCTTTTCCTTTTGGTAAAAACAACACATTTTTGCCCTCCAGCAAGGAAGTTTTAAAAAATTGCCATCTCTTTTCAAAATACTTTTAATATACTTTACTATATACTATGGATTTTTTAAAATAAGTTTTAATTAAAAAGAAATCATCTTGTGGAATAGTATTTTCCACAAGGAAAGGAATGGTTCTAGTCCCAGATTTTAAAATTCCCATTGGTAGAAAAGACAACATAAAAAACAGTTTTGAAAGACTGTTACAATTAAATAACTTCAAATTTTGTCAAATATGTTTCACAACAACATGTGGCATTTCCCCAAATGCTAACATAATGTTTAAGAGCCAAAAAGTAGGAAGAAATGGATTGTGGGGTAAGGAAAATGTTTACCATTAGTACCAATTACTATAACATATTAGAAACTACAATATCAATAACGAAAAAATGATCAGTATATTTAACTTAATCACTGAATTCTCCCCTCGAAAACATAAATCAAGCATTTCACAAAAATACTATATACACCAAATTGAAAGAAAATGTCCAAATTTTTTAGCATAAAAATTATTTCTTTTGATGTAAATAGGAAACTTGCTTTACTCCCTAAATATTTAGATCTAAGCTGAAGTCTTCAGAATTTGTACCTTTGGCAATAACCAGTTTGCAGACAGAATACTACTTGCAGTGGCTCTCAGTCTCTCCTTGAGGCTACAGGACCCTCCAACAAACCAGTCCCCTCTCTTTTCCTGCCCCACAAACGCATTCCCCGTCTGTATCGGAGCAACCAGCACCATCTAGTCTCTTTTGCTCCAGGCTTGTTCCTGCAACTTCTAATTTACCTCCATTACAATCATCAGGAAGAAAATACTAAATATTTTCTGAATTCAGAAAAAAATCAGACCATGTCTTCATCCCAAGTCCAGCAGGGTTCTGGACAAGTACCTCATTATCAAAGCCCAGCACCACAGGAAAAGGCAATATTATGGTCCATTAGAGTCCAGAGCACATCTAGGAGTCTCACAACTGTGTTCTAGGACTTCAATCACTAAAGATATCTGGAATTTCAGTGGCCTGGGGACAGAGTGTCTATCTTCGGTTTCTTTGCACCTAACGCCGCACCGTGCCAAGGTCACGTGCTCTGCATGTATTCTCCCTCACACATCTTCCCCCCTTTCCTCAGCTTGCCAAGGAACTCCTTTCGGAATTCAAAGCTCTACAGCTCAGGGAGAGTCGTAACTGATAATCTATATCTACACAGGGAAAGAGCAAAAGAATGATATACCTCCCCTCATTTTTATCCTGAGCAATTCCCCAAAGGTAATAAAAGGCAATCAAGTGATTTAAAGAACTGCTTTGCCTTTCCTTTTAGAGCTCCTACAGAGGAACCGACCTCTGGTTTGCAAAGGATGCCCCGTACCTGTACCAGTTTAAAAACTATCAGGATTTGGCTTTTAGCAGTTTTTTATGCACTCAGTATTCTACTGGTACAGAAAGCGAAAGTAGTCCCCTGAGGTATGAGTGTACAGGTGAGAGGAATTCAATTTCTTTTTTTTTTCTTTTTTTTTTTTTTTTTTAAGATTTTATTTATTTATTTGTCAGAGAGAGAGGGAGAGAGAGCGAGCACAGGCAGACAGAGAGGCAGGCAGAGGCAGAGGGAGAAGCAGGCTCCCTGCCGAGCAAGAAGCCCGGTGTGGGACTCGATCCAAGGACGCTGGGATCATGACCTGAGCTGAAAGCAGCTGCTTAACCAACTGAGCCACCCAGGCGTCCCGAGAGGAATTCAATTTCAATTCACTCTGTCTTGATCAAAATTATCAATTCTTTCAAAAAGGAACGCCCATTATAAGAGCGTTGCAGGGGGTGGTAATTAGGGCACCTGGGTGGCTCAGTCATTAAGTGGCTACCTTTGGCTCTGATCATGATCCTGGGCGGGAAACCTGCTTCTCCCTCTCCTACTCCCCCTGCTTATATTCCCTCTCTCGCTGTGTCTCTGTCAAATAAAATTTTTTTAAAATTAAAAAAAAAAAAGAGCATCACGGGATACTGCATGAACAACAGCATGAATTCTGGTCACTAGTTATACAAGAAATCCTTGAGAAATAAGTAACTATAACCAACAGTTAAAAATACCAGCTGTTTATATTTAACATTTGTTATATTGATTAGGAAGGTGGAGGGGACAAACAAATAGAGCTAAAGATCAAAACCACTTGTCTCCTAAACAATATAGATGTGGATTTTGTTCTTGTTTTGTTTTGTAGACTACCCTTCTTCAGTGTGTAATGACATTACAACAAGAAAAACTAATCATTCTTTGAATTTGGAAATCAATATAAAAATACAAAGCATTAATTCACTGACATCCCTGTCATCACTTCATCATCCTGAACCCAGAACTCAGCCTTTCCACTAGTTTCCATAGAAAATTATCTCCCAAGAAGTTTGTGATTTTTCTCCTCAAATCTACCTAAAATTAAGGAGTTCCTGGGGAGTAGGTTGGCCTCCCTCAGCTCTGTATTCTTCTCTCTCTTCTTCCCTATCTGGGACTTTAAGGAGCATCTTCTGTTGCTTAAACTCCTTGGAGTTCTTGCTTGCCTAAAGTAGCTCTTCCAAACAAATGCAGCACTATCCCTAAAATAAGTCCTGGGAAACACATTCTTCAACTTGATCCCCCTGCTTTGCTCTCATTTCTCAATAAGCTCTTGCATTCTCCTAGCCCTTGACTTCTTATCTCTAAGTTTTGATGATTCTTTGCACCCAATAATACATGGGCTTTTCTGCTTTAGTTCTGAGCTCTAAAGTCTGCAACTAACTTTGCTCAATTCACTTCCAACCCACTCCAGGCAATGACCTCATCCAATTTGGACGCCCTCTCAGCTTTGACTTACCTCTGTCCTCCCCATTCTCCCAAACACTAACATGCATCTACTTTCAACTCAACTTACACAATACCTGTCTAACACTTTCTTTCTTGAGCTCCAGATTTTTATTACCAATATCCTACCATGTGTTCCAGGTTCATCATATGCAATAAAATAGAACTCACCATCACCCCTCCTCCCCATACTCTTTTTCTCACTTTTCTCAGAGTCATCATGTCTCTGATCACCAAAACCAAGAAACCTCCATTTTCCTAGATTCTCCCCACATGCTTAGCCCTTTGTACCCATGTAGACACCAAATTCTGTCAATTCTACTTGCTGAAGATCTTCCATAGATTTACCTTCTCTACACTTCCTTTTTACTCCCCAAGTTTAGGCCTATATATCTTCCCAGCTTCCCAGATAATCTCTGATGTCTCTCTGGCAACTTCTATCTTTGAGCCTTTGCATACCAGGATAATAACTTCTCTTCCCATCTTCTCCCAGTGCTTAGTACCACATGTTTCACACACAACAGACCCTAAATAAATATTCATTAGTTAGGGAAGAGATTTCAAATCCTTGTGATCTCACATCTTTCCTTTCCTTGGCATTCAGAGATTGCCTCTATCTCTCCAACCTCATGCTTCTTCAGGATTCTTCTAACTTGCAGTTGATTATTTTCTTATTCCTTCATTTTTGGTCAAAGCTTTCTATTATTCTTTATTGTCTATTAAATAAATGAATGGCATGGAAATCTTCCATTCTAGCTCAAACTTACCTTTCCAGCTTCATGGTTCATATTCTCCCTCTCACGTTCTTTGCTCAGTCCAGCTAAATCCAGTCACTACCATCTCCCAAAAATGCTGTGGATTTTCCTGACTCCTCGCTTTTGTCCATGCTCCTTCCAACACATAGAATGTCTCTCCCTCCTCTCTTTCCCTGTCAAAAGTATTCCTTGTTGTTGTTGTAGTTTCATTTTGTTTTTTTTTTTTTTTTTTAAAGATTTTATTTATTTATTTGAGAGAGAGAGACAGTGAGAGAGAGCACGAGCGAGGAGAAGGTCAGAGAGCGAAGCAGACTCCCCATGGAGCTGGGAGCCTGATGCGGGACTCGATCCAGGGACTCCAGGATCACGCCCTGAGCCGAAGGCAGTCGTCCAACCAACTGAGCCACCCAGGCGTCCCTGTTTTTGTTTTTTTTATAGAGATCACAAGTAGGTAGAGCAGCAGGCAGGGAGGGGCGGGGCAGGGGGCGGGGCTCCCCGCCGAGCATAGAGCCCCATGTGGGGCTCAATCCCAGGACCCTGAGATCATGGCCGGAGCCGAAGGCAGAGGCTTAACCCACTGAGCCACCCAGGCACCCCAAAAGTATTCCTAGTCTTAAAACACACTTTCTTCACAAAACTTACAGATTCCTCCAGACAATTTCTCTCTTCCTCTTCTCTCCTTCTTTGAAACTTAGTTTATAATTTGCTTTGTACAAGTGTCTTTTCTTCTACTAAAAAAGTTGTTCAAAGCAGTGTTTTCCAGACCACCTGGAACAGAATAACTGGAGTCTTGTTAAAAAAAATAAAAACAAAAAAAAAAAAGAAAAAACAAAAACAAAAACCCTCCCGAATCAGAGTTTCAGGAAGGAGAACTAAGAATGCTGCAGTCTAAAAGCAAGTTCACCAGGAGAGTACGCAATGAAGCTGGAGACCTTGGAGTTGCAGAAATGGGCCTTGAAGTCAGTCAGACTAGAAGTTGCATTCCAATTATATGTCTGATAAAAGTTAATTCTCAGGAGAAGCTAACACAACTATGAGTTTGATACAGATTGAAAAGAAAAAAAAGTTGAAGATTTTACTTAACTCATTCGGTGAGGTAACCAGGCAAATGTCATAACCTGTTCAGAAGAGAATCTGAAAGAAACATATTCATAGAGGGTTGTAAAATGGCTCAGACATGACGAAAGGCTACCACAAGAGAATCCAGAAGGATGTGCAATAGCTCAAAGACAATGAAAAGAGTCAGAGGACCTCAAAAACACCATTTAGGCAATGCAGAGTATTCTACTGAGACATAAGAATTTTTTCTATACCTCTTGCTAGCCGTGTGACTTTGAGTATGTTACTTAACTTCCCTGAGCCTCTGTTACTTTTCCTGTAAAACAAGATTTCATAATTTAAAAAAAAAAACTTCATGGGATTTGAATGCTTGCCTAATACCGCTCTTGTGAGAATTAAGTGAGTTAAGGAGCAACCAAGCACACAATGCTGACTTTTATCATACTCGATAAACATGACATAGTAGTACTAGTACCAGGAGTAGTGCTACCCCTAACTAGAAGTTTCTTGACCCTTTCTTGTTTCCTAATGAATGTATTCATTCAGTCAATCAACCAACATGCATAAAATACCTATTCATGCTAGGTTTGGGTGGACAATAAAATGGTCTCTGTCATCAGCAAGTCCAGGCTAGCCAAGGAGATGAGAACCTAGGTCAGTAATTATATGGGATACAATCAGTGAAAATAAAAGTAGGTGAGCACAATTGACAACATGGCTAACCACGTGTGGAATGTATAGAATGCTTATAGAAAAGCATTATCAAGGGGAATATAAGCTTAATCTTGAAGGAAGAGTAGGAAATCACTAAGCACAGTGTGCTAACAAGTATCATGCTAGATCATCACGTATGTTAACCTTATTTAACTCACATAAGAGCCATAAAATAATAGCTCACTCTGAGTACTTACTGCGTGTCAGGTGCTATTTAAAATAACTATCACTATTGGGGCGCCTGGGTGGCTCAGTGGGTTAAGCCGCTGCCTTCGGCTCAGGTCATGATCTCAGAGTCCTGGGATCGAGTCCCGCATTGGGCTCTCTGCTCAGCAGGGAGCCTGCTTCCCTCTCTCTCTCTCTCTCTGCCTGCCTCTCTGTCTACTTGTGATTTCTCTCTGTCAAATAAATAAATAAAATCTTTAAAAAAAATAAAATAACTATCACTATTTTATGAAGAAAAAAATCCTGAGGCTTAGAGAAATCAAGTAAACTTTTTTTTTCTAAAAATTTTATTTATTTATTTGACAGAGATCACATGCAGGCAGAGAGAGAGAGAGAAGCAGGCTCCCCACTGAGCAGAGAGCCCGATGCGGGGCTCGATCCCAGGACCCCGGGATCATGACCTGAGTTGAAGGCAGAGGCTTTAAACCACTGAGCCACCCAGGTGCCCCTCAAGTAAACTTTCTTAAGATGATATAGCCAGTGAGTGGTAAAGCCATAATTATTGCCAGATAACCTCTTTCCCAAGTGCAGGAAATCACCTCAATTTACTAACTGAAGAATCAAAACCTAAAGAGGTGAGGAGATCTCCCAGAGAAACGGACTAGAAATAGCATCCCTGGTTTTAAAGGCCAGGCAAATGGGAAGGAGGAATACTCCAGAAAGAGGGAGAGCATACAAAACCCTGGAAGCATGGAGGAGGTTAGCATGGCTCCAGGAATCAGAGATGTTTGGAACTCAGTATGCATTTATGGAAAGAGCAATCAGAGTTAAAGCCCCTGGGGACACCTGGGAGGTTTAGTCAGTGAAGCGGCTGCCTTAATCTCAAGGTCCTGAGGTTGAGTTCTACATTGGATTCCCTGCTCAGTGGGGAGTCTGCTTCTCCCTCTCCCTCTGCTGCTCCTTTCTGCTTGTGCTCTCTCACTCATGCTCTCCCTCAAATAAATAAATAAAATCTTTAAAAAAAAAAAAAAGATAAAGCCACTAAAGTAGACAGGGACTGTGAGAAAGAAATTACACCATACTAACTATTGGCAGATTCCGCTCGGGAGGATATAAAACTATGACAAGCAAGTTCCCTATGACAAGCAAGGGAACAAGATCAAAGGTTTAGAAACTGGAGGCAAGGCAAACAGTTTGAGACAGCGAAGACTAATATTATTGAGATCAAGAGTTTTGAACTCCAGCAACCTGCCACTTATCATAACCTCAGGAAAGAGAACCTCTTTGAGCCAGAGTCTCCTCATCTGTCAAATGAGTATAATAATAGGGTCACCACAAGGCTTAAATGAAAGAAGGTAGGTAAGCACCTGCTAAGGTGCTCTGGTCTCACAGGCATTCAATAAATGATGGTGGTCACATTAACAGTAGTTTATTGCGTTTTGTTTTGATGCAAATACACTGAGGTACAGTTTAGATCTTCTTGAAGGAAGAACATGTTAAATACTCTTCTACCTCAGTTGTTTGATTTGTTCAGACATAGTAGATTGATCTGTTCAGACACAGTAGACTGATTTAGACAGCAAAGTCGCAGAAACACCAAAAAACCAGATTTCAGGAATGGCATGAGGTTAAGGGTTCAGTTTATCAAACACTTCTTGTATCCCTACCGTGTGTGTCACACTGTATTAAGTGGTCCATATCTAAAAATAGTTAAGATGCAATCTCTTTTCACAAGGAACCATCAGTCTACAATATGTTGCTTGATTTCCTTATCCTTGTTGCCTGGCCTCCTCTCTTATTTACAACCTCACCCTCCCAATGTCTGATATTTACACTACTCTTGTAGAAATGATCTTGGTTTCCCTACTTGGTCACCTGCCCTTCTCCCCCACCTTGGATTACTTCCTTTTCTGGCTACTCCAGCTGGACATGTCAGATTATACCTGTTTGATCCAAACCTATTCTCACTACTCTGCTTTGAAGACATCCTGCTCCTACAGTGAAGTTAAACCAATTTTCTCAACAGCTGGTGCTAGAATTCTTTTCAGAACAAAACACCTCGATGAGTCATTATGAATAGAGGGTATGACTGAAAAAATGAGATTATAAAAGACAAAATGTTCTACTTCAGAAATTCACCTGGGGGTATGGAAGAAATGGGATGAGAAGAGAAGAGAAAGAGAAAAGAGATGGAAGACAGAGGAACTTCATTGTATACCTAAAATACTTTTTAAAATGTATAATGCTCTATCTTATTTGCATTTCTTTGACTCCCCTCATGTCTTCCAAATTTTTAGTAAGCCTTCCATAATCCCCAAGCCTCCACACCTACCCAAAAACACATACACAATGTAAGTAGGTTGTGGGGGAGAGGTAAGTGAAGAAATCATGAAGCCAAGTGCCACTGCTAGAAGACAGAAGAAGTAGAATGGAGACAGCACACCCAGAACAAACACAGCCCATCACTGAACCCAACAGTAGGAGCAGGGCCCAAGGTAATGCTAAAATCATAGATGTCTGGGAAATCGGCAGAACATATGAGCAGGTACTGTGCTTTATTTAAAAGTTGTGTAATAGGGGCCTGAACCAACCTTAACTAGTTAAAAAGCAAAATAGATTCTCTCAGCTGATACCTGGGTCATGATTTCTTCAGTGTCATTGATGATTTGGCACCAACTCCATAAGTCTGCTTTTCCAATGTACCTATTGTCTTCCTCAAAGGTGGCCACCACTGTCTTACCCAGTTACTGCAACAGTCTCCTTGGGATCAGCAAACATTTTCTTTCTCTCTCTTTTTAAAAAATTTTTATTTATTTATTTAAATAGGACAACTAGGGTAGCAGGGGGAGAGGAAGAGAGAGAGAAATGTCAAGCTGGTTCCATACTCAGAGCAGAGCCCAACTTGGGGCTTGATCCCAGGACCCCAAGATTATGACCTGAGCCAAAATCAAGAGTGTGAAACTTAACTGACTGAGCCACCCAGGAGCCCCAGCAGACATCTTCTTAAAGGGCTGGATAGGCAGTTACTCCATTCTGCACTGAAGGCCTGGAAGCAGCTATAGAAAATATGTAAATGAGTGGGTTTGGTTGTGTTCCAATAAAACTTAAAAAATCAAGTGGTGGGCTTTCTGTCCTGCCCCTTCTGTTCTCTACATTATAGAGTCCTCTTTCAGAATGCTACTCCTCTGTATAAACACCTGTTTGTCTTCCCATTAACCTTAGGATAAAGTCCAAATTCCTTAACAAAGTAAATAAATTTCACACCATTATCTCCTCTCTAGCCATTTCTGGATTCAAACTCAATTTTCAGCACTACTAAACTGCTTTAAATTCCCCCAGGTTCCTGGTTCTCTCTTCCTTCCATGCATTTATATATGCTGTTCTTTGGCCTGGAATCTTCCTCTCTTCCCCCACTCCCCTGATTAGTTAATTCCTACTCATCCAAGTTTCACATTAAGTCTAACTTCCTCCAGGAAGATTTCCTTGATCCCTAAATTCTCACAAAGTGCTGAAGTTATTGGTTTGTCTGAATCTCCTGTTAGCTTGAAGGTCTGTGAGGACAGGAAACTTGTCTGCCACTCACCATTGCATTCCAAGGTACTCAATAAGTAACTGGATCCTTGACTGATGAGGTAAGAAAAAAAACAACCTAAAAATGAAGGGGACCCTCAAAGGCTAATTGGTGGCACATAAGCTGACATTTGTTTGAACTATTCCCTTGAATCCCAAATCTGCTTCTAAAGCATTTTTTGCTCTGCTGATATAGCCTGCAGAGAAGTTTAGGAAATAGACATTACATCGTCCACACTTCCTGATGCGGGAACTGAAGTCCCAAAGGGATTCACTTCTGCCTTAATTCCAGACTTCATCTATTTACCCTCTCCTTGGCATCTGATCTCTTACCTCATGTCCTGTTAGCTGTCTTGCATACAGTGTACTTTATATCTGATAATTATCCTTGCAGAGAAATCTTGGCTTGCCTTTCTGACCAATACTTACATTTCAGATATCATGTAAGGGGCATATTCTATATGCCAGGATCATGGGGCTTCCTCTATAAGCCAGGCCTACTGGACTTAATCATTCAGTCCTCAGGCTGGCCTCATAATGATGTTCTCAGAGGTTTACTTTTATTACCTCCACTCTACGGTTGACAAAAGGAAGACCTAAAGGGAGTAAGTAACTTACAAAAGAAAATGGCAGAGCTGGGACAGAAGGGAGGAACGTCTGACCGCTAAACTAGAGTTTCTGAGCTCATACTACTTTCCAATTCCTCTGGGACCACGTCTGCTTCCTTCTGTGAGTGCTGTTCCTATCCAAGCCCTGAAGTCTTCTGCAACACTCCTGCATGTGTAGCTGCATTCAAGGCTGTCATAATCACGGATACTTCTAGAGCATGGTCACTGTGCTTGCCCCTGTTTATGTATGACCTCATTTAACCTGCGCAGACCCTAACATGAAAGATAAGGTTAGCTCTGTTTTATGGAGATGGAAGCGAGGCACAAAGAGGTAAAATAATATATCCAAGGTCACATAATTAGCAATGGGAGAACCTAGGATTTACACCTAGACACTGTGACTCCACAACCTGTGCTCCTAAGCAAGAAGAGAATACACAGGGAGGTAAAAGAGAACTCCTCGGGCCTCACAGGATGACATGAAAAGTATGGGGGAGGTTGAGTGATTTGGACTTTAATCACCCCAGATATGAGATCATTAAATAAGGCTGTCTAAGTCATTGCTGCCTAAAACAAACTACCACAAAACTTCATGGCTTAAAACAATAATCATTTACTAGCTAGCAATGCTGTGGGTCAACACTTTGCTCTGGACTTGGTTGAGAAACTTGCTGGTTTTGCCTGGGCGCACTCATCTGGTGACAGTCAGCTGTGGCAGCTTGGCAAGAGCTCAATGGTCCAGGATGGTTTCTCCAGGATGAAGGCCAGCTTCACGGGCATGTGACCTGTGTGGCTTACTGTTCTGCTATTCTTGTCTCCTTAAGATTATCTCCTGAGATTATGAATAATTATGAAACAGGGGGGCTACTGGGCCTTGTAAGTTACATTGCCAGTCATGCTGGTGGTTGATGCTGGATGCCAGCCGGGCACCTTTCTCCACATAGCCTCTCATCCTCGAAGAGGCTAGCTCATGTTTCTTCCCATGATGACAGAAGCTTTCCAAGAGAGTGATAGCAAAGACTTCTTCAGCTCTGGGCTCACAATTCCCACATCATCACTTCTGTTGCATTTTACTGATCAAAGCAAGTCACAAAGCAAGCCCAGATACTAGGAGATGGAGATCCAGAGTCCACTCCTTGATGGGAAGAACAGAAAAGTCACAGTGCAAGAGGACAGTTATGGTGCAGGTGGGCCCAGTTTGTGACTATTAATTGCAGAGAGTAGGTACATGTTGAAGTAAAAAGAACTTCAGTCTCAGACATGTTATGATTAAGATTTCTCCTATGGTCAGTCCATGCAAAGGTATCCAAAACAGCTGACCCTTGAATGGCATGGGGGTTAGGGACACCAACCCCGATGCAGTCAAAAATCTTCATATAAATTCTGATTCCCCAAAAACCAAACTACTAATAACCTATTGTTGACTGGAAGCCTTACCCATAAACAGTTGATTAGCACATATTTTGTACACTATATGCATTATATACTGTAATCTTATAATAAAGTAAGCTAGAGGAGAAAAAATGTTAAGAAAATTGTAAGGAAGAGAAACTATGTTTACAGTACTGTATTGTAAAAAAAATCCACATATAAGTGGACCCATACATATTGTTCAAGGGTTAAAGGTTTATTGTTAAGGGATAACATAAGTCTAGAACATAAAAGAGAATCTGGCTGGACATACAAATTTGAGAGCTGTCAACATGCAGGTGGGTAAGTTTCTGAATAAATAAATCAGAACCTTCAGGAAGACTGCATTAATTAAGGCAAAGATAAACAAAGAGAGTCACTCAATCCTTCAGACTACCCAACTGTTTTGTTTTGTTTTGTTTTCAGACTACCCAACTGTTTGAGTGCTCTCTTCTTCCCATGTATCTCAACCTCTCTCTCTAAGAGACCATCCATGGGCCTATCCAGTTTCTGTAGCCAACTCAAAGCCAGTATCTCTGGGGAAAGTATAGCCTTCTCTGTTATGTCTAGATGTGGCTACATATCGTCCAATTATTATAAACTAAAAAGAAGTTACTTGATGCCCACATTCAACCCAATATGCAATGGTAGAGCAGGAATACAATTAACCACAATAAAAACTTCCATTTCTAAAAGGTCAGAATGGGAAACATGCAACAACCAGCAGTCCTTCATAGTTTTCTTTCTAGGAAGAAATTCCTGCCTTGGCCATGGAAGAAATTTCCTGATTAACCTATCTGGATGTGTTTGGGTATACCCACAGTACCCCTGGGTTTACACACGCTGGGAGATTCCTCCTTGTCCATTATCTTCCAGGTTCAAAATTTAAGTGAAAATTGGGAGAGTATGCTTTCCTGGAAATGGCTCGAGGACACAATGATTGCCTTTTGCAGTTTGCAGGTCAGATTTCTGGTTTCTTTAGCAGTACAATTTCCTCAAAATCTTTGTAGGCTTCTATGCTACTCATCTCCAGTCTGTTACATGTGACAGAAACTATACCCAAAGTTCTTTTCTGCACCAAGCTCTTAAACTTTCTTATTCTCTAATATCTATGCTTTACTCCTTTCTCTTCTCATTGTTTTAATGGTGGCTACTTTCAGGTAATCTTTAAAAACTAAGTGAGAGTAACACCGCTAATGTGACCTTTGCTGCAAGGCTAGATCTCTTCGGCTGAGGAATCTTAATGGATGGGCTTTAAGTGTCTCAAAAACAGTCTTCTCCTATTTGGACAATAGAAATAATTGGATTTTCTAACCCTGTGAGGCCCCAATTTTCTATACACTCTATTTTCTTCCATCTTTCCTTGCAAACCCATCATTTCTTATGTGAGCTCATTTCTTTCCTGAAAAACCTTCCTAAACTAGCCAATGAGCAACAATTACATTCATACTCTGGTTCTTTCCAAATGCTTCCTGTAAAATTCAGTGATATAAGAAACACGATCAGTCTTCCAAATTGAGGTGAAATTGTTACCAAACATCTTGCAATGGCACTACAAGAATGACTAGTTTCCCAGCCTGCAAGAGCCCGTTCCTTGTTGGCAATGGTCTGACCACTTAGGTAATGCTATCCGTTTTAAGACTTTGTTAGAAGTCCACCATTTCCAGGTATCAATTTTTGTATTAGAGTAATGGCTAACTTGCTGTAATTGAGATCCCAGAAAGCAGTGGAAGTGGAAGTAAAGAAATGAAAATAAAGAAGACAAAAGCGTTTTTCCCTCTCACGTAATAGTTGGGCCAAGACTGACAGGGTACTCTGTTTGATGAGGTCATTCAGGACCCAGATTCCTTCTGTCTTATTGTCCCACCCTCTCCTAGGATATCTTCCTCATCTCCATGGTAACAGATGGCCACAGACTCATCCATAAAGGAGATGGCAAGCAGAGCAAGACAAGCTGTCTTTTTTGCAAAGGTAAGGCCAAAGTTGTATTCACTGCTTCTAGTTACAGTGCATCGGCAAGAATGTCCCCACAAAATCATACCTAGCTGTAAAGGAGGGCAAGGAGTCTCCAGCTGAGCAAACATGCACCAGGGGAGAACAGATGTTATGGTGGCAGCCATTTATCTGCCTTGAGAAGAAGAAAAGATTCCCCAGGTTAAGAACCCTCAGAGATAGAAAGACCAAAATGGGGCAAATAAGGATTTTGTTTCTTAGAGGTAAAGAGAATGACAGTATGAAAAAAGAATACAAGAAAGGGAAAATCTAGCTGGTGGCTACTTAAGTTTCCACTTTATTATTTCTAGCACTTTTTTTTTAAAAGATTTATTTATTTATTTGACAGATAGAGATCACAAGTAGGCAGAGAAACAGGCAGAGAGGGAGGAGGAAGCAAGCTCCCCACTGAGTAGACAGCCTGATGTGGGGCTCGATCCCAGGGCCCTGGGATCATGGCCCAAGCCAAAGGCAGAGGCTTTAACCCACTGAGCCACCCAGGCACCCCATATTTCTAGCATTTTCTAAAAATATTTCATAAGTTTATTTTTTTAAGGGAAGTAGAAAGAGAAAGAAAAACTAAGAAGACTATCAAGACAGAATAATAGTGATGTGAAGACAACCAGAAGAAAATGGGAGTAATGAAAGTCAATGGGAGAAAAAAAATTCACTTGCCTGAGAGAAGACAAGAGAGGCTAGGAAAGGAAATGCTCTTTGGACTTGAAAATCTAGAGGTTACTGGTGAATAACTACAGGAGAAGCTAGAATGCAGCAAATTAAGAAATGAAAATGAACAAAGAAAAATGGGATAGCAAACATGGACTAGTCTCTTTTTTTTGTAATTTTTTAAAAAGATTTTATTTATTTATTTGACACAGAGAGAGAAAATACAAATAAGGCAGAGAGTTAGGCACAGAGAGAGGAGGAAGCAGGCTCCCTGCTGAGCAGAGAGCCCAATGCAGGCCTCAATCCCAGTACCCTGAGATCATGACCTGAGCCAAAGGCAGAGGCTTAACCCAGTGAGCCACCCAGGCGCCCCTTGACTAGTCTCTTTTAAGAACACTGAGTTTTTAAGAAAAAAGAGATAAGATGGTAACTAGTTATGACTAGCTCCACTTGCAAGTAGACTAAGATGAGAAGCACCCTCCAGGGACCAAGTTGGGGTATCAGGTTCTAGAGACTAGGGTGGCCCCGTTCTAGCTGCCCAGCATATGTATCATGTGTAACTTGAACAGCTGGCATAGCAGAGTGCTCTGCACATTAGGCTGGTCAAGTTTTCCCAAGCTGGGAACCACTCTTGGATATGGTGGTTGCATCCTATAGTCATGGGGTCTTGGGGTCTCCAGAGACAGTGCCTCTACCTACCTCCAGTCTCATAGTCAGTAATTGCACTTCTGCTTGGATAGATGGCTTGTTCATCGGACAATCAGGGATCCAAGCTGGGTGTGGAAATGAAGGACCCAAAATTCCTCGGCACAGCTGGAGTTTGGGCAAAACACCCCTCTTTAAAATATCAAAGGAGGGGGGCAATAAATCCATAAATATGAATGGACAAAAGGGACATGAAGCAGCAACAGTAAAACATAAACTTTGGGCATTTTTGTTTGGCAGATTAAACTGAAAATAGGACTCCCTGCCATCCCAAACTCCCATAAAAAGAGACCCAGAATTATCAAAGTCTAATCAAAGTTGGTGCTGTTTCTTTAAAGTGCCAGAGAAAGTAGCAGTATTTGTTCCAATACTATAAGGCCAAAATTCTTTTAAAAAAATGAATATTTCATGGAGAAAGGATTGGATTGGATTGTCTCTGAGGAAAATAATTGCTGTTGCAACACGTGCTTATATTTTAGATGGCACAGAGATCACTGTGGTGGGAAGACTGAATAATACTGGGAAATTTACCTTCACCCAGTCATGAGACTTAAGCCCACTGTCCTCTGGAGTCCCAAACGACTGAGGGGGAAAAATCCTCATTCAGATTAAGTCTGAGGCATTGGGATATGGTAAAAGAAACCCAGGGATAAAGTATCCTTTGGTGGGAAGTGGCTGAATATTTCTGAAGGATGAGAGGGACGAGGAGACCGAGAGATTAAGAAGAAATGCAACAAAATGGGGAGGAGGCATCTGAAAGTTCCTTTCTTGGGCAGTTTGTTAGGTCTTTTCAGAAAGTTATTACAGAACAATATGGTGGTGGCTGACAGGGAAGATTGGCTAAGATAGAGCAAACCGAATGTATCCCCTTTATTTGCAAGTTTTATCAGAGGAAGGCTCTGTTTCCTTTTGCAGGAACAAGTCAGGTCAGCACAAATTCAACCAAGCTCTTAAACACTCAGACACTCTTTGGGTCAGTATACTACAGAGGTATCCTTTATGCATAGGACAGTGTCATTCTAGGGCAAGGTCTGTGTCAGTCAATACCTATTTCTGTAGTGTTGAAAGGGCCACACTTCCTCTTCACGCTGAGAGGAACCTCCATATGTTAGGAGTCCACCAAGAACTGGCTGCCTGGCTACCTGCTCAGATGACCACCTCCCAACACTTGAAATAGAACTTTGCTCTGTGCTCACCAGAAGGCTTCAAGAAATAGCCCAATTGCATAAGATGGACTGGGAATGGAAAAACACTCTGGCAAAAGCATAAAGGTGTGGTTAAAGACTAGAGTGCCATTTTCATGTGGTTGGGCTGTGCCTGGCTGGTAGTTTAAAGGAGTTATGCTGAGCCACACTGATTGAGGGAGGGTTTTATTGATTCTGCTTTATTTTTTAATGGGGAAGACTTGAGAATTACAGGCTAAGGATAAAGACACGGCGAGTCAGTGGTTAGAGTGGTTAGAGATTCAGGAAAGAAAGGGCATAATTAATGGAGGACACCAACCATAAGAGGTTTGTTCAGTGTACAGCATCTGTTCAGAAAGGGGAATTCAGAGATTCTTTTAAATTTCTAGTTAAGAAGCAGGCATTCCACAGTTCCCTAGGTAAATATTCATCAAGTATTACAAAGTGGTAAGACTTTTTCAGGTTCATTTAAGTTGTCTATTAACTTACTCCAAAACAAATATAACCAGCAAAGATCCCACTGGAGTACTGGTATGGAGAAGGGAAGCTTAAGTCTGGGAAATAGCTAAGTCATGTGAGCTTTCTATCAAAAAGTGTCATTGGTAAATTAACAAGCCTGTCTGTAAGCCTGTCATTGAGAAGGGATTCACAATAAATAGGGCACCTAATGTTGATGAAAGATGAACAAGACATTAAATCAAGCTTGGAAATGCAGACAAGAAACCAGGTAAAGGGCACAGCAAGAGTTATTTACCTGCTGTGGTGAAATGTATTAATATACTATGTACACAATAGCTGCAAGAGAAAAATAACACTAACCTTTAAGTAGCACATCTGCATATTTCGTTCTTCTTATCCTCTTCTTCTTAATGTAAGATGTTTTGTGCAGTAAGTACCCTCCCTAGGTAACATCACCATATTCCTGAGGCCTTTAGACGGCCAAAGTACATCCACAGGAAGTCAAATTAAAGAAGCAGCAGCAGTGATGAGTTAGCGTGGTAAAGCCTCAACTTCCTCACCTACAAAATGGGGATAATAATAGTACTTAAGTTCACAGGAGGCTGTGAGTGGTGGTTGAGAAAGTTTATAAATGCCTACTGAATGGCAGTCTGCATGTTTTATCATGCATCTGAAATTCACAGGAACAGAGTATAGTCCGATAAGAGAGAGGTATCATCAGCGTGTTTCTACCAAGGACAAAGAGCTCTGTGGCAGCAAAAAAGGATTTGGGAAAGACAGGGTAGAAAGGACAGGTGTACAGTGAGGAAAAGACAGACCTGATAGGCATGGCAGGCAGAGGCTTTGCAGGGATGGAGGGTTCGGATGAGGAGAAAATTAACTCGCAAGATTCAAAGACAAACAGTGTTTAGTGCAGAAACAGAATTGTTTCTGACTTTATAGGTCTAAAACTGAAAATATGGTAACTGAAAATTAAAGGAGCCATTATTGTTGTGGTTGTCATTAATAAACAGTATGACGTGGTGTGATACCATGACAGTCTGGGAATTTTTTTTTTTTTAAGATTTTATTTATTTATTTGTCAGAGAAAGAGAGCACAAGCAGAGGGAACAGCAGGCAGAGGGAGAGGCAGGCTTCCTGCTGAGCAAGGAGCCTGATGCAGGACTCAATCCCAAGACCCCAGGATCATGACCTGAGCCCAAGGCAGACGCCCATCTGACTAAGCCACCCAGGCAGCCCTGGGAATGTATTTTTAAATAAGATTTCAGTGTCTTGCTAAAGTTGGAACTGATAAGACAGTTTGTATGTATATAGGGCTGGAGCTGAATTTATAAATATCTGGAAAGATGTACCTGAGATAAAGGAACATAAAGAGAATAAAATTAGTAAGAATAAAAAGAATAAAATGAAAGAATAAAATCTAGTAATTGCTCTGTAAATTTATCTTAAACAAGGCATGAATCAAGAGTGATTATATACAGAGAGACAGAGAGACAGACATGTCTATTTAATCTAGTATCCTTTCAGAATGCACTTGGATAAAAAGCTAGAAAACAGAAAAGCAATTCTTAACTGAGTAATAAAAAAGTCACTTTTTTTTTTTTTTTGTAGGTTCTACACCCAACACGGAGCTTGAACTCACAACCCCTAGATCAAGAGTCACATGCTCTACCAACTGACCCAGGCAAGTGCCCCTGAAAAGGTCACTTTTTAAAAATCCTTTGCCTCCTATTTAGCTCTAATTTTATAAAGGAAAAGCCAGTCATTGTAAAGTATATTTCTATCTTCCTTTCTTTAATATATAGCACAACAGCTGGTATAAGTATATGATAAATTCTTTTGATGATACTGTAGAAGGGAAGAGTATGAACTTTTTGGAATCCTGACTGCCAATCCCTGGCTTTGTGACCTAGAGCAAATGATCTCTCTGTACCTTAATATCTTCATTTGTAAAAATTGGATTGGTACAATGTCTACCTCATTAGGGTTATTATGAAAATTAGTTAATTCAGTTCTAAGTGCCTGGCATACTAGTAAGTACACAGTCAATGCCAATTAAATATTAACAATGGCCTTAGCCTTCAAGGGTTAGCATTCAAGGAATCCTAGTAAGTGGCTTTATCCAGGAAAAGGTTGCAACTTAAACATTTATTAATATATTTGATAAGGAAAAGAAGTCTTATCTATAGTTTTGGCTTGTACTGGGATAATTTGTGTCACCTATCCTATACTTTCCAGAAGATCTTTAATGGTAAGGCATACAACCATGAGAACTGGTAGCCACAGTTCTGTCTATGGCCCAGACTAAGAACTCCCTTCTAGCTTTACCTTTTCACAGGCACACATAATGCTGACCAAAGTGGTGTTCCTGGCTCTTGAAGAGCTTCAGTCTTTATCTGTACTTTACTGCCTTCATTAGGACTGAAGGTTGTTGACCTCTGTTAGGAAGGTACCTACATGCTAGGGTCCCTAGTGGCCCACACTCCAAGGCAGCCCATGAAAGCAAGGGTTGGGTGGCTTTTCTCTAGGAGGCCCTGTTAAGAGGTATGCAATTCACATAGTCAGGCTCATTGTTGAGTCACTGCCAGGGTATTAACTGTTAATGCCTTACCACTGTACACCAGGACCTACCCCAGTGAGCTGTACATACTAGGTACTCAAAGAGTTGAACTGAAATGAACTGAGAGGCTGCCCTCATCCCTATTTATTCCAAGCCCCTGAAGCCTCCCAGACTAGCCATTATCATCCTGATTCTTATCTCCATGGTTACTTTTAAAATCCCCTAATCTGACCCAACTCTCATTCCTCACCATCCTTCAAACCCTTTCACAACATACTTTGGATCTCCTATTCTGTCACCTGCAAACCTCTCCTGTATCTTCAACTTCATTTTGAATGATTTCTCTACTTCCCTGCAGAAGCTGAAGACTTGCTCCTCAATAGGTCTCTCAAATGGAGGCCATTTGTTTCTCACATACCCACAGGAGATGGGAAAACTCTTGGTCCACATCCCTGCTTCCAAACTATTTCTCCTTCTTTCAAAAACTCCAGCTCCTCTGAAGTTCTTGTCATGCAGTTATACCACCCCAATAGGATATAGATGGCACACTTCTATTAAGTTGAGGATGATTTAATAAAGGGGTGATTTGCAGAAGTATGAATGAGGGGAGGAAGGTACAAGGGATAGTGCAGTCACTGAGGGCTAGTAACAGTGGAACTGTCATCACCCCTTGGCCTGAAGAAGTAAAGAAAGGGAGCTCTGGGGCCTAGGAGAAAGAGGTATAGAAGCCATGCTAAAGAGCAGAGACCCCTCTCCCCCATTTCAGGGACACAGGCTCCCTACATCAGATCTGCTGAGGCTCCCCATTGGCCAAATTCAGCCAGAACCAGACAGCAAGGAAATTGCTGACTGAATCCATAAGTTTCAGGTCCCATGGCTGCATGGCATAGGAAAGAGTGAATCTTGAGGGACTAATGGAAGATACCCTGCTTTTGCCCCAAGTTCTTTTTGGTTATCATCTTTCAAACTCTTACTTTTTGAAACTTGAGCTCATCTTCCTCTCCACCCCTTAGTGACTCTGGCATCCATGTGGGTGGCCCAGGTATCTTTTTCATCCATTCTTACAGTTATGCCCTAAAAACTACTATCAGTAATAACACAATATTGACTTCAAGCATCCCACCCTCTGACCGCCACCTCTTATCTCTAAAGTTCAGTGGCTCTAGTTCTTTCATTGCAATTTTTCAACCCTCTTTAGGCTTCCAATCCTGACCTTAAATTTTGTCACTACTCATCCACTCTCCTACTATGTCCAGACAAAGTTCCATGGACCTTGCTCCTTTAAGAAGAATCTTATCTCACTAATGCAGTCACCTGTCAAAAATCAAACTTTGGTTAATGCCAACTATTTGCCTTTTCCAGCGGGGAAAAAGACATAAAATTATGCTGACTCATTTCTCTCTAAATTTATTATCACAAGCTTCAAGTGGGCATTCCAATCTGCCCAGAAATCCGACACCAATCCTGATGAATATGTCAATTACTTTTCAAGATGATGATTTCCTAACTTCTCCTAGAGCCTCTCACACTCTGTATCCCGTACCTCCACAGCCTCATCTATTCACCACCAATTCTGTAAGCCTCCCAGTACCTGCATTATACCCCTGCCTTATATCCTGTTACCATGGGATAAGGGTCCTCCCTCCTATCAAAGCCCAACCCCTCCACTTGTGCTGTATATTCCAACCCTCTTCATCTTTTGAAGAGCTTTGTTTCTACTCTCGTTCCCTTTCTCTCCTGCATCAATTTTCCTCCACTGGATCATTACAGAATTCAAATGAATATGCCCAGTAACTTCCATCTTAAAAAATAAGTTTCCTCAATTCCAAATTCTCCTTCATTTCTCATCTAATTTCTCCATTCCCCTTCAAAGAAAAATTTGAAATAATTGTCTATAGACACTGCTTTTCATCTCCCATTCTCTCTTTTTCTCATTTCCACCTGCCTTCTACAACCACGATTCAATGCTGCTTTTGCTTAGATCCTCAGTGACAAATGTATTTTCAAGTCATCTGATCCCAGCTATGATCAGCATGTGATATAGCTGACTGCACTCCCACTCTTGAATCATTTTCCACTCTTGGTTTTTATGGACACTGCTCTTTCCTGATTTTCCTTCTATCTCCCTGGCTTTCCCTTCTCTATCTTCCTTACTGGCTAAATCTCCTTTATCAGACCTCTAAATGTTAATGACCCCATATTCTTCTCAATCCTGAGCTCTCCAATGTAGTTGACACTAGCCACATGTGTGTACTTTAATTCAAAATAATTTAAAATAAGATTAAGATTCAGTTCCTCAATCTCACTAGCCACATTTCAAGTGTGCAATGGGCACATATAGATAGTAAGCAACATGAACATAAAATCTTTCCATTGTTGAAGAAAGTTCTATTGCACAGGACTGACCTAGACTCCCTCCCTAGGGGATCTTACCCAGTCTTGTGGCTTTCAGTGCCACGTAGATGTTGACTTCTAAATTTATACCTCTAGTTCTGACCCAAGCTTCAGATTTGTGCATGAAACTACCTATTTGACATAATCACTTGGATGTCTAACAGGCTACTCAAACTAACAACCAAAACAGAACACTTCATTTTCATCCTCTCCTCCCCTGTGTCTACCCACAAAAGCTTGTTTCTCCTCCTGTCCATCTATTCTTAGCAAATGACACCATCCAACCAGTTTTGAAGCCAAAATTCTAGGAGCAGTCTTGATTCCCAATATCTAATCCATCAACAAGATTTAATAACTCTAGCCATAAAATATATCTGAAATCTTTTCAAATGGTCTTCTACTTACACTATCATCTTTCTAGTCTAAGTTTCTTGTCTGGGCTATTGTCCTATCCATACAAGTTCCCCTGTACCTAGATCCAGCACATAGCAGGTGCTCATTAAATATGTTGAAAAAATTAACAGGCACAATCCTACTGAATAGTGTAAAATAATCTTTACTTTTTTTAATATTCATGAATAATAGATATTTGCCACAGAAGCTTTAGAAAATGGATTTAAAAAGATAATACACATCACTTCCCAGACAGACTTTACTTACAGTTGGCTATGGCTCAATATCATTACTCATTTTGTCAATTACTAATACATTTTTCATGTTTTCATAGCACTAATTTACTTCCATGCCTCTGTAATCTATGTGGTCAGTACAATTTATTCCCCAAGAGAAATTTTAGTTCCTGCTTCTTGTCATTCAGCCTTGCCTTTCTTGATTAATCCAGTACAGCTTCTTGACCTCTTGATTAGCTACACATTTTGTGCCTGTCACAGACCAGCAGAGACTGATTTTGTTCAGGAGTTCCCAACTTTGTTCCTGTCCCTGCCTGCCACCCAGCTCCTCTCTGCACTCAACTTCCTTGTCAGAAACACCCAACAGTTTGACCCTAGCCTTAATTCAAAATAACTCAAGCAATAATTTCAAACAATATCTGCTACTCCTCCCTCTTTGATTAGCTGTGTTTACTGGCAGCCCTAAATGTTCCATCATCCTCATTCATTCCAGCTGCATGCCAATGGGGTCAAGCTGATATTTCCTACAGATACCGGTAATTACCGAAGTGAGGTGATGGGGTAAAGGAGAATGCAAGAGTGTCTTCTGAGACCTGCAGTCTAGTAATTATTAATATGCTTGACATCTGCATTGCCTGTGTCAGGTTACAAAGCCATCTGGGCACAATATTTTCACAGCAATCCAAATGCTATTATTTGCCTAACCAACAATCATCTCTCCTCTACCATCCTTTCCCAACTTCCTTCTCTCCAAGAGACCATTGTGTTCAGTACCCACCCTTCATCAAATAGCCAGATACAACACGTAGCTATATGCCATGCTCCACCCTACCCCAGCCAGCTTTTATGAGTTAGTAAGTGATATAAATATGGCCAGAGAGTGTGAAAGAAAGTCTGTGACGAGTTCAGGAAAATGTTTCCTCACCCTTAAAAAGAAAGACCCAACGACAAGATAATGTCCTTTTTTGGCTCTGGAAATTTCCCCATCTGGATGTAATTTCTGAGGCACTAACATCTTCTTTGAAGTATGAGGGGAGATTCTTAAGTTAAAGCCATTGCTGGGAATGGCAGAGTGGGCAGATGAAAGAAAACTACATCCTTTGTAATATACTTAAGTTGTTTTTTTACACTGTGCCAGAGGCCCTACCTCTGGACTTTGAACTATGTATTTATAAGCCCAGGGGATTCTGATTTCATCAAAATTTGAGGCACTAACTTCTAAGCATGCAACTATAAACTTTCTCCACCACTTCCTCACTGAAAAATCTTAGGCAAACTATTTTACTTTTTATAGAATCTGTGTCTTTAAAGAGGGAAGTAATATTCACCTTTTGGCCTTATTGTGAGGGTGTAGGGTTAAGAGGATTTGATTAGAATACTGAATATGGGAAGCGCTATGAAATTCACCAGCCAGAAAATGATGCTACCAAATCCTAAATGTTTCCCTGACTGCTGGTAGACATTGACACACTGGTTAGATAACCTGATCCCAGGTTCATTTTAAGACACTTCTAGGCTCTAGGCAAGTGTGATAATCAAGTAAGCCTGAAATTTAGAAATGGAATACCGTGATACTCCTATGTAAGAGTTAGGATTTCTGGTTTCTAAATCTAGATCTAGATCTAGATCTGCCACTATTTCACTTGAGCAAACTGTTTAATCTTTCAGGACCTGTTTATTCATCTGTGTACTTGCCTGTACAATCTACAGTCTCTATGGCACTAATGGCAAATTACACTTGGGGTGAGGGGACTTCTGTAATCTCAGTATTCTTATATTGCTGCAATACGGATTACACAGGCAACAACAACAACAACAAAAAGGCAAAGTTGGGATTACGGGAGGTGTTGGCTTTGTGGTAAAATTAACTGAGTAATAATTGTTGGACGCTGCCTTCTCTATTCTGCTACCTTGAGTCACTGAGCTTCCACTCCTCTCAGGATCATGGCATAATTGAGGTGATCACCCTCGGCCACTCTGATCACACAGATCTGTGAAAATGCCTAGAAAAGTTAAAAATACGAGTATCCAGAAAGAGATTCTGAGGAAGGCCCGAAATTTAATTTTTTGCACTGAAGTAACTTTTACTGGCAAGCACAGTAATGTCTGCGTGTTGCAACAGAAACTTTTCCCTTGGCATTTAAAAAGAAAGAAAGAAAAGAAAACGGACAGAAAGGAAGGAAAGAAGGAAGGAAGGAAGGTGGTAAAGAAGGAGGAAAGGAAGGAAGAAAGGAAGGAAGGAAAAAGGCAATGTATGCTACTGGCCTCAGGTGGAATTCAGAAAGTTAGTGGCGCGGGAACACCTCCTAACTTGAGAGCTCCGAAGCCTTTAGGGTGCACAGGTGTCTTGACCTCGTCACGGATGGAAATCACACTTCTCTTGCGTTTAACTCGCCGAATATCAGTTTATGCTTGGGAGGTAGCCGCGTGGAAGGCGGTAAGGAAGCCACCAAAGTCCCCAGAGCCAGCACTTCCGCCTCTTTCCATGAACTCCGCCCACCGCAGACAAGCCCCGCCCGTCAAGAGGCCGACACGCCCCGTTTGCGCCTCCGGCGCGTCAGTACTTCTTGAACTTTGACCGCTTCTGAGCCGCGGCGCCGGGAGATAATACGCATGCGTCGCTTCTTTGCATGGCTAGCGTCCTTATCCTAGTGGCGGCGGGAGCTGCGGTGGCCGCGCTGTTGGCACTGCGGCTGTGGGTTGTGCTCCATTCTCGGGTCCTCGGGCCCCGTCAGTCTTGCAGTCTCTTGGTGGTGGCTGGGTCCGGTAAGTATTGGGCGGTGACTGCCGAGTCGCTCCTGGATCGGTCACTACAAACCCCAGAGTACACCGCGACGCTCCTATCTAGTCTCCTTAGCACTTTTTGGAGCATTGCATGCTGAGATTTGTAGTTCCCTTATGTTAACCGGAACCTGTCCTCCCAGCCGGGGCAAAATTCTGGTTTGCTGACGCGGCCCAGTCATCTTTTACCGACAAATGAGTAACTTACACTTGTCTGTAATTAAGCTTCCACGCAGCGTATGTTATTTTAACAAATTATTAATGAGCAGAGAGGACGCAGAAGCCTTATGATGCTAACTTACTATTTTCCTGAGTAGAAATTGCCGTTTTGCATTATTAACCTAGGCATTTTGTATTTAGTTTAGGAAACATGAATACTACGTGATAAATGAGGCAAAGTGAATTGTCACATTTATAAATATACAAATCCATGAGGTTAGAAACAATTATCTACTGACCATAAAACAATACACGTTTGAGAATATCGTGTCAGCATGCGAACAGCAAGCTGCCCTATCAGGTAATACAGTTTAAGAGTCTACCAGCTCTGCAGGCCCTTACAATTTTATAGACTTTTTTTTTTTTTTTTGACAGACAGAGATCACAAGTAGGCAGAGAGGCAGGCTGAGAGAGGTGGCGGAAGCAGGCTCCCTGCTGAGCAGAGAGCCCGATGCGATGCCAGTACGGGGCTCTTACCCAGGACCCTGAGATCATGACCTGAGCCGAAAGCAGAGGCTTTAACCCACTGAGCCACCCAGGCACCCCAGGCCCTCACAATTTTAAATGAATACGTTCTGACAGAGATAGAAATATTGTGTAGATTTAGAAATGCTAAGAAATTGTATACAGTTAGAATAATATTTATATTATTAGCAAATGTCCTAAACTTATGCTCAAATACAATTCATTACTTTATTCACTTAACATATGGTGAGCCACTGAGACGTCAGACACTATGCTAGACTCTAGAAATAACAAAACCGACTACTACTACTTGCCACGGAGTGGTGATTAGGTAATGAAGCAGTGTGAAAGGTACAAGGATACAGCGGTGAATGAAAAGGAGAAGACAGAAAAACTAACAAGGAAAAAACAAAACAAAACAAAATGGATACTTCCTATAATCTGAGAAGTGTAGACTGCTATGGAGATCTTCAGGAAGGACACCATTTTATCTGAGCTTGAGACAGGAAAGTTCCTGGAAGAAGTGATGTCTAAACTGAGAATTGTAAGATGACTAGGAATCAACCAAAGAGATTTTGCAGACTAGAAGGGTGTGAAAAGAAGTTGATAGCACTTGGAATGCCCAGAGCTGGGAGGGCATTGTTGCTTTGAGTTCCATGTGGAGCTGTAAGCCCAGTCTAGATACCAAAGGGCGTTGTAAACCATGCTCTATAAAGCTATTGGCACTACTCCACTGCTTCATACCATGTAGGGGTTAGGACTACAGGCTCCAGACTGACATAATCCTGGAGCTGAATCACATCTCTGCCACTTACTAACTTGGTGACCTTGGGCAAATTAGTTAACCTCACTGAACTGTTTCAACCTTGAAAAATATGGGATGAGGTGAGGAGAGATTAAATGCAATATTAAAAGTGTTTAGCAGAGTGCTTGGCATATGATAAGCATTTAATAAATGGTGACTGTTGTTAGTCCTGATAGCAAAAAAATATTTTTGAGTAGAGTGTGACTCAATTAAATCTAAGCTTTTACAGAGATGATTCAGCCTGCATTGTCAAGAGAATGTTTTGACAAAGACTGAGGTAGGGAGACAAGTAGGAACTTGTGGTTAGAAAGTGGGAGGTGAGGAAAGGAAAGGCTTGGGACTCATGTCCAGGTTTCTGTCTTGAACAAATGGGTAAATGGATATTAGAGCTATTTACTTGACAGTATTAGATTTGGTGGAGTGGGAACCAAAATTAAGATTGAGAATTAGTCTGACAAGTGGCACCTTTGTCATTCAAACCATTCAGAGTAGGGAGAGGTCCAAGACCTCTAAGAATCATCCAAGTCAAAGAAAGACTTATAATCAGACAAATAGTTTAATAGTTCATGCCCAGAATTTTGGAGGAGGGAGAAGATATTTTCAAGTGTTTACCTTGAATACCAAAAAATGTATGGTCTTTAGATTCCATAAAATATTATTAATCAACCACATATTTTCAAAGAACATCAATCAAAATTAATACTTTTCTTTGAAATATCATATGATTTCCTTAGGCAAATTTTAGATTTAATACCATATGCTCATCTACCCTCTCATTCAGTAATAAGAATGCCTACTTTTTTCAAGGCACTGAAGATCAGCAGTAACAAAATTAGCAGAAGTCCCTGCGATCATCATGCTTAACTTCTAGTGGAGCAAGGGTTAGGGGAGAGAAAAACAAAAGAAATAACTAGATTGCATGTTAAATTGTATGGTCATAAATATTATGACTTAGGGACAGGAGGTTGCATTTTACAAAGAATTGTAAGGAAAAGCCTCCCTGGGGAGATGACGATACCCAACAGCAAGGAGGCCAGAGTGGTGGGAGTAGACTTAAGTCAGGTAGAAGCAGATGAGCTCCATGAGGTGATAAATTAAGGGTTCAAATTACAAGATGCCTTTTATTGCATGTGAGAAGGGAAGCCACTAGAGAGTTTTGAGCAGAGGTAAACTTATCAACTCTCTTAACAGAATCACACTGGATGCTGTGCTGAGAACAGACTAATGTAGACACTTGAATAGACAAGCGAAGGAGGAGCAGACCAGGAATCCGTGGTCATAACTGATGTGAGAGTGTTGTGACCTGGAGCAGGGGAGTAGCAAAGGAGATGGGGGAAGAGGTTGGATTCTGGAAATATTCTAAGGTAAAACTGAGGTGATTTTGTTCCCAAAGAATACATCTTAATAGTTATTAAGAGTAAAATGGAAAACAAAGCCCATCATTTTAATGACTTTTTTCAGTGGCAAGGTTAAATCTTCAAAGAATGTATTCAGTAAATGTTTCCTTTTAATAAAAGAAAAGACTGTTAGAGCAGGTATAATGAAGTTTTAATTGCAGTGGAAAATGTGGATATTATCCTTTTTATCCTTAATTGGTCCAGCTGTGAAAACAAGTACCTACTTTGCAAACCACATTTTCTCAAGGCTAAAAACAAAAATACTAAAATTAGTATAAATCAGATATGTAAATTGCATGCCCCAGACAGGAAGATGGGTTACAAGTTATAAAGTATGATTCTAATTCCTCCTCACACGTAATCTATGCCAATTTTATTTTTGTATTTAATTCCTTCTGGAACCTAGAGAGTACTCTAAGAAAATACGTGCGTTGGGAGAAACCACACACTTAATTTGTTTGATTATCCTTCAGTATGTTCACTGTATCACTACTGGAAGAGCTTTCTTACAACAGTAGCGGTGGGGGAGAGTTTAGTAGGTGGGAGGGACACTGACCAGAGGCAAGGAGGAGGTAACAAATAAGATGAATACAGAGAATGTTCAGGACATCAACCTGGCTGAGGCTGAGAGAGTGTGAAGTGAAACAAAATGGGTATGATAGGGCTCATTGAGAAAGAGTTTGATTGCTTTGCTTAAATGCTATATCGTTAACACGAGAGGTTGATGTTCTTTTGGGGTTTTTTTCTTCCGAAGGAAATCTCAGTGGACACAGTCGATTTTTAAATTCACGGTTTTGAAATTAAAGTATTAAAATTTTGGAGATTGTACAGTTTCAAAAATCGAACAGTTGTTTGGTGAAGCTGCTACATATTTGACGACCTGTAGTATGCTGAGACCTCTATTAGGAGCTGGGGTTAACATTCCTGAGCGGAAGTCTTTCTTAGGAAGCCCCAAGCCCTGAGGGTCAGTGCTCATGCCTCCTTGACATTACTTCTCAGCACATTAACCTTCAGTGACCCAGTGACCCACCTTTGCATTTTCCAGGCTACTTTCCTGATCGGATTTCACCCTCATCCTCCTTCACAGTATTCCACCAGTCCTTGAACACACATCTCAGCTCTTACCATCTCATGTCCCAATAATCCTACTCCTGGCCAGTGGCCTCCCTACTCCTATCCATCCATTAGCTTCACCTTTCAAGTCCTTTCCGCCTTTGCCAGGGATCTCCCTTCCTCTTACAGGGTTGGTCTTTCATAACTATTTGCTTTCCTCACCTCTGCCCCAATTTAAATTTTGTCTTCTTGCATCACTCTTTAAATGTCTGTTTGTCTTTCCCCTCTCCTACCAGCCTTCTTGATAACAGGAGTTGTTCTTCCACCTCTTTGTGCTCCTTAGCACCTACTGCTAGTGCCAGTTTTATTTTTATCCAGTTAATGTCCTCTTCCCCCATATGAAAATAGTGTTTCTACAAGGGCGTAGATTATTATTTCCAAATGTTGCTTTCATCTATTGAGAAATGCATAAAACATAACATTAGTATAACATAGCCAAATAGGTATGTCCATTGGGAGTTTCTTTTTTTAAGTTTTTATTTAAATTCCAGGTAGTTAGCATTGTGTAATATTAGTTTCAGGTATACAATGTAGTGATTGAATACTTCCATACAACATGGGGTGCTTGTGACAAGTGTTCTCCTTAATCCCCATCACCTATTTCACCCATCCCCTCACCCACCTCCCCTCTGGTAACTACACTGCGGGTTTCTTAATCTTAGGCCTTCCAATGTTTTTTCCAGGTGGGCACACCACTGAGATCCTGAGGCTGCTTGAGAACCTGTGCAATGCTTACTCTCCTAGACATTATATCATTGCCGATACTGATGAAATGAGTGCCCATAAAATACATTCTTTTGAACGAAATCGATCTGATAGAGACCCCACTACCATGGTAAGTGATCATTTCTATTTCTAAGAGAGTTAAAGGTTGAATATTGAGGTGAATTATCTCTGGAAACAATCTCGTGGCACTTCAGCGCCCTGCCCACAAGGGGCAGGGAAATGTTTATTGCTGATTGAATAAATTTCCTCTACTACCAAAAGATAAGAATCCCTTTAAGATACATCTTCAAGTGGTAGCTTAATTTCTTATATTCTCTTTTATTCTTTTAAATAGGGGAAATGGTTTTTCAGTTAATTCCAACTGGAAAAGTTTAAACTTACATAAAACGTCTCGTTCATGTGCACATTGGCTCTTCGATAAGTTCTTTATAATATGTTGCACTTC
This sequence comes from Neogale vison, assembly GCF_020171115.1. Classification (NCBI taxonomy): domain Eukaryota; kingdom Metazoa; phylum Chordata; class Mammalia; order Carnivora; family Mustelidae; genus Neogale; species Neogale vison. The sequence goes on along the minus strand of NC_058092.1, from coordinate 81,285,192 downwards.
TTGATGTAGCTATGACTGACCACTTCTTCTTCAAATCATATTTGTATCTGCCTTTAAAATTAACTTCTCTATCTCTGGTTGCTCACTTCAGTTTAGCATTTTGGTCAGAATTAGGGGTGAAAGAACAGAAGTGAAGCTACCTCTTGATCAAGGAAGGAAACTAGAGCTGTTCTTTGTGTAGATTGTCTCCCTTCCTCCCTCCCTCTGGTATCTGCCCAGTCACGGGGCGGCAACAGGTAGTTCAGGAGTGGAAGCAGACCTAGCTCAGGCTACTCAGTATTTCTCTGGGCTTTTTGGACTTGGGGACCCAGAAAATGGAGGCATTGTTTCTTTGGGGACACACTCTGTGGAAGAGAAAGTTTGGGAGCTGCTGGCAGTCATGTTTTCACCTGGTGGGTAAAGATAGACTGTAGTTGGGAGAAAGAATGATGTTAATACACAGGAAGAGTATTATGAGAAACCAGATGGTGAGTCCTGCCTTCAGTAACTGCAGAGGTCCAGCTGCATCTGTGTGGGAAATTAAGGATCCACTAATATCACCCCTCTCTTGCTCCCTTTCATTTCCTCTCTCACATCCTCACCCCACCCCATCTCCAGGCCTTTTTAAGTCTGTTTCAGTTGAGTTTTGGTCACTTTTTAAATTATCCCTAACAGAAACACTTTATCCTTAGAGATTCCATGTTAAACAAGAACAGAATCTACTTGTTATTCAGCCATAACAAAATGCTAGGGGATGTTTTTTCTATGTGGGCAATGAGCCAAATGCTTCATTTCTGTTTTAGGAATCAATACTGTATTTATTTCTTGTGGCTTCTGCAACAAAGTACCACAGATTGGGTGACTAAGGGCAGAAATATATTCTCTCACAGTTCTGGAGGCTAGAAATCTGAAATCAAGGACTCAACTGGGCTATGTTCTCTCTGAAGACCCTAGGGGAGAATTCTTCCTTGCCTCTTCCTAGCTTCTGATGGTTGCCAGCACTCCTTGGCATTCCTTGGCTTATAGCAGCATCATTTTAATCTCTGCCTCCATTGTCATGGGGCTATTCCTGTGTCTCTGTCTTCATATTCCCTTCTCATAAAGACACAGTCATTGGGTATAGGGCCCAGACTCATTTAGTGTGACCTCATCTTAACTTGATTCCACCTACAAGACCTTTTTCCAAATCAGGTCACATTGACAGATTCCTGGATAGACAAGAATTTTGGGGAGACACTGTTCATCCCTGTGTGTGTAATTGATCCTTTTAATAATATGAAAGTCAGCTAATACCATCCTTATTTTACAAATGAGAGAATGGAGACCCAGGGGTATAAATAAGGTCTGCCTAATACGTGGTACTTACCTAAACGCGTCTTCTCCAAAACTTTTCCTGCATGGGCCACTCTGCCTCTTTTGTGCATTCTTTTCCAGTCCTAAAAACTGAGTGAGAAAGAATGCTATGGGGATTATTCAAGGCACCAGAGACTAAAAATCTCATTGAATTTCTTAGAGAGTATATTAGAATTGGAGAATTAGAAGAATACAATGGTGATTTTTTTTTTACACAAGTGGAATATAGTATTATAATTTAGCAGTGATAAAGACTACTTAAAAAGATAGAAGTTGAGTAATTGCAATTTGTTATTATTTTCAACATGAGGAACAAGTATCTTTTTACCCAACTATTGGCGTATATACTCTTTCTGAAATTGCATCCAATTAGAGGCTCCGGTTTTAATTTAGCATACACATTGACTATTTCCCTCCAGGTCCATCAGCAGATGTATTGTTTATTTGCTGAATTTCATGGCTTAATGAAACATTTGGAAGATTGTTATATACAGGAAGATTGTAGGGTTTGTTTTGGGTGTATTTTGAGAGTGGGAGAGAGGCAGAGGGAGAAAGAGAGAGAGAATCTTAAACAGGCTCCATGGTCAGCATGGACTCATCAGGGGCTCAGTCTCAGGACTCTGAGATCATGACCTGAGCCAAAATCAAGAGTTGGACATTTAACCAACTGAGCCACCGAGGGGCCCCTATAGGAAGATTGTTATAGACATTTTAGAATTCTGTAAGTTGGATGTCTTTCACTTTAATTAATTAATTAATTTTTTTAATTGAAGTCTAGCTGACACGCAATATTACATTAGTTTTAGGTACACAACACAGTGATATGACAGTTCTATGCATTATTCTTTGCTCACCACAAGTATAACTCTCGTGTGCCACTGTACAACACTATTATAATACCATTGACTGTATCTCCTATGCTATAACTTTTTATTCCCATGATCTACATATTCCATAACTGGAAGCCTGTACCTCTCCCTCTCCTTCATCCATTTTGCCATCCCTCACCCTGTCTTCTCTGGCAGATGCCAGTTTTTCTCTGTATTTATGGGTCTCTTTCTACTTTGTTTGTTTCTTTTGCTTTTTAGAATCCATTATAAGTGAAATCATATGTTCTTTGTCTTTCTCTGTCTGACATATTTTACTTAACATAATACCCTGTAAGTCCTTACAAGTTTTTGATTCACTTTAATGCAAAAGCCAAAGCTTTTGAATTTTTAAAGTGCCATTATTTTGTCTTACTATCAAAGTGGTACCACCAGTGGTACCACTGGACTAAGCATCTCTGTTAGACTACTTTCTTCCATCAATTAATTGACTGCTGGAGCATTGTAACTCTTTTTAGAGGAAAAATACTGTCTTATTCCTAAAAGGGTCTCTACTCATGAATCTGAAGCTGGGAAGAGTTTCTGCAGAGATGCAGAGGCGAACCATTGCGGGTGTTAACATGAATGTACCTGTTGTCCTTTCTGTTGGCTGCTCCATATGCCAAATGGGCATATGGGAGAGAAGCCAGGTAGAGGGACACCTTCCCGCCAAGCTTTGTTCAAGGGAGGAATCTACTTACTCTTTTCTTTTTTCACTACAGCTTAGGGGAGTTGTACCTGCAGCCCCCTAGGCAGCTATCCATTATACCTTCCATGGAACTCATGAGACTGGGGAGGAGTCTTGTTGAAGAAATCAGTTGCAATCAGTACCTTTGCTGGCACAGCCCTTATTAGCCAAGAATTGAACAATCAGATTTGCATGGTCTAGTACAGAGACTACCAGCACTAGCACAATACTATTTATTAAATACTTTTTTCACTGATCTGCAGTGCTACCACTGGTATATCAAGTTTCTCTGTATGTAAAGATCTGTATGTGGGCTTTCGTCTTTGTTGACTGGTTTGTTTGTCTATTCCTAATATCAAGCTCCCATAGTCTCACTCTTCAAAAGTGTCTTAAGGATTCTTTCTCCACATAGGTTTTTTGAGTTAGCTTTGGCAAGGTCACAAATAAACATGTTGAAATTTGTATTTTAATTGAACTGAATCAGTGTGTCATTTTGAGGAGAATTTAAATCTACATGATGATATCTTCCTATTCAGGGGCATCATCTGTCTCTGCATTATTTAGGTTTCCTTAAATGCTTTTCAGTACCATTTCTAATTTTCCTCACGAGAGTAGCATATCTTTTGTTGTTTTTATTCTGTGTACCTGGTATTGTCTTATTATTGTAAGTGGTATACCTTTTAATTGGATTTCCTGTGTTGCAATATATAAAAATATAATTGATTTGAGTATAGTGATCTTAAAAGAACCACCTTGCCACACTCTAATTAATTCCAGTAATTTATACACTATTATCTAGAAAGATAATATCATCTGCAAATAGTAACAATTATGATTCTTTCTAATCTTTATACCTTTTATTTATTTTTCCCGTTTTGTTTTTAGAACTCCCAGAACAGTAATTAATAGAAGCAGTGTAATGGTCATCCTTATAGTCTTTATGATCTTAAAAATTTGCCAAGAGTTTAATTTTAAATAATATTTGGTTGTTGGTTTTTATCAAATATCTTTTCTTTATCTTAGTTGATCACAATGTTTTTCCCATTTTATCTGTTTTCATGGTAAGTTACAAGGTATGAACTAGTGGTGAATTCTTGGAATAAACCCAGTTTCTTCACAGTGAAGAAAATTCTTCACAGTAAAATTGTTCACATTTTAACACATTGTTGGATTTTGTTTGCAAGTAAATTGTTTAGGAATTATTTCATTAATGTTCATGAGTGAGATTGCCCTATATTTTTCTTTTCTTGTCTTGTTCTTTAGTTTTGGTATCAAGGTTACACTAATCTGATTATGTGAGTATACAGCTTCTTGTTTTGGGAAGGAATTTGTATAAATTTGAAGTTACTTTTTAAATTTATAGAACTTGTCTATAAAAATACCTGGCCCTGGTGTGTTCTTTTTGTCATGGTTATAAACTCTAGGCTTTCTGTTTGTTTTTAAGTCAATTTTGCTAAGATATTTTTCTAGGAGTATATCTATTTTTTATGAGTTTACAAGTTCATAATATTAGCATAAATATTTTCATAATATTCTCTTGGGGCACCTGGGTGGCTCAGTCAGTTAGGCGGCTGCCTTTGGCTTGGGTCGTGATCCCAGGGTCGTAGGATCGAGCCCCACGTCAGGCTCCCTGATCAGCAGAGAGCCTGTTTCTCCTTCTCCCTCTGCCTGCCTCTCTGCCTACCTGTGTTCTATCTGTGTGTCAAATAAATAAAATCTTAAAAAAAAAAATTCTCTTGCCATTTTTGTTATCTGTGCTATCATGTTCACATGGCATATCTTTGCCCATCTCTTTATTTTTACCTTTTGGTGGTGGTTGTGTTTTAGGTGTGTCTTTTTAAAATGACATATAACACAGTTTTAAAAATTCAAAACCAAGAATCATTGTCCTTTAACTAGCATGTTTGTACATGCACATTTATTATGATTATTAATGTATTAGATTTATTTCTACTATTTTATTTGGTTCTTTCTACTTACCATATTTTGAATCTTTTTATCCTCCTTTTTGGTCTTCTGTTTGAGTTAATTGAGCTTTCTTTATCCTCCCTTTTTCCCTTCTCCTGGAATGGAAATTATTCTATTCTCCAAGATGTTATTCTTAAATTGTCTGCCTGGTTACCTAACTTTAAGTCAAGAACTTAATATCCCCATCCTCCTCCTGAGAAACACGACTTTCAGAATGCTTTGACTGTAAACACCTCTTCCCATCTTACATATTATGGTTTACTGTTTTGGTTCTACCTTGTTTTTATACCACCCAAATTACTTACTACGTTATTGTTTTATACAGTCAGTGCCTACTTAGGTTCATTTTCTTTGCTTATTCTTGCTACTCCTTCCTTTTGGATCTAATGTCTCTCTTCCAGAGTATATCTTTTATTCTTCCAGGGGTGGTCTATAAGTGATTTATTCTTTCCGTGGTTTTTGTTTGCTTGAGAATATGTTTTGGTTTTGACCTTCCTTTAATTGCATTCTTCATTTAGAATTCTAGGTTGGATTTTTTTCCTTCATACGTCTATATTTAGCATTCATTCGTTCATTTAACAAATACTTATTGAATACTTTCTGAATGTTAGTGATACAGTAGTGAATAAAAACATTCAAGAATCTCTGTCCTGACAGTGCTTATATTCCAATGGGGTGGCAATAAACAAGATAATCAAGCAAAATGTATAATGTGTCAGTGTTAAATGCTAAGGAGAAAACTAAAGCAGAATATTGAGGGGGTTAATGTGAGGTTGCAATTTTCGGCAAAGTGGCCAGGAAAGTGACATTTAAACAAAGACCTGAAAGGGAGGGGAAGGTAGAAAGCCATCTGGGGAAAGCGCATTCTTGGAGAGGAAACAATAACTGCAGGGAAGACCCTGAGGTGGGGCTGTACCTGGCATGTTTTTGAAATAACAAAGAGGTCAAATTGACCAAAGCAAAATAAGGGAGGAAGAGCTGTGTATGAGCCCATAGAAGTTAATGTGAGGATTTTGAGATCAGATTTTTTTAAAGATGTTATTTATCTGTCAGAGAGAGCACAAGCAGAGGGAACAACAGGCAGAGGGAGAAGCAGTCTCCTTGCTGAGCAAGGAGCCCAGTGTGGGACTCGATTCCAGGACCCTGGGATCATGACCGGAGCCGAAGGCAGATACAACCACCTGAGCCACCCAGGCATTCCGAGATCAGATTCATTTTTAAGACATTGTGGTCCATTTTTAGTCTTAGATATTTTTTCCCTCTTGTGTGAAATGGGGAGCTATTGGGAGGTTTTAGGTGAAAGAGTGATATGATCTGATTTTGTTTTATTTTTTACTTTTTCTTTAATTGAAGTATAGTTGAAATAAAATGTTACATTAGTTTCTAGTGTACAACAGAACAATTTGATGAGTTTATACATTATGCTATGCTCATCTGAAATGTAGCCACCATCTGTCATCATAAAACACAATTAAAATACCATTGACTATATCCCCTATGTTGTACCTTTTATTTCTGTGACTTATTCATTCTATAACTGAAAGCCTGTACCATACCCCTTCACCCATTTGCCCATCCTCCCGGCTGCTTTCCCTCTGGCAGCTATTAGTTTGTTCTTTGTGTTTATGTGTTTGTTTCTGCTCTTTGTTAGTTGTTGTGTTTTTTAGATTCCACATATAAGTGAAATCATATGGTATTTGTCTTTCTCTGACTTATTTCACTTAACGTAATACTCTCTAGATCCATCCATCTTTTCACTAATGGTAAGATTTCATCCTTTTTTATGGCTGATAGTCCCGTTGTGTGTGTGTGTGTGTGTGTGTGTATGGAGATATAGTTGTAGATATTACATCATCTTTATCCATTCATCTGTCGGTGAACACTGGGTTGCTTCCATATCTTGGCTCTTGTAAATAATGCTGCAGTAAACATGGGGTGCATACATCTCTTCGAAGTAGTGTTTTTGTTTTCTTTGGGTAAATACCCAATAGTGGAATTATTGGATCATATGGTTTTTCTGTTTTTGGTATTCTGGGTAATCGTCGTATGGTTTTCCACAGTGGCTGCAGCAGTTTGCATTCCCTCCAACGGTGCACAAGAGTTCTTTTTTCTCCACATCTTCACCAACCCTGTTATTTCTTATCTTTTTCACTCAAGCTATTCTGACAGGCATTAAGGAGGTGTCTCATTGTGGCTTTGATTTGCTTTTCCTTGATGTTGAGTGTCTTTTCATGTGCCTGTTGACTATCTGCATGTCTTCTTTGGAAGAATGTGTATTCAGGTCCACTGTCCATTTTTAATCATATTATTTGGGGTTTTGGTGTTGAGTTGTAGAAGTTCTTTGTATTTGGGGGATATTAACTCTTCATTGAATATACCATTTGCGGATATCTTCTCCTATTCAGTAGGTTGCCTTTTGTTTTGTTGATGGTTTCCTTTGCTGTGCAAAAGCTAATTATTTTTTATGTAATCCCAATAGTTTATTTTTGCTTTTGTTTCCCTTACCTTAGGAAGCATATCTAGAAAAATGTTTCTACAGCCAATATCCAAGAAATTACTGCCTGTGTTTTATTCTAGGAGTGTTTTGGTTTCATGTCTCACATACAGGTCTTTAATTCATTTTGAGTTTATTTTTATAAAAAACGGTGTTTAAAAAAGTTTGGTGTTAGAAAGTGATCCAGTTTCATTGTTTTCTATATAGCTGTTCAGTTTTTCCAGAACCATTTATTGAAAACGCTATCTTTTCCCTCTTGTATATTCTCACCTCCTTTGTTATAGATTAACTGACCATATAAGCGTGGGTTTATTTCTGGGTTCTATATTCTGTTACATTGATCTATGAGTCTGTTTTTGTGCCAGTACCACACTTTTTTTTTACTACAGCTTTGTAGTATATCTTCAAATCTATAATTGTGGTCACTCCAGCTTTGATCTTCTTTCTCAAGATTATTTTGTCTATTTGGCGTGTTTTGTGGTTTCATATAAATTTTAAGGTCATTTATTCTAGTTCTGTCAACAATGCTGTTGGTATTTTGATGGTGTTTCATCGAATCTTTAGATTGCTTTGGGTAGTATGAACATTTTCACAATATGATTCCGATCCATGATCATGATATGTCTTTTTGTTTGTTTGTGTTATCTTCAATTTCTTCCATCAGTGTTTTATAGTTTTCAGAGATCAGATCTTTCACCTCAGTTAAGTTTATTCCTAGGCATGTTATTATTTTTGGTGCAGTTGTAAATGGAATTATTTTCTCAATTTCTCTTTCTGCTACTTTATTAAGAGTATAGAAATGCAACTGATTTCTGTGTATTAGTTTTCTGCCCTGCAACTTTACTGAATTCATTTATTCTAATAGTTTTTTGGTAGAGTATGAACTTTTCCATGTATATAGTATCATGTCATGTGCAAACAGTGACAGTTAAACTTCTTTCTTACCAATTTAGATGCCTTTTATTTCTTCTTGTCTGATTGCTTTGACAAGAACGTCTAGTACTATGTTGCAGGAAGTGGTGGCAGTGTAAATGCTTGTCTTGTTCCTGATCTTAGAGGAAAAGTTGTCAGTTTTTCATCATTGAGTATGATGTTAGCTGTGGGTTTTCATATATGGCCCTTATTATTTTTTTATGATTTATTTATTTACTTGAGAGACAATGAGCGAGCAGGGAGAGAAGGAGAAGGAGAGGGGAGAGGGAGAGAATCCCAAGCAGACTTCCTGCTGAGTGAGGAGTCTGATGCAGAGCTCGATCCCAGGATCCCAAAATCATGACCTGAGCTGAAATCAAGAGTCAGTGCTTAATTGAGCCACCCATGCAACCCTTCATATATGGCCTTTATTATGTTGAGATATGTTTTTTCTAAACCCACTTTGTTGAGAGTTTTTATCATGAATGGATATTGAATTTTGTCAAATGTTTTCTCTGCATCTAAGATAATATATATGATTTTTATCCTTCATTTTGTTGATGTAGTGCATCATATTGATTGATTTATGAATACCTAACCATCCTTGCACCCCCAGAATAAATCCCACTTGATCATGGTGAATAATCCTTTCAATGTGTTGTTGTGTGAATGTGGTTTGCTAATAGTTTGTTGAGGATTTTTGCATCTGTGTTCATCAGGGACATGCACCTATAGTTTTCTTTTTTTGTGGTATCTTTGTCTGATTTTGGTATCAGGGTAATGCTGGCCTCATAAAATGTATATGGAAGTTTTCCTTCCTCTTCTGTATTTTGAAATAGTTTAAGGGGGAATTTGTATAAATCCCAACTGGTCCTGGACTTTTGTTTGTTAAGAGTTTTTTCAGGTACTGACTTAATTTTGTTAATAGTAACCAATCTGTTCAGATTTTCTTTCTGTTTCAGCTTTGGATGTTTGTCTGTTTCTAAGAATTTATCCACTTCTTCTAGATTGTCCAATTAGTTGGCATGTAATTTTTCATAGTGGTTTCTTATAATCTTTAGTGTTTTCTGTGGTATTGGTTGTTATTTCTCCATTTTTCATTTCTGACTTCATTTATTTGGGTCCTTTCTCTTCTTTTCTTGATGAGTCTGGCTAAAGTTTTATTAGTTTTGTTTGTCTTTTCAAAAAAAAACCCAGCTCTTGGTCTCATTGATCTTTTGTATTGCCTTTTTAGTCTTTATTTCATTTATTTCCACTCTGATCTTTATATAATTTCCTCCCTTTTACTCACTTTGAGTTTTGTTTGTTCTTTTTCTTATTCCTTTAGGTATAAGGTTTTGTTGTTTATTTGAAGTTTTTCTTGTTTCTTGTGGTAGGCCTATATTGCTATAAATTTTCAGAGAAATACTTCTCTGTGTCCCAAAGATTCTGGACCATTGTATTTCCAGGTTCATTTTTATCTCTGTGTATTTATTTCTTCTTTGACTTCTTCATTGACTCATTGTTTGTTTAGTAGCATGTTGTTAACAGGATCATTTTGTTTGCTGAATAAACTAAAGAGGAGAGGAACAGAAGCAAGGAAAGGAGTTTGGAGGCCATAGCAGTGGTCCTGTGAGAGGCCAGTAAGGTTTGGACCACAATGGCAAAAGTAGATATGACGGGAAGTCATCAGATTCTGGATATATTTTGAGGGTAGAGCTAAACTTTATCTGTGTGTGGGTTTGGGAAAGAGATGAGGAATAGAGGATGACATCCACATTTTGGCCTGAGCTGCCAGAAAAGTGGAATTGTCATTAATTTAGGTAAAGAAGAGTACATGAGGAAAGAGGAGGACTGAGTGTGGGATGTCTGTAAACATACATGTAAGATGCTGACAGTGCAGTTGGATCTGTGAATCTGAAGTTCAGGAGGGAGCTCTGGTCTGGAATGTGAATTTGGAGACTTCTGTGTTTACCTGGTACTTAAAATGAGAAGTTGGATGAGATCATCCAGGGACTAAGTATAGTTGGAAATTAGAAGAGGACTAAGAACTGAGCCCCAGAGCACTCTTTCAAATATAGGGAGCTGTTACTCTCATGGAGTAACAGTTACTCAGCTGTCAGTTTGTTGTTCCTCTGTGGCCTGTCCTCTAGAATCCATGGAGGGCCTCAAACCCTGACTTTCGGTTACTGACACAGTTAGTCTTCCTCCCAGAACTCTGTGTCACAAACTGTCTCTCCTCTTTTATTTTTTTCTTATTTCTGGTAAGTAGGGATTTCCCTTCTTTCTACTTAAGATAAAAGAATATTTTGTTGCATTTCTGATAGCATATAATCTGTTTATAGGAGGGTTTTCAGGCTAGTTTATATTGCCATCTTGCCAGAACCAAAGTCACATTAATTTTTTAAAGTCGGAGTTTTAATATATTTTCTATATTGAGGTGTGTTCTGGACTGTTTGTATAAGTAGCAGCCCCCGCCCCTCACCAATTTTCTTTTCTTTTTTTTTTTTCCCTGATAGAACTGTATCAACTGCAAGTTCCTAGCAATACATAATACTCTTATGGTTAAAGGCCTTGACTCTCAGTGAGTTCCAGACTTTTTAAGTGAAGCAGAAAGTCTGCAGTATTTGAAAGCGTTAACAGTAATTGTACTCTGTGCCCGGACAAGGTGTCTCATCCAAATGGTTCAGAACACTTTAGGAATAAAAGTGCATTGAAGAAGTGCATCGATTCACACTTGGTTCTGGTGAAAAGCCAAAACCCTCATTTGCAACACAAGCCAGCTGTTCCAGAAACATAAAAGACCTTCCCAGAAATCAGGAGATACAGATTATCAGTTGTTAATCACTTAGATTTACCCAAGTAGCACAGAAGTTTTCTGTTGTTTGGTTTATAACTTACTCTGATATGGAATTACTCAATAAATTTCTAAATGTTTTTGCTGGTTTATAGGAAAAATATTTAAATGCTTGTTTTTGTATGTTTATGCTAGATATAAATATACAGCAGGTTTTTAAGCTACATTTTAAATTAATATAATTTTGCTAATTAAATGGTAGCGATAACCTATTTTTGATGCAGAAACTTCATTCAAATTTCCTGATTCCTTTGATTCAGTATAATTTTTAAAATGGTGTTTAAAATCTTAAGGTATGTATTGCATCCTATTTATTACACAGGAGTAAAGAGAAATAATTGTTTGTAGTGTACTTTTTAACTCTACTATTAGCTTGTGTTCCTCTGCATAGTTTAGCTGTTAAAGAGAAACAGGCTTTCCTTGGGTAAAGCATCTTAGCCACTCTGGAATAAAGCAACTGAGGTTAGAAAGATGAAGAGCGAAAGCTAAGGGAAAATACACACACAAAATAAGCAAAACAAAAACAACGAAACAAATGTTTAGCTGTGAAATTACTTATATGAAAAAATATCTTGAAACACCTCCTAAAGGAAATGTAATTTCCACTGGGATTAGTTCTAAAGTAAAAAGTAGGTAAAGTAATATCTTTCAGAAAGATTGGATAGTAACTTCTCCAAATAGAACCAATTACCAGAGCTGTATTATATGAAGGTAAGTGAAAAATCAAACCAAATCTTTCCTCCTGGAGAGCAGCAGTCTCCACACTGGCCTGTGTTGCACCAGAGTCACCCACCCCTGGGACCCATGGGAGGCTCAGGGCATGGAGCCTGGATTTTGGTTCATCCCTCTGTTTTCTTCCTAATCTGAGCCTTATTTGTTAACTATCTTAATTGACAACCGTTAATCTGTGCAACTTCTGTTAGAGCATGAATTAGCCCTTTTAGATCATATCACTAAGGAAAAAAGCTCAGTGACTCTTGAATAAAACATTTTCAAAACTACATGTGAAAATTAAAGAGTAGGCTTTTTTTTTAATATAAAATAACCAAAGTTGCTGAAAACTAATTTGAAGGGTTAAAAACTAGAGCCAACTTCACTTTGGGGTCATATAACCAGATTTCCCACTACTCTATAAGTAAGCATATACTCTTTTACCAAGGAAGTTATTTATTTGTTCGTTTATTCAAAAAATATCAAATGAGTGCCAATTCTGTGTAAATACCATATTTCTATATATGTATATTTTAACAAATCCTTGTTAAATATGCCCCCACAATCAACTGTAGCAGGATTGTGATTATTTTTCTGTTCCTTTACTCTTTTCTTCCCAAATTTATTTATTTATTTATTGTTAAAAATTGAATTTTTATTTATTAAATTATTATTTATTCATTAAAATTATTTATTCATTACAATTTTATTTATTTATTATTTATTCCTATTTTATTTATTTATTTTTGTTTCCTCCCAAATTTTATTTCCTATTTTTTATTTTTTATTTATTTCCTTTATTTATTTATTTATTAAAGACTGTAGATAGTAAAGAACTTCTTTACTTTATATAAAATAAAATGTGGGGGTTCCCCGTTCCTATCCTAGTCTCACTAGGTGAGAAACACCTCCTAGAAAAGAAAGACAATTGAAAGAAAAAAGAAAATTGGTGAGGTGCGGGGGGTTGCTACTTATACAACAGATGCTTCTGTTTCTCTAGAAGTAAACATTGTACCAGCTTGAGTTATACCTCTTGGTATGACCTTTCCCATCCTTTGTACATGTACTATAAAAAAAAGTCTATAAATTACATGTACATATATACATATAAACAGGGGATGGGGGCAGGAGATGGCTAGTTTATAAATCAAACCCTATATTGTTTTCAGCCTCTATACCTTGATAGTTTTCCATGTTGGTATATATTGGTCTACTTTGCACTTTTGAATGATTGCCTAATAGTTTATAGTATTGATGAGGTGCCATTTTCCTCTTGTGGTTTTCAGTTTTTCACTGAATACTGAAGTAAACATGTTTGTACTTACATACATACAAGTATTCTTATGTGTGTTTTACCTTAATTAGAAAAATAGTTAAAAAAAAAAAATTCCAGGGCGCGCGGGTGGCTCAGTGGGTTAAGCCTCTGCCTTCAGCTCGGGTCATGATCTCAGGGTCCGGGGATCGAGCCCCGCATCGGGCTCTCTGCTCGGCGAGGAGCCTGCTTCCCCCTCTCTCTCTGCCTGCCTCTCTGCCTACTTGTGATCTCTCTCTGTCAAATAAATAAATAAAATCTTTAAAAAAAAATTCCAAATTAAGTAACTTGCTGACATTAAGGGACATGTCAGTCCTTCCCACTTACCATTCTGCTAGGTTGTTGATTGAATTATTGATTTAAAGTAACCATAGTAAACATATTAAAGAGTATAAATATCATGTGGGGTAGAGACAAATGTAATAGATATCCTAAACAGTTGTTCCGATCACTAAATAAAACTTCCTATGCCCTATATTCATATTCATAGAGATAAATATGACAGGAACAAATACAGAAACATAGTTCTAATGCTTAAAACCTTAGAAAGATTTTCACTCTTCCAGGGCACCTGGCTGGCTCAGTTGGTCGAGCATGTGACTCTTGATCTCAAGAGTTGTGGGTTTGAGCCCCAAGTTGGGTATAGAGATTACTAAAAAAATAAAATCTTCTAAAAAAAGATTTTCAGTTTTCCCAAATTTATAATGCAATTGTAGTCAGAATTCTAATGTTTCCCTTCTTTTTTTTTTTAATAAATCAGCATTGTGCCTAGCAATTAAGGAATTTACATGTTTCTTTTTTTTTTTAAGATTTTATTTACTCATTTGAAAGAGAGTGAATATGCATGGGGAGTGGCAGGCAGAGGGGAGGGGAGAAGCAGGCTCTCCACTGATCAAGGAGCCCGATGTAATCTCAGTCCCAGGACCCTGGCATATGCTTAACCAACTAAGCCACCCAGGTACCCCCATTTTCCTTCCCTTTTTTTTTTTTTAACTTTGTTTATTTAACAATAAAGCTGTGCTTTCCGTTGGCCAGTGCTTGTTATAGGCAGTTGGGATACACCCATGAACAAAACATACCAAAAAAAAAAAAAATTTTCTGCCATCATGGAGCTTCCTGAACTTGAGCTGGATCGGAAAGACAGTAATACTACACATAGCAAATAAAAAAGATCATAAAGCTTGTTAAAAGGTGGTCAGTGTCATGGGAAGATTACACAGGGATGGGGGATTGGGAATTCTGACAGGAAAAAAATTGCATTTGCCCATAGGTCCTTAAAGAAGATGAGGTTGCCTGAGAAGAGGTGTTTCAGGGAGAAGGAATAGTCTCTGGGAAAGCCATCGAGTGGGGGCATTCCTGGCTGCTGGGGGAATTGCAGAGAGTCCTGGCGACTGGAGCCAAATCAGAGAAGGGAGATGATGGAGAGGAGATGGGAGGGTAGAGCAGGGGGCAGAGAATATAGGGCCTTGTCAGCCATTGTAAGGACTGCCTGTCTGTCTTTGAGGAAATTGGGAGCTGTTTTAAACAGATCACTCTGGCTGCTGTGCTGCAAATAGATGAGGGTAAAGGGTGAAACCAAGGAGACCAGTTAGGAGGCTGTCAGAGCAGTCCACAAACAAGAAGCCGTGTGGCTTGCACCAGTGGGGGTAGGAATAGGGGCAAATGGTTGGACTCTGGATAGATTTTGAAAGTAGAGTTAAAAGAATTTCTTGACAGATTGGATATACAGGATGTGAAGAAAAGAGAGAAATTCGGCAGAACAACAAAGCTTTTGGTCTGAGAAATTTTAAGAATGGAGTTGCCGTCAGTGATCTCGGAAGTCTAGGTGGAGCATCCCTGCCTCTAAGTGTCTTTATAAATAATATGCGGTACCATCCCAACGAATCAACAGCTTCTGCCTTGGTTCAAGGGACCCAGATGCAATCTGGGCATCAGAGGAACCACACGGGCCCTCCCTGCCCTGATTCAAAGCCATTTCCTAAGTCCCGTGCCCTTGCGCTCGGTCTCTCTCCCTTTTTTTCTCTTTCCTCTCCCCCTCTCCCAAATGAAAAAGTCCTTCACTTTATAGAAATGGTGCTGGAGAGTCCTTTCTGGTGTCAGAGGACCTTTTTACCATACTCTGCAGCCTCAACCCAGTCGCTGTCATTCCCCCCCTGCTTCCACCAGGTGGCAGTGCACTGCTGAGCATTGCACCCTAGCGCCTGCATTATCTCTCTTAGGAGGTGCAAGAGGGCTCAGCTTGAGAATGGCGGCTGGAGTGGAGATCTTTAGTGTATATGTTGCAGACTAATCAGGCATGGGGAAGATAAGGAGAGGTTGTTTCGTTTTTTTAGAAACATCATATATCCTTGTCAAGGATGATTTTCCTCTCCTGAGTTGAAAAGGCGTTATATGGATTTAGAGCAGTCTTTCCACCTGGAGAGTGTTTTTATTTAAAGATTTGGTTCACGGGCACCTGGGTGGCTCAGTGGGTTAAGCCGCTGCCTTTGGCTCAGGTCATGATCTCAGGGTCCTGGGATCGAGTACCGCATTGGGCTGTCTGCTCAGCGGGGGGCCTGCTTCCTCCTCTCTCTCTCTCTCTGCCTGCCTCTCTGCCTACTTGTGATCTCTCTCTGTCAAATATATAAATAAAATCTTTTAAATTTAAAAAAAAAAAAAAGATTTGGTTCACTAAGCGCCTTGCTGAGCTGCAGTACTGGCATTTGTTTTATGGGCTCTTCTTTGTTTGAGATAAGTAACACAGCTCCAGGAAGCTGTGCCTTCCCCAAAGTGAAATCCTATCTGAAAATCAAAAATAGGTATTGATTGATTAGTTTCTGTGTGTAAAATTTGGACCAAGTGTTACGTTATGTGTTATAAGGAACAAAAATAAGGAAAGGAAATGCCCTTTTGCTTCAAGAAATTTTTGGTGCAGATGCATAAGCACAAATCCTGGAAACCTTAGGGATTAATTAATAAAAGTGTCATTGAATAGTGCTAGTTAATTAATAAAGGGAGCATGGGGCAGTACTACCTTTGGAGCCTAGAGTAAAAATGGGGCTAAAAGAGGCCTCTTGGATGAAGCCTGCCTGCAGACCAGTGAGACTCCCAGACCCTCTACAGCATTTACCACTGGAGAGATTGAACTAAAAAGGTTTTGGCTTTGGGAACGCCAAGCCAAACTGTGGATGAGGTGAGACCATGCCCTGTGAACGTGGCGGGGGGGGGCTTAGGGAGTGTGTAATTACTCCTTGTCACCCCCAATATGTATCACTTAGGTCTCCTTTCAGATCAGTTCACGGAATGCTAGATTTATTTCACCTAGGCGGGAGACTGAAGGTTAGTTTTAGGGAAATGGATTTGCTCTGGAGTACAGAACTGTAGGTTCTGACACTTGGGATTTCCCCCCAATGAAATGCTGGAGTCCTGCCTACTTTTATCTTCCCCTTAACAAGCCCCACCCCGGACTCAGAGCTTTCAGTCTGCCTCCTAATGCCTTATTCCTTAATGCGAACTAGGGTTTCTCAGCATCAGCACTACTGACATTTGCGGTCAGGTGAATTGTGCGGGGAGGCTGTCCTCTGCATTATGGGATGTTAGCAGCGTCCCTGGGCTCCATCAGTAGATGCTGGTAGCATTCCTTCTTTCTCTACCCCTCACCCCACAACCTTGATGACCAAAACTGTCTCCATACCTTGCTGATTGTCCCTGGGGGAGAAGTCCACCCCCTTCTTGAGAATCACTGGCTTGAACTGGCATCCACAGGTTCCAACATTGCAAGGAAGTCTCAAACATAAGGAAAAGCAAAACTAACTAGGGAAGGAACTTTGAGAAGAGGAATCGGAGGAAAGGACAAGTCGAAGAGGAGAGTGGGAAAAGGACTTAAAGGAAAACAGTCTCTTCAGGGAAATGCAAGGACATTGTAATTTTTTTTTTTTTAAGATTTTATTTTTATTTGGGAGTGAGAGAGAGGGTGAGCTCCAGCAGCAGGGGCAGGGCAGGGAACAGGAGAAGCAGACTCTCTACCGATCAGGGAGCCTGACTCTGGGCTACTGCAGGGCCCTGAGATCATGCTTGAGCCAAAGTCAGATGCTTAACCAAGTGAGCCACCTGGGCATCCTAGGATAATGTATCTTTAAAGAATGATACCTATTTAAAAAAGGCAAAAACAAAACAAAACAAAAAAAAACCTCCCAGAACTAGAAGGACCCTTAGCTATTAAAATTTTGATTGTAGGAATAAAAAAATGAAAATATTCAGAGATCATATTGGAGAATTCTGGTATAAAGCAGAACAAAAAGTAAAACCAATAGAGAAAAGGTAAGAAAATTAGATAATCAAACTGGATATTGGAGGACTATTGTCCAGAAAGAGCAAGAACACAGGCAAAACTTTAATCACACACACACACACACACACACACAAATAAAAAAACAAGACCACTTAAGAAAAATTCCCGTAACTGAAATGGCATAGCCTTCAAACTAAAGGACTACCCCCAGCCCAATTAAACTGTAGTCACTCAAGATACATCATCACGCAACTTCAGAATTAGTGATAAAGAGAAGATAACCAAAAATTTCCAAAAAGAAAAAGAAAAGGAGTCATACCAGGGTCCAGGTGCCATTCAGAATGGTGACTAGAGCAGTTCTCAAACTAATTCCCATGTGCCTTTTCACAGAGGATGTGCTCCACAAAAACAAGGGGAACCCAAGAAAGAGGAAGACTGTGGTCCTGGAATCTAGATTTCAGCCCAGAAGAGAAGGGAGGGGAATTTTCAAGATGGCGGTGAAGGGAGTTCCCACGCGAAGACCAGCACATACAGCAGGCCTAGAGAGCAGCTGGTTTAGGAGTAGAGCAAGGGGACAGAAAACTCCAAAAAGCAGTGGTGATGATGAATTACCTCAAGTGTTTGACCAAACTGAGAGTCTCATAGGGAACTTCAAAAGTGTGTGTGTGGTGTGTTTGTGTGTGTGTGTGTGTGTACATGTACATACATAAAATATAGCTTTGATTAAGAAAAAAAGACAGTAAGTGCTAGAATGCATGGGGAAGGAGAGATCTCAGGGCTAGAGTGTTGGGGTGAGAGGGGAGGTGACTTCTCTAAAAGGTAGGAGAATATGAAGAGGAGAGGATAGTTTGGGAGAAAGAAAGGAAGTTGGAAATTGCAGGGCACATTCAGACAAATAGAGTATGTTTTTGAACCATGACAGATTGGGAAAAAAAGTTGGTTAAGAAATCATTTTAATTTTAGAAACCTGAGATCATCTTAGAATACTTCCAGTTACAGACTGGATTTAAATGATCCACTATTTTTTTAGGGTGGTACAGAGGGTAAAGGGATCATCTCTTGAGTTGTGAATAATGGTTGATTTTTTGCTTTTGTCTTTGAGAATTTTTCTATATTTTCTAAGGTTACAATTGGAAAACAACAAAAGTTAGGTTTTAGAAACAAACTAAGAAGAGATAAAAAGCCCAAGTGGAAATAATAACGTATTGATATGAAATATTTGTTTTCTAAATAACCCATACATATCACAAGCACCATTCTTTTGGGACAGGTATCTTTACCTTTTTGGAAGCACATTAGTTACTTTAATAAATAGAGATCTTTTGGCTTGTATTCCTTATTCCGTACATGTATAAGTCAGTGGCAGTTTGGTGGTTGCGGGGTTTAGTAGGCATGACCTCTGAAATTAACACAGCATGCTTACATTCGGGGTTTAGTAGGCATGACCTCTGAAATTAACACAGCATGCTTACATTCAGCAGCACCTACTGTTTTCCACAAGGTGGGGTGCTAACTTCACACAGTGAACTGAAACAGCTATAACTTACAGAACTTCGGACTCCAATGCTAACTCTTTCATATAATTCCTGAGCAATTCTAACAGAAATACGTTGGGAAATATAGTTGCAATTGTGGGGTTTCGTTTCAGTTTATAAATTAGTTGGGCTTATGATGTACATGTTTAGAGTGTGACTAACGTCTATAAGCACTTTTCCTCTTTATGGTGGACCTTGACTATATTCAGTTACAGGAATAGATAAAGAATACCTCTAATTTGGTGAAGGCCATCCTAAATAAGTGACATACCTGAATAAGGAAATGTTTGTAGTTTATTACAAATAGAAATCCTGATGTGGCTATCTCAGTGAATAAAAGATTATTTTCAAAACACCATATCAGGTAAATGTAGAGATGGTTCTGATGTATTTTAAATAGCTTAGTCTCTTAAATTCCTTCCTAAATCTTAATTATCCCATTCTTCCTGTCTACAACAAAGTCAGGTTAAACTTTCTCTGATTCAGATTCTGAATTGATGGAATTGAAGAAAGTATGAATAACATACTGTGGTTGTTTGAGTCTTCTGGTGATTTGTCTGGCTTCTCTAAGCCAGTTAAATTTGTGTGGGATTCTTACACCACAAGGAGCCAGTGGCAGTTTAGGATATGGTGCTTCTGTTTCTCCATTTTGAAGCAAAATAAAGCCATTCTAATAGCCAGTGTTCGAATGTAAACATTTACATATAGCACAATTTTTTAAGTACACACTTATATTATGGGCCCTAACGTAACAATATTTTGTGGTTCTCATAAATTCAGGATGTGGCCTGTTTCCCTCTGCCCTTCCTTTTGCCCAGATGGAGGTTCTTTGGTCCCTTTTAGCCATTAGGCTCCAGGAAATAATTGTGGAGCTGGTAGTTAGACCCATGCCAGGCATAACATCATTCCAAGCCATACAAGTAGTGAGGCTGACAATTACACTTGCAGTTTCAGAATTGACCAAAGATCTGAGCTTCGGAAGGAAGAAAAAGTGATGAGTGCAGAGGGATGTTCACTTGTCCTTCAAGAACATGATAGATGCTCAGTTCATGGCAGCTGATGAGGAAGTGCCACGAAGTGACCTATGGGTGAAGAAGCCATAGGTTCCACACTGGGGCCTGCTGGTTAGCTCTGACCCCCTTGGGCGAGTTAGCCTCTCTGGACCTCATTCTTTCACTGAAGCAGAGACCTGGCTGAGATCAGGGGGTTCTCAAAAGGCTGCTGTGATCACCACAACTGGCTCTCGGGTCTGACTTATCGAAGACAAATGATTGCTCTCTTCTAGGAGAACAATCTCCAGATTGGCTCTCGAGATCCATTGGAGCCTGCCTAGAATCTTCATTTCTGAATGCTGCCTTTTCCTAGAATCGTAGGCTGTCTTGCTCTGTCTACCCACCACCTGCCAGGTCAACCTGTTGCCCCAGTGTTAGGAACAAGCCCCTGTCTGCACACATTTCAACCTAAAAATTGCTTATAACATCTAACATTGATATATTTTATACGTAGTGTTTTACTAACTGATAAAATTATGCTCCAAACCAGACCATTATCAGTAATGATGTGCTCTCGGCCTATTTCCCATATCCCATTCACCTCACTTAAAAACCTAAGAAATTCCCCAGACTCTCTCCAGCCTCTTTCAGTCCCTCCTTCCCACCGTTTGCCCCTCTCCATTCCTTCACCTTAGTGTTACAAGTGTCTTTGAGGCCTTGAATATCATTCTGATATATATCAGGAATCTGCTAAATGATTTCCCTTGTCTAGGTGAGCCCCACAGGTGAACAGAAGGGGTGGCCCTTCTGTTCACCTTCTTTGTTACTGCCACAGTGGTAGCTCCTGACTGCAGATCTGGTCACATCAGTCCCCTTTTTCGTCATCTTTCAGTGGCTCCTCATTGCTTTTAGCTTTGAGTGCATACTCCTTGGCATGTCTTTGAAGGCCCTGCTTCTCCAATTCCATTTTCCACTGCTCTCTGCTGTGCTCTTGGTATACCACAACATAATTTCCCAAATATCCCGTGCTATTTCATATGTCACTCTGAACATGTCTGGAAGACCCTTTTCCCCCTCTCTGCATGCTTGGTAAATTTCATATCCTTCTAAGTCATATCAAGTGTCTTTTCCATAAAGCTTGACTTAGTTTATCGAAGTATAGTCCACCATTTCTTACTTGGTGCTAACCTTATATTAAATAGCTATATGTCTCTTGTTGTATTAATCTCTCTGATTGCAGTGACTAGTTTTTCTGTGTCATTCTGCCACACTGTAATGAATTCCTTATGAATGTCTTACCCACCCTTGTGTTTCTAGCCCAGTTCCTGTCACCTGGTAGGTACACTAGAGTATTTAATGAATGAATGAATCTGTGCTCACAGTGAAAAATACAGCTCTGAAATGCAGTATTTGTCTATGTTACTGATATATTTTCTTTTTTTAAAAGGGACAATGGTCTTAAATTCATATCATTTTTGTTTTTATTTGTTTTCTTTAAGTAGGCTCCCTGCCTAGCATGGAGCCCAATATGGGGCTTGAATTCGTGACCCTGAGATAAAGACCTGAGCTGAGATCAGAGTCAGATGCTTCAACTGACTCAGCCACTGAGGCACTGCGAACTCTGACTGTTTTAAAGCTAAAAGGAAGAGTGTTTCAGCTGTGAGTGGAAAACTAAACCCCAAAATGACTTGAACAATTAAAAGGGAATTTGTTGACTTACAAAATGGGAAAAATTCAGTCTTACTTCTGGGTGAGACTTGGTCCAACTGCCCAGGGATTTCACTAGGAATAGTGTCTTTTTGCTCTGTCTCCTGCAGGGTCAGCTCCATTGGCCTCCCTCCCCATGGTGCTGCCTCTGTCAGCTCCATTCTTTCCCCTCAGGGTGGCAAAAACCAGTAGTCCCTCCTGGATTCCTATCTTTGTGCTAGCCTGTGTGTAGGGAAGAAGGTCTCTTACATATCTCTCTATCATATATTTTTTAATATATGTTATATTTCACATTATTGAACATGTAGGAGACCAAAAAGGTGAAGCTTTTTTCCCAGAAGCCACAGCAGAGGTCTCCAGTCTCATGGTCTTCAGTTGGCTTATAGTCCCATCTTTCAGCCAGTTGTGGCCAGGGATGAGGGTTATTCCCATGTTGCTTAAGCCATCTCAGGCCTACTCTTGGTACTAGAGGTTTGGGGGTGAATGAGACAGGAGCTGAAATCCCACCCAAACTGTCTGCCTGAGAAGGTGGAAGGGGTGAGTTACCCAAAAGAAAGTTGGTTATTGTTGGCAGAAGGAGGGGACAATACAAGCCTGGGAAGAGGACAACTCTTATTCATTATAAAGGACAGTAGGAATTTGGGGGGCAAGACTCCCCTAATTATTTTAAGAACAAATGACTTTTTTTATTTCCTTGAAGCCCAGACCTCCAAGTAGGGAAAGACTTCCCAAGGTCAAGTGAGGAGTGCCTGAAAGCCATGGACAAGCCTAGAGCAGCAACCTGGCTTGTTGTTGACAAGTCAGACTTCAGAGCCAGTTGTAAAGTCATGGTGGCTGGTTGAGGATCCATGATCTTTCCAGGCCTCCTTGTGAGAGACTGAGGTCCAGAGAACTTGACTCATCCAAAGGGACAGAGCTGGTTCTCGGCAAGACCCAGTCTGGAACCCATGGCCCCTTCACTCCTTCATGGCCCTTCTTCGTCAGCTACCATGAAGTAAGCAACTACCACGTACTTAAAGGACATGCACATAAAAACATTTTTGTGCATGCAGTCAATTATGGTCATTTTGATTTCAGAATATGGGACCATCCAACATATTTTTTTAATATATGCTATACTTCACATTATTGAAAAAATAGTTATGAAAGAAAGCTGAAACCATTTTTGGTTGAATGAAATCTTACCATTTTAGTTTTGTCTTGTTTCCAAGATTCTGCAATAGTGTGGCATTCATTAAATAATAAACATATTGTACATTTCAGTGTGTGGTAACCCCAAAGAATGACTTCATAGACCACTTAATCTGCTGTGTTGTGGTTTATGATGCCATCTGGATTCTTGGTGGAATTATTTCCATCTAAATCACTATAAACTTCTATTTAGGTTGTCACAGATCTGATGCCAGATATGTTTGTGGGTTTTAGCAGTGATGTAATTCTGGAAGATACTTTGAAAGTTACAAGTTGTCATATACTATTAGCATTTAACTCAGTGTTTCACATAATTTCAGACAAACTAGAAGCCTGAAAAATAATCCATTTCTTTTTTTTTTTTTTTATAAGCATTCTCCCTTTCTTGTCTGTCTTCTACTATACATTTCATTATGCCTCAGTCAAGCATGTGTGGGAAACACTGGGAGGCTCTGTGGGTATACACAGTACTGTAGAGCACATGGCCTCTGCCCCTTCGTAATGAGGACACTTAGATGGATGGAAAGGGTGTCTCACTAGTATATGTCTTTTTCTAAAATATGGTGGGGAGAGAATAAGGGAAAGAGAGAATGTCACTTTTTTGTCTTTTGGTACCAGTGGTGTGCTAGAGACTGGATCATGTTGCAGGATCTGCACGAACTGCAGGATATACACAGATATGCCGAGATGTATTGAGGTAAAGAGTCAGCATCTTCTCCAGCACAGACCACAGTCTGAATGTCTAGAAATTACAGTCTAGTAAGACAAAACTAATGACTAGTGACAGTCATTGATCTGTTCACCAAGTACTGATAAGCATCTGTGTTGTGTGAGACACCGTTGTGCACACTGGGATTTCGGCCGTGAACAAGATGAAATCCTTTCTCTCGTGGAGCTTGTTTTTGAACAGAGAGGCAGACAACAGTTGAACACACAAATGAACAAGTTAATTGGGAGTATGAGTAATTGCTGTGAAGATGGTAAAATAAGACAGTGTGGCGGAGGGTGACTGCGTATTAGAGGGGGGGCCAGTGGCCAGTGGGGAGCCTGTCTCCTCTCTGAGGAGGTAATGTTCCAACAAGACCTGAGTAGAGCCAAGCTGGAGGGCACAGCAGACCACTCAGAATAAGCCAAAAAGACCCTCAGGAAGGAGTGAGCTTGATGCATTCACACAGCAGAAAGAAGGCTGTTATGACTGGTGGGTGAACAAGAAATGATCAGAAATTTGGATTTCATCACAAGCGTTTAGGGAGTTTTAAGCAGGAGAATGAAAGGGAATGTCTGCTCTACATTATAATCTCTGGCAATTCTGTAGAGAATAAAGCATAGGGGATCCAGAGGTGAAGCAGAGATTAATTAGGAAACTAGTGTAGTTATCATGAGAGATAGCAATCATCGGACCAGGAGTAGCAGGGATGTAAGGAGTAAGTAGATAGACGAGGAATGTGTGTAGAGGTTTTGAAAGAAGGACACCCAGGAGCAGGTCTCCCCACCCTCCATCTTTGCCAAGACCAACATAGATTTCACGATCTTCATATATAAGCCAAAACTCTATCTATGATAGATTCTACTGTTCATTTGTTGATTTCTGGTTTAGGAATGCAGAATACCATGTTTTGGTATCAAAAATGGTAGTCACTTTTGAGTTGTTACAGAAAAGCTTGGTGAATAGAGGAACACTAAGACAAGTATCCATTTCTTGGCCCCAGTGGAATGGATTCAGAACAAGTTTAACAGCCCAAAGTGTCATTCAAAGAAACAGCTTTTCCTGGGTCCAGAATCCAGGAAAGACTGACCCGGCTTGGGTTGTATGTCACTCCTGAACAAAATATTGGGTCTGGGGGTGGGAAAGTGTTGGCTGAAGCTTCCTTTATGTCCTGCATCCCATTAGTAGGACATGAAAGAAGGTCAGGGACATTTCCCTCAAGGCAAAAGTATAAGCTAACAAAAACAATATGTCTATGAAGATGCCTTCATTTGGATTTCTCAGATGCTGCAACCCCTAGGAATGTCTGGCCAAAGGTCATAGCCAGGCCTAAATTTTAGTTTCCTGAAACTCTGTTCCATTCTTTTGTCTTCAGAGGAACTTTTGTTAAAACCGAAATACAAGCTGCCTATTGATAATTTTTCCTTGTTGACTTCTTTATGTGTTTGTTTATTTAATATATAAAGTAATTTTAAAAACTCTCAAGATTTCACCATGGCCTAGCCTTCAGTATTTTCTTTAGACAATGCAGGACATCACATACCCCAGCACCAGTTTCTGTGTATCAAGCATAGCTAACCTGAGAGCCCTGTTCTTATCAAGATGGCCCCAGATTCCCATTCACTTAACTACACACCTGCCTAACAAGTCTAAACAGAAACTGTGGGCACAGAGATTTTCCAAGCAGTTCTGGATGCAGAATGCGATGCTCCGCTTGCTCTAACTAGCGGGCTCCCTTCACTTTTATGCTCAGAACTCAGAGCCTCGGGGATACTCCTCTCATGGATCTGTTTTCTGGGGAGAAGACTTGAAGATTTACAGGACTGAGAAACTTCTTGAGGCCCTTGTGAATGGTCAGTTCACAGAGAGAAGTCTAGGCTATCTACCTAGGACACATTGTTGGGGTCGGGGGATGGGGCATTGGTCCTGTTTCTCCAGGCCCTTAGAACTTGCTTCCTCCTGGCTCCAGCTATGTATAAGCTCCCAATCACCTGCTTTGCTTAGGTTTTTTTCTCTCTAATCCCAGGAATTCTGTTCAGTTCAACCCATTTATGGAGTGGCCTCTACAAATAAGACCCTAAGTGTACAATCTGAAAATCATCTTCTTTGTGCCCTTTTATATTCTCCACCTAAATACATCTCAGCTAGTTAACAAAAAGATTGGGTTGGACGCGTAGGTGGCTCAGTCGTTAAGTGTCTGCCTTTGGCTCAGGTCATGAACCCAGAGTCCCGGGATCAAGTCCTGCATTGGGCTCCCTGCTTGGCAGGGAGTCTGCCTCTCCTCTGACCATCACCCCACCTGTGCTCTCTCTCTCAAATAAATAAATCTTTTTTTAAAAAGATTGGATTAATTTATATTAAGGTGCAGTAAACAACATATTGAATCACTAATTCAATAAACATTGATTGAGCATCAGCTTAAACCAGGTACTATTGTTTGTTTTTTTTTTTTAAAGATTTTATTTATTTATTTGACAGACAGAGATCACAAGTAGGCAGAGAGAGAGAGGGGGAAGCAGGCTCCCCGCTGAGCAGAGAGCCCGATGGGGGGATTGATCAATCCCAGGACTCTGAGATCATGACCTGAGCAGAAGGCAAAGGCTTAACCTACTGAGCCCCAGGCGCCCCTAAACCAGGTACTCTTAATAAGCACTGAGATCGGGGCGCCTGGGTGGCTCAGTGGGTTAAGCCGCTGCCTTTGGCTCAGGTCATGATCTCGGGGTCCTGGGATCGAGTCCCACATCAGGCTCTCTGCTCAGCAGGGAGCCTGCTTCCCTCTCTCTCTCTGCCTGCCTCTCTGTCTACTTGTGATCTCTCTCTGTCAAATAAATAAATAAAATCTTTCAAAAAAAAAAATAAGCACTGAGATCGGGGCACCTGGGTAGTCTCTGCCTTCGGCTCAGGTCATGATCTCAGGGTCCTGAGATCAAGCCCCATGTCAGGCTCTCTGCTCAGCAGGGAGTATGCTTCCCCCTCTCTCTCTGCCTGCCTCTCTGCCTATTTGTGATCTCTCTCTCTGTCAAATAAATAAATAAAATATTATTTTTTTTAAATCAGCACTGAGATGGCAGTGATTAAATTTCCCGGCCTCCTCAAGTAAGTTACATTCTAATGGGGGAGACAGATAGTAAATAAATAAGTATATAATATGCCAGTAGAATGAGTGGAGTAATTTTTTTATTAACATATAATATATTATTTACTTCAGGGGTACAGTTTTGTGATTCATCAATCTTAGACAATTCACAGCATTCACCATAGCACATACCCTCCCCAGTATCCATCACCCAGCCACCCCATCCCTCCCACCCACCTCCAGTGAGTGGAGTAATTTTAAAACATTAAGCAGGCCTGCTAATGGGAGAGGGAAGAGTATGTGTATGTGTGGGGGCAGGGGTTATCTTAGAAAGGTTAATTGGGAAAGGTGCCTCTGAGCACCTCTGAGCAGATCTGCTTTTGTAGTGAGGGAATGGGGGGGTAGGGACAGATTTAGAGAGAAACCTTTTTGGTAGGATTTCCAATTACATGAACTTCTCATCAAAAAATAATAATGTAGGGGCGCCTAGGTAGTTTAGTCAGTTAAGCAACTGACTTCAGCTCAGATCATGATCTTGAAGTCTTGGGATTGAGCTCCACATTGGGCTCCCTGCTCAGTGGGAAGCCTGCTTTTCCCTTTCCCTCTACCCCCAACCCCCACCTCATGCATGAGCTCTCTCGTGCTTTCTTTCTTTCTCTCTCTCTCAAATAAATGAATAAAATCTTTTAAAAATAATAATAACATAGGGAAGATTTGTATGGAATTTGGAGATGGAGGGCCTCTCCAGTATAGAGTATATAGGCTGGACAGCTGCACCATACAGCCTCTTCTGTCCCCTGCCAGTTGGGTTCATGGTTCTGATCCCTTGCCTAACTCCTCATCACTGCCCTTCCCCAAGCTCGTCATCACCTGACTGCTTTCCTGTTTATGTCACTGGTAGAAATTTCAGCTTGGCTTTCTTCCCAGCTACGACTTACAGTCTCATCCTTGATGGTAACGTGGATTCTTCCATCATGTTGCCCTGGGCTCTTCTGAATAAATTGCCTTCCCTGTGACATGGAAGAACCTACTCATTGTCCTGCCTTGTGGTTACTGTATGGTTTATCATTCCACTGGGACACTTCTGAGAACAGAAGGGGCACTAGGGGCACTGTTAATAATTATGCTGGGCCTACAGGTATAGACTGGGACTGTCCTCTGCAAACGGTGATTTCGCCATAGATATGCAGTCCTTGTCCCAGTTAGTTCCAGGCACAGGTGAACCGAGACTGCCCACTGCTAGCATCTGACCAGGAGGCTGAGGTTGGGCTCTGGACATGTGCGTCCAGAAGTCAAAACAGAGGTCATCACTCTTGGGTCACTTGCCTTATTTTTCACACTCGGGCCTATTTTTCTAGTTTCCATCTTAGTGATCCCTCAGTCTCCACCCCAGGACACCCCTCCACTAGTTTTTGTTCCTCTTCTGAGAATGGACAGAGACTTCCTAAACCTCTTTTGTCTCCTCCTTTAAGCTGCTACCTGAGATGAGATGTAGACTGTTCCAGACACCCTTGCAAAACCCCTACCAGACCTGTGTGTTTGCCCCTCTGGAGCAAATATGGAATCTGAGGAGCTGGCTTCTAGAGTTAGAGTTGAACTGATTGCCCTTCCAGCTCCTCAGGACACTAAAAATATCCAGAAATATGGTACATTGCTTCTTTACAAAGTTATATGCTAACAGGTTAAAGAGATTCAAGGGACATGATAAACACTCATGCTTTTTTGAAGAAAATTTTATAGGTAGTAAGATCAGTCCTCAAAATTGGGAAGTAACATCCAAAAACCTTCTATAATAAGATGCAGCTGGGTTATTTTTACCCTAATAACAAGTGACATCTTATTGGATTCACATGTACTTTGCAGTACAGGTTCCATAGTCCTTTAGCTGAATTTCCAAAAAGTTCTGAAAGCTGGGGGTAGGAGTTCAAAGTTTGTGACAAGTTCGACAGCAAAACCTGAATTTGAATTGGTCTGAGTCTCTTATAGTCTTTATTTATTCTATTTAATGTGAATGTTCATGTTTTGCTACAGAAATATTACTATGTTTGGTTACTTCCCCAAACTTCAACAGTGGTAACTGTTAACTGTGTTTACCTTGGGTATCAGTGGCCCAGTTGATTTGGATTTTTACTCTTTCCTTCTAGCTTTCCGAATACTACATTCACCGCATTCCCAGAAGCCGGGAGGTTCAGCAGTCCTGGCTCTCCACGGTGCTCACCACCCTGTACTCCATGTGGCTGTCCTTTCCCCTGACTCACAAAGTGAAGCCAGATTTGGTACGTATAACCATCACTAAGGGGAGGGCAAGTCACACTCCCGTACATAGATCCTTTATTAGTAATAGACCATAGTGTTTTCATCACCAGCTACAATTTCTCAGTGTGCCAGATTTTAGACTAGACCTTTTACTAACGTATGCTAAAATTTATCACACAATGCACTTTGCTGAAAGAGGTGAAATATTTGTCTTCCCTTTCTAGCCGTAACTTGAACTCTAAATTTGCCCTCTTCTGTTCCTTCTCTTTGTGGTGTAAGCCCCAACCTAACAGTATCTTTAGCCAATTTGTCATCCTATTCACCTGTGGCTCCTGAACCAACATCACGTGCTTATCAGCTAGAAGAGAGCCAATTGCTTATTCCTTTTCAGAACTTTTTGTTTTTTCAAGATTCTCTTACCAGATATGGTATGTAGTGGGATGAATGTTTTACACACCCAAATTTTCATAGGAAAGTAATACAGGAAATAGAAATATAAAAACTTAATGACTATACTGTAATCAACTTTACGTTCCTTATCTACATTTTCTGTGGTCTTTAGGATGAAGTTCTGTTATTAAATTCCAAGTGCATTTTAGTAGACAATGGAAGGCAATAGATATGTTATCATGATAGTGTACACAGTTCTTAAATACTACTTTCATTCCTATTTTAAGGCAGTATCCATTAATTTGCATAGCCGAGAAGGAAACTCTATTTGTTCTCCACATACACGAGTTCTGGCACAGTAGATGTTCTCATAAGTAGCTGAACAGAAGTGTATTTAGGTTGATTTTGAAAGATCTCTATGATTTTGGGCATTGCCCTTTATAAGCTGGATTTACATAAGTTCAGGTCTCTTCTTTGGATGAGAATTTATCTGAATGTAGTATCTGAATGATACTGCATGAGTAGGTTAGATTGTTTTTAAATGATTTAATTTACAAAAGTGAAATACACAGCTCTTTTTTTCCTAAATTTTATTTAAGTAATCTCTATACCCAACGTGGGGCTGGAACCCATGGCCCTGAGATCAAGAGTCACATGCTTTCCCACCTGAGCCAGCCAGGTGCCCCAAGAGATGAGCAGATCTTAAGTGTATAGTTTGACCATATCCCTATCAAGATACACAACAGTTCTGTCACCCCAGAAAGTTTTCTCCTGCTTCTTCTCATTCACCTTCTGGCCCTGAGCAGCCACTTTCTGATTTCTGTCACCATAGATTAATTTTGCTTATATTTATCTTTAAAAATTTGACAAAGTGAATTTATTTCATAATCTCCCACCACATTTTTAGTATGTAGAATTTAGATATTTCCCTTTAGGGGACCAGAAAATTTTATTTATTTCTAAAATTCAAAAGACAGAACAGAAATCAGGAAAAAATGTCTTCACATTTTCAGCAGGAAATTTGGATTTATATTTTACTACATCACTAGAGACATGGCCACCATCACTGGCAACAGCTAGCTGGAGTGTGGTTTAGGACTCTAAAGGGCTAAGGCTCCGAAGGAAGTAGTGACTGGTAGATGATGTCTGCCACGGGACAGAGGAGCTCCGCTGACTACCTAGGCGAAGTATTTGATACCCTTGTAGCGGAGTAACTGGTGGGACATTAGGACACTTGGTCCCAGGCCCACTTTGGCTTTTATATAATTTTCGCCAGTTCCCTTCTGGGCCTTATTCTTTACCTTAAAACGAAAGGATTGTACTAGATATCCTCTCAGTCTCCTTAGTCTAAAATTTTATGAGTGCTATAAATTTGCTCGTAAAAAGTGGAAGAAAAAAAAACTATTATGTTTCTAAAGGAATAATAGTGAAAGGGACAGGGGGTGTGAAATTTTGAGCTGAGTTAGTTAAAAAAAACTTTCAAACCTGAGCATTATCCAATCAGCTGTTCTGACACAGTTGGCCTCACAAAATTAATTTGCACTTAATGAAATCCCCTTTGCTTTACAGAGAAAAGGTAATTGTTAAGAGGCCTTTTTTACTACAACATGTAGATCTCTCCTGTGGTCATCCTTGGCTTTCTTATGCCTTCTATCACAAAGCTCTATTTCTTCTTTACTTGTTTTTTTAAAAAAAAAAAAAAAAAAGTGAAAGAAAAACCCACTCTTGAAAGGGATGACAGCATCCTACCTTAAATCAGTAGAGTTATCTTAACAGCAAGGTGTCTTTCTGCTCTGCTGTAAAGTGGGCGCATACCTGTGTCACCTGCACCACTCAGCTGTCTCCGTCCCTCACTGTGCCACTATAAAATATAAACACAGGCACTTTCTTTATTGTTCCAGAATGAGTGCTGAAGAATGGAACATTCTAATGTTTTTCAAATGAAAACCCCATCTGGTATATAATAGGTACTATTTACTGAGCACGCACACGTGCCAGATGCGGTGCTGAGTGCTCACATCGCTGCCACCTGAGGTAGGTCCTGCTATTGTTCCCATTTAGTGAATGAGGAATCTGAGGCGCTGAGGCAGGTGGTTACTTTTGGTAACTCCATGTGGAGTTACAACCAAAAAATAACAGAGCTAGGACTAGAAGCCAGGCCTTAACTGATTGCAAAGCCCAAGGCGTTAACCACTGAACTGTGTGCCACCATTTCTGGCTCACACTGTGGATGCTGTGTTCGTTCATTCCAATTAAGAATCAGTTGATACATTATGTTTTAAAATAAATTACATGAACTATCACTCCCCCTAAATAGTAGTATAAAATGAAAGTAAATGCCAACAACTCAAGTACCTGCTTTCATAGCAGATTTAACACTGATGTAATTGAGTGATAGTAGCATATTTCAAAATTAAATGTCATGTGTATTTGTCAAAGTATTTTTAAAACAAAATGGATAGTAAAAATAGGGGGAAATAGTACCATTATAGGAAGTATAATTACAGAATTCTACAAATGAGATTGACTTGGAAAATAAAAAGAAGTTTATATTTACCAGTTTCCTGTTACAGAAGCATGTATAGATAAAACCATTGTGAGGATATGGACTGTTCAATGTCTTAACTGACTTTTTGGATGAGAATAGTAATCCAAAACCTTAGGTCATTTTAAGGAAAAAGTGTACGAGTCCGTTTGTTGAGTGTATATTAAAATTCATGCTTGTTTCATTCAAGCCAATTATTAAATGAAAAGCTCATCTTAGAAAAAAATTTATAAACTCTGTTTTGGAGACCTCAGTCAAATCTCTCTCAGTAAATCGGAAAGGATGGTTTCTTCTTTTACAACATCATCAAATACTTTTTAGGTGGTTCTGATACTTCACACATCATATTTTGTAAGAAACAGGGTTTTGTCAGCCATTTGTGAATAGATGTCATAAGTTCATAAGACTATTGTTGAGTTTGAAAAAAAAATGGAACCAAAAACAGATCAGTAGTTGCCAGCATCTGGGGATGGGGGAGGGACTGACTACAAAAGGACGTGAAGGAGCTTTTGGGGGGTGAAAAACTGTCGTATATCTTGATTGTCGTGATGGTGGCTAGTTGATTGTATGTGTTTGTCAAAACTCAGACCAGTACACTAAGAAGGATAACTTTTACTGTATGAAAATCATATTTCAATAAATTTTGATTTTAAAAAAGATGAAATGGATTAAAATATGTATTGTCGCCAAAAGCAGCACCTTTGGCTTCCAGTAGTCTTAAAATGTGGCTTTTCACGATCCCTGTGATCTTTTACTGAAAGTCATTGCTTACCGCTCTTGATACTAATCACCCCAGTGTTTATAAGGCCTAGAGAAGTGGAACAAATACCTGAGTTGACAACATTTGTCTAAAATTTCTGACATAAAATGCAGCACCTTTGTATAAAAAATACGGGTCCAGGAGCATGAGTAGTAGCAAAAATGACATTTCATCAAATGAGCTGAGACCTCTGGTCATTCAGTCACTTATTATTCACTTATTATTGTCTGTTTTTTTCTGTTACCTTGGAATCAGCAAATAGAGTTAGTCAAATTTGGAATCCTGTACTATGTTTGATTTATAGACAAGTCCGTCCTCAAAGTGGACGTCCGTCCTCAAAAAGATACAGCAAGTGCCTGCTGTGTGCTATTTTTCCACTTGGATATCTAATAGGCATCTGAAACTTTCTTGACCAAAATAGTAGATGTTTCCTAGTCTTTCCCCATTTTAGCAAATTTGCTCTAGTGAAATCCCTGGGAGACGTCTTTGATTCCTCTTTCCCACACCCTACTTCCTGTGTTCAATAGCACATCCTTCCAGCCATGTCTTTGCAGTCTATCACCTGTGTTTATTTCTGTCCATCTTCACTGCCACCGTGCCGTCCAGCACCCCCATTGTATGATCTCCTGACCTGTCTGCGTGTGGAAGGAAGTTTGTGACCACCTGCAATTTCTTTACCTCTTAACAATCAATGTAAATTTTTTTAATGTAATTTAGATTCTGTTACTTCACACTTAAAATCCTCCAGTGGCTTTCCATGCTGTTAGAATAGAGTCCAAACTTAGGGTAGCCTGCGTGCTCCCGCCCTGACCTGCTTCTTTGACCTCTTCTCCTCTCTTCCCTTTGTTGACTCTATGCCAGCCACACCTGCTGCCTTTTAAAAAAACAAAACAAAAAACCCAGCTGATTCATATCTCAGAGCCCTTGTACTTGCTGTTCTGTGTTTGGGACTCTTTACTCCTGATATAAACATAACCAGATTCGAGCTCAGATATTACCTCCTTACAAAGGCTTGACTCCTAGGACTTCTCCAGCTAACATCTGCATCCCTCGATCACATCATCCTGCTTTATTTTCTTCGTAGTACTAATCCCAATCAAAGTTCTCTTTTTTTTTGTATTTGTTGTCATTCCATAAGGAAGTGTGCCTGCCTTGTTCACCGTTAGGAAACTTCCCGGGCCATGGTAGCCTCTCAGCACATCTCCTGTTCCAGTCACCGTGCTAGTTACTCAGGGTGCAAACATATGTGAGACGTGGGCCTTGCCCTCAGCTTACACTCTAGTGGAGGCGACAAATGGGAAAGTAATCGTAATTCAGTATGCCAAGTTCCTTAATGATAGCAAGGGAAAATTGCCATAAAACTATCGGAAGAGGATGTCAGTGGTTGGTTCATTCCCAATATTTGTTGAGGATATACTCTGCCAGGATTTATACTGTGTGTGAGGTATATAAAAGTAAGCACAGTAGACAGCAATCTTGCCTATAGCTGGATTGTGATAGTGTGATAAATCTTCTCTGGGGAGTGGAGTAAGGTTTCAGAATAGAGATGGCATTTAAGCAATGGTGGACAAAAGTTAGAGAACAGAAAAAGGTCATTTTAAGAAGAGTGAAAGATTAACAAGTCAGCTGAGTCGGAGAATCACATAATGTACATAAAGTTAAAATCTTTGGACTTATACCTTTATTAATTGGCATTTTACATCTAATATTTTATTGTTACTAGAAATTAGTACCTGGAACTTCAGAACTTAGTACAAGTAATCAGTAATCATTTTTACAAAGCTAAGTATCATAGGTACTGTTAAGATGGCATATTGGGCTTTTTTCTTTATAATTCCCACGAACAGACTTTTCTCATTGAAATCCCAATAGTTAAAGGAAATAACTACTTAACCATTCTATTGATTATAATATTGATTCACGAGAATGGATCCACCTAAAAGTCATATTTTTAAGATCTTTTAGAAAAATAACATTTATTGGGGGGCACCTGGGTGGCTCAGTTAAGCGTCTGACTTGATCTCAGCTCAGGTCTTGATCTCAGGATTGTGAGTTCAAGCCCTACAATGAAAAAAAAAATTATTGAGCTATTCCAGTATGTCTGGCACTCCCCTAAATACATACATTAACTCATTTAATTTTTCTAACAGTCTTCTAACATAGTACTCTTTATATTTATCCAAGAGATGAGAAGCCCAATGTCCAGAGAGGTCTAAGTAACCCAGGTCACAGAGCTAGTCAGTGCAGTTAACTCTGGTTCTCTTTAGAAGTGTGTTGGTATCTGCCAAAATTAGCTAACTTGCTCAATTCAGAATTTCACTAGTCTTTTTTTGTTTAACGTCTATATTGCAGTAGGAATTGAAGGGGATTAATGCAATATGACCTATGGCCCTGAGAAGCTTTTTATTTAGTTAGTTTCAAGAAAAATAAACAACAGGTAGACATGAAATGGAGAGTAATTCTCCTGGAAAAAAACTATTTAGATCAGAAATTGTTCTTCCGTTTCTGGAACTACAATCTTATTCTGCTAATCGAGATATTTTTTAAAAAAACGTTTGGACATGTCTTTTTTTTTTTTTTTTTAGATTTTTTTTTTAACATTTTGAAATAATTACAGATCACAAGAAGTTGCATGTGGTTACAAGAGGTTCATGTACTCTTCACCCTGCTTCCCCTAATGGTGGCATCGTGTATAACTGTAGTACAGTGTCAGAAAATGTATATTTGTGTGATACTATGAACCAGACGATAGACCTACTCACTTTTCACTGCTTTTTTATATACATCCATGTATGGTTGTATGTATGTGTATGTAGAGTTCTCTGCTACTTTATTCATGTACTTATTTGTGTAATCACCACCAAAATCAAGATTCAAAACTGTTCTGTCACTGCAAAAGAACTCCCCTGTGCTTCCTCCATCCCTGTCTCCTGGCAACCACTGATTGTTTATCATATCAATAATGTTCTAATTTTTTTTAAAGATTTTATTTATTTACTTGATAGAGACAGCGAGGGAGGGAATACAAACATGGGGAGTGGGAGAAGGAGAAGTAGGGTTCCCACTGAGCAGGGAGCCCAATGCAGGCCTTGATCCCAGGACCCTGGAATCATGACCTGAGCCACTCAGGAGCCCCAGTAATGTTCTATGAATAGACTCAAACAGTGTGAAACCTTTTGAGATTGACCTTTTTCACTAAGCATAATGGTCTTGAGATTTATTCATTATTTTGCATGTATCAGTAATTTCTTTTTATTGCTGAATAGAATTCCATTGTACAGATATACCGCAGTTTGCTTAGCCATTCATGCTTTGAGAGACATTTGAATTGTTTCAGTTTTCTGCTGTTATAAATAAAGCTCCTAATGACCATTTATGTACAGGTTTTTGTACAGGTATTAAGTTTTCATTTCTGTAAGCAAATGTCCACAAATGAGATTGCTGGGTCCGATAGAAGGTTCAAGTTAAATTTTGTAAGAAACTGCCAGACTGTTTCCCATAGTAGGTATTACCACTTAACATCTTACTAGCAGTATATGAGAGATCTAGTTTCTCTGCATTCTTTCTAGATTTTGATATTCTCACTATTTCATAAGTGATATGCCATTATGGTTTTAATTCGTATTTTCCTAGTTGCTAATGATCTTGAATATCTGTTCATGTGCTTGCCATTAATATTTCTTCTTCACTGAGAGGGTTGTTCATGTCTTTCTGCCCATTTTCTAACTGAATTGTTTCTTTTACTTTTGAGTTTTGAGAGTTCTTATCTATAATTCTAGATATAAGGCTTTTGTGCAGTATTGTGGTTTACAGATATTTTCTTCCAGGGCACAGCTTCTCTTTCCATCTTCCTAACAGGGACTTTCACAGATCAAAAGTTTTTATTTTGATGAACTCTCATTTATCAATTTTTAATTTTGGTTGTTACATCTAAGAACTTGGGTGAAGAGTTCTAGATTCCACCTAGCCCTAGATTCCAAGGATTTCCTCGTGTTTTTTTTTCCAAAAGTTTTACAGTTTTATGTTTTACTTTTGAATCCATAGATCATTTTGAATCAATTTTTGTATAAAATATAAGCTTTAGATGAAGGCTCATTTTCCAATAGATGTCCAGCATGATATGTTTTTTAAAAAAAAAATCCTTCCTCCGTGGGATTATTTTTGCTTCTTTATCAAAAATCAGTTGGGGGGGCGCACGTGGGTGGCTCAGTGGGTTAAAGTCTCTGCCTTCGGCTCAGGTCATGATCCCAGGGTCCTGGGATTGAGCCCCGCATCGGGCTCTCTGCGCAGCAGGGAGCCTGCTTCCCCTTCTCTCTCTTCTGCCTGCCTCTGCCTACTTGTGATCTCTCTCTCTCTCTGTCAAATAAATAAATAAAATCTTTTTTTTTTTAAGATTTTATTTATTTACTTGACAGAGAGAGAGGGATCACAACTAGGCAGAGAGGCAGGCAAAGGGAGAAAGCGGGAAGCAGGCTCCCCCCTGAGCAGAGAGCCCGATGCGGGGCTCAATCCCAGGACCCTGGGATCATGACCTGAGCCGAAGGCATAGGCTTTAACCCACTGAGCCATCCAGGTGCCCCAAATAAATAAAATCTTAAAAAAAAAAAAAAAAAAGTTGGGAATCTTTTTTAAAAAATCAGCTTGGTGTATTTATGTTTATCTGTTCCTGGAATCTCTGTTTCATTGATCTCTGTGTCTGTCCGTCTGCCAGTACCACACTGTTAAGAATGATATAGCTATGTAGTAAGTCTTAACTTCAAGTCAAATGAGTTCTCCCATTTTATTCTTTTTCTCTTTTTTTGTAAAATTTTTTTGTTTATTTTACAAAGAGGGAGAGAGAGAGCTCAAGCAGGGCGAGTGGCGAGCAGAGGGAGAGGGAGAAGCAGGCTTCTAGCTGAGCAGGGAGCCTGACTAATGTGTGGCTCAATCCCAGAACCCTGGGATCATGACTTAAGCTGAAGGCAGACGCTTAACTGACTGAGCCACCCAGGCAACCCTATTCTTCTTTTTAAAAATTGTTTTAGCTATTCTCGTTCCTTTGCCTTTCTGTATAAATTTTGGAATGAGCTTGTCTATATGTCCAACAAAATTTTTCTGGGATTTTGACAGGAATTACATTATATGTATAAATTAATTTTGAGGAAATTGACATCTCTACTATGTTGAGTCTTCCAAGCCATAGCCAGGGTATGTCTCTCCATTTAATTTAGGTCTTCTTTTATATCTTTCATCATCATTGTGTAATTTTCAGTATGTAGACCACATACATATTTTTTAAATTAATATCTTGGTATTTCCCTTTTTTGAAATGATTATAAATTATAAATGGTATAATGTTTTTAATTTTGGTTTCTACATGTTTGTTGCTAACATGCAGAAATATAATTGATCTTTGTTTTTTATCTTATATCCTGTGATCTGCTGAACTCATTTATTAAATCCTAAGAATTTTTTAAAAACAGATTTCCTGGGACTTTCTAGACAATCACGTATTTTTCAAATAGGGAAAGTTTTTCCCTTCCAACCAGTATATCATTTTTTTTTCCTTTTCTTGCCTTATTGTACTGGCTTGGATTTCTAGTATTATATTGAATAAGAGTGATAAGACAGGCACCTTTGTCTTGTTCCAGGTTTTAAGAGAAATGCATTCACTCTTTTACCACTACAGATGATGTCAGCTATGAGTTTTTTATAGATGTTCTTTGTCAAGTTGAGAAAGCTTCCCTTCTGTATTAGTCAGGGTTCTCCAGAAAAACTGAACCAGAACCAATGGTACAGGATTTTACTCAGCCTGTTTGGTTCTAGTCAGGTCTTCAATTGGTTGGGTGAGGACCATCCACATTGGTAGGGAGAGCAATCTTCTTTACTCAGACTGTTCTTTCAAATATTAATTTCACCCCAAAATACCCTCACTGCCATAGCCAGAATGGTGTTTGGCCAAATGTCTGGGCTCCCTGTTGCCCAGTCAAGTTGACATGTAGTATTAACCATCATAGCCTCTGTTTCTGATTTGCCTCAAACGAAAAAATAATGTCATTAATGACAGAATGAATTTTATCAGTTTTTTTTGCATCGATTAACACGATTCATGTGATTTTCTTATACCTGTTAATATTGTGCATTGCATTGATTTTCAAATATTGAAATACACTTGCATTCCTGAAATACATCTCATCTGATCATAATTCTTTTTATATATACCTGGATTTGACTTGCCAGTAATTTGTTGAGAGTTTTTATAATGATAGTCATGAGGGGTATTGGTCTTTAGCTTTCTGTTTGGGACTCTGTTTGTCCCATTTTGGGCTTGAGATAATACTAGCCTTATCAAATGATGGAGAAATGTTTCACCCTTTTTGTTTTCTGGAAGACTGTTTGGAATTGATGATAATTTTCTTTTAAGTGTTTGGTAAAATTCCCCAGTTAAGCCACGTGGCCCTGAAGATTTCTTTTTTAGAAGCTTTTTAGTTGTGGATTACATTTCTTTAATAGAGTTTTCAGATTATCTGTCTCATATTAGGTGAATTTTGGTAGTTTGTGATTTTCAAGGAGTTGTTCCATTTCATCTAAATTATTATGTAAAGAGTTGTTTGTGGTATTCCCGTATTGTCTTCCGTTATTGTCCCTTTATTTTTTTTACCAGCTTTAGGATCTATAGTTACATCCTCTGTTTCTTTCTTATATTGGCAAAGTCTGTCTTCTCTGTTTCTCTTTTTACATTTGTCAGTCTTGCTAAAGATTTATGAATTTTGTTGATCTTTTTAAAGAATCAGCTCTGGGGTGCTTGGGTGGCTCAGTTGGTTAAGGCTTTGGCTCAGGTCATGATCCCAGAGTCCTGGGATCAAGCCCTGCATCTGGTTTCCTGCTCAGTGGGAAACCTGCTTCTCCCTTACCCTCTCCGTCTGCCTGTTCATGCTCTCTCTCACTCACATCTCTCTTTCAAATAAATAAAATCTTTTAAAAAAAATAAAGAATAAACTCTTTGTTTCGTTTGTTTTCTCTGCTCTTTATTATTTACTTTCTTCTGGTTGCTTTGGGTTCATTTTGTTGTTCTTTTGGTTTCTTAAGGTAGGGTGTCTGATTATTGATTAAAGACCTTTCCTCTTTTCTAATATAAACATATACTGCTATTAATTTCTCTTTCAGCACTGTTTTATTGTCATCATACAAATGTGGATATGTTGCATTTTCATTTTCTTTTGTTCCAAGTATTTTTTTATGTCCTTTAAGATTTCTTTGACCCATGGATTTAGAGTCCTTTGCTTAATTTCTAAGTGTTTGGAGATCTTTTTTCCTATTATCCTTGTGTTACTGATTTCTAATTTGATCCCATTGTGGTTAAGAAATATGTTGAGGTTTGTTTTATGATCCAGAATACAGTCTATCTTGGTGAGCATTCCATGGGCACTTGAAAAGAATGTGTATTCTGCTGTTGTCATGTGGAATGTTCTGGAATTGTCTGTTGCATGCTGTTGGTATACGAAGTGATTGAATTCGTCTATATCTTTGCTGACTTTTTATTTAATACAACTACTGATAGCCATGGGAGACATGGAGGACTTTGTTGGCCCTTCTAAAACCAGGGCTAAATAGTCCCATTGATACCGGCCCTTCATGATCTGTATTATGTCCTTTTTCCCCCAGTGTAATGGACATGTTGATTTCGCAGTAGTATGAGCTCCTTGTAGTTCACTACTTGCATCTTGAAACCCAAAGATTTCTTCACTGTTGCATCGTCTTTAGTTTCTCCTAGGGGTAGGAGTCTTTGAATCAGTCTTTGAGTGAGTGGACTGATTTCATGCTCTCTTGAAAATATACTCCTGAGGAGAAGTTAGTTTGTTTCAAGTTGAATTTGAGAGACTGCTAATCATTTCACTGCAATAAGAGGACTGCTTCTGTTGGGGGGAAAGATCTGTACAGTTCTCGAGGGCAAGGCTGTGTATTTTTGTGTTTCCCGTGGTCCCTTCCTAGAAAAGTGCCTTCCACATATTTGTGGAATGACTTAAAAATAAATGAATGAATACTGGATGGTGTGAGTCATCACAAAAACAAAGACGCCCACTCCCTAAACTGGTACTCTTCTCAGGCTTTCTGGAGAGTCTGCAAAACCAGAAGGGTTTCCTCACTCCGCAGTGTTTGATTACTGGCTTCTTGCCAACCTGGCTGTTGTTAAATGAAATACTCAAGGATAAGAGCTCTGCATATAAAAATGAAACCTAATTTAATTTTTAATCAAGTAAAAAATAAATTTCAGATTCTACATGTATAACAAATTGGAAAGAAATGGACCATTTCAGCCTAAAACTCTGCCTCTTTGCCTGAAGCTGGTTTAATTCACCATGACAAATTTAGATGTATTTATTACATGTACACTCATGCTCTGTATGAAAGAAGGCCATTATTTTACTTAGTCATTTTTTCCCATATTCCATACCCAGTTTGAGCTGTGAAATGTCTAAGTTCAGTAGCAAATTGATGACCTAGAGAGTGGGTTATTGTCCGTAAGTGGGATACTGTGATTTTTTTTCATTAGATATTTTCTGTGGTGAGCCACAAACTGGGTGGCACTGGGATTAACACTGTTTGCATAGTATATAAAATTTTTATTGGCCTATTGATTGACATGTGTTTGAAACATTAAAAAGAGTCAATTAACTTCTTGTTGATATGCCAGAATTCTAACAGGAACTTTCTTTTTCCCCTGAGTTGCTGTTAGTTGGATTCTCTTTGTATAATGACCTTCATCTGGTATTATATTTTTTGGTGATCAAAAACCTTTATAAATTTTCAAAGGAAACCTAGCTGGACAAAGAAAAAGTCAACTAACCCAAGATGCCTATCTGTAAATGGAGTTAAGTGAGAATAAGATTTTTCCAGCCAAGTCAAATAAGAAATGATTAGACCACAATTGTCTACTGCTTCATGTTTTCCAGGATTAAGGAAATCATACTTGGGAGACATTTGTTTAAATTTGTCCAGTTCCTGTGCCTCTGTTAACCAGTCCCCTGTAACACATTAAAATAATGCCAGTGTTCCTTTTACCCAGCTTGTATTTCTCCTCAACGCAAGCATTATAAACTTAGCAACACTTATAAAGGTAGAGAAGAACCAACTGTATATCGTACGTGCATTTAGCAAGTCTGATGATGGCCAGAGTCCACTGTAAGAAGTGATTCCATGTGAAAATCCTCCCACGTATCTGGTTTCTTATGACTGACAGGCTGCCTTTCCCAGCTGCATGGTGAAATTACCAGCTGTGCCACTGTCACATTGGCCGGGTGACAACCCGTAGCTGCTTCCATCCACAAATGCGGTATTTAATTTAAACGTTATGACTTCTGTTTCACATTTTGAGTGACCTCAGAACAAAATCTGGGGCAGAGTTAGGCTGTATATAATCAGAGATTGTTTTGAGTTGTTTTTATTTTTCTCCCCTTTGGGGGACTCTCCAGAGCTTGCAAATGATTTTTCTTTCCTTTCTAAATAGTTCCTTTTTTCCACCTGGCAAACATTACGTTTTTCCTCTATGCAGAAGCCAGCGTGGCTTCGCCTACTTGTCTTTTCTCTTGTTTCACTTTGCCTGCGTCACTGTCTGAGTTGTCACTGCTCCAGTCCATCACAGGCACATGGGAGCTCCAGGCCTGGTGGGGCCTCTTCCTCTCAGGGTGAAAGCTAGCATGTTTTCCTAAGGATAACAATGTGACTATAGTGAAAACAAAAATGAAGGTTGAAGGAAAAGGAATTCAGTTGTGAGCGGACGAGAAAGGGAAGTGCGATGAAAACAAAGCTGTTTCCAAAGGAGGGACTCCTGTGTGGTCAGAGGCAGTGAACTTGGAGAGCCCTGGCCTTGTGGGAAAGGGCGGTGGGAGGCCCTTGTGGCTAAGTGAGAACAGAGGGGTGGGATAAAGAGAAAGGAAATCTTTGAAATGATCTTCAATTAAATATGTGATTCCTAGAGCCAGTCCCAGTTTCAGAGGCTCTCAAGGGCCTACTTTAAAGTTTCAAATGAATCCAGATAGCTCTATATTTATAGCATCTGAAAATCAATAAAGTGCCATTTTTAGTTAGCATTTTAAAAATCTCCCTTTGGTCTGAGGAAAGAAGGAAAAGAAGGGAACACAGAGAACACAAATAACTGAGTATGGGATGGGAATGCTTAGTTAGGAAAGCTGTGGCAAGTCAAGTCCAGTGCCCTCATTGCAGACTTGTAGATGGCTAGAACCAGAGCTGGTATGGAAACAGCTTGGAGAGTTTTTGGAAACCAGTGCAGACCATGAACTCCTTGAGGAGAGGTAAGGTGTGTTACTCATCTTGGCAATCCCAGCACCTAGTAAAGAGAAGTTGGGGAGGAGGGTTATAGTAAGGAAAGAGCCAGAGAAACTATTAAAGCTTAGTGATGACTGCTTAGAGCTTACTTAGGAGGGGTGGGAAAAATAAAATGGAAAAAAGAGAAAAAAAGCATTGGCTTTTGCACCAACTGAATTAGTCCCGGGAATTCATCTAAGGATTTTTTGATAGTGCATTTCTGAAGTGCTAAGTATTGCTTTTGTCAAAGAAAGTAAAAGGAAATGGCAGCTTTCTCATTCATCTTAAGCAGGATATTGTTGCTTTACTTTATTTTTTTTATTAAGATGAAATTCACACCACATAAAATTAACCATTTTAAAGTATACAAGTTAGCAGCGTTGAGTACATTCACAGTGTTGTACAACCACCACCTACATTTGGTTCCAAAACATTTTCATGAACATTTCTTTAATGCCCAAGTATCTTGGAACCACTTAGGGCTTTTTTTTTATAAGAGAGAAAGCGAGAGAGAGAGACACACACACACACACACACACAC
Organism: Neogale vison; assembly: GCF_020171115.1. Lineage (NCBI taxonomy): Eukaryota > Metazoa > Chordata > Mammalia > Carnivora > Mustelidae > Neogale > Neogale vison. The sequence goes on along the minus strand of NC_058092.1, from coordinate 81,241,799 downwards.
ACACATACATGTATACATACCTAGTCAGTGTTTTGTTTTAAATATTTTTTTAATTTAATTTAATTTTTTTTCATTGTTCCAGAATTCGCTGTTTATGCACCACACGCAGTGCTCCATGCAGTAGTGCCCTCCATAATACCCACCACCAGGCTCACCCCCCCCCCACTCCAAAACCCTCAGTTGTTTTGTAACAGCCTCTGCAAACTAAATGCCATCTTCATAGTCTTCGTTTGGATTTCTTTTTTCTCTCCCCACAAGTCAGTGGGTAAAACTGTACCTTTTTAGGCTAGCATTTCTTCTTCAGCAGTTGCTTTTTAGTGATTTCTTTTTCTTGTGGCCTTATTTTTTTGTGGCATGAATACGGTGAAACCAACTGGTCATGGATTTCTTTTTCTTCTTTTTTTTTTTTAACAGATTTATTTATGTGAGAGAGAGAGAGCATGGGTGTGGGGGTGGACGGGGAGGGGCAGAGGGAGAGGGAGAGGGAGAGAGAGACGATCTTAAGCAGACTGCCTGCTGAGTGCAGAGCCTGACTCTGGGCTCCATCTCATGATCCTGAGATCATGACCGGGGCCAAAATCAAGAGTCAGATATCTAACCAACTGAGCCGCCCCGGCACCCCTGGATTTCTTTTTCTAGTGTTAGACATGTATGAAGTTAAATCAGCTGTAGAAAACTTACTACTTCTCTATGTGGAGCATGAGATTTGAGATCCTACTTCCACCAGGACAGCATTTTATAGGAGACGTAAGCCACATGCTTCTCGCCTTCCATGGAGCCTTTCTCACAGGGTCAAAAGAACAAACTGATTTTCTCTCAGGCACGGTGGCAAATAATTATAAAATTATTCTTCAAAAGGACCTTCCAGTCAGGGTGGAGGAAACTGATTATCCCAGGCTTACTGAGGGGAATGAGTAAACACCTTACAAATTTCAAACATTGTTGTGGCTTACAGAAAAAGATATTTCAGCATTATTGTTTAGGGGAGTGGAAAGGGTTGGATTCCAAACAGGTTAGAGAGCTTGCACTGATACTGCACGCTCTTAAAAATAACAAGAAGTTCTCTGCTGATAAGACCTTTGAATTACAGAAAGAACATGTTGTGACTGATCATATTCCTTTTAAGAAATGTGAATACCAGATTTATAAGTTTCATATGTTTATGATGTCAAGATTTCCATATTCTGTCATAAAGAATGAAATCTGTGGTGGGATCAGCTGTAGAATTGCAAAGGGCAGCAAATTCCATTTGTTAGCAGAATACCGTTTTGCATTCTTGGTCTTCTTGATTTCACATTTAAGCCATTTATACAAATCTTTGACAATGCAATTTTTTTTAAAAAAATGGTTACAGCTGACAGTTGGTGAAAACAGGTTTGCTCTTATGGGCCAAATAATTGCTTTTCTGTAAAGGCAGGTGTCACATGCTCAGATCAATTGTGTCCACACCTTCAAAACTCCAGATGCTGTTTTTCAAAAGATTTGCTTACACAATGCAGGATTTTGTAGATAAGTCTTGTTAGTGGAGGCAGCGCCCAGAGCCCAGGGGACTTGATCTGGTGCTGTTTTATTATTCCCAAGCCAACTGTCCTGTTTTTGCTTTTTAAGGAGCCATGTTGGCTCCATGAAGGAGACTTCACCTCTGTGAAGTCTCATGGGAAGAAAAAATTCCTCACAGTTCCCAAAAGAAGACAGAATTGGAGTGGGGTGGGCACTGGGAGTCGGTGGAGGTGTAGAGTTCCCTCCTCTCTATAGGAACTGGGTGGGGCCTCTGTGTGGCCAGCGGCCAATCTTGAGGTCACACAAGAAGAGTGCCCCATTGGGGGCCTGGGTGGCTCAGTGGGTTAAGAAGAGTGCCCCATTTGTTTTTTATAAGTTTCATAAAGAATTCCCCTTATTTTTTTTACTTTTTTTCATAAATATTATTGTTTTCTCTGGTCTGCATCTGTTTTTCATACCTTAGTTGTGGTGTGAGAGAAAAAAGAAGTCATCCTGGCAATCAGAAGTTTTGGGTTTTCCTCTCAGCTTTGTCAGTAATTACATATGAGACTTGAAGCTAATCGGTTAGCCTCTCTGAGCTTAGCTTCTCCTTCCTATCAGATGGGAATGATAAGAAGAACAGTAGAAAAGAAGAAGAGGAAGAGGAACAGTAGAAGGAGCACCGAAGGCAGGTCTACTTGCTTTTGAACAGGCCACTCTTTCCATGAGGAAGGTGATTTCCCTGCCATTCAGAACCACTAACTCCTGCTCCCCTCCTGCCAGGATGACTTAACGCTCCTTGCACCTCCGACCTCATAGGGCCAGAGATAGAGTGGAAGCCCAAAACATGTTCCTAAAATTAAGATGGTGACTTAGCTCTTAGAGTCTGTCTGGGTTTCCTCATGGTTTATTTAAGGAACACTTACCTCTCACATCCATGCAACCAAAAGCTCGCTTCACACCTCCCATCCTGCCCTACCCAATAGCCTTCTCTCTTCTGTCTCTCTTCATACTCTGCCTATTCTTTCTTTCTTCCTCTCCCTCATTCACACCTCGGACCTCCCACTGGGATCATCTTCCTCTTGACATCCTCTTCCGCCTTGCTTTCTTTACGAAGATCCTGGGGTTTGGCCTCTTAACCTCCACTCTTGGGCAGCTACCTTGAACAGCTTCTCTTGCAGAAACTATTCTTTTCCCTCAGGTCTGTTGAGAAATAGAACCCAGTTTTAATTTTTGACAGTTCTCTCCATTTTTTTCTGTCCTGAACCGGCATACTCACCTTTGTTTTAAGGGCTTTCTTGCTGTTGGCTATAGGAAGCAGATAGTTGGTGACAAAAAATATAAGCATTATGGGGGTGCCTGGCTGGCTCAGGAAGTAGAGCATGTGACTCCAGTCTCAGGGTTGTGAGTTCGAGGATCACGTGGGGTGTGTAGGTTACTTTAAAAAAAATTTTTAAATTATAAGAATTATGAGTTAGATAAGTAAGAGCTTATGGATTACTGATGTACTTTATTCAAATATGAATTGGATAAGGTCTTTCTGAGTGCCTTTTCTTTGTCTACTTCAGTGAGCCCTTTTTTTATTCCTAAGACAAGCACTCTTCAGGCCTCCTAACTTTTCTTTTTTATCAGCTAATTCCAAAGCAAACTGATGTTCCTTGGGCCACATGTGGATTCAAACATGTTTTGTCCTGTTCATATGGTTAGTTGGTCAGTATTTGGACCATGTAGTTGATCAGTGTGTTCCAGATTACACAAAAACCCATATGTCTGGCTCTTTTGGAAATATTGGTGGAGAGGGTATTAGCCAGAGCTGAGTACTGACTTCCCCATCCAGGATATGTACTCTCTGTAGTTTCTTACATCTGATTCGCTTAGGTGGCTCCATGAGTGGACCATGTTTGTGTCCAGCCTTCATATTTTTTCCTGAGGACCTTAATGGGTGGTTGCAGTGGGAAGGGGTGACTTGGCGGTCTCATACACATCATGGGGAACTAGATGCAGGCAATGTAAGTAAAGATAGTAGGCTTACTGTGCGCAGCAGCAGTGCAAACTGCTATCCCTGAGCCCTCTCCTATTTAGTCTTGGAGCCACCATTGCTTCTGAGGCAGAATAGTTAATATTTACTAGATTACTTATTATTATTTTCTTTGTGGATCTCTAAATATATAGATCAATGTGGATCTTCATATTCCCCTTCCTCAGTCACAGTAAATCATCCCCTGGTGGGGAATCCACTTGTATACTTTGAACCATAAACATATGCAGATATAATTACCTTAGCAATAATTTAATATCACATGCTTTACTTATTTATTTTTAATTTTTAAAGTTTTTAGAGAGAGAATGTGGGCAAGGGGGTGGAGCAGAAGAGAAAGGAGAAAGAGACCTCCAGGCAGGCTCCACACCCAGCACAGAACCCAATGTGGGACTTGATCCCCTGAACCCGAGATCATGACCTGTGCCAAAATCAAGAGTAGGGCGCTCAACCTACTGAGCCACCCAGGCACCGCCCCCCCACTTCCCCTCAACACACTCTCTTTTTAAAGCTTAGATAATAGAGTCAAGAGGGGGACTGCCTTGTTCAGAGTCTTAAGACTAATAGCAAAGCATAAACAAGAAAAACCAGGTTTCACTCCCAGCATCAGGCTCAGCTGTAGGCCATACTACAAATGAAACAGATTTCTCTCCCCTCTAAGGATATCCAAGTATATACTCTTTACAGGGAACAGAGGAAATGGGCTTGTGCAACAAACATACTAGGGTTCACAATCTAGGTCTGCCATTCTCATCTTTGGGCAAGCTTAAATGAGCTGTTTAATCTCCATAAACTTGTTTTCTTCATCTGTAGAATAGGGACCATAATGCCTACTTCATGGTCTTTGTGAACAAAACTAGAATATGCAGAAGGAGCCTCTGTGGTAGGTTCCTAGGTCTCCCACCACCACCTTTGTCACTAGGTTAAATGTTCTCTTCCAAAAATTGAGAGGCTAACAAAGAGTTAATATTTTTAAATTTAAGCCAAGGAATGTCTGCACAGTGCCCAGCTTGGATGATGTGGTATGCCTAACTGTTTTCATGTTGATTTTCATGCCACAGTGAGCCCCTTCAGGCATGAAAACAACCAAGGATTATTTGCTTCTCTGTTCTTTCTTTTTTGGCTCTCTTGTATTTTCATCACAGTCTCCAGTCCTTCCAAAAGCAGTCTGTCAGGATTTACCAGTGAATCTCCGCTTTCTCCTGCGGGGCCACTGTTCAAGGGCATCCTTCTGAATCTGCCCCTTTCAAGGAGGAGCTCGTGGGCATGGGCCCGATTCTCAGTTACATAACTCATTTCCTCATTTTCTAGAAGCTTCTTCGGAGCTTTGTTTTGCTCCGTCACTCCATCCAGATCTTTCCCTTCTCTGAACTCTTCAACTTCTAAGTTAGCATTTAATTGTTCTCTAGTCATCTTCGCTCCATTATTTTTCTCCTTCCTCAGATTTTATTGTGAGCACTTTAAGGTCTAAAAACTAAGTGTTCTGGCTTTATCATGATCCACTATGGAGCTTAGAAATGTGTCAGGTGCTTAGTGAGGTCTTTGATTAATAACTAACTTGTAGGGAACTGGAACACACCAGGACAGAAGTAGCAGCTCCTGATCCCAGCTTCCACTGGAACACTGTGCTGTCCTCCTCTTTAGTCAGCTAAATATCTCCTCAACTACTGCCTCTAGTCCCTCTTGATCCCAGTGAAGGTGAGTGGAATTCAGGGGCCCCTTGAACTGCTTCCTGGCTCATCTTTATTACTGGGACTCCCTCTCTACTAGTCAGGTGTGCCATGTTCTCTTACTTATCAGAGAGCGCTGGAACTTGGATCTCCCTTCCTCTAACAGTGCCACGGCAAGTTTAAAACTGTGCTCAGCTCCCTTCAGATTGAAAAGGATTAGGAGGAAACATAACCAACCCTTAGGAATTCAGGTCTTCCTTCACTGCCATTCTGCCAAAATGCCCACATGACTCTTAAGGAAAATGTTATTCATTTAATCATTTTTTTTTTAATTTTTTAAGAGGATCTGCAACCATCAATGTCAGATTGCTTTTTGTTACCATTTCCTTAAATCACAAGACCTAGATATCAGAGCAGGGTTTTTACTGATTATAATCTGAATGACTATCCTTTGAAGTTTTTTATTTCTGAATTTGTTACTATTTTACAAAGTTGTTATTATTTACAATTGGTTATAATTATTTGTAAACAAATTATTCACAAATTTGTTACTATGTTTCATTGAATAACTGCTATGAGCTGGGCACTGTGGATGGTGGAGATGACTATGAAACATGAATGGCATTTATGTTCAGAGGAGTATAAAATCTAGAAGACGGGGGCAACTGGGTGGCTAAGTTGGTTAAGCGTCCAGCTCTTGGATTCAGCTCAGGTCATGATCTCATCGGTTGTAGGATTGAGCCCCACTTTGGGCTCTGTACTCGGTGGGAAGTCTGCTTCCCCCTTCTCCCTCTCTCTTTGCCTCACCCCCGATCGCTTGCTCTCTCGTTTTCTCTGTCAAATAAATAAAAAATCTTTAAAAAAAAAAAAATAAGAAGAAGAAGAATTTAGGAGACAGGCATGGCCCCAAGTCCAAGGCTAGGAGGGAGGGATCATGTGGACTGAGAACTGAGCTGACTTGCCTCAAGGTTTAAGCCAGAGACACCAGAGTGATTATTTGGAGGTGTTTTAAATCCCAGGCCCTCTTTTTGGAGGTGAGAGCAGGTTAATGAGCCATTATCCCATCATTCCCAGCCGCACAGACTACATAGTAAAGAATATGGCATGAGGTTCAGGATGTCTGTCAGAATGATTCCAGAAGGCAGGAGCAGCGAATGTACTTCAAAGAACCCAGAACAAATAGCCCTTTAGGTCAGTTTTTAAATCAATAGCAGATCGGGCACTACAAGAGGAAGCCTGTTTCCTAGCCAACAGTGAATAATCCAAAAAGTCCAGGCTCCCACAGTCTCTGGGGAGTAATTAGAACTTATTCAATAATCAGCTAATTTGGATTTCTGAGAATGATTCTAAACACAAAATAATAAAAGTTGGGTAAAGTAAATGAACCATTGCTTCATAATCGAATCACATAATTCAATTAGAGAATCATAAAGTTAGAAGGGCTGGAGGGTATTTTTGTTTTCTTTTCTTTTTTGTTTTGTTTTGGGGTTTTTTTGTTGTTTTTTTTGTTTTGTTTTGTTTTAAGGAAAAGCTATTTAAAAGCAATGCTATTAAAATAAAAATAACTCCAGGCTAAAAATATATTGTAAAACATTTATCTCCCTAGGGACCTAAAAAAAGTTAAATATCCAAGTTGGAGTCTAGTCCTCATTAGAGCAATAAATTGGTTTTGGAACTCTGAAGTCATTATTTGATTTCTTTTGTCTGCATAGCCAGTTCAGATTTGGGGGATTGTTTGCCTTATTTGTTGGCAAAACACTATAAACATTCAGGTTCTAGTTGCTGTGTTTTTATTATGAAGTACAGGAAAATTACTTTCATCAGAAGAATGAAGGGTTAGGACAAATTGTGAGTAAATAAGAGTTTGGGTTAAGTTCAAATATGGCCTGCTATTTATCTTATACTGGAAAAATGAGACAGTTCTATATTTATACATATAGCAACCCTAATACTTACACTGAAAGGGAAAGATTCTTCAGGGTTGTTTGCTTAATTTTGTTTTGTTGTATAATCAACAGTGCAGACACAAGAAGGGGTTGAACAGTATCTTACCAGATCATACTTTCCCTGTGATACCATTTTTGATCTTTAAGTTTCTTTCCAGCTTTAAGAGTCTTTGATTTTTTTTTTTTTAAGATTTTATTTATTTATTTGATGGAGAGAGGGAAAGCGAGTGAGCACAAGCAGGGGGAGCAGGAGAGAGGGAAGCAGGCTTCCCGCTGAGCAGGGAGCCAGATGCAAGGCTCAGTCCCAGGAGCCTGTGATCGTAACCTGTGCCGACGACAGATGCTTAACTGACTGAGCCACCCAGTCAGTTTTGACTTGATCAAAACTGACTTTGATTTTTGACTTGATCAAAACTCAAAATCAAAAATCAAAACTGACTTTGATTTTTGACTTGATCAAAAATCAAGTCTTTGATTCTTGATTCTAAAGTGATGTACTAGGAAATTCCACCAATGTAGGGCTGCTTGAAAGAGGCCCACGTGGCCCTGGAGCATAGAGGTTCTCAAGAAGGGACCCAGTGTATGATGATAGAGTATGTAACTAACTTACAGAATATTGCCTGACTAGAGGGCCCTTAGAACTTTCCCTAAGTTTGCTAACACACCCTTGGGGACCACCAAATCTGGCATTTTTATGTCTTAGTAACAAATATAGAGAACTAATTATTAATGAGCAGCAAAATCTTACCAAACTCTCTTACAGTAACATGGTAGCTTACTCTAATAAGAGAAAATTATTATAAAATAGTTCATTAAAATTTCATTCCAACTCTACTTCTGATTGACTTTGATGGTATTATTTCCCCAAACTAGAGATTTGGGGTTACCATGACATTCACCAAAAGATCCAAATCATATTTATATGAAAGCTCATATGATAAACTAATTAAATTAAGTTGGGTTAAATATTTTCATTATTTTTACCTTATATCACTTTGATTCATTAAAAGTGAAGACTGAAATAGTAATCAAGTTTAGTTTTTGAATTTCAATGATAAAGAATGATAAAGAATCTTAATCCTGTTTTATATGGAAGTAATTGAGATCTGGAAGTTTTAGATGCCCGTACCAACCCTCATTCTTTTCAGAATTGGTTTTCTGATCATAGTGCAGCCAAATCAGCACACAGTAATCTAAATATATGGTCAAAACAATTCCTCTAACTCTGTTCAATTTCTTTGTTTATATAATGAAGAACTTTGCTTGTTTTTATTTCTGCTAGGCCCTTTTGGAATTTGAATTCTTCCAAATTTGTACAACTTTTCACTAAATATGGAATGACATTCTGATATTTTTTCCCCCTTCCAGTAAGCAAGAACTTCCTTTTCTTTGTAGAACTTAGAATAACAAAAAGAATTAACTCATCCTTGTGGTATTTTCTAAATCCATAATATACAAATGAGTGGCTAATGGCTATCTTAGCTAATAGGTAGCTAATAGAAATACCAGTATACTAGCTTGTGTTTCTTTCTCTCACTTTTTTTTTAATAGATTTCATTTTTTAGAGCAGTTTTAGGTTTATAGCAGAATTCAGCAGGAGGTACAGAAATTTCCCCTTTCCCCCTGGCCCCCACACAGGCATAGCCTCTCTCATTATCAGTGTCCCCCACCAGAATGGTACATTTGTTACAACTGGTGGACCTACACCGATAAACATTATCACTTACAGTCCATAGTTTATATTATCTTTCACTGTTGGTGTTGTACATTCTATAGGTTTTGTATAATGTATAATGACATGTGTCCAGCATTTTAATGTCATACAGGATAGTTTCACTGCCTTAAACATCTTCTGTGCTCTGCTTATTTGTACTTAATCAGTATGTACCCATTCTTATGGGTTGTTTTATTTGCATTTCCCTACTGACATAGGATATGGAACGTTTTTTCATATGCTTACTTGCCATCTATTTGTATTCTTTGATGAAGTGTCCGTTAAGATCTTTGGTCCATTTCTTCTTTTAAAAAAAAAAAGTATTTATTTATTTGGGTGAGATGGTGGGGGACAGCACTAGCAGGTGGGGCAGAGGGAGAGAGAATCTCAAGCAGACTCCACTGAGCATGGAGCCTGGTGCAAGGCTTGATCCCAGGACCCTGAGATCATGACCTGAGCTGAAACCAAGAGTTAGATGTTTAACCAACTACACCGCCCAGGCACCCCTGGCCCATTTCGTAATTGGTTTGTTCGTTTTCTTATTGATGAGTTTTAGAAGTTTTCTGTATATTTTGGCTACCAGTCCTTTACCAGATACGGTTTTTGTAACTATTTTTCCCAGTTTCTGGCTTCTCTTTTCATTCTCTTGACAATGTCTTTTGAAGAACAGAAATTATTTATTTTATTGAAGTCCATCTTATCAGTTATTTCTTTCATGGATCATACCTTTGTTGTTATCTCTAAAAAGTTACCAACAAACCCAAGGTCACATAGATTTTCTCCTGTGTTATCTTCTAGGAATTTCATAGTTTTGCATTTTACATTTACATCTATAATACATTTTGAGTTAGTTTTTATAAAGGGGGTAAGATCTGTATCAAGATTCACTTTTTTTACATGTGGATATCCAATTGTTGAAAAGACTAGTTTTGCTCCATTGTGTTGCCTTTCCTCTTTGTCAGATATCAATTGACCCTATTTATGTGGCAATATTTCTGGCTCTCTGTTCTGTTCTTTTAATCTGTGTATCTGTTCTTTCACCAATACCACACTGTCTCAATTACTGTAGTTTTATAGTAACTCTTGAAGATGGATAGTGTTAGTGCTCCAGTTTTTTTGTTCTTCAAGATTGTGATGGCTCTTCTCTATCTTTTGCCTATTTAAACTTTAAAATTGATTTGTTGATATCCATAAAATAATTTTCTGGGATTTTGACTGGGATGCTTTGAATCTGTAGATCAAATTGGGAAGAACAGACCTCTTGATAATATCAAATTGTCTTCTCCATGAACATGGAGTATTTCTCCATTTATTTATTCTCCTTTGACTTTGTTCATCAGAGTTTTATAATTTTCTTCATATAGACAGGTGTGTACAGGTTTTGTTAGATTTACACCTAAGTATTTCATTCTTTAGGGCACTGATATAAATGATAGTGTGTTTTTAATTTCAAATGTCATTTGTTCAATAGGAAAATGATTGATGTTTGTATATTAACCTTGTATTTTGTGACCTTGCTATGATCACTTATTCTAGGAATTTTTTGTTCAGTTCTTTCAGATATTTACATAGATCATCATGCCATCTGCAAAGACAGTTTTATTTCTTCCCTCTTAATCCATACACCTTTTATTTCCTTATCTTATTACATTGGCTCAGACTTCTATGACAGTACTGAAATAGAGCAATGAAAGGGGGCATCCCTGCCTTGTTCCTAATTTTAGTGGGAAGACTTCTGTTTCTCACCATTAAGTATGCTAGCTGCAGGTTTCCTGTAGATATATATTTTTTAAGATTTTATTTATTTATTTGACAGAGAGAGAGTAAGAGGGAGTGCATGCAGGTAGTTGGGGTTGGGGAGTGGAGCAGAGGGATAGGGAGAAGCAGGCTTCCCACTGAGCAGGGAGAACGATGTGGGGCTCAATCCTAGGACCCCCGGATCATGACCTGAGCCGAAGGTAGACGCTTAACTGACTGAGCCACTCAGGAGCCCTCTGTAGATGTTTTTTATCACATTGAGGAAGTCCTATTTTCAACATTGAAAATGCTCTGAATTTCCCAGTATTACTTTCCGCAATCTCTTTTGGCTTTTTTGGGACAATTTCACTGTGTATCAGTGATAAAGATGGCTGGATTTTTAGTGGATTGAAGATATATACTACAGTATAGGCCAAGATACTCCTTAGGAGCAGGAATGGGGATGGTTGAGCACAAGTCTAGACTGAGTCCTGTGTTTCTGATTTGGGTAAATGAGTGGAATGAAGGTTTCACTTTAGATACATGCTTAATTTCAGCTGCCTTTGGAAGTGGCGATATCCAGCAAGCCAGTGGCTGTATTGTCAAAGCTCTAAGAACAACCTGGGTTAAAACATTGATTTGGCAACAGTTGAGGGGATGGTTATCTAAGAAAATATGAATGTTGGGAAAGTTTTCCTATGTAAAGTCCTTTCCAGAAGATTGAGTTAAAAGCATTGGGAGGATTGATCTAGGAAGAAACGTAAGGCCAGAATGGCAGGGAAGGAGCAAAAGAAAATTGTTTAGTAGAGGCACTGACTACAAAATTTCTGTTTTTTTTCCTCTTCGTGAATGTTAAAGGTCATTCAAAGTGAAGACTTATAACTGCAAGTTTATTATTACTATTTCTGATTATCTGACTTAATACTTTCAGATGCCCATTAAAGTTCAGAGACTATAATTTATAGCTTTTTATTTTGAAATCATTTAAAGGTTACACAAAAGTTGCAAAAATAGTAGAGAATTCCTATATATCATTCATCTAGCTTCCATGAGTGTTAGCACCTTACATAACCATATTACAGTTATCACAACCAAGATATTAACACTGGTACAGTACTATTAACTAAGTTACAGTCTTTATTTGTATCTTACCAGTTTTTTTCACCATTGTCCTTTTTATGTTCCAGATCCAACCCAGGAAACTACATTGCAGTTAGTTATCAGAGCTCCTTAGTCCTCTACTTTGTGACATTTCTTCAGTCTTTCCTTGTCTTTCATAACCTTTACACTTTAGAAAGGTCCTGATCAATTATTTTGCACACAAAAGAGGCTGCAGTTGTATGATCACATTCTGGGATTCATTCTTACACTATTTAGGAATGGAAGTTTTAGGTTTTCTAAAGACTATTTCATGTTTGTGAAGATCCTGATGTTTACGTACAGCTGCAATTATTGTGATGTCTTACTTTCGTGGGGATCTGTAGTTATTTGGAAATTCCTGTTCCCTCCTTTCCTACAAGGAAATGATGTATTGTCTGTCCTAGTTAGTACATCAGTCTCTCTGTCTCCAGTAATGATATGTGGAGGATCAGATGAGGAATAACTTACTGCCTATAATAGTTCCTAAGTTAATACACTTTTACTTTATAAGTCATTTTGAAAGCCTTATACAGGTTCTTCAAAGTGCTAAACATAGAATTACTATATGATCTACCCAATTTCACTCCCAGGTATACCCAAAGTAATTGAAAGCAGGGCCTCAAGCAGATACTTGTACACCAGTGTTCACAGTTCAGTAGCCAAAAGGTGAAAACAACCCAAGTGTCTGTCAACAAGTAAATGGATAACAAAATGTGGTGGATACATGTAATAGACTATTATCCAGCCATAAAGGGGAATGAAATTCTAATATATGCTAAAATATCTATAAACCTTGAAAAGATTAAATGGCATAAGCCAGACAAAAAGGGAAAATATTGTATAATATTTTGATTAATATAATAATATAATACAATATAATATTGTATAATACTTATAACTCCCATATAATTCAGCTATGTAATTCATAGAGACGGAAAGTAGAATTGCACTTACCTGGGGCTGGGAGGAGGGGAAAAGGGGAGTTACTGTTTAATGAGTACAGAGGGTTTGGTTTTTTATTTGGCTTTTTTTTAGTATGATAAAAAAATCTAGAAATGGTTAGTAGTGATAGTTGTCCAACATTGTAAATCTACTTAATGCCACTGAATTGTATGCTTAAAAATGGTTAAAAGGGTAAATTTTATGTTATATATGTTTTACCACAATTTTTAAAAAGCCTTAAATAACCTTAAGTTTTCTGTCCCCCCTTATTTATTGAATTATTATAATCTAGTATATATTTTTTCATATTTCACAGATTAGATTTTTTCTGAGAAACCTTAAATAGCATTATTATAGTAAAGCTGACATTGTAATAATTATATCTCATCTCTAATTAAAAATTTGAAAAAGTCTTACCTCTTATTTATTTGAATGTTAGTAAGATAAATTCTGATACTGGTGATTAATTAGATGAAAATCAATAATATTAGAAACAGAAGCTTATTCTGACGAGAAATTGATTTTACTTGTTGGCTTGGGTTTTGTGATAAACATTCATATGAAGTTTAGCTTCTGAATGATCTACCTGCAAAATGTACTACCTCTGGTTCTCAATCTCTTGACAGTATGCCTCAGATTCTCCAGAAGTGAAGAGTGCAGATACGTGGTTAAATGCAGGGACGAGGGACATGCAGATTAATGAGCTTCATTTGTCCTACAGTTTGCTAGCTTGTTGAGTGTCATGATGGGGAGCCCCGACCACAACATGGAAGAGGGAAGATGTAATTCTCGAAAGAAGTTTGGAATGCTGTGCAAAACAAAGATAGATGTCTGCCATATTGGGTCAATTCATTAACTCACTAAATGAATATTCATTGAGCATCTGGTACAGGCTAAGCACTGTTCTAAGGGCTTAGGATATACCAAGTAACAGACAGATGTCCCTGCTCTCGTAGTTTACCTTCAAGGTGGTCTGGCCAGCTGCCAAAGCATGTTGGAACTTAAGCAGCCAGTAGAAGTGACACAAACTGCTTAGACTTCTGAAGCTAATCTGTCCCCTATTTCTTGGTCAGTAACTTGAGGCCATTGTATTAATGGTATATAGCAAGCTAGTATTTGAGCCCTAGTGATGCCTTATAGAGTTCTGCTATGGCCTCTAAGGTTTCAGACCAGTGGATGGTGTCACCGTGGTTCAAGGGTCTCTAGCATCTAGAAAGGGAAGATGAACTGGCACTGTTTCAGCCCCAGGACACAGCATATTAGCAAGAGCCAGTCAAGTTATTGCAGGGTTTCAGTCTTGGACCAAAATACTATGAAAATCTGGAACTTAGATGGAGATATCCATACAGTGGGGCTCAAACTGAGGTTCATTGGATACACAGGAATGCAGGGGCTTTCCGTACACACACATCAGATCCATGCTTAAGGCAGAAACTCTAACTCCACTCTACAGGCCAAGCCCCTGGAAAGGGTGGCTGGCATACCCGCCAGTCTTGGTTAAATTGACTTGGGATGTGGGCAGGGCCCAGTGTGTTAAGAGAAAAATGTCTTCAGATAAGAAATGACTATAGAATGGCAATAAGCACACACTATCAGCAAATGAGAATAATTGTTAGTGTCTATTAACTAGACTCACATTTTCATTTAATCCTCAGAACAAAAGCAAACTAGGGGGAAAAGGCACTGAGATCAGAACTGTAGATGCAAGTATTAAAAATTCAGATTTAACTTGCTTAAGCAAACAAAAAAAAATTCAATATTGGCAATACAGTGATGATTAAGACAGATCCTCTCCTGCTCCTTTCTCCATTCTGATCACACTTTGTGGAGTGATAACACTTCCCCCATTGGGGATATTAGGAGATACCGTTATTATTTCAGTTCTGGAAATCACATTTAGTTCTAGGCACCACACTCTTAAAAGGCCACTGACAAATTGGAACATATTCAGAGGAAAATGACCCAAATGGTGAGGGAATATGAAACCAAGTTGTATGGGAAACAGTTGGAGGAGGTAGGGAGATTTTAGCCTGAAGAAGAGATTAACCAGAGAGTATTACAGAGACCACAGTTTTTAGATTCTGGAAAAGATACTACATAGGCTAGGAATTTATCATTCTCTGCCTACTGGAGCCTCCCAGAACAAGGGTCACTGTGGAGAAGATACATCAAAAAGAACTTGATAAAAAAAATCAAGGGCCATGCCAAAAGGAATGGACATCATCGGAGGCAGATCCCAAGCCCCACATCCCTGGAGCTGTTCGAACAGAGGACGTCAGTCAGTATCTGCCCACATTATTCTTTCTCCGTGGGTCCTTCCAGATCCCCCATGGCCAATAACATCTCTTTCCCTTGCTCTCCCTTTGTACTTATTACCTCTCTGAGATGCTGCTATGATTTGCCTTGTATTTTAATTCCATTTATATATGTCTTATCTCTCACCAGTGATTCTCAGCCCTTTCAACATAATGTATCCTTTTATATAACAAGTATTTTATAACATGGCCTTTCCTATCCTGAACTGAAATTAATGGTTAGTAAAACCCTCCTCTGCATCACAGAATTCCAAAAATACAATATACTGCCCTAGTTGTAATGCAAAGGGAAATAAAAAGAAAGTAATTAGTAATCACATTACCTCTTTTACAGTATCTCCAGGCATGACCACACTGGAAGACACAGTGAGGTAGATAGATTAGAATGCAGAGTCACCATGATTAGGACAGCCATAATGCACACTGATGCAGGGGCACTGTATGGGCAACTCGAAAACTGTGAGTGCCTTTGCTACCTGTCATGAAATTATCCTTTTTCTTTCCTTTTTTTTTTAATTTATAACTTTTCTAGTTTAAAAAATATATATAACAGGGGTGCCAGGGTGGCTCAGTCAGTTAAACATCTGACTTTGGCTCAGGTCCTGATTTCAAGGTCTTGGGATTGAGCCCCACATCATATCGGGCTCCCCATTCAGCGGGGAATCTGCTTATCCCTCTCCCTCTGCCCCTCCCCCTCCTTGTATTCTCTCTGTCTCTCAAATAAATAAAATCTTTAAATATATATGTATATGTAAATATACATATATAACATAAAATTGACCATATTAACCATTTTTAAGTAGACAATTCTGTGCATGTACTTAATAGTACATTCATGTTGTTGTATAACCATCACAACTCTCCGTCTCCAGAACTTTTCAACTCCCCAATTCGTGACGTAATTTTCCTAAATAGTGAACAGCTAGCTCTTGGTAAAGGTCCAGACAAAACAAAGTATAGTCTTTGCTCAATTCCCATGGTTGTTCTATTTGGGAATATTCAATATGTATATGAAGCATGCAAAAGAATATTATCCATCTTTCGATGTGAAAGAGAATTAGGTTCGAAGCTCCAGTAATTATAAATGGAATATCACCTATACAGACATCCAGTGGGGCACAGGATAGTGCTTTGCTGTATTAAAAAATCCCAGATATTACAGAATATCTGTTTCCATGGCACTTGTCCCCTAAGCACAAATAGCATCTGCCACCCCTGTCACTGTCACAACCAGAAATGATCCTATTAGTGCCCCAATATATTGTCACCATTAAGAACTGACTACACAGCTCATAAACTCCAGGAAGGCAAGACCAGTTTTGTTCTCTTATAATCTCTTTAGTACCTGCTACAAAAAGCACTCAGTGTTTGTTAAAGTTGAGAATGCCGTGGAGAAGATGCCCAGATATCCTTCAGGTGTCTCTAACTCAGCTTTTCTAAAACTGAACTAAGGTGTCATCTTCCTCTTCTCTGCCCCCACTGCCAGCCTGTCTTACCTCCATCATTGTCAGTCTTTACAACAGTCGAAAAGGCAAGCAACTGTGGACTCCCATCCCTCACTGCACACATCCAGCCAGTCACCAGATCATTTTGCCTCTGCCTTTCTTGACTGGCCTCAATTTCCCCTACTCCAGCCTCTCTTTATGTCTTCACCCAGGCTATTGTAATAGCCTTGTTTCCCACCCTGTACTCTCCCCCCTTCAAATACACAGGGAATTCTGAGCACTCCACACATACCCCAGGCCCTCCATGCTTTGGTCGTATAGCTTCCTATGCCTAGAACAGTGTTATCTTTTTCACCTAGAAAACAATACCTCATACATCAAGACCTGGCTTAAATGCCTCCTCCTCAGCTCCCAGATCAGAGGCAAATTACTCAGTCTGTGTCTCTGTTCATATCTCTGTTGTGGCGTTTCTTGCATTAAACTGTATTTGTCCACATGCCCATGGTCTCTGCCAGACTGAATTCCTTGAGTAGAGGTTAATTGCTCTGGCTTTGGAGACAATGGCTAGAGTTTGAATGCCACATAATTTAGTCATTCCATGGTCCTGGGCAAAATCCTTGATCTCTTGAAGCCCCAGTTTTCTTATCTGTAAAATGGGAATAATGTAAGGCTCATAACACATTTAAGACAAACCTTGAAATGTTAATTACCATTATTATTGGCTATGTATCTGTCCAGCACCCCCAAGTAAGCATAATAAAGAAGATGCTTACCAGCTCTTTTGAATGAAGGAAAGCAAGAACTGCTGCTATTGTCAAATTCTAGATTGTATTATTTAGTCGCAAAAGCGGATGTTCTCTTTGGCAGATGTAGCCAATTTTGTCGTGAATAAATTTAACCATGGAAAATATTTTTTTTTGAAAGTGATCTATTTTCCTAACTTTTTTAGGTGCATTAAAAAGGATTCATTCTGAAACTGTAATGTGCAAACTCTTGGGTTTGTCAAATCTATACCCACTGTGGAAAACTCTGCCTAAAAACTCCTGTGTTTGAGATTCTGACTTCTGTCTTTCAGAATGTGAAGTGTGAGGAATGTTGGCTTCCTCTTACTGATCTGGGATGGTGAAGAACAGCAAAGCACCACTGGTTTGGTGAGCTGATCTCAGTAATTTACCCTCAATTAAAAATATATAGTCTTATTTAGCTTATGGTTCAATTGTTTCCTTGCTTTAAGAAACCTTTCTTTTATATGTTTCAAGTGCTGCTTGCAATATAAAACTAAATCCTAAATTTTAAAAACTTCCATAGCTAATACTCTGCGAAATGTTTAAAGCCTGACATTTAATCTGCGTGAACTGAAGCTCTCTGATTTCACTGTTTGCAGCTAGTAAATGTCACTCTAAACATTGTTGCTTTCACTCACACTTAAGCCTTTCATCTGCAGTGGGGGCAGAGTGTCAGAGAATTCTTTGTGTGCCACTCTAGCAAGGGGAAAAAAAGACTCAGCCCGGCCTTTAAACAGAGTGAAAAAAACTGCTTGGAAGGCAAAGACGACCCTGTTTTTATATGGTGTTTGTGAACACACAATCCTGACTTCTACCAGATACTCTTAAAAAGCAACTATATTAGCTCAGTCTGAACAGGGTCCCCACTGAGCTCATACATGGTTGTTGGCCAGACAGCTCCCCACTCTCTTGTGACTGGAGGGGGCTGAGAGGGTAGGGGGAAAGGGGAAGGAGATGTTGTCATTACTTTAATTTCACTTTTGCCTGCAGGAGGAATCTTGTCATCTTCTGGCTCCCCAAACTATTTTCAACCTGGGTGTTTTATTTCTTAGTTCCTGAAGGCTACTGGCACACAGATCAGCTCTCACTTTTCATCATCTTGACATGAAATGGAAAATCAGTTTGTGGCTCTTTTCATAGCCAGTGATTTACTCCTGTTCTTTTATCTGTCTCCCCTTTATGTTCTCTGTTTGGACATATTTTTATTTCCCGTGGCTGCAGCCTTTTGTTCTGCTGGGATCTCTCTGGCCATTCTTCCTTCGCCTGCCTCCTTCCTGGCCCCCAGTTCGCCAGTCCCCCAAATCCCTATTGGGCCTTCATTCTCTCTGGGTCCCCAGTCCCTTGCCTTGCCCCTTTTGTGGGCTTGCTGCTTCCTGCTCCGCTGCCAGCCTCCCCTCCCTATCTGTTCCATACCCTGTGGGAGCCATCTTCGGGGCTTCTCCAGATCTTCCAGGTGCCTCTTCTTTGTGTACCTACAGTGCTCAGTCAGTCATGGCCCCTGCCATAGCCAGCAGCAAGCAGACATGCTGAGCTCATCCCTGCCCACTGTTGCAGACAGATTATCAGCTAAAGTCTTAGGCATACGTGGATGTTTACGGTGGCTGATGCCAGTGCTTCCAGTTTCCCGGCAGCCATACAGAAGCATGAATTGAAACCTGGAAATAGAACATTCTACAGGAGGCACTGGAGTGGAATTTTAGGAAACCATGGGCATTTCTATCAGACATAGATTCAAGTTTCTATTCTGTTGCTTACTAGCTTTGTGGCCTTGGACAAATCCATTCATTCATTTAACAAATAGTTATTGAGGGCCCATCATGTGTCTGGTGTTTAGCTTTTAGGGAGCCAGTTAATGGCCCTCTGTTTTCCCCTTTAATGTTCACAACCAATTGAGAAAATGACATAGGAAGGAAAATTCTAGCTTTATCAAGTGATAAAAGCCAGATTGGAGGATGTGGCTTTTATATGTGACCACTATGGGTTCACTAAATCTTCTCCCCTGAATTAGACTTCAGGCTTGCCTCTCTTCTCTACTCAGCACACAAGCCAGGGTAAAGGGTAGATAGGGAAGATGGATAGGCTGGAAGAAAGTGAAAAAGCCCATGGACCTGCCAGGACTAAGCAGCCCGAGTCTGTTCTAAATTCACTGCCCAGGCAAGCCACTCCTCCTCCGCAGGGAAGGGTTGAGTGAGAAGACAGAAGAAGACGCTTCGCTCTTGCCTCCAGGGAAACCAGAGGGGTGCAGTTTCCCCCTTAACTGTGAGCATTACACTTCATCCATGATTACCATAGTAGGCAAAATAAGTCTTGCCGGTCTGTTTCTTCACCTGTAAAATACAGATAATGATACCTATCTCTTATTGTGGCTCTGGTAACTAAAACGAAATGTGACTATTTACAAAGAATATGAGGACCCGTTAACTTCCCTTGGTCAGGACCAGCCTGAATTAAAATTGGTCACCACAAATCAGTGGTCTGATTTGTCTTTGATGCCCCCTCTCTCTTCTCTTTCTGGGCCCTCATTTGGTCATTTTTTTCCCCTCCTCATTCCTATCCAAAAAAAAAATAATAATAAATGGGAATACTGGTCCTCAAGTTTTGATTTCCAGTAAGCACACTGGCCAAATCTTTTCTAATCCTGGCTTATGTGTTAAACACACACACACACACACACAAAAAAAAAAAAAAAAAAAAAAACTCATTAATTTCGACAAAGAAAGCATTTAGAACAATTAAGTCTACTTTAGAACCACAAAACTGGCTGTACCTGAAGGGTCCCTGAAGGACAATACGTGGCTACGAACAGGTATTATTACATGGAAAATGTGTGGCTTGATTCCTCACAGTTATTTTTGTTACATTAACTTGAGTGATGATCATGAGTTTCTCTATTCCTGTAGAAAATAATCCAGGTGAGCCTTAAAAGCACAGTGATAAAGGGAAAAAATACAGATAGGGAGTTTTAGGAAAGAACTTTTAGGGTGTTTGGACTTTATGTTGGGGACAGCAGGAAGCCCTTGACGATAAGTGATAACACAATCAGGTTTGTATGAGGAAAAAGTCTCGTGGCAGCACTGTGGAGAGTGGAATGGAGGAGGAGGGGAGCCTGGAAAAGCAGGTAGGAGGCTCCAGTGAACCAGCTAAGGCTCACCCCAGGTAGTGGAGATCAAGGGTAGGGCCAGATTGAAGAGGCTTTAGAAATAAAATCAGCAGGGTTTGAGTGAGAATGTGGAAAGAGAAATATATCAGCCACTGTTTCTTAAAGTTAAAAAGATAGCACCTGGGTGGCTCAGTTGGTTATACATCTGCCTTTGGCTCAGGGTCCTGGGATCCAGCCCTGCATCTGGCTCCCCGCTCAGTGGGTAGTCTGCTTCTCCCTCTGCCCCTCCCATCTTGTTCACTGGAGCGCTCTCTCTCTCTCTCAAATAAATAAAATCTTTTATATGTGTGTGTGTGTACATAAAGTTAAAACAAAAAGATTTCAAATGGTAGTGCTGCCACAGGCCCTTCCCCAGCAGGATTAGAGGGCTAACATGAGGAATCCAACATGAGAAAACAGTTGGAGTCAAAAGAGAGATGGAGTTGGCCAGTAAGAGGGGGTAGACTGCTTCCTCAGGAGGGAGCTGGAGAGGGAGCCCCCTTGCAGGTCAGAGCTGCAGGGTGTGGTATAACATAGGGATTTGCCTTCCACTGACTGCAAAGAGGGAAAAAAAGGAATAAAAAAAGGAAGACAGGAAAAAAGGAATTCACTGTGTTAGGGACATTTTGGGGGCACATGCTTTCTAGAATGTGAGGAGGTCGTAGACTCTTCTGCCTCAAACACAATTATGTCTAACCAGTTTTTTCAAAAAACAGATCTTGTAGAAGTACTTAATCAGATACTTAGCCAGAAGTTATTTGTATTGTGGCTATATCTTTATTTTCTTGTGCTTTTTAATTGCATTCTTCTTTTGCCTAAAATTGCCTGGGTTAGAAAGCATTCAGGCCCTGGGACAGGCTCTCTCCTTGTAGTCTGTTTTCAATAGGATGCTATAAGAACTTTTGGATTTTAAAACAAAGCTATAAAAACTGTGAATAAGAAAAGATCAGTGAATACTCTTGCAAAGGGGAAGGGGAAGGGAAGGGGAATGATTTTATGACTCTAGAACAGTCCATGATGTTCTTCTCTCACCCTTTTATATCTAAAGATTTTTTTACTGATCGGACATGAGAGCACTCAGCGGCCCTTGTAGCAGAGCATTATTAGGCATATCAATGGTGAACACACACTTTAAGTTTTATAAGCGATTACATAAGGCAGTGAAAAAAAATAATTTCCTCTGTTTAAAGACTAAAACGTTTCTGTTAGTTTCATAGTACTGGAGTGGATAGTTTTTAATTAATGACATGTCATAAAAAGTTTTTGTTTTTCTTTGTAGAAGCAATGACAAAGCCATTGTTGTTTTTTTTGTAGGGTTTTTTGAGGCATTTTTATGATGTTAAACCACCTACTACCACTGGAGACCCAGTAGTGAATCAGCAATCACTGCCAGCTCCCCCTAAGACTTTTTTTGTGCACCTATTTTGTGCAGAGTACGTGAAAGGAGCTGACTGCAGCACCGCGTTTGTAGATCATAGGCTCCCTGATGATTCGTTCATCTTCCCAGGCCCTCCCCCCGCCCCGTGCCAAGAAAAATGCCAGGCATCATTATAATTCCTTATACGTGTTAACTCACTTAATCCTTACAACAACCCTATGACTTAGTTACCATTTTCTAACCCCATTTTGTGACTAAGAAAACTGGGACATAAGGAAAAAAATTGACTTGCCCCAAGTTTGATGGTTACTAAGTGGCAGAGATAGGATTCAAACCCAAATAGTTCGGAACTGCAGCATCTGCCCTGTAATCATTATACTGTGCTACCCAGTTGGCTCAGGATGTGACTGTTGAGTTTGTGAAAATAATTTCCTAATAAAGACAATCAGGTGAGACAGCCCAGAGTGATGGGCCAGTGGTAGCTCTCAGAACTACAATAGGGGGCAGGATGCCTGGATGGCTCAGTTGGTTAAGCATTTGCCTTTGGCTCAAGTCATGATCCCAGAGTCCTGGATCGAGCTCCACATCGGGCTTCCTGCTCTGCGGGAGCCTGCTTCTCCCTCTCCCTGCTACTCCCCCTGCTTATACTCTCTCTCTCTGTGCCAAATAAATAAATAAAATCTTAAAAAACCAAACAATAACAGGGATTTTAACATACTTGATTATAATTAACATCAAATTTTAAAGTTAGCATCTGTCACGTGTGTGAGTGCCTTGCTCTAAGTCTCTAGAATTACCCTTGCCAACATCTTCCCCAACCAGAAATTGCCCCGGTTTTTGTTTTTGGACCCAGCTCTCTGTTTGAAAGACTCAAGCCACAGTGAGCTGGCAGGGGACGCTGAATGGGCTGGACAATCAGTGGGGGCAGGAGTCAGGAACAACAATGAAGGAGTGGCATTAAAGGCTGCACGGCGCTTATTCTCCCTGGAAACGCTCGGTCAGACTCAGGAAGTGTGATTTAATCCTGGCGAAGATAATTCCATTTTATACCCTAGAGTGGACCACTAACAATTTTATTTTCAGTCTTGCCCTGGGAAGCTTTACCAGTAAAGAATTTGGTGTGTGTTACTTGCCCTCTTCACCAGACTGCACAAAATAGGGGTTTATTCTTCCGCCAGCCCACCTCCTTTTCCCTTAAAAGGCTCCTAACAGAGGACCTGAGAATCTGCTGCCCCCACAGAGGATGCCTGGACTGGGGCCCAGCAATGCCCTCAGCAGGGTTTAGGGGAGGAGGAAAGACTGTAATTAAGTCAAAAGAGCCACTGTTGATCTTGAAAGAACATCAACCATACAGATGGCATGAGGTTTACAAGCTGTAGTTTCCACCAGAATGTGGGAGCTTGTTGAAAATGCATAGACCTGAACTCTGGACCCAGAGATTGTGCTTTGGAAAGAATACATTTGGGGCAAGTGCCCCTCGGTGAATGTGATGTGGAAGACAGAGAAACACTAGCACAGATTCGCTTTTCTCCTGGCTGGTTTAAAGGGGTCCCCTCTGAATGGAACTGGGGGGATGGAATGGAAACTCATTGCTTCTTTCAGTCCCTACCAAGGTAGCTGTCTTCTGAGTCTCTAATAGGAGGAAGTCATTAGTGCAGCCGAACATACATAACAAAACTCAGCTAAAGATTGAAGTCAATCAAAACCTCAAAAAACACCCTGATTTTGATAAGCAGTATCTATTACTGATGGTGTCAGGTGCACCATTGCTAGGATTTAGATTGGTGTGTGGTGGAACACTAAAGGGCAATAACTTGTGAATTCCTGAATGCACAGAGTGAAGCACATGTTCTCTGGAGAATCTTGAAGGCTTATTCAAGGTGTGGAATCCGGGCGTGGCTACAGAGTAGGACCATGTTTAACCACAGCAGGGTACTGCAGCTACTTAATGTATCCTTTGCCTTTGTGTCATTGTCTGAGTGTCTCTCTTACACACACACACAACCAGTATCTCATAAACAAGTGCTTCTGTATATCCTTTTGACTCAGAATTAAGGAATCAGGTAATCCTCTATAAAAATTCATAAGCATTTTTTCATATAGGCCTAGCTTAAAGATGTTAGGGATTTGGTTCCAGGCCACAACAATAAAGCAAATACCAAATAAAGCAAGGCAAATGAATTCTTTTGGTTTCCCAGTGCATATAAAAGTTATGTTTACGCTACACTATAGTCTGCTAAGTGCGCAATATCATTGGGTCTAAAAAACTGCCTGTACCTTAATGGAAATAGACTTCTTTGATGAAATGTTAACCATCATCAGAGCTTTTAGCAAGTTGTAATCTTTTTGTTGGTGGAGGGTTTTGCCTTGATGTTGATGGCTGCTGACTGACCAGGGTGGTGGCTGCTGAAAGTTGGGGTTGTTGTGACATTTTTTTTTTTTTTAATTATTTGAGTGAGCAGGAGGAGTAGCAGAGGGAGTGGGACAAGCAGACTCCATGCTGAGCATGGATCCTGATGCAGGGCACGATCTCACAACCCTGAGATCACGACCTGCACTGAAACCAAGAGTTGGACACTTAACCGACTAAGCCACCCAAGTGCCCTTTGACAGTTTCTTAAAGTAAGACAACAGTGGGGGCGCCTGGGTGGCTCAGTCAGTTAAGCTGCTGCCTTCAGCTCAGGTCATAATCCCAGGGTCCTGGAATCGAGCCCCACATCGGGCTCTCTGCTCAGTGGGGAGCCTGCTTCTCCCTCTCCCTCTGCCTGTCGCTCTGCCTACTTGTGCTCTCTATCTCTCTGTCAAATAAATAAATAAAATCTTTTTTAAAAATAATAAGAACAACAAAGTTTGCCACATTGATTGACGCTTCCTTTCATGAACAATTCTCTGTAGCGTGTGATGCTGTTTGATAGCATTTTACTCACAGCAGAACTTCTTTCACAATTGAAGTCTGTCCGCTCAAACCCTGCTGCTGCTTTATCAACTAAGTGTGTGTCATATTCTAAATCCTCTGTTGTCATTTCAACCATCTTCACAGTATCTTTACCAGCAGTAGAGTTCAGCTCAGGAAACCACTATCTTTGCTCATCCATAAGAAGCAACCCCTCCGCCATGCAAGTTTGGTTAGGAGATCGCAGCCGTCCAGTCACATATTCAGGCTCCCCTGCTGCTTCCAGTCCTCTCCCTGTTTCCACCACATCTGCTATTCCTGCCTCCACTGGAGTCCTGACCCCACCAAGTCATCCATGAGGGCTGGGATCAACTTCTTCCAGACTCCTGTTCATGTTGATATTGTGACCTCTTCCTATGAATCATGAATGTTCTTAATGGTGTGTAGAATGGTGAATCCTTTCTAGGAGGTTTTCAATGGACTTTGCCCAGAGCCATCAGAGGAATCACTATCCATGGCAACTATAACCTTATAAAATGTATTTCTTAGGGGTACCTGGGTGGCTCAGTGGGTCAAGCCACTGCCTTCGGCTCGGGTCATGATCTCAGGGTCCTGGGATCGAGCCCTGCATCGGGCTCTCTGCTCAGTGGGGAGCCTGCTTCCCCCTGCCTCTCTGCCTACTTGTGATCTCTCTCTCTCTCTCTCTCTTTAAAATCTTTTTTTAAAAAAATGTATTTCTTACATAATAACCTTGAAAGTCAAAATTACTACTTGATCCATGGGCTGCAGAAGGGATGCTATTTTAGCCTGAAAACAACACTCATCTTGTCCATCTCCATCAGAGCTCTTGGGTGACCAGGTGCATTGTCAATGAGCAGTCATATTTTGAAAAGAAATCTTTTTTTTCTGAGCAGGAGGTCTCAATAGTGGGCTTAAAATGTTCAGTACATTATGTTATGAACAGATGTACTGTCATCCAGGCTTTGTTTTTCCATTTCTAGAGCACAGACACAGTAGGTGTAGCAAAATTCTTAAGGGCCCTGGGGTTTTCAGAATCCTACTGGCTTCGACTTCAAGTCACCAGCTCCTTTAACACCTAACAAGAGAGTCAGCCTGTCTTTGAAGCCTTCAAGCCAGGCATTGACTTCTCTCTAGCAATGAACATCCTAGATGACATCTTCCAATAGAAGGCTACTTTGTCAACATTGAAAATCTTGTTTGGCTTAGTCCCCTTCATGACTAACTTTAGTGGGATCTTCTGGATCACTTGCAGCTTGATGTGTCACCTTGCACTCATATGTTAGAGAGATGGCTTCTTCCTTAAATCTCATGAAACAACTTCACTAGAATTGAATTGCTTCTCTCAGTTCCTACAAATGTTCCTGTCTTTTGAGTGTATAACAGGAAAGAGTCATCAGTGCAGGCTTTGGCTTAAGGGAATGTTGTGGCTGGTTTGATCTTCTATCCAGATCACTACAACCTTCTCCATAACAGCAGTAAGGCCGTTTTACTTTCTTATCATTTGTGTGTTCACTGGAGTAGCACCTTTAATTTTCTTCAAGAACTTTTCTTTTGCATTCACAACTTGGCTGACTGTTCAGCAACTTTTGGCCTGTCTTGGCTTTCAACATGCCTTCCTCACTAAGCTTAATCATTTGCAGCTTTTGATTTAAAGGGAGAAATGTATGACTCTTCTTTCACTTGACTACTTAGAGGCTCTGGTAGGGTTATTAAGCAGCCTAATTTCAAAATCATAGTGTCTCAGGAAACAGGGAAGCCCAAGGAAAGGGAGAGAGACGAAGGCAATGGCCAGGTGGTAGAGCAGTTGGGATAGGCAAATTTATCAATTAAGTTTGCGAGTTTTTTATGGGTAAGGTTCGTGGCTCCTCAAACAATGATAGTAGTAACATAATGATCAGTGATCACAGATCACCATAACAAATATAATAAAAATGAAAAAGTTTAAAACACTGTAAGAATTACCAAATGTGACACAGAGACCTGAACTGAGCAAGTACTGTTGGAAAACCAGCAATGATAACCTTGCTCCACACAGGGCTGCCGCAGACCTTCAGTTTGTTGAAGACAAAAGCAAAAACAAAAACCACAGTATCTGTGAAACACAATAAAGCAAAGTGCAATAAAACAAGATATGCCTGTACTACCAAAATAATCTGGGCATAAATTATCTATGGAAAACTGCTGACTATTTTCAGTTTAACAAGATAGAAGGTTTTTTTTTTAAGATTTTATTTATTTGGGAGAGGGAGCGAGCATGAGTAGTGGGGAGGGGCAGGCAAGAGAGAGAGAAACAGGCTCTCCACTGAGCAGGGAGCCCAGTGTGGGGCTGTATCCCAGGTCCCTGGAAGCATGACCTGAGCCAAAGGCAGATGCTTAACAACTGAGCCACCCACGTGCCCCAAGATAGAAATTTTATACATAACTACATGGAAAAAAAAAATAAGAATCATGAGGAAAATATCACTTATCTAGTTAAGAAGGGGCCTTGACGAAAGTCAGGAATTACATAATTGCTCTGATCAAGCCAGTTCTTCCTGTTTAGAATGGATACTCTCTTCTCTTATAAAAATGTTTACCATTTTCCTATTTAATCTACTGAAAAGCTTTTCTAATCCATCCTAGTCCAATGGCATGTTACAGTTTGCCATTAATTTCTCCTTTAAAGCTATAAAATATTAGTAACAATTGCCAAAATTTCACTTTCAGTTAAACTCCCTGCATCCTATCTGCCCTGGAGCCAACCTGGCGTTTAGCCACTTCCAGCTAACACCAGATCTGGTTGACAGGTGCAGGACAGTGCCAGACCAAGATGGTAAACGGGAGCACCCCAGGCTGGGTTTGAGTCTTGTCTGTGTATCTTATTTGATTTCTGTGTGCCTTAGTTTTCTTGTCCAAAACACGAGGATAACAGCACCCACCTCAGAGGCGATTATAGGGTTTAAGTGAGGTAATTAATGCAAAATGGGCCACACAGCCTCTGTGCCTGGCAATAGTAGGTGCCTGTAAAGGTCAAGGTCTTTTTTTTTTTTTTTTTTTAAGATTTTACTTATTTATTTGACAGAGAGAGAGCACAAGTAGGCAGAGAGGCAGGCAGAGAGAGGAGGAAGCAGGCTCCCTGCTGAGCAGAGAGCCCGATGCAGGACTCGATCTCAGGATCCTGAGATCATGACCTGAGCCGAAGGCAGCAGCTTAACCCACTGAGCCACCCAGGCGCCCTTAAAGGTCAAGGTCTTGCCCTTCTTTGTCAGGTGACAGGGAGAGGATTGAAATAAATGACTCCCAGAGTCTGCATCTAGCAGTAGCAATCTGTGCTTTTGGGAGAGCTACTGAGTATAGGGCATGGGGAAAGCAAAAGGAAAAAATACTGAATTAGTACAATTCAAAGATCTCTGTGAAATAATTTCAGACAGTTGAAAATACAATGAAAACAAAGAAAAAAACCAAAAAAACAAAAAACAAGAAGGCAGGAAATGTCACCTTAACCATTTGGTCCTGAGAACAGGAAAACTAAAAGATTCAGTTTCCTCAACTGCTTCCAGGAAGGGTTAGGAAAACAATGTTTGGTTTAGCCTGACAATGATCTTTAATAATGATACAAAGCAGGTGTGGCTTAACCAGACCACCCAAACGTGGACCAAGGAAGCCTGAAGGGCGGGGCTCAATCCCAGGACCCTGGGGTCATGACCCTCACTGAAGGCAGATGCTTAACCAACTGAGCCACCCAGGTGTCCCTGTATTTACTTTTTTTATGATGGGAGATCAGGACAAGGCAATGAAATGCCAACCCAGTGTGTCCCGTGACAACCGCTGAGTGCTTTTCGCCTACTCTGCACTTACAGTGGGAGGGTTGGCTGTCATCATTTACAGAGTGCCAAACCGTGTGGAGCCTTGTCTGCAGGACCATACTAACATGCACTGAAACTACAGCTAAGTGTCCCTGAGTTGTGGAGAGGACACTGGAGCCTGACACCAGCATGTCTCTGCCACCTGTTTAGCTAGCATCTCTGTTGCTAAACCCAAACCCACAAATCAGGAAGGTCACCAGAAGGTTGGGAATTCTAGTTTCCCATGCAAGGGGAAAATAGCCAACTTCTGTTTTGAAATGAACAAGAGTAGGCTTATTCATCATGTTATCAGGCTTGTTGACTGTGTTGTGGCCATCAGCTTTCACGGTCATTTCACCACAGGCTGGGAAGTACACTACTGGGGCTCCGCAGACCCAGAGCAGGGACATTCAAGAATCCTTCAGTCATCTACCGTCTGTGCAAATCCAGAAAATACCACTGCTGATCATCAGGCTCCTTCCATCATTTTTTTACACAAGCGTCACTTGGAGTGGAGCAGGCAGGGCAAAAAATATGACTGGAAGATAAAGAGACCAAAATGGATGGTTGGGTCTACTCTTATAAGGGACCCTCTGAAGGGTAGGATAAATCATGCCAAGTCAGTGCTATGCCTGTGACAAAGAAAAGCCGTATGAACACTCTTAAGAGTGAAAAATGCCACAATTACACTACTTGACCTTTGGATGGATTATAATAATAGCTGCCATTTACTGGATTTTCACCATGGGCCACTATGTTAGATGCTTTGCATGTATTATCTCATTTAATCTTACAGTGACACTATTACATAGATGCTATTTTCCTTGTGTTCTCTTTGTTTCTCGTTGATTACTCTTCCCCACCCCTAACATTCTCTGCCTCACCACTACAAACCCCCAAGAAAGAGAATACTTGAGAGCTTATTGTTCACCTCCCTACAAGGACATCAGACTAGGGTCATCTGGCCCTCCGTATCTTTGTCTCCAGTAGGTGCCACTAGAAGTCAAACCCCTGAAGCAGAGTTTAACAACTCTGTTAAAATATAATTTGTCTCAAGCACCCACCCCTCTAACCCACCAATACTTTTCATTGGCCCTCGGTGACTTACAGTCAGTCCACAAAACCTGTCTCCTCTTTCCTGCCTCTTGCTCTAACCAATGTCTGATTCACTCAGAAGACCATACCACTTCATCAGATATTTGCTCTCAAATCCCCTCCTCCCACATCCTCCTTGACCTCCATACCTACTGTCTCCTTATCCTGCTTTATGTTATATGTTCATTCATGCATCTGTTACTTTCTGTCTGCCCACTGGAATGTACGCTTTCTGAGGGCACAGACTTCTGTTCACTAGTACATCTCTAATACCCACAATGGTGCCTGGCATATTATCTTTGCTCAATAAGTATTTCTTGAATGAAGTAATCCGTAAGTGAGGAAAATGAGCCATGGAATGGATGAGCATTTTGTTCCTGGTAACATTGCTGTGGGACAGCCAGCCCAGGTCTGTGTGATTGTAAACCCCTGGCCCATGTTGTCCAGCTTCTTGATGGATCATGTGAATGCAGTATGAGTGAGAATGTTCTGGCTGAACTGGAGTAGTCAGTGTTGAAGTGTCAGTGTAGGGAACTTAATCAGTTGGGCAAGATCCCACAGGACTATTACATTGTGGAATATTGTGATTTAGAAGAAAAGGGTGTATTTGGTCACTCAGGTGACCAAAATGTATTCTCCTGTATATTTGGTCTTCAGCCACAGTTTCTGACTCAAAGCTCCTCTACAACCCTTGGAATTATCTAAATGATGGGAGCAATAAAGGTTTTGGGGTTGTTTTGTTTTGCTATTTTGTTTTGTTTTAGAAATCCCCTAAGTTGCAGGCTGGTTACCAGTGTAGCCAGACATGTGATAAGAAGGTTTGAATATTCAGTCCCAACTTCCAGGGAGGGGAGGGGACCTGGAGGTTCCATCCATTACCAGTGGCCAATGATTTACTCAATCATGGCTATGTAACAAAACCTCCATAAAAACCCAAGAAGATGGGGCTCAGAGAGCTTCTAGGTTAGTGAACACATGGAGATTTGAGGAGAATGGCAAGCTCTGACAGGGCCTGGAAGCCCGGCATGCCCTTTCCCTATACCTTCCTTGTATATCTCCTCATCTGGCTGTTGATTCATATCCTTTAACATCCTTTGTAATAAATCCATAATCTGTTGAGTAAATGGATTTTTCTGGGTTCCATGAGCCATTCTAGGTAATTAATTGAACCCAAGGAGGAGATCATGGGAACCTCTGATTTACAGCCATAGAGTCAGAAGTACTGGTAACAACTTGGACTTGCAGGTGGTATCCTGAGTTCAGGCAGGTGGTTGGAGCCTCCAGTTTGTAGCCTGTTAGCCAGTCAGAAGCACCAGTAACATCCTGGGCTTGGGACTGCTGTCTGAAGTGGAGGGCGGTTTTGTGGGACCGAGCCTTTTATCCGAGGAATCTGATTCTGTCTGTGAGTAGTGTCAGAATGGAGTTAAATAGTAGGGCATCCAGATGGTGTCTGGATCATTGTCGATGTGGGGAAGCATACACACGTGCGAACACACACAAACACACACATACACATTGGAATTGGGTCCAGGAACCTAATTTACATTAGGAACAGTTGTTTTGAGTTGTCACCAAGGAAGATGCAAGTAACTGATCTTTTGAGGAACCAGCAATATAGTCAGTGTCCTTACAACATGAGCACATGAGCCTACATAAAGACAATTTATAATTTACTTACCTTTTTGATATGGTTTAAAAGAAGATGAAAGCTCTCCCTGGTTCTAGAGAAGTAGGGAAGTATCCGGGTGGACCGTGGCATATTTGTGCAGCAAAGCAGCAAATGCCTGTGTAGAACATGGAAGGAAAGCAGCGATCGAATTGGAAAAGTAGACCTCAAAAATACTATATGCACAATGATGACAACTCTGAAAATTCTGTGTTAGCGATGGAATTGTAAGAGACCTTGAGGTCCATAAATAGCCGGTGATTCTAGTGTTTAGGATTTTATTTGGTTATTTCACGTTGTTTTTGATATTTAGATGTTTCTGTTTAACTGTGAATACTCAGATGATTAACTATACATAAAAAAGAAGAAATGCACTGTACCGTATTGTGAGCCAAGGAATACGTCATCCCATCTGCTACACATCCTTTTCCTTCCTGCTGTCCACCTCCTCGGCTCTCGGACCCTCGGCGCTGCATTTGCTCAGGCTTTACCCCAGCCTTCTGGTGCTTGACAGTAACCGCTTCAGCCACATGTTACAAACCACCTGCTCTCCAACTGGAGTTTCTTCCTCACTCTCTTGATTATTCTCAGATGCTTCTCTCCCCAGTTTTCTGAGCTGTTCTCTCACTCATCTTCCCCTCCTCCTTGTCTGAATGAGGCCATGCACCTATCCTTCCCCTCTGGAGTGCTTGCTTGCCTGGCCCTTCTTACGGCCTCATCCTCATCCGTGTTTCACTATGTCTGCTTCCTGTGCTCACAGTTTAGCGCTCCTAGCCCTGCCTGAGCAAATCCTAGGCCTGTTCTGACATGATCCACTCCTCCTCTAACTCTGCATTTGCTACTCTCAAAGCCTTTGTTCTTTCCCTACTAGTCTGGGTTCTTGGTAACAAACCATAAAAATCCACTCTGGTTGACAGAAACAGAAAGAGAATTTAGTGAAAGGCTCTGAAGAGCTACAATTTTATGATTTATAAGAAATACACACTTGGGGCGCCTGGGTGGCTCAGTGGGTTAAGCCGCTGCCTTCGGCTCGGGTCATGATCTCAGGGTCCTGGGATCGAGTCCCGCATCGGGCTCTCTGCTCAGCAGGGAGCCTGCTTCCCCCTGTCTCTCTCTGCCTGCCTCTCTGCCTACTTGTGATCTCTCTCTGTCAAATAAATAAATAAATAAATAAATAAATCTTTAAAAAAAAAAAAAAAGAAATACACACTTGGTCATCTGAATGACCATATGTATTTTTTTGTAATATATTTGGTCTTAGTCCAAGGTTCCTGGCTCAAGGCTCCTAAAACCCTTGGAATTTCCTGTGATAGGGCAATGAATGAGTCTTTTGTTATATTAATGAAGGTGATTTTGGGGTCCTGGTTGCCAGGAGGACCAACCCTGTGATTAGAGGGCTGGAATTTTCAAGTTTCCCCCACCCTCCCATCTCAGAGGAGGGAAGAGGGCACTGGAGGTTAAATCAGCCAGTGGCCGATGACTTAGTCATGACCATGTAATGAGGTCTTCATCAAAGCCCAAAGATCTGGGTTCCGAGAACTTCTGAACATTTGGGAGATTGTGGAGAGTGGCATGCCATACTTTACTCTATGAATCTCTTCATCTGGCTGTTTATTCATATCCTTTATCATATCCTTTAATAAAAATGGTGAGTATAATTGTTTCCCTGTGCTGCAAGCAGCTCTAGCAAATTAAAAGAACATAGGGAGGAGGTTGTTCTAACTTCCAGTCTATAGCCTGTCCGTCAGAAGCACGGGTAAAAAGCCTGGGGCTTTTTACTGGTGTCTGAAGTAAGGGGTGACAGCCAGTCTTGCAGGACTGAACCTTTAACCTGTGGAATCTGGTACTGTCTCTGGATAGATCATGTCAAGACTGAGTTGAATTCTCAGTTAGACCGCTAGTATCCGAAAACTGCTTGATGTTGTATATAGGGAAACCACCCCCCCACACACATACAAACACCTTGGAATTGGGTTCGGAACCTTAAAAGAAGAGCTCTCAGGATTACTGAGAAAGCTAATACAGTAGGATTAGACAACATGGAAGGACCAGGTGGGAACTGAGCAGCTAGGACCATGGCCAAAGTTCCATGGCCGTAGGGCTGGTTTGGGAGGACAGTGCTGCCGTCACTGCTCGACAGTGAACACGGCAACTGTCATGACTGGAATTGGATAGGAGACTCTTGCAATGGCACCTTTGCCACAAGAAAAGTGTCTCCTCCAGAGCTGCTTTTCCATACCACTAGCTCCTGGTCAGATCTAGGCAGAAACATCTGGCCAGGTCACTGGCCTGTCCACGAGCTACAAAGCAGGCCCAGAAAGGAGTCTCACTTGTGCTCTGAGAGGTGGGCTCAGCTTGCTGCCACAGTTCAGTGAGAAATTGCTCAAACAAATTTAGGCAGGCGCAGAACCAAAACACCGGATGGCCCATTCCCAATTCATGACAGTTGTTTTATTAAACTTTGTACAACTTTCTTAAGTCCTTGAAGCTGTTTCTTCTGACCTCTCCCTCAGCAAGAACTCTGGAACATAGTGCAATGCAAAATTAAAACCTTAAGAATCATAGATTTATATACAAAGATGTTTAAGCAACATGATTTAGAACAGGGAAAAAAAAAACGTGCTAGTCTAAATTTCTACCAATAAGGGAAAAGTTCATTGAATTATGAGATATCCATAGGATTAAGTATATACAGTCATTAAAAATCATGGATTTTTTTTTAAAAAAAACTTTGTATAGCACACAAAACTATAGCTTAAGAGAACTTTACAATGTTTATATACAAGCTCTCACAATTATGTGTGTGCACATACGATCCTATTTTATAGTAAAATATATAAATGTTTATATAAAGACATTATTTGAAAGAGAATGTTAACAGATTGATGCGATTGGAAGGATTACTCTTTTTCTTTATGCTTTTTGTAGTTTTCACATTGAGCTGAAAATTATTCAAGTATTTAAAAGAAAATTGGCTAGGGGCACACTTCTGGTGCCATCATTTTTATCCCTTGTCATGTCCTCAAAAAGTAGTTTTTCCCAACCCAAACTCAAACTAAACACCCCATATTCTAACTCTTTGATCCTGGTGTTGAAAGAACTCACTCTTTTCTGTACAGTAAGTTCCTCCCTCCCCACCAGTGTGTTCCCGCTGCTCTTCGTGTTCACAGAGTCCTCGGCTCCTGCTACCTCACCCAGCTCCTATTGGAGCTTCCCTCCTCCTGGGCTCACTCTTCCCTCTGCCCTGTATTTTAGCCCAAAGATTTGCTGAAATAGCCTTATCAGAGGTTTCCATTACTCTTCTCTTGGCCACACCTAAGGATCTCTATCTTTGTAGCTTTGATGACTACGAGAAACATTGATTCCTTATCTTTGGCACACTGTTTGGGCAGGCTAAGTCAGATGACCTTGTGGTTTTCTTATCTTTCTAAAATAAGAAGGTACATTCTTAAGCCCCTCGTCTGACTTTGTTTCCTATTAAGCCTTACATCCAAGCTGTTTTTCTCCCTGTGTCTCTGGAATTATTCCTACACCTCGGTGTTTGCTCCCTTCACATCTCCCCATTCACCTGTCTAGAAAGTAGAGCCAATATCCTATAAACAGAAGCATTGCTTTTGAAACCTGTGGCCTCCATGGAGACATCCTGTCTGAGCCTACTCTGCTGTGACAGTGGGCTCCAGTTCTCCAGCTTTATCCATGGCCCTGGGAGCTCCACAGAACCTTCCTTGCAGCTCTGTATCTGCGGTTCATGAGCTCTCTCCAGCCTCTGCCTCCACCAGCTAGAGGCTGTTTCAAAGTCTGGCTTTCAGACCAGCGGTACCTCAAGAGTTAGATTCTGCCTCTCTGTCCATTCCCTGCAATTAGAGTCAGCAGAATCAGACTCTCCATCTGGCTTTCAGCCTCACCTTCGCATGCTCCCTGTTGACTCACTCTCAACTTCATGGTCTCTTATCTTCAAACCAGTCCAGGACCCCAAAGGCCCTGGCCCATTTTCTGTGTATGGGAGCTGAGTTCAGACTACCCAGGTTAACTGCATCTCTTCATACACGCTGATGTTGTGTTTCAGCCAACGGGACTTGACCTGTGATGACCCAAATCTACAGAACAACGATCCTCTTGTAACTATTGATCCTTGATCCGGCTCATCCACCCTCGTGATTCATATTTATATTAGCCCTGACCTCCTTCTGTTCTCCAAACCTATAAGCTGTATTAGTCTTAGTACAGCTCTTGGATTTTCTACTCTCAGAGAAGTTTATTTATTGATGTGTTATTTCATCTTGCAGGCACGTATTGAACACCTACCAGCCGGCACTGCAAATAGTCAGTGGCTCGTCAGGGAGTTAGACAAAATAAAGGGCTATGTCAGTTAGTACACTTTTTATTACTACCGACAGAAGTCCTGATTCATACTGCTAAAGCAAAAATGGAATGTATTCCCTCACATACCTGGCAAGTCTAGGGATGGATCTGGTTTCCTTCAGGCACAGCTGGATTCATGGATCATAAATGCCACCTTTGGGACCTGGCCTGTCTTCATCTCTCAGCTCCACTCTGTTCTACTTTGTGATGGCTTCATTCTCATGGCAGCAAGACAAATGTTAACGGTGCCAGGCCTACCCCCTCCTAGGTCCCAGTATAGCAGAAAAAGCACTGCTCTCTCAGCAGCCCCAACAAATGTCCCACTATATCTTGTGATTTCTAACTGGGTGAGGTGCTCTTCCCTGAACAAATGACTTTTGTCAGAGAAATTTGATGCCATGTCTGTTTAGACTGGAATCATAGGTCCTCTCCTTAGAGTTGAGTATGGAGTCTACCCCAGCACTTAGGTTGAGAGACAGATACAGTGTTTCCCCTGGAGAAAAGGCAAATGGATGTGGGATGCTTGGGATTTTTTTGTTTTGTTTTAGAGCTTTTTTTTAGGGGGGAGTTTTTTTTTTTAAACTGTCAGTTAACAGTCATCATGTTTATGTTAAGTGCATATGACAGAGTTCAATATAGCAAATAAAGCATTTGACTCCATGTACAATAGACAAAGAAGGATTCCCTCCTCCTTTACACCCCACTCTTTCCTTTGAGAAAAATTCAGTGAGTGCCCTTTTTGTTCCAGGTACAGAATATAAATAGTTCAAGACATCGACCCTGCCAATAAGGAGCTTACAAGGTAGTGAGGAGAAGAGAGAATAAAAGCAAGGCCCTCCACATTGATCAATAATGTCCATTTAAGAAATAAAAATATAAAGATTATTTCTGTGTTTTTTTATAAAATTTAAAAGACATCGTCAATCATTATATTGTGTAACATTGTTTAACATCTTTTTTTACTTCTGTTTTGTTCAGTGCTTGGAATAAGACTTTCTGATCTCCTTCATTAAATAGTGGAAACTCCATAATCCACAATTTTTAAATATGTTTACCTAGGCCTCTATAAAACTTGGAATTAAAACCTGTGGTTAATGAAAATAGCTTTCCTTAGCCTAAATTTTCCTTGAGATTAATTTGCCTTTTTTAAAAATACTTGATTTATAGTTTTATCATACCTAGGACTTAATATAGTAAGGTGCTTCAAAATAGAGATATGACAGAGATAAACAAATGAATACCTTTAACTTTGACTTTTATCTTCAGTTTCTGCTTCTGATCTATAGCAGGTTGCTATACATCTCCCACCAATGCCCCGTCATTTCCCTGCCTGTATACAGACATTTCTATCAGGGTGTTCACAGTTTGTGTATACAGAGAGTGAGATGAACACATGTGGATATGTACATTTTTTAACAGCAACAAACATGAAAATATTTCTGTGACATTGAAGACCCAACAAGTAATCTTTATGTTATTTTTTTAGCTGTAGGTTTTCTTTTATTCTGTACAATGGAGAAAAAGATTGAGAAAGCAACAAATAATCCTGGGTTTAGGGAACACATTAATGCAGTGACTCCCCACTGCAGACATTTGGCAATGCCTGCAGACATTCTTAATTGTCTTGACTACTGGAATCTTGTGGGTAGAGGCCAGGGATGCTATTAGACATCCTACAATGTGCAGGACAGGCCACCACAATGAAAAATTATCCTGTCCAAAATGTCAATAATGCCACTATTGAGAAACCTTGCATTAATAGGATTTTTGGAATTCTAAACCCTGAAAGGATTCAGAACAATCTTGTAATTTAGGCCTAAGACAACACTAGAGGCAAATTAACATCGTTGAATTAAAAAAAGAATCATGGAGCTGACAGGGAAGGTCATTCAGTCCAGTCTCCCCTGGTATATGGTAACTGAGTCACAAGAGAAAAAGTGACTGAAGCACTAGAACTCCTCCACTCCTGGGACACCTGGCTGGCTCAGTCGGTTAAGCATCCGATTCATGATTTCTGCTCAGGTCCTGATCACAGGGTCGTAAGATGGAGCCCCGCATCAGGTTCCATGCTCAGCAGGGCATCTGCTCTGGATTCTCTGCTCTCTCCCTCTACCTCTCCCCACTGTGCTCTCTGTCTCTCCCTCTCTCTCAAATAAATAAATCTTTAAAAAAATAATAATTAAAAAATAAAAAAGAACCCCTCCACTCCTAAACGTGTGATAAGCCAACTTGCCCAATCTCTCTGTACTTCAGTTTCCTTTTCTACAAAAGGGACAATAAAACTTGCCTCAAATGATTGCTGTGAGGAGTAATTGAAATTATGCCTGTGAAATGTTTAGGACCATTCCTGGCCACCATGAGTTGTTGGTAAAGAGTGGTGGTGAGAGCCGAGGTGGTGACTCTCTTTACTGTTGTTGCCCAAGCTGACTGAACCCTGTTCCTGACTCTCAGTTCCATTTTCTTTCTAGTTCCCTGCCTTGAGGGTCTGTAAAGAAAGGTTCTAGGGGCAACTCAGTAGGGATTAAAGAAGACTAGTCTGAAAAGCAGCTTAATAGCTGGTGATTCAAGAAATACTGAACAAAAATTCTTCATAAAAACAGGAAGTTAAATCGTAGGTAGACACTTTAAGGATGGCACAAAAAAGATTGGTTCTCACCTGAAGCAGGCTACCTTCTCTCTTCCCAAAGTTCTGTGAATGGTGTGCCAGGTGGTCATGCCTTCAGGAAGGGTGGAGCCTAGGTAATATAACTTGTATCAAACCCTTAAGAGCTCTGGAGGTGCCTTACAGCCCTGGCAGGCTGTCCATCTGGGAGAATCTGAAATGCCAAGATGGTGGGGCAGTGTGTCTGGGGACCCTTTCAACTCTAAGATTTCTTGATGTCTGATAAGTTTCGCGGACTTTGTTCTGGGAAGACCATGTGATGTGGTAGATAATGTCCAACAGGCGTACGTAGACAACCACAACTCTCCTGTTTTATCATTTATGGTATAAAAAAAATGCTTTATTGGGGCACCTCAGTGTCTCAGTTGCTTAGGCATCTGACTCTTGATCTCAGCGCAGGTCTTCATCTCAGGGCCATGAGTTCAAGCCCTGGGTCAGGTTCCACACTAGGTATGGAGCCTACTTTAAAAAAATGCTTTGGTAGGTTTTACTAATTCAGTCTGTCTGTATGAGCATATGATTAAGATGTTTGTGAAAATACTTTTTTCTCTGAAAGTAATAATAAATTACCTTACCAACAATTCTGTGAAATAGGTTTCCTCTCATTTTCTTAAAAGACTTCTAAAATTCTTTTCAGTTGCTCTAGGAGTCAAATTTTTATTTCTCTTGTTGTTTTTGCCAACTAAATTGTTTTTAACCAATGGCTTTCTATAAAAATTAGCAGAATTCAAAAACATTAAACTCTCTGGACCACAAGCACAGATTAAATTTTCTGGAGGAAAATATCTCATTCATTTCGTAGCCTTCTCTCAAATATCCCATTTGTTGAATTGAACTCCTAAAATGATTCTATATCCCACAAAGATACTCCACATAGTCATTTAAAGACATTTTTTTCTCTTATATCTTACATGTCAGTGCTCCAGCTGTTAGAAAGATGATTTTAAAAAATCAACAAGAACAAGTTGATACATGAGAAAACAATGACTCACGGCTGACTTTATCTGTCTTCTGTGTTTTTCTGTGACATTCAAGATCCACAAAACATCTGGAGAAGAGCAGCACACACAGGTCCAATGAACGCTGGCTGAGCACTAGGTCTGGCTGTGCTAGATACCTCTGGTAGCACGGGGCACACCACTCAGGCCCAGAGAAGTTATTTGCCCCAAGCCAAACAGTTGGTGAGCAGGAGAACCAGCAACACAGCCCTGCCTGGCTCCTGAGTGCATGTGTTTGCTTCATACTAGATCTTGACACAGAATAATTCAAGGGTTAGAATATAAATATTATAAAATATAAAAAAATCTCCTCTAAGATGTGACTGTTTTTCATTTTAAATGCCTCATTCAGATTGGTGTTATGTTAATTTGA
This sequence comes from Neogale vison, assembly GCF_020171115.1. Lineage (NCBI taxonomy): Eukaryota > Metazoa > Chordata > Mammalia > Carnivora > Mustelidae > Neogale > Neogale vison. The sequence continues at coordinate 81,202,177 of NC_058092.1, read as the reverse complement.
CCTTCAATTTTTTTTTTTTTTAGGTGTTGTGTAATGGACCAGGAACATGTGTTCCTATCTGCATATCTGCCCTTCTCCTTGGGATACTAGGAATAAAGAAAGTGATCATTGTCTATGTTGAAAGCATCTGCCGAGTAGAACATTTATCCCTGTCCGGAAAGATTCTGTTTCACCTCTCCGATTACTTCATTGTTCAGTGGCCGGCTCTTAAGGAAAAGTATCCCAAGTCTGTGTACCTCGGGCGAATTGTTTGACAAATGACAGCTTACTTCTCTAGAATTTTGCAGCCAACCATATTTATTATAACTGGAGTAGAAAAAACTACATGTTTATTGTGAAGGCTTCTGCAGGTCCTGAGAATTATTGGTAGTGAAGAGTAAAAAATGTGTAAATAATCCAGTAAGGAGACTGAAGGTGCTCTTATAATACGAACATTAAGGGGCACCTGGGTGGCTCAGTTGGTTAAGCATTAGATTCAGGTCATGATCTCAGGGTCGTGAGATTGAGTCCCATGTCAGGCTCCCCACTCAGCATGGAGTCAGCTTGAGATTCTCTTTCTGCCCCTCCCCCCACACATGTGTGTTCTCTTTCTCTCTCAAATAAATAAAATCTTTTTAAAAAATTAAAAATAAAATAAACATTAATTAACCATTAAGTATTTATGCCTCTGTGCACCAAATTTCTTTTTTTTATCACTACCTGCAAGTTATCTTCTGACTTGTTTTAGTAATATTTTTCTTACAGCTAAATATAGTATGATTAGCAACATTTCCTGTTCTGCAGCTTTTTTTTTTTTTTACAATATTCTGCATTGTAAAAAGAAAAGAAAGATATTTCTTAGTTTTTGTTCAGATACAGGAGGCTCTGTTTCCTGTATGGAAGTAGTGAAGTCCCCAGTGAATCCTTTGAGCATAAAGGAGGCAGTCATATTACATGGGCTTCATGACAAGTTGCACTCCACAGGCTTCCAGAGCCATGAGCATAAACCAGGATCTTTTTTTGTCTTCAGTTTTGCTTTGTGAGTCGTTGCTCTCAATCCAGAAGGTTGTTTGAAATCTCTTGTTGAATCATTAAAATAAATTAAAAGGTGACCACTGTCATAGTACTAAAAACGTGATTCTGTGGCTCAGGAATCCAAACTCTCAAAACATTTTTTTTTAATATTTTAGTAAATTCACAATGGTGAGGCTCTCATCATCCCTGGCATTTTGAGATGTTTAGGCTCGGTAGAATATATTGGTACTAAACATTTATTTGAGGGTGTGCTATATGCCAGGAATTCTTCTAATCACTTTTCAAATATTAACTCGCAGAATCCTAATAACAACTCAGTTATAGTCATTATCCCCCTGTTACAGATGATTTGTCTAAGATCACATGACCAGTAAATGGCAAAGCCAAGATTCCAGCCCCGGCAGCCTGGCTGGTGAGTGAAGCCCATTTCAGGGACCTGTGGCCTGTGCCTTCATCACATAGGGGACCCACACTCAGGGGGGCCCTGTGCTTGCTTTCATACTCTGCTGTCACTCTCAGATTTCTTAAGAGACATGGAACAAGGGACCTAAATTTTATTTTGCACCGATCCCCACAAATTATTTTGTTGGTCCTTGAGACCAACAAAAGAATCTGTGTTTGAGAATCTGTGCTATGCTGTTGACTACCGACAGAAATACAACACGGAGTGCGGGCCGGCAGCTCCTCAACAAATGGGAACTCCGTCCCCTCCTTCTAAGCTCTCTTCTTTAACAGGGAGAAGACCTCTTGTAACATTTGAGGTTTTTATTTTCTCCTCTTAAATCTGTTTCAGAAGTATGATGTACATCTACTAGATGGTAAGAAATAAATGAAGAGAGGGAGTGCCTGTGAAAATGCATGACTGCCTGAGAGATTGTACAGTCAATGTGCAGAGGTTGATCTAGCTTTTATTGCTCTTTGGGCAGATCTTCTCTGGATAAAGTAAGCACATCTGTCACTAGGACATTTTCCTAGGTGTTCAGCTGATAAAACTCTCAGAACAGGGAAACTATTTTGCTGTCTGGTTCAGTGGCCGTGGGGCAGCCAGGAGGTAGTTCGTTGTGTGCTTTGACTTTAATCGTCAAACGTTAGGTGCTGCCCCTGCTTCCATTGATGGAAAGGCCTGGAATGTCAGGTGACATTTCTAGTAGACATTTCTCTACTTTTCTAGAGAGAAAGTGATTTTTTTTTTAAAGGGGATAACAGCATGTACCTTTTTTCCCCTTTGCATTTTGCTCTGCTCTGCACTTTGTTCCTAAGTGGCTTTAGGTAAATAGTTGATGCATGAAATTGGACTGTGTTCTGTTTTGTTCATGCCTGTCTGCGCCAGCACCGCTCCCTGGACCCCAACAGGTAATCCTGCTGCGGGGGCTCCTCTCAGGCCAGAGTGAGCAGTGCTTAGGCCATGGAGAGTTGTTAGAAAAGATGCCATCATTTTTTCCAGAAATGTATGTCCCAGATGTTCTGTAGAGCCTTAACTTAAGCAGTGGTTAGCCTGGAATGTCAGAGGAAAAAAGTCTCGTGTGTGTTATATCCCTAAAAATTTAGGACTATCTTCCTGGATTCCGACTGCCGTGCACACATTCAGAGTGAGGTTTGCCGGTTCTGGATTATTTGGTAAACAAGCGCCCGCCCGGCTGTGTGTTGTTGTTATGGCTAATTCAGGTCCTCAAGGTCACACTAGCAAAGGGGTGCAGCTTGGAAAACATCATGCTCCAGTCTCAACTCAAACTGAAGATCAGTAGCTAAGCAGTTAGCTTGTCCTTTCTGATTGCTCTGGAAACCGTCTGGAATGCACCTCTTACTGGAAGAGACTGTTCACGAAAAATTAATTGCATCAGTCTTTAAATGGGAGACAAGGAAACCACACATCCTGCCCACACCTACTTCCCTGGAAGATTTTTATCTACAGTTCAGTTGTCCTAAAGGGTTTCAGCAGCTTGCTCAGCTGAAAGTCTATTTCAAATAGAACATCCAAAAGTCATCACGGGAAGCTTTAGCCAGGAACTTAGAGTGCTATGAAACCATGTCAACAAGAGGAATGCTGTACGGTTTTAGGCTGAATAGCAAGTCCTTGGTAGAAAGGAGATAACCCTAGCTTTCCCGTATAAAAGCAACTTGAAATGTGTTCGTTGGCTTTCTAAAGTGAGTTTCAAACTGAGAAATGTACTACCCCCTTACTGTACGGTTCCTTAGATTGAATCAGTGCTTTATTTCTTTTTTTTTCTTTTTTTTTTTAAATCAGTGCTTTATTTCTTCTGCAAAGTCCCATCTCACCAAAAGGAGTTTGACAGCAATGTCTTAAGCCTCTTTTATCCACAGGAAGAACATCATCATGAGGGTTAAAGAAGATTGTCCTTCTCCATACAGCTCATTCCATACAGTGGAGCCATGTGGAGTTTCTTTCCCATGATTTCAACTGTCCAGCAGTGAGCAGACACCCGGATTTTCTTGTCTGCCTTGAAACTTTCTTCCATTCAGCCCACCACTCTAGTGCTCTAAAAACAAATTATCTACACTTACGTTCTTGCTGCCAACTCAGTTTAAACATGGATTTGACATAGCTCCCCTTTTCCCTTCCATAGTAGTCAACTGATGCTAGCCTCTGTCATCTCTCTCAAGCAACAACTTTGGAATAATTGTTGTTTTGTACTCTCTTTCCTTAATCCATATATAATTGGTTCCCCTCCCCTTTTTTTTAATATCCCCAGATTTTTCCCTTGTCTTTCCATCCTCATCTCTCCTTGTCATCTGAATTCACCTATTAGTTCTGCCTTTGAACTAGTTCACACCCACCCTTTCCTCTTCAGTCCCATGATCACAACCTAAGCTTGTTTTATTAGCACATTTGTTGAGGAACTGAGGCATAGAAAGATTAAGTACCTTATCCAAGATTTTATAATTAGAAAGTGGCAGAGCCAAGAATTGAACCAAGGCACTCTAGCTCCAGCCAGACTTACCTTAACAGCTAGGTTAGGGGGGTACCTGGGTGGCTCAGTGGGTTAAGCCGCTACCTTCGGCTCGGATCATGATCTCAGGGTCTTGGGATCGAGTCCCGCATCGGGCTCTCTGCTCAGCAGGGAGCCTGCTTCTCTCTCTCTCTCTCTGCCTGCCTCTCTGCCTACTTGTGATCTCTGTCTGTCAAATAAATAAATAAAATCTTTAAAAAAAAAAAAAACAAAAAACAGCTAAGTTAGGTTTAAAAAAAAAAGTGCTAGGAAGGAGGTGAACAGGGCACTGTGAAGGACAAGAAGGTACTGGGTACTCTAGAGAGAGATACCAGGAAAGACCTCTCTGAGAAGGATGTTTTAGCGGCAGTCTGAAGGATAAGCTTGAATATTTGTCCTCCTCCTTCCACTTCCTCTCCCAACTTCCATTTCACCTCCACCACAAACCTCCCCATCTCTCACAGCCTTGTTTTAGCTTCTTCTCTAAACACCTCGGTGACATAGCCACCCACACCTAAGGTTAGCGCTGAGCTACAGACCTTCATATTGCAGTACCTTCTTCTTAGAAATACCTGTAGAGGGAAGAAATGAATGCTTCTGATAATTATTTCTTTATGTTCATGTTACATCGGGTACTATACCTCATACTTTCATGTTCTTGGTCCATTCTTGGTCACAGCTGGTCCAAACACGGGCACTGACTAACCATATAAATTCTCACACCTTCAGACTTTGTCTAGGTCTACTTAGTTACAGCTCATCTAGACCAATGTTCTCAAACTTTCTGGTCTCAGGACCTCATTATAGTCTTGAGAATTATCGAAGACCCAACCAACTTTTGTTTATGGTGACTATCTTCATCACTATTTACCATATTAGAAATTAAGACAGGGAAACATCTGAAATAAGAGAATACACAGGACACATATCATTAGCTATCAGAGCAATGACATCCTCACATATCATGAAGCATCTAGAAAACTGTAAGATCCCGAGAGAATGAGCAGGAAAAAGGATAGTGACACCTTTGCATTATTATGGAAGTAGCTTTGATCTCATGGGCCCCTGAAAAGGTCTTGAGAACACCCCAGGGGCCGCTGGGCTACATTTGGAGAACTGCTTCCCTACATAATGGCACATCAATAACTTCATCTCCATCAGCCTTTAGTCAGTCAATGATCTATGTACTAGTTTTCTATTGCTATGTAACAAATAGCCATGAATCAGAGGCTTCAGACAACACCTGTTCTCCCACTGTTCTGTAGGTTAGAAATCCAGTCAGGAGATACCTGCTTCTCTGCTTAGGGTCTCACAAGGCTCTAATCAAGAAGACAGCCACAGCTGGGTTCAGATCTGGAACTCTGGACCTTCTTCCAAGCTTCTTCAGGTCACTGCTGGCAGACTTTAGTTCCTTGTAGTTGTAGGACTCATGCTGACCTGTTCCTTAAAGGCCAATGAGAGTCTCTACTGCTGTTTGTCTCTTTTAAGGGATGGATGTGACTGGGTCTGGCACACATAGGATAATCTGCCTTTTAATTAACTCAAAATCAATTGATGAGGGACTATTCATCTGCAAAATCCCTTTTGCCATATTAATGTAACATCTTCAGGGGAGTTATAGCCCATGGTATTCACAGGCCCCACCAATATATGGGGATTATAAAGGTGTGGATGGGACAGGGTGGAATATTGATGGCCATCGAGAATTCTGCCAACTACAATCTGCCAGAGGTGTTTTGTTTTGGGGGGGATGTTTTTCAAACCTTCCACTTGGACTATAAACTCCTACCTTAGGGTCCAAGTTTTGTAATTTTTTTTTAATACAGGAAATGCATGTCTTCCAAACTACATCACTTTTCCAGCAAGTTCTTCTGTGCTTGGTTTGTTTACCTGTCGAATAGGCATAATGATGGTCCTTCCTTACAGAGTTGTGGTCACCAAACTAAGATGGTACACATACTCCCTTTAGCACAGAACCTGACACATAATAAGCCCTGAGTAACTTTGTGTCTTCAGGGGACCAACATGACTTCCATGGTAAGTTGCCTGAAGAAAGGTGTCCTTAAACTAAATGCAGCGACCATTTCCCACCCTCTAGGATAACTATAGTAAAAAGTTGTCTTGAAAGCAGAAAATAACAAGGGTTGCCAAGGACGAGGAGAAATCGAAATCCTCATACATTGCTGGCAGGGACACAGGCTGCTTCCGCAGCTGTGGAAAACAGTTTCTCAGCTCCTTAAAAGAAGTTAAGCATAGAATTACCATATGGCCCAGCAATTCCGCTCCTAGTTATACACTCCAGAGAATTGAAAGCACATGTTTTTACAAAAACTTGTACATGAATGTTCATACCGGCATTACATAATAGACAAAAAGTAGAAACAACCCAGAGGTCCACTGAGCAATGACTGGATTAACGAAATGTGGTATAACCATACAATAGGACATGACTTGGTCCCAGAAAGGAATGAAGTACATGACATGATACAACATGGATAAATGAACCTTGGAAACATGGTCAGTGAAAGAAGCCAGTCACTAAAGACCACATATATGAAATGTCCAGAATAGTCAAATCCATAGACAGAAAGTAGAGTTACTATTGCCAGAGGCTGTGGAAGGGGCAATAGAGGTGATTCCTAAGGGGGATAGGATTCCTTTTCTGGGTGATGAAAGTGTTCTGGGATTAGATCGTGGTTGTGGTTGTAGAACTCTGTACCAAAAATGACTGAATTGTATGTACACTTTAAATGGGTGAATTTTAAGGAATGTGAATTCTTTCTCAAAAAAAAAAAAGAAAAAAGAAAAATGATTTCTCCATCCTCAGTAGTAAAGGAGTCTATCCGTGTCTATTTGTGGGTGTATATACAGATGGAAAAAGACGAAACTGAAGGCTAGGCACAGCCTCCAGGAAGCTGCTACAGGGAATGTGCTTGTTTATTGTGATTCCACCTCTGCCCACGGCCAAAGACGGAAACAAAGACTGAAGGTGCTGGGGACAAAGCATGGCTTTAGGGAAGAGCTGAGTAAGAACTGGATGAAATAGCCTACGGAGGGGGCCTGGAGGAAGAAGATGGTCTCAGCACAAAATAACTCTTTCCAGGAGCTCCTCACTAGAGACACCTCAAGACATGGCCTCACACCAGCAAAGAGCCTAGACAACTGAGTCCATTGTATCGTCCACAGTTGGCCATCCACGTGCCTTCTGCAGTAGGACCTTGACTTCTTCTTCAAGAGCTATTGACAGGTGGCTCTCCCTCTGAATCTAACTAAACTGGCCTGAGTGTCTTGTCAGACCATTAGAATGCTGCAAGAGTGTGAAGTGATGTTCTGACTTGGTCTCTTGAAATGTTTGCCCTCTAGACGCTCCGCCTTGGGATGTCCTCTCAGTATGCAGCCACCGTCTTCGAGAAATCCAAGCCACACGCAGAGACAATGTGTGGGTGTTCTGGTTCCCGGACACATCCGAGTACAGACTTTGAGTCATCTCGATCCAGGGTGCTAGACATGTGAGGAGAGAAGTCTCCAGACGATTCTAGCCCCGCCATTCTCATCACTCCCTGCCTTTTTAGTTCTCCAGGCTGAGGCTCAGACACTGTACCCTGTGAATTTCTGACCCACAGAGTCCATGAACAAGATGAAAAGGCTCCTGTTTTCTGCCACTAAGTTCTGAGGGAATTTGTTACAAAGCAATAGGTAATTGGAACAATAACCTTTCAGAAGGAGCCAGTCTTTCCAAAGTTTGGTTACCTTGGCTTAATATTAGGAGAGGAAACGATTTCTCGCCTCAAGGCAAAAGGAAGAAAACGTATTTCTATACCATGGATAGGAAAAGGCTTTTTTTTTTTCCCTCCTTGCTTCTTAGCCTGTATGTAGCAGTGAAACAGAAACCAATGGATTCTTTTAAATCTTTTAACCATATGCAGATGAATAAGCAATTGGTTGGACTTGGTTCCTAATCTCTTTTCCTTTCCTGAATAACTTTTTTTTCCACTCTAATAAACTTTAGCATTGAAACAGAAGTCATGTGTCCCATACATGACGATTAACAGCAAAAATGTAGAAAACGAGATAGCTGCTAAGCACAAAAACTTAATTAATAGCCAAGCCATTCAACCAAAAATCAGAACAGTGTTTCTGGCAGGGAAATGTGAAATCTTTGTTTTCTAACTTGGAATTCCTTTTTTTTTTTTCCACTCCCAGTCTTTTTAGGATCGTGATTTAAAATTCAGGGACTCCACAGAGAACTTTAAGTTCTTGGTTGAACTCCCCTGATTGAAGTGCATTAATCTTTCAATGAGAGGCCACCCTTCCCATCCCTGGGCTCCCCCAGGGGAATTGCCAAAGCCCAAAATACAAAAACCAAGACTCGGGCAGGAACAAAATGACAGGAAAGCCAAACAGCAGCACAAGGGATGAAGGAGTCTGGAATGACTGGCTTCTCTCTCACAGAAAAGGGCAGAGAAGTTTCATTCTTGGAAAGAAGGTGGAGGGGGGCCAGAAGAAAACAAGACCTTTACGGTAATAACCATATACAGAGTTGGCAGAAATTCGGCAAAGAATAAAAGTATCCAAAATGTTCGCTTATTCAGTTCCTGCCTGAAGCTCCATTTTCAAGCTCATTGTCCCCAACTGCTCTGGACATGGAACCGTGCAAGGGCCCTGGAAGGGCCCAAGCCTCAGTCCATCGACCCCCAGCCGAACAAGCTGAATCTGAAGTGGCCAGATAGAGAGCTTTAATTAATGTTCACCAAAATCATAGAGAAAACAAGTTATTTATGGATGAAATGATAGAATGTCTGAGGTTTGATTCAAAATCCATTGGCAGAGTGGGAAAGGCAGGGGAGTTTATGGATGAAACAGGATTGGCCATACATACTCACGGCAGAAGCTGGGGACAGTGGGTGCAGGGGGCCTCAGACACCAGACTGATCACATTGTTGCCTCTACTTTCCTGCCTATATGAGCATTCCCATAACTAAAAGTTTAAGGGTGCCTGGCTGACTCAGAAGAGTGTGAAACTGTTGATCTTGGGATTATGAGTTCAAGGCCCATGTTGGGTGCCTAGATTACTTAAATAAATAAACCTTTAAAAGTTTGTGTGTATGGTTTTTTTTTTTTTAAGATTTTATTTGTTTATTTATTTGACACACAGAGAGCGATCACAAGTAGGCAGAGAGGCAGACAGAGACAGAAAGGAAAGCAGGCTCCCCGCTGAGCAGAGAGTCCGATGTAGGACTCTATCCCAGGACCCTGAGATCATGACCTGAGCCAAAGGCAGAGGCTTAACCCACTGAGCCACCCAGGCACCCACCTTTAAAAGTTTTAAAAATAGAAAATCATTTTTTAGTGAGAGTGAGAAATCTTCAGATGCTAAAAGGTCAAATACTATATGGATAAAAGAAAACAAACCAGGTTTTAGAATGAGAACAAGGAATTTCAAAATTACTTTTCTTTCATATTTAACTCATGAAAAGAAATGAGTCAGCGTGTAAGTCTGATTCCTGAACCAGAATAGGTTTTTCTGACTTCAGATATTCACTCTGAGGCCTTTCAATCCCCTGCTATCAAGTACAAAATGTCACCTTCTTCTTTATCCATATGCTTCTCATCGTTCCGTAAATATTTGAGGTGTTCCAACATCAACAAGTCGAGCCATTCCTAGGAGCCTAGGAGCGTAGACTCCCACTGAGGGTGCCCCTTTCTCCAAGGACACACTCCCTGGCCCTTTTCAGAAATCACCACAGCACAAATCACTTATATGGACCTTGAATATTAAAGCTGGTTCTGATCTCACGTCTTCAGGTTGCTGAAGAGAATGCATTGTGGAGCAGAGAGAAGAAAGGCAGCTGGATGTTAAGAGCTTAACAGTGGTTAATTTTACTCTTTCTGTGTCTCCTCAGCGCGTAACATAAAGGACTTGAACGAGATCATGCTTGAGTTCTCTTCCAATGACAGTACTGCCACCACAACCGTATCTTCCTTCATTCATGCTGGGTGCTGCACTGACCATGGGACAGGCACTGACCCAATTAATCCTTAGATCCAGGCAACAGAGGCCCCCCACTCTAGAGACCCCTCCATTTGCCACTTCCCTCCTCATAGGGCCTAGATGATATGACCACTTGGAGCCCACACTCCCTTTCTAGACCAAGCTCTGGCTGCCTAGGACTGTAGCCTCACCTGCCTCAGTGGTCCAGGCCTTCTCCTGGGGCTTGCATGGGCCTCTTCCCCAGGTACGCCCTCCCATGGCTGGCTGACTGGCCAGTCCAGGGTGAGGGGGCGGGAGTGTGAAAGGATCAGGACCTGGAGGTTGGGGTGTGGACGCTCTGCCCAAAGCTCCTTGCGGCAAGACAGGACCAAGTTCAAAGAGAAGGGAGATGTGGGCTGGGGGCGTTTCATTCATACCCGGCTGAGGTCTTACAAATGGTGGGGGGTGGGGGCGCCTAATGAGGTATGTATCACCATCATCATCATCGTCATCATCATCATCATTATTAATGAGTTTATTTTACAGAGCCTAAAACTGAGACACAGAAGCTGGAGTCATTCGCCCGCAGTCGCACAGCTGGTGAGTGGCCGAGCCAGGGCTCGGGTTGCTCTCCTTGCGATTCCACGCTCTTCCCTTTCATGCTGCCACCCAGCAAAACCGCAGACTCCACCACCCCCGGCGCCTCTCAGGAGACACAGAGATGGTCCTGAAAAGCCATGGGCCCCCTCCCCTGGGGTAAGGGGGGGCGGTCTCCTGTGTCCCACCTAATCAGTGCCCACCAAGAATGTAGCAGACAGCAGTGGTGGCAAAGCCTCCTCCAAAAACAGTGACCATGGGAAGTTGATTCAACAGAAAAATATTTGATGCAAGAGTATGACAGTTAATCCTAGGATTTCACTTTTTGTTCTGAACTTCTGACCCCCAGCTGCTGGTCCAGCCACGGAATATCAAGAAGGTAACCAAACTAGATTTTAACCCTGGAGAACGAGCATGTGGCCAATCAAGTAAGTAGGTCTTTGTTGACTTCCTCTAAATTCTAAAACCAGGAAACGACTTCTAATATGCGAAGACCCCCACCTTCCCTTCAAGAACATCCTGAGGTCCAGAAATAAAATCTAAACAAACATCCTTTCGAGGACTCTTCATAATGAAGCATCCAGCGAACTCTAGGTAATCTGATAAAGCCAATTTCTCAACAAAGCTATAAAAATATTCCTAGAGTATTTTTAGAACACATAATTTGAGGGACTTAATACCAGGCACTTGATCTAGTTCAGTTTGGGTACTAACCACAAATATCTGAAGTCGGTAATAATAATCGTAGCTAACAGTGTTGAGTCCTTGTTAGGCACAGGGTCTGATTCTGTGTCTTCCATGTGGACTCCCTCTGCTGACCCTCACTACACCACGTGAAGTAGTTTGGGTTATGGCTGCTTTATAGACAAGGAACAGAGAACTACACACAATGGGCTTTATCAAAGTGCCATGCATAATAGAAAAAAATCAGAAACCATCTAAACTGAATAAGTTGTATGTCCAGACAGCAGACTAGTGTGCAGTCATTAAAAAATCATATTGTTGAGGAATATTTAATGGCACAGAAAAAATGCTTTAAAATAATACATTAAATAAGGTTTTTGAAATCCCGCAAACAAGTGTATATTATGAGCACAGTTTTCAACTCTATGTAAATAGATGCAAAGTTTTAAAAGGGCTACAAATATATAAAAAGTTTCAAATGAGAATATCTGAGTTAAGGAGTTGTATAAAGTTTATTCTGTGATTTCTTTTTTAAATTCTGTTTTGATTAGGAATAACATAATGAAAGAAAAGTTTTGTTGTTTTTTTTTTTTTTAAATGACTGAATTCTTGTGAACCACTGGCTCAGGGAGTAGAAAGAAGGAAACCACGATATGTCCATAGAAATTCCATGCTGGCGAGAGTAATAGATAATAATAGCAATAACTACTTACTAAACTTGTGTCTCAGACTTCCTGTTGTACATGCAGCTTTCACAACATCTCACTTGATCCTGCAAAGGCACTGAGAAGGAGGAAGCTTAGCTCCCATTTTTCGGATGGTGAAAATAAAGCCTTAAGAGGCTGTGGCTTTTCCAAGGCTTCCCAGATGGTAACACAGTCAAGGCAAGGCTAGAATCTGGGGATATTCAGTCCCAGCGCAGCATCTGTGAACACAGGCCCAATGTGTGGGCAGCCAGAAATGTGTTGTCCTGGCCACATTCTGACTTATTCAACATGAAATTGAGTAAGTATGGCAGCCGACTAAGCCCCATGCCCATTTAGGGGAAGGCCAGTGAAATAGGAATCTGGAGATCCGAGTTCTAGTCTTGGATCTGCCATTAATTAGTTCCGTGGGCAAATCCTGTAACCTCTCTGTTCGTCTACATCCAATACAAATGTAATGGAGATTCTTAGGCTCAGCGCCTGTCCTGGAGGTCAATTGCCTGCATCGTCACCTGCCAAAACCCCCTAATACTCTTCCAGAAGCTTTGAATGGCAGAGTTCATTTCTACTGAACATGAGTGGGAGGAGGGTTGAATCATATCGCCAGCAAAACATTCTTACCGTTTCCTTTGAACACTTCCTTTTCCTCCCAAATTCCCTCTTCCCTCACCAGCTGCCCAAATTCTCCTTTTCTGTTTCTTTCTCCCTTTACAACAAAAAGAAAACAAAAAAATCTTTTCGTCCCTTCTTTGGGGAGCCACACTGTCCAAGATTTCTCCCCGTTCCAAGTCTATTTTCATTTAACAAATATTTATCACATACCGTCTGTCTCCCAGGACTGTTCCTTCTTGCATAGAGTAATCCTACCTGGTCTCAGCTTCTGTTTGCATCTAGCCAGACAGCCTGGTTGGGGGGATGGGGGTGAGAGAGGGGATAGAGAGTATTTTAATTATTAATCATTGTTGTAGTGTTACATATAAAACAAAAACAAGAGGTGAATACTTACTGTTTTTAAAGAAACTCTGGCTCTTTTTTTTTTTTTTTTTTGATGATTCTATGATTCCATTAAAGTAAATTCATCATACCTTCCTTACTCACCTAAGACTGCCAGGAACACTGTAAAAAGTGCCAGGCCAGTTTTCCCAAAAGACTCTATGGACTCCATAAACCCAACCTTAATTCTTTAAAGATGTCTGATCATATCTGAGTCTATACATGTCTCTCTCAAACATGGCATTCCAGTCAGTGTCTTGGCAATAACCAATGCTTCAGCGTCCTATTATAAGGAGAACAAATTCTTATCAAACCCGTATAAATAGCTCTATTGCCATGAAAATATAAGAATACTCACTGGGGCGCCTGGGTGGCTCAGTGGGTTAAGCCGCTGCCTTCGGCTCAGGTCGTGTTCTCAGGGTCCTGGGATCGAGTCCCGCATAGGGCTCTCTGCTCAGCAGGGAGCCTGCTTCCTCCTCTCTCTCTCTCTGCCTGTCTCTCTGCCTACTTGTGATCTCTGTCTGTCAAATAAATAAATAAAATCTTTAAAAAAAAAAAAAAAGAATACTCACTGAGAGTTTCCAAGTTCTAGGGGGATGAAATGGGGAGAAAAAGATACATGTGCCATATTTGTTCACAAACGTATATTTTACCAAATTGCTATAAGGCATAGTTAGCTTAAAAGAAAAGAGGAAATGTTTTCCTTAAATATGGAAGAACAAAACATTTTTGAAATCAGCAATGTTTCAAACAAAGTCATAAAAAATTATGGTTATCCTCCTCCATTCATGCAGTCCCACTGAATTAATTCTTGTACCTTAGATCCAGTTTTTCCATTAGTTCTGGAAATTCTTAACCGGTTGAGTTTGATTATCTTAAAGTTATCAGAAACCTGTTTTCCAGAGTACACATCAGATTTTCCATGAACCTCTCTGAAGATGAAATATATTTGCAAAATATCAGAGTAAAACAATAACCATCTACAAATGACAAAAGACTTAAAAAGGCCGATGGTGAAAGATCTGATGAAAGTTCATTATAATGCAATCGATGAGGAAATTTGGTTATTTTATGCCACGCAACATTTTAAGATAATAACTAGAATTATGACTGATAACATTATAGTAGGACATGTCAGAATTCTTAGAACTTTATATAATTTCTGAACATGTATTAACAACATTCACCCATATAACACAGCCCAGAAAGGTTTATCACTGCTTATTTAGCAATGTTTCCCATGTAATTTAGAATAACAAATAAGGCTGATTAGTTTAACATCTCTCTTTTTATTAGGACAAAGAACAAATCCTTTGACTTGTCCCAGAAACCCTCTGGAAATTCCCAAAATTTGTTTGAGGTCAAACAGACTTTGTCTAGAATCTGATTTGGGGAAATTTTGTTAAAAATATCAAAGAGGTTTTAAAACACTTGGTCAGCTAGTATCATAGGTCACTGTGAAACAATGCTTAGCTATCCATTTAACCATGGTGACTATTAAAGACGTCTCAGGCAAATACCAGAAGTTAAAATGTTGTAAGTCAAACTGAGCTCTTTCAATCGAGAAGACTCATTTGTTGTTGTTGTTTTAAGTAATCAGACGCCTGAACATTAAAACACAAAATATTTTCTTTCTGGGTAGATTACTTAAAAGGTAAAGAGAAAACTTTTACAATCCCTTATCAGGAGCAAATTGAAAGTCCAAGCAAATTTTGTCCTTTTAACACCTGAAAGAAAACTAAGTTTAAAAGAAAGCTTTAATATCAATAGTGTACTTATGTAACATGTAAGTTACATGTTACATAAGTACACTATTGATATTAAAGCTTTCTTTTAAAACCCTTATAACGAATCCATTCAGTTTCATTTGGTTTGATCACACATTAAATTCCTTTCCCCAAATCCTTTTTTTCACAAACCTCACAACTTTCTATGTCCATTTTACTTTGTCCTCTGTCAGATTTCCCACTCAGAAATAATCAGCTTTACTTTAGGACAACTACTTTCTTTTCTCTCAACAAAAAATTGCATCTCCATTCCCCATATCTTTTCTCACCAAAACAAACAAACAAAAAACCATATATTCTATGTTCCTTCCATACTGAGTTGTTTCCCTTAGTATTTCAGGTAACTTTAATTCCATATATTAATTAGAATTCTTAATCCTAAGAAGCCTTAATTTCTAGTGAAAACTAAGAAGTAAGCAATTGTGAAGTATGTTATGGCAGCATTCTTTAGGTTGGCAAATTTATGAATATGTTTCATAATTTCTAGAAACCTACATTTCCTTATAACGGAGTTTTTTAATGTGGCACAAGATATGTTTACTAATCAACCAAAATACCCTGCATTCCTTTGTAATAAGAGGTCAAAAGTAGGTAAACTTGGACTTGTTTAGCAATTAATGTTTCCATATTTTATTTTTTTTGGAAAAGGTCCAGACATTCAGTGAATTCCCATCATCTAATTTAACTTAGAAGGTGGAAGTCACCAAAGAGATTTGGAACACTATTTAAGCAAACATACCATAAAATAATCATTGCGAAAAGTGCACCTAAAGACTCATCTCTTTTACATGTATTCAGTTCATTTGTTCTTAACAATTATGCTTACATTCCTCCGTATTTCATGAGCCAGTAGTTAGCCATCACCTTAAGTTATTCTTCTTGCTGATAAATTCTTGTGACAGAGATAACATGAGCTTCTTTGACTTTTAGAAAACCTAGGTAAAATAAAAGTATTCTACTTAATACTGATACCTCAAAGTATAATACGTGTCCGTATCCATTAAATACCAAACTTAAGCTACTTTTTATTTACTAGAAATTACCCTTGATAATGTGAATTTGAAAAACAACTGGATTAGTGTCTACTATATTTCTGAGATTTAGAAATACTTAATTCAAAAGTGCTTATTTTTAAGCTAGTTAAACAGAGCTTTTTTACAAATTCGTTTTGGCAATACAATTCAGAGGTAGAAAAGTAACCGTATCTCGAATGCCCACACACAGACCAACATACAGCCAAACACAGCTATCTTACACTTTAAAATTTTAGCCATGAATCAAGTGTAACAGTATCAAACTAGCTAGTTTATAAATAACAGTTGGATTAAGTTAAGTTTATCCACTCAGATGACTAAAGCTTTTTACTATTTGTGAAGAAGACTTTTAAGATTTGTATTCGTCCTTGAGAAGGAATCTCAATGAGGCTGTAGTCTATATTATATAGAGTTTGGACAAGAGAGCATTTCCAGCCATTTATATTTTAAAAAGGTTTCTTTTCCTTTTTTTTTTTTTTCTTTCTGCCAGTCTCCAGTGAGTTTTAGTTACCTTCTAAGGTGTTTACATTTCAAAGACATGATAAGATTAACATCTTCAAGGCACAGAGAAAGAATGCAAGTTTTCTTCTAGGAATTTAGATGTATTTCTCCATTATCAGAAGTCTAAAAAAAATTTTTAAAAATAAAAAAGTCTAGGGTAATTTCTATCTAAATTTTTTTCTTCTCCACTGTAGGACAATTATACTTCCACTGTCCTGATTTTTGTAGTACCTACAGATGTCTGAAGGCTAACAGGAAAGTATCTAAATAGATTTTTGAGTTGCTTTCAGAGTTATGCTTTTGTTTTTTGTAAGAGTTAAGTTGTAAATCAGTAATTCTTGGGGCGCCTGACTGGCTCAGTCAGTGGAGCATGTGACTATCTCTGGGTCATGAGTTTGTGCTGCCTCACGATGGGTGTGGAGATTATTTAAATAAATAAATAAATAAATAAGTTTTAAAAATTAAGAATTCCTTTTTGAAATTTAATATTTTATTTTATTATTTTATTTAATTTTTAAAAAATATTTTATTTATTTATTTGACAGAGATCACAAGCAGGCAGAGAGGCAGGCAGAGAGAGGGAAGCAGCCTCCCTCTGAGCAGAGAGCCGGTTGTGGGGCTCAATCCCAGGACCCTGGGACCATGACCTGAGCGAAGGCAGAGGTGCCAACCCACTGAGCAATCCAGGAGCCCCCATTTTACTTTATTTTAAAGTAATCTCTACACCCAACATGGGGCTCAGACTCACGACCCCGAGATTGAGAGTCACATGTTCCACTGACTGAGCCAGCCAGGCCCCCCAGGAATTACTGATTTTGACCCCTTTTTAAAATTTGCTTTCCCGTAAACTATCTTTAAAGAATAGCATAATCTTTTTCATGAAAACACTCAGAGGTTAATTTGCCCACTCAACCGTACTGTTTTAGAATTTGCCTTTTTCTACCAGGGAGAAAATTTCCAACAAAGATAGAAATCAAAAGATTTCAATGTTCTGCTGTCCAGGGGACATGAATTCTTTGGGTGGGGGCCTTAAATATACCCACAAAGGATACTGCATAGGAGGGCCTGAAGTTTGCAGAGCCTGATTATAGAACCCAGCAAAATGAGCCTTATTGTCCAGCCCAGGCACTTCTGCTGAATTTATTTCCTGCCTTCTAGCATTTACACGAGTAACCTGCAGACCCTGGGCACAGAGATTAGGCTGAGTGCTCTCTGTATATCTAGTAGGGAAAGGGAAGGTAAAATAAGCAGCTTGGTGTTTAAGGGATTTTCTGGGGAAGGTGGAGGAGTTTGGGGAGTTAGCTTCCTTGCTGAGGACATATGGCCAAATTTCAAGAAGGGGAATTTACATGGAATGTGGACTTTAATTTTGTTCTAAATTTAATTTCTGCTCTTCCATCTAGTTAAAGGAGTCCCCAGGGCTAGCCATTCTGCTTCTTAGCATCCACTTTCTAATTTGGTCTTTCCACGGGGACTAATGAAACAATTTAGGATTAATGCTCTCTTAAAAAATTTGTCAAATACAGAAGTTCTTCAAATTCAAAAGTTCCACTAACTGGCCATTGACCAGTAGGATATATTCATCCCAATAGCCACTAAACCCAACAAACCTGTTTTGGGCTTCACCAGAATGCAAGAGGTATCCCCGGAGGAGAGTGCAAAAGATGCAGTCCCCACAAGATCCGGAAAGGTCACTCCTGGAGTAAGCCTAGGAAAGCTAAGATCTTTGTTGTACAGGTATTAAGAATTATCTAGTGAAAACAGTGTCTCCAGAGCTCTCACAGAAAAAGTAATCTGTGACAAGGACAAGTGTTACTGGAATAGAACTTTTCCAGAAAAAGACAATTAAGGGTGAGTTGACAGAAACCCCTTATGGACTGGGACCCCTTAGCACTCTCCAGAGCTGGCTGCTTGTGACTTTGTGTCTCAGAATTCCAGTGTATTCAACTGGCCACCAGATGCACACCAGTATGAACACTTTCCAGATGGCGCGGGTCAGAGGGAATATTCTTACTGGTCGTAAAGCCAAACTCTCAAGACATAGAAGAAGACAAATGAAAAACCCATCAGACCTGTGGTTTTTCCCTTTATGACAAGGTAAAAGACAGAGACAAAAGAAAACAATGACGGTCTCTGGGAGGTAGCGGATTGTTAGAAAATGAGAGTACTTGTTACCAAATCTTCACCAGAGTCGCTATACACAAAGAAATAGTTCCATAGGAACCCTCCTACACTGTTGGTGGGAATGCAAGCTGGTGCAGCCACTCTGGAAAACAGCATGGAGGTTCCTCAAAAATTTGAAAATAGGGCTACCCTAAGACCCAGCAATTGCACTACTGGGTATTTACCCTAAAGGTACAAATGTAGTGATCCGAAGGGGCACGTGTACCCGAATGTTTATAGCAGCAATGTCCACAATAGTCAAACGATGGAAAGAGCCTAGATGTCCATCAACAGATGAATGGATAAAGAAGATGTGGTGTGTATATACAATGGAATACTATGCAGCCACCGAAAGAAATGAAATCTTGCCATTTGCAATGACGTGGATGGAACTAGAGGGTATTATGCTAAGTGAAATAAGTCAATCAAAGAAAGACAACTATCGTATGATCTCCCTGATAGGAATTTGAGAGGCAGGGTGGGAGGTTGTGGTGGGTAGGGAAGGAAAAAATGAAACAAGATGGGATCGGGATCGGGAGGGAAACAAACCATAAGAGACTCGTAATCTCACAAAACAAACTGAGGGTTGCTGGGGCGTGGTGGGGGGTAGGAAGAGATGTTTGGGTTATGGACACGGGGTGAGGGGGCTATGGTGAGTGCTATGAATTGTGTAAGACTGATGATTCACAGACCTATACCCCTGGGGCAAATAATACATTATATGTTAATAAAAATAATTTTTTTAAAAAAGAAACAGTTCCATATATATTTTCTTCTGCCAGTCTAAATTTAAAAAAAAAAACAAAACAAAAAAACTGTCACTTCTCTCACTTCCAGCATACTCTGCAGGCAGAATCCAGGAGACGACTGACCGGTAAGAATTCTAGCTTCTGCCAGTGCTTGTCAGAATTCTCAAGATCTCTTAGTTGCAGCAGCCCTGGGGCAAGCCTTGTCCAGCTAGTGAAACCTCCCGCCTGGCTCACCAACGCTGTAGGGGAAAAAAATAAATTTCCCTCTACCCTTCTAGATTCGTGGCTGAGGCACACCCTGTAATAAAAGATTAGTGGGACAAAAATTAATTTAATTTAATTTAATACATACATGGGCCCCAAGTTATGACACCCAAAGTGGGGACCCAAACCAGGCAGCTTTTATACATTTCAGACAAAGAATACCTTTATAAAGAACTAACAGGACAAAGATGCCTCTACCCTCCAGGTACTGGGAGGGTACCCTTCGCAAAGGGACTTTATTTCTTGCTTTCAGGGGGACAGGGGAGGGTCAGAGTGCCCCTGTTGCTTACACTCGCTGTTTCCCAAGTAATTTTAATTCAAAATACTCAACATGCCAGAGTGACACATCAGGTGGCCTTCCCTGAACCCCATCCATAGTGTCTCCGTCACAGTCACTGGTCATTATTATGGCAAAGCTTTTCTGGGTACTCACAGTGCCCCTTAACACTAATTACCCTACACTGAACTTCCACAATCCACTGAACCAGAGGTACTATTATCCACTCCTTTCCTCAGTGAGGATACTGAGGTGGAGAGACTTCAGCGACTTGCCTGAAGTCAGACGACCGCTGGGCAGCAGCTCCAGGCTTCAGACCCAGACCACGTCTGATTCTAGATGTCGTGCTTTTCACCTCTGCCCCGACTGCACCGTCTCCCCACGCCTGGTCTTCCCTTCCCCAAAGCGTGGTATCTCCGGGACCACCGACATAGTATTAGAATCTATGCTCCTGTTCCATTTTGGCCATGTCTTCTTTCTGAGTCTGTGCAAGTTGCTGTGATAGACATGCCATCGAATGGGTGACTGTTCAGCAACAGAAATGTGTATCTCACGCTTCTGGAGTCTGGGGAATCCAACATCAAGGCACTGGCAGGTCCACCTTCTGCTATGAACTACTTTCTGGCTCAGAGATGGCCGTATTTTTGCTATCACTTCTCATGGAGGAAGGGGCAGGAAAGCTCCCTGGGGTCTCTTTAAGAAGAGCACTAACCCCATTCATGAGGGCTCCGGCCTCAAGACCTCTCACCTCCCAAAGGTCTTTCTTTGCTGGAAAAAGCTCCACTGCTGATGCTGTTTAGACAAGTGACTTGTCTGCCTCTCAACATGTTTTAAAGTCATGGGCTTAATAAAGCCACTCCTGACCCCTCATGTGGAATCTCTTTTTCTTTCTGGCTTTGTCTTTATTTGCTCCATGTTTAAAATTATTACTACAACCTCCTGTTTGTGACTTTTTTTTAAAAAAAAAAAACAGTTTTCTTAGAAGACTGCCTTTCTCTGTAGATGAGTGAGAATTCCTGGAGAGATTCATAAAGAGCCAGGATAGGTTTTTATTTCTATCCTAAAAACAACAGGGTAAATGGCCACGTGTCTTTGGTGAGCCGCGAGCACATTCTTCATACCAGCATTGGCTAGAGTGATCTGGTGCTTCTTTTTTCCTTTTTTTTTTTTTTTTAATTTTATGTATTTATTTAAGACAGAGGGGGGAAAGAGAAAGCACGAGTCGGGGAAGGAGCAGAGGAAGAGGGAGAGAGAGAGAGACAGGCAGGCTCCCCGCTGAGCACAGAGCCTAACCCGGGGCTCAATCCCAAGACCTTAAGATCATGACCTGAGCTGAAGTCAGACACTTAACCAACTAAGCCACCCAGGAACCCCTGATCTGGCACTTCTAACTTGATATTAACAGAGACAGTTCTGATTTAGCGTCAGGGTTTTTATGGGTTTATTGTTTCTTCTACTGTCTGGCAACATTTCGGAGGTGAATGTCCACATAATTAAAGTATCTGAGGGCCATGACATGACTTGTGCTTACAAAGGGTGCTGAATGTATAGATTTAAGGCTGACTGTGTTAAAAGGCATATTCCAGTTATGAAAGGAAACAAGTCAGTTACACAATGGAAGGATTTCCTTACTTTTTCCTCTGCTGTTCCAGAGAGGAGTACAAGGGTCTAAAACTCAGATTTGTTTAACCAAACCTGTTAACTTTTCATAAATTTACTGGGCTGTAAATGGGAGTTAATCTACACCATACACAAATTATGTGTTAAACAGTTTGGAAAACTAATGGTCCGGCTTACTTCTATTACCTACATAAAGTACCTGGAAATCTTACATATAATATTTTTAAATATTTTCCCCCAATGACTAGGTCAAGGATTCTTAAACTGGAGTGCATGGAAAGGTTTGAAAATTGGGGGATTTATCTACGTATTTTCTGGAAAGATAGTCTGTAACTTTCATTAGAATCTCAGTAACACTTTCCCCACCCTCCAAAAAGGGATACAAAACTTACACTTAAAGTTGATTTTACAATGTTTTCTTTTTGAAACTGAGGCTTGAAATTTAATGAAAAAACAAACAACCTTATCTCCTTTCCTTCTGTGCCTGTTCAATCACCCTCACTTCCCAAAATGAATAGTGTGTGTGTTATGGTCCGTGTGTGCATCTGTAAAGCCTTCTCTTAGGACAGCAAGATGCAAAAAACAAAGTTGTTTTAAATAGTGGTAGAAATTTTCTTTCTTTCTTTTTTTTTTATAGAACCCTGCTTTGAATTTTTTTTTAATTTTTAATAAAATTCTCTCCCGAGTTTCTTGACTATTATTATTGTTACTGTAAATTCTTTTGTGGATGATCTAGTAGTGTACTAGATTCTATTTTAGCTAGCAGAGCCGACACAGCAAATTTATGTTCTGTTATAAATTAAGTGATGTGATGACATATGCTTAGTGGTTAGACTGACATGCAAAATAAATCAAATGTAATCATTTGAAAATAAGTTTGAGAGATAAAATAAGCCATTTGGGGGTTGAAACCAAAGACAGAACCATAGGAGTAGTGGTTTGCCAAAGCACAAATAAGCTAATTCTGCCTGTAGTCAGCAAAAGAAAAATAATTTCAATTGGATATTTTGTTTTTCTTCTCCTGTGAGTACCATACCTCTTTTCTCTGTGAGGAAACAACTCGAAGAGGAGAAAAAATTTGCCTCAAGTCCTAGAGCTGGTAGGTGATGGGACTGAGATTCAAACCTACCAATGTGTAGTCCCAAAGCTTGTCGGACACATTCTTGGGTAGGATCGTGCTGTGTTCACCTTTGAATATCTGACCAATGCGGGCACCTCACTGTTCACATAGCAGGTACTCAGTAAACGCTTTTGAAAATGAATGAATGGGGGCACCTGGGTGGCTCAGTCGTTAAGCATCTGCCTTCTGCCCAGGTTATGATCCCAGAGTCCTGGAATTGAGCCCCGGCATCGGGTTCCCTGCTCAGCAGGAAGCCTGCTTCTCCCTCTCCTTTTCCCACTGCTTGTGTTCCCTCTCTCGCTGTGTCTCTCTCTGTCAAACAAACAAAATCTAAAAAAAAAATAAAATAAAATAAAAAAAAGAATAAATGATAGATTTAGTAAGAAGAGAGCATAAGGGCTTCTTAACATGGTACTGTCAACATTTCCGAAGTCTTGTTCACCTCTTCT
This sequence comes from Neogale vison, assembly GCF_020171115.1. Classification (NCBI taxonomy): domain Eukaryota; kingdom Metazoa; phylum Chordata; class Mammalia; order Carnivora; family Mustelidae; genus Neogale; species Neogale vison. The sequence continues at coordinate 81,179,302 of NC_058092.1, read as the reverse complement.
CTGCAGGGCGGGGGATGGGGATCAAGCTACACAACTTACAATTCATCAAACCAGCAATTTGTCCCGCTTCCCTGTCCTCTGACGGGCCACAGAGCAGAGCAGTTTAACACCAGAACACCAGGGCTCTGGGGCCAGGCTACCTGGGGGTAACCTCTTTTTTTTCTTTAATTGAAATGTAACCGACACATAATATTATATTAGTTTCAGGTGTACGACACAGTGATTTGATATAGAGACGTGACAAAATACTCACCACACTAAGTGTTGTCACCGTACAAGGTTATCACAATACTACGGATGGGATTCCCTGTGCCGTACTTTTCATCCCGGTGACTGAATTCTTTCGTAACGGCAAGTCTCTACCCTCTCCATTCCCTTCAGCTGCTTAGCCCATCTCCCACCCCCTGCCCTGCCCTGCCCTGCCCTCCCGGGGTTTAAGTTCTGTCTCTGCCTTTCCCCGTTGCCCTGGGCACGCTACCGAGCTCCTTTGTGCCTCAGTTGTTTCATTGGTAAGGTGGGGATTCTAGTTGTGACTTCTTTATGGGGTTATTTGGAAGATGAAGCAAGTTAAGAGATGTAAAGCACATTGTAAAACACAGTAAACACTCAATAAAGAACTTTATTAACTTAAATGTTTCTTCATAGCCCTTGTAAAACCCTTACCATCCTCTCACAGTTGAGCCTTTCCAAAAAGTACTTCGGACCAGGGTTTTGTTTGTGTTCTTTTCCTGGAGTTTCCTGAATGTGTGCTGTGTTGACATCACATTATTAATATCTTCTGCTGCCTGTGCTCAGTCTTCCAGCGCGGCCTCGGATACCCCCGGGGCTCACTGCACTTCAGTGTACCTCCAAGCATGATAACAGGAACTGAAATGGCACAAACTGAAAGCAAAATAGAAAAATTCAGCCAAGAAACACTTGGCGACTTTTCCCTTTGCTGTGTATTTAAAAAAAAAAAAAAAAAAAAAAGGCGGTGGGGGAGGTGCGGTAAATTGAAAACCTATGAAGGCGGGCATGTCGTACAGGGCTGTTTTGGTCTGATTTTCCAAAGATCAGTACCGAGTTTTCGTTGCTTCATTGAGCAGACAACTACTGAGTGTTTACTGTGGTGTGCCCTGATTCCCTATATACATCTGGTGTCCATCTAGCCTGGATTTTCCAGAACAATCCTCATTTTAAACGTCTTTGGCCTCTTTTCATGGAAATAAATGAACAATCCAGGGGGAGAAAAGGCTTTGTCAGAACTTCTGGCTGGAGTTTTGCTTCATATTTACATTCAGCTGTGTTTCTGCTTGCCCCAGGCTTAGGAGCCACCGGCTAAAGTCCTCTTCACAAGTCCGGGAGGGCTGCCGGAGCCAGGGGAAGGGACTTGCCGTCCCATCTACTCTGTTCCCCCTTTGGAGGGATAGATTTGCATATTAAAATTTTTTTCTCTGATTCTGGTTGTTTCTCTGCGGCTGGCAATCCTGGAAAGTAACTTTTTATATTATATATTCTTAGAATGTTGCTTTTTAAAATGGTTTACAATGAAAGGCATTCCTGTGGTAAGCAGATAAGAAAGTTTCTTAAGCTATTGACTTAGGGGCGTCTGGGTGGCTCAGTCAAGTTGAGCATCCGACCCTTGATTTCAGCTCAAGTCCTAGTCTCAGGCGCCGGGGATCAAGCCCCGTGTTGGGTTCCACGTTCAGCGGGGAGTCAGCTTGAGATGCTTTCCCTCTGCCCCTACCCCCAGTTCACGCTCTCTCTTTCAAATAGATAAATAACTCTTAAAAAAAAATAAACTGTTGACTTATTACCACAAAGCAAGTGGACGTTCTGTTTCTAAGCAGCCCACTAGTAAGGAGTGGCACACTCCAAGAAACCAAAACCCATACACTCTGGGAGGATAGGGATCATCTGCTTTTCTCGTCTTTGTATTCCCACAGAGGAACGCTTGGTGAAGATCTGCAGAGGAACGAACAAAGCCCTCTTTAATATTCTCTAAATATCTTTGCTTGCCCGAATAAGAGGACCAAACACTGTAGGTCCCCTTAAACGTGTCTAAAGTTATAGGAGACGCACACAAAATACATAAATAGAAATCTATCTCCATACCTGTATCCATCTGGATTTATGCACAGACTATTATTTACTTGATGGAAGGATTCACCAGATCCTTATACACAGCAAAGCTCCATAGGTTTAAAGGACAATCTGATTGTCTTCACTTTGCCTGTGAAATAGTGGAGTAGATGAAAAACACTTTGGTCAAACAACAGCCCTAGGTTCGAATTCGACTTCTACCTCTGACCTATTGTGTGTCCAGGCTTCCGTTTGTTTGTTTCATCTCTCTGGATCTGTGTCCTCTCCACTGTGACCTGAGAAAAATCCCAGCTGTGAAGGGTTCACCCGGTGTAGCGCCTGGAGCGTGGATATAAATGGTACCTGCTGGCTTTGTTGTTGTTTAGTAAAGCTTTGGGGACCGGCCAGTACAGGAATCCGAGTATAATCCCAACAATAACCGCGAGTCCCAAAATGCATCAGAGAGGCTCACGATGAATTGGTATGAAAAAAGAACGCTTTCCATGCCTCGTCCCAGCCAAGTTGATATAAATGCTTAGACACGCAGCATTTCATACTTAGAGTTCTGAGAGTACAGAGACCTCCTTCACTTCCTTGTTTATGTGACAAGAGGGGAAATCCCACCCTCTCCAGGCTGCCCTTCTGAGGCTCAGCCAGGGGAAAAATGAAGCCGCAGTTAAATTCAAGAGCAAGAGCTGGAAAACTGGGATGTTGGAATTATAGGCTAGCCAGAGGAATAATTAAAGCTTCAGTTCAACAAAATTACCTAAACTTCAGTGTAAACTTCGCAGTCTGAAAAATAAACCAAGAGCTGCCCCATACGGTGAGATAGGAAGTCTCCCCCTGACTGCCCCCTTCCTCTCTGAGGCATCGGGCGCCTGAGGACTGACTAGCCTGTGGGCTGAAAGCCTGGATATCTCCCCAACATGGCCAAACAGGGAGATTGGCTCCAGACTCATGGTTCCAATCCTCGCTGAGCTTCAGGAACTAGGGACGGGGGGGAAGAAAAATGAGGGAAGGGGGAGGAGGCAACTGACAGGTGGGCTTCTTGCTCCAGAATGTGGTCTCCGGCAGATCTAGTTATATGGGAACCAGCCAAGCTATGTCTGTGGGGTGAGCTTCCCTGTGGCCTGGCTGGGCGCAGTGGCTCTGCCCTTTGCTAAGACCTTTTGCGAGTCAACAAGTGAACAGACTTCCTCCTCATACCACCCCTGTCGTGAACTTTTTCTAGAATTGGGGTGAGAGGAAGTGCATAAGGAGTCACAGGCTCCTGGGCACGCCTACCTCGACCCCCCCACATTAGAAGATCTCCGTGTCCCTTTTGTCCTTGGAGTGAGTGTGTAATGCCATTATAGTTAAAAGCCAGAAAGATGGAGTGGCTTTTAAGGGAGGAAGCCCAGAAAACTGGCCTCCTTGTCCTGGTCCCAAGCCAACAGGGTGCTCAGATGCTTCAGACAAGGAAAGTACAGAGGGAACACAGGGCTCAAGTAGGAGAGCATTGTCCTTGGAGAGTGTGGGTCCATGCATCTGTGTGTATGCATGCACACACACAAGTGTACGTAGAGAGTTTACGGAGATTTTTGAGACTACAACTTGTACTCGTCTGAATTTTTTTTTTTAAAGATTTTATTTATTTATTTGACAGGGAGAGATCACAAGTAGACAGAGAGGCAGGCAGAGAGAGAGAGGGAAGCAGGCTCCCTGCTGAGCAGAGAGCCCGATGTGGGACTCGATCCCAGGACCCTGGGATCATGACCTGAGCCGAAGGCAGCGGCTTAACCCACTGAGCCACCCAGGCGCCCTCGTCTGAATTTTTTACAATTACTCAATATAGTATTATATCCATAGTAGAGGCTTGACTGATATTTGTTGAATAAATGAATATATACCTGTTGAAATAAAGAGTCCTGGGTGGTTGAGAATGAACTTCATGGAGGAGGTAGTAAGTGACCTGGATCATTATAGGGCACTGACCAGAATGTGGGTTATAGTAAATTTTTCAGTGTTACCTACTGTACAGCCTGTAGTAGTCAATCGATATTAAAAAACCAATACCAATTCCCTTTTGCTCCCACCTTATTCAAGGTGACAGGAAGGAGGGGAAACCACTTAACTTTTGATGGGTCTTTTTGCCACTGAAGGTAAGGAGGTTGTTTCCTGAGGACCAGAGGCATAACTGTCCTGTTTTCAGTTCTGTTTTTCTGCTCTGCTTACAAACGTCTTAAAAAGAACCAAGACACAAAAGCCCTACTGGTGAATAGCAGGGGTCAGGAGATCTTACCCTCAGAGCCTCTCACAGCCAGAAACGCCCATCACCTGGTTCTGTCGAAAATGGATACACAGGACAGGCTCCTTGGTGATGACCTTCCCTGTGCCCGATTCTGGGCAGAGAGATCAATTGTTTATTAAAGCTCAGGTGACTAGATCTTTCCTCGTGCACACACGATGAATCATGGTATAATGGTCATAGTGTATCCTCCAGTGCTTTTTCAAATATGGTGTCTTTGTAGAACATTTCATGTGTTTGGCTTATTTTGAAAATAATGTATCTTCCTTTACCAGAGCAGGGACAGCCACTGAGTGAAGACAAGGGGAAGAGAAATATGCCATTTCTACAAGCATTAGTGGCTATTCTCAACATACCTTGGTGTAACTTAAGATTAGCTGCTTGTAATGGTTCATTTGCCATGTGCCAACCTGACTGGGCCGTGGTACCCAGATGTGTGGTCAAACATTATTCTGGATGTTTCTGTAAGGGTGTTTTGGATGAGATTAGGGTTTAAATTGGTTGATTTGATGTAAACCACATTGCTGTCCATGATGCGAAGACGTATCATCCAATTAGCTGAAGACCTGAATAGAGTAAAAATATGATCTTCTCTGAAAAAGAGGGAATCCTGCCAGCTGATGGCTTTTGAACTTGAGCTGCAACATTGGCTCTTCCTAGGTCTCTAGCCTGCTGGCCTGCCCTACAGATTTTGGACTTGCCATCTACTATAATTATGTGAGTCAATTTCTTGAAACAAATCTATCAATAGATTAGACAGATAGATAGGCAGACATATCCTACTGAATCTCTTTTTTTCTGGAGAACCCTCATTAATACACTGCTCTAATAAATAATCTTGCACATTTTAGTAGCTGCATACAAACTTAATGTCTTGCTCAAGGAGAAGCCCAGTGCCAGGGTCCCATGTCAGGGGCTGGTTTTGCACCATGAGGTGATTCAGGGACCCAGGCTTCTTCCATCCTATTGGTCATTTTCTTCTAGACCCTCCAAGTCCTGTCTGTCTAGCCAGTAGAAAGTAGAGGCACGTCTGCTTCTCATCCCTTTTGGCCAGATGGAACACACATCCTTTCCAATCACTCTGCATTGCTAGGAACTAGTCACATGACTCCATTGAGACCGCTGGTGGGACTGGGTAGTGTGGTCCTTGACTGGGAAGCTACTTGCCAACAATTGTCCACTGTAGAAAAAGGAAGCAGGACTTTGGTAACTACTGCAAACTTCATGAATACTCACTCTCTTAACTCTGTATTTAGGCCTTAATCCACTTCAATTGTCATTCCTTTTGTGTTTTCTTTGGTGGATTTGTTTCTTTCTGACATGACACAGAGCCTCTCCTGTCATTTTTGGAGTAATTAACCTCATATCATTAGACCTTCATAGATTTTAAATCTAATAAGGAAAGCAAGGTTAACACAAATTTAAAAGATTAAATAATAGAAAGCAGTATGTATTATTATGTGTGTCAGGAGCAGGACAGAAAGCAAGTACAACGGGTGTTCAGAAAAGGGAAAAAATTCTTGAGTTGCTATGTCCAGAGAAAGCATTTAGGGAAGAAGTGAACTTGAATTGAGACATTACACATGAGTGGGATCTCAATAAGCAGAAGGGAATGGGGTGAACATTCCAAGGAGGGTGAATAGGAGGCCTGAGCTAGAAAACAGAGGCAGGAATGAGAAAGTCATTTTTGAGGAACAGTCAATAAACCAGGCCAACTGGAGAGAATACTGGGGAGAACATTGGTTTTTTAAAAGGGGGGACAAATTAAACCTAGGTTCTGTTTGAAGGGGATTAAAGTAATATACAAATACTGGGGACCCTAAGGCACCTGGGTGGCTCCATCGGTTCACTGTCTGCCGTGGGCTCAGGTCAGGATCCCAGGGTCCTGGGATCGAGTCCCACATTGGGCTCCTTGCTCAGTGGGGAGCCTGCTTCTCCCTCTCCCTCTGCTTGATGCACCCCCTGCTTATGCTCTCTCTCTCTCTCTCTCCTTCTCTCTCTGACAAGTGAACAAATAAATAAATGCTGGAACTCCTTGGAAGAGTGTTGGAAGAATGACACAGTAGAAGTTTGCAGGACAGTTTGGCAGGGAGCACACAGAGGCATGACTCGCGATGATACAATCTTGTGGGTGCCTTTGTGTTAAGTCTGAACTCTTTCAGTTGTATGTGAAAGAAGTGCAACTTTATCAGGCTCAAGCAAAAAGAGAATGACTTGGTTTATGTAAAAGGGTGATCTAGGCTACATATGTTTCAAGCCTGGCTTGACTCCAGGAGCAAAAGCACATCCTTAGAGCTCGCTCTTTCCCTCCGTGGGCACCACGTGACTCCGCATACAGCCCTTCCCTGTATGGGGGACAACATGCTGTTGGCAGCTCCAGCCTCATATGCTTGGCAAGTCTAGCAGAAAGAAGACAGTCTGCCTAGATCTTGCCTGCGGGGAAGCCCGGGACAGGGGCTTCTTGTCCAGGTTTGAGTCATATGTGCATCCCTGAGCCCATCCTGTGGACAGAGCGGTGGATTCTTCTGGCCAGTGCTGGGCCACGTGCCCCCTGCAAGGGAGAATAAAGGTATTTGGGGGAGGGTATGGTGAGGCTAACCTGTCCCATCTGAAACAGGAGAATGGGTTTTCTTATATATTTTTTAAAGACTTTATTTATTTATTTGACAGACAGAGATCACGAGTAGGCAGAGAGGCAGGCAGAGAGAGAGGAGGAAGCAGGCTCCCTGCTGAGCAGAGAGCATGATGTAGGGCTCGATCCCAGGACTCTGGGATCATGACCTGAGCCGAGGCAGACGTTTAACCCACTGAGCCACGCAGGTGCCCCCAGCAGAATGGATTTACCATGAGAAAGAGAATTTTTATGATCAGAAGTAGGAAAGAAGTGCAGTTCACTACAACTGCAGGTTCTTTTGCATCAGGCTTTCCTTTAAAAAAAAAAATTTTTTTTTTTCTAAGTTCCTCATGAAACAAACAAACATTTGAGTGCCTCCTCATTGGCTGGATCATTTTACTAGTATCTTACAGCTTATCTCCCTATATCATCTGTGCTAGTACAAAGCATACAGTAAACACTCAACTTCGTCTCTGAATTCTACTCCCGAATATCTTGCGCTCAACCTTCCGTCCACACTCCCCAGCTGGTCCAGTGGACAGTGCTCTCATGCTTGTTTCCCGGTGTCCCGAAACAAACTCCCTGCTGGGATTCCTGCCTCTCATCTCTGAACTGTCTAATTCCTGATGTACAAACCAGCAAAGTCATCTTCCCAAAACACAGGTCAGACTGTGATGGACTTTGACAGGGAACAAAATTCCATAATCCATAATACGGGGCTGTGGCCATTTGTTTAATGCATAGACATTCCTCCCCTCCCTGTATGACACCCCTTTGCAACGTGACTTTACTGCTTCTCCTCTTGGCAGCTTCTGCCTGGCTGGTCTGGAGCACTTTCCCCAGACTCTGATGTAAGGGAGCCCGTCTAGCCCAATGATGGGTAAGAAGCCAGGTGGGGAAGAACTGAGGCTTTCTAGCCAACGCCCAACATCCAACACCAATGGCCAGACTTCGGAGTGAGGCCGTCTGGGACCTCCCAGCCAGGTAATTCTCTGACTGTACGCAAACATGTTAATAAGCCCAGGAAAAGCAATAGCAGGATACTCAGCCAAACCAGAGTATCATGAGAAATAATAAATCATTGTTGTTTTAAATCACTAAGTTTGGGAGCTGAATTTGTTTTGCCGCAATTGGATACCTGAAACAGGTGAAAGTGAGGGGGAGGAAGACTAGAAAGACTCCCATTCTTTGAGGCTTTAGGAAATAATGAGTTCCTGTGAGGGAGTCATAAGCACTGGGAGCCTTTGGGATATTCCAGTGGGGATGTCCGGTTGGTAGTGGGCACTGGGATCTGGGGCGGCCTGGATTGGGTCATCGGCGTCAGTAGTTGGGAGTGGATTAAATCACCCAGGGCAGCCTCGTTAGTAAGAAGAGGCAGAAGCCAAAGGTCAGAAGAAAGAGCCTTGGGGAACACTAACATTTAAAGATAGGCAGAGGAAACAAAGCCAGAAGAGGAGATAGATTTGCAACACAGTTAAAAAGGGATAGAGTGTTTTGTACTCTGCTTTTATTCTTTACTTTTTTCAGGTTGGTCAAAAAGGGAAAAAAAGAGAAGGAGTAGAGGAAGCCAAGAAGCTACCTGGGATGATAGTGTAAGGATGGCCCAAGGACCTAATCAGTCATTTCCCAGATGCAAACCACCCTCGCAAATGCAGCGCATCAGTGGGGAGATGGTGCGCCATTACATGCTGGGGCACGGGTGAGATACTTAGCTCGGTGGCATGGCAAACTGGGGGGAGGGGGAGGAATCAGTTTCTTTAACCAACTTTGCCACCCATACCCTTCTTTTACCCAGACAGAGATGTAAGGAAAACCCAAACAAATTCAGAGAAATACAGCCAAACTAGCCAGTCTAGTCAATGCCAGAGGAGGCAGAGATGGGCAGTCAGAGAGGGACAAATATTTTTTACAAAAATCCTGAATACTTAGCTTCTCTGGGACAAATGCTTAAGAATAAGTTGCCACATGGAGAAAATGTGAGGTACCTCAGACAAGAGTCAGTGTCAACTGTCAGCTGTGTGTGGAAAACTATGCTGGTCCAGACAGCCCAGACCACCTTGGCTGTCCAGACAAAGCGTGCCCAGGCAAGACCAGCACAAGAACCTCCCAGACAAGCCAAAGGATCATGAGAAATTTGAGGCTCTTTATTAAGCTACTAAGTTTGGGGATGGTTTGTTACATAGCAGTAACTGACTAATACAGGTGAAGTCCAGACTGTGCGGGGAAGGTCTGTTCAGTAGAGAAGCAGGAGTCGTTTTCAGCCTGCCTTCTTTTGGCACTGCAGTCCTATTTGCTGGCTCTCTGGGCAATTTTGATCTTTCTTTTTGCAGGAAGCTAGACTTCCAGGCCACCTGGTGCTGAACATGAACACTGGTACTTCTGATGTTCTTGGCCCTTTGAATATGCTGCCCAGTCGAATTTTTAATCGGACTGAACAAAGCAAAGGTCCATATTTGTAAGCAGTAGTTTTAGGAAAAAACATTTCATTGACAATCAGGACTGACGATTTCCTGAAGTAAGGGGAGTTGGGAGCAAGACCACCCAAAGACACACAGAACATTTAATAACACTTTTATTGTTTCATTGTCTCCTCTGGGTACCGACCTTTCTTATCTGTCCCATCAACTGCAACAGACTTTGCCCAACTATAACGGAATTTGTTAAATATTGACTTGATAGAGTAGCAAAGATCCAGGACTCATTTATTCCAGTACATTCCATTCCTAAAGTTAGGATTCGGTGTGGGGGTTACCCTCTGTTTTTGCACAATTTGCACAGAGGGCTCCAGTCCCTCTAAGAGACTTTCTCCTACTAATGACTTCCAAAGACAAGATCTGTCCGCTTGGCCTGTGTATCATTATCACCTGTGAGACAGTGGTGAGTCCAAAGTATCAGGAACCGCTGAACCAACAGAAAAACATTACCTCACATACTCAATTTCCTAAAGAAAAGAACTAAAATGATGATCACAAAAGTCAAGATAGTGTTTCCTCCCAGGAGGAGGGAGAGGCTTGGTTAGGGAGAGACAGAGAGAAGGTTTCCAGTACTGTTCTGTGTCCTACCTGGGTAGTGGGGTTATGTGGCATTTGCTTCATGATAAATTTATTTTAAGTATCCATGTAATGATTCCACTCTTTTGTGGATGAAGGCTTTATTTCACAATAAGAAAAATAATTAAGAGTGCCTGGCTGGCTCAGTCAGCAGAGCACGTGACTCTTGGTCTTGAGGTCATGAGTTCAAGCGCCATGTCTGGTGTAGAGATTATTAAAAATAAGATAAAATCTTTCAAAAAATCAATTTAAAAATAATGCATTTTAGGGGCGCCTGGGTGGCTCAGTGGGTTGGGCCGCTGCCTTCGGCTCAGGTCGTGATCTCAGGGTCCTGGGATCGAGCCCCGCGTCGGGCTCTCGGCTCGGCAGGGAGCCTGCTTCCTTCTCTCTCTCTGCCTGCCTCTCTGCCTGCTTGTCATCGCTCTCTGTCAAGTAAATAAAATCTTAAAAAAAAAAAATCCCTTAAAAATAATGCATTTTATATTCTTATTTCTTATTGTATCACCTGAGGACTTGTAAGAAATGAAGAATCTGAACTCCCCCTCAGACTTACTAAGCCTGTGGATGTCATTTGTACATTAATGATTAAGAAGCAACATCCAAGATTAAAAGACCACAAGTCACTAGTCCTGAGGTATTGGGAAAGTGACCTTATCCTTGCCTTAGTGTCTCGTCTGTGAAATGGGCATACTACAGATCTGGCCTCCCTTCCAGGCTGCTGGTAGGAGAGTGTGAGAAGGTACACCAGAAAGCACTTTGCGAAGACAGTAAAGCAGCCTTTAGATGTTAGGGACTGTTATCATCTTGGGATAGAGCCCCAAATACAAAAATGCAAACAATTTTTGTTCCCTAAATTTCATATTTTTTGGACTCTTTTTCAGCTCTAATTCTGCTTTGTTGCAGCTTGCTTTCCTCCCTGCCCTGAGGCTATCACCAGTTTCGTGACCAGACGGGGGTGTCCCCATGCCCTTTGTAGCACCTCTAAGGCAGAGAGCCTTCTTTCCAAAGGCACCGGGTCACCATGGAGATTCTCTGACCAGTCAAACCCTGTCACATGACGGCAGTGTTCTGGCCTTACCTAGGCAGAAGCAGAGGTGCAGAGGGATCTGTGTACACGAGGTAGGCAGGCCTCAGACCTACTTCTGATTGCTCAGGACTCTCCCTTTAAAAAAAAAAAAAAGCAGTACTCCTGTGCGCTGCACGTTGGTAAGACTCAAAAAGTAGTGATAACTATGTGCATGATTTCCTAATTTATTAAACCTTCCAAGTGTTGAAAAACACTGAACCAGTTCACAGAAGCCAAATGGACAGATGACTTTACTGGTGTGACTGGCCCAGGTTTTTCTCTATATATATTTTTTTAAGATTATATTTATTTGACAGAGAGAGAAACAGCAAGAGAGGGAACACAAGCAGGGGGAGGGGGAGAGGGAAAAGCAGGCTCTCCGCTGAGCAGGGAGCCCGATGCAGGGCTGGATCCCAGGACTCTGGGATCATGATCTGAGCCAAAGGCAGACGCTTAACCGACTGAGCCACCCAGGCGCCCAGGTTTCTTGCATCAGCTTCCTTTTACTGAGTTTCAAGAGGTAACGTGTTGCTATTTAAAGATGCGGTATGTAACTGCTGGATATTCACTTGTTATGCTTAAGTATTCATTCGTTTCCACACATCTTTGAAAGGCAGCCTGCACCAGGTCTGTACTGGGTTATGTTTGTGTTCTACCGACACAACATGGAGAGAGAGATGCGTATGTGGAAGGTTTTTGATAACCACGTTAGAAGAAAGGAAAAGAAGAAAGCAAAGAAAGTATGTGGTGAAATTTTTATTTTTTTAAAAAGATTTTATTTATTCGACAGAGAGGAAGAGAGAGCACAAACAAGGGGAGCAGCAGGCAGAGGAAGAAGCAGGCTCTACACTGAGTAGGGAGCCCGACGTGGGGCTCGATCCCAGGACCCCAAGATCACCACCTGAGCCGAAGGTGGACGTTTAACCAACTGAGCCACCCAGGCACCCGGTGTGGTAAATTTTTAAGAACTCCCAACTGAGTCCACGTTTTAGAGTCAGACCTGCTGTTCCAGTGCTAACACTACCAATTATTAGTTGTAAGGCTGGGCAAGTAACTTATATCCACTGGATCTGATGTTTGTAAAACACATTTTGTAAAACATGTTTGTAAAATATGTCTCTGTCTGTAAAATGGAGACAAAAGATGACCTGTTTTTTAGGTTTACTATAAAAATTAAATAACTTTAACCATGGGTCTGGCATGTGATAAGGGTTCTATAATGTTAATTACATAAAGATTTTTTCAAGTTTTTTATTCAATTTATTTATTTATTTATTTATTTGAGAGAGAGAGAGAGAGAGAGAAAGGATGAGTGAGAGAGCATAAGCCAGGGAGAGGAACAGACCACCCACTGAGCAGGGAGCCCGAGGCGGGGCTCCATCCCAAGATCCTGAGATCAAGACCTGAGCCGAAGGCAAACATTTAACTGACTGAGCCACCCAGATGCTCCAAGATATATGTGTGTGTGTGTGTGTGTGTGTGTGTGTGTATATATATATACTTTTTTTTTTTTTAACGTAATCTCTGCATCCAATGTGGTGCTCCAACTCACAACCCTGAGATCAATAGTCACCCAATCTTCCAATGGAACCAACTAGTCGTCCCTAATTACATAATGATTAAAAAGAGAATCTGGGGGCACCTGACTGGCTCAGTCAGTGGACCATGTGACTCTTGATCTCAGTGTTCAAGCCCCACGTTGAGTGTAGAGATTACTTAAAAATAAAATCTTTAAGGAAAATTAATAAAATAAAGGGACTAGACATTGACTTGGAAAGAATCCATCAAACTTATTATCATTACCAGGACTATTGGTAGTCTACGGATGGTGTTCGTGCAGAGCAGAATTAGCATGGGAAGCCTGGACGGCAAGCCGTGAAGAGGCCTGCTTGCAAGGTTGCCTCTTGGCAGGTGTCCAAACTTAGGTTTTGAGAATGTTCCCACCCGTAACTGATAAGGGTGGCTCACTGTGCCTAAACTGTTTATTCAAACAACCTGATTTATGCTGAGTACCTGCTTTTCTTCTGAGAACCCAGCATCTGTGTGTCTGCCAGGCAGAGACTGCCTCCATGACCGGCCTCCACACAAGACCCCAGTCACTGAGTCTCTACCCAGTTTGCCTGATTGGCGACATTTACGGATGTTCTCACGAGGAGAACTCGCTCCCGGGAGGATTAGCATGTCCTGTGTGGCTCCACAGGGAGAGGACCCTTGGAAGCTGACACCTGGTTTTCCCCAGACTTCCCCTATAGGCGTCTTCCCTTTGCCGACTGCTTGGTTTCCTGTGGCTTTAATAAAGCAGAGCCTTGAATACACAGGACCAGGATGTCGAGTCCTGTGAGGTATCCTCGGGATCACTGAACCTGGGGATGGTCTTGGGGACCTCCCAACAGAGCACTAAGCTAGTTGCCTCTGAGTGAAAAACTGCTTTTGGGGAAATTCTACAGCATTATCTAATGTAATGTCGATTAATGAGCACACTATTTCATAAAAAGACTCAGAAACATAGGATCTGGGGGAAAAAAAGTTTCCTGAAGAATGTTGTGTCCTCAATGACCGTTCTCTGAAATTAAGAGCTATTGGGTATCTCTCGGCACTGTAAAAGTTTACTCTAATGTTTAGAGTAAAGCAGAAAATGGCAGTGCTCTTGTTTACAATTTTTAGATCACTGAGCTTTAAAAGTTCTCATGCTCCTTTCATAACCATTCCTTCCCAGTGGACTTGATTTCATTCCTACTATTAATGAAGCGAATTCTGATATTCATTCGCAAATCTTGTGTGCTTTCAGAGTAAAGTCAATGTATCATGTTATAGAGATTTCTAGACAAATTGCTTCAGCAGTTCAAAACATACTTATCCAATAACAATTAATTGAATACTTTCTCCATGCCAGGCAGACTTGTAAAATTCTCGGGTATAACTTGAATCCTGCCATTTTCATTATGATACGGCAGAACGCAGCTTACAGGCCCTTTTTAGGCAAGCCTCTCAAAATTCCTTGCTTTATTTTCTCTTAAAGACGAAAGACAAAAGTGTGGATTTGGGGTATGTTGTTATGCTGGGCTTTGTATCAAATAAACTAGTCAAGCGCATTGTTTTCCATTCCTTTGATGAAATGCAGATTTTCCATTAAAGAAGCAGATCCTCCATTTAAAAAGCATTTGATAGAATGGTACTTCTTTGCAGCTGGTTAAATTTAGAACACCGAGCACAGTTCCCCGTTAGACTCTTCTCCAAGTCTGGGGTAGAGCGTTTTCGGTTGAGGGTGAGCGGGAGGCCCTGGTGTTTAATGCTGTCCAAGCTCAGGAGGGAGGGACTCCCTGCAGTCCTGGTTCACATAACAGTGCGGGAAGATCGCTGTGGCACTATTGCCCTGGAGCACAGTCCCTCCTCTAGTGCGCCGACAGATTTCGGGAAGTGCCGGGGCCAAAACTCTAAGTATTTTCCTATTAGTCTCAAATCGAAACACTCTCTGATCCTCCTACAGGCCGAACCCTTCTGTTCTTTGAGGTAGTCTGGAAGTTTACAGACTATAACTGGTAAAAATAAAAAAATAAAAATAAAACAAAATAAAAAATAAAAGAGACGGAGGGTACGTTAAGTTCTATCGGTATCTATCCACAGAGCACCGGCACCTGCAAACACTGAGCTGGGAACAAAAACCTTGTTTTGTTCCCTTGCCTTCAAGGAGCACAGACAGCATCAGGTTGATGGTCACCCAATAAGGCTCTTTGGTGTCAAGGAACAGAGGCCCCCTGGGGCTAAGCTTATGCAAAGCCAAGGATTTATGATAAGCAAGGGCAAGCAAGCTGCTGGGAGTCAGTAAGACACTGAAGTCAAGACGGAGGTGCCCACTGAAAGCAGTGTGGTTCTCCTCCTCTCCTCTCTCCTCTCCTCTGCTTTTTCTCGTGGTCTCGATTTCCCGTTGACTCTCTAGTGACCACCTCGCTGTGGGAGCTTGAAACCAGCTAAGGCTGCGTGTTGTGTCTCCCCCTCTATGAGATAGAGTTGTAGCTGGACACAAGGCCTCTTAGCCAAAGGCCACCCTTTCCAGGCCTTGCCATTGGCTTCTGCCAGTGCAATACAGACCGACGTGATATGTACAACTTCTAGATTAGGCTCTTAAATGGAAAGGAGTGATCTCCTCTCTTCTTTTTCCCTCCTTCCTGCGTAGGCGTGGGTCAAGATGGCAGGAGGGAAAGACTTTGCCTTTGACTTGGAGATGAAAGCTGCCAGTAGAGGGTGTTGGAGCCATGAGGTAGGAGCTTGGGTCCATGGAACTCCATGGAACCATCGTATTAGTGCTGGACTCTTACATGAAAGGAAAACGTGTTTCTATCTCTTTTAAGCTAGGGTTATATTGGGTCTTAATGTTTTGTTTTAAAGATTTATTTATTTATTTATTTGTTTGTTTGTTTATTAGAGAAAGAGCACAAGCACAAAGGAAGAGGGAAAGAATCTCAAGCAGACTCCCCGCAGAGCACAGAGCCTAATGCGGGGCTCAGTCTCAGGACCCTGACACCATGACCTAAGCCGACATCAAGAGTCGGAACGCTGACCCGACTGAGCCACGCAGGTGCCCCTATATTGGTTCTTTATTAAAGAAACTGGAAACTGTAACCTAACTACTAAGCCTGCTGTGTCTGCTTTTCTACATATAAAATGGGACGTGCTTACCTCACAGCTTCTACATTTATAAGACTTAGATTGAAGTGACCGACCAAGAATCAAATACCCAGGGAAGAGAAGTGATTGCCCCATCTGGGTCTTCTAGTCGGCTAAGCTGTCAGGGGAGAGTCAAGGACTCCACGGCTTGCTGCTGGGGCTCAGACTGTGGGTGGGGTGAAGTGAGAGAAGTCTTGTGGGGGCGATTACTTCATTGATCCCGGCTTCTGTCCTGAAGCTAACCATTCCTAGAGACACGTATGTGTTCTTTCAGAAATAAATAATTCACAACAGGTCAAAGTAAAGTATATGCATTAAGTGGATTAGTGAGAAGGAAATCTCCGAAATTAGAAGGGAAACCAACATGACTCTTCCAATTAATAAGGTCTCCTGTGGATGTGAGGTGGACTGGCCAGCTCTGGGGTGACCAAGTCCTCCCACACACATCATCCACGGCTGCTCATTCTGCCAAAGAGGATGACAGTTCCAAATAAGAAGACTCTCGGGTCACGCAGAGTCAAGGAACTGTGTTCTCCTGCTGGACCCCAAACCACACATAATTCACACGGGATAACTTGGGTAGGTAGGAGGGTGTTTTAGCTGGAAGCAAGGAATGTCAGACTAAAGAGCAGCACTTTTAGGATATTGGTGAGTCCTCCCCAGGAAACGACATGTTAGTAATAAAGATGCTTTTCTTGATGAGGGCAGGGGATTCTGTGTTCATCATCTTGTCTCTTCCCCCATACTCTCTGCCCTTGCAGCCGGCAACCAGAAGGAGGGCGCAGGAGTTCAGAGAGTGGGCTCTGGAGCCCCGCTAAGTCACCTGACGTGCCCCCCCCTTCCAGGCCCGTTTCTTCAGTTCCTTCCATAGAAGGAATATGAGTACCATGTCACAGGGTTATGTGGGGACTGACAGAGGTAATATGAGGAAAATGCTCAAAACAGTGCCTGACACAGACTAAGTGCTGTGCTTGTTAACTATCACTATTAATTCAGCCTCTAATAATCATTATTACTCTTTCATTAAGCAAATGCTTATTAAGCCCCCGCTTGGCTCCAAGAGGAATAGACCCAGCTGAGTTAAGTAACTTGCCCAAAGTCTTACAACTGAGAAGCACTGGTGCTGGTTTCAACAAGGTGGGTCTGCTTCCTAAAAGGGGGATGTAGGAGGAGGGGGAGGTTCTGAGGGGAATTCTTATCAATTTCAACACATACCCGCCCTTCTTTTTTTTTTTTTCTTGCCTTTAATAGGGACATCATAGATGTAAAAGAATTAGTCTCTAAATTTAAGGAGTACACAGTCTAGTGAAAAGAGAGGCTAGACCATTATAATATAGTGCAATCATGTCCATGACAGAGGTCAAAAATGAAAAGTCATAGGAACCCAGGGTGGGTGTTTAACCAAAATCAGAGGAGCAGGAAAGGTTTCCTGGAGGAGGTGATTAATGAGCCTAGTAGGCTAAAGCCAGGTAAAGCAGAAGACAACATATGGAAAAGGCTTTATCTGGACACAGCTGTTTTCCTAAAATTACCAAAGCAGGTCATTGCCTAGAACACAGAATGCGAGGGTGAAACCCACAAGGCTTGGAGAGCATTTTTTGGTTGGTTGTCGTGTGCGTGTGTGTGCTTCCAGGCTGGTTATTAGTGAGACTCGCCATGTGAAAAGGGCTGTATAAACTCCAAGGTGTTTGGAGTTGATCCTGGAAGCAAGGTGAATCCTACAGTGGCTGGGAAAAGTAACTAGATAGCTCCTGTCCTCGAGCACCTGGGTTTTGGTTAAATCAAAGATAAAAAGACAAATGTCTTGACTTTTCCTGAATCAGTTCAGAGAGTAAAAGGCAAGCAGGAGAAGCCATGACTTTGAAGTCGGGGACTTTGTCTTGCTGACGCCTCCCTCTCCAAAGTCTAGGACAGAACTTGGCACAAGGCAAACACCCAACAGACATTGGTTGAGTAAATGAATGAGTTGGATAAAAAGATGTGTGTATCTTAAGAGCACCATTTGCCAACCTTTGTTTATCTTTTGTGGGTTGATGCTGACTAGAACGGCATTTTTGGCTTGCATCTGAAGGAGCTGACAAATTATTAAGTTATATATTAACTAGTCTTTTGGATGGTTATATCTATATAGCTAAGCAGTTCTGAGGAGGTAACACTGCATTTTGTTTTGAATTGAGGTATAATTTACAACACTGCAATTTTAACTCATAAATAGTAAATGTGGCCACCTGCTTTACACTCAGAACTCAGGAACCAGTAAGGAATAGATCCATAACATGACCCCTGTCTTGTGGAGATAAGATGTCATAGGAAGATGGGGATAACATATGAAGAGGATCAGAATATGCCATCCCAAAATATGTAGCTTTGGCATAAAGATTATTTTGAGGGGAAGGCAAATAAGAAACAGCAGACACGGGAAGAACCCTCTGCCCTTATCTCTTCTGCGTAAAACTGGGGCACAGATTTCCCTTTGTGAAGGTCTCCCGTCTCCTCTCTTCCGTACCAGGAAGAGAAGAGTGATTCTTAATCCCTGGAGAATCTTATCACTGGAGTTTGTATAATAAACCTTACTAAAATAACCCTTATCTCCATTGGTTTCCCCTGTATGTTTACCTTCCAATGCATGATATAACACCCCTAGAAGCCAAAATCTTTTAACTTTCCGCCTTGTCCCTTCTCCACAATTTATTGCCCCATATTAAAGTGGTATAGAAGTTCTCAAGCTGAACCCTTTTCTTTGGGTTTTCACTTCTCTGGGAGGCTCCCATGCACACGCAGATAAATCTGTGCTGTTAATCTCTCTTTTGTCAGTTTAATTTATAGTCCTCATCTACGAAACCCAAGAGGTTGAGGAAAAGTGTTTTTTTCTCCCCTGCACGTGAGTGATAAGAGGTTGATCACTACCAAGACTAATTGTGTAATAATGGTGAATGGTGCTTCAACTCACAGGTACCGAGATAAGAATATGTGAATAAATGGAGTGTAAGATACATAATTGAGGGTTAGGGTTTAATAAAGTAAGTGCAGTTTCCCCTTGGGAACATATGTTTAAAAAGTAATAATATAGGGGCACATGGGTGCCTCAGTCAGTTAAGCCTCTGTCTTTGGCTCAGGTCATGATCCCAGGGTCCTGGGATTGAGCCCCACATCAGACTCCCTGCTCAGCAGGGAACCTCCTTCTCTCTCTCCTTCTGCCCCTCCCCACTGCTTGTGGTTGCTCTGTGTCAAATAAATAAATAAAATCTTTTTTTTTTAAGTAATAATATACAGTTGACCCTTGAACAACATGGGTTTAAACTCTGTGAGTCCCTTATATGCAGATTTTTTACAGTGCAGGTCTGTAAGAGAAAATATGTTTTCTCTTCCTTATGCTTTTCTTAATAACATTTTCTTTTCTCTTATTTATTTTACTGTAAGAATACAGTATATAAAGACATATAAACATGTGTTAGTCAACTGTTTATGTCAACAGTAGGCTAATTATTAGTTAAGGTTCTGGGGAATCAAAAGTTAGACGTGGGTTTTTGAGCATGGCGGGGAGGTAGCGTGTCAGAATTCCTAACCCCTGTATTATTCAGGGGTCAACTGTCAACGAAGTTTCAAGTCACCATATGGGGAAAATATTTTTGTTTTCTTTCTCCTATATGATTTATGGCAGGCCAGGAGTAAAACCAAGAAACTCAAAGGTAAATTTTAAGAGTGGAAATGGATTTTTTTTTAAATTGGGAATAATGCCTATAAATCCTACCCATACCCTCTTCATGCTGAAAGTAAAGTGTACTTGCATCACTTTATAAAGCTGTTTCCTTGAAAACTTTTTGCAAAAAGACTAGGTGAGGCCAAATGTTTTTTAAGTCTGTGATCATGATCCAAGCATTTTAAAATGCAAAATTGGAGAAAGAAATGGAAACTAATAGAGTAGCCAATTCAAAACACACAAAAAAGAGTGGAAAATTTTTTTCCTACGGTGTTGACCACATTCCTCCGCAAAGTAACAAGGCTTTTACTTGAACAAGTATAATAACATAATAGGTGCTTATTTATTTAGAATGTCTGGACAATGAGCCCACCTACTTAATTTCATTTTTTTTTTGGATGAGATATCAGATACACCACTCAAGAATTTTTTATTTTAAGTCACTTCAATACTTAACTTATCTGGGCTTATTTTAATTGTTCTTTAATTCAGAACACAAGCACAGAAGGATTTTTCAGGACTTTTACTCTAGAGCAGAGGACCTTACTCCTTCAAGGCTGAACTCCTCTGTAGCCTTCAATACCTTGCTTGATCTGGCCTCTGGGGGTGGGGGGGCAGGCAAAATCGGTAAAGGGCATTAAGAGGTTCAAGTTTGGAGTTATAAAATAAATGAGTCATGGGGATGCACTGTACAGCATAGGGAATATAACTGTATTGTAAGAACCTTGTGTGGGGATAGATGGTAACTAGACTTAGTGTGGGCATCATTTCAAAATGTATAAAAACATCAAATCACCATGATGTGCACCTGAAATTAATAAGATATTATAAGTCAATTAGACTTGAATTTTTAAAAATTTAACTTATGAAAACAGAAAGTAGATTGGTGGTTACCAGAGGTTAAGGGAGATGGAGGAAATGGGAAGATGTTGGTCAAAGAGTATAAACTTTCACTTATAAGATGAGTAAATTTCAGGGATCTAATGCACAGCATGATGACTTCAGTTAACACTACTGTATTGTATACTTGAAAGCTGATCTGAGAGCAAAACTTAAATGTTTTCACCACCACCACCAATAAAAATGGTAATTTTGTGAGGTGAGGGATGTTATGAATCCCATTTCACAACAGATGAATGTATCAAAAAATATGTTTGACACCTTAAGTACACACAGTGTTCTATGCCAATTATATCTCAACAAAGCTGGGGGAAAGCTAGAGAAAAGGGAAGGAAAAAATGCTTTCCACAAAATCCATTCTGTCAGAAGCTTGCTATTTTTCATTCCTTCATGTATTGAACAGCTACTGTGTATTAAATGTGGGGATACAATGTTGAAGGGAAATGGCTCCCGCCCTCCTGGAGGGATAATCTAATGAAAACTAAAAGAAAACTTGTTAGTTTAGTTTTCTGTTTACTACATGAATGCTTTTAATATTATTCAACGAAATGCTTATTTTCCAGATGTCTTCATTGTCAAAAGCTAAACACATTTATTTCAAGAAACAGGTGCTGAGCAACTTTCAGCAGAATCTGGAAGTACTTTCTTTTGCCAGAAGGGTGCTCCGTGCTGAAATTTAGACAATTAGATCCTTAGAAAATGATTCCCACTGCCTCCTAAAGTGAAAAGGGGTTGCATTTCAGTAGGAAACTCTGGCCTTTACATTTTGGAGTAAACAAGTTTACAAACGAATTAAACTGCATTAGTATTTTGATACCATCTTAAATTACCTGTGAGTTTTCATAAGCAACAAAGAAGATTGGAACGCAACACTGGAACGTGAGTCATTGGACGTGGTTGCTGAGCTGAGTTTCGGGATGTTAATCCACAGCCTTATCAAAATTGAGAGCACGCGTTATTATAAAGGAGCTAAAATTAAGCAGCTGTATTTGATAGAGGTGAAAGGCAGTGAGATCCCAAACCTTTCTGATCCCTTTTCCCTTGAGAATTACTGAAAGGAGTAGACTCCTTTCCCAGAAAGAGGTAGATGAGCGCAGTACACACACACAAAATTATCGTATAAAAGTCCTGTGAAGGGCGCCTGGGTGGCTCAGTGGGTTAACCGCTGCCTTCGGCTCAGGTCATGATCTCAGGGTCCTGGGATCGAGTCCCGCATCGGGCTCTCTGCTCAGCAGGGAGCCTGCTTCCTCCTCTCTCTCTGCCTGCCTCTCTGCCTGCTTGTGATCTCTGTCAAATAAATAAATAAAATCTTTAAAAAAAAAAAAAAAAAGTCCTGTGAAGCTTATGAACGCCTGGCTGGGGCCTCTCCCGTCTTCCTAAACTCCTCCAGGCTACCAAGTTCTATGGCAGCTGGTAAATCGTTCATGTGATTTGGTACACCAAACTGCTGATAGACAGCAATTTCTTAGATCCTGAATGACTATAGATAAAATTACTGGGATATTACCAATTGCTTCAAGCAGGAATGAGGCAAGACGGAGGTAAAAGGAGAGAGAAGACAGAGAGAGAGAAGAGTGGTGTGTGAACGAATATGGGAATGAAGAAAAGGAAGAAAGAGATGAAGAGAAGGGGACTTGGAGGCAGCAGGAGGGTGATGGGGACAGGTGGCTGGCCCTTGTTTCCAAAAGTCCAGAAGAAGCCTTGCCTCCCTCAGCTCCTTTGAGCCCCCGGGACTCCTTGAACTCTCATCTCTCCAGTGCTCCTGGCCCCTTGGTTCCTTTGAACCCCTGTGGATTCTGTCCCCTGTTTCTCTCAGCCCAGCTGCCTGCTTGTTAAGGACTGCCTGGCTTCTCTGCTTCTTCTCGCTATGCTTTCTTGCCCAATAATTAGATTTCTACTTGACCTGTGGTCCTGAGGCTTCTCCATGAGAAGGACCATAGTGAAAAATAAAATGGTTTTTTTTGTGTGTTTTTTTGTTTGTTTTTTTAAAAAGTAGGCTCCACTCCCAATGTAGGGCTTGAACTCATTACCCTGCAATCAAGAGTAGCATGCTTTACTGACTGAACCAGCCAGGCATCCCTAAAATGGTATATATTATCTTCATTCTATGTGGTTTCTCACTTTTCCCCCTAAAACTCTCTTCTATGGGGAAAAATAATAAAGTTTTGCTCTGGGCACCTGGCTGGCTCAGTCAGTAGAGCATGCAACTCCTAGTCTTGGGGTTGTGAGTTTGAGCTCCATTTTGGATGCAGAGGTTACTTAGAAAATAGGTAAGTAAATAAAATCTGGGGTGCCTGGGTGGCTCAGGTGGTTAAACTTCTGACTCCTGATTTCGGCTCAAATCATGATCTCAGGCATGTGAGATGGAGCCCCAAGTTGGGCTCCAAGCTGGGCGTGGAACCTCCCTAAGATTCTCTCTCTCCCTCTGCTCCTCCCCACTCCTGCACACTTAGGTGCATTCTCTAAATAAATAAATAAAACCATACTATCAGTAAATAAATAAATCTCAAAAATAAATAGATAAAATAAATAAAATCTTTAAAAAAAAAAAAAACCAAAACTCCAGCTCTCTTCTGTGTTGTTTTCTGAGTTCATTTTAGTGATTTTCTTTGTACTTAGTTATGTCATTTGCTCCATCTCTTTTTTTTTTTTCCCTTCCAAATCTAAGCCACCCCGGAGCTGAGCTCTCTCTTTTCTGTTTTCTAATATGCATGCCATCCCCGAGGAAGCTATGGATTATAATGACGTAGCATATTGTGGTAAGAAAAACATGGATTTCAGAAGCAGAAAAAAAAAGTGGGTTCTAGTTCTAGTATCCCTGCTGTATGCCCTTGAACAAGATACTGGCCTTTCTGAGCCTGTTCTTCCATCTGAAAAAAAAAAAACTGAGGACAGTCCTATCTCCCTAGAATTATTTCTGTGAGGATTAAATGGGATAAATTTGTAAGAAGGTGCTTGGCATGGTCTCTCATTGAGCAAACGTGTTGACCAGCAACTATATGGCAAACTCAATACGACATACTTAGGAACGATGCAGTACAGTTTTCTGCCCTAAATCTACTCACAACCTAGGACGGACATTGGCATGTAAACACATAAGTCGAACACGCCGTGTCAGGAGCAACAATAAGAAACTTACAAGATAGAAAGGAGACACAAGAAAAGGCAAAGAATTGACCTACTGGAGGTTTGTGAGACTAGGAAGGCTTTTGGGAAAAGGTGATACTTGAGTTGGATTTTGAAGTATACACTTTTTAAAAAGATTGGTTTTTTTTGAAGGGTAAATGTTAACAAATAGAAGCAGAGAAAACTGCTTATGTTGACACACCTAAGTGTGGAACAGCCCGGACTATTCAGGCTGGAGAGGCATAGAGAGGGCAGATAATGGGATGGTAATAATAATGGCAGTAACATCAAATTATTGAGCGATTACTGTGTGCCAGGCACTGCCTCATCATTAAACACGTTGCATACCTGATTCCTTGAAATCCTCCTTCCAGTAACCCTGTGAGTGGAGAGCTTGCCTTGGCCCTGGGGCCAAATGAAGAGCCACTAGACTTTTAAGTAGGGTGTATATCATAGTACTTTCTGCCTTCATGAATTTGATTACTCTAGGTAACTCAGAAAGTGGAACTGTATAGTATTTGTCCTTTCATGACTGGCTTATTTTACTGAGCATAATGTCCTTAAGCTTCGTCCATGTTGTAGCATGCGTCCTGATGCAGGGCTTGATTCTAGGACCCTGGGATCATGACCGGGGCTGAAGGCCAACGCTTAACAACTGAGCCACTCAAGCACCCCCTCCTTCCTTTTCAAGGCTGAATACTATTCCAGTTATTCCACTGTAGGTTGTGGGTCAGCAGATTTTACCACCTCAGAATGTGTTTCCATGGCATAAGGATTATTTTGAAACTACAACCATTCAAAACCCAGCAGATTCAGGAAAAAGCCTCTTTACCTCCCCTTCAACTGCCTAAGTTTACATGGGAAAGGGAGCCCATACCAGGAAGAGAACTCTTTTTTTTTTTTTTAAAGATTTTATTTATTTATTTGACAGAGAGAAATCACAAGTAGATGGAGAGGCAGGCAGAGAGAGAGAAGGAAGCAGGCTCCCTGCTGAGCAGAGAGTTCGATGCGGGACTCGATCCCAGGACCCTGAGATCATGACCTGAGCCGAAGGCAGCGGCTTAACCCACTGAGCCACCCAGGCGCCCCAGGAAGAGAACTCTTACTGGAGATACCTTTTTACGTAAGAAACTTAACTCCGTAACAAGGTAATCTTTGTTTTTCAAACATTTTCTCTCCCTTTCTGGGAACGGCCTTTCTTCCCTTTGCCTCCTCAGATCCTTACCTTTTTCCTTAGGTCCATGATACTTTATAAACCTCAATTACCTGGCTGCCCTTTGAGTCTTCAGATCTTTATGGAACTTCCATGTGTGTGCAGTTAAGTTCACTTTTCTGTTAATCTATCTTATACCAATTAAATTATTAGACCAGTTGAAGAACCTAGCAGGGAAGAAGGGGAAATTTTTCCACCCCTCCAATGTACATAACACATTTTGTCCATCCATTCATTCATTGATAGACACTTGGGTAACTTACACCTTTTGGCTATTGTGAATAGCGCTACCGTGAACCCGATCACACCAATATCTCTACGCGATCTGCTTTCAAGTGTTTGGGGTATATACTCAGGAGTGGAATTCCTGATTCATATGGTGGTTCTATGTTTAATTTATTTTTTTCTTTTTATTTTATTGTTTTTAGAAAATCCAAGCTGTAAGAACTCAGTTTTGAAGATCAACATGGGAGATGAAGACTGAGGTCAGGATCTCATTCCCTGGCCACGGATGATAAGAACCTCAGTTTCAGTCTGTTGAGAAGGGAAGGAAAAGACTAGGTAAGCAATTGTTGAGAACTGGATGCCTAACTGGCTGTCAGGGAAGGGGCATTCTGGATGATTTCCTTATAGGGTCTCTCCAGATTTGGGGGAACTGGAGCTTAAATAATTTTAGGTGTCCTCTTTGGGACAAAGAACAAAAAACAATGAATAAAAAGTTAAGTGCAGGGCTTATGAGGGGCGCTTCTAACCGACGTACACCTGAGAAGAGCATGTCCCCAAGGCATCCTGTTTAGCTGGCTGCAGGCATCGCTTTCCTCCCGTTTTCCTTTGGGGTTCCGCATCTTCTCTCTCTCTGCTCCTGTGCTGTGGGGACAGCTGCCTCCTCACCTCCCACAGCATCTTGGACCCCTGACCCACACCTCTCAGTCAGAGCTTTCCTCCCTGTGGCCGAGGGATGATGGCAGAGAGGGGTCGGTGACCTACAGCAGGCCAAGAAGACTCAGTTCTAGCACTTTTGTTGGAACTGTTGGGAAATTGTTCACTTTTTTTGTCATGCTCTCTTTTGTGTTGTGGCTGCTGAGAGGTTAGGGTGTAAGCCTGGATCTTCTGGTGGTAAATCTGACATCGAGGAGGAAGAGACTCAACAGAAGAGGTATGTGGAGATACTGGCTTGTGATCCCCTGTGACTGGGTCCCTGAATCCAGTCATGCCTAAAACTCTATCTTCTCCAGGTTTTTCTCTTACATAAGCTAATTAAGCCTCTTCCCTTTTTTGGGGTCTAAGTTAGTTTGAGTTAGTTTTCTGTCTAACCAAAATATTCGGCTTCCGTATTTGTTCACCAAAAAGTACTGTGGTGGACCCAGCTTGGGTCAGGGCTCCTTGAAACCAGTGACTGTGCCTAGTGGGTAAGCCCTTGGATGGCTGTGCCATGGGCCTGCCTCTGGCTTGGAAAGAGGTGGCTATGGACTGACAGATTCACAGTATCATGGGGAGTGGGTGGTAGGCTCTCCTCAAAAGGACATGCCATGCAGCAAAAAACAAACAAACAAAAAAACAGAGATGTACCTTGCAAGATTGATTTTAGATTCCTGAGGGATCTAGGAAGTTTTCTAGGGTTTTGAGAAACCCTAAAGCAGGCCTGGTTTTAAATCCCAGTTCTGCTCTCTATTAACCATTTCACTTTGGCCAAGTTGTATGTCCTTTCTCACTGCATCTTTGTTTCTGATTGTAAATGGGAATCGATAGGATTCGTCATTACAGGGTTGTTGTGAGTGATATCTAGAAGTGAGGTGACCATATAATTTACCACCTAAACAGGGACACTTCTGAGAGGGAAAAGAAAAACTGTTAAGGAAACTTGCCAGGACTGGGGGAGACAAAAAATATTAGTAGTACCGTGTTTCACTCTCAAATGCATCCCTATTTGGGTAATAAATTCTACAGTCTCACTCCCCATAATACAGCTCTAATGGCACTTTGCACAGAGTAGGTGCTGTAGTCTTAACCTCCTTTGAACCTTCTAGGGCCCCCTCTGTCTTTCATACAACTGTTCTTTACAATTCTCCTGCATTGTGGATTGTCCTGGTGCACTATTGTCCGGGTGGCAAGATACATGATGATCTGATCCACCGATTTGTATCTGTGAAAGAATTTTTTCTTACAACTCCCCTGCAACTGCTTAAAATAGGAGTTTGGAAAGGTAGCATTGACTTCCTTAAGAGCCTTTATTTATTTATTTTTTGAGGATTTTATTTATTTGAAAGAGAGAGAGAGAGAGAGAGAGATCACAAGTAGGCAGAGAGGCAGGCAGAGAGAGATGGGGAAGCAGGCTCCCGCTGAGCAGAGAGCCCCATGCAGGGCTTGATCCCAGGACCCTGATATCATGACCTGAGCTGAAAGCAGAGGCTTGCTTAACCCTCTGAGCCACCCAGGCACCCCTTTAAGAGCCTTTATTTCAGCTCAAAGTATTCTGAGTGTTTAAGGCGTTTCTAGTTAAAATACTTAGGATTGTTGGGACACACCCTGGTGGCTATTTTGTAATATGAAATTTCACTTAAACTTGAGTATTTGTGGACACATCCTATTGTCAGAAGTTGGTCAGGATTTTCTAAATCTAGCCTGGCAGGGATAAATTAAAGAAAACACAAAATATGGGCAAGAGACCGAACAAACACTTGGAGAAAAAGATACATAGATGACAACCACACTAATTTATTTTATTTATTTAATTTTATTTAATTAAAACTACAACGAGATATCACTTCACACCTATTAGAATGGCTAAACTTTAAAAGATTGATCACAGCAAGTGTTGGTGAGGATATAGAGGAACTGGAACTCTTAGACACTGCTGATGGGAATGCAAAATGGTACAATCACTCTGGAAAAATATAGCAATTTCTTAAAAAATTAAATACATACCTTTCATATGATCCAGTCATTTCACTCGAATTTATCCATAAGAAATGGAAGCAAAGGTCCATAAAAAGACTTGCACATGAATGTTCATACAGCTTTATTTGCAAAAGCAAAAAACTGAAAACCCAAATATTCAATAAGGGGTGAGTATATACACTGTGATAGATCCTTACCATAGAATACTACTCAGCAATAAAAAGGAATTAGACTACTCTAACACGGAAGGATTTTTCTGAGTAATTTTGCTGAGTGAAAGAAGCCAGTTAAAATGAAATACACAAAGTATGGTTCCATTTACATAAAATTCTAGGAAACACACACTGATATGTAGAGACAGAAAGCCTATCAGTGGTTGCTTGGTCAGGTAGGGTAGCAAAGAGGAGAAAGAGGGAAGGGTTACAAAAGACTGGCTTTTCAGTAGACAGTGGCATTAAGTATACTATCATTGCTATCCATTTCCAGAGCTTTTTCATCATTCCAAACTGCAGCTCTGTACCTATTAAACAATAACTCCCATTAAACAAAACTCACCTTTATGTCTGTAAGTTTTTCATGACAAAATTAAATATAGTTCTTGAACATTCTACAAGGAATTAACTTTAAGTAGAGTAACATGATGGTGCAGATGTTTTCCATTTGCACTGTACCTCAAATCTGGCCACCACTTCTCACTCAAAAGAAAAGTGGGCGGGGTTTTGTGGATGACACATGGCCACTATCACACTACTGGAAAAACAGCCCAAACGGCTTGTCTCACTAATTGTAGCTCAATTGTGTCATTTGTGTGGGAAGAATGACCTAATTATCATTACTGCCTCCTGTCTAAGTTAGCAAATCACATACAAACCATTCACTTTCCTCCCTATTAGCCTCCCCCCTCCCATTCCCCTGACCCCAGTCATTCCAAAGTCCATAGCTGGTTTTTGCATTTAAAAAAATTTTTTTTATTAATTTTTTTTTGCATTTTCTTTTAAAGTTGCCTTATTCTTTTCTGTTTCAGGATGGTAAGGTGTTTGGCTTCTCTTCTCCTGATTCCATGATTTCTTCTGGCACAAGAGCCGGGGTTTGGTAAACAAAACTCTTCTACGAGGATCTCAGGGGTTGAAACATGTCCTAGGTGTGCCCAGGAAAGTGATGGCAAGAGCTGAAGTTTTGCAGATGGGCAGACCTTGGCCAGGATACTTAGGTCTGAGTTTCATTCTCATCTCTGCCACGGATATGATATCTACCTAATAGCTGTTGGTAGGGGTAAATGAGATAATGTTTGCAGGACATCTGGTACAGTGCGAGGAGCCTGGGCGAATGATGAAAGTTATGTTCTCTTCTTCCTAAGTATCAAATTACTTGGAAATCAGAGTAAAGAAAGTGGTGGGGAGAAAGCAGAACTATGGAAGTACGGAGGCCACTTCTGGCCCAAAGGAGAGTACCTATCTCTATACAAAGAGGCCACTAGATTAAAAAAATTTTTTTAAAAATAGAGCAACAGCCACCTGGGTGTTTGGACTAGCTGATTTCTGGATAAAGATGGTTGTGACGGGCGCCTGGGTGGCTCAGTGGGTTAAAGCCTCTGCCTTCAGCTCAGGTCATGATCTCAGGGTCCTGGGATTGAGTGCTACATCGGGCTCTCTGCTCAGCAGGAAGCCTGCCCTCCCCCACCTCCCGCCTCTCTGCCTACTTGTGATCTCTGTCAAATAAATAAATAAAATCTTAAAAAAAAAAAAAAAAAGCTTGTGAAAAAGAGCTGTGCGAACCAGAAAAGGAATTGAAATGCCCCAGGCTTTGCCATAGGCACAGTCCCGTTTTTTCCGCACTGCATTTAGAGGTTTAGAGACTGAGTGGGCTCAAATTTGGCCAAAAGCCTTGTCTGTTCCCGTGGCGGCAGCGGGTTAGAGGTCAGACCAACAGGTGTGAGAATCGGCGAGGTACGGAGGAAGGAGCAGGTGTGTAGGAGGAGCGCTCCCCCACCCCCCCGCCCTTGCTCTGGCACAGGAGCTCCCAGGCTGCTCGTGGTGTTCCCAGCAGCGGGTAGAAGAGCCCTGCCCCGTGTCAGAGCTCTCTGGGCCCGGAGAAAAAGACCCTAGTGGGCTTCCCTCCCTCCGCCAGCCCCGAGCGCCGCAGCGGATGCCTGGAAGTTGACGTACATTCTAGGCTGCTGGGAAGCCCCCAGGCGCCCGACGCCGGCGCTGGGCGGGCTCCAGTCCGCAAGCCTGGGCTCCGCCCCCGCCGCCCAGCCCTCTACCCAGCTGGGAGGAGGGGCCCCTAGCCGCGGGTCTCCGCGGCGTGAGGACGGGGACGGGGGCGGGGGCCCGAGCCCCGCGCCGGGAGAGAGCGCAGCGTCCGCTGCCCTTCAATTGGCCCGCCCGCCCCATAGTCGGAGAGGAGAGAGGAGGCGGCTCTCCATTGGCCCGGCCCGTCGGCCAATCCCTGAAGACCCGGGGGAGGAGGTGGGGGCAGTTCGTGGGGGGACTCGGGAGCGGAGCGGGAGGCTCTGCGGGACCCAGTCGGACCGAGCAGCCGAGGCACCGCCCGCGCCCCGCCGCCGCGTCTGGGCGTCTCCTGCACCGCCCAGGGGAGCGAGCTCCGAGCCTCTCGCGCTGCGGCCACTCCTCGGGGCCAGGAGCGGGGAACCCTAGAACGAGAAACCCTCAGAGCCGAGCGCAGCCTCTTCCCGCCTCTCGAACCACCATGACCCACTTCAACAAGGGCCCTTCTTACGGGCTCTCGGCCGAGGTCAAGAACAAGGTACGCCGGGTCTCGGGTGGAGGCGTCGCCGCCGTGGGCGAGGGGTGGGAAGCTAGACGCCGCCCCAGGGGTCCCTGGGACTGGGGCGGTGCTGGGCCGCGCGCTTCGCCTCAGCACGCCTTGCCCGTCTAGCTTTGCAGGGGGGAGACGTCGGGGCGGCGCGAGAGTGGCCGCGCTTCTCGGTCCCGTCCCGGGACTCGAATCGCGGGCGTCCCGGCGCACTCCCGGCTTTGTCCGCGCCGCTGGCTGGGACTGGTGGAGGGCGGCGAGTTCCCGGGCTCCTGGAACCCCGCAGCGCCAGCCTGCAGTTCCCGGAGCCAGACCGTGGCTGCAGCACGCGCCCCTCCGGGAAGGGGGCGCTCCTGCCTGGTCATTCGCCCTTAGGTGGGGCCCGTCGGTGCGGCCGGGGACCCAGCACGCAGACCCCGCCGTGCGCCCTGGCCCGGGCTACTGGCCGACCCAGCGTTTTCTCCCTCCCCAAACCCTGGCCGAATTCAGCCACGAGCGAAGTTAGGCGGTTACGTGGCCGAACTGGGCCCTCCATTGTTCCTTGCTTCCCGGAGAAGGGACCGTTGAGGGGTGCACCGACCCAGGGAGCCTCGGACACTTTCCACTTTTCGAATTGCGGTGCTGCTTTGCTGCTGCAGAAAACAGACAAAGCCTGAGCGCGCCGCTTTGGGAGTGATATCTGCTGTAGAGGAGATTTTTTTTTTCTTAAATAGAAGTTTGTAGTACATTAGACTTTACCGATATCAGGGATATTTTCGTGGGTTGCTTTTGTTCGGAGTATATTTGCTGAGACGGGTTGTAGTTTGGTGTGATCTGGCTCTGGTAACTCTCAGCTTTGCCACTGCCTAGCCGAAGAATGCATTGGGTTTATCTTTGGGACTTTTGGTCTGGGAAAGAGATGAGAGGCGGCCCCCTCCCCAAATCCTCTCCTTCCTTCCTCCCTCCCTCCCTGCATTCCAAGCCCATGACATCAAGGGTTTCAGGGGGGAGAGCGCAGCCAATCGGCGCGGAATTGCGCACAGAACGCTCATTGTCTCCTTTCTGCTGTTCTGGCCAAAGCGCCACAAAGGAGGGCTGCTGTGGTTTAATTCCCATTAACCTCCCGGGAGCCGAAGCTTGTCAGGATTGCCACCGCACCGTTCGACCGCTGGTAGAATACGCTGTCGGAGCTGTAACAGCAACAGCCCAGTGTCCGGGGTGTATGCGGTGTGGAGTGAATTATCGAGAGGCAATGAAGCGCACCGTTGTCAAACCCTAAGGGAGAGTTCTGTCTCTTCTCACCCTGTTACAGCCTGCGCATCACAATTCAGTTGTTAATAAATTGTGAACAATCGGTGAAGCAAAGCGTTGATTTTGGTCCCCGAATCTAAACTTGGAACGTTGAGGTCCTTTACCTTGTCAAGTGTGTTGCCCTTATTAGAAAACAGTCTTCTGAAAATTTTTTTTTTAAAGGACAGAAAAGTAAGTGGTTTGTGTCTGATCCTGCGGGTTCTTTCCAAGGCTTACACATGGAGCTTGAGGAATCTTTTCCGAGGAATCAGCAAGTCCAAACTGTTGGATGGGATACCCTGGCCTGGCTTGGGCACATTAATTTTAATTCGCCCTTGTGATTCTTGGCCCACAGCAGTTGAGTCTCTTCCTTTTGCATTGTAAATGAGGTCCCGATAACTTTGGCAGTCCTTCAAGTGACTTATTTTTCTTGGATGTTAATATCCGTATTAATTTCTTTTTGCTGACTAATGAAGCAGCTTCTGCCCTTTTCCCACTTTTTATTGAGCAGACCAACAAGGAAATGCAGAGACTGAGGTTAGATCACTATAATTATTATGCATTTTTAAAAACAGTAAAACCTCAGTTTTCAGAGCCTTTGGAAAGTTATTACAGCTTTCGGTTTCTATAACTGTGGGTTTATTCCTTTAAGCACCAAAGCCGTATTTTAACAACCTCCTTCATTTATATGAGCTTTTCGTACAGTACCCTTTCATAGGAAGTCTTTTGATCTTAACAGCACAGCAGCCCCGTGAGGTGGGAGGGATTGCTGGGGCTATCCAACATCATTTGCAGGTTGGGATGCTGAAGCTTATACAGGGTGTGCCTTGCTCAAGATCACAGAAGAAAGTTGGAATATTCTAAGAATTTTAACTCTAAAAGTGATATCTTAGTGTAGTGCTTAGGGATATTCTTAGTAAAGTCACTGTTGTCTGCCCCACCCTCCCCACTTTTGCCATCCACCTGTCACTTCTTGACATTGTGATTATTTATGCAGTGCTGTTTTCATCTGTTCTGGACTTGGAAATCAAGTATCCATGTTTGCTAGGCCTTTGTATGAGATACTGAGTTTCAACTGAGGACACAGAGCCAACAGTGGAGTGGTTATATGGAACATGAATTTTGACATCACTTGGTTCAACACCTTTTGATTTCTTCTTGCCTTTTTTTAATGTATTGTAAAAACTGATATGTTGTTTAAATGTAAGGTGTTCTCCTCCCACCCCCCCAAAGCTTCATACAACAAAATGGAAGAAATAGAAACCTCCTCAGGAAGCAGTATGGAATGGACCTTGGAGTTGAGCAGAGTTCTAGTCCTCCCTCTGCCACTTACTGCCTTGTATGATATTGGGCAAGGTAGCTGATCTCTCTGTCCTTGTTTCCTAATCAGTAGAATGGGGGGAGTGATCGTTACCACCCCTAAACATTGCATTGAGTCCGCAGTGACTATGTTGTCACCATTAGTTATTAGTAACAGAAAATTGGTAATCTAGTTCTTAGACTTGTCACTGCCTGTGTAAGTATTCCATTTCTATTAAATAAGCCTTTGGTCTTATTACATTCCAGCTGTGAAAGCAGTTCATCAATGAATTGAGGAAGCCTTTGATCTTAAGTACTTTTAATTAGTAAAATTTCAGGAAAAAATCTGTAAGCTTAAGGTACTTATTTGACAAGATGATAATACATGGCAAAACATGTCAAACTTACATATATATATTTTAATAGGCAAGAAGTTTGAAAACAGCCTAAAAAAATAGAATCCTTCAGCGTGGACTCAACAACATCTTTAAACAACTAGATCCAGTAATTTTATCTACAAAGATCGTGATAGAGTAGTAGAGTCAGAGACAGTACAGAAGCTGGTGTAGACAGTTTGGTGGGGTAGGTAGACACTCATAAAGTAGAAAGATCTTGTATGTGTTCTGCAGAGTGAGTCAGACATTTGACTGCATCTTGGGGACCAGAATGAAAAGGAAAACACCTTTGTGCCCTTTAAGCTGTGAGAAAACAGGACAGGTCCTCAAGGAAAGCACAGCATCTCCTGATGCCTGGCTCTGAGCAAGATGTTGGGGCCAGAGTAGTTCCTTGTAAAGTTGAGGACGCACTGAAGCATGCTTCCCACTAGGGGGGAGCTGAGAGGTCCTAGGAAAGTGGAGAAATGAGTTGTGGGGAGGTGGGTAGAGCTGAAGTGATCTTACCTCAGGATGTTTTTAGGGGGGAGTCTATCTGAACTATTAAGAAGAAGAATGGGATCGGAATGCATGTTCTCACCATTTCCTTCTCACATAGAATGTATGATTTAAGCAAAGTAGCTTCTCACAGAATCTTCTTGGTTACAGAATAGTAGCCCTCAGCAGCTAAAAACTATGTTGGAAGACTTAATTCTAAAATTGTAAATCACTGAAGAGTACGTGAAACAATCATACACTAATTAAATAGGACCAAATGTCCCACGAGTTCTGCCAGCCTTTCTGCCTTTGGACAAGCAGTTGCTCCAAGAACGTTCCTGATCAAGGTAACCCCAGGGTGACAGTGGACTCCAGCTGTAGTTGTACCCTAAGGTGGCCTGCCTTGTTTTGCTAGTAGAGCACCAGAATCATGGTGAAACCGTGGATGAGCTTAGCTTTAGCTTTTTCTTTTTCTTTTTTTCCCTACACCCATTGTTGGTCTTGAACTCATGACCCTAAGATCAAGAGTCCATGCTCTACTTACTGAGCCATCCCAGGTCCTCCAGAAATAGGTTTTTAATTCAAAACTTTTGTTTCTTGTCTCTTTCTACCAGCCATAAGGGTTCCAGTCTCATTCATTGATGAAATATATCAAGATCTATATTTTAGAATATAACTTGGCATGTAGTTGGTGCTCAGTATATGTTGATTTAATGAATTTCTCCATCAGGAGTAGATTTTACTATATTTAAAAATTGGAAATCAATCCTGTTAGAGTATTCATTGCAAAAGAATTCTGTAGTGCAGTGTGATATTTTGGAAGGATCAGGTGATTTTTTTTTACAGCTTCTTTTTCTTCAGTTTGTTTTATTAATATTACATTAGAAAACTTACTATCAACATAATTCCTTTGTTGTTGCTGAGGCTCTTTCTTTCTTTCTTTCTTTTTGGAGGGAGGAAAGCAAGGTTTATTTACTTTTTTAAAGATTTTATTTATTGGTGTGTCTGTGTGGCTCAGTCGTTAAGCGCCTACCTTCTGCTCAGGTCGTGATCCCCGGGTCCTGGGATTAAGCCCTACATCAGGCTTCTTGTTTGGCGGGAAGCCTGCTTCTCCCTCTCCCACTCCCCTTGCTTGTGTTCCCTCTCTCTCTGTGTGTCTCTCTGTCATTTATATAAATTTAAAAATCTTACAAAATAAACATTTATTTATTTGACGGAGACCACAGTAGGCAGAGCAGCAGAGGGAGAGGGAGAAGCAGGCTCCCAACTGAGCAGAGAGCCCGATATGGGGCTTGATCCAGTGACTCTGGGATCATGACCTTAGCCAGAGGCTGACACCTAACCACTTAACCACTGAGCTACTTGGGCACCAGGCAAAGTTTATTGAGCAATAACAAAGTGGTGGTACAAAGCTCCTGAGGAGAGAGCCCCTGAGGCTCTCTCTTAGACTCCCAAATTGGGGAGGAACAGTAGAAGTCTCCTTTGGAAGGCTCTGTGGGGTGCCAGCATCTCCCAAAGACCACCTGCAAAGCGGTCATTCAGCTGACCTGGGTGGGACATGCCCTCTTTTCCCCCCCTGTCTTGACCAAAACGGTTAAAGAAAATACATTTGCTAACTTGAGAAGGGGTACCCTGCTTTCCTCTTTAAAATGCTGAAACTTCTTTACTCTGGAATTCTTTTTTTTTTTTTTAAAGATTTTATTTATTTATTTATTTGACAGAGATCACAAGTAGGCAGAGAGGCAGGCAGAGAGAAAGAGAGGGAAGCAGGCTCCCTGCTAAGCAGAGAGCCCAATGCGGGACTCCATCCCAGGACCCTGAGATCATGACCTGAGCCGAAGACAGCAGCTTAACCCACTGAGCCACCCAGGCACCCCTACTCTGGAATTCGAATGAGGATTATTAATCAAGCTTGCTGTCCTGTGACTCAGCTTTTTCTTTTTTCTTTCTTTCTTTTTTTAAATTTTATTTTATTTTAGGGAAAGAGCACTTGTGGAAAGGCAGAGAGAGAGAGAGTCTCAGGCCAACTCCCTGCTGAGCGTGGAGTCCAGTCTTTTGAGGGGCTCATTCTCACCACCTTGAGGTCATGACCTGAGCCAAAACCAAAAGTGGGACACCCAACCGACTGTGCCACCCAGGCGCCCCAGCCCACAGTTTTTTACACTGTTTCCTTTGTGGCAGTTGTAATATTTGTCAGTCTCTGTCCACTTTTTTAGATTTCAAATATAAGCTTGACAGTGGGCAGTGGGCCTGGCTGGCTTAGTTGGTGAAGCATGTGACTCTCTTGGGATCCTGAGTTGGAGCCCCATGTTGGGTGTAGACCTTACTTACAAAAAAAAAACACAACCAAAAACCTAAGCT
Organism: Neogale vison; assembly: GCF_020171115.1. Lineage (NCBI taxonomy): Eukaryota > Metazoa > Chordata > Mammalia > Carnivora > Mustelidae > Neogale > Neogale vison. The sequence goes on along the minus strand of NC_058092.1, from coordinate 81,143,149 downwards.
TGATGAGGAGGATCTTGCTGCTGTAGTCATCAACCAGGAGTGCATCCTTTCTCCCCTGACCTTTTCCCTTCCACAATGCGATCATGGGGGCTAGTGAGCTGAGTTTTTACTTCAAAGTGTACTGTGAACCATGATTATTATCTGTAACATTAAAAAAAAAAAATGAAGCGCGATTGGATGGTTTTGATTTTTCAGCCAGCTACCATTATACCCAGGAGAATAAGAAGATGCTTTATTTACCTTCTCAGTACAACTAGGTGGTGGGAGGGAGCTTGTCCTTAGGTTTTTGGAGAATTTCTTTTTCTTCTAGGCATTAGCCTCCTGTGGCATATTCCCACATGCTTGCTTCTTCTTAACTCCAAATTCCTAGCCATAGAGGGCTTTTAGCTATAACTTGTATGTACTTGTGCTCAGGTTTTGGCTGAGGATTTCCTGAGCCCAGAGTAGATCCTGGTTGTCTGTGGGGCCTGAAGCTTACACAATTTGGGGAGGAGGAGGAGATGTCAGGGGTTCTAACAAATACAAAAATACATGGCAGATTTTATGAAAACGGATGACCTTGGGAATTCTCGTTAACTCGCAAATGGCAGTTAATCTTCTCTGGGTTTTTGTCATGAGAAAGTAGAACCTGGTGGCTAAGAACGTGGAGTCTTGCTTCTGCCCCTGACTCGGTGACTTCGGGCACGTAACCCCTGTCTCATCTGTAAAATAAGAATATGGAGATATCTATCTTTTATATGGTTGTTGGAAGTCAGTAAGGTGGCCAGTCCATGTAAAGTGTTGAGCCTCGTGCCTGGACCCAGAAGTGCACATGATGTAAATGTGATCCACTGTTCCCACTTTGTTGGCGGGTTCCCAGCTGATTCGGTTCAGTCCTGTGTTCTGAGCTTCTCTTATCTTCTAGCTACTGAGATGATCTCCAGGACTCGGGCTTTCATTCAGGAATCTGTTTGTACCTGAATGAGGCTTCAGGCAGATAAGGGACTACGATGCCTAGCAACATCTCTGGGTTTTGCTTCTGTGTCAGGAATAGGATCTGCCCCTAGAGTCCTTATCCAAGACTCCTTCCCCTGGTGGCCTGTGTTCCCTCTGTGAAATCCTGGGGCCTCTAACCCTGTTCTCCTTCTCCATGCTCCCCTTGTCCTTGTCCATGCTCCCCTCAGAGCCAGGGGCTTCTGTGGAAAGCTAGAGGCTTCACTTTCTGGCTGAATTCTGTTTGGCTTTCTCTTAAGAGATTGATTTCCGCTAAACAAGATAAGATAGCTCTTTCTTTTCTTGGTTTCAGAGAGGCCTCATACTCCTCCACAGAGGGCTGACAAACATATTTACCTCTTTGTGTTTCTTTTCATTCTTTTTTAAAAGATTTTAGTGTTTTAAGTCCTCTGTGCACCCAGCGTGGGGCTGGAACTCAACCCTGAGATCAAGAGTCACAGCTCCACTGACTGAGCCCACCGGGCACCCCTGCCTTTTTGTGTGAAGATTTTGGCTGTCACTGTAGGCCTTCTGTTGTAAATGGTCTGTTGAGGGCTCCACCTAGACCTGTGTGAAGTAAGTCCATGAGCTCAGAAGACTTAGTTTTCCTTCGTGAGGCAGGGAGGGCCCTTCTTCAGTGTCTTCCTTGGGCTGAGGGAAGTTTCAGGGTGCGATGCTCCCAGCAGTCTGCAGTGGGCAGGCCAGAGAATTCGAGGCAGAAGTGCAGACAAAAAAGGAGGTATGTGGGCTTGGATGGACTCTATGGGTGAGACACAGCCTAAGCATTTATGGCCGTTTTCCTCTCCTCCCTCACAAATTTCTGGAGGATCCTAGTCGTGGAGTGGCTCCACGGAGAGCTGGCTGTGATTTCACTGTTGTTTCTTTCCCCTTCCCAAATGTTTGGACACTGATTTTTCCTCATTGTCCCGAGCCTCTGAGCCTGCTTCGTGCTGCACAAGGCTCCACACAACCGGGTGGGGGGGAGTGGGGAGCAAGTGTGTGCTTCCCTAGTGCAGTTTTCCCTCCCTCCTTTTGTTTCACATGGGAGGAAATAGGAGAGGAAATAATCAATACCATGTGTAGTAAGTCTCTCCTAATTCAAACATGTGATTCCACTTTGAATGCAAAAATAGCAACAGCAATCATGGTTCTAATCGAGTATAGAAATTATACTTAGGTTAAACATCCCATTGTGAGCTTGTTCGTGTCCTTGGCCCTTAGCAGCTAAGCTGGAACTCTACGGCCTTTCTCGAGAGTTCACAGATGGCCACATCTCTTCCCTTGAATGGCCCGTTCTCTGCTCTGAAGACTGGAGAGCATTTGTCTCTGCTTTTTCCTTACCTTTTTTAAGAGACCCGTATGTTATATCAGACCCTCAGCCCCACCTCACCTTGGCCACGCACACACACAACCCCGTGCACACACAGCCACACACGCGTGTGCACTTCGCCAGTCAGGCTTTCATTTTGCATTTGTTTACTCTCTTGGCTTGATTCTTTTTCTTTTCCTCTTTCCAGCGACCGCTCTGCTGTTGACACCCTTTCCTGCATTCCGTCTTATAGCACCTTCTAAAACAACGCGTGTCGTAGGAGGCTCTTTTTATAGGGGCCAGTGGTGGAGTTACAGTGTTTTTAGTCTGAGACATCTCTGCCAAATATCTTATTATGAACTTCTGAACCATACCGGCAATGCCCTTTGAGACTGCAGATTCCCCATGGGCTGGTTTGAATCAGTGTTTTTTCTTTAGCTCTGCAGCCTATTCCGGTGCCTCAGTCAGCTACGGTGGTGGTGGTGGAAGTGGCTTTCGCAGGCACCCTTGCTTCTCCGTGACTGGAGAGGACTTCATGGGAAGCCGCAGAGTCTAAGCCTGCTGGCTAATCCTCCTCCCGCAGACAGCACAGCTCTGGGCTGTAGGCTCTGGGTATGGTGTGGGGAATGTCTATTGGGGCATGTTTAGAAGGGAAGGGGTAGGAGAGCATCTGGTGGAGGAGAAGACATAGCCTTGGAGTCAGACCCAGCTGACGGGCCAAATCCCTGTGGAGCCCGTGACTTTTTGATGCGCCATCTCTGTATGACGCCATCTTCCTTGCCTGTGGGAGCCTCTTGTCTTTGTACTCTGATTTTGTGAATGAAATAGTTGTTGTGAAGGATGCAGACAGTACCAAAATATGGAAGTGAAAGTATCCTGTATCCCTTCCCCAAGCCAGCCACTTGTGCAACTCTGAGTATCAGTCGACCGTTGTAGAACTGCATCAGAGTCTGTGGTAATGGATCCCCGTTACTGATTCATTACCTCTCTTCTCGTGGATGTTTCCTTCAAAAGTGCTTGTGTAGAAAAGAGCGTAACTTTTGACCCAATGCTCATAAGTGTTCTAGGTGGTACCAAATGACTCTCTAGAAAAAATCAGTTTATACTTCCCACTAAAGTTATGAAAGGGAAGGTGGTTCTCCTCTTGATGATAAAAACAAAACAAAACTGGATCAGGCTGGCCTTGCCAAAATTCAGATCACTTGCTTTAGTTCATTATCATGAAGTCACAAGTCACTGACATTTGGGACACCTATTCTCCCTGCCACCACCCCACCACTCAGGTGAGACTTGGCAGCAGACTGAGGTGGGGGCATCATTTATGAATTATTTGATAATGAGCAGACTTTTAAAAATATGTATTTTATTTATTTATTTGAGAGAGGGAAAACAAGCATGAGAGAGAGAGCGCGTGCAAGCACCAGAGGCGGGGAGAGGGAGAAGCAGGTTCCCCGCTGATGAGGGAGCCCAGTGCTGGGCTCAGTTCTGGGACCCTGGGATCATGACCTTTGTTGAAGGCATGCGCTTCACTGACTGAGCCATGCAGGTACCCCCGGTAGTTTTTTTCTTCTTTTAAAGATTTTATTTATTTGAGAGAGAGAGAATGAGCTAGGAGGAGGGGGAGGGACAGACAGAAACAGACTCCCCACTGAGCAGGGAGCTCAACATGGGGCTCAATCCGAGGACCCCGGGATAATGACCTGAGCCGAAGGTAGACACTTAACCAACTGAGCCACCCAGGTGTCCCAAATAATGAATGGTTTTTAAAATAAAAGCCTAGGCAGCATCAGAATGATTTCTTACCAAAATGGTTGTCAAATAGTGTCAAGTGATTGTTCTGTGTGATATATTGAATTAGAGGAAATCTTTTTGGTATCCAGACAGGAATGGCCAGCAAAGCACAGAAGGATAAGGGTTGACATTTATTAATTTCTTCATGTTTATATGAATTAAGTCATTGATTCTCCCCAACAATTCTCCCCAACAACTCCCCAAGCCGTTAATGATCTCTGGTTTACAGGTGAGGAACAGTGGAACTGGGACTCCAGCCTGAGCATTCAGCTTCCGGAGCCCATGCTCTTCACTGTTTTAATCAGAAGCCAGAACTCAGGGAGAATTGGCAGCTTTCAAGGGGAAAGGGAGGAGGCAGGCCAGAGAAGGAACTTGGGGATGATGTCCTTTAACAAGAAGCCACAGGAGGAGAGGTTGGAGGGGTTTTCTGGAGTGCTGCAGAAACACACCACTGGATTTGGCTACTGAGGGGGTCCCTGGTGACCTTGTGAAAAGATGATCTTCAGTAGAGTAAATTTCCAGAGGCTTCTGGAAGAAGTACTAAATGGAGAGGTTTGTCCTGAAATGAAAGAGAAACAGGACAGTATTGGAAGCTGGCAGCAGGTTTAATCAAAGATGTGCCTTTTGGGGTGCCTGGCTGGCTCAGTTGGAAGAGCATGTGACTCTTGATCTTGGGGTCCTGAGTTCAAACCCCAAGATGGGTGTAGACATTACTTAAAAATACATGTATTTGACTTGACCAAAAATCTGTCACAGAATTTTGAGACCCATTAAAACAAAAGTTTAATGAGAAAAAAAAAAAAATACATGTATTTGTGCTTGTTGTGGTGAGCGTTGCCTACCGTACAGAGAAGTGGGATCATGATGCTGGACATCTGAAACTATGTAACACTGTGTGTCAGCTATACTTGGGGGTAAAAAAAAAGATGCAGTTGTTTCAAATAAGGTGGCAGGTTGTCTATACCCACTCATGGACCAAGTTAAGGGGAAGGACTCAACACACAGGGTGAGGGGATCCAAGGCCATGGAGGGAAGAAGGTTCCAGTGGAAAGCGGGGAAGGACATGGAAGAGGACGGGAAACAACTGAGGTGGAGGAGACATCTCCTGTGCCATTGTTGGGTTCACCCTCTTCTGTGAAAGCAGGGTGTAACTGTACTCCTGACCTTGTCTTCCTGGAGCTGCGAGAAGGCGCGAGGGCTGAGGGTGCATGCCGTGGCCGCAGGAGGAGAGGGGCCAGGCCGGCCAAATAGGCTGTTGACCCAGTGACTTCTCTCTGCTGAGTCCTGCCGAGGTCCCTTGGCTGCCTGTGTGCCACTCGCTGTCCTCATTCCCTTGGCCCTTGGTCTGGAAGGGATGCAGAGGTGGGTTTATTCTGTTCTATGCCTGGGTGTCTTAGCAAGCCTTCGAGATATAGCCTTCGCGAGACCTTTGTCCCCTGCTCTCAGCTTGTGTTACAGTCAGGTAGAACGTGGAATTAGCCTTGTCAAGATGTGACCTCATCCCAGTGTCCTCCTGGACTTCAGAATTGGAAAAGGGAACTGTGGTCACACTTTTTTATTTTTATTTTTATTTTTAGGAACTCTGTCAATCTTGTTAACTATTGCCTTTTTTGTTTCAGTATGTAAGAAGCTTGTACCCTAGTTTGTATCTATCCTGTCTTTGGTGGCACTTGTATAGGACTTGGTGACATGAAGGTGTTTCAGCCTTACTTTCGACTTCATCTTTTTTCATACTCCCCGTTAAAGTAAAGTGAACCAAGACCTTTTTACTTACTTAGGGTCTCAGCAAGTTGAGAGTCCTATATCTTCATATGCTATTTCATGATGTAAGTTAGAAAAAAATTTTTTAAAAAGAGGAACTGGGAAATTCTGTCCTGCCTTTTGATGGAAATTTTGTATCTGATGTTCACTGAGAAAAAGGCCCTGGTATCTTGCACAGTTAATGTCTCTGGAAGACTCCTGTGACATCTCACTGGTCAGCATCTAGCCCGTGTTTCAGGTGAGGTATTTGAGCTCTGTTCTTCACTGTTGGTGTACAGCCAGCTCTCTCAAAGGGACAGACGCGACTGTAGTTAGAAGAGACATTCATGAGCTGAGATGTAGCTGAGATGTATTGAAGGCTGCTTGAAAGGCTGGTGTCCTGCTTCTCCTCAGCCTCCTTTCCACCCATGGCCCATCAGGAGCTCAGGGTGAGGGGGTGGTGTGACGCACTTCTGGGGTGGGCACCTGGGAGCACTTGTAACTGTGGGCAGTGATGTGGGAGCAGAGGGTGTTTTTCCGGGTCAGTGGAGGTGAGTTCCTTGCAAATACAGTGTACACTTGGGGCCTGGAGGTGGATTTCATGGCCCCCTTAGGTCACAAGACCCATCCTACGAAGCAAACTTGCTATATCACTGATGAGGAGTGAGTGTGCATTCCACAGCTATGGAAATGTCACTGCCATGATGTCCCTTGTGATTAGAGAAACAAAGGACAGCTTCCGGCTGTCCACATGCCCACTCACAGGTTATGTGGGAGGCCCCAGATGCCGCTGAGGATGCAAGTGCCTGAAGATGCAGACGGCCGTAAAAACCCCGGAGGCCCGCGGGTCTGATGAGCCCGGAGTGAGGCAGAGCCTTAGATCCTGGACGTGAGATGAAGGAAACAAAGCTCAGAAGAGCATCTCTGTTTTTTCATCTACTTTGCCCATGAGGCTTCAGGGTCAGTCCCCTTTTATCAGGATTTCTGCAGCAACACCAAATTCAAGACCCAGCCAGCCTCCTTCCAAAGCAAGAGAATGTTCTCCTGCAGGCTTTGTCCCCCAGCTGTGCTTGGCCCACACTCTGCACTTGCTCAGTTCCTGCATGGATCCAGTGTGCCTCCCTAGTAGTTCCAGCGTGCCATTCAGAATAGATGGACTTCCTCTTCTATGGGACTTTTTTTTTTTTTTTTAAGATTTTTTTTTTTTTTAAAGATTTTTATTTATTTATTTGACAGAGAGAGAGATCACAAGCAGGCATAGAGGCAGGCAGAGAGAGAGAGAGAGAGAGAGAGGAGGAAGCAGGCTCCCTGCCGAGCAGAGAGCCCGATGCGGGACTCGATCCCAGGACCCTGAGATCATGACCTGAGCCGAAGGCAGCGGCTTAACCCACTGAGCCACCCAGGTGCCCTAAAGATTGTTATTTTTAAGTAATCTCCATACCCAGAGGTGGGGCTTGAACTCACAGCTCCCAAGATCAAGAGCTGCATGCTCCACTGACCGAGCCAGCCAAGCAACCCTATATGATTTTCATCTGAGAGTTCAGATGGTGCCAGCCTGTTTGTTCTGTGGCCCCCACAGCTGCTTGCAGGTTCTAGATAGCCACTCCTGACTGGCCAGTCTCTCCTTAAGGGTTGTGGGTGATTTTTCTCCTCTTTTCTCCATTCAGTTTGCCTCTTCTGGAAACTGATGTCAGTCTGTCAGTGGCCCCTCTTAGAGTACAGTACTCAGAACTGATGACAGTCGTGCTGCGGATATGGCTGAACCTGCTAGGGTCCAGTGGGATTATAACTAACTCCTCTGTTTGACTCCAGAGCACTGTGAAGAGGCAGACGAGGCACCTTCCTATCAGAGGAGTCGAATCCTTGCTTTGGCAAGTTGGTTTTTGGTTTTTATAAAGTCAGGATGACAATGATTACGTAACATTTTCTAGTCCACATACTCCTCTCATGCCTGTTTTAGGCACATAATCCTCTCCTTGGTTACCTCGTAGAGCTGTTGTTATCAAGCACAGAAGACAAGCACTAGTATTTTATAAAGAATTGTGACCTCTGCAGACCAAGACAGCATTAGCTTCTGAGTTGTTTAGCTTATGGAGTATGTGTGACCAGTTAGTTCTACAACTTGTAGGATTTTATATGTATCTGGAATAATTAAGCTGTGATTTCCTGAATCTCAACTTCATTTCTTTTGAGCTATTCCCAGTTTAATTTTCCATACGTTTAAGAAGTATGTCCAGCAGTTTCCAGGTTGCCGGTTGTTCGTTTGTTAACCAGAATCGAAGAGACTTGGACACCTGGGTGATGCAGTCTGTCGAGCATCCGACCCTCTTTCGGCTCAGGTCCTGATCTCAGGGTCTTGAGATGGAGCCTCCCATTGGGCTCTGTACTCAGTGTGGGGTCTGCTTGAGATTCGCTCTCCATTCTCCCCCTCATTTGTGTTCTCTCTTTCAAATAAATAAATCTTTAAAAAAAAATCTCTGTCTATATATATGTATATAAAAACCCAGAAGAGAACAGATCTAAATCTAAGCCTGAGGGTACATAAGCCGGGAGCTCCTCCCGCCCTGACGCAGGTCCGCACAGTGGGCACGGTTGTTGCTTCCGAGCAGGCCCTGCTTCTAGAGTTACTGAGCTGGCCATAAGGAGTGCCATAGACATAAGGACTCTTATGAGAAAGTAAAACAAGTATGTCCCTAGTGATCCATCTAAGATTACTAGATTGGTAGATCAAGGAGATGTGGCGCCTATAAAAACCAGCAGCATTCAAATGCAGATGCCTTTCCGAAACAAGATAGATCTTTAAATCTGTAGCTTTTTCTTGTTGGGTCCTTCTGTCAGTGGATGAAAAGTCATTTGTTGAGTACCCACTGTGGGCCACATGCAGCAGGCACGTGCTCTAGGGGTACAAGAGGACTGAAGCCTGTGCTGCTTCCACGGAGAGGACATCGGCACGTTGCACGTGGCTTGCCATAGTTGTGCTGGCCCCTGGAGATGGATGACTGCCTCCCCTCGGCACCCCCTCCCCAGGTCCCTGCACACCCTCTCTCGAGGAGCCCATCTAGCATGCCAGCAGGTTCTTTGGTCTGTACTAGAGACACCCTTGCCTTTTGGGTGAGGGTCAGGGTGCAGCGGCCCCACATCTAGATTCCTGTTCTTTGGTTTGTTGAGGTTTCTCACATACTGAGCTGTTTAATATGTGCATCTTTGTTCATCGTTCTTTCTGAGTCTAGATTCTTCTGGGAATCCAGCCTCTAGGTGTGACTCCTACTTGTTGGGATTTGAAATTTCAAAGTACAACTTTTATTTATTTAAGATGTCTTATTATTATTTTTATAATTTTATAATTTTAATTCCAGGTTAATTTTAATTCCACTGTAATTCCCATATAGCGTTGTATTAGTTGTAGTTGTGCAGTATTCAACTCCCCCCCCCCCATCCCCATCCCCCTCCCCTCAGGTAATTGTCTGTTTGTTCTCCGTAGTTGAGTCTGGTTTTTTTTGGATTGTGTCTTTCTTTCTTTCTTTTTTTTTTTAACTCCTTTGCTCATTTTTTTTTTTTTCTTGTTTTTGTTTCACACAGTTATATGGTTATTTGTCTTTCTCTGACTGGCTTACTTCCCTTAGCATAATACTTTCTACTCCATCATTGCACATGGTGAGATTTCTTTTTTTTTTTATGGCTGAGTAATACTCCATTGCATACGTGGGCACTTCAGTGTGTGTGTATATTAGTATATATACCACTTTTTTTTTTTAAGAGTTGATGTATTTGACAGAGAGGGAGAGAGAGCACAAGCAGGGGGAGCAGCAGGCCCCCCACTGAGCAGGGAGACTGATGTGGGACTTGATTCCAAGACCCTGAGATCATGACCTGAGGCAAAGGCAACCACTTAACCGAATGAGCCACCCAGGCACCTCAACCCTTTCTTTATTTGTAGATCTGTGGATGTGTGCTTGGACTGCCTGCATAATTTTTCTGTGGTAAATAAGCTGCTATACACATGGGGTGCATGTATCTTTTGAATTAGTGTTTTTGTATTTTGGGGGTAAATATCCAGTAGTGCAATTACTGGATCAGAGGGTAGCTCTATTTGTAACTTTGGAGGGAACCTCCATACTGGTTTCCACAGTGGCTGCACCAGTTTGCATTCCCACCAGTAGTGCAGAGAGTTTCCTTTTTTTCCATATCCTCACCCAACACTTCTTGTTTCTTGTGTTGATTTTTGCCATTCTGCCCCGCACGAGATGGTATCTCATTGCAGCTTTAATTAGCATTTTGCTGATGATAACCGATGTTGAGCACCTTGTCATGTATCTGTTGGCCATCCGTATGTCTTCTTTGGGGAAATGTCTCTGTGTCTTATGTCCTCTTTTTAATGGGAGTTTTTGTTTTTTGGGTTCAAAGTCCAACTTTGAACTAGGTATATTTTAGTGTAGTCTGAAGGTCGGTTTCTAGATAGAGAAGACAAAACTGACATTTTATTCTGCATTTTCTTAATCGTTTATTAGTTATTTTGTTTGCTTTAGGCAATGGCCCAACTCCTCTTAGGTTATTTTAAAAACTTTGTCAGTTTCATAGTATTGGCACACTGAATCATAATGTCTTTGTATTTATTTGAGTATACATATTTGGAGAGAAAAAAATTGTGCTGGTGCCATATGCTGTATCTGAAGATCTGGCTGTCCTTCTGAGAGAAGGACCCAACTTTGAAAATACTCGTAGGCTCTTCCTAGGCCGGTGCTCTCACCTAGGAGAAGGCCATGTTCAGTTCCACAGGAAGATCCTAAGGCCCAATGGCAAGACGCTGGATGAGTTTGAGTCCAGCATCTGCCAGGCCTTCCTTGAGCTGGAGAGGCAGTTGGCCCTCAGAGCCCCGCTAAAGGAGCTGAATATAACAGCAGCCAAGGAAGCAGAGGTTGGCGGTGGTTGGAAGATTATCATCTGTGTTCCCATTCCTCAACTGAAATCTTTTCCAGGAAATCCAAGTCCAGCTAGTCTGTAAACTGGAGAAGAAGTTCACTAGGAAGCATATTATGTTGTCTTTATTGCTCAGAGGAGAATTCTGCCTTCGCCAACTTGAAAACGGCCATACAGAAAATGAGCAGAAGTGTCCCAGTGTCCGCACTTTGACAGCCGTGCATGGTGCAGTCCTGGAGCACTTGTTTTTTCTAAGCAAAATTGTAGGCAAGAGGATCCACGTGAAGCTGAATGGCAGTCTGCTCACAAAGGTTCATTTGGATAAAGCACAGCAAAGTGACATGGGCACAAGGTTGAAAGTTTCTCTGGTTTCTCTAAGAAGCTCACCAGCAGGGATGTTAACTTTGAGTTTCAAGAGTTTCAGTTGGGGAAAAAAAGCTCTTAGGTGTCCTTCCTCTTTACCTGAGACAAATACGGTTTTCCACAGCTCTGGAATATATAAGCATTCCCCATCAGATCTTAAGCACAGTTCACACCATAGAGTCTCAGATTTTGTAGTGACCTTGAGGAAGGCATGCAGGCTACCTTGACCTTATACCAAATGTAAAGGGATTTTCTCTAGAATTCCCACCTCTACCCCGTAAGAAAGAATTTCTGCTTTTTATTTTTATTATTATTATTTTTAAAGATTTTATTTATTTATTTGAGAGAGAGAGACAGTGAGAGAGAGCACGAGCGAGGAGAAGGTCAGAGAGCAAAGCAGACTCCCCATGGAGCTGGGAGCCCGATGTGGGACTCGATCCCGGGACTCCAGGATCACGCCCTGAGCCGAAGGCAGTCGTCCAACCAACTGAGCCACCCAGGCGTCCCGAATTTCTGCTTTTTAAAAAGTAGTTACTTCATCCTATCCATTAGCAGTAATCTGAAAGAATGAGAATGTGGGATGCAAAGATAGGCAGGAGTGAGCTTTGAGATGAGTGGTGATGTGTGGTATCCCAGATGAGTCCCAGTGGAACTTTTTGAACTGTAGACAATAAAGTGAATAGGCAGCAGTGGGGTTTGGTTAATAGAAAGCTTTGTACCTCTGTACTCAAGCCCACATAAGAGGAGAGCATTAAATTGATGTGTCGGGCATGGAAATGCGCCCTTCCTTACCTGTGGAACCAGCTTCATGCTCCCAGTGGTCCTGGAAGGAAGACTACCTATCAGAAATGCGGTCATCAGGATTAGGTTACTTATTTAGGTCACACTAGAATTGGGAACACAGTTTTGGGAACTTTTAAAAGTTTGACTTCAAGGCCTGTGATCTTGTTTGTTGTATCTATAAGTGAATCTTAAGTGAATCTTAAAAATTTGCAAAGGTGTGTATGTGGTGGGGGTTAAGTAGGTAAGAAAATGTTAAAACCTGTTCATTGTCTTGCACGAGGTTTAAGAATGGCAGATGATGAAGAAGGGAAGAGGCATCATGGTATTTCAGATGGGAACCTATTTGGCCCTTTGACAGTGGTAGTCCCAGTGGGTTCTGTTCTTTATTTTAAGGTTTTGTTTTTAAGTCATCTCTGCACCCAACATGGGGCTCAAACCCAAAACCCTGAGATCAAGAGTCATGTGCCCCATCAACTGAACCAACCAGGCTCCCTTCTATTCTTTTATTTTAAATACCCTACATTATTGTTGTTGTTACAGTTTTGCAAATGTCTTAACACACCTTATTAATAGGTATTTGTTGGGGTGCCTGGGTGACCTAGTCAGTTGGGCGTCTGACTCTTGATTTCGGCTCAGGTCATATCTCAGGGTCGTGAGATTGAGCCCCGCATGGGGCTCTGTGCTCAGCATGGAGTCTGCTTGTCCTTCTCCTTTCCACTGCTTTACATGCATGCATGTGGATTGGGCCTCAGGGGTGGGCTGCCGGTTGGGCAGGTAGTTTGCTTGTTTCTCTCCCTCTGCCCCTTTCCCTGCTCGTGCTCCCTCTTTCTCAAGTAAATAAAATCTTTAAAAAAAAAAAAAAATCCGTGACACTGGAACACTTGAAAGAGAGGGGAGCTGCATTGAATGGGATTGTACTTAGAGGGTTTGGAGTAATGCTGGATTATCTTGGTGGTGTGCAACAGGGAGCCTAGTGATCCGGAATTGTCTGCTTCCAGGTTTTACCAAGCACTGTGATAAGAATACATTGTGAGGAGTATACAGGAAGGACACGTCTTCATTCTTCAGTAGATTCTAGACCATCCCTGGGCATAAGTAGGGCCTTCAGTTCTCGTACGTTATCTCTGTGATCACGGTCCCTTGTGCAGGGGGCACCCCCACCTTTTCACTGAATTGTACTTAGGGATATCTTGTTGAGGTGTTTCTGAAGCTCAGTGTCCCTCTCTACTCTGTTACCCCTTTTAGGGATGCTGGTGGGGGCCCTTCTCAGGCCTCAGTGCCTGGGAGGGATGGCTGTTGGCAACCAGCAGGCCTTCATCTGATCTCCGGGCTCCCTTTACTGTTATAAAACGTAGGCCCTCAGGGGTGGTGCCTGTGAAGGTGGCCTGGTAATTGTGCTGTTTAATCCTTGTTTCACCCTAATATATGTGTGCCCGTGGGAGAAGTGGCAGAATACAGGTGCTTGTCTCTGGGGAAGGAGTAGGATAGAGGGTAGGAAGTGAAGAGAGACTTGGGCATTTTCACAGTCTCGGTGCTCTTCGACTTTGTTTCCATCATCTCTTTCCCAAGGAAAGTCTAGAGAAGTTTTTCCCAATTGCCTTCTGACTCCCATCAAATTTAGTACCAAGGAACAGAGTTTGTTGGGGTGGATTACAGGTGATTGTACTGTCTACGGGGGATTTCACTGCCCTCCACAAGAACCCATTTTCACCCCTTTGGGGGAGCAGTATTACTCCCTTGAAAATGCACTCTACATATTATTGTACTGTTTATTATTATTTTTTTAAGCAAGTGTTATTTTAGAGATCCAAAAGAACGGTCATGCAACTAGACAGGTTTGAGCTGCCCTTGAACTAGAGGGTGACTCCACACTTGTGCCCTTCGTTTTGGAGGGAGGAAGGGACAAGTAGAAGGCTGATGCCACGCTCAGCTGGAGCTTCAGGCCCAGCGTGGGAGGAAAGGGGGCAACTGAAGATGCCAGCGTGGTGGGAGCAAAACTGGCAGGAGGGCGGTCACCCAGCCCCAGTGCCCCAGAGGCCTTTTTCCATCCTCATCTTCTCCACCTCTTGACTGATTGCTCCGGCAAGGGGGCTGTTGGTGAGCTTCAGTGAGAAGCCCACAGCTGGTGTGCTAGTGTGCCTCGTCAGGGTAGGTCAGTCGCTGGGAAGTGCGCCTGCCCCTGAGAAAGCCGGCGGGGGGGGGGCGGGGGGGCACGGGCAGGGCTCTGGAGAAGTCGTGTTCAGTGGTGTTGTGTGGTGAGGGGTGGCGGGGGGGAGGAGGCATGGCTGAGAAAAAGGGGGCTACTGTGCACTCCAAAGGCCCCCGGCAGAAATTCTGAGAAAGTGGCTTGGGAGGATCAGAGAAAATAAATCTTGGAAAAGAGCAAAGAAAACGATATTTATAAATAACTTGGAAGAGTGATTTTTAAACAAGTCAGAGTGAAATTTCCACAGTGTATTAATGAAGTAATTTTTTAAGCTAATTTTCTTGTTTCAAGAAGAAAATGTCCACATTTTCTGCACGATGTTCAGAAAATAAAGCTTTTTAGATGGAAATAGTGAATAACTTGTATTGGCCAAAGCTTACTTGTTATTTTTAGTTGCTCTCAGTCCCTCAACTTTAAAAGTCGTGCATATCAAATGTTAAAAAAAACCCGTGTAGTTAAAGAATATAACCACATTTGCTTGGGTTGTGTTCTGCTACACTTTTTTTATAGGAAATGTTCCCAATTTCCGTGTCCTGTGGAACAGTGCTGCAGGCCAGCAGCTAAAAGACAATTTGAAATACACTTTTCCCCTAGATGGTATCATGGGATTTTTTTTTCATTGTAAACTTTATTTTAAAAAACAAATACCTACTCTTAAATTTTGAATTCTGTTTATCAGGCCTGTCTGCAGGAAGCTCACTTATTTAAAAAATATTAGCAGTACTTGGGTAGAAAAATCCTTGCTGCCCCTTCACATAAAGAAAGACCCTATGCTCGAACCAGCAGTCACAAAATGTGGATGCATACCGTCTCTTTATTTTTAGTTTACTACTTGGGGGCTTGAGCTTTGCATGTATGTGCTTAAAATTTTTTTCTGTGCATGTGCTACTCCACTAATGAAGGCCAGAGACAGGGTCAGCTGGCCAGAGCCCCATCTTGCAACTGGTCAGTGGTAGAGTCAGGATTTGAACTCTGGGACCAGCTGATTTCAGTGCTTGTTCTCTCATCATTCCCTTGATGAGAACAGTTAACAGAGAAGATGAAGTTCTCTCTGGCTCTAGGAAATTTAAAGTTAGATGTATAATCACTCTGTGGTTTGGGGCACAACATTGAATCTGTCGAATGCATTTGAATATATAAAACATAAATATGCTTTTATTTTTTTGTTGTTGTTGAATAATACGGTCTCATTTGGTCTTCTCTCCCCAAAAACACCCAAAACTCTGCCAGCGTAACTTCATTTCTACGTTTGAAAAAATTAAAAGAGAACAGATTTCCTTACAATTTTTGCTGGTTGACCAAACAGTTTAGAAAACTTAGACTGGGAAGAGACCTAGTGTACTCACGCAGTTCAACCTTCTTGTTGTGTAGACAAGAAATGGATTAGACGTTAGTTAGATGGATTAACTATGAACTGTGGCCCTAGCAGGATGGCTGGAGCCAACTCAGAGCCAAGGTAGAACCCCTCCTACCCTGTTAGTCTTGAGGTTCATTGAAATGAACTTCCGAGAGTGCTTTGCTTTTGAAAAATACTCAACTCCAGATTGCTTTCTACAGCTAATGCTTAAGGAGTACTTGGTTTTCTTCTTTGCCTTTCCCTTTCCATCCATACCGTAACCCTTGCCCACTGCCCACATTTATAGTTTTTGTTCTAGTCACTTAGAACAAGAATCCAGTGTGAAAATATAGGCAAGTCTTAAAATCTTTTCTACCAGATTATTTATTCCGTTTTCCAAAGGTACCATTGTGTAAATAGTTATGTCCCATATGTTGGGAGAGATATATTCGTTATCTGAAAATGTGTTTCTGAGGTATTACTAGAGCAGTGATGGCTCTTTCCTGCTGCTTACCTGAAGCAAGTGTCCCTTTGGCAACACCTTCCAGCATCACTAATCTCCTTTTTTTCTGTTCCCACATCCAGGTGCCAGTGTAACCCAGCCCGGCAGGGAATCAGAATGAATGTGTTTTTCAGGAGATGGAGGTCCTAGAGAGCCGGCAATGAACACATCTTGTGCACTAGCTTTACACTGTGCCTGACTTGTCTTTTATAAACTAACATTAAGGCCAGAATTTGATCCTGGATACATTGTGCAGGATTTAAATGTAAACTCATTGAATTTCCATTTCTAATTCTGGCTAAGTAAATCTACAGCATCAATAAATTATCTGTTATTCTGCCAGAGGCATAGCGCCGTTTCTCGAACTTAGGAGGAAAATGCCCATCGAGGACTGCTCTGTCACTAACAGACACACTGATGAGTGGAATCATCTGCCCTCTGCGGGGGGAGCAGAAAGCCTGCCCGCCCCTCTTGGTGGTGAGGGTGGTGAGGAGAGGGTTCCTCTCTGGAACTAGAACTTGAAGGCCCTCTCCATAACAAAAATGTCATCAGACTATTCATTTCAGTAATAAAACCTAATCACATTTTATGGACACAGATGTTTCTGTGTTCATTCCCATTTCCATGGATGGAAATAGTCAGTTCCAAGCGTGTCGCAGTCTCCATCCCCCTGGGGGTTGTCTGTGTCTTGGTGTCCTTTTCACCTGCATAATAAGAAGGGAAGTGACACCTAATCTCTTCTTTCCAGCTGTGGTCTTCTCCTTAGTTGGCTGCCCAGCCTCTTTAATATTCCTAGGACAAGGACTAGCTTGAGAATTTGAGTGTGTGGTTTTTAACAATATTTTGGGTAAATTTTATTTTTTTTAATTGAGGTTTCTGGTCTGAGTATGAAGAGATCTTTGAAAATCTCTGTGTAGTAGGTTTTAGCATGTATGATCGTGTAGCATCTGTGTTGCCAAGTTGCCTTTATCATAGAATTTTGTAAGTAAATGTTTGGATTTCAGGCACAGTGCTAGGTCCTCACGGTCTAAAAGTGACTTCTGGGCAGAGTGTGTAGGCTGGTAGACACTACATAGAGCTCCAACGCTGTACCCACAGGGACAGTAATTAGTGCGAGTCAGGCATATGTGCATGTGTGTACATGCACAGTGTGCACTTGGCTAAACGGGGTATAGAAACTCTGGAACTTAGAAGGAAGCAAAACTATGGGACTGAAGGGTCTTGGCAGTTAAGATACTGTGTAAAAATAGTTGCACGTGTCAGAATTCTACCGCCCTCTTTTTTTGCGGGGGGAATGTGGTAATTAATGACTTAATCTTGAAAATTTAATATGGCTGGTATCCTGTTGTAATATGCTATTAATTCTTGTCGCTTCCTGCGTGTCTTGAGTGGAAATCTGTCTTTTCTTAATCTGTCATTCTCCTTCTCTATCCCATTTTCTCTCCACGTACTAGTCACATTTTGAATAACAACCACTTTACCCCCGAATTTATTATTAGTTCCTGGAGCTGTAATAGTTGGTTAGATTAGCCAACGAACTCCAATGAGTAGAATTTACTGCATGTCACGGTCATGGTCTTAATGGATAATAAAAGAGCAAGTTGAAGTCAGCAGTTTTTGATGCCTTAGTGAATATTCTTCCAAAGTGGTCTGGCTTGCATTTCAGATCGCTTCCAAATACGACCATCAGGCAGAAGAAGATCTTCGAAACTGGATAGAAGAGGTGACTGGCATGAGCATTGGCACCAACTTTCAGCTGGGCTTGAAAGATGGCATCATCCTCTGCGAGTAAGTTGTGGCCACTTCTGTTCTTCCGGTCCTTCCCGATCCGGGGTGTCAGACCTTGACCTTTCCCAAATGTTTGTAATGATTCCTTTACTGATGTGTAAAGGAACCAGCTTTACCTGTCCGTCCTTGATTTTGTGTGAACAATAAATGTCCCCTACACTTTGCTTTTCAGGCTCATAAACAAGCTACAGCCAGGCTCAGTGAAGAAGGTTAATGAGTCTTCCTTAAACTGGCCTCAGGTAATAACCCCCAGTTGTTCTGTATGCAGCACAGACTTGTTTGTTTAAAAATGAACATTTTAGCAGAAATTTGTAAACATGGCTATATATTTTCTTTTTACCTTGCTTTCATAATTACTTAGAATTAGTTTTGTGCCGATTAGATGCTTAGCTTATAAGTTTTCTTATGTTTAGTCTGTCTGCTCTCAGGGAGGATTGAACACAGCTTCTATGGAGAAATACAGCCTAGACCGTAAGGACAAATGAGGGGAAAAGGCAAGGAGTTTAACATAACTGCTTATGGTTGACTGTCGAACAGCCGTCTTAAGCCGTCTTAGTTCGTGAATGTGTGTGATGAAGTAAAGCTGGATATTTTGAGTATGTGTTTTGAGATAATAAGGAAGACAGCATTTAATAACCACAGATTTATGTTTAAATTAAAACATAAATTATTAATGTGAGTAGTCATGTACTGTTTGACAGAATTTTAGCCCTGGATAGCTCTGACATAATCACAGTATCCTTAAAAATATTGGAAGGACAACCTTGCCTTCAAAGAACTGAAAAAAAAATGACTGTATAAAAATATTAACCCACTATGAAATACTCTTCACGCTTTCCTTTTCCAGAGAAAGCTGTGCTTAGTATGTATCTGGCCAAGAAACCTTGCCATGTAGCTTTTGCCTGGCATCTCACAACTAGTCAGGAAGATTTAGAATTCTTAGATAACTTGAATGTCCGTATTTGGCTTCCAAAGTTATATAACTCTTTATATTCCTTTATAGTTGGAGAATATTGGCAACTTTATTAAAGCTATCCAGGCTTATGGCATGAAGCCGCATGACATATTTGAAGCAAATGATCTTTTTGAGAATGGAAACATGACCCAAGTTCAGACTACGCTGGTGGCCCTGGCAGGTCTGGTATGTATATGTCTTTAATGGCTGAATTTAAAAGTCCTACCATGTTGGTGATGAAGTGAGTCTTTTATCTCCCATGGGAATACAGACTCCTTCATAATGATTAGCTCTGTGGAAAGGCTGCTGACATCAGCTACCTCATAAGAGAGCTTAATCAGAATACATTTTGGAGAGCTACATGTATTACTGCATGGCTTTAAGTAGGCTTTTCACCGCTAGTTTGAGTATTTATTACCTAATGTAAGCCTTTATCTCTGGACGGTATCATTTCTTGTTCCTTCTGTGAAAAAAAAGTTGGCAGAATCTCCATTTTAGTCTTCCTTTTTAGTTAGTATGTGAATTTCTGTCTAGGCTAAAACAAAAGGATTCCATACAACCATTGACATTGGAGTCAAGTATGCCGAAAAACAAACAAGACGTTTTGATGAAGGAAAATTAAAAGCTGGCCAAAGTGTAATTGGTTTGCAGGTAAGTAATGTGTTTATTGCTTTCACTTCTTTAGTATCATTAATTCTTACTATGTGCAGAGGGTGTCTCTCATGAGTAAGGGAAGGATAAGGTACACCTTTATGTAGGTTTTGGGGATGGATATGTAGTTTATATAATTTATGTCCATTTAAAGCCCAGGAGATAGTCATGATGGTTTTAGAAGAAACCTCTGGAAACCTCCAGCATGCCATCAGACTCGACAGTTGTTTCTCTAGGAAATAATTTTCTCCCCAGTTACGTTGTCTTTATTTTTTAAGAAAACATACTTTACAAATTCCTAAACATTATTGACCAAATGAGGCCATTTTACAAAGCCTTAAATGCTCAAGGCATTTATTTGCACCATACAGTAGCCAAGCACTATTAGAAATACTTAGTTCAGGTTTGTGGTTTTTTTTGTTTTTTTTTCAACCCCCCTTAAAATCATCACTGCTCAATGTCTAATATGCTAAGGACTTTACTGTGTCTGATACCTGCCCCTCTGTTGACTGAATCAATGTGAGGTGGATTTAATTTTGCATAGTACGAAATTGTATCTGGTTAAGAAACTGGAAACCTAAAATTCCAAACAGTAGTCATTTGGTTAAATTATAACAACAAAAGAAACTCTAGAGTAAGGTAACAATGACGGACAAGAATTCCAAGATGAAGGAAAACAGTCCGTGGGATCACAATTTTAAAGACGCACATGCATATATTTGTAGGCATGGCTTTTGTATGCACATGCTTGATACATACACACATACAGAAGATAAAAAACCTAGAAGGAGATGCACAGATGTTTACAGCTAATATCTGGGTGGTAGGATTGCAATGATTTTTTCCCTCCCTTTTAAGGAAAAAGACCAACCAGAAATGTGTCCCCAGCCAGTAGAACTGGGGGTACCAGTCAGTCTTAAAGCCATATTCTCAGTGGAGAAGAGAATTATTGTTCCTCTGAACTTTATGTTCCTTATTCCTTCTGTATGCCTCTTACCTGACAAAGATGTTGGTGATTTTGATGAAACTTTAAAGAAGCCCTTGTTGAGCTGCCAGAGAAGACACCTGGCATTCTGTAAACATCTGAAGTAGAGAAGCTTAGTGCCCAGCCTGAGAGTGCGTCTGTCCCTTTATATGGCTGAAGCAGGTGCCCCCTGACTTGCTTCTCTCTGCTGTAGACAGTAGAGAGGAGCAGAGGAAATTAATTATCCATAATTCTGCCCTCTAAAAACTTGATGGAAATTTTCTTTTTAAAGTGAGCACCTTGAAATTTGCGAGAGCATAGAGATTTTTTATCTTGCTGGCCTCAGCACAAAAAGGGACCTGTCCGTCTTACCCCTTGATCTTTTTAGTAGAATAGAAAGTTTTGCTTATCACAGATGTTGTGGACTTCAGATAATCAGTGCTCATTTAATTTTTAACTTAAAAGATGGGAACCAACAAATGCGCCAGCCAGGCGGGTATGACAGCCTATGGGACCAGGCGGCATCTTTATGATCCCAAAATGCAAACCGATAAACCTTTTGACCAGACCACAATTAGTCTGCAGATGGGCACCAACAAAGGAGCCAGCCAGGTAAGCAGTGTCTTTTCATATTTGCCACAAAGAGTACAGAAGGTACTTCTGTACTTAAGAAGAGTACAGAAGGTATTTAAATGAGCACTTACCTCATTTTTATTAACTAAGTTCAAAGGAGGGTGTTTTTGTATGGTGTATTTAGCGAGTATACTCCTTCAGGAAAGTAGGTTTTGCTGAGAAAGCAAAAGAATCAGAGGACCTTCTCTCCAGCAACACAAATATGGTGTGTGGCTCATGGCTTTTGTTGGCGGTTAGAACAGCCGGCCTTTCTACCTAACCAGAAGAAAAAAGGTAAGTTTACTACGGCCAGTTTAGTTCTTGCTCCAGGTCTAAATAAGTTGCTCATTCTAATGCCTCGGACTTTTATTTTTATAGGATTCCTTAATTAACTGGGTAGGTACAGTTATCTGGTGTTCTGAGAAGGATTCAACCAGCATCCCTGTTAAATGTGTGACTGGAGTGGGTGGAACTGTAGCCTGGGGAGGAGGCCCGTATTCTGACACCCTGCGAGAACGACCTTGTTCGAAACAGAGCAGCCGCCCCTCACACGGAGGTTCCCTTAACCACTGGGGAGCAGGCAGGCCTCCTGTCCAACAGGAGTGGAGAGAAGCTGTGGAAAAGCTTCTTCCTCAGGACCTCAAGATGAGATGTGTCGTGTTCCCTTCCTGGAATGCATCCTGCCCCGTGTGGCATTGTCTCTCCAAGCTGCCATTCAGGTCTGCTTTTTTACCAGTTAAGTCTGGAAGTGTCTGCTTGGCATAAATGGAGAAATGAGGTATGAGTTACTGCACTCATGGCTGGCTTTTGGAGACTGAAGTCCTTATGGGCTGGCTGGCATCACTTCTGCGGAATGTGTGAAGAGCTTCTCAAGTCGAGGGCCTGCAGAGTGTATGTGGTCCTAGTAGGTACTAGGACCTGTAGCTTTCTAGGCTGCCCACACTGGGCTATGTTTTTACATTCTTTACTTACATCTAATCCTCTCCCACATCCGAAGTGGGTGGTATTTTCTCCATTTGCATACGAGAAACCTAAAACTAAAAGTCAGCTAGTTTGGTGAGGATCTGAACAGAAAGGCTGGTCTAACCTGAAAGCCAGTAAATACTGCTTCCTAGGAGGGATTGGGCGTCAGGATTACTCGATAAAGCTCGCTTACCGAGCTGTTCTCCGTTCAGTGTGAATTTCATAATTGATAGAATATTCACCAGAACAGACTTGAGCTGCGGTTTTCACTTTTCTCCTCTGTTCTAATACCAGGCGGGGATGTTAGCACCAGGCACCAGAAGAGACATCTATGATCAGAAGCTAACATTACAACCGGTGGACAACTCGACAATTTCTCTACAGATGGGAACCAACAAAGTTGCTTCCCAGAAAGGAATGAGCGTGTATGGGCTTGGGCGGCAAGTATATGATCCCAAATACTGTGCCGCTCCCACAGAACCGGTCATTCACAACGGAAGCCAAGGAACAGGAACCAATGGGTCTGAAATTAGCGATAGTGATTATCAGGCAGAATACCCAGATGAATATCACGGAGAGTACCAAGATGACTACCCCAGAGAATACCAATACGGCGACCAAGGCATTGATTATTAGATTGATACAAGGAGCTCAGTATTTAGCCCATTGTTTTTATCCAGTGAGAACCAAGCTAGCCTTGAGTAATTTTTATCTTGTCTTCCTAAAACACTATTACGCTTATTGTACCTAAAAGAAATATTGCCTTACACACATTCCCTCTTCCTTTTTCTGCCTCTTCCCTAAATAGTTGCCTTTTAGTGCTGTAACCGTTCAATCCTACAGCAGAAGCAATAACTCGCGTATGAAGTAAAAAGGAATACTGTGAAAGGGGAGTACGCTTGTACAGCCAGTTCTCTTATCCGAGACCTATGCATTTTTACAATCTACTGAATAAAATGGGATTTTCAAACAATAGGAAGCTTTTTTTTTTTTTTTAAACAGTTTAGTGTTTGGTTTGGTTTCTACGTGGAGGACTAAACTCTTGCTTAGAGCTACATGTGGTCTTCGCCAACTAAATTTCAGACGCGGCATTTTAGAAATTTACATACCAATGTCTCTACAGTATTGTTTGCTAATTTTTAAATAAAGTCCTGATCCGTGTGCATTTGTGATCATACGTGTACTCATTCTCTTCCCTACACTGACAAGATCCTTTCCCGGGCGGTGTTTCTAAAGGCGCGCGTCCAGCGTCCGCCCGCAGACGCTCCGGTCTGGGCGGTGCGTCCGCTCTCCCTGTTCGTGCCAATGTTATCGATGTAGAGTTGCTCTGTGCTCTTCGACTGTATTTATTGCTGCATTTCTCAGCATAAACTTATCCCATTGTATTTTTTATAAATAAATATTTTTTTTGAACATTCATACGAGCCACAGGCTGATTATTTCCTGGCTGACTTCCAGGTAGGTGAAGGCAGATTTTAAAACGTCCTCTTTCCCCAGGTGCTGGTCTAAACGGTCCTGTCACTGCTCTACTGAATCCACACGATGACACACACTGTGCCTGAGACCGAGGCTTAGCAAACGGAAAGGACCTGCCCACCATACACAGTCAGTGATTGCCAAGGTCCAGACTCTTCTTTGACCACGATCTGACCCTTGCTTATTCCACGGAGACGCACATGCCTCTAGTTTATCCTAAGTCCAGCCTGGAACAGTCTCGGCATCACGCTGAGGAGCGCTGGTGGGGACCGGGTGGGAGTATTTTATATTCCTAAGTGAATAAATATTTGTAAGGAGCCACTGAATTAGGAACAGGCTCTACTTTTACGGTATTTTTTGGTGTTCTAGTGGCTAAACAATAATGACGAAAATGAAAAAGAACAGGGTCCATCAGCCTTACCATTTATTCTGTGAATGGCTCTTAGAAGGGACAACTAACCAACAGGCACCTATCACACCACGGGCTGGAGTTCCGCTCCCTCCTCGTTCCTCGATGCGTGCTCAGCACCCTGGGCCCTCTCCGCGTTCACTCTGTTGATCCTTTTTACAAAACTCTGAAAAACGAAAGAATGAGTGAGACCAGTGTTACATTTCCTCACTTTTGGCAAACACTTGACCATATTGTTTAGGGGAATTTCAGCCTTAAAAGTTTCCCCTGTTGAATTAAAATATTTTGGGGGATAGATGTCCAAGTGGATTTTTAATCAGGAAAGTACAAGTTGGAGAAAGAAACATCAGTTAGCTTCCTGCCACCATCAGAAACCATTTCCTTAGGGTACAGACAACTAAAGTGCCATTGTATTTTTAGGTCTTATATGGAGGAGGGTGAGAATACATTTAACTTTAAAACCCAAGAAGTGCTTGTTAAATGTCAGGACCTGGCTGACCCAAGGAGTGCTCTGGATGTTGCTTAAAAGCCAAAGGACTTTGGGGCACCTGGCTGGCTCAGTTGGTGGAACACGTAACTCTTGATCTTGGGGTTGTGGGTTTGAGCCCCATGCTGGGTAGAGAGATTACTTAAAATCTCAAAAAAAGCAAAAGGGCTTTAAAATCTTTTATGGCACCAGAGTGGAAGAAAATGACTAAAAACATCACTTGACCCAGACAACACACGGGCTTCATTCAGTTGTTTCATTCAGTTGTTAAAATATCCCTGTCTACACCTGATAAGACAAATAAGCAATGACTGTGTTGGAAATAGCTGCCTGCTCTTTCCAGATAGAAGCGGTGTGGGACTTGACAGGGTGCGGCTTTTCCTGGGTGGGCCTCGGTTAAAAAGGGGCCTGAGGACCACAGATCTGTGGATACTGGCACAGAGGGTGCCACGTGTGTCCCCTAAAACACAGAGGGGTGGCATGATGCTTGAGGAGGCAAGAAACCTTTGGAAAAAGATCAACTGTTAAACTTCCAGGCCACCCAACAGGCCAGACGAAGCTTGTAGCACCAAAGGGACTTGGCCCACTGTGTCCAGAAAGCCTGCCCAAGGCCATGTGGTCCATAGTCCTCATTCAGCTTCACTTCTCTCCAGGGAGAAGGATTCAATAAGGCAAGTTGGTTCAGCCTCAGGAAACAATCTGAACCTCCAAAACTCTGGTCAGGCCACAGAGCCCCTGGAAGAGAAAATGGGGCTAGTCTTTATGTGCGAGTCTTCTACACATTTGGAGATTTTGAGGATTGAGATGGCAATAGCAAGTGAAATGTTTGCTTACCAGAAACTCTTGGTCCATAAAGTAGGGTTTTTCTGACGATCCATCATTTGTTTCCAGGTCAACAGCAAAACACAGAAAGAGGGCATCCAGCACAGTTTCAAACACAGATAAAAAACTCTGGGCTACAAAGTAGGCAAAAAAAGCAACGAGCAGCAGAGGGATCGCCCACACCTGGAGTGCACGGTTGTAGTTAAATGCCATCAGTCCTCCAAAAACAGTGAAACACACCACCAACACCTGTCCAAAGAACAGTTTGTGGAAAATCTTTATAAATCAGATGGTTAGAATATTAGAGAAATGATTTTTGTCAGTTACGAGTGATAATTTCATATATATCTGTATGAGTATGTTTGTGCCCTATTACAAAGAACAACTGTTAGAAAATGTGGTAACAGTGAAATTAAAAAAAAGAAGAGCCGTGATGATACCAAATGAAGGCCCAGCAGAGGAGGGGGAAGAGAGTAGATGTCTTTACTTCATCTGTGCCTAGTTGTTGTATTTATGTAGATGTAATGATACTTCAAAATTTTCAGTTTTTTCACTTGATACCCCCATAAGCGTCTTCATTTAAAAACTTGGTAATAAGTGCCATTTTAAAATAATGGTGCAACAATTCATTGGGTGGATATCCTGTCGTTTAATACATGATTGTTTTTACCATAGGGATTAAAGTGGAATTCCAGTGCTGGTGTGGGGAGATAATAGGATTAATCCAGGCTTTTGCCTTATGTAATTATTTTCCAGGTCAGACTTACAGACCCATATGTACCCGATTCTTGAACAGATAAAATGGAGTCCATCTGGAATCCCCATTGCCCTTGGATAGCCAAAAAGATGGACATGAATGTGTGAATGCCACTTCATCAAGAAATACAGGAAAGAGCATTATTGCCTAAAATAAAAGATAAGTCTTTTAGACAGACTTACAAACACTTAAAAAGTTTTTGTGGAAGTGGTTATTAGACAACATATCACCTGCAATCTTACCAAACTAACAAACAATATTACCCATTTAAATACAACCACATAGATTATTTAGGCTGTTTTGAAGCGCATAATCAGTTTGTGCTTCTGGAGCTACCGTTGCATGAAAAATCTCTGGGGCCCAGCTGAGCCTTTACAATATATGTGCAATTAACATATACCTGTGAAATCTAAACATGTTACAACTTGTTACTGACAGTTAACTCTGACAGTAATGCACCAGGGACCTGTACCAAAGGGCACAGAGGCACAAAATGCTAAATGAGCCAGGAGTCCTTACTGACCTTGGCCAGGTCACAACCAGAAATCAGGATCTTGTTTGCTTTGGGGCACCACTGAAAGCCTCAGCATTCAAGTCCTTGGCACAGAGGCACAAAATGCTAAATGAACCAGGAGTCCTTACTGACTTTGGTCAGGTCACAACCAGAGATCAGGATCTTGTTTGCTTTGGGGCACCACTGAAAGCCTCAGCATTCAACTCCTTGAGGATGAATGGTTGGAAGAAGCCCTCATGTCCAGCTTGGAATAGTGAAGATGTGGCAGGAAGGACATGAGGTCTGTGGTCAAGAATCTGAAGGGCAGGCAACAAGTGGAAGTGGGATCAGGCAAACGGGTGTGTGGAATTAGGCCTAGTGGGTGACAGCCACATGGAAAGGGACACACCATGTGGCACAGTGTAAAGAACCTTCAACTTGAAGCATGGTCATGAGGGGCTATCATACCCCTTTCATCAAGATTTCAGTTACTCTTCCCAACAACCTAGAAAGGCCATGTGTTGTTACCTTTTTTCAGATATAAAGACAGGTTTGGAGTTGCCAAAGACCCCAAGTTCAGGGCTTGTCCTTCACACCATGACATGCACTAAGATGTTCATTCACCACACTGCATACAAGACTACACACTGGGGCGTCTGGGTGGCTCAGTTGGTTAGGCCGCTGCCTTCGGCTCGGGTCGTGATTTCAGGGTCCTGGGATTGAGTCCCGCGTCGGGCTCTCTGCTAGGCGGGGAGCCTGCTTCCTCCTCTCTCTCTCTGCCTGCCTCTCTGCCTACTTGTGATCTCTCTCTCTATCAAATAAATAAATAAAATCTTTAAAAAAAAAAAAAAAGACTACACACTATCCTTGAAAAATACTATTCAGATGGCAGTGGAGATACACCACTGGCTCCACCTAGGACATTGACAACCTGTCTTTCTTTCTTTTTTTTTTTTTTTCTTCTGTCTTTCTATTTATGGACTTAACGCCCTTAAATAATACAGACCTTTTATTCGGCTCCAATACTATTTCCATTTATTTTATCACAACCCAGGGAATACATCCACTTTATGAGGCTAGTTGCATTTTCATTTTAGATCTGAAAAAATGGGACTCCAAACGTTACAGAGAATTGGGCATAGCTAAGATTCAAATCCTGACTCCGTATTGAGGGATCTCAAACAAGTTATTAAACCTTAGATTTCTCATTTGCAAAATAAGGTGCCTCACAGGAGGAAGGATTGAATGACAGAATGAAGCCCAGCAGCCACCAGAGAGCAAGCACTCAAGAAACATTCCTTCTCTTTCTGAACCTTGCTGTAGGGCTTAATGTTTGGATTCCAAGTTCCTTTATTTATTATTTTAGTGAAGACATCTCACCTTTCCTAGAAAAATGATGAAGTCTCCAAAGCATTGAACAGATGTTAAATGACTTGACTTCTTGGACAAGAGTTGGAGTGCACCTTGTGCTGATGTGCAAAAATCTGTTCCATTAATGGCAGTTGTGGTGTATGCATTCTGAAACAAAAGACAAAAGATGAGGATTCCTGCCTTGTTTCAGAGATAATATAATGACAACACAGACTTATTTGCAAAATAGAGAAAAATGATTACTATACACCCACCATCTCTACCTGTAACAAATCATTTCATTTGCAAAGTCCCCTTCCTGATTATATACACATATATTTCCATCCAGTAAAGGGAAAAAATAAACAAGTATTTCTGGCCGCTATGGTAGATGGGACATCTCACTACAAATACAAGGAAACGATGGGTAAAGCGTAAACTTTTTTCTTTTTTTTTTTTAAATGCAGAGTTTGGATGCCTGGGTGGCTCAGGGGGGTTAAAGCTGCTTTTTGCTCAGGTCATGATCCCAGGGTCCTGGGATTGAGCCCCGCATCCAGCTCTCTGCTGGGCAGGGAGCCTGCCTCCCCCTCTCTCTGCCTACTTGTGATTCTGTCTGTCAAATTAATAATAATAATAATAATAATAATAATAATTTTTTTTAAAATGCAGAGTTTGAGGACAGAGGAGGAAGTTTAGGGGCTAGAAACAAAGCAGACCCTAGCAGTTAATGAGAGCCAAATCCACAGGCTCCATGGGCAGGAAATCAGAAAAATCCTTTAGAGGTAGGGACTGGGGACTTAACCCCTTAGGGTAAGAAACAATATACAGGCTCTTTGCTAGGGAACTGAACTGCCAGCATAAATTCAGACTCAACCAACCAACCCGAGAAAGTGGTAGAGAAATACGGGATCTGCCTGGGGTCACTGAAATTACTAGAGTCTGGGCAGGAGCAAAGCAAAACCACTTTCTCGTAAGCCAGGGAATGGTGGAGTCCCACAGACACCCCTGAAGAAAACAAAGTAATGCTCCTAGGGAAACTTCCAATGGCCCATGGAAAAGAACATCACAACAGACAAGAGATCTGTACCCTGAGAACAATCTGAAAGTATTCCAGAAAGTACGTTTAAATGCTAGCATAAACACCGGTCTGCCTTATAGGTAGAGCATGCAACTCTTTTTTTTTTTTTTTCTCCGAATTTATTTATTTTCAGAAAAACAGTATTCATTATTTTTTCACCACACCCAGTGCTCCATGCAAGCTGTGCCCTCTATAATACCCACCACCTGGTACCCCAACCTCCCACCCCCCCCCGCCACTTCAAACCCCTCAGACTGTTTTTCAGAGTCCATAGTCTCTCATGGTTCACCTCCCCTTCCAATTTACCCAAATTCCCTACTACTCTCTAACCCCCCTTGTCCTCCATGCTATTGGTTATGCTCCACAAATGAGTGAAACCATATGATAATTGACTCTCTCTGCTTGACTGATTTCACTCAGCATAATCTCTTCCAGTCCCGTCCATGTTGCTACAAAAGTTGGATATTCGTCCTTTCTGATGGAGGCATAATACTCCATAGTGTATATGGACCACATCTTCCTTATCCATTCATCCGTTGAAGGGCATCTTGGTTCTTTCCATAGTTTGGCGACTGTGGCCATTGCTGCTATAAACATTGGGGTACAGATGGCCCTTCTTTTCACGACATCTGTATCTTTGGGGTAAATACCCAGGAGTGCAATTGCAGGGTCGTAGGGAAGCTCTATTTTTAATTTCTTGAGGAATCTCCACACTGTTCTCCAAAGAGGCTGCACCAACTTGCATTCCCACCAACAGTGTAAGAGGGTTCCCCTTTCTCCACATCCTCTCCAACACATGTTGTTTCCTGTTTTGTTAATTTTGGCCATTCTAACTGGTGTAAGGTGATATCTCAATGTGGTTTTAATTTGAATCTCCCTGAGGGCTAATGATGATGAGCATTTTTTCATGTGTCTGATAGCCATTTGTATGTCTTTATTGGAGAAGTGTCTGTTCATATCTTCTGCCCATTTTTTGATGTGTTTGTCTGTTTCGTGTGGGTTGAGTTTGAGGAGTTCATTATAGATCCTGGATATCAACCTTTTGTCTGTACTGTCATTTGCAAATATCTTCTCCCATTCCGTGGGTTGCCTCTTTGTTTTTTTGACTGTTTCCTTTGCTGTGCAGAAGCTTTTGATTTTGATGAAGTCCCAGAAGTTTATTTTCGCTTTTGTTTCCTTTGCCTTTGGAGACGTATCTTGAAAGAAGTTGCTGTGGCTGATATCGAAGAGATTACTGCCTATGTTCTCCTCTAAGATTCTGATAGATTCCTGTCTCACGTTGAGGTCTTTTATCCATTTTGAGTTGATCTTTGTGTACGGTGTAAGAGAATGGTCGAGTTTCATTCTTCTACATATAGCTGTCCAGTTTTCCCAGCACCATTTATTGAAGAGACTCTCTTTTTTCCACTGTATATTTTTTCCTGTTTTGTCGAAGATTAATTGACCATAGAGTTGAGGGTCCATATCTGGGCTCTCTACTCTGTTCCACTGGTCTATGTGTCTGTTTTTATGCCAGTACCATGCTGTCTTGGTGATCACAGCTTTGTAATAAAGCTTGAAATCAGGTAAGGTGATGCCGCCAGCTTTATTTTTGTTTTTCAACATTTCCTTAGCGATTCGGGGTCTCTTCTGATTCCATACAAATTTTAGGATTATTTGCTCCAGCTCTTTGAAGAATGCCGGTGGAATTTTGATCGGAATGGCATTAAAAGTATAGATTGCTCTAGGCAGTATAGACATTTTAACAATGTTTATTCTTCCGATCCAAGAGCATGGAATGGTCTTCCATCTTTTTGTGTCTTCTTCAATTTCTTTCATGAGTGTTCTATAGTTCCTCAAGTATAGATCCTTTACCTCTTTAGTTAGGTTTATTCCCAGGTATCTTATGGTTCTTGGTGCTATAGTAAATGGAATCGATTCTCTAATTTCCCTTTCTGTATTTTCATTGTTAGTGTATAAGAAAGCCACTGATTTCTGCACATTGACTTTGTATCCTGCCACGCTGCTGAATTGCTGTATGAGTTCTAGTAGTTTGGGGGTGGAGTCTTTTGGGTTTTCCATATAAAGAATCATGTCATCTGCGAAGAGAGAGAGTTTGACTTCTTCATTACCAATTTGGATACCTTTTATTTCTCTCTGTTGTCTGATTGCTGTTGCTAGGACTTCTAATACTATGTTGAATAAGAGTGGTGAAAGTGGGCATCCTTGTCTTGTTCCTGATCTCAACGGGAAGGCTGCAAGCTTTTTCCCATTGAGGATGATATTTGCTGTGGGTCTTTCATAGATAGATTTGATGAGGTTCAGGAATGTTCCCTCTATCCCTATACTTTGAAGCGTTTTAATCAGGAACGGATGTTGGATTTTGTCAAATGCTTTTTCTGCATCAATTGAGAGGACCATGTGGTTCTTCTCTCTTCTCCTATTAATTTGTTGTATCACATTGATTGATT
Source organism: Neogale vison (assembly GCF_020171115.1). Classification (NCBI taxonomy): domain Eukaryota; kingdom Metazoa; phylum Chordata; class Mammalia; order Carnivora; family Mustelidae; genus Neogale; species Neogale vison. The sequence continues at coordinate 81,111,975 of NC_058092.1, read as the reverse complement.
TACAAATGTTGAACCATCCTTGTAGCCCAGGGATGAATCCCACCTGATCATGGTGGATAATCTTTTTAATGTGTTGTTGGATCCTGTTGGCTAGGATCTTGTTGAGAATCTTAGCATCCATATTCATCAGTGATATTGGTCTGAAATTCTCCTTTTTGGTATGGTCCTTGCCTGGTTTGGGGATCAGGGTAATGCTGGCTTCATAGAAAGAGTCTGGAAGTTTTCCTTCTGCTTCAATTTTTTGAAACAGCTTCAGGAGAATAGGTGTTATTTCTTCTTGGAAGGTTTGGTAGAATTCCCCAGGGAACCCGTCAGGTCCTGGGCTCTTGTTTTTTGGGAGATTTTTGATCACTGCTTCAATCTCGTTATTAGATATCGGTCTATTCAGGTTGTCGATTTCTTCCTGGTTCAATTTTGGTAGTTTATATTTTTCCAGGAATGCATCCATTTCATCTAGGTTGCTAAGCTTATTGGCATATAACTGTTCGTAATAACTTCTGATGATTGTTTCTACTTCCTTGGTGTTAGTTGTGATCTCTCCCTTTTCATTCATAATTTTATGAATTTGGGCTTTCTCTCTTTTCTTTTGGATTAGTGTAGCCAGTGGCTTATCGATCTTATTGATTCTTTCAAAAAACCAGCTTCTAGTTTCATTGATACGTTCTACTGTATCTCTGGTTTCTCCCTCATTGATCTCAGCTCTAATCTTGATGATTTCCCTTCTTATGTGTGGAGTTGGTTTGATTTGTTGTTGATCCTCCAGTTCTTTAAGGTGTAGAGACAGCTGGTGTGTTCTGGATTTTTCAATTTTTTTGAGCAAGGCTTGGATGGCTATATATTTTCCCCTTAGGACCGCCTTTGCTGTATCCCATAGGTTTTGGACCGAAGTGTCTTCATTCTCATTGGTTTCCATGAATTGTTTCAGTTCTTCTTTGATCTCCTGGTTGATCCAAGCATTCTTAAGCAAGGTGGTCTTTAGCTTCCAGGTGTTTGAGTTCCTTCGGAACTTTTCCTTGTGATTGAGCTCCAGTTTCAAAGCATTGTGATCTGATAATATGCAGGGAATAATCTTAGTCCTTTGGTATCGGCTGAGTCCTGATTTGTGACCCAGTATGTGGTCTATTCTGGAGAAGGTTCCGTGTGCACTTGAGAAGAATGAGTATTCTGCTGTTTTAGGGTGGAATGTTCTGTATATATCTATGAGGTCCATCTGGTCCAATGTGTCATTCAATGCTCTTGTTTCTTTATTGATTTTCTGCTTCGATGATCTGTCTAATTCTGAAAGAGGCGTGTTAAGATCACCTACGATTAGTGTATTCATATCAATATGACTCTTTATCTTGATTAACAGTTTTCTTAAGTAATTGGCTGCTCCCATATTGGGAGCATAGATATTTACAATTGTTAGATCATCTTGGTGGATAGTCCCTTTAAGGATTATGTAGTGTCCTTCTGTATCTCTGAGTACAGTCTTTAGTTTGAAGTCTAATTTATCTGATATGAGAATCACTACCCCAGCCTTCTTTTGAGTCCCATTGGCATGAAAGATGCTTCTCCACCCCTTCACTTTCAGTCTGCGTGTATCTTTAGGTTCAAAATGGGTCTCTTGTAGACAGCATATGGATGGGTCCTGTCGTTTTATCCAATCTGCAACCCTGTGCCGTTTTATGGGTGCATTTAGGCCATTCACATTGAGAGTGATTATTGATAGATACGTTTTTATTGACATCGAGTTACCTTTGAAGTCTTTCTTTCTGTAGACTGTCTCTATATTTCTGTTCAATGCTATTCTTTGGATTTTTCCTCTTTTATAGCACCCCCCTTAATATTTCCTGCAGTATCGGCTTGGTGGTTGCATAGTCTTTTAAGCCTTGCCGGTCTTGGAAACTCTTTATCTCTCCATCCATTTTGAATGTCAGTCTTGCTGGATAAAGTATTCTTGGCTGCATGTTCTTCTCATTTAGTGCCCTGAATATATCTTGCCAGCCTCTTCTGGCTTGCCAGGTCTCTGTGGACAGGTCTGACGTTATTCTGATGGGCTTCCCTCTGTAAGTAAGGAGCCTCTTTGCCCTGGCAGCTTTCAAGAGATTATACCTACAATTATAATTTCTCAATTTGACTATCAGGTGTCGTGATGTTTTTTTGGAGTGTATAATCTTGGGTGGAGACCGTTCAGCCTCTAGTACATGAACGCTGGTTTCATTCGCGAGATTCGGAAAGTTTTCATGAAGGACTTGTTCCACGACATCTTCTAGACTTCTTTCTTTCTCCTCCCCTTCAGGAATTCCAATAATTCTGACGTTGGAACGCTTCATGGCATCACTTATTTCCCTAATTCTGCTTTCGTGGGATCTAAGCTGTTTGTTCCAGGCTTCCTCCTGATCCTTTCTCTCTATCTGTTTGTCTTCCAGATCACTAATTCTATCTTCTGTCTCAGTTACCCTAGCTTTGAGAGAGTTTAGATTGGATTGGAACTCATTGAGAGCATTGTGGACCTCCTCCCTGGTAGCTTTAAGCTCCGCCCTAACATTGTGAACATCCTGTCTGGTCGCTTTCAGTTCGGCCCTAATCAATTCTGTTTGGTCATCCATGGCTTTCTCCAACCTAGCTATTGCCTGGATAATTGTTAGCCTGAATTCTCTTTCTGACATATTGTCTATGTTGATAGCCGTTAGCTCTGTTGCAGAAGGTCCATCCTCTGTATTTTTCTTCTGTTGGGCATTCCTCCTCCTAGTCATTTTGGTGGGAGAAGACTGAACAGATGTAGCTGGATGTATCAACTCTGGTGCAGTCAAGGTGCACCCTGGAACACTTCCTGATCTCCGTCTCAGAGAGAAGCCTCAGTCTGGGTGCAGAAGCTGAATAAATTCCCCCTTGGCCGCTGGCAGTGCAGGTTCCAAGTTAAAGACCCTGGGGGCGCAGGATCTTTTGCTTGTCCCCAAAGCCAAGGCAGTGGCGGCTGTCTGGGAGCTCCTGACCGCCAGAGAGGTTCCAAGCAGCGATCGCACACTGAGATTTTGCCGCCGGCGGGGGCTGGGAGTGCCCGGCTTGCGCGCACCTCTTTTCAGAGGCGGCTGTGGGTCGGGCGCGCATCTGGGGCACTGAGAACGGGGCGCTGGTCCGTAAGCCGCAGGCTGGGCTTTTGCGCGCCTCTGTCCGGGGAAGAGATTCGCGCGCGCCCGGCTTAGACTTTGAAACAATGGCCCGGGTCAAGAAGCGCCCCAGGGCCTTAGAAACCCAGGAGAGCTGGAGCGACGTGCGCGCGCATCTCAAGCTTTGTGGTAGGGCTAGCGCGCGTTCTGCAGACCAGCGCGGCTCCCATCCCCTCACAGGAGCCGGAACCCCCGCGCTCTGGGGCGCGCTGGCGGCTTAGGGACCAGGAGCCGGTTTCCCCGCCGCACTCTCTCTGCCTCCGCGCCGGGGAGGCCGTCTGGGACCGGGGACTTAAGCCCCTGTCCCTAGCCGCCCCGATTCCCACAATTTGACCCTGCGATCCTGTGCTCTTTTGGAGTGCTTTCAACCAGTCTCCAAGTTAATGCTGGTCCCCAGACGCAGGGCACTCTCGCTCGTATCGGGGTATTACTTTCGCACCGGTCGCCTCTGGTGGCTCCCTCCCCCTTTTGTTTATCTTCTGATATCAGTCCGCTGTTCCCATTCCGCTTTACCTGCTCACTGGCGTCTTCTGCCCCTGTAGAGATCCAGACGTGTATAATTCTGATCTCAGGCTGATTTCATGGGTGATCAGAGTTCTTTGGTACGTAATCAGCTCACTTTGGGGTACCAGCTGAAAAGACGCCTCTTCCTAGTACCCCGCCATCTTGTCCCCTCCGAGCATGCAACTCTTGATCTTGGGGTTGTGAGTTTCAGCCCCACGTTAGGTGTCGAGATTAAAAATCGTAAAAAAAAAATAGGGCGCCTGGGTGGCTCAGTCATTAAGCATCTGCCTTTGGCTCAGGTCATGATCCCAGGGTCCTGGGATCAAGCCCCGCATCAGGTTCCCTGCTCATTAGGAAGCCTGCTTGTCCCTCTCTCACTCCCCCTGCTTGTGTTCCCTCTCTCGCTGTCTCTATCAAATTAAGTAAAATTAAAAAAAATAAATAAATAATCTTAAAAAAATAGAAAAGATGCTAAGACAACAGAAAGAATAGTGACCAAAGGAATGAACAGCTTGGTATGAAAAGAGAAGAGGCAGAGTCAAAAGCAAACCAAACAGAAAGTATAGAAATGAAAATATATACAACTTAAGTGGCACAGTGTCATTTTACACACCTGGATTTTTTTCCTTTAAATAATAAGCATTTTTATGTTGCTCCACGGCATTTATAATTTTAATTTTTAATATGTATATACTGGGTGTGTGTGTGTAGCTAGGATATATCTAGACTTTCAAATATTTTGCTATTATAAAAACTATGTAGGGGTGCCTGCATGGCTCAGTTGGTTAAGCATCTGACCCTTGATTTCTGGCTCAGGACATGATCTCAGGGTTGTGGAATCCAGCCCTGTGAGGGGCTCTGCACTCAGCAGGGAGTCTGCCTGAGATTCTCTCCCCCTCCCCCAACTTGCACATACTCCCTAAAAGAAATAAATCTTAAAAAAACCCACACACACAAAAAAAAAACCCCAACGACTATGCAATGGACATCTTCATTTCTGGTTTTTGGATAATTTCTTAAGGACAAGTTTCCAGGAATGGGATCACTAAGTCAAAAAGGACAAGTGTATGCATTTGTGTGTTTTTATGTTCATGCAGGAAGATTTCTTGGATCATTTTTTTTCCCAAAATATCTTTTTCTTATGACTACATAATTTCAAAACCATCTATTTCTTATATTTCCCTTTAAAGCCTTTAAAAATGCTATTTGTACTGTAGTTTACAACACAGAATTTATAACTTCCCTGAGAAAATACACTGTAATATTACCCTCTTGGGTTTTGTCATTTCTCGTAGCCTAGGAGAAGGACAAGTATTTATCTCACAATATGCAAATGAATCTTTTCCTACGTCTACTCAAAAACATTGTAAGGAAACCAATTTGGAACCTATTACAATAACCCACCTCCCAGTGATGCAGGTCTTACTCAGAGTGCAGGTCTTACTTACTCCTTATGACAGAGGAGATGGAGAATAAAGGGGTAGAACTAATTTGCCAAACTCCCTCTTCACCAGGACCACCTAGAGAGCAAGGTTTGGTTTTCAAAGACAAAGGCTGGGTACCCACCTCCCCTCACATGATACTCTGCTTGCAGATGTCAGATGAATTCCCTGCAGAAATGCCTTAATGATATTCCATAAAGAACTTCTGGTTCACGATTTAGATAGAATGCATGTGAATTTTGCTTATAAAACCCCAAATTGGTTATTGCAGAAAGCTGACCCCAGTGTGGGGGCTTCATTCTTGAGTAGGGATGTGAAAACTCATTTGCTCATTACTTAACTAAGCATCTTCAATCATTTAAGATTCTAAGAGCCCTGATGACCAGTTCATTATCCTGAAAATACATTTGTAGGGTGGATGGGTAAAGAATAGTGTCATCATTTTTTACAGACTGGAAACCAGGATCAAGGCCATTCTCCAGATCCCTGGTAAATCAGACAGACCCCTCCACCCCAACACACACACACCTTTAACTTTCTGGACATTACACTATCAATTTTCATTAGGACAAAATGCTATTTAAAAGCGTAGTGGTTAAGGTAGGCTCAGGCTCTGTCGCTGGATAGTCTCTGGGTTTAAAGCCCAGTTCTACCACTATCTGGCTGTCAGTCTTGGGCAAATGATTTAACCTCTCTCTGACTTCAATTTCCTCATCTATAAAGTGAGTTATGACACCTACTGCAAGGGGGTGTTGGGAGGATTAAAGAACATCCTCCCTATAAAAGTCAGCAAAGCGCCAGGCACACAGTAAGCCTGTAGTCAAGGGGAGCTATTCACATCCTGACATCAGCAAGGACAACCTCATTTACTGCTGGGAAGCACAGGCCACTCTCTCAGCACTGAGGAGGTGTGGAAAGTACACACTGTTTCTTTATCCCTAGGCTTTGATCCCTTGCACTCTCAGGGATCCAGGAAGGGCAGGACTTGCTTCCTAGACCACATTCCAGGGCCCAGTACCAGCCTTTCTCTGCAGCCACTCAAACTATATACAGCACAGTGGCTTTCTCTGCATTCAGGCTCTGTCCCCAGCCCACCACCCACTCCCCACCTTTAAACTGGGGTTCTTAGTGTACTTTCCAGTCTATACTGGAGAATACAGGTTTTGCAGGGCCTTCCTTTTCCTGCCGATCACCACCTTGTGGTCAATGGAACGCTACTGTTCATGAGCAATAAAAATAGATTTTGCTTCTTCGCTAAAATGATTAAAGGCTAAAATGGTAATTTCTTGCACATGTGTTGACTCCGCAGATTTTTGGGGGCCTCTAACCATTTATCTTTTCTTTAATGTATCATGCCCACTGAAAGAGGGCATTAAAACCACTCTGACAGGGAAATTATAGATGCTTCCTGCAGTTACTACACCACTAGTATTTTACCACAAGGTTCAGCCCTGAGTGCAACAGAGAGACCTAGAATTAATGTTTGAATGAATAGCTGGAGGAGGGAAGCATCACTCAAGACACAGGATATGGATTGAGAATTTCTGCAGTTTCAGCATTAGCTAATTTATACTTCTTCTCAATAGAAGCTGCTTCCTTGTCAGGCAGCTAGAAGATGGATTACCTAAATGTTCAGCGTGGTAAGTCCTTGCTTGGAGCTTTTATATTTGCCTGTGCTGACAGAACTTGGGGTACACATGCTAAGCTAATATGCAGACCCTAACAATATGTGGAAAGGACTGGATATAATAAAGATTAGGTCGCATGTTTTGTTGCTTGTGAAAATTAATCAGGGGATCCTGAAGGCTAATACTTCCGCAAGAGAAGAGATAGTCTCTTCACCCTCTTAATTTACTACCAGACAACATTCAGTGCGCATGTTTCTTTAGAGCACCCAAACAAGTGGCTATTTCTGTGTCTTGAATGGAAAACAAAGATTCCCAGCTTGGTGCAGCAAGGGCAAGATGGTGGAGAGGTAGGGACCCTATTTCAACTGGTTCCCTGAATTGAGCTAAATATCTACCAGAACACCCTGAACACCCATGAAATCAGACTGAGATGTAAGATTATACACTTTGGAATCTCTACGGGGGCGGAGGATCATCAGTGGATCCACCCTGCCTGGATTATGGCTGGTATTTTCAGCTACATATCCCCTCAACCACCTCTCACCAGAATGACTAGGAGGAGGAACCCCCAACAGAGCGAAAATTCAGACTGTGCCCTCTGCCACAGAACCATTAGATATGGATATAAGCAAGATGTCAGAAATAGAATTCAGGGTAACAATTATGCAGACAATAGCTAGGTTGGAGAAAATCATTAGTGGTAACATAGAATCTCTAAGGGCAGAAGTGAGAGCTGATCTGGCAGAACTTAAAAATGCTATCAATGAGATCCAATCTAATCTAAATACTCTAATAGCTAGGATAAATGAGGCAGAAGATTGAATTAGTAACCTAGAATACAAATTGACAAAAAAGAAGGAGCAGGAGAGGCCTGGAACAAATAGCTTAGAAGCAATGAAAACAGAATCAGAGAAATAAATGACACCATGAAACATTCCAATGTCAGAATTATTGGTATCCCTGAGGGGGAGGAGAGAGAGAGAGAGGGAGAGAGAGACAGAGAGAGAGAGAGAGAGAAAGAGAGAGAGAGAGGACTTGAGAAAATCTTAGCTGAGAATTTCCCTAATCTGGGGACTAGAACAAATGTTTGTGTCCTAGAGGCAGAGAGGACACCTCCCAAGATCAATGAGGGTAGAGAGACACCGGCATGTAACTGTGAAATTTGCAAATCATAAAATAGAGAAAATGTCTTAGGGAGAGCTAGGAGGAAGAGATTCCTTATGTACAGAGGGAGGAACATCAAAATAACAGCAGGCCTGTCCACAGAAACCTGGCAAGCCAGAAAGGGCTGGCAAGACATACTCAGGCACTAAATGAGAAGAACATGCAGCCACGAATACTTTATCTGGCAAGGCTGACATTCAGAATGGATGGTGAGATAAAGAGCTTCCAAGAACGGCAAGGTTAAAATGAGTATGTGACCACCAAGCTGGCACTATAAGAATATTAAGGGGGGGTTCTATAAAAGAAGAAAGACCCCAAGAGTGATACAGTACAGAAATTTACAGAGACACTCTATAGAAACAAGGTCCTCACAGGCAAAATGATGACAATAAAACTGTATCTTTCAATAATTACTCTCAACATGAACAGCCTAAATGCTCCCATAAAAAGGCACAGCATTGCAGACTGGATAAAAAGGACCCATCCGGGGCACCTGGGTGGCTCAGTGGGTTAAGGCTCTGCCTTCGGCTCAGGTCATGATCCCAGGATCCTGGGATCGAGCCCTACATTGGGTTCTCTGCTCAGCGGGGAGCCTGCTTCCTCCCTCTCTCTGCCTGCTTCTCTTCCTACTTGTGATCTCTGTCTGTCAGAAAAATAAATAAAATCTTAAAAAAAAAAGGACCCATCCATAAGCTGTCTACAAGTGATACATTTTTTTTTTGTTTTGTTTTTTAAAGATTATTTCTTTATTTGACAGACAGAGATCACAAGTAGGCAGAGAGACAGGCAGAGAGAGAGGAAGGAAAGCAGGATCCCTGCTGAGTAGAGAGCCCGACCTGAGGCTTGATTCCAGGACCCTGGGATCATGACCTGAGCCGAAGGCAAAGGTTTTAATCTACTGAGCCACCCAGACGCCCCTACAAATGATGCATTTTTAACCTAAAATTACATCTAGACTGAAAGTGAAGGGATGGAGAACCATCTTTCATGCCAACAGGCACCAAAGGAAAGCTGGGGGCAGTGATTCTTCTATCAGACCAATTAAATTTTAAGCTAAAGACTGTAGTCAGAGATTCAGAAGGACACTACGCCATTCTTTTCTTTTCTTTTATTTTATTTAAGATTTTATTTATTTGACAGAGAGAAATCACAAGTAGGCAGAGAGGCAGGCAGAGAGAGAGAGGGGAGAAAGCAGGTTCCCTGCGGAGCAGAGAGCCCGACGCGGGGCTCGATCCCAGAACCCCGGGATCATGACCTGAGCCGAAGGCAGAGGCTTTAACCCACTGAGCCACCCAAGCGCCCCCACTACGCCATTCTTAAAGGGTCTATCCAACAAGAAGATCTAACAATTGTAAATATTTATGACCCCAACATGGGAGCGGCCAACTACAGAAACCAACTGTTAATAAAAATAAAGAGACATATTGATATGAATACGTTAATTGTAGGGGATCTTAACATGCCACTCTCAGCAACAGACAGATAATCTAAGCAGAAAATCAGCAAAGAAACAAAAGTTTTGAATGACACATTGGACCTGATGGACATCACAGATACATATAGAACATTCCACCCTAAAACAACAGAATACTCATTCTTCTCAAGCACACATGGAACTTTCTCCAGAACAGACCACATACTGGGTCACAGATCAGGTCTCAACCAATACCAAAAGACTGAGATTATTCCCTGCATATTCTCAGACCACAGTGTTTTGAAACTGGAACTCAATCACAAGAAAAAGTTTGGAAGAAATTCAAACACTTGGAAGCTAAAGACCATCCTGCTTAAGAATGCTTGGATCAACCAGGAAATCAAAGAACTTAAACAATTCATGGAAGCCAGTGAGAATGAAGACACATCAGTCCCAAACCTAAGGGATATAGCAAAGGTGGTCCTAAGGGGGAAATGCATAGCCATCCAAGCCTCACGAAAAAAAAAGAAAAATCCTGAATATACAAACTCTCTTTATACCTTAAAGAACTGGAAAATCAACAGCAAATTAAGCCTACCCCACACACAAGAAGGGAAATTAGATTAGAGCAGAGATCAATGAGTTAGAAACCAGAGATACAGCAGAACATATCAATGGAACTAGAAGCTGGTTCTTTAAAAGAATTAATAAGATCAATAAACCACTGGAAAGATTAATCCAAAATAAAAGAGAAAAGACCCAAATTAATAAAATTATGAATGAAAGGGGAGAGCTCACAACTAACACCAAGGAAATAGAAACAATCACCAGAAATTATTACCAACAGTTATATGCCAGTAAGTTAAGCAACGCAGAAGAAATGGATGCATTCCTGGAAACCTATAAACTTCCAAGACTGAATCAGGAAGAAACTGACAGCCTGAATAGACCAATAACTAGTAATGAGATTGAAACAGTGATCAAAAACCTCCCAAAACACAAGAGCCCAGGACCTGATGGCTTCCCTGGGGTATTCTACCAACATTCAAAGAAGAAATAATACCCATTCTCCTGAAGCTGTTTCAAAAAAGCAGAAACAGAAGGAAAACTTCCAGACTTTTTCTATGAAGCCAGCATTACCTTGATCCCCAAACCAGGCAAAAACTCCACCAAAAAGGAGAATTTCAGACCAATATCTCTGATGAATAGGGATGCCAATATTCTCAAGATTCTAGGATCCAACAGTACATTAAAAAGATTATCCACCACGACCAAGTGGGATTTATCCCTGCAATGCAAGGGTGGTTCAACATTTGCAAATCAATCAATGTGACAGAACAAATCAATAAGAGAAGAGAGAAAAACCACATGAGCTTGACTGATGTATAAAAAGCATTTGACAAAATACAGCATCTGTTCCTGATGAAAACTCTTCAGAATATAGGGATAGAAAGGATGTTCCTCAACTTCATAAAATCCATCTATGAAAAACCCACAGCAAATACCATTCTCAATGAGTACAAACTGAGAACCTTCCCATTGAGATCAGGAATATGACAAGGATGCCCACTCTTGCCAGTTGTTCAACATAGTACTGAAGTCCTAGCAGCAGCAATCAGACAACAAAAAGAAATAAAAGATACTCATATTGGCAAAGAAGTCAAACTCTCTCTCTTTGCAGATGACATAATACGTTATATGGGAAACCGAAAAGACTCCACCCCCAAATTACTAGAACTCATACAACAATTCAGTAATGTGGCAGGATACAAAATCAATGTACAGAAATCAGTTCCTTTCTTATATACCAACAATGAAAATACAGAAAGGGAAATTAGGGAATTGATTCCATTTACTATAGCACCAAGAACCATAAGATACCTAGAAATAAGCCTAATCAAAGAGGTAAAGGATCTATACTCAAGGAACTATAGAACACTCATGAAAGAAATTGAAGAAGACACAAAAAGATGGAAAAACATTCCATGCTCATGGATCAGAAAAATAAACATTGTTAAAATGTTTATGCTGCCCCTGAGCAATCTATATTTTCAACGCCATCCTGATCAAAGCACCACTCGTGTTTTTCAAATGCTGGAACAAACAATCCTAAAATTTGTATGGAACCAGAAAAGACCCTGAATTGCCAAGGAAATGTTGAAAAAGATAAACGAAGCTGGAGGCATCACATTACCTGATTTCCAGCTTTCTTACAAAGCTGTGATCACCAAGACAGGATGGTACTGGCATAAAAACAGCCCAGAGGAACAGAGTAGAGAGCTCAGATGTGGACCCTCAGCTCTTGTTCAAATAATCTTAGACAAAGCAGGAAAGAATATCCAGTGGAATAAAGACAGTCTCTTCAATAAATGGTGCTGGGAAAATTGGACAGCTATGTACAGAAGAATGAAACTCTACCATTATCTTACATCATACACAAAGATAAACTCAAATAGATGAAAGACCTCAATTGAGACAGGAATCCATCAAAATCCTAGAGGAGAACATAGGCAGTAACCTCTTCGACATTGGCCACAGCAACTTCTTTCAAGACATGTCTCCAAAGGCAAGGGAAACAAAAGTGAAAACAAACTTTTTGGAACTTCATCAAGATAACTTCTGCACAGCAAAGGAAACAGTCAACAAAACAAAGAGGCAATCCATGGAATGGGAGAAGATATTCACAAATGACACTATAGACAAACACAAGATCTATAAAGAACTTGTCAAAGTCAACACTCGAAAAACAGATAATCATGTCAAAAAATGGGCAGAAGGCATGAACAGACACTTCTCCAATGAAGACATACAAATGGCTAGCAGACACGTGAAAAAATGTTCATCATCATTAGCCATGAGGGAGATTCACGTTAAAACCACATTGAAATATGGCCTTACACCAGTTAGAATGGCAAAAATTAACAAGGCAAGAACAACAAATGTTGGAGGGGATGTGGAGAAAGGGGAACCCTCTTACACTATTAGTGGGAATCCAAGTTGGTGCAGCCACTTTGGAAAACAGTGTGGAGATTCCTCAAAAAATTAAAAATAGAGCTACCCTATAACATGGTAATTGCACTACTGAGTATTTACCCCAAAGATACAGGTATAGATACAGAAAAGAAGGGGCATATGCACCCCAATGTTCATAGCAGCAATGTTCACAACAGCCAAACTGTGGGAAGAGCCAAGATGCCCTTCAACAGACGAACGGATAAAGAAGAAGTGGTCCATAAATACAACAGAATATTACTCAGCCATCAGAAAGGATGAATACCCAATTTTTGCATTGACATGAATGGGACTGGAGGAGATTATGCTGAGTGAAATAAGTCAAGCAGAGAATGTCAATTATATGGTTTCACTTTCTTGTGGAACATAAGGAATAACATAGAGGACATCAGAAGAAGGAAAGGAAAAGTGAAGTGGGGAAATTGGAGGGGAAGACAAACCATGAGAGACTGTGGACTTTGAGAATCAAACTGAGGGTTTTGGAAGGGAGGAGGGTGGGAGGACTGGGTGACTCTGGTGGTAGGTATTAAGGAGGGCACTGTATTGCATGGAGCACTGGGTGTGGTGCATAAACAATGAATCTTGGAACACTACAATTAAAAAAAAGCAATGAATGTAAGAGTGTATGTATATCTAAATGAATGAATGATGAATAAATATATAAATAAATAAATGCAATGCAATGTGGAAGAAAAAAAAAATTCCAACTTGACAATGGTTAACACCTCAATATTTTATCTTCATTCTCATTCCCTTGCCTGGGGTTAAAGACTCCCTCTGGGTGTGGTTTGATTAGTTTTCAAAACTCCCATGGATTATCAGAAGCAGCAGGGGACGGTGGGGGTCAAGGTCATAAACAAGGGAGGTCCTGCATGACAGTGAGGACTGGTGAACCCTGAACTGTGGCTCAAGGGCAAATGTGAAAGAACAGGGAGGAGAAGAGAAGCTCAGGCTGGGGGAGAAGAGGAGGAAGGGGCATGGGGGCAGGCAGTGGTGAGGAACGCTTTAGAGCAGTGGCTAGACTATGGTTCCTGAAGTTGGCTGTTCCCTGTAGGGAATCGGGGTAGATGAGTGTCAAGGCTGGGCCAAGGCAGAAGCAGGAGGCAGTGGATGAGACTGAAGGACCCCAAAGAGAAGTGTGGTGGGAAATGGGTCTGGAGGAACTGTGAGCCAGACCTTGGTGGGGCTGACATGCCCTGCTGGGGAGCAATGGGAGAGACTGGAAGTTTCAGGATTTTCACAGTCATTGTCAGTCTGTGCTTCTGGGGGCTCTCCCAGGCTGCCTTGTGTTCTCCCAGGGTAGATCTCCCCTCATCACTATCTCCTGTTTAACCACAAAGCCCTGTATCTCTCCTCACCCATGCCTTTGGGGAGCCCTAAGCACCTCTGAAGCCCAACCTAGTGGGCTCTGTGTAAGTTATGCATAAATTCAGTACAATCAGCCATCCACTGAGCACAGTGGTGCCATTAGCAGTCATAACCAGGGGCCAGGATGCCTGGGTGGCTCAGTTGGTTAAGCGGCTGCCTTTGGCTCAGGTCATGATCCTAGGGTCCTGGGATTGAGCCCTGCATCAGACTCCCTGGTTGGTGGGAAGCCTGCTTCTCCTTCTCCCACTCCTCCTACTTGCGTTCTTTCACGTCTCTCTCCCCGTCAAATACATAAAATCTTAAAAAAATAAATAAGTAAAAGCCAGGGGCCAGGCACAAAGAAAATGAGCTCTTCTCCAGGGAGAAAACAAGAGTATTAGGAACTGTAATACTTACAGTACTCTTCCTCTTCCCAGGTACTCTGCTGCCCTCCCCCCTACTTCAAGACATGCCTTAGTGATATGTCCCAGATGGTTCACCATAGTCCCGACTTGCTCCTAATTGGTTTCTGTGCCCTTTCTCTTTTTCTTTTCCTCTCTCTCTCTCTCTCTCTTTTTTTCTGTCAGTAGGCAAGTATGAAGCTTCCATGTGTAAGGCAATGAGAATAAGGAGTAATGGGAAGCATTCCCGGAGTGCCCAGGATGCGCCATGCCCTACTCGTGTTCTACATTCTCCTGACTGGATTAACTTGTTCAATCCTCTGCAAACCCCAACTGGATGAGAAAGCTGTTGAGGAAATGAAATCACAGAGAGGTCAGTCGGGTCGCACGCCCCCAGGGTGCACCCATGCAACCCACGTTGCATCACTTACAAGAAGTAGATCTCTGACTCATCCAGGCCCATCTGTAGGAAAATATTTGCTTTGAGCCATACTTTTGCTTTTCCCTCTAAAAGGCTCAAAATAATAAAGTAAAAGGCTCAAAATAATAAAGCAGTGCTCTCAAGAGATATATCATTAAAAAGCACTAAGGATATGGCAGGATGGCCCAGTGGAGAGGGCTGGGTTCCCAGCACCTTGCCTCTGATGACTGGCTATGTGGCCTCCATGAAACAACGTCACTTCCACAGTTTGTAAACGGTGTCTGCTGCTCTCAGGCTCTGTATTCAAGATGCCTTATGCTTGCCTTCGCCTTTGCAGGAGCCCTGGCACCCTCCTCTTATCGGACTATATAATCTCACCTGTTTCTTATCCCAATTCAGTGTAATAATTACTGTATTATTATTATTCCTACCTCATGGAAAATTCTAATCACTGAAGATAAAGGAAAGAGTTGAAGGATACTTTTAAGTAACAGAAAAGCTGAATTACCACTGTAATTTACTTTGAGAGTCGTCCAAGAATGTTAATCGCACTTTTGACAACAGAAAGAACATTTTTGCTCCTTAAGTCAAAAGTGAAGCCAGCGCAACTCAGCCCCATGTCCTTCAGCATCTAAGGGCAGCTGTTTGTCCTCGCGCGAAACTCAAGTGGTTCCTTCTTTTGGTGGAGGTACTGTGAGCCCAAAGTTGTATTGACTCTTCAAAAAGGTAAACAGAGTCTCCTGCCATATAGGCAGGAAGGCATGTGCCAAAAACCACGCCATGAATAGCCAGCTTTATTTCTGGAATGCCTTCCTAACAAAGTCCTGATACTTATTAACTCAAAAATACAACAAGAACTACGAAAACAAACTTGAGGAACTGGATGATGAAAAAACAACCCTGGTAGTCATAATTCCCTCAGAACTAAGAGAAATACAGTAAAATCTGAGCCCAGATACATCCCCGTACATCTGAGTGTCCTTCCTTGGGATTACAGTGAAAATTGCAGGGACCACCCCACACCAGTTTCATCTTGAGCTCTGTTTTTATCACAAACACATGCCCAGGGAGGCAAATACAAATAGCTTCTGGGCCTCCCAGGGCCTTGCATTCACCCTTCAGAGCTCTTCAGGAGTTCACTAGTCACTAGTTGCAGAAGTCCAATGAGAAGGTAAGCAGGGGAGATATGCTCGTCCCCCCCCCACCCCAAGGTTGGGGCCAGATAAGAGGTGGGTGAAAGAAAGAACATGCCTTTGATGAGACCTGAGGCTGCCTATAGAGCCAGGCCAGTGCTGTCTTGTTTGCTCTTTTTAAATCTTTTGCTTCCCCGCTCCCCCGACCCTGCCCATATTTTTATTTCAATTCTAGTAACTTAATGTGTAATACTGATTTTAGGTGTAGAATTTGGTGATTCATCACTTACAGATAACACCCACAACAAGTGTCCCCCTTAACAGCCATCACACCGGCCCACCTCCCCTCCATCAACCCTTGGTTTGTTCTCCATAGTTAAGAGTCTCCTATGGCTTGCTTCCCTCTTTCTTCCCCCTTCTTATTCATTTTTAGAATAATGGCTTTATTATTTTTATGCCCATTATAAGAAAATCAAGCAACATAGAAAGAAAAAAAGAACCAAGGAAATCACTCTGATCCCACTCTTAAGAAATAACCATTGCTAACACCATGCGGACTGTACCCCAGTATTTCTCCACAAATATAGCAGAGAGAAGGAAGAATGGATGGACAAGCATAAGTTATAAAATGAAACACACTCTATATGTTATTTTATTTTTATTTATCTTTAAAGATTTTATTTTATGCTTTTAAAGATTTTGTTTATTTATTTGACAGAGAGAAAGCACACATACAAGTAGGGGGAGCAGCAGGCAGATGGAGAGGGAGAAGCAGCCTTTCCACTGAGCAGGGAGCCCGATGCAGGACTCAATCACAGGACCCTGGAATCGTGACCTGAGCTGAAGGCAGCCACTTAAACTTACTGAGCCACCCAGGTGCCCAATTTTTAAAGATTTAAAATCATCTCTATACATGTGGGGCTTGAACTCACAACCCTGAGATCAAGGGTTGCATGATCCACCAACTGAGCCAGCCACACATTCCTCTATTGTCATTTTAAATAAAAATACCATTGTTAATTTGACTTCGACAGAAGAAAATGAAACTAAACCAAAGTGAAGGAGTATTTGAATTTCAGGCAAATCTATCTTCACAAACTAGCCTTTCTAAAGAAATATTTCTAAAATCATTATTTAAGGGGTGCCTGGGTGGCTCAGTTGGTTGAGCAACTACCTTTGGCTCAGGTCATGATCCCAGACTTCCAGGATCGGGTCCCGCATCGGGCTCCCAGCTCCCTGGGGAGTCTGCTTCTCCCTCTGACCTCCTCCTCTCTCATTCTTTCTCTCACTCATTCTCCCTCAAATAAATAAATAAAATCTTTAAAAAAACAAAAACAAAAACAACAAAACGAAGACCCATCTATATGATGCCTAGAAGAGACTGAGTTCAGACCTAAAGATAAATATAAACTCAAAGTCAAAGGATAGAAAAAGATACTCCATGCAAATGGAAGTGGAAAAACAAAAACAAGCCAGAAGAGCAGTACTTATATCAGACAAAACAGACTTTAAAACAAAGGCTGGGGGTGCCTGGGTGGCTCAGTGGGTTAAGCCTCTGCCTTCGGCTCAGGTCATGATCTCAGGGTCCTGGGATCAAGCCCCGCATCAGGCGCTCTGCTCAACCGGGAGCCTGCTTCCTTATCTCTCTCTGCCTGCCTCTCTGCCTACTTGTCATCTCTGTCAAATAAATAAATAAAATCTTTAAAAACAAATAAACAAACAAAAAACAAAGGCTGTAAGGAGAGACAAAAGAGGGTATTACATAATGATAAAGGGATCAATCCAACAAGAGGATTTAACAAATGTGAATATCTCTACACTCAATGTGAGAGCAACTAGATACACAAAGCAGATTAATAGACATAAAGGGAGAAACTGACAGTAATAAAGTAGAGACTTTAAAACCCACCTACACCAGTGGGTAGATAACCAGGCAGAAACAGTGTCTTTGAAGGACACATTAGACCTGATGGACTTAAGAGATATACAGAACATTCCATCCCAAACCAACAGAACACATAGTCAAGTATACATGGAACATTCTCCAGGATAGATCACACATTGGGCTACCAAACCAGTCTCAACAGATTTAAGAAGACTGAAATCATATCACGCATCACAACAGCATAAAATTAGAAATCAAGTATAAGAAAAAACACAAACACATGGATGCTAAACAACGTGCTACTAAAAAACTAATGAGTCAATGAAGAAATCTAAGAGGAAATATAAAAACAGATAAAGACAATAAAATGAAAACACAACAGCCCAACATTTCAGCAAAAGCAGTTCTAAAAGGGAAGTTTATAATGATACAGACCTAACTCAAAAAACAAGAAAAATCTCGAAACAACAATCAAATCTTAGACCCAAAGGAACTAGAAAAAGAACAAATAAAACCCCAAGTTAACAGAAGGAAGGAAAGAATAAGATCAGATCAAATAAACGAAATAGTTTTTAAAAAATAGAAAAGCCCAAATGAAACCAAGAGCTGGTTCTTTGAACAGTTAGGTAAAATTAAAAAAGCCTTTAGCCAGACTCATAACTAAAAAAAGAGAGAGGACCCAAATAAATAAAATCAGAACTAAAAGAGAAGTAACAGCTGACAGCACAGAAATACAAAGAATTATGGGACTACTGTGAAAAATTATATGTGAATAAATGAGACAACCTGGAAAAAATGGATAAATTCCTAGAAACATACAATCTTCCAAAACTGAATCAAGAAGAAACAGAAAATCTGAAAAGACTAATTTCTAGAAACAAAACTGAATTGATAATAAAAAAATTCCCAAAAGTCAAAATCGAGGAGCAGACAGAATCACAGTGAATTCCATCAAGCATTTAAAGATGAGTTAATCCCTATTCTTCTCAAAGTATTCCAAAAAACAAAAGAGGAAGAAAAGCTTCCAAATACATTCTATGAGGCCAGCATTACCAGGATACCAAAACCAGACAAAGACACTACACAAAAAAAGAAAACCACAGGCCAATATCCCTGTTAAACATAGATGCAAAATCCTCAAAAAAGTAATAGCAAACTACATTCAATAATATATTACAAGAATCATTCATCACCATCAAGTGGAACTTACTCCATGGATATAAAGATAGTTCAAATATCTGCAAATGAATCAACATGATACACCTCATTAACAAAATGAAGGATAAAAATCATATGATCATCTCAACAGATGCAGAAAAAGCATTTGACAAAATCCAATGTTTATGATTAAAAAATGGGTGTAGAGGAAACAGACCTCAAACTAATAAAGGCCATATATGAAAACCCATTGCTAATGTCATCCCTGGTAGTGAAAAATTGAGAGCATTCCTTCTAAGATCAGGAACAAGACAAGGATGTCCAACCTCATGACCTCTCTCAACAGAGTATTGGAAATAAGTCCCAGCCACAGCAATCAAATAAGAAAAAGAAAAGGCATCCAAATTAGTTGGAAGAAAGAAAGAAGAATACTGTCTTTAGAAAGAAGTAAAACTGTCACTATTTGCAGATGACATGATACTATATGTAGAAAGCCAAATATGTATGATTTCACTTATATACGGACTAATACACAAAACAAACAAAAAGCAGAAACAGACCCACAAATACAGAGAAATGATGGTTGCTTGAGGGGGAGGGAGGCAAAGTGGGTTAGGGGGAAGTGGGAAATGTCGACTTCCAGTTAGGGAAAGTTAGGGAATGAGTAAGTCATGGGGATGAAAGGCACAGCACAGGAAATAGAGTCAATGGTACTGTAGCAGTATTGTATGGGGACAGACACACAGTTGTTCAATCACTGTTGTACACCTGAAACTAATATAACACTCTGTGTCGACTCTATTTCAATAATAATTTTTTTTAAAAAAAGAATGGCGGTAGAGGTTTAAAGGAGATTGTCTCCCTAGAGAGCAATTTCTAAAAAAAAAAAAAGGGGAGGGTGGGTGAGAGTCCCCTCAACTTTCTCCCACCTCCTGATTTTAGTGAGTTTCATTACTATTCTGCACTTCACAGTACCTGCAGGGCCCCTCTTGATCCCTATATTGCAAACAATGCTTCTGTGAAGCTAACGTTGGTTGAATGATAAAGGAAGATGCTTTTGGCAAACCAAGAATGTCTTCCAAATGATATGCCTCCATACAAAACCCAAACTCAATTGATTGGTACATTTGTTCTTTGGGTAGAATGTTAGGATTAAAAGGCACCCCAGACATCACCCAGGAAAAATCTTCTCATTTTACTGATGAGGAAAAGGGAATCTCTGCATGCTCAGTGACCAGGCAAAGGTAACAAAAAAGGGTTGTCCCTGGCTAATGAAGACCCCTGGTTTCCTGTTTCCCTCAGCCTGTTCCTTGACAAGGAACTCCAGGCAGCACAATAAAGCCTCCGAGGCCACCGATCTGCAGTGCCATGGAGCACCACACAGGAACGCCATCACCATCCTCAAGCTCTTATGCCGCTGAACCTCAGTTTCTTCCTTAGTACACACAGGATAACACCACCTGATACGCAGCATCCCCCGGAGAATGCCCATTCTGCTTATGGAGCAGGGTAAGCCCATTCTGCTTATGTAGAATGTTTACCCCGGTGCCTGGCTTAATGCAGAAACGCGATAAATGGCTGTTACTGTAAACCAGACTTTAGGAGGCTGGTTCTTCAGAACCATAAGAGAACGTCACGCATTTCTGATTTGAAGCTCAGGACCATGGAAATGTCAAGAGGGGATGGGGCGCCGAAATGGGAATGTTTACACGTTTTCATACACCACACAGTTTGGGGAGATCATTTTAGGTCACAGTTCTGTCCCTTCATGAACACATTTTTGGTGGCCACAGGGTTGGTGAAGTGAAGACTGACCTGTATGAGAGAGGCCTGCTGACAGAGAACCAGGAAGTCAGCGGAAAGGTCGCTGGTTGCAGAGAATGACTATTGGTCTGCACTGCAACTTGGCCCAGTTTGCAGCAAAAAACTCAAAAGAAAAATGCATTTGCTTAAAGATGCTATAATAACAGATCTTTTCTTCTTGAAGTTTCAAAAGACCATCAGACCTTCTACTCTAGCCTCCTCTGTCCACAGGCTCTTCTGGGAGAGAAGTTTCCCTGGAAGTCAGTCTACGGTGGTGGCAGGCAGCTCTAACGAGAAAGGGTAGCGCTTTCCAGCATGTGTTTCTGTTTTCTTTATTCCCTCCCTGCTCTTCTTAGCAGATGCTAAAAGCTGTGTGAAGGCAGCATGAAGCCAGGGCTGGTGCTGAGAAAGTTCAGGCCCTCATCTTCATTCATGCTTCCATCCACAGACAAGGTCAGGGCTGGGGATGGGGCACTGGGCCAGGTCAGCAGCCTCGTGTTCTTGGGACCTCCCCAGGTTTCTTTGTTGCCACCTTGATGGAGGCAGGACGTGGGCCCAGCTGACAGACCCCGAGTTTCCTTCCCCACCCCCATTACACTGCATCCCAGGGAAGGCATCTGGCCTCAGCTGTCCCACTGCCCAGACGAGTGCGAGTCTAGCAAATGTTCCTTACTGCCCCACCCTGACGCCAACTGAGGCATTCTATCAAAGGCAAAAGGAGGGGGAAGATCAACACACTTGAAGAACTGTCAAAGCCTGGATCCATTTGCCAAAACTTTTAGGAACTGCCTAGCCACACCTAGATAAGGAAGTGCTTGAACCAAATTCTCTGCATTACTTCTCCTCCTAGTTTTCACAGCTTTGTTTCTCAACCATCTATAGAGATAAGACTAGGAATGGAAGGAGTATCCAGCTACCCTGGATCTATGTGTGATGGCTTCCTCTGCTCTCTTGACCTCTGTTTCTTTTCCCTGTGTACTTTCTACTCCCTCCCCCGCTTTCACATTCCCCACTCAAGGAGGACTCAGGCTCTGGGCTCATTCCCTGAGGCAAGGTTGGAGGCTCTTGAGGGGTGGGGGGCAGGAAGACACTCAGTCTGCAACTCATATTATTAGCTTTTTCTTTCCAAAATTTTAAGCTCTTTAAGC
This sequence comes from Neogale vison, assembly GCF_020171115.1. Taxonomy (NCBI): domain Eukaryota; kingdom Metazoa; phylum Chordata; class Mammalia; order Carnivora; family Mustelidae; genus Neogale; species Neogale vison. Next base: position 81,090,363 of record NC_058092.1, on the reverse strand, counting down.
TCTTACCTACCAGCGGAGAAGGCGAAGGAAGGGGATCCTTAGCGTGAACCAAGTGTCTCAGAGTAGGAGGTGAGCATATAGGCCTTCCTCCAGCCCTAGATTAGAAAGTGAGACTCCCCTGGGCAGAAGGAGGAAAGGAAAAGAGATCTGTGGGTCTGAGCATGGGTCCAGTTTTCTTTTTTTTCAGCAGAGTGTGGAGAAATGGCAAGACTCTCAAGGGAAGTACCCATTCTGAGGGCATGGGCTTCCCGGGAATGAGGGGTTCCAGAGACACAGGGTTTTCAGCGCTAAGACCAGAACATCCCAGACAAAGCAGGAGGGCTGGTTAACTAACAAGTGCACATCCAGGTAGACAAGACCATGAGGGACCTTGCAAAAGAGTCCTGCTTCCCAAGTAAAGCCTGAAGATGGGATGCCATGAACAGGAAAGGTGGATGTCTCAAGGGTAACCTGTGTGTACTAACGTTTAGGGACACCTGAAATCTCCTAGAAGCCCAAGAATAACAGCTGAAATTTACTGCCAGCCCAGTGTCATGGGAGCGCCAAGTCAGAAATTAGGTTGAAAAACACGATATAGTATTCCCTGCACATCTGAGTTTGTGATCGAGATGCATACCATGTGGAAGTCAGTCCAAGATGGTAGGCGGAGGCTGACAGCCAGAGCGCCATGAGATTCCAGCTTGTAGCAGAATGTGAGTTAGTGACTGGGGCACTGAAGTGGCTTTTATTCCTTCAACCACTGGGACTCACACCTTTCAGGTTTTAGTCTATGAATGCATCCTCTAGTCCTTAGCCAACAATCACTTCTTCCTCCCAACCTGTCTCCATGTCTAGGACAAAGACAACTGGGAGATGACAGCAGAGGAATGTCCTCCCAGTCACTGTCTTACTTAGAAGACTATGGAAGAGAAGAGGGGAAGGCACAGGTTCAGAGGTGGGCATTCAGAGCCCTCTGACAATAACTGTTCCAGAAGCAGTCCAGGGAGAGAGAAAGGACATGAAGAAACCTCTTTCCCATTAAGGGGAAGACTAGGTTTGGGATAGGAGCTACTTAATGATTTAATTTCATTTCCTACACTAAATGAATTTGGGAAATGTTGAAACTAATCTATAACCTTTACATTTTCTAAAAGTTTTTAAATTCCAGTTAACATACAGTGTGATATAAGTTTCAGGTGCACAATACAGTGACTTAACATTTTCATACAGCACCTGGTGCTCATTTCACATGTGCTCCTTAATTCCCATCACCTATGGGGGTGGCTGGCTTAAATAACATTTACATTTCTTAAGCATTTAGGGTAATGCTGAGAACTTGGACTGTTAAAGTTCTGAACTACGTCCCCCAACCCAGCCCCCACCCTGACTGGGAATCACAGGCGATGGTGGGACCAGCCTCAGCAGACCGGCAAGCATGGCGCCCACAGCAGCAATGAGCCTGCTGATTGGAAGAACATGGGAATCCGTCTGCGGTTGCCACAGCGCCACACTGAATACCATTCATCACGGCAGTGTTTTCACATATCACCTGCTTCCTTATTTATGAGGAAACTGCATTTTGTGAACTTTAAAAGTGGTTCTCACAGACCAAAGTAAAAAACACAATCTCCCTCAGCATATTTCCAGTGTGGCCAGAGCAGGCGTGAAGAAAAGGCACAAGGAGCAGTAAGGAGTTGCTTCACAGTCTACAGAATGCTCACACCTGTGAACAGAGTCTTAAAAGAAAGCAAATGGTGGTTCCTTGCAACAGATGACGTCTGAACCAGCATTGTTGGAAAAAGCCCCAGTTGCCCTTGTAGGCCATGACACAGGCCCAGGACTGCTGAAAAATGGGCATGAAGAAGAAAATGAGCGCTAAATACAGAAGAGAGGGGCCAAATGGATTGCTGTGCAGGGCGTGTTTCCTCAACCTCAGGCCACCATCTTTTCTTGTCTTGGTCATGGGTTCCCTCACCATCACCCTTCGTGAGGGGAAAGCCTGGGCATTATTCTGGACTAGGGGGACTGGAAGGGCCCCTCTTAGCAGTTCAACTGCTCCCAATAAGCCATTAGTGCAGTGCTCCTGGGAAGAGAAAGGTGTATTCTGAGGACTTCCCTAAGGATGCGGACACACATTTCTCACTGAGCAGTCTTCATAGATAACCCCAGGAGCTCAGCACTGATCTAAGTGCGTAGGAAAGCATCAGTGCTCGTCACTTTGTGGGCTGGGGAACATGATAATGGCTTCCATTTACTCGGCACACACCTCTACATGCCAGGCAGGACACTAAGAGCTTTGCAAACATTATCTATTTAATTCTCTGTAATAATCCCAGGAGATAGGCACTGTTGTACCCAACTTGTCTAGCTACATGGTAGACCTCCAATATTTGTCAAACGAATGAATAGATGAAAGCAACTAAACCTCTCCTTCCCCTCACAAAGGAAACTAACATTTTGGATCATGTACTGAGGTAAACAGCATACTATAATATATGCATGAGCTTAACTGGCCCTCTTACTGCCTAGGAGGTAGGTTTAAGAATTTTGCTTTCTGTATGGGGTTCATCCAGTTGTCACACAGTAAGTGGAGGAACTATAATTCAAGCCCAGACCTGTCTGCCTTCTTCCCACTCTATCAAAATGCTAGGAAATGGGTATATGGTCCAAATCCAAGGAAATGGGGAAAGGGGAGGAAAGAGGAGTTCTCATAAGACATGGACAAATGTTGGGTTGCCCAGGGGACTTAGTTGGTTATGCGACTGACTCCTGATTTTAGCTCAGGTCATGATCTCAAGGTTCTCGGATTGAGACTTGCATCAGACTCCCCTACTCAACGGGGACTCTGCTTGTCTCCCTCTCCCACTGCCCCTCCCTCTTCTCTCTCTCTCATACACACACACACTCTAAAATAATTTCCAAATCTTAAAAAAAAAAAAAAAAGAGGTATGGACAAATGCCTTCCAGGAAAAAGAGAGAGCTAAAGTGTAAGGAGAAGAGAAGAGGCTTGGGGAAGGAAGCTGGGGACTTGGAACCATTAATAAGAGGGGAGACTTCGTCCTTGCCAGGATCCAAATGTTCCCCACCCTTCTGCCCTAGGAGCATGGAACTGACTTCCATGTTGCCCAAGGGACAGATCTACCTACAGTTCTGCTGAAAAGGTAAAGCCAGGGCAGCTCACATTGTGTAAAGCGGTGTACTTGTCTATCTCCAGTGTCTCAGTGATGCTTGTGAGGGCAGAAGGAGAGAAAAAAACACAAGGTAGAGAAGAGAAGAAAAAGCACTGTCCACCTGTGTGACCCTGGTTCAGGCTTTCAAACCTCTGGACCCCAGATTCTGCTGTAATCAGGGGAAGGTGCCCCATGATCTCTATAGTTCTAGGGTCTGAGTTCCTATCCTGAGGAAGGAGTGCTATAGTGGACTGAGGAAGACCTGGGTTTTGATCCTGGTCCTGGGTAACCTTGTGTTTGTGTTTCCATGGCCAGGGACCTCCTTTAGGGTAACACCTCTCATTTGGTCCCAGAGTGGGAGGCTGACTTAAGGGACTGGTATGTCTGGGGAAGGGACAGAGCTCAGGCTAACTCAGCCGTCTGTCATTCTCTTTGGGATCACCTGTCACTGAGAATGCACCTTCTTGGCTCCTAGGCAGTAAGCTTACAGGAGAGACCTCAGAGGCAGGTCTATACTGTTGGCTGGGCCTGGGAGAGGGTGGGCTGGTCCCTCTGTTTCAGGAATGAAACATTAGTAAGCTGTTCCTACAATGCATTTTCTGACATGTTCCTTAGGTACTCAGGTGATTTTTAAAAAATGTTTCAACACATTTTAATTTCTTTTATTTTTAAAAGATTTTATTTATTTATTTGAGTGGGGGGGGCAGAGAGGAGTATGTGTACATGAGCAGAGGCAGACGGGGAGGGAGAGAGACAAGCAGACGTTGTACTGAGCACAGAGCCTGACAGTGGATGGAGCCACCCAGGTTCCCCTTAACACTTTTTTTTTTTTTTAAAGAATTTTGCTTATTTATTTGAGTGAGAGAGAGAAATTGCGTATAAGCGGGGGAGTAGATTCCCCACAGAGCAGGGAGCCTGATGTGTGACTCCATCCCAGGACCCTGGTATCATGACCTGAACCAAAGGCAGATGCTTAATTACCTGAGCCACCCAGGTGCCCCAGTGCATTTTTTAAAGACTTTATTTTTAAGTAATCACTACACCCAACATGGGGCTCAAACTCACAACCCTGAGATCAGAGTCACATGCTCCTCCAACTGAGCCAGCCAAGCACCCCTCGAAGTTTAGTCTTTACCTGCTTGACTGTTAGCTCTCTCGGTTGCTCAGAACTTGGACAAGGAAGCAAAATGATTGATCAAGTCTCCCAAACTTCAACACACAGCTCCATTATTTTCTTCCTGTCCCAGAGTGGGCTGCCACTCAACTTCTTGGAAACTAAGTATATCATCTATTTAAAAAAAAGGGGGCACCTGGGTGGCTCAGTAGGTTAGGCCACTGCCTTCGGCTCAGATCATGATCCCAGGATCCTAGGATCCAGTTCCACGTTGGGCTGCTTTCTCAGCGGGGAGCCTGCTTCTCTCTCTGTCTCTGCCTGCCACTCTGCCTACGTGTGTGCGTGGTCACTCGCGCTCTCTCTCTCTCTCTGACAAATAAATAATAAATAAATAAATAAGATCTTTAAAAAAAAAAAAAAGAAGGAAAAAGGATAATAATCATACATCCTTACAGGATTATCTGTTTGGAGATGGCTGACACATGTAGTTAGCACAGTGCCTGGTGCGTGCCAAGTGTCCAGGAAGCGGACATATTCTTGTCTTCAGGACCTACACACCATGGAGAGTCAAAGCCATTAAAGCCTAAAGCTCGGCTGTTTCTCAGCAGGGTTTTCTGAGTAGCCGAGGGCTCCATGCACAACTGACCCTCCCCGTGCACCTCCCTTCCCTGTGGTGACGCAGTCACTCACTCAACAGATATTAACTGCCCCTCTGAGAAGGCAGAAGAATTTCAAGCCAGGAAGGTCCTCAGAGTCCAACCCAAGATGGCAGCTGTTCCCTGGGCCTTATCCCACGAGGAGAGGCTGCTGAGGCTCACTTGGGGAAGAGGGCTTGAGGGCCTCACCCTCCTGAGCCCTGACCCTTGCAACACACCCACGGCAGGTGGGAGCTGGGCTCCAGAGAGGCTGCTCCCAAGAAGGCACACGAAGCCACGGCCCTAAGGACAGCAGGCCCCGAGCCAGGCACCAGGAAACATGAGGATGCAGTTTGTCTTCCCCCAGACAGCCTGGGGCCCCGACAAATAGGTTGTCTCAATTCCTTTCCATCTAAAGCCAGGGTGGTAACATTTGCCACCAGACAGCTGGGCTGTGAGGCTTAGCATCGTCTATAAATGGGCCTTAATGCAAACTATCATATTGACACATGTGTTAGCCTATTCCTAAAACATGCACACTTGGGGGCAGCTCTCCAGGACCCTCACCCTTCAGCTGGCTGCCCCCAGAATAGCTGGGGAGTGGCAGGATCCAGAGCTACTGCTGTCATGGAGAGAATGGCCGTCTGGATGCTCTGGGAGGAGGCCATGATGGCAACATCAGCTCCCAAGACCACTGTGTCCTTTTAAGAGACGTCACATCATCTTCATAATCTAGTGAGAGAAGTTGCACAATATTCATTACTTTCTTCTCCCTCCACCCCCCTGATCTGTTCATGCTGCCCTGGGGAGAGAAGAGAAGTCACTGGAGATCTGCCAGTTGGCTTGAGATGAACCAAAACCTGACACAGACGGGTCACCGACTGCCTCTGCTATTGATGGGACTATGAGAAAGAGGGTCATTGAAACCGAGCTAACTGCAAGGAAAGCCGGCAGTGGGGAGCAAAGGCTTTGAGATGTCACAAAATCGGGCCTGCCACAAAGGCTTGGAAGACAGAGACCAACATTATGTGTGCTGAAAAAAAGGGACTGGCAGGCAGTGTGGGTGGTGGGGGTGGGCTATGAAGTAGGGAGGGAAAGGGGGTTGTTTTCCAAGCAGTGGTGAGTTTTTCTCCGCCCTGGACCGGACAAGACCATCTGTGGCCTTTCCGAGTCGTTTATCTGTTAGTCAGGGAGACAGGAACTACGGCCGTTTCTGATCAACTTCGTGTCTCATTCCCAACAGATGTCAAAGGACCGCAGCCTGGGAGCTTTATGGCTGCACGATGGCAGACACGGGCTGGCCTGTCTTCTCCAGCAGCTGAGCAGGGCCTGGGGTGGAGATGCCCACGGCGGTAGAGGGACATGAAGCTGCTGGGCGTTACAGGGCTCTGCTCTTGCGAGACTGACGGGGTTGACGGCGTCTCACCAGCATCTGGTTACCAGGAATGTCACGGATTTGCTCTCCTGGCTGTGGGACAGGGGTCCTGGGAGCACCGCTGCAAGGGGGTTGTGGCTAGATGACCTCCCATGTGCTCTGTACACACACGGGATTTGGAGGCTGGAGATCTGGGCTACGTCAACCATCGCCTGTGGCTCTTTGTGACCCCAAGGCAAGTCCTCAGCATGGATAAAAGGTAGGATGTGAAAAAAGCTGGAAAAACATGCGGTTCATGCTGTCCCCACTCTGCGAGGCTGCTGCACCTGACCAGGGCCGGCTTCACAGAGGCGCTCCTCCCAGGAGAGATGGAGTGGAAACAGTCACTCTCAAATTGTTTGCCCTCCGCCCACAGGTCTCTTCCCATGCCCATCCCCACTTCTGGTGCCAGAACAAAGGATTGAAGAGGAATGCGATTCTCAACACGATGAAAAGATGACGAGTTAAACAAGAGCCAAATAGTCAACAGAAGTAAAATGTTAATTAAAACAAGAATAACTGCAACGGAACAACGGAGCCAGCCCAAAGCGAGGCTGGGGGTATACCCACAGCAAAGTGTTCCTTCCCCAGGTTGCTAATCCCAGCTCTGTGTGCCCACATTCACAAGCTTTGCAGCATTGCCAGGCATAGCTGTGGTGTCTGACGTTTTGACAGAGTAATGAATTTGAGTCCTCAGGAAACGAAGTAAAACACCAATTTTAGTTCATAAATAGCACATTTTAGTAAGCTTTAGTAACACACTGTGTACTTTACTGATTAGTTAATAGCTCTTGGTTGCAGATGAAAATGAAAACCCATGCAATTTTGCCATTTGCCTGTAAGAATTGAAGAAAGAACATTCTGGAATGTTCAGGTCAGTGGGGAATCATCAGGAAGAGCCTTGTTGCCCACCAGTGGGTTTCAGACTTGGAGGAATACTGATCTAAATTAGAACTAACATCAGAGTTAGGACAGACATCTGTGTCATCAATGGACAGGAGATGTGTACCTAGGGAGACATTTCCATGAGAAACTTAGTGGACACACTAAGAGGTAAGAGGTATGTCATTCCTGCCACTGCGTTAGCCTGCAGAGCCCCCACAGGGGCACTTCTCAGTCAGGATCCTGGAATGTGCTGGGAGGGAGCGAGAGGCTACAGGATCTCCTTGACTGAAAATCTCTGAGAACAGCCCAGCCCAGTCTCCCAGAAGCTTTAAAGATTTTATTTATTTATTGGACAGACAGAGATCACAAGTAGGCAGAGAGAGGCAGGCAGAGAGAGAGGAGCAAGCAGGCTCCCCGCTGAGCGTAGAGCCCGATGCGGGGCTCGATCCCAGGACCCTGAGATCATGACCTGAGCCGAAGGCAGAGGCTTAACCCACTGAGCCACCCAGGCACCCCTCCCAGAAGCTTTGACACTGACTTGCCTGAGGGAGACAGTGGGCCCTGACCCCACTGATAAGCCTTTTCTGGATCTATAACTGCATGATTCACCCTTCACCCTTTTCAATGCCCCTATACCTTTCATGTCCTCCTCCACAAAAATTTGCCCCATAAAAGTGTTTGCTCAAGCGTCAGCAACTCATGGGCCTGACAGGGACAGGTGCCTGAGAGAGTACCACAGACAGTACTTGTGTCTTCCTCTCCCCTTGTTTAACAATGTGGTGAAGGGCTTGGGTCCTGGAGGCAAAGCAGATACGGATTTAAACCGTAGTTCTGCTACTGGCTATGTGCCCTCTCAAGCCTTATCTATCAATTGGAGATTCTATCTCAAAGGGCTGTAGGGGAAAACGAAGGACTGGACTGATGTGACGGCAGGAAAGTGTTCAGCGCATGGCTGGGAGCACAGTGAATGCTAGAAAGCCCAGGGCTCCTGCTGCCCTTCTCAGCTGATGACCTCCAGTGGGTGGTCAGGGTTCTTGGACAAATGCTCTGCTCTAGGACAAATGCAATGTCTTCGAGGAAACCTCTCCTCATTACCAAGATTCCCCTTGCTGAACTTCCACAGTCCCCGTTCCAGCACCAAAAGTGCGCCTCTGCACTGACATAAAGGTCTCACGTGAATGCCTCCCACTGTCGCCCCCTTCCTCAGGCTAGCTCTGTCAGCTCGCTGTGTGTTGGCCTTCTGTCACCACAGTCCCCTTCCCTTTCAAGCCCAGGTTCAGATGGTTTGAATACAGCATAAACAAGTACATAGGTGTTGGATAAATGTGGAAGGTGTGCCCACGTCACTTTTTCAGGTATACACATATTTGGTCTTTACTGCGGAGAGACAAGTCATGAGACATGATGACATGTGGGGCTTGGTCTTCCGGTCTGCAAGTGAGTCACTCACTGTGCAGCCTTAGGCGGGAGGTCTGTAAGAATGCAGCGACTGCCACCTGCCTCCCTCCCGGGGCTGGGGAAGATGAATCGGGCTTTTTAAGCAGCAGCGGTGAAACACGACCGGCTTCTTGATGCTAAGTAAAGAAGAGCATCTGGGCTCTGATGGTAACAAATGGGTCTCATTCTCTTTCAGCATCTCCCAGCTCCGACTCCACTAAACAAGGCCAGTAAAATAGGCCTCAGCGTTTTAAAATCAGATTTCCAGAGAAATCTTCCCCCAGGAACTTGTGACGGTGCCAGGAGATTTTTCAAAAGGCTAATCTAAATTCCTTCTCACTTCAGGCTCCCTTTGCCTTCTGCCCAGTGAGATCAACAGCTCTGACCACGATTATACGGTGATTATCTTTATTCTTAAAATCTGTATTTTTCTCTGTTTTCCAGGAGTGGATTTAGACTAGAAGGGGCTGTTTCCTTCCTATCAGTATTCACATCATTTTTCTCTCTTCCTTCTCCACGCTTCCCCCCCTTTCTCCCTCTCAAACCAGCAGGCCTCCCTGCAGGGCCTGTGTTGGCCTAGGCTGCCAGGTCCTACAGCGGCCACCACAATGAAAGACACTCTGACGGCTGGTTCATGCTGAAGCCTAGCGTACCAGCCCCATGACCAGAATCTGAAGGCCCCAGCCCCATCTGCAACACGGATGCATCATGGGTGGAATCCAGGCCAGTGGGGTCTTCTTGTGGTTCAGGGACAGCCACTCTCACTGAACATCTGATAAAAGGTCCCTAGTTCTTTATAATGGTAATTAAGGTGTGGCTAGCATGGAGGCTACTTAGGATCTTTGAAATAGTTTGAACTCCCAAGGGAAAGGGGAGTGGAATTTCAGTGGAATTTCAGGAATAACAGGTGGTGGAATTTCAGAGCGCAGAATATACAGGATAACAAGGCGGAGGAGAGAAACACAAGGTGCAGGACAGTGGCTAACAAATATGGTTTAGCAGCACTGCCCTGTCTTCAACTGAAACCTTCCGTGGAATCCCACTCCGAGCTCCGATGGGAGCGGCACTGCTCTGCGTGGAAGCCAGGGTAAAGTGGTGGAGGTACGGCCCACACTTCTGCCTCCTCACCCTTGCTCTCCTCTCCTGAAGGGGTGCTTCCTGGCACCCACAAGGAGCCCCCAGGCTTCCGTGAGTGAAGGAGCAACAGAGAAACGAGGTGAACTTACATACACAGTGAGAGGGGATGGCCAATCAACTTTAGGGCCTTATGGGACCATGTGGCCAACATATCTGGGTATCAGTGGTCCCAATGCTTTCATCTTTCTAGTTTATCATGTTTCTTAGCCTTGGTTTTCATGACCAGATATATTTTATCAGAGTATATTTTTGTCATGCATCTCAAAATCTTTGCAGACTAAGTTGGTGTCTGGATGTGTGCACACAGTTCTAGGAAGAGAGAAGCTGGCATATCACATCCATGATAAATAAGACATTCATAGGGTCTGGTTTCACTTGCTATACAACTCACTATTCTGAAAGGGGCTAATTACTTTTTAATTTTATTTATTTATTTGAGAGAGAGAGAGAGAGAGAGCGAGAGAGTACGAGCAGGGGGAGCAGCAGAAGGAAAGGAGAAAGCAGGCTTCCCACTGAGCAAGGAGCCCGATGCAGGGCTGGATCCCAGGACCCCAAGATCATGACCTGAGCAGAAGGCGGACACTTAACCACCTGAGCCCCCCAATGGCCAAGGTACTATGATATTTTACTATGCTTTATGCTGGCTTAAAGCAAACTGAATTAAAACAAAAAACACTCTAAAATGAACTCGAGATTCTTTAGTGCCTAAAAATAGAGTTTTACACTATTAAGACCACACTTTACCCTGAAAAATGAAAGGTATTCTTAAAACCACTTATAGTAAGATGTTAAAAACAGATGGTCTAATTAGTCCTTTTACTTTGGCTATATATTTATTAGGAAGAGGGGCAATAATAAGAAATACTTTGCTAAGTGAGATTTCTGTGGACTTTTAAATTATAAAAGCTGACTTAGAAAAATACTGTTTTCTGTAAATTTGGCTGAGGGCTATTAATTTCTGAAATTATCTACAGAAAAGCGTAACATATACTTAAGTGTCCATCAATTTGAAAGACTCAAGAAAAAAAATGTGAAATCCAAACAACTGCAGTATATAATTTTTTCTGATTTTTAAAGGAATATTTATAGCTTGAAAGAGAAAAGCTGGTGAAATATATAAAAATCAGACAAGCAATTCTTTTCCTATTTCAGGAAAATTACATACAGTTCTTAAAGAAGACATTGACAATTAGCCCTCAGTTGACACATACTCATTATGCTAGAATTTCTAAAAACTCCTCCCCTTTTTATTTCTGAGAAGGGAAACACATCTCCTTCAGAATTGGAAGAATGGCTTTAATGACCTATATAATCTACAGCTCAGAAGCAAGATCCATCAGACAGCCTATTTTCCTCTGGTCAAAGCTAAGAATAACTTCCACATTTTTAAATGGTTGGGAAAAAAAATCAAAAGAATAACAACATTCCTTGACAGGTCAAAATGACATGAAATTCACATTTCAGTGTCCATAAAGGTTTCTGGAATGCAGTCATGCCCATTCATTAGTACTTGGTCTGTGGTTGCCTTCCTACTACCACGGCAGAGTTGAGTAGTTATGACTGAGACTGAATGTCTGAAATATTCCTACAATCTGGCCTTGCCCAGAAAAATTTGCCGACCCCTGACCTAAGAGATGGAGTCCACTGGAGGGCCCCTCTGGGTGCCCTTGGGGCATGCGGCAGTAGACATACCTGGTTGAACTGACGCAGGCATTTGTCCAGACACCAGGAACAGCAGAAGCAGTGTCTGCACACACATCTGGAACATGGACCACGCTGCTGGAATTGGGATCAGAACCAAACGAACAGAGTCAGAAATACAGAAAGAAAGAAGCAGGCAGTTTCTGCAGACACATAGTCCAAGTTTCTAACTTGGAGATTTATGTACCTGGGGAGGCACTTGGTGTGGGAGATGTCCTTCCATTCTGCACATGCTACTACTACTACTAATTATTACCACGATTATCACTGAGGGTGAAGCTTCTCTTCTGTGGGCTTACCTTGTGATGACTGCTGGAGACCTCAGCAAAACCAGAAATGGGTTAGTCCATATTTACTAGCAAAGGTAAACTACGCATTCTGGTTCTAGTTCAAAAACCAAACAAACAACTCTTTCCATCTTCCCCTAAGTGTTGTCAGTGAAAAAATTTGCTTTTTCAAATCAGTTTGTGTTCTTGAAAAATCCACTACCTAAAGATCGTGAAACAAATAATACATTGTAGATACTACTTATGTGCCCATATAAAAAAAGGAATCAAGTTTGACTTTCTTTGCAGGAAAAAAAAATCCCATACAGAGATTTTTTAGGGCTAAATTTCAAGGGACAAATTAGTCCTTTGACATGTAATTTGGACATAGCATAGCTCAAGAGTGAATAAAACTCTTGGAGGAGGGGTGATTGAATGTGTCCCACTGACTGCCCAGAGTTAAAAAAACAAACTAAAAAATCCCTTTAAACAATCCTGAAAATAGTCCTCTCTTGAAGACCCCAGAAGTAACTCAGCCTTATATGGACATTTTCTTGTCCCAGTGTTAACTCAATTGGATGAAACTTGATCTGGACACTTTTCAGCCTGGCTGTGGTGGTGAATGGGCCATTTCATGTAGGAAAGATCACACAGCAGTGGTGAGAAGTGTTTAAGTAGTAGACACAGTGTGGGGGAAAACCGTGTCTTTTTAACTGAAGAAAGCAGTGAGATCACAAAAGGGGAGTTTGGCCCCCTGATCCTTCTGGGATCTCAGAAGTGATAAATAACCTTGTGGACCCCTGCCACAGAGACCAGTCACTAACACCTCTTTTAGATTGATGGAAGGCTGCTGGCCCAGAGTTTAAGGAGCCTAGCTCTAAGAAGGATGGCAAGGTTCTCTAGTGCTCATTAATTTGTGATTATCTATTGCCAATGCATACAATGAATATATTTAAAATAGAAATATGTTATACTCTTCAAAAAAGTCCTTCTTGAAGGCGCCTGGGTGGCACAGTGGGTTAATAAGCCTCTGCTTATTAACCTTATTAACGACCTTCAGCTCAGGTCGTGATCCCAGGGTCCTGGGATCGAGCCCCACATCGGGCTCTCTGCTCAGCGGTGAGCCTGCTTCCCCCCACCCCCTCTGCCTGCTTCTCTACCTACTTGTGATTTCACTCTCTGTCAAATAAATAGATAAAATCCTTAAAAAGAGAAAATCCTTCTTGAAATTGAAGGATCAAAGTACAAAATGCAGGAGCCAGAGTAGCTAGGTTTGGCTTGGAACTGGAATGCCTCTGCAAGTCACCAAAATGCATACATTTTTCCATCGCTTGAAATGTAGCCCTGAGAATCTCACTATAGGATTTATTTCCAAAAAAAGACAAACTTGATTCTTTTTTAATGTGGGCACGTAATTAGTATCTACAGGGCAATCTTTCAATAGAAATACAAGAAAATACTCTACAATCAGGGCAAGTCCTTAGCATGTATTTCATGATAAGGAAGCTAGATAGTTTTATGTGAAATTCAACCCATTATTCCTAATTCATATACCAATCTTAAGCCTTGATTAGACACTTAAAAACAGCAAACAATTTTAAAATATAGGAATAAACCCACGTGTAGAATTTCCCCAATTTATGTGTCCTTTAGTAAGGACACATACCCACGTCCAAAAGGTTGGAACCAGGTAAACTTGTGAAACTCTGATCAAGTCACAAACACTGAGGTGGGGGTGGGTAAGGGATTAACATTGTGTGAGAACAGAAAAGTTGGGAAAAGTCCAGACTTCCCTTGTTTGGCAAGCCAGAAATACCATGAGAACAGCTGTTTTCCTGGTGTTCTGGTTTCCACTGGCATTCATAACCAAATGTGCATGGAAATAAAAACCAGGGAGGAGAAAAACCCCCAGGCACAAAAGCCCTACAGTTTTCTGTCTTTTGAGCTGAGATTTAGGTCAGCTTGTCCACTTCTCACTCTTAAGCACATTTTCTCTCCCTGTCTCTCTCTCACATACACAACGCGTGCATGCGCACGCACACACACATTCTCTCTCCCACTCACTTATTAAAACTACCCTCCCCACCCCGCACCAGTCACTTCCCACAGCACCCTCTAGGAAACAGAAAAGTAAGGAATATTTTAGCTTTAAAAGAGAAACAAACAAATATTATTTCTATCTCATAGTATATTTTTTTACTTAAAAAACAAACAAACAGGATAAGTGTTCACAGAAACAATGGCCACTGCCGTGGGTCCACAGTCCTGTCCTGGGACCTGCTGCAGCTGCCCCATGATTACCTTTTCTGCCCCCGCCCCCCCAACACCCTCTGCCCTCTGCACTCAGGGACAGCCTTACCTTGCCCTCCAGAGCGGTGGAAACGTACATGAGAATGGTTCTTGGAATCCTTGTCACAGTGATTAAAAATGACCCTTTTATGGCTGTTCCTTGATGGTAGCGGAAAAGAATGGAAAGAGACCAAAGGATTGGGCGATCAGGAGGGTCATTTTTATTTCTGGGAAGAGAGGAAAAAAAGACAGCACTTAAAAAACACCATTTAAAACTTCTCTGGTTCAAATTATCAACAGTGATGATTTATAAATGCAATAAGCAGTAACGCAATAAGCATTTGGCAAAACTTTCATACTCATTGGTAGCGAAGGTTAAATTATTTCTTGGACTGACTTCTTGTCATGCCACTCAATGCTACAAACAAACAAAAAGGAAAATTAAAAAAAAAATACTGAGGAATGAAAATAAACAAGCTTCCCTCTTTACCATGCCTCCCCTCCCCCAAATCCTGTAAGTTTTCTCTTAATCTCATTTTCCCTTTCGGAAGTTTAATTATATAATCATTCCCAGGGTCTACGTTACATATGTAAAAATTGCCAGCATTGGCTTGGTGATTAAAATCACCACCAAATCATGTGACCAGGAAGGGCAGCCACAGGGACACCAGTGAGCTCCAGCTTGACGTGAAAGGGACAGAAAGTTCCAGCTCCCGCATAGCTCAAGGCTCCTAAAATCCAGCTGATTTCTACTCTGTTCTTTAAAGGTCACTTCAGTGTAAATCATTTGTGGAACGTGTCATGACACAGCAACCAAGAACGCAAAAGCCAGTTTCCCAAGCCGAGGGGAAACAAAAAGTGAAAAAGAACAGAATGGGCACGGCCTTCACCCTACCCCAAACTTGAAAGATAACACAAAGGAGGGAGGGCCAGCGCCACCCCTTCCCTGGCCCTCTCAATTCCTGCTGGTGCCAGTTCTAGAAAATGGGGCCCTTTCCGAGAAGCCACCTCTGATTCAAGTGAAGCTTGGTTACTTCATAATGGATTATGCTACAACGCGCTCTGGTTGCTAATAAGTCACTATGAATTAAGGTTCTGACAAGAGCCTAGGTTTTGAGGGAGAAAACGGAATGTGGCCAGAAATGTCTCAAGAGCTGGCAAAAGGGCTGTATTTTGCTGTTACCGAAATCATCCAGGAAGGAAAGGAGAACCCGAAAGTCCTATGGGGAGGAGAGAACCCGTGATCCAGTCGCCCCACGAAAAGGATGATGTGTGTTTCAACTCAGTATTACTGAAAATAGGAAATACCAGGAAACTATTGCTGATATGAATTCATGCTGGTCTGATAAACTAGAACAGTGGTATCGGCCAGGAAACTCTGACATGGTTTTTCCCTTTCCTCAGCTTTTTTTTTTTTTTTTAAAGGAAGAATGTTTACTTTTCCATTTAGGAGATTTACGTGCCTTAGAACTTATTAGAGCGTCGGGAGGATACAGGGAAAAGAGGACAGCACCTGCTTTCCATCTGGTGAGGAAACAAGTGATTCACAGGCCACCGTGAGGGGGGCTCTGGGGTCTGGTCTTCCGGGTGTTGAAGTCTCGGCTTCAGCATCCACGTTCTGAGAACATTTCCCTGGGAGGGGACCAACCATTTCGGGCAGCAGCGTGACTGCCGTCGTCTGTGACCCACTCTGGTTGTCACTCCAGGCTCTCCGGGGCTTGGCCGGAAGAGAATGCCTCAGTTCCAGAAGTTGGGTTATCATGTGATGACAGAAACAACTTAAAAAGAAGGCCCTTCCAACTCAGGCTGGCTCGTGGAGACAGGAGGCATTAAATACACCCTCCCCGACCTGCCCCCCATTAGAAACCATCCTACAGAAAAGGGTAAAACAAGTACAGTGTCTCTGAGGCCTCCGCCTTCTCTTCTTAGACCTTTCTCCGTGTTCAAAGGTAACATCGTCCTGCCATGCCTCCCCGGCTGTGTTTGTGGCCACGACCTTCATCTCTGCCTCCTTCACAAGCAGCAGAACCTGCCCTCAGGAAGACGACCTGATTATATCCGATGAAGCTTAAAATGTTACTCATCTCTGGATTTCACGGTATTCTGAGAACTGGCTTGCGGGAGGGCAATGCAGCGCTGGGCGTGTCAGGCAACCTGGGGCTGAGCTGAGGAAGCCGGGGCTTTCCGGCAGGTCTGCCTGTGTCCCCAGGCCATACTGCGTGTGCAGCACCTTCCACCCCGCTTCTGTGGCAGTGGCATAAGGAAGACCTGGGGGAGCGAGAGAGTAGGTGACTGTAGGATGCGTCCCCCGCCCGGCCCTGGGAACCGGTGTCCCCTTCCTTTTAAACTTGTGGCTGTCCTGTGGAAGCCGGAGCCCCAGGACACCACAGCAACTCAAGGCGCCAAGCAGAGGCTCTAACTGTCCCCTCCATCTGAGTCCTGTGGCGGCTCTGGGTCACAGCCCACTAGGGTTGTGCGACAACCACTCGTCACTCGGACAACACGGTATCAGGCCCAGCAAGCAACTTCAGCATCCCAGAGGCAAGTGTCAGCGGCAGGTGGCTCCGGCCAAGGGCTGAGGACTCAGCAACAGTATGAGGGTGTAACTCTGTGCAGAGGCTCCTGGACAAGGACCAGCCTGAACGGGAGGGACGGCCACCTGTATAAATCCAGTCCCCAGCAAACGGGTGCTGTGTGGTCCCCGAAGAGACCACCCTTTCCTGAAGTTTCTTTCAGCAGCATCACCGTACGGTCCATCTTTCCAACCCTCCAGAAAAAGGAGATTGTCTTTATTACGAAGAACAGGATTCTGTAGCCGTCCCCGGTGACGCTGGCTAGGGTTAGGAAACCCATCTGTCTCCCGCCTAAATCCCACAGGCTCGGCTATTCACCCAATCCCCTCGCTGCCTTCTCAGCCAGTCGAGAGCAGCTGGAAACCATCTCTGGAATATCTGAAATCGATGATGAAGTCATGCCTCAAGCGTCCCTTCTCCGAGTTGAACGGTTCTAGTTCCTTCCTCTCACCAGCCCTAGCCACATCTTTACGGCTCTCTGTGGACCCCTCTTCAAGTGAATGGTTGTAAAAGAGAAATTTTACAGGTCGCTGTATCCTGATGCTTGATGGTCTCTGTGTGACGTCTTCAGCTCTCACGATGCTTACATCCATGACAAAGATGAACGCAGGCAGGCTAACCCCCACCCCCACCCCCGGAGTGCAGGCCAGAACACGAGATCTTGTCAGCCTTGGGACGAGGAAAAACCTTAAGGTTTCCAAAATTTGGCACCATGTAAAAAAGAAAGCAGAACTCCTTAATAAAGAAATAGTGCTCTAAGTTAGTCGACATACATTTTGTTTTTATCAAAGTGGTATGTAAATATCTTAAGTCAAATAGCACGAGGCTAACGAGAGAAGACAGGAGTTTGCTTTCCCACTGCTCATTTTCTTTCCCTAGAGGTCATACGTTAGCTATTTCTTCTGTAACTTCCCTCACACTTCCAAATTACGTGTTCTTTCTGCCGTGTGTTTTTTCCTCCTTCTGATATTGTCTACTGAATTCTCACTCTTTTTTTTTAGAGGTGGTGGGGAGGGGCAGAAGAAAAGGGAGAGAGAGAATCCCAAGCAGGTTCCACAAGCAGCCAGAGGCCAGTGTGGGGCTTCATCTCTCGACCCTGAGATCATGACTGAGCCAAAACCGAGAGTCAGACACTCAACTGGCTGAGCAACCCAGGCGTCCGACTTCTCACTTTGAAACATGTCTGTCAATTGTTTATCTTATACAACCTAAACATTTTCCCATTCTCTCCTTCTTCTCAATAGATTTATATTGAAGTTTTTAGAGTTTTTCCTCTGCTTTATTGAGATATAATTGACATAAGACATTCTGTAAGTTTAAGGTGTATGATGTGTTGATCTGATATATTGCAAAATGGTTACCACCACAGCACTAGCTAACACCTCCCTTACGTCACAGAATTACATTTCTTTATTGTGGTAAGAGCATTTATGTTCTACTCTCTCAGCAACTGCCAAGTATATGATACAGTCTTATTAACCACCATCACCATGCGGGACATTAGATCCCTAGAACTTATTCATGCTAACTTGAAGTCTGTACCCTCTAACCAGCATCAGGCCATTTCCCACAGCTGCAACCCCAAGCCCTATTAGTTGCCACTCTACTGTTGCTAAGTTTCTACCATTTTCGCTTTTTTACATTCTGCATATTACAGTATTTATCTTTCTCTGACTTATTTCGCTTAGCACAATGCTCTCATGGTCCATCCACATTTTCACAAACGGCAAGATTTTCTTCTTTCTCATGGATGATTAAAATGCCATTGTGTGTGTGTGTGTGTGTGTGTACCACATCTTCTTTATTTAGTCATCTGTTTGATACCTGATCAACATGTGGGTTGTTTCCATAACTTGGCATTGTGAATAATGTTGCAATAAACATGGGAGTGCAAATATCTCTTTGAGATCCTATTTTCATTTCCTTTGGATATATACCTAGAAGTGGGATTGCTGGATCATAAGGTAGTTCTATTTTTAACTTTTTGAGGAAGCTCCATACTGTTTTCCATAGTGACTGCACCAGTTTGCATTCCCACCTACAGTGCACAGGGGTTCTCTCTTCTCCACACCCCTGCCAACACTTGTTATCTCTTGTCTTTTGATGACATCCATCTAACAGGTGTGAGATGATATCTCCTTGTGGTTTTGATTTGCATTTCCCTGATGATGAGTGATGCTGAACACCTTTTCATGTACCTCTTGGTTATTTGTATGTCTTCTTTGGTATATGTGCTGCTGAAGCGAGCACTGTATGTCTTCTTTGGAAAGATAATGTATGTTATTCCTCTGCCCATTTTTTAACTGGATTTTTTCTTAAGAGGTAAACTTTATTTATTTATGTATTAAATCTGTACATTTCTTGTTTCCTTTTTTGGAAAGATTTTATTTTAGAAAGAGAGGAAGAGCGTGCTCATGTAAGTGAGTGGGAAGTGCAGAGGGAAAGAAGGAGAGGCAGAAAATCTCAAGCAGACTCCGTGCTGAGTGAGGAGCCTGACGCTGGGCTCTATATGAGCCTGAGATTGAGACCTGAGATGAAACCAACTGCCCAAGCCACTCGGGCACCCCTTTAAAGATGTTATTTATTTGAGAGAGACAGAGGGAGAGCATGCGTGGGCTGAGGTCAGAGGGATAGGCAAACCCCCACTGACTGGGATCAGGGCTCGATCCCAGGACCTTCAGATCATGACCTGAGCTGAAGTCAGATGCTTACCTAAGCCACCTAGGTGCCCCTATTTATTTTTTAGAAAGAGAGAAAAACAGAGCATGCATGAGTGGGATATGGAGTAGAGAGACAGTAGGAGAGGGAGAAGGGAATCTTAAGCAGGCTCCACAAGTGTGGAGTTCAGTCTGGAGCTTGATCTCATGACTCTGGGATCATTACATAGGCCAAAATTTAGAGCAAGACACTGCATCAGTGAGCCACCCAAGCACCCCTTTAGTGGAGTTTTTGTCGTTATCGAATTATATGAGTTCTTTATATAGTTTGGATATTAACTTCTTATGAGATATATGATGTGCAAATATTTTTTTCCATTTTATAGATTGCCTCTCATTTTGTTTTGTTTTGTTTTGTTTTTTACTGTGCAGAGGAGCTGAACAATCTATACCCTTGAAACTACAAGACTTTGATGAAAGAAACTGAAGAAGACAAATAGATATTTTGTGTTCATGAACCAAAGAATTCATATTATTAAAACAGCCATACTATCAACACCATATATAGATTCAATGCACTGCCCATCAAAATTCCAATGACATTTTTCACAGAAAAAGAAAAGGCAGTTTAAAAAATTTGTGCGGTATTAGAAAAGATCCTAAATAGCCAAATCAGTCACGAGAAAGAAGAACCAGCTGGAGGCATCACACTGAATTATGCTGCAAAGGGGTAGTAATCAAAACAGTGCGGCACTGGCATAAAAATGACATATAGATTGGTGGAACAGAATCAAGAGCCCAGAAAGGGAAAAGAATAGTCCATTAATAAATGGTTTTGGGAAAACTGAATAACTACATACAGAAGAATGAAATTACACCCGTATCTTACACTACTCACAAAAATTAATTTGGAGTGGTTTAAAGACTGAACCATAGGAACTGAAACCATTAAACTAAAGATAACATAGGGAAAAAGCTCCTTGACATTGGCCTTGGCAATAATTTTTTGAATATGAAATAAAAGCACAGCCACAAACGCAAAAATTAATAAGTGATAATAAAAAGCTCTGCACAGTAAAAACAAACCAAACCCCCCCCCAAAAACCAAACCAAAACCAAAAAACCAAAAAAAAAAAAAAAAACCAACCCACAAAATGAAAGTCAACCTGTGAAATGGGAAAATTTATTCCTAAGTATTTTATTGTTCTTGATGCTATTGTGAATGGGACTTATTTTTCAGATTTTGTTGTTCTAGAAATGCAACTGTTTTTGGTATGTTGATTTTGTATCCTGCAACTTTACTGAATCCACTGATTAGTTTTAATAGTTTTTAGCGGAGGTTTTAGGCTTTTTCTATTTGTAAGTTCGTATCATCTGCAAACAAGGACATTTTACGTCTTCCTCTCTGATTCGGATACTTTTTCTTTCTTTGTCTTGCTCTGGCCAGGACTCCTAGTACTATACTGAACAGGAGTGGTGAGAGCAGGCATTCTTGTCTTGCTCCTGATCTTGGAGGAAAAACTTTCAATCCTTTACCACGGAGTATGTTTCTGTCAATGTTTAGTGTTTACAATATCAGTACATTAGTAACATTCGCAATGATCCAAGTAGTATTTTCTTTTAAAAAAATTATGTATTTATTTATTTTTGTTGGAGTATAAACCAAGTAGTATGTTCTGATTACAGTTCCTTTCCTATACAACTTTTGGGTTTTCCTGAAGTTAGTAACTGTTTCACATTTTTTATTTGCTTGGTTTCTCTAGGGCTTTATCAAATACTTCACCAAAGTGTAAATATTTTTTCTACTTGCTCAAACATATCTGGCATTCTCTTAGTTTCCTTTTTCTTTTTTTCCCTTGGAGACATGCCTCTGGGAGCCCACTGCTCTTCTGCTCCTCCTTGGCCTGGGTGTTTTTTATACCCGCTTCATAGCTACCCTTCTGGGAACTCCCTGTTCTTCTTTACTCTGTTGGATCGCATTTCCTGAAACTCCTAGTTTCCTACCTGGCTTACTCATTCATTTCCGAGACTACCCTTCCTAAGAAAGGAGATGGGGAGCAAAATATTTTGGGATGTTGCGATCTTGAACATGACTTTATTCTCTTTTACCCTTGACTGATAGCATGAACAGGTATAGAGTTCTAGTTCTGAAAATAATCTCTTTAGAACTTTGAAAAGTTTGCTCCATTGTCTTCCTTTTTAAGAGCTGCTGTTGGATATCAGACCCTATTCTAGTTTTAGATCCTTTGCCTGTGATCTAATTTTCCCTTAGAAGCTTCTGGGATCTTCCCTTTACTCATGTCCTCTTGCTCTGGGAAATTTTCTTTGATAACTTCCTCCTTTCTCTTTCCTTTGTTCTCTATTTCTAGAACTCATATTAGTCAGATGTTCAGTCTCCAAAATGCAGCCTTTAACTTTTTAATCCTTTCTTTATTTTCCATCTTTTTGTCTTTTTGCTCTACCTTCTGGAAAAATTCTTCACTTTTATATTTTAATCCTTCAGAAGAAAAATTCCACTTTTGCAATCACATTTTTAATGACTAAGAGATCTTTTTTCTTTTTTTGTACTTATTTAATGGATGCAGTATTTCTTTGTTCTGAGGATATTAGAGGTTTTTCTATTTTGTTTTTTGATTTTTTTTTTGTAGTTTTCTTCTGCTGTCTGAATTGTCTTTCTTTTCCCTAAATTCCCTTTGCTTGTTTTGTTCATTTCAGTCGTTTGCTTTACTAGAGGTTATCTGTGAATGTTGAATCATCATGGCTATCAATTCTTATTTAAGACTGAGGAGCTATAGCGTGAATTAAGTATGGCGTGAACTGGCGGCTCTGTATGAGGGGTGACATTTGCCTGGTGAGTTTCATTGTCCGTTCAGTCAGGGAATCATTTCATTCAGGGACCCCTCCCCCACCATATGGCATTATCTACGGGTCTTTACTTTGGGTTGGTAATTTCTCCAAAGAATCACCTAATCTCTTGCCAGGGGATATCAACCGGGCTATCAACATCCTAGGAGCTGAAACACGGAATACCCTTTAATGGTGGCCGTGGGGGTCCTCACTATTCAGTCTTTAGGCTTTTACTTATGTCCTCTTCTTTCAGTACAGAGCCTTAACCCCAGCCTCAGCTGTGCCAGATACCCAAGTCTGGACCCTTTCTGGTTTACCCCTCCAGAAAGCAAAGATCCTGTCTCCTGCTGTTTGGAGAAGGGGCTTAACTGTTCCTTAGGAAGACCTATAACTAACCTTCAAAAGTGCATTTTACACTTGAATTCCTGCCCATCTAGGATTTTTTTTTTTTTTCACTCAGATCAGCCTGTCTCCCTTTCACCTCTTCTCCCAGCCAACACACACAGGCGAGCCTGATCAGGTTTGTCTAGTCGGCTCAGTTGCTACTCATCCATCCTCTCTTCAGCTTCCAGCATTTGGTTGATATTTCTTTTCTCTATCATTTCCTACTGTCCCTGTACGTTTATGCCTCCTTCATTCTTTCATGGTTTGCGGGGAGGGGAGCTGGAGTAGGAAGAGGGATTAGAAGTCCAGGTAGACACTCACTAGAAGTCCAAACCAAAAGCCCCCGCTGAAAATGCTTCGGTTTTGTGATTCTAAGGTAACACAAAAATCACTACTGTCAGACAGGTGTCACCTGCTGGCCAACACAGTTAGAATAATCTTTGTTCCCGTACTCAGGAGCAAGCAGCACATGCCACCCACCTCTAGCGGCTCAGAGGTTCTCAAAGCCAAGGCCTATAGGCCTGGTGTCCATCCCACAGTCTCTAATGATGAGGGCTCCCAAACAGCACCCCTGTATTAAAACCCACAGCGCTCCTTATTGTCGGGAGGTAATTGCTCCTTGGGATGAATCATCCCTGCTTGACTTTCTTACCCCCACGAATATTCATGCTTATCTGCTCATTTGGTCTGAGATCAGAGGAGGATCAGCCCTATCGGGAATAAACTTCCTGTCCTCAGTCCAACCCTATCATTGTCCTGGCCTGTTCAGTTTGCCTGTGGTTTTATCTTTGCCCTGTGGAGAGTCACACACACACACAACACACAAACGAGGTAAAAAGTTCGGGGGTGTGTGTGTCCTCAATTATTTTGATGAGGTAATGGGGTAAAAACACTTAAATAAGTATCACGCTGAACAAAGAAGAAAGTAATTAATTCACTAGTACTTAACAAGATGAACACGAATTGTATTTATAGTTGCCTACAATTTCCTTAGGCTTTAAAATTATTTTCTAAGAAAACATTTCCCCCATTTTACATAGGATAAAAGAATGCTCACAGAACTTACTGCAGCGTGTTCCAAACAGTTCAGTAATTTTCTTAGGTTTGAAGTCAATAAGAACGGATATTTACGTAAGTCAAACTTTCCTTTCAGATGTCTTTCAATTCTAAGCAGTAGGATTACGACTGTTTTGCTTCCCTCTGAATTTTCTAGCTTAAGGCGAAAGAGCTTGGAAATGCGACAGATTTGAAGTATAATATTTCTTTTCACTACCAAACAAGCATCCTGGTCCAAATTTGACCTGCGTCTTTGATGCCTGCCAATCCCTTTTAAAACTCCAAAGTACTTTTCGTGATATCTGACATGAAGCACGTAGACAAGTCAAGGGCAGTCACCCGTTAGACCTACCTGTTGAAATAGCAAGTGACCAGTGCCCCGGCTACCATCATGTGCTGGCACGTGAGGATGAATTCGCTGGTCCAGATGAGGCCAATTAAATGGTACCACCACATGTACCGAATGCCTACGAGAGGCTGATATTCCACTTGGCCACCTTCAATAACCCGTGCAGCTCCTAAAGTTTAAAACGCAAATATGCTTTATCCCAGTGTTTGCCAAAGCACGTGAGATGGTTTACTAGGCCACTCTTCTCGGTGGCTGGCTGTTAGCATTCCCTAGACACAAAGATACCAGAGTAAAGTTGGAAGTATCCAACCTCATTTGAGCTCTTCATAGCACACACAGAAAAGTGGGACACAGGTTTAACTTCTGAGTACTAGCAATAACCATATGCATAATGACTAATGGGTAGGCAATTTGCCAGACACTTGACCTATACTCTAACACTCATCCCACTCTGCAGTTAGGAACACTGAGGTTTGGAAGAGCCCAGGAACTTTCATAAAGTCTCACCTGTTCATGATCAGTGGAAGGAGAAGATAAACTCTGACACACTAGATCCTAACATCTATGGTTTTTCTACCACACCACTTTGTGATTAAAAAAACCTTGTTATTAGGACCATAGCTGCTAGGATTATATCCTAGAACCCTGCTACCCCCCAAATTTAGAGTTTATAAATGAGACAAGACTCTCCATTTATTTCTAAGGGATTCATTTCAGAGTTCATTTCAAGGGCAAACTCTTCTAGCACATTTAAAATACCTACTGGGTCTCAGTGTTAACGTAGGTTTGTATCTCAGCCTGAGCTGGGTAAGCTAGTTAGTCTCCTTAGGTATAATACCCATTTCCTGCTAGTGGGTTTGAATGAGATTACACGGTAAATGCTTAATATAGGGCCTGGTCTATAGAAAGTTCACTCCGTATGTGATAATGATTTTATTAAATTTCAGGAGCTCAATACTGGAGTAAACCAGGCCAGGAGGGTCACCCCAACTGGGCTCTGCCATTTACATGGCCAGTCCGTTTGATTTGCCCTCATCTGAGGAAGGCCCCAAATAAGCTCTGCAATTCAATTCCATTCAGGTTGGATTTAGTAAATCCAAATCCCAGCTCCGTGGCTCGGCGTGATTTCCAGATGTTTCTCCTACTATGTATTTAAAATTATTGTAACTATACTAACTACAATCCTAAAACTATCACAAGTCAGAAGATGGGCACTTCCGTCTTTAGCAAACCTACTACCTGAATGACATTTAAGGACTGTTTCATATTTTCTTTCTTAGCTATAAACTGGTTTTAGGTTCATAATTCCTGTGTCTAGAGACATTCACAAGAGGGTCTCTGTGGAGGAAGTGGGAGAAGGTAATAGTGATGTGAAGCAACCGGATTCCATGGATGGAGGCTGGCCTTCGGGCCTTAGGCCCTGCGTTCTGCTGAACAAGAGTCACATTGTGAGAAACACTGGAGCAGCCGGATTTACAGAGAAGTTAATATTTTATTGAGCACCGGGCTCTTCCTGCCTGGGAGGCAATCTCTGTTTCAGGTATGGCACTGAGAAATGTTTATGCTTTTCCAAAATGGGTGTGTTTTAGAAAAGCATTCCCCGCGCTAAAGGAGGTGAGCCCCTCACCACTAATGCACGCACTGAGGTACATCAGGTCGGGGGAGACTTGGAGAATCACTTTATGGAAGGTCAGAAGTGACTAGGGCCAGTCCACAAGCACATTCTACTTCCCGCAAGGTCAGGTCCTGGGGAGAGACAGCAGTTTCGCAAGCACAGGCCTAAAACGTCACACATGGTTCGGGGTGGAGAATGTTGCCACAGAACAGGAGGCATGCTTGCTTTGACAGATGAAAGGTAAATACGGAGCCCTGGCTGCTAAGGGTGGGGGGTGGTCTCTCTTTGTGGCTGCCCTGCACCATCAGGGGCACGCTCACACATTCCGGCTCGGCACACTGATGGCTATAACGACTGGAGAGTGGCCAAAGTGGTAAGCCAGATTCATACAAGCTGTCCACCCCTCAGCATTTTCCAGAGAAGCAGAACCCTTATGTTATTCTGGTCACTGCTGTTTTAGAGTATCTTTGTCTCCGCCACCTTCTTTGTTCCTCTGTTTCAGCCGTATCAGGCTGTTTTGAGACTTTCCTTTAGGGCAGGGTTTCTCAACAAACCAATTCACATTTTGGTGCAGATAATTCCTCGTTGGGGTTGGGGGCACTGCCCTGTGCCTTGTGGGATGTTTAGCATTCATCCTGGCCTCTGCCCACAAATGCCAGGAGCAACCTCCTTCCCCCCCTCCACTTAGGACAGCCCCAAAGGCCTCCAGACACTGCCAAATGCCACTTGGCGGGGACAGACCTACTGCTCAAAAACCTCTGCTTTACAGCAAACAATCTCTGAAAAATCAGGCGGCTCAGGCTTCAGGCTGAAAGCCTAGGAAACCGTGGTTACTGCCTGTGGGTGGGGCAGGCGCGTAAATGCTTGCAAGACTGCCCTCTCCTGGATGGCAGTGTCAGTGCAGGCAAGAGCCCTCCATCAGGACCGGCAGCTTTGTGGAGGACTGTTGACACTAGAGCGATCGCTCTTGTGTTAAGGGGAACTGGACTTCAGATAGATCCCAAACTATGAGGATCACAGGGATGATGGTGCAAGGGGCACTGAACTCGGAGAGGACTTGGTTTCAGTCTCAGCTTTTGACACATGTGATAAGCAACCTGGGCCTCTGCTCTCTCATTGTCCAGATGAAGAGGGTGGACAAGACAAACCCTGAGGCAGTAGTTACAGCCTTGGGCTTGAGTCCCACAGGGTGAGATTCTTATCTCGGCACTGACCCCTAATGGCTGACCAGCCTCGGGCAGGTTATGGGACTTCGTAACATCTTCGTAACCCTCCGCTATCTGCAATCTGAAGACACTAACACCAACTCCTTGCGTCCTTGGGGACCCCGAGTGCCACACATGCAGCTGTTACGAGGATTAAGTGGCTAAGACCCTGGGAAGAGTGAGTATGATACAGGGTTAGCTATAACCGAAGGATAGGTAGAGAGAATTCCAGCTGTGGAGTTAACAATATTTATTAAGCATCTACTCCATGTCGGAATGATGCTGGACATTAGCCATTAATGGAGGGAATATGAAAGACGCAAACAAAAAATCAGAAAGAAGATACCATCTGAGTGACTATCAGGAACTCACATGTTGCTTTATTTGTCTACTCATCTCCCCTTCTTCTGGACTGTTTGTAAGTCCTCCTTGAACTCTAAGGGTTCCACCCCCCACCCCCACCCCGGACCATTGTCACTCTCTGTCAATGATCTTACTTCTGGTTTCTCTGAGGAAAGAGGAGCAATCAGAAAACCTCTGCTGGGGCCTACCTCCAACATCTACTTGCTGTCAGCAAGAGCCCATAGCCTGACCCCCACTTAATGGGATACACTGTCCGTGATCCCAAGGCTAACCCTTCCTCTGGATCTCCTCATCTACTGATGACAGCTCTTCAGCGATTCCCCTCCCTGCTTCCTTTATTCAAATGTACCTCCTAATGAAATCATTAACCATCTCTCATCTTTAAAAAACAAAACGAAAACCAAACCTTCTCCTGGCTCTATTTCTCCAGCTTCCTTGCCATTTCTCTGTTCCTCTTTCAGGTTTTTTAAAGTTTATTTATTTATTTTAAAATAATCTCTGTACCCAAGGTGGGGCTCAAACTCATGACTCCAAGATCAAGCATTGCTCACTCTTCTGAGCCAGCCAGGTGCCCCTCTGTTCCTCTTCATGGCCGAATTCCTCAAGATGGTGCCTGCTTACTCATTTCTATTCTTTTCTCCCTCTTTCCCTTAAACCCACTCCCATCACGATCCGCCCCTGACCTCCCCTGACCTCCGAACTTCCCTGAAGCAGTTTTGTTATGAAATTCAGTGATCCATCCTCAATCCCTTGGGTCTTATCTCGCTTAGCCTTAGCTTGACACACTGTAGGCCACTCCCATATCCCTGAAGCCCTTCCCCCACACTCCAACACTGCATACTTTCTATCCTCCAGCCCACCGGCTGCTCCTGGTTAGCTTCATTTGTTTTCCTCCTCAGCTCCTGGATCGTTCACCGCTGAAGGTCCCTAAAGAACCGCCCAAGAAAGCCCTTGGATTTCACTCTTCTCCCTGCACTCATTCTACCCTCATGGTTTTAAAGACCATTTCTAAAATGCTCCCAAATTCCCAAATGTGGCTTTCTAGCTGGGACCTCTCCAGAAACTTCAGACTCAAACAGCTAACCGCCCACTTGACATCTCCAGCTGGCTGCCAGAAAGCTGTCTCGGTTAACACGATCAAGGCCGATATGATGTCTCCTAACATGCTCCTCTCAGAGTCTTGCCCGTCTTGGCGGACGGCAGCCTCATTCTCCCATTCCTCAGCGTCATTTCTAAATCTCCAACCTTCACACCCTCCGCTAATGTATCAGGAAATCCTTCAGAACAGCCAGGGAATCTGGTCTGTCCCACCTTGCCCATTATTATGCCAGCACCATCTCTTCCCTGGATGACTGCTGTTACAATATAAGTCAGGTCATGTACTATTCTGCTTAAAACTGGAATGACATCCCACCTCAGATTGTTCCATAATGTTCCATAAATATTTACTGAATGAACAAATGAATGAATGAATCAACCTTCCTCAATAAATCTAATAAATATATCTCCTATATAGTCTATATCCCTAATATATCTTACTATAGAGACCGGAGATGATCTTCAGGATATGATCAATACAAACAGGGGGAAACTCATCATGAAGCTAGCCATATGTTCAGATATTATAAACAAGCTTTAAAGCATTTCAAAAGAACGAGGTGATACTCATGATCATATACATGGCAGTTTCTCAAGGAAGGCAGTCCAGCCAGTGGGGATAACTTCCCAAAGGAAGCAGGTCCAACTTGGAAGGGCTCAACTTTCTAGTACATTCTGCGCACTGTCCTCTTCCAGCAAGCTGGCTCAAGTGTCCTCCTGACATCCGTTCTTGCCTATGTCTCCCACTGGCTCAGCTTCTGCTCTGACAGCATGAAGATGAAGGAAAAAGAGAAGAAAATCTCACTGTCATTGAATCTGTAATTTACCAAATTCTTTCTAAGTATACGTCTCATTTAATACAGAGCTGCTGCGAACTCACCTACTGATTCAGGATACACTCACTGAACTCATTGAGGGGCTGCACACTGGGGCAAAAGACCCAGAAAGAAAAAGACATGGCTCCTACCCTCAAGATGTGCATACTCCAGGGGGATGGAGCACACGAGTCATTGTCTTGCATTATTGTTCTTTCTAGGACTCCACCATCTGACATACAAATATTTACTTATTCCCTCTCTGCCCACTCACTAGGGGTTCTGCCCTGTATCTCTAGTTCCCAGGACTGCAATGGAGAGCTGTTGAAAGAATGAAGAGTATAAAAAATGCAAGGTAAATGAAGAAGCAATACTAAGTATGCCTGGCGAACTTACAGATAGATTTCTAAGAACTGCAATGCTTACAACCATTCTTGGAGAATGACTAGATTTTCAAGCAGTTTGGGGGTAGAGAGTGGGGTGCGGGTTGTGAAGAGATGTTTCCAGATGAAGTCATAGCAGGTGCAAAGGCACGAATGTCCCTGCAGACTGTTTTCTTTTGCACCCTCCCAAAGGGCCCATAAACTTCAAAAAAAGCAGGGACTGTTTAAAATCTCTTTTGTGCAAGCTCCCTCTACCTGTTCCTAGGACAGGTCTGGGCTGCTAGGAGACTTTATCTTCTAGATCTCTAGGAACTTAAAAAAGACAATTTTCTTTGAAACTGTGTTCTCAAATATGCTAGGCAGGGCAGAGAGTAAAGCTGAAGCTTGGTACCAGATACTCTAGCTGACAGGAATTCCCAACATAATGAACATATATAGGCCCTTATTTGCAAAGCAAAGCTCTGGCACCATCTCAGCCTCCTCATATCCCTGTAAAGTTTCCATTGCCAAAATGGGAAAAGGGAAGCACAGAGGATTAATGTACAAGGAAGGCCAGACCCAGCCGAGATCCTGGGTCCCTTGATTCCAGGTATGGCCCTTGGCCCCACTGCATCCCTGTGATGACCTTTCTAATCGCAGCACACCAGGAGAGGAAGTGACACCCCCGCCAAGACGGGCTTCCTCCACTGTTGACTCTGGGGTTTCCAGACCACCCGAATGGTGTCCTGAGCCCACGTGGGCTCCTTCCAACCTGCCACCTGCACCTGCTGGCTTCCCAAGGTTATGACAGTTTCACTTTTCCCCACTGGATTTTAGTAGTCATTGTCACATGGCTGGTGGCAGACAGTTTCTAATGGCTAATCAGTGTCACAGGTGCAGGGCCTTGATACGGTCTCCTGAAATGATCCCCAGATAAGCCAGAATTTGTTAACTACCTCAGAGACTGATTTAAAGCCTCTAGAGAAATAGCTCATCAGGGCAAAAACCACCCAAGTTCACTTCTTCCTGAATTTTTATTTTCCTTTTTATACATTAAGATTTTAGTTTCTTTCTTCTTCTTCTTCTTCTTCTTCTTCTTCTTCTTTTTTTTAAGATTTTATTTATGCTTTTGACAGAGGGAGTGAGCACAAGAGGGGGAGCAGCAGTCAGAGAAAAGGGAGAAGCAGGCTCCCAGCTGAGCAGGGGGGAGTCCAGGGCAGGGCTTGATCCCAGGACGCTGGGATCAAGACCTGAGCCGAAGGCAGACGCTTAACTGACTGAGCCACCCAGGTGCCCCAAAATACCAGTTCATTCAGCCACCTGACATGATAAAAAGCTCCCAACTATTATCCACTGAGGACACTCCCCACCTCTGCAGCCACACTGGGTACCAGCTGGACAACTGGAAGATTCTATAATTCCCTGAGGGGACATGAGGGGAGACAATCCCTCTGATCACCCAGTGGCTTCTTTTCACAAGCTCAGACCGCAGCTCCCAATCTCCCACAAAGTGCAGCTGGGATGTCTCCTGAAGGTCAAAATGACATGAAGCCAAGAAGCGACCTGCCCAGACCCAGAGCGGTGGCTCTGGCATGGAGTGAAAAGTTCTTTGGAAACAAAGGAGTTCTGTGCACCTGAGTTGGCCCACAGGTGAGTGGAAAGGAGAGTCAGGTGGCTGGAGGGAACAGCCAGTCTGGTGTTTAGGATGCCCGAGCCAGGAAGGAGGGAAGACCATAGGTCTCTGCGATACTTCCTCTCCTATAAAGTGGAAGGTCTGCTAGCATGCATGCCTACGTCAGGTCCCAGGCACCTGGTTTTCCTTCCTGCCCTTCTGTCCCTCACCCTCTGGCCTGGTTTCCTCCGTCCACTGACAGAGAATGGCCACACTTTAGTACCTGACCTCCCAGACGGCTCCAGAATGCTGTGCTACCTTTGGCCCCACAGAATCCCCTACCTGTCTTCCTGCCTCTCCTGCTCACAGCTCTGAGGCAGATGCTATCTCATGCCCTGGGGCCCCGGGCACAACTTGGGCCCAATAGGGAACTAAAGGGATACCCCACTGGCCACTCACCCCTGAGGCAGCCTTGGGATGTGTTCCTCCCCACCTGTATCCCCAACTCCCAGGACTGGCTCTCTCCTTGTTGTCTGTGATCAGGGCCTCTCCTGGGTTTGCTTGAGACCCCTAATGAATCCCCCTCGGCTTCTTTCTGTTATCTTCTGATCTGGCAATTTCTAGTTCATCCTCTGAGAAGCCTTCCCTGACTCCCAAAGCAGGGTGGAGCCCCGTTCCCATGCTCTAGGAGCTCCCCCAAATTCTCCTATCATGACATTCATCAACCTTCACTAAGAGCACACATTTCATCGTCAGTCTGTCCTGCTGGACTCTTAAGTGCTGTTAGGAGAGGACACCATTCCTCCCCAGTGTCTTGCCCAGGGCCTCGGCCCCACAGTGTTCCCCTAACATTTGTGAAGTAAAAGGCAAGAACAAATGAATGGGCCCTGCTCCCAAGTATGGTGGGCTAAGCACAGTCCTTCAGCCAGACTCACAGCCCACAAGGATGGGAGGGGCGGCTATGCCCCAGGGGCTGGAGGAGGATGGAAGGTCCTTCCCTGGTCCTGAGTCATAACTTCCATGACTTCACCCTTTCTCTGGGGATTCTTCAGGGCAAGTGTTCCAATACCACTGTCCACCACCCTGTGCGCCATTCCCGCCACCCGCCGCCACCCATCACTCCCAGCCTACCCTGGCTGTGACCTCCGGCCCTTTCCTGTTGTAACCACAGACCCCAAACACAACACTGTGCCCAGGCCACATCCGCCAACCAGCTACTGTGGCCACAGCACTGCTCTGACTTGACAGACAACTGAGGCGGCCCCCTCTGTCTCCCAGACACGGGGGATGTGAGATGGTGGAGTGCACGTAGGCTCCACCCCAGGGTTCTGGAACCAGAGAGAGCCTCGCACTTCCTCATGGGGTGACCTTCCACAGAGTGCACACGCAGAGCCTCCATTCTCTTGCTTGGAACAAACACAGGATGAGGGGCACTGCTATGCTTAAAGCAGAGAACATAAGAAAGCTTCTGGCACGCAGCCTTGAATTGGGCACTGTTCAACAAATGCTTGTGCTCCCACACGTCCCAAGGCCACTGCCCTCCTTACTGACTGCGACCGAAATGGCTTCAAGGGAGCAAAATAGAGCTGTTCAGTGTTGTTTTAGCTGAGACTTCCAACTGTCCCACAACATCTGTTCTCGCTTTTTCTTGGCAGTAGAACCTCTAATTTTTTAACTGCTAATGAAACCCCCTCGCTGGTCCTCCCTCTCAGGAAGGTGCTGCTGTGTCATGAGGCCCTCGCTGGTCAGGTGGAGGTGAACGTGCTGTCATGACTTCAAGGAGGGCTGAGCAAGGGAGGGGACACTCACCTTTCTCCCTGCCACCTACCCAATGCCTGGTGTAGGATTCGGTTGGATCCTGAGTGTCCATTTCAGCTACCAGATAGAAGCAAGTGGGAGAGGAGGTCAGCCACAAGGTGCTGAGATGAAGTCGAACACACGCACCCAGGCCCTCCATCTCTAGAGGACCATGCTGGCATGGGGCTCCTCCTTGGGGACTTCATTTATGTGAGAGAAATGACCTCATACTATATTTAAGCCGCTGGTTGGCTGAATCTTCTCTGACTCCCAGACACACCTCATCCTGACTGATTACAGTCCTGGTTCATCCTGGATAATTATTCTGAGTTCACTGTAGGTCTGCCGAGAACTTCTAGTGGACAGGAGAGAGTGCTCCCACAGTGTCTCTGGAGCCGGAAGTAGGGGCTATGCCTCCCAGGGATCCTACTGATTGACCATCTTGAAGGGTCAGCTGACTCCAGAGAGAGGGAAGAGAATCTACCACACAGCAGTTGCTCTTACAGATCTGACCGGATGTAAACTTGGATAAAACAATAAGGAATCCTATTAGCCTTGTTGACTTGCCATCTGCTGTGGTTCTTACCCGTCTGCAATGGTCTCAGAAAGCAACTTATTCTTTGGTACTCCCGTTAGGGTACTGATCGTCTGAGGTGAGAGAAGCTGGCAAACTGCCGTGGATAAAATCTGAATTCTTCTTTCTAGAGACTTTTGTTCATACTGTAGACTTTTTTTTTTTTTTAAAGATTTTATTCATTCATTGGATAGACAGAGATCACAAGTAGGCAGAGAGGCAGGCAGAGAGAGAGGGGGAAGCAGGCTCCCTGCTGAGCAGAGAGCCCGATGTGGGGCTCAATCCCAGGACCCTGGGATCATGACCCGAGCCAAAGGCAGCTGCTTAACCAACTGAGCCACCCAGGGGCCCCATATTGTAGGTTTTCCGAAAGCTCTTTCAGTCCCCACCGAATTTATTCTCTCTTGAAACAAACCCAGTTTCTTGAAAGCCAGTGTAGAAGAGGAAAAGGATTTTCCTTCATGACAGAGCCCCTGGCACCATCACCGTTGTCATCAGCCACCTCTAGTTCCATGGTCCCTATAAAAACAGGCCAATGGCTCCAAAATACCGGGGTCTTCCAAGCCCAACTCCAAGGTGACGGAACCCAGAGCTCTTACCTGCGGTCCCCAGGCTCAGCAGCACAGCCATCCAGAAGACCCAAAAGGAAATGAGGATGGCAAAAGTCCACAGTGGTTGGAACAGCAGGAAAGGAGAGTTGCTGATGGCCTTATTTATGACTTGGAAAAGTTCAACTGTCAGTTTTATTCTCTTTCTGAGGACAAAAATCAAGCCGAGCAGAACTACCTGGTGAGAAAGGGGTTAGAATAAATGACTCAAAATAATGAAGAACTGAGAAGAACTTCAAGTAGACCTGCATATTTCACTGATATCTCAGCAAACAGCTCTTTAGCTACTCACTATTCTTACTATAATGGAACAGAAAAATGTTCAAATCCTAATTCAGCATCTACTATGTGCTAGTCTAACAGTGAACAGCCCAGGCCCTAAGGGAACTTGAGATTTGGTCAGAGAGCAAGAGAAAATACACATAAGGTCCTCTAGGATCAGAGAACCCTCTTCTGTCCCTCATCTCCTCCCCACAATACCTAAGAGACCCAGAGAATGCTCAAGGACTGCAAAAGGCAAGGAATGCAAGTATAAGGGGAAAGGGCAGTGATTGTCTCCAAGCAACCCTCTGTGCCTTCTCTCTTGGTTTTAGTTTCCCTCCATGTAAATTTCGTATTAAATTCATCCCCACACCCCAGTCCAGCCACGGGCCATCTCCCCTTCACAGGCAAGCTTCTGCACAGACCAGTCTCCCCCTGCCATCCACACTTTCACACCCTAACCCAGAGTACAGCATGCAAGTCTCTGTCCATTCCTCTTTTCTTAAAACTTTCTTCTCCCTTCACTTCTGTGATTGCTTTCTTCTGGCTCTTCCACTTCTTCAGTTGTTGTTTCTCAGAGGTTGAGAACCTTCATTTCCAACAAGAACCCCCAGCCTTGGGGTGCCTCAGTGGCTCAGTTGGTTAAACACCTGCCTTTGATTCAAGTCATTGTCTCAGGGTCCTGAGATCGAGCCCTGCATCAGGCTCCCAGCTCAGCGGGGAGTATGCTTCTCCCTTTCCTTTTGGCCCCACCCCCACCCCCCATCCCCTGGCTCATGCTCTCTCTCTCTCTCAAATAAATTTAAAAAAACAAAAACAAAAATGAAGAAGAAGAACCACCTCCGGCCTCACCCCTCTCTGGGTACTAGGTGAGTAAGCATCAGTTCCTGGGCAGGCCGTGAATATCCTACAATGTCTAAAATTCAACTTGTCCTGAGCCAAATTCATTATCTTCACACAAAAATCTCCTTTCTTCTAGATTCCCAATTCCAGTGGCCATAATTTTCCTGGACTCTCCAAGAATAGGTAAGTTTCCTCTATTGTGTGTTTCCATATTATCCCAAACTTACCCCAACTGTAGCACTCAGCATTTTCTACTGCAAATGTTTACTTGTCTGAATTTCCCATTAGGTTAAGCTCCCTAAGAGCAGAGCCCTCCCTGGTGCCCAGCACAATCCCAGTTATCTGTGTTCAGTTTCCTAGATCCCTCAGTCTGTGATCCACAGGTGATCACAGCTCAAGTGCTATCCTCAACCATCTGTGCCCTAATAACTGCCTCATTGGCCTCTGTTTTAATCCCCTTGGCTCCGGCCCCTTCCCTCTTCCCTCCTCTAACCTACAGCTAAAGTGATCTCTGAAAGGGTAGAGTCAATGATGTTGTTTCCCAGCTCAAAATCCCTCAACAGTTATCCGTGCTTCTGGGTCAAGATCAAAGTCATCGTCATCCCAGTTCAGGACCTTCCTGGCATGGCCACTCCCCGTATCTGCCTCTTGGGCTTCTACCAAGAGAACCTCCCACGGGTCTTTCTTGTGTCCATGTGACCCCATGTGTGCCATTCCTTTAGCCCAAGATACCCTTTCTCTCCCAGCTGGTCTGAGGCATTCCTGACCCGAAGGATCTCACAGTCCATGCAAGAAAGTTGAAGGAAGGCGGATAAACTAAAACAGCTCCCAGAACTGGGAGAAGGGCCTCCTGCCCCAGCTGAACATGTCTGGTCACCCCAAGACATAAAGGCGAAGTAGGCATTTCCAACTTTGCATTTTTGAAGGCTACTACTATCAGCAAGAAAGAGGGACCTTTCCTTGGTTTTACTTAAAATTTTCATGAAGCAAAATGATACCATCTCTAGGTAAATAATCTTGGCTTCTAGCCAAATACACATATGTGTATTTAAATGCATGTGTGTTTTACAAGTTATATGCATGCATACAAAAATCCTTTCACACACTTAAGGACACTGCAAGGATGTTCTTTAGAAGTGTAGAGTCAATGCTAACCTGACCTTCTCCCCAGTCTCTGCAGGGATCAGCATTACCTAATGGGGATGGTGCTGGGGGTGCGAGTGAGGCTGGGCTGGGCAGCAGGCCTGAGGCACCTTGGGGGTCATGTCTTGACTTCACAATTCTGGGCTCGAAGCCTCTGGGAGCTGCCTTTCAGCTTGTGCTCCTAAGCTGATGCCCTGACATGTGTGTTTAATGCCGTTCACCCTCTTTTCTCCATCACCGCTAGTGCTTTCTGTGAAACAATATAGATAATGGGTAAGAAAGGTAGAGTGAGGGAGAAGAGGGGCAGCGGCTAACTCCTCTTTCTCTTAGGACACCAGCCCTGGGGACAGGAAGTGGTCCCTGACTAGAGGACATAATATGATGTTCCCTGTCCTCCTTCTCTCACCTTGTGCCGGGGTCCTGTGGGAGCCAAGCCAGGCTGGCAGGGGAAGCAGCAGGTGAAGAGTGCTTTTCTCAGGCGGGGTTATCCCCTTGCCTATAGCCAGCCCCACTTTCCCAGCCCCAGGTCTCCAGGCAGGAGCATTGCGGGTGGCTCTCCACAGGAATGCTGAGCTTCTGTGGCAGATGCTCCCTAGGGAGGAGGGAAGTCCATGGAACCTTGCAGGAATATTCCCATTTGACAGATGAGGAGACCCAGGCCT
Source organism: Neogale vison (assembly GCF_020171115.1). NCBI lineage: Eukaryota > Metazoa > Chordata > Mammalia > Carnivora > Mustelidae > Neogale > Neogale vison. The sequence continues at coordinate 81,053,512 of NC_058092.1, read as the reverse complement.
ATGGCCAAGCCATTCTGTGAGGTGACACAGTGGGTAGTGGGCCATGGGTCTGAACACCCACCTGATACTGCAAAGGCTAGAGTCTTTCCCCAGGCATCATGTCATGCTGTTGCTTGCTTGCTAATTCATCTCATCAGGGGGCAGGTAACTTGCTAACTGTTGCCTAGCGCAGGACCCAGTGCATGAGAGCGGCTTGGGAAATGGCAATGGACAATCTAGAGTCTTGTGAGGTCTTGTGAGTCTTGTGAGGACTTGCCCAGCCAGTGAGCAGCCTTGGCAGGAACTCAGTAAGCAGCAGTGACAAATGTACTATGTGAATGGTCTGGGAGCTGTGCTTTGCTTCTCCCCTCTGTCCCAGCCCCTGAAAAGTCCTCACAGACACAGTGAGAACAGCCTCTCTGCCTTCACAGCCTTCCTTCTCGTTCACCTCATGCTCAGTGAAGAGAGGCCACCCCTGACTCTGGAGTCCGGGTGGCCATTAAATTCAGTGTGTGGAGACAAAGCAAGCCTGTGGAGGGCAAAGGGAGAGGGCAGGCTGTCCCCCTCACCCACTCCCCCTGCCCAACAGCTCCAGCCTTGGCCTGGGGTCCAGGGGGTCATTTCTCCTCCAGCTTCCTTCAAAGGCCCTGCAGCAGCTATGGGCCTAGTCCCCTCCCTGGGGAAGGACAAACTAGGAACTTTCCTTAGTCAGACGCTTGCTCCCTGAGATGCATTCCATGTGAAGAACACAAACCAGAAACCTCACTAGAAAGGAGAAAATGCGGAGACTACTGACTATGGGAGCCGAAGGCTCTCCTTAGCAGAGAACTGGGTCGCTGAGAGAGTCTGCGCCTGCCGAAGAATTAAAGGGCTGTGGAAACCTTAGCTGTTGCCCATCCACAAATGGTGAGTAGGCAACATGCCAGCAAGGGCCGTGAGGATGGCTGTGGTGGCCGAAAATCAGCCCAGCCCCCCTCCAGGGTCTTGCAATTCTAGCACGTTTAATGCCTGCCACCACCCCCCCCCCCCCGAGAGTGACCCGAATGATTTTCTAAGCTCTCTCCTCCCTGACCACCGGTATCTGCTGCCTCAACATTCTGTTTGCTGGTTTTCAACTAGGGCATTCACAGGGGAGGCGGGTTGTCTGAACACCAAAATCACCCAGTGGCCAGCGGGTGTGGAAATAAAGGGCTCTCTGTGTTCAAGGGCAGTGGGAGCCGCCACACCCTGGAGGGGGCAGAGCACCCACAGACTGGAAGGGGGAGGCTCCTCACAAACAGGAAACAGGAACTGTCGTAAGTCTGTCCCTCCCAACCCCTCCAGGGTCCACCTTACTGCCACTTGGGGGCAAAAAAGGTTCTACTGTGCTCAAGGAAAATGAATCGGCACAAGTAACACTTTAGCCTCTGAGAACTGGCAGAAATGACTTGGGAAGAAGGTAAGACCTTTTTTCCTTTTTTTTTTTTTTTGGAAGGTTTTGATTTAGTCCTATGGGAGTATTGCAAATAAAAAAGACAATGCTCTAAACATGTATGTACATTCACTATACTATTATATATGCATACTCTGAGGTTAAAAAAAAAAAAAACAACAACACCCAAATTCTAGTTGTTCTTGGTTACAATCTAATTATTTGGATCTCAGAGTTCTAGCAGGCTACTTGTTCTCCTGCTGGAAGGGCATTTCTTACCGTGATTACTGTAGATACAAGAGCAAACCCCAGCAAACACTTCATATTTTCCCTTTCTGTGTCCAGTTCTATGCTGAGGTCATGGGTATAGTCGTAATACAGCCACCATAAGACACCGCAGACAACTAAAAAGCAAAACACCAGGGCAACTCAGCACACCCATGTGGGTGTAACCGGCCTCCCCCCACTCCCCCCCCCCAGCATGTGGACCACACATGGGGTAGCCTGGCTCAGGCATTGGGTACCACAGGCCCTGGGCTTTATGTGTGACAACTGACCCTCTAGAGGAGCTGGCCAGGGTAACTCCCCAAAGACCCCCCTCCCCCCAACCGGCCCAGAGTGGCTGCCTGTCTTTGGGAGGCACCAGGCGGGGATTCCAAACACAGGTGCATCCTGTCAGCCCAGCCTGCAGACCGGGTATGGGTGTGAGCAGAGCGGAAAGTGCATGGGCAGAGCAGTGGGGGGACACGGTTAAAGTCCAAAGTCTAAACTGCCTGATGAGCTCCCCTGGTGCTGACCCCCGTAGGAACCGCCATGTCAGTGTGGCACTCCAAGTCTGGGTGGATAGCCTGACCTTGCACATGCCCTCCGTTTAAGCACTACCCGCCACCTACAACACCCCTACAGTGACTAGAGGAAGGTCATATTGGTCTTTACTTGTCCCAGGTGGGAAAGGATCCATCATGGGCTACTGTGACTGTCCTCCAGCAAGGCGCACCATGTACCTGTGAGCTGTAGGGCTCTAAGCAACTGAGGGCAGAGCTGATAATTCAGGGGACTGAAACCCTACAGTCATACCAATTATTAAAAGTTCCAGTATCTCATGTCAGTTGGTAAACAGCTACCGCCTTGAACTTCCTGCATTCCCCTACCTCTCAGACCCCCTTTCCTGACAACCCCTAGATGGACCCACATTCTGGCAACAAAAGGGGAACCAGCAGGTACAGGGGAGGGTCTTTGGGACTGTGCCCCAGCTCAGGGCCTGAATCTTTTTAGACTGTGGGAGCTTCTGCATGGGGACCTACACATTAATGGCTGATGGGAAAGTTCAGAAGACTTTCTGGAAAAGCAGGCATTCTTTCCAACAAGCCTTGGATTCATCTATTAATGGTATGGCTGCCAGGATTTCTGGACTGGCAGGCCCATCTCTACGGCAGCAGAGAGCAGCAGAGACCACAGACCGGCCTCAACTTGGCTATTATCTGCGTGACACAAGCAAGTCCCTTCTCTCTGGTTTTGAGCTTTCTCGTATGTAAGATGGCAGGCTTGGATAAGAGATTTTCTCAAACCGATATAGCTCAGGAATGTCAACTTTTAAGTTTCATGCTTAATGGAAAGGCTTTTCATTCAATACAAAAGAAATCCATCAAGAAGAAATACTTACACAACAGTCCCACGATAATCAGTGCGATGAAAATGTGAACCAGAAGGGTAGTGATGAATCGGAAGGTGACCATCATGGCTAAAGACAAGGCTGAAAAATCAAGCAGAACCTATAAACCCCAACAGCAATCAGGGTGTGAAGGTGATGATGGGAGGGCTATTAGGACTCCCAGAAGATGGCAGGCTGAGGTATTCCTTCAATGTCTAAATATCTTAGACATCTACTAAACGAAAATAACAAGACACACTCAGGGTGTCTGAAGCATACACAAGTTCCATCTGCTACAATAAGCCAGTTTCTGAAGCCCTAGCATTTTTCTTGAATTAAAAAATTTTTTTTTAATTTGCTAATTAGGCCTTATTCCCAAATATCCAAAATGCTTTTTTAAAAAAGAATTTATTTATTTATTTGAGAGAGAAAGAGAGAGAACATGACCAGAGGGTATGAGGGAGAGGGAGAAGGACAAGCAGACTCCCTGCTGAGCACGGAGCCCAATTTCAGATAATGACCTGCACCTAAGTCAGATGCTTAATTGACTGAGCCACCCAGGTGTCCCCCCCAAAATGTTTTTTTTCTTTAATTCCAAATAAACCATTAAAAATTTTTTTTAATCATACTTAAGTCTTTTGACTTTTTATTGGGCTTATGTAAAGTTTCAACTTTAAATGTTCCAAGGTATTCTTATTAAATATGAAAAATTAATGCCTTTAGAAATGAAAAATTTAAGGTTCTAATATTTTGGTAAGCTGTCTATGTAAAAAATATGTATATTATTGTCCAGTACATGGGATTTTAAGCTTATGAGTTTATGTTAAGCATTTCAGTGAATTTATGTATACTGCTTTTTCTCTAAACAAGAAATCAGGATTACTTATAGATATTTTGGTGTAGTGGTTAAGAACATAGGTTTGGGGATCAGAACACATCTGGGTAAAGTCTCAGCTCTGCCACCCACTCTAGTCACCACATGACTTTGGCCAAGTCGCTTAACCTCACTAAACCTCAGTTTCCCCTCCTACAAGTGGTGACAGGATTCTTTTTTTTTTTTTTAAAGATTTAATGTATTTATTTGACAGAGAGAAATCACAAGTAGGCAGAGAGGCAGGCAGAGAGAGAGAGGGAAGCAGGCTCTTTGCTGAGCAGAGAGCCCGATGCGGGACTCGATCCCAGGACCCTGAGATCTTGACCTGAGCCGAAGGCAGCGGCTTAACCCACTGAGCCACCCAGGTGCCCCGGTGACAGGATTCTAATGAAGTTTTTTTTTTTACCCCCAAATACTTTATTTATTTATATGACAGACAGAGATCACAAGTAGGCAGAGAGGCAGGCAGAGAGAGTGAGGGTAAGCAGGCTCCCTGTTGAGCAGAGAGCCCCATGTGGGCTTGATTCCAGGACCCTGGGATCATGACCTGAGCAGAAGGCAGAGTCTTTAACTCACTGAGCCACCCAGGGGACCCTCTGATGAAGTTTTAGTAAGTTAAGAGTAAGCACAAGGCCTGGCACATTTGGGTCATTAAGAAATCGGGAAGTTACATAATGGTGACAAGTTAGGCATCCCCAAGCATTCAGGAATTAGTACTTTGGTAATGAAATTATGGAAAACTCAATTTGTAAACTGGCAAAATCACAGCTGACCAAAGAATTTCTTTCAACCTAAAGGTTGGGGAGCAGCCACTGGAAAAGGGGGTAGATAGGAGGCCATTAGTACTGGCCACAACAGTGGAATGTGTTCATCTGTTCAAAGACAAAACTGACTCTTAAAGGGTTCATCAAGTTTGAAGACAGTAAACAGGAAGTTAAGGGGTCAGGAGTAGGGGTAGCTGAAGAAATGTCCGTAAGAGGCATGTCCTGGCTTGAGGCCTTGACCAGATTGCAACCCTAAGCAGGCAGTTGGCTAGACCAGGCCCTCGCTATCTGATGCTATTTAACATGGATCCACGTGCCTCCTTCCCTTGCTCACCAAGCAGCCTTCTGACCTGGCTTGCTTATGGGGAGTGGGCATTCTGGCCAGAAGACATGCATCTCTGGTTCCCCTGACAGTTGTTAATTTTCATGGCCAATTCAAAAACTTGCAAAAAATCTGTTTTGTACACCATTTTTACACAGAGCCGAGGACCAGGCTCTGGAACATGGCAGCTGTATTACAGCAAACCCACGTTTCTTGGCAGAAAGCCAGCTAGCGTTCCCCTAATTCTATTTCCCCCTCTCCCACCTGTTCCCTCTCCCACCTAAAACACTGAAAACATTTATGAAGAAAATATGTGAAGTTTTATCTTTAAGTCAAGAGGCTAATTTTCACTATATAACATCTGTAAGTGATAGAAACTTCAGCAGAGTCACTGTAAGAAAATTAATGGGAAAATTACCTAATGCAAAGATACACAGGCCGAGAATTGTGTCTCTTCCTGACATTATTCCACTCAGAATTCGATGGAGGATGTCGACATCATTTATCAAAACAGATGCAAACAAGGAGTAGCACTCAGGTGTTTGAGGGACGCATCGGTTAAACAAGGGGAAAGACTTGCTAGAAAGGAAAGAACAAATGACAGAGATGTTTATTTAATTACTTGACTTAAAAAAACTCATGTTTATTTAAAATTCCCAACAGCCAAGAGAACAGAAGATCTGCAGCAATAAAAAGAAGTTTAGCAACCTGTTTGCAAGGTACACTTTAGAAAGCCGGGCGACTGTGCTCTGCTCCAGTAATCAGCTGATGCTCTGGGCAGGGAACAATGATGGGGACCCAGAGAAACCAGAAATCTACACTTGGAGGGTGACATCTGATTCTCCCATGGCCCTTCTGAGACACACAAACTACCAATGCCCACATAAGAGCTGCATGTCTTCTTTTTTTTTTTTAGTTCCTCTCTGATTTATTCAGGACACATTGCAGCTCTCAAAAAACTTAACATATATTTTGGGAGAAAAAAAAAAATTTTTACCTCAAAGATAAAAAAATGATGACAGGGGCGCCTGGGTGGCTCAGTGGTTTAAGCCTCTGCCTTCAGCTCAGGTCATGATCTCAGGGTCCTGGGATTGAGCCCCACGTCGGGATCTCTGCTCAGCAGGGAGCCTGCTTCCCCCTCTCTCTCTGCCTGCCTCTCTGCCTACTTGTGATGTCTCTCTGTCTATCAAATAAATAAAAATCTATAAAAAAATCATTTAAAAAATGATGACACATATGACTGTCTCCAGAATATTTCATGGGAATGTGTAAATTTGTAAAAATAATGTATTTCTATGACTTTATTAATATCCATGTATTTTTGTTTTTCTATGTAAATTTAGTTATTATCAACATCAGAAATTACACTTTTTAAGTATGCATGTCTTTAAGAAACTGTTAGACACAGGGCTGGTTCAATCGGACGCTGTGTCAACGAAATGCCCTGCTTTATTCTGTCCCCTTTAAGGAGGCGAATAAAGGCTTGCTCCAAACAGAACGGGTACTTGGGAGTGAGGACTGTGTGGAGAAAGCTGTGGTTGACAGCTGCCTTGGGCATATTAAAAAGCTGACCTTCCGGGGGCCTCCTCCTGAAATATTAAAAATGCTCAGGGATGTCCATTCTAACGACTCTTCATGAGGCCACAAGCACCTTCACAGGGTCCTTTCTTTCCCTCATTGGGTCCCAATAGCAGAAATAATCCCAACCCACGAAGTGCCAAATTATTCAATAAAGTGCCAAAAACCAAGTGCTTTTTTTGAAATGTGTGAAGGTGAAACATTGGAGAACCCAAATGCAAATGGTATTAGATGGTCATGAAGAAAAAAATGGCTCCTGAAATTTGAATGATCACAACGTAGAACCCATGGAAGAATCTTTCTCAGGAAGTCACCACATTACAGAAATAGCCCCTGAGTCACTGAACAGTGATCCCAGAGGAGGGTAATACAAATAAGCAGCTTTTCCCTAATTAAAAAATTTGAAGGTATAATACATTCACATGGCTCAAATTCTGAATGGTACAACAGAATAAATGGAGAGAAACGACCATTTTTTTCTCTTAGAGGAAAACCAGATTTCTTTGTAGGCAGGTCATTTGGTTTCTAGCATATCATTCTATTTTTTCTCTTTTTTATTTAAGATTTACTTATTTTAGAGAGAGAGCACCCACATCTGAGCAGAGGCAGGGAAGGGTGAGGAAGAGGGAAAGAGAGATAGAGAGGGAGAGAATCCTGAAGCCGACTCACCGCTCAGCAGGGAGCCCAGCACAGGGCTTGATACCAGGACCCCAGGCCAAGACCTGAGCTGAAATCAACAGCTGGTTGCTTAACTAACTGAGCCACCCAGGATCTCCCCCCCCCCTTTTTTTTTAAAGTAAACTCTACCCCCAACATGGGGCTCAAACTCACAGCCCTGAGATCAAGAGTTGCATGCTCTATTGACTGAGCCAGCCAGGTGCCCCTCTATGTAACATTCTAGAGACTTTTTAAAACATATGTGAATGTAATAGGAAATTTAAATGGAAGTTCACAGCTGAAGCTGTGAACAGTAGAAATTACACTCCAAAATGAGATGTTAGACCCCACTATGCAGCCCCCCCACAAAAAAAGGTTGGAAAACCTGCTCTTAATTTTTTTTAAAAAAGATTTTATTTATTTACTTGAAAGAGAGAGACAGCAGGGTGAGAAGGAGAAGTAGACTCCCTGCTGAGCAGGGAGCCAGATGCAGGACTCCATCTCAGGACTCCAGGATCATTACCTGAGCTGAAGGCAGTCGCTTTACCAACTGAGCCACCCAGGTGCCCAGGAAACTGATTATTCTTAAACCCCTCACCCACACTGAGACTGTAAAAGGATTGGGAGTCGGAGATTAGAAGAACATTTTAGAAAATAAACTTCTAATTTTGGAGAAATTTTCGAGTTATAGAAAACTTGCAAAGATGCTATGGAGAGTTCCTGTGAACACCTCACTCACCTTCCCCTAATGTCGTACATAACGTAACTACAGTACATTTGTGAAAATTAAGAAATGAGCCTTGGTACTATACTATTAACTAAAATACAGTCTTAACTTGGATTTTACCACTTTTCACTAATGTCCTTTTTTTTTTTTCTCTCTTCCAGAATCCAGGATGTCATGGTGCATTTAGCTCTTACGTCTCCTTTGGTCCATGACAATTTCTTAGGTTTTCTTTGTTTCCCATGATCTTGACACTTTTGAAGATTCATGATCAGGTATTCAGTAAATCGTTCCTCATATTTTCTCATAATTAGACTGCAGTTATGGATTTGGGGAAGAACACCACAGAGGTGAAGTGCTCTTTCCATACAATATTAGGGAACATGATAGCAACATGACATCACAGTGAAGTTAACCTTGATCCCTTGGCTCAGGTGGCTGGTATCTGTCAGGTTTCTCCACTGTCCTGTCACTATGTTTCTAGATTCTTTGGGAGTGAGTCACTAGGCCCAGCCCACTCTCAAAGGGAGGGAAATTAAGTGGGAAGTATCCACATACATTATTTGGGACTCCTCTATAAAGATTTATCCCCATGCCCTCCCCCACCCCCATCTATTTATTCAATTGTGGATATTTACTTTATTCTTTAGGTTTTAATCTATTATGATCGTTATCCTTTTGCTCAAATCATTCCAGCTCTGGCCACTAGAAGGTCTTTCAGACTGGCCCTGGGTAATTTTGACATGCCCCACCTGTTTTTATTTCCTTAAGTACATCCTCATTTTCAGGTTCTGCAAGATTATGCCACCCTTATGGTTGTATTTTCCTTATCCAAGCCCTAAAATCAGTCATTTCTCCAAGGAGCCCTTGGAAAGTGATATTTAGATACTAGGGTACGAGGTATGCTCATTCTACTGGGGTGTCACTGATCCTAGGTCCTCTTATAATCAACCCGAGTATGTACTTTCAGAATGCTAATCAGTAACCCCATAAGAAATGAACTTACCAATTAGAGCATGGTGCTTACGTAGTTATTTTTGTCTTTAGTTCACAAAGTATTAGTCACAAAGCTGTTTTCCAAAGTTACTTAGGTCAGCTCCTTTTCTCTCTTTCCTCTTCAGCTGAGGTTATGTTGTACGTTTATATTGTTAAATTCATCTGTCATAGTCTACATTCTTGATACCTTGGTTTTATTTTTTATTTGGATACATAGTAAAGCTGACTCTGTACAGGTGTTGATAGTACATGAATCATGTAAAAGAGCAACTCTAAAGAGTTTTTCATTTGTTTGCTTTGTTTTTGTTTTTTGAGAGAGAGATTGTTCATGTGAATCCATTCCTGTCCCCAAGGGAAAGAGGGTTAGAGATACCATTCCTAAGTCAGATGAGAAGGATTTCCTAGAAAACTCAGAGGGATCAGATGACCCCACATATTAAGGTCTGAGCCCTGAGAAGTGGAGAGTAGTGTGCTTGGTGTCCAAGACAGTTACATGGAAAACTGTGGAGCCGTTAGCAGAAAGAAGTTGAAGTGGCTGCTTACTGTCCCAGGACCAGGAAGACTTAGCAAATGACCAGCCAGGGCAGAGATGCATTTGATTATGTGGGAACACTGCAGCTGAGACAGCCAGAGTGATGGGAAGTCTCCAAAGAACCCAGAACTCGTTCTATTATCGGTCCAATAAAAATGCTCCTGTTCCTTCTCAGGCCTCTTCACTTTTGCTGTACCAACCCCGAGTCAGAAGCCTGTTTAGCAGCCTGTGAGAGGAAGAGGTGAGGAGGAGGAGAGAGAGGACTGCAGCCCCCTTCCCTGACCAAAGCCTTCCCATCTGTTCTTGGCCCAAGCTCCAGGAGGGAGAAGTTTCAACTGTCAGTCAAGTCTGAAGTCTATCATATTGCACTGAACATTTTAATTACTGAATGGAAAGTATCTCTTACCATTTAAAGTGACTAAGTAATTATTACTTAAAAGTAACCAGGGCAGTCCTGGGAACTGGGTTTTCAGTCAGGGACAAAGAAAAAAACTAGCCCCACTGAGTAAGCTTAAAGAGACAGAAAGAAAGTAGAAACAGAGAAAGAGAAATTAGGAAAACAATGTCATTTATAACTCCACTGAAGAGAATAAAATACCTAGACATTAACTTATCCAAGGAGGTGAAAGACCTAATCTTTGAAAACTATAAAACATGGATGAAAGAAATTGAAACAACACAAATGAGAAGATATTCCATGCTCACAGACTGGAAAAACTAATATTGTCAAAATGCCCATACTACCCAAAGCAATCTATAGATTCAGTGCAATCCCTATAAAAATACCAATAGCATTTTTCATAGAACGAGAACAAATAATCTTCAAGTGTGTACAGAATCACAAAAGACCCTGAATAGCCAAAGCGATCTTGAGAAAGAAGAACAAAGCTGGAGGTATCACAATCCTAGACTTCAAGACAGACTACAAATGTGTAGTAATCCAAACAGTATGATACTGGCACAAAAACAGACACATAGATCAAGAGAACAGAGCAGAAATAAATAAATAAATCCAACGTTTATGGTTAATTAATCTACGACAAAAGAGGGAAGAATATACAAGAGAGAAAAAGACAATCTCTCAATAAATGGTGCTTGGAAAACTGAAATCCTATGTAAAAGAATGAAACTGGATCACTTTCTAACACCACGCACAAAAATAAACTCAAAATGGATTAAAGACCTAAAGGTGATACACGAAACCATAAAACTGCTGAAAGAAAACATAGGCAATAATTTCTCTGACATTGGTCTTAGCAACATCTTTCTAGCTGTATCTCCTCAGGTAAGGGAAGCAAAAGCATACTTCAACTATTGAGACTATACCAAAAAAGCTTCAGTGCTTTCAGACTATACCAGAAAAGCTTCTGCACAGTGAATGAAACAATCAACAACAACAAAAAAAGGCAATTTACCGAATGGGAGAAGGTATTTGCAAATAATATATGATAGAAGGGTAGTATCTAAAATAAAGAACTTATTCAGCACCAAAATACCCCAAATAATCCAATTAAAACACAGGCAGAAGACCTGCACAGGGAGTTTTCCAAAGAAGACATACAGATGACACAAGATACACTAAAAGATGCTCGACATCACTAATCATCAAGGAAATGCAAACCAAAATCACCGTGAAATGTTACCTTACCCATCAGAATGGCTAGAATCAAAAGACAAGAAATAAAACGTTGGTGAGGATGTGGAGAAAAAGGAACCCTTGTGCACTGTTGCTGGGAATGTAAACAGGTGCAGCCACTATGGGAAAGAGTATGGAGGTTCCTCATAAAATTAAAAATAAAATTCCCATATTACCCAGTAATTCCACAACTGGGTGTTTACCAACACCCCCCTCCCCTGGCCAGAAACAAAAATGCTAATGTACATATATGGCCCTAGGGTTTTGCAGCATTACAAAAGCCAAGATATGGAGGCAACCCATGTCCATCAATGGATGGATGAAGAAGAGGTGATGTATTTAAACAATTGAGTATTACTCAGCAATAAAAGGAATGACATCTTGCCATTTGTGAGAACATGGATGGGCCTGAAGGTTATTATGCTAAATGAAATAAGTCAGTGAGAGAAAGACAAATACCATATGATTTCACTTATTTGTGGAATCTAAAAACAAAAACAAAAAAATGAACAAAGAAACAACCCAAAAAACAGACTCATAAATACAGAAAACAAACTGAGGGTTGTCAGAGGGTAGGTGGGTAGAGGGATAGTGAAATAGATAAAAGGGGATTAAGAGGTATAAAAAAAACCAGTTATAAAATAAATAAATCACAGAGATGAAAAGTACAGCATAGGGAATACAGTCAATAATATTGGAATATTGGAATAACTTTGGTGATAGATGGTAAGTACACTTATCATGCTGAGCATGAGTAATGTATAGAACTGCTGAATCAATATGCTGTTTACCTGAAACTAACATAATTATATGTTATACTTCAATAAAAAAAAAATTAAAAAGAAAACCCCCACAAAAATAAAGTTGTTTTCTGACTATACCCTATAGGCTATGTTTAACAGTTACACAAACAAATATATATATACACACATGTGCGCGCGCGCGCGTGCGCGCACGTGCACTTATACACATATAAACACCTAAATTATACTTAGGGTATATCCTCCTTTTCATGCAAAAGGTACTATACAGCATACTGCTCTACAGTCTGCTTTCTTTTTAAAGCTGAAACATCTTGCCACTCTGTCTAGATCAGAATATAAGGGATTCCTTTTATTTTTACTGAAGTAAAATTTATATAGCATGAAATGTACAAATCTTAAACATACAATTAGGAACCTTTAACAAATACAGACGTTCAAGCAACCACCACCCCTTTCAAGGTATAGACCATTTCGATCATCCTAGAAAGTGCCCTCAAACCCCCTTCTGATCAATCTCCAACCCATATAGGCACTCATTAATCTGACTTCTAGAACTATATACTTCTTTAAAAAAAAAAAAAAAAAAAAGACACTTTGTCAGAGAGTGAGAGAGCACATGCAGAAGGAGCAGTAGGCAAAGGGAGAGGGAGAAGCAGACTCCCCACTGAGCAGGGAGCCTGATGTGGGGCTCGATTCCAGGACCCTGGAATCATGACCTGAGCTGAAGGCAGACATTTAACTGACTAAGCCACCCAGGTGTCCTTTTGAATTACTTTTTGTATGTGGTCTGAGGTAAGAGTCCTGGTACAAAATCACCAAGAGTCACTTTTTCTCTATGTCTTTACACTTATTTCAGCACCACGTGTTGAAAAGACTAACCCCACGAAATTACTCTGGTACTTTCATTAAAAATCACTTGACCATGGCGGTGCTTGGGTGGCTCAGTCGGTTAAGTGTCCAACTCTATTTTTTTCTTAAGATTTTATCTATTATTTGAAAGAGAGAATGAGAGACAGCATGAGAGAGGGGGAGGGTCAGAGGGAGAAGCAGACTCCCTGCAGAGCAGGGAGCCTGATACGGAACTTGATCCTGGGACCAGGATCATGACCTGAGCCAAAGGCAGCTGCTTAACCAACTGAGCCACCCAGGCACCCCAAGGGTCCAACTCTTGATCTCAGTTCAGATCCTGAGTTTAGGGTCAAGAGACTGAGCCCTGCATTGGGCTCTGTGCTAAGCATGGAGCCTGCTTGAGATTCTCTCTTTCACTCTTTGTCCCTCCCCACCCTGCTCTCGCATGCACTCTCTCTCAAAAAAAAACCCAACCAATCAACCAACCAAACAAAAAACTGACCATGTGTATGTAGTTTTATTTCTGGGCCCTCTATTCTGAGTCAATTATCTATTTGTTTATCTTCATTCCAATATTGCTGTTAAGAAGAAAGCCACAGGCCCCAAATAGTGTCACTTAGGCTGAGTCCCCAAACTGGGGCTTAATACCTAATATAATTTCAACCTTCCCAAGAAATGTAATCTTAACTGGCCAGAGGAATTTTCTGATGGGTGCTAATGAGCCTGTTGCATGGGCCCTCTCCATCCTTCAAACGAAGATGTGGGAATCTGCAAGATGGTGGCTCTTCTCCTAAGGAAAAGCAACCTTGCCTGAATAGTCCTTTCCTTCGGCTAATAACCTTCTTGCCCTGTCTTCTTTCCTATAAACATCTTCCATTTGTAAAGCTCCCCAGAGCTCCCCTCTACTTGCTGGGTGGGGTGGCATCTGATTCATGAATCCTTAAATAAAGCCAATGAGAACTTCCCATTGACTCAGTGGAATTGTTTTTTAACGGATTTGGTGGCAGTGTAGGGATCTGAAGCTAACAGCTGTGGCGTCCTACAAGGCCTTCTGAATTCGTGGTTTTTCTCCCCATTTCTGAAGGCCATTGGTGAGTGCCTCTCAGTTTCAGCTGTGCTCCTCGTGTTCAAACTACTGATCTGACTTTCCAGTTCAGGGTGGACAGGTCCGTCTGGATGGGCAGGAAGCTCCAACAGAGCATGAGTCCTTAGCCCTTGGTTCAGTCTACAGTTCCGTGTTGGAATCCCTTCTCAGTTCCTGTCCATGGTCACCCTAAATGGAGTCTGCTGGTTTAGTCCATACAGGGGACTGCTGGTGGTATGCATGGCCTTCTCTTGGCCGGTCTACAGTGCCATGTTTTGGTTACTGGTTTGTTGGGGTACATGTTTGTCTGTCTTGTTTTACGTAAATAAAGGCCATTGCTAGTGGGGATCTTAGAGGGCAAACGCTGCAAAACTGGTGGGCTTGGGTGGAACATCTAAGAGGTATTAGAGCATTTGCCACCCAACTCAGACTCTTGCGTTAGGATGCTTGGTCATTGATCAGATTAGATTGACAATAGGTCACCAGCCAAGCTCAAGAATACTTCTGTATGACGAGGCACACAGTTAGACACAATCCCTAAGCCAGCAGTAAGTCCTTCTGAGGTATGAGTTTAGCTCTGAGAAACCCAAAGGCCTAACTAAAAGGAATGGGACCCTTTGCTTCCAGAATGCTGAGAAAGCCATCTTCTGGGGCTGAATGCCTGCTCATTTTATGTCTAAGAACTATAGTCCTGGAAGTTGCAGGTGTCCAGCAAGATAAAAAGTTTTACCAAAAATCATGTAGAATTGCAATGGCTATTATGGGGAACATTCCAGTCAGACAAGATCATTCATTTAAGAAGTGCACTTGAAAGCAAGAGTTCCCAAATTAAACAGAATGGGGTACTTGTTTTAACTGACATGCAGAAGCCTCCAGAAGGTCTCAAAATTCCAAAATAGTTTCATTGGAAGATTCATTACAAAAAACTAATGAAAAAAGAGAAAAGGAACCTAAAGCAAGACACTTAAGACTGCCGTAACTCTAACTGCTACCCTCTCTCCTTCATTCAAGGACTCACCTTAGTGAGCCTCAGGCTGGACTGCCTTTCTGCTCTGAAGAGACTATTATTAACAGTGACCTTTGAAGTCAGACCATTCCAGGGTACTGGCGATCCTCTCTTGAGGTATCTCTCAGTCCTCAAGAAATGCTTAAGCATTTCTTAAGCCCTGGGGGGATCCTCCAGAGTTTTTATAAATAGAGTAGCTCTTGAACCCAGCAAGAGGGGGGAGTAAAAATCCATACTGTCCCCTCCTTTCCACATATAGACCCATGGGTTATCGATTCTTTCTGTTCTGGGAGTAAATATTTCCTTCTTGATTGTCTCCTTTTGTGTCTACGAAGGAGGCCTGGTTTGCTTTCCACCTCGGACGTGCAGTTTGTCAGTCCCTTCTTCTGCTGTCTTTGACAGTGACTCTAGATCTTGCGACGATGCAATGTT
Source organism: Neogale vison (assembly GCF_020171115.1). Lineage (NCBI taxonomy): Eukaryota > Metazoa > Chordata > Mammalia > Carnivora > Mustelidae > Neogale > Neogale vison. Next base: position 81,038,253 of record NC_058092.1, on the reverse strand, counting down.
TTACATAACTCTCTTCAAGGACAACCTCTACAAGGTTGTTTAATACTGCCCCAAATATTCACTGTTTGTCCTGGCTGGAACCAGACCAGACATCTGAGAGGACTTAATAACTCTAGAATCAGAAATTTGGTAAAACTAGAAGCTGATACTCAGAGCCTCAGAGGGATTTTTTTTTTCTTTTTTTTTAGGTCTTCTCCCTCCAAGCTAAATATACCCAAAGGGAAAGCTATTCCCACAGGTGGATGGCGGTGTCAGTCTTTGATACCAGTTAGGCGGCATCTCCATTTTCTGAGGGGCTGAAAGCAGCTGTCTTGGTTTCCTAAACCCAGTTTTTACAGGACTAGCAGTGTGATTCCAGGAACAATTCAAAGACGGCCAGTCCTTTTTACCAATCCCCTGTTCATCTCAAAAGCCTGGTAAGTGTAAACCTTCTGGCTTTAAGGGGACAGAAGTCATACGAGGGAGCACCTGTAGTTTTTTCCTGTGCCTTTATAATGTGCATGTTCAGTGTTCTGTCTGGTGTTCTGGGGGGCTTTCCCAGCCCACCTCTTTAAAGTACAGATTGCAGGGAGGTATTCTTATCAAAGAAAAAAAGGGGTGAAAAGATCATTTGGAACTTGACTTGCCAAGGACAAATAACACGTCTTCAGTGTCTTCTCCACAAATATACGTTTTAAAAAGCTTAAGTCATCTAGACAGTTCAGCTTAACTTATTTCATCTACTGGAAAAACAACCTCAGATCCAGCTTCTAAGACTAGTAAATTTTGTACCTTTTTCATGGCAGGTCATTTTAAAATAGAAGTGTCTTTGAATGTTCACATGAGTCAAATGGAGGAAGACTTCAATTGCCTCATTTTTTTGACTTTTTTTTTTTTTTTTTTTTAACATCAGTCTGTATTTTCTAACAGATTAAGGTCTTTTCAGTCTATCTCCTAACTGAGGCAAAAGACCCTGCGGGCAAGGCATGCCAGATGGGAATGAAACTAGCCATCAAAGCAATAAGGATGGCCCAGAGCCTGCAAGACCCCATGTGAATGACCCCAAAACAGTGACTGGCTTGACCTTGGCTGAACACCTGCACCTACACCGACCTCTGTCCCACATTTTCCTTATATAAAACCAGGAAGTATTTTCGGGACTTTGGAGGCCAACTTTGGACCACTAATCCACTGCCCTCCCGGTGTCAGCCTCACTGAAAGAAATTCCTTTCTTGTTACACCATTGATGAGGGAGCAGGAGGCTGGCTGAGGACAAAGCAAAAGCTGGCACCTTGCACCCCCTCTCCACCCGCTCCTGTGGAGAATGTGACTATGTGTCACATTCCTCAGGCACCCCTGACTACCCTAAAAACAAATAGTTAACTTGCAGAGATCACAATCCTGCAAGACAGGAGTCTCCCTTGGTTTACAAATGTCCTTGAGATTTACAACAAAGAAGTTACCTTATCAATAGCCCAATTTCCAGAGGCACATAACTCAGTTCCTCAAGCCCTAACATCACCCTCCCCTCCATAAACAAAACTCAAGGAGGCTGAGGTAGAAGGAAAAGTAAATAAAGTTAAATTTCTTCTAAACCTAAATCTCACTAACAAGGACGCTTGATAGCAGGAATGTGACATTCCACCAGGACACTCCCAATTGTCTTTATGTTAGTGACTCATTAGAGGGAAAGCCACCTTGGCTTGATAGTAACCAGGCCTTCAACATCTTGACAGTCTTCTTTACCCCAGTAGCCCTTCTGAACACCCCTTTGTCCTCACCTACCCAACTCCTGTGTATATAACCAGCCACTCCTCACAGGCCCTGGGCAGCAGCAGCTCTTCCTGCCCACGGGTCCTGTCCCCGTGCTTTAATAAACCACCATTTTGCAACCAAAGATGTCTCAAGAATTCTTTCTTGGTCATCAGCTCCGGACCTCACCCCACCAAACCTCACCTAGGTTCTAGAACTTCATCACCATCACTGGTCTCTCTGCCTTTGGGGTATTGTTGGTGGTGGTGAGTGGCTAAATGCGCCTGTGGCTATGCTGTAGGCATATGGTATTTTAGACCTCCAGGTGGTGGTGCTGAAATTAATCTGTAAAAGAGCTCTACTTAAAAAAAAAAAAAAAAAAGAGCTCTACTTACATGACTTGAAGGCAAGTACTTGTAAGGTTTAGCCATTCTAAAACTCTTACAAAGATAGAAACTAGAAACCCAAATGTTTTTCAAGTTCATGTGATCTAGAAAAAGACTTGATATGAAAGTGAATTTCAGGTTGCTGGTTTTATGAAAACAGACATCAAGATGAAATATAAACTTTTATTCTATCTGAGCTCACTAGCCTAATAAATTCATGTTGATGCTTGTAAGAGCATTCAAAAAAAAAAATAGCTTAGGATAATGACTGACTTTGCCTAATGAAGTTTTTGTAGATAATCTAACATAATTATTAAGGACAAATAAATAGATGTAAGCAAGATAGAAATTTATAAATGAACTTTTCAGCAAAATTTATGTCTACTTAAATAGTTTCCTCCAATTTTTTTTTTGGTAACCTAAAACCTTAAAGTTTTGCTGAGTTAGGTTAAATAATGAGTTAAGTTAAATTCATTAAATTTAGGTAAAACAAAAAAACAAATGCGTTGTTAGCCACAGGTCTATCTACTTTCAGCTTCTCATTACAGAGAAATTAAAAGATATTTGTATATGTTAACACTATCCAGAAAAATTTCAAAAGGCACATGCTTCTAGAACTTCTTTTTTTTTTTTTTAAAGATTTTATTTATTTATTTGACAGACAGAGATCATAAGTAGGCAGAGAGGCAGCAGAGAGAGAGATAGAGGGAAGCAGGCTCCCTGCTGAGCAGAGAGCCCGATGCGGGACTCGATCCCAGGACCCTGAGATCATGACCTGAGCTGAAGGCAGTAGCTCAACCCACTGAGCCACCCAGGCGCCCCGCATCTAGAACTTCTGAAATGTATTCATAAATTTGCAATTCGAAAGAATGGGTTATCAGTATGTTCTTGTTACTGTAGGTGTGCTTCCCAGATGGGATGAAGATTTTCCTGCTGCAAGGCTGACGCCCCCACAAAATGAAAGAAATTATTAGAAAATCTGTTTCCCACTTGGGGTAGATCTTCCCTGATTGCCAGTGATCAAAGCACCCACTGCACCCAGCAAATAAGACAAAACTTAACAGAACTTTGCAAATGTTGTGCAGTTCTCTCAGAAAACAACTTTCTGCTGATCCTGTCTCATGCCACTATGACCAGCTAAGTTTAAGTCTTTGAAGCCTTATGCTAAAGCCTACCATGAACAGGTTATACATGCTTTTTCCCTGAACCCAGGTTCAAAGACTCCTGTTGGGCACAGTCTGGAACCTGGTGACGGGGTGTTTTGGAAACATCACTGTTAAAAAAAAAAACCAGCTCTTGACCCCGTGGGAAGGGACCTTACCAAGTGCTCCTGACCACTGACACAGCTATAAGATTAAAAGACATAGAGCCTTGAGGACACATCTCACAGCTAACAAAGGCTTCCCCTGACGTTGGTCCTGTGTACAACACCGGATACCTCGAGGTCAAATTGATGAGGAAGAGATGTAGCTGACCTCAAGGTGGACTTCCATTTGAGACACCAGATTTAGACTTCATACTTTATTATTATTATTTTTTAATATTTTATTTATTTATTTTGACAGGCAGAGATCACAAGTAGGCAGAGAGACAGGCAGAGAGAGGGGGGAAGCAGGCTCCCTATTGAGCAGAGAGCCAAATGCAGGGCTCGATCCCAGGATCCTGAGATCATGACCTGAGCCGAAAGCAGAGGCTTAACCCACTGAGCCACCCAGGTGCCCCTAGACTTCATACTTTAAACAGAAAATTCCCTTTCCTTCTTTTCTGTTCCTTTACTCTAGCACTGGCCTAGATGAAGGGGCATGATAACCCCTTCATCTGGATCTCCCTGGTCATTATTAACTGGGGGTAATTTTTTATTTCAGGCTAGGAGAAAATTTAACTGTGCCCCTAACATTTTACAATAAAATAAAACGTCTACCTGGTTGACTCCCCTTAATTTTCAGTTTGAATTACACTGACCTACCTAGGAGGGTTTCAGGATTCTGGAGTTTCTCCTTATGGCAGGTCCCTATTTCCCCGGTTAGGGATAAATATAAATGAAGCTATGATTGAAAACTTTCCCTTAACTCTTAAAATTACTGCAAAATCTGCTGTTAAAACAATAGCAGACCAAAAAATATCCTTCGACTTTCTGGGCACAGTTGTCCTTGATGCTAGAACAGCTCCTGATTCTCTTTTAGCTGAGCAAGGGGGTGTCTCTGCCACAGCCAACAGGACGCTGCACCTGGGCTAACACCTTCTGGGGGATCAGAAACTCAATTATGTAAAAATCACAGAACAAAGCACTCGGCTTAAAAAAGGTGACTTCTTCCACAGGGCCTGGGTGCCATGGGTCGAAAGTACTCTCCAAAAACTGGGTATTATCCTGTTTATAGGAATCATAATTATCTCCCCGGGCTGTTGTATTCACTGGAAAGCTTTACTTCTGTGATCCTAGCTGTTGGCCACCAAGCAAATGATCTCCCTAAGACTGGAATGTTTAAGGAACAAAGAAAAGGACTCAAAGAATGTATGTGTGAAACCAGGACCTGTGAGTATCACAAGTTAGCCGGAGAGATGGCAAGACCTGTGGGTACAGCGCAAGGGAACAAGGGCAAGAACTTGGGAGCAGCACCTGCGAATGGCACCAAGGCCTTATATTTTGATCTCTCAGTTACTCCAAAAATCTGATCAAAACGGGGTTAAGTGTTAAAAAGAGTCACGGGCCCAAAATGGTGTCCTTTCAACCAAGTTCCCAAACCAGGGCTTAATAACTAATCTAATGGCTCTTTCAACCTCCCCCAGAAATGTAGTCCTACCAGGCAGCTCGGAATTTTGTAACTGGCACCATGTGGATGAGGTAATCTGCATAATGAGACCCTTTGCCTTTCCCCCTCAGGGAAAGCCACCTTGCCTGGAACAAGACTTTCCTTCTGCTAGTAACTTTCTTATCCCACCTTCCTTCCTATAAAAATCTCCCATTTTGTTAAGCTTCTTAGAGCTCTCTACCTGTTGGGTAGACGCTGTCTGATTCGTGAGACGGCTAATAAAGTCAGCTAGATCTTCACAAGTATTCTGTTGAACTTCCTTAACACCACATTGTCTTAATCTTTAGTCACTTTATAGTAACTTGGAAATCAGGTGGTATGAGCCCTCTAACTTTGTTCCTCAAGAATTCTGGGTGTGAGACTCTCAGTATTTCTGTATTTTTTTTAGAACAAGCTTGTCAATTTCTTAAAAAAATGATGTTGGGGCAGTACACTGAATCTGTAGGACAATCTGGGGAGAAATGACATCCAATATTAAAACTTCCAATTCATGAGTATAATCTCTCTCTCCACTTACTTTGGAGTTCTTTAATTTCAGAAAGGTCTTAAAGTTTTCAGTCAAGGTCTTCTTTCCATGACTTCTGTCAAATTTATTCCCAGTTATTTTGTATTTTTTGATGATGCTCAAGACAGACTTTAACAATGATTTCTTAATTGTTGTAAGCATCTAGAAAAGCTATTTGACCTTCTATCTCGTAATTTTGCTAAATTCGCTTAGTAGTTACTTTGTAGATTCCGTAGGATTTTCTATATAAGCAATTAGGTCATCTGTAAAAAAAGATGATTTCACTTCTATTTCTTTTCCTTCCTCTCTTTTGCAGTTCGTAGGACCTCCATGACAATGCTAAATGTTACTGGTCAGAGCTTTGTTCTCATCTTAGATGGGAAAGCATTCAAAAGTTCACCATCCAGTATAACATTAATTACAGTTTTCTCGTGGATGCGCTTTCTCAGGCTGAGAACATTCTCAGCTATTCCTAGCTTGTTCATTTCCTATCAAAAACTGACAGCTAAATAGTGTTACTTTATGTAAGCAGCCTGCTATTGACAGCCACATAGATTCTCACTCTTCTGCTGTTACAAACACTGCAGTGAAGAATTCTGCACAAATGTCATTTTACGGCAGTAGAGAAGTGCCTGGCTGGCTCAGCTGGAAGGGCCTGCGACCCTAGATCTGAGGGTCCTGAGTTTGAGCCCCACGTTGAGTGTAGAGATTAAATAAAGGAGCTTAAAAAATTAATTTCTGGAAGTAGAGAAGGTTTTGATTTAAAGGTATGTATCTTTATCACTGGTGAATACTGATGTATGGCCTTCCATGGATCCCCACCTCAGCAATGTATGAAAGTGCCTAATTCCCTACACCTTTGCCAGTAGAGCATGTTATCCAATGGCAGGTGCTGTCATCTAACCACCGAAGTGTGAAAACATTAGATTCTTACACAGAATCTCCCCTATCATAGGGAAAGTCCCACCTCTTCTCATATGCTTAAACAACACTGTGCTTTATCTTGGAAGCAATGATACACGTCTTTATCTCATTCTTATACTGAGATATTGTTGGTCTTTTAAAAGTTGGATTAGCAAGGTGTTTTATAAATTAGAGAAATCCTTTTATATGAATTGCAACTTGTTCGCCTGTTATTTTTGCTTATGTTATTTTTGTAATTGCTTCTTGTGTTTTGTCAGGCAGAAATGTTTATTTTTAATGTTGCCAAATTAACCCATTTTTTATTTTATGTCTTCTGAGTTTTAAGTCATAGATAGAACCCTTCCATACTTTCAGGTTATAGAAGAATTCTCCCATGGCTTCTAGTCCTTTCTCGGTTCACTTTATACATTGAAATATTTAATCTCTTTGGGGTGCCTGGTGGCTCAGTGGATTAAACATCCAACTCTTGACTTTGGCTCAGGGCATGATCTTGGGGTCAGGGCTTTGGAAGTTATCCCCCATGATCTCTTTATTTGGGCTCCACGGGGTGTGGCTTACTTGAGTCCTCTCTCTCCCTCTCCCTCTGCCCTGCCCCCATCTAAAAAGCAAGTTTTTTTTTTTTTTTTAATGTAACAATAAGCAGTTACCTTTTTATTAAGGGATAGCTCTATGAATACAAATATATACTATTGTTTTTTTAATTAAATTTTAATTTTTTTTATAAACATATAATGTATTTTTATCCCCAGGGGTACAGGTTAAAAAACAAGTTTAAAAAAATGAAGTCTTTAATCCATTTGGACTTATTCATTTAAGGATTGAGGCATAGATCCAGCTTTTTCCCCTGGATGCCAGTCCAGTTGGCCCAAACTACCTGTTGTATGTTATATGACAAAATACCTGTCATTTTGTCACTGATTTGAGATGCCACTTTTATCATGTACTAAATTTCTGAAAGCATTTGGGTCTGTTCCTGGATTATCTAGTATCTTTCACTGATCCTTCCAACATGAAATAGTAGTTACCAGCTAGACCGTAGGATGTGACCTTTATTGCTAGCCTTCTTGTACACAATGACCTCTGTCCCACATTTTCCCTTAAACTCTTCTTTGCAGCTTATCTCTTAACTCAGGCAAAAGACCTGAAGGCATAGCATCCCTTGATGGGAACTAAAACTGCCCCTCAAGCAATAATGACCACCCAGACCAATTTGAGCTTAGCCCCACCTCACAGCTGTGCAGATGGACCACGGAGTGACCCATGGAGTGACTGACAGTTACCTTTACCTCATCATAGTACTCAAACTTCAAAAGAGAAGCAAGAACCTCATTTACATAACATACAATGTGTGTACGCACAGGTATATTTCCTCAAGACACATGTGTGACCTGATGCCCACCTCTACATATGGGACAAGGCTTCCCTTTCTAAATACTCACCCTAACTGTAAATAAAAGGAACCCATCCACCCTTGCTCTGGGAGTCAGGGCTTTGGAAGTCATCCCCCCATGATCTCCTTATTTGCAGCAAATAACATTGCCTTTATGCGACAACTCACCTGCTGTAGTTTCTAGCTGTGACTCACCAAGGAGTGAACTCATGTTAGTTCCATTACAGTATCTGAGTTACTACACTTTATATGTTTTAAAAACTGAAAGGACTAGGCTAGTTAGTCTCTGCTGTTTTTCTCATTTGGATTTTTTTGGGCTTTCTTTTTTAAATTTCCTTACAAATTTTAAAATCAGCTTATCTAGTTCCTGAAAAAATTCTGTTTTTTGTTTTATTTGGAATCATGATAATTTTATAGCTCAACTCAGGGAGAAATGACATCTTTATAATGTTGAGTCATACTATCAACAATAGTATTTTTCTATTTAACTTTTCCTTGTAGCTCAGGAACATATTACAGAATTCTTTTTATGGTTCTCGTGTATTTCTGATTAAATTTGTCTCTAGGCACTAAAGTACCTAGTTCATTTTTGTCTGTATTTTTTCTCATTGTGGTAAAAGCTTTTGAAAATACATGAATGCTGCAAATTTCAGTATATTAATCGTGTTTCCTGGCATCTAAGTAAGTTCTCTTATCATTTGTAGTTTTTCGGTGAATTTTCTTACTACCTGCTGAGTAATAATTTTTACCTCCGGCTCTGAGTTTTAAACCTCTAATTTCTTTTTCTTTTCTACTGTGAAGCAGTCTTAACATCAATGAATCTGAACTGTGGCTAGAGCAAATGTTTTCTGAGTTTTCAGTTAGTATTTCTGGAAAATAAGGTCAGATACACATTTAAGGTCATTTTGTTTTTCCCCAAACACAATTCTCCGTTAGACCTTAATTTTGTCAACATTGTTAGGGTGGTGCTTTTCAGGCATTTTATAACCCTGTGCTGGTAAAGAATGGCCCATCTCAGTCCTGAGGGTGACACAGAGAAACATGAAAAATGTGGGTCACCCCTGGTGTGTAGTTGACCAGTTGCCCACCGAGCACCTCATTAGTTGGCCCACAGACTGTGGTTTCTTCCCCACTTCGCTTTTCCTCTCCCTCCCAGTGAAGCCATTCAAATTTGCAGGAAGTAATTCAAAGAGCTGACTGTATATTTCGATGGACCTGTTGGAATTCCTCTGATCAAACAATGCAGTGACATGCATGGGCACCCACACTGGAGGCTAGGACTAGAACTTACTGGGTGGAAAAACACAGCCTTTTAGATTTTAAACACACAGGGAGACTCAAAATACAATATTATGTTGAACCCCAAGGGAAAAAGATAGACTTGCTTGTTATCTTCCGCACTATTTTTTCACTGCTCTTAAAAGCTCATACTGTGGGACACAAACCTTCTTGATATCCAACCACTGGTCTAAAAGGGTATGTTACGTCTCACGTGATCGACTGAGGAAGAAGAAACAACTGGTTTAGTCAATAGAGGTATTTAGAAAATGTTCTTTGGCCCTATGGCTACACTTCTCATGATTTCAAGTTTTTACTCTTGGCAGTGCTCTTCCATGATAAATATGATCATTTCCATCTTAAAACAAACTCTTGCTTGTGTAGGGAAAGGAAATGGAGCCCTCAAGGCTATTTCTCTCCCCTGACTCTGTCCAAGAAAGGCCAATCAGCAGGTTTGTCTTTCCATGAAAAGGTCTACATTTCGGGGGTGAAAGGCCTAGGACAGGCATGACAGAAAACTGGGGACCCTAGGACACAGACTATGGGCCTTCCCCCAACCCCACCTTGGTGTGAGCCCAAGGAGGCCATTTGCCAGGCAAAATAAAACCAATGCAGCCTTAACCGTTGGCTTTGGATTACAGAAGCCAATATGGACACTGTCTGGGTTTGCATGCCAACTCTTCTACTTGCTGCTTGTGCCGCCTTACCCTGTCCTTGCACTAGGTTTCCACCCTATAAAATAGGGATGAAAACAATGCCTAGAGCCCAGTGGTTGTGAGAGGTCCAGATAAATGAATACATGTCAAGAGCTTCGAAAAGTACCTGACAACTATCCAAACCTCAATAAATGTTTGCCATTATCATCTACAACATCAAGATATAAGCTTCTCATGGAATTACAGTTGCCATTCCATTCACAGCAGGAACTCATCCACCTCTGCTTAAGCTGCAACCTCAAAAAATTCCATTCTCCTTAAATTCCCTCTGCAGGCAGTGTTACAAACTGTGTTCCTTTGGAGAGTCCTTCTCAAAAGACAAATCCTGTATGACCTCACTTACATGTGGAATCTGAAATAGTCAATTTCACCGAAGCAGGCAGTGAATGGTAGTAGCCCAAGGTCTGGAGGAGGGGAAATAGGAAGATGGTCCAAGGGTAGAAGGATAAAACAAACAAACAAACAAACCCTTCTCTCCAAGTGTTAAATAATTTAACTTACTACAACACTGCAGTTTATTTTTTTGGCTTTAGTTATGTTTCATTGAGATACATTAATGACAGCCTACAAAATTCAGAATTCTTTAAAATAAGGTATAGGAATATACAATGGATACTCCTCTCTGCGAATAACCCTCTCCTTTTTCAGTTACATGTAACACAAAGTGTTCATTTTAGAAAAGAATGCCAGGAAAACAGTCAACTGTATTTTCCCTCCTGTGTACCTGGAATCTACACAAGTGTTGTGTTTTGTTCTAAGTACCTCCGAGACCAGTGTTTTCTAAGCTATACTTGTAACCCATTAGATTATGAAAAAAATTAGTCTTAAAAAAGTGAAACAGTTGGAATTATTAGTATGCGTCATACACAGCAAGGGGAAATCTTGTCATGTGAGACTTCTATTTCTGTTTTACACTCGTAAGTACATATGAAGGTGTATGTCCACGGTACTGGGCAGTGATGGAATACACTTCCTACCGTGGGCTCCAACCAAGAGTTTGATAAATTCCGTGCTAGACAGCTGGCACATACCTTGTCCTACTTAAATTATCATTACTTCTCAGGGACTCTGCACAGAGGTCTCCCTCCTCGTAAACATGTGGGCAACTTTTCAAAGAATGGTAATGCAAAATAAATCCGAGTCCTCCTTCAGAACATCTCACATTCTAACGGGGGCCACGTGCAGTCATGGCATTTTCCCAGATACCTTCTCAATGGCTCAAATGGGAGCCATTTACCATGGCAACAACCCCTGCTTCATCAACTGTAGCTTTATTCTCTAGATACCTGTGAGGTACTTCCCGTGTGCCACGAACTACACTAGGGGACAGGAATGGCTGACGCTAGAAGGAGTTCACAAGCAGAATCCTTGAGAAGGACCCGTTTTCAGTCCTTATTGGGAAGAAGTGTGTGGTGGCCACTCAGCCTTGCCCATGTAGGTCTGTTCCTTTTGGAGAAATCTAGAGCTATAAAAACTAACAACATTTCATAGCAATGAAAGAGCAAAAGCAAACCGTTTCTACTTTGTAATGAATAGGTGGAGGAGAAAAAAATACATACCAACTACTTGATAAAACCACCCCATTGGTAATAACTCACGATAGCTCTAGTGTTGTGCTGTATGACAATATGCACCTTCATTGTTGACTTTTCTCCTCTTGTGGCCTGGTTCTGAATCCACTGTCCACGACATTGTTGCAGAGTCCCTCCTTGCCTTTCCCTGGCCTTTTCTAGACGGTGGGCTCTACCAGATACCTCCTTTGTGCTTCTGACAATACCCACAGAGCAACAGATGCACGTCAAATACCCCATGACTTTTGTAGATGGAGAAGGAAAAATGGAAGCTTCTTACCTTGGAGGAACGGGCAGCCTGGGGCACAGTGAGTCTGCATTTGGATTCTGGGTGTAGTTGACGGAATTCAAACTATAAACACACAGGAAGGACCCTGGAAGCAGAAGACAAACACATTGTACCATCTTCCTACATTGTGCTCAGCTTTGTAGGGGAACCAGGAAGAAAGCCGGAGACCTTTCACCAAACCGGGGAGGAAAGGGAATTAATCACTCAGATTTAGAAAACAGGTCTACAGGTGTTCTAAACACAAAAAGAAAAAGCATACAATCATACAAACTGGAGGTCAGATTAGGTTCTCTCTCTACCCCCCCCCCCCCAAATCTCGATTCAAAACTGGAAGTTGATAGGATTGGCACGAAAATCATTTGAAGGTTTCTGAAGTTGATTTATGGCCCAGGCTTGATTATTTTTAACCTAGCCTTGCAAATAATTTTTTCAAAATAGGGCACACTATTTCATGGGCAGATAAACCTTGCAATGGGTGGCCTTGAATTTCTTCTACTTTCCTCTGCTTGTTTAATCCTTGTAACGTAAATCTCAAGGGTGGGCTCTGAGCCAGATACTTCAGTTACATGCATGATTAGAGCAAGGATCCACGGGCCAGCATTTTAATGAAAGAACTTACTTGTTGGCGTTTCAGCCCAGAGCCTGCAGCCCCTCTCTAGGACTGGACGTGCCCATGTGCATAGAGCTCTCTGACCTCTGTCTGAACCTGCCTCTGGGGCCTACAGGTCAGTCTACGCTGTGCTCAGTAGGGACAGCCACTCCCTGGCAGTGAGCAGAGAACAGCTAGGGTTTCAGATAAATTCCAGGTAACACTGAATGAACAGTGCACAAGCCCAGGAGAAAACAATTATGGCCTTTCCTAGGCAAGAAGCAGCAGCCCCAAGGAAGGACAATTTCCAGCTTTGAAGAGAAGTCAGTGTCAGGGCAAGCTGTCTCCTCTAGGTTGGCACCACTGTGGTCACCCCGCTGTGGTTCCCAGCCTGAGGGGGAAGAGTGCGCCCCATCCCGCAGTGCCCACCATTGTTGTCTGCAAACAGCTGGACCTCTTCCAGGGTATCAAGCTGCTCTCCAGGACAGCTGGCCACGCAGAGGACAGTGGAGCTGAGCCTCACGTCCTTGACTTCCAAGTGGCAGGAGTTCATAAAGAACACGTGTCTATGCAACAGAGGAAACAGAAGACTATTAGAGCATTTCCTCTCATGGGGTTTAATTATGCGCCTTAAAAATATCCATATGTTATTAAATGTGGGAATAACATAGGCAAACGTTTATAACCAAATGCTTCATTTACCGTGTATTATGCCTACTGGGGTCATCTATGGAGATGTGCAGGGTAGGAACCAGGCTCCAGTGTCTCTCCTGGGAGGGAACACTAAGGGATGACCTGAGGAAGTCAATGAGGAAGCAAAGGGACTGATTAAATCTCCCAGGGGACGCTACATCAGGCCAGTGCAGAAACTACTCAGTGAAGCCCACAGAGGACATATTTGCACCTGAGTGTCCTTCAGAGAAACAGCTGAACTCAGGCAAGTGAGAAGGACAAAGGGAGAGCTGAGGCTGTGAATTAATAGCCTGCCCCTCCCTCTGCTTCCCAGCTTGAGAACGAGGAAGCTCATGAGACCCTTCCCACTCGAGCTTGGGTAGTTGGGGGATGAGAGCAAGGCCAGGTGTTGCCATTAGTGGGGTCGTGAGCCAGGTGAGCAGTGGTAGCCCCAGACCATGCCCAGCACCTCTCACGGCTGTGGAGATTGGGGGAACAGCATAAGAACCCTAGAGGCTGCTCAGTAGGCGTCCTCAAGGGCAGGGACCTGGAGTGGGGGTGCAGATCTCCTGGATATATGATACATACACACTTTACTTAGTTTTTTAAAAAATTATGGTAAAAAACTCAAAATTTTACTGTCTCAACCATTTTAGGTGTAGAGTGCAGTGCCCGTAAGTACATTCCCCTTGCTGTGTGCCCATCAGCCACCCCCCATGGGACGCTGTTCACCTTGCACAACCCAAACTCTGTACCCAGTAAGCAGTAAGCCCCCCGCCCCTGGCAAATGCCATCCTGCTTTGTCTCTGGGAATGTGACTACTCTAGTTACTTCAGAGAAGGAAATCATAAAATATTTTTCTTTGCGTAACTTATTTCACTTAGCATAATAGCCTCAAGATTTACTCATGTTGTAGCCTGTGTCAGAATTTCCTTCCTTTTTAAGGCTGAATAATATCCCATTTTAAATATATATATATATATATGTTGTGTGTATGTGTGTGTACATATATACACACAACATGAGGTTTATTCATTCATCTGCTGATGGGATGCCTCGTTACTTCTACCTGTTGGCTAAAGAGAATAAAATATATACTTTACAATTCCAAGAGGAACTGACCATTTCTCAGCATGCATGGGTCCATCTGGGTAGCCCTTCTTTCTTTTCTGTAAGTGACTCACAGGTGCAGGAGGAAATGCCAGACAGCAGTCCATGCCCCGCAGGGCAAAGCTCCTCTATTCAGCAGCAACATTCAGGGGCAGAAGAGGCCTGGTCTGAGATTTGCATTTGGTGATTTCAAATGTATATTCAGGGCCTATTTATTTACTTATTTTTAAAGAGTTTATTTATTTATTTGACAGAGACACAGGGAGATTGGGAACACAGGGAGATTGGGAACACAAGCAGGGAGAGGGACAAACAGGCTTCCCACTGAGCAGGGAGCCCAATGCAGGGCTCGATCCCAGGACCCTGGGATCATGACCTGGGCGGAAGGCAGATGCTTAACAACTGCGCCACCCAGGACCTATTTAGATCCATAAATTTTCTCTCCTAGGAGGTGCTCTTGATCAAGTCTCAAAAATTATGACAAGGCAGTCCTCCTCTTAGAAGCATCATGGCTGGGGATTTTTGTCCCTCCGGGGATTTCTGTCTCTCTTTTCTTCTTTCTGTTTCTGTGTCAGAGATGGAGGGGGTGCTGACACCATAGTGCCGTAGTTGAGAGTGTAGACAGGGGAGGTACAGGGACACATTCCCTGGAAGTCCCAGCTGGGATTCAGGGATTTCCACTGAGATAAAATACTGTGGGTGGTGCATGACTGGTATCATATAACGGGACATGAATCTGATCCATTACGGAGAACAGCAGCAGCTAACATAAAGCCTTAGCTCATGCGGTATCTCAGTGGATCCTTGTGAGGTAGGGAGAATAACCAGTTGAAAAGATGCCAACTTGGCTCAGAGAGGTTAAGTGCTCTGCCCCAGGCCACACAGCTGAAAAGGAGCACAGGCTGAATCTGAACTCTGGACTGGCTGACTCGAAGACCTGTGCCTTTCCAACCAGACACACGCCTCCCTTTTTATGAGTCAGGCTGACAGTTTTAAAAGGAGAACTAGTTTCTAGGCTCCAAATGGCTCACTGATACAGTTCTGAAATATAGTACAGCCCCTCTAGGTTGGGGACTGACTGGAACACTTACTTTTTTAGGGTCATGTCCTGCCCTGAAAGAGGGGCCCCTTCCACTGGGGAGTTCTTCTGGCCACACACGTTGCCAAAGCTGTCATAGCCAAAGAGAAGTCTTCCTGTGGCGCCCGCCGCCACCGAGTAGCCCGTGATGAACATCTGGCAAAACCCAAGGGGCACATGAGAGCCTGGCCCATGCGGTAAGACTTGGGCCTCACCCCCCACCTCCACCCCGCCCCCTGGAGTCACTCCCCATCCCTGAGGGTGCTGATACAGAGTGCAGCCAGGGAGAAAGCCAAGCTCCCCAGCATCCCCGGGTACTCTCCTTCAGCGACAAGGTCAGGAACCCCAGTCAGGACGCTGTTACTCTCACACCTGTTTTAATAGGTTATGTACGGAGAGCATACTTAAGGGCTGAACAGATTGTTCTCCATGTTCTCACCCCCTCACATCCTACCGTCTTTTCCAAGAGTCTGTCATTTTTTCTTCTGGGTCTAACTTCAACAGGGCAACTCAACACCCCCTCAGGTTCTTGCTTTATCTAAGGGTTCCTGGGGCACTACTTCCTCCCCAGAGCTTCCTTCCATCCCTCTCTCCTTCCTCTTCCCTTCCCTTTTCAGGAGTTTCCTTCCCTCATTCCTGCCTTCCGTTTTTCCCTCCCTCCCTTCTCCTCACCTCCCCCACCCTTTCAGCTCTTCTTCTTTTGTCTTCTATTTAGGGGACTCGGACCCTCAGGGGACAGAGGCAACACAGCAGACGCATATCAAATACTGCCCATAGCAAGGGAGAAAGTGGTGTTTGGGGGTAAGTGCTTAAGATACACAGAAGAAAGGATCTCAGGAATTCTGGACAACAACATCCTGCAAGCTACAGTCAGTAGTATCCAATTTCATCATTAATATGGAATATTTGAAATTTCCGCTCAGACGACTTTCGCACTGTATGCCTTCACTAAGCCTGTGTATCTTCCAGAATGCCCTCTTAGTGTGGTAAGCTTCCCAGCTGACAATGCACAGAAGAGCATTTAGTAATTCAGTCCCGACATAATCATTCCAGGAGTGTGGATATGTTACACCACTCAATAAAGTACAGTAATGACACCCCATGGCCCAAAGGTGCGTTGTCCCAAAGTCAAGTACGTCGCAGATACTCTTCATTCGCTACTAATGTAGAAATCAAAGTTAACAGTCTTGAAGTGCCCAGCCTGTGCCAGAGACTGTCGCCAGGTGGCCACAAAGATGAACAAAATCGAGTGCCTGCTTTCAGGAAACTCAGCCCAGAAGATAGGCAGGCTGTCTGTCCCCGGCCCTCCCCAGCACCTCCTCAGCTCCAGGTCAGATTTTAGGACGAGAGAGCATCACCTTTGCTGGTGGACAGCTCCCCCACCTGGTACTTAGAGGGGGTGTGGGCTACTGCTGACCCAGCCCCAAGCTACTTCTCTTGTCTCCTCCACTCTCTGGAGTGTGGGAGGATCCTGACTAGGTCTGGACTTGAAGGAAAGGGAAGCAGGGCTGCTGCCAGGCTCACCAGAGAGCTAACAAGGAAGGGGTATTCTCCTCTTATCAACATTCTGTAGTTAGTATCTCCCCTGGGAAGCTGGTGGGAGGACTGGAAGCTTTGTTTTCTTTTACGGTGGGAAGGATTGGTTCACACCGAGTCCCTGCCTTACTACTACCACTACTTTAAACCATCCCTCTGTTCTAATTCCCAACACACAATTACAGTTCCATATGATGGGTGATAAAGCAGGAGCAGATGGATACCAGGTATGGTGAGGCGACCAAGGTCACCATCAAGGTGCCGTGAAAGATCCAGAAAATGGAGTCTTTAAAAGGAACGGGAGAGGGCAGATGGGGGAGAACACTGCAAAGGTAAGTAGAGGCAGACATGATCCAGAATTTGAGACGTTATGTTCTGTATCTTCTGCAAATATAAACAAAGGCCAGCACCCTTGTCTTTGCAGCAGACTGCACTTGCAGCAGATTGCACCATCAATCACCCCGTCTAGCATGCACCTTGTTACCACCGATCGTGCGTCAGAAAACCCGGAAGCATAACAGCAGAGACAGAAAAACACGCCTTGCCCTGGTTTAAGCATCCGTGGTTAAAAAATGTTGCAGAAGATGGGAAAGGCCAGTGGGCTTGAAGGGTTCTCATTATTATCCAAATGCAATAAAGAGAATATGGGCATATTTAAGGCTTTCTATTGTGCAAACTACATGTTATTTGAAAGCGGTTTTCAGCTCTGTGCCACCTCTGGGATGGTTCCTAATTCTTCAGGCTATGGTAGGCCATCTATGAATCCTTTCCCCAGATGGCTTATTAGGCTGAGAGTTTGGTAGTGATGTCCTAGGTTTGAACCCTGGAGGGGGTAGGGAAGACCACCGAGTAACATGAACAGCCTGAGGTCAAGGCTGCCGGGCACCTGCAGGACAGGCGCTTGCTGCCTTTGTACACTTGGGGCCCAGAGAAACAGCAGCATCTGCAGGGAAGCTGAGGAGGATGCAGTACAAGAACACACTCTCCTGGCTCCTACAGGAGGGCCTGGAGAGCCGTGACTTGACAACCCACAGCACTCAGTCACACCTTTAAGACCCAACCTTCCCCAGTACCTGTAACCCTGTAACCCTGCCGTCAAGAGAAACCAGAAGGTAAAGTCAACAAATGAAAATGTCTTTTGAAAGGACGAGGAACTTGGAAAGAGAACCAAACATGGTGTAGCAGGGTCTATTCAAATGGAAATCTTTGCAACAAAAGTAATTACTACAGGGTAGCTGTAATGCTGCTTTGTAAATTAATCATTAACCATGCGGCTAGCAGTGTGCTCCAATCCAGAATGGATCCTCTCATGAACCTGGTCTTTCAAGAAGCTGAGTGGGACTCCTCCCGCTGTGACCTATAACTCTAAAGTAAGTTATCAAAGCACCAAGATTTAGCTGCCAAGAGACCCTCCCAGGACTAAAATGGCACAGCCTGATAAGGTCTACCAGCAATCCTATTTAACTGTAACTAGAATGGGAAAAAAATCATTACCTATCTAACTAGAGTTTATATCAAAGGCTCGTTTCCCCGTTAGCTGCTAAACACAGCAGGCCGAGCGTGTGTACATTATGCTCAGCTAAAGTGAGAGCCTTTTATCTATAGGCTCACCCTGGAATTTTCTGTATCAGAACGGCAAACAGGTGCCAACTACTTCGTTTGGAGGGTTGGGATGGTGAAAGAACGGGCACGCAGTGAGCTCAGATAGGGGACCACACACTAGCATATAAATAACAATCCTAAAAGGTGATTCTCATTTCCTAATGGAGGCTCCCATTAGAATGTGGCCTGATGCTGTAAGACAGACTGTCCAACTTAGCCAGTCACCTGACAGGAATTCCCGAGGACTGATGTTTCTTCGGTGGTAAGGGCAGCACGGATCTTAACCTGGTACCACCTGGAGACCTGGAGACCTGGAGACCTGGGCTTCCCCGGGGAAGGCACCAGGAAGGCGGCTGCTGTTTGGGCCCAGTCATTTCAGGGTACAGGCTGTGCTCTCTTCCCTACTGGGCACCCATACTCACCAAACCAGTCCAGAAAAGAAAGAACAGGAATAGCCATGTCGTATCTGTGCATTTCCTATAAAGCTGAGGTCTCCACTCTCTTCGCCGGGGGGTTCTCTCTGCAGAAGCCTTCCAGATAAAAGAAAGAAGAAAAAAAAAAAAAAAAAAAAAAGCAGGGCGGGGGGTGAACTTGAGGAAAGGCGGATCAATAATCCTATGGGTCCCAACCTGCAGCCAAACGTACTGAAGACTGTTGAAAGTAACTTTTCTCTCCTTTCCTTTTATTTATTTTTTAACGTGGCCCCCTGAAGTTTTCAACAGAGACTTTGAAACACCCCCTCTGTGCGGAGAGGACCTGAAGTCCCCAGCCAGTCGCCAAGCCCTACCTGGAGGTGCCCCTGCAGGCGGCCCCAAGTTTGTGCTCCGCAGCCAGCCTCTCCCTCGCCCCTGCCCCAGCCGCTGAGTGGGGTCCTTCCCGCCAGGTGTCCCCAGGACTCGGCGGCGCCGGGGCGGGGGCTGTATCCGCGAGGACTGAGGAAGGCGGAATCGTGCTAGGAGGTCGCCCGAACCTGCTCCCAGGACCCCAGGCCTCCCGTGGGGCTTGCCCCCCCCCACCCCCGGGAAGCCCCATCCCCCCCGGGGCGCGGCGAGGTCGCTCACCAGGTACTGGGCGCCGGGGCACTGCATCCTACGCTCCGGGGCCGGGCGGGGGACTGGGAGCCGACGGAGCGCCCGCGGCGGGGGAGCTCGGGGCCGGGAGACCCAGCGGCCGGAGGAGACGCAGCGCCGCCCGGCGGCCGCCTTCCAGAGCCACGGCCTTGACCCCGGGCGCCACCTGAGCGCTCTGGCCCCGCCCAGGTCAAGTCACCTGTTCGCGGGAGTGCCGCCTTTTTCTAGGGCCTTAGGCCTCCACCAGCTGGGCGGTGGCACCTGAGTGGGTATCCCGCCCGTTTCCCGACCCAAGCGCAGACCCGGGCCGGCCACGATCCTAATGAACGGGTCGGCCACTGCAGAGAGTAAGAAGTAGAAAGTCTCGGGACGCCTGGGTGGCTCAGTTGGTTAAGCAGCTGCCTTCGGCTCAGGTCATGATCCCAGCGTCCTAGGATCGAGTCCCACATCGGGCTCCTTGCTCGGCAGGGAGCCTGCTTCTGCCTCTGCCTGCCATTCTGTCTGCCTGTGCTCGCTCGCTCTCCCTCTCTCTCTGACAAAAAAAAAAAAAAAAAAAAAAGAAGTAGAAAGTCTCTGCAAGTCCTTCCCCGCGGGTGGGGAACGGTCATAGGTAGCTAACGGTAAATGGCACTTACCAGGTGCCGGCTTCTCTTCTAAGGGCTTCACAAGCTTTGTTCAATAATCGATTAGGCAGAATCACTGTTATCTGCGAAACAATGAGGGAAACTGAGGCACAGCAAAGCAGTGATGGGTATGCTAGTAAGCATGCCAGTAAGCTCTAGAACTGTGAGTTGAACCCAGGTACTCAAGCAGGCACTTTCAAGGTGGTTCCTTGCCAACACCAGTGTATGAATCATGAAACTAAAACAAAGAGAAATATGAAGCATAAAAAATTGCAATGAATGTTCGTTGATGCTATGTATTAATAACGTAGGATAAATATAGGAAAACAGATACAGCTGAAGAGGAATTAGTGTTGGGAAGAAGTTTCAGCAACTCTCCAGAGGCAGCAGGACAAGGTTAAGAAAAGGAAATAAGATAGCTTACTTGCTTTTGTTTTAAATTTTTAAAGGATTTTGTTTATTTATTTGACAGAGAGAGAGCACAAGCAGGGGGAGCAGCAGGCAGAGGGAGAGGGAGAAGCAGGCTCCCCGTGGAGCAGGAAACGGGAAGTGGTGCTCAATCCCAGGACCCTGGGATCATGACCTGAGCTGAAGGCAGACATTTAACTGACTGAGCCACCCAGGTGCCCAAGGCAGTTTATTTTAAATATCCTAATTAATATCAAGGATAGAGCTAGAGCAGAAAAGGAGTGATAAAAAACGGAGAGGAGGAAATAGTTGAAGACCTAAGGGTAATAAATTCTAAGATTTAAAGAATAAATAAATAAATCTCAGATTGCATGGGAAAATCTCATGCCAAATATATATTTCAAATACCTTTTTTATTTGTTTTAGGAATTTTCTAAGAATCCATTCACTGGAGCAATGGACCAACTACCCAACTAGTTCTCATCAGAATAACAGCTCCTACTCTGACCCATGGATCAGTCAACTCACTTATCACAGGACTGCACTCTTTAAGACCCTCTTTAAACCCTCCCCTTGCCGTGTCCAGGAATTCTCAACTATGGCACGCCCAAATTGCTCAATTGAATCCGCCTATCTGCATTGAAGGACCCATCTTATACCGGACCCTGAAAAATCTATAAATATCCCATCTTGAAACACATCAAACATGTTCATAAGAAATTTATAAATAGTACTAAATAAAAATAAAACATCATTGATTGCCTTTAGAAGTTTCTAGGGGTCGACTCATTATTTTGAAAACTGCTTAAGGAACGGGAAAAAAAATCAAGCACATATCCTGCCTCTCCTATACAAACTATAGGGTAATCACATGACTGATGAAGGAGATTTTACTTTATAGAAATATCCTGGATTACATAAGTGCAGAAGGAAAGATAGAATTTAGGATATGAGAGTCTGCCAAACATGACAACAAAGGGACAATCAGACATCAGTCTTCCACCAGTGGAGAATGCATTGCCACCTGCGAGGTAGTCAACCTGAAAACTCTACATGAATCTGACTACCAATTTATAAGAAATATAGGGAATAGAGGAACAAGTCAAATGACATCCCAGGGACGCCATCAGCAGATCCAAGAATGGGAGACTCCCAGATACCTGACCTAGCTTTAACATCATCCACAATAGTAGCAGCAGCAAAAAGATTATAAGAAGAAGAAGAAAAAAAGACAGAGGGGAAACCTATAAATTAAAAGATATTTGGAAGGTATTTTAACACATAATAGGAGATATTGTTTAGCTTCAGATTAAACCAACTGGAAAAATGAAAGGAAAGAATTTTCAGGGGATTATCTGGTTGAATATTTGATACTCTGAAGTAATTCATTTTTAGGAATCTGGGGATCTGATGATGTCTTTAGGATTACATTTAAGGAGAGTCTTTATCATTTAGATTTGCATACTGGAACTTCTATAAAATAGTAGACTATCTGGGATTTGCTTCAAAAAATCCAGGGCAACCATTTTATGCCAACACAAAAATAGACTCAAAATGGATGAAAGATCTAAATGTGAGATAGGAGTCCATCAAAATCATAGAGGAGAACACAGATAGCAACCTCTTTGACCTTGACCACAGCAACTTCTTGCTAGACATATCTCCAAAGACAAGGGAAACAAAGGCAAAAATGGACTATTGGGACTTCATCAAGATAAAAAGCTTTTGCACAGCAAAGGAAAACAGTACTTGCAAATGATATTGTCTTAGTCATTTAGGGGCCAGTATCCAAAATATATAATAAAATTATACAACTCAACACCAAAAACAAACAAACAAACCGACTTTAAAAACGGACAGAAGACATAAACAGACATTTCTCCAAAGAAGACACATAAATTGCCAACAGACACATGGAAAAATGCTCCACATCACTGGGCATCAGGGAAACACAAATCAAAACCACAATGAGATACCACCTCACACCAGTCAGAACAGCTAAAATTAACAACTCAGGAAATGACAGAATGGCTAAAATTAACAGCTCAGGAAACACAAGTATGTGGAGAAAGGGGAACTCTCCTACACTGTTGGTGGGAATGCAATCTGGTGTAGCCTCTCTGGAAAACAGCATGGAGGTTCCTCAAAAAGTTGAAAATAGAGCTACCCTATGACCCAGCAATGGCATTACAAAGTATTTAACCCAAAGATACAAATATAGTGATCCAAAGGAGTACCTATATCCCAATGTTTATAGCAGCAACGTCCACAATAGTCAAACTATGGAAAGAGCCTAGATGTCCATCAACAGATGAATGGATAAAGAAGACATGGTACACACACACACACACACACACACACACACACACAGAGTGGAACACTGCTTAGTCATAAAAAAGAAATCTTGCCATTCGCAATGACGTGGATAGAACTAGAGGGTATTATGCTAAGTGAAATAAGTTAATCAGAGAAAGACAATTATCATATGATCTCACTCGTATGTGGAAATTTAAGAACAAAACAGAAGATTGGGATGCCTAGGTGGCTCAGTCGTTTAAGTGGCTGCCTTTGGCTTGGGTTGTGGTCCTGGGATCCTGGGATTGGGTCCCTAGTCAGGCTCCTTGCTCTGCGGGGAGCCTGCTTCTCCCTCTCCCTCTGCCTGTCACTCCCCCTGCTTGTGCTCTTTCTCTCTCTGACAAATAAATAAAATCTTAAAAAGAGAAAAACAGAGGATCATAGGGGAAGACAGGCAAAAATAAAACATGATGAAATCAGAGAGGGAGGCAAACCATAAGAAACTCTTAATCATAGGAAACAAACTGAGGGTTGCTGGAGGAGAGGTGTTGGGGGGATTTGGTAACTGGGTGATGGACAGTAAGGAGGGCACGTGATGTAATGAGCACTGGCTATCATATAAATCTGATAAATCACTGAACTCTACCTCTGAAACCAATAACACACTCCATATTAATTACTTGAATTTAAATTTAAAAATATTTTTTAAAATCTAGATTTTTAAAAATCTAGGGCAAAGGGCAATGGACAGAGGTGTGGGGGTAAACAAGAATGACCATCTACCATAACTGCTGAAGTTGGGGAAATAAAAATGGGGGTTCGTTATTTTCTCTGCTTTTTGTGGGTTTGAAGCTTTACATTCTCTCTCTCTCTCTCTCTCTCACACACACACACACACACACACACACACACACACACAGTAAAACCACAGTGCCTGCCCCCTCCAGAGCCTCCACTTAGGAAGCCTCTGACACTTACTGTAGGCAGGGCCCTGTTAGTGAGTATACTTGCCTTTTCTCCCGTTTACTCCCCATGTCATCAGCCTGATGGCTCAGCTGGCCCCATGAGTTTTCAAGAGGCAACAGCCCCCGCTTGGCTTAGGATGATCGTGTCTGCAGATCTATTGGCCCAGCCAGTTTTGCTCTCACAGTTTTGCTCCCCTTCAAGGTCCTCTGCAACCCTCCTGGGCCCCTGGTGCTCCTGTAGCACTTTGGCCACTTCTACTGGAATCTTCTACGGGAACCTTCCCATCCCCTTCCGCATACCGCCTCTTCCGCCCATCTAGCCCTAAGTTCTTTGTGGTTCTCACATTTGTCCTGATAATCAAATCCATATCTCTTCAAAGTCTTTGGCCCTTGCTTAACTTCTGGCTGCTCTCTGCAGGTGCTAGATTTGTGCCCCTGCCCCAGTTTGGCTGCATCGAGATGCAGTTAGGACCACTGAGGCTGCCCACTTTGTTTTCAAGCATGTGACCACTACTCCTTTGGGTCAGGTCTCTTAGGTATGGGCCGAAGTCTGAGCTAACCTTCAGCCTGCACGTCTCGTCAACCCGGTGCTTTGCAGCCAGCATCCGGGGAAAAACAGATTTCCCACCCCTCATCCCACTTTCCTCAAGCTTCCACCGCCACCTCACTAGCTCTGTGGCTGAGCTCCCGGCATGCTTCGAACCACAGCCTGACACCCTATGGTTGAAATAGTGGAATGCTGGATGTGATAAAGTCCCTTCTCTTGCAGGAATAAGGGCTCCCCTAAGAAAGTCAATTGCTGAAGGCTCCAGAGTAGGCAGAACCATCAACTAGGCCTGAAGGTCCAGATCTTTTTTCACCCAACATTGTTTTTCTCATGTTTCGTTTTAAAATTGAGGCTGGCCCTTCATAGACTTATCCAGATAAGTAAACCACAGACTTGTTGACTCTAATATGGAAAAGTAGAACACATTTCTGAGTCTTCAAATTCTGCTCGGTCTAATCTGTTTTCCTTTGCCCCACCATTCCCAGGTCGTCAGATTTCAATATTATTTGTCTACAAACCAGTTCTCTGATCTTCTTGGTGTTTAACATTTGAGCAAGGCGAGCCCTGCTATGATAAACTTCAAGACGTGTCCAACTTTCTTTCACCAGATGTTTGTAGCTGTCTCTAGGACACTTTGTGTCCCCACCGGTCTGCAGAAACGGTTTTCTTTCTCGGTCTTTCAATGAATGCTGACAGTTCTAACAACACAGCCATCAGAAAGCCTGTAGAACCATCTTTGCTGGGACTGAGGACTGAACAGAAGGAAGTAAGACCTGACCCCTCTTGTGTGTTCTGGGAGACTTTAGACCTTGTGTCAGTTTCTCAGTGCTGCTACAACAAATCTCCCCAAATTTGGTGGCCCAACACAACAGAAATGCATTTTCTCACGGCTCTGGAGGCTAGAAGTCTGAAATCAAGGTGCTGGCAGGGTCCTGCTCCCTCTGAAGACTCTAGAAAAGAAGAATCTTTCCTTTCAGCTGGCTGAATGCCCCTTGGCTTGGGGCCGCCTCGTTTTGATCTCTGTCTCCGTCTTCACATGGTCTTCTTTCCCGGGCCACCATGTGCTTCCTTTTTGTCTTTTATAAGGACACCCTGATATCGGATTTAGAGACTACACGAGGCAGTCTGGGATGACTTCTTCAGATCCTTACCTTAACTGCCTATATTCCAAATAAGGCCACATTCTGAGTGAGATTCTAGTAGATGTATTTTTTTCAGGGTGGGGAGCATTATTTAACCCGCTACAGAGCTACAGGTGCTACTTGAAGAAGATGTCTTGTGGTTTGGTATGTTTTAGAAATATACCCTTCTTGGGGCATCTGGGTGGCTCAGTGGGTTAGGCCTCTGCCTTTGGCTCAGGTCATGATCTCAGGGTCCTGGGATCCAGCCCCAAATCGGGCTCTCTGCTCAGCAGGGAGCCTGCTTCCCCCCCCTCCCTCTCTGCCTGCCTCTCTGCCCACTTGTGATCTCTGTCTGTCAAATAAATAAATAAATAAATAAATAAAATCTTTTTTAAATAAAGAAATATACCCTTCTCTCTATCCCCCTCAGAGCATCACACTGTTCATTAGTCGATTGCAGACTGGCCCACAGCGTGTGTGTGTGTGTGTGTGTGTGTGTGTACAGCTATTAACACTGCTTTGAGAAGCACTGTTAGGGACTATACACTTTTGGAGGACACGGTCAGTTCAATAGGTTGATATGTGCAGGCTCTTCAATAGCGAGGGTGGAGTGATTTCCAAGATATGGAAAGCCCTTCTTCCCATGCTTTGCTGACCTGGTGCTGAGGTCAGTGCTACCTCAAATTTCTCAGAGACAAAGGCCTTTTAGTCTACACTGAAGGCAAACAGAATACAAATGGCCTTGGGAGAGGGCATTTGAGTAATAATTCCATGCAAAGATATGAATGACTAACACCAGATTCTCTTCTTATCAAAGGTCTCGATAGAGGGCAGAGGATACCTGGATGTCAAGGTCACTAGGGCTTCTGAAGACAGAGGGGTGGCATGCAAGTGCCAGACCAAAGCCCAGAAGTCAAACCTCCTCAGGGTCAGTGCTATCGTTGCACAGTTTCATGCTTTATGACTGGAAGCACTCATCTGTTTAACCAGAACTGTAGAACTACATTTGCATTTTGACAACAATAACTGATACATAAAGATATCATCTATTTTTGCTTCTTACCAAATATCTGACAATGGAATTTTTAATAGATACAGGTAGAATCATCTGGAAGACACACTGAATTTTCTTTTCTTTTCTTTTTTAAAGGTTTTATTTATTTATTTGGCAGACAGGGAGAGCACAAGCAGGGAGAGAGGATGAAGGAGGCTCCCTGCTGAACAGAGAGCTCAGTGTAGGGCTGGATCCCAGGACCCCGAGATCATGACCTGAGTGGAAGGTAGAGGCTTAACCCAGTGGGCCACCCTGAATTTTATTTTCTAATATGGTGTTATATTTGATTACCTGTAGCTTTTTCTTTTCTTTCATTCAACCCATCCATTTGGATCAAGTGTGTAGTGTTGTAAAAATGGAAAAAAAAAACCCATTGACATGAATGTGTACTGTTTTAAAAATTCTTACATGTGGGGCGCCTGGGTGGCTCAGTGGGTTAAAGCCTCTGCCTTCGGCTCAGGTCATGATCTCAAGGTCCTGGGATCGAGCCCCACATCAGGGTCTCTGCTCAGTGGGGAGTCAGCTTCCCTCCTCTCTCTGCCTGCCTCTCTGCCTACTTGTGATTTCTCTCTGTCAAATAAATAAATAAATTCTTTAAAAAAAAAATTCTTACACGCAAACGTTTTGAGAGGCAAGTGTGCCTATTTCTCTTCATATCAAGCCAGCCATCTCATCTTTTTCTGTTCTGGGTGGGGGAAGAGGGAAAGGCGAGAGAGAGACAAGAAGCGCAGGGGCGTGGGGCACAGTGCTACGGATGGAAAGAGCAGTAAGTCAAGAGCGTGGAAGCCTGTCACCAGCTGTAGGACATTAGGCAAACCTCTTTTCTCTCTGGGCCTCTTCCTAACACGAGAGAAGAGCCAGGTTCTTCTATGTCTTTTTTGAGCTCAGAAATCCTATGATTTAAAATTACATGGCATAGGTACAGAGACCAAAACCCCAGAGTAAGAAAAAGAAAGCAAATGACGGAAATGAACAAAAATAGAAGTGACAATATACTAGAGATGATCAATGAAAACAAAACCAAACCTTATTATTTGAAAAGACTGAAATAATAATAATAATAAAAAAAGCAACCCTCCGCAAGGCAGATCAATAAAATAGGTTGGAGATAAAATATGCAAAATACCTAGCCTGTAACAAGAGGATATTAAGGTACACAGTGATCCGTGATGGGACACCCCTTTCTACTTATTTTTTTCTCTCCCATCCTCCTTAGTTTTCCTCTCCTTATATATTTTTTGTATTCTTAATTTGCCTTCATTCTGTATCCCCACATCATATCTGCTATTGACACTTGCTCTGTTAGACCCCTGGGGGTTGTAAACCTCAGACCAGCTTCTGGCAAAGCCCTGGCATTGAGGGCTGATATAGTTGCTGTTCTCTTACACCAGGTGGCGCTGTAAGCCAGTGGCTGGGGAGTCAAATCCCCATAAATTGTAGTGTGTTTTTCTTTTGGTCCTAAGATCTTTTCCTTTATTATTTATGTTTGCATTTTTACATTTCCCAAATTGTGAGACATCTTACACTCAATTTATAGATTTACTGTAGAATTTTATGCCCTCTGAAAGCTGTTACTAAATTGATGTTTCTTATGAAATCTTAACATTGTCTTAGAATGGAGGACATTTGATATGTTATGAATATTAGCACTAGCTGGAATGTGTTGATCACCCGTGGATAATATTAACAAAAATCACTGAACATAAGTTCTTACTGAAGAATTAAAAGTGATGTACTCTCAGGGCTCTTGGGTGACTCAGGCACTTAAGCATCTGACTTGATTTCTGCTCAGGTCATGATCACAGGGTCGTGAAATGGAGCCCCATTTCGGGCTCTCTGCTTTGTGTGGAGTTGACTTAAGACTCTCTCTCCCTCTCCCTTTACCCCTCCCCCTCAAATGAATAAATAAATCTTTACAAAAAATAAAAGCGATATATACTCTTTATTTGTCAGAGAATCACTGCAGATTTGGAGTTGGAGAGACCCAGGGGTTTGGAACCAGGCTCGGGCACTTACCAGCTGTCGATCTTGGATAAACTTCTTATCCTCCATAAGCCTCAGTTTCCTCATCTTTAAAATGGTGAGAACAATGGCTAATTCGGAAGATTGTTATTGTATGCCTACCGTATAACGTGGCTCACAACAGTTTCCATGAACTGCAGCTGGTGTTCCATAATTTTTAAAAGCTTAGGTTAGCAGTGTGAAATGTGAAACAGACACCTGTTAATTTACAACAAACAGGGAGAATGCACCTGTGCTCTTCAATGAGCGAGCTAATTGGCCTGGGGCTGCGGCTACCTGGCCCTTGGTCAGCACGCAGCCTGGATGGCGCTGCTTTACCATTTCCAACAGTTTGGGTCCTGAAGCAGAATCTTCTGGGGGTGTTTGTTAAACAGGTAGATTACAGGACCCACCCAGACCTGCTATATTAAAAATCTCTGGAGATGGGGAACAAAATGTTCTTTAAAACGAGCTCTTCGTATTGTTTGTAGGGACACAAAAATATGGCAACTCTGACCAGACTAGTGCTGCGATCATTATAACTTAGCTTAATTTCTGTAGTACTGGGTTTGAATGATAGGATGTTCTTTCTTTTTTATTTTTTAAAAGATTTTATTTATTTGTCAGAGAGAGAGAGCGAGAGCAGGAGCAAGGGGAGCAGCAGGCAGGGGAAGAAGCAGGCTCTTGGCTGAGCAAGGAGCCCAATGTGGGGCTCGATTCCAGGGCACTGGGATCATGACCTGAGCCAAAGACAGATGTTTAACCAACTGAGCCACCCAGGCATTTCATGATATCATGATTTTTAAGTCGCTTACGGGGCAGTGGAAAAAGAAGACTAAAGGACTGCTCTGGTTCCCGCTGCTCTTTCTGCTTCCCCACACCAGCCAGCTGCCTGTG
This sequence comes from Neogale vison, assembly GCF_020171115.1. Taxonomy (NCBI): domain Eukaryota; kingdom Metazoa; phylum Chordata; class Mammalia; order Carnivora; family Mustelidae; genus Neogale; species Neogale vison. Next base: position 81,009,085 of record NC_058092.1, on the reverse strand, counting down.
CAGGGGTTTCTACCAGCTTTGGGAATGGATCTTGAACCTGCAAGAGGAATAAGTTCCAGAGATCTCAAACATAGCAGAGAGATTATCGTGGATAATACTGTATTTGTGTTTCCACATAACTAAGAGGCATCATCCTCAATGTTCTCAGCCCAAAATAGAACAGGAAATTCTGTGACGTGATGGACGTGTTAGCTAACCTTACAGCAGTGATGATGTTGCAATATATAAATGTAACCTATCATACACTTTGTACGCCTTAAGTGTATGCAGTGTCATATGTCAATGTTATCTCAATTTAAAAAGTTAAAAAAAAAAAAAAGAATGGGTGTTGATTGGATGGCCATGCCAATGATGGAGTCAGAAAATGAGAATTCTGAGTGAGGGTTCTAGACACCTGATGTCTAACTTTTTAAATGTCTCCACTATTTTGACATTTTTTGATGAATATGATTTACTTCACAAATATGTGCCAATGGCTCCCCAAGTCCCAGGCTCAGACTGTTACTACACAGCCCACAAGGGTTAGAGCACGTGGTTTTTGGAGCTGGAAGAGCAGGCTGCACCAGCTTGCCTCAAAGAGCCGGGTTTCCAGAAAGAGGGCCCCCCTCCTCCCACACCACCCCATCCCGTCAGTCATGACCTGTGTCTGGGCACGTGCTCTTCCAGCTGCCGGCCAAAGAGTTGTTGGTCGGACTGTCAAGGCTCCTATTCTATCTATGAGCCCTCTCAAAATATCAAACTGCCTGCTGAACCTAATTTTATTCCTTCTCAAACGATTGCCTTGAGGGTAGCTTCAAGTGCCAACAAACTTGAACATACAATTGGCATCTATACACACGCACACATGCACACACGTATATACGAATGTATTTGGTGGTAGGTCTAGCGTGCTGTCACTTCTGCACACTTGGTCTACTGCTCTCGGTCAAAACTGTGTTCTGGGACACAGTTCAATGATGGGGGCGCTGGGCCACGTGGAGTAAACCACACACAGCGCTGAGCGTCAGCTCGGGATGGAGCGGGAGCGGGCTCCAGGGCAGGGATGTGAGTTACTACTCACGGCCAGAGGACACAACTGCCATGATCACAGAGCTTACAACGGCACTTAGAGCATGGGAAGACACAGATGGCCGTTTCCTGCATGGGTTGGCATGTCTATTGACTTTTTGGGTAAGCTATTTCAGAGATAAATGGCACTGTAATAAAACAGAATAGCGTGCCTGCTCTGGATCGTTATGTATGCCTTCACTTTCTTAATGACACAGGGTCATTCCCAGGAACAGAAATTATTGTACTACATGATAATATTGAGAATTACTGGGAACAGCTTGCAGGGATAGTAGTGGGCAGGTAACTTTGCCCAGCCCAGCCTTCTCTGTCCCACTCCCTGTGCCAGGGTCTGCTCGTTACTGTGTGTGCCTCTTGCTCCTCCTGCCACTCTGTCTCTCTTGTCCTCTTCTATCTTATTTGGCTACATGAGTAGCCACATTTAATTGAGGCATAACTGGCACAGAACTTTATATTCAGGTGTGCAACATAATGATTTGTTATATGTATACATTGTAAAATGACCACTGCAGCAATCTAATGAACATCCATCCCCTCCCAGTTACAGAACTGGTTTTCTTGGGATGAGAACTTTTAACATCTACTCTCTTAGCAACTTTCAAATATGCAATACGCTGTTATTGACTATAGTCAGCATGCTGTCCATTACATCCCCAGACTTCTATTTCTTTTACAGCTAGAACTTTGTATGTTTTGATTCTCTCCATCCATTTCACCCACCCCTAACCTTGGACAACCATCAGTCTGTTCTCCACGTCTATGAGCTGGTTTTTCTGGTTTTTAAGTTTCCACATACAGGAGTCCCCCTTATCCACAGTTTTGCTTTCTTATTTTGGCTCCAGCCTCATAAAGGGAACTCAGTGGAGCCCCAGATAAAGTACAGCGTAATAATTAAGGGCTCAAAGGCGCCTGGGTGGTGCAGTTGGTTAAGTGTCTGACCTTTGATTTCAGCTAAGGTGATGATCTCAGGGTTGTGGGATCGAGCCCTGCATTGGGCTCCATGCTTAGTGCGGATTCTGCTTGGGATTCTCTCTCTCCCTCTGCCCCTCCCCTCTTGCTCATGCTCTCTCTCTCTCTCAAAATAAATTATCTTTTAAAACAACAATCAAGGGCTCAAATTCTGGAGCTTGAAGATCTACGCTGTCCCATACTGGTTGTGTGGAATTGGACAAGTTACAATCTTTTCCAGGACTCAGTTTTCTTATCTGTAAAACAGGCATAATAATACCTTCCTCTTTGCTGTGGGAATTAAATGAGATTAGATAAGCTAGTTTTAACACAATCCCTAATACACGATAAGTATTCAATATCTGCTAGTTGTTACTTTTCTTATTTTTTCCTCTTCATCCTAGGATTCCCACTTCGAAAGTATTTGTTTAGCCGTGCTTGCTTTTGTCAACTGCTTCAAATGTTTTTTAGAGCAAGGCTGCGTACAAATGCATAATTCAAATTACCAGTGCCTTTTTTTTTTAAAGATTATTTATTTATTTATTTATTTGACAGACAGCGATCACAAGTTTGCAGAGAGGCAGGCAGAGAGAGAGGGGGAAGTAGCCTCCCCGCAGAGCAGAGAGCCCGATGCGGGGCTCGATCCCAGGACTCTAGAATCATGACCTGAGCTGAAGGCAGAGGCTTTAACCCACTGAGCCACCCAGGTGGCCCTTACCAGTGCCTTTTTAAAGAGTTCTTCCAACGTATGATGGCGACTCCAATGTAGGTGATAAAGTAGACAATAAGGCTGGTTGTAATATAACAACATCCATTCTAAGGCAAAGTACCTGTTACCTTGGACCCAGTAATTTCATTGGTCCATGAAAAAAGCTGAAACCAGTTTACATACATGAAGAGATCACTCACAAAACTTTTTCAGGGTTCTGTTTCTCACAGCTAAAACTTAAACAATCTGAAATGGCTAACTTACTCAAGAAAATGTTATTCAGTCATTAAAATAATGTTTTTGAAATTATATGGTAGCATGGCAAATACTTCCGATGTCATGCCAAGGGGAGAGGACAATTGACTCAACTGTGTCTGTAACATGACTACAGCAGCCTGGGATGATCTATAAGGAAAGAGACTGGAAGGAAATATATGAGCATGTTAGTGGATTTTGAGCCGAGAAACAATGGGTGAATTTCAAATCCCTTTTTCCACGTGCTTCTGTAATTCCCAGTTTTCTTTAATAATGAATTCCCCACCCACACACAATGCCATTTAAGGACTCTGTTCATAACTCATGGATAAACCCAGAGGACAGCTCAGATTGAACTGTTTTCTTTGGACAGGATGTCATCATTATTAAGAGAAATTCAATCGCCTAAGCTACGATAGTGGGACAGGGTGGAGCTTGGAAGCTTATGTAATGGGGCAATTTAATGTGGATTTCTGTCAGCAGCTTTGCTTGGACTGATAACGTGAGAGAAGGCAGAACACCTTTAGAGAAGGTGACGGGAGGCAGAGTCTTTGTACCATTCATGGAAGTTGCAGAAATTCCAAAATCAGGGAAATGGAATTCCAGAGCAGAATTCATAGCCTATTAGGGAAAAAAAAAATTTCTTCAAACCTTATCACTTAGTGGTAAGCAAAATCCAATTAAAACATGAATTACTGTTATTCCTGTATTGTTTATTTTTTAGCCTAAAGCCATTAAAGACATTTTAGAACACAGTGAGTTCTATGCTTTAATTTTATGCTGTGTATTGTCTTTTATTATAAAATCTAAATATGTAAAATGTATAAATTAATGAATGTGATTCATTATTAAACAGAGCATCATCCAGAGAAGGAACCCTGTTAGGATTTCTGATATGAAATTTCTGTCTCTCCGATAGAGATACAGCTAACATTCCTTGAGTGAACCTTGAACCAAGTGCTTGGCTCTGCTTGGAGAATTTTACATGTGATAACTGAATTTATTCTCACAGCAAACTTTTGGGGTAGATACAGTAATTCTTTCCATTGCATTGCTGAGATTCTTGTCTAAGACCACGCAGCTGGGGATGAGGGGCTGGGTGGGAGGCAGAGCCAAGAGCCAAACATTCTAGCTCCTTGTCCGTGCACTTAACCTTTTCTCCATGGCTTTAGTACATTTATAACTACACCACACTGGGATTATACTACACCTAATTTCTTGTAACCTTTTTTTTTCTTTCTTTTTAATGTATCTGAACATCATTTTAGGTCAATGGAGATCAATCTACTTCAGTATTTTTAAAAGCTGCATTGTATTTTATTGTGGGATATCTCATAATGTATTTAACCATAATCCACATGGTTGGACATTTAAACAGCAATGAAATGCACATTCTTACATAAAGATGTGCATTTGAGAAATTACTTCATTAGGATAAATTCTTGTATCAGAAACATCTGGGTCAAAATGAAGATTTTCAAGGCTTTAAACGCCTGTTGCCAAAAGGCTGTTAAGCAAAGTCGTGCTCACCCCCCGCCCCCGGCATGTCAGCGGAGTGTTTTCCTCTACATCCTGGAGTGGTTTTTCAAACTTGTGTAGTTTGACTTACTGTAAGAAATACATCTCACATAATGATTTGGTATATACACATTAAACAAAATTTACTCTTTTCCTGACCAGAAGCAATGACCTTTTTCTCCCCTTTCCTCTCCTCTCCTATTCAAATTTTTCTTAAATGCCAGATATGGTCCACTACATTAATTACATAATCCACAAATGGTTAAAGTAACTCACAGTTTGAAAAAACCCTATGTCAATGCTTCAGTATTAATATTCTCTTGAGTATTTGCCTATATGATAATCTGAGATGGTGACAAATTATTGTTTCTATCTTAATTTTTAAAAATTTTAAGAAAAAGATTTTATTTATTTATCTAACAGAGACACAGTGAGAGAGGGAACACAAGCAGGGGGAGTGGGAGAGGGAGAACAGGCTCCCCGCTGAGCAGGGAGTCCAATGCAGGGCTTGATTCCAGGACCCTGGGACCATGACCTGAGCCACCCAGGTGCCCCTTAATTTTTTAATTACTGGAGAGGTTGAACATTTTGGGAAATCATATTTTTTTGGAAAGAGTAAAATAAAGTCCATTGTTTTTCAACTTCTACTGGACATTAGACTTTTAAAAAATCCTATCCTTTAGTTAAGTGTTGGACGGAATAATTTCTAGAGATTGGGCCCAGGTATCCAAATTAGTGGCTTAGGCTAAGAACAAATGCGGTAGATGGCTGCAGGAAATGAGAGACTTATGTGATGCTGTTGTTCACAACATACCTAGATTGCTACTTCATAAAACTGCATTTAGTTTGATGTCTCTTTCAGAGACATCTGATACTTATTTTAAAATTTACTGGGCTCCCATTTAAACAGAGAAGATAATATGTTTATCTTTCTAAAAGGTTTGATTCCATTGTTAGAGTTCTGAGTATTAAGCATATATTAAGCATCACTCTTCATTTAAATTAAAGACTTCTGATATTTTTTGCAAGCCTACTGTGTGCAAAGCCCATTGCCAGGCCTGTTGGGTTAGAAAATGAGCCAGCAGTTTGCCATGTAATCAGCGCTCTGGCCTATGCATGCGAATAACTATAACACCAGAAAGAAAGTGATAATTTCATAATCATGAGAATTTAGAAATACAACAAAAAATTACATCTCCAATATCCTCACATAGCTCATTTATGACAATTTTTATTATGTATAGTAAGAAGTAACAAGAAGATTAAAAACCTCTCAGCTGAATTTGAATAGTTGTTTGCCCATTAAACACTACATAATACATATTTTTAAAAGATTTTATTTATTTACTTGAGAGAGAGCACAAGAGCAGGGTGAGGGACAGATGGAGAAGCAGACTACCCCCTGGGTAGGGGGCCCCATGTAAACACAATATATTTTTTAAATACTGTAATTAGGGGCACTGGGTGGCTCAGTGGGTTAAGCCTCTGCCTTCGGCTCAGATCATGATCTCAGGGTCCTGGGATCGAGCCTCACATTGGGCTCTCTGATCAGCAGGGAGCCTGCTTCCCCCTCTCTCTCCGCCTGCGGCTCTGCCTACTTCTGATCTCTCTCTGTCAAATAAATAAGATCTTTAAAATAAAATAAAATACTGGAATTATCTGGAGGTGTGACTTAACCCCATCTTAGGTATGAAGTTAAGGAAGGATCCTAATTTTGGCACAAATCACAGTTACGCTTATTTAAAGTCTGAGTTCATAGTGAATGATGGCAAGGAAACTCATGGGAGAGAGTGTAGATTCTCATGAATAAAACCACATTCTGGGAGAACTGAGGTGCTATTAATATATCAGGGTTTCATCCAATAGAGAATTCCAGTGGTCTCCCAGACAGTCCACCTAGATGGTCTTCTGGAACCCCCAAACTTAACATGTCTCCCCAGTAAAAGTCTTAGCTGCCTCCTGCCTCTTCCTCAAGCCATGTTCTATCCTCTGATTGTGGCTCAGGGGACAATTGTGAGCTTTGCAGTAAGACAGATGTTACTTGCAGGGCACCTGGGTGGCTCAGTGGGTTAAAGCCTCTGCCTTCTGCTCGGGTCATGATCTCAGAGTCCTGGGATCAAACTCCACATTGGGCTCTCTGCTCAGCAGGGAGCCTGCTACCTGCCCCCCACTCTTTCCCTGCCTCTCTGCCTACTTGTGATCTCTGTCTGTCAAATAAATTAAATTAAAAAAAAAAAAGACAGAGGTTACTTGCCATCTCCTTGGATAGGGAACTACTCCACTTGTTGTCCCTGACCAGTCTAGGGGATTGTGGGTGGTCTGAGGGCCTGAGCACTGCCTGGAGGTTCTGACCTTGCCATCCCAGCTCTGAAAGCTCAAGAAGACCAGCCCGGGACAACTCTCTCCTTCTCTCCCTTCCTCTTCCTATTTTTGCTTCTCTTGTACATGAAGAGAGGAGGGACACTCAAGGGAAGCTCTCAGAAGACCACTGGGACCAGCCCCTCATCCCAAGACTGTCCTGGAGAAGTGAAGACAGCAGAGTAGTAAGTCTGCAGAGGGTATCAACTTGGTGGCTGGCATGAATAGGAGATACAAATGGATTCTAAAAGTGTTCCAGAAATTCGTGAATGGCAGGTAACTAAGAGGAGCTGAGGGTTGAAGTCAGTCTCATGGCATCTGTCTCTAGTCTGCCATTTGGCCATACGTGGCCCTCCTCAAGTCTCCAGGTTCCTCTACTCCTGCTCCGGGAGAATTGTGCTGGAGCAGAAAAAGCTTTGTCCTTGAGGAAGTTACTTAACCTTTGTGTGCTTCAGTTAACACAACTGTAATAACTGGTTAGATAACAGCCCATTAGAAGGCGTGAGCTCTGATGGCCAGGTTCACTTGGCCAGCTGGATGTATACATCCAGCTAGGCAAGTGCCAAGATCTCAGCTGATTACGGGGGGATGTCCACAAGGGGGCTGGGATGTGGTGGGTCGGCCGTGAGCTTGCGCAGAGCCCCGCCATCTCCTCCCACCATCTCCTTTCGTGCTGTAAAATGTCCACACTCAGGGCAGCATAGCCGTTGGCAGACATGTTGCTGGGCTGTGAGGGATCCAGTCAGATGATGAATCAGTTTTTCCGTTTTTACCTGCTCTCCACCTGCTTAGGAAGAGAAGACTACCAGGCACCAAGGGAAGAAACAGAAATTCCAACAGTCTTGGAAGCTCAGATTATTGGAGGACGGATTTTCCTCTTGTGGGCCATGGTTACTAGAGGTCAATGATCAAGTCACCAAACCCAGACATGGGGATTTTAGAGCTGAAAAATGGAAAACAAGGGAGAGCTACATCCTGTTGGGTCACATCCTGTTCACGAAGGCAGGAAGTAGAGCAGCAGACCAAGATGATTAGAAAAACATGACGTTTATGAAGCATTTGCACGCTATGTGTGGATATACGTTTTGGTATACAGTTTTTTAGGATGCCATGAATCAAGGCTCATAGATCACGCTTTTTGGAAGTTCTTAAGCTTCTTGTAAAATAAAACTTTCTAAAAGCCAACCGTTTCCTATAGGGCTGTTGCTCCATCGGTAATCATACCAATCCAAGAAATAAAACAATATCTTATTTGCCATCTGAGAACTGGTCATAGGGCACTGTTTCCTCCAGGAATAGAAATGCAAGGCTGGGAACTTCTCAGGGGCAGTCGTAGCGAGTAGGAGATTGTGGCTTTTGCCCAGAAATAGGAGTTTTATTGCCTCTCTCAAAGGGAAGGGTGGATTGTCCCAGTGTGGGCAGCCTGCAGTGCATCTCCCAGGAGGCACCAGGCTCGTGTGGAATCGCCGGCACACAGCATCCTTGCTCAAAGCACAGCTTGGCTGGTCTTCATGCAGCTGACTCAGCTGACGAAAGGGCTTCTTAGACTCAGGAATGCAGAAGTTGCATCTGCTCCTTTCTCTTTATCTTCACTCCTCTCACTCCCCTTCTCTTTCTTCTCTCCCCTTCTCTTGCTTGTGTTTCTTGGTGAGATGATGGCCGCTTAATGATTCCATGTTGCTTTGCACGAGGATGGGATTACGGAGAGAGCCACTGCCAGCTTTGGGGTTTGATGGTGACTGTTAGCATCCTTCAGGAAGCAACTCGAGAGGCCCACTCAAAATCTGGACTCTCTAGTCACTCGGGGCTGCGGTGCTTCTAAGATAAGGCAAGCATTCAAGATGGTGGTGCTCACACTTTTGGATCGCTGATCTCCAGAATCTGCCTTTACAACTTAAAAACCGTGTGTTTTGCAACTAGCTCCCAGTGGTTTTCTCACCTTCTTCCTGAAGTTTCTTTCGTCTGTGTTAAGTAATTGTGCTAGCAACGTACCACAGTTACTAGGACATTAGCTCTCGGGAATGCTCATGTGTCACAGAACCTTCCAGGTAGATCGGCCTGCTAAAGACTTCACATATCATCCAGTGGTTTCAGATTTTAGTGTTTAGAGAAAGAAAGAAAGAAAGGGAGAGAGAAAGGAAGAAAGCAAGCTGTTACTGACTGTGTTAAGATGTATGCATGCATCATGTAGTTTTTATTCTGAAGATTTTAAATAATGGAAATCCAACAGAAATATTGCATGTAGTTTTATCCTAAAATAAAATTTATGTTTTTATTTGTCCATATGCTCTTCTAGTTTCTGTGATAGAACCTACTTACAATGTCCTAAATATTTTATATTTTCATGAATATATATTCATGCATGAGAGATACTTTTAAAAACTGACAACTAGATCCATTTTTGTTGCTCATGGACAGAGCAGCTGAATGACCACAGTAAGCTGGGGGTTTCCTTTTTGGCTTTGCCTCTGGGCCTCCAACATTTCAGTATTTCAGATCAGTCTCTGGAAAGTGGGAACTTATGACTAGTTACCTTACAAAAAAATAGCTGGTCCATGATTTCAGAATGACCAAGATGGAAAGGTTCTCAATGCTGTGAGACTTACAGGACCTCAAGATCTGCACAGGTTACCAGGGAGACTCCCTTCTTCTGTCCTTATCCTCTTACTGACTTTTTTTTTTTTTTTTCTGCTCACTATTCCCTACTGTTCCTTCCTCAAAATCCTGTGTCCATCTAAGAGTGAGGATTCTACTTCCTCATCCCTATGGTGCCTGCTGTGTGACAGTCAATGTGCTAATTAACATCTTTCCTCCTGTCTCATTTACTCCTGCTCTTCGATGAGGGAGGCGCCCTTACCCCATATGCCCACTTCGCAGAAAAGGGAACTGTGCTAGTGATGAAGCATCTTGTTCCAGATCTGTTTGTAAGGGGTAGAACTACTCTTCCCATGCAGATGTTTGCAATCTCATCTCCCTCCCTCCCTTTCTTCCTTCCCTCTGTCCTTCCTTCCTCTCTCGTTTCTTCCTCCTTCCTCTCTCTTTTCTTCCTTCCTTCCTTCCTTCCTTTCCTCCTTTCCTTCTTTTCCTCCCTCCCTTCCTTCCTTCCTTTCTGATTTTATTCATTGATTTGACACACACAGCAGGGTGGGGGAGGAAGGGAGATGGAGAAGTAGACCCCACACAGAGCAGGGAACCAGATGCAGGGTTCACAGGGGCTGGATCCCAGGACCCTGAGATCATGACCTGAACCAAAGTCGGAGGCTTAATAGACTGAGCCACCCAGGCTCCGCTCTTTGCATTTACATCTTTCTAATTACAGAGCAAATGCTTTCCCAGCACTACCTTTCAATGCACAGTCTGGTTCAGAAATGGTAGAAAAAGAAAGAATGTTTTAGAGACAGCTGCTTTGGGCACCTGGGTGGCTCAGTTGCTCAAGCGTCTGCCTTTGGCTTGGGTCATGATCCCAGGACCCTGGGATGGGCTGGGTTTGGGCTCCTTGCTCAGCAGGGAAGTCTGCTTCTCTCTCTCTCCCTCTGCCTGCCACTCCCCTTGCTTGTGCTCTGTGTCAAGTAAATAAATAAATAAAATCTTAAAAAAAAAAATAAGAGCTGCTTACTCTTGGAATGATAGGCTTGCTTGCTATTGTCTTCTGTTTTTATAGTTCAAATTTACTGTCACTGCCTTCCACAAGCTGGGGACAATCATTAATAGACATAATTGTTTAGGGAATATGGTTTTATGTAATAGGTAGAGGTATTTCAGAAATGTAAACTGGAGGAAAAGAAATATGGTATATTTTCAGAAGTCTCGGTCCCCCCCTTTTTTTTTCTTCTTTTGTGAACTATTTGGTTGGCTCCAGTTAGAGTCTAATGTTAACTGCCTGGAGGATAAAAATAACTTCTTTTGTAGTTTTACCTCATACAACAACAACGTATTGTGACTTTTCATGGAAAGATCCATTTTTAGAAAGAATGCAAGGCACCCTCAGGCCCATGAGTAATAACTGTTTGGCAAGATGATGCTTAATGCCAGATAATCTCTCCGGAGTCCTTCTTTGGAGCCTTACGAATTGTTTTTTATATAATTTGTATGTGTTATTTTGTAATATGTTGAAACCCCACTCAATAAAAAAAAAACCCAAAGGATATATGTATAGGGCCTTGGGAAATCCTTTTACTTCCTGTACAATGACTCACAATTTAAATGTACTAAATTGGGTAGAGGAAGTATCTCTCTATCATTGTCTCACAAAAATATAAACTATAAACCAGGAACAGAAACTGCATATCTCTACATGTTCCTCTCCCCTCCCTGAGGCAGAGGCGGTGTCTGTGGATGGTATTTGAAGTCGAAATGATGGATGGGACATGAATGGGATCATCCTGGAAAGAGAGAGGGAAACATTTTCTCTCTTGTGCCTAAATTCATGACATTTACCTTTTATTTTTGGCATGATTCTCCCCATGTCCTGAAGTCCTGTCATCTAACTTAAATACAGCCAGACCCATTTTCCTACTCTGTTAGCAGAATGCAAATGGCGAAACAAAATAGAAGACAATGACTAGAATACGGAATTCCAAACCTGGAGAGTCCTGGTTTTCTAGAATTACATAGATGAACATCAGGGAAGTTCCAGCTTCCGGAGTTAGACGAGTGGTCCCCTTCACCACTGAGATTATATCATTCTGTGACCTTTTACTCCCCGAGGGCTGATATTTTCTCCTGGGAGGCAATTTTCCAGATGTCTTAGAATCTCAGAAATGGTTGACCAAAATAATCTGTTGAATGAGAACTAGTGACGGACACTCTCCTTTCTGGGGGAAACAGGGCTGATGGTAGCTGGGAAGAACTGGTGACCTCCAAAGGAAAAATAATTTTAAAGATATAGCCGTTATTATTTCCACTGGAGAAATCCTCATCATCTTGACATAAAAGTTACATTTCATCTAAAACCTGTCATTTGTAAATAGAGCCGTGGTTTTTCTGCGGCTGGGTTTGGGCAGCTCGTCTCAGAGTCGTACTTTGCTCTGTGTGTGTCTTTTTTTTTTATTAATATATTATAAAGATATTTTATTTATATTTATTTATGTGAAAATTTTTTTATAAACATATAATATATTTTTAGCCCCAGGGGTACAGGTCTGTGAATCGCCAGGTTTACACACTTCACAGCACTCACCATAGCACATACCCTCCCCAATGTCCATAACCCCCCCCTTCTCCCAACCCCCCTCCCCCCAGCAACCCTCAGTTTGTGAGATTAAGAGTCACTTATGGTTTGTCTCCCTCACACACTGGTAGGTATAGTTTGGTTTGGATTCATACAGCTGTTTTATTTGGAACGATAATTTCATCAAGCATTCGATTAAGTCAAAATGTATAGGTTTAGAGCGATCATAAACATGATTTGATTTTTGTTTTGTGAAATTTTTAAAAACCTTTTTATTCTTTTAAAAATAATCTATTTATCTGTTTGACAGAGTGAGCGAGAGAGAGCATGGGCAGCAGCAGGCGGAGGGAGAGGGAGAAGCAGACTCCCCTCTGAGCAAGGAGCCCGATGCGGAACTCCATCTCAGGACCCTGGGGTCATGACCTGAGCTGAAGGCAAATGCTTAACAACTGAGCCACCCAGGTGGCCCTTAAAAACCTTTTAAACCACTCATAGAACTTTCCAAGTATGAAAAATTTGCAAGTGCGGCCAAACAGGGCAGTGAAGTGAAGTTGATCCAGGGTTTCCAAGATCTCAGAACTCAGATCCCGGATGGCACCAGATCTGGAAGGCTGATAGGAACAGGCTTCACAATTAGCTTAATTTCTTCTCTATGTTAATGGGAGTAAGACTTAATATGGTTAGAAGTTTAAATTTTCCAGATGGTTTTCCCAATCATTGAAATACAGACGTCTTGGTGCCAAGTGACCATTCTATAGACTGGGGAGAATGGCAGTACATAAAGGGATGGCATTGTACCTGGGCATCGTGATTACTGGGCATTCTTTGCTCTGATCCAATGACCGAGCCCTTCCCGAGTGGAATAATTGCAAAGCAGCAAATATCTGCAAGGAGAAGGAATCAAAGGCATGGAAATAAATTACAGAGTGATGAAGGCCGGTAGCCAGCTTTTGTCCAAACGGATTCTCAGAGTTAAAAGAATGATTTCTGTTTGGGGACAATGAAAGCTGATGAAATAGGAGTATATTTGCATCAACAAACTCCAGTGTGTAAGAATGAGTCCAGTTTTCGAAAACAGCTTTATTGTGATGTAACTTAAACATGGGCTATCCACGGGATCTGCACAGTTTGTGGATTCTTAGTAAATTTATGTAGATTTACCACAACTACAATTTGATCTTTGGGCACTTCTCTCACTGCCCCCCCCCAATTCCTTTCTGCCTCTTTGTAGTCAATCCAGGCTCCTACCCTAAGCCCCAGGCAACTGCTGATCAGCTTTCTGTCTCCACAGTTTTGCCTTTTCTAGGAATTTCATGTAAATAGAATTGGGCAACATGAAGGCTTCCATGTCTGGTGTCTTTCACTCATGTGTTGCTTTGTGCCTCATGTGTCACTGCACCTGTCCTTAGCTGACCCTTTCTACTGTTGTGCAGAATACCAGGGTATGGGTAAAGCACAGCAGGTGCAGAATACCAGGGTATGGGTAAAGCACAGCAGGTCTATGCATTCACTATTTGATGAACACTTAGATTGTTTTCAGTTTGGGGTTACAATCAATAATGTTGTTACCAGCACTTGCCTACAATTTTTTGTGTGGACATACTTTACTTTTATTATAGATAAATAATTCAGAGTGCGATTGCTGGGTCAGGTGATATGGGTATGTTTAACATTCTGAGAAACTGAAAATGATTTGCAAAACTGCTCTACCATTTTATTTTTTCACCAACACTCCATGACTTGGTATGGTCAGTCTTTTATTACAGTCTTTCTAGGGGTTAAGTATTCTATCAACATAGTACTTTACATTTCCTTAATACTACCAATGTTGAGAATCTTTTCATGTGCGAATTTGCCATGTGCATACCTTTTTTTTTTGGTAAAATAACTCTTTGAATTTTTAGCCTATTTTTTAATTGGTTGTTTGTCTTATTATTGAATTGTAAGAGCTCTTTACATGTTTTACTTACAAGGCTTCATAAGGTATATGATATGCAAGTCTTCTCTCCCAGTTTGTGACTTTTAAAAAAAAATTAACATATAATGTATCCTTTGTTTCAGGGGTACAAGTCTGTGAATCATCGGTCTTACACAATTCACAGCACTCACAAAAGCACATACCCTCCCCAGGGTCCATCACCCAGGCTCCCCATCCCTCCCACACCCTCCCCTCCAGCAACCCTCAGTTTGTTTCCTGAGATTAAGAATCTCTTCGGGTTTGTCTCCCTCTCTTGTTTCATCTTGTTTCATTTTCCCTCACTTTCCCTATGATCCTCTGTCTTGTTTCTCAAATTCCTCCTATCAGTGAGATCATATAACTGTCTTTCTCTGATTGACTTATTTCACTCAGCATAATACCCTCTAGTTCCATCCATGTTGTTGTAAATGGCAAGATTTCGTTTCTTTTGATGGCTGCATAGTATTCCATTACACACACACACACACACACACACACACCCCACATCTTCTTTATTCATTCATCTGTCAATGGGCTTCTGGGCTCTTTCTACAGTTTAGCTATTGTATACACACACTTCTTCCCCAAATTTCCTTGTTACCAATTTTCTAATCATGTTCCTTCCAAGTCCCTGATCATCCAGCCAAACCGCTGGCCATAGTCCATGAATCAGTCTATAGGCACACATACGGCCATTTCTTCTTCCATATAAAATGGACAATCAGGTACATTGCTTTCAGTTCTGTCCACTGGGAAGAGTTCTCCCAACCACTGTCCTCAAGGGATGTCCCAGAAAGGGGCTGTAAGCCCTGGAGCTCTCTACTTTCATGGGGAGACTGCCTGTGTTGCAGAGCCATCTATGAACTAGACCTGAGTTTTCTATCAGTCAACTGGTTATAGGCGATGCCCCTTGAGGACACAGATGGAGGCTGGGAGAGAAAAAGTAATGTGGCAGCCGAAAGTGGAGACGGTGGATAAAGGGCATTTGGGCCACTTCTTCATGGAATTTTCTTGTGCCTTCTGGGTCCACTCAGGCCTGATTGTATATGTCACTTGTGTTTGAGAACAGAGTGCTGCTGTCCATGCCCAGCTTTATGTCCTGATGGGTCAAACAACATCCAGTGCATGATGGGAGTTCAGGTCTCATGGTAACGAGGTGACTCATGGTTAGGTGAGTCTAGTCCGCCAAGACCCAGTAACTGACCAAGAGCTGTTTCTCAAGAGGAAAGGAGCTGTCTGCAGAAGCTGGTGGGGCTTTGCTTCTAAGGGTTTGTGCCAAGATGTACCTGTAGGGGCCTGACAGAGGCTCCAAACTGCATTTCTAGCCTCCACTGACACTTTAAACACTCTTGGATCTGCCAGGCTATGTGGCCCAAGTGGCACAGCAGCTTGTGGGGTAGCCTGGATCTGCTGCAGAGCCTTCTCTCTGTGTCTCTCTCTTAATAGATTTGTCGGACATAGAGAGAGAGAGAGAGAGCACAAGCAGGGGGAGTGCCAGAGGGAAAAAGCAGACTCCCTGCTAAGCGGGACTCGATCCTACAACCCTGGGATCATGACCTGAGCTGAAGGCAGAAGCTTAACTGACTGAGCCACCCAGGTGCCCCTGCAGAAGCTTCTCTTGTTCTGGCCCCACTTAAACCACTCAAAACTAGTAGCTTTTCAGGTCACTCAGTAAATAGGCTGGAGTAGTTAGTACACCCAAATGAGAAATATGTTCCTTCCAAAATCCAGAGTCCCACTTTTTGGTGGTAGGAAGGGCCAGATGCAACAACTTATTCTTAACCTTAGAAGGTATACTAATGGTATAAGTTTTTGCAGGATAGTGAAGTCCAGCCTCATCTTCATACCAGGTTCTGGATCTGTAAACTAGCTCAAGTCCAGGAATTCACCGAGGAGTGATGGATCTCTATTTTCATGATTCAAGTTAGACTTCAGTTCACTTGGCTTAGAACTCTTTTTAGAAGATTTTGTTTATTTATTTGAGAGAGAGTGTGAGAGAGAGAGCTCACATGCAGCGGGAGAGCGGTAGAGGGAGAAGCAGGCTCCCCGCAGAGCAGGGAGCCTGATGAGGGACTCAATCCCAGGACCCTGGGATCATGACCTGAGCAGAAGGCAGATGCTTACTGACTGAGCTGCCCAGATGCTTCAGCTTAGAACTCTTTTTATACAGATAAGATTTTAATAGACTGCCTGTGTCACTTCTAGGAACACCATGATCAACTAGTCAAGGACATAGGTCTCTTGAAGCCTTACTATATTGGTTACTGCTGTCCAGTAGGTTAACCACACCCCCTTTGTCT
The DNA here is from genome assembly GCF_020171115.1 of Neogale vison. Taxonomy (NCBI): domain Eukaryota; kingdom Metazoa; phylum Chordata; class Mammalia; order Carnivora; family Mustelidae; genus Neogale; species Neogale vison. The sequence continues at coordinate 80,992,802 of NC_058092.1, read as the reverse complement.
TTGGCAATTAATATGTCACCACTTGGTCCCTGCTACCTCTTGATCTAACTATCCGCATTGCATCTAAGGGTTGCAATTTAATGAGAAGTTGCCATGCAGATTACTGACTGACTTCAGAGAAGAGCGACTACAGAGTTCTTAAAGGATGCTAGGACTCTCTCAGAAATTAATTCCTCATACTCACGGTGGAAAATGTGTCCCCTGGACCTTCCTAGGGTGAGCGAGCAGGTCGTACATGGCAAATCCACTCCAATGTCCTAGTCACCCTAAACGTTTGGATACTTTCTTCTCCAGTCTACCAAGACAGTTCTGCCATTTCAAATTCATTAGTGTAGACTACTCTGGTCCATGCTTCAGCCAGCCAACCAAATTGTTAGAGAGCTCTAATTCCTCGAGCTGTAGCATTCAATTCAGAATATTTGCTTAGTAGGCTCTTATCGATCAATTTGGCCTGACCCAACTTGATGTTCCTTCTACCATTATCCCTTAGTATCCCTTTGCATCCACTGCCACACAGATTCCCCAGATTTCTGTCTGTGTAAACTAGAAGGATCGCGTACTTCTTCTGTAGTGTAGTACACCTCCTCGTGGGTCACATTTTGGTCTTCATCTTTTTGGGCCTGCTGGGACTTCCTCAGGCTGTGCCGTTGGTGGTGGAAGGGCTGTTTCTACTGGCAAAGAAAGCTCATAGGAACCTCCACTATATAGTAGAAATATATAGTAGAACCTTCTATATAGTAGAACCTCTACTATATAGTAGAAATTTTCAACCTAGTCATTTTAAAGGCTCAGCCTTGTCCCAGGGTTTTAAGTATTCGGGCATTAAGGAGGCCCCTCCTGTTCTAGGTAGTTTCTCCTTACACCTGTCTGCCCATTCTCTTTATGCCCTGCAGGGCTGAGCCTGGGCTCCAGGAATCTTTTGTGAGTCTGTAACCACTGAGCCATTCCTCTCTGGAGTCTTGTCATTTCCTTTCCACTTCCAGGAACTTCTACTTCCTGTCTTACTGCTCCTCAAGGACACTCTTCCTGTCCTGACCTCTAGAAGAATAGAGACTTCTACTGCTCTAGAATTGCCATCTGCTTTCTGTTTTGCTAAAATCCCCACTCAAGAAATTACAGGCTCGGCTTCCAGATTACAATAAGGAGAACAGAAAATCCAGGGAGCAGGCACACAGTTTAAAATTTCAGGCTGTCCCCCCATTATGAGGATGAGACACCAACGTTGTTGAATATAGAGCTGCAGAATGGGCACTAGTCCTCCTTTCACATCCTCCGCTTCTCGCCTGGGAGGTGACGGCTTGTGTTTGAGAAGTTTGTTAGTATTACAGCCTGAGTGACTAGCTTCTGGTGATAAATCTCGTGTGTGGATTGTGGGGACAGCCAGCGTCCAAAGTAAACAGTGATTGCCGGGGGAAGGCCGCACAGGCGGCCTGCTGGCCACACTTCAGCCCCTTGGCTCTCTCCTCACATCTTCGCAGTCACTGCTGAGGGTGGCCATCCCAGGGCTCCCTTTCTGCTCCTCCTCTCGTCTCCCTCTTCTGGGACCTTAGCTCACCAGGAATTGGGTTTCCTGTGCCCTCACAGAGAGGGTGACAGCAAAGAGTGCCAGGGACCCACATGCTCCTTCCTTTAGGAACCCCCCACCAGCCCAGCAACCCAGCTGGGCCCTCCAGACAGCAGCAGGCGATTCTCTGCCCTGTGCTGGAAGAGAGAAAGGCCTAGGCTGTAGTACATGCAGCTGTCCAAACTTATTTGTTCCTCCACACCTTTGCTTTTGACATTTCCTCGGCCTGGGGCGCCTTTCCTTATTTTTGTCTTTTTTCCTGGGGAGATTCCCCCTTATCCTATAAGGCTCAGTAAAAACACCGTCTCTTCTGGGAGCACACTGTGTCTTTCCCCCAACCCTTTGCTCCCACAGCTTGTTTCTGACTCTATCATAATTCTTATCATATTGGAGTATAGTGAGTTATTTACCTGCCTGGGGGCAAGAACTTTTTTCTTTCTTTTTTTTTTTTAAAAACTCTTTATGCTTAGAGGGGAGGCTGGTGCCTGACTCATATTATTGATGATGATGATGATGATGGCAGCTATTATTCATTACGTACTTAGCAGTTGCAAAGCACAGTATCAAGAGGGCCACATATCCGGTATCACTGGGTCCCCATCACAGTTCTAAGCGTAGTTGTGGTGTTATCCTAATTCTTGCTGAATTTTGTTTTGGTTTTCATTTTATTTAGAGAGACAGGGTGTGTGCGAGCGGGGCAGAGGGAGAGGGAGAAGGAAAATCTCAAGCAGACTCTGTGCTCAGCAAGGGGCCCCACATGGGGCTGGATCTCACCACCCTGAGATCATGACCTGAGCTGAAATCGAGAGGGGGACGTTTAACCGACTGAGCCACCCAGGCGCCCTGATTTTTGGTGAATTTTTAGGAATTCCTTAGATAGAGATGGAGAAGAGAATTTCGGTTTAAAAATAAACAGCAGGAGCGCAGGTGGGGAAGAAAGGCCTGTTGGGGGCAGGATGGGTGGTCCTGGGAAGAGATATGAAAGAGAAAAGTAGGGCTGGAAAGATGAGCTGGTACCATATTACAGAGACGCTTGGATGCCCTAAGGCACTGCCTTTGCTTGGTAAGTCAAGGAGACAGTAGGGAACCATCAAGGAGGGGCCAATGTGACCTGAGCTGGAGACTAGAAACCAGGAATAAGGGGCACCTGTGTGGCTCAGTCCGTTGAGCATCTGACTTCAGGTTCCTGAGCTCGAGTCCCGAGTGGGGTTCTGCACGCAGCAAGAGTCTCTTTGTCCCTTTGCCCCTCACCCCTTCTCTTCCCCTTCCCCTTGTTTGTGCTTCTCTCTCAAATAAATAAATACATGAAATCTTTAAAAATAAAAACAAAACCAACCCCCCACCCACACACACTAGAAGCCAGAAACAAGCTGCAATAGTGAGCTAGGTGAGGCCCGGGCATCATCACACATCTTGGGGACGAGTGGAGAGTGAGGCACCAAGCTGGGGGCTGCAGTCCCAAACCAAGTAGTACAGAGCAAGGCCATTCGGTGCTCACAGTCAGGGGGCACCCAGCGGGGAGTCATAGGTGCCATCGTAATTGTCCACACCAAGTCTGGTAGGCACGCATAGAAAGGAGGGTGCAGGGCCCTTGGGCCTGGGACATCAGGAGAACTTTCTGGGGAGGTGACATTTGAGGCCGGACTCTATTTCCCTGGCCAGGAAGGTGCAGAGAGGCAGGGGCAAGGCCAGGTTGGTGCCAGCAAGAAGACAGCACCAAGACCCCCCAAAGCACCCTCAGCTCAGGGGACCTTTCGGGTTTTGTTTGTACGTTTGCTTTGTTTTACAAAATTTGTTTTGCATAAGTAACACTTGCTTACTGCAGAAAATGTATCAAATACAGAAAACAAAAAGAACAAGTTTCTTATCTTACTACCTAGAGATAATTATTTAAAACATTTAGTGAAAGGGCAGCTGGGTGGCTCAGTCATCAGGTGTCTGCCTTCGGCTCAGGTCATGATCCCAGGGTCCTGGGATCGAGTTCTGCATTGGGCTCTCTGCTCAGCAGGGAGCCTGCTTCCCCCACTCCCACTCCCCCTGCTTGTGCTCTCTCTCTGTGTCAAATAAATAATAAAATTTTAAAATAAAACATTCGGTGAATATTCTTCCACTTTTACGTATGTTTTAGTAAGAATAAATGTGCCTACATATATGTAGGTGTACGTACACACACACAATAAGTGGGAAAGCGTACGTGTACGTACGGATGTCTCTCCACCTTATCTCTATCTCTACTGAATATCCTACTTCACCTGCTTCAGGGATAAAATAAGCTTACATTTCTCAACTGTTCCAACAACACTCACTTAGAATGTCCACCAGTCTACCCTGACAGGAGGTCTTATCACCCTCTGGGGTTCCAGAGTAATTTCTGGGACCATTGAAGAAACCCCTGCCCACTCCTCTCTCTCTCCTCCTGGGACTGTTCCCTGTCTGCCCCCTACTTATGTCCGAGATTTAAACAGGAGAGGAAACTCTGGAGGGACACTTTATTCCGACTGGAATGAGAACACCCCCTGGGCCTGGAACCCTGTCTTTCTCGTCCCCTGCCATCCTCTCAGTACTTCAAATAACACCCGCCATTAAAACGTGTTCAAGAAACATCGGAGGGAATGACTTCACGCTTCTGCTTGCTCGGGCAGTGAACATGGATGGAGCATTTTTGATGTGTTGACTTCTGTGCTGGGGGTTGGAGGCGCACATGTGGGCAGCATGAAACTTTCATCCGTGATGAAAACGTCAAGATGAGCAGCTTTAAGAGGCAAACGAGGCTTTCGTGGGAGGTGGTGAACTTTTCCTTTATTATTATTTTTTTTAAAGATTTCATCTATTTATTTGACAGAGAAAGACCACAAGTAGGCAGAGAGGCAGGCAGAGAGAGAGAGAGGAGGAAGCAGGCTCCCTACTGAGCAGAGAGCCCGATGCGGGGCTCGATCCCAGGACCCTGAGATCATGACCCGAGCCGAAGGCAGCGGCTTAACCCACTGAGCCACCCAGGCGCCCCGGTGGTGAACTTTTCCGTGTGGGAGGTATTCAAGCCGGGTTGAAGAAGGGACTGACCACGGTTGAAGAAGGGACTCCTGCCTGGGAGGGATGTTGGACTCAAGGACGGCTGATGACCTTTCCAAATGTAAAATTCTATGACTGAGTAAATTGCAGATAATCTTTTCTAACTGATGAGTCACAACAACCAAATAAATCACAGGATTCCAAAGAGGATATACTTACAAATGAAAAGCAAATATTCTTGTGGGATCCACATGTTTGTTGATAATAAATGAAATGAGAAGCCTGCAAGAGGTGGCTCTGGATAATAGATCATTTTTAAACAATAGAATTAACAGAAGTATTAACTATCAGAATATGCTTAAATATTTGTTCTTTAATTCAATCTGTTTACCACAGTCAAAACCCATATTTATGAACCAAAATAGCCCAGAACTCCTGGTGAAAGCCTCAGCGTGGGGAAGAGAGTCGGAGGTACTGGAACAGCGTTGGAAGGTGGTAGATGGGAGCCACATGTGTTGTGAGCAGGGAAAAGAAAAAGAAAAAGAAAAGTGTATGCGGGTTCTGTGCGTGCCTTCCTTTAGAATCCCAAAATGTGGCTGCAGGTACAAAAGGTCCCGTGAGCCACAGGGCCATGGGCGCGGCCATTACCCCTATAGGAGGAGGAAGAGGCTTACCTCTCAGACTGAGGCTCTGCAGATGCATCTCGCACACTGCTTCTCCAGAGGAAGTCCCTCCAGCCTCTTGCCCTTGGGACACGAGCACACTAGCTGCATCACCTTGCTCTTCCTTTTTGGGGGCACAGGCCGAGGCCCCTGGTTGCCCCAGGCCCGAGGGAGGCATTGTAGGAGAAAAGTCAGACCTGGAGGAAGGGGCAGAGCTTGAGCCTGCCCTGCTTTACGGGCACACAGCTCCCCAATGCGGCCCTCCTGGCATCCTGCAGTTCACTTCCCAAGAGCTGCACCCCAGCCGGCCCTGGCCTCTCAGCACTGAGCCTCCATGCTCTGTCCTGTCCGTCAAGACCTCATTTAGGGCACATTTTAATCACCTGGACCCACGGACTAGGCAGCTTCTCCCCGCCTCTCTCACCAGGAGGTCAGTGCCTCAATGCCCAGTATGCAGGGGGAGGTTTGGAGCAGCCAACAGGCAGGGTGGAGGGGGGGGGGAAGGGTTGGAACGGAGGGTTTGCCTCTCTCTCAGACCCAGAGGACCCCAGTTTCTTTCTCCTCATCCTCTTCCTCCTTTTTCGGGGGAGCAGCAGGCAGAGGGAGAAACAGGCTTCCCGCTGAGCAAGAAGCCCAATGCAGGGCTCAATCCCAGGACCCTGAGATCATGACCTGCGCCAAAGGCAGAGGCTTAACTGACTGAGCCCCCCAGCGCACCTCATAGCCATGGCTAATTTGTCCTCTTTCCCCACCCATGAATTAACTGGAAGGAAGATGTTACCCATTGACAAGACCCGATCAAATTATAAATTTATGCCCCAAACAAAAGTACTACCACGTTATAAAGGAAAATGAGATAAAATAACTCAAGGAACTCCTGTAGTAGAAGCCCTTTGAAGGCCATCATTTGGTCATGACTCATCCATCTAAGATCTTCAGTTGAGTTCTTTCTTTGCTGCACACAGAGCCAGGTACACGGGGCCCACGCAGAAACTGCTCTAAATGCAGACACGGCCACATGCTGGTAATGAAGACATGGTGTACATGTGCTGTGGGAGGCAGGCCAGGGCTCAGAGAGATGCCTTCTGATCTCCACAGAGTCTTGGAGACAAGAGCAAATTAGCCAGCGAAAGTTTAAGGACCTATTTAACCAGGATGGAGTCACTCTGGACCTATTTATGTATATCTGGGCCTATAAGTGTAAGGACCTATTAGCCAGAGAGACTCCATCTTGGTTAAATAGGTCCTTACAAAAGAAGGTGTTCCAGGTGGAGAGGACAGGATGATGAGAGCCATGAAGGCATGGCAACTCCTGGCAAGTCTGGAACCCATCCCTGCATGTTTTCTTAGGGCGTAGGTTTAATGGTTATTGTCCATTCCTACTCACGGTAGCAGTGTTTGGTGATGTTTGTTTTTGGTGACAATGGGCTTTCACACCTTGCAGTATCTAAGGGAGTGGTTACCATGTATGTTTCTGAAAAACCATACTCCTGGTCAGCTGACACCAATGAGAAGATGAGAAGACATCCTGTTTCCAGCTCTTTCCTATAACAGAGATCCCAAGAGACCACTGTGTTTCCATATTTATGATTCATCTTAAGGTCTTTCCAGGTTTGGGAAATGGGAGAGCTCTTGCCTAAGCTCTTCAACAGAGGTGGGAACCGGAGAGAGGTGTCTTGGGCCTGGGAAAGGTGGGTGGGCTGAATGGGCAGTTTGGCTGGCCTCCCCTAGACACAGATGTCTGAAACCTCTGTGGAAAATTCCTGTGGGCCGCACACTTGCCCCCCAGTTGGCTTGTGGAGGAATAAAGCCTTGGCCAGTTGGGGCTGGCTTATCTTTTGGGTGGACCGCTGGGCAGCTGGCCCAGGAGAGGAACACCCTCAGTTCAGCCTGTTCCTCAGCACAGCAAGCTGCCTTGTTTTCCCTCAGGGCTGTTGTTGACACTGATTCTCCTTGTAAAGTGACGTGGGGTGGGGAGGGGGATGGGGGGGCAGGGTATTGTCCACAAGTGAAATACAGTAAGGCCTGGCTTTCCATGAGCTCATTTTGCTCCCGCATGGAAGCTAAAGCTCCCTTTCTGACCCAGGCTTACTCAGGGTTTTGTAACACCTTTGTCACCATGAAGTGATTAGTGACCCATGTTCTCATTAAGGCTCCTGAGAATTTCCACATTCCAAAGCATTGGGTCCTTACCAGGAGCTCAGGTTTCTGTCCCCATGAACTCAGAGGACTCCTAATGCTCTCTTTACCAGTTCCTTCTGATCAGCTGAGGAAAGCAGACCATTCAAGGTTATGAAACACTTAAATCTAATTGGGAAAAGTGGGCATTTATCCTCTCTACTCAGTCGATGACCCCTTGGCTCTCATCTGACCTTCTCTGGATATGGGATGCAATGCTGCCCTGTTCTTTATCTTGCATCTCTTGATGTCCCCTTTTGCTTTCATAACCAGAACCCCAGACTCAAAGGCAACTTGGGGACGATTTAGTCTACTCCCTGCAGTGCACACATGAGCATGCAGGCCCAGAGGTGTTAATGGCTGTGCCTGAGATCACAGAGGGGCTGGGGCCAGGACCCAGGCTTTCCTGCCTCCCAGCTCAGCTGTCAGTCTACCACCTGCACTGCCTCCCTCCCCTCCTCATATCCATCCCCTGGTATTTTCTGAATTTCCTTCCCCCAACTCTTCATGGCCCTATAACCACACCATGATGTTCTTTACGTAGATGTTATTTAAGGAAAGTGTTGCCTAACTTTTGATTTGCTTGGGGTTGCAATACCAACTTGCAGCAAATGCACTGGGAATGTGTGGGGAAACTCTGCAAAGCATCCTCTATGACTTCGGCATTTGGTTTTCAAAAAATGGAGCAGTGATGTCACTCACTCTTAAACAGAAAGAATAAACCAACCTTGTTTTCAGGGTCTAGCAGAAAGCACTTCACACAGAGGCTGGAATTCTCTTTTTGGCCATCATGCTGAGGGCAGGATATTACCGTAAATTGTCAAGTCTCTGTTTCTTTTGGGCTTATATGGAAAAGCATCTTCTCCAACAGGGGGAAGAAAGTATAGGCTTTGCAGTTTCATGTAAGTAAAACCCAAGTAATATTCTTTGGAAGGCCAAGCTACCACTGTGGCTTACTTTCTACATGCCCAGGGTGGTGACATGTTACATTGTACACATGGTAGCTCATTCAATCAACAACCCTAAGTGGTAGAATTCATATGATTCCTGATTTTATGAATGAGAAAAGTTGCTTGTCCAAAGTCACACAGCTGGAATGAGGCAGCTCCTGGAGTCAAATTGGCCGTCTGCAAATCCAGAAATGTCCAAAGACACAGCAAGGGGGCTCCTGGGGATGAAGACCATTGAGCTGCTGTAGCCCACCAGAGGCTGGGCTTCTGTTGTTCACATTCAGACTCCTAAGGGGACAGGGGGACACTTGCTCATCTCTCTTTTCCTCTGTTCCCACCTTCCTATTCTATCACCACGGGAGGATGAAAAACAAGGAGAGGAAGCCCAGCCACCTCAACCCTCCCTCTCAGTGTTTGGCACCAATAGCGACAGAGATGAGGAAGGCCCAGACTCTGGTGGGTCAAGCTGGCTCATGGTCTCGAGCTCCAGGTGCCAGGGTTTGGAACACAGATGCGTTTGCTTCAGGGAGGACAGACGGATGATGTTTACCAATGTCTAGTCTCTGAACTCAGTCTAGTGGCCTTTGAGAAGTCACTCTTTATGGGAATGAAAGTTATGGAGAAGGAATTTTGTTATCTCCTACACACGTCTAGGTCAAGCTTATGATTGCCAAATAAAACAAGTATAATTTGCCCCTCCCAATAAACGTAAATAGATAATTCCAGAAACATTTTCTCTGTGTCTTTAGATGATTACTGTTCTCTGTTTGGTGTTAGGTCAATAGAAAAATGTGACACCTTAGTAGGGAAAGCCCACACCAGGGTTTGGGCAATATCTGAATAACTGTTAGATTTTTATTTTGTTATTTTTTTTTTAACTTCATCATATACCCCTCAACAGAACTAAAGACTCCCTGTCCTAAAGCATCTCATGATCAATGATGTCACTAGTTTTTGCAAATCAAAACAACAGTTAATGAGTTTTAATTCATATAAATAAGCCTACTAAGAAAAAAAAAGGAGGAGCTATCCAACGTCAAGAGATTCATTATTCATAGAGTTTGTTGTACTGTCTGTAACAAAAAAGGTTTTTTGTTTTATTTTGTTTTTCAAACCAATCACAAAAACATTAAGTATGGTAGTGGGGAGTAAGCCTAATGGGCCACTTCATAAGGAGCAATAAGCACTTGAAAGTGATCAATATTTCTTTAAATTTGGGATACTTTGGGTGCTCTGAGGGAATGAATAAGAAGTAATATGTAAATCCCATTCTGTTCTTCATCTTGTAGCAGGATGCTCAGTTACAAAGGAAATAAGCAAAGATTAGAGAGGTGAGCAGAGCCCAGCTTCATTGACCCAGAAGGTTCTCCCTGATAAGTGGGGGAAGCAGAAGAATGTAGCTTCTTTCTTACCATCTGGATTGTCTGGAAATCCACCTCCACTGGGATGAAGAGCACTGCCATCACTCTGTGACCTCCCAAGCTCTTCCAGAATTCCCAAGGACCTGGAAACTGTCAAACCAGTCGGATTCCTTCGAAACTCATCACGCTTCCCACAATCTTCTCTGTCACATGGAAGACTAAAAATATTTTTTATCTTAATGATTTGCTTCTGGTCCATTTTAGGATCAACAGCCAAATGTGAAAAGGGGGATGCAAAATGACTAGAACTTAATGTTAAGGCAGAAAACTGACGTATTGACAGTATGCATTTATGCATTTAACAGTATAAATAAAAATTTACCTTTGGGACATTCTTGTCATTTTGGGAGAAACATTTGGGTAGCCCTTCCTTCATTAAGCTGTTCATTATCTACCATAAGCTGACCCTGTGTCCCCATTTCAGAATATCTAGGGAGTTAATTTTGTTCATTGCTGTATCTATAACATTTCGGGCAGTGGCTGGTACAAAACAGATACACTATAAGTATTTGTAGGATTGAATGAATGCTTACTCAAAGGAAGTAATTCTCTCATGCTGTCAGGATAAATGTGGAGGCTGTTCTGAGGACCCAGCATGACTGGTTGACAGTTTCCTAAAGAAGCGACATCATATATACTGACTGGGATTTATTAAAATAGTGCTCTTGGGACCATGGTTATTGTATGCATTTATGGCTTGACCTGTCTGTCATACTATTTCCAAGGAAAAATGCCTCTGAGTTCCAAGAATCAGTTGATAAATGACCCTGAGAAACATAAACCAAATTTAGTTAAGACCTGCCTGAAACTCTGGGTCAGCTGTAGTTGTTTTGCAATTTGTCCACAAATAAGACATTGCTGGGAAATACCAATGGCTTTTGTTCTTGTGGTTAATAGTATCAAGAATGTAGACTTGGACTTCACAGACCACCAGGCAGCTATGACGTTGCCTCAAGTGGCTCAGGAAGACCAGAGGATCTTAAATAAACCTTAGGTGACTTTCCAGGTATGTTAATATCTTCAATGCTCCAGAAACACAGAATGCAGACAGGAAACATCATGGTTGGCCCCCAGCAATCATGACTTTCTGTGAGATGCAGATGAAGCAGAGCAAATCGGCTATCATCTCAGAAAATCCCAAGGTTGGGCACGAGGCTGCTTCATCAGCTGTGAGGGACAGCTGGGCTGTGGTGCATAAGGAGCAGTACTGTTGCATACTGATGCTGGTTTGAAGGGACATGTTCCACGCAGACTCATTCAGGCTTTCCTGGAGACTGGATTTGGTCTGAAGAGCAGGCAGTCCCAGGTGGCACCTGTGTTGAGGCCACAGGTGTCCAGGCAGAGTTTTATCCGACACCTAGTTCTTCAGCAGGAAGGCTCTGGAGGCTCAGGGCAAGGTGGGGAGTCTAAGTCTCTCGGGCCATAACGCAGTGTCACCCTGCTGATAGAAGAGCTGATACTGACTTTGAGAGAGTTCCAGACTGACTGCTCGGATGTACTTTCTGGGACATGAAAGAAGGGGCTGGCAGGTCTGGGTCGGGGATGAGGACAGTATTGGAACACACTAAGCAAGAGAGGGATTTTTAAGTAACTGGAGAGGTTATGGGGTCTCAGCCAGGATGTGGGAAATCCAGGGAGGGGCGAGGCACAGCACTGACCGCTTGAATAAAGGCAGTATCAGCAGTTCTTGTGTCCCCATCAGAAGCTCATCTGGTAGTGGGCAGTTGTAATGACGCTCATGACCTCATGTGTGGGCATTTTTAAAATTTCATTTTTAGGATACCTACTGTGGCCTCAGAACACTGGCTGCCCTCAAGGAGTTCACCATGAGTAAAGGACATAACAATAATAATTACTATTATTTAAATAAGAATAGGGGCTCCTGGGTGGCACAGGCCCTGGGTGGCACAGGCTCAGGTCATGAAATGAAAGTTTTTAATAATAATTTTTTAAAAAATTATTATTAAAAATAATAATACTGCCTTTATTCAAGTGGTCAGTGCTGTGCCTCACCCCTCCCTGGATTCCCCACATCCTGGCTGAGACCCCATAACATAATTTTTTAAAATGAAAGCCATGAAAGACATAACAGCTGAGTAGAAACCTTGACCATATTAACTTCTTTTTCAGATAGGCTCTCCTCAACTGGTGGCAAAGATGAACAGCTGGAGTGACAAGTTCATGTCCCACCAAGTTTGTTACCAATGTGGGAAGACTTTTCCTCTTTCCCAAGAGGGCCAGTGAAAGTTGCAAAGCCAATGCTCATCTGCCCAGCATGGTCACGTAGTATGACTGTGACCGTGATCGGCCAGGCCTGGGAGATAGGTAACTACTCTTATACCCTTATACTGAGACTGGGGGAGAAATGATTTCCCAGGAAAACCTGATTCCTACCATCTAAGAGGAGAGTGTGAGTGGTAAGCAGCAAAACCCTCACATTTCCACACTTCCTGACTTAGAAATTGGGTATGAATCAAAGCCAGAACCTAAATAAAGAACCAGTCACCTAAGGTTTACACACGGTTGCCAATGCTCCTAGAAAGTGAAGCGGTTTCCCCTGGCCTGTTCTAGAATATTTCTTTTTTTTTTTTTCTCCCAATTTATTTATTTTCAGAAAAACATTATTCATTATTTTTTCACCACACCCAGTGCTCCATGCAAGCTGTGCCCTCTATAATACCCACCACCTGGTACCCCAACCTCCCACCCCCCCCGCCACTTCAAACCCCTCAGATTGTTTTTCAGAGTCCATAGTCTCTCATGGTTCACCTCCCCTTCCAATTTACCCAAATTCCCTACTCCTCTCTAACGCCCCTTGTCCTCCATGCTATTGGTTATGCTCCACAAATGAGTGAAACCATATGATAATTGACTCTCTCTGCTTGACTGATTTCACTCAGCATAATCTCTTCCAATCTAGAATATTTCTTAAGTATGCTCAAGCACTTCACTCTGGAAAAGTAACCACGTGATTAACAAGCAAATGGCCTGAAAACTGGGGGAAGGGCCGGCAGGAGGCTGAGAGAGAAAGCTCACGCACGTCTTTTCAGCAATAGGCGGTATTACCTAGCATAAAGGAGGAAATGAAGCAAGAAATGACATCATGAAGTGGGGGATTTTTTTTTGTTTAGTTTTTGAAAAAGAAAAAAAAGAAGAGGTAGCATCTACTGTAATATACCAGCTCGTGATATTCCAAGTAATTTCTGTTACTGTGAGAGTTTTAGGGGACAGTGACCTTCTTAATTCCTTCTTTATCATTTTCTAAGGTATGAGTTACTCTAACCTGGCAACAGATTCTTCCCCATCAGGTAAAGTTCCTCTCATTCTTCAGTGCTACCTCTTCAAAGAATCTTTCCAGATTCATGTGAGGAGAGATCCTTTTCCTCTCTTCCTTGTCAGCATTTCTGCTTTGGGACATAGCACTATGGTAGTGCTTGTTGCGTGCCACGGGGATTTTTCACTCTGTCAGGTAGGAGCTGTGAGATTTGAGGTGCAGCATTGACTTCTCTGAAACACAAACTGGGACAACACTTCCTTCCACACAGGGATGCTGTCAGAATTCAATCAATCGAGGCACAAAAAACACTTAGCATGCTGTCTGGCACATAGCGAGAGCCTGGTAAATATTTGCAGGCAGGATTTTAGTGTTTATTCTCATTTATTATTTTTTAAGATTTTATTTATTTATTTGAAAGAGAGAGAGAAAGAGAGAGAGCACGAGCAGGTGGAGTGGTAGAGAGAAGCAGAATCCCCAGACCAGGGAGCCCAGCACAGGGCTTGATCCCAGGACCCTGGGATCATGACCTGAGCCCAAGGCAGATGCTTAACTGGCTGTGCCACCCAGGTGCCCCATTCTTATTTAAATAATAGTAATTATTATTGTTATGTCCTTTACTCGTGGTGAACTCCTTGAGGGCAGCCAGTGTTCTGAGGCCACTGTAGGTATCCTATATATGTGGAAAGAAAAAAGAAAGGGGAAAGATAGGGGCATAAAGTGAAAAGGTGGGAAGAGGGAAATATGGGAACAGTTAAGAAGGTGGCACTGGTGGGTTTGTCTGGAAGTAACAGCCATTTGGCCAGAACTGGCTTATCTAGCTTAGAAGGATCTTAATGTTTTGGAGATGAGGGAAATGGAGACCCCAAGAAAGGTGAAGGAATGTGTCTAAAACCATAGTGTTTGCAGAAATGGGGCTGGAATCCAGGCTTTCCTGGGACTACTTCTCACAGTTCCTGCTATCCCTTGGAGTTGGCCTTTTATCTTCTCCACTCTCCTTAGTGTCTGGGCATCCACGGCTTGATAAAGCTTAGCTGATCCCTGCCACCAGGAGAATAGGTCATTTGTAGTCCACACTCTGCATGGACTGAGTGTGATGGACACTGAGGAGAACATAGGTACATGGTGAGAATTCAATGGTATCTGTATCTTTTCAGTGTCTCTCTTGTGGAAACCCGAAGACAACCATTAAGGAATAACAAAGCCCTGTTCTTAATCCAGTCGGCACCAAGGAACCAAACTTACTGCAACCATAGAGGAACATTGACTCTAGATGCGAGCAATGAAGCAGTGAAAGGAGTAAAGTGTGTATCCTTTTTGAACACAGGTTTGAACTCAACTGCCTACAAGGATTACTGCCTTCCTTGGGAATTAGACATGCATTTAGCTGATCTAAGAGCTAAAACAGAGCATCTGCGACTCATCCTGGATAGATAGAGTATTAGAAAAGAAACCCATTCCTGTGTGAGTGGATTTGGTTCCTCTGAAATTAATGAAATTAACAGGAAGACTTGAAGGGGATGCGTGAAAGGAGATGTAGGAATGAACTTGAGACAAGAGAGCCATACTAAGCATTGCAAAGTCTGTTATATACTTAGAATATTTCTTCACAAGCAGTGTGTTCTCATGTATGTATTCCAGAGTTATGAGATAGCCAAGATACTGTCATTTTTCCTAAATGAGAATTTCCATCCTAGGGTGGAAAGCCAGCATTCTAATGAGAAAACCTGTACTCCTGGAACAGTTACTGCAAAATCTTTGATGATCTTTATCTCTGACCAATAGCAGAGGCTTTGCCAGTTGGCATAATTAATGTTAGAGATAGGTTTCTGTTAAAAAAAAAAAAAAGAAAGAAATAGGTTTCTGTTGATGCAATTGGTGGCTTTTCAATTAACATAATGGATGCTACCAATGCAGTTTCATTGGTGAGATTGCTAGTGATAAAAGTATGTGGATTTTAGAGTAGCTCCCTGCCCTTGTGTGAAAAGAATATAAAAAACTAGGTTGTCCTGTAGTTCTTAGTGACGATGTAATCCTGCATCCAGAGTTGAATTCTGAAGATTCTAATTGCTTGGTGCTTATAATATAAATTGAATTCTGGGGCGCCTGGGTGGCTCAGTCAGTTAAGCATTTGCTTTTGGCTCAGGTCATGATCCCAAGGCCCTAGGAATCAAGCCCCACATCTGATTCCCTCCTCAGTGGGGAGTCTGCTTCTCCCTCAGTCTCTCCCTTGGCTTGTGTGCATGCTCTCTCTCTCTCCCACTCTCTCTCTCAAATAAATAAATAAAATCTTAGAAAAAAAAAAGGTTACTTGAATTCTGCTCCTAGAATATTGTCATGCTTTTTTGAAACAATGATGTGATGTCATTGGCTATAGCAGCCATGCCTTAACTATGAAGGATGAAAGCTAACATGTTGAGTATATTAATTATCCAATAATGCTCCATGAAAGAGAGGTATATACAAAATCACCTCTAAAGGCCAAAGAGACCATAAGACTGAACAATAATGCTGACAAGTACAGTACAGCTTGACAAGACAAGAAATAGTTTATCAAAGGGACTTACATGACTTGGGTGGTGGCAAGAGAAGACCTCTGCAACCCCACCTCCCATAAGATTTGTTTTTGACCTGTTTTCATAGCCCTAGAGGCTGGGAGACCACCCAGGAGGAGAATGTTTGAGAATCATAGTCATATCACCAGCGCAGATCAAGGATGTTACACTCTAAGAATGTACTGAAGAGTGTGGTTAAACAAAAGGAAGAATGGTGTGTGTTGGGGGGCTGTGCTCAAGAAGGCTGCAGGTCTGGACACCTGGGTGGCTCAATTGGTTAAGCCTCTGCCTTCAGTTCAGGTCATGATCCTAGCATTCTGGGATCGAGTCCCACATCGGGCTCCTTGCTTGGCAGGGAGCCTGCTTCTCCCTCTGCCGCTGCCTGCCACTCTGTCTGCCTGTGCTCACTCGCTCTCTCTCCCCCTCTCTCTGACAAATAAATAAATAATATCTTTAAAAAAACAAAAAAAGAAGAAGGCTTCAGGTCACAGAGGGGTTATCAGAGTTGATTTGTCCAAGATGGCATCAATCTGGTTCACATAAATACTCCCTCATCAATTACCCCAAAACTTAGTGGCTTAAAAGCTACCAAAGTCTCCCATGGCTTCTGTGAGCTAGGAATTTGGGAAAGGTTCTGGTTTAGGAGTTTCTCATGAAGTAACAAGAACATCTTGGCTGGAGGTGTAATTATTTGAAGGTTTGACTATAGCTGGAGGACCCACTTCCAAGATGGCACTCACGTGGCTGGTAAATTGGTACTGTCTCCTAGAGGAAGAGCTCAGTTCCTCTCTATGTCAGTTTCTTTATGTGGCACAGGCTTCCTCACAACATGTTGTCAGGGTTCCCAGGGAAGCATCCTGTAAGAGAGAGCCAAGTGAAAGCAGTATCCTTTCTGTAATCTGGCATCACCTCACATCACTTCCACCTTACTCTGTTGATTGGGATCAACAGTCTACAACCCCTACCTAGATCTGAGAGAAAAAGGCCCCACCCCTGGGTGGGAGGAGCATCAGTTACATTGTATGAATATCATGTGCGGTGGAAGAAATATATAGGAGTGGTTATCTGTGGGAAATACAATCTGCCACGCTGTCCTAGTCTGTTTGAGCTGCTATAACAAACACCATATCCTGGGTGGCTCACACAACCGATATTTCTTTCTCACAGTTCTGGAGGCTGGAGGTCCAAAGTCAGAGTGCTAGCATAATCAGGTTCTTAGTGAGGGCTCTCTTTTTGGTTGTCTTCATATGGCCTTTCCTTGGTATGTGCCCATGGAAAGAAAGACCCCATGTCTCCTCCTCTTTTTATAATGGCATTAATCCCATCACGAGGCCTCACCCTCATCACCTAATCTAATCCTAATAACCACCCAAAAGCCACACTTCCAAATATCGTGGCATTGGGGGATAGTGTTTCAACATAAGAACTTTGTGTGTGGGGCACATTCAGTCCATATCATACGTTACATAAAGATGGTAAAGAAAAGATAGAAAACATCTAGGTCCTTGATACCATCATTGCACTTCTGAACTAATCAACTTTGGAAACACTTCAGGATATCTTATTTCATAAGATAGCACATTTTCCTTATTGATTTATTTGGATTTTCTATTGTCATAGTTGTAAGTGTTTTACTGGGAATAAAAGCTAGAGCAAATGACTAGGTTCAAATTTTCCAAAGGCTACTTAGATGATATGACTTCAACAAGAGTATTTAATCCATTCATTCATTCAATAGATGTTTATCAATGGCCTTCAATGTGCCAACCAGGTACTGTTTAAGACTGCAAATGCATTAGTGAGTAAAACAGACAGACAGTGTCATATAGCTAACATTCTACTATGTGTTCTGTGGTCTCTCTGTGTGCATGAGTGTGGTGGTCGGGTGGGTGGCAAGTGAGAAACCAGATAAATAATTAAAATGACTTGATGATAAGGAGGGCTGTGGAGAAAAATGAAACAGAGAGTGAGAATAATGTGCCTGGGGATGTCCTCATGCAAAAGGTGATACTGAGTAAAGACTTGAGGGAAGTAAGGGACTGAACCATGTGCAAAGGCCCAGTGGGGACAGACCTGTGAGTCTGGGGAGCATTAAGGAGGTTCATGGATCTGAGGACTGAAAATAGTAGGAAACAAGGACAGAAAGCTCATGGGAAGTGGGAGGAAATTGTATAGTGATATGGGAAGTCATTGGGTTTTGGATTAGAGTTAATGTGATCTGATTTACATTTAATAGGATCACTTCAGCTGCTGTGTTGAGAATTAGATGGAAAGAAGGGCAAGGATAGAAGCAGGGGGGCCACTTCTCTCCCTGAAGCTGCTGCGAGCTTCCGGGGAAAGAAAAGTCAGATTTGGCTTTAAGGGAGAAAATGTCTTGCTCTTTTGGTTTTACGATATTTATTTTTTTCTTCTTTTGGTTTTAATAAGCAATTTCCTAAATAGCAAAATTTAGGAAGAAAATGAAAAATAAAATGAGCAGAAATGTAAACTACAATTTCCTTTAAAAACACCCTTACAATTTTCCATGGAACAATTTTTTATATAGTTAAGGAAGAGCAACTTCAACACCTTTCCTGGCATCCTCAAACGACTGGGTTGCTAATTCCTAAAAAAGTTATTTAGCTCACTGAAGAGTAACGTGGCTGCCTGATGAAATGCCCACTGGCTGCACAGAGCTGGGAAATCCCTCTGGCAAGGCTCAAGGGCAGCCCCAAGGGTGCAGCTCCGAGTCCAGTTCCTGTTGGAAGCTGCTGCGAAGCAAGAGCAAGATAAGCTGAGGGACTCTGAGGGAGAGAGTGGCGTCCATCTTGCCATTAGGCAGATCAGCTTTCCTCAGAATGTTAAGTCCTCTTGCCAAGGCAATGTCCGGGCTTGTGCAGATTCAAGAAGCAAGGCAGAAAGCCACGGCACTTGTTTTGCCTGGATTAATCGTGAACTCTCAGAGGAGCATTTGATGGCCTATGGAAGCAGCACTCTCCAAATATAGCAACCCTGCCATTCAGGGAGCCAGACAGCCACTGACCTGAGCTTTCCCAACGACGAAAGATCTTGGAAAAGGCTTTCAAGGAAAAGGCAGTCACAAAACCCATCCACTTTCTTTGGGGCCAGAGAGCCAGGCGGATGAAGGGGGAGGCCCCAGGAAAGGTTTAAGCATTAAACCCCACTGGAATAAACTAGAAATGTGAAGGCAGCTAATTCAGGGTTTCACTTACAACAGTTCCTACAGAAGTAAGTGCTTCCTTATGAGCAACGTCCCCATTGTCGTTCTTCTCAGTGAAGCCTTTCTTTCTGTGATGTCCCCACACAAGCAGTGGGGCACATCTGCAGGCTGTGAGACCTCCGTCTCCCCACCACCTGAGTCCATGTGGAGACAAGTCACAGCCAGCCCACCTATGAAACCGAAGGGCACATGGCTCCTGAGATGCTGTTCCTCTGGGAATGAAGGGGTTCTTTATTTTTTATTACCTAAGTGATATGCTCTTTAATATGCCTCACAAAACAGTCTGGCTTAGAAAACTGTCTACAACAGGGCGCCTGGGTGGCTCAGTGGGTTAAGCCGCTGCCTTCAGCTCAGGTCATGATCTCAGGATCCTGGGATTGAGTCCCGCATCGGGCTCTCTGCTCGGCAGGGAGCCTGCTTCCTCCTCTCTCTCTCTCTCTCTCTCTGCCTCCCTCTCTGCCTACTTGTGATCTCTCTCTGTCAAAAAAAAAAAAAAATCTTAAAAAAAAAAAAAAAAAAGAAAACTGTCTACAACACATCTATGTAGCCATTTCCTTTCTGGAATATAAAGAAAGAAGTATATGATTTTCATTCATAGAGGTTTCTCACCCCCGCTTGTGTTGAACAAATATACTTTCAGGGAGAGCAACATTATTAACTGTCTTGGGGGGCTGTTTCTTCATCTGGCCCTCCTGGTTTGACTGGGTTACTGGGTTCCTTTCTTATCCTCCATGGCCAATGGCGGATGACCAGAAATTGCATGTTTGGTTTGCAAAAGCCAAGTGTGCTGGTGAGTGCTTTCTTGCTCTCAAGCTAGGGTGACCAACCTTCATGCTTTTCCCTGGACTGAGAGTTGTCAGTGCTAAACCCAGGGAAGTCCCTGGATGAGATGATCCCCTTATATCCATGCCCAGAGAAGCAGTGGAGTAAAGGATTGCCAGTGTGGGTGCTGGAGCTCACCAACTGGGTTGGGACCACTCTCCATGATTTAACTTGCCATGTAACTGTGGGCAAGTTACTTACCTCCCTGCTTAAAAACCTGTTTTCACACCTAAAACTGGGGAAAATAGTATCTACCTTTTAGGGGCATGGTGAACCCAAAATGAAATAATTATGTAGAGGGTCCCTTGGTGTGCCATGCACATAGGAAGGGCTATTATTGTTGTAATGATTATGACTGGAAGGTATAGTAGCGAGGAGAGCAATCCTAAGGGAAAACAGCCATTAACATACCTGATGTCAGCCCAGGGCGATCAAGAAGTGGTCAAATAACACTGATGACAGCCTCAGAGGATGGGAATGTGTTGGACTGTGTTCTTCCTTTTGGAAGATGTTTATCAAAATGGATTTTACTTTGAAAAGTTTGGGTGCCCTAGAGGGACAAGTTTCCATTATCTGCAACATCCCGACAGATGGATTTCTTGGATAGGGGAGGTCCAACTCTGTCATGCTCAAGGCTCTGCAGGCCTTCTAAGTGTCCTCAATGGGGCGCCAGATACCAGCGGGGCCAGAGGGAGCCTGTGGTTTTTTGGCCTCTCCGGGGGCACAGTATCAGGCTGCAGACCCTTGGCATATGCTGTGGAAAAATTTTCTTGCCCTGGCACTCGGGCTCCAGACACATGTGTTTTAGATCAGTGTTAATAAAGTCTGCTTCTGAAGCTCTTACTTCCTGTCATTTGGTCTGCAGAATTTTTGCTGAGTCATTTGACCTCAGGCGTCTTCTGAAACAGCAGTCACATGACCAGAGGAAGCTGTTGTGGGCACACAGCTTGCCCATAGGCATGCATTCTTGCAAACTCGATCCATCGAATATGCACAGATTGCATACTGCAGTGCCCTGCGTTAGGGACCTGGAACTTACCGGGAGCATTAGGGCTCGGCCTTCTAGCAGGAAGGACAGGGCCATATCCTAGGACTGCAAGCCAGACCTTTAAAAGTTATATAAACACAATCATAAACTATGTAGCTGGGTAGCACAGAACAATTCATTCTCTCTGGGGAAAACTGCAAAGGAAGGCACACCAAGCTAGGTTTTGGAGGAAAAGTAGAACATGAAGGACTTGGATGAGCTGAGACAGGGCAAGAAAGTGTGGGCAGAGGACGTGTGCTGGTTCAGAGCATCATGCCGAATGTCCAGCATGCTGGACTGGACCGCAGGAAGCACAAAGAGGGTTTTCTGGGGGAGCAGTGGGCCATCTCATGGATAGAGTGAAGGCACAGCCACAGAGTCTGCACTTTCTTCCACATGCAAGAGGAAAGGCTTTCGAGCCAGGGAGTGGTAGGTTCACAACACGGCCTCAGAAGAATGACTTGGTCAAGGAGGGTGTCCGTGGGCTGTTCTTTGTAGGGGCAGGAAGACTGGAGAGGACAGAGGTCCTAGTCATGCAATGCAGGTAAGAGTTGATGAGGCCTGAACTTTGGAAGTGGCAGAGAGAATGGAAGGAAGGGAAGAGAAGACACTAAACGAAACTATGGGGGCAGAAGGAGAAGCTTTATCTCCACTTGTGTACATCCAACTCCACTGTGGGAACTGAGCCTGGAGGGGCAGCTGTGACCAGAGGAGCAGCAAAGATCACCGGTTGCAAAGCTGAGGGGGAGGGGGTTGGTTGGCCTAGAAAAAAGGCTGACCCACACCTCAGTGATAGCTTATCTGTACACGAGAGAAACCAAACACAGCTGTTTCCTCATCTCCTCCAAAAAAGTTTCAAGTTGAGGTCTGGAGAGTATAGAGGAGATATGAAGAAAGAATTTCCAAATGGGGAAAGAGAGGCCAAGAGCAGGACATGTTTTACCTTCAGGATGGTTTTGTGTCTTTGCTTTGATCTGTGCGTCACTGCCTGGCCTGGGAAGAGAGAGGCCTCCTTCCATCCGCCTTCTGGAAACCACCTTAGTCCCTTCTTGGTCAGTGGTTTCCTCTTTGAACAGAAGAGTCAGCCTCACTGTTACCGAAAGGAAAAACAAAAAGCACTGGATATGAATTCACCATTGGAAATAGCTATACACAATTCCTTTGTTAATTTAAAACCAGCATACTGAACATAATGGGTGTGAGTGGGGTTGTGATTGTGTGAACTACCAAAATCGACTCCCCTGAAAGGACCCGTGACAGAATGCCACTTCAAAGCAGCTTTGGCAGGACTAAGGGCAGATTGCAAGGTTGTGGGGGCATCTGCGGTCACCCAAGACAGGAAGTGGCTGAGAGTCACTGAGTTCCCAAAGCCCCATTCAGTCTTGGCTTCTGCTTCTCCCAAACTGGCGAGCTTCCCTCTCTCTGCAGGCTGACCTTCACCACCCCAGCCTCCCCACCCCACACACCTGAATGGCCTGTGCACAGGTTCCAGAAAGCTGGTTCACATCTCTTTATTTCAATTCCAGTTTCCCGGGGACCCTGTCACCCCGGGTGAGTAACCCAGAGGGCTCCTACACGGCCTCTGGAAGGTGTGCCTTGCTGTGGACAGAGCAGGGCCATTCTCAGGCCAGAGGGCCACGGGCTGGAGTCCCTTTAAAAATCAGGACAGGATAAAATCTCGAAACTTGTCTGAGTGTGGCAGGCTATTTGAGATGCAGGGACCAGGAAGATGTACGTGAACATCTAGCACAAAATCACAGAGGAAAATCTCCGTCCAGAATTGTAGGATTGTCTCATTCGACCAGCCTCTGGCATCCTAGGAACCGAGGCAGGGTCTGCCAGCCGTATCTGTTCTGTGAACACACAGGAGCTGCGGCTTCTGAAACCTCTTCCACCATCAGGTGGTGGCGGCTTGGTTTTACTCACGTCACTTCCCTTCTCAGAAGTCCTGTGTATTCCTGGTTCGTCATCTTAAGCTTTTTAGCAAGAGCTGCAAGGCCCATACCACCACACGGCACAGTCTGTCCTCACTCATTCCCTTCATTCTTGTGGCTTATCTCAGGTCCTGCCTGGCCTCGGTGGTTTCCCGTCCAGGCGGGCTGTAGAGTACATTCCAGTATCTTGCAACTGAAGATTCTGATTGTGGGCTGTAGGAGTGTGTGTGTGTGTGTGTGTATGTGTGTGTGTGTGCGTGCGCACGCGTGTGTGTGCATGTGTGTGTGTGTGTGTGTGTTTATTTATTTATTTATTCGTTCATTTATTCATTTATTTATTTGAGAGGGAAGGGGCAGAGGGAGCGGGGAGGGGCAGAGGGAGATGGAGAATCTTAAGTTGGCTCCACATCCAGCAGGGAGCCAATGCGGGTCTCAATAACATGACCCTGAGTTCAGGACCTGAGATGAAACCAAGGGTCAGTTGCTTAACTGACTGCGCCCCCAGGCGTCCCTGTATATTTTTTAAAAAAGCTTTATTGGAGTGTAATTGACATACAAAACCATATTCCTATTTAAACGTACATTTGACAGTTTTTTCAAAAAAGATTTTATTTATTTATTTATTTGACAGACTGGGATCACAAGCAGGCAGAGAGGCACGCAGAGAGAAAGGGAAGCAGGCTCCCTGGCGAGCAGAGAGCCCGACGCGGGGCTCTATCCCAGGACCCTGGAATCCTGACCTGAGCCGAAGGCAGAGGCTTTAACCCAGTGAGCCACCCAGGCAACCCCTGACAGGTTTTAACATACATGTATGCCCGTGAAGCTATCACCAAAATCAAGATAATGAACTTATCCATCACTCCCCAAACTTTCCTCATGCCTCTTTGTCACTCTTCCTTCCTGCCCTTCCCTTCTTGCCTGCCTCCCCCCAAATCCTGGCCTTTCCATCTCTAGGTAACATGCAGTTGTAAGAAATAATACAAGTGAGATCCAGGGCATTCTTTATCCAGTTTTCCCCCTAGTTGGGGCACCTTAAAAAAACCACAGTACGGTATCACAGCAAGGTGATGTGGCCAAGATATGGAATCATCCCATTTCCACAAAGATCAATTTTGTTGCCCTTTAATAACCACACCGTGTCCCTCCTCTCAGCCTGTCTCTGACCACTGGCAACCGCGAATCTGTTCTCCATTTCTATTATTCTGTCATTTCAGGAATGTCGCATATATGGAATTGCACACTGTATAATCTTTTGAGAGTGGCTTTTTTTTTTTAAAGATTTTATTTATTTATTAGAGAGAAATCACAAGTAGATGGAGAGGCAGGCAGAGAGAGAGAGAGGGAAGCAGGCTCCCTGCTGAGCAGAGAGCCGGATGCGGGACTCGATCCCAGGACCCTGAGATCATGACCCGAGCTGAAGGCAGCGGCTTAACCCACTGAGCCACCCAGGCGCCCCTTGAGATTGGCTTTTTTCACATAACACAACTTTCTGGAGATTCATATAAGTTAAGTGCACCAACAGTTCATTTCCTTTTATTGCTAAGTAATATTTTATGGTATGGATGTACTACAGTTTTTTTAACCACTCACTCTGGCTCTTTTTACTTTTAAAGTATAATCAATATGAAAAATCATAAAATATTTAAAATGTACATCGTGATGATTTGATATGCATATACACTGTAAAGAGTTCCTTCCCTTAACTTAAATTTAACACATATTTACCTGTTTTTGTTTTGTTTTGGTGAGAACATTTAAGTTCTACTCTTGACAAATTTCAATCATAAAATACAATGTTATCAACTATACACGCCATGATATACATTGGATTGTCTGACCTTATTCATCTTACAGCTGAAAATCTGGACCCTTTCAAACCAACCTTTCCTTATTTCTCTCCCCCCTTGGCCCTGTTAACCGGTTTACTCTCTGTTTCTGTGAGTTTGATTTTTTTTTTAGATTTCACATTTAAGCAATATCATGCACATTTGTTTTTCTCTATCTTATTTATTTCACTTAGCTCAATGTTCTCAAGGCCCATCTATATTTTTCACAAATGACAGGATTTCCTTCTTTCTTGTGGCTGAATAATATCGCATTGTGTATATGGGCCACATTTTCTTTATCAGTTCATCTGTTGACGGACACTTATGTCATTTTCTATCCTAGTGTAAATAATGCTGCAGTGAATTAAGGGAGTACAGATATCTTTTTAAGATCCTGTTTTCATTTCTTTTGGATACATACCCTGAAGTTGATAATATTTCTTTTCTCATGCACCTTTTGGCTATTTGTTTGTCTCCTTTGGATAGCCATTCACTCTTTGAAGGGCAACTGAGGTAGTTGCAACTTTGGTTATTAAAAATAAAGCTGCTTTATTTGTGGACAGGTTTTGCGTCAACATAACTTTTCATTTCTCTGGGTTATATATTTTCAGTTAATTTTTATATAAGGTTTAAGGTATGAATCAAAGTATATTTAATTATTTTTAACCTATGCATGTTCAATTATTCCAACATTTGTTGAAAATGTGATCTTTCCCTCCTCTGAATTCCTTTTGCACCATTGTCAAAAATCAGTTGGGCATATTGTATGAATCTATATCTTGGTTATCTGTTCTTTTTGATTGCTCTATGGGTCTATCCCTCTGCCAAAAACCTCACTGTTTTGATTACTTTCAATGTATAATAAGTATAATATTGGGCAAAGTTATTCTTCCCACTTTATTGTCTTTCAGGATTATTTTAGCTATTCTAGAGTCTTTGTCTTTTCTTACAAATTTTAGAATAAGTTTGCATATATCTACAAAAAACCTTGCTGAGATTTTTATGGAAATTACATTAAACCTACCTTAACATAATAAGGGTCATATATGAAAAACCCACAGCTAACATCATTCTCAATAGTGAAAAACTGAGAGTTTTCCCCTTAAGATCAGGGGCAAGGCAACGATGTCTAGTCTTACCACTTTTATTCAACATAGTACTGGAAGTCCTAGCCACAGCAGGCAAACAACATAAAGAAATAAAAGGCACCCAAATTACTAAGGAAGAAGTAAAACTTTTACTATTCGCAGATGACATAATACTGTATATAGAAAACCCGAAAGGCTCCACCAAAAATCTACTAGAACTGACCAATGAATTCAATAAGGTTCTAGGATACAACATCAATATACAGAAATTTGTAGCATTTCTATACACTAATAATGAAGTGGCAGAATGAGAAATTAAGAAAGTAATCCAATTTTCAATTGCACCAAAAATAATAAAATACCTTGGAATAAACTTAACCAAGGAAGTGAAAGACCAGAACTCTGAAAACTATAAAACACTGATGAAGGAAATTGAATACATACAAACAAATGTTAAGACATTCCTTTCTCATGGATTAAAAGAACAAATATTATTAAAATGTCTATAAAAAACAGTCCACATATTGAATGCAATCTCTGTCAAAATACCAACAGCACTTTTCACAGAATTAGAGCAAATAATCCTAAGATTCGCATAGAACAAAAGACCCTGAAAAACCAAAGCAATCTTGACAAAGAAGAAAAAACTAGAGGTATTACAATCTCAGATTTCAATATATACTACAAAGCTGTAGTAATTGAAACAGTAGGGTACTGACAGAAATAGACACATAGATCAATGGAACAGAGGAGAGAGTCCAGCAATATATCCATTAGTATATGGTCAATTAATCTTTAATAAAGGAGGCAAGAATATACAATGGGAAAAAGTCTCTTCAACAAATGGTAATGGGAAAACTGCACAGCTACATGCAAAAGAATGAAATTGGACCGCTTTCTTACACCATACACAAAGAAAACTCAAAATGGATTAAAGACCTAAATGTGAGACTGGAAACCATAAAAATCCTGGAAGAGCGCAAAGGCAATAATTTCTGTGACACTGGCCATAGCAACATTTTTCTAGATAGGTCTCCTGAGGCAAGGGAGACAAAAGCAAAAATAACTATTGGGACGACATCAAATAAAAACCTTCTGCACAGCAAAGGAAACAATCAACAAAGCTAGAAAACAATCTATTGAATGGAAGAAGATATTTGCAAATGACATATCTTAGTCATTGAGGGGTTAGTACCCCGAATTTATAAAGAACTTACACAATTCAACATCAAGAAACCAAATAACCCAATTAAAAAATGGGCAGAAGATGTGAACAGATAATTTCTCCAAAGAAGACATCCAGACGACCAACAGACACATGAAAATATGCTCAACATCACACATCATCAGGGAAAGTCTAATCAAACTACAGTGAGATATCACCTCACACCTGTCAGAATGGCTACAATCGAAAACACCAGAAGAAACAAGTGTTGGTGAGGATGTGGGAAAAAAGGAAACCCTGGTGCACTGCTGGTGGGAGTGGCACAGCCACTGTGGAGGGCAGTATGGAGATTCCTTTAAAAATTAAAATTAGAACTACCCTATGATCCAGTAATTCCATCACTGGGTATTTACCCAAAACCGCTAATTGAAAGGACGCATGTACCTCTTTGTTTATTGCAGCATTATTTACAATATCCAAATTATGGAAGCAGCCAAGTATCTACAGATGAATGGATAAAGAAGAGATGGCATATATATATATATATATATATATATATATCATAAAAAGAATGAAATCTTGCCATTTGCAACAACGTAGTTGTGGAGTATAATGCTAAATGAAATAAGTCAGTAAGAGAAAGACAAATACCACGATTCCACTCATATTGGAATTTAAGAAACAAAAAGAACGAACAAAGAAAAAAAGAGAGAAACCAAAAAGCACACTCTTAACTACACAGGGCAAGCTGATGGTTATCAGAGGGGGGGTGGGTGGGAGGAGGATGGTGAAATAGGTGAAGGGGATTAAGGAGAGCACTTCTCTTCATGAGCACTGAGTAATGTACAGCATTGCTGAATCACTGTGTTGTACACCTGAAGCTAGTATAACACTATATGGTAACTACACTGGAATTAAAATTTAAAAAAGAAATCACATTAAACCTCTAGATCAGTTTGGAGAGAAGCGACATCTTTAACAATCTTGAGCCTTCTGATCCACCAAAGGATATGTCTTGCCATATATTTAGGTTTTTCTTAATTTCTTACATTAGCATTTTGCAATTTTTAGCATACATATACTATACATTGTTTTGCTAAGTGCCTGTATATTTCATTTTCTTTAAGTGATCATAAGTGATACTGTGGCTTTAATTTTGGTGCCCATAGAAATGTGATTGTTGTGTGTTTATCTTGCTCCTGTCTTCCTGAACTCACTTATAAATTATAAGAGGTATTTTTTTATTTTTTGTTGATTCCTTGGAATTTGCTGTGTAGATAATCATATCAGCTGCAAATCAAGGCACCTTTATTTCTTCCTTTCCATCCCATATGCTTTTCTCTTTTCTTACCTTAGTGCTGTGGGTATAGTTTCCAATATTATGTTAACAAAGAGTGATGAGGACCGATGTCTTTCCTATTTCCACTCTTAGAAGGAATTCAGACTTTCACCAGTAAGAAGGATGTGGGCTCTAGGTTTTTCACAGATGCTCCATATTAAGCTGAGGAAGTTCCATTCCGTTCCTAGTTTGAATTTTGTCAAAAGCCTTTTCTGTTGTGATCTCCATCTGTCAAATAAATAAATAAAATCTTTAAAAAAAAAGCCTTTTCTGCATCAGTTGAGCTCATCATACCGTTTTTTCTTTTGGAGTCTGTTACTAGGAAGAATGATACTGATTATTATTATTATTATTATTATAGTATTACAGTATCATCATAGTAAACCATCCTGCAGACCTGTGCTAGACCCCCTTTGGTTACAGCCATTTTTTAGAAATATGTTGTTGGTTTTGATTTGTTACATTTTGGTTAGGGATTTTTACAGCTGTGTGACTGCAGAAGATCATCTTGCACGAGGTAGCTAAGGTCCAGGAGGCACTTAGGCTCAGGGTTAGCAAGACTGCCCCTCCGCTCAGAACCTGGCAAAGACAGAATGGCCTTCGTTGAAGGATAATCACGCTTGTCATGGCGGCTATTCAAATTCTGGCTTAATGACCACTTGATGGGAATGTTGTGGAGGAAATTCGGACGCCAGCTGGTGGGAGTGTGACTGGACAGCCTTACAATTCCATTCCAGCCAGAAAGCATGTGATTTCATGAACTCCATTGCCCCTACTCCCAGGGCTCCAGCGCTTCCTGTCTGCAGCTGGGGGGCGGGCTGGGCTGGCCCCACCATGGACCTGTGGTCTAGCGCCCCTCCCCAGGAGTCGCAGCAGAGGGGTGGGGCCGCCAGCTCCAGAGGCAGGCAAGATGCCCCAGGGCCCGAGTGTAGTCTTTGACCCTTGAGATAAGCCTTTGCTCTCTGCATCCTGTGCCAGATTAGGACTCCTCTCCAAACCCCAACCCCAGTGGGCTCTTTATTTCTGTGACCCTGAGGTCACTGTGGCTTGAGTCTTACAGGGCTGGAACTAGAGCACGCCAGAGCAGGACAGACTGTTTTGTGTTTCTCAGTCTGTCCAAGTTTGTACTTATTTTAAGAGACCTTTCAGCTGTTCCCCCCCACTTCTTTAAATTGAAAACAGCAAATCGTATTTTGCCAAGAGAGAAAAAAATCCCTCATGCGGAGGATATTCTTCTCAACTCATCCCTTAGGACACACTGTTTCTGAGTGGGCTTCCAAGCGGGCCCAGCACTGGATCTACCCACAGCACTCCCGGCACCTGAGAAAGTAGACTGGGAACTTGCAGCCTGGATTTGAAAAGGACGCTGTCTCTGCTTCTCTTGTATTCCATGCTTGGGTGTGTATGTGTGTGTGTAGGGGGAGTTTGTTTTTTTGTTTTTTTCTTTTGTTTTAGAGAGGGAGACAGCGGGGAGGGGCAGAGGCAGAGGAAGAGTGAAGAATCTTAAGCCAAGATCCATGCCCAGCATGGAGCCTAGTGTGGGGCTCAATTCTCACAACCCTGAGATCATGATCTGAGCCGAAATCAAGAGCCGACGTTTAACGACTGAGCCACCCAGGGGTCCCTGTCATATTTCAGATCAGGAGGTAAGAGATGTTTGTGGTGTGTGTGTGTGTGTGTGTGTGTGTGTGTGTGTGTGTAGTCAAGGGCACATCAATTGTTTTGCTAGGTGGTAAAACAGAACATCAACTATCATGACAAAAAGGAGCCTGTGGACTGGCAGTCTCCTGTCTCATCATGTTGAATAAACTCAAATCCAAATTCTTTGATGTGATAGGAAATGTACTCATGAAGGTCCAACTTACTGCTTCCTCTCCTGCTTACACTCCTATCCTTTCCTCAGTAATCTGCCAAGTCACTTAAAATTCTTGCCTTAGCACTATTACTTGCATGTCTCCAGGGATTCTGGTTAGAAGGAGTAAGTGCCACGGGATGGATTTCTCATTAACCTATTCATACTCATCTTAGCTGGAATTGCTTTATGATGTGCTCTAGCAGAGAACCTAGATTCTGGAGCAGCGATAGAATGGGACCTAACACAGGCAGATTTTGGTGGTGAGGGGAGGTGAAGCAAAGGGCTTAATGTGAACAGAATCTAGAGAAGGAGGCAGGGGAGTGAGGGGCCTATTGGGCAGCTGGAAGGATCAAATGCAAGTGTGAATACAGCGCCAAGTGTGTCCATTTTATGTCTGATCCATGCAAGGGCATTTCCAAGTTGAGTAGTTGGATTACTTTCCCAGAGCCCCAAGGGCAACACAGCAAAGTCTTCTCCAGGGGCTGCTTACCATAGATAAAGCCAAAGAACACAGAGGTAAAACCTGCTGGTCCCCAGGTATGGCTGGGTTCATTTCCAGCATCCCTGCAAGGACTTTCAAATGGGAGGAAGGGTATGGTGCTGGGAGGCAGATGACTTGCTTCTAGGCCCAGCTCTGCCATGTATCAGTTGAGAGATCCTTGGCTAGCCCCCATTTCCCCATGTGTTAAA
This sequence comes from Neogale vison, assembly GCF_020171115.1. Classification (NCBI taxonomy): domain Eukaryota; kingdom Metazoa; phylum Chordata; class Mammalia; order Carnivora; family Mustelidae; genus Neogale; species Neogale vison. Next base: position 80,962,223 of record NC_058092.1, on the reverse strand, counting down.
TGACATCAAACATCTGCCCCTTTCTGCTGGGTGACCTCATACACTCCTGTCGCAGCAACTTCTGCTAATATATCGATGTCCCCCAAATCCCAGTCACCAAGCCAGTCTCCTCCTGAGTTCCTCCCGAGCCCTGAATCCAGTCTTCCCCAAACACCTCCATTTGGGATTCACAGATCCCCCAGAGCTTATCGTGCCCCACTGACCCATTCACCTTTCTTTCCCAACCTGCTCCTCTTCCTGGTTGCATTGACGGGAAGGACACCGTCCTCCACCCATGGGCCCAACAAGAAAGCTAGATGTTTGCCCTAGCCTCTCCTTCCCCTCCCACATTCAGTCACAAAGCTCTCTACAAGCCGCTTGAATGTCTCTTGAATCCAATCCTGCTCTCCATGCTCACTGCCACTGCCCTGGACTGAAATCACACCGTCTCCCTCTGGGGCCAATGCAGTGATCTCCTGTCTCACCCTTCCGTCTGGAGGCCCTCCTGTGTGATTGGTTTTTCTAAACTGCAAAGATTTCTTGCCCCTCTTACTTAACATCCTTAGTGATTACCTATTTATTTCCAGTGGGGTAAGAATCTAAACTCCTTAATATGTCCTAGTTCCCCTCTTAACTCATTTCCTGCCCATCTTCCCTCCCTGACTTTATGCTCTACTTCTCACCGTGCTAATTACTCAGTGCCGCACATGGGCAAGACTCCCTCTTTCTTTCTTTTTTTTTTTTAAATTTTTAATTTTTTATAAACATATATTTTTATCCCCAGGGATACAGGTCTGTGAATCGCCAGGTTTACACACTTCACAGCACTCACCAAAGCACATACCCTCCCCAATGTCCATAACCCAACCACCCTCTCCCTACCTACCGACCCTCGGCAACCTTCAGTTTGTTTTGTGAGATTAAGAGTCACTTATGGTTTGTCTCCCTCCCAATCCCATCTTGTTTCATTTATTCTTCTCCTACCCACTTAAGCCCCCATGTTGCATCACCACTTCCTCATATCAGGGAAGACTCCCTCTTTCTTAACTTGAATGGTCTTCTCCCTTGCCTGGTGTTCCTTTGACCCCCATTTTGGCCTGTGTAGCCCCTACTGAGTTTCACATTCTTCCTCAAGAAACCACCCTGGTCCACGTAAGCCAGAACAGGCTGCGTCAAGTCTCCCTCCTCCTCTCCAGGAACCTAGCATACAGAGTGGTGACCGTGACATTGTCTCTTCCCTCAGCGGTCTCTGAAGTCCTCAAATATGGGCAGTATGCCTCAGGCCCTCTGCCTCCCAGTGTCTGGCATGGTGCCAAGCCTTCCCTTGGCACTTGTTGAATGAGTGAATGAATGAATGAATGAGTTTAGTCGCCAGTCACAGTACTTGTGAGGATTAGATGATGACGTCTGAAAATACTTCACAAACTGTAAATGTGGTAGGGATGTTTCTGAGAATCAAAGTCTGTAGGGAGGAAATAAATGTACGAAGCAGGGCCCCCTGGACAGTGATACAAGAATGAGGTGGAACCGTGATGGCCGAGGAGTCAGGGGACTATCAGGACAGCGCTGGGCACAGCTTGGATGACCCGGGATGGCCCGTGAGAGGAGATGCGCCTCCTGAGATACCAGCCTGGGCTGCACGAACTTGGGGGCAGACGTCCCCGCATGGTTCTGGCTCCTCGCACAGCACATAGTCCTTCAGTCAGGGGCTCGGCCAGTGAGAAAACACATTTCTAGCTTGGAACCAGAGCTTCCTTATGTTCCCCTGACCCTTCATTAGGGGGGACACGCAGACTTCTGGAACAATAAACTCATAGTCTTTATTAAAGACGTAGACTAGATTTTGATGGCATTTTGGCTAAGGCCCCGGAATGCCCATGTTCTCCTTGCCAATGATACTTCTCAGAGAGAGAGAGAGCGTAAATGAGAACACAGTAGTGCTATTTCTGTGGTCTGCGCATAATACCCACTTATGCCTCTGCCTGCCCCCACTCCCCGGCCCCAGAACATGGCGCTGGGGAAGCTAAACCTGAGTAGGCGGGTAGGGCTTGCAGCTGAGGTGGGTTCCCAAGAGCTAACCCAGATCTCAGGTTCTCTGCACTCCTGGGCTAGAGAGACAGAAGGATGGAGACAGACAGAAGGGGCCAGGCCTCGATGTGGGAGTGGGGTGGGGATGGGGTGGTGGCTGGTCACGGACTTGTGGATGTTTCTGTCTCACAGAAACGTTATAACACCTGTGCCCTGATGACCGTGGTGGTGTGATCATATTGGTGGCAACATTACCTTGAGGAAGAATAAAAGAGATGTGGGTAAGAAGGAGGGCTTCTTCTCCTCACAGTCTCTATGGAGTAAATGAGGGCCCTCACATATCCAGGAAGGCAGTTAGATAGAGCATTCATTAGTTAACCATAAGTACTTATTCAATACTTTTATGGGCCAAATTGTGTCCTTTCCCAAATCCCTAGGTTGAAGCTCTAACCCCCAATGTGACTATATTTGGAGATAGGACCTTTAAGAAATTAACCAAGGTCAAATGAGGTCAGGAAGTTGAGGCCCTAATCAGAGAGGACTAGAACCCTTGTAAGAAGAAGATGACAGAAGACGAAGAAGAAGAGAGTTCTCACCAAAACCCAGCCCTGCCAGCACCTTAATCTTGACTTCAAGCCTCCCATGAGACTTCGAGAGCTGTGAGAAAATGCATGTCTGCTGTTTAGGCCCCCAGCCTGTGGATTCTGTCATGGTGGCCCCAGCAGATCAATACAAATACCTACTATGTGCAAAGTCCTCTGCCTTTGTCAGTCACAAATGAGGATCCCTGGAAAATTTCTGTGGGATTTTCCTTGTTTGAGACCCATTCTTTGAGTCTCCTTAAGTATCATTTCTTCTGTGACCGTATGGTTTAAGATAAAATTGTGGCCACCCAGAAGTTTTGAGAGAAACCACCACTATCCTTCATTAAATGCCACTTCCTCTGACTCCCCTTTCTCTCCCCTAAATTCAGAAGTTTGTGCACCCATGAGATAAGTGGGAGAAGGGTCATTCTCAATGCCCTGAGGTACAGGCTTTCCGCACAATCCTGTGGTCCCCTGACAGGCTGGGAGGAAGAACGTGGGTTCTGAAGTCCCCAGATCTTCCCAGTGCACTGCATGAGTGTATTAAACTTTCCAGTCTTACTTAAAATAAAGCTCCTAAGAGACACATACATCACTTCAAGTTTTCTCAGAATTGTAATGACCTTTTTTTCTTTCAAGGGTTTATTTTCAGAAGGGTTTTGATACTTATCTCCAAATTAAGAGCTTTGTTTAGAGAGTTATTTAAATCAAGCACCATTATGCCTCTGAGCTGCAGTGGATAGAGAGTTCAGCTTATATATACCAAAGTGGGGGGCCCCTGGGCTGTGGACAAAGTAGCCTTTGGTACCTGTCTCTGTGATCCCCCCATCCCCCCAGATGCAGGAATGATGCCACTCACAGAATCTTTCATCTTACACTGATGTCCTGCTCGGGGGTGGAAAATGGGGCAGGGATGTCAGCCTGGAATGTTCCAGATGACTCTGATGGGCAAGCAGAGAGGCTCCAAACACAAGTCCAACAGGGAATGACACCGAGAGCAGAGAGTCAGGATTCAGGGAGGTGGCAAGATGGGAAACTTACTCTCAGGAGAGACTATCATGATGCGGGGTATTCTTTTCTCTTTGCCCTTAATTTCTCAACAAAGTCAGGAAAAAGGAAGAGAAGGAAAAGTTGAGAAAGGAAAGTGTTGAGCTCTTTTAACAGACAGCTCTATTTTGTGGATTAATAATTCATAAAGAACAGTGAATTACTACCCACAAGGATTAAGAGCTCACAAGCAGCATGTCTTGGCTACCTAAAGTGGTCTGAGCAGGGAACTGAAACAGAACATCTACTGGTCTTCAATGAGGTCTAGAACCATTCATCATGTAGGCAGGCTGTCCACAGAAAAAGTTTAAATGACCAATCAAGTATGAGAGTGACTCAACCTCACCACAAGCTATAGAAAGGCAAGTGGAAGATAATATATATATTTGCATCCCGAAGTTTACAATTTTTAAAAAAAGATTTTATTTATTTATTTTAGAGAGAGAGAGATAGAGATAGCAATAGCACAAGCTGAGGAAGCAGGCTCCCTGCTGGGCAGGGAGCCCAATGCGGGGCTTGATACCAGGACCCTGGGATCATGACCTGAGCCGAAGGCAGGCGCTTAACCGACTGAGCCATCCAGGCACCCCCAAAGTTTACAGTGTTTAACAGTACTACTCTAGGTTTTAGTTCTGAGTGAAGTGGGCCCCCATGTGTCTTTCCCTCCCACTCAGAGGCCTATTGAAACAGCAGCAAAGATATGTGCAAGGGAATAAATTCAGTGGTGCACAGGGCAGCAGGTAGGCATGTCAGCAGAGTTTTTGACAATTCTCTAGAAGATGGAAAGCAAATGGGATCGAATTGCCAAATAAACCACAGAGGAGGAAGCTGTATCTGAGGCATAAAAGGATGCTGCAGTGAGAAAGTCAGATGCTTAGAAGGAGAGCCATCTTCCTGGGGGTTCTGGAAGGGGTGCCAAGCTCTGAGTTGACAGAACAGTTAAGTAGGAATGGAATGTGGGTTGGCCACTAGGATGACCATTTGCAAGGAGATCTGTGGAGCAGCTAACCTGGCTGCCCACCCTCACTCCCACCACTTCCCTGCCATGGGTGTGGAGCAGCTGGCCATGTATTCATCGCCTTCAGTAATGAGAGTGCTGTTCAGGGGAACTCGACAGTTGGCCAGGGGAGCGCTAGGTCTCCTCGAGTGAGGGTGGTTCCTCCAGAGCGAGGCTGTCCTTGTGTTGGCCCTGAAGAGGGGGCATGCAGGGGTTGAGGAATCATCCTCTCAGCCGGATTTCTACCCCTCTATCTAAAGTGAGTGGTGCAAGTCCATAAGCTTTACCTTTTAAAATACACTTGTCAGTATTTGTTAATACCAAAGACAACCAGAGTTCATGAAAATTAAACATTTCAATAGAAGGGCTGAAAGATAAAGTTGAGGAAATATTCCAGAATATAGACCAGAAAGAGAGTGATGGAAAATATGAGAAGTAAGTTAAAAGACATGTAGGATCAAGTCGAGATGTCCAAATCTATCTGGCAGGAATTCCAGAAAGAACAAAAAACATGAAGGGGAAAATTATTAAAGAAAAGACATGAGGGGCGCCTGGGTGGCTCAGTGGGTTAAAGCCTCTGCCTTCGGCTCAGTCATGATCCTGGGGTCCTGGGATTGAGCCCCGCATCGGGCTCTCTGCTCTGCAAGGATCCTGCTTCCTCCTCTCTCTCTGCCTGCCTCTCTGCCTAATTGTGATCGCTGACTGTCAAATAAGTAAATAAAATCTTAAAAAAAAAAAAAAGACATGAGTTTTTAAATTGGAAGGAATTGTTGAGAATTCAACAAAAAGAAGTTTTTAAAGGACCCAAGTATGTTGTCACGAAATTTAAAACATGAAATTCAAAGAGGAGATTCTCAGTGCTTCCAGGAATTAAGATAGAGTACCATAAAAGAGTAAGAATTTACATGGCTGTGGCCTTCTTGTCAGTAATCTTGGATGCCAGCAGAGTAGCTTAGTGGAACAATGACTTTGAGTACTAAAGGAATGTGATTTTCTAAATCTAGAATTATTAATCCAACCAAACTATATACCAAGTATCAGGGCACACAAAGAGTTTTTCAGTACCATACTACTCATTCCTTCAGTTAAAATATTTATACAATTATAATATTACAAAGACTGGCAATTGATTTTCAATTCTCAGAATGTCTAAAGACAAAACAAAGACTCAAACATTTATCCACTGTCTTAGTTTATTTGGGTTGCTATAACAAAATACCACAGTCTGTGTAGCTTATAAACAGTGCAAATTTATATTTCATAGTTCTGAAGGCTGAAGTCCAAGACCAGGATCAGGTGCTTGTGAAGTCCCTTTTTTGGGGCAGTCGGTTAAACACCTGACTCTTGGTTTCAGCTCAGGTCATGATCTCAGGGTCATGAGATTGAGCTCTACATCAGGCTCTGTGCTCAGTGTACAATCTGCTTAAGTTTCTCTGTCCCTTTCCCACTGTCCCTACCTGCCTTCTAAAATAAATAAATAAGTCTTTTTTTTTTTTTAGATTTTATTTATTTATTTGACATACAGACATCACAAGTAGGCAGAGAGGCAGGCAGAGAAAAAGAGAGGGGGAAGCAGGCTCCCTGCTGAGCAGAGAGCCCGATGTGGGGCTCAATCCCAGGACTCTGGGATCATGACCTGAGCCAAAGGCAGAGGCTTTAACCAACTGAGCCAGCCAGGCGCCCCTAAATAAATAAGTCTTAAAAGAGAAAGCAAGAAAGATTACTTGTGTGTGTTCTCCAGTAAGATGAAAGAGGAATCCAAGAAAGAGAAAGTCATGGAATCCAAGAAATATTAGAAATAACTTAAAGGTAATAATAAAAAAAAATGAACATGGCAGCAACTGGTACATACCTAGAAGACAATGAGATAAAACTAGGCCATTCAAAATTGGTATGTTTAAGAAATTGGATATTTTTGGGGCGCCTGGGTGGCTTAGTGGGTTAAAGCCTTCGGCTCAGGTCATGATCCCAGGGTATTGAAATCGAGCCCCACATCGGGCTCTCTGCTCAGCAGGGACCCTGCTTCCCTCTCTCTCTCTGCCTGCTTCTCTGCCTACTTGTGATCTCTGTCTGTCAAATAAATAAATAAAATCTTTTAAAAAAAGAAAAGAAATTGGATATTTTTAATGATATGGCAATGAGGATATGTGCTTCTATTGTTAATTTGTTTAAAAAAGAAAAGCAAGTAGAAACCTTAGCAAAAAACAAAAATCAGAGGTAAAATCCTAGTCCAAATAAGAAGCAACCTAAATTAAGGTATAGTTGTGAGAAACTGATTAGGGTAAGAAAAGAGGACTTATTTGATTTTGACTTTTGAAGATTTTTTTTTTAACATTCTTTTTTGAGTAGCTTAGGATTATTTCCTTCCTTGATTCTTCAGTAAATAGTTTTTATATATTTATAGTAAAAAAAATTTCTTATTGATTTTCAAATTTTGGAATAAATTTTTTGAAAAAGCATGAAAGACTTTAACTTTGATTTCAGGATAGACTAAAACTATTGCAAACCCAATAAATATATAAAAGGAACAGGGCAGTTATGACAGAAGACAAGAGGTGAAGGAAGTAGGGAGAAAAGGTTGGAGGGGAGAGGGAAAAGAGACAGTTTCTTCAATTAAATAATGAGGAAAAGTTAGCACAAATCCTCATGTGCAGCAGTCAGTAAATACTGTAGGAAGTTGATAAATCAAGAAATGGAGATATAAACATTTATTTAGTATTTTGTGGCAACCATCAGAAGAACTTGAATCAGGGTGGCTGAAGCTGGTTACCACAGGAAGTGGAACAGGGTAAGGAGGGCAAAAAGGAGATTTTTCATAATGTTATATACTATATGAATGTAATTTTCATCACAAGTAGGTATTACTTTAAAAATGTAAATGGAGGGACACCTGGGTGGTGCTGTCGGTTGAGCAACCAACTCTTGCTTCTGGCTCAGGTCTGATCTCAGGGTCAGGAGATCAAGACGGTGTTGGGCTCCACACTTAGCTCAGGGTCTGCTTGTGTTTCTCTCTCTCTCCCCAACAACCCCTAATGCGCTCTCTCTCTCTCTCTAAAATAAACAAAATAAATCTCTCTCGATATATATATATATATCGAGAGAGAGATATTATTACAATATTACAGTATTGTAATATTAATTAATATTAATATTAGTATTAAAATTAATATTAATTACAATAATATTACAAGTGTTGGCACTGGTGAAGAATGGAAATTGAATTGGTCCAAACTTTTCAGAGAGCAATTTTGACATATTAAAAAGAATCAGGAAAAAAAAATAAAATAAAAATAAAAAGAATCAGGTTCTCCCTCTAATAATAATATTGTATAAGTTTCCAGTCCACAAAAATGATGTAGAGCAGCAGCTGGCAAACCAACCAAGAGGAGACAGCAGAATACACAAGGGTCCTTCATTGCACATGAGCGTGAATATGCACACACACAAGTCACATCCTACCATGTGTCTCACATATTGACTCATAAGAAGAAACATCAGCTACCCAGGTTCTTCAGATTCTCCTATCTCCAGCTTCAATTCTTTCTGGTGATCCTTACATGGATGGCTGTCTCTGCTTTATATCTTTATATGATATATCTTTATATGACTCATTTTATCCATCTTTATGTGACTTTATATATCCATCTTTATATGACTCATTTTGGTTTGCTTTTGTGGAAGCAACTAGCTGGAGAGCTGGGACTTGTCCCTTCTGACAGAGTCTGGGGTTAACCACAGTGTTCCAAAGCCCATGGGCGCTGGCCAGCCACTTGGAGGCATGCCATTGAGTCTGTTTGTCCTCTCCTTGTGGTTACTCAGAAGAGGCCCTGTCTGTGTTCCAAATGTGGTCAGCCTATTAGAGAGGCATCCCCCGTGGCCTGACATGGGCACTCTCCCTGTGTCATCATGATGTTATGGGAAAGAGAACACCATTGCCTTTGGACAGCCTCGGCAATAGCTGTCCATCTTGACTTGAGTAGACAAGCCAGGTTCTTCCCATGATTTGATGATGAGACTCCTGGGAAATGCGTATGGTCAAACTACAATTTTATAGAGCAAACAGTTAATATAATTATTCACAGCAGCCCTTAATCTCTATTTTTGATGAGAAAATGTTGCTCAGCCGTGGTAAAGTCAATTTGTCCATGATCATTCTGCTAGGAAGTAGTCAAGTATAGATTAAAATCCAGGTCTTCTGATTCCTAATCTTTTTTTTTCCCCCCACACCATTCTATTTCTTCTTTCTTTCTTTCTTTCTTTCTTTCTTTCCTCCTTAGTGTGAAACTTGTTGGCATTAGATAAAATCTTTACTCTGTTTCGGAGTTCTGTAGAAATCTCCATTCTTTATGGTAATATCGAACATCTCACTTTGTTCAGCTTTGGACTAGATCTCAAATTTGCTACTAATGACTGTGGGCTGTTTCCAGTTCACACAGTATCTCTGAGTTTCAGTTTCCTCATTTGTAAGATGGAGATACTAATATTTATCTCCAGGGAAACTTCACCAGGATTATTTCAAGTGATATAATTTACAGCAGGTGCTAAGTCAGAGCTCAAATGGTGGTGATGGCGCTCGTCAATATGGAGAGAATGATTTTAAAACATTTTGGAGCATTAAAGAGCCTTTCCAAATTTCCTCTTCAGATGAGTTCCTAGTGAACTTCTCTCCCGTCTTCTAGGATGTCAACTAATCTTCACAGTAATAGCTTGAAAAGTTGCTAGTTATACTACTTTGTTAAGATGGCAATTTTGAGTTAGCATCTCTCTTGCCAAAAGTATGTAGAAGTGTTATGTATCAGGTACTGAACATCCAGCACGAGCATAAAGCAACCAGATGACAGCAAATCCCATTCTAAACGTGGTTGCTCAAGGAGGTACAGAAGGTGGTATAGGGCATTTTCCATTGATGGGATAGTATCCTTTGCAGCAGGAAGAGAGCCATTTGTTGAGGGTCAGAATCACAGGTCTTCAGAGAAGGGGGTAGCATCTGTACTTGGTAAATTCAGCCCTTCCAAGTTCCCAGAAAAACAAGTTGAGACTATTCATAACAGATTCTGCATGTTGGAAAAAACAAATGTCAGACAAGACCATGAACTTCTGGACTCTTCAAAGGCAGGCAGGGGATGGGGCGGAAAGTAGGCATCTCATCTGCAGTGAGAAGACTGTGGCATTGGCTCCAGTTATCAAAGGGTTGAAAAAGTTTAGTCATTGCCTGTGAATTTGGGTAAGTCCATGAAAACACCAAATGCAGAGGAAAAGAGAGGAGCAAAGGTACATGTGCAAATAGAAGATAGGTGTAGTTCACTTGAGACTTGTTCTCTGTGGTAATCTGAAGTGACCATACCCAAGTGTAAATATGGGTTAGGCCTAGGGTCCCTGAGTGCAGTGAGGCTCACAGAGGGGCCTTGATTAGATGTCTGCTTGGGGGAGCTCTGAGAAGTCAGGCCTTCAGAGGCCCTAGGGGTAAGAAGCCTGCTTGCTTCTTAGAAGAAATGAGGATAGAATTATAGTCTTGATCTTCAAATTCTTGAAGTAAACGATAGCTATTAAGAGTGTACCAACCCTGAGTAGGGAAGAATGAAGCAGAAAGAGGGAATTCCTCTGGCAAGCTGGGAAATTCTCTCTGACTAATCAGATGTGTTGAAGGACTTGAATATCTTCAAACCCAAGTCAGCATAAATGCTTTGAGTAGGACTCAGAGCTTAAGTAACCTGAGCTCATACATTTAAAATATTGAGAAAGTTAATAATAGAAAATGAAACAGGAAAAAAAGCATAAGTCAAAACTTCAGAGCAGTGGTGCTCACAGAGAAGAGAGGGGGAGCAATTTTACCCCCTACCTACTTCCAGAGGATATTTGACAATGTCTAGAGACATTTGGGGTTCTTACAACTGGGAGGAAGTGATATTGACATCTAATGGGTAGAGATGGGAAGAGATGTTGCTAAATATCCTACAATACACAGGACAGCCCTCTACCCCCAACAAAGAATGATCTGGTTCAAAATGTCAATAGTACAGATGTTTAGAAACCCTGGTTTAGAGCTATCATCCTTTATGCCACATATATCAATCATTAAACAATATAACTAGTTGAGTGAAAAAACACCACAGGGGAGAATAGAGGCTTTTGCTAGAAACTGAATAAGTCATGTGATTAATATGATCATTGCAAATGAGAAATCTTAGCTTTCCCCCACAAATCCCTTACCCTAAACTTTTCAAATACAAAGTAACATTAATTTTATAGAATCATACTAAAAGAACTATACAAATTTTTATAATGGCATTTTGACAGCTTTCAGACATGTATTTTTTTTTTTTTTTACTTAGAAGCAACAAATTTATTTCTCACCGTTCTATAGGATGAAACTCTAAAATCACGATGCCAGCATAGTCAGGTAAGGGCCCTCTTCCAGGTTGCAGGCTTCTCATTATATCCTCCTGCGTTGGAAGGAGCTAGAGATCTCTCCAGAGCCTCTTTTACAAGGGCACAAATCTCATTAAGGGGACCCTGCACTCATGACCTAATCACTTCCTAAAGGTCCACCTTCCAAAGGGCATCTTGTTGGGCATTTCTGTTAATACAGAAATTTGGGAGGAACATAAATATGTGGACCATAGAAGAGATAAGAATCTTCTTCAAAGAGAATAATAAGAAAAACTATCAGTTTAATAGGTATTAGCTTTTTTATCCCTGAGCCCAGGAAATTTGCAGATTTCATTGGACTTTGGCCCACAATTAGTTCCGTTGTATATTCATAAAGAAATATACTCGTAAGTTTGACATTCTTCTAGATAATTTATATTCAGCTTTCTGTTTTCACACTCCTTCCATACTAGAGAGTAGTATGGCAATGCATCTTTAATGGGTAATAGAGCAGTACTGTCAGACATGTATCATTACTTTTAGTTTGTAAATCACATGAATTGCCTTATTTAATGTTTATAACTTGGTATAATTAACCCAATTTCATAGACTCTGAGAGGTTAAATTTTAAGTTTTTGGACATCTGCTATGTGCCAGCCACTGTGCTAGGCACTGTGGTTGTCACCCAGACCGATAAAAGCTTAGTCTTAAGACGCTGGAAATCTCCTAGGGGATACAGAGATGTGATACATGTAATAATAGAAGTATAAACACAGCCATGGGAGAATGGGGGAGGAAACCGAAGTCATTTGCCTGAGGTTTACAAAACCAGTAATTGGCAGATCTGGAACTTGTCTTAAGGTCTTTTGAGTCTCAAGTAAGTTTTCTTGGCGTAACAATGTAACTCCCTTATCTTTTCAGAGATGTAAAAACAAAACTGAAGAAAATCATTCAAAAACACATCCATAAATTACGGAGTGGGCGAAGCATAGAGACAGTGTTAAGAGGGTGGTAGAGAATTAAAAGGGAAGATAAGACCTAGCCAAAACAGAAATACAAAGAGGCTGCTGGCTTCAAACCCACCACTGGGCTGCTCTTGAGGCTTGCAGCGGTATTGAGAATCAAGTTTCCCCCCACCCTCCCCTCCACAGCCACCACCCCCAGAACGATGTGACTTTGAGTTGGAGGAGCAGGAAACAGAAATCTCTTGTGGTTGCGCTAAGTCCCTTCAAATGTCTCCAAGCTTCCCTTCCTCTGGAGGAAGCCCCATATGAGGAATTCTCCATTTAAGGAGAGTGTCTTGGTGAGTGGGAGGAAGACCTAACAACCGCAGGTAAATATAGGGGAAGACACAACAAGTGGCCGCCTCCTCAAGGAGTCAAATTCCTCTGGTCAGTTCTTTCTTGTCTCTCTTCCTCCCCCAAACCTGGATGCAAATATGAAGCCATGGTTCACTCCCCATTACTCATCCTGACAAACAAGAAGCTGATTCCAAAGAAGTATCATTTTGCAGCTGTGCTCTCCGGTTCACTTCCCAGGAGACGTGCTTTCTGCCGTCCCCACTTGCTTCAGTGTCTAGGAGACCAGCACAAATTCAGGCGGTGCAGACTCCCTGCACTGGAGGGCGCCCTGCCGGCCTGGAGACTTGGATGCACAGGGACTGAGTTGCTCCCTTTGTCCTTTTAGGCAGAGAGGGGTGTGATGGGACCCCTGCCAGTGACACAGAGTACTCATTTTTTCACTCAGGCCAGAGCTTTGTCCCTGGGGGACAGAGCAAGAGGTAAACACAAAACCTGATTTGCCCGTGCTGTGTGGAACCAAAAAATTTTGTTGTCACAGGCCACTCCCTCTCTCCCTCCCTCCCCATCCAATTCCGTGTTCCAGAGGCTGGGCTCCCACAGGGTTTATTCTGCACATTGTTGCTCCACAGTGGACACAGCTGACTGGACCAGAGCAACCCCTGACCCGTCTGGACTACTCACAACCTCTCCTGGGGATCTGTGGATGGTGTCTCGAGACAGTGTACACACGTCAACTGGAGGTTTTGCCCCTTTGCTCTGTGTTAAAATTGCCTGGGGAATTTTCAAAACACACACACACACACACACACAATCTGTCTATACTTGAGCCTGCTCTGAAGAGCCTCCTGGTACAGCTCAGAGTGGTGCGAGCGCATGGAGGAGCAGACGGGGACAACGATGTGGACCCTCAGAGAGAGGCTGGAATGAGAGACCGAGCGAGGCTCTAGAAAGAGACATCAGTGATCTCGACTCCTGACAGATTTCTAGTTCTGGGTTCCAAACATACTCAGGCCTCATTGTAGCTCCTGCTCTTCAATCTTCCCTTCCAAATGTTTCTTCTGGAGCTACTCTGAGTAGCTTCTATTACATGCCACAAAATGGAACTTCACCAAATCCCTCACACAACCCATCTATCACCAGCCCCTGAATATGCTGATTTTACCTCAGAAATTGCTCTTAAATCTCATCCTTGTGGATTCTTCAGAGGGGTTCTTATCCTTACCCTCCCTAACTCAACTCTCTGGTCTCTTCTCTCTCATCCAGCCTCCATATAAAACAGATCTAATTCACTCACCTTCAAATTTAAAGCCCTTTATTGGTTCCTCATTGCCTGTTAAAAATAACAAAATAGTTCTGTATAAACTGACCTGTAAAAGTATCTTTATTATGTCACTAAATGGAAAAAAAAATTGAGGATCATTAGGATATAGGGGTAGAATACTTTATTTTTTTTAAATGTGGTTTAAATATGTATAAAAATTCCAGCTTAAATTTAAGAAAAAGAAGGGACATTTTCTAACCATTAGCAGTAGTTTCCTCAGTGGGATTGTTTTGGATGGACAGAGAGGAAATTCCCATCATGTCTTACTTTTATAATTTTGAATAAATGATGGGGAGTATGGTGATATTAAAATTGTCCTATGTTCTTCCAAAATACTTAAATGTCCAAGGTCCTTTGAATTCTGGCTCCCATATACTTCCCAGAATCCTCTCCTACTTGCCACATGCCTTCTGAGCTTTTCATTCTTCCCCGAAGCCAGCATCCCCTCTCATGCCCAGCTCAGATATCGCCTCTGGGAAGCCTTCCTGGACTGATCCATCCCTGAGCCATGTCCGACTTAGTTGTTGTGTTTCAGTGGCCCCATGGTCCCCCATTTCTGTGTCTTCCATAACACCACAAACTGTGTTATAGCTGATGTATTTCTCTCCCTTGGGGGATGAGGGCTGAAGTTTACTCATCTCTGGCTTTTCCGCATATAGTAGAGAGTGGGACTAATAATGGCAGCACAGGAAATCTTGGTTGGTTGAATGAATGAATGAATGAATGAATGAAGAGTGAATCAATGAGTGAATGACTGACTGAATGAGGGAATGAATGAATGAGTGAATGAATAAATGAATGAGTGAGTGAGTGAATGAACAAAGAAATGAACAGGTTAACAGGCCCTTGCCCACAAGGTAGAGCCATGATGCAGTTGCAGCCTTCCCTGTCTCTACCAGATAAAGTCGACCAATCAGAGCTCATCCCAGCCCAGTTCTTGAGCTGTACTCCAGCTCAGAGTTACTGCTTTTCACCAGCTTGCGGGGGTAGTTACCAAGCTGGGTTAGTAATTGTTGATCAGGCCCTTTACACGTCACAAAGATCAATTAGAAATGTATTTTTTTTTTAGATTTTTTTTTTAAATTTATTTGACAGATAGAGATCACAGGCAGGCAGAGAGGCAGGCAGAGAGAAAGGAGGAAGCAGGCTCCCCACTGAGCAGACAGCTCGGATGTGGGGCTCGAACCCAGGACCCCGAGATCATGACCCGAGCTGAAGGCAGAGGCTTAACCCACTGAGCCACCCAGGCGCCCCTAGAAATGTATTTTTTTTTAAAGATTTTTTAAAAAAATTTATTTGACAGAGATCACAAGTAGGCAGAGAGGCAGGCAGAGAGAAAGAGAGGAGGAAACAGGCTCCCTGCTAAGCAGAGAGCCTGATGCGGGGCTTGATCCCAGGACCCCGGCATCATGACCTGAGCTGAAGGCAGAGGCTTTTAACCCACTGAGCCACCGAGGTGCCCCTAGAAATGTATTTCTCATGGTTGGTGGCTAATAATGTAATCAGGAGGTTATGCCTGTTCTTAAAAAAGTGTCTAGGTGATGGGTCTGAGCTCAGGTCTGGGTATTTGCTCCCCCCACCTCCAACGCTGTACTCTAAAGAGAGCTCCTTAACTGCCGTGCCCCTGACCATCACCACCCCCCACTTCCAAAGAGGTAAGATTCCGTACTGCTGGGAGAGAAGCCAAGTGGAGCTATGTGCTAAAACCATAAGGGAGTAGGAGAATGGGGGTGGAGGACAAAGCACAGAGAGTAAGAGTTCTCTGCAGGAGATGAGCCCAGCCTCCTCAGAGCAGCTATGAGCATATGAGACAGAAAAGAAAGTTCAGGGTATGTTTCTGAGTGCCTGTCTATGTCTGTCTTCTGTAATGACCTGCAGGAGGGACGAGCAAAGAAGGAAATTCCTTTTAAATTACATGCTGACTGTCGTCCTGTGCTTAAATGTGGCACAGTGCCAAGGCCAACACCCAAGAGTCTAAGTTCTGTGAAAGTGGCACCCAAAAATAGGAAAGAAGGAGCTGCAGAAAGACGAAGCTGTGCCTTTCGGTTAGGGTTCTGCTAGCATCCCCAGGTGCCTCTGTCACAGAGAATGGAGCCAGGACAAGCAGAGGCAGCAGAGGTCCCAGTGTGGGTTGGTCTGGCTTCCGGGAGGGAGAGAGCCTGGCCAGTGAGGCACTAGATCTTGGAGATGGAGAGGGGGACCACTCAAACAAGGCCCCCAACCTCCCCATTCACTGGGGTTTTTAAGCCAGGGGTGTCCAGAAGCCCATAGCGGCCGGTTGGAAGAAGGAAGGGGAAACTGGGAGCAGGTTGCAGACTGACGTGGGTACTGTAAGGCCACCTGAAACTAGCCAGGCTCCCACACAGACCACAGATGCCCCAAGAGCTGCCAAACCACTGGGTCACAGAGACCACAACTGGTAGGTGGTGGTCTTGGGGCAGCTGAGTTTCTAATACCTCGACAATAGTTTACTGGAAGAGAAGTCTCTGCGACATGCTCAGAAACCCTGTGGCCCCTCTGCCAATGGCTGCTGATTTTAAGATTAGAACGGAGAAGATCCACTGGGGCAAGGTCAACATGAGAGAGACAGTGGCTCTTGGGGGGTAATTCACTATGGGGAGAGGGGCTCTTGAACATGGCAGCTCCTGTCATCCAGGCTTATGATGGAAAATTTGAACTTGGGTGAGGGAATAACAAAGGCAAAGCAAAGCGGCTCAATGAACAGAGGCAATGTCTTAGATAGGAAGCAGTCGGGTGCACTGAACTGTAAAACCAGGAGGGCTAGGGTGGAGGCCTTGCTCACCCCTGAGATTATAAATACCACTGGTCTCCTCATCTTCTCATGTGAAAAACAAGATCTGTGCCATCTTCTACATGGAAGTGGGTAGCACGTAGTGTGCATTCATTCTTTGAGTCATTCTATAAAATACTGGGCACCTGCTTGGTGCCAAGCACCAGGCTAGACCCTGGGCACACAGGCGAGCACTTAGCTGTGGTCCCCTCTCTTACGGGGCTTTGTTGTACTGGACCAATTAAAATACTGGTTCAATCTGGATGCTTTGCTGCTTGCCTTCCCCCTCACCCCCACTTCTTTCCTGTGGAATGGGCTTCAGCCAGTACTTTCAGAAATTGTTAGCAGGGAAGGGAAGATGCAGAACAGCACATTTTAGAACAGATAGGAAAGTGAAACTGATCTCCTGGTCCCAGCCATCCTTGCCAGCATAAGAGATTTACGGAGAAGATGAAGAGGTTCCAGAATAAAGCCAGGAAATAATTATAGCCTCCTTCCGGGCTTTCCCAAGAAAACCATAAATCTTTTCCAGGCTTATACCAATAGCAAAAAGAGTCAAATCAGCGTTTTAACAGTTCTTCTGAAAGTAGTAGGATATCTGTCAGGCTATTTTTGGAGACCAATTAGAAGGCTAACAAAGAGGACCATGTGTGCAAAAATGAAAAGAACAGTGATGATGATAAAGGTTAAAAATACTATAGAATCACCTAACGAAGGTTGCATTTACACCCGTTCTCCTCCTGCTCTGTGGAGAGTTATTTAGCTCATGTGAATGTTTGTTTTCTGTTGTTATCCATCGAGTCCCAAGCCAAGGAAACGCTGCCCAGGGTGGATGGTTATCATCTCTGGTGTGTTAGCCAGCACAGACACCGGTCGGCTGAGGTGGTTCAGGGCTGTTTGAAGACTCTGTTCTCAAGTCTCCTTTTGGGCTCCAGCTCATCTTCCACTTTCTCCATCAGGTTCATTGTCCAAGAGGTGGCCCATCAGGAACTGTTCAAGGGCTCCCTGCCCTTGGCCTTGGGGCTGGGATCTGCTAAGAGGAAGCACCGGCAGGAGGTCCTCCAGAAGGGCTGGAGGAAAGTGAGGCGGGTTACCCATTCGACTTCCTGCTCCACGGTTTGACGGCCGCTAGGTCCCTTCAGGGAAGGCTGCGTGCAGCTCTCACTGTGTGACCTTTCCTGAAGCTACGGTTCTCACTGGGTTCAGGGAGCTACCTCTCCCCACACACCCTCAGTCTTCAGTCCTAGAGGCGGTAACAGACGGAACCTGCTCAGACCTTTGTAAACAGTCCGTCCATAAACTCTCCTGCGTCAGCCCTTGGAGTATGTGTGTGCCATCTGTCTCCAGCTGGAAATCTGACTCATACACACTATGAATCGGGTTTGAGGAACTTCTGAAATTCCATTTGATGCTTATGCTAACAAAAAGGTTTTGAGCAACTACTTTATACAAATGATAAGTAAATACTGAAGGGCTTAATAATATCCAAACCTTTATGAGTTTTGGGGGTGTGCTAGTTTCTGGACTAAACAGTTGATGTGAGTTAATTATCTTAATATTCTTGTGGTGAATATGTTTTAAAAACTGTTCCCAGGCAGGCCAACCAATGTTTGTTGGGGTTCCCTATGTTGCCTGAGCCCATACCACTAGGAAGTAGAGGAGGCAGGATTCAAACCTACATGGGTTTCTAAGCTTGTATTTTATTTTTTCAATTCTTTTTTTAAAAGATTTTATTTATTTGTCTGAGAGAGAGAGAGAGAGAGAGTGCACAAGCAGGGGGAAGGGGCAAAGGAGAGGGGGAAGCAGACTCCCCACTGAGCAGGGAGCCTGAAGCAGGGCTTAATCCCAGGACCCTGAGATCATGACCTGAGCTGAAGGCAGTCGCTTTGACTGACTGAGGCACCCAGGAACTCCTAAGCTTCTATTTTGTACTTTTTCTCTTTGTGGCTTCTTCTATACACTATACACTTCTATACACTAGCTAGTATGATAGCTAGTTTTTTTGTTTGTTTGTTTTGTTTTAATGATAGCTAGTTCCCTAGTCAGGAAACCAAAAACCAAAGGAGGAGGGAGGAACTCAACCGTGTGCCAAGAATCACGTACAGAAAGCAAGGCTCTACTTTCTGAACTGGAATTTTAGTAGCGGTGCAAATGGACACAGTGCACGAACGAGGAGAAGTTTCTGGTCGAGCCAGGGATGAGAGGGGAACTCTCTGCCACTGGAGCATTCTGTGCATTGATGTGCCTCACACTGGTTAACAAACGGTCTGCCAGCTCTCCCCAAAGCCCTGATTCATGGTGTTTGCCGGTTTCTGTGGTGTGAATACTCCTACTGTGGAGGGTGTCAGGTCACCATTATGATATCCCCGAAGGAGGAGTGGGGAGACTGTGCATAGCTGGGCCATGAGAGCCCGCACAAGCACCACCAAACTTATTACAGGAGTGGGGAGTCGGGAATAGCATGGTGTGTGGGCGACTCTACGAGGAGGTAAGCTCGGCACAAGGGATGAGGAGCAGGGGCCAATGGAGTGGGAACAGGGATGGGACTGCAGAGCAGGTAGAAAAGGCCACGAAAAAAGGGGCTATGGTTGACCAGCTAGAGCCTCATTGTCCAACTTGGTGTCTACTCATTGTCCCTGAGTGTGTGACACATGGCTGGTCCACACTGAGAGGTGCTATAAGACTAGACATCGGATTCTGAAGACTTGGTGAAAATAGAATATAAAGCATCTCATTAATATTTTTATGTTGATTACACGTTAAATCATATTTTAAGTGCCTTGGGTTAATCATGTATTTATCATGTTTCTTTTTACTTTTAAAAAATGGGGCTACTGGAAAATCCCAAGCTCTACAATGGGCTTGCATTGTGTTTCTTTTAGACAGCTTTGGGCCAGAGTATATGGACATTATTCAACAGGCAAGACAGAGTCTTTGGAGGGTTTTAAATGGAGGTGGTCAGATTCCCGTAAGAATCCATCTGGTGCCGTGTGGAGTTTGCAGTGGCCATGCAGGAGGCGAACCTGGGAGCATCCAGGCCAGAGGGATGCATGAAGGCAGAGGAGGTGAATGAAGGGAATGAAGAAGGAGAGAGCAGCCTGGATTGGACAAGGTGGCCATCTGAATGTGGGCGGTGGACCAAGGGAGGGATCAAGAGTGATGGGTTTCTGGCTTGGACAACTGTCTAGATGGGAGTAGGATAAACCGAAAAGGACAGGAGGGGTGAAAATTTCCTGGGGGAGGAGAATGCATTCGGTTTCAGGTGTGATGTGTCTGAGGTGCCAGGGGACTTGCAACCGGGCAAAGGGTCTGGAATCCTGTTGGCACTGTCTTAAAACCACATCCCCCAGTCAGCCATCTCCTACCCCCTCTACTGCGATCACCCCAGTCCAAGCCACCGGGATAGCTTATCTGGATTTTTGCCATGGCCTCCTAGCTGGTCTCCTTGCTGATGCATTTGCCTTGCTTTTTCTCGAGTCTCCATCAATGGCCAAAGTAAGCTTGTTAAAAACCACATCAGAACATGGCATGTCTCTGCTCACGATCTCCAGTGAGTTCCATGGCACTCAGTGGTCATACCACTATGTACAGTGACCTAAGTCCTAACATGAGCTGACCCTGCTACTCTCTGAGCTCCCAGTACCCTTTCCCTCAGTGATTCTGCTCTAACCACACTGACTGCCTCAACGTTTCTAGAACTCACCAGGAACCCTCCTGGCTGAGAGCTTTTGCTCCCGTCACTCTTTTGCATTTCTGAGGCACTGTTTCCCTCACCTCCTTTGGGTCTTTATTCAACTATCCCCTTCTCCATAAAGACTTCCTGCTCACCCCATCTAAAATGACACTCTCCCTCTTTCCTTCCCTTCTTTTTGTTTTCATTAGCTCCTACTACTATTAGTCTCATACAGCAAGTGTTTCTTACTAGAATTAGAATTAGAATGTAAGCTCTATAAGGCAGAAATTTTGTCTGTTTTATTTTCTGCTATATCCCCTGTACCTAGAATAGTTCCTGGCACATAGTAGATACTGGATTAATATTTGTTGCATGAACCAACCACCAAGGGGTGAATACTTACGTTCTAGAAATAGACCTGCTTTGGAATCCCAGCTCTGAACTTGTCCTTGTGACCTTGGACTAGTTAATTAACATCTCTGAGCCTTATTTTCCTCTTCTGTGGAATGAGAGATTAATAAAACCTATCAGAAGAGATTGTTGTGGAGATACATCTGGTCAAGAAATATTTATGGAACCCCTCTCTTGTGCAGGGATCTGTGTTTAATGGGAATTCAATGGGATAATGATTGTGTCTGCCATATGGTAAATACTCCTTAGAGATTAGCGTTTACAGCATTAGCAGGACAGGGAGTGTTCAACAGTCAGCAGACAGGGCTGTGGGATGCTGATCTGGGAGTGAGTGTCCTGGGAGAGGCTGAGCTGGCCCGGGAGTGGGGGGTGGTGAGAGAGTAGGGGGTGGTAGGGAGGAGACAGGACTCTGCTGACTGTTGAGTTCACAGGGATGGAACCATGAGGGGGAGATGAGAAGCAAGCTGGACTTGAAAGGCTGTTTAGGGGGAAGAAGGGGAATTCTGGTGTCATCATCAGCATACCAGTGCCAGAACCCTGAAGCACAGTAGAGACAGACTCTCCCCAAAGCCACGAGTCATTCCTCCCGGGAGGTATGACACTGTGGGGGCCCCCCACAAAGAGCGAGGGGCCAGGAGAAGAACACAGTAACGTGGCAGGGTCCCACCTATTTCAGACTGGGTTAGGGCTGGACTCGAGTCCCCTTACTACTTCAAAATCCCATGAAAGAGCTAGAACCTCATTCTGGGCAGAAATGGACAATGGCTCCATTTCACCAGCCAGAGAGCTCTGAGGGGGCAGAGATCTGAGTCTGCTATCCCCTTGGCACAGAGTTGAGGGCCAAGGCACTGGGAGGTCACAGGTCAGACAAGACAAGAGAATGGAGGCCTGGAGGCCCTGTCCTCTTTCCAGACCTGGCATTGCTCTGGCCCTTGCTGCCCTGTCTGGGCCTTACCCTGGCCTTCCTGGTAGATTTTTCTGGAAGACTTCCCAGGGGCCTCTCTGCTCCCTGATGGAAATTTGGAAGAAGCCCCTGCCCCTACTTACAGGTCTGGGTCCCAGGGGTTAGTGAGCCCAGGAGAGCAGTTATTTAAACGCCGTGAGCCCCTTGGGCACTCTGGCTCCTTCAGTGCCCAGGAGGTATTT
The DNA here is from genome assembly GCF_020171115.1 of Neogale vison. Taxonomy (NCBI): domain Eukaryota; kingdom Metazoa; phylum Chordata; class Mammalia; order Carnivora; family Mustelidae; genus Neogale; species Neogale vison. The sequence continues at coordinate 80,940,576 of NC_058092.1, read as the reverse complement.
CCCCTCAGAAGGCTTTGTGAGGCTAGCATTTCCACGACACACCTCAGGAGCCCCGTGGCATTATGGTCCAGAAGAGGCTGAGAAGTCAAACCCTCTAGCACAGGTGCAATCACAGACTTGGTGCCTTCCCCCCTTACTCCCCCTTAACCCTCAATAGTACATGTTGCATGAGAGACCCCTGCAGTTCAACACATTGTCAAACACTGAACTCCTCTGTGGCCACCACCTAGGTCATGAGGGGAACACTGCCGGGACCCAGGACCTCCCCCTCATTCCTTTTGGATTTCTCTCCCTTGCCTCCCCCTAAAGGTAATGCCTCTGCTGTCTTCTGGAACAATCATTTCCATGTTGTGTTGGTTTTTGTTTTAACAAGGCAGCACAGCGCAGTGGTAAGAACGTGGATTGCGGAGCCAGGAGTTCATTCACATCTTGCTTCCTCTCCTTACTAGCGGGGTGTCCTTAGGCAGACGGCCTCACCTCTCCACACTTGCTTTCTCTGTGATGTAAGGATACGGATTGAACGCAGGCTGATAAAGTTATCTGAAAGATTCAATATGAGTTCAACATGTGAAGTGCTTAGGACGTGAGGCCTTGGGTAGTCTGGCTGCTGCTCACAGCAGGCCCCCTAAAAAACAGCACTCCCCACACCCGTCCCAGAGCAAATGTGGTCCAGGGGCTAGTTCCTGAACTCCGGATTCACGGACTCACACCATAAGCTACCCAACAAATGAACAAACAAACAGGTGCACAGAGCCTGTGTGATGAAAACAGCAATGATGACAGAAGGAAAAAAGGATAGGTCAGTTCCTGAGGTTCTGGAGACAGGAGAGGCCTGACATGACGGGCAGGGGGATGAGGACAAGAGCTCCGGATGGACACAGCACCAACAGATAATGAAGAGCTCAACAGAGAAGTGTAACTGAAAGGACTCACCCTAGGGCCAAGGCATGGGAAGGGATCTGGGGCCATGAGGCCCCTCACCTCCCACTAAACTGCACCAAGGAGGTCACAGGAGGACAGCGTTTGGGAACAGGGGAAAGCTTTGGACTTGTGAACTTCCCTGCGCTTCCTTCACAACATGGTGAAGCCCACTTCCCCTTTCTGCCTTTGGTCGCATAACTGCACATTTCCAGTCCCGGCCGCTGGGTTCCAAGAGGGTCATGGCCTGGACAAGATGTGTTTCGGTTTCAGGGTGCCCTGGACAGGGTCCCAAGCCATGGGTGGAGGGGGGCCCCTCTCTCAGAAAGGAAGAGTCTTGTGCTTAGGGAGCCAAAAGTCCCCACTCCCAACTGCATTCTGGGTAGAGTTAAACTGAAAATGTCCAGCTACTTCAGAAACTCGTAATGAAATACTTAGAAATACCCCATTGGGTTTGTATGGTTTTCTTTTGAAGTTCTATGTTCTCCTTTCGCTAAACGTTCACTGCGCACTCATTCCATTCCAGGCCTTCTGCCACAAGCTTTCCATACACCCGCTTACTTGTTCTTCTTATTAGCCCGGAGCCGCGGCCCCCTAGCCATCTAGCCATCTCTGTCTTACAAAAAAAGGAGACAGAGGCATGGTAGCTTGCTCAAGTTCACATGGCTGATAAGTGAAGGGGGCTTGGCAAAGGCCATGTTCTTGTCCAGTCACTGTTCTGTGTCTCCTCACTTCCTTGTGCAACAGTCCTAGTTCTGCCGTCAGTGGGCTATGTGACCAGACATGCTGCTGTGGGTGAGACAGTGGGAGGAAACCTGCTTGTAAGGCTCAGGCCTGTGGGTCCTAGGCTGCTATATTCCCAGATTTATACTTCACTGAGGGCCTCCTGAGGATATAACCCAGCCCTGGGCACTTGGGGGCTCCAAGAGAAGTAACATCATGGCCTCGGGCCTCCTCAAAGAGTTTCTAATATAACTGGGTCACCACTGATGGTAAAGACAGTGAATGGTTAATTTCCCCAAGTGTGATCTGGACCAGAGTAGAAGGGCTCTGGGAAGGCGGCTGAATTAGTGGAAAAATGGACCATCTTGAAGGAAAAGCAAATCCTCCTTAACATTTGCTGAAAATAACTTCTCTGTTAGGCAAGAGCCAAACACACTTGTCTGGTGGACAAGTCATCACCATCTGGCTCCCGGTCACCCCAACCTGCCCAACCCCCAGCTAGGAACCTTGGGCAGCTGGTGGAGAAAGTATCAACACTTAGAGGGTGTGTTTTCTTTTCCTTCACTTCCTTGCTTCTTGCAGCTATGCATGGGATGAAGAGGGTAGACGGTGAGGAAGAACAATTGGGGAAAATAGAAGGCTAGCTGGGGTTGTGCAAAAGTCACGGGGCGGGGACACCATGCACTCAGAGGTCAGTTGCTCTGACCATGAACATCTAGGAGGAGCAGAAACACAACTTGACTGGGTTGGGGCCATGATATGGGGAACCAAAGTACTGGATTCCCAGTGTTACCAAATTTAGGCTGTCCTTGCAAACTAGAGTGATCGTACTCTAAAGTGTTGAGCTTGGTTGAGTGAGCCGAAGAGTGAGTCTTCGATTGGTCTTGACTCACCGCTGTGACAACTCAGAGCCTGTGGAGAGCAGCATCTCTCCCAGAATTCTTAGGCTCCTACCCTCTCTCTTTCTCTCCTGAGTTTCCCTAGGGCTCTTTGCCAGCTCTGTTGCTCATTCTAATGTTATAAGGGACGACACCATCCATTTCTAAGATTCTAGTGTTTGGGTCAGGCTGATGCTCTCAACTCCAGAAGTCCAGCTGGGAGCTGGGACTTGGGAACACGGCTCCATCCCCTTTGTCTGAGGACTCAAACAGCTGGCAATTTTGATTAGGTCCCGGAGGAAGAGAGAGCTCTACAGTAAGTCCAGCCCATGGCACACGAAGTCTTGCCCCTGGAGCTCCGTACACTGGAACAATTCCCTGGGGCAGGAAGTATCTGTGACAAACCAGAGCTCCATGTGTACCTGACGAGTGGTAGTTGGAGAGCTGCGGTGTGGGTCTCTAAGTTCTGGAGCAGGGGCATGCACTCAGCAGCAAAAAAATTATGCACCTTTTTAAAGTCTTGGTAGGCTACTGAACATGAGGAGAGACTGAACATCTTCCCAGAATTCATCACATAGTTTTACATCAGGAGCTATCTATCATGAACTGAGAGCTGTTATCCCCACCAAGTCACAAGGCTGGAGAGGCCCAGCCATATCTATCATGCGCTGATTGGGACCCATCCAGGATTGGGCCTGAGCAGGTTCAGAAAATATGAGTAAGCCAACTCGTCAAGCTGACCGGACTCACATATCACCTTTTCCCACAGCATTGGTGCCTCTTGGCAGAGGAGAAACAGGAAATTCAGTCCTAGCTCATGAAGGGCTTGACTTGATATGCTGGTATGAGCTGAGAATAGACTGTCTTGTGTCACAGTTCCACTCAGGGGACTCTGCAAAGAGTAGGAAGGTGGGAGAAATCTTCCCAATGGGCAGAGATTCAGGTAGTGTACCTCGTCATCCAGTTTGTGAGGAGAGAGAAACGGCTTTAGCTAAGAGTATACTGGGCATCCTGAGCTGTGGTAAGTGGTTTGGCTGCCTGGTCAGGGGTCTGCAAGGAGCAGATTAGGGTTGAGGTGATATAAGAGAAGGGTATACAGAGGAGGCCTGAAGTGTAGACATTGTTATACGTGAGTGCCCAGTGGAGAATCCCCTATAAAATCAGAGACTCAGCAGCCAGGTCAACAGGATGACTTGAGGTAACCAAGCAGCCTGCTCTCAGTCCTTCCTGGGCTAACATCATGGGTTTATGGCTAGAGCTGCCTTGGTGGGAGAAATGGGGATCATGCATATACCCAACAAGGCCTTATACCATCATGAGGAAATAGGACAGCTGCTGCATCAAGGGGATGGGGAGGACCAGGTTTGAAACATCGGGGATCCACTGGGACATGTCTTGATGCCCAATTCTAGTTGGAGATGGGTGACCATAGCAACCACACCTGATAAGAGCTTGGTAACCAGAGGTCAAGACCCTTTGAGGGTAAAGGTCTATGTCACCTCAGCAAGCAGGCCACCCAGACCAGCAGGAGTGCTGGCGGAGAGTGAGGGGTATCTAGAAGGAGTGGGAGGGGAGGGAGATGGTGACTATCAGTCCAGCCTAGGGCCTGGCAGCAATGGTGGGGGGATCTGCCTGCTTCTCCTAACAAGCCCAGGCCTGCAACTCCCTTTGGAAGACTGCCACCCGTTGCCTAGACTGTTCTGCGCATGAGCGCAGAGCCCAGAAGGGCCTGGGTATTTCCATTTCCTCAGGGCACCCCTTAGCCCTGGACTGACAGACTTTCTGAGTGCAAAGCCCAGCACCCAATGGAGACAAGCTCACAAGTTCCTCCCTTGTGACACTTCACCTGAAATCCCACAACCCTGGCTCCCTTCAGCTCCCGGGCTTGCTTCCCCCACTGTTGGGCCAGTTTCTTTCAGCAGCTGACCTTTCTAATCGCTGGCACTGGCACTTTGCTCAAGGGGACTGCTTCCAGGTAATCTCCCACTCCCTAGAAAATGGGTAACAACAGGTCGTGGTCATTGAACATTAACCACGTGCAAGGTACTGTAGCAAAGACCTTTACGTGCCCAGGTCCATTTAATCCTCTGATCAGGTGAAGTGGGCACAGTTGTAAACTCTTGGAAGCACAGCGTAGCACTTGAGAGCACATGTCCTGGAGGTGGTCAACTCTGGGGTCGAATTTTGGTTCTGCCAATGACCAGCTGTGTGGCCACTGGCAAGTTACTTTCCTCACCTGTAAAATGGGCATGAGAGTAGAGTCTATTTCATAGGTTGGCTATGAAAAGTCGAGTTAATGCAAGTAAAGCATTGGAAAGTTCTACCCAAGTATTTGCTGAATGAACAACTACTTCATACTAGGGGCTGATCAGACTTACAAAAGACTAATCAACTTGCTCAAGTTCACCCAGTGAAAGTCAGGATTCACACCCAGATCCGTAGGATTTCAAAACCTTGTGTCTTTTTTTCTTTTTTTCTTAGACTTTAATTATTTGAGAGAGAGAGAGAGAGACAGAGTGAGTGACAGAGAGCACAGGTGGAGGAGGTGAGAGAGAAGCAGATTCCCCACTGAGCAGAGAGTTCGATGCGGGACTCTATCCCAGGACCCTGGGGTCATGACCTGGGCCAAAGGCAGACACTTAATCGACTAAGCCACCCAAGCGCCCCCAAAACCTTCTGTCTTAACTCCACTCCATGCCACCTCTGGTCAGGCTGACATTCACTTCCATTCAGAAGGCCCTCTTTCCCCCAAGGCTCCCTGCCAGGCAAGACAACAGGAGGACACTGGGGCTCCCCATGGCTGCCCCTTTGTTGAGGATGGCTCTCCCTCACTCTGGATATTGCCTTGTCTTGGTGGGCTGCCATGTGTTCCTTCTCAAGGGGATCTCTCCACAGAACTATGTGTTCTTCATTTCCTCTCCCCACCCACCCCTGCAAAAAACAAAACAAACAAACAAACAAAACCCCAAACAACAACAACAAAAAACCAGAGAGACTTTCCTTTGCTCCTGAAGTGATGACCTATGGGTACTTTTTTAAATTAAAAAAATCCTTTTATCTGTTTCCCCAATTGCAAAGGTAAATGAGATAATAATCTAAAGCATATGGAAACTTGTGAGGGGGGTTGGAAAAACTCTCACTTGCCACCCATGTGGCCTTCTGAGGCCACTTCACCCACCCAGCCTTGACTCACTGGGGACGTCACTGGCCTCCTCGAGGGTCCGGGGATGACACACCTGGCAGGCCTGGTGAATGTCCTTATAAGGTAGCTGCTGTGCTAGGCGGCCGCCTCCCTGGCCTGCGCTGCAGGAGTTATGAGGCAACAGCTCCGCGCTGGGACGGGCGGGGACCAGCTGGCTCCTCGTTCTCTGGAGCCCCGCTCAGCCTGCCCTACTTCCTTTTCTGTTGGTTTGAATGTCAGAAATCGAACTCTGGGAGAACCTTAAGGCTGAGGCCATTTATTTCCATGCCTTACATTTAGCAATGGCACATCTAACTGCTGTGGGCCAGGGACTTGATTCCCATGGGGCCAGTACTTACTGAAAGGGAAGAAGCCCAATTGTAGGGCTGAGCTTCAGCCGGTCTAGGATCTGACATTAAAGCTTCTTTTTTATTTTTGTGAGGTGCTCTAGGTCCATCCAGGTCCCGGGACTTGGGAAGGGTGGGTAGAATGGAGAAGGGACACTGAACATGTAAGGTCACATGTACCAAGCACAGTGCCCTATATACATTTCCTCATCTAATCCTTGAGGTGGCCTTGGAAGTAGGTGCTTGAAGTTGTAGTGAAAAGTTTCCCTGAAATGTCTACTCCGGTTCTTCTTGGGTTTCTCTAGAACCCAAAGTCAGCCAGGAGACTCAGTGGATTATTTACATTTTAACCTCAAAGGATGTTTTCTATTTCAACCTTAGTCCTTTCAGCTCAGATCAGTCACCATGGTTTTCTTCCAGCTCAGATAACCAAATAAACCACCATGGCCAATTGCACATGCTGGATCCTCCTGCTGGTCACAGCCACCAGGAATCCTGGAGCCCAAACCCTTGCTGATCTCTGACTCCACCATCCCTCTCACTGCATCATGAGAGGCGAGGCACCCACTGCACAACCCCTGGGCCTTCTATAGCCTAATCCCTGGGCTTGAGTTTCTCACCCATGCCTCCCCCTCAGTCCTTCTGCTCAGGATCCAGCTACTTGGCTGGGTAAAAGACTCAAGGTCAGGTCGATGCCAGGGGGTTTCCTAGAGCTTCACCTTGTTTAGACAAGAGATGCCACAGACATAATTGTCTTTATGACCCAGACTAGACTAATTCCTCCCGTGGCACGTACTCTCCTAGCTCTTCTTTCCTAGCTCAGAGGACATGTTTCTCTCGTGGATGGCCGAGAGAAAATTCCACTGGGAGAACTGGAAACATACCCAGATGGCTTCTGGGGGTTTGAAATGTCAGCCGCACACCCCTCTGCAAGTTCCCCCAACCTTGTGCCCCTCAGTATTTTCTTCTTGTTCCCCCACTTCAGCCACATTGTTATTCTTGCTGCCCCCGAAACACACAAGGCTAGCTTGCCAGACAAAATAACAGGATTCCCAGTTAAGTTTAAATTTCAGATGAACAATGAATGATTTTTTTAAGTATAAATATGTCTCAAAGTATTTGTTGTCTTTCTGAAATTTAAATTTAATAGGCACCCAAGTTTTCTCCTATTTCTTTTTTTATTATTATTTTTGACAAATCTGGTAACAATGCCAAGCTCATTCCTACCATTGGGGATATGCTTCCCCAGACAGTGGCAGGACTCTGGTCTCTGCCCAAGTGCACTTTCTTCAAGGAGGGCTTCCTTGACTCCACATCTCAAAGAGAAACCCCCCCCCCCTCCATCCGCCTCTTCTCGTCTCATTTCCCTCATAGCCTTATCCCTCTTGACTTTACCTTGTACATTTATTGGTGTTGGTCTCTGGGCTAGCATGATCCCATCCTGAAGTCAGGGGTCCTTGTCCATCTTGTTCACTGTCATTTCCCCAGCGTCTAGAACGGAGCTCAGCACAATACAGTTGGGCAAAACCATTTGTAGGTCAAATGGACTGTTTGCATAATCAAAGGAGAAGAATTTTGAGTTTCCAGGGCAGCCCAAGAAAGAAAAAAGAAGAGTTCTGACATGTGTAGGAGTCCACGCAGGCGGCCGGACTACATCGGCGCGGGGCAGAGACAGGCAAGCGGTGCAATGTAGTTTCAGAACTTGGGCTATAGCACACAGACTCAGAATTTGAGCCTGGGTTCCACCACCAGCTCCCTAAGGTAAGATGCAAAGTGCTGGATGAGACGCTAGGCCTCAGTTGCCCTATCTGTTGGACGGGAATAACAATATCACCAACATCCTAGCATAGCCAGGAGGCCTCAGGGAGATCATGTGCAAAGCACTTAACACAACGTCTGACACCTGCAAGCTCGCAGGAGAGATGGCTGTGAAGGCTCCTTCAGTCCACAGCCTCGTTCCTCCCATCATGCAATTCACCTGGCTGTGGCCCCTTCGATTTCTACTGACTCTCCGTTGATGGCCATTTTCCAGAAAGAAATGTCCTTTTGTTTTTGTTCTTTTTTGGTAATCATGGCAGGAAATTTACCGTGTCCACGACAGTGACTGGAGAAGGGCCAGCCCAGTGTGCTATAGGCACTGAGGCCAGAGTCACTCTGCTGTCCTCTGAGCAACGAACTCCCTCAGAGCAACCTCACAGCCAGAGGACCCAACACAGCCACCCCACGGGGATACGTCACTCTCCCCCGGGGGCTTGGAGGTTTCCAGGAACTCGCTGATGCGGCAAGTGTTAAACCTGGGGTGTGGAGGGTCCATGTCGCCGACCACATGGGTCAGGGAGGGTGTGGCTGTGACTGCAGAAGCCAGTTTGGTCCTGACCTGTGCTGTCTCTGTGACCCTCCGAGTCCCTTGGCCACTCTGCCTCACATTCTTCCTGTGGAAAATGGGATGATATTTCCTGGCCTGTCTTCCATACAGGTTTGGATGAAGAGACTGAAGGATGAATGACAAAGAGCTTTGGCCAGGCTAAGTGACTAGAGAAAGCCCAGGATTGTCATGATGTCATCAGCATTGTCTGCCGAGGGGAGGGGGTCCCGACAGGCTGTGGATCACTGGCTCCAGGAAGAGGGGGACTCATGGACGCCTTGTACCACATAAAGACACACGCCTTCTTCCTGGCGCCAGGACAAACCTCACTCAGAGTCGTACCCCCATAGGGATAAGATGACACAAGGCCCTCAGACCAGGGAGCTCCACCAGCACATCCCCGGGTCAGGTCAGCCCGTGTGTATCTGCCAGATGTGCAAAGGCAGGAAATTCGCCTCAGCTCTGAGTAAACATCTGTGCTCTTGGCCATATTAGTAACTGGCTATGCTTTGCTAGGACTGGACACGTATGGGAAAGTCCTATGGTTGCCGGCACCAGTGAGACCGACAGCAGGATCCAGCCCCTCTCCTATCACAGGCTCAGCATTTCTGGAGACTTCTTAGGTAGCAGCACTGACCGGGGCCAAATGATGCATCCTGAGGCAGACAGACAGGACCAGAATGTACTGGTGCCCAAGGCCTCAGGCTGGGAGCCTGGCCCAGCCTGAGAAACCAGGTCACCCCTGAGAAGGAACTTTCTTTTCTCTCCTTTGGAAGCTCATTTGTCAGAGTTGTCCCCAGATGGCAGGAGGCAGGGTCCCTGTCAGGTGCTGCAATTTCACACACTTGTGAGGCCAATATTAGTCAAATGGCTGCTACACTATGTATTAGATGCTAGGAAGATGTTAATGAACAAATCAGAATTTGAATTTCCTTTTCTTCATGGAACTTGCATGACAGACAAGACAAGAAGCAATCAGTCACTAGATTATGATGTGTGTTAGCAGATGATAGATGATGTGGACATAAGCAGGATCAGGGGAGGTGGGAGTGAGGGCAGGGTGGGAGGCAGCAGTGAAGAAGCTCAGGGAAGGTTCATGGAGAAGTTACCAGAGCTGTTGGGAGGTGAGCACTGGAAGAGGACCGTTCTAGGCAGGGGGAGCTGGCAGGACAAAGACTGATGCCTTGGCCACCGCCCGGTGTGTTTAAGGAACAAGGGGACCAATGGCTGGAGACTGGGGAGTGAGAGAAGTCTTCTTCTTCAGAAGACCAGCAGGCCAGGCTCGGAGCAATCCCGGTAGGTAGCAGCAGGAGGAAAGTGGCTCCAAACCAGCTGGTGGCAAGGCCTGGCTTTGGTTTGTGTCCTTGAAGACTCTATAGTTTAAGGATGCCTTCTTGAAGAAAAAAAAATTTACAAATATGAAATTAAAGCACAGGGTTTTTGGAAATGCAAGCAAGGGGCCCTGAAGCCTGGGTTCCTTAACTTCCTGCTGGTGGAGCAGAGGACCTGGGGCCTGTGCTTGGGATCACCCCAGAGCACCCCACTCACCTCTCCTTTTCCCTCCCCAACAGTGCTGCCCTCTGTGACTTTTTTCCTGCCCAGACTTCCCAGACTTCCATCTCAACCAGAGGTTGCATGCATAGAACTAGAGACAGAGAGGAGTTGAGTCTACAGTGGGTCCCAGCCGGGCCAGCCCACAGGGACAACAGCGACAGTGAGGGTAGGCACCCAAGTCCCTCCTCGGAGGGAAAAGACAGAACCACTTGTCTGAAGAGAACATTTCTCTAATTTTAGTGGTTCTGCTCCCACCTAAGAAGAGAGATCAGGAGGATAAGGCACACACCATGAAAGGAGGCATGCTTCTAGACCTCCCCCCACCCCCAACAGTAACTTTCAGTGGGGAGGAGGGGAAAAGGAAGTGGCAGGGATGGGCTGCACCCCACAAACACAAGTGCTTGTCTCTCTTGACCTACTGGGTGATCCCCATCATGGGGGGGCCCAGACTCTGCAGAAACCTGGAAGGGATTGGCGGACAGGAGTGGAGAAATCCGGGGCTCACTTCGGCAGCACATATACTAAAATAGGAGTGGAGAAGTCCGGGGGAGAGAAGGGCAAGGCTTACACAGTATCCCTTACTAACTCTCAGCAGTGGAAAGAATCCAAGATGTGGGGAGAAGCAGCCCTTCCTTCCTCTACAACTCATGGCTGCTCAGGGGCCTTCATGCTTTACTTTCTTTCCTTCTTTTTTTTGTTCCTTCTCTTCCTCCTTCTCTCCTTTCTTGCTCACGAGAAAGGATGCCATCTAAAAGTAGCCAGTGAGTGTATATTCTTCCCAATTAAAAAAAAATCATACTTTTAAAAAAATTGCTAGCTGCTACACTTGTCCAGGTGGAGACATTTATTTTATTTTATTATTATTTTTTTATTTTTTCAGGTGAAGACATTTAAACAAGTTTGGGCATAATGTGGGAATTCTGAAAACTTTGTTTAAATGGGATTCTCATTGCCATACAATCGCTTGCCTTCTGGACCAAGTCTGTCAGCCAAGATGCATTTAGAGCGCACCTGCTGTATGCAAGTTTTCATTCTGGTCCCTGTGGGAGACTCAAGGACCTTGAACCCAAAGTCGGGCCCCTTGAGGAGTTTTTGGTAAGGTTGTGCAGGGAATGCGTAAGCCTGTAGGAGGAGTGGCTGGTGAGAATGGTGTCACTCCTGCCGTACTCCGGACCTCCTTCTCTTCTTAATTTATATGTTTCCCTGGACCTACACCTCCACCCAAAACAACATCCACCTCCTTGTAAGCTGTCAATGCCAAGCCTTTTCTCCAACCCGACTTTCTGGAGTTGGTTCCTGGGCCGCAAAGGCATGTGGCCTCTCTCCCCGCAATCCTCTCCTCACGCGGCTGTCAGGGTGGCCTGCTTGACACACGCATCCGACATGCACAGGTGAACCGGCCTCTTCAGGAGCCTGCATGCTCATTACCCTCCTCACCCGAGGCACAAGCAATGGGAATGTAACTTGTTTCTTCAAATAAAATAGTACGTCAAACACTGACTAGAAGAAGCAGATGAGGAGTGATTTTATTGGTAGACATGTACTTTATAGGCATACACGGATAACATTTGCTTGTAGAAAGCCAAGCATTCTGAACAATGAGGCTGCCTTGAAAAGCACCAACATCTCATGTTCATGGTCAAGGCTGCATTAGTTGTTTTCCAACAGTCTCGGTGTCCAAACTATTCCTGCACTGATTTCTGTCACTGGAGGTTGGGGAAGTTTGATTCATGGAGATAAGTGATAAAACTAGCAACAGCTTGTTTTTACTTTTTATTTTCACACAGCATGCCTTACGATCTCAAGATACTCAGAATTGGACAGATCCAAGATCTTGAACATGGAGTAGGAAGAAATATTGAATCTAATGTTGAATCATTGGGTGCCTGGGTGGCTCAGTGGGTTAAGCCGCTGCCTTCGGCTCAGGTCATGATCTCGGGGTCCTGGGATCGAGTCCTGCGTCGGGCTCTCTGCTCAGCAGGGAGCCTGCTTCCTCCTCTCTCTCTCTGCCTGCCTCTCTGCCTACTTGTGATCTCTCTCTGTCAAATAAATAAATAAAATCTTTAAAAAAAAGATTTTAATGTTGAATCATTAATCGTATCTAACTTCTTCCACTGATTACATTAAATGTAAAAGGTTACATCAAAAGTAGTCCAAATTTAGGACAGGTGCTCAGGCAGCATTCTTCTGACTGCACAGGTAAGGAAGTATGCAGAGAGAGTGAAGGTGATCGCCTAGGCTTTTCAGCCTCCATTTGGTTACTTGGTTTACGCCAGCAATGCCTTTGTAGTCACTGGTGTAAAAGGGTAGGCACAGACCTTAATTTTCAGAAATCACAGAGCCACAGTCTTTCTACTCACTGACACCTTTATTGAATATTTATTCGATATCATGACTCAAATTCACAGAAAAGCTTAATTCTTCTGAGTGTATCAAAGAGCATTTGCCTGGTGGCATGAATTAATGCATTGGTGGTTTCTAGTGTGTAAACATTTTTACAGGGCACATGTGATTTTATATATTTGTATATTTGTGTGTGTATATATATTTTTTAAGTTTTTATTTATTTTGTTTCAGAGAGAGAACATGTGAATGGGGGCAGGGGGCAGAGGGGGCGAGAGAATCGCAAGCAGACTCTGGGCTGAACATGGAGCCTGACAAGGGGCTTGATCCCAGGACCCTGAGATCATGACCTGAGCCGAAATCCAGAATCAGATGCTCAACAGACTGAGGCACCCAGGTGCCCTGATTACATTGATGTAAAATTACTGTTGCTTTTTAATGATTTAAGGCACATAGTTTTGGGTAGCTTAAAAAATATTTTTAAATAGAAAATCCACAGATACAGTCCACAGCTCAAAAGGTAAAAAAGAATATTTGGTGACGAGCTCCCTCCACCTGATTCCCAACCAGTGTTTTTCTTCACTGTTGTTTCTTGAATCTTACCAGAGATATTGTGTGTGTTTGGGTGGGGCGGGCGCATGTGCGTGTGCACATGTGTTTTAGCTTGGGCTGTCTTAGAAACAGACCTCGATACAAGGATTTAAATACAGCCGTTTCTCTGGGGGGAGTTCCTGCAACCTTCCTAGAGGGGCTAGGGAAGGGATGCTGGAAAGGGAGGGCAGCCAACGAGAAGATCAAATAAATTGCTCCATGAACAACCCTAGCTTAGGTCCACTGGGGGACTCTGGGAGCCGGCACAGGACATGCAGCTCAGTGTCATTTCTCCCGAGGGGAAATGAAGCTGGAGTTTTACAACCAACGACATTGTTTGAGGGCCGTGGGGGTGTGGGCAACCATCTACGTGGCCGGGCGCAGCAGAATCAGGCCGTCAGAGAAAGAGCTCAAGGAAATGCCAGGGCTGGTCGTGTAGAGTGTGCAGGTGTGCGCTGAAATGTTAAGGAGTGGGAGGTATAGGCAAGGCACGAACATTCTTCTAAAACCATTCGAGTGAGCTCTGAACCAGGCACTTGCAGTAGTGCTGTGGCTCAGCTCTGGGAAGGCCTAGTCTGAAGGTCATTGGCATTCCCTGGCACTGTGAACAAAGCCTTCGGGGGTCTGGCTCCTGTAAACTACTTCTGGTTCCTTGCCCACCTCAGTCTCTGTCAAGTGTCCAACAGTAATATAAATGATCTGGGCTGGAGGACCCCCTGGCGTCCCGGGCAGAGCACATGCCCCTGCCCTTGCCCAGAATGCTCTCTGGACCTGGGGGCAGCTTCTTCCCTTCCTCTTCCCTGCCTCATGCTTCTTGTTCTTCCAGATTCAGGGGTCTGGAAGAATCACCTTATCTTTCAGGGTAGTGGAAGCCTCACCAGGATGACGTAAAGAGTGTCTCGCTAGCCAGGTGTGTGACAGAGACTACACTCTCAGGAGGGATTATCCGCCTGTCTGTCCATCTTCCCATCTGTCTAAGGGCTTTGGGGAGCCTTCTGCTTCACCCCCGGGCTAGACCGATTTTCTGCTCTGCTCACCATCCTAGCACCCTGGGCTCACCTATGGGAGAATTCTCTTGTCTGTTTCCAGCTGTGGTGGGAGCTTCTGCTAGGCAGGAAGCAGCCTTTGCTCATCACCAAACCCCCACTGCTGTAGACTGTCAGGCACACAATACGGTTCATAAATGCTTTGGAATAGAATTGAACTGAGGGTGCTACACAGTGACCCATTTTGCATTATTTGTGGCAATTCTGAAGAAGGAGAAATGGCTGCATGGAGCGTAGGCCATGGATGAGACACACAAGCATAGATTGTTGCCGCATTCTTACAGGGAACTTGGACCTGTTCTTTCCTTGTATACAAGATTGTTTCTGCTCTTTTCTTTTTGTTTAATCAACAGTCAGTCACTCAGTCTGTAAATATTTTCTGAGTCCCTACTATTCCAGGGCACGGGGACACAGCCATGCACATATCAGAAGGAGACTGTGTCTCAAGTAGCTTGCATTTCCTTGGAAGGGGTAGAATGGTATAGAATGGGCCCTAGATATGGTATTGTTTTGAATTTTGACTTCCACATGGTCATTGATATCATAAATAACTATAATTGATTCTTGAATGTTGATCTTATATCCTGCAACCTAGCTAACCTAAGAGGGTTTTTTTTTTTTTAGACTCCTCAGAATTTTCTACATTAGTCATTGTTATCTGAAATTGAAGATAGGTTTATTCCTTTCTGATCTGAATGCTATCATGGGTGGATTAACAACTATGAGAATCATTCAGGCAAACAATGCATTTAATCCAAAAAATTCTGTTTTCTCACTCCTAGATTATTTCCCCACATCCACTGGGTGTTCAGGGAACAGAGGCTCACTCTTATGTTAGATCAAGGAAGTATTATTAGTAAAAACATCTGGAAGTAATAAGATAATGTATTATGCAGCCAAAGACAGAGCATTTGGGGACTTTTTGCCTCATGCCTCCTCCATGAGCAAGGGTCATGGAAGGGTGACTCTGGGTACTGTTTGTTCCCTTAGGTGAGGGCCACCCAGGCCTCGAGGCAGGCTTTTTCAAAGCCCACCCAGGAGAGATAAGCAACCTCTCTTCCAGGACAGGCCGAGATTATGACCTCCTGAAGGTGGGCTAGGAGCAGGCACTGACTCCTGGTCTGAGGAGAGGGTCAGCGGAGGCCTTCAGAAATCTGAGGAGGTTCTCCTCTCACCTGGAGTCCAGATGACTTTCCAGGGGCGTACGTGAGGCACCACTGTTTTCTCTGCCTCTGAGCAAAGATACGGGTCCCACAGGGTCCTGCCTGGTGTGGATTTAGGTGTGGCTGGAGAAAAGGAAAACAAGATCGAGCTCTGGTTCTCAGCAGTAACAAATCTGGGCAGAGCAAGGAGAGCTGTGTCCTTGATGCCACCAGGAAACTGAAGCCAGGTGTGGACGTCCGGATCCCAGAATCGTCCATGGAGATGTATGCGCCATGCTGTATGAGCAAAGGGATTCTGTACAGTGAAATCTCTGTTGGGGTTTTGTAATCACAGTGCTGTTTACTTCTCTGATAAAGTGTTGGACAATTCCTGGCTGGAATGTACTTAACTACTCTATGGGCCGCACTTAATCAACACATTTGTTCAAAGGGGATGTGTTTGAGGAGGCTAGAACAAGGTGAACCCAGCTCTTCCCAGCAGATGCTGGGCTGTGAAGACATTCATTTATTCTGGAATGGTAAGATATTTTCATCCAGTTTCTGGAAACAAGAGATGAGCATACTTTTTTTTTTTTTAAGCTGAGGCTCTCCTAAAAATGGTAAATTGGAAGAAAAAATTAAAGGCAAAATTTAGCTAATAGAGAGTACTAAATTCTTATTGTTTCTGTGGTCTAGACCATGCCAACCACAAAGAGCAAACCAGCTCTTATAGCAATGTTATAACAACACTTTTAATGCTGTAGAAGTGACCCTGCTCAGGGGAGTAGTCAAAGGAGTTTCATCTCTGACATCCAGATCCTAGCAGCATGAGAATTTTCAAATGAAGTCGGTGCTTCATCTCCATCAGGTGCAAGACTCACCTCCTTATACTCCATGTGGATTCCAATTTCTTCTAGGCCTCTGCTCATCTGCTGTCCATAGCACACTAACTCCTCTCGCTGCTCTCCCCAATACCGGCCCTTGGATGTCAAGTGGAGACTGTAGTCTCTAGCCCAACCTCTCTGAGTTAGCAGAGACTAGGACAAGACATGGGCTCTCCAGAAGGCTAGGATAAGTAGGCGGTCTTCTCTCCATCATAGGCTCTTCCTTAGTCGAGCCTGACATGCCCAGGATTCCTGGGCTCTCTTTTCCCTGCCCTACAGGTCCCTCATCCATCCGGAAGTATACCTGGCCCTGACTCTCAACTTGGGAACTTCTTTCATCTCTTGTCTTCCGATTTCTGAGTTTCACTGAGCCCTACTAGGAACCAATTGGGTGTGGCTGCCTATGATACCATCAACAGAGCTTCTGAAGCGAGACACCACTGCAGCTTCCCTCTGAAGCTGAACTTTAGCCGTCACAAATGACCCAGATCTGCCAGTATCTCCCTTTGGATCTCAGGACAAAGAGCCGTGGCTTGTGGAAGGTTTGATTAGCACTGATCCCTTAGCACTGCTTTGTGTGGGCCTTGCCTTCTATGCCCTCTCTTGCTGGGACAGTCTCTGAGGAAGGATGGAGTTTCCATCTTGAAGTACAAAAGGGCATTTCCAGGTGAGCTGGTTATAGTAGTGAAAAAAATCTATGTATCTAATGTGAAAAAAATCTCATGTTCAGTGGGGGATCTGAAGGTGCATTGCTTTCTTTTATTGGGGCTTATGAACCTCCTCACCCATAAAAGTTGCCCATGGTTATTATTATTTTTTTAATTTCAAAAACCCTGAAGAAGGACTTAACTTGAATATCTCTAGAAAGATTACCTCAGACAAAACTAATGAAAATGTGCCCATATGCTGTCTTGGCTTCTGAAAGAGAGAATTCTCTCCTCGATGTCTCCTCCAAACCCTTACTGCTTTTCTTGACGCTCTCATTCAGTACGATTTTGAATCCAGTGGCTAGCGACCACATGAGTTCATTTATTTGGTTCAGTGTTTCTAGAATGACTTTTCTCTTAAACTTTGTGCTTTATATCTCATTGGAGAAAGAGATTTTTTTTTGTTCACATGCTCATTTATTCCTTTATTTGCGCAACAAACATTTACTGGTTTTCTTCTGTGCAAATGACATAGTGCCAGGTACCATGAATAATAGATCACTACCCCTGCCATCAAGAGGCTCACCATCTATTGTTGGAGCCAGATAAAGGCACAGCTATGATATGTGACAGGTTATAGGTGCTGGAAGGAAGTAAGCAGGGGGGCTACGAGAGAAGGGCCTGATTCAAAAGCATTATATTCTGGGTTCAGTGGTACTAAAATGGAGTTTTGACAAGCGAGTAGGAGTTGGCCCTAAAGATTAGAGTGGAGGAGGGCTTTAAGGCAAAGTTTGTGCAAAGACAGAAAGACAATTGAGAGCATGGTAGGCTAAGGAGCATTATGGGTTTAGCCCAGCTGGAGTACAGGATAGATTATGGGGAGTGATAGAAAATCAATTGAGGAAGTGTATTAGAAACATGTTTCCAGAGAAAAAAATCAAAAGGATAGATATATATACATACAGATATATATATATATATATATATATATATATATATATGTAGGTGTATAGGTGTATGTGTATATATGTATATATCTCTGTGTGTCTGTCTATCTATCTATCTAAAGAGATTTAGGATATGAAATTGGCTTATGTGATTATGAAGCTGACCAGTCCCAAGACTTTTTGAGTGAGCTGGCATGACCCAGGAGCGCTAATGGTTTACTTTCAGTCCAAGTTCAAAGGCCTGAGAACCCGGAGAGCTAGTGGTGTGGTCTATGTCCAAAGGCTGGCAGGCTCAAGACCCAGAAAGAGTTGATATTTCAGTTCATGATTGAAGACAGGAAAAAAAGCTGATGTCCTATTCTAAAAACAGTCAGGCAGGAAAGAATTCTTTCTTATCTGGCAGAGGATCAGTCTTTTTGCTTTGTTCAGGACTTCAGCCGAATAAATGAGGCCCATCCATACTAAGGAGGGCAAACTTTTTTACCAATTTAAATTATCAATTTAACCTTATTGAAAAACACCCTCATAGAAATACCCGGAATAATGTCTGACCAAGTACCTGGGTACTCTATGGCCTAGTCAATATTAACATAAAATTAATCATAGAAACATAGGCATGAACCAATGAGAGACCATTTCAAAGACTGTGAAATAGTGGAGTCAACTTACACTACCTTCTCAAAGAGAACCAGGTTTTCTTTTTCTTTTTCTTTTTTTAAAGATTTTATTTATTTATTTGACAGACAGAGATCACAAGTAGGCAAAGAGGCAGACAGAGAGAGAGGGGGAAACAGGCTCTCCACTGAGCAGAGAGCCCGATGTGGGGCTTGATCCCAGGACCCTGAGATCATGACCTGAGCCGAAGGCAGAGGCTTAACCCGCTGAGCTACCCAGGCACCCCAGAGAACCAGGTTTTCTTAGCTGCCAGTTCGAGGAGTGGTAGATTGAGAAAATGTTCCTTACCCCCTTTTAAAATCTAAATATTTTCTTAAAATTGCAATAATGGATATCACTTACTGTGCACCTACTATGTGCTGGATGCTCACCAAACATCTCAATTCTCCTGCTAATTCTACTCCCCACTCAGTTTAGTGTTAAGGGACAGGATATCAGTGCCATCTACTTACGGGAAAACCAAGGCTCAATGTATGCTGATGTATACTGATGTATACTCATCAGTACTTACAGTACTTTAACACACTAGGTATTCAATAAAGATTTGTCACATGAGGTTAAGCTTCTTGTTAAAGACCAGTTAGTGGTGAATTTAAATTTCAAAACCCAACATCTGACCCCAGAACTGATGGACTTGAGGAAAAACTAATGAGCACAGGCAAGGAAGAAAATATGTGACTTGGGACAGTCAGACCTCTGACATTTTATCTGATTCTTCTGTGAGGTAGGACAACATGACCAAGCTTGAAAAAAATTCCAATAATTCCAACAAAGTTTGTCAGCCTCTAGTACAGCTCCTTGTAAATGACCATGAGCAATTAAACCACACATTCTAGCAAATAATGGCTCTAATTCTAGTTGACTCAGAAATTCAACAGCTCTATTCCTGGCATGGTTTTGAGCATAATTTTCTCCCTGTTATTAATTCATAATCAGATGCTTTGGTCATAACTGGGAATATGGGGACAATATATGTTTTCAGAGCTATCTGGTTGTCCTTGGACTAACAGTGTTCAGTTGGTAGAGGGTGAAGGAGGGAGAGGAGGGCTGGTTATTGATTTCACAGAACTTAATGTTGTTCAGCCTCAGTGAGATGTTTTTCAAGGGGCTAAAATTCTTCCTAGTAATTTATTAGCTATATTTGGAAGCATGTTAAGTCTTGGAGTTCACATGATGCTGTCGATGTTCCATAGCAGTGATTCATGGCATAGAAAGGAACCTTAATCACTTTTCCGAGGGTCTTCCCAACTTTCAACCCAAGGGCGACTTTGCACCAAGAACACTGAACTTGAGCATCCCTGACTGTCTCCCTTCCCTTCCACCTGTTCTATTCCCTTCCAAGGCTATGAGGAGTCTGTTTTTCATCATCAAAGAAAATACGTGGATTCATTTTAAAAGGAAATTTTGTTATTTCATTTGAGCTTGCCAAACACTTGATAAGGAAATAGCAAAAAGGACAATTCAATTATTTTAGGCAATTGGCGAACAGTCAGAAAGGAGGAAAGGTGGGAGTAGTTCGAGAAAGAATATTAACAAGGCAGAAACCCAGGGAAAGTCCCTGTTGTCTAAAACCAACATGAGTCATGTTAAACAAGAAAGGTTAATGGTTGTTCCAGGCAGGGATGGGTTGAGAGGTAGCCTTGGCCTTCAATCTAAAACTGGAAAGGGAAGCCAGAGTCTTTGTTTGGGGTCCTATCTCTCTAGCATATCATGTCTGGCTCTTCTGACCACTGCTATCACTTCCACATTCTGCCGTATTATCATCACCTTTCCCTTGGGTTACTGCAAAAGCCTACTTCCTGATCTCTCCCCTTTCCACAAGCCATGCTCTCCCCCCATGAACCCCTTCCAGTCACACTGTGCCATTGCTCTTTCTCTAAAGAATTAGCTCTCTGTGTCCCAGGGCATTTGTACTTGCTATTTCCTCTGCCTGGGAGCTCTTCCCCCAAATAATTCCATAGCATGCCTCTCATCTCCTTTAGGATTCTGCTCAAATGCTTCTTTCTTTCTTTTTTTTTTTTTAATTTTTTTTTAAAATTTATTTATTTGACAGACAGAGATCACAAGTAGGCTGAGAAGCAGGCAGAGAGAGAGAGAGAGGCAGAAGCAGGCTCCCTGCTGAGCAGAGAGCCCGATGCAGGGCTTGATCCCAGGACCCCGGAATCATGACCCGAGCCGAAGGCAGAGGCCTTAACCCACTGAGCCACCCAGGCGCCCGTCAAATGCTTCTTTCTTAAGAGGTCTTCCCTAGCTATGATCTTTGCAACTGCAACTCCTGCCTATCCCCCTTCCCTTAGTCATCTCTTTCTTGATGTATTTTTCTCACTAGCATTTGTCATGACCTAACATGCCATATATTTTATGTATTATGGTTTACCAATCCATAAGGCTGGGAATTTTGGTCTTTTTTTTTTTTTTCCCACGGTTGTAGCCCCAGTGCTTAAAAGCATACTTAGCATACCCTAAATGCATATTACGTATTTGGAGTGAAGACACAAATGAACGAAGCATTAGAGGAACAACTAACTTATGCCGAGCTGTAAGCTACATGTGCATGACAGAGAAGGCATACTGCCTGCCCTCAAGAAATTCATGATCCGTTTTGAAAGACAGTGCTAAGCAGAACTGGTAGTCAGTTGTTTTTGCTGGGAGACACAAAGATTCACTTGAAAATGCCCTCAGAAATTGAGGTTGATTTTAAGGATACCTGTGGGTTAAACCTGACCCACGAATGGGCAATCCACCAGGAGCTGGAGGAAGCACAGGGAACCTCCTCCTTTCCTTTTCTCCCACAGTTTCCCTTTATGGTAGAGTTTCTGGCCCATCTCCAAGGTGCCTACTTTGTTCTCCACCTGCCAGCTTGCCTATCCTGTTTCCTAACTCTCTTGTCTAGATCCCAAAAAAGCTGTTCTGCCTGATGTTCATTATCCCCATGTAGGGCAGAGCCCCTCACATCTCCTGGGTCACTGGGCCCACCCGAGGGTCAGCTGTCCCTGACCAGATACCCACTCTTAGAACAGCCTTATTCTGTTCCCTGAGAGACACCCAGGGTCAGGTCAATCAGCCAAGGACAGGAAAGGAATAGTAAAAGACAGTTTGGGACTCATTGAATTTTTACATGGATTACTTAGAATTACAGAAAAATTTAAAGTATAGGTAACAAAAATAGTCTAAAATCCTAGACACTATTAATATCTGGTATACCTGTTTCTTTGCACATATATATATATATATATATATATATATATATATATTTTAATGTTTTGGCTTTTTTTTAAAAGTTTTATTTATTTGAAAGACAGAGGTCACAAGTAGGCAGAGAGGCAGGCAGAGGGAGAGGAAGGGAAGCAGGCTCCCTGCTGAGCAGAGAGCCCAATGTGGGACTCGATCCTAGGACCCCAGGATCATGACCTGAGCCGAAGGCAGAGGCTTTAACCCACTGAGCCACCCAGGCACCCCATATTTTCATCCTTCTTATAAAACACTACACCCCTTTGCATATTATTTTACATTTTTGTTTTTATCACTTATTAACCATAACTCATTAACAGCTTTCCATGTCTTATCTAGAGATATACTGGTATTTAATTATTGAATAGTGTTTCATTTTGAGGACATTGAGGACAATAAATTATAATTTATTCAACCAATTCCCTATTCTTGATTACTCAGACTATACCCAGTTTTTGATGTTATGAAAAATGCTGAAGGAATAGTTGTGTTTTTTGCTGGTGTTTTGTTTTGTTTTGTTAGAAACAGAGAGAGAGCACAAACGCAGAGAGGAATAGAGAATCCCAAGCAGGTCGTACACCTAGTGCAGAGCCCAATAGGGGGCCTGACTACATGACCCTGAGATCATGACCTGAGCCAAAATCAAGAGTCAGATGCTTAACTGACTGAGCCACCTGGGCATAGGTTTTTTTTAAATATAAACCCATGAGAACTTTGTTAGAATGAATTCTGAGAAGCTGAATTTCTGGGTTAAAGGGCATAAATATTTAAAAAATAATAATACTTTACATTCATTGAATATTTGCTATATACTAACTACTTTACACATAAGAGTCACAACACACAGGTGAAGTAGACACCCTTATATCATTTGGCAGATGAGACAACATACATGGAGTCATGAAATAATTTGCCTAAGACCCCAGAAGGTAAGTGGCAGAACCAGGATTTGAACATAGGAACTCTAGCTTAGAGCCTTTAACTTCTATACAGTTCTGCCTTCCTAGGAGAGTAGGAAAAAATGTTTGTAAAAGATTAGAACCTATTAGGGCCTTGAAGGAAGGACAGCCTGCCACAAGCAGGATTTTAGCCCAATAGGCCTCTGGATAGACCACTTGCTATTGGTGAACACATTCATTTATTTGACAATGACATCATGAGGGCCACCAATGAACAATAATGTTCCCCACTGGCAACTTGGATGCAGCAAAAATGTTTCATTTTTGACCTTTTCAAGGTAGAATTTTCTTGCTACCCTCTTGAGCCCAGCCAAAGCTTCTTGGTTGAGAATATGTTGCCTTTACTCATGAAAGGATTGGTAATTTGGCTGGAGAGATGACTCATTTGTCTTACTAACCCATGTTTCTGGAAAATTACTAGGTTATACCTAAATATTATAAAAACCCACTCCTCAATTTTCAACATAACATGTTACATTTACATTTACAACATACGGTGTTTCAACATAAGTTTTACCTTAAGTGATAGAAGTGACAAGAATCAGAAAAAGGGGGCTGTCAGTGGCTTTTAAAGAGCAGACTGGCAGGGAGACAGGTGGCTCTCTACTGGGTCTCTGGTGGCTGAGTCACACATGGACAGGTGTGTGCTTGGGGTAGGATAACAAGTCTAGACTATATGAAATAACAGTCCCCCAGTCATCAGTGGTGGAACGACTAGGCGTGACCCAGAAAAGCAAACATTTCCTTTCACCTGTAGACAGTTTATGACAATGTGAAAAATTCACCTAAGAGCTTTCAGCTTCCTCATAAGTGCAGGGACCATCTATTCCTAATTAAGAATTGGTGCAAGTGGTCTGATATATAGCTGTCTAATGAGTCAGAGTAGATAGAAGACAATTTCTGGGAAAAATAGTACAGGTAGAGTGTACCTGAGTGTTTGACATTGAGAATTCTACCCCCTCCATATTTTTAAATCCATTTTAGATCTATACTTTAAGGTAATTATATAGCTAAAAGTATAAAATTATTTTACATTTGCCAGCATATACTGAAAAGACATCCACTAGGTTTATCTTTGTATTCCACCCAATTTCCTAGAACAGAGCTCTCCTTACATGTGTAGAGGGTGAGTAGCAGAGGGGAGCACCCCTGAGAAAACACCATGCCCTGAGTTTATTGACTTGTCCATCACCTTCCATCCTACCTGAGTCTCAAACCGGCCATACTTTCTCAGGCATGTGACTTTCTTTGCAGTCAGCACTGTTAGGTAGCTTTCTGCCATGGACCTGGTGCCCACCCTCCTTGGTGATGACCCTGTGCTTCCAGTGGGCTGGGACCACGCCCAGCCTCCAGAGGGTGGTTCTTGATGCAGTTAAGCCAATGCAAGTGACCCCATCCTTTTGCTATTAATAGAGTAAAGCCTGAACATGTGATTAAATTCTGACCAATAAGAAATGAGAGGATCCTGAGGGGGAAGGTTCTGAGAAAGACTAGTTCCTTATGAAAGAGTGGCAAAGGGATATTTCTTTTCTTTGACATTTTTGGTTTTCACGTGATAC
Source organism: Neogale vison (assembly GCF_020171115.1). NCBI lineage: Eukaryota > Metazoa > Chordata > Mammalia > Carnivora > Mustelidae > Neogale > Neogale vison. The sequence goes on along the minus strand of NC_058092.1, from coordinate 80,916,586 downwards.
TAGCCGTATCGCTGCCATTTTATAATCACAAATTGATAATCTGAGGACAAGCCAGTAGATTTGCAGTAAGAATTTGCAGAAAAGTGGAAAGAAACTGGGTTCTCGATGATGTTGCTAATTTGGGAGCCATTCTACCACAGAGCTTTTTGTTTTGTAAAATAAGAAATGTTCCTTGTTGTATAAGGCTCTTTGAGCTGAGATTTTCAGTTCCTTGCAGTTAAAAGTGTTCTAATACAATCCCCCAATGTTTTCACACCCAAAAAGTTTCTGAACAGCACTAGGTGATGCTGGAAATATCTAGCATCTCCTCTTCCAGCAAAAACATTCTAAAAGGCATCCTGGCAGGACACCGGTCTGGCTCAGTTGGTAGAACACTGGATTTTTGATTTTGGCGTTGTGAGTTCAAGCCCCATGTTGGGCACAGAACTTACTTAAAACAACAACAACTGGATTTAATTAAAAAAAAAAAAAACAACTTAGGAAAAAGGCAGTCTGGGGCACCTGGGTGGCTCAGTGGGTTAAAGCCTCTGCCTTCGGCTCAGGTCATGATCCCAGGGTCCTGGAATCGAGCCCCACATCGGACTCTCTGCCCCGCGGAGAGCCTGCTTCCTCCCCTCTCCCTGCCTGCCTCTCTTGCCGACTTGTAATCTCTCTCCCTGTGTCAAATAAATAAATAAAATCTTTAAAAAAAAGAAAGAAAAGAAAAAGGCAGTCTGGTTAGGAGTATCAACTATACAGATTTTCATTACTTCCTTTTGGAGGTGAAAGAAGTGGAAGTTGATTGATGTACAGTCCCAAGCCACCAAAGTAGTTCTAAGAACTGTCACCAGTGACTATATGCCCAGAATTCTTAAAAGCATGATTTGGGGCTCTAGACTTGAAATGTTGGTAGTAAGCCTTTAAGAATGATAATGTTCGGCATACCAAATGTTTCCAGGCACCAATCTATTCCACTCTGGGAGTGCCTGGAAGTTGCCAACGAATTTCACAAGTTCATTGCAATAGCATGTAGTATTTGAGTTCAAGACAAGATTAGTAATAAAAGCTCTAAGTGAATAATCTGGCTGCAAAGCTCACAAAATCACAAAACCAGTTCCATTTAAAGATAGGCAATACTGTTTGGATTAAGACATGACCCAAGTTTTATCCAAAATGACCATGAAATTTTGAAAGCAAAGAATTTTTCCATGACTTAGAATCAAATTTTTTGTTAACTTGCAGACTTCTTTGTCCTCCTTATATTTAATTCATATAGAACCTAGATATCTGATACATCATCATCCCCTGACTAGGAGATAAAGACATATTTCCTAACTTAATGTTCAATAAAATAACCCAGAAACAGTTCTTTCTTCTTAAAAACTCTAGAAATCTAGTATATTACATTCATGACGTAGAAGTAGTTTTACTTAGAAGATAACCAGATCTGTGACTTTAGTAGGTCAGGTGTCCAGGAAGTTCCCAGAATCCCTCAAATTAACCTCTCTAAGCCCATGTGACCTAGGACATAAAAAGAGTAAATAGAATACAACAGCATGCTTTGTGCCAAAGCCAGCAGCAGGCAATGTCTTGGGGCTTGTGTACTACTTCTAGGAAAACTTGGGTGCACATACCTTCTCTGGGGGTTGAGGAGAACAGATCATAGTTTGGCGGGGTAGGGGCTCAGAATTGTTGTGATTTGGACACTAAATTAAACAATGTGATTTGGGGGTGCCTGGATGGCTCAGTCAGTTAAGTGTCAGACTTGATTTTGGCTCAGGTCATGATCTCAGGATCGTGAGATCGGGCCCCGCATCAGGCTCCACGTTTAGAGTCTGCTTGAGAGTCTCTCTCCCCCTCTCCCCTTACCCATCCCGTACTCACACATTCTATAAACAAACAAACAAATAAATAAAATCTTAAAAAAATAAAAGAATGTGATTTTTATTGTTTAATCGAGGGCTGATGCACTGGGTATTCTCCATTTGCCCCTTCTTCCAATGGACCTTCCTCTCTTCCCACCATGCTCTGTGCCCCACAAGGCTGAAGATTTGTATGGACAGGCTCCTTTGTCCTCTGACCCCTGGCTGGGTTTGCCAAAGAGGCTTTAACAAGAGATTGGAAGGCTGGAAGACAGCCTTTTTTTACCTGTTGTAGGACACCAGAATATGCCACCCCCAAATACCGTTCTTTGGCACTGGGACTTTTTTGAGTTGATTATTTTGAAAAACAACATAGACAGGAGAAGCTCTGAAAACAGAGAAGTTACCCTTTTGTAAGGGAAATTTACATTAATAAAGAGATCTCCATTTCTAAGGATGTCTCCTCAGTAGCAGAAAGAGAAATGTGACTAAACCACTGGAGACTCATTTGGGGTGAAGATACCAACTTAAATCTGCATAACTGCTTTTTTTAAATTGTCTTTTTCCTGGCCACCCCGTGGAACCGGCCTCCCCACACCTTCTGCCTCTGGTGTAGGTGAAGGTGGTAACTTCACAATTTAAGCGCAAATTCTAGCCACCTCTTTGAATTACTCATCCCTGAATTTCTCCCATGTATACGTGAGACATACATGTTAAAAAGATGTTTATTTTTCTCTTGCTAACCTGTCTTTGTTATGGAGATCCCAGCTAAGAATTTAGAAGGGTAGGAGGAAAATTCTTCCTCCTCTACTCTCTCTATCATCTGTCTACCCATCCTGTTGGTTCTTTTCTCGGAGAACCCAAATACTGGTGACCCCCATCAACCACGGAGGCCCTCACTACAGGACTGGGGCCAAGCCAAGGCAGGGCAGGCTGCCTCGCAGCAGCTGGACAAACATTGCCATATAGTCAGGAGAACTTGTGGTGACAGGCAGGAGCCTCAGTGCATAAAACCTTCTTGGTGAGTGCTCCCTTACAGAGCCTAGGCATTCCCTAGGCACCAGGTAGGGGCTGACAACCACCCCCACCCCAGGGACTCTGCTCCCACTAGAGGGGACCTACAAGGGTTGGACGTTACAGTGTGATGTGTGGGCCCCAAAGCAAAAGGTTGGATTTTTATTTATGGAGTTCTAGAACTGACCAAAGACCCCCTCCCCTCAGTTCCGTCATGCTTGCTTGTGCACTTCTGAGGGGCTGCAATGGGTTTAGAGAGCAGGCACAGAACGCCTGCACTGCCCTGTGGCACCAAGGGCCTGACAAATTCGAAAAGGAAGCAAACTAGAGCTGTGCCCCTCACAGGAGCCTGCCGTCTCTGGAGGATGATGCTCAGGCCCTGAGAAGGCCACTGCGAAAGAGTCCCTGGCTTCCACAGCTGGTATGGGGTTGAACATCATCAACATCATGGGGTTGTACACAGAATTACCGCAAGTCACAACGGGGGGCTGCCATTGACGATGTGAGGAACCTTGTCGGGACCCCGTTCCTGGGCATGAGGCAGAGCCCACAGCAGCAGCTGGGCAGGGGAGGGTCAGAGGGAGGTCACAGAGCACCCTGCAAGCCAGCTGTGACTGGCGCACACCCAGTTTATAATCGAAACTGAGGCGGAGGCTTGAGTCGGGCAAAGTTTAACATTAGGGGAAGGAAGGAAAGACTGGAATAATGAAAAGAGTGGAAGAAGAGCGAGAAAAGGGAATGTAAAAAAACAATGGAACCTCTTGTACTTAACTCTGGGCATGGCACACACATTTCTCATTGATCCCTCGCCACAGCACTGTGAGGTGAGCGTGGTTAGCACTCCCGTTACAGGCAGGGCGGGAATGGGAAGCACGTGGCCAAGAGACCTGCCTACAGTCACCCTGCAAGGATTCTAGCCCCCACCTTCCCGACTGCAGGGCCTGGGTGCTGGTGGGATGGAAGGACGCGAGGTGGGGGACAGGGGACATGTTGAAGGCCACGGTACCCAGGATGACCAGCTCCTGCGTGTTGGTTTCTGGGGTCCAGGGCTGGGGACAAGAACAGGGAGATGCAAGGGCAGCTCCTCTAGTGTTAGAGAGGGCCCTTCTTCAGCATCTAAGGTGGGGGCTCCAAACAACCACTTCGTGTTTTCTCTGACTTCTTCTCCCTGGATACATGTACTTTGCCAGTTGCACTCTTTCTTACTGAGGTTTGTTTTCTGCTTATTTACCTGTTCCCTTGGAGCTACGAGAAAGGGCTGTGGCCTGTGGTTACTCTTCCTCTGAGTGAAACGAGAAGAGGGAAGCCATGGAAACAGGGAGGGAGAGGGCTTGGAAGGCCTGCTGTTGTCCCAGGAGAGTCCTCAAAGCCTCATGGGAATTTGGCCCACCCACAGCTGCCCTTCCGTAAATGGAGCTTTCCCCATAAACAGCAGACCCAGAGGCCTTTCTGCCGGCCCACTTGCTATGCAGTTTCAGTGGGCTCACGTTTCTCCTGAGGTCTGTGTCTTTGCCAAATGGACACAGGATCCTGTGGCTGGAGGGATAATTGGAGATGCGTGGGCCAGGCAGATTCCATCTCTGACAAGAGCAGCAGTTTGGACAGCCTGAAGAAGATTTCAAAATCAGGCAAGGCAACGTCTGCCCCAGCAGCCCACTGTTCCTGGGCTGTAATCTCATGCTGAGAATTGCTCAACAGCCCCACCAAACACGCAGAGCCCCAGCCTGAACCCAAGTGGAAACAGAGTCTTATCTTTACCCACTGCCTGGAAAAGCCTGCTTTCGGCCTCCTGTCTAGGTAATTCCCACTCTCTCAGGGGGCAAGGAGGCTGTCATGGGGGCGTTGTTGACCAACAGTCTCTCCCTCTCTCTCTACTCTCCTGAGTGTGAAGCATCTGGACTTCCACTGCGCTGTCTTCCATGAAGGCAGGCAGGAAATAAGGGTCAGCGTGGGCCTGAGAGGAAGCGCGGTAAGCCTGCAGGGAATCAGGTGCGTGAAAATGAACATGAACTTTCCTTTATGACCCTCTTGGGTTTCCTCTCAGGGTATTACTGAAACCAGGGTCAGGAGGTTGTCTAGTTCATAACCCAGGACCCACCCACTGCAGAAGACTGGAGGGACCAGTCGGGGAGGGACCGTGCCCTCTCTGTTGGTGGCCCGCACTGGTGCTGAGTCATAATTTCCAAGAACAATAAGGCAGGCCTCTTGCGGAGGTGGACCCTTCTGGGTAGGGTCCTTCTGCATGCTCAAAGCTGCCTAAAAACAGACTCCTGAACCTTCGTGGGTATGGATACGCTTTCACGAGTCGCTGAGATCTAATTCGTGTACCACACAATTCACCCTTTACAGCGTAAAAGTCCATGACTTGTGGTATAGTCAAAAGGGGTGCAGCTATCACCACAAATTTTGAACATTTTCATCACCCCTAGAGGAAATCCTACACCCCTCAGCTACGACCACCTCTAACATTCCCATCTCTCTGCCCTAGGCAGCCATGAATCTGCTGTCTCTCAGACTTCTTGATTCAGATATTTCCTATAAATGGATTCATACATGTGTCTTTTGGGACTGTCTTCTTTCACTTGGTACACGTGTAAGGTTCATCCCTGTCGTAGTACGTATCAGTACTGCATTCTTTCTTATGGTGAAGATGGTCCATTGTGCGGATGTAGCACATTAACTTAGCCATTCGTCATGGACTTTGGGTTGTCTCCACCTTCACGCTATTATGGAATCAGCTATGAACATTTATATACAAGTTTTTGTGTGGACATGTCTTTAGTTCTGTTAGGTATGAACCTAGGAGTGGAATTGCTAGGTCCTGTGGTAAGCTCTGTGTTTAATCTTTTGAGAAACTGCTGGAATGTTTTCCAATGCACAATTTCAGTGAACAATTTTGCATTTTTAGTGGGTTATACATTATAATATATTATAAATGTGCTGTAGTCAGCCCAGTAGGTGTGATTTTATATCTCACTGTAGTCTTGGTTTGTATATCTTTGATAGCTTGAACCTTGTTCTTGATAGAATAAACCTATTTTAAAACTTTAAAACTTTCATCTTTCAACCCTCACTGCAGATCTTTGCTCATTTTGTCAGTTAGAGAAGAGTAGAAACTTTTCTCTGGGCCATGAGAGCATCGGCTCACTGACCACCCTGAAAAAATTTGGGTCCGTTCCAGCATTTTCCGAGATTCCTTACCACTAATCCCTTGTCAATGACTATTCTTTGACCTTCTCACATCTCTCTTTATGAAAGTAAGAATTCTTCAAGAGTAGCAGAAAGAAAAAAATGAGGAATATTGTTTTGAATTTAAAAACACAAAAACACAATTGCCAGCCTGTTTCAGTCAGGTAAGTGCCTGATTCTTGGTTTTGGCTCAGGTCATGATCTCAGTGTCAGGAGAGAGAGCCCCATATCTGGCTCTGTACTGAATGTGGAGCCTGCTTACGATTCTCTCTCTCCCGCTCCCTCTGACCTTCCCCGCCTTGCATTTATGTACTCTCTGCCTCTCTCTCAAAAACAAACAAACAAACAAACAAACAAAAAACCACACACAGAAAAGAGACATAACCAAATCTAATGTGTACATTGTATTTGTATCATGATTTGAACACTCCGACAATAAAAAGATATTTTGGGGACATTCTAAAAAATTTAGTATGCACAAAGTATATTTTGACCCCATGGAATTGCTGCTAAATATGTTAGGCATGATGATGGTGCTGTGGTTAGATAAGAAAATGTTTTTTATCTTTATATTTTTTAGAGATATCTACTAAAGTAAGTAGGGATTTAAAAAAAAAACCCACTATCTAAAATTTGAATATATTAGAAAGGGAAAAAAAGAAGTAGATGAAACATGGATGGCAAATTTGGATGATGGGAAATGGAGATTCACTCTACTTTTCTCTCGACTTTTATATGTGCTTGAAATTTTTTATAACAATAATAAAAATTATGGAGATACTCCAAGATCTCAATGTAAGCTGTGAACTGAAAAACTCCATAAAATACTTGGGTCCTAGACTGTAGAACACTGTCCATCTACGTTCAGTTGAAATCTTCTTAGGTCTAATACATGAAAAGTAACAACTGATTCAAACATATCTTATGTATTGTATTTTAACTTAAAACCTACTACGTTACTCAGTGTTTTGATACCAGGTTAAGGCTTTTTTCTTTTGAGTATGAGTCCTTTTGCTTTTGTTTTTAAATTATATTTATTTATTTGAGAGAGAGACAGAGCACAAGCAGGAGGTGAGGCCGAGGGAGAAGCAGACTTCCTCCCGAGCAGGGAGCCTGATACAGGGCTCAATTCCAGGACCCTGGCAGCATGATCCGAGCCAAAGACAGATGCTTATCTGACTGAGTCACCCAGGCACCCTAAGAATGGATCCTTCTGATTGACATTTGTGTTTTTCTTTTACATAGACTACCGTCAGAATGTGTCACCTACAATTGCTAATTATGGCTTCTTCAAAGTGGAGCAAGAATCTGAGTGGAGAATGTTTCTGTATTTTTCGTATTTGTTTCCAAACATCAACATTTATTCCACACCGCAAAATCAATTGTAAATATCTTTAGGAATTTAGTTTTGTTTATTCCTTACTGAGCATTTACTTTGGTTTTTATATAACAAATGGCTCTCTTCTGTGCACTCATACTTATTGATTAATACAATATCCAGGTCAGTCACATCATCTCCTGGACAAGGACTACTGTCCACAGGCCGGGGGACGAGCACAGCTAACTCTCGGTAAGCACAGAGCTCAGCTGGTGGGAGCAAAGCCTTCTAGCGTGGGGCACCTGCCAACATATCTCACAGGAAGATGGAAAGGATGGTTAATATAGTAGGCTAAAAGGAAGTCAGTTTAAAAAAAAAAAAAGAAAAGAAAAAGCTTCTTTGCTCCTTGGAAAAACTGGAATTAACTGACCGAGTTTCTCACTGAACATCCTGTCCTCTGGGCGATGGAGACCTGGCCAACAGCACGCATGCTGAGTCTGGCCAAGAGCCCGCATGGTGCGGCAGACAGTGCTTCGTTCCCCACGCAGGAGCGTGACCAGGATGAAGGCAGCAAGCAGGGCAAAGGGAGGTAGGAGGTAAAGTCAGGAGGGGGGTTTCAATCCAGAAGTGTTGGCCATGGCTCTTTCCACTCTGGAGGTTCAATCTGATCCACAGATTCCCTCAGCGAACTTGTACTGAGAATGGGGGGTAGGGATCTCATTTCAAGCTTTCTAGACCAGGGTGCAGCCACTTTAACGTCAGCTCATCTCCCTCGGTGAGGTTGGGCGTGGCTGAGTCTATGTTTCCATGCTTGGCAGCCATGTCTTATAGAACACAGTGAGCTCTTTGTGGGAGCAGAGAGAATGGGCATCAGTAAGGCACATCAGCACTGGGAAAGGCCATAGTGGCCTTTACTGCAACTATCCCATTTTACAGATGAGGCGATTGAGGTCTAAGAGAGATGAAGTGGCTGCCTTGACCACCAGGCTGACCACATTCAGTGAACACAGATATGCTAATTACATATTAATTTCCAACTTCTGCGCCAAATCACTATCACTGGATGATAATAAGAGGAGCAGAATGATCACTGGGACTGCCGACAAGGTGACTATAGAATATAGGAAAGACTGATTGCTGAGTGAGAAAGGATCTTCAGTGACCCTGTACCCAAAGCTATTATTTTGAAGTTGAGCACAGCAAACTCTGAGCAGGTAACAACAGAATTATCTGAAATATGGGCCAGAAGAAGTAAATATTTTTTAAAATCACGGAAATTCATCAATTGAAACATGTAAGAGTTCCTAAGAGCCCCCCTAATCTTATCTCGTGCCTCTCTGTCTTCAGTGTCTGCCACAGCACATAGTTGGTTCTGGATTCATATCCCTGAATTGAATTACGAAGCTTATCATTCCAGTTAACACAGCAGAAGGCAAAAAGATTAGTATATGTGCTGCCGAAGCGAGCACAAGAAGGCAAAAAGATTAAAAGATAGTCTAAGATCACAGCTGGTTGAAAGCATAGGAAAAGCTTCCCAGAGAGAACCTTGGGGTGGACCAGAAATTGGATGGGATTTTGAGGGATGGGTGAGAAGCAGAAAGAGTGTGTTCTCTGCAGAGAGGGAATGACGTGTTATGGATGCAGAGGGCAGGGTACCTGGAGTTTGGGGAACATCAGGACAGCTAGTTGGCCACAGTGTAGTGCTAGAGCAGGGAAGTAGGGGCGGTGAGCTTGTCACTGAGGGCCCAGAACTCTCTGTCCTTAATTCTTCATGAGGCTCTGGAGAGGCTTTTGGTTTTGAGGTGAGGAAGGACATACAAGACTCATCCTTAGGAATGAGACATGCAAGAAGCTGGTACTCAGCTCAGACACAGGAATTTTCTACACTTCATCCAAATTCTTTGGCTCTGTGAAAAGGTCAGAAAAACATTGGTGACTGTCTTTCTTGGGAAATAGCTCAGATCACTGAAGCTGTTAGGGAGATAAGCATCCTTATGAAGGTTCCCATGATCCAGGCCCATTTTGGCTCAGAAAGTATAAGGACACCCAAAGATCAAATTTGCCGGAGGAACGTGTTTGCTAAACATTCTCAGTTTTTCAGAAAATTTCAGGCTCAGTTCAAATCTGGGGCTGAGGTTTGAGCCAATGTTGATTTTATCAGCATTCAGTTGCCCCAAGACTTTAGGGAAAAGTAGTTTGTATTAGTTCTGATGTTGCTGATGGAGGGAACAATAATGATCGTTTATTGAGTGTCTCCTATTAGGCGCTGTTAGGCACTCGTATTTTCAGAGGTGGACAGCATTAGAGGTATGTGGTAGGTATTGTTGTTGAAAGCTTTCCCATCAGCCTGGTATTGGTGGCCACGTGACCAAGGACTGGCCAGTCATAATTGCTCACTCCCTTGGCCAAAACTGATGAGGCCAAGGAGTGGGCTAAACACCTGCGCCAATCAATCCTTTCCTGAGACAGATGGCTTTGATGCAGGAGTAAGGAGCATGTTCTGCTGGGTGACGCTGGGGTTATGGTGGCCACTGAGACAATGGCACTGCGGTGTAGCCTCTACCCCTCCCTGCCCAGTCTTGCTTCCTCTACTCCCTCACAGATGTGGCACCTGAGCACTCGCTCCAACACCTTCCTGCTTGTTAACCACGTTCTCTGAGTGGCTCCTTGCAAACAGACCAGAGAGGAAGAGGAGGAGGAGGAGGAGGAGGAGAGGGGTGGGGTGGAGTGGTGATATCTGGTTTTATAGAGAATTTTCCTTCTATTGCATAGTATAATTAAAAATATAATCATTCAGAGGCGCCTGTGTGGCTCAGTGGGTTAAGCCGCTGCCTTCGGCTCAGGTCATAATCCCAGGGTCCTGGGATCGAGCCCCGCATCAGGCTTTCTGCTCAGCGAGGAGCCTGCTTTCCTTCCTCTCTCTCTGCCTGCCTCTCTGCCTACTTGTGATCTCTGTCTGTCAAATAAATAAATAAAATCTTAAAAAAAAATCATTAAGGAAGCATTCAGGAAGCCCTGAGAGACCATCCAAAATCTTTATCCAAGGAAGTTTCAAACCAGCCACCTTTCTGAGAGCTGTTGGGAATGCTAGGATACTGTAGAGGTGGTTTTGCCTACAGGCTGGGAGTGACCCACTTGGCCTCTCCAGGATGCTTCTAGCTTTGAGTTTCTGTCAATTATTCCCTTGATATCTAAGAGCTGTCTTGAATGATTTCAGAGAAATTTGCAGTTTGCTTGGGCTAGCTCATGAGTGGACATGCATGATGAATGCCTCTGAATAAGCAAGGGGTGACACAGCCTTTGGCCAGCCTGGGAGCTCCGCCACTCTCATGGGTCCATCAGTCACTCATCATGGTCCTCAGGTCTCTGGGGGGCAAAGCTAACACAGATATTCCAAGAGCTAAGGCACCCATAATGCTCTCCAGAGCAGGACAGAGACCCTCTCCCAGAGCTGTGTAAGCAGGGACAGGGGCTGCCTCACCCACCACCACCACCGCCTCTGCCACCATGGAATGAGGGGCCAAGTTGGGGCAAAAGCAGCCTGCTCTCCATTCGCTGAGTGCTGGGACCAGGAAACACTGTATCCACCCACCTGGGAGACAGGACATCTTTATCCCGTCTTCACAAAGGCACCACACTGATGGGTTTCTCCCTGCCAGGAGCAGGTCTTCCCCGCTTCTAAACCTTTTCCCACCTCAATTAAAAAGAAGCTTGGGGCCCCAGCATGAAAGATTGCCAGGAACTGGGACATGCCTGTACTGGGCAGGTTTGTTCACAGTTCATGGGGCATAAAGACTTAATTCACTTTCACATTAAATAGGCTGATCAGATATGACAGCTAAATCCCTCATTGTCATTTCAATGACAAAAATGATTTGGAGCCCTAGCGGAAGAACTTGCTTTATTTTTTATTTATTTGTTATTTAACTTTTCATGCAGAGAGTTCACAGAGTTTACTTATAATCTTAGATCATAATCAGGCAAAAAGATTAGAGCTGGGCATGTAGAGTTTGTGGGAAAAGCTTAGAGTGAGACTAAAGATGGGAAAATATAATTTTCCTTTCCTTTTTTTTAAAATGCCCAGGTCAAAATGCAGGTATTAGTCAACATCTTGAAAACTTGCCCATGAGGCCGACGCTACCTGTATGATAAATACCTGAGGATAAACATCAGATCCCCCCAGAGGCACATGGCAGCTCAGACCTCATGGCCAGGGCCTACTGGTCACCCTGAAAGGGCAGACAGACCTTTGTAAGGGGCAGGACAGGCCATTTCTAGGAGGAGAGAGACCTGGCAGTGAGACGTGGCCTGGGGATCCTGGCTGGTGAGTGCAGTTAGTATATTTGTGCCCCAAATTCTGGTTCTGAGTAGGACAGGTAGAACCTCTCTAGAGACACGAGTGTCAATGAGGAAAAGACTTGGCCTTGAGTTCTTCTCTAGACCCATTTGACTTAATGTTAATACAAGAACACATAAAACTAAATCACAAACGAACAGGCTAGCCTGAATGACAGGCTCAGTGGATATCACTTGCTTGGTGTAATTTGAGCAACTCTTCCTTTGAGCCAAGCTTTAACTTGGCTTTTACTGAATAACTTCATTGTAATGGGAAAGAGAAGTAGTAACTCCCTAATACTTGAGCAAGAATGAGTTTGTCTTGTGGAACCAACAGAACAACAAGAGAGGTCTGAGAGTTATAGGAAGGTTGGAATGAAGGTAGGTAGCAACCTGGAAGTGAAGTAAGAAATGGGCCTGAAGGCCAGTTTATTCTTACCCTGCAAGCCCACCCTTTCCATGAGCTTGCTCTGGGTTAAAAGAAAGGGACATACCCAGTCCTAGCCTCTGTTTTGTAGTGCTGTGTTGAGACACGTGTATTTCCCTGTTTCTGCACAGTAGGGGTGCCTCAGACTTCCAGACGTAAACTACAGATCCCACAGCCTGATGCTCCTGGCTCAGGTCTGGGTCACAGGCCCCCACCAGGATCAGAGAACAGCTAGTTTTTCTGAAAACTGAGCCTCCTTGAGCAAATCTGTTTTGAATTCCAAAGCTAGCATGAAGCATCTAAGAAAATAAATACAGGTGGAAGTAACTGTTAGTAGAAATATAGCAACTCTATTTTTTCTGTGGGGTTAAGTACCTGGAGAAAGTCCTCTTACTGCAAACAGAAGAACATGGAGGATTTGAAGAAAAAAGCAACAAAACAGCCAGAGAGGGTACAGCTCTGGATTATCTGCATTCCTTGTATTCTAAAATGTTCTTCTGCACAAAAGATCTTAGATCACATGGAAGTCCACCTTTCCACCCACCTATCCATCCATCCATCCATCCATCTACCCATCATCTATTACCCACCCATTGTCCAACTGTCCATCCAAGTATCCATCCACCCACCCATCCATCCACTCATCTATCTATCCATCCATGCATCCACCCAACCATCCATCCATCATCCAATACCCACACATCTGTTCATCCATCTATCCATCATCTTTTACCCACCCATTGTCCATCTGTCCACCCATGCACCCACTCCTCCATCTATCCCTCCATCCATCCATCCACCCACCAAACACTACTTGATACACATTATATATGCCAGACTAAGGACAATCAGCCACAGAAACATATGTCCTCACTGAGTGGGCAGGAAGTCAGTCATTCCTTTCTTTAGTTAAGAAAATAACTGAGAGACATAATAAGGCACAGCAAGATGCTATATAACATAGACATAAAGAGCAGACTGTGGAGTTAGCTGTGTTTTAACCATCATTCTGGCCCTTTCTAGTTATGTAGCCTTTTAGTGCCTCCATTCCCTCCTCTGTAAAATGAGGGAGAAATAATATCTCTTATCCTACAGGCTTTTTGTAAGAACTGAATGAGACTATGAATGTAAAGTGATTAGTACAGTGCCTGCACAAATAACGTGCCTAGTAAATTTTAGTTAGTACTATTTAAAATAGGAAGACCACATTCTGCAGAATCCAAAAGGTGTGGGAAGGGGGAGTTTCCTAAGGGGTAGAAAGATGTGTCAGAGACCATGACCAGGCTCTGGGGACACTAAAAATGCCCCAGCCACTGGGCATGGAGGGAGCAAGTTGGTTGGTAGGGAGAAGGATAAGTTAAAACCTAGGGCTTTCTCAATATGTTTGTCTTCATGTTCTGAGAGGTCCAGCAACAGTTCAGGCCAATGGTTTTGCCAAAAAGTGTCCTGGCAGGGAGAGACAGGGGATGGGGGAATGTCCCCAGGAAGAATGGTGAGGGGTAGAAGGGCAGGTCAGAAGAACTGGGTGGCAGAAATCTTGCAGGATCCCGATAAGGGCAAACCCTCAGCTAGGGATACTGCTGAGATTTTGAGAGACAAGACAAATGTGAGCCTATGGGGCCCTGGCTCTTCACTATTAAATATTCCCCAAGGAAGCAGCTGATAAGGAGGGGAAGTTGGGAGGGAGAAATACCGGTCTAAGGCCAAGGGGTCACATGGTCAGTATGGCAACTTCTAGAAACCCATCTAGAATGTCTGGAGAAGGGAGAGACCCTGGCTAGGAATCAGACATCTGGGTGATATGGAGAGCCCAGATAATGCTGTGTCTGGCAGAGGAGAGAAGTAAACACCCTAAAGATGTCCCGCATGCTTCTTTTGGCTAACTCGTTCCTGGAACATGGAAGTCAGGGGTGGGATAGGGAGGGTGCTGTTATTCATAAAAAGAGTGTCCCTCTGCAACTGAACTTCTCTGGGACTCTTTCTGTATATCTTGAAGGTGGAGGAGGGTGTCTGAATATCCCCTGCAGATGGTAGTGAGGGCCACCACCTGCCCACCTCCCTCTCAGAGGGACAGGATAGATGGAAGCCTAATGAATCCTGGAGGCCCACAACAAAGGATGGAGGGATTGCTGAAGATTTCTGCCTGCTGGGCCTGAGTCTGCTCTGGGAGGGAGACAGGCTAGGAAGAGGGTGGTTTTCTCTAAGATGACACATGACAGAGCTCACTGCTTTAGGGGCACACCCCCCTGAGATCCTGGCAAGGCTGCCCCAACAAGGCAGGGACAAGGTGGCCTAGTTGGTCAAGGATGTAGCATATGCACGACACAGAGAATCCCACTTTGTCCGTTAAGACATATCAGGCTGGGCTCAAATACCCATTCACAGACTCGTCAAAAAAACAAATCACCCCCTCAGATATCTGTAAATTCTGAGGAGGCTTGTTCATGATCAGCCTTGGCTCAGAGCTCCTGTCCCCAACGAATTCAGTTTCTAACTCTGCTTCCTATTCTGTAGATGCTGGCCTGGTTTCACAGGAGGGCAACCCAGTCCTTCCCCTGGATTTCCCCCAAACCTGTGTGAATGCCCGTGAAACCCACTTTCCTGGAGGGGCGAGGCAGGTGCCACAGGGTCACATCACAGCAGAACAAATGGTCACAGACTGTTACGGAGACTGCCTTGCTCTTAGCAGCGTGTTGTCCTCCAGCCATATGGCTTGTCCTCTTTTCTCGCCAACCCCGCCACAACAAAATCTTGTTCTGCTCTCCTCCACCCCCAAGATCCTGCTAAATCCTAATTCGGAAAGATTCAATTATTAATTAGATCATTTGAGCATTAATTAAGATTCAAGTGTCAGTTAAATAATTTTTGATGTGCCTGTCTGCAGCTCATCAGCGGCTGGGGCACTCGGGATGTTTTTGATTCAGGATCTCACTTTCTATCCCTAGATATCTATCAAGGTGTGCTCTTCAACAAAGATGGGCTCCTTTAAGAGAGAGTTCAACTAACTTTTTGTCCTGCTTGGCTGGGCCTGACTGAAGGCAGATCACAGGCAGAGAGGGATGCTGCTTATCCTCGGGCCCTGGAAGAGCTAAGACTGGTTGGGTCCTGTGGAATGTGTGTGGCCGGTTCAGGAGGCAAAGGTGGCCCAAAGAAGCTTTCCTCCTTCCTCTGCCTGGGGAAACATTCCCTGTGCAGGGGAGAAGAATTACATGCTGGCTTCATCTCCAAAGATCAAGGAATAACTCTGAACCATGGTGACAGGTGCTCTTTCCAGATCAGATGCTCATCAAGGAAGTTAACCCAACACCTGGAGGTCACCCCTTGATGAAGGTATTTCTTTTATAACAAATCAAAGAAAACTTTAACCTCCCTGGAATAAAGGAAATGGAGTGGTCCAGACTAGTTGCTATGACTAGTGTCTTGCTAAGCTATCCATAGAAAAGGGGGAGGCAGCAATCCCTCCCCTGTGCATTCACTATCCACCCCGGGACGTGCACAAGGGAACAGAAGGGACATGGTAGTTGCTGACGGGCCCAACAACCCTTCCCTCAGCACACACCGGTCCTGGGTGGAGTATCTTGGATATGCAATCCCACTTAGTGTTCAGAGAGAATCTTCAAAGATTCTCTAAAGGATGTATCCCCATTACATGGATGAAGAAACCAAGGCCTGGATAGGCGAAGCGATGTACCGAAAGCCTGAAAGCCAGAGAGAGGCAGATGTTGGCTTGAAGTCCATTTGCCTTCCTTCAAATCGCTGTGGCTTTTTCTACGATCATCCCCACACTCACCTCCATCCCACAGTGGCTGCTGTAGAGGGGAGCAAAGCTGAGAAGAGCACAGGAGGATGCCTGCGGTCTGCGGAATGCAGAAAGGAGCGGTAACACCGAGAACCCTGGCGGGGCCCTGCAGCCACAGTCTCTCTCTCTCTCTTTTTTTTTTTTTTTTAAAGATTTTATTTATTTATTCGACAGACAGAGATCACAAGTAGGCAGAGAGGTAGGCAGAGAGAGAGGAGGAAGCAGGCTCCCTGCTGAGCAGAGAGCCCGATATGGGGCTCGATCCCAGGACCCTGGGATCATGACCTGAGCCAAAGGCAGAGGCTTTAACCCACTGAGCCACCCAGGCGCCCCAGCCACAGTCTCTCTTTAGCGCTTAGATTTCCTTTGGTTCTTGTAAGATCCCTTTGGGAAAGCTCTAATCTGCCTCAACTGAATGAAAGGCAAGGCTGTGTTGTTAATGACTTGTCAGGAGGAGGGCAGCTGGGACTTCGAGTACCCTCTAACTTTTACCGCCAATGGCAAATATGATCATGACTTTTCCCTCCAAAATCAGACCTCAGGGCCATCTGTTGTAGAATCTTGACAAAATACAGAGTCCTTCTTCAATTACTTTATTTTGAACCCCCAAATGAAGACATGTTAGTCGTAAGCCATCTAAAGCTATGCTGATGGGGGATCCTGTGTAAGGTTCCTGGCAACAAAGGAGAGTAGGGGAAAGAGAAATCTGACACACATTCGGCACTTATTCCTGGGGATCTGGCCCCTCACCTGTTGGATGTTGGAGGCCACAGTGAACAAACCAGATAAAGACCATGTTAAAAATCAATACTACTACATACGATCTTTTAAAAGTAAGTGGTTAGCGTCTGAAGTCACAAATAAGGAAAGAATTATTATAACTTGGGGCAGATGTTCCAATGACAACATCATACCTAGATTTAAAAAGTGCTGAAGGTCAAGCAACCCGGATGAATCTGCAGCTGATATGCTCTGAAAGCTGATTTGATGACTGAGATCCCGAAGCAGAAGGCCTGCTGGAAGGGTTTGACTAATGAATAGCATTGTGCTTGGGTAAAGGCCATATGTCTGTATTATAAACAGGATTATGACTTTTAAATATATCACTTAAACTATTAGCTTATCAATCAGGAATATTGAACACTACACCAAAAACTAATGATGTGCTATATGTTGGCTAATTGAGTTTAAACTTTAAAAAAAAAAAAAAAATTTTTTTTAAAGAATGGGGGAGGGGCAGAGGGAGAAGCAGACTCCCTGCTCAGCTGGGAGCCTGATGCTGGGCTCCATCCCAGAACCCTGGGATCATGACCTGAGCAGAAGGCAGACACTTGACCGATGAGCAACCCAGGTGCCTCACTTAAACTATTAACATGTTAATCAGTGTTTATAAATTAACAAATAACGTGTGTGATTTTAAGTATGTCTAATTAAATTATATTAACTATTATGCGCAGTTTGTCTCTTTCATTTCTATCCAGACACATTTTGATATTTACATCAATTAAATCCTCTCTTAAATGCTCACTGGGTAAATGGGGATGCTCTAATATTGGGAGTCACCTCACATGTGGTACTTAATGTCTTCCATCCACGACTTCACTGTCACTGAAGGGATGGCAGTATCCTAACTCATATGCATTTCAGCCTGACACACAGTCTGTCCTCAGTCAAATGTTGTTGAGTTGTTGCCATCATTTTTGAGATACAAAAATAAAGACCACACCAGAAGAGAAGACTGGGCCAAAGCCCACAACTGATATAACAAGCAGGGCTGGCTGCTTCTAGAAGAGTTTCCTGATCCCCCCAGGCCAGACACAAGCCTCTATCTCAAGCTATCTCCTTGGCTGGGCTCAGAGCCCCAGCACCAGGCAAAGACGGTGGCTATAATGGCTTGGCTTGGACACCACAGAGCTGGAGGCCATCTGGAGACATGAGGCTCTTGGATCTGGCCACTGCCCAGGGCAATGCCACACATGTATACTTGGCCTTTTGCTAATTGGTTATCCATTCATAATGGCTGTGAAGCAGAACTGACAACATTTGTTTAGAAATTCCCACCCTTCCCCCCCCCGCCCCGCCCCCATTTCAGAGGTTATCTCTTTTCTCGCACATTCTTTTCATCGCGTGATAGCAGCCCTGCATGCTGCCCAGACTCTCCTGTGAGCAACACTGCCTGGGAACGCACTCCCAGCACTTTTCTGGAGGGGACAATTGCCGTGGAAAATTTTCAGATGTGTGGTAACGTACAAAATACTAGGAAAAGGGCTTGGCAGAACAGGCATCACAGCGAGGTTGCTAATGTTGCAAGTTGGTGTACGTTTGGTCACTGACACTAAATTTAGTCATGTTTAGAGCGAGTTGTTTTTTTTTTTATTTTAATCACATTTTATTGAGATATGGGGACATACTCTCACAAGTTAAAAAAAAAAATGTGGCCTCCCAATATAATTTTAAGAACAACACTTTAAAGGAAGTTTAACATTCCCTTAACCAAGAAGTGTAGGGAGTGTGTGTCTGTGTGTGTTTCCATCTCCCTCAGTTCTGGACAAGTCGAGCGTCCAAAGGCAGAACTTTCTCTTGGTAGAGCCGTGCTGCAGGCATAAGAGTTTTTTGGCCTTGCTGCCTTCCCACCATGCGACTGATCAAGAAGTCCTTCTTGACATTGCAACTCTTCCTTTCCATGCCCTGCCTAGGCCCCAGCTAGCTCTGAGTTGCCACCATAAACATTCCTCCTAGGGAGTCAGTCAGGAATGGTATGCTTCCTTCTAGGCATTTAGGTCCCAGGAGGATAGGGAGAGAGGAGAATTCAGAGGGTCCTTTGGGGCAAAGACTTCACTGTTGCTAAGGAAAAAGGCTCCAGAACCAAAGGCCTCAGTCTTCAGTGGAGACATGTCGGGTCTCATCCGAGAATGCTGTTTGGAGGTCCCTCAATGCTTTCCCAGGGCCCCGGGAAAAGACAATCCCGGCAAAGGGATCAGGTCCCAGCACCCCTGTACTCTTTGCCTTACCTCTCCCCCTACCCTCTGGCCCCAAATCCACCTTTCTTAATGGGCCTCAAGGGGTCTACCTCTGAGTGTGGTTATTCAGGAAGAACATCCAGGTTCAGATTGCTGGCAGGGATGGGGGAATCCTTCCCCTTCCTGAGCTTAAATCACCATTGTCAAGAACAAACACTTACTATGCTCCCCTCTGAGTGACAGCCTTTAAGTTACTACAGATTTACTGTTTCAGAGGGACCAAAAGCCAAAGGGCAGTTGTTAATTCTCAGCATGATCTAGGATACACATGTTGACATACACATCATTCTTTTCTTCCCTGATTTATACACACATACCAGTCACCACCTAAACCCTATAAGGGAGTCTCATCATTTCAAAGATCAAGTCCATTTCAAAGATCAAGATCTATGAAGGGGCCTCAGGATCAGAACTTGCTCACCTCTCCGGCCTCACACTGTACCACTGACCACTCTTTCTGTGCATGCAGCCATCTTGTCTTCTTCCTGGGGAGACCTTCCCTGATCCCTCAGTCCTAGCGGGACCTCCCTCCCTCCCCCTCTTCTGCACTCTCCCAACGACTTAGCAATCCTCGCAGGACTTACATCATTGTAGTCAAGCAATTAACTAGTTGGTTATTTATTCCACATTCCTGAATGTCAGCTCCCAGAGGGCAGTGACCATCTCTGTCTTACCCACCAAGACCTTAAGACTGTGCTTGCTCATATAATGTGTATGAAATATTTGTTTGCATGAATAATGAATATATGTTTGAGTGAAGAATGGGTCGAGGTGTCGGAACATCTGGGCAGGCGCACGGAATATGGGGATATGTCTGGCCCAGCTGACTAGCTCCAGGAGCCAGAGGCATGCAGCCCGTGTGGGTGGTAGTAGCAGCCAGAGGATAGGGACAGGGCAGTTCAGCCATGAAGCATTTCATAAGAAGACCTCAGGCTGCCCCGCTGGGTGGGTTCCTTCAATGCTGAGCAGAGAGAGCGCTCGGGGATTTGTCTTTCTGGTTCCGTGTTTTTCCGAGCAACCCAATATTGGAAGGAAAAACAGTTTCGGAGGAAGTCCAACATTCCTTTATTTTTCAAAGTTGGAAGTCTTCATGAAGAACAGGACAAGTATGAGTGGCCATCTTCATTTTTCACCCTGCACAACTCAGAAGGGACACTAGGGAAGTCATGCAGGGGTTTGTGGCTCCCACTGAAAGAATGCTGCTGGCTTTGGAGTCAGAAATACTTGGGTTGAAATCTCTGGTTTCCACTTTTGAGCCAGGTGAACTCAGGCAAGTGATTAAACCTCTCCTTGAACTTCAATCACCTTATCTGTAAAATGGGCATGATTACTAGGTTAATGTAGGAATAAACAGATCATAAGTGAAGTGTCTGATGCAGGGGAGGCACTGTATGTAAAGAATAGTTAAGATTACTGAGGTCTTGTTACTGTTAGCTCCCAGAGGCACGTTTGGCTTTGGATCACTGTGAATTTTGAGCTTTTTTTTTTTTTTTTAGGGTTATATAATGATCCACTGTAAGGCAGGACTTTATATAGCTGTTAGTTGTTTTTCAAACAATAGAAAACGTTTTTTTTTTCCTTTTAACAGCTCATTGGTTAAATTTAATCCAATTATAGTGCTGTTTGGGAAACTTTATGGTTAGGATTAGCTGCAGCAATCAATACTCTCTCGGTTTAGGGAGAAGAGAAGCCCACTCCATTCTGCTGTCCTGGAAACGCTGAGCTCAGGTGTGGAGAACCATTGCCAGGTAAGGTTGAACACACACGGATACACACATTCCTAAGCCATGAGCGTGAGGCTCTTGTCTGCTCCTTATAAGGAGCGAATTATCATCAGTCCTGCAGAAAGGTCACTGCTATTTCTCTGTCCTCAAGTGCCTAAAATCAGTTTTCCTCCACGGGGTGGGGCGGTGATTAAGCAGGCTAAATATGTCAGCACTTCGCATATCCAGTTATGAGGATGTTGACAGACCCTTGCAGCAGAGCTGGACTTGGGGTTTTTATCTGATCCTAGGGACTCTCAGGAGCCATACTTGGATGCATTCCCAGCCCCTCCCTGCCAGGGGGCAAGTGAACCTGAAGATCCACTTCTGCAGCTCGAGAGCCAGCTGCAAAAGCCAGCCTGCCTGGTCGAAGGAGCTGGAGCTGGAGCTGGGTTTGTCCCCGTCCACCCTCTTCACTCCTTTCTGCCCTTGCTTCTCACCTGTGGCCCTTGAGCATTGATGTGTGGAGCTGGCAGCTGCTGGGAGGGGCAGAGGCCTAGAAAGTGGCAAGCGATGCTTTCCTTCCTCTCAGCAGGGTCAGCTCTTCACACCTCGCAGAAGCAAGGGCAAGGGATGGCCACTCCGGGATCTCCTAGGCTCCAGCCTCGCTTCCCCAATGAAGTCCCCATCCTGTCCATCTGTCCCCTGTTCTCAGGGCTCCACTGCACCATCTCGCACCCAGGGGACAGTCTGACATTCCACAGTCTTGAGTGGATCATAGTGCTTTCCTGGGCCTGCTGGTCTGGCCCCTCCTAAGCACATCTAGTTTGCACCTCATCTGCAACCCTGCAGGGCCCAGCCCAAGGGTGAGGCATTAAATGGGTGCTGTGGGAAAGAAAGCTTGCTGATGGCTTGATGGAAAGCTGATTAGGTTCCATGGTCCAAAAAGCCTGGATGATCCCCTCCTTTCTATTCTTTGTTGAGAATGAGACCAAGGTTGTTGGGAGCCGGTTATCTGAAGACACTTAGGCCTCTTCTACCTGACACTTGCTCCTATTTAAGCCAGGAGCAGACCAGACCCCAGTATTCTACTGTCCCCCGTCCCTTCCTCTTGCTGGTGGCCACTTTTAAATCCACTTTGAGATTCTCTCCCAGTCTCGTGTCAGCGAGCCCCGCTGAGCGCCCAGCACTGTACTCAGACATCAGGGCAAGGGAAGTGGAGCTACCGTCGCTTCTGTGTAGCTCAGGAGGGAAAACCTCCTTCCCTGCCCTTCCCCCACCTACCTATCTTTTATCCCTGAGTACTTTTTTAAAAGCTTTTAACGTATCAGTTTCCTGCTGTCACTACAGCCTGGGAACTCCGGCCAACTTCTCAATGTCCCCTCTGTGGTTCCCTGACATCTTTCACAGACCTTCTTGCCTTTTACGGGTTTTACTGTTAATCGCTGAAACAGCAAGTAAGAATAACAGGCATGAGGAAGTTACAAAGGTTATCATATCTTTCTTTTTAGCAACAGCTGATAAAAGGTAGATTGGTGCAACTTTTATGGGCAGGAAATTGGCAATATATTCTTGAAATATTCATTTGCTTTAGCTGTTCACCTTCCATCAGATAGATGTTTATGACCTGAGAAGGGCGGGGTCAGCAGAGTGGGGCGGGGCCAGCCTAGCGGTCTGGCTGAGCCCATGGCTGCCCCTGCCTGCAGCTCGCTGCCCTGGAGTGGGACCCTGCCGGGACCAAAGGGTTGCTTTAGGATGTTGGGCGCTGTTCATCAACTCCCAGGCTGGGCTGAGAAGCTAGTACTTAAGAAATTATGGCATCTGAGCCCATAATGTTAAAAAACGGAACTTTTGTACTAATACTGAGGATCACTCCATTGATGTTAGAAACAAAACAAAACAAAACCAATAAAACCAAAAGCAATGTCTAAGCTCTCTACTAAGAACACAATGAAGGTTAAGAGATCTCCAAAATAGTTGGCTGTTTACATAAATAGAACAGTTAGGAAAGCTACACAATGCCCAGATAAACTACATAAGGTGATCTGTGGAAGAAAAATAAAAGTTCATCCTTTTCCAAATCCTTGTCACAGAAAACAGTTACCTTGAAGTGGGGGCTGTACAAGGCAGAGTCTTGTGTCTGCCACCTGTCTGAACAATTACCCCGTGAGAATCCAACAGATTTCGTTAACTCCAGTGATTCTTCAGGAGCAGGAAGCCCATCATCAAAATATAGTGGGCGTTTTCCCCTGAGGGTTCTCAGAGCGGTGAGACAAAGGCACAAATTTAGCTCAGCACTAATTTGAGACTTTGAATATAGCTTTAACTTTCCAAAGAATGAGAAATACAGGTGAACTGGTAGCTTATCTGGTGATGATAGGAGCTTTCCTGTGTTCATCAAGAACTTTCAGGAGGGAAAATATATCTCGATGGGCTACTGGGTGGACTTGTTGCTTCCACAGTCACTATTTAGAAGGAAATTAGAAAAACATGTGATGATTGGTTTAACAGGGCTTCAAACATCATAAAGGTGGTGATCAGAATCATTACCCAAAAAATCATTTAAAATTCAGATTTTAAAACAAGAATTAAGTAGATTGTGGGAATAGGAAAATCATACAGTGGTAGTGTAGCTAAGGATGCAAAATGCTTACTTATTACAGTCTCATTCAGAGACTTCATCTTTGTCATCTGAAGCATTCCTGAACTATACAGACTTCCAGAAATGTCTCAAATGAAAATTTTGATCTATGCAAGCCATTTTTTTCTTTTTTCTTTTTTATGTGGTAAAAAAAGCCACATCAAGAAACCACTAATGAGGGATGCCTGGGTGGCTCAGTGGGTTAAAGCCTCTGCCTTCGGCTCAGGTCATAATCCCAGGGTCCTGGAATCAAGCCCTGCATCGGGCTCTCTGCTTGGTGGGGAGCCTGCTTCCTCCTCTCTCTGCCTACTTGTGATCTCTGTCTGTCAAATAAATAAATAAAATCTTAAAAAGAAAGAAAGAACCACTAATGAAACATTAACAATCTATTTCACATTGAAGTGGAAAAAATATCCAAAAGGAATAACTTCAGATTCCATGAAGAAAAGTGCCCTATGAAGATTGTTACTTCTGCAGCATTTGAGATTGATTCATATAGTTATTTGGTAACATTGTTTAAGAACTAATGGGTCTTAATATAATATTGCATATTGTATAAGAATATAACGTATACTGTGTAAAAAAGAATAAGACAGGACGTATTACTAGGGACTAGAAGGACCAGTCATCAAGACTGTGCTTCAGAAGAAGGCAGCAATTTGGCTCAGGTCACGTTCCCAGGATCCTGGGATCAAGCCCCATGTCAGCTCCCCAGTCAGTGAAGAGTCTGATTCTCCTTCTTCCTCTGGCCCTCTCCCTAGCTTGTGCTCTCTCTCTCTCACTCTATTCTCTCTTTCAAATAAAATCCTTAAAAAAATTAAAAACAAAGAAGGCAACGAAATGTGTGCAGAGATTTTTTTCACATTGAGAAGACTCTGAAAGTTTAAAAATGTCATAGCAAATAATATTAAAATTTTTTTGTCCATAAGGATACTGTGAATACAAAAATGCCTTTGTTATTGTTATGATACCAATATCTGTTTTAAAAAATTAAAACCAGCCAAGCATCTGGCACAATAAATTATAAAATTAAACTAGGGGGTTATATTCAGGTTGAATGTTGTTTTGAAGCTTAGTTCATATAATATTTAAAAAGTTGAGAGTATTTTTATGTCTGATTTATTTTGTTTTACAAGAATTATGATGTGTGTCTGTATGTATTATCCTATATAAAAGAAAAAAATGAATATATTTGTATGATGCTGATGCTTAACTGGAAATGTCTGTGAAGTCGGTTAATTTATATTTCATTTTTATTATTTATAAATTTCCAATATTTTCAGTTCTATATTATTTAAGCTTCCTTTGAGTAAATTTACTAAGTTTTTCTTTTTAAAAAAAGTTGTGTGTTTTGATAAATCCATCTGCAAAATTGGAGATGAACAGAAAAATATGAAATAATTAAAAACAGACTTCTGTACAATATTAATGATTGAAAAAATCTATTATTTTGAAACTTTTGAAAATGATGTTTTTAGGAGTTTTTAATGTGAAAAAAATGCCCAAAATTTGTTAAGTGAAAAGAGAAAAAAACAAATACATTCCCAATCACAAAATTATTATGGCATACATGTGTGTCTGTGTGTGTGACTGTGTGTGTTACGTTAAAGTATACCAAGAAGTCAACATGTTAACAGTAATTCTTCTGAGTGTTGGGAACTTAGGAAATTTTTATTCTTTTTTATGCTTTTCTGTGTTTTTCAAAATAGCTATCATTAGATTTTCTACAGATAAGGAAAAAACTTAATTGGAAAAGAGAAAAGCATACTCGGAAAAGCCTCTCAGGTAACAATGAAAAACTTAAAACAGAGAACTAACTTACAACATGGGTGGGTATTAGCGTCCCTGTTCTCTAGAGCTAGAAGATTCCAAGCCTCAGGGGGTTAAGTACCTTGTCCAAGGTCACACAGCTGTCGTGGATGGACCAGGATCCAACAGCACCCCTGTCTCATCAGAACATCTCAGGCACAACCTGCTTACTGTCCCTTGTGTGTTGGGTGCTCACTCCCCACTTCCTGCCTCCTAGAGACTGAGCCCACCCTGGTCCAGAGGGACCCTGCCTTCCTCAGAGGTCCCTGCCAGCAAGAGAGCCACAGCTGCTTTTAGAGCAAATAAGTATGAATCTTGGACATGCCCAGGCCTTAGCCTAACACTGCATCAACCCCATCTCTATCCCCTGCATACCCTCCGCCCAGCCCAGGTCTCTCTCCAAGTGACACGCAGGTCACAAGGGAAAGGGACCAACATCTGGGTCTTTTCTCTGCCTGTGGTCACATCCTTTGGCTTTGACAGTTTTGAATGTACCGGTGTTGGGGGGAATGTCTTCTCTAGCACCGGGCTCTCAGGAATCCCACTAGACTGTGTAGGTCCTAGGGGCTGGGAGTTGGGGCGGACTGAGGGCGGCTTCCTGGCTGCCCCTGGGCTGGTTGTGGAGAAAGTTCAGGAAGCCTCAGGGCTCCTGGAGAGGAAGCTGTTAGGACAGCTCAGTAGGAATGCACCTGGAACTCTACCTCGAACCTGTGGGCAACACACCTAGCCTTTCTGAAGCCGGCCGAGGGACCCAGGAGACCAGGCACGGGAAAGCACACTGTAAACGGGTAAGCTCGACGTAAATATCAGGTGTGACTAGCCAAAAAGGGCCAGGAATCAAAGGACCCAGATAGCTGGCCATGGGAGTCTTCTCTGCTTTGTTAACCGCTGGATCCCCTGCACTAGGATGCTGCCTGATGCACAGCTGGCACTCAGTATAAATTGTTTGAATGGGGGAACAAAGGGTCCCTGGTAGCTTTTCCCTTCTTCTTCAATCTGTGATGTTTCACTTATGTGCCGAGAAAGTAGGTGCTGCAGGAAAGTGGGAGAAGGCACTGGAAAGGGATGGTTTCTCGCTGTGAACTTGGGCCAGTGCTTTGTCACCCGAGGCCTCAGTTTGCCTGTCTATCTGGTGGGAATAATAAGAGGATCCACAGATGTCATCCCAAGTGACCAGCAAATGAAAACACAGAGGATTAAAAATTTTTTATCTGTTTACCTGCTGTTTATCTGTAACCTATCAGAGTAGCCCCGGCAGGGACTCTTCAAAGACCCATCTAGATCCTCACTTAGGTTCTGGTGAGAAGTCAGCGTCTGAGGTGAAGAAAATCTCTTATTTATTAGAAGTTGCCTGTATTAGAATGAGTCAAGATATCTGTGTGGGTAGAAATGTGTTTATTTAGGGATTGAATTCCTGATGTGTGTCCAATATTTCCTAATGATCCATTTAAGGAAAGGGAAATACGCCCATACAGAACTAGTTAAAAAAGTCTTGAGAAAGCAATAAATCTCCTCATTTATCTAAGAAAGAGGCCAACTCCAGACTCAGCTTCTTCAAGTCAGGAGCCGTGACGGAGTGTAGTGAGCTCCCTAAACAGATAAAAGAGCTCTTATTTCATCATTGAACTGCCTCCTCTGGAAGGCAGTGCTGAGCTCTAACATGCAAACCAGCTTGGCTACAATCCTCAGGGTCCCAGAGTGCTTGCAGCGGTGGCCTCCCTATTATGTGTATTTGATTTTCCCAGGGGCTCTCCTCCTTCCTCTGCTCACCTATACTCCTGCCCCTTCCCCCAAATCCCTCCTTACTTGCTGGCTGGGCCTGGGCTCTCTTTGACGAGGACAAAGTTTTCCATTGGTGGTTAAAGAGAAAGCCTACATAAACATATGTGGTCAAGGGTCAGTGACTGAAGCACATTTCTGTCCTTGGCTCCTCCATCAACCTAGAGCAGCTTCCCTCATTATGCTCTTCTTAAACACAGAGACACAGGAGGAAAGTCTACAAGAACACACATACCCTCCCTTCCTCCAGGAAGGCCGTGGAGGTAAGGTGCACAGCATACCATGCTGAATAGAGCCATGATCTATCTAGGCATCAGTTAGCTTTGGACAAACTACTTAACCCCTCCCGTCGTCAGTTTTCTCATCTGTAAAATGGGGTGATTAGACTGGAAAATTTCGTGGGCCTTATTAGTCCTCAAAGAATGCTGCCCCTGCCTTCCCCTCAGGTCACCGGCTTCTGCATGAATTCATTAGAACGTCAGGGATTCTAACTCTTGCCCTCCTGGAGTGAAGACAGACCCAGTGACACCTGATAACAGTGCTGTAAGGCTCTCCCTGTCTGTGCTCGATTACATGTGAGTCACAGGAAGAGACAGATCTATGTGGGTTCTTGGCCTTTGCTGCTTACGAGCTGTGTGTGATCACAGAAAATTGTGTACCTCTGGATCTTTATCTCCAGAAGTGAGTGATACATCCTGCCTGGCAGAGTCCGTGGGAAATTACAGTTTTTTGTTTGTTTATTTTTAGGATAATGCCTGGCTCATCACAAGGATCCTCTTGTCACTGGCTCTCTACCTTCTTGCTGAGTCATATTGGGCTGGATGTGTTAGTAAGAGGGAAGCCAATGAACAACCCCACAGGTGTATCAGTTAGGCTGGAGGTGAAGCTGCTTTCTGTAGCAAAGAGACGTATGAATACAGTAGCCTTAATGTGTCCAAGCTTAACCTCCTTTTTATTAACAGAGATCATAAGATACTCAGAGGTAAGAGGCTGGTGAGCCCCTCTCCTCTAGGAGACCCCAACTTTCCACACCCTGTTCTTCTTAAAGACCAACTCAGAGCTCCCCTTCTTTGGAGCCCCTGGAGCCCTCCCATCCACAGGGATCACACAGGTCAGCCCCAGTGGACTCAGCATGCTAGGTAGCTTTGGACCGCCAGACTGGGAGCTCCTTGAGGTCAAGGGTCATGTCCACCCCGATCTTGACACGGCTTTGGGAAAGTACTTAGCTTAGAGCTTGGCACATGGTAGACTCTCTAGAAGGATTTGATCCCCCCTCCACCCCTGCCCCAGTGATTGCATTCCTGGAGACTTGAGCCAGCCATGATTATGAAAGCTGAGGTGTTTGCTTAGTCATCACCGTCTTACATATTTTTTAGCTTAATTACCATGCAATTTCCTCATATCCTCCAATAAATGAAAGACCAAAAATGCATATCTTTGGGGGACAGAGGATATGTAAAATTAATTCTTATGAAAGTCCTTGACTCATCACAAAAATTCGAGAAATGTGCTTCTTACACATGAACACAGGGAAATACCAATTTTCCTGTAATGGGCAAGCTAAGAACCCTTGGGTAGAAGGGCTGACTGGGATGCCCAGTGGAGTGAATGTCTTTATAGTAAATTTTATAGATTCAAATTTTTTAGTAGGAAAACTTACCATAGTCGTTAGTTTTGGTAACTGCTCCAGTTTGAGTATCTTATGACTAGCAATCCCAGAGAGCGAGGTAATTCAGTCATTCACCTCAATTTTATTTCACAGTTTGTAAACTGATGGGCAAACCACATCCCCAAGTAAGCATATCAATGGGAGTGCTACTAAGATATTGTATAGCTGACATATGGGGAAGGACATAGATTATTTTACCTGCTTTGAAAGTTTTCAGACAAACATTCTATGGACATTCCTTGTTTTATAACCAACTTTAAGTTATTTCTGAGGGAGTGTCTTGGTCCTGCCCAATTTTATACTCAAATTGGAGCAGTTACCAAAACTAACTTTTATACTTTTATATATATATCTGCTTTGGCTACTGGTTAAAGCCAATATAGTATATACTTAACCAACATCATAAATAAGAATGCCTCATACAGTTGTGCAGGTTGTGCACTGCATGGCTCCAAGATGTGCTATTTACATGGATCATGATGGCATCTCCAAAGCTATATGGCACTACCTCCATAATACTCCAGAAAAACCTGTCTCATAAATTACCTGCAAATTTATCAGCAGATGCATGCTTGAACTCGCTGCCATTTAGTGTTAACAGAAGTTTGATTGAGAGAAGCAGTCCCAAGACCCATGAAACACGCCTGTTTCTGGGTACTGAAGATTTGTTCCTGGAACAATATAGATTAATAAAAAGTTGTGATTCTGGACCACATTGTTCTTATCCTGTGTGCAACTGCTTTTACTTAATTACGCTCTGGCATAAGGCCTCAACCACATCGGAGAATGTAATGAGAAATGTTATGAGCCTTGCCGTAGTTCTTTAAATATTCTGGTGGAGGAAATTCTCACAATATATAACCTCTTCAGAAGGGCTCATGGGAGAAATTTCTCTCTGGTCCTAGTATCAGGGAGACTTGTGATTTTCCTGAACAGTCTGATCTGCAAGACAGGTATTCAGACTCATGTAACTGAACTGCTTTCCTGGGTGTCACTGACAGTTGGAAAGCTGAGGGGCAAGTCAGTGGCCCAGTACTAACTAGTATAAAGACCTCACAGCATGGGTTTATATTCTTGCCTCATTCTTGGCTTCATCAACACCATAAATTCAACAAAAGCTATTGAGTGCCTACTACACACCAAGCACTCTTGTAGATCTTATCCTGAACAAAACAGACAGAAGTTCCTGTAAGGAAGCTTACATTCTAGTGGAGGGATACATGGTAAAAAAATCACATATGCATATTGGTAATATTGTCTATGTATTACATATATAATTACCTGTACATGCCTATGTATATATTTAATATTACATATATGCATATGCAATATTTTATATGTATTATAAAGAGTTGCCTATACATACACATATGTGTAATATTATAAGTTATATATGCATGTATGTAATATTATATTAGTATGGTAAAGAAGCAGAAAATAAATCAGGGAAAGGCAAGATGGTGGGAGAATTTTAAAGAGTGGACATCTGAGAAAAACGTTCTGAGAAGATGCCATTTGAGCAAAGCCTGAGGAGTTGTTGGAAGTGTGCTGTGTGGATCTTTGGGGAAGAATATTCCAGACAGAGGGAATGGTAAGTTCAAAATTCCTGAGGCAGGAGTGGGCTGGGCATTTAGCTGGGCATGCTGAAAAAACAGCAAGGGTGTTGGTGTGACTGGAGAGCCGTGAGTGAGGAGCCAGGACTGTACCTGGAGGAAGAGCCACTGGTGCCCATGGGCTGTGTGGCGCATAAGGTGAAAAGCATCCGAGGATTCTGAGAAAAGGGTCCCAGGGTTCTGAGGGGAGGAGTGACATAATTCCCAAGGGCAGACAGAAAAGACAAAGGCAGACCCAGGAGGCCAGTTAGGAGACAATTGTAGGAGTTCAGAGGTGATGGGGCTTGAGTTGCTTGGTGGTGGGGGCAGGTGAGAAAGGGGCCTGTTTGTACGGTCAACCCTGGACCATGGGAGCGAGATAGGAGCATGGTAGACTCGGACATGCTAAGTTTGAGGGGCTGGCTAGACACCATGGAGGAAGAGTGAGCTGGAGTTTCAGGCAGATAACTGGGCTGGGTGTAAGCAAAGCAGGGTGCTTGGAGCCATACACTGGAGGGGAAGATCACAGGGTGAGTGTGGGTAGAGAGGAGGTACTGCAAAGCTAAGAGTTCACTGAAGTAGCCTATCTCCATTTTTTCTTAGCTTGGTATACAAATTGTATTATTTTTAATCCTCTAAACCTCCTTACATTCTACTCAGAACAAGACAAACATAGTTGAATCCAGTGCTGACATGCTGTCATCTGTGTAAGAAATGTTTACTCAGAGCCGATTACATGCCAGGCATTCGGAGCTGGGGATGACCAAATCTCCCCCCCCCACCCCCCCACCCCCCTGCCGAAGCTTGTATTACAGTTGAGAACAAGGACAGTACTTGACATGTCAATAAACACACAAGATGGTTTCAGGTTGTATCAGGTGTTATAAAGGATCTAGAACAGATAAATAGACAGTAACTCAGGACAGGAGTTGGGGCTTCAGTGAGGACAAGCTATTTGAACTGAACCAAAGTAGAGAGAAGGAGCCATGCAGTGTTCTAGAGGAAGAGCGTTCCAGGTAGAGCGAGCAGCCAGTGCAAAGGCCTGAGATGGGAATGAGCTCCGCCTGTCGGGTGACAGGAAGTAGGCTGGCTGGGGTGCCTGGGACACAGTGAAAGGGGGAGCGGTGCAGAAGGCAAAGCCGGAAGTGGGGAGGGGACCACTTATGTCGAGTCTTGCCCGCATGGCTAGATCTCTGGGGTTTATTTTCAGTGCATTGAGAAGTCACTGTGGAGTCTCAGCAGAGCAGCGAAAGGACAATATGTACCTCACGGTTGAGTGCAGCACGGACTGTTAGTTGCAGAGAGACTGGCTTGGAGGGTGTCTCAGTGGATGAGGACACAGCCAGTGGGGTCTGGACTAGGACGGGAGCAGTGCAAGCAGGACAGGGCACAGAGTATTTGAAGGCCTTGCTGAGGGACTGAATGAAGGCAGAGAGAAGTCTTTGATGACTCCTGGGTTTTGGCTTGAGCAGCTGGATGGGTGTCATTCCATTGACAAGAGACCAGGTACACTGCAAGAGGACAGGTTTCCCTAAGAAATGAAGAGCTCCAGTCCAGCTGTGTTAAATTTGAGATCCATGCGGGTCACTTTGCAATTCTTCACAAGATCTACAAAGGAAGTCCCGCATTCATTCAGAATTACACTCCCTCCAGCCATGTTTCAGAGTTTCAGCTTCTCCACAGCCTCCCCAATACTTGTTACTCTGTCTTATTAGTCTAGCCATCCTAGTGTGCATGAAGTGATACCTCACTGTGGCCTTAATTCTCATTTTCCTAATGACATAGGATATCTTTTCATCTGTCAGTTTCTGGCCTGCAGGGTTGTGGGTCCCCAGCCTGGGAAGCCGGGACGGGGCTGTATTTAGAACATGCTGTTAGCCTTCCCATCAGATCTAGGGAGGAGCATGTTTCGTCAGGGTGTGAGCAAACATCGAAGCCCTTTCTAAAAACAGATTTTTGCCTGGTTTTTGCCTGAGAGCCTAGTAAAGGAAATTAACTTTGAAAGTTTTAAAATTATTTCACACACTAAAGGAGCCAAGGGGGGGGGAAACCCTAGTATGAATAAGATCTAAGAGAAACTCTATTATAAGAAAATATTATTATTTAAGTACTTGCTTGGAGGATATTTATTTGCAGTGAAAGTCCCTGATTCCTCTGACCCAGCTGTGCTAGGCAGGCCAACACCTCTGTTTTGGACATCCAGCCATCCTATAACACACACAGTTGAACAGTACTTTCTCAGGACCAGGATTTCTTCCTTCAGGAAGATGTCAAGCCAGCGAGCTCAACCACAGGGTGTGTCCAGACCCTGAGAGGTTTATTTGAAGTCTTCAGTTGCTCAATCACAAGATATTTGGTGTTCCCAGTCTGCAGTTTGGGGGTTAGAGGGCTGCCTTTCTGGTGGCCTGGAACAGGGATTACATCACTAAGAATCTCTTAGCCTAAACCTGACTGGAAACAAATTTGATCTTCACGTATAGTGCAAACCAGGAATTCCCTAAAAATGAGCCTGCTGATCCAGCAGCAATCCTTCTGAGAATCCCCACCTTAGTTAGCTGGGAAATCAGATTCCAAACTTGACTGTCTCTCTCTTCCTCCATATACATTCTCTCATCCTACGACTAAGTATCATGATGAATCACTCTGCTCTTTAGAGCTCAGAGTAGTAGAAATCTCAAACCAAGGCAGATTAAACAAACACACACTTTTGCAATCATTTACATGACAATCTAGTCCCTGACGGGACTTCTGTCGGACCCTGGTAGGCAGAACAGCTTTGCCCCTCCGGAAAGCAGCTAGCTGGACAAAGAGGAGAAAGGGGGCCGTTGGCCAGCTGATGAAGGTGGTACTTGTATATTTTATACAGTCCCGGGCTTTACCACTTTGTAGTCATGTGGTTTCAGGCAAATTACTGACTTTCTATGAACCTCCATCTCTTCCTCTGGAAAACCGAGCTAAGTTTACTTACTTGGAAAGGCTGGTTTGAAGCACAAATGAACAGGGAGCGGTGAGCGTCTGGCATGGTAAGAAGTCGTCCACCGAGAACACCATGGTTATATCGTCTTTTCCCCCAATCCTCAAAAGGAACTTTCTTTCCCTTCCTTTTCAAACTCCCTCCTAGATGCCAAACCCCAAGCCCCAGGAATAATTCCAGACATTCAGAAGTTACTCAGCAGAAGTTGTCTTAGATGAAACAAATCCAGATTTTTGGATGAACAGAGTATCAAAGAGCTTAATGGATTTGGTCATTTAACAAATACTCGTTGGTGCCTATTATGTTCCAGAGACTGTTCTAGGTACCAGAGAAACAGCTATGAACAAAATAGGCAAAAATCCATGCCCTCATGGAGCTTCCATGCTAGCTAGAAAGGAGAGAGAGTGAGACTCAACAAATCAGTCATTAAAAAGCACTGGAGGAGCACCTGGGTGGCTCAGTCTGTTAAGCATCTGCCTTTGGCTCAGGTCATGATCTCAGGGTCCTGGGATCCACCCCCTTGGCAGGCTCTCTGCTCAGCAGGGAAGTCGTTTCTCCTTCTGCTTCCCACCCCCCAGCTCTTGTGCACTTGCTCTCTCACTGAAATAAATAATATATATATTAAAAAAAACAAAAACAAAAACAAAAAACCGGAACCCACACACATTGGAGGTGAACTGGAGCTGAGTACTCTGGAGAGAAAGCAGTGGAGGAGGATGAGGAGCGGTGGGGTGAGGTGAGGCTGAAGATGGTTGGGGGCATTCCTAAGGGCTAAAGCTGAATTCTTTAGGGCCCCGTTAGCTTTCCTGGGCTCATTTCTAAAGAGGCATCCCCTTCCTTCCAGGGCTGCCAACACTCTGCTCCAGGCACCCAGGCACAGGGGCAGAAGCCAGGCTGCCATGGTGAGGGAGAGCCATGTCAAGGCATGCAGACGGAAGGAGACTCTGGG
This sequence comes from Neogale vison, assembly GCF_020171115.1. Taxonomy (NCBI): domain Eukaryota; kingdom Metazoa; phylum Chordata; class Mammalia; order Carnivora; family Mustelidae; genus Neogale; species Neogale vison. Next base: position 80,882,527 of record NC_058092.1, on the reverse strand, counting down.
CAGCGTGGCCTGCCACCTGACCCTGGGAATTAGATCACCTTGGGAAAGATTCTCCACCTTGGCTCTGAGTAAAACAGCCTTGCACTGTGCTTCCTTAAGTAGCACTAGACAGAGACTAGTTTCATACTCTTCAAAGCCCTTCCCTGTTTGCATTGTATGAAGGACACATTCTTATCTAAACTCATCCAGACTAACAGCCGCTAATTTCCTAGCAAAATGGCCCTAGCAGTTCTGGCATGGAATGGAATGAATGCTAGCACAGAACTGGAAGTTTATACTCTAGGGAAAAAATAAAAAAACAAAAAACCTTCAAAATTCTTTCTACTGGTCTTCCCTACTACTCAATCTCTACCTCCAGGCACCATCTTTGACTAAGTTCAAGAGGCAGTTAGTTCCCTTCCTTCGGCAACTGTTAAGGAAGCCCTGGGTGACAGCGGAGCTGAGAGCACTCTGTGTAGCCAACCCTACAGCTTGCACTGACACCCAATCACGGCAGTCTCTTTCTCGACTGTATGGGATCATCGGTTTTCTGCCTCATGACATCTTTATTAGGAAGCTTGGACAAGTCTAAACAAAAAAGGATTTAGAACCACACCGTGGGGTGCCTGGGTGGCTCAGTCAGTAAAGCATCTGCCTTTGGCTCAGGTCATGACTCCAGGGTCCTAGGATCAAGCCCGCTATGGGGCTTCCTGTTCAGTGGAGGGGTCTGCTTCTCCTTCTCCCTCTGCCCCACCTCATGTTCTCTTTCGCTCTCTCAAAAAAACAAGTAAGGAGCACCTGAGTGGCTCAGTGGGCTAAAGCCTCTGCCTTCGGCTTTATCCCAGGGTCCTGGGATCGAGTCCCGCATCGGGCTCTCTGCTCTGCAGGGAGCCTGCTTCCTCCTCTCTCTCTGCCTGCCTCTCTGCCTACTTGCGCTGTCAAATAAATAAATAAAATCTTTAAAAAATAAATAAAATCTTAAAAAGAAAAAAAGAAAGAAACAGCACATCGTGTGAGGGTAAGATTGGTAAAGGATGGCAGGTTGGCTGTATCTTTTTTTTTCCCCCCCCCGGAGCCCTGCTTGCCTCCTCCTCCCTCTGCCTCCTTCCAGCTGCCGGCACTGCTCGCCCCCAGCTGTGGTGGGCCCAGCTAGGAGAATGAGGGCTCCTCACCTTGCAGAAATCTACAGTGACTCACAGGGGCCTGGACTCCTGTTCTGGAGCCTGATGTGATTCCCTTTTCTCTGCAGACAAGTTGCCCTCAGAATTCTTATTATCCCAGTTAGGATGGGCTCAAACTTGAGATAGGATGCACAGAACTGCTTTTATTTTTTCTCAGAGTGAGGCTGACACATACTGCATTTCCTTCTTTTAAAACTTAGTTTATGTGACTGAGAATAACTGATATATTTGATGAGAAAATACATTCACCTGTAGATGTCACTAGAATGGGAAAAAAGACCAGAAAGTTTCTTTTGTTTTTATCATAAGATACCTTTCTTTTAAAAAATAAAATAAAATGGATCCTAGTTTGACTGATGATGTGCCTTTTCCTCTGGCCCAGCACCTGGTCTCCTGCCGAGCTCCACACTGGTCATCCCCTCCTCCTGAAATGCTCTGCTGTTTCCAGGCAAACTGTCCTCCCCTCCAGTGTCTAAAGTACTCCTTTATCTTGGGGTAAGCAAAGAAAATTTGTTGAGTTCAACAGACCTGTTGAGTATCTAGAAGTTGCCAGGCATCTGCACTCACGATTCAGAAATAAATGCAATAGGGCCCTGCCCTCGGGACATTGACCTGGCACTTACAATGAGCCTTGTAAGCTTCGTCCTAAATCCACTCTTGGTCATGCACTGTGTCCCTTTTGGTCCCCACTCTGTCCCCAGCACCAAGCACAGTGCCTGGCACATGGTGCAAGGAAAGACTGGTGACTCACTGGCTCCCTGATTCCTTACGAATCAGATGAAGTGAGGCTGCCAGCGGCTAAGGGCCATCTCCCAAAGTCTCCTGCTAGTGATGACTCAGGCATTTGTTTACAAACCCTTTGCTTTTCCTCCTGTATGGCACATCATACCGCTTCCCTTTCTAGCAGTGTTCCCATCTGTAAATTCAGAGGAGGAGCCCGGATGATCCCACGATCCCTTCCAGCTCTGAATTTCATAGTCGATGTTCAAAATTGGTGCTAGCGAGCATACCTGTTTTCCCTGGAAGGCTTCTTACCTGTTTTTTTTTTCTGAACACCCATTTCTCCTGCCCCCATTATACTACCAGCTCTTTGAGTTTAGCATTTTACTTTGTAACTTATTTGTAGCATCCCCAGGTCTGTATTCTACCCTCAAGAATTTCTCATTTTTAAAGTCCACAGCTCTGTAAACCTGCCTTATCTGAACTAAGTAAATCACATGCTTTATTTACTTCCCACCACCAAGAATTTCTCAAGGACTGCAGCCAGCTTGCGGCACTCCGTGGCAGGCCTCCAAGAGTCCCGTGCCTTAAGATGGACGAGATAATCCTTGGAAATGAAAACTCTTGATCTTGAAGGGAGAAATGCAGACTTTAAAATTTAAAATTTAACATTAAAAAATGCTAAAACATAGCATTTCTATACACTAACAATGAAAAATAAAAAACGAAGTTAAGAATTTAATGCATCGAAAAGAATACAATATTTAGGAACAAATTTAACAAAAGAAGTACAGTCCCAGTACACTGAGAATTAAAAAAACATTGTTGAAGAAAACCAAAAACCTAAATACATGGAAAGATCGATAGCCCATGTTTATAGACTAAATGGCTCAATATCGTTAAGATTGCCACACTCCCTAAACTGATCCACAGTTCACACATAATCCCTATCAACAACCCACCTGGCTTTTTTACAGACATTGACAAACTGATATTTAAATGTATATGGAAATGCAAGGGAAACAATCTTGAAAAAGAACCACGTTAGAAGACTTATTCTGCTCGATTTCAAAACTGCAAAGTATAGTCATCATGTCACTGTAACACTGGAATAAGGATAGATAATATAGATCAGGAGAATAGAATTGAGAGTGTGGAAAGAAATTCTTACATTTGTGGTCCATTGATTTTGACAAGGGTGTTAAGACAATTCAGTGACAGAAAAAAATAGTCTTTGAGGGGCGTCTGGGTGGCTCAGTGGGTTGAGCCTCTGCCTTTGGTTCGGGTCGTGATCTCAGGGTCCTGGGATCGAGTCCCGCATCGGGCTGTCTGCTCAGCAGGGAGCCTGCTTCCCCCTCTCTCTCTGCCTGCCTCTCTGCCTACTTGTGATCTCTCTCTCTCTCTCTCTCAAATAAATAAATAAAATCTTTAAAAAAAAATAGTCTTTGTAACAAATGGTTCTGGGACAAGTGGATATTCACATACAAAAGAAGGAATTTGGACTCCTACCTCACACCATGTACCAAAATTAACACAGATGGACCAAAGAGCTAAATACAAGAACTAACACCATGAAACTCTTAGAAGAAAATAGCGGTATAAATCTTCATGTCCTTGAATTGGGCAACAGTTTCTGACATGTGCCACTAAAACCAAACAAAAAAAATTGAAAGGTTGTATTTCATCAAAATTAGAAACTTCTGGGCTTCAAAAGACATTAACGAAGAAAGTAAAAAGACAAACCCCAGAATGGGAGAAAGTATTTGCGAAATATATATCTGATAGAGGTCCAATATTCAGAATATATAAAGAACACTCAACAAGTCAAGAGTAAAAAGACAAATAATGTATTCACTATGCTTTTCTGAGTTATCTTACATGCAAGTACATGTTTTTAATGTTGTCTGTCTTCTGTGCTGTTACTCAAAGTTTGCTATTAAAATATATTAAACTATACAAAAGACAAAAAACGCAATTTAAAAATGGTAAAGGATCGGGGCGCCTGGGTGGCTCAGTGGGTTAAGCCGCTGCCTTCGGCTCAGGTCACGATCTCAGGGTCCTGGGATCGAGCCCCGCATCGGGCTCTCTGCTCAGCAGGGAGCCTGCTTCCCTTCCTCTCTCTGCCTGCTTCTCTGCCTACTTGTGATCTCTGTCTGTTGGATAAATAAATAAAATCTTTAAAAAAAAAATTAAAAAAAATAAAAATGGTAAAGGATCTGAATAGACATTCTCATAACAAGATATACAAATATTTAATAAGCACTTGAAAATATGTTCAACATCATTAGTCATGAAGGAAATGTAAATCAAAACTACAAGAAGAAGCCACTTCCTCACACTAGGATGACTATAGGAATAAAAGATAAGTAATAACAAGAACAGTGAGGCTGAGGAAATACTGGAACCCTCCTTCATTCCTGGTAGGTATGTGAAATAGTGCTCAAAAAATTCAACATTGTTATGACATGATCCAGCATTTCTATTCCTAGGGGTGTGTGTATGTGTGTGTGCGTGTAGATATATGAAAACATTTGAATGCACAAAAACTTGCATATGAATGTTCATAACAGTGTTGTTCATAATAGCCAGGAGGTAGAAATAACCCAATACCCATCAACTAAGGAATGGATAAGCAAAACATGGTATATCCATGCAATGGAATATTATTTACCCATCAAAAGGAATGAAGAGCTTATTCGTGTTACAACAGACAACCCTTGAACCCTTTCATTATGCCTAATGAAAGAATACATTCACAAAGACCACATTATTGCACGATTCCATTTATATGAAATGTCAAGAATAGGCAAATCCATAGAAAGAGAAAATAGAAGTGTTTGTCAGGGGCTGGAGAGAGCAACAATGGGGTGACTGCTAGTGGGTACAGTTTTGGGCAGGGTGGTTGGTGTTGAAAATATTCTGGAATTGAATGGTAATTAATAGTTGTCCAACTCTGAAAGTGGTGAAAATTATGATAAATTATATCTAAATAAAGCTGTTTAAAATAAATCTTGCAGGAAATTCAATAGGAAAATGAGAGAGGCTAACTGAAAATCCCAGGCTAACCACCATTCTTAGCACCTTGAAGGCTCCCCACAACCACTGTGGCAATACCATGCCCATAGAATCTAAATCTGTGGATTTTCAAGGTTGTATCCACATAGCAATGATTCTTCAACCTCCCTATGATATCCCCACTGGGTGATTACCTAGCCTAAGCTTGAGTAGGCTGTTTTCCCCTCTTTCCAAGCTTTTCTTGAGTGTCTACTAAGTGCTCAGTTCTGGGCTAAAAATTGAGAATACACTTTGTATGGCTGTCTCTTTAATGTGACAAACATTTATCTGAATATTTATAATGTTTCCGGCATTTTACTTGTTTCTGATCATTTTTATTTATTTGTAGCTCTTTCAGTTTTGGTTCTCCTAGGAGCAGATCCTGAGACAGATTCAACTGGAAATAGTTTTGGGGGAAGCACAGACAATACAATGTAGGGGAGTGGGAAGGAATCCAGGGAAGAAAGGAAGCCAAGAAAGCATCTAGCACAGTGAGCCATTAATACTTAAGCCTAAAGGGAAACTCTGGGGAAAGGGGTCTAACTCATCTGAAAAAGTAGCTGACCTCCCAAGGGCTAGTGGCTGGGTTATCTACAGGCTACTAAATCGTGACTCCCTGATTGAGTGCATGCTGGGCAAAGGTTAGTTTCTCAATCTCTCTGTTGCCCAAGGAAGTGTAGGTTATGCACCCTTCCCAAGATCTGAATTGGGAGAGGGGAGGAAGAGCCCAAATGCAGATTTGGGCAATTGGTACTTGGCAGGACCTGTGGTCCAGGGGATGTGTGTGGGACATGGACAGCATCTGCTATAATACTTTACTCCTTCAGGATGCCTGGGTGTCTGACTCTTAATTTCGGCTGGGATCATGCTCTCAGGGCTGTGAGATCGAGCCCTGTGACAAGCTTCATGCTGAGCATGGAGCCTGCTTAAAATTCTCTCTTTCCCTCTCCCTCTGCCCCTCCACCCTCCATGCTCTCTTATAAAAAAATTATTTGAAAAAATACCTTCATCCTTCCATATACCAGAAATGGTGTCCAAGGATACACAAAACCCATCATAACACCATGAATTAGGTCAAGGTAAAGGAGACTTAAATCTTTCTGGTAAGGCAGTGAATAGCCTCCTAATCAACCCAGAAAAACAGACACTATTTCTCAGCATACCCTTTGTCACACACTGTGTTATGCCCCAATAACGGGTCCGTGATTAAAGGAGCAAGACTGATACAAAGCGAAGGTCAAGCAAAGCTTTATTTCACACCAAGCATCAAAAATCTAACCAAACGTTCAGGGATGCACCTCATACAAGAGAGGGCGACCCTTCTCTGTTTCACAGACAAGCTTTTAAGGGCAAAGGCCAAGCGGTCGGGCCTGGCCATGCACAGGTGACCAATGAGATTGTAACACACACAGGAAACTCCATGATGCTAGGTGACCAATTGAGTTACAATTTACCCTAGTAGACATTTGAGCCAGCCTATTACACCTTGATTGGGACTGGTGCCCAAAAGGCTCCCAAAGAGCGTGGCCCATACTCCTTAGTAACCAGGGACACAGTATGCATCCCCCCACTGATCAGATGTCTCCACCTGGCCTGACCCACCTTTGTATCTGGGCTTTGTTACCTGAAGCTGGTTTCTGGGACTTGTCTCCAAGTAAATCCCCTGGGCGAAGGGGAGCAGGGACAGTTTCTAAATAGGTCCAAAAATACCTCCAAAACTACCTTTTGAAAAGGTAAAACTGAGTTGCTAGCTTATCATGATAAATGTGGTCACAAACTTGCCAAAGTCTCAATAGAGGTCATTATTTTTTCTGTTATGAGAGTATAATGCTCATCCTAGGAAATGTGTTTGGAGAGTGGATTTGCAGATTTTGGTATTTCTGAAGCAAAGACTTTGGTCCATTCTTGGGAGAAAGTGACCTCATCTTGAAGGAATGAATGTTCCTGAAAAAGAACTGTGTCAAGATCCCAGTGGTTTTAGGTTTCTAAGGGAGAACTGGACCCTTTTCACTCTCAAAGAGGGTAAATATGTTTTTATGTTTCTAAGGGCCTGATTTTTGACTTAACAGGCCACCTGTCCTTTCCAACAAGCTGTTAAGCCTTATTGCATAAGAGAAGGAAAGACAAGAAGAATCATTGTGCCCAAGAGCTGGGGTGGGGGGCAGGGCCCCAGGGGGAGGGGCTCACTAATGGATGCCTCAGCTGCCAGGAGGCCTTCCCCAAGGGTGGTCTGAAGGAGGGTGTGCTGTCCTCAGGTGCCCTGTGATGGGATGGGATGGGGTGAGGAAGACAGCACTAGTGCGAACATTCTGCTGGACCCGTGCCTGCCCCTGCCCCTGCCCCAGGCCCACCTAAGCTGCGGGGGTCCTCCCGTGAGAGCAAGTACCCCGTTGACTGGTACTCATGTGAGAAAGTGAAGCTGCACCTTCCTCTTCGCACCTCTCTCTGTAGCCCAGGACGTCTGGAAGGAACTCCCATTTCTGTATCTGGAGGCTGGATGAGAACTGCTGGTGCATCCCAAGCTGGGAGGTGGGGACGAGACACAGCAATGTAAGAATTCTGCTTGCGTCCCCATCTCTACAAGCACAGTTAAGGGTGCTGGCGCCCCAGCTCTACAGAACTCTTCTATCTGCAACCCTCCGGCCAGGTGCGGGGGCAGGGCGGGTAGGGGAGCTCCAGTTCTCTGCAAACGACTCCCCCCCACCAGCTGTTTTGCCTATACAAATGCAGGTTTTAACCAGGAGATTCTTCCCTCTGAGAACAGTGAGCCTCAAAGCTCAGGAACACTGGTAGTGGCATTCATCATCTTCCTTGTCCCCAGTATCAGCAGCATCTCAGGCATGAGAAACTGGTTAAAGCTGCTGGGAATTTTGACCTTTGGGCATTTGCAGCAAAAGATGCTTAGAGTGGAAAGAGTAAGTCTGGCGTCAGCAGACAGTGAGTGCCCAGGAGTGGCAGCCCAGGGGTTTCAGGGCCCCTTCCCTCTAGGGAAGGTGCAGGGTACATGTTCTTCCAGTCAACTCTGCTTGGGCACTCAGTGGGATGGAATGGCTTTTATGTGGCCTTCCAGACATGGATGAAAGTCCAATAGTCTCTTGGCTACTGCCTCTCAGTTCCAAGTAAGCCTCCCACTACCTACCAGGGGCAAGGAGATCCAGTGGGACTGAATCTTGGCTTGGATATCCTGAAGATCACATGCATTTTTGTTCAATTAAATTGAATTCAATAATACATAAGCCACGTGTGTTAGGAGAATGATGGCCTCCCCCAGTGTTGTCCATGTCCTCATCCCCAGAACCCTTCAGGTTTCAAGGCAAAGGGAAATCAAGATTATAGATGAAATTCAAGTTGCTAACCAATTGACTTTAAGACCCGGAGATGAGTCTGGATTATCCAGGTGAACCTGATGTAATATCAAGGGTTCTTAACAGTGGAAGAGGGAGGGAAGGCAGAGGGTGAAGTGATGTAATGTGCGGACTCCGCGTAACTCTGCGGACATCTTGATTTTACCACCGTGAGACCCATGTTGGACTTCCAGCTTCCAGAACTGTGATGTGATAAAGCTGTGTGATAGTACGCCACTAAGTCTGTGGTAACTGGATACAGCGGCCATAAGAAACTAATACACTAGGCAGCAACCATCCGAGAAACAGCTCTCCAGGCATGGATGAATGTTTCAGAGTCTTCAGAACTCGGCTTCAAAAAGGCAACCACTCTTCGCTCCATTTTCTGGGTTTCTCCAGATTTTGTATTTCAGGAGGAAAATAAAGCTCCTAGAATTCTTGGCCACAAAACCAGTTTGAGGAGTCTCACCTAAGTGGGGAATGAGTATAATAAGGCGGCACTTGTCCCAGCCGCCACCTTTGCCCATCCAGCCCAGTCTGCATCAAAATTCCAATCTCCCATCCAGTTTAAACTTCTCTTTCCCTTTCTCTCTAAGAAAGCCCCCAAACGGGGGCCCCCTTGGAGCAGTCATACCTCCTCTGGCCAGCATTAGTCTGGGCTGTTAACCTCTCCTTTGGGTGGGCCTTGCCAACCTGGCCAGTTGACTTGTTGCCAAGCAACCAGAAAGCAACCTCCTTAGCCCTTGGCCCAGGCTGCTCCCGCAGGCCTTCTGCCTGCAGCAGTCTCTGGGTTTGGGCCTCAAGTTTCATGGGTGCTTCCACATGATAGGAACATAACTTGCGTCCCCCAAGAACTTTCCCAGACCTGCCACACCACTAGACTCAGCCGGTCCCCTCCATCTTAGAGCACAGCCTGCTCTCTACCTCACTTTGGGGAGGAAGTAACCTTCCCCTGTGAAACTACTCTGGTGAGAACTTATCCTTCTCTTCCCTGCCCCAGGTCTCTGCTTGTGTTGCAGAACAGAGCTGAGGTGAAGGTTGCAGGGAGTCGGCAAGGCTGGCCATAAGCCTCTTATAAAGCATGGAGTGAGTGGCCTGGCTCTTCTTTAGAATGAGGGGCTCCTAACATTTTTGTCCAGTATAGCGGGTCCTCCATTTTCCCATGTAACTTCCTATTCCAGCTGCCATTCAAAAATCTCTTTTGGTGATGCCTTTTCTAGGAATCTTCTTGGTTGGTTTTAACAACCACCACCCTATTAAGACAGAGTCTCTGCAAGGCAGTTCTCTGTGAGTGAGGACTATAAAAGTCAAATTTCAGCCCCACAGAAGTAGAAATAGAAAAGAGCCCACAAGTTTTATTAAATGCAATAACTTAGTATCTGGGGGTAGAAAGAAGCTAACCCTTGAGCCTGAGACACCTCTCAGGCAACAGCTCTTCCCATTCTCTGAGCTCCCAGCGGCTCAGAGAGTGATTTTGGCCCTGGGTGGAGCCACACTAGGGCTTCTGTGACCGAGCTCCTCAGGTCTCACCAGTTACCGGGTGTAGATGAGGCCACATCAGCAGTAATGTACACCCACTTGTCCCCTTTCACCTGCTCCTACAAAGCTTTCTCCCAGTGACCACCCCTCAGTCTCAGATGTCTTTGTCCCCAGAGGTGATCCCTGGGGCCCGTACACCTGGACCTATAGTTACTGTTCTGAGTGCAGCCCTCTGATGCACCGGAGACACGAGTGGTTGGTGGAAAGGGGTAGGAAAGCAATTCTTTCCCCTCCTCACGCACCGATAAAGGGTCACAGAGTCCTGCTACTTGTGCCCTTAAGTCTCAGAGACATTCTGGGTTTCATTTAGCCAACACTTTGCTTTCACAATATTCTAAGTGGTTTATGAACATTAACTCACATGACCTCATAGCAACCCTCTGAGCTAGGAACCACACATGGAGGGCTATTTGGCAGAGGGAGACGGCTTTGAAGGGCTTAGGTAATTCACCCGAAGTCACTCAGTGAATGGTGGGGCAGAACTGGAATTAAAAACAAAAACAAAAACAAAAACCATGTGATTTTATATCTATATTTTCCTCCCAGCCCTTCTCCCTGTGGCTCAGTGACGTGTCCGGGGAACCTGGCTGAGGACAGACTCAGGCTGAAGTCAGAATCATGGCTGGCCTCTCACACCTGAGGGTCTGCTCAGCTTGGCCCACTGTGCCCAGCTGTCTCCCTGGAACGAGTTCTCCAGAAGGCTCCTATATCCCCTTAAAAATAAACCACTATCAGGCAGTCCAAGCAGCACCAGAGAGGCCTGAATTCCCAGCAGAGGAGGAAAAGAAGACTTCAACTCTGCTGGCTGTGGTCCCCTTGATCTGATACAGAATTTAGGATCTAATGCTGACTGCTTTCCTCTCAGGCAAAATCTTCCTGCTGGCCAGCGGCTGCTGCCTTCTCGTGCCAAGAGGCTTTGGGAGCCTGAGGAAGAAGGGCAGAGAGGAGTGCCACAGGCTCGGTAGGCCGGGCTGGAAGTCACTGCTCATGACGTCTGAGTGGGAGGAGACACCTCAGAAAGGTCCCTGGGCTCCTTCACCTGCTCCGGGAGTGGTGGCCCTGCCCCAGAGTGAGCCCTCAGTCAGCAAGGGAAGATGTACCTTTCCTTTGCCCTGTGAGCGCTCCTGATGAAAACACTCAGGTGTGATGTGGTTGAAAACGGAGAGTTGAAAAGACACCTGGTGGTTTCAGTCTACCCTCAGTGTGAGGCTGAAGGAGCCTTACACCTGCACGTTCCCTTACCTGCATTCAGAACCCGGGCCGGGGAAGCTGGCCGCCAGCCGCTGCCATGTGTGTGGCTGGCCAAGTGCCCGCCTATACAGACAAACAAACCTGGGGAGCTCAGCCATCCCTTCCCACCAGGCTCTGAGCTGATTTCTTTCAATGATAATAAGCAGCTCATATATATGAATAAGCTCCTTGGCCCCTGGCAGCAGGCAGAGTGACTTCCTGAGGAAATGAGGGAACGTGGGCCAAGGCTAGCCCCCCAGAGTGGACACAGGCTGCTGCAACCCCCTGCCGAGTCAAGGTGACCTGAGACGGCCAGGAAGGCTCGCCACTGTTCCCAGACAGTTAGAGAGACAAACTGGCCACCTGGCAAACCCATTTCTCAGTCAAGAAACTTCCACGGCAGATGGGCATGAACAAGGAACCCTCCCTGATATTCAGATATGGGGCAGCTTCCAGAAGGCCCAAGAGAGCCCCGGCCTCAGAGAACACTTACATGATGATGGGAAGCAGGAACAACACCGACATTCCTGCCCAGCCCCTGCCCCCCAGCCCCATGCAAAGTTGGTATTAGAACTGTACTGAGCTTGTACTCAGGCCACTGATGCACTGAGCAAACGCCGTTACATACGTTCAAACCTGTTTCCTTGAGCACTTACGTGTTCATAAACAGAGAACTGTACAGAGCAACACCCCTGCCCTGCTGGGGAGAGACTAAGAGGCCAACACCAGAGGGGCCACATTCCTTTTGCTGGGGTTAGGTATTCATTGTGCCATTCCCACGCAGCCTGCTGGGTTTCCTCCTGTCCTTGGAATGTTGGGCCTCCATCTCACTGCTGCGTTTCTAGGCCTGGGCCTGGGTGGAGGAGGCAGCCAGGGTGATGCCTTACCCACGCCCACCCCCCTACCCTCTCCCCAGGCCTGCGCACTCTGTGACTCTGCCTGGGGGATGTCTCTGTCCGCAGGGAGGTGCTCCGCCCCCAGGAAGGCCAGACCAGGCTTGCTAAGAGTTTCTGCCCTCCACCAGGGTAGAGGGAATTCCTTGCCCGGTGTGTGGGGGGAGCAAGGCCAGGCAAACTCCACCCTGTCTCCCAGATGTTCCCAGTGGGAAGAGCAGGGTAACCTGCTCATTCAATGCAGTTTGAACGTGCTTCTTTTGCTTATTAGTCCACTTAAACCCACAGGGGTTGAGCAGTATTAGAAAGAAGGAGAATCAAAGAAGACAGTGCCTCTTTGAGGATTCCATCAAGCTTAAATCCAGGAGAAAAGCAGACCCTGCTCGAGTGGGCTCTTCCTGCCATCTTGGGTTAGTAATTACATCGGTCTCAGCAACCACAGGGTTTGGGGTCCCTGGGACACAACTGCTGCACCCTCGTCCTTCTTTCTATGGTGCCCGGCACATGTGTGGCAGTCAGTAAATGCTAAACTAGGCATAGCTCACGCCGGGCAAGTTCATTAGAAAGGGGCTCTTCAAAGACATCCCTGCCCCAAGAGAGAGAAGGGTCTTGGACTTTCCATCCATCTGAAGCCCCTACGGAGCAACAGTTTAGGCATCGTGCCATCCCATTTTTCTCCAGCACTGGAGAAGTCAGCTTTCACTGCAGAGCTCATAAGCGGACGTGGGACTCTTTCCTTGTGTAGGAACCAGGAGGCAGTCTGCAGGGGAGAAACGTGGAGGGAGGCCTGCCCTCCAGGGCAGGAGGCCAAACCATCCACTGCATGTTGCCCTGTCCCTCTAACTGTGAACAGGGCGGGCAGGGCTTCTTTACAGGCTGTGTCTAAAGAGCCCACCTTGGGCACCCCTCCCACAAGGTGGTAATATTTGGTGATGGCATTTATTTACTGCATATAATTGGAGGCCAGGGAACAAGGAAGATGTTGAAAAATCCTGGTGAGAGCTGAGCTTGGGACTAAGCTGGAGGAGTACTGTTTCTTAGAACTCTGCTGAAAGAGTCCCTAAAAAGTGAAAGAAGGGAAAATAAGAGAAAAAGACTGCTAACACTTGAAATGAAATCAAGTGATATTTGTCCCTCCCAGGTTTCAGAGAGTGGGTCCCTAGAGACTCCCAGCTACCGCCTGGAGGTCTCAGAGTCTATGCATGCTGCCGGGTTAGTAAGCATGGGTTAAGACCTGGGAGAACCTGATGAACCCGTGTCTGGGCTTTTCACTTCCTTGGCCTGAGTCACACCAAGCAAGCTCACCTCTCCTCCCTGAGCAAAGCAGAGAAATGGAGAGGGTGCACAGACCTGGGTGTGGTGTTGCTGGGACCTAGCCAGACCCCAGGTTCTCTGGCTGCAGAGCAGTCTGGCCAGCTCACAAAGGTAGCGCCCTTGTGTTCTTGGAAAAGGAAGCACCAAATGGAAGGGGAGAGGGAGGGAGGCTAGTCATGCCTCTCTGTGCAGGCATGAAAAGTTTGCTAGGAAATGGCTTTCAATGTCACAGATAACATACTCCAGGAGGGACCTAGGCCCACTGAACTTGGCCCCTTGAAAGTATTCAGTATCTGCCTGCTATTGTTATTTTTCCACAACTACACTGTACACCCCTTGAGGGCAGAGGCTAATTCTCACAGTCTTATTGTTTTCCACAGGTCTTGCCAATAACACATAGCCAGAAATGTTCTGATCTTTGATCTTCTATTGTATAGGACCATTTCTTTCCAGAAAGAAAAAGCTGAGAAGCCTTGAAACTTGGTATAGATTGTGAAAAAGTCATATCGTCCAATAAAATGATTTCCGATTGAGCATTTTCAAATAATTACCTGGATGTCCATACCTACAGTTTGTCCTGTGATGTTTAGACAGGGGTAATAGCTGGAAGCTGACATAAGTTGAGTAAAGCCAAATATAATCTCAAGACATCGATCACAGATCTGCAGCCTGTTCAGGGGGACATCACAATGGGTCTGGAGGGGTGCATGCACAAGTACACTCTCAGAAAATAAACCTTTGCCGGAGGCCTGACTCTTGGCAGATGAAATGATCTGAACAGACATCTGCCTGCCCCAAGATGCACCTTGGGCTGCAGCCAAGTGCTGCCTGAGTGGACCATGGCAGGCAAGCAAGTGCCCCGTGTCACTCGATCTCCGTTCCACGGCAGGACACAGCATCACTACGGTCAGCTATGCAAAGACCAGACCCCTTCTGCTCTAATGTTCCCTCACACCCTGTCTTTCTGCCGTGTAATGGAAAAGGGGCTAGATGCAGGTTTAGGAGGTGGCCTACATTCATGTTCCAGCCTGGCCACTCAGGCTGGAACAGCCTGGCTGTGTGACCTTAGGTGACTCTCCCAACCTCTCTGGGCCTCACTCCTAAAGGCCCTACACCTATAGATTTATGGATGGCAACATCTATAAAATGAAGAGCGTAGGGCCAGGCAGCTTGTGAGGCCAGTTCCCACACTAAATTCTGGCATCCTCTGAGATGTGGGAGAGGTGGCTTCAAGGAAGCAGCGCAGGGCCGGTGGGTGCTGGTGCCTGGGTGCCCTCAGAGACCACGTCCACATTCCTTTTTTTGCCACTCCCAGGATGTACACACAAAGGCATGTCACAGAGTCTCACCTCTGGGGATAGGTGGCTAATATTCATCTGAATCACTGAATAAATTAGTATTTGCTGAAGACCTTCTGCAGAACAATGGGCAAAGGGGTCATGTTGTGAGGGGTAAAGCTGGACACAGTAAGAGCCTTGCCCTCAAGAACGTCCGGTCCAAATGCCAGCTCCATCTGCAGTAGACTGTGGGGCCCTCAGCATACTATGACCTCTCTAAGTACATTTCTTAGTCTGGAAAACAAAGAAGATGAAGCCTGTTTTGCTTATTTTAAGAATTAGAGAGGATATGTCGAAGGCACATTAGATTGTTTCTACGACTGGACTGTTATCTACGACTGGACTGTTAAGAAATAGATATTTTGTGGCAAGCTCCGAGCACAGTGCCTAGCAGCTGGTGGGTCTGAAATGAATGGGAATTACTGTAGTTTCTATTAAACACACTGTCATCATCATTTCCAGTTTGGGCAGCATTAATTAACGCTTCTTGGAAGAGAGGAGACTGGCGAGGGCCCTGAAGGAGAAACGGGGCTCAGCAGATGATAGGTGAGTTGCAGTCCGAGAGATGGCATTCCCTCCTTGACGCCCGGCTCTGCGCAGCATGTCTCACGTCCATCCTTCATTCTTAAGAACCCTTAGACCCACCCTCCTACAGGGATTTCTAACAGGAAATACAACGTCAGCAGATTTTTCTTTTTGTCAAGTTAAAATCCAGTTCAGTCTAGGTGCATTGCTTTAGGCATTAACCCTATATGAGCAGCTATCTCCTGCTCTTTGAAAGAGGCAAACCCTGATCTCTTTGATTCCATCCAGGAGGTGGCTTTGTTATCCACAGTTCAATCTGGGGGCTTCTGAGGCTCTGCCTTTAAATGGAATTGATGGAGGCTAGGTCCACTCCACTGCCGCCAGAGGAATGCAAGAAATCCCTTAGATCTCTAAAGAATCTGGATTAACACAGCTTCTGGGTGGGCCAGGAGACCTGCTATAAATTCTAGCAACTTAACCCAAAGGCTTTCAAATTCTTGCTTCTTAAAGCCATTCCTTCAATTTTAACTCCATATACATCACCACAATTTTTTGCTTTATTCCCGTGCTTCAATTTTTCTCTGAAACTATATGATTAAAATATAACAATAGTTTGTTAGTGTTAATCAAATAAATTTGTAATTGTAGGAAGAGTTTACTCTTCTTTGGCCTCACCTCTCCTCTCCTCTTACTTTTTTTTCCCCACAAAAGGTTATTTTCTCAAGTGCCTATTCTTCTTTCTGTAGTGATATTCATCATCGTAATTGCAATGTATTGAGTAATAAATACATTCCAGTAACCGGCCAAATTCTTCACTTTAGTTCATGTTATCATCTCAATGACCCCCCGCTGTCCTAATTCCCTATGATATTACAACTGTTCCTATTTTATACCTGAGAGTGGTAGGATAAGAGAGGTTAAGTAACTTTCCCAAGGTCACACAGCCAGGAGAATGAATCTACGGCTTGAATCCAGAATGCCAATGACTGTACTTTTCTTTATCATTCCACTACATTCTCCAAGTTTCTAGAGACCATCAAGAATCCTCTACAGTGCTTTTGGTGGTCCAAATGATTATATTCCCGATGGCTGAGTGGTCACTCCATTCTAGATAAATTATTATATCTGAGGAAAGCAGTTACTAGATACCTTAACACAGCTGCGTTTTCATCTGGATGTACTTGAAAGTGGAACCGACAGCCATGTGGCCTTGCAAACATTGTGGAAAACACAACTTAACACTCTTGGGATAGCAGACCTGGACTGGGACATCCCTTGTATTCCCCCACTGAAGCCAAGTTCTGTTACCCTCTAAAAAACCCTTCAAATGTTTTTTGTTTTTTGTTTTTTTTTCTCGGTAATACAATAGCCTAGCTAATGACAGTTTTGCCATTAGGGGCCCCAGACAGTGGGATCACCAGGAAATAAAACAGCACAACTGGGAACAGGCAGAGTGGGACTAGTACAAAGTGCATGCATCAGCCAAGGTCATCACCTCACAACAACTGCCCCGAAAGAAGGGTTCTGCAAGCCGCCTGATGCTCCAGGGAAGGGCTGCTTCTCTATATTTTTCTGGCTCCACACAACTTCCTAGGCTTCTGCATTTCTGGAAATTTTCTTCTCATGGAATAACTCCAAAGTCTTAATTCTAATTACCAGGTCCACATATTTGTATGTAATTAGTAAGAAAGTCAGATGGATGGTGGTCAGAATGGGACCCCAAGATACCTATTACTTCTGCTTAACAACCAAAGAGATATAGGGAACATGTCCACGGCAGAAATGGATGGTGGTCTAAGTGTGGGTTAGGCACATAGGTCTCTTGTGTTAAATTAATTAAATGAGCAGCCTTTGAGGTGGCTTTAGTGTCATGGCAGCCCACGCAGAGAAACCAAAACCCAAGCATGTAAGTACCTCATGATTATGAAACCAAACCTTAAGGACAACCAACCACCAACAGTCAACTGGGCTTGAAGCTATGGCCAACCAAGTAATTTCCTTTCTTTGCTCCTGCACTTTTTCTATGTATAGATCCCCCCAAGCACACAACCTTAACTCCCGTCCTCCAAGCACTCGACAACTTCTGGTTTGGTCCTGCCCCCCTGCAATAAATTTTGGTTGAAATAAACTTTTAAAAATTTTAACAATGCCTCAGTTTATCTTTTAACACTTAACCCTCTGAGTTTCCCAGAGCTAGCATCTTCAGATTCAAAGAGGCAATCCCCTAGCAGTTACCAGCTAAGGAAGAGGGGGCAGTACCTCTTGGAGGGCCCTTGGGAATGTGGATGGAGATATGACCTTCACAGTGACTGGGGGGTGTTGCAAACATTTAATGAAGGGGTCAGGGATGCTAAACATCCTGCAATGAAGGGACAGCTCTGTGCTATGAAGAACGTTGCCTCTCAAATGTCAAGGGCACTCCTGTGGAGGTCCCAGCTCTGGATCTGGCCTGGAACTCTGCACGGCCAATCTGAGCTTTATCTTCAGAGGACTTTGTTGAAAAAGGACGGATGTCATCATCAGCCTCATCCTCAATAAACGTATACAGAGAACCCATGGCACGGAGAGCAGGGTGCTTACCTAAGGGAAAGTAGGGAAATGATTTAAAAATCAGTGGGCTCAAAAATGGAACTATCAGTCTGCTACAATTGTCCAGGAAGCTTGCATTTAATTTAGGAATGTAATATGCCACCGCCAGCTCCCTCTCCCCGCCCCGCCATTTCTTTTCTCTCTCTCCTTCTAGATAAATGAGGGTTGGCTCCTTGAAGCCAGGAAAAACAAAATCCCTACATACACATTTCCAGTAGCAATTTCAATCACTGTACTCTCTTCTCATGTGATGTACTTTCAAGCCCACAGACTTCTCAAAATAATTAATAAAAGACCCTTGATTTACACAAAAAGTTGACCAGGCTCTGCTCTGCCATATGACTTCAGTCTTATCGTTTGAGTGGACATTTTGTTTTGTTTTTATTCCAAGTTTTGTCCATACAAAATTACACATAAAAATTAGGTAATTCTCTAACGTTGCAAAATTATTTTCAGAATGGAAACTATTTATTATGGTCAAAATTGCTGAGGGCATTTTGCCCTAAATACATTTACTTCAACTGACAAAGGAATTGAGTTATGCAGGAATAATATGTTTTATGACTTAAACGAGAATCTGCATTTTCTGAAAATCAATATATATACTTGAAGACACATTCTATGTTCTAAAGTAAACTTTTCTGCACGAGTTTTCCCTCAAATGACCTTGGTGCTAACTCATCGTCTTCTCTAGGGATCAGTGCTAGCATCCAGCACTTGGTTCCTTACATATATGCTTCTGACCTTTTTCATCTCCATGTGTGACACCTATAGCTGCATTTTCAGTTCTCATCTCTCACCAAATACCTAGTGTCACATCTGATATCGGCTAATGTGCTTTTTGCATGGAAGTTCTATTTCCTTTCTAACAGACAATGTCCCTAAACCACTTCTCCCCGCTACCTCCCCAGTTCTGTCAGTTCTCTGGGCTCTTTCGTACTCTTTCCAATGAGGGAGAGATTGAGGAGAAAGAAGGGAAGAGGGAGAGTGGATTTAAGTGCAATTTTTAGCCCATAACACCTTATACTGTTAATATGCACCCACTCCACCACCACACCCTGCTGCCCCATAACAAAACAGGAAATCTCTGGGGCTAGATGCTTCTTTTGTCCCTGGGATTCACAATTAACAAGCAGCCCATGATGTTGACAATGATGAAGACAGTGACCTCAATCAAATTTCCTTTGATGATGGGGAGCAATAACTTGAATAGTACATAACAAAATGATTAAAAACCCCTTTCAAAGTAGACTAAGCAAGAGCAAATTAGCATAATAAACTGAAAAGTCCAGGCTTCTGGGACATAGAGCACTAGTGGACCTGAGTATCCAACCTTGTCATCAAGGACCTTCTTCAGCTCTACTTTCCCGATATCAGTTCCATTCTCAGACCAGCTGTCCTCAAATCAGGCAAAGACAATCAACAGCATCTACAGCTTTGCACGACCACCACGAAGAGAGTGCCTCTTCCCCACTGCTCCTTCTGAAGTTCCAGAGCTGACTCTCATTTGCTCTGATTGGCCCAGTGTGGTCATCTGATGTGCCCACCCCCAAACCAAACAGAAATGATATGTCCTTGTTGGCTAGGTTTGGGTCTAGACCCCCACCCCATCCCAAGCCAGTGTGTGGGGTCAGCTTCAGACAAAACCCTTGGACTTAGGTAGAGGAAGTGATCCCCTAAGGAGTGGAGGGTGTCAGAAAAAAACAGGTGGATACTGGGCTGACAAAAACAACAGGTGTTTACCACAATCCCTAACAGAGATACCCAACCATAGGGTTGTGGTAAGAATTAAATCATAAGGGGTGCCTGAGTGGCTCAGAGATTAAGCCTCTGCCTTCAGCTCAGGTCATGATCTCAGGGTCCTGGGAGAATGCCCTGCATCAGGCTCTCTGCTCAGCAAGGAGCCTGCTTCCCCCTCCTCTCTGCCTGCCTCTCTGCCTATTGTGATCTTTCTCTCTGTCAAATAAATAAATAAAATCTTTAAAAAAAAAAAAAAAGAACTAAATCATAAGGATTCAAGAAGTTTATAAATCATAAACCAATTACATCTAAAATTTTTTTTTAATCGTTAAATAGATAATTCTGCTTTTCCACACACAGAAATAGAGATAGGTTGCATTTACACTAAAAAGAAAGGCAAAGGCATGCTGGGTTTTGTGGACAGAGTCTGGGGTGGTGGGAGGGATCTTGGCCATGCAGATGCGGACTCCCATCTTGACTGCACCTTCCACTGCCATGTGAACTTGTCCATGGCACTTAGCCTCTCTGAGCCCTACTTACTTCAACTGTGAAGTGAGATCCATCACACTTTTTAACACCCCATTCCTGTGAGGGTTAAAATGTATGCAAAACACACGTGGTGCCTGGCATAGCACAGACAGACATTCAAAACTAGAAACATTTACCCCTTCCCTCTCCCCTGCCTCCAGGACTCATTGTGTTGCTTTATTGTGATTGAAATTTCAATAACATAAGACATCTTAATATTGAAATGTGGAACCTAGAAAATCTTTTTTTGTAGTTTTTTTTTTGGTAGACAGAAGTAAATCAAGTTAGTCTTTTTTTTTTTTTTTTTTTGCTATTTAGACATTTTCTAAATATCCCAATTGATGGGGGAGGGGACCCGGAAATGGAACCAGGACCGTTTTCTTAAATATCCATAAGCCTGGGCCATGAACTTTGGTTATCACACTCTTAACACACCAACTCACACCATGCACAGGCCAGGGAGATGCTGTGGTGTTATAAAATGACCTTCCCAAGGTGTAGAAGTGCAGCTTGTAAGGCAACCTATGAGTCAGCAAGGAGAGTGAAGTGTGAGTAGGTAGACCATCACCGATAGGGAAGAAGTGACTAAGTGAACAAGGCTTTGTGGGCTTATTTTCGGTGGGTGCTTTGAGGGAAGTTGTTCAGGAGGAGAGGACAGAAGTCATTAAGATTATAGAATGGGGGCTTTCTTCCTGAAGGAAGTCAGCAGTTGCTCCAGCAAAAACCCACACTAACTCCTTTCTTAAAACCCCTTCCTTCCACCATTCCTCTTTGCTCTGAGAATCAGCCTCCTGGGACACATGAACTGGCTTTACTCAGTCCTGCCGCCCTCCTTGCTTTCCTTCCCTGAAGTACATCCAGAAATGCCAGGGCTCAGAAAAGATTCTCTCCCTCCTCTGTCCTCCCAGAATTGCAGAACTATAAGGACCCACCCTAGGAGGTCATGAGATCCTTCCAGGCATTTCCCAGAAAGATTCTGGCCCATCCTTCTTATAGAAGCAGGGACAAGAGGAATTCCAGGGACAAGAGGAATTCCAGGGACAAGAGGAATACTGCGCCCAGTAGAAACAGTTCCCGCGCTGGGTGGGTCGCCGGCTGCCTGGCGTTGGCACACCCGTGCAGACTGACCACCTTCTTGCTCCCCTTGCCTCTCGCTGGCTCTGCCTCACCTTTGCCTCCAGAACTTTAGACGCTAATGAGTACAGTTTCCCCAGCCTGGAGGGGAAAGGGCTGATACTGTAGGTTTTATTAATTAGCTTCTGGAAGACTATACTTTCAGGGATCATTTCTATAGTTTGTTAATTAGCTTCTGGGCAGTTAACCCAATTCAGCTGATAATTATGAAGAAACTAAAGGGAGGTCTTGAACCTCACTCTGCTGAGTCACATTGTCCCATGGAGGATGGAGAGTAGGTCACCCAGCTGTAGGACACTGGCTTTGTGAGGCTTTTTGTGGCCTTGGTGGAAGGTTCAGCCCACCAGTGCTGACTCTACACTCTTAGGAAATCCATAGGCATTGATTCGGGCTCCTTTTCTTAGTCTCAGGGAGGGGCTGAGAAGAGGAGCTGGTGCAGGGGTTCAACAAGAGAAAGGGATCCTCATCAAAGTCCCATCCAAGCAGCCCAAGGAGCCTCACAATCATGGACAGACCTTCCTCTTCTGCAGCTGAGTCCCTGGTCTCCTTGTCTGTCTGGCAGCCATAGTTCACATACAGGCCACAAGCTCCAATGGTAACAGCAGCTGACAGGCTTCCAGAACTCACCAGCTTGTGCCACCTACACCCTGGGACTGCCTGTGTTTCCTCCGCAGGGAACACAGGTGGGCCTTCACCTCCCTGGCTAACTAGACTGGGAGCTCCTGGAAGGCTGTGGCCTCACCCAGGTCCTGTCTCCTCCCCAGCTCTCAGCAACCTGCTTAGTGCAAGGTTTCGTGAGAACTCACTGATTATTTTCCAAATACCCACTTGGCCAATTCTAAGTAAATCTTTAACTTTCAAAGAGAGCCTGGGAAAATGACATATCAAAATCACTAGAATTCAGCTCATTCCTGCTGGGTGTTCAAAGGACAGTGCAATAGAAACTCAGTATCTGGCATCGTTGGTTTTCTTGGCTTTGTGCATGTTAAACCTGGTATTTTTATTGAAACAGTATTCTTAACGGTTTTTCATACTGCTCAGCTTGAGATAATTTTCAAGAGGAAGTAACGCTTCTCCTTTTCTAGGGTGTTTGAAATTGAGAACCAGGCAGATCCACACTCAGACCCTAAACAGGGCCCTGAAGTAAAGACATCGGATCCCAAAGATTACAGGTGGGGAGTTCTTAAAGTATGTCCGTATTCAAATGGAGATGCAAGAAACCCAGCTGAAAGAACTCTGAGGGAGGCTGGCTTCAGTTTACATGATCATCTCTGGAAATGGAACCTTACTTTATGTTCCTGTTATATAGGAGTGACAGTGACAACTGTGGATTGATCAAGTTCTTTTTAAAAGGGCGGTTTTGAAGATTATGAGTCTAACTTTGGAGGAACTATGGTGATGAGCAGTGACTGGCAGTGGAAGGAATCACATGTAAAAACTCCTTAAATAAAAATTTATTGGCTTTAAATAAAAAAAAAAAAAATCACTAGAATTGTCCTGACCCAGCAGATATGGACATGAACTTGGTTGGCTCAGTCCTGCCATAGCTGGAACTCTCTCACCTGGCCCTGCACACTTCCAGGTGAACAACCTGGCTGGCTGGAGAATGGGGGCTGAGGGAGGAGAGAGGGGAAGCAAGAGGAAGAGAGGGATTAGGAAAGGGACCAAAAAGAAGAAGCAGAGAGGGAGGCAGGTGAGCAGGAAGGGGCTAGAAAAGGAGACACACAGAGAAAGAGGGAGAGAGAGAAGATCAGGAAGAGCCCAGGGAGGTTGGCAGAAAGCTCATGTGGACTGGGTGTCACCGTGCCATAATTTATTCTACTGAATGCCTACTGTGTGCCAGGAACTGGTCTATGCCTTTGGGGAAACAGTGGTAAATGGTAAAGAAGACAAGCACTTTCCTCGAGGAGTTTATAGTCTCACAGAGGACTGATGACAAGTTAATATATTATAAAAGTTGTTCAAGAAAAATAGAGCAGATAATGGTCTACTCTCAAGTAGAAGTGAGCTTCAGTTCAACACTACAGTATTCAAGTGAAGACCAAATGTACAGACAGTTAAAGAGATGTTTTCATTCGGGAGATTGCAACAGGGAGAAGAATGGTGGCAAAGGAAAGAAAAAAAAAAAGGAAGGGAAGGGGTTCTGGGGTTTTAATCAGGCTGATCAACAAGGGCTTTGTCTTTAATTCTTATAGGAGCCTTGAAGAAAGATGTAAATGGGTCTTATCTTAAAATACTGGAGGGCGGGGGTGGTCCTTTGAGGCTTAGCCTTGGAACAGCAAAGAATAGGGGATTTGGGGAAACAAGGGATAGGGGATTTCTTAAATATTGCTGTTTTCCAGGAGCACAGGCTCAGGTCAGTTTCAACCCTCCCACTGACACTGTGCCATCTCTGTATTCTAAAAACCAAATGTGATTGCTTCTCACCCACACCTCAGCTCGGGAGTTCCTGCAGGCAGCCCTCTGCGATCTGGTTCCTACCTGTACCAGTTAGCTGACTGGGACCTATCATGAATGTGCCCTGACTTGGGAAAAGCCCAGGGAAGGGCACACTTAAGAGGATCTTCTGGGTCAGCCCATCCATCATGTCTACACACCTTCTGTCATAGGGTCACACTTAACTGTGAGCAGGACTGTGAGCCCAGGAAGAGGGAGAAAATGGATGTCCGGGTCACTGCCAGATGGCGTGGTCACACGTGCTTTTCATGCTGTTCCCTTTCTCTTTGGGAACACCCCCTCCCTGGCCCTTCTCTAATTGTATGGCTCTGTGTACCTTTCTGGAGACCTTGAGGCATGCTTGCCTTTAGGAATTCTTTCCAGGGCACCAGTGTGGGTCAGGTACCTCCTGAATGCACCTGAATACCTGTTACAAAACTAATAATCACACTGTTCTCCAACTGTTTCTTTTCTTGTCCATCTGCCACACTAGATCTTGGGGGTCCCTGATGTTAGGGACTCTGCCTCTGGCTCTCCATCCTAGATGACCAGCACTGCCTGCTGTTGGGTGGGCAGTTGATAATGTTTGTCAGATAAATGGACTCTGGCTCACTGCTGAACTTCCAGGATCTCTATGAGTGATAATTTCAACCAGTAATAGTCATCTGATAAGAGGTTTCACTTGAGATCTGGGTCTGGATCAGTTCTTACAGTAGGGCCCCCAAGAACATACTAAGCATTAGTACTAGAAATGCAAAGAGAGTTAGATGCCTGATTTTGAGTTCAGGACTAGCCTTAGCTCCTTGGCAGGAGAGCACAGAGGGCAACAAACTCCCACTGAATGAACTGGTCTAAGACAGCAGCCAGTTCAGAAGGAAGGTAAGGGGCTGGTAAGGCTGTGTTTGCAGAGTCTTGGGTAAGTCAAGTAAAAGTAACATAGTAACACATTAGGGCACAGTTTCTATCATTCCTGCTCTTCTCCTAGCCAGATTGAGTCAGGACCAAACACAGTTAAACCTTACTAACACAGGAGAGAAAGGCTGAGTCATTTCCATGATGACTGGCTCATGGCAGGAATCATTATCGAGACTGAGAATGGGAAAATGGCACCTCTTTTTATGTTATTAGCTGGGGCTCCATTTTTATAACTTTTGAAGAAGGAATTATATAGCTCACACATCCAAGAACAAATAAAGTGGGGAGATTACCTCATGCATGAGTAACCAGAGAGCAAAGCGACTGAAACCTATGGGCTGAGGGAGCAGAGCAGCTACCCAGAGCTACCCACACGTCTTGCCCATGGAACACCCTGGAGGAGTTAGTGTCTTCATTCTTGGGCCTGCTGAGTGCCCCGACACCTCCAATTTTAGCAATTCATGAGGGCCAAGTGGGTGAGAAAAAGGAACCGTAAGGGCCTATTTAGCCAGAGCGATTCCATCTCAGTTGAACAGTGATTTTGTTATTTATGCAGTAAAACTTAAACTGATCCTGCCTCCCCGCCAGGGGAACTTACTTAAAAGCAAGCCCGGGAAACCAGTAAAATATGGTCAACCAGTCCCTGATAGCAGAGCCCAGAATACAAGGACAAGTGAGGCCAGGTAGAGACATCCAATCAGTAAAGCGCACATACTATCTCCCTAACTACCAACGAATGTGGGTCCCCCGCCTTTTGGGCGCCACTTCTGACCAAGGTGACAGGCTAGTTCAAGTAACTACTATGGGGTGAATTGTAATTCAATTGGCCACCCGCGTGTGACCTAGCATGTCTGTGCAGCTTTCTCTGTGTGTTACAATCTCACTGGCCACCTGTGTGTGGCCAGGCTCAACCACATGGCCTTTGCTCTATAAAAGTTAGTCCGTGAGGCTGGGAGGGGTCGCTCTCTCCATAAGGGACGGCCCCAACCAGTCGGTTTGATTCTTGGTGCTGGCACGAGATAAAGATTTGCTTGACCTTCGCTTTGTATCAGTCTCCCTCCTTTGATCATGGACCCTAACAGAATAGGACCTAAACCAATTTCTTAACTTTAAACGGTTGACTTGCGTTCTAGGATTGGTGAAATCAATGAAATCAAGATGAATCATGCCTTTGAACCATATGCTTTTCTATATGTTCTGGTGCTTCTTTTCCTGGTTGGGCTGGTTCTTATTTGAGCCCTTTGGAGCCCTAGAGAGTGTCTGAGGGCACAAGGACAGGTATCTCAGGAACTACCCAAAAGACCTCAGGGACACTGTGGCCTCAAAACAGTAATTCCTGAAGGCTCTGCATTCTTGAGCTATCCCACAAGAGAGGAAAACCGCTGAGCTCTCTCTGCTGTGGTATAGGTATGTACGTGGGTTCTGTGGGAACATCACCGAGCACTCAGATGGCAATGATGGCGACGATGGTCATGATGGTCATGATGAAAGTTTACATTTATTAAAACATAAAATGTACTGGGCACTATGTTGGGGATTTACCTGCAGTGTCCTGTTCTATACTACATAACATTCATCATTTTAAGTGGGAAACATACTGGTGGGGAAGATTCTGAATAATCCAGCTTCAAAATGAATCTGACTGAAAAACCCACCCAGAAGTCTTGGCAAAGGTGTGCCCCTGAGTGCCAATCAGGGCTGGCTGTGCCCCTGGGAGCCAGGACAGGCTCTTCCCTCACATTTTATTTCAAAGTTGAGCACTTACCACCCCTGCTGTTACCACTTTACTCCAAGCTAACATCATCTCTCACCTCAACTACAAATAATAGCTTGTATTTGTTAAGCTCTTCTTGGGTGCCAGGCATTATTCATAGCATGCTTTCTGTGTTTGGTGGTTTAACCCAATAAGGTAGAGATCATTATTTTATTTTATTTTATTAAGATTTTATTTATTTGACAGAGATCACAAGTAGGCAGAGTGGCAGGCAGAGAAAGGAGGAAGCAGGCCCCTGACTAAGCAGAGAGCCCGATGCAGGGCTTGATCCCAGGACCCTGGGATCATGACCCAAGCTGAAGGCAGAGGCTTTAACCCACTGAGCCACCCAGGCGCCCCAGAGATCATTATTAAGACCATTGTGTCACACAGCTTCACGTGGTACCACTCACACTGCCTTCACTGGGCTCTAGGGGGTCATTCCACCTGGAGGTGTACAAGGTAGCAGACCTTACTATTATCATCTCCATTTTACAGATTGGGAAACTGAGGCCCAGCAGTGTTATTTAGCTGGGCCACATTCACACTGCTCCTTAATGCACAGGCATGCTTCAAACCCCAGCTGTCTGGCTCCTGAGGCTTACCCACTATGTTACACTTCTTCTCCTCCTCTTTGTTAACACCCTACATGGTCTCTCTGCTCCTGTTTTGCCCTTTCATATTCTCCAGTAGACAGACCAGTCCTTTTAAAACACATAAACCATATTTTGACCCAAGGCCTCCAGTAACTTTGCATCCATCCTAGTATACACTAGGAACAACTCCTTAGCATGCCCCCACAAGGCCCTATGTGGCCTGGCCCCTGGCCATGCCTCAAGGCTCATCACCAATAACTTTATCCCCAGCTCACTCTACTCCACCCACACTGGCCTTTCTGTTTTCTGAAGATCACACCAATCTTGGGTCCCACCTCTGGGCCTTGGCACCTGCTGTTTCTTCTGCCTCCGCCACGTACTTTTCCCAGATCTTCCTGTGGATTTACGCCTTACCTCATTCAGGACACTGCTGCACCTTCTTTAGGGAAGGTACCCTGATCTTTCCATGTAAAATATCCCCCATGTGCTGGTCTCTATCCCATTATTCTCTCAAGGGTTTCTTTCGGGTTTTTTTGTTTGTTTGTTTTTTTGGGTTTTTTTTTTTAAGATTTTATTTATTTATTTGACAGAGAGAGAGATCACAAGTAGGCAGAGAGGCAGGCAGAGAGAGAGAGGGAAGCAGGCTCCCCACTGAGCAGAGAGCCCGATGGGGGCCTTGATTCCAGGACCCTGAGATCATGACCTGAGCCGAAGGCAGAGGCTTAACCCACTGAGCCACCCAGGCGCCCCATACCATGTCTTTCTTCATAGCACTTTACAGGACTCAAAATTATACCACAGAATTATTCATCTGTTGGTTTTCACCCCTCCGGTGTAAGCAGGGACTTTGTCATCCTTACATACTGAGTCTCCAGGACCTTGAAGAGAGTCTCGTACATCATAAGGAGCTCGATAAATATTGAGTACATAAATGAGCAAGAAAGCAGGGCCACATGAGCACACAGTCAGTTGTGGGGAAGAACCAACAAAGTAGAGGAGGATGGAAAAAGGAGAAGGAAGAAGGAGGAAGAAAAGCACTATTCAGATTCCAATTTAACCACAGTTACCTAGATTTCCTTACACATGAAGCTTAGATGATGCATAGTATTTCATTTAATTCTTACAACTGCAGCAGCAAGTAATTTTAGCAGGAAAGGGGGAAATAAAAGAATAGTGGGCAGAAACACATTTACATCAATTCCTTGACAGACTCTTTGTCTAAACAGGAAAGAGCTTATTATTAAAGAAACAGACTCGGAATTGCTTATCTTAATGTAGCCTGAACCACAGGATTTTGTGTTTATTTTTCTTATGACTCAATTTTATGAATCCTGTAGGCTATTTAATTTATTGAGTTTACTTTTATTGTAGCTTCAAGATAAAAAAAGGTTTATTTCTACCATCTACTGTTCTCTCAACTCAGCTCATAAAATTCTCCCCCCCCCCACCTCAGGGTTTATGTGGATTAATTCAATTCACCAGACAACTGTGAGTTATCTCCATAAACTGTTTTGCCAATTTTTGTGGAGGAGAAGCCTGAGGTTTTCTAAGGATATGTCCAAACTAAAATTTTTATAACAGCATTACACCAGCATTTTAATACGTTGTTCATCTTAATCACATGCTGGAACAGTGACCTAATAGCTTGCAAGACAAGATCTTGCACAGTGTCCTAATCTGAAATCCTGGGACCCCCGATCCCCAATTTCAAAAAAAAAAACAAAACCCTCCCTCTGTATTAAAAGAAAGCACTCTTCAGTGGGTCAGATCCTCCCTGCTTCCTTGTCTAGCTCGACACAGGCTGGTTGGTTGGTCTGTGGTTAAACCTGATCTTTCACAATGAGGATATGGCTTCTGTTGCAGGGTTGTGCAAAACGGGGGAATCTCCTGAAGCTGGGACTTTGAGCAGAGTCCCAGGTTATGTCACAACAGCTCCAGCCAGGGGCTGATGGTCTAGCTGTTGAGCCTCACCGCCCCCTGCATCCGCCTTCTGTGCCATGGTGGAAGCCCATAAATCCAGATGGGGATTAGGACAAGGGGCAAGGATTATGGCTCACACCCACTTAGTGCTGCTCTCCAGAGGTGTCAGGAGCCCTTCAAGGGCTATTCATGCTAAAATAATAACAGAGTCCTGGTCTGAGACATTTAATAATCCCTGTCAAAAAGAATGAAAATCGTTAATCAATGTAACTTTTAAGAGGGTTTTTGCAAGCTCATTCCCTTCTTCCTGATGAAAGTGAATTGGCATATGTAGCTGAACCCCAAGGTTCAACCACCACGGTGTCGTGGGCACCCAACTTCATAGTAGGAAATTCTGGGAAGATCCCTTTCCTTAGAACCAGCCTGCTCCATCTGGCAGAGTCAACAACTCTCCACATCACTGAAAACTTACAAGTGCTCTAGACAGTTTGCTCTTGCTTAAATATCTGTGTGAAATATTTTTGATTTCCTTAAATCTCTGGTGTACTCACTGCTTTCTGAAACAAGAGAGCAATGAGGATCAGATCCCATTTGCCTTGCTGACCTAAGATCATTGGCATGAAAGCCAGCTATGAGATCATTCTGAGGTCTGCGTTGCCCCCTGAGGCTACCGAAGCATGTTGCCCCTGCCCTCAGTGGGTCTGGTGTTTGTGATGCTTCCATGAGCCATTAGTGGCCCCGGATTGTTACCTGGCCAAGAGACTGAGGATGTTGTATGAACTGTAAAGTGTGGCACCCACGGCTGGTGTTGGCATTGGGATCTCTACTGTGGAGAGAGTTGGGCTTGCTTAGGCTTTCATTCATCTTGCATGACTGTTATATGGAGTCAAAAGATCAGAATTCAAATTTCTGTTCTTCTTGCTATCCAGCCTCAGACTTCCCAAGTCCAGCTCACAAGTCAACCAGCAGTCACATCTTTTCAATGACCCTCCCCAACAATCTCCCCAAGGCCTGTCTGGGATCTTCCATGGAGTAAATGCTCACCACGTATTAGCTAAAGTACAATGGAACCATGAGTCCACCATTCTTGAAGAGAAGCAAGGAGGCAAGAAGCTGGAGGGAAATGAAAATTGCTCTACTCTTCACCCCTTTCCATCCTTTCAACACCGCCTTTGACATTTTTCCTCTCTGCTCTGCCATGCTAACTTTAACACCACCGTGTACTGGCCAGAGCCATGCGAGAATGAGGAGTCAGGTGGCTAGCTAGGTGGCCAGACTCCTGGCAAAGCAACTGGACTTTCAGCAGAGCAGGCAGGAGACCCTGGAGCCATCTTCCAGACCACAAGGCAGATGTTATCCTAAGCTGTCACCTTCTCCCATTCCCATGTCCTTACTGCTCCTTTCCTCTGGTATCACTAATATCTTCTGTAGACAGAGTTCAGCTGGAAAACTCTGAGCAAGTTATTTAATATCCATAGCAGAAAGTACTCATTGTTTAGCCCAATATCCATTCCTTACTCCCTTGGTAACAGAAGCTCTGATTTCTAATGGTTACTGAAAATGAATGTTGCATTTCCCAATCTCCCTCGTGGGTAGGTCTAACCATGTGACTAAGTTTTAGCCAATGTAATGTAAGGGAAAGTAGTATGGGTGCAACTTCGAGAAAGTGTCTTTAAAGGAAGAGGGTGCACCTCTCACCAGTTCTTTCTCCTTCTCCTGACCGAAGCTTAAGCAGCCATCTTGCACCATGAAGTGGAAGCAGATGCCAAGGATGGCAGAACAACAGATTGGAAGAAGCTCGGGTTCTAACACTACGTAATACCCCATAAGTTCTGGGTTGTCTATCTCCAAACTTTTTCAGTAAGAGAGAAACACCCCTCTCTCCTATTCAAGTCATTCTTCTTTTGGGTTTTTCTGTTACATGCATCCAAATCTAAGCCAACTGAGACATTTCTGAGCCTTGATTTCTTATTCTAAAAACTACTAATGCTGTAGAATTATTCAGAATGCTAAATAAGAAAGCTCTTTTAATATGTTCTTTTTTAAAAAGAGTAGTTAATTCATTAATTATTTAGAGTGAGCAGGGGGAGGGGCAGAGTGAGAGGGAGAGAGAGAGAATCTCCAACAAACTCTGCACTAAGTGTGAGCCTGACTCGAGACTAGATCTCACAATCCTGAGATCATGGCCTGAGCCAAAATCAGGAGTTGGATGCTTATCAGACAGAGCCACCCATGTGCCCCTCAGATGGATGTAAATAGCCAAAAGCTGAAGGAGGAGTGTCAACCCTTTGAAACAGATCTCAGGGTCCTGGGATCGAGTCCCACATCGGGCTCTGCTCAGCATGGAGCCTGCTTCCCTCTCTCTCTCTCTGCCTGCCTCTCCATCTACTTGTGATTTCTCTGTCAAATAAATAAATAAAATCTTTAAAAAAAAAAAAGAAAAAAAAGAAATGCCCTGACTTGGAGGACATGGGCAATGTCAGGGAGGGGATCCTGGAGGCACCTCTAAATTGTTCACAAAAGCATCTCAAGAGATGGAGAGCCAGCTTTAGATGACTGGCTGACCCTGAAAGGTGACACCAGTTTATGACGATCCCAAGGAGACTTTGCCTCCCCCTGCCACCCTCCCACCCATGAACCAGCCCCAGCGAGACTGAGGAGAAGCCCACCAGACTGCCACCCCGTTCCCCACAGCTGGTTTCCAGTCCACAGGCAGCCACTGGGGAAGGAGATGGGGTGTGGCCTCTTACAGGTTCACGGTGTTGACTGTTCTTGGAGACTAGACAGGCTCATTGCCAGGCGGAGTCAGCACTTGGAGCCTAAAATGACTCTAGGATTGTCTCTTACCCTAAGAACAAAAAACAACAGTCTGGGGGCCTGCTGGAGTGCTCACACAGGGCTAGGGAAGGATGAGCAGTAGTAAACAGATCATAAGGAATGCTGAGAGATGACAAATAAAAGTCCACTCTGATTGCTTTATGTGTCCGCCGGGCAGCAGGGACAGGACTTGTTTATGTGTTGATGTCTACCCAAACACAGCTGCATGGCCACAAATCAGAGGCATGTCGTCCCTCAGGAGGGCCTCCGGTGTCACGTCGCTGGAGAGAGCCACTCTGGGGCTTGGGATGTCATGAGGAATGTGCCTGGCCTGCTAGGGGAAAGGGGGCAAGTCCTCCATGAGGGGACAAGACTCTGTCCATTTTCCCTTTGGGTCAACTTTCTTCCAGTCTTCTAGGAGGCCCAGCAAGGAGCCTCTCCAGCTGCTGGTGGCTGGGCCCAGACTAATCAAAAGCAGCCCTGGGCAATAAGACTGAAGGCCTGACATCATAAACCCACAGTCAGCAGGGATTATGACTTGAGACCCATGAAGGTGTGGAGTGTCCACTGGGGTCCCTCATGTCAAGTTTATCAGAGCTTTCCTCACAGAGGTGTGCCCATTCCTCTCTGCTCTGTGGCACTAAGGCACATGGGAACCCCTGCCTCTGAAATGACTCCAAGGAACAATCATGGAAAGGAATCTCTGTCCTTCCCCTTGATAGCTAACTCCGTCCCAACTCCATATGGCATTCCTTGGTCTGGGCCAGCTGCCACCTGATAGTCCTTGGGACTGACCTGGCTGGGTGTGAGCAACACATTAATCTCACTGGAGAATGGGTATTTAACGAGAAGTACAAAGGTTAAGATAAATAAGGCTCAACAAAAAGAAGAATATCTACACGGGGAGAGAGCTGCAGAGCACAAGGTTGTCATTCTGGAACAAGCAGCCTCCGGCCACACACTGGCTCAGCTGCTGACACAGCTTCCGCTCCTGGCTTCTCCTCTTCAGTAGCTCCTAAGAGACCACATCCAGAAAGATGGAGTCCAGATGGATCCAGAAGAGGAAGGAGTCCAGCCAAGTCCCAGTTGGAGAGGGGAGTTGCTTGTGGGAAGTGGCGGGGGTGGGGCTTGGGGAGGGGAGAATCAAAGAAACTCAGACTCTTCTGGGAAGGCAATGGTAAACAAAAGGCAAAAGGCGCTGAATGGGGTGCCCTCTCTGTGGGCATCCCTGCCTTTCATTTCCTCTCATCTCCAATATCTTGTAAATGACTCATGTATTCATTCCACCGAGGTCTCCTGGGGACCTACTCTCTGCTGGACCTGGGCTCTCTGGGTTTGAGAACAAAGAAGGTTCAGCTGCTGTCCTTAGGGAGCTCAGTCTAAAGGGCAGGACAGTCACCTACAGAGAAGGTCTGAGGGAGAATGTGGTGGTTGAGCCCCCCCAGGAAGCAGATTCTGAGACAAAGTTGAGCATGCAGGGTGCCCTTGGGATCGACCTTATGGAAGGGCAGGGGAGGACACAGGATGGGTAGGTGGAGAGGCCCAGCTGCAATGTAGGCCTGGTAATGGCCTCTGCCACCCAAGGGAGCCCTGCTGCTAAAAAGGCCTCCCAGCGAGGCTGAGAGAATGTCACACTCTGCCTCAATTCCCTTTTGGTTGGGGCCCCCAGAATGGAATATGACTTGGGGAGCTGTGGCCATCCCTGGGGAGCAGCACAGCCTTCCAGCAGCTGGACCACAATGACCTCTGATTCAGGGGGGCCTGGGTGTGGGTCCACGGTGCCCCCCACATCACCCAGAGCACTCTGGGAACAGGGAGGAGGACAGTCATGGAGATGTCTCTGAGAAGAGCCTGGGGCTGAGAAGAGCTTTCAGGCAGAGAAAGGGTAGTGCATTTGAGCTTCGAGGCCTGGGGGTTGTTGTGGCCCAGCATACCGGGGAAGAGCATCCAGGGGAAGTGAGGGGGTAGCTCTCCTCACTCACCATGAAGACCTGACTTCATCACCCATGTGACACCAGGGAGACCAGACCTCTCCCCAAACACCAGGTGAGCGTAACTGTGCGTAAACAGTTAAGTTGCTGTGACCGGAGAGAAATCCCATCATGACTGGCTGGTGAGCAGCTCCATGGGACTTCTTCATTTGCAAATACTCAAATCTATTAATAAACATGGGTACAAGCTGCAGTGGGCGTGGAGGGGACACAGTGCTTTAGGGCAGACAGAGCCACTCATTTCCTGTGTGACCTTAGCCCAGTCACTGCACCTCTCTGAGCTTCCAGCCCTTCATCTGCAGAGCATAACTGACACTTCCAGGGTTATGTGGCTTCCACGAGATCAGGTATACAAAACTGCGCTGAACCGGGGGGTCCCTGGCACAGCCTTGCTGCCTTGGACCCTCATTAGGGCTGCAAGAAGTGACCCAGCCAGCCTCAAGGCCAAGGCTGTTCTGTCACTCTATCCTGAGAGCCAGCACCGCCAGCAGCACAAGCCAGAGGACATCGGCCTGCATTCAGTCTGTTCAGAGGAAGTGGTGACTGGTACTGAGCAGGGACTGGGGATTAAGTGGCCTGGTTCTTTCTCATCTGGCTCCACCAGGGCTGGGGTTGGAGATGGTTGCTTAGCGACAGTGTTAATTCATCTCTGGGACCATCCCCCTTCCCACTAGGGCAGGAATGCCACCATGCTCATCAAAACTATTGTTTTTGAGGATAGTTTGGATACTTCTTCCTAAAAGGGGTTTTTTTCTTCTGAGGTAAACCGGGGGCACTCCTCTGATGGAAATCACCCTGGGATGAAAGAACAGCTCTGCAGAGGGCCGGGGGGCTACAACTTGGGGCCCTTGCCCATTCTTTGTGGGGCAAATTATTCCGGAACAGCAGCAGGATGACCAAAGACAAGCTGCACAAGCGGGCCTCTGTTCTGTGCTTGGCAGGGAAAGCACGGGACTCTATTTTTTTTCTCTTTTTAAGCCTTTCTAAGTCCCAGCCATGTGCTGCCCCCAGGACAGAACTGGATTCCTGAGCCTCTCAGAAGAGGGGGTGGTGAGAGAGATGAGTCAGAGCACCTCCAATTAGGATGGCACCCACAGCGGCCTGGGAATTAGAAACTTCGGAACTGTTCCCCAGACAGCAGGCCTCCCAAAGCTGTCTGCTCCCCTCCACATTGATTCCTTCAGCCCTCAGCCCAGATTCCAACTGCTTTTGCAGGCCAAAAGCACCTAGCAGTGAGGCCTTAACAGTCAGATTTTCCATAAGCTGAAAGGAAGGAACGTTCGAAGAAAACATGATTTCCTCAGTGAGTATCAGCTTCAAATGATTCTCAAAGCAGAAGACAATGAAAGAAGCACACAGCCAGTCAGGTCAGCCTGGCTTATTTTAAATTCACCTCACAAAGCAAGTGTACAGCGAGAAAACTCTTTGTAAGAGCAACCAACCGAATAAATCAACTTTCGGCGAGCTTCCCAGTGCAGAAAAAGCCATAAAACATCCATCTGTGCAATAAAACCCTGCTGTTGGGATAGAAAGGTGAGAGGCCCACTGGGGGACCCTGTCCGAGTCCCGGCAGCTCTGCCTGCAGTGGCATGGTTGCCTCTGCTGTTCACGTGCAGGGACAGAGTTTGTACCCATCCCACCGAGGACTGTCCTATCAGATCAGCAAGCACCAGCTGGGCTAGAAGTGCCCTAAAGTCCACCACTATGCTTGGGCCTTTTATCTTTTAATGCCCAGCACCCTGATAACACAAAATCAGAGAACAGTCAGTGTTGCAAGTGGATAGACCTTTTTTAGTTTCTTCTGCAGTACAGAAATGCAAAAGCCTTCTGGAAAGATTCTCTCCTCCCCATCCTTAGCAATCACAGGAAGAAAAAGCCATGAGAATTAATGACCTCCAGTCCTCCTAAGCCATTTCTCACCCAGAAGGAGGGCCCTGCCTACAGACTGCTAAGAGAACCAGAAAAGAGGAGAGAGAGGTGCACTTATTTTTACTAACATGTAAGTTAGAGACATATCAGTGTCAGGCCTTGAAGGTTTGTAGCGTCACTGATGAGTTAGCTCTATCAGCTCTATCAGCACCAAGAATCCATAACAAGAATAATCTGAGATTCCCCCTACACCTGCCCTAGTTAACTGGGTGGAAGAAAGGGAGAAGTGTGTGCATCTCCTCTGTAATAGATATTTATTCAGGTCAAATCCAAAGAAAGTAGGTTATCAGTATGCCTGGGTGGCTCAGTTGGTTAAGCATCTGCCTTTGACTCAGGTTACGAGCTCAGGGTCCTGGGATTGAGCCCCGCACTGGGTTCCCTGCTCAGCGGGGAGTCTGCTTCTTCCTCTCCCTCTGCTGCTCCCCCCTGCTTGTACTCACTCCCACAAATAAATAAATAAATAAACAATATTTTTTTAAAAAGTGAGGTTTATTATCAGGAATGTACAGAAACCCAGAAAAAGAAACAGAATATTCAGGAAATATCCTCAGCGATTCTTTTTCTGCTCTTCCACCTTGTACTATGTTCTCTCCCACTGTTCAGTCTTATTTCTCCCCCTGACTGGTGCTTAGGGTCTCACTCCTGCTCATGCTTCACTTTGCACACCGTGACCATGGGACCCACATGGTCCTGGCTTCATCCATTTCTGAACATGTCTCACTGCAGTTCAGCTCCTGGCGCTAACTCATCCTCTTGATGTTTTCCATTAAAATTCCTGGGTGAGCTCATCGTGTTGAGTTAGGTCACATCAGAGGTTGTTGGACAGACAGTACATGACCCTGGGGTCAACAGCTCACCCCAGGCCATTTTCTATGCCTGGAGGAGACCCTTGGGGAGAGAGGGAGGGAGAGAGAAAAAGGAGGCTATGTGCCAGATATGGCTAAGGTAGACCTCTAGGAGAAGCACACCAGGGTATGGTGTTTAATATGGCGATCCCTTGGCTCTGGCTGACCGAGACAGCGCTAAGTTTTGGCAATGTGCATTGGATAGGCAAACATCCTGAGAAACTATTTCATTTTCATGAAATCTGCTTCATATTCAAGGGGACCAATATGGACAAACTGTGAAGGGTTTTCAGGATTCAATTAAATGTAGGTCTCTCAGAAGGACAAAATCCAAGCAAGGTGCTAGTTTGGGAGGTCACACACAAAAAGTATTAATAGGCTTAGAGTATCTAGCTTTTGATACAGGAGACCTGGTCAGACAGGGAGGAACTCTCCAGCTCTGCTTAGAATTCAAATTCATGTAACTAAGAAGACCTCTGGGCGAGGGTCATGGGAGAGGGACAGCCGAAGCCAGGGGTCTAACTGAAGGAGAGCTTCTTCTTGTCTGCCATCAGCTGCTGTGCTGGCCAGCTGACTGCACCTCCTCGTGGCCATTCCCCCCACTTACTCAGCCACAGACCTTCATCAGACGTCTTCCTCTATGCCTGAGGCACATCTGACTAGGACTATTTGCTTTCAGAAAAATCACAGTAGGGGGGCTCTAAGATCTGGCTTCCCTGTAGCAGTTATGCTCCCCCATCTTCAGCCTGACCCCAGAAAAAGGCTCTTTGTGGTTTGTGAAAGGGAAAGCCTGGGCTGTTCCTGTCAGCACTCTACTCTCACTCCTTCACTTTGACTCTCAGAACACTTCGCTTCCAGTCACCAAACATGTGTGAGTTTCCCCTAGCAAGATTTTCTCAGACACCAGCTGGGTACCCTACGATGTCACTCAGTTCTAACACTCTTTTCCTGCAGATAGCATGAGATCCCTCAGGTCAAGGGCTCAGCCCCTTCACATGTCAGTCCCACGTCCAGGTTCTGAGCTGATCTTCTGAGCAACAGGCTCTAAATCAGAAGTTACCATGACTCTTCTCTTGGGCTCAGTCAATTTTACGACACTGGTTCATAGCGTTCAGGAGAAGAGTTTAGTTACAATCTAATGGTTTATTATAAAAGGATAGGATAAAAGATACAGATGAATACCCAGATGGAAGACATGGGTATGGCAAGGTGTGTAGGAAGCAGTGAGGAGCTTCCATGCCCTCTCCAACTTGCAACTCTTCCAACATCTCCACCTCTTCACCAACACAGAAGCCCTCCAACCCCTACTTTGGGGATGTTTATAGGGACTTCAGGACTTCATCATGTAGGCATGATCAGTCACTAACTCTGTTCCAGCCCCTCTCTCTTCTCTGTAGAGAAGGGGGTGGAGGTGGAATGTGGAGCTGAGAATCCCAAGTTCCAATCATGGCGTGGTCCTTCTGGTGACCAGTCCACACCCAGGAGCCCACTCAACATCACCTCCTAAGAATCAAAGACACCCACACTACTGAGGGAATACCATGGAATTTAGAAGCTCTAGGTCAGTCAGGATCTGGGTCAGAGACCAAATATTAGAACAAAAGATGCTCCAGAGCTCTTATCACTTAGGGGGAAATTACAAGCATTTTAGGAGCTCTGTGCCAGGAACTCATGGCAGAGACTAATCTATATTTTTTTCCTCTTATCTCACGCTGTGCTTCTGACAAGCCGGCTTTTAAATCAGAACTTCCCACAGCCTTCCCCTTGCGCTCAGCCATTGGCTAAAAAGCTCCCAGAACTCAGGAAACATTTTTCTTACTATTTTGCCAATTTATTCTACAAGGATAGAACTCAGGAAAACCAGATGGAAAAGACACACACACAACAATGTTCTGTGGGAAAGGGGACAGAGCTTTCATGCTCTCTCCCAGTGCGCCACCCTCCTAGTAACCTCCGCCCGTTCACCAACCCAGAAGCTCTCCAAACCCTGTGATCTGGGGTGTTTATGGAGGCTTCATTCCATAGGCATGACTGATTAAATCATTAGCCATTGATGATTAATTCAACCTCCAGCCCCTCTCCCCTTCCCACAAGTTGGATGGTGGGGGGTAGTGGAGACCGAAAGTTCCAACCCTCTAATCATGACTGAACCTCTTGGCACCAGTCCCCATCCAGTGGCGACCTAGGGGCTTTCCAAGACTCACGCCATTAACGTAACTCAGAAGTGGCTAACAGGGTTTCTTATGAATGACCAAAGAGATGCATTTTCACATTTAGCACTCTGAAGCTATTTACAAGAATTGAGAACAAAAGCCAAATATTTTAACAGAAGATGCCTCTATTGCTCTAATGAGTTAGGCAATGACAAGAGATTTGGGAGCAAGAAAGTGCAGATGAAGACCAAAATATAAATCACAGTATTGCATGCTTCTTAGCAAAAGAGAGAGCTGAGTACATTTTAATGGGCCATCACCATTGGGGGACTGAGAGTTCCTGATACCACAGTGACCATCTCGCAAGAGACTCAAACTGGCTCGAGAGAAGACCTTGCTTCTGTCTGAGGGAGCTGGGGAGCCAGAAGGTCCATGCCTCGAAAAGCCAACTCTTTCTGAAACCTAAGAGCCTTTCCCTGAGCAGTTTTCTTATTTTATTATTCTGTTTTACTGTGTCTATTATTTTAAATAATCAGTAACAACTTGTAAATCCAATTTTAAAACAAAATTAATTTTCAAACCATTCATAACAACATTTGGTCAAGAGATCCAACAGCAACAGCCCTGTGAGTCCTCCAGAGCAGGAATTATTAACCCTGTTTTGCAGATTTGGAAACTGAGAGAGACTAGAGGGGAGGGAAAATGTGTTTTCCCTGGTGGTTTTGAAAATTAAACTGGTAACATCATATTCACAGGAGAAAAGCATACAACTTTTTTTTAATAATTTTTTAATTTTTTTATTAACATATAATATATTATTAGCCCCAGGGGTACCGGTCTGTGAATTGCCAGGTTTACACACTTCATAGCACTCACCATAGCACATACCTTCCCCAATGTCCATAACCCAACCACCCTCTCCGCTCCCCCGCCCCCAGCAACCCTCAGTTTGTTTGTTTTGTGAGATTATGAGTATCTTATAGTTTGTCTCCCTCCCAATCCCATCTGGTTTCATTTATTCCTTTCCTACCCCCCAAACCCCCCACATTGCCTCTCAACTTCCTCATATCGGGGAGATCACATGATAGTTGTCTTTCTCTGACTGACTTATTTTGCTAAGCATGATAGCCTCTAGTTCCATCCACGCCATCGCAAATGGCAGGATTTTATTTCTTTTGATGGCTGCATAGTATTGCATTGTATGTATATACCACTTCTTCCTTATCCATTCATCTGTTGATGGACATCTAGGTTCTTTCCATAGTTTGGCTATTGTGGACATTGCTGCTATAAACATTCGGGTGCACATGCCTCTTAGGATCACTACATTTGCATCTTTAGGGTAAATACCCAGTAGTGAGATTGCTGGATCATAAAGTAGCTCTATTTTCAACTTTTTGAGGAACCTCCATGCTGTTTTCCAGAGTGGTTGCACCAGCTTGCATTCCCACCAACGGTGTAGGAGGGTTCCCCTTTCTCCGCATCCTTGCCAGCATCTTTCATTTCTTGACTTGTTAATT
The DNA here is from genome assembly GCF_020171115.1 of Neogale vison. Taxonomy (NCBI): domain Eukaryota; kingdom Metazoa; phylum Chordata; class Mammalia; order Carnivora; family Mustelidae; genus Neogale; species Neogale vison. The sequence continues at coordinate 80,842,545 of NC_058092.1, read as the reverse complement.
TTAGCCATTCTGACTGGTGTGAGGTGGTATCTCATTGTGGTTTTGATTTGTATTTCCCTGATGCCGAGTGATGAGGAGCACTTTTTCATGTGTCTGTTGACCATCTGGATGTCTTCTTTGCAGAAATAGCTCTCCATGTCCTCTGCCCATTTCTTGATTGGATATTTGTTCTTTGGGTGTTGAGTTTGATAAGCTCTTTATAGATTTTGGATACTAGCCCTTTATCTGATATGTCATTTGTAAATATCTTCTCCCATTCTGTCAGTTGTCTTTTGGTTTTGTTAACTGTTTCCTTTGCCGTGCAAAAGCTTTTGATCTTGATGAAGTCCCAATAGTTCATTTTGAACTTGCTTCCCTTGCCTTTGGCAATGTTCCTAGGAAGAAGTTGCTGCAGCTGAGGTCAAAGAGGTTGCTGCCTGTGTCACATACAACTTTATTTAACATAAGTTTGATGTGACATGGGGGCCTTCATAAGGGGCTGAGAACCTGAAGAAACTGTTCAAGCTGAGAGTTTTTTATGCAGGGTTTGATGATGAGTGGACCGTTGTGGAGAAATACGGTAAGAGTAGATAAGTGTAGCAAGTTGGGGGGAACTTAGCAAGGCCTGTTTGTCTGGATTTTTCTTAGTGTCCCTCCATCTTGAAGATAAGGATGTTCCTTTCCTCTGGGTGTAGGGACAGCATCTCTCACAAGAGGGTTTTTTTATGACCTTCTTCAGAGGAAGAAGGCAGGAGAAAGTCACAGAGACCTCCCCACTTCTCAGACTCCTTCAGCTTAAAGTCTTCAAGATACTCCAGTATATGCTGTTGTATCTGGTAACAAAAGGTATTATATTTTGGGGTGGCATGCTCTGAACCCCAGTGTCTCCTATCTAGGATGGAGCAGAATTAGAATTTGAATCCGGATTTAAGGTCCAGGGCGATGCAACTGTTTTCTGCCAACTCCATTACACATGGTGCTAATAGCACATTACAGAAGCTGAAGCCAAAGGCAAAGCTGATAACAGTTTTATTAAAATACAGAAGAAAGGATTACTGCTTGGGCAGCTAACCCATCATTAAATGAGGCTATAGAGGAAAAAACTTGCATCAGGCAGCTTCTTACCTCCTATCCTTTGGAGCATGAGATCTGCCATATGAAGAATTTATACCACAGGCATCTATTTAAGAATTTAAGATTATATTCAAATGCCTTCTTGTTAAAATAGAGTTTCTTTTTTTAAGGGGATTTTGAAAAGGCATTCTTTAAAAGCTTTCCTAAGGAGGTGTCTCAAATTATGTTTCAGTGATTTTCAACATTAGTAACTAGAAAAGAGGGATTCACTTTTTTCCTTTAAACATAATTTTCTTTTTGAGAGAGAGAGAGAGAAAGAGAAAGAGCACATGTGAGTGGGGAGAACAGAGGGAAGAGCAGTGGGACAAGGGAGAGAGAGTATCAGGCAGGCTTCATGCATGGAACTTGTCGGCTGGGCTCAGTCTCACGACCCTGAGATCACCACCTGAGCCAAAATCAAGAGTCAGACGCTTAACGGACTGAGTCACCAAAGCGGCCCTCTTTAAACACAATTTTTAATCCAGAAAAAAAAAAAAATACATTGAACTTCCTTTCCACATTTCTTCAAGACTCAAGTATTTTAAAACTGTCTCAAGATATTCCTTCTGATGAACTCAAGATATGTCCATATTCCCATATCCCAAGCGGCAGAAAACTTTTTGCACCAATTTGTTCTTTCATTGAACAAATATCAAAGCGAATCAATGAATTGATTTGCTCTTCTTTCTTGCTTATTAATAATCATGGGACAACACTGATACACTGATCATCAGCCCATCAGTATAAAAACAAAGAGCAAATAAAACATTTAAAGAACCGCCAGCATTTCAATGCTCAAAAGGCCTTTTTGTGACCTGTGTCCTAGCATCCTCACATCTGAGCTACTCCTGTTGCCCTGTAAATTAAGTGACCCTATGAAACTACACATCGCTAAGTAAAGTACACACAAGCCATGCTGGCTGATAATCACCACTGCCAGCTCACCATAAAATAGTATCTTCCTGAAATCTTTGCGAACTAAAGAAATCGTTTAGCGGACCGTTCACATGACTTCCGCAGCGCTGACTTCGAAAGTTCATCATTCCTTGCCTGTCAGCAATGTCCAAAATCCCTGATACAGAAATCTGCAGACCGTTAAGTCTCCAAAAGTCACAGACCCCTGATTGTGTTTACCAGGGATGCCCTCAGGGAAGGTTTTTAAAAGTCTGGAAGGGCTTTCCCCAGACAAAGGTTGTCCTTGCAGAAAAGGCCGGAGATGGGGTGAGGGATGTCAGCCTGAAATCAGAAAAGATTTTGGCCAAGGAATGGAGGCATACTTGCTTTCCATTAATCATTTTTAAAAGCTTCTTAATGAAATGAAATATACAGAAGGGATACATGTTAGTAGCGTACAGTTAATGAATTTTCACAAATAACACAGCTAGGTGACCAGCACTCTGAACGACGACAACAACAACAAAACCAGAGTATCACCAGCAGACACCGCTCCCAGGACACCCTCTTAGACCTCCTTCCCCAGAGGGATACTTCCGGATTAGTTCACCTGTTTCTGTGTTTTATGTAAAAGAAAGTAAACAGCATCCACCCTGCAGTGCCCGGCTTCTCTCACTCAATACCATGTTTCTGAGAGCCACCCATAGGGCGGTATTTGCAGCAGATGCCTCCTTCAAACCGCCGCAGTGCCTTCCACTGTGTTGAACTTGGCTTGATTATTCATTCTATTACTGATGGGCATGTGGTCCATACACTGTGACCCAAAGTTTACTGTTTGGCTTGGGAAGTTTTTAAAAAATAACCCCATGGGGGAAGAAAAAAATAACCCCATGTTTGAGTGAGACACTCAGGAGATTTTGTGGCAGCACAACGGAAGAAAATAGATAGCCATTTTATTTGCTGAGACCTCTGGCTCTGTTCTGTGCTGCTTTCACTTACCCCCGTGCCCTGGCTCAGGAAAAATTGTGAGTGTAACTGCTACAAAGAGGGTGAGATGTGGAGTCCCAGAAAATGCGGGATAGCCTGGTATCTGCAGGGAGAGGACACTGGAAGGTGTGTGGGAGTGTATGTCAACTGGGAGATGCCTCTGGTCACTGCAAAAAACCTCCCCAAATATCTCAGAGCAGCTAGGATGCCTCAGTCAACCCCACGCTACTGTGACTTCAGTCTCTGGCATTTCAGCAAGTGTGGATGTTGGATCATTTCCTACTCCCCAGCTGAGTGAAATAAGTCAAGCAGAGAGTCAATTATCATATGGTTTCGCTTATTTGTGGAGCATAAGGAATAACATGGAGGACATGGGGAGATGGAGAGGAGAAGGGAGTTGGGGGAAATTGGAGGGGGAGATGAACCATGACAGACTATGGACTCTGGAAAACAATCTGAGGGTTTTGAAGGGGTCGGGGGGTGGGAGGTTGGGTGAGCCTGGTGGTGGGTATTATAGAGGGCACGGATTGCATGGAACACTGGGTGTGGTACATAAACAATGAATTCTGGTACACTGAAAAGAAATTTTAAAATTTTTTTAAAAAAATTGAGCAGGAAAAAATGAGATAATGAACTCTTTATTTTTATTTACTTTTTTTAAGATTTATTTATTTTATTTATTTATTTGACAGAGAGATCATAAGTAGACAGAGAGGCAGGCAGAGAGAGAGAGAGAAGCAGGCTCCCTGCTGAGCAGAGAGCCCGACATGGGACTCGATCCCAGGACCCCGAGATCATGACCCAAGCCGAAGGCAGCGGCTTAACCCACTGAGCCACCCAGGCGCCCCATGAACTCTTTATTTGATCCAATAAGGCTTAAATCAGGCCCCATCAGACTAACCTTCCTGTTTTGTTTTGTTTTGTTTTTTAAAGATTTTATTTATTTGTCAGAGAGAGAGAGGGAGAGAGAGCGAGCACAGGCAGACAGAATGGCAGGCAGAGGCAGAGGGAGAAGCAGGCTCCCTGCTGAGCAAGGAGCCCGATGTGGGACTCGATCCCAGGAGGCTGGGATCATGACCTGAGCCGAAGGCAGCCGCTTAACCAACTGAGCCATCCAGGCATCCCTAACCTTCCTGTTTTTAATAGTGATCTGACCAAAAGCTTTCTCCAGCACATACATTCCTAAATACTTCCTGTTTTCTTCCTTCTCCAAGATCACAACTACCCTGCTTCAGATCTTCAGGGCTTCTAAAATACTAACTGCTCACTATGTTTCCAACAATTTGAGGCAAAGCTAGTGTATTTTCAGACAGTCTCTCTTTATCTGAGTGCACTGGTTTAAAATACACCAGTTTGCCCTCATTGGAGGTTTCAGTCACCCGTGGTCTGGAGCTAGAAGATCCTCCTAATGTATCATCAGAAGGTCAGTAGTCGCCTAACACTGTGTCACAACACCGACATCATTCACCTTGCTTCATCTCCTCACGTAGGCATTTTATCATCTCACATTACCTCAAGAAGGAGGTGAATGCAATACAATAAGGTATTTTGAGAGAGAGAGAGAGACAGACCCCCACATTCACATAACTTTTGATAGAGTTACGTTATAATTATTCCATTTTATTACTGTTCAACATTGTGAATCTCTCACTGGGCCTAATAACTTATAAATTAAACTTTATCAGAGGTATGTATGCAGAGGAAGAAGCATAGTCTATCCGGGGTTCAGTACTCTCACAGTTTGTACTTTCAGACACCCACTCAGGGTCTTGGGACATATCCCCTGTGGAAATGGGAAACTACTGTATTCCTGAATACTTAAGAGAGGAGACTCTTAATATTTGACCCTCCAATCACCAGTACATAAATCCAAAGTGCCTTTGGGATCTAGAGATAACAAGAGTCCTCATTTGAAAGAGGAAGGCTGGGAAAATAGAAGGAAGTGAAGTGTTTAGACTCACTGGTTTGGAAAGACTTTAAAAATTTTTATACCAGTAGCAAGAACTTATTTATGTTTTGTTTCTTGAGAAAGCTTTGGAGATATTACATGTGAATCTTCAAAGATTTTAAGCATTATTTCGTAAAGAATGTGCTACTGTTTATAAATACAAATGTATGAGATAGGAGTAAATATTTTTTAAAAGAATTATGACTTTTAATGATCTTTTTTCTTCTTGATCTTCCTTGACTGCATCCATCTTTTGACTTGTTTTTTTCCAAACTTTCTAAGCCCTCAATGATGAGGGATGCTGGTTTATGGGACTTTCTAAAAGGACATCTAAAAGACAAATTGATGGACAAACCATAAGTGACTCTTAATCTCACAAAACAAACTGAGGGTTGCTGAGGGGAGGGGGGTTGGGAGAAGGGGGGTGGGGTTATGGACACTGGGGAGGGTATGTGCTTTGGTGAGTGCTGTGAAATGTGTAAACCTGGCGATTCACAGACCTGTACCCCTGGGGATTAAAATATATGTGTATAAAAAATAAAAAATAAGGGGCACCTGGGTGGCTCAGTGGGTTAAGCCTCTGCCTTCGGCTCGGGTCATGATCTCAGGGTCCTGGGATCAAGCCTTGCGTCGGGCTCTCTGCTGCTCTCTCTGCCTGCCTCTCTGCCTACTTGTGATCTCTCTCTCTTTCTCGCTCTCTCTGTGTGTCAAATAAATAAATTTAAAAAATAAAAAATAAAAAATAAAATAAATAAATAATAAATAAATAAATAAATAAAATAAAAGACAAATTGATGATTTCTTGGGTTGCTCAAGTACCCATGATTCACAAGCACCTAAATCTCTTGATGATGTTAAAGTACAAAGAGTTAAAGTATGTGGATATGATTATAATATTTAAAATCATTATTACAATATTATAAATTATTATAAAAATGTAATAAATATCATTGTTATAGTAGGATATATAAATCCTAAAAAAGTAAAAGAAATACAAAGTTCTTCCTGCCCATGACTATCAGTTCTTTGAGCTAACATTTTCTGTGCTTTCCACTTTTGTGCCCATCCTTGTGTACTTTTTAAAGTACCTTGTGTACCTTTTAAAAACTGATCCTCATGGGTGCCTTGGTGGCTCAGTGAGTTAAAGCCTCTGCCTTCAGGTCAGGTCATGATCCCAGGGTCCTGGGATTGAGCCCCGAATTGGGCTCTCTGCTTAGCGGGGAGTCTGCTTCCTCCTCTCTCTCTGCCTGCCTCTCTGCCTACTTGTGGTCTCTGTCTGTCAAACAAATAAAAATCTTTTTTAAAAAAAATAAAACTGATCTTCACAATGACTCTGAGGTTTGAGAAAACTGGACTTCAAGAGGTGAACAGCTCGCCAAAGTTATAAGATTGTGAGTGACAGAGGCAGAGCTTAAATCCAGCACTGGCTGCAGCCTGAGCCTCCCTCCTCTTATTAGCTGCTGCCGCCCTTGTACCTACAAGCTGTCCATGAAGGCTGATGCCAAGGCAGTTAGCCTGAATGCCATGCTCTGGGGAGGCAAAAGCTTAAACTGTTAACTCCCAAGGTGAGTAAAATTTCCACTGAATTTATTGAAAATCATGAGCTCTAGTTCTCCAACAATTAAAGGGACAATATAAAAATTGGGTCTTGATTTTGTCTCTCTTTTTCATCAGGTAACATAAAGAAAATTCCATTTGGAGAATAAGGACTATGATGTCCACTGAATGTCTGTTCTGTCTGTGCTGTGTGGTGCTAGGAATAGAGAAATTTACAAAATGTGGCTCCTGCATCAAAGTACAGTAACATGAGATTACTGTATCTGTGACACTGGGCAAATGAAGGTTCTGTCTTTTGACTCTGAATTTACTTCCTGTCCATGACTATCAGGGATTAATAACCCACAATGGATCCTTCTCTGTCTAAACTGTTAAACTGAGTTCTTTCTTACTGTATGTGAGGAATTCATGAATAACACCATCAAAAGATAGCCTCAGAGTGCACATATTTTGTTCCTTTAAAGGCTCATTTCCAAGTTTTCTCCCCCAAACATTTATCCCATGTATGTATCTCTCTGCTCCCATCTTCCCAACTGGAGCACCTTGTGCTGATATCAGCATTAAAAATACAGATTCTTCCTTAGGCAGAATTTGCACTCCACTCTCAGTGGAGATTTCCAGAAGATGAGAGACAAAAATGTGGAACTAACCATATAGAACACCTGATCTGTCCTTTCTTTTAAAAATGGAATAACTAAGACTCTGAGAAGCTAAGTAGCTTATCTATGGTCAGAGGGAAATAAACAATAAACCTCAGACTTAAATTCAGGCCTTTTCCCCCCTATAATGCTTTAGTACATGCCATAACCTTTGGTCAGAGAAGCTTCTGATAGGAGCTCTGGCCCATCACTTGGCACAATTCTCAGATTCTTGGAGAAAGCTGGTTAAGTAAATACATGTGAAGGGTCTCCCAGCTTCTGGTATACCCCTTATTACCCCACCCCCACTAGGCCTGTCCTGCACTGCCTCTTCCCTTCCTTCCTGAACTACACTGCCCAACAATGCTACTATTATTCTTGCCTGAACAGCAACAGCAGGGACAGCATCTCTGCAAATATGTATATTACGCAGGCAGAGTTGGAGAACACTCAGAACTACTTAGTCAGTACATTAACCAGGATACATTTTCCTAGTGGACCCCTACATGTGCCACATAGAGCTGAAGTAGGGTGTTTTAGTAGGAGGGGTCAGTGACAAATCCAGGGCCTAGAGGGTAGAGAGACATGAAGGAGAAGTGAAAGAATACAAAAGCCAGAGAAAAATCAGTGAGTTAACTGACTTGCTCAAGGTCACACAAACTGGCAGGTACCAGAGTGGGAATTTGAACTCTGGCACTGAGATTACTCTGGAAGCTCCACACAGTGCTGCTCTCCCAATAGACCAGAAACCACTGTGCCTAGTTTGAGGTGTTACAGAGGAATAAAGGATGGTACACAAACATAAATGACAAGGAACAAAAAAGGATGCTTATCATCTATAGAAATGTTTATGGAGAACCTACTTAATTGTGTTAGAAACTTGTTACAAACTGAACTGCATCCGCCCTCCCAACCATTCATATGTTGAAACCCTAACCCCCAATGTGACTATATTTGGAGACAGGGCCTTAAGGAGATAATTAAGATTAAATGGGATCACAAGTGTGGGGCCCTAATCCAATAGGGTTGGTGTCCTCATAAGAAGAAGAAGATACAACAGGAGCATGTGTGAACAGAGGAAAAGCCATAGGACACAATGAGACAGCAGCCATTGACAGGCCAAAGAGAGACCTCAGGAGAAATCAAACCTGTTGATACATTAATCTTGAACTTCAAACTGCCAGAACTGTGAGAAAATAAATTTGTTATTTAAGCCACCCAGTCTGTGGTATTTTGTTATGGCCACCTGACCTAATACAATAAAGATGGCCAAAGTGAAGGGGCTGCTGAAGACTACTTCAGTCTCACTCTGTTCCATGCTTACCTGGGCCCAGGGAGAAGATGCGGAACTGATGCACAGCTGAACTGCAATCAGGTAGTTTCAAGGTAAGCAGGTCCATGCTAAAATAAAAAGCAAAAGGACATAAATAACAGTGAAAGTTGTAGACAGACATGAACAATTTCTTTTTTCCTGTGGCTTATCTGTCTTTCATCCTTTAATTGCCTTGTTTCCATGGTAGTTTTATAAGAATAAACATTTGTTTCAGAAAACTCATTTCCTGACAATTTAGAACAAATGTAAACTATTTGAGACTTTAGATGGTCAATGTTTAGAAAATGTTTATGCCAAGGAAAAGATAAATTCCACTGAAAGAATCTGTGGAGGAACATTAGCAGAAGTGGCAGAGAATGGACCTCTGAAAATCTCCATAAAAGCAGTGAGAACATTTGTAAAAATTGTCAGAATTAACTTTTTCAGAACTCTTAAAATTAATCAGAGGCTTATGGCAATCTGGGAAGAGTCTATTCAGGAAGAAAGGCTCGAACTCAATAAGACCAGCAAGCTTTATGACATTTTAACTTGCTCTATCTCCATTACTCCTCTGCAACCCAAAAGTAGACTTGAAAATCAGTGGCCCTCTAGCACAGTGGAAACCAGCAGTGTGGCAACCACTGGAGGGGGCAGAATGGGGTTGGGGTTCCTTCAAAATTCTATTTTCAGAGAATTGGCAGTATTTGGTCTATCTGGTCATTCTTAGAAGACTCTGCTTACAAAACTGTCTTTACTTGGATTGACTTGCAACTTACCCACTAAGAAAAATCTTTTCCCAGGATCATTAGTTGAAAACATTACAGCTGCCCAGGGTGGCAGATAAGAGTTGGGTCAAACAACAGCCTAAGCAAAAAGCTTAAAAGAAAAAGGTGGGAACTGAGATATCTATAGTGAGCTTTGAAAAGCTTTCATATATCTGTGGGAATCTAGAAGGCTTCATGCATGGCCAGTCATGAACATGTCAAAAAAGACCCGAGAAGGGGCCTAAATTCTCACCTCTGACTGACCTTCAGGCTTTACATAAGCAGAAAGTGAAGGCTAAGAGTTGGAAACTGCCGGGGTACATGGGTGGCTCAGTTGGCTAAGTGTTCAACTCTTGATTTCAACTCAGGTCATGCTGTCAGGGTCATGAGATCAAGCCCCATGTCAGGTTCTGTGCTGATCATGGAAACTGCTTAAGATTCTCTCCCACTCTCTCTCTGCATCCCCCAAATAAAGATAGATTTGGAAATTACCTATCTGAATGTTGAAGGTGTGCCCCCAAATACTCATACAGAGCTCCTCAGAAATCTCCCACACATTTAGTGAAATTTCTATTGAATCACAAACTGGCCACTAAGCTAAATGAGCAGAGAATTCAGTGGCCACACATGACAAAACATACAGAATTCAACTGCAGACTCAGTTCAGAAAAGCCACCTAAACAAATCAATGGCAACAGCACATGCTGGGAGAGGACAGAATGACTCTCAACCTCACAACATTATATTATTTAAACATAGAATTTTCAATTAAAAAATATGAAACATGCAAAGAAACAAGACCATATGGCCTATATGGCCTTTTTTCAGGGGAAAAATGCAGTCAGTAGAAACCACCTCTGAGGAAGCCTAAATGCTGGACTTACTAGACAAAGACTTCAAATCAGCTACCTTAAACATGTTCAAAGAACTAAAGAAAACCATGTCTAAAGAACTAAAGGCAAGTAAGAGAAGGATGTCTCACCAAATAGATAAGAATTATAAAAAAGAACCAAATAGGAACTCCAAAGTGCAAATAACTGAAATGTAAAAATTCACCACAGGAGTTCAATAGCATATTTAGATTGTCAGAAGAAAGAAGCAATTTAGGTTGGCAGAAGAAAGAAGAAAGAATGAATTTTAATATAAGTTAACTGAGGTTATACAGTCTGAGGAAAAGAAAAAACATAAAGAATGAAGAAAAATTAACAGAGCCCCTGGAGACCTACAGGACACCATCAAACATATCGAGATATGCATAATGACAGTTCCAAAGAAAAGGACTAAAAGGGATAGGGAAAATTTTTAAAGAAATATTTACTGAAAACTTTCTAAATTTCATGAAAAACATAATCTACACATTCAAGAAGCTAAAAAGGAAGGAAGGAAGGAAGGAAGGAAGAAAAAATGTTCAAGTAGAATAAGCTGAAAATGATTAACACTTAAATCATAATCAAACTGCTAAACTCTAAAGACAAAGAGAGAAGCTTGAAGTCAGCAAGAGAGTCTTGGTAACATTAATAGCTGATTTCTCATCCATGACTATAGAGACCAGAAGGCAGTGAGGGATGCCATATTCAGGGATGACATTCAGAGGACTGAAAAAGACCATCACGAGAATTCTATATCTAGCAAAACTATAAAGAAATTGGGACACTCCCAGATAAAAACTGAGAGAATGTGTCACTAGTAAACCTGACCTACAAAACACCGTCCTTCCTTCAGGCTTAGGTGAAAGTACTCTAGACAATAACTTGAATCCATATGGAGAAATAAAAAGCACTCGTAAAAACAACTGCATTGTAAATACGAAAGAGAGTATATATGTATTTTTTTGGTAACTCGTTTTCTTCTATTTGATTTTTTTAAAAATATTTATTTATTTATTTATTTGAGAAAGAGAGTGTGGGTGGGGGGAGGCAGGGGCAGAGAGAAAGGGAAAGAGAGAATCCCAAGCAGACTATCCACTGAGCCCAGCACAGGGCTCAATATCACAACCCTGAGATCATGACCTGAGTCAAAACCAAGAGTCAGATGCTTAACCAACTGAGCCACCCAGGTGCCCCTTCTCCTATTTGATTAAAAGACAACTGCATAAAACAATAACCATAAATCTTTGCTGATAGGCATATAATGTATGAAGATATAATTTTTATGATGATAATAGTGAAGGAGTGGGAAGAGAACGAAGCTATAAGAGAGCAAAATTTTTATATACTTTTAAAAGTATGTTGTTATTCATTCACATGAAAATTTTACAAGACGTCCTTGTAACTCCCAGGGCAATCATTAAGAAAATAACTTGGGGGCGCCTGGGTGGCTCAGTGGGTTTAGCCTCTGCCTTTGGATCAGGTCGTGATCTCAGGGTCCTGGGATCGAGTCCCGCATCGGGCTCTCTGCTCAGCAGGGAGCCTGCTTCCTCCTCTCTCTCTCTGCCTGCCTCTCTGCCTACTTGTGATCTGTCTCTGTCAAATAAATAAATAAAATCTTTAAAAAAAAAAAGAAAATAACTTGGAAGAATCCATGGTGCAGATGGTTTACTTATATCCAGCAAAGTTTTACCGGTATATATAAAACAATGCTAGAGCCAGTATGAATTAGTAAAATCTCTGAAGAAAGGAAGTTCTTCACTGAGGACGTCATTTTTATTGATTTCTCAACAAACAGTGTCTAGAAAAGCAAACAAAGTGTCCTTTCATTCACTTTAAATCAATCTATTCTGTGGGCCTATTATGTGTCAGGTTCTGTTTGATGATGCAAAGTAGAGGCTTAGTGGAGACTGTCTTAATGAAAAGCTCTCTATTTTGTTATTTTAATTTCCTAATGACTCAGATCTCTCTTGATCAGCTGTCTCGTTCGTTAATCACCACCACACTCAATCTAATCTATTTATTCACTCAGCAAGTAAGTGTTGAGCTCCTGTTATGTGTCACCCATTGGAGATACAGTGGTAGACAAGATGGACAGTTTGTGTTCTCCTGGCCTCGGGAAATTTACATGTAATGTATTATGTATAGTATATATAAGGTAATCGCGGGGTGGGGGGGGTTGGTGGGTGAGTGTGCTGGAAAGAAAAACAAAACAAGGGTACAGGGTGGAATGCTTCTAGATAATGGAGTCAGGAAAGACCTCTCTAAAGAAAAAACTTCTCGGGGCACCTGGGTGGCTCAGTGGGTTAAAGCCTCTGCCTTCGGCTCAGGTCACGATCCCAGCATCCGGGGATCGAGCCCCACATCAGGCTCTCTGCTCCACAGGGAGCCTGCTACCTCCTCTCTCTCTGCCTGACTCTCTGCCTACTTGTGATCTTTGTCTGTTAAATAAATAAATAAAATTTTAAAAAGAAAGAAAGAACTTCTGATAGATTAACAGAAACCTAAATGAAATGCAAAGATCTGGGGAAGAAGAGTTGCAGAAAGCCTCTGAGATGAGTAGGGAGGCTGGTATCCTTGGAGAAATAGCGACCAAGTTGGTAGTGTGAGGTGGTCTGAGGTGGTTTGGAAAATCTGAGGCCTGGGTCTTTCTGGGAATGGGAAAAGCAGGTGCCAAGGCTCTAACATGGGCCCTTCTGGGGGAAGGGTTAGGGCACCTCCTGTGGGAAGTGTCCCCAGCACACTAGGGAAACAAGCTACCTCTCCTCTGAGTGACTAAACACAGTGACCATATTTCTATTTGTGTGCCTGTCAACATAGTCAAGTTTGTCTCCCTCCGATAGGCTCTGGGGCCATTGACTATAAACAGCATATCTAATTCATATTATGCTCCCTGGAGCACTGTATGTCACTGATAAACATCCTTGCACATGGAGTAAATGGAGCTTAGGGTCCCAGCGTGGCAGGTAAAGCCATGCATTACTGAGCTCCCGTCCAGCCTTCACTCACATTCCTGGCTCTTTGTAAGCCAGTGTCCTCACACCCTAGTTCTCTGTGGGTAAAGCCTGAAACAGGCATCCCCTGCCTTCTGAAAAAGCCTGCTTTGTGCCACTCTGTTCTTTTTGTGGTTGTTGTTTTTGTTTTTTAGGAAAAAGCATATCCTCCACTATATTAGTGTTGTTTTTGTTTTTTAGGAAAAAACATATCCTCCACTATATTAGTGGAGGATACCCTTGGCTTTATGCCATTAGAGCTTATGAAAGTTTCATAGGAACACTCTACTTTCTAATAGCAGAGGATACCTGCATTTCATGAATATAAAATTCTGGAACATAAATTATTGTTTGCCTGGTTAGAATCACTTTCTTCTCAAGAATTAACATGGTTTAACTCCTGGATTGAATTAGTTGATGATCTTTTTCAGAAACAGTTTAAACTTTTGAAATGGATATGAATCGATGTTTTAGCTTGATTTAGTAGTTTTGCTTAAAGATGTTGTTGAAAGACTGTCATTGATCTATTCATCCAACTAGTGTTATTAGTAGTCAATATGATTTTATATCTTTCTACATGCTAGGTATATACTTGCTCCTGGGTATATAAGGATGAATAAAATACATATGTTCTGTTGCCCTTATGGGCTTTATAGTCTAGTCTGGGATACAGGTAAGAAACAAAAAACCCAATGGATAGTAACTCCTACTATTCAAGAAACAAACAGCATACAGGAGCGAGAATAACAGGGACAATTTTGCATAGTGTGGTACAGAATGCCTGACATTAAAACCGTGACTCAGCTGTGCAAGAAATCTTACAACTTCTAATAAGTTCTAAATATTTTCTTAATTCTGACAGGCAGTTTCTAATGTCCTGTGGCCATTAAACTTTTCTACGTCCTTATAAAAAAAAGGTGTTCGAGGTTTGTCCTCCACGAGTGAGCATTTTCTGTGCGTTCACTGTATCCTGTCAACGGAAAGTAAGAACGCCTACCAGGGAGATGATGCTCTCTTCTTGGTCTCCCGGGGAGCATGTGCTTAATCACGGAGCGCCCCAGGTTGAGGAGATGCGCCTGTGGCTGTGTTTCCTAAGGATGGTGTTCCTTCGAGTGGCTCCAAGCATGCAGACCTCTGTGCGCTCACACTGGGCCAGTCCCACAGCCAACACAACCACCCGTTAGGTTACGCGGTTCGCCTGGTGAGAACACGATGTCTAGGGCACGCGTGGAGGGCTTTCAGGTTAGATGCTGGTGTGACCCTGTGAGTCCCAGGCCACGGATCTCGTTCCACCCCTGACCCGCGACTTCGTGGCTCGGTGCTGTGCGCCCTGGAAAAGGCCCTGCCAGAGCGTAGGCTAATTAAGGTAGATACTCCACAACCTCACAGAGGTAAAGCCGGAGGGCTTTTATAAAGCCAGCTTTGGAGTTCATTGGTAAGCAGCTCCCGCAACCTGCTCGGGAGCGCGACAAAGGACACGCAGCAGCTGGAGGGGGACGAAACAGCGGAGGCTGGCTGCGTCTGCGCATGCCCCAGCCGGACCGGAAATGAGCAGAGACCTGAAAAACAAATGTGGAGGCTTTCCCATGCCCCACCTCTGCATTCCGGAAAGGAATGTATGTAAATACTAATTAATAAAGAGAAGGACCAGCAGTCACGGGATGGGAATTCTTTGACCGAGATTACTGATCCGGTTTTAAGCAATCTGAGGTGCTGTGAGTGGACACTCCGACAACACAGCACATCCAAGAGTTTGGTGACTGTCAGTTTGTGATTCATCAAATAAAAAACACAGGGTGTCTAATCTGGGCCTGTAACAGCTGAGAAGTGATAAAAGAGCAATACTGGAGTAGGGAGAGAGAGCCCGAGTGAGGCGGAGTGACCTTGGATAAGAGGCCCGTCGCGTTTCTGTTCAGAGGAGTTCTTTACCAGGGGGGGAAACGCTTGGTTCCAAGACTAAACTCAAATAAGTATCTTAAATATAAATCTGTTATTGTTATAAGAGCCTATAATTCCTGTACGCATTTCTTACCCAGTTGGATTCCTTCTTTTATCCATTCACCAGTGTTTGATGAACACCTACTACGTGCCAGATACTATTGCTGCTGGGACTTCAGCACCTCCAATGGAAACAGAGGAAGTCTAATAGGGTGGGGGTGGGGGAGACAGAAAATGAACTAAGCAACAATTAAGAGCTAGGAAATAAGGCAGGTCATAAGTGTGTGAGGATGCAGAGTGATAAGAAAAGCCTCAAGAGAACCCCTCTTTAAGGGCTATTATATAGAAAGGTCAAGGAAGGCTCTTCTGATAAGTGCCATTTCGTGGTGAACCCTGGGAAGATGTGGGGGAACACATTCCAGGCAGAAGGGAAGAAGCAAGCGTAAAGTCTTGGGGCAGGATGAGTGCTTGGTGTGGTCAGGGAACAGCAACAAAGTCATTTGGCTGCACAAATGAGGGACCGAATGGTAGGAAATGAGACAGAAATGGAGGCAGGGGCCAGCCTTGTAGGCTATGAAAAGACTGAGATGGGAAGCTGTGGAAAGGTTTTGACCAGAGGAGTGAAGTATCTAACTTAGACTTTAGCGGGATCACTCTGGCTATGCGTGCTACGTAGAGGGAAGCAGAATACCCCAGGGAGGCTAGAGTGGTAGATAATTAACACATTATGAACATGAACTTCATCAACCATACCAGGAAGCCCTGGTCAAGATGAGCTAATAAAGCTTTCCTTGAGCTGGAATTCAAAACCATGGAACTTCAATGAATCAGGACATCTGTGGGATGGAATAGTCTTATTATCAGACTGTCCAAGTAGCAGCCATCAGCCACATGTCGCTATTGAGAATTTGCAATGCAGCTGGTCTGAATGGAGACGTTCTTAGAAGCATAAATTACACTGGGTTTCAAAGGCTTGCTATAAAAAAAAAGAAACCCAGAAACCAGAATGTAAGAGATCTCATTAATTTTTTTATGACTACCTATTGAAATGATAATGTTTTGATTATACTGGGTTAAGTAAAACATACTTTTTTTTCTCTCCTCGAAACTCTTATTACATATAGTATAAATGTCCCATAATTAGCATTTTATTAGATATTATGTTGTTTCCTTTTTTAAAGGTTTTATTTATCTATTTGAGAGAGAGAGAGAGCATGAGCAGGAGCAGAGGGAGAAGCAGACTCCCCACTGAGCAGGGAACCAGATGCAGGGCTCAATCCCCGGACTCCAGATCACCACCTGAGCTGAAGGCATTAACCCACTGAGCCACCCAGGCGCCCCACCCCTATTGTTTTCTAACAAAAGCGTAACTCAGCAAAATGACAAGGGTTTGTCTTCTTTCTTAGACATCACAGGGCCCAGCACACCTTTGTGTTTCGTAAATGCTTGATCTTAGGACAAAAGGAAGGCTGTGAATGCCAAGCTGTTGGCAAGCTGCTCATAGAATTCTCAGGATCTGGTTAGCCTTACTATGTATGGGCATTCCCACAGCAACATCTAGACAAGTTGCAATAAAAAGAATAATGTGGCTTCTCTTCTCAAAGGAGTTAATCTGACAAAGCAATGATAAAGGAAAGTAATCTCCCTGGTAAGTTAGGACCACATTTTCCAAATGAAGTCAGAGGTTTTGATTACGGACTTTTTTTCTTCTACCTCTGGTCCCCACGGCCTGTTAATCATTCCTTGTGCCAGAATTCAGTCCTGAATTTCCCCTGCTGTCAGTGATGAACATAGACAAGACCTGCCTTTGTCCCATGGAATCCAGATATTAAGACTAAGGTTTACCTCCACAACAGGGAGGAGGAAAGTTCTGCTCAGGACTGGAAAATCATACTTTTGAAATTAACTTTGCGTGTTTCTTTTTACTTTTTTCATATTTTATCTTTTACTACATTTAACAAAAGTAGGTAGGAAATTTTTTTTCAATTTTTTTTTAATGTGACCACTAGAAAATTTTAAATCACATTTGTGGCTCACATTATATTTCTATTGGACAGCACTATCCAAACAAATCCTTTGTTATTTCAAGACTTGATGAAAATGTTTCTAAATGTATTGTCCTTTTCCTAGTTTTAATAAACAAAATCATGCAAAGTATAACTAATGTGATTAAATTTACTTTCATTTGTGTAGTGAGTGCCTGAGTTCCCTTCCATCATCAAAGGTTTATTCTAAACATGACTCAGGGGCTGTATCATTGTGAAGATGGTAACAGTGGCTCCTCCACATTGGCTCTGCCCTTGGAGAGGCCCCCAGCTTGGGGTCCTTCACTTCACAGGTTCAGAACATGAACTTAATAGGTTTCTCCGCTGAAACCATAGGGACCAATTTCTCAAGAGTTAGTGTGTAACAACTTCCCAGAAGGACAAGCTTTTCTGGATCATTCTATCTGTCATCTTGCTAATTCAGCTTTTGACCTCCTAAAGGTATATATGTCATGGGTTGGGCCCCAGACTTAGGCAGGGCCATGAAAACTACAGGGTGGATCCACCCTATGGGAGCTTAGAGGTTCTTAAGGGGGGAGGGGCTGCATAAGCAAGAGGGGCTGTGGTGTGGGAATGGGGTGGGGAACCCATGCAGAGACAGCCACTAATGTGAACCATCCTCAGGCCACATCTCTCAATCCTACGGTGACTTTCCAATGTCCCAGGAATGATCCCGCTCCAGAGGAAAAAGCTGAACTCACGAGAGGGGAGGCTGCCTCACTGAAGATGGCCATATACCCTCGAAAGACAACTTACTGGGGTCACCTGGGGAGCACAGTCAATTAAGTATCCTTGGCTTTGGCTCAGGTCATGATCCCAGGGTTGAGAGATCCAGCCCCATATTGGGCTCTGTGCTCAGTGCAGAGTCTGCTTAAGACTCTCTCTCACTCTCCCTGTGCCCCTCTCCCAACTCGGTCTGTTTCTTTCTCTCTAAAATAAATAACTAAATCTTGAAAAATAAATAAAAAATAAAAAGACAACTTAATGAGTTATAGGAAGAAACTAATCATCAGGGATCAAAACGTTTGGGTCAGAGAGTCACTTTGCTCTGCTCTCTGTGGGAGAGGTTGCTCAGGAGGACAAATCCATTAATATCTGAAGCTTACCTAATAGGCAAAGACCATGAATGGCAGAGACAGAAGGGCAGCCCAAACATTTGGAAATGACAGAAATCAATACTCTCTGAAGAGTTAAACTATAAAGTCAAATCACCCAATGGTTCAGAGAAGAGCCATTAGGACTGGTTAGCTGGGAGTGAACACTCATGCCTGTTCAATCTAAGAGTTAGTGAGACAGAATGATTCCTAGGCCAGAACAAGACTTGACTGGAGCATTAACATATTTCGTGGAGGAATGTGTTAATCACCCACAGAAGCACAGAAAAGGGGGGGGGGTTCAGAAACTAATTTGCCTGGCCCATCCACACCAAACCAAGAGGCCAGGAGGGTTCCTGACTGGAGGTGGAATGGTGAAAGACATGTTGGAGTGTGGCTATCCAACATCTGAGTTCTAGAACTAAGTTCCCTGGTTCTGAATCCAGCATCCCTAGGCTGATCGTCTTCCTGGGCAGCTTTTCAATGGGAGCGACCATGCTCGTGAGCTTGGCTTCTTTATCTTGTCTGCCTGAGTTATGTTTTTCCAGCCTGGTAAGTTAATTGAATTTATGATTGGAGATAGCAGTCTCTTATGAATTTTTAAGCATGGAGTTCATTTATGTAATGAAGCATGTAAATGAATTGTGTTTCCCAATCTATAAGATTTATTCAAGTGGCAAATTCACCAACTCCAGCTAGCATATCCCTCCCATTGAGAGCCCTCTGTGTTTCTGATTTCCACTGCCTTTCCAGTACAGTCTTCAGCAGTGAGCACAAAGAATCATGTTCCAATCTGGCTAAGATGCCCAACTTGGAATCTGCAAGTCCAACAGCTGACCATAGCCCTACATTATGGACAGCTGTATTGACCATAGGTTTAGAGAGAGAATAGACACTGAGCTGAATTTTTACTTACCCAGAGACAATTCTTGAATGTTTTATAAGTATAAGGCTCTGTTATTATCCTTGAGATATATTAAAAATATGAAACCAGGATTACATTTTATTCACTCATGCAACCAACAAATATTTATTGAAGATCTGCTATGGTTCAAGCCCTGTTCTAAGTGCTGGGGACATGTGTCAGCAAATAAAACACAAAAAGATATCTATTCTCAAAGAAATTATAGTTCAGGAGGGTGGGCAGGAAAGAGACCATCACTTAACAAAATTTAAAAAATATATATGTAGTATTTGGAAAGAGATAAGTATTATTTCAATTTTTGAAAATAACAGTAGAATCGGGGAAGGAGAATCCAGAGTGCTTAGTTATCAGACTGCAGAACTAAAAAGTCTCCATCAAGTGCTGTTTGGTTTAGGCCCATGAGAGTGAACACGTGACCGCATATGTTCTTCCGAGGCTCCTTTGCAAAACCTGCAGCCTGAGGAAGAAAGCTGAAAAGATAAACTGAGGGTATTCAAGGGTATTCACCACATCTATGCTACATAAAGGCCCTTTCCCTTGGGCTTTCACTGTGTTCTCATTAGGAGCTCCCTTAGGACCCATATGTGTTGCTTGTTGAATGATTATTTTGGAATCAGAAGTACTTTGGCTCTCTGCTGTTTATCCATATGCATTCCCACAAACCAGCAACTCCTCACACCCCCTGGCTCACTTTTCTCCCCCCTCCCCTTCTCAAAGGACAAGAAGGGGAAAGGCTTCTTTCAGCTGCCCCAAAAGGTGGTCCCTGGATCACCCCCCATGGCAAAAGTCCCTCTTTGACGAGGGCTGAAGCTCTGTGCCACTTCATCTGAGAACATCTCAGTCCTTAGATCTGTGATAACTCTTTGACAATGCTGTGCCCTAGATTCTTTCCCAGCCATGCCTTTCAAATCTACGCAAATCAGCACTCACTCAGAAGGGTGGTTTGCTACATGGGATTCCTCCTCCTCCACGTTCCCATTCATCTACCTGGGTTTGCTTTTTAGATCAGAATGTAGGTTGACTGGCTTACATTTCCCCTTTTAAATAGTGAAAGCACTGGCTTACAACATTTGACAGTTACTACATAAAATTAACAGTGCATTTTGCCCATCCCCCCAAATGGCAGAAATTGATTCCTTTCAAGGGAGCTCAAAACAGAAGCATAACTGTCAGAGGATGCTCTCCAGCTTCGAGTTTGATCAAGCCAGAACTTAGACTACCTCTCATAACACAAGAGTCCTGTCCAGTCCTTCCAGGTCAGATATTCGGGACCTGGATTCCTGTCAACACCATCCAATATTTACCAGGTCTGAAATCAGAGCTACACAAAGCTAAATATTCCTTCTCTCTTCCTTTTCATATCCTATTTGCAAAGGATAAGCAACTGAATGTGTTTAATAAATAGGCAGACGAACAAACACAGAAAAGAAATAAATTAAGGAGGCTGATGTTTTCACAGAAACAGAATTCCTATATTCATTAAAAAGGCTTTGGTTCTAGGTTACTTCTGGGCCCATCTGGATAGGGATAGACGCAGGCTTTGGGTTTGTTTTTTTTTTTTTTTTAAGATTTTATTTATTCACTTGACAGAGAGAGATCACAAGTAGGCAGAGAGGCAGGCAGAGAGAGAGAGGAGGAAGCAGGCTCCCTGCTGAGCAGAGAGCCTGATGCGGGACTTGATCCCAGGACCCCAAGATCATGACCTGAGCCGAAGGCAGCGGCTTAACCCACTGAGCCACCCAGGCGCCCAGGCTTTGGGTTCTTGATAGACCTACAGAACATGAACTACTTTACATAGAGCGTTGATGGGAGAGGAGAAGAGTCAGCTCTCAGTAGCCAAGTCTCATGATTTGTAAACTCTGATTGCGGCCTTAAGGCAGATCTTTCTCTTTGAGACAACCATCTAATGTAAAGCCTGATGTAAAACTTTCTTCTCTTCATTAAACATTAGGGGGAAAAAAAGGGGGGGGGGTTTATGGAAGTTTAGAAATTTTTCCAAACTTACACAGCTCTGGAGATAACAAAGATGAGATTCAAACCCTAGTGTGACTGACCCCAAATCCATGTTCAGCCCAAACCCCTAACCCTGAGCCATTTGCCAGATACCTTGGGTTAGCTACCCTAAGTATAGGTTTGGCTGCTCACTGGCATCCAAAGCTGAGAAGATAAGTGGCTTTGGGACACATACAAGGTGACCCAGCATTGAACGAGTGATAAGTCAGGTACCACAGCTGCCCCCAGGCTTAGAAGCCAAGCAAGACCGTTTTCAAGGGAGCACCCACACCTCTTCAGCTGGGGACCGTTCAAATAGTTTCTCTTGTAAGAAGAGAAATTAAACATACTTTAGTAAGCAGAGAATATTTGGATGAATGCTAATTCATGACCGATTGCACTTACTTATAACTTACAAGCCACTTCAGGATCTTGGAGCTCTTCCACAAACAACTTATTATGACACTATCTTGTTGAGGTAAGTTCTTCATTCCACAGAACAGTCAGAGGAAAAGCGAGGAGCCCACATGAAGTCAGCAGGAGTATTTGCATGCTGTGTCTATTCAAGTTTAGTAAAAAATCAGGAACCACCCTAGGTTTTGCAAATAGAGTGGATTTAATACAGGATATTCGTTACAAAGGTCAGGGAAGAGCTGAGAAACCAAAGAGGACATAGGGAAGCAATCTCAAAAGGCACAAGAGCAGACATTTGCCACTCTCCCTGGGGATAAAGGGACAATAGATAGTGCTACCAGATCCCAGGGGTAGGACTGCCTTGTTGGATCCCAGAAGGGGGTGCAGCCAACAGGAGCATGCTGACTGAAGTGGGGGCTGGGGATGGAGAGAAACACTCTGGCTCCTTGCTTGTCCTCTGGTCTTCTACCAGCTCCTCCCAATGACTGAGCTAAGACGCTGGAAAGGAGTTTGAGAAACATAAGTCCCTACCATACAGGGCTGGACAGAGAAGGACCAAGCCAGAATCTAATGGCAAGTACATTCTATGCAGAAATCGACAATGAGGTGGTAGATAGCTGCAGATATGGCAATGGGTGGGATGGGCTGGGGAAAGGAGAGATTGAAAGTATTACCATAGGCCACTGATTAAAGAGGATTAGGTAGCACCTGAGGACTTTTTCCTTCTGGTTCCTGGCAAGCCTGATTATCCAGTATCTTAAAGCATTTTCAGGAAAGTGAGGAAGGGGGCCATAAGAACAGGCAGAAATCCAGGAAGCATGACCTCGAAGGGAGTATTAAAAAATAATACATGCTTGTGTTGCAAAATAGAAGATTTAGAAGCAGCACAGAGCTAGCTTCCTATGGACACAGCTCATTATAATAAAGCTGCTCGCAAAGGATAGAGATTGAAAGCAGCAGCTGACTAAGGAGCCACCACTGGAGAGAATCAGCCCCAGCTCTGGCAGATGATGGACAGCTGCACATCTGTCATCTCTGGCCAGGATCACAGGGGCAGGACCCTCGCTTCCCCGGGGCCAGGACCCATGATTTATTCCTTCGTTCCGCAGAAACTCATTGAACCCCTGCAGGATACCAGGCATTATTCTGCACACTGCAGTGAAAAAGCAGACAAATGGGGACGTCCCAACCCTTCCAGTGAGCCTGAGCTATACCATGCACTACATCTGGAGCAGAGGGAAGGGGCTTGTCCCGCAGGATATGGTCAAAGAGAATCCGAAACCCCTACTTCCTCTGTTATTCCTGGCTCCGCAGGACAGATTTACGGCAGTCACTCACGCAGCAGGGCACACATCTGTGTCATTAATAGAGATCTTTCTATAAAGAACAATGAGATTTCCTCCCCTGGACCCTAGTTTGTTCGGTTCAACAGAGCAAACAATGGGATGCCCATTGTCTGCCCGGAACAGGAGCCACTGAGATGAAGTTTATTAGAAAAGTACTGCCCCTGCCCTCTGTAGAGTAAGATGGGCGCATCCGTGCGATGTCCAATGCAGAAACTGCTGAGTCCTCCACAGATTCATGTGGAGGGTGGAGACTGGTTTTGCCACCAGGGCAAAGTGGTGGTGATGCTGAGCAGGTAACGCAAAGCTGACCCGAGCCAGCTCTGCAGACCTCCCGTCACTGAGGGCTGATTTTCCATGAGGGAGATCCTTTTAGATTTTGCCTCTTGAGATGTTCGGTGCTCTCCTTGGCTGCACACATACTGAAGCTAGAAGCATACAGAGGAGATCAGCACAGCCCCTGGGCAAGGATGACATGCATGTTCGTGAAGCATCTCCTCTTTTTGTGACTAGGTTGAACACAGAGGAGATTTAAGGTAATGTAATTCTCTTTATGAAACCACAATATTGGATACGTGTCATGACACATTTGTCTGAACCCGTATGATATATACCACCAGCAGTGGACCAAAACGTCAGCTCTGGACCTGGGATGACAATGATGTGTTGGTGAAGCTCTGCCTATTGTAAGAAAGGTACCACCGTGGTGGGGGGTACTGATGAGGGAGGAAGCTATGCAGGGGGTGGAGGGGGGCTGAGGGATGGGGGGTATCTGGGGTATTTGGAAAATCTCTGCACCTTCTGTTCAATTTTGCTGTGAACCTGAAACTGCTTTAATAAAAAAATAAAGTCTTAGAACACCTGGGTGGTTCAGTCAGTTAAGTGGCTGCCTTCAGCTCAGGTCATGATCCTGGGGTCCTGGGATGGAGCCCTGTGTTGAGCTCCCTGCTCAACAGAAAGTCTGCTATTCCTTCTCCCTCTGCTGTTCCCTGTGCTTGTGCTCTCTGTCAAATAAATAGATAAAAGTCTTTAAAAAATAATAAAGTCTGAATTTTTAAAAAATGACTAAATAGAAGGAAGAAGTTCAGGCAAGAAAGCAGCTGAGTAAACTCTGGACCAGCCAGACACACATGAGACAGACGCCTGAGCTGTTCTGCTGGGGCCTGAGGAAGTTCCAACAGTCCCGAGGGGCTGGGGAGGCCTCAGAGTCCTTCTCTTCCCATCTGGAGGGAGCAAGGAGTGGATACTGGTGTATCCGAGTCCAATTTCCTCCTTTTATATTAATGCCTGGCAAAAAAAAAAAAAAAAACAACAAAACCTAAGTAATTTAACTAGTCCAGTAGTACAATTTATTTTTTGATTTATTAATAATTAGGAAGAAAAAATACATCTGAACAAGATTTCTTATGCTGCAAATCTTTTTTTTTTTAATGTGTTCCTCTGATTTTTTTAGTGTGTTCCTCTAACAAGGAAAAACAAAGACTCAATTTCTTATTTAAGATTCTTGTCTTTCCTGGTATTATGCTCTCCTAGGACAATACTGTTGTTATCTTAAAAGTTTCTGTTTCATAAGAGAGTAATTCGGGCACCTGGGTGGTGCAGTTGGTTAAGTGTCTGTCTTTGGCTCAGGTCATGATCCCAGGGTCCTGTGAACAAGCCCCGCATTGAGCTCCCTGGGGAGTCTGCTTCTCTCTTTCCCTTTGCCCCTCCCACCTGTTCAAGTTCGCTCTCTCTCTCCCACCCTCTCTCTCTCAAATGAATTAATTAAAAAAAAGAAGAAGAAGAAGAAGAAGAAGAGCAAGAATAAATTATCTCCGAACTTGGACATCCTAGGTGTAGAATCTCTGTTTCCCTGTGTATCTGTTTGCCTTGAGTGAGAAGTTAAATTTTTTTTAGTTTTATTTATTTATTTGACAGAGAGAGATCACAAGTAGGCAGAGAGGCAGGCAGAGAGGGAGGGAAGCAGGCTCCCTGCTAAGCAGAGAGCCCGATGTGGGGCTCAATCCCAGGACTCTGGGATCATGACCTGAGCCAAAGGCAGAGGCTTAACCCACTGAGCCACCCAGGCGCCCCGAGAAGTTAAATTTTTAAGCATAATCAAGGCTTTAGCTAGCCATGTCGCTTTACTCAGCCACAGGACATTGGGTGTCATGTAGAAATTTGTACTGTGCCCTCAACCCCTTTGTGTTTTCCAGAAAGGATAAGGGCCATTGGAGGCCTGCTGGCAGGGTGGGGCTTCCCTATCCCCACCCTCACCCAGACTTGCAGTCTGGAGCTCAGCTAGACTGCCCATGAAGCACCTCTCTTCTCTTGTGACCCCGGGCAGACCTGCTCACCCATCCCACCTGTGGCTTGCTGCTGCCTCATTCTCGGTGAATTTGTCTAGAGACAAAGTTTGTCTGCTCAGCCCCGTTTCTACTTTGCATCTTAACCATGACGCGCAACTAAGGGATTTTGTTCCTTTCAGCACCTGGAGACATCACTAAAGTTTTGGGCTTTGTCTCCAAGCTCAACACAGCATCACTGCTGTCATTGGCTAGAGCACCAAGTCCACATCGTACGTTCATCCAGCAACTGTTTTGGAATTAACCTGAAAGCTGGGTGGATTTTCAGTTTGTTTGCTTCTCTGGCTTGCTGATGGAAGCTGCTGGAGTAGTTTAACAGGTATGGGCAGGCAGGAACGGCTTCAGAGCTTGCCTTCCTCCTCAGTGTAAATTAGAAAATTTTATATCAAGGTTAATGCCTTGGGAAGCAATGAAGTTAGCTGTTGAAGGAAGCAGAATTCATACTTGGGCAGAATAGATCACACACACACACACACAATAATAATAACAATGAGGAGGATGATAAATAAATAAATAAACAGGACATCCAAAACTTCCTGCCGCTCACCAGGGGATGCAAATAAGGAGAAATTTTATTTAAAGCCATAAAATTTTTTCTTTTTTCTATTTTTGAGTAAAAGGACTCTTCCTAGTTTTCAAAGTCTGAGTCATATTTTTAATACACAAAAATTCAAATTGGCCAGGTGAGATAGAGAAGATAAAAGAGTTCCCCACGGAGAACCGAGGACTCCTCTCTCAGGGCTCTGTAGCACTTTTTGCTCTTCCTGGGTCACTGACCCAGCACAGTGTCTCCTACCTTAGAGTCTTCACCTCCCTGGGCCCCCTTGAGGGCAGGGGGAACATTGTGACCTTCCTAGTGCCCTGAGCTGGGGCATAGTGAGTGCTCAGGCTGGGATGCCAGCAGGCTGGGTCATGATCAAGTGTACACGCTCCAGAACTCAACAACCGGATTTGAGCTCCCAGCTCTGCCCCATCCCAGTGTGTGATCCTAAGCAAATTACTTTAGCCTGGCTGCACCTCCCTTTTCTCCAGGGGGAACTTACAGTACCTGTGTTCCAGGATTTTCATCAGAAGAAAATCAAGATCATCCTAGTACATGGTGACTGTGACTAAATCATGATGATCTAGACAGAAAAGTTCATGGTAGTAAAACCATGGTAGTAAACCATCCATGGTAGTAAAACAATTTCTTATTTACAAGTATTTGGGCAAAAGGAAACCTACTGGTTTGGATGGCCCTTCAGGAAGATGGGAGTGTTCAAAGGTGGGTACTGGGGAGAAACCACCGACTTGTCCAGGGTCATCAAGAAGGCTTGAAGATTCAGATCTCAGGAGCTCTCAGTTGAGGGGAGAATCCAGTGAGTCTGCCCGGAAGAGTCTTACAGACAAGTAGGAGAACCTCAGAAAATTGTTCTGAGTCTCACTCTCAAGTTCTCTTCCCCAGAAAGCCCTTCTCAGAAGGTACCTCCCCGCTGACCTTGGAAGAAATGGACATGAAGAAGCAGGTGCAGAGCTTGTCATGTAATCAGCTGCCACCAAGCCTTCCTCCAGGATGTCACCTATCCAGTCCCCTATGGGTAATGTGCCCTATAGGTGTACCTGGGTAATTTTTTTTGCTCCAAGAGTTGTGCATCCATTATATACCAACTGCATGTCGAAGACTGTGCTAACCATACTACCGCATATGCTGGTGCTAAAATAAAACACTCAGACCTGCAAGAAAATGGTCCTTAATATCTGAAGATTGCCAGTGACAAAGAAATGGTGGGTCTGAATTTGGTCTCAAACTCCCACAACCAGTTTGGCTGCTTTGAACCAAATCAGTTTATAGGAGGTATGTTCACAAAAACTATAAACTATTATCCTTAGAAGAAGATAAATGCCCATTTAAAGCTCTTTTAAAAATCAAAAATAGTAACTGTTTGATAGAACAAGCATAGAGCTGCCATGAACATAAGCTCTGGTCCACATGTCTGTCTCTAAGATAGCAAAGCAAAGATTATGAGATCTGGACCACTGATCTATTGTGCCCCTTTTACAGACAGGAAAATGAAAAGCCTGAGAAATCCCATGTCTTGTGCGCGTGTGGGGGCACATACACACACACACACACATACACACACTCACCATATAAATGTCTCCTTCTTAGTGGAAGGTGTAGGTGCCTCTTTTCCACGACCATTTTTGATTTTAAGACTTGGTTACTTCACATGATCTCAAAACCCAGTACACTTTGCTCTTGGATTAACTGAACTATTTGAACTCAGGGCTTAACTTGTTCTTAATCTTCTCTTTGAAATGCTGACTTAAAGAATTAGTGCCTCGCCCAACAGGTCACTGGCCCAGAAAGAAGCAGGGAGCCCGCATGCACCCTTCTTTAGTGCCACAAGGTTCCTGGTCAGAGATCCGTGACTAGATTTTCTTGGACCCCATGTCAAATCCCGCATACCATGGTTAGAGACCAAAGCAGAGGCGGAGATAAGTGCCTCTGGAGAGGCACCAGATACTATCAGGAGAGAGCATGGTGGCCCCAGACGAGGCTAGACTATAGGAAGCAGCTCTCTGGGGTAAGTCAGCATGGGTGGAACTCTCGGCAGGAGACCCACAAAAATGGTATCTTCCTTACTCCTGGTGTTCTTGGTGCCCATCACTGCGTGATGGCATGGTAACCATCCCTACCCCTCAGGGCTAAGCAGCAACTGTGAACCAGAGTCTGCGAGGACTGCCTGGTAGCATTAGAGTCATGTAAGCCATTCATAACCCGACCTTTCTGCCCCATGTAGAAAGAGGCCAGGTGACTTCCTCGGCTTTGAGACAAGGGGTTCACATACCTTGAAGTACCCCTTGGAGGGTTCTGCAGTGGCTCCAGGGAACCTGGGGTCTGTGTCACATGGTCAGATCCAGACCCCTCCCTATTACAAAACAGAGTTCTCCCTATCTTCCCGCATGAGTCCCTAACGTCACACACTCTGTCTCACTCAAATCCTGCAGCCCCCATGGTGTTTCTATCTCGTGGATGCCCTTAATGATCCTTGGAACCTGACTGCCAACTGATACAATGTGTCCAATGAAAGGGAGAAGAGTCGTTGGTGGTTTTCTCCTGGGATCAGCTTCCGGGATAGGTTCTCAGATAACATCAACATTTTTCCAAGATGCTTTAAAGGTGACGTGGAAATGACCACATAGGAAAGGCACAAAGACAGTAGCTGTTCAGCTAAGAAAGGGCCTGATTACCCCAGCACTGATGCCACCTGACCTGCTTCAGACTCACAGGTTAGCATGAGGCAACCTGCAGTCGGGTTGGGGAAGTGAGGGACCACAGAGGAGTCAGGTCCATGGTGGGGATGACTGTCCTATCCTGTGGGAGGGAGCTCAACTGCCTGAGCATCCCCTCTGGGCTCCCAGGGTTCATTGGACACATAGACTGGCAGAAATATATAAATGACTCTGTGATAAGTTTCATCTCGAGCCTGGACACACGTATTCCGATGACAAATAGGATATCATAAGAATTCACACATGAGGAAAGGCATGTGGAAGGTAAATAGATCAGTGGAAGTGATTCTAGGTTAAACTAGCTCATCAGCTCAATTATGGCATAAGCAAGAAGTGAGTCAGAAGGGCTCTCCTAAATGCAACTCATTTATTCATTATAATCATGTCCCCTATTTCTTAATGAGTAACAGAAATAGGGAAGAGCATTTGTTTCATGTTGTCAGGGGAAAATAAGGCATTTTTAGGCTAGGGTCTCCTTTCTTTTCTGCTCTGGAGAGAAAAGAATTTGGTTGTCAAAAACATTAAGGACTAAATGAGTTGGAAACAAAGCAAAAGAAGGAACCCTTCATTCTCAACTAACGGCTGGCTTTGGCTTGGCTTTCTATTGGAAATTCCCCTTATTTCAAAGCCAGGAATCCCAGAGAGGGCCAGCTTCCCAAGGCTGAAAACAGAAAAGGGGGAAAAAGAAAAAGGGGCTAGAATCCATGCAGCGGGAAATGTGCACACCTTAATGCTCTCACTGTGAAAGGTGGCATGGTCTTATATTGGCTGTGGAAGTGCACCCTGAAGCTAACTGCCTGTGTTCAAATCCCAGTTCTGCCACTTCCCCGCTGTGTAACGCTGGGTGAGTGAATTAACCTCTCTGGGCTCTGGGTTAAATCTTGACCTGTGCTACCTCTCACAGGATTTCTGTGAGGATTAAATAAGCTAATACCTAGAGGATGCTAGACTAGTATTTTCAGGTTGTTTTTACTGGTCACAAATAACAGAAACAGCTCCTGAAAGCTGCTGAAGGCTTCTTAATGATCATTTGCTTTTCCACTGGGAGCATGACATCAGCTAAGAATAAATAAAAGGCTCAACGTAGAGAGAACATGTTATTTTGTAGATTTCCTGGATGCTCAGAAAATGGCAATGTGTTAGGGCTATGCATAGTTTGCTGTTTCCTCATTTGGCAACTATCTGATGGTAGCGTCTAGGGGTTAGAGGTACTGGCCTTCAGTGAAGGACCAAGGCAGACGCATTCCTGCCCGCATGATGCTTAGACCAAAGCAGAAGACAATGACCCCATGATTAACTTCATTATAGGGCAATGACTGTGGTAGGAGGATGAGGATTCTGGCCACTGACCAGGCGAAAGGCTGGACTCCCCAGGTACCCAGCACAAGTCAAGTATACAGTAGGTGCTCCATAAGCATTCCTGGGATTGATGGACATGGCACATACCGTGCTTTATTGTTTGTTTCATGTTGTCCTTCATCTCATAATCTTCAGAGCAAGAATATATCTCCTTTATTTTTGTGTCCCTGGCACCTAACTTCATGCCCCACATGTTGGGGGTAGGAGGGAGGAAACAGCAACAAATGTTTGTTGAATTGATCTGAATGACTGAGAAAACCTGATGCGTGTCTCCCCTACTCAGCTGTGCAGATCTTTCTAGTTTCCACCCAAAGAAGTGAAAAACTTGACAAGATCAATAGCCAAGTTAATTTTAGGAGTTAGGTGTTTTAGCACCCATTAAAATTCCATATGTAACTGGCTTTCTGCTCATCCTAGGCTGTCATGACCTCTTCTTTCTTATGAAAACTCTGCTCCTTTAGAGTTAGGGTCTGTCTGTCTTCCCCATCTCTCTGGACTTTCCTTTACTTTTTTTCCATGTCATCTTCCTTCTCCAGTCTCAGTCCTAGGCTCACTGGTAACTACTGTTTCCATCCGACTGCTGACTTTCTCAGTCTGCTCCTTCCAGGAGCAGACCCACTCCCCAGCCCCAGGAGCAGACACATGGCCAGACCTGGTATTCCTCTGGCAATGGTGATTGGCCAAAGGGTGGGCAAATGCCCCAAAGACAGATACTCAAAGACCTTCCCTGGCACGATGGCCAAACCCTGATGTGATGGAGCAGAGAAAATGTCACTCTGTGCTATTGGCCATAACCAGGCCCTACCACGTGGGAGTCTGTGTGCAGACACAAATGGAGACCAGCTGCATTGAGACATGGGAGAAAGAGCAGGCAAGGGCAGGAGAGAGACCCAGGCTCAGAAGCCCTGGTTTCTGCAGTCCTTCCACTAGACTATGAGTTTCCCAGTCCCATGAACTTATACACGCCCCTTTGGTTGGAGCTATGGGATTTGCTGTTACTATAGACCCTCCTTTGGAGACCTTATCTACTTTTACATCTTTCACCAAACCTAGGCAAATGTCTCCCAGTTTCTAACACTAGCCTTGATCTCTTCCCAAGCCTTGGTGCCCCGTTTCCAACTCTTCGTGCTGGGCAGCTTTCTTAGGGGTCCACTACCCCCTCACCCTCAACTTATGTAAAATTGACAGTTTATGAGCTGCCAACCTTCTCTTCCAGGCTCTATCTTGACCTGTGCTGCTACCTTTCTCTGCCCCAAGACCTTACCACGCTGTCTCCTTTCTGCCCTCCAGTCACAATCTGTCACTGAGTCCCACAGCTTCTTCCTTCAGACTGCCTGTCCTTTCTATTCCTCAGCTGCCATGGAAGTTAGGGGTCTAGCTTCCTCCTGCACCCCCTGACTCAATGCTTCTGATAAACCAGAAGAGTGAGTTTCTTAAGGTACAGTCAACTGAATCAAGTCCAGACTTGATGAAGCCTGCAGAGATGTCCATGAGCCAACGTTCCAGCTTCCAACAACACCTGTCACCTGCAGGATGCCTAAACCCATTATGTGAGGACAGGCCTCAGCTCTTGGCTCATCCTTTCTCCCCTCAGCCACTCCACTATGGTCCAGCATAGACAGTGCTTTCCTCCAAGGAAGCTTCTCTCATCACCCCAGTGAAATGTGAATTCTCTCTTCCCTTTTGAGAAGTCCCAAATCCCTTCTCTATCTTTAAACAAAGCTTTATAGGTGTGGAGGACACACCACATGCTAGGCACTGTGCCAGGACCTGGGAATATTAGTAAAGATAAAGCATCCTCTGGCACAGAGCTCTCCATCTACTAGTGAGAGACATGGCAACATATCCTACCTCACTTATCACGCCTTCTCCTGTGGAAGCTTACACTTGGGCCTTAGTTCTCTGACAAGCTTGCAAGATATTTTCACAAAAGGACACCTAAGACAGTTTCTGGTACATTGCCCTGCACAGGGTAATCCCTCAGTAAGTATTTATTAGCCTGCAGAAGGCAAGATTTTGGTTGACAAATCCATAAAGAAGATGTAAGACAAATACTATTCTTAAAATCAAGGGCCAGGGGACTCGCCTGGATGGCCCAGTCCATTAAGCATCTGCCTTTGGCTCCAGTCATGATCTCAGGGTCCTGGGATTGAGTCCCACATTGGGTTCCTTGCTCAGCGGGGAACCTGCTTCTTTTTCTGCCTGCTGCTCCCCCTGCTTGTACTCTCACTCTCTCTCTGACAAATGTATAAGACCTAAAAAAAAAAAAAAAAAAAAAACCAAGGGCCAGACTTGAGATCCATTCAATTTGGTCATTTTAACAGCTGTCTGTAAGGTTTACCAAATTCTGAAAACCCAGTCCCTGTCACGGTGCCACAAGCCCTGTCTAGAGCATATATCCTGTCCAGCTCCTCATGACAGGGAATAGGAGGCATTTCATGGCTGGTCCATAGCTGATTTAGACCCATGAGTTGCTGCCATATAGAAACCAGAGGTAGTGGTTTAGAGTGGCAGTCACCACTTCACCACTAGCCAAACATTATACACATGCCTCCAGTGTGGACACAACTTTCCTCATTCAGCAGTGACTTCCCAGCCAGCAAGCTCTGTTTGAAGGAGGCATTGGTGTCACAGGATGGAGAATCTACCATGAACAGCTGCAAGTGGCTGGATGGTTTACGGGCTAAGATGTTAGAGCATCTGTGAACCATGCTGGTTTATAAAATGTCAACAACTGAATTCTTGAAAAAAGAATAAAGGCTCCAGGTGCAAATACTCTTAAACTGTTTATTTCCCTTTTTTTTTTTTTTCTCTTCATCTAGGGTACAACCCACTGCCACCATCAACCTAGCTATCATTTGCCTTTTTCTAGAGTTGGCTTTCTATACTGGGATTCACTTTTTTTCCCATGTGCTACACTTTGAAAATTCACTTGTACTTTCAAATGGATAACATACATGTATTTCAAGCCTAATTTTCTGAGTTGAAGATTTCTGTCTGACCATTACATTACATGCCTAACCTTGTTTTGGGGGGTTTTTGGCATGCAACAAAATTTTTAAATAAGTAATATCATTTTATAACCAATCCAAAATGCTGACGGGAAATCATTCAAACAATTAAAATCAGGACAGTAAGTAGGAGTGCTGATATATTCAATAGGAAAGGGACTCTTTGTTTTATTCTGTATGCCCAAAGTCTAGAGAGAACTCAACATCAGGTAGATAATCAAGTATTTACTGAATGAATGGGTTTCTGTTCATCAAGTTAAGGAGCTACAGAAATTAAGAGTTAAAGGATGCTTACATAAAATTATACCATATTAAAACTTTAAAATTATATGTTATATTCATGAGATCATACATTATATGTTTTCATTTGAATGACTTTTTGTTATTAAAACAATATCCACAACTTACATTTATGATTTACCTATTTTGTCAAAATTGTATATACAGAGTAAGAATAATATTTACTGCCCACCAAAATGGAAGTTGACAGACTGAAAAGCCTTAGGTTTATAAAGATACTTTTGTGCTTAAAATATTAATCCTATCTAAGGCTTGAACTGGAAGCTTTTTCTCTAAAATTTTGCTTTTTAAAATACGTGCTTTGTGATAACTTACTTGGTAAAGCTTCTTGCAAACTATTTTAGACAGCTAATAGAAATATTTTCAAATAATGAAGATAGATAGTAGATTTCATTGTATAGGCTCTCCACTATTTAATTTCCATCCAAATGTTAACTGTTGGACTAGCACATAATTATTTTCATAAAATGCACACTCATGACTGCCAATTTTTCCATGACTAACTATACCCTGCCAGATGTTTTTTTAAGTTTTGCTAAGTCATATTTTCTTTTTCCAGAACTCTGTGTTCCCCACTCCCTAAGTCTCTCTGGCCTTTTGTCCTAGTTTGCCTTTTACCTGGATTTGGGGTAAAATGGATTCACTACTCTTTTTACCACTTTTACATGAATATAATAGTTTTATGTAAATTACTCTCAAGTTCACAGACCCCAAAGCTTCACCTATCCCCTTCCCGGGGAGATATACCTTTTGTACAATTTACTCTAAAAAGTCAGGAAGCCTTGCCATGCAACAACAGCCTCATCATATGACTGAAAATCTTCTGAATCATCCTAGAACTGAGGCTATTAGAAAAATGCTAACCAGTTCCCAAACTTCCACATTTGTTTTCCTGCTATCCAGCTACCTCTCCTCTTGCTCACATTTTCTGGCAGTAGCAAGAATCATTATTTACTATTTAGCCAGCTGGAGCTTGCTGTCAAGTAATACCATGTAACCCACGATGGATTTGCATTTTCTTACCCATCTGAGCATTATGGAACACTCAATGAAAAATTTCAATGAAAAAAAATTTTTGCCTCTTGAATGCCAATGAAAATATTTGGCTGCATGCACAGTTCTCATAAAAATGTTCATTGATTCAAATGTATTAAAATAAAAGCCTACCATGTGCTGGTAATTGTGCAAAGGGTTGAGACATGTAAAGGAAAAAATCCAGTCCCTAGTGCCCCAAGGAGCTCTAGGGCAGAAGAAAGATGACAAACACGCAGTTGAAATCAAGTGAAGAACTCGATAAAAGCAAGTCAGTGCAGTTAGTGGGGGCTACCGAGGAAGCGCTGCAAAGCTGCCCAGTCATTTCTAGACTCCTCATCAAGCACAGTGCATCACTGTTTATGCAAAAGGAACACGACCTCTCCTACATGGATCCGTACATGCACGCGTCAAGGAACGGTGTGTTCCCCAAACTGCCAGCGTTTTCTACACCTACTGTAGAGCACTGTTGAATGTCTATGGACGAGTAAATTAATCAAGTAAGCTTGGGTTTATGACCCAATCTTTTTTTTTTTTTTAAAGATTTTATTTATTTATTTGACAGAGATCACAAGTAGGCAGAGAGGCAGGAAGAGAGAGAGATTGGAGGAAGCAGGCTCCCTTCTAAGCAGAGAGCCCGATTCGGGGCTCGATCCCAGGACCCTGAGATCATGACCTGAGCCGAAGGCAGTGGCTTAACCCACTGAGCCACCCAGGCGCCCTTATGACCCAATCTTACTTCCATGTATTCGGAGTAGAAGAAAGCATGGTTGTGGGGAAAAAAAAAAAAAAAAAAAATGTCTGTGAGGCCAGCAGACCAGATCTGCTCTGTGAGGCTGGTCATAGGCTTCTCATCCTTAGAAGGATGTCTGTGAGGTCCCCTCCAGCCCTCTGGTACTCTAAGATCTAATCATAAAGGGACTGATCAGGCCAGCCTGATTATCATTATAGTTTAGGCATGTTTCACACTTCTCAGAATCTTCCAAGATACATCAGGTAGGAGGGAGTTCAACTTCACGAAGGAGGTTTAAAAAAAAATGTAAGAATAGGGAATAATTTTAACAATTAATTTGTTTCTGTGTAATAAATATCAATAGTAAAACTTCAGGAATGTACTTTTAACAGTGCCAAGCAACAGTGATCTAGAAGTTGTCTGGCCACTGTCTGATCGACAGTGGTATCACAGAGACATTATTTACTATAGCCAGTCTGCTTCCTCTTTTTCTTGAAAACAGCAATAAATTTTTATAACATTTTTCAAACTTTTAAGAATGTTAATTCCACATTTCCTCAAAAACCTCCCCAGAAACCCAAGGAATTCTTCTTTTCCTTATCTGATAATTTTAGTGAATATGCAAAATAAAAATTTATCTAATTTATCAACTTTACATCCCTTTTTGTGTCACCTTCTAACATTAAACATATTTTCCTTGCCAAAATGCTGATCTTGACATAACTTAAAGCCCTTTATAATTTCAGGACAGTCAGTGGCTCCAAATGGAACCAATTACTCTGTAGATAGAGCAACAGTTCCCTGGTCTTGGGAAGCAAGTATAACATTTTCTTGTAGGTACCTTCAACTTCAGTGCAAAGAATCGCATCCCAAGCTGGGCTAAATCTCTGTTAGGGAAAATGACTCAGGCCCAGAGACTACAAAAAAAGAGGCTTGCATGGTCTCATTTTGCAAATATAAATTCTGTGGGTTTTAGGCCTGGAAGAGGTCTCAAAGAGGAAACCATCAAGTGCAGCTTTCAGCTTCCAGGAAAGATGGACAAGAGCTAAACCTGGAGGTGCTATTTCAGTTTCAGGCAGAGGGAGAAAAAAAAAAATTGCAGGATTTTATTTCTTTTAAAATGAGTGTATTGCTATGGCTCAACAGGCATTATGGAAATGTGTATGTAGTATGTACTAAAAGGCAAGGCTAAATTCCCTAGAAAAAAGTGGGAGACTTTGCTTGCTCCCTAAAACCTCTCCAGTCTATCTTGGAGGCAACTACATAGTAATAAAACAGAATGATGTCAAGTACTTTGACAACACCTCTTACAATGCCACTTAGAATAGGAGTTAACGTTCTCTTGCCTGACAATTTTATAGGAAAGCCCAGAAGAGGAAGGCAGAAATAGATTCAAAAAAAAAAAAAAAAAACAAAAAAAAAAACCCAATGCTTAAGAGCGGCAAAAAATAAAATAAAAGTCTGATGCTATTTTTTAATTTCATTTTTGATTTCTCTACACTTGGATGGAACTCAGTCCCACGACCGTCTTCTTCAGTGTGAGAACAATCCTTTCTGGAACCACCAAGCTGCAGATGTCATGCTGGAATTCTCCCAAGGGCAAACCGCCAGACTACCGCAGCTCTTCCTCGGTCACTACCCCTGCTGGGCTGGGCTGAGCCTGGGCTAACTGACCTCCGGACCTCCGGACCTGCATGAGGCCGAACCTCAGGTGGGAGAGAGCCCCGCTCGCCGTCAGCCCCAACTTGGCCACAGATTCCGAGGCTCGGCCCCAGGTGCTCGGCGCGCCGGGCGAATGCTCCCCGCCACGCCAGCGAGCCCGGAGCCGCTACGTGCGGTTCAACTTGTAAGTGCTGCCGCTCCCGCCGCCGGGGACAGCACCGGAACCAAAGAGTAGGGGAGAATCCTTGCCTCCACCTCGAGAACTCCTCCCGACGCGCCCCCGCTTTCTTCCCCACAGACCTGCCCACTCAGGTCGGACGTTGGGGTCGCCGGCCTGGGTGGCTCGGGGGTGACGGGGCCGGGAAGCCGGGGGGACCTTGTCCCCCGCCGCACCTGGAGCCGCCGGGGCCGAAGGGAAGCATCGCGCTCTGCCGCGCGATTGAATCACGGGTGAATCACCGCTGGGAGTTTCCTCCCCGGAGGAGGCGGGACAGGGGTGGGGACTGGCCTGGGGCCGCCCACCGCGACGGCCAGTAGCCCGGCCGGAGGCAGGAGTGGGGAGGAGCGGCGGGGGCGGACCGAGGGGCACACGAGGAGCGGGCGGTCGCGCGGCTCTTTAAAGCGCGCCCGAGCGCGGGCTCCCCCAGATTCAGGGTTCCCCGCACCCCTTCCCGCTCTAGCACGCTGCCATCGGCGCCTCCAACGCAACCTCTCTAGTCTTCGGGGCGCAACGGAGTCCTCCCGACCTCGCCGCCAGCTTGTGGACATGGAGACCCCCACCTGGCCCCGGGTACCCAGCCCCGAGGCCGCAGTCGCTAGGATGCTCTTGCTTATCTGGGTCCTCCTGCAGGTGGCCAGAACGTCAGGTGAGTGGCACCCGCTCCCGAAACCCAGCGGCGCGCGGCCGGAGGAGGGGGCTCGCCCTGCTGCCCGGAGGTGCCCCGCACCCCCTTGAGACGGCCGAGTCCTCTCTCAAGCAGCGAAGTCCGAACGTAGCCGAAGCCGGCTCCCGAGGCGCGCAGGCGGGTGATGGAGGGTAGTCGTTGGCGTCCCTTCTGCTGGAGAATCTTGCTCCCGAGTCCGTCATTATGGCATACAGGGATTTGTGGCTCCCGCTTTGAGTTTAGGGAAGGTGTTTTCCAGTGATCACCACTTGGCCTGGTCAGCGTACCGTGTTATTGCACGTGCACTTGCCTGGATAAAGATCCGCCCTTGCGGTCTTTTCTTGGACATCTTTGTTTTAGATTGAGTTAGAGGCAATCTTGCTGCAAAAAGTCGCTTAGATTGGAGCAGACACCACATTGTGCATGCCCCATATGCTTATTCCGTGTGCGCGGCATGGCAGAGACTGACCTGCTGAGTATTGGCAAAACAGACCTTAATAATAACGCATCCTAATGAAACCCATCCCATGGTGTGACAGGCCACACCTCTGACTAGCTGTCCGGAAGTTTCTATATAGAGACATGTTAGATAAAAATGGAAAAAGTCAAGATTTGGCTTTCTTATGGTATTCAGCCCTAATCTCTCTCACACGCGTGGGATCTGCCCTTGTCCATAACTTATCCCAAACCCTTCTTACCTGGCCTTCCCTGGTGAGTTGAACCTCTGAGTCCTGTACTTCCTGGGCTGGGTCCTAGATATAGCAAGAGGCTGAAGGCTCCTGCGCTGTGGTTCTAGGTCAAGTTATCTCAGGGCTTCCCACCATTTTAACCCCCCCTCCTGCACCACCACACACACACCCCTGAGTAATTTCAAACTAGGATTTTGAGATCCTTATATTTTTTCTTAGATTACCAGGTAGATCTTGCCATGAGGAACTTCAAAGACTTTAATTAAGAAAATAAAAACTTGAAAATCTTTTTTGTCTTGATAATTCAGTAATGAAGCTTTTTTGGTTGGAAAAAAAATTGGTATGAAGTTAATGGTGATTTTGGGGGGGTGGGAAGAGGTTTTATACCATCAACGTGAAATCATATGCTGAGTTCATGTAATAATAGTTGTTTTTCTATTGTTTAAAGGCACTACAGAGGTAGTGGTAGCATATAACTTAACTTGGAAATCAACTAATTTCAAGACAATTTTGGAGTGGGAACCCAAACCCATCAATCATGTCTACACGGTTCAGATAAGGTAAGCTAGGTACAAAAAAGAAAAGAAAGAGAGAAAGAAAAAGAAAATTAAAGTTTTTGATGTTTCCACTTCCCTGTGCTGAATACAAATGTCTTTAATGCTGATGAATGAATGAGAGTATTTAACAGACCACAAAGGGCATTCCTGGTCATTTGCAGGCGAGAGCTATACTCGTGAATCCTGCAACATTGTCACAGCTTAAACTGATAGACTGTTTCACTTGTTTTTGGACACTATGGAAATATTCTTAAATGGAGTCAAAGCTGGGGGTACATGAACCTTCTTGAGCCGCTGTGGTAGCATGGGAACATGTTGTCCTGAGTGGATACTAATCCCATTTAAGCACACGGTTTTTTCCTCCCTGTCTAGACTGAGCCGGATCTAACATGTTGTGGAGGGGGCGGGGAGGAGTCCAAATGTAGACATTGCCCTAAAGCAGTGTTTGATTCACTCATCTTTGGACACTGATTGAAAATTCGGTTGCATACATATACTCAGAGGAGGTCAAAGTTGTGACTCACTAAAGCCTGGAAGAAATGCTCCTCTGTCTATATTCTGGGTTGTTGGAGCCACGCTGCTTGGCCACTGTCCTCTCTGACTGACAGCTCCCTCCAAGAGATGGTAGGTTGGCATTTTCAATCTGAGTGTCAGACGCATGCTGCCCATCTTCCTTGACGGTTTTCACCATTTTCTTGGGGGAGTTTTTGGTTTCTGAAATGTTCTAGGAGGCTCAATAGAGTTCTTATTAAATAGAGGAGAGCTAATTGAAAAAAGGCACAATGGAATCACTGGCTCCAAATTCAAGGTGTTTTGCTGTTTTGTTTTAGCTTGTGTCAAACCTTTTATATGGTATTAGGAACACAGCTCCTAAGGACAGAGAGCCTCTATGAGGTAGATGTTCTTTTTCAAAAATGAACTTCATGACGGCTATTGCTAAACAGGGAAGAGAACTTGTGTATGTGCGTGCTGTGGGCATGGATATAGAGAGAGAATGACAGGTGTTTCAGAACCCCAGGTAATAATTATGGTTATGGTCCAACTCGTCCATTCAGCGTCCCCTAATTGAGAATTGGTAATTAATTCCTCTGATACAG
The DNA here is from genome assembly GCF_020171115.1 of Neogale vison. Taxonomy (NCBI): domain Eukaryota; kingdom Metazoa; phylum Chordata; class Mammalia; order Carnivora; family Mustelidae; genus Neogale; species Neogale vison. The sequence continues at coordinate 80,802,798 of NC_058092.1, read as the reverse complement.
CACTGAGGTTTACCTTAGTAAAACATCTTCCTTCTGGATAACGAAAATAGGATTTTAGGAGGAATGCTTACTCCTACACATATTCAGTCTTGGGTTTGGAGAATATGTGGCAACTGTTATCACCAACCTGATTTTTAAACAGAAGCCTTGATGGGCTCTAAGTTCTCAGACTTTCCAAGGCTGCTGCTATTTCTTTATTTTTTTTTTTAAGATTTTATTTATTTATTTGACACAGATCACAAGTAGGCAGAGAGAGAGGGGGAAGCAGGCTTCCCGCTGACCAGAGAGCCGATGGGGGGGGGTCTCAATTCCAGGACCCCAGGACCATGACCTGAGCCAAAGGCAGAGGCTTTAACCCACTGAGCCACCCAGGCGCCCCGCTGCTGCTATTTCAGTAACACATCCTAGCAGAGCTGTGGCTCGCAGGTGCCTGCAGCCAGGGATGAGGGGTTCCTGCCAAGACAGTGACCTCCCCATACTCCTGCCTCTGCACTAGAGGCCCTAGGGGCTGTCCCCCTCCCCCACACTCTTCTTCAGCCACCCCTTGAGTAAATACAATTCCTGGGTGAGAAGGACAATGGCAGTGGAGGAAGAGGAAACTTGCCTGGGGAAGGGGAGGGATTGATTATGACTGCCCCTATAGTGAGTGCTCAGGCTCTTCTGTAACGGGGATCTCCCCAGTACCTCAGACCACCAGCTGCCTAGGTGGGTTGGCCATTGTCAGATGGGAGCCCCCAAAGCTGGGAGGAGGAAGGAAGGCCCTCTGTGAGTTTTCCTCCTTCCTGGCTTTCTGCCCCTAGAGAAAGCATTTTAATCTGCTGCTCTTCTTTACCCACCTGCCGGTACCACCAGCCTGTCCCCATCCCAGGGCACCCCTACTGTGCCTGGAGCTCCTACTTGGAGCTCTGGCAGCATTTGCCCCTCCCCCCAAAAAAAGTTTTCAGTGGTGGCTGGGAAGTGCTATTGGCTCAAGCCATTGTGCCCAACCATCACCTGTAATATTGATTCTGTGGAAATGTTCTGAATGCTAAGACGAAACTTCCAAAGCTTCTAGAGAGCAACCTGCTTTTAAATTGTTGAATCTGGCTTCTGTTGGAATTTCTTAGTAATTCAAGTGGGACATTTATTATTTCCAAACCGGGAGGTTTTGCAATACCTAGAGGAAGCTTGAAGCTTTTTAAAGTGTTATTGCTGACAATAGCATTTAGAGGAACTTAGTACAGAACCCCTTCATTACCTTTTCACAAAACTTTACTGCTTTCGGGGATCTAGGCGCTTGTGCTAATTTCACCAGAAGAGTACTGTGATTTCTGTGTGTGAGCTGGGACGAATGGAATACCTGTCTCTCAGATGGAAGGAAGCCCCAGAGCGCAGCAGGCTTTCTCCTGTTAACCCAAACAGTAGGTGTGCCATAGCGATGGAGAAGAATCATTATGTTCTCTCTCACTTTTTAGAATAGAAGTGATATTATTATTAAAAATGCATTTTGGTCATTCTGGAATTAAGACAGCCTCTCTACTTTTATCACAGAAAGTTAGAGAAATGTAAGAAACCAAAATATTTCTGTATCCATCTCAGTTTGTGGATCTTAGGACAAAGAGTGTATTTGCCCATGCCCTCTTAGCCCCGAGAGTTAGTTCAGATTTTTTTTTTTTTAAATATATGTACTTAGGGCTCTTATGCATGAACTGAGAGAGCTGAATCCACATGGCAGCTTGTTTTCCCCTGATTCAGCCCACAAGTGCAAACCACCTAACATTCAGCAAGACCTAGCTACGCGAGCCCTCCGTTTAGCCGTGCTGCTTCAGGGTGCATGGGCCACAAGGGCATGGACCCTGGTACCAGGTTTGTAGTAAGTGCTTCGTTGGACATGTCAGTGCTGGGGTACAGAGAAGGGAGAGGCCAATTGTGAGAAAGGAGATACGGAGATTCTTGGAGAAAGCAGTATTGGAGAACGGTCTTGAATGCTGGGCAGGGCTCTCCGGTGGTCTGTGATGCTAACGGGAAAAGCAGTGTGGCTGTCAATGTACGTGGCACAGGTGTTTGGATCCAGTGGCTGGGACACTCATCTACAAATGTTTCCATCCTTTAGAAGAATGTCGTGTTTAGCAATTCCTTAAATTATTTCCTCTTCAATAATGTCTCGCAAAGGAAATCTCTATCTTAGCCTCTTTGTCTCTCAGACTGTTAGATCCTACCGGTATTGTAATGTGATCATCTTTGATGGGCTGTACTCACATAGAAGTGAGGGAGGCATGTAGTATAATGAGATGAATACATCCATTCTCACTGCCTTAGCTATGTTACCTTGTACAAGGTACTTAATGGCTCTGAGCTTGTGTCCTTATATGTGAAAAAGATCCAATACCTTCTTGGAAAGATTATATCAAGTGAAGTTACCTGAGTAAAAGGCCCTGTATGATTCCTAGCATATGGTAGATTCAGTGATAAATAACCACACCAACAGTGGCCACAATCAAATATAATATATAGAATATATGGTTATGTAGTACATAACCTATTATTAGTACATTGACTATATTTCACATAGAAATATATTGACTGTATTTCACATAGAATATATAATGTGATAAAATAAGTATGTAGTAGGGACTCCTGGGTGGCTCAGTCAGTAGGGTGTCTGACTCTTGATTTCGGCTCAGGTCATCATCTCAAGGTCATGAGATTGAGCCTCACATCAGGCTCTACACTCCATATGGAGCTTCCTTGGGATTCTCTCCCTCTCCTTTTTTCCCTCCCCCTGCTCATGCTTTCGCTCTCCCTTTAAAATAAATTTAAAAAAAAAATCAGTGTGTCATAGAATGATATAATAAGTAGACTACAACAAATAACTGGGTCTTGATGGGAAATTGTTCTCTCTCCCATGTAACCATAAGAAATTGTCTGCATTTTAAGAAGGAAATTTCTTTCTTTCTTAAGAAAGAAAGCCAGCACCTGGCTGGCTCAGTCAGTTGAACATCTGTCTTCGGTTCAGGTCACAGTGTTGGGGTCCCAGGTTCCGCTCCCTGCTCAGCAGGGAGTCTGCTTCTCCCTCTGCCCTTCCCCTTCCCCCCACCCCATTGTGCTCTCTCTCTCAAATAAATAAAATCTTAAGAAAGCGAGCAAGCAAGCTACTTCATAAATGGTTGAGAGCACAGACCCAGCAGGCAAGCTGCTGTGTGACTTGGAGAGGGACACCCGCTCTCACCTTGCCCCATAGCCTTATCTGTGAAAAGTGAGTCATTGCAAAGCCATCCCCAGGCTGCTGCAAGGACCACTGCCTGCTTGGACCCCGTGTGGGGGCTGGTAGTATAACACCCAACCCCAGCCAGAAAGCAAGCTGCCTCCGATGCAGGTCCTCTCGTTTCATTTCTCTGCCTCTTTTCCTCCCTGTAGCCCTAGACTTGGAAATTGGAAGAGCAAATGCTTCTACACCACAGACACGGAGTGTGACCTCACCGACGAGATTGGGAATGACGTGAATCAGACGTACCAGGCGCGGGTCCTCTCCTACCCGGCTGACGCCACCGATTACTCTGGGGAGCCTCCATTTACAAACTCCCCAGAGTTCACACCTTACCTGGAGAGTAAGTACTCTTTGTAAGAACCTTTCATGCTTGAGCTGAATATTCTGTGAGCTTGTGACTCTTAGGCACTATCACATAAAAGACTATGTATCCATACACAGATCCTCTTTCTCCGGAACTGGTAAGTGCCACAGCCCTCTTGGCTCACTCCTGGTGTGGTGGGAGGTTCACAGAAACGTAAACTCTGCAGTTGTTAACAGTGTCATCATGTAACTACCCTCCCCACTTCCCTATCCCCAGGCCCAGTAGAGGGGCTGGGGAGGGCCCAGGGAGGGGCCGGGAATGGGTGGGGGAGGAGGAAACCCACCAAAGCTGTAGATTGAGCATTTCCCCCGTGGATATTTAGGAGATTATAAGAGACGGAATCGCATGAATCTCCGGAATATTCTCTTCCGTCATGAGACCAGAAGTTCCAGGTTAGGGTTTTCACCAAACAGTCACAGATCTCTGTAGGTCTAGTTCCCCTCTGAGCCCACAATCAGGCCTGCTGACCTTTTAAAATAACCTGAGCAGGCCTGGAGTCGCGGGATGCGGTGGTGTGCCCGCCCCTGCCTGGCCCGCCCCAGCCTGCCTCCTTCATGCCGGCTTGGTAAATGAGGAATGCTTCCTTCCCCAGCCTTTGCCCCAGTAAGCTGACCTTAGAACCTAACAAGGGAATGCAGAGGATTCCAGCCAAGCAGGAGAGTTAGAATTTTTTTTTTTTTTTCGGTCAGGACTATAGTTCTGAGTTAGGTATTTTTTTTTTTTTAATATTTTATTTATTTGACAGAGAGAAATCACAAATAGATAGAGAGGCAGGCAGAGAGAGAGAGGGAAGCAGGCTCCCTGCCAAGCAGATAGCCCGATGCGGGACTCGATCCCAGGACCCTGAGATCATGACCTGAGCCGAAGGCAGTGGCTTAACCCACTGAGCCACCCAGGCGCCCCCTGAGTTAGGTATTTTTAATGAACAGATGTAGCACATTGAGGAGAGTGAAATCAGCTGCTCTTCCAAAAGGGATTAGAACAAAAGGTTAGAATGAAAGGGTGTTATGTTTTTTGTTTGTTTGTTTAAAGTTTTATTTATTTATTTGAGAGAAGAGAGAGAGAAAGAGAGCCCAAGTACAGGGAGCTGCAGAGGGGGAGGGAGAAACAAACTCCCACTGAGCGGAGAGATAAATGTGGGGCTCGATTCCAAGACCCTGGGATCATGACCGGAGCCGAAGATGGACGCTTAACTGAGCCACCCCAGCACCCTGGGTGTTACGTTTTTTATCTGGTGCTTTTTGTATTGACCCTCTGACTGCCCAATGAGGGAGAATGCTCTCTCCCAGCAGGGACGGTGAGAGGCTGAGGGACGGTCCACCACCTTTCCCCTCTGCTGTCTACAGTGAGAGTGGAAATAGAAAGTAACCTAAACCCCGAGTGAGTCTGTCTGCCCTCCCTGAGCCCCCGGTTGCCAGAGCCTGTCTTCAGACTCCTGTGTGGCCCTCTCTGGTGTATCTCTCACAGGGGCTCAGCCACAGCCACACTTCAGGGACCGTGCGGGGTCCATGTCACTCATTCCCCCTTTGGTCAGATCCTCATGATTTCCTTTTATAGTTCTTGAGTTTTTTTGTAAGCCGCTTCAAATCCTTTTTTGGCATAAGAGAGAAAATATTTTATAGGGGTGCCTGGGTGGCTCAGTCGGTTAAGTGTCTGCCTTCGACTCAGGTTCTCCCTCTTCCTCTTCCTCTCCCACTGCTCATGCGCTTGCTCTCTCTCTATCAAATAAATAAATAAAATCTTTAAAGAAAGAAAGAAAGAAGAAGAAAATATTTTATGTATTAATTTTGCATGTGCACACACACACACACACACTTGTTGGTAATTTGTGTTGAATTACTGGGATTTCTACGGTCACACAGCCTAAGCACAGCAGACTGCTGAGCCATTGCAGAGACCCTATGGTTGACACTGGCTCCCTGAGGTCCTGAGGACTTATCCTGCTCTTTCCCTCAGCCCCTAATTTACTGTATCTAAAATATGGAATCTTATACAACTGCATCATTTACTACAACAGCCACTAGCCACAGATGGCTACGGAGCACTTGAAATACAGCTAATGCCATACACCCTGGATTTTGAAAAATATCTCCAAAATTTTTTATATTGATTACATGTTAAATGATAATATTTTAGCTATTGGGGTTTAAACAAAATATATTATTAAAAGTAATTTCAGTTGTTCCTTTTTGCATTTCCTGCTGTGACAGCAAGGAAATTTAAAGTGACGTCTGTGGCTCCATTATATTTGCACAGAGATGGCAGTGCCCTGGGAAGTCTCGGGGTTCGGCTCCCGACCACCGGGGAGCCCATTCTGTAGGCCACTCCACGAGGGATGGCTGGGCTGCTATTAACCGTGACAACTGAATGGGCTTCTGCTTGGTAGAGAATTCTTTGGTTCTAGCGGAGCTCATTTTCTATGTTTCAGCCAAGCTCGGACGGCCAACAATCCAGAGTTTCAAACAAGTTGGGACAAAGCTGAATGTGACCATACGAGATACGCGCACATTAATTAGGAGGAACGGCACCTTCCTCAGCCTCCGGGATGTTTTTGGCAAGAACTTAATATACACACTTTATTACTGGAAAGCTTCAAGTACAGGAAAGGTGAGGATTCTTTCATCTGTTTTTATGACTTGTTTTAAATTATGGTCCTTGACTTTACAGCCCACTTCCCCCCTTAGTTCAAAAACGCCATAGTGGGATCGGTGAGAGAGCAGCGAGGTCGGGGGGGGGGGGGGGGCGGGGGCGGGCGGTTCTGCCTGGGACTCCAGGCGGGACCCCTCAGATCTGCAGGCTCCTCAGCCAAGGATTGGGCGGGGTCGTCTCTGAGGCTCCTGCCAGCCCTCCCATTTCTTTCTCTCTGGAGGATCCCAGAGACAAAATCGGTTTTCCATTCAACGATGATTGCTTCATTCCTTTTTCCCTTTATGGCACATCTCTTCTAGGGGAGCTCAATTGGGTTGGATGTACCTAAATTGGATATTTTTGGTCTTGGAAGAAACGTCCTTAGCAGTTACCAGGGGGAACAGAGCAGCCAAGTCACTTCTAATCCTTTCTATGTCAGGTGTGTCCCTGTAGGCTTTTCCTTCCACAGTGACTTAGGAATGGGGAAAGAATTCACTCTGAGCCCAGATGAATTCAGAACTCTTCATCTTTTAACAGAAAACAGCCAAGACAAACACTAATGAGTTTTTGATTGATGTGGATGAAGGAGAAAGCTACTGTTTCAGTGTTCAAGCAGCGATTCCATCACGGAAGGCTAACCAGAAGAGTCCAGAAAGTCCTATTGAGTGCACTAGCCATGAGAAAGGTACGTTCACAGGTGAGTGGCTCTGCCCAGCATTCGCCTGGGAGGCACGGATGCCTTCCAGAAGACTGGTTCCACCCTCAGAACCAGGATGGATGGACTTTTGTTCTGGGAAAAACAGCCTTGTTGTTGTTTGTTTGTGTGTGTGTTCTGGGGGTTCCCTTACAATTTTAAGCATTTAGAAATGCTTCTGTGTTGTCCCTTTGTATTAGTGTGTTCTTGAGCCCCTGCCATGTGCCAGGCTCTCCACTGAGCACTGGACACTTGATGCAAGTTTACAATTTAACATCAAAGCACAGATTTCTCTGTGTATTTTTTCATACTTAAATTCGATCCTGGGAGTCATGGGGGAGTGTCTGAACCAGCGGCAGCAGCACCCACTAGACATTTGTGAGCATGCACCATGGGCCGTTGTCACAGGGTCTGAAAGTCTAACCCGGAAAGGAAGAGACTGAATCTACCAGATAGTCCCTCGTGCAGGTGTATGCACACCTGGGGCCCAGACCCCTTGTGAGGAGTGGCTCCTAGCTAGAAGTGCCACGGGGGGTTCACACTTGTCCAGTGAAGCTGAAATCCTGAGTCGCCCTCCAGGCTTTATAGGGAAAGGATTCTGAGGACATTCAGGGAACAAAAGAGTCATAGGATAGCTCCTTGCTAAGGCGAGATTTGAATATTTAAAAACACTTTTAAAAAAAATATTTATTTATTTATTTATTTGAGAGAGAGAGAGAGAGAGCATGAGAGAGAAGGTCAGAAGGAGAAGCAGACTCCCCACCGAGCAGGGAGCCTCATGCGGGACTTGATCCCAGGACTCTGGGATCATGACCTGAGCAGAAGGCAGTCGCTTAACCAACTGAGCCACCCAGGTGCCCTAAAAACACTAAAGTAAATTCTCTCCTATTGATTGACCACAATGGAAGTGGGGAAGAAGAGGGCTCTCCTTCCATCTGGTCCTGCACCCCTCTGTGCCATCAGACCCCCAGTCCTCACATCTATCTCCCTCAAGCCAGCTGGGGTTCTGCTGCCTCTCTGTCCTCATACACACTCAGATCACTTCTTCCCTGCCTCTTTTTCTTCTACTGAAATGTGTCCTTTAGAACCATTTCAGATGCCACCTCCACCAGGAAGCCTTCCTATTGCCCCAACCAATTATCTACTGTCCTTCACCTGAACCCTGCTAGCACTCTGTGTCTCGCTCTTTGCACTGACCTTCATCTTCTACGATTGTAATCCTGGCCACCAAACCAGCATTAGTTTTAGCCACTTGTTTCTAACAGTGGTTCCTGCTCCCACTTACATGTACCCTTTCTAGGCTGTCAACATTATCCGGTTTATTAAACAGCCCATTAAATCATGTTCACCACCATCAGCAGCCCTAAAACAGTGAGGACTTGACCTATTCTTTCCTAATTGAAATGTGTTGCCGTGGAAAGAGCGGAGGAAAAAAATTTCAAATTACACAAAACATTAATTTGGTGTCATTTGGGGTTATTGCCCTCCGTTCTGCCCACTGATGAATGGGATGCAAGATCTCCAAGTTGAAGTTGATTGGTACCCTTTGTCTTTCAGGAGTGCTCCTCATCATTGTAATTGTGGTGCTCGTGGTCCTCATCCTCATCATCATCCTGTCTGTGACCCTGTACAAGTGCAGGAAGGTGCGCGCGCAGCAGAGTGGGAAGGAGAGCTCCCCACTCAATGCTGCATAAGGCGTGTGTCCTGGGAGCTGCCGTCCGCGACGGAGTGTAGGGTGTAGGTGCACTGCGACCAAGAACTTGTAAGACAACAGAATATATATATATATGGAAACACAAATGAGTATCTTGGAGCATAGAGACTTGAGCTCAGAGATAGCTCTTGATCTGACCAGTTCTCACGATTAGGATTCTGGTTTCAACGACAGCATTAGACACTTTGGAATGTAACGAACGGTACAACCAATTCCAAGATTTAAAAATTTCTATTTTAACACTATGGCAACTTTTGCACATATCATATGTTTGAATGTACATTCTATACCCCAAATGAAACCAAATCACGTAATCAAAACAGATGAACAAAAATCTTGGGTAGATTTTTGGAAAACTTTTGAGAAGCTGACTTCAAATCATAGGGGAGAGTGAAATGGAACTTGGGTGAAGTTTTCTAACATAGAGAATTCTTTTGTGATATATGGTGTTTAGGTTCTTCTTTTCTGAGTTCTTTAGAGTTCCAAAACAATTGGCAACTTTTATATGAATGTGTTAAATGCAGAAGACTTCTGTTTTGGGGCACATTCCTAAAGCACCTTACAGTTTAGCACTTTAATTGACTCAGATGCTGTGGATTAAGCACTTGACAGCAGACTATATATATATATATTTTTATAAGACTACTATAGAGACCACATAGAGGTGATGATTTAAGGTACTGCAAGTTTTTATGGTCAATATTGTATATATTTATATAATTTTCTAAAAGGTTTTATACATGGGGATATTCTATTTATAGAAGTAATATGGTTCTATTTGTATATATTGAAATAATTTATTTAATATACTTTTATACAAATAAAGGTGGCTGGGAATTGTGACTATTGTATTTATTATACCTTCCATTTTTTTTATTTATGATTTGGACTTTGTATTAGTTGGCTCTGCTGCCGGAACAAATGACCTGAAAATTCTCAGTGGCTCAAACAACGCTATCTTAAAACAACAGTAAGAACAACAACAACAACAACGCTATCTTGAATTCTCACTTACATTAGTTTGGTGGCTGCCAAGTTGACTGCAGCTCTTCTTAATTACATTCTCATTCTAGACCCGAACCCAAGGGGAAGACTCTATTTAGGTCAGGGCAGAGGGAATACAAAAAATGAGTACTAACAGCAGCCATGTCTTCAAGCTTTGAGCCACCTCTTAGAACTTCTGTTCACCTGTCACTGGCAGGCAACATCTGATCACACCTGACAACACTGCCTACTGGGGGGCACGACCAATCACACAGCAATGGCAGGGGCACACGGTGTCCGGGAAGGGAGAAAATCATCCAGCAGACTGCAGATGGGAGGGAGTGACTTCTTTTTGTGGGCATTGGGTGGAGTTGCAGATGAAGGCTAGAGAGGAGAAAGGACCAATTCTTTGGACTATCATCTTGAAAGAAAATTGGATGAAAGGGCAATAGAAGATAGGCAGAGAGAGAAGTAGAGTCTCTGGAGTTCGTGAAAAGCAAACTAAATTGAGAGCTCTTTGTGGCTAGGACTGGGTCTGGCTCGTGTTCACGGCCCTTTGAAGGAGGCGGTGACAGTAGGTTCTCAGTCATCGCTGAGTCCAGCTGACCACGTTACCTCCCTCTAGAGTAGAGAAATAGGGAGTCCACCATTCAAACACAAATAAAACACGGCAGAACAGTCTTGATCTCACAAGAGTATTGAAAGGGGATTCCAGCTAGAGACGGAAATGAGGTTCCCGGCACCTACTACGGCCACAGCTGTGTTTGCTCCCCACTGCGAAAGGCTGGGCCGGTGCAGGCTAGAAAGAGCACCCAGATGGCCCACCCTCCTGGAAGGGGTCCCCCACAGACACCCTGAGCAAGCATTAAAATAAGAGAAGAAGCAGGTCACTGTCCAGTTGTTCATGAATTTCAAATCCCTCTGTTCCTCTGCTCCAAAGAATTCCAAGGGTTATCAACAAAACTCTAAAACATGACATGTTTGATATAACATCATATTCTCTGGAAGGATGGGAAAATCAAACCTTTGCTGTCCCCTAAAAAATAGTAGCCTGAAAGGAAAAAAGTGGTAGAAACTTCAGAGAAATAAAGGAAAACAGACCCATAGTGTATTGGGTTCATTTTATTGGTTTGCTTGCCACGAACAATCGGTATCAGTACGGGAGAGGCTGCCATACACTTGGCAGTGTTTCATTATGCCAGAGAAAGAAGGCGTGCCTTTATACCCGAGTCAACAGAAGAGAGCTTGGTGTGGGGGCGTGTCCTGCAGTAAAGTGTGCTTTGGCCATTACCTTGAATTCCTGCTCTCACAGGGCTCCCTGGGACAAAGAGCTTAGTCCACCATGTGGAGGAGGGGGTGGTAGAACAAGTCCCAGAGAGGGCATCTGACTGCCTGTTTCCATTAGGCTGCTCCTACCTTGCCAGGAACAACTACGTCATTATGTGATTCTGAGGCCTCATTATCTAAGGAATGTGAATGGATCCACTAAAGAAGGGAAAGCCAGTCTGGATAGTAACAAGGTGTCTGGCTGTTCACGGGGAAGGAATGCATTCCAGATCTGAATGAGACCACACTGCGATGATCAGGAGGCTTCCTGATTGCACTTTTTAAAAAAAAGAGTTTTTATTTATTTTTTAATTTTCTTTTCAGTGTTCCAGAATTCATTGTTTACGCACCACACCCAGTGCTCCATGCAATACGTGCCCTCCATAATACCCACCACCAGGCTCACCCAACCTCCCACCCCCCTGCCCTCCAAAACCCTCAGATTGTATTTTCAGAGTCCCCAGTCTCGTGTTTCTCCACCTGTCCTTATTGCTGAGACTGAACACCTGCTGCTAAAATCCACACTGTCCGTAGTACTCGGAGCAGAAAAGCCTATTAATTTTTTCCTGGTATCCAGAAACTGCTGCCCTCCTGTGGGCCAAATTATACTTCATTACTTATCCTGGCCCTCGATGTATCATAAAGCTAACTGTTAGTAAACAAACATGCAAAAAAAAAAATTCAGGCTTTGAAAATAGACCTTTACGATCTCAAATTATTGAATAAGTTTGATTTACATAGAAGTAGTCAGTACTGGTGAAATCCAAAGACATTTTACCCTAGTTACAGCTGATGACCTATAATTGAAGTACCCGTCTCTTAAGTAAAATAAGGAACAATTATCCCTGCCCATGAAATAGGAGATAAACTCATTCCCAAGTGCAATTCTTACTTGTTCTAATACATGAGTATTTAGCAGGTGTTATTTCTTCTTTAACAGTTGCCTGATGTTTGTTACTGTTACCATGTTACTTTAGTTCAGAAACTTACAGTGGGCACTTGTTCCCCATGCCATAGCCCCTGCTTTTCATCTGGGATCTAGGTGATTCTGGCTTTGCCATTCAATACATTCCTTCCTTGTTACTGCAGACATTGGTTTAGGCACAGGATCTAACCTCATCTAGGAAAGATGAATCTCAGGGCTTTTTCTGGGACTGTGGGCACACTCTTTCTTGGGGAATATAATGAAGAAACCTGTGGCCCCCAGAGCTGCAGGCAGTTATCTCAAGACCACAAAGGGAGCCAGCCTCAGCTGGAGATAACACACTGGAGAGCAGTGCAGGGTGAAGGAAAGAAACTAAGTCACCAAGATACTGGATCAAACCTTGCCTGAAGTTCTCCCTACCCATGGACTTTTCACAGGATATAAGCCACTTAATTGTCTAAGTAAGCTGTGGCTCAGGTTTGTTTTTTTTGTTTTGTTTTGTTTTTTTGCCAAAAGCACTTGAACTGAAGCTGGGAAAGCACTGACCACGGAGTATAAACAGAGAGAAAGAAGGACGTTTATACTGTAAATGTCTGTGTTCATGCACTCCCAACTACTAAATGATTTTGCCCTGAAATAATCCTTGCTTGATGGCACTATCAAGATAGCCTTTTCCATTCAGTTATTTCTATCAGAACACAAACATACTGTATTATTCTCTACCTTAAAAAATGAATCTTTCTTTGACCTGATAGAAGCCCTCATCTGGAGTTCCTTCTCATTTCCTGCTTCTTGGACACCATCCTCAATTTGTAAATATTGGATCACCTTAGTGCTCCAACCTATTGTCTATCAATAATCATTCTCTGTGAAATATAGCCAAGTCCATGGCTCTATCATTTCGCTCTATCCTGCCTTATGCCCTTATCATCTGCATGCAGATGACTCCCAGTGCCCCCAGGCTCTTTCCGACACTCCCGAGCTATGCAGCAGACCTAACTACTATAGCATCTCTACCCAGATGTACAATTAGCACCTCAATCTTAATATGGCCAAAGAGAATCTGTAATTCCGCCCCCCCCAAACCTGTTTCTTCCCGTCTTTCCTACGTCAAAAAATGGCACCACTACTGGCTCAGGCCAAAACCCTTTGTGTCACCGCTGACTTCTCTTTCTTCTCCCATTCAATCTATTAGCAAAGAGGTCAGCTCTACCTTTAAAATACCCCAGTTCCAGAGATGCCTGGGTGGCTCAGTAGGTTAAGCATCAGGCTTAGGTCATGATCAGGGTCTTGGGATAGGGCCCTGCCTTGGGGGTGGGGGGAGTGTCTATGCTCAGTGGGGAGTCTTCTGGTCCCTCTCTCTCTGCTCCCAACCCCCCTCTTAGCTCACCCTAGCTCTCACTCTCTTTCTGGAATAAAGAAATAAATCTTTAAAAAAAGAATACTTACAAAAGTTAACCTCCTCCTCAGCTATCCCACTAATGCCAGCCATTCTCATCTCCTATTGGATTATTTCCACAACCTCCTAGCTGGAGGCCTCCCTATTCCCACGCTGGGTCCCTATATTCCATTTTCCTCACAGCGATCATAGCTATCCTTTTAAAATTATATATTGTGTTTTCAGGGGTACTGCTCTCAACCCTCCAAGAGGACTCTGGGGTGGGGGGAGTTGGAATGATTCCAGATTAGAGTTAATCAAGGGGAAATGCTCGCAAGGTGTGAACAGGCGCACTGAAGCCGCAGCCTGTGTGAAGGTTGGCATGAAGGCTAGCGCGCTTAGAGAGGGGTGTGAGCTAGATGCCACAGGTTCCCCTGGGTCCTCACCCTCTCCTACTCTAACTGGCTTCCCCCCCTCCCCCGACTTCTCCCTCTGCCGCCCAGGGGCCCTGGGCCCTGTGCCAGATACAGAGGGAACAATTTTCCCTAGGGTTTTCTACCAGGTCTCTCTGTGAGTTCAAAGGGAAAATGGGCATGGTCCTTTGTGTGGATCCTCGAAGGCCTCAAGGAAGAGGCAGGTGGGAGCTGGCAGGGGTCTCACGCCCCTCCCACCCCGTCTCCCCAGGGCTCCTGATTTCCCCGGAGGGGCTGCCCTGGCAGCAAGAAGCCCAAAAGGCCGTTGAGCTCAGGCACAGGGGCACCTGCCCAGCCCGACCCCGGCCCACCCCTGCACCCCTGCTCCAACCCTGCTCCAATCCCCGACCCCTGCTCCAACCCGGTCTCCCACACCCACCGCTGCCCTTGCTCCCTGCTCTGAAGCCCCAGAGTGCTGCGATGGTACAGACAGAGGGATAAGGCCCATGGAGACAGCAGTTGTAACTTTCTTCACTGTTTTAACCCTTGATATAATTTTAATTTAGGCTCCCTTTCCACCAGCTGGTAGAAACCCTCCTGAGTGATTTGGCGATTCCCTGGAACATCCGCTTTTTCCCTGTGTCCAGTCTGCCACCCCCACTGCCAGGGTTCCTGCCTCCAGGTCCCTCCACTTCCCTCTGGCTAGCCATTCCCTCCAGCCTGGGAAATCTATGCTAGGCGGAGATGGCTGGGCTGGAGGCTGGGGGAGCCTGACTCCTACTTGTTGCCTGTCCTCAGTACATCTGCGGGCTGTGCACTAGTCCTGTCTGTCTAGGCTGCCCTGAACCAGAGCAAACCTCATGTCCCTCTGCTTTCTGCTTCCATCTCCCCCCGAACACTGATCATACAACTTCAGACTAAGTGGGAAGAAGGGTCAAGGCTGAAAGGATCCCTCCAGCCACATGGTTGAAGCAGGAGCATGCCTCTTCTTACAGTGTGACCCAGACCCCTGGGGAGAGTTCTTTTGTCTCAGACTGGGTATCTGGATCAACTGTGGCCAGGGACAAAGATACTATAATTGGTCCACTTTGAGACAAACTCTCACCCCAGACCAAGAGCAGCCATGTGGATAGTGGTAGGAAACAGGGCCTCTGAGATGACGAGAGGAAGAAATGCTGGGTAGATGATCTCGGAGGTGCCCTGTACATGTCCCAGACAAGGCAGGAGGTAATGGCAAAGACGACGACTTCATGAGAAGACAACAGCAAAAGCTGTAAAGGGTGGTGAGACAAGATAGTACAAAAAAGAACTGAGGAAACTGGCAGGAAGAAACCTGGTTAGGGCCTATCCTCTGTCCCAAGAGCTCTGGCAATATTCTGGGATGGCGGGGGTAGGGGGAGATAGCAATTAGAAAATGGAAATCAGCTAGTATCGTGGGAAGATTTTTGACCATTACTCAAATGATCTATTAGAATTAGAGATACTGAAGCACGGAAATGAACAGGAAGAGGTCCAGCCTAGTGCTACACATGTGGAACCAGAAACATAAACTGATGGTCAATTTCTAACAGCTGCCACAAGTCCACAAGTCAAGGGACAAAAATTCAAATTTCTGTTCTTTTCCTGAAATCAGCCTGCAAAATTCATACAAAATCTTTATAAGACACACTAAGTTGGCCAAAGCACCTCACAAAAATAATAGAGAAAATTAAACAACTGTAGTTAAAGCTATTATAACAACTCTAATTTTCTCAAAAAAGCACTTAGTAGTTATATGCTGTTATGTCCATCAAAATAATTCTATATAAATATGCTAAGATTCAAAACTGAACAAATCAACACATAATTTGTAAAACAAAAATTAAGAACCTTGCCTTACTAAGACTTGAATACAAATCAACTGCACGTCACAAAACTTTTCTACTTCTTGTGTAAGCAGATGTAATCCTTTTAATCAGGATTAGAGTCTAAATTGCTGAAGTCTTTGCCTATGTGCTTCTGGGAATTTCCTTGAAAACATATCCAATGCAAAAGCAAAACTTCTAGATCTCAATATCATCAGCATTTCTATTCAATGTAAGCACTTTTAATATAAAAATAGGTTATCAGTTACTGGAGATACTCCTCATAGAGGTATTTAGTTAGTCTTACTCGGAAGCATAGTTTGAGCTCATTTAACTCAAACTTCAAGAAGCTATTAACTACAGATATCTGAAACAAACATCTATTACTGGTTTTACTACATTTCCATTCACAAAATTATAATTTATTGCTCTAGCATTGGCTCTGTCCCCAAATCCTAAGATTTTTATAAATGATCATCCAAATTGATAATGATTTGCTTTTGTTTTACTCAGAGTGTACAAAGATACAAAGAGAACATCCCAAAGCAAATTCAATTGGCTCTACTATGCTGATATATTAAAACTCTACTTGAAACTGTTTTTAATATGTTAATAACACTAGTTATGAGAAGCATCTTGACACTTCTTTTGTCAACAAACAAAAGCCAAATCTGTCCCCTTTGGATCAGTGTAAAGGAGTCCTGACATTTATGTTTGTATCTTCTGTTTCCTTCTATAAGCACTACGACCCTAGACAATGAATTCTATTTGCATTTGTTAAAAAAAACTATAAATTTCATACCAACTAATACCATAATTTCTAGAGTCATCTTTACTTCTTGCTCCCATCATTATATTGAAATTAAGTCTTCCATAGTTCCAAACTCAGATTTAAGTAAACATTTTCTCAAGAAAACAATGGTTGTCCACTGAATCTCCATCTCTTAATGACATCTACAATTCTTATCTCAACTTTTTCTAAAGTCTAAAAGTCATGTACATGTATCCTCAAGCTTTATTTATTTTCTGACATATTCTCTAATTAGCTGGAGTTTAAAATCAAGCTTTTTTTTTACTCCCATATCTATGACACTAAAATTCTTATGGTAGCAATAAGAGAAAGAACCAAGCTGAGAATATCACTTATGATTTAACAAACACTGACCTTTATTTTTAATGAATTCAGATACTAAATTCCAATTTCACTTAAATGACATCAGTGGTTCAAGTTACTATAATAGTTTATGGCCTAAAGCAATGGTTCCCAGTCAGGGTGATTTTGCCACGATGCCTACCCAAGCCCTAGCCTTCTCAGGACATTTGCCAATGTCCTGCAGACATTTGGGGTTATTAAAACTAGGGGGAGGGGCACTACTGCCATCAAGTGGGATGCTACTAAACATCACAGAAATCCTGGCCTAAAGGTTAGAACAAAATAACACATATGGATACATCCACATATGTATACAATGAAACTGAACCCAACCTAATTCCTTTTTTACTATCTCATATAAAGGCTTACATTGCAAAATTCTGCTCTAAGTTATAAAATGAAACTTGAGATAGGAACTTAGTACCATAAATCTTTAAAGTAAACTTAAGAAGCAAAAATCTCTGAAGATTTTAGGAAGATCCAAGATTTTCACTATGTAAAGATTTTTTAAAAATTACACTTATGAGAGGCATGGCGGCGGTGAAGTTGAATAAGTATCTCTTGAAATCTTTCCTGCTACGACCAATGATACCACTGCAAACCACCACATGCAATGCATTAGTTGCAAAAGAAGCAATATCGAACTCATAGAAAAGCTGTAAAGCTCTAAAATTACTCTTGGAAGTTTTTATTGACTCAAAATATTCAGTAAGAAATAAAGATGCCGAAAAGCATTTTCTTGCAGAAACGGGTTTCCAACTTTGAAATTTGACATTTGAAGCAGGCTTCTTGAACATCACTCTATGAATGGCAAAATTAAATAACAATTTCCTTAGTTCTTTTCCTTCATAAAAAATGGTAATTTAAAGAAAGACTCATGCTGCCACAAAAGGGATTTAGATAGTGAAACAACTAACAACTTTATAGAGCCAGCAATGGGTTATTATGGATGAAATAAACTAGTCTTTATTTTCAAATATTTTAATACCCTGATTCTCATTTGTATGAACTAATGGCAGAGATAGCCCAATGACAGATCAGCAAACTCTCAGAGTAAAAGATCAAGAGTAAATATTTTAAGCTCCTGTGGGCCAGAAGAGTTCTGTTCGAATTACTGTGTTCTGCTATGGCAGAGGAAAAACAGCCAAGAATGAGACTGGCTGCATCCTAATAAAATTTTCCCAAACAGATGGCTGTGGGATTGGACCCATGGAGCCTTATCTGCTGACACTAGGACTAAATCATAGGTCAGAGAGTAGACTAGTGGGGTCCCCAGAGCCTCGGCATGGTTCTCTAGCAGCTTCAGATCTGTTAACACACTTCAACTAGACCAACTCGTCTTTCATGTTTTTAATGTATTTTACATATTTACCTGTTCTAAAAATATCCATTAGGAACTTATTTAAAGGATGCCAGTTTAAGCGTCTGCCTTCAGCTCTGGTAATAATCCTGGTATCCTGAGATCGAATCCCACATCAGGCTCCTCTCTCCAGAGGAGAGCCTGCTTCCCCCTCTGCCTGTTGCTCCCCCTGCTTGTGTTCTCTCTCTCTTACAAATAAATAAATAAAATCTTTTAAAAAAGAACTTATTTCAAGTAAGAATCCTACTTTTTGAAAATCTTAATATAAGGAGCTTTGAGTACCATATATCTAGGATCTTTAAAAAGATATAACTTATTTGATCACATACCCTTTTTAAAAAAATATATTTATTTATTTATTTATTTATTTGACGGGGAGAGAGAGAGAGAGAGAGATCACAAGCAGGCAGAGAGGCAGGCAGAGAGAGGGTGGGAAGCAGGTTCCCTGCTGAGCAGAGAGCCCGGATGTGGGGCTCCCTGCTCAGTGGGGAGACTGCTTCTCCCTCTACCCCTCCCCACTGCTCATGTTTGCTCTCCTCTCTCTCTCAAATAATAAAAATATTTTTAAAAAGAAAAGAAATTTCCCCTTGTGCTGAGAACTCTTAGGACCGGCCCTCCTAACAGGGTTCTTGTATATCATGCGGAGTCTAGCTAGTCAACCTGTTAGGCATTGCACCCCTGCCTAGTGCTGCCTCTGTCTTACTGGGAGTCTGTGCCTTTTGACCACCTTCTGTCAATACCCCTTTCCCCTTCAACAACCCTTAAGTAACCACAAGTCTGACCTCTTTTTCTACGATACTGGCCATGGTGCTGGTGTTAGATTTCACATATACATGAGATCATACAGTATTAGTGTTTCTCTGACTTACTCCACTGAGCATGCTTTCAAGGTATATCCATGGTGTTGCAAATGGTAGAATTTTATTTTTTCATGGCTGAATAATATTTCATTGTGCCACAACCTCTTTACCCATCCACCAGTGGTCAATGGACAATTTGTTTCCATGTCTTGGCTATTGTCAATAATCCTGCTCTGAACGTGGGGGGTGCAGACATCTTTTTCGAGTTACTGCTTTTATTTCCTTTAGATACATTCCCAGAAGTGGAATTGCTGGATCATATGGTATCTCTATTTTTTTTAATCTTTGGAGAATCCTCCATACTGCTTTCCATAGCAGCTGCACCAATTTACATTTCCACCAACAGTGCACAAGGGCTCCCTTTTCTCCGCATGCACACCAGCATTTCTTATCCTTTGTCTTCTCGATGATGGGCATTCTAACAGGTGTGAGGGGAGATCCCATCGTGATTTTAATTTGCATTTCCCTGATGACTAGCCATGTTGAGCATCTTTTCATGTACTTGTTGATTATCTGTATGTCTTTGGAAGAATGTCTATTCAGGTTCTTTGTCCATTTTTTTAGTTTTTGGTTTTGGGGTTTTTTTTGTTGTTGTTTTGGGATTTTTTTTTTCCCCAGGGTTGTTTTTTGTTTGTTTGCTGTTGCTCTGTATGAGTTCTATATATATTTTGGATATTAACCTCTCATCAGATACATGGTTTGAAAATATTTTTTCCCATTCTTTTCATCTTGTTGGTGGTTTCCCTTGTTGTGGAGAAACTTTATATTTTGATGTAGTCCCAGTTGTTTATTCTTTATTTTGTTGCTTGTGCTTTGGGTATGATTTCCAAAAAGTCATGACTAAGGAGCTTTATTCCTGTTTTCTTCTAGGAGGTTCATGGTTTCAGATCTTACACTGAAGTTTTTAATCCATTCTGAGTCAATTTTTCTGAGTGGTGTAAGATAGGGTTCAGCCATCCGTGCTGTACTGAGAAGCCAAGTAATTTTAATGCCTAATAAATTTTGAGAACCACTGGTTTAATCTCTTTTTTACTACAATAAGAGTAGCTAGAGACCCACATGGCCTAGCCCTTGAAGAGGTCAGAATGCAGCCTGCTGTGAGGCCAAAATCAAAATAATACATAAAGCACAGATAAGATTCTCCCTCGGCAGGCTGTGCCCTGCCCAGGAGAACGTTTGTCACAGATGAGTCTGTCAGTATTTTTCCGGTTGCAAGGAACAGAAAGTCTCTAAAGAGAACTTCAGTGAAATTGGGAAGCCTGTTTTCTCTTTTGTCAAGTACACTAATTGGCCCAAAGCTCTTCAGCTCATTTTAGCCTCATTCAATCATTTACATGATTACCATTATTAGAGCCTCAATAATGAACAACTAAAAATAACACTTTTCCTGTGGAGAAATAGAAATACTAAAAAAATAAAAAGGAAATCCAGGAATTTGGAAAGTGAGAAATTTCAACTCATGTTGAATGTGCAAAATTTAATAAACTTTTAAATAGGGTTCTAAGAAAAAATCTTTAAGGAAAAGGTTCTTGACATAACATTTTCTCTCCAATGTAATTTTTCAAAAACTACAAAAAAGTCTGCTCCATCTGCAAGGTAACTTTTGTTCCCTGAGCATACACCAAACCAGAGAATTTAAAAAGTAACATTTAGGGATGCCTGGGTGGCTCAATAGGTTAAAAGTCTCTGCCTTCTGCTTGGTGTTGGTCCTGGGATCCTGGGATCAAGCCCCGCATTGGGCTCTTTGTTCAGCAGGGAGCCTGCTTCCCTTCCTTTCTCTCTCTCTCTCTCTCTCTGCCTGCCTCTCTGACTACTTGTGATCCCTGTCTGTCAAATAAATAATAAATAAAATCTTAAAAAAGAAAGAAAGTGAGAAAGAAAGAAAGAAAGAAAAGAAAAGAAACATTTAGAGGGGCCCAGAGTGTACTTTTCTCCCTCACAGTAGCCTGAAAGGGAAGTGTGGTTTATAACTAAGATTGTGGCGCCACCTTCAGTTCACAGGGTGGATTGACAATTTGACCCGATGCTTCTAAACTGGATTATAAAAAGAAAGGAGTCTTAAAACCAAATACCTGTAAATGATTAAGCATGAAGGCACAGGGCAGCAGGGTGGGGTGGGGTGGGGGCAGAATCATTAAACCAAACTACCTTCTCCAGCGTGCTGCAACTCTACCTGTGAGGGGTCTCTTTAGTCCAGAGCGAGACCTCCACCCTAGCTCCTGCTACTTCAAGTATACTCGGGGTTCAGCAGCTTCGGCATCATTTGAGACCCAGTGAGAGATGGAAATTCTCCAGCCCCATTCCAGACCTACCGAATCAGAACGTTCATTTTCCAGATGATGTGTGCACTCACCAATGTCGGAGAAGCTCTGTTCTATGTACTTTCCCAACCATTCTGTCCATATTCCCAATTTCACAAATCCAGAGTAAAGGGTGCAGGGTGGAAAATGCACAGACACTTTATCGACAGAATTACACAGTCTTGATGAGAAGATGTCATTTACTGAACTTACATTTCAGCAAGGTACTAATCCTAGCCAAAAGTAAAGGCAGAGTCCCAAATATATTACAAACACTACACTTTCTGATTATGTATTTTGTCATTTTCCAAACATAAGACTTTGAGGACTTCTGCCTCATCTGCAGCTCTCTTAAGACCAAAAGCTCTCCTGCTTCAGTTGCACTGATTCATGTGCCTTGCTTGTACCCACCTTTCAGAGTAGCTCAGAATGTTCCCTGGGTCTCAGCCAGGTGCTTTCCTTCCCTGGATTCCCAGCACTCTCCCCACCACCTCACAATACTCTTACACTCCTCCACAGGACCCTTAATGTTATACGAAATAGTTCTTTACCTGTCTTGGCTCCTTTTCTGGATCATAATTGCCTTCAAAAAGCCAAGATTATACATTGGAATTCACTCACTTATTCATTAATTTATTCTAATACTAAACATCTATTATGGGCCAAGCATTGTGGATTTGATTGAAAAACACTGAGCACAATCCCAGCATTTATAGAGCTCACATGTTTGTAGGGTAAAAGGTCAAACAAGTGGGTGCCTGGGAGGCTCAGTCGTTAGGCGGCTGCCTTCAGCTCAAGTCATGATCCCAGGGGTCCTGGGATTGAGGCCCACATTGGCCTTCCTGCTCAGTGGGAAACCCGCTTCTCCCTCTTCCGCTCCTACAGGGAATAATTCCCAAAGCCATGACTCCCTGAACAAGAGACCGAAGGCTCCCTTTTATTAGGACTTGGGACGAATTTTCAGAGGGTCATCTTAACATTATCATGAGGCTGAGACATTTCTGGCACTTTGATTCATCTGCTCAGGAGTTTTCCTCAAATATTTCTTTTTCTGTTCCATCACTTTGTTAGTTTCTAAAGGTAATGCTGAGATGGAAGCTTCGAGGAGCTTCCTGAGTTCAGGAGGTCGGACTGGTGACAAAAATGCCCCATCTGGTTTTATTCCGCTCCTCCTTCTGGAGGGGCCTAGGGTGGAGGGCCATCTTCTGTAGCTTCTTCCTGTCAGACATGGCACGTCCTTGCAGGGATTCAGAAAGGAGAACTGTTTCCCCCCTCGTTTGAGATCTGTGTGTCACCAGATTTTACCCCTAGCTGTTCGCCCCCTCGTGTTACTCCCAACCCTCTCTACGCTTGGCCACAGACTGCACTGAATAGTTGAGTATGCAGGTTCCAAAGAGTAGTAAGCCGAGCAGGAGAACCAAGGGCCCCAGGAAGGAGAACCACATGGCGCTGGGTAGGGCCCTTCTGACAGCCTCCCTGTCCCCCTCAGGAAAGCCTCCTCCTCTTTGTTTGAGGGTAGGCAGCCAAGCTGCCTGATCAAAGATTTTCTTTTAATTTTTAAAAAGATTTTATTTATTACAGCACCTGGGTGGCTCAGCGGGTTAAAACCTCTGCCTTCTGCTCAGGTCATGATCCCAGGGTCCTGGGATGGAGCCCCGGCATCTGGCTCTCTGCTCAGCAGGGAGCCTGCTCCCCCCCCCCCCCCCCCCCCCCCCCCCCCCCGCCTGCCTCTCTGCCTACTTGTGATTTCTGTCTGTCAAATAAATAAATCTTTTAAAAAAAGATTTTATTTATTAATTTGCTTGTCAGAGAGAGAGCAAGTGAGTGCACGCACACAAGCATGAGCAGGGGGAGGGGCAGAAGGAAAGGAAGGCTCTCTGCTGAGCAAGAGGCCCCAGGCCGGACTTGATCCCAAGGCTCTGGGATCGTGACCTGAGCCGAAGGCAGACGCCTAACCGACTGAGCCACCCAAGCGTCCCATCAAAGATTTTCTTAATATTGACTTTGACTGCAGGCACAACAGGAACTATTAAGCACGCCCCGGACCCCGCCCACTGGCAGGTGGCGCAGAGCCAGCCTATCATCACCCACTTACATTCCCCAGGGAACTGCACTCCCCAGGGCGCTCCAGTGTGTCTGGAGTTTGCTCGTTTCAGATATCCTAGAACAACGGGGACAACGACTCTTACCAGGACAGGTTCATTTCAAGATCGGAAGGCTCAGAGCATGAAAGCCCGTCTTCAGAAGCCGATGAGCAAAGTAAAGGCAGCCAGAAAACGCTCTGTTCTACCAGGTGCTAACAATGACCTGTGCCTCTCACGACTGAACAGTCCTAGAAAACGCTGCGGGCCACTCAGGGGCCGGCAGCAGACAGGACTGCAGAAACCAGAGCAGCAGAGCCAGGATCCTTTAGACTGAGCGCCCCTACCCCTGGGGGCTTCGCCTACCTCGCGGATGAGACGGACAGAAAGGTCCACCGTGCCGGTGGCTCGCGGGCGTGTTTGTCATCCTCCGTCGTGGGAGCGCCGCGTCCCGAGGTTCTGGCAAGGGGGAGCGGCCTTTCCACCCTGCAGCGGTGGGTCCGGGGCGGGCCCCCCTCTAATTTTAGAGATGCGTGGCTCACTGCAAGAGGTGGGGTCCTGTCTATACGGGGTGTAATTGGGCCTGTGGTGACCGGTTTTCCCCCATCTTGAAGTACACCCCACCCCAGGTTCACGTGGTGGAGGCTGATTTCAGTGGGGCGTGTGAGGGGTAGGCAGACGGCTCTACCACCTGGTCAAGGTCCACTGTGTGCTTCAAACCCGAGAAACCCCTGCGTCCCGGCAGTGGGGAGTAGAGCCTGGAGGAAAGGGCCTCCCCTGGATCATCTCGAAGGAGCTGAGTTTTAGTTTAAGCCTTTGGGGCAGCTCCTATCCTAGTGGGAGCTCCTGGTAATAGTCTGGGTTTCGTGGGTCTTTTTCAGGGTTCTGTGAGCCCCTTCTGTCCTTCAGGGTAGCTCCTGGAAGCATGCAGCAGCTCCCACTGGTGGCAGCACCTGACTGACCCCTTAGCCCCATTCGAAGGTCCTCTCTCGCTCTCAGCTGCCCGCTCTGGGTTCCGCAGTAACCTCTGGGACAGAGCGCCTCCCACTTCTCCTTCGGAGCTCTATGCCTTTCCCCGGTCTTGCCTAGGTAATTCTTCACTGCATGTTGGCTCTAGGATGCCTTGAAGAGGTGGCTTTTTATGTTCTGTCCAATCTTTTAAATTGTTTTCAGCAAATCTTATCATTTCTCCCTTCAAAATACTTCCAGAATTCTACCCCTTCTCACCACGCTCATTGCCACTCCCCTGCTGCGGTCGCCCCTCACCACCACTGACCTGATTATGGCAAGGACCTCCTTACCTGCTTCCACCCCTCTGCTGTCAGCGCCTCAGCACAGCGGCCTGAGAGCCCACAAAACCTAAGCCAACTGAAGTCCACCCCTTTGTTCATGTTTCTAATAACGTCCCATCGGACATGAACCTACAAAGTCCCACATAATCTGGAGCCTCTCTCTGTCTCTGAATTTATCCCCTGCTCTTTGCCCCACACTCACTCCCTTATTATTTGTGCCTCTTCAGTGTTTCCTAAGGCATTAGGACTCCAGGGCCACATCACTAAGCATCCCCAAATCTGACAGCTTAACACAACCAAAGCCATGCTTTCTGTTGGTCAAGAATTCGGAAAGGGATTGAGAAGCACTTCCCACTCAGAGTTATTCAAGAGACGTGCAGTCAAGATATCCTCTGGGGCTGCAGGTATCTCTGAAGGCAACCCAGGGGCTGGGGACCCATGTTCGAGATGGCCTACTAACAGGCTGGCAAGTCAGCCCAGGCTAGGGCCTGGGACCTTCCTTCCAGCCACCAGGGGGTCCTTACTAGGACCTGGTTTCCCTCAGAGCGAGCCATCCAAGCAGGAGAGGAGAAGCCACAGTGCCCCTGATGCCTTGGCCTCCGACGTTGCACATGGTCACTTCTGTTGTGTTCCTTCATCACACCCGGCCAGCACGAACTCAGCACGAGGGCACATGATACACAGGTGAGACTACCCGGGGTGAGAATCTTGGGGGCTATCAGGGAGGCCACTTCTCATACGTTAACAGACCAGGCATGGCCCACCTCCTGGTTTTTCTATTTACTACTGCTTTCGGCTTAAAATGTCCTTGCCTCAAATATCCATATGGCTGGCTCCCTCACTTTCTTTACAACTTTCACTCAAGTATTATCTTTTCAGTGAGGCCTGCCCACCCCCAAAAATGGAAACATATTTATCCATATTTCTTCTGCATCCAACAGGGGTTCACTTCCAAGATCTTTGTGACTGCAGTAAACTGGATCACATGCTTTAATCTCACTCAAAAGGTCTGTCTCAGGTCCACAAAGCTCATCTTAGAGGGTTTTGCAATTGGCGAAGTTAGGAATCCAGATGTGACAAAAATCGGTCACTCCCCAAAACCTACACAACTATTTGTGGGTCCTTGGTGGGGTGAGTTGACATATTGCTATTTTCCTTTCAATGAGGTAGGAAGACCTACCTCGTTGCCCCTCAGACATAATAAACTCCAAGTATTTTGCAGCTTCCTTAGATACTGGGGCCTTTTCTTTTGATACCTTATGTAGCCCTTGCTAGCTATAGTATTTTTGTGACACACAACACCTCATAATCAGAATTACAAGTGATGACATTATACCGGGACATACTAGAACTTCAGGGATTTTAGATAATTTCTGGAACAGCCAGAGCATTTACCCACACAGTATAATCTAAGAAGATGGCTCAGTGGGTTAAGCCGCTGCCTTCGGCTCAGGTCATGATCTCAGGGTCCTGGGATCGAGTCCCGCATCGGGCTCTCTGCTCAGCAGGGAGCCTGCTTCCTCCTCTCTCTCTCTCTCTGCCTGCCTCTCTGCCTACTTGTGATTTCTCTCTGTCAAATAAATAAATCAAATCTTAAAAAAAAAAAATTAAAAAAAAAAAAGAAGATTTATCATTGCTTAGTTGATAATGCCTTCCATACCAAATAAATAAGCCTAACTAGTCAAAAAGTTTTCATTTTTTGGGGAAGTTGTCAAAAATATCAGAAGCTTTTAAAGTACATATCTAGGGCGCCTAGGTGGCTCAGTGGGTTAAAGCCTCTGCCTTCGGCTCAGGTCATGATCCCAGGGTCCTGGGATCAAGCCCCACATCAGGCTCTCTGCTCAGTAGGGAGCCTCTTCCCCCTCTCTCTCTGCCTGCCTCTCTACCTACTTGTGATCTCTGTCTGTCAAATAAATAATAAATAAAATCTTTTTAAAAATAAATAAAGTACACATCTAAGTGGGATTGCAGATCATTACAAAACTTTTAAACAAGTTGGCAATAAGGGATTTATTGTTGCTAACCAAACTTAGTTCTTTTAATATTAAGAAGACTGGATTTTCTTAAGTAATCCAAGACCTGATAAAGACAAAGCATAGAAACTATTTTTCCTGGATAGATAAAGAAAAAACTTGGTTTACAATTTCTTATCAAAAGTAAACCAAATTCCAACCTATACCAGTGTGTTTTTTTAAGTTTATTTTTTTAGTAAACTTTATACCCAAGATGGGGCTTGAACGCATGACCCCAAGAGCAAGAGTCACATGCTCTTCTGAATGAGCCAGCTAGGGGCCCCTATACCAGTGTACTCTTAAAACTCATTCATTCCCATCTCAGTCTCAATTACATATAAAATATAAAACTCCTTTCCAGAGATTCCTTTTTCTTAGACTTTCTACAGCTCTCTTTTTACATTCAGATTTTGTCCTAAGTTTCCCATATCCCATCCCATACAACCAGTCTCATTTTAGGACAAAGTTACTTTCTTTTCCCCCAACAAAAGCGTATTTCTTTTTCTCATACCTTAATTACCAAAAACACCCATCTTTCTTTGCTTGAATATACAGCTGTAACCCATATTATTCGCAGTAGTCCTAATTACATTTATTATAATTCTTAATGCTTAGAGATCTTAATTTATTTTTTTCTTTTTTAATAGATTTTATTGATTTGAGAGAGAGAGAGAGAGAGAGAACATGAGAGGGGGAGGGGTGGAAGGAGAGGAAGAAACAGACTCCCTGCTGAGCAGGGACACCCTCCACCTCCCCCCACCCCACGCCCCAACAAAGGACTTAATTGAGTAGAGCCTGGGTACCTGGTTGTTTGGTCTTCCTGTCAGGGGCACCTGATGTTGTGTTGTTTAAAAACCCATCAGCCTTCCCAGAAAGCCTGTGGGATTGTCTGAAAAGGCATACAAATTGGGACCCCAAGGCCCAAGTTAATCAAATGGTCCTCAATACCGATATCATATCTCAAAGTGCTCCAGATATCCGCAGAAAGCTTCAAAAATTAGCAACAGGTCCCAACACTAACTCCACTCAGCAAAGACAGCTTTTAGGGTATTCAATAACAGATGGGACAGAGGATGAAAAAGAAGATAAGAAAATGAAAAGGCAAGCTGCCCTTCTGACAGTAGCTCTAGTCTTTATGAGGTAATCCAGGGGAAGAAAGGAAGTCCCCATGCGTAAGTGTCCCCAGCCCCAATCCTGGGACCAAGAGACCAGACACAAAACTGGGTTACAATCAGTTCACATACTGTAAGCAAGAAGGGCACTGGAAATCCGATTGCTCTAACTGCCTGGGAAAGGGAAGTGGGATGGCAAAACCAAATCACTCCAGTGCCCCTTGTAGAAAACCAGATCCTCATCTCCCCTGAGGAGCCCCTGTGGCCTTAGCAGTAGGAGAAGAGCCGGTTCAATCTCCTTGAGACAAGAACCACCTTTCCTCTATGGAACACCCAGAATGGTAGCCTTTCCAACAGAAATGTAACATAAGGGAGTCTCAGGAAAAGAAGAGACCAAATGATTTCTGGAGCCTTTGACCTGTGAAATGGGCCAAGATTAAACACCCCTGTTCAAAACCTGGCTCTCAGCTTCCATAAAGTTACTTGTTGTCAAGGATAAGTACAAATCATAACAATAAGGTGTTTTGTGTGTCTGTTTGTCTGTCTAGGTGGTATTTTTGACATTTGGATGGTACTGCAAAAAGTCATTTATAAAAGAACTCTATTAGGTTTAAAGGCAAGTGCTTATAAAAATTATGCATTCTAAAACTCAAAGCTTCTATTGGTTCTTGAGTTCAGGAGGTCAGTTCTGAGTTCAGGGGGTCAGGCCAATGACAAAAAGGGCAATAGGAAATATCTAAAATCAATTTATCAAGAAACAGCTGTATACAGCATATTATTTTAAAATAAGGGGGAAAAATGCAATCACCACAAGACAATTAAAATGGTTGCTCCTAGGGATGAAGAGGAAACTGGTTTTCAATTTTTTTAAGCGACATGCATATGGTATGTTTATGGGTCAGAATATTTCAATTATTCACACAGGAAAAATGACTGATGTAAACAGTTTCCTACAACTAACAATGCTGAAGTTCACCTGACAGAATTCACTCTGCCTTTAGGCAAATTATACTTTTAAACACCAAGTTTAGAAGTTTAAGAAGTCCATAAGGAAATGATAGACACTACAGTCTCCCTAGTTTTAAGTCAAATGCTAATCACTAAGAGAAGGGAACAAGGTGAAGGGTGGCAATATGCCACCCCAGAATACACCACTTTAATGTAACCACTGTTTCTGAGCTAAAAACACTTTAAAAAAAGGTGCAGGGGCGCCTGGGTGGCTCAGTCTGTTAAGCGGCTGCCTTCAGCTCTGGTCATAGTCCTAGGATCCTGGGATTGAACCAAGCACTAGGCTCCTTGCTCAACGGGGAGCCTGCTTCTCTCTGTCTGTTGCTCCTCTTGCTTCTGCTCTAATAAATAATTTTTAGGGCGCCTGGGTGGCTCAGTGGGTTAAGCTGCTGCCTTCGGCTCAGGTCATGATCTCAGAGTCCTGGGATCGAGTCCCGCATCGGGCTCTCTGCTCAGCAGGGAGCCTGCTTCCCTCTCTCTCTCTCTGCCTGCCTCTCTGCCTACTTGTGATTTCTCTCTGTCAAATAAATAAATAAAATCTTTAAAAAAAAATAATTTTTAAAAAAAGAAAGAAAGAAAGGAAAACAAACAAACAAACAAAAAAACCAGGTGCTCTCTCTCCCTTTTCTTCCTGAAAATAAGCTAATATTTGCCATCTCCATATGGAGGATGTCCTCTCTAAACCAGAAGGAAAGTATCATTCTCATCATCAAGGATGTCAGGTCATGACAGAATTCTACATAAACCTTATTTATTTCTTACCTTCGCTTGGCTTCCTCACGTAGTTTATTTTTCCACAATTGCCTCTCTTTGTTCAACCTGGTATAAAAAGCCTTTAGGTTTTGCCTTTCTTTATTGTAGGTCTTCGCAGAACCACCATTATGTTAGTGTATATGGTGATTCTCCAGGAAAAGGATATTCCTCTATGCCTCAAACAGTGAAGCACTTTAATGTTTGTTAAATTTTAAAAGGAAGAAAAAAAGAAAAAAAAAGGAACCCCAATTGGTTTTTTGATGGAAAAAATCCATTACAGAAGGAATAAAGAGGCAGCTGCTAGTAGGTTTAGGGTAATCTAGAAATCTGAAAATCTCAAAATTCCCCCAGAACTTAAAATCCTTCCCAGGACTGATAGTATCTTTTAAAGTCTCCTGGCTATTTGGTTGCATTTGTGAGGTACATCGATGTTTATGGGGGTCTCACCTTTTTTTTTTTTTTGTAATCTCTATACCCAGTGTGGGGCTCAAACTCATGACCCTAAGATGAAGAGGTATATGCTCCACCAACTGAATCAGCCAGGTGCTCTGGCACACAGAAGGTTTTATGTGGCTTTTCTAAAAGAGAAATTCATTTTGCTAAAAATCACATCTGACATACTTTTTGAAAAAGAGACTCTGGGTGCTAAAAGGGATTTCTGAATGTCAATTTATTTTCATGTTTTTTAAGTCAAGATTATGTGAACTATATATGAACTACCCAGTTTTTAGATACCAGAATAAAAAGAACAAGCAAAAGTTGTACAGGATAACTGATTCTTTTTAATCTGAACAGAAAATAAGTAAGTAGACAGGTTTGCCAAAGAGAGTGGTAAAAACTGAATGTTATACATTATGGAATCAGTACATCAAGTTTTACTTTGGTAGCCGGTGATTCTTATAGTTAATTGTGCGAAAAAAACCAAAATCAGTTATACTGAAACAAGATTATAAAATGCCCATTTCTGAACCCTAGTCTGATAAAACTGATTTCATATCTAGCTTATTGATAAAATCCCATTTCAGTTTTCCCTGTGCAAAAAATATATGTAAGTCATTAATGGTGGCTTGGTGAGGTGAAATCAATTTCTCTTGGGATAGTTCAACATAGTGACCCAAATATAAAAAGTTATTCAAGATTCACAAAGATAAACCAGTGCCTAGGAAACATAATTCACCCATGTGCGTAATTATAACATTTTTTAAACATAAAATCACAGTCAAAGACAGTGATAACATTGTATACTCAGTGCATTACTTCATGTAGTGCATTCCTATGGCTCATTTGGAGTTTAACAAATGTAACCACCACACTTCTAATGAATGGGCTTCTAACATACACAGATCCATCCAATTCTTTTAAAAAATCTGAAACTCTTATTAAAGAGCTTGAGCTTGACATGTAAGGACTTTATGCCTTAATATCCCAAACATTGGGAAGATTAGGTGTGAAACATAGTAACCACCCCTTGTAAGCAAGACTGCACATAAACTTCTGTTATATTCCCACAAAGAACCCTCAGAACAACTCAATACTGCAGACTGAGAGGGGCACACTTATTATTTAGCCAAAGAAATTTCAAATGGCTTTCCTGGAGTCAAATGTACCCCAAGATCTATACAAGGAATGAGTATAACGGTGGCAGCTAAAGCAATCTGCCACTGCGTGATAAATGCTATTATGCATTCAGGTTATACGTTTTGATAAAATACTATGATTTGTTTCCTACAATCATGGAGCACAAGAAAATGAAGCTCAAGACTATCTTGTAAGAACAGGATAAATGATGACCCCAGTTTTCAATAGGGTTCTTCATTGA
This sequence comes from Neogale vison, assembly GCF_020171115.1. NCBI lineage: Eukaryota > Metazoa > Chordata > Mammalia > Carnivora > Mustelidae > Neogale > Neogale vison. The sequence continues at coordinate 80,771,531 of NC_058092.1, read as the reverse complement.
AGGAAAAGATAGAGCCATAAAAGTCAAATTAGCTGACTTCAAATGGTTTACATCCCAGGATGAATCAGGTTACACTGATTTAAGCCCAATTTAATTTAGGCAGGTTTTTAACCACAAGAATAAGGACATTCTTAGTACATATTAATAATTAAACCAACATATACACAATTAGCAAGATCCTATATAATATTAAATGGTTTAACAACTTGTTCTCAATTATTTCATATCTAATTATTTGTTGTTTTGTTTAAGAAAAAAAAAACAAGCTCAGCTTTATTTTACAACATACTGTGTATTTCTAAGTGTGTTCTTTAATGATTTCATTGAAGCAGAACAGCTCTCCAGATCCTAAGAGCCAAACTCAACCGTATCTTCTGTTATCTGTTTAAATTCATAATTGCCTCTGCCATCCATATGCAGGTAGTACTATGGGAAAGAAGTGGGGGGGAAAAAATCAATGACTAAGATAATTTCATTTTTGTCAGGAATTTATGCAGAGGTTATTATACAAGAAAATGGAAATTATTTTAAGCTACTAATACCTTCAAAAGTTTTATACCCAGAAAGGTAAGACTAAATGAAGAAGTCCATTCTCTTTAATATAGCAACAATGTAATTCTGCTTGGAGTGGACAGAGTACTTTCCTTTATAAGAACTAAAATACCAAAATTCCTCATTATTTTGAAGGAAACAAATGTACAGGCATCCTACATATCAGAATGCTTTCATAACTCCACATCCAATCCAATGTGCCACAGGCTGAACTGCACTAAGGATAAGCCTAATCAATGGGGAATTCTTGAATATTTCCTTTATCTGGTTTCCTGGATTAGTTCGGAACCTCTAACTTAAGGCTTTTTATTTGTTTGTGGTCTTAGTAGATGAGTAAAAGAGCTATACAGTATGCCTGTATATCCCATCCTATGAAGACACTTAGGACAACAGCTAGAAAGACTTCTGTTTTATTTAGCAGCTTTTTATTTACAGAAAAGATGCGTTTTCCCATCTTCTATCTATTCTGGCCTCTGACATTAACATCCCTCCGTCACACAATCTCTGCTTGGTACTCTGCACTTGTCTCCCCCACCAGAAGAAGAGGGGAGGTCAAATCCAAAAACTCTCACAGCCCTGTGGCTATGATATTTATGAATTCCTGAGAAAACACCAAGGCTTTGATACTTTTTAAACTGCTTTGATTATTAGTTATTCAATTTCTCATTTCATTCTGAAAAATGGACAAATTATAAGAATTAATGGACAAATTATAAGAATAAAAAGTATCTTTAAAAGTCACACAGCTATACAGAATTCCATTATTTTTACTAAATACTTTCACAGAGGCTACCTCTTCGATATTGATGGTAATCTAAGAGACAGGAAGGCAAGGATCAATAACTTTATTATATGAAGGAAACAACGGATGCCAGACAGTCATGCTTGAAGCCAGGTTTTCTGAGTTCAAATCCCACACTTTTCATCTTATCTGTACACTATCATCTTAACCATAGGGTCATTGAGGGTAAAGAAAGCACTCTGTATCCCCCAAGGACAGTCAACTCAGTACTTGGGGAAAAAGTTGCTCCATCAGGTATGTATTTTATGGACCAAGATACCCTGTACATTTGTTCTAATTTTTCTCAAACCCTTTCTTTTACCTAGAATCTCTTCATCATATAGGAAGGAAGAAAGAGAAGAAGGAAGGAAAGAGAAAAAGAGAGGGGAAGGGAAAGGGAGGAGAGGGAAGGGAAGAGTAGAGTTAACAGGGTTTAGTTTGGGGTTTGATCATGAAGATCTTGAAGAGCTGAAAAGAAGTGCCATACTGAGAACGGCACTGTTAGAACACCAGGATACATAAGGGATCCATACCAGTGCAAACCTCACTGTAATGGCTATGTAAATTATAGTAACTACTTAATGATTCTGTTTGATTACAGTCCAATGATAAACACAGCTGACATTAGTCAGTTTCCCCTTACAGCCATGATCTCACGAAAAATGTCCTTAAACTTTCTGCCATCTAATCCTTCCTAAGACTCTTTCCCTTCTGTCAATACTGAGTGGTGAGAAAAACTTCACTTAGCCACAGCTGTGATAAGGTTGAGTAAAGTTTAGTCAGCTATTATACAATAGTGATTTCTAAAAATGGAGAACCACTAACTGGTTCTCTACTATCTCTCCAATCAGCTAGGGCTTATTAAATATGTATTAGAGCTTTCAAAACTGATAACAACAACATTTAAGGAAAATTTAGAATCACGTTTTGTCCTTCAAGGTATATATTTGTAAGAGAACATACACCAGGAAATCTAAAACCATAATCACCTGAACTCAAGTATTTAAATGAGATAAAATTCCACTATACCAGTCAATATAAGAAATACAAACCTCATGGTGTTTCCAAAGAGACTTTCTATGTGACACAGTGAAGAGGGTGATGCCAACCTAATACAAAGAAAATGATTTAAGTTTTTATCAGTAACAAAGAATCACAAATTAAACTCCTCTACATATTTAAACTATTAAAATGACTGTTTTCAGAAGCTATAATTAAAAATCAATGTAAAAGAGAAAAAATAACAAATGATGCCGATGTTCAAGGTAATGCAAAGTACAGACCATCAACCACATAATAAAAACACACAAGTATCCATAAATTCTTTAAAAAAAAAAAAAAAAACAACCTAACAGGTACTAGCATTAAATATACTATTTTGTTTGGGGCAGAAAATATATATCCTGACCCAGATTCTATTTTATTGTGAAAAATATGCGAAAAGAGTATAGGAATAGTAAAAATAGCAAGAGGTCAAAGTCAGGAAAATTAAATCAACATGGTACTCTCTACAGTCAATCTGTTTTTCAAATACAGGGTCACACTCCTTTATTGGAACCTGTTTTGGATTATGTCTGGGGCAAAATTCTCGGGCAGAAAATTGAATGGTTCTGTGGCAACGTTATAACACCGACACTGAGATAAGTTAAGAGTTTAAATATCTTCTGTTAGTTTAGGCAAGGTTTGGCTACCCTATTAAGCATGCTACAAAATAATGAAAAATCTTTTAGTTTTGAGACCTTATTGTGTTTTTTTTTTTTAATTTTATTTGTTTATTTGAGAGAGAGAGAGAGAGAGCATGAGAAGGAGGACGGGCAGAGGGAGAAGCAGACTCCCCACTAATCAGGGAGGCTGACATGGGGCTTAATCCTGGGACCCTGGGATCATGACCTGAGCTGACAGCAGATGCCTAACCAAATAAGCCATCCAGGTGCCCCAAAACCTTACTGGTTTTTAAACTCTAAATAAAGATTCAGAGATTTCTAATAACGATTAAAACAACAACAACAACCCACCAATCAATATAACTGCAGAGGCTCTGGATCAGTGGTTCTCAACTTGGGGCTGGGAGGAGGAGTTCTATCCATCAGGGGACACTTGGCAATGTCTGGAGACATTTTTGATTGTCACAATTGAGAGTGCTACTAGCATTTAATGAACAGAGGTCAGATATGCTATCAAATTTCCTATAAAGCAAAGGACAGCTCCTCACAACTGAAGATTAGCTGATCCAAAATGTCAACAGAGCTGAGACTGAGAAACCCTGCTCTAGATCGTAGTTACTTAAAATGGATCTCTTCAGGCTGAGAAATAAATGCTTGAGTATCCAGATAATTCCAACATGAGTTCTAATTTTATTTTAATTTTTATAAATTTTTTAAAATTTAGCCAAAGTATATTCTGGATCATTTCTACCATGAGATTTAAGTGCCCAAATCTCTGTTTGTACTTTGCTGGTACAAAGTGATTACTTCAAGTGAGAGCACTTGGGGTGCCTGGGTGGCTCAGTCAGTAAAGTGTCTGACTCTTGATTTCGGCTTAGGTCATTACTTCAGGGTTATGAGATGGAGCCCCAAGTTGGACTCTGTGCTGGGTGTGGAGCCTGCTTAAGATTCTCTCTCCCTCTGTTTCTTCGTTCCCCACTCTCTCTTTAGAAATAAATAAGCAAATAAAGTGATAGCACTTAACACGTTTAATGTGCCATAACTTTGGACGCCATGTGGAAAAGTTTTCAAATTGGTTACAAACTGCATGACAAAATAAGTTATTAGTAAAACATGTCAATGGTGCGCTTACTTTTTTCTTTTTTTTTAAAGATTTTATTTGACAGAGATCACAAGTAGGCAGAGAGGCAGGTAGAGAGAGAGGAAGGGAAGTAGGCTCCCCACTGAGCAGAGCCCAATGTGGTGCTCAATCCCAGGACCCTGAAATCATGACCTGAGCCGAAGGCAGAGGCTTTAACCCACTGAGCCACCCGCACTTACTTCAGACTGTATCTTTCCATAATTAAATCCCAAACTGGTGGTTTAGTTTCAGCAAAACAGTATCAGAGGTCTCTTTAATGTTACCAAATTGAAACTGTGTTTTGTCTGTACTTAATTTGTAAATTTTTATTTGTTTTGTGGCTGTAAATGAGCTCTAAGTTCAAGGAGTTCATATCTCATTTCAACTGTTATTACAGGAATATAATTAAAACTAGAAACTGGGGACCCTGTAAGAATTTTCTTTTATTTAATTTTTTTATAAGATTTTATTTATTTGTTTGACAGAGATCACAAGTAGGCAGAGAGGCAGGCAGAGAGAGAGGAGGGAGCAGGCTCCCCGCTGAGCAGAGAGCCTGATGTGGGACTTGATCCCAGAACTCTGGGATCATGACCTGAGCCGAAGGCAGAGGCTTTAACACACTGAGCCACCCAGGCGCCCTGAATTTTCTTCTTTTAAACGGAATCTACACTTTTATTGGAAAGTTGCATCTTTTGTGGGGACATATAGCTTATAACTAAACATAAGGGAACAGCACACAGTCAAGACTACCACCAAAGAGCCTCTAAATCACTGATCAAATAGAGACTATACCTCCAATAACCTATAAATCTGAAAGTTTATAGGAACAGATACATAAAAATATTATAAATGAACATAACTGATTCAAGAATAGAAAACAAACCATTAAAGAAATAAAATCAGTACAGAAAAATCTTCCTACAAAGATTCATGTAGCAAATTTATTCTTGCCTCATTATACCAATGCTTCTCAAACTATAATATGCATTTGAATCCTCTGGGAATTTAGTTAAAATGTGGACTCTAATTTGGTAGGGCCAGAGAGGCTGCATTCTAACAAGCTCCCAGGAGATGCTGATCAATGACCATACTCTTAACAGTATGAATTCATACTGTAGATATGCAACATGACCTTTTATATTTACTGTAAACCCCCAATAACACTTTCAAATTGTTAAAAGACTCCTGTACTTCCTTTACTTAGGTAACACTGTAAAACAGTTAGGATATACTGCTCTTACTCTCCAAATCCAACAAGAGTATAGATGGTATGACAACCACCACAGAACTACCAAAGAGTTAAAGAACGGTATCAATACACACAGCCTCAGAAAGGCTACCACAAGAAACTCTGGTAAAATGTTGCCCAGGCCAGAGGAGGGGGAAAAAAAGGACAAACTGAAAACTACCAAATGACTACTGTCAAGGTTTCCTGATTAAAAAAAAAGAGATATTTAGGTTTCATTCTTAATGGAACACATTAAGAATATCTCAGTTTATTAACTCTGAGTATAGGGAATGAGGTAAAAGAGAAGTAAATTTAGATACAGTATTTGTTTCAAATCTAAGATACAGCCAAAGAGAATTATATACAGAATTCATTTATAATTTTTTAACTCATAATTATCATTTGAAATCTTTATTAAAGCAGATAGAAAACCCTTTGATAGTCATTTTGAAATCTCTTTGGATAGACATTTGGTTGGATACACAGTAAACCAAGAATGACAGGGACCCTCAAACTAAGAACCTGAAATGCTTACCTTTCGACAATGACTGTAAATGTAACCTTCCACATCCACACTAACTGCACTTGTGCATTCATCCAAAATGGCAAACTGGGGTTTATGATAAAATAATCTTGCCATCTGAAGCATAAAAGGAAATATTTTATAATCACATGCAGAAATTAATAAGCTAAAATAGATTTACCTTAAATTAAATATGCATTGAGTCTTGGAAAGCAAGAATGAAAATTATTATACCTCAAAAAACCTACTTCCCCAAAAGAGAAATATATTTAAAAGAAACAAAACCTATGTGTCTATACTATCGTCCCAAAGGAGAAAATGTAACACATAGGAAATTTACTGTTAAGAGTTAATCTAAAACATTTAAGACTGATGTGAAATGAGACTGAGTTTTAAACTATTATAGAATGTTCTCTAAACAAGATTAGAGGGTACATATTTTAACCAAATCTTAGAATCCAGACTCCAGATGGCTTAAATGAAAAAAAATGTATTTATTTTTTAACATTTTATTGCTTAAGTAATGTCAATTAATATTAAGCTGCCAATTAATATTTATACCAATAATTTTTTAAAATATTTTATTTATTTATTTGACAGACAGAGATCACAAGTAGGCAGAGAGGCAGGCAGAGAGAGAGGAGGAAGCAGGCTCCCTGCTGAGCAAAGAGCCCGATGCAGGGCTCGATCCCAGGACCCTGGGATCATGACCTGAGCCGAAGGCAGAGGCTTTAACCTACTGAGCCACCCAGGTGCCCCTACACCAATAATTTTTGAGTGCACCCATTTTGTGTCCCTGAGGTTAATACTAAATGTGCTCATTTTTAAGCGTCTGCTAATTTTATAAGTAAAATTAACACCAAGAATGTTATAGCTTCCATTTCTTCAATTAGCAAAAATGCTGAACACCTTCTCACTTATTTTCCATATTTATTTTCGGGGAATTATTTACTCTGATCCTTTGTCTAACAGATATTCCAACTGGTCATTTGCCCCTAGCAACAATCATTATGTGCCAAGACCAATGGACACTTTTATATTCTTACCCAGTTTATCTTTTCTGCTACATGCAATTCAGATGACCACTTCCTCCTCCATGAGAAAGTGACAGTGAAATATAGTCTTAACATTTCTTCTCACTTCTTAAGCTGCTTCCTCAGTTTCTTTACCAGCCTTTTCTTCTTCACTTGACCATTAAATTTTGGGGTTCCTCAGGGCAAATTTGTAAGTCCTTTATCCTATATTGTATTTGTAAGTCCTATATCCTATATTGTCTCTTCCTGAATGATCTCATTGATTCCCATGATTCCAAATATTATTTACATTTGTGGACTCTCCATACGTATCTCTTGTACCTTCTGTTCTTCAAATTTCTAGACTGCTAAATAAAAATTCCTATTTGATATTTCCATCAAATTTCACCGAATTTTCCCCTTAAAATCTATCCATCTACCCCACTGCATCTTAAACATTTCAGAAAATAACACTATCAAACAGCTGCTCAAGCTTGAAGGCCACAAGTCCTCGCTTCTCTCCCTCCCTTTCACACATCCACCCTCATATTTTTTAGTCCATTTGAGTAAGTCCTTCAGAGTTTGTAGTCCACTCACTTTCTCCTTTCTCCACAATCATGCCCTCAGCCCAGAACACAACCATCTCCTGCTTATAGCCTACTTCCTCTTTCACTCCCCTCCAATCCATTCTCCCTATAACCAGAAAGGAGTTTTCAGAAATGTAAATCAAATGTCACTCTTCTCTTCAACTTCCCACTTCACTTTGAACAAAATCCACTTCTTACTGGGGCATCACTGCAGAATCAGATTCCTTCTTGTTTTCTAACCTCAACATTCTGGCCAAAATTGCCTCTTCTCAACTACCAGGACACAAGGAGTCTTAAGCCAGAGAGGTTTAGCACATGTCACTTTCCTTTTGTCTCAAACACTTTCCTTTTGTCTGCTTTTTACATCTTTGAATTTTCTCCTCAAAACTACCCTGAGCCCTCCACCTCAATCCAAGTGGGTCTCTACTGCAACTTCTCTGCAGCCCTTCGTATGCTGTAAAATGTATGTTCTCTTTGTCTACTCTTCTAGGCTATTATATTCACTTAAGTAGAAACTCTATTTTAACCACTACTGTACACCCAACACTTGCATGAAGGAAACATGTAGATATCTGATAAATTAAAACATAAGCAGTACTCCTTATCTGATGAGATAAGAAAGGGGAAGCAGCAAGTATAGACTACTAGAAGTTCAGCTGCGCAGAGAATGCCAGACTACAGAGGATCTTTGGTTAAGGCAGAGTTTGCTTTTTACATCAGGGAGATCTGAAAATGTCTTTCTGAAAGAGAAAGACCAGAAGAGATTAAATATAGGGTATGAAGGAAAGAGTATGATATACTGAAGGAAAGAGTATGATACAGTCAGAGGAGAGAAGGCCCCAAAACATGGAGACATTTAGCCTTTCTCAAAAGGAAGGATGACATATCCCCCACAGACAGAAGCAGGGAGGTCAGGACAGTCCAGTGTGAACTTCATTAAGAGGACTGATTATCTGAAGGCATGCCACAAATGCCCTCCCGCCATGTTTCCATGGATCTCATCATCACATTTGGCATACTGGATGGCAATTTTCTCATGTATCTCTCTCCCACCATGCTGTCAGTCCTTGCTACCACAGTACGAGAAGACTGTAAGGTGAGCAAGCACGTGAACTTTGCAATGGTACTACCACCTGAGCTCGGCCGGCCCCCACCCCCACCCCACACGGTAACCTGTACTAGTGGATCCTTGCTTGGCAGCCTACTTCACGGTGCTACAGTTCAGTTTCCTCTGTACAAGGGGACACTCAACAGTTCCTGCCTCAAAGGACTGACAAGAATTCAATGTAAAGGGCCTAGCCTACCACCTATCTATTATGCACTCAATAAAAATGAGCTGTCAGTAACTGACATAATACCAGATTTTTAAAGTAGGAAGTGAGCTGTTCTGCTGGGAGTAGGAAATGGGGTAGAAAGCCTGAGACTGGTAGTTTTTAAGTGATTATCATGAAAAATGAGAAAGAGGGGCAAAAGGAAGATGATCACCAGGGAACATGAAAGTGTGGTAGCACCAAACAAATTCTGATCTTTCAGCTGCGCTCAGAGGCCTATATACAGAAACTGTTCAAAGAACTGTTTGGCTCAGGCCTACATACAGAAAGAACTGTATATAGGCAAAGAACTGTTCTTGGGCTGCAGCTAAGGTAATATGAGGAAACAAAAGCAGGAAAGGAAGTTACGGGAAAAGGAGCATTTGTTTATTCCTTTATGAAATACTTCCTGACTACCTCCTATGTGCCAGGCCCTGGATTATTAAGTCTATGCTGGACAGGAAAGGAGGTAGAGTCAGAAGGGGACTGAGTAATCATAAGAAAAGGGAAGGGTCAATATTCAAGATATCTGTAAGTCTGAAGAAGGGAGACAGGTGTCAATTTCTAAAGGAAACAGAATTAATTACAAAATTGGTTTTATAAAATACTAACAATTTTATGAAAGTGCTATCTCTAGTAAGTGGTTTTGACCCTTCTTTTCTTTAATTAAAGATTTATTTATTTATTAGAGAGAGATAGCACAAGTAGGCAGAGCAGTAGGCAGAGGAAGAGGGGGAAGCAGGCTCTCCACTGAGCAGGGAGCCCGATGCAGGGCTCGATCCTAGGACCCTGGGATCATGACCTGAGCTGAAGGCAGCTGCTTAACCAACTGAGACACCCAGGTACCCTGGTTTTGGCCCTTCTTTATACTTTTATAAATATTCCAACTTTTTAATCTTACATACTTTTTCATAATTCATAATAAAAAAAGACCACTACTAAATAGGAAGGACAAGTAGAGTGGAGTGGGAAAGAGAAGTATCAGTCAGAGAAATAAGATATTGCAACTTACGATATTGGGTAGAGCACCCCTGGGTGGTAATGGCTGGGCCGAAAGGGGTGCAATGAGTTAAGAAAAATGTTACTTGAGACTCTGAGGGGCAGTGAGAGAAGAGAATTGGAGAGACAGTCCACCGGCACATCAGAGGTTATATAATGTACTAGTCAGGAGCAAGAAGTCTGACATCACACCCACCTGCACTTGAATCTCCATTCTGCCACTCAGTAGCCACATGGCATTAGGAGGCTACTTAGGCCCTACAAGTCCTTCCCTTGACTGCCTTAATTCACAGGGCTGTTGGGAGTCTGCCATTCAAAACCAATGCTTCCTTCATCATTATTCCAGTGTACTTTTATTATAGCTATAATTGAAGACTGCCTTGTGTTACAGTTAGTTGAGAATACAGGGATCTCCTACGTAGATTATTAAGGGCAGACACCTATCTCAGAGCCTTGCAAAGAGTAGACCCCCAGCTGAGAGTGAACTCTGGGGAAATTATACCATGATTAAGTTTTTCACTAAAACTATGGAATAATGATCTTATTTCCTTTCATTTACTCACGTTCCTCAAGGAATTTTAGAAATGTGTTCACCAGACCTCCCTTTTATTCAGTAGTATTATTCCATTCCCTCCAATTCAAATCTGACTTTCCTTATCCAAAAGTTCCCTTGTTTCATCTGTTTACACCAACCAGCCTCCAGTCTTATATATTCACTGTTTTGTGTGGTTAGACCTTTCAATCCATTTTTTCTTAAAAAGTATAATTTTTATAATTTATAAATTATTTTTTACAATTTATAAAAATTACATCCTCACTTCCCTCATTTTTTACTTTGCAGATTTTCAAGCCTAACCAAAAACTGTAAGAGCATTAAAATGACCATACACAAACTTCACCCAATTTCACCAGCCTCGACATTTGTTTTATTAGCCTTCCCTGTCTCCCCACAAAACTTCTGAAGGTAGCAACACAATAAGCTCTCTTTTAAATTTCACAACCAACTCTCCAAATATTGGTCTATACAGAACACACATGCCAGCGACTTGGTCATGCAGCAGTGTCATGGGTGAGTTTCTCCATTTCCCAATCAACTCTACCATGGTTCATCTGGCTTTACAGGGCTCCTCCTTCCACTCCTTCCCTCTTCCCCAAGATATCCCCTCACTCCTCTAGGACTTGAGTTTCTTATCTTCAAATAAAATCTATCCCCTCTGTACCCTTATGCCCCCATCCACAGGATTCCTTAGTTAAGCACATTTATTTTTCTTTCTCTGCATTTATACTGTGTGCCTTTGTGAATCCTGACCTATCCTTCCATAGTCTTTGAAGTCATAGTAACAGGAACTTAAATTTGTTCTCTTTGTTATAGTCATCTTCTAATTAAGTGCAGAAACCTCAGTCACTTCAAATTCTCACTCCTGCCATCCAATTTTCACTTTGAGTTTGGCTGACATCTCTTTTCTTTTGTTTATGATTCATTCTTCACTCTATAGTTTAATCTCATGTTCCAGCACTAGCCAGACAAAATCACAAGAACAGGCTGACATGAAGTTCACACAGAATGGGTATGTTCTGGGAAAAATAACCAGCACTATCAGGGAATAAGAGGCAACAAAAAAAGGGAGAATATAATTTAAAGATAATGAGTAAGCAATTCGGCAATAAGCCATTTCTCTTGCTGTTTTTCTTTGGTTACAGTTTTCTCTAATTCCTACAAGATTAACACTCTGGGGGAAAAAAAAAAAATTCCTCTGCAGCTGCTCAAACTATGGTATGCATAGTTAGAAAATGACTCTATAAAAGTTAACCCTCTTAACAGAGTATTCAAAGTATCACTCTTAAAAGGCAGTGTTTTGTAGCCATGTTTGAGCAGGAATAAGTTTAGACAATCATAAAATTAAAACAGCTCTTTTCAGATGCTTCTATTAGGAAAATGTAAAAGTTCTAAATAACTCTGGGTCGTAGATACTGAGCCCTGAAATCAGGATAGATATAATGGCATAACAGTAGAGGGGAGGGCAGGAGCTGAATAAAGTGGGAACACAGAGTGGATCATCTCTAAACCTTCAGAAACTTCAGAGGAAACAGCTTAAGTGAGGGGTCAGTAGGGAAAAGATATTAAGACATCTTGGACTACCATATTACCCAGGATCAATATGCTAAAAGGTTCCCCCACTTCAATTAATCCTAAATGGATTAATAATATATAATTGGAAAACTTATGAATTTTTAAGAATTCTAAATGCAAATGCAAGTTATACATTTTCAAGTACTTCTATTATCATTTAAACTAATCTGTACTATAACAGTTGCTAAATAAAAAGACTAAAATAATAATTTTAAATTAATCAATTAATAAAAATAATCAAAATACTGGACTCTAAAAGTGACTTTTAGCAACCAGTTACACTGTCATGCAATGTGTTCAGAGTATACTTACCGCCATTCTTTGTTTTTCTCCACCACTGAGGACATCCATCCAATCCTGAACACTGTCCCAGCCTCCTTCACGTTCAAGGATATGACCCAACTGGACATTATCTAAGTATTCCTTTAGTACCTTTTAGCACAATGATTAAAGATGAAATCAAACATAATGTAGGCCAACATTCTCTATCTTGCTTTTATTTTTTAAATGACAATCACTATAATTCTATTGCCAATATCACTTCACAAAAGGATATGACACAAAGATAGCCCTGAACCTTCACTTCCTATCTATACTAATTCTGACAAAACATATCTAGTAGTTTAAATAAAATAACACTACTGTACATAATTAAAGGATGAGAGACAAGGTTAAATACTCACTAAGCCTTATTTAAGCAGAGTAGTTAACATCTTACTTCCACTTGGAAAGTTATAAGTAATGACAATGTTTTAGAAGTTTTTACAGGATAGGGTAAACTACCTGGCAGTTAAAATACTTAACTAATCTGATTAAGATAAATAATCTGAAATGGAGTATTTCCAGTAGATCTAAGACATAAACATTTCCTTACTAGATCAGATATCCCCTTCCTTCTCTGATCTTCTCTTCCATCTGGATATATCACTTGGTCTCGAAGTGTTCCAAGGGTCATATAAGGTCTCTGATAGTGACAGAGCAAAAATCCTTGTAAGTGACCTTTTAAAAAATAAAAGATCTTTACATCAAAGATTACAAAATAACTCAAACAACGTCTTACCTGAGGAACATAAAACAACTTTCCTCTCTCAGGTTTAGTTAGACGTCCTCCAAAAAGAGGCCATAACTATAAAAGGAAAAAGAGTGAGGAGAAAAGCAGTTGTAAATTTCACAATGTGATAGATTGTATGGCAAAACAAGACCACAAAATCTTGAGACCAACTTGTACTTACTTCACCAAGAACACGGAAAAGTGAACTCTTCCCACAGCCATTTGGGCCACAAATTAAAACATTGGCCCCAGATCGAACCTGAAAGAAAATCAGTCTATGAATTTATAGTGAATATATACTCAGTGAACATTTCCTTACAGTCAAATTGTTTTTTGCTAATGCTAAGCTTTCTTTTTAGCTATAAATGTGATCACTGAATAAAATCAACTTAATCAGAATACAGAACAACAGCTTATAAATTTTGAGGATTCTCAAAAACAAGTATGTGTGTATATGGTCTCGTTTTTAAAAAATGGAATCATACGATATATGTGCTACATGTTACTATTTAACAATATATCACAAATATTCTTCCAAGTCAGTATATTCAGATGCCCCCATTCTATTTTTTTAAATGCCTACAGTGTATTCCATTCTAAGAATGTACCATAATTTATTTAAAAACTTCCTTTTTGTTCATTGTTTAGGTCATTTGTATTTTGCTTTGCTCTTTTGGATAATACTGCAATGAACCAGAACCAGTGAGCGAATTTATGTATTAGTGAGAAATGTTTCTGTGGATCAGGTTCTTAGAAGTCTACATATATTATAAATATTTACCAGTGCTACCAAATCGCTCTGCAACAATGTAACGTTAAATGAGAAAATGTGATTAAGTTCTGAGCTTACAGTCTCATGTAAGTATTTAATAAACTCTGAAGAATCAGAAATCTGGGTTACAATTCCAGTATCACAGTATCACACAGCAGTGTATCACAGAAGGAAAGAAGATAACAAAGATGTGAGTTACTCTGGTTGTGGAACCTGCTTTGACAATTTTCATTAACTGTTGAGGCCCTACATTCCTATTATTTAACTCAGTGAATATTTATTGAATGCTCACAGTCAGGCTCTGCTCTAGGTAATGGGGCTACACTAATTAAACAAAACAAAACAAAACCTGCTCTTACCACCTTACATTTTAGTAGGAGAGACATATAATAGAGAATACACACAATAAATGAGTAAATTACAGTGTATTGGAAAGTAAGTGCTATGGAGAAAAAAATATATCAAGGTAAGGAAATTTGGGAGTTGGTAGGGGAGGTTACATTTTTAAGGTGGTCAGGCCAGGTCTCACTGAAAATGGTAACTGGGGGCACCTGGGTGGCTCAGTAGTTAGGTGTCTGCCTTCAGCTCAGGTCATGATCCCAGTGGCCCCGGAGTCCTGAGATCCAGCCAAGTACTGAACAGAGTAGTTCTAAAGAAGTGGTATCAAGTGGGCTCTAGACTTGGGAGACGGCCTACATGATAGGAATCTATTACTAATCGTCAAGATTTTCTGATCTGAACTACTCATAAAGTCGTAACAGACATATATCCTAATGGTAACCCTTGGGTCTGGGAGTGTCTTACAAATATACAAAAATACTCCTCTTTCTTTTTCTTTTTAATTGGGTCTGCCATAGTCCCATTTGATTAAGAGACTAGACTGAATCAGCATCCCTCTTCACCGAGCATGAGATATATCCCACTGCTACTGTTCTGCTCTCCCACTGTTTCCGTGACAGCAGAGTCTATATTTGGTTTGTATAGGGACAGAGCCTCCTGCACAATCAAAACAATACCTAACTCTAATTTTTTTGAACTTAAACTAAAATTATATTGAATGTTTAAATATTCATTTCCCACTAGAGATTACAATCAACTATATCTTCTGAGACAGACTTTATCTGCAAAAGATTTTTTTGTAAGTCATAACAACTAAGAAAAGTAGATTTCTTTTCTTTTCTTTCTTTTTTTTTTTAAAGATTTTACTTATTTATTTGACAGAGATCACAAGTAGACAGAGAGGCAGGCAGAGAGAAATAGAGGAGGAAGCAGGCTCCCCGCCAAGCAGAGAACCGGATGTGGGGCTGGATCCCAGGACCCTGGGATCATGCCCTGAGCCGAAGGCAGAGGCTTTAACCCACTGATCCACCCAGGTGCCCCAAGAAAAGTAGATTTCTAAGTATTTCAAAGACTTACTTTTTAAAAGAATTTTGTGGATTCAGAGACTAAGTCAACCTTACAGTTATTTTACAATATTAGACTAGCTTTTCATTTCACATTTTAAATCTAAGCTTATATACAATCATTTAGTAACTTACTTCAAAATTAAGATCTCGGATCAAAATATCTCCATTTGGCGTTGCTAAAGGAACATGATCAAATCTACAGAAGAAATCGAAAAAAATTACAATTTTACATTAAACATTAAGCAAACATAGCTGAAAGAGAATGCCACTACATGGTTTAACAAATGTTTATGGTGCTAAAGAACTTTTCCTATACATACTTTATAATATTATCAGCATTGATGATTTCTCCAGCACCAGGTATCAACGGAATGACTTGTGCTCCTTCTTCAATACCTTAAGTGGAAAATAAGTATTAGAGCATCACAGGATGTCAGCCAAAACTTAAACTATGGGAACTAGTGCATTCATATTTACCCCTTTCCTGTTGCGAGACCATTGTGCGCTCATATTTGCCTTGATTTAAATCCTTTAATACTTGCATTAATTCTGTAATCCGAGCAGTAAAACTGAAATTTAAAAAAAAAAAAGTCATAATGAAAACTCCAAAGGCCGGGACGCCTGGGTGGCGCAGTTGGTTGGACGACTGCCTTCGGCTCAGGGCGTGATCCTGGAGTCCCGGGATTGAGTCCCACATCAGGCTCCCAGCTCCATGGGGAGTCTGCTTCGCTCTCTGACCTTCTCCTCGCTCATGCTCTGTCTCACTGTCTCTCTCTCTCAAATAAATTAAAAAAAAAAAAACTCCAAAGGCCATCATATCTTTTACTATTATTTTTGCTACTTATTTGAGATGGAACTGACATACAATATTGTATAAGTTCAAAACTTTTATTCAAACTTAACTGAAATTCCTAAAAATTATAATTTAGTTTAAATGAAATAACCTAAAAGAAGTTTCTTCATCATAAAGTGTGAGTGATAGTGTATGCATGCTTTATTATCATGTTTCAGTAGGACAGCAGGATGAGGATAAGGGAAGAGGATTCATAGGCTCTCACCTCAAGACATAATTACTTCATTAACAGTTGAGTCAAGAAGGTTGTTTGCCACTAGAATTTAAAGGTTTCTAGTAGACACTACACAAGGGCTAGTACTAGTTAGTACCCTCTACAGACATAGGAAGTATGGACCGAGCTCCTCCTGGAGTGAGTGATAGCCAGGTATAAAGTTAGTCTTCTTGTGTGAGGAAGGCATTTATTACACATATGCCAATTCCCTGCAAACATGGAAGAATATGGAAGATTCCTCTCTTTCCTACTCCAAAATTGGAGAAAAGTTGAAGTGTTCTTAATATGAGATAGAAATCATTGAAGCAAGAGAGAGAAATCAACACTCATGCCAAGATATCAAGGAAATTAAATAACATGATGGTCAAAGAGAAAGCAATCTGCATCAAAGAAGCAAAAGAGAAATTTTCTGTGGAAATCAAGCAGAAACCTCCTGAAGGAAGAGAAGCACCCCATTTACCATGAACCATAAAGGCATAAGAAAAGTTATTAACAACTAGGAAGAATGTCTATATTCTCAAGAAAGACTCCTCATAGTAGTTGACAATCAACTCCATTTTGCCATGAAGACTTAAATTGCCGTAGAAAAGGAGGAATAAAGAAGAAATATGTGGATGAGTCACAGGTCTGGGAAGGATCTGAAATGATCCAATTTCTTTAGATGTACTTTTTACATTATGGTGTTCTTTTATGCCATACCAAAGCCCTTTATATTAGAGTTTAAAATACTGAAATACTTAATTCCATATTATGCTCTAAGAACAATTTTACTAAACAGAATGACCATATTTGCAATTGCATCTACAGACACCACAAAGTGACTTTTCACTTTTTTCCCCATTAAAATCAACTTCATCTTTATCTTTTGCTAGGTTGCCAGTTTCAAAAACCTAAGAGGAAAAAAATACAGTGGAGGACAAAAAAGTTCAAATACAAAAATTCTATTCATTAACTTAATTTCCCATGAATTCAGAATAGACTGCCATGACTTAACATTTTCTAACTTACTAAATCCTACTGTCCATGGAGCAAATAGCTTGAGAACCATTAACCTGGCTGAAGACTCAAAACAGCTCTTAAGGAAACATGAAAATCTCAGAGAAAAATCTTCCTTAATTTGTCTATCAAAATCAGCTTGCAGGAGTAAGAAATGGGGCTTCCGTTGCCCCTTATCTTAACCTCAACTGGGCACAATCATTAAGTATAACATATTCTTAAAACTTATTTTCTGCAATTGCTTAGTATTACTAATCTTACTTACCCAGCCAATCTAGTCATCTCACGGCCAGCCAAAACTATCCGACCCAGAGCTTGAGACATTCGCAAAAGCATTCTTCCACTTTGGTAGTAATCCTTAAATAGAAATAAATACTAGTTTTCACTTGTATTTCTAAGACTAAAAACTACCTTTTATTTGTTTTTATATTTAAATTTCAATTTATTATGACTATGACTACTAATACTTTACCTCTAGAAGTTCTGAATGTGTACTCTTGAGATGTCGAGGATGAGACAAATCTAGGAAAGGACGACTTACAACGAGGTAACCAACAACAGTGGCAAGATCTGAAACAAAACCGTTAAAATTTAAACATTAATAATACTTCACTTTCTCCATAAATTTCATTCCACTATTTCTTTGAAAGCATACTTACATTTGGCAACTATGCTATCAATGAAGCCCATAGAAAACCGAAACAAAATGAAATTATGGAGATGCTCCACCTGGCAGAAAACAAAAACAATAAAATATGTATTATATGTGTACATAAGAAAATGAATCTACCCTGAAAATAAAAAGAACTGCATGAGTTATTTATTCCACAAATACTTACTGAAAATTTTTTAAAAATGTATAATTTACTGATTCCACAAATACTGTCTGATTTCTGATTATACTGTACATCACATTTCATGTACAATACTTATCACAGAGCAGATGTCAAATACTTCATGAAACCATTTTTATGCAAACAGAATGGAAATTACATATAAATGTTAATGTGGTATCATTTGTATATAATACTGTATTCACAATATTATCAGATATACACTTCATAATATTATCAGATACATCGTGCAGTAAAAATGGTCAATAATCAAAACAACAACAATAACACAGAAGGATGAGCTAATTTAGGTAAAACACTACAGTCTAGATTGGCACTCAGTGCCTTGCTTTAGCTGGAGACATCTGGTCTATGTTTTCCTTAAGAATCTTACTACACTCGATCTGAACCAAGTGCTAATTTCATCAAGGCTGTACAGCCCTAGTCTGTAGCTTTAATCAAGCACACTCTACCTCAAAATTACAAGTCTAAAAAATGTTTTATATTCTGCCTTTTCAGTGTTCTCAAATTTTGCATCTATCAGGTTATTCAAGGCCCTGCATGATCTGGCACTGGGTTCCATCATAAACTTCATCTGCTTCCATGTTCCTTCTCACTCAGCTCCAGAATTACTGGTTCCTCAAACTGCCTTAAGGCTTTCCTCTTGTTGTTCTCTGTCAGGAATACTGTTGCTGTCCCAGACAGTTTTATTTTGTGACTAATTCCCTCATTCCATGTGGGTTTCTGATAAAATGTCACCTCAAGAAAAGACCTCCCTGGGGCGCCTGGGTAGCTCAGCGGGTTAGGGCCTCTGCCTTTGGCTCAGGTCATGGTACCAGGGTCCTGGGATTGAGCCCCCCACATCGGGCTCTCTGCTCAGCGGGGAGGCTGCTTCCTCCTCTCTCTCTGCCTGCCTCTCTGCCTGCTTGTGATCTCTCTCTCTGTCAAATAAATAAATAAAATCTTAAAAAAAAAAAAAAAAAGACAAGACCTACTTGCCATCCTACCCAAAATAGCGAGGCAACCACTCCATCACACTGTACCATGTCATCCCATTTTAATT
The DNA here is from genome assembly GCF_020171115.1 of Neogale vison. Classification (NCBI taxonomy): domain Eukaryota; kingdom Metazoa; phylum Chordata; class Mammalia; order Carnivora; family Mustelidae; genus Neogale; species Neogale vison. The sequence continues at coordinate 80,752,435 of NC_058092.1, read as the reverse complement.
TTGATCATAGAATTCATGACTATCTAAAAGCATATAAAATAGTCAGTTGTTATTTACTATTTCCCCCACTAAAATGTGAGTTTTCTGAGTACAGGGTGGCCTCCTCTTCCTATCTTTTGTAAAAGCACAATGACTGAAACATTAATCAGTGAATGCCATTTGTTACATGCTGTGCTCAATGCTGGAGATACAATGAACAAAACAGAAAAGGTCTCTGAGTTCATGAAGTATACATTTTTTTTTAATTTTTTATTTTTTATAAACATTTATTTTTATCCCCAGGGGTACAGGTCTATGAATCGCCCAGTTTACACACTTCACAGCACTCACCAAAGCACATACCCTCCCCAATGTCTATAATCCCACCCCCCCTTCTCCCAACCCCCCTCGCCCCAGCAACCCTCAGTTTGTTTTGTGAGATTAAGAGTCACTTATGGTTTGTCTCCCTCCCAATCCCATCTTGTTTCATTTTAATGAAACAAGACAAACTAGGAAACAAATAAGATAATTATAAATTGCAATACATCTTTTAAAGAAACAGATCATTAAATTGGGAACTGGAGGAAGCCATTTCAGACAGACTAACCAGAGAAAAGCAAGGCCACAGTAAGTTGTTAACTTTGGGGCTAAAATCTAAAGGTAAGAGTAAGTAAGCCATGTGAAGAGTGGGCTGATATAACAGCAGATCCCTGGAAAATTACCTTAAATGCAGTTTCTCAGCACTATCAAAATTCAGTCGTATTAAATCTAAATAACACAAAAAATTCAAAGTCTAAAATAATTCATTTTTTAAAAAAAGATTTACTTATTTATTTTAGAGAGAGAGAGAGACAGAGAGAACTTGAGCATATGTGAGGTGGGGAGGGACAGAGGGAGAGAAACTTCAAGCAGACATCCTCTTGAACATGAGCCCCGGTGTGCTGCTCAGTCCCACAACCTATGAGATCATGACCTAAGCCAAAACCAACAGTTGGATGCTCAACCAACTGAGCCATCCAGGTGCCCTGAAATCATTTAAAATGTCTATTTCTTTAAGCTTTTTAAGTCACCTTAATATAGATTTAATTTCACAAGCTTCCACTAAAATGTAAGCTCCTTGGAGGCAGGATTTTGTATGTTATGTCCACCACTATTATTACTAGCACCTGGAATAAGCAAAGGCATCTAGATGGCACTCAATATCTTTTATATGAAGTAATAAAATTACTTGAATTTTCCTAATTTTCCAAATGGCAAGAAAATAAAAACTGATATATGTATAGTTTTCATAAGAAACAATGTTTTTAACTCTAAATTAAGGGTCAACAAACTGGCCCACAATCCAAATCCAGCCTGCCATTTATTTTTATAAAAAAGTATTACTGGAACATAGCTACACCTACTTATTTACAAAGAGTATATGCCTTTTTAAAAAATTAATATATAATGTATTATTTGTTCCAGGGGTACAGGTCTGTGATTCGTCAGTCTTACACAATTCACAGAACTCACCATAGCATATATCCTCCCCAGTGTCCATCACCTAATCTCCCCATTCCTTCCCCCCTCCCCTCCAGCAACCCTCAGTTTGTTTCCTGAGATTAAGAGTCTCATATGGTTTGTCTCCCTCTCTAGTTTCATCTTGTGTCACTTTTCCCACCCTTCCCCTATGATCCTGTTTTCTTTCTCAAATCCTTCATATCAGGGAGATTATATGATAAATGTCTTTCTCTGACGGACTTATTTCACTTAGCATACTACCCTCTAGTTCTATCCATGCTGCTACAAGGGGCAAGATTTCAATTTTATTATTTTTTTAAAGATTTTCTTTATTTATTTGACAGACAGAGATCACAAGTGGGCAGAGAGGGAGGCAAAGAGAGAGGAGGAAGCAGGCTCCCCGCTGAGCAGAGAGCCTGATGTGGGGCTTGATCCCAGGTCCCTGGGATCATGACCTGAGCCGAAAGCAGAGGCTTTAACCCACTGAGCCACCCAGGCACCCCAAGATTTCAAATTTTTGATGGCTGCATAGTATTCCACTGTGTGTATGTATATATACACACATCACATCTTCTTTATCCATTCATCTGTAGATGGGCATGTAGGCTCTTTCCATGGTTTGGCTATTGTGGACATTGTTCCTATAAACATTCAGGTGCACATGCCTTTTTGGATCACTACATTTCACTACATTTGTATCTTTAGGGTAAATACCCAGTAGTGTGATTGCTGAGTCATAGGGTAGCTCTATTTTCAACTTTTTGAGGAACCTCCATGCTGTTTTCTAGAGTGGCTGCACCAGCTTGCATTCCCACCAACGGTGTAGGAGGGTTCCCCTTTCTCCGCATCCTCGCCAGCATCTGTCATTTCCTGACTTGTTAATTTTAGCCATTCTGACTGGTGTGAGGTGGTATCTCATTGTGGTTTTGATTTGTAGTTCCCTGATGCTGAGTAATGTGGAGCACTTTTGCATATGTCTGTTGGCCATCCCGATGTCTTCTTTGCAGAAATGTCTGTTCATGTCTTCTGCCCATTTCTTGAATGGATTATTTGTCCTTTCCATGTTGAGATTGATAAGTTCTTTATAGATTTTGAATACTAGTCCTTTATCTGATATGTCTTTTGCAAATATCTTCTCCCATTCTGTCAGTTGTCTTTTGGTTTTGTTAACTATTTCTTTTGCTGTGCAAAAACTTTTTATCTTGAAAAGTCCCAAGAGTTCATTTTTGCCTTTGCTTCCCTTGGAGTATATGGCTACTTTTGAGCATCAATACGGACGATAAGGTCTGAAAAGTCTGAACTACATATGTACTATCTTGTCTTTTATAGAAATAATTTGCTGATCCCTACTGTAAATAATAAACATAACCATCACAGTATCTTCAAGAATGCTACAGAAACAAAAGAATTTATCACTAAATAAAACTTCTAAGCAAACTCTAAAAATACACTGACTTTTATTTTAAACAATCAACCTAGTTTTATAACTGGGCAGCTCAATATACTGGCATGATAGTTTTTATTCTTTTATTTTGTATAAAAATACTCACAGTTACTTAAAAATAAATATCTTAGAGATTAGAGATTGAAGATATATATATATACCTATATAGATAGATACAGATATACATCAGCAAATGCCAAGAAAAAAAAATTTTTTTTCCCTAAATACATGAGTCTCAAGCATGCTACCTTACCAGCTTTCGGAAGACTGAGTGGATTGTCTGCTTTTCTCTCTTATTCCCATTGTAAAAGGCAATTTCTTCACTATTAAAGAAAATAATTTAGTAATTAATTTCGATATTACTGGTACCTGAAAAATAATTGAAATACAGTATTTGATGACTGAATACTTTATTTAAATATTAATATAAATATATTTATGTTTATATATATAACATATATATAAACATTAAATAAATATAAAAGACACTTAAGACTGTAAGCTTAGTGGGTGCGTCTGGCCACAGTCCCGTACTTGAGAGTCTGCTCCTTGCCTGACTGATTAGAGGGCAAAGAAATCCATGCCTAAACTGGATCAGACTGAACAGGAGCCACATGTTGCATATGCCATATATAGCTAGAAAAGATGTGCTGGGCTAGTTCTCAGAAAATTAATTTAATTTCTTTAATAAGAAATAAGAAGGAGGTTGCTATGATGTATAGGAAGGTAGGGCTAGGACAGCCATTACAGATGACAAATGGAATACAGACCCTACAGAAGGGAGAAGAGAAAACAACAGCTAATAGAAGCTATGGAGTGATGCCATGACATACAGCCTTTGAAAGACAGAAAAGCAAACCAAGTATGAATGACTTCACAGTGCCAGCTTCCAGGAGCCCTGGACAGTCACTGCACAGTCATTCTTATGCTGGGAATCTCACCATACCCTCACAACAACCCCCCTTTTCTTGAGCTGGCCTGAATGGGTCCATAAGGGCCACAAGAATCGTGACTAGAAAAAAAAGGGCATTCTTACAGATGAAGACACTGTAGTTAAGAAAAGTCTGCCAGAGTCTTACAGCTAGCAAGTCAAGCAGCTAAGACTATAACTCATATCTGACATTCCACTCCCAATTCAGTACAATGTAAAAAATCCCAGGAAAATAACTCTTACAGCAGAGAAAAGTAAAGATGTGCACAGTAGTCTATAGGGTACAGTTAAAAAGCCTTCGATAAACAGCCAATCTTCAAAGTCTATTTTTTCCCCTTAAAAATGTATGTGAATTTAATATTCTACTCCAAAATATATCTGCATCTTTTCCATTACAAAAGCAAGGTAGCTCTTACCTCAACCCTTTCAAACAAAATTAACTTTGTATAAAGATGAATCATGTTTGACATGTGTTTCACCATTTCCTTGACACAATAACACAGAGACCCAGGGTATCACAATTACGGTTTAACAAATAATTTTATACCTATATTACTTTTCTTACTTCCTTCCAACCCCTCTGCATGTTTAAGCCCATGGAAGATGAGAAAAGCATTCTACTTCCTTCTCATTTTAGCCCCGATCTAAAACCTGAAAGGGCAAAAATAACCCAGAATATTATGGCTGCCTATCCATCACTGTTTTCTCTTCCACGACAACCTTCTTATGTAAGAGAACTCCACTTTTCTTAGCTACCCGTTTATCCCTTTCTATGCACCAAAGGGTTTAGGAATGGCCTCAACCCCATCTATAAGGAATGATGAGTTCCTTTTGGTCTAAGCCAAATTGCTTCAGGCAAGGGCAACTGATCATTCTGGCCAAAGAGAGGTGAAACAAAGTCAAGGGTGGGGCTTCTGGGAAAGTTTCCCTGCTCTCCTGAAGAAATGGCCTATTTTTATTTCTGGGCTTTTTACAGGGGAGGAGGGCTGGTGAGATCTGAAACTGCTTTTGCCATCTTGTGATCATAAGAAAAATTAGGCTGAGGAAGGCAGCAACATACAAAGGAGGGCTGAGCCAAGAGAACATCAAAGGACCAGAGCCCTGATCATGTTGTACCTGGAATGGGGCTACCTTAAGAGTTCTTATGTCAAGTAGTAAATGCCCTTATTGTTATTGCTACCTAAATCAGGGTTTTCTGTTTCTTGCAAAAGAAAGCATTCTAGCTGATACCATCTTTCATTCACTTGGCAAATCACCTCTCCACTTAACCAAAAATCTGTTCCTCCGCCTCCCTAAGGCACTGAACTCTATTTAAAACTGGTACCATTTTAGCAATATAAGGAAACAAAGGAAGAAGGAACTGTTAAAAAAGTAATCTTCTAAGTAGTTCTGTAAATGCTTTAGGGTCTCCATAAAGATTAGGACCCTCAAAATGACTTAAAGTTTACAGATCAATACGTGAGAAAATTTATCGAGTACCTACTACATATCAAAACTTAGGCTGGAAGCTTTGTATGTATTTCATATTTAATACTTATAGTCCTATATTCTCTATTACAAACAAGAAAAGTAAAGCTATAACTAACTTGCCAGAAGTCATATAATATATAATCGATAAGAAGAGGAGGCCGATTTTGAAACTAATCAGGCTGGCTCCAGAGCCTAATAGTTTTTCTTCCTATTTTGGAAACTATCAGGAAAATAGGTAGACACATGTGCAGTTAGACTGAATTACTGAGCATACACAGTCTCAAAACAAAAGTATTTGTGGATAAACTGAGATAGAATTTTCTTTGAAGAAATATTATAAGTAAACTTGAATTTGAATGTATTTTGAGTGTGTTTAAAGTGAAATTAACAGAAAATTAGTCAATAAAAGAGATGAGGAGGTGAACCAGGGATACTACACAATTAAGAAAAAGAGTAATGTTAAGGATTACTACTTTATAAAACTGGTATTTTTTATAATGTATTATTCAAAAGAGGTAAATAAAGAAACAATTTTGGTAACAGTGTCTCCCAGACATTTTGGAGTTAACTTATATGACATCAATATCCATAAAAACAGTTTTAGTACAGCTAAATTTAACACATTTCTTCTTACCTGTTTGTGATGAGCCGGGAATTAACGAACCTATACTCTCCCTCATACTTTTGCTCAGTTATTGTCATCTTACCAATGGGTCTTCTAAGTCGAGTTAGGAGTAGCCCAGAAATAATCAAGTAGGCCATCATACTTGTTGGGCCCTATTATTATTGGAAGAGAATATACAATGTCAAGGATATCATAATAAATTCACTGGATGCAACATGCACAATTTCTATAAATAACTGCAGTGACTTGGCTAATTTCCCCCCTTAATTATTTCTTTTTTGGGAAAATACACATTGTTCACACTTTTCACTACTCGTCTATTCTGTTCCTCTTCCAACACTGTATCTCATCCCCTGCTCTTCTGAATTTGCTTATCTAAAAAACTCCTAATTGTGGGCGCTTGGGTGGCCTAGACTAGTCTGTTGAGTGTCTGCCTTTGGCTCAGGTCATGATCCCAAGGGTCCTAGGATCGAGCTCCGCATTAGGCTTCCTGCTCAGTTCTGCCTGCCACTTCCCCTGCTTGTGCTCTTTCCCTCTCCCTCTTTCTGTCAAATAAGAAAATGAAATCTTTAAAAGAAATTAATAAATAAAAATAAAAACCCCTAATTGCATCCTCACTCTTCCTATGGCATCTAAAACTCTTCTGATGGAACTCTACCTGATATTCCCTTAATACCACGGACACTCTCAGACGTTCTCTTAGAATGTTAATATTCCCTGCGATTTCTTCCTTAGATCTTTCCTACTTTTTATCTCTACTCCAATCACTCTTAAAAATCCAAGATAGTATTTACAAGTAAGTGCCAAGTACTACAGAGTACTTAGCTCACTACTCTGTAGGGTGTCACGCTAAAGTCTCCCAAACAAGCTCTACCTGGTTTTCCCTTCTCCTACATCTTGCTTGTAGCTGCCATACTTTCTAACTTGGTGAGTAACCTCATCACCCATTGACCAACGTAAGAGGAAAGCTTTAAGCTTACCTTCCCAACTCATCACAGGCACTTTCCTCATTCCCATCTATATACCATATTCTGCCATACTGAATAAACTATTTCCTAAACATGCCATTTAAGGAAGCCAGTATTGTGCCTAGCAAGCCTGACATATCTAATGGACACCTACTCATCCTCCTCAGAGCAACTCAAATATTACCTCCAATTCTTCTGGACACTAAATATGTTTATCAAACTTCTGTCACTTATCGTTCTGCATTAAAACTGAATACCTATTCTTTCACTGGACTGTAAATCTTCTTCAGCTGGAACTGTGCCTTACTCATCTTTTTTCCCCACTACCTAGTACAACATGTATGGACTATGATTTGTATTCAGTATTTTTAAAATTAAATATGATTGATTCAAATGTATTTCAACAGTCAATGCAAGAATGGGCAAAGGAGAGAACTAAAACATAGTTTCTACCTTTGAGAAATGCAGAATCAGATAACAGGAATACATGGAGAGATATTTAGGTATTATAAAAATGTAGTAAGTACCATAAAAATATTACAGTACAAAGACAAAAGGGATTAGGCCTTTTCATCTGCTTATAGTAAAAACAAGCTAGAAGAATGATTAAACCCAGATCATAGGGTAGCAGATTAGGATGGTAGACAAGAAATTAAAATAAAGCCTACTTTCTCCAGTGTTCTGGAAAGTAGCAAAAACTACTATATAGATTGTATGTTAATCAACCATAAGATGTGTATGCATATACATGTACATATATACATAGTACAGCCACACTATTACAAGGTTGTATAATAAATATGTAAGAGTGACATCACATATTACATAATTAAAGTTGTATTTCAGCGAGAATACTCAAAGAAAATTTAAAGGTCATTCTTACCAACACAAATATTAAAGAGACAGGCTATGGCTCAGGAGATAGTCAACCATTTATATAATTATAAAATTACATATTATATATTAAAAAAACCATTATATTTAAAGGTATTTCTCATATTTTAACATTCAAGTTTCATATTAAAATGGCTGTCTCCAAATCTCTTTTTAGACATTACTTTACAATAGTAAGTACATGATGTCAATATTTAAGCACTTCTCGTTATTAATGCCACAAAAATTTTCCAAGTATCTGACTTAAGGAAGATTCAAACACCAAATTAGAGTACTTTTTTAAGTCTCTAATACAGTATTATTTTATAACTAGACTTTCTTAGGTACATATTGTAAAAACACATTCTTTGAGATACATAAAAATTTCTACAATCCAGCTATTTACAACATAGTACTATAGCAATTTAAAAGATAGATTAAACTCACCTGAGCTCCTATTGCACTTGTTAACTTGAAGATATACAAAACTATGTCTAAAAATGGCTGTAAATATTAAAAGGTAAAGAATTAAAAAGTAGATTGTATAGACTGAAAGCTAATAAAACATGATAAATATAAAATGCTATTTAACATTTAACACATAATTGTCAACATGCAGAGTTCCCACCATATATAATGTACTATAAACAGCATACAGACCAACAAAAACATAAAATAAACAGTTCTTATTCTCAAGAAACTTAAAACAGAGATAGCACAACCAAAGGCTACTGATAATCAAGTGGGAAAAACTTTCCATTTTCCAACAATTAAGGTAAGTTCAACTATGATAATTAACCATTAGAACTTAGTAATTTCTCAATGCAGTGTAAAAACAATGACTAAAAGGCACTGTATCCTCAAATCTACTACCAGCTTTCCAGGTTTCCATAGATCTACACCAATAAAATGAAAGGCTCTTCCTGTTTGTAACATTGCTTTAATTCTATTACTTTATCACAATATCCGTATGTTGAAATAATTGAATGAGCCTATAATTTTCTGATATAAAACTCACGCGTCTAGAACTAAGACATTAATATACTGCTCCTTACACATGGAGACAACTCAAATGACATATCAAAAGTTTATACATATTTTGAAGTGTTTTTAAAAAACCCCTATATTCTTTCACTTTAAGTCTAGAGCCATCCCTTTCTGTTGGCTTCTATTAAGATTAACCTGTTCTTTTTTGCCTTATAAATTATCAAAAAGATAGACATATTTATAAAATGTAAGTACATTTAAAAGTTGACAAAAATGACTCATCACTTAAGTCACAGTTAAAACAATGAGATATTAAAAACAGTAAAAATACTGTAGAACAGGGCCCACTACAATTATATTTTTCTCTATTACCAATGTGACAAGACCTGAGCTGTAGAGTTGCTCAAGTGTCAAGATGTAAGGAATACAAAACAGTATGTACAGAATTACACAAATATTTGTATATACACTCCCCTGGCCCTAGACACACATATACAACAAACGTCAAAATGTGGTAATGAATTAATCAATAATTTATAGTTGTCAGAATTCCTACAGTAAAGAATAAGTTAGCAAAGGCTTCTGGAAAGCTGAATAAAAAGTGTGGCATGAAGTGAAAAGGCATCCTACTAATGGGCCTGTCATGAGTGGGGGGATTCTTGCAGATCAACAGCACTTTTCTAAGAATTGCCTGTCCTCCCTCCAGCCACATGGTTGAAGCAGGAGCATGCCTCTTCTTACAGTGTGACCCAGACCCCTGGGGAGAGTTCTTTTGTCTCAGACTGGGTATCTGGATCAACTGTGGCCAGGGACAAAGATACTACTATAATTGGTCCACTTTGAGACAAACTCTCACCCCAGACCAAGAGCAGCCATGTGGATAGTGGTAGGAAACAGGGCCTCTGAGATGACGAGAGGAAGAAATGCTGGGTAGATGATCTCGGAGGTGCCCTGTACATGTCCCAGACAAGGCAGGAGGTAATGGCAAAGACGATGACTTCATGAGAAGACAACAGCAAAAGCTGTAAAGGGTGGTGAGACAAGATAGTACAAAAAAGAACTGAGGAAACTGGCAGGAAGAAACCTGGTTAGGGCCTATCCTCTGTCCCAAGAGCTCTGGCAGTATTCTGGGATGGCGGGGGTAGGGGGAGATAGTAATTAGAAAATGGAAATCAGCTAGTATCGTGGGAAGATTTTTGACCATTACTCAAATGATCTATTAGAATTAGAGATACTGAAGCACGGAAATGAACAGGAAGAGGTCCAGCCTAGTGCTACACATGTGGAACCAGAAACATAAACTGATGGTCAATTTCTAACAGCTGCCACAAGTCCACAAGTCAAGGGACAAAAATTCAAATTTCTGTTCTTTTCCTGAAATCAGCCTGCAAAATTCATACAAAATCTTTATAAGACACACTAAGTTGGCCAAAGCACCTCACAAAAATAATAGAGAAAATTAAACAACTGTAGTTAAAGCTATTATAACAACTCTAATTTTCTCAAAAAAGCACTTAGTAGTTATATGCTGTTATGTCCATCAAAACAATTCTATATAAATATGCTAAGATTCAAAACTGAACAAATCAACACATAATTTTTAAAAAGAAAATAGAGAAACTTACCTTACTAAGATTTGAATACAGATCAACTACACTGTTACAAAACTTTTCTACGTCTTGTGTAAGCAGCTGGTCTGGGTTGGCTATTCTGTTGTCCAGATTTCCCATTTTATAATATGTGAAAGCTCTGAAACAGATGGAAGAAAATGACATGAAAACTGAGGATTTTAAAAACAAAAAAATTCACATTCTAGCACACAGGGCAAATTCATAGAAATGGAAAGGTCTAGAGCTGGAAGAGGCCGTAAAGATTGTCCTTACTTTAAAGATAAGGAAGCAAGACCAGAGAAGGATGACTTGCAAATTAACCGAGGAGCTAGGATTAAAGTCTAAACTGCTGAGGTCTTTGCCTATGTGCTTCTGGGTCTAAGAAAATTTCCTTGAAAACATATCCAATACAAGAGAAAAACTTCTAGATCTCAATATCATCAACATTTCTATTCAGTTCAAGTATGTTTAATATAAAAATAGGTTATCACTTACTGGAGATACTCCTCATAGAGGTATTTAGTTAGTCTTACTCGGAAGCATAGTTTGAGCTCATTTAACCCAAACTTCAAGAAGTTGTTAACTACAGAGATCTGAAACAAACAAACACATATTACTGGCTTTGCTAAATTTCCATTCACAAAATTATTATTTATTGCTCTAGCATTGGCTCTGTCCCCAAATCCTATGACTTTTATAACTGATTGTCCAAATTGATAATGATTTGCTTCTGTTTTACTCAGAGTGTGCAAAGATACAAAGAGAACATCCCAAAGCAAATGCAATTGGCTCTACTATGCTGATATATTAAAACTCTACTTGAAACTCAATTTTTTAATATGTTAATAACATTAATTACGAGAAGCATCTTGACACTTCTTTTGTCAACAAATAAAAAGCCAAATGTCCCCTTTGGATTCAGTGTAAAGGAGTCCTGACATTTATGCTTGTATCTTCTGTTTCCTTCTATAAGCACTACAACCCTAGACAATGAATTCTATTTGCATTTTTAAAAAAAAAACTATAAAATTCATACCAACTAATACCATAATTTCTAGACTCATCTTTACTTCTTGTTCCCATCATTATATTGAAATTAAGTCTTCCATAGTTCCAAACTCAGATTTACATAAACATTTTCTCAAGAAAACAATGGTTGTCCACTGAATCTCCATCTCTTAATGACATCTACAATTCTCATCTCAACTTTTTCTAAAGTCTAAAAACCATGTACATGTATCCTCATGCTTTATTAAATTTCTGACATATTCTCTAATTAGCTGGAGTTTAAGTTTTTTACTCTCATATTTATAATAATAAAATTCTTGTAGTAGCAATAAAAGAAAGAACCAAGCTAAGAATATCACTTATGATTTAAACCAAACACTGACCTTTATTTTTAATAAATTCAGATACTAAATTCTAATTTTACTTAAATGACATCAGTGGTTCAAGTTACTCCAATAGTTTAGGGCCTAAAGCAATGGTTCCCATTCAGGGTGATTTTGCCACCACACCTACCCACGCCCTACCCTCCTCAGGACATTTGCCAATGTCCTCGAGATATTTGGGGTTGTCAAAACTGGGGGGAGGGGCACTACTGCCATCAAGTGGGATGCTACTAAACATCACAGAAACCCTGGCCTAAAGGTTAGAACAAAATAACACATATGGACACATCCACATATGTATACAATGAAACTAAACCCAATTTCATTCCTTTTTTACTATCTAGTAAAAAGGTTTACATTGCAAAATTCTGCTCTAAGTTATAAAACCAAACTTGAGATAGGAATTTGGTACCATAAATCTTTAAAGTAAACTTAAGCAAAAATCTCTGAAGATTCTAGGTAGATCCAAGTTTTTCCCTATGTAAAGATTTTTTAAAGAATTACACTTACGAGAGGCATGGCGGCGATGAAGTTGAATAAGTATCTCTTGAAATCTTTCTTGCTACGACCAATGATACCACTGCAAACCACCACATGCAATGCATTAGTTGCAAAAGAAGCAATATCGAACTCATAGAAAAGCTGTAAAGCTCTAAAATTACTCTTGGAAGTTTTTATTGACTCAAAAGATTCAGTAAGAAATAAAGATGCCAAAAAACATTTTCTTGCAGAAACGCGTTTCCAACTTTTGAAATCTGACATTTGAAACAGGCTTCTTGAACATCACTCTATGAATGGCAAAATTAAATAACAATGATTTCCTCAGTTCTTTTCCTTCATAAAAAACGGTAATTTAAAGACAGACTCATGCTGTTACAAAAGGGATTTAGATGGCGAAACAACTAACAACTTTATAGAGCCAGCAATGGGTTATTATGGATGAAATAAACTAGTATTTGTTTTCAAATATTTTAATACCCTGATTCTCATTTGTATGAACTAATGGCAGAGATAGCCCAATGACAGATCAGCAAACTCTCAGAGTAAAAGATCAAGAGTAAATATTTTAAGCTCCTGTGGGCCAGAAGAGCTCTGTTCCAATTACTGTGTTCTGCTATGGCAGAGGAAAAACAGCCAAGAATGAGACTAGCTGCATCCTAAAAACATTTTCCCAAACAGATGGCAGTGGGATTAGACCCATGGAGCCTTATCTGCTGACACTAGAACTAATCACTGGTCAGAGAGTAGACTAGTGGGGTTCCCCAGAGCCTCGGAATGGTTCTCTAGCTGCTTCAGATCTGTTAACACACTTCAACTAGACCAACTCCTCTTTCACCTTTTTAATGTATTTTACATATTTACCTGTTCTAAAAATATCCATTAAGAACTTATTTAAAGTTAAGAATTCTACTACTTTTTGAAAACCATTATATCATATAAGTAAAGGATCTCTGGGTACCATACATCTATGATCTTTAAAAAGATATAACTTATTTGATCATACACTCTTTTTTCAATAAGTGTCAGTAAAATATATTTTGAAAAGTATTGTGCTAAATGATTTAAACCTAGCTCCACATAGAGAAAAAGATATGGTACAGGATACGGAAATAAACTGATTTTTATGAGGGAGTAGGGGAATAATGCCAAGTAATGTTAGCTGGTGTTTTAGAGCAAAAAAAGATGCATGGTCAAATAAGTTTGAGAAAACCTGGGTTAAACAAAACTAACAAATGTCTTTTTCAAAGACCTCAAAGACCTTAACATAACATAAAACTTGTGCATTCAAACTCTCTGAAAGGGCTTTATAGCAGGTATCATTTCCTCTGTCATGGCTGGCATTCCTTGGAACATACTCTGGGAAATGCTACTTCTGACGGATAGAAAAATCTGTAGTCCAATTTTGATAGAACTGCTAAACAATTGTTTTTAAAAAGTTTAAGTTGAGCTAGAAAATACCTAAAACTGAACCACATAAAAATGTTTTTTCTAGAAATCAGAATATTAAAAACAAGAGCACTTAAGACAGTACAAAAAGTTTAGAGGTTTAGATTAAAATTGTTTGAACTAAACTTCACATAAAACCAAAGTGCTTTTAGTGCTGCCCAAGCTGTGAAACACGCAAAGATTATAAAGCTTGGTGAAGCACATGCTATCATTCAGCAACAGTTTACCATTGGAGTGGCAGCTATAAATTTAAAAAATGGTTTCTTGAATAAAGTCTTATTTCTGCTTATTATTCCGCTGCAAAAGAAAAATAATAATAAAGAGTAATTTTACAGTTTGTATCATATTACTTCCAAAACACATAAGGATCTTTATAAAAGATGATTTCGTGATTTTAAAATGCTTGTTGGCAAAAGGCTGGAAATAAAATATATCTTTATAAGTACATTATAACAGCAACAGGTAGGAAGGATTCTCCTCCATATCATGGAAATTTCCAGTGTCTACCTTGAAGAAAGAAGTCTGTCCCATTAAAATTTGCCCATATTCCAAAGTCTTTAGCCACCACTAACAAATAAGCCAAAAAGATGTAAAGGATATTAAAATGTACATTAAGGACCAGAATGAGTTTCTTTCAGACTTTTTTTTTTTTAAGCAGAAATAGATGAATCTAAACCTTTTTGGAAAAAGCAGAAAGGAAAAAAGCACAACCAATTTATAATGTAGCTTTAGTAGCAAGTTAGAGCAATGTGCTGTTTTTCAAATAAAACTGTTCCAAATTATGAATTCACAATGTTTAAAAAATGTTAAATTTAACTAAGTATCAAAGATTTCATACACAGAAGCTCAAAAATACTTATGAAGGAGAAAGTTAACAAATTATTTTAAAATGATTGCTTCACAATTGATGAATATGGGTTACGAATATATGAAAGTGGGGCATCAGGGTGTCTCAGTAGTTTAAGCATCTGCCTTTGGCTCAGGTCGTGATCCCAGGGTCCTGGGATCAGGCCCCACATCAGGCTCCCTGTTCGGTGGAGAGTCTGCTTCTTCTCTATCCTTCCCCACTGCTCATGCTTGATCTCTCTCTGCTTCTATCAAATAAATAAAATCTTTAAAAAAAAACTTTCTTTAAAAAAAACTTTGCTAAAAAAAAGAGTATATGGAAGTTTTTTACTGTTTCTGTACTTTTCTGTAAGTTTAGTAGTATCAAAATAATGTTTTTTAGAAACTCTACTTTTTTTTTTTTTTTCAGTTTTTCTTTATGTCATATCTAAATTTTAAAACTGGGTACCCAATGGGGTGCCTGGGTGGCTCAGTGGGTTAAAGCCTCTGCTTTTGGCTCAGGTCATGATCTCAGGGTCCTGGGATCAAGCCCTTCATCGGACTCTCTGCTCGGCAGGGAGCCTGCTTCCCCCTCTCTCTCTGCCTACTTGTGATCTCTCTCTCTCTGCCAAACACATAAATAAAATCTTTAAAAAAAAAAAAAAAAAAAAAACCTGGGTACTCAACATATTGATTACTCTAGTAAAATTATAGGTTGGCTCATGCTCCTCTCGGCAGTGCATTTTTTCCAGGGCATTTAAGACTATGAGAAAATTAAAATCAGCATCTATTCAATTTAAGTTGGAAATGCCTAGTTTAGAAGAGTATTATTCTTTTGGATTAAAAAACATGAAATCATAAAATGTGAAAAGTAAAATTTAAAAAATAAACCATTCTTCTACACTCTACCAAGGTTGTAGAAGGTTCTTTATATGCAATATGTGACTTTCTACACAGATAGCTAATATGATGATTATAGTAGATATAAACTGCATATTTTTGTTATTAACAAAATATATTTTGTATAAATACATTATATATATATTATATATATAATACATTTATATTTTATATTGTTGGGGGATCCCATATCTTTATTAATAGATAGGGTACTTAGATAATAAAGTTATCAAAGGAAAAAATATAAAATTTTATAATCATATAAAAAAAAGGACATACATGTCTTCTCTACCGTATACAAAGGACTCAAATTACTTATGCACACAACTTATATAAGCAGAACCTAGCAGTAAAATTGATCTTCCAAAGCTGATATGCTAGCAGCAACCAATAAACACTTCTTATGTTTATAACAAATTTCTTGGAATTTCTAAGAGGATTCCTCACTAGGGCACATACACAAAAATGACCAGACTCTCTTCAAACACCATTCAGGAAGACCAACAATCAGTAAGTCCTCAAGTTGGCTTCTAGCAAGTTTTTTAGCCCTTCATTATTATTTTTTTTTAAAGATTTTATTTATTTTATTTGACAGAGAGAGAGATCACAAATAGGCAGAGAGGCAGGCAGAGAGAGAGGGGGCAGTCAGCTCCCTGCCAAGCAGAGAGCCCGATGGAGGGCTCGATCCCCAGACCCTGAGACCATGACCTGAGCCGAAGGGAGAGGCTTAACCCACTAAGCCATCCAGGCACCTCCACCCCTTCACTTTTAAAGACGAATAGACAGGGAAAGAGTGACAGACTTAAGGAAAGCCTCTAAAATGAACAAAAAAATGAGAACAAAAAAAACAAGAAAAAACACAAACAATGCAGGAAGCTTAAAAAAAAAAAGCACACACTTGCAAGAATGACTGCTCTAAAAATGCACATCTATACAAAAAGATAACTCTTAGAAATAAAATGATGACCATATACATTCACTGGATGATAAAGTAAAAAGAAATTTCCTAGAAAATAAAATGTCAGAGATGAAACAGTAGGGAAATTATAAGATAATCATCTGATTATCTTATATCTTGAGTTCCAACACTCAAGTAATAAAGATTACAGAAAAAAATGAAGAAAAAAAAGAGAGGAAGAATTTTTTAAAAGCACAAGAAAACTTCTCAGAATGCAGAATGAGTTTCTCAATTGAAAAGAGCCCACCTAGGCCCAGCACAGTGAAAAAAAAAAAAAAAATCACAGCAACATTCAGTAAAAATACTAAACACCAGCAATACACCAAAACAACAACAAACGATCATAAAAGCTTCCACAGGGGGCTAAAAACAGACCCACCATTAAGGAAGGGCAAGCAGCACAGAAGTGGACCTCCATACCCAATGCAGCAACTAGACTAGCAGTGGTTAACCATGGCTACACTTTAGAATCACCTGGGATATCTCAAAAACTAATGACTAATTGAATCAGGATCTCTAGGGGGTGGGCCCAGGTATTAATGGTTCTCAAAATTCCCCAGATGATTCTAATCATCCTGCAACCAAGGCTGAGAACTGCTGAGCTCTACAGAAGACAACAGGGTGATGCTTTCAAAATTCTAACAAAAAATGGTTTCCAAGTTGGATTGTATAAATATAGCTAAACTATCAACCAAATATAAGGGTTCAGGTCTCAAAAATTTACTTCTATTGTGCCCTTTCTCAGAAAAACAATGTACATGCCAAAATGATAAAGTAAATTAAGAAAAAGTAAAACAGAGGTTTCAGAAAACAGGTTATTTAATGCACAAGAGAAAGATACAAGAAATTCCCAAGATGGGGTGTCTGGGTGGCTCAGTGGGTTAAACCTCTGCCTTCAGGCTCAGGTCATGATCTCAGGGTCCTGAGATCGAGCCCCACATCGGGCTCTCGACTCAGTGGGGAGCCTGCTTCCCCTCTCTCTCTCTCTCTGCCTTCCCCTCTGCCTACTTGTGATCTCTGTCAAATAAATAAATTAATAATCTTAAAAAAAAAAAAAAGAAACTCCCAAGATCATAATTAAAGCAAATTCAAAGTGGACTGCTCTTTAGTTGGCTTAAGGTGCAATCAGTACAGATTAGGGCAGGAAGACAAGAAACTAACAAGAGGTATAGGGTGCAGTGGTAATAGACAAAAATCAAAAGATCACCTAGTGTGTATGACCATATTACAATACTGAGAAGATGTTACAGTGTTGTCAAATAAGCTTAAGCGGAATTAGTAAGAAGTAGGCAAAGAACTAAGGTACACAAACAAAAATTTGCAATTTTCAAACGCCAGGAAAAACAAAAAGTTGTTTATCAAAGAAACTACCAAAGTACAGCATGTGGCTCAGCAGTAAACAGGAAAAATCAACAGGAAAAATCACGTAAACAATAAATTCTAAGGACAAAAAATGCGATAAAACAACTTAAGAGGATGAGCATGGTCATGGGTAGGAATGTAAAAGAGCTAATTCTCATCTTTCAAAGTAGGAAATAAATGCATACTCTCTAAAACTGAAAAATTTAGGACAATAAACAAGTTACATTGAAATACAGAGGTACAGATGAACAGTAAAAAGAAAACAACTTGCTCCAGGAATGGCAGTTACAAGTACAAGAATGGGTTAGAGAAGTGATGTGTTTCCAGTAACACTATTTGACATTAAGCTGTGTTCATGTATTCCTTTTTAAGCTGTTCACATATTACTACAATTAGGAAAAAAAAAAAAAAAAAGCAGGGCACTGACCACAGGTTTCAGGGAGAGCCGTATTAAATACAAGAGCCTGCACAATTACACGTGTTCTGAGGCATGTAGTTAGGGTTTTAATCCTATGCAAATAACTTTCTCTATTTGCCAAGAGAGATGAGTCAGAAAACATGTGCATAAAGCGTTCTTCCTCATCCACAAGTCAAGAATATGAGGGGGGAAAAAAAGCACTTTATTTCAAAATTTGGGAGCATTCAAAAATTTTAAGTAGTGTCTTCAAAAAGTTATTAGATTAAGTACTTTAAGAAATTTTCTGATAAAATACTGCATGTCAGGAAAGAGAATTCCAAGAAAAATGTTTTACTCTAACATTCAAATTGGTATCATCGGGAACAAAATCTTTAACAGATAAATGTTAATATCCCAACTGCTACTATAAGTTTTTAAATTCAAAATTATCAATTATAATGATAATATGTACGAAGACTATAATGAAAAAAAATGTACAAAGCATTACCTTCAGAAACTGAAGGAAATGTCTACAAATTGTTTTTTTCCTTCTAATAAACATTCTCAATATGATTCTCTGAAGTGCTTTGATATTTTCCTCCAAATTATCTCATTAATTTTAGTCATCCTACTTGGTGATTTTTTTAACCCTTGCTCCAGCAATTTAATTTGTTTCCTTGTCCCTAACTCTCTAAAACTGTCAGCTCTGCAGGACTTGGTACAAAGTCTCTCCTGTTCCCCAGTATATCCCTATCACAGAGTAGCAGGATACCTGGCACATGGGAGACACTCAATAAACATCTGTTAAGTAAATGAACAAATACATAATTTGACTTAAATATTTATACCTAATTGAGAATCTAATTTTTGCTTAAGATAATGTTAAATATGAGACAAATCAGTATTTTGTACATATAGGAGGAAGGTGAATAGAAAAGTACCTTTCAATGAGTGTCCCATTTTGAATCATCCAAACATCACAATATGTTCGAGACACCAGCATAACAGCAATAAGTATCAAGTAACCTGTCTAAAATAAACCAGGTATAGTAAATTAAATAAATGCATTTTTAAAAGTTAAAAGAAACATTACCTTGGCAAAGATTTTTTTATTTCTAAATTCAAATCTTTATTCTAGCTTTAATACAATGGCTGACATTTTATGTATAGGCCATTTTTAAATATAATTTTAAAAGAATTTAAAAATATAATATAAATGAAAAAGACTTATACATCATTTAATCTAACTTTCTCTTCCAGAATTCAAAAGTGAATCCCAGGCAGGTCAAATAATTTGTCTTCCTACAAATAATTTGTCTTCATACTAGAAGGTAGTAGTATAACTTCAATTACCTGAATCACAGTGTACTGTGATTGTCTCAGATTTCTAATATAGAAGTCTAAAACAAAAAATGATAGTAACTATTAATACACAGTTAAGCAAATATTGAAGACTAAATTGTGCCTAATGCAATAAACTTGGTTCAGTTTGTTGGAAAAATCTCTAATACTGCCCCTGCCCTCAATTTTGTGATGAAAATTTATACACAGAAAATGAGAAAACAGCATAGTAGGTAAGTATATTTGCATCACTTTGTGAAACAAGTGGCAGAATAGGAAGGCCTCAGTGGCAGAAGAGGATTATGATGTTAGAAATATATTAAACACACCAAGTAAAACAAAAGAGAGCATGACAATTATGAGTTAAAAAAGATAAAGGATTTAATGAGAAATAGGAAATAGACTGAAACCATATGAATAACAGTACTGCATATCCAGCAGACTTTAGCAATAATAAACTACTGCAAGTCTCTAGGTAGAACAAAATGTTAAAAAGTGTCATTTTGACATTACTTAAGCAATGCTGTGGAAGATGGATTTACCAAGGGGAAAAGATGAGAGGCTGAGTCAGAAGTCCATTCTCTCTCTCTGAGATGGGAACCTATCCTCTAACCTCTAACACACACACACACACACACACACACACGCATTCAAAGCTGACCCTATTCAAATCTTCTAAATTGGAAGAATAATGACCTTAAGATACAAGCTAAAGTCAGGGAAGAGGGCATGTAGCAGCAGGGACATTTGCTGGATAACATATTTAAACTCAAAATGATGGTGCTGCATGGCAACTGCAACTATTACTTATGTAACTTTTGCAAAACAAATATTTTTGTTAAAGATGAAGGTACTAGAAGTATAGTGCTGTAGGTGTAGTCGAGGCAGGGAGTCATAAACACAGAATAATGAAGCCACAAGAAAAGATAATGTCAAAGAAAGCTTCTGTGACTGATGATAGGTGCTACCCCAAAGTCAGCCAGAAAACAAAGATCCCATCTTCCTACTCTAGGCCCTGTTTGAAAGTTAGGTATTCAACTGGCAACAGAAGAACCTCTTAATTGTAATAAGCAGTATCTGTAGATGTCACTTTAACTGTAATACTAACTTTTAATTCAGACCTTAAATACAGTCTCAATCCTAAATTAATCATTTGACATATAAAGGTAACACCAGACAAAGATTGCTTATTTTGCCTTGATTTTCTGCTCTGTTTAATTTTTCCTTAAAATAAGTACCAACTTTACTTGTCTCAGCAAAATCTGGCAAACTTTGATTACTGACAATCCTGAAATGCCTTTCTACAAAGGATGGCCTTAGAATCACTACTATTTCCATGATGAATGGGTTTGTGAAATATGTCAGAAACCAAAGAACTGCACTGATTTAGGCAGCCCCTCACCTCATGATATGTATGAACTTCCATTTATTCGTATGCAACATTATCATTTCTCTATTTCCTAAATTGGTTAGTCTCTCTATCCCTACTTCCAATCTTCTGTCATTTCTATGAGAGTTTATTTCTAAGTGAAACCCCCAGTAAACTGAGGTTAAACTTGGATTTTTATAATTCTCAAAGATCATGTGTAAAATGACTCTGCAGCATGGCTGGGCCTAGAGAAAGCTGGAGATTGGCCAAGTTAGGGCCTGGTATCTCCCTTACTAACTCCCAGAGATCTATCCAATATCTCATATTCATTTTATACTCAGCAAACCCCTGCTAAAGTCAAATGAGCACTGAACTCTTAATGGATTAAGAGGGGAATATATAAATCTTTCCAGAGAAGATCGTATTTTAAACAGGAATTCTTCAATCAGGTGGGTTGTAGAAAGAAAAAACTTAAAGAAAATAATGAGCATCAAGCTATTTTTTTTTTAAGATTTTTTATTTATTTATTTGACAGAGAGAGATCACAAGTAGGCAGAGAGGCAGGCAGAGAGAGAGAGGAGGAAGCAGGCTCCCTGCTGAGCAGAGAGCCCGAATTGGGACTCGATCCCAGGACCCTGAGATCATGACCTGAGCCGAAGGCAGCAGCTTAACCCACTGAGCCACCCAGGCGCCTCAAGATATTTTTTTAATTAGTATCTGTTTTTGTTGGAGGGAGGGGACAGATGTCACAGACATGAGGTCATGAAAGCATAGAGTACAGAGTCTGACGACAAAATTGCAAACTCTTCTAAACAGATGATAGTGAAAGAAAGATCAAAGTTAGGTTGTGCTTTACCCTACAAGGAAAAAAAGAAGACAAATGCTTTTATTAGGGTTTTAGAAAAAAGACTATTATGAAAACAAGAAGAGGCGAAAGGACCAATTAAGAGATGATGATAATCCAGGTTAAGAAAACTACAGTGAGAACAGTAGGAATGGAAAGCGAGACTAATTCAAGAGAAACACAAAGAGAAAGTATTTAAAAATAAAGAAGAGAGCAGATTTAAAAAGTCTTGGTGTGATTTCATTTTTATTAAAATATATTCTGGACACTGAAATACTGATAGAATTTCTGAGTGAGAGGTTAAGAGGCACCAAGAAGGAAAAAGAAATCTATCTGCATTTTCTAATTTTTCTTCAAGGAAAACGTATTATCTCTATCTTATTAGGGGGAAAAAGTTATTAAATTATGTTTTAGAGGCTGGTAAGGGTGGAATCTACAAGCCATGATGCAGAAATGAGGGAGAAAGAGAGCAAGTCCAGTGTGATAGGGAGATATGGGTTCTCTTTGGGGATTACAGTACTTTGGGAATATCTTATCTTTTTGTTGCTATTAATAGATGGTAAGTCCAATGGTTTTTAAAATTGGAACAATGGAAAACATTACATTTCAAGAAAATAAATTTGGCAGAGAAGTTAAGAAGGGAAGCTTCTTTGAAGTGAGAACAATGAACACTACAATAACCATGTTAAGAATGTTCAGAACGAAAAATGACCCAATACCAGTGGCTGAAAGGATGAAGTATGGGAAGGAAAGAGACAAAGGTGATGATATTTCTGGTTCTACAAAAGGTGATTAAAGATGGAGAACACAGCATTATCTTATTTTTTAATCATTAAAAGTACTCCTCAGATAATGATAAAGATAATCTTGATAAAAGGGCAAAGGAAAAGATAATAAAAACTTTATTCCTAAAACCAGTTCACCTCCTGAAAATACTGGAAGAATTTATATATCATTCTGGGTATCTCAAAACATATTTAATCAAATATGAAAGAACAACCTTCAAACATATTCCATATCAATGTGACTTATGAAGATCTCAATGTAATAAAAAGGTTTGTCTTTCTAAATTTAATCTTGTTTTTATTAATAGAACTTAGTTATAATAAAACAACACCATTTAGAGTAGCTGCACTGAAGTAGTCTAATATTTCAAATAAAATATAATGAGATCCTATTTCATAAACAAGAGGAAAGAAACTATTTAAAATCTGGCACCAAACAACAAGGGTACTTGCAAGGATAACAGACAATTTAAAGAAAAAAATTTAGTAGTCTTTATTACCTACACAAAAAACATCTGATCTGTAGTATAACAAAAGCTTTATAATTTTATTGTTCTGATCTCACGTGAGCTTAAAAGTTAGACACTTAACATTATAATTCAAGACTTACCTCCTTACAAAATGTTCTAGGAACCATGATTTTCAGAATCCGTGTGAGTCTTAAAAAAAACACCTTGTCCACCACGGCTCGCTCTTTTTTCCCCTCTTTCTACATTAAAACAAAAAAATTAAGATATTTATAACAAGAAATATTAAAGAACCACATTCACCTAAGTCAATAATAACAACTATCAAAATGGATATTGCGTTTAGAGAGTGCTAACTTGCACTGCTCTTCAAATATGCTTTCAAGAAAGTAAGATGTTATCAAAAACTAAATAAGGAAGTGAGAAGTTCTGGGGCCATGCAAGTATCTGGGAGATGAATACTGCAAGCATTAGAAACAGCAAGAACAAAATGCCAAGGTATAAGCTCATTTAATTGCTTGAGAAGCAATAAAATGGCCAGTCTGACTGGAACTATAAAGCAAGGGATGGTAGCAGAAGATGAGATCAGAGAGATACTACATCGGAAATGTTAAGTACTTACTGACCGTTTATTATCCACTTCCTGATTAACAGCAGAATGTTTTTAAAATCCTGAACAGGAATTTTCCTGATAGTAATTACTGGAAACATTTAGATTCCTAGATTTAGCATTTAGCATTTTCAGTATGCAATCTACCAATTCACTCTCTCTTCTTCATAAACTCAAAGACAGACAAGGTTTCTTCACTCCTACAGCTCACATTCTAGCAGGATAAATACAGATAAAAATAAACCAATAAGCTGTTACAGATACACTAGGTAGGGCCATGAGCAAAAGACTGATTCAGACAGGATGACAAGCCAGAGTTCTTTGGGGAGGTGATATTTAAGCTGAGACATAAATAAAGTGAAGCCATGTGAGAACCTCAGGGAAGGAAGGTAGTCAAGCACAGGGAACATCAAGCACAAAACCTAGTGTCGAGAATAAATTTAGAGCACACACTGAAGAACAAGACAGTAGAATTGCTAAAACAATAAAAATGAGAGAAGCTGAAGAGGTTGACAAGACCTACAAAAGACAGACCCTTGAAACCACAGTAAAGATTTAAAGTTTATTTAGTCAGTGTAGTGGGAAACTTAAGAGAAACTACCAGAGAAACTTAAGAGCAGTAATTAATCTTATCACCCTCTTATTCCTTTCTTTTGAAGGAATAAGAAAAAGTGACATAACTTGGACATGTTAGAGGCTATTTACTTCATTACACCTGAACTGTTTAGAAGAACATAGAGGAGAAACTTCTTGCAACAGGCAACAGACACGAGAAGGATGCGATCCCCCTATTGAGATCCTCCCCCAACTCCTATAATCACAATTCACTTATTTGTTAAATACTATGCACCTGATAAATACCCATGGTTTAGTAAATTCTGTAATTAGATAAACTTTAGTGTAAGTTTTATCTAAGTTGAGGAACCTGAAATGAATAGTTTGTATACTGAATTAGAACAATAATAAGCTACCATCTATATGTCAGACACTTTGCTAAGTGCTTTATATTTATATGATCCTAACAGGCACTGAATGCATTACAGATTCATAGATCAAGAAGTCAGAAGGCATTGTGTGTGTAGAGTTAGATCAGGAAGACTAAGGTAAGAATCAGTCTATCCTGTAATTCTTGTAACAGAGTTCAGGTCTTTGAAACCTTATGAAGGTTGCAAACCTCATCCTACTGAATTAGAGGCCCAGTTAGTTCAATCACACATGCATGTGTTCCTTCATTCATTCAATAAATATTCCCAAGCACTGTTCTGAATGACAGGAACACAGTCCCAGGCACTGTTTTGAATGACAGGAACACACCAGAAATTGAAACAGGCCAAAAGCACTACTCACAGTATATTTACTTCAGCCTATTTTCTTCAAGCCAAACACTACAACTTCAACCAAAATCCCCCCTTTTACTTCCCCAAACCGAGAAAATACAGGAAGAAAACAAAGCAAGGCAACAGATACCAAGTACCTTTAAAAAAAAGAAAATTAAACTTCAAGATTACTTTTACTAGTTTCAAGTTTTTCCTATCACTGCCTTCCTACCTTACCCCACTGCACATGTAATGAACACCCTTGAATAGACAGAGTAATAATAAATAAAATGGCCACCTTCTGACTTAAACAGAGGATTACCTACTTCTAGCATCTAACTGCTTTCAAGAAATGATCTAGGGAAAACAATGAAGAAGGTTTAAAAAAGGTTATAAGAAAGTCACATTGAAGGAATTTAAAATATTAACTGCTACATGCTATGTAATTCTTCCTCCTCTTTTATTTCTATTCCTATTGTCATCACTTCTAAATCACAAACTGTCTGAAAGCCTGACTTGATTTCCATTACCTTCCAGGCCATGAAGGAATTGCATATATGTTTCCTAAAGTCATTACAGCATATTCTGCAAAGAAACACCTGGACTAGAGGGCTGGCTCAGAAAGGATGAAGAAATGCCATGACACTCTACCATTCTTTTTTTTTTTAAAGATTTTATTTATTTATCAGAAAGAGAGAGAGGGGGAGAGAGAGCGAGCACAGGCAGACAGAGTGGCAGGCAGAGGGAGAAGCAGGCTCCCCGCTGAGCAAGGAGCCCGATGTGGGACTCGATCCCAGGACGCTGGGATCATGACCTGAGCCGAAGGCAGCTGCTTAACCAACTGAGCCACCCAGGCGTCCCGACACTCTACCATTCTTGACACTAATAAAATTCTTATCTGAAACCAAATCTAACGGAGAGTACCTACAGAGACAGTACATTTCATAAACACTACTAGCCTCTCCAATGAATTCATTTTAATTTCACAACTGACTTTCCTCTACCTGTGAACTTTCCAGTATTTCTTTAAAAAATTAAAAAAAAAAACACTTTAAGGATATAAATTTAAAATGTAAACTACAGAAAAAGCAAATCATTAGATAAAGACAATTTAAATAGTTAAAGAAATACTGCAAACAGAAAATAATGTGCCTAACATTCAGGAGGCAACAAGGTCAAAGGGCAAAGATAAGTTCCTATTGATGTGTCAATCCACTTAGAAAAGTGAGATGAACTAGAATGGATTGAGAGAGACCTTTGAAACAACAAATAAAAAGCCATATGGAACTGACAAGAGTATAAGCATTCCTGTACATTGCTGGAGAAAGTGTAAATCAACACAACTATTAGGTAGATCTATAATAGCACCTATTATCATGGTTTTTTTAAAACTATTTTTCTTATTTATTTGAGAGAGAGAGAGAGCATGAGAGGAGAGAGGTTAGTGGGAGAAGCAGACTCCTTGCCAAGCAGGGAGCCCGAAGTGGGACTGGATCCCAGGACTCCAGGATCATGACCTGAGCCAAAGGCAGTTGCTTAACCGAGTCACCCAGGTGCCCTATCAAAATGTAAAACGCACATAGACTGTAAAATAACTCAGCAAATTTACTTTAAGGTACTTATCCTACTGGTATTCCTGCACATATGCCTAAACACATAAATGAAAAACATCTGCACACTATTTATATTATCATAAAAATCAAAAGCCTAAATATGCATCTATAATGAAATTCTATAAACTATACAAAATTTATGAAATGAAAATTCTACACAATAAAAAGGAAGCAGCTCCTATTTATACAACAGAATTCTGTCAAACCGTTAAACTGACTAGATCTACAGCTATCAACATAAACATTAACATAGGACCTAAAAAATATGCTGAACGTAGAATGATACTTACCATGATCAACTTATAAAATTTAATAAGCAAAATAATTCTACCTATATGGTTTATGAAGACTGGGGCGCCTGGATGGCTCAGTGGGTTAAGTGTCTGCCTTAGGCTCAGGTCATGATCTCAGAGTCCTGGGATCAAGCCCCGCATCAGGCTCTCTGCTCAGTGGGGAGCCTGCTTCCCCCCCCCCCCGCCCCCGCCACCGCCTGCCTCTCTGCCTACTTGTGATCTCTTTCTCTCTGTCAAATAAATAAATAAATAAAATCTTTAAAAAAATTATTCTAAAAGTTATACAAACATACACACACCTCATCAGTATAAAATATGCACAGGAATGCTAAGTTCCCCATCTAAGTTTATAGTTCCCCAGCAGTGTTTATTTTGAATTTTATATCATGTATACTACCATCAAAATTAAGTATTTTTAAATCCAGTCAACTACCTCTTTACACTACTAACTCTATTAAATCTTTCTCTCCTTCCTAAATCTCATGTCTTGTGAAAACTTTACCATCTCACCAAACATTATAAAAAAGTTCAATAAAAAAAAATCCCTTTTTATCTGTCTGTGCTCATAAATAACACATTAACTATAGAAAAATTAGAAAATTCTGATTAGCAAAAATAAGGATCCTATACCTACCATTTAGAGATACCAACTGTTAATATCTGGCACATAATCCTACCAGATTTCATTTTAGCATATACGTGTATATGTGTATGTACATTCACTTCCTATAAATTCTGCAAATGTGCTGTAAGTGTACATACCATATTATATCTTCTTTTTGTCCAAAATTTAATCTAACCTAAAGTTATCTTGCTCACACTATGCAATGAGCAAATAAGTATATGCTAAAAGAAGTTGTACAAAAAATAGAATTAAAAAAAAAAACATCACTGGATGAATTTAGTTGTACTGACAAGTTTTAATGATGCCCTAGAACTTGAAGATTTGATAATATGCAGATAGTAGCTATAACTAAGATAATTAAGGTTTGATTACTCAGATATAATTTAGGTAAGAGAGATTATGAAAATGGAGATATGCCAGACACGAAGAAAAGCATCCCTTGTCCCATTTTTCAAAGCCAGAGAAAAAGATCACAGAAACTAAAGAACAGCAATTTTCTTATCAATCTCCACGATATTCAGAGAACAGACATTATATGGAGGATGTAGAAAGATTTAAGAGACACTAAACACTAGAAGCTAGCATGAGTTTCCTAGGACTAAGTCATGTCCTTCTTTTTTAAGGATATTCACTGACATGTATACGCTAAGCTCCACAGGGGCAGGGACTTATATTTATATCTGCTATACACCCAGAGCCAAAACCAATAACTAGGCATTTAGGAGGGTTCAATCAATATTTGTTGAGAGAATGACTTAATGAAAGAATTAATAAATTACTCAAGGGTTTGAAGTTTCTTATAAAATTACTGTGGTCCTTAATAAGAAATATGAACCAGATTTTGCTATGTTGGATATAATCATAACCAAATAAACCATAACTAAAAATAAGCAAGCAAACAAAGATTAAGAGATGCCAGAGTCATTTCTTTGGTCCTTTACACAGTCAATATTATCAGCAATCGTGAGGAAAAAATAGAAGGCCAATTTAAATTATGGATAATGACCTCTACTAACATACTAGATGCTAGAATTACATTCAAAATTACACTAACAGTACAGACATACTAGAGTATAGACTATTAGTACAGATCCAATAAGCTGCCATATATAGGAATAAACTAATGTTTATTCAAAACAAATCAAGTGAGTTACCATATGAACCAGCAATTCCACTCCTGGATATATACCAAAAGAAATGAAAACACAGGTTCACACAAAAACCTGCATATGAATGTTCATAGCAGCCTTATTTATAATAGCCTAAAAATGAAAACAACCTAAATTTCCCTCAATTGACAGATGGATAAATGTGGTCAATTTATACAAAGGAATATTATTTGGTAATAAAAAGAAATGAAGTATTGATACATGCAACAACACAAATGGACCTTAAAAACATCATGCTAAGTTAAAGCCAGGGACTAAAGACCACATATTATCTGACTCTTTTTATAGAATATGTCTGAGGTAGGCAAATCATAGAAACAGAAAGCAGATTACTGATTACTAAGGACTAGGAAAAGAGGGCAATAAGGAGTGATTTTTAGTGGGCATGGAATTTATTTTTGGGAAGATGAAAATCTTCTAAAATTAGTTAGCCGCACAACTCTTTTGTGAATACACTAAAACCACTGAATTGTATTCTTAAATGGATAAATTTTATGGTCTTTGAACTCTATCTCTGTAAAGTTGTTATTAAAAAGAAAGAAAGATATCAACTAATGAATACAGTTACAGGCAATCTGCCAACATAGTTGTTCATCAGATACTTGAAGGTTATAATTTATAATAACTCAACTCAATGTAAACAGCAGTTAGGGCTAAAGAAATAAAAGCAATTTTAGGTTGAATTTCAGCAATATGGCTTTTATAACAAGATATTTGTAATAGTGCTGATGTTTTCCATCCTAGTCAGACATCTGGACAACTATGTTCTAGACTAAAAATAATGTCTAGGGAAACTAAGCAGTATAAGTCCTTAAAAATATATACAGAATTGAAAAAGGACTGGAAACCATGACAGATTAAGAAACTTGAAGGAATGAGGGGCTGCTTAGCATGGATAAAAAAAGACTCAGAAGATACAACTATCTTCAAACAATATGAGAGTCAATTAGAAAAAATAGAGCAGTCCTGTCCTATGTGGCTACAAAAGACAAAAATAGAATCAATCACTAAGAGGGCAGAGGGGAAGATTAATCTCATCATGGGCTAGAACTAATATGGTAATGGTTGCCTCCTAGTGGTACTTCTTCATCAAATGAACAGATTCAAGTAAATATTACAAGTCACCTATCAAGGGATCCTATTTCAAAAAGAACTGCTATAATATACAGTGGAGTAAAGATAATAGTTAAGTTCCCTTCTAATTCTAAAATTATGATTCAAAATTATTTAACAAGGAGTGCCTGGGTGGCTTAGTATATTGAGCCTCTGACTCTTGGTTTCACCTCAGGTCATGATCTCATGGGTCTGGGATCGAGCCCCTAGGGGGCTTTGCACTCAGTGAGGAAGTCTGCTTGAAGATTCTCTCCCTCTGCTCCCCTACCATGCTCACGCATGGGCTCTTTTCTATCTCTAAAATAAATAAATAAAACTTCAAAATTATGTAACAAAATAAATAAAATAAATACATGAAATCCCAAAGAATCAAGTACTTAAAATTTTACCTCATTGTTCTGTAATGGTGGTTTTCCATTTTTCTTACTGTAGAGAAAAGAAAAGAGAGCTTTATTTGCAAACTGTTCCCATCATAAAAATTATTTTAAGATATCAGAAGAATACACCAAATTCTCCAAGTGAATTCCTTCTTTTTCATATCATACAGAGATAGAATATATTAAATATAGGGCACCTGGGTGGCTCAGTCAGTTAAGCATCTGCCTTCAGTTCAGGTCATGATCCGGGGTCCTGGGATTGAGTCGTGCATTGGGCTACCTGCTCATCAGGAGTGTGCTTCTCCCTCTGCCCCTCCCCGCACTTGTGCTCACTCGCTCCCTCTCTCTCTCCCAAAAATAAGTAAAATCTTTAAAAAAAAGAATATATTAAATAAAATAGTCCACTTGTCCCTTACTCAATATTATTTATAAAAAGTGCCTAATAAATATTAACTACTACCATATCAAGCATCATATTAGTAATTTTTAATACACATACACTCATTTTACAAATTTCCCCATGGAGAGGTGGAATCTATTTCTCTATCTTTGAATCAAGGTTTGGCCATGTGAACTGCTTAAGTCAATGGGATATAGCAAACTGATGCAAGCAAGGGGTTGAAAATGTGCATTGGGCCCTCTCTCTCTTGTTGCTTGGACTCTTCTAGCCATGTGAGCAATCCCAGGTTAATAGCCTAAAGCAGGGAAGACCATGTGTCATTCCACATTACAAATTTAAAAACTGGCTTGGTTAGTGGTATGGTTCATGCTACTCAAAATGATTAATTTGGCAATTGTACCCAGGTCTGACCACTAATCCAGGTTACCTCCCTTAAGAATGTAACAAGCAGGCTTAGGTTCTTTTTATAACACACTACTATAGCACCCTACGCTCTGTACAACATTGATATCATTTTAAATCTCCTGTTTGATTGGTATTTCCTCCCAGTAAGTCAGTTTCATGAGATCAGGAGCTATTGCAGGTTGGTCTTTCCAAAATAAACATGAGGTAGTACCTGGGATAGAAAATGTTTACTGCGGACCAACACCTATGAAACGAAGGCAAGGAAAGCTAAAACTGTGAAGCAGGTCCAGTAAAATTTCAATCAGGCAGGAAGCCCTGTAGCAAGTATTGTCCATCAGAGTAGTCTGTGAAAGGCTGAAACAGCCAGCTCTTTTTATCTTTATCTTGCTCAGTCTACAGACCCATGCTGCTCCAGGGAGGTCATGAGCTCGGGGAAGGTGGCTCTGCAGCTAAGGCAGTCCTTAAGGTGTGTCCAGAAAGGGTTACTTGGTGATCCAACTCCTTTCAGCTGGACAGTAGGCCCTTCTTTGAAGGAGAATCTAGGTAGCACAACTTCACATCTACTCTTGGGGGCACATATTATTCAACCCTCTATGTTCAACGCTTAGTTTAGTTGAGCTCCAACAATCTGTAGAATGAATACTTCCAGTAATAAGATACCAGGGTCACTGAAAAAGGATAGAAAGCCAAACTTAATTACAATTCAGTAGATGCTCTTATTCTAAGAGTGCTTGGGTTTATTATTTTTTTTCTATTTTTAACTGCATTACAGGTTTATGTACCTGTTTTAAAGTTTTTATGAGGTTGTAAAATTGTTCCAGAAAATTCCTTTATATATATTCAGGCATGTGCAGTTAACTATGAGCCCCTTTTATAAGGATTTCTGAATTTCTCTTTTTAAAGAATTCTTTAATGTTTTCCATGGATGTTCTCAACACTGAAGACACTAACTATATAAATATATATAGATCCTTTAGGATAAATTAGAACAGTATGCTAGAATCCTAATTATTGGGTTACATTTTTCTCACTGGAAATGTGATGCTAAAGACTGGAGAGAAGTTAATTTACTTCCAAAAACATGATCTACTAGTAGGTAGATTCAAATCTAACAAATATTCAGTATTTTTTTATCCTATGAAACTAAAAAAGGCTTGAAACAAACAAGACATGTCTTCTACTCTTGTGTATTCCTTCTGGCTACCAAAAAGATCAATTTATCAGCTAAATACATTAAAATAAAGGTATTCAACATGTTCAAACTATATTGTTGATTCACACACTAATGGCAAGGTCATCTGTAATATATACAACAATCATTACTCATCAGTTTTCTTGTTATGCTTCAGGATATAACAAAATTCATTTAAAGATAATACATATATTACATGTTAAATAAATTTTTTATAAAAAGAACTATATTTTCCCAAACAAAAAAATTTAGTAAGGAAACTAGCACTGTTTTATATTTTGGAAAATCTCATTAATGTCTGACTTAATAAAAGAAAACTGGGCTTTTGTAGGAGAGTCTGAATTCTTTTTATCTATTGTGTTAGAGATACATTAGTTGTAAAACAGGAGTATTTTCATAACCGTGGATATTCTTCCTTGATATTATAATGTTACAATGCAGTCTGAAACCCTATCAATGAACTTTGTATCTTATACAATAAAATCCATTGGTCTGTATTATATCATACTTCCAATTAATCTTTTGCCCACACAAAATTTTGTAATACGCCTTAGTCTGTTGGAAAATAATGATTCAGGGCGCCTTAGTGTCTGCATTCTGCTCAGGTCATGACCCCAGGATCCTGAGGCTTGAGTTCCACATCAAGCTCCTTGCTCAGCAGGGAGTCTGCTTCTCCCCCTGCCTGCCACTCCCCTGCTTGTGCGCTCTTTGACAAATAAATAATAGGTAAAATCTTAAAAAGAAAAAAAAAGGAAAATAATGATTCACCGAGTTGTATAGTAGACTTTCCAAATGTAATAAATTTTACTGCACAATATTTTTTAGAATTACATTTGTCAATACTCCCACCTATCTCATCAGGAAAGTCTTAACCATGAGGAAGCTATCAAGCTCAAACTTGTCTCTGGTAGCAGAGACAAGTTTTCCAAATTTTAATTATCACTTAAAAGCTTAAATTGTAACATCAGCAACAAACACTACTGTTTTTCCTCAAGGGCACTACAAGAGAATGTCTGCAATATTCAAGGCCAAATAACTACAGTGATTTAGTCATTCTTTCAAGTAAAAATGATGTTCCACAAAATTTAAAAAAAAAAAAAAAAGGCTAGTTTCACTCAGAATTCAAACAACTACAAGTGCATACCCTCAAGACAACCTTTGCATTTTGGTATAATGCAAGAAGTGCTTTGTGCCAGCTTCTTTTTCTTTGGCAAATGCATTATTAAAAAAAGACAAGACTAATAACCAACTATTTATAAAAAGTATAGGATGGAAGGAATTTACCCAAGAAATGGAAGATTAGGTTAACAGTTGAAAATCCATAATTCATCCATATTAACAGTCTAAAAAAAACCATATGATCATATCAGTAGATATACAGGAAAGGCTTTGACAAAATCTAACACCAATTCATCATAAAAACTCTTCCCAAACAAGGAATAAAAAGAACTTCCTCAATCTGATAAAGGACATCAATAAAACCCTACAGCTATGGAGCACCTGGGTGGCTTAGCTAGTTAAGCATCTACTTTTGGCTCAGGTCATGATCTTAGGGTCTTGGGACTGAGCCCCCCTCAGGCTCCCTGCTCAGTGGGGAGTCTGCTTCTCTCTCTTCTCTGCACCCACCTCCTACTCGAGCCCACACTCTTGCTCTCAAATAATCTTAAAAACAAACAAACAAACAAACAAACAAACCTTACAGCTATCATTGTATTTATTGATGAAGTCTAAGTCTCTGTGATCCAGAATATGGCAAAGATAGCAACTCTCACTACTTCTATTCAATACTGTTACTGGAAAACACCGTGCAAAAAGGTAAGAAAAATAAAAGGCACACAGAATTGAAAGGACAAAGTAAAACTATCTTTATTGCAAATTCTATAAACATCTATATAGAAAATCATAAGGCATCTATCTATTAAAAAGCTACGCAAGTTCAGCCAGGTTCTAGGATACAATATACAAATATCAAATGTATTTCTACATATAGGAAAAGAATAATTGGAAATTAGAATTTTATGCATATCATTTACAAAAGCACCCAAGATAGTAATTATTTCACAATAAACTTGGAAAGAAAAAGAAGATGTGTAAGACCTATATGCTGAAAACTATAATACACTGCAGAGAAATCACTGATGATTAAATAGAGATATAACATGCTCACAGAACAGAAGACTCAATATAGTTAACATGTCAATTCTCCCCAAATTGATTTAGAAATTCAATGGGATCCCAGTCAAAATCCCATCAGGCTTTTTTGCAGAGTAACAAGGTTATTTTAAAATTCATTTATAATTGCAAAGGACCTAGAATAATCCATACATTTTGGAAAAAAACGAAGTCTGGAGAATTGTATCTCATTTCAAGGCTTATTATAAAGCTACAATAAACAAGAGTGTATGATACTAGAGTACAAATATAGATCAAAGGAACAGAAGAGCAGAAACAGACCCACACATACACAGCTAACTGATTTAAGGCAAAGGTGCTAAGGCAATTCAATGGGCAAAGAATAATCTTTGTAGCAAATAGTACCAGATCAAGTGGGTGTGATATGTAAAAAAAAAAAATTAACCTCAACACTTGCTGCACACCATATACAAAAAAAATTTATTTGAAATGGAATACAAACCTAAACGTAAGAGCTAAAACTATGAGAGAAAAGGAAAGAGGAAAAAAAAAACCTGTAATCTTGAGATAAAGATTTGTTAAATTGGACCCACAGTGTCAGCTGCACCAAAACAAACAAACAAACAAACAAATCAACAAACTGGACTTTATTAAAATTTTGCTCTTTAAAATACTATTAAGAAAATATCTATAAAACATACAAGAAAAACCTTATATTCAGAATACATAAAAAAAACTCTTAGAGTAGACTAAGACAATTCATTTGAAGATTTAAATGGACACTGTGTCAAAGAAAATGTATGGATGGAAAATAAACACAGGAAAATGTTCAAATGTTCCCTTTTAAGACCACAGTGAGAAACCACTACATACATCCACTAGAATGGCTCAGATTAAAAAGACAGATCACACCAAGAGTTACCAAGGATGTGGAACACCTGGAATCTTCCATACCGCTAACGGGAATATAAAAGGATACAAAAACACTTTGGAAAACAGTGGCAAGTTTTCTAAAAAGTTAACATCTACCATACAATCCAGCCATTCCACTACTAAGTATCTACTCAAGGAACATGAAAGCATATGTCCATATATGAACTCTACACAAGTATTCATAGCAGCTTTACTTTTTTAATATTTTTTAAACATATAATGTATTATTAGCCCCAGGGGTACAGGTCTGTGAATCGCCAGGTTTATACACTTCACAGCACTCACCATAGCCCATTCCTTCCCCAATGTCCATAACCCCACCATCCTCTCCCTCTCCCCTCCCTCCCCGCAACCCTCGGTTTGTTTTGTGAGATTAAGAGTCTCTTATGGTTTGTCTCCCTCCCGATCCCAACTTGTTTCATTTATTCTTTTCCTACCCCCAAACTCCCCACATTGCTTCTCAACTTCTTCGTATCAGGGAGATCATATGATAATTGTCTTTCTCTGATTGACTTATTTCGCTAAGCATAACACCCTCTAGTTCCATCCATGCCATTGTAAATGGCAAGATTTCATTTCTTTTGATGGCTGCATAGTATTCCATTGTGTGTGTGTGTGTGTGTGTGTGTGTGTGTGTGTGTGTGTGTGTGTGTGTGTATACCACCTCTTCTTTATCCATTCATTTTTTGATGGACATCTAGGTTCTTTCCATAGTTTGGCTATTGTGGACATTGCTATTGTGGACATTCGGATGCATGTGCCCCTTCAGATCACTACATTTGTATATTTAGGGTAAATACCCAGTAGTGCTACTGCTGGGTCATAGAGTAGCTCTATTTTCAACTTTCTGAGGAACCTCCATGCTGTTTTCCAGAGTGGCTGCACCAGCTTGCATTCCCACAAACAGTGTAAGAGGGTTCCCCTTTCTCCACAACCTCGTCAGCACCTGTCATTTCTTGACTTGTTAATTTTAGCCATTCTGACTGGTGTGAGGTGGTATCTCATTGTGGTTTTGATTTATATTTCCCTGATGCCGAGTGATGTGAGCACTTTTTCATGTGTCTGTTGGCCATCTGGATGTCTTCTTTGCAGAAATGTCTGTTCATGTCCTCTGCTCATTTCTTGATTGGATTATTTGTTCTTTGGGTGTTGAGTTTGATAAGTTCTTTATAGATTTTGGATACTAGCCCTTTATCTGATATGTCGTTTGCAAATATCTTCTCCCATTCTGTCAGTTGTCTTTTGGTTTTGTTAACTGTTTCCTTTGCTGTGCAAAAGCTTTTGATCTTGATGAAGTCCCAATAGTTCATTTTTGCTCTCACTTCCTCACTTCCCTTGCTTTTGGCGATGTTCCTAGGAAGAAGTTGCTGCAGCTGAGGTCGAAGAGGTTGCTGCCTGTGTTCTCCTCAAGGATTTTGATGGATTCCTTTCTCACACTGAAGTCCTTCATCCATTTCGAGTCTATTTTCGTGTGTGGTGTAAGGAGCAGCTTTATTTTTAATAGTCAAAGCCTGGAAACAATCCAAATGTCCACCAACAACAATGAATTAAAAATTGTGGTATGTCCATAAAATGTACTCAACAATTAAAAAAAAATGATAAACCCAACATGGATGAATCTCAAAAGCATTATTCTGACTGAAAGTAGCTAGACAAAACCATGTATAGTATACGATTCCACTTATGAAATTTGAGAGGAACCAAAACTAACCTGTAGTTATAGAAAGTAGATCAGTAGTTCAAGCAAGGAACAGGGAGAGGACTGACTAGAAG
The DNA here is from genome assembly GCF_020171115.1 of Neogale vison. Classification (NCBI taxonomy): domain Eukaryota; kingdom Metazoa; phylum Chordata; class Mammalia; order Carnivora; family Mustelidae; genus Neogale; species Neogale vison. The sequence goes on along the minus strand of NC_058092.1, from coordinate 80,715,510 downwards.
GGGCCACAAGGTAACTTCGGGGTGATAAAATGTTCATTATCTTGATTGTAGTAATTGTTTCACAGGTATTACATGTCAAAACTCACCACGTTGTGTACTTTAAATATCAGCAGTTTACTGTATATCAGTAATGTTTCAACAACCTAGGAAAGACTTTTTCCTAAGGACATAACAGAATAGTGTTTTGTTAGTTCCTTATTTTTAGAAGAAGCAAGGAATAGGGAGAAGAGTTAACCATCCCTTAGTATTGCCAGCAAAACGTAAAATTAATAGGCAGGAACTTCCCCTAAAGATGGAAGGAGGCAATGATAAGACTAGGAAAAAGAAATTGTCAAAAATTAAAATAGAGAAGTTTTTAGAGAAGAGATTTCAGAGAAAGTGAAAAAGGAGGAAAACTAGAAACTATAACCAGAATTTAATTAACTGGAAATTAAATTTAATTAACCAGAACAGTAATTTTGACCCTAACAATTTTCTCACCTAGCTCATTCTAAGTAAACAAGTCCAGTATATCCTAGACTTAGTAATATAATAAGTAAGTACTACTCTAAGTAGTAGAGGAATGTATGAATGTCTTCTGAAGGGGAAAAAAAAATCATACAGATTGTCTTAAAGTGGTGCTTCCATAAATATGTATAAGTATGAAATTAAGCATATATTACTTTTTTTTTTTTACAGTTCTTCTACACATTTATCATTTAAAAAACAAGCAGAAGTTTGAGGCCAATAAAAATGGAATGAACATTCATTTAAAGTGGTAGGAGAAATAATACAGCTACAACTAAACACCAGTGCTGGGATAAAAGAATAGAAGGAATTATCTATTCTAGTTGATGTCTAAGATATTTTTATAATAATCATTATTTTTCTTTTGTAACCAGTGAATTGGTTTTAAATCACTGCTTCAGGGGCACCTGGGCGGCTCAATGGGTTAAGCCTCTGCCTTCAGCTCAGGTCATGATCTCTCATGCTGAGCCCCGCAGCATCAGGCTCTCTGCTCAGCAGGGAGCCTGCTTCCCCCTCTCTGCCTGCTGCTCTGCCTACTTGTGAACTCTCTCTCTGTCAAATAAATAAAATTACAATAAATAAATAAATAAATCACTGCTTCATTAATGTTGATGAGATAATCAATTTATTAGTATATTCCAAAACAAAATTCTAAAAATTAAATAATACTCAATGAATATATCTGAATTCACTTTTCCACCCCCAATTTATTCTTCCATCTTCTCATACTGAACCTGGGCATTAATTCAGTGAATGTACCTTCATCTATAAAACCATCTGAACCAGAAACTTAGGAATTATTCTTAGGTATTTTCCCTTTCTCATACTCTTTATACCCAATTGCTCTCTATGCTCTTCTTTTCTCTATTGCCAGGACTTCAACTCAAGCCATCAAAATTTCTCACATATACTACCATAACTATTCCACCTACTTTCTAAGTAGTTTCCTTATCATCTCTAACTTCTTTCAATTCATATCCATAGCCATATCAAATACTGTATGTATGTGTGTACATGGCACCCACTCAACTGAGGTCAATTAGGGCTGAACACAGGCAGCAGCTTCTGGGATTGGAAAGAAAGACCCAAGAAAACTGCCAGAAATGACAGGGTAAGGGAGGAGAACAGAACAACACAGGTTTTAAACTGTGCAGGTCCACTTATCACAGATTATTTACAGTACAGGACTGTAAATGTATTTTCCTTATGATTTTCTGATTAATCATTTCTTTTCTCTAGTGTACTTTACTGAAAGAATACAGTACATAAGACACATAACACACTAAGTAAGTGTTAATGTTTATATTATCAGTAAGGCTTCTGGTCAGTTTTATAGTAGGATATTAGTCATTAAATTTGGGGAGAGTCCAAAGTTATACAGACTGTCAACTGTTCAGGGGTTCAGTGTCCCTGATCCCTACATTATTCAAGGTTGAACTGAACATGGAAATGAGTAGAGAAGAGCACAGATTTTAAGAACTGTGTAAGGATAGAGGAGGTATTAGAAACCATCAGCTCCAAACTGATGCCACTGAAAGGCACAGATCATTTTCCTCAGGTTTCACAAATAATTTACATTGAGTGATTAGAGGACACAGATTTCATTAACTACAAAAAGAATAACAGTAGTAAAAGCATTTAAGAGAAATAATAATTGGACTCATTGTAAACTTTTTTGATTTTAAGCCCCAGTTGAATAACTATATGGAATCGTCCAGGAGACAATTTTCTAGAAGTTTTGATTTGAAGTACAAGAGTAGAGATACTGATCTGAAAGGCACTAACATGACAATGATGGTGGACATACAATGACATAACTCGTTTGAGAAACAAAACCATAGCATCTGAAATGTGAGTCTTCCACCTCTTCATCAAAATGCTGTACTAAAATTTTCAGAATTTACTCTCAAGGACCTTCATTTAAGTTGTTCCCTGAATATTGTTCCCAGGCACTGTAAGAAGCAAACTTTCCTCTTAAAAAAAAAAAAAGTATGTTTACTATAAGCCTCAAAATTATTCCCAGGCCTAATTAAAATAAAATACCCAGACCAAAATCAAAAATAACCAAGCACACAGCAAACTAGACTCCATAATCAGGAACCAGCAGAAATTAAAGAAAACAGGAGACCCAAGAAGATTTAGGATGTTGGACTTTCCAAACACATCTATTAAGACAATGCAGAATGTAAAAAAAAAAAAAAAAAGACAATGCAGAATGTACTTAAAGAAATAAATACACAAAATAAAACAAAGTTACCTACCAAAACAAGGAAATTATTTTAAAGAGAGAGAGAGACCTAAGAGAACCAAACAGATTTTTTTTGTTTTGTTTTGTTTTTTAAAGACAGAAGTGGGGAGGGGCAGAAGGAAAACAAAAAACAAAAAATCTTAAGCAGGCTCCATGCCCAGAACAGGGCTCTATCTCAAACCCCAAGATCATGATCCGAGCTGAGATCAAGAGCCTGCGCTTAAAGGACGGAGCTACTCTGGTGCCCCAGAGCCAAATGTAATTTTAAAAAATACCACTAACAACAAGTGAACTTAAATATTTAATAGTTTTAGTAGATTTCACACAGCCAAAGAGACAACTAATAATCTAGGAGCTAAATCAGAATTTATTATTCAGAGTGTAGCAAAAAGTAAACAAAAAGATGGAAACAAAGAAATAAGAAATGCTCACTTCATCAACAATGTTCTAAAATTGTAATTATATAGAAATCAGCAGGCCACCCCCAGAAGGATGAAACACAAATCTATGAAGTGTTAAAAAAAAAAAAAGGTAAGAGACAGTTGTTACAATGAGACCATCTTAGTTGGTGTCCAGGAAGAATAAAGAGAACGAGGCATAGATAATGGCTGAGAATATTACAAACTGGAAGAGACAACAATCCACAAAGTAAAAAAAGGCCTAGTAGTCCTAAGCAGGATAGATTTAAATCCACACCTCACCAAATCAGAATGAGTTCCAGAAAAATTAAAGAGAAAGATAAATCCTTAAAAGCAGCTACAGAAAAAAAAAAAAAAAGACACACTACCTTCAAAGGGGCAACAGTTACAAACTGGTAGCTGACTTTTCGGTATCAGTAATGGAAACCAGAAGATGGCAGAATCAAATATTCGGGACGCCTGGGTGGCTCAGTGGGTTAAGCAGCTGCCTTCGGCTCAGGTCATGATCCCAGCGACCTGGGATAGAGTCCCACATCGGGCTCCTTGCTCAGCAGGGAGCCTGCTTCTCCCTCTGCCTCTGCCTGCCTCTCTGTCTGCCTGTGCTCGCTCTCTCTCCCTCTCTCTCTGACAAATAAATAAATAAAATCTTAAAAAAAAAAAAAAGAATCAAATATTCAATGGGCAAAGAAAATCATTGTCAATCAAGAATTAAATGTTCAGGGAAAAAAAAAACCACTTTCATGAATGAAGGCAAATACAGACATTATCTGACAAAATGGAGAAAGTTCATTATCAGTAGATTTGTAACTAAAGGTCATATTGGTGGTAGCTGGGAGGGTGATACCAGCTGGAAGGTTCAGGTTGCAAAAATGAATGAAGAGCAACCAAAGTAGTAAATCTATAGTTAACTCTAAATGGATATTAGATAAAACAATAATAATGTCTTTTAGTACTTTAAAAAAAAAAAAAAAAAACCTGGGTGCTTGGGTGGTCGAGCAACTGCCCTGGGCTCAGGTCATGCTCCTGGAGTCCCAGAATCAAGTCCACATCAGGTTTCCTGCTCACTGGGGAGTCTGCTTCTCCCTCTGACCCTCCCCGCCTCATGCTGTCTCTCTCTCATTCTATCAAATAAATAAATAAAATCTAAAAAAAAAAAAAAACCTTAAAAATATACACACATATATGTATTTATAATATATAATAATAAAATATAAATATAAATGCATATAAATCAGGAGTAAACTAACCAGAGCCACTGCTCTTAAAGTCATTTTACTGCTTAAGAGGGGGATGAAGTATTACTGATTAATGTTCAGACTTAAAAATTTTAACACATGTTGGGGCGCCTGGGTGGCTCAGTGGGTTAAAGCCTCTGCTTTTGGCTCAGGTCATGATCCCAGGGTCTTGGGATCGAGTCCCGTATCGGGCTCTCTGCTCAGCAGGGAGCCTGCTTTCCTTCCTCTCTCTGCATGCCTCTCTGCCTACTTGTGACCTCTGACAAATAATTTTTTTAAAAAGTTAAAAAAAAAATTTAACACGTTAAAATCTCTAGGGTAACCAGTAAAAGGAACATAAAATAAATAATTTCCAAACTACTAGAAGGGATAAAAATAATGAAAAAAATAATTACAAAGCAATTTTTTAAAATTATTTTTTTAAAGATTTTATTTATTTATTTGAGAGAGAGAGAGATCACAAGTAGGCAGAGAGGCAGGCAGAGAGAGAGGGGTTGGGGAAGCAGGCTCCCCGCTGAGCAGAGAGCCAATGCGGGGCTCCATCCCAGGACGCTGGGATCATGACCTGAGCAGAAGGCAGAGGCTTAACCCACTGAGCCAGCCAGGTGCCCCAATAATTACAAAGCAATTTTGCTGTTTAATCAACAACAAAAAGAAAAAATTTACAAGAAAAATTCCCAAATGTTTGGTAATTATGGTAAATTAAATATGAAACAAATCCTTTGTGTTTCTCTTAAAAAGAAGGAATCTACTTTCTCATTCCTGAATCTGGGCCAAGCTTGTAACTTGCTCTAACCAACAGAACGTGGCAGAAACCTTTTTGCTTTTATTTTGGCCCCTTGGAGTGCTGCCCTGAGTCTACAAATGAGGAAACTGGTATAGTTTACTAGATGATAAAAAGTCACTTAGATGAGAACAAAGGCACCCCAGCCACTAACTAGTACCATCAGCCAAATATGAGTGAAGCCTTCTTAAAACTTCCCCCATGTAGACAATCCTGTAGTTGAATGTAGCCTCAAGCAAACCCAAAACAAAACCAGCCAAGGAACTACCCAGCAACCCACAGAACTGAGGGGAGAAATAATTTTTTGAAGCTATTAAATTTTGAGGTGGTTTGTTATCCAACAATAGATAACTGACATATATAAAGAGATAAACTTGTGAAAAGTCATGGGTCAATGAAAAAAATTTTGAAATGTATGATATACACATCAAATGGTATGTTTAAAATGGTATAGTCTATATATCAAAAAAAAAAAAAAAAAAAAAACTGTGTGCTGCAGCTAAAGCATTGCTTAGCGAGAACTTTATAACCTCAAATGCATACTTCAGAAAAGAAAGGCTGGAAATTCATATCACTCTCAGAACATTAGAAAAATAAAATTCAGGGGCGCCTAGGTGGCTCAATGGGTTAATGCCTCTGCCTTCGGCTCAAGTCATGATCCCAGGGTCCTGGGATTGAGCCCCGCATCAGGCTCTCTGCTCAGCAGGGAGCCCGCTTCCTCCTCTCTCTCTCTCTGCCTACCTCTCCATCTGCTTGTGATCTCTGTCTGTCAAATAAATAAATAAATAAATCTTTACAAAAAAAAAAAAGAAAAGAAAAGAAAGAAAAATAAAATTCAGCAAGGAAAGTGTAAAGAATAAAAGAATGCAGCGGGAGGCAAAAAAGAAAGGGGGGGTAAATAAGAGATAGGAAATAGAGGTAAAGCAAAACTGAAAGCTGGATTTTTGAAAAAAATCACACATTTTTACACACTTATGGCTAGATTAATTTTTTTTAAAAAAGAAGGCAATCATACATTAATCTAAAGATTAAAAGTAATCCTCATCAAAATCCCAACATGCTGAGCCTAAAAATTATACAGAATAGTTGAAAGAGCTGATAACCAAGGCACATTTTATATTTTGTTGATAAGATCCACTGCATTCATAAAATAGGGTTTCTCCAGAGCATCTATAAAATAGAGAGCATTAAATCGGTAGTTACTTATTGTAAATCAAGAGATTCATAATGACACTTAAGAACTCGCTGGTCACCTTCAGAGAATAACAGGTAACTAATGGAGTATTCTAAAAATTGGTCAAATTAAGAACAAATATCTATCCTACCTTTCCTAATTGAACTGTACCACTGTGTAACCAAATAGTAGATGAAGGGAAGTTCCTTTTTATGGAAGCATTCCACCTTATAAAGGAAGAATAACGAATTCAAATACCACCATTTTGTAAGCCCTAATAAATAAAAATTCACTGATTTATGCATTGAGCAACAGTGGCTGCTAAAAATCACAAACAGAAACAACCACATCAACACCTAGGAAGCATTCTTTTCCAAAAACAAAAACAAAAAAAAGAACAAAATCTAAGCTTTGATCAAGCTTTTAGATCCAACTACTAATTTACAGGAAATACAGAGAATGAAGAAAAAGTATGCAATCAGCATAACCTAGATGGCAGAATCTGTATGGGTCAAAATAGTTGACTGCTTCAACAAATGGTAAGAAAGAAAGGGGAAAGACAAATGGCAGCAGCACATGCAAATTAAGAGAAACAAATAAGAAAACACACATCTAAATTATACTGCTTAAGAATGCACATTTGGGCAATAAAATTAGAAAGAAATGTAGAGATGCAATACTATAGAAGTCAAGATAGCAGTTAATAGCAAGGAAGAGGGATAGGATCTGACTGGAAAGGGGAACATGGAAGACTTGTGGCGTGGCAGGCAAATATTTATTTTTTGACCTGTGCAGTAGTTACAAGGGTGTTTATCTTAAAAACTAAAAAAGTCATTAGATTATATATGTTTTTATGTAATTTCTTTCAGTTGTGGTATAATATATAATAAAAAACGTATTTAAAATCTTAGAATATTTCACCATGACTCTAACATTTTAACAACATATTACCACAAAATTTTAAAAATTAACATAAAACTGGGGCGCCTGGGTGGCTCAGTGGGTTAAGCCGCTGTCTTCGGCTCAGGTCACGATCCCAGGGTTCTGGGATCGAGTCCCGCTTCGGGCTCTCTGCTCAGCAGGGGGCCTGCTTCCCTTCCTCTCTCCTACTGTGATCTCTCTCTGTCATATAAATAAATAAAATCTTTAAAAAAAAAAAATTAACATAAAACTTTTTCTTAACCCCTGAATGATTGGTGACTGTTTTTTTGAATTTAAGCCCATCTGAAGGATTTGATAAAAATACTTTATCCCGTCTTCTACCTTCCACATGGCTAATTAAAACAAACTTAAAAACTCTCATAAGCAGGTACCATTTTTACCCTTCTGATTCCTCACTGGTAAAATGAATAAAACAACTATCCCAAAAGACTATTTGTGAAGAATAAATATAAAATACTTACAGTAATGCTTAAAATATGGTAAGGGCTCAATAAATAGTTCATAGTAAAATTTCCAGGGACTCCTTGGAGCCCCTTCTCAAATCGTTAACTCCATTAACTCCATGCCTTTGCTCTAGCTGTTTTCCCCCACCTAAAACGCCTTCTACCCCTTAGCAAAATACTACAAATCTATTAAGGTCAGGCTCAAATGGGAAGCCTCCTCAGATAACAACAATCAAATTAGCTGAATATGCTTTGATAACTTTATTTTCAATTCTGTACTTCATTAATTTAATTGTATTCATTCAGGTCTGCTAATTTAGTAAAAGGATTACAAAGGTGTGTTTTTGAAAAAAACACTTTTTAAGCACACTCAAAGCTTCAAATTCTCTTAATATGTACAATAATTCCCACTGAAGAGCATAACCATCAGCTATCAAAAGTATTTTATCCTTACATTTATAGATAGCGATATCATTGGCAGAGATGCCTAAAACAAGTGTGTTTTTTTTCCATAAAAAGAATGCACAAAGAGAGCCATGTCCATAAGCAAGAGCCTGATAAAAAGTTTTTTGTAGAAATAACTATAAATGCTTATGCCACAGCTGGGTCTGACTCCCTGGTCAGTGGGGAGTCTGCTTCTCCCTCTTCCTGTGCTCCTCCCCCTACTTCTGAGCACTCTCACTCACTCTCTCTCTCAAATGCATAAAATCTTTAAAAAAAAAAAAAAAAACTACAAATGGCATTCTTAAACAACTCCGACATTCCATACAAATCATTCCAAAAGAAAGAACAATAAAGAAATATAATACCCATTTTTATAAAATTTAATTTGGCATATATAATTGTAAAGAAAACTGCAAAGAAAGTATCATTCTTCTTCATAATTCCAGTTTGTATTTTACTATAACAGATTAGAAGGTGAAGCTATTCATCAGGTCATGGATGAGACTGATGTTGATCCAAGGGAAAAAATTACAACTTATTTATGCAAATGGACAATATGGCACCAGTACTTGGAAGAAGCTGTAAATTCTATGAACAAGCCCAAGTTCACCAAAAAGTCATGTTGGACCAAATTCATTTTCTTTTCTGAAGGGATCATGAAAACTCTATAAGCTTAGTTTATTACGCTACAAAGCATTTGATGATGGACTAAATCAGTTCTCCACCTTTTCCATCGAAAAGAAACAGATGCCACAAACAGCTCTAGGGTCTCATCTTCACTGCTCCATGACCAGAAAAGAAAGGCTTTTTCCCAAGGCTGCCTGGGTGGCTCTGCTGGTTAAGCATCTGCCTTGGGCTCAGGTCATGGTCCCAGGGTCCTGGGATTGAGCCCCGCATCAGGCTCTCTGCTCAGCAGAGAGCCTGCTTCTCTTTCTCCCTCTGCTGCACCCCCTCCTTGTGCATGCTCGCTCGCTCTCTGTCAAATAAATACATAAATCTGGGGAGAAAAAAAAAAAAAGAAAAAGAAAGACCCTTCCTTACCAGCTCCAGCAGAAACATCTCAAAGGAGGACTCCCACTGGCCCAACTTGGATTTGATGCCTAGTCCTATGGTCAGAATGCCAGGTCATTACCAGAAGGAAAGGTGTAAAAAAGTGTTAGGTAAGTTTGAAGATGAGAAATAATAACAACACCCCAAGGGTGTCAAATAATAGAAAGGTTACAGAGTTATGTGTAAACACATGTTCTATACTTGGCCCTGTCCAATAACTTAAATTTACTGGGAAAATACAGAGAAGGAATACTAATTAAACATACAGGATCAAAAAAAAATTAGAGGAAGTAATACATCCAAAGATAAGTCTAAATATGTGCACCCAGGTTTAATTTTTTTAAAAAGTCAAACACGAGAAGTTGAGGAGGGCAAATGAAGGGGAAACAACTGTGTAAGCTAAATCCAAGTGAAGAGTATAGATGGTCACAAAAATAATACATGTAACCTCAACTATTTTTTAAAAAGCTTAGGATCTACAAAGCAAGTAATAAGCCATTCTACTGTGTGTCAGTCATACCACACTTAGAATAATAAATTTAGTTTTGGACTTCTTCTTTAAGAGGTGGAGAAATAAAGAATATCATTCAGGAAGCAGCAAATGAAAAAACACAGAGGCCCTGAAGCCATGTCACATGAAAGTAAATACTTTCCAACTCCAAAAAAGGCTTCTTTAGGGAGATTTTCAAGGGCACATTTGAGGAAATTTTTAGGAAGGCTTAATGGTTTTTGAGAACCTAATAGTGCCATGTTTGGCTGTCATTTTAGTTTTCCTTTCAGCAAGCACAAGGAACTAAAGCTATCTTCTATTTATTGAGCTTTGTTCCAGTGACTACTGAGTTAAGACAATTTCTGATTTAATCCTCAAACCACTGAGTTAAGTAAATACTATTATCCCTGTTTTGCTGGTGAGAATACTGAGGCTCAGAGGCTGAGTAAACTTTGTACAAGGTCACAGATCTAGCAAATAGCTGCACAGAAATTTGAACCCATGGGCACCTGGGTGGCTCAGTGGGTTAAGCCTCTGCCTTCAGCTCAGGTCATGACCTCAGGATCCTGGGATCAAGGCCCACATCAGGCTCTCTGCTCAGCAGGGAGCCTGCTGTTCCCCGCCCCCCCAACCCCGGCCTATCTCTATGCCTACTTGTGATCTCTCTCTGTTCAAATAAACACATAAAATCTTTAAAAAAAAAAAAAATTTTTTTTGAACCCATATCTAACTCCAAAGACCATACCATGTTTTATAGTATGCCAAACTACCTCCATAATAAAGATCAAGTTGCTGCATGTAAAAATGGGCATTCTTGCAAATTAAAATGTCATGACATTATTTTACACCTTTAAAGAAGTAAAAAAAAATTCACCCTTTATTGATGAGATAATTAAATTTGCACTCATTTCAGAGTAGTCTACGGCAGAACTCTTTTTGAGAAGTAACAGGTGTAATTTTTTTTTTTTTTTTAATTTATGTGACAGAGAGAGACACAGTGAGAGAGGGAACACTATCGGGGGGAGTGGAAGAGGGAGAAGCAGGCTTCCCGTTGAGCAGAGAGCCCGATGCGGGGCTCGATCCCAGGACCCTGGGATCATGACCTGAGCCGAAGGCAGACGCTTAATGACTGAGCCACCCAGGCACCCCATAACAGGTGTAATTTGTGTAGCTCCACAATGTTCACACCTTTTCCATAAACACTAAGGAAAGTTCATTAGCTTTCATTCTATAACCCCATTTCTGGCAATCTATTCCAAGGAAATAATTCAGCAGAGACAGAAAAGTTTACCAGCAAAAGAATTTAGCATTATCTAGAAAAATTACAGAAGAAATCTAGATGCCCCAAATAAATTATGATATAGTCACACAAAGAAGTGTTTATGTATTTCTTTAAAGTACAGTTACAGGGGCACCTAGGTGGCTCAGTGGACTGAGCATCTGTCTTCCGCTCAGGAGTCCTGGATCCACCAAAGTAGCACACGCAACTTCCTGCTCAGCCAGGAGTTGGCTTCTGCCTTTCCCTCTGCCCCTCCCCCTGGCATGTGAGGGCTCTCTTTCTCTCTTTCTCTCGCAAATAAAATCTTTAAAGAAAAAAGTATAGTTATGAAGTCCATGTAGAAACATAGGGAAGATGTCTACACATTAAATGAAAATAGCAAAACAAGTACACTATAATTATGTAAAAATGCATGCATATAAATGAGAAATAAGAAATAACAAAAATAAAATAATACATAAGTTATAGTGATCACATTATGGATAATTTCATTTTTTAAATTATTTTTATTGTTTCCACTGTATTGTTAATAGTGAAAAGGTTATAAAACAATAATGATACCATTTTTATAAATTTCTAAGACTTGTTTTACCCATGCATATATAATGGGCCCAGCTCCAAACAGCTCATAATATCCTTAAGAAGACATTAACATTTGTTACAAGAAAAATGTGTTATTTAAAACAGTATCCGCAGCCCTAAGAAAGGAGCATCTCAGAGTGAGAGTCAGTCAACAAATTTTTTTTGAGAGCCAACTACATGCCAGCCACAGTTCTAGCCACTGGGACTATAAAATTGAACTAAACAAACAAAAATTCCTGCCGTCATGGAACTTACATCCTAGCAGCAGAAACATACAATAAGCAAGATAAATATGTAAAATAAATATCGCATTTGCTCATGATAAGGAAAAGCCAGGAAAGATGTTATTGTGCCAATAACAGAGAAGTATAATTAATTAAATAGTCTGTACCCAGTTCCCGCCCAGAAGACCACAGACAGCTACAGAGTTCTGAGAACACTGCTTCTTGATCTGACCTGAATCAGGTGGTTTCAGTACACAGATGATTTTCCTGGCAAATTCTTTGAGGACTTTTGCTTAACCATTCTCTTTATTCTAAGATCCAAATGGGGGCTATAACATCCACTCATGGTTCCTGCCAAGGGTCTCCTGCATCTCCAGCCCCTCACCTGACTCATGCTTGTACTTTGCAAAACATTCAGTGGGCCTGTGAAACTAAACAAAGGGAAGCCAGCCTCTCCTAGAGCCTGATTCAAAAGGAGCAGGTCTCAGGAAGGAAAGCTGAATTTGAAGCATGCAGGAAAGCTGTAAAGTTAGTGGAGAGAGAGTACAGGGAATAAAAGCTAGAGATATGAGAACATTTAAGAGGTACAGAAAAGATCTAGCAAAAGACCAGAGGGCTGAGGCTCGGCGAAAAATAGTCAACAAACTGCCAACAATGGAAATGTCAAAAGAACTTATAAATAAAAGAATGTCTCCATTTTAAGCTGTTCACTTGGTTGAGATATAATTGCTGCCACCATTCCCAAATTTTCGATAAAATTCTATTACAATTACCTGCTTTGCACCTGATAATTTATAGGAATCAAGGCAGATACCAAAAAGATAGGCTCAAGAGACAAGATGTAAGTAGAATCTAAAATAGAGCAAACACTTTTGCACAGGGAAATAAACTATCAACAAAACAAAAAGGCAACCTACTGAATGGGAGAAGATATTTACAAATGACATATCTAATAAGAGGCCAATAACCAAAATATTAAAAAAAAAAAATTCTACAACTCAACACCAATAAAACCACAAATACTCCAATTAAAAATGAGCAGAGGACCTAAACAGACATTTTTCCAAAGAAGACATACAGATGGCCAATAGACACATGAAAAGATGATCAACATCACTAATCATCAGGGAAATGCAAATAAAAGCCACAAGATATCATCCTACACCTGTCAGAATGGCTAGTATCAAAAAGGAAACAAGTGTTGGCATGGATGTGGAGAAAAAGGAACCCTCATGTACTGTTGGTAGGAATGAAAACTGGTACAGCCACTGTGGAAAACAGTATGGAGGTTCCTCAAAGAAATTAAAAAAAGAAGTACTACGTGATCCAGTAATTCCACTACTGGGTGTTAACCCAAAGAAAACAAAAACACTAATTCAAAAAGATATATGCACCTTATGTTTATTACAGGATTATTAACAATAGCGAAGATACAGACACAAACTAGTAGATGAATGGATAAAGATGTGATGTATACACACACACACACACACAATGGAATATTATTCAGCCATAAAAAAGAGATCTTGCCATTTGCAACAACATGGATGGACCAAGATAACAGTATGCTAAGTGAAATAAATCAGAGAAAGACAAACCTTATGATTTCACTTATATGTGGAATCCAAAAAAATACAAATTAACAAAAAGCAGAAAAAGACTCATACATAAAGAGAACTGATGGTCAAAAGAGGGAAAGGAGCTGGGCAAAATGGGTGAAGGGGAGTGGAAAGTACAGGTTTCCAGTTATAGAATGAATAAATCACAGATAAAAGGCACAGCATGGGGAATATAGTCAATGGTACTGTAATAACATTTGTATGGTAGCTATACTTGTGATGAGTATAGCATAACTAATAAACTTAAAGAATCACTGTGTTATATACCTGTGACTAATATAACAGTGTATGTCAACTATACTTCAATTTAAAATATATATTTATATTAGGAACCCCTAGTTGGCTAAATTAGAAGAGTATATAACTCTTGATGTCCGGGCCATCAGTCCAAGCCCCACATTGGGTATACAGATTACTTACAAATAAAATCTTTTAAAACAATAAATTGAAAAAATTTAAAAATATATATATTAAAATTTTAAAAATAAATAAAATGAAACAGAGCAGAGGCAAAAAAAAAAAAAAAGTTAAATAAGGTGTCACTAAGAAAAATACAAGCTCCCTGAAACGCCTCAGAAATACTTGGAGGACAAAACTGTGTTCCCACCATCTAAAGAGCGGGCTTTGAAAAGAATAAAGGATCACTCCATAAGCTGGGGGACTTGGCTACACCGTCATAGCTAAAAACTAGATCACACTCAGTCAAGCAATTAATAGATAAAACAAGAAAGGCACCTCAGCTTTTGACAACTGTGAAGCTGGAGAGATCCCAACCAGGCTAAGGACATCAAATCTTACTGTCCTACCAGCCCACAGACCTTTTGCCCAGGCCCCTCAATAAAATGGTTTGATTAAAAAATAATAATAATAAATTTTTAAAAAATAAATAAGGTACCTAAATTGCTTCAGAAAGTTAAAAAGGATCATTATTTAGATCATCCAGAGTTGTTAAATGATAATTCATGGAATGGATGATGGTCACCTAACCCTTAAAGGATAAGAGCTGAAGAACAGATAACATAAGGAGAGAGATTCCAGGTTTGGTTAATATGCATAAAGCTCCAAAGCCTGGAATGAATGTGGCCTGTTCAGAGAACAGTGCAAAACTGCTCTGTTTGGAACAGAGCATACTGATTGGCAGGCAAAGGCATATAAGATCAGCCAGGTAAGGTGAGACCAGGTAAGGGAAGGCTCTGAAATCCAGGATGAGAAATCTGAACTTGACAAGCTTCATGGGAAGGGAAAAAAAATGCTTTGTTCTGTTTTTGTTCTTCGTGTTTGGTTTAAGATTATAAAATACTACAGCAGTGCAGACTGGTCTCTTTGCCCTCTAAAACTGACCCATAATTTCCTACTACCTCTCCCATGTGACATACTCTCAGATATACAACTATTGCCTCTTTAGGTAACTAAAGCCTCAACTCATGTTTGAACTGGTCCTACATCCAGAACTGCCAGACAATTACCCTTAACCTTAAAAGTTCTTCAACTAAAAAAAAAAGAAAAAAAAAGTTATTCAACTGTCCTACATAATTTGTTCACCTTATACAACACTTAGTGTCTATCCCGTGACATGTGCAAACTAGGAATTTATACTTGAGGCAGTACATGACCTCAAGAAACTCACTCTGATATAGGCAGAAGACAGGAAAGTAAACTAGTACAACACAGAGTGCTAACTAGTAGAGAAATGCTTAGCGTATCATGATAGCAAAGGACAACAACATCAGTTTGGAAATCAGGAAAAGACAGAAAACACCTAAGAGAAAGTGTTAAATGAACTGAATTTTGAAAGAAAATAAACACCAAAAGGTGGGGAAAAGTGCTGGGGGTGACAGTGATTATAATCAGACTGCAAAGGCTGAGCAGAGACTGTCATACTCAAGAGACTGTTAATCCACAATGCTAGATGAGTATAGGAAGTAGTAAAGGACCAGATTACAAACACGATTTTCTCGTGCCAAGAATTTTGTGTTTTAGAATAACTAAAAGACTCTAATGAAGGAAAAACAAGATTATAATTGTGGGGTTTTTTTTAAAGATTTTATTTATTTATTTGACAGATCACAAGTGGGCAGAAAGGCAGGCAGAGAGAGGGGGAAGCAGGCTCCCCGCTGAGCAGAGAGCCTGATGTGGGGCTCTATCCCAGGATCCTGGGATCATGACCTGAGCTGAAAGCAGAGGCTTTAACCCACTGAGCCACCCAGGCTCCCCTATAATTGTGTTTCTTGAAAACAGCTCTGGTGGCAGTGAAAGATGGGCTGAAAGGGTACCACAAAACTTCCTCCTACCACAAAATGCAACAAAAATCTGATAAAGCTGCTATTAACATTCAATTTATCTGCAGTTATCCACTCCTACTCCTTTCCTAGACTTAGCTCATATTTTTCATAAAGCCTTTCCAAACTCTTCCATAACACATTAATCTCTCCTTTCTCAGAACATCTAAGGCATGTCTGTCTGTACACGGCATTCTGTCACCACCTTACAATTTTAACTAATTTGTATTTAAATTTCTCCTCCCTAACAAGAATGTAAGCTCCCTATGAAAAGATGTCATATATTTTTTTGACTGTATGTGTAATACACACATACACACACACCAATCCCCACCCCCCACAGCACCTAGGGCAGTAATACAACATTTTAAAACAGATACTTCCTTTGAACTGAATATATGGTCTCCTTTATCCATGAGTACAGATTCCACTATTCCCCATAAATAAAAAAATAAAATGTGCGATTTTCAAATGTATGATTTAAAATTAAGGGGAAAAAGTTATATGGTAATGGGAAATGAACTCAGGGCAACTTTCAAGGAAGATGAAAATGTTCTAATTTATGATAGGAGTGTGTTACACTGTTGTATTGCATTTACTTAAAAAATGTATAACCAAGATTCATACTGTTTAATATATATAAATTTACCTAAAAACCTGTAAAAATAAGGGATAGGAGTAAGGGGTTATAGATGAAACATGAATGGCAAAATGTTGATGACATTTCTTCAGAAAACATATAGATGGTTCATAGTATTATTCTGCTTACTTTGAAAAAAACACATTAACAAAACTAAAAAATAGCTCAGAAAGTTAAATGAATTATTCTCCTAATGTTCGGTATAATGTGACATTGTAACTTTTAAAGTGGTTTTACTAGCTCTAGAATTACCTAGTTGATTCTAAGGACTATCTTCTAAGACAAATGTATTGTTAATAGCATAGATGAAAAAAGGCCAAGCAGCCATAGGTTCCTTAATTAAGCATCAGATAGGAAAATTAATTAGTCTGTTACAAACGATACCCAAAAAGCCAATAAAATATAAAGTCAGAATTTTCTAATCCCCTAATCTTCAAACTGTGCACCGAAGATAGCATTTGAAATATGTCCAAAAGTTTCTGGAAATACAACAACTACAAAAACAGACTCAACACCACTCTTGAATGTTTTAAAATAATTCAATTATTTTATCTCGGTAATTTAAACTTCGTGCTTATCTACTCTTTTATTTTCTTTTTTTTGAATTGTTATTAATATATAATGCATTATTTGCCCCAGGGGTACAGGTCTGTGAATCATCAGGCTTACACACTTCACAGCACTCACCATAGTACATACCCTCCCCAATGTCCATAATTCAGCCACCCTATTTACCCTCCTACATGCTTATCTACTCTTAATTTGCATTCTCCTCCCACAAAATATTTTATGTGGAAAATAAAGATCTTCCTTATTCATGTCAATGCAACAAGGTTAACAATCTTTTGTTCAGTAAATTAGTTGTTGTCTAACTTAAATCCTCAAAAAGTCCTAAGTTTCTCAAAAAGATTTCCAAAGCATTTTACAATAAAAGCACCTAAAATTTAGTAAGACAGTTTCTATTAGACTGTTTTGCTATTCCCCAGGAGATGATATTTAAAACTTTCCTTACAATAATCTACAGCCTTATAAATCACTAGCTATCTAAACTATGACTGGAACCGACATGAAGCGTTTCTCTGATACTAATAATGTTCTTATAAGGGTGCAGATCTGAGTGCTGATTACATGGGTGAGTTCTATCTGTAAAAATTCTTCAAGCACTATACTTAATGTATACTCTTCTATATTCCTATTTTACATGTAATACTCTGATAAAACAAAGTAAACCACAGTTGTTAGAGCTGTCCTCAAATTCCCTACCTCATACTAAAACACCTGTTCTATGCACTGAAACATTTCTCTAATAAACGGTAATACAAAGTTATCTTACAACATTTGACATTTTCTGACATAGTCCCAGATAACAAATAACTTCCATTTGCAACCGGGAGCTCAGAAAGCACACAAGAGAAAAAACCAAAAAAAACAAAAACAAAAACCTCTATGTTTTTCAGAAGAAATCATTTTAAAAGCTAACTGAATAGAAGAAAAGTGGATTGGCACTGTATTGTCTAGACAAAGATGTAAATCATTTTCAACTCTTAATCGAATTGAGAAAGGAAGAGAAAGGCCACCACTTCAGACCTTAGTAAGGTAAGGAAGACAGGAGGTTAGTAAGAATTTCATGGATCAGAGTCCCCTTGTTAGTGATTTAGTCCAAAGTCTACTACTCATCAGATATGTCAAGCAAAACAAAAACAAGAGGCAACAGCACCTGCCCAGACAGATGAATGAAATAAAATACATGAAAGCAGTATGCCAAGATTTAAGATGGAATATCCAATGACTGGCAAGAATGCTAGGAAGTATCCTTTCCTCATTCGCTTGCTGAAGCCAAGTGTCTCCCAGAGAATAAAATATTGTGTCTGTAATCCCACAACAGTAACTCAATTCTCTCTTTTTCTTCCTCTAATCTTATAGTCGCCCAAAAGCTAAACATTAAGATTCTCTCGAGGAGGAAGAAGTGGAGTATAATCAAAAAGAATCTTGATCCTCAGCTAAATCACACTTTAACCTTCCACCTCAACAGCCAGGGGAGGGAACCTTGCCTTCCAAATTCAGCCTTTCGGGGTGAAATGACCAGCTCCCACGGAACACCACCTTACAAAGCAATCTTACCCAAAAGACCCAGGGCAGTTCACATGTACAATGCTCACAACTTAGAACAGCAACTACTAGGGAATCGTGCCAAACCCCATCAAAGTGACTGAGGCAACAGTCTCCATCCTGGCGAGTCCAATCCTCAGCCTCAAATCACAAATACACATCCACAAAGCAAACCCACGGTCTTTCAGGAGATGAGATGACAAAACTAGAACGCACCCAGAAAGTTGATACAGGAGGTGGGCTGGAGGCGACAGCCTCTGGGTAGAGGCTCAGGGCTGCTAGCGGGCGCTGGGAAAAAACTCACGCTCTCGGAGTCAGAATTGGGCGTAGGGAGCACTGGGGACGAGGCCTGGGGGCAGGAGGTACAGGTTTCCTAGCGGGTGTGGCGGAGACCGACATTCCCGGGAGCAGAATGTTGGAAGCAGGGAACACTGGGGATGACTGCGCGAGAAAATCAGACACCTTGAAGTTAGAGCCTGGCAGCAGCCATGGCCCGCTCTCTCTACGCTTGACCCCTCCGAGCCAAGGGACCCGTCCGCCCGGCGCCAGGCTAGAAAAGAGAGCGCGTCGGGAGCGCCCGCTCGGGCCCGCGGAGGCAGCGCGGTCGAGGGCCTTCTTACCCGTGCAGGCCGAGGGCGCGGCGCCTCTTGTGGAGCAGGCAGAGCAGCAGAAGCGCGGCCCCGGCCAGCGTGGAGTTCCGCGCCGTCAAGTACTTGCTGAAGGCCGCCATGGAACCACCTGAGCGAGCGAGCCCGGAATGGGGCCGCGGCGCCGTCTGCTACCCTTAATGCAGGAAGCGCGGGGGAGACTGGGAGGAGAAGAGCGAGCGGAGGGAGGGCGGTGCCGCCAGCGCAGGACCGCCCCCTGGCGCGCGCCGCCGCGTCGTCCGCGCGCCGTAGCCCCCCACGGACTTCAGCTCGGCGGGAGCGCGCGCGAGCGCCACGGAGGACGTAACAGTTCTAGGACGCTCTCTGCGCACGCGTGGACCCCCGCAGGGTCGCCCGGATTGCCCGCGCGGAGATGCTGCTGATCTTTTCCCTGGCGCTCCCTGGTTCTTCCGGGCCTGGTTGCTGTCCTTGCCTCACCCCTACTCCCACCTTCGTGCGCACATACCCACCCAAGCTTTCACAACAACTGGAAGAGCAGGCCTACCCGGCGCGGGGGACATAGTGTGACCTGCCACTCCGCCTCTCTCCCTCCCCCGCACAGTGAAGGGCCGTTACCACCCTCTTAAAGGAGCTCAGGAAGAAGGGGAATAGCCCCATCATAGAGCATTTATACAAAACTGAAGGCACGGTGATTATTTAGACGAAAACACCGAAGAGGTGTAGGGAGATGTGGGAAGAATGACTATACAAATCGAAAACCTTTTTCCAAGCCAGGTTTTTCCCCTAAACCACGGGTTATAACCTCTAGCGGATTGTGGAGTGAGTTTGGTAGATTGAGACCACCACTTGTGTGTGTGTGTGTGTGTGTGTGTGTGTGAGAGAGAGAGAGAGAGAGATCGGTAGGAAGACAATAGAACATGCAGAGTATGTCACGTGTAAACAAGTTGTTCTGAGAAATTTTTATTGCAGTCTTGTAGCCTTGTGTCCCTAGCAGTGATATAGAGTGTATTTCTTTAATGTGGCTCTGATCAAACAGAAAGTTTGAGAAACGCTGCTCTCCGCAAAGGGACATTCAGGAATAACAATCACGCGTTGTGTGCATGCTGGCCTTACTCCCAGAATCAGAAGGGCATTGCAGATTACAGCATTCTTCTGACTGGCCCTATGCTACGGAAATCATTATCCCTAGCTTTTAGACTGGCATATGTACAGTAACTTAGTGAATCCCTGTCTTCAGTTGAAGAAACTGGAGGAAGGAGTATCCGTCAGTAAGTACATAAAACCTTGCATAATACACACTCATGTTAAAGTCGCCTACAAAACAGTGGTTTCCTAGGTGTTTACTTAATATGAACTGGGAGTTGCCTAATACAGATCACAAGAATCACAAGGGGTGTGTGTGTGGAGAGGTGATCAAATGCCTAAATTTTGTTAAAGTGGAGCTTCTACTAAATTCTCAGTTTACCACATAGACATTTTCATTATCTCCTGTAACAGTTAGGCAATTTGGTATGCACCAAGGATACAAAGATAAAAACAGATCACAATCCCTGATCTCCAAAGGTTGGCAGAGGAGGAAAAATATGAAAAAAAAATTATAAATATGTTAAGTGTCATGTTAGAGGTATGAACACATTTTGTGCTGTGATAGCACACAAAAAAGAAAATACTTAGTTTTGTCTGGAACTTATTTTTAAGTATTTATTATTAGAGAGAAGGATGGAGAATGTGAGAGAGAGAAAGAGAGCAAGAATCAGGGGAGGTACAGGGAGAAGCAGACTCCCCACTGAGCAGGGAGACATACATGAGGCTCGATCCCAGGACCCTGAGACCTGCAAAGGAGATGAGCAGAAAGCAGATCCTTAACTGACTGAGTCACCCAGGGATCCCTGTCTGAAACTTTCTATTAGGGCTTGACAGAAGATGACTGTGTAGCTAAAGCTTAATGGACCAGACAAAGAGCTGTGAGAAGGACAAGAGAGAAAATCACTAATTCACTAATAAATTGCATAGTAATGTAAAAGTGTTAGGAACTATGGGAGAAGGTGTATCATCTTGGAGTTTATAGCAATGAAGGAAGATCATGCAAGGTTAAAGGAAAGATATATTTAGGAAATAGATTACAGTTCAGAGGAGAATAAGAATGACCAATTGGGCAACATATTCTAAAAGGTACCTGCACCCCATTGTTTATAGCAGCTACATCCACAATAGCCAAACTGTGCAAGAGCCCAGATGTCTGCCGACAAATGATTGGATAAAGATGTGGTATATATATATACAATGGAATATTATTCAGTCCTTAAAAAAATGAAATCTTGCCATTTGCAATGACATGGATAGAACTAGATGGTATTATGTTAAACAAAATCAGAGAAAGACAATTATCATATGATTTCACTCATAGGTGGAATTTAAGAAACAAAACAAAGTAGTAGGGAAAGAGAGGGAAAGATGAAATCAGAGAGGGAGACAAACCATAAAGACTCAGGAAACAAACGGAAGGTTGCTGGATGGATGGGAGGTGGGGGCATGGGGTGACTGAGTGATGGACATTAAGGGGGGCATGTGATGTAATGAACACTGGGTGTTATATAAGACTGACAAATCACTGAACTCTATGCACTATATGTTAATAATGGAAGTAATAATGCACTATATGTTAATTAATAATGCACTATATGTTAATTAAATTTAAGTAAATTAAAAAATAAAAAGTAAAAAATTAATTTTAGCTATTCATAAAGTCCGTCAGGTAAAGACCATTAGGGACAAACCTGTAACCAAACAAAGCTGAGTTCATTAACTTGTTACAGAAAGGATACCGCAGAGCAGAGGAATTATGGGCATGTCTCCAAAAAAAAAAAAAAAGGAAGAAATGGGGGTCATTACAGTATTAGAAGAAGGGAGGAGTTTAGGTAGAATTGAAATGAAATAGTATTTAATAAGCTCATAGCAAATCAGATCTGTATGCGAAGGAATTAATATCAGATCTGAGTTGAGAAGCATCTTCTGAGTTCTATTCCCTTGGAAACATAAATTTAACATTAATGTAGAATATTGTGTCCCAAAACCCCTTATCAGATCCTCTGCACTGTAAAGATATATTGTCTCTCAAACATGAGTTCGAACAACAGAGTTTCTGACA
Organism: Neogale vison; assembly: GCF_020171115.1. NCBI lineage: Eukaryota > Metazoa > Chordata > Mammalia > Carnivora > Mustelidae > Neogale > Neogale vison. Next base: position 80,693,286 of record NC_058092.1, on the reverse strand, counting down.
ACTTAAGGTTTTAGAGAACAAAGTTCCTCAGCACTATGCCCTTTTATAATTAACCAAAACAAATTTTCAGGATCACAAAAATATTAATAATTAAGAAAAATGTCATTTTATTGGAAGATATCCAAGACCTCTGATTTTTAAATCTCATTCAACAATTAGGCAATTTGGTATGCACAGGACAGAGGGCAGAGAGAAGAGGGGCCAGGAGAGTTGGGGAATCCAGAAATCCTCCTTGAAGAGATATTGTGCTAGTCAGCCTCCAGCATTGTCCACAATGATCCTTATTTCTGGTACTCAGGCCCGATATAATCTCCCTCCTATCAGGATGAGTCTGTGTGACCAAACAGCAGTATGGTGAAGGTGACAGTATGCAACTTCTGAGCCCAGATCATAAAAGACACTGTGGCTTCCACCCCCCTCTCTTGGATTGCTTGCTTTTAGGGAAGCCAGCCGTCACAAAGTGCACTCAAACAGTCCTCAAGAAGAATCAAGGATTCCAAAAAGAGCCAATGCCTGCTTACAAGCCTTGGAAGCAGATCTTCCATCCCCATGGATGAATGCAGACTTACGAAGATTCCGAGCCAGAACGTTCCGCCAAGAAGCTCTTAAATTCCTGACTCATAAAAACTTTGTGGGAGACAGTAAATGTTTACCATTGTCTTAAGCCACTAAATTTTAGGGTAATTTGTTATGCTCTGATGTGATTTGGGTCAGGCCTCCAAAAATAGAAGAAAGGTGCTTTAGGAAAAGATATAATAGGAGCAAAGATACAGACACTAGAAGGTACAAAGCAAGATGATTAAGTATGGTGTTGGACGGAGGTTCATGAAGTGGTGCTAGATGAGACAAAAGCTTGAAATGTTGAATGGAGGTCAATTTTGGGAAGATCTAAAACATCCAGTTAACCAGGTAAGATTTTATTCTGCAGTAAAAGGAGGGAGTCCAAGTTTGGAGGAAGAGTGGTAACCTCAACTTTTATTTAAAGAGACTGTGCCAGTGGCAATGTGTAGGATGGATTGAAGGAAAAAATATCAAGCAGAGAAACCAGTCTGGACACTCTTGAAATAATCTAGGTGAAAGATTGTAAACACCTACTCAAGCAGCACAGAGCAAACAGGAAGGAAAGCACTTTGTGGAATCAAATTGGATGGGGATGGTGAGTTTGTTATTTAACAGGAAGGAAAATTTTAAATTCACTCTGAGATTTCCTGGTTGAGCACCAGAGAAGAGGATATTATTTACCTGAGGGCAGGAGCACAGAAGTGAAACATTTTTGTCAGGGAAGATAATGAGAGGCAAATGAGTAATTCTTCACTAGATCCTCATCACCAAGGTAAACTCCAAGATCCTTAGCAACTTACACAAAGCTAGTTATGAGATCAGTTCTACCTACCTCTCTGAATTCCTATCCTGACCCTCCTCCCCTCGAACAGATGTATTCCACCTCTGCCTAGAAGACAAATGCATACTGCTATTCCCCTCTGTGGTCTTCCCTAGAATATTCTATTCCTTCTGCCAGAAATACCAATCCTTTCCTACCATAACATCCTCACTCTCAACTCAGTCTATCTTTCAAAATGAAACTCTGATGGTCTTCTACTCCAAACTGTCTTTTCTGCTCATGTTCCCCAAGCCCCCACCTCTTACCAAGTAAATCCCTTCCTCCCTTTTGCTGCTTCTGTCTCATATCTAATTCTACTAGTGTATAGCAGGGTCTTACTTTTATTTTTTTAAGATTTATTCATTTATTTGACAGAGAAAGAGCACAAGCACGGGGGGCGGGGGGGCGGTGGAGGAAGCAGGCTCCCTGCTAAGCACGGAGCCCATGCAGGGTTCAATGCTGGCTCCATGCAGGGCTCAATCCCAGGACCCTGGGATCATGATCTGAGCTCAAGGCAGACACTTAACCGATGACCCACCCAGGCATTCCTATAGTAAGTGTTTCTTTTTTTTTTTTTTTTTTAAGATTTTATTTATTTATTTGACAGAGATCACAAGTAGGCAGAGAGGCAGGCAGAGAGAGGAGGAAGCAGGCTCCCCGCCGAGCAGAGAACCCACTGAGTCACTCAGGTGCCCCTAGTAAGGTGTTTCTTAAGAGAAACTGACATTCATTTCTCTGACAAGGTAAACACCTCAAGTCACCAGGAAAAATTCATCTTTTTCATCTTTGCTTAAAAAAGAATCACTTTGGGGGCACCTGGGGTGGCTCAGTGGGTTAAGCTGCTGCCTTTGGCTCAGGTCATGATCTCAGGGTCCTGGGATCAAGTCCCACATCGGGCTCTCTGCTCAGCAGGGAGAGCCTGCTTCCCTTCCTCTCTCTCTGCCTGCCTCTCTGCCTACTTGTGATCTCTCTCTCTGTCAAATAAATAAATAAAAATCTTTAAAAAAAAAAAAATTTAAAAAAAAATCACTTTTTGGTGGGTTGCATTGTTGGTAGGAGTGCAGACCAGTGCAGCCACTATGGAAAACAGTATGGAGTTACCTCAAAAAGTTAAAAATAGAACAACCCTATGATCCAGTAATTGCACTTCTATTTACCCAGAAAACCCCACCAAAAACACTAATTCAACAGGATACATGCATCCCTATGTTCACTGCAGCATTATTTAAAGTAGCCAGACCAAGGAAGCTGGCCAAGTGTCCATCGATAGATGAATGGATAAAGAAGAGGTGGGATGGTGTATATATATATATATATATATATATATATATATAATTTCAGCTATTAAAAAAAAGAATGAGATCTTGCCATTTGCAACAATATGTATAGAGCTAGAGAGCATAATCTTAAGCAAAATAATTTAGTCAAAGAAAGACAAATACTATATGATCTCACTTATAATGAGGAATTTAAGAAACAAAACAAAGAAAAAAGCAAATAAAGGTGGTAGAGTGACCAAGGCATGAACTCTCAAGGGTTCTCTATGCTTGGACATTATTCTCAAAGATCTTAGGTAGTTCCTAGATGACTGAATTGGGATGGCCTTCCTGGCTTAGCCTCCTACCGTGTTGGAAACACCTCTCCCTATAGGCACAGGGCACTGTCGTAGAACTAGCTCACCAGCTCAGTCTTCCTACACCTCCTGAAGAGTTTCTCTTTAGGACAGTGAGCTAGTGAGATAAGACTATCTCAGTGTGTTGTAAAGACTCTAATAATGTTGAAACCCAAAAGGAAAGTGGTTGAGATTTCAATCAGTACCTAACTCTCCTTCCAGTGATAACAGTAAGAGGGTTTCTCAATGATTCTTTTTAAAAAATCATTTTATTTTATTTTTATTTTATTTCATCATGAGAGGTGTACTCTTTAATCCCCATTTCCTATTTCACCCATCCCTCCCCCAACCACTTCCCTTCTCATAACCATCGGTTTGTTCTCTATAGTTAAGAGTCTATTTCTTGGGGTGCCTGGGTGGCTCAGTGGGATAAAGCCTCTGCTTTCAGCTCAGGTCATGATCCCAGGGTCCTGGGATCGAGCCCCACATCAGGCTCTCTGCTCAGCAGGGAGCCTGCTTCCCTTCTCTCTCTGCCTGCCTCTCTGCCTACCGGTGATCTCTGTCAAATAAATAAATAAAATCTTAAAAAAAGAGTCTGTTTCTTGGTATCTCTCTTTAGAAAACTAAATGATAGGAAATGATATGTGACTTTTATCCCAGACTGCTCATGCACGTCATTGTAATGAAAACTACATGCACTGACAATTGTGCTTTCTGTTTATTTACAATAAGTACATCCTCGGGCCCTATACATTGTTGGCACAGAGCAGGGTCTCAGTAAATGTTCATTAAACTGAACAAACTGATTTTGAGGAGCTAAAAGGAATGCCTGGTGGAAATGGGCATTCCCAGCGGGTAATCAAAGAATTAAGAGCAAGTTTTTAGGGAAAACGATCCGTGCTAAACATTTATTTATATGAAAATATTTATTAATGACTTACTATGTGCCAGGAACTGGAGCCACTGGTGAGAAAAACAGAACAGTCTTCACCCAGAACAGTCTTGTAGGGGAACATATACTAATCAAATGATCATAAGTAATCCCACATATAATAAGAATTTTAGATATACATTTAGAAAAAAAATATGGATTTGGAGGTCTTCATATACAAAATAGATGAATACTTGGAACCAAAAAAAAAAATTAAAAAGAGAATGGGCTGTTGGGAAGTGATATATAACCCTGTTAAACACCTACATTTGAAGGATGGAGGAAGGAAAGGGATCCAGGATAGTGAGAATAATTAAAGAGGCAATATGGAAATCTGGAGGCATGAGGATCACAGAAGTCAAGATGCAAGAGAGTTTCCAGAAGGGTATAGGAATGGTAATTGAAATTATGAGGAAGTGTTGGAGATCCATTTCTTTATGAAGGCTTTTCTGGATTCTCCTTTCCTTCCCTCAATATTCTCCCAGTGCACCCTGTTCAGATTTCTGTCACAGCTGTTACAGTGTTTATTTATTTAAATGGAAGGAACCATTACAAGAGATGAAACCAAGTCTTATTTTTCTTAAATTCTGTATCATCTGAAAAAAAAAAAAACTTGGATCCACACCTCATACTGCAAACAGAATAATTTCTAAATTGCTCAAAGAATAACTAAGAAGAAAAAATATACAAGGAAACCATAAAATTATGATTAAAAAAGAGGAAAGAATTCTTCATGAAATAATGATCTTGGGCGCCTGGGTGGCTCAGTGGGTTGGGCCGCTGCCTTCGGCTCAGGTCATGATCTCAGGGTCCTGGGATAGAGTTCCGTATCGGGCTCTCTGCTCAGCAGGGAGCCTGCTTCCTTCTCTCTCTCTGCCTGCCTCTCCGTCTACTTGTGATTTCTCTCTGTCAAATAAATAAATAAAATCTTAAAAAAAAAAAAATTAGGGACGCCTGGGTGGCTCAGTTGGTTGGACGACTGCCTTCGGCTCAGGGCGTGATCCTGGAGTCCCGGGATGGAGTCCCACATCAGGCTCCCAGCTCCATGGTGAGTCTGCTTCGCTCTCTGACCTTCTCCTCGCTCATGCTCTCTCTCACTGTCTCTCTCTCTCAAATAAATAAATAAAATCTTTAAAAAAAAAAAATTAAAAATAAATAAATAAATAAAAATAATGATCTTATAATCTTAGCATGGGGGACACTTTACAAGTATTAAAATCCAAAAGCTATAGAAGACAAAAAATACATGTTTGGCTACTTAAAAATAATTTCCTCATAAGCAAACCAAATCAAAATGAAACAAGACACTGTAAACAGGGCAGAAAGAAAACTGTAGGAAAAAGTTGCACCTTATTTCATAGACTAGTGGTTTATTTTCCTAAGAATACCTTCAAATCAGTAAAAAAAAAAAAATAGCCATAATCTGAATAGGAAAATTGGTAAATAATATGAAGTATAGTCTATGGAATAAAAAATTATAATTAATATGAAAAGATGCTTTTATCACACATAGTTATAGATACAAAAGAAAACTACCCTAAAATACAACTCTCACTTACCAAATGGGAAAGATCCCAAAGTTTGATAATACATTACATAATTTTTTATTAATATTTCAGAAAGACATGTAAATTAGTACAAATTATAGAACAATTGATCAATAGCTTAAAAATAGAAATGCATATATCCTATGACTCAGTAATTTACTTCAGGGAATTGATTCTTTAGATGTACTCTCACATAACTGAAATGTCATAGATATAAGGTATCTTTGTAAAAGCAAAGAATTGGGAACATGTTTTAATTCCCATCAGTGGAGGACTGATTAGATAATGTAACGGAATATTTATTATACATCCATGAAAAGAATGAAGCAATTCTGTATATGCTAATATGGAATGATCTCAAAATATAACATTAAGCAGGAAAAAAAGCCAAGAGCAGAACAGTATGTTAGTATGTTGCCATTCACTAAAGGAATAGAGAGGAAGTAATATAAGCTTATTTGCTTATAGATGAATATAGTGTCTTTGGAAGGATACTCATGAAGATGATGATATTGACTTGACTGTAGGAAGGGCAATTGAGTGGGGGTGGGAGGCAGGAAAAAATAGTTGCACTGAATAAATTTGTATCTTTTAAGTTTTTAACCATATAATACATCATCTATCATATTTAAGAAACAATTCTAATGAGGTGAAATTCACATAACAAAATTAACTGAACTCAACAATTCTGTGGCATTTAGAACAATCACAAGATTATGTAACTACCACCTCTACTTAGATCTAAAAAATTTTATCATCCCAAAAGGAGACCCCATACACATTAAGCAGTAGCTCCCCACTGTTTCCACCTCCCAGCCTCCGGCAACTACTAATCTGTTTTCTATCTCTATGGATTTATCTATTCCAGATATTTCACATAAATAGAATCATCCATTATGTGACATTTTGTGTCTGGACTCTTTTACCTAGCACACTGTTTTCAAGATGTATCTACATTGTAGCATTTATTAGTACTTCAATATTTTTATGGCTGAATAATAGTCTATGTTATGAATAGATCACATTTTATTTATTTACCTACTCATCAGCTAATGGACATTTGGACATTGTGAATAGTGCTGCTATGAACAGGTATGTAGATGTTTTCAGAAGTATTACTTCTAAATATCTATACTGGATACCTGTTTTCAAATTCTTTGAGATATACACCTAAAATAGAATTACTTGGACATATGGTAACTCTATGTTAAATTTTGTAAAGTAAGCTCTTGACCAAACAAGGGGTAATTCTATGTTAATTTTTTTTTTTTCTAAAGTAAGCTCTTCACCAAGCAAGGGATTTGAACTCATGACGCTGAGATTAAGATTTACATGCTCTATAGACTGAGCAGGCCAGATGCCCCATATATGTTACATATTTTGAGGAGCCACCAAATTCCTTTTCACATCAGCTGAATTAGTTTACATTCCCACCAGCAGTGAAAGAGGGTTTTGATCTCTGCCCATGCTCATCAACATCTGCCATTTGTTTGCTTTTATTAGCAATCTCTGTGAATGTGAATTGTGTTAAAGGTTTGCATTTTCCTAATTATTATCTTTTCATGCGCTTGTTGTCCATTTGTGCATCTTCTTTGGAGAAATGTCTTTCAGGTCATTCACCCCTTTAAAAATTAGGTTGTCTTTTTGTTGTTGAATCATAAGAGTTCTTTATATTTTCTGGTTTCTAGATCCTTATTAGGTATATGGTTTGCAAATAGAATTTTCCGTTCTTTAGGTTGTCTTTTCACTTTCTTAATAATGTCCCTTAATGCACCGAAGTTTTTAATCTTGATCAAGTCAAATTCATCTATTTTCCCTTTGTTTCTTGTGCTTTTGGTGACATATCTAAGAATCCACTGTCAAATAAGTCCAAAGTTGTGAAAATTTATCCCCTATGTTTCCTCCTAAGTGTTGTCTTGTTTTAGCTCCTACATTTGGATCTTTGGTCCATTTTGAATTAATTTTTGCACACGCTGTGAAGTATTTTCCTAATTTCATTTATCTAATTTGCATGTAAGACCTCCAGCTATTTCAGAACTATTTTGAACCTATTATATTTTTAAAATGAAATTTAAATACAAAACAAACGATCAACTTAGTCTTTTTTCCATTGCGGTGTCAGAATTCTGGAGTCTGATAAATCACAAAGGCATTGTAGAGGCGCCTCCATTTATCAGTCCTCTGCCTGCACTAGCTGTGACTGAAGTGTCATTGTGTCAGCCTACACAGTTCTGTCCACACCAGGAGATCTTGGATGAGGCTAGGATCTTCTGACCTAGCATCCAGCTGGACCTGGTACGTGCTGCAGCTAAAGAACCCTGTCTCCTCCAGTCTCTGGCAGCATGTTTTTATTCTCCTCAAACTTCAGTCTCAGTTTAGACTTTCACAGTCAAAAGTCATGCAGCCCTCTTGCTAAGCCCAACTGGGTCACTGAAGCATAGAACTTGCTCCCTGAATAGAAGAAGGGAATGGAGAAACTAGAGAAAGAAAACAAAAACTGACATCTCAAGAATTATCCTGCTATACATGTATTGGGAATCTACAAGAAAATATGGGAGAATTCCTCTATAACCTTGGTATCAATAAAGGCTTTCTAACTATGACTAAATATCCAGATGCAATAAATGAAAAAAAAGAAAAATATAAGTAATAGAAGTCTTTAAGCTTTGATATGTCAAAGCTTTTTGATATGTCAAAAACAGTATGACGTGCTTCCTACTCTGCTAAGTGTAAGGACCTATTTAGAAACTGTCCCTGCTCCCCTTCCCCCAGGGGATTTACTTGGAGACAAGTCCTAGAAACCAGCTTCAGGTAACAAAGTCCAGATACAAAGGTGGGTCAGGCCAGGTGGAGACATCCAGATCAGTGGGGGGATGCATACTGTGTCCCTGGTTACTAAGGAGTATGGGCCCTTTGGGAGCCTTTTGGGTGCCAGTCCCAATGAAGGTGTAATAGGCTGGCTCAAATGTCTACTAGGGTAAACTGTAACTCAGTTGGTCACTTAGCATTACTGTAGAGTTTCCTGTGTGTGTGTTACAGTCTCATTGGTCACCTGTGCATGGCCAGGCCCAACCGCATGGCCTTTGCCCTTGAAAGCTAGTCTGTGAAACAGAAGGGTCGCCCTCTCTTGTAAGAGGTGCGGCCCCGAACGTTCGGTTAGATTCTTGATGCTTGGCGCAAAATAAAGCTTTGCTTGACCTTCGTTTTGTATCAGTCTTGCTCCTTTAGTCACAGACCCATTATTGGGGCATAACATATGGGGCTCTGTCCGGGATTAAATGACGAGAACTGAGCCAGCATCAGAATTTCTGGGAAAAGCCTCAAGGTAAGATCTCGCAGATTTTACTCTGTGGGATCCGCCGATCTCCAGGCGCTGTGAGATCAGGAGGTCTGTCTGGGTGGAGCTCCAGGGTCTGTCTGGGTAGAGTCCACCAGGGTGAAGCTGGACGCGGCCATGCTCCCCAGGGCTGGAGAGGATGCGGGGACACCCCTTTCCTCCACTGGTAGATCGCCAGGGGGTTTGAGTCCCCCTAGGCAGCCAGGGGGTTCGAGTCCCCCCAGGTGGTTACTGGGGGTTTGAGTCCCCCTAGGCGGCCAGGGGGTTTGAGTCCCCCGGATGGCCAGATCATCAAAAAGTCCCCACCGGTGGCAGGCTCTGGGTAAGAACTGCTGGGCCTGCGGCTGTCTTGGTCTTGTCTTTTTGTTGTCTGCTGTGCTGTTTGTTGTGTTTGAAGGAATGGGACAAGCAGAGTAAGGGAACTCTGACTCTTAATGGCTATAACTGGAGCCAACTGGGGTTAGTCTAACTCGAGACAGAGACTTTAAGGAATATTCCCAAGCAGCTGCCGAAATAACTTTGTTTCAGGGACATTCCTTGCCCTCTCTGGCCCGACGGAGACTGCCTAGCCCCTCCCCCTTGCTGGAGGGAAAGCATGGCATGTGCTCCTCTCTTGGAGCCAATGAGCCTTAGAACTGGGAACCCTTTCTCTGCGTTCTGGTGGCACTTTGTTCTGTTTGTTCTTCACTGTCGGGAAACAAGAAGAGCGCCCCCTGGACCTAACACCCCCCACTCTGGATCTTCCCACCCGTGTCTCAGGTAAACATTCAAAGTGGAGTGGGCCCAGGTGGAACATAAATCAGTATTTGAACTAAGTTAAGTTTGTTGGATTAATTAGGATAAACATGTCTTTTGAGTTAACAGTAGTAAATGTGAAACTTCAGAGTTTTTACTTAAGATCAAAAAAATCTGTGTTGAAATCTGTTAGCAAAGAGATGACTAGAACTGATGGCTAATTGTCTGTCTTAAAGTTTTAATGGGTAATTGTTAAAGTAGCTTTGAAAGTCTTTGCTAACCTGAAACTTCAACCAAATGGGATAAAATGCTAGAGACATGGTTGCTGGAATTAGGTTTGTGCTTTTGAAATCTGTTGGTAAACGTGTTTTGTGCTTAACTGATTGAAAAATTTGCCATCTAAAGAATTCTGTTATAACAGTTCACAGTTGGTTTATATTTAATCTTCAGTAGAGGTTAAGGTATTTCTAAGAGTACAAAATTCTGCTAAGTGTAATTAAGGCTGATGGAAATAAGGGAAACAACTCTGTAGAAAAGTAGGAAATACTGAAATGTAAATGGTTTTCTCTTTGCCTGCCCAGAGTTGTAAATGAAATCTCTTTGACTCATAAGGCTTCCTTGATATGCTAAGTTACCCACGGAGTACTGCTAAACCAATGATCAACCTTGGGTTGCATTTTGTAGCTACTCTAGAGGCTCTATACAGTACCTAGAGTTTAATGTTTTGATAAGGGTCTTCACTTGATTTTTAACCATATCTATTCTGAGTTTTTGTCATTTGTAATTGTTTTAATTATCTTGTAAGATGAATTCCACCTTAAAGGAAATTCATATGGGAAGACTTTGATATGTTAAAATCCTGGGAACTGAAATGGGTAAAGATTTACAGAAGTAAGGGCTACATTCAGACTAAACCAGAATTAGTAACATGGGACTAGATGAACTGAAAGGCTGTAATGTTGCGTCTCTTAATGTTTTAAACATTACTGATTCTGTAATGTTTGCTCTAGAGTAGGGAAACTTTTTCTTAAGTTACCTGTAACTTATAGAGATGTAAAGGTGTTCATTTGTAAACGAATCAAGGCATTCAACTTTTCTATCTGAACCCTCTGAAACCCAAAGTGTTCAGTAAGTATTCTTCCTTGGCAGTCAGTCATTTGCATAAGTTCAATAAGAATCTGTTCTCCTTGTAACAGGATGGCATTGGACACTGGTTATTTTACCAAGGCTTTGACTGGAAAGTCATATTTGAAAAGACTCAGATATGACCAGACAGCTTAAAGGAACTAAGGTTGACTTTACAAAACCTGGAGCCGTAGAGCCCTTTGGAACTGTTGGCCCGATACCTCGCTTACAGAGTTCCCAGCAGCCTCACCAGGTGAGTAAAGAATGTCACTCCCTGGTAGGAGCAGGAGCCTCAAGATACTTTGGGTACCTCAGGGAGAGGAATTTGCCCAAGTCGACAGGTATTGCAGGCATGTCTGACGGCAAGTACATGGCTTGGCTTCTGGCCTGGAGAGGCTACTAAAAGTTCAACCTAGAGATTCCTTATAAAAAGTTCCAACAAAGCAGATTCTAAAAGATCTATATGATTACTCACTGTTCTTACTGATCTTATGTAAATAATTAGGCCAAGTTTGTTAGAACTGGACTTGTTTTTCAAACGAGTTAGTCCTGATTTGGCTATCTCTGGAAGTGAGGGTGATTTTAGAGAGAAAAATTATGATTTAATAACATGGCTTTATGGGTGTTAAATTCTAGATTAGATTGTTATTAAGTGTTTGTTTACCTAAGCTAGACAACTTAAGGTAAACTTCAGAGAAATTGCATGATAACTCGTGTAAACGATCTTGCTTTTGCCAGTCAGTCAGCCCCAGATATAAGGAGGAAACTTCAGAAAATTGAAGGATTTGAAAGGAAGACTCTGACTGAGTTAGTGGGAATAGTAGAAATAGCCGCTGAGGACTATGGGTCTTGCTTGCAGGGGATGAGAGCTCTCTTACAGACTCTGCAGGGGAAAGGGTATCAGGTGTCAGCAATGAAAACACAGCTTTGTAAGAGGCACACCACTTACTTAGGCTTTGGTCTCCATGAGGGAGTTTCTTGGGACGTTGGGCTACTGCAGGCTGTGGATACTGCAGTTCACGGAGATGGCACGACCTCTTTACGAACTGACTAAGGGAGGACTCACTATGGTAGAGTGGACAGCTGAGGCAAAAGGAGCATTTTGGGAATTACAAACAGCCTTACTGAGTGCCCCAGCATTGGTCATGCCAGACATTACCAAGCCCTTCCACTTGTATGTGGATGGAAAGACAGGGGTGACTGAAGGAGTTTTGACTCGGACTCTGGGGCCTTGGCAAAGGCCAATAGCCTATCTTAGCAAGAAACTAGATCCAGTAGCGGCTGGCTTCCTCCTTGCCTCTGCATAATTGCTGCCACGGCCTTCCTGGTCAAGGATGCAAGTATATTTACAGAAGTGGACTAAATTAGACTGTAAAAGAGATTGGGCTAAGACTAGAAGAAAATTAGTAAGCCAAATACATCAGGGCACTCGTTTGGGGACACGCAAGTTTAAAGAGCTCATGGGCAAGCAATTTTAGGTTTCTAAATTAGGGCATAAGGCTCAAGATGTGGTTGATAGATGTGTTCAATGTCAGACAGTAAATGCGGAAAGAACTAGAATGGGAAGAAGAAAAAGGGAAAGAGATTGCTATAGCAGAAATGACTGCTCAGTCTGTGCTCCAGTCACTGCAGGCATTACAGTCTGTCTTAAAAGAGCCCATGCAGGGATCTGAACTGCCCACACTGGGACCAAATCGGAGGTGGAGCCACATCCACGCCAACCCAGGTACTTAGTTTGGATGCGCTGCTGCCAAGTGGGAAGCTTGGAGCCTCGCTGGAAGGGACCACTTACTGTCATCCTGACCACCCCCATGGCAATAAAAGTAGAAGGCATCAGGGCCTGGATTCATGCAGGTCACGTCAAACGAGCCGAGGACGAGAACACCCCCCAGAGGTGGATGCCGCTACCAATGGACCCCGCCAATTGTGGACTAAAACTAAGACTCAAAAAACAACGAGTTCATTAAATTCATTGTTGGCCCTGTTGTTAAGATATAGACGGGAGGTATAAGCAATTGCGAAAAAAAAAGGAGGGGCTTAACTTACTGTTTCTGATAAAAGGAGGAGGGGGGCTCTGCATAACCTTAGGAGAGAAATACTGTCTCTGGGTAAATCACACTGGAGTCATTAAAACAGTCTAGCAGCTGTTAAAAGGAGGGTATAGAACTGGCTAAAAAGTCAAAGATTTGACTAGTCTCCAAAGAAAAGGGGGGAATGTAAGGACCTATTTAGAAACTGTCCCTGCTCCCCTTCCCCCAGGGGATTTACTTGGAGACAAGTCCCAGAAACCAGCTTCAGGTAACAAAGCCCAGATACAAAGGTGGGTCAGGCCAGGTGGAGACATCCAGATCAGTGAGGGGATGCATACTGTGTCCCTGGTTACCAAGGAGTATGGGCCCCGCCCTTTGGGAGCCTTTTGGGCGCCAATCCCAATCAAGGTGTAATAGGCTGGCTCAAATGTCTACTAGGGTAAATTGTAACTCAATTTGTCACCTAGCATCACTATGGAGTTTCCTGTGTGTGTTACAATCTCATTGGTCACCTGTGCATGGCCAGGCCTGATCGCATGGCCTTTGTCCTTAAAAGCTAGTCTGTGAAACAGAGAAGGGTCGCCCTCTCTTGTAAGAGGTGCATCCCTGAACGTTCGGTTAGATTCTTGATGCTTGGCACGAAATAAGGCTTTGCTTGACCTTTGCCTTATATCAGTCTCGCTCCTTTAATCACGGACCCGTTATTGGGGCATAACACTAAGAAGACACTTGATATGTCAAAAAACAGTATAAGCAAAGTCAAAAGACAAAAGACAAACTAGAAGAACATATTTGCAACCTACTTTGCAGATAATGGGCTAATATCTCTAATTTATAACTTTTTAAAATTTTAGGGGAAAAATCCTATAGAAAAATGGACAAATGACAAAAACAAACAATTTACAATAATATAAAAAATGGCCTTTAAACATCCTGAAAGGTGTTTGGCTTCACTCAAAAGAGAAATGCAAAATAAACTCTACTAAAATATATTTCTTACCCTTACATTAGCAAAAATTGAGAAGCTTGACAATGTTACTCGGTGGCAAGACTTGGGAAAAACAGACACCCTTTATATCACTGTGGGAATGAAAAAAATTGTGGGAAATTTTGTAATACAGGAACAAATACAAAATGATACATACATATATGCCTTGACCCAACAATCTTCTAGGAATTTAGATGCACAAAGAAGTAGAAATTCTTCCAGAAATTTAAAAAAATATGTGTGCAGAGTATTATTTCTTGAAGCATGATTTGAAGTTATAAAAGAATGGAAACTAATCAAATATTCAAGCATAGGACATTGAAAAATCTTTGACACAGAAACACAATGAATTCTATGCAGCTATAAAAAAAAATAGCAGAGATGATCTCGAAACACTAAAAGGGAGTTATTTCAGGAGTTACCATTAAGTTAAGAATAAAAAGCATAAGAGCTTAAATAGGATGCTACCTTTTATGCACAAAAGAAGGGAAAATGGGATATATTCATACATTTGCTTAACTTTACAAAAAGAAACACTAACAGAAAAACCAGATAACTAAAATTGGCAGCATGCAGAGGTTGGGAAGAAATATGGTGGAAGGGATGTGACAGGAGTATCACTTCTCTGAGAAACCCTTTTTTGCCTCGTTTTGGATCTTGAAAGCATATATATGTTCTACACATTCAAAAATTAAATTTGACCACTAAGAATGGGGGAAAATGAAAAACTGAAAGCAAAAGAAAAGACATGAATCTAATTGTATTTCAAATGAATACCATAACCATACTGTAAGGAAAAAGAATAAGGAAGAAAAGAGCCAAGGAAGGAAAGAAAGAAGGAGCCAAGTAACATGTTTGACTATACACCATTAGTTTGGGGCAAGGTGGGGCGCAGGGAAGAATTACAAGTGAATCTTGAGCTCATGTTAGAGTTTTGTTTATTGTAGTAGTGTCAGTAATGTGGTTCTAAGTTATTTTAAAGGTTTTATTTTATTTTACTTTATTTATTTGACAGACAGAGATCACAAGTAGGCAGAGAGGCAGGCAGAGAGAGAGGAAGGGAAGCAGGTTCCCCGCTGAGCAGAGAGCCCGATGCGGGGCTCGATCCCAGGACCCTGGGATCATGAACTGAGCTGAAGGCAGAGGCTTTAACCCACTGAGCCACCCAGGTGCCCCCTAAATTATTTTAGAATATATTACAAGACTGAGCAAATATACTGGTGTTTGGGGAGCTCAGTCTTATGGAGGAAGGAGAGACATGCAAATAGGGAATGGAAGAAGACTAGAAAGCACTTTGTGGGGATGGCTGGAATTGGAGATCTCAAGCATGAATTTATGATTTCTAAAAAATATATATGGTGTATACATAAAGTGTGTGTATAAGTCTCTATGTAAATGTATTTACAGGTATAAATATATTTTGTGTATGTGTATATATACATATCTATCTTAATTCCGTCCACTGTATATATCTTAATTCTGTCCACTGAAAGGGCCAAGAAGCAAAGATGCTCTGGTAACAAAGATAATACCTGGTACCTAGGTCTTGATCTTTAATATTATTCTTCACTAAGATGAACCAGTGCTCCTCAAAGACATGGCTAATTCCATGCATGGAGCAAGGTAAATGAAAGTCTGGAATGGCTACTTGTGCCAGAAAATAAGAAATGCTAAAAAAAAAAAAAGAAAGAAAGAAAGAAAGATGAGACATGTCAGAACACGAGAGCCTTTTGAAGAGATTCCTCTAGCCAAATCTGGGATAATTTGTGTACCAAAATAAGTACAGTAATGAACTGCAAGTCATTGAAGAAATAGAAATTAATGAGTTCATACTATAATAAATAAATAAGCAAGCAGAGGACAGGGCTCTTGATTATAGTTGAAAGCTGGGGGCCAACTGATAAATATAGAGGAGTACACAAGTTGGAAGATTATCATTTTGCAATAATCATTAGTTAAGTTTGAATTGGGCAAAATTACCAATGGACACTCAATCTGGAGGATACTTTGATAAGGGACAAGATATTTTCATAATCCTAAATGATCTCCCTAAGATGACCTATTAGTTACAACAGTGAAAAAAAATGGTGATTTTAGAGACTAAATTGGACAATATCTAGACTGGGGAATCCAAATTAATGTCACCACTGTGGGAGAGGTGAATATCTCATGCATCTAAATGTGCTATCTGAGGATACAATATCTCCTATGCAGTATTTTGGTGTAGAATGTATAACGTGAACGTAATTATGAAGATACATCAGAACAACCCCAAATGAGGAACATTTTTTAAAAACAAGAACGAGTACCATATTTGTGAAAAATGTCAGTGTCATAAAGACAAAGAGAGGCTCTAGAAATATTCCAGATTAAAGGAGGCTAAAAAGAGTCAACCATTAAAAGCAATAGCTAACCCTAAACTGGATTTTGTTATTTTGGGGGTGCAGATTACTATGACTTTCTTAAGGACATTGGGCCAATAATTAAGCCAATAACTGATAAAGTTGCAATATGATTGGTAGATTAGAGTATTACATAGATGTTAAATTGACTAAAATTTGTAACTATATAAATGGTCCCTGACTTATGATGTTTTGACTTACAATCTTTCAACTTTAGGATGGTGTAAAAGTGATATACATTCAGTAGAAACTGTACTTTGAGTTTTAGATTTTGATCTTCTCCTGGGCTAGTGATAACGTGAAATAATCCTGTCTTATGACCTGAGCAGCAACCACCACAGCTCCCAGGCAGGTGGGATCATGTAATCACAAGTGTGGCCAAGTGATACACTGACAAATATTCTGTACCCGAGTAACCATTCTGTTTTTCACTTTCAGCATAGTACTCAATAAATTACATAAGTAATTTATTAAGTACTTAAGATATTACAACACTTTACTATAAAACAATATTTGTGTTAGATGATTTTGCCCAGCTGTAGGCTGATGTGTTTTGAGCATGTTCAATGTAGGCTAGGCTAAGCTATGGTGTTCAACAAGTTAGGAGTAATAAATGCTTTTTAAATTTATAATGTCTTCAACTTATGATGGGTTTATCAGAATATAACCTGTCATAGGCCAAGGAAGATCTGTATAATGATTCTATTAGAGAATATCCACACTCTAAGGAACATACACTGAACTTTTTAGTAGTAAAGCGCCATCATTCGGGGGTAAAAGATCAAAAGGTGCAGGAAAACACACACATGCACACACAATCGAGAACACATACACAAATGATAAAGCAAAAGTTAAATATTTATAGTAGATAAATCTGGATAAGCGGTATATGAGTGTTTTTCTGTCATTTTAATTTTTGCAACTTTTGGGAAGTTGGAAATTCTTTCAAAATAAGACATTTTGTAAAGAAGAAAAGTTAAAGACTAACTCAAGAATATCCATAGTAACTTTTTCCATAACAGCCTTTAACTAGAAAACTCAGGGGTCATCAGCAGAAGACTGAGTAAACAGATTGTGGCATAGCCACATGATGTGACACTGTTCAACAGCAAAAAGGAAGAACTGCTGAAAAGCACAGCAACATGGATGAACCTCAGAAACACTGAGTGAAAGAACGTTCACACATGCACAAAACATTCTACTTGATTCAATGAATATGAAGTGCAAGAGCAGGGAAAATAAATTTATGACAGATGTCAGAAAGTGGTTGCATTTGGAGATGGGGTAAAATTGATGGGGAAATAGTGTGTGGGAACTTTCTAGATGATGAAAATGTTCTCTATTTTGCTTGGGTGGTAGTCTCAAGATATTTACAAATGTCCTAACTCATCAAACTGAATACTTTAGACCTGTGCCTTTTATGTTGCATAAATTGTAACTCTAATTAAATGAATGAATGAAAAACAAACAATCTAATTATTTTCAGGGAGATACCCAAAGGTAAATTCAGGTTGAACAAGAGGTTGTATCCACTCCACTTAAACATCAGCAGAATTTGTTTCAGAGTTAGGACTATTGTGTCCTGAGAAAGACTTGGAGTATCTAAAAATATGAAAGGGAAATAATGATAAATAATATGAAAGGCTCTAAAGAAGACCTAGAAGACCCATTTGAAACTGTTCAAGAGAAACCATTTTTCTTAACCTTCCCTCAAATAACCTTTAGAATATTTAAGAATGCTCTGTAGGATGTACACTTAATATCAAACATAACTAACAAGTTTGTAATCCATAAAAATACCAATATTTCTACACTTAAAAGGAGTTCTGGATTTTGCTGCTTGGGGTTTTTGTTCCTATGTGTAAGGAGTGGCACCTCTCCGTAGACTTGGGGCCTGTTTGGGCACCATCCTGCACCAGACATGTGGTCCTGGTCTGCGGCCACTGGGCAACAACCAGGGCTGCAATGCTATGGTAGTGGGTTCCTCCCAGTCCAGCATCTCTCTTTAACAGCACCTTACGGAGCTCACTTTCTTCAAGCAATAAAAGGCTGATGTGTTTTGAGCATGTTCAATGTAGGCTAGGCTAACTTACATGACAGAAATAATCTAAGTTTAAATATTGATGCCATATTCCAAGTACGGTCCTGGAGTTAGAGTGTAATTTTAGAGCAGCTGCTATCTTCTTCTCTAGATGCTGGTGAAATCTTCAGCCAGGTAGGACTAGGATGACATCCTTTGCTTGTCCTGTGGCCACTCTCCATCTTTGGTCAGGCCAGTTCTGCTCCTGGCCCCCTTTTGCTGCAGAGCGCCACACTGGTCTGTTGTGTATGTGTATGTAGGCATGTGTGTATGTGTATGTGGGGGGGAGGGGCTTCTTGTTTTCACAACTACACATATTCCAGAGTTTCTCATTCTCTTCAGCTCCTCAAAGTCCAATTTCAAGGGCACAGATTTTTATCAATGATTCTTTTATTGTTCTAGAATCTGTACTTCGAATTGCTACATCTCAAATCTTTGCAAAACAGGGACTTCTACAAGAAAAATCTTTGCAGATGCCTGCTGTCTGTGAGCTTCTGTACAAGTCCCCATTAAATTCCTGTGGTGGCCAGGGTAGAAAGGTTTGTTGTTGTTTTTTTAATAGTCTTCCAAAGCATAACTAGAAAATAAAAATTGTCTGGATTAAGACCTTCTCCCAACACATAAGTGCCCCTTTATCTACAGCAGCAGCAGTGAGGGACAAAGCCACTTACTTACTACGTCTTGGGTGTTTTACAAGTTACCCAGTTCGCACTTACTGTATTTGGGTGGCTGTGGATCTGAACCTTTGAAAAAACAACCGAATGTGGAAAGAACAATGGGCTGTGAGTCTTGAGTCTTGAGTTCCACCTCAAGTTTTGTCTAAATAACTGCATGATCTTAGTCTCTGATTCTCCACTTTCTCATATGTGAAATAAAGGGTTTCATACTGGTTACTTCTGAGAATGGGGGTTGGAACTATTAACTACTAGGAGAGACTTCCAGATTTAAAGATCCAAGACTGTGTCAGACAAATACATAACAACTGAGATTAAAAAAAAACAAAAAACAAAACACAGAAGCAGACAAGCTCTTATATCTACACACATGCTAACTACTGAGGGAGAATGGAAGCCCTTCCTTGCAGAAAAATTCCAAAATTCCAAATAATATATGCAGAAGGAATGAGGGCAAGAGAAAAATTACCATTTGACCATCACAGTAATAATTATTGTGGGCAAGATTTGGGGATGAAACTTTAAAGAGGAACAAAAGAGTTGCATAGTCTCAAATTATCTTCCCCAAAATATCTATTAAGTGTTTTGGTGGTTTTTAGCATATGTTCACAAATGTTTTGATAATCCTACCTCTAGAAGGAGTCGTTTATTTTCCCAGCTAATAGATTTAGTAAATGACTTCTAATGGATAGAGTATGGAAAGAGGAGAAAAAACCCACAACCTACGAATATCACAGTAGAGAAACCTGGCAGACAGATATCACCTTAACCAAGTAATCAAGTAATCAAAGTAATCAAAGTTTACAGCAGCAGGAGTAAGATGATTAGGACATGTTGATACTGTGTGTCCCTGATATGATACAATGAGAAAGGCATTCATCTCTGTGATTTTCTAAAACATTGGCAACCGCAGTCTGATCATTAGAAACATCAGACAAAACCAAATTGAGGGACATTATACAAAATATCCAGCTAGTGCTCCTTGAAAGTGTCAAGTGCATGAAAATCAAGGCAAGACTGAGAAATTGTCCCAGTTGGAGGAGACAAAAGAGATATGGTGACTAAATGCAACGTAGTGCCCTATTGAAGCCTACTTACTGGAGCAGAAAAAAGCATGCGTGGGAAAAGGTTGCAATTCCCATGAAGGCTGAAGTTTAGTTAATAGTGCTGTGCCAATGTTAATTTCTCAGGTTTGATGAAGGGACCTGCTCACATGCAATGTAACAATATTAAGGGAAGCTGCGTGAAAGCTGTCAGGGTGTATCTCACTTAATAGCATTTCACTGAGGCTGTGTTCTTTACAGATTGAAGGCTTGTGGCAACACTGTGTTAAGCAAATTTCCTGGCGGCATTTTCCCAGCAGCATTTGTTCACTCCTGGTCTCTGTGTCACATTCTGGTGATTTTCACCCTACTTCAAACTTTTCATCACTATTCTGTTCGTCATGGTGATCTGTGATCAGTGATCATTGATGTTACTCTGGTGCTCCATTTTGGGGGTACCACAAACTGTGTCCGATTAAGATAGCAAACGTAATTGAGAAATGTTGTGTGTGTTCTGATGGCTCCACTGATGCGCCAGTCTCCCATGTCTCTCCCTCCCCTCGGGGCTCACCATTCTCTGAGACACAATAACACTGAAATTAGGCCAGTTCATAGACCCTACAACGGTCTCTAAGTGTTCAAGGGAAGGGAAAAGTCGCACACCTCTCTCTTTAAACCAAAAGCTAGAAATAACTAAGCTTATTGTAGAAACCATGTCGAAAGCTGAGACAGGCTCAAGTCTAGACCTCTTGAGCCAGTCAGCCAAGTTGTGGATGCCAAGGGAAAGTTCTTGAGGGACGTTGAAAGTTCTACTCCAGTGAACAAGTGAATGATAAGAAAGCAAAACAGTCTAATTACTGATACGAAGAGAGTTTCAGCAGTCTGTGTAGAAGATCAAACCAACTGCAATATTCCCTTAAGCCAGAGCATAATCCAGAGCAAGTCCCTACCTCTCTTCAATTCTGTGAAGGCTGAATGAGGTGAGGAAGCTGCAGGAGCTAAGAGAGGTTGGATCGTGGAGTTTAAGGAAAAAAGCCATCTCCATAAAATAAAAGTGCAAGCTATCCAGAAGATGTAGCTTAGATAAGTCATGAAGGTGGCTATACTAAACCACAGATTTTCAACCTACATGAAACTATTGGAAGAAGATGCCACGTACAACTTTCATTGCTAGAGAGGAGATGCCAAGGACTTGTTTCAAAGCTGCAAAGGACAGGCTGATGGAGCTGGTGACTTGAAGTTGAAGCCACTGCTCACTTAACCATTCTGAAAACCCAGGACCCTTAAGAATTATGCTAAACTCTGCCTGTGCTTTATAAATGGAACAACAAAGCCTCTGTTTACAACATGGTTTACCCAATATTTTAAGTCTGCTGTTGAGAACTACTGCTCAAAAGAAAAAAAAATTCCATTTAAAATATTGCTGCTCATTGACAACTCACCTGTCACCCAAGAGGTCTGATGGGGATAGACAACAAGATTAATGTCATTAATGTCTGCTAATACAACATTCATTCTATAGCCTGTGGTTCAAGGAGCAATTTCGACTTTGAAGTCTTACTATGTAAGAAATACATTTCATAAGGCTATAGTTGCCATGGATAGTGATTCCTCTGATGGACCTGGGCAAAGTCCATTGAATACTTTCTGGAAAGGATTCACCATTCTACATGCCATTAAGAACATTCATGATCCATGGGAAGAGGTCACAATATCAACGTGAACAGGAGTCTGGAAGAAGTTGATCCCAGCCCTCTTGGATGACCTGGTGGGCTCCGGACTCCAGTGGAGACAGGAACAGCAGATGTGGTGGAAACAGCGAGAGGACTAGAAGCAGCACAGGAGTCTGAACATGTGACTGGATGGCTGCGATCTCCTGATCGAACTTTCACGGCCGAGGGGCTGCTTCTTATGGATGAGCAAAGACAGTGGTTTCCTGAGCTGGACTCTACTCCCAGTGAAGATGCTGTGAAGATGGTTGAAATGACAACAGAGGATTTAGAGTATGACACACACTTAGCAGCAGCAGGGTTTGAGAGGACGGACTCCAATTTTAAAAGAAGTTCTATTTTGGCTAAAGCGTTATCAAACAGCATCACATGCTACAGAGAAATTGTTTGTGAAAGGAAGAGTCAAATGGTGCTGTAAACTTCATTGCTGTCTTATTTTAAGAAATAGCCAGAGCCCACCTACCATTCAGCAGCCACCACCCTCATCAGTCAGCAGCCACCAACATCGAGGGAAGACCCTCCACCCGCAAAAAGATTACAACTTGCTGGTGGCTCAGATGACTCATTGGGATTTTTCAGCAATAGCGTATATTCAAATTAAGGTATGTACATTCTTTTTATAGACGTAATGGCATTGCACACTTAACAAACTGCAGTATAGTGTAAACCTAACTTGAATATGCACTGGAAAACCAAAACATTCATTTGACTTGTTTTACTGTGATATCTGCTTTATTGCGGTGGGTCCAGAACCAAACCAGCAGGATCTCCAAGAAATATCTCTACAAGAATTCTATGTACTATCTTTGTAACTTATCCCTGTGCTATCTATGTAATTTATCTTTGTACTATCTTTGAAACATCCTTAAATATAAATTGCTCCCCCCCAAAAAGTTTAGAAAAATGTTAAGTTAAATTGCATTCAGTGTCGCAATTAAAAATACGTGTGCCTAATCAGGAGCTCTACTGTTACATCCAGAGATCAAGAAAGAAACTAGCATAAATAAATAAATCCTAAAAAAAAAAAATTAAAGAATTATAGACCATTACACTCTCTTTTCTTGAAATACTGGCCAAGAACATCTTGACCCTACCAACAAAGCCTGGGCACATACCTTGCACATCATGTAGCCTAGAACTCATTATTTTGTCATTAGTTTGCTTTTCATATCTCTAAAAGAACCTCAGGAGATCATCTAGTCCCAGGCTGGGGAACCATTTCATTCCCATCCAGGCCCATAGACCCATAGAAAACATTAGCATTAGTACAAAGCAACTTAATGCCATTTCAGTTGTTAGGGTTTTGTTTTTTTTTTCCCTAGATACAGAAATGTGTGATATTATGTTTGTGTGACTTTTAAATTAAGAAGAGTTTACATAAAATTGTTCCATACATATGGGGAGAACCACACAAAAACTTATATCCATATTAGGAACCATTTAAGGCATAAGAAGGAATGGAGAGGAGAAGAATGATGAGGAGGAGCTGCCTGATATCCCCCAGGGGCGTGGACTTCATGGCCAAACCTGTCATGGGATCCTACAGCCCAGCACTGGATGCTGTTTATGGGAAGCAGCCCTGAGAGTAACTGCAGTCAGTGTCCTGGTGGAGGATGAGTGGCAAAGTTTGGGATCTAGATTTTGCTGTTAGGTCTGAGTGGAAAAACTGAATAACTACTAGAGCTTCCATTTACAGTGGCATATCCCATTCAGTTCCCACACTAGCCTTGTGAGGGAGATTTTGTTATTAGCCTCTGTTTATAGCCAGGGGAATTGAAGCTAAGGGACAGAAAGGAACTTGCCTCAGGTCTCACTGCTGGTGACCGGGGAAGCCAGAACTGGGACTTAGGTTCCTAGGGCTTCAGAGTTCTGAGCCACCACACAAAATGAATGAAATCTGAGCAGACACAGGAACCACAAAGAGAAAGAAGAGGCAGGAATGACGAGGGAAAGTTTAGCATTTGCCTCAAGTACCCGAGATTCACTTTTAATGGTTTACAGACCCAACATTGGAGCAAACAAGGAAATAGCAGTGGAGACAGAGACAGAAAAGTGTCCCTCCACCACCCCGCCCCCCACCGCCACACACACACAGAGTAAAATATTAGACTCATGGAGGAAATGGAATTGGAGCCACCGCATGTAACCATTCCCAGCTATGTCTCTTCTGGATTCTTCCAGGGTCAGTCTTCCATCTGGCTCTGTCCTGTGCAGGCCTGCAGCTTGGCAGAATCAAGGCTTGTGGGTTAGTTATGGGGAGGCCTTTCACCAAGATGGGGTGGTGTCTGGAAATGGTCCAGTGCTCTCACAACTGGCCGCTAATGATCTTGGGACACATTCAGATACAACTGTCTCCCTGAAAGGTCTTTCCCTACTCTCCGGACTAGGTAGGGCCCCGGTGTGCGCTTGGATATTGGCACAGAGTTCTCCATGGCATGTTTTCTGTATTATTAATGAATGAACCATTTGAATGAGTATATCTGACTTATGCCTTCCTCACTTCTACCCAACCTCCATAAAGACAAGGATTTTCTTCCCTATTTTTTAAACATCATACCTCCAGTTTTCAAGATGATACACGACCCAAAATAATGCTCCATATTTATGGAATGACAATGTGTTGCAGGAGCATTGGGCTGCTTCCTGTCTATCTAAGCCTCCTGGAAGAGGCTTGTCTCCTCGAACTTCTAGGCTGTTACCAGATAGAATTAGTATTCCCAACCCCCACCCTGAAGACCAGCTTGGTAGCCTGTTAACCACCACCTCACCTCCTTTTTACTTAAGTCCCTTCTCTGGATCCTATGCCCCTCTAAAGATGGGCTACAGTTTGCTGATCAGGACTGTGGCCTTTATAATTAGATCCTGATGATAGAGACAACTCAGCTCAGAAGCTCCTGGTTTGTCACTCTGTTCTTGCTACCCTAGTATCCAATTCTTCCTTGGCCCCATTTTCACCTGCAAACCATTTTCTTCCAGGGAGCTCCAATTGTCTAATCATCAAAGCACACAAGTTAATGAATCACATGGACGTTAAGGGGCCAGAGGGCCATACTGTGCTGGGTATTTTCCATGTTAGACAGTGGCAACAGTGTTTTACACTAATTGACTATCTCTCTTCTTTTTAAAAGATCCACAGTGGAGGGGTGCCTGGGTGGCTCAGGGGGTTAAGTCTCTGCCTTCGGCTCAGGTCATGATCTAAGGGTCCTGGGATCAAGCCCTGCATCGGGCTCTCTGCTCAGCAGGGAGCCTGCTTCCTTCTCTCTCTCTCTCTCTGCCTCTCTACCTACTTGTGATCTCTGCCTGTCAAATAAATAAATAACATCTTAATAAATAAATAAATAAATAAATAAATAAACGATCCACAGTGGAGAGCACTGGTGGTGGTTAACGTCTTAGGTTTCAGGGGTGGAAATGACTTAATTGATAACACCTGGGGAGGCTATATCAGCTGATGGGAGTTTGGGTGTGTAACCTGTTTGCTGGGAAAAGAATTTTTCACCTGGAAGGAAAAAAAAAAGGAATCATAGTGGACACTGAGGGGGAAAAGGAGGGAGGGTTGACTGGGAACAGAGCCTTCGTTTGCTCTTTCAGACCCATTCACCATCTTTTCACACTCTGCTCTGTGCCCTCAGATCCCAACTTTTATCCACAGCATTAACCAGGTTTCCAGCTGGGTTTGGCCAATGGGAAGGACTGGCAGGAGACTGGAAAATGGGAGGGCAGAGAAACACTGTTGGGTTGATTCCCTTGATCACCTCATGGCGAGGTGACAGCTCATGCATTTGGACACCAAAGGCCACAGCTCTCTCCTCCTACTGTACTCTCACTGGTTTCAGCCATCCCTTTTTCTTCTTGCCCTCTCCACTGCAGAGACAGGTGTCCTCCTGTAGCCAGCCCTGTGGTATGCCTCTAGCTTTTACAGTTTCCCTATATCTTGTCACACCGTTGTTCCTAGTAATCTCATTAAACTTTCTTTAATCACCTTTTCGAGGTTCCCGCTCTTTCTGTTCTGCCTCCTCCTTACGCAAAGACTCAGGCTGATGCAACTTCCACCGCCTGGTACTTTCCACATCAGGCAGGAGGGAAGAAGCCCGGCAAATTTTCAGTGCTCCGGCTTACTTGCAACAGACACACGCCATTCCTGCTCCTATCCCATTAGGTAAAGTTACGGTTGACTTCAAGAGGGTGGAGAAATAGAATTCTACCATACGCTTTCAAGGAGAAAGATTTTAGAGCAGCACTAAACACCATCACAAACCAATTCTACCACCCCCTTCAGCCCCTACTTCCTTCCAGGAATCTCAACACAATCATCTATTATAATGAAATATATACATAATTATATATAAATATACAAATATATACCAATAAAATAAAACAAAACAAAACAAAAAACCTCCCGGGTTCATGTTAGGATGAAGGGGAAGGAGGAGAAGGGCTGAAAGCCGCGGGAGCGGTGGTGGGGCGGGAGGTGGGGTTCGAGGGAGGGAAGGGGGTTGGGCCCAGGGCTGTGCCCTCGGCGCCCCGCCTCCACTCACCAGCCTCAATGGATCAGCCGCTGGAGGGCCTGGCGCAGGGGGCGGGGAAGTGACTGGGCGGTGCCAGCTGAGGACTCCTTGCTGCTTCCAGTTAAAGAGCAGGGATCGCAGCAAACACAGAAGCGCAGAAGCACTATGACCTTACCTCTCGGATCAGCTTAGCAGCCTCCAAGGACACTGCCTACTAACACAGATACCAACTGAGACTCTGCAACCCTTTGGGGTTTTTGAAGAGGAAGACGAACTGCAGCGCAGGATTTTAATTTGGGGAAAATTAAATAATCTGGTAAAAGAGTGGATCCGAGAAATCCGAGTGGATCCAATCTGGTAAAAGAGTGGATCCGAGAAATCAGTGAAAGCAAAAATCTTCTACAATCTGTAATCGCAAATGTTGGAGGGACAGTTTTCACATTTAGATCCTACAGATTAGGGATACATATCAAAGGCTGTTGAAGAGGCATCAAACGGCGTTTTGATGAGCTAGAGACTGATATTTTGTTTGCAAGTCTGGCACTACAGACTCTTCCAGAAGACTTGGATTTATGAGATGACAGACTGCTTAAGAATTTAGATATAAGAGGGCGCCTGGGTGGCTCAGTGGGTTGGGCCTCTGCCTTAGGCTCAGGTCATGATCACAGGGTCCTGGGTTCGAGTTCTGCATCCCGCTCTCTGCTTGGCGGGGAGCCTGCTTCCTCCTCTCTCTCTGCCTGCCTCTCTGCCTACTTGTGATCTCTGTCTATCAAATAAATAAATAAAATCGTTTAAAAAAAGAATTTAGATATAAGATGCATAAAAAGTCTTAAAGGTTGCGGAGTAACAGATAAAGCTTTACATCTAGTACCAAACATTGACTATTTTAGTTGTCCGCCACAGCTATCAAACTGGGGGTTAAATGCCACAACACCTATTCCAATATATTAGGTTTCCTCCGAGGTGTTTCCTGAACTATGCTAGTAGCAAGAACTTGCCAGCTTTACCCAAATGCAATAATATCAACTTTTTTTAAAAAAAGATTTTATTTATTTGACACAGAGAGAGAGATCACAAATAGGCAGAGAGGCAGGCAGAGAGAGAGAGGGGGGGGAAGCAGGCTCCATGCTGCGCTGAGAGCCTGGTGGGGTTGGATCCCAGGATCCTGAGATCATGACCTGAGCTGAAGGCAGAGGCTTAATCCACTGAGTCACCCACGCACCCCAGTAACATCAGCTCTTACACATAAAATTTTCTTGGTATTTTCTAAATGATATCTGTTTAGATTATGTTAAAATAAAATTGTAGACGCTGAAAAAAAATTAAAAATTACTCAATGATTAAATATTGTAATAATGATTCCAAAACACAGATAGTGAGTGAATTTATATGTGGTGAGACTATAGGTGCTTTTTTCCTTCTAATTTTTGACTTTTCTGAATTGTAAATTTCTTAGAATGACAAAGTAGCATCTTTTATAAGGGAAACCACCAGTAAACTTAATTCTGTAAGCATATTATTTATGAGACTGTAGTAACTTAGAGAAGATGCTTATGATTTTTTAGTAAAAGGATTAACACTTAAAACTATATCTAAATTGATACGTACATCTGTGGTCAGGGGTGAAAGAAATAGATAAAGTATAAGACTGGTTGTATTTTGATGAATTTTAAAACTCCATGGCTTTTTAATATTTATTTATTTTTAAGTGTGTTTATTTAAGTAATCTCTCCACCCAACATAGGGCTCGAATTCCCAATCCTGAGATTGAGTCACATGCTCCTCAAAATGAGTTAGTCAGGCACGCCCCTTTAAAAAAAAATCATAAATATAAAACAAATAAGTTGTGGACAGTAATCAAATTCTATTCCAGTTAAGAATAGGACAGAAAGTGTGGAGGAAAAGCTGTTCTCAAGCTCTGCCTTTATTTCTGGAAAAGACAATGTTTACTTTGTATTAGAGACCAGATTAAGCATTTTTGATACTTCTGTTGCATCAGACTGTTCCCTCCTTTCCCATAGGCAAGATTGCTCCCTTACTATGTATAAACAGTTAGGTCTTTTCTCTGAATCTTAGGCTCACCTTTGTCCCAGATATTGCATCAGCTCCCCTCTTTGTTCCAAATTTCTTAACTTAAACGTTATTTCACCCCATTCCTACTGCGAGCAAAGAATTTAACTACCTGGGTAAGTTCTCCCCCTGGGTCAAGCAGTAATTGATTCCCTCTCATCAGGAAAATGGCTAAGATGGCATCACAATGACCAGATTCTTCTCTGTGGAGGGCATAACTTCCTAAAACACTAAGTCCAAATAGTTTTGCTTAAACTGCTTGCAGTACAACTAAATTATTGAAAAGAATGTTTTAGGGCAAATTCCACAAATTCCTCAGTCCTGAATGTTTTCAATTAAACTACCAATGGTTTTTTTCTTCCTTAAGCTAGATTTCAAATAAGAAGATTTCAAAAAATCACCATAGACACAGAATTGTAAATTCACTAAATTTTATTCACAGCTGCTCACCTGTTTACATACATAGACACCTTCAATCACAATGTCTGCCTGTGCTTGGAAATGACCACAGGTTGGAGGGCTTATTCAGAGGAATCACTTTTAGAAGTACTACAGTGGAGACAAGGCAGTTTTGACTATAATTTCAATGAAAAGCACTGAACATCCATTTCCAAGGTTTTTTTTTCCTTTAACCAAAATTTTAAAAAATGCATCCAAGCTCCTCTACTTGCCCAAGGCCTTTTCCTTGTCTCCCTCGGTTGTGTCCTGACTCTAGGCTACACCAAATCTGAATAAAATGTGATCTGTTGTTAACTCTGCTCGGAGGTATACTTAGTCCTATCAGTTTGGTATCCTCCTCTTTGTGGAGTATTTAATAAGCTTGATTACATATTTGTACTTCGTTCTTCTGTTAGGATTTTATAGTCTTTCTTTTCCCCTAAGACTTGACTTTTTAGGTAATCTCTACACCCAACATGGGGCTCAAATTCACAACCCCCCAAGATCAAGTCACACATTTCACTGACAGAGTCAGCCAGGCAGCCCAGGATTTTACATACTTTTACTAACTTTCTAAATGGTGCAAACCCTACCAGAAAGAATATAGGGTGTCACCGCCAATGTCAGTCCATTAGAATAGAACCAGCTTCTCACAGATCTAAAGTAAATGAACTGGACTGCCTTTTTCCATACTGGCAACTGGTACCAGCTCTCTATCCACTAGCTCTTGACCTTTACAGAAGAGAGCAACTTCCCTCTGTCTGGGGACATTTGAAGGGTCATCTGAGGCGGGTTTTTCTCAAGATTGTACATTTCTTCCTCAAACTGACGACTACTGGGGCACCTGGGTGGCTCAGTGGGTTGAGGCCTCTGCCTTCGGCTCAGGTCATGATCCCAGGATCCTGGGATCGAGCGCCACATCGGGCTCACTGCTAGGCAGCCTGCTTCCCCCTCTCTTTCTGCCTGCCTCTCTGCCTACTTGAGATCTCTGTCTGTCAAATAAATAAATAAAATCTTAAACAAACAAACCTGTCAGCTACAGTAAGAATACAACATAGCCCCCAGAGCAGAAATACCATACTCGTTCTGGGAGGAAGGGGCTTACGTACCAAAATTATTGCAGGACCTTGTTAATAGGAATATTTCAAGAATCTGGGGGACACATATGTGTAGGGATCTTGAGAATACTGTATTGGGAATGGTGATGCAGAAGCAGGGTTAGGAAACTGGGTGGATTATAGCTTATTATTATTGGGGCCATCCTTCATGACTTGGAGCTGAGAATTCTGGCAAAGGACTCCAGGATCCCATCCAACATGCTGCTGGGAATGCTCTTTGAAGCTTTGATACCATGGTAGCCTAGGATAACTAGGTGGAGATGCTAGAATGGCCTTGGCATGGAATTGAGGAAGGCATCCGAAGATTCAGGGAGGTAAAAATATTAGAATGAATTTATTATTTGTGATCAGCGAAACCGGCACTGGACAGTATTCCCTAGGAGGACCCAAAGAACACTTCTTTCACTAAAGCAAGGAGGAAAGCATTGCTAAGGAGCACCAGTTAATTTGACAAACTCTGTGGTAACTATCTTGTACAGGCTGGGATTGACAGAAGATTTACCATGGAATTAAGATTCCTAATATCAAGGCAATAGTAAGATTCTGGAATGGCAGAGACCAATGGCAGCTCTTAACTGTTAGAATAAAGGGGGCATATGCCATATTGGGCAGCAAGGCTATAGTAGTATTTGGTATGCTTTGACTCTCAGCTAATAAGTCATGGTGTTC
Source organism: Neogale vison (assembly GCF_020171115.1). Classification (NCBI taxonomy): domain Eukaryota; kingdom Metazoa; phylum Chordata; class Mammalia; order Carnivora; family Mustelidae; genus Neogale; species Neogale vison. Next base: position 80,662,868 of record NC_058092.1, on the reverse strand, counting down.
CTAGAGGGGAGACGGAAAGTCAACCAGAATATTATTTGACCTGTATAATAAAATGGAAAAAATCGAGAACTGGTGAACAGAAACCTGAACCAGCATTTCTTTCAGAGAGAAAGATTCTTTCACCCAATTTCTAAATATGTCACTTCACAGACCCAAAGCCCACTCACTGAAGAAGAGATAGATCCCTTTGAGGAAAGACAATGCAATGTTACTACAAGCATTTATGGTAAACATTCCCTTGATCCTTCTCCAGAGAGATCTAAAGCTGCTTATCACTGTGCTCATGCACTGGCAAAAGGGAATTGTCAGACTTTTCAAGAACAGTTGAATATAGGGACCATGGCTCTGTGTTGATACTGTATCAAGGGACCTGAAGTACTTTTCCTAACTCTCCAGTTAAAATGGTGTGGTAGGGAGGCCAAGTGATAAAAGGAGTTCTAGTTCAAATGTGTCTTACTATGGGTCCACTAGATCTTTTAGATCTACGCTGTTGTTATTTCTCTGGTATCTGAGCATGTAGTTGGGACACACACAGGCAGTAGCTGACAGTACATTCACATTGGTTTCCCAAGCTGTGAAGTAAGAGGCACTATGGTAAGAAACTTAAAACCATTTCTTCCTTCGGCCAAGTCAAGATGTTAAAGTAATAATACATGCTGGCAGGATAGAGCACCAGTTACCCATACTGATTGCCAAAGGAATAACGCGCTATGGAATTTGGTTGTTTTCTTTCGTTGTTCTTGGCTTTTTTACTCTCCTCCTTGTTTTATTTCTCCAGACCTTCACTCTAGCTCCTTAGGATCCCTTCTTATTCTCCTCCACCACCTCCTCCTCCTTCTTCTCCTACTTCTCCTTCTTCTTTTCAAGATTTATTTATTCACTTGAGAGAGAGAGCGAGGCAGGGGGAGAGGCAGAGGGCGAGAAAGAGAGAATCCTCAGGCAGACTCCCCGCTGAGAGTGGAGCCTAACATGGGGCTTGATCCCAGGACCCTGATATCATGACCTGAGCCAAAACCAAGAGTTGGACACTTAACCGACTGAACCACCCAGCTGCCACATGGATATTGTCTAAATTTTTCTGAAGAATTTTTCACTTAAAAAATAATTTTTAGGGGGACCTGACCTATCTTTCACCCAAGTAAACCGTGGAGATTTGGCCCAGTCTTGTGCCTGTCTTCCTTTTCCACGGTATGGCACTGGGCATACTTATAAACAAAACTCTTCTTGCCCTTCTCAATATCACCCATTTTTATTTTTATGTTTACTTTTTTAGATTTTTAAAAATTTAAATTCAATTAGCCAACATACAGTAGTACATCATTAGTTTTTGATATAGTGTTCAATGATTCATTTGTTACGTATAACACACAGTGCTCATCACACCATGTGCCCTCCTTAATGCCAATCACCCCATCTCCCCGCCCAACTCTCTTTCTGCAACCTTCCATTTGTTTCCCAGAGTCAAGAGTCACTTATGGTTTGTCTCCCTATCTGATTTCTTCCCACCAGTTTTCCCTCCCTTCCCCTATGATCCTCTGCCTTATTCCTTATATTCCACCTACAAGTGAAACTATATGACAATTGTCTTTTTTTTGTTTGTTTGGCATAATCCATTTTTAAATCACTCTTTTGTCATGCAGGTGACAAAAGGTGAGCCCTTTCAGGTCAGCCAGCCAGCTCTCTCCAGCAGACCTTACTTCTTTAAAAATAAATAAATAAAATTTAATTGTGGCATAATGTACTTTTTCACTTAAAAAAAAAAAATATATATATATATATATATTATTTATTTGAGAGAGAGAGCGAGACAGCACAAGCAGGGGGAGGAGGTAGAGAGGAGCAGAGGGAGAAGGAGAAGCAGACTCTCCTCTCAGCAGGGAGCCCAACAGGCTCAATCCCAGGACCCAGGATCATGGTCTGAGCTGAAGCCTGGTGCTTAACCAACTAAGCCACTCAAGCGTCCCACTTTTAGACTTTTTTTTTGGTTACAACTTGCCTTTTTAATCATTTTTAAGTGTATGGTTCAGTGGTATAAAGTATGTTTTACTTTGCTGTGCAGCCATCACCACTATCCATTGCTGGAACTTTCTCATTCATCCTAAACTGAAATTCTGTATCCAATAAGCAATAACTCCCCCTTCTCTCCTTCCTCTAGCTCTTGGTAACTACTATTCTATATTCTGTCTCTATGTATTGAACTATCTAACTACCTCATGTAAGTGGAATCACACAGCATTTGTCATTTTGTGTCTCATTTCTTTCACTTAACATAATGTCTCAAAGTTCATTCATGTTGTTGCATGTGACAATTTTGTTCTTCTTCTTTTTTTTTAAAGATTTTATTTTATTTATTTGACAGAGAGAGATCACAAGCAGGCAGAGAGGCAGGCAGAGAGAGAAAGAGGAGGAAGCAGGCTCCCTGCTGAGCAGAGAGCCCAATGCGGGACTCGATCCCAGGACCCTGAGATCATGACCTGAGCCGAAGGCAGCAGCTTAACCCACTGGAATGGCAGAGACCAATGGCAGCTCTTAACTGTTAGAATAAAGTTAAGAACTGTTAGAATAAAGGGGGCCCCTCTGGGGAAGTTCTTTAGCTGAGCCTCAGTTTCTTCATCTGAAAATGGGGATCAAACCTCATAGGTTAAGTCAATTCTTATTAAAGTGCTTGAACAACCCAAATGCCCATCAAAAGATGAATGGACAAAAAAAAAAATGTCATAGATACATACAATGGAATATTATTCAGCCTTTAAGAAGAACAAAATTGGGGGCGCCTGGGTGGCTCAGATGGTTAAGCCTCTGCTTTCGGCTCAGGTCATGATCCCAGGGTCCTGGGATTGAGTTCCTCATTGGGCTCCCTGCTCAACGGGGAGTCTGCTTCTTCCTCTCCCTCTGCTGCTTGTGCTCTATCTCTCTCTATCTCTCTCTGTCAAATAAATAAATAAAATCTTAAAAAAAAAAAGGAAAGAAAGAACTTCCCCAGACAGTGGGGAACTTAAATCCACATGCCTATGTAAGGAGTGTGAAGTATTAACCATTATGCTCTGCTCTTCCTATGTTTTTGAGCAAGAGGTACACATAGCTAAATTCTGTACTGAAGGTGAGGAAATCCCCCCAGGCTGGACTGGAACAGGAGGTCTTCATAGCAGCTGTGGCTTGGCTGTGACCCTCAAAGGAAATGAAAGATTTAAATAAATAATGGACTGCAAGAGCCAAGGCATAAAATGGCAGGGACAGGATTTGCATTGAGGGAAAGGTTATGTAAGGACCTGTAGGACCAGATGTTTTCTGCAGGGAGGATCATATGCCAAGCAAAACACCCGTTGAAAATTAAGGTAAGCAGTGATCCAAGGGGTGGCTCACATCCTTGGCAAGACTGTGCTTCCTTAAACTCTGACATTGGAGGCAGAGGATTAAAGGCTTTTGAAAAGCTAATGTACCTTTTCCCCCAAACTTATGGTACATTTAGCTTTGTAAATCAAATGATATTTTAAGTGACCTAGAAGGATTGTCTATTTAAAACAACCTGTCATTTCTTATCAATCTAGTGTGGGATATGGGTGGTTTATTCACTTCATGACATTCACCAAGTCATTAATCAACACCTTTGAAAGACAATCCATCTTTTCACTGTTACCTTCTCTGCTGAAATGAGAGAAGGTGAAGACAACAAGATACTGTGAGCAGTCAAGAATTCAATGAGTGTTTAAATGGTAGCACTTGAGGCTTTAAGATCATGAGCTGCTGGAAATCAAAACCCCTGTCTTCTGGTCCTCTATCCCCCTTGAAGCCTAGCACAAAGTAGTCAACCAAACTTTGCAAGTGCGGTCTTCAGCATGACTCAGAACCAAAAAGCAGGGACTGCTTGGATAGAAGAAACAGGTTCCTGGTTTGGACTCAGCCACACTGGGGTGACCTCTGGCCAATTATTTAAATGTTCTGGGCATCAGTATCCTTATTTGGAAAAGGGAAATTGCCATGCCTGATTTAAGTAAATCAGTTCACATTTAAAAACTCATTTTTGGGAGCCATTATTAAGAACCTTGGGACTGACTCCATTTCAAGATAATCATTATAATAAATAGCAGTGGAGAATTTAGAGACTTCTATTTTAAGAGATACATTCATTTCAGAGATTTCAGTCAAAAATAGCAATTTTGAGAGGTGTCTGGTGAGTGATGATTTGTCCAGTGAAGTAAGAACTTGCCCTTTGTACTTTCAATGCTTGTCCTTCTCAGGTGCCTGACACAGTTATGTTAGCTTGTCACTTCATGGGACAAAGTTCATGTCCTTTTTTGAACTAAGTCTCTCTTCAGTTTGTGTATTAAAAAGAAAAAAACACATGCACAAATGTCAGAGCTCCAAAATATCTGAGAAAAATTGATAGAACTACAAGGAGAAATAGACAACTTTATACTTATAGTTGAAGACTTCAAGGCTCTAACTAGAACAACTAGTTAGAAAACCGGGAAGGATACAGAAGGACTTAATAAGACCATCAACCAACAAGATCTAAGAGACATTGATAGAGGGGCACCTGGGTGGCTCAGTGGGTTAAGCCTCTGCCTTCTGCTCAGGTCAAGATCTCAGGGTCCTGGGATTGAGCCCCGCATCGGGCTCTCTGCTTGGGGGGGAAGCCTGCTTTCCCCTCTCTCTCTCTCTGTGTCTGTCCCTCTGCCTACTTGTGATCCCTCTGTCTGTGTCAAATAAAAAAAAAAAAAAAAAGAGAGAGAGAGAGAGAGACATTGATAGAACACTCCACTCAACAATAGTAGAAAACATACTCTTTTAAAGTACCTGTGAAACATATACTAAGATAGATTGTATCCTGGGGTATAAAAGAAACCTAAACAAATTTGAAAGAACTGAGATTACACAAAGTGTGTTTCCAAAAACAATGGGGTCAGACAGAAATCAGTAAAGGCAACAAGAAAATTTCCAAATACTTGAAAACTAAACAACACTGTTTAGTTAAATCAATATCTAAATTTTCCCCTTAAGAACCTATAAATAAAAGAGCAAATACTTTTTAATTCATTTTGGAAAGCCACTATTATCCTGGTACCAAAACCAAATAAAAAGAGTACAAGTTGGTGCAGCCTCTTTGGAGAACAGTGTGGAGATTCCTCAAGAAATTAAAAATAGAACTTCCCTATGACCCTGCAATTGTACTCCTGGGTATTTACACCAAAGATACAGATGTCATGAAAAGAAGGGCCATCTGTACCCCAATGTTTATAGCAGCAATGGCCACAGTCGCCAAACTATGGAAAGAACCAAGATGCCCTTCAATGGACGAATGGATAAGGAAGATGTGGTCCATATACACTATGGAGTATTATGCCTCCATCAGAAAGGATGAATACCCAACTTTTGTAGCAACATGGACAGGACTGGAAGAGATTATGCTGAGTGAAATAAGTCAAGCAGAGAGAGTCAATTATCATATGGTTTCACTTATTTGTGGAGCATAACAAATATCATGGAGGACAAGGAGTATTAGAGAGGAGAAGGGAGTTGGGGTAAATTGGAAGGGGAGGTGAATCATGAGAGACTATGGACTCTGAAAAACAATCTGAGGGGTTTGCAGTGGCGGGGGGGTGGGAGGTTGGGGTACCAGGTGGTGGGTATTATAGAGGGCACCGTTTGCATGGAGCACTGGGTGTGGTGAAAAAATAATGAATACTGTTTTTCTGAAAATAAATTAATTAATTTAATAAAAAAAATAGAAAAAAAAAGAGTACAAAAAAGAACTAAAAATAACCCTCTTACATAGGGACACAAAAAGTTTAAGTATTTGCAAATTGAATTGAGCAGAGAATTATACAACATGACCAATTGCTCTAAGTAGGGTTTATTCCAGAGATGCAAGGCTGATCCAATATTCAAAAATCAGTTAATGTAATCCATCACATCAAAGACTAAAGAAAAGTACCACATGATCATGTCAATAGAATTGTGGAGAAAGCATTTGACAAAATCCAACATCTATTCATGATAAAAACTCTCACACACTAGGAATAGAGAACTTCCTCAACTTGATTTTTTTTTTTGAATCTACAAAACACTTGTAAGCAGAAACTAAAACCTTTCTTGCTAAGATAAAAAACAAGGTAAAGGTGTCCCCTCTTACCACTCCTTTTCAATATCATACTTAAAATCCTAGCTAATACAATAAGATAAGAAGATAAAATGAAAGGTATACAGATTGGAAAGAAGAAATAAAATGCCCTTGTTCATTTATAAAATGATTGTCCATGCAGAAAAATCTGAAAGAATAAAAAAAAAAAACCTGAAAGTAAAAGGAATTATAACAGGGTTGTAGGATGCAAAGTTAATCTACCAAAGCCAGTTGCTTTCCTATATACTAACAACAAACAAATGAAATTTAAAATTAAAAGCACAATGTCATTTACATTAGAGCCAAAGTCTTTAATATGTAGGTATAAATAGAACAAAATATGTACATGATCTTTATGAAGTAAACTAAAGAACTCTAATAAAAGAAATTTAGAAAAACTAAATAGAATAATATTCCATATTCATGGATAAGAAGACTCAATATTGTCAAGATGTCAGTTCTTCCCTACTTCATCTATAGATTCAACAAAATCCCAATGAAACTTCCAGCAAGTTATTTTGTGGATATCAACAAACTGATTCTGAAATTTATATTGAAGGGCAAAGACCTAGAATAGTCAATACCAATTAAAGGAGAAGAACAAAATTACTCAACTTCAAGACTTACTATAAAGTTACAACAATCAAGACAGTGTGGTACCAGAAAAAAAAAAGATAAATAGTTTAACAAAACAAAACTGAGAGCCCAGAAATAGACCCACATAAATATAGTCAACCAATCCTTGGAAAAGGAGCAATAGCAATACAATGGAGAGAAAACAGTCTTTGAAAGTTAGTGCTGGAACCACTGGACATCCACATGCAAAAAACTGTATCTACACACATCAAAAATTAACTGAAAATGGAGCATAGTCTTGAATATAAAATGCAAAGCTATAAAACACTTAGAAGATAACACAGGAGAAGAATCTAGGTTACTGCAGATTTGGCGATGACTATTTTAAGACGCAAGGCCTGAACCATCAAAGAAATAATTGATACGGTGGACTTCACCAAGATTAAAAACTTCTGTTCTGCAATGGACACTGCAAAGAGAATGCGAAGACAAGGCTTATAGTGGGAGAAAATATTTACAAAAGATATATCTGGTAAAAGACTGTTATCTACAATACAGAAAGAACACTTAAAATTCAATAATAAGAGGGTGCCTGGGTGGCTCAGTGGGTTAAGCCTCTGCCTTCGGCTTGGGTCATGATCCCAGGGGCCTGGGATCGAGTCCCCATTCGGGCTCTCTGCTCAGCAGGGAGCCTGCTTCTCCTCATCTCTCTCTGTCTGTCTCTCTGCCTACTTGTGATCTCTCTCTCTGTCAAATAAATAAATAAAATCTTTAAAAAATTTCAATAATAAGAGAATCAAAAGCCCATTTTAAAAATGGCAAAGGGGCAGGAAAATAGAAATCAAAACCGTGATGAGATACTACCTCACAGGGGTCAGAATGGTTAAAATTAACAACTCAGGAAACAACAGATGTTGGTGAGAATGCAGAGAAAGTGGAACTTTCTTACACTGTTGGTGGGAATGAAACCTGGAGCAGCCACTCTGGAAAACAGTATGGAGATTCCTCAAAGAGTTAAAAATAGAACTACCCTATGACCCATCAATTATACTACTAGGTATCTATCTAAAGGATACAAACATAGTGATTTGAAGGGACACCTGCACTCCAGAGTTTATAGAAACTATGTCCACAATAGCCAAACTATGGTAAGAGCCCAAATGTCCATCAACAGATGATAAAGAAGATGAAGTATATATATAATGAATTATTACTCAGTCATCAAAAAGTTTTGCCATTTTCAGCAATGTGTATAGAACTAGACTGCATTATGCTAAGTGAAATAAGTCAGTTACAGAAAGACAAATACCATATGATTTCACTTATATGTGGAATTTAAGAAACAAAAGAGGTGACCATAGGGGAAGGGAAGGAAAAGATAAAATAAGATAAAAATGGAGAGGAAGGCAAACCACAAGAAATGCTTAACTATAGGGAACAAACTGAGGGTTGCTGGAGGGGAAGGAGGTGGGGCAATGGGGTAACTGGCTGTTGGACATTAAGGAGGGTACTTGATGGAATGAATACTGGCTGTTATATGCAACGGATGAATCACTAAATTCTACCCCTGTAAGTAATAATACACTGCATGTTAACTAAAGTGAATTTAAATAAAAACAATTTTTTAACAAAATAAAAATGAGCAAAAGACCTGCACAGACACCTCTCACCAAAGAAGATATGTTGTTGCCAAATAATATGAAAATATGCTCAACATGTCATTAGGGAACTGCAAATTCAAACAAGATACCTCTACATACCTATTAGTGTGGCCTAAATCAAAAAACTGACATCGAATGCTGTTAAGATGTGGAGCAACAGGAACTCCTCAGAATGATCATGCACCTGGACCCTGATAGCATGGCTCTACCACTTACGAAATATATAACCTTGTTCAGGTCATCAGCTGCTCAAAACCACAGACTCCTCACCTGCAAATGGAAATAGTAATAACTATATTCTCATAGAGCTGTTGCAATTTTTAAGCTATACTGAGTTTTCACAAACTCAACACACCCGTGTAACCAGCACCTTGATTGTAAAATAGAACATTTCTCTGACTTCAGACATCTTTCATTATGTCCCCAGGTTCTCACCATCCTCATATTAAATGGCATAGATTAGCTTTATCTGTTTTGTACTTCTTGTCAACGAATCATACAAAATGTAGTATTTTGTATCTGGCATCTTTTCCAACTATAACTTTTTGAGATTCAGCCATCATGTGTAATTGTAAATTGCTTGCTCACATTAATGCATTGTATTCAATTGTGTGACTGTTCCATCATGTATTTACCATTTGGCTCTTGTTGGGCATTTAGGTTTGTAGAGTTGCTTTAGGGATTGAGTGATACATGACGAACTTTCACAAACTGAACACAGCTATGTAACCAAAACTTAGGTCCAGAAACAAAAGCCTTCTTTCATTCCCTTCCTGTCACTATGTTCCAAGAATAACTGCTATTTTGACTTCAAAATAAAGAATTCAAAGAATTTAAATTTAAAGAATTATATAATTCTTTAAAGTAATATCTATTAATTTAAAATATTTTATTTATTTGACAGAGAGAGAAAGCACAAGCAGGGGGAGCAGCAGGCAGAGGGAGAGGGGAGAAGCAGGCACCCTACAGAGCAAGGAACCCGATGTGGGGCTCAATCCCAGAACTCTGGGATCATGACCTGAGCCAAAGGCAGACACTTAACTGATTGAGTCACCCAGATCTCCCAGGCATCTGACTCTTGATCTCAGCTTGGTCTTGATCTTAGACCAAGTCATGAGTTCAAGTGTCACTTTGGGTTCCACAATGGGCATCGAACCTACTTAAAAAAGAAATGTCGGGGGAGAAAAAAAGGATTTAACTTTATTTCTATCATCCAGGGAAATGAGGGCACAATCAGACCCTCTGTGATTTTGAGGTTTAAGTAGAAAGGCTGACCAAAGTTTAGAACAGTGTTTTTCAAACAGTGGGTCTTGAATCATTAATGATTCCCAACCAGTGTTTTTAATTTATTTATTTTTAAAGATTTTATTTATTTATTTTACCAACAGAGTTCACAAGTAGGTGGGGCAGGGAAGCAGGCTCCCTGCAGAGCAGAGAGCCAGATGCGGGGCTCGATCCCAGGACCCTGGGACCAGGACCTGAGCCAAAGGCAGAGGATTTAACCCCCTGAGCTGAGCCACCCAGGCACCCTGCCAACCTGTATTTTTTTAAATAGAATAACAGGATAGAGAGATTATAGCCATATGAATCACGCATAATACGGGCAAGTTCTGTGAAACTTTTGTTTCAGATTCATCTCTAAGCATGTGTGGGTGTGCATGTGTGTGCACCCATTGGGTTGAGTGAATGTATTTCTTACTGTGTGCTGAGACAGTCATTTTAGGTGGGCCGAGAGGAAGGTCAGGGGTTCAGGGCTCAGTCTAATGCCATTCCTCTAGGGCTGGCTGATGCCCCAGGCTATCCATGTAAGCTGAAAATGTTGTGCCGTACATTCTACAACGCTTGGAGTGCAGGAGACAGTAACATGGACTGTCCTTGGCTCTGAGGGTCTTTTCATACTTCCTAAGGGAACTGAGCAAACGGTATATCATGAGCTGCGTCGCTGAGGCACGAGGTCAGCTGCAGATAAGCATTGACTGGGAGATCATGAAGACCTCACTTCTGTGTTGGAGGGTAGTGTGAGATGACTGTCTGGAGTCTTAGCTGGAAATCATACAGACCCTCCCTTTAAGATCTTGGAAACACCTGGCTAGTTGGACTGCTCAGAAAAATAAAGAATCCTCCAGGGGAAGCTCCTAGACTTCTGGCTTATTCAGTGGTTAAGGAATTACTTGGAAAAAATAATACTGATATGAGTGTATTTTCATTTCAAGTTTACGGCACAATTTATATTAACTCAGCAATGCACTCATTCAGGAAGTGTTTAATATGACATTCTATATCTAAGTATGTATGTATGTATGTATGTATCTATTATCTTCCCACCTTTTGTCTGACTACTTATCAAAGTGTAAGAGCAAAGTATAAATACCACTATAAGAGGCAATTTTCACTTGGGTATGAAAAGAAAGTCTCGATAAATATTTTTCTGAAAGAATAAATGAATGCCTTTTCTTCTGTGCACTTTCCATTCAGTTCTGAAGTCCAAAAGAGCAGAGATGAAGTCTGTTTTTGTTTGGTATTGCATTTCTAGTATACACATATAGTAGGATCTCAAAAATATTTATATTTGAATGTATTAGTAGAAGTGACTTTTTATTCTTTACATGAAACATATGTTGCTTTTAAAATCAGAAAAAAATATTGTATCATATTATGTATGCCATACTAAAAATAATATTATTAAAAGAATAATTAAATAAGTGCTTGTTATCTAAAATAAGGATTAGTATATTCCAAAAGACAAACACATCATCCTGACCATCTCCTGGGTAGTGAATTATTCTTTTAAGAAACCAGGCAGCCTCCCAGATAGCAAAGCATTCTAATAGAATCCAGAGTCTTTCATTGCTGTTACCCTCCACCTTTTTTCTTGATACCTATTATCAGATCTCTCTCTCTCCAGTCTAGAGAAAAGAATACTTGGATTTCTTAAAAATTTCTTTTTAAAGATTTTATTTATTTATTTGAGAGACAGAGCACATGCATAAATGTATGAGCAGGGGATGGGCAGAGGGAGAGAGGATCTCCCGCAAACTCCCCGCTGAGTGTGGAGGTCCATGCAGGGCTCGCTCCCCGCACCCAGAGATTGTGACCCAGAGATCACGACCTGAGTGGAAATCAAGAGGCAGATGCTTAACCAGCTAAGCCAACCCAAGAATATTTGAATTTCTTAAGTGTGAAATAAATAATTTCTTCCATGGCGCACACAAAGAAAAATCCCAACCCTCTCTGAGCGGTCTCCTCTTTAACTATACATGTGAACAGGGGACATCTCTGACATTTATCTTCAAAGCCCAGTGTGAGTTACAAAAGAGACCTTCTAGTTTTTTGAGCTCTAAACTCAGATCAGTTTGAACCATCTGCTTCATTTAAGATCTTTTTTAAAGGAGGCTTCAGATGTTTATAATACAAAAAATTTTAGGAGAAAAAAACCAAGTCTTCCAAGTATAGATCTAAGGAGATCCTATAACATTTTTTGACCCCTCAAATGTGGTGTCTTCATATGTCCATTTTGTTCAAGTTTACACACCTTGTGATTCAGAAAAACTTGAAAGTGAGTTACTTGATATTTCTACTGCAAAAATGTTAAGCAATAGTGCCCTCCTGACTAAACCAAACAGAGCCACGCCCCAGACTTAGAATGTTTTTTACCTCTGCCCTAGTTTCTTTGATGATTTAAAAAAATAAATCTGGTAATTTTTCTGATAGGTTATCAATAGTATTGGTGGAAAGAGGTGGGGTTGGCAAGGGCAATGGGCTGCAGAACTATCCAGTACAATCCATACTTCCCCTTTATCACAGCCAAGAACTGTCAATGGGGAGAGGGGAAGGAACTTCCCAGGACAAAGAGCTGATGAAAATGGGTAATTGTTGTCTGGTAATTAAATCCCCACCTGCCCCATTTCATATATGGGGAATAACTGTGGTGTGTGTGTGTGTGTGTGTGTGTGTGTGTGTATACCCCTGAGACAGGCTTGAGGAGCTGCTTATCTATTTCCTCAATGGGGTCAGGGCAAATATAAGATCTCCCAGTTATTGCCAGCCAGATCATAAGAGCAAAGGGTCTCTCCTAAAAGGCATTATTTGGTCCATACAGTAGATGGCCTTTGAACCAGTTGTTCACATCAAGGTGCTTAAAATAAACAGAATGTTAAATCAGAGCTCACATGTTAACTTTTGGCTGCCTTCCTAGGTGTCCAAATAGGAAATGAAGTTAGATGTTAATGTTCAATCTCCTCTTTGGGCAAGCAGTGGGCCCTGCAGGTGGACATGGGAAGGTGAAGCTAGCTTGCTGCTGTGGGCTTGGAAGCCGAAGGGCTTGGAGGTCCAAAGCCCAAGAGTCAGTTGAATCTTAAAAATGAAGGTGTAGTTAGTATTGGTTGTCTTAACAAGCAAGGTATCTTAAAAGTCTTTAAAAAGTAAAGTGTAGTCAGTATCAGCAGTCTTAAAAGCAAGGTATAGTTAGTATTGGTTGAAAGGCTTTAGGTTATGAGTAACGAAATAGTGAGAGGTGATAGAGTAGTGGTTGTCTGTAGATTCTGAGCCTGATCTGGTTTCCAATCCTAGCTGTGTCACTTAAGTAGCTGTGTCACCTCGGCAGGGCAGTTAAGCTCTCTGTATCTTAGTTTCCTTATCTTCCAAAGGAAGGAGATAATAAACCCATAGATTTGTTACAAGCCTTAATTACATGAATTCATTTAAGGTACTTAGAAGAATTCATGTTTACTTAACTCAGTGTATGGTAACAAGTAACAGAATCAAATACTCAAACAGACTTATATATTTAGGAAATACATTATCTCCCAGAGGAAGGGTGGGCTTCACAGTTGACTACGCACTATAACATTATTATCCTCTCTCTGTTCTGCCATCTTGAATGGTGGCTTCATTTTCAGGCTGGGATCAAATCGCTACAGAAACTCCAAACATCACAACTAGAAATAGGATGTGTTTCTTTCTGTGGCCTTCTTTTATGAGAGAAAGCTAACTTTTCTGAGAAGTTCCTCCTCACATTTCCTCTAGCATCTCATTGGCTGAAATTGCTCTATTGGCAAAAAGAAAGAATGGGCTGCTCGTAGACCAATCAGTGCCACCTCTGAAGATGAGAATGGGGTTAGCATCCCCTGACTGCTTTGAAATAAGTGAATGTCTGAATGGTGTTGGTTTCCCACATGAGTCCCCAACAGGGACTCATACTGGAGGTAGGAGAAATGGATAAGAATGGATACCAGATACCAACCAACAATGGCCACTACAACTGAGGTGGCCAAAGAGAAAAAACGGACTGCAGGTGTAAGATAGGATGTCACAAGATAGAGCAGGAAGCAGAGCCTGGAGGAATCCATTGAGGTCATTTGACCCCTGGGGGAGGGCTGTTTAAAGAGCACGGGCAAGCTTGCAGGTGGGGAGGAAGCTGTGAAGGACACCAAACATCACCTTAGTTCTTCATTAGTTCTTATTTTATGGGTAGAGAGGAATAGGATTATCCTAAGTTTACTTGATGGAATGCTTTAACCCATTTGTAAATAAGATGGATTGGTGTCAAATACCTAAAAATTGCCTAAAAATCACAATATCCACTTTCAGTGTTGATAACTTCACCTTTTCTTCAATATCCCCTAATCACACCCAGACCTTTTATTTAAAAAAAAAAAAAAAGGTGCCAGAGTGGGGCATCTAGGTAGCTCAGTCAGTTGTCAGACTCTTGATCTGATCTCAGGGTGGTGAGTTCAAGCCCTGTGTTGGGCTCCACACCAGGCCAGGAGCCTATCTTTAAAAATAGAATCAAGTATAATTTGGACATTTTAATAAAAGTTATACAGAACCATTATAGCTCCCACTTTGGCCTGTGTAGGCAACATGGGGGAATTTGGTGATGATTACTCAACCAAGTGACAACTATCTTTATGATCTGGGACCATACTGATCCAACCAGAGAATCAGGTGACTGAACCAGAATGAAGTCTGAATCTCCCCAGCCCCATTTTGATTGAGCTGCCATCTAGAGGGTGTGCTAACCATGTTTGTCCTGGGGTTGCTGTTAGGGAAAAGAAAGACATACCATGCCCAAGAATGGTCAGGGAGAAATCTCAGATTTTCAAAATAAGCCCGTATCACCTCCCATCCCTTGTGTCCTCATCATTACCGAGAAAGCAGCTATGAAGAAGTGATCCCTTTCTAAGGACAGCTGCATTCAGTGGCCAAACTGCCTTCCTCATGTGTGTGGACTAGCAGAAGGTGAAGGAGGCAGAGTCAGAATTTTTTTGAGTCAATGCTAGATATCTGTGGATCTGTGGATTTTGAGTCAATGCTAGTTATCTAAGGAGCATGGAAGGTCCATACAGTATCTGTACTATCAGCAGCTGAAGCAAGAAGAGAGGGTGGAGGAAGGACTCAAGGAGGCAAAGAAGGAAAGAGCCTCTCCAGGCCAATAAGGCTTTAAAGTTATTTTTACTTTCAAACAGTGTGGTGTCTGCTCATGGCTCAACCAAATGAGCTTGGAATGTTTTCTTGGCCAGTTCAACAATTTACCTGGAGTGAAGATCCTCATGGTTGATACCATCTATTTCAGCCTTGGGAACCCCTTGACTCAGTAGCTACACCACATTATTTTCTGGCTGGTTTTACTGGGTTTTCACCCTTTGGCTGACTTGGGCTTGGTTCACACAGCAAGAACTCTTTTTTTTTTCAAGAGTCTACTTCAGTCTGGGGCATTTGCTAGTCCATATCAAAATAATATCTCTTAGAACTTCACCTAGTTCCAGTGTAAGTTTTCCAGGGCTGACAACTGACAATAAGAATTTAAGTAGAATTCTTTGGGTCAGTTCCTCATTCTCCAATGGATCACTTGCATCAGCACTGTCAATCCAATCCCAGGCAGTAAGTGTTCAAATATTGGTTAAGCTTCATCTATGGTTTCCCATGAATATTCATCTCAGGGAAATCTCCCAAAAAGCCATGATAGTTATGACTGCAAAAATTCCTGAGATATTTTGTTCTTGTCTGAATGGATCCAAGGGTGGGATGATGGACCATAGGGTGACTAAGTCATAAAATGATCCAGCTGTTATCCTTTCTGATGGCTGAGTAATATTCTGTTGTATATATGGACCACAACTTCTTTATCCATTCTTCTGTTGAACGGTATCTCAGCTCCTTCCACAGTTTGGCTATTGTGGGCATTGCTGCTATGAACATTGGGGCATATATTGCCCTTCTTTTCACTATATCTGCATCTTTGGGTAAATACTCATTAGTGTAATTGCCAGGTCATAAGGTAGCTCTATTTTTAATTTGTTGAGCAATCTCCACACTGTTTTCCAAAGTAGCTGCACCAACAGTAATAAGAGTGTTCCCCATTCTCCCCATCCTCTCCAGCCTTTGTTTTTTCCTGCCTTGTTATTCATTGCCATTCTAACTGGTGTAAGGGTATCTCAATGTGGTTTTCATTTGAATGTCCATGATGGCCAATGATGATGAACATTTTTCATGTGTTTGCTAGCCATTTGTATGTCTTCATTGGAGAAGTGTCTGTTCATGTCTTCTGCCCATCTTTTGACATGATTATCTACTTTTTGGGTGTTGAGTTTGAGAAGTTCTTTACAGATCTTGGATATCAGCCCTTTGTCTTTAATATTATTTGTGAATATCTTCTCCCATTCCGTGGGTTGCCTCTTTGCTTTGTTGACTATTTCCTTTGCTGTGCAGAAGTTTTTTTTATCTTGTTGAAGTCCCAAAAGTTCATGTTAGCTTTTGTTTCCTTTGCTTTTGGAGAGATATCTTGAAAGAAGTTGGTGTGGCCAATGTCATTAACATGAATGGGACTGGAGGAGATTATGCTGAGTGAAAAGTCAAGCAGGGAAAGTCAATTAGCATATGGTTTCACTTACTTGTGGAACAAAAGGAATAACATAGAGGACATTAAGAGAAGGAAAGGAAAAGTGAATTGGGGCAAATTGGAGGGGGAGATGAACCATGAAAAATTGTAGACTCTGAGAAACAAACTGAGGGTTTAGAGGGGAGAGGGTGGGGAGATGGGTGAGTCTGGTGGTGGGTATTAAGGAGGGCATGGATTGCATGGAGCACTGGGTGTTATACATAATGAATCTTGGAACACTGCATCAAAAACTAATGATGCGGGGTGCCTGGGTGGGTCAGTGGGTTAAAGCCTCTGCCTTCGGCTCAGGTCATGATCCCAGGGTCCTGGGATCTAGTCCCGCATAGGGCTCTCTGCTCAGCGGGGAGCCTGCTTCCTCTCTCTCTCTCTCTGCCTGCTTCTCTGCCTACTTGTGACCTCTGTCGTCAAATAAATTTTAAAAAAATCTTTAAAACAAAACAAAGCAAAAAGCTAATGATGTATTATATGGTGACTAAAATAATACAATAAAAAAAGATCCAGCTGTTGCCATTCTTCCAAAAAAAGAAAAAATAATAAAAAATTCCCACCCATCCAGGATGAATATTTAGTACTAGTTGTTATAGTGGGGCAGACCTGAAGCTGCCTGCCAGACTGGTGAGGGTCTCCCTGTACAGATATGAGTTAGCAACTCTCCAAGCACTGTTTCACACAGCTGACTTTGAACCTACTTCCTGGTACTTAACCTGTACTTCAATTTCTCCTGATAAATGGCAAAAGCATGGAGAACCACTTAATACCTCATTGGTCATAAAATTTGGTCAACATGCTTACTAGCAATTCCCAGGGACTTCCCTCAATAGCCTATGAGATAGATGCTCATTATCTTTCCTCTTTAATTAATTAATTAATTTCTGAGCAAGGAGTGGGTGGGGGCAGAAGGAGAGGAAGAGAGAGAATCTTTTTTTTAAAGATGTTATTTATTTATTTGACTGACAAGTAGGCAGAGAGGCAGGCAAGAGAGAGGGGGGAAACAGGCTCCCCAATGAGCAGGGAGCCTGATGCAGGGCTCGACCCCAGGACCCCGAGATCATGACCTGAGCCAAAGGTAGAGGCTTAACCCACTGAGCCACCCAGGCACCCCAAGATAGAGAATCTTAAATAGGCTCCAGACCCAGTGCGGAGTCTGACACTGGCTCCTCCTCACAGCCCTGAGATCATAACCAGGGCCAATATCAATAGTTGGACGCTTAACCAACTGAGTCACCCAGGTGTCCCAACACAAAATAGACCTTAAAACAAAGACTGTAATAAGTAACAAAGATAGGCAGTATATAATGATAAAGGGGTCAGTCCAACCAGAGGATATAACATTTGTAAATCTGTATTCCTAAAAAATAAAGGGAGTGTCTAATAAACAAAGTGTGGCCTGCCCACACTCACTCCTCCACTGGTGCAGATGGAAGAGCACTTCTGATGGGGTCCATGCCAAGGAATTCCAGGCAGGGAGCAGCCATGAGCAGAGAAAGAAGCGTGAGACACTGAAGAACAGCTCCTGGTAGATAACTCAGGTGGAATACAGACAAAACCTTTCCCAATACTTACAGAGAAAACTAAAATTTTAAGGAAAAGAAGATGACATTTGGGGCACAAGTGGATTAGGATATAGACATTTCATTCCCAAAGTGGAGAAGTGAGTTGCAATGGATTTGTCAAGGTCAAGACCACATTTTCTAGGGGGGGCCTCGGGTGAGGATATAAAAACCTTCTATATATAATGTGTTTTTATATATAAAAACACAGAAATCATCTTAAAAAAAAAAAAAACTAATGAAACTGAATAAAGGAAACTTAAACAGACCAAAGGCCACAAGGAGTTCTCATGCCCCATCACTCATCGTCGACTGCAGACCCCAAGAAGAAGAGATTCACTTACATTCCCAACAAGAAAAAAAAGCCTACTTTATTCCTCCAAGAGGAGGAAGGAAGAGTTTCTTCTTGGCTGGCAGCAAGCTCAGCCCATAAGAAAATGCCACAACTTGGCCAATGAGAGACCATCACTGCCAGAGCTCTTGCTTTCCTTCCATGGACTATCGACGAAACTGGCATCTACTGGGTAGAGATCTGGGATGCTGCAAAATATCCTATATTGCACAGGAGAGCCCTCAACAACAAAGAATTATCAGGCCCCAAATGCCCACAGTGCCAAGGCTGGGGAAACCCAAGAAGTCTCTCCTATATCGACAGCACAGATGTTACGGCACTTAACTGGCTGGCCAGCTTTAAAATGTTGTGGTTCCTGGGGCGCCTGGGTGGCTCAGTGGGTTAAGCCGCTGCCTTCGGCTCAGGTCATGATCTCAGGGTCCTGGGATCGAGTCCCACATCGGGTTCTCTGCTCAGCGGGGGGCCTGCTTCCCTTCCTCTCTCTGCCTGCCTCTCTGCCTACTTGTGATCTCTCTCTCTCTCCCTCTGTCAAATAAATAAATAAATAAATCTTAAAATATTGTGGTTCCTAACAAATGTGGGAAGTATAGAGGGAGTTCCTTTATTTCCATTTTTGAGGTTAAAATGAGACTTTATTTTTTAAAAATGAGACCTTATTGATATTGTACATTGTGCTTTAACTTTTAGCACATTGTAAGTCCGTATCAATGGAGGATTTTCAGACACTTGTCTCAGGACTAACATTATCACCACCATTTAACACGCACTCAGATGACACTGCTCAAGGGCTATCTTAACAGGGAAGGCTAACACAGAACAACAAAAGTCACTGACATCATGCCCAGAGTCACTAACATCAAGCTAGAGACAGCATGAGGTAGGGGTGAGTGAGGTAGGGGTGAGGGACGTGGATTCTGAGGGAATGGTCTGACCATGTCCCAGCTCTGGCACTCACCAGTCATTGGCCTCCGAGTTAGTTGCCTTTCTGTGCTTCAGTTTTCTCAGTGGGGGATGAGCTTAGAGCTATTAGAGCTGTTGTGAGAATTAACTACTAGCACACATAAAGAGATTAGAAAGTACAATACGCTTACCAAGATGGTGGACATTTCCATTTATGTGGTGTTGCATTACTATGGCATGAGGACAGTTTATATTTTCTTTGATCAGATTTTATTTTTAAGATTTTGTTTATTTATTTGAGAGAGGGAGAGCAAGAACGGTGGGAAGAGGGAGAAGGAGAAGAAAACTCTCTGCTGAGCACGGAGCCCCGACATGGGACTCAATCCCAGAACCCCAGGCAGCCACTTAACCCACTAAGCCACCTAGGCACCCCTGACTGACCAGCTTTAAAATTTGGGGGTTCTTAACAAATGTTAAAATGTTGGAGAGATTCCCCTTTTTTTCCATCTTTGAGATTAAAATGAGACTTTATTGTTATTTCTTGTATGTGTTTGAAATTTACACAAAGAGATTAATAGAGTGTGACTGCACTGATTCTTCAGCAAATTACTATGTTATAACAGCAGAAGGATCCAAAGTCTTCACAATATCTGGGAGGAGAAGCATTATTCATTACGTGTTGCTTTTCTCAGTTCCATGATACGCCACTAGAGAGTTCCAGAAGAACGCTTTTAAAAACTTCAGAGAGCTGCCTTTGGTTTTATTGTACCATAAATAGTCACAAGATGGTGCCCAAAGATTCCTTTTGAAAACCTGAGTGGTCAGTTCCTCCTTTGGTTGTTTAAATTAAACCAAAAATAGTACACAATGACATTTAATTGGAACAAAAATACAACACATGGGGTCAAGTACAACATCTCAATTCAACATACACCAAATCTTTTCTTTCACAGTTCTAAATCCTAGCCATAGAAGAACTCCTGGAGAAAAAATTGTGTTTCTGTTAATCTATTAAAGATTTAAAGACAGTTTTGTTTTGTTTTGTTTTGAGTGACGCTTCACTGGTGGGGATTTAGCAGCCTCATTGCATAGGGCAAAATATAGGATTCCTGGGATCTGCTGTAAAGAGTCCCAGTTCCCTACTTTGACAGATTATGGTGAAGGCGCAGCTGCCTTGGTGACTCCTGGTTTCTCTTCCAAGTTTACAGATGAGCAAAGGAGAGACAGCTCTGGGAGCACAGCAACAGGGCTTTCTGGAGTGCTGGGTTTTGCTAAAGAAAAGCTCAAAGTAGGATTTTAGATCACAAAAATTAATGGCACGCAGGGTCTTCTGCCTCAGTCCCTCTCTCCTCCCCCAGAAGGACCAATACTCTGAGGCTGTGGGTGGAGCCTGAGGAGCTTCTTGCACCCGCATTACACACCCCCTTCCCGCCCCCACCGCCGCTGGTCTATCCAGGAGGTGCGAAGACCCGGCTGCTGCCGGACACACGTTCCAAAGGCCGCCTGCGCAAAACTTTTGAGTGCAGGAGGTAACGACCCCGGAGAAAAGGAACTTGAGGTCTTTCGGATGTCCCAATAGGACTATTCAAATTGTGGTAATTCCTTGGAAATCGTTATTTCACTTTCTCTCTTTTATATTTACATGAAGTATAGGCTTAAGAACAGTAATGAAGTAAGAAAGAATCCTGAAGTCTGGAGCCCCAAGTCCCAATTTTGTCAGGCTGAGATGGGAAGAGCAGAAGAGAAAGGAAAGAAGAAGGCAAGAGGGAAGAGATGAGGGCCAATGACTGCTCTATGCTGACGCGGTGTGAGCACCCGCCCAAAGCAAACTCATTTAGCAATCAAAAGAATTCGACCGGTTTGGTGCTTTTGCCTTCCTTGGACAGAGAGGCAAATCGAGAATTTGAGAAGTTACTCTCTCAAGGTCACACACCGGTAAGGGGTGGAACCAGCACTCAAACCAAATAACTGAGAGAGGCCAAGTCTGCGGAATTTTAATAAAAGCCTACTATTAGCCATCCATAGCCTGTAGTATGTACTCTGTGGTGGTGGTTGTCGGAGGAACACTGAGAAAACGGGTTATTTGCTCTGTGTTGCTTTGACTGAAGGGGCGGAGACCACAGAGGATGCCCACGTGACCTAGTCCGCCCAATGGAACAGACTCGCGTCCTCTCTTAAGGAGGTCCGCCTGCTGGGTGGTCCCCAGTTTAGAGTAGGAGAAGCACTTCCATGCTCTCGGCCACCGCCCACCTGATAAAAACTTGGCTTCCTCCAAGCTGGTAGTTTCCCTTCTTCTGTTTATTGATGAGCTATGAAAAGGAAAGTGCTTGTAAACAACTTGAGTGCATGAACAATCTAATTAAAATAATTAAAGTAATAGCTTGTGAAAAAAGCAGTAAAACTAATTATTATAGATTGGCCATGTGGGAAGATGAAAATTGCTGGCATTCTTCAGGTCTAAGCTGATCCAGTTGACACAGAAAAACACAGCTTACCGGGTCCTTCTGAGAATAGCACAGTTAACTGAAAAACACAGTTCACCAGGTCCCATCCTCCAACCAAGGTTCAAACTGTCCTGCTTCTCATCTCCACCTATAGCTTCCTTCTTGGCAGTAGCCGTATACAAGGGACCCTCCCATGATTCTCACTCCAAATTATTCCTTAGAGGCAAGCATCTGACTTTTTTCTTTTCAACTTGAAGAGCCATGAAAGTTTTGACTCTGAGAAGCTCAGTCCTGAAGAAAGCTGTAGACCTCTAGTAATGTGATCCATCCAACGCCATGACTCCTTTTGCGATCAAGCGTTTCCACGTGATGGCTAGATAGCCTTTGCTTGAGCACCTTTCAGGGACAAGAAATGACAGGTGTGGCTGCTCTGTCTGCTATGAAATACATTTTGCTTTTGCTTTTAAGCTATATTATGTCCCTTTAATTCCCACTATTCCTTCCTCTATCTCTTGGGGCCTTAGAGAATTTTTAAAAAAAGAAAAGAAAAGTAAAATGGCCTCTACCAAATATTTGAAAGCTAAACCATGTCAGCACATGCCTTCCTGGTATTCGGTTCTCCCACCAAACCTTCTAGGTGTTCCACCCCCAGGAGTAGAGTCCAGTCGAAGGGTTCCCCGGTTTTCCTAGGAGGGCATTTACCTGAAATTGCCAAATGCAGCCCTGAACAGAGGAGGACCAGAGTCTTTGCTGGGAGGAGCAACATGAAGGCCAAAGTAGAACAGGGAACAGGAGAAGGACACCAGACAGTAAATTTGTTAGCTCAGGGGGCCAGGAGGTGAAGAGAAACAGTAGAAAGAATTGGTTCAGAAAGGCAGTTCAGAACAAAGACCTCTAATAGTAAATTTTTGTAGGAGCTCTCCTTTTATGTAGTCATTTATAGGTGTCTGGTGGCTACGAGGGCCAGATACCCCCAGTTAAACCCTGGTAGTTCTTCAATTATTTATTATACAACAGGCTTTCAAAACTGCCCTTTACAACACATTCTAGAATCTGGTTGAACATCTCCTCAAATAACTGGTCATTCGTTGGTAGAATCACCTGACAGTTTGAGGTAATAAGGTGTCTTAGAGGTGTTTAAAATGTACACCAGAACAGGGAGCAGACTTTCTTTGTTCAGGAAAAGTCTTTCTTTTTCTTTTTTAAGATTTTATTTACTTATGAGAGAGAGAAGAAGATCCCCGCTGAGTAGGGAACCCAATGCAGAGCTCAATCCCGGGACTCTGAGATCATGACCTGAACCAAAGTCAGATGCTCAACTGACTGAGCCACCTGGGCACCCCAGGAAATAAAATCTCTTTATTGGACCCTCTTATCGGGTAAACATCGTTTCATCAAGTACATGGGAAGCAGTTAGCATATCACCACCTCCCCACCTGGACTGAGTCTCAGAGTTTTGGGACAATGGGAAGTAAGTGAGCCAGATGTAAAACTATAAGGCACAAAGATATGGACCATCTTGTAGAATCAAGCAATTATATTAAAAGTCATGAAAAAAAAGTAAAGTAAAATTGAGAATACTGTGTTCCTACTGTGAGTAAACAAAGCAGGTCATCCTGGTTTCATTTGAAATACCACAGTGTCATTGTTCAATACCTAGCTCACAGCTGTTTCCTTCTTCAGAATTTCTTAATGGTCACTAACTGTAGTTTGAGGACATCATTCACAAGTTCATTGAGTATCTAATGTAATTTATCTAGATCAGGAAATTTGCTCTCACTTAGAGCAGCAGATTTCATTCATTCGGCTAGCCTCTCCAGCTTCCTCTTTGCTGAGCCCCGTGGTAGGTGCTGCAGGTAAATTCTCTGTGAGAGCTCTGGGAGTGCTCTCTCACCAGCCTCCACCTCCCCTGGGTTGCAGGTCGCCCTTCAGAGCACATTATAAGCGTCTTGCTCTGTACCTTCTCACACACAGCAAGATGCCTGGATATCCTGGAAAGTTCTCCAGCTGCAAGCTTAACTTATCCTTTAAGATTAAAATAAAATAGAAAACCCAGCTTCTCTCTCCAAATCTCTAGATTATTCCTTTCCTAGTTACTTCTGGGCTCAGCTTCCTGCTTCCATTAATTCCCCATCCCCCTTCTGGGCCATTACCTCCTGCATGCAGAGCCCCTTTTCCATACCATGTCACCCCACCATGGAAACTGCTCCAATTCCGGCACCCTCACACCCTACTCCTGAGAAAAACATCCCACTGTGTCAGTTCATTTGAACTGAATCTGAGATTCAGTCACCAGGACAGAAGGAGAAATACAAGAGATTTCTTCAGAAAATGCTTGTGAAAGATAAAGGGGAGAGAGATTGAGAGAGAGAAAGAGAAAGTGCGCATGTGCACAAGAATGGGTCAGCGGAACCCCAGATCTGGCACTTGTGAAGAGAGAAATGAAAGAGCCTCAGAGCACAGCACAGCTCTGGGAAAGTCTTGAGCAGGCAGATGGGAAATGCAGAGCAAAGCTAGCCCACTGGAGGAGTCCTGCCTCTGGCAGAAATGGCCCAGTTAGAGCTCTCACAGAGTTCAGTCAATGGCTGGGGAAGCTCAGGCAGATGGTGGCCTTGGCGTGGACGCTAAGGCGGGTCCTGAAGGTGCACCAGGGGGAGGTGAGCGTCACTTCATTCCTTGTAGCAGCTTCTCCCGGAGAGAAATCTGAGTGGCATCTGAGTGGCACTCCACTGCTGACTTGGAGCACCACATAGCTGGCTTTTCTTGAGGTAGAGGGGAGAGTGATGGGAGTTAGGGAAATTACAGCACAGCACAGCCAACAGTGGAAAACAAATACTGGATTCCACTGTGCTCAAAACTCACTAGGCTGTTCTGAACTACTTCCTGGCTGCCTTTGTGGTGGTCCCCCTCACCTTACTTCCCTTGGTTCCTCTTTCTCTTCCTCTCTTCGTTTCCCTCTGGCTTTCAGCCTTCACTTTTCGATACTTTTTTCATACAAGGCAATTTATCCTTGGGGATTTCATCTTTCCCATGCGGGGTCTTTTGTGAAATAAAGGATTATCTTCTCTCTGAACAATTCTATTTCCCTCTTTACAATTAACATTTTTAGGCCATAACATAATTTTTCTGTACTATTTCTACAGAGTTTTAGAATCTTAACTGTAGGCATTAATTGATAACTGAGTACATTTGCATTTTTTGCCAGAGGATTAACAGATATGTCTTCAAAAATCCTTAACAATCACTTCATGAGAGATTTCAACTCAATATAATTCAAGAATACTTATGGAGTTCTACTCAGTCCTAGAAATATTACTAAGTCATTTTGGGAAATTACAAAGAAAGGGATGTCTGGGGGACTCAGTCAGTTAAACATCTGCCTTTGGCTCAGGTAATGATCCCAGGGTGCTGGGATCAAGTCCCACGGCAGGCTCCCTGCTCAGCGGGGAGTCTGCTTCTCCTTCTATCCTTTCCCCCCAGCTCATGATCTCTCTTTCTCACTTTCTCTCTCAAATAAATTTTTTAAAAGATTTTATTTATTTATTTGACAGAGACACAGCAAGAGAGGGAACACAAGCAGGGGGAGTGGGAGAGGGAGAAGCAGGCTCCCCACTGAGCAGGGAGCCCAATGCAGGGCTCAATCCTAGGACCCGGGGATCATGATGTGAGCCAAAGTCAGAAGCTTAATGACTAAGACACTCAGACGCCTCACTCTCAAATAAATTAATAAAATCTTTAAAAAAAAAAAGAAATTGTGAAGAGAAATAAAATTAGTTTCTTCCCCTAGGAAATAAAGCTAGATTCTAGTTTCTTGAGAGAAAAGTAAGCATATGTTAAAAAAAAAAAAAAAAGCCCATGGTCACCCTCATACCAACTTAGTAGCTGAGCAGATATCTAGGTGAGGAGGCTGAACATAGCTTCTAAGATCCTCATGCAGGTGGAGTGATTAAGATGTCATTTATGCAGAGAAAGGACAGGAGAAAATGCAGATGGGAGTAGGAATGGAGAAATAGATGATTTTAGAGGTGGATGAGGTTTCAGTGGCACTCAAATATTTTTTGAGTGGACAAATAAATGAAATGAAAAGGCAATGACATGAGATTTTCAAAGGCAACTGGAGATTCCAACCACAGGAGGGGGTGAAGGAATGACCCAGAGAAATGGTTAAATCGTAGGTTTGAAAAGGCTGCCCAGAGGAAGGACAGCAGATAAGATGGGACAGGTGGAGTCTAGAATCCTCACGGTTGCATTTGGAACAGAATGAGGAAAGAGAAAGCTGAGAAGGAACAATCAGAACAGAGAGAAACAACCTGTCAGTGAAGGTAAACTCAGAATCGCAAGAAGCTAGGATAGAATAGGAAGAAAAAACTGGTTAGATTCATCTTCGGTGACCCTGAGACCAGCCGTCTCAACAGTGAAGGGACAAAAATGCAGAGAGGAGTTTAGTTCTTGCAGGAAGGAGAAAAGTCAGACGTTCAGACACCAAATTTTGGAAGAAAAGACAAAAGACCAGAGAAATGCTGAGCGTGAGGGGAAGGAGTCTGTGGAGGAGTTACTGTGGCCAGGAGAGCAGGAAACATCATCCTTCCAGAACCTCAAGGCCACCACTGAATCGCTGGTTCAAGGGAAAGGCTAGCTTTGGAAAGGAGTGGGAGCACTGGGTCTTCTAGCACAGGCAGGAGATCAGCAGAGAAGAAATGGACTAGTTCTGAGTGGAAGAAAGAGAAATTGAGGGGGAAGTGGGCCTTCCCACAATGTCTTAGAGGGAGAGAGCCAGGTGGGGCTGTGGTCTTTGGAGAGCATAAAAGTTTTGAAAAAGGCATAGAGGTCAGCCAGAGATGACCTTGAGGAAGCTGGGAAGATGTGTATTCTCAGCCTCAGGCTGATTACAATTTATTCACACCCATAGCTATTTTGAAGTCCTTATTTTCCACATGTTCTGTCACTTAACTCTTAGAACAACCCTTAAGCTAGGTTCTGTTAAAATCCCATTTATAAGAGGAGAAAATAAACCATGGAGAGGTTTAAAAAAAATGTTGACAGTGATGGAGCTGGACTTCCAACCTGGTTTGTCTCAGAGCCCATGCCCTTAGAGCCCAGGCCCTAAACTGTTGTTTTTCTAGAATACCTTACCTTTCCCATCATGCCTTACCAAACCTACATTCTCACCAAGCCCGCCTGGGAGTTCTCATTCTGATTTCCCACCCTGGGTTCTGGGCCTTCTCAGAGGTTCCTCCTATATTGAAATACCTACCCTTATCCCTCCATCCCTGCCTGCCAAGCAAACTGTTTCCCCACCCCCTCTCTTCAAAGATTTCTTCATGTACACCTTCTCTGTGATGGCATTTCTTTGTGGATGAATCTTGAGATTGAGGTTCTCTTGTTCACATAGGCGCTGCTACCTCTGGATGGCCAAGCTTGTGGGAACCTTCATGTCTGCACGGATGTTGGCTCCTTGAGAGTGATCCAGTCTCAAAGCATCGGGGACTTGTTTAATCTGCTCTTCATATGTCCTAACCAGTCTCCACTCTGTGATGTTATGTAACACATGACATTTCAGAATATGATGGTGACCTTAACAAATGCTTATTTACCAGCTTTCTCTATAAATGTAAATAGCCCAAACCTCTGTAAGGATTTTGATCAAGAGGTAACTTTTCCTGAAATTAGATTGTCTTATTTTCTGAACTGATACCTAGCGAGGCATTTGATAATTTCATCCCCACGCTTTATCTTCCTTTAAATTGTTCAGTTGCTTCTGAGTTAAAAGGGAAAGGCCAGCAATTTTCTGCTTCTTCACTGGTCTGTTTCCAGAAATGCATGAGATTTACTTGACTCTGGTTTCCCCGAGTATCTCTGTCTTTCCAAGGAGCCCTCGAAACGCTGCATTAAGGCACAATTCATCTTTTAAGAGTTTCCTTCCAGTTCAGAAGCTGCCTCTTCTTGAGTCAG
The DNA here is from genome assembly GCF_020171115.1 of Neogale vison. Classification (NCBI taxonomy): domain Eukaryota; kingdom Metazoa; phylum Chordata; class Mammalia; order Carnivora; family Mustelidae; genus Neogale; species Neogale vison. The sequence continues at coordinate 80,635,412 of NC_058092.1, read as the reverse complement.
CTTAGTCTATTGGACAGAAATTCTCAATTGTCCTTAATTCATCATTCTTCTCGAAACGCTGCATTGAGGCAAAATTCATCTTTTTAGAGTTTCCTTCCAGTTCAGGAGCTGCCTCTTCTGGAGTCAGCTTAGGTTATTGGACGGAAATTCTCAATTGTCCTTAATTCATCGTTCTTCTGTCCATACATTTTATTGACTTCCTGAAGATAAGATCAAAACACTAAACTAAAATAAGTTAAAATAAAAATGAGTTCAATGCTTCAAGTTCCCGAATGTCCTCCCTCACCCACGGTCACTTTTAAGGTATTTAAAGAATCTTTCATCCTGTGGCTTTTTTGAAAGCCATTCGTCCATCACTGTCTACTTCAAATTTTCTCCGTTTTCTTTTATACCCTCTAAGTATTGTTTCAGTCCTCCCATCCCCCTTAAAAAAAAAAATCTTCTTTTTAGGTATGCTGATTTTATAAATCAAGAGCCTTCTGTTTTTCTCCTGGTCACTTTTGGTCACTCTCATGTGATCCTTCCTCATCTAGTAGTTTTTCTGAGCAGTTAATTCATTTCCTGGACACAGAGGATTCTAAAGAATCCTTACTTTGCCTCATTATCCACTTTGCCCCTTCAATCAACCCTTTGTAATAGTAGCTGGCTCTTCTAATCCATTTAGCATCCTCATCTACTTTATAATCAACTCTCCCTTCTCTTCAATGACTAGCTGTTAGCTCATCCTTCTCTTTGCCTTTCGCCCATGATATTAACCTCTCGGCTGATTAAAATGGTGCTTCCTTGTAGCGTTCTGCCAATTGATTTTTAGGAGTGAGTCAAACATAATTTTGTTTTGGGCTCACAGTACATCTTTTTCAGTTGTGCCAATCATCATGTATGCTAAACACATTGACTTAAAAGAGAAGCACATTCTTATTGTCATAAAGCATCGGTACTTTTCCCCATGACCTCTCACTAATTATAAATAATTTCTTCTCCTTAGGTAATTTGGATAGTCATAGAAATTACTTTTAAACCCTTCTATGTGTTTTTACTAAAAAGAAAAAAAAAAGAATCTCATTTTCACAAAATATTTTCACAAATGTTTTCTTCTTGGTCTTAAACCATCCATTCTTGCTAATACTACCATGCTCTAAGTGTTTCTTGGGTTTCTGATGGAAAGATTTTCCTTATTGATGCAAGCTTAGACTTCTGCCCTTTTTTAGGGGTGAAGGACAGGTTTTTCTAAACTAATCATGAAGTCATTCTCATCTGGAATTCATAACATTCACATAACAGTCTCGAAGAGCTTCATGAATAAAGATAGCTGCCTGAGAGTGTGACATTTGAGGTTTAAAGGGGTTAAATTACAACCAAACAATAAGGCCCTGACAGAGGCAAAGAGAGCCAGCCTTCCTAAATCATTTCTCCTGACTCCTCTCAAGCTCCTAGCCTGCCGCATCCCACCTCCCATCCCTTCTCCTTTGTTGCTGGCTCGTTTCCTCTTATTGTAATTCATTCGGTATTCCTTCCTGCTCCTCTGTCTCGGCTAATTGTTCTTTTCCCACACTACAGGGTTTTAATTTCCTCTAGTTAGAGCCTTATCACCCCTGTCTACACTTCCTCTCCCTTTCTGACCTATCTCCAGGTCCCCACTGACCTGCAGGGACCCTAGCACAGCTACTTAATTGCCACCATACCTTAGTTTGCCTGTCACTGAAATGGGAATGGTAACTCTCCCCTTCTTTCCAAAGCAGCAGCATCAAAATCTAGTCTTTCTAGGACAGTTCTACCCGTCACTAACTATGGACATGCTGAGTTCTGCCATTATTTTCATGACTATTCCGATTGTTTTCACTAGCAAAGCTCGAAGCCGTGAGGATATATCATCCTTTGGGCTCTGTTTGGCCTCATTTTTAACTTTGCGAGGGAGTGTAGCCATACAAATTCTAATTTTCTGTGTGGCACGTTCGCTGACAAGAGCAAATTTCTCTGTGCTCTAAAAAATTGGGCGACATCTTGAGCAAACATACGCTTTTTTTTTTTTTTTTTCTGAAAAAGGAAATGGTGGTGTCCTAAGAATTCCTTCATAATGCACAGACTCCCTAAAACAAGTTTCTTTACAGAGGGCTAAGAAGGAAATCTTCATTTTTAAAAACTATTATTATCATTATTACATTAGAGAAGGGGGGTATCCAATGTTTAATGTAGACGCATTAATCCCAGGGTGGGAAGAGGGAGGAGATAGCTAGCACTCAGACATGTGATTGTTGTTCGGTTTGGTTTTATTTTGCTCTCACACACAGACTTGATCCTTCTTTTCCCTTTTAGTGTCTGGGGGGGATGGGGAAGTGAACTGTCCTCTGACCGAGGAGGTGGAGTGAAGGCCTTTGTTTTAAGACCACGGTTCTGATTACACCTGACAGGGCTGAAACTCGATTCCCACAGAGCTTACTCACACCTTATCTTCTCTGCTCCTGATGATTAGAGCAGGAATGCCGCAGCAGACGTTGTCACTTGGATTCAGTCTGTATACTGCTGTGTACGGTAACAAAAATAAAAGTTCATTTTTTGGTCTCGAGATTAGCTCCAGGGGAGTTCTCCCTTCCATCTATTTTTATATTGGTCATCAAGGCTAAATCTTAATGTTCCTGGCTGAGATTCTCAGAGTTCGAGAATAATCACATTTAATAAAAAGTCTGCCTCAGAAAAAGACTCACATAACCTGAGCCGTGGCAATGATTTTGTGGTATTTGGATTCACGTCTGTAAAAATATTTGGACACCAGATGGTGGATTGTTAGGGGCATTCATCCCAAACCAAAAGTTTAAAAAAATTCACACACACAACACACACACACACACACACACACACAAAATACAGCGGGAGGGAAAAATCATCATTAGTTTTTTTTCCAGTCATGTTGCATGAGTAATGGTAAAAGCAACAGCTAAAACAATAAGATTACTGTGTTGAATTCTTAATGTGTTGTCAGGAATGAAGACTTCAAGTAGTGCTGAAAATATGCTCTCCCTCTGAATAACGCATACTTCGAGTACAACTCATTTTGACAGCTTACCAAGTGGACATATTTTCTGAAAAACAAAATCATCCTGCTGATAGAGGAAGCTATATGAGGGGGTGGGGGGGTGGAGGAGGTTATCTCTTATACAGGACTGGATTGAGAAGCAGCCAAATCAAACATGAAGCCCACAGCCTAGGGCCCTAGTCATGAATCCAAAATGACTTTTTCTCTGCAGGTTGATTTTGTTTTTAAAGATCAGTTCTCAACTATCTGCACTAATGGGTGGGGAGGCATGGGATAAATACACCAAAACAGGATAACAGAAAACTGAGTTTATATTTAACTGTGGAATGTATGTTTGTGGGAGGGTTGTTATTTATGTCACATGGTAGTCATGCTCCATGGGGCTTTGGCTGTCCGTGTGCTGTGTTAGAGCAAATGAAGTCTGTTTTCTGAAGAAAAACTGGCCCTGGCCCATGGGTACATCTTGGTCTGACTCTTTATAGAGGTAGTCTATGCAGATACTGGACCTGGTTAGGAACCCTCGTTATTTACACATGAATGCCAAATTCTTTGGTGTATACCAGCATCAAATCAGAAACACAAAGTTTTGACACGTTAGGTCCCTGCCACACAATCTATCCTTGACTTCTCTGCTGCTTGATTCTTATCAAAGCTTTGTTGCAGAAAATAACATCTATGGAAGGAAGCAATCTGTCATTTCTTTCAGATATATTAGACTTTATCCCTGGATCAAGTCAGATAATTGAAGAACTTCGTATTTGAACTACAACAGTTCATTCCCTCAAGAGAAACTGTATTCTTGAGGACTTCACTTTACTATGATGCCCTAAGTTAAATCTCCTTAAGTGACATTGTAGGAAACTGTAAGGGCCTATTTAGCTAGAGCGATTCCATCCAGTTAAACAATGACTTTGAATGACTTTGTTGTTTATACAGTAAAACTTAAACTGTCCCTGTCCCCCCCCCCCTCCAGGGGACTGACTTAAAAAAAACAAGTCCTGGAAACCAGTCCAAGGTAACAAAGCCCAAATACAAGGGTGGGTCAGGCCAGGTGGAGACATCCAGATCAGTGGGGGGATGCATACTGTCTCCCTAGGTACCAAGGAGTATGGGCCCCGCCCTTTGGGCACCTTTTGGGTGCCAATTCTGACCAAGGTGATAGGCTAGTTCAAATATCTACTATAGTGTAAATTGTAATTCAATTGATTCAATTGGTCACTCATGTGTGACCTAGCATGATTGTGCAGCTTTCTCTGTGTGTTACAATCTCATTGGCCACCTGTGCGTGGCCAGGCCCAACCACATGGCGTTTGCCCTTAAAAGCTAGTCTGTAAGGCAGAGAAAGGTTGCCTCTTTGTAAGAGATGGCCCTGGCCAGTCAGTTTGATTCTTTTTTTTTAAAATATTTTATTTATTTATTTATTTGACAGAGAGAGATCACAAGTAGACAGAGAGGCAGGCAGAGAGAGATAGAGAGAGAGGGAAGCAGGCTCCCCGCTGAGCATAGAGCCCGACGCGGGACTCCATCCCAGGACCCTGAGATCATGACCTGAGCCGGAGGAAGCGGCTTAACCCACTGAGCCACCCAGGTGCCCCCGGGGTCAGTTTGATTCTTGATGCTTGGTGCAAAATAAAGATTTGCTTGACCTTCGCTTTTTATCAGTCTCGCTCCTTTAATCATGGACCCATTATTGGGGGACCTTTCAGAAACAACTATTGGAAAATCACTTGCTTTACGTATTATTCAAGATACCAGTGTCCCTTCAAAAGATGCACGGGAGACCCTTCCTTTGGGTGTCTAGTCTCCTGAGCCCCTGGTATTACAAAACATCATAAAATATTTATGACTGTTCTGGTTCCTTTGTTGCTCAGAGCCAAATCTGTGGACCCTTTACAGTAACTGCTTGAATCCCTATGATTGGAATTTCTCTGTAGTGGGATTATTTCTTGCTTCATTTTACTATCTTTTTCTTTTTCTTCTGATTTATCTCATTTGTTTCAATTTTATTGCATGATTTTTATAAGTCACTCAAGGTACATTTTGAAATGAATCAGGGATTTCATGGATACATTTATCATTCTTATGGCATTTCCTGAGCAAACATCAATAAGAAAATACCCCCAATTAGAGATACCATTCAAAGTATGAGGGATTATGGGGGAAAATTTAAAAATGTTTTCATTATCCAGATGATTGAGAATTTGAGATATGACAGCCATATATAGTTAATTTGACTGAGACACAGTGGAAAATGAAAGACATGTAGACTTCAGACTGGAGGAGGAAGAAGCAAAAACTCTTTGTTGTGTGTAACTCTTCTGCTGAGCAAACTGAGACTCACAGGAAGGGAGGAAGGTACCAACTGGCCCTTCAGTTGGTAGGAAATTGTCCTGAAAGGGCCCATCTGAGCTAAGGGCTGAAACCAAAGACAACTTCATCTGGGGGGAAGGGTTACTCTGCTGAAAGAGTGAAGCAGGACAGGAAGTCATTCCTCAAATACAATTTAATGCTTCACACTTTTTTTTTTAAAGATTTTATTTATTTATTTAACAGATAGAGATCACATGTAGGCAGAGGGGCAGGCAGGGAGAGAGAGAGGAGGAAGCAGGCTCCCTGGTTGAGCAGAGAGCCCAATGTGGGGCTTGATCCCAGGACCCTGAGATCATGACCTGAGCCAAAGGCAGAGGCTTTAACCCACTGAGCCACCCAGGCGCCCTTGTTTCACACTTCTTTTAAAATCTTGTTTATTTGTTTATTGTTATGCTTTGATTAAAGCGAATCATAACTTGATCCCTATATCTATCCTTGATAATGACATTTATTTATGAAGATAAAGTGTATCAAATACATGTAACTATGTGCCTGGCACTGAGGATAAACCAACAAGTCAGAAGTCCTGTTCTCAATGAGCTCACCCTAGCTCTATTTGTCTATTCATTTATTCAAACAACTATTTATTGGATACCATGTATTTGTTTATTGAGAATCTTATTTAGTTATTGAGTATCTAAAGGGAGGGCTATAAGAGTAATGGTGGGAGGGGACCTAAGCTATAATGAGCTGGGGGACAAAGAAAGCCACCTGAGGAGTTGGTATTTGGGTTGAAACCTGAAAGCAAAGAGATGGTTCAGGGTCCAGGGATGGAAAGGGCAAATACTGAGCTAATGGAACAACATGGGCAAAGTCCTGAGGTGGGAATGAGATGCCCCAGAAGTGGGGGAAGGGGGATGCCCTGGAGAGCAGTGAAGGAGGGCCAGTGTGCATGATACAAAGTGACAAGGTACCTGTAATGTCAAGCTGGAGGAAAGCATTAACTTCTTCTCCCAGAGGCCCTCGTGGCCCACAGCCTTCAGCTGCCTTAAGACATTGCTCAGCCACCCTCTCAATCAGGCCTACCCTGACCACCCCACCTAAGCTGTAACAGACCCTTCCTCCCATTAGTTCGCTTTGCATGCATCACTTTCTAAAAGTATAATACAGTATATATATATATATATATATATATATATATTCTGTTTCTTATTTATCTCTCCACAATCCTCTTTCATTAGCTTCAGGAAGGCAGGAATTTTTATCTGTTTTGTTGATTGAAATATCCCCCAAATCTAGAACAGGGCCTGGCATGTGGTAGGCACTTAATCAATAGCAATTGCATGGAATTAAATTGAAAGACAAGGAACACGTTTCAAAGCATGGATGTGATGCTCTCTTATTTATATTTTTGGAACATGAACTCTGGATGCTGACTAGAAAAAAATGTTTAAAGTCCAAAAGATATATTTCTACATTGTTCTACATCAACTCTAGAATCTAAAACCAAGACTTGGCAAAGAAGATGTTGAGTTTCTTTCTTTTTTAAATCACTCAGGTAGACAAAGAAATAACATGGGTATTATGGATGTTTTAAGCACATGGGCAAGTGCCACAGAACAAAAGCCAACCATCCTATCAAGTCAGGTCAGGTCAAAAGCACACACAGGGTGCATGTCTACCAAGAAAGCCCAAAAGAACTGGGATCAATTAAACAACGAGTTATGTTTGTCTTCATTCTCTTTGCTGGGGCTTGCTACTGCCTTGAGGAAGAAACTGTTTACTTTTCATATCAGAGTTAAAAAATTTTTTTTAAGAATTCACTCAAAAGCAAAGCAATTTGTACTGGTTAACTCTTTGTAAAGAAGTATATTGAAAGAAATTACCTTAGGATGGGGTGCTCATACTCCATTAAGAGGAGATTTATTGGTTACACAGGCTTAGACAGCTTAATCTAGGCTGAATCATTCATTCAACAAATATTTATTGAACATTTTACATGTGCACGACCCTGCTGGGGAGTTTAAGAGACAGTTCTTACACAGGTTCCTTATAGAGCTTACCTTCTAGCTGAGGAAATGACATGCAGGCACAAGAAGTTAAACAAAGAGTGAGCAATGCAAAATGTGCCCAAAGGCAGCTTGGAGGTATTAAACAGGTGGTAAGATCAAGTCTTGCAGAATCACTCCGAAATGCCAGCCTGTGTAGTTTTCATTACCTTAGACAGTCTTATAAGGAAAACAATATAGTGAATTTTCCTAGAGCTGAGGGTGCTACAATGAAAGAACTGACCATTATTCTGAGATTGTGCCTTTTGTTCTTCTTGAGTGGCAAAATGCCTTTTCTTTAATAAGATCATTGTGATGGTGGTCTTTTTAAAAAGTCTTTATTTTGGCAGAATAAAAAATTGACAAGCCTATATTGGACTTTATTATTATAAAGTACTGGCCCATTAAATCCCCCAAACTAGAAACTGCTGCTATTAGAACAAGCAGGATGTCAGCAAGCAGGAGGGATAGGAAGAGTTCTTTGACCAAGTGGGATAAACTGTGTAGGATTTTCATGGTCAGAGTGGATACAGATGGATGTTGTATATTAAGTCTCAGCACGTCTTTGTTGAGTGGAATTTAACCGTACTTTGTGTGGAGGTTATATGAACAAAGCCATGAGTTGACAATTTGGATGACCAACTTAGAGTCTTCCCTTGTAAAGAGTGCATATAAGTTTTAAGAGTAAAACTGGGGCAGATTATGGAGAATCTTGAATGTCCAGGTAAGGAGTTAGACTTGGGAGAATTGGGCAGCATTTTAATGGGTAGTTTTAAAGCAGAAAAGTAACATGAAGGAGTATTATTTTTAAAAGATTGAAGAAAGTCATAAAACCACAAAGGAAGAGAACAAGAGAAGAACAAAGGAACAAAGAAGAACTACAAAAACAGCTAGGAAAAAATTAACAAAATGGCAATAAGTCCATAATTTATTAATAGTTATTTTAAATGTAAATGGACTAAATTCTCCAACTGAGAGACATAGAGTAACTGAGGGATTAAATACAACAGCAACAGCAAGACCCATCTACATGCTGTCCCATCTATATGCTGACTCACTTTAGATGTAAGGATTTAGACTGAAAGTGAAGAGATGGAAAAAGATATTCCACACAAATGGAAACCAAAAGAAAACAGGGGTAGTTGCGTTCATATCTGTCAAAATAGATTTTAAAACAAAGACTATAATAAGTGACAAAGATAAACATTAAAGGGGCCAATCCCACAAGAGGATATAACACTTATAAATATTTATGCAGCCAACAAAGAAGCACCTAAATATATAAAGCAAATATTAACAGACCTAAAGAGAAATAGCAATACAATAATAGTAGAAGATTTTAATACCCAACTTACATCAGTGGAAAGATCATCCAGATAAAAAATCAATAAGGAAACAGCCTTAAGTTACATATTAGACCAGATGGACTTATAAGATATATACAGAATATTCTATCTAAAAACAAAGGAACACAGATTCTTTTCAAGTGTGCATGGAACATTTTTCCAAAATAGATCATATATTAGGTCATAAAAGAAGTTTTAATAAATTTAATAAGATTAAAATCATATCAAGACTCTTTTCTGACCATAATAGTATTTCTTCAAAAGATTTATTTATTTATTTAAGAGTCAGAGAGACAGAGAGAGACCACCAGCAGGGGAAAGGACAGAAAGAAAGAATCTTGAGCAGACTCCCCACCAGTGGGAAGCCTGACCTGGGGCTCAATCCCATGACCCTGAGATTATGACTTGAATGAAATCAAGAGTCAGACATTTAACTGACTAAGCCACCCAGGTGACCCAAGACCACAAGGATATTAAACTAGAAATTAATTACATGCAGAAAACTGGAAAATTCACAAATACATGAATTAGATAACACGTTATTGAACAACCAATGGGTCAACGAATAAATTAAAAGAGAAGTAAAAAATTACCTTGAGACAAATGAAAATAGGAATGTAACATACCAAAATTTGTGGGATACAGCAAAAGCTTCTAAGAGAGACGCTAATAGCCATAAATGCCTCTGTCATGAAACCAGAAAAATCTTAAGTAAACCACCTAACTTTACATCTCAGGGAACTATCAAAAGAAGAACAAATGAAACCCAAAGTTAGTAAAAGGAAGAGATATCGATTGGAGCAGAAATAAATGAAAGCCTGAAAAGACAATAGAAAAAATCAATAACACCAAGAGCTTATTCTTTGAAAAGGTAAACAAAATTGACAAAACTTTAGCTAGACTCACCAAGAAAAAAAGAGGACTCAAATACATAAAATCAGAAATGAAAGATGCTACTGCTGATACCACAGAAATACAAAGAATCAGAAGAGACTACTGGAAAAATTGCATGCCAACAAATTGGACAACTTTGAAGAAATGGATAAACTCCTAGAAATATACCACCTACCAAGACTGAATCATGATGAACTAGAAAATAAAAGTGAACTGAGTACTAGTAAGGAAATTGAATCAGTAATCAAAAACCACCCAACAAACAGAAGTCCAGGACCAGGAAGTTTCAATGGCAAATTCTACCAAACATTCAAAGAAGAATTAATTCCAATTCTCAAACTCTTCCAAAAAATAGAAGAGAAGGAAAATTTTCTAAATTTATTTTATGAGGCTAGCATTATCCTGATACCAAAATCAGAAAAGGATGCCACAAGAAAAGAAAATTGTAAACCAATACCCCTAATGAACATAGATGTGAAAATTCTCAACAATGTATTAGAAAGTTGAATTCAAAAATACATAATAGGGGTGTCTGGGTGGCTCCATCAGTAAAGCATCTGACTTTTGGTTTCAGTTCAGGTCATGATCTCAGGGTCCTGGGATCAAGACCCGCATGGAGCCTCATGATGAACACTGTTCTCTTTCCTCTCTCTCAAATAAATAAATAATTAAGTAACATCTTTTAAAAGCGACCACTTTCTGTAAGTTAGGATGTGCAGAGAAGTGGATCTGAGATATACAGGAAGATAGACTGTGGGGGAAGGGCCAGCTCCCGGCAAGCAGTAGAGCTACAGAGCACAAAATCAGAACATTTAGAAGTCTGCTCCACTGAGAGATGTCACTCCAGAGGTTAAACAGGGGTGAAGGGAGGGGTATGTGTGTGGGTGGGGAGCCCTCACTGGGACAGTGTGGTCTCAAGACCCGTGGGGTCACAAAAAGACCAGAGGTATCGGAGGGTGGTAGAGCTCCCAAATATCAGAGCAGGAAAGCTGGCTACAGAGACAGAGCTGAGGAGTAATCTCTCAGCTCAGGGTTACCTTAAACCGTGAACCATGGCACAGTCAGACCACTGCTCTTCAAGCAGGAATGCCACAATTGGTAGATCCAGGGAGACTCACTTTCCTCCTCCAGGAGGCGTGGGAGCACACTGCAGGAATCTGCTGGGTTTGGAGACTCCAAATGGGGCTGCACACCAGAGATAGAAATGCTCGGTCACAGGTTGAGTGAGGGTGAAGTGCAGACCCAGGAGGCAGGAGGGTCTCTTCTCTGAAGGTGCACTGAGGAGTGGGGTCCTGAGCTCTGGGCTCCTCCAGGCCAGAGATTAGGAGGCCATCATCTTCATTCCTGTACTCCAAAGCTGTATGGAAAATGTTTGGGGGAAAAAAAGCTATGAGAGGGAACCTGAGCATATTATTTAGCCTGGACCCCAGCAAGGTCGGTGCAATTTCACCTCAGGCAAAGAGATTTGAGAATCACTGCAACATGCCCCACCCCCAGAAGATCAGCAAGAACATCCAGCCAAGACCAAGTGTACTGATCAAGGAGAACTTTGGAACTTCAGAGTTATGGGAATACAGCACATAGAATTCATGACTTTTTCCCCATGATTCTTTAGTCTTTCAAAGTTAAATTCTTTAAATTTCATTTTTCTTATTCTATTTTGTTAAATTTATCTTCTTCCCATTTTAATGTTTTTTAAACTATTTATCTTATCAACACCTTTAAAATAATTTTTTAAAATTTTCATTGTTATAGTCATATTCTATCCCTTAATTGTATTTAACCTTATTTTTTTTGCATACATATAGGTTTTTCTTTATAATTTTGGGATAGAGTTTCTTCTAATGGATCAAAATATATGCTAAATTTAGCACATGGCTTTGTTTTAGTCTCCAGCCTGATCACATACTTTCCTCTTTTTCTTTTCTTTTTCAACCAACTTCTTATCTTATCAATTCCTTTTTTAGAATCTTTTAAAATTTTCATCTTTATAGTCATATTCCATCTCTTCATCATGCTTATCCTTATTTTTGTATATATATATAAGCTTTTCTTTCTTTAAAATTTTGGGAGGCAGTTTCTTCTAACAGACCAAAATACACCCAAAATCAAGTGTGTGGCTCTGTTCTATTCACCAGTCTAATATATATATATATATATACACAATAGACATGTATATATATTGTATATATGTATGTATGTATATGTCTGTATGTGTGCATATATATATAAGAGAGGAAGGGGGCGGAAATACCGCCCCCTTCCTCTCTTCTCCTGGTTTTGGGTCTCTTCCAATTTGGTTACTGTATATTTTCCTGGGGTTGTTGTTACCCTTTTAGTATTTTGTTCTCTGATTCATCTATTCCTATCTGGAAAAATGACAAGGCAGGAAAACTCACCTCAAAAAAAAAATAAATAAAGGAAAAAGAAAAAGAGGCAGTACCAATGGCTAGGGACCTAATCAATATGGACATTAGTAAGATGTCAGAACTAGAGTTCAGAATGATGATTATCAAGGTGCTAGCTGGGCTCCAAAAAAGCATGGAAGATACTAGAGAATTCCTTTCTGGAAAAATAAAATCCCTTTCTGGAGAAATAAAAGAACTAAAATCTAACCAAGTTGAAATGAAAATTTAAAAAAAAAACTATTAATGAGGTGCAATAAAAAATGGAGGCTCTTACTGCCAGGATAAATAAGGCAGAAGAGAGAAATAGTGATATAGAAGATCAAATGATGGAGAATAAAGAAGCTGAGAAAAATAAAAAGATAAACAACTAGTGGACCACGAGGGGAGAATTTGAGAGATATATTATACCATAAGATGAAACAATATTAGAATAATTGGGGTCCTAGAAGAAGAAAGAGAGAGAAGGGTAGAAGGTATATTGGAGCAAATTGTAGCAGAGAAGTTCCCTAATTTGGCAAAGGGAACAAGCATGAAAATCCAGGAGGCACAGAGAACCCCCTTCAAAATCATTAAAAATAGGTCCACACTCCATCATCTAATAGTAAAATGTACAAATCTCAGTGACAAAGATAAAATCCTGAAAGCAGATCAGGATAAGAGGTCTGTAAACTGCAACAGTAGAAATATTAGACTGGCAGCAGACTTATCCACAGGGACCTGGCAGGCCAGAAAGGACTGGCATGATATATTCAGAGAACTAAATGAGAAAAATATGCAACTAAGAATACTATATCCAGCTCGGCTATCATTGAAAATAGAAGGAGAGATAAAAACCTTAGGACAAATAAAACCTAAAAGAATTTGCAAACACCAAGCCCAACAGGAAATATTGAGGAAAGAGAGAGCCTAAAAGTAACAGACCAGAAAGGAACAGAAACAATCTACAGAAACAGTCACCTTACTGGCAATACAATGGCACTAAATTCATATCTTTCAATAGTTACCCTGAATGTAAATGGGCTAACTGTCCCAATCAAAAAATCCAGGGTAATAAAATGCATTAAAAAAAGACCATCAATTTTCTGTCTGCAAGAAACTCTTTTTAGACTCAAAGACTCCTCCAGTTTTAAAGTGGGGGGGGGTGGAAAATAATTTAGCATGATGAAACCATGCTAATGAACATCAAAAGAAAGCTGGGGTGGCAATCCTTATATCAGATCAATTAGATTTTAAACCAAAGACTATAATAAGAGATGAGGAAGGACACTATATCATACTCAAAGGGTCTGTCCAACAAGAAGATCTAATAATTTTAAATATCTATGCCACTAACATGAGAGCAGCCAATTATGCAAACCAATTAATAACAAAATCAGAGAAACACATCAACAAAAATACAGTAATAGTAGGGGATTTTAACACCCCCGACACTGAAATGGACAGATCATCTAAGCAAAAGATCAACAAGGAAATCAAGGCTTTAAATGACACACTGGACCAGATGGACATCACAGATATATTCAGAACATTCCATCCCAAAGCAACAGAATATACGTTCTTCTCTAGTGCACAAGGAACAAGATCACTTCCTTGGTCACCAATCAGGTCTCAACCAGTACCAAAAGATTGGGATCGTTTCCTGCATATTTTCAGACCACAGTGCTTTGAAACTAGAACACAACCACAAACGGAGAGCTAGAAAGAACTCAAACATGGAAGCTAAAGAACATCCTACTAATGAATGAATGGGTCAACCAGAAAATTAAAGAATTTTTAAAAATCTTGGAAACAAATCATGAAAACACAAAGGTTCAAAATCTGTGTAACACAGCAAAGGCAGTCCTGAGAGGAAAGTATATAGTCATACAAGCCTTTCTCAAGAAACAAGAAAGGTCTCAAGTACACTACCCTACACCTAAAGAAGCTGGAGAAAGAAGAGTGAAGAAAGCCTAAACGCAGTAGGAGAAGAGAAATCATAAAGATCAGAGCAGAAATCAATGAAATAGAAACCAAAAACACCAATAGAACAAATCAACGAAACTAGGAGCTTGTTCTTTGAAAAAACTAATAAAATTGATGAACCCCTGGCCAGACATATCAAAAAGAAAAGAGAAAGGACCCAAATAAATAAAATCATGAGTGAAAGAGGAGAGATCACAACCAACACCAAAGAAATACAAACAATTATAAGAACATATTATGAGCAACTTTACACCAGCAAATTTGACAATCTGGAAGAAATGGATGCATTCCTAGAGATGTATAAACTACCACAACTGAACCAGGAAGAAATAGAAAACCTGAACAGACTCATAACCAGTAAGGAGATTGAAGCACTCATCAAAAGTTTCCCAACAAACAAGAACCCAGGGCCAGATGGCTTCCCAGGGGATTTCTACCAAACATTTAAAAAAGAATTAATACCTATTCTCCTGAAACTGTTCCATAAAATAGAAATGGAAGGAAAACTTCCAGACTCAGTTTAGGAGGCCAGCATTACTTTGATCTCAAAACCAGACAAAGACCCTATGAAAAAGGAGAATTACAGACCAATATCCTCAATGAACATGGATCCAAAAATTCTTATCAAAATACTAGCCAATATGATCCAACAGTATTAAAAGGATTATTCACCATGACCAAGTGGGATTTATTCCTGTGCTGCAAGGTCGGTTCAACATCTGCAAATCAATCAATGTGATACAATACATAAATAAAAGAAAGAACAAGAACCATATAATACTCTCAATAGAAGCTGAAAAAGCATTTGACAAAGCATCCTTTCTTGATCAAAACTCTTCACAGTGTAGGCATAGAGGGTATATACCTCAATATCATCAGAACCATCTATGAAAAACACACAACGAATTTCATTCTCAATGGGGAAAAACTGAAAGCATTTCCCCTAAGGTCAGGAACATGGCAAGGATGTCCACTATCACCACTGCTATTCAACACAGTAACTGGAAGTCCTAGACTCAGCTATCAGACAACAAAAAGAAATTAAAGTCATCCAAATCGGCAAAGAAGTCAAACTCTCACTCTTTGCAGATGATATGATAGTTTATGTGGAAAACCAAAAGACGCCACTCCAAAACTGCTAGAACTCATACAGGAATTCAGTAAAGTGTCAGGATATAAAATCAATACATAGAAGTCAGTTGCATTTCTATAAACCAACAGCAAGACAGAAGAAAGAGAAATTAAGGAGTTGATCTCATTTACAATTGTACTCAAAACCATAAGATACCTAGGAATAAACCTAACCAAATGGGCAAAGAATCTATATTCAGAAAACTGTAATGTACTCATGAAAGAAACTGAGGAAGACACAAAGAAGTAGAAAGCATTCCATGCTCATGGATTGAAAGAACAAATATTGTGAAAATGTCCATGCTACCTAAAGCAATATACACATTTAATGCAATCCCTACCAAAATACCATAAATTTTTTTCAAAGAAATGGAACAATTAATCCTAAAATCTATATGGAACCAGAAAAGACCCTGAATAGCCAGAGGAATGTTGAAAAATAAAGCCAAAGTTGGTGTCATCATAATTCCAGACTTCAAGCTTTATTACAAAGCTGTAATCATCAAGACAGTATGGTCCTGGCACAAAAACAGACACATAGATCAATGGAACAGAATAGAGAGCCCAGAAAGAGACCCTCAAACCTATGGTCAAATAATCTTTGACAAAGGAGGAAAGAATGTCCAATGGAAAAAAGACAGTCTCTTTAACAAATGGTGTTGGGAAAATTGGACAGCCACATGAAGAAGAATGAAACTGGACCATTTCCTTACAACAGAAAACAAAATGGACTCAAAATGTATAAGGACCTCAGTGTAAGACAGGAATCCATCAAAATCCTTGAGGAGAACACAGGCAACAATCTCTTCAACCTCAGCCTCAGCAACTTCTTCCTAGAAACAGCACCAAAGGCAAGGGAAGCATGGACAAAAATGAATTATTGGGACTTCATCAAGATCAAAAGTTTCTGCACAACAAAGGAAACAAAACCAAAAGACAACTGACAGAATGGGAGAAGATATTTGCAAATGACATATCAGATAAAGGTGTAGTATCCAAAATCTATAAAGAACTTACCAAGTTCAACATCCAAAGAACAAATAATCCAATCAAGAAATGGGCAGAGGAAATGAACAGACATTTCTGCAAAGAAGAATTCCAACTGGCCAACAGACACATGAATAAGTGCTCAACAGCACTCAGCATCAGGGAAATACAAATCAAAACCACAGTGAGATACCACCTCACACCAGTCAGAATGACTAAAATTAACAACTCAGGAAAGGACAGATGTTGGGGAGGATGGGGAGAAAGGGGAACCCTCCTACACTGTTTGTGGGAATGCAAGCTGGTGCAACACTCTGGAAAACAGCATGGAGGTTCTTCAAAAAGTTGAAAATAGAGCTACCCTACTACCCAACAATCGCACTACTGCATATTTACCCTAAAAATACAAATGTAGTGATCCGAAGGGGCACATGCCCCTTTATAGCAGCAATGTCCACAATAGCCAAACTATGGGAAGAACCTAGATGTCCATCAACAGATGAACGGATAAAGAAGGTGTGGTGTGTGTGTGTGTGTATACATGTGTATATATATATATATATATATATATATATATATATATTGCAGCCATCAAATATCCCAAAATCTTGTCATTTGCAATGATGTGGATGGAACTAGAGAGTATTATGCTAAGCGAAATAAGTCAATCAGAGAAAGATAATTATCATTGGATCTCTCTGATATGAGGAGTTTGAGAGGCAGGGCGAGGGGTCATGGGGGGAGGGAGAGTGAAAATGAAACAAGGTGGGACCAAGGAGGGAGACAAACCATAAGAGACTCTTAATCTCATGAAAAAAACTGAGAGCTGCAGGACAGTGTGGGGAGGGATAGGGTGGCTGGGTTATGGACATTGGGGAGGGTATGTGCTATGGTCAGTGCTGTGAACTGTGTGAAACTGATGATTCACAGACCAGTACCCCTAAAGCAAATAGTACATTATATGTTAATAAAATTTTTAAAAATAAATACACAAAAATCTGTCTGTTTCTATACAATAATAATTATCAGAAAGATTTTAAAAATCAATTTGCAATAGCATCAAAAAGAATAAAATAACTTGGTATAAATTTAACCAAGAAGGTGAAAGATGTATATATTAACACCTATAAGACATTAATGAAGGAAATCTAAGAAAATACAAATAAGTGGAAACATAATCTGTGATCATGGACTGGAAGACTCAACGTTGTTAAAATTTCCATACCACCCAAAACAATCTACAGAGTCAAGGCAATCTCTATTGAGATTCCAATGACATTTTTCCCAAAAAATAGAACACATAATTATAAAATCCGTATGGGACCCCAGAAATATCCAAATAACAAAGCAATCTTTAGGAAAAAAGAACACAGCTGGAGGCATCATGCTCCCTGATTTCAAACTATATTGCAAAGCTATAGTTATTAAGACAGTATGGTGTTGGCATACAAACAGACCAATAGAATAGAATAGAAGGCTCAGAAAATAAATCCACGTGTATATGGTTAATTAAATTATGACAAAGGAGCCAAAAATAGACAATAAGGAAAGGACAGTAAGATATGGGGAAGATGAATTCAAGTTTGATTACTGGCTCCTGGGTATTTGATTGCTTTATTTGATTTGCATGTGAACAAAGGAAAGTGATCATTCACGTACATTATAGCAGCAATCATGGGGATGCAAATGTTCTAAAGCACCTCCAAAATCATGGGCACTTGTACATTTGTGTTTACAGCAGCATTATTCATGGTAGCTAAAGCATGAAAGTGACTCAACTATCCTTTGATGGATGAGTGCATAAGCCAAGTGGAATACATACATACCATGGAATATCATTCAGCCCTAAATACAATGTGGATGAACCTCGAGGACAGGATGGAAAGTGAAATAAGCCCAAAACAAATGGAGAAATACTGTATGATTCTACTTCCATGAGGTACTCTGTACGTGGATACTTAGAGATCTAAGATACAGTCTTAGAGTATTTGACTACTCTAAGAAGTCAAAATTGTAAAGATAGAACACAGAATGGCAGTTGCCAGGGCCTCTGGGGAAGGGAAAATGGAGAGTTAGTGTTTAATGGGCACAGAGTTTCAGTTTCACAAGTTAAAAATAGTGCTGGGAATGGAGATGGTGATGGTCGTACAACTATATGGAGGGATTTCATGCCACTGAAATGTATGCTTTAAATTGCTTAACACAGGGGCGCCTGGGTGGTTCTGTCAGTCAGGGGTGCAGCTCTTGATCTCAGTGGTGAGACTGGGACCCACATGTGTCTCTGCATTGGGTGGGGAGCCTGCTTGAGACTCTCTCTCTCCTTCTCCCTCTACCTCTCCATAGCTCCCCTCTTAAAAAATGCTTAAGATAGTAAATTTCATATTATTTTTATTTTACCACAATTTTTAAAAATAGGAGAATAAAAATAATGACCACAAATAGCTCATTTGGTTCACTGGTACACTGTTAAAGAGGTCTGTAAAGTGCTTTGCAGTCATTTATTAGCTTTGGGATGTTCTGTCGAATCAAACTCAACATTCTTTAGATAAGGAGTTTGGTTTGCTTTGATATTTAGTGACCTTCCCTTTACCTAAGGCATAGAATTTCCAGACTTGCAACACCCCCAACACCTAGCAGGAGCCCCCAGCCTGGCACACAGTGAGTACACCATAAACAGTTTTCAACTAACTAACTAACTAACTAACTAACTAACTAACTAACAGCAAAGGCTGACATCTATTTTGAAGATTTATCCAGAAGCAGGTTTACCTTGAAGCTGAGGAAGCTTAAGCCTTAAGATCTCATATTAAGAAGCCCTTCCCAGACCTAGGGAGGGGCCTCAGCAACATGTTCACATAATCGTATATTCGGGAAAGTAAGATTTGTATTCTTTTTATTGAAGAAAGCCCTCAGAGTTGTAAAATCTTCAGGTTCCACAAAACCTGGATAGATTGCTGTACTTAATGCCTTTGTAACGACTTGCTAATTCTTTTTTTTTTTTAAGATTTTATTTTATTTATTTGAGAGAGAGAGACAGTGAGAGAGAGCATGAGCGAGGAGAAGGTCAGAGGGAGAAGCAGACTCCCCATGGAGCTGGGAGCCTGATGTGGGACTCGATCCCGGGACTCCAGGATCACGCCCTGAGCCGGAGGCAGTCGTTTAACCAACTGCGCCACCCAGGTGTCCCCGACTTGCTAATTCTTTTGCATGGTTACCTGATACCCTCATGACAACCCTGTGTTCTCTCCAACTCTTAGATGAGGAAACTGGAGAATTTGACCACAGTTACTCCACATGGCAGTGATCCACAAGGATTTGTGCCCTGGCATTTGGGGCTAACACTGTAACTCCACTGAGCACCAGGGGTGGCCAAACCTGACTCCCGTCTATCTTAAATTACGTGTGTACTTGATAAATACTATAATTTCACTTGATGTAACTATTAAAAAAGACAATGATGGCTGGTCCTTTTTAAAAACCTATGATTTGGTGAGAATGTTTATTATGTAGGCTTTTCGTGCCCCTCACCCACCTCCATTTAATATTCTTGTTTAGTAGATGGAAGGAAATTTAGGGAAGAGGAGGGAATGTAAAGAGTGAGGCTGAAGAAGGGAATAAAAGGAAAAGAGATATAACTATGCATTAACAAAAATTCTCCACACTGGCTCCCCAGGTCTATCTCTTTCCTTGTGGGGGATGTAGAAGGGTGTTTTGCCTCTTAGGATGTTTCATTTTGGTTTTATCTAGCATTTGTATCTACTCTGTCCCCCTAGGATTTCTACTCTGGAGGCCCTATTTCTAGTCTGAAAGCTCCGTAAGTCAGAGGGCAGAAAGGAATCCTTCCTGTAAACATCCTCTGGGCCACTCCCGGAAAAGGTAACCAGCAACCACTGCTTCCTGTCTTTATTCTGATTCTTGGAGCAAATAATACAATTTTTTATTTCTCTAAGATTTCTTGAGACCAATGGGAAAACAAAACTAAAATATCACAGGATTAAAAATATCTTCCTATTGAGAATACCACTCTGTTTAGATTCAGAACCTCTGGCTTAGAAACCTTGTGGATACTCTTGGCTTCTGTTAAGATCCTAGCACTGTGCCTGGCACTTGGGAAGTGTGCCGACTGACTTCCACCTTTCAGAGAGGTTAGCCATCAATCCAAAGGCAACACCCACACACCCATATTTACATTCCCCACCCATCACCAAACTTAAATTCTTCTTCATGGTTTACCCCATATCTTACTGCCAAGGACAAGGACAGTGTGTCAATGGAGCCCTAATCTAGACCTTAGGAGATCTAGATCCTAGTGTCATCAGTGTGGTGATTGTTAGCCACTTATGTGATATTGGGCAAATCCTTCCATCTTGCTGGGCCTCAATGTCCTCACCTATCTCATGAATGATTTGTACTAAGGTTTCCTTTCTAGGGTGATCAACTTGCCTGTGCCTCAGGAAATCCCCCCAACCCTAGGCAAACTGGGACAGTACAGCTGCTCACCCTGTCGTCAGCAAGTACGCAAATCTGATACCAGAGTTTTTAAATGTTTTTATTCCATTAAATGAAATAAGGCTGTTTACTTCTACCCCACTCCCCAGGAAATATCAAAAGGGAATTTAGCAGCTGACTCAGGCCGGGACAAAATTCCAAATGTGTAATTTTTAACAGGCCTTTTGGGAAAAGGCTGATTTCAGATCCTGTTAAGAAGTCATCCCTTACAAATGTTCTGGTTAGGGAGGTTGGTATGTTAACGATTAGACAAGAGCTGTTAAAATCTCAGCTGAACAGCCCAAACTATTTCCTACTTTTAATAAATAGCTTGGCTTCTCATAGAATCACCAAAGAACAGTAGGATTTTTTCCCCCTTAAAGTGCACACTTCTGGGATATGGGGGGAAAGCAAAACAAAAACCAGAAACAACAAACAGAAATAAGCTAAGTTCGGCTCCCTGTCTGATCTGCAGCCAAAAGGAAAGCTCAGTCTGGAATATGTTTAAACTTCCCCTCTCTTATGTAGGAATGTGCTGATGTGCCTGCCTGAAACCCCAAATGAGCCCCCTTTACTGGGGAGGATGATTCAGCCAGATTCCAACTATCATCAGCAAATGGGCAGGGCTGGTGTGAGTGAAGCCAGTGAAGATTCTGGGATTGTTAACTTCTAGGAGTGAAACGGAGTCCCGGTTGATTTGGTGAAAAGAGGCATTTCAGTTCAATCTGTCAGTTGCTTATTTTTAGATTATTAGAGGATTCCATCCTGTGTCCATGTACCATCCATGGTTACGGTACATTACTGATTTGATCGGGACTTGACAAAGAACTTAAAAGGCAATCTTGGACCTACACATACAACGTTCTCCCCACGAGTACCTAGAAATGAAAAGAGGGGTGCCTAACTGCCTCATAGGTAGGGCACACAACTTTTGATCTTGGGATTGTCAGTGTGAGCCCCATGTTGAGTGTAGAGATAATTAAAAAAAATAAAGTCTTGGGGCACCTGGGTGGCTCAGTCAGTTAGGCAACTGCCTTCAGTTCGGGTCATGATCCCAGAATCCTGGGATCGAGCCCCACATCAAACTCCCTGCTCGGTGGAAAGTCTGCTTCTCCCTCTCCTACTCCCACTGCTTCTGTTCCCTCTCTCTCTGTCAAATAAATAAATAAAATTTTTAAAAAATCTTTTAAAAAGAGAGAAAGTGAAAAGACAGCTCCCTGTGTCAATTATTATTCCTTATAGACAATGGTTTAGTGACCCCTTTTATGTCATGTCTGACAGAATCTGTCATGATAGAATCTATGTCTATAGATCAAGTTATATTTTACAAAACCTTTCCACTTATATTTCATTCAAACTTAGTACACTGAGATAGTGTATGTAAGGTAAGACATTGTTATCCCCATTTTATAAATGCTGAAGTGGACATTCAAAAAACGTAGGAGACCTGCCTGCAGCCACAAAACTCTTAAGTGGGAGTAAGGCTCAATCCTAGGTCTTCCTAATCAAAATCAGGACTCTCATCAAAGTACAAAGCAAAGTGCTTTTTACTTATTAAAATATTCCTTCTAGCATTTTGCTAATCTTTATCACACTATTGATATCATCTGAAGATAATGATTAACAGGAGTTTAGAGAGAGTGTTAGCAGAAGGTCAGAAACAGGGGTTACCACCCACGTTTAAAGGAGCTGCAGGAAGAAGAGAAGAGTGAAGGGTTAGGGGCTAAGGACACAAGGCTGCCTTCTAAACCAGGGAGGAAAAAGGAAACTTCATCTGTAAGGATGATAATTGACCATGACCCCTCCTTGGCTGGCATTCAGAGAGCAAGAGCAAGGCCTTTGCAGGGGGCAAGGGGAAGAGATCCAGGGCCCAGGTGAGGCGTGGCCTTGGAGAGGAATATGGACACTTGCAGATGGAGTCTCGCAACAGGAGGTAGCAGACATTTGACAGACTTAGTGATACCTCTGCAGAAGCTCTCTTATGGTGCTTTTATTTTCTTATCAGGCAAGTAGTTTCAGGGAGAGAGGAGAATCCATGAAATCCTCTTTTTAGGAGAAGGGGAGACTAAGTTACCTGAGGAGACCCACTAAGGTTTGGAGGTCACTTGAGATTTGATGTCATTGTTGGGTCATCTCCTTCCCAGGTAGGGAGGAGAGAGACTGGGGAAGAAAGGTTGACACCACTGGGGCCTTCAGCACCCATCCCCCATGAACAGAGGGAAATCAATGTTCTTTGCAGGCAATAAGCTCCCTTCAGGATAGAAGGAAGAAGCAACTGGAGAACATGGCTTTGATTTGAGAACTAAGTGAACTTTGATACACTGAACCCTAGAATTAGACATGACTAATTAGTCTACTCACTCGGGCCCAAGCTTCAGTGGACCATCCCAAAGATCCCCAAAGAGCTTCATCAGAAAGTTAAAATCTTGAGAAAAGGCTGAAAAACAAGTGACCTGCTGGAAGCAGCTCATAGCCAAGAAGAAAAAGGCAAGAAAGGTGTTCCCATCTGAGGTAGGTTCAGTTTCTCCTTCCAAAGTCACCAATCAGGTACATCATTTTATCTGGAGGGGGATGGGGAAGGCAAGTGGGAGAGAAGGAGGCCAGGAACATGACACTCATTTATGTCCCCGGCATGGAAGAAAACAGCAGGTATGGGGAGGAAGTTCTCCTCCAGATAGTCATGAACTGAAAGAAAGGTATCACACCATAAGACCCTACTCAGTCCCTTGAACCCCACTTCAGCCCCGAAGCAAGCACAAGATAGGTAAAAGGGAGTGAGAAATTTGAGGGTATAAACAGGAAACCAATTTTCCATGTTGGCCTATGTAATCTGAGCTAGCCAACAGTAAGGTGAGGTCGTGAAAAGGAGGTATGACCAATCAACTGGAGGCCCAGGTGAGGTGGAAGAATGGTTGGCTCTGAAGTTTCAAAGGGAATGTGCTGGAAAAGATGACACAGCATTTCACATATTTGAAAATCAATTTGGGTCCTTTTGAGTCTTTTTGCTAGAATTCAACATACCCGGTTTCTTCACGGGTCCTCATATGAGAATGTTGCAAATATATATATATATATATATTTTAAGATTTTTAATTTATTTGACAGAGAGAGAGCAGCAAGAGAAGGAACACAAGTAAGGGGAATGGGAGAGGGAGAAACAGGCTTCCTGCTGAGCAGGAAGCCCAGTGTGGGGCTCGATCCCAGGACCCTGGGATCATCACCTCAGTCAAAGGTAGATGCTTAACAACTGAGCCACCCAGGTTTACCTGCAAGCATTTTTTTAAAAAGCCTAGTCCCTGGGGCTCCTGGGGCTCAGTCGATTAAGCTTCTACCTTGGGCTTAGGTCCTGATGGTCCTGGGATCGAACCCTGCATCAGGCTCTTTGCTCAACAGGGAGCCTGCTTCTTTCTATTCTGCTGCCTCTGCCCCCCATTTGCGTGCACGTGTGCTCTCTCTCAGATAAATAAAATCTTTTAAAAAATTAAAGTTAAAAAAATTAAAAAGCCTGGTTGCTTTTTACTGTTCATTTGAAAGGGTGGCACCTGGAAGCAAATCACAGCAGACTCTGTCCGACAGAAGTAGGCAGGGATGTCTTCTGCCCTGGTCATAGACACCCTCCTTCAACCAGTACTGGAAGCCATGGATGATGGCATTCCTCTTTCAGCGGTTGCCTCCTGCTGCTAATTCACCTGGAGCTCTCTGGCTACCAAAACCCCTGTGTCTTTTTTCCTCAGGTACTGTTGCTAGGCAAGGGCTCTGCCCCTCTGCACATGAGCCGTGTGGTTTGTTGGACCTCGTGTGTACATCTGAAATAGTAAAGTTTAGAGTAATCATTTCTTTGTAGGTCATTTCAAGTCTTACTAAAATTCTTTTTTTTTTTTTTTTTTTTTTTTGACAGACAGAGATCACAAGTAGGCAGAGAGGCAGGCAGAGAGAAAGAAGGAAAGCAGACTCCCTGCTGATCAGAGAGCCCGATGTGGGCCTTGATCCCAGGACTCTGGGATCATGACCTGAGCTGAAAGCAGGGGCTTTAATCCACTGAGCCACCCAGGCGCCCCAAGTCTTACTAAAATTTTTACTTAAATGACATTTTTATCTGTTTCTTGGTCATTTAGTATTATTCTCAAAGTTTTTGGTGGTGAGGGGAAGGGTATAATTTATATATATCTATCTATTCAGCAATCACATATATTTACTGAGAACTTTCTAGGAGGTTGGTACTAAAATACAACAGCAGTAGAGAAACCAGGCATGGTTCCTGCTTTCCCAGGGTGAGCAATGTAAAATCCGAGGAAGAACCTTTTGGTCTGTATTTTTACTTAAGAAAGATCTTAACTTACCTAGAGACCTAAACTTATTTACTGGAGTTGCTTCTTTTCTCCTCCAGTTATCACAGAGGACTCGACTCTTAACCCATTGAAAGCCAGTCTCTGTAGTCTGACTTTGATACTCATCTCCTCTCACCTACTTTTTCTCTCTCCTGCACCACCTCGTCTTTTCCAGGTGATCCCCTTCAGCTCGTGCATCTGCTCACCTTCAAGAACCCTTTCTTTTGATCTGCATTCCCCTCTACAACTACTGCTCTGTTCCTTTGTATTCCTTCACAACACAACTTCTTGGGGGAAAAAAAAAAAATCCTCCATGCTTGGTGTATCTGAAGCTGGAGAAAGTATGGGTGTGTTTGGAACCCCAGTGAGTGTTGTGGCAGAGAGCTGATAAGCTGGGAAGAGCACTGCCCATAGGGGTAAGCACAGAGATCAAAGCCCTCTGCAAATTTTCTGATAGAAGGCAGCTGTGTCATACCAAAGGGGGGGTGCGGAGGGGGGCCTGATTTCTCCTCCAAGAACTTTGGCTGAGTCCTGGTTCTACCATTCTTTAGCTGATGTGACCCTGGTCAAGTTACTCCCCTTCTTTGAGCCTCAGTGTTCCTCATCAATCAAGTGAAAGTAGAGTTACCTCCCCCGTAAGTTTTTTGTGGCAATGAGATAAAATTCCTGTAAGTGTGAAACAAATATTAGTCGGCATTACCGTACAGAAATATTCCTTCACTCTGTTTAAAAAGAAGGGGTACACCCCCCAGTCCCAGCCTGGACTCCTCCAAAATCCAAGTCTGAGCCAAAGTTTGCATGCACAGCCCCCATGTTGTATATCTGGGAATGGGATCCTGGGGAGCAGGACTAGAAAAAGAGAAGGAGGGAGGAAAGGGCCATTCAAGGGTGTGATACTAAGTTGGTCAAGGCCATAGGGGTTGCAGGTGACTGGGGCTCAATTCCATGTAACCTTCTGAGGAGCCTTACGACAGACATTTCAGAACTGTCCCCTCAGAGGACGTAAAGGGGGAGAATTTTAGATTCCCATCTCTATTGATCAAGGGTGCCCTGCTGGGCACTGACTGGGCTGTACACACACATGACTGCCATGTGCAAGGGCACGTCACATAGTTTGAAATTTACTCAGATTGGGTTCCTGGAGCAGTGGCTAGAGTAAGAGGCGGGGTCAGGAGGACTTGAAATGGTACATGAGATATGGGCCCATCCGACAGAAACGAGAACAGCAGAGCTAGACCTTAGACATTAGTTATCTATTTTTCCCCTCAACAGTCAAAACCCTTGAAATAGCTTATTGTGCCTGTCTCTATTTTCCCTAACCTGGCATTTCTTTAACAGGGGGTAAAGGCTTGGCAATGTCCTTGGCTAGGATGGTTATTTAAAATTACACTCCTAGGGGTGCCTAGGTGGCTCATCATTTAAGTGGTGGACTTGATTTTGGCTCAGGTCATGGTCTCAAGGCTCTTGGGATTGAGCCCCAGGTGGGGCTCCCCACTCAGCAGGGAGTCTGTTCTCCCTCTCCCTCTCTGTCTGCGCCCCCCCACCTGTCCATCCCCCCAAAATAAATAAATAAACCTTTAAAAAATTTTTTAAATTAAAGAATAAAATACTCCTAATTCAGGAGTACTTTTCAAAATGATTTTAAGACAATTAAATACACATGTACAAGATTCCATGGCAATAAGAATTAATGGATCTGATCATCTGGTGCTCTACACACATACTATTGAAACAAAGGTTTCAGAAAGCAATAGTTTAAGGCAACAATGTTTATCTTTGCTATGTGTAATGGGTTCTGATAATTTCTATTTTCTCTTTTTAATTTTTTAAAAAGATTTATTTATTTATGAGAGAGAGAGAGAGAGCACAAGCAGGGGAAGGTGTACCGGGAGAAGGAGAGAGAATCCTCAAGCAGACTCCCTGCTGAGCATGGAGCCTGATCCCAGGATCCTAAGATCATGACCTGAGCCCAAATCAAGAGCCATACTTTTAACTGACTGAGGCACCCAGATGCCCTTTTATTTTTAATTCCATTATGGAAGTATACTAGAATATACGTTTAAGGCACCTGGGTGGCTTAGTCAGTTAAGCATCTGCCTTTGGCTCAGGTCATGATTCTAAGTTCCTGGGATCAAACCCCACATCTGACTCCCTGCTCAGTGGGGAGCCTGCTTCTCTCTCTGCCTGCCACTCCCCCTGCTTGTGCTCTTTCTCTCTCTGTCAAATACATAAAGTCTTAAAAAAATAGAATATATGTTGAATGTAATAAATTCAAACAAGGCAGAGGTAGTTCTAGTAAAAGCTAAAATACCTGCCATCTTTCCAAATTGAATTTCCCAACTTACAGGAGTACTGGGAATTAACAATTTGATGTGTATCCTTTGAAATTGTTTTCTATGTATTTACATATGTACACACACACGCACATACACACAATTGTCAGTTTTGATATTTTTTATAAATGTGAGCATACCTTCTGTATTGCCCTAAAATTTGATTTTTTTGGACTCTGTTGGAAGGTATTTTTAAGTCAATACATTATAATCCACCTCAGTTTTTTGGAAGGTTTGTAGTTTTCATATTGCATGAACATACTATGATTTATTTAAAGTATTCCTTCACTGTAGAAGAGATCATCTCCATTTTTTTATTGTTTCAAAGAACACTACAATGAACATCTTTGTGCATATGTGAATATTTTTAAGGAAGAAAATCTTGAAATGGGTAGGAACATTTTGGTAGGTATTACCAGATTGACTTCCTTAAAGCAGGTCAGTGAGTACACTGAGTGACAGTTTGTCAAAATTTTTTGTTGCTTATTTCTTGCTTTTGAATCTTGCTTTGTGAGGCCTTTCTCATTATAAAAATTATAAACACTCTTCCATATGTCTGCTTACTACTTTTATAATTTTCTTTGTATTTAACATACAGCTTTTAAAATCTTTTTTTTTTAAATTGGTGAGAAGTGGAGATAAAACTTTACCTTTTCCAAACAGATAGTCAGTTTTTCCAACAACATCTGTTAACTATTCTATCCTTTCCCTGTGTTTTGAAATGCTACCTTTATCTTATCTTATATTCTTATATGTGGTCTCTGGCTTCTGCCATTGGTGTATTATCTATTTCAGCAAGTCCACATGATTCAATTACAAAAGATTTCTAGTTTGTTTGATAACTGGGAGGGCCAGATTGTTCCTGTCATTTTTGTTTTTCTCATTTTCTTGCCTGTCCTTCTGTATTTACTTTTTGGACAACTTCTATAACCACTTCATGTTTCCTATCAAAAGACTTTCATGGTTTTGGTCATGATTTGCTTGTGGTTTCTGTAATGAAATCTTATCCAAAGCCATCTTCTTTCACTAAGGCATAGAGAAGTAGATCAGATGTTTGAGGAGAGTCAAGTGTGAAATAATTGTTATGGATAGCAAGGAGCTAGCTTTCTAGATTGTCCTGCAGGTGAAGAAGAAGCCAAGAATTTATAATAGCACCTATGTCCAGTATGGGTGATGCTTTTCATTGGTGCTCAGCAGTTTAGGAGTAAGCAGGAGAATGATCTAGTTGTGCTCACGCTAGGATTGGGTGTGGCCAAGATAAGCCTAATGGAGGGAGGGACAAAATAAATTAAGAGATATATATCTCTTAATTTATTTAAAAGATTTATTTATTTGAGAGAGAGAGAGAGAGAAAAAATAAGGAGGGAGGAGGGGCAGAGAGAGAGGGAGAAGCAGAACCCCCCCACCCTACTGAGCAGGAAGCCCGATGATGGGCTTGATCCCAGGTTCTTGGGATCATGACCTGAGCTGAAGGCAGAGGCTTAACCAACTGAGCCACCCAGGCACCCCCAGACTGAGATATTTTTATTCGTTTGTCTTGTTTCCAGTAAAGATAGAATAGAAATATGTGTTAACAAAAATGTTGACTTGTGGGCAAGAAGTCTAAATTATACTGCTCTCTGTATCGTACAAATAATTTATACAATTAATACAGATATAATTAATAAAAAATAATTTATCACATATATGACCGTGTTATACTTGAGATACTTTTCATGTCTTGACTGGAGAGCACTTTTGGTGTGAACCCCTGTTTTTTGAGTGTGTATGTATTTCCCTAACATTTTCTTCAGTACTAAGCATTCTCAAATGTGCTCCCAGGGGGATCTAGAAATGTTGGTGCATATCCATGTAGCTGTTTAGGGATTTGTTGGAGTGTGGGAAAATTCTGAGGCATTTTCAGGTTATGACATCTGAATATTTCTTTGCAGGTCCAAAGAACAGTTTATTTTTAAAACTGTAAAGATACTATAGTCATGGTCTTCATCGAGGGGAGAAATTGCTGCTATTTTGAAGAAATATCACTCAAAATAAAATCCTGAGTTATAAAGTTGAAGATCCAAGATCAAGATGAAATAAATGTAAAAGTCTACTCATTTTTCAGATTGCGGTTTATTATATTTTCCTTTTCTTAGACAAGCAAAATTAAAGGCTGATTTAAGAAGACAGTCATAAGGAATATGACGATGGATAACACTGACAATGCATATTCATAAAATCAATCTTCTTCTATGTTCTCTCCCTGCAAACCAAGGTGATTCTCTGCTCCATCTTGGGGATATAACTCAGAGTCTCTCCTCTGGGGCTTCCCAGACTTGTGGGTTGCACCCCATTCCCATCCTGACTGCCTCGTATGTGGGGAAAGACCCAAAGTAGCTGTAACAATCCCAGCAACACCCAGGGCTCAACTCCTGTGAAACAGAAATGATGCCCTGTGGGATGGTGTGGAGATGGCCTCATCCAAAGGCATCTGGCTGCTGTTTTCATAGTTGCCATCAGCCTTCAGAACCTTCTCCATATCTCCTTCAGCAATGCCAAACTGAACTCACGCAATATTAAAGAAGTTATTCCTGTGTAGACTCACTGCACCAAAATGTGGTCAAATCAGGTGACTGCAGGCTTCAAGAGTTGCCAGCAGCCTCACACTCAACCGTTCTGCTCGTGTATTTTGTATGATCAACCACAACTTATGTCCTGAGCTTTATGGTAAGAGAGGGAAAACAATATGAAACTTCCATGTATTCTTGGCACATACCCCCAATTAGAAAATTCACATTTCAGATTCTGACTCCACTTGACACTTTTCCCCTCAATTACTTCCATCCAATCATAAATCTAGTCAATTTTGCCTAAAAATTATACATTTTACATCTGCATATCACTGCCAAGTTCTTGGTTCAAGACATTATCATCTCTCACTCAATACATTATAAAATCCTATCAGCTGGTATCGCTCGCCTTTCGAAAATGTAGTCAATACTGATTTTCTCTTTAACAGTTTTCCATGGATTGTCAGCCCATGTGGTTGATTTGAATTCCTTCAAGTTCTGGTTCTTACCTATGTTGCCATCCTCATCTGTCATTCTCCCTGTGGTGCTCTGTGCTCCTACCAAATAGAACTACCTGCTCTTCCAGTGCTGGTCCCTTTACCCAGGGATGATGTTCAAAATAGTTAAAGAATGGGAAGCGGACAATCAGAACAAACCTCATAACCACTCGAAACTACTGCGGTAGGGCTTTCTGCTGAATATCAGCCCTGGCACTGTTTCTAGAACCTTGACCTTGATTCTTTTCCTGGGGAGCTTATGCAGATCATTTACATAGTTCACAGAGGACTAGCATTTGAGTAGGGACGGAAGGACAGTGTCATTTAGAAACGTTTATGGGCTTGAAGATACTATGATAGCATTTCCAGTACCTATAGAGAGACTGTGGTATTTGCACAGTACACACTATTTGCAGAACCTGCAATGACCTTTTAAATTTTTTAAAATGTGCTCAAAAAAAAAATGAAACAAAACAACACTGCTTTGTTGCTGGTTACTTTGTAAATGGTTTTGCTTGCTTATGTTTCTTAGAATTTAATCAGTAAGAGACATCACACAGGCCTACCAGCAGATGAACTTTTTGACCAGACTCAATCTTTTTATTTCCAAGCTGAGTAGGAATCATTATGTTCTGAACTAGCCTAAAAGTACAGGGGAAAGTTCCAGTACCTTCTCTACCAAGAAAGGGTATAATACATGTTTTTCCTCAGTACAAATCATGGTTGTGTGAACTAGTCATCATTAATCATATTTCCTGCATCAGCATCATTAAGAAAATGTTACTAAGTGCCAGTACAAAACACTAAGCTAGCATTGAAGGAAATATAAAGAAAAACCAACACAGGGGCGCCTGGGTGGTTCAGTGGGTTAAGCCGCTGCCTTTGGCTCAGGTCATGATCTCAGGGACCTGGGATCGAGTCCCGCATCGGGCTCTCTGCTCAGCAGGGAGCCTGCTTCCTCCTCTCTCTCTCTGCCTGCCTCTCTGCCTACTTGTGATCTCTCTCTGTCAAACAAATAAATAATAAAAAAAAAGAAAAAGAAAAAGAAAAAGAAAAACCAACACAGTCCGTGCTTTCCATGAGCAGAGAGCCTGCTGTGGAAATAAGCATGAAAAGCTGAAATAAGAATTTCACTGAAAGCACTACATTATGTATCACTGTCAAATAATAAATGCTGAGGCAGGTAAGGGGAAGGAGTGACAATGTCTTTCTTTCATTTAGGTAAGGCTTTCTGGAGCTGTTGGGTCTTGACCTGAGCATGGAAAGGCGGGTAGAGTTTCACCATCGTCCCAGCAAGAGAACTAGTATATGCTATGGACATAGATAACACAGGGCAGGGTAGAGCCTGGCCTTGACCTTGAGGTGAAGCTAGAAAAATAACTGGAGTCAGACTGCAAGGATTGCACCCAAAGAGGCATTTGGGCTTCAGATCAGGGGTAGATCCCTTAAGTTTTTGTTAGGCAGGGGCTTGATGTAATCAAAGCAGCATTTTAAATATTAATCAGGCAATAGTAGTTAGGAAACAGTGTGTGGGGGAGAAATGTGGTATAATGGAAAAAACAGGACTCAGGGGTCACATACTGGTTTTGAGTCTGGCTCTGCCACTTTTGAGCTGGGTAACCTTGAACTTGCTTAACCTCCAAGTTTCCATTTAGTGATTAAAAAAAGAGATAATAATACCTCATTCTAAGGGTTATTATGGGAATTAATATTTCACATGTATGCCTGTTGTCTCATTTACTCTTTACATCACCGTTTTATTTGGTTCTGGTAAAATATGCATAACAGAAATTGATCATTTTAGCTCTTTTTAAGATTCAGTAGTGTTAAGAACATTCATACTATTGAGCAATCACTGCCACCATCCATCTCAAGAACTGTTTTCATCTTCCCAAGGTGAAAGTCCATACCCATTAAAAAGTAACTCCCTATTCCCAGCCCCCAGGCCTTTGCTTTCCACTCTCTGTCTCTATGTATTCAACTATTTTAGGTACTTCTTAAAAGTAGACTCACATAGCATTTTTCCCTTTGTGCAGGCTTATTTATCCTGGTATAATGTCTTCAAAGTTCATCCATGTTGTGGCATGAGTCAGAATTCCTTCACTTTCAAGGCTGGATAATATTCTTTTGAATGTCTTCTATCACTATTTCATCCTGAGAAAACTGGACTTAGAGAGGTTAATCTGCCTAATTAACATACCTAATAAGAGGAAGAGGTAGGGTTTAGACTGAAGCCATCTGGTTCCATAGTACATCCCCATCTCCCCTGCACATTCTGCCTCATGTAGATTAAGGTCCTCCTGCTACTGGTACAGGGTTGCTTGTGCAGGAAGACATTCTATTGTTCTTGATTATTTAGCACCACTTCCTCAACTCATCCTGGTAACATAATCTGTCTTTTCGTTGAGGAACTCTTTCTGTGATTCCACCACTTCTCCCCTAAAAGAGCCACAAGAGTAAGCATGTTACCCAAGCCGGGACAATTGGAGTCTTGCCCCTTCCCCCAAAGGGACTGATTCAGGAGTAGTCTCATGTGTGGAGACAGAGTTCTCTCTGGTGCTCTAAGGAGATGGTGAGCGGGGGGTCATAGCTGCCCATTTTAACCTAAGCAGGAAGATGGCAAGAGAGGTGGAGTTCTGAGTAATCATCTGACCCCTAGATTAGACACATTTAAAGCCAACTGCTCCAATCAAATTCCGAGATACATGATCCAATACATTCCTAGTTTTTTTTTTTAAAGATTTTATTTATTTATCAGAGAGAGAGAGGGAGAGAGAGCGAGCACAGGCAGACAGAATGGCAGGCAGAGGCAGAGGGAGAAGTAGGCTCCCTGCTGAGCAAGGAGCCGGATGTGGGACTCGATCCCAGGACGCTGGGATCATGACCTGAGCTGAAGGCAGCTGCTTAACCAACTGAGCCACCCAGGCGTCCCAATACATTCCTAGTTTTAAGCTAACTGGAGTTGAATTTCTATAACTTGCAAGAGAAAGAAACTTGACTAGTACACTGGATCGAATGGTCCTCAGGAGAACGGGAAGGTTGAAACTAACAAGAAGTATTATAAAGCTGTGTGGTATGAGGAAAAGGGAAAAGTCAAGAGTCCTTCTGAGGTTTGGATACCTGGTAACCAAGAAAACCCTTCTGTTACTGAAAAAGTGGAAGAAGTTGCCAGGCTGGGTATGAAAGAGAAAGTTGCTGGTACTCCCAGGAACCCCAAGTGTTAGCTAGCTTCCAGAGGTAAATGCACAACATTACTTATATCTGTTAACCACTTTGTCCTCCTTCCAGAATCTCAGACTTATGAAGTGTCCAAGGTCTGACCAGGATAGAGCTTTTGGACTCTGCCTTTTATCTTCCACCTCCACTCTGTGACCTAGTATGAATTCTCCTTTCAAATATAATCCATTCTGTGATTGGCTCATTCATCCATGGAACACATACTTGCTGAGTGCTTACTCTATGTCAACTACTGTGCTAGGTGCTGGGGACAGAGTGATGAGAAAAGAGATCTGGTTCCGTGTCTTTAAGGAGTATATAGTCTAGTGGAGAAGACAGACAAGCATGGCCTATCACACAAATGAATATAATTGGAAGTTGTCTTACGAACTATGAAGAAAACAGAGTTTCATAAGAAGTTTACTAGGGACCCCTAATTTAGATAGAGAAGGGTGAGGGCATTAAGGGATGACTTCTCTGGGGAGTAACGTTAAAACTAAGGCCAGGCCAGGAGGAGAGGTCAATACCAAAAAAGTTAGTCTCAGCCACCAGGAAGAAACAAGTGAGGAGTTAGTCTCAGCCACCCCTAAGAAACAAGTGATTCAGGCATTAGGAATGTGAGGCAGGGAGGTTTGAAAATGGTTGCTTTGAAGTGGAGCTCCTTCCTGGGGCCCTAGGTGCAGGGACTGGAGAATACATTAGGTATTGTATGACCCACTGCTTGTTGCCCAGTCACTGCTCAATGCCTGCTCATTCATTCATTCCTTTATTTACTCATCTATGAAATATTTATGGAGGACCCGCAGGTGGGGAACATTGTGCTAAACGCTGAGCATTCAGGAGAAGGAAGAGCTCTAGCCTCGTGCCCAGCTGAAGGGCAGAAGCACAGGTGGGTCCTGCCTCAAAGGGCTCCAAGAGACACCCAGAGTGTTCCCTCAGGAACCCATTAGACACAGGCATATGTGTATATTTGCTAAGCCTTCTTTCTCCAGGCACTCAACCTTCCCAGACCCATATACTTTTGTTTTCTCAGAGATTTAAATCTAGTCCTTCCAGCAGAAGCCGAGCCTTACCTACACGAAGCTAAGAAAGAGATCACATGGGGCCAACATGGCAGACTGACACAGAGCCCAGCAGAGCTGCCCAGTCCCTCCAGATAAACATAAGGAAAGGTCATCCAAACACAGGAAGACAGCCGTCCCCTTGCCTTTTCCTTTACCCCCTCCCCTTCCTCCCTCTGGCTCCCTTATCCCCAGAGGGTGGACCCAGCCTTTCCCAAAGTTTATTCTGAGAGCTCCAGGCTCCCACAGTGGAACGTGCTGTGGACATGGGAATACAGAGGCCTGGCCAACGGGGAAAACCAAAAATATAAACGGAGAGATTTAAGAGATTCTGCCCCCCTCCCAAAGTTGTAGCCAAAATATCTGCTTTTACTGTTATTGCTAATATTACTGCTTTTACCATCTCTGATTTAAGTCAGTCCATCCTGGAAGGAGACCTTCTGAAGTTTATTGCATTTGTCAGTAAACACTTTGCACAGAAAAAAATTAATCTTTCTTAGGACCTCAATGCTCCTGACTTGATCCACTAAACAAATGTAAAAAAATGTTAGGAAATGAAATCCAGAAAGTCTTACATCTCCAATACTGGCAGTGAGTTTAACAAGAATTTAAAACACACCACACACACACACACACACACACACACACACAAAACTCCAGGGGAGGGGAAAAAATTATCCTTGTCTTTAAATCCACTATTGGAATTTTGTAAATAGCTAAAAGCCCTGAGCCCATAAATAGGAAATCATTTTCTCTTTTACTGACATATTCCGAACAAAACAGTGGTGAGAACATAGGCTTTGGTTTCTATTCTCCACTTAGGAGAAAACAAGTTAATATTACAGGATTGTGTACTTCAATGATTATAAATCAGCATTTGTGATGAAATGTTCAGGACTCATTTCAAAACAGACACAGTGTTTGAAAGCAAAGCATAATGGTGACCTTTCTCATTAGCTGTTGCTCAAACAAAGATATGTTCCAGCAATATCCGATGCTTCCTTCCTGCCAGGGCCTCCACCCAGTGCAATTTAAAACACTTGTGTTACATCCAAACCAGAACCGGGGATG
Source organism: Neogale vison (assembly GCF_020171115.1). Lineage (NCBI taxonomy): Eukaryota > Metazoa > Chordata > Mammalia > Carnivora > Mustelidae > Neogale > Neogale vison. Next base: position 80,599,752 of record NC_058092.1, on the reverse strand, counting down.
TGGCAGAGCGGAGTTTCAGCAGCAGTGTTTATTATGACTTTCCAAGGTTTTTTAATGTTTTGTTTTCATAAACATATTGTCACAAGTTGGGTTTGCAAGACTGAAGATGTGAGACCCTACAAATGAATTCATTATATGTGTATTTACTCTTCTATGCCTCCATCTACTTTTGTGGCAAATAGTATTACAAGTTCTTGACTCTGAGAATGCTTATTTTGTTGCTCTTTAGTAAATGTTTTTATTAACACATTGTAGGCCAAAACCCAAAAACAATCCTTAAGAGCTATGCTGAACTCGTTTTTATGTAAACCCAATGAATGCAAATAAACACAAGGTTGAGGAGAGAATGTGAGAAAGAAACAGAAAGAGAATGAGAGACTGCTTTAGTACACATCGTCCTCATTTTCATCGTGACTGGTGTTCCCAAATCAGGCATTTTAAGTGGAAAATGACCAAAGTTAAGGTGATTTGTCTAAGGAGTAACAAATAAGGAATTCTTTTTTTTTTTTTCTGGTCAAAGATCCATGCTCAATTTTTGTAGAAATGACCATAAACTCTTAGTCCCAACTGTAAATAACTTACCATTTATGTTTTCTACAGTGGACATAGTTTTATACTAGAAAGAAAATCCATGTTATTTTCAAAGTAATTTTACTTCTTCATACTTGGGCAGTATGAAGAAAGTATATGTATATGAGTTAAAAGAACTCCTAATAAATCCTCTAATAAATACTAATAAATCCCCATGAAAGCATAGGTAGCTGGGTGACTCTGACTCAGTTTAACCAGTCAGGGACTATCACTGGACTGAGAATGGTATCTGTCATTCCTTAACAATTTTGCAAAGAATGGGGGAGCTCCTATATCCCCAAAGAAAATCTGGGTCCTACAAAGGAAAAGGCAAGGGGGAATGGATATTGAAGAGGCAACCAGGGACCATCAAGTTCAGTATTCCATGGAAGTTGTCATGAAGTCTAAATAGTACTGTGGGTACAAGACTGTTTGTAAAGTGCCCAGGGCACTCACGGGATGGGCTGAGATGCAAGCAAGGTAAATCTCAGTCCTTTCAGAAAATTTGGTGTATAAATACTGGAAGGGCTCTTTCCTAAAGGATCATGAGATGACAGGAGGCAAGCTTGAAGCTGCTGGTAGCCATCTTTCCATATGGAGCCTGTGTAGAATGTCTGTTGCAAGAGAGAATAAGGAATAGAAACCTGTAAGAAAACTCAGAAGTGAAAAAAGAGAGTCCTTGTAGTATCCCCTAATCCCATGAATTAGGTATGTTTAGAGCCCTCTCTGCCTTTGTACCCCTCAGTTAAATGAACCGATAAATTCCTTTTTATTTTAAGGTACATTGAGTTTAGTTTCTTCTACTTATAACCGAAGAGGTGGAGACTGACACAAACTTCACGAGTTCAAGCATCACACTCTTTTGTACAACTTGTCACCTTTCCTGCAAGTTCGTTCTATGATGCCATTTCAGGGCACCCAGTTTTCTACCAACTCCTCCACTCTCTCCATATGCATTAGTCCCCTCCTGCATTCGCTTTCCTTCCTTTGTAACTTAGATTTATGGTTCACTATTTCAAAAACTCCCTGGCCTCCATCTGGCAAAAATTCAATCCATGGAGTCTAACTATCTGTTTTCTCCATGCCTGAACATGAGCAATTAAATATCAGTAGAGAAAAAAATCACACAAAGGAAAGGTTGATTTCACCCCAAGTTCATGACTAGATGTCATATGGGTTCCAGGATGGTCAGCAATCCTCTTCAATTCTCTGGTGGGTTTTCTCTTATGTTCTCTAATGGTATCATCTCTTCTCCCCTCAATTTCAATTGACAGCCTTTGCGTCACAGGCAAAATGGAACCCATCCTCTATTAATTCTCTTCACATAATAAAAAGAGTTATCTTTCCTATTTCAAGCCCCACTCATCTATCTGAGACTTGGATCTCATCCCCACCCATCTTGCCAAAAACCTGCACTATCAATTTGCCTTTCCCTAGCCTGTATCTCTAACCTCGCTAGGCAAGATATCTCTCTTTGCCTCTCCAGAGCCCCTTCTTATCCTTCTCTACCCTGTCTTTGCTGGGGGAGGTGAAGTCTGTATGAACTATATCAGCAGGTGATTTTGCCTTTTGTCCTCTTGAGGAGTGAGGGCTGGCCAATGGAAAGTCCCAGCAGGAGATCTGAGAGTGGGAGGAACCTGAGATGGGAGCATGTATTTTTCCGACATCTTCACCTCAAAATCTTCTTGGGTTGGCTATTTCTTTTGAGCAAAGTTATTGTCCTCCCAAGATAGCTGTCTCCTTCTGGGTTCTGGTAATCTCTCCCTTCCCTCATCCCTTTAAATCTTAGGCCATTGTTCTGCTGCTTCTTTCCCTAGGATACCTTACAATCCCTTGTAGGTTCCCTATATTGTAACTACACCATTGTACATAGTCTCTTCCTAAAATGATCCCAAAGTATTTTATCTGTTTCCTGCTGACTGACACAAGCTAAATCTCACACTCTCCCTCTCTAATGAATTTTCATCAATATATAAACATGCTCAAGCAGCCTAGCCTCACAGATCTTTCATCTTTACCTCTTATCTACTTTTTCTATCTTATACTCTTGATCACATCCCAGATCTTGTCATCAACTGTAATTGCTCCATTTCTGAAATCTTAAACTCCAGTATCTGAGCATCATCTCCTAACCTTACCAATGTGTATTTCATAATTGCATCAAAAGCACTAAAGCCCTTGACTCCTACACCCCACCACCAATCTCAGTCTCCTCTTGTCCTTGTTCGCTTCTCCAGACAGTTTGAAAACAAGGATACATTTTTCTTTCAATCTCTTTCTTGCTTAATACTCTCAATTGCATGTCTTCTTGCTCTTCTACGTACCAACCTGGAGTAATTCCAATCCTGGGTCAATCCAACTATGTATCCTCAAAATTCATATGTTGAAGCCGTAATCTCCACTGTCAATCTACGAGAAAATAAATGACTGTTTAAGTCACTGAGTCTATGCTAATTTGTTATGGTAGTCCAAGCAGTTAAGACAGTGTGCCACTTGCTGTTTCTCAGAACAAGTCATGCTCTTTCAGACCATCTTGTTTTTGTGAACTGCCTGGCCTTTTCACTGGGATTTGAATTAACTTCTTCTCTTCACCAGTACACCCCCTTCCCTTCTTCATCTTGCAAAAACTCACTCATCTGTTAAGAATCAACTCAAGGATCACTTCCTCCAGAAAGTCTTCTTTAGTTCTTCCAGGCCAATTTCATACTCTTCCTCTGTATCACAGTTTCTTGAACTTGAATTTATCACTGCTGTTATTATAATTCCCTGTTAATGAATCAGTCTCTCTTACTGGTTTGTGAGATCTTTGGGATCAGTGGCTGGTATTCTTTTTAATCTGTATCTGCAGCAGCAAACATAACACCCAATTCATTGTTTGACACTCAACATATATTTGTAGAATGAATGACTGAAATTCATGGCTGCCTGGTTCCATTCTCGGTCTGCACTCAACAACATACTCTCTCCAACCCTCTATGCATTATCTTGTGACACAGTCGGTTATGAATGTGTGACTCTCATGAGATTATGAAAAGCTAGAAGACAATTATTTTTACCTTTTATGCTATTATAACCCATAGCATCTCATTCTGTACTTGTACATGTTAGACAGACAATACATTTTTGTTTAAAAAGTGAGTATATTTGACAAAAAACAAAGCTAACACACTCTAAGCCTTACTCATAAATGTTCAGCGCAAAAAAGTAGTGTTTGTACTCCTAATGGTTCTTATGTGGATCAGGTCACATCTGAAATTTTGCGTTTGATTCTGGGCAACAGCTATGTATTCCTTCCTTCAGCACATGTTTATAGAGTGCCTACTTTGTGCCAAGCACCTGGGCTTGGAAATTAAACAGATTTAGGTTTGAATCCTAGTTCTGTCATTTATTATGTAAAATGGTCAGGATAGGCTTGGTTTTGGTGCAGAAACAATCAACCCCAAAATATCAGTAGCTTATCACATCCCAGGTTTGTTTTTCATTCATGCTGCATGTTCCCCACTGACTGACTATGGCTCCACTCCAGATGGTCTTCACTCCAGGACCTGCCAGCCTCCATTCGGAGCTCCATGGAACAAGAGAAGTATGGTGAATCAGGCATTGGCTCCTAAAGCTTCTGTCAGAAGTCATATAAGTCATTTCTGCTCACATTTTATTGGTCGAAACTTCATATGACCACATGTGGATTCACACACAGAAGACAAAAGAGGGGTGAACAGTAATATGATCTACCATAGGATCTGTCCTAACCTGTTCAAGTCTCTGTTTTGTCATTTGTAAAATCATCATCATCATCATTATCATCTCTGCATTGAAGATAGAAGTGAGAGTATAAAATGTTTGATACATTGAAGTCTGTAAGGAAATGGTAGCTATGTTGCTTTAAAAGTTTACAGGGGCACCTGGGTGGCTCAGTCAGTTAAAGATCTGGCTGCAGCTTGGGTCATGATCTCAGGGTCCTGGGACTGAACCCCTCCTTGGACTTCCTCCTCAGTGGGAAGCCTGCTTCTTCCTTTCCCTCTGCTGCTCCCTCTACTTGTTCCCTCTTGTTCTCTCTCTGTCAAATAAATAAAATCTTCAGAAAAAAAGTTTACAAACCCTGATATTCAGCTTAAGAAATTACTGTAAGTGAAGCTCTTCAAGTACTTCAGAATAAAGTAAATTAATTTGCTCTTCTTTTAATTTTTTTTTTAAAGATTCCACTTAAAGTATCTGAACTATGTTTCCAGACCTGGCTTGATGTTTTTTCCATCAAATGATTCTTGCCAGAATCAAGATGATCTGTGGAGAAATATATTGGATAAAAATTCTGTGATTTATTATTCATTTTTTCATGTTCAAAGTCTGTTTTCCAAACAGGATCGTAAGCAACTGAGATGGGGCCATGTCTCATACCTTTTACATCACTAGAAACTAGCACAATTCCCCACCCAGGGCATTTCTTTCTGCTGATAAAAATGTTTGGAAATGAAATTAGAGCTTTATATTATCATTTCCAGTATCTACTGATTTAAATTTACAGTTACATTTTGAGATATTTATTTTTTTATTTTTTATTAACATATAATGTATTATTAGCCCCAGGGGTACAGGTCCGTGAATCACCAGGTTTACACATTTCACAGCACTCACTCCCCAATGTCCCACATTTCATAGCACAGACCCTCCCCAATATAAACCAACCACCCGAGATATTTTTTTTTAAAGGTTTTATTTATTTATTTGACAGAGATCACAAGTAGGCAGAGAGGCAGGCAGAGAGAGAGAGGGGAAGGGAATCAGGCTCCCTGCTGAGCAGAGAGCTGGATGTGGGGCTCAACCTCAGAACCCTGGGATCATGAACCTGAGCCAAAAGCAGAGGCTTTAACCCACTGAGCCACCCAGGTGCCCCATCGAGATATTTATTTTTTAAAGCCTCTTATTTATTACATTTACACACCATTTTCTATGGAATGATGTCAGTGCCAAGAGCAGGGTGGTCCAATTTGACGTATATAGGTCGAGTTACACAAATGCTGATAGAATCACTTTCTGGATTCACCCATTGAAAAACAAGTAGAACAACAAGTTACCACTTTTTCATTACTCTCCTAGCATGACCGAAAGAAATTCTATATAGGCAGAGCTGAAAATTCTTCCCATGAAGTAAGTGATTCTAGTTCTTTTAGAAATTTGGTAATCATGTGAACCAGCAAATGTGATTTAAAAAGTAATATGTAGGGCGCCTGGGTGGCTCAGTGGGTTAAGCCGCTGCCTTCGGCTCAGGTCATGATCTCAGAGTCCTGGGATCGAGTCCCGCATCGGGCTCTCTGCTCAGCAGGGAGCCTGCTTCCCCCCTCTCTCTCTGCCTGCCTCTCTGCCTTGTGATTTCTCTCTGTCAAATAAATAAATAAAATCTTTAAAAAAAATAAAAATAAAAATAAAAAAATAAAAAGTAATATGTACTTGGAGGCATTCCAAAAGGAGACTTTGAAGTAAATTCTGTATCTCCTTATTTAACCTCTTAAGAAATCTCTTTTGATGTGAGGGACAGGCTTGATGCTTGGAAGTCACATGGGTGGCGCCTTTGGAGGCTTCTCTAAACTGCATGACCCTGTGACCTATGTGTGCTTGGCCACCAGACTATCCCTCAATCACGTCACTTTGTGAGGAATACCTTTGGGACAAGCCATTGCTTTGAAGATACGAGCAATGGTACCCAGGCTGCCATTCAAACTAATGGCTACCTATTTGGTAAAAGGAAGACAATTATCATATGATCTCTCTGATATGAGGAATTTGAGAGGCAGGGTGGGGCTTGTAGGGGGGTTAGGGAAGGAAAAAGTGAAACAAGATGGGATTGGGTGGGAGACAAACCATAAGAGACTTTTAATCTCACAAAACAAACTGAGGGTTGCTGGAGGGAGAAGGGGTAGGGAAAGGATTGTTGGGTTATGGACATTGGGGAGGATGTGTGCTATGGTGAATGTGTATGTGAAATGTGTAAGAATGATGATTCACAGACCTGTACCCCTGGGGCAAATAATACATTATATGTTAATAAAAATAATTAAAAAAAATAAAAATAAAACAAATACAGAGACCACCAAGTTTGTAATCTCACCAAAATACGCTCAATAACAATAGGAATTTCATAGGGTTGGCACTGGGGATTAGAATAAGGCTTTCATGCATTTTTTTTTTCATAAGCTTAAAGAAAGGTTGCTGACAGCTGGTCTGTGTCTTTGCCAAAGTTTTTAACTTGGTATTTCTGGAGTTCTAAATACTATGGCCTAGACTGCCAAGGAAGGGAGAAGTGAAGAACCAGGTCCACAAAAAGGGAATGAATATATCCTCTCTTACCCACAGAGGGAGAAATACTGATTTGAACTAGACCCAAGTAATTTAGAGTCACTCAGGTATTCCGTCTTAATTGTTGCCTAGGGACGAAACACACAGTGAGGGAAATCATCCTAATCAGCTTACACACCATCTGACCCTTTCTTAGTTATCCATCAGCATGAAGCAGTTCACAGCTCTCCAGGTTACAAGGCTTCCCCTCTCATCTTCCAGTAAAAACTTTCAGGGTGTGGACACTCCCACTGTAGAAAAGAGCATTGAAGATCCTGAGGGATGGTAAGGAGCTCTCAAACCCCATTCTGTCATCTTTCTTGTTCTCATCTCTTTCATTTTTTTTTTTTTAACCAACCATTAGCAATAATAGACTACCACTTAAACCACTGGTTCCTAAGCCTGTTGGATCACAGGACCACCCATGGAAGTATTTTTAAAAAGGTAGACTTCTGGACTCCAGCACAGATCTCCTGAATCAGGTTCTTTGGGTAGTAAAGCCTAGGAATTGTGTTTTTTAAGAGTTCTGTGATTCTGATTATCTGCCAATGTTGGGAAGTGTCGAGAAGATTGAGAGGCTGTTTCTCTGCTTCTCCCACCACCGTTCCCTCTGTAAGATAATTTGACAAATCCACCCCCTCCTCGGTCTCTACCTTTGATAAAAGAGGTTGTACCTGGGCTTGAATCATTTTGGCAATTAGAGAGATCTGGCTAGAGCCAAAGCTCTCTCACACATACGTCGTGCTGTTGCAGATGCTGAGGAGCCCAAAGCTATGGACCAGAGACTATTCCATGCAGGGGCCTCCGTGATTGCATGTCTGTCAACCTAACAGTCTTAGGCCATTACATCCCCAGGGGAAAAAATCCCCCAACAGAATTGCCAAGGCTGTGCTTATCACTCAGATTGGGTTTTTCACCCATGCTAGCTGCTTCTCACCTACTATTCACACTGTTATAGCATCTGCCCACCTGGGGGTAGCTGGTCCCTAGTTGATTTTATCCAGAACCCCATATCCCTTGAGTGTTTATAATAGGACCTACGAGAGGAACTCATTTAAAAGGAGAAGCTTAGGGGCGGCTGAGCGGCTCAGCCAGTTAAGTGGTTAAGCGTCTGCCTTTGGCTCAGGTCATGATCTTGGGGTCCTGGAATCAAGCCCTGCCTCAGGCTCCCTGCTCAGCAGAGAGTCTGTTTCTCGCTCTCCCTCTGCCACTCCCCTTGCTAGTTCCTGTGCTCTCTCTCTCATATAAGTTTAAAAAAACTTAAATAAGTTAAAATAAGTAAAAAAATAAGTTTAAAAAATCTTAAAAGAAAGATGGAGGGAGGGAGGGAGAAGGAAGGAAGGAAGGAAGGGAGGAAGGGAGGAAGGAAGGAAAGAAGGAAAGGGGAAGCCTAGGGCTCCTGGGTGGCTCAGTCGGTTAAGTGTCTGACTTCAGCTCAGGTTATGATCTCCAGGTCCTGGGTCAGGCTCTGCTCAGCAGGGAGTCTGCTTCTCACGCTCCTTCTCCTTCTCCCTCTAGCTCTCCTTCCCCTTGTGCTTCTCTCTCAAATAAACAAAGTCTTTAAGAAAATAAAAGGAGAAGCCTATGTGCACATAATCCAAGTTCTAAGGTTTCCAATGATAACACTATTACGTGTGATCGTAATTCTCCACATTCTTTCAGCTCATTTCCTGCCACCAGAGTGACGGATGCTTTGATACGTTCCTGAGTTTCTGTGATGCACTGCCATGAAGTCCTGTAACTTGTCTCACTGATGGTGTTGAACTCAGGGTTAGCTTTAAGTGCTGGGGTGTTTTCAAGAAAGAGCAGCTTCTAGCACACCTCCCACCTGGTGCTTGCCTAGTGAGATATGATAGCACAAGGGCTCCAATTCCTTCCTTATCATGCTGTCCCGCTTGGCAAACCTAAGGATTTAGTGTAATTTTAGAAAAGTGCAGACACTTACTTTAGAAAGGGAGTTAAAATGTGTGTATGTATATATCTATGTGAATATTTTCTAAGTTCAGAGATGCGGTTATGTGTATGCATAGGTGTGATCTTAGGGTGCATGTGTGTACCAATATACTATATGACACGTGTTTGCTAGTGTTTCTTGCATCTCAAAGAGCAATATTAGGACCATTTTGATATCTAATAATCATAATAGAGCGCAGTTGTTATCTTGGAGATATAATATTTTTTAAGGAAGCTCGTGGGGTTTGAAACTCATGACCCAGAGATAAAGAGTCTCATTCTCTATGCATTGAGCTAGCCAGGCACCCCATGTGGAGCTATAATCCTTGAATTGGTTACCCTTCTCTGTCACTGGAAGTCATTATTCAAGTTTGGAAGTGACACCCAGAAAAAGTCAAGAGTGGTGGTGGATGTGGCACTGGAGAATGGGGTGGAAACACCAGTTTCTCTGCTTCTCCCATCACCGTTCCCTCTGTAAGATAATTTGACAAATCCACCCCCTCCTCCCCGTTATGGAAGAGGAATGCAATAGCTAGAAGATCGGATTGCAGTTTGCAGAAAGGAATCAGGATAAGCTATAGACATTCTTTCTTCATTCCTGAAACAAATTCCCTTCTTAATGGTGTACCTAAATTGTTGTCTTTTTTTTTTTTTTAATTTTCCTAAGTCAGGGCAAAACCTTCTCTCTCTCTCTTTTTTTTTTTTAAACTGGGGTAACATATAAATAACATAATATTTGTCATTTTAAACATTTGTAAATACACAATCCAGTTGCATTGGATTTCTCTACTTAATGGTGAATTCTGTGAGTTCACCATGCTGATTGTAGCTAGTTTATGTGGCTTCTGGGGGGAGATTAAGCAAGAGTGTACAAGTAAAAATCTTAGAAGCCTCTAACCTTTCCATCTTCCTCTACAAGTTTCTCAATAGTTTGCTCACTTTTCAATGCAAGGAACTTCTACTGCAGGAGGTTTACCTGTAAAAGGCTATGCCAGGTTGGATGGGAGATACAATGCTGCAGACCCCCTCCTGTTCCCCAAGGACTCCTCATCTGCTGGAGAAGAAAACCAGACCGAAAAACTAATCATCAAACAAAATATAATGTAAACACAAAACAAAACAGCCAAGTGCTAAAAGGCAGAAGAAGGATGAATTAGGACTAACTGGGGGAGAATAGGAGTCGAATAAAATTTCTAAGGGAAGAGAAGGGTGGTTCTAGCAGAACACAGGAAAGAACAGTGTTTGACATAGAGTAGGTGCTCAGTAGTTATCAAATAAATGAATGAAATGCACATGGGAATGAATAAATGAATGAGAGGCAAATCTGAGCACAGGCTGGGATCTGAGAGCGTAAGGAGACTGGGATGAATGGTGTGTAGTAATTGCTGGATGTGGTCAGGGCGTATGGTGGGGAGTAGTAGCAAGAGGACAGGAGACAGAAGTTTGGCTGGCTCAGTATGTAGAGCGACTGTTGATCTTGGGGTTGTAAGTTTGAGCCCCGTGTTGATAGGTATAAAGATTATTTTTAAAATAAAATCTTAGGGACACCTGGGTGGCTCATTCAGTTAAGCGTCTGCCTTCGGCTCAGGGCAGGATCCCAGGGTCCTGGGATCGAGCCCTGCATCGGGCTCCCTGATCAGCAGGAAGCCTACTTCTCCCTCTCACTCTTCTCTTACTTGTGTTCCCTCTCTCACTGTCTTTCTCTCTGTCAAATAAATAAAATCTCTAAAAAAATTTAAAAAATAAAATCTTAAAAGAAAAAGATGATAGGAGAGAAAGGAAGGATTATATTAGGGAAAACCTTGGCCCCAAAGAGAAATTTTCACCAATTTCCCATCAGAATAAATGGAAAGAAAGGCCCTAAGGGAAAGACTATAGCTACAGTGAAAGTCCAAGTCAACCCCACTCTTAAAAGAAGGCCTTCGGGATGTGGGTGGGAATGTGGGTGGAAGGGGGGTGGGGTGTGTAGTTCAAGAATTAAGAGAAACCTCAGACCAGAGAGGAGATTCTATGAAGATACTTATTCAGTGAGTCATAAAACAATGAAGCAACAGCATGCATTTGACAAACATGAATGAAAGGCCTACTCAGGCAGTCCCTACTGCCACAGAGCTGGCTCTGATGGTCACTTCCATCATGGCCTCCCTCCTACTTTGAAAGACAGGTAAATTTGTGATTTGGATTGGCTCTGAAAGTGTGGTAACAGAGGTTATGTGCTAAGTGAAATGGCATACAGTAAAAGGAGAGACTGGGACCACCCCTCTGGGGTCAGGGAGAAACCTCACATACAAGTGACGTTCGAACCTCCTCTTTGAAGCATAATGTAGAAACGCATCAGTTGTAGAGGAGAGGCCCAGCGTTCCAGGCTGAGAGGCCAGCAGAGACAAAGAGGGGCATGAAATCACACGGCGCGTGAAGTATTGCTTCATACCATAAGCAGCTGCTCACTAATCTACACAGAGATATTCAGACTGCTAGAGATTAACCATCTGGAGGACCCTCACAGCTGCTCTTTGAGAACCACAGTATTAATGGACAAAAGGAAACCATGAGAAACAGTGAGTGTGGCCAAATGGTCAAGGAAGCTGGAAAGTAGGACACTGCTGTCCGACACTCCTATGAATGCCAGCCAGATTAAAAATAAGTGGTGAGTCAACTTGGTGCATTACAAATATACATAGTAATTAGACTACGTTAGTTCCTCACAAATGCAAATTGAAATATTATTACCATCTTATCTCCTGCACATCAGAAGGTAATATTTTTGCTAATGGTCCCATTTGTGCCTTTATCCCATAAGCCTGAATAGAGTCTCATTGCTCCACTTCCTCTAGGGCCCATGGCGAGGGAAGGCAGCAGTTCTCCCAGGCGAGCAGCCTAATGCTGTGAAGGCTTGAATTATTTGCCCCCATTTATTGACGGTCAGGCTGGTCCCAAACCCATCTTTCCAGGCTGGCATGCCTACTTAGTAATTACAGTGAGGTTTTTATATGACTTAAAATATTTTAATGCGACTGTTCCCTGAGGGTCCAGAGCAAAGTTGGGTTTAATAAATTTAATAACTAATTAAGACACCCTCAATTTCAACCTCCATTAGATTAATTTTTTAATGAGTTTCAGAATGCCTCTCAAGATGTTTCTTCCCTAGATGTGGTGAGAAACACACACATGCACACATGCACCCCAAAGATGGATTTGAGGCTTTGATATGCCAGGTACTAGCTGAGTAACTTATCTATAAAGGAAAAGCTCTGGACAAGGTTTTCAAATTCCCTCCCAATTCTTACCTTTAGTAATTCCACAGCAGAATGGCTGTTCTCAGTACTTCCCCTTTAAGGGAAGCAAAGAATCCTAAACTGTACAAAATACACTGTGTCTGTGTGTGTATGTGTGTGTGTATGAATGAATCTCAAATAATCTTGTGGCTTTGTGCAAGTAGCAGAATTAGGAATGGGGATATTATCCATGTACAGAAAAATTCCTTAAAAGATTTTATTGGCCAATAAACATAAAATTTGGAGACAATTTGGAGTTACCAAGATGTGTTTATTTTCCTCCAAACGACTTAACCCTTCTGCTCCCAAGAGCTTGAGTTGTTCTCCCTTCATGTGCTACATCTTGGAGTTGGAGAAGAATAGCTCTAACCGACTCTCCAGTAGGGATTTTAGGGAAAAGCAAATCACCAGCCTGCTCTTTTGTCTTCCTTCTCCTCTCTCCTGTCTAGCAGATCACACTGTGGGATATTCACCTTGGTGGGGGAAGGAGGAGAGAATTCCTAAGAAAGGGAAAGAGAAAAACTAAAATATTAATTATCTTATGGCTACAGTGGAATGGTCATTCTTCGCCCATAGATTTGGGGAGTACAGTCTTACTCACACAAACACACGCACGCACGCACAAGGTAGAATAAAATACGAAGCCAATCTACCCAGCACCTACAAAAATAAATTGTACTTTTAAAAAAATAGCTATTTTATAATTTGTTTAAAATCCTAGTCAAATGAACATTTGCTTTCACCTTGAGCAGTAACTTAGGGGAACAGGATCTGAGGAAAAAAGGTCCGAACTGTCTCATTCAGCATAGCCAAATGTTGATTATCCAAATCCATGACAAATCTGCCTTTCAGTTTCTTTGTGACATGATTCCCTCCCCCTGCATATTTAAGTCATCTTTAAGAATGAGAAGTTGGCTTGCTCTCCCATTTCTTCAGAGCTGGATCTTCCCCAAATAGCAACATTATTTTATTTAAAGTCCATTGAATTTCCAGAATTCTAGAAACACCCATATTCAAAAGTTAGAATAAAAACACATTCCAAAGCAAGATGAAAAAGTGCACTCTGCTCTAAAGCATGGAAAATTAAGAGTTGGCTGTTTGGGAAATTTCCTGCTGCGTCAAAACCAGTTGAAAGCATTGCCTGTCTTCATTTTTAGTATTCATAAAGGCCTAACTAGCAATTTTGGGGGTCATAGCTATGGGAGTTAAACCCACTGGCTGGTTAGTGGCTAGACTCATAATATTCATTAAAGTTAGTTGGCGATCTATACTACTCAGGAACGAGGTGACAAATACTACAAAAAAGAAAATGAGAAATGTACAGAGTATTTTTTCCCAATATATCAATAATAGGAACTACAACAACAAAAGAAAATTGGGACTTGGGAATTTCTAATACTTATATCTTTAAAAAAACTCTAAAGATCAATTCTATGTATGAACAGTTATAGCTTAAAGGGATCATTTGATGTCTTTGTCAGGTTGTCCCTATGAAATCATCTCACTCATATTTCTATAGCCTAATGACACCCCTTTCCCTACATGCTCTGAAGAGACACATGAAATAATATCCAGAGTGATGTCCAGAACTTCTTTTTTTTTAAGGTTTTTTTTTTTTAAAGATTTTATTTATTTATTTGACAGACAGAGATCACAGGTAGGCAGAGAGGCAAGCAGAGAGAGAGGAGGAAGCAGGCTCCCTGCTGAGCAGAGAGCCCGATGCGGGGCTCCATCCCAGGACCCTGGGATCATGACCTGAGCCGAAGGCAGAGGCTTTAACCCACTGAGCCACCCAGGCGCCCCCAGAACTTTTTTTTTAGGTTGAAAATCCTCTTGCTGTGCTCATGGCTCTGCTTCTACTCAAATGCCCTAAGGTGGAATAAAAGATGAAAATCCTGGGTTTTGTTCGCCAGAGAATGAAAAACCCAATAACTGGGCTAGTTTTTTGGTTGTTTGGGGAGGGTTTTTTTGTGATTTGTTGTTGTTGTTGTTGTTGTTTGTTCTTTAAGTTTGGTGTGGAGCTTGAACTCATGACCCTGAGATCAAGACCTGAGCTGAGATCAACAGTCATATGCTTAACTAAGTACCCAGGCACCCCTGGACCAATTTTTTTTTTTTTAAGATTTTATTTATTTGACAGAGATCACAAGTAGGTAGAGAGGCAGGCAGAGAGAGAGAGAGAGGAAGGGAAGCAGGCCCCCCGCTAAGCAGAGAGTCCGCTGCGGGGCTTGATCCCAGGACCCTGGGATCATGACCTGAGCCAAAGGCAGAGGCTTTAACCCACTGAGCCACCCAAGCACACCACCCCCCGGACCAATTTTAAAGCAGAATCAGGACAATAGAAACCTTCTGCCACTCCAACATTTCTTTTCTTTCTCACTGCCTTCTAAAACTCCCTCTCTTATACGTTCCTATTCCTTTAACTTTTTGCTTTCCCAGCTTATAAGTTTTGCCAGCTGGCACTCAGTGACCCTACTGGACATTAGTTCAAACCAAAGTGGGGGCTGAGAAGACCGCCAACCCGTCTGCCAAGAACCTGGAGGCAGGAAGAGTCTTGCCTGTGCTTCACTAAGCTTGATTTATACACAGGTGCTTCTTTTCTGCTATGTAAAGCATGCCTGAAGAAAGCATGCAGGCACGACCCCTCCAAGATTCTCATTTTTATCCTGTTGCCTAACAAGGAGGAACTCCTCACCATTCTTCAGCATATTAGGGCAACAAAGTGGACTTCCGCACGACAGCCTATCAAACAAATCATTGGCCCTATATGGGAATGATGGGAAGGTAGTAACCGTGGTAAACATCCCTAAAACCAGTTAGATTTTTCCTTCCCTCTTGGTAGGATATTTGTAAATGTAGTCATGGCAATAAACAGAATAGCTGGCTGGAAAGGTTAAAAGCAACTTCAGAAATCCTCCTTACCAGCAGTTTCTAAACATAGTTCACGCACATCAAAATCACTTGTGGCGCTTATTAAAAACCTTGGATTCTCAGATGCTTAATCAAGACCTTCTAAATTACAATCTTTAGGATCAGGGCCCTAGAATGTTATTTCAAGCGAGTATCTCATATCCAGCCAGGTTTCAGAACTACTGCTAGACGGGTCCACAGTTCCCCACTGACTATTTGCTTCTGGGAGAGCAGCAGCCACTGAGAAAGTGAGGTCAATATTTCTTAGGGTAAGGATTCAAAGCAAAGTCGGAAAAACTAAAATCCCTAAAACTAAACTGGTAATTTTTTGGGAACAGACCTCCAGTTGACATCGTCAAGCCCTGGCCATGAGAAATTTCCACTGTAAAGAGCCTGAGTGTCACACAAATGGGGACTGAAGAGCAAGTTCAAGCCACACTCCAGCTGCTATTATTCAAATAACCTTTGTGGGGGCACCTGACTGGTAGAGCATGGGACGCTTGATCTCAGGGTTGTGAGTTCAAGCCCTACCTTGGGTGCAGAGATTACTTGGAAATATGATCTTTAACAAAAAAAGAAAAGCAACACAACAAAAACACAAATAATCTCTGCTCCTGGACAGTGAGCTATGTGGTAGGAGCATAGGGTTGACACTGGGTCACTGGCTCATTCTGCCAGAAGCCCCCCGATTCCTCAGGTCAGATAGTTGCCCTTCCTCTTTGTCCCCTTGCTACCCAATCACTGCCCCTATCATATAGCCCTTATACAGTATACTCATACAATAACTAGCTATTTACATGACTTTTTTCCACTGCAAACTCTACTGCAAACTAAGGTGTCTGCTATCACTCCATTGTCGGTACCCCAGCATTACGTACTCACCCAGCTTTTGCTGAATGAGCAAGTTTGTATTTTGGATGGCTCCAACTTCTTTAGAATTTTCTCTGTGGGATTCCAAACACAATTATTTTGAAAAGCATCCCACGTGCTTCACAATTTAAAACACCGTCCCACCTGAGAACAGCAAACAAACAACATTCACAGAGGTTAGGCCTACCTGCCAAGTCCAGGTGGCCTGATTTTGTAAATAACAGTCTTGTTGGAACACAGTTACACCCGTTCATTTACCTTATCATTTATAGCTGCTTTCACGCAGCAACTGCAGGACTGAGTAGTTGCTGCAGAGAGACAGAGGCTGTATGGCCCACAAAAAGCCCCAGATATTTATGATCTGGCTTTTTACACAAGGGTTTGCCAACTCCTGCCCTAGAGGTGGGAAGACCTGTGTGACATTGGACACAATACTCAATTTTTCTGAATTTTCGTTTTCTCATCTGGATAATGGGGATAATAATGGTGTCTATCTTACAGGGTTTTGCTTGGAATAAATGGGATAATCCTTGTAAACCTGAACATACTAGGTGTTCAGCAAATATTAGCCATTATATTTACTACTTTGAAAACTTGCCTATGTTCCCTCTTGTCTTTTTTCAGCTATTCCTCATCAACTTTAAAAAATGTTAATAAAAATAAAACCAGAACATTCTTTAGCTTTAGAAGCATTGCCATTTGAAAGAACTTTGGGTTCAACCACTCTAATGATAAACTGCCCCCCTCCTTAGAATAAAGACTCTAAATAAATCTTTATTTCTATTAAAAAAAATTCCAAGACAAGATCTTTGGGTATTTAATAAACGTGCTTTGCTATGAGATGGTTGCTTTCTCACAAGCTTCAATCATAAGAGCCAGAAGAGGGGCTTGACCTCACACCCATCTATCCCCCAGCTTGGTATCTGTCTTACATATTATTCCACTGCCTCTAAAATCAGACACCCATAGCGCTTCTATTAAATATCTTGAAAAAGTGCAGAGGTGGGGGATGGAGCACTAAGTACATGGAATGATTTTTGTAGCGAAAAGGTCTCAGTGATAGACAGGAAACCAAGCCAAGAATCTCTAAAGGCATCTTTTACTTAACTTGGAGCCCTCATTTCTGGAAAGCCGGCTGATCACTCCTGTTAAAGTCCTTTCATCAGACAGATGTCCCACTGAGTGGATTGTAGTTCATGCAAAGGAGGACAACTCTCTGACTCACCTAACATCTTATTTATTAATTTCTTTTTCTGATTGTAGAGCTGAAGTGGAATTTCAGTTTTTCCTTTAGCATTCAAGATTGCCAAAGTCTTGGCATTGACTAAGACTCTGCCCTACAGGAATTTGCAGCAGTAGGCAACTTCTACTTTGACTTCTTTCAGACTCTTCTATCCATCTGTGGGATTTCCTGCTTGGGCATGGTGGCTAACTGCCCAGAGCAACTGGACTTTACAGTTTTTGTTAATGTACAAATCTATGCTTTGTAAGTGGGACTGTAGTGTGGATTTGTATAGTTGGGAGATTCATGTGTTAGGTTAGAATCGATTTAGATTTCTATTGGAATTTTACCCTGAACTCCCAGGGATAAACTCACTCAGCTCTCGTGCCAGTTCAGGTCCTCCAAAAGGCAGTCACCTCACAGTTTACTGCGAGGATATAGGGAACTAAAGAGTGGGAAGAGACAGAAGAGTCTTCCAGGTGTGATGTAGGTCTAATGTATGTGAAGAGAGAAGGGGAAGGAGAACTGCACAGTAGCACTACTCTGAGCTGAGACAGTCTACTGGAGACATCTCTTGTTTGGCAGAATTGGCTTGGCTCTAGAGTCCCCCATCTCAAGTGTTGGCTGGGACGAGCCTGGGATGACTGGTCTCAGGGTGAACACTGGAATGTAACCAAAGGTGCAAAAGCTGGCCTTACATCAGGTTCTCTTGAAGGGAGAACTGAGCAACATACTTCTGTGGTCACAATTATCCAACCCTATTGGATAATGGGGTAGATAATGGCATCCACTTCAGACGAGTTCAAAGAGCAGCTCATCCATGGTTCCCATAGTCCCTTCTTTCTGAGGAGAAATTTAGAAAAATTTAGAAAAAGGAGGCTAGTGAGACAAGCTATCGTCCCACCTCTGGTTAGTTTTTGAGTCAAAACTGGTATTCATCTTCTCCCTCCTCTACTATCCATCCCAAATCTCCCTCATCCTCTACTTTCACTTCCACAAGTGTTGGTGGCTCTCCTGGGTGGTTGAACCTAAACCCTAATTCCTGAGGCATCTTCATCTTCTTCCTTCACTGGGGTCACTGTATGTGCCCACTCACAGTTACAGCTGGGGAACAGATTACCAGGAGGTATGCAAGTACTTGTATTCATTCCTGCCCCCATTGTGTAAAAGCAGCCCTATCTCTCTTACAGATCAGGTTAATTGTTCTGATTTTACTCTTTGTCAGCTGGTCTCTGGACACAAAGCTTTTGAAGTAACCAGGTGGCAGGTGTGCCTTGTAATTCAATGGGACATTCTGCTCTGTTTCAGGCATGTGGGCACTTCCTTTGGGGATGAGGACTTTTAACTGTGCATATCTCATAATTACCAGGATGTCACTGGAAATAATGGCAAGACTACTTCTGCTTCCATCCTTAATATTATTCTTCAAGGGGATATAGTCTCATAAAGGGGTCTCTAGAAGATACTGTGTCCTGAAGGTTGGCCCTCCATCCTGTAGTTATTGCCACCAAATTGGCACCTCAGCTATACCTCAACTAGGCCATTCCAGTGCTTTAATAGCCATTGCCTGGAAATCTGTATTGTGATAGGCAGTTTCTAGAATGGCTCCCAATGATCCCCACCGAGTTGTACAACTCTCTCCCCTGGAGTGCAGCTGGACCCAGTGAGTTACTTCCCACAAATCAAACACAGCAAAAGTAATGGGATATCCCTTCATAAATTAGTTTAAAAAGGATTAGATTCCATCATGCTCACCCTCTCTTAGTCTCTTACTTGCTCACTCTCATGAAAGCCAGCTGCTATGTTGGAAGTTATCCTATAGAGGCTGATGTGGCAATGAACAGAGAAACTAATAAAAACAAAGCAAAACAATACAAAACGGAGGAGGCTGGGCAAGATGGTGGAGGAGTAGCCAACTGAAATGACATCAGCCTGCAGGAGTTCAGCTAGATAGTTATCAAGCCATTCCGAACACCTACAAACTCAACAGGAGATTGAAGAGAAGAAGTGCAGCAATTCTAGGAACAGAAAACTGACCACTTTCTGAAAGGTAGGACCTGCAGAGAAGTGAATCCGAAGCGACGGAAAGATAGACCGTTGGGGGAGGGGCAGGCTCCTGACAAGCGGTAGAGCAGTGGAGCACAAAATCTGAACTTTTAGAGGTCTGCTCCACTGAGGGACATCGCTCCAAATGCTAAGCCAGGGTGGAGTCCTCATGGGGACGGTGTGGTCTCAGGTCCCATGGGGTTACAGAAGGATGGGGGTGTCTGAGTGTGGCAGAGCTCCCAGGTATTAGAGTCAGAGAAAGCCAGCTGGAAAGATGGAGGTGAGGAGTGAGTGCTCAGCTCAGGGTTACCTTAAACTGTGATCCATAGCACAGTCAGACGACTGTTCTTTGAATAGGGATCCCGCAAGTGGCAAGTCCAGGGAGACTCAGCTTCCTCCTCTGGAGGCAGGAATCTGCTGGGTTTGGAGACTCCAAACAGGGCTGTGCGCCACAGACAGAAACACTCGGTCACAGGTCGGGTGAGCCCAGAGTGCGGGCAGAGACCAGGGAGATGGGAGTGATTGAGCGCTTTTCTCCAAGGGTGCATTGAGGAGTGGGGCCCCCAGCTCTTAACTCTTCCAGGCCAGAGATTGGGAGGCTTCCATCTTCGTTCCTGTCCTCTAGAGCTCTATGGAAAGCGTTCAGGGAACAAAAACTCCCGAGAGTGAACTCAAACAGATTTCTTAGCCCAGCCCTTGGCAAGAGGGGTGCAATTCTGCCTTCGGCAAAGACCTTTGAGAATCACTACAACAGGCCCCTTCCCCAGAAGGTCAGCAAGAACATCCAGCCAAGACCAAGCTCACTGATCAAGGAGAACAGCTTAACTCCAGAGGAGGGGAAAGAAAAGCATGGAATTTATGGCTTTCTCCCCATAATCCTTTACTCTTGCAAAGTTAAATTAAATTTTTTTAATTTTATTTTTTTTCTTATTCTAAGTTTTAAAATTTTTCCTCTTTTCTCTTTTAATGTTTTTTAAGTAGTTTATCTTAACAATACCTTTCTTTAAAAAATCTTTTTAAACCTTCATTATTATAGTTATATTTTATCCTTCCTTGTATTTAAGCTTACTTTTTTGTATACATATGGGTTTTCTTTTTCCAAAAAATTTTGGGATACAATTTCTTCTAATAGATCAAAATATACCCTAAATCTAGCACAGGGCTTTGTTCTAGTCTCTAGCCTGAGCACATTCTCTCCTGTCTCCTTTTTTTTTTCCCTTCTTCTTTCTTTTTCCAACCAACTTACCTTATTAATTCCATTTTTAGAATTTTTTTAAAATTTTCATCTTTACAGTCATATTCCAACCCTTCATCATGTTTACCCTTGTGTGTGTGTATGTATGTATATGTTTTTCTCTCTTTAAAATTTTGAGAGGTAGTTTCTTCTAAGAGACCAAAATACACCCAAAATCAAGTGGGTGGCTCTGGTCGATCCACCAGTCTAATACATATATATAGATAGATAGATATCTATATATATACATACATATATATGTATGTATTCTCCTCCTGGTTTGGGGTCTCTTCTGATTTGGTTAGCATATATTTTTCTGGGGTCTTTGCCACCCTTTTAGTATATTATTCTTTCATTCATATATTCTTACCTGGATAAAATGACAAGGTGGGAAAAACTCACCACAAAAAAAAAAAAAAAAAAAAAAAAAGAACAAGAGGCAATACTGATGACTAGGGACCTAATAAATACAGACATTGATAATATGTCAGATCTAGAATTCAGAATGACAATTCTCAACATGCTAGCTGGAATCGAAGAAGACATGGAAGATATCAGAGAAACCCTGTCTGGAGAAATAAAAGAACTAAAATCTAACCAAGTTGAAATTTTAAAAACCTATTAATGAGGTGCAATCAAGAGTGGATGTTCTTACTGCTAGGATAAATGAAGCAGAAGAGAGAATTAATGATATAGAAGACTAAACAACAGGAAATAAAGAAGCTGAGCAAGAGAGACAAACAACTACTGGACCATGAGGGGAGAATTCAAGAGATAAGTGATACCGTAAGATGAAACAATATTAGAATAATTGGGATCCCAGAAGAAGAAGAAAGAGAGGGGCATAAGGTATATTGGAGCAAATTATAATAGGGAATTTCCCGAATATGGCAAAGGAAACTAACATCAAAAGCCAGGAGACACAGAGAATCCCCCTCAAAATCAATAAAAATAGGTCCACACCCCATCATCTAAAAGTAAAACTTACTAGTCTTAGTGACAAAAAGAAAATCCTGAAAGCAGCTCAGGACAAGAAGTCTGTAACATACAATGGTAGAAATATTAGACTGGCATCAGACTTATCCACAGAGAACTAGCAGGCCAGAAAGAACTGGCATGATATATTCAGAGCACTAAATGAGAAAAATATGCAGCCAAGAATACTATATCCAGCTAGACTATCATTGAAAATAGAAGAAGAGATAAAAAGCTTCTAGGACAAACAAAATTTAAAAGAATTTGCAAATACCAAACCAGCCCTACAGGAAATATTTAAAGGGGTCCTCTAAGCAAAGAGAGAGCCTAAAAGTAGTAGACCAGGAAGGAACAGATTCAATATACAATAATAGTCACCTTAGAGGCAATCCAATGTCACTAAATTCATATCTTTCAATAGTTACCCTGAATGTAAATGATCTAAATGCCCCAATCAAAAAACACAGGGTATCAGAATGGATAAAAAAAACAAAACTCATCAATATGCGGTCTACAATAAACTCATTTTAGACCAAAATACACCTACAGGTTTAAAGTGAGGGGGTGAAAAACAATTTACCATGCTAATGGACATCAAAAGAAAGTTGGGGTGGCAATCCTTATATCAGATCAATTAGATTTTAAGCCAAAGACTATAATAAGAGATGAGGAAGGACACTATATCACACTCAAAGGGTCTGTCCAACAAGAAGATCTAACAATTTTAAAAATCTATGCCCCTAACATGGGAGCAGCCAACTATATAAACCAATTAATAACAAAATCAAAGAAACACATTGACAATAATACAATAATAGTAGGGGACTTTAACACCTGCCTCACTGAAGTGGACAGATTATCCAAGCAAAAGATTAACAAGGAAATAAAGGCCTTAAATGACACAGATGGACATCACAGATATATTCAGAACATTCCATCCCAAAGCAACAGAATACACATTCTTCTCCAGTGCACATGGAAAATTTTCCAGAATAGATCACATTCTGGGTCACAAATCAGGTCTCAACCAGTACCAAAAGATTGGGATCATTCCCCACACATTTTCAAACCACAATGCTGTGAAGCTAGAACTCAATCACAAGAGGAAATTTGGAAAGAACTCAAATAGGAGGCTAAAGAGCATCCTACTAAAGAATGAATGGGTCAACCAGGAAATTAAAGAAAAATTGAGAAAATTCATGGAAAAAAATGATAATGAAAACACATGTGTTCAAAATCTGTGGGACACAGCAAAGGCAGTCCTGAGAGGAAAATATACAGCAATACAAACCTTTTTCAAGAAACAAGAAAGGACTCAAATGTACAACCTAACCCTATTCCTAAAGGAGCTGGAGAAGAAACAGCAAAGAAAGCCTAAACCCATCATGAAAAGAGAAAAAACAAAGATCAGAGCAGAAATCATTGAAACAGAAACAAACAAATAAACAAAATGATAGAACAAATCAACAAAACTAGGAGCTGATTCTTTGAAAGAATTAATAAAATTGATAAACTCCTCACCAGACTTATCAAAAAGAAAAGAGAAAGGACTCAAATAAATGAAATCATGAATGGAAGAGGAGAGATCACAACCAACACCAAAGAAATACAAACAATTATAAGAACATATTATGAGCAACTATACACCAGCAAATCTGACAATCTGGAAGAAATGGATGCATTCCTAGAGATGTATAAACTACCACAGTTGAACCAGGAAGAAATAGAAAACTTGAACAGACCCATAACCAGTAAGGAGATTGAAGCACTCATCAAAAGTTTCCCAACAAACAAGAGCCCAGGGCCAGATGGCTTCCCAGGGGAATTCTACCAAACATTTAAAGAAGAATTAATTCCTATTCTCCTGAAACTGTTCAAAAAAAAAAAAATGGAAATGGAAAGAAAACTTCTAAGCTCATTTTAGGAGGCCAGCATTACCTTGATCCCCAAACAAGAAAAAGACCCCATGAAAAAGGAGAATTACAGACCAATATCCTGATGAACACAGATGCAAAAATTCTTACCAAAATACTAGCCAGTAGGATCCAACAGTACATTAAAAGGATTATTCACCACGACCAAGTGGGATTTATTCCTGGACTGCAAGGTCGGTTCACATCTGCAAATCAATCAATGTGATGCAATACATAAATAAAAGAAAGAACAAGAACCATATGATACTCTCAATAGAAGCTGAAAAAGCATTTGACAAAGTACAGACTCCTTTCTTAATCAAAACTCTTCACAGTGTGGGCATAGAGGGTACATACCTCAATATCATCAGAGCCATCTATGAAAAACACACAGCGAATATTATTCTCAATGGGGGAAAACTGAAAGCATTTCCCCTAAGGTCAGGAACACAGTAAGGCTGTTCACTATCACCACTGCTATTCAACGTAGTACTAGAAGTCCTAGCCTCAGCAATCAGACAACAAAAAGAAACTAAAGGCATCCAAATCAGCAAAGAAGTCAAACTCTTACTCTTTGCAGATGATATGATAGTTTATGTGGAAAACCCAAAAGATTCTACTCCAAAACTGCTAGAACTTGTACATGAATTCAGTAAAGTGTCAAGATATAAAACCAATGCACAGAAATCAGTTGCATTTCTATACACAAACAGCAAGACAGAAGAAAGAGAAATTAAGGAGTCAATCCCATTTACATTTGCACCCAAAACCATTAGATGCCCAGGAATAAACCTAACCAAAAAAGGCAAGGAATCTATACTCAGAAAACTATAATGTACTCATGAAAGAGATTGAGGAAGACACAAAGAAGTGGAAAAGCATCCCAGGCTTATGAATTGGAAGAACAAATATTGCGAAAATGTCTATGCTACCTAAGGCAATCTACACATTTAATGCAATCTTTATCAAAATACCATCAATTTTTCAAAGAAATGGAACAAATAATCCTAAAATTTATATGGAACCAGAAAAGATCCTGAATAGCCAGACAAATGTTGAAAAATAAAGCCATTATAATTCCAGACTTCAAGCTCTATTATAAAGCTGTAATCATCAAGACAGTATGGTCCTGGCACAAAAACAGACACATAGATCAATGGAACAGAATAGAGAGCTCAGAAAGAGACCCTCAACTCTATGGTCAACTAATCCTCAACAAAGCAGGAAAGAATGTCCAGTGGAAACCAGAGAGTCTCTGGGTGCCTGGGTGGCTCAGTGGGCTAAACTTCTGCCTTTGGCGCAGGTCAGGATCTCAAGGTACTGAGATCGAGCCTTGCATCAGGCTCTCTGCTCAGTGGGGAGCCTGCTTCCCCCTCACCCTCTGCCTGCCTCTCTGCCTAGTTGTGATCTCTTTCTGTCAAATAAATAAATAAAATCTTTTTAAAAAAAGAAAGAAAGAAAAAGGACAGTCTCTTCAACAAATAGTGTTGGGAAAATTGGACAGCCACATGCAGAATAATGAAACTGGATCATTTCCTACACCACACACAAAAGTAGACTCAAAATTCATGAAAGACCTCATTGTGAGGCAGGACTCCATCAAAATCCTTGAGAAATCTCTTCGGCCTCAGCCACAGCAAATTCTTCTTAGAATCATTGCCAAAGGCAAGGGAAGCAAGGGCAAAAATGAACTATTTGGATTTCATCAAGATCAAAAGTTTTTGCACAGCAAAGGAAACAGTTAACAAAACCAAAAGACAACTGACAGAATGGGAGAAGATATTTGCAAATGACATATCAGATAAAGGGCTAGTATCCAAAATCTATAAAGAACTTATCAAACTCAACACCCAAAGAACAAATAATCCAGTCAAGAAATGGGCAGAAGACATGAACAGACATTTCTGCTAGGAAGACATCCAGATGGCCCACAGATACATGAAAAAATGCTCACATCACTCGGCATCAGGGAAATACAAATCAAAACCACAATGAGGTACCACCTCACACCAGTCAGAATGAATAAAATGCGGAGAAAGGGGAACCCTCCTACACTGTTGGTGGGAATGCAAGCTGGTGCAGCCACTCTGGAAAACAGCATGGAGGTTCCTCAAAAAGTTGAAAATAGAGCTACCCTAATACATACATACATATATATATATATATATATATATATATATATATATATATATAATACACACACACAATGGAATAGTTTGCAGCCATCAAAAGAAATAAAATCTTTCCATTTGCAGTGACATGGATGGAACTAGAGGGTATTATGCTGAGCTAAATAAGTCAAGCAGAGAAAAACAACTATCATATGATGTCCCTGATACAAAGAATTTGAGAGGCAGAGTGGAGGATTTAGGGGGCAGGGAAGGAAAAAATAAAACAAGATGGGATCAGGAGGGAGACAAACCATAAAAGACTCTTAATCTCACGAAACAAACTGAGGATTGCTGGGTGGATATGGAGAGGGTGGTTGGGCTATGGACATTTGGCGAGGGTATGTGAAATGGTGAGTGCTGTGAAATGTGTAAGCCAGACGATTCACAGACCTGCATCCCTGGGGCAAATAATGCATTATATGTTAATAAAAATAATTAACAAAAAATAAAATAAAATAAAAGGTAGTAAGGAGCCAAGGCCCTCAGAGTAGCATCCTGTGAGAAATCGAATCCTGAAAACAACTACGTGAGTGAGCTTGATCACAGATGCTCCCTCAGTGGAGCCTGGAGATTACTGCACTTTGACTGATGTCTTTCTTGAATCTTTGTGGGAAACCCTGAGC
Source organism: Neogale vison (assembly GCF_020171115.1). NCBI lineage: Eukaryota > Metazoa > Chordata > Mammalia > Carnivora > Mustelidae > Neogale > Neogale vison. Next base: position 80,573,660 of record NC_058092.1, on the reverse strand, counting down.
CAGAGGGTCCAGCCAAACCACACTCGGATTTCCTACCCACAAAGGCTGGGAGATATGTGTCATTTTAAGCTGCTAAGGTAATTTGAAATGTAGTGATAGATAAGAAATACACTTTCCTATCTTGGAATATTTCTCCTTCTTCACAAAAAAGAAGGCATGCTGCTTGCAGCTCTGTGCATTGGAAGGATTTTCTTTCTTCACTTTCTCTCAATTCCACCCTGAAAGGGGCTGTCATGGAACTGCTGTCCATTTCTGACTTGCTTCCATTTCCAAAGTCAACCCACCCAGAACTCAGACTTAGATTTTGTCCTTCTGTTTAAGCCGGTCATACAGGAACCTTTATATAGCATAGCGAGATACAAGTTGAATGAGAAATGCTTTTGTAATTGTTGTGGGTGACATGGGGGCCTGGACTACCTGCTCACAAAGCTATCTTGTGCCTCCTGGTGTTGCTTGGGCTCAATCCTGGATGTACTAATTCCATCTTTTAATGGACCACTTCTGGATCTATTTGACTTTATAACTTAATGGCACCAAAATAACCCAACTCATCATAGGTAGGTTTAGGTACCTGGTCTTCCCAGCTCAAATAGTTCATGTCTATAGGGCTCAGTAGCATATCAAGAACTCTGTTTAGCTCTAGATGGCATGACCATGCTCCAAAACTCCAAAAGCCTCCCTTATGATTCTACCATTGAGACTGACCCTAAACTCCACTTTCCACCACTGACAATTTGACCATCACAGATCTGCTGGAGCTTATGGCCCAAGCAGTGCAGTCACTTAGATTGTACTGGGTATAAAGCTCTTTTCTATTCTGGGCCCCACTCAAAGCTGGTAGTCTTCCAGGATGCCAGCATATGGACTGGCACAGTATTTAGGTGTAGGATCTGTTGCTTCCAGAACTCCAAAGTGTTATCGATCACAGTGCTTCCTGCCTTGTAGCAGAGGATATAAGATGCAGTATTATGCCTCTATGGAGGCATATCCCAGCACCCCACCCTCTCTCCTACCACTGGGCCCTGGAAACTGTATTGAAGTGGCAGATGTCTGAATCTTTATAGGGCTTCTTTCCCATCTGCTGGGGCATGCATACATCTCATCCAGGTCTCCAGTATGCTAACTACCTCTTGTTTCTTTTGCCTGATCAGCATGATGTTATCAATGTAATAATGTTCTGAGAGAAGTCCAGCTCTCTCTTTCAGACTATATTGTGATAAGTGGGATAATTAGCATAACCCTGGAGCAAAACTGTAATTTTTTTTATCCCTTGGCTTTCTCCATCTCCAACTTTCAAATCTGTTAATCTCAATTATACACTTGAGAACAGGGAAATGACCCCCATTTGGATCCATGGGCCCAATGGACCCACTGCAATTGGACTCTATCCAGGACTCTAATTATAAGCTCATGCACCTACCTATTATTTACTCATTTTTTATGTCTCCTCTACTAGAATATAAGCTCCTTGAGAGCCACAGCTCTGTAGGTTTTCGTCTCTGCTGTACCTCCTGCACTTTCCACAGCTCTGGCACCTACTAGGTGCTCAATATTTAACAAATCGATTGCATTATTATTTTAATTTGAGTTGTTTTAGTTATGAGTAAGATTGTTTTCCTTGTTCTGTAAATTCCTTCCCTCACTGTCATAATTATCATTAAGTATAATAATAATAATGAATTTTGCTCCCTCTTTTCCTGGCCATGAGCAATTGCTACTTCAGAGCAGTCAAAAGGGCTGATCCAATCTCAAAAATCTGGTTATCACAGGGTGAACTTGGCAGTGGTTTGCATTACTTAGAGACCAGGAATATATACTAACCCCTTGTGTTCCTTTAACATCCTGTTGTCAGCTGTAAAGAGACATTTACATTGCATTATAATTGTCTTTTCACTTGTCTGTTACTGTTCTAGATTGAATTCCTTGCAGGGAGGAACTTTGTCCTTCCACTGCATATAACCAGGACCTAGCCCAATGCCTGACAAAGAATGGGAAATAAATAAATCAATTAAATGAATGTTTGTGAACATGTACCAAATCAGCCTGCCAGGGCTAAACAGCAAATAACAACTTAACTTTAGATAAAAGCAGATTCTTTCTGAGCTTCCCTCTGAAATGATACTCCATATTCAAGCACTAATGTGGAGAATGAGCCAGATGTCTAACTGGATCAGGGCCAAACCAGGACTCAACTCTGGGGGTTTTGAAAAGGAACCTTTTCTGGACTTTCACCCTGGGGCATTCACCCCAGGGGTATATGATAAAACATCCATGTCTTTAAAAGTAAACATTCATTGCCTCAAAATAAGAAAGGATTACACTCTGTTGACAGGCTTAAAAGTTATTGATTGCACTATGCAAAAACCTGATCTACTTACATACGTGTATGTATGTGCATTTATATGCATATTATATATGTGCAGGTGTGTACATATATATACACATATATACACATGCAGGTATAGATAAATAGTTATTACTGAAGTCTAGTTTAGGTTAGCAGGAAAATAAGAAAAGACAAACAATGGCTCAGAGATTTGCCTATATTTTTACTATGGAGGATAGTCATTTGGTAGTTCTAAATAGACCTGCTTAAGGACATATATGCCAGTGTATTCATTTAACAAACATTAATATTTACCATATTCATTGGATATCTATGTCTTAGGCACTATTGTAGGCACTTGAGAACTATTAATGAGAAAGAGAGAGAGGAAGGGAGGGGGAGAGGGAAGAGAAAATAAATTCTCCCCATGTGTAAACACACATTAAACATAACAAAATTACATAGTATGTTAAGTGGTGATAAGTGCTATGGAAAAAAATTAAGCAAGATAAAATGATTCAGGAGTGCCAGTGGAGGTCGTAGTGGCAGGAGCGTGGGAAGGTGGAGAATTAAATGGGATGACCAGATTAAACCTCATTAACTAGGTGAGATTTAAACAAAAACTTAAATGAACAAAAACTTAAAGGAGAGGGAATGAGTAAAGTGGGTATCTTTGAAAATAACATATCTAAATTGTCTATAGGTCTTGCAATATATCACAGATATTTTAATTAAACTCAGAATTTCAATGGTTATAATTAAAATGACTATCTGAATTAAGACAGACATAATTCATTTAAAAATCAGAATATGAAACAGAACTATAATTAATGAAATTTACTCATCATTCTCTTCTGTTTGTCAAAAGAAGCCTATGTTTACCTAAAACTTTTACGGGGTAAAAACAACTAAGAGAGCTAGAGAAAGAGAGAAAAGTCAACAGAATAAATATTAACATTGCCAGGAGGCCGAAGAAATACAGTTATATCATCTAATAGCTTGAGTATCAAGGTTTCCTGTTATATAGTGAAGACGGAGGTAGTTCAAAGGACTGCAATAATCATAAAATGGTCAGGATATGATCTCAGATTTGTTTGATGTCACAACCCACCATCTCACTCTTGATGGTGGCCCCTACGACATTTTACTATTATATTTGTGTCTATCATGGGAGATAAAATGTAGGTGAGTTAAATCTTCACAAGAACAGAAGAGAAATGTAAGTAGGATGTGATGATCACATTGCACTGTTACTTGGTCCCAGAACATAAGAAATGGTGACATAAGGACATTATGGTCATAGCCACATTCAAATCTTGTGACACTATTGCCTTTGGAAACCAAGGCTTTAAAAATAGATATAGAGGCAACTGGACTATTTCTGAGCTACAGAAGTCATTTCAACTCAAGAGACAGGGTTGCATAAGCCAAAGTGAACCAAATGCTAAGGATGGCACGATGGGATAATGGGAAGATTCCTGGACAGAAGACAGAAGATCTGAGTTTCTGTCCTGCCTCTACCATTAACTCATGTGACCTTGGGCAAGTCACTTCACCCCTATGAACCTTGGCCCAGTGCTGTAAAGATTAAAGAATGACAATGGGTATCTTTCCTTTAGGAGCTAATGATAGGTTGTCATAAATAATTTATTTGTATATCTGTCTTTGGAACCTGAAAGTTTGATTCAGAATGCTGAGAATAGGAAACTCCAATGCTGGGGAGATAATGAATACTGAGAAGTAAGCTATCATAAATTTAGTAAGGATGGGCTAACAGGAACTCCATGGACCTCTTTTAGAACCAGAGTTATCAGAATAAGTTTGTTCTCCCAACATTCCTCTGTGTTCTACGCTCTGTACACCACCACAGTGCAGATGAAGAGAAGCAAAAGCCATAGCACTAAGGGCCCAGTTCCTGAACTAGAGAGAAGAGAGTAGAATAGCAAAGATATTATTAGCTCTTAGATCTATACAATAAACACAACATTCAGGAAAAGTTAGTCCCTGTCTAAGTGAGAGAGATTCAGAATCCCATTCAAAGCTGATTCCTCAGCATAGTTTGGAGCTGAGGGAATATTGACTGTTGAGGGCTGTTTCTGGAGTAGCACAAGCTTTGGGAGTTCCTAGTCTTCGTTTAAGCAGGAGGGAGCCTGGGAATAAGCATTACAGAAGGAGGCCAATGACAGTGACCAGTGTCCATTTAGTGCCTGGCATTTGAGCCTTGGCTGACCCACTGCTCTGGTCATGTCAGTTAAGCCTGTAATCCTCTACTTTCCTGCTAGCTTTCCCTTAGAAGGGCCAGCCTTTCCTCTCCTTCCATTTGCCTGAACTCTGAGGGGGTTTCAGTTTCTTTTAATCAAAAGCAGCTTGAGGGACGCCTGGGTGGCTCAGTTGGTTAAGCAGCTGCCTTCGGCTCAGGTCATGATCCCAGGGTCCTGGGATCGAGTCCCACATCGGGCTCCTTGCTCGGCAGGGAGCCTGCTTCTCCCTCTACCTCTGCCTGCCTCTTTGTCTGCCTGTGCTCACTTGCTCTCTCTCCCTCTGACTCTGGCAAAAAAAAAAAAAAAAAAAAAAAGCAGCTTGATCAGAAAGAATACCACCATGAGCCTTGCCTGCTGGCTCATGAAATAGACCAGAAACAAGAAGAGTGTTTCTTCCCAATCTCCCTACATCTGCATTGCTGGTGCCGTGCCAAGTCTGTCACAGTTGCCAGTGTGGAAAGGCACCAGACCCTTCTGGGTTTTTGGATTTTGTCTTCACAAACCAAGAGACATCTCTTCACTTTCTTGGTTTCTTGCCCCCCATTAGTGAATAGCCCTTGGCCTGTGGCACTCACTAGGGCAACAAACCACCTCCACCCTTGAAGCAGGTGGATTTTTTTCTAAGGAAAAATTTACCAGGGCTTCCAGGACCAGGCAGCAACAGCAAGGAGAGGAGATCCCATTTGTGTGATGAAAGCACTGTGGGAGTTCCCAATCAACTGATGTTCTGGAATTGGCTAAGAACATCTCATAGGGAGAGGATCAGGACATTCTAGACAATAACTAATGGTTTGTCTCTTAGAGTTTCTTCAGATCTAAGTGGCTGCTCCTATTCTCCACATTCCTTCTTCCCAAAGTATGTCCCTGGAAAGGATTTGCTGGGAAAGGATGGTCTGAGCCTGAGCTACCCATATTCAACTATTATGCCTTATCTTCTCAAAAGAAAACGCGATTGGAGGGGTTAAAATATCCTGTCTCTACAGCTTTTGGAGCAGGGCCAAGCCCAAGAGGAGGCAGGGCCCTTAGGAATGCCAGGACATCCCTGCTAGGACAGCTTATGGACACAGCTCAGAGGGAAACCAGACCAGGCCAGTAATGCCAAGGTAGGAGGAAAGAGCTAAGTGGGGAATAGAGGTATCGCATGGGGGTGCCAAAGGCCAGAGGGAAGGTCAACCAAGGTGCTGATGCCAGAGATGGAGCCTAAATAAATGGGAGATAGGAAGGACCAAATGGATATTGAGCAGGGAGGGGATAAGCCTGGGGAGTAGAACAGAATTTATTAAGATGAAACTGGCAAGATGCCACAGCCCTTCAGTGTTCACTTAGTACACTCCCTTAATATCCTGAAGCAAGGCCTTGAGCTGTCAGCTTCCCACTGGACTTGTAGCACATGTGCCAGGGCATTCTGGTAACAGAGAAGCAACTCTGAACCAAAGTGATAGGGACCACCAGAGTCAAGGGCAAAGCTAGGGCAGAGTTGGCTTCCTAGAGGAGATGGTGGCAGTAAGAGACCAAGACCAAGCAATGGTATAGGAAATACTGGCCCATTTCATGGATGTCAAGGTCAAAGAGGCAACTAACATAGAGGAAGGGCTAAAGGGAATGTTCTCATTGAACTCTGGCAGAGACCAGGAGTGGTGGGATGGAAGATTGTTGCAATGTGGGATTGTGAAATATAAAGCTAAATTATTCAAGGAAATATATCCAATAGGAGGTGGGGAAGAGCAAGAGATAGCTCAGACCCAGGAAATGGGGCAGGCTAAGAGATGCAGGGAAAGCAGGTACCAGCTTGATTGTGGGGTATAAGGTGAACTCAAAAGCCCAAGAGAGGGGAATCTGGGTGGCCCAGTTGGTTATACATCTGCCTTTGGCTCAAGTCATGATCCCAGGGTCCTGGAATTAAGCCCCAAGTCAGGCTCCCTGATCAGCAGGGAGTCTGTTTTCTCCTTCTGCCCGTCCCCCACCTTGTGTGGCTCACATGTGCGTGCGCTCTCTCTCTCTCAAATAAAAAATAAAATCTAAAAAAAAAAAAACAAAGGTGCAAGAGAAGCAAGTAGAAGAGAGCTATAGTGGGGCACCCAGGGGCATCCAGGGAGAATGATTGCCTAAATATGTCGAAGCACCTGAGTCTTCTTTCAGTCTGAGAACCAAAGACCATTTCCAGACTTGCACTGACCAGTAGGGTAATGTTATTCATGTTCTTGCTAACAAAAGCCTTCCCAGTCTTGGGATGGAAGAGGCAGGCTTTGAACATCTGGATGCTAATTATGAACAGTAAGGTTGAGATGAGAGCCTGTATGGAACTTAACAAAGAAGGACTCAGGGAGGAGCCAGCAAAAACTCCAAGGCTCAGTGGGACTTAACCTACCTCCTGGGGGCAAGAAATCAAATGCTGCTGTATTCAGATGCCATTCTCATATGCCACTGCCAAGACTGTAAAGAGGTACATTCTTTCCAGGGACCACTTTGGCCATATGTCAAAAGATCCATAAAAATATGCCTAGCCTTTGAACAAAACTTCCACCTCTAGGGATCTAATCTAAGAAAATAAGGATTGATACAAACTCAGCTCTATGTACAAGAAAGCTCACCATCTTGTTATTCATGCTAAGGAAAATTAGAAGTAATATAAACATTCAATGGTGGGCTAATGTAAGGAACTTCTGGAAAATGAACCACTATGTGACCACACTAAATCACGCCTGTAAAGAATCCTAAATGGCACTGGGAAACGTTTATGTTGTAAAATGCTATGTGGGAAAGCAAAAGCAAAATAAAACAAAACAAACAGAAGTAGAAAGTGGTATACATAGGAAAATTTCAGTCTTGTGAAAAAATTTATATATATGTTCAAATGCACAAAACTAAAATGAGGAATACTAAGGCATTAATAATCATTGTCTTGAGTAGGGATGTTATAGATTGTGTTAAAATTCTCACCAATTTTTAAAAATTAACCTGTGTTATTATAAACAGAAAACAGAAACATACCATATAATACCTGAGCAGAATTAGGGCATGGGGAGAAATTCATTATGTTGAGGAGTTCTGCCTCCTTGTTTGACACTTCATAATCATACCACAAAATAACGCATGAACACACGGTCTGCAAGTCTTCTAACACCTTTAGAGCACTGTGGGTTCTGATTGCAGATAAGCTGGACACAGAGGACCCCAAATCTTTGACTTCTAAATTACTGAAATCTTTAATTCTCTTAAGATGTAGCTACATTTGACCCATTTGTATAACACAGTAAAGACAAGTGAGACCGAACTTTGTTGAAACCAATGCAAATATTTATTACTACATCGCTGAATGGAACCAGTATTATAACCCATGTCTCTTGATTTATAAGGCATGCCAGAACTTCTACAGCAAGTGGATTGGGAAAGGGGAAAGAGTAGAACTGGGGTAAAAAGGACTAGCCAAGCTATGGTAATGAGCAGACTAAGTGTTAGTGTCTAACGGGGGACTGGATACTCGGGATCACTGTGAGGGTATCCAAGAACTCTAATCTGATGGAACTTGGCATTGGTACATGGTGGTTTCATAGGCCAGTTTTTTAATATTTCGAGAATCGAGAGGTATTTACCTTAGTTAATGGCAGGCAGGAGTCAGATGGATAAGATGGTGTTACAGGGATGAAAGATGTAATAGCTGTACAACTGTGCCTCACAAAGACAGAACAGCATTTAAAAACTAGAAGCTGCTTTAGAATACAATGCAGCTTGAGGGGTCCAATGAGATCCTGAGCACCCATCAACCTGACTGTAATGCCCTGTCTCTTTTACACTTAGCCTGTGTTTCCACAGTTCCTGCCTTTTACTGCCAACTTCATGTGTTCTTTTTGTTTCATGGCTTCTGCTCACTAATGCCATCTGTTGCCTTCATTGTTTCTACTTTCTGTGTCTTTCCAACTTCTGTCCCTGCTACCAACAGCAGGGGCTCTCCAGAGACTTAGACTCTCTAACATAGAAGGTCTTATTTGTGCTGTTGCTTACCTTTTTCCTCATTGGGTAGGGCTCTCCTGCCTGATTACTTCATAGAACATTGATGGGCCCGAAATGGGTTGCTCTTGGATGAGACAGGCAAATGTCGTAGAATCAGCTGGGAGCAGGAGGTGGAAACTGTGGCTAGTTTTTCTCAGAATGGACAACGGGCATTCTAAGAATTGAAAGTATAAGAGATTCCTCCCTTATCGCACAGAGTCCATCCAATTTGAGACAGACCCTAGCCAAAGCTTAGAGTAAGACAGGGATCTGCCCTTAGAGAAATGAAAGCTGGCAAAGTTCTGGGAATCATAGTCCCATAAGAGAAATTGAGTCAGATGCCAGACAGGGCACACATGGCAGAAAATGGGAAAAGACTACCACATAATGCACACTTCAATGTCTATGGCTCATCCCAGCCATATTGGATTTCAGACTTGGAATAGTAGATTGGTTAATGAGCTTTGTATCTCAACCAGTCTTGGTCAAGATTAGCTTAGAACTGAGCCATTTTGAACGAACACACTGGATGCCTCTGGTCTTCTGTTGAAATTCCACAGATGCTTTCCCCATATCTAGGGAGGAAATTTTGCCTCCTTGAAGAGTATATTCTTTACCTAACAGTGTGTTAGGAAATACTTTCTGAACTTTTGACTTCGGGATCCTGAATTTAAATAGTCAATACAAATTCCTCCATTTTATTCTGAATGGACATCACAGTATTTAAATTTTTTTCTTTAACATGAGAACTGGTTTCCTGTGGCTGCTGTAACGAATTACCACAAATTTGGATGGTTAAAAACAATAGAATTGTGGGGCAGCTGGTTGGCTCAGTCATTTGAGCATCTGCCTTTGGCACAGATCATGATCCCAGGGTCCTGGGATTGAGCGATGCATCGAGATCCCTGCTAGGAGGGAGTCTGCTTCTCTTTCTCCCTCTGCCCCCGCTTGTGCTCTCTCTCTCTAAAATAAGTAAATGAAATCTTAAAACAACAACAACAACAAATAATAGAAATTTATTCTCTTACAGTCCTGGAGGCTTGAAGTCCCAAATCAAGACATTGGTAGGACCATGCTTCCTCTGAAGGCTTTAGAGAAGAATACTCTTGCTTCTTCTTAGCTCCTGATGGTTGCCAGCAGTCCTTGGTGCTCCTTGGTTTACAGTTGCATTTCTCTAATCTACTCATCTTTATATGGCCATCTTCTCTCTTCTTATACAAATTCTAGTCATCAGATTAGGGCTCACCCTAATCCAATGTGACCTCATTTTAACAAATGACATCTGCAAAGGCCCCTTTTCCAATGAAAGTCATATTCTGAAGTTCCAGGCAGACATGAGTTTTGGGGTCACACAATCCAACCCAGGATAACATATGTTAAATATTCCCCAATTTTTGGTCAAGTAAATAATGGAAAGAAAATCCTATGCTTTTCTTAGTCTCCATTGGGTGAGGTCTATTTCTTATTTATATTTCTAAAATGGATACACGATGCAGAGATGACTAAGATCATGAAACCTTGAATCTTTAACCAACTGCCTATCATCACCATAGATTCTTAAGCAATCTGAGCAGAAGGGACATCTGGCAAATGAACACTGCTTATAACTAACTGGAATTTTGGCTCTAAACTTCCAAGGAGCTGCCCCCCCACCCATTCTTAAGATTTGAACCACTGAACCACTGGGCCTCTGGTCTAAAGCCCCGAATAAAAGCAACAAAACGTCTTCTTAAAGATCCAAAGTCCAGATTATAGTTTTCCATAGTGACAAGAGATCAAAAAGGATTCATTCAAATGAAATTGTCCCAAGGGGAAAAAAGTTGATCTCTCTCTCTCAGGAAGCCACAGACACTGAGGATAAAGATATGGGCTTTGGAGTCAACTTTGACATGAGTTCAGATCCTGATTTTGCCACCTACTTGTTGGAGGGCATTTTTCAGGATGGGTTGTCTTTTAAGTCTCAGTTTCCTCATTAGGACAACGGAGATAATTAATATCTTCCCAGAACTATGGTGAACAGTAAATGAGATCATCTATGTAATACATTTAATGCATGTGAAGTGCTAGCTATAATCATTACTAAAGGCTACAACAACTGGCCCAAATTGCTCATATTAGGCCTTTTAACTCATGAAGCCCACACCAATTTCTACTGGAACTTCCAAGAGCAAGAATGCCCTCCCACGTAGGAAGTATCCAAAGACCTTTTCTCACCAGCCACATGAAGGACAAATTCTCCACAGGGCAAACCAAAGAGCACTCTCATATCAGCCAGACATATTAACCTAGAAGTTACAAACTGGTGGATTCCATGCCGGATTCTGCGCCTCATGAGTTTTCATTGGTCTTGACAATATTTTTAAAAATTTAGAATTTGTGGGCGCCTGGGTGACTCAGTGGGTTAAGCCGCTGCTTTCGGCTCAGGTCGTGATCTCAGGGTCCTGGGATCCAGGCCCGCATCGGGCTCTCTGCTCGGCAGGGAGCCTGCTTCCTCCTCTCTCTCTGCCTGCCTCTCTGCCTGCTTGTGATCTTACTCTGTCAAATAAATAAATAAAATCTAAAAAAAAAAAATTTAGAATTTGTTGCATTAAAAATCCAAAGATGTTCTTTAAAAATCCAAATTTCTGAGTTGAAAAATTAGAAGACCAGGCAATATTATGCCTTAATCTTCCCATGAATAGAGTGTCTATATACCATATTTTACAAACTGGAGCACTTCTGAGAGTGAGAGGAGGTTCTGATAATACTTATGCCTGAACAACAGTCTTTAAGTGAAACTGCTTGATGCAAATAGGGATAATGGTTGGTCCCCTTACCCATTACCCCAGTGTTCTAGAGCTAAGTAGGAATGAATGCCTGCCTTCTGGCTCTCCCAGTTAGCCCCCACCTCTAAGGTTTTGAATTTTCAACCTCCATTTTAATACCTTTGTATATCATGCCCAGTAATTGGCCCTTTGTCACCACAATCAAACATCCCTGATCTGGGCTTCTATCATCTTCCTTCTCTAAGAAGGAAGGAGTATGGAATGAGTCATCAATCAATGCAGATGCTAGACTTCATTCACGAGCTATCAGGGATTCTTAAAGAATTTCCAACAGCATAGTAACACCTATGTAATGTCATTAATACTTTGTCAACATCCAATGTCTTATTAATTAGTCCTTCTCTGCATCTATAGGTCATATATCATTGGGTTATGTCATATATGTCACAATAATTTACAGACATTGTAAGATTCTTTTTTTTTTTTTTTTTACATTGTAAGATTCTTGAAGTGCCCTCTGAATCATAAAAGGATTGGTTTAAGAGGAACACAAACTAATTCTTTGAAAATTCTGAATTTTTAAGAAGTCCCCATCCAATGACTGGATTATGTTCCAAAAGTTTGCTTGTAAGTTTAGCATAAAGAATCAAAAGACATATTCTTATAAAATAATGCTGTCACCTTTCTACTCCACACATGTACACCCCAAGTAAAATGAATTATATATATTATAAAATAAATACACTGTAGTGTATCTAAAGATTAGTACTGGATACTAATCTATCCCTGGGTATTGGTAGTTTGAATTCTGTATGTAAGAGGAAGTATCTTCTAATAATTCTTTTTTTTTTTAATTTGTAAGTACTCGCTCTTTAGAAATTCTGAACCAAGGCCAGTGGTGGGAGAAGTAATTTATTGAGGTGGTTTCTCTTCTGCTCATTTATATGTGCAAAATGTTTATTCATGTAGCATTTGTAAAATAAGCATAATACATATAATAAATGTCAAAGTTCTCTATTACCTAGAATATTTGATGTACAGAAATATAGAAAAAATGTCATTCCTTGACCAAAGTAGATTATTTGAAACTTACAGTATGGGATAGGATTGTTTAGAGCTGGTGGGTGAGTTGGAAAGCATCCTGCTTGAAGAGATAGGCGACCTTGTTTTGAGTTCAATCTCTGCTATTAACTGATTGTGCAACTTTGGGTAAAATAGCTTACCCTCACTGAGATACAGCTTTCTTATCAGAAATCTGAATAAGAATGATAAAAATAATTTATATTTCACAGACTTGTTTTGAAGATAAATTGAGGTAACCTATGTGATAGAGCTTCGTATGCTGTGAAATGCTGTGAAAGAATAAATAGGAAAGTGAATGAACATCTTTTAAGCTCTTATTATGAATGAAGAAATGTGATGAAATTGCTATAATTAACTAGCTACCAATACTAATTGCAGTGGCAGCAGTGGTATCATTGCAATTGCCCCTCTAAATCTTCCTCTTGTTAGATACAAATGAAAAGACCAGATCATCTCTTCCACTCTAAGCAGAAACCAGTCTCCTCCTACTGAAAATACTCACTGAACAGCAGGCTTGTAAACATCCTGCCTTCTGATTTTAATGACAATATTACAATGGAGATGAGGCCACATCTTGGCCTACACCCCAGAGTAGGAGTGATATTGACTCATTGTGAATATTATGAAGAAGAAATACCTTCTTAAAGAGTTAGATAATGGCAACATTCAGCCAGACTTGGACTTCATATTTTTATGGGGCAGGGGGAGGAAATGGTCTTGGGTCGAACTAGAACCTATTAATGGTATTATTATTTGATTCCTAGAATTTACATGGTATTGTGTGTTGGTTTGCTGCAGATGCCATGACTAAGTGCCACAGACTGGATGGTTTAACAGAAATTTATTTTTTCACAATTCTGGAAGCTAAAAGTTTAAGATCGAGGTCTTGGTGTAGCTGGTTTCTTCTGAGGCTTCTTTCAGCTTGTAGATAGCTGTCTTCTCCCTGTGTCTTCACATGGTCTCCCTGGGTGTATTTACATGGTCTGTGTGTTTCTATGTCCTAATCTTCTCTTCCTTTTTTTTTTTTTTTTAAGACTTACTTATTTGAGAGAGAGAGTGAGCATGTGAGAATGGGGTGAGGGGGAGAGGGAGAGAAAGAATCCTGAGGCAGACTCCCCTCTGAGTTGGAGCCTGATGCAGGGCTTGAGCCCAGGACCCTGAGATCATGACCTGAGCTGAAATCAAGAGTTGGCCACTTAACCAACTGAGCCACCCAGACATCCTCTAATCTTCTCTTCTTATAGGAGTATCAGTCATATTGTATTAGGGCCCACACTAATGGCTTCATTTTTAACTTAGTACATTTTTAAAGACCTTATCTCCAAATATAGTCACCTTCTGAGGTATGAGGGGTTAGAACCTCAACATATGAATTTTGAGGGAATGCAATTCTGCCCATTATACCTTATAAGATAAATCAGTGATCTTTGTTCTCAAGAAATTTTCCCTGTGCCATGTCCTTTATCTTTTTCTTCTCCCTCCAGTCTTGTCCCACCCCCACTACCAAAACCACCTAGACCCTTCAGTTTCATAGCACTTCAAACACTATTTCATGAATATAACATTGCTACTGACATTGGCAGCTCCATTTCATTGACATGGTGTTCAAAAAAAGCTTGTGTAGATTAAAATACCAGTTCTTCATGAAACATCTTCAAAGAGTCTTTCTAGAAGACACTCTTCCTTGACCCACATTCTATGCTTCTACTTATTTTAGTATCTAAGTAATTCCAAGGTCTATATCAAGACTTCTTGTCGACTGGTCTGCTCATTTCCTTAGATTCTGGTTTCTTGATAAGCTTGTTTTATCTTTTAGTCATTCTTCCAGAATGGAATTCCTCCCCCCCCACCCCCACCCCTTGATTCTTAGTCATTACCCAGAAGGAAGTCATTAGAAGTGGGCTTGATCATGTTCTTCCAACTAAGCATATTTGTCTTCATCTATTCACACAAAAGATGCATGTTTCAAACCTTGTAGTGCGACTCAGGCTAACTCCTAAGTAAGCCAACTTACAGTCTTGATGCTTGTTTGCCACTCCATTTGTTCTCCACCCTGAATATACTAAGCTGATGGTTTCAGTGATGTTACATAACAGGGATTTCATCAGCTTTCTGGCTAGTGACATATATGGTTATGTTTGCGACCTCAGATACTCCAGGACCATGTAGCTCCCAGATAAAATTTAATTACACTGATGAGCATCCTAAAATGAATACGTCATCAAGCATAATAACAATGTCAAATCTATCATTGACAAAAGACACCAGTCCATCAGTGATAATCAATTAATATTTTCCAAGGTTTTTGAAACAAAAGACTTTATAGACATTTCCAGACACCAATAAGAGTTAATAGGATTATTAACTCACAGGACTAGTTTTTTCCCTTGTATTTTCTTCCTTCTAATTTAAGCCCCAGCTACTAAGATAATTTCAGAATAAAATAGTTTGTTTTTTGAATTTTTTAAAAAGATTTTTATTTATTTGTCAGAGAGAGAGAGAGCAAAGCAGGGGGAAGAGCAGGCAGAGGGAGAAGCAGATTTCTCACTAAGCAGGGAGCCTGATGCGGGGCTTGATCCCAGGACCCTGGGCCCATGACCTGAGCCAAAGGGAGATGCTTAGCCAACTGAGCTAGCTACACAGGTATTCCAGAAAAAAAAAATAGTTTAAATCCAGGTACCTAAATGATGAGATAATAACAGTTCTTCTGATGCTATAGAATGCAACCTCCTCTTAAATAAACTTAAAATGAGACTTTGCTGAAACAGGTTTGTAAAACTAAATATTTTTCAACTTTTACAAGCAGCCACTTCCCAATCCTCTGGCAAGCATGCCATAGGCAGCCACCCCTATATAAATATGCAGTTAGAAAGATAAACACTCATTAAAGTCCCTAGTGGTAGCATTGTTTCTCAGGGTTCAGCAATATTTGTTCAGTAAGTAGATAAAGAAAGAGATTAGCAATATTTCCATTGGGCTTTACTCCTTCCTAAAGCCAGCCAGCCCTCTCCCTAGGAGCATGGCAGTCATGTATGTGTGTGTGTGTGTGTGTGTGTGTGTGTTCCAGAATGTCTTAGGACAACTTTCTGCTTCAAGGACAAACCAAACTCCTCATTGGGTACATGCTAAGTCATTCATTTTTTTTTTAGGACATTAATTTTAGTAACTTAATAAGTCAGACTTCCAAAATAATAGGAGTAAATCTGTAGAACAAATTTCTTATTTAAACATGTCAGTATAGCTTAAATATTTACACATGAAACTAAAAATGAGTTGGGTGCGTGCTCTAATCTCATTTCATAGACTTACAGACTGTCTAAGGGCTTAATCTATCAGTTAGTGTAGAAAGAGCTCTCGTCTTGGTTCCAACTGAATTAAGCCAACGATTAACCATATGATCTTTGGGAAAGCTGGGCTGGGCTTACCTTACAAAATAAAGGAGAATGGAGAAGATGAGCTCTAATATCACTCTGACTCCAAAAATTTATGATATGCTCTTGGGGAAAATAGATCTCATCTTCCTATCTCAAAATGTTTTGGTGAGATTAAATGCCAGGATGTACTCCAAAGCGTCATGTTGACCATGGAATAGAATTCACAGGTGAGGAGTAGCTGTATTTGCTTTCTTAAATCAGGATTTGGCAGAATAAATGAAAGAAAAACAATAGTAGAAAATATTTGCCCCTCCACTTAGAGAAGGAAGGACATAATTTTAGATTCTAGAGTTATTTGTGGCTCTTTCAGATAGAGATTGGGTGAAGTAATTAAATTTGTCATGTGTTAATATGTTGGTTCTGAGCAACTAATGTAAAATCTTTGACAAACAAAGCAATATGGTTCTCTTATCTGATTAAAATTTTCAAAATGTTAACAAACTAATCTTTTCAAAAGATTAATTTAGTATTTGGGTATATGTTATTTTCTTTAAACTTGTTCATTGTTAATTAATTTCAAATACTTTTCCAGGGTCTGGGGATACAATGGTGAACAAAACAGGCAGTCACTTCCACCAGGGAGCTTAACTTCCAACATTCGTAAGGGAAAATAAAAATACATACTAATAACTATAGCAAATCAGTAGAGGGATAAGTGACATGGTAATATTTAAAACAAAGTGAGAATGATGGAGGAGTATCAAAGAAGGGAAATACTGTTTTCTATGGACTGGCCAGAGAATACGTCAATGATAGGGAACAACAGGAGACTGGAGGGAACAAAGAGGAAGTCATGTGGATACAGTCCAGGTAGAGGGAACAGCAAAGGCAAAAGCTCTATGCAAGAGGGACCTTGGGGTATCTGGGAAACAGCAAGAAGACCACAGTGGTTGAGTAAGAATAAAAGGAATGATTCCCAAGGAAATCCAAGGAAAGAGCAACTTACCGTCACCTTAACGTTGACTTTAAGTCCAGCAAAAACTCTCTTTAAAAAAAAAAAAAAAAAAGACTTTATTTATTTATGTATTCATTCATTCATTCATTCATTCATTTGAGAGAGAGAGAGAGAGAGCGCATCCACAAGCCGGGGTGGGGTGTGCAGAGGGAGAGAATCTCAAGCAGACTTCCTACTGAACACATAGCCTGACTTGAGGCAGGGCTCAATCCTAGGACTTGAGGCAGGGCTCAATCCTAGGACCCCAAGATCATGACCTGAGTCAAAACTAAGAGTCGGACACTTACCTGACTAAGCCACTCAGGCACTCAAGTCCAGCAGAAACTCTTTATTGAACTTCTTTTGTTTTGTGCCTCAGTGTTTCATTTGTAAACTGGGGATGATAATGGTACCTCATAGGCTT
This sequence comes from Neogale vison, assembly GCF_020171115.1. Classification (NCBI taxonomy): domain Eukaryota; kingdom Metazoa; phylum Chordata; class Mammalia; order Carnivora; family Mustelidae; genus Neogale; species Neogale vison. The sequence continues at coordinate 80,556,443 of NC_058092.1, read as the reverse complement.
GTGAGAACTAAATGACTTACTAAATATAAAGAATAATTAAGATAGCATCTACCACTGAGTAGACCATGGAAGGCTAGTTTTTATTACTGTTATCATCATCTCTTTATTCACAACAACATCAATAATTCAATTTTTTAAGCCAATAGTATTATTTTGTGTCAACCATTAATTATTGGGTGAGTTTCCTTACACATGTTCTTAGAACATTAGGTAAGGTCATGGTATGTGATGACTCAAGTGCAGAGGTTCATGTCATCAAATGTCTTACAGAGAACTTAAAATACATGGAAAAGAACTGGGGTATGAAATTTAATATGTTAATTTAGACATAAAATGAATATGATATATGCATATACTCACTGGAGTTTTTCTTTATTTTTTTCAGTCAATCTTAGTTTACTCTCTTGATGGCAACACAGAATTCTTGGATGTTTGCAATCTCTTTCACATTCATTTCCAGCATGTGGTCTGAACTGATTCCTTGTTTCTCAATTACAACCATCATGGAATCAAGATTAATAACCTGCTCGGTGAGTTTTGTACACTTTGGAATCTGGAGCCTTTGTACTCGTTGTGGCCTTTCTGGCTCTCTGTGGTTCTTTCTAAATGCTCCTGCAGTGAAGGTCAAGGACAACAGCAAAGACAGGGAACTTGCCTGACTTTGGGCCATCCCTACCTGCTTCCATTATTTCTTCTCTTCTCCCAGGGATTTAATCATGGTTGAGGAGAGTCTGGAAGTAGATTTATTTATTTATTTATTTATTTATTTATTTTTTAAAGATTTTATTTATTTATTTGAGAGAGAGAGAGACAGTGAGAGAGAGCATGAGCGAGGAGAAGGTCAGAGAGCGAAGCAGACTCCCCCATGGAGCTGGGAGCCTGATGTGGGACTCGATCCCGGGACTCCGGGATCACGCCCTGAGCCGAAGGCAGTCGTCCAACCAACTGAGCCACCCAGGCGTCCCTGGAAGTAGATTTAAAGTTCACTAATAAAACTCCTGTGCTTTGAACAATGCCTGGCATATTGGGGTACTCAATAGGTATTTGAGGAATAATTAAACATATGATAGGTCCAGTGGACCATGCTGCACTCTCCTAAAGAGACTGTCACTGAAGCATGACTGATAGGTAGAGCACCTGTCTACTGTACTATCCTGTGGAGCTGGAGTCCCACCTCCTCCTGCCACATGGAGTATCTGCCTACATTATCAGGCTCTTCAACTCAAGGCACAGGGAACCTGGGGCAGGCTTTACTTTTAAAAAGTGGCCATTGCACTTGGTTTCCCTAGTTTTAAGAGATTGAGAAGAGCTTATGGAGAGAGAAAGAAAGAAAAGAAAAGAAAGGGGAGAAGGGAAAGAAGGAAGGGAAGAAAGGGGGAGGAAGGTAGGAATAGAAGGAGGGGGGAAAGGAAGGGAGGGAGGGAGGGAGAAAAGAAAGAAAAAAGGAAAGAAAGAAGGAAGGAAAAGATATCCTGGAAAGATTTTTATTTCTGGCCTCACTGGTCATTCCCTCAACATTTCTCCAGAAAATACTTAGTAGGTGTCCCTACCGTATTGAACATAGACTAAAATAACATAACACCGTAGACCTGTATACAACCAAATAAAATACTTCATAAAAATCACAAGTGGCACAAAAATAGAATTCTATGTACCATATAATGTCAAATGGGAGGATTGATTTTCAGTGATGAGAACAGGAAAGCTTCAAGAGAAGAAGTGGTATTCTCTTTATCATGGAAAGAATGAAGAACATTTCAATCAGCAGAGTGATTATTTGTGATTAGTAAATACTAGAATATTAGCAATAATAGAATAATAGCAATATTATACCACCTGTCAGACAGTTTCATTATTAATCCAGCATCCAAATATGTCTCTGAATTTTTGTCTGTGATTCCTTGTGTCCCAAAACTGTGACTCTGAGCCACTTGAACCAAGAAACACAGGTAAGAACAAGTCAGTTTCTAAGACCATGAGCTGGGACACTTTCACAGTATTTGGTGGAGGTATTGTCTTTTTTTCCTTCTTTTCTTTACTGCACACATGAGAGATCTGTCCCAGATGACAGATTTTTGATGTTCATTCTTTCTCAGTTAATAATTGTATTTATTTTATTGCAGAAATGAATTACCATCTTTCTCTAAGAATGCTTTCAAGTATCATGTTTCTCCTGAATAATGATGAAAAGTGGAGACTATGACAGGTGTATATTTGAGAAAGATTTAAAGGGAGGATGAGATTGAGACTTTTTTTTTTCAAATTCCATTCCTACAATTTTGCCCATTTATTCAGCAAGTATTCATGAACCACCTGCTTTGTGTCAGCCTAGACGACAGAAAGAGGATTCCTGGCAGAGCCATTAAGTGTTACTAATTTATACTGTAACTATTCAATAGAAATGCCCTCCTTTTTTTTTTTTTTTTCATATATGATGTGTAATCCAACATCTAGTTAAGGCTTTAATTTTGGTTGTTCGTTTCCCCCAACAGCGTGGATGAGTCCTATTACTCAAGGAGCATTTGGTGGTTAAGAAGCAAGGAGCATAGTCAGGGCACATACATTCAACTAGTATTTACTGACCCGGGTACTATATATAAAATATAATGTTATGTGTAGTTTAGTTTTCTGAAAATGACAAACAGTAGAAGATAGAAGAAAGTAGGTGAGTTTTAAAGTTCAGCACACATGTATTTTTGTTCTGAAAAGGAGAAGGCAGGTGTGGGAAGAAGGCAGATAAAGCAAGTTGAATATCAGATTACCCACTGGGAGAAATTCAGTGCCCACCAAAGAAATATCTACTTAAACAAGGAGAGAGTATCTGCTACCTGCTGGACGATACAAAAGGTGACTCGTGCCTGAGGTTCGCTCCGCCTGTCGTGCCGCAAGCCCCACACTGTGGCTAATACGTCCTGCAATGTTGGGGACAGCCTGCCCGCTGGGGTGCTTCTAACCCGCGCTCCGCATGCTGGAGCCGGCAGCCGCCCCCACCTGCTGCTGACGCCGGAGCCCCGCCCCGCTCGGGCGCGCGGGCCAATGGGCTGGGCCCCAGGGGGCGGGCCGCGGCCGGGCGGGAGGTGCGAGGCCCGGGGGGCGGAGCGAACGGGGCAGGGCAAGCGCGGCGGCGCGGTGGTGGCCGAAGCTGCTGGGGCGGCGGCGGTGGCAGGTTGGCCCGGCGTCCGCGGGTCGTGGGGGATGGGGGCGGCGAGCTCCAGCCCTCGGCGGAGGCGGCGGCGGCCGTGAGTGTTGGGCGGGCGTCCGCGTCCGGGACGCAGGATGGAGCGCCGCGGTGAGTGTGGGGCTGCGGCGCTAGGTCCGGCTGCGGCGGCTGGGGCTCAGGGCTCGGGGCTCGCGGCTTGGGGCTCGCGGCTTGGGGCTCGGGGCAGGAGTGGTCCGCGGTGCTGCGGGCGGGTTGCCGTCTAGGGTGTGGGTGGCCCAGGCGGCGACCCCGAGCCTGGGGGGCGGCGGGCTGCGCTGGGGGTCGGACTCTTGTCCTCGGTGCTCCTGGTCGTCCGGGAGGGGTCCGACGGGGCGAACGGCGCCCGGGGTGCGGCAGGAGTGGAGGAACCGGGAAGGGCGCAAGCAGTCGCTGCGGGGACACTTCGGACCCCGGATGGGTGTCCTGAGTTACGCGACGCTGCGCGGCTGCCGCAGAGAGGCTCGCTGGACATACTTAAATCGCGTCCCAGGCTCCCCCCCCCACCCCCGTCTCGCGCCCCCCACCCAGGAGCGTCCTGCAGCCCTTCTTCCTTTCGTGCCCTTATCGCCTCCGTGCGAAGTTCGGGGTTCCTTTACTTCTTAACCTATTGGTCTCCTTCATTGGGACTTCACGTTCGTCTTCCTCGCTTGGGGATCTTTTTGGAAGTTTGGTGGCGGTTTCTGAAATTTCAGTCTGACAAATCGCAAAGGTGAGATAAAATAACAGACATCTCTCGTATTCCATATCTACCTTTTCTTATCACACTTATGTCACCTAGGCCCAGGCTGTTTATTATTTGGAGAGGTGGGGGAAGAACTGTAGGTAGAAAAACACTTTCTCTTTCTGAGTGCCCCTATTCCTGCTTCTCTGTCACTCTCCACACCGCTCCCTTCTCCCTACTCCTGTTTTCCCCCCAGTAACTGTCCCTTCACCACCACCCCCTCCGTACAAGGTCTATCTCGCTTTTTCACCACAACCACTCTTTACAGACAAGGGTGAGGCGTTTTTTGGTTTATTTATTATTATTATTATTATTATTATTATTATTTTTACCACTACCCCTTTATACATTGGGGTTTGGGGATTTTTTTGATGTCCTCAGTCTTCTAATGTTGGATATTTGGGGATAGTTAAGTGTTTGGTGAAATTTCCAAGACCGTGATGGAGCCAAAATTGCCATCGAGCTTTTGTTTCTCATTTCTCTTTTCCTTTCCCCTTTTAGTGGGAATTAGCTTTGTATCTTCATTCCATTTGTGAAAGGGGTTTTCTCTTCAGGAAAAAGAATTCATGAGTAAAGAAGTCAGAACAAATTATGAGAATCTTGGAGATTTAGATTCCTTTCTTCAGAGATTTCTTTAAGCAGTTTGTCAGAAATGCATAATTAAAAAATGCTCCCTGATTGTAGGAACAGTGCAAGTGAAGAGCCCTGATGCCTAAAATTCATTAACTTTATTGTATGAATAGCTCTGGTCACCTGATTCTGAGAGGGATTTGAGAGTGAACTTGGAGGAAAGTAAAGTAGGCCTGGGTAAAAAACGTTTCAGTCCCCAAATCTGTAGGAATTAGAACTTTGGCTGAGATGGAGACAGCACTGTTCAGCAAATCTGTGGTGGCTGGTCTTTCCCACTCTTCCCAGCTGCCTAAAATAGAACATCCACCTATATCATCGGTGCCTTCACTTCCCAGCTGTAGAAGCCCTTGACCTAGGAATGTGGGCTTCTACAACCACTGTTGTTGGTCCCAGGAGTGAGCACTATGTTGAACAAAGCTCACACCCAGAAGTCCTGCTGGAAGGGTTTGCATATCTGTGCCATTGGTGATTCATTCAGCAGTCACCCAAATACATCAGTTTCATCCCACTGTAGATTAGACCAGGGTCCTGTGGAAGCTTTCATAGGTAATTACAAATTGATGGGGCCCAAGGCATAATATATTGGGTTACCCAAGAAAAGTATATTGAATGTCCTATAGGAAAGCAGAGGGATGATTTATTTTCTGTGAAGGGAATGAAAAGGCTTCTTGGAAGAAATGATGTTGTGTGTGAGATTGAAATTAAGAGAATAATTTCAGTAAGCACAGAAGGCAGAAAGGCCCTTCTGGACAGAATTGCTTGTTATCTCTAATGCATACCAGGATATTAGTGATCAGCTTCTGTGATTCTGCTTTGAAGGCTATTTTGTTTGTTTTTAGTTTGCTACCTCAGCTTCAGATGATGATGAGCCACAATACATACGAACACGTTAATGTGTAAAGAAACAAGGAGGTTTAAAAGGAGGGTCAGGAACACGTTTTGGTACATGAGGATTTTTGTGGAGTGTTTACCTTTCCTTCTTTGTCTTTATTATTACTCTGATAAACAAAAGAGCCATTTGCTTATACTGTCTCCTTAGATAAGAATTCTTCTTTTTCTTAGAAAATGTTTCAATATTTGTCATTGAGAAAGTTTTTAAATACCATAGTCTTCCTTCCCAAGGAGGGAGATGGAAAATAGTTTGACAAGTATTAAGGAAGGGAATCAGTTGAGTTTGAAGGACTACTCAAATGTAACATTCTATAATTTTATAATTTATTTATTTAATATTCATTGACCACTAGCATGCTATCAGATTTTTATACACTTTGAGTGAGTTTAGACAAACGTGTACACCCATGTAATCACCTCTGTAATCAAGATCTTAAAACACTGCCATCGCTCCAAAAAGTTCCATCATGCTCGTTTGGAACTCCCTCACCCTCACCCCAAAACTCCTGTCCCCAGGCAACCAGTCATGCTTTTTGTTACTAAAGATTAGTTTCATCATCTTCTAGAATTCATGTAAATGGAATTATATAGTATATATTCTTTTGTGCCTGGCTTCTTTCATTTAACATAATGCTTTTGAGAATCATTTATGATTTTTGCTATATCATGGCTATCTGTTGTTAAATACTATTCCGTTGTAAGGCTATATCATAATTTGTTTATGCATTCATCTGTTGATAGACAGATGGTCTTTCTCCAGTTTTCTCCAGTTTTTGACTATCATGGAAAACAGTTGCTGTGCACATTTATGTGCAAGTTTTTGGATGAATGTATGTTTTCATTTCTGCTGGGTTGTATGGTAAATGGGTTTAATTGTATAAGAAACCGCCAGCCTGTTTTCCAAAGTGGTACCTCGTTAGCAGCACCGTGTGAGAGTTTTAGTTGCTGTACCTCCTACCCAAAGTTTGGTAGTTAAGTCTAGCTAAAATTAAGAATTCTAGTAGACATTTAGTGGTATCTCATTGTGGTTTAAATTTGCATTTCCCTGATACTAATGATGTTGAACACTATTTCATGTACTTATTACCCATTTGTGTATTTTCTTTTGTGAAGTTTCTATTCAAATATTTTACTCATTAATTTATTGGGTTGTTTGTTTCTTATTGAGTTTTAACAGTTTTTAATATAATTTGGATGCAATTCCTTTGTCAGGTATTTTCTCCCAATATGTCACTTGTCTTTCACTTCTTAAGTTGTTTTTCAAAGAGCAGAAGTTCTAAATATTAATGACATCCAGATTACCAGTGTTTTTCTTTTGTGGTTGTTGCTTATTGTGTCTGTCTGATTTTCTCCCATATTTTCTTTAAAAGAGGAATGCTCAAACATTTTCTTAAGGGACTAGAATGTAAATATTTTAGGCTTATAGATTATACACCTCAACATTCAACTCTGCTGTTGTAGTTCAAAAGCAATTATTGACAGTACATAAACATTAGAAATGACCGTGTTCCCCCAAAAACTTTTATTTATAAAAACAGGCAGCTGCCCTCTCTGAATACTAAATTTAAAAGGCTGATAGACTTAGGTCATATTTTAAGTCTCTGATACATGTTGAGTTTAATTTAAGGTATGCTGTGACTTAAGCACCCAGGATCATTTGTTTCTCATATAGATATCAAGTTATTTCAGTATCATTTATTGAAGAGACTATCTTTTCTCCCATTGAATACTTTGATACCTCTTGAAAATCAATTGACTATATATATGTAGTTCTTTTTCTGGACTCTATTCTATTATGTTGATGTGTGTCTCTGTATCAGTGTCATGCTATTTTGACTACTGTAGCTCTGTAGTTAAGTCTTGAATTCAGGCAGTGTAAGTCCTCAAACTTTATACTTTTTCAATATTGTTTTGGCTGTTCCAGTTCTTTTATGTAATCATATACATGTTAGACCCAGCCTGTCAATTTCTATAAAAAAGCCAGGAGGAATATTGTTTGGGTTTGCTTCAAGGTATATATAAATTTGAGAGAAATAAAAGTTTTAACATTGTTGAGTCTTCCAATCCATGAACATGGTATTCTTGTTGATTTATTCACTTCTTTAATTTCTTGCATTAGTATTTTATAGTTTTAAATTTTGGATCTTGGATGTGTTTTATTAAATTTATTCCTAAAAAATCTTGTTTTTTGATGTTACTGTAAATGCTATTAGTTTCTGAAATTTTATTGTCCAATTGTTTGTTGCTAGTATATAGAAATAAAATTGAGGTATATTGACTTTATCTTCTGTGACCTTGTAATATTAATTTATGAGTTGCAGTAGCTTGTTTATAGGTTCCTTAGGATTTTCTAGGTAAACAAACATGTCAACTTAGAATAAAATGTTTTACTTTTTCCTTTTCAATCTGAATGTGTTTCATTTTTGTCTTGTTCTATTGTACTGGCAGATACCTTCAGTAACAATATGAATCCTTAAGAGGAAAACATGGTCCTTCATCATAGTGTTAGCTGTAGATTTTTTGTAGATGCCTTTTATCAGGCATCTGAAATTATTTTCTGTGCTGACTGCTTTAATCATGAATAGATGTGGAGTTTTGTCAGATGGTTTTCCTCTACTGAATATTAAAACAAGCTTGCATTCCTGGAACAAACCCTTCTTGGTCATAATGGATTATCCTTTTTTTTATGTATTGATTTGACTTACTAACACCATGTTAACAAATTTGGCCTGAAGTTTTCTTGTAATGTCTTTGTCTGATTTTGTTATCAGGGTAATGTTGATCTCACAGAATGAGTTGGGAAGTGTTTCTGCCTCCTTCTGTTTCTCCTCTATTTTCTGAGAGTTTTTGTGGGATTATTTTAACTGTTCAATAGATTTCATCATTAAGCTCATCTGGGTCTGCAGTTTTCTTTGTAGACATTTTAAATTATGAATTCAATTTCTTTAATACATGTGAGGCTATTCAGATTTTCTGTTTCTTTTGTTAGACTTGGTTATTTGTGTCTTTCTAGGAATTTTCCCATTTCATCTGAGTTGTTGAACTGGCAAATTTTTGTAACATTCCTATTACCCTTTTAATATCTCTAGGGTCTGTACTCATAGTTCTTCTTTCACTCATGATTTTAGTAATTTGCATTTTCTCCCTTTATTTTTTAATTAGTCTAGCTAGATACTTATCTGCTTACTTGCTCTTTTCAAAAAACCATTTTTTAGTTACATTGCTTTTTCTCTCTTGTCTGTTTTCAATAGATTTCTACTCTTACCAATATTCCTTTCTTTTACTTAGTGTGGGTTTAGTTTGCTTTTTACTTTCTAGCTTCTTAAAGTGGAAGTTTAGATCATTGATTTTAGAAATTTTATTTTTAAAAGCATCTAACCACTGCATATTTATCTAATCACTGCTTTTAATATGTAACTTACCCAGTTTGAAATGCTATGTTCTCATTTTCATTCAGTTCAAAATACTATCTAAAAGTATATTTTGTAATTTCCAATTATTTGGGGATATCCCTATTATTTACTGTTATTAATTCCAAATTTAATTTTGTTTGGGTCAGAGAATATAACCTATATGATTTCAGTCCCCTTAAATTTATTGGGACTTGTCAAATGGTCCCATGTATGGTCTGACTTAGTGAATATTTTATGTGCATTTGAATAGAACACATACCCTGCTGTTGTTGGGTGGTTATTTATGTCTATCAGGTCAAGTTGGTTGATAGTATTGTTCAACTTTATATATCCTTACAGATTGTCTATCAGTTTATGAAAGAGGAATGTTGAAATCTTAACTGTCATTGGGATTTCTGTTTTTCCCCACATTTCTGTCAGTTTTGCCTCATGTATTCTGGAGCTCTTTTTAGTTGCAGAAATTTGTAGGATTATGTCTTTATGATTAATTGATTTTTTTTAGGTGCAAAAATTTGTAGGATTATGTCTTTATGACTAATTGATTCTTAAGAAGTTTTTTTTTTTTTTTAAGATTTTATTTATTTATCAGAGAGAGAGGGGGAGAGAGCAAGCACAGGCAGACAGAATGGCAGGCAGAGGCAGAGGGAGAAGCAGGCTCCCTGCCGAGCAAGGAGCCCGATGTGGGACTCGATCCCAGGACGCTGGGATCATGACCTGAGCCGAAGGCAGCTGCTTAACTAACTGAGCCACCCAGGCGTCCCTGACTAATTGATTCTTTATCATTATGATATTCAATCCCTGGTTAAACTCCTTTTCTACTATAATAGAGTTACTTCTTTCTTTTGATTTGCATGATGTATCTTTTTCTGTTGTTTTGCTTTCAATTTATTTCAAGTCTATTTCTTATAGGCAGTATGTGGTTGGTTTTTATTTTTCTATTCATTTTTATAATCTCTGCATTTTTATAGGGGTGTTTAGAGTATTTATATTTAGTGTAATTATTGCTATGATTGGGCTTAGGTTTATCCTCTCACTTTTTGTTTTTAATCTGTCTCATCTGTTTGGTTTTTTTTTTCCTCTGTTTTTATTCTTGTCCTGCCTTCTTTTGGATTATTTCTTTAAAATTCCACATATGTTCTCTGTTGGCTTCCTAAGTGTATATATAAGGGTTTTAACATACATTTTTAGCTTCCTCTTATTATTTTTTCTTCATATGATATATACCTTCAAACAATATTATGCTATTTTATATAATGTACGAACCTTATTGTATAGTTTCATTTCCTTCCTGTGTGCTATTGTCATACGTTTTACTTATGTATATGTTGTGAATGACACAACACATCATTATTACTTTTGTTTTAAATATGAATTTTTTAAGTTGATAGGATTTAAAGATTCTTCTAAAGCTTCTTTGGGGTGAAGCCAGAATACCATATTTGTTAGCTCTGACTTAGACATGCTGTTTTGGGACCTCTTCTTCAGTGTTCATCAGGTCTCTCAACTCTGGCTGATGAAAACTCAGAAGTCTTTCAGCCCTGTGGGAGCCCTGGGAATTGTTCAGTTACAGTTCTCTGGAAATTCTTTGCCTATCCCTGGTGGGATTTCATCCACACATTTGTGGCTTTGTATTCAGCAAGAGAATTAAGGAATTGCCTGTGCAAATTTCTGGAGCTCATCCTTTGCCTACCTCCTTCGTCTTTGGTACTTTGTCCTACAGATTTCAGCTGCCCCAGTCTGCTCTGCTTGTCTTTTTACTTCCTGTGCCATGGTCTAGAATGTGCCTCCAGGCAGAAAGTTGGGGCAGTTGAAGGCCTACCTCATTTGTTTGTGTGATCCCATACCTCAAGGATCATAGTTCTATGCTGTCTGTAGTCCAGTTCTGAAAAGAATATAGTGGAAGGGCAAGTCTGGGCTCATTTCTGTGCTTGATGTATCTAAAAATTTAAGCCTTTTTTAATCTAAAGTTTTTTTCTATCTTTTTCCTTGTAATTTATTTTAAAAATTGTGTTATTTGCTCTACAAAATGACCCACAGTCTAGATTTTGCTGGGTGCATCCTGTGATATAATTTAGCATGTTCCTGTAGTTTACATATTGCTTAGAAAGTAGTATTTAGGCCTAGAGCAGAATTTCTCAACTTTGACTTTATTTCTCAAACTTGACACTATTTGGGCCTGATAACTCTGCTAGGAATGGTGGTATTTAGGCTTAGTTGCGGGGGGGGGGGGAGGTGGGGGAGGGGTGGGCAGGTGCTCTCCTGTGCAAGTAGGATGTTTTAGCAGCATCCCTGTCCTCTACCCACTAGATGTCAGTACAACCCCCTCCCCAGTTGTGACAACCAAAAATATCTCCAGAAATTTTAGAATGTTTTTAGATCCATGTTCTGTTATGGAAAGTAGCCTACCTAAACCACAGAAACAACTTCAAGAATATGAAGGTATCTACCTAGCAAAAATAACAATGTTGGCTAGTTAACACTGCAGAGAATACATGAAAAAGATTTTTAACAAGCAATTGGAGGCTTTATAGAACAGTTGACTCAAGAGCAACATTATAGGGGGTGTTAGTTTCTGTTTCAGAAGGAAAAAATAATAAGAGGATAATGTAAATTGGTAAAAACAGTTCATTTTCAATTATATGTTGCTTTCATAAATTTTTTTTCTGCAACTCATTGAATGTTTTAAGATGTTGGACTTCTACAATAGATACACAGATGGGTTAATTTTTTTTTCTTTTTGGTAGCATTTTACAATTTAATTATAAACTAAGAATTCTGAACTTCCAGAAAGATATTATTTATGTGATATAAAATTACTTAAAACAAAATGCAAGTTGGGAGAATTAATAAAATAACCCTTTTAATTTTAAGGTGAACTACCATTTTTTCAAATGTTTCCAAATGTCATTATCCTCCTTACAAAGGAACAAGCATGGAGAAGATGAAAGGTAATTAATGTATTTTTAAAAAATGTAAAAGGATTGAGATTGAGAGACTTCTCAAAAATTTCCCTCAGATAACCTTACTTATAGTTTAACTAACATTCATCGAAGACCCACCCTCTGTCAGGTTCTATGCATGATAGTTATGTTTTGAGATGGTGTAGAGGTAGATCTGGTGGGAAGGGCTTGAGATTAACCCAGAATAGATCTGAGGAGCGGACTTTCCTCTTGCGAGTGCCCTCAGGATTGCCCTGCCCCTACCCTTATTGGCCTTGAGAATTCTTTCCTCTTTCCCCATTGATGTCCTTTAGTTTAGTCACCAGTGGTTTCCATGGTGAGTATCCATGGAGTATCATTCTCCTCCAGTGGAGTTTGAAGATGGTTGGTATCTTCATCATTTCTAGTGCTTTTGAACTTGGTATGGTTATGTTTAAGATTTAATGGATATGTTTTTTAAAAATTAAGTCTGCAAAAATAATTTTAGAGTTCAGTAATCAGGGAGCCTGGGGTTCTTATATTTATCTTTTTTCATGTAACAACATACGGGCCTGAATGACTTCACTTCCTTAGAACTGGGAGAGGTGTCCCTCTTCCCTTTCTCTGTCAATGGGTAGTCTCAATCTCTTTCTCCCTATCACTTTTTATCTCTCTTCTCTTTACTGTCTCATCTTATTTTTGCCTGCACTTGTCTCTGCATCTTTTTCTCTCTGCCTTTCTCTCTTCTCCACAATTGCTTCTCACCTTCTCACGTCTTGGTCTCTCTTTCTCCATTTTTTCTTTCCCTTCCTCCTGTGTGCTCCTTACTGTTTCTATCATCCTATTACCTTATCCCCACATACCCTTTCTTCCCAACAGGACCTTATTCAAGACATTGTCTGTGACATTGCAAGCTCCACCTCAACAAGGAACACAATCGTCCTTATTAAGGGAATGGTAGATAAGATAGCACAAAGTAATTTATATCATTTAAAATAGATGTAAGGGGATGTTTGAGGTTGCATGAGTACCTCACATTTCTTCTCCAAAGTCTTATGATTTAATCAGGGTTGCACTGCTTCATTCAGTCCCCTTTTGGCCTGGGGACTCCTGACCTCTCCTCTTACTATTTTGTTCCTGTGTAAGGCATCAACTTCTGCGATGGTGCATTTTTCTTTTTAGGTATGCTTAGAAGGATAGTTTGGTTTTGACATTTCCGGAGTATCTGTGACATGTCCTTGGTACTGTTGTTTTTGGGGTTTGAAGGGGTAAATGTGTATAGGTTGAGTTTGAAAAATCCAGTTTGCAGCTCAAGTAGCCAAGTAGCTGAGCATTTTCATATTTATCTTTCCCAAGTAGCATCTGAGGGACCACATTTGTTTTATTTCACTAACATTGTTTTTCATGTAAGGATTCAAAGATGTTCCTCTTCTCTTTGTCAATTAGTTTCTCCTTTTCTCACTACTTGTTGGCTTTATCAGGCTCATTATTTTTTTCTGTAAGTAGGTAGTCTCTCCCTTCTCTCTTTTTATTTCTCATTCCTGTTTTCTCTGTCATCACCTTTTTCTGCCTTCCTTGATTTTGCCTCCTGCTATGTCTGCACCCCTATTCTCTTTCTCCTTTTCCTCTTCACACTCTCCTGTGTCTTTTTCTGCTTTCTCTCATGGTGATAATTTTTCTGTCTTCACCATTACCCACAGTCTCCTGCCCCATGTGCCCTCTGTTTCTCCATCAGGTTTTTCTCAGTGTTCCAACACAGACACAAAGGACGTTGCTTGTTCCAGTGTGTAGTATGATATGGAGGCTTACGTGCTTTGGGCCCCTGATGCTTTCCTTAATTGTTCCATCCTTCTCAGACATTTTTCTCATTCTGAGTGAGTTTTGAGAGAGAAGCTTAAGAAAGTAATATAGGTCTAAGTGGGAAATACTACCCGCTACAGAGGGAAGTTGAGCCAGGCCTGTGTTACACTTTGCCGGTATGAGGTCTTGTTTTTGTTTTTGTTTTTGTTTTCTTAAAGGCCTTGATGAGGGAGGAACAGGTGATCAAAAGAAGTACCTCATAAGAAATGTAGATTGCTCATTTGAGAAACCTCTGTTAGCCAGATGAAGTCATCAGGCGATTCGTGCCTGAGGTTGGCTCCGCCTGTCGTGCCTCGAGCCCCACACTGTGGCTAACACGTCCTGCAATGTTGGGGACAGCCTGCCCGCTGGAGTGCCTCTGACAACCCGCGCTCCGCGTGTTGGAGCCGGCAGCCGCCCCCACCTGCGGCCTGAGGCCGGAGCCCCGCCCCGCTCGGGCGCGCGGGCCAATGGGCTGGGCCCCAGGGGGCGGGCCGCGGCCGGGCGGGAGGCGCGAGGCCGGGGGGCGGAGCGAACGGGGCGGCGCGGTGGTGGCCGGAGCTGCTGGGGCGGCGGCGGTGGTGGCGGTGGCGGCTTGACCCGGCGTCCGCGGGTCGTGGGGGATGGGGGCGGCGAGCTCCAGCCCTCGGCAGAGGCGGCCGCGGCCGTGAGTGTTGGGCGGGCGTCCGCGTCCGGGACGCAGGATGGAGCGCCGCGGTGAGTGTGGGGCTGCGGCGGCTGGGGCTCGGGGCTGGGGTGGTCCGCGGTTCGGCGGGCGGGTTGCGGTCTAGGGTGTGGGTGGCCCATGCGGCGACCCCGAGCCGGGGCGGCGGCGGGCTGCGCTGGGGGTCGGGCTCCTGTCCTCCGTGCTCCTGGTGGTCCGGGAGCGGTCTGAGGGGGCGAACTGCGCGCCTGGCGGCCGCGAGCGCCTTCCCCAAACAAATGACGATTAAAATTAAAGCAAACAAGTAACAAGTCCCACCGTCCACGTACTGTTCTAAAACTGCTCCACATTTTAACTTCTTTAACCCTCGCAACGGGTCCGTGATTATTTAAGTTATTTTTTACACGGGGAAGATGAGGTTAACCTGCTGGAGCACACAGGCAGGTAATTGTCAGAGTTCGGGTTTAAACTGAGGCTCCTGTGTGCTCTTGACCGCTAGCGAGTCCAGTCTTAGCTCTGACCCGCCCCACTCCCACCTGTCCTGACTGCAGTCTTCACTTCAGCTGGGTTCCATTCCGGAGACGTTTTAGAATTTCCGTGGTGCGTTGTTCTCCTCGCCTCTCTCTTTTGGGCTGAGGAGGAGCTCTTTCGTTCCGAGGCCTCAGTGTCACTGGTTTTCCCAATTGCGTGGTGGATGTGTTTGGGGCTTGACTGTTAGATTTCATTTTAATGGGTGAGCTCAAGAACCCTAGTGACTGAGCCTCTTGTCTCCATGTTAATCTTATTCTACTCTCTTTGGCAAGAAGGAATTGGCCTCGCACCCTTTGTTGGGGGGCGGGCAGGACTGTTAGCTGCTAAAGGCAGGAGCTGGGCGCCCGTTCCCCTTTTTCCACCTGTCTTGGTGACCGTATCACTCCTCTGGCACTATCCATGTACGCTGCCCTTTTTGGTTGCTCCGTTTCCCTACTCGGTATTTAAATACGGGGATGGGGAGCGTGCTCTTTGGCATGGGGTAGTTTTGGCTGGTCAAGAGAGAGCCCTGCCTGCCAGGAATGCTAGACATTCTGGAGGCGTGGGAGGTTGGGCAGCTTCCTCTTTTTTAAACGTGCTAGGTTCTAAGTGCACAGGAATGAAGTGTATGTGCACTGCGTGCCTTTCTTTAGAAATTACAATTATTTGCATATTATTGATAAAACTTTTTGACTTGCCCGTGTGCTGTTTTTGTAGGGAGAGCTTTACAAAACTATAATCAAAGACCTCCAGGATTAATTTTTCTGATTTTTTAAAAGAGTCTTTAAGTAGATTCTTACCAAATCAGAAATTGTGCTGAAATAGATTTCTGAAATATCTGGCAATTTTTCTTGAGGTAGGAATAGTTAGATGGGAACTATTAAGTAGATATCTGGGGCAGTTTTAAAAACTTTAATTAGCCTAGTGCCTAAAATGAAAGTACTTATATAATGATGTGTTTGGGGGAGGATATGCATGTAGCATGGGACGTTTGATTAACACAGGCTACTCAAGTCTTGGGAGAGTCACGTTACAGAGTATTGGGAAGTTAGTGTTCACATTTCTAATGCACATATTACTTAGAATTAAAAACATATAGAGAAAGTAGTTTTGTGTAGTAATATTCTTTTACCTACAAAGTTCTTTGCTAAGTGGATAAAACACATTTTTAATGTTGATGGTTTGGAGTTGGAAGAGATGCATGAGATTTTGGAGAGTTTCACAAATATTTTGCTCAATGATCTGTTTGCATGGTTCAAACTTCACTTGGAAGCCATTTAGTAGGTTTCCATGAAGCCAGCTAAGTTTCTGGAATTGTTTCCAGTGTTGTATTTCTTGCTCACAATCTACAGATATATTGTGGTATAGCCACATCTTGTTCATTACCTAAGTGTATTTAACAAAAAACAATCTCTCACAGTAAAGCACAGCTAATATAATGGTTAAGTTACTGAGTCTTCATAACGAACCAGGCACAATGTTAAGTGCTTTCCATATTATTACCTCATTTAATTAAATTGCCAGTTGCAATATGTTAGTAACTACATTTTACATTAACACCAACTAGAGTTTGGGACACAGGAAGGTAGTGTGGATGATCTGGGAAAGTGTATATTCTCCAAATTTTCCTCTATTATAGTTCAGTTTTTTGAAAACTTGGATTAATTTTGTTATTTAAAATTTTTTTCAGCTGTCGTGTTTCCTTTTTCATTTCCAGTAGGAAAAATAGTTAAGTATATATAACAAAGTTAGTACATTACTCACAATAATGCAGACTAGAGATAGAGTATAATCCTTTCTAGTTCCCCCCCCCACCACTGTTCACGTTTTGTTTGCTTATAGATTTTCTTAGTCTTGAGTAAAAATGTTTAGGCATTTTTGAAATACTTGTTACAACTTTGGGTTACTAATTTGACACTATGAAGATGGTAAAATAGGTGAATTGCTTAGATAAGTGAATTGTTTTATTTGAAACTTATGATACACATTTTTAATAACCATCTTTTTTCCAGTGACAGTGACCAGTGATCTAATTTACTAAACTAAAAGCTGTCAAAATTAATCAGAGTGACTTTAATTAAGCTGCAAAAGTGTTAAGTTAGGAATAGTCTTCTCAATGAGTGATTTGTAAAAGAACTGCCCAAATAAGTTTAGTGTTTTGTTTTTATTGTTGGTGGGGAGACTTAGGTATAATAATTGTACTAAAAAATTGTCCTGGGCTCATTTTAGAACTTATCTACATATTTAAGGATTAATGTTAGATAGGTTTGGAACTAGCTTAAATGTAGAAATTACATTTTCAGAAATAATTTGTGATTAACAAAAATATTTAATAAAGCAGCACTGAAAGCTATTGGAGAAGTAGAGAAGTCTTGTCAGAAGTAGAGAAACAAGAACAGAAATCCAACTTTGATTCCAGTTTTATGCAGTCTTGCCTTTATCATCTTTATAGACTTGTTTTTTTCTTTTTCTTCTTTTATATTGTTTTATAGACAGATTTCTTGAAAACCCATATATATTTTCCATTTAAAACAGAGCAACAATCCAAAGTTAACCTTTTTTGTTTCTGTAAACATTAATTGCAACTTTACAACCTTGTAAGCTTAGTGTTCATTCTGTAGATTCATTTACTCTGCAAATAGTTTTGAGTAGTTCTTCCCTTCTGTGCCAAGCACTGTGCTGTAGCAGGGAACACATGGTTAGCAAACTGACATGGTCTTGATTTCCTTGGGATTATAATCTAGATAGGAAAACATGAATCATCTATTTGAACTTTGAAAGGTGCATTGATGAAAAGTATAAGATGCTGTAATGCATCTAACAGGAGATTCTGTTCTAGTTTGGTTACAGGGGCATGATGGTCCAGGAAGATTTCTTTGAGGAAGTAATCTTTGAGTTGAGGTCAGAATTAGTAAACAAAGGGGAAGGAGTAGTCCAGGCAAGTGGAACTGTATATAGACAGGACCCTGAATCAAATGTTTTTCTAGTTGTAGGTCCATGACCCATTACGAGTATGAAACCATTCTGATGGGCTGCAAGCCGCATTTTAAAAAATGAAATGGTATAGGATAGAAAACATCTGGTTTATCACCTGTTTCCTTAGCCAGAATCAGTTTTATGCTTTCCAGCACACAACCACACAAAATCATAACATACTTAATGTGTATACTGGCTCATGAAATGAAATTATTTCCTACTGTGGGGCATAGTAAACAAATACTGTTGGAAAATGAGGAGGGAGTGTGTGTGGCAGGAATGTTGAGAGTGTCCAGTAGGAATTATGGCTCCAGATGACATTGCAGAGGTAAGTAGGGGCCCCTTCTCATGTTGTGCCTTAGAGTTCTCAATAGATTCTCACTTGTCCTCTGGAAGGGTTTTGAGCAGAGAAATGACATGTTGGGATTCATGTTCTGAAAAGTGTACTCGCTACATTTGGAATAGGATAAGAATGGATGTGGAGAGATCATTAGAAAATTAGTTCCAATAGCACATATGAGAAATGGTGGTAATTCACCTAGTATGGTAGTACAGACCGAAGTAGATAGATTAAAGATACTGTAGATTAGGAAGGAAATAAATCTAGAGAGTTGGGTGAGGTATAGGAAAGAATAAATGATACAATAATATATCTTACACATGACCTGGAAGTGAATATTATGTAAAACTTCCTACTGTAAATTTCACAGTTCTTAGTAATTCTACCATTTGAAAGTATCAAAATATTGAAGATGAAATATTTGAAAAATGTTTAAGTGATTATGCTTGTGCTAACTTAATTCCTCCAGTAATTTCCTTTTTGATTCAAGAAATGCAGACAAAATTAGGACTTTAAGTTCTGGAAGGGTAAAATGTGAGGATGAAGCAGAAACAAACTAAGATTTTCTGAGTTTCAACTGTGTGCCAGGATTAAATGTTTTCATTGTGAAGTCTTTTAATTTTCTGTCCCTTTTTAATTCTCACACAGCCTGTAAGCAAAATTATACAGGTCACACATTTAGAAAGTATTGAACCAGAAGTTAAGTTTAAACCTTTCTCATTTCAAAAGATAGTATTTTTACTATACCATCTTTAAATTACCGAAAATATTGCTCTGATATTCATACATGTATTTGTTCATGCAATCAGGATATATCAGATTTGTAGGCACCTTTAGAACTTCTTTTCAACAGAAAATTATTTTTGCTGAAACTTGATAACCTGGGATGTGTATGCATGTGTGTGTATGTATGCATTATTATTAAGAACTAACTGTAATTGAACTTTTATGTGTCAGACACTTCTATACTTCTGTCTCTTTTAATGCTTACAATAATCTCATGAGGTAGGTATTGTCAGAATGTTATTCCTATTTTATAAATGAGCATACCAAAATGAAGTGATGTAACAACTTGTCAGGACAGACATCGTAAATGATAGAGGGGATTTTGAAAATAGGTCTTTTCTTTTGTTGGAGCTCATATTGCGTCTTTATTTTTGAAGCTGATGTCATGGAGATAGAGTATGTTCTGCCAAGTGACTTTTCAGAACGACTTACAATTAAAATAATTCTGTACCCTAGGAGTTAAGAGGAAGTTATTAATTAAGAGAATGGATTTTGGCAACTAGACAGATCTGGGTTCATCATCTTTTAGCAGAGAGCTTAGACAAATGATTTAACCCCCAAAGCTTAGGTTGCTTATTTGTGAAATGAAGAGACTAGTAGTTTGCCTATTATAGAGTTGTCAAGATGACTGGCACTTAATAAATAAATTGGTAGGACCGTCTTTGTTGTTAATAAAATACTGAGGTGGGCTGTGGGGTGTTTGTGGAAACCTAGTCTGATGTTTCCTATGTTTGATGTGGTATTTGTGTTTTTCTCTTATTTTTTTCTCCCTTCCACTTAAGGATTTCAGTTTTTCTGACTGTTCTGTGGAAGGATGATTGCTCACAAACAGAAAAAGACAAAGAAAAGACGTATTTTGTCATCAGGCCAACTCTCCACAGATGTTACAACTCCTGAAATGGGGCTCAAGTCCATAAGTTCCAATTCCATTTTTGATCCGGATTACATCAAGGAGTTGGTGAATGATATCAGGAAGTTCTCACATATGTTACTATATTTGAAAGAAGCTATTCTTTCAGGTTTGTCAACTATTTTCTTTTAACATTCTTACTGGATAGTTTGTTAAATTTTAAATGCCAGCCTAGCTGCAGATAAACACGTACACAGTGGTAGGAACAGGGTATTCTGCTTTAGTTACTTTATGACCTTTTCTCCCCAAAATGTTTGATGTTTGATGTTACGGTGCAAGCTATTTTATTATCAGATACAGTACAATACATAATAGAAACGTTGGTAAGTGTGAGGGAATAAGCATACAAAAAACAAAACTCAGTCTTTGGTTCTTAGCAGTTAGGCCCATTTGACATGAGAAAATTTTAGATTGTTGGAATTTTAATGTTCTTGTTAATGGTAATGCAGTGCCTTGATTATTCTTTAAGAAGCAGACTAATGTTTATTATTTATATTTTTGATCCTTCTGCCTTGATTCAGTTTTCTACATTGTTCCTAAAACTTAATCTAGAATCACTGCATTTGAGTGAAAATTTTTTTTCTCAAAAGTCACACTTAATTCTGTTTTGCTGTTATGTAACCTATTCTTCAATTAAGTGATAATCACAGAATTTATTCTCTGTCTAGTTAGAAATAGGTAATGGAGCACAAACTTTATTCTCTTAAAGAACTACAGACATCTGCATTCCCCAAGTTGATTTTAGTCCCTAAGGCTTTTAACTTTTAATGCCTGTTTTATGTTCAGATTTGATGGTAGTGATAAGAAAGATACAGTCCCTATCCTTTTGTGATAAATAGTGGTTCGTTTCCATATTCATAATGGTAGGTCTGGATGTAGAAAATGAATATTGCTAGTTTTATTTATATGAGACCTCTTTTGTCTTCGTACACATGAGAGTTTAATAAATATTTTCTCTGTGTATAAGATAAATATTTATTTTCTGATACATGTTCTAGAAAGGAGACTAAAATCATATCTTATACTAAATGCTGCTTTTAAGAGTTTACTTCTAACCTGCTTTTCAATTTGAAATGCCCAAAACAACTGGACTTGAATTATAGCCTTAAAATTTTGGTATTTGAATTTTCTTTAAAACAATCACATAAATCATGTTTTTGAGATTATATAAATGTTATTTTTAAAAAGTTACCTATACACCTGTTCATTTTAATAGCTTGATTTTTAAATCTAGTTATGGTTGATTAAATGGTAATAAACTTTTCCTTTTCTTGTGGGAAGGTATTCTAAATACATTAAGCATTATACTGGGAATAAATTTCTTAACAAAATGATACCATCTGCCATTTATTTAAAGAAGCAAAGTTTTAAATAAACCCTTTTCTTAACTGGGTTAATTGTTTTAAATTTGTTTTTAAATTTACATATAGTAAAGGTCATTCTTTTTGGTGTAAGTTCATTAACTGGGTTAATTTTGAAAGTAAAATTTAAAATGATGCCTTGGTTGACAAATCATTTACCTCAATTTAGGGTAAAATCCAGTTTTCTTTAATTATCAATTTAAGTGTTCATTAATACATATAAAATTTTTAGTTAAGATTTTTATTTGTTTTGTTTTCCTCAGGAGATTAACATCGTTTTTAAATCCTGATCTTGCATATTTATCCCTTGTCTCACAGATTTTAAATGATGATAATTTAAAATAAGTGGGACAACTCTTTATCTTCAGTTTTTTTAAGTGAATGTTAATTTGTGAGTAGATAATTCAGAGACTAGGAGAGAATTGAAAGCTGATTCTAATTGAGAAAAGAGAAAATTTCTAAGTAAGATGGCAAAAGGAGACTGCCCCTTAAGATAAAAGTATGCATATGGAAGTCTAGTTTTCATGAAAATTTATTATTAAAAACTTATAAAGATCTTATCCCTTTAAAAAAAAGAAGATTTATTTATTTGAGAGAGAGAGAGAGAGAGCATGCATGCACACCCAGGGTAGGGTAAGACAGAGGGAGAGGGAGACAGAGTCTCAAGCAGACTCCCCACTGAGCCCAGAGCACCACTCAGGGCTCAATCTCAAGATCCTGAGATCACGACCTGAGCCAAAATCAAGAGTCAGACACTTAACCAACTGAGCCACCCAGGCGCCTCAAGATATTGTCCTTTTAATAAGGAAAACAGTACTTCAAAATTTAAATTCTTGATTTTATTGCTGATAGTAAAAAAGTTTGCCATTTATGACTGGTAAATTAATTTAAAAAATGTAAAAACTTTTGGATAACCAACTCTCATTAGAAAGCCATGGCCAGAGAATTTTCATTATTTACCTTTGGATTGATTTTAATGTTTGGTTCTTCAATCAGAGTTAAAAGGATATATGTATGCTATCTCAAATCTTGGATGTAACAAGAATTTGTTTTCTATCTTCAGATCATTATTATTAAAATCTGACACTAATTTTGAGTTGATAGAAATTTTTTTGTTTCTATTATATATGATCAAAGGAGCATATATAAATATATAAACCTCATTATAAATAATACTATAAGTAATATGCTTATGTTTAATTTTGATCATGATTTTCTGCTAGTTAGAATATCAGACTATTCCTCATAATAATTTTATTACAAGAATCACACAAGAAAAAATCTTCAGGAAAGCAGGTAAAAAGCTTAAAATTCTGTAATTACTTGAGATGGTATTGTTATATATGTTCCTATAGACTAGACATAGGCCATACTTTTGTTTTCTGGGTATTGAGAACTTTCCTGCACTTCTGCTGTTGTTTACTACCACTCTACTCATAAACTGGCCAGACAGGAAAAAAGCTGTTTCACTGTTTTTCTTTTGGAGTGAGGGAGACTTTTCAGTGGCCTTGCCAATATTTTGTCTTTTGCTTCCTTAAGAGGAAGGATGCCAGATTTCTGGCATTGTTCATTACCATGTCAGCTGACTGTTAAAAAGCTAAAAAGTTAGCTTTTAAAAATAAAGAGTGTAGGTATACAGTTAAATCACCTTTTGGTATAATCTGAATACCATTTTCTTTGTATATGTTACCTTTCATGAGGCAATGATATGCAAAAATCACTTGACCATTGCTTCAGGTGTTCAATCATATTTCTGAGGCTACACGTAGATTAATAGCTTTATGATTGATTTATAGCCACATTTTCCTTTCCTTGAAACTTGTTATAGGAATGATACGTAATTATATATGGTGCTTTGCATTTTATAGAGTGCTTTTACATACAAACGCCGTTTAATCAGAGTACCCACAAAGACCGGTAGTTTTAGCCCTATTTCACAGATGAGTTGTATGTATAACATAGATTGTATGATTTCATCAACCTCTTATTGCTGATATATAGTGATTTCTTTTGGAATCCAGAGGTCATAAATGCAGAATGGTGTGTGTTCTTTCCATGCTATCTCAACTGCTTCACATGGCAGGTACTCTCGCTTCGGCAGCACATATACTAAAATTGGAAAAAAATACCATTCCATCTTCATTAGTTCATCAGCCAGTTCTGTTTTCGATGGGGACTATGTAGACCTGCAGTATCCAATATGGTAACCTCTAGACATGTGGCTAATAAAAAAATAACTTTTTATTTTAAATAAAAAATTCAAATAAATTTTAAATAAAAATTTAAATAAATTCATTTCTTCAGTTGTAGTACCCACATTTCAAGTTCTTATTAGCCATATGTGGCTAGTGGCTACCATTTTGAACAGTGAAGGTATAAATATTTACATCATTGCAGAAATTTCTGTTGGACAGTGCTGGCATAGACATTTGGCCTTTATCAGTCTCAAGACTACTGAGATGAATTCTTGAGCTATAAACATTTGTTTATAGCACTTAAAGAAACCTAGAAATAGTTGTTACTGGAGCAAATTTAACAAAATGTTATTTAGAAATAGGTACTCTCTTGGGGTCTTTTTAGAATCCCTTTGTCTTTGGAGTGCATAGCTTTAATGCTACCCTTTGATTTGAACCAACAGATCAGTTTCCAGTCAGGCTATACAAATTGATGAAATTGGTAGTAATGGATAGCAGAAAGAGCTTTGAAGAGAATCACTTTATCTAGGTTCTAGGCCTTGTTCTGCTACTGACTAGTTTTGGAATATGGCCTCAGTCATTTAATGATTTAAGAATGAGGTGCTGTACCAGATGCTACCAGTTTCATAATTCTGTGATTCAGAATTTGATTGGAGTTGGAGATTGTACATCGTTCTGAATATCAAGAGTTCAGAGCTGTAGAAGACAACTAAATATTTGTTTTCCAAGTATATAATACATTTTTATATGAAAAAGATTTATTTATTTAAGAGTGAAAGGGAGAGAGAGCATGCATGTGCAAGTAGGGGCAGGGGGCAGATGGAGAGGGAGAGAGAGAATTTCAAGCAGACTCCCTGCTGAGTGCAGAGCCCCATCTGGGCTTGATCTCATGACTCTGAGATCACGACCTGAGCCAAAATCAAGAGTTGGACAACTCAACCACCCAAGGGCCCCCCATATAATGCATTTTAGAGGACATCTGCCTCCCACTAGTCTATAGGATTTTGTAAATGTGAGTTTTATGGTAACTTTCTTAAATGTGGTATTTGTGAAATTTGTGAAAGTGAGACTGTGAAGCTCATGTTGCCATAGTTTTTAAGAAACTGATTAGAGAAAATAAGTATCTACCAAAGAGCTCTGTGGTAACAAGTAAGGTAGATACACAGTTCGTCTCTGCTCTTTTTATTTACAAATAAAAATTAAGAGTTTAATGTGGGACATCAGATGACTGTGAAAACTCATGCTTTGGTAAAGTAGCTGATAGAGTTTGTTGATTCTCTGTCCACTGTTTATTTCCAGGAGGAGGTTACCCTGTAGTCTTATATAAGTAGCACATGTGGAATTTGAAGTTTTGGATTTCTATCCAGTGTCATTAAGATGCATTATGAATAGTTACAGGGCCAGATTTTACATTTTATTTTAAAATGCTGAAGGCACTGTATTATACATATAGTCTTCTGTGTTTAAATACAACACTAGTAGTTAACATATGTGCTGTTTAAATACCACTTCAGGTTTATGGTTGTCCCCCTAGGGAATAATGTGTTCTTAATTCCAAAGAACAGATTCATAAGTGTTCTTCTAGTTCATACAATAATCTTAAACTCTGCAGTGTACCTCCTCATTTCTGGTAGAACACCATTCAAGGAAGCTCAACATTTGGGCATGTGAAAGGTGCAAGGCTTTTTAATTGGGCTAGAAAGAATAGTGAAAATTACTTAATTTTTCTGCCCCTCAGTGCTTGGAGAAGTAGTCATTGCTGTTATAAAATGCATTTGAAGGGAAATTGGTAGTTTGTCTAATATACTATTTTGAAACTGGAATTTAATGAAAGTTTACTATTGTGATAGTGGTGCCTTGTCTATGTTTTGTTCTTTAAATAGTCTAGAAAGGAAGATAAAACTTTATCATCAGTTGCAGATAAAGTTCTCTAATTTAAAAAAAAAAGTTTTCTGATTAAAGAGTGTGTCACTTTATTTTGTAAAAACATAACTGAATCTTATAAATGATAGCTTCTGATGAATTCTGTCTAGGTCCTTAATTTGTCTGAACTATAGTCAGAAGAGGTATGTTAACTTTGTAAGGTAATTTTTTTAAGTTAAATAAAAAGTCTAATGCCATTAAGTAATATGTTCTATTGTAAGAGGGAAGGTCTGCATAAATTTTCAGTCTTAATTGAAATCCTGTCTTTTTTATTAACTCAATTTTCCCTAGGTGATTATACAGGAGAATATGCAAATTTATTTCAGACAAATTTCAACAGTTAATTTTACCACTGATGAAAATTAATTTTCATCATCTATATCCTCTATGTATATCCTCTATATCCAGAAATTTTGTGAACTATTAGGAAGGTTGGGTTGCTAGTCTCAGATATGTCCTCCTGCCATGTTCTTTTAGAAGTAGACCTCTCCAGAAGTGATTTCTAATGGATATCACTTAGGAAGAGTTCAGGTAAATGTAAATAGGTTATGACTTTGAAATGAATCTTTGAAGAATAAAGTATGAAATACAGGTAGCTGCTTTAGGACATAATGTGCCAACTCTTAGGAGACTACTTTTTTTTGTTTGTTTGTTTCACTTGCCTGGTGTTGTTTATAATACGTTAACACCATTTATAATAGTAACTGGCATATTTGATTAGACGGTAAAGCCTATTTAATCAGAGAGTGCAGAGTACCTGTCATTAAACCGTAACTTCTTTAATCATGTTACCATATCATAGTGATTAAGAGCACAAAATCTAGAGCTAGAACAACTAAGGTGGAATCCTCATTCTGACACTTGCTGGTTATGTCTCCATGAGCAAGTTACTTATCTTCTCAGTGCCTCAGTTTCTGCATCTGTTGGAAGGAGAGAATAGTACCTATGTCATTGGGATGTTGTGAAGACTAGAGTTCATATATATAAAGCTCTTACAGTAAGTTTTTTTAAATGTCAGCTATTATTATTTTAACAGTCCCCAAGTGGCTGAATAAAGAAAGCTGCTGTTCATACTTAGCTTTTATCCTGTAAATTCAGAAGGCATTACTGCAAAAAAAGGGAGTTTCCTAGTGATAAGTTCTGAAACTTACTTTCCTCCTTGTTTTCATTGCTTTCCCAGAGAGGTTAAGCTAAATTAACAAGAGTGGTTTTAAAAATTATTGTCAGTTTTTTTAAAGCAAGGAAAACACCATGGTTTTTTCATTTATTTACTTAAGCATTTCCATGAAGTGTTTGCAATATAAACACTGTGGTATTGTGTTAATGCATGAGAACCAAAAAGTGGAGCTGGCTAATCTGCTTTCACTTGATAAGCTAAATGAAGCAGAAAATAAATGGCACAAATGAGTAAAACAATAAATTAAAATTCAGATTACCATATTACAGGGATGGTAGATAAACAAGCAAACATTGGGTTACTGGCGTTTTACTCTTCTAGATAACTAATACTAAGATTTTGGCTAAACATTATAGTAATTGCATATGCACATATGTATATATAAAACAATAGGCTTTGCAATGCAAAACTAGGAAAAATATAATTATGTTATTTTTACAACTATTCAAATTATATTATTTTCTAGAAGTTTCTTTTATTTCAAAGCTACTAGATTCCATTTCAGACCTAACCTATGTTATTAGCCTATTTCCACCATTGCCTTAACTAATAAAAATAGCTGTAAACATTTATGGTGGGTGTTCCAAGTGCACGATGTGTTTTAAGTCATTGAATCCAACAGTCCTATGAAGTAGTTACTATTGTCTTCCTTTTATAGGTGAGGAAACTGAGGCACGCAGAAGTTAAGTATCTCACCCAAGGTTTATAAACCGTGCAGCTGAAATTCAAATTCAGGCAGTCTGGTTCTAGAGATAATGCTTTTAACCAACCACTAAGCTTTATTGTCTCAACTAAGTAAACCTACTGAATGAAATAACATCCACAGTTAGGAAACAGATGAAACAGATAATGATCATTTCAGATTATTCTTTAAGCTGCATAGCGCATATTCTGTAGCATTTGAAACTTTTATAATTAAAAAATGCATTTATAATTTAATATATTTTTACAGGAAAATTCCAAAAGTACATAAAATTCCTAGTATCTCTTGCCCATCTGTATTTTATTTTTTAGATAGACTTTATTCAGGAGGGAAAAATGAAACAAGGTGAAACCAGAGAGGGAGACAAACCATAGGAGACTCTTTCTCAGGAAACAAACTGAGGGTTGCTGGGGGGTGTGTGTGTAGGGAAAGGGTGGCTGTGTTATGGACATTGGGGAGGGTATGTACTATGGTGAGTGCCATGAATTGTGTAAGACTGATGATTCATGGACCTATACCCCTGAAACAAACAATACAGGGGCGCCTGGGTGGCTCAGTGCCTTCGGCTCAGGTCATGATCTCAGGGTCCTGGGATTGAGCCCCGCATCAGGCTCTCTCCTCAGCAGGGAGCCTGCTTCCCTCCCTCTCTCTCTGCCTGCCTCTCTGCCTACTTGTGATTTCTGTCTGTCAAATAAATAAATAAAATATTTAAAAAAAAATACATTATATGTTGGTTTAAAAAATAAATAAATAGACTCTATCCTTAAAACAGTTTTTGATTTACAGAAAAATTGAGAAGATAATACAGACCGTTCCCATATATTCTGATACCCAGTTTTTCTTATTTATTAACAACTTGACATTAATATGGTATATCTGTTAACCAATATTTGATAATAATGATACATTATTATTGATTAAAGCCCATAGTTTTATTCATATTTCCATAAGTTGTTCCTAATGTCCCTCTTTTCTTCTAGGATCCTTGCATATTACATTTGATTCTCATGTCTCCTCAGACCCTCCCTAGTTGTGATAGTTTCTCATATTTAGCTCATTTTTGATGACCCTGATGGTTTTAAGGAACACTGGTTAGATATTTCGTAGGATGCATCCTGGTTAGAATTTATCTGATGTTTTTCTCATGATTGGATTGGGATGTTGGGAGGAACAGATATAAAGTGCCATTTTCATCACAGGTCATATCAAGAATAATTTCTAGAAACATGATTTAATCACTCAATGTCAACCTTGATCGTCTGTCTTAGTAATAAAGTTTCTTTACTTTAAAGTTACTCTTTTTGTCCCCCTTTCTCTACTTTATTCTTTGAAAGGAAGTCACTATATGCATGCTCTATCTACTTGAGGTCAAAATATCTATATAAATTATTTAGCATTCTTTTATCCAAGAGATATATCTCTTCCTGCACTCACTAATTTGTTCATTTATTTGTGTCAGTATGAACTAATGGATATTTACTTTATACTTTGAGTTATAATCCAGTACTACTTTATTTGTTGCTCAAATTGTTCTAGCTTTGGCTGTTAGGAGCTCTCTCAGTTGGCTTCTGTGTACCCTTAACGTACCTTAGTCAGTGTGACGGTTAGTTTTTGCTAAGCTCTTACTTTCTGGCTCTACTAGATATACCTAACTTGTCCTGCACGTTTTCTGCCCCAGTCCTAGAATCAACCATTTCTCTAAGGAGCCCTGATACTTTTTTAGCGAATGGTAGTAGAAACCAGGCTCAGGGTGGTAGGTGTGCTTGTTCCTAAGTGGTGTCATTTCTTTTAGGCCCTTTCAGCAGACAGAGCAAAGAAATATATGTGTGTGTATGAACCTGTGTAAATACACATATATATACATATTTCTCTGTGTAACTACCTGTGTCTGTGTTAAGTTAAACATGAATTCTTACTGAAGTGTCCCACTCTAATCTACCACAATATGGATTATTACATTTATTTGTAAATTTCTACTTCAATAGCGAGATACCTGGCTCCCAACATCCACCATCCATTTACACAGTTTTTCAATTCCATTGTTTATGTATAGCAACATCAGAATTGTTAATCTGAACCCTCACTGAAAATTCTTTATCACCTAGAGCGGTGGTACTTACGTGCATTTCCTTTACTTTTAGTCTTTATAGACTTAACTCATTTCCAAGGTTACTTCAGCCAGCACTTATTCTCCTATATTTCTGTCATTAGAATTTGTTGGATGAATGAGTCACATTTTCTCCTGAAAGCACTTATATTCTCTCTGCTTCCATCACTCCCTTAACTATTCTTCTTTGCCTCTTCCTGGAATATGCTTTGCCCTGATGCTTCCAGCTCACCACCTTGCCTACACTTTTTTTTCTCTTGATAATACAGTTAAGGAATGGCATATCTGATGGATGATGGCTTTTCCATTCAAAAATTTTTCATTTTGGTTTTTTATTCTAAAGACTGTTTTTATTTCTAATGGTTATCTTTTCAACACTTCTGAAACAATTAATTATATAATTATGACATTATTTTTGTTTTCTAAGCTATTTCAGGGGGAAGCAGTCTAACATTAAGAGCATGGCTTCTAGAATTATATTCACTGAGTTCAAATTCTGTCCCCACGGCTTAGTAACTTGATGAACTTGAGTGTGCCTCAATTTTCTCATCTGTACAGTGGGTATTTTAAAATTATCTGGATGTGAAAGTTAATGAGATAATATCTTTTAAGTGCTTTTAACAGTACCTACCACATAGGAAGCATTTAAAAAATGTTAACTATATTTAAACACTGGTTCTATAAGTTTACAGAAAGGAAAATTACATCAGAGTGTTACATTTAAAGTAGTCATCTTTTCAGACTTTTGAAGATTACTTGAGGGATTTTAAAGTTAGGGTGATTATTCTTTCTTGTTTACCTAGGATGGCCGTCCAGGAATATGCCTCTTGGTGCTGGCAGGAGGAGTAGCTCTCCCCTTTTCACTTTTTTAGAGTTTTTGGTTTGGATGATAAGTTATATGGTTACATTATTTCTAAGGCTTATAAAATTATGTCGTCTGCATCTGACCAGAGTTGCTGTAAATGAACAGAGCAGGCTGGGGGCAGACAGGTGGGGGCTAGGAAGGAAGGCACAATCTGCAGAGCATTCAGTTTTCCCAGAAACTGGGAAAACTGAAAAAGATAGGGCTAAAATGACCATAACTGTGAAATCCTTACCAACTTAAAATGATTATAGAGTTTTTGAAGGCTTAATTGCAATGGTGAAAAAACAAGTGAACATGTCAGTAGGCAAACATTGCAGGGCCGCTGCTTTTATTTGAAGTGTGCTTCAAAATGGTCTTTCATCGTTTGCATTCCGGAAACTTGGTCTGGGAAACAAATAATTTTTTTTTTTCTTTTAAGACTGTTTTAAAGAAGTTATTCATATACGTCTGGACGAACTTCTCCATGTTTTAAAGTCTGTAATGAATAAACATCAGAACCTTAATTCTGTTGATCTTCAAAATGCTGCAGAAATGCTTACTGCAAAAGTAAAAGGTAAGAAAGATGTATTAAAAGTCTGTTGGTGTGGGCCTAAAGCGTCTAAGTAATACATTTTGGTCCATAATGAGTACAGTGCCACCTCCCCACATGGCATCAGTGTGCATATCAGTAGGAATTATGTATACTTCAGTATGTAGATATTCCCATTAGGTACACCTAAAACTCTCTTCCTTTCAAAAATTAAAACTGCATTCAGCAGGAAGGAATTTGAAAATAATGACTGAAGTAAACTAAACAACTGATATTGAAAATTTCTGAGTTTTTTGAAAGAGTGCATGCTCTTTTGAAGTAGGTTATTAGTGTACAAAAGTCTTTGTTTTGTAAGGACAATTGTTGCTGGAAAATGGTCATTTGTAGTGACTTCGCTTAAAAGAGGGAGCCAAACAAAGAAAAAGACTTAATTGGAATCTTTTTTTTTTTAAGGTAAAAAAAATGAAACTAAAATTATATATGGATGTACACACACACACACACACACATGTATGTTACATGTGCTAAAGAATCAAGGATTGGGATTTATCCTCTAATGAAATGACTTGCTACCAAAAATATTTTATTTTATTAGAATCTAATTTTCCAGACTGTAGTGTTTAAGAAGGATTGAGGTGCAGCAAGTATTTGAGAAGAATGAGGCAGGGTGTTCAGTTAGCGACATGGTTAGAAATAAGGGGCTGCATGTGGGCTGCCAGTCTGATCAAAGAAGCTGGAGTGTGCTGGAGGTGGAGTGTAGTTGTTATAGAAGAGGAGATGGGTGCTGGTTTGATGGAACAGGACAGGTGGAATATTGAGGATTAATGTGAAGTTTGGAGTTGAAGATAGGGACTTGAAAGCTGTTGGTGTATCAGTGATAATGGAAGAGGGCAGCTCCAATCCACAGATTGCAGAGTAAGTGTAGGCTGAGTGTGAGGTCCCAGGGATGGAGAGAAAATAGAGGAGCCTGAGAAACACTTAAGAAATAGGGAGATGGTCTAGAGAAAGATGTCATGGAATTTTAAAAGTGTGAGGTTCTAGGAAGGGATTGTCAGCATTAAGTGTCACTGATAAGTAATCTGAATTCAAGCAAAGTAACTATAGAAAGTGACTCATCATGGGTTGAATAAAGAAAGGAAAGGATTCTTTGGGGAGGGGAATTATCTGTTCCGAGTCCGGTGGGCATTTCCTGGGTTGGGGGGGGGGAGGTTGGGGACTGTGATCTAGAGCACTTTTGTAAGAAATCTGAATGTGAAGAACTTAATGCAGTTGGGGAACACATACTCCTATCTAGAGAAGGCCAAGAGCAAGTAAGTGTCAAGGACTGAGGCAGGAGAAGAAAATAAAAACTTTGTCAATAAAATATGGTCCCTATACATGAGAACCACTTCCTCTGCTTTTTGACATAGATTTATTTTGCTTGAGTGGTTCTTTTTCCTTGTTTCTTTTTCTGTATTTCAAGCATTAAAAAACATGTAAATGACTTTACATGGGAAAAATGAATAGTTTGTTGTGACTTTTAAAAATGTGCTTAGTAACCAAATTTGTTTTTAAATAGCCTGTTTATAAGTGCCGTTTAACTTAGATAGGGAAATTTGCGTCTATAGATAGTAAAATTTCCATGCTTGGAAATCGCGACCACAGTTCATTCAATTGTTGTCAGTAGCTATTGTGTGCAGTCAGGATGTCCTGGGGAAGGAGTATGCCTGTGTATAGTTGGTGTCCACATTCCAGAAACAAACTTGAAGAAAGTGGCCTCTCAGCTGCCTTGGAGATCTTTTTTCCTTTGAGGTAAAGCTATCTTTTGAATATTATCTCCCACTAGGACTGTCTTTACCTTTGGGATTATTGTTACCATCTTACTTTTGTGTTGGGTGAAATTTAAAAGATTACTTTGCTTATTCTGTTTTAGTAAGGCTGCATGAGACCAGAAAATTTTAAAAATCATTTTTTCCTTGGTGTAATTTTATGTTTTTAAATAAAACCTTTCCTCCTTGCTCTTATTATTGAGACCATCTAAGTGAAGCGAGTTTAAAAATGAAAAATATCCAGTGACCTGAAAAATCGAGGTCAAATTAGAGCTTACTTAATTTTTTCTTTTAATGATTATTTTCAAACCCTGGAAAGACAAGGGGGAGGCAGAAACCATTTTTGAATCTCTGTTCTTTGGCAGTCTAGATGTTTTGCATATGCTGTCTATTTTAAAATTTTCAAAAAACCTATTAAAGTGCATTTTTATTTCTATTTTAAATGGGGAAAACTCAAAGAAAAAAAAGCTGTTATAACTTGGGATCAGAAAGCTGTCTGGAATGTGGAGATCATTTTTTCTTAAATCCCTGATTGCATTTAAAAAATAAAGATGACATGACTTGCTGAGGAGGACATCTTAACTGTCGATGCAATTGGCAAGTATACTAAGACATTAAAAAAAAAAGATATACAGAATGACTTTAGAATCAGGGAGGTATAATTTTGTTTGTGCTACTGCAGGATGCATAAAGTCTGTCCACTTCCTGTGCATCATAAATACATTGGAATAAAATTGGAATCTCTGACTCCTCTTATTTTTTAAGTATGGAATTTACCTTTTTGATAATTTTAAAAGAAAAATTTTAAGCTTTAAATCAAATTAAAAACTTTAAAAGAAAAAGCTTTTACTCATTCATTCTGGTAGTGATTTGTATTTCCTGTGTCTCGTCCTGTTTCCAGGCAGGAAGTTAAGTCTGACAAAATATTTGCAATATGGTAAGAGAGATACAGCTTATT
Source organism: Neogale vison (assembly GCF_020171115.1). Taxonomy (NCBI): domain Eukaryota; kingdom Metazoa; phylum Chordata; class Mammalia; order Carnivora; family Mustelidae; genus Neogale; species Neogale vison. Next base: position 80,523,020 of record NC_058092.1, on the reverse strand, counting down.
TTTGAAGTAGATAAAAGACATCTTCACTCAGTAATTTATTATGTACTTAAGTATTTGTGTTTTCACTATTTACGTTTGTTTCGGTCAGTCTTATTTGTAATTTAAATTAATACGACCGTTCATTTAGGTTTCTCGTGTTCTGTATTTTGCACTATATTTAAAAACTGAGAAACAAAAGAGAAAAATGAGCTTTAATTATGTGTCTGAAATTGTAGGAGCTTTGTGTCTTCTTTCTGTTTTGAAAACTTAAATTTTTAATAGGAGCTTTGTGTCTTCTTTCTGTTTTGAAAACTTAAATTTTTAATAGGCAGTACATTGAAATGATTCGTAATGCAAATGGCATAAAAGAGTATTCAGCAGTGAAGTGTCTTTCCTACCTCAGATGCTTGGCCACCCTTTCCTTTACCTAGATAAGCCGCAACTACTACTGGATTTTTGTGTATCTTTCTAGAGACATTATTTTATGTAAACAATACAATATGTTCTTTTTTTTACTCTCCTTTTTACACGAATGGTAGCATTCTGCTCCTTGCTCATTGTTCTGAGTTATGTTCTGTACATAAAGGGTTGCCTAATTCTTTTGTTGGAATTTGTTCTGTTTTTTTTCAAAGGTGCATGGTAATCTGTTATGTTCATGTGCTATAATTTATTTAACTAATCACTAATGGATATTTGGATTGTTTCCATTTTTTTTTTTCTGTTACAAATAATGCTTCAATGAATAGCCATGTTCATTTGTATTTATTTTCTTTATATTGCTAAATAACCTCTGTGGGAACTCTGCCATTCTGATAGCAGTGCTGAGAAGGCTGATTTATTGCGCCTTTGCCAACAGAGCTGGTTACCAAGCTTTGTTACCCAGTCTAATAGTAAAAATTGGCATCTCAGTGTAGATTGATTTGCATTTCCCTCATTTTGAGTGCAGTTGAGTATGTTTTCATGTTTTAGAGCCATTTGTACATCCTTTTATGTGAGTTGCCTCTTTACCCTTTTTTTTGTGTGTGTGGTTGGTCTTTTTTTCTAGTACTGATTTATAGAAACTTTGTATAAGTGAAATTAGCCCTTAATCTTTGATATAAATTGCATATTTTCTTTGTCTTTTGATTTGCTTATGGTATTTTATTTTTGCTTAAATGTATCTGTCCTTTTTATGGTCCTTGGGATTTAGGTATTAGGAATGACTTTCCCACTCTGAGATTATAATAGCATTCTACAGTGTGTTTTCATTTAATGTTTTCCTGATGTCACTTACTAAATAAATTTAAGTCCTTGATACATTCTAGATTGTCTACATGTCTAGCTTATTTATCAAATAATTCTTTTCCCCACTGATCTGAGATGCCATTTTTATCATAAATACACTAAACTGTCATATACAGTTATATCATTTGGGACTTACTTTATGCCCCATTGATTTGTTTAGTCATGTGCCAATACCACACTATATAAAGTTGTATAGTATGTTTTAGTATCTGATGGGGTAACTCCTCTTCCCATTACTCTTTTTTTTTCAGGATTTTATTTTTTGATCAGGACTTTTGAATTGGCTTATATAATTACAAAAAAAAATCTATTTAAAAAAATCTATTGGTATTTTGAGGATGAAGAGTAAAATTTATGACTTTATAAACTTACAATTTATAAATTAAGGAGAAGTTACATATTTAACATTTCCGAGACTATGGTATACATTTCATTTCTTCAGGTTGTCTTTTGTGTTTCTCAGAAGCAACTTAAAGTTTTCATTTTGTAAGCCATACTGCTTTTGGGTCTTTCCCCCTATGCATATGATGAAAATTTGCCTACATTTTATCTTTTAATTCATTGGTTTGCAAACTGTAGGTCCTGATGTATGACATCAAGTTAGTGGATTGTAACCAGCATTTTTAAAATACAAAAGAGAATAGAAAAGAAAAACAGTCTGAGGGGTTTGAAGTGGCGGGGGGGTGGGAGGTTGGGGTACCAGGTGGTGGGTATTATAGAGGGCACGGATTGCATGGAGCACTGGGTGTGGTGAAAAAATAATGAATACTGTTTTTCTGAAAATAAATAAATTGGGGAAAAAAAAAAAAACCCAGAATGCAACACTCATTATATAAGACTTAAGGATGTTTTGAAACTTCAGAGGTGTTATATAACTAATAACTATTGTATGAGTTTGGAATACTTGGTCATGATATGTATTTCTTACTGAAGGTTGTGGTCAAAAAAGTTTGAAAGTCACTAATAGATGGTGTGTTTGAAAGCTACTCATGTGATTTCTTAAAGAGATACTTAATGTGTCTTAGTACTTATTGTTGTGACTTAATTTGGAGCTCAAGGGAGACATTTACTTAAACCTTGAGCAAAATTTTGATGTCATTTTGAAGAATGGCTAATAGGGAGAAGGGAGTGGACACAGTAACATCAATTAGCAGGTTGTTAAATAATCCAGACTACAGGTAAAATGTGGCCTTTTGAACTGAATGGCAGTGGGAATGGTAAGGAAGAAATATTTCAGAGGTATTTTAAAAGCAAAGGTAAAAGCTAAGGAATGTAGAGAAAAGAGTAGGCTTGCAGGGCAGAATGGAAGGGAGGATAGGGTTCAGGTAGGACATGTTGAGGTTGTAATGCTGGTGGGTGAAGCCTAGAAAGTAGGAGAAAGAATATATCAAACAGACCATTGGAAATGTGGATCTGGAGCTCAGAGGTGAGAACTAGAGAGGTAGTTTAAGGGTTCATTTCCTTCAAAGGTCTGATAAAGTGGATACAGTTCTGTGGAGACAGTGTATAAAGAAGAAAGCCAAAGAGAACTGCAGGCTGGATGGGGACGACTATATAAAGTAAGATTGTCAATGGACAGATACACAGAACATGACAGCACTCATGATACTGTCTACCAAGCACTGTACTCTAGGTGGTTTACATTTGTTTTCTCAGTCATTTCTTTCAATGATATGCTATTTTACAGATGAAGAAATTGCAGTGAGGTGATGTATTCAGAATAACACCGGGAGTGGTAGAGGTTATATACGAACTCCGGTTCAAAACTCTGAAGCCCCACTTCTTCTGGTTACTAAAACACATTGCTTCTAAGAGTGTAGAATACTTTGAGATGGAAGAAAGTGGTTAATACTTGCAATAGTAATAGCAGACATTATATGCCAGACACCATTAAACTCTGCATGGATTATCCCATTATTCCTCACAGCAAATTTTTCAGGTCAATACTGTTATTTCTCAACCTTATTTTGCAGATAAGGAAGCTTGGGACATAGAGAGGTTTGTCCAAGTTTGCATGTGTATTAAGTGGTGGAGCTGTTGAGAGTTGTAGAGTGGACAAGTAAGATGAAAACTCAGAAGAAAAAAGGTCTCCAAGTTTGACTAATATGTTTTGTTGGCAGTGTTGTTAAATGGTGTTGAGTGAAAATAATAACTAACATTTATTGAGCATTTTCTTTATAACAGGCTCTGTTTTAAGTTAATTCAATTTTTATAACTGTTCTCAAAATACATATTGTTGTCCCCACTTTATAAATGAGGAGACTGAGGCACAGAGCAGTTGCATTAAGTCCCTAGCAGGGGACAGGATTTAAGATTTAACCTAGACAGACTGGCTTCAGAACCCATCCTCTTAATCAGGCTGAGCAGACTATTTCTGGTGGCTCAAATCTGGCCTGCTGCCTGTTTTGTAAATAAAGCTTTATCAGAGCACAGCCACTCTTACTTATTTATGTATCACCATATCTCATTTATGTATGGCTCCTTTAGGAATAGTTGCAGCATACCACGTGTCTTGAAAAGTCTAAAATATTTGCTTTCTAGCCCTTTACACAAAGTTTTTCAATCTCTGATAACCATTAGACTGGATGGATGAAAAGCCAAATCCTGGTGAATTTAGTCATAACCTATTTATAGAGGTTTGGCAGTTAAAAAAAAGGGGGGGGGGAATTAAATTGGATGGTAGCTTTAAGAGGAAAATATGGTAAAATGAAAGTTTTTTTTTACAGAGGAAAGGTTTGAGTATGTTAATAGCATGAGAAAAAGTGTCAATTGAGTGGGAGGTAATAAAACTATGCAGGGAGGTGGCACAGGATTTGGAGAATGCAGGAGAGAGTGGAAAGATTTATTACTGAAAGGAGCCAAAGACTTTTCTTTGAAACACTGAGCAGAAGCAAAAAAGAGAAAAGATACTAGGAATATAGGGCTATTTTGAATTGGAGGCAAGGGCAATAATAGTAATTTTCATTCGATGACTGTAACGTCATTCAAGTAAGGATAAAGAAAGATGGGTCAGATAATTGTCATTTGGGGGTTCGCAATTACTGCTTTTTAAATCTCCCAGTCATGTTTAGTGCTACAGAAGATATAGGTAAGAAAGAAGAAGAATAATTGTAGAATTTGCTGTAATGTTATAAGGTGTTTGTTTTTTTTTCTTTAAAGTCTAACAGGTTAAGGTTAGGAAATAGAAGTAGGCTTTACATTTTTGCTGGTTATAAGTTATTATAAATAGACATTATAGATTACTATTTAAAGGTGACTTTCCAGTGAGGTTTTTAAAACAGCTTTATTGAGGTATAATTGATATTCAATAAAGTACATATATATTTAAAGGATCCCATTTTATCAATTTTGACATAAAAACCCTTGTGAAACTGTCCCAATCCAGGTAATGGGTGCCCCTTAGTACTCCTTCCTTTCTGTACCTTCCTGTGGCCCCCTTTCACCGATTTTGGTAGGTGGTATTTTCATTTTCATTGTGTTCAAAATACTTTCTAATTTCCCTTTTTCTTCTTTGACCCATGGGTTATTTAGAAGTGTGTTAGTTTCTTGGTATCTGGGGATTTTCTAGAGATTTTCCCATTATTTCTAATTTACTTCCATTTGCTCACAGAACATCCTTTGCCTGATTTGAATTCTTTTAAATTCATTTTGACTTGTTTTATGAAATGGTCTATCTTGGCAAATACTCATTTTGTACTTGAAAAGACAGGCATTCTGTTGTTAATAGATGGAGTGTTCTACAAATGTATCTGGCAGAGGAGGCTGATAGTATTGTTGAAGTCTTCCGTATCCTTACTGATTATCCATATTTATGTTCTGTCAATTATTGAGAGAGGGCTATTGAAATCTCTGGCCATAGCTGTAAATTTGTCTATTTCTCATTGTGGTTCTATTAGCTTTTGCTTCCTGGATTTTAAAGTTGTTTATTAGGTGCATAAATGTATAGATTTTTTATGTCCTCTTGATAAATTGACTCCTTCATTGTTACAAATTGACTTTTATCCATAATGGTTTCTTTTACTGGGGAATCTACTCTCTGGTTTTGGGCACGAAACTGGGGCTCTTGTGAGCTTACAGTATTCATTTATCTGTCAAAGTTCTTATCTTTAGTTGCCTTATAGCCAATGTCTTGAAAATGTTTGTTTCCTATATTTTGTTTGAGTTTCTTTCGGTTGTCTCAGGCAGACGTGTAAACCTGTATTTCCATCGTGGCCAGAGCAGAAGTCCAAAACTTGCTTTAAAATTATTTATGGTGGTTCTTAAAGTTTTTCTTTTTGTTTGTATCAGTGATATTTAGAAAAATCTGATGAAAGATGTGGCTCTTAGCCCTTCATACCTACAAATGCTTATCGATATAAAAGCTTGATTGTAATTTCATGAGGCTTAGAGGCTTGAGGCTTCCTTCATCCTGGCTTAGGAGTTCTTGCTTTCCAGCAAGCATTTTCAACCCTGTACACTAGAATCACCTGGGAGAGCTTTTGAACAAATACCTCTGCTCCACCAGACTTGTGAAATCTGAATTTTTGGTGGTAAGACCCAGATTTTTGTTTTTAAGACTCCCTAGGTAATTCTGCTGTGCAGCTAAACTTCAGAACAGCTTGTTTTAAAGTAAAGGATGGCTTCCTCTTCTCTTGGTCTCTCTACCTTTCCTTTATTGGCAAGGATCCTACAGAGGATGGGATACAGGGAGCCAATTGCTCCTTAAATTCACCCTGAGTAGAAGGGGTTACTTTGAAAAAAATTGCCAATTCCACCTTCATATTTTTTCTTGATAAATTGTATCTGGGCTTTTAACAAAGGTGCATAGAGAAGAAATTAAAATAAGAAAACTTTTTCAGTTATATTTTACAGTTTGCTTCAGCAAAATGTTAGACATTTAGACAAAATGTTAGACATCCCTATGGCAAATGAGAGAAGCAATATATCAATTAAAATGGATCTCAGAGCCCAAGAGCCTGTAAGAAATAAAGCTATAAATAGGAGCTTAAGTATTCTCAAGCGTTGGGTGTTTATGTGATATGTGATATATATTGTATATAGGATTTATGATATGTCAAATGTATATGACTTCAATTATTGGTAATTCATAGTGAAAAATATATTTCACTTGACCAAAGTAGGCCATTGTGCATTTAACTATTTTTACAAATGCCATAAAGCAATAAGCAAGAGAAAATAGCACCGAGTGCTCTTAATGAGAGGTCTGATGTAACATGGACTCTGTGACTCTGAGACGGATTGATTTCATGTTGCTTCACTTTTTAGATATGTCAAATTATGTAATGCACAGAGTAGTAAGTTTGGAATGCCAGCCACTTGTATGCAGGCCAATTCTTTTGTATGATTTCTTTAATGAAGAACTTAAACATTGTATTTGTTTTGTGTATTAGGCTTTTCAGTTTCCTAATCTTCTAATGCTTCTAGAAGTAACAGTGAATTTTAAGAGATAAAATGACTTTGTATAAATCTAGTTTAAATTATTTTCTCCTTCATTTATTGTAACCAATTTTTCCCTGTAGCTGTGAACTTCACAGAAGTTAATGAAGAAAACAAAAACGATCTCTTCAGAGAAGTGTTTTCTTCCATTGAGACCTTGGCCTTTACCTTTGGGAATATGTAAGTAGAGTACTGTCATTTAAATTTGGGCCTGGGTATCTCAAGATAGGTTACATAATTCAGTAGATACATGGAAAGTAAAGTATTAAAATACAAAATATTATCACAATACTGGAAAGAATACGTTCATTATTTCATTGTTGTTTTGTTACTGTATTTGACAGTGTCTGTACAGTTGATCGGAAGCAACATCCATTTGCAAGTGACGATGTGGTTTATGTGAATAGATTCCTAGAGTTTATTTCTAAGATTCTTGCTTTTAAAAAAAATGTATTCTGGATGACATGTTGAATGTGAAGCTTGTAACCGAGCAATGAAATGACTTGTCTTATTATTTCTATTTCTTTCTTTCTTTTTTTTTTTTTTAACTTCCCTGTATAGCTTGACAAACTTCCTTATGGGAGATGTAGGCAATGATTCATTATTGCGACTGCCTGTTTCTCGAGAAAGTAAGGTAGGCCAAGTTTGTGTGAAAGCAGAGACTTTAATATTTTTAACTTAATATTTCAATAATTTCAACATTAGTCTTTGATAATTTTTGAGTTGAGCAAGAAAAACAGATCAGTTCATTTTAATATGATAATTTATGGTTAGTTTCTGGAGCGAAAATTTAATTATACTTTTTTTTTTTTGAATGGAGTTATCATTTTAAAAGAATATATCTGGTAGTTTTATGGTGTCCTCTGTAAGGAATCTATATGTCATAGGATCCAAAATTTTAGTAAGTAATTCTTAACCATTTTTCTTCCCTGACATTGTCACAGTTCTCAAAGACTGGTGGAAACTTAGAAAAATAACACAAGAAGTAAAGAGGGTGTTAATCCTTTCACACATCCTATAGTTTGTTACTGTGACATATTTATTAAGAGGCTGTAGGTCTTAATTCTCCCTAAGAGCAGTATGTCAGAAGATTGTAGTTCCAGTTCCCAGTTTATGTTTTTTTTTTTAAGATTTTGTTTAAATATTTGAGAGAGAAAGAGCAAGAGAGAGAGCATGAGCGGCAAGGGGTGGGGGACAGGTAGAGGGTAAAGGAGAGGCAGACTTCCCCAGCTGAGCAGGGAGCCCGAAGAGGAGCTCCCTGGGATCATGACCTGAGCCAAAGGCAGTCACTTAACCGTCTGAGCCACCCAGGTGCCCTCCGACTCCCAATTTAAAGAAAAACTGTTCTGAAATAATAGAACATGAAGAATGTTTGTAGAATATTGCTTTAAAGATTATAGTAGTAATATTTTGATTTGACTGAAAATGCAAGCTATTTTTAAAACTGCAGTAGGGACATGCACTAATAGTTTCTTTTCAAAGATGTTCCAAATCCAAAAGGAGTTTGACAAATATTTGAAAATGTGCCAGTTATTTCTGTTCTATCAAAATAATGTAAAAACTGCAGGTCTTTCTTAAAATGATGTAAAATATGAATGATTAATTGAAGCATTTGTTATATGTACTATAATATTGAGAAAACAATTGACTATTTCTGAAGTTATCCATTGACGAATCAAGGATAGTGTATAAATCTTCATGAAGAACTTTAAGATCCTTAAATATTTTGTTATTTATCATTTCTCTTCAACTTTTTCTTTTCAAACATACTACTAATTCAGAAGACGGAATAACATTTTATCTGTGACAAGGCTCTGAAGAACTAAAATTTTAGGTGTGAATCTTATTTCCTGTTCCTGTTGGCTCTATTGTGTGCACATACCACACTAATTCCTAATAGGAAAATACTTTTCCTTTCTTTTCTTTTGCACCTTATTTACCTTTTTACAATTTTTAATTAACCTGAGAGATTAAGCTTTCAAAATCCATGATAAATAATGCTCCTTTGGTTTGAAGAGTTTGAAAAATACTTTAAATAATAATTTCTATTTATTTAATAGTGTTTATTATGTACCATGCCCTGTGCTAAGCCTATATCATCTTAAGCCTTAAAGTAGCCTTATGAAAGTAGTATTCATATCCCCATTTTTACAGAAGGGCAAACCAGAGTTAAGTAAGCCTAAATATATAGTCCAGTGTCATATAGCTACTAAGTGATAGAGCTGGACATCAGACCCAGGTCTCTGATTCCTTTTGCATTGAGTCCCTGTGTTGTCTGTGTTGCCCAGCCAAACAGATCTCACAATTTTGGTAGATATGTTTTTCCTGCACTGTCTAGTAAGGTAGTCACTTACCACATGTAGTTCTTTAAGTTAATTAAAATAAATAAAATTGGGGTGTCTGGGTGATTCAGTACTTAAGCGTCTGCCTTCAACTCAGGTCATGATCCCAGGGTCCTAGGATCAAGCCCTACATTGGGCTCCCCGCTAAGTGGGAAGCCTGCTTCTCCCTCACCCCCTCTGCCTGCTTGTGTTCCCTGTCTAATTGTCTCTCTCTCTCTCTTTCAAATAAATAAATTAAATAAATAAATGTTGAAAATATACTTCTCATTTTATAATCATCATTACATTAGCCACTTTTCATATGCTCAAATAGCTGGACAGTGCAGATACAGAACATTTCCATCATCATAGAAAGTTCTGCACTAAGTTGTCCACTAGACTTTCAGAGAAATGCTTATCGAATGATAAAATGGTAAAAGATGGCTGGAAGAAACAGGTCTTTGTCTTCAGTGTAAGTGAAAATCTATTTAGATTGTTTCTGTAACTTCCTGACTAATATTTTTGAAATCTGTAGAATTTCGAGTTTCAAATGTATTTATTAACTAATGCTGTTAGTAAACAATGAGGTCATTTATTCTTGAATCTTGAGAACTGCAATTGTAAAAAGGTATGTAATTCTTACAAGATGTGGCATTTAAATAGATTATTTGGGCCCTTTTGAGTTCTAAATACTTGAAATTCTTTAACAGGAATTATGTCACAGTAACAAATTAGAGTGAAAATTTTCTGAAGCAAAGATCTGTTATCTTCTGCTCTAATCTTAAATTTGTTTTCTTCCATGTTGTAAGTCTTTTGAAAATGTTTCTGTGGAATCAGTGGACTCATCCAACGAAAAAGGTAATGCTTGAGGTACTTACAATCTTAGTCAGGTTTTTGCAGTTCCTTCCTTTCTTTCTTCTCTCTCTCTTTTTTTTAACCAATCCCCAATTTCCTGCAGTTACTTTCAATACATGTTTTGGATTATTTAATCTCTTCTTGCTTAGTAACCTGAAGTATTCATTTTTAACACAAAATGTTGTGTAAAATTTTGCATAAAAACTTCAGAAAAAAGACCTGCCAGAGTAGATAGTAGATAGGTAATATAGAGATGGATCAAGAATTACATAGGGTTTATAACTTGATGAATAATAGAAATATATATTAGAATAAAAAATATAATTTGAAACCATTTTAAGTTTAAACAGTGACCTTTGATTCTAAATTTGTCACTTGTTTTATTTTTTTTTTAAACAGTTTTCATTGAAGAACATCTTAGGATTTGAATGCTGCTTTGTTTAGAGTTATGTGCTGATATTTGATATGTACTTGATGTTTTTATTTTCAGGAAATTTTTCTCCTATAGAACTAGACAGTGTGCTATTGAAGAACACTGATTCTGTAGAATTGGCTTTGTCTTATGCCAAAACATGGTCAAAATATACCAAGAACATAGTTTCATGGGTTGAAAAGAAACTTAACTTGGGTGAGTTGCCCTTTGGGGCATCTGATTAACTTTGGAGTGTAAGAACTAGATTGTTTGCAATTCATTTTGTATAGGCAATGACTAATATGATTCCAAATTAGTAGCTGCTTCATTATAGTGAATAAAATCATTGTCCATTTTCTCTTCTTAAAATAGGAAAGACTCTACTTACAATAAATGTACTTATTGAACATTACTGCAGGCCAACCACTTGATCTGGGGACACAAAGACAAATAGTATACTGTCTTTGCCTTTAAGGAAGTCATACTCCAGTGGGCAAAAAGGAATGTAATCAGATAATATGGTTAAAAGAAATAAAAGCAACAATAAGCTGTATGAGCACCGGCCATGGAAATATTTTAATAGCTAGTATTTTCCCAGTGTTTTACAGTTGACAAAATACTTTCATATCCTATACCTCATTTAATCCTTACCAAAACCCTGGAAAGAAGGCAAGAAAAGAACTATTCCCATTTTACAGCTCAGACAAACAAGACAGGTGATTTGCCTAAGGCCAGATAGCAGATTTGTGTAGGATTATATGGCACTAACTGGAAGAATATGGGATTTGCCCAAATCCTGTGTTCTTTCTACCAGAATTATTTGCTATAAGTAGAGATGCCCTTCAGAAGCACCTGACTAACCTTATAAAAGGGCAGTACACAGGCCTAGGTCCCATCTCCAAGAGAAGTGAAGCCAATGTATTTTGCAAGTTTCCTAGTTGGTTTTGATGAGCACTTTGGATGAGAATCATGGTATAATATAATGTAAGCTAGTGTGTGTTCACTCTTTAACTTAGAATCAAATAATTTTAGAGTATGGAGGGAAAAAAGAAGTTAATTTATCTTCTGATGCTTTCTTTGACCTTTTCAGAATTGGAGTCCACTAGAAACGTTGTCAAGTTGGCAGAGGCAACTAGAAGTAATATTGGGATGCAGGTGAGTGTTCAGTGACCACCTAGGGTATTGGACCAGGAGGTCAGCTGGATGAGCTCATGGTAGCGCCTTATGAAGTCAGAGACATGTGTACTAAATACAGGGAAGAAGTGAGATGCTAGTGCTGGGCGAAATAAAAGCCTTTGAAACTTAACGTGGAGACCCATTATGAAAAAAATTGGAGTATTCACAATTTTATACAAATGTTGATTGTTTTGTTAGCCACTAGTCTCGCCTACCTAGTTTTATAATTAATATTCTTCAGTATCTTTCTCATATAGTCATCTTTATGACTAGTCATCTGTCTGCAGAAAAATGTCTAAACTTAAAATTTCTCCCTCTGAAGAGAATAGTTGGGGGGTTCTAGAACTCTAGTACTATTTCCATTGAATAATTTATTTTTCTATTTTAAATTCTAGGAGTTTATGCCACTGCAGAGTCTGTTTACCAGTGCCCTTCTTAATGATATAAAGAACAGTCGCCTTTTACAACAAACAATTGCAGCTCTCCAAGCCAACAAATTTGTGCAGGTAAAAATTTCTATGTATAGGGACGCCTGGGTGGCTCAGTTGGTTGGACGACTGCCTTCGGCTCAGGGCGTGATCCTGGAGTCCCGGGATCGAGTCCCGCATCGGGCTCCCAGCTCCATGGGGAGTCTGCTTTGCTCTCTGACCTTCTCCTCGCTCGTGCTCTCTCTCACTGTCTCTCTCTCTCAAATAAATAAATAAAATCTTTAAAAAAAAAAAATTTCTATGTATAATACACTTTTTTTTTCTTTTTTTAAATAACAGCATAGCTTTAGAAAACAGCTTTTTTTTTTTTTCTTGTTTTAAAATACCCTTGACAGCCTCTACTTGGGAGGAAAAATGAAATGGAAAAACAAAGGAAAGAAATAAAAGAACTTTGGAAACAGGAACAAAATAAGTTGGTGAGTATTATAATGGAGTTTCATTTACCTGCTTGCGAACATCTGAAATCATCTCTAGTATGTAAGCATCCACCCTGGAGATGCATTCCTTTGTAGTTTTTCTAAAATGCTATTTTAACTATTTTGTTGAATATGCTAATGAAACTTATACATTAGGGTTTGTTTCTTATTCTGTATTTAATACTTTTTCCCCCCATATAGCTGGAAACAGAGACTGCTCTTAAAAAGGCAAAATTGTTATGTATGCAACGTCAAGATGAGTATGAAAAGGCAAAATCTTCCATGTTTCGTGCAGAAGAGGAGCATCTGTGCTCAAGTGGTGGATCGGTAAAAAATCTCAACAAGCAGCTAGAAAAAAAGCGAAGGTTGGAAGAGGAGGCTCTTCAAAAAGTAATTATCTTTGTTGTTATTTGCAAGTTGAATTAGCAATAATCTGTGAAGGCTTTCGTTCTCAAGTGTTAGTATGCATCAGGATTGCCTGGACGGCTTGTTAAGACAGGTTACTGGGCCACACATCCAGTATATCAGATTCAGTTGCTCCAGGGCTGGCCCCAAACAGCCTGTGCTTCTAACAGGTTTCCAGGTGCTGCTGCTGCTGTTGGTGATCGGGATCCACACTTTGAGAACCAGTATGCTAAGAGATTTTTGCTTATCTTTAAAATATTTGATTTTGTTTCTGAAAAAGTATCTTAGAGAAGGCAGTAGTTTAATATTTTTTACTTCATTGTTCAGGAAGTTCACTTTTTAGGCAACTGGATGTATGTGTGTGCTAGTTCTAGTACCTGATAGCAAAGCTAGGCTGGAGCTTTATATTGCTTATTTTGAAATATAATTTGATGAAACCTGTAAGATTATATAGAAAATGATAAGTAGAAAAGACATTCATTTTGTGGACAGTATACTAATTGTAAATCCAACTTGACTATCCTACTTGACTATGCCTTTGAGTCGCTGACCAGAACAGATTGTTATCTTTAGAAATATTCTATTTAAAATGGACTAGTTAATTTTTATGCAAAAGGTCTTTTCATTTATTTCCATTGAGTTTTATTATAATAAGTATTTGTTTTAGAATATAAATTCTAGTGATCAGTGTTATTTTTTTTCTGTGATATTCTTGAAGGTAGAAGAAGCAAATGAACTCTACAAAGTTTGTGTGACAAATGTTGAAGAGAGACGAAATGATCTGGAAAATACCAAAAGAGAAATTTTAACACAACTCCAGAAACTTGTTTTTCAGTGTGATCTTACCCTTAAAGCTGTAAGTATTTTGTTCAGTATTTGGAAGGCCAGGGGCAAAAAGGGTCTAAACAATTGCAGAAGGGAAAAGGGTGCTTGATGAGTCAGGATTCTTCGGGGATTTAATTTCTAAAATTAATGAAACATTTAGAGTTTGGAAAACTGACTTTCTGGTTTTGGTTTGAGTTACATTTTTTTTCTGGTCCCCCACCCAGTGGATCAGTGATTTGTCCAATTAAAGTCTGGAGAGTTTGAAATTGCCTCTAAGCCACTGTCTTTCTTGACTTGGTTGACAAAATGGATTTGATTGTTGAAACTTCTGTCAGCACTATGAGATCTATTCTTTAGAATTTGAGTAAACTAAATATTAAAATTGAACCTAGGAATTTATTTAGGAAAAAAAAAAGCATTCTGCCCTCAAAGATTTTCATTTGCCTCTTTAAAATGACTTGTATAAAAAGTTTATATATAAAATATAATATATTTTTATATATAAAATATATATAAAATATCTTTTTTTGATGTACATTTCACAAGTTTTAACACGTATAAATTTGTGTAGCCAGCACCATCACAGTCAGGATTCAGAAGAATTCCATCACTACAAAAAAGTTTACTCTCTCCCCACCCCTAGCCCCTGGCAAGTGTTGGTATGTTCTCTGTCTTTATAGCTTGATCTTTTCCAGAGTGTTATATAAATGGAATTCTATGTGACTTGGAGACTGACTTCTTGTACTCAGCATAATATCTTTGAGATTCTTCATCAAAAGTTCATTTCTTTCTATTGCTGAGTAGTATTCCATTATATGAATGTACCATAGTGTTTATCCATTCATCAGTTAGACATCTATGTTGCTGCCAGTTTTGCATGATTGTGAATATAATTCACATATTATATTGTGAGTATAATTCAACTGCTATGAATATTTGTCTCTAGGTTTTTGTGTGAATATAAGTTTTCATATTTCTAGGGTAAGCTCCTAGGAGTGAGATTACTGGATGTTATGGTAAATGTCTGTTTAACTTCATAAGAAATTGATAAATTGTTTTCCAGAATGGCCATAACATTTTCATTCTAACCAGTAATATATGAGAGTTCTGATTGTTCTGCATCCTTGACAATACTTGTCGGTTGTTGTTAAATTTTAACTGTTCTAATATGTGTGTAGTGGCAGTTGTTTTAATTTGTGTTTCTGGAGTGACTAATGATATTGAGCATCTTTTCAAGGACTTATTTGCAGTCTGTATTTTGCCATTTTTAAAAACTGAGTTGTTCCCTTATTATTGAGCTTGCATATTTTGTCTTCCAGTCTGAAACTTTTTATTCTTTTAGCAGTTTGTTTCAGGGAATAAAAGGTTATAATTTTGATGGAATCTAACTTATCAATTTCTTCTTTTATGTGTCATGCTTTTCACATTATTTCTAAGAGAGTTTCAGAGTCACAAAGACTTCTATGTTTTCTACTAAAATTTTTATAGTTTGACACTGATTATGATCTGTTTTGATGTAGTTTTTATATAAGTTGTGAAGTATACATTAAGGTTCATTTTTTGCATATAGATGTTGTGTTAAAATTATGCCTGTGGGATTTTAATTTATGGAGGTGACTGAATGCTGACATGGAGAGGTCAATGTTACTGAAAGATGAATCACTTACTTATATTTCCCAAGGGAAGGGGATGTGCTGTACCATGTAGGGCCAAAGAAGTACCAAAGTACTCTTCAGCGAAGAGAGACAGGAGTGAGGGGAAAGCTGAGTACAGAGCCTTACTGGGGTTTCCAAGGGGAAAACAAGGTGGGGCAGGAAAAGCAGTATAGGATTGACTAGTTTGATGGTCTCTCTTTGCTTAGTACCTGGCCCTGGGATGATTTAGAGCAGGAGACAGTAACAACTTGGTGTGTGAGAATTAGATAATGAGGTTGTTTGGGTAGCATATGAAAGACATTACCCCACTACTGCCCACCCCTATGCTAAGAATTGGTTAGCCCTGGGAGGAGCAGACTTTCCTCACCCAGAAAACTTTTTAAGATGTCGAAACATTATAAAATACAAAAAATAAAAAACATTATTAATACAGGTGTCCACTTGTTTCAGTGCCGTTTGTTGAAAACATTGTGCCATCTCCATTGATTTGTCTTTGCATCTTGGTCAAAAATCAATTGACCATATTTTTATAGGTCAATTACTAGATTTTCTCTTCTGTTCCATGGGTATATGTGCTTGTCATGCCTAAACTCTACTACTGTGTTGATTACTGTTTTATAGCAAGTCTTAAAATCAGATAGTGTGAATTTTCAACTTTTTTTTTCCAGAATTGTTTTGAGTATTTAAGATCCTTTGGCCATAAAAGCATTGGAATCACTTGTGGTATCTACAAACAAATCCTGCAAACATTCTAATTGAAATTGAGTTAAACCTTAGATCAGATGGGAAGAATTGACTACATATGTAGCATCTTAACTCTATAGAGAAAGTTGTTCAATCCATGAAGACAGTATGTCTCTCCATTTTTTAGATACATGTCTCTCCATGAAGACAGTCTGTCTCTCCATTATTTCTTTTCAGTGTTCCAGAATTCATTTTTTATGCACCACACCCAGTGCTCCATGCAATATGTGCCCTCCATAATACCACCACCAGTCTCACCCAACCCCCTCCCCCCCTTCCCTCCAAAACCCTCAGTTTGTTTCTGAGTCCAGAGTCTCTCATAGTTTGTCTCCCCCTCTGATTTCTCCAAACTGATTTCTAGATACATGATATTTTTTTAATCAGCACTTTGTAGTTTTCAATGTAAAAGTTTTTCACATGATTTGTTAGATTTAAACCTCTGTATTTATGTATTTATTTGGGCAGCTATTGTGAATCGATAGATAAATCGATAGATAAATAGATAGATAAATACATACCACATATAATTTATGTGCATGTATCTGTGCACACATATTTCTTTAATTTCAGATTTCAGTTCGTTATTAGTATTTAGGAATACAAGTGATTTTTGTGTGTTAATCTTGTATCTTGCAAACTTGCTAAAACTAAATTGTTCTCGAACTTTTTTGGTAGAATCATTGGGGTTTTCTACATAGAAAGTCATGTTATCTACAAATAGCGACAGTTTTATTTCTTCCTTTCCAATCTGTATTCCTCTTATTTCTTTTTATTTCTACCTTAGTAGAGCTTCCAGTTCATTATTGAATAGGATTGGGTGAGAGAAGATATGTTTGTTCTATTCTGGACTTTAAGAGCAAAGCACTTAGTCTTTCACCATTACATATGATGACAACTAAAGGTTTTTTGATGATGCCCTTTCTCAGATAAGGAATTTCCCCCTTTTCTAGTTTGATGACGGTTTTATGATAAAGATGTTGGTTTTTTTTTTTCCACTGCTGAGAACTTTGGGGTTGTTTGTTATTGCAGCACAAGCTAGCAAAACTACTTCAGTATATAACTGAATATATATGTACATATATTCTTTAGTCCTTTATATACTATATACTATGTCATGTGTACCTAAATATGATAGAGGAACATCTTTAGAGCAAATAATATATTACTACAATTTATGCAATTTTTACTAATTACATTATTGTAAACACTTATAATTGTGTCTGCTTTTTTTCAAAAAAGATGTTGAATTGATCAAGTGATTTTTTTTACATCATTTAATTGATGTGATAATACAGTTTTTCTTTTGTAGTCTATTAATATGATGGATTGCATTGATGTTTGAATGCCAATCTGGTCTTGCATTCCTCGATAAGCTGCTTTTTGGTTCCTTTATATATTGCTGGATTCGATTTGCTAATATTTTGTTGAGTATTTTTTTCTTTTTATTCTCTGTTAATAATAAGACATTAGTATGTTATTTTTTTTCCTTATGCTATCTTTATCCAGCTTAATATCAGGGTAATTCTGGCCTTATAAAATGAGTGGGGAGGTGTTCTTTCCTGTCAGTATTCTGGAAGAGATTGTGTAAAATTGGTGTTATTTTTTCAGTTGTTTGATGGCATTCCCTGGTGAAAGCATCTGGGCTTGGGGGTTTTCATTTTTGGAAGAATTTTTACTATGTATTGAATTTCTTTTGAGAATAAGCCTATTTGAGCTAATTATTTCTTTTTGGGTGAATTTTGGGTGTGGCTTTCATGGGCCTTCGTCCCAGTTGTCTAGTTTATGTGCATAGAGTTGTTCATAGTTTTACTTTATCCTTCAGTGACTCAGTAGGTTATACTGATATCCTCTCTTTGACTTGTGATATTGGTAATTTGTACCTTCTCTCTTTGTCTCTCTGCTTAGTCTGGCTAGATAGAGATTTATTATTTATTTTACTGACCTTTTTGAAGAACTAGCTTTTAGTTTTCATTGGTTTCTCTATTGTTATTTTTTAATTTTTATTTATTTCTGTTTGCTTTGGGTTTATTTTTCTTCTCTTTTTAGTTTCTTAATGTTGGAAGCTTAGAGTGTTCATTGAGACTTCCCTGCTTTTTGTTTTCTTTTTTTTCCTAAGATTTTACTTATTTATTTATTTGAGAGCGTGAGTGAGAGAAAGAGACCATAAGCAGGGGCAGAAAGAGAGGGAGAAGCCAACTCTTTTGCTAAGCAGGAAGTGTGATGTGGGGCTTGATCTCAGGACCCTGGGATCATGACCTGAGCTGAAGGCAGAGGCTTCACCGACTGAGCCACCCAGGTGCCCCGAGACCTCCCTGCTTTTTTAATATAAATATTTAATCATTTAAATTTCTCTCTAAGTACTGCTTATCTATATCCCACAAATTTTGAATTTTATATTTCTGTTTTTGTACAATATAAAGTATTTCCTAATTTCCCTTGAGACTTCATTTTGACCTATGGATAGTATAGAAACTCATTGTTCAGTTTCCAAGTATTTTAGAATTTTCTGGTTAAATTCCTGATACTGATTTCTAGTTTAATTCTGTTATGATGAGAGAAATATTTTATATAATTTCAATTTTCATTTTGTTTTGGTTTGTTTTGTGATTCAGCATATGGTCTATCATGGAACATTCCATGCATATCCTTTTAAAATGTCTGGTCTGCTCTTGTTGGCTGGGGTACTTTGTAAATGTCAGTTGGTTATTGTTGGTTTATGGTGCTATTTATTTCTTCTATATCCTTGATGATTTACTTTTTTCTTCCATCAACTAAAGTGAAACGAGGAGTTCTTTTAAGTTTTTATTTAAATTCCAGTTAATTATGGGGCACCTGGGTGGCTCAGTGGGTTAAAGCCTCTGCCTTCCGCTCAGGTCATGATCCCAGGGTCCTGGGATGGAGCCCCGTGTCGGACTCTCTGCTCGCCAGGGAACCTACTTCCCTTCCTCTCTCTCTGCCTGCCTCTCTGCCTATTTGTGACCACTGTCTGTCAAATAAGTAAATAAAATCTTTAAAAAAAAAATAAATTCCAGTTAATTAACATACAGTGTATTATCAGTTTCAGGTGTACAATACAGTGATTCAGCACTTCCATCCAACACCCATTGTTCATCACAACAAGTATATTCCTTAATCCCATTCCCCTATTTAACCCACCCTCTACCCATTTCCCCTCTAGTAAACAGTTTATTCAGAGAAAGGAGTTCTGAAGTCTTCAACATAGTGTATATTTTTAATTCTGTCAGTTTTTGTTTTATGAATTTTGAAACTCATTTGCTTGTGTATTAATAATTGCTGTATATTCTTGGTGAATTGATCCCTTTAGCCTTATGAAATGTCTTTTTCAATCCTGGCTATTTTTATTGCTTTTTAGTCTTTATTTAATACTGATATAGCTATTTCAGTTTTCTTTCTATTATTTTTATTATGGTATATTTTTTCCATTCTTCTACTTTGAGTTATCATCATATGTAAAGTGAATTTCCTTTTTTTTTTTTAAGATTTTATATACTTGACAGAGATCACTGGTAGGCAGAGAGGCAGACAGAGAGAGAGGGAGGAAGCAGACTCCCCAATGAGCAGAGAGCCCAAAACGGGGCTTGATCCCAGGACCCTGAGATCATGACCTGAGCCAAAGGCAGAGGCTTAACCCACTGAGCCACCCACGCCCCTAAAGTGAATTTCTTATATAACATATAGTTCCATGTTGATTTTTTAAAAATCTGTTTTGATAATCTCTATCTTTTAAGTTAAATATTTAGACAGTTTATATTTAATGAAAAGGTATGTTCAGAATTAGGCCTACTTTTCTCTTTTTCTGTTTGTACTTTATGTTTTCCTTCATTTGTTTCCCTTTTGCTGTCTTATATTGGATAATTTGATAATTTTTTAGAATTATGTGTAATTTATATTATAGATTTAATTTAATCTATTTTTATTTATGTGTTAAAGTTACATTTTAATTTACCTAACGTGCTTATTTGCATTTTATTTTCGACATTTTAATTTCCTGGGCTTTTGACTGTATGTCTTTTTACAGGGTTTTTTGTTTGTTTGTTTGTTTTAATGGTTGCACTAGGGCTATATTTATAAAAACTTTTCACTGGCCTATTTAGAACTAACATTTTACCCCTTCAGGTGGAACGTAGAAACCACATAGTCTCACCATATAAGTCATTTTTACTTGTTTTGGGTTGTAGTTGGTATGTGTATGTTCTAACTATATACCTTGAAAACCTCACCAGACAATTTAAAATTTTTGTTTTCAAAAGTCACATGTTTTAGAAAAGAGAGGTCATCTTTTTAAATTACCAGATATTTACTATTGCTGTTTCTACTCTTCATTTCTAAGGTTCTTTCCCTTTGATATCGTTTCTCTCTTTTCTAAAGAATCTCCTTTAGCGGGGCGCCTGGATGGCTCAGTGGGTTAAGCCACTGCCTTCGGCTCAGGTCATGATCTCAGGGTCCTGGGATCGAGTCCCGCATCGGACTCTCTGCTCAGCGGGGAGCATGCTTCCTTCTCTCTCTCTCTGCCTGCCTCTCTGCCTACTTGTGATCTCTGTCAAATAAATAAATAAAATCTTTAAAAAGAATCTCCTTTAGCATTTCAGTTACAGCAGGTCTTCTAGTTGTGAATTCTGTATTTCATCTGAGAATGTCTTTATTTCATCTTTATTCCTGAAGGACATTTTCCTTTGATAAAGAATTTTGTTCTTTTCTTCAACACTTTAAAAATGTCCTTCTGGCCTCTGTGTTTCTAATGAGAAATCCATAGTCATTTGAATTTTTGCTTCCTCAGTGTGGAATGTGTTGTTGGTTTTTTGTTTTGTTTTTTGCTTGCAAGATTTTTTTTCTTTGTCTTTGATTTTCAACATTTTGATTATAGTTTATAGTTTACTTGGGTGTGAATTTTGTTGAATTTATTGCTTGGGGTTCCCTGAGCTGCTTAAATCTGCAGGTTTGACTCTTGTAATATTTGGGAAGTTTTCAGCCATTGTTTCTTCAAAAATTTTTTATAGCACTCTGTCCTGTTGCTCTAAGACTCCAGTGACTCAAATTTTAGACCTTTGTTTTTTCTCTACGGGTTGGTGAGGGAGGTGTCTTCCCCCCCCCTTAATCTTTTATCTTGATTGTTGTTCTATTGATCTGTCTTCAAGTTCACTGTCTTTCCTTTGTTACCTCTAAGAGGTAGAAGGTAGAGGAAGAAGAAATGACCAGGCCAGTCACTAAAGACCTAACCAAATCAATCCTATACAGTCAAAACAGTAAATTTTTCTGTTAGAGATATTTTATTTTTCTGTTTCTTTTTTATATCTTCCATTTCTGTGCTTAGACTTCAGTCTTCCCATGTTTTAAGATTATTTGCTCTTACGTATTTAGACTGTCATAATAGTTGCTTTAAAAGTCTTTATCCGATAATCCAAAAAGGTGAGTCATCTCAGGGTTAGTGTCTGTTTATTGTCTTTTCTCTTGCATGTTGATGAGATTTCCTGGTCCATCATGTAGCAAGTAATTTTGGATGGTATTCTGGACTTTTCTGTATTACTTTTTATGACTCAGGGTCGTCTTTCTAACCTATACTGAATACTGATTTTTTAAAAAATTTTAGCAGGCATTTGATCGAGTTATGTTCACTCTACAGCTCCTAAGGAGTCCCTTCCAAGTCTTCTAGCTGTGAAACTTAGCTAACCTACTTTGCTGCTATTGAGGGCCAAGGAAGGAAAGGATAAAGACATAAAACAATAGGAATTTCAGACCCCTCACTCTTTAGATCCAGTTCATCTGGTCCTAGAGAAGAATTACCCTCAAAGTTATAGATGTCTATTTGGCTGCTACTGCCATCAGTGCCACAGCACCACAGTTTAGTGCCTGGGACTTGCTTTGGGGCTGAAGGACAAGAGAAAATAAACAGAGAAAAGACACCAGAGAGTCCCCCCTGCCCAAACTCTTTCAGTCACATGTCTTTGAATAGGAGTTCAGTATTCCTGGGAAACAGTAGGAAAAGAAATAACAGGAAGCATACCCCTGGATTGCTCATACCTCAGTTTGTTGTTTCTTTCCACAATCTGCCTGCTGCCATTTATTTTCCAGAGTTCTCAGAAAGTTGAGAATTCAGTGGGAAACGGCAGGCGGGGAGGTGGGTAAGCCTATTCCATTTGAATCAGAAAGTATCCATAAAATGTTTCTAAGTATTTAAAATTGTATCTCATTTGTTTACCAAATTCTGATTAATGTGTGATTAATTTAAAGAGCCAATTTTAGCAAAATGATTTAAAAGAATTATAAAAAAGATCCCAGGATTCAAAGTTACATTATGAGTTACTTAGGCCAACCTTTACATTTGACAAGCCCTTTTCACCTCAGACAATAGCTCATGAGAGCTAAGATTGATATGTACTTGCCAGTGTATTAAGATCTTTGCCTACATGGGGCGCCTGGGTGGCTCAGTGGGTTAAGCCTCTGCCTTCGGTTCGGGTCATGATCCCAGGGTTCTGGGATCGAGCCCCGCATCGGGCTCTCTGCTCTGCAGGGAGCATGCTTCCTCCTCTCTCTCTCCTGCCTCTCTGCCTACTTGTGATCTCTGTCAGATAAATAAAGAAAAACTTAAAAAAAAAAAAAAAAAAAGATCTTTGCCTACATTAACTCATTTCATTCTCACACAATCCCATTAGGTAAATATAACTGTTTTTAGCTCCATCTTATTGGTAAAGAAACTAAAGTTTAGAAAACCTGTCTTCTCAAAACATGGTCCTTGGGCCTGACACATTATCCTTACGTTGGGAGCCTATGAGGAATGCAGAATCTTGGGTTTCAACTCAGACTTTTGGAATCAGAATCCACATTTTTAACAAGAATCCCCCACATGATTTATTTGCACATTAGCTTTTTATGAAGGATTTGCTTAGAGAAGTTACAAATAACTTGATCAAGGTCACCCAGCATTTAAATTATAAAGCTAGGGTAGAACTTGATTGAATGACTTCAGAACCTGTGCTCTTAAATACCGTGCTGTCTTGCCAAATGATTATTTAGCCTGTGTGTGACAACTCCAAAATTAATATAAGTTTTATATTGAGCTAAAAGGAAATCTGTTTCTTGTAGACCTTTCAAGTTATACCATATTCCTATAATCCCTTTTCTATAAAATAACACTTTAACTGTTTAAAGACAATTATTAACTTCCTTTCCTGAATGTTTTTTTCAGATTACACACCCCCAAATCTGATTTTTTTTTTCATATAACATGGTTTTAAGCTCTCTTACAAGGTATAATCTTGCCTACATACCTCTTTAAAATGATGCTGTTTGGTGATCCAGTAATTATGATTTCCTTTAATTTGATGTGATAGAAATAAGGGGTTACTTATTTTGTATGTAACGTATATATATTTATTGATGCCCACTGTGTAGATAAATGTAAGACAGATACCTGCTTTCAAGCAGATTAACATATACTTAGGAAGAGAGAATGAACACATCTGAAAAATTGGAGAGTAATACCTATCAGTGTATGAAATAGACTTTGAGGTTAAGGTTGCTCAAACTTGGACAAATCCCCAAACTTATGAAAATCTGTACAGTGTGTAATGTATAGAGACAGCTAATAGAGGTGCTCTGTGTATGTATTTGTGAATAAAAGTTCATATTAGCTAAAAGTTCATATCATTTTGAACCAATTTAATTAAGTTTGGTTGTTCTGTCTAGTATTTATTCACATGCAGATCCAAACAGATACCAAATCCAACATTTCATTTCTTGAATATAGATATTCTTTTCTAGGTAAGAACAATGACTTTCTCAGATTTCTTTAAGTTTTCTTTTTATATAAGATTTTTAAAACTTATTTATTTATCTGGGAGAGAGCAAAAGCAGGGGGAGCAGCAGGCAGAGGAGAGGGACAAGCAGACTCCCTACTGAGCAGGGAACCCAATGCGGGAGTCGGCTCTAGGACCCTAAGGTCATAACCTGAGCCAAAGGCAGACATTTAATGGACTGAGCCATCCAGGTGCCCTTCTTTATGTTTTCTTCTCCATCAAAAGCAGAACTTAGGGGTTTTGGTGACTTATTTTCAACATCTCAAATTGTTTTTAAAAAATTTTTATTTTCACTCTAGGACATATCACATATGTGATTGTTGAAAAAGCAAAATTATTTGAGGTACAAAGATTTTAGACACTCAGGTTCTCTCACTATTTTCTGGAAGATACACATATCACATTTATATCCTAGGAAAATTGTAAGTTATATCATGGACATTGAGGATTACTTCTGAATATCTTAAATTGTCTTGAATTATGAAATATTGAAGGGTCAGGGATAAAGATTTTAATTATATTACTGAGAGGAAGAAGAAATGACCAGGCCAGTCACTAAAGACCTAACCAAATCAATGGGCTTTGAAAAATGGGAAGAATTAGAGCAAGAGTTTTGTTTTGTTTTAGAGTACATTAAAAAAAAAGTTTATCTTTAAAATAATATAGGATAGAGAATTTTACTGAGCCGAATTTATTTTAGATTATTGCTATTTTAAATGAAAGAAACTTTCCCCATTATTTGAAATTCAAATTCTCTCTGAACAGCTATCATAAATATTTGTACTAATCCAAGTGCCATTGGAGGAACTAAAATTTTGCTGTAGGTGATGAAAGCTGGGGATAGATCTAGTTTGAAGTCCTGTGTGCTAGAGGGAACAGTTCCAGAAAACAAACAGAATTACAGTATGATATTGGCTAATCACACTTTCTATTACTATACATTTGGTCATTTCCCCTTTAGGAGGCACTAAGGTCACTGTACTAACTAGAGGACTAGAAGAAAAGTCTAAGTTCCTGACTCAGGTTGCGGATTGGGGCACAAAAAAATCTAGAGGCAGGATGATTTTTGAGGTACCTGTGAGCCACCCCAGGTAAGATCCCCAGCAAGTCCTGCAGGATCTACCCTATGGGGGTTCACTCTTTACTGTTTCTGTTAGGTAAGTGAGAAGGCTGAATAATTTAGGGAAAATAGATTTTAAGATTGAACTACCTGTATATATAACTCCTTTAAGTCTTTATTTTTAATAAGTACCCAGAAACAAACATTCAGCAGATGAATTGATTATGCCAGTATATTCATTTGGCTTTTTAAATTATTGGTGTTTTTAACTAGATTCATAAAGCTTATTAAAAAGTACAAAAAATGTACAGTTACCTTTAGGATCAAGAGATTAAGTTCAGTTTACCATTAACTGGAGAATTTTCTCATCATAGCCAGTTGCAGAACTTAAACTTTACCATCTGCCATTTGAATTTCCTTTGTTCCTTGAGAGAGTTATAACACACACAAGCTATTCTTTTATGTGCACTTTTCAAATACTACTTATGCTGAGTCTTATTTATCCTTTGGGAATGCCTGTCTACCTTGGAAAGGTCTCAGAGGTCAATCAGAAGTTCAGCAGATTATGTGGTGTAACAAGAGAAATGAAGAGGAAACATGGCAGTCTTTGAAATAATATTAAGCCGATTGAAATTTGGCATTTATTCACATTGCTCACCTGGAAGCCAGAGTGGCATTTTATAACATGAATTCTGTGATAGCTCTTTAACACCCTTTAAAACCCTCCATTGGCTTCCCATTGTACTTAAATTCAGACTCCTTACTTCTGTTTAAATGCCTCCTCTTTCTGGTATCATCTCCAACCGAAACTTTACCTCTTTGGACAAGGGTTCCGCCATATTGACCTTTCAAGTGTTTCTTGAGCATGGCAAGCTCTTTCTCAGTCACTTTTGCTCTGGGGTCTCCGTGCTACCTCTTCCTTTTTTCTGGATTGGGCTTCTCCCTGAAACTTTCCATTGGCTCTTTCTTACATCAGGTCTCAGTTCAGGTGTGACCTACTCAGAGAGGCTTGACTAACCTGCCGTATCAGAAGTGCCACTCTGCAAATGCATCCCAGCACATATTCCATAATTTGACAGTCTTATATAGTATTTATAGAAGTTTTCAATACCAGAAATTATCTTATCTACAGAATCTATTTACCCTCTCTTTTACTTCACCTTCAGGAGAACATAAATTTTGTGAGGACTGGGATCTCATCTGTTTATTTGCCAAAATATACTCAAAGACTGGGTTTCTGAGAACACTAAATTAGTTCATTCGTGTACAACTCTCTGAATGGATTTGGCACGTTTGCAGGCACTTGCTGGCTGTTAAAAATTGCTACTATTACTATGAGTAGTAGGAATAGTAGTATATGTAGGCATTTGTAGAAACTCAGTGGGATAATATATTTTGGATAGATTCAAGATAATGCCTAGTTATTAAAGCTGAGTTCCTTAGGATACATTATAATTGGAAAGCATTTTTTAATAGGATTGAAAAAGTAAAAGTCAAAATAATTATGCTCTGATTGAAACCTTTTCCCTTATGTTTCTCACTTAAGAGTTTATACTGTTGCAGTCAGACCATCAGCATATGGAGCTGGGGATCCTCAAAACACATCTGTCTCCTAATATTATGAACCAGTAGGACAAGGGAATGTATTTTTGAACTTTTCAGTTTACAGTCAGTTTTGCTGGCAACGATTGCTCCTAGATAGTGAATTACAACTCTTGTTTGTTTGTTTGTTTTTTTCTAGATCTAGACCTAATCTAGACCTTGCACAAAGCCAGGCAACCTGGTATGATTGTGGTGATATTCATTGTTCTGTGCTTCACTGTATGGCCTTTTTTCTTTCGAAATCAATATGTCTTTATATAGTGTTCTGTATAGTGGAAGTTATTTTGCCTTTTGTCTCTGTCTGTGACCATAGGTGACAGTTAACCTCTTCCAGATGCAACACCTTCAGGCAGCCTCCCTTGCAAACAATTTACAGTCTCTCTGTGATAGTGCTAAACTCTATGACCCAGGTCAAGAGTACAGTGAGTTCGTCAAGGCCACAAATGCAACTGAAGAAGAAAAAGTTGATGGGTAAGAATTAATGTGTAGATGAAATTATCTCAAAAGATAAAACCTTTATTGCTAAGTTCCTATCTGATAGTAGGTGGTGTCTTTTCTAACATTGGCAGAATTGACTTTAAAACTTTCTGAACTCATTTTATATTCAGATGTGACTCACTTAAGAGTAAAGCTTTTCATTTTGACACAGAGCTCAGTTCTTTGAGATTTAGAAATCCTTTGAGAATGGCAAATCATATTCATATCTATTTTGAATGTCTACATATTTAACAACCTACATTTTCTATAGACGTTATACTAGAAAAGTTTAACCATGACATGAATTATTGACCATACTTTTGCTACTCTTTTCCATGTTTTGGCTGTAATAAGTTCAAATGATTAATAAATTTTGTTCACATCTTCTCTAAGAAGTTGAACCATATAAGATTTATTTTTAATATTTAATTACTCTGTTCATTAAAGTAGCAGATTTTTCTGAAAATAGAATAAAATAGTCTGGGTATTAGTCATTCTTCTAAATGATGAGTTTTATTTGGGTTTTTCTTAGGAATATAAATAAACCACTAACAAATAGTCCCCACACTTCTGGATACAGACCTACCGACTCGTTAGAGGATGTAGTGCGCCTTCCTGACAGTTCTAGTAAGATTGAAGAGGACAGATGCTCCAATAGTGCTGATGTAACAGGTAGAATTTCACATTAAAGAGAGCTCTGATTTATGGAAGATCAAGTTGTTTAAATGGGATTATTAAATGAGTTGCAACTCTGGAATTTAAAAATCAGGCCTTGAATTAAAACTTCATGAGGCCTTATTCACAGTTGTAAGCACTGTGCCTGTCTTAAAGTTGACTATTTGATCACTGTACAGAAATTTGACTTGTCTCATTTTATGTAATGTCAGTATTTCACCTCATGAAATCTGTCTGTAGCCAAGTTTGACTTTAAATATTCTTTTCTTAAAGGTCCTTCTTTTATAAGGTCATGGACATTTGGGATGTTTAGTGACTCTGAGAGCACTGGAGGAAGCAGTGAATCTAGATCTCTGGATTCTGAATCTATAAGTCCAGGTACATAGCATTTAAGTCTAGCAGAGAAAATTCAATGACATATTCCTTTTGGGGGATATATTTTAACCACCTGATTTTTTTAATCAACTGTCTCCTAGAGAGGAGTATATACATATACACATGCAGTTTAAAGAAAATTAAGACAAACCCTCATATATTCACCACCCAGCCTATAAGAAATAAAACATGATCAGTATATTAGCAGGGCCCTGTGGACACGTCCTTGAAAACCTTACCCCACTGTGCCCCAGAACAGACCATCTTCCTGGATTTTTTCAGTCATTCTCTAGCTATTTTAAATGTTTTACTACCTGTATCTACTTGAGCTTTGCCCTCTTTGGAATGTTATACAGATGGAATTATATATGCCATTTTTTGTGTGACTTCTCATGTTTTTTTTAGATCCATGTTGATGTGAATAGCTGTCCTTATATATCTTTATTTTATACTTATAATCTATATAGTATTCCATTCTGTGAACATAACTATACATTTTAGATTGTTTTGTAGCTAATTGCTTTGGTGAACAATACAGTTAACACCAATTTTGTGCCTGTGATTACTTAACTCAGTTTTTAAAAAGTACCTTTAAAAGGCACTTTGATAAGGAGAGTCCAATGCTCCTTAGAGAGGCAGGATAGATGTGTTGACTTCTCCTTAGTGGCTTCAAAGAGGATGACTTGCCATAGGTAATATAGCTAGCAGGGAAAGAAGGTAGCATTTGGACCCATGAGATTCTTCCTTAGACATTCTTTCTCCTCCACTCTTCTACCAAAGATTGCTCCAATCCTGTTCTTCCCAGCCCTTCTTCTAGGACCCTTGGCACTATGGAATATATGTTATAGGATATAACCTGCCTCAAAAGTCCAAGGCACTTTTTAAATAGTGTTCTATATATTACAGAAATTTTATTTATATAAATAAATCTCTTGAAATTTAAAGTAAGAAATAACTTCCATGCAGCATGTGAGGTTTGTAGGCTTACTCTGTGTCTTCCTTGAAAACTAGTTGTGTGCAAGTGACACCCTGAAATTGTGAGCCTGAATAATACTTCGCTGAGTGTTTGTAATTGACTCTGTAAAAACATGATGGTTGTAGCTATCCCCAGAAATTAAGACCCATTCTAGAGCAAGCCCTAAATTATTTGGAATCCCATAAGACTACATGTGATAAAGACAAAAATTTGAAAACTAGTTACATGGTAAATGGTGAAGACCTGGGGAGGCCTGACCTGGGAATGAAGGAAGTGGGGAACACCACAGCCATCTTCACATCCTGGAGTGGGAAGGGATTGAAGGACAGTGCTCCTCTTCTTCAGGAAGAACGGGGACCAAAGGCTGGGGTTCATGGGCAGGCAGGTTGCTGCTCAAAAATACAAGGAGGCCATCTCACAGTTAGAATAGTTCTAAGTAGAACGTGGCACCCCATGATTTCTCAGTCACTGAGAGCACAATTCAGAGCAAAAACTAGGTGACTGCCAGCCTCTTAAGCATATTTTGAAGAGGAATCTTTTGGAGGGAAAGATGTTGGTTGAAATCATCTCTAAAACCTTTTCTAACTCTCAACCCTAAGCTCATGAAGGCCTTGAGGTAAGTGAGATCTTCCACTTGGATAGCTAGAGTCCTGGCTGTATGCTCTGCAAGGAGCAGAGGAACCTCAGGCCCTAGTCAGACGGCTCTGAGACGCACGCAGAGTCCTTTGCTGCCACAGCTTGTGTCCTGTGCGCTCAGCTCCCTGCTAGGGATTTTCATTCCTGCTTCCCGCTTTCCCATCCTCTCAACTTGAAATATTACCATTGTGTTGCTGTATTCATTAGATTTTTGTGTATTATTTTTGTAATTTGTAATTACAAAATTTGTAATTCGATTCAACAAGCATTTAATGACAGTGTACCATTGTGCTAGGCACTTTGTTAGATAGTGGATGGTAAGACATGAATAGAAAAGAATCTCTGTCCTTGTAGAGCATATAATCTCTTAACTATCACAAGTTGGCAATAAGATCTCATTGGAATGTACGGTTCCTCAATTTTAAATTTATTTGGAAAAGTCAGGTTTGGTTGAATTCTCTTTTGTTCCTAATAATAAAAATTAGAATTCCCTATATCTAAAGTCTGAGAATGGAAACAGCTTTTTGCATTGTAGCCCACAAAATAGTATGACTTGTGTTGTTCAAAAAATATTGTCATTACCCATTTCTTAAATTCTACTGTGAACGGTCAGGTGATTGTAGTCACAATTTCCTTTTAGGAGACTTTCATCGAAAACTGCCACGAACTCCATCCAGTGGAACCATGTCTTCTGCAGATGATCTAGATGAAAGAGAACCACCTTCCCCCTCAGAAGCTGGTATTGCTCTCACCTGAATCAAGTTCCCACTAAACCCTTTGAGCCAGCAACACTGCATGATATTAGGAAAATAGTATAATTTAAAGAATTACTTTGCTGTGTATTAAAAGACATTATATTGACTTAAATCTATCCCAAAAATTATGTACAAATATGGGTTGATAATGCACTAGTGAAATGTTAGAAATAAGAATAAAAGAATAAGTAACAAAACTACTAGATCTAAAATGTATTAGCAGGGTGCAAAAATAGGCTAGTTAGTTTGATCTTTTATAAACCTCATAGAGTGACTTAACTGTTAAAAGTGTTGCAATGCATGAGAATCTCTGAAAAAGTCTCTTGAAATAGTGCGCAAGAAGTTAGGCAGGAAGATTAAATAAATATGTTCTTGAGGACAAGGAAAGTTATGGATGTTAACAGATATGAGAGAAATCAGTTACCTTAAGGACCTGAATTAGACTCATATAAATTAGTTTTGTACATTGAGAACCCCTTATACCTGTTTGGGCATCATTTACTAGAATAATATGGAACATCTGACCTCAGGTAGGATACTAATGGAAAACTAGCTAGTATTATCTTTAATTTTATGATGAATTCTGAGTAAGAGTAACTTTATCTTTAATGCAAATAACAGTGACACTTACTGGTCTCATACAGCTAGTTTTCTTTGAAGCTTTCATAGGGACATTTTCTAAGAATGTAATACCACCTCTGTAACAGCCTTCCAGGTGCTATAAAGGGTATATTAATAACAGTGTAGATTTGCTGATGTTGAAAACATTATGCCATCCTATTTTAGAAGTATCTTAGTGGTTTTTTGGTGATTTTTTACTTACAGCTCAAACGTGTACTTTGTAAGAGATCTATAAATTCGATGCCTATTTTGCTGTTGCAGACTCAAAATAATCGCTTCCTGTGACATATGAATGTTACAAAGTCTAAAGATTTTTCAGAATTTAGCATCATGTGTTATAATTGTTATGTCATCTTACAATTCTTATACCAATTTATTTTTGTTTCAAGGACCCAATTCCCTTGGAACATTTAAGAAAACATTGATGTCAAAGGCAGCTCTCACTCACAAGTTTCGAAAATTGAGGTCCCCCACAAAATGTAGGGATTGTGAAGGCATTGTAGTATTCCAAGGTGTTGAATGTGAAGAGGTAAGATCTTTCTGGAATTCCATTAGCTCTTTCATGCTTTTTGCCTTATACTTTTCTGTTACTAATTTTATTGATTAGGCTCTCTTACATGAGTATTTTTAATAAATTGAACCACAGTGTAGTTTTGTAATTCATTTAGCTATTAAGTATAGTTCAGACACCACAAGTAATATCTTTTAAAATAATTTTTGTTGAGTTACCATTCTACCTATAGTTTGCTCAGTTGTTCATAGTTTTGAGGTAAATGAACCATTTTTTAACTGTCATTTTCTTGTAGTGTCTCCTTGTTTGTCACCGTAAGTGTTTGGAAAACTTAGTCATCATTTGTGGTCATCAGAAACTTCCAGGGAAAATACACTTATTTGGAGCAGAATTCATACAAGTTGCAAAAAAGGAACCAGATGGCATCCCTTTTGTACTCAAAATATGTGCCTCAGAGATTGAAAATAGAGCCTTGTGTTTACAGGTACGTTGTAAAATTAAGTTTACAATTAATTTAAAATTAAGTTTAAAAATATAAATGCCCGTGTGATTTGTTCTAATGATGAGCCTTTAAAGGAAAACAGTGCTCTCAATTTTTAACAAGTAAAAGTCTCTTTAAAAGAATTTATTCAAAATAAATAAAATAATAAATAAAATCTGAATTTATTCAGATTTATTTAGAAAATATTACCTCATTTGGCCCTAGTTTTTTCCTGAATTATTTTTTTTTAAGATTTTATTTATTTATTTGCCAGAGAGAGAGAGCGAGGGAGAGAGAGAGAGAGAGCGTGAGCAGGCGAGCACAGGCAGAGAGAGTGACAGCAGAAGCAGAGGGAGAAGCAGGCTCCCTGCCGAGCAAGGAGCCCGATGTGGGACTCGATCCCAGGACTCTGGGATCATGACCTGAGCCGAAGGCAGCTGCTTAACCAACTGAGCCACCCAGGCGTCCCTTTTCCTGAATTATTAATAAAAATTGAAGTAGACACATCAGATGTATGGAGATGTCTGCATTTAGCCATTTGTTCTAAAGGAGAATTTTGCCAAATGTTTCCATTTTCTTCTCAAGGGAATTTATCGTGTATGTGGAAACAAAATAAAAACTGAAAAACTGTGTCAAGCCTTGGAAAACGGAATGCACTTCGTAGACATTTCAGAATTTAGTTCACATGACATCTGTGACGTCTTGAAATTATACCTTCGACAGGTAAAGTTTTTACCCTTGAAACATACCATTAAAGAGAAAAGAACAGAAATATGATTGGTATTTTACTGATAACATTTGCTACACAGATATTTTCATTGACATAGACCATATCCATGTGTTTCTAATTATTGTTAAAAATCAAAGAGTATATAAAATACATGTATGGTTTAAAGACCAATAATAATAAAAACACTAATTTCCCATCACATAGCTTTAGGAAGTAGAACATTACCTTACTAAAGGCTCCTGCATGCCCTTCTCCAGTAGTAGCCCTCAACGCCACCCCAGTGGTCTTTTCTAATCATGTTAATACCTCCTTTTCTTAATAGTTTTAATACCTGTTGCATGCTCCTAAACAGTGTCTCATGAAGTTTTAGTTAACTGAGAGGAAAGCATAAATCTAGCTGTGTATTATTCACACTGTAAATGAAGGATTCAGTAGGTTCCACAGAGTCTGAGTCATGGTCCAGCTTTACCTTCATTGACATCCTCAGCCATTGTGGGAGGTCAGCGGGCAAGATCATGAAGGCATCTTGGGAACCTGCAGTTCAACAGATTTGGGGCATCATGCAGGGCTTTTGTATAAGTTGGGTACTGGAGATTCAGCAGGAATATGGTCGGGAGTGGGCTGCTCTGTATTTTCTCTTTCTGTGCTCACTGTTGTATCTGAGATTTACAGGAGTAGATCCAAAAGAGAAAACACACATACACGCTCTTCTGTGGGCTGAAACAGTAATCGGCCTTAGTGGCTTCAGGCAGCAGCTCCTCATTGAGGGGTTGCAGGAGCATCAGTGCATTGCCATGATGAGCCAAGTATGGAAAAGAGCTGGTGTCAAGTTCCTTGAGTAAAAATGAAGATACAGTTACAGAGAGCAGAGCAATGATGGTTCTCATGTCCATCTCTGGAGTTCTGTTCTGCATTTGGATCCTTTCTAATATTGTGAATAGCCATCATCCTGGGATCTCCCTTCTCCGCCCCCTTCTCTCATCTGAGGGAATGCCTGTCTTCTGTGTCATGTCTTCCTGTTTGTGGTTTATGCTCCTGTTTTGGTTATGCCATACTTGATTGAGCAAGGTGGAATAAGAGTAAATTTAGTTATTTGAAAATGTCTTTATTCTGCCTCTTGAACAAGATGGGAAAGTGGATAGTGTGGTGGGTTATTGTATTCTAGACTGGAAATTATTTTTCTTCAGAATTTTGAAGGCATTTTTTTATTGTTTTCTTTGAAGTGTGAAATCTTTCTCATTTCTGATTCTTTGTATAAAGCCTATTGTTTGTTCTCTGAAAGCTTGTAGAATCTTCTTTATCTCCCCATTGTGTTAAAGTTTCACAGTGTATGCCTTGATGTGGATGTATACTCATCTGTCACTTCAGGTACTCCACAGGCTCTGTTCTCCTTGTTCTTAGGACTTTTACTTTGTTGATCATTTCCTCCTATTTTCTGTTTTTTTTTTTTTTTCTGGAAATGTGCTTACTGGACAGCTTGTACTTGTTCTCTAGTTCCTTCATCTTTTCTCTATTATTTCTTTTTTTATTGTTTTTGTTTTCTTTTAACACTTTTTAAGAGATTTCCTTGGTTGGTCTTGTTTTGTTTGGTTTGGTTTCTTTGTTTGTTTGTTTGTTTTTTGACAGAGACAAACACAGTGAGAGAGGAAACGGAAGCAGGGGGAGTGGGAGAGAGAGAAGCAGGATTCCTATGGAGCAGGGAGCCCCATGCAGGGCTTGATCCCAGGACCCTGGAATCATGACCTGAGCCAAAGGCAGAGGTCATGACTGACTTAATGACCACTAAACCACCCAGGCACCCCAGGTTTTGTTTTGTTTTTTTTTTTTAAGTAGTCTTCATGCCCAGCATGGGACCCAGTGTGAGGCTCAGACCCACAACCCCCAGATCAAGACCTGAGCTGAAACCAACAGTCAGAGGGCTTAACTGACTGAGCCACCCAGGTGCCCCAAGATTTCTTCAGTTTTATCTTATACACCAACTATAATCTATTTCATTTCTGAGATATTTTAATTTATAAGAAATTGGTTCTCTGTTCCTTATACAGCATCCTTTTTAATGAATGTAGTATCTTATCTATATGAGATATTCATAGCTTTTTTTCTAAAAAGGATTCTTTGCTTAGCCTCTAGTGCTTTTCAGTAGGAATATAATGTGAGCCCTATGTATAATACTAAATTTTCTAGGAGCCACATAAAAAGAAATGGTGAAGTTAATTTTAATTTGTAACATACTGAAATATCATCTGAACGCTTAATCAGTATTTTTCAATTTTTAGTGAAATTTTTTTTGTTTTTCTTTGAAATGAAGGGTTATTGAGTCTTTGAAATCTGGTATGTATTTTGCATTTAGAGCATATGTCAATTTGGAATAGCGACATTTTCAGTGTTCAGTAGCCTTATGTGGCTAGTGATTACCATACTGCCAACACAGTTCTAGATCTTCAGCTCGTTTTGTTTCTGCTAATTTTTATTTCAGTCTTTCGTGATTATCTGCTTAAAATGAAAGAATTGGAATTGAAGTCTCTTTGGAAGGTTTTGAATACGTACAGGCTTTGAAGATTTTAAGCTCTAGTGTGATCTAGGAGGGCTATTTGGGAAACACTGGTTGTCTGTATCTCTAGGTCTCTACTCTTAGGCTTGGCTGATACCCCAGAGAAAGGTCTTTCCCTGCTGTAGGTGTGGTGCCAGAACTCTGGGAGCCACCTTGTGTAAGAAAGCTCCAGAATCTCTGCTGTAGCAGGCAGACAGTCACTAAATCCCTATTTTTAGATAGTTGTACAGCTGTTGTTTGTGCTTGACATTGGCCATCCAGAGGCCCTCTCTTTTACACTGTCCAGAGATGAAATCCCCACACTGCTGGGGAAAATGCTGTTTAGAAACATGGAGTGGAGACAAGGATCTTGAGATCTAATACTTCTTAAATAGCCCACTCTCCTCCAGGATCAGAGTACCTCATGCTAATAGTCCGTGGGTCTCCTATAAATTGTATTGGTTCTCATTTTGGAATTTTAGCTTTCTCAGGACTGCTAAGCCATTACTTATTTATCTGCTCTTCAGTGGTTAAATGTTGCTTTTATCTCCTTTCCTATTCTCCTAGTCTTTGTGGACTTAACTATTTCAGTGGGGTTGCCAGAAGGAAAGAAGCTAGGTACAAATGTTGGATCAGCCATGTTAGCCCAAGAAACTTGATTTCTTTCACATTTTGCAGAATTCTCAGCTGAGAGATGGAGACAGAGTACCTCTGAATGACTGTTAATCTCATAATGAGTCATTTTGTCTCTTTTGGCCAGTCAGGGAGGGGAAATAAATGGGGTCCAATACTAATCCATCTCAAGAATGCTATGGGACCAACATTTTAGTGTGGGGAGCCATGCTCAATTTTTATAGTATTAGAGAGTAGCCTTCATTTTACTCATATTTGGGAAATCTAAAGCCTCAAGAGGTTGAGTGAGCTCCTTCAGATCCTAGAATAATAGAGGTAGAAATTAATCTCAAGGCTTCCCCTCTCTGGGACCAGCAGGGGAAACTGGAGAAATGGGTGCCTACCTCACCACAGGTAGTATAGGACACCTGCTAGCCAGATATGGGCTATTTCCATTGGTGAGCGGTGGAAATATTGAAATCACTTATGCCAGTAGAGGGATCAAGGTGGCATGTCCCTTGATAGTTTGAGAGAGAAACATTTTCTTTAACCTATTTATGGCAATTCAAGTTGTCTTTGAAAATTAGGTAAGTAAAACATTGGCAATGTCTTTCTTCTAAGCCATACTATTTTATGCTAATCTTCAGTCTGGTCAAAGTAAAACAAAAGGATTTTGTTCTCTGTCTACCCTATGCCAATAAAATTCAGAATATAAGCTTTTTCTAATATGACTGGCTTGTTTTAATAAAGCAGTTGAAGATCATGCTAACTTTGGGGCAGTGATTAATGTACTTGGTATAGGATATATAGCAAAGTTTTTAAATCCCTCATGCAGCTTTTGATTTTAGAATGTTTTACTGATTTTCAGTTAACTCACTTTTAATACAGATATAATTTTTGGTGATGATGTCAGATTCACTTAATAGATAACATCACTGACAAACATAAATCTATTTCTAAAAGTAGATTGATCTTAAGTCCCTTCTAATCTGAAGGGACATACTAAATCCATCAGTAGCTATTCAGTAAATTATTAAAAGGGGAAAAGTGGACAGAATGATATTCCTAATGTGATTTTATTTCTTTAGCTCCCAGAACCATTCATATTATTCCGATTGTACAAGGAATTTATAGACCTTGCAAAGGAGATCCAACATGTAAATGAAGAACAAGAGTCAAAAAAGGATAACCCTGAGGACAAAAAATGGCCGAGTACATGTATAGAAATAAACAGAATTCTTATAAAAAGCAAAGACCTTCTAAGACAACTGCCAGTATCAAATTTTAACAGTCTTCATTATCTCATAGTTCATCTTAAGCGGTAAGAATTTTGTATTAGGCGAGCGTTCATTAGTGGGTAGACAATTGATCAGGTTTTTGTTTGGCTTTTTTGGTTTTGTTTAAATTGTGGTAAAATACACATAACATAAATTAACCATCTTAACCACTTTTATTATTTTTTAAAGATTTATTTAAGTACATGGGTAAGGGGAAAGAGGAGAGAGAATTCCAAGCAGACACTGTGTTGAGCATGGAGCCTGATGTGGGGTTCAGTCCCATGACCCTGAAATCACGACCTGAGCTAAAACCAAGAGTTGCTTAACCAACTACGCCACCCATGACCCCCATCTTAACCACTTTTAGGTGTACAGTTCAGTAGTATTAAGTACATTCATATTGTTGTGATGTTTTAAAATGAATGTTTTACTTCTCATATGTGTTAGGGAAAGGGAGGCATTGAATAGATATTCTTAGAGCAACACCTTCGCCTCAGATGCCTCCTGTGTCCTGTGCTTTGGCTAAGGAAATAAGGATGCAGATATTAGGTCTCTGTCACCTGTTGTGCTGTTCCTCTTGACAGCAGATCTGCAGACCAGCGCAGCACAGACCATTCCTGTTCTAACAGGGCTGGCACAGTGTGCAGAGAACAGTGAGGGGATGGAGGGGCCGGAATCAGAGAAGCTAGTCCTGAGCCAGACTGGAAGAACTGGGTGGTGGTTTGGTGACAAAGGCTGTGCAAAACAGCATTCTGGGTAGAGGGTACCAGACATAGGCGCACAAGATAATGTTGCTCTTGAGAAGCATAGGTAGTTTGGTGAGGGGGACGTAGCAAGCAGTAGCTTGAAGTGAGCTAGGCCAAGGCCCGGTAAAGAAAGTCCTACATACCTGCCAGACGAGTTGACTCTTCCTTCTGTACCCACTAAAGAATCCGGAGCCAGGAATGTAACATGTTTAGATTTGTTAGATCTTTCTGGAAGCAGTATGGAGAATGGGATGGAGGGGGTCCTTAACTGTTTTTCAGAACTTCTTAGGTAGTTATAGAAATAAAAGGTATAGAGAGCTTAAAATAAGGCCAGAGCGTTGGTAGTGGCAATCGAGCAGAAAGATCTTTAGGATACAGAATCAGCTTGGCTTGAAGACCAGCTGTAGCCAATGAGAGAGCAACCTACTATGACGGTTAAGTTTCCAGCACAAGGGCCCTGGGAGGATGTGCTGTATACTGATATAGGAGCAGCTCTTCTTTTTTGATTTTGCTTTTCTACTGGTCAAACTTTAGTAGTTCCTCTACTTGCTTGAATGTTATCCTAATACTCTGAAACCCAATTCAGTGTGTTGTCAGTAACTAATCAGATAAATATATCCTTTTTTAGACGTCTGCTGCCCGTTTTTCCTCCACCCTTCTCAGTCCATTGTAAACTACCAGCAAGGAAATCTAATAGGCAAATCTCATACAGCTTCATGTGTTCTACTTCACAGAGTTGTAGATCATGCAGAAGAAAACAAAATGAACTCCAAAAACTTGGGGGTGATATTCGGACCTAGTCTCATTAGGCCAAGGCCCACAACTGCTCCTGTCACCATCTCCTCTCTCGCCGAATACTCAAACCAAGCCCGGTTGGTCGAGTTCCTCATCACTTACTCACAGAAGATC
Source organism: Neogale vison (assembly GCF_020171115.1). Classification (NCBI taxonomy): domain Eukaryota; kingdom Metazoa; phylum Chordata; class Mammalia; order Carnivora; family Mustelidae; genus Neogale; species Neogale vison. The sequence continues at coordinate 80,484,237 of NC_058092.1, read as the reverse complement.
TTCGATGGATCCCTGCAGCCACAAGAGGTGGTCATGTATAGTGCAGGTGGTGGTGTACCTCATGTTGATCAAGGTTGCCTTCCAAAGCCTCTTTTATCACCAGAAGAAAGAGACCCAGAATATTCTATGAAGACACTGTTTTTCTCTTCAAAGGAGGTGAGCTTTGACCTTTATGGAATTGTGGTGGAACTCTATAATGTTTATTAGTTATTAATAAGATTAAAGTTAAAAATTTTTGAGATGTGTTTTACTTCTTCAAATTCAAGAATTCTCTTCTATTAACAGGATATGCACACTGTGGATAGTGAGACCAAAATTTTTGAGCCAGCTACATCATTTGAGGAATCAGAACGGAAGCAAAATGCATTAGAAAAATGTGATACGTGTCTCATTGGTGAGTGGCCATGTAAAATTCATGTTTGCTAACTTCAGGCTGTGCCAACAAACCTTGTCTAACAGCTACAGTGAGTGAAATTGAGAGAAATCAGGGAAGAAGCTTCATTAGTAAATGTATCTTTACTGGTCACTAAAAAGTTGCTGTTTACTATACCTTACATTTTTTTTTTAAGATTTTATTTATTTATTTGACAGATAGAGATCACAAGTAGGCAGAGAGGCAGGCAGAGAGAGAGAGAGAGAGCACGAAGCAGGCTCCCCGCTGACCAGGAAGCCCAATGTGGGGCTTGATCCCAGGACCGTGGATCATGACCTGAGCCAAAGGCAGAGGCTTTAACCCACTGAGCCACCCAGGCACCCCATTATACCTTACATTTAAATGAATATCATTCTTTACAATAATCGTTCTTATAAAAAGACATCTTGGGGCTCAGAAATTTCATTTTTGCTATCAGTTAAAGTCAAGGAAGAAATGTGTTGAGCCATATGAAAGTCAAGGCAGAAATGTATTGAGCTGTATGAATTATCATAAAATCTGTTACTATGAATCATTGTATTGACCTTACTGCTCATAAGTCAATTAGACTCCTCAAAATTAAAACATTTAGACTCCTAAAACTCCTAAAATTTTTTTCAAATGCTTTTACTTGTCACTTTCACACATTAAGCACAAATACATATATTTTATTCATCGTATGATCATTTTAGTTGTAGTGATTAGTAGCTGTCATGCTGGCAAAAAGACTTCCGTTTGTTACTATAATCCTGTATATCTTTAGAACTAAATTCCAGTTATTTTTAAAATGTAGAGATATATGTTAAATTTGATGTGTAATCCTATGTCAGTTGATCGTAGCCTGACAGGATCCAAAAAGTAAGGGATCTGACTTTCACTTAAGCATCCTCCTGTTTTGTGCTAAGCACTGTGCTTATTGTTTGATTCCATTTATCTGATTTGATCTTCATAACAGTTTTGTGCTAAAAAGTCGGTAGTATCAGCCCCATTTGATTCATCACCAAATACTCTGAGAGAGGCTAAATAATGTCAGAGGTCATGCCACTAGTAAATTGTTCAGTTAGTATTTGAACTTAAATGTGTACTTACTTTACTAACATGATCGATTATTTATTATCATGACCAATAGGAAGAGTAATTATAATAAATGTCATTTTTTGAGAGCCTATCATATACCAGATCAATTCATGAATCCTCATCATCATGAGGGCCACACATCATCATAGATACAATCATGATCTTTTCATGCAGATACTTAGGGCCAGTGACATTGCCTTGCCCAGCGCCAAAGCGGTAGAGCTGAGCTCAGCCCGCCAGTTGGGCTCGAGAGTCTGCACTCTGACCCATTACGCTCTTAAGTCTATCCCTGGGAACTTTAAGAATTGTACTTCGACTCAGGTCATGATCCCCGGTTCCTGGGCTCAAGTTCTGATCAGTCTCCACAGGGAGTCTGCTTCTCCCTCTTCCCCTCCTCCCACTTGCCCTCTCAATCTTTCTCTCTCAAATAATAAAGAAAATCTTTTTTAAAAATGCTTTAAAAAAAAGTGTACTTTGGTTGGTGACTGTGGCCCTACCAAGCAGTCAGTTCCTTTAGAGTGGTCCATAGAAGGACCTGGGAAGGTCCCTGGAAGGCAAAGCAAGAGCACGGTGCCTGGAAGCCCAGGGGAGAGAGGTCACTAGTGTCAGGTAAGGAAGGTCAGATGACATGAAGACTGACAGCTGATTCTGATGGCCTCCTGCCTGCAAACCTCTGCCCCAGAGATGTGGGAAAAGGACCTGGCCACAGGGAAAGGAGTCACATGCTGTGCTTGGGCAGCTGAAATTCAAAGCCAGAATGGTGCTCAGACACAGACTTGTTGGATGTTTTCCAGCGGGAACGGGCAGCATGAGCAGAGGGCTGGCATTTTCCACAACGAGGAATTTTTTAGGGGAGACGCTACAAGAAGGGACCAGGTTGGAAGGAGCTGAGGGTTCTAGTTTGAAAAAGCATGGCCCATGGGTCCAGACTTGAAGGAAAGAGAAGAAAGGAAGCCTGGGAGGAAATGAGGAGAATGGTGTTTTTTACTTAAAACTGAACTCTTCAACCTGAATTGGACAGGATGAATGTCAGAGCGCACTGATGAGTTGATCAGATAAGGACGCATCTGAGGCATTTAATGGCTATATTCTCACTGTGGGTTGGATGTAACTGGAAATAGCAGATTGAGTGAGTTGGCAAAAGCCTTTGGATTCAGGGCACACCTGCATTTGCTTGGTGTGTAAATTGGTGTAGCTTTTCTGAGGTCGATTAATACCAATACCTACCGGAACTGTGACACTCCTTTCATCTCACAAATATTTGCATGGAGCACATTAAGAGAAAAAAGTTACTTCAGCAGTTGTTGTTGTTTTTTGTTTGTTTTATTTTACTAACCTGCAGTGGCTTTTGTAGCTGTTTATTATATTAATTTAAATAAATGTAAAATTCTAACATTTTTATTTCAAGTACACCTTTAATACTTTGAGTATTTAACTTCTCTGCATAGATAACTGAGAGTGGTTAACAAGAGTCTTATATGTTTTTCCAAGTTATTCTGTAAGACTCTTGTTAACCACATGTCATAAAGTTTGATTTTTAAATAAATCTTTTCTTTTTTAGACAACAAAGTGGGTCTGCTTGTAAACCAAGAGCTTGAGTCAGCATCACAAAAGATGGAAGATGTCTGTACAACTTCCAAGCCACTTACTTTGAAATCAGAAAGGGAAACAAACAGTGTTGAAAGGCACGCTCCACGGACCAAAGTTAGACCTGCAAGTTTGCCTGTAGATAGACTACTACTTCTTGCAAGCCCTCCTAATGAGAGAACTGTCAGAAAAATGGGAAATGTAAATTCAGACAAGTTTTGCAAGAATCCTACCTTTGATGGAGTTAGTAGGAAGGATATTCCTACTATTGTCTGTTCCAAATTGGACGGTTTTGACCAGCAAACTCTACAAAAAACTCGGGAGAGACAGTATGAACAAAATGGCCTCAGTGCAAAGACTGCGGCGGGAACGGGAACTGTGAGCATCAGGATTGGTGGGGACCAGCCAGACAGCGCCCCCCGGCCCAGTAAGCCATACACAGAAACAGTCAGGTCAGTGAGACAGGTGTCAGAGAGACGGTCCTCTGACTCCTGCCCTCCTGCGGCTGTCAGAGCGCCCCGAACGCTGCAGCCCCAACACTGGACCACGTTTTACAAACCACGTGCTCCCACCAGCAGCCTGCGAGGGGATGAGGAGAGGCTCGCAACCCCCTCCCCAGCACTGCCTCCCTGCACAGTCCCCACCCCCCAGGGACCCCTGCTAAAAACAGTCCCGGCCTCCGACAAGGCACCCGCTGCCTCCACGCAGTCCACCAGCAAGCCGGGAGAGAACTCTGAGGAGCGGGACTTGCCCGAAGTGCCTCCCGCGTGTCAGAGACCGAGACTAAAACGAATGCAACAGTTTGAAGACCTGGAAGACGAAATCCCACAGTTTGTGTAGGGTTGTCAGAATCCAGCTTTTCTTTGTTGTTGTTTTATTTTGTGGTATTGTGTTTGTTTTGTGAAAGAAACTTCTGACAGGGCCCCTTCTTTACAGTATTGCCACATCATGGGTTTTGCTTTTTGTCCTTGTATCGTGTTATACTGAGTTGGTCATATTGAATGGTAGACTGTTTTGATAGGGCCCCCATCTGTGCCTCACTGGAATTCTCTGTATTTTTAAAGTTGTGAATAAATAGGTGGACTCATGTTTTTTAAAGTTTAGTTGATTTTTCCCATAAAATGGTCCATTTAAATGCATCCCTAATATATGATATAGTTCTCAACTAATAGGTGCAATTGGGGAAAATCTGCTTTATTTTTTGAAGTGAAACTACGTTGCTTATTTATAAAAGGACTATTTCCGAATGCAAGTGCCTGAAAGATCTTTGTCTGGTATGATTGTTTTGTTCACATGATTTTATAGTGTGCATCTTTGACCTCTCATATGATATGTATGTAACCTTTTATTTTTCAATTGGCAATTCACCTATTAATATTTACACAATGGCCAAAAGGCTTGCAAATTCTGTATTTAATTTCATTTTGATTAATGGCCAGATTTTCCATGTGGTAGTCAGTTGAATTGTACAAAGAAAGTACACTTAAACTTGTTTCTAAATTACATAGTTCAGTTTTGTCTTATTCGGATTTAGATGGTTTTAACACATTTTATATCTTTTCACCTCTTGCCTTATTCTACATAAACTTGTTTTTCAACAGTTCTGAACGTTTTGATATTTTATACATTGGTCTAAACATGTTTTAAAATTCAGTGCATTTCCTCTTCATGTTGTCTGGGATTTTTTTTTTTTTTAACCACTACTTTGGTATAAAATGTTTTTACTTTTAAGTAATTTTATGTACTTTTTCTACCTGAATTTTTAACCATTGACAATGTATGTTTCATCCAAATCATGCAGAGATTTTATTTAAGTTGATTCTAAGTATAATTTGGCAAACCTCATTGTTTGGAATTTGAGAAAAAGTATAGATTGGATGGATATATTTCATTTATAAAATTCCTAGTTTTTAGAACTAGTGCAGTTCTGTGATTTTCTGGGTTACATCATTTTGCCTAAAACAGGATATAAAAGGGACAAAAAAATTAAAATAACCTCTTTTTCTATGTGTGAATTCTATTTGTAGCAAATGCTTTTATATGAATATGTTATCCTTGATAAAAATACATATTTTATATATATATTATATATATACATATATGTGCATATATATGTATATATATTAACCTGTTAAATTATTTCAGGTCCTCGTGGCTTCTCTGAAATTGTTGCCTCTTAGGGTGTGAGACTAGATTTAGTCACCATTGGCTTAGTGGTCAATACTTGAACTCATATATCCCTTGACTATAACATGGAATGCATTTTGTGAGAAGTCACTATATAGCTCTATATGACATTATGGACTAACAAGAAATGAGTAACTCCTTTGTACTAGAGTCTTGGTTTTAGTCCTTATTGTGCAAGATATAAAAGAATTGTATTGCTACAAAAACCTAAAAAGAAAATAAGAGCCAGCATTTATTGAACCTTCTCTTTGTGCCATGAACTTTGCTAAATTCCTACATAAGTTATTTCATTTCGAGTTCACAGCAGCCTATACTACATAGGTAAGTATTTTACTATTTCTGTATTACAGATAAGGAAACAAAGGCCTGGTTATAATGTGGTTTGGTTCTGCAGGTATAACAGTTGGATTCAAGTCTCAAACACAGGGCTGTCCCGATTCTTGATGTTTAGTACTCTTAATGACTGTGTTATTACTAAGTAATATCCGGTAATATTTAACAATAGAAAATACACCTTTAAAATTTTTTTATTGTGGCAAAATATGTATAACATAAAATTTACCATTTTAACCAGTGTACAGTAGCATTAAGTACATTCCCATTGTTCTACAACCATGACCACTATCCCATCTCTAGAACTTTCTTATCATCCCACACTGAAACTTTGAAAATGTACTTTTAAACTCCTTCAGTTTTCTTTTAGCGTATTGAGATGACCGAGTCAAAGAATCTGAGGTATAATCAGCTGGCTCTGTGTTAAGCCTCACAAATGAGAATTCCACTTGGGCCTTTCTGTCTTTAGGGCTCTCTGACGTCTCATCCAGCTTAATCCATCAGTCTATAGGTATTTCTAGTTTCCTGGGACATTGAGCAAGTACCTCCAGAGCAGATGCTGCTATTTCTAGAGGACACAGAGTGTACATTGCCCTGTTCTACTTAGTAATGCGGTGGCAGTTCTTCACAGGAAGTTGTTTTTTGACACATAGAAAGAATATGAGTGAAGGGAAAGGGCAGTAGTGGGGAGCCTTTTGGAGAGCTGCAAGACCACCAGAAAGGTTTGTGGAAAGCATCTTGTTAAAGTTTGCAAGAAGTCATTTGTGAAGTGTTGATCATGACTTTCTTTGATAGACCTGTTTTACATCCTGAGAATTTAATTAACATCCACGAATATTGAAAATCACTTCTAGTGCACTTCAGGCAATGTATTTCTTTTGATACAGAGTTGAAGAAGAGATGATGCCTGTGAAGGACTTGTCCAGAGATTTCAGAAGCCAATGAAGTCATACCTCCCTTCTTTGGGTGATTTAATTTAAAGATGGTACTATAGCTACATTATTCCCAGCTAAGCTTGTATTACTTACTGTATTTGTATATATAAAAATCTCTTTAAATGACAACCATGTATATTTTCATGGCACATCATCGTCAATTAGTTCTCTGGTGTTTTCTTTCCTAGAAGCAGGAAATGGTTTTGATGTGCTGATATGATTATATATGTAGACAAGTCAGTAATATCTGGAGTTTAGCAAAGTTGCTACATTCACAATTATGCAAAAGTCACTTGTCTTCCTGTATATTATCAACTAATAAGAAATGAAAGTTTTTAGAAAGATCTCAACATAAATTTGAAAGACCTGAGAATAAATCTAACAAAATATATACAAGATCTTCATGGAGACACTTTTAGACTATATCAAGAAGCATTTAAGGAGATTTTGGAAAAAATGGAGTCCTCTATGGGAAATATTGATGGGAAGCCTCAATATTGTAAAGATGTTCATTTACCTTCCATTTATTTATCAATTCAGTGTAGTCTCATCCAATATTGAACCAGTTTTGAACTATTTGAATTTGAAAATTCCATACATTATTTCCTCATTACCCCTAAATACTTGAATGATGTCTCCCTAAAACAAGGACCATTCCTTCATAGCCACAGTAGGACAATCAAAATCAGGAGATGAACAGTGATGTAGATCATCTAATCGCAGACAGCATTCAAATTTGCTAATTGCCCCAATACTGTTCTTCTCTGCCCCAGCATCCCTTCCTATGCAAGATCAGATGGTGCATTTAGTTGTCCTGTCTCTTCTCTCCTTTGATCTGGAAGAGTTTTCCCAGTCTTTTCTTTCATGACCTTGATTATCTGAAGAGTATAGGCCAGGTACTTTGTAGTATGTCCCTCAGTTAGGGTTTATCTAATGATTAGAAAAAATGATTAGGGTTCCTCGTGATTAGATTCAGTATATATCTTTGTGTTAGAAATGTCCTATTCTCACTGTATCATACCTGGAGGGGTACACAATGTCACATTGTCCCATTCTTGGTGATGTTAACTTTGATCACTTGGTTAGGACAGTATCTATCAGTTTTCTCTCTTTTAAAATTAGTAAGAAGAGTTTGGTGAGGACAGTCTTTGAGCCTACGTAAATGTCCTGTGTCTCATCAAATTGTCACCAGTTAATTTAAGTCCATTAACACCTGTTACCTGAATCAGTATCACTATTCTGGTTGCCGAATGTTGAGTTCATCACTGCTAATGCTTTGATTGATATTCTGTGAGGAAGGACAGTCCCTTCTCCATCCACTGTCTACTCATTTGTATCAGTGTGGACTCAGGGATTCCTACTTTATTCAGTAAGTTCCAATATATGATTGTTATGTACTTTGCTATGGAACTTTTCCCACATTTGGTCTATGGAAATCTATCCAAGCTTGCTTCTAAGTTCTTTTGATTTTTTTTAGCTCTTCCTTATTTTTTTAGGCAGATTAAGGTATCCCAAGCTTATCTTGTGCTTTTTGCAAGAAACCTTGGTTCCTTTAAATGGAAAATAGTATAGGAGTACCTGGGTGACTCAGTAGGTTAAGTGTCTGCTTTCGGCTCAGGTGATGGTCCTGGAGTCCTGGGATCAAGCCCCACGTAATGTTCCTTGCTCATGGGGGAGCCTGCTTCTCCCTCTGCCCCCTGCCCCTTGCTTGTGCTTTCTCTCCCTATCTCTCTCAAATAAATACAGTCTTTAAAATGAATGAATAATGAATGAGTGAATGAATGAATGAAAAATAGTATATGGAAAACAACACCTGAGACATGCTCATTGCTTCTGGAAAGTTCATTATTGACATGAACAATAAAAGCCTTATTGGTGGACGGATCAAAAAAGTACATGCCTGGGGCACCTGGGTGACCCAGACGGTTAAGTGTCTGCCGTAGGCTCAGGTCATGATCCCATGGTCCTGGGATTGAGCTCCATGTCAGGCTCCCTGCTCGATAGGGAGTCTTCTTCTTTCCCCTCCTTCTCTGCCCTTCCCCCTTGTTTGTACTCTCCCCCCAAACCCAGATAAAATTTTTAGAAAAAAAAAAAGTATGTACACACAGAGAGATGTATAGCTTTATAAATTTTTGAAGATTTTATTTGGCAGAGAGAGATCACAAGTAGGCAGAGGTGGGGGGAGCGGACTCCTTGCTGAGCAGAGAGCCCGAAGCAGGTCTCTATTCCAGGACCCTGAGATCATGACCTGAGCTGAAGGCAGAGCCTTAATCCACTGAGCCACCCAGGTGCCCTGCTATATAAGTTTCTATATATACATATAAACACTGAGTTCACATTGGCATCCTCAATTCCAATTCAGTACTTCAGGATTTAATCCAGTGTTTTCCCTTTCCATATTTATAACTCCTCTCTCTCTCTCTCTCTCTCTCTCTCTTTCTCTCTCTCTCTCTCTCTCAGAAATCTGGCTCCCATAATCCTAAATATATTATTTGCTTACTTTTTCTTTACGTTCCAACCTCCTGACAATGCCAGCAGCTGCATTGGCCCACCTAGCTCCAAATATGTCAAATAAGTAAGTCACCCCTGCACTATCCTGACCATACTACTCCCTCATATGCTGACTGAAACCCTAGCTTTCAACTAAAACCAGGATCAAGCCAGCTGAAAACTTTGACCCCTGTGATGTCAACCCTGACCCCACCATTCGACCCTAGGCCCTCGTCATCAGATGAATCCCCCACCCCAACCAGAGAGGAAAGAACAAATTCATGATCTTTTGATAATGAGCAACCATTAAATAGTCATTAAATTCACTAGGAAAAGTTTGCAAATGAATGGTTAAACTTATTTATCAAAAGTGTTTAAATATAGATGGATATATTTATGAAATGTATAGGACGTTTTAAATTAATACCCCTTTTTGTCTCAGTTGTAATACTTATAATTTTTAAGTATTAATACTTTGTGTAATAGAAGTCATATTGTGTGGTTTTTTAATGTCTTTACAACCAGTTTAATTGCCCTATAAACATAAAATTAACATGCTTTTCAGAAAGCAGAGTGAACGAGACTATTTGTCCATGTTTCTGAGTTAAAAATGTGAATAGGCCAGGGAGCTTTTTCACTGTTTGGGGAGTACTGATTGGTAAGTCAATGTGGCTCAGGACATAGAGCAAGTATGGGAAGATCTTAGTTACACTTGTAGGCACAGAGCCGGGCCCATTATAGTTGTTCTCCGTTACATTAGTTATCTGTATCATTTCATTTTACACCAGAAATTTCCTTTCTGAGATCTACTTCCACGAGTTAAAAACTTTTCTGCATCCAGCTATCTTCTTCAAAGTTGCCAATGAAATCAGTCCATACTGGGATTCAGCACAGGAGAAAGCAGGGAATCTGTGAACTTTCCATCTACAAGTGCAGATACAGATCAAACTCAGATTCACTGGGAGTTTTAAATAACTTTTGTCTTAAATTGGATCATAAATGCAGAGGTGTGCCAATATATGTGTTTTGTTTAAAAAATAACTATAATGAACTCCCATTAACCCCCAGATCCCTTCACAGAATTTAGGGAGCCACCAGAGCACGCCTTCCTAATCACACCTCTCCCCTTCAATACACACACCCACCTTGGTGTATCTGTTTTTGAATTTCTTTTTTTTTTCTTTTAAGATATTTTTTAAGGATTTTATTTATTAAAGAAAATGAGCGGGGAAGAGGGGCAGGGGAGGAAGGAGAAGCAGACTGCCTGTTGAGCAGGGAGCTCAAGGCAGAGCTGGATCCCAGGACCCAGAGATCATGACTTGAGCCTGAGCCACCCAGGTGCCCGTCTGTCTTCAATTCTATGTGCATCATTTCCTGACTCAAAATAAATGCTATCTATGTATGATTTAATTTTGACTATCTCTTTAACCTTTTAAAAGTGGTATCTTTGATTCCTTCATGGCTCACTTCTTGCATTCATTATCTTTTTAAGATTAATCCATGTAAATGTTTATAGTGGCAAACATTTTTCCTTTTTTTTCTTCTGTGATAAATTTACCAAGGCAAGTATTCTTAACTGCCTTTTTCAGATGAACAGATAGACTTCAAAGAAATTAAATAATTTACTGTATGTTACAGAGCTAGTAAGAAAGGGTGCTAAGACTTGAACCCAGATGTTTTTATTATAAATTCTGTCATTTCTAAATTATTTTTTCCTCATACTTTAAGCCAGAGGCTGTCATAAATAATATATTTTCAGGCTGTAGTTTTTCTTGCTGTTGCTAGGATACTAAAGTTTTGGGTTGTATTCCAACTCCAAGGTCATTTTTAGTGTACATATGCATTAAAATTTTTTCATTTCATTAAAGCCATTGCATCTAAAATTGCTGAAGATTTTCTGGGTTGCAGTAAGTTTTGTAGTTTTAACTTCAGAGGAGAACAGAGCAAATGATGAAATAAATAACTACCTTTGCATGCTCAATTCCAAAAGAATAGTTTGGAAAACTGTGCTATAATGGAGAGCTATTTGAGGAATTTAAGCATATAGAGAATATGGTGTGCACGAGATCTCCCAGCATGGTAATCAGGAAAAGAGTCAGCATTCCAGGTGAGAAATAGGCCCTCAATTAAGCCACTGACCTAATTCCGATTTATTTTTAGGAACATAATTGACAGGGCTTAGTGAACCATTGAACCATTGTGAATGTGGAATTGGTGAAGGTTGAGGGTGGAGTTGGAAGGGTAGAGAAGGTGGTGCTTAACCTGGAAGCTGGGCACATAACAGTTTTCTTCAAATATTATAAGTGAAAATAAAGGATTTAAGTTAAATATCTTACTTGCTCCTTCAGGCAGAATACAGTCCCATGACAGTAAAACAGAGGCAGATTTTGTTTCAGTACTCTCTAAGGAAGCCCTTTATGATTAAAATTGTTTATAAATGGAATGCATGATCTTGTGATTTGGTGAATTTCTCAAAACTGGGAAAGTGTTTAAGGCAAAAACTGACCTTTTACAAGGATTATTATTAGGGAGGAAGTCGGGCTAGATGATCTGTAAAGCCTTCAAGCTCTGATCATAATTCTGTGGCCTTGAATTTAAAGTGAAGGAGCAGTTTCTGGGTGCTGCAAATCCTGTCATCATTGCAGTAAGCAATTTTAGTATTTGTTATCAATGTAGGCAAGGAAGCATTTCTACCTTATCAGAGACATCATTAAAGACCCCTTTAACATGCTGGGGTGGGGGTGAGTGTCAATCTAAAGTTCTATGTAGAGTAAAAATATCCTCTACAAATACAGGTGAAATGTGCATGTTTTTACAAACAATGAAGAATTAGTTAATAGCAGGACTGCATTAATCCAAATTCTCTACAGAGGTTTTTAAGCAGAAGGAAACAGATTCCAAATAGAAACACAGATATGTAGCAAAGAATGAAGACCTTTACAAAAAAGTAAATATAAGTAAATATTGACTGTTACAAACAATACCAGTGATGGGAAATTTAAGATGTATGTAGAGGGGCACCTGGGTGGCTCAGTCAGTTAAGTGGCTGCCTTGGGCTCAGGTCAGGATCCAGAGGTCCCTGCTTTGCTTAGCGGGGAGTCTGCTTTTCCTTTGCCCTTTGCCCCCCCCCAATTCATGTTCTCTCTCTCTCTTTCAAATAAATAAAATCTTTAAAAAAAATTTAGAGTCAGAATACATGAGAACAATATTGGAAAAGGTGAAAAACTCAAAAGTACCAAGTTCTAGTATCATCAAGGAAGTGGTAAATACAATAATTCGTATTAAATGTAACCCAGGTATGTGTTGTAATATCAAAAAGAGTATATGAAGGGGCCCCTGGGTGGCTCAGTGGGTGAAGCCTCTGCCTTCAGCTCAGGTTATGATCTCAGGGTCCTGCTTCCCCCTCTCTCTCTGCCTGCCTCTCTGCCTACTTGTGGTCTCTCTCTATCAAATAAATAAAATCTTTAAAAAAGAAAAAAAATTACATGAAAAGAAGAAAATGAAATATTTGAATACTCCAAAAGAAGAGAAGACAAAAAGATAAAAGGTAAATCAAAGAGTGGGTCAAACAGAAAAGTAGTAGATATCCAATCACCCAAATCACTAATTACAGTAAATGAAAATGGATCAGATACTTCAAGTAATATGCTAATGTCAGACTGGGGAAGAAAATAAAACCCACGTATGTCTGATTTGCAAGATTTGCAAGAGGCACATCTTAAGTACAGGTGCACCAAAAGTACAAGGATGGCAAAAGCTAAAACATGCAACCCCTAGTGAAAAGACTGGTCTAGCTAGACTAATGTCGGAGGAAGCAGATTGAAGTCAAGAAGCATTACTGGAGATGAGGGATACTCTGAAATGGTAAGTCAATTTACAAGGAAGATTTCACAGTCAAAACAACACTGTTTCAAATGGATAAGGCGAATATAGACCACTGAAAAGAGAACTGGATAATCCACAATCATAAGGGCTACTTTAATATACCTCTGAACAAACAGACAAAAAAGTAGTAAAAATACAGATCTGGAGAACACAGTTAACAAACTTGACCTAAGTGATGCATAGAGAATGCTGTCAACAGTGACAGAATTCACATTTCACTTAAGCCCATATTTAAGATTTACCAAAACAGACCATAGAGAAAGCCCCAGAAACATTTTCGAGGCTTGAAATAATTCAAAATATGCTCTGACTTCCGGGAAATTATGCTAGAAATCAGTAACAAAAGATCACTAGAAAATCCTCAAAAGCCTTCAAATTAAACAGAATACACTTCTATGTAATCCATGGACTACTAATCCATGGACTGAACAAGAAATAACAGGCATTAGAAAATATTTTAAGCTGAATGATAATGAAGACATGTCATATCAAAAATTGTTGGTTGCAGCTGCTGATACAATGCTTGGAGAGAAATTTATAGCCTTAATTACATTTACTATAAAAGTTGAAAAGTTAAAATCATATACACTTCATCTCTAGATGCAAGAAGAGTAAAAAAATGAGAAAGGAGGAAACAATAAAGATTAGAAATCAGTGAAACAGAAAACAAAGTTAAAGAAAAAAAATAAAGCTAAAAGCTGAAAAGTTGGAGAAAACTGACATTCCCCCAGTAAGACATCAATAAGACAGGAGAAAAAAAAAATCAGGAATGAAAAATATAGTATCATTGGAGACTCTACAGTGAAAAGATTTGATGATATAATGAACACAACATTGATTTGAAAATTTGAATAAGGACAAATTCCTCAAAAAAATTAAACTGACAAATGGAAAATCTAGAGTTTCTTCTGTTGGTGGAAATTGGATCAATTATTAAAAGCCCTTACACAAAGAAAATATAGAACCTTTCCAGTGAGTAAGGAAGAAATTACCTCAATTTTATACAAATGCTTCCAGTAAGTAAAAAAAAGGAATATTTCCAAACTAAGTCCAACCTAACTCTGATACCAAAAACCGCACAAGGACATCACAATATATAGGAAGGTGACTTTCAATATATACAAAAGATAATATATCACTACCAAGTGAGGTTAATTCTCCATATATGTAAGTGTGGTTTAACATTTGAGAAACTAATCAATGTAATTTGCCACATTAGTTTTTATAAAGAGATAAAAATGTAGTTATCACAACAGATCCAAATTGGATAAAGGATTTGATGAAATTCAATAGCAACTTATGATGAAAACTTCAGTAAACTGGACTAGAATTTCTATAAACTGATAGAGATATAGCCTACAGCAGACATATCTAATGGTAATATGCTGAAAATTTTGCCCTTGAGAACAGGAATGACACAGGAATTCCTATAATCACTGCTTTCGTTGAACATTATACTAGAGATTCCTGCCACATATAATAAGGCAAGAAAAGGAAATGAAAGGCATAACGACTGAAAAGTAAGAAAGACGATAGTCCTTTGTTTGCAGAGGATATAATTATGTACATAGAAAATCCAAATGTATTTACTATTAGAATTAGTAGGTAAATTTAACAAACTGCTTACAACCTCACTCGAAAGTCATTAATATTTACAAATTGAAACCAAATAGAAAAGGGAATATATGAAACAATATCACTTAAAATAACATTCAGAACATCAAAGAGCTGGGAAACCTAAGAAAAGGTGTATAGAGATGTTTATTTCTATACTGAAATACACAACATCTTTTTATATAAATCAAAGAGCTAAACAAATAAGATATTCCATTTTTGCAGGTTGGAAGATTCAAAAATATGAAAATAGTAGTTCTCTCCAAACTGATCTAGACATTCAACCCAGTCTTACTGATTCTTGTGAATTTTTTACAAGTGTGCTTTTTTAGTTTCATGATCTCAGCGAGGCAGAGTAGACGTTTTGAACTTCTCCAGTGGCTTCAAAGAGGGTAACGGCCCATAGGTAATAGAACTAGCAAAAGAAGGTAGCTCTTGAACCCATGAGGTGCTTTTTTTGACATTTTTCTTTTTCTTCCACTCTTCCACCAGACTGCTCCAGGCTTGTTTTCTGAGCTACGTTCTTCCTATAGGATCCCAGCACTGCAGAAGGTATATTCTAGAATTGAACCCACCTCAAAGTCCACAGCAGAGTGTGTGTGTGTCTATATGTGTGCCCTATGTATTACAGAAGTTTTATTCTATTTAAATTAAGCCCTTGGGGCACCTGGGTGACTCAGTCGGTTGAGGATCAGACTCTTGATTTCAGCTCAGGTCATGATCTCAGGGTTGCGAGCCCTGGTCTTGGACGCTGGGTATGAAGCCTGCTTAGGATTCTCCCTCTCCCTAGGCCCCTCCCCCACTCCCTGCTTTCTGTCTCTCATCAATCAGTCAATCAATCCCATGAATTTAAACTTGGAAAAACCTTAACATGTAGCTCTGGGCTTATAGGTTAATAGTCAGCAACTACTTTGAGTCCTACTGTGAATATAGGGCTGTTCAAGGGACCCTCTAGAAATGTAGACCTAAACATTTAATTGAATATTTATAATTAGGTTTATAAAAAACAAAGGTTTCCTAGCTATTGCCAGAAATTAGGACCCTTTCAAAACAAAGGTCTTCTAGCTATTGCCAGAAATTAGGACCCTTTCTAGAGAAAGCCCTAAATTATTTAGGATCCTGTAAGGACTTCATGTGACAAAGACAAAAATCTCCTAGCATGAAGGAGTTGAGTGGGTTGTGTTCGTTGCAAATTCTTTTGGTTACCCACTGAATAAGTCTTTTCTTTCCTCACTACTTCCCTTTGTCTGAGCTAAATTTAATTTCAAAGGGAATTTTTTTAAAGCCTATAATCTTATTTGGGCTTAGTTATTATCTGAAAGGGCTACTCATAAAATAATGTGCCCAGAGCTATTCAGGGTTGCCCCAATGTTAGCCAACTCTGCCGAAATCACATGGAAGTCATCACTGCCCAAATATTTGCAATATGATATGTAATAATTAAATGTATAGTTTTAAAACATTTTAGACATAATACCTGTTGGCAGTGGGGATGGAGCACTCAGGATACCCTGAAAGGGCCGGGGAGGCCTGACCTGGGAATGAGGGAAGTGGGGAACACAGCAGCCGTCCTCACATCCTGGAGTGGGAAGGGATTCAAGTGACAGTGCTCATCTGTTCCTTCAGGAAGAAGGGCGACCAAAGGCTCATGGGCAGGCACGTTGCTGCTCAAAAGTACAAGGAGGCCATCTCACAGTTAGAATAGTTCTAAGTAGAACGTGGCACCCCATGATTTCTCAGTCACTGAGAGCACAATTCAGAGCAAAAGCTAGGTGACTGCCAGCCTCTTAAGCATATTTTGAAGAGGAATCTTTTGGGGGGAAAGATGTTGGTTGAAAGCATCTCTAAAACCTTTTCTAACTCTCAACCCTAAGCTCATGAAGGCCTTGAGGTAAGTGAGGTCTTCCACCTGGATAGCTAGAGTCCTGGTTGTATGCTCTGCAGGGAGCAGAGGAACCTCAGGCCCTAGTCAGGTGGCTCTGAGAGTCACGCAGAGTCCTTTGCTGCCACAGCTTGTGTCCTGTGCGCTCAGCTCCCTGCCGGGGGTCCGCATTGCTGCTTCCCGCGCTCCCATCCTCCTTGCAGCCTGAAAGTGATGTTACCGTTGTGTTGCTGTATTTGTTATATTGCTGTACTCATAGATACACAAAAATCTATTCTATTTTTAGAATTTTATAATATACATTAGATATTTCTATAAAGGTATTCCATTTTTTCAAAAAGGTTGTCCCTATCCCCCTGTCTTTCCTGAGAGCAAGAAGCAAGAATTACTACTCTCATGAGTAAGCAGCTCCATTGTATTGGACAGTAATTATATCTTTATGTTTCAAGGCTTATCATCTCCCCAAACCCTTTCCTTTCACTGCAGTCCTATGGCACTGTCCCACAGTAACACTGTACTCTGCTCAAATTCAGAGCCTGAAGAGAAGCTAGAGGCCCCAGGATTTTGGGGGTACTGATCTAGTAGCAGCATCTGCCTGCACAAACCTTCTATTTATGCCTTACTGCAAGAATAGAAATGAAAGCTACTTTAATGAAGAAGGAACTCATGAATGAGATCATTAAATATAACTAAACACATATTAAATATAAGGGTCATATATTTCCTGACTAGAATCAGGTATGTAGCCATCTATCCCAAATTCTGGTCTCCGAGAAAAAGGTCAGAGACAATTACAAGCAAGGTGCGTCATATTATCAGGTCCATTTTTAAAAGAATGAGATCCTTTGGAACAATCATTTATGTCTTTTTTTTAAGATTTTTATTTATTTATTTGACAGAGATCACAAGTAGGCAGAGAGGCAGGCATAGAGAGAGGAGGAAACAGGCTCCCCGCTGAGCAGAGAGCCTGATGCGGGGCTCGATCCCAGGACCCTCGGACCATGACCTGAGCCGAAGGCAGAGGCTTTAATCCACTGAGCCACCCAGGCACCCCCATTTCTGTCTTTTTACCAGAGATTTCTGTAGGTCCTTTTGTTGGTAATCCACTATGTCTGTACCCACATAGTCTACTTTGCCTTTGTTTTCATCATGGGATTCTTGAAGAGCTTTTCTAAGCCACCTTTGACTAACAAAGGGGGAAATCAGAGGGCATAAGTATTGCTCCAAGAATATTTCATAGATCCAGAGCAGAACTGGAACGACAATGCAAGAAATATACACCATCCTCCCGGGCCTGGGTTCTTTTGCAGAGGGCACAATTTTTTTATATTTTAGACAGCTTTGGGTTACATTGTATACATTTCTTTGTAACTCAATTCAACAATTTACCTGTGCCATCCACTATACCAGATAATACAGACAAAAGAAGTTTAAAAAATACTTCCTATCCTTGTGGAGCTTACAACCTATTATTATCAGAAGCATGGCCCTCAGGGAGTTCTATTTTTACATTTGGAGAAGTCAAATTTGATTAAATATCATTTTTCTCCAGGAATGATAGAGTAATTTTCCTGTATACAAAGCTTGAGAACAGAAGCAAATGTTTATATTGAAACTAAAATAATGACTTACATTTTTCCAAGAAGCAGTTAATTTGAAAAATAGCCAGTTTGTTGTATATATACAAAAGACATCATAATTACTTAACTATAGCCCAGTGGTTTGTACAAATATGGGTTGATGATGTAATGTATTAATCAAATGTTACGAGTATCAGAATGGCCAGTAACGCGAATTTATCTAATACATACTGGCAGGTCACTAAAGTAACCGGCTAAAAATTCTGCCACGAATCAACACCAGCTAACGGATGGTCTGTGTAAAGTGAAAATTCTTTAGAACTTCTGGATTCACAGTTAAGTTTATTGGTCAGACTGCTCAAAAAAGGATCAAACTAGACTTCTGAAATTTATAGGGTTTTTTCCCCTAAATGCTTTTGGATGTGATCTGTCTGGTTCATTATGCACACATATATACGTATATACTTTTTATTTCTTTAAAATGTACCATTTCAAAAATAAAATAAGATAAAATGTACCATTTCATTCCCTGGAGTTCACAGATGATGGAAATGTCTCCACTGTTAACTGCATTTTTACACACTAGCAGAGCTACATTCTGATATATATTTAAAGTAGAAGCCTATTGATTAAGTTTGATAGGCTTACTATCCACTGATAGTATCAATAATCACAGGGTCTGAAAAGGAGGACAATAAAGAAAAGCAGCCAATTTCTACTTGCTTTATTTTGGGTCTTGTACTAGGTACTTAATTCTATTTATTTTAGTTCAGTGAACAACTCTGTGATATGAAAAAGAGGGAACTCACTTCATTAAACACACCGTCCAGCAAGCCAAGCTCCATGTCACCTATGCCCCATACCGTACCCCTAGCAAATTGTTCACTCAGGATTTGAAGCCTGTCTGCTTCCTGTATCTGTGCTTATTTCCCTATCTGGTTATTTAGGGCTCCCAGTTATGGATAGTAATACTTTCTTTTTTCTTAGAAAACAGACATTTACATCTCACGTTGTGACCGGGAAATCCAAGATCAAGATGTCTGCAGATTCCACGATCGGCAGGAACGCTCTTCCTGGTTTCTAACCAGACATTTTATGGCTGTACTTTCACATGGTGGAAAGAGAAATGTCATTTTTGAGAGCCTATCATATACCAGATCAATTCATGAATCCTCATCATCATGAGGGCCACACATCATCATAGATACAATCATGATCTTTTCATGCAGATACTTAGGGCCAGTGACATTGCCTTGCCCAGTGCCAAAGCGGTAGAGCTGAGCTCAGCCCGCCAGTTGGGCTCGAGAGTCTGCACTCTGACCCATTACGCTCTTAAGTCTATCCCTGGGAACTTTAAGAATTGTACTTCGACTCAGGTCATGATCCCCGGTTCCTGGGCTCAAGTTCTGATCAGTCTCCACAGGGAGTCTGCTTCTCCCTCTTCCCCTCCTCCCACTTGCCCTCTCAATCTTTCTCTCTCAAATAATAAAGAAAATCTTTTTAAAAAATGCTTTTAAAAAAAAGTGTACTTTGGTTGGTGACTGTGGCCCTACCAAGCAGTCAGTTCCTTTAGAGTGGTCCATAGAAGGACCTGGGAAGGTCCCTGGAAGGTAAAGCAAGAGCACGGTGCCTGGAAGCCCAGGGGAGAGAGGTCACTAGTGTCAGGTAAGGAAGGTCAGATGACATGAAGACTGACAGCTGATTCTGATGGCCTCCTGCCTGCAAACCTCTGCCTCAGAGATGTGGGAAAAGGACCTGGCCACAGGGAAAGGGGTCACATGCTGTGCTCGGGGCAGCTGAAGTTCAAAGCCAGAATTGTGCTCAGACACAGACTTGTTGGATGTTTTCCAGCGGGAAAGGGCAGCATGAGCAGAGGGCTGGCATTTTCCACAACGAGGAATTTTTTAGGGGAGACGCTACAAGAAGGGACCAGGTTGGAAGGAGCTGAGGGTTCTAGTTTAAAAAAGCATGGCCCATGGGTCCAGACTTGAAGGAAAGAGAAGAAAGGAAGCCTGGGAGGAAATGAGGAGAATGGTGTTTTTTACTTAAAACTGAACTCTTCAACCTGAATTGGACAGGATGAATGTCAGAGCGCACTGATGAGTTGATCAGATAAGGACGCATCTGAGGCATTTAATGGCTATATTCTCACTGTGGGTTGGATGTAACTGGAAATAGCAGATTGAGTGAGTTGGCAAAAGCCTTTGGATTCAGGGCACACCTGCATTTGCTTGGTGTGTAAATTGGTGTAGCTTTTCTGAGGTTGATTTATCAATATCTGCCTATTGAAATCATGACAACTCTTTGATCCAACAATTTCACTCCTCTGAATTTGTCTTCTGGAAATACTTGCTGATATTTTCATAAAAGTAATTTCACAGAAACAAGCTTTTTTTTTAAACTAAATGTGTTTTTACAAAGAACCAAAACAAAAACTGGTGTGTTTTGTTGTTTATTACATTAATTTAGATACATACTCATAACTTTACCATTTCATTCAAAGTGTACCTTTAAACATAATATAATTTTAGGGATAGGTATTTCTATTGAGTAGGTAACAGTTTTTATCTAAAGCAGAAAGGCGTATTCACTAATTCCTATGCATCTTTTAGACTGAGAATAACTTGTTTTTTTAAAAAGAATTATATAATTTCTCCATTGTTCTGAGAATAAGTCCATCTGTCAACTCGGGCTTTTTTCTAAGGGGCTACCCAAATTTGATTTTTATATTTAAAGTGACAATCCTTTTCCTTTCGTTTTTTTTCTTTTCTTTTTTGTTTTTTCCTCTTCTCTTCTCTTCTTCTGTTGCAGACCAAGGACTCAAAACATCATTCCTCCCTCAAGATAAAAAAATGTCTGAAAAACCCCTGATTAAACTTCTTCTAAAATCTAATTAGATCTGTAATTCTGCCCGTAGATAGACTACTTCTTGCAAGAGACTGAGAGAAATGGCAGACCAGTTTTACAAGTATTCTTCTATAGAATCTGGAATATCACCATTTTGACTATGGTGAAATAAATCATCCAAGAGAGGTTAAGTAATTTCGTTTCATCATGATGTAAACCCGGGCCGGTCTGGCTTCTAAGACTGTGGCAGTTCTGCCATCCTGTAATAGAGCATATACTACAAGAAATGTTGATCAGAACACATAGCTAAAATAAATCAAGAATTTATTAAGTCAGGTAACTGTTCCACTTACTTTGCCTCGACCTCTCAACAAAATTTAGTGAGCTCTCTATGATTTATGAGGTCATGTGTCTCTGAACTCAGTCAAGCATGGCTATTAATTAAGTGCCCTTCAAGTTGGGTTTGTAAAAAATTAATTGACATCCATTCCTTTTTTCAGAAAACAACAGGTTTCTGGCCTTGGACCAAGATGTTCTTTAAAAAAAAATCAGTAAATATCTAGGTCTTGCTCAACTTCAAATTCTTGAATTGCTTTCAGAACCCTGAGAACATTGCCATCAAAACATACAGAGACATTCTATCTGCTTCTTGAGTGATATCATTACATTTTATGTTTTGAAACTTTTAAATACAGCGTGCCAATTTAAATTTTTTTAATTCCATGGATTATTTTGCTCCCATAAAATGTTATCTTTTAATCTATTTTCAATAAAGCACAGCTATCTATCCAATTCATCAGTACAATCAGTAAGAAACAGTTTTACCTTTTAGAGTGGAAGTAAGTGTGTATTTATAAAAATAATGTTTCTGACTATAGTGGTTAAAAAAAAATCTCCGATATAAATTATGTGCTTGTAAAAAGAGAAGACAGGATTTTTTTTAAACAGTTGTCCCCTGTTAAACATAAGCTTTATCCTCCAAATGACAATGGACAACTTCATTTTCAAATATTTTCTATAATAGCTAGCAAATATACTTATGTATCTTTATACCAGAATTATGATATTTACCAATGTCAGTCATCTGGATTGCATAAAGATGTACCTGTGTTTAGGTTTAGTTAGATTTAGTTAAAGGTTTAGTTTAGTTAAAGGTTTAGTTAAATCTCTTTGGTTGGATTTTAAAATGTGTTGATAGTTTGTCCTTCAGCACTTGGTCTTTGACACATGTAAATTTTAAATTTCCAATCAAATTTGGTGCTCACAACTTAAGTATTTTATATAATGGTGAAAAAGTTCAGAACTAGATTAGAGATAAAAAAATCAAACTGCACATAAGCAAAGCAGAAATATTGGGAGAGGATGAACTCCTAGTGTTTTAAAACCATTTAACCTTATTCTAAAGAGTGTGACTTCTTTGAAACTTACAATTCAAGGAACTGACTAACTGTATATTTTTTTTTTATTGGCAAGGGACGCAAAGCTGTCAACAACTGAAATAAGGGCACAAAAGCAAATACAATAGATTTAAGCTTTTTCACAATTACATAAAACATTGAGAACTTATGTATCTATACCAATTTTATAGTATAATATGTCTTCATATGTGAATAGCTCATAAATTGTTAACTAGTACAGAGATCAAATTAATTTAAGCTTATTTCTGAA
Organism: Neogale vison; assembly: GCF_020171115.1. NCBI lineage: Eukaryota > Metazoa > Chordata > Mammalia > Carnivora > Mustelidae > Neogale > Neogale vison. The sequence continues at coordinate 80,461,740 of NC_058092.1, read as the reverse complement.
TAGTTGAGTAAGGTATCTTATTTAGAATATGATATACGGTTTAGAGCAGGGCGGCAAGTGTGGCCCACAGACCACATCTGGTCTGCCACCTGTTTTTGTAAATAAAATTTTATTAGAACACAGTCATGCCATTCATTTACATGGTGTCTGTGGCTGCAATGTGAGAGCTGAGTAGTTAGGACAGAGCCCCATGGCCTGCAAGGCCTACAATATTTCCTATCTGTCTCTTTACAGAAAACAGTTTGCTGACTCCTGAATATGATGAATGAGTCTGACAGTGAGTTGAATATTTCAGTTGCTATTCTAATAAATGCCGTTTTTACCTACAGGAATTCTTTCTTCTGGCTTTTGACTAATGTGTCTAAACGATAGTTAAGATTGTCTAAATGTCCACATTAGTCCATTCATAGTATATTTACTGCAGTAAATGTTTTTTATGACCTCATTATAGCCATACCTACGTATATTATCTATATATTGAGTATATATATATGCATATTGCACTTTTGCGACTTATCTCAAGGACTTGTGGCTCGTCTGAAATCATGGTCTCAGGTCTTTTTCAAGTCTGTGAGCCATAGGTTGGTTTTCGATATTTCGAATCATACTTCTTTGGCTGTGAGATAAAATACATTTCATGGGAAGTTATATTATAGTTCATGAACTGGAGGGAAAACAATAGCCCACCCTCTTTTCTCTGCAGTTTTTAGTCTTCACGGAGTGAAATATAAGTCATATGACTTAAGGAAACCTAAACAGAAAAATCATGGTAGCTAACATTTACTGAGCCTCCATTACATGCCGAGGGCTGGTCGGTACTCTATAAACATTCTCCCATTTTATCCGCATATGCATAAGAAACAGGTTGGTGTGTTATCCCCATTTTACAAAACAGGAAACCAAGGCTTAGTTAAGACACTTGCCCAAGATCACACAACCACAATCCACACAGCCAGGAGTCTCACAGAGACTGTCAGATTATAAATTCAGGGCTCTTAATCTTACTCCATTAAGTAATAGGTGTAAGTATTTCTGCACTTTAATATACCTTCACATGTCGTCTAACATGTCAGTACAAGCAAGCCAGAGAATATAATGGAATTACCCAGTGAATGGACATCTTTTTCCCCTCTCACTGGTAAATGTCAGTGAGAGAATCATTCCTTGCTCTCATTCCTTCCTTCCTTGCCTTGTCTTCCTGTCCACTCCTAGCACCCTAACCTATATAATCTGAGACAAGCAGGGAAATCCTGCCTTCGGGGCCCCTGGCATCTCATCCTACTTATAATCCTCAGCCTGTCTTTATTCACCAGCTTCCAAAGGAGAAGAGATGCTGCTTTTTCTATTGTGAAAATCACTAGCTGGAAGGCAATTTATTACAAATGGGCAGGGTGTCTGTCTGACGAAAAAGAGCAATTGTGTAGAGCTTACAAACCCACTGACCACAGCAGCCCTTGTGGCTAGTGAACGTGAGAACAGGTATCTGCACGGTTGGGGAATTCTAGGTGATCTGGCTTCAGGACCTGAAGACTATTACCAAGATGGGAGGGCATTTACAGATATTCCTTATGGTACGCACTTGGATAATGCGTATTTAGGGATACGGAAATGGACATAGAGTGTTTCCTGTGAGAAATTTTCAATCTAGAGACCTCAAAAGCAAACAGGATAAGATCCTCTCTTCTGTAGTTCATTTACTTGAAAATGGTACTATGGCTTCCTTAGGCCCAGCCAGTAGAATGCCTCTTACACTTGTGAACCCTGCACTTTATTTCAGGAATGTGCAGATAGTCCCTCTATTCATGTAATTGTACTTGGGGATGGAATGGGTGGCAGCCTAAGTCTGCATCACCAAAGGTGTACCGATATAGAGAAACATAATAAAGAACCTGTCACTACTTCTATTTACCACTGAACATTGTACTAGAAATATTGGCTAACACGATTAAGCAAGAGAAAGAAAGTGAGATTAAAAAAAAAAAATTCAGCAAGGACAAGATAAAATGATCTCTATTTGTGGATGAAATCTGATTGTAAACCTAAAACCTCAAAGAGAATCAACCGACAAAGTACAAAGAGTAAGAGAATCCGGTAAGACAATCCAGTTTAGGGAAGGGATCCAAAGTTAATGAGTAGCACCTAACAGCTATCTTGAAACGGTGTCTCTGACCCACCTGTTGATAACTGTCTCTACAATTGACTGTTTTGTTTAGAATTACTGATTTAAAAACAAGATGTTTATCTTCCCAACTGTTCAAGTCCGGGTGCTCAAATTACCCAACAGAATCTTCCTGAACCAATACAGAGAGTAAGGTAAGCTAATTAAGCATTTTTCCTAAGCAGCTTATTAAAAAAACAAAAACAAAACCAAAACCTGACTGGAAGTTTCGGCATGTTCTTCATCAGAGGGCCACCGCCGTTTGTTCCTGCCCCTATCATAGCGGTGGTTCCCCCAGAGACTTGTCCATGTATGTGAATTGGGTCTTTTAAGCATTTTCAAAGAAAAAGTAACTTCCAGGCAAGGTGGTTGTAGCTATTTCAGTAATCATTGTGCATATGTCTCCTGTAATAATACTTAAAATCAGATGATGCTGACCCAGTTCGAGCTAAGGATTAAAGAAATCTGCTTAGAATTGAGCTGAGTCCATTGGTGCAACTGCCAAGAGAAATGCGTTCCACAGAATGCCCTTCAGAGAACCTCTCGCTAGCCAGACTGCAAGGCTTCGATTTCTTTTCACTTGCTACATGACAGCCTGGATTTTGTTTAAACATGGATGTAATACATGCTCATACGCGTTCACAGCATATTTGTTTTAGTCTTTCATTTCTCCTGGACAATATGTTCAGTCTTATGCAGAATTCAGTTATTTGTAGCTTTATCCTACAATAGAAATTGAAGACCATATAATTTTAATACAAATTGTATTTGTATTAATGCTCTGGCTACTTCCTTTGTGTGATTTTTATATAACCTCCAATACATCAGGATTATGAAAAAGTTAAAGCATTGCCTTTTAAACTAGAACTGGGTTTTGACTATAAGCTTTTAGTTTGAAATTCAAAAAAAAAAACCAACAGCAGAATCTATTGTTCCTCCCATCAACCAGATGGGACAGAATCTGCCCAGAAATCTGTGTTTTTCCTAACCGCTACCAATTCTGCATTTATGCTTCCATCTATGCATTGCTTTCTATGTCACAATTGTGTTTTGTCTATAATGTGTTCTTAATACATGTCCCCTGCCAGATGTATGTATATCAGCATCATCCAGTGTAAATTAAAATTCTCAGAAGGTAGGATTTTTAGCACCATGGTCTTGAGCCTTCCATTAAACCCACTTGGGGCAGTTTGTGCATTGAAACATGGATGTTGCCCCCAAAGATTCTGATTCAATAGATATGAGATGAGCCCTTTCTGCAATATTTTGAAAAAGCTTTACCAGTAATTCTGATGTCCAGCTAAGAGTTAAGGGGCCCTCTTTTTAATATTATGTCTAATTTTATCCATAGTACCCAGCGTACTGGCCTGGCACATAGGCAACCCTCAGAAACGGAGTCTGTAATTTGACGAACTGGTTTGAGATAGAGCCTCACTTGAGGGGCACTCACAGTCCTTGCTTAAGTCCAGCAATTAGAAAGGTCTAGAATGTTGACAAAGCCACAACTGTACTTGCTTCATTTGTGTCACTCGAGCCCACCAGATTATTGATTTAACCCGGATAGGAAGAACCTCTTTTGTAATTAAAAAGGTTTTTTGGGGGCGCCTGGCTGGCTTAGTTGGTAGAGCATGCAACTCTTGATGTAAGGGTTTTGAGTTTGAGCTTTGCATTGGGTATAGAGATTACTTTAAAAAAATAAAATCTTTTTTTTTTAATTTTTATTTATTTACTTGATAGACAGAGAGAGATCACAAGTAGGCAGAGAGGCAGGCAGAGAGAGAGGGGGAAGCAGGCTCCCTGCTGAGCAGAGAGCCCGATGTGGGGCTTGATCCCAGGACCCTGAGATCATGACCTGAGCCGAAGGCAGAGGCTTAAACCACTGAGCCACCCAGGCACCCCTAAAAAAATAAAATCTTAAAAAAAATTTTTTTAAATTAAAAGATTCTGGTTGCTAACAATCTAAGATTGCAGAAAGAACAGGCTTCTGTTGTCATAAAACATTTTTTATATTTATGGAGTTCTTTTCCTTAACTTAGAAATAGATAAATAACCATCCATTCCAATAAGAGGTTCACATATAAGATCCCAGAGTTGAGTTATATGACCCGGTAAGTTAAAATTCCCAGAGGTTGGGATGCCTGGGTGGTGCCGTTGGTTAAGTGTCTGACTATTGATTTTGGCTCAGATCGTGACATGATCTCAGGGTCATGAGATGGAGCTGTCCATCGGGCTCGAGCTCAGTGTGGGGTCTGCTTCAGATTTCCTCTTCCTCTGCCCCTTCCTTTCCCAAATAAATAAATAAATCTTTAAGAAAAAAAAATTCCCAAAGATTTACCAGTGATATAATGGAAGTCAGTATCACATTTTCTTGCTATAAATCAGTTCCACCCTTGGTGGCTCCTACAACAGCAGTTCATCTGTAGCCATCCTAAAGCCACAAGAATTAACTGGACTTAGATGACGGGGCCGGCAGGCAGCCCTGGTCCCCCAGTGGAAGAATGGCCTGTTTTTCTGATCTCCGCGGTGCTTCAAAAATGCTAGCGGCATCAGAATCGCCTGGAAAGCTGGTTAAACCTGCAGATTCCAAGACCTCACCCTAGAGATTTTCATGGAATGCCTCAGCCCCAAAGCCTGGGAATCTTCATGCTCCATGGCCACTTCACAGTGATTCTGAGGCAGGGGATGTGACACCTACAGGAAGACCATGCTGGGTTGTGCTTTGTTTCCTTTTGTTTTGTTTTTCACTTCCGGGATCTGAAGGAAACTTACAGAAGGCCTTAACAACCTAGGCTCACATGGGAGTGGTTCCTAAGCTAGGCGTGTATTCAACTGTTTTTCTAACCTGTTTTCTAACAAATGTATTTACACAGCCAAAGAACCTCATCTGCCCCTCGGAGGCATTTATTTCTGGTTGAAATTCAGTTTCAGAGCCAATGTTTTCAAACCCAGTGAATTAAACTGTCTTACCAAAGCTATTGGGAATGTTTTTACAAGTTCTACCCTTTAATCTGAGTGAAAAATGACATATAGACTCCACTAAAACAACTTCAAATAAAGCTCATCATCTAAGCAAGAGAGAATACTGCTAAGTTCATCTGACAACGTGTTTTCTGTAGTGGGCAACAAGTTGGTAAACGGTGTTGCAAAAATGCTCAACTCAAAATGGTGGTTCTGGCTGTGAGGTCTCTGTGGGAGGAGAGGAGAGAGGAAAAGGGCCTTTCCATTGGCTTCCATATCACTGAGATCTTCCCTACTCTGGGCTGAGGTACTGGGACATGGACCTAAGGTAATACCCTTCCCCCACCTCCACATCTGCTCCTTTCTCCCCATTTACCTCTTGGCTCTCCTGTCTTGGTTTGCCTTACTTTTTCCTCGGAGGTGTAGTAAAGTCTGGGATCCAGAGCCCTTGACCTTTGAAAAAGATGGCGGTGATAACAATTACATGCAGGATCAGTCGACTTCTCATCTTCATGACTAAAAGGGCACAGCAGCTTGGAAAACCAACCCATCTTTTCCTCCTTTTGCATGCTCACAGTGGTAGTTAAAATCTATCATGATACTTCCTGAAATGGAGAGGAAATGGGAAATTAGTATCCCAAAACTGAATTAGAACCTCAGACAAGCTGCCAATGTGCGGATGAGTCACTGAAAGGTCTGGGAGCTATTTGCCATCTATCAACACAGAAGGAGGTTAGAATGGAAATAAGCGAAAAACAAATGACTCAGTTTTCCTTTTTAGAAAATGCTCATTTCCAGTGGCCTGAATTCTGTTTAAATAAAAGGGATAAAATCATGACCAGCCAATGGCAGTCCAGGTCGGAGTTAAGGACAGCTTCCTAAATTGGTGTTCTTCGAAGAAGGGATGCTATCTGCACCCAAGTTCACTGGTTAACTTTTTGCAGAAGCTAATGACATTTCTGTACCAGGAAGAGGAGATGCAAGTCAAAGGAAGATTCAACCATGTATTTATTTCCTGCTTTGTCGGAGACTCATGCGGTTGGAAAGAATGAGAAGGCCGTGCGTTTCCGTCCCAACTTTTCTGTTTACACGCTATGTGACCTTGGCAGGTCATGCAACCTTTCTGAGAGCGTTTTCTCATCCGTGAAATGAGAATGGCATTGGCATCACAGGGCAGCTGTGAAGGGTAAGTGAGTTAGTATACCTGAGTCAGTGCACATTTTTAAGTCCTATAAAAATGTAAAATATCTTTGCAGCCGTGAAGGTATTTGGAATGATGGCCATGGTCACTGGGTCACGGAAATGAGGCAACAGAGATGAGAGTGCACTATGGTGGCTTTGAGGGGAAATGGTAAACATTTGAATGGACATCCCCATTATCACAGGTACGTTTTCCTATGCATGAAGATAGGCATCCATTATAAAAGCTCAATCATGTCCATCGTTGATTTCAAATTGTTAGGTAGCCAATGCGTCAACAGCAGACCTTTCTGATGAAAGTAATAATACTTCATACTCTCTTTAGACCCAACACAGAGAGAAGCTCATTTTTCAGATTATCTTACTTAATCACAGCCCTGTGAGGTAGGAGTTCTCAACAGCCACTCTCACTGACAGCCTTGTGCATCGAGTGTTATTCCCACTTTACAGATGATGAAAGTCATCAAAATTAAACTTTTACAAACTTTCCCAGGGTCATACACTATTAGGCAGTGGAACCAAGTTTCGAACCCAAGTGTGTCTAAAGAGGTACATAGGTGTTAACCACCAAAATCTTGAAAAGAATGGAATCCACACTGTTTTCCACTGAATTGGAAGAGAAGTCCTATCTCCGTGACAAGTTGGCCTTGACTTAAGTTCCTGTGTTTGAAATGGGTGCATGATGATGAGCGTAAAACACGGGAAAAAAAAGAACAACATAGAGGGCAGGTGCCTTTAGGAAGCACTGATAGGACTTGCTGCATTTGGAAATAGACTTCTCTTGGAGGAGTTTGTCCAGATTCTCTGTACCTGGTATCTACTGATCTCTTCATATGTTCACCAGCCAACATTGTAACAGTAACAAGGCCTCTGAACATTCTTCCCAGAGCTCATCCTGCACCCACCTCCCCCTGCTCTGGCCCAAAGCACTCCATATAGAAAGAAATTCAAGCCCAAGGGCTGCTTTACTCCTTTTCTAAGAAGTTGTTTTTTTTACCCTGCATGACTAAGAGGATCCAAACCCAGATGTACCTTCTACACAAAATATGAGTTGAGTTTAAAAATGTACTTTTGATATGCTCAAAGTCCTGATTCAACATGTTTAAGAGAGAAAGCCCAAGTGCTCTGGGAAAGGTTTATAACAGCCCTGCTGGGATTAATTCCTCAGTTTAGGCCTTAAGTGTTTGGCCATTCTCCAGCTGCAATTTAGCTGCTGAAGGTTGAAAGCCAGTGATAACTATTTTACTACAAGGTTGGCTTTGTCTTTGATGACAGGACTTCCACTAAAGATAGCTTCTCCAGGCCTTGTTGAGAAACCAGGATTGACACGATATGGCCTCTTAAAAAGGCAACATGGTTTTCTGTATTAAGGAACTTCAGCAGACCGTGTCCCGTCTTTCTCCAGATATAATCTAATTATTTAGAAAGTGGCTGAGAGAAAAACAAAGAAGCATCATTTATTAAGAAACAGAAAACTTCATGCATTTTCTCAAGGAGCTCCTGGTTTAATGCAGACATTTTTTCTCATCATCTTAATAGCAACGTCTGGATTTAAGACCAAGGGAGGTCTAGGGATTCGTCAGCAGCACACAGATAAGGGGCAGCTCTGAGATCTGAGCCCAGTTCTTTTGGCTTGCAAAGACTGTACTGTTCCACCATACCCTAGTTTTCAACTCCTTAGTGAGCATTTTTAAAGAATTTAATTTCATTAAGGAGTAAAGAGAATCAGAATTTGACAAAGCTATGGTGATGGAAGCCACATGCATGCACACCATTCATTGGGTCTCCAGGATGGTCACAAAGGGGCAGAGGGTGCTGCTTGGTCCCCAGTGCGGCCATGGCTGTCTGTGTTCACTAATACCTCGGAGCAGGGTTCCCACCGGGGCTGAGCCGGAGAGGAGTCCAGGCCAGGAACAAAGGCTGACACACCTCTTCCCCGTTTCTCCTTACCCTGCCCAAAGGTGTAAAGAGAGAAAGAAGCAGAGGGCCAGGGGTGCTGTGAGTCATTGAGGAGGGGAACGATAGGGCACTGTCTGAAGGGAGAGATTTCCTCACCCAAGAGAGGTCCCCCCACCCCGGCAAATTTAGCTGAAGGAATCTGACAACAAACCACAAGATTTCTTTGTGGGACTGAGCAGGCGAGAGCCATGTGAAGTATTTCCCATGCTGCTCCCACCCCCTCACAGACTACTGCCTAAGTAATTTCCACTTTCCTTCTGTTCCCTCCATTCTCAAGGTCAAACAGTAACTGTAAGACTATGTTGCCTTTGGTCATTGTTTGGTTTTGCCACTTAGCCAGTGAATGGACAGGAGCGCCTCCAGACCATTCTCCTGCTGCTGGGCTGCCCAGGAGGCGGGCTCCGCACCTGTCATGGAAAGTCAGGCAGACGCCTGCGGCCCGGGTCTGCAGAGATTGCCGTTGCCCACCTCCTGATGGCAAATTCCCAAGGGCGGGAATTGGTTCTGAATTAGTCCGGGTCCCTGGTTTCACAAATTATTTTTGGCCCTCAAATGGCTCTTTTCCTCTGCTCTCTCAGTTTGTCTTTGGCTGTGCTGCTTGCCTCTAGCCAGAGCCCTTCGGAATGCCCGTCCCTTGCAGCTGAGCCCATGATGCCCTGAAATTGCAGAGTGGCAGGACTGGCCCCAGGAGGGAGTTTACTCAGGTGTTACCAGATGCCGTGTTCAGCCCATGGCTCAAAACCCCACAAGAGCTCACGTGATAACTGCCCAGACTAATGGTCTGCTAGGAAACACTCGCCAGCATCCCCCCAAACTCTGTTATCTGTGAATTATTTTGCACTCAATACCCAGAAGATGTAAAATCTCTGGGCTCTGGTGGGTATTCCAAATATCAAGTCAGCAAAACTCGAAGCAGCTTTTAAAGCAAGTGTATAAAATGTGCTTGGAATAGCAATTTGCCTCTTCGTTTTCAGTAGCGGCTTGACTGTGTTTTCTGCTAGAGCAGTGTTCTTCACACTGGGGTATGTGCACAGCTTCGCCCCCCCCCCCACCACCACCACAAAGTCTGCAAGGACTTTCCAGAGGTACCAGGCAAGATAATTTACACAGATGCATTGCTAGACCTTTACTTTCCATACGAATAATTTCCCCAAAGTCATCTGCCTTCTGAGGTAGGGGTGCCCTGGTGCCCATAGATGCTTCATGCAGTCTAAAGAATGAGAAATAAGTGGAACTGACTTCAGAAATGTGAGCTGGGCTGGTTATCCAGGAAAGAGAGAAATACAGGGAAAGCACCAGAGGGGCCTTGTGGGGTGCAGCACTAGGGAGGTGGAAGGTGAGATCCAGAAACTACGACCTTGTCTTCCTTTGAAAACAGCAGACCTTTGAAAGAGACCAGTTCTCTTAGAGCAGAATTAACTGTAATTGGGAAAAGAATCTCCAGAAAACATTCCTGTTGGTGCTGATTATTGGTTTAAACTGTTAAGCTGAACCGAATAACAAGATTCTACCTGTGATTTGCCAACTAATTAGATAAATATAATAAAGAGCGGAGGTGGGGTAATCTATGGTGGGAGAGCCGTTATCCACAACTAATTTGGCTCCCAAACACATTGTCTATAAGTTACTCTCCCATTATATACCCTCCCTATAAATTGGCGTGTGTGTTATAATTTCTAATTCACAAAGTATTTTCACATTATCTCACTTAATCTCTTTTTTCTTCCGCCGCCACAGTGAAAACAGGAGCCGCTAGGGTGAGCTCCCTTGTCTCCCAGCCTCACCTTTCTGAGTGAATCTGCACCTGCACCTCCCTGGCCTCTTTCCCTGTGGTGTCCTTGGAATGCAGAGCGCCCCATCTCCTGCCCAAGGCTAATTCCAGCCCCTCTCCTTCCTGGGGACCCCATCAATCATCCCCCACTCACTTCAGCATCTTTCTTTCAACTGGCTCTTTCCCACACACTAACATGGCCAAATCTCGCCTGTCTTCAGGGGAAACGAAGACCTGATGTTCCCTCTGGCTACGGTCTCCAGCATCTACCCACTCAGTCAAGCTACGTGACGGCAGCTGCCTGCTCCCGTCTCACTCTTCAGCTCCCTACTTCTGGGTTCAGCCTCCTCAAAGCCGTTCTCACAGAGGCCAGTCATCAAATCCAGAGGCCTTTATGCTACCTGCTCTCCTCGAGCCATTTGCAACTGAGGAACAATCCCTCCTTTCCATGGCTTCCAGGGCAACCTTCTTTCCAGACTTTTCCCTTTCATCTCTAGCTCCTCTAGCTCAGGCTTCTTCACTGAGTTATGGTCCTTCCCCTGCTCTTTACAAAAACGATAATTATTAAAGTACAATATACATACAGAGAAGTGTACAAATACCAAGTTTACAGACTGATTTTCACCAGCTGAACACACCCAAGTAACTGACGCTCAGATCAAAAGAAAAACTGTTTCTAGCACCCCCAGAAATACCCTTTGTGCCCACTTACAACCCTCCACCCTCCCAAAGTGTAACCACCGTCTTGATTTTGAACATCAGAGATGCGTTTTGCTTGTGCTTGAACTTTATGTAATTGTGGACTATAAATGTTTTGTGTCAGGCTTTTTTTTTTTTTTCCCCTCAGCATTGTGGTTGGGAGAATTATCCATATTTTTGTAGGTGTAGTTTGCTCACGCTTACTGCTTTTCTGAGATGTTCTGCTGTGATGGGCATTGGGAGAGTTTCCACATTTTGCTATTAGCAGGTGTGCCAGATAAAACACTCAGTTGCCTGCTTCTTAAATAGTGAGCTCCCTATATTTCCATTCTGGACTGTTCGATGTGCTCCCTCAGAGTGGCTCTGGGTTATTTTGGAGACAAAGATTGCTTAGACATGAGATCAGCATCTCCCCCCTCTCACTAAGTAAGAAAGCAAGCCCATAGAAATGTTCCAGGTAAATATGTTTTCAAATGGTACTATTTTCACATGCTAAAATTTAGTATCTGTAGACCATCTGAACAATAATAACAACCCGAAGTCCAAAATTCTTACAGGAAAGATTAAATTAGTGCCAACTATGTGCAAGATTCTTAGAGGAGAGACTGAATTAGTAAAATGTAATTTATTTCTCAGTCTATGGAGCCAATGATTCCATAATGCCACTGAAAAATGCCTAAGTTCTATTTGTTTGGTCTTAATTATTACTCCACAATAACTAGTGATGGGACCTGGACCTCTTCTATGACACTGTGTAAATGTTTTTAGCAAGGCAAAGGAGAAGCTGGGCATGTCTTTCTCACTGCCTTGAGTGGCCATGTCAAAGCGACAGGCAATAGCTCCAGGCCCCAAGACTCACCAATGATACTATGTCAAATAAGAGTCAAGACTGATTAATACATGAAATCAAACTGTAGAATATTTTAGGTAAAAGCAAAGTTCAGGGGTCACACTCACATCAAGTCTGTAAAGAAATTTTGGCATTTTACTATTGCTTAATAATTCAGAAACTATTTTTATTTTGGTATAATCATTCTCAGTAAAAATATAAATTTAAACCTAGCAATTAGTGCTTCATAGTAATAGACATTAATTTTATACTATCCTGTGGAGGTAGGGAAATGTGCACTACCTCAGTTCTCATGATTTCTAATTTTTTCTCCTCCAGAGATATTTTTAAATATGGGACTTTTAGACATTATTTTTCTGGAGAATTTCCTCTACTCAGTGCCAACTGGTTTTGAAATAGTCATCATTTCTCTCTGATGATAAACTGTGGTATTACTTCCACTTTTAGAAACAAAGGGGGAAATGTGTTTACAGTTTCACTTTAAGGCTCTTTAGAGAGAATTCTTATAACAGTGAGTTGTAAATAAATTTTAGACAAAAAGTGGTTTAAAACTGGGAACAAATATCAATATCCCACTTGACTCACTGGCCACCAAAGTGTTTGGAAAATCAGTCGGTATAATTCTCAATGTTTGGATCAATTGGAAAGTGGTTTAGTCCCAGCTAATAATACCTAAGGAATGATGTGTTTTAAACCAGCCACACATCTTCCCCCTTGTTCTGCCTTCACATGGCTTCACATGTTTTAAAACATTGTTAACCCTTTCCTAATAGACACAGGGACTGACAATATTGAATATGTTTGAGTTCTTCTGCTTCCTTAAAAGATGCTTGTGACAGTATAGTTCATCTCTTTTAAACTTTGCTGCAACTCTTTTGAGTTTTCTACTTGTGTTAATATTGCAGTCATGTCCCTACCGAGAAATTGTATTCAGATACATTCCAATAGGCTGCAAATAGTATTTTGGGCCCAATGTCAGTTGGTCCAGATCAGATCCTCTCCTTGATTAAGATAACTCACAACAGGCAGGAATCTTTTGGTTGCCACTGATAGGAGTTGCATGAGCTAATTTAGGCAAAGGGGGATTTTACTGGAAGGACTGGGGGTAACTTACATCTAAATTGTCTGAAAGAAGAGCAGGGGAGCAGCTGTGTCCCAAGGACAGCTGGAAAGGGGGACAAGGCCGCAGCTGGGACTCTACCTCTGCCTCTCTGTGCATTCCCTTCAATCCCTTTTCCTGCAGATCAGATTTCTCCAGTGATGGGGTCCACAGCCTCCTGGCTCTGCCCGCCCCTATGGCGCTGCTCTGGGTGGAGGCCACCTCACATTCGCATCACATCCTTCGGTGAGCAGAAGGCCCCTTTGTGAAAAGAAAGAGGCCCTCCTTTTCTGAGATGCAGTCTCTAGCAGGGCCCACGTTTCGGTGGGCAGAAGCAAGTGAGATTTCAGCCTGATCTCTGCTCCTCGCCTGGGGACCTTTGCCTGTGGACCCACCGAAGCTAGGGTCCCCACACGGCTGGAATTTCTCATAGCTTCTGTCCCTTTGTAAGGGGGCTCATGCTTCCTCGGTTCCCCATGAAATGCCCCCAACTCCATTTACCAAGAACCCAGCAACTCGGGTCTTCACTTTCTCTTTCTCTTCCTAAGAAGGAGCCAACAGAGTGGCCGCCTGCTTTCCTCAACAAAGGGCTTACGTGAATTAAAAGGGATTATGCTTTGAAGAGGGAAACGAGCCTTTAATCACCCTGAGAAGGACACAGCAGCCCAAGCCAGAGGTGCCCTGAGCACCATTTATGTCGGTTGCTGTCCTTCCACAGACGGAGGGCTCCGAGGGATCTCCTACTCGTGCGGACCCCCAGCATGGGCTTTGTGAGACAGATCCAGCTCTTGCTCTGGAAGAACTGGACCCTGAGGAAAAGGCAAAAGGTAACAAGTGCAGTCTGCAGTCTCAAAGTGAGGTGTGGAGCAAATCAGCAGGGTGGGGGTGGGGAAGGCAAGCTCTCTCAAGGGGCTCCTTGCTATTTAGCTCTAAAGCAAAGGCTTTAGGTGGCTGCTCCGTGAACCGCTCAGACAAGTGTCCTTCGCAGGAAGACCTGTTTCTCTGTCCAGAGATGGACACTTTCCACTGACAGCCCAGCACGGCCACAGTATATACTCTTCTTTCCCCCTTCCTGCACGTGAACCTGTAGCCTGGCCCTCCCTTCCCCCCACCGCCTGGTTTTGAAACCTGCCAGTCCAGCCCACAAACTCTTGAGCATCCTAACGGTGCTGCGGGAAGATCCTAAGCCCCGAAGAACGGGCTCAAAGGAAAACAAAACTCTCAAAGAGCCTCCTAGACCAATGACGCTATGTTTCATTGATTCTGTGAGGTACACTGGCTTTCCCACATTTTCACATTTCTGACATAGGTCTGCAGCTCGTATTCAGGTGACAGTTTAACTAGATACGTCTGTCTCTTTCTTAGTGTGCAAAAAAATTTACAATTGATGGTGTCTTAGATTCAGTGAGCTATAATAACTTATCAACCAGCAAGACGTTTAACTGAGTCCTTTCAGGGAGCAGAGATAATGGCTGGGCTGGACCAGGGATGTAAAAGCAGCAAAAGGACACAGATTCAACCCTGGACTCATTTCTAGTCAGGCTGGGGTAACCTGAAGGGTTTTGAGACCAAGAGCAATAAATGTACCAAATACCCTCCAAGAAGTTCTGGCAAGAGGCACAGGTGAGCAGAGGACCCCAAGAGTGTACATACAAACGCCAATGGTCTTCTAATTTTTTCTGGAAAGGGGTGAAGAGTGAATATGTGACTATATGGAAACATACACTTTGCTGCAGCCTGGCAGTCTTGCAAACACTAAATGACACCAAATGACTAAAGATGCCAAAAGAAGAAAGCGGGGGAGAGAAGGAATGAGGGGTGAGTAGAGCTGAGATTAGGTAGACAGGATGCAGGCAAGGCCGGGAGATTTTTGGAAGGAGAACACGGAGGAAGATTGGCTGTGAGGATGAGGAGAATCGATTTGTTCAAAGCCTCGATTTGAGGTGGGTTTATGCAGGCAGGAAAGGGTTTTCCTGGGTGTGGGAAAAAATATTAGGGAAGAAGGGAGCCAAGGAGTGGAACATCTGAAGGCCTGTGATGGAGTGTCTCGGTCAGGGTTCAGTCAGAGAGAATCGGGAGTATAAAAAGGTGTTAGCTAAGTACAAGGCTAGTCACTGTGAAAGAGGACAAGGATCATGGAGGCAGCCATTGTAGGATGTGGCTTCCATCCCTAGAGTTGAGGGAACCAAGGGAAGAATATGGAACTCCTACCACTTGGAAACACAGAGGAGATGTTGGTGGAAACATAACTCAGACCTGTGGGGGAGGGACACAGTCAGGCTGCTGTTTGGGTCTCCCACCTAGACCCATGAAGAGGGACCCTGGCTACGTTTGGAGTGAAGGGACAATAGCTTAATAATTAGCCCAGAAAAGAGCAAATAGCAAAGGACATAAACAAACCATGTGCACAGACGGTCAGTCCTTTCTGCTGTGTGTCAGTGGGACAGGACTTACAGAGGCTACAGAGGGAAGCCAAGTTAGGACCCCCTCAGACATGGGAGACACCACTGTCCTCAGGCTGCTTTCCTTGTCAAAGTTACTCTGATTTTCAAATTAGTGTTGAAGTCATTTGTCTCCTTCAGGAGCCAAGTGCTAACAGTCATCCGAGGCTCCATCCCTTGCTTCCTTGCTTCCTGAATGAAAATAGATAAAAGTTAAACAAGATTCACTATTAAGTTCATGTATTTATTAATGTGTCCCTTCAATCAACAAATACTTAATAATCACTAGGCACTGTGCCAAGTCCTAGGTACCCAAAGGGCAAACAAGACAAGCTTAGTCCTCGTCCACATAGTGTTTAGAGTCTGTGAAATGCCAAGGAAATTCCAGTCTGCAACTCTTTCTCTCTTTCCCATAAGAAATTAAGATTCTCACTTAGTTCTACTCAATGTGCTCTTTGCAGCCCTCAAACAATATCCTTGGGGACTTTACCTGATGACATGATTCCATTTGTGTGGCAAGCATGTTGCTATTACAGAGAATGACCCTATTTTCAAAGACGGTGTTTAACTCAGAGGCCCTCACCGCCCCTTCTCCCTTTCCCTGGTGTTGGCCAGTGTCCCCTGTTCAGGGATTCCGTCTTTCCCAGAGTGTGCTCCGAGGGGGAACACGTTGCCAGCCTCTCTATGGTGAGACAGGACTGCTCCGGCTGAGAACCCCGGCTGAGGGAAGCTCCCAGAACTAGACCTGGTCTGGGCTGACATTCATTTGATGCCATTGGGTGGCATCGTTGGGCAAAGCTCGTTGGGTGTGCCTCCCTTCCCTGAAAGCTCCCTGTGTCGGGGCTCCCGGGTGTCATCCCCTTGTCCCAGCTTCCATGTTAGTGCAGGACGTTTGGGGAGGCCTGAGGACTCATGAGAGTAGGGGCGTATTATGTCCTGGAGAGCTGGTGCGGCTGCAGGCTCTGAGCCGGGGCCCAGCATTAGGCGAGGGTGCCGGGAGGCTGGGCAGCCTGCTGCAAGCGTGCCCAGGTCCTAGGTCTGCATTCACCCAGCCAAGAATCCTCGGTGGGTTGTGGGTTCGGAAGGGAGAATTAAACAGCTCGCTTCAAGCCTCAGTTACCCACCTTTAAATTGGAAACAGATGAGGAGGGAAGGAAATCTAGCTGGCCGAGATTTGAAACAACAAGCACAACGCTGCCCTTCCCAGCAACCCCTCCTCCCCCGTGTAGATGGAGTAGTAAAGAGGGGGAGGGGAAGCAAAAAAAAAAAAAAGAGAGAGAGAGAACAAGGAAATACCAGTTTGGGGGGGAAAAATTTCCATCGGCCCCTTCTGAGCCTTGGCTGGGTTTAATTAAAGTTACAGACATGTTTAAAGGGAAAGGGTGGGGGGAGTCAGAGCCACCCTGAAAACATGTTTTTAATTACGCTGTGGAATTTCTCCCTGGGGTATGCCTGCGCACAGTTGAGCATCAAGGACAAGGATGCCGCTTCGGGGTGGGGCTGCGGAGCACGACTGGGGCGGGGGCCACAGGGAGAGGTTGCTGTGAGGACCTGCCAGGCTGGAGAGGAACGGCCTGGCCCGTGGTCTTTGTGCAGGAGGGAGTGTGCAATGCAGCCCCTCCAAAACAAACCCTTGCAGAGTCAGAACAATAACAGTGACCTCTCAACAAACATTTGTCCAAGATTACCGAGACGACCTACCCCAGGGGGTCTCAGCCCCGGCTGCACGTTGGCATTACCTGGAAAGTGTTAGAAACAAACAGGAAGCAACCTGTTTTCCCACGCCCAGAGAAACCCGGGTAACTGATGTGGGGCATGGCCTGAGCTCCCCCAACCTAATTCCAGCTGGCAGCCGCCTGGGAGCTGCCTTCAGAGAAGGTGGTCAAGTGAGGAGCAGGCACTGGGGGGGAAAAAACAGCAGCCCTAACTCAGAGATTCGGGGAAGGCGAACACCTGCAAGGTCCCACTCGTCCCGGGCCCAGGAACGAGAATTCTGATCTGGTCTGCCACTGAGGGGGGCTTCCAATCACAATGCCTTGTAAACACCAGATGCTTCAAAATACAAGAATGAACGAGTGAGTAGAGGAGAGTGCATGTGATGAACACGACAAAGTGGGTGGGGGTGCACCAGCTTGCACCAGTTTGGGTGTTTTATCCGTGGACTCCTCCCCCGGTCCAAGCCCGCAAACAGGTAGAGCAGGGGACAGTGGGTGGTGAGTGTCTCAGGAAGCCCTGCGTTTCCAAACTGGCAAATGAGCAGTCTTGAATCCAGAAAGGGAGAAGGGGAAGAAAACTGAATGCAAGTGGGGGGCCGGCCTAAGATCTTACTGGTCATTTTAATGATACCCCCTTCTTCTTCAGCCTGTACAGCCTGTCGTGACCTATAGCGTCCTCGCAGTCTTTGTGGGAAGTGTGGGTCAGGAATAAAGGGCTTGTGTTTAACTGAACATTACCTTGTGCCAGATTCTGCTTTGGGGGGTGGTTCTGGTACCAGCCCCATTTAACAGATGGGGTCCTGAGGCATGGAGTGACTAGACAGGGCTACCCAAGGTCATACAGTTAATAGGGAGCAGAGCCAGATAAAACCCACAAGACTGACACAGTCAACTCTTAGGGGATACTGAAGGACAAAATAGTCTCATTTCACAGATAGGAAAACTGAGCCTGGGTGATGAAACAAGCCCTAAAGTGAGTCTTAGCCCAGATTTTCCCATTCCCAAACGTCTGACATACCAGACTACTCCCAGACAGACATTGCTACATTGAAGGAAGCAGACTGACTTGGGAGAAAGCCAAGGTTGCACACAATTGTCTTAAGGGGAAGAATCAGATGTGTGGAATCTGGACTGGTTGCCTCACTTCCTCGGTGAAGACAGCACAAACGACTTCCGGTTTCAGCGCTTGCTCCTGTCCCTCTCCCTGTGATCTTGCCAGGCTTGTTCCCTGATCTTACTTGTGGACAGAAGGACCTGGGATGGAAGGCACGAAGCCAGTGTACAGAACATGCCTCTGGGGGTGCGGTTTGTTAAATCAGTTGGTGACCTGAGCGTCACCTTCAGCTTTCCAAGGAGCCTCCTAGACCAGTCCCTCACAAAGGCTCACTCATTCCTTATTTATGGGGCACCTGCTGTGAAGCTGGCCCTGTGTCAGTCAGGGTGCTAGAATCACAGTGGTGACAGGGAGAGACATGGTTGCTGTCCTAAGGCAGCTCACCTTCAGTGAGGGTTCCATTTTCAGGGAGTGATGACCCTGATTTACGATGAGTGATAAGACAAGGGAAGTGCAGGGTGCTGTGGGTACAGCTGTGCTGGTCTGGTAAGGGTGAGAGAGTGTTAATAGTGAGATAGGGTCCCAGGGGGAGAGGCTCAGCCCCTCCTCCTCCTCTGATTTGCTGCCCACCCCCGCCTGGGGGTGGGGGTGGGGGTGGAACAGCCAGCATTCCCCTGGCTATCCAGGGCGCTTGGGGTCAGTCCCTGTAACACGGGATGGGATTGTCCCATACTGATGTTTCGCCATCTTATAGGAGCATGTGTAGGGAGAGCCCTGAAAAGTGAGTGCCTTAAGGAAAATCTACCTCATGTATAATATATAATAACATTTTGGTGTGTTTCTCTAATATATCTTCCCTAGACATATTTTGAAGAAAACGTTGAGTAAAAAGTTACAACTGCTTGATCTCAGGGTCCTGGGATCGAGTCCGGCATCGGGCTCTCTGCTCAGCAGGGAGCCTGCTTCCTCCTCTCTCTCTGCCTGCCTCTCTGCCTACTTGTGATCTCTCTCTGTCAGGTAGATAAATAAAATCTTTAAAAAAAAAAAAAAAAAAGTTACAACTGCTTAATCACCAGCTGCCCTAAACATTTTTTTGTTTTTTCTTCAAGGCCCTATCTTCCCTCCACCCCTCTGCCACTACTTTATGTTACAATTTGCAATAATTCTGTAGCCAGCAGACTCTACTAGAAGGAAAAGAATAGGCATTTACTGAGTCCCTGCTATGGAGTCTACCACTTTGCTGAGCATTTATGTACATTTCTTTGAAAGGAATGACAAAGGGTTAAAGACTGTGCAAATGGCCCCTAGCTGGTCTAGGTATACTTAAGTCTCTCTCTTAGCCAGCAGCACAAGTTCTTCTTCGGATCTCAGGAGTTTCCTTCCTAGGGTTTCTGGAGTGGGGGTTGGGTAGAAAAACTATTTCATTCCCCGAATTACATTCCCTCCTCCCTGCCCTCCCGCACAACCCTCCCACACCTGCAACCCACGCCTTAGGAGCAACACCATGGAATGTGGCTCCAACAACCAAGTGTTTCTTCCTTTGGAATCAAGGGTCCTTAAAACTCTTGAGTCGAACCTAATTTAAGTCCTGGCTTTCAACCATAGGTCGTTATCAGCAGCTTCTGTCAGTACTGTAAAAACTGACCGCAGTATGCCCCGCTTTCTTCCTTTAAGCAACAAGAAACTGGGCAAGGAAAGATGTTGGTAAACTCTTATTGACTTTGCTACGGATCAGTGTTCAGAGTCCTTGGCTCATTCTTTCGGTGACCATGTATGCAAGGTCTCGTGGGAACTAGAAGGCAGGGCAGTAGGGAAGGGCAGAAAGTGCACATGGGACATGTGAGAGCTGGTGCCCTACAGAGCAGAACCTGCTTTCAGGTACACAGCAATATCTGAGGAGTTCTGAAGCACACATCTCCATCCTTGATGAAAGTCTCATGTCAAGGCAGTAGAATCCAGATGGACACAAAGTCTTGTGAGCCTAATATATCAGGGTAGGGGTAGTAAAGGAAATGGGACAAGAGAAGGAAGTCTGGAGCGCTTGGGTGGCTCAGTCAGTTAAGTATCTGACTTGATTTTGGTTCAAGTCATGATCTCAGGGTCATGAGATCAAGCCCTGTGTCAGGGCATGGAGCCCGCTTAAGATTCTCTTAGATTCTCTCTCTCTCTCTCTCTCTGTCCTCTCCCCACCTTCCCCTGCTACCCCCAGCACTCTCTCCCTCAAAAGAAAGAAAGGAAGGAAGGAAGGAAGGAAGGAAGGAAGGAAGGAAGGAAAGAGAGAAAAGGAAGTCCTTTAGGAAATATACCACAACCAAGATCTATGGCACAGACACGTGCTGAGCTGTATGTCCACACTGGGTATGTCTTCTGTAATTTCTTAGCATCACTGGTCTTTCTCTCTTTTTGTCTTGTTTTTCCAGATCCGCTTTGTGGTGGAACTTGCATGGCCTTTGTCTTTATTTCTGATCTTGATCTGGTTAAGGAACATCAACCCACTCTACAGCCAACATGAATGTAAGCATGAAGAGGGCAGAAGGGGGGAACCCTGGCCAACCTTTCATTTAGAAAGGTCTTAGGAGTTTGGGGTGCCAGGATTGGATCTACTTATCATCATTTCATGCCTCCGGTGCAGAAAACAGATTCATTGGCATGATACAAATGAACTTTTTAATCCTACATCTTTGCAAATACTTGTATGTGGTTACTGAAGAATTGTGAAATTAGTTTTTGTTTTAGTTGATTTTTTTTTATACCTAAACTCTTACTTTTTTCTAGTTTTAAAGGGAGCATATTATAAATGGGCTCCCTAAAATATTCTGGAGACCAGTTTAGGGAGTTGATATATATAGTGCTGAACAAAAATGAGAAGGGGTAGTACACAGCCATGTGTAGTAATATATTATTTCTTGGATCCCAGAGGTATCCTGGGCCTGGGATAAGCCTGTGAATGTCCCTTTTATTCTCTGCTCCTGGTTTCCAGCGAGGATGACATCTTCTCCCTCTAGGTAGCTGATGCACAGACCTCAGGAAAATATGAACATTCTCAGTGCCTTATTTTTACTCTTCTCCTTCTTGTTCATGTTCTCATGTTCATGAGTTCATGAACTAATGTTCATGAGTTTTAAGCCCCAAGTTCTGGATCAGTCTCCTGTCTATCAAACTCTTGCTTATTTATCTTGTTCCTCCTGCCCCCTCTTCTCCCCAACCCATCACCCCCCCGCACCACCACTGCTAAAGGAGCCCATAACTTGCAACCTTCTTGTGTGCTTGGGGTATGTGCTCATAAAAACAGTTGTGGAAAGAGCAGGTGAACCTCACTTCCTAAAACATCTGAGCAATGTTGTGGAGCCATCTTGGGCTAACATCCCTCCACCATACCCGCCTCTATTCCCCTTCCGCGCTGCCCTTCATGCCTCCATCAAGTGTCTATCACCGCACTGCATGGGGAGCTTGAGAGGAGAGACCCTGTCTCCGGCACTGGGCACATGGCCTGGCATATATTAGATGCTCCTGCTTCTTAAATGTTGATGAATGAAAGAAAACACCTGAGGGCTGGGCTCCTTCCTGCAGAGGCCCAGCAACTAGAAGTGGCATCCCACATGGTTTCCATAAGTAACTCCTTGTCTTCATTTCCTGTCTTCAAGGCCATTTTCCCAACAAGGCGATGCCCTCAGCAGGAATGTTGCCATGGCTCCAGGGGATATTCTGCAATGTGAATAATCCTTGTTTTCAAAGTCCCACCCCAGGAGAATCTCCTGGAACTGTGTCAAACTATAACAACTCCATGTAAGTATTGAGATGCCCCAAATCTCAGGATAGGGCTTGAGGGCATTGGTTCTAAACCTGGGGGCGGTTAAAGACCATTCCTAGAAGCTGATGAAAACCGATGGCCCCTCATCCCCCCAAAATGGACACACACACACACACACACACACATAAAGCATTACATTGTGCATAAGATTTCTGGGTACTTGAGGACTCCAGGTTAATGACCTCTCCTCTGGGGTCTATTTTTAAGTCAAATCCCATAAGAAGAGAGTCTATCTTCGAAATTCCCTTTCAGAGCAGGAGGTGGGAGAACATGTATGAGCATGTCCTAGAGATAGAGGCTCAAGGATGTGCACAGGGTCATCCTTCACCCCTTGGGCTGATCTTGAGTTTACCTGAGGGACATCAACAAGGCTCATTTGGGAGTGGGCTTCACTGTGCTTATATAAACACCGGGTCAGATGGAAACAAGATACCGGGTTACTCCAGTTTTTTGTTTTTTGTTTTTTGTTTTTCCTTAAAGTAGCTCTGCATATAATTCCTCTGGGACAAACCTGCATTTGACTCAAGAAAAGGGACACTTGACAAGTCAGTCCCTTGCTCAGAGGTAGCCTTCCCCACTGGGAGCAAACTATGATTGCTTTTAC
Organism: Neogale vison; assembly: GCF_020171115.1. Classification (NCBI taxonomy): domain Eukaryota; kingdom Metazoa; phylum Chordata; class Mammalia; order Carnivora; family Mustelidae; genus Neogale; species Neogale vison. Next base: position 80,439,421 of record NC_058092.1, on the reverse strand, counting down.
CCTATCCTGGCAGAGTAGGGTAGTCCTGATAGAGACTTATGCCCTGTAAGCCTGTAATACGTATCTGTTTGCCAATCTTTGGAATATAAAAGGATGGAAGAGGGAGCATCTGTCTTCCTGAGACTGTCTGGAAGGTGACATTTTAGCTGGGAGTGCAGGGCTACAAACACTTCCTGGAGGCTCTAACTTGCAATCTCTAACTTCAGCTTGAGTCCCCTAGAGGGGTTTGAGAAGGAACACTTCCCCATCCATAGAGATGGCGTGCAGTCGCCCAGAGGGATCAGGGAGCCTGGAAGACAGCTCAGTGGGGGCTAGCTGGGGCTTTGGACGGACTGGCACTGGTGGTGTCTAGAACCTGAGGGAGTTGGGGAAGTTCGGCTTCTCACTCCAGCTGTACTCAGCATTAGAACCAGGAAATCCAGGTTTCACATTTCGCACCCTCATTATAGGTGAAATACTGGCTTATTCAAGGCTCTTTTGCCTGCAAGCCACAGAAGCCCATTCCAACAAGCTGTAGCCCTAGAGGGAGATAGATGATATGGACACTAGACCTTCTTGCAAAGCCAGGGGAAGTCAGGCAGGCCTCAGGAGGGGTGGGACAGGAGCTGGATGGCCACAGACCTGCTCTCTCCTCTCTGGGCCTGCAGGGTTCAGCCTCTGTCCCTTTGTCTGTGCAACAGCTATATTTACCTCTCTCCACCGACCAATGTCCCTGCTTCTCAATGCCTGTGCTGGCTCTGGTTGCCCAGTTCAGAGCACCTTGCCTTGGGCAACTGGAAGGACATCTTTCAATACCATTCAAATTCCTGGGAACAGAGATGATTGATTCAACTTCATTTTCCTCATCTGGTCAGCCATGGCAGAGGGCATGTGCGTGTGTATGGGTGTGTAGGTGCCCACTTACAGGGAGGAACTTGTTCATTAAGCATGGCTGTCCATGCCTCTGAATGGCTGGCCAGGTGAGGTCTCCGAGAAGTGGCAAACTCTGGGAAGAGCCTTCTTTGAATATCATCTTTGAATGTCATCCTGCTGAAGGCTTCTCTGGGTGGGAAAGTCATAGAGCATGGGGTTAAGAGGTGAGTCGGCCCTGCTGAAGCTGGAAAACTGAACAAAATGCTCACCCGCCCTATGAGCCTGTTTATACAATGAAGTTGAAATAGCCTTTTCTCCTTTGGCCTTGGTGGTATTAAAATGATATGTAGTGTCATAGCTAGGGCAAGCATATGGGGTCTCCAAAACTAGCAAGCAGTATTATTACTATTATGAAAATGACAATATCTTTGCTAACGAAGCTTTGTCTTTCTTACAGCTTGGCGAGGGTGTTTAGAGATTTTCAAGAACTTGTTATGAAGGCACCAGAGAGACAGAACCTTGGCCATGTTTGGAAGGAACTTCAAACCTTGTCTCAACTCATGGACACCCTCCGGACTCACCCCGAGAGAGTAGCGGGTATGCTGGGCTTGCTCCTTCTCATCCATCACTTGCCTCTCCCTTGCCTTACCTGTCAGAGAAGGAGATTTAGTGCGGAAAGATACTAAAGGTGGCAGGAAGGAAGGGCTCTAGAGGTGGCATGAAGCTCACCTTGGTGAGGACTCCTCTTTCTATCAGTTTAAGAGTTAGGAAGTTGAGAAGGGCAGGAAAGTTCTCGTTCCAGGCAAGTCTAGACTCAGAAAGGAGAATGCCGGAGTGGTTGCGCTCTGGGAAGCATGAAGCTAGGTTAATTCTGGAAGCAGGAGGAAAAGGGTAAAGGGAAAGGTGTGGGAGTATTTTCATGGAGCACTAGAGAGTGAGCTAACCAGGACTGCGTGGAAGCAATGCCAAGTAAGGGGCCAGAGAGGTCAGAATGTGTATGTTTATCATGGTGTAAATATGCACGATCATTCCATTTCTTCCAGGGATATTCAGCCTCCCGGGCCCTGAGGCACAGCAGATGTAGAGGGAGATGATACGGGGCTGGGGTTTTAAGGAGGTACTGCAGAAGGTCCAGGAGGCAAGGACTTTAGGGTGGTGACTGGAAAACAGGCATCGGGTCCAGGCTGCAGAAGGATGGATGGGGAAACCAGAAATACTGAAATGGCCTGGGGAAGATCAGGGGACAAGAGAACAGAGGCCCCTGGGAATTCCACAGTCCTGTGGACAGTCCCCTCTCAGCCCCTGTTTAAGGATGGGTGTGCTGAGCGGGATAGAGGGCTTGATGACTGTGGTCAAAGTGTGAGCTCTGCAGATCCAGGATTTCAAAGGTAGGCAGGAGCAGGGAGAAGAAGCCCCTGGGTATGGCCGGGGTGGCTGAAGCTGGGCAGAAGTGAAGGTTGAGCTGATGAGGATACCAAGGGACCAAGAAGCCAGGCTGTTGGGAAACTGTTTGTGTGGGCAGGTAGGGGAGATGGTTACCAGGGTAGGACAGTCACTTGGGCTCAGGAGCAGTGAGGGCCGGATGTGTCAGAGGCTTGGGCACGAGCTGGAAGCCTCCCCCCACTAACCCTCCATCATCCCCAGGAGGGCAGATGAGCAGCTGAGAGGGAGAAAACCCCGCCAGAAATCTAGGGGTCTCTGCAGTCCTGCAGGGGAAGCGTGACCACCAATGGGGGAAGACTGTGAAGGCTTGCAGCTTAGAAGCAGTGAAGAGGTCCTGCATGCATCCTGTGTTGCTAGGACAGGGGGGCAGGGGGGAACCTTCGGGATGGCCTCAGAGGATGACGGGGATGAGCAAGGGGTCTATCAAGGGGACGGAGAGGCTGGATACAACGGTTCCTGTTCAGGGTTCTGAAAAGAGAAGTGGGAGAATGGTAGGAATCAGCCCCCCAGGGGTCCTCACTCATGCAGCTGGAGAGACGGATCAGAGCGGGTACCCACGCTGAGGGCTCCCAAAGCAGAGGTGGAAGGACAGAAAGAACAGTGACCACACCTTGGGGAGGGTGGTGGAGGGATGTGGGGGGCGGGCTTCAAGAGAACAGAACTCCAGAGGGGCAATTATCCTTAGGAAAGTATTATCTTCTTCCTACCTGGCCACCTTTTCCCTTCTCTCCCTATGGGAGCAATGAAGGACAGGAGTATGTTCAGAGAGCATGTTGAGATGACTTCATTACATTTTATTTCTCTTCAAAATAGTAACACATGGACTGTAGGTAGTAATATTCTACAAACCAGATTATAAACATGACCTTCTGTGCTGCCCTGGATAGCTCAAGCTGGAGGACCTTCTAAAGTGTGAGCACACGCAGAATTTTCGTAGTAAGAGAAACAGGGGAGAGGCAGCAACCGGAAAGCACTGTTTTCCAGGATTCGAGAAGCAGATGAGAACATGGGCTGTCTAACCCCTGGAGTGATTACCTACCTCATTCATCCTGTGGGATCTGGAATGAGGCAGACATTTCGTTTTGTTGTCTCATTGTCAGACTCTAATTATCTCATTTCAAACCACAATTTCTCTGCGGTCTTTATAGTGTGTATATGAGAACCAAAGTCACAGCCTCCCAACCTCAACACAGGATTAGTTTTGAATTGGCATACAGGTGGTTCCTTCGCTGGCCTTCAGTCTGTGGAGGGAAGTTCTCTAAAGGAGAGCAGCTTCAGAGGTCTGGAGAGACAGGGTGGGAAAAGGTCAGCCAAGGCTCCCCAAAGGAATCTGGGGGCTGGGAACAAAGATTCCACAGCACCCCTGACCTTGGTGGCCATAAGACGGGACGGGGGGCCATCCCCAAAGTCTCTGAAGGAATTCTAGGCCAGGCATCTAAGATTTCCCAAGTATCCACCATCAGGATGGCAGACTATTTCAGGGTCCATCCCAGGGTCACTTGGGGACTTGCTCACTGTCAACACTGAATCCTCGGCCCAAAGCCCCTGTGGAGGGTAAAGCCTTGGAGAACGAGGTGGGCGGCTGTCATTGGTATGTGCTTTTGCCTGTCAGTTTCCAGTCACCTGGGAAAGTATGCCGATGGCTGACCCAGGTGGCCTTTTCTTTTCCTAGCAAACCTGTTGTACAGCATTCTCCCCAGGGGAGGATTAATGGTAAAACACCAGACGTGAAGCCCCCTCCCCTCTCAGCCCCAAGCAAGCACTGTGGTCTCTCAATCATCTTCAGACCCCTTCTTCCCACGAGCCCCACACATTCTCCTGGCTTCCCTCCCACCCCAACCCTCAGGTCCCCTTGGCTCCATGGGCCTCAGCAGCCCCCTCCCCCAACCTCTTCCCAGGGAAGCGAACAAGAAGAACCACATTTTAAACAAAATTTATTTTTCTTTCCTCAGGCCCCCAGTTCACATTTCTCCCTCGGGAGTCTAGTGGAGCTTCTGTCTGGTATCAGCCACCTCTTACATCTTGGGCCCCACACTCTCACTACAGGGCGACCCCCACCCGTCTCTGTGGAACCACCATGCTCCTGCCCCTTCCCCCATAGGGCCACAGCAGCCCAGTCACCTGGGTGAGGCGGAGGGAATGGCTTCCCTCCCCAGCAAGATATTCTTAGGCAAGGTCAGGCGAGTGAGTTAAAGAATAACGAATTGACAAACAGTCAAATGGGTTGCCGACTCTCAGGTCACAACCACAAGTATTTATTGGGTGCCTCCTGTCATTCCACAGGTGTTCGTCGAGGCCCTGATTCCACGTCAGGCTCTCATGCTTCGTGTCAGAGAGAGGTGTCCTCAAGGGCTTACCTCTGTGCGCCCAGCATTGCTAGCATGATGAGGGATAAAATGAAGGCAGGGTCCTTAGCCCCCTCCTCTCCAGAGACTCGTGTGTGTGTGTGTGTGTGTGTGTGTGTGTGTGTGTGTGTCCAGGGAGCCCCTGAGGCCAGTGTAGGACATAATGCTGACTATGAAGAAGTGATTGTGAGAAAGAAGAATGACCGAGCTGGGGTCCAGCGGAAGGAAGAAAGGAAGCTGGGTTTGGAAGATGACAAGACTTATGTTATCAGAAAAAGGGGAAGGCAAGAATAAAATAGAGCAGCCCCTTTCAGACCCCCTCCTGCTCCTGGGATCCCTCCTATATTCTGACTTCCCAGGGGCCTTTGGGCTTTCCCCGTGGGAAAGGTGGTAACACTGCCTGGTAACACAACTCCCCCAGAGTCTGTCGTGAAGCGGAGACTCGGGTCTTATGGTCCCTGCCCTAGCTACATGGGCAGGTCCCTGGCTTGACCCATCCCCTTTGAGGAGGAAATGAGCAGCAACCTCCATCTGGACCAGGCCCTTCAGGGAAGCACCCAACCTGAAGACAGAAGGGGAGGCTGTCAAGCACTCAGGGGAGTAGGTAGGCCTCTTGGCTTCCTGGTGAAGGGAGAATTTGGGGGAGAGAAGATGAGGTGCTGGGGTATTAGGAGCAGGAAGGAGCAGGAGCACTGGATAATTAGAGTTAGACAAAGGAGAACTAAGAGGTAAATAGTCAACCAGGCTCCTGGGGGAGTTGGGATGTACACATGGGCACTTTCATGAAACCCAGATGTTTTCCCTTAATGTTGAAATGATTTCCTAAGTATCTGGGCCTGTAAGCATCTTTTCTGGCCAGCACCCCGTGAACTGTGGCAGTGGCCCACTTGAGGTTGAGTGTTGGCCCTGTAAGCAGGCAGCGGAGGTGGTTAGCCTGGGGGTGAAGCTCCTGGGAGGCGTCAAATAGTAATATAATCAGAACAAGCATCTATGAAGGGGGCCCATGTTTTCAGACCTGGGAGGCCACTTCACAGTCCTTAGCCCAAGTCACCCTCACAATACCCCTGTGAGGTGTGCAAAGTACAGACACAAAGCATTCAATCACTTTCCGCAGGGTCACCTTAACAGCTAGGAGTCCTTAATGCCTCCTTATAAAAAATTTCTGCTTTTAGTACGTCCCGAGGAAAGCCAGGGGGAATGTAACTGGGGCTGATCAAGGCACAAAATTATAAGTTCAGGCAATAGACCATCTCCTATTTCCCTCCTAAAGCTTTTCTTGCCCCAAACAGGCCCCTTTCTCCTAGCCTATGTCAATACCCCAAGCTTAGAGTCTTAGCTGAGATGACAGAAATGCCAGGAAGAGCCCTCTAACCCATGACAACACAGTGTGGGCACGGCATGTAAGTCCTCTCATTCCACACTAGGCTTTTTCAGCCTTAACACTAATGATATTTTGGACCAGATGGTTCTTTGTTTTGTAGTGGGGAGGGAGTTATTCTGTCCATTGTGGATGTATTACCAGCATCCCTGGCCTCTACCCCGTAGCACCTCCCCAGTTGCTGCACCCAAAAATGTCTTCAGACATTGCCAAATGTTCCCAGGGGAGACAAAATTACCCCACTGTACTTCCTCACCCCCATCTGGTTGAGAGTCGCTGTTCTAGACCAATTCTACAACACAGCTGATGACCTTTCCCCTGTCCTGAGCTAACTTCTTCCACTTTTTGTGCCTCCTCACTAAGTTTTGCCTGGCTGCATCATCAGTAAATGCTGTGACTGTGCTGGTGACAGCCTAGGGGCAGGTGTCCTGACCTCCAAGCTGCCTTGGAACCCAAGAACAGAACCTTCTGCTGAAAGCTGATTAGAAATGCTTCCAACATGTTCTACATGTTCTCCCTTTTTTGACTTATTCCCCATTTGACACCCTGTTCTTTCATTCATATACAGGAAGAGGGATACGAATTCGGGATGTCCTAAAAGATGAAGAAACACTGACACTATTTCTCACGAGAAACATTGGCCTGTCTGACTCAGTTGTCTACCTTCTGGTCAACTCCCAAGTTCGTCCAGAACAGGTAGGTGGAGATCACTGGCCCCTGGAGGGGAGGGGAGGGGTGAACCCCGAGCCTGAGAAAAAACAGGGGAGACCTTGCATTATTTTTCCTTCTTGTTTCATGTTCAAAATCCATGATTTGTTCCAAATATTCAGAAAAATACCGGGGGGGGGGGGGTCAGTTGAAATAACGAGCCTTCCTGGCATAGGATTATGAAGCAACCCATCCTGGCAGCACTTCAAACAACTCAGATTTGTATAACTGGAAAGAACCTCGGAGAACACGTGGCTCAGAATCCTCTTAGAACTGAGGAAACTGAGGTTTACTCACGTATTCATCAAATATTCAGGGACATTCTAGGTACTAAAATACAGTGTGAACAACATAGGCAAACCTTTCACTCTAGGAGCTTATAGCCCTGCGGGGACAGCAGGTGATCATCAAATAAGCAAAGATATATATGGAGCATTTCCGGGTCAAGATAGGTGCTGAGAGGAAAACCTGGCAGAGCTGGGTGTTAGGGAGGGTCTAGGAGGCATGGGATGGAGGCAGACTGAAATGAGATGGTCAAGGAAGGCCTTCCTGCTGAGATGGTATCTGAACCCACCTGACTAAGCAGAAGGCAGCGGTGGGAAGCGCTGGGAGAAGAGAGTTCCAGGGTGAGAAATGGGCTGCGCATGCGCAGTGTGTGAGTGCACGGAGCTGATCTTCCCCTGGCTCCAGACCTCTGATTGCCTGCACGTTTTCTTCTCAGGGCCAGGCAAGCTCCTTCTTCTGTCCCCACTGCACTCTCTGACCCATGCCCCCCCAAAATCTGTCTCATGCATTTCATAATCTCCTATATGTATTCAGAGTGTTTTTAAAACCCCTAATACATGACTTTCCCCATCTGTGGGAGTTCTGGGCCTCAGGGGCTCCTGCCCAGCCTCCTGGGCGTGCGGGTTTCTGGCTTGATGAACAAAGTGAGAATGCAAGATAAGCAGGGGCCCAATAGTGCAGACACCCCTCCCGCCTCTCCTGGCCAGGTCTGCACCTCCTCCAGACTCCAGGGGAGACTGAGACATAAACAGAGAATTTCAGGGCCTGTGTCAGTACTGAGATAAAAGTCTGCACCCAGAGGAGGGAGGGGGTACCCCAGACGCCTGGGCAGGGCTGGCTCTGTCCAAAGGGGTTTTCGGGCTGGTCCCCTGCAGCGTGGTGAAGAAACCCATACCTGCTTTTCTGGCTTCTTAGACTGTGAGGTTTCCCCTGAAACCACATGAGGGGAACTGAGGGTCAGCCCTGAGACAATGTGTCAGAGCCTTTGGAGAGCAGAGCCTGCACTGTCCAAGCCCTTGAACTCAGACCTGGCTGCCCTGCTCCCCTCTCCTTCCCACTCCCACCTGGGTGGGGGCAGGGCGGGGGATTGGTGGGCCAGCATCCACAGCTCATTCTCTGCTTTGCTTTCTCTTAGCTCATAAAACTCAAGTCCTGGAAATGCCTGTGATGACTTCCAGTTGGTAATAAAAGGGAGATGGAGATAAGGGCAGGAATTTAGGGGAAATTTCTTTCCAGCTCCTCACTGACGGGACATTTGGGTCTCAGTTGCTGTGCTGTTGGCATCAGAGCTGAGCCTTTCATGTGGGGGGAAGGGGCCAGTGTCACTGGATTATGCTATTGTGTAGGGTTGCTCCCTCTGATTAACTGGTGCTTCCCTGATTAGCAAATGTCAGAGCTTAAGAGGAAGCACAGAGCTCCTGCTACTGGAGAGGCTGGTCCTGTTGTCCCAGCTCCTCTGGGCCCTATGCCCTCCCTGCTTCTCCGCATGGTCGCCAGCTGCACCTGCTTCCCCATCTCTGTCTCAGGCCTCCATCCAGTTGTGCCACTCCTTACCAGCACCGTCCACCACCGTTTTCCTCCACGATGGAGGGGGCTCACCGTTATCAAGCCCGGCAGTTAGCCATTTCCATAGTGGTTTCCACTGTTAGCCACAGTAGCTGAGGAACTGAATTTTAAATATTACTTAATGTTGATTAAACTTAAATAGCTACATGGCGCTTACAGCTCTCTGCTTAGTCTCAGCAAACATGGGATTTTGTTCTTCATCAGGACTGCGTGCCCCTCCGGGGTCCTCTCTGCCTGGTACCGGAGATCCCCCTCTCCCCATCTAGGAAATTGTTAGACGATGAGAGTGGAATCGTTGTTTGGCTCATCACTCACTCCACCCCCCAAGCCCAGCCTTGAAACTCCTGGACTTGCTTCAAGGCCCAGCTCAAGTGTTGCCTCCCTGGTGAAATCATTCATAAACCCTCCCTTCTTTGTTTTGCCTACTCCCACTTTCCTACTCAGCAAAGAGCTAATGGGTAGTGATGAAGCACAAGCTCTGGGTTCAAATCTCAGCAAGGCCACGCAGTTAACTGTGTGACCTCGAGCAAGTTAAACAACCACTCTGTGCCTCTGTGTCCTCATTTATAAACTGGAAACAGCAAAAGTGCTTATGATTGTTATGGGGGTCAAAAATAATTAATATATGTAAAGCACAAAAACGGTGCCTGGCACACAGGAAACACTGAAAAACACTGGCTGTTCTTAACACTCCCTCTTCTGTGCTCTGGTTTCACTATATTCAATTTAGCACTTACCACTCTTTAAATGCCTGCATGTCCAGCCAGCCGGTAAGCAGCTTGGAGAGCAGAAAACTCACCTTATTCTCTGTATCCCCCGTAACTGTTCTAGTCCTTGCAGAAAGGGACTCAGTGAATGGGCATTGAATGAATGAGTCACTTTGTGAAAGAAGGAGCTGGGACCTTCATGATGTTCCAGCTTTCCCACTAGCCTGCTGTGTAATTTCTCCTCCATCACTTTTCTCCCCTAGAATATTCGAGGTTTGGACAAAGTGAGCTCATTGATTCCCTCCACCTCAGAATGTTTTAGATGCCAAGATTAGGGTTGGGGCTGTGAAGCAATGTGTGGGCAAAACAGGAAAGCTGTTGGAACGTGAGCTTGGTTACAGTCGCCTGAGATTGATGGAGTCCACACCAACCCAGTGTCAGCCGTGACCTCATTTAGTGGGAGGTAGTGTTGGGGTCATCGGATCACCCTGAGAACTGTGTCATCAGAAGCCCTGGGGAGACTACAGAGGCCAGGGAAGGCCATGAACCTGTTCATGGTACTTGGGGGTGGGGAGTCCAAGACTCTAGGAGGCCAGTTACTATACTAGGTGGCCAAGGATCTCTGGCTAGGGTTGTGGCCTCCTTGGTCTCTGAGGCCATCATAGGGACTGTGATTCAGTCCAAGGGTGATTGTCCATGAGCTCCACAGGAGCTAGAGGTTGTGCTAGCCAGCAGTTGAGTGTGACCCAATAAATACAGGATACCCACTTTGGTTTGCATTTCAGATAAATGAATAATTCTTAGCATAAGTATGTCTAATTTGGACCTATTGGGGACATACCTGTACTAAAAGCTATTCACTGTTTATCTGAAATTTAGATTTAACTGGGTATCCAGGATTTTTATTGGTTAAATCTGTTGAGAAAGGAGAATGGGGGCTGGTCATTTGCCATCACTCTAAATCCATTCTAGCCACTACCTGTCCTTAGCTTCAGGGGAAAAGGTCCTGTTGGTACCTTAGCATTATGCTAAGAAAGAAGGCTCATATTTTAAGTGGCTCTCTGATGAAATGAGGCTTGGGAGTGTGTTAATTTGCTGTGACTGCTGCAAGAAACCATCACAAACTTAGTGGCTTCAAACAACACAAATGTATTCTCTATGGTTCTGGAGATTGGATGTCTGAAAGTCCAGGTGTTGGCAGAGTTTCATTTCTTCCTGGGGGATCCAGAGGGAAATCCATTTCCAGTTTCCAGAGACTCTCCACGCTCTTTGGCTGGTGGCCTCCTTTCATCTTCAAGTCCCACAGTGGCCAATCAAGTCTTTCTCATGTCACATTACTTTGACATTTTTTTCTTCTTACTTCCTCTTCCACCAGCTTTTAAAAAAAACAAAATAAAATAAAACAAAAAAAACCAAAAACCCTTGTGATCACATTGGGCCCACCTAGATAATCCAAAATAACCTCTTTATCTTCAAGTTGGCTGATTCGAACCCTCAATTTCATGTACAATCCGAATTCCCGTTGCCCTCCAACATAATGCTTTCACAGCATCTATGGATTAGGATGTGTCCATCTTTGGGGTAGCTGGGATTCTTCTACCCAGGGAGGTTTCCAGTGTTGCTTCTCCTCCCTGCAGTTTGCTCACGGAGTCCCAGACCTGATGCTGAAGGACATCGCCTGCAGCGAGACTCTCCTGAGACGCTTCATAATCTTTAGCCAGCACCATGGGGCACAGACAGTGCGTGACGCCATGTGCTCCCTCTCCCAGGGCACCCTGCAGTGGGTGGAAGACACTCTGTATGCCAACGTGGACTTCTTCAAGCTCTTCCGTGTGGTAAGGGAGGTATTTAGCTGCTGACCCCTTGGAAGGTGATTCTTGGGTGCAGGGCGATCTGGTGGCAGGTCATCGGGGACTCGTGAATTGATGGTCAGGAGGGCATGAGCCTGTTGTTCAAGACAGTTCTTGAGGAAGCTCCAGGCTCCAAAGACCCAAGGAATCTTTACCGATATTATTTTTAGAGCAGCAGCCCAGGCACCCAGGAGTCACTTTAGGTTCACCATTAGTTATGCAGTTGTGGCAGGTCTGAGTCCTTCCCAGTGTGGGATAAATCCTCTCTACCACCTCTAGCGGTGTGGAAAGGAGGAGTCCTGATTTGACTGCCTGTCCTACTATTTTCTAAGACAGTTGACCTTTGCTGGCCCCATCGCTCATCTATGTAACAAATACAATACTTTATAGAATGGCAGGAAAAGATACATAAAAGAAAAAAATATATGCAATCATTAAATAAATTTCAATACATCAGAGCGTCACACTCTGGGTCTGGTCTTGACCACAGATGTTGCTGTTTCCGGGTAGAAAAGAATAACAGAAAATTCCATAGTTTCAAAAATTTGGAATGCCCTCATCTAGTTCAACCCCGTGTTCTAGAACTGCATCCTAGATACACTTCTTGGGACCTGATAATACTTCCTCTTTTGCTAGAAGGATGAGAAGGAATTATAAAAAGGAGGTGAACAATAGCAGTTCTTACACTTCAGAGTGTATGAGCATCATGAGAGAAGCTGGTAAAAGATGCAAATTCCAAATTGCCATCTCTGGAGACTGATTCAGAAGGTCTGGGCTGGGCCCAGCATCTGCCCTGTTAACCTTAGGTGGTTCCAATGGAGGTCATTGTAGGCCATGTTTTCAGAAACACTCAAAACTAAAATTCTTCAGAGAAAATGACATATGTAAAAATATACATATTGTTTCTATAATTATAAAATGTTTCTAGGATCCAATTTTTTTTTCTTGTGCCATTTTAATTTCTGAAACTGTTACAGGGTATGCCAATCATGAGAACTTGGTTCAGGAATTTGTGTTTTGCCTTTTTATGGTTGCTCTCTCAAGTCCCAGAAAACCCACTCTCAGCTCATCTTAAAAAGAAAGTTGAAGGCTTTTAAAAACAACAACAAAAATAAAACAAGAGCCCTCAGTTTCTGGCAGAGTCCACACTTGATTCCTTTCTTTTTTTTCTTTTTAAAGATTTTATTTATTTATTTGACAGAGAGAGATCACAAGTAGGCAGATAGGCAGGCAGAGAGAGAGAGAGGGAAGCAGGCTCCTTGCTGAGCAGAGAGCCCGATGCGGAACTCGATCCCAGGACCCTGAGATCATGACCTGAGCGGAAGGCAGAGGCTTAACCCACTGAGCCACCCAGGCGCCCCTACACTTGATTCCTTTCAAAACGTGACTTGCCCTTGGAACATTCCTCCACAACGTTCCCAGTTCATCAGGGTGGGTCTCCAGCATGGCAAGAGGGGTTAGTACTTAGCTAAGCCATCACCCGTGAGAGCCCAGGACCCCAGATACAGGGAGAATAAAAAGGCCTGTGGTTCAAACGTCTCTGTCTAAAATTCCAAAAGGAAGTCAATTTTATATGTACTGCTTGGTTTGTTTTCAGAATCATAAGTGTGAGTAAGGTAATAAAGGTCCTTTATGCTGGGCTGCTGAACAGCAGCAAAGCCAGGGACCAGTACCTGTGTTTGCAGAGGTGTTAATGTCCCTGGGCACCCAGGGTCGTGCAATCCCCTGGGCAATAGAAAAAAGGCAGAGTTATGCATCTCTTTTTAAAGTGCCTCAGCTGCTTGTGCCAGAAAATGTAGCCTTGGAGTATAGCCGGCCATACAGGGAAGACAGTTCTGGCTGTAGCAGGATCAAGGGAGACCTGGGCAAAACTTTCCACGAGGGGCTGGAACCAAGCTCAGATCACTGGCTTCAAAATGCTTATCACAGAAGAAAGACCAGAAAATCTTTCCTTCTACAAGTGCTAGAGGTCAGGAACCAGAGAACTTCAGCTGGTGGCCCTTACTGACCTGAGACACAGCCCATGTGCTTGCTCACTATTCATGAGTGCATGCCCTCAAACCTGACCCAGGTACCTTCAAGGGGCCAGGCACTGTGCTGAGGCTGAGGTTCCAACCATGACCCTACCACCTCCACTGAACTCTTAGCTTGAGAAAAGCAAAAAGGCCATGTCATAGCAGTTGGTGTTAGAAACACCAAACACCGATAACGTTTGGGTGCTGGAGCAGTGGTTCCCAGCCTGGCTGCACACTGAACCACCTAAAGAGCTTTTAAAAACTACCAATGCCTGTCCCCCAACCCCAGAGATTTTGATTCCATGGGCCTTTAGTGTTGTTGTTGGTTTTTTTGTTTGTTTTTTTTTGTTTGTTTGTTTTTTAAGATTTTATTTATTTATTTGACAGACAGAGATCACAAGTAGGCAGAGAGGCAGGCAGAGAGAGAGAGGAGGAAGCTGGTTTCCTGCTGAGCAGAGAGCCCGATGCAGGGCTCGATCCCAGAACCCTGGGATCATGACCTGAGCCGAAGGCAGAGGCTTAACCCACTGAGCCACCCAGGCGCCCCACCTTTAGTGTTTTTAAAAGCTTCCCAGATCATTCTAATGTCCAGCCAGGTTGGATTCACTGACCTAGAACATAGGAGTTTGGTTCCCAGGTTGAGAATCACTGATCTAGAACATAGGAGGTTGATTTACAGTCTCAGTTTCCGTATACCAAGCAAAATAATAATATCCCAAATGCCACCAAGACCTCAAAGCACTTTCATTTGATCACCCATGAGACCAAGGTGCTGTGGACCCATCCTCCCTGCCATTCTCTTAACAAAGACAGTGTGTAGCCCCAGAGATAGCCTGGAAGGGAAAACCCAGCAGGACTACCGCTACCTACCCTCTTCTTGCTCCGGCTCATGTCTGTGGGGAAAGACCAGACCAAGACAGAATCCATGGAGTACAAGCAAAGAAGACGGCCACACTTTCCGGTGCCCTTGAAATGTGCTTCTTCATTTGAGAAGTGGACAGAGTGGCTAAACATTTTTTTAAATAAAAATTACTAATAAGGAAACCCAAGAGAAACTGCAGGCATGAAGACAGGATTTTTGCTTTTATCACTCCTGTACCCATCTTAACCGCATTTTCAGAAAAACCCTGAGGCACACAGAAAGGCTCACGGAAGATCCTCAGACCCTGGGAGAGGGACATTGAGAAGGACATCGGGGAAGCAGCGGCAGCTCAGAGGCCAGGGGCGGGGGCCTCTCTGGACTAGACTGTTATTGCAGCTGGTTGGCGGGCAGCCACGCTTAGCTCCAGTACCACGGAATGTGGTGCCTTCTGTTCTCCTGGACTGTTTCTCATATGCATGTATACCAGTGTGCAAATAAGGTTTTATTAAATGCCAAGGCAGTGCTCATTAACAAAGAGGGGCAATGTCAGTAAGCTGGGGTGATGGCCCTGGGTCCCGCTGTGGAAGGAGCTGGGTCCCAGGTGGGTGGGAGTGCAACCTCCAGACCTGGCCCTCGAAGCTGAGGGGATCCCAGAGGAGGGTTTGGCTGTTAACACCACCTGGGGCCAGCTGTGTTTTCCCTCGGCCCCATGGAGATCAGAAGCCAGTGTTCTCATCCTCAAATAATCCCAGCACAGTCCCCATGGCCTCACTCCACCCACCCGTCCCCATACATACACTCACGCACACCCAGCGCACGTGCCTGCTGGGGCATGCGCACAGGCATGCAGGCGCACACGCGCACTGGATGCAGGGGGGGGCGGGGCGGGCGCGGGGGTATCTAGGTGGGCTGTCAGGTGCTCGGCTTTTTCTCTGAGGAGCTGTAGGCACTCTTGGTCGGCGTGGCTGAGCTTGCCTCCACCTGTGGTCCCCTCGGACTTGATGCCCCCCCAGCTGGAAAACCGACAGCGCGGCTCGGCCCCCCCCCCACCCCGGTATCGGTATCATGTATCATGCCAGCTAACATTACCTGAAACATTTCACACCTCGTAAAAATGGTATGTCAGTTTCGGGTGAGGGGTTGGGACGTTTCCCATCTGATTTGGCCCAGGGCACGAAGGCCCCTCCCCCTCCTCCTCTTCCCTCTGCGGTCCTTCCTGTTTTCTCTCTGACTCTGGAGCACAGCTTTGAAATCTTGCTGAGAAGCAAATCTGTCCCTTCTGCTCTGAATGTTTATTTGTGGAAGTTCGGCAGGGGAACGGAGGCTGTGCCAAGACCTGCCACACTGCTGGGAAATCTGAGTTTCCCTCCCTTCCCCCTTCTCAGTGGATGTTGATAGAGGAAATTTGGCCTCACCGGCATTTTGGCCCCCGGTTTCCCCCCTTTGCAATCGCTTCCAGTGTGGCATGATTCAGTTTTCTTTACTTGCCCTCAACCACTGTTCTGTCGCAGTTTTTACTTTTCAGATTTCATTTCATCCGTGTCTCTTTGACGGTAGGGTGGCCGAACATTGATTTGGGAGGGGCCACAGGACCCAGTCTTGGGGTTGCTGACTACATGTGCCTTTCAATGTCCTGCTTTGTTCTTGGCTCTGCTCCCTAAATTGCAGAATAAATGTGGGTGGACTGCTTGCTGCCCAGGGTGAGCTGACCATGGTTTCTCTTCTCCAGGATCTTTCATTGCAGTTTGTTAAATTCAACTTAACCATTTCAATTTTTGGACAATATTGCCGTGTCATAATTCTCTGGAAAAGCCCCACATCTCCAGGAATTTATAATGAGGTCCCATTAATGGCTTAACCTCATGATCTCCTCTCCCTTCTGATTCTGAATCTTTGGGTTGTCAACTTTCTCCTGCTTCTGTGTGAGGGTTTTGAGAGGGAAGAAGGAAAGGAGTGATACTCAGTGCCAGCAGTGTGAGGTGAGGGGTGGCGGTGGGGGCAGCAGGGCTGTTGAGTGGAAAATAAAATTAAGTCAGAAGATAGGTTTTTTGGAGCGCCTGGATGGCTCAGTGGGTTGGGGCCTCTGCTTTCAGCTCAGGTCATGATCTGGATGGAACCTGCTTCTTCCTCTCTCTCTGCCTGCCTCTCTGCCTACTTGTGATCTCTGTCAAATAAGTAAAATCTTTGAAAAAAAAAAAAAAGATAGGTTTTTTTTTTGTTTTTTTGAAAATTACGAAGCCCACAGCAAGTATGTTATAGAGCATTAGTATTTATTCTGCTTATATCTATGAAACTTTGTGTCTGTTTTAATCAAAATCTTCCTTGTGCAAATGAATTTCAGTAAAGAAGAAATAAAAAGGAAATAGGAAAGAGAAATATTAATATACATTAAATGGGCCTTAGGCATGTGGGCCTGATTGTCATTAGCCTGCTTTGATCTCTTCTGGGCTCCAGACACACAGGAGGCCACAGCTTATTTCATGATAGATTAGGTATTGTTTTTATGAATTTAAAAAGAAAAAAAATGGAGAAGCAAAATGAAAATGACTTCAGACACGAAAAGACCCCTGTGAAGGCTGCTGTTTCCATAATGGTTCCTGGGTCTTGGCCTTTACTTAGCTGATAAAAGGTTGATAACCAATGTTCTGTGGATGGGGTTCTCTCCAGTATAAACTGGTTTTGAGAAGGATTTCATCTCTGATAGTTTGTCAGAACAGTACTTCTTCACTTTTTTATGAATTAGGATTACCTTTGAGAATCTGATAACAGCTCTAAACCTTTTCTCTAAAGAAATATAAGTTCACACAAACAAACAAAGTATAGGGGCTCATGGAGCCTCTGAAGCCAGGCCCCAGCTAAGAACTTTTGTATTAAAATCTCTTTCCTGCCTACCACTAATATATGCTCTTTCTAAAGTGCCTCGCTCAGGATAGCCACAGATTCTCCCTTAACTCCACTTATGAAGTAATCAGCTTCTCCCCGTGAGCGTGAGACCCAATGGTGAGAGGACCAGCTGGGCAGCCTGCTGGAGCATACAGAAACCTGGTGATCAGGACACTGGGTTCTGGCTCTGGGTTGGCCTCTAACTTGCTGTCATTTAAGTGACCCTTGCTTACTTGCTTTACTTGCTACACTCCCCATCTGTAAAATCAAGTTAGCAAGAGCTACACTACCTGTCTCAGAAGATGATAGCAGAAATTCACATTAGAGAAGAGATGGAAAAGCACTTGGAAACAAAAAGCATTTTTGCTCTTACCAAAGCAAGAATGCAGTTGCTTTGCAGAGGCCCCATTGTTCCCTTGTCATTGCTACACTCCCGGAAATGTTCTTCTCAAACACTTAGGTGGGATGTTCTTCTTTCTCAGACCTCTCAGACTAGCATGAGTTCTGTCTCATGCATTGACCTTTTGGCTGCCCCTAGATTCCAAACTCTGTTCTGCTTTCATCAACCACAAATATCAAGACTGAAGTCACAGCAGAGAAAAAAAAGGCCTAGTTTCTTTTGAGCCAAAGAAAGTCCCATCACTTGTCTGTTCACATACTCCAGAGCCCACCCTCTCATCCAGATGCTCTGTCCCCTTCAGTCCTGGGAGACGACATGTCTCTGTGACCTCTCCTGGTAGAGACAGTTTGGCATTTCCCCCAATCCAAGTGATTTAGTCTGAATTCTCCATTCATGACGCATTTCCTGGTACTCAGGGTGTCCCCTCCTGGTTGCCCCCTCACCACTGAAGCCGGGCTTCCTCTCTTTTCATCTGATGCTTAACAACTGTCAGGTTGCAACAAACATACTTCAAATCCACATTCTCCCAGTTGCCTAGCAACAACTTCCCTCCTGGATAAATCTGGATTTCCTGTAGCAGCGGCCCAGGACTGAACACAGCAAGCCTATACTGCCTGTCCACAGCGTCGTCTAATTTTCAACTTGGTTTGGGTGCTTTTAAGACAGTAGTTCATCCTTCCATCAGCTCCCAACGGCCATGTCATCCATGTACACACACTTTTAACCAAAGGCTATCCATTTATCCTTGTGTCAGGTAAATCCTCAGCATAGAAATAATACTGTTTTCTGGATGGTCTTCTTGAATCAGAGAAAGTAAAACACAACAATTTCAACTCACAAAGCATTCTTTTGTGTGCTGGCAGAATGGCATATATTTGATTAATCTATTGGGTCTAGAGCATCATCAAATGTTGCTAAAATGAGATTTCTTTTTTTGTAGCTAACATGCTTCATTCTGCCCTAAGTAAAAAACATTACATAGTCTCATAGGAGAGATAGATTTCTTGTTCCTTGAGAACCCAAACGGAGATCTAGTATAGTCAGAATCTTCTTGATTGCCAGCTATGGCCTTCAGTCCATTTCTTTGAGTATAGATCAAGGCCCAGGAATTGCCCTGCCCCCAAAGGCCAACCATGGCTGATGGGAAATGATAGAGACACACCCTTTCCATGGCCTTATTTATATATCCAGTCTTTCTTCAGAGGCCTAATCAGACCTTGAAATTGGGTTGACAGGGCTCAGTCCAGTTGTGATATGGAAGGGTTACTTGTTATTCAGGAAATCAAGAGAATTTATTGACATAGGAAGCACTGGTATGTGTGTGTGTGTGTGTGTGTGTGTGAGAGAGAGAGAGAGAGAGAGAGAGAGAGAGAGAAAGAGAGAGAGAGAGAGAGAGAGATGATACTTGCCATTTTCATCTATGACCTTTTTTCCAGAAATGTTTTTGCATTTCCATTCAAATAAACTTAGAGCTTCTTCCGGTTCTTTTGGCAGGAACAATCCATGTGAATTTGAATAGATAATGGGGGAAGGAACTACAGGAAGAGGAGAGCCCTGGGAAAGTTATTTTATAATTTATGGCAACATCTGTCAGATGGTTGGTGGCCAGATGTATATGGAAGGGTCCCTAGGCAGGCCAGGCACTGTTCTGAGATGTAAGTGGTAACAGAGATGTGAATCCAAGACCCTCATCATTTACTATCTCCACTAGAAAAAGCCAGGAAAAGAATTGCAACTACAATACCAAGCGCATGGCTGTAGAGACATACCTCATGGGACCTAAAACCTCAATAGGCTCTGTCTTTTTCCTACAAGATTTTAGTTAAGTTACTCATTAATTAATATAACATACTTATTGAGCATCTACTTTGTACCACGCCCTGAAGACATAAAACAAAATAAAGCCTATCTTTATGCTGAGTTTATAATAGAGTGGAAAGACAGAAAGTCATAGCAAACCAATACAAAAGTGATAAATGGATGCACTGAGAATTCTAGTAGGGGCTAGGAGGAGCACCTAACTCATGGGGAAGGAAGGCAAGAAGAGCATGGAGTGAGGGAAGGAAGGCTTTCTGGAGAAGCTGAGGTAGTTTCGGATGAGTTGACTCTGGCCTCTAGGGGTGGTGATGAGGATGAAGTGGAATGGGGTGAGTTGGCTGTTTTATTTATTTGGCTCTAAAGTAATGGGTGTAGTAGCTTTGCAGAGGCCTACAAGAATGTTTGAGACCTGAAAATTTAAAAAATTATGGCTCTGAAATACAAAGAAAATCTTTAAAACTGAAATCAATAAACATTACATTGAATGTTTTAGGAAGGTAATATTGTTCAACTTTATTGTTAAATTTAGTGTTCATAAAATTTGAAATTCAAAAAACCAGTTTATAGTTCAGGTTTTCCCACTTTGCAAACATTCCTAAGTGTTTACAGTGATTGCGGAGAAATCAGATCATTCATTAAATGAGTTACTCAAAGCCAAATAATCTCAAAAGCAAAATTAGAAGCCCTTAAAAATACACAGAAACCTATCTATATTGATATGTAGATATAAGTATTTATAGATATGACAGAGACACGGGTGCTTTTCAGTGTGTTGAATCTGATGCAGGGCAGAGCTTTAAGACCAGCATGTGCCTAAAAGCTATGGAGGTAAAGGGAAGGAGCTGGAGAGAAGATGCCCACTTAGTCAGAACATAGTCACAGATCATTTCCAGCTCAACGCCACGTGAGGAAAACAGACAGCAAACTCACAAAGAAAGGGAAGTAATTAAAAGCAATTGGAGCCAGTGACTAACTGATGTCCAATCTCTCTGGACACATGAATGTGACATGTCTTTATTTTCCATGCTCTGAGTTTCTAATGCCTCTTAGGTCCCTTCCCATTATGTAGGACCTGGTGATTTTTTTTCTCTGCACTCCAGTCCTGATTCCAGCTTCCTCCAGTTTTTCAGATACCCCTTGGCTCCCCTCTTTGCGGAAAGGGGGCTCATCCTGCCCCACACCCAGATCCAGGACCAGTTCCTAGGTCTCCAGGCTGGGGATTGTGCCAAGGGGATAGGGATGGGGAAGAATCAGTGAGGACTTTCAGACTTTTAGCTTTGGTGACAGGGGAGAAGGTGATGCCACAGCGGGAGAAGTGTGCACAGGACAGAAACTGGTTTGGGAAAGGTGACATGATCAGTTTAGGGTGAGTTGGACCAGGCAAAGGTCCCTGACACAGGGGGTTAGAGGTAGATTTAGAAGTCACCAAAAAGGTAGCAGATTAAGTGATAAAGGGATTGAGACTATCCAGGGAGAGTATGCAGAGTGAGAGGAGCAAGGCCACAGAGCCCCTCAGGAACCTCAGCGCTGAAGGAGAAGGTGGAGGCAGAAGAGCTCATGCGAAAAGCTGAGAAGGATCAGAGCAAACCAGACAAGAGCAGTGTCACTGACATCAAGGGGTGGGAAGGACATAATCAAAAGTGTTGAGAGCAGAGAGATCTGAAAAGACAAGCACCCAAAGTATCCATTAGACTTAAAAACTAGGAGGAAACTGGGAATTTCACTAGAATGCTGAAGTGTCTCCATTGAGCTGTGAGTGTGGAAGACAGGGATGTTGGTGAGAAACTGAAGTCACTGCACATGGACTGCTCTTCCAAGAAGTGTGGGAATAAAGGGTGGAGGAAGGCAGCTAGACTGCAGCTGCAGGGAATAAGGCATCAGAAGTAATTCTTTTTTTCACATGGGAGAATCTTGAGCACAAATATGTGATAACAGTGAAGGGAAAGCTGAAGATACATCGGTGAGACTCTTGAAGGTAAACTTCATAAAGGGAGAACTTTGTTTTCATCATTGCTATGCCCCCCAGCCACTGGCACACAGCGGACAGTCTGTACATATTTGTCAAATGTTAATTATGTCATTTAGAAACTATAATTGGCTACAACAGAATGCTGAAAAAGAGTGGCTTTCCTATTCCTCCCAAAGGTCATTCAGGAGTGGTGTGGAGGCTCCACAGATTTTCTCAAGAACCCAGGCTCCTCTTCTTTTCCATCACTCGTCCCTAGCACGTGGTTGGTATCTGGGATCCTGAGATGTCTGCTCTACCTCCTCCAGCACATCAATGTTCCCGGCAGGCAGAGGGTCCTCCTTTAATAGGTCTTCCCCCAAATCCCCACTGTGTGACTTCTCCTGATATCTTATTAGTCAGGATTTTGTCATGGTACCATCCCATGTACAATGGAGGCAGAGAAATGTCATTTTTTAGTCAGATATTATCACCATTAACAAAATTAGATAGACATACGTATTAGGAAATGTAGAAGGAAGTCCAGCCTGATGGAAGAGAAGCAACAGAAAAGGTTAGAGGTGAAACCATGTATGTCCAGTGCTGGTACTGACCTTCTCTTCTGGAGGCAGTAGGGAGCCATGTAAGATCTTTGAGCAGGAGAGGTGACATGGTTAGACTGGTCTGTTAGGTAACTCAGGCTACAGTGTGGGGAGTGCATTGGAACAGAGAAATCTAGAGACAAGGGGCCAGCAAGAATGTTATTCTGATGAAAATGTTCTGGGAGAGAGGCAAGGAGAGCATGAGCAAAGGCAGTCCTAGTGAGGAAGAGAAAAAAGAGAGGAGAGAGTATTTATTTAGTATTCATTCATTCAGCTATTTATTCTTGCATGCAAAAAGCCTCTTTTTTATTTTTAAGTTTTTCTATTACAGATATAAGTATAAAAGAGAGAATAATGTAATGAACTCCCATGGATCCATCACACAGTCAGCTGTTTTCAACATTTGGCCATTATTGTTTTAACCCACTGAGCCACCCAGGCGCCCCTTTGGCCATTATTGTTTAATATGCCCTTCACTTTTTTCCCCTAAAATCTTTTTATTTTTTAAGATTTTATTTATTTATTTGATGGAAATCATGAGTAAGCAGAGAGGGAGGCAGAGAGAGAGAGGAGGAAACAGGCTCCCCACCGAGCAAAGAGCCCGACGTGGGGCCCGATCGCAGGACCCTGGGATCATGACCCAAGCCGAAGGCAGAGGCTCTAACCCACTGAGCCACCCAGGTGGCCCTCCCTAAAATCCTTTAAAGCAAATCACAGACAATATATTCTTTCACCCTTAAACACTTTCTTATGTAAAACTTGCGTGTTTTAACAAAACCACAATTCTGCCATCACACCCAACAAAATTAACAATAATTTCTTAATATTATCTAATACCCAGTCATGTTCACTTTCCTCTGATTGTTACAGCTGATTTGTTCAGATCAAAATAAAGTCCACACATGGCATTTTATTGCTGTATCTCTTAGATCTCCTTTCATCTCTACTAGATCTTATTGGAGTTGTCAGGAGGTGAATCACAGGAGTTGGTGATAACTTGCCACTGGCACACATTTCTACCTGCTGGCTTCCTCCCTACCTAAGTTCTCAGCCCCACCCTCTCATGGAATTAAAGCAGGAATTAAAGTGCTTTGCCCGGCTTTCCCTGAAACTCTTTCCAAGGAGTTTTTTTGTTTTGTTTTGTTTTGTTTTTAAAGATTTTATTTATTTATTTGACAGACAGAGATCACAAGCAGGCAGAGAGGCAGGCAGAGAGATAGGAAGGGAAGCAGGCCCCCTGCTGAGCAGAGAGCCCGATGTAGGACTCGAACCCAGGACCCTGAGATCATGACCTGAGCCGAAGGCAGCGGCTTAACCCACTGAGCCACCCAGGTGCCCTTCCAAGGAGTTTGAAAAGAAGTCCTGGCAAGACCAATGTCTAGGGCCAGTGTGAAGGTTAAGGAGAGAAGATGCTTCTCAATGGTGTACTTGCAAGGGTGGTTTTGCTGCTATTTCCTCTGGCAAATTATTCTCCCATCTGCTTTGTGGCCCTCATAACAAAGCCTTTCATTTAACAGTTAGGAAATGAACCAGAAATGCTGACGTTCCATGAAGTGTTCCTGTATTCATTCTTCAGTATCAGGGCCAGAGAGACTGCGAGGGCCCCTGACCCTACAGCAGGGAGAAGGGAGGGCAGGACCACTGCTAGAAATGGGAGACTGGACTGTTCAAAACATAACTCCACCTGCTTCTCAGCTGGGCTGCAACCTGGTAAGCCCACCCATCATTGAGGAGAACCACCCTGGCAAATAGAAAGCTTGTGGACCACAATCCTTGAGTCAGAATTACACATCGATCTTGTGAAAAATGCAGAGCCCTTGCAGACATACTCAAGATGCACACTTGAGTTTGAAAACCACTATCTTAAAACTTAGAATTCAGCCCTAAAAGACGGAGGATCAGTGAGTCAATCAGTTTTGAAACTATCAAGAACGAAGTCATTCATTAAGGACTTGAACTTGGTTTCCAGAAAACAAGTTGTTCACACTGGGCTCAGGTTTGCAACCAGCAACAAGTTGTTCACACTGGGCTCAGGTTTGCAACCAGCAGACTTGTGGGCTTCCACGTTCCCTTAGTAGGTGGGAAGTGCTTGAATAGTTCTGTATTGTCTCAAGGGCCTGGGGTGAGCAGAACACTGCTGTCTATGGATAATCTGCAAGAAACCTCTCTTCAAAGCTGCCAGCAGCAGCTTCAAAAGAAAGATGATATAACTAGCCAAATCTTCCATATAAGAAAGTAGTGTTGAACAGAGGAAGAGCCACAATCTACCTGAAAAAGCCTCAACGAGGTAAAGATGTGAACGGTGAGGAAGCCTGAGTGTGTCTGCGGAGCCCAAGGTGCCAAGATGGGCACCTCACCACACAGCACACAGCCTTCCTTTACGGTCCAGCAGCTGCATTGGTTTCCTTCCTCCAGGAGGCTTGTTTGGTGTTGCTAAAGCAGCAATCAGAGTCACTTTGGCATATTTGATATCACTGTGAAATTATTTGTGATTGACTAGCTCAGCAGGGAGCTGAGCCTGGAATCAGACTTGGAATAAGAGCCTTTAATTTTCTCAATTAGATAAAACAGTGTTTTTGAAAGCAATCTAGCAGAAGAGGTCCTGTGATCAGAAAAAAAGGAGGTACTGTTTTTTCAAGCATACAGGAGATCAGATAGCACCCATGTGTATATGTATAACTTAATACATGTATGTGTATACACACACATACATTTTATATTTTTCCCCTATCAATTACAGCTTCCTTCACTCTTAGACAGCAGTTCTCAAGGTATCAATCTGAGATCCTGGGGAAGAATATTTTCTGATATGTCGCCAAGAATTCAAGAGGTAAGTGGCCAAATGATACTAATGATAATATAATACATAATGATAATATCTTTCCACCATTTTACCACACTTACTATGTCAAAAAATTTAATTGTACCTCAGACCTGTTCAAGGAGAAATACATTTGAACTTTCTGCCTAGCAGTTTCAAAGCACCTGTTCATATCCTAAATTATCTGTGCTCCTGGGTTGGAGGCAAAAGGAAAGGAAGCATCCTTCTGATTTCACGCCTAGGAAGAAATGCCACCATGTCTTGTGTGGCAGAGTATCAATGGACTTAACACTGAATCGAGGTCTTTCCAGTATTGAAGTGGCCCATCCTATTATTCTCTTACAATCCACCTAAATCTATACTGCTAAGAACAATAGCATTCACTTACAAGGTGCTTACAGGCATCATTTTAAAATGTCTTAAATATATTGACTCATCCCATCCCATCACACCACACACACACACACACACACACACACACACAAATCCTGACATTTTTGTGTTGTTTTGTGAAGGATGTGCATGTTTCAATTAAC
Organism: Neogale vison; assembly: GCF_020171115.1. NCBI lineage: Eukaryota > Metazoa > Chordata > Mammalia > Carnivora > Mustelidae > Neogale > Neogale vison. Next base: position 80,414,405 of record NC_058092.1, on the reverse strand, counting down.
ATCTGGTTGCACAAGCCTTTACCTGTATAGAAATTGATTCTCCACTCGTAGATGAGAGGTTCTGGGGGCATAATGATGAAGAGGCCGGTATGGCCACTTCCCTAGTGAAACATACACTCAAATGAGGAAGAGTAATGTGAAAGAAACAATTAACTTTAAGTGATGTGTATTATGAAAGGGAGACAAAAGGTGGGAAGCATAATTTTCCCCAAACATTCTCCCCTCCAATATCCTCAGCTGATTTGGGCTTCGCCAGTCTTGAAAATTGCGTTGTGGGATCTGTGTTCATAAAACTAAGATCAGCCTGGGCAGAGGGTAAGTGCTGCTGTGCAGGGAAGTTAGAGAAGGGCCCATTGTACTGATGGCCACCTGCTCTAGTGGGAGTCTCCGTTTAACATTCTTTTCTTCATGAGCATTTAAGAAATTCTTATCAGTATAATAGGGTTGAAAATGATGGAGAATGTGAAAAAAGTCCCCAAAGCATATCAACACTCCTCCATCTATGTGGGAGTTCCAAAATGTTTCTTGCCTGGCTAGATAGCAAGTGTAAGCGTTTGTGAACTAGGTTGTAGCAGATGGCTCCGTTTATATTAACTGATACTAGACCATTTGACCCCAGAAAAGCCCCTTCATCTCCAAGTGCTTTGCTTAAATGAACAACATAATAATGATAATAACCCCTTACAAGACTGTCATAAGACCTACTGTTGTCGAAGCAATTTGAGATTCCAAGTTTATTATTGAAGCCTAGACTGTGATTATAGGCATGACTCACAATGTGGATCCTACACAGCATCCAAGAGTTTCAGAGGGCAAGTGTTGGCATGTGGACAAAGAAAGGGGTGACAGGTAAACATCACTTATTGAAGTAGGGGAACTGTTTTCAGTCTCATCTGACTGAACCCTAATGCTTTTTTAAATTCCCAAGTGCCTTTGAAAATTACTAGTAAGTGTGTTTGAGGAATAAAAGCGGCACTGTTTTTATTTTGCATATTCCCCTAAAGGAAAGCCAGATGACATGTGGGTGCTGAGACCCTGGTGAGTCTGGCAGTCCTCAGCTTAGTTCTCAGCATTACAGATCTGCCTTCAAAGGATGAGTCCAGCAAGGGCCATGGGTACTCATATGGAGAGAAGACTACCAGCCTCTTCTTAGTCTGGTGCAGAATTTAAAGAGTTCTTCCAAGGATGCCTGGGTGGCTCAGTTGGTTAAGCACCTGCTTTTGGCTCAGGTCAAGATCCCAGTGTCCTGGGATCAAACCCTACCTTGGGGGGCCTGCTTCTCCCCCTCCTCCCTGGTGCTGCTACTCTCTTGCTATCTCTGTTTCTCTCTCTCCAATAAATAAATAAAATCTTTTTTAAAAAATTAAAATTAAAAAATAAAGTGTTCTTCCAAGAATGGAGACTTCATCTGTCCTGTATTTGCTTGGATTTTAACACACACAAACACACACTCACACACACAGAGGAACCACAAACCACACATTTCAAGGAAATGGAAGAACTCACATTTGGTAAAATTAAGCTAATAAAAAGATAATTCTCTAAATATAAGAAACTAAATTCTAAATGACTTGGCCAAAGAAATTTGCTGTGATCTTGCTTTTCTAGGGGAGAGCCATCCCTCCATCATTTTATTTCCCATTTTTTCCCCAGTATTCCCATCTTGATGGGATAACAGAACCCAAGAACTGGCTTATAAAGAAATACTCCCTACATGTGTCCAAGGACACATTCCCGAGGAATTCAGATAAAGGGGACTAGAAGGAAGATATTAAAATATGTTGGGATCCACTCTTTGATTTTATTTAAGGCCCATTCTAGGCTCATTTTAGGCCCTGAATAGATGGCAATAGATTATTTCACAGCTGGATTAAGAACTACTGAGAATATGCGTGTTTTCTTTTAAATGTGGAAGTCAAATGCATATGAGAAGGTCTCCCCATACTTTGGAGCTCTGGCATCAGAGTGATGATGATTCTAGCTGCCTTAAAATAACCTGAAGTCTTTGCCTTGCTCTAGTTCATCCATCGACCAAGTGTTCAAGACTTGCTGTGGGTGGCCAGGCCTCTCATGCAGACTGGTGGTCCAGAGACCTTCACACAGCTGATGAGCGTCCTGTCTGATCTCTTATGTGGCTACCCAGAGGGAGGAGGCTCTCGAGTGTTCTCCTTCAACTGGTATGAAGACAATAACTATAAGGCCTTCCTAGGGATTGACTCCACAAGGAAGGATCCCATCTATTCTTATGACAAAAGAACAAGTAAGTTTTCTGGGTCATATATATAAAACGGCATCTGATGTGAGGGAAGCTGATGGTTTAACACTTCCAGGGAAACCCAGTCCTGGGGTTAAATTGTTCTTGTTGAGGGGCCTTGAGCAGAGAGGATTCTGCTCCCAGAAAGTCCACTTCCCCTTGTGGGAAAGGGGCAGTGCTCATAAAGAATTCTGGATATGAGCCATGGAAAGAACTGAGACCCACTTGGAAAGGGAACAGAGGGGACATTTCTCACTGATCTGATTGAACTAGGGTTAAGTTCTAGAGGAAGGGAAGAAAGATAAATGAGGAGACAACCCAGAGTTGCAAGCAAAGCTCAGGACCCTGGCGAGTAAACATGGCTGTGGGATGTTTTTACAAACAGTGCAGTGAAAATCTCTGTGTGCTCTACTGAGTTACGTTCCAAATGGGAAGTCCTTGACAAACCATCTTTCCTACCTTTTATTATTTGGGGAGGGGAGGCTTCTGTGGGGTAAAGGAAGGTGGGGTGGGAAAGAAATACAACTAGGTGAACTTTGAGTTAAAAATTAAAAAGAGGCAGCAAGACACGCACCAAAAGTAGTTGGACCCTAAGATAGCCCACATGACAAAGAAATTAAGCAGCTCTGTGAAGGGAAATTATGGAAGCTGAAGCTGAGATTCCAAGGGGAGGCCTTATTTGGCCTCTTGTCCCTTTCATGTGAGAATGGCATCCGCTCCTTGCAGTAATCCCAGGCAGGCTTCTTAGCCTCCTTCTAAAGCAGAATAAACCACAGGGCAAGCCCCGTTCTTTGTTTCTCTGATGAGGCCCTTATTGAGATGCACTGTGGCATTTTGTTACTTACTAATGATGAGCTTGTTATTGGTGGGGTACAGCCTGTTAATTCAGGTAATTTCTCAAATCCTCCAGCATAGAGTTGAATGCGACATGTGATTTAAACACACTAATGACTATGTTTAGCTCTGAGCAACAGGGGAGTTTCTATAAAATCTGTCCCTTCTCTCCTGGCAGCGACCTTTTGTAATGCATTGATCCAGAGTCTGGAGTCAAACCCTCTCACCAAAATAGCCTGGAGGGCAGCAAAGCCTTTGTTGATGGGAAAAATCCTCTTTACTCCAGATTCTCCGGCAGCACGCAGAATTCTGCAGAATGTAAGGTCCCAGCTGGTCTTGTCCTTTTTACCCTGGACCTCCCGGAAGAATGAGAGTGGGAGAGAGAGAGCCTGCTCCTCGTGCCTGCTCCTGCTCACGGCTCATCGGCTCCTGGTAGCAAGCCGTGTGTTTGTGTTGTGCTTAGTGGAGTCTTGGAGTCCTCCTCCATCCACATTCATCATTGGAATGCTTTGTGCCCCTGTCCCTGCCTGGGTCCTCCCTTCTCTACAAAACCTAAGATGAGGTTTTCTTCCCCAGCACCTGAATTTTATCCCTAATGGAAGGGCTCACAGTTCTCTGAAACTTGGCTATCGGGAAGAGACAAAGGCAGGAAGGGAGAAAGAGCATTTCCTTACACGGTGTCCAAATCTAGTTTAAATGAGGCTCTGGGACAATGACATCATCAGTATTACATGTGTCTCTGAGATATTAAGAAACTAGATTCTGGCAGTGTGGAAGTTAGGAAACAGCAGATTGTTCTGGGAAATATCAGTAGACTAGAAAGTAAAGACACTCCTTGAAAAGACTTTTCCAAGCACGGAGGGTTTGTGACAGGAGCAGGGAAGGCACAATCAAAACTGCTCTCTCGGGGCACCTGGGTGGCTCAGTGGGTTAAGCCGCTGCCTTCAGCTCAGGTCATGATCTCAGGGTCCTGGGATCGAGTCCCACCTCGGGCTCTCTGCTCAGCAGGGAGCCTGCTTCCCTCTCTCTCTCTCTCTGCCTGCCTCTCTGTCTACTGTGATCTCTCTCTGTCAAATAAATAAATAAAATCTTTAAAAAAAAAAAAAACTGCTCTCTCACGTTTTCCCTGTTCTTGTCTCTATCTGTCTCTGTCTCGTTTTAGGCCAACTCAACTTTTGAAGAGCTGGAGCGCCTTAGGAAGTTGGTCAAAGCCTGGGAAGAAGTAGGCCCCCAGATCTGGTACTTCTTTGACAAGAGCACACAGATGACCATGATCAGAGTACGGATGGGGGAGGGGAGGAGAAGAGCCAAGAAAGTTCCATAAATTTCCTTTTCTCAGTAAAGGGTTTAATAAACAGGGGCCTAAGGCACTAGTTCTGGAGGCACCAAGTGGAGTTGCTGACTTTGGGTGGGAAATGTTCTTTGAATTCTGGGGGAAATGTAAAAACTGATCAATGGCTTCCTGCAGTTTCTTGCTTTTTTCAGTTCACTTGAGGGCCTCAGATTCAAAGGGACATCTCCCTAGGTGGCCAGCTCTGTAACTGCAAAAGTAGTTGAGTATGTCTGTCTGCTGTCACTTCCAGCTTTGCAAAACCAGGAGATTAGAGTCCTATGTAGCAGAGATAATTAAAAGAGAACAACAAAAAAACATTTAAAAAGAAAGAAAGAAAGAAAGAAAGCTTCCTATATTACCATTTTCCCTGTCCTTCTTCCCCAGCCCCAACATTTACATTTTCCTTCTAGAAAGAACTGTGTATTCAGGGGAAATGGGATATAGATAGGCATGCCTTATCATGGTATAAAACCCACTCACTTTTTAGGGAGGCTTAACGTCTATCCCTTTTCATTAAAAGTTGGAAATGGCCTGAAAACAAGACCAGAGTTCCTGTGGTATTTCTAAATACTACAACTGTCTTGCTTCCTCCCAAGGACACTCTGGAGAACCCAACAGTGAAAGCCTTTTTGAATAATCAGCTTGGTGAGGAAGGTATCACTGTAGAAGCCGTGCTGAACTTCCTGGATAGGGGTCCTCGAGAGAACCAGGCCAATGACGTGGCCAACCTCAACTGGAAGGATGTATTTAACATCACGGATCACACCCTGCGTCTGGCTAGCAGATACCTAGAGGTGAGGCATCTCCTTTTCCTCTGCTAATGAACCAAGAATTCTCACAACTCCCAAACAAGGTGGATCCTGTTCCCTAATAGCTCATCCACATGTAAAACAGATCCTTTCCACATCTCTGCAGACCGGTCCTCCATGGCTCCCTGACTCCTCCTGGGCTGGTCCCCCTCCCTTGTAGCCTGTGAAGTAGTTGTGTCCGTCCTCCATCCTCTCTTGTCTGCCACAGATTCCATCATCATTGGCCAGAAACGGCAAGTTCTCAGGTCCCACTCCTTGCTGGAAACTCTCACCCCCAGCTTTTACAGGCGTAGCATGCTCAGTGTAGCTCAAAATAGATTTGTGTTCTCCTTCTCATAGAACCTGTCTTCCTATAGCATTTCCTACCCTGATCTCTGTCCTCAGCCCTTATTCCAAATTATCAAGTCAAAGACTGTGGGGTCATCCTTAGTTACCTTTCTTCCTCCCCTTCCACACAGCAACATTATTTATTGAGGATTTCTTTGTGCCAAGCTCTGGGCTCTGCTTTCATACACAGTAGCTCATTTCATCCTTGCAAGAGCTCCATGAAGTGTGCACTGTTATCTTTCTTATTTTAACAGATGCAGAAGCTGAGGCTTAAAGAGGTTAAATAAGATCTCATTCCATAGCTGTTCTGTGTAGCAGAATACATCCAGATCTGGGTGTGCCTGAATTCAGAGCCTGCCCTTCTGACCCCCCATACTGCCTCTTTCATGTCTGGTCAATGAGGACAGTTATATACCAGTTCCAAAACATGATGGTTTTTCCCATACCATCAAGAGATTCTTCAACAACAGCTGTGTGTGCTGCAGTTCAACTCAATGCTGATGCTACCTGGAGATTGCTTCAGAGCCCCTAGGTTAAGGGCTCAGTCCCATGACACTGGCACCCATCCCCTACTTCTGCTCACAAATTTAGCAGGCAGGTTCCCATGACCCCTTCTTGGATTCAATTAACTTGCTAGAGTGGCTCACAAGACTCAAACATTTTACTCATTAGATCACTGGTTTATTATGAAATGATATAACTCAGGAACAGCCAAATGGGAGAGATACGTAGGGCAAGGGATGAGAGAAGGGTGTGGAGCTTCTGTGTCCTCTCTGGGAACACCACTCTTCCCAGATCTCCACATGTTCACAAACCGTAAGTTCTCCAAACCGCATGCCTTTCAGTTTTCATGAAGACTTCGTTACTTAGGCATGGTTGGGTAAATCATGGCCATTAGTAACTGAACTCAGCTTCCAGTCCACTCCCCACCTCTCCCCTCCAATCCTATAATCACACAGTTGGCTCCTCTAGCAACCAGTCCTCATCCTTAGGTGAGGTCCGTAAGTCACCTCATCAACATAATAAAGCACACCTTAAGGCTGTTCATCGCTTAGGAAATTTAAAGTGTTTTAGGAGCACCACCAGAAACAGAAAAAGACAAATACATATGTCTTATTATAAATCATAGTATTACACTGAGGTTTGTCTCTCTCCTAAACATGTCTCATCTCCATCTCTTGCTTTTAAGGCTCTCTGAGTTCTGGAAGCATTGTTGTCTCTCTGTCAGCCTGTTCCAGTGACTTCCTCCTTGGGTTCCAGGGTCCAGGATCTGTTGGCTCAGACATTTCTCCACACTACCACCAGACCTACATTTCAAACACGGCAGACATCATTTCAAACATCCCCAGGGTCCCCAGGGACCACAAGTGCCTTCCACAGCCACTGCAGCCCCTCCCCCCCCGCCCCCCCCCCCCCCCCCCGCCCCGCCAGCGCTCACCCACACACCTGCTGCTCTGCTCCACTGGCCCTTTTGCCGCCCTCAGGCATACCCTAACTGCTCATGATTTCGCTCTTTGCAAATGCTGCCAGTGATTAGAGCTTTTTTGCCTAAACAAAAAAGAGGGTTTATTGGTTGATCTAACCTGGAAATTCAGGGGCTCTAAGGACTAAATGCCACCATGAGACCCTTGTGCCCTTCTGTCTCATGGTTGTGCTTGCTTCTGCCGGGCTTCGATCTCAGCCAGGCCCTCTCCATTTGGTGGTGTATCAGCTGTTCACAGCCCTCAGTAGTCAGCTATACCCCCCAGAAAATCTGCAGAAAGAAGGAGTGGCTTTCCCATAGCATAAGCTATACTCCTGGACAGTTTTCTGATTGGCCTGACTCTACCTATCTCTGAGTCTCTGTGGGGGGTCATGTACTATGATAGGGAAGTGTGGGTCATATGTTCACCATGAAGTAAGGAAAGCCAAGTTAGCTTAATCTGAATCTCTGGGACAGAGCAGGATTACTGTGAAGTGGGGGAAACCGTTTCCCCCCAAAGAAGAAATATTAGGCAGAAAATCCTGAAATGACTTTTCCTTCCCCATCTGTTGAACTTCCATTCATTTGTTCTTTGAGACTCAGCTCTCACATGTCACTTCTGCTTCAACATATGGTTAGCCATTCACTCTTCCAAGCATTCTCTACTCCATGTGTCCCCATCCCTGGCCATGTCACCACCACCCACCTGCTACAGTTATAACATAAGCAGGGCTCTGGGAGAGGGGATGGATGGGAGAAAAGAGCACTATTCTTTTACTCTTGCAGAACAGAGTTCAGTGGTTCTCAGAGTGTTTTTGCTGGGCACATCAGTAGTAAAGAATACCTCTTGTCTTTTGTTTGACTTGACATCTGCTTGGTGACATAAAGGTCTCATTTCTTATAGGATGATTTTTTCCATGTAGCTTATGTTTTATGTAGTACTAGGTACCCAAAAGATACTTAATATATACCAACTGCTTAGATGGATAAGAATTCAATTTCTAGAATCAGACTGCCTGGGTTCAAATCTCTGCTATTTGTTCCTCAGTTTCTGAATCTGTAAAATGGAGGTATTAATAGTACCTAGCTAATAGATTTGATGTGAAAATTAACATCAATTCACAGTTAATTCATGCAAAGTACTTGGAACAATGCTTGGAATATAGTAAGCTCTTTAATACTAACTTTTAACAAAATACAAACCAACCAAAAATATTGTTAGGAGGAGGACAGTGGCGTTAGTGAAATCAGACCCAGCCAATGAGCTGTTCCTGGTGCCCCTCTAGGGATTATGAGCAGCTAATTATATCCTGCCTCAGCCACCAAGGCTTCCAAGGGCCTTGCAATCCCATTAACTGAGCTAAGTGCTCCTAAGTAAAAGCCATGGGGGCCACAGGTCAGTGGCCTCCCCCAGGGGTTCTGAAGAGGGGTTTTGATGGAGGCAGAAGCCCAGCAGGTGATTATGATGAGGTTTCTGGTCTTCCTGCTCTTGTAGGGGTCAGAGGGAGGAAGAAAGCAAGGGGGTACTGAACTGAAAGAAGAATGTAGGAGGGAAGACAAAGCCGCTGTTCAGGTGATATCTTTTGAATCAGACATATAGATATTTGTGCACTGTCTACTGCTTTCTTCTGTTGATTCATTGGCTCCAGATACACATTGGGATGTTAGAGAAAAATCGAAGGAGAGGTAGAAAGGGTGCACAAGTCCACACCACAAGAGCAGTGTTATTTCAAGGGCCATGAACTGGATCACATGCAGTGACCTTATTTTTATTGCTCTCCAGTTTCTCAGAAGCATAGAGTGGGACTGAGGCAGGAGAATGCAGGTGAGGTGTGGGCTAGGTTCATGGGTGGAGGGAAGGGACTTGTATCTGAGGCTTATGTGCCCTCTCATGCAAGCCTCTTAACTGCCTGCCTGTAGGTGCAATTGTTTTCATTTTACAGAATTAAAAATGGAGCCTTAAAGAAGACTAACTTGCCCAACAGCACAACAGATAAGTGTGGGATCCAGAATTAGAATCCAGACCTGTCTGGCTCTAATGAGGAAGTTCTTTCCTCCTGTAATGTGTGGGGCGCATTAGTAGAGGCTCAGTATGTATCGTTTGGATAAATTATAAAATGAGTTGGATGAAGATAACAATTATTTTGTAATACTCTGAATAACACACACTGTTCTGGCTGGGTCTTTTCTTCATGAAATAACTAGATTTAGAGTACGAAACCAAAAAGATTTTGGCTGATTTGGTCATTCATATATTTGCATGCAGTGAACCATCTACATCTGAATAAATACCAGTGATCCCTGGTCCCTAGAAACTCATATCTTATTGGAAGAGTTAAGCATGTTATTAAATAATGCCATATTAATGATCTCTCAGAAGACTACTAGAACAATAATTCAATCAGATGGAATAGAAACAAACTACACAAACCCAATTTCAAGTGTCACACGTCATCTAGGAACTGTCAGTTCTTCCTCCAAATTATCTCTGAAATCCCTGGTTCCCTCCCTCTCCACGTATGGCCTTTTACAGAGTTTGGTACCATCTCTCCTAGCTGGTCACTGGACCTCCATTCTCTGCTGCTTCTGCTCAGCTCCCACATTGCCTCCAGCAGGATCTTTCTAAAACCCATCTTGCCATGACATTCCTGTTTAAAGCTCCTTAGTGACATCTGGTTGCTGTAAAGGTGAAGTCACTCTCAGTCTAGGCCCTTCACAGGTCTTCCACATTGTGTGAGCTGGCATGCTGCGGGGCCTCCAACCTGTGCCAGCAGACCCCTGGCCTCCTGCACCCCTGGCTCCCTTCAGAGCTCAGCTCCTGTATTTCAGGCCTCCCTCTACACACCACACTCCTCCATCGTAGCCCTTGATAACTGTTTGTTCATACACCTCCCCATCCTGCTAGACCTGAGCCACTTAAGGGCTAAAGCTCTGTCTTACTTATCTTTTGATTTCCCATGTTAGGTTAGTGGAGCTCTAGTGACATAAAGGAGACACCTATGCATGCCAAATTAAGACTGAAAATACATTTATGCTGGGTCTTAAGGACTGAACTTGCTAGCTAAGCAAGGCAGAATTACAATTTCAGACAGAAGGAGGAGCATAAGATCAGTGCAGAGGTGTGACTGTAACATTAGGGTAGTAGGTGGTAGGTGGGGTTGGGGAGGAGCATTAGGGTCCGGAGATGCGTCTAGAAAGGTCAGCTTTACCCTGCAGGCTATGGGTGCCATCTCCAGCGCTTGCTTATGGGTTCTGTAATTTGGGGAGACAGTGCTGTTCCACTGCCTGAGAAGTGAGAATGACATCTTTTGTTACAGTCTGGAGAGTGCTTACTGCTAGGGCAGAACTGGCTATTTGCAACCTGAGTGTATTCTCATTCGTCAGTGTCTGAATCTGTTGATCATGAAATATCTTTAATATAGTAACACTGACCTCCCAGGGTTGGTGGAATGATTAAACCAGAAAGCTTTGAGAGCTAGCGTCTTCTGCAGTTACCAGCCAGGTTATTGCGTCTTCCCTAGGACCCAATTAGATAGAAGCATTACCTGGTGGTGTACATCTTGGCGGTCCAAGTTGACTTTTTGTTCCATTATTTATTTATTTTAGAAACAGACGTATTTTAACAGCTGTGCATTTCCTGTCCCTTTGTTTTCAAGTTGTGGTGCATTTCCTCAGTCTCTGTGGTAGAAGGTTTCAGATGTCTGTTTCACAGTGCCTAGTGTGTTAGATAAAATTTATGGTAGTGCCTTTGGCCTCTGTCTCACCATCCCAAACAACTCAAACAGCCCCAAACTATTATATTTAGTGGCTTTTTCCATGTGGTTGGAAATGAATCTTGAGTGTTAGAGCCTAGATCTGCCAGGAAATTCATTCTGGGATGTTTGCCCACATCCACTGGAGTTTTTCAAGAGGAACCCCAGGTATCTACATTAACACCAGCAGGATCACTTCAGGCCTCCATGGGCATTCATCATCTGCTTTGTTTTCAGCCTAAGTATGGAAATTAAAGATGTAAGAGGCACGATTATAGAACCAACGTCTCTCAGGGTGCAGCCCCTCCCTTATCCCTGGACTCTCCCCTGACACGTCCTGGGTGTATTAGTCAGAATATGTCAGCACAGGGTGCCATTCTCCTTTGATTATCAAGTTCAAACAAAAAGGGAGATTCTTTTTTTCTTTGCTTCCACTGGGCAATGTTTCCCACTTAATATATAATTTAATTCATCTATTACTTAATGTGTTTGAATTTAGAGTCTGGCAGGTCAGAGTTGAAGAAGGAAGCCTGCTGCTACTGCAGCTTCTCCTCCCAAGGTGGTGGTTGATTTATCCGTGTAAACAAATGACTGCATTCTCAAGAGGTCTTGAGCACAGCTGTCTGCCCCGGAGAGAGCTCGAACCTCTTCCGCTAGGATGAACTCTGCTTCCTGGGGAGTACCAGCAAAACAACAGATGAGGAAATGTAGGACTTGTGTGGACTTCAAATAGCAGTGGCCCTGCCACCAGTATTTAGCTACAGCAGTTGGGAAATGAGGAGAACAAGGAAACCTCTTTCTTTTCTGCCTTTTGCTAGCATAGGGCATTGCAGTGGTTCTCTTTCAGATTCTGAACTCCAGTTGGAAAACTTGCTCAGAATTTGCCTCTGAGGCCATAAGACACTGTCTTTTTATTCACTGAAGATGCCCTTTGAATTTTTTCCCATTAGCAGTGCTATCTTTATTTTGTGCCCCCTAAATTAGCCTTCTTATCTACTTATATTATTCTTCCCTAACGTCCATAACCATATGGTTTCTCTCGGAATGGAACCAAACAGCTTTTTTATAGACTCCATGACATCAGCCTTATTAGAACCTACTATGTTTTCATTTGTAAGCTAATCAGACCAGACCAAATATGTCAAAATCCATGACCCTGGCTATGGGTTTAATCATTCATCCTTGCCTCCCAGACACACTCATGCACATACTTACATAAATATATGTGCCTGTTAGCCAAGATTTTAACTTCAGAGACCAAAGCAGTTACCACTAGAGAGCAGTTACCACTAGTCCACTTTCTCTGAGGGAGGTGACCTCTCCGTGAGAATGCAAGGGTATATTATGAGTCATACCTCAGAGGATGACCCAGGAACTTCTGCGTTATCTCCAAAGCAGTTTCCATAATTGTTGTGCCTTTACTTCAGGGAGATCTTTTGAGGATGGCATTCTAGATGGTCTTCATAAGCCTTCCTCTGGGTAGAGTTGTCTGACTTTCACTTAATGGCCAATCAGCAGCTAGTGAACACCAGTGGTTTAGGACTTACCCCATCCCTATCCCTATTGTCCAGGTGAGACATGAGACTTTGACTTTAGTCTTAGCATTGTTCTAACCAGTTGAGATGCTGTAGATCAGCTTGGGATGGGTTGTGTTCAAAGCCATATTGTTTGAAGAAAATAACTGCCTTCCTCCCAAACAGCTGTTGCAAATGAAAGGTAACCTGGCAGGGGCTTAAAAGCCATTAGACTCTGTTGACTTATAAGATATTTTTCAAAAACAGTAATAAAAATGATATTTGTCAAGTTCTCATTATTTATGAGACAGTTTACTATCCTCCAGAGGAAGGTTGCCCTGTTATGCCTCCTCAGCAAGCTTGGAGTGATCCCTGTAACTGGCCTCATAAAGTGGTGGTGAGGGCTCAAGCCACGTTGGGTGCATAGTGAGCCTCCAGTAAGCACCAGCTTTTATTCTTACTGGGAGGCACTGGCTGGCCCTTCCCAGACTTCGTCATGTGATTCTTAGAACACACCTAGGGGTAGGGTATATCTCAGTTCTGCAGATAAGGAAACAGACCGTACAGTTAGAAAACCGCAGAGTGGGGATGGCACTCAGGCTGTCTGTCTCTTCAACTCTACACCATACCACTTTCCAAGATGAGGAAAATAACCCAACTTTGAAAATGAGTCGAGCGTTTCAGGATAGAAATGAGTGTTTGAGAACCTTTTTAAGTTTTGTTTTTTCACAGAGTATCAGGGTACCAATGTAGGGGGACACAGCAGGAAACATGACTATGAATCAGCGGCCTGATAAAACAGCCAGGATGGGGCCCACGTCATTGTGGGGCTCAACAATGTCATTGAAAACATCAGCTGCTTATTCCAGTATGGATTTCCCTTTAAGACATGAAAGGAGAGTTCAAAGAGAATAAGCTCGATGGCTCAGAAAGCCACATTATTAAAATTTATTTGTTTTTAATAGCCTTTTTGCTTCAGTGAAAATTATATTCTCATTAACATTATACCAAAAACTTACTTTTCACTAATCATTCCTAATTTATCCTCTGAATCAGGGTGTACAGGGTTATGTTCGAAATATAGGAGGAAAACTATTTCTTGCAGTGATCAAGACTTCTAAAATCAGTTCAACTTAGTAAACACCCACTGAGTCCTTTTCATGAGAAAATCCTTCTCCAGAGACCACAATGAACAAGAATGGCCCCTGACTTCCAGGAACTACTGTCTCAAGAGCTGTGATGACCAGCATAGTAACCAGTGGAGTATGGCTTCCTCTTAGAGTAACATGTGGAAACAGCACCACCCTTCACACTTGACATTTGAAGACATGGATTCAGATTCTGCTCCTGACCTGTACCGACCTTGGGGAAGGCTGTTTCTCCCTCTGAAGCAAGACATTAGATCATAAAACCTCTCTGACTCCTGTCTAAATGCTCTGTGATGCTGTGAGTGAATTGGTAGAATACTCCATGTGTGTGTCATAACTCACCTCCGCTAAAAGAAACCACAAAGAAGAATTTCCATCTCCAAAATAACTTTTTCATTTTAGAAAGTTAATTTCAAATTCACTTTAATTTAAATTCAAATTAAATACTAAAATTCTATATATGCAGACCTAAACTTGCTAAACTGATTTATTTATTTTAAGATTTTATTTTTAAGTAATCTCTACACCCAACATGGGGCTTGAACTCACAACCCCAAAATCACGAGTCCCATGCTCCATCAACTGAGCCAGCCAGGTGTTCCCAAACGGATTCTTTTTTTAAAAATGAGATTCTCCTATTACTCATTTTTGTAGAATAACCTCTCCCCAGAGGAGACTTAAACATGTTTCTTTTTCTTTCCTTCTTTTTTTTAATGTACTCTAGCAGTTTAGTTTTGATGCGTCCTTGCCCAAGCAGGTTGCCAATTCTCTGTCTCCGCAGTGTGCTATTAAGTACTGACAAATCCTAGGAGCCAGGCCCTTGGTCTTCAACTGTGGTGAAAGTCTATATTCCCCACCAAAAAAAAAAAAACAAAAAAACAAAAAAACAAAAAACCAAACCAAAACCATGAAATAGCAAACCCTATGTTATTCTGAGGAAGAAATAAACATGTTATTAAGGACTTTCGGTGTCATGAGGTACTTAAGTCCTTTATCTCATTAAAGGACTAACCAGCATTAGACTGGGTGAAGTCTGTTTGCAAAAGAAGAGCTGGGTAAAGAGAGTTTCCTATTTTTCTTGGTTCTATGATATGTGACTACACTTACTGGCATTTTTTAAAGAAATTCCACTTCCATTTAGAATATCGATCTTCTTAGTATGGTGTCACTTAAGCCTGGGCCCTCTGTTATTTTCTCATTACCTGTGTTCCTCTTTCCCACATCAGCTAAAATGTTAACAGTTTCTTTTATTTTCAATCTTTTTATCTAGAAGACTGAGAACATTACCTGGGACCTTCTCTCAGGATATGAAGCCTGAGGTGGGACAGTTTAGTTCCAGAGGCCCAAAGACCAAAGAGGGTGGGGTTTGCAGTCCTTTGTTTTGTTTTGTTTTTAATATTTTATTTATTTATTTGACAGACAGAGATCATAGTGGGTGGAGAGACAGGCAGAGAGAGAGAGGAGGAAGCAGGCTCCCCGCTGAGCAGAGAGCCCAATGCAGGCTAGATCCCAGGACTCTGGGATCATGACCTGAGCCCAAGGCAGAGGCTTTAACCCACTTTAACCCAGGCGCCCCAGTCCTTTGTTGTTCAGACTCAGCTTCTCAGCACGGGGAGGCTTCTGGCTCACCCTCTGAGGCTTCCTGAGGGGGACTTAGCAGTGAGGGAGTGGGTGAAGGAATTGGGCTTGCTTGCTTCTTACCAGATTGGCATGAGCTCAGCCCACCGAACAGCTCCTTATGACTTGTCCACCTTCCTCGCTTCTCTACTTCTGATATGAGTTGTGGGATCAAATGAGCTAGGCTTTGACCCTAATCCACCACTTTGGGGAAGTGACTCAGCCTCTTGGAGCCTAAGTTCCCTGGGCTGCAAAGGGAGGATAAATAATAACTGTGCTACCCTATAGGACAGTTGGGAGCACATGGAGGGTAGTGGAACAGGCTGTATCCGTGCTCCTGATATGGAGAATGGGGTGGGGAGAAGTCTGGGCCTCTGGCAGCTGGGGAGGCAATCCAGGGCCAGCCACATGCTAGCTGTATGACCTCTGGAAGTCTCCTATAGTTCAGTTTCCTCTTCAGTAAACTGAGGATTCCAGGTAACGCACAGGCTCTGCATGAGATAATGTGTTCCTTTAAGCCTGTATTACAACAGTCTTCTAACCAAGCTTCCTGCTTCCCCTCCTGCCCCTACCAGTGATTGTTTAGAAACACAGCTGGATCTCACATGTCCTACCCTTGCTTAAAACCCTCCACCGGTTTCTTAGGGCTTTTTAGAATTTGCCTGGAAAGCTCCCGATTTTAGCATGGAAAGCTACATGTCCTGGGAAGCCCCTTGTTGGTCGGTTACACTGCAAGTCCAGCAGGGCAACTGATGGGGTCGCCACCCACCTTCCTAGTGCTCACCTCTCACCGCTCATCTGTGGTTACTTCTGCTTCTCCGCACAGTGCAAAGACCTAAAGAGCATTCAACACAGTGCTGATGCCCTGGCCCTGACTTTTGAGACTCTGATTTCATTGTTTGGAGTGGATCCTGAGAGTAGGTGTCTTTTTAAGGCTCCCCAGTGGTTCTAAGCACAGCCAAGGACGGGAAACTCTGCTCTCTTCTTACAGGTCTCCAGAAACCCCATGTGTTGTTCTCTGGGCTGGAGCTGACCTTCCCCCTGCTCTCTTCCCTTGGCTGATTCCTTCTCATCATCGTCCTACTCATGAGTCCCTTCCATCAGGCAGCCCTCCCACACTCCTTCAGGTAGAC
This sequence comes from Neogale vison, assembly GCF_020171115.1. Lineage (NCBI taxonomy): Eukaryota > Metazoa > Chordata > Mammalia > Carnivora > Mustelidae > Neogale > Neogale vison. The sequence goes on along the minus strand of NC_058092.1, from coordinate 80,398,222 downwards.
TTAGCTACTACTGATGGCTCCCAGACTACTCTGGGCTTGCTTTCATCAAAGCCCCGTCATTTTGCATTATCATTGTTGGTTCCTCCACACCTCTCCCTCATTAGGTCTAGAGTTTCTTTCAGGAAGAGATTTTATCTTTCCTCCTTGTATCCTTGGAGCCAAGTAGGCTCTGGCACATTACAGGCCTTCAGTAAGTATTGACTGAACAAATTAATCAAGACAAGGCCATCTGACCTCTTCTGAGTTACATTCTGAGAAAGAAACATTGACACAATAACCCTAGTGTATTATAGGAACAAGAGGTTAAGGAAAAACCAGATCCCAGCTAGTCTAATACTTTAATAAATCTATAGATTTATTGGACAACCCCCAATATTCAAATTAGAAGAAAATCTTAGTTTTGCTCTTCTGTAGATGATGATTTTTTTTCTCTTCCAGTGGGGAGAAAGAAGACCTATTAGGAAATTCCTCACCTACCTACATTACCAGTCAGAACTATAACTGGAAATGATTTCTCTGACTAAATCGTTTTGGTTCTCTGTTATTTTCTTTCTTCTTCCTTGCCCTTCCCTCAGCTGGCCACCACTGAGTGTTTGTCGAGAAGCAGGAAGGTTCACTGCTATGCCTGCTTCTCTCTCTCTCCCTTTAAAACTCTATTGGCTTGCTTTCTGATCTTCAAAGCAGCCTGTATCCAGCGTGACCCCACTCCCTTGCCTCCCCATCCTGGGGAGTGAGAGCTGGGAGTCTTTTTGTCATTTTGAAGACTTGCATATTTGGACAGCCTCCAACAGCCCTCACTAAATCTGCAGGGGTGAGAGCAAGTTGACGTTTGTAAGCTCCCTTTACCCCCAAATCTAGACATAAGGACAGAGTGACACCAGACCTCACAGTGGAGCAAACAGTAAGTTTCTAGATCTCCTCATTTGACCCATCCCCCCGCCCCAGGGCAGCAGCCCTTATCCCCTGCCCTTTTCCTGCAGTTGAGTCTTTGCTGTTGATGTTCTTCAAAGCTCTCAACCTTTGTGATTATCCGTAGTGCTTGATCCTGGATAAGTTTGAAAGCTATGATGATGAAATTCAGCTCACTCAACGAGCCCTGTCTCTGCTGGAAGAAAACAGGTTCTGGGCTGGTGTCGTGTTCCCTGACATGTATCCCTGGACCAGTGCCCTGCCGCCCCACGTGAAGTACAAGATCCGGATGGACATCGATGTGGTGGAGAAAACCAATAAGATCAAAGACAGGTGATGTGTCAGGCAATCTCAAAGACCCTGTGCATCCCAGGAATGTATGTGGCAAGGAGCAGAGGCTCCTCTGGGCTCAGGTCTCCTTTTCCTTGTAGGGAGAGGAGGGTTACTTGGAAAGGCACAGAAACACTTGGGTATCTGAGAACTAAGCTCACTAACCAGCTGGCACTGTTGGTTGGTAGAACCAGGAGAACTCATTTACCTTGTCATCATGCTCTCAATTTAGCACTTGTCCCTGGCTGGCCTTTGGGCAGTTTGGAGATGGAAACCTCTAGGTATTGAATTATCTTCATGTAGATGTTCTGCAGATGAGGTTTCTCCAAAGTCACTGAGAAATTACATTCGATACAAAGTAAAGGATTGAGATAGGACTCAGCCTAAAAATCAGTAAGATTAAGTTAAGAAGAGATAAGATATTTTATAAAGCTGATTGTAGAGTCCTTGAATTAAAGCCATTATAAGTAACAGTGGCCATTATTCATAAATGAGATTTAAACTATGACTGGAAAACAAAATTGATTTGGAACATTTTAGGGGAGAGGTTTCAAGAGTGAGTTTCGAGTCCCCTTGTGCTGTGCAGTGTCCGTTAGCTGCCATTCTTCAAACCACCCTCTGGTTTCTCTGTAGGTACTGGGATTCTGGTCCTCGAGCTGATCCTGTGGAAGATTTCCGATACATCTGGGGAGGGTTTGCCTATCTGCAGGACATGATTGAACGGGGGATCACAAGGAGTCAGGCCCAGGTTGAGGTTCCAGTTGGAATCTATCTCCAGCAGATGCCTTACCCCTGCTTCGTGGATGACTCGTGAGTCAGAGGTTTCCAATCTCCCTCCCAGACACACTAATCAGGTTGCTGGGGTGGGATGGGAGTACTCCCCAGGCTTCAGTCTCTTTGGAAAGAAACCCAGGTAGTGGAGCCAGCTTGAAGTGAATGGAGCTCTGAATGATGAGCGCCTTCTCCCAGACCACAGGCAGGGCCAGATGGGCAAGGGAAGTGGCAGGGAGAAAGGAGTTGGTGTTGTGGGTGGGAAAGGGAAGGTGAAAATAAAAGCAAGGGAAGTGAGGTTGGGAAAGGGGACAAAGGCTTTTTAAGATTCCACTACGTAGTATGTTTGGTATGTGGAAGAGTTCTGGTCAGAGTGTTTGCCCAATGATTGCCAAATCAGCAAATTAGGACTCTGCATTGCAAGTAGGTCTGGTTCCTAGGAGCCTCAGAATAATGCAGCTCATTCCCTAATTAACATTCCCGTGGTGCATGCTTAATGAGAAGGTAGAGGAATGTGTTGGATGAGCTGGAACCCTCCCTTCTTGCTCACCCCCACCCCCAGGCTTATACATCTGTTGGACAGTAGCAAGCTAAGGAAGTAGGCTACTATTTTCTCAAGGTGTTTTGGGGGGATGTTAGAGAGAGGGACAGAGAAGAGCGGAGTAGGAGGGCTCGTTTACCATGTTGGATGGGGGCAGGAATACACCCAGGACAGGAGCCCAGACCTACAAGTGGCTTAGGGTTCAACCTCTAGGGAAAAACTGGGAAGTTCACCATAGTGCACATTGTGTCAGTAATGTTCAGGAAGGAGAGAAACACTCACAACTTGAAGAAAGGAAAAGTTAAATTGCCACCTGACAAACAGTTAAGATAAAGCCCAGTATGTGCACAGGAAACCCTCCCTCTACAGCCTAGTGCAATTGGTTCCCTTCCTCAAGTCTATCGAAGACTAAAGAGATAACAGCGGCTGTTCTGTAGTCAATTTGGGTTTGGACAATAGATATGGGATGCGGAGCCAGGGGCAAAAGCCCAGTCCTACGTTTAGGATCAGAACGGGAGTGTCTGGCAGGGTAGTGGGGTACACAATAAGGAGGCAGTGGGGAGTCTAGGCATTTAGACTGGGAGAGCCCTCTGGTGGCAGGTCCCAGAAGTGCAGGCCTTATGAATTTCTGGTTCTCTCCTTAAGGCCATCTTGAGAACCCTCCTGCCCTGGAATCAGCCCTTCCTGTAACAACCAACAATTTTTACTACATAATAATCCCAAGGACTTTACTAGCACATCAAGCACTGAGGAAATATGTGTAAAGTTCACAGTAAAGTAATTCCAGAATATCAAATCTATCCTGCTTGCTAGAATGAATATCCATGGAATTACTCTACTGGTACATGGCTGGTAGAGTTAGCCACTCTTGGATCACTGATCAATTTATTGATGGGTTACTTGTCTTCTGAAAGAGCCACACTGAATAGTTATTTTGTGCCCCTTCCCGCATAACTTGAGTTTGATCCTCTGGGATAGCTAGTGCTAAGCTGGCTGACGCCCCTAGGGGGCCCCACTGTTGCTCTTACCACCAACACCAGTTCCCTTTGTTTGTGATTTGCCTTCTTGGACTTCAGTGTCAGTTGACTTGTATCTGTTCTAGTCACAGCTGTATCAGGTTTGCAGTTCTTCCCCAAGAGATCTTGCAAGAAGGTCTATATTGTATAACATATAGAGTACAATTTTATTTTGTGCATATAACCTGTAGAGCATTCATCTGGACTAACCAAAAAGCTACCCTCTTGCTCTAAGGAACAAGTAATCCTTTAGGGCAAAGTGCAGTGTATTACAAGAGTCAAGCCCAGTGAATGCCTGTGGGGATTTTCTGCCTTTCCCTCCGTCTGGGCTTTGTTCTCAACACATCCAATCAACCAACATTTACTCCACCTCTACCGGGTACAGGGCATTCTACGATTCTGCTTCTCTCCTCTTGCTTCAGTTTTATGATCATCCTGAACCGCTGTTTCCCTATCTTCATGGTGCTGGCCTGGATCTACTCTGTCTCTATGACTGTAAAGAGCATCGTCTTGGAGAAGGAGTTGAGACTGAAGGAGACCTTGAAAAATCAGGGTGTCTCCAATGCAGTGATTTGGTGTACCTGGTTCCTGGACAGCTTCTCTATCATGTCAATGAGCATCTTCCTTTTGACCATATTCATCATGGTAAGCCAGATGGAGAAGGCCCAGAAAAATCTTGAATAATGTTGTACCTCCCACTTTTCCTCCTGTTAATGAACTCATGCCTGCATTAGTCATCTGGCCACCAAGGATGGCCTGACATGTAGCTAGCCAGCCATTTCAGCCAATGTGGCCGCATGCAGCTGCCCAGTCATTTCAGCCAAGGTGGAAAATACTCAGAGTGTCTCCGTCTGCCAGGAATCCCGGTATCATGGCATGTTCCCCACTCCCACTTCCTGTCCAGGGAGCCGCAGTCCACGTAGATTATCTAGCCCTATGCTGTGGACTATCTGGAGAAGCTGCTGTTAGGAGAGCCCAATACAGCGTGACTGTATGTGCAAAGGGTTCTCTCTTTCCAGGCAGAAAAGAAAGGAGTACAAAGAGTGTTTTCCTGGGATTACTGTCTCAACTGGCAGCTGAGGTTGGGATGTGAAGAGCCTTTTCATTGTATTAGGAGAGCAGAACTAGACTGTTTATTCATTACCGTCATGGTCACACCGTTCATGGCTTGACCAAAGATGTTCTGCTGTCTGAAAAGTGTCCAAAGCATTTTAAAGAATAGAACTTAGAGTCTGTCTTTTCTCAGTGGTAGGAATTCTTATAGCTGCAGGCAGTACACATAGGCCTATCATCTGCAAACCTGCAGCTCCCTCACAAGCTAGACTTGGAAATAAAACATTATTTTCATAATATGTTCTTTCCCCCATTTTTAGTTCCTCCACAGTAGATGATCTTTTATACTTGTTAGATGACAAGTTCATAAATTTAGGTAGCTTTTAATATTTATTTGATGGGATTTGGTATAAACGTCAGACTTCAGGCTTTGCATGTTCCTGTTATGATGTTATCAAGCTTGTTTCATTTTTCTACCATAATCATATTAGTGCCCCTCTACACTGAGCAATATGTGTGCTGAACCATAGACTCTCGCTAAGGGTGTGTTTAATCCCATGCTGGACCATACTAGTGCCAGGAATGTTCCTGTCCATCTAGCAGATATTCAGTTAAACCAGATCCTACCCCATCTCTTTGCAGTAAGATGTACTAATTCGGAAGGGGTTTGTTTTCAGCCTTAGTCAAACCCTGTGCTAGAGTCCTATCAAAACCAATGCTGATAGAGAGATCATTCTGCTCAAGCAAACTAGCTTTAAATTTGTTGCTTTAAATTTGCAGGGTCCTTGAGATCCACAAAGATGGGGGGAGAAGCTGCATTCCTTGTGTTCTTCTAGGGCTCCTTTATTCCTTCCCATCCTTCAGTCTGCCCTTTTTCCCATTTCCAAGATGTTTTGTGTCCTCCTAATTAAAGGAGTCAAAATGCTAAGTGTCTGACTTATGCAAAGTGCATAAACATGTATGATATCTTTAAATGTCTGTTCAGTGACATTGAGATCTGCCTTCCTAAGAATGGGCATTAAGACTTCAAAGCTTTTAGGACGTGAGGTAAAGAATGTTCACCAATAGTTTCTTGCACAAAGGGGTTTCTCCTTGTGGGAACCAGAATATTGTTCCAGGGATGACGGAAACAGAGCTTTGCACACAAAATAGGATTCCTTACAATGACGCTCCCATCTTTGCTTTGTCCTTCCTTCCCACCTCAACAATGCAGGAAAGAAGCTGGAAGCTAGGACAATGGGAAGGTTCCAGTTATTCAGGCTATTAGGAACAGAAAAGAAAAGTGGTCATTAGAGGAAGCCAAGGCCTGTGAGGCTATTGGGTCAGCCCAGTGATTTTCTTTCATCTCTGCCTGAAGTCATTGAGAGACTGTATGGGCCTAGAAGCTTGTGGAACTTTGTTTTGAGCTGGGATAAGAAACGGATTTTATTCTTCTGAGAATACCAACAACCATCTTAAAGTTCTTCCAACCATAGTCAGGTATTCAGCTGTGGGCTTACTTTTACTGGGCTGTGTGATTAAGTAAAAGGAGTGAGCTTTCCAGGGTGATGTAGAGAGCTCTTTGACACACAAAGCCAGGAGCTCTGAGTCCTAATTTTGATTTTCATAATAGAGTTCCTCAGAGTTTGGTTCTAGTTAAGCATAGCCCTCTTCCACCCTCCTTTGTCATTTGTTTTATTTATTTTTCAGTCTGTTCCGTTTGTGCCTGGCAGGCACAAGAGTGTGAATGAGGGAGAAAGAGTAGCAATGGCAGACAGGTGACACATTTGTTCCTCTCAGCTCTTGCACAAGCATGACAGATATCGCTTACTGTCTCTCTTTTCTATTAAGATCCCAGTGCTTTAGGACACTACTAACAATTGATTAGAACCCATTCAAGAGATGAGTTTATGTGTACCTTTATGTTCCCAAGAAAAGAACAAGATGATGTCTATGTATTTGGAGTTCTGCGCAAAGGGCAAAATTCCTCATAGGTGGTCTGTGTAGTAAAGGAGGACCAAGAAGGCCTAATAAATTTGAACATTTCAGTGTATCCTGTAATGGAAGTAGGCAGCAGCTCACTTAGTGAAAATTGCTAATTTGGTCGTATTTTCTACACAGCCAAAGTGATTGACACATGAGTTAATAATGTCCAAGATACTGAATATTGTCCCAGGTTCTATGTATTTGTATGATAGTGACAAAGGGGGAGGATTAATCTACTTTCAAGTGATATGGATTAATTGCTGATATTTTCACTATCGTGAGTGGTAAATCTCAGAATATAACTACACATGATTGAGTCAGCAGGCCAGGCCTTAAGCAAAATGTTACAGATTGTTAGGGGGGTCTCCTACCTCCTTTTTTGTCCCTCATCTACGCAGTGTATCTTGGAGCTCTTGATGCTCTAAGATCTTTTTCCCCTTCCCCTAGCCCCTATAGGCTTAATTCTCCCTTCCCACCAAAGATTGCTTACTTAATATGTACTTAATACATAATGATTACTCATGCTGATAGGCAGCCTCATGTGTTGCCCTCCCAGGGAGACCAATACTCAGAGGAGTAAAAGAATTCAACAGCACTGAGTCTTAACTGTGGAAATTTGGCACCCACGAGAGACGGTGGGAGAGGTCACTCTGGAGTAGAGGGCTTCTGAAGGCTCAGAATCACAGCACAGAGGTTGCCCCCCGGGAGGGATGTGCCCTGGATACGGGTGGAAAGTACTGACTCAGATGGTCTCTTTGGTTTCAGCATGGAAGGATCCTGCATTACAGTGATCCATTCATTCTCTTCCTCTTCCTGTTGGCTTTCTCCACGGCTACGATCATGCAGTGCTTCCTGCTCAGCACCTTCTTCTCCAGGGCCAGCCTGGCAGCAGCCTGCAGTGGCGTCATCTACTTCACCCTCTACCTGCCCCACATTCTCTGCTTCGCCTGGCAGGACCGGATGACGGCTGACCTCAAGATGGCTGTGGTGAGGGACCTCAGGCTTGCTCCTACTATGCGAAATGTTTTCACAAAGGCCTCTGTAGTCATTCTAGAAAACTGGCCTGCCCCTTGTGGGGATCCATTTTGCCTTTTGGGCCCAAAGGACATAGGTATAAAAAGGCACAGGGGCAAAAGTTGGGGCTCTCTTCATCCTGAGCTACCCAGCAGCCCCTCCTTTCCAAACCTGCCTGATGAGTCTGTCCTGGGAATCAATCAAAAACCAGTGTAACTCACTGGTCCTTTGTGTTCCCACAAGAGGGAAACAGCCTAGGACGTTTCACTCACTTTTCTTTTTACAGCATGTGAGAAGATGCAGAGGGAAGGGAGCGTGCCCCCAACTGTTTGGCGCAGAGAGATGTTTCCATTCATTAAAAGAGTTTGTTTCTCTCCATAAAAACATGAATCCAGTAGTTTACACGGGATCTTTGCCATGCTGTACCACTATATGCAGAAAGGAGTACAGAAATGAACCAGTTAGGAGGCAAGCCCTCTTGCCAGGACAGGACTCTAGAAACTGACTTTTGATAGTTTGAGAGACAGACATCTTGGTTCACAATTCCCAAACTAACATCACTGTCTCTTTCTCTAATCAGTTTCAAATAGGCCATTTCCACCCTCTTCATTAACCAGGCTTAACTGGCTTCTGGGTTCTCAAGGGTACAGCTTTCCTTGTCCTCCAGAACTTCCCTCTACAGTTCTTTATGCAGTGGTGTCAAGAAAAGACTACCACCTGCTTCTTATTGGGAAAGATCTAAGATATAAGCTGCTCTAATAACCCAAACTGATTTGGCTACAGAGCTGCCAGGGCATCTGCCTTTTATTTCCCATGTTAAACAAGGAATCAATTGCTGCTATTTATAACACCAGTTTTCTAAAACAATCACAATGGGCTGGTAGCAAAAAAATCCTTATGACTCAACCTATGGGCAGAACTGGGCTAACTTAATATACTGGGTAGATATCAGTACTTTGAGGCCACAGCTATCTTCATGGGAGTGTGGATCCACCAAGAAACTATAGTTCTGGCAGTGTGTGGACCGGGGCTGAGCTGAGACTTTTCTAAATGGCTTTTGTGAATATACAGCTGGGGAATCTCTTCCTTCTATAGACAGTTTGAACCCCACCCTGGGTCCTACAAAGTGCAGAGAGATCTCTGAGCAGAGGAAATGAGAATAGCCAGTTGCTCTTTCTGCCATGCTGGTGACCGCCTGTGGGGACTTGGCTGGGGACCCTCCTCTTCAAACTCCTTTTGCACACCACCTGTTTAGTTGACCTGTTCTCTCTATTGAAAACCCAAGGAAAAGATTGGTCTCAGTATGGAGAGGAGAAAAGATGACATCAGTGGAATCTGATGTTCTTCTGGCCTCTCAGACCTTAGGAGGTCATAGGACCATCCCTTGCCTGGCACCCTAGGACACTAATGACTTTGTGGACCCTTCTAATGGGAGTCACACAAAATAGCTCAAGTTATCTTCTTTGTTCATCAAGAACTTTGTGATCTCAAGAAAGAGGTAGGAAGAAGGGGGAAATGGTAGGAAGGTAAACCTGAGCACCTTTGGTCCTTTGGTCCGTTGGGCTTTTGTGGTGTTTGTTTTTCCCGTTACACAACTATATTCCATTGAACAGATGAGAGGTGGCTTCGTGAGGATTGTGTGAGGTCCCTGGGCATTTCCAGAATTCCCTTTCTTATGGGAAAACTGCTTTATGCCCTCCCTGGGTTATCCTTATACCTGGACACAAGCTGGACTACTCTTTTGGGCCCCGTCCCTACCCTGTGGACAGCTGGGTGCTGTTGGGTGGGTTGAAAGTCCACCGCTCAACTAGTGTGCCCTCTTTGCCTCACTGTAGAGCCTGCTGTCTCCTGTGGCATTTGGGTTTGGCACTGAGTACCTGGCTCGCTTTGAGGAGCAAGGCCTGGGGGTGCAATGGAGCAATATTGGGAGAAGTCCCATGGAAGGGGATGAATTCAGTTTCCTGATGTCCATGAAGATGATGCTCCTCGATGCTGCTCTATATGGCCTGCTTGCCTGGTACCTTGACCAGGTGTTTCCAGGTAAGGGTCAACTCCCATAGGGTAAAGGTACTGATACTGGGTTCCTCAGATCCCCAGCCCTCCCCCACCTTTCATCTAGTTTAAATCCTATCCTTTCTAAGCTCTTTCAATTTGGGCCTTCAGAGCCAGCATTTGAAACTTAAGCTTAGATCAAAAATCCATCAGTGAGTGCTGGTGTCTCTACTTTAGAATTAGGTCCAGAATCTGATCCCTTGTCACCACCTCCACCCCTACCATCCCAGTCCAAGCCTCCATCCATAATCATTGCCTGCCAGTCTGTTCTCCACACTGTGTTCAGTGATCCTTCCCGAAGCTGGGTCAGATGATATCTGTCTTCTGTTCGCATCCCTGCGGTGGCTTTTCCTCTTGTTCAGAGGAAAGCCCAGTGTCCCAGTCCTAGCCTCTAAGATGCTTCATTATCAGCAGTCAACTAACTGCCTTCCTCATTTCAGGTCTTTCCCTTCTCCCTCATGTTCTCTGCCCCAGCCACACCCACCTCCTTACTGACTGTTCTTCAATACACTCAGTGCATTTCCTCCTCAGGACATTTGTACCTGTTCTCACTGCCTGCAGCATGTTTCTGCATCCCCCATACCTGCAGTCTTACTTCCTCACTTCTGTTCAGATGCCACCATATCACTGGGATCTTTTCAGATTGCAAATATCTAAATAGCTACCCCTATATAAATCACAGTTCTTCGGTGCTTATGTCCCCTTTACCCAACTTTATGTTTGCGACATCACTATCTGACATGACATATCTTAACTTGTTTGCATGTTAACTCTCTACCCCATGAGAGCAGGCCCAGTCTGTTTTGTTTAATATTATAGGCTTGATGTCACAAGTAGTGCCTGACTTTTGGTGGACATTGAATAAATACCTGACTAACCTGCAGCATTGAAAAGCAACTCCTGAATCAAAGTTGGGTGTTCACACAGTTTCATAGTTGCTTTGTAGAAATCAGATTTTCTTTTGGATTAGTATTTCCTGGTAGCTAGAGAAGTCTCACTTCCATTTGAGTGGTCTCCAAGTCGACCAACAACCACCTTGTGCTGTGGCAGCCGTGGCCGGGGGCAGGCAGGGGAGGGTGAGGCTGGGTCCAGTCTCTGGGGAAGGATGAACTCACATCATCTCAAGGCAGCCTTTTTTTGGGAGAAATATATTGGCAGCAACCCTGGAATAGGAGAAAGATTGCTAGGCTGAGCCAGGAGGCCTGGGTTTGGATCCTAGCCATGTGATTATATTAGTTTCCTAGGGCTGCCGTAACAAAGCACCACAAACTGGGTAGCTTAAAACACCACTTTGCAGGGGGGGTGGTGTCTCACAGTTCTGGAGGCTAGAACTAGAAAATCAAGTTGTTTGCAGGGCCATGCTCTCTCTGGAATCTGCAGGGGAAGGAGCCCTCCCTGCCTCTTTCAGCTTCTGGTGGTTTTTCAACAAGCTCTGTCTTCACCCGGTGTTCTCCCTGTGCGTGTATGTCTGTCTGCACACAGCCATCTTTCTGTAAGAACACCCGGTCAGATTGGATTAGGCTCCCACATAGTCTGGAGTGACTTAATCTCAACTAAGCACATTAGCAATAACTATTTCCAAACAAGGCCAAGGGTTAGGACTCTGGTATCTTTTTTTTCTGATATCAAATGTGTCAACCCCTCCCCTTCCAACATCAGCTCTTTCTCTAATGGCAACCAGGTGTCCAACAATCAATTCAGTTCTACCCCGTTCAGTAACCCCCCAGAATTAGCACAGACCCCACAGAAAGATTCAGCCCTACAAGACTGTTCCCACTTCAGGGGCCAGATGCAAATACAGTGCCCAGGCTATACACGCTTTTGTCAGACTGACTACAAATTCGGGAGTTCTCACAGCCACCACCCACCTGATTTAGTAATTCACTAGAACGACTCACAGAACTCGGGAAAGTAGTCTACCTGCAGTTACAGTTTATAATAAAGACAACTGACAGAATGGAAGAAGATATTTGCAAACGACATATCAGATAAAGGACTAGTGTCCAAAATCTGTAAAGAACTTAGCAAACTCAACACCCAAAGAACAAATAATCCAATCAAGAAATGGGCAGAAAACATGAACAGACATTTCTGCAAAGAAGACATCCAGATGGCCAATAGACACATGAAAAAGTGCTCCATATCACTCGGCATCAGGGAAATACAAATCAAAACCACAATGAGATACCACCTCACACCAGTCAGAATGGCTAAAATCAACAAGTCAGGAAATGACAGATGCTGGCGAGGATGCAGAGAAAGGGGAACCCTCCTACACTGTTGGTGGGAATGCAAGCTGGTGCAACCACTCTGGAAAACAGCATGGAGGTTCCTCAAAATGTTGAAAATAGAACTGCCCTATGACCCAGCAATTGCACTACTGGGTATTTACCCTAAAGATACAAATGTAGTGATCCAAAGGGGCACGTGCACCTGAATGTTTATAGCAGCAATGTCCACAATAGCCAAACTATGGAAAGAACCTAGATGTCCATCAACAGATGAATGGATCAAGAAGATGTGGTATATATACACAATGAAATACTATGCAGCCATCAAAAGAAATGAAATCTTGCCATTTGCGACAACATGGATGGAACTAGAGCGTATCATGCTTAGCGAAATAAGTCAAGCGGAGAAAGACAACTATCATATGATCTCCCTGATATGAGAAAGTGGTAATGCAACATGGGGGCTTAAGTGGGTAGGAGAAGAATAAATGAAACAAGATGGGATTGGGAGGGAGACAAACCATAAGTGACTCTTAATCTCACAAAACAAACTGAGGGTTGCTGGGGGGAGGGGGGTGGGGTTATGGACATTGGGGAGGGTATGTGCTTTGGTGAGTGCTGTGAAGTGTGTAAACCTGGCAATTCACAGACCTGTACCCCTGGGGATAAAAATATATGTTTATAAAAAATAAAAAATTTAAATGCCCAAAAAAAAAAAAAAAAAAGAATACAGCTCAGGAGCAGCCAAATGGAAGAGATGCATACAGGGAGGGGCAGGAGGGGTGGTACCTGGAGTTTTCAAGTGCACAACCCTCCTGGGACCTCGATGTGCTCAGCAACCTGGAAGCTCCCTGAATCTCATTCCAGAGTTTTTATGACTCAATCTCCAGCCCCCTTCTCCTCCCTCAAGATGGAGGGTAGGGCTGAAAGTTTCCATCCTCTTTTCCCAGGTCTGGTCTGGTGACCAGCCCCATCCTGAAGCTATCTAGGGACCCTCCCCTGAGTCACCTCATTAGCATAAATTCAGGTATGGTTGAGAAAGGGGCTCAGCTCCTTGTGAACAACAGAAGACATTCCTATCACTCAGGGAATCCCAGGGGTTTTATAAGCTATGTGCTGGGAACTGGGGATAAGACCACGTATTATTTTGCATTCTTCCATGGGCCTCAACATATCTTTTTGACGATTTTTGGGGGGGTGGACCCAATTCAACCCATAATGCTGATTTTGAGCAATACATTTAACCTTGCCTTCCATCACCTTTTCTATCTTACTATGCCACTAGAAGGAGATACAATAAGTGAAAATTAGTTGGATTGAAAATGCAATTTGTCTGTAATTCAAGAGCTTTATTTTAGCCAAGCTAAAGCTTTAATTTGTCCAGTAACTATTTACTGAGCCGAACCTGTATGTGAGGCTTAGCACTAGTTTTGGGGAAAAAGGGGATGAAAAAGACAGCCCAAATCTGTCCTTGAAGGTCTGACAGTCCAGTGGCCATGGAACATGGGATAATATTAAGTAAGCAAAGATAGTGTGTTCTCACAAAATTAACATTTTATAAGGAGCAAGGTCTGCTAAGTGAGCTAGACAAGAAATTTGGGAGTCTTTTCCTTGGAATCCAGTAGAATGGGGTGGTTGAGATCAGGGATATTAGAACGAGATTACCCATTTCAGTACCTCTCTCTGTTTAATTAGCTGTGACCTTGGGCAAATGATTCAAAGTCAATGTGCCTCTGTTTCCTTATCCACAAGAATACTACTACCTATCTCTTAGAGTTGTTTTGAGGATTAAATTTTTAACTCATGAGAAGCGCTTACAACATAATGCCTGCCATGGAAAGAGCATTCAACAAATGTTAGTGACAGTCATCATCGTTATTATTATCTGGTAATTGTTGAGAAAGGGCATGACTAAATTCTTTTTTGTTTTAATTTTTTAAAGATTTTATTTATTTGACAGAGCGAGATCACAAATAGGGAGAGAGGCAGGCAGAGAAAGAGGAAGGGGGAAGCAGGCCCCCCGCTGAGCAGAGAGCCCGATGCAGGGCTCTATCTCAAGACCCCGGGATCATGACCGGAGCCGAAGGCAGAGGCCCAACACACTGAGCCACCCAGGCGCCCCTAAATTCTTTAATAAAATGTTTTTTTTAGAAAGCTGTTGCACCCAAAAAAAGTGCATTTTAAATTAAAACACGTTGGTAGGAATAGTCTTTGTGTTGTAGCCCATGGATAGCTATGTAATGCTGATGAACTATGGATATCTATAGCTATACTCTGAAGTTCAAATAGAAAAATTCTCGATTTTGTAGAGCTGTAGTAGGACTACCAAAGCTTTTTCCTTATTTCCCTGTCATTTCTAGGGGACTATGGAACCCCACTTCCTTGGTACTTCCTTCTACAAGAGTCCTATTGGCTTGGCGGTGAAGGTGAGTTATTTAAAAATTTTCAATTAAAAGCAACGCCCCCCTCCCAAAACCGTTAGTGTTTGAAACTAGCTCCTTTGGCTATGTCCTGGATATGTGTGGGCTGTAGAGGGGGCTCCTGACATCAAGTGTGTGGTTCCTGCCACTGTGGTGCAGTATCATAGCCTCTGGGAACCCACTTTCTGTAAGTCACTAGGCCAGGGTGAATGGCCGGCCGAGCGCTGATAAACCCTTGTTTCCCATCCAGCTTGTGCCCAATGGATGAAATTGCCCTTGTGAAAGAAGGCCAAACCAGTTTAGGGTGTAAATGACTTTTGCAACTCCTCAATTTGAAACAGAGATCTGCAGAATCACGAAGGAACCTTTGCACTGGTCTTCTTATGCCTCCTCTCCTGCTTTTTTATTTCTTTTCAAAATATAAATTAATTCATTCTCCTAAGGTGATGGCCCAAACAGAGGCTGGGGCAGAGCTATGACCTTCAAGGCAAACACTCCTAGACTCTCCTAAAATTCATCTTACTTTGTGATTGGGGAAGAGGGCCAAGGGGCATTTGCCCAGAATCCTTCTTAGATCAAATTTACCTTTCCTATTGAACAGGACAGGAGGCCCAGGGAGAGCTCTGAAAGCTCTATAGACTCTATTGTGACGTATGAGCAAGCAAGAAACTCCTGACCTGACAGCTGGGGACTTCCTTGGAGCTGGGAGTTTCTGGAAGCAAAGGAAATACTTTCCAATCTGTTTGTTCCTCACCTACCTACCCTTTACTTTGTATTTTTGGATCTGAGCCAGGATTTATCCTTTAAGCACTAAGATAGAGGTTTGTTTTCTCTAGGGGGTTAGCCTAGGGCCTTTAAAAGGCTTGGGCAGTTTGTTTTGCTTTGTTTTGTATTTATGGTTCAAACAAATAGCACTTTGACAGCTCAGTATTTTTCCATTATGTTGGTTTGTCTGTGTTGTCTATGAACTTTTAAAACTTCTACTACAGTAAGGTTATAATCCAATGGGGATTTTCAACAGGGGAATATGTTTTTGGAATATTTCTAATTTCAACGAATATCAGGACTTGTGGACATTTTCCCGCCTATAATCTCAGCAGGTAATCTGCCTCTCAAAAGAGAAATTCTTAAGACAAATGTGCTCTTTCAAAAATGAATCACATATATTTTTGCCAACAGAAGCCCAATATTTTTCTCCTGCCTCACAGACTAGACTGAAATAGATTCCTAAATCTCTCTAAAACCAAAAAAAAGGGGAACCTGGGTGGCTCAGTGGGTTAAGTGTCTGACTCTTAGTTTTGGGGCTCAGGTCGTGATCTCAATGGTCCTGAGATGGAACGCTGCTCCACACTCCACTGAGCATGGAGCCTGCTTAAGATTCTCTCTCTCCCTCTCCCTCTGTCCCCCAGGCGCTCCCCCAACACTTGCATGCACATGTGCCCTCTCTTTCTGAAAAAATAAATAAAATCAGAAAATAACTGAGTTTCCTCACCAAACACCCTCCTCTCACATACGAAGAAATGGAGCCCAAGAGGACGAGTGTCTTGCCCATGTTCCTGCTGCTCATTTGGGATGAAAACCTGAAACTGGGAAACACATTTCCTGGCAAGGAACTCATCCCATGACTAAACTATGTAGAATATTTTCCCCTGCTATTTTGTTGCATGTCCATGCAGGAGGAGAGCTAGTAAAGTGATCAAAGGCATTGTGGGCAGTAGAGTTGAAAATCCTTCAGGAGGCAGAAATAGAAGTGTCGGAGGAGGCAGGTCCCTGACCACGAGGCCCATTCCTTGCTGCTCCACCTTCAGCCTGCAGATCTACGGAGGGCAGCCAGGGGTGAGGGAGGCCCTGGTGGGCTGCCTCATTAAAAAACTCCCCCTGGGGCACCTGGGTTGCTCAGTGGGTAAAGCCGCTGCCTTCGGCTCAGGTCATGATCTCGGGGTCCTGGGATCGAGTCCCGCATCGGGCTCTCTGCTCAGCAGGGAGCCTGCTTCCCTCTCTCTCTCTCTCTGTCTGCCTCTCCGTCTACTTGTGATTTCTCTCTGTCAAAAAATAAATAAAATCTTAAAAAAAAAAAAAACAAAAAACCTCCCCCTGCCCACATCTGTGCTCTGAGGCCAGAGCCTTTAGATGCGTGGTGACAGTGGTTTCCTCCAGCCCCTGCTTTCTTCTCTTGCTGGCTCCCTCCTCTGCTCCTCTTCCCCTTCCAGGATGTCCTGATGTTCTTTTAAACCAAATGCCAAGTTTATTAGAAAAACAAACAACAACAACAAAACGACCTGTGTGTGTGTGTATGTGTGGGCATGTCTGATGTGTGTGAGAGAGTATGTGTGTATGTGTCAGTATGAGAATGTGTGTGTGTGTGTGTATGTGTGCACATGTGTGTGTTTACACTGCACTTGACAATTTATATAAGCCTCTACCTCAACCAGGCTCAATTCTGGTGTTAGTCACAAAAGACTCGAGTACCCATAAAAATGCTCAGGTGAATTTTGTCTCAATCAGTAATTTAAGCTGGCCATCCATCATATCACCTTGAAGGAGCGTTTCTCAAGGCTCAAAATGACTTTGACATGTTTTTTATTGGAGCAAGAAGTACTGTTAATGAAGTAAAGAAAATTAACCCATTGCAAACTCAGCCCTGGTTTTGTGAATTTTTTTGTTTTTAAGATTTTATTTATTTACTTGACAGACAGAGATCACAAGTAGGCAGAGAGGCAGGCAGAGAAAGAGGGGGAAGCAGGCTCCCCGCCGAGCAGAGAGCCCAATGTGGGGCTCGATCCTAATACCCTGGGATCATGACCTGAGCCGAAGGCAGAGGCTTTAACCCACTGAGCCACCCAGGTGTCCCTGAATATTTTTTAAAGTTATAATTTCTAACATGGTGGGCCTTTGCTGGCATGTTAAGAGGATGAGGTGAAACACCTGTTATAAAACTCCATCTGGGCTCAGCAGAGCTTGATAAGCCAGCTAGCCAGGAGGCACTGGCAGCCATTTTCAGGACTTTACAGGCCCGCAGGTCAGTGGGTGGCAGGACCAGGTTTGGGCCTGGTCCCCCAGAATGCTGGCTTGGCCTTTTGAGAGAACTCAAAAGTTGCGGTAAGAAACTCTGCCACCCCTCCCTTCTCCCCTTCTTTTCCTGCCTTTACTGCTTGTTAGCTCTCACCAAGAGTAACAGTGGCTTCTGGTTGGTGCAGCGTGTTCAACCAGAGAAGAAAGGGCCCTGGAGAAGACGGAACCCATAACAGAGGAAATGGAGGATCCGGGACACCCAGAAGGAATAAATGGTAAAACAAACAAACAAACCCTCAGTAAAGAACACAGAGCAGAGGCAAGGAGGAGGTACAGAGTACTGTAAAGGATGGAGCAATACACTTCATGACTGGGGTGCCGTGGACCCCAGGAAACGGACTCTGTTGACAGGAGTTAAACCTGATAGCTTCTCAAGGGCCAAGCCGCACGTGTGGGGAATGAATGGTCCAGCCAGACATTAACGCATATTTCCTGGAGAAAGCAAATACCAAGTATGTGGTGTGTTTGTGCCCTTGTTAGGCAAGTCCCGAGTGAGTTGCACAAATGTGCTGACTTCCGAGGATTTAGCAAGAACAATAACTTGGGTCACTGGGACTTAAAGCGGATATGAGCTATAAGGAAAGACAAAAATAAATGCTTCTGTGCAGAGGAGGAAGGAGTCTAGGGGAGCTGACTACACTTCACTCGTGGTTTACAAATCTACAAATCCATTCATTCAAACCATCAAAAGCCTTTCCTGACTGTGGAAGTTACCTAATAATTCCTGAAGTGATGAATTAGGTCTGCAAGTGTTCCCTGGCTTTGCCTTCCTTACCTTCTTTCCTAGACCAGTTCTGTACTTCTCCCCATGTTCTTCCTTCCCTAAGCGTGTGTACTTCTCTGTAAATGCTAAAATGCCCTTGCTGTCCTCTCCTCTGGACTTTGCCTACCACTGTGTGAGAGGGCCCAGCCTCCAGGCCTCTGGGCCAACCTGGTGCCATTTCACAAAGCTGAGTTCAGTGACCTCTGGCTCCTTGGAGAGCTGGTCTGCAGTCAATAGGGCCTCTGGGATGGTCCTCCTCCCAGAGTGGAATTCCAAGGTCAAAATCAGAGGGCTGGTCCCGTCTTAGTTACAGGAAAGACCAGAAGCACACATAGGAGAAGGATATTGTTTTGCAAGGGAGTCAATGTTACACAGCTACAATGTTAACAAAGTAAGTGGTACTTTGTTAGCAGAGGGGGACTGGAAGTTGGGAGAAGTAGACAGCACGGTCATGAGGGTCTGCACTGGAAAGGCATGGATGAGTTAGAGGTTTGGAGTTCGAGGGACAGTGATGAGAAAGAGTGGACCATCCTACTTAGTAACCGAGAAACTCTCAAGTTCTAAGGAGCAGGAAGTCCCCTTCAGACAAAATTAACACAAGAGCTTGAGCCAAGGTGACCAGGAGAAGAACAGTTAGAGGAATGGACATGGGAGAGTCTGAGGGAAAGTTGTTTTGGGAGGAAGATAAGGAGCCTGAGCTGCTACCAGAAGCCCATGAGGATATACCCTACAGACTGTTGGAAATGACAGCCTGAGCTGAAGACTGAGCTTCAGGCTGATTCTCCATATATATGGTGAGTGCACACTGGGTTCAAATTCCAGCTGTGCCTTTCATGAGCTGCGTGACCTTGATTGGAAATTTGATGTCTCTGTGCCTTAGGTTTCCCCATCTATAAAGATGGGTATAATAACATCTATCTCCATAGAGCTGCTATAAGGGTTAAATGAGGTAATACATATGAAGCACTTAAGCAATGCCTGGTACATAGTAACTGCTCAATAAATGTTAGGTACTATTATTACCATGATTATTTTGTAGTCGTCCTTACAAAGGTCCCACCTAAAGTCATGGGACCAAAAGACAGTGGTCTGGAGATCGAGCCTTGAAGGAGGTGTACATTAAAGCATTATATTTACATCATGTTCATTTTTTTCTTCCAAGATTCCTTCTTTGAACGTGAACTTCCAGGCTTGGTTCCTGGGGTGTGTGTGAAAAATCTGGTGAAGATTTTTGATACCTACAGCAGACCAGCTGTGGACCGTCTTAACATTACCTTCTATGAGAACCAGATCACGGCATTCTTAGGTCACAATGGAGCAGGAAAGACCACCACCTTGTGAGTTTTCAGGCAAAGAGCCTGGATTGCTCTTCTGTCCTATCATTTTCTGGCCCTGTTCTGCCTCATTAGCTGCAGTCTACTCTTTTCCATCGAGTGTTAGTGACAAAAATGTACTATGTATTGGTGTCTGAATAATATGTAAAGCACACCGCAGTATTCAGAGCTCATTCATGTATGTTGTTTTATTTGATCCTCACAAGAAGTGGGAGAGGGAGTTGAAGTGAGTTTACTGCCCTCTTTGTGTGCTGGGAAAGTGGACATCTAGGGAGTTGAACTGACTTCCTGGGGTCATCGACTTGAGGGCAAGAGGCAGGTTTTTTCAGCTGTCTGGCCTCTCACACTGTAAACGTGTCCGTACATCCCACCCTCTCCAGAGTTACCACCATCAGTGATGGTGCTGAAGTCACGGCCATCACCATCCCGTGCCCTGGTTCCACAGAGAACTACTTATTTTCAAAGAGGATTCTTTACCTACCTGTTTTGGAGAAAGTAAAAAGGGTGTGCTCGGTAGAGGGCCCTGGTGAGGGAACACGGGGCAACTGAAGATCAAGTTCGGGCTGAAAGGTCTGGAAGCTTCCCTAGCTTTTTAAGGGCCCAGAGCGCCATCTGCTGAAAAGAAGAACATGGCTAGCTAAGGTGTCCTAAGGAGCGGCAGAGGCAGCCCTCTCAAGGGGCAGGGAAATCCTGCGTTACACGGTCTTCAAGTCCTATGACCTCTTCCAGAGCGCCAGGAAGGAACAGCAGTATACACCCTACGCTGGAATGTTCTCTGAGGGAGGAATGTGGGGCTGGTGCCATTACATTTGGTTCTGTTTCCCTCTAGCGGTTGATCAACAGAGATTTCAGCTTCTAACTACAAGTTCAGGTAACCCGAGATTGTATCTGAACTCACTCAGGGAGGGAGCTGGCTGGGCCAGACAGCACTAAATTCAACTGACTGCTCACCTTGTTGACTCATACGGTCAGAAGGCCCAGACCACCACCCAAGACCTCGGGTCTTCTCACAGCGAACACAGTACTGCTTCAACTCCTCAAATGCCACTTCCCCTGGGGCCTGAAACACACAGTTCAGTAAGAACAGTCCTAATACTTTCGAGTTTTACTTTATGCTGGCCTGGCACAGTTCTAAGTGCTTTACAAGTATAAACTCATTAAACCCTCACAACAAACCCATGAGGTGTGGGCACCATTATTTCCCATTTTACAAAAAAAAAAAAAAAAAAAGCCGAAGTGGATATTGAGCTTTTTGTTTTGAATCCAGAAATGATATTGTTGGTGGTAATTCCTCTGCCTGCCTTCAATCACTTCATCAACAAATACGTATTGAAGGACTGAGCTGTCATTAAGACCCCTCCCCTATGCTTCATAATCATTATACCAGGCACTGTACTGACCTATGCTCTGCACACCTTCCACTGAGCCCTACAGCACCAGGCTGTGATTACTGAGCCAGACAGGGTTCTTCCGTAGGGAATTTTGGGCTGCTGGGAACCCTGAGGACCCATCAGGGCCTGCCTGGGGCCCTAGGAATTAAAGAGAAGCAGAGAGGGCAGATGTGGACATCCGCAGTAGGGGCTGGATATACACACTGCATCTAAGGCCTGTCTGGGAAATTGTTGGTCCCCACAGCTGATCGTGGTTTGGGTTCAACTGAGAGTCAAGGCAGAAGTCACTGTGAGAGTCCTCAGCAACTCTGGAGTCTGGGGCTGGCAAAGGTCATCTTTTCCGCCACTGACTCCTGCATTTGGCAGGTCAATCCTGACGGGTCTGTTGCCACCGACATCAGGGACAGTGCTCATTGGGGGAAAGGACATTGAAACCAGTCTGGATGAAGTCCGGCAGAGTCTTGGCATGTGTCCGCAGCACAACATCCTGTTCCACCAGTAAGTAGAACAGGAACTGAGACCCTCTCCATTCCTTATTCCCACCCTGCCCCCTACCAACACACATGTTCTCTAGGCCTGAGCTCAAGGATGCCAGTATGGGGGCCAGGAGGTAGTATTCTTGTTTGCTTTCCCCCTGTTCAAGGTCCTTGGTCATGTTTGCTATGAGAAGTGTCCTTCAGAAAGTCGGACTATGCCTCTGGCACTGGGAGTAGAGGTCTACCTCCTCAGAAGAGTAATGCATCCCACTCTCTGACAGATGCCCCTCACTCACCCTGAAATATTCCTTCTCAGGGAACAAGAGAGGAGACCATTGTTCCTTTTTCTCTCTTAAGCCAGGCACTAAAAACTGACTTTTTAGGAGGCTTTTCAGTTGCTTTTCCCCCAAACTTCTATTTATGATTTAAAAGGTGATATATGGGGTGCCTGGGTGGCTTTGTCAGTTAAACATCTGCCTTTGGCTCCAGTCATGATCCTGGAGTCCTAAAATTGAGCCCTGCATCAGGCTCCCTGCTCAGCGGGAGGCCTCTGCTCCCTCTCCCACTCCCTTTGTTCGTGTTCCCTCTCTCACTGTCTCTGTCTCTGTCAAATAAATGGCTAAAAAAAAAATAGGAAAGAAAGAAAAGAAAAGAAGGGAGGAAATACAGATTAAAAGAAGAAAATAGAAGTCACCTGTCATTTCACCATCCAGAGATAACCATGGTTCACACCTTGGTATATGATTTTTCAGAACTTTCTCCTATGCGTGTATACATATATTATTTAACATTACAAAGGAGAGTAAAGCTCTGCATATGATTTTGTAATCAGCCATTTTTAATGCAATTGTGTTTTTTTCACTCAAGATATGAGCATTTTCATGTTATTATATATTCTTCAATAAAATAATTCTTATGTTTATATACTACACCATTGTATTAATGTACTGTCCTCTCTTATTAGATATTTAACAGGATCTGGGCTTGGTTTGGTTTTGTATTTTTTTTAATATATTTTATTTATTTATTTGACAGAGAGAGAGAGATCACAAGTAGGCAGAGAGGCAGGCAGCAGTGGGGAAGCAGGCTCTGCCGAGCAGAGAGCCCAATGCAGGACTTGATCCCAGGACCCTGAGATCATGACCTGAGCTGCAGGCAGAGGCTTTAACCCACTGAGCCACCCAGGCATCCCTTGTTTTGTATTATTAACAACACCACAATGAACATCTTCACTGCTAAAACTTTGTGCTCATCCTTACTTATTCCTGTAAGGTGAATCATTAGAGGTAGAACTGCTGAACCCATTGCCTCTCTCACTGCCCTGTCCCCTAGCCTCACAGTGGCTGAACACATCCTGTTCTATGCCCAGCTGAAAGGGAAGTCTTGGGAGGAGGCCCAGCTGGAGATGGAAGCCATGTTGGAGGACACAGGCCTCCACCACAAGAGGAACGAAGAAGCGCAGGATCTATCAGGTGCTTGGTATTGGAAAAAGAGAGGGCTACGGATGGCAAATCCATTGTCTTCCAGGACACCGACAGAAGGGGAGGCTTCTAAGAAACCTCCTAAGAGCAGGAGCATGTCTCTAAAGTTACTCTGTGCACCTTAGAGGAACCCACCTCTGGATCATTTCCCTCATGGAACCCCACTGTCTTGTAGCAGCCTAGGCTATATTTGTTTTGATGCTCATGGGTTTGAACTAAAATGTGAGAATAGCCTTTAAATGGTCTTCTCTATTCCTGCACTTCTGCATTTCTTGCCTTTTCTGCATTTAAAGAGGCCTGCACACCACTAGGTTTTGAACACTGTATAAACATCTAAGGAGGCAGCATCAAGCTGCTTCCGGATATAAGGCACGGTCCCCTTTATGCCACCAGCCCTGGGCCTTTCTCCTCCCGTCCTCCATGGCCCTGTGACCCTGTTGCCTTGTGTCAAACTCTAGGTGGCATGCAGAGGAAGCTGTCTGTTGCCATTGCCTTTGTGGGAGGTGCCAAGGTTGTCATTCTGGATGAGCCCACCTCTGGAGTGGACCCTTACTCGCGACGCTCAATTTGGGACCTGCTCTTGAAGTATCGCTCAGGTAATGGCCACTGCTTGGTGCCCTGAGCTCTCATAGTGCCTTTGTCTGTGATCCTGGCTCTCACCATGGTGCTTTGCACCTGAGCATACTTAATAGCCATGACTACACTCTGACAGGGTGCGGCCAGTGACCTGAGTGAGCCGGAGTCCCATGGAAGCCTCCTGAAATATTTACACCAATAGAGACAGGAGGTCACTGATGGAGCAGCCTACTTCCCTAAATATTCTAAAAGGTTCTCTCAACCTGCAGCCCCTCTGCCTGGAGCAAGGTATGCAGCTCTAGGTGAAACTCCTCTTTGACTAAAAAGATGCAAGTCACATGCAGACATCCAGAAAACTCTGTGGCTGTCAGAAGGTCACTCAGGACCAGGGGTGAGGATGGCATGCACATGTCCAGTGCTCCAGAGGACTACAGCAGATAGCAGTGTCTCAGAGGGGGCCATGCTTCCCTCTCTCCCAGCACCTTCTAACCAGAGGGGGCAGGTCCAGAAAGATGGCAGGCAGAGCTCAGAGGGGCTGTGAACGTGATGGCATGGCTCAATCCCACTGTCAGTTTGCCATCCTGGCATCCTCATTACTGTTTTCTTCTAAGGACATCTCCCATTGGTTTCCAAGTATGTGTGTGTTCTTTGCAAAGACTGTAAGTGAAGTGCATAATGATCCAGAGAGTACATACATATGGCACTCAATAGATGCTGGCTGTAATAAATATGTCCCCTACACAGTGATTTATTGGAAGTGGGTCCAAAGTCAGAAGAGGGACTGTATGTGACAGTGCTTGACAGCAAGCAGGATGCTAGAAAATGTTATTATTCCAGTATTCTGGACTTTGCTGCAGAATACTCTTTTTTATTGATCCACTTCGAGTTTTCATGCCCATGTCACAGAGAGACTGTTCTACACCCTTTTCCCTCCAGCCCTGCCCGGGCCCGTCTGGTGATCCCCTGACCTCTGCCTTTGCAGGCAGAACCATTATCATGTCCACTCACCACATGGACGAGGCCGACCTCCTCGGGGACCGCATTGCCATCATCTCCCAGGGAAGGCTCTACTGCTCCGGCACCCCGCTCTTCCTGAAGAACTGCTTCGGCACGGGCTTCTACTTAACCCTGGTGCGCAAGATGAAAAACATCCAGAGCCAAAGAACAGGCTATGAGGTATGTGTGTGCCCAGGGCAAGAGCCCATGTTGGGTCCGGAGAAATGCACGAGGTAGTGATGCTATCCCTGGCATCTCTACCCCAGTCGGGCTCTAGTGGTCAGGATCAACCTCCTTGTTCCTGAAACTCTTGGCAGATTTTGAAAAATGGATATTCTGAACCCTCCCACAGAGATGCTTTACCCCACATGAAACAAGCTGAGATTACGGTACTCTAGAACGCGGCATACTCATGTGGCATGTAGCCACAGAAATGTCTCGGGCTGCAAGGTGGGATGCTGGGAATCCGAGAGTGGCTACTGAGGCCTCCTATGTTTCATTCCAAAGCTTATGTTCCCTAACTAAGCCCAAAGTCCGCTGGGAAATGAAAGCCAAGGAAAGGCGTTCTTGGGAACTCTATAACCTGAAAATGATAGAGCCAGACAATACCCATTAGCAGAGACCCCCTCAGCATTGGCAGGAGACCAGGTTTGGGTCTGGGTAGCTGAAAGGTGGAGGACTGTGTCATCACAGGCAAATTCCTTAACTGCTTGTCAGTGTTGGTTCTTTGCACACAGAAAAGGAAACCGATCAGTTCAGCTTCTGCTTGTCAGGGACATGGAGGCGATAAGTGAGAGAAAGCATTAGGAATGCCCTCTGGCCTCCTGGAGACCAGGCACCGTTCCTGGAGTGGTCAGGCTGGTTACTTTGTAGCATGACCTAGGCCTCCCGCTGCCATGATATTAGGGTCAGGCTGCCTCCAGGTTTTCCTGTCCTGGGTGGACGTCCACAGGCCAGTGGGCCTCCACAGGGTCAGAGGAGCAAAACGTCTTGCATAGGCAACCTACAGCTGTCGCAAGATAATGACGAGCCAGGGGTGCCTTTCAGGTGCTGTTGCTCTCTGTTCAAGCGACTGACGCCTGTCTGTTGTAGGGGAACTGCAGCTGTGCGTCTGAGGGTTTCTCAAGCAGGTGTCCAGCCCACATCGATGAGATAACTCCGGAACAAGTCTTGGACGGTAAGGTCCTGGGGCAGGCTCTGTCTTGGTTCTTGTTTTGTGATCATCTCTTGGTATGGTTGGGTGTGTCCTGTTGTCAAACATAATGGGAGAAAAGAGAACACTCTGTGTATCTCTCAAGCCCATGGTCATGAAGTTGCTCATCTTTCCCTTTGACCTTCTCTTCCATTCCCAAAGAGACTTTAAAGCCCTGGGCCTAAGGGCCTCCTCCCTTAATTGATGAATCCAGTCTTTGTTCACTGCTCGTCAGTGGCCCATGTTAAGCCTCCCTTCCTATGTCCTTCTGTCCTGGTTCCAAGCAGCATTACTTAAGTGTGGGGAGAAGGGCTACTGTAGGTCCCAGATGAGGCCCTCGGGTGAAGCCATAGTGACAAACGGCTCTCAGAGTGAACTTTTCCAGAGAGTCGGACTGCACAGAGTAGACAGCAAGTCACTCATCCTTGTTACACTCCTGACTTTTGCCTCAGTATCCCAACTTCCTAACAGTTCTCTCTTGAGTAAGGGTGCATTAAACCTCATCAGGGGCTCCTCCAGGAGATGTTGAAGAGGCTCTCGCTGGAAGCCCTCATCCCACAGGATCTGACCTCAGGGACCCAGAGTGCTTGCCAACAGCTCTTGCTGTCTTCCGTGAAGGCTCACTTCCATCCGACATCTGGGGTGTCTTTGCAAATGGAAGACCACACGCCCCACATCCCTAAAAAGGAGCAAAATGAGACCCGTGTACTGACCCAGGTTGATGATGCAATGGTGGAGGAACTATCTGCTTAGCAAAGAAAATACAGAGTTCTCTATTTAGCACAATTTTTTTTTTTCCTGTCTGGAGAATTTACTAACTGAAGCCTGGGGAAAGAGGAAAACTAGACACTATTTATATAACATGCTTGAAATTTGAGGGAAAATGCCCAGGCCTGCGTCACGTTCACTCTCTTACCCACTCTTTGCATGGACAGAACCTGCGGCACCCAGGAACACATCCTTTCACGTGACAGCTCTGTGTCTTTTCCCTAGTCTGCCTTGCCGTGGGTCTTTCCCCACTTGCTGAAGTTCCCTCCCAGGACAAATCTTGGTCAAGACATGGATAATTTTTAAAAACCAATACAGGAATCAAATCAAGTTGGAAACAGGGCCTGCTGGCTAGAGTAATTTTTTAAAAATATTCCTTTATTTCTAAACAAATGTCTATTTATTTATTTATTTATTTATTTTACTATAAGAGGGATGCTGTGAACCATAGGAAGGAACACAGTAGTGTTCCTTTGCAGAAGTCGAATACTAGGGGGACATTTCATAAGGGCCAAAAGCCATAACTCCCCCACCCAGGTACAGCAGCTAGTTTCATTTTTGACTCACTCCCTCATGCCTCATGCCCCAAATAAGAGAAAGAAGATCATTCTGCTCCCCAGTTAGTTCCTCTTAAGGCTTTTCCCTCTCACACAACTGTCCACCACACACACGGAGACCTCCCTGCCAGGCACTACAAGCCTGCTGCCCTCCAGGACTCCCTCTGGAAGGCTGACACACACGACTAAGACACAATTCCTGGGAATCCAGCAGCTTCAGCTCCATTTCCTTCCTCAGAGAACAATGCGCATGACCCCCGGAGAGCTGTTTAGGGCAAAGCTGCTTCCTCACACAAGGAGCCCTCCAGCCCCTGTGTGAAGTCATCCCAGAGCTAAAGACAATTGAGTCCTCTTTGTAAATCTGACATAAAACCAGCCTTCCAGTCCAGTTAGACAGAAGGACATGGATTGAAAGCCATGAAATCCCTCCACATGGGTCACTTTTAAAACAAAGGAAGCAAAGAACCCACCACATGGCCTTAATTGAGAGGACTGCTTGGCAGAAATGCATGAGACCTGGGTTCTGAGTCCCTAGAATCTCCCTTTGACCTGCTTCTCAAGATAATAGGGAACTGTCTCTTCACATACAAGCTTTAAAATTTTTTAACTAGATTTTTAATTTCAAAGTAATACATACTTGTGCATACAAATAAAAATTCTGACTGTATGAGTGTGTCGGGTAAATACTTGTTACTGGACATTTCCTCGTGCCCCACATTGTACACCCCACACTCCATCCCCCCCACTCCAGTCTGACACCACAGCTTCCTGCTCCCCTTCGTTTCCTGGATCAGGGTGTTAAGGTTGGTTACTTTGTTAGTTAGAACAGGCAGGTGCAGTCTCAAGGGAAACGGCTTATTCCTTCGAAGAATTAGACCAAGCACTGGTGTGTGATTTAGGAAGGCGAGTTCTTCTCCGTCTTGGGCACCAATCCCAGGTATGCATCTCGGGCAAGTGACCTATAGCTTGGACCAGACAAGGAAAATGAAAGCAACTTTGACTTAACCTTCAAGCCTGTGTTGAATTAAAATGAGCAACAATAATGATAAGAACTTTCTTACTAGATATGATGTTTATGATTAGGGTAGCAGCTAATATTTACCTAGGCACCAGACATGTTATTCCAAGTGCTATGTGGGTATTAACTCATCCAGTCCTCATAAATAATAAATAACAGTAAAGTGAGTGGGTGCCAGTTTTCCCCTTTGAACCGATTTAAAAAACAAAACTGCTTGATGTTACATAGTTTGCAAGGGACAGAACATTTGATTGCACAAAGGAGAAAACTAGCAGAGGAGCATTGCATGACCTCCCCAAGTTTCCCTGACTGGTTAAGTGGGGAGTGCTGTGGCTTCCCTTTCCCTCTCTCTCTCAGTGCCCTTCACAGGGCCAAATAAGCCAAAACAGAAGGGAGGCAGCATTATTCCTCTGGAGGAGTCACTACTGAGGAATGAAATGCTCCTTCCTCAAATGGGAAGTGGAAGAAAGTAGGGGATGTGAGCAAGCTCGCAGTCTCACAGGTTCAGTTCTGGAAGACAGAGTTGATGTCAGTCTCTCTCTCTCTCTCTCTCTCTCTTTTTTTTTGTCCTAGGAGATGTGAATGAGCTGATGGATATGATACAACACCATGTTCCAGAGGCAAAGCTGGTGGAATGCATTGGTCAAGAACTTATCTTCCTTCTTCCAAATAAGAATTTCAAGCAGAGAGCATATGCCAGCCTTTTCAGAGAGCTAGAGGACACACTAGCCGACCTGGGGCTCAGCAGTTTTGGAATTTCTGACACTCCCCTGGAAGAGGTAAGACAGAGATCCCAGCTGGCTTCCATCAGGAAGCAGAAAAGGAGCTTCTTTGCAGAAGTCCAATACTAGGGGGACGTTTCATAAGGGCCAAAAGCCATAACTCTCCCACCCAGGTACAGCAGCTAGTTTCATTTTTGACTCACTCTCTCATGCCTCTGTCCATACAGAAACAGATTTCACGTGGCTGAGGTCCCTGTGTGCATATACTTTTGTATTGCCAGAAGACCATGTTCTTAGATAAATCACAACATATTTTCCTTCCATTAGGAAGTAGTACCCAACAAAACTGAGCTAGGGTTAGATTTTTTTCTGAGAATGGAATGCCTAAACCAAATGTTCTCTTTTTCCTTTTTTGACAGATTTTTCTGAAGGTCACGGAGGATTCTGATTCAGGACCTCTGTTTGCTGGTATGGGTCCAGAGTGTGTTCCCTCACCATACTCCCCAAGCTCTGTATTGAAAATCAAAGGAAAATTTTATGAAAAACAAAGCAGGAAATTCTCGTCCATTGTATTTAACTGACCCCCCAATATCATACATTTTGCATTCTTAGTTCCTTTTAAGGACAGAGGAATGACAAGTGGAATTAGATCTGGGTAGAAAGACTCCAGGTGAATCAGGATTCTTAAGGAGGTCAGGCTGGGAGCTTCACCACCCCGAAGCTTCTCATCCCACTTTCGGGTCTCCAATACCTGCCACCTCACTGTCCTCATCTACTCCTCTTATCTCCACCAGGCCTCTGATCCACTCCTGTCTGCATGAGTGACAGCCCACAGAGTCCCTAGAGATAATGGTGACAGTGAATACAACCCAGATGCCAGCTGGAATCTTCTGGCCTCTTTGAGAAAGAGATAAAATTATTCTGAACCTTCCTTTAGTGCCCTATGGAAACTTGCCACTGTGGAAGTCATAACTTCTGTGGATTTGGGGGTCTCTCTTCTACACGTGTGAGCCCGGGCACCAACTAGCCCTGTGATTTCTACCAAAACCCCAGAGGCACACAAAGCATTCATGAGTGAGTTTACTCTGAAGCATAGGGTATAGGGAGAGGGACATATAGGCGGGATTACCTGCCATGACACAGGCCACTTCTGATAGAATAAAAGGCATCCACCCACACTGATAAAATCCTCTGTCTGGCTCCTCGCTCTCCATTCTGTTTTCCTCTCTCCTGTTCACGGGCAAAGCTGCATGCCATTCTCCTTCGATGCCCTGGGCTCCTGCTACTGGTTACCTTTTTCTACCCAGTATAGTAACATCATAGTATTTTCCTGTGCAAAGACCATTTCCTCCCTGTGAAGTTTCTGATGCCAACTCTTAAGATATATGGTTTTCATCTTGCTTCATAAGTGGTCCCAGATGTCTGTTTAGCAGCTATGCCTAGAACTACCAGTGGTCAAATACAGCAGCCCAAATGTGCTGCCTGGCCCAGATGAGTCGTGTGGTGGCCAGAAGAAGCAGGAATCCTGACAGAGTTGGGAGGGAAGGGCAGTCTGCCGGAGAGGGCAGGGGCAACTCACCATGGGACCCAGGTGTTCTTTCCAGCTTTAAAGACACAGAAATGGAATTTTCCCAGGTCACCCAAAGACGAAGGCTTACATTAACCAAGATGAGGATGAAAATATACAAATTTATATCAGAAGCTGTGATGTTTTCAAGAGTTGGGGCTTTCATCAGCCCCAAATACTCCTTAATAGTTAGATCTTCTCAGGTGAAGAGAAATTGGACATCAGAAGACTGGTCAGCCTGGGCATAGAGTAGGGTGTTCCAAAGAAGCCTGCAGGGATTGAGGTTAAGAGTGTAGCCTCTAGAGTAAGAGAGAGCTCCACAATTGGCTCCACAATCTGCAGAGTAGCTCTGGATAAATGCTTAGCATATTTGCACCTCAGATCCCTCATCTGCAAAATGGGGCAAATGATAGTACCCAACTTTTAGGATTATTCAGTTGAATGAGTTAATATGTGCCAAGTTTTAACACAGTATGTGATTTCTGATTAAGATTAAGCAACATCCTAATTTACAAATCATCTTTTACTTCAAAAATTTTAGCCCTTGATAGTTCATAGAGCATGTAACATGTATTGTTTTGATTGTCACTATAATTGCATGAGGCCGCTAAGACAGGGGTTGGCCCCATCTGGGGGAAACTGAGCTCACACAGATTGGATAACTTGCTTTAAAGTCAAACAGGCTTCTGAGTCTTACTCCCTGGCTTTAGCTCTCAAACTAGGACCAAGTCCACACTCTCACTGCCTCCCATTTTTCAGATGGATAAATGCATGTTTTATTTGGCTCAGTTTTAGAGGATGACATTTTCTGATCTTATCTCCAAAATCTGAAGGAACTTGTAGCTATCTATTGGGGTACCAAGTTTCAAGGTACCAAAAGATTCAGTGTGGCCTCTAAAGGTGTGGCTCACAGCCACTGACCACTAGAGGGCAGCAGGAAGCCAGGAACAAATAGGGTTCTAACTGCCCTCCACTGGCACCCTCAGCTCTTGCCTCCACAGTGGTCTCCAGTCTGGATGGGCCATCAGAGAGCAAAGCTCATGGGATCCTACCAGAAGAAGGGCCAACCACAGCACACAACACATCTGAGCTCACGGGGCACCTTAGTGACTCTGTCAGTTAAGCACCCAACTCTTGGTTTCATCTGGGGTGATGATCTCACAGTAGTGTGATCTATAGCCCTGCATTGGGCTGCCTACTTAGCAGGGAGTCTGCTTCTTCTCTCCCTCACCTTCTTCCCCTCTTCTGCTCGTACTCTTTCACTCTCTCTTTAAAATAAATCCATCTTGGGGCACCTGGTGGCTCAGTTGGTTAAGCGACTGCCTTCAGCCCAGGTCATGATCCTGGAGTCCCAGGATCGAGTCCCAAGTCGGCCTCCCTGCTCAGCAGGGAGGCTGCTTCTCCCTCTGACCCTACCCCCTCTCATGCTCTCTCTCTGTCGAATAAATAAATAAAATCTTACCAAAAAATAAAATAAATCTTAAAAAAAAAAAAATCTGACCCCAGATTAGGGAAAGGAGGCAGGAACACTGGGGCTCTGGCACTAGATCGTGAGTGAGCCTGAGGAAGCCAGGTTGAGGCATTGCAGGAGTCGATGAGTGTTAAGTGGAAGGATGACTGGGCTGACCCAACTCCCTTTGCAGCTGCCCTTGTGCTGGAGAACTTTAGGACAGGTTAGGAAAGCAGCTAGAGACCAACCAGCGGTCCTCTAGGCTCTCCCTCTATGTCCAACAACACTTTCTACAAAATTAACATTAATCAGTGATGATGAACTATAGCTTCAACATAACTAATGACTTGCAGTGAGTAGTTCTTAAAGCATATTTACATATTAGCTCGTTTAATCCTCATAACAATTCTGTGAAATGTTTTTATTTTCATTTTACAGAGGAGAAACCTTGGATTCAGACAGTCCAATTTATGCATCTAGTAAGAGTCAGGATTCAAACCCAGGTCACCTAACTCTTAGCCTTTCCACCACTTCTCAGTGGCCTCTAAGAATTTAGAAAAAAAAGAAAATCAATTCTGACTTTTACTTAAGTCCACAGTTTACACATGAATATATTTTGCTGTTTAAAAATTCAAATAATACCAAAAAAAGGCTAAAATCACCCTCCTCCTTCATCCCCACCCCTTATCCAACTCTCCCCCTGCAGTGGTAACTTCTATTAATAGTTGGTAGGTGTTCCATGAGAGCTTTGTTCTTATATCTGTATGTGTTTATATGTGTATAACATATAATTTGTTATATGTGATATACGTGCTCTCTAACACGAATGTGATCTTATTACACATATTGCTCTGAAGTGTTGATTTTTTTTTTTTACTTGGCTATATGTTTTAGACCTCTCTGTCAATGCATTTATATGGCATTCTCTTTAGCTACTGTAGAGAATTTTTAAAGGATTTCAGGTAATTCTGTCTATGGATGATTTACACTAAAAAATAGAATTGTCATTTTATTTTTATTTATTTATTTTCTTTTTAGTAGGCTCCACACCCAATGTGGGGCTTAAACTCATGACCCCTGAATTTAAGAGTCATAGGCTCTGCTGACTAAGCCAGCTAGGTGCCCCCCAAAATAGAATGTTTAAAAGCATATTAACAGACCTGGCCTGATACTTTGTTGCTAATTTAAATGAAAGGGAAAACCAGAGCAGTAAGAAAATAAAGAGCACATGAAAGCCATAACCTGCAAGTAATTTTCTAAATTTATTAATTCAATCTTCCAAATCAGGTGGCACTCAACAGAAAAGAGAAAACGTCAGCCTCCAACACCCCTGGCTGGGTCCCAGAGATAAGACCAGACAGATTCCCCAGGGCTCAGATGGCTGCTCTTCGGAGCCAGCTCCTCCCCAGGGGGGCCGGCCCTCCTCGGAGCCTGAGCCTGAGCACCGCAGCCGGCTCAACACAGGGGCGCCCCTGCTCCTCCAACATGTGCAGGCGTTACTGATCAAGCGGTTCCACCACACTGTGCGCAGCCACAAGGACTTCCTGGCCCAGGTATTACTGTCGGTCCTTGCCTGCGCTTGGCTGCCTGCCCTCTCCTGACCTTCCCTCCTCTCCTGGGCTTTCTCCTGTTGGAGCTTCAAACAGGGATGGGCACTTTCTTTAGGTCTTGTCGGCTTTGCTTGCTCCTTGCCACCTTGATTTCAATTCTTAGTAACATAAAGATTCTTCGTGTTTGGCCTGCTTAGAGAAAATAATAGTGAATATATATAAAGACTGTTTTCATTTCTACAGTGAAGGATAAAGTCATATTTGCATTCATTTTTGCTATGACCCTACATGACCCTACATATCAACGTCATTGGCCTTCTTTTTTCTTTTTACTCTCTTCTTAAATTAACTTCTTAATTTTAACTCCAGTATTATTAACCCACAGTGTTATATTAGTTTCAGGTGTACAATACGGGGAGTGATTTCTGCAGTTCTGTATGTGACTCAGTGCTCATCATGACCAGCACACTCCTCTGTTTCACTCCCCACTTTGGTAACCATCACCTTGTTCTTATAGTTAAGAATCTGTTTCTTGGTTTGTCTCTTTCTCTCTTTTTCTTCCCTTGGCTCAGTTGTTTTGTTTCTTAAATTCCACATATGAGTGAAATCATATGGTATTTGTCTTTTACTTATTTCACTTAGCATAATACTCTTTAGCTCCATCCATGTCATTGCAAATGGCAAGATATCATTCTTTTTTATGACTGAGTAATATTCTATTATATATGTCTCATGTCTTCTTTATCCATTCATCTACCCTTGGACACTTGGGCAACTTCCATAGTTTGGATATTGTAAATAATACTGCACTAAATACAGGGGGACATGTGTCCCTTTAAATTAGTGTTTTTGTATTTTGGGGGTAAATATACAGTTCTGCAATTACTGGATCATAGGATAGTTCTATTTTTATTTTTTTTTAAGGAATCTCCAGACTGTTTTCCATAGACGCTGCACCAGTTTGCATCCCCACCAAGGACTCCTTTTCCTCTACATCCTTGCCAACACCTGTTTCTTGTGTTTTTGATTGTAGCCATCTGACAGGTATGAGGTGATATCTCACTGGGGTTTTGATTTGCATTTCTCTGATGATGAGTGCTGTTGAGCATCTTTTCATGTGTCTGTTGGCCATCTGTCTTCTTTGGAGAAATGTCTTTCCTGTCTTCCACCCATTTTTAAATTGAATTACTTGTTTTGGGGGTGTTGAGTTGTACCAGTTCTTTATATATTTTGAATTCTAACCTCTATCAGATATGTCACTTGCAAATATCTTCTCCCACTCCGTAGGTTACCTTTTAGTTTTGTTGATTACTTCCTTTGCTGTGTAAAAGCATTTTATTCTGATGTAGGTTCAATAGTTCTTTATTTTTGTTTTTATCTCCCTTACTTCAGGAGACATAACTAGAAAAATGTTGCTATGGCCAATGTCAGAGAAATTACTTCCTGTGCTCTCTTCTAGGATTTTTATGGTGTCAGTTCCCACATTTAGGTGTCTTATCCATTTTGAGTTATATCTGTGCATGGTGTAAAAAAGTGGTCCACTGTCATTCTTTTGCATGTAGCAGTATAGTTTTCCTAGCACCATTTTTTGAAGAGACTGTCTCTTTCCCACGGCTTATTCTTTCCTCTTTTGTCAAAGATTAATTGAGGGTTTATTTCTGGGCTCTCCATTGTGGTCTAATGATTTATTTTTCTGTTTTTGTGACAGTACCGTACTGTTTTGATTACTACAGTTTTGTAACATAACTTAAAGTCTGGAATTGTGATGCCTGCAGTTTTGTTTTTCTTTTTCAAAATTGCTTTGGCTATTCATGGTCTTTTGTGGTTCCATACAAATTTTAGGATTGTTTGTTCTAGCTCTGTGAAAAATGCTGTTGGTATTTTGATAGGAATTGCATTCAACCTATAGATAGTTTTTGGCACTCTTTTTTAAAAAATATTTTTTAATTTTTTTAAATTTTTTTTATTCAGATGCAGAAACCAACAGACACAGTTCACTTCTGGCTGAACATTGATTGGCTACCTCAATGCTCAGTGTTGGCCTACTTCATTCATTCTTCAGTGGCTGCCAGAACAGTCTGTTTTCTCCTTTGCATGTCTTCTCTTATAATGTTCCCCAGAAAACTGACCTTCTGCAAGATAAATGCTTAGAAGAATGAGAGTGTGTGTGTTGTTGGGGGGGTTGTCTTTTGGCATACCACAGCTCACATTGCCGTGTTTATTTTCCGACAGATTGTCCTTCCAGCCACTTTTGTGTTTTTGGCTCTGATGCTTTCCCTCGTCGTCCCTCCCTTTGGTGAATATCCGGCTTTGACCCTTCACCCCTGGATGTATGGGCAGCAGTACACGTTCTTCAGGTCTGTAGACTCATCCCTAAAAGTTATCATTCACCCCATGGGTTGTGGGGCTCTCAGGTCAGCCTGCTTGGAGGGACCTTCCCCTTTCCACAGCAACCAATGTGGTAGGGGGCCTGGACTGCCCTCCAAAAGGAAGTTAATGTACCTGTCACTTGGGAAGAGTGACCCCAAGTGGACAACGGGGACTGCCAGGTGTAAGGAAAGAAAAAGTAAAGGTTGGATGAGTAGGTCGAACTCCATCCTTTTGAGGCGCAGCCATGATACGACAGCAGATCGCCAGGACTGTGGGAGCAGCACCCTCCCTTCCCAGCCCCCTACAGCCACCCTAGGCAGCGTTCTGTGGCTTGCATTCATGCCCAGCATGGAGCCGCTGTTCCGTGCACGTCTGTCAAGTTGCATGTTAGCTGCTTTGTCCCTTTGTCCCAGTCATGCATCTGTCAAGTGAGCCCCTCTCACTCTGTCTAGTTTGGACCAGCCAGGCAGTGAGCAGCTGGCAGCACTTGCAGACATCCTCCTGAACAAGCCGGGCTTTGGCAACCGCTGCCTGAAGGAAGAGTGGCTTCCGTAAGTCCCTGCGAGCCCCTGTCCTCCCATCAACGACTGCCCCAGGGGAGCCCTGAGGGTGGGGTCCCAGGCTGGCAGGTCAGGAGAGGTCCCATCTCCATCCTGCTCTCTGTTACACAGGTGCTTCCTCATCCCTGACCTTCACCCACCTCTCCTTCAACACCCAGTGCAAGGGTGTCTCCACCTCTTAGGAATCCCCTGCATCACTGGGCAGCTCTGTATTTCTAGAACTCCCAATATAGAAAGTTCCGTACTAAGTTGACATATGCTTCCCACAGTGTATTTGAAAGGAATCTGAACAGGGAAAGGAGGGAGATGGGGGATGTGCAATTGTTTAACTGGACCTAGAATGGCATTAATTACATAACTTTCAATTGCTGTAAGTACAGAGACGAGAGTTACAGAGGACAATTGAAGTCCAAGAATCCTTAAATTTCAGTATAATTGTAATGGCTTCTCTCATTCCGTAGTTTTCAGAGCTGTAGGTAAGGACCCAAACAGACACAGCTCCAGCTCCTCTTTTATTTGTTCTGTTTCTCAACAGCTAGAGGTACCAGGAGGAAGAAGGGAGATAAAACAGTCCACAAAGTAGATAGTTATTGCCCAGCCCCACGCCTAGTCAATCAACAAAATTCTGGTCTTGAGTTTTTTTGAGCAGAAACTAACTTCCAAGAATAGAAGAAGAAAATATGTGGGTCTGCAGAGATAGAGGAAAGGCTAAGGAGAAGGTTGGGCACTATTTCTCATTTTTAGGGATTTTTATCAACTGGAGCTACTTGTGAAATATTTTCTTGCCTTCCATGAGGGAGTACCCCTGTGTCAATTCAACCCCCTGGAAGACTCCTTCTGTGTCCCCGAACATCACCCACCTGTTCCAGAAGCAGAAATGGACGCCAGAGGACCCCTCGCCCTCCTGCATGTGCAGCACCAGAGAGAAGCTCACCATGCTCCCTGAGTGCCCTGAGGGCGCAGGGGGGCTCCCACCCCCTCAGGTACCTCGACCCTCCATGGGAAGCCAGTGGCCCCGAGTCTGCCCATGACAGCAGGGATTGGGGAAAATGCACTGTGCCTCCTGAGTTTCTAGCTGACTAACATTTCAAACTGAGAGCTGAGGGAGGACCCAGAGGAGTCCTCAGGTCCTCTCAGAGGGGCATGCTTAAAGGCACTGTCTCAACTAGTTACTCCATTTTCCACCAGGCACTCCCTCTTCAGTCTAATAAAAATAAATAAATAAATAAATAAATAAATTTTTAAAAAGCAAGTTTAAACATTAAAAAATATACTAGTCAGGTTGCCTGGGTGGCTCAGGTCATGATCCCAGGATCCTAGGATCAAGTCTTGCATTGGACTCCCTGCTCAGCGAGGAACCTGCTTCTCCCTCTGCCAGCCACTCCCCCTGCTAGTGCTTTCTCTCTCTCTGACAAATAAATAAAATCTTTTTTTTAAAGCATTAAAAAAAGAAAAAATATATGCAAGTCATGTATGCTTGTTACAGAAAAATTAGAAAATATGGTTAAGTCTGAAGAAAAGAAATCATCCTATAATTGGAAATAACCAATAATATTTGCTTTTTATCTATACAGGCTTATATTCAAAACACTGTTTTGAAACCTGCTGTTTTCACTTAGAAACATATCATGAACATATGTTCATGTTAATAAATACATACACATCATCACTTTTAATCTCTGCATACTGTCCCACTGTTTCATTTAATTTGTTTAACCTCTCATCAAACATGTGAGTTTTCAGTATTTTCCATTTTAAACAATGTAGTGTCCCTTCAAATGCATATGTATTTGCACACTTGTTAACAACCTAATTAAGACATTTGGCACATGCTGTGTAACCAACATGCATACGCTGCTTGCTTGCATACATGTGCGTGTGCACACACACACAAACATAGCCAGTTACCTACATTTGTCTCTGCGCAGCATCCTCTTTTGGTAGTTCTTTTTATTTAAGATTTTATTTATTAATTTGAGAAAGAGAGGGAGGGAGAGAGAGATCACGAGCAGGCAGAGAGAGAGGTAGAAGCAGAATCCCCACTGAGCAGGGAGCCCAATGTGGGGCTCAATCCCAGGATGCTGGGATCACGACTTAGCCGAAGACAGCCGCTTAACTGACTAAGCCACCCAGATGCCCTCTTTTGGGAGTTCTGAACTCCTTGATGTTTCACCCCAGTGAGCCTCTCCCAGGGGCATCAGAGATAGTGAAAGGGGTCAGAGAAGTCTTCCTCTGTCTTCAGTTGCTAACAAGCCTCCCAGCTGACTGGCATGGAACTGGGTCTTGTGTGGCCTTCTCTAATGATCTGCCAGTGAATGAACGATTCCCTGATAATCAGCGTGTCCTAGTGGGAAGAGCACCAGCATTGGTGTCAGAGAGCCCCAGGCTAGTTACTTGGCCTCTCTAAGCCTTCATTTCCTCATTTATAAGTTAAAGATAACTACTTATTTCATAGTGTTATCATGAGAAATCAATGAAATAATGTGGGTAAAGGAACTATATTATTTAGAAGTATATTCAGCTCAAATGAAGACAACTTCAAACTGACCGAAGACAACCTCAAACAGACCGTGGATAAAATAAGACACAGTTTGTATCCCTCTCAAGTGAAAGTTCATGCAGGCAGTCTGTCACATTGTGTTTTGTTGCTTCTCCCTGGTAATCACGCCTTAGCCTCATTGGCCAATCTGGCAGAATCTACTTTCCTGGTAGCGGAACAGAAGAAATAGAAGACAAAGAGAGTGCAAAGTATACTGATGCTCTATCTTTTAAGGAAGATTTCCAGAAGCTACCACTTTGCACTTTCTCTTATACACGATTAGCCAGAACTAAACATCAAGAAAGACTGGAAACTCTGTAGTCTTTATTCTGGGAGGCCTTGAACCCAATTAAAAAAAAAAAAAAAAAGTCCGTTACTATGGCATACCCAGAAGGGCAGAGCACATAATGGGGGACAACTAAATTTTGCCATAGCATCAGTCACAGCTGCTGGCCTATAAGTGAGTCTGTGTTTGTGAGCATCCTCCTATCTTTCTCTTTTTTTATTTGCTAAAAGCATATACCTTTATATTTCTCAAGCAGTACGTTTTCTCTTTGAATCACAATTCAGCTACTGCAGCATCACAGAGATCTCAGAAGAGGGAATCAGGGAGCTTGTTCCAATTCTCTGTACCCCAAGAGGAAGCTTTGCTTCTTCTGGGATGACTGAGGGAACCTCGGCTGCTTCTGTTCAGATACATCAGGCAGTGGGACACAGCACAAGAGTCCTTGGCTGGGAACACAGGGGAGGAAGGCGAAGCAGAGCTATGTGGAAATTCGTTTCCTCAGTGGATCCTACCTTCAAGACTTCCTGCCTAGCTTAGGAACTTTTCTTTTCAATAATTAGTCCTTAGTTCCTGGTGGGAAAATTTAACAGATCTCCATAGCCAGAGTCATAGAAAAAGGCAAGCCAGTCCTGTGATTCTGGGTTTTTTTTTTTTGTTTGTTTTGTTTTTTTTCTTAATCACTCCTGCTTTTCCTCACTATCACTGATGCTTCTCTTGGGAGCAAAGTTGAATCTCAGGCATCAGCTCAGGAGGTGCTGTGTGTATTTGTGTGTCTTTTACACACACACATACATGCATGCTCACAGTTAGCCCCACTCACCCCACTCATTCAAACACACTCTCCTATTCAGCCTGGAATAAAGCCAAAGCGTATGGGC
Organism: Neogale vison; assembly: GCF_020171115.1. Taxonomy (NCBI): domain Eukaryota; kingdom Metazoa; phylum Chordata; class Mammalia; order Carnivora; family Mustelidae; genus Neogale; species Neogale vison. The sequence goes on along the minus strand of NC_058092.1, from coordinate 80,358,374 downwards.
TTCCCTCAGAGCTAGTAAATTGTACACATCAGAAAAATGGGGGTGGTGTTGCAGTCTTCCCTAGGGTTCCTTCCTGTCCTAACAGTCTTTGAATGGTGGCAGGTCCTGATGTGGAACTGCTCCATTCCTGACTTCTAGAATACACAGAGATCAAGCTGTAGGAGTCTTTTATTTGGTAGAATTTTTAGAAAATAATTTATCACAAATTACCAGACACCAGCAACTCTCCCAGCCTAGTTTCTACCAGGGTAGCATGGCAGGTCCCCGGTGCCATTCTTAGCTTAAGAAGCAAGTGATAGAGTGAAAAGAGCAGGGCTAGGGAGACAGACCAATGTAGGTTCAAATCCTAGCTCCATCCTAGCTCAAATCCTAGCTCAACCCCAGGTCACTTCTGTGACCTGGTGCAAGTTAGCTGAGCTCTTTCGACCTCGGTTTCTCCGACTGTAAATTAAAGCAACAGTTTTTCCCTAAGAGTATAATGATTAAGGGAGACAATGAATATAGAGCATTTAACAAAGCGCCTGACACACAGTAAGCATTCAGTAGATGCTAGTTCTCCTAGCATTGGAGGAACCAAGTGAAGAAAGTAAATTGAAGAGAAATAAAATGGGAAAGGGGTGGAGGAGGCAGAAAGTGTATAAGAACAAAAAAAATGGTATGTGATGGTATGTGTGATGTGTTTTTAATTTCACCAGAAATACCCTTAGCTACTCTGAGTTGTGCCCTTGACACCCGAGGTTCTTGACTGACCAGAACTGCACCAACACTGCGTAGACCCAAATTTAAAGTAATACTGCCACCTGGTGGCCGAACTCATGTGCTTTTTGAATCTTGCAAAGGTGAAACCAGCTTCCAGTTCCAGATCTGTTTTAAAGGCAATCTGTAAATTGTAAGGGACTGCCTGAATTCCTTCATCCCTGTCACAAATTTATTGTTTCACCTACATTCCAGGTACATTCCAGGTACTAGAAAGTTCCTGCTCTCTTAGAATTGATATCACACAGAGAGGTAACAGATTAAAAACAAGGAAGCGGATGAATTGGAAGGAGAATGTGAGATAGAGATGCAGATGAGAAGATATTGCAGCAATAGGTTATGATAGAGAGTGACTAGAAATAGAAAATACTTCCCTGAGGAGTAAAATGTAGGCCGATAACTTGAATGATGATGAACTATCTATGCGGAGTTGTCTGGGCAGAGCAATGCAGGCAGAGGGCACGGCCAAGTGCAGAGCTCTCTCAGGAATGAGGGGTATACAGTGGAGAAGCAAAGAGAACAGGTGAGGAGGGTGAAGAGTAAGGGGAGTGGTGGCCAAAGGGCTCAGAGAGTAGGGCAGGTCCAGACTGTGACCGTATCAGCCTTGATGATGATCCTCAGAGGAACCTAGGGTTTATTGGAATGGGGAAACCAAGGACTGGGGTATTCTGATCTACATTTTTAAAGCTCAGTCTGGCTGCTGGGTGGAAAATGGATTTTAGAGGGCCAGGGCAGAATAAGGGAGGCCAGTCTGAAAGTTTCTATCGACGTCCAGGTGAGGTCCGAGTGGAAGCTTGGACTAAAGTGGTATTCTGGAACTGGAGCAGTGGGAATGGAATGGAGATTCACTTTGGAGTTGCAACTATCCTATCTTGTCAATGGATTGGAGAAAAGAGAGGGATCCAAGATGGCTCCACATCTTTAATGTGGGAATTAGGGATATGCCAGTGCTTTATGTAGTGTCTTCCCAGCAGCTGAGTCCATAAATAATTTTTAGAGAACAAGCCACAGATTCCAAGGTGACTAACATAGATGTCTCATTGCCTCAGAGAATACAGCGCAGCACTGAAGTTCTACAAGACCTTACGAACAGGAACATCTCTGACTTCTTGGTAAAAACATATCCTTCTCTTATACGAAGCAGGTAAGAAGAGATTCTTTCATAATTTACAAGCTGGCTCCCTGTAGAAAGTACTAACTAGAGACAGAAGATAATTTATTCTCACAGCTTATTGACAATCAGGGCAGTGAAATTTTATTTTTCCTGATTTACCCGAAAAAGCAATTGAGACATACATAAGTAAAAATGCAACTTAAAATTAGTTTTGCTGTCATTTTTCATTTTATCGAGGCCAAGTAATTTTAAGTCTAATCCATGCACCATTAAAAATAAAATTAAAAAGCCCACAATGCACCCAGTAATGCAGCCTCATGTTTTAACTAGTCAGAATGAGAGACAACATTTTGAGGGGAGAGTAAAGGAGAAAAAAGAGAGAAAAGGAGAGAAGCAAGGGAGAAAGGAACAAATCCGACCAACATAGAAAAAAAGCAGTGTGGGATGGCAGCCTGAGAGGAAGGCCACAGGTTGGCCAAGTTTGGGTCACCTTGTGGCACCCTAGCTATAAACCCTCCTCTGGGTCCTTGCCCTTCAGTGTGCCCCTGAGTTCCTCTGTGAGTGCCCCCTTTTGTCAGCTCTGCCGCTGCTCCTCTCTGGCCCCAGCGGGGAATGGGCAGTGTCAGCAACCGCTGTCAGAGCTTGACAAGAGCATGCTCTAGAAAGGGAGCCTTGGGGAACCCTGATTCAGTCCCCGTGTGCTCTGGGGCCTCATAATAAAACACATACTATCTAATTGTCATAATCCTTTCAGTTGCCTTCTCTGCCAGGCCCTGAACAAAGGCTAAGCCAACTCGGTTAACTAGAACACGCTGCCAGTGGGGAGAGCTGCTGCTGAGAAGGCAGTGCCAAGCCAGCACGAGCAAAATGAAAAAACACCATCCAAGCACAAGAATAAGAGCAGTGTGCATAGTATTTACTCAATAATGCAATAAAACCACAACCATCCCAAACTTTGCTCTCAGCAGTAAATTTGCAATATGGAATTCTGTGCTTGATGACAGTGATCGCTGACAGAGCCTGAACTGTGAGGTCTAGAATTGGCATCTGCTCATTACTTGTCATTTTACCCCCGACTGGCTAGAAGCCAGTGTCTTAACTTTGGGCTTGGACTAAGTCAGCACTTCTCCCCAGTGTACAGGTGATTGATATTAGAGTCTTGTTTGTGCAGGGTGGGAGATAGGAGGGCTGCAGCCTTCTCTCCACACCGATATAGTGGTGGCCCCATTTTCTGGGTCCAGATCGTCTGACAAAAGACCTGACCACAGGACCACCCAGAAAGCCCAGAATGCAGATATGACTTGGAGCACAGTCCTTCCTCTGCATGTGCACTTGGGCTCCGCCTCTGGGCCTGGAGGCTTCCCCCTTGTTTGGATACCAGGAAATGCAATACTGCCCCCCACCCCACGCTAGACGGAGCGGCCCCAGTGAGTGTTTGGAAAGAAAGTTAACACTACCGCCTTCCTTAAGAGACTCATTGTATAATTTGTTTTGGCTTTTAGTTTGAAGAGCAAATTCTGGGTCAACGAACAGAGGTAAGAAACTACTTTTGTAAGAAATTAAAATCTTAGATTGATCCATTTAAAATAACTGCACATTAAAAAAAAAACCACACCTGGAGCCACACGGGCTGTTCAATACGTACTCAGGAAATCGCAAATCATGTCCTGAAGGCTATGTGGCTAAGCAGTAGATCTCCTTGGAGAATATATAGGGGAGGTGGTGTTCCCTTAAGAGGTGTTCCAGAGCATTCCCACTCGGAGGGGGTTCTAAAACCTCACAAGGGTAACAGTGGAGAACTGCAGTGACAGGACCTGTAACCTAAGCCCTGCCACTCTGTGGCCCATCCCTCTTGAGCCTCAGGAGTCCAGCCCAGCCCCAGACTCACCCCATTCCTGGGGCATTCTCGAATCTCAAGTGGTTTCAGAGGCTTGGAGGAATATTCTAAGAGTGAGCTGACCTCCCATAGTCCCTCAGCAATAGGGCCTCTAGAATGAATGCAGAGCTGATATTAACCTGATTTCCTAGGTGGATTTTAAACCATGAAATGGAAATCCAGCCTTTAGAATTGCTCCCTAGAGGGAAATGTGGGGCCTCAGTTGAAGCAGAAATGGGGGGGTGGAGCAGTTTGAGTCCCTGAGAAATAAAGTTCCCCTCCTCTGTCTTACCTAAGCAGCAGATTAATTTTATTCTGTCAAGGAGTTTGGCTTTTATCCTGCCACTGCAGGGCTTTACACCCAAGAGTGATGGGCCCAGATTGGTGTCTGAGAATGATCACTTCAGACTGCCAAGCAGTGTGAAAGATGGGTGAGAGCAGGAGAGATCCAACACTAGGACCCCTGTTCAGGTTCCAACAGCGGAGTTAGGGCAGGAGATCTGCAAAGCACAGGAGTGGCACCAAAAAAGAACCCTTGATTGGGGTGTAGGTAGAGTCAGGGAAGACCTCAGAAAGAAGATGACATAAGACAGATGAGCCCGAGCAGGCCAGGTGCTCAAAAAAGGGCAAGGCACTCCTGGGAAGCTAGCAGCCCCACATTGGCAGAGATGCCAAGGCAGCCTGGACCAGCGGGGGCTCTGGAAGTGATCTGATGTGGCTGGCTTATGCTGCTTGAGGGAAGGCATGAGAGGGGTGACGTTGGAGAAGGGGGCAAAGACCAAACTCAGTAAAGATTGGGACTTACCCTGGAGGCAACCAGAAGGCATTGATAGTTGGTTTGTAAAGTGGAGCTGTGTTGCTGACTAGTCCGGACAATTCTCCCAAAGTACACACTGCCCTGCAGAACCCAAGAGAGCTTTCAACAGGTATGAAGCACCACAAGCATGGTTCGTGGCCCCGACTTGAGGACTTCTTGTTCCCTTGTCAGGTACGGAGGAATTTCCATTGGAGGAAAGCTCCCAGTTCTTCCCATCACTGGGGAAGCCCTTGTTGAATTTTTAAGCCACCTTGGCCAGATGATGAATGTGAGCGGGGTATGTAAACAGCCTGGAGATTTGGATAGAACTTCTGATGTGCTGGTTATCATGAAACAAATAATCATGAGTGTTAAGTGGAGAAAAAACCCCTTGTGCTGTTTTCTAGGGCCCTATCACCAGAGAGGCCTCTAAAGAAATGCCTGCTTTCCTTAAACATCTAGAAACTGAAGACAACATTAAGGTACTGGTCCTGCAACCTGCCCTAGAGCTAAAAATTCACGTGAGCTAGTTATTTTAGTTTTATTTCTCCAGCTTAATTACATTCCATCCCTCCTCCTGTTGAAATCTAGCCTGGAATGTCTTCCAGCTGCCAAACCTTTCCTCCTCCTCCTCACATTCTTTCTCCTGAAGCTCATTTTTTCTTTAAACAGCTGTAGCACAGCCTCACAAAGCCCATCTCTGCTCTGTAGGTGTGGTTTAACAACAAGGGCTGGCATGCCCTGGTGAGCTTTCTCAATGTGGCCCACAACGCCATCTTACGGACCAGCCTGCACAAGGACAAGAACCCCGAGGAGTATGGCATCACCGTCATCAGCCAGCCCCTGAACCTGACCAAGGAACAGCTCTCAGAGATCACAGTGTAAGCTGCCGTGGCCCCCAGCCTCCCAGCTTGCCCGTAGCCCTCTCCCCTCTTGAGACGCCCCCAAGAGGATTCTCCCTAATGTGAGCTGCTGGGCAGGATGGCAAGGTTGTTAAATCAGGCACACACGAACATGAGACTTTCAAGGGCCTCATGTACCAAACGGCTTGGCCATTTTTTCTCTTCATATTTATTTGGAAAGTAAGCATAGATTTGGTTCTCTTCCCTTTTGGCTCTTAATACCAAGTTCCTACTGGAGCTTGCACAAATATTCTCCTTACCAGTTTGCAAAGCGACTGCCGGGAACTAGGAAAGTGGAGCCAATCTTTCATCTCCTGGAATAATCATCTTAGATTCCAGGAATTTCCCTCAGATGGCCAGGCTTTCACGACGTCGACAGATTCTTGCCTTCCTCAAGCTTGGGTTTTCACTGCATAGCTTCAGGCAATGCAAGATGCCAGTCCCAGGCAATCTGTAGTATGTGTGCGCCATTCGGGGCCTGTATTCAGTGGGGAGGGCTTCGTGAGTGCAAACTTCTGGGAGACTGCGAGGGTCCTCATGTTCCTATTCCAGTGTATTCAGTGCCCTCAACACTCGCCCCAAATGTTCCGTGTCATTGGCTAAAACTTGGGCCCTGGTCCCCTGGGGCCTTCCTTCGGACACCTTCTGAGGCCCTCACCTGAGGAAGAATAGTCTATCCTATGCCAGTCCTCACTCAGCCGAGGTTTCTGCATCTGCAGCCCAGCCTCTTGAATCTGAAATAAAAAATAAGTCTTCTGTGGTTATAAAAACATAACATAAAAATACATAAAAGAGTATATGATTGTTAAATAAAGTGTATAGAACAGAGTTTTTAAAAACTTATTTTCTACAATCCTCCACACACAGTTTAGGGTCTTGCCTCTAAACATTTTGTGTTTTCTTCCGGTTATTTATGCTCTCCTTCCTGCATGTGTGGATTGTGCCCTTTGTAATTTCAGCAGGGCTGTGCCTGACACACGCGGTGCCTCATGGGAATTAGTAGGAAGTGCTCCGCTCTCTGTGCAGGCACTGTCCCGGGCCAGCGCCCCGCTCCTATGTGACGTGCAGGTGGGACTCAGCCAACCTGCCGCCTTAGCCACACGCTTTCTCAGAGATACAGGAGAGAGTGAAGAGAGCCAAGCTCCTATATGACTGGCCAGTTCTCTTTTCACTTAAATTTACATTATGAATATTTCCCCATGTTGCAATATGTTTCTTGAAAGTGTGATTGAACAGGATTTCGCAGACCATATTGTTGTCTAAACAGAAAACCCAGGACTTATCTACAGACAAATTATGAGAAGTAATAAGAACATTGAGATTAATATAAGAATCCATTTCTGTATACCAACAAATAATTAGAAAAGGTAACAAAATTTGTTTAGATTATTATATTAACATGAAAAATGTTTGATATTAACATTAATATTAGTATTCAGTAGTATCATGGAATAGGAAACCCACAGATATCCACGTAACCTTGACCCAGTTTGACTAGCACAACTGAGTGAAGAAACAAGCTTCCAGGGGATTCTGGAGGCGATTTCCTGGAGTTGGGTAAGGCTAACTGAGCCTGAGCCTAACTTTGTCCTTCTCCAGCTTCTGCTCCTCCTTCCCCTCTCTCTCACCGTGTCTCTCATCCTCCTGCAGGCTGACCACTTCGGTGGATGCTATGGTTGCCATCTGTGTGATTTTTGCCATGTCCTTCGTCCCAGCCAGCTTTGTCCTTTATTTGATCCAGGAGAGGGTAAACAAAGCTAAGCACCTCCAGTTTGTCAGCGGAGTGAGCCCCACCACCTACTGGCTGACCAATTTCCTCTGGGACATTGTAAGTGTCAGGTCATTGCTTCCGTGGGCCCACGGTGGGGAGGTATTTGTCTGGTCCGACTGAGGGGACCTAGTAGGGTGGGCTGTTGCCAGGTGCTGTGATGAGGGCCTTGTGTGTTCGCTGTTTCTTGGAAAGGCACAGAATTAGGAGCCCCAAGCCAAGGAAGGATGTGGGGCCCAACTTAACAGCTACTGAGTTGGGGCTTTGCTTGCCCTGCCCCAAGGGACCTTCTGACCCAGTGAATAATTAGTGAGCTTCAGACATGAGGATGCCTTTCCCGGGAATAATCTGGGACTGAAGAGGTAGTATCGAGAGCTCCTTCATCCTGCATTCTCTTCTTACATCCTGATCCACCCCTTAAGGGGGAAGGATGGAACTTCTCCTGAGGTAGAGTCACTGAATAAATATAGGACATCAGTTAAATCTAAATTTCAGATAAAATAATGATTTTAGTATAAGTATATCCCATCTGCTAAATACTGTATGCATACATACTTTTAATAAAAAAACGAATCAGTTGTTTATCTGAAATTCAAATATAAATGAGCAATCCTACATTTTTATTGGCTAAATCTGGCAACCCTACCCAGTGGCCTTACTTTGCTTTCCCAAAGAAACCAGACCTCCACCAAATCAGATTAGCCACCACTTTAGGGAATATAAGAAAAAATTATTTATCAAGTCAATAGCAGACTGCCACCTCTCTCACAACCAGGATTATTGGGGGCAGGAAGGAGTTAGGATGAGTTATCTTATGACAGACCACAGGGTCAAAATAAATTGGCAGCAAAGCCTTAATTATAATGTAGCAGGGGTCATTATGACATCAACTCCAGTGTTTTCTGGACACTGTGGCTAACAAGATCCTTTGTTTTATCCCAGCATTCTAAGATTAACGTGAGTCTCCGTTTCATGTTATGTTAAGAGATATCATGGTGGAAACCAACACAAACAACTTTTTCACAGTGGTTTTGAATAATGATGACAAATACTAGGGCTTATAAACACACGGTTTCTTTGATCTTAGCTTCCTAACCACAGTCATCACTGAATAATACAAAACCAGAAACCGTCAATAACAACTAAATTCGTTCTTCTCTATCCTATCTACCTGAGAAAACACTTACAAACGCACAGGGAGGAGTCAGAATCCTGAGGCCTCACTTTGGATAAGAATATTAAGCATGAAAGTGCTGGGTTTTGCATTCTACTTTTTTTTTTTTTTAATAAAGATGAGGATTGTAGAATTTGTACTTTGGGTGGACCCATGCATGTGCCTAGCTACAGAGATCTCTGAGCCTGAGCAGAAACGTGCATAGAAGTCTAGACTGGGTGTCTGGTGGGAGGTAATGCTAGCCACTGTGGCTGCCCACCTCTCCCTATCTGTCCTAATGTCTTTAGGACTGAATTGTATAGGAAGGGAAGAAAAGGGATAAAGTGATAAAAGGCCTCATGAAATTCAACTATTTGTTCAATAGTTCAAATAGTTCAACTCTTTGAACTTCATGAGGCCAAGACTAAATATTTTGAGGTTTTCTGTGTTCAAGAGACATGCTTAGAAAGTAGAATCAGTAGGACTTCATGACCACTTACAAAGAGAAAAGAGAAATCAGGTGGATTTTTAGAACTCATTCTCTCAAAGATAGAGACTGAAGCTTCCCTGCACTGGGAGGTGGGAGTGGGGAGTAGTAGGAGGCCTAGGGACAACTTAATGTGTGTTGGCTGACCAAGAACTGTTTAGACAACTACAGTCAGAATCCCAGACCATTATAAGTGCTGGAGGAGCCTGCCCCCCCCCATTTTATGGAACAGGAGACAGAGAAGAACACTTCCTGAGAAGTTAAGTGTCTCGTTCTCCTCTTCTCTCTTCGAGATGAATTACGCTGTGAGCGCTGCTCTGGTGGTGGGAATCTTCATCGGGTTTCAGAAGAAAGCCTACACTTCTCCAGAAAATCTCCCTGCCCTTGTTGCCCTGCTCATGCTGTATGGGTGAGTTGTTTGGGTCATTAGCTAATGCCACCCAAAGGGAAGCCAAGAGAGGTGCGTGCTCTTCTGACAGGAAACCAGGGTTTCTGGCAGCCAGGTTAGCACCCTCTGCAGGGTGTGCTGCTACCGACCAGGAATCTGTTGCAGACTCCATGCACGGAGCTGCTTCTGAGGCTCGAATGAATCTTCTTCCACTCCAGCTGGGGCCTGTCCAGGGTCTGGGAGTCCCTCATTCTCCCATCCCTCACCCGTCTCTGATTCTCATTCATCCACAGCCAACCTGTCCATCTCAGTGTCTCCTGCTGGACTGGCCAAGAGTTATTTGCTCATGGAAGACTGCAGCTGAAAGGCTGCCCCTGAGCCAGGGCCAGAGGATGACCCAGGGATTAAATCTCATAGAATCATAGAGCAGGACATGCAACTTTATACCCTGGCCTACTCCCCACTGTGTATGTACTCATGGACAAGTAATTTTCCCATCTGGGCCTCAGTTTCCTCATCTGTGAAATGGAAATAAGACACCTGGTCCTTCCTGCGAGGGCCAGTGAAGTCTTGCAGGAGTGGTGTTCTCTGTTCATCTCTCTTTGAAATAAAGAATTCAGGAGCCAGGACTGTCAGTTGTGAAGATGAACCTCCTGGGATCTCAGCTTGGCTTTGGTGATCCCAACTAGAGTGGGAAGCATTGTGGGTAGACACAGCCCCTCTGCCTGGTAAAAGGCATGTTAACAGCCACCATCTCACTTGCTCCTCACCAAACCCCAGTGAGGTAGCCAGGGAAGAAATCACTGTCTCCCTTCAAAGATGAAGAATGAAGCCCAAGGGACGGATCCGCTTTCTGGTCATCCTGAGACTCTCTCCAGGGCAGGCATGTCCCCTCATTTGGGGAAATGCATTATATCTAGTGGTACAGAGACTGCAACTCTGTCACACTGCATTGTGTCATTTCCCCTCACAGATGGGCAGTCATTCCCATGATGTACCCCGCGTCCTTCCTGTTTGATATCCCCAGCACAGCCTACGTGGCCTTGGCTTGTGCTAATCTGTTTATCGGCATCAACAGCAGTGCCATCACCTTCATCTTGGAATTATTTGAGAATAATCAGGTGAGCATGACTTCTGTGGCTTCCTTGTTGGATTACGAAAATATTAGAGAGAGTGTCTGATGGTCAAGCAGAGCCAGAAGCAAATACTGTGGCTGGGCACCCTTAGTGCATACGTGAATGTGTCTCCCTCCTTCCCTCCCTCTCCCATCCTTGCTGCTTGCCTCCTTCCCTTCACTTTCCCTCTTCTTCCTCCCTCCCTTCCTCCCTCCCTCCCCCTATTCCTTCCTTCCTTCCCTGTTTTCAGCAAGCTCATTTAACTGTATTTGTGTGCTCTGAGTCTCGTGGTTTTCTGAGCTTGTTTTGCAAGCTATAAATGACCTTTTGTGATCCCAAGCTTTTAGATTTTCTTACTCCTTCAGAGTTTCCTTGGTGACTTTGGGTGTTAGGTTTTTCTACACACACACATTCACACATACATGTGTGAGTGCATTGACGTGATTTCAAAGGAACAAAAAGGCCTACAAGGAAGTCTCCTTCCTACCCCTGACTCCCAGTCACCTGCTTTGCTTCTCCAGAGATGACCTTTCATTTCTGTTTCTTAGGTGTTCTGGCAACAAATAAACAAATGCATAAATTTTCTTTCTCCCACTTCCTTGTACATATAGTAATGGAGTAACACTATTCTATATGAAACTTAATTCTGAGGATAGGGTTAGAAATGTACGGTGCTGAGTGAATCACTTTTCTGAGCTATGAAGTACAGTTGTCCTGTGCATGCTCCCTAGATGTCTCCTGGCCCAGAAAGAGCCGGCCAGGCTAACCCCTAAAACGATGACAGCAGCTCCAGGGCTGTCTGTGCGCCCCACCCCCACAGCCAGCTGTGTCTGAGCCTGGGTTTGGCCAGCCCAGCCCGGAACACTCTCAAGCCCCAGCAGGCCTGCCAGTGGCCTCTCTAGCCTGTTCCTCCCTCACTAGGTCTTTGAGTTCAGAGGGTGCACACCAGCCAGCACATCAGCACTGCTGTCCTGCGACCCCTGTCCCCACTCCTGCCTCTGGGCCCTGCTGGGAGGACCTCAGGCAATCTCCACTCCCAACCCCATGGCCTCCTGAGTGATGCTTCCCCAGACCTTGTCAGACTTCCTGCAACAAAACCCCATTTGTCCCATGACTTGTAAAATAATGTACTATGTCACAGTCAGAGAAATGGTTGGGAAAGAACACAGACTCTGCTGATGACAGAGCCTCCTGGCATACTGAAAATGCTCCTCTTCAGAACTGTTTGTCATGGGCTCACAGCCCACTGTGTCTTAAGAGATTGTGTTACTTCAGAAAAATTAAAGAGTAAGCTCAAAACACTCTCCCTGCTGAGGGCTACACTCATCTAGCTGACATTTCTGGAGCACATCCCCTTGCCCTGCAGAAAAGCTGCTTATTTTCTTGTAAGTCCTCAGAGAGGCAGATGCTGCCAAGATTCCGCTATCCCTCAGGAGGCTCCCAGGTCCCAGAGCTGCTGTCCCCACCGAATCAAGAGGCATCAACTAGGTGAACCCCACATAATGATGGTGCAGGTGTAAACCCATGCGAGCTGCTTGTCCTACCCTGCAGGAACTCCCAGGCCAGTCTAGAAAGGACCTGTGCCCCAAGCTAGGAACCGATACGAACCGTAGTACCTGGCATTCCATAAGACAGCATGTGATAGAACAGCAAGGGAAGGAGACAGATAAAACACTGCCGATCAGAATGAGCTAAAGTGCTAGGCTACAGGGCTCAGGAGAATCCAGGCAGAGGAAATTCCGTTGAGCCTGGCCTGGAATAAGAAGGATTTTATTAGCCCATTTAATAAATAATGAGGTGCCTACTATGAGCTAATCATTGAGTAAGGAGGACCCAGCCCCTATCCTCCAAAATAATTAGGACCCAGTCCCTATCCTTCAGAGACCAGTGGCTAGCAGGGACAGCAGGCAAAGTAAGAAGTACTTAACCCTGTGACAGTGTTGTAGATACTATCAGAGAGAAGTAGGTATTTTACATAGAAATCTGAAAAGGCTTTTGAGAGAAGGGATTATTTGAGCTAGGTTTTTTTTTTTTTTAAAAAGATTCTATCTATCTATTTATTTATTTATTTGGGAAAGGGAGAGAGAATCTCAAGCAGACTTCACTCTAAGCATACAGCCTGAAGTAGGGCTCAATCTCACGACCCTGACTTCGTGATCTAAGCCAAAACCAGGGGCTGGATAGTTAATGGACTGAGCTACCCAGGCATTGCTCCAGCTAGCTTTCCAAAGTTCTGGAATCTGCCAGAGAACAGATGGGGAGAGAGCATTCTTTCCTAATAGCAATCATTAATAGAAGCTAGGGGCACAAAGGCCTAAAGGCATAAAAGCACTGTGCTGGGAGGAGGGGGAGCACTGTGCATGGAGAGGGGAGCAAGAGAGGTCATGTGAGCAAAGGTGTGTGGGCCAGAAGGAAGCCAGTTGTGCTGTAGTGGCAGGGGTGGGGGGTGCAGATTAATGGGCAGCCTCTGCCCTCTTGGGGGAGGCTCTGGCCAACACTGTTGGGCTGAAGTAGCAACCACCATCTGACCACCTGAAAACAAGTTCCCCCAGCTCAACACATACACCAGAGAGTCCCCGTCCCATTTTTCTACTGGCAACAGCCACAGACACCTAGCTGTGCTGTGGGAGCTGAGAAGCAGAGCCAGAAGACACACAGGGCCCCTCGCCCCTCTAGCACAAGCAGGGCTAAGAGCAGATGCAAGCGCCTCAGAAGCTCATCACAGCTCACAGCTGCACCATAGGAGGAAAAGCCTGGGCTGCACTCCCAGCAGCTGCTGCCTCTCCCAGGAGCAAATGCCTTGGAAGGCTGGTGTATAAGTGAGTCTTCCATGACAGCTCCCCATGCAGGCTGCCTGCCTAGTGGCCCCTCCTGTGAGTATTCCAGAACCTCCATATCTGTGTGACAGATCCTTCCTGTGGCCAGTCTGGGTGCTAGGCCCCCTCCATCTGCAGGCCTTACCCTGGTCCTGCCCAACGAGGGCCTCCAGGCCCCACCCTGCTTAGGAGGGGCAGGTAGGGTCAGTCCCCACAACTGACTGCCCTGTTTTTCTGTGTTTCAGACACTGCTCAGATTCAATGCCGTGCTGAGGAAGCTGCTCGTTATCTTCCCCCACTTCTGCCTGGGCCGGGGACTCATTGACCTGGCGCTGAGCCAGGCCGTGACGGATGTCTACGCCCGGTTTGGTGGGTGGCCTTCGAGGCCCCGGATCCTCTGCGCAGGGGCGGGCTGCCGGGGGAGTTCCTATGCCAGACCTACAGCCTGGGCTAGAGCAGGGGGACACCTGGTGGGTCTGGGAGTATACTTCTGCCCACAAGGGATCAATTGCCTCTGTCTCTGTGGCTGAGGAGCCACAGGAGATGTCAGGAGCAGGCTCCAACTCTTCTCTGCTCTGACTAGAGCAACTGGGGCGTGGGTCCAGCTGTCGCTTACTCCTTTGCATCAGGCCTGGTCCAGCTGGGCCAAATGGTGTGACCAGGTCTCTGGGGGCAGCTGGGGCAGCCGAGTGGACTCATTCTTGTCCGCAGGTGAGGAGCACTCCGCAAACCCATTCCAGTGGGACCTGATTGGGAAGAACCTGGTTGCCATGGCCGCAGAAGGGGTGGTGTACTTCCTCCTGACTCTCCTCATCCAGCACCACTTCTTCCTCACCCGATGGTACGTTCAGGCCGCTGCCCTAAGGCTGCCGAGGGCGGCGTCTTGCATCTGTCCAGGGACTTGGCTTCACACCCATGCAGTCCTCTCCCTCCTCACCAGCCCCTCTCCACAATGGTTCTCTATACCCTTAAAGGCTGGCTTGTTCTGAATAACACAAGGACAGAGACACTAAAATAGGTACTTTGGAATTTGGAAGAATCTAAGCTTGAAAGTATTTAAAATACAGCTGTTTTTTAAAAATATTTTATTTATTTATTTGACAGAGATCACAAGTAGGAAGAGAGGCAGGCAGAGAAAGAGGAGGAAGCAGGCTCACCGCGGAGCAGAGAGCCTGATGTGGGGCCCGATCCCAAGACCCTGGGATCATGACCTGAGCCGAAGGCAGAGGCTTTAACCCACTGAGCCACCCAGGCGCCCCTAAAATATAGTTTTTCATTTCATTCACTAATATTTAAAACCTCTCATCTCGTTAACAGATACTCCTTTTAAGTTGGATAATCGTCTTACAAATGATGACAATTAAGGGAGATCCAAAGTACTGAGAAATTGATTTATGTGTTCACAAGAAAATAGACAAGGTGGGCCCCTTTGCTAATTAGAGGTATGAGAGTGGGGACAGGGAGTAACATAGGATGACAACCAGGGCAACTGAAGCCAGGAGCAGTGTGAAGAGTGGGTGCAGGGATTGTGCCCCTCTGGGTGGGAGCAGCGGGGGCAGTGACTGCCAACCGTGACCCAGCCCAGCTGTGCCATTTTTTCCTGGCTTCTTGACCCAGGCCTTGCCTCCTTCTGACATGAGCACTCAGGTTTTCAGAAGGCTGTCCCTCTGCCATCCAGGCTGACCTTCACTAGGGCTTAGCCCAGGGTCCCCAGCTGTAGATCACAGGGCCCTTGGAATGTGTGCTTTTCCAGACAGTGTTTTGCTTCTTATCCTTTCATCATCTCAGGCTGAGTCTGGCTACATATAAATAAAGATACAGAGGACTTGGTTTGGGTTTTAATCCGTAGGGAATTGAGTTACTAGAAACAGATGTAGCTGGGAAGATTGAATGAGATAATGGGTATCAACACACTTGGAATAAAATGATGTGACCGGGAAGTGGTGCTGTGATGGGGGACAATGGGGTGGGGGGTGATGTCTGTGGAACCCTCAGCTCCCACAGGCCTCCTTCTACAGCTCTGGCCACTTCTTAGACCTTGGGCTAAAAGGGAGGAGGCAGACTTGTTTACCAAAGCAGACCAAGTAGCTTCAGACTCTGGTGTCAAAAAATTGAGCACGTCTTACCACGTTAGGCCTGAAATAACACCAGAGAAGTATTCCACGATCTGTGGCTTCACCACAGCCACACTCATGCTGAGAGGCAACCAGGCAAAGAGAAGGGCAGAAGAAAGGGAGTTTTTGGTAGAGGAGTAAGTGCTAACATGTGGGGAGTTCACAGAAGGGTAAAAGTGGGGGGGTGAGAGAGGAGTCTGGAGAGGTAGGCAGAGCCAAGTCCTGAAATGCGCATTACCTTGGTGGGGACTTCAAGTTTAAGCTTGAAGGCAGCACGGAGCTGTTGTAGTGTTTTAATCAGGCAGGTGAATGATCTGCCCAGTCTAGAAGGAGAGAGACCAGACAGTAGGCCATTTTGGCACCCAAGCAAGAGTCAGTGGTGGCCTGGATAGGAGAGGGGCCATTGGGGGGTGGAGAAGAATAGGTTGATTGGGTAAATGGTAGACAAGACAAGATTTATGATGAATTAGAAGTGGCCAGTGAGACTGTAGGCCAAAGTGGTCAGGGAGGGTTTCAGAGAAGATGCTGTGTTTTTAAGGTTGGGGAGTCTTCTGTTTGGCAGAGCAGGAGGAAGA
This sequence comes from Neogale vison, assembly GCF_020171115.1. Taxonomy (NCBI): domain Eukaryota; kingdom Metazoa; phylum Chordata; class Mammalia; order Carnivora; family Mustelidae; genus Neogale; species Neogale vison. The sequence continues at coordinate 80,342,514 of NC_058092.1, read as the reverse complement.
GGACGCTGAGGCCCTGGACATGCCTCTAGAGGCTAGTAGGTACTAGGGACCAAGTCTTGATCAAATGGTTGGGAGAGGAGTTAGTTCAAGAGATAAGTGGGAGACGGGTGATGTTTACTGAGTGCTTACCATAGATGAAATGTTTTAATAATGATAACAGTTGCCAGGTTTTGAGTTCTGACTCCATGCCACATGCTGTGCCAAGTTCATCTCCATAGTCCTGTGAGGTAGACCCTCTTTTCCCCTCCCTACCATATGGTTGAAGGAGGTGAGGTTTAGAGAGGTTCAGTGACACATCCAGGGTCATACATGGAGAGACCAGGACTGGAAAGCGTGGGCACTGCACACCAACCCATTCCTCTCCCCTTCCATCCTCTAGGATTGCTGAGCCTGCGAAGGAACCCATCATAGATGAAGATGATGATGTGGCTGAAGAAAGACAAAGAATCACTAGTGGGGGAAATAAAACTGATATCTTAAGGCTAAATGAACTAACCAAGGTAAGGGAGTAGGTGCAGATGATTTAATCTGGAGGTGCCAGTTGGATCCACAGATGGTACAACATGGTAATTTGCCTTTTGCAGAATAAGCAATATGCCTATGCAAGCAATTCATTTTCCTAATTTTATGTGAGATTGTCATCGCTATGTTATAGCTTGCCTTCCAAGAACACCTAACTCCAGCGCATTCACCCCAGTATTCATCTTGGGCTCTGGCACAGGGCCTCAGTGGGAGCCCCTACACCTGAGCCTTACTCACCCTTCCCCCTTCCATCTCTGCATGCTGGGTCAGCTTCAAGGTTTCCCAGGGCTCACAACACCCATGCCATCATGTAACCTCCTCGTGTTGGTAATTCTCCCCTAAACTACCCTTTGCTCTCTCTTCCCTTCCCGCTCGAACCCTCTCTCGGTTCTCAGTCCAGTTTCTCTGCATCTTGCAGATTTATTCAGGCACCTCCAGCCCAGCAGTGGACAGGCTGTGTGTCGGCGTACGCCCTGGAGAGGTGGGTACCCTGCAGACTCCTGTGTGTGCTGCTTCTCCCTGCTGTGGCAGGGATCTCGCAAAGAAATCTGAGGCAGCCACAGAGGTCATTTTAAAATTTCTAGCAGCCACATGAAAAAAGTAAAGAAATAAAAAATTTTAAAAAACAGGTGAAATTAATCTTGATGATTTATTTTACCTAATATATCTGAAGTATTGTTGCATTAATATGTAATTTATATAAAAATTATTGATGCAACATTTTATATTCTTTTTTTGTTATTGCTTTAAGTTTTCAAAATCCTGGGTGTTTTATACATATAGCACATGTCAGTTCAGACCAGATGCATTTCAAGTGCTCAGTGGTCACTGTAAGGAAGGAAAATCCTCTTTCCTCTACCCTCCTGGGTTCTCTGCTTAGAGCTCTGCAAATTGGACTGATGAAAGACAGATTAAGAAGAAAAAACAAACAAAATTTATTAGGGAATGATCAGAGATAAATGACAGGAGAGGTGGTTAGAACTTGGGCTTATATAGCATCTTAGCAAAGGAATGATACATTTTTAGGAAAGTGACAAGACAAAGGGAAAGGACCTTAAGTCAGTGGGGTTGGAGAATTATAGAAAAGGCAAATATGGGGGAAACCAATTGTAGATAAAGGCTGGTGAGTAGTTTGTTATGTAGATTCCTCTGGTGCTGTCTCCAGGCTAAAGCTTGGAAGCTGTTTCTGGCAATTAACTTTTATTTTTCCTGTTAGAGAGGGCAAGAGAGGACACCTTGTAAATTTATGTCATGCTTTTAGGCACAGGAGAGGGCAGAGAACTTTTATTTTTTTTAAGATTTTATTTATTTATTAGAAAGAGAGCACAAGCAGGGGAAACAGGAGAGGGAGAAGCAGACTCCCTGCCAACTAGGGAGTCTGACACAGGCCTCCATCACAGGAGCCTGGAATCATGACCTGAACTGAAGACAGACACTTAACTGAGTGAGCCACCCAGGTGCCCCCAAAGAGCTTTTCTTGTATCTGCTGCTTCTTAATTGCCTTCAGCTCAAAAGCATCCTGAGGCTAAAGTGGCATATCTTGAGGTGGCAAATTCTGCTAGCCTGGACCACACATGGCTAGTGGTCTTCGTCATGGCAGCCCAAGTTGAAAGTGTTTCCCATCTACCCACACACTTGCCCTAGGGCCTCACAGTCCCCACTCCCTGGGCTGCTTGGGTTCTAGGATGAGGCCAGTTTATATGTTCTCCTATAGTGTTTCGGTCTTCTGGGAGTGAATGGAGCTGGCAAAACAACCACATTCAAGATGCTTACTGGAGACACCACAGTGACCTCTGGTGACGCCACTATAGCAGGCAAGAGGTGAGTGTCCTGCTCTTCCTGTCTCGGGGTGTCTCTCACAGGTCCTGAGTCATGTTCCTGTTCCAGCATAAGGAGACTGAGCATCAGACCCTGTAATAAGGATGATCCTTAGAGCTTGGAAGATCTGGGCAGAGGAGAAGGCCTCCCAGAGAGCATGGTCCAAAATGTACCAGATGTAGACTTTCTGGGAAATTGAATTAAATTGTGATTGTTAAGACATGCCCCCTGTAAGCATGGATTCTTGGAAACTTCTGGGAAGCACTATGTCATGGGTTCTTAGTCTTTTTGAGGTTATAGACTCCTTTAAATGCCTGATGGACATTTGTGCTTTCTTCATAAATATATAGACCATTATTGGGGCACCTGGCTGGCTCATTTAGTAGAGCATGTGACTCTTGATCTTGGGGTTGTGAGTTCAAGCACAACATTGGGTGTAGAGATTACTTAAAAAAAGAAAAAGTCTTAAAAATACACACATACACACACATGCACACACCATTATCCCCCATTATTTCCCTTCATACATTTTCTACATTTTTGCAAAAAGTTCACTTTTTTCCCAGGTTAAGAACCCCTGTGGGGAAATACCCTTTCTCTGGATTGAGTTTTAGATGGGGGTTTGTTTAAGAAACTTCAGGGGCTTTAGTCTGATTTGGCTGTTTTTGCACCAGTGCTTGGCTTTACGAGGCCAAGGAGCCTTTATAAAGGGAAAACTGGCATGTGTCCTTGGATTCTGGAGGGTGCCTGCTGCTCTCCGGAACAAGGTGTGCGTAAACAGACTGGTCCTCTGTGGCACAGGATCAAGAATACGAGGCTACACTGTTTGCCACTTTCCAGCCTGCTCCCTGAACAGCAGAGCTTACAGGCATCAGATGTGCCCAGACAAACACTCTGCCTCAATTTATAAGCAGAGTTAGGCAGTGCTGACTTCTGCTCAGCATGTGCCTGACAGGGACCTCCTTCCCTCACCTGGGACCCATGCTCAGCAACATGGCTGAAGGCCCACTGGACATGGCTCAGACCAGATGACTTTGGTTCCTCGGCCTTCCCCAGTCATCCCTATTGGGTCTAGAGCAAAGGAACAAGCAGGGGTAAAGCCAGGCCATGGCTGAGTCGGTCTCATCTGTAGATCCAGCTTAGCCTGCAACCAAGCAAGTAACTTGACAGGGGTAACAAAAGGAATCTTGGGGGACCAAGGGATAGCAGGCAGGAGGATATAATGAGATTTACCTTAAGACATCAGATGACAGTCCAAGTAAGACACAGCCTGACGCCTAGAAGACAGAAGCTAGATGAAGTGAAAACTGGAACACGGCTGTAAGTTTAAGATGCAGGATTGGGTTCCTCTGGTAGGACAAGCTCCCATGAATTTGAAAAAATACTCTCCTTGCTTCCCTGGATGGCTTTAACTGGTCCAGCCATACCTGCAGTACTTTGTATTATAGTGCGGGGGCTGCGTGGTGACTCTCTGTCCCATCCTGTTGCACCCATCTTCTATTCATAGATCCTAAGCTACAAGGGAAGCAGGGGAGCAGGGAGAGATTAGACCAGATTTGACAGTTTATTTTTTCGTCAAGGCAATGTATTTTCTAGTCAGGGAGAACATTATCAGTCAAGGGGAGTTGATAGAACTCAATTCACTTCCTCTCTGCTCCCTGCCAGTCTCTTGCTCTGGGTACCAATCTGACTGGTTCCCCTTTCATTTACTGTATCTCTGCCAAAACCCCAGATGGAGAAGTTTACTTCCTTAAGGGCGCATGCATCTTCTCTGGTTATGTCCCAGATGTCTGAAAGAGATCAGAAATCACTGGTCATTTTCTTTTCTTTTTCTTTTAAAGATTTATTTACTTTTAGAGAGAGCGTGTGTGTGCACTGAATGGGAGAGGGACAGAGGGCAAGGGAGAGAGAGAGAATCTCAAACAGACTCCCCACTGAGCAAGAAGCCCAATGCAGGCCTTGATCCCAAAATCCATGAAATCATGAACTGAGCCAAAACCACAAGTCAAACACTTAATGGACTGAACCTCCCAGGCACCCCTCACTGGTCATTTTCTAAAGCCTGATCTTCCCTTCATTTTTAAATCCACATATGAGGTGACCCACTCCAAAACTAAAGCTGACTTTGGGTAACAGAGATTCAGGTTATCCTAGAAAGAGAAACTTGGAAAGATCTATTGGATTCAATGCTCAGAATTCCAGAAGTTCATCAGTTTCTAACCAAAGGGCCCCTGCTTTGAATTATAAATGTTTTGCACATTTGTGAAGCAAAGCAGAATAGAAGAGGTAGCTTGTGTATCCCATTACAGAAGCTCTTCAGCCCCAGTTCTGTTGTCACCACCCCGCATCCATTTGAAGAAAACTTGCTAATTGCTTTTTCTTCTTGCAGTATTTTAACCAATATATCTGACGTCCATCAAAATATGGGCTACTGTCCTCAGTTTGATGCAATCGATGACCTGCTTACAGGGCGAGAACATCTTTACCTTTATGCCCGGCTTCGAGGTGTACCAGCAGATGAAATTGAGAGGGTAAAAAATGGTTTCTTGTAGCCACTCAGGAGTTTGGTAATTCCTAAGCCTTTTTCATGAGAGTGAATTTATGGGGATGGGAAAGCTGAAACATGCTGTCCATTCAGCACATGCTTTTTGAGTGTCTACTGTATGCCAAATACTGCTATATTTGGGTGAATAGCAGTAAACAAAACAAGAAAATCCCTGTCTTCCTATCTAACAAAGCAATGTATGTATTTACCCTTGGATTCAGCAATCTCACTTCTGGGAATTTACCCAAAGATACACCCTCCCACAGTGCAAAATACACATACATGCACAGCTTCTTCATCGCATTCGTAGTCACAGAACATTGGGAATTACCTAAATACTCAAGCATAGGAGATTGGTTGACGCATTTATGCTCCATGTACATAAGAAAGTCATACGCAGCTGTTAAACACACACACACACACACACACACACACAGAGAAAATTTCTGTGAAGTGATAGGGAGTTATTTCCTAGAGTTATTGTTAAGTAAAAAAAAGCAAAGGGCTAAAGAACACATGCTGAATTTTACTTTTCTCCCCCACTATTTTCTACTGAAGTATAGTTGACATACAGTGTGACATTAGCCGGAAGGTTATAACATGATTTGACAACTCCATGCGTTATGCTATGCCCTCCAGAGTATAGCTCCCATCTGACACCATGCAATGCTATTGTAACACTATTGCAATGAGAAATTCCACAGCTGGGACAGTATAGGTATAAAATGAGCCTGAAACATCTTATTATGCCAGAAAGTAAAGTGCTTAAAAAAAAAAAAAAAGAGGTATGTCAGAGCTACGCAGGAGCCATCATAAAGGGGCTCCCAGTAGCCAAACGGAGTACAGTTAGAACATCAAAACAATAAACACCATGATAAATTATAAGACATTGGGGGAAACAGAGGAATTCATAACTCTATACTGGTAAATAGATAAATAAGAGAAAAGGGATGGTTCTTACCTACGCACAGGTGCTGAGAGCCAACTAATTAGGGTGGAAGAAATTCTAGAGTTGAAAAATCATTTTGTAGTGATCGTAGTAAAGATTGGATTGCACAAGCATCATTCATGGTTGATAAATCTAGAGGAAGCTTTTTATGAGAAGCAAGATATTTGTAGAGCTTGAAAGTATCTCCTATAGATTGCTTGTTGAGGGAAAAGCATCATAATTTCACAATGAAGAAATTAGACAACACCTTAATTGGGTGATCAGAATTAACATTCCTTATGAGGGGCACTTGGACATGTCCTGACCCTAGAGGTGATACCGTGAGAAGGACACAACACAGGATATTCTGACAGAGGACATATAACCTGAATCTTTTCATGAGAAAACATCAGACAAACTCCAAAGGAACATTCTATTAAAAATATATATATTGGGGCCATACTCTTCAAAGTTATCGAAGTCACAAAAGGCAAAGAGAGACTATGGAAATGTCCCCGATCACAGGAGCTAAGCAGACATGGTGGCTGAGTAATGGACACTAGACTGCTTCCTGTACTGGATAGAAAATAATGCCATAAAGGCCACCATTGGGCCAGCTGGCAAAACTAGACTATGAAGGGCAGATCAGAGGACAGTATCAGAACAATGTTAAATTTAGGGACACTGATAACTGCACTGCAGTTATGTAAGAGTATTTCTGTTCTCAGGAAGTAAACACTGAAGTATTTAGGAATAAAGGGTTATGATATATAACTTACCTTGAATGGCTCTGAAAAAATCATATGTGTGTGTATGTATGTACACGTGCGCACACACATGCATAAGAGGGAGAGAGAAAAAGAGAGTAAAGTGTTTATGAATATTTTTGTATTATTCTTATTTTTAAACATTCCCGTAAGCTGGAAACTATTCCAAGTAAGAAGTTAAAAGTGAAGCTTACATTCTAGTGGGAAGGACAGATAAAAAATAGATAAGTAAGTAAAAATGCAGTACACTTGCAAATGAAAAGTCAGTAGGGGAAAAAGAAAGTAGGGAAGATTTTTAGATAGGGTGGCATAGGGCCAGCATCACAGGGGAAGGGAAGTGACCTCTGAATGAAGACCTAAGGGTGGCATAGGGCCAGCATCACAGGGGAAGGGAAGTGACCTCTGAATGAAGACCTAAGGGAACTGACTGACAGAGGGAGTCACGGGGATGGCTAGGGGAAGAATATTAGTAAGTACAGAAGGCAGAAGCCTGGAAGCTTGTCTCCAAAGACTTCTCTAGTTTTCTTTCTGTGCGCACACTCTCTCCCATAATTTCCATTGATTTTTCTCAAAGCACTTTTATAATCTGTCATTATTTTGATTGTGTGTCATCCCCCACTCCCATCTGTGAGTATGACAGCAAGGCTATGTTCAACATTATTCCAGGGCCTAGTGCAGTACCTGACTCATAGCGGGGGCTCGATAAGTACATATTAGATGCACGAGACTTCAAGTGTGACCCTGTTGAAGGGTGGAAGCAACGCATCTGAGACCCACCAACAGACCCTGGGACTCTTCCACCCTTACCCGTAGTCTGGGACAGTGGGTGAGAAGCACTATCTTGCTCTTTGTAAGGCTGAAGGTCATTTCTCTGGGGGCTGTACCAAGCCACACAGCGATGTAAGGCACAGTATGGAAAGGAGACGTCTGGCCCCTGAAGCCCATGAGCCCCCTGAACCTCCATATGTCAGCCTAGCTGTGGTCTGTCGTCCTAAAGTGAGATCTGGGAGCCTAAGACTTTGAATTGGTGGACGTTCGCTTGTTTTTCTTTTCACAATGGGTTTTCTTCCTCTTCCCTAGGTGGCAAACTGGAGTATTCAGAGCCTGGGCCTGTCTCTCTATGCAGACCGCCTGGTCGGCACCTACAGCGGAGGCAACAAGCGGAAGCTCTCCACAGCCATCGCACTGATGGGCTGCCCGCCTCTGGTGCTGCTGGTGAGGGTCACCAGGACTCGTGGGGATAGATGATCCTAAGGGCTTGAACCAAGAGCTGCACCTCTGTGATTAGGCCAGCAGATTTAGAAAATACAGTGATCTGTTTTCGTCTAGACTATTTCCTGTACTGCTTGTTTTGAGCACATGAGTGTTTGGTTCACAACTCTTGGGGAAAACAGGAGTCATAACATATTCTCACGCTGAGCCCCTGGGAGGTGTCTTGTGGGCCCACAGGCTCATAGCAGGGAAGTTCAGCCCCTCTGGTCAGAAATTACTACTGCTGGAGGACGTCTCTTTGGGATGCAGAGTGGGCAAGAACACTGGCATGGATCAAAGGCTCGCGTGATTCTCACTGGAGCTGCACCACACCCAAGGCCCTTGTGCGGGTGCAGTCAGGGGTTTATGAGGACATGGGCTGCAGGGCTGGGAGGTGACTCATACAAGTCACCTGGGCTATGTCTCGGCCTCCTTGCAAGTGTATGTATAAGGTTGTTGGTTTTTTCATTTTTGAGATAATTCTGCCATTGTCTTAATCTTAACCCATTCGTGGGCTGAAGGGGGTCAATGAATATGCATAATGTCTCTTTACTCTCCTGGTTGATCCCCTGCTTTCCCTACCCAAAGCCTGAATTCCCCAAATCTTGCCCACTTGGGGAGGCACTTTGTGTATTGTCTGCCAGAGAGCAGAACTGCTTAGAGGGGGGCAGCCAAGGAGGGTACAATAACCAGGAGAGGCAGGCTCCAAGCCTAGCTCCCTCCCCTCTCTGCCTCCCCACAGGATGAACCCACCACGGGCATGGACCCCCAGGCACGCCGCATGTTGTGGAACACCATTGTGAGCATCATCAGAGAAGGGAGAGCTGTGGTCCTCACATCCCACAGGCAAGAGATTCCCGGGGGCTGGGGTATAACAGGTGGGCAGACTGGAAGGCTCCGCACCCCCCCGCCCCTGCTTACTTCCTCTCTCCTGCCCCACAGCATGGAAGAATGTGAGGCTCTGTGTACCCGACTGGCCATCATGGTAAAGGGCACCTTTCAGTGTCTGGGCACCATTCAGCACCTCAAGTGCAAGTAAGGATATATGCTGGGGGTCACCTTTGTTACCTTCTTTGGTGATAGAGGGGGTCAACAACGCCCTATGCTCTCTACTGACACTTGGGAGGGTCCTGCTATCCTTATCATGTGGGCAGAAGCATGTGGTCTGGGCATTGTTCCACAATAGCAGACAGAAAAAGCTGCTGTGCTGAAAGAAACTTCTCCAGGTTGGGCTAATTGCCTGCGGTTGAGGAATCCCTGAGTCTCCAGATGGGGTTCTGACTGGCCCGGGATGAGAAAGGATCCCTACCACAGCCTCATTATCCCACCACTTATCCCAACGGATCCAGCACCTATGGCCTATTTAATAAGAACCCATGACCAAGGGCACCTGGGTGACTCAGTGGGTTAAAGCCTCTTGCCTTTGGCTCAGGTCATGATCCCAGGGTCCTGGATTGAGCCCTGCATCAGGCTCTCTGCTCAGAAGGGAGTCTGCTTCTCCCTCTCTCTCTCTTCCTACCTCTCTGCCTACTTGTGATCTCTCTCTGTGTCAAATAAATAAAATCTTAAAAAAAAAAAAAAAAAAGAATCCATGACCAAAATAGGGATCATTAGGAGACCAAATAGCCCGAGAATCAGTTTTCCTTTAAGACATGTTTATGCTTTTGAGTTTGAGAAGTGACCATGAAGTATATGTCAACCAACAATGCCAGTGTTCTTCAGTAGGATTACCCTGTCCCCATAAATTGTAAACTGTCATAAACAATGAATTATTTATAATAGTTTATGTCCCCAAACCACGATTAATCAGCTAAAATAAGGTTATGATAATGATGCCATGCTTCCTTGCATTCTGATACACTTGATAAACTAGGAAGGGTGGATTTGTAGTTATTACTCAGTTATTTAACAAACGCTTTTCAAGAGCCCAGAATATAAAAGTCGCTTTGCTCGTTGGTAAAAAGAACAGTACATAACCTACCTTATCCAGACCAAAATGCTTAGTCTTGTACCCATGGAACTGTTACCCAAGACACATCATCCTTCATATGCATCAGGGCAGATGCGTGATCAAGAGGAAGGTCTAATAGGTTAGCAGCATTTGAGTGACGCTGCACAAATATCTAGGGGGACTGACATCCACCTCAGCATACAAGGTCGCCAGAGCCATAGCAGAGCTTCCTGGGTCCAACGGCAGAAGACATGGATGGATTCCCCATTGTTTTCCCTCTGATCAGTATCCTCATGGTAGAGCAGGTGAGAAGGGAATATCTCCCATGTGGAGGGGCAGTCAGTTTTCCAGAGCTGCAAGGAAAGAGATTTTATTGTAGAGGGGAACAACCCTTGGTCATAGAGAGAGCATTGAGGTAAATTATAACTGACACAGAAGGGGGAAGAGTTGAGGGTCCTGACCCTAGAAGCTCCCACTTGTTCTGGAAATTTCTACAGGGAAGTGCTGCTTCTCAAGTCTTTGTGCCCTCCTGGGGATCTCTTTGAAGAAGGAGGCAGCCTTTCCATTACTGAGTAAATACTAGTTCCAGAGGCCTTTGTGGGCAGGTTGTGATCTCCACAAGGGGCTAAATCCACCTTTGGCTTCAGCAGGTAAATGGGAGGGAAAGGAGCAGGGAGCATCCATGTCTGTAGGAGTTGGACCCAGGAAGCTGTGACACAGGTCTGGTGACTCACTTCACCACACAGACATTTGGACCTCTACAGACTAATACCAGATTATTTTTTCTGGGAACCATCACAGGTTTTTTCCTCCTACTGTTAAACATGCACACAGGTTCTATAGTATGGGCCTATCATCCTCAATATTTTTGATGAATCTATTCCTTATGTTGGAATTGCCTTAGACCCAGCTACTAACAGGCCCGTGCCGGGCTACCCTGCATGTCGCCTAGGTTTGGAGATGGCTACATTGTCACGATGAAGATCAGATCCCCAAAGGAAGACTTGCTTCCCGACCTGAATCCGGTGGAACAGTTTTTCCAGGGGAACTTCCCGGGCAGCGTGCAGCGGGAGCGCCACTACAACATGCTCCAGTTCCAGGTCTCCTCCTCCTCCCTGGCCCGCATCTTCCGGCTGCTCATCTCCCACAAGGACAGCCTGCTCATCGAGGAGTACTCCGTCACGCAGACCACGCTGGACCAGGCAGGTTGCCCGCCGGGCGTGGCAGGGGGCTGCACACAGTCTGGGCTGGAAGCCACATGAGTGCTGGCGCCACACGCCTTTATTTTTCATGCTCTGGTGCCTCCATCCATTAGGGTAAAGCTTGGCAGATCCAAAATGGTTTTCCAACAACATTTTAGTCATCAGCAAATTTCATTGACTTTACATCATCCTTCCCCACTATACTATGATCTTTTTTCATTCTTCCTGGTTGGTGGTAGTGGCTCTTTTTTTTTCCTTTTCAAATCAATGTTATCGATGCTTAATTTTCATACAATCAAATGCACCCATTCATTTCAGTTCAGGGATTTTTGAAAAGCCTGCGTGCTATGAATCAGGGTATTTAATGTGATCACTTTTTTTTCTTATTGTGGCAAAGTACATATAACATAAATAACTATTCTTAAGTGTACAATTCAGTGGCATTGAGTATAGTCACATATTGTGAAATGGATCACCATCTCCAGAAATTTTTATCTTCCCAAACTGAAACTGTATATCCATTAGACAAGAATTCCCCCATTAACCACCTCCCCCAGGCCCTGGTAACTACTGTCCTACTTTCTATTGACTACTACACATACCTTATGTAAGTGGAATCATATAGTATTTGTCCTTTTGTGTCTAGCTTATTTCCCTTAACATAATGTCCTCCAGTTCATTGACATTGTAGCATGTGTCAGAATATTCTTATAAAGGCTGAGTCATATTCCACTCTATGTATATACCATGTTTGTTTATCCATTCACCCATTTGGACATTTGAGTTGTTTCTGGGGGTTACTGTTGTTGCCATTTGGTTTGTTTTGAATAAACATCCTTAAGGCAGCTTAATAAAGCAGTGGGAATAGGCAAGTCTCCATATACCCTTTGAGGAGCTGGCTCACCGGTACCTTTTTGCCAGCAGATGAAGGCTGGAGCAGGAATCATAGCCATAGCGCACATTGAATAAAGAACAGAAAATAGGGGAGATCGGACTCCTCCTTCTGTTTTTGCTTTTTTTGTTTTCAGTTTCTTTAGAGGTTTAGGAGGATGCTGCTAGCTGAGAATCTACCTGGAGTCCTTTGAATCTTCCCGTGGGAATTCCTTTGACTCAGCGCAGAATTCTAAGAAACGAGCCTATCCTGGGCATGGGTGGCTAGGCTTTGTGGGTGGGCCACCCGCCCCTCCTGCAGGACAGAGCTGCTCTAGCAGGGCCATACATTAACTGTAGAATACAGACAGAAAGTGGGTGGGTGGATGGGTCAAGGATACCATTTTTCTGGGAACATCTACCTACTCTTGCTCTCCTACTCTTGTCTCCAGGTATTTGTGAATTTTGCTAAACAGCAGACTGAAATTCATGACCTCCCTTTGCACCCTCGAGCCGCTGGAGCCAGCCGACAAGCCAAGGTACTCCTGCTCTTATTTCACAGTCCACTGTCTGAGGCGGATCCTCAGCTCAGGGACTGGTACGCTGGGTCTGAGGGACCCCAAGGTCCAGATATGCCTCCCACAGAGAGTTCCCCCCCATACCACATCCCCACCACAGTCCTGCTGCTCCCCACCACTTCTGTGCTGAGGGACTGTTCAGTCAGTGGTTGTGGAGGTTCCTGTTATAATCAAGAAGCTGTCTAGGTGGTGTGGGACGGCATTTTTGAGAACTTTCCCACATGCTTTTCTTATAGTGAAAAGACTTGGTTTTAGAAATATGAAGCAGGGGGGGCCCTGGGTGGCTCAGTGGGTTAAAGCCTCTGCCTTTGGCTCAGGTCGTGATCCCAGGGTCCTGGGATCGAGCCCTGCATCGGTCTCTCTGCTCGGAGGGGAGACTGCTTCCCTTCCTGCCTCTCTGCCTACTTGTGATCTCTGTCAAATAAATAAAATCTTTTTAAAAAAGAGATTTAGAAATATGAAGCAGGGAAAATAGGAGAGAGTATTACAGTGTTTGGATTGTTAGGATACTTGATATTTATGTTTTTGGCTGTATATTTGAGTTTAAAGGAAGGAAATTAACTGGCACTTCACTTCAATGGTGGACATATTTGGTTAGAGAAAAGATTATTGTCTGTTTTAGGAAGAGGACTTGTTGTTCTGTATAAAAATATCAAGGGGTGCCTTGCTGACTCAATTGGTGGAGCATTCTATTCTTGATCGTGTCGTTGTGAGTTCAAGCCCCACACTGGGTATAGAGATTACTTTAAAAATTAATTGATTTTAAAAAATCTCAAGGTGGTGAAGGAAGAAGCAATAGGAAATGTGTATCCTGGCCTGTGATAATTCTTGGGATAGGTGCTTCCAAGATCCGTCCCTGGCATTGTGCTCCATGTAAGGAGCATATCTACTCCACCCCAGTTCCCCAGAAAGAGAGCACTAGAGAAAGCACTGGAAGAAGCACTGTCCGAGCACCTTGGCTTATACCAGAGAATTTTTTAAAAATTTTGTAAGTAGGCTTCAGGACCAATATGGGCTTGAATTCATGACCCTGAGATTGAGGGTCACATACTCTACTGGCTGAACCAGCCTGGTGCCAAAGCTTGGGATTTTAAAGGGACAGATTAATTCAGCTATTCTGTCCAAAATTGCATAGAGAATAAAATCAAAGCATTTCTCCAATAAGCATTAATGTACAAAATCTTACTTCCTAGCAAGTTCTCATTCCTTCCACCAGTTTCTTTTTATTTTCTCAGTTTCAATGTTTCACCCCATTTTATTTTTTAAATAAGTTTGAGACCTGTTAAGTATTTGACTTATATTTTTTATCCAACAAAAGAACTAAACACTTATGGGCTTTTTGCGCACTTCTTAAAATTGTATAACCTTATTTCTGAACTTACTCCATAAGAAGTTTTAAGTGATCTCTTATCTACACTTGATATTATTAAATCACCCAATTTCACATTTAGACATTTCTAAACCAAAGAATTCATAGGACAAGTTTTCAGTTTCAACACGTATAGGTATACATGCCATATGGTGATTTGTTCCAGAATAAAGTTATAATAAAGGACTCTACTCCTAGATTCTAGATGACATCAGTTATATAGAATAATAGATGCTGTATTTATACTCAGTTTAGATACTGAGTATAAATAGAATGTAGATACTTACATTCTTCTAGTAAGTCTGGAAAAGTTTAAAATAATCTATTTGGAATAATGGAATTCAAATTCTATTTTTGAAGCATAAAGACAACACTGGAACTTTGCCCAAAAGAGGTAGATGATAATGATTGTAAATAGAATTTATGAAATGAAGAGACAGTAAACATCCTGAAATTACCTACTTCCAAAAAACATGATGGACAGACTTTTGGCCAGTGCTAATTTGTCTTACTATATCGATTCAGGTTTTATTAAAACTCTGTTGTCTCTTCAAGGGTGAACCTAAGTGTTATATAGAATAGTGAAGCCTTATTCAGGATACTATTCACTCATGAATCACCCCGTACTAGCTGCACTGCTTTGACAATGCAGAACCTAAAGTATCTTTTCCAAATAGCTTAGCAAAAGGTATCTTCCTTTATATATAGCAGTGAGACTTGTTTTGTATAATTGCTCCTTAGTATAATCACATTTGAAAACTTAAATGTACTCTACTATTTTAGATATGTTCCTTTATAGCTGAACCTCCCACCAGTTTCTTAATTGCAAAAAACCTCACAAATCTTACCACTGGTTGAAACACTCCTTTTCAAGGCCATGCTTGCAATGAATTTTTCCCCTTCCTCTTGACTAGTAGAGATCTAAAAGCTACTTGGCAAGGTTAACCTTGTATCCCATCTCCCTAGAGGACCCAGAAATGCCTAAGCAAAGGCACCTGTCCAGAGAATGACAGTTCTTCTAAGATTTTCTAGGCACTCTTCCTCATTTGCAAATCTGATACTTAGTGTTTATACCTCTAGAAAATTATTCTTGGAAAGCCATTTGCAGTTATGAGCCTCTTATAACTCACTGGGTAGCAGAAGTGTTTCCTAGAACTAACAGTGGTCTCCCCACCCAAACCTGGTATATTCTCTCTCAGAGGGCTAAGACCAAGTCATCTCTGGTCCAGGTAAGGGGCACTGATGGCCTGTGATCTGCGGCATTTAATTCCAAACTTTTCCCCCTTATTGGATGTGACCAATTTTCTATGTTGTTTGTCACATTTTAGTATAAAAATATTACAATAGAAAACCTACTGCAACACCTTTATTAAATTGGTATATTTTTACAATAAATTTGTGATTCAAACTCTAACTCTGACTTAATGACATACTACCTTTACAAAGGTTAGAGAGAATTCCCTTGTATAATGTTGTATGTAAATAAATGTCATGAAACAGATAGTAATTACAGTCTTGTTTACATTATACCACTTTAAAATAGTTTCCCCTAACGTCTCTTACAAACAAGAAAAAGGTTGTTTCTCTCAGTAATTTATAGAAAACATTCACAGCCTGCCTCCAAATACATGTGGCAGTGCAGCTACAGAAGTTCAGCCTCTGGTGGCTTTCCATCCCCACTCGTGAATGAGGGCTACCACCAGCATTGCATTATCTAGAGAGCAGTGTGTCTGGTTAGCAAGAATGCTTTGAATTCTTGAGGGACTCAGAACTGGAAAATATCCTTTGGGATGAGGTTTGTGGAATGTCACAGTCTTTTATGGAAATGAGTGACGGTCAAGGTTTCAATAGATAACTAGGTGATAGATGATCGGTCAACTTAGAAACATCCTAAATGGGCTTATAAATTAGTGACCATCATGTTTGTTTTCCAGAAGCAGGAACAACTCAGATAAGCTTCTGGCCCTTAGCCTTTTTTTGACTGCAATTTTATTATTTTTTAAGATTTTATTTACTTATTTGAAAGAAAGAGAGAGAGACAGAGTGAGAGAGCAGGTCAGAGGGAGAATCAGACTCCCCATTGGGGCTGGGAGCCTGATGTGGGACTCGATCCCAGGACTCTAGGCTCATGACCTGAGCCAAAGGCAGTCGCTTAACCAACTGAGCCACCCAGGTGCCCCTGCAATTTTATTTTTTAATTGAAGTGTCATTAACATGCTGTACTATATTAGTTTCAAATATACAACATAAATTATTGTAAAAATGTAATGATTTGACAATTCTATGCATTACCAAATGCTCACTATAGTCACCATACAACATTGTTACAACATTACTGACTATATTCCTTATGTTATACTTCTCATCCCTATGGTTTACTTATTTTACAACTGGAAGTTTGTATGTCTTTATCTCCTTTACCCATTTCATCCACCCTCCCACCCCTCCCCCTCTGGCAACCACCAGGTTATTCTCTGAATTTATGAGTCTGTTTCTGGTTTGTTTATATGTTTTGATTTTTAGATTCCACATATAAATGAAATCACATGGTATTTGTCTTTTTGTCACATGGTATTTACTTCACTTAGCATAATACCCTCTGTGTCCATCCACGTTGTCTTGAATGGCAGAATTTCATTCTTTTATGACTGAATAATATTGCATTGTATATATGTGTCACATCTTTTTTTCTTTAGTATTTTTATTTGGGTATAGTTGACACACAATGTTACATTAGTTTTAGGTGTACAATATAATGATTCAGCTTCCCTATACTTTATGCTATGCTCACCACAGTACACCACGTCTTTATCCATTATCTATCAGTGGACACTTGGGTTGCTTCTATATCTCGGCTATTGTAAATAATGCTGCAAAAAAAAAAAATAGAATGCATGTATCCCTTTAATTAGTGTTTTTGTTTTCTTTGGGTAAATACCCAGAAGTAGAATTACTGGATCAAATGGTATTCCTGTTTTCTACAGTGTTTTCCAGAGTGGTTGCACCAATTTCTATTCCCCTAGAACAGTGCACGAGGGTTCCATTTTCCCCATATCCTCACCAACACTTATTGTTTCTTGTCTTTTTGATACTATCCATTTTGACTAGTGTGAGGTGATATCTCATAGTGGGTTCAGTTTGCATTTCCCTCATGATTAGTGATATTGAGCATTTTGCATGTTTCTGTTAGCCATTTCTTTGGAAAAATATCTATTCGGGTACTCTGCATATTTTTAATTTATTAATTTATTTTAATCCATTATTATCATTATTATTAAGTAGTCTCCATGCCCACGTGGAGCCCAATGTGGTGCTTAAATTCACAACACTGAGATCAAGACCTCAACTGAGACCAAGGGTTGGAGTTTAACCGACTGAGCCACCCAGGCACCCCCTAGTCTGTTTTTGAATTGGATTTTTTTGGTTTTGGGGTGTTGAGCCTGATCCTTATTTATTGTTAAAGAGTTTTCATGTATAATTTCTAGCCTTATCAATTCATTTCTGAAGTACCTGCAGTTTTGCCTGGGATCTTTGCCCCACCTCAAAGCATGTTCTTAGCCCTTAATACTAGGTTAATTGTCTTCTCAAGAGCTTGTGTGATTTTTAAGCTAGATAATTGATAAACCACATTTTGTCTGAATGTAGGCAGACCTACATTTAACCCCCCTTCCTGACACTCCTCCCATCCCCCACAACTGGT
This sequence comes from Neogale vison, assembly GCF_020171115.1. Lineage (NCBI taxonomy): Eukaryota > Metazoa > Chordata > Mammalia > Carnivora > Mustelidae > Neogale > Neogale vison. The sequence continues at coordinate 80,325,013 of NC_058092.1, read as the reverse complement.
ACAGGAATTCAGCCTTCTAACTGGAGACCTTGTCTCTCTAGTTAGAAAGGTGTCCCCTTCTTCAGGAGCTGGATATAATGCTTGAGTTTTGATCTGGAGCCTGCTGTCCTAAACCCTAGCTCCAATTTCTCCCACCCTTCCATGCCCTCATCAGATTTTTGTGCTTCCCAGGAGCCACCTCTTTGGAAACTACACAAAGGGAATTCTGTACCTCATGAATGGCCTAAATTATGACTTCTTGGCTTATAAGACAGGAAGATCATGGTAACATTTTTAGGCTAAAAAACAAACAGAAAGATACCATGACAGCCTTTGGGAACTGTACGGAGAGCATAGAGTCCCTCAAAGAGGCAAGCATGTGCACACAGATGGCATGAGCTTTTATAATGTCTACACATAAGAGGTCATCTGGTCCAAGCTTTTCACAGACAAGGAAACAAGCATTGCTCATAACCTTGGTGATCTGACAGAATCCCAGGATGCTCCACTGAGCTTCCTTCAGCAATTGACAGCTGTTTAACTTTGAAAATTTAAAAGCTGATATGCCATCTCTTCACAAAACCAAGATGACAAGAGTCCATCTGATCTCTTTCCACAGGTCTGATCTCCATACTACTCATTCCCTATAGCTGGAGAGAAACTCTGGACAGCTGGGAAGGCAGGAGACTTTGCCATATGGTCATCTGATTGGACCGGCTTATCCGCAGAAACAAACCCAAGCAGGCCATACCGCAAACTCTGAAGGGGACTCTTTCCAAGAGCAACCACAACTGACCTCCTCACCTGAAACACCTGATGAGGAAACTGACCCAGCCAAATGAATGCAAAAACCCTTCTAATCCAGCCCATCCTACTAGTAGCTCTAACTCCATATCACACTCACTTGCAGTGGATCTGCTGTCCTGTGTGTGTGTGTGTGTGTGTGTGTGTGTTATTTTTAAGGAGAAAATAAAGTACAAATGTACTTATCACAGACCGTTTGAATCCCCTCATCTCCCTGGTGTGCCCCATCTGGTATTTAGACATCCTTTGTGTGGGTGTAGCTTCCTGTCATGGCGTGAGCTTCTGTGAGCACTACTACCACAGAAGTGCTAGTCATGGCAAGGTTCTGCAACGCTGGGGTGGATGTGAATGGCCTGGTCCTGATGTTCCATGTCAAGTCTTCTTTGTAGGGTTTGAAGAAAACGCCCAACTGGCAATGCACGTAAACATTATCCATTGTCAAAGGGTATTAGCCAAATCTAGGTTTCATGACTGTTTGCCCAGCTTATTTGAGTGCCTACCTCATAGGTATAATTAGGACAGGAGACAAAGAGGCAAGAACAAGTGAGCGTGGATGCTTGGTTGGACATGAGATCCAACTTGTCTCTGTAACTGTTTACAGATGTCATATAATACTGTGCCATTTCCACGGTGCTGACGTGTGCATCTTCTGCAGGGGTGTCAGGGAGTAGTGTGGCTCATGAGACATCTAATTATTTGCAGAAAAGCTCACAAAGAATCAGAACATAATCATTTTAAACCAAACCATTTTGGGGGCACCTGTGTGAGGGAGGGGGACATAAGCACTCGTTCGTGGTGGGCTGTGGTTATTTTAGGAAGGCTTCTAGGACTGGAAAGAGTCAGGTATGGGGGAAATTCCACACTGCCTTGGGAAGGGAAGCTCACTTTAGCTGTCTGTCTCTACCACACCTGGGCTCTCCAATGGCAATGTCTGTGTCATTTTTAACATTTTCCCCAGCTCCTGACACACAAGAAACACTCAACAACTACTTGCCAAACTGAACACTATAAAAACCCAGCAAAGAAAAGTATATGGAAAAGAAGTAGGTCCAGGAACATGATACCTCAAAAAGCTAAAGACAGCAGCAAAGGATGGGTAGAGCAACAGGGATGCTGTGTTTAAAAAATAAATAAATAAATACCAATCACAAAACACAAGCAGGAAAAATAATCAAGGAGGAGGAGGCATGTCCACACTTCATTTGGGTTTGAGGAGAATTCACGTTGGCAATGTGGTTCAGATCTCCTGAGAATGTGTTACTCTATTGAAACGTCTCCCAGTCTGGTTGAATAAGGGAGATTTACCAAGAAGAAGAAGAGAAAATGGAGAGTCAGTTCAGAAAACAAGACCACTCAGGAGATATTCCAGGAATATGACTTGTCAAATCTTCTCAGGTTCCAATTCTTTGGGGAGCTCAAGATTTTGGAATAGTGGGAATCTAAAAAGAATCTCTTTCACTGTGAGTAAAAGACTCATGGAAAGCTTCATTTGTGCCTGCTATGATGACTCTTCTAAAGAGACAGTAAGGGGAAAGTGGGGCAGACGTCAAGCTTTGGATTTGAAAGATTCTTTGTGACACACTGGGTACTTTCCCAGAGACCAGTAAAGACAGAGTTCTGTCCCAGCAGGGCTGCAAAGCTTAAATAGAAAAGAAGATGTTCCCTAGAAATATGACAGTGTCACGTGGGTGGGACAGCTGTTTCAGGCACCGGAAAGACTTTGCCCACAGGCCTCAAGCTATGTGAGACTTGGTTTCCTCAATGTGGTAATTCAGTGCCTCAGCAGATCCTGAGATAATAGTTTATGACTCCTGATGTTCACAGGGCAGAATTACAACATTTCGTCCTAGGTGGTTGTCTAGTTGGGGAAAGCTTAGGTACTAAAAGTTTCAGATTCATAGAACCACAGGTTTGTAGAACTACAGAATACCTCCATGCACAAAAACTAAGCCCTATCTAATTTTTCTGTTTTGTACTGTTTTATTGGAAAAGGAAACCAAATCCAAAAGATTAAATTACTTGGCTGGCCCTGCAGCTTTCCCCATAGGCCCCACTCTGGTCCTTCTCCAGTTAGTTCACTCTCATGTCTAATGAGACAAAGTCTGCTTATAGGGCCTGTGTGGACCTCTTTCCTGGGTCATAGGTAATCCTTGATCATGTGGGCTCATGTCTATACATGGCACATGAGGTCTCTTAAGGAAAGCAAGAAAGGGAGGTGAGCCATGGGGCAGCTGGCTCTGTGGCAGCATAGCCCAATGCGGAGCTCCATGGAAACCAACAAGTCAGAATTTGAATCTGCATCATCATGAAGGTCACTATTTAGTAGTTTGTTAGCTTCACTGATATTCTTAAAGAACTGAGATATATATGGCATGGGGTCTCCTAAAATGTCCTCTCCTCGGAGCCTTTCCCAAAGCTCACCATGACACACTCTCAGCTTTCTGGGCTGATGCTTGCTATTAGGGTTCCCATCTTGTGGCACTTTGCCTAAACTCTTGATCTTGTACATTTGTAACATTCATAAGGAATCACAGCTTATGTCACCATAGTCTTGGGTCATGGTGAGTTTCAGGAAGCACGTTTCATCTTCAAAACCCAGCACAGAAAGCACCTGGTCAGACAGCATTCAGAGCACCCAGCTGAGTAGCGGTGCTCTGTTTGTTTTCCATCAGAGCCTGGCATTCTGTTTGTTCTTGAATGATACTGACTGCTGCCAGAGAAGCAAAGGGGTAACAGAGAAGAGAAAGAGGAAAGTGGGGGCAGAAGAGGAACAGAAAAAATTTACTGGTCCTTTTTCTGGGAATTAAGTTGCAGAGAAGATACAGCCTCTATCTCCATGGTGTTAACGTTCTCAAGCAGGGATCAGCACACTTGCTGTAAAGATAGTTGACATTTTCCACTTTACATGTCATACAGTCTTATACAATTTGAAACCCTCAGCTTGGCCATTGTAGCACAGAAACTGCCCTAGACAGGACCTAATGGAATGGCTGAGGCTGTTTTGGCCGCAGGCCAAATTCCATTCCAATGAGTAAGCAGAGTTAGGGTTAGAGGGACGGCAAAAGCAGCTCCGGACACCTATTAGGGACCCCAACCTCCTGTCGCCTTTCCCCCCGCAAACTGAGCAAAGATAATTCTTAGGATGGAGAATGGGGATCATTTTTGAGCTCAGAAACTATCATCTTAGATCTCCAGTCTTGACTGATGCTCCAAAATACAAGATAATCCTTATGGCTAACAACCAACAGCAGCCAGCCCACAGGAAGGTGTCGCTGCATTTGGCTTCTCACCTGCTTCACATCCACTGCATCTCATGCAATAAGATATCAATTCCTGCATAAAGCAGCCTCTAAGGGACCAGCTCCAAATATCCATGTTTGTCTCCTCAGCTGATGAAGAAGCTCTGCAGAAACAAAATCGCATGGTCAACCGATTGACGACTTTTTAAATTTGAGCTCTCAGGCAAAAATTTAAGGGAAGAGCCAGGAAATCTGCATATATTTTTAGTTCCCTCTTTGGAGCAAGTTTCCCTTTCTTGGAGTACCATGTGCTATTTACCACTATAAAGCTAAAAGCCTTGAGAACTACAGAATGCTAAGCAATTATAAGGTAACTTTATACTTGTTTAAAATTTTAATTATCATCACTTGCTGAGATTCTGACCTGATGTGTTTTCCTCTACTTATAGGCATGACTTTTCTCCCCATCCTGAGGCTCAAAATCTCAGAGTCACCCTCCTTCTCCTCCTCCTTCACACTCTGCATTTGGCCAGGTGCCAAGATGCAGCATCCAAGGTCACTAAGTAATTCCCGGTTGTCCCTCTTATTTTGCTTTTATCACTGTCCCTTCTCCACTACCTTTACTACCTTGCACCTGGGTGATGTTCCAGCTTCTAACTGGGCTGGACTGTCTTCTCTCCTACCCATTGATTCTGTACTCTGCTTCCTAAAATTGAGCTCTTGAATTGTTCAGTAATCATTACTGAGCAGCTATTTTGAAACAGGCACTGTGCTAATTACTGGGAAATAAACACAAAGCTTCAGCACCCCTTTCGTTGGGAAGTTGTCCCAAAAATAGATCAGTTCAGTGCAGTAGGGAAAGAGTGCCATAGACTGAATGTTTATTTCCCCTCAAACTTCATGGGATGAAATCTAACCCCCAATGAGATAGTATTTGGAGGTAGTGGGGCCTTTGGGAAGTGGTTAGATCATGAAGGTAGAACCCTCATGAATGGGATTAGTGCCCTTATAAAAGAGACCCTGGAGAGCACCCACTACCCTTCCGGCATTGTATGGTTACAGGAAAAAAGCAGCAGTCTATGAACCAGGAAGCGGGCCTTCACCAGACACCGTATCTGCCAGCACCTTGATCTTGGACTTCTAGCCTCTAAACTGTGAGAAATAAATCTCTGCTGTTGATAAGCTACCCTAGTCTATGGTAAGCGATGGGAGCAGTCTGAATAGACTGAGACAGAGGGAAGAGAGAAAGAGAGAGGATATGAATGAATGACTTATAGGAGCCCAGAGAAAGCCCATTCAGTCCTGACAGGCAGAAAGTAGAAAGGAATAGGGAAGTCTTCCCAAAAGGATCACTCACCTACTGAAATTTTCAGTGATTTTCATACCCCTCAGAGTACGGTTCAAAAACCTTCACCTTGGCATGAATAGCCTTTCATTTGTCTTATTTCCTGTCAGTCCCCATTATGTATGTATAATCCAGCCAAACCAAATCCCCCCAAGGTCTTCATTTTCCTATCTCCGTTTGTTTAATCATTCTCTTCCCTCCTAGTATCTAGATATAAGGAACTCCTAGGATTCAATAAGAAAAGACAAACAGCCCAAAGGAAGAATGAACAAGGAATATGAATAGGCACTTCACAGAAGAGGAAACTCAAATTGTCACTAAACATATGAAAAGATGCTTAATCTCACTAGGAATCAAGGAAATAGAAACCCACAAAACAGGATACTACTCCACACCTATCAGGCTGGCAAAAATTAGAAAGTCAATAATACTGCTTTAAGTTGGCTTGGGCTGCTATAATGTAGGAGCATACACTGGGTAGCTTATGACCAACAGAAACATATTTCTCACGGTTCCATAGATGAAGTCAGGGTGCCAACCGGATCGGGCTCCAGAGAGAGCAGCCTTCTGAGTTACAGATTGCCGACTCTTTGTTGTATCCTCACAGGCAAAAAGATATTGATCTACCTTTCTAGCCTCCTCTCACAAGGGCACTCATCTCCTTCATAAGGGCTCCACCCTATGCATAATTACCTCCCAATGACCCCCACCTCCTAATACCATGCCTGCCACTGGAGATTAGATTTCAGTGTATGAATGTTAGGGGAACACAAACATTCAGTCCATAAAAAAATATCAAATCCAGCTAAGTATGGGTTATGGGAAAACTCTCGCAGGCCACCCTATGTTCAGAGATTGGCTGGAGGACATACAGGATTCACCATATAGTTGTAGTCATGGCTAAGGTTTATTATGGCAATGTAATTTCCATTTTCTTTTTCCATAATGACAGGGTCATGGTGTGCGGGATTGCCCAGGGAGGGACTGCATTCCTCAAGACTTGTAATAAGGTGTGGTCTTGTCACTGAGTTCACTCTGGCAGAATGAAGCGGAAGGGATCATGTGCACCATTGGAACGGGAATGCCCCTCCATGCTCTCTTCCCTGATCTGCAGTCTGGGCTTGGTCTTGTGCCAACCCAGCTTCAACAATGGAAACACTCTCAAGGACTCAGGGTGATAGAGCTACAAAACAGAAGGACTCTGGGTTCCTGAGTATATGTATGTGTAGCAGGGAGCGTTGGGCAGGAGCAGAGCTGCCCAGCAATGCAGGACACATTCCCCACAAAGTATGAGGTGGCCCAAACTAGTTCATGTCTTGGTTTTAGTGGCCTAGCTTGGTTGACTTAAGTAATGTGATAGAAATATCATTTTTGACTCACCCAACAGCCAAAAATGAGTCCTTCTAGACTCCAGCCAAGAAGCCAGTGCTGTAGCAGGCCCCCAGGCCCTGTGCATTGGCAGCAAGAGGCCCTGGATCAACCACAAAGGAGTTTGCTTAGAGAAGTAAACTGCTCTCCATCTCAGGCGGGGAAGCACGCTCTCCCTCCAAAGAAACTCAAGCAGCTGCTTGGGTTTGCTCTCCACAGAGCAAGCCAGAAAACCCCAGCTCAGAAGCATAGACATCCTCAGGAGAACCCAGAACCCTTCCTGCAAGCCTGGGGTGGGGGACCATGAGCTCAGCAGCCAGCTCCACACTAACCATTTGGAACTTTTTTCCTAGGAGACACAGTAAGCAAGATCACTGGACCTGAAAACCAGCTGGGCGGTATCAGATGGACCAGGGAGAGAGGTTGTTTATCAAGCAGGATCCAAATTCCATAGGATTATCTTGGTCCCAAAAAGGCTACAGACAGCTCCCAAGGCATGTGAGCCCAAAATCCAACCAGCTACTCACCAGGTAACATCTAGGGATCAAAGATCAGTTGTTACATAACACACACACACACACACACACACACACACACACACACACACCACTTTTCTTTGACAACAGACCTTGGCTTTTATAACCACATTCCACTTGAATTTGCACAGACGTGTTTTTTAGTTTTAGTAACTACCAATAATGAATGTCTATTTTTGATGTTCTGTTAAAAAAAAAAAACAAAAAAAAAAAACCAGACCTGTGATCTGAAGGTACTCAGGCAGAGGGAAACTAGAGTATGTGACCCTGGACCTTGCAGAAAGGAATGTGGAATTTGCCCAAAGATGCAGCTGTGAAGATATTTTCGATGGTTAGCATTTTCAACAATTTTTCAACCTGTCCCGAAGAAACAGGCTGGACTCTGCGTTAGAACCAGTTAAAAAGAGAAGATTTAAGGAACTTGCCCAAGGCCAGAGAGAGACTCAATGTCAGAGCCAGAATTGGGCTCAAGTCTTGACGGCCCCCAGCCAGTCTTCAGCCCACACTCACACCTTCTGCCCTTTTAATTAAGAAGAAGAGCAGGGAAACAGATGGGTATCAAGCAAAGGCCAAAACTGCATGCGGACGCTTGTCAGACCCTCTGCTCAAAAGGAGTAGATTTCTATAATTATCCGAAATTGCTGGAAGGAAGGAAAGAAGGGAGAAAGGAAGGGGATAGGCGGCGGTGCTTAAAACACTTACAAGAAGCAGGGTTTGGAAATCGAGACAGGAGGCGAGGTGGAGACGGGATTTGAAAGAGTGGTGTAACTGTGAGCAGAGAGACTGGGTGGCCGAGGTCATGCACCTAGAGGGGCAGGGAGCATCAGGCCCAGGACGAAGCCAGCACACACTGGGACAGTAGCGTCTCACGACACTCCCCAACAGCATGGTTCCACGGCAAATATGATGAACAAACCCTGTTTTATTCAACTTTGTGATGAAGTGAAAAGCATGGCAGATACTGGCCCAACTAGAAACAAAGAGACAAAAAGATTTAAGCTAGTTTAAGAAGCGTAAGCCCAAAACAAGGCCTTCGTTGCCAAACCGCATCACAGAAGCCTGCCACGCTATCCCCAGAGGTCCTGGAGGGTAGTGCTAGCCCTACATTTTCCAGACTCCTCACAGTTCTTCACCCAGTTTTTGTCTGGGTCCTGACTCTTCATGATGGTGATGTTCATGGTCCCTTCCACAGTTGCCACCTTTGGAACTTAGTGGCATTACTTGTTCTTAGGAGTGCCAACCCTTGGTTTGCCTGCCAATGCTGACCCAGACCTCTGACTTCTTTCTCCTTGATAGTCTTAGGGTAGGACCTCTATCTTAGTTTTAGCCTCTGGGTTCCCAACTCCCAGCTATAGCCTACCCTCCACTGCTGCAGTACCCTGCCAGTCCAACCCTAGACCTCTAACATGGTTTTTCCCAGTTAGGACAGGACCACAGTGGGACTTACGATTATACCTCCATTTATAATTTGTTGTATATATTATGCCTAACAATCTCTACTAAAGTGCACATGGTTAGTCTTACTGCCTTAGCGTCTTCTACATCAATCCCTTCATTGTCCTTAAGAAAATTTAAACAAGTACTATGGTTCTTAAACTTTAGTGTACATAAGAAGCTGTGGGGGAGGAAGGTCTGGGTGACTCAGTCAGATGGGCGTCTGCCTTGGGCTCAGGTCATGATCCTGGGGTCCTAGCATCAAGCCCCGTGTTGGGTTCCCTGCTCAGTAGGGAATCTGCTTCTCCCTCTCCCTCTGCTCCTTCACCTGTGCCGCCCATTCTCTCTCTCTCTCTCTCTCTCTCTCTCTCAAATAAATAAATAAAATATTTTTTAAAAGAAAGAATCTGTGGGGGAGTTTGTTTTAAGTGTGGTTTAACTGTGGTTTCCGAATTGTGCATGCAGAAATTGAGATTCAGCACGTCAGGGAGTGGACCCAGGAATCTGTACTTTAATAATCACTGCCTGTGCTGGGTGAGTTTGTTGAAGAGGACGATTAGGCAACACTTTTCTAAATACAGTGGTAGGAGATGTAGAGCCATGGAGGGGTGGTGTGATCAGATTTGTTTCAGAGAAGTCACTCTGGCAGAAAGTACCCCGTCTGTGCTCACTCAGCAAAGCCCCCTAATCCTTTGGTAATCCCCCAGCAACCTCCTGCTGCCCATGGGTTGTACAGCTCAGAGTTGGCTCTGAAAGTACTGACAAGAGAGGCCACTGGGAGGGTCATGCCTGAGTACTCCTGAACTGTTTTCCTTGTGACATCTGTAGTCCCAAATCCAGGCAACAAGGAGTGCTGGCTGTGAAAACAGGAAAGCCTTGGGACCCCAGCCCAGGTCCATGGATGGGCTTCCTCTGGGTTCTAGAGATACAGGTTCTGCTGGGGCCTGGCACCTGGAGTAGATCCATGTCTAGTTTACTCAGGGCTCCAGGAGCTCTGGACAGGACAGAACCTGTGCTCATTTGGTTCACAAAGGCCCAGGGGGAATTTGGGTGCAGGCCAGGTCAGCTATTTACCTGAAATGCCAATTATATCATTTCAGAGAATGGAACCCACCCTGATTATTATAGCCTCATTTCCTGCAGCAAGTGGTGATGAATGCCCTGAGAAATATTTTGTGGTGGCTACAAAAATGGCATTCCGACCAAGAGCCTTCCCGCTCGTTCCTTGGAACTGTCTAATGAATGGAGCTGGATTTCTGCACAAATTGCCTTCTCATTATCCAGTGATTCTGAGCCTGGTAAGAAACCCAAGCTGACTGATGCTGGCTAACAGCATGGAGGCCTAGGTAATATTCCCATTACCTCAGAGCTTGCCGCCCCCAGGCACCCCAGGACGAACCTTCAGAGCCCAGCACCAGTCCCATCTTCCCTGCCTCTCCCATAGCAAAGCAGCATCTCCCCACAAGCTGCACAAATTGCCATCAGTAACATTTCCTTTCAAAGTTACCACCTCAGAGGGCAAGAACCATATGTCTCAGGCTTCTTTTTTCTGACTCCCTGCACCCAGCACAGCCACTCAGAGAGACAGATCTAAAACAACCACAAGGCCTCTGTCTGGCTCATCTTCAGCCCCTGAGCCAACATCCTAACAGCTCAGCTCTGCAGCGACCCAGACACCAGCCTCTAGACCAAGACATCTGTTTCCTAAACGCTCCTAGGTTTGAGGGGTTTGGGGGTTATATTCTTGGCTTATGCTTAACTGGATTGCCCTATCACTGGTTGAATCCTGACTGGCAGTTGCTGAGACTAAAAGCGTCATTGACACTGGTGGAACACCACTAAAGATCTAGAGAAGAAAACGGAAAAATAATCATGTTCACTTGCCTTAAGCAGGCAGTAGGAGATGATTCCATTTAAAGGAGCTATAGGTCATGGGGCACCCGGGTGGCTCAGTGGGTTAAGCCGTTGCCTTCGGCTCAAGTCATGGTCCAGAGAGGAGGGCCCCATGGGATTGAGCCCCACATCGGGCTCTCTGCTCAGCAGGGAGCCTGCTTTTTCCTCTCTCTCTCTGCCTGACTCTCTGCCTACTTGTGATCTCTGTCTCTCAAATAAATTAATTAATTACTTAATTAATTAAATAAATAAAAATAAAGGAGCTATAGGTCCCTAACTAAAATATTCTGGCTTTCTGTGTCAACTTGTCAGTCAGTTTCTAGGACATAAACATTTAAACATCATTTGTGTGTGACCTAATGACATCTGTGAGTGTGTAGTCAATACCTAAAAAAATCTAAGAAATATCAACCTGATATTGTCAATCAGAAGGTAAGTTTCACTATAGGTATCAAAAATATTTATCATTAACGATGAGTCTGTAGAGAGTCAAGCGTTTGTAACCAACTTTCAATACCATGATTAAGAGATGGCTATCAAAGACACTATTCTACTTTAAAGAACTAAATGAATAATGGGTCATTGCAGTTCATTAACGTGAGGAGCTGAATAGTTGGCCTTAGTGAGACCTGGTCAAGTGCCCTATGTCTTGGTATAGAGACCAAGAGATCAAAACAATCCAGTGATGATGGTCTCTCTGCTGTCTATGATGCCTGGGGACAGGAGTTTTTGACTTACGCAGATGATGGACACGGTCACCACCCACTGTGATGTGGAATAAAGACACCTGAAGGGGTACCTGGGTGGCTCAGTAGGTTAAGCTTCTGCCTTCGGCTCAGGTCATGATCTCAGGGTCCTGGTGTCGAGCCCTGCATTGGGCTTTCTGCTCAGCAGGGAGCCTGCTTCCCACCCCCTCTCTCTGCCTACTTAGGATCTCTCTGTCAAATAAATAAAATCTTTTAAAAAAAAAAAAGACACCTGAAGCCTCGGGAGAACTTTAAGATTTAGGATTCAGAATTAGTTTAATTAAAATAAAACTTGAAGTAGTTCTTCAGAATGCAGTCTTCAAATGCAGTCTTTTATAGTTATTTTGCCAAAAATAAGGACGTATGTGTCAGATACGTTCACACACACAAAATTCATTCCATGTCATTTAATTGTAGGTATTATTATCACAAATTCTATAAGAGGATTGGCCTGAGGCTCAGAGAGACTCAAGATCATATAACTGGTAAGTCACAGAGTTGGTATTCCCAGATCTGTCTGCTTCAATTTCCATATTCTTTCCGCTGTACTTCCTATCACACCACACCTATGATACCTAGGTTTCCTCCTTTATCCAGAAGGTATAGTTGCTTCTTTATCTTCTAGTCAAAAGTTTCCAGCTGGTGTAAACCAAAATTATGAAAAAAAAAAAAAACAACCTCTACATATTGGTCATATGTGTCCTACTGGCCTAGTATGTCTATACCAGTGTATAAACCAGCATGTTTATACCAGTGCCATTAAGAGCAAAACTAAAGGTCAGGGGGCCCTACTGCCACACCTCTCTCCTTCCCAAGTGCCTCAGCTCAGGGACACTACTCAGAAGCACACAACAAGCTTTCAGACACCCGAAGTCGAAAGTGAGTTTCAGGAGAGCACTAGTTGCTCATGCCTCACGAACAGCTGCTCTGCCTTTCATCTAACAGCCATATGAAAGGCTTTATGAGCACCTGACTGCTTCCTCTTAGAGACTGTCTATCAGACAGGTTGGGCAGAGCCCTTCCCATTTCAAACTGTCCTATCTGCTTATAAACTCCAATTGCCCCAAACTGCAATAATTGTATGGCAAAGGCTATCACCCCATGGTGGACAGAGAAGGCTGAAGGGACATAATAGGAATGACAGGAACACTAATGTTTCTCAAGTTCCCATTACGAGCCAGAAGCTTTCAAAATAATCCTGTGAAGTAGTTGTTCTAACCCTGCATTTTAGGTGAGGCCACCCAATCTCCAGGAGATAGAATTATCTACCAAGCTCCTAGAGCTAATGAGAGGCAGGGATAAGATTTAAACATAAGTCTGTCTCTTTTAACACCCATAGGTTTAGAAGGATGTGTTCAGGGCTGTGTTTTGTTGCATGTGGGGGCAAGCGGAAGAATCACTGTAGACCATGAGGATTGTGTTTCATAGGGGGCCAGGACTTTCCTGCCCACAATGCCTGGCCCTACATGGTGGGGTAGGTGTGAGTTCTGAGCAGCTCTGAGACCTAAGATCCTTGATGCCTCCTAATCTCATCGATGAGGTACCCTATTCTCTTTCTTCCTTTCTTTGTTTCTTTCTTTCTTTCTTTTAAGGGTGAGAGAGGGCAAGAGAGAGAATTGAGGGAGGGAAAGAGGGAGAGAGAGAATCTTAAGCAGACCCCACATCCAGAGTGGAGACCAACGCAGGGCTCAGTTTCATGACTCTGAGATCACGACCTGAGCTGAAATCAAGAGCTGGACATTTAACCAACTGAGCTACCCAGGCACCCCTACATTATTCTATTCCATTTAATGGTTGTCTCTTTAATGGTTTTGTAGTTATTTTATTTCATTTCATTTAACATAATTTACTCTTCTTCACATAGTGATGAAGGTATTCCTATTCATAACATACTCCTTTCTGACCATAGCTAAATTTATGCTGATGAGGTGACTAGTAGTGGGGCCCTAACTCAGGATGTGGGGGGGGCAGTCATCAGAGGGAGGGGAGATTAAATCTGGGGTGGGAAGAGAGGCTGAAAATTGAGTTTAATCACTAATTGCCATGATTTCATCAACCATACTTATACAGTGAAACTCCATATAAAAACTCTAAACAACAGAGTTTGGGGAGCTTCTACTTCTTAAACATAATCACATGCTGGGAGCATGGTGTGCCCCTATTCCACCAGGACAAAAACTCCTACACTGGAAACCTTTCTGGACCTCATCCTAGGTACCTCTTCATCTGGTCCAGTTATATTCTTTACAATAAACCGTGATCATAAAAATAAGTTCCTGAGTTATGTGTTTTGTTCTAGCAAATTATCAAACCTGAGGGGGTGGGAGGATCATGGGAATTCCCAGTTTTGTAGTCACCTGGGCAGAAAAGCCAGTAGCCTGGAGACCCCACTTACACTTGGCATCTAAACTGGGGAAGTCTTATTGATCTTTTAATCTGTTCAGTCAGCACTAACTTCCAACAGTTAGTGTCAAAATTGAGTTGAACTGTTGGACACCCAATTGGTATTGGATAATTAGTTGTTGGTGGAAAATGACACACTTATGTTCCTAGAAAAATGCCTGGCACGTAGTAGGCACTCAACAAATATTTGCTGAATAAATGAATGAAGAGATGTCATTTCCTCTACTTAGAACTGCCATTAAAAAAATGCCATTAAAGTTCTCTTTTGACCATCATCTTCTTGGGTGTCTGTATTTCCTTCCTAATGGCAACAAGTTCCAGGTACAGAGAGGTACCATCATTGATGAAGTTAGCCAAGAGTCACTGAGGACCTTACGATTTTAGAGCAGCTCAGAACTCATAGTTACTTGCCCACCCCACCAGGGGAGGGCTGGACACTGTGAGCAGAAGAGTCCTGGCCCCCTCTGAAATGCAGTCCTCATGGTCTACAGTGAATCTTCAGCTTGACCCCACATACAACAACATGAACACATCCAAACTTCTGAAGCCTAAACTAACATCACACAGAAAATACTGACTCTAAAGATACAAAGTTTGAGAGTCATTCTCAGCAGGAAGCAGATGGAATCACAAGCTGGCCAAGAGCCCACTCTTCTATGTTTTCATCAAACAAGCTTCTCCCACACAGGGCATCCAAGAGCCAGCTGAGTCTCTTGGTCTATCTCATTTTATCTTTTAGCTTCTACACCCAACTCTTTAGGGAATTTTAAAGATTTTGTTTGTTTGTTTGTTTGTTTGAGAGAGAGAGAGAGAGCATGAGAGGAGAGGAGAAGCAAAGCAGCAGAGGGAGAGAGAATCTGAAGCAGACTCCATTCTGAGCATGGAACCCAGTTCAGGGCTCAATCTCACAACCGTGAGAACATGACCTGAGCAGAAACCAGGAGCTGGAGGCTTAAATGACTGAGCCACCCAGGTGCCCCCGAGGAATTTTAAAGAAATTCCACTTACCACACAATATTCACAAAAACAGTTTCCAGATAGGTGAAAGTATTTAATTTAAATATACAACTCCTACATTATTATAAAAGAATAGTATTGAATCTTGCAGTGGAAGAATCCTTAACACAGAGGTAATAAAGGAAAAATTAGGTAGATTAGACTAAACTTTGAAACTTCTTAAAGACAAAGGATAAGACTAACAATATTAAAGATAAACTGATACAAATATTTTCAATGTAGATTAATGGTGATAATATGTAAAGGCTAATAATATACAATGCTGATAATATGTAAAGAATTGCTGCAAGTTGATATAAACCCTTTGAAGACAAAGGATAAGAAAGAATAAACTTTTCTTTGTGAGGGTGGGCAGGGGCAGAAAAAAAGGTAAGGAACAATTAAAAAGAAGAGCATCTCCCCTTTCATTTGATGCCCAGACTAAGTTTGAGGACCTTACTGGAAGCCTTAGCAGCAGAAATTAATGGGACCATTCAGGAGAGATGTCGAAACTCAGAATTGGAGCAAAGCAGCCTTGGAGTCCCTGGTGACAAAGGGTGGTTGGCACATTGTGAGCAGATGGCCTCTTCACCTCCTCTGCTTAAAACTTGGTGTCCCAACTCTGCCAACCAAGGATTGGAAACTTTGGAGATATGCAACCCATGGCATGGACTTTGGTGTCTGGCTTCTGTGAACTTCTTGAAGCTTTTGTGAGCAGTGGATACAGAAGAAACACAGTAGAGAGGACAGAGAAGTTGCTGTGTGGAGGGACAACTGACTGGTTTATGGATCCAGGTGAGGTACCCTTTTGGGGACTTCCAGAAGGAACTGGAGGACAGTTTAAGGAGCCAGAGAGCCTGTTTTTGCATGGGACCCTGCAATAGAAAATGTCTGGGTGTTCACAGATATATGCATTCCTCTTAAAGTCTGGAAGGATAATGGCTTTCTTAGGGAAATGGGACTATAAGAGGAGGCAGGAAAGCCCACCTTCTATTGTATACACTTCTGGGATGTTTAATTTTTTTGTAAGGAACATACATTACTTTTTTTTTTAAGATTTTATTTATTTATTTGACAGAGATCACAAGTAGGCAGAGAGGCAGGCAGAGAGAGAGAGGAGGAAGCAGGCTCCCTGCTGAGCAGAGAGCCCAACTCGGGGCTCGAGCCCAGGACCCTGGGATCATGACCTGAGCCGAAGGCAAAGGCTTTAACCCATTGAGCCACCCAGGTGCCCTGAACATACAATACTTTTGCATAGTAACATACAAAAAGACAGCCCCATTTAGAAAAACAAACAAAAAATGCACTGGATATTTGCATCTGGCCTTCAAAGATTGAATTTGTGCTGGTGACAGCATGAGCCCATAATCACATCGTCAAGTGTGTGTTGCAACCTGTGGCGGGGAACACAGCACAGAGCAGCAAGATGCTCTTGAGCTTCCGTAGCCCCAGGGTCTGGAACTGAACCATGTCCAAGGGCAAGAGCTGGTTTGGCGGCCTGTGTGGAGTGCCAGGGTTAGTTATTATCCTTGGCGTAGAGGCCTGAACTTGTTCTGCCTCCAGAGTTTAAAAAAATACAAAAAAACTTCTTTTCTGGGCAGTCTTCATAGGGTCCAAAGGGTTTCTCTTTCACACACACTTTGGCCCCAAGCAAGAGATCCAACCCAGGTCTCACGGGCTGTTGCTCTCATGAGGACATCTGATCAAGAATCACCAGGTACGGGCTCTGACTCCTTCTCCAGCCCCTCTCTCCTCTCTTCCAGCTCTTGCTCCAGGCAGTAAACTAGCTGCTGTCCCCAAACTGTCACCTCTTTAACCTGGAGCCCCTTACCTGCCCTTTCACTCCTTCCGTTTCCTGCTGCACTATTACCCTCTTGCAGGAGTCCTGGGTTGGGGCAGGGGGAGAGGCATGTGACCACTGAGTACAATCCCATCAGCTGCGCTCCTGGAACGCCCTGGGTCATCCTGGGAAATACTACCAGTCTGCAGAAAGGTTGCCTGATGACATGCCCATGGCTCCCACCACACCGATAGGAAGGTCCTGGCAAGGGGGATAGGCTCACCACAGTAACTTCCAGGTCTGGGCATCAGGTTCTATAAACATTTGCTAAACGAGTAACCTGCTGGCCTGATGCTTCAGACATCTCCCAGGCAGGCACCGCTGTGCTCCTACCGGCTCACCTGCAAGCTCCTCGGAGTTCCCCAGGGAGAGATGGTGGCAAGACTCCAACAGGTGACGGCACTCACTGATGCATCTCGCCCTGGAAGAGAAACTTCAACACCAAAAGAGAGCGGCAATTTACCAGGAACAAAGAGGAGTTACAGGGCCTGGCAAGGCAGAGAAGAGATAGCAAGGGACTGGAGTTGGGATTCTGTCTTCACCCCGCAGCACTGTGACTCTGGGCAAATGCCTTCACCTTTCTGACCTGTCCCCCTGGGCCTGTGAAGTAAAGGGCTGGGCCAGGTGCTGGCTAAAATCCTGGGAGGGAAGGTAGGAGAGAAGCTGGCCGGTCCCGAAAGCACATCAGTTGGGCTCTTCAGCCCCGGATACAGCCCAGCTCAAATCCTCCTTCCTAAAACCAACCCCCCTACAGTAGACATTTACAGTCTGAGCCACTGGGGAAAAATCCCACCAAGGCCCCTGTGGTTGCTGCTTTTTACAAACAAGGAAATCCAGACCAGACTGGCACCTTTCCTTTAAAAGGAAGGACACATGCCTCCTCGCACCCCAGTCCCCACAGTACAAGTTGTGCTCGGACTTTATTTTCCACCAAAACCAGGCATTACCAGCCCCACAGTGGTGGGCTGCGTCAGCAGCCTGAGCCTCCCTCCCAGAGACATACACCTCTGGAGGCAAACTCAGGCCACCTTTCCAAGGCACTGGGGTTGGGAGTTTGCTGACCACATTATAAAGAAGAGGGGAGCACATCTATTCCCACTGATTTCACCAAGCTGGGTGGTGGGAAGGGAGGAGAGCATATGCTGATGTTTTTCCTCTATCCTACCAAGTGCACTGCTACGGCATTGATCAGATGTGAGTTCGAGTCCTGATTCTGCCACCCTCTACTTATTTAACTTTGGATGAGTTACCAGCCTCTCTGCATCTGATTTGCATCTGTGGATTAGGAGTGTAATGCCCACCTGGAAGGCCCACCTGGATGGGCTGTTACAAGCATTAAATGAAATGTCTGTCACGAGGCCAGCACGAGGCCTGCCCAGCCCACACTAAGTGCTTAGCAAAAGCTAGCAGCCTGGAAATGTCTGGCACGGAGCAATGGGGCTTAGGTCTCTAGAAGAATTTCCCCATGAATCATGGTCAGGACCGAATCCTGATCCTAGGGCCCAGAATTCAGGTCCTGTCCTGCCATCCCCCCACCCCCACCACCCTGCACCCTAGTTGCAGCTACTTGTGATTATACAACCGAGCTCAGAATTATGACAATGAAAACCCCCCCTGCAGAGACAGGCTTGCTGCTGACCACCACAGCAGGCCCCCAAGCCCAGGAGCGCCCACTGCACAGATCCGCCAGGCAGCTCAGCCCTGCGATCAGGCTGCCCCCATTTCAGGTTACTGACTTGGAGCCTGTGGTGCCTCTGACCCAGTGAGCTTTTGCTTACTCACAGCGGAACCTTGAAGAGTTACTTTTTAATCTCATGAAAAGTCCCCACAGCCTGCTTTGTAGGGGAGTGGTGAGTACCAGGAAGTTAGGAACACCTTCGGAATGTGTGATGATGAATGTCCCTTGGACAGAGAGGCGAGTCCTCAGGCGCCTCAGCCAGCTCTGGGCCAATAGACTTTTTTTGTTTTGTTTGGGTTGGTCTCAGTTTCTTATATTTAAATAAGACCAAAGGTTCAAGATAGGGGCAGGTAATAGGGCGAATAAAGACTAATGCCCCACAGGTCGGGAAGGGTCCTCAGCCAAACTCTCCTTGGCTTGGTTAATAAATAACAGTGATTAAGCTGCTCAAGCAGATTCTATTCTGCAGCTCAGAAGGGATCCTCCTCATCACAAAGGACATGAACGTTGGATTAGTGGCTTCAGTCCCTATCCAGCATCCCCGTGTCTGTGTCTGCTCTGTGTGGTAGATGACAAGACCACCTCGGGCCCCAAAGTCACTTCTGGGACACCTCCAGGACCAGAAAGGATCCAGAGGCCAAGAGAAGCTTCTGGGGCCCTGCTGAACCAAGTTGGTCCGTGAGGGCATGGTGTATGGCAGGCAGCATGCCAACCACTTTCCATAGATCTCCCCAGTTAATCCTCATAATGCCATAGTGCAGAACTGTTGTTAGTAGGAAGGCTCAGAGAGGTTAAGCGGCCTGCTCCAGAAACCAGCAGAAATCATCTCTCAAACCTCTCAGCCTGATGGGGGAGAGTAGCCGACAACACTGCCTTCACCATTTTACTAAAAATTGGAAATGATGGAGTCTTTCCAAAAATTAGGAGCTTAGTGAGCAGTGGAGTTATTTGGGAAGGTTTGGAAAAGGGGGAGGACTTGGAGGGCCCCAGGTGAAGGGGAAGAGGCAAGCATCCCTGTGCTGGGAAGGAGCCCTACATGTGCAAGAGGCTGGGGTAAGACCAAGCACAGACTTTCCTGCAGCAAAGTTGAATCTAATCTATAAATTAAAGGCTACCTGAATGTGTGTGAATGAGAGCTGTCAAAACACCTGTTAACAGCTGGTATAAATGCCTTGACCCGCCACTGGGGATGAGGGAGCCGTGGAGCAAGCATGTGTCTTCCCAAGCGGTTCTCCTCAGCCGACCTCTGCCGACATTCCTTTCCCTCCATAAACCTCACGCACTGTGACACGCGGCCACTCATGATAGCTTCCTCCACAGAAGCTCTTTAGACTCATAATCCTTTTTTTAAAAAAGTTCCTCTTTCTTGGCTCTTTGGACATCCCACCGTTCGGACAGTTCCTCCAGTTTAATTTCTTTTGCTCCTTGGCACCAAGAGAAAGTTTTGGTTTTGTTTTTAATAGACTTCCGCAAATCAAACTCTTCATATTTCTCTTAAATTGAGGTCCCCTGGGTGATGAGTTCGAGATTCAGAACAAGGCATGGTCCAGGTTGTCCTGACACAACCAGAGAGGACCGTCACTATGTGACTGCACCCCCAGCTCCCTGTTGGGGGATGTTGCACCTACTCAGTCAGCGCCTCACCTCCCAAACAGCATGAGTCTCTCCCTCCTCCACAGGCCCTCAGCCCCAGGTCTGTGCCTCTCCCGAAGTCTCTGCCTCACATCTCTCTATGACCAGACCACCATGCAGGGAGTTTCTGGAGGCGAGTGTCATGCTTCATCCACTCTTCCAACAAGTATGCTTTATTGTCTTCCAGTGCAAGGAAATTTCTGGGCCCTGGAACACAGCCGTGAGCAAGACTGCCCTGGTATGGGAAAGGCATCTTACTTAAGAGTGTAGTCTCTGGAGCTATACTGCCTGAATCAAAAGCTCGGGTCCCCACATGCCAACGAAGTGACCCTGGGAAAGTCACTTAACCCCTGCGTCTCTTAATTTCTTCATGTATACAGTGGTGATGACAACAGTAACTACCTCAGAGCAATGAGAGAGAGTTAAGTGAATTCATATTTATGTGGATTCGTGTGTAAGTGAATTCACTGTGGGTGACTGAGTGGCTCAGTCGTTTACACGTCTGCCTTCGGCTCAGGTCATGATCCCCGCGTCCTGGGATCAAGCCCTGTGTTAGGCTCCCTGCTCAGCAGGGGAGTCGGCTTCTTCCTCTCCTCCTGCCTGTTCCCTGGCTTCTAAGCTCTCTCCTGCTCTCTCTTCCACTCTAATAAATGAGTAAAATCTTTTTTAAAAAAAGTTTAAAAGATGGGGTGCCTGGGTGGCTCAGTAGGTTGAGTCTCTGCCTTCGGTTCAGGTCATGATCTCAGGGTCCGAGGATCGAGCCCCACATCGGGCTTTCTGCTCAGCGTGGAGCCTGCTTTCCCCCCCTCTCTCTGTGCCTGCCTCTTTGCCTACTTGTGATCTCTGTCAAATAAATAAATAAAATCTTAAAAAAAAAGTTTAAAAGACATAAGTGAATTTCCTGTGTTCCCAGTGTGTCCCGTGTAATTTACTACAGAATAATCCTAATGAAACAAACCAATGCAATAAAATGGAAGCGCTCTCTACAGCAAGGGTCAGTACAAGATATTTTAGGAGGACACAGAGGCATTGCAGAACCCAGACAGAAGAGCTTCCCAAAAGATGTCCCACTTTAAGCAGAGACTGACAGAATCAGGTAACCAGCCAGAGTGAGCTGAATGGAAGTGAGGACAGGGAGAAGAGTACTCCAGAGTGAGGGAACAGCATGGGCAAAGGCACAGAGGCAAGAGTACATGGCAAGTTTACTTCATTTAAAGAAATAAACTGTAAGTCAGTCACCAGATGACTATGTCACACAATTTGTAACGTGCCTTAACCATCAATGTACCAGCAACAAAGAATTCAGACTCAGATGACGAAGAGCAAATCTGAACTGAATTTATCTTTGATGGTTACACCAATGAGGTCAGCACGGCTCAGGAGGTTCTCTTCATTTTCAATAGGAAACAGACATTTATGGACCTCACAATTCTGGGTGGTTAACTGGATCATTTCTTGGCAGATTTCTGAACATAGCAGAGTCTTGATTTTTACTCCCGCCTCTGTCCCAAGCCCAGCACCTTGCATGTGGTTGTTACACAACAAATGCCTTTTTTTCTTTTATACCCAAATGTGCTGAATTTTACTCTGTATCTTAATTGTTTTTTTTTAAACAAATGCTTTTTTAGACAGTGAATGTTACGCTGAATTTTGCGAATGCCCAATGCTTCTCTTCCTACTCCAGTAGCAAGTTTGAGCCCGCCCCTGATCTCTTGGAGCAGCAGGCTAATCTCCAAGATGACCTCACTGCAGAGCTGTGATTTATAATCAGCTAACAAATCTCAGCGTGAACCAGGAGGGAAGGTTAGAAAGACAATAAAAATACAAACAAGCCATGATCGTACAAGTCAAGTCAGTTCAGAGAACCAGCTGGACTTATAATTAGATTTTAATTTTAAGGAAACTATAGGAGGAGAAATCTTCCCAGGAAACAAGAATCCTTCTCAGAAGGCCAGCAAAACCTTTTACTTTTTTTTTTTTTAAGATCTTAAAAATGTATTTATCTAGTCATTAGAGAAAAAGAGAGAGAGAGAGCAGGGGGAGGGAGAGAGAGAATCTCAAGCAGACTCTTCACTGAGTGAGAAGGAGCCTGTCACAGGGCTCCTTGATCCTGAGATGATCATGATCCTGAGATCTGTATCATGATCCTGAGATCGTGACCTGAGCTGAAATCAAGAGTCAGATGCTTAACCAACTAAACCTCCTAGACAACTTTTTTTTTTAAAGATTTATTTATTTGAGGGCGGTAGGGGCATAGAGAGAAGGAGGATCTTCAAGGAGAGTCTCCGCTAAGCACTGAGTCCAACATGAGACTTGATCCTAGGACCCTGATATCGTGACCTAAGCCGAAATCAAGAACCGGCTGCTTAACAGACTGCCTCACCCAGGCGCCCCTAGCAAAGCCTTTTTCTCATTAACAAATAAGGATTTATAGTTCCTGAGATAATAAACAAAGGAAAAGGATTTCGAACTCCATCTAAGCCATGGGTTTTCAAACAGGTTTTGCCTGAAGGAAACCTTTGTTCAAACTGGATATTACCAAGATGTGTAAACAAATAAAACATATCAAGACAAAGCTGCTCTGGTGAAAGGCAGGATACAGGTCCCAATTCTAGCTGTGGCTTCCCCCTACCCCTGAGCACTTCTAAAACCACTCATGGTAGTCTAACCCATTGCCTCCTGTCATTTTTTCAGAAAAAAAGCCTAAGGCTGAGAAGAAAATATTTGACTCCCTCTAGGCCACACAGCCCGTTGCTAGCAGAGCCAAGGTAAGTTGGAGTAGGTCTACTGCTTCAAATACAGTGACCCTTCCATGACACCCTTAAGATGGGAGGGGGAAATCTGCTTACTAATATGGGGAGGTGGGCTGATGGGAAGCAGAGCAGGAGGAGGCTTGCCTGTCAAAAGCACGGAGGGATGGGCAAAGGCACGCAGTAGCTACTTGCTGTTTGGGAGCCCCGATATGCCTACTTAAATGAGAAGTCATCGTATTCCCATCTTTCTGCAGGATCACCGGCCCCCCGATGACTTACTTGCATGTTCAAGTGTGCAGACATTAGCCGAGCACCTTCTATTAGGTGTTGGGCAGCATGCTGGGTACCACAATCCTAAAACAAGTAAGCCAACCACATCCCAGAGCTCCAGGTTTAATACAGAAGACAGACTGGAAACCCCAATTACAGTGATCAGGAGACTGCAGTCTCAGACCTGCAGGATAGCTATGCAGGTAGAGGGAGGGACAAACAGATGAGTTCACTAGGAGAAGCAGATGGTCCAGAAGACAAGATACCTGTGCAGGGTTTTCAGAGATGAGTTTGTCACCAGGCAGACAAGAGAAGAGAGCCTTCTCTTTCAGAGAGTACAGAAACAGGATGGATGGATGGATGGATTGATTGATTGATTGATTTTATTTAACAGAGAGAGAGAGAGAGAGAGAGAGAGCACAAGCAGGGGGAGTGGCAGGCAGAAGGAGAGGAAGAAGCAGACTTCCTGCTGAGCAAGGAGCCAGATGCGGGGCTCTATCCCAGGACATTAGGATCATGACCTTAGCCGAGAGCAGACGCTTCACTGGCTGAGCCACCCAGGCATCCGTAGAAACAGGATTTAAACAGAGAAAAAAAGATGCCTAATTGTAGTTTAGAAAGATCACCAGTGTGGCACTGTGAAGATCCATGGCACAAGGAGGCTTCTGCACAGGTTCAATGGAGGGGGCCAAAAGCAGGGATGGAAAACAGTGGTGGTTTTCACAAAGAAAATCAGCATGGGGGGGTGGGAGCCATAAAAGAGGACTGGAGGGCTACTCTGGCTCCCATGGTTCCTGGAGAAACTTCTAGAAGGTGGTGCACCAAGTGAGATACGGAACAGTTTAGGAGGGAAAACAGGGAGCCAGCTTTAGCTGCCAAGAGTTGGAGGTGCCGGTGGATCTTCCAAGGGAAGGTGTCCAGCAAGGAGAGGGGTATAGGAATGGTCTGATGGGGCACACAACACAGGGCTCTAACTTCTAAAGGACAGACCACTTGCCTGTTTCCCCTTGTGCAGACAGAGCTTGTTTAGGTCCCCTCTCCAAGGGACTTTAATAACTATCATTTACTGAAACTGTGTGTTGGGTGTTTTCTTTTTCCCTAAGCTATCTAGCAGAATCCAAACCCTATCAACTTTTACCACAAGTTAGCTGGAGAATGCAGCCACACCCCAGAGTACATGGCAATTAGCAAGCACATTTATTTGAAGCAGTAATAAAAACACAACACTGGAAAGTGTTGTCCAATTCGCTTTGTCCCATTCTTTTATGGAATGAAATTATCACCATGTTGCAAGCCAGAAAAGTAAGATATAAAGAAGGTAAATATGTAGTTGCCTAAACCAGGAAATCCTACAATTACTCTGAATTGAATTAAGAACACCATCAGTCATTCAGTCGTGTCCTCGCCAATAACCTACTGCATTCAAATGGTCTGAAACGCCAGAGGATGGGAGAGATTAGGATAGAAGCAGTGTAAGAAATAGCTCCTCAGCTCCAGAAGCTAATAATTGATTGGCAAATGCAAAAATTAGAATTTAAGGACATACGTGACAAAGGTTCATAGAAACTAAATGTCACAGAAGTCCAGAGGTAGGAATTGGGTAATTTGGAGGGGTTTGGGGAGCTTATTTTTAAGTCATCTCTATCCACCATGTGGGGCTTGAATTTACAGCTCCAATATTAGGAGTCCCATGCTCCGCTAGTCAGCCAGCCAGGTGCCCTTCTGGAAACAGAAAGTTTAGCCAGAATTATGAGGAACTATTCTGTGGAGAAGAGGTACCACGGAAAGTTAGTATGGAAGGAAGAGCTGGGCTCAACCGGCAAATAAAGCGGAGATCAGCTAGGGTCGAGGGGAGAACAGTCTGGGTGTTGCAGGATATGGAGAAGAGAGTCCAGTTGGAACAGAAGATTCCCACAGGGGAGTGACCTGGGACAGGACTGGAGGGGGTCTGAGGGCCTTAACCCTTTTGGACGTTATCATGGAGGTCATGGGCAATTCCAGAACCAGCTCTGAGCAGAAAAGGGCACGGAGCATCTGAGGGGAATGCTAACCAATCCTGCCTGTGGGGAAGAAAAGAATGGGAGCATGGGGAGTGGCACAGAACAGGGTGAGGGGAGCTTCACGAAGAAGAGGCCTGTGAGATGGTTGGAGGTGGGGCTTTTTTGGATGTTGAGATAGGAGAGGAAAGTCGGGAGGCTGGAAACGTGGCCCATAGAGTCCAGCCACCTTAGGTGTAGGGTGCACCTAGGAGCCAAATGTTTGAGGTCCATAGAGTTCACATGTTGCCAACAGCAGTGAGATTCCCCAGAAGTGGGTGGCCAGAAGATTTACTGGGTCTGAGGGGGTGTGTGAGCAGTCCTGGTAATGGGGGTCCCACTGTCGTCCCAGCGGTGTTCTGGCAGTTCAGCTCAGTAGGGAAGAAGATAGTAAGAATGGCCAAGACAGACCAGACGGGCACCTGGGTAGCTCGCTGGGAAGGAAGGGGACCCTTGATCTCAGAGTGGTGAGTTTGAGTCCCACCTTGGGTGTAGTTAAATTAATGAAATTAAATTAATTAAATACATTAATGAATAAGGGAAAAAAAGACAGACCAGGAAAAGCAACTGAGGTTGGGCAGAAGGAGTAGAAGGAGCTGGATACAGGGTAGTGCTTGACTAAATCAGAGTGCGGACAACCAGGAGGAATGGGAAGGAGGGTCTTGGGGGACATCTGAGGGCCTGACCTCAAAGTCTGAATGTGTTGAGGGAGAAGGTTTGGAGGTTTTGAACAAACACCCTTGCAGACCTCCTGCTTCTGTGAACTATGAAGAATTCCAGAATAATATCATGTTTCTATCTATGTCACCCAGCCTTTCCAAGGACAGTTGACCCTTGAGTAACAGGGTTGAACTGTGGGTCCATTTATGTGTGTGTGTGTGTGTGGTTTTTTTTTGTTTTTTTTTTTTCGGTAAATACAGTATAGTGCTGTAAATGTATTTTCTCTTATGATATTCTTAATACCATTCTTTTCTCTAGCTCCATATTGTAAGAAAATAGTATATTATGCATATAGCATGCAAAATATGTGTTAACCAACTGCTTACATTCTGTTAGGCTTCTGGTCGACAGTAAGCCATTATTAGTCCAGTTTGGGGGAAGCCAAAGGTTGTGTGTGGATTTTCAACTTTGTGCGGGGTCAGCACCCCAACTCGTGTGGTGTTCCAAGGTCAAATGTATAAGGATCCACTCCCTAGGTATTTTAAAAATCCTCTCTAAAAAAAATATTTGAAAGCTACTCTGAGTGCAGTAAGAATTTTTAAGATCATTCCTAAATTGTGAGGCCTCTTCTTTACAGGAAAGGTAAGTAAAACATTGGTGCAGCTTGAATTACTATAAGGTGAACTCCTGTGTAACCTTCCCCAGATCAGAAAGTAAAATTTCCACAGCATTCCAGAAGCCAGTCATGTGCATCTCTCAATTCACAACCCTGCCCTCACTCTCCAAAGGGGCCACTGTCCTGAATATTGTAACAACCACTTCTTTTCTTTCCTTTCTAATTTTAATACTTATGTATGTAGGTATTCCTCAAATGGTATAGCATAGTTTTATCAATGTAAATGAACTCATACTACAAGATTAAAATAAATGAAATAAAATAAAGTAACATGAGAATGTGCCACTGGATGGAAGACAGGCATATAGAAGAGAAATGAGAGACTAGAAACAAACCCAAGTATGTATATGAATTAGATGTACCTATTTCATATCCTGGATCCAAAAAAAATCCAAATGAATAAAGATTGAGTGTAGAAGCTGGGGCAGTGAAAGTACTAGCAGAAAACAGATGTTTCTGTAACCTTGTGGTACAAAGGTCTTTCTAAGCATACCACCAAAGGCTGAAGTCGTAAAGGAAAAGAATGTCAGATGTTTATAAAGAAAAAAAAAGCTTCCATAAATCAATAAACACACTAGCCAAAACTTGAAAGAAAATGCCAAATGGGAGATTATATGTGACATAAGACACAAAGCAATTATGTCCTTAGTTCTTAAAAATCAATAAGAAAATAAAACATCATAGTAGAAAAGTGGCCAGGGCACTGTATCTCTGTTAGCTATTGCCACCAAAATCAATAATAAACAGGCCCGGAATTCACTGGCAAGAAACAACATTTATGCTCGATTCTGTTGTGTTCATCACTCAAGTTGTTTGGGCACTGACTTCAGCTGGGCTTGTCACAGGCTGCAGGTTGGCTCCAGGTGTGTTCCACGTGTTTCTCATCCTTTTGGCCAGGAAGCTGGCGGCGGCATGTTCTTCTCACAGTGATGGCAGAAGACCAACAGAGCACTCCCCACCACCCAAGCACATTTTAGACCTTTAGTCCGTATCTTCCACCAACATTGCATGAGCAAGTCACATAGCAAAGTCTAACTTTAGTGGGGTGTGTAAACAGACTCCGCTGCCCGGGGGAGGGAGAGCATCAGTATCTAATGAGTAATCCAAACCATGCCTGGTACCGCAGACTGAATGCTGTGCCTCCCCCCACCCTGAGATCCGTATGCATCCTAACCCCAAGGTGATGGTATTAGGAGGTAGGGCCTTTGGAATGTGATTAGGCCATGGGGGGGTAGTTCTCATGAATAAGATGCATTAATGTACTTATAAAAGAGATCCCAGAGAGCTCCCTCACTCCTTCTGTCCCTTGAGGACATTGAGAAGAGGGCATCTGTGAACCAGGAAGCAGACCCTCACCAGACACTGAAGTGCTCATGCCTTGGTCTTGGACTTCCAGCTTCCAGAACTATGAAAAATAAATTTCTGTTGTTTGTAAGCCCCCCAGCCTATGGTAATTTGTTATAGCAACCTGAATGGCCTGAATAGACAACAGGTATAAATAAGGGACATTAACAGGATACAGAATTATGTTAAAAAAAAAAAAAAAGCAAGAATTTAGAACCATTTTGAAATTGGAGATAATGAAAGAAATTATACTAACCATGTTGTCAAGAATATATAGTAAATTTTATGTTATTTAATTATTACCACAAAAAACCCAAAAACAAAATAAAGAGTTAAGTGAGCAAAGGCCCAGCTACAAAGGTAATCATCAATATAATCACAGTAAGTTCTTAACAATATGAGATTTTTAAATTTTTTTTTTAAGATTTTTTTTAAGATTTTATTTATTTATTTGACAGAGATCACAAGTAGGCAGAGAGGCAGGCAGAGAGAGAGAGAGGAGGAAGCAGGCTCCCTGCTGAGCAGAGAGCCCGATGCGGGACTCGATCCCAGGACCCTGAGATCATGACCCGAGCCGAAGGCAGCGGCCTAACCCACTGAGCCACCCAGGCGCCCCAATATGAGATTTTTTAAATCAGTTATGCCTTCTCCATAAAATGGAATCTATTCCATCACTAAAAATATATAGATGAATGTTAACATAAAAATACTTGCAGTATAGTAAATACAAATAGATTACATAACAGTTCAAAAGTTTTGTGATAAGACTTTCATTTTAAAAATAAATATATTCCAAAAATAAACATATACATTATATATATAACATATATATAATATATGTGCCCCAAAAAAAGTCTAGACAGAGATATATCTTAGTACAATGGTGATTTCCAGAGGGTAAGATATGAACTTTATTCTCTTTATTTGTATATTTAAATTTTTCTATAATAAATAGGCATTAATTTTGTCATAAGAAAAATGATGGTTTAGAAATGTTAATGATGCTTAAAAGTAGGTTTTCAAAAAAGATTTATTTACTTATTTGAGAGAGAGAGAGGATGTGGGGCAGAGAGAGAGGCAGAGAGAGTCCCAAACAGACTCTGAGCTGAACATGAAGCCAGACACCGGGCTCCCCTTGGGGCTCGATCTCATGACACTGAGATCACTACCAGAGATGAAATCAAGAGTCATTCTATTAATCAACTGCACTACCCAAGTGTCCCTGTTAAAAGTACTTTTAATAACATAGGGAAATGTCTTCAATGATATTAAGGGTTTGTTTGTTTTTTTTAATAAAGGAAGATAGTTGTTGACAGCATGAATGGTAGTCATGTGAAAAACTGTATTTAGGGTCACCTGGGTGACTCAGTGGGTTAAAGCCTCTGCTTTCCGCTCAGGTCATGATCCCAGGGTCCTGGGATCGAGCCCCACATCGGGCTCTCTGCTCAGCAGGGAGCCTGCTTCCCCCTCTCTCTCTGCCTGCCTCTCTGCCTACTTGTGATCTCTCTCTCTGTCAAATAAATAAATATCTTTATAAAAAAAAAAGCTGTATTTAAAAAATCAAAGTGGGGGCACCTGGGTGGCTCAGGCATTAAGCATCTGCCTTCCTTAACAAATTGAATTGTCTCTGTGGTCAGTTGTCAAAATACATATAGAAGACCAATGTTTCTCGGCGCGCCTGGGTGGCTCAGTGGGTTAAGCCTCTGCCTTCGGCTCAGGTCGTGATCTCGGGGTCCTGGGATTGAGCCCCGCATTGGGCTCTCTGCTCAGCAGGGAGCCTGTTTCCCGCCCCCCTCTCTGCCTGCCTCTCTGCCTACTTGTGATCTTTCTCTCTGTCAAATAAATAAAATCTTAAAAAAAAGAAGAAGAAGAAGAAGAAGAAGACCAATGTTTCTCAAATTACAGGGGCCCTAGGAGACACCTAGAAGACTATGACAATCAAAACAGTATAATGTGGATATGAATAGCTCAACCCAGTATCTTCTAATAAGGACCAATTTCTCGTTATATCTTCAAATACTATAACACTGTTCCTTTTTTTTAATCTCTGAATATCAACCCTTGTGATAATAAACCTTTGCTTTCTCAGCTGCCAGTTATTCAGAGAAGTCCCTCTTTTTGGGAAGTGGGCCAGTCCTCGGGAAATAGCATCATCCAACCAGTTCCTTTACCTCAGAAATGAGATTCTGACGCACCTGCCCAAGCTCCCTCTGCTCTTCCCTGCTGGAGCCCCTACTGCTGCCCCTGCTCCAGATTCCACAGCAGCTCTGGGGGTTCCCCAATGCCTTCAGTTTTTCAATGGTAATTCTTCATTTAATGGTAATATTTTATTCTGACTTAGGTCTGCATTCACCTTGGGATGGGGTCGCCGTCAAGGACAGGTCAGACAGAATCTAGGCTACCACACTGAGCTGTGCACTGACAGCTGAGACTGGAGCCTCACGTCCACAGGTCCCCAGACTTCTATCCGGCAATTAAATGAGAGCCCAAAGGCGGCCCAACACTCCTCGCAGATTTTATTTGTTTTCTTTTTCTTATTTATTTATTATTTTTATTTATTACATATATTTTAAAGATTTTTATATATTTATTTGAAATAGAGTGAGAGAATACAAGCCGGGGGAGAGGCAGAGGAAGAGGGAGAAGCAGGTTCCCCATGAGCAGGGAGCCCAATGTAGGACTCCGTCCCAGGACCCTGGGATCACAACTCAAACCAAAGGCAGATGCTTAATCTACTGAGCCACGCAGGTGACCCACTATCAGATTTTAAGTACACCTTGTATGGTATTAGTAAGTATTAGTATTAGTAAGTTTTGAATACATTTGAGTATATTAGTAATACTAATAGTATTAGTATTAGTAAGTTTTGAATACAGTTGAAGGTAATTTCTCTCATCCTCTAGTATTTCCTTGGGGATCCTGGATGACTCTTTGAGGAAGGCAGCCAGCATACCATAGATCATATGAAGTAATATAGAGAAACAACTAAAACTAGAAACCAGTAAGTATAGTTTCCTTGCCAGAAAATTTTAGAATCCTTGTCCTAATAGTCTTGTATTTTCTCAGGGAAATATGCAATAAATATTTATATCCCCATGATAGTTACCATTTATTAAGCTAAATATGCCATACATTTTGCTAAGAATTTAACAAATATTATCTCATTTACGTAACAACTGTATGAATTGAGTGCTAGTGTTAGCCCAATTTTCTGGAAGAGAGAATAAAAAACTTACCCAAACCTATGTTGCTGCCCAGTGTTGGAGCCAGGGTTTGAACTAAGATTATCTGATACAACGTTCTTACTCTCTTAACAATTCTACTAGAATGTTCTTCTGGCTAGCCATCATCTGTCATTCACCTACCTATGAATATAATCCTCAAAATGCACATCAGAATTATGAGTTTTTCCCTACTTTTAATCTTCTTGAACTTTGCTGTCATATTTTTATACAAAAAATATTTTAAATATTTGTGTATCATAGAGGTGTCTGGTTGGCTCAGTTGGTTCAGCGTCTGCCTTTAGTGCAGGATGATCCCAGGGTCCAGGGAATGAGCCCTATGTGGGGTTCCCTGCTCAGTGGGGAGCCTGTTTCTTCCTCTCCCTCTGCCCCTCTCCCTGCTTATGCTCTCTCACTCTATCTCAAATAAATAAATAAAATCTTGGGAAAAAATATGTGTGACATATTTTATGTCTTATGAATGCTCTTTTGAGTACACAGTTGTGAACTAAAGTTTTTTGCCCAAATGTGTAAGCTTTTATATCAATGGACACTTAAAAATTATAGGATGATGTTTATCAGAGATGAGAAAAAAAATTATTTTATGTTTTCAATGTAGTAATACGTTCAAATGTGATTATAAGAACAAAAATGGTATCAGCCAGGGGTCAAATACAGGAACAGAAACCACACTATTTTAAGTGGAGGATATTTCATACAGGGAGTTAGGTGTTTACAAAGCTGAAGGCTGGACGAACAAGCTCTGGACTGAGTCTCTAGGAATAACTCTAAGAACGATGCTGCTAAAAGACTGTCCTTCCAGGAGAGCTCATCCTGTCAAACTAAAAACGGTGAGCCATGGAGAGATTGCCATTTGATTACACTTTCTTCGATCCAGGGGTCAGTAAGTGGCCGGAACTGCCTCCTGACATCTGTAAAGCTGGGGATAGGACATCAGAGCAGGGCTGTTGCAAAACTCAATAGCTGAAGATACAGAAAGATTCTCCCCTACACACTTCTACCTTTGAAATCTAAAACTAGTCCATGGAATTGATGTAACCTCATCTTTACCTAGAAGGAGTGCTGCAAGGGATGCTGAGAATTACAGGGTTTAGCCTCCAGGCTCTGTTGTAGAGGAAGGCACCCTAGAAGGAGTTTGGGGATTGAGTGCCAACAGAAGTTTTCTACCACACAGCACATAATGAAACAACATAGCCTGGAGTTCCTACAGCAGTGAGGCAGACCACAGTCTGTGGCTCACGGGCAAACCACCGCCTCAGTAACTGATAGAGCAGCCCACAGCCCTTCATGGAATGTTGTCTAACACACCCCATTGGAATTGCTACAGAACCAAGAGAAAAGAAACTGGGCTTGTGAATTTTTTTTAAACATGTCTAACTTGCCCCTTGCTAAAAGCCTGTTTGTCTCCAGGGGTTACATACTGGCAAGAGACATGTGCTAGTTGCCTTGATGAAACATGTTTTAAGGCCAAAACAATTGACGAGAATTAGCGATGTTCTTGTCTGTGTGTCAAGAGACCAGAAAATAATTCAGTGTAATAACACGAGAAAAATGCTTAGGATACAATATTGATTTTAAAGGCATGCAAAATCACAAAGTATGATCACAATATATCATAAAACAATGAAATCCTACCAGCAATCAAAGAATAATGAGATATACTTACCCATCAGTGTAACAAAAATTGAAAAGACAGATAATATCTAATGTTGGTGATTATGGGAAGAAATAGGTAGTCTTATGCAATTTAGATTTGAATATAAATTGGTTCAGCAGTAGCTACCGGATGTGCACACCCTTGAAGACAGTAATATGTAACATGTAGTTATCAGAGAAAAATGTTCCTCCATGTACAAACAGGCAAGTACTAAGAATGTGTATGGCCACAATGGGTGTTCTAGCAAGAGCCTGAAAGCTCCAAATATGGCCATCAAATGCAGAGAATAAATACATTATAGATATTCATATAATGAAGTATTAAGTTGTTTTTAATATTGATGAGATAGACATCTTTGTACTATATTTTCTGTTATAGAGAATATAATAATGTATTACTAAATTTAAAATCAGTTGCATAAAATATTAAACCAAAATCTGATCATTTAAATCCATTTTACCTTATTAAGAATAAGATGCATCAGGTAATCCCTTCATAAGGTAAAATGAATTTTAGTTCTCACATTTTGTTTATTCTTGTATAAAGTGCAAACAGACTGAGTAAAAATGTGATCACTTCCTGTAAAAATTCATCCATGAGGGACGCCTGGGTGGCTCAGTTGGTTAAGCAGCTGCCTTCAGCTCAGGTCATGATCCCAGCGTCCTGGGATCGAGTCCCGCATCCGGCTCCTTGCTCTGCGGAGAGCCTGCTTCTCCCACTGCCTCTGCCTGCCACTCTGTCTGCCTGTGCTTGCTCTCTCACCCTCTCTCTCTGATACATAAATAAATAAAATCTAAAAAAAAAAAAAAATTCATCCATGAGACCATTTTTGCTGTTTGCTTTAAATTTAAACACTTACACCTCATGAGCTCCTACTGGGCTTCCAACAGTTCATTATGATTTTTTAAAATGTTCAGTGATCAAATCTATTGTGGAAACTAGGGTGCAGTGTATTATAAGCCAGTTGAGGAGAGTGATTCTCAAAGGGAGACAGGGAAAATAATATCAGATCCTGGAAAGAGAATGAAGAGCAGTGGATGTTAGTGATTTTTATATTTACAAACAATTTCTGAAAAATTTTAAAGCACATAAAACCAGAATCACACCATTCTCAAAGATGGAAATGTCAGCAATAATACTCCTCCTCTATAGAAAAGATTCCTTCAAAGTAACTGTATACAATAAAGTTCCTTGGATTTTTCTTTTTTGTTTTTGTCACCAAATAAATTTAAAAGATTATGTTTCCCTTTCTCAAAACTATGGTTCTATAATAAGGTTATCAATAATTATAATATATATTTTAAAAGCTGTACAGGCATAAAAAGCATAAATCATGCACACACACATTCAAGAATTAAAATCACCTCAATAAACACACTTTTTGTGTCAAAAGTAAATTGTAGCGTGCAAGAGTAAGGAGATTGAAGATAAAGGATCTAGGTTTTGATTGGGGCCCCAACACTGACTAATAGTGAGATTTTCAATAAGTTATTTATCTGAGTTGCTATGAAGAGTAAATGAGTTCATATAATGTAAACTTTAAAACTGTAAACAGAAGGCTGCTGTGATTTCATGTCATGAATTTGCCAATGTTGTGAGAAGTGGACTGTAAGGGAGAAAGAGTGGAAGCATTACTAATAGGAGCTCTCACTTACTGAACCTTTGACATGAGCCAAATACTCTACCAAGGGCTTTTAGTAAGCTGATTCCTCACTTCTACTCAGTGTGGTACATACTATATCAGGGGGAAACATGGCACCTGGCTGTAGGTCAAAATGGTCAATTATCAGCAATTTCATATGGTTTAAACTATCATCTGGCCCAGATTCGAGAAAGTGAAACAGAGAGACTAAGTGACCTAAGTTAAAATAGCCAGTACCTGGTAAAGACAGGTTTGCAAGCCACACAGCTTTATGTCCGTGACCGATAGGCTATATACATTCCCAGAAAGAAATCAGGTCTAATAGTTTAGGAGGAACAACCTCTAAATTTTAATCGAGAATTATTTCCATGGGGGGGAAAAAAGAATTATTTCTGTGGTATTAGAGAATATACAAGGAGTCAAAATGTGATGCCACAGGAAATTCAACATAAGGATCAAAAGTTTCTATTAATTAAAATACCCCATGCTTGTTCCTGCTTCTTGGCATTACCCTTCTCTTCAAAGAATTTTTACCTTCATTCAGTCAACAAATATTTACACAAAATCAGGCTCAGTCTCTAACCACCTACAAGAAGGAGCTTCTTTTCCACTTCACCCTGAATTCTTACCAACTGGAATTTATCCTGTAATAGAATTTTACCTTTTAATAGATCTGATTTCTTTTAACAAAGGTAAAAGTTTCTTGGGGAAAGCTCAATAAATGTTCAATTTGAGAGTCTATCACGTCTATCATACATGAAATTTAATAGGAGGAAAGAATCACAACCATGTCTAAGGGAATGGCTGGTAAAATCCCTGATCTCACCGGATGCGGTGTTCTCTTTAATCTGAACTCATCTGGAAACTGCCCTAAGATACTCTTTCATATGCTTAGGCCTTATCTTTGGAACTGGAGTTTTAGCTTCCCAAAGGCAAAGATTAAGTCTTACTCGTGGACTTCACACCCTGTCCAGCAAATAGTGTAAGTCATTAGACCCGTAATGAATGAACATGAAGAAAAACGCGCAGCTCCCAGGGAAAAACCGTGAGAAAGAAAATGAACTAGGAGGATAAACAAGCAATGAAGCGGCACTTTGCCTTAACACCTGCTTTTGAGAACAAAAACCAGCTAATATTTCAAAGCCTTGGTAGGGGATTTCGCTGTCTTTTTAAAGAGGTGTGGAAGGAAATCACCAGCGCGACCGCCCATTGGCTGGGAGGCGAGATCGCGAGCGCCGCTGGCGAAGCTAGGCGGAGAGGACACAGGACGGCGCGCCGTCTTCTGACCGGCAGGGGGAGCCCTGCCGAGCGCCGAGCGCCGCGTCCCGCGCCGCCCCGCCCCGCGCGCCCCGCGCTCGCTCCGCCGCGCGCCCTCCACTCGGCGCCACGCCCGCCACAGGCCAAGGGCCAGTCACCCGCGGGCGGGCGTGGGTCCCGCTGCTCTCTCGGCGCCCCGCCCCGCCCGGCCCCGCCGTGGGACGGGTAACGGTTACCAAGCACTTTCTCAGGCGCGATTTCTGCTTAGTCATTGTCTTCCAGGAAACGGTCCCTTCAGTTGGGAGTCAACTCTCGGGCGGCCGCCGCAGTAGCAGCAGCAGCCGCCGCGGCCAGCGCGTCCTTCCCTTCCGCCACCGTCCGGCCTCCCTCGGTCCCGAGCGCAGGCCGAGGTCCCGCCGCGTGGGGCGGCCAGCCTCGCGCTCGGCTCTCCGGCCTCGGGCACCGCGTCCTGCGGGGCGGCCTCCTTCCTCGCCTGCGGCCCCGTCGCCGCCTGGCCCGCCTCCGTCGGCCGCTGCCATGGGCACGGACAGCCGCGCGGCCGGGGCGCTGCTCGCGCGGGCCCGTACCCTGCACCTGCAGACGGGGAACCTGCTCAACTGGGGTCGCCTGCGGAAGAAGTGCCCGTCCACGCACAGCGAGGAGGTGAGAGACGCGGGGCTCCTGGGGCAGGCCGCGGGCCGGGCGGCTCCCAGAGGGAAGCAGCGCCCGGCGGGGAAGGCGGGCGGGCTCCGGGCGCCGGGTGAGGCGCGCTCCTGGGCTCCGCCGGCGCGGGGAGGCTGGGGCCGCCGGGGTTGCGACGTCGCCTCCAAACCTGTAGTGGGGGCCGCGTGCCTTAAAACGCTTGGCAGGTGCACATTCATCCCGAGGGACGCGTCCGTCGTGCTCCCGGCCGACGGCCGAACTCGCCAACGTACTGGACCCCTCTTCGTTGCGAGGGCCAGGGGGATGCAGAGAGGACCAGCACCTCCCTCCCAGCCTCTCACCCTCCTTCCCCCCACACCGCGACAGGTGAAGACGTAGGGTTCAGAGGTTCGCTTTTCTAGGATTCAGGTGAAGATAGTAGTAATGATCCACTTAGCTCTGAGGCTGTTGGCAGTAGTCACTGTTGCTACGAGATAAAGGACTTACATTCGACTTTGGAATAAGGGATGCATTTTTCTTGCTGCAATTTAATCTTCCTCACCGTATTTGCCTGGAGACTCATCGCTAGTTTAAGGTGGCAGAGACGAATCTGGAATTCTACCTGTGCTACATATTCGGGCCGCAGCGGCTCCTTCCAGAGCGGAGAGTCAGAATGCCCAGTGAACTGGGGAGGCATACCGCTGGTATGGGACGGTGTCGGTGCTGAAAAATAACAGTGAATAAAAGCAAACCTTTAATTTAGGAGCTGTGTGACTTTGGGAAAGTTACCTTCTCTGAGTCTGTTTACATAACTTCGAAGTTGGATAATGGTACTCTTCATCAACTCATTGTGAGGATT
Organism: Neogale vison; assembly: GCF_020171115.1. Classification (NCBI taxonomy): domain Eukaryota; kingdom Metazoa; phylum Chordata; class Mammalia; order Carnivora; family Mustelidae; genus Neogale; species Neogale vison. The sequence goes on along the minus strand of NC_058092.1, from coordinate 80,288,082 downwards.
AAAAGAGGTAATCTAGGACAACGCTCACCATGGAAGCATTTATCTCCCTTTTACCAAGATTTTCTCTGTTTATTTGATAGACCACACGTAGGCAGAGCAGCAGAGGGAGAGGGAGAAGCAAGTTCCCCGCTGAGCAGAGAGCCCGATGGTGGGGCTGGATCTCAGGGCTCTAGAATCATGACCCTAGCTGAAGGCAGACACTTAACCGACTGAGCCACCCAGTCACCCCTTTTTATCAAGATTTTAAACAAATCTTGATTAAAAGAAAAATGTCCTATGCCATATTATAGTATCAGCTGTATTCCTAGGCAGTTTGGGCTCTTTTATATAAGATGTTGGTGATATACTATGCAGCAGCCCATGGCATCCCTCTGAGTATGCTCTGGGCCTGTGACCACCCATCAGATGAGAACTCTTGGTCCTAACTTTAATAAGAACCAAACTCTGTACCATTATTCAGTGACCAGGTTCCATCCCTCTCCGTCTATATACTTTTTGTTTAAACCGCCCCCACTTTTTTTTTTTAAATATTTTATTGATTTATTTGACAGATCACAAGTAGGCAGAGAGGCAGGCAGAGAGAGAGAGAGGGGAAAGCAGGCTCCCCGCTGAGCAGAGAGCCCAAGGATGCGGGGCTCTATCCCAGGACCCTGAGATCACGACCTGAGCCGAAGGCAGAGGCTTAACCCACTGAGCCACCCAGGCGCCCCTAAACTGCCCCCACTTTGACTATTTCTCCCCCCATAAAATATTTCTAGATTTAGTTCTGTTCTTTCAATTTCCTCCCAGAGATCCTGGTTCAATATACCATTTTCCATATATACTGACTACTGGGTGAAATTTTTGCTCTCTTGTTTCACTACAGCACGCTTTAAAGTAGTGGCCTTAGAAATGTTTTGACTTTCACAAAGCCAGTAAGAAATTTTACCTTACAATCTAGTTCATAGTCCATAAGGACAGAAAGTAGGATGAGTGGTTGCCTTGGGCCGTAGTAAGAAGGGGTGGGTAGTGATTGCTAGTGGACACATGGACATGTTCTAAAATTGGATAGTGGTGATGGCTGCACAGCTCTGTAAAACTCTTCACAAACCCTTTAGAAAACATGGAATCGTGCACTTAAAATAAGTGAATTTTGTGTGTAAATTATACTTTAATAAAGTGCTTAATCTATCTCAAAGGTTTTATGGATATAATAACCTTTAGTATATACAGTGTATTCTGCCTTTTTTAATCCTATTTTAATTTTTAAAAACTATTTCTTAAGGTAGTGAGTCACACTCGACCCTTTGAAAAACATTGTTCGAAGGACTAAATCTAATTTGTTTTTTTCGGGGGGAGGTGCTGCATAAGAGGGACAAAATCAGAAAACATTGGAGGAAAACTTGAAGATAGGGCAGCATATTGTAGGAAAAAAGACAGTTTAATGAGGAGAGACATTTTTTTCCATGTAAAACAAAAAAAAAAACTTTATAACAGACAGAGCTCCAAATTGGGATATGCTACTTGAAACAGTTCAGCCTTGTGGAATAAAGAAACTGAAGAAATCACTCATTAAGAAAATCTAAACATTGAGTAGAGAGTTAGATTAGGTTTCCTAAAAGATCTCTCTTAGTTCTAATGTGTATTTTTTTTAAATTCCATTATCTTTATTTAAAGATTTTTTTTCTATTTATTTTTTATTTGACAGAGATCATAAGTAGGCAGAGAGGCTGGCAGAGAGAGAGAGGAAGGGAAGCAGACTCCCTGCAGAGCAGAGACCGGATTTTTTTTTTTTTTTCACTAGAACTTTATGAAATCAAATCTTGTTTTTTAAATGAGCCATTATAGAACTGTTTTGCTCAGTTCTTTAAGAGTATTTGGGCAGGTGAATCATAAAATATATTTAAAATTCTTATAAGGTTCCAGATCTAATGATAGCCTACATTATGATGGTATTTATTTCAGTGATCCTATGCATATTTGATAAAAATGAAGAGAACAAAATACAAAGTTAATGATATGTCAATATAGATAATAAAAGATTAGAAATAATTATGTTTGCGATACAACCAATGAATTTCTCATCATAACGTTGTTTTGTGATTTGTCCTGACATTTTGCCCAATCCAAGATTAATTAAATGATTTCAAGAGGGGGCTGAATACTCTGAAAATGTACTTACCTTCCTGAATTGAGCTTTTTATCAGGAAAGCCTTAAGTATGCAAGTAAGCCACCCTTCCAGAGGAAAATTCTTAAAATTGTACCAAATTTGAGCCAAATTATTTGAGCCAAATTATTCCTGATAGAATTGTTAACTTCTAGTCCTGCTGCCCCATCTTTTACCATTTTTGAAAAGAATATTGACTTGTAATTCTGTCTGGAATAATTATCAACTAATTTTTATTTAGTATCTTAAATTTAGTTATAAATACATTTCCCATGAAGATAGAGACATTGTAGATTGAATTCATGTGGATTAATATGGATGGAACATACCGTTTTTGTTGTGGTTTATGAAGTGTAATGTAGATGACTGAGCTCTCAAACTGATAAACCACTTATCCCTTGTAATTATCTGTACTAAGATAAAAGCAGTAGAGTGCTGTGTCAGTTTTTATCACCAGAAATCATAGATCAGTGAGTTCAGAAGTTTAGTCCTTGTTATTGCTACAAGGAAAGTGCTTTTGCAGTTACTCATTTTTTTCATTGATTGACCACAGAATGCAAAGCACCTTGTCCTTGATGTTCATAAAGTAGTGATTTCACATTGTTCCTGTTGCCCATTAGCAGTCATAAATCAGTTTGGTGAGCCATAGAACAGCATGTTTTTTTTTTCTCTAATTAATAGACTAGAAGCCATCAGAGTGCCTCACGTGTAATGAACATAACGTTTTATAAATTTTTTGTTCTGTTATATGTATTTAGGCCCTTACTCTCTATATGAATGTATGTAGGTCTTAACTTTGGTGCTTTATCAGACAAGTCTGAAATACACTGTCATAAGAAATGAAAGTTTTGGTTGTTAAATTGCTTTGGTTGAGTATCATAATAATATAGTGACTAGAAATAATTTTTTAATGTCAGTTTTGACGGAAACACTGGGTATTTCATTAAGTGTTAATAAATGACTTACCATAAATGTTAATATACAGACCATCTGTCTGCAAAACATTCTTTGGAATCCAGCTGAGCCAAAGGCTCATAACAAATTACGCTGGCTACTTTAAAACTATGGACGAGGATATGTGCTGGAAGGAGTTGTTGCTGTGGGCATTCTGCAAGTGTAAACTCTATAGCAGCTAGGCAGATGTTGATTAATGTCTTCTATCAGTCTCTGTTTCTCAGAAATGACCATGAACAATTTAATGGATTTACAACATACTATAATGTTAGTGTAAATAAGTTTGTACAAGAATAAACTGAAGACCAGTTGGAGGTATACGTGTTAGGAAATGATACATGGACTGACATTATGCAAGTTGACTTACGTAAGATAGGACTGTGGTGGTTGTCAGACGTTACATGCTGATTTCTTGGGATGCTTGTTAAAATGCAAGTTCTGCTGCCCTTAGAGTAATTCAGCAGTCTAGGATGGGGCTCAGGAACTGGAATTTTTAATGAACACGTCAGGTGAATAATGGAGTTCTTCTGGCCACACTTAGTCATTTATTTGTCTTTAAGGATTCTCTCATAGTGGTTAATATTAATTTTAGTCAGGCTCCCTGAGCTTGAATTCATGTTCCTCTATTTATAAACTTTATTCTTGAAAAATTTCATTTCATTGTGAATGCTTTTATGTCTCAAAGCCTTATTTAAACTTTCATTGGTACAAAGACACTTTAAAAATAGATTACTGTTTTACTTCAACATTTGAAGGTTAAGATGAAAACAGATATAAACTTGTCCTTGTTGAAGAAAATGTAAACCTTATAGAACTAAAATTTAGGTTTTTATGGTTTTTCCTATTCATATCTTTTTCAACTAATTTATCAAATTAGTATATTCTTGCTGTAGAAGTACAGCAGAGTATATAGAGTTTGATTAATGGTTTCAAAATGCATTCCTTTTACAGCTTCGAGATTGTATCCAAAAGACCTTGAATGAGTGGAGTTCCCAAATCAGCCCTGATTTGGTCAGGGTAAGTAAAATGTGAATGAAGAAATTATGTAGGTCAAAAGGAAAATGCAGTAAGCAGGAAATTAATTTCCCCAATTTTGATGGGGAAGTCAAATAGGCAATTAGCACAAAATTCCCTGTAGCTGATTTATTGAGATGGCTGTCTGACCCAGTATGCTTAAGCATAAAACATAAAATCCAGGGTGTATCACCAACTCTGCAACTAGACTAGATACCAGGATTCTCTGTGCTTAATTCCCATCACACTTTCTTCACTGTGTTCCAGTTTATATTTGGTCTAATAAAGAAATGACTATTCAACAATTTTGGTTGTTAAATTGCTTTGGTAGAGTATCATAATAATATAGTGACTAGAAATAATTTTTTAATGTCAGTTTTGACGGAAACACTGGGTATTTCATTAAGTGTTAATAAATGACTTACCATAAATGTTAATATACAGACCACCTGTCTGCAAAACATTCTTTGGAATCCAGCTGAGCCAAAGGCTCATAACAAATTACGCTGGCTACTTTAAAACTATGGACGAGGATATGTGCTGGAAGGAGTTGTTGCTGTGGGCATTCTGCAAGTGTAAACTCTATAGCAGCTAGGCAGATGTTGATTAATGTCTTCTATCAGTCTCTGTTTCTCTGAAATGACCATTTGCCTCTATTTATGCAAGACTAACAAACACTTACTAAGCCCTTGATATGTGCCAGGCATTGTAATGTGCTCAAGAATTATGGGAAAGTCCTCACTGTTTACTTTGTTTCAATCTTGTAAATGTGAGTTAATATAGTTCTGATTTATATGTACTATCATCTTAACATTTTCCTCATAAATTATTAATTATAATGCATTGGAATTGCCTTTACTTTTTTTATTGCGCTCAGAAAAAAAGTATTGGTTTAAAATGTTTGTGATTAATATAGGAAGCTTTTAACATGTCTTTATGCAGAGTGGGTAAATATTTATTATTTTTAATTGCTTTCATATTTTAAGTAAAATTATATACTGTTAGTAGTTCTAACTCCTCACATGCTGCCCCCCCCATTTGTTTGGGTTTTTTTGATCATGCATTCCTTTGAGCACCTGATCAAAATGAGATCCTCTTCCCCGGAAAATAGACACACACAGAGCATTTTACCTTTGTTTCAGGGCTTTACAAACCTTATGAAGCCCATCCAGACATCAGGTAAAGAACCCTGTTATCTTATGGGTTCCCTGTTTCTAAAGGGCATTATGGACAATAGAAAACATATAGCTAATTAAAAACATTAATTTTATATTTATTGTAAACATTGTTTATTATAGGAATTTCCAGATGTCTTGGAATGTACCGTATCTCATGCAGTAGAAAAGATAAATCCTGATGAAAGAGAAGAAATGAAAGTTTCTGGTAAATCCAGCCTTTACAACTTATTTTGTTATACAGTGGAAATGATAGTGAGGTTTTGTCAGGCAGGGAGGAAAAGCCTTTCTTTGCTTCTGGTAAGGAGTGACTCAGTCACTAAGTGTGAGAAATATAAAGATTCTTTTTTTAAAACATTTTATTTATTTATTTGAGATGGATAGCAAGTGAGCGAGGGAGAGAGAGAAAGAGAGCGCGCGAATGTGCACAAGTGGGGAGAAGTGGGAGAAGCAGACTCTGCTGAACAGGGAGCCTGACATGGGGCTTGATCCTAGGACCCTGGGGACATGACCTGAGCTGAAGGCAGACACTTAGCCAACTGAGCCACCCAGGCGCCCCTATATATTCTTTTTTAAACATAATGGAAACTCCCAAGAGAAAGTTACAGGAGGTCAGTTTTGGCTCCTTAAGTGGAGTCAGAAGAGGACTTCACCTTCCTGTTCTTCATCATGGTCTCATTAATTTATATGTCAGACTTCAGGAAAACTAAAGTGGAGGAAATGGAAAGAATAAAGGGAAGGCTTAAGAGCAGTGTCTGTCCAAAGCAAGCATAGGCCCTCCCTTCCTGGTGGAAAACTGCTGAGCAATGGCTGAAGTTGCCTGGAAGTATAGACGGAAGTCTGGGCAACAAGTCGCATGAAGAGAAATAAAATCCATGTTATACCCATTCAACAAATGTATCGAGTAACTATTTATGAGAGACCATGCTAAGCTCAAGGAATAAAAAAAATGAAGAGATGAGCTGTTCTTGCCCTCACCTTACGGTCAGCATAGAATAGTCATTAAAAGCTTAAACTTAACTAGATTGAAATTCTTCGGTATGCAGATTACTGACTGGTATAATCTTGGGCTAACAAGTTATGTGACCTCTCTGAGCCTCATTTTCTCATCTGTAAAATAGGGATGCGTCTGTTTCACAGGATTCTTTGTAAATTAGATAAATATTTTTTAAAAATGCACTTAGCACAGTGCTTAGCAAAAAGTTAAGTGCTAAGTAGCTGTTAACTTACTACCATTTGTAGTTTCGTGTTGGTTGTTATTTTTGATTAGCGTGGATATGTAAGATGAGATAGGGCATTGTTTTTTTGACTCCATAATTACCATTTATTGAGTCTTGTTTTATACCAGGCACCATACTTAGTGCATTTTGGTTAACATTTCTTCACATGATTCTCAAAACAATTCTACAAGGTAGAATTATCCCCATTGCACAAGAGATGTTAAATAACTTGAAAGTTGTCATATAACCAGTAAGTGGTTGAACCGGGAATCCATCCAGGTATGCCTGACTCCAAAACCCATTTCTTTCTATTACTTTCACATTGCTTTTTGTGTTGGAAAGGAAATAAAAGCAACCTCTTCTCTGTGGTTGATTGCAGTTCCTCATGGTTTAGATCCATCTTGAAGCCCTTACGGGTTGTTCTCAGTTCTTAGAAGGCTTGAAACTTTTGATATATCAAAATTCTCACCATATGAAGAGCTTTCCTTTCTCTACCAAGAATGCCTCTCATTTCAGAGAAAGGAGACCATTTCTAATGGCACAAATTCGTGGCAAGAGGGATAGTGGCAGGGAGGGTTTCATGGAATATAATTATTGGAGCTATGGGTGAATTAAAGTGGTTAAGATTGGGGTGTGTGGGTTGGAGCCTCTGCCTTTGGCTCGGGTCATGGTCCTGGGGGCCCTCTGCTCAGCGGGGAGCCTGCTTCCTCCTCTCTCTCTCTCTCTCTCTCTCTGCCTGCCTCACTGCCTACTTATGATCTCTGTCAAGTAAATGGATGGAATCTTTTAAAAAAGAGTCATTTAAAAAATGACTTTTAAAAAAGAGTCATTTTAAAGTGGTGAAGATTGACTCTCACCTGGTTGGTAGGGGAGTGGTGATGACTTTTAAATAGAGAAATCCAGTGAGGAAAACAATGCTTTAAGAAGATTATCTAGCAGTAGAGGGCGCCTGGGTGGCTCAGTGGGTTAAGCTGCTGCCTTCAGCTCAGGTCATGATCTCAGGGTCCTGGGATCGAGTCCCGCATCGGGCTCTCTGCTCAGCAGGGAGCCTGCTTCCTCCTCTCTCTCTCTCTCTCTGCCTCCCTCTCTGCCTACTTGTGATCTCTCTCTGTCAAATAAATAAATAAATAATCTTTAAAAAAAAAAAAAAAGAAGAAGAAGATTATCTAGCAGTAGAAAGGAAAGGACAAATAAATGTACAAGGTAAATTTGTTATGTTTGTTGAATACATATTTACACTGAATACAATTTACATATAGATATTTCATTAGCCCCCTTTTCTCTCCATTCCCTTTTCTGATTTTCTCTACTAATACTCTACCTATTTGTCTACTGAGTAAATTTAGAGTTTGAACAGTGTATTTACATAAAGTAAATCTATATAAATAAATTTGAGTTTGAATCAAGTTAAAACCTCAATTTTAATAGAAAACTACTCTGCTTTCCTGGTAACCAAAGAAATGCCAATTAATGCAGTCCTGGATAAGTATATATTATACATACTAAATTAGCAAAAACTATATTTTTGATAGTGTCGTACGTTGTTAGGAAAGCATTTTTTTTTAAGATTTTATTTATTTACTTGACAGAGATCACAAGTAGGCAGAGAGGCAGGCAGAGAGAGAGGAAGGGAAGCAGGCTCCCTGCTGAGCAGAGAGCCTGATGCAGGGCTCCATCCCAGGACCCTGGAATCATGACTTGAGCTGAAGGCAGAGGCTTTAACCCACTGAGCCACCCAGGTGCCCCAAGAGAGCAATTCTTAAGTTTTAATTAAGTTTAGTGGCTAGTTAAAGTTAAGTTTTTAGTTAAGTTTTCGTTGGCTAGTAAACTAGTACAAATCTTTTATATAAAAGTAGGAAGTAAGTAAAATAGAACAAAATTCAGGGCACCTGGGTGGCTCAGTCAATTTTGGCTCAGGTCCTGATCTCAGAGTCCTAGGATTGGGCCCACATCCTGCCATGCTTAGTGGGGAATCTGCCTCTCCCTCTCCCTCTGCACCTCCTCCAGATTATACTCTCTCTCTCTCTCTCTTTCTCTCAAATAAATAAATAAAATCTTTAACAACAACAAAATCCACAAAGAAGAGCATACCTTTTGACTCATACACATTTCTGACAGTTTGCCCTTGGGAAATCCTTCAGCAGAAAGTTGAACAAAGTAACAAGATGTTTATTTTAGCATTGTATGTGATAAAAAAAAAAACTGGAACTAATGTAAATGTTCAAAAAGTAGGAAATCATTTGAATTATACCCTATCAAAATTACAGAATAATGTTTAACCGTTAAAAATTAGTATGTAAAATTATTCATTAAAATTAGAGTAAACAAAAACCTAAAGAGTGACTACATTCAGTGATGAGACTGTTGGCAATTTTTTTTTAGTCTATCTTTCTACTCTTGGGTTATTCTCATTTCTGTTTTTTCCCCATTTTTTAAAATTTAAGTTCAATTAATTAACATATAATGTATTGCTAGTTTTGGAGGTAGAGTTCACTTGAGTCATCAGTCTTATATAAGACCCAGGGCTCCTTACATCACTTGCCCTTCCTAAGGCCCATTGCCCAGTTACCACATTCCGCAACGCCCCTCCGCTCAGTTTTTCTCATTTCTACTCATTTCTACATTACTATGATTTTTTAAAAAAAAAAGTCAAAAGAACTAAAAACTTCATAAAATTGTAAAAAAATATAAAGGTAAACTAAATAGAAGTAGAATAAATGTTATACCCTGCCCCATATGACCAAAAGGTAGAAGCTAATGTCTAAAAATCAAAATGACTGTATTAGGAAGGTGGGATTGTGAGGTTTTCTTTTTGTTTTTCTTCACATTACAAGCAATTTTAGCATAGCCTTTTATTTTAGTTTATTGGAGAATGTATATAATATGTTCCATTTCCAATAATATTTAATTCATAAAAATGTACATTTTGAGTAATTTGTATATTTGTGTGACCTGCCTTCTAATAAATGGAAAATTAGTATTTGCTTTTTGGATATTTTTTCGCAATTGGCATGTAATTTAAAAATCACAATGGAAAGGTACTTTCATATCTTAAAATGAAGACCATAAAATTATGTGACTAGGAAAGAAAAGATAATTCATTCAGGATTCTCTGTCAACTTAGTGTTGTGGGCAGTGTTGATACTATCTAGTAAAATGTTACCAAAATGTAGTAATCAGTTTTGTTTTTTTTGTTACCCAGCAAAACTCTTCATTGTAGGATCAAACTCTTCATCATCAATGAGAAATGCAGTTGACATGGGTAAGCAAAAACTTTAACTTTTTACCTCCATAACTTTATTTTTTTTTTTAAAGATTTTATTTATTTGACAGAGAGGGAGACAGCAGGAGAGGGAGCACAAGCAGGGGGAGTGGGAGAGGGAGAAGCAGGCTCCCCGCTAAGCAGAGAGCCTGATGCAGGTCGATTCCAGAACCCTGGGATCATGACTTGAGCTAAAGGCAGATGTTTAACCGATTGAGCCACTCAGGCACCCAACCTTCATAACTTTAAATTAGTGTAGGTGTATTAGTTATATCTTGTGTTCAGGACCAGGTGAAAAAGAAGATGAGCTCATTCCGACTTTACTTTTTAAAAGTTCTAGCCTAATTTCTTAAGGCTTCTGTCAGATCATATGGACTTGTAGGTTCATATTTTGATATATATGAGGAGCATAAAAGATGTAACGTAATTGTTAACTGTATGTTTGGAGATGAAGTTCTCCTTAACCATATTTCTTAGCCCTTATAGTACTATAGATAAAACCCCATGACCTACCATCGCCACAGTAGTAAAGCAAACATTCTCATCTTTGTTTACTTGGTTAGATTATTGTGATATTACAATTCAACGTTTTTTCTTTTAAAATATTCTTCCAGTATTATAGGTGTTAAACACTTAAATAATTAGCTCTTTACTGTAACTATGGAATAAACAACAATCATTTAAAATAAACCCTTTAAATTATTTTTACAGAAATTAAATTATCTACCTCTATAAATATAGATTAGGACCATAAATTTAGTTTTTCAGAGTCTCAAAGCTATTGTTTGCCATGACTATCAGTTACAGAATATGAGGTCAGAATTCTTGTGATCATCCATACAAGATACTATTAGAACTGGAGAAGAGAATTTGAAGATAAAGAAGTTACCAAAAAATTCTTGGGGCCTAGGAAACAAGGAGACTGTTCCCCTTAGAAGGACTGTCAGAGCTGTGAGTCCCTAGGAAGGAAGCAGGTCAAAGGAACTGATCGGTCTGCCACACAGACCAAGTAGATGAACAGGGATTTGTAATTTTTTAAGGGATGGCAGTGTTCTAAATGGTAGGCAAATTATGAAACTGAATGAAATAACCCAAATAAGAAAACCAGTGAACTTTACAGACAAAATTTAGTGGGATACATGAGGGACATTAGAAATACTTGTTTTCATTATGTAGCAAATATTTATCCTGTTTTCCTTCACATCAGCCTGTTCAGTTCTTGGAGTCGCACAGCTGGATTCTGTGATCATTGCTTCACCTCCTATTGAAGATGGAGTTAATCTCTCCTTGGAGCATTTGCAGCCTTACTGGGAAGAATTAGAAAACTTGGTTCAGAGCAAAAAGATTATTGCGATAGGTACCTCCGATCTAGACAAAACTCAGTTGGAACAGCTGTATCAGTGGGCACAGGTAAAGCACAGCTGGATCACAAGTGCTCTGGGAGCGGCCTGTCCTTTAGTCTTTGCTTCACACTGTTCAGTGTTGTGCTGGACACTCATGGGGAGCTATTCTAAATGCAGTTTGGCAAGCTTTATCTAAAGCACTGGCCTTTTTCATCTCAAATGTATATTTAATTGACCTTAGTATTAATCTCATTTAAAAGGAGTGAAAAAAACACTAGAAAATGTGTGCTGAAGTGTTTATAGCCAAAATGAATTCAGACTATTTCCTTCAGTTTTACTTTTGTTATAAAAATACTGTATTTTTCCTTAGATATGGTTAGGTCTTGGTTCTGATTTCTTAGGTGAGGGAATATCACATGGAACAAATAATTTGCTCTTATTTGAAAGTATAAAAGACTTTTGGTTCATAGAATTCAATAAGGAATAGGCGTCACAAATTAATCACTACTACCCTCTGGCCTCTAATAATGTACAATATTATTTAGGGAAGGTGCTTACCAGTATTTTACCTTTACTCTTTGTATTTTTCTTTATTCCTTTTACTTGATCCCCAGCCTTCTCTTTGCAGAGCTTTCAGTTTCTTATAGATGGGAAGACCTTAGAGAAAGTATTGTCCCTTCTCCCTTTAATTTAGTGAGAGCCAGAATATGGCTAAGATTCCACTAGAGAGACTTGGGTGATCTGGAATGTATCTGTAAATTAACTAGAGCAGCTATTAGAAATTATCTAATTCTTTTTCAAAATGCGCCTGATTTATAACCGTATTTTATACTTTAATGCTAAATGTTCTTATCATTTCTATTTGATCCTTTACCTTTAAGACCTGTTCCCTCATTAGCTGGAATCATCACTTAGAACCATGTTTGTTTCTGTGGCAAATGTATTTGATTGCAGGGAAAGAGTTTCTAAGAGTATAGCACTATATTGGCCTTCCCCCGCCTCCTAGAGCTTTTCTTTCCCTGTTACCACTAACATGAGTTTAAAAAGCATACATTAATAAGTATATTCATATAACAATGTTTTATAAATTTTAAGCACCATAAAATGGGGTCTTTCATATTTTCTAAAATTGTGTTCTTTCATTGCTTTCCACTTTTTGTAGTACTTAATTTAGTGCAATGTCATGATTCTTTTTGCTTCTAGGTAAAACCAAATAGTAACCAAGTTAATCTTGCCTCCTGCTGTGTGATGCCACCTGACTTGACTGCATTTGCTAAACAATTTGACATACAGCTATTGACTCATAATGATCCGAAAGGTAATACTGAGATTTTCATCTCTTCATTGGTCATGAGCTTTTATCTTACAAGAAGCTACTTATTAAAATGTAATTTTTAATTTTGTACAATGATAAGTGTTACCTAGAACTTGTCTTCATAGTTAGTCCAAAATACATATACATTTAGTTTCAGAAAGCTTTGGTCTGTCATGAGAAAATTGAAGAGATCATTTTCTGAACATCCAGTCTGTTGAAGTTTATAAATACTGTGATACACAAAAAAGACCTTGTAAGATATTCTAAATAGTATCATATAAAATCTTACGTAGTACAGCAAAAATTGTACCAAACAGCCACTTAGTTAAAGAGGGCAAATATTTGAAAGAGAGGCAGATAAAATTTAATTTGAAATTAAAGCATCTTAGGATAGGTAATTGATTAGGTATTTTATTAGTCATTACTCTCAAGACCTGTATGTTTGGTACCAGTCAGAAACACTATTTGATTAATGAGAATGGCTTATCTGCCTTCTATGTGTGTTTTATCAACATTTTACAGGATAAGTAGGAAAGCTAGGAAGAGAATGTTTTACATTTTATACTTATTTATTTAGCAGTCTGCCCCATTCTCATTTTTTCACTGTTTTGTAGGAAGAGGAGGAGTTTTAATAGTTTTTGCCCTCAGATGTTAGGCATCATGCTAAATGCCTTAGAGGGATAACCTGTAATCCTCACAACAGCTGAAACTAGGCATTTTACTGTTGAGGAACTAAGAGCTTCAGAATTTAAGAAACTAGCCAAGGTACCCAGCTGGCATGGGGCAAAGTTTAAACTTGGACTTGATTCTGGCTGAATTGGGACCTTTCCCCCTATATTGTACTATCTTTTTGATTTGAGACATTAGCATTGTAGTATTTCAGTATGAAAAACTTACTTTCTTTTTCATTTCCATTTAATTGATACCAGAATAGGAGATAATGACTTTTGCCTCTCCCTTCATTAATTATTTTCATAAGTAATTTGAAAAAAAAAAAGTCATCCTAGTGAAAATTTAACAAAGAATTTCTATGCCTAATTATTCTGAAACATAAACCATTTAATTTCCAACTTTCTATATGTTGGCAGATATCATATCATTTATCTGTTTACTTTTGGAGGGGCCTGGCAGAGGCTCTTCCAATAGTCATTATTATCAACAGCTGGTGGATGCGCTTGCATCCCCTTCTAGCTCCACTTGAAAAAAACCCTTTCCTTTTTCTAGTAGGAAAGGAAATAGGAAAAGACTAAGGTGTCTGGTATTTTATTTCATTGGTATCGAGATATTAGCTTGAGAGTATGTGCTAATGCATTGTTGTTATTACAAAATATATTGCATATACATATGAGAAGAGAGGTTTAATCCTTTTTGGTATGTTTTTGCCTTAATGACATAACTTGACATTTGAATGTCTTCCTAATTTTAATCCTAAACCCTTTGATTAGAATTTATAGGGTGATCCTGCTTATACCATTAATGAATCCATGAAGCAATTCTTTTTCTTAAAAGATTTATGGTGTTTATTGATTCTAAAGAGCTCACATAGTTAATTTAAAAGTATGTAGTTAATTTGATGAATAGCATAGCTCTTATGTGTCACATTTCATTTTTTAAGCAATCAATTTGTAAAAACATTTAACTCTACTTGTCATCTAAAAAGGAGTTATGTTTATAAGTCCCCTTTAAAGCTGATCAGCTATGCTAAAATTACCCTATTCTTCAGAAAGTGCTTATTTTCCTTTACTCTTTGTCCTAGAAGTTGTGGTAACAGTTTAACTACAATAAGAGTGAAATTGTGAAGTAGGTGATCCTGACTCAGAACTTTCACCCTCCCCCCATTCCCATTAAATCTGATCTGCCTTATGCCTTATTCCCTCCAGGTCCTGCTCTCTGTCAGATAGACTGATAAATTCATGTTCATGTTACTCCAAAGAGATGCTTGCCTTCCACTTATGAAAGCTGCCATTTACTGGCTGCATGACCTTGGGAAAGTTGTCTAACCTCTCTGCCTCAGTTGCCCCCTGGAAAAGGAGAGAATATTATCTAGTAGGGTTAATATGTAGATTAAAGGAGCTAATACATGTAAAATACTTAGAAAAGTGCCTGGCACATGATAATAGCTAACATGTACTGACAGTTTACTATTGAGGTTACTCAAGTATCACAGCAGTTCTTTTGGGTCTGGCAGGTCCTTTAGCACTCCCAAACCATACTGTATCGATGGTCAGTTAGTTTCTATCTGGGTTGTGGGTTCTGACCTGGTAGAATCTTTCCATATTACTTGATTGATTTAACAGACATTGGGTACCTACAATGTTTCATTATTCAAAGTACTAGGGCTATAAGGACCAAGACAGATAAATTCCAACCCTCATGCAATTTATATTTTGATGGGAGGGGATGGACAATAAGGTAAATATTAAATGTGAGAAATGGTGGTAAGTGCTATGGAGAAAAATTGGCTGAGGGAGAAAAAGAGTGCCCAGCTTAGGGGTTGTTTTATATAGGGCAAATCAGGCCTCTCTGCTAAGGAGACATTAATCAGACCTGCAGGAAGGGTGAAAGCCCTGTGAGAATCTGGAAGAAGAGTGTTCAGGGAAGCAGGAGCAGCTGATTCAAAGGCCCTGAAGTGTGAGTGTGCTTGAGGATTTCAGGGTACAGGTATGAGGCCAGTGTGGCTGGAGAAGAGGCAGTGAACAGGGGAGTAGTACATTGGAGCAGGAGTCAAGGGCTTGGACATCAATGTGGAATTAGAAAATAATTATCTCATCAAAGTGATGAAATTAAAAAGATAACCATTGCCAAAGAATTTTTGAATGATTGCTGGTACTCATGAGGATATGGTAAGATGGGAACTCTAACATTATCAACTACTAGTAGAAGTATCTTTTTGGAAAGCAATTGGCAATATACTGTTTATCAAGCCTTCAAAATGTACTTGTACTTTGACTTTTTCATTCCATAGCCAGGCATGCATTTTAAAGATGTTCAGCGTAGCATTTTATTAGCAAAATACTATGAAAAACCTAAATTTTCTTGTCAACAATGAGGAAATGTATAAATTATAATATCTATACAATGTAGTATCTGGATAATTATTAAAAATGATGCTTCCACAGAATATTTAGTTACATGGGAAGATTCATAATAAAAGTTGAAAAGATAAGTAAATTAGGTTGTAACTACAGCATGACTTTCATTTTTTGAGATATGGAAAGGTACAGAAAGAATGTTGGAAGGATATACATGGCAATGGAAGTAATCTGTCTCTGGTTCATAGGATTATGGGTACCGTTCCTTTTTCTCCTATGTATGTACTCTCCTGTATTTTCACTGAATCTACATTAGAATTGCCTGAAAGTCTTTGCTCACTAGAGGTTGTGAATCAAATAGGTGGGGTAAAAGTATAGGGACTTTCTGAAGAAACTGCCTGGATCTTCTTGATATTCCGGTTTAGATTCATAGCACACATGAAGGAAAAGTGTATTTTATATATGATTTTGAATTGTTTCTTTGGTTGTATTTAAATGCTTACCTACATGGTAAAGTGCTGTTATTTCCCAACTTAACACTTTGCGTTTTTACTTGTTTGTTTTAAGAACTGCTTTCTGAAGCCAGTTTCCAAGAAGCTCTTCAGGAAAGCATCCCTGACATCCAGGCGCAGGAGTGGGTGCCCCTGTGGCTACTGCGGTACTCTGTCATTGTTAAAAGCAGAGGAATTATCAAATCCAAAGGCTACATTTTACAAGCTAAAAGAAGGGGTTCTTAACTAAGACTTAGGATCGTAACCTACTGACTTGTATTTCCTTGAATATAAGATAAAATTGAGATGTATAAAAATCAGTTACTGCTTGTAAATGGTGTCATGGAGGCTGATATTCTTCAGTTATATTTGACGTGTTATCTGTCAAGTTTTGAATACTTTTCTTGCCTCCATATCAGTTTACTCATGTGTTTTCATTAAACTATTATTTTCTAATTGAAATTGCCTATAAAGAAAATACTTGCAATATATTTTTCCTTTATTTTTATGACTAATAGAAATGAAGAAAAATTGTTGTTAGATATATTTTGGGCTTAGGTATCAGAGTAATGTATATACATATTTTTTATTTCCAAAAATTAATTAATGGCTTCTTATTCTATAGTGTAACTAAGCAATTTAATTACAATTATAAAAACTGAAATACTGGAAGATATTTTTTCTGTTATTGATAAGATGATTATATCCCAGAGTAACTGGAGTGGCTTGGATCTACTAGTAGGGTAGGTAAAATTCATTTCTTCAATACATGAATGAAAACTTAAACTTAACTGTCCTAGCTGTAGTTTACCTGTCATGATTTAATCTTCTATTGTTGTTCCATATTTTCCTTGCTGTTATTTCCAAGACATACCAAAGTAAATCTGAAAAAGACTAGAAGCTTATAAATTATTATTTGGGGGTTTTATAAAAGCAACTGTCATCATCTCTAGATTCTTTTTAATACTTGATCCCTCCTTAATGTTTTGCTGTTCATTCAAAAATATTCAGTAAGTATTGAGTGTTTATCATGTGCTGGGCACTGTGGGCTCTGGGGAGAAGGGGGGTCACAGAGAGTCAGAATCAGTTGAGTAAAATATGTAACATTTGCTCCTCACTAATAACTGACTCGGAGGGACCAACAGCCAGAAAAGAGTGAAAAAAATCTTTAATTCAAGGGCAACATTGTCTATTGAGACAACTTTTTTTGAGACGTGGTCTTAACTATATTTAAAAGCAAAATGATATAATCAAAACTTTAAAACTGGGAGTGTTATAGATTGTTTATTATAATTCTGCATTAGTTTAAGAACCAGAAAATAGCAAATAAATAAGGTGTGGCCTATGATATAGACTACAGGTCTCCCTAGTTCTGTAAATTTGTATCGGTAACCCAAATAGTTAGAAAAGTTCTTCAAAAACCTCTTGTATGTCAATCAGTACTTTTAAACCATGTGTCTTAATATATGGTTTATTTAAAAAACAAACAAAAAAAAAAACTACCATAGGGCGCCTAGTGACTCGGTCAGTTTAGCATCTTCCTTTGGCTCAGGCCATGATCCCGGGGTCCTGAGAGTGAACCCTTCATCAGGCTCCCTACTCAGCAGCGAGTCTGCTTCTCCCTCTGCCCCTACCTCCTGCTTATGCTCTCTCTCACTCTCTCTCATGAATAAATAATAAAATCTTTAAAAAATAAACTAATATATAAAACTGATTTTGCCCAAGTTTTTTCAACTTAAAAGGAAAGTGTTCCATATTCAAAATAAATACACTAGGGGCACCTGGATGGTGCAGTTGGTTAAGTGCTGGAGTCTTGGTTTGGCTCAGGTCACGATCTCAGGGTCATGAGATCAAGCCCCACATAGGGCTCTGACTCTCAGTGCCAGAATCTGCTTGGGATTCTCCCTTTCCCTCTCCCTCTGCCCCAGTGCATGTGGGTGTGTGTGTGGCAGGTGGGGGGCTCTCTCTCTCTCAAATAAATCGATCTTTTAAAAAAAAATAGGTCGGGGCGCCTGGGTGGCTCAGTGGGTTAAGCCGCTGCCTTCGGCTCGGGTCATGATCTCAGGGTTCTGGGATCGAGTCCCGTGTCGGGCTCTCTGCTTGGCAGGGAGCCTGCTTCCTCCTCTCTCTCTCTGCCTGCCTCTCTGCCTGCTTGTAATCTCTGTCAAATAAATAAATAAAATCTTTTAAAAAAAAAAAAGTTAAATACACCAGACTTTTCCTATCCTAAATAAGGTTTTGTAGTTTACTGTTTGGATAATTTGATCATTAAAATTATAACGTGAATTCAGCTGACTTACTTGCTATAAAATTCATTTATATATAGCCTTATATAGCCTTTATATTAATTGTATGTAATTTTATTGAATGTATATAGTTAACTTTTTTATTTGGAAATGTGCAACATTTTTTCATACAACCTAAGTGTTTAAACAAATGCTCATTTTAATTTAAGCCTGAACAGTGAATTGGTCAAGATATTTTAAGAGGGAACTTTATATCACATTTATTCCTTTTTAAAACCCTAGACTTATAAAAATGGATTGTTTAAAGGGTTATTTTGAAAATGAAAAAAAAAAAACTTATGTTACTAATTGATCCGTATCTCTTCTCTTGACAGAGAAACAAGATTATAGATTCATTTTGTGAAGGGGATCATGTGTGTATGGAATTTTAAAATGAGTTTTTTGTATGTTTCATTTCTGTACCTTTAATTTCTGTTATTGAATAACCATTTTTTAAAAAATGATTTTTCAAGACTTGACAAATTTCCAAGCTGGTGTTCACATTTTTTTTTTTTTGTAAACTATCAGAATATAGTGAATGCCTTTCAAATATTTGAGGACTTAATGTTTAAAAAGCCATAAAATAAAGAACAGTAATACTACCAAATAATCGCTTAAAGCTGAAAGCTAAGTTATCAGTAGTGTATATATAACAGATATGTCTTCTGGGGAGAGGTGTATCCAATGACTCAAGTTAGAAAGAATTTATATAATTGGGTTTTTTTCCAGTAAACATGAAAAGAAGCTACAGTCTATTACATTTCCAAAATACACTGGAGCCTTACATTAACACAATGTACTGTAACTTAGAATTTGTTCTGTAATGAGTCTATCTTACATTCTCATTCAAGAAACTGTAGTCACCAGAAGGACCAAGATGTCTTATAAAATATGTTCACATGGTGTAAATTTTGCAGACTATATTGTGCCCGTGTGCTAGAAGAGTATCCATTTAGAGATAGCCAGTACTAGATTGGATCACAAATAGCTAATAATTTTTCTGTTCTCAAAGAAGATCTTTTAAACAGCTATGTGTGGAATGGGAAATAAAGTTACTCTATTTTGAATGAATGAGCAAACTTCTCCTTACCAGAGTCAACTAGTAACTCAGTTTTCAGTAATAGGAGGTCTAAGATTCATTTAATTACATCTCATTTTTGAACAAATTTTCTTCCACCCAGCATTTTCGGTCTTGGGGAAGTGAAATGATCAACAGTTCATCTCTCTGCCAATTGTACGTTTAGAGAAATTTGAAGTTGTTTTAATGAGAATTTCAACCATTTGTTTTCATAATCAAATATACCAACTTATGATTCTGAACATATTTTTATAAAGGTAACTTCCTAATATACCAGAACTTATATACCTATCATTTCCCCATAAAGTTGTTGATGGGATATGTCATATTTTTGAAAACTGTGTAACATAACTTTTGTTAATATTTTTATAGTTTTCAGAATTAGAAATACACTTAGGACAGGAAAATGTTTTCATTAGATAATTCTACTTTTATGTGTCTATAATGGTGTATTATAAATTACAGGCAAAATATAAAGCATTAATAAATATTTATAATAGCCTTTAATTTCACCTGTATTTTGAGTATTATGAATTACTTAATTAAAATAAAGTGTATTGTATATTGTTTGAGTTGTTTGAATAGTTGAAAGCATCCTGGAGTATTATATTGATTTTGACCTATTTTAATTCAAATTGAGTATGATTTGAAAATAAATTATGAATAATTTTTAAATATCCAAGCCATAAAGCTATTCATGCATTCATTCAAAGATTTATCAAAAACTTACTATATGCCAACAACTGTAAGATATTGGCAGACAGACACAAATAATAACCTCTGTCTTCAAGGAGCATATGGTATATGTGGTAGAGGGAGAGAGATCTGTACATGAACAGGAGCAGTAGAGGCCATCTGTTAATGATCAAAGTGAGGGAAAGGGATTGGGGGCATATAGAAGGAAGTGGGGCTAGGGAATGTCTACTGCTAGGAGGCTCCCCTTGAAAAAAATTAGCCTTAGAGTAGGATGAAACGATGAGTGGATATTCTGACAGAGACCTTTGTTTGCCTTGTTTGTAAATAGGCTTTTACTGAATATGAACAATTTATATGTAAACTTTAGAAATTCAGTGAAAACACTTTCTTAAAGAGCTTGCCCTGTGGATAGAAAAGTACCGCTTCTGTTGAGACAAGAGTAAGGTTGGAAACGTAATATTTTACCTTAAACAAAAAAAAGAGAGGCTAAAACCTATCCATATCCCCCAAATAGAATATGGCTGTTATAGTCTCACTACCAGAAAAGCCAAACAAAACTTTAATATGTGTCTCTCAACAGTGAATAAATGTATAAAATGTCATACAAGATTTTTATGTGTGTTGGTCCATTATTTTAAGAGGTTCATGTTTTACAATATCCATTACTTTGACTCAGCTTTGTTTTTCTTGTTTCTCTCCTCACTGTTGATTGTTGTATCCTACCTACTCCATTTAAGTTTGCTTTTTTCTTAAGTGTGTCATTAGTAATTCTTTCACTGAAGGTCTTTGGCACAGTAAGCTTTCTAGGTCCTGTTTGCCTGAAAATGTCTTCATTTTGTTCTCAATCTTAAATGATCATTTGACATTGTCGAATTCTAAGTTTCCAAATACTTTGCCTGAGCAATTTGAAGGTAATATTCTATTGATTTCCAGCATATATACTCCTCCTGATGAAACTCTCAATTTCCTTCCCTAGACGGAAATGTCTTTTTTTCTTTTTAGTTGAAAATTTCTTCTTTGATGTGTATGAGATTAGAACAAAGCAGGAAAATTAAAACTGGCTGCAAAGCTTTTTTTTTTTTTTTAAGATTTTATTTATTTATTTGACACAGAAAGACAGCGAGAGAAGGAACACAAGCAGGGGGATTGGGAGAGGGAGAGGCAGGCTTTCCACCAAGCAGCAAACCGGATGTGGGCCTCAATCCCAGGACTCTGGGCTCATGACCTGAGCCGAAGGCAGACGCTTAACGACTGAACCACCCAGGCATCCCGTGCAAAGCTTTTTGATAAAAAACCATAAAAAGAAAACACTGATAACTGGATTTAATAAAAATTTAAATCTTCTGGCCCTCAAAAGACACTTAAGAAAGTGAAAATATGGGGCACCTGGGTCTGCCTTCGGCTCGGGTCATGATCCCGGGATCCTGAGATGGAGCCCTCCATGGGCTCCCTGTTCAGTGGGGAGCCTGTGCCTCCCTCTCCCTCTGCCTGCCACTCTGCCTACCTGTGTTTTCTCTCTACCCATCTGTCAAATAAATAAAATCTTTAAAAAGAAAAAAAGTCCTTCCTTTAAAAAAATAAAGTGAAAATATAAGCCACAGATTTAAAAAAATACCAATACATATTTCTGATGAAAATTAAGGCATAATCAATTTTTAAAATTGCACTTCAAAGGCACTATCAAGAAAGTGAAGAGATACCCCTACAGAATAAGAGAAAATATTTGTAAATTGTGCCTATAATAGTCTTGTATTCAGATTGCGTAAAGAACTCTTATAACTTCTTAATAGGACAACCCAATAAAAAAATGGGCAAAAGATTAGAACAGATTTTTCTCCAACGAAAACATATGAATAGCCAATGAAACATTAAAAGTGTTTAACACCATTATCAGGGAAATGCAATTTAAAACCACAAAGAAACCACTAGAATACAAAATAGCTACAATTTAAAAAGACTGACAGCAAGTGTTGACAAGTATGTGGAGCAAGCAGGACTCTCATATTGCTGGTGGGGATGTAAAATGGTATGACTACTATGGAAAATACCTTAGCATTTCTTATAAAATCCAATATTCACTTATCATATGACCAAGCAATTATTCTCCTAGATATTTACTCAAGAGAAAAATACTTGTCCAAAAGGACATATATAAATGTATACAGCACTTTATTCATAGTAGCTGAACACTGGAACCCATCCAAATGCTATTAACAGTGGAATGGATAAATAAACTTATAATCATACAATGGATAATAAGCAATAAAAATTATATACAGTAACAGATGAATCTCAGACACATGCTGAGTGAAAGAAGCTAGACATGAAAGAGCAGACAAAATTATTCGATAATGACATTTATTGCTGTTTCTGGGTACCTTATGGTGTCACAAAAGGTTGCAGTCAAAGTGTCTGCTGGGACTACAGTCTCACCTATAAGCTTGACTGAGGTGGGTTTACTTCCAAGCTCGCTCATATAGTTGTTGGCTGGACTGAATTCCTTTTTGGCTATAGGCCAAAAGGCCTCCCTCATTTCCTTGACACATGGCCCTCCATAGGATGGCTCATAATATGGGACTAGCTTCCCACAGAATGAGCAGGTGAGAGGGTGCAAGATGGAAGCCAGCTTTTTTGGCAACCTAATCATGAAAGAGCTACTCATCGCTTTTGACATTCTTTATCACCTGGTCAAGCCCCCACTCTAGGGTTTGAAACAGTGGTGGGATCACTGGGGGCCAAACTTTAATGTTTTACATGTAATAATGCAGAATAACTAAAAGTTTTATTTTTAGAAGGTTCATGAACTAAAACTCATCCTTTCATTAATGCCTGAAATTTCAGGGAGAGTCAACCCTTCAGTTTAAGGGTCTAATTAGTAAAATACTGACTATCAAGGGAGAGTTTCCCTTTGGGCCTGAGTGAGAACTCCTGTATTTTCATACTATATTTACCTAAAATTGGGTATTTGTCCTAAATCCATAATGGGTAAGGAGTGTGGCAAAAAGATGGAAACGGAAACAGAGAAGGCCTGGTAAACCCACATAAAACAAAAACAGAACACGTTGCAGTTTTGCCTATTATCAGCCAACCTGTTGATACTGGACCATTTCAGTCTTCTCAGATTATGAATATGTACTGACATTTTAATTTTTGTATTTTGTTTCTTAATCTTGTTAGATTGTAATGTTTGGGAGTTTTGTTTAAAGTGGCCATGCTTGGAAGTGAATTTTACACATTGATTTTCTAAAATTCTCCAATTTTCTATACCCACTTCTGTGATCTTAATTTCATTTCCATGTGTTTGCTGATATGGAAGTTGCTGTATAGTTAATGAGCTAATGCATATAACTCCAATAGTTTCACTTTCCTTCCTCTACAGCAGTTCTACCTTCTCGTGAAATCTAGCCTGTTTTATGTTCTTCTTCTTACATAGTCTCATTGCTACGTGGCCATACTAAAATTCCTTCTTTGAGGTGCCTGGGTGGCTCAGTCAGTTAAGTGTCTACCTTTGGCTCAGATCATGATCTCAGAGTCCTGGGATTGAGTCCCACGTTAAGCAGGGAGCCTTTCTCCCTCCCCTCTGCCTCTCCTTGCTACTCATGCTCTCTCTTTCTCTTGCTCTCTCTCAAATATATAATATTTTTTTTAAAATCCCTTCTTTTTGTTCCTTACCACATTCCCCACAAGGGTCAATCTAAACCTTTTCCATCCCTCTAAGCAGATGAAACTTCTTTCTATGGAGAAGATTGAGGTTATCCATCCAAAAGCCCTTCTTTTCTTCCCCCCACCTTACTTTCCTTGCTTTCACATTCTCTACTTCATATATTAACTCTTCCCTCCTGCCTCAAAGGAGCATTCTTCTGTGGCTAACTCCATCTCTATTTTTTTATTCCATTCTTCAGTTAGATTTGGCTCAGGTGCAATAAAGAAAATCCCCCAAATAACGGGGACTTTAAAAACATGGGTGTGTTTTTTAATCACTAAATTCTACACCTGAAACTAATATTATACTGTATGTTAACTAACTGGAATTTAAATAAAAACTTGGAGGGGGGAAAACAGGTGTTTAAGGTGAAACAGATCCAGAAGTGGGCTGTTGAGGATAGGGCAGCTCCATCAGTTGTCAGGGACTCATGTTTTCTTTCTCACTGCTCTGCCATCCTTAAAGTGTGGCCCTTCTCTTCATTGCACTTCTTGCTGCTTGTAACCTGAGAATACAGCTTTCCAGGGAAAAAAATGAAGTTAAAGAAAGTAGGGAGGGGAGCCTGGGTGGCTCCGTGGGTTAAGCCTCTGCCTTTGGCTCAGGTCAGATCTCAGGGTACTGGGATGGAGTCCTGCATCTGGCTCTCTGCTCGGCAGGGAGCCTGCTTCCTCCTCTCTCTCTGCCTGCCTCTCTGCCTACTTCTGATCTCTGTCAAATAAATAAATCTTTTTAAAAAAAAGCAAGCAAGCAGGGAGGACCTCCTCTTTCCCTATGTCCCTAAAGAGCTACACAACAATTTATACTAACTGGCCAAAATTTAGTCAGCCCCATTTGGCTCAAGGGAAACTATGAAAGGACCTATTTAGTTGGAGGGCCATGTGCCCAATGAAAAATCTGTTTCGTGACGATAAGGAAAAAAAATGGTTTTCTGTTATATAGATTTGGTGAAGAACTCATCCTTTATCACCTCTAACAATATCCCTTTCCACTCCCCTAAAATATATTCTAATTCGCCATACTTCATCCTAAAAGAATACCAAACATCTTCTCTTGATTCTGGTCATTCTCTTCACTGCAAAAAGAACAACAAAATTTATCGCTCTCCTTTAAAATTTAACATTTCTTGGGACACCTGGGTGGCTCAGTTGGTTAAGCAGCTGCCTTCAGCACAGGTCATGAACTCAGCGTCCTGGGATCGAGTCCCACATCCGACTACTTGCTTGGCAGGGAGACTGCTTCTCCCTCTGCCTCTGCCTGCCACCCTGTCTGCCTGTGCTCACTCTCGCTCCTCTCTGACAAATAAATAAAATCTTTTTTAAAAAATAAAAATTAGGGCGCCTGGGTGGCTCAGTGAGTTAAGCCGCTGCCTTCGGTTCAGGTCATGATCTCAGGGTCCTGGGATCAAGTCCCTTATCCGGCTCTCTGCTCAGCAGGGAGCCTGCTTTCTCCTCTCTCTCTCTCTGCCTGCCTCTCTGCCTACTTGTGAAATAAATAAATACTCTGTCAAATAAATAAATAAAATCTTAAAAATAAAATAAAATAAAAATTAACATTTCTTTTCCGCTTATTTCTGATCCGTAACCATCACCTTTAGATAGCTTCCTTGTCTCTGAGTTTCTGTAACGTTTAACAAATACATCTTTACCCAAACCGAGTCTTTCGAGTTTATTAACAAAAAAAATATTTAATTTCACGAATAAGACTAGAGTACATCGTTACCAAAGTGTTATAAATAATGCAAACGCCTCCTTCAGTCACACCCATGACTACATTAAGACCAAATATATGAGAGGATGGTTAAAGTTAAGAAAGAAGATGCTATTTTCCAATTGGTTTGTGTGAAACTGGGACGAGGGCCCTCCATCACTGCGGGTCCGCCGCCCTCCTCACGACTCTCCCTGCCAGAGCCCCTGCATCTGACTTTCCAGGGCACTGGAGGGAACACTAGAAACCGTGGCCTTGGGAATCCCAAAGGCCGGATGCCGCAACGAGATTCTCGTTGGTTCCGGGATCCTCGCTGAAACAGCGAGCGAGACACTTATTTGACGCATTTCCGGGGCGCCGGAACAGAGGCAGGCCGGGGTGGCCGCGAGCCGGGAGGATGGTGGTGACCAGGTCCGGGAGGCCTCAGGCCACGGTCCAAGCCACGTTGGCTGAAAACTCCCAACAGAAGGTAGGAGATCGCAGGGCGGCCTCATTTCTGCCGCTGCTTCTTCACAGAGCGGCTCTTATTTAGGGTGGTAGGGCGGCGGGAAGGGCCCGAACTTGTCGCGCGCGCTGCCGTGTGGGACCCAGTGCTAACCCCGTAGCTTCCTCTTCGGTCCTCGCTACGGTTGTTTAAGACAGTCCTTAGCCTGAGGGCGCCTGGGGGACTCAGTGGTTTAAAGCCTCTGCCTTCGGCTCGGGTCATGATCCCGGGGTCCTGAGATCGAGACCCTCATTGGGCTCTCTGCTGGGTGGGGGGGAGCCTGCTTTCCCCTTCACCTCCTCCCACCCCCGCCTCTCTGCCTACTTGTGCTCTCTGTCTGTCAAATAAATAAATAAGATCTTTAAAAAAAAAAAAAAAAAGACCTTAACTTGGAACAGAGAGGTCAGGTAACTTGCTCTGGGTAGTTCTCCTTTGTAATGGCAGGTGCAGTTCTCCTTTGTAATAGAAGGCAGCTGAGGCCTTCTAACCTGTTAAAACCGTACGAAGGAGGTTTAATTTCGGCTACCAAGTGTGAGTCTTAATTATAATTAGCAGGATTGGAGAGAGGGTTACCGTTGTCACGTGGGGAGCTGGTAGTGGCCCCGCAGCACTTTATTCTGGAGTGAGGAAGGCTGCAGTGATGCCTCCTGGTGGCTATCAATAGCTACAGACGTCTGTTGGCTCTGATTCTGCGACAGAGGGAATAAAACGTGAATTCATTTATGTATGTAAAGGTAAGGGCAGCGACTGATTCCGTTGGTGTGTTCCTAAACACATCTGTGCTCAGAGTTAATACTTCCTTTCTTACCTCTTCCCCTGACTGCGTATCAGTATGTGGGTCCACCTAGCGTATTTGGTATGTGATACTTCTGTGCAGAAAATTTTCTTTGCAGTTAGTTGTTTTGCTCCCTAAAATTATATCTATGTCTTGGGCGTGGCTAGTGAGGCAGGTCCTGCAATTGCACAGTCAGATCCAGTATCTTTTTTGTTTTTATTGTTAAAAATCATGAGTAATGGGTGGTTGTGAGGCAGGGCCTTGAAAATCTAGTGTTAGATCCAGTATTTAGTGTTCAAGTTTTGTTTTTTTCCTTTTAAATGGGTGCTGGTGAGTTTTTTAGTACCCTCTTAAAATGTGTTCATGAGAGGAGTGCCTTAGTTTCAGTCCTGCCTAAATCACAGTGTGTTTATTCTGCTTACAGAATTCTGCTAAAAGAATTCATGCACATCCAAAAAGCAGAAAGGAATGTCTACCTGTTGACCCAACTACTACTGAATCACAAACCACTAGGAAACAAAGTCCAGTCTCTAGAACTCCTAAAACCAGAGAGAGAAAGAGTGGAACTACAGTCTCATTATCTGAAATGAACAAACTATCTGTTGATGGAGAGACCTCTGAAGCAGAGTCCAATTGTTCTTCTGTGTATGAGTGCCAGGATTCCATTTTAAGAGTAACTAGGAGGCGACAGATCTTAGTTCCATGTACCCCAGTGTCCAGTGTTCGAAAAAGGCTTAAAATAACTCCAGTAAATCAGTCTCATATTGAAGAAGATGATGGTGACTCTGAAGCTGAATCACATGTTTCAGGTATTTCTAGAATTGTGCCACCTGCAATAACTACAAATACCAGACGAAGTAAGGCTAAATCTGTAAGAGACCCAAGCCAAGAATTATATGAAGAAGCTAATTCTGATGCTGAGGCATCATACTCAGACATTTCTTCATTTTCTGGAGTTGCAACTATGAGAACGAGAAGTATGCAGAAGAAATTACACACACAAACTGAGGAGAAAGATACTGATATTGCACCAGAAAATGAAAAGCAAATCATAAATACACCTTTGAATTCAGAGGATTCAGATACCAGACAAACACCTTGTTTACCAGTGAGATCTCTTTCTCAGATAAATAAGCCAAATTTCTGTAAAAATGAAATGTGTAAAGACTTCAATGATGATTCCTTCCGCAGAAATTCAGAAAAAAAACGAACAGTGCAAAAACGCCAATCTCTCTTTAATTTAAGAGAGAAGGAAAAGGCCAATGTTGCACCTCTCAAAGAAATTACAAAGCAGAATTGTAAGAATTTAGATGAAGAAGCCAAGGGAATAGTAGATGAGGAAAAAGAAGTAAGTAAGAAAAATTATCAGTTGGAGAGCCTTTCTGAACCTCAGGACACTGGGATTCAGCTGTTAGTTTCTCAAAGGCATTCAACCCCCCGAAATAATAGGACCACCTCAGAGTCCTCAAATCTGAACTGTGAGGCTATAATAAAATCATTAACTCAAACATTTGCAGTGGTAGAAGTGGACAGATGGAATGAAGAGAGAAAGAGCACCATAAAAACAAGTGACTTGACAGAATTTGGTGATGGTGGTAGTGATGAAGACGAGTGCACCGTTACAGGTATCAGCGAAGATAGGAATGAAGGAAGGGACGTAGATTCTGAGTGTGCAAACAGACTATTGAAGTCTGAGCTCCACACATCGCTGGACAAAGATGATTCTGTTCTATTAGTTCTCAGCAGTGACGAAAGCCAGCAGTCTGAAAATAGTGAGAATGAAGAGGACACTGTGTGTTTTGTCGAAAATAATGGTCAAAAAGAGTCTTTACTTGGAGAATCAGAAAATATGTCATGTGACCATGCATTGTTTGTAATTGACAAAACTCCTGGATTAAGTACTGATAAACATTTTTACTTGGATGAGGGAGACAAGGCAAGTGAAGTTGCCACTGAGGAAAAAAAAGAGGAGGAAGAGGATGAAAAAAGTGAAGAACCATCAGACCATGACACAGACAAAGATAGTGAGTTTAGTGATGAAGATGACTTACTAAATAGCACAAAGTCTAAACTGTAAGTTTTGCCTTTATTTTTAAAAGTTCCTGGAGTCCCGGGATCGAGTCCCACATCAGGCTCCCAGCTCCATGGGGAGTCTGCTTCGCTCTCTGACCTTCTCCTCGCTCATGCTCTCGCTCACTGTCTCTCTCTCTCTCAAATAAATAAATAAAATCTTTAAAAAAATAAAAAATAAAAATAAAAACTTTTAAAGTTTTAAAACTTTTAAAGTTTTAAAAGTTTTTGACACATGTTTCAAGTGCCTGATTATCATAAAAATATAAAATATTAGAGAACATGGAAATTGGGGCGCCTGGGTAGGTAAGCTGAGACTTCAGCTCAGGTCATGATCTCAGGGTCCTGGGATCAAGCCCCGTATAGGGCTCTCTACTCAGCAGGGAGCCTGTTTTCTCCTCTCTCCCAGCCCCTCTGCCTACTTGTGATCTCTCTCTGTCAAATAAATAAAATCTTAAAAAAAAAAGAAAACATGGAAATTGAGAAAACTACTGCCTCACGTTCTTTATGGAAGAACTCTTTTATCCAGCATATCCCTAGTCTGTGGGAGCCTTTGTTAGTCATATTTCTCCCACCAGTGACCTATTCAAAATCATCTGTTAAGATTTTCCTGCATGATAGTTAAGGGCAACATAAAAGGGAAGAAAAGGAACTTTTATCTTTTCTCTATGCTAATTGTAGAGTTGAAAAATAGGGAAAAGGTGGAGAAAAATAATCACCTATAATCCTGTCTAGCGCCCATTAAAAAATACTGACTTTGGGACTGTTTTTTTAGTTTCTTTTTTTCTGTTTTCAATTTGTTTTTCTTAGGCACAGGGCTCTGGTGGCCCTGTACCTAGTGGAAATACATCCTTGGCAAGAGTCTATACATTAACAGATGAGCAGTTTTCACTCTAAGCCAATGAAAGAAATCTCTGAGGCCAGCCTCAAGCATACTTATTTTTTAAAAGGCACACTGTTTCCCAGGATAATTCTAATGTATCTTTTTAGGGTTGAGAATCACTGCTAAACCACTGCAGTAGAATGATTTCACTTTCCCGTAGAGACTGATCAAAGCTTTCAACTGCCCAGTTTAAATAAATAATTAGGGAAGAAAGTAACTATATTTGCTTATAAAAAGGACCTTCCAGTAATATAAAAGAAATTCTTACTATATAAATATAACAGGAGCCCAGACCCAACTGGTTTGGTAGATGTGGGGTATGACTTCTGTATTTTTTAAAATCTCCAGTGAGAAATAGAGATGTTCACTGCTGTTTAAAACTCACTGATTTAGAAGCACTACCAAATACCCTTATTCACCCAGAAAAACATTCTTAAGCTTAGATAACCGGGAAGTTCAGAACCTGTCTTTCTCATTGGTTTTAGAGATAGAGGTTATGTATGTTTGTTGACTCAACACCTGTATATGAAGTTGAGCTGAATTGCCAGATGTATCTCCTCTTCTCTGCAGTTCTTTTCTTTATGAAGTCTGCTGACATATAGTCTTAATCCTCTTTAAGTTAATCTGAGGAATAAATTTTGATGTGTTCCAAAAAAACTTACTCATTATTTATCCTGGAATTTTCTTCTTAATGATTTTATTAGATTTAAAACATGTGTTTCAGGTTTTCAGAAACTCCATTGTAAAAATAAGATTTCCTTTTTTTTTTTTTGTCATTGGCAGTAAAAGGGTAGAAGAAAAAAGTGATTTTTAAAAAGAACAGTCTCACTTGCTTCCATTTTGATGTGATTACTTGATCTTTAAGTGATCATTCTCTTTCAGTCTGAAGTTGACAAGCAGCAGCATAGACCCTGGTATGAGTATCAAGCAGTTGGGTGGCTTGTATATTAATTTCAATGCGGACAAACTACAGTCGAAGAAGAGAACCCTGACACAGATCAAGGAGAAAAAGAAAAATGAGGTAAGTTAGATACAGTGTCCTGTTGGGTTTTCATAGAACTAACCAATCACTTCTAGACATGATTAGTTCTTGGTAAGAGACTAATTTTCCTGCAGTGAAACCATGTTAACCTGCTGTGCTCCTCTTTTCCTCTCAAAGTCCTAGCTATAAAAGATAAAATTGAAAAATAATTAATACAGGGTCAGCATTCCTCTTGCACCTACCAGTTATCCTAGGGGATGTGTTTTCTTCTCTTTTCTTGCTTCATTTTTAGTTCATAACAGTTCTGGATGCTGTTAAGAATCTGAAATCTGTGGGTGCTACTCCCCCCCCACCAGGAAAAATACACATGTGCATATATGCATAAAATTGTACATATAATTTCAGAAGGGAATTACCCGGTAGGTAACCTCATACAAACCCTCAGCTTAAGTCACATGGCATGACTTCCCCAAATCTGTATTCTCTAGCCTTACTGTGCCTCCAGGTCTTCAAATTCTCTTGTGCCTGTTGACTGTTTATTGAGATGTGCTCAGCCACTTGACCTCCCTAATTGCCCTCGTTCACTTCCCTTCCTGAACCAGCTACTTCTTTAATATTCTCAGGGCTGGTTAATGATGCCAAACTCTTTTCCTTTTGCAGTCCATCACTGACCTACCTTTCCAGTAGAGGCTGATCAAAGCTGAACCAAGCAGATACTACTGCTTACATACTCTACTGAGTTCCCTTCTTTTCACCCCACTGTCACTGGCTAGTGCGGGGCTTTATTTCTCATCTAGAATTCTGCAGTAGCCTCCTTAGTCTTTTCTTCAAGCCATCCTCTATACTTTTGATAGATTTCTATTTTTAAAAACAAAAAAGGTACCTGACTGGCTCAGTCCGAAGAGCATGCGACTCTTGATCTCTAGGCTGTGAGCTAGAGCCCCAGGTTGGGGTTAGATGCTACTTTAAAATGAAACGAAACACAAACCTGACTATGATATTCTCCTGTTTAAGTCCCTCAGAACATTCAAGGTGCTTCTCTTCCTTCAGCTCTGTCCTCTCCACCACCTTCTCTGCACACTTGTGATTATTTCTCTAAGATTCCAAAATATATCACTTCAGGTTTGACAGGTACTGCTAAATTGCCTTGCATTCAAGTAATGTTAAGTCCTACCACAGTTAACCCTTGCTCTTTTTCTTTACATTGTGACCAGCACTGGGTATTATATTTTTGTTTGTTGTTACTGGTGCCTCATGGCTGTTTTTATTTGCTGTTGATCATCTTTTTGTGTATTTATTAGCTATTTATTAGCTATTATTTATTATTTTGTGTAAATGTTCTGTGGAAGATGCCTATACTTTTGGGGGTTCTTTTTCATTTTTAAGTGATGCATTTTTGGAATCTTACAGAAAATAATCACAAGTGTGCAGAGATGATGTTTACAGTTTTCAACAGATAAAGGTTTGGAGACTTAAAACCAAATGTTAGAAGAAGAATGTTAGTGCATAACAGCTATTAAAAAGAATGAAGTTGATCTGTGTATGAATTGATATTGAAAGAAAATCTAAGACTGTTGGATTGCAAAAAAGCAGATTTATCTGGATAGATGTATAAGTTTAATCAAATCTATTTCATTGTACATATTAGTAATAGAGTCTTCTCAGATCAGAAGCTGTTTACCAACATCAAAAGAACTTACTAAAGACTAGTTAGGGTTGTTTGTTTTCAGAGATTTCAAGAGCCATTACGGTATTTGTTCCTGTTGATTTTATTTTCCAGTTGTTTGGCTGGTTGTAAGCCAATAAATACAGGTTAGACACATTAATGTAAATATGATATATGCTGATTCAGTTTAGAAAAAGAAATGTAAGATGAAGTTTCCTAAAATAATCTTTTCAGTTTGCCTTCTAAAGCATTTTTATTATGATATAATTTACAAACTTAAGGACCAAAACAACTTTGCAGTGGTATGGTTGTGCCTAAAGAGGGTTAATATATTTGGAGTAGTCTTCAGTGTGGGAGATATTTCTCTTAAAAGACAGAAAATGTTGGAAAAAATTAGGATATTCTGATATTATTTTAAAAACCACTTTAATATTTTTACAGCTTTTGCAGAAAGCCATTATTACTCCTGATTTTGAAAAAAACTACTGTGTCCCACCATACAGTGAATCAAAACATCAACTTCAGAAAAAACGCAGAGTAAGTATAGTGACACTCATTATTTAGATTAAATAGGTACATTTGACTGCATATATTCAGCTTATACAACATAGTTGTGTAATTTAAAAATATGTATT
The DNA here is from genome assembly GCF_020171115.1 of Neogale vison. NCBI lineage: Eukaryota > Metazoa > Chordata > Mammalia > Carnivora > Mustelidae > Neogale > Neogale vison. The sequence continues at coordinate 80,255,168 of NC_058092.1, read as the reverse complement.
TTCAGGGCACCTGATTAGCTCATTTGGTAAAGCATGTGACTCGTAATCTTAGGGTTTTGAGTTCTAGCCCCATGTTGGGTATAGAGATTACTTTAAAAAATAAAATTTTTTTAAAATAGTAAAAATAAAGTCTTAAAAAAATACATATTTGTAAAGAAAGATATCACACATCTAAGGGCCCAGAAAATGAAGTTCCATGAACACTTTTTTTTTAAGATTTTATTTATTTATTTTAGAGACAGATTGAGCAAGAGAGGGAACACAAACGGGGGTACTGGGAGAGGGAGAAGCAGGCTTCCTGTAGAGCAGGAAACCTGATGTAGGGCTCGGTCCCAGGACCCGGGATCATGACCTGAGCCGAAGGCAGATGCTTAACCAAGTGAGTGACCCAGGTGCCTCCATAACATGTGTTATATAGATTTTCATAAAGTGCACCACTGGTGCACATAGAGGACAGCTCCCCCCCACCCCCCGCTTTCTTAAAAACAAGTGACAGCAAGCATATAAGGTCCTTGTCCACACTTGGCTTATAGTACTTTTCACCAAGAGCTAAGAGCTCTGTTGCAGGCCTTTGTAGGGAGCTTAATGTAGCAACCTAAAAACCTGGGTGTCTGTAGTCTGCCGAGTGAGAGGGTAGGAAACTTTTTTTATTTTTTTAAAGTTGGGGGTTGGTTCCGTCTGCCATTTCAAATAGTAATTGTAAAGAAATTATCAAGAGAGTTTGAGGGAAATTGGAAGGTGGTACCCCAGTAATGTATCATCACTAATATGAAGCATGCTGGCACATGATTGATACTCCATAATGTTGTATGAATGATTTAAAAGTAAGTAAATAACTTGCTAGGAGTTTCCCAAAAAATAGAACTTATTTTTAAATTTTATAAATAATACGGATTTCTGGACTTGTTGGAGTGACTTTGAGTCACACTAAATAAAATTATTAATATTCACATATAAGCTCCAGAAGTGAAAATGTTTTTATACATTATCTCTTGTGTAGGCTATATTGCCCAATAAAAATTGAAGCTGTATATTGTTCTCCCAGGAAGTCAGCAGTTTTTTGTGGGTTTTTTTTTTAAGATTTTATTTATTTTACTTGAGAGGTATAGAGACAAGCTGGGGGAGGTTAACTGGCACCCCTGCAAGTCACTACGTAACTTGCCCCTGCAGTTTACTAAAATTAAAAAAAAAAATTTTTAAGGAGCTCTCATTTATGAAACTGATAATACTATGCCTAATTTACCAAAGAAAACACTGTGATATAATTTCTTTTATGAAAGTGAATCCGGGGGCACCTGGGTGGCTCAGTGGATTAAAGCCTCTGCCTTCGGCTTGGGTCATGATCCCAGGGTCCTGGGATCTAGCCCCACATCGGGCTCTCTGCTCAGTGGGGAGTCTGCTTCCCCTTCTCTCTGCCTGCCTCTCTGCCTACTTGTGATCTCTGTCTGTCAAATAAATAAATAAAATCTTTTTTTAAAAAAAGAAAAGCAAAAGGTGAATCTGGGGACTAATACATTCTGTTAAGTAACCTCATTTGTTTTTAATTCATGAAGTTTTTTGTATATATTAATTTTGAAGGGAATGAGGTGTAGTTTATACATTGCTTATTAACGTTAGAATTCTCTGTTTAATTATTTTTGAAATCTGAATTTCAGAAAGAACGACAGAAAACAGCAGGTGATGGCTGGTTTGGTATGAAAGCTCCAGAATTGACAGATGAGTTAAAAAATGATCTCAAAGCACTGAAGATGAGAGCTAGCATGGACCCAAAAAGATTTTATAAGAAAAATGATAGGGATGGCTTCCCCAAGTACTTCCAGGTATGAATAAACAATAATGGCAGTGATGTTCTGTAGATTTTAGTTTGGAAAGCACTATAGTGTTCTTTCTGTTTACTCTTAACATAGGTGAAAATTTATAGTGCACATCTGCTTGGCTGTATAATAATGAGCAAAACCCAATTCAGACAATCTTTTGGCTACCAGCTTGTAATGGCATTCCACATAGAGGGAAGTGCTGCAGATGGTAACTAAGTTTTCAGGTCATACCTCTAAAAGTTTTGGAACCTCTAAGTTGGGTATACTATATATGAATAGTATTAGCCTAACAGCAAGAATCCTTAAATGATGGAAGAGGAAATAGGGAATCATTTGCACCATATTCTTCTCCAGATAGGGGGACATCCCCAGGCAAATGCTGAAAATAAGTTAAAAGTTGGTTTCCAAAGTGTTTCCAGATGAAAAATTCAGTTGATTCCCCCTCTTGTGGCTGTCAGCCTCATTCTGTTCCTTCTTCTCACTTGTTACTTAATTACTCTAATAGTCATTCACCTCCAGGTCCCCTCCCCTTCTAGTCCATCCTCCACATTGTAGCCAGTTACCTGTTGTTTTTTTTAAAAGGCAGTCTGTTCATGATACACCTCTGCTCGGTGATATCACAGGTAACATTCAATGATACCTTCAGTGATTCTTTATGACCCATAGGGTAGAGTCTGTATGGTCTGCACTCAGACCAGCTCCCCAGCTCTTCTGTCACATTGCCCTCTTAAGCTCCAACACACTTGGAGGGAACCTTGACCTCCCTTAGGTAGAGTTGGTCACACTTTTTTTTTTTTAGGGCATCTATAGTGTTTTGCTCAGCATAATAATTATTTTATGCTTTAATCTTTTAGTTACTTGTCTGTGGATTTTTCTTAAGACTATGGGCTCCTTGCTGGCAGGGACCAGATATTCTTTGTCTTTATTTCCCAAACACTTAGCACAGTACTTGGCACATGGTGGACCTGGCACATGGTGGACACCGAATGTTTGAACAAATGCAGAATGGTTCCTGAGAAAGTTCTCACCTAGGAGATCAAATAGGTGTGGTGTAGAGTTTATGTATCAATTTTATTAAATTGGGAAACTAAAAAAAAGAATTGATGTTCTCTGTCCCACTTTTCTAGTTACACTGTTCATCAAGAATTTACTGTCCTGCCTAGCACTAAATGATATAAGAGGATTTTTGGCTTTACTATAAACTCTAATGAAATGTCATTGTAGGAGCCAGTGCCAGTTGAAGAGGTGACTTATTTTTGTTTTAAAAAATGGCAAAACTAACTTTTTATGTTGGTATCATTTAAGTTGCGTTTTTCATTCTTTGCTATAAATATACTTTGTTAGAGCTACCCTGAAATGTGAAAGCAACTTAGCATTCAAGTATTGCATGACTCATTTCTATCAATCGCTCATAGATTGGAACCATTGTTGACAATCCAGCTGACTTCTACCATTCACGAATTCCCAAAAAACAAAGGAAGAGAACTATTGTGGAAGAATTGCTGGCTGATTCTGAGTTCAGAAGGTAAAGGAATTTATGTCTTACTTTGTATTATGTATGCTTTCCTTTAGAATATACATAAACTTTAAATCTTCAGGTAATTTTTAAATGGCTTTAGCACAGTGTCTCAACAGCACTATTTACATTTTGGATGGGATAATTCTTTATTAGGAAGAACTGTCCTCTATCCACTAGGTGCCAGTAGCACCCCATTCCCAATTTGTGACAATAATGACTGCCGAGGGGCACTTGGGTGGCTCAGTTAGTTAAGTGCGTGCCTTTGGCTCAGGTCATGATCTCAGGGTCCTGGGATTGAGCCCCGCATCAGGCTCTCTGCTCAGCAGAAAGTCTGCTTCTCCCTCTCCCTCTGCCTACTGCTCTGCCTGCTTGTGCTCTGGCTCTCTGTCAAATAAATAAATTAAATCTTTTTTTTTAAAAATGACTGCTGACATTTCTAGATGTCCCCTGAGGAGCATAAGCATTTTCAGTTTAGAACCACTGCTTTAGATGGAAGCTTGAAAACATTTGACTGACTAGAGGAGAATGAGCCTGCAAAGGAGAATAGGAAAGAGTGGCTAAGAGGCTATTAAGAAAACCAGGATGGCTAGTATCACAGAAGTCAAGGAAGGAGAATGTTTTGAGCAGATACAAACAAACTGGAGAGAGTAATTAAGAGGAATAAATGTTGCTGAGAAATCAAACTGGGTGATAGGCATTAAGGAGGGCAGGTGACGTCATGAGTACTGGGTATTACATACAACTGATGAATCACTAAACTCTACCTCTGAAACTAGTTATACATACTATGTTAATTGATTGAATTTAAATAAAATTAAATTTAAAAAAAGAAAACTAAAACTTCTTTGGATATACATGGAGGTCAAAACATTCTTACCGGGAGCGATGAGGAGGAAACCAGACTAGAGAGGATTGGAGAGTTAGTTGAAAATTAAGAAATGGAGACAATTCTATGAAGTTTGAGAAGAGGGGTACCTGGGTGGCTCAGTGGGTTAAAGCCTCTGCCTTCAGCTCAGGTCATGTCCTGGGTTCGAGCTTCGCGTCAGGCTCTCTGCTTGGTGGGGAGCCTGCTTCCCTTCTCTCTCTGCCTGCCTCTCTGCCTACTTGTGATCTCTGTGAAATGAACAAATAAAATCTTAAAAAAAAAAAAAAAAAAAGAAAGAAATGAAGTTTGAGAAGAGGGAGAGGGGCAAGGCTAGTAGTGGGTGTGGAGTTAGAGGAATTTTTTTTTTTTTAAGATGGGAGCATTTGGGAATATGTTTAAATGTCCTTGAAGCAGGTATGTATATATTACAGGAGATTTAAAAGCATGCTTCACATAGAAACCCTTGTGGAACTTTGAGATTAGTTTAATAGCAAAAATGAAAAGATTATAAAGGTTTTAAAAACTTTGTCAGCATGGAAAACAAATTTAACACAAATGTTATGTAAGCTATTTATAATTAGTATGGGTAATGGTAAAAATTTTAGAAATAAGCAATCTTCTTTCCTTACTTATTACTGTTTCCTTGGAAATCTCATCCCCTACAGGGCTTTAATTATAATCTATATACTCTTGGCTTCCAAATGCACTCTGTCTAATTGAGATTGCTCCTGAGTCTAGACCCACATATCCAGCTGCTGCACCCTTCCAGTACAAGCTAGTCCTGCCCCAGTGCTCTGTATCTCATGACTAAATAATATCACTAACCACCCATTACCAAGTACTTGACACCTCCTCTAGTCGTCTCTCCTATTTTCCTGTCTCAAGCCTGTTTTATTCTCCATCCCCACACAGGCATGGTGCAAGCTGAGTAAGTCTTTGTTTACTAAGTGTTAACCGTATGTTCTGGTTAAAAATGGACCTGTATTCTGTAATCTTGAGGATAGTAGTCTCAGAAATCACAGCAGGGCTGACAGTGCTTTCACTAAAAAATAATGATGTGAGGAAGTTGGTGTAAACTATAAATTTCGTAGAATGAGACTCGTAAAATTGTGAATTAGAGGTAGTGTTCTTAGTTCATTGTTCCCATACTTCAGTCACTGAGTATCATTTTCACAATGTTTGCATTATGTGTGTGCTGCCTGCTTTATTTTAAAAAGAAACATACTGTAAATGGGTTTGTTGGCTTACAATTTTTATAATGTGCATGAAGATAAATACATTGCTTAAAGTGAATATTGTCTGTTACCTAAATTTATGTATCAGACTGTGAAACACTCTACTAGCCCATCTCCTTGCAATGTTTTAATTCCTTCTACAACATTCTCTTTAAGAGGTTTCTGGCCTCTGAACAAACACTTTGGGATAGGGAAATTCAGTAAACCTACTAATGTGTCCTGTGTTCATGAGTAGGAATGCCTTGGAACAGAAGAAGTAAGTGTAATATACAGGAGAAAACGCGATTTTCTGTGTTGTATGTGGTTTTTGGTTTTGTTTGTTGGGGTATAGTTGACTTACAGTGTTTCATTTGTTCCAGGTATGCAATGTGATTCGACAATTCTCTATATTATAAAATGCTCACTACTACAAGAGTAGTCACCATCTGTTACCATACAGTGTTGTTGTAATATTATTGACGGTGTTGTCTATGCTGTGTTTTTCGTCTCCATGACTTATTTTATATATCTGGAAGTTTGTACCTCTTTATTCCCTTTATCTGTTTCACCCAGCTCCCACCTCTGGCAACCACCAGTTTATTCTCAGTCTCTCTCTTTGAGGAACCTCCATACTGTTTTGGCACAACCATTGTGATTCCCACCAACAAAAGCATAAGGGTTCCTTTTTCTCCACATCCTCACTAACACTTGTTACTACTTTTGATACTAGGCATTCTAACTATTTAAGAGTCTGTTTTTTGTTTGTTCATCTGCTTTTTAGATTCCATTTATAAGTGAAATCATATTGTCTTTCTCTGTGTGACTTACTTCACTTAATATCCTCTAGGTCCATCCATGTTGCCCTGAATAGCAAGATTATATGGCTCAGTAATATTCCAGTGTGTGTGTGTGTGTCGGTCTGTCTGTATATGTCTGTCTCACATCATCTTTATTCATTCATCTATTGATGGGACACTTAGCACTTGGGTTGTTTCTAAATCTTGGCTATTGTAAATAATGCTGGAGTGCATGTATCTTTTTGAGTTAGTGTTTTTGTTTTATTTGGGTAAATACCAGGTAGTGGAATTACTAAGTCATAGTGTATTTTTGGGTATTTTTGTTATTGATTTTTTGAGGAACCTCCATAATGTTTTCAACAGTGGGTACACCAGTTTACTTTCCTACAAAGAGTACATGAAAGTTCCCAACTTTTCTCCAAATCCTTGCCAACATTTGTTACGACTTGTATTTTTGATACCAGCCATTCTGACTGGTATGATGTGATGTCGCACTGTAATTTTGATTTGCATTTGCCTTGTGATTAGTGATGTGGAACATGTTTTCATGTGTGTGTTGCCCTTTTCTGTATGTCTCTGGGGAAATACTCAGGCCCTCTGACTATTTTTTAATCAGACTGTTTGGGTTTTTTGTTTTGTTTTGTTTTGTTTTTTGATGTGAGTTGTGTAAGTTACTTAATATATTTTGGATAGTAACTCCTTATCAGATTATCATTTGCACATAAATCTTCTCCCATTCAGTGGGTTGCCTTTTTATTTTATTGGTTTCCTTTGCTCTGCAAAAACTCTTTTTTGCAAGTAGTGTAGTCCCACTTGTTTATTTTTACTTTTGTTTCCCTTGTCTGGAGAGACATACCTATCAATATTTTGTTAAGACTTACATCCCAAGAGATTGGTGCCTATGTTTTCTTTTAGGAGTTTTACTGTTTTAGGTCTCACATTTAGGTCTTTAATCCATTTTGATTTTTGCATATGGTGTAAGAAAGTGGTCCAGTTTCATTCATTTGCATGTAGCTATCCTGTTTTTCCAACACCATTTATTAAAGACTATTTTTCTCCATTGTATATTCTTGCCTCCATTGTCATAGATTAATTGGCCATATAAGCATGTGTTTCTTTCTGGGCTCTCTTCTGTTCCACTTACCTGTTTTTATACCAGTACCTTACTGTTTTGATTACTATAGCTTTGTAGTATATCTTGAAATCTGGGATTATGATACCTCCAGCTTTGTTATTCTTTCTTAAGATTGCTTTGGCTATTTGAGGTCTTTTATGGTTTTGTATAAATTTTAGGATTATTTGTTCTAGCTCTACAAAAAATGATATTGTGATATTTTGTTAGGAATTGCATGGAATCTCTATATTGCATTGGGTACTATGGACATTTTAAGAGTATTAATTCTTCCAATCCATGAGCTTGATATCTTTCCATTTGTATGTGTTGTCTTCAATTTTTTTTCATCACTGTCTTACAGCCATCAGTGTACAGGTCTTTCAGTCTCCTTGGTTAAAATTATTCCTAGGTATTTTATTTTTTTCCGATACACTTGTAAATGGATTGTTTTCTTAACTTCTCTGCTACTTTGTTATTAGTGTATAGAAACACAGCTTTTCTGTATATTAATTTTGTATCCTGCAGCTTAACTGAATTCATTTATTCTGATATAGTTTTTGGTAGGGTCTTCCGGGTTTTCTCTATGTAGTGTCATGTCATCTGTAAATAGTGACAGTTTTACTTCTTCCTTCCCAATTTGGATGCCATTTATTTTTATTTAATTGCTGCATCTAGGACTTCTGGTACTGTATTGAGTAAAAGCAGTGAGAATGGACATCCTCGTTTTGTTCTTAATCTTAGAGGGAAACCTATTGGTTTTTCACCATTATGACGTTAGTTGTTTATTTTTCCTATGTGGCCTTTACTGTGTTGAGGTATGTTTCCTCTAAACCCACTTTGTTGAGAATTTTTAAATCATGAATGGATGTTGTACTTGGAGTTTTATTTAAAGGGGGTGGCGCAGAGGGAGAGAAAGAAAGAATCCTAAGCAGGTTTCATGCCCAGCAAGGAGCCCAACACAGGGCTTGATCTCACTACCCTATGATCATGACCTGAGACAGAGTCCAACGCTTAACCAACTGAGCCAACCAGGCACCCCAACAAATGTTTTTTTTGATTTGTGGTTGGTTTTTGTTTTTTTTTTTTTGAGATGATCATAGGGTTTTATTCTTTTTCTTATCAGTGGACATTGATTTGCAAATATTGTACTGCTCTTGCATGTGTAGATTAAATCCTACTTATGGTAAATTATGTTTTCAATGTATTGTTGGTTTGCTGATATTCTTTTTTTAAAAAAAGATTTTATTTATTTATTAGACAGAGATCACAAGTAGATAGAATGGCCGGCTGAGAGAGAGCGAGAGGGAGAGAAGCAGGCTCCCTGATGAGCAGAGAGCTTGATGTGGGGCTCCATCCCAGGACCCTGGGTGGGATCATGACCTGAGCGGAAGGCAGAGGCTTTAACCCACTGAGCCACCTAGGTGCCCCATGTTTGCTGATATTTTATTGAGGATTTTTGCACCTGTGTTCATCAGGCATATGACCTGTAGTATTTTTGGTTTTGTTTTGTTTTTTTGCAGTGTCTTTGGCTTCAGTATTAGAAGCTGGCCTCATAAATGAATTTGGAAGTTTTCCTTCGTTTTCTATTGTTTTGGAGTAGTTTGAAAAGAATAGGTATTAACTCCTCTTTTAAGTGTTTGGTGGAATTCAGCTATGAATCCATCTGGTCTTGAATTTTGTTGGAAGTCTTTTGATTACTGATTCAGTTTTGTTAATAGTAATAGATTTCAAATTTTCTATTTCTTCCTGATTTAGTTTTAGAAGATTTTCCATTTCTAGCAACCCATTTTTTTTTCTAGGTTGTCCCAATTTGTTGGCATATACTTTTTCATAGTATTCTCTTGTAAATATTTGTATTCCTGTGGCATCTTTTAATTCTTCATTTCTGATTTTGAGTTCTCTTTTTTCTTGATGAGTCTGGCCTTTTTTTTTTTTTGAGTTTTTGTTGTTGATGTTTAAGATTTTATTTATTTATTTGTCAGAGAGAGAGCACAAACAGGCAGTGTGGCAGGCAGAGGCAGAAAGAGAAGCAGGCTCCCCGTTAAGCAAGGAGCCTAATGTGGGACTCGATCCCAGGATCCTGGGATCATGACCTGAGCCGAATGCAGCAGCTTAACTGATTGAGCCACCCAGGCATTCCTGGCTTTTTTGTTTTTTAGTCTCTATTTTATTTCTGCCTTAATCTCACTTTTTCCATCTTTCTACCAACTTTGGGCTTTGTTCTTTTCTAGTTTCTTCAGGTGTAAGGCTAGATTGTTTGAAGTTTTTGTTTATTAAGGTAGGCCTATATCACTGTAAACTTCTCAGATCCATTTTCGCTACATCCAGAATTGACCATTTTCATTTTCATTTGTCTTCATGTATTTTTTTTTGCTTTCCTTTTTGATTTCTTTTTTTTTTTTTAAAGATTTTATTTATTTATTTGACAGAGAGAGATCACAAGTAGGCAGAGAGGCAGGCAGAGAGAGAGAGAGGAGGAAGCAGGCTCCCTGCTGAGCAGGGAGCCCGATGTGGGACTCGATCCCAGGACCCTGAGATCATGACCTGAGCCGAAAGCAGCGGCCTAACGCACTGAGCCATCCAGGCGCCCATCCTTTTTGATTTCTTCATTGACCCTTTGGTTGTTTAGTAGTATGTTGTTTAGCTTCCATTTATTTATGTTTTTTTCCTTATAATTTATTTTGTTTCATATCATTCTTTTTTTTTCTCTTTTCATTTTTTTTTATTATTTTTTTTCAATTTATTTATTTTTAGAAAAACAGTATTCATTATTTTTTCACCACACCCAGTGCTCCATGCAATCCGTGCCCTCTATAATACCCACCACCTGGTACCCCAACCTCCTACCCCTCCGCCACTTCAAACCCCTCAGATTGTTTTTCAGAGTCCATAGTCTCTCATGGTTCACCTCCCTATCCAATTTATCCCAACTCCCTTCTCCTCTCTAACACCCCTTGTCCTCCATGCTATTTGTTATGCTCCACAAATAAGTGAAACCATATGATAATTGACTCTCTCTGCTTGACTTATTTCACTCAGCATAATCTCTTCCAGTCCCGTCCATGTTGCTACAAAAGTTGGGTATTCATCCTTTCTGATGGAGGCATAATACTCCATAGTGTATATGGACCACATCTTCCTTATCCATTCGTCCGTTGAAGGGCATCTTGGTTCTTTCCATAGTTTGGCGACCGTGGCCATTGCTGCTATAAACATTGGGGTACAGATGGCCCTTCTTTTCACGACATCTGAATCTTTGGGGTAAATACCCAGGAGTGCAATTGCAGGGTCATAGGGAAGCTCTGTTTTGTTAATTTTGGCCATTCTAACTGGTGTAAGGTGATATCTCAATGTGGTTTTAATTTGAATTTCCTGAGGGCTAATGATGATGAACATTTTTTCATGTGTCTGATAGCCATTTGTATGTCTTGATTGGAGAAGTGTCTGTTCATATCATTCTTTAGAAAAAATGCTTGGTATAATTTCAGTCTTCTTAAATTTTTGAGATTTGTTTTGTGGGCTAGCATGAGGTCTGTCCTGGAGAATGTTCCATGTGCACTTGAAAAAAATGTGTATGTATTCTGTTGTTTTTTAACGGAACGTTCTCTTCATATCTGTTAAGTCCGTCTCATCCAATGTGTCATCAAAGGCCATTGTTTCCTGGTTGATTTCTGTTTGGATGACCCTTCTATTGATGTAAATGGGGTGTTAAAGTGCCCTACTGTTTTATTACTGTTTGCTTCTCCCTTCATGTCTGTTAATTTTTGCGTTTTTTAGGTGCCTCTATGTTGGATGCATAGAAATTTACTGTTGTTATATCCTTGATTGAACTCTTTATTATATAATGCCATTCTGTGTTTCTTGCTATAGTCTTTGTTTAAAGTCTGCTTTGCCAGATGAAAGTAGTGCTAACTGGCTTTTTTCCCCACTGCATTTGCATGGAATATCTCCTTCACTTTGAGTTTATATGTGTCTTTAGGCTTGAAGCGAACCTCTTGTAGGCACCATATAGATGAGTCTTGTTTTTGATTCAGTCAGTCCCCTATGTCTTTTGATTGGAGCATTTAGTCTCTTTACATTTAAAATAATTGCTGTTAGGTCTGTAGTTACTGCCATTTTAATAGTTTTCTGGTTGTTTTTGTAGTTTTTCTCTGTCATTCTCTTGCTCTCTTCTCTTGGGGTTGATGGCTTTCTTTAGTATTATGTTTGGATTACTCTTTATTTTTTATGTATCTATTATGGTTTTTGATTTGTGGTCACCATTGGATTCATATATAACATCCCATGTGACAGCAGTCTGTTACTTTGTTGTCACTTAAGTTCGAACACATTTGATTTGGTTTTGTTTCATTTTCAATGTAATCTTAGGTTTGTTAGAATGTGTAAATTATACTGGGTTCTTGTAGGATTGAGTGAGCTGTTAAATTGTAAAAGGCTTAAATAGCTTGTTTTAAAGAGAGTGTGAGTTCATCCTGAGCTTTAGTAATAACAGATTTATATAACACAGTGAAAGTGGTCAGAACAGTTTTATAAAGTTAAAGAATTCTTAATTTTTCCAAATCAAACTACTCGTGAGCCCTTCTTTTGAACATGTGTGGACTACATTTATCAATATTTACCATAATGGCAGTTAAAATTAAGAAACTTTAAAAATATTTGTTGATTCCTTTTAAAATAAAATATCCTGTTACACACTGACATTTTCATGAACAAAACAAAAATGAGTTAGTGCAAATCTCTCTAATATCTAGCTTAAAGATAATTAGAGCCTCATACCTGCTTCTGCATCAGTCTGTTTTTACATTTTCGTCCTACAAAAGTCTTTAAAGCGTTTGATGTCATCTGGTAACTGGATATGGTACATGGTCCTCTAGTGGTTGAAAGTCTTCAAAAGCCCTCTCTTAGAGTTGCCTTTTTTTTTCCTCACTAAACTAGGCTCTGTGAGGGTGGGGGTTATGGTTGTCTGGTTTACTACTTAGTCCCCTAACTCCAAATATGGCTCCACATGGTGGAATTTAGTACAAATATGCTAAGATAGGGAAAATGCAAATAATTTTTTGAGATTTAGATGTTACACCACCTCATCACCACCCCTAATACATTAACTTCTGTTGTCATACTTTAGAACCTAAAAGTTTGGTTTTTCTTTTTAGATATAACCGAAGGAAGTACTCAGAGATCATGGCTGAAAAAGCAGCGAATGCAGCAGGAAAGAAGTTTCGAAAGAAGAAGAAATTTCGCAATTAAGATTCAGCAATCAAGCCACAGTATTTTATATCTCCCTTTATTTACTCAAGATGTTTTGAAAATTAACAAAATCACACAAATTAATATAGACTGGCCCTGTTTGAAAAAAAGTTGACGTGAGGGAGAATCGACACATATCCTTTGGGATAAAAACAGGTGTGTCTACGAAAGACCCACCCATGCTTAGACCTTTTGAGGAAGAAAAAGGAAAACCTCGACCATTTTTGTAAAGTTTCAACACTTGGTTATTTAAAGAAAATTGAATTAAAAACATTTAGAAAGTATAGTTTGTTAACATACACAGAATGCTTTAGAATTACATGATCAAAACTAAACAATACTGTAGCACATGCATGCATTTTGTGTGAGTGTGTGTTTTTGTGTGTAGAGGGAGACGGTATTCCAGAAATGCTGTGTGTGTGTGTATGTGTGTGTGTGTAGGTGTAGGTAGAAGGGAGACGGTATACGAGAAATGCCCTTTTCTAAGTTCATGTCCAGAAAATTGGTGAATCTGGGATACAGAAACCTGCTTGCTGTAAGCATAAAAGTTGTAGTTGAAGCCAAAGTATTCTTGGAGGAAATGTGTGTTAGTATACGACACAAGAAATGAAGCTATATAAGGACTTAAGTAAAGAAGACTTCCTAGAAAGTTTGGGTTAAGTGTGGACAAAGCAAGAGAACGGTTATCTTTAGCAGTTGAAATAGGAAAGATTAATTTTATTCAGAGTCAGTGTTGTGCTCCAGGTGAATTAGGCATAAATAAGATAATTTTAACTTGGCCAGAAATAATTTTAAAGTGGCTCAGTTTATTTCATCTCCAATAGCAATGCACATCCTGACTGATCTGTTTCTGGTACCTAAGGAGTATTGGCAGTTTCTCATAACGCATCTTAGTGGGTTCTTCCTTTAATGTCATTGTATATGGAACCTCTATTTTCCCAGCAAACTGCTTGGGATTTCAGTAAATTTAAAATTTTGCATTTTGCATTTATTTCTTGGGATCATAACCAGCCTAGTAATAGAACTGACTGAGACATTCATAGGTGAAGTTGGGCAAGTATCTATACCTGTTCTCTTTTACAGAAAAACTTTTATTCCAAAAATAAGTTTTGCCTTCTACTGGGTAAAATAAGGACCAGCTATGAAAGAATTAAATACCAAAACAAGAAGTAACAGTTAGTTTACCCTTTACACATTCTTCCAGAAGGAGTCATTATTCTCAGAACACTGCTTCAACTCATGCTACTCTGCCGTAAGAACACTCAAAATTGTTCATCATTTGGTATGATCTCTGTACACAGAAAGTTTGAGGACTTTATCCAGTTTTTCTCAGGGTCAAGGTGTGGATCAACTTCTTACCTACCATATGATTTTGGGATGGTTTCTGACTCACGAATGCTACTGTAGGTTGAATTAGTTGGTAGCTGAAAACTGCAGCCATGACATATTTCTGATGTTATAGTTCATATTACAAGCAAAACAACATTAGTGACTTAGAATCTTTGCCACACAAAAAGCAGCATTAGTGCTTTCTGGAAGGCCTTCTTAGAAGGCAGTGCTAAGGAAAGAGAACTGAGTCTAAGCACTAAGTCCAGCTTTGTCCTTAAGCCACCTTAGATGTATGTGTTTTGAGTATTTACTTTTAGTTACATTTTAACATGCTCTCTTTTGTCTCTAAATTCATTTTTAATTTTATTTCATTATATTCATTTTTGTAAGCCACTTAAATAACTTGGAACAAGATAGAGGGGTTTTTTTGTGTTATTTTTTTTTTCAATTTATTTATTTTCAGAAAAACATTATTCATTATTTTTTCACCACACCCAGTGCTTCATGCAAGCTGTGCCCTCTATAATACCCACCACCTGGTACCCCAACCTCCCACCCCCCCGCCACTTCAAACCCCTCAGATTGTTTTTCAGAGTCCATACTCTCTCATGGTTCACCTCTCCTTCCAATTTACCCAAATTCCCTACTCCTCTCTAACGCCCCTTGTCCTCCATGCCAAGATAGAGTTTTTAACAATTACAAAGTACTTAGTGAAATAAGCTGAAATAATTTAACTAAAAATCATTTAAAGTCACCTCTACTAATGTTTATTTTAAGGAACTGAAACTGGTAATACAGCATCTTCATCTCAAATGTGATCTTCAGAAATGTTAAGTCTTCAAAACTAAAGGGTATCAAAGTATAATTACAGGTAAAGGTCAGAAGGAGGTCTTAGTGTTCCCAGTCTTCTATAAATATCTGGATATTTGAATAACAGATATATTTTCCTTGGTTTTTTAAGCAAAGCAATTCTGATGAGAAGCAGGTTTTAGTGACTTTTGGCTTGTGTCACTAAAGGTTACTCACTGGGACTCATCTAAGGCTTCCTGACTATGAGAAGGTACCCTGACTCCTCAACTGAGAAGCATTACAAAGCATACAGAGTACTGACATGGTAGAGTGAAGGGCCTTCAAAATACCCTAAGAGCGTGAAAGATTTCTGAAACACCCCATCTTGCACCATAGTGCCTTTAAGACCACTTACTAGAAATTCCTATAACACAACTAGTTTGTTAAGTGAGGAAATGAGGGAGAGGAAAAGGAGAGTGGAAGAAATCAGATGGAGCCAGGGTGAAATCAGTAAAATGATTCTGTGAAACTGAGTGTAACAGTTGGTAAAGGTGGGCTCTGAGCTTCCTAGTATCCAACACAAAAATCAGTTCTGTGTTCACCATTGAAAGAAGATAAAACCTAACTGCTTTAGAAAAAACCCATTATTCCTTATTATTAAGACCTGAGAAACTTATCATGGATCCCCATAACAAGGATGTCTGTTGAGAGGCCTTACTTGGCTGCCCAGAGTTCAATACAATCTTTTAAATAATTTTTTTTTAGATTTTATTTGACAGGTTACAAGGAGGCAGAGAGGCAAGGCAGAGGGCAGGGGAAGCAGGCTCCCCGCTGAGCAGAAAGCCTGATGTGGGGCTCTATCCCAGGACCTTGAGATCATAACCTAAGCCAAAGGCAGAGGCTTCACCCACTGAGCCACCCAGGTACCCCTGGAGTTCAATATAACCTTAAATAACTGGAATAAACTTAGGGAATCCCACTCTTAGTAAATTACAAGAAAACATCTAATGACAAAAATGTTTATAATCATTTCTGAGGTATGTACAATTTCAGTTCAATCTCTCCGTCACTGACAACTGTTGTTCAGAGTGATTACCAGAACACTTTATTGAAAGTTTTCAGTGAAGTTTTCAGTAAGATCTTTCGGAAAATCAGTAAGAGTTGAAACAAAAATGCTTTCTAATAAGCATCTGGCCAATTGAGATGTAAAATGCAGGCCTTTTTATGATTACACAGCTAAAAGTGAGGAAGAAGTGTTTCTAATTTTAAAAGTGAAGAAATAACACTTCCAATTATTAACAATTCCAAGAATCAGTGTTAGTAGCATGACCTGTAATTAAATATAATAGCAGATCAGTGTTTTATCAAAGAAATGAAACCTCAGTATGAACTTAAATGTGAAGTTAGGTAACAGTGTCTCAAGATGTCCTGAAGTGGAAAAAAGTTCTCAGTAAATCTTAACATGAATGGTGAGGAAGGCAAAATTATTTTAGATAGAGGTGATGGGTCATGGACAGTAGATGTTTCAGTTATTAGTGCATAACAAGTTATCCCCAAAACTCTGACTCAAAAGCACCACCATGTTCTTACATATCCTGATTGGCGGGCCAGGGTTTGGCTGGGTGCCTTGTACTCTACCGGGTATCAAATGAGGTCATTCAGTGACTCCGCTAGTAGGAGAATTGATCTGGAAGGTTCAAGACACTTACCTAACATGCTTAGTACCTTGTAATGTTCTTTTAAAAATAGGAGGACATTGTGAAGTTTTTCCTCAGAATAGCACAGAACTGCTATAAAACAAAAAGACCCACATACTTTGTGCGGCACTGAAGGTTCAGTGGACTGAATGCATATACATTTAGGAAATTGTACCTTTCACCCACCTCCTTCCTGAAGGAGAAGGATTTGCTAACATGATTGAAGTAAGCCCAAGATACTGGGCTCTGTTTTTACAAATGAAGAGAGTTGCTGTATTAACAGGGCAGAAAACATGTGCTGTCACTTCATGTTAGGGTGCAGGCCTGTCATCCTCTCTTCCAAAGAAGGCGGGAAGGTGGACTTGGGGCTTTCCTGAGCCACACTTTTTCTACTAAAGGTAAGGGATGATGAGGACATAAGTTGTTCATCACAACTTATGATGAGTTAGTGACTCAACTTAGGTGAAAAGTCATGCAGTCGGGGGTCTCCCAGCTATGAGCGGAGTGGTGCCTTCTTCCTCAGGACTCTTAATAGTTACAACCAGAACTGCAAAAGAGGGACTGGTAAGGCTCAGGCACCAAATCCTGACTTCAAACTCCATGCAACATACTGAAATTCTGAGGTCTGTTCCTTAGGTGTTTTCCATATCTTTTTTAAAATGAAAGAAATATGTGCTTATAGTCATCTGTGTGAAAAGAAATGTATGCGGCTTTGTTTAGTCTCTCATTCCTTCCTACACCGACCCAAGCCCCATAACTCAGGGAAGTTCTGAAGAGTAACATACTAAAGTAGAAGTACAGACAAGACACATTGTAGTTAACTAGACTTTTTCTATATCTTAAAGTCTGTATTATCAGTAAGACTTATTTTTTCCTTAAATGTATATGTGCGCATATGTACACACATACATGCAAAAACAGCAGTAAGATGATGAGTATGTCATAGCTTACTTCGGAATGTGAAGTTCATTAAAACCTTGGCTAATTTATCTACAATCTGCCCTTCCAGCCAAAGCTGCCACTTCTCCCCACTTCACCTTCACAACAGGTCATCTCAGCTGCCTCAGTGTAGAGGAGACCAGCTATCAAAGTGACATGAATGGGTACTAAACAACTGGGCCAGTGCCTTCCCCATGCTTTGGTGATTGCAACTGCTGCCCTTTTTACATATTTTACCTTTAGAGAGATTCTTGGTTTTCCCTATGGCGAAATCACTATCCTGATTCAATGAAAAACATCAAGATGACCCTACAGTTCCTCAGTCTCAAATTCAATGTCATCAATTCCAATTACCTTTATTTCCACTCCCCTTCAGCCAATTGCTATCATTGCCTTAGAATTGTTACTTGAAACTTCAAAGATCAAGATTCTGAACTCTCAGGGTACCCCAATCTGTTAGTCTTCCCTTTTATTATTTTTTTTTAAAGATTTGATTTATTCCACAGAAATAAAGAGAATGAGTGGGAGGAGGAGCAAGGGAAGAAGCAGACCCCCTGCTGAGCAGGGGGCCTGAGTGGGGAAGGGGGCTGGTATCTGGATCCAGCACCCTGGGATCAAGACCTGAGCCAAAGGCAGATGCTTAACCAACGAAGCCACCCAGGTGCCCAGCCTTCTTCCTTCTAATCCAACCTTGGCTGCACTTTGGAATTACCTGAAGTGGCTTCAATAATATGGGTGCCTGGAGGGGTGCCTGGGTGGCTCAGTGGGTTAAAGCCTCTGCCTTCGGCTCAGGTCATGATCCCAGGGTCCTGGGATCAAGCGCCGCATCGGGCTCTCTGCTCAGCGGGGAGCCTGCTTCCTCCTCTCTCTCTGCCTGCCTCTCTGCCTACCTGTGATCTCTGTCTGTCAAATAAATAAGATCTTAAAAATAATAATAATAATATGGATGCCTGGGCCCCATTCCTGGAGATTGTGAAGTCCTGATCTCAAGCATTGCACCTGTTCTTACTCTCCCAATCCTCCACCCATCAGGATACATTTTCCTCCTAACCAGTCTGGACCCAATCAGTCAGACATCTCCAAAAATTCTTTGTATCCCATGGTCTCTCTGTTCTCTACTTTTTTCTGTTACTGTCAACCTGTCAGGCCCAGCCAGGGAAACACCCACTATTTCTTAAATGTCCAGATTACTGAGATTTGGGAAACTACCGTAAGCTACAGACTCTTTGGCTGGGCTTTCACTGCTGCTCCACAGTTCTTTTATTCAATTCTGATTACTTTCCACCAAATTCATTCAGTCTGAAAGCCAGCCAGTCACCACAAAATTGAGTCTTACAAACTATTTAAGCATCAGGGTACACCAGTGAAGAAGACGTAGCCCCTAAACCCACATTCACTTACCAACTAGCTTCCCAGTAAGGCACTGACCCGACAGGATGGCAGGAGAGGGGACAAGTCAGGGTATTTCTGTCTGGCCTTAGATTGGGTTGGGGCTCTGACATTTCCCAGTCTCCACCAGGCAGCCCTCTGCCACTGAATGGCCCAGGCTTCTGGGTTCTGGTAACACCATCTCCTCCCAAAGACCCTGTGGCACTAAGGGTGACAGCTTTCCTACTTTGCCAATCTCTGGGTTGCCATACTTTTAGCACTTCCATAACCATCAATAAAGAATCCCCTTTATTAAATTCTTTAGAGCAATGCATTTTTCTGCCTGGACCCAACTGATACATGTCAGCCAAACCAAACTAGTTGATAATGGAGTTTTAAGTCAGTGAGCATACACTGAGTTCTGGGCACACCAGCTACTCTGCCAGATACAGTGAGTTTTTTACCTTTTATATCTGTTCATATGGTTAACCCCACCTAAAATATCCCTTGCTTCTTTCCCACCTAACAAAACACATGACCTTTCAAACTTACAAGAAGCCAGTATTATGAACATCTACTCTGTGCAAGGCATGCTGCTGGGGGTATGTCCCAGGCATCACAGAATTGATAGTCAACATTTCTTCATAAAATGTTTTATCAGATTTTCTCTACTGATGTGTACACTCTTGAAATTCGCATTTGAGTGCTTTTTTAAAAAATTGTATTTAACAAACACCTATGTAGCACTTACTACTAGGCACTGTTCTAAGAACTTACAAATATAGTGGATATTTTTTATATAGTGGGTTTTTATGTAACTGTTTATGCATGTATGTATCTATGAGACATACATATATAACAATTCAGGTAACCTTAGGTAAACCTATGAAGTAGGTACTACTATTATCTTCATTTTATAAGTGAAGAACAAGAGGCCCAGAGAATAACCTGCCTAAGGTCACAGAGCTAGTAAGAGTAACTCACACTTTTATTTTAACCTTGCATTATGGCTATCTGCATACCTGTTTCCACATCACCAGAAAAAACTGCTGAACTTTTCCCCTTTGCCAGTTACAGATGTGATTTTTACCCCAGGTACCTAGGGGAGGAAAAAAAAAAAAGCTATGATTCTCACCTTTCCATGGGGATGTAAATGAAAGCGGTATGTCCAACTTCTGGGAAGTGTCCCTCAGAGAAGGGTGACCTTGAAGTGGGGCTCTGTCCCTTTCTCTCTTCCCACTAACTAGTATGTTGACCTGATGGCAGGGGAGGAGTAGTCTTCTGGTACATCAGGTAAAAAAAGCTTCATTTTAAGGTGAAAGAATAAAAAGGAGCCTAGATCTCATCTCTCATGATCAAGTAGTTGCCAAAGCCTGAACTTTCACATGAGGAAGAAATCTCCATCTGGCCGAATCCATTGTTATTTTGAATTCCCTGCTACTCACACCAAAGCCAATCCTAATTAGTGGGATAATCAATCCATGGCTCCCTGCCCCACACACTAGGGTGAACTCTTGAAAATGCACTCTGTCTCTCTCACCTTTGTATTTCTTTCCAATGTGGTTCTTTGAACAAAGCTAATACTCAAAAAAGTATATATCCAGTTGAGGACGAATGAGATTATAAAATATTTTGAAAATACTGATGGATGTAGAAAGCCCCAGGTCAGGTGGAAGCTGGAATGTAATCACTCCTGGCCTTTGGTCCTTTGAGTCTGTTTGGACCACAGGCAGCAATACGGGAGTGTCTCCCTACCCTGGGGCAACTCCCTCTTTGTCAATACCTTCTTGAATCCTGGGAATGTGAGGCTGAGCTGTAAAAGAGCCCAAACAGATCTTCACAACTAACACCTTTAATTGTCCTTGTCCCTTCATCTTCATGCTTTTTATCCCTGCCCTCTTCCTACCTGCCTCCAAAGAGCAGATGTTTTCCCATCATTCCTTGGCTAATCTTTTCACCTTACTCCCATAACATCTTTGCATCTTAATTTTCTCATCTCTAAAATGGGGATAATTATTATTTAGTAGGACTTGGGGAATAATTAAATGGCAAGGGCTAACTAAACTTGTTGGCATCTAGAAAAATGTTACAGGTTTCGCTTTTCCTCTTAACCCTATTTCTCTAGAGGCAACTTGCTTGGTCAAGTAGAATACTTTCTTCTTGTTCTCTTCCTACCTCTCCTGCTGCCTTTTCCTAGACTCTGAAAAACTCGTTCTTTGCCTATCCCTCAAATGTCTGTGCTCTGGGTTTCTCCAGACCACCTCCCTATTTCCAGCCTCCACCATTTTCTTACCTGGACAACTCCACCTGCCCTGACTTGATCTCCCAGCTTCCAGTCCTGTTCTCCTTCCACCAGGCATCCACACTATAGCCTGAGCGGGGCTGGAAGGCACACACCTAAGCTCACTGCTGCCTCCCCAAAAGCAATTCACAGTCCTTAACATGTACAAGAACTTCAGGACATGCTACTCGCTAAAACCACTATAAAGAGAGATTTTGTTTACATTTCTCCACTTTTAACGAGGGGAGCTCCTAAAATGTATACTTAGGGCTGAGATCCAGCATACAGTGAAATGTAAGGAGTCAATAAATGGTGAATGCAATTCAGAAAAACTTCAGTGGGTAAGCAGTATCAGAGCTGCCCATGTGAAAGTGATCTAGCAACAATTTTTTCCCCCTTCATCATTAGTATTGGGTTTTGTTTTCGTTTTTTTTTTTAACTTGACTTTTTTATTACAAGGATAAGATTGGCTTATTATGAAAAAATTCAAACATTAAAATGAGATATAAAGTAAAAACAAGCCTTCCCTCCCTTATTATCATTGCTCCTCCTGGTCCAGCACTGTTAACTGTATACGCTTCCAGAAAGTTCTTATGCACACACAATCATAGTAAGGCACATGTTATTACTATTATTATTTACATTATTTAACACAGGTACAATCACATTGAAACATGCTTATTTTCATATCAGCTTTTTTCATATAATCTGGGATATTTTTCCATAGTGGTATATATACATTCTCCTCAATTTTAAAAGGTCTGCATTGTATTCAATTATACCACTCTACTGTACTTTCGTCAGACAGTTCATTATTTTAAAAAATTTTTAACTGAAGTGTAGTTGGCACTTATTAGTTTCAAGTGTACAACACAGTGATCGACAATTCTGTATGTTACACAATGCTCACCATAAGTGTAGTCATCATCTGTCACCATACATATTACAATATTAATTATATGCTCCTATTCTGTACTTTTCATCCTCATGACTTATTTTAAGATTTTTATTTATTTGTCAGAGAATACAAGCAGGAGGAACAGCAGGCAGAGAGAAAGCAGCAGGCCGGCTGAACAAGGAGCCTGATGTGGGACTCGATTCCAGGACCCTGGAATCATGACCTGAGCTGAAGGCAGCCGTTTAACCGACTGAGCCACATACAGGTGTCCCTTGCAACTTATTTTAAAACCGAAGTTTGTACCTCTTGATCTCCTTTACCTATTTCTCCCATCCTTCTACTCCCAGCAACCACCAAGTTTGTTCTCTGTATTTATGAGTCTGTTTGTTTACAAACAGTTCAGTATTGATAGACATCTAGGTTATTTCTAGTTTGGGCCATTCTAAATAATGCTGCATTTATGCTAGATAAATAAATGTCAATTTTTCCAAATACACAAAAATGCAAAATATTAGAATACTAAAATAAATATGCATCACAACCAAGTAGGATCCACTTCAGAAATGTAAGAAGGGTTAAATATTAGAAAAATCTGTTAATATACTGCATAGTAATAACAGATCAAAGGAAAAAACCTCCATAGATTACTGACAACTAGGGATGGTTTCTTAATGTGATAAAGTGTGTGTGTGTGTGTGTGTATGCATGTATGTGTGTGCAGGAACACCCCAAAAGCTAGCATCATGCTTAGTGGAGAAGCCTTCCTATAATGGTCAGATACAGGACAGCTCAGTCTACTATCACCATCATCACAGAAATTAACCTTTTTTGGAGATAATACCAGATGCTATTATAAGAGAAATAATAATGTGGCATAAGAATTAGAAAAAAAAATTATAATCAATTGTGAGTCATATATTTCCAGAAAACACAACAGTCAACTGGAAAAACTACTTTTCCTTTTAAAAAATTGAAATACAATTCACATACCATAAAATTCAGTCTTTTAAAAATATGCAGTACACTGGGTTTTTGTATATGCAGAGTTATGCAATTATCACTGCTTATTCCAGAACATTTCTGTCACTCCCCAAAAATCCCATTAAATACACAGTCACTTCACAGTCCCCTTAGCCCTAGCACTTGGCAACAATTAACTTCTGTCTCAATAGATTTGCCTATTTAGGATATTTTATATAAATGGAATCATATAATATGTGGTCTTTTACAACTGGATTCTTTTACTTAGCATAGTTTTCAAGGTTTATCCATGTTGCAACATGAATCAGTATTTCAGTCCTTTTTTAATACTGAATAATAATAATATTCTATTGTATGGATGTACCACATTTTGTTTATCCACTCATCAGCTGATGGACGTTTGGGTTGATTTTACTTTTTGTTTATTAAGAATAATGCTACTATGAACAATCATGTACAGATTTTTGTGTTAACATATGTTTTCACTTCTCTTGGGTATATACCTAGGCATGAAACTGCTGGGTTATATAGTAACTCTGTATAAACTTTTGACTAATTGCCAACTATATTCCAAAGAGACTGTACCATTTTACATCCCTACCGGCAATGTATGAGGGTTCTAACTTCTCCACATCCATGCCAACACTTGTTTTTTTTTTTTTTTTTTTTAAGATTTTATTTGAGAGAGAGAGAGAGGGAGTGCACACACAAGCACTGGGGCAGAGGAGAAACAGACTCCCTGGATGATCGGGGAGCCAAATGTGGGGGTCAATCCCAGGACCCTGAGGTCATGACCAGACACTCAACTGACTAAGCCACCCAGGCACCCCTGTCTTTCTAATTACAGCCATCCTGGTGGATGTGAAGTAGTATCCCATGGTTTAGAACTGAAAAATCATTTTATTTATTTATTTATTTATTTATTTTAAAGATTTTATTTATTTATTTGACAGAGATCACAAGTAGGCAGAGAGGCAGGCAGAGAGAGAAGAAGGGAAGCAGGCTCCCCCTTGAGCAGAGAGCCTAATGCGGGGCTCGATCCTAAGACCTTGAGATCATGACCTGAGCTGAAGGCAGAAGCTTAACCCACCGAGCCACCCAGGTGCCCCTGAAAAATAATTTTAAATAGTACAATAGTTCAATTAAGATGACTGGATATAAATTTATTTTTTAAAATATCAAAAGCCTTCTTATATACAAGCAATAATCACTTAGAACATATAATGGGAGGGGCGCTTAGATGGCTCCGTCAATTAAGCCTCTGCCTGCAGCTCAGATCATGATCCCAGGGTCCTGGGATTGAGCGCTGCATTGGGCTCCCTGCTCAGCAGGGAGCCTGCTTCTTCCCCTACCTGCCACTCCCCCTGCTTGTGCTTGTTCTCTCTCTCTCTCTCTGCCAAATAAATAAATAAAATCTTTATTTAAAAAAAAAATATATATATATAATGGAAGAAAAGATCTCAACAAAAAAGAAACTATCTAGAAATAAAGTTAACAAATAAACCAAGATATATTTATAGACAGAAAACTTTAACATACTTCTGAAGAGCACAGAAGGACTGAGCAAATGGAAAAGTATATGTGTTCTTCCCCCACCCCTGCTTCTCTTAAATAGGAAGATTCAACAGAGTTAGTTCAATTCTCCATATATTAATCTACAAAATAACATGACTCCAACAAAGTATCTCCTAAGATTAGAACCAGATTAGCTTTAACTAAGGCTCATGTGAAAAGACAATACAGAATTATGGTTTTACCTAAAGACCCAGGCATTTTGGCAAGCTGTTTATTAGTTGTGTATTCCTGAACAAGTTACTTAACCTGTCTCAAATGCCCCTTCCATGAAAGGGGATAATACCAACCTGGTAGGGTCGTCAGGAGGATTAAATGCTTTAAAATGCATAAAGCACTTGAATAGTACCTGGTATATAACAAATGCTAAATAAATGCTAACTTATTAACATTATGTGGGGAAAAAAATCAAGAATACATGAGGAAAAAAATCTTTTAAAAAAAGTTATGAGAAAAGATTGGCCCCATTAGATATAAAAACAGCACAGTTTTGGTGAATCAGAATTAAGACAGATCAATGGAATAGAGAATCCAGAAACCTATATGCAAACAGAAATTTAGAAAATGATAAAAGTGGCATTTCAAATAAAGGAGAAGGGAAGGGTGTTCATTACCAGTGATTCTGGGACCAAATTCCCACCTCACCCTTTATACAAAAGTATATTCTGGATGAAATAAAGATTTAAGTACAAAAATAAGATAATATAAAACACTAAATTAAAACACGATGAAATTATTTAATATAATTTGTAGTATGAGTGTAGTATGACCCCAAACCTGGAATCCATAAAGGAAAACACTGATAAATCCAAATAGGTGAATTTCTGTAAGACAATAAAATAAAATACCATATATGAAATCAAAAGATAAATACATTGAGAAAGAATAATTTTAACACATATCATAAACGACAGGTTTCCATAATATGTAAAGAACTCCTACAAACCAATAAGATAAGGATCAATCATGCAATAGAAAAATGCACAAAACTCAAGAACAGATAAATAACAACAACAAAAAAAGGAATACAAATTAGCCTACATAAGAAAAATGCTCAGCTTTCCCTCTTAATACAAGACAGGAATTAACACTACAACTGGAAACCATTTTTCACCTATTTGATAACACACAGACTGTGAGGAAATAGGCACTCTGACACATTGCTGGTGAGAGTAAATCAGGTATAATCTCTAAGAAAGCAGTGTGGCCTTATCAATAAAAGAATGCACAAACCTTTGACCTAGCAATCCACCTTCCTAGGAACCTATCCTATAGATATACTTGCACTCGTGTACAATAATGTAAGGACAAGCATATTCACTGAAGCATTGTAACAGTAAAATACACCTAAATGTCCAACTATTGGAGACTGAAATCATTACAGTACGCATATGCACACTAGAACAAGGCAGCTCACCTACATTAAAAAGTGAAAGAATTAAGTATAGCATACTACCAATTGTGTATCACTGATGTCCGCATCAAACATAGAGACAATATATGTAAAAATGACATGTGCACAAATAAATCTGAAAAATATTCCCCAGAAACCATTTTCGCTAATAGCTTAGAGAGAGAATTGCAAGCCTGTGATTTAGGAACAACGATGCTTACTTTTCTCTGTACCTTTGTTGACAATTTCGTATTTTGTATTTTTTGCAGGAGAGTTTGTTACAATGAATTTTGAAAATCCCATTCATTCATTCATTGATTCGCATTGCCTAAGAAGGAACCCAACTCTCATGCAAACCCATGGGTTGTCAGGGGAGGAGAGACAATATAGCGATCCCTGCCTGGAGGATCTGACTGGCAGAATGGACCTCAGAGCTCTTCGCACTCGAATCATGGGAAAGAACAGCGGGTATTCTTATCAGAAATGCAGATTCCTGGGCCCGGTCCCCGGTCAGCTGAACTGAGCTCCGCGGTGAGGCTCGGAAATCTGCATCTCTGACAGGATCCCACTGGGGATTCCGGTACGTGACAATTCTGAAGCCTTCTGGGCTGGAAAGGCAACCAGCCAGCACCGCGCAGGTCACGGTGTAGGCGTGTTTTCTCATCCTTTCCTCGCCCTCCTTCCCTAGCAGTCGCGGTCTCGGTCGCGATCAGGGCAAAGGGGTGTCAGCCCTGGAGCGTGTGGGCAGCTCCTCGGAACACCCGAGACCGGACCACCTTTGGGCCGAAACCGCGAGATCTGGCTTGGCCGCCGCCCGGAGCAGCTCCTCGCAGTTCCTGGATCAGGCTCCGCCGAGAGCTGGGCCCGGACCCTGACCCACCCAGCTGAGGAAGCCGGGCGGAGGGCGGGCATACCCGCGCGAGCGGAGGGCGGGCATACCCGCGCGAGCGGAGGGCGGGCATACCCGCGCGAGCGGAGGGCGGGCATACCCGCGCGAGCAGCTAGTGGTGGAACGGCCGCAGAAGCCGCTAGCATGAGGAGAAAGGGCAGAGAAGAGGAGGCAAGTTCAACCGCCTAGGAAAAAAAAGACGGAGGAGAGAAATGACGGGGTCAGAAAATAAATAGGCGGAAGGAAAAACTGCGACTCCGCCGGGACTCGAACCCGGAACCTTTGAATGTCCTCAGCCTCTAGAAGTCCAATGCGCTATCCATTGCGCCACGGAGCCACCTGTTGGAGTCTTCGCGCATCTGCTCTGTTAAGCCAGAGGCGACGGCCCCGCGCCCTTCCCACCACCCCCTCAGCCGCCCCCCCGGCCTCCTGTCTGTGTCGCCGAGGCCAGGGCATGGCAAGCCTGGGCAGCAGCCACCGAACGTGAGCCGCAGGCGCCCGTGCTTCGCCAGCAGCTGACTCTCACAAGGTCGACCAGACCCGCAAGTCCGCCGGGCCCGTCTCGGTCGGTCGGTCGGTCGGTCTGAGGGCTGCCGCAGCCCCGTCTCTGGCCTGCCCAGGACACGGCCGCGCAGGACGACTCAACCCCGCGCTGTTCCCCCACCCGGTCCCTTCCTGCCCCGAGCGCCCCCGCCTACCGGCTCTCTCCGGCGGCCGGTCACGCCCCGCCCGGGCCCCGGCCCCGGCGACGCGGAACCAGGCCGGCCGTTGCGCGGTTAAGCCGGTCCGGTAGCGTCCGGCACTTACGTAGCACCTTTTAGCGGCCGATCTCGAACGGCGGCCCCTCCCGGGTGCCGGACTCTTCCCCGGCGGGCCGCGGCGGCGTCTGTGTGCGTGCTTGTGCGAGTTTTATTTGCGCAGGGTTCAGTAAAATGGGGTTTGGGTTGCATTTCGCTCCCCACAGACCCAGAGCCGAATTTCTGAGGCATCCGGGCTCTGGTGGACTGAGGGGGGCGACGCGCCCCGCGCCGCAGCATCCTCTGAGAGCCCATCCAAGTGCCGGGAGCCGCCTCCACGGGTGCCGCGCAGCCGCCCCCAGCCCGCGCGCGGAGAGCACGCGGCTGCGTGGGCGGCTGTCGCGAGGGTGGCTGCGCGCGTGGGAGCGCCGGGAGCATGCGTGTGCGGGTGCGGGTGCGTGTGGCTGGAGGGCGCGCGCCCGAGCGCGGCCGCGGGCTTGCTCTGGGAGAGGAGGGCGGCGGCCGAGACCAACGCTCCTTGGAATGGCGCAGTCGCCAGGAATCAGGTGGGTGATGGGGTAGGGGAGTGGGGTGTTCAGTGCCCCCCACCCCCACAGTCGTCCTCTTCGGCCCCGAAGCCACTTGAAATAAACAATCTAAGTAAATACTGTGTGGTTGCTATGCAACCGCTGCAGACAATATCCCTGGCTTCCCGCTCCAATCAGTTGCGGCTTTCCGAGCCCCGCCCACGTAGAAAATGCTGTGGCGCCGCTGCGCGCGCTCTTGAGGTTGCTCCACAGCCCACTTCTGCACCAAACCACGTTCAGCCACAACCTAGACCGTGGTCCACGCCGCTTGTCCCTGCCTAGCATCATGAGGCATCAATGCAAAGCAATCCCTGTCAGTGTTCTGAAGAGAAGGGTTCCCAGGAAGATTCTAGTGTGGTAGGGATCTTTCCATTCTTACTTAACCCCACAACAGTGCTGTGAGGCAGGTACTCTTTTCCCCTTTATAAAGAAGGGACTGTTAGGGTCCGTGATCAAAGGAACGAGACTGATACAAAGCGAAGGTCAAGCAAAACTTTATTTCGCGCCAAGCATCAGGAATCAAACAACCGGTCAGAGCTACCTCTTACGAAAAGGCGGTGACGATGATCCCAACAAGGTCACTTCCAAGAAGGCCACTCTGGACGAGGCCGCTCTAGATGACGCTGCTGCTCCGCAGATGAGGCCGCTCCATGATTGGAGCCATTCCCAAGAAGAGGCCACTCCCAAGACAAGGCCACTGCTCAATGAAGTTGCTCCCCGGACAAGGCCGCTCCCAAGAAGAGGCTGTTCTGGACAAGACCGTTTCCTAGATGAGGCCACTCCCAATGACGAAGAAGCAACAATGACAAGGAGGACAACCCGGATGACACAGACTCTGTTCCCCACGATGCTACTCTGACCAGGCTTCCACCCGAAGGAAGCTACCACTGCGGACAAGGCCACTTGTGGTTTGGGGTAGCGAGGCATTTTGCAGCGAGGCTGCTGGTGTCTAGGGGCCGTTGGCATCTCAGGGCTGCTTACGCCTCGAGACCGCTGGCACCTAGGGGCTGCAGGTGTCAGGACCGCCAACTGCTGGCATCCAGGGTCTGTAGGCATCAGGACCGCTGGACCGCTGGGGTATCGGCAGCTCGCCGGGCTGCTGAAGGCAGGGCCGCCGGAGGCTACAGGCTGCAGGCGGCGGCTCGGGGCCGCCGGAGGCTGGATGCTGCGGGCTGCGGCTCGGAGCCGCCGGAGGCGGGACCGCCGGAAGCTGGAAGCTGCAGGCGGCTGGAGACTGCAGGCGGCGGCTCGGGGCCCCGGGAGGCAGGACCGCCAGAGGTGGGGCTTCAGGCGGCTCGAGGCTGCAGGCGGCGGCTGGGGGCCGCCGGATGCTGGATGCTGCGGGCGGCGGCTCGGGGCCACCGGAGGCTGGACCGCCGGAAGCTGGAAGCTGCAGGCGGCTCGAGGCTGCAGGCGGCGGCTGGGGGCCGCCGGATGCTGGATGCTGGGGGCCGCCGGAGGCTGGACCGCCAGAAGCTGGAAGCTGCAGGCGGCTTGAGGCTGCAGGCCGCGGCTCGGGGCCACCGGATGCTGGAGGCTGCAGGCGGCGGCTGGGGACCGCCGGATGCTGGAGGCTGCAGGCGGCGGCTAGGGGCTGCTGGAGGCTGGAGGCTGCAGGCGGCGGCTCGGGGCCGCAGGAGGCGGGGCCGCCGGAGGCGGGGCCTCTGGCAGCTCGAGGCTGCAGGCGCGGCTCCGGCTGCTGGAGACTGTAGGCGGCGGCTCGGGGCCGCGGGAGGCTGGAGACTGCAAACGCGGTTGTAGCTCTTACAAGAGCTGTTACAGCTCTTCTATTCACCGTTGACTCCCCTGCTCTCCACCGACTTCCACCCACACAGGCGGCCAATTGAATTCCAATTTCCCCAGTGGCTATACATACGCCTCACTGATTGGATGCTCCACTCAGTCTGCCCCACCCTTACATTCAGGGTCCACAAGCAAGTTCCTCTGGGAGGGGCAGACCCTTACAGGGACACTGCAGCTAAGAGGTTAAATTAATTGTGTACTGACACCCAGAAAGTAAATATCAAGAACTGTGAAGCATCTGAGATTTTACCCTCCTTTCAGGTTAACATGTGTGCTTGTCATTGTCATGGATCCTGACTGAGCACACGAGAGAATACTGGGTCAGAAATGAAAGACTGTTAGAGCAAAAGCAGTAGCCATAGTATCAACATGTTTGTGTTGGTTTTCTGAACCCCAGTTCTCCCAGCAATGAAGCAGATGGGTCTAGATGGATGCTTGCTCACCAAATGGGTTGTGTTACAGGAGAGGAATGGTAAACTTGGGGAACGCGCCATTATGGAGCAAGCAGTAAGCAGGCCTTCTCTTTGTCCCATGGGGAGACACCCTCATCCTTCAAGTTTGCTCACTGCAAGCACAACCCTGAGACATGGCCCACAAGAACAGGGTCTTGCATCCTTAGCATATGTGGCAAGATTGTGCAAGGGTGCTAAGGGCCCATGGTAGATTGCGTCTCCAAACAGTAAATGGCTGAACTCTGCCAGGCCTGTTTCATTCCGCTGTAATACAAGTAACACTCCTTGACAACAAACATTTTGTGTATAGCATTGTTATACCCCCTTTAAGATTAATGAAGGAAAACACATCTTTGCATTATCAAGGAATTCCCACATATACAAAATTAGCCCACAAAATAGAATATGACTTTACATCATATTTATGTAAACAGATCTTTGTTGAACTCTGCAATGTACCAGCCACTGGTGGCATCTCAGTCTTCACTGATCCTTGGAGTTGAACATGAAGAAACGGGAAGAGAGGCCTCAGTGCTCCTGTGCGAACACCACACAAAGGAACTCTGCGTGGGGGCGTTGGAGCCAGCTCTCAAGTGATCAGTCATTGAGATAACTAAGTAACACTTTAGACTCATATATAAAGCTTCTAGGAAGGGGAACCTGGATGGCTCAGTGGGTTAGGCATCAGCCTTTGGCTCACATCATGATCCTGGAATCCGGGATCAAGTCCCATATTGGGCTCCTTGTTCAGTGGGGAGCCTGCTTCTCCCTCTTGCCTAGATTGCCTCTCCCCTGCTTGTGTGCGCTCTCTCTCTGTCAAATAGATAAAATTAAAAAAAAAAAAAAAGGTTCTGGAAAGAAAAAAAACGTTCTGGAAAGGGGGCATTGGGAAAGATACAACATGCTAGGGAAAGATGTGTGTGTCCCTAATTCCACTTGATGAAAGACTTTTAGATATTTGATTCCTCTCCCTAGTTAAGAACCCCTTGTCCTGTCACAGAAAACATTACCAAGATACAGGGTTAGCAGTTAGGGAGGGAGAACAAGCCTTATGTGACAAAGCCGCTAGCGATCAAAGTTGTACTTTTTACCCCCAGACAGAAGACTGGGAAAGCCACAGTGGAACAAGCTATGGGCGTTCTATGACAATTAGTAAGCAGGTTATAGTGAATCTAGCTTCATAGGCAGCAATGTTAGCATGTAAAAGGAATGAAAATGTATGTTTAGTTGCCACCAGAGGAGAAAAATTCAGTAAGTTTTCTGAAACCTTTTCTGACCCTGAGGTGAATTTCCTCAGGCAGTACATGCAGTAGACATCAGACATTACAGAATTTCTTCAAATTAAAAAAAAAAAAAAAAATTTACTTCTTCATTTTTACCGGCAGAGGGGGCCAAAGACACACTATAACCACCTCCAAGGCGACAAATTGCCCAGGGCATTTTGAGCTTCCTGAAGAGCAAAACTCTAAATTAAATACAAGTTCAATTTGGTGTTTTAAAGTTCAAATGCATTATACACCTCTGGGAGACTGCAGTAACACATTTCATGTTTGCACAGTAGAATTATTTTTAAGTTGCTATGTTGTTCTATTTGCAGGGCTTGGTAACAGCTCCAGCCTGCCCCAGAAGGTCTGGAAATCTATGCTGTTATATATTTTCACCGGCTTGGCTTTGCTTCAGCGGGAGAAGGTCATTGGAGTATCGGTTTAATTCAGTTCAGTGAATATTTAGGGAGACTTGGGCCTGCTGTAGGGACAGAGTGGAAGTTTAAGACACAATCCAAAGAGACTTCAAATTCCTGGAGAGAAATATGACCAGTGAAAATGAGGCAAAAGCAAATAATGCAATACAACACATGAAAACCAATGGCGAAGTGTGGTGGACACTCCTGCCAGTAAAAGGTTTTTGAGTAAACATGTATGACAATATTCCTTAGGAAGTATACCCCAAAAAAGAAGTTTTAAAAGGATGAGATTTTTAAAAAAACAAAGATGTGCTCTGTGGGGCATAGACTGTGGACTCAGACTCTTGGTGTGCACATCTTGGCTATGATTCTTTCTTGTAAGACATGCTTCCCAACTTCTCAGAGATTTCTTTTCCTCATCTGAAATATCCTAAATTTGTTGTGAGGATTACAGGACTTAATCCTTGCAAGGCTTTATCTCAGGCCTGGCACATAGTAAGTATGTAACAACTGTTTGCTGTTATTATTAGCAAGCAACTCCCCATAAAGAAATCCCACACTCTGCAGGAACAAACCAAAGTTCAGATACAGTATCAGCTAAATTTGTTGCAACTCAAGACACGTTATCCATCTCCCTACCCAGTTTCTACTGGACTGTAGACATTGTTCTGTTACCAAACAGAACACCCAGCTTCTCAGACTGAAAACTGCAAACATTTACCTTCAGCTTCATGATCTCCTCAGGGTTCTGTCCCAGGAAGCTTGAATGGGTTCTCATTTTCACGTGTGCAACCGATGATTTTCCAAAATGAGGATTTTTTTTTTGTGCCAGACAGAATTTCCCAGCATTTGCATGATGGCCCTTCTTATTCTAAAAAATCTTAGCACTGAGTTATTAGCCAGACCAATAACCAAACTACACAGGTGGCAAGATGGGAATGAGGAAAGGAAAATAAAATTTCCCAGGATGAAGATCTACTCTAGATATTAAGATAGAAAAGAGGGACAAATCGGCTCTTAAAGAAGTACTGCTGGGGGTGAGGACTTGAAAGCGTCAGGAGATGAGGTGGGACAAGTAGGGACTGAAGCCACATGTGGCAAAGTGGCTGGGGGAAGGCTTGGTACAGGACAAGGAATGTGGATTTAATGCTACAGGCAATGGGGAGCCACTAGTTTCTTTGGTGTATACTATAGAATGATGGTGCTTTCAAATGATTGACGGGGGTGGTGGTGGGCAGGTTGAGTTGGGGGGAACAGGCCAAGCGTCAAGGAGACCATTCAGTTTCACTTAGTTTGTGCTTGGTGTTTTCTTGGGCTTCTTCATCTCTTCAGCAAGCAGTGATGGAGGGCCTCCTTGAGATACAAAGAAAGATGTGTGCCTGGTTACAGCCTACTAGAAATGACCACAGGTAAACAAACAACTGTGATGCAAGGTCAGGAGGTCTCCAAGTGAGGTGTAGGTTCAGGGACTTCAGAGGAGAGAGAGCTTACATCCAGAGAGGGGGAATGAAGGAAGAGGCTACATTTGAAAAAACTGTCTAACCTGGGGACAACTTGTGTGAGGCTACCGGCCGGGGTGAGCATAGGGCCTGGGGAATGTGAGGAGGAAGATAGGACAGGCTGGGAAAATGGGAGAGCCTGAGCAGTCCAGGAGCACAGTGTGAAAAAGGGTCTAGCTAACTTGGCCTTGACTGCAGTCGGTGCGAGAGGAGAAGGTGCTACCGGAGAAGGCTGGGCTCAGTTCTGTGGTTCTGTGCCATCAGTCCATTCTCAAGAGGACAGAAATCACAGCTGAGGTAAATGCAAGGGGATCCAGTCCCCAGAGGGAAGGGCTTGGGAAGAGCTGTTTGAGAGTCTCAGACTCAGGCTGGTGTTCAGACTCAGGTTTGACTAGACGGGGGTCTAGTCAAAAGGGAAACTGGGGTAGAAGCCAGTGTGTGGTGTCTGTGGCAGGCCCCGCCTCAGAACTCGAGGCTGGGTTGACTGGGGGGCTGAGCATGCTTCTAAGCAGAGCTCCGGAAGGGGGCAGTCACCACCTGCTGGCGAGCCGGCTGCACGAAGGCCACGCCTGACCTGAGTCTCTGAGTTTGGTCAAGCTTTGAGCCTGCACACTGCATGTTTATTCATGCCAGCCTTCAGCCGGGCTTTGCACTGGTCTCTGTGGACATGGATGAAGAGGACACATGGTGTACTGCTCCCACGTACCTTGCAATCTTGAGCAAAGTCGGACAGGAGAGCGTGGATGGGCACAGGAAATGGGCTTGACCCGGCAAGACAGACTCCTGGCACAGTCAGTGGGGCCAAGATCTGGAAGGGCTTCAGATGCAATGCTGTTGCAGCCTACCTTACTTCCTTCAAGAACATTCCCATCCATTCTTCTTTCTGGGGTGGCAGGGAACTGGGTGTGTGTGGGGTGAAATGACTCCTTTTTGGATTCCCAAAGCACCTTGGAAGCTGTACACTTTTCTATTTGCTTTTCTGTCTCCTTTCCCAGACTATAGGCACCTTGTGGGGAAGGAACCAGGCTTTCTGTAGGCTCGCTGGCGGCAGGCTTCTGTGGGCACCGAGTAAATGGCTGGGTCCTACAGGCAGTAAGGAGGCTCCGCAAGTGCGTGCCTAGCCTATCTTCTGTGGTAGACTATGAGCTCTGGAATGTGAGACACCCTGGCTTTCTACCTCTAGGCAGTTCTCCCTGAGGTTTCACCCAATGCCCTGTCCACGGCGGGCACTCCTTAAATACTGCCTGAACAACCATGTGGAAGGACCTGGAAGGACACCTGCTGTGTCCTAATTCTGCTTTCAGGGACCCCATTTGGGGGAGCAGGTCTGGGACCTCTCCCCATCTCTTCCTTCCAAATTCTCAACAAACAGAGGCATTTCCCCACTCCTGGGTCCAACAATGGAAAACCATTTACTAAAGTTAAACTAATTTTAATCCTCTAGCAGTTGGGAGTAATGATGAAGTAATAAATCATGCAGGCCCCATTCTGAGCTCTCGATGTGTATGCAGATGGGCCCCATGCTTACAATGACCCTCCAAGAGGCATTGGTCCTGTCCCAATGGGAAGGCAGACACAGGGAAAGCAGCAAGACTGGGCCAGGGCCCTTGCCCCCAAATTCACAGTTACTCTGTACTGTGGCAGCTGCTGTGTGGAAGGAAATCAGGAGGGAACTAGCAACTGGAGACAGACCTGTTAGACCAGGGGGCCTCAGACTTGGCCACGTGATAGAATCTGATGCCCAGGATGCTCCCAAGTCCAAGGAAAATAGAGTCTCTGGTGGTGGGGCCCTGGCATCTGCATTTTTAAAAACTACCCAGTTGATTCTCCAATGTGGCCAGGTTTAAGAACAAATGATTTCTGTCCATTTTTCCTCAGTGGTGACCATGGCCCAGGAGCTTCCGCAGAACCTATGAACTGGAGAGAAATGCAGGCTCTCAGATCTGCTCCAGACCAGATCTGCTGAATTCAGAATCTGCATTTTTCCTTTTTTTTTCTTTTCTTTTCTCTCTTGTCTTCTTTTTTCCTTCTGGGAGGTTGGGGTGAGGGTCCAGGGAGGCAAATTGGGCTCTTGGGGTGTAGTATGTGGCTTGGGTATGTGGGATGGGGTTGGGGGGGAGGCGGGAGGATGAGCTGGACTAAACCAGAATCTGCATTTTAATAAGATCTGCCAGGTGATTCATTTGCATTAAAATTTGAGAAGCGGGGTGCCTGGGTGGCTCAGTGGGTTAAGCCTCTGCCTTCAGCTGGGGTCATGATCTCAGGGTCCTGGGATCGAGCCCCCCCCCCAGTCTGTCCATCGGGCTCTCTGCTCAGCGGGGAGCCTCTTCCCCCCTCTCTCTGTCTGCCTCTCTGCCTGCTTGTGATCTCTCCCTCTGTCAAATAAATAAATAAAATATTTAAAAAATTTTTTGAGAAGCACTTGTTCTCAAACTCTCGTTAGTCCAATTCCAGCTTCTGTTATCACCACCGATTTAAATCCTTGGGCAGATCTCGAAACTACATCAAACAGCTCAGAATCAGGGTCACATGGCTGGCTTGGTCAGTGGAGCAGTGGATGATGACTCTTGAACTTGGGGTTGTGAGTTTGGGCCCCATGTTGGGTATAGAGGTTACGTAAAAATAAAATCTTAATGACAACAACAAAGAAAAGCTCAGCATCAATCTGATTTATTGGCCCAAAACATTAGCTCAGAGGAAATTATGCCCTTTTAGTTCCCACTGTGTGGGGAATCAGGGAAGAAAAGGTGTATTGCTAGTGATGTCCAGCAGAATCCAGGTTGGGTCCATTCTAGAATAGGCAGAACCATCCCTCCAGGCTGCCTTTCTCCTGAGTCAGACTGGGGGACAGGGTTTAGGACCTCAGTTCCCTCCAGGCTGCCTTTCTCCTGAGTCAGACTGGGGGACTGAGGGTTTAAGACCTCAGTTCCCTCAGGGCAGCACCTGGGCCCTCAAGCTGAGTTGAGAAGGAAATCCCTCCGGCCAGAGGTCTCCAAGCTTTCAGGGCCTCAGCTGTTCCCCCACAGCGTGTCTGTCATAGACCCACAAATGATACCAACAGCCCTTTTTCTCAATGGTGGTCTTGTTATTTGTCCGTCAGATTTCTGACTCTAATTAGAAACATTGTCTAGGGGCACCTGGGTGGCTCAGTGGTTTAAAGCCTCTGCCTTCCGCTCAAGTCATGGTCTCAGGGTCCTGGGATTAAGCCCCGTATGGGGCTCTCTGCTCAGCGGGGAGCCTGCTTCCTCTGCCTCTCTCTCTGCCTACTTGTGATCTCTCTCTGTTAAATAAATAAAAATCTTTATTAAAAAAAAACTCTTAGAAACATTGTCAGTTTTTTAGTTATTTTGCTTATTGGTCATTACTTTAGAGATTTGTTTATTTATTTGAGAGAAAGAGAGAGAGCGTGCACGTGTGCTTGTGTACATGCCTGGTGAGGAGGGCCAGTCTGGGGGACAGAGTGGGAGAGAGAATCTCAAGCAGAGGGAGAGAGAGTGGAGCCCAGTGTGGGGCTTGATCTCATGACCCTAGGATCATGACCTGAGCAGAAACCAAGAGTCAGACGCTCAACTACTTGAACTACTCAGGCATTCAATTTACCATTGCTTTAGAATGCCATTTACTTCACTTTATCTCCCCTGAGTTCTCAAAACTGCTTCATGGCTATGTAACAATAAAATTTTTGTAGGCAGTGGTAGTTTTCAAGTCCTCATCCACCCCCACCCTATGATGGTATAATCTTGTCATTAGGTAGGACAGACTGGCTCGTCTCTGGAGCTCAGTGGGAGGAAGAGGGAGAAAGCCTGAGAAGGTGTGACGTGAGTGAGGCAGCACGGTTTAGTGGGCTTTGAAGCAGCTTATGACCCTGGGAAACTACCTCTCTGAATTTTCACACCTCAAAAATGGGGAAAATAATCTCCATTTCATAATATTGTCATGGGAATTAACTGAACTTCTAATGTACACTGATGTGATGATAAGGGATATAATAGATGTCTGTTGCTGTATGAACATATCACCCTGGACCTAAGCTACTTAAATTAATAAGAATTTATTACCTCACAGTTTCTGTGGGTCAGGAGGCATGTGCTGAGTGGTTCATACTCAGGGTCTCTTGTGAGGTGGTTTGGGATTGTAATTATCTGAAGGTTTGACTGGGGCTGGAGGATCTGTTTCCAAGATTAGCCACACCCATGGCTGGTGGCAGGAGGCCTCAGATCCTTGACCTCTCCACAGGCTACATCCCCCAGAGAGAGTCATCCAAGATAGAAAGCAAGTGAGCAAGGCAGAAAGCATATGTCTTTTATGGCCTGGTCTTGGGTCAGTCCTGACCATTATTTCTATTATAGTCTATTGGTCACACAGAACACCTCTAATACAGTGTAGGAGGAGACTACATAGTGGTGTGAGTATCAGGAGGTAGGAATATTGGAGTCCATCTTGGAAGTTGGCTTCCACGGCCTCTATATTTTAACATTCATTCCTGCCCCCTTTTTAACATGACAGCTGTGTTTTTGCACCTCTACTTCAATCAATAAAGACTTTGGAAAGGAAGACTGTTGAAATGATTCACCTTTGTTCGTCTCACATTAAATTACTTTGAGCCGGAAACTTCCACCCTCACATCAGATTTGCCATATGACTCGGAAATTTGGGACTAGATTCCTAATTTATCCCAGTTCATCTGAAGGACATGGAGGCCCACTGGGATGTTCCTTGTTTTACTATTCTTTGGGCCTTGCCCACTTTCCCCTTCGAATGATTCATCCTATGCATTTTCTTATATTCTTGAATTGTCTAAAATAGATAGTCTCAAGCAGTAGCAAATATTCTGGCTGAGTGCCTCACCCTTATTCTAGAATATTTGCTCTGGAATACACATGATTTACTCTTGGATTCCTGATGTTGTGCTTATAAAACCATGAATTCATTTGTAGAGTGGTAGGTCACCATGACTTTTTTTCTGAGCTCTCCAGCAGTAGACATGAAATTCCCAGAAAGAAAAGGGCTAATAAATATCAAGTTCTTCACTAGCAAAGAGGAGGCACAAAGAAACATAAAGAGAAGGGCAGCTCTTCTCCTCTCTTTTTTTGGCTAATCCTACTTGGTTGCTAAGGTTTTGTCACTTTTAAGCCTGTGTAAACAATAAAATAGACCTCCAGGGTATTGTCATAGCAGATTCCATGCCAGAGTCTTGAACATGACTCATGCAGGTTTGGAACAAATGGAAGCATGGATGGATGGATGCATTCTTCAGGTACAACATGACCAGGGCTGATAGCTGGCTGGTAGTGCCTGTGTGGAGTAAAGGCCAGGGTTCATTCCCGTTGGTCAAGTCTCCATTTAGCTAGGAGTTGGTCAAGTCTCCATATTACTAAATGGTCAAGTCTCCATTTAGCTAGGAGTTGGTCAAGTCTCCATATTACCCTGATCACTAGAACTACCTCCATGTTGCAAACTGGGTTACAAAGAAATGTCTAGAACCCAAATGATATGGCCAACTCATAGAACTGGTTAGAGCCCAGTTGGCTGGGAATCTGGAAGGAGCAGAACCTGATAGTCTCGGAGCTGAAATAAGATGGCTCTTGGAGCAAGTGTCAGAATTCAAAGTAGAAGAAACTGAGAATGAAGGAAGAGAGCTGTCATGTAAATCTGGGGGCAAAACCCGGGAGTAACTGAGGAGTACAAAGGGAAGAGAGACGAGGAACAAGGGCTAGGTGAGCAGAGGCTCTTGGTAGTTGACATGAATGGAAAAAAGAGCAAGAGAGAAAAGTATATTAATTGAGTTCAGCTGCAAGTGACAGAAAACCAAAGCAGCAGAGACGTAAATGAACTAGAACTTTATTCAGTTGTAGGTGATAAGATCTGGAAGAGAGCTGTCCTTGGCTGGGGTGGCAGTTTGGGGATCATTAAACATCCAGATAACTTTTCTCTCATTGCTTCATCATCGTCAACATGTGACTTCTACCTCATGGTCAAAGATGGCAGTTCAGACTCCGGCCTTCACATCTATAGTCCTGTCAGGACTATGGGGGAAGGAATGAGATGAGCATGCCCTCTTCCTCTGAGCTAGGATTTCTCAGTCTTGGTACTACTGGCATTTAGAGTTAGATCATTCATTATTATAGGGGCTGTCCTGTGCATTGTTGGGTGTTCAGCGGTATCCTTGGTCTCTACCCATGAGATGCCAATGTTAACTTCCTCCTTCTCAGGTGTGATAAGCACTCATGTCACCAGACATTGCCAAATGTCTTCTGGGGGCCCGATCTCTCCAGCTGGAGAACCACTGCTTTCAGGTGATTTTCCTGGGCTGCATCTGATCCCTCTGCTTACATGCCTTTGATTAGAATTTAGTCACAGAGGTAGCTCAATGGCAAGGAGCTGGGCAATGTAGTCTTTATTCCAGGCACTCACGTGCCAGATAAAACTCAGGAATTCTCCTACTAGGACAGACAAGACAGAGACATGAGAGGAAATACAAGTGTGAGGACTCAGACAAACTGGCTATTTTGTCCCTGTCCCAGCTCCTCCCTCTTGGCTAAGGATGGAACAGCCTTAAGTAGGAGGATGTGTGGTCCCACCTGCCCCCAAGGGCATCCTGGATCTATGAGGTAGACACTCTCCTCCCCGAGCTGAGCCTTCAGGGGAGAGACGAACAGTGAGTTCTCTCTTACTGCCTTTCAACAGATCACTTCACTTGGGGTAGGACCGTGTTAAAAAACAGTGCTTCCTAGTCCCTCTGGCTCACCCTTCTGCCCCTGTCTCCTAGTGTCCTCTCTCCCTTTCTTCCCTTTCAACGTGCTTAGACAAGGCCCCGATACACAACCAGGAGGCTCAGAGCCAGCCTGGAGGGTAAACTCTCTGACTCTCGTGTCCTCGTGTATAAATCGAGGGACTGACCAAGACCCCCAGGCTCTGAAATGCTTTGATTCTCCAAAGTCCACAAGACCGCAGGGAGTAGAAGAGGAAGCCCCTCTCTGATGAGTAGCATCAAGACAGCCTCTGGCTGGGCCCCTGTCTGCCAGACTTCCCTGCCGCGTCACGTCCCAGCCTGGCAGATGTCACCGAGAGTCCCCCTGCTGACTCCAGAGAACCCTGCTTTGCATACCTGGCACATTTATCTTGCAAAATCTGACATGCCATATGCGCTTGTTACAAATCTGTCTTTGCGTCGGTCACACAGATGTGCTGCTTCCTGGGCTCCGAGCGAAGGGTCAGAATGGCACTGCCAGCCTTGAACGCTGGTTTTATTTCAGTTGTCCCATCTCCATGTCCTGTTTAAATTATTTCTCTAGTTAAAAGGTTTTCATTTCTTTCTTTATTCAATAAATACTTCTTGAGCACCTGTCACTCTGTGGGGCCCCATGAGTATAAAAAACAAATGAGACCCTCCCTTCCTGGAGCTGGCATTGAATGTGGCCTTTCCGGGTGTCCCCTGACGTCCTGAATGTGTGTTCTGCCAGGTTCCTCCTGCCTGGCACGCTGTCACTTTCCCTGGAGAGGTTTTCCTCATACACATGCTCAGTGTGAACTGGGATCCCACCCCCGATTCACACACATACACACACGTGTGTGCATGTACACACCCCTCTCACTCTAGACTTCTTCTTTCTCTACATTTCAGCTTAAATGTTGTGTCTTTAGGGAGACCGTCCCTGACTGTCCCACCCCAAGCCCGGACTAAACACATTCCCCTCTTATGGACTCCCACAGCACCCTGACCCTTCTTTTGTCTTTTTAAAAGATTTTATTTATTTGAGATAGAGAGCGAGAGCATGCATGTGGCGGGGGGAGGGGCAAAGGGAGAAGTGTGCTTCCCACGGACCGTGGAGCCGGGGGACAGGACTCAGTTTGGGGCTCGATCTCAGGACACTGAGATCATGACCTGAGCAGATGCTTATTTGACTGAGCCACCCAGGCGCCCCAACCCTCCTTTTCAAAACGGTTGCCATCTCAAAAGCACTCCTTAAATCTGCTCCTCCGCCACTGTCCTGGGAGCTCCCTGGTGGCCCTGGGGAGCCCGGTTTGGCTCTGTCACTGGGCCAATTCCAGGATGAAAGAGGCATCAATATGTTCATGGATGAGCAAAGCTGTGAAGCAGAGAAATGTAGAGACAAATATATTCACTCAAGCGCTAGTCCAAGAATGTGGGCAAGGCTGATGGCCCGCCCAGTAGGAGGAGCCCAGCCGCTGGGACTGGGGAGGAAGGGTGGGAAGGTCTCACAGGACATTTGTAGCTGGTCTTGAAGGAGTGGGAAGTGTATTTAAGAGGAGAGGAAGGACAGCCCAGTAGAAAAACAGGAGTAAAGACAAGAGGTGTGGCCCTGGCGTCCCCAGGATGGGTGCAGAGGGGCTGAGGGGCAAACACTGAGCAGCCAGCCCTTGGCAGCCTTCTTGCCCAAACATGGTGGCGTGTCCCTTCTGCTTGGCTTCTCCCCCTGCCTCCACCCACCCCAGACACCTGGCTTAAGAGTTTTCAGAGTCTGTGGTTCAGGGGTCCTTTGGCTGGCAAGGTACTCCAGACAGCAGACTTTTCACTCCCTCTCCTCCCTCCCTCTCCCTCTCCCTCCCTCCCTCCCTCCCAATTCACCTTATGTTTACTGAGCTCCTTCTATGTGTTCAGAGTTAGAGAATTTTCTTTCTTTTTGAAAGCTTTGAAAAATGAATCCAGCCAATACCTAGCAATGATCCCACTGGGCTGGGACTGTGGTCAGGGACACTGAGAAAGGCTGGCAGGTGGGCAGACAAGGGCAGAAATGGCTTCTGGCTGGATCCCAAAGTAGGCACAGACTTAGAGAGACCAGGTTAGCTGAGGCACCTGGAACAGAAATGGGGCAAAGATAGCCAAACAAGCCCCCTCATGTTGCCTGCCCCCTCGATGACACTCCTCTGTTCCATGTGGATGTTCCAGCCGGCCCTGGGGAAGGAGGGAAGCTGAGCTCAAGAGAGAAGGGGGCCGTTCTGAATCTCCACCAGAAGGAGCGGGCAGGGAATGCTGAAAGGCAGGGAGCATGGCCTTGTTTGCTTGCCACAGGAGGAATATTACTCTCTCCTGCTGGATGACCTTTGGCTCTCTCTCTGAAGAGAACTTGACCTTGAAAAGCCCTGTTTGCTT
Organism: Neogale vison; assembly: GCF_020171115.1. Classification (NCBI taxonomy): domain Eukaryota; kingdom Metazoa; phylum Chordata; class Mammalia; order Carnivora; family Mustelidae; genus Neogale; species Neogale vison. Next base: position 80,212,582 of record NC_058092.1, on the reverse strand, counting down.
TTCTCTACTGCAGAGGAGCATAAACCTGCAAACTGCCTTACCTCTCTGTGGAGGAAGGAGAATCTGCCCTTGGAGGTTGCTTCTTAGCTCCTGAAAGCAGAGCAGAGTGGGTGGGGCAGGAGGAATTCTGGAGGCCCCCCGCTGCCTTCTGTGAGTGTGTGTGTGTGTGTGTGTGTGTGTATCTGAGAGAAAGAGAGAGAGAGAGAGTGCGCATGTGAGAGAGAGAGAGAGTGTGTGTGTGGGAGAGTGTGCGTGCACGCATGTGAGAGCTTTTGGGTGTATGTGTGTGAGAGAGTATGTGGGTTTGTGAGTGTGCACGTGTGTGAGAGCATGTGTGAGTGGTGTGTGGGTGTGAAAGTGTGAGTGTGTGGGCGCGCACGTGCGTGTGTGTGTGCATCCGCATGCTGAGGGAGCGAGCTGCCAGCTAGAGTGAAGGCCTGGCAGCAATGGCCCTGGATAAGAGGCTGTAGGCCTGAGGTCAGCTTGGGAAAGTACATCAAGCCCTCAAGTGTTTTATCTTGTACGATTGAGTGGGGTGTTGTGTGTATCGGCTCCTAACAACCCGAGTGTTGAAATAATGTCATCCACGAACACGTCACCCAGGGAATTCATCCCAGAGCTGACTAGGGCCACTGCGGGGTCTCAGTCAGGAGTTGTGAGTGGGGATGGGCTGCAGGAGAGGTGAGGGAGGGCACGGCCCAGAGCAAGGTCAGGTGTGTGGCTCACTGCCAAGCTGTGCCTGACGTCTCTCACAGAGTCTGCCTCAGGATGGCAGAGCTGTCCTGTGGGAAGGAGTGCCCTTTAGGCCACCTGGGCACATGGAGCCACCTGCCCCAGTGGAAATTTTAAATCTGGATTAGATGCCTTTTTTGATGAGACAGAAGCAAGGAGGAGGAAGAAAGTCCCTGCAGGTAGCTTTGGACTTACAGAAGGCGCACGCACACACACACACACACACACACACTCACACACACAGTCCTTTGAGGAACCAGGAGGCGAGACAAAGACTGTCTTGTGGGGAAGAGAAAAAGTGTACCAGGAAGGCGGGGAGGAATAAAGCTAGGAGGCAGAGTAGGAGGGAAAGAGGGCCACCAAGAGAAGAACACACTTGCCAGGAGAAGGCAGAAGAACAAGAGTGAAGGACGGAGCACGGAAGCACACGGGTGAGAGCAGGGGAGGCCGCTGTGGGAAAGGAGCAGCTGGATCCTGGGCAAGGCTTCTCCCAACATGGAGACCTGGGAGTACAACCACCCGCTTAGCCTCCCTGGAGGGGTCCAGCCCCGCCCGGCCCTCTCAGACAGAATGCCCTGCACAGAAGCAAGGCCAGGGCCCCGTGGCTGAAGGCGTCAGCTTCCACCTGCCAGCCGGCTGTGGATGACCTGCTGCTCCTGGCCCCAGCCCTAAGCATGACCGCCAAGCATCCCTTCACAGAGACAGGTGCAGCAGCACCGCGAATTTGGAGGGAAGATACGGAGGGAAATTGTTTCTGTCCGGACTATTTTATTCTTTGGGAGTCCTGAACAGACTGGTGGGGGCGGTTCAGAGAGCCGGTGCAGGGGCACTGTGGGCGGGGAGTATGCAGGAGGACAGGGGTGCAGCTGGCCAGGCCATGTGGGCGGGGCCTAAGGTGACAGCCCAGGGGTCATTTGTTCATTCAACAAACATTTGTTGAATGTCTACTGAGAACAGAGCAAACAAGACAAAGTCTCTCTTGGATTCTAGTTTACATTCTAGATTACATTCTAGTCAGAGGTGCGAGACAAGTGAACAGTAAGATGACTCTGTAGGTATGTGAAGCAAACTCCTCAGTTCTTTTGGTTGTTGTCACTCACTTCCCTTCCCTTCACTTCCCTTCACTTCATGTCTTCACTGGAACCAGGTCTTCTCCACTCTGGTGGCAATAATACGGAGCAAAAACTGGGTCACTACTTTTTTGGGTCACTACTAACTTAAATTGTAAACACCTTTTTGCATTTTTTTTTTTTTTTTTACTATTTTCAAGATACTGTCACCTTTCAGGGGTGAAAGAGAAAGAGAAAGCCCACCTGAGGATGGACACCTCCAGGAGAAACAGCTGCCCCCCAACTGGTGTTCCTTCTGTCAGGGTCTTCCCCTCGCTCACTTTCCTGTACTCCTTGAGGAAGCCTTATAACAGGCTAATGTTGTGTGGCTCCTACGAAATAGAAAGCCCAATTCAGCTGGCATAGCCAGAAGATGCCAATCATTTCACCCAAAAAGGAAGTTGGGGAAGGTGGCCCCAGGAGACGAATTCAGTGGTTCCAGACCTGGGAGCCTCAGCGCTTCCCTTCCTTCTGCTCTGCCATTCCTAGGCTGGCCCCCTTTGGGGGTGCACAAGGGCTGCTGTGAGCAGATGCCCCAACACCCAGTGGCAGGAGGCTGTGTATCTGTGTATCTGTGACCAACTCCCCATGTGGGGAGTTGGTTTTCTGACCGAAGAAAGGGGTTCTGTTAGTCAAGGAGAAGAGTGTGAGTGGAGACTGGTTGACAGGGAAGGTAACCACAGGTGTCTGTTAGAGATGACTTCCTCTCGCTTTCAGTACAAAACTCAAACTCGGTAGCAGGATATTAAATGTGCTTCATGAGCTACTCCCTGCCTGCTCCTTTGGCCTTATCTTTGTCAAAGCCCAGCTGCCTTTCTTGAGTGATATCAAAGTGTTGTGATGCTCCAATCCTTCTTTGTTCTCTGGTGACTCAGGGCCTTTCCCAGACTGTCCTTGGACCTTCTCTGCCTTGTTCTCCCAGCCAACCCTTCCCCCATTACCATCCTGGTCAAGCACAGATGTTCCCCAAAGCCTTCCTTGGCTCCTGCCTCCAGATTGAGTTAGAAGCTGCTCCTTTGCAAGTGGCTTAGTTAGAGCAGATGGCTATGGGCTGGCTGGCAGGCATCCAACATGGACATGAACCAAAAATCTAACATACATTGATAATATCTAATATCTAACAACTATGTAGCACTTACTATGTACCACGTACTGTTTTAAGGACTTAAATTCATTGGATCATTTCGTCTTCACAACATGTTATGGATCTGTGTTCCAGGGTCATCTTAACCATGTTTTTTAAAAACCACAGTTCTGGGACACCTGGGTGGCTCAATCAGTTAAGTGTCCAACTCTTGATTTTAGCTCAGGTCATGATCTCAGGGATTTGAGATCAAGCCCTGTGAGGGGCCCTATGCTGGGTGTGGAGTCTGCTTGAAATCCTCTCTCTCCCTCCGCCCCCTCCCCACCCCATACCTCCCTGCTAGCACACATGCAGGTGTTCTCTCTCAAAACCAACCAACCAGCAGTTCCTCACCCACCTGTTTTGTTCCCGTCCATAGCACTTACCACTTCATTTTACTTCATTGCTTGTCTGCGTCCCTCTGCTAGAATGTAAACCTCCTGATGGTCAGCGTGTTTTATGCCCAGCATCTAGGACAATGCCTGGCACATAACAGGTCCTCAATAAATAGTTGTTGAATGATTGAGAGTACTCTCATCCCTCTTTTACAGGTGAGGAAACGGGGGCCCAGGTAAGCACCTTGCTCAGATCACAGCTAGGAAGTGGCAGAACTGGGATTCAAACCCAGGCAGTTTGGCTCTGGAACCACGTAACTCTAACCGCAGACTGCGAGCCCAGGTCCACAGCCTCATGCCTCAACACCTTCTGAGTTACCACCAAGTCCCAGCAGGGAGACCTGTGATCAGCATGGTGTTGGTTTGACAGGATACGAAGGGACCAGGAAACAGATGTGGTACAATCTGGGAGGTATTGCTCTCTCAGGCTCAGGACAAAGTACTTTTTAAAAAAATTAATTATTTTTGTTAACATATAATGTATGATTTGCCCCAGTGGTACAGGTCTGTGAATCGTCAGGCTTACACACTTTGCAGCACTCACCCTATCACATACCCTCCCCAGTGTCCATAAAGGACAAACTCGTTTTATTATTCTAACTTCTTTTCGGTTTCTTAATGTACTGTTTGCTCACCTGCCCCTCGAGGCGGTTTCAGGACTTCAGCAAAATACAAGTTACCACCTGTGTGTATAATTACAGCTAAGATAGTTGCGGGGGGATTATTTTGTTCTGTCTTCTTTTCTTTAGCCTTCCTATTTTGGCCCTAGCTGTGCTGGAGGTTTTGGCATTGTCCATCAAGGACTCAACTGGCAACAGCTTGAATGCTGTCAGTATTACCATCAATCGCTTGTTTAAATAGTTTGAGTTTCTAAAGGATTTTATGAATTACCAATTAAAACAAAGCTGGAAATTGCAGCATCATTTCAAAGTATTGCTTGGGGCATAGAGTTGTGAGAAAACATGAACTCTAGCCTCCCGTTAATTCCTGAGAAGAAGTTACACTACGATGATAGAATAAAGTAGGTCAGGGTGGGCCTTCCACTGCAGCAATTTTTTTTTTTGTTTTAATGTGCTTAATATTGGCCAGGTGTGGTCCTATTCTCTGGGTGTAAAGTGATGAATAAGACAGCATCATCCTTACCCTCATGGAATTTTCTAGTGTACTTTCCCAAATAGCATCCAGTCCTTTGCAGAGCAGGATGACCTAATTATTCACCCACTCGTTCTTTGAGAAATAATGATGCATTTGTGAGTGCTCCGTTCACATTCTTCCCCAGCATCCTTCCCGGATGGGGCATACACCCAGGAATGAGGAGGCAGGGCAGGTGTGAACTGACCAGTGTAAACCCGACACAGGCCCTGACCATTGGTGCTTGATCTGCACTCTGTCCTAACCCGCCCCGTCCAATGGCAGACAAGCATGTTTGCTCCCTAGGCAACCACGGCAAAGTTACACTGTGAAGTGACGCCTTTTTCATGTTTCTGGCCCAAACATGCTCCCCATGAATCTGTCTGCTTATAGGGCATCTTCATACCAATGGTACATGGCCCTTTCCGTGCTTGATTTTGTTTTTCCTCAGAAGCAACCTGTGAGGCAGATGGGTCTGCTAATGGTACCTCCCCCGTGACTGAGAGGGGATTTTCCATCCGATGAGGGGGAGCTGGGCAGGCTAAGCTTCATTCCTGCTGGGGCTGCCTCCCAGCCCGCCAGTATCTTCTGGCCTGACCTCCCACAGCGCAACCTGGGCACCAGCTTTACCAAACGAAGTTCACCCGTAAGTCAGCCTACACAGAGCACCCGTCTGTGTGACACTCTTTCCCTGGGCAGGCTCAGAACTCCACTCACTGACTTACTGGTTCTGAAGAATCCTAAGAATCGCCCCCCCAAACATGAAGAGCCCACAGATGCTCCAAAGAATAGCTCAAGTTTATTACTGCAGATGCCTCTGCTCCAAAGAGTAAAGTTAAGTAAGGAAAAGAATTGACTAATTGATTCCATGCTGAGAAATATTTCTCTCCTCTCTTTCTGTCTTGAGCTATTCATCTCTCATAGTTCTCCTTCTCGGAGCTTCTCCTTATGGCCTACAAAAGGATTCTCTCTGGTGGCCTGGGGGGAGACTCAATAAAAATAAAGTCCTGGGCGCCTGGGTGGCTCATGGGTTAAGCCGCTGCCTTCGGCTCAGGTCATGATCTCAGGGTCCTGGGATCGAGTCCCGCATCGGGCTCTCTGCTCTGCAGGGAGCCTGCTTCCTCCTCTCTCTCTCTGCCTGCCTCTCTGCCTACTTGTAAGCTCTCTCTGTCAAATAAATAAATAAAATCTTTAAAAAAATAAATAAATAAATAAATAAAATAAAGTCCTAAGGAGAAGGCTCTGGGCCATGTGGGAGGTACTGAGTGTGGCTCTGCTTCACGCGGGACGTGACAAGTCTGCCTTAGAAGGTACAAGGATCTCGTTGGTGATGTTACCGCTGCTCCGCTTATCTCCATCACCCCCTAGTCTGTCAGCTCTGTGGGGCTGGTGTTCATCTTCCCTCTGCGTAGTCCCAGTACAAAGCCTGGCATATAGTTGGTGCTCAACAAATACTTATTGAAAGTAGGAAAGAAGTCAGGCAGGCAGGCAGGAAGAAATGTGTGTGGGGTTACCGGAGCTTCTCAGAAGGACCCAAAGAAAATGTGGAGAGAGACCTGAGGTCTGGGTAAGAATAGGTCTTGCACAATTCCCCAGGGTGAGCGCAGGTGAAAGCCTGAAGTCTGGCATGCTGAGAGCACACAGGTTTGCTGGGTTTGATGGCGGTAGGACGCCTGCTCCAGTCCATGGAAGGGGAGTGCTCACAGGTCCCTGAGGCTGGGAGCAGCCATGTGGCAGCAGCCGCTGGATGTGGGTGTAAGGGCTGGTGTGCAGACCCACAGGGACCCCCCCAGACGGGCCCACGGCACCAAAACACTGAAGCCCAGGCCTCCCCGAGTTCCTTCACAACACGATTCATGGGAAGCTGCTGTTCATGGAAGCCTCAGGTAAGGAGGCGTCTCTGCCTTGACAGCCAGACGAGAGCCTTTGGGGGGCTTGCGGGTAGTGGATGTGAGTCTGGAAGAGCAACTTTGGCCCTCAAGGACCTCCTGGCCACTCCTGCAGAGGAGTCCTAGCATCTGGTGTAGACATTAGCACAAGACCCAACCCCTTTGTTTTTTGTTTTGTTTTTTTAAGATTTTATTTATTTATTTGACACAAACAGAGAGAGATCACAAGTAGGCAGAGAGGCAGGCAGAGAGAGAGGGGGAAGCAGGCTCCCTGCTGAGCAGAGAGCCCAATGTGGGGCTCGATCCTAGGACCCTGAGATCATGACCTGAGCCGAAGGCAGAGGCTTAACCCACTGAGTCTCCCAGGCCCCCCGTAAGTGAACCTCTTTGTAAGTGAAGCAGGGCAAGGACTGTCAAGCTCTTTCTACAGATGAGGAAAACAAGGTTCAATGGCGCTGAATAACTTTCCCAACCTCTCACAACCCAGAAAGTGTCAGCATCTGTATTTCAGGGCTTCAGGCCCACCCGGGGATCCTCTGAGCCGAGGCACAGCAGCTGCACTGCTGGAAGTGGCCAGCAGAGGGAAGCCTTCACAAAGAAGCTGTGTATTTGCCTTGCCAGAGCTCAAAGCTAGCTTTCTGGTAACGCTGGGAAGGGAGAACATCATCTCCTGTGATTTTCCTGCAAAAAAAGAGCTTACCTAAATCTAATACTGAAACACCAGATAAAAATCTAAATTCAGGAACAGTCTTAACTAAATAACTGGCTAGGGCCTTCAAAAATGTCCAGGCCAAGGGGTACCCGGTTGGCCCAGTTGATTGTCTGACTCTGTCCTAACTCAGGTCTTGATCTCAGCGTCCGTGAGATTGAGCATCTTGTTGGGCTCACTGCTGGGCATGGAATCTGCCTGTACTTCTCCCTCCCCTTCTGCCACTCTCCTCCTTCCTCCCCAAACTTCTGATGTTCTCACTCTCAAATAAATAAAATCTTTAAAAAAGAAAAGGAAAAACAGTAATACAGCGAAAGAAAGAGTAAAATATAAGTGATGGGTGAATCTGGGAAAAAGGTGCATGGTATTTCCTTATAGTGTATTTGTAATTTTTCTATAACTTTGAAAATATATCCAAATAAAAAGTTGCCACAGAAGGGGAAAGGGGCAGTCCTAGTTCTCCATAGGTTGGGTCACGTGGTAGCCATGCCTGATTCCAGGCAGAGAGAGGGCTCTCCTCAGGAAAAGTGATTTCATCCTCTTTGGAGCCAGTGTCTTTTGCCCTGGGCTGACCACAGTGGCTGCACACAAAGCTGACTGGATAACATGTACCTGGCAACAGGTACCATTTACCTGAGGTAAAAGATGGCTGTTGCTGCAAATGTCCTGAGGAAAGTGATTGTGATTCATGCCTATATGTGGAGGAGGAACAGAGCACCTTGCTGAATGCAGAAGCGCAGGGCTCCACATGTCAGTAGGGGCTGGGGACACAGGGAGCATTCCTGGGCCTGTGAAATACCGAAGAGGCCTGTGACTAGGGGCAGGTGAAACTACCACCTTCGGCCTTGTTGGGCAATCCTTCCAGAAGGGGAGACTTCTAGAATCTGAATGAGCAGGGAAAACATTACCATACTATAAGGAGGAGCCATGAAAAAGGATGTTAAGTAGAACAAAACCCCTGGGAAGGGTCTAGACCAATGTGTGTTAGAATCACCTGGAGGGGTCCCTCTCTCATCCACCCCAGAATTCTGGTTCACATAGACCTGGGATGGAGATGGAAAATTTACATTTCTAATAGAGCGCCAGGTGCAGCCAGTGTGAACCCCACGCTGAGTTGCAAGGCTGTAGCCCATGATTTGTCCAGCCCACCTTAGAGCAGACACCTATGAGGGAACCTGGCGAGCCTCAACTCAAGTGCTCTCACAGGTCCAAGGGCAACAGGGTCACCTCTGGCTGGACAGTGGGGATGAAGGACAGACAACATCATGGATGAGATGACCCTTAAACTGGGTTTCAGAGAAGAATGGGGTGAAGGAGGGCCTTCTAGAGAGAGGGGATACACATGAGCCAAGACCAGCCCAGTCCATGTTCATGATTTGCCCTCCCTGGAAAATAATGGACCCGAAGATTGGTGAGAGATGTGAGCCCCAGGTCAAGAGTTTGAGCTATTGGGAGCCAGTTGGAGCCTCTGACCGGATGCGTGATAGAGACAGAGCTTCCAGAAGATCAACCAGGTAGAGATACCAAGGGTGGAGGGAGGGAAACCAGATAGGGGTCCCAGCAGCAGGCTCCATTGGAGATAAGGACCTGAGGTAGAGACACAGCAGTAAGTGAGGAAAACAAGGACATTTAAGTGTTATAGCTAAAGGGGTGGTGGGAGGGTGGGGAAGTTGAGCAAGACAAAGAATCCGTTTGTTCTCATAGGCATTTGGTCTGGAGTCACCGCCGAAACTGATACGAAGCATTCATGTTTGCAAAGATAGTTTTAAAAATCCATTAGAGGATGTTTGGAACTGAAAATTAAGTGTGAGTTTTCACATGAACATCTTCAGTAGTCTTGCAGGCAGGAAGTGGGCAGATGGAGACCATCATGTGCTAGTAAATATTTGGTAACTGACAGGGGGTGCGGGAGAACCCTGATTGGTAGCATTTGTCAGTTTCCAGGCTGTAAAATCGTTCCACAATGGCGAATTTCAAGCAACCAACCTGATGTCAGCTAGCTTGTGAAATTCCAGAAACTAGAGCAACTGGCTCTTGGGAGCCAGGAGGAGCTCGCCCTAGCACACTCCTGAATGGAGACCAAATGCCAGGAAATGGATGGAGCCACTAAAGGCAGCAAGAGGGTAAAGTCACTTCTTCCCACTGTTGTTCGGAGGACCCAGAAAAGCCCACTGGTAGCTTTGGGTGGCAAACACCGAGCATCATATAACTGCAGGTCTTCCCAAAGGATGGCAAATAGGAGACACGGACTCTCTTCCCAGGCTCCCAATGCCAACGGGATCATCTCACATGAGAGAGGAGAAGCATGAAGGAAAGCGTCTTATACTAAGAGGCAGGAGTCTCAGAGTCGTGCTCCGTAATAGTCATGTGCTTATCTGCTCCAAACCTTGGTACCTTGCCTTTAGAATGAGGCCAGTACCTGTACTAATAATGGCCCCAGTGGGATGTGTCGACCAGTAGCATGCAACATTTGTTAGAGCTTTAGCCTGCAACAAAGATACTCCACGTATCCCCGCTTCCCACCTCAAGTTGATGCTGGTCCCAACCCCATGTCTGTCTAGCATGATCTATCCTCGCATCTGAGGGGTATCCGTGCAGGGCTGGGCCCTGGGAGCCATGTTTGCCCATCAGCCAGTGAGGGAGAATGGCCTCGGGAGAGAAGCTACACACAGGCATTTTCTACCTTGCTCTGATCCCTCCCAAGCTGCACTTCATGCCCTTGGATTCTAGTATTTTTCTGTTAATTTTTTTCTTTTGGCTTAAAATGGAGATTCTGTTACCTGTAGCTCAAGGAACCTGAGACATCTTCATTATCTTCCTTTTGAAATTCTTCTATAGACAAAAGACTGGGAATCAGATCTAGGTTTTGACCTTGGGCAAGTGACTGAGCCTCCGGGGGGTCTTGATTTTTTGTTTATAAAATGGACAGTTGAATGAGATGCAGGGAAGTGAATTCCAGCTCTGCTGTACAGCTCCATGCCATGTATCTCTATCCTAATATGGAGGATGTTAGAGCAAAAAGTCCACCCTGTTTCATTAGCCACAAATGAGTTTGTTTTGAAGATCAGAGACCTTCATATTTGGACAGAGCTTAGTAGCTCGCTGACCAGTCCTTTCTGGGTGCAAGACATAGGTGAGAGCCCAGTGAGCTCAGCCCAGGTGGTTGTAGAGGATCCTGGAACCGGTGGAGGAAGGTGGAGGGCTGCTGGCTACTGGCCCTGACGTGGAAAAGGCTGACGCTGTAGGTGGGCAAGATTTGTATAAATATGTTCGCAGCCATGCAGGAATCGTAGGGTTCCTGACCCTGACATCAGATGAGGCTGATCAGACCCAGTTACTTGCATCGAGAAGGGGAGGAGAGTGGGGATAGATGGGCCCTTCAGTTCGGGCATCAGCTACTGGAATATCATGTGGTACCCCTCCCCTCCACCCCCCTCCCTGCCCCTGGAGATAGCTTGTGCCCCCAGGAGAAACTTATGGGAACATCTTTAAAAGTTAGTTTTTTACTCTTATAATAAAAAAATAATTGTTATGGAAGATGTATTTATGTATAAGTTTTAAAGAAGAAAATGGGGGTACCTGGGTGGCTCAGTCAGTTACACAGCTGACTCTTAATTTCAGCTCAGGTCATGATGGAGGGGTCCTGGGGACCAGCTCCACACTCAGAGGGGAGTCTGTTTGAGATTCTCAACCTCTTCCTCTGCCCCTCCCCATGCTCTGACACCTGCACTCACTTTAAATACATACATACATACATACAATTTAAAAAAAAAAAGAAAATGAAACAATTTGCTTTTCAAAGACCCGGGGATGACTTCAGCACCAACTGGCTTTGTATCCCTCTAACTTTGCATGCGGCCGGCCGTGATGTTCTGCACAGTCTTAGAAACTACGTATCTGAGAAATTCCTCATTAAAGATTTTAATTAGGAATGTATACAAGTGGTTTCAGATCCAACCACACCGAAGAAGACTGTAGAGTGAAAACTGAGAGTCACCTGCCCCCTCCCCCCGTAGTCCTGTTTAGAATTCATTTGGGAGTTAGCTCCACATTTCTAAACCAGATGCTCTTTATTATTTAGCAACCTCAGTGCTTTCTGTTGACCTCCTACTGTAATAGATGAGGATCAGCCCACCGCTATCCTATCCGGCTCCTATCTCCTCCCTCACTCTTCTAAATATAGCGAGGTCCCCATTCCCAGAGCTTCCCGGTCCCTGCAACTTCAAAGAAAACAGTTAACCCCCATTTCCTGTTCAGTCAACTAAAGATAGTATCTCTTTTTGCTTTGTAAGGTAAGGACAGGGTACTCCCTCCTACCTTTCCTTCCACCTCCCAACCTCGGTCAGACTCTTCAATGCTACATTTTATTCAGAAATCACTATGCTGTTTACGCTTGTCTACGGTGGATTCTAAGAGTTGGAAACCAGAAAATGATGTTTATTCCATGTCCGCTATGGAAATACAGTTCACGGCAGATCAAAGTAGTAACCAAGTTTATGCTTCTTGATAGGGCCAATGTCCTATCCTCAGAAAAGAATGTTTTGGGGAAAAAATGTATGTATTTATTTATTTATTTTTACATTCCACGGATTTTCTTCATCTGATCCTCACACCATGTTTCCCCCGGCTTTCGTTCATGCGATTTTTCTACTGATTCTCTCTCCTTTCCACCTCCTCTCCAAAAAGAAGGCAAAACAAAAAACAAAGCTGGAACCTTCTCCCTGCAACCCTCTGTCATTGTGAATCTTCCTGCTCTTGGCTCCCTCGGTCTGTAGGTGGTTTCCCTTCACAGCTCTCAGTGAATATGTCACCTTTCTTAGGAACCCCGGAGCTGCCGCCTCCTTCGTTTCCTTTCTCCTTTTGCTGGAGTGTGTCCTTAGGTAACTCCCTGGGGTAAACTGTGCTGGAGGTAAAATTAAGAATACTTTCATGGGGGGGCGCCTGGGTGGCTCAGTGGGTTAAGCCTCTGCTTTCGGCTCAGGTCATGATCCCAGGGTCCTGGGATCGAGCCCCACATCGGGCTCTCTGCTCAGCAGGCAGCCTGCTTCCTTCTCTCTCTCTGCCTCTCTGCCTACTTGTGATCTCTGTCTGTCAAGTAAATAAATAAAATCTTTAAAAAAAAAAAAAAAAAGAATACTTTCATGGGGTGCCTGGGCAGCTCAATGGGTTAAAGCCTCTGCCTTCGGCTCAGGTCATGATCTCAGGGTCCTGGGATTGAGCCCCCCGTGGGGCTCTCGGCTCAAAGGGGAGCCTGCTTCCTCCTCTCTCTCTGCCTCCCTCTCTGCCTACTTGTGATCTCTGTCAAATAAAGAATACTTAACATACCACAAATGACTTTACTCTGCTTTTCCCTTGCTTCATGAATTGCCTACGTATACAATTCTGAGTTCGATATCAAATCCCTCAGAGTGGACTTGGTTTTTTTCTCTCTGGAATCTTCTAGCATCTGCTCCTTTTTCCTGGTGTTCTGACAGTTTCTGGTGATTATGACCACGGATGGATGGTTTTCCATTTCTTTGTGCTGGGCATTCACTGGGCCCGGGCAACCAAAGACATGTCCTTCATTGTTTTAGAAAATTATTTACTATTTGTATATTTATTTTTATTTTCTTTTCTCTTTGTGGAATTCCTGTTATTTAGATCTCAAACCTCTAGATCACCGCTTTCTCTCCTTTGTCTTCTGCCATGTTTTGCATTTATTTTAAAATCTTAAAATCTGTATGTGGGAGATTTCTCCAACTTCATTATGTAACCCTATTATTATTATTAGCGGCATTTTTGTCAAATATATTTTGAATTTTGTTTTTTAAGTAGGCTCCGTGCCCAATGTGTCACCCAATGTAGGGCTTGAACTCATGGCCCTGAGATCAAGACCCAAGTTGAGACGCAGTGTTGGATGCTTTACTGACTGAGCCACCCAGGCACCCCAGACATATTTTGAATTTTAAAGAACTCTTTGTTCTTGGATTATTTCTTTTTCATAACACCTTTTCTTGTTTTTTTATAACTGTGACATTTTCCCAGTTGTCTTTGAGGTTTTCAGAAGTTTTTGTTTAATCCTCTTCCGTTCCATGAATGATCTCTTATTTCCTCTAGAATCATGGCCTGCCTTTTTTTCTTAATTTTTTTCTATTGCTGACTTTCCTCCCATGTCTGTTTGCTCTTGGTTTTTCATTCCTATTTAAGATTGAGGCAGTCAGGAGGCTGATGGGAAGTTTGAAGAGCCAAGGCACACTTGGTGCACTCCCAGGTTTCTCTCTAGAGAAAGCTGGCAGGAAGACAGGTTGTCGCTGCTGTTGTCCTTGTTAGGAGTTCCAGAAGGGAGGAATGCAGAAGGACTCTGGACTCTGCACTCTGGACTTCCAAACTCACCATTGGCTGCCCTTGTTCTCCCCAGGCAGCCTGTACAATTCATTCAGAAGGAGGCCTTCAGTGTTTGACAGAAAGTGACAGGCCCCCGGCTGCTGTGTGAGTGACATCTAGGGGTCTTCAGCCCCATCTGCCATGTCTGCTTTCTGGAATCCTTTTCATTTGCAGGCTGAGGTGCCTCTCAGTGTCTGTGGACAGATTGAGCCCTCACTGGGTGCAGTCCAGTCCCCTGGCTGTATTGTCCATATTCACCAGACCCTTTCTGTGTCCAACAGATTTGTTGAAATCTCTGAGTGTTGATGGCCCCTGCTCTTGTTTTCTTTTTTATTGTGGTCTATGCCATTTTACCCTGTGTATTGTTATTTTAACGGTGGAGTCTCAGAAGGCAAAGATGTATGCTAAGTCTTTAACCTGAGCTGGAAGGCTCAAATATCCCTTTAAATCACCATGTGGTACTCCGTAACATGGTTGCGCAGTAGACTGGAGCAAATGTAGAGACAATGTTGTAACATAGATCCAGGTAGCTAAATCTTCATGTGCATCCGTGATTACTTATGCCATGCAGAGGTATTTTCTCAAGAAAAATGGAAACATTCCCAAGCAAAGACTTATACAGAAGTGTTCATAACATCTTGTTGCTGTACAAAAGGGCTCAAAACTAGAAACAACCCAGATGTCCAACTGATGAATAGATAAGCAAATTGCTATGTACTTCTACATATGGAGACACTTTCTTGGGCTTTATTTCTCAGTAAAAGGCTCATGGCGTAACATTTCAGCAGCCTGTGGCTCTGCAGTCACACCTGTTCCTTCCCCTGACAGAGCCATAGGCTGCTTAAATTTTATGCCGTGAGCTTTCTTCTAAGAAATAGAACCTAAGAAAATGTCTGAAAGGGTTACATGGGAGATGGGTGCATGTAAATTGGTACAAAATCATCCTCTTGAGAGTGGTTGGAAAAATGCAGCTTCCCAGGCCCCCCTCGAAGAAAGTCAGACATAGAGAGTAATATAAGAAGGTATACATAAATAAAATAAAATTTTAAAAATTTTATTAAAAATGCTTTTTTAATTTGTATAAAAAATTTGTTTATAGAAAATGGTCTTTAAACTTGAAAAGGATTTGGACTGGCACTACGACATGGAAGGGTTACAACACCTTCCTCAGTCTGACTGTGGGGTTGAACTGGGACTCAGAGTGTCCGTTCCCTTCCACTACTTGTCTTGGTGGGTTCTGTCTCAGCCTTGGAAATCTGGAAGAAAAACACCTTTTCCTTTTGAACTATAAAACATGACTTCTGGGGCGCCTGGGTGGCTCAGTGGGTTAAGCCGCTGCCTTCAGCTCAGGTCATGATCTCAGGGTCCTGGGATCGAGTCCCGCATCGGGCTCTCTGCTCAGCAGGGAGCCTGCTTCCTCCTCTCTCTCTCTGCCTGCCTCTCTGCCCACTTGTAATCTCTCTCTGTCAAATAAATAAATAAATAATCTAAAAAAACAAAACAAAACAAAAAAAAACATGACTTCTGGCACTTTAGGAGGTCCCGAATTGGCCTTGGATCTCTTTCTTTACTCTTCTAGGGGTGTCTCTGGCTAATAGTTTCTTTTTTGAACCTGATCCAGTTATCTCTTACCATGTGAAAAAACACCCAAATCTTAATGACTTAAAATAACAACATGAATTTATCTTGCTAAGAATCTGCCATTTGGGCCTGTCTGAGCAGGGTTGGTGCATCTCTGTTCTACATCGTTTCAGCTGGGGCTGCTCAATGTAGAGTGGAGGACCCACTTCAGAGACGGCTTGCTCACACTGTGAGTTGGAGTTGGCTTTGGTGCGGGGCCCAGCTGCATGAATGGGCTGGGTGCTCTGGTTCCCTTCCACATGGGCTTCTGCAGGTTGGTTGGGCTTCCTCCTAGCATGGAGGCAGGGTGACAGAGTGAGCATCTCCAGAGAGCAAGGCAGACATGAGTGGCATTTTTTATGACCTAGCTTCAGAATTCCCCTAGTATCCCTCTGCCATCCTATCACTTCAGGAAGTCATGCTGTCCTCCTCAGGTTCAGAAGGAAAGTAGCCCTACCACCCGAAGGAGTGTTAAGATTGCATAATAAAAATAGTGTGGGGATGGCAGATACTGTTGCGTCTGTCTTTGGAAAATCTAGCAAATGGACTCTGACCTATTTTTGTTGTTTATAGGTTTTCCTGATGAATATTTAGTAATTAATTATTATTGGTTCTAGTCTACCTCACTTCATCCTCTTTGCAAACCTGTGAGGTAGTCTTATACCTCTTCACATATCCAGATGCCTCTCATACACATGTTTGGTTTAGCGGGTGTATTATTTTGGAAATTGTGAATTTTTACCTAAGTGTCTGAATTTCTGACTTGTCTTCACAACCAGGAGATTGACTACATCTAGGGCAAGCTCTCCTCATCTCAGCAAGAGGCTGAGGTGGAGTGGTGGTGGCAGCCTCAGTAAAAGGCTTGTCCTCAGTCTATTTGCTACAGTCCCCAGCACTCCCTATCACTCTTCACTCATTACATTTTATGTCTCACAAGCATTTTGAGACTTTGAGGCTTTCTGCTTTAAAAAAAAAAAAAAAAAAAAAAAAGACCTTAGGGGTACCTGGATGGTTTAGTTAAGCATCTAACTCTTTTTTTTTTTTTTTACATTTTATTTATTTGACAAGAAGAGAGGGAACACAAGCAGGGGGGAGTGGGAGAGAGAGAAGCAGGCTTCCCACTGAGCAGGGAGCCCAATGCAGGACTCGATCCTGTCGAGGGCGGATGCTCCAGGGGCTGGAGATCCGTCAATCGCAGAGCTTTGCAAAAAGGCGCCTGGCGATTTGCCAGAAGGTGTGTCTAGAGTGACTGATTGTAAACAGGAAGTACTATCTATTGGCTGTTGAACTATTGCTATGCTGTGGGAACTTGGTAACAAGCTTAAGATTGGTGGATGCATATCGCTGTCTATGCTGATTGGCTTAGCTCCCCTATATAAGCGATGGCCCTAGGAAATAAAGGGCTCTTTTTTTGAAACCCAACCGGCCGGAGGGTCATTATTATCGCTGCTGGAGGGCGATAGATCCCAGGATCTTGGGATCATGACCTGAGTGGAAGGCAGACACTTAACAACAAGACGCAAAGGGGTGCCAAGCATCTAACTCTTGATTTCTGCTCAGGTCACGATCTCAGGGTCATGGGATTGAGCTTTGAGCTGGGCTCTGCAGTGGGCCTCTGTGCTCAGCTCTGAGTCTGCTTGAGAGATTCTCCCTCTCCCTTTTCCCCTGTCTCTTCCTGCTTCTCTGGCAGTTCTCTTTCTCTCTAAAATACATAAATAAATAATTTTTTTTAAAAAAAAAAGGACCCAGATTCTACCATAGAAAAATAACAAATAATAGTGATATCTTTTCCTTTTTGAAATTTTCAAAGCACTTTCTATAGAAAGCTACCTTTTGGCCTTGTTTTCTTTTAAAATCTGCTCTCTCTTTGGTAGAGATCAATAGGTCACTGTTGCTTGTTTGAAGGGCTGCTTCAGTTGTCTGCTCATTTGAAGAACAGGAATGAATGATGTGCCCCAGTTTCCACAGTGATCCTGCTGCTGAGTTCTAGCATCACCTGCCACACACACACACCCCAGACTGGCCCTTCCAGGAATCCTCCCCACCTCCCAACCCCCATGGAGCAGACTTCCTCTTGAGAGCTGGCATTTGCTATCTTCACTGCCTGACAACCTCCTGATCCACATAACATGGAATTCTCAGTAGGAGCAGGAGAGGCTCATGTGGGGAGCGTCACTGTTGGCTTGTGCCCCCACCACGATCTTGTGGAGAGCCAAGTCTGCACAAAGACCTTCTCTTTGGAAGATAAGTATCCAGTGTTCACACCCCTGTTCAGGATCAGTTCTGAATATTCCTAATGGCTCAGAGGCACAGTGTTCACTTTGTCCCTTCAAGGGTTCTTGGTTTTGTTTCCAAAATGTCAACAGATAACTCTAATTGTTGATTCAACAACCAGAAGAGCATAGCCCAAGGAGATCCCTCACCGCGCAGCTTCTGTCTAGCCCCTCAGGACACACAGGACCTGCACAGAGAGGGCAGCAGGCAGGAGGGGCCTGGTGTGCCCACTTCTTGCCCTTGGAGCTTCTCCTTCAGCTCTTTCATGCCCCCACAGAACTGCTCACCATCTACACAGCAGGTGCTTAGGAATAGGAGAGGTCTGTTGTCTCACTCAGGCGTGAGGGTAGACTCGGTCGCCAGGCTGGAACGTTCTATGGCAGGCAGTCCCCCACATGCCCCTGCTCAGTCACATTCCCCAACCTCTCCCATTAGTCTGGGCTCCTTTTGTGTTCTCATTCTTATTGTTTGTTAGAGTTTTTACCATCTATTCCAGATATCTGTTGCTGCTTACCTCAAAGATTAGTGGCATACAACAGGAACAAACCCCGCCCCTCCAGCCTCCAATCTGTAATTTGGGCAGGACGCTATAGGGAAAGCTCCTCTCTGCTTCACATAGCATCAGCTGGACCTGCTTGATGGAGGGCTCTTGGATCTACTTCCAAGTGACTCACCAGCTCACTGCTGGAGCTGGGCTGAGGCCTGGGGTTTTACTTTTCTCCACATGGCCCTCTCCATGTGGCCCAGGCTTCCTTGCAACATGGTGGCTGAGTCCCAAGGGTGAGCATCCCAGCAGACAAAACCAGACCTGGGCTCAGAAGTTACATAGTGTCTACTGGCTGAAGTAGTCACAAATTCCCACCTGAGTTTGAGGGGAGGGGACACTGACTATGCCTCCTGTGGGAGGAGTGGCAAGGTTCTAGAAGAGCAGATGGAACCAGATATCTTGTTGTGGCCATGTCTGGGAAGTATAATCTACCACAGCATCTGTATAGGTGTCCCTAGATAATATACTATTCAACTTCATGTGTTTTATTTTTTGTCAAAGAAGATTTTTTGGGAAGATTTTATTTATTCTTTTGTCAGAGAGCATTTGTGAGAGAAAGAGATGGCATAAGCAGGGGAGCAGCAGACAGAGGGAGAGGGAGAAGCAGGCTCCCCGCTAGCAGGGACCCCCCCCATGTGGGACTCATGACCTGAGCCAAGGCAGCCACTTAACCAACAGAGCCACCCAGGTATCCCATCAATTTCATGTGTTTTAAATTTTATAGAAATGTTCGTGCTGAATCTATTCTTCTACAACTTTATTCCCCCCAACATTTATGGGAGTCATTTTTGTTGTTGGCAGACGTTCATTCATGTTTAGAACTAGGTGATGTTTCGGTCAAGCCAGTCTCGGCTAACACAATGCACTGATGTCTGAAGTTCTGAACAGTGAGCCTGAGTCATTGCAGGATCCTACTAGGTGGTGGTCGGGGCGGGGGTGGGGGGGCATGGCAGGACAGGCCCATTTTCAGATCACATGAAATAAAATGTGTAAAAGGACTCTGTAAATGTGAGGGATGTTGTTGTTCAGCAAATAAGGGTTAAGTGATAGTCACTGAAGTTTCAATATAATTTATTCATCTTTGTATGTTTAATAATGTATGTGTGATTCATTGTCTTTATACAAACATGTTTTATTAACCAGAATGCTCTCATTTCTGACCAGTGCAGTACATTTTTAAACCAAGTGAAATCACCCATAAAGCCTGTTGACCCCACCCTGAAAAGGGAGTTCTGAGCTGCCCAGCCATTTCTAGAGAAAAATCCCGTCTCCTCCGTCATTTTGTTTTTGCTTCTGCTGCTTCCTGTTGGCCCATCTTTATTTTCTTTTCCAGTTTCTGTGCTTGGGACCACTTAATTGCTGTGGGTGGCTGAGTAGAAAATAGATACAGGTCATTGCATTGGAAGAAGCCAGGGAGTTTTAAGAGATTCATCAGCCAGATTTTCACATTCCCTGAGGTGGTTGGAAGTGCTGGAGTGGTTGGGCACAGTAGGAGCAAATTCCTCAATAACCGTTATGGGGGACCCAGAATTTGACAGGGGCATCGATGAGGAAAAGCAGAGGGGAGAAAAGGCATGAGAATCAGCAGATGTTTTTTGAAGGAGGGGACAAGCAAAGCACCAGGAGAGCTAGGATGGCTGGTCCTCTTGGGGTCCCGCAGATGTGGTGTAATGCGCAGGCTTCCCTGGAGAAGATGGTGAAGGGAGGCTGGTAGGGGTCCTCCCAGAGATGCAGAGGAGCACTGTGGGGACAGTCCCGGGTGTGCGCCCCAGGGGACTTTCAGGGAAGGGGTGGGGGGGGAAGTTCAGGAGCAATGGGGACATTGAGCATGAGGTTAGTGGGTAGGATGGTGAAAACAGTGTGGAGCTGAGAGCAGAGGAGGCATTGCCCTGAGGGGTTTGCCTTTTGGGTGGAGACAAAGGGCAACAGGAACCTGCATCACCCCTAGGATGAGTTGGCCTCAATTCTGAATGAGATGCTGGGGTAGGGTTGTTCCTGCCCTGGGGCTAAGGGAGGAGGGAGAGGGGCGGCAGGAGAAGCTCGGTGGCACTGTGGGTGTGGGGTAGGTGGAAACTGTAGCTGCCACACACCATTGCCTTGGTGTAAAAAGCTTCAGTGAAGTGCATGTACGGGCAACGGGAGATTTGTCCTCCTTTCTGGGATGACTTAAATACTAGCAGTTACTTAACAGTGCTGAAGGAAGAGGCTCAGGTTTCCAATGACATTCTGTTGGCATGACTAATCCAATCCCAGAAACACCCTAGTCTGTTCAGCTCCCCTCTGTCACCAGGTTCCTCTCCGAGAGGGGCCTGCTCTGAGCCCTGTACCCACACAGCCCTTCCTCTCACTTGCTCTCTTCTTACTCTGATTGATCTGTGTCATTCCACGTCTATCTCCACCCCTCCCCACCCTCCACTGACACATTCTGTATTTATCGGTTAACTGTCATCCCTACTAGGATGTAAGCCCCAGGAGGTCAGGAGCTTCCTTTTGTCCTTTGCCTTATTCCCCTGAGCCTAGAGCAGTGCCTGACACCAGCAAGGTGCAGTAAATATTTGTGAACAGAGGCATGAATGGCTAGGGTGATGAAGGGGGAGAGCACAGCACACTTGTCTGCAGGCACATGTGTGGCCCTCGGGAACTTGATCTCTCAGTTGTTGCTACAATGCCTCTGTTAACCACTGGGTTAGAACGACCCTCTCTTGTCACCACGCCTCCAGAAAAAAGTGAATCGCCCAAAAGTTGTGGGCCCACAGGGTCTCTCTCAAAGTTTTATACAATTAAATCTGATTGCTGGAAACTCTGCTATTTGCTTTAACCACTCCCTTCCCCCATCTTGCCCTTCCTCCTAACCTGCTTTCTCAGATGTTGGCCAAGATATCAGAACCTAGGGTCTGAGTCAGAAAATTGGGACCCTACCATGATTCCATACCAAGGCTGGAAGTTTTTAATAATGAAGACATTCGGAGTTTGTGGGAGGATTGATAATTAATGCGATTATATGATAGTAGGATATGGACAATAGGGGAAGAGCCACTTTCAGAAAAGCTTCCCTTGAGGAATGATAGCTGAGTGTAAGCTGAGCGATGGGAAGGATTTAGCTGGACAAAGAAGGGTTGGGGAAAAGAATATATCAGGGAACGTTCCTGAAACTTGAGGAATGGGGCTTGCTTGAGGAGCCAGAAGGCCCAGGTGGCTGGAAACCGGACAGGAACAGGGAGAAGTGGTTAAGGTTGTGACCAGAGACAACCAAGTTGGAGTCCCAGCTCCAACACCATAAGCTGTATGTCCCTGGGCAAGCGAATTAGCCCATTTGAGGATCTGTTTCTTTATTGGGAAAGAGAGTTGTAGTATCTAGGCTGGCTTAGCCATGTGAATGGCTAAGATGCTCAGCAAAGTGCCTGCCTCACAGCACCATTCATTGAATTTACATCTTATCCTGACCAGTAGCAGTGCAGTGTCCAGCCCCAGTGGGGGTCCAACAGATGTGTGGATTAACTGTAGCCCCTCGAGGCTCTGTTCCCAGCCAACCACCTCTTTGCCACCAAGAAACCCACTCTGTTCACTAGAGGCTGAGTCACACCAGGCAGGTTGACCCACTGGAACTTGTCCCCACTGCAGCCACCTGAGGTGGTGTTTGAGGTAAGCTCTTGTAGTAACTGTGAAACTGGATGGATAGGTCAAACCAAGAGCTTGAGCCCAGCTCTGGGTGCACAGTGAGGGTGGAGAGATACCAGGGGACCTCGATTTCTGGAGGTGAGAGCTGTCCCAGAACCCAGGTGAATCTAGCCTCCCCAGAGTTCTGGTGGCTTCATGGTTTTTTCCTCGTGGTTTAATCCAGGCTAAGATCAATAAGCTCATAATCACCAGTCATTTATGGGTCTCCTGGCAACAGCACCATTACTTTTTCCCCTGAACCTTTCCTAAGACAAAAATTCAGTCTACAGAAAGCCTTCAAGTTTTTTGTAGGTTCATAATACAATGAACACATATAGCCCTCCACATAGATTCATTAATTGTTAATATTTTGTGACATTTGTGCACACATTCTCTCTCTGATTTCTTTTGGCTGAGTAATTTCTTTTGTTGACAGCAAGTTGCAGATATGTCGACTTGCCCTAAAATCAGTGTGTATTTTTTTTTTAAAGATTTTATTTATTCATTTGACAGAGAGAGGGATCACAAGTAGGCAGAGAGGCAGGCAGAGAGAAAGAGGAGGAAGCAGGCTCCCTGCTGAGCAGAGAGCCTGATGCGGGACTCTATCCCAGGACCCCGAGATCATGACCTGAGCCGAAGGCAGGGGCTTAACCCACTGAGCCACCCAGGCGCCCCTAAAATCCGTGTGTATTACCTGAGAATGAAGATACTCCATCACATCACCACCACTCCATTATCACACTTAGGGAAATCAAGAATCCAATAGCATCATCTTATACTCAGTTCATATTGAAATTTTGTACTTGTTCCCCAAATGTCTTTAATAGTTATTTTTCACCCCAAATATAATTAAGGTACATACATTATATTGGATAGTTCTGTCTCTCAAGTCCATTTTAACCTTATATAGTTCCTTACTCTTCTTTGCTTTTCATGACACTGAATTTTTTCTCTCCTTGGATATCTCATATTCAAGATCTGTCTGATTGTGTTCTCCTAAGTAGATTCTAGCCGACCATTATTTTTTAAAAAATTATTTGGTTCATTAAAAATAATAGTAATATGTGCACAATGAAATAATTTTAGGACTTTAGAAAGATGCAAAACTTAAAATTCTCCTTAAAATTTCCTTCTCCTTGCCAGGCCTTCCCCTAAAAATACACCTTCGAATCTGTTACCAGTGTATTCCTCTAGAAAACTAAGGTGCCTTTACTTGCATGTATAATGACATATAGATCTGTTTTTCTATCACCTAACTCCTTTTCAGGCTTATACCCATATGATTGTATTCTAGCCATTATTTTTCACCTTGCTTTGTTATTTTATTTTAAAGGATATGCTATGACAATATATCCAGATTGTTTTTCTTCTTCTGAACAATACAATAGTTTTCCATTACCTGGATGTTCCATGATTTGATCCATCTTCTATTGATGGATATTTGAGGTGTTACCAGGTTTTCTTTTTTCTACCACTATCATAAATTATGTTGTAATAAACATCCTTGAACATATTTATGATATATTTTTTGGTGATTTGGTAAACTCATACAGGTGAAGTTGCTGGACCAAAGGTTGGTTGCATTTAAAACTTCAACAGCTTTATGGCTCCATTTGCTTTCAGGGGAAAGCAAATTTTGCTCAGGGGAAAGCTGGGTCACCATACTGGACACAGAATCCCTTCTGAGTTGCATCCAGCCAACCAAGATTATTGTTAAAAAACACTAACCATCATTGGAGTTTTTGGAGAGTTGTAATCTTTTTGCTGGTAGAGGGTCTTGCTTCAGTGTTGATGGCTGCTAACTGACCAGGGCAGTGGCTAATGGAGGCTGTTGTGGCTGTGACAATTTCTTAGACTATGACAACAATGAAGTTGGCCACATCGATTAAATCTTCTTTTCATGAACGATTTCTCTGTAGCATGTGATGCTGTTTGATAACATTTTACCCACAGTAGAACTTCTTTCACAGTTGAAGTCTGTCCTCTCAAACGCTGCTGCTGCTTTATCAACTAAGTGTGTGTCATATTCTAAATCCTCTGTTGTCATTCCAACTGTCTTCACAGCATCTTCACCAGGAGTAGACTCCATCTTTAAGTACCACTGTCCTTGCTCATGCATCAGAAGCAACTCCTCATCCATGAAAGTTTTACCATGAGATAGTGCATTTAGATATAATAATAATGAAAAAGCTGGAAATATTGTGAGAAAGATCAAAATGTGACATAGAGACATGAAGTGAGCAAATGTTGTTGGAAAAAATGGTGCCAACAGACTTGTTTGATTCAACTTGTTAAAAAAAAAAGGCAGTATCTGTGAAGCACAATAAAGCAAAGTTCAATAAAACAAAAAAATGAGGCACAACAGTATCTTGAGTTGGTGGCTAATCACACACACAGGAATTATTTCAAGAGACTTCTAACAGAGTAAGTTGTAGTACACCCTAGTGGGAGATATCCTAAGGCAAAAAGAACTTGAAAAATCTTAAGGTTTTCAATATTCATGTTGTTAGTAAGAATATTGATATTACTATTTTGAAACTATTAGCTGTATATTATAGGATAAATCCAATAAATAATTATGTTAATGTTAATAGAAACCAAGAGTTTTATGATAAGAGATAAGGAAATATATAGAATTAAAAAATTCATAAACATTCTATAATCCTAAATTTGAATAGAAAATATTAGTGTAAACCTATGATACATTTTCTTATTTTGAAAAGTTTATTTTAAGGAGCTAAAAAAGAACAAACAAAGCTCAAAGCTGGTAGAGGGGAGGAAATAATAAAGATTAGACAAATTTAGTAAATGAAAGAGACAAAAAAATAGAAAAGATCAATGAAGCCAGGAGTTGTTTCTTTGAAAAGATAAATAAAACTGATAAAACTTTAACCAGACTCTTCACACACAAACACACAAAAAAGAGGACTCAAAATGGGAACAAAGGAGGAGAAATAACAGCTGACACCAGAAAAATACAAAGGATTATAAAAGAATACTATGAAAAATTATATGCTAACAAACTGGACAACCTAGAAGAAATGGATAAATTCCTAGAAGTGTATAACTTCCCAAAACTGAATCAAGAAGAAATAGAAAATTTGAACAGACCTATTACCAGCAATGAATTTGAATCAGAAATCAAAATCCCAACAAACAGAAGTCCCAAACAAGATGGCTTCACAGATGAATTCTACCAAGCACTTAAAGAAGTGTCAATACCTATTCTTCTCAAACTATTCAAAAAAATAGAAAAGGAAGCAAAACTTCCAAATTCATTCTATGAGGCCTGTATTACCCCGATACCAAAACCAGATAAAGACACTACAAACAAAACAAAACAAAACAAACTATAAGCCAATATTCCTCATGAACACAGACATAAAAATCCTCAAGAAAATATTGGTAAACTGAATCCAATAATAAATTTTTAAAAATCACTTACAACAATCAACTGGGATTTATTCCAGGGCTACAAGGGTGATAAGAGACTTACAAATCAACCAACAAGATACATCTCATTAATAAGACGGGGCACCTGAGTGACTTAGTGGGTTGGAGCTTCTGCCTTCAGCTCAGGTCATGATCCCAGGATCCTGGGATCGAGCCCTGCATCGGGCTCTCTGCTCAGCAGGGAGCCTGCTTCCTCCTCTCTCTCTCTGACTGCCTCTCTGCCTACTTGTGATCTCTGTCAAATAGATGAATAAAATCTTTTTTAAAAAAAGATACATCTCATTAATAAGAGAAAGGAGAAAAACTACATGATTATCTCAATAGAAACCGAAAAAGATCTGATTAAGCACAACATTCATGATGAAAACTTTCAACAAAGTAGGTTTAGAGGGAACATACCTTAAAATAATAACCATAATAAAGTCCATATATGAAGAATCCATCATACTCAATGGTGAAAAACTGATAACCTTTTCCCCTGAGATTAGGAACAAGAAGGATGTCCACTCCCACTACTTTTATTCAACACAGTACTAGAAGTCAAACTGTAGCCATCAGACAGGAAAAAGGAATAAAAGGCATCCAGATTGGTAGGGAAGAAGTAAATCTTTCATTATTGGCAGATGAAAAGATACTATATATAGAAAACACTAACTACTCCACCAAAAACATTACTAAGACTAATAAATAAATTCAGTGACGTTGCAGGATACAAAACTAATATGCAGAAATCTGTTGCATTTCTCTATGCTCATAATGAAGTAGTGGAAAGAGAAATTCAGAAAATAATCCCATTTATAATTGCACCAAAAAGAGTAAAATACCTGGGAATAAACTTAACCAAGGAGGTGAAAGATCTCTAGTCTGAAAACTATAAAACACTGATGAAAGAAATGCAAGATGACACAAATGACAAGACATTCTATTCCATACTCATGGATTAGGAGAACGAATATTGTTAAAATGTCTATACTGGGGCACCTGGGTGGCCCAGTGGGTTGAGGCTCTGCGTTCGGCTTTGGGTCATGATCTCGGGGTCCTGGGATGAAGCCCCACGTTGAGCTCTCTGCTCAGTGGAGAGCCTGTTTCCCCCTGTCCCTCTGCCTGCCTCTCTGCCTACTTATGATCTCTCTCTCTGTATTAAATAAAATCTTAAAAATAAAGTAAAATAAAACATCCATACTACCCAATGCAATATATGGATTTAATGCAATCCCTATCAAAATGCCAAGAACAATTTTTCACAGAGTTAGAACAAATAATCCTTAAATTTGTATGGAGCCACTCCCAATAGCTAAAGCAATCTTTAGAAAGAAGAAAAAAGCTGGAAGTATCACAATTCCATATTTCAAGATATACTACAAAGCTATAGTAATCAAAAAAGAATGGTACTAGCACAAAAATAGACATGCAAATCAATGGAACAGAATAGAGAGCACAGAAATAAACCCACACTTGCATGGTCAATTATTCTATGACAAAGGGGGCAAGAGCACACACTGGGGAAAAGACAGTCTCTTCAACAAATGGTGTTGGGAAAACGGGACAGCCACATGCAAAAGAATAAAACTGGACCACTTTATTATACCACATGCAAAAACAAGGTTAAAATGGGTTAAAGACCTAAGTGTGAGATCTGAAACATAAAACTCCTAGAAGAAAATATAGGCAGTAATTTCTATGACACTGGCTGTGGCAACATTTTCCTAGATATGTCTCCTGAGGCAATGGAAACAAAATCAAAAATCAACTATTGGGACTACAAATTTAAATACCTTTGTACAGTGAAGGAAACCATCAATAAGATGACAAGGCAGCCCAGTGAATGGGAGAAGATATTTGCAAATGATATATCTGATAAGGGCTTAGTGTCCAAAATACATAACTTACACAGCTCAACACACACACACACACACACACACACACACACACACACACACACAAATAAAACAAACCCCAATAATCTGATTAAAAATGGGCAGAGGACCTGAATAGTCATCTTTTCAAAGAAGACATATGAATGGCTAACAGACACATGAAAACATGCTCAACATCACTAATCATTAGGGAAATGCAAATCAAAACCATGAGATACCATCTCACACCTGTCAGAATGGCTAGAATCAAAAAGACGAGTAACCAGTGTTGGCAAGGATGTAGAGAAAAAGGAATCCTCTGTGCCCTGTTGGTGGGAATGCAAACTGGTGCAGCCTCTGTGAAAATAAGTATTGAGGTTGCTCCAAAAACTAAGATTAGGCGCCTGGGTGGCTCTGTGGGTTGGGCCTCTGCCTTCGGCTCAGGTCATGATCTTAGGGTCCCGGGATCAAGCCCCACATCAAGCTCTCTGCTCAGCAGGGAGCCTACTTCCCCCTCTCTCTTTGCCTGCCTCTCTGCCTACTTGTGATTTTTCTCTGTCAAATAAATTAAATATATTTTTTTAAGATTTTATTTATTTATTTGATAGAGGGACACAGTGAGACAGGGAACACTAGTAAGGGAAAGTGGGAAAGGGAGAAGCAGGCTTCCCACTGAGCAGGGAGCCTGATGTGGGGCTTGATCCCAGCACCCTGGGATCATGACCTGAGCTGAAGGCAGACACTTAAAGACTGAGCCACACAGGCACCCCAAATTAAATATTTTTTTAAAAATTAAGATTAGAAATACTGTAATATCCAGTAATGCCACTGACAGGTATTTACCCAGAGAAAATAAAAACACTAATTCGAAAAGATATACGCACCCCCATGTTTATCGAAGCATTATTTATAAGAACCGAGATATGAAAGAAACACAAGTGTCCATCTATAGAGGAATGGCTAAAGAAGATGTGGTGTATATACAATGGAATATCACTCAGCCTTAAAAGAGAATGAGATCCTGTCATTTGCAACAACATGGATGGACCTAGAGTGTATAATGGTAAGTAAAATAGGTCAAACAGAGAAAGACAAATACCATATGATTTCACGCATGTCGAATTTAAGAAGCAAAACCAAGAAAAACAGATAAACAGGGGCAACTGGGTGGCTCAGTGGGTTAAGCCTCTGCCTTTGGTTTAGGTCATGATCTCAGGGTCCTGGGATCAAGCCCCGAATCAGGCTCTCTGTTCAGTGGGGAGCCTGCTTCCTCCTCTCTCTCTGCCTGCCTCTCTGTCTATTTATGATCTCTCTCTCTCTCTGTCAAATAAATAAATAAAATCTTAGGGGAAAAAAAGAGATAAATTAAAAAAACAGACTCAAGTACAGAGAACAAACTGATAGTTGCCAGAAGGGAGGAAGGTGGAGGGATGGGTGAAATAGGTGAAGGGGATTAAGAATACATTTATTGTGATAAGCTGAGTAATATTACTGAGTAATATATAGAATTGTTGAATCAC
Source organism: Neogale vison (assembly GCF_020171115.1). Lineage (NCBI taxonomy): Eukaryota > Metazoa > Chordata > Mammalia > Carnivora > Mustelidae > Neogale > Neogale vison. Next base: position 80,184,204 of record NC_058092.1, on the reverse strand, counting down.
TATATTATATACCTGAAACTAATATAACGCTAGGTTTATTATACTTCAATTAAAAAATATATTTTAAAAATTTAGTAAACATTTTATAATCTTAAATTTGAATTAAAAATATTAGTAGGAGGGCGCCTGGGTGGCTCTGTCATTGACCGTCTGCCTTTAGCTCAGGTCATGATCCCAGGGTCCTGGGATTGAACCCCACGTCGGGCTCCTGCTCGGCAGGAGGCCTGCTTCTCCCTCTTTGCTTGCTGCTCCTGTTACTTGTGCTTGCTCTCTCTCTCCATCAAATAAAAAATATATATATTAGTATGAACTGATGATACATTTTCTTATTTTGAAAACTCTATTTCCTAGTTCTGTTCCCTAAAAAGGCTCAGAAAAAAATGACCAATCAAATACAATGCATGCCCCTAGTGCAAGATCATAGTCTCTGAATAGTATTTCCCACGAAATGGAATCAGGGCTCCTCGGGGAAATGAGTGGTTCTGGTCAGAGACAGGAATACACGTGATGGGTCTGGAGCACCACATGTACCCGAAATTTCTGGGATCACGCCAAAAGGACTCAGAAGTCCACTTGTCAAAGCTTTCAGTGGTCACAAATGGGACAATTTAAACACGAATAAGAAAAACCAAAAAGGATTGAACACATGAATCATGTTGAAAATTCACAAGTTCATAAGGATAGGAAAATAATGCCATCGTTCACCTTTGGATGATGAAAAACCAACTCATTTTTTTGGAGAACAGTTGAGTAAAGAGAAAGAATTTACTTTTGCCACATAAGTTAAACTTCAAGGTAACCAAATAGTAGAAGAGGAGATGTTTCTTTTTACAAGAGTATCTAGAAGGAATGTCATCATTTTGCAAACCTTTAAAGAAATAATGGACAATGACAATCATACTAGTCTCCTAGGGTGGCACACTAGTACCACAAACTGGTACCACAAACTGGTGGCTTCAAACAGAAATCTCTTGGCTCCTAGTTCTGGAGAAGTCCAAAATCAAGGTGTTGGCAGTACCACCTTCCCTCTGAAGCTCTAGGAAGGGACCTTCTGTTCCTCTTTGAGCTTCTGGTGTTTTCTGGCAAACCTTGGCATTCCTTGGCTTGCAGATGCAACACTCCAATATCTGCCTCTCTGGTTACATGGTTGTCTTCTTAAGTCTGTTTGTGTTCAAGTGTTCCTCCTCACAAGGGCTGGATTAGGGTGGGCCTCGTTTTAGCCTGATTATATCCACAGGCATGGGGGTTAGTTCTCCAACATGTCTTTGAGGGGGATGCAATTCAAACAATAATAATCCTCAAGGGCAGTTAGTATCACAGAAAGACACAAGACATTATATATTATTGCCAAAGAATTAGACTCTAATCAGACAAGTCTAGATTTAACTACCAGTTTATAGGAAACTGAAAGGCAGAAGAGCATACTCAGAAATACCACAGGCATATAATCAGCAAAGTCTGGGATGTGGGAAATTCTGTAGGACAAATGACTTGGCTTCTTCAACAAATAGGTTGCAAGAAAAAACCAAGGAAGAGAAACTTGTAAATTAAAATGGACATAACAGGGGGCGCCTGGGTGGCTCAGCGGATTAAAGCCTCTGCCTTCAGCTCAGGTCATGGTCCCAGGGTCCTGGGATCGAGCCCCACATAGGGCTCTCTGCTCAGCGGGGAACCTGCTTCCTCCTCTCTCTCTCTGCTTGCCTCTCTGCCTACTTGTGATCTCTGTCTGTCAAATAAATAAGTAAAATCTTAAAAAAAAAAAATGGACATAACAGACATAGCAACCCAATACAATGTATAGACTTTGGAAATTTGAATACTTAATTGATATTTAATGATATAAAGGGTTTATTGATAATTTTTTAAAATTTTAAAAATTTTTTTAAAAGAACTGTTAATTTATTAGAACACATACCTTCAGCTAAGGTGACATGATGTTTAGAAGGTGGAAAAAAGATGGGGGTTGTTTAGGTATGAATCAGGATTAGCCATCTTATTTCATGAGACTTGGTGTAGGGTGCATGAGAGTTCATTGTACTGTCTTCTCTATCTGCTGAAATTTTCTAGTTTATAAAATTATCAAAATAAAAATCCAGTATGTTCAATAAGTGTTTCTCAATTTGGGGCAGTATCAGAATCTGTCTCCTGAAGACATCTCTCTGCCCCAGTCTCCCTGAGCTCTACTGTTCAATATACTTTTATGGGACGTGAGTTTCTCTTTTCAAAATCACCCACTGCAGTTTGATTGCTAATGGACAAATTTTGTTTGTCAGAAGCTCCTGGCCAGCTGAGAAAGATATTTTTCATTAGACAAGAAAGGAATTTTTAAAAACTTCTTTTATTATAAAACTACTTTTATTAGACCCCTGGGTAGCTCAGTCAGTTAAACTTCTGACTCTTGGTTTTGGCTCAGGTCATGATCTCAGGGTTGTGAGATCAAGCCTGGAGTCAGACTCTTTGCTGGATGTGGAGCTGGCTTAAGATTCTCTCTCCCACTCCTTCTGCCCATCCTCTCCCTCCCCCTTCCAAAAATTTAAAAAGAAAGAAGGAAGGAAGGAAGAAAGAATGAAAGGGAGGGAAGAAAATCCAAAAAGTGCCAAAAAAGTAAGATTACTCCTCCACCCCAATTCTTCTCCCCAGAGCCTCCATTGTTCCAAATTTCTTGTGAATCACTCTAGACATTTTTCTCAGCATAAACAAAAACACAATTTGGACCATATTGCAAATAATATCTGCAACTTGCTTTTTTGCCACCACCCAGCAGTATATCTTAGAAACCTTTTCACAGTAGCAAACCTAGATTCTTTTCTTTTGCATTCCGCTATATGGAAATACAGTAGGGCCCCCAGTTTCAGTTCCCTGGGGTCACCTGCCATCTGGAAGGAAGCAGATGATCCTTCTGACCTATGGCCCGAGGGTCACAGGTAGTGAACACTGCGTCACAATGCCTACAGCCTTCACCTCACTTCATTTTCTGAGGTGGGTGTTTATCATCTCACATCATCACCAGAAGAATCGTAAGACAGTACAATAAGGTATTTTGAGAGAGACCACATTCACATAACATTTTTAAAAGTAAGCTATATACACTATACACTCTATCGGTATAATTGTTCTATTTTATTATTAATAAATAATTATTACTTCATTATTAATCTCTTGCCGGGCCTAATTTATAGACTCTATCACAGGTACATATACCCATGTGGTATAAATCGGGTTTGGTACCAACCACGGTTTCCGGCATCCGCGGGAGGTCTGGGAACACGTGCCCGGCACACGGGAGTGGGAGGGGCCTACTGCTCCAGAATTTATTTCAGTCGCCATTTGGCCGGTAGGGTTCCTCAGTTATTTCCTCTTACAGATAACAGCGCAATGCACCTTCTTGTATACACATAGAAAAGGAACCTTGTCGAAAATCTCTCTGTCCTCGGGACGCCTGGGTGGCTCAGTTGGTTAAGCAGCTGCCTTCGGCCCAGGTCATGATCCCAGCGTCCTGGAATCGAGTCCCACATCGGGCTCCTTGCTCAGCAGGGAGCCTGCTTCTCCCTCTGCCTCTGCCTGCCTCTCTGTCTGCCTGTGCTCGCTCTCTCTCCCTCTCTCTCTGACAAATAAAATCTTAAAAAAAAAGAAAAAAGAAAGAAAGAAAGAAAATCTCTCTGTCCTAAAAACCAAAAACCAAAAAGCCCCAAACCCTCCTTCATTCTTCCGGTTCAGGACAGGAAGCGGCCTGCGGCGCGAAGCAATCACAGCAAACCGCCCAGACCTGACTGAGTAGCCTGCTGGTTCTCCAGCTACTGGGCAGCTAGAAGCTGTGCAGGAGGGCGCGGATTTGGCTCCTGAGGTGGGTGTGCAGCTGAGAGCGGACAGCCGAGGGCTGAGGGTGGCCGCGGCCCCTCCGAGCCAGCCGTGTGTGCTGCCCCAGGCGGGGACAGGGAAGCCGTCAGCATGGCGCCATCAGGTACGCTCCGCGGGCTTGGGAGGAGGCTGGGGCTGAGCGGTGTGCGGCGCCTCACATTCATCTGGATGCCGCGCTGACTCTGCCAGTGATGTTACAAGTTAAGGCACCAGAATGGTGTGGACCAGTAGCTGATGGTCAAGAGCAGCTCAGTGAGCATCTCTGTGAAAGTTGACGTGCTGGGTGGGTAAGCTGAGGAAGCTTTTATTTTAGTTTTTTCTTCTTTTCTTTATCCTTCTTTCCTTCCTTCCGTCCTTTATTTTTTTATTCTTTTAAAGATTTATTTATTTATTTGACAGAGAGAGAGATCACTAGTAGACAGAGAGGCAGACAGGGACAGAGAGGAAGGGAAGCAGGCTCCCTGCTGAGCAGAGAACCCGATGCGGGACTCGATCCCAGGACCCTGAGATCATGACCTGAGCCGAAGGCAGGGGCTTAACCCAGTGAGCCACCCAGGCACCCTCCTTCCGTCCTTTAAACATGGGTTGTGTTTAATCCTCAGGAAACCTCTGTCAGTGAGGCTTTTCTTTTCCACTGTGTGGGACCTCATGTGTGGGCATCTCTTGCCAGAAATCAGAATTTCCTGGCAAGTAAGAGAAGCAATTTGAGTAACCCAGACACAGACAAATACATCTCACTTCAACAGAGCTTTTCAGGTGTCACTGAAGATGTGTGAGAAACCAGATAGCCAGCTATAGAAAATTCTCTTGAAAAAAGTATTCTCTGGTCAATGGCTTTAGTGAAGCTCTTGCTGCCTGATCTCCTGAACTCGATAAGTTCAGGCCACCGCTTCACGGAGGAAAGTTTTGTTAGACCACAGGGAAAGGATTTGGGAGAGATCAAGGACTCGGCCCAGACTGTGTGGGGCTCTTCCAGCTTGGGGGCTCGGAGCAAAATGCACGGACTTGATCTGCTGCTTCTGAAAATGCTTGTGGTGCCTGGTATTTGAAAAGTAGGTGCAGGTTTGTTCGCATTGATCGTGTCCACCTGACGAGCATATTTTGGAATTGCTCCTCATTGCTTTCAGGTCCCTTTATGAAATGGGGCCAATGAACAGGTATTACTAGAGGAACGAGCATGTGCTTTTTTTGAAGGGATCAATAAAATCCGTGCTTGTCTGACAGGCTTGACTTTCCGTAATGGCATTTGGTTTAAGAACAGAAAGAGCCTTGCACTTGAGAAACTTGAGGTCGGGATTCAAGTGAGGGGATGGCTTATAGGGAAAGAATTGGGTCCTGGGAAGGGGTGGGGCTCCTGTGAGTTCACAGAGTGCATGCAGTATGAGCTGGTTGGAAGCAGAAGTCTGTTGTGTTTTTAGAAAGAAGGAAGGAAAGAAGGCATTGACATCAAGAGGAAAAGAGCTAATGGTGTGGCCTGCATGGTGGGGCATGGATAGACCTAGGACGCTGGTTAGTCTGGGCACTTGGCTCTGCATATAGTCTACTGCTCATATCTGGTACTGAGGGTCAGAGATGAGTGAGCAGGGCCCAGGGGAAACCAGTCACTGAAGAAATTCTGTCCAGAGACAGAAATGCATTAGATCCCAACTGAGAAGGACCCTGATTCTCTGGGCATTCATCTAGAGAAGTTTCTGTTTGCAGCTCCCTTCCCCGCCCCCACCCCCATGGGTGTCCTATTTCCCATCACCTGTCCAGTCTCCCTGAACAGCTTTTACGTCCTGAACTAGTTCAGTCCCATAGAGGAGCTTTTGTTAAGCATTCATTCGCTTGTAAGAGTTTTTTTCACCCTATGAAATTCTCTCAGCCTTCTGACATTGTCAAGTGCCTCAGTGATTGGCTTTGAACAACTGTGACCTTCAGCTGCCTCGGGACATGTAACGCCATCCCTGTTGATCCTAGATTCAAACCGGGGGATCCTTTCAGTCAGCAGGAGGAAATACTAGAATGGGATACGGGGTCCTCCCTTCCTGCCTCGGGGGGTCTGTAAACTGAGACCTGTTCTTCTGAGTAAGCTGCTTCTAGTCCATCTTGATTCCAGTTCCTCTTAACAGATCAATTTCCTGGAGACGCAGAGTAACAGGCTGCCTGGTGTAGGGGTCAGAAAACCCAGGCTCAGATTTCTGGCGTTCCTGCCACCACTGATTAACCACGTGTCCTTTGGCAAATCCTTCAGTAACTCCCCTTAAGTAAAAATGAAGGGGTTGAATCAAGATGCACACAGATTTTTAATAGCCCGAAAGAAAGAACCGAAATTGCCAAGATGGTAGAGGTAGATGCTGGGAGAGAGCCGACATTGCTATACGTATAGAGAATTTTTCAGTCATCCATGGCTATGAAACAGGAGTGAGCTGTGAATGCTGGTTAGCTTGTCATCCCAGGCCCATTGATAGGAGCTCAGTTTTCCATGTAAGGGAGGTTAGAGTCCTGCTGTGCTCTGCTTGAAAGGACTATGGTGTCTCCTGCCTCCAGTCCTGTCTGCATTCCGGGCTTCTCTCCAATCTACAATCAGAGTAATTATTCTTAAAATTTAAATTTGATTGTTTCGCTCTCCTGGCTTACTGGCCTTCAATAGCTCCCTTAACGCCCTCAGAATAGTCTCATACATCGGCCTTCATGATCTGGCCCCTGTTGATCTCTCAAACCTACTTCCGGTCCTCCACAACCTGGACTCTAGTAGTTCCCAGACCTGAGCTTCCTCCTTCCTCTAGAATGCAGTTTTGAACATGCACACACACTCATACAGCATGTGCATACACCCACACGAGTGTGCCCTGCCACCTGTCAGTGTCTCCATCCCCCCTGCCCCCATCTGTGCTGACCCCAACCATAGAGCAGCCACCTGCGGGCACTCCCTCCACCCTCCCATTCCAAGATGGCGCCTCAAGACAGGAATTGTGCTTTGCCTGTGCACACCCCACATGTACCATATTTCTGGTAGGCACTAGGGAAGAACCCGTGGAAGGCTAGGGGAACAAGTGCATTCGGAGAATAGGCACAAGGATGGTGTGGGCTGTGGAGGTAAGGTTGACTGCCAGGAGAAGAGAGCATCAGGGGTGGCCTGATAACCCACCTTTCTGTCAAGGGCTTCCATGGGCGTGTGGGACACAGTTTACTCTACCCTGTCCGGAGGGGAGAATTAGCCTCTGGCAGGAGGGACACAGACACAGTGTAGTCTTCGAAGCAGCTTTGGAGAATACTGTGGCATGCCAAGTGTGGATGCCTTTACAGAGAAGGGCTAGCTCCCTGGGGGCCTAGAGAGTTCCCTGGCCAAGAAGAGCCCCAGCACCATCCCAGGAGTATGATTAAAAGGATTCTTGGGTTGGGTGAGATGTTCATCCTGATAATACGAAAGGTCCTTCAGAGCATGGATTTGAAGACATGCATGGCTGTGGGGATGGCCATGGGACTAGATTGTCTGTGTGACCTCAGACAAGTAAGTAACTTCCTCTTTCCATGACTAACTTGGTTTCCTCATCTCTAAAGTAGACATAGAAGCAGAATTTAGCCTTGTAAAGATAGGCTGGAAATACAGTACACGGGTATATGAAGTACTCAAACACTGCCTAGTGTTGTTCATAGTGGGTGAGGGCAGGACCTGGGGACACAGAGTCTGCCTACAGAGTCTCCAGCTGATCTCTGAACAGCTCACAAGTTTCGCTTCCCCTGAAAGCGGGGCCTGGGTGGAAAGGGCAGGAGAGGACAACCGTTGACATAGAAGAGCAAAAGGAGGTGTGTGTGTACCAGAAGACATGGACATCTTGCCTTTGGGGGTCCTGAAACAGCTTGTTAATTCTCTTGAAACCTGAGGGCAGGATGGGGCAGTGGAGGGGGGGATGTTCCCACGCCTCCTGTCCTCCCTCCCTCCTCAATAATTCCCTGCTTATGGGTAGTCTCCCCACCAAGTGGAAGTTGGATGCATCGATGGTAAGCTTTTGAATCCGTAGTTTCTTTTCCTCAGAAGACAGGTTTCTTTTTCTGCAGTTTCTTGTTCTCTGAGTTCCGACCCTCTGATGTGCTTCCGACCCTCTGATTTACCAGGACACACAATGTTGTCCTATGTGTAGAGCACAGTCCACCTGATGCCTGGCTGAGGGAGGGGCATCAAGGTGGCAGCAAAAATACATTTGGCTCTGATCTTCCTCCTCAGAAAGTCCCCGGAAGTCCAAGACCACTGACGGCACAGCCCAGCTTTTGCCTGACAAAAGAGTCCAAGAGCCTTCCGCAGTGTTTAGCCACCATCCAAGTTTTCCTGAGGCTGGAGTCAGAGCCCTATTTGACTCTCTGCCTCTGGGTGGCCCGTGTCAGCCCCAACTGCCTCTGCCATTGCTGGAGCCACACTTCCTTTCTGGTAGTCTACACCTGTGACTAAGGTCAGGGCTCTTCTGTTAGATGACTGAAGGGGTTCTTGCTGTTTCAGCTCAGAATCTTCTTTGTCAAGGATTTGGGATGGATTCCCAGTGGACCAGCGCCAGGGACAGTTAACACTCACACACGCACACACACACCCCAGTATCTTGCCCAAAAGCCTTTGTCCTTTCTTTCTCATAAGCCCAGATAGTGTAATTCATCACTGTCTCGGATAAAGTCCAGCCTTCCCCAGGGCCCTCCCCAGGGAAGAGATGGGAGGCACGCTGCCTCTGCTTCTTTCTTGGTGTGGGAGTTTTATCTGACATCCTGCAGCTCAGCTGCATTCCGGACACTCTCATGAAATAACTCTTGGTGGCCCTCTAGGTGGGCAGGGCTCCTGAGGGGGCACCCTGCTGACAGGCACCCTTAATCCACAGATACACAATTGCTTCAGTCCTCCTGCACCATGGGATTTCTCCAAACCTGAGGGAGTGTGATTACAAGGAAAGAATTAGAATTTTCCTTTTCATAATTCACAAAGCAGAAGAAACTCTCAATGTTGATTTAGCCCATTCTGGCTCCTGGCAGAGTTAAACTCAAACGATAGTTTTTGCTTAGAAAGCAAGCAAGCAAGCAAGCAAAAACACCAACCCCCAGAGACTAAAATGCTAAAACACCCCCTTACAGGTTGTAGGGTTTTTTGGTTTTAAATTTTTTCTGGTTTCTGTTTTTGTTTGTGTGTCTGTTGGTTGGTTGGTTTTTTCTCTAATGGCCACACTGATTTGTGATGCCCCGTGAGCCTGTTGCCTGTGGCATCCTTGAGAAGAGTTGGAGGGAAGATGGTAGCCTGCTTTCAGTGTTGCCCATCACTGTAATTCTTTCTGCCTGGGTTCTTATCTACCTACCCATCGTCCTCTCTCTCTCTCCCCCATCTCTCCCTCCACCACACACACACATTAATACTCACTCACTCCTATACACCTATTTCATTTATTTGAAGCCATAATCACCTGTGTCCAGCTTGGCTCCTGGAAGTGCAGAGGGAGCACTGGGTACGCAACACCATAGACATATTTTCCCCAAGAGATGCTTATGCAGCGATCCAGACATTCTCATGCTCTGCCTTTTAATTAGTTTAGGGAGTTGTAACCTCACAGTGTGGGTGAGCTGGCCAGCTGCGCTTTTCGGGAAGTTACATGGTCTGCACTCCTCTGCCTCCTCCCCTGGTGTTACGAAATTATAGAGCCAGCTCTCTTTGCTTGTCTTGGAAGTGTGTGTGTTGCCCTTATCCCACAGAGCTCGGGATGCTCCAGGGCCTTTCTGAGCCAGTACTCAAGGCCCTTGGGGACCTGTGGTAACTCTCAGATCTCACATCTTGCAGCCTGCTGGCCATGACCAGGTCAGGAGAGGATGGCCTTTGAGCTAAAAGAGCTGGTTTTCATCTGTGGCTGTTCAGTCCCCGTGGGTGACCTACTATAACTGCCCTGGGAACCAGAGGAATGATTTTACGGCTTGAGGGGAACCTGCATCTCTTCCCTAAAGGGCCCCATTCTGGAGGCTGCCAGACACCTTATCCCCATGAAAGGAGAGGCCCCAAAGAGCCCTTCTGGCCTTCCTTCCTCTGAGGCTGCCCTATCTGAACATCCCCATGGGGGCTCTGGGATGGCGCATGGCTGAAAGCAAATCTGTCATAGCTGCTGACTTTTTAAACACAGTCCCCTCTTATTTTGTGCATGCGTTCTTCCTTGGGGTGACCAGATCACAATTTTGGCTCTAGTTTTAACTTCTCCACTTTATCAAAGTTTGGCACGTCTCTCTCTGTAAATAACATGGGGCGGGGTGTGGGGGCAGGCAATAGTGTTTTTCCTGGCATTCTCCCAGAGATACTTGTCCAACCCGGCTCAAAGTGGCCAGCACCTGTCTGATTTGCCCCTGTGGACTGTGTTAGTTTTGTACACCACACTTCTCAGCTAAAACCCATCAGGGTGCAATTTTCTTTCTTCACTTATCTCATCCTTTTGGCATGGATTCCACTACGGGTTGCCTCCTATCTGCATACCTGCTTTTTTGGCAGCCTTCCACATCCCTCCTGCCTCCCTCAGTCTGTTGGGCAGGGCCTCGCCAGCCTCTCTTCTTGGCACTTGGCTTCTCCCTGAGGGTTTCTCTCTGCAAATAAGATCATTAATCACTGCCCTGGCCACTGACTCTGATATTATGGCCTTATAGGAAGTGACTTGCTCACCACCTAGTCCTACCAGGCATGGAGATGGTCACTGAGCATGTCTCAGCCAACCCTAAAAGGCCTGAGCCCCTCAACGTCCCTGTCCCCAGACTAAGAGCGCAAAAGGGCTCGGGACTCCTTGACAGGTGGTGTTTTCCATACTTTGAAACAGGTACTTTTGTAACCTCTAATTTCGAGAGATCTGCCTAATTGAAATGTTGAATTGGATGTTATGTATTTTTTCAAACTAGTGGAGTAAATCAAACTTTCTGTAGATCTTTTGCATTTAATTTCTTTAAGGAGTAGCACATTCACATGGTTCAAATCCCCCAAAGTAGCAACCCTCATACACAAAAATTCTTTCTTCCGGCCTCGTGCTTCTGCCCAGTTTCCACCCTGAGTGCTTGATTTCTTGTAGATCTTAGTTCTTGTTGGTTCTGGATAATCTTGAACCAGATTGGTAATCATTCAACTGCTGTGATGTGGCTATTTAATGATGTGGCTAGTTAAATAGAAAAGGAGGCCTCTTTCACTCTGTCACCCATTTGCCATTTAGGATTGAGTACCCGCCCCTCCCTAGCTGCATAGCTATATGAATTCTGTCCTAAGGTCTTTCTCTTTCTCTATCTCTACAACCTAGCCTTTGTAGGACTATGAATTCTTATCTCCGCCATCTTTGTCTAAGCATCTTTGTTTCAGTGCCTCAAAGCTTAAAGCAGATTCCATGACTTGGGAGCTTAGTGACTTGGCCCCCAGTTAATCAGATAAGCACTAGAGAAATTCCCTGGAAATCTCCAACAGAGAGACATGAAAGATCCAGCACAATTGGTTTATCATGACAGGATTCCAGCTGACACCATCCAAAGGAATAAGACCCTGCGGTTACCTAAATAACCTGAAGGGGGCTTTGAGAAGGAGGGGAGCCCCAAGGGAAGTGTCAGGGGGTGGGGGGGGGCGGATGTGCTTGGCCGCCCGGCCGCCCAGCCGCCCATCAGGGTGTGCTCCAAAGCCTGGGCTGGGCTGCCATAGGCAGAGGTCAGCGGACCAGGCAGCAGAAGTGGCCAACATTCCTACAGTCAGAAAGAGAGTGCTGATAAACCTTCAGAGAGTTAGGGCCGCCCACTTCCTGGCACACTCATGTCTGGGTGTGGCTGGAAGGGCCGCCCTGTCATTATCGGGACCATCTCTGACACAGCCCAGGGCAGTCCCTCCCTCCCATGCACACACCCTCTTAGTGCCACCTAATACATTTGTCCCAGCTTGTCACTTCTCTGAAGTGCTTATAAGTCACTGCCTGGTGTGGTTCCACATGGTTCTGCATTGGTCGGGGGGCAAGTTTGATGGCTCGGTTGTGAAGCCAGGGCCGCCTCTGGGTAATATTCTCTGTGTCTGCCCCACTGCCCCACAGATCTCTGACCCGGTGCTTTTTTCAAGGATGCTGCCTGGTGATCACAGACGTGGTCCCAGGTACCACAAGATTCAGAATGACCAAGAACAGGGAAGATTGCTGGGGCCTCATGGAAGCATTAACTTTCATTCACGAACCTGTAAAAACTGGCATTCTTAAATGGTGTATAGGGTTTACACCATATCATATTAAATATTTAATAAGGAAATGTCACTCCCAAGCCATGCTCAGTGGAAGTGGATTATTTCCCTTTGCATCTGGGACACATGAAGGGAACGCAAGTACTTGACTTGGGTTAAATTACCTGGTCTCTAATTAGGAGCTGGGACGAGGCAGCAGGGATCCCTTCCCTAAGGACTTGCTCTTGGGGTGTCCATTCTAGCTCGTGCCTGACGTTAGGGAGATTGACCAGCCTCTGAGCAGGACCACCCTGGAGCTGCCCAGTTTATGGGTGAGTCCCTCGGAGACAGGAGATACAACAACACAAGTGGGCTGCCGCGGGAAGGACACTGCAGGGGTGGGGAGCGGTCCCAGAGGTTGGGACTGTAGAAGAAAGACCCGGTCTGTGGATAAAGAGGATGGATGAGGCCTGAAAGGTGCTGAGTGGGAGGTGCCTGGGGCATGTCGGAGTGGAGGGCCAACAGCATCCATATTTGGAAATCATCCCGTCAGGAAACAAGACATGGGAGCGTGGTGGTATGGGTGGATTGAGAAGAAGAAAGGCTAGGGATGAGCCCCAGGTAGCTGTTCATAAGTAAGAGGCCAGGACTTCTATGGGTAGGGTGTAGCTAGAGTAGTAGTGATGCTCTGGGGCTTGCACCTATGTCTGAGGAGTGAAGACATAACTGCAGCAGGTTGGGTGTTCTGGGTGGAGGGCAGGGGCTGTGGGAGTGATGCAGGGGACAAATGCCTGCTGAAGCGTGGTCAGCAGCCTTCATAGCCTTGTCAGTGTTCTCAGCCCTGCCCTCAGACTGCCAGCGGTGGGTGGTGAGCAGGAGGAAATGAATGTGGACTTCCAGTGAAACTTTCCAGATCTACATGTGAACCATAGGTCAGTGATCGGGGGATGGGTGGTGTGTGGTCCAGGGAACCATCCTTGGTGGGCAGAGTCACGGTGGGCATTAGAGATGGGTAGAGTATGTGGTGTGCCTCAGTCCGGGGCTACTCCTGCGAGCTTGTTGTGCCCATCTCTCCCCAGCTCTGCATTCAGGGATGCCATTTTCACATCCCAAAATGGGCCATGGTGGGAGGACTGACACTACAGATACTGAAGGGCAGATGTGTCATCAGTGCTGACCCTTTAGCAGCACACAACTGGGGGCTAGAGAAGTAAAGGGTGCCCACCAACAAGTGGAAAGGGGTGAGTTTAAAATGAGGGGCCAGGAGTGCTGAGGAGTTTGGACTTTATCCAGAGAGCTGTGGAGAGCCATCAGGAAGCAGTGTAATTACAGTGCATTGCTTGAGGGGGTGGTGTTCATAACCCTGTTTGCTTGGGTTGGCAGGCTGGCTCTACCGCTTACTGGTTGTGTGCCACTCACTGGATCTTGGGCAGGTTACTTACCCTCTCTGGGCATGGTTTCCTCTTCTGTGAAATGGGAGAAATAATATCTGCTTCGTAGAGTTACTGTGAGCTTTACACAAGTTCTCCAGGTAGAGCACTTAGAACAGAGCTTGGCACACAGGGAGCATTCAGTAAGTGTCAGCTATTATAGAAACATATGGACCAGTATGGACCAGATGATTGTATCTGTCTTTTGTATCTGTGTTTTGGAACAAACACTTCAGTGTGGAGAACAGATTGGAAGAGGCAAAACAAAAGGCAGGAAGAGCAGGAAAGGAGCTGCCATTAGACCAGGCAGGGGTGGTGGGAGTCTGAAAAGGTCGAGGGAAGATAAGACGTTTGGGGCCACACAAGTGAGACAGTAACGTGATGCAGAAGGTGAAGAGAGAGGAAGGGAAGTTGAGTTGGAGAAAGGGGTGGATGTCAGGCTGGGCTCTGAGGGGGTTTCTCAGCAGAGAAGAGGGAGGAGGACCTGATGGGTGGAAGCAGTGTGAGAACAGACCCAGGGTTTTTCAGAGACTGTTGGCATTCATGGGTTTTCCATAAATATTTGTCATTTGATTTTTAAAATTTTAATTGATGCAGCTGGAATGAAAACTGAAGAAAATGCAGTAGGCTTGGAAAGAACAAATTACCTGTAAGGTTCCTGTGGCACTCTGCACCTCTAGTCACTTGTACCAGTCACTTGCACCTTTAGTGACTGCACCAGAAGTCACTCGGTGAAAGGCCCAGGCACCATCCCTGACCTGCTCAGCATGCAGCTTTCTAGCCAAGAGCTGCTTGCCCCTCATGGGTGCCCATGTGGGGGTGGGGCTTAGGCATGAGCCAAGCACTGGAGAGTTAAACCTCATGGTCTTTCACAAGGGGGAGAGAGCTCTCTTCTGTCTACATTGCACCCAGCTTTTGGGGCCTTCCTGTTGTCACGGTGGCTCTTTGTTGGTGACAAAGTCTCTTTCAAGCAGTAGGGCAATATTTCACCCTTGCCACACTTTGAATGCTGTTGCCAGGGACTAGTTTAACTGTGTCACAGGCTTCATGTTGCATCAGCCTGTCCTCTTGTGAGATTAGTTTGGGGGACAAATGACAAACTGGTATTAGAGCCAATTCTGCAGAGTTGCGTAGGGGATAGAGAATGGGGTGTGCTCTCAACTGGGGCATGCAGGCCCAGAAGCTTCCACAGTTCACCTGCCCCAGCCAACCACTCTCCTACTGGTGGGGAGACGGGTTGGCAGTGGCAAAGGGCAGGATTTTTCTCCCTTTCTGTTCTCACACAGCCTCTCCTCAGCCACCATCCTCTGTCTCTCTGCCAAATGAGATGGAAAAATAAAGATGTGGCAAAGGTGCCAAGTGGGTGAACAGAAAGGAGGAGCCAAATTGGGCCAGATTAAGTGACTTGGTGAATTCAGCTTATTTGGAGGAAGAAGAGAAATACATTTAAGAAAGATAAAAAGATAGATAGAGGGGTGCCTGGATGGCTCAGTCATTTGGGCGTCTGACTCTTGGTTTTGACTCAGGTCATGATCTCAGGGTGATGGAATGGAGCCCTCTGCTGGGCTCTGTGCTCAGCAGGGAGTCCGCTTTAGATTCTCTCTCCCTCTGCCCTTCCCTCGACTCATGTGCTCACTCTCTCTTTATTAAATAAATAAATAAATAAAAATATATCTTGGGGGAAAAAAAAAAGATAAGCAGACATTGCTCCTGGCTTTGGTCAGTATTTCTCAAAACATTTCTTAGATGTTCTCCTCCCAGGGTCCCTGTAAGTCTGTCATGCTTTAAAAGTGACATACGTCAGGAAGCTTAAAGCAGAATTGGGTACAATAACTTTTGGGAATCTAGTGAAGTGGTGTAGATCCATTGATTGATGATTGGTTGAGTGATGATTTATTTATTTATTTTAGAGAGAAAGAGAGCAAGGCAGAGGGAAACGGAGAGAGAATCCCAAGCAGACTCCACCCTGAGCACAGAGCTCCACTTGGACCTCGATCCCACAGCCCTGAGATTAGAACCTGAGCCAAATCAAGAGTTGGTACTTAACTGAGCTGCCCACAGTGGTGTAGATTTAGACCATCCTAGAACTAGCTCCCAATTAGGGACTCTCTCAGTCGAATTATTTGGCTGTGTTGGACTCTCCACTTGAGTAAGGCAGGTCATCCTCCCCAAGATGGCAGCCTGTTCATCTTCTGCAGGCCAGGCCTGCCCAGCAGCAACCAGCTGATGCTTGTTCTTTTTCCAGCCACTTGTGGGGCTCCCGGGAAACTTTGATCTACTCCCCTAGCTTCATCTGCTGACAGGTCAGGTCAAGGGGTTGACCTGAAACAGTGGGAACTAGAGGCCACCGCTTCATTCTCCTCTTTTTCTGGTCCCTGGCAGAAAAGTGCTGCCCAGATTTCTCTTCAGAACAGAGGCACTCATCCTCCTGACTGCCAGGAGTGTCATCCATTGAGGGCGGCAGCTGAGACCCTGCCTAGACATTGCCCTTAGCCAAAGGGCCCTGCCTTGCCCGAGGTTATACCCCCCAGGCCAGGGATAACTATATCCAGTGACTGGATGATGCAGGGGCTCCAGGCTCTGGGTCTTTCTCCTCCATTTGGGATCTTTCTGAAGGGCCCACCCAGCTTCAGAGCTGCCTTTGGGGTCAGCTGAGGCCTCTGTTACAACTGGACTGAACCTATTTGAGCCTTCTTCCCTCACTCCCCCTACCATACTGATTTTCTGACCTGGGAGCTGAGCTGAGCTGAAACCATAGCCCACCACTGTATATGCCTCATTTCCTCATGCCCCTCCCTGTACAGCTCAACATCTCTTCCTCTCCTTTTCCAGGAGACCCATCCAGATTTGCCTAGAGTGCAGATTTTCTAAGGCCAGGCAGCCCTACATTTGAGGCTAACTTTTACATAGAGCCTGGCATGGCAGCCCTGGGAATGCAGGGCAAGAGTTACAGATGCCATGGGACTCTCTGAGTGTTGTTCGTGCCAAAGATGATTCCAGTCCTTTCCAGAAGCTGCAGCTGGGCATTCCCTGGGGTGTGCTTCATGGAGGAGGGTCAGTGGGCACAGACACACTTCTATCCAAATGATTTATTACCTCTGAGGAACCAACCTAGGCCTCTTCAGTTTCTGTTAAATGTTTTTGTTTAAAAATAAAACGTACATTAAAACATATATTTTAGAATACTTTCAGTTCAAGTTGGAAAGTAAGCATAAGATACTAATCTGCTTCGTCAGCTATTTTACCAAACCTAGGAGCTCCCAGGCAGTAGGAAAAGGAAAATGCAAGGTTTACAATAACGTGTATAATATGAAGTAAATGACCGCTCTCCAGGTTGGCCAGGGGACTGGTTCAAGCATATAGGGAAGGAAGGCTCTGTCCTAGTTGGAGGACTGGTATTGCAGAGATAGAAGGGAGAATGTTGAGAGTGGGTTCTCCAAGAATAACCCTTGGATGACCTGGGCCAGATATTGTTTTCTGGAAGAGTGGAAACTCATGCTAGTAAGGACACTAACACACAGGGTGGGAAAAATCCCCAATTCTGGAAACTGGATGCAGTTAAAAATCCCCTTCATTTGGTTCTTTAATGTTACACGTAGCTGTAAAATTCTGATCGTTAATCCTTTGCATTCTGTCTGTGCCGTTGATGGTTCTCCACCACCCACACAAGTTATCAGAGGCTCTAGATAGGAGAGCCACCGTGACAAGGGACATATTCTCCCCTTGCTTATTTGTCAAGGGCAGTGAACTTCAGCTGCAGGCTGGCTCCTGCTTGTGGGGGTTCCCGCTCTGTTTGGTCTGAGCCCTGGAGTCAATATGACTCCAGATAACCCTGATATGGAATATGAAACAAAAAATTAAAATGATACAAAAGCCCTTATCATCAGATGTCATCTTGGATAATTGTACATGATGAAATATTTCCTCCTTTCCGAGCATGCATACATGCCCTCACGTGCCCATTCACACATACACACTTTCGCTCCATACATCTTTATATATTTATAAATTTCTTACTCTTCATCCACATAATGGGGATAAAAGTCTGGCTCAGCTTGGCCTCTGAGATGTATTGTGGGCCCAGAAAGGTGAAGTTCTATAAACATGGAAGGCATCTCCACCAATAACCATGAGTCCGTCATTTGTTTTCTGATTACTCTGCATCTTGCCCTTCGTGTTCAGAGAACAAAGGAAGGCTGAGCTTTAGAGCTGGTTTCTCAATGATCCCTGTGTTGACAAGACCCAAGCTGAAGGCCTACAGGAGGACAAGGGCATGTTTTTCCCGGAAGGCTGACTGAGCACTTCTCCAAATGTTTGCAAGTACAGGGCAAAATTCCATGCAGCCTTCAAACCTTGAGCCAAGACTCAGCATTAACAAAGCCAAAAGTTTCATTTCTTTGACTGTGGGAGTGCTGCAGTCAGCCTCTAAATGGCCATTCAGTTTGAAGTTCAATAAGCACTTTGATTGAGAAACACTTTGACTGAGGGGTGAAAAGTCCTTGGCTTTAAATGGCCCATGATGAGCAGTTCCCATGTCATGGTATAGGCCCCACATTCTCCCCTGCTGAAGGTGACTCCCTGGGTGGAACACCTCAGTCACAGAGTGGATGCCGGATCTAGGGTAGGGGCGTGTGTGTACTTGTGTGTGTAGGAAGGGGCAAAACTGTGGGAGAGTTTTTTATTCCTTCTCTGCAAAATCTTCTGGGACTTAAGTCATAGTAAAGTCCCCTTAAGTCCGCATGCAGAAGAGCCCAAATGCCACCCCCCCAGTAGCAGGTGAGCATGTCAGCTGGCAGGGGTCTGGCCTTCCAGGAGCAGGAAGTAAGCCTTGTAGGCTCTCAGGCTCTTGGACCTGTGATTTGAATGGCTTGTTAAAGCTCTAAAGGGGAAGTACTCTCCCCTCCCCTCTGCCATGTCTGGAATAGTTGTAAATGTGCAGGTATGGGGGGAGGTGTATGTGTCCCTAAGGCGGAGGAAATTCTACGGGAGGGCTGCCTCACCAGATGAAACCAAGAAGATAGGCCAGGCAGAGAGAGGTTGATGTATCCCCACTATGGAGAAACAGGCCTCCAGGAGCTGGTAAAACCTCCAACTGACACTATGAAATCAGCAGCTGTTCATTGTAGATGTTTTAGCAAAGACATAGCTGCACCTCCGTTCCTCACGCACCTGAGGCTGGGGGTAATGTAACTGGGGTAAATACGTGAAACACAGTACGGAAATAGATCTGGGTTTGAATCTCAGCTGTCACTCAACTGCCATGGACTTGGAGCAAGACCTCACCAAGATTATTTCTTCATGTATAGATGGGGATAACACCTACTTCAGAGTATCTTCAACTTGAACTGACCAGAGCCAATGGACATGAAAATGTTCTGTAAGTTTAAAGCACTATGGAAATAAACAGCATCATTCTTACTGAAGAGATTGACTTAGCACAGTTTACCACCTGGCTGGTCAGGAGTCACCTGTAAGAGATCAGCTAGAGAGGTGGTGGTCATAGTAACAAATCACCACAGCCACAACCAGTACACTAACTAGTCTTTTCCTAAACAAACCACAAGTGAACAAAATCTTGCCGGAGTCAGAAGATAACCATTTCTTTTGCTTTGACCACTTCTGAATCTATGGCTAGTGGTCCATTCTCTATGGGAAAGGATAGAGGAGGCTAGTTTGTTGGTTGTGCAGAGTGTGTAGCAGGCCCACAACCTGCCATCATTGGACTCAGGGCAGTTCTCAGCCTTTCCCCTCGAGACATAAAACAGATGACACTCGCAAGTGTGACATTCACCATTTTGCCCCTTTCCAGGGTTTTTTCCTTTTGAGACAAGTGAAGGTAACAATCTTGCATCTATAACTACAGCTCCGCTCTTCATTCAAATCTTTGGCACTTCCAGGGCGCCTGGGTGGCTCAGTGGGTTAATGCCTCTGCCTTCGGCTCAGGTCATGATCCCAGGGTCCTGGGATCGAGCCCCACATCGGGCTCTCTGCTCAGCAGGGAGCCTGCTTCCTCCTTTCTCTCTCTGCCTGCCTCTCTGCCTACTTGTCATCTCTGTCTGTCAAATAAATAAATAAAATCTTTAAAAAAAAAAAATCTTTGGTACTTCCTATGATCAATAACGAAATACCTGTGATATCAGCTAACTGGTATACCTAGATGTCAACTGAGGACCAATGTCCTCATCCATGAGTGAGGGCAGGAATTTGTCGTATGTGTCTCACTTAGTATTGCCAACGTCCGACACACGGTAGATGCTCGAGGCTGACTTGAGTAGGAGAAAACCTCCCAGCTCTCCACACACGAGCTCTGGGGCCATTCTGCATTCCAAGGTGCTAGCTGATTGGGCATGGCCTTTTTTAGGAGCGCGGCAGTCATGTGACCTCTACAGGGGATTTCTCTGCTAGGACAAATGAGCCAGCTCCCTTCACACTCCGTGGGACTGACTGTTTGAAGTGGAAAAGTGAGTGCCTACCTTCTTTCATGTCTGCCTTTGAAGAGAGGGTGGCCTCTTGGCATCGAGAGGTGCCTGAGGTTTGTGCTTGGGGAGGGCTGACCCAACTGAGCATGCAGGGGGTAGTGTTCTGAGAATACCTGTGAAAAGCCAGAGTAGATCTTTAAACACAGGGCAAAGAGGTGCATTCTGGGTGCTGTTCCTAAAGACATTCAAAGACAAATGTTTTCCCCTAGGGCCTTTGGGCGGATCTGCAGATTCAAGGAATCTGTGGGTATCGAGGCCAAAGCTGGTGTGGGTTTTCCCTTCTTGCTGGGGAAGGCCTGCCAGAGCAGCCGCCCGAGCCACACACCCTTGTGTGGGAGCAGTCTGGAGGCTGACGGCCAGAAGAGCTGGCACCAATGTGTGGAGAACCCTCTAGATAATTTGTCTCAAGTGTGCTAATGGCTCAGGGGGCCAAGAGCAAATGGGTCACACAGCATGTTTTTAAGATTAGGATGTGTGAACAGGTTGCTCTGTAAATTGTTATTTTCTCTCAGCAGCTCAGAAAAACTAGATCTGATGGGCTTGGCTTATAAGGCAAAACACACACACACACACACACACACACACACAGAGGTAAGGCTACAAGGCTGTTTCAGCATTAAGGATAGGCATTATGGCTGCCAGCAAAATGCTAGAAACCTCCCTGCCAGGCCAGTCTGAAAGTTGACCAAGTTAAAAAGATAAAGAAGTTTTAAAGAAGTTTTATTCCATCTCTTGAAAGAAGGGGGTTGTAGGTGACAAAGGGGAATAGAGAGGAACTAGAGGAACCAAAGAGATGGGGCATAAGGGGAAGACTCTTGTGGTGGAAGTCCAAAGGTTTGCCTTGACAGTGTGGCTGCCACCCACCACGCGGGAAGACCCGGCCAGAGCTCAGTGGTAGGCTTTGCAGTCAGGCCAGACCTGAGTGTCTGGCCTGGCCCCAGCACCTAGTCCCTGTGGAGCTCAGCTAAATCATTAGCCTCTCTGATCATCTGTTTCCTTGTGGTGAGATGGGAAACTCATTACTTCCTCACCCGGTTCTGGTCAGGATGAAGTAAGGGAAACGTGGACCATGCTTGCCAATGTACGTGGCCCAGAGTCTTTACTGCTTGGTGGTGTTCCTGTGGTTGTTGTGATTATTGTTACCTGGGATGGTGGTTCATTTTACCATTGCTGTGTAACAAATAGCACAGATTTAGTTGCAAAACAGAACCAACCATTTTATTACACTTATGGATTCTCTGGGTCAGGGATTTTGAAAGGGCACGACAAGGAGGGCTCATTCCTATTGCATGATGTCTGGAACATCAACTGGGAAGGTTTGAAATCTAGGGTGTCTCTAGACTGAAGGCAGATCTAGGCTGAAGGCTAGAATCATCTGAAGGCTCACTCCGTCACATGTCTGGTGCCTGACCTAGGACGGACTTGAAGATTGGGACTGCCAATATATGGCTCCCCTCTGGCATGATGGTCTCAGGATAGTTGGACTTGTAATATGGCACCCAGCTTCTCCTTGGGTGAGTGTCTCAGGAGAACCAGGTGGAAGCTGAGTTGCCTTTTCTGACCGGGCCTCAGAAGCAGGCTATATTCTGTTGGTTACAAGCAAGCCTCTAAGGTTGCCTGTCTATATTCAGAAGGAGGGGATTTATGGATGGGAAGAGTATTGAAGAATACGTAGACATGATTGAAAACCAACAAAATGACAGTAGAAAAGAAAAAAGCATGCCTCATGTGTATAGTTCAAAAAACCCCACTCACTTGGGGGTGCTCGGGTGGCTCCATCAGTTACATGTCTGACTTTTGATTTCATGATCTCATGGATTGTGGGATTGAGCCCCTCGTCAGTATCCACACTCAGAGGGCAGTTTGCCTGAAGATGCTCTCCCTCTGCCCCTCCCCCCACTGATGCACTCATGTGCTCACTCTCTCAAAATAAATAAATAAATCTTAAAAACAAACACCCCACTCACTTAAACCTCTCAGAACTTCTAAGGCTGGCAAGTACTATGACTCCATTTTGCAGATAATAGGCTCAGAGAGGCCAGTCATTTATTATTTTATGAAATGCTCTTTCTGGTCCCTTTCAGCTCTACAATGTGGTTTTCTGTTCCTTACGGAGGGAGGAATCCTGAAAAGTTGGCTTTAATAAAGGAAGGAGTTTGACCAGACCTCTATTTGCTATTGCAACAATTTCTGTGACTTCCTGGGGCAAACTGAATTGCTTCCACTTAACCCACACCTGGCTTCCGAAAGCAGCTAATTTTAGATTTCTTGTTTCAGTGCCAAGCGTCAAAGGAGAGTTGAAAGAAAAATCTTTGCTCAATTGGAGTACAAATTCTTTCAATTGAGACCAGTTCTGGTGTCTCATCTTAAGATAAGCAAACCCCATTTATTACGTATCTTTTAAGCTGAAACATTCTAACCAAAGCAGAAGCAAAAAATCAAGATCACCTTTAAACAGATGACTCACTGAACAAGTAAATACCAAAAACGAAGATTTTCATGAGTATAAAATTAGTCCATTTGTGCAGGTGCAGTTTACTTTGCTCAATACTCGTGGTCCTGATTTGGTGAGTGAAAATTAAACATTTTTGCGTGGTCTATTTTAATTGACTTAGGAGTTTCATAAGAATGAAGCATGTCCAGGTAAAAGACTCTTGTGAAAATGTACTTCCTAATTTCATTCTTATAAATTTGGGTTTCTAGAAATTGGATTTTCTTAAAGTGTGGCCAACCTATATCATGTGGTTTCCAAGTCACTGTTAAGGAATCTGATGTTTAGAAATTTTTGGTTTTCTATTATTGAAATGTCCATCCCAGGACCCTGGGATCATGACCTGAGCCGAAAGCAGAGGCTTTAACCCACTGAGCCACCCAGGCGCCCCATGATAAGGGTACTCTTAATCTCCTTCACCTATTTCACCCATTTCTCCTTCCACCCCCACCCCGCCTCCTGCCCAAACTCCCCTCTGGTAACCACCTGTCTGTTCTCTATAGTTAAAAGTCTACTTTTTGGGTTTGTGTGTCTCCCTCTTTTTTCCCTTTGTTCTTTTGTTTTGGTTCTTAAATTCCACATATAAGTGAAACCGTATGGTATTTGTCCTTGACTGATTTATTTCACTTAGACTTATGTCCTTGAGATCCAACCATGTTATTGTGAATGGCAAGATTTCATTCCTTTTATGGCTGAGTCATACTCCATTGTATGTTTATGATCCGCATCTTCTGTATGCATTCAGCTATCGATGACATTGGGGCTGCTTCCACAATTTGACTATTGTAAATAATGTTGCAATAAACATAGGTGTGTGTATATCTTTTCCAATTAGTGTTTTCCTATTCTTTGGATAAATACCCAGCAGTGACATTACTGAATAGTATGGTGTTTCTATTTTTAATTTGTTGAGGAACCTCCATACTGTTTTCCAAAGTGGCTGCACTAGTTAACATTCTTACCAATAGTGTACAAGGGTTACTTTTTCTCCACATTCTTGCCAATACCTGTTGTTTCTAGTGTTGCTGATGTTAGCTATTCTGACAGGTATGAGGTGATATCTCATTATGGTTTCAGTTTGCATTTCCTTGATAATAAGTGATGCTGAGCATCTTCTCATATGTCTGTTGGTTATCTGGATGTCTTCTTTGGAGAAATGTCTGTTCATGTCTTCTGCCCATTTTTTAAATTGGGTTATTTGTTTTTTTGGTGTTAAGCTATAGAATTTCTTTATATATTTTAGATACTAACCCTTTATAGGATGCATCATTTGTAATATCTTCTCCCATTCAGTAGATTGTCTTTTAGTTTTGTTGGTCATTTCCTTTGCTGTGCAGAAGCTTTTCATTTTGATGTAGTCCCAGTAGTGTATTTTTGCTTTTGTTTCCCTTGCTTCAGGAGACATATCTAGAAGGATATTGCTATGATCAACGATAGAGACATTTCTGCCTGTGTTCTCTTCAAGGATTTTTATGATTTCCAGTCTCACATTTAGGGGTCTTTTTGACCTTATTTTTAT
This sequence comes from Neogale vison, assembly GCF_020171115.1. Classification (NCBI taxonomy): domain Eukaryota; kingdom Metazoa; phylum Chordata; class Mammalia; order Carnivora; family Mustelidae; genus Neogale; species Neogale vison. Next base: position 80,160,272 of record NC_058092.1, on the reverse strand, counting down.
GTATGGTGCAAGAAAGTGGTCCAGTATCATTCTTTTGCATGTCGTCATCCAGTTTTCCAAACACTTTTTGCATATTCTTAAGGCACAGCCATTTTAAGAATAATGAATATGGTATGTTAAATAATGGCTCCCAAAGATCTCTGGAACCTGTTGGGTTACCTTATAAGGAAAGGGTCTTTGTGGATATGATTAAGGATTGTGAGATGGGTACATTATCCTGTATTATCTGAAAGGGCCTTAAATGCAATCACAAGTGTCTATATTAGAGGCAGGGGGAGATTTGACACAGACAGAAGAGGAAAAGGCAGTATGACCACAGGGACACAGGGATTCGAGTGGTATAACCACAAGCCAAGGAATGCTGGCAATCACCAGAAGCAGGAAGAGACAAGGAACAGATTCTCCCAGAAAGAACATGGCCCTGCCAACACCTTGATTTCAGATCGTGAAACCGATCTCAGACTTCCGGCCTCCAGAATATGAGAGAATACATTTGTGTTGCTTTCAGCTACGAGGTCTATGGCAGTTTGTTAGAACAGCCACAGGAAAACCCGTGCAATGGAAACTATACCACTGGGAAGACAGATTCCCCTGGAGAAAAGGTGTGATGTGGGAAGAAGGCATGAAGAGATGAGGAAGTGTCTTGAGGTTGAGGCACAGGGAGGGATCACTGGACTGGGAACTGATTGGGGTGAGGAGGGCAGGTGGTGGTGGCTGGAGCTGGCTCCTTGTGCTACTTCCTGTGAGTCACTATGCACGTCTCTTCCCAGCTCTACGATTAGCGCCATCAGGTGGGCAGGCTGCTGTCAGCAAGGATGGGAGTATTTACACCATGGGAAAATGGACGACATGACAAAACAGGGCTTTTCTCCCAAAGAGCCAGTTATTCGATATTTGCCACTGAGTGAAGGGGAAAGGAGAAATGGAAGGTGGGTGAGGTTTAGAAGCTAGGACTGAGAAGGCTAGCATTGCTGTTTGCTTTCCCTGCTCCTTGCATAAATACTTACGTGCCGTTGTTATTCATGGGAACATGGGGAAGGTCATCTAATTTAGAGACATGAATTCAGTGTGGGGTTGGAATTTTCTCCTTATATTTACTGCATTTATATTTACATCCTCTTCTATGTCACATAGTGGGCCAGACACAAGGGTACAGTAATGCTTTAAGACACAGACCCAGAATCCTGGAGTTTGCAGTTGAGTGGGGAAGTCAGAAGTACAGTTGAGTTGGGTTAGCCAACTTTGAGCGTACCTCAAAGACAATGTACAGGAAATGTAGGGGCAAGGTGGGATATTTCAAAGGAGACAACCTTTCCACAGTCTGAAAGAAGAGTACAATTTGCCAGACATGGAAACCATGAGGTGAGGGGGAATTATAACTAGCACGGCTTGTAGTGACCCAATGAAGAGAGAAGTGAACAACAGTGGGGTGTAAATGAGGGGTTGAGAGTGGTGGTGATCCAAGGAGCTACTCTTCCCCATACAGAAGAGCCAAAAATTAAAGACAGGAGGTCATTGAGTGTGGCCAACTCCAGGTCAGCCTAGAATGGCATTGATAGTCAAGGCCTCTGGTCCAAGGAATGGAGTTGGGCACAGCACCAAAGGGCTGTAGGAGGAGGCAGTTTTCAGAGATGGGTGGAAGACAGAGTTAGAAATGGAGGTAAGCCAGGTGGAGGAAAGGAGGGGAAGTTAGGATGCCACCCTCTGTGAGCAGAGAGGAAAGATGGAGGTGGGAGCTGGCCATTAAGGGTGAGGAGGGGGACAGGAAGGGAATTCAGGAGATGGTGCAGAAAACCCAGGCAAGTAGGCCAGCCTAACACAGTGGGAGTTCAGCTGGCCCTGTGCTCCATGAGGATGGTCCACTCTTCCTCCCTGGCACCTAGCACGGTAGCTAACATTGAGTGGTCATATGTGCTGGAGAAATAAATGAATGAGTTAGGAAGGGAGGAGGAAAAGGAAGTCCCCAAGTTCCTTTTGTTCCAGGACACTGGACGGAGGACTCAGCAAAGCAGGCATTTGCATTCTCTTAGGGTGTGAATGCCTTCCAGTGACCACCAGGCATCTGATGGGTCATCCCTGCTGGTGGGTGGGTGAGACTGGAGCAGGCAGGAGCTTCCGGGATGGCAGTGGGCAGTCCGGGATGGCAGTGAGCAGGTCCTCAATGTACAACTCAGCATGGCAGGGGCAGGAGACCCAGCAGCTGGGCATGACTGGAGCGTGGGTCTGTGGTGTGGCAGTGGGGGATGGAACTTGGATGTCTTGTGACAGGGTTTGGATTTTATCCTGAAAACAGTAAGGAACTACTGGAAGGTTTTAAACATGGGCACAACAGAGTTAAACTTATATCTAGGAAAGACCACTCTGGCAGCCGTGTAAATTCTATTGGAAGGGATGAGGTAAGAGGCAGAGAAACTCATTTGGAGGCTGTTTCCATGGTGCAGGTGAAAGCTAATGAGATCCTACGCTCATGCGGTGGTTCTGGAACACAGCAGGAGACAAAAATGAGGGGTATTTAGGAGGTTCAGTCAAGATACAGGGTGAAGATCATGGCAAGGCTGGCACGTGTGATGATATAATGCTGTTACTCAAAAGAAGGATTGTTGTGGAAAGCAGAGGGCAGCCCCCCATGCTTACTGTTCAACACTGGGCAGAGGACCACAGCTTGAACTACTGAACCCTAGGCATGACCTCTAGGACTTAGACATAGCAACATCTGTCCTCAGCAGAGTGGGGCCCACCAGACCATGCCTTTCTGGCTCCCCTCTCAAAGGTAGATTCCGAGGGCATCTATTTTCCAGAGCTCAGATCACATGCCTGGGGAAAATCATTATTTAAAGAAGAAGAGGTAAAAAGTCAGTGAAGGAAACCAAGAAGGAAGGACCCAAAGCTAAAAGGAGATTGAGAAAAGTAAGAGGGTGCAGTGTTGCAGAAGCTTTGGGAAGAAAGGACTGTGAGCAGGACTGAACAGCCATTGCGTTGGACGATTGGGAGGCAGCTAGTGGCCTGGGGGAGAGCACTTTCGAGGGCAAGTGGGAGTGTGTGTTGTGTTGGCAGGACTGTGTAGATGGCCCTTTCTAGAGCAGTTTGACTGGGATGGGAAGAACAAAGAAAAAGAAAGTCAAAACTAAGGAGTGGCGCAGAGTGGGAGGGTGTGGATTTGGGGTTTTGAGCCTGGAGCACCTCAAGTGTATTTATAGGTGTACGTGCTAGGCCAGCCCTGTGCTCCCTGAGGGAGCCCGCGGGATGTGGGGAGAACCAATTTAGTAATGGCCTCTCCTTTTCTGTTGCTTTGAAAAAGTTGCTGTGCTGAGCAAAGGGTATTAGTGTTCTTTTTAAGATTCTAAACTACCCATGCAGTCCTTCTTCTTCAGGGATTAAGAACATGGAGTCTCAAATGTTACATCTAGTGTTTGTACATGTTCTCCACAAAAGGCATCCTGACAGAGCATGAGGGAGGGAGAGACTGGGTCTGAGCATGAGCTGGTAGCATCTCAGCCAGGAGCCTCCCTTTCCAGCTCTGGGACAGGAATGACCCCCCGCCTAGGCTCCTGTGGCACTTGGGCTGGTGGCTGAGCCTTCTGGGCCTGTCCTGGGAGACTCTGCAAGCTGGATGCTGTCTGTATCCTCCTACCCCACACACTTACAAATCTGAGAGCTGAGCCACAGAACCCGAGGTGAGCATCAGAACTTTGCTGAAATATCGTTACAGTAGTGGCCTTCAGTCACTCCAAATCCTTCCAGTAGTGGCCTTCAGTCACTCCAGATCCATCAGTCACTCCAAATGGGTGGCCTCTAGGGTCACCCAGTTAGTATTGGGTGAGTGAATAAAAGCTTCTACCTTCTGAGGAGTTCTCGATAGTTTCACTTATATTATTACATATGCCCGCAGGCGTAAAATATGTGAATTGCCTTATTTTTAGGTGGGAGATGAACAAATGAGTGAGACAACACATAGTTATAAACACCTGGAAGAGACAACGCAGGGACCCAGGGCCCTTTTCTCTGCCCATCAAGTAGTAAGAGACTATGGGATGTTTGTCTGATTGTGCTGGGACTGCGGGAGACTCAGGGGGAAGAAGTATTAGAGGGGTGGGAGACAAATGCATCTTTATCACGCACCTTTAAATCGCATGAAAGATTCTAGCCCGAGAAGACCATGCGTAGTAATTTGTGAATAACCAGAAAAGCCTATGACGAAGCAGTTCTGGAAACAGCTGAGCCGAAGGCCACCCGGCTTCCCATGCTGATGCTGTTGACAAAGGCTCTGATCATTTGGGGCAGGGTGAAATTATCTGTCATCAAAGTGCCTAAATCCTTGGAGGCAGACAGAGACGGAATCTGACTGCCAGCCCTGGGGAAGCATGGCCAAGCCGGCAGCATCCCCCCTCTGCCCCACATACCAGCAGGGCCAGCAGGGGAGTCTGCTTCAGCCCCCACGGTGGGCTCCACCTAAGAGACCTTTCATCACTGGCTGGCTAAAAGCATCTGTGTGTGGGGAAGAGAGCTGCCATCACCCATAAGACTTCTGATCCCCCAGGACCCCAGCCGTCCAACAAGAGTGTACCTGCCATGGGGGGCAGACATGTGTGTGCCTGATTTCTAGCTATGGTTCCCTGGAAATAATTAAGTTAAAAAGAAATGCCTTTGGGTCTTGGCCCAGCTCAGTCAAGTTAGAGAAGGCCCTGGAGGGGAAAGGTACCCGTGCAGTTTGCTTTCATTCATAGCTTCTTTCTTCTTTCAGACACCATGTCAGCTTGATTCCTAAGGGGGTTTCCTCATAGGGAAGACATGAAATCCGTTGAACTGAGCTGAGCATCCTGTTTAATGAAAGCAATAAATCATGTCAGTGAGAGAGGTCTGGGAGGGCCGGGCCAGGGCCTGTGGGATAGGGGTTTTGTAGGAACGGGAGGGCTGGCTTCTGTCTCAGGCTTGGCTTCCTTTATGGCCAATACGGTGGGAGAGAATGAAGGTTACAAAGGAGGTACCTAAGAGAGAGCTTAGAGGGAAGCCCCGGTGTGCTTCTTGATTTCTCGAGGGGGGCTCTTTTCAAATCCTGGTCGCCAGTGTGTAGAAGGGTCAGCGTCTGTCACATACACAGCAGGTGGGTGGCCTGTCCGATGTGATGGGGGGAGCCAAGGGAGCATTCAACGTTGTCACCCATACTCACTTGTTGCTCACATAGAGTGCTGCTACTAGAGGGACAGCGCTCTTTTCAGTACCTACCCTGGAGATCAGCTGGTTTCAGGGATATTTACCCTGTTTGCGCATGTCCTGAGCAGGAGATCAGAACTCACCTCCACCAACTTCAGGCTTTACCTAGAGCAGGCCCTGCAGTTGAGCTCCACTAGGAATAAATGATTTTTCTATAAAGTTCTGATGTCACCAAGACCCTCCTCCCACTCCAAGCCAGGGCTCTTGTAATCTGTAAAGCAGGGGGGAAAAATGCCTACCTAACAGGAGGCAACATCGTGGAAGTGACAGCTCTGGGTGGCTGTGATGGACGATGCAGGGGTTGGGGGTATTCTAGCCTGCTGCCTCTCAGGGTCTGGTTAATCAGGCCTGGCCAGGTGAGATCTGCAGGTTTTCCCTGCACTTTCTGTCACCTCCCACTCTGTATCCCAGCGCCCTTCCCCAGCAGCCTGTTAGGTGATATTGTACCATTAAGCCTTCACCCTCTTTTTTTAAGAAACAGACAGTAACAATGTAGACAGAGAGATGACAGGCACACAGACCAATCAGCAATCTCTCTACAAATAGACACGTTAAATAAATATCAGTTCACATTTATGGGCAAATAATGAGGTCAGTGTACTTAGGAGTAACTTGGTAGGAATGGGCTTGTCTGTATTTCCTGGGTGATTGGCTGCTCTCAGCAAAGTCTCCGAACATTTTCCAAACAAAGGAGTCAACCTGGGAAAACACTGCCTGCTTGGATCCGCATCAGACAGGTGCCTCTGGAAAAGCAGTATTAGCACTTTCCCTTTACGGCCCATCTTTTAACCATGAAAGGGGCTGATTGGATAGACAGGACTGAATTTTAATGAGGCTCCCTGTGCAGTCTCTATACTCCAGAGAAGTAGGAACAGTGATACGTGAGACTTACGGAGTAGTTGGAATCGTTGACAGGACAACCAGATAGATCTCTCTTTCTCCTGGGCTCAGTTTTCTCTCTAGTGTGATTTAGCACATCACATAAAACCCCAAGAAGGCACAAGTAATTCATTTACCATCTATTTCCCATTCCCTACTAGAGGAAATGTTTTAAGAAAAATTACCCAGCATAATTTGTTAAAATGGATCTTGGTAAATAGTTTTAATTTCAAGTGTTTCTTTGGAATACAACTTCCGAAACAACTTACACTCAGTGTGAGAGGTCTTTGGAGGGTGCTGGCTTAGAGTTTGCTTGAAACAGGCCACAAAGGGGCCAAGGATTGTGAGGGGCAAAGAAAACAGCTCTGGACAGGATAGAGCCAGCATGCCTATCTGGTACAAGGAGTCCATGAAAGGGAAAGTGTCCTGGATGCAGACTAAGGAATTTGGGTTTTGTTCTGTCGGAAGTGGGGGACGAAAGGGGCTTTTGAGCAAGGGAGTAATGCTCAGATTTAATTCACAGAGTCAGGGGTCTCTTTGTGTTCAATTGTCCTCTCTCTTTTCCCTTCCCACAGCATGGCTAGGAAGCATACTTGAACTGGTCTTGGCTCAAAGACAGGACCCAGAATGACAGTTTATTCCACCATTGTCTTTCAAGGGTCTACTACAGGCTGGTCTGCTTCTACGGTACATGAGCCCATGGACTGTCTCTATCCCAAGCCAAAAGGAGATGCTTCCAGGCAGGGATGAAAAGCTATCAAGCCACATGACCACGTTCCTCTGGGGAAAAAGGCCCTTCACATCGATAAAGTGGCAAGTGGCTTGCTTAAAAATCACCAGTCCAATACAAACGGGAGCAGCTCCAGAGAATGAAATGATTCAACTGAGGTGAGTCAAAACACTGGGGTCAACATTCGAGGGTACCCCTACATTACAGGCTCTGTGCTGGGCACTGGGAATGCATCAAAATAAGGCATGTCCCTCTCCTCAAGGAGCTTACAGTCTGGAGAGGAGAGAACACCTAAGCCTATCATTTTAGTAAGTAATCTCAAGAGGCATTTGGACTTGGGGTAGGTGGTTGCTACAGTGCTATTTAGCTCTGAATTTCTGTGCATCTGTACCTGAAGGCAGAATCCTTTAGTCAGGTGATAAATGCAGTTGGGTATTATGAAAATGGAACAAAGGAATGTTTGGAAGAAACTGGAAGATCACAGAAGGCTTTTTGAAACTGGTTAGTGTTAGAGCTACTGGTGGTGGTGGACAGCCTCCCAGGGGGTCCCCAGTGATTCTCGCCCCCTTGTCTTCAAACCTTCGTGTAGCCTCTGCCCACACAGAGTCTGGTAGAGGCCACAGTGGAGGTCATAAATGGCCCTGTGGCTTTCACCTCAGTGTCTTGACTCATCCTTGGGTAAGGCAGCTGCCATGTCTTGAGGACACTGAAGCGGTCCATGAAGAGGCCCATGAGAAGAGCTGAAACACCTGCCAACAGCCAACACCAACTCGCCAGCCGAATGAGTGAGCCATCCTGGGAGCTGCCTCTGCAGCCACCATGACCTTCAGATAATGCAGCCCTGGAGGACAGTGATGACCGTCTCCTCAGAAGCTCTGAGCCAGAGCCAAATTCTCAGCTCGTGGAAATTGTGAGAGACAGTCAGTGATTGGTATTGTTTTAAGCCACTAAGTGTGCAGATTAGCAATAAATAACAAACCCAACACCTATGTTAAGAGTACTGGTCCTCTGTTACCCAACCCCGTCATCTCCTGACCATTTTCAATTTAGTACCCCAAAGTTTTCTGATACCAAAACCTGATGAAATAATTTTTATTATTTTTATATAAGGAAACTTGATAGTCTGTGGTTCAGTAAATATGATTTAATTAAGTAGGTTGCATTTTTAAAAAAATAAGTGATTTGGAAAAAGACTCGTGGAGTTAAGCAGGATATTAATTTTCTTTGCAGTTCCACTTGATAGAATGTCAGTGGCATTTCAACAAGTACTCTTTTCTTCAATTGCTTTCTTTATATGGTGGCATTTTGGCAAGGGGGTTTCTCTTCTGTGTGGTAGCATTTCTGAAATAGTTGTATGCATGTTTCATTGTTTGTTTGTTTTCTAAATAGTAGGTTGACCAAAAAAGCTCCCTGTTTCAATTTGTAAAATGGTGTACTTCAGCAGAAACCTGGGATGGCTTTGTCAGTGTTTTTAAACACCAGAGAATTTTAGTTTCTGTGATTCTATTCTCAGCCTAATTCAGTTTGGGGAAGAGTTTCTGTCACCAAAAGTAGCTAGCAAGGATTGGACCTGTGTGTATGGCATACTGCTCCTAATAGGTCTAAATTCTATTTAAGCAGGCCCAGGCGCCCAAGCCAATTAGAGAAAATGGAACCTGGCAGATGGAGAGATGCTTACAGGGTCCCCCCTGAGGAATAGAGGTTTTAATCACAGCCCAGTGTGAAGAACACTTAACGGAGATTTGGGGATTATTAGAACCCATTAGCACCTTGTCAGCCATAGCAATCAAGGGTGCCTTTTGCTTTAAACTATAGCCTTCCACTTTCTCCCAGAGACTGCAAAAGACCAGGTGTGGGTGGTTACTTGGAGCAACTACGTTTGCTGGATTTCACTCTAAGGAGCTCCTTAAATTATAGCGGGAGGGGCTATGGGACAAGTCCATGGTCCTTGCCTTAATTCCTTCCATTCCTATAGTCTTCTGGTTGGCAGGTTATTCTTCCAAGGAGAGGTCTTCATTCTGACACCCTGTACCCATCCACCTTCCTTTCTCCAGTGCCCTGGGTAACCTCAAAAGGACATATTTGGGGTTGGGAATGTTGGTTAGAGATGCCAGACCTGAGCACCTCTCCCCATTCACCTCCCCGCATGGAGGCACCATGGTGGCGTGGACGTTGGCACACAGGATCTGAATGAAGTCAGGGCTCTATCATTTGCCATCTGTGTCACCTGGACAAGTCATAGAACCTCTCTGAAGCTAGTTTTTAACCTTCCAACATGCATTCCTTCTAGTGTTATTGTGAGGATGATGATGATGATGATGATAGTTGACAGTTATTAAGCATTCCTTATGTGCCAGGCATCGTTCTGAGTATTTTATGAATATGAACACATTTGATCCTCACAACGACTTTATGAAGCAGGCACTTTCATTAGCCCCATTTTACTGATGAGGAAGCTGAGGCACAGAGACGTTAGGTCACAGGGTTGACAAATGCCACAGGGAGGCTTCAAATCTGGGTGGCCTAACCTGAACTGATGCTCTTAATGCTGCACTGTAGTGTTTCCATGGAGGTGTCAGGGTTTATTAGTAATATCAGCTATTAGTATTTGGCTCGTCCTCCCCAAGTTGCAAGCTGCTTAGTCTGGGCCATGCTGCCATTGTTATCACCGGGATGTTGGCGGGATGTGAGACTCAGCCACCAGCCCCACACTAAATGACAGTCTGAGAACCTCCTTCCAGTAACAGGATCTTGAATTACCTCTGACTCTGGTGAGCATGTTGTCTGACGCCATCTGGCAGATTTGGGCGCTGGTCACTTGATGGCGGCCAAGCAAGGACTCTTGAACGGAGACGAGCGGGCAGAAAGCCAAGCTCTACCCAGGGTCATCTGCGGCTGTTATCAATCAGGCTGGTGGCAGAGGATGAGGAAGTCAGCAGGAGCACTTTTATCCCAGGCTGAACACAAGGCTGTCAGCTGGAAACACAGCCCTTGCTCTCGGGTAATTCCTAACTTCCTATTGGAAATAAACAAAAAGCCCGCTCTACTGAATTTCCCACTTGGCTTCACGGCTTGGCAGCCAGCCCCTAATGCCTATCACCTAAGATAGCAAAGATAACTGCTGAACTAGAACAAAAAGGATGGGAAAGGCCATCCCCTCCCTGACCTCCGCTCCACTGAGCTACTGATCCTGTGGGAACCCAGATGCATCAGGATTTTCCAGCCTGGAAGGGTACCGGGCATGGGAGTAGGGAGGACTGAGCAGAAAGCCAAAAGAAGGAAAGGAGCGCTGAGTGAGTAGGGGAACAAACCCAAATACCCTCTTCTGGCTCATGGTCCCCTGAACCTTGCTGGGAGTCCCAGGAGCAGGGACTCAGGGCCCACTGACTGAGTCCTCTAGGGGAGGGCACCCTAGCCCTGATGGGTTGGTGGGAGTTGGGAGATTTTGGCTGGGGATTTAGAGGTTGTGCTCTGTGGGATTGAAATGGATGGCCCGGGTCACAGCCCTGGCAGGAAGGCCCCCTTCCCACAGTGCACTCTTAACTTTCTTTATGTCTATGTCTGTGGGAAAGAGCATCTTTGTGGGTATGCTGACTTTCCTAGGCCTGAAAGCTATTGTCACTGTATCCTGTAGCAATGAGCCACCTTCCAGGGGACAGGATACCTGCCTGATATGATTTGATTTGACTTTCCTCCCACGATGAAAACACCTTCCTATTTATGATTTCGTGCCACCCCATCACAAGTGTAGGGTTTTCAAGGCTGAGGTTTCAGAAGCTTTTTTCATCCTGCATGTGCCGAACTCCATTTCTGGCTATCCCATCATGCCTAAGGGCAGGGTGAAGGACATAGTATGTGAGGCTCAGCACAAAAGTGAAAAAAATGGGGCATTCAGAATTGCAAGATGGTAACGGCAGAGCATGAGGCTAAACGCGGGGTCTTCATGAGCTCGGAGCCCTGTACCAGTCCCATCCATGAAGCTGGCCTTGCCTCAGGCTGAGAGGCTAATTTTCTATGGGCAAGGTTAACTGAGTCAAAGATGGCACAGTATACATTTTTAGTCTTTTTTTTTTTAATTTTTAGAAGGCTGTAACAGTATTAAAAGATCAAAGCATAAAGATTTTAGTCATTACTGGGTGTATAAAAATATCCAGGACACCAAACTTGGGTGAGCTGAACATGTAGTCATGTCACTCACTAACACATGACTATCTTTGATTGCTGTGTGTCATAAACCACATTTCCCCCCAGCCTTGGTACCACTGCCATTCCCGTCTCACAGGCTTCTCTGTGGCTCTGAAAGCACCTCTCCTAACTGGAATGGGGGTCACCTCAGGATGTGCCAGTGGTCACACAGCCATGCTTATCAGAAGGAGCCAGTTCCCAGGGGAAGGGGAGTTCAGCTCACAGTCAGAGAGCTGGAAACCCAGGAACCAGATCTGGGAGCTTAACATGTATGATGAGAAAGAAAATAGTTCAGTGTTTGGTAGGCAGGTCAAGGTCAGAATTCCAGGTTAGAGGCAGTGCCACATCTAGACCCACCAGTCTCCTGGATGAGGGGGCAAGGAGGCATGTCACCCTCAGAGCAAAGAGCCAAAGCCCACCTCCCCCATCCCTTTTCACCCCCCACCCATTGTCTCATGGGTCCTATTCTTTGGGACTGGCTCCAGTGTCAACCTGTGTAGACCTGAAGGGTCCTAACTAAGGATGCTGGATTTACCAAATCAAAATACAGGACCTGTGGTTAAATTTGAGTTTCAGATAAATGTGAATAATGTTTCAGTATAAGGATTACATGAGATCTTTTATCTAGAAGCTCTAGCCCTAAACCTGTATCTCGTTGCCTGACTCTGGACAGCTTCTGTAGGGCTACAGATGCTCCCCCAGCTGACGCTTTTCCCACCAGAGTCTTCCATCTGGTATTCCTGGACTTGGCCACCAGTTCTGCCCTGGCCTGCCCAGCCCTCTGGTGACGGACCTCACGGGCATGCCATCAGAGAAGCTGTTAGTGGCCATGGACGACGCCGGTGCCAGGCGTAGACTCATCTCTGACCTGCGGCCAGGTCTGCTCAGCCTCAGCACATTCCTTCCCAGTTCAGCTCATCCTTGGCACGGAGACCAGCAGTGGAGGGAGGGCTAAGCACAGCTCCATCCCACCCACCCCACCCCCCGCTGAGGATGCTCAGGGTGGGTTTCCACAGGGTGGCTTAGGGGGTGTTCCTTAGACAAGGTCTTCCCTCGATTTCATTTCATTTTTAGTCTTTCTGTAGATGAGTGTGAAAAGTCTCAAGTGTCAGGAATGTGTCTATTTCCTTAGAGCATGTCACTCAGTCCTCACAACAGGACTACGAGGTGGCTAATAGTGTCCCTATTGGGGGATGAGAAAACTCAGGTTCCACGCTGAGTGGGACCTCCCATGGCTGTCTAATGGCTGGCAGGTGCCAGGGCTTGAATTCTGAACCCGAGTCTTCTAAATCCAAGTCTGTGCTCTCTCCATCATGGCAGAAATGTCACCATTAATTAATTGGTCATACCTTACTCTCCAGTCTGATCCCCAGGTCTTTGTCATGCTGTCACTGAAACACGTCTGACGCCCCTTTCGGCCCAGGCTCTCATGTGGCTGGAGAGGACAGGGGGCTCTTGGTTGATCTTCCACTTCGAGGCTCTGCCCTCACCAACTCATCCATGACTTAAACTTCGCTTTGTGTAAAGCGCATCAGATCACTTAACCCCCAGCTGACAAACGGCCATACATCCACATGACCTGCAGCTGGGGTTCTCTGACTTGACCTACACAGGGAGCTTTTTATTTTTACTTTTTTTTTAAGATTTTATTTATTATTTATTTGACAGACAGAGACCACAAGTAGGCAGAGAGGCAGGCAGAGAGGGAGGAAGGGAAGCAGGTTCCCCGCTGAACCTGGCTCGATTCCAGGACCCCGGATCATGACCTGAGCCGAAAGCAGAGGCTTTAACCCACTGAGCCACCCAGGTGCCCCCCCGCAACTTGGGAGCTTTTTAAAATTCAGATTGTCAGGCCCCATCCCAGAGCTTCAGCTTCAGCAGGTCTGGGGCCAAGCCTAGAATCTGCATTTTCACAAGCTCAAGGTGCTTCTCATGCAGGGCATCCAGAGACACCCCACACACACACTCCAAGAAAGGCCTGTGGGGTAAAAGCCAAATCCTAACATGGTGTCAGAGGATACTCCCAGACTGGTCCAAGGTCTGTTTTCAGTCTCATCATCTAGTTCCCCAGCCTCAGCCAAGGAGCCTGTATCCCCTCAACTGGACTCCTTGCTTCCCCCTTCTACCCTTTCTTTGCTCCCCTTTACCCCCCATACCTGCGTGGGTCCTAGAAGAGGGGATAGAGGATCAGGGCTATAGAGCCTGATTGCAAATTGCTTAGCCTCCCCGCCCGCCAGTTCCTCAGCCATTAAGTGGAAGAACATTCTTACCCTAAGAGTGTTAAGAGGAGAATTACTAACTGTGAAGTACTTAGAGCAGAACCTGGGACATAGAAAGCACTCAGTGAAAGTTAGCCATTATTACTTTTTATTGATATAGCTTTGCTCATTTTGCCTCCTCTTCCTGGGATTTTGTTCCCTCCTTTTATCACCTGGAAAAATTCCTTTCATCCTTTAAGATCCCGTTAAGAAGCCATAGTCTCTGTGAGATCTTTCTGGGCTTCCTCAAGCCCCATTAATTATTGCTCATCCATTCCCCTATAATTATTGCTTTATGTTCTTTATTCACACTATCATATTGTATTAGGGAATCACACATATTCTATCTACATACGTGAGCAGCCTGAGAGCACCTACCTTTCTGGAAGACTTAATGTAATGCCTGGCATGGGCACCTGGGTGGCTCAGTCAGTTGTGTGCAACTCTTGTTTCGGCCCAGGTCATGATTTCAGGGTCCTGGGATGAAGCCCTGCATTGTGCTCTGCAGAGTCTGCTTGTCTCTTTCTCTCTCCCCACTTGCACTCTCAATCGCTCTCTAAAATAAATAACTAAACTCTTTTAACATATAATGCCTAGTGGGGCCCCTGGGTGGCTCAGTTGGTTAAACATCTGGCTTTGGCCCGGGCTATAGTCTCAGGGTCCTGGGATTGAGTCCCACATCAGGCCCCCGGTCAGTGGGGAATCTGCTTCTCCCTGTCCCTCTGCCTGCTGCTCCCCATTTGTGCTTTCTCTCGAATGAACAAACAAATAGATCTTAAAAAAAAAAAAGTATATATATATATACACACACACACACACACACACACATATATATATATATAATGCCTAGCATATTAAATTCCTCATTACCTCTCCCCATTCCATAAAATTGGATATTAGATCTATTAGTTTAGAATTGAACTTCTGGAGCTTTTTTTTTTTTTTTTTTTTTTTTTTAATTTTATCTATTTGAAAGAGAAAGAGCCAGAGAGAGAGCATGAGCAGCAGGCTGGGGGTGCTGTAGGGGCAGAGGGAGGAGAAGTAGACTCCCCCACTGAGCAGGAAGTCCAATGGGGGGCTCAATCCTGGAACTCTGGGATCATGGCCCGAGTGAAAGGCAAACACTTAACACGCTGAGTTCCCCCAGGTGCCCCTGGGAGCTTTTTACTTAATTTAATAGTTATACTATTAAATTAGCTCTTCTTCCCACCCCTTCCTACCACTCTCCCTGTTTTCTTTCTCCTAGATTCTTCAAAGATTCATCACTGTGGTCAGTGTGTGATGACTAGCCTGAGAGGATTGTTTTGCATTCCAAATGCCTTATTTGGGAACTAATGCTCACCACCCACTCATAGATATGGCCCTTATTTCTGGTAGGCATGAATGTTCTTCCTCTGCTCTGCCTACAGAATCCAAAGAAGGCTGCCAAATGCTGTACTTTGAGTAGATGTGTCCAAGCCTCATAAAGAAGTTTGGCTTCTATCAGCAGAGAATAGGGGCTTGTCTGGTAGTTTCCGGACAAGAAACATAGCTGCCGTGGTCCAAGGACCACTTTATCTAATAAATGAATAAAGAAGCTTTTTATAGACCTATGAAAACTTTTATGATTTGAAAAACTATATAAACTTTTCAAAATAAAAAGAACCTATGAAATCAAAATTAAATATTTAAGTGAACATCTGTGAAATGGAACATGACTCCAGCTCATATCTCCATCTGAACTCGGCTCTTATGTGGTTAAATATGTTATATTTCATGGTGAGGTGAGAGAACATCTTAGTAAGTTTTGATATGGAACACGGTCTCCAAAAGTAAGAGTGCCTGAGGTTTAGACAAGTCTCCAAGTGGCCTCGTGTTGCCCTCTATGACAGAGCTCATTGCTTTAAATGGTGTGGACTTGAGTGAGAGGAGAGGGCCCTTATCTGGATGATCAGATCAGGGGATCATGTGGAGTGCCCACAAAATTATCCTACAGTCCAGGCTTCTGACACAACAGAACGTTTCTGTCGAGGGTTGTTTCTGTTTTTAGACACGGTGGCCTCAGGCAAGGGTGTCCAGGTCTAGATCACTTCTGACCAAGCCAGACAGTGTTCTAGAAGCTCAGATCCACCAAACATGGACTCCCCATTGTTTTTATTTCATCAACTAATACTGGCAGAACCCTGCTGGATTTCTCGCCCTGGGGATACAGCAGTGACTCGGACAGGCACAGCCCCTGCCCTCAGAATGCTTATGGTCTGGTTATAAAAACAAAGCCGCTAGGTCACAGGGAAGGTCAGGGTGCTGCGGGTGTTTGTCAGAAAGGTGAGTCTGGGGGTCAGGGAGGACTACCAAAAAGAAGTGGCATTTAAGTCCTGATCACTGAAGCCTGAGGAGGAGTGAACTGGGTCGAAAGCCTTCTGCACACCCCCGTGCCACCCTAAACCTGGTCTCTACCCTGTGCCACCACTCAGGTGACAAACCATCTTCATCATCCAATGACCCCTCATTGGATTGATTGGATTGGATTGATTGGATCATTGGATTGATGTGCGGGTGTGTCCTCCAGCTCGGACAGGCAGGGTGGTGCCAGGGTTGGGGTGCCAGGGTTGGGGTGCCAGGGTTGGGCATGTGTGTGCCCACTCTTCTGAAGCCCCTCCAGGGGTACCCAGTCATAACTCCGAATGCCTTGGGTCTGGGCCTTGGGTTCCTGAGTTCTGCTGGATCGACAGCTGGCTCTGCCTGTTTTGCTGGGACCCATCTCCCCTTCCCTCTCCTCTTCTCCCCCACTCCCCACCGCCTTTTGCCCCAGCCTCTGCTTGTGATGGCTGGCCCCTGGGTGGCCTGTGCAGAGCTGTAAGTCTGCCACCACCTGTTTCCAAGCCTCACTCCTGCCTTGGAACACCATGCCCCTGCCTACCCCATCTGACCTCTTCTGAGGTCAGCCCAGGCCAGATCACAACCTCATATTGCCTCCCCTCTGGCCTCTCTGACTACGGGAGCCACCCTTTTGCAGTCCCCGCATTTCTCTCTGGCTCTTTCCTTGGGTTCAGCCACACCATGCAGCAGATCACACAGGAACGCTGTGGGTTCTAGAGCGTTGTTTCCCAAACTGGGGCATCCAATGAATGCTAAAGATATATCTGTGCATCCCAGTTTGAGGAACACTACATTGGAAGATAAATACAGGCACTTCAGATAACATGATTGTAAATACAAACACAAATGTGTACCTGAAACCACGGCAACACTTAGCTGTCAGGCAGTCAACCACATGTCACAAAAACAGTTATTTTTATTTTATTTATTTTTTTTTTTTTAAGATTTTGTTCGTTTATTTGAGAGAGAGAGAGAGTGCGAAAGAGAGCATGAGCGGGGAGAAGAAGCAGAAGAAGAGGCAGAGAACCTGCTGAGCAGGGAGCTCCACATGGGGCTCAATTCCAGGACTCTGGGATCATGACCTGAGCCAAAGGCAGATGCCTAACCTACTGAGCCCCCAGGTGCCCCACAAAATGTTCATTTTTTTAAATTAGCATCAAAATAAATAAAAAATAATTCTTGCAGAGAATGGTCATGGTTATTCTTAGAATGCTTCCTTGAACTCCTGAGGGGTTTGTAGGTGCCACTCTGGAACATAAAACCTCAGAGCCTAGGGAACACCTTGCCTTCCTGGGCCGCAGGCTTTCCTAACTCAGAGACGGGTTTACACAGCCCGCTTCTTACATACCTCCTAAACATTTTATCAGTCATGTGAGGTCCACAAAACAGTTTGGTTTTCTTTTTTCTTTTTTTTCTTTCTTTTTTTGTTTTTATGGAAAGGGACAGGCGATGTTACAGAAACAGCAGGAGGGACGTACACAGGCTGGGAGGGTGGAGCACAGAGAGGCTGGAGGACACACCCGCACACCAGAGGGGTCATTGGATGATGAAGATGGCTTGTCACCTGAGTAGTGGCACAGGGTAGAGCCAGGCCTCCAGACCCGTCATTGGTGCCTGAGTGAGCTGCCAGGTGGGACCTGCCAGCTTACAGACAGGGGTTACCTGGGGCAGGAAGCCATCACCCTCCCTGCCGTTATGGTGGGGGGCTGTCCCCGCCCTGTAAAATGCTTTGAACTCCCCCTGAAGATACCAGGTAATTAGAAATGTATTACTGTTATTGCCCTTCAGCCTCTCTGTCGGCTGACAGAGGCAGCCACCCTCTTCACCTCAGTAATCTCGAGCTTTCTCCTCCAACGAAGACCCACTTCCACTTCCTACTGAAATGACGTAGGTAAGGCCACATTTTTTTGGAGAAAACCCACTGGTTTCTACTCCTCAAAGACTGGATTCCGGTTTTAAGTTCTGCTTTTTGGATTAACTTGTCTATTGCCTGTGTGGCCTAATGCTTGAAAGAAAAAAAACATTATTTGGGTAATAGTTAAATTACACTACCAAGCAGTGGGTCAAGAGCTCTGAGTGAAGGAGGCCTAGAAAGGAATGAACATGTGTGTGCACACACACGCACACACACAAATCCCAGCCAGCAGTGCTGGAGTCTCTTGGGAGAGGAAAGGGTGCTGGTCTGTGGTGACGTTCATCTGAGGGGCTGAGAGGTTCTCACAGGAAAGGTGGGCTGTAAGTCCCCCAGGGCAGTCCTTGGGGAGGGGCTCCTTCGAAGCTCTGCTCTGCCCCTAGACCAGCGTCCTTCATCCTTGTGCCAAGGGGCTGTTTTGTAACAGTCTGGGAAGGGGGCCCCCACTGCTTGGGGAAGGGGCATTAGAAAATAAATATTTGGAATTTTCAGTGTGCTTATTGTTTAGGGTCATTTTCTCCTTATAACAAAATTGAGAGGAAGATACAGAGACCTCACACTTACCTCCTGCTCCCACACATGCAGAGCCTCTGCTGTGATCAACACTACTCACCAGAATGGCAGATTTTTAAAAAAGATTTTTATTTATGTATTTGACAGAGAGAGATAGAGCACACGTAGGCAGAGCGGCAGGCAGAGCTGGAGAGGGAGAAGCAGGCTCCCCGCTGAGTAGAGAGCCTGATGTGGGGCTTGATCCAGAACCCTGGGATCGTGACCCAAGCCAGAGGCAGCTGCTTAACCTCCTGAGCCACCCAGGCGCCCACAATGGCACATTTTTTTTAATTAATTAATTTTTTTTTACCAAGAATAAACCTACATTGACACATCTTAATCACCCAAAGTCCATAGTTCACCTTATGATTCACGCTTGGCGTGACATATTCAGTGGGTTCACTACAGTGTTATAGAGAGCATCCTGCTTATTTCTCAGGGACTTTCTTAGCGGGCTGACTGTTCTTATGCTAACGGACTTCTTCATGTGGTTCAGAAAGTTTTCAGTTATTCTGGCTTGGGAGTTCTCTTCCGTATGCGCTCTTTCTTTTCATATGAACTGTACTGACCTCAGCCTTGGTCCAGATGGGTTTCCCAGGACCAAAGCAGGTTTTATATTAGCAGATCAGTTTGCATCTTTACTCCATATGACTGGTTTAGTTTTGGATCTTACATGTACTTTGTAAAAATTCAGTGCCTATGTTTCAGGGTACCTCCTCTTCTTGACTGTTCATGTATACGTTCAGTGCTCTCAAAAGCAATTTCTACATCCAAGATATTTTAGTAAACTGCATTCCACTGAAGAAGAAGTTAACTTTTTTTTTTTTTATAATCCAGCTAATGATAAATGAGCCAAGATGTCCAAGACTGAGGGCAAGGGGTAATGTCCGGCATCTCCTAGCTCTCCACAAATGTCTTCTCACTGTCTTGTGTTTATGAACATAACCCATCCCACTCCATAACCCCGCTTGTTAGAACCATGAATTGTTTTTCTGCAAAGAATCCTTTTCTCTAAGAATCACGTGGTGGTGGTCTATAGCCTTCAGTAATTCCGAGACGCTTTATCGGACGGAGTCAAACTTGGATGAACTTGAGTCTCCTTGTTTCCCTGGTAGAAATCTGCTTCTGAATATTTACAAAGAGGAAACTTAGGGTTTTCCTCTCCTCTATGGTCCTCCTCCAGATGGGAATCTGGGTGAGTCTGGCTTGCTGGGCTGCAGTGGACCATTGCAGGGAGAGGAAGTACCTCATTTGGTACTAGATCATCCTTGGAGACTTCTTAAAAAGTGGCCTAGAAACTAGAATCTAGTAAAGATCAGATTCCCAAATTCCTTTCCCATTAAAACCTGGTAAAACGCTGCCCAGGTCTTAATTTTACAATTTATGTGCTGCTTTTCCGGGGCTTCAGATACTGGGCCCACTGGCAGAAGGTCTAGGGTGCAGACCCAACCCCTCGCCTTCTGCAGCTACTGCCCGGGTGTAGCAGGTGTTTGTCTAGAAGGGATCTCATTGCTGCACGTCAGGCAGGGGAGGGGGCCCCCGCTGGCTGGGGCATGGTCTGTATCCAGAGATTCTGGAGTTGCTACCCAAGGAGAAGTCAAACCAGAGGGTAAGGGAGACCTCTTTATCTCCTCGCGGACATTTTCTGGGCTTCAAGGTTGTACAGCAGACCATGTGGCTGAAGGATGGTGGGGGCGCCCTGGGGTGGGGGGTAAGAGGAGGTGGTGAGGAGCCCTAGGTAGAGAACCAGTGGGTGACACGGGCAGCCTGGCCATCACCAGTGTCCTGGCTTAGGAGACACTCTTTTAACTCTGTAGCCATGGCAGAAGTCACTTTGTAAAGTGCAGGTCTTTGTCCAAACTGATTTTCCTTTCTAGCCCTCCTTCCTTTTCTGCCCACCCCTGCCTCTCAGCACTGACTCTTCTGTCCCTACAGCTTCTCCGGCCTTCCAAAGTTCCTCTGGCGTCGAGCTCCTTGCCTTGGGACAGGCTCTACACCCAGGGTCCTGTTCTGAGCTGCCTGTCCTGCTGATGTTGGCTTCCTACTGTGAGGCTGGTTCTAGGAACTTCTTTCTTTTCCCTAAATATGCTAATTAGTTTTTTCCCCTTTCCTCTCTGTCCTTTTCCATGAAGAGCAGACTATCTCTTGGGCCTGCTGACACTGGGAAGAAGTTACTTGCCAGGTGTTTCATGGACCTGTTTCATGGGTTTGCCTGGCAGGCCAACTTCTGGGGCTCTGGCGTCAGAGTCCTCCATGCCTTGTTGGCCCAGGCAAGGTGGGGTGGGCGAAGAGAAAGCCTACCCACCCCAAATTTGCAGCCTCAGAGCACTGGGCCCTCTGCTGGCTGCTCCCCTGGGGAGTCCCAGATAGGATTGTTTGTGAAGAGATACTGAGTGTTAATACCATCTACCCTTGACCTGCAGAGGAGAGTGTAGATTTTGGAACTTCCTTTTGGAAGCTTTCAGTCATTCACTGTGTCAAAGGGAGAGAAAGTGGCTTGGATTCAGGTGGCAATATTTTAGTATCTGCTCTTTATTTATGTAAGACACTGGCTTCCCACTGATGTTGTCCTCTCGTTTTGGACATGTTTTGATAGCTGAGTCCCTGACCTCACGCGTCCTTCCTTTCCAGCTTCCCCCCCACCCCTGACCCCACACCTCTCTACAATAAAACAGACCCATCAGAGGACTGAGCAGGCCCAGAGGGCTTTCCCTGGCATGGAATTGCTGTTGTACTTCTCCCAGATTTTTTTAAAAAGAGAATAGATTAAGATTTATGGAAAATAACAAAGATAGACTAGAATTCCCATATACCCCTCACCTGATTTGCTCTGTTGTAACATCTCACATCACTGGGGTACATCGGCCATGCCAAGAAACCAACACTGGTACATTACCATTAAGTAAACTGTACCTTTTAGTCAGATTTCACTAGTTTTCCCACAGAGCCCTTTCTGTTCCAGGATCCCCTCTAGGATAGCACATTGCATTTGCTTGTCCTTAGTCTCCCTGGCCTGTGATAGTTCCTGACTTTCCTCGAATAAAAGACTTTGGCAGCAGTGCCTGGGTGGCTCAGGTGGTTAAGCATCTGCCTTCGGCTCAGGTCATGATTCCAGGATCCTGGGATTGAGTCCTGCATCGGGCTCCTTGCTCAGCTGGGAAACTGCTTCTCCCTCTGCCTGCTGTTCCCCCCACATGTGCTCTCTCTCTTTGACAAATTAACAAATAAAATCTTAAAAAAAAAAAAAAAAAGACCTCTGCAGTTTGGAGGACTACTGGTCAGGTATTTTGTAGAATGTCCCCCAATTTGCATTTGGCTGATGCTTTCATCATTGTTAGACTAAGGTTCTAAGTTTTGGGAAGGAAGACCATAGAGGTGAAGTACTATTCTCATCACCGTCTATCAAGTATACACATCTTCAATGTAAGTTCTCGCTGATGTGAACTGTCCCATTCCTGTCCCCTCTTGGCAGACTGCTCTCCTGGAAAGCAAGTCCACACTCAGCAGACAGGGAGGAAAAAGCTGATTTCCATATTCTGGAGGAGGAGGATCACATCTATTATCTGGAGTCTCCTGTAGGAGAGATCCCAGAGATTTTTTTAAAGCAAGCCAGAAATACCCTCCAGCACTTACTAGAAGGCCAGTGGTCCCTGATGCATGGACTTTGTAGGGCTGGTACCACAGACCCCATTTTAGCAAGTGTCCAATCCATGGTGCCCTGCTGGGGGCTGAAGGCCTGTTGCAGGAAAGGAGGCTGAATCCAGACCCCAGCCATTGCAGAGGATGATCACATAGGATTCAACAATATTTTTGTACTCCCGCTGTCTGCCAGTGCCAGAAACTGATGCAGCAGCAATCACAAGTATGATGAGGAATAAGAAGGAGAGTTTGAGGTGTTCTCGGGGGAGTTCAATTAGGGGGCATCAGTGAAGGCCTCTCTGTGAGGATGTGTTTCAGTTGAGATGTGAGGGGGATGAGAGGGAGGGAGCCACGTGGATGTGAGGTGGGGATGCTGGGGGGTGAGAGGGAGAAAAGCCCACCAGGCAGAGAGAACAGTATGCACGTCAGAAACAAACTCGTGTCAAGAGAGACATCTGGAAGAACTGAAAGGAGACCAGGATGTCTGGAACTGAGAGGTATATATAGAAAGAAAACTTTGTTTCCTGGAAAAATCACATGATAATTGAGTCATGTGGCTGAGTTCTAGTTCCTTAAAATGAACTTGTTCTGTAGACTTGAACACATACAGCCCAGTGATATTTTACTAATAAGTTTATAGCTCTAATATTCTGCTAAATTTAGGTAGAAACTAAAGTTCAAGAGTTTCAGAAATTAAATGCTGAAACTGAACACGGGTATTAGACTAGAAAGCTATTTCAGAGCATTTCTGCATTTCAGGAGCAAGGCTTTCATTTCCCCACATTCTAGGAGTGGTAGCCACTCCCCAGACATTGCTCTCCTCTGAAGAGAGCTGACTCCCATGGGGCTGCCCACATCCATGACTGGTTGACGCCGGTGTCGAGGTCTGGCTCCCTGGCCTCTGTTGGAGATGACTCTGGAAGGCCGTGCATGCCAGCTTCATGGCTCACAGGGAAGGCTGAGGCCTCTGGGACAAGCACATTTCAGTTCATCTCTCCCCCTGCCCAACTCCACCTCTCTCACAGCCTTGCAGGGGTCATTTCTGAGGGCACTCTCCAATAAACCACCCGTATGCAAATTCCTGTTTACACATCTGATTTTGGGGGGAACTTGACCTATAGTAGCTCTACAGTGTATTGGTTTCCTAGGGCTACTCTGACAAGTAACCATAAACTGAGCAGCTTAAAACAATAGAAATTTATCCTCTGTCAGTTCCAGAGACCAGAAGGTCACAACCTAGGCATCAGCAGGGCCACGTTTCCTACAAAGGCTCCCAGATGAATCTTTTCTTGCCTGTGTCAGCTTCTGGGGGCTCTCTAACTCCAGTCTCTGCCTCAGTCTTCACTTGCCTTTCTGCCCATGACTATGTTGCTCTTCTCTCCTCTTCCAAGAACTTGCAGTTGCTTTTACTGCCCACACTAGCCCAGGATGATCTCCTGTTGAGATTCATAACTTAATTACATCTACAAAGACCCTTTTTCCAAATAATAATATCTAAAATTTCTGGGTGGGCCTTTTTTGCGGGACCACAGTCAAACTACTACACATGCTTAAATATTAAAAATGTTATCCCCTGGGATGGGAGTGTGTCTATAGATTATTTAAATTTTCCTCTTTGTACTTTTTTGCTTATTTCAAATTTTTTGCAATGTGTGTTACTTTTGTAAGAGTCTTTTTTCTTTTTCTTTAAGTTGGTAGTTGGACCTAGACTGTATAGTCTGGATTAAAATGTACCTGCTCTCTGAATGGGGGGCAAGATACAATTCTCTGAATGGTGACCATAGATTCGCTGAAGGACTCTCCCATTATAAAGCTATTAGATCCTGAATTTTAAAAGATTTATCTATTTGAGAGAGAGAGCGCACCCATGTGAGAGCATATGAGTGGGGGGAGGGGCAGCATATCCTATATTAGACTCATTTACTCTATGTGTATTTTTGAGTGCCTGTGAGGTACCAGGAAATGTTCCGTGCACTTGGGACATATTGGTGAACAAAAGTAGCAAAAGTCCGGTACTCGGGGTGCTTATGTTGGGTGGGATATAGACAGTGAGCATGTCATAGTATGCTAGAAGGTAATGAATGTCATGGGATGGAGAGGAAGAGTCGTGTGGGAGGAAGAAATGGATTGCAGGACAGAAAGCTCTGAGGGGTCGTATTTAAATGAAGTAGACCTCATAGGGTGTTCTTTGCTTGTTGGTTCCTTTGAGCCCTTCAGTACATGGCTGCCTGGAGAATCAGCTAATAACAGCTTGGAGGGCTTGTTCCTCTCAGAGATATTTGTAGGTGAGTGGATGTGGGAAGAAATTCCTGAGAACTCCACCCCCAGACCCAGCATACTCGGGTATGGATGGCAGGTCAGGGGTAGGAGAGGCACCGTGGTGGGACACGTGAGGCAGAAGGGACATTCCATCACTTTCTGCCATCCTCTTCTAGAGCTCATCCCACAGGAAGGGCCCCCTCTCAAAAAACCCACTAGGAAAAAACTTCAGAGGAGAGGGTCCTCTGCTACCGAGGGTTGGCGGCAGGAGGGGCCCCAGGATTGCTCCTGTGGATAATCAGTTGCCCTTGTAGACGCTGCCTCACCATGCTGGCTGGAAGCAAGCATTTTTTGAAAGGTGATAGCTTGATGCACCCCCGTGGACAAATAGAAGGATTTAAGGCAGCTTTCTGAATTCTGCAGGCTCTGCTTACATGTGTAAGTTGGGTTGGGTCTATCTCTCGGGGGTTTCTAAATAGTCCAACAAACAAGGGCTCCCATGTGTACATTGGCCTGAGTTTAGTCTTGGCCAAGTGGGAGCGGCCTGGAAGGCACTACTCCTGTGATGGACACACACCTCAGAAGACCACTTACGATGAGCCTGGCAGATGGCAGCCCTTTCTGGTGGAGCCCCAGCCATCAGCAGCTGACATCTGAACTCAAGGGGCCCCTACTCCCCTTTCTAAGACTGCCTTTATTTTTCACTTAGCCTTATCTCCCCAAGCACTGGCCAAGGCCCACTGGGATCAATTTCTGGCCCTTGTTATTCATTTTATTGCCACCCAACCTGTTGGTCCAAAACCCCTTTTGCCCTAGACAGAGGGCCAGCCCTTTCTTCCAGGTCTGCAGGGACAAAGGCCCTTCCATGAAGTCCCCAGAGGGAGGGGGCAAAGTGGCTTCTTTCTCACACTGGAATGTGACTTTCCTTTCTAATTAGAGACCACACAGGATGAAAAATATGAGTAAGGCAGACTTTTTAGCGTAAAAACCCGCCGCCCTTTACCAGGAAGAGCTGTGGGGGGACCTGCATTCCAGTCCCACCTGTTTAGAACCTCTGGCCTCCTTCACTGGCTGTCATTTAGCCTCATTTGCCTTTGCCTGCCCCCAGTCCAAAATCAAGATTTTGTCTCTGGGACAGGTTTGTTTCTCTGGGCATGTCCAGTCCCCATGGTCAACCTCCCAAGGCTTGTTTTCTTTTGGCTTGTCTGGTGGGGAAAGATGTTTCAGGCTTTTGAGACAAAAATAAAAATCAAACAAACTAAAACCAAGCAGGAAGTCCACATACTTCGTTAAAGATCTGCACTCCAGCCAGGGCATAAAGATAAGCACTCCTCCCAGGAGAGCTGTCGGGAGGACTGGGTCTCAGGACCCTGTGTAGAGGGTAAATGAAGGGCCCATGAAGGCATGAAACCCCTCAACTACAACAGTGGAACCATATGCATTCCTGGTAGGGAAGGCTGGGGCCAAGGAACCATCCCACATGTCACTTCCTTGCCCTGCAGAGTGCCTGAGACCAGATGGCCTTCCCCTGAAGGGAATGGAGGTTTGTCACCACCAAGGTGTCTGCCTCCATATCGATAGGGCAGGCCAGCCAGAGAGCACTGGGGTATGTTTTTCTATTTCCATTCTCCCTGCAAGGTCAACTTTCCTGGCAAATATCTAGCACTCTGCTAAGAGCATCATGTTTCCAGAAGCCCCTTGTTCCCAGGGCCAAGTGAGCGTTTGGTGGGAAACTGTGTTTTTTCAGTCACACTTCTGGGGCTGCCCCGGGGACCTGGGGTCTGTTGGTTTCTTTCTCTCTTCCCCTGCATTCTGAAGGCTTGTCTGGGAGCTTAAAGATGTGCCCGAAGCCTTCAGTCAGGCCTGCCTCTTTGTTCTTCAGGCAGTGACCTTTATTGACATAATCTCAAACCCCACCCCCCAGCTACTTGAATCTGCCATTCTTTTTCCCCTTTCTGGTTGGAGTGAAGGATTTTACTCTCAGGGGCCTAATCCTGTCGCTCTTGTGTGTGACTAATTCCCTCCCCTCCCCCTTAGCTCCTGGCAAAGACGATGGGGCCTATTTGCCCTACGAGGGGGTCTGTGCCCCTTGTCGGCAATCAAAGCACAAACACATTCCTCTGGGTGATTTCCTGTCCTGAAAATCGAGCCCTTGAACACAAGCCTCCTCTGTTCCCTCATGGCCACCAGGCACTGGGATCGGGACTGCTGGGAGAAGGATTTATGATATAGAAAGTAATAAGTCACCCTTCCAACCTGCCAGCGTCTAGTGTGAAAGCAAGTTGTATTGTTGTTCAAACAATATGACTCCCTGGAAAAGAAAAAGTGTCCCCCCAGAGCCTGATGGCTCTCTGGTGACTACCGTGGCAGACGGTGTGCGAAGGTAACTTAGCAAAGGATGGAGGTTTCTTATCCTCAAAGCACCCCACATACCCCAGCGAGTCAGCTTCAGCTGCCTGATTTCTGAAGTTAAAAAGCACATAATTATGGTATTGTTTGGCTGCCAAGAATTCTGGGTTAATCTCAGTTTTATTTTGACTGCTACCTAAAATAGCTTGTCCCCGAGGACAGCAGCAAAGGCCAGGAGGCCAGAAACAGAAAGGCAGGCCCGAGATCCAAGCAGGCCCTCATTTGGAGTCCCCAGCCCGGGTGCAGAGGTTTGGGGAGGCTCATGGTTACATAGGATCAGGCTTTCAGAGCCAAGGTCACCCCTCACTGCTGCCCTTCTGGAGGTCTTTCCTTCAACCCTGGCCCAGGGCTGCCCTCTCCCTCCGGGGACCCCGTCTGAGCTTGTGGAAACATCAGTAACAGCCATTCCCCAGCACACTCCCTGTCCTCACACACATTTGGGGCAGCTCCTGGAAGAGTTTGGAGTTCCGCTTCTGTGATCTGGGGAAGACAGGGCAAATCCTAAGAGCTGACGGTACAGAGCGCTTGGTACACGGCATGCACAGGTCTGTGCTCACGTGTGTAGTGACACTTTCCACCCTCACAAGTCCTCGTGGTGGGCACTTCTGCTATTTTCTCAAGCTGTGTGCTTGGAGCCACACGGTTGGAAGGTGGTGGAGACAGAATGTGAACCCAAGGAATCCTTGGCCCCCTCCCTGCTTTGCCACACTGCGTTCCCAGGAGCTGAACTGTCACCATACTCCAGCACTCAGAAAGCCCAGCTGCCGTCAGTGGGAGAGCTGTATTCGAGTCCTAAGACCTAGACCACCAGAACGGGCCTGGTGAGTGGTGTGTCTCCTTCTTGGAGCATGTATAAAAGCCTTTCCTTAGATATTCTCTATCGTCCCCTTGTCAACAAACACTTACTGAGGGTCCCATTATGTTCCGAAGGTCTCTTGTCCACTGGGCTGCAAACTTCTACCAAAATTTCAACACTGTGAAAGGGAGAATCACAATGTGAAGTCACGTGCGTTCTTGTATAGGAATGCTTCCCATATGCAGTCAAGGAGGGCTCCCCGGGGGAGGGGACATTCAAGATTCTGAGCTGTTGGCCCTGGGCTCCAGTCTAAAGGACACAGCAGGAACTGAGCAACCATCCCTCTTCCCCTCACTGCTGGCCCCTACTGTGCTGACTTCACAGGAGCCTCCTCTACCCTTCCTTCCTGCCCCACCTAAATGCCTATGAAATTTTTTCAGCCTGAGGCATTCTTGAACTTCTGAGGCTTCCAGAGCTGCCAGTGCAGCTAGTGCCAGTGGCTGCTATCTACGAGCTCTACCAGGCTGAGCATGGCCTCAGCCAGCGGTGCCCGTGGAGCTGGCTCGGGCTCATTGCAGCTGCTCAACACCCTGACGCAGGCCTGTGGCAGGGCGGGTGGGAACCTGGAGAGGAAGGGACAGGAACAGAGACTGGGTTCCAGTGTGCCTCTTCATTTGTTTTCTTCTCCTAAGCAAAGAAAGGCTCCCAGAACCAGTGTATGTGACATTGGGTAGGGGTGTGGTTTTTTGCTCCTCAGAATGTTCTTTCATTCTACCTTTTCTTGTCACTGTTCATTTCTCTTAAGAAAAGTGATTCTGAATACCTTTCTTTGGGAAACAAAAGCCAGAACAACCAAAGGCAGATGGAAGTTTTATGATCTTTGCCTGTGAGTGGCCAGAGAGACTCCTGTAGTGACTTGGGTTCTCTATCAGGCACACTGTGGCGGAGGAAGGGACTGGGGGTGTGAAGGCGGTGCCTTCCAGGGAAGGCAGATGTGGTTGCAGGGGGCTCATTATGAATAACAGAAAACACTCCTTTGACCCTACCACTCAGAAATTCCAAAGGTTCTGAGAGGCCTGGGCCAGGATGAAGGACAAAGACCAAATATATATTTCTTTTTTTTTTTTTTTAAAGATTTTATTTATTTATTTGACAGAGAGAAATCACAAGTAGGCAGAGAGGCAGGCAGAGAGAGAGAGAGGGAAGCAGGCTCCCTGCTGAGCAGAGAGCCCGATGCGGGACTCGATCCCAGGACTCTGAGATCATGACCTGAGCCGAAGGCAGCGGCTTAACCCACTGAGCCACCCAGGCGCCCCCCAAATATATATTTCTTATTATAACACTGTATCACAGGAGATCCTTCCCAGGAGAACAAGGGCTCACAGATGAAGAAAAGATGTGGATTTCATACATGAGCAGACAATCACAGTGCCTGGCACTTAGTGGGCTTACAAAAACAATCATAGCTCTTATCATTATTAAGCATTCAGGGAATGAATGAGTCATTTGAAGGGTGGAGTGAATGGCAGAGGGCTTGGGTGGATGAGGGTGAAAAGATAGTGCAGTAGGAAGCCTCCGGTGATCCCACCCCTGGTGTTCCCACCCTTGGGTAGCCCTCTTCTACGTTGTTCCACAGCGTGGAGCAGTGTGGACCGGGAGAATATGGCCTGGCAACAAGCAGTCCTAAGGTGGCCCATGGGGTGAAGAGCGAGGCCTCCAGCCAAAAGCCAGCAAGGAACCAAAGAATTGTGAGCAGCCACATGCAAGAGCTTGGAAGCAGACCATCCAGCCCCAGTCAAACCTTCCCACGTCTGCAGCCCTGGCCAACATCTTGACTATAACCTTATGGGAGGCCCTGAACAAGAACCACCCAGCTCAGCCCCTCCCCAGGTGTGACCTTCAGAAACAAACTATCATAAGAAGAGTTTGTTTAAGTTGCTAAGTTTTAGGGTTGCCCAGTGATAAAGAACTAAAACCGGCAGAGCGCTGGAAGCTACTGGGGGCCCTAGGCCTGCTCTAGAGCATACAGCTTTGGTCTGCAGCTTTGGTCAGCTCCCTTAAATGCTCTATCAGTAAGCTTCTGCTGCATAATAAACCACCCTCCCCCCAATTTAGCAGTTTAAAGCAACAACCATTTTACTTAGTTTACGATTGTGAACTCAGCCATTTAGGCTGAGTGGTCCTGTTGGGCTGGGCCATACTCACTGTGGTGCGTGTCCCTAGTCAGCTGGCAAGATGACTGGGGCTGCTTGCCCCAAAGGTGCTGAGCTAGGTGACATCCTCGCTCCATCTGGTCTCTCACCCTCTAGCAACCTACCGTGGCCTTATTCGCACAGTGGCAGCATAGTTCTAAGAGTGTAAGCACAGACGTTGTAAGGTCCTTGAAGACCTAGGCCAAGAGCCCCTGCAGCTTTGCAGGATCTGCATGCTAGTTGCTGAAAGGCAAGTCCAGATTCAAGTTGTAGAAAAGTAGATTCTGCCTCTTGACGGAAAGAGCTGCAAGGTACTGCGGACGTTTTTAAGATCTGTCCAGCCCATTTGTAGTTTCTGCTTCAAGCATCCACACCTCCCTGCCTGAGAGGGTTCTTTGGTCTTGAGAACATATTTAGCCCTCCCAACAGGCAGAAGAGAAGGGCTAGGAGTCAATGTCCTCAGGTCAACCTGCAACCATTGAGGAGAAGGGAGCTGGTGAATGAATCCCCCAGCTTCCAAGCCCTGAGCCGATAATTCTAAGGTGTGTCTGCACAGACCCTGAAGGATTGAACCCAAAGTTTCCCAGAGCGATCAATAGCTCATAATGCACCCCTCACTGGCAGCCCTTCCTTCCTTGTCTGTCCTGCCTCCACTGCCTTCGTGTGCTCTGGAGAGCTCTGCCCTTCAGCAAGTGATCCCACATCTTTACTTCACCCACATCCTTGCAGAAGGGTCTTCGTCTGGGGAATCCTACACTAAGACAGGGAGGCGGGAGTTAGGTTTCTCTCTGTCTCACCGGGCCAAGCCAAGGAGTTTGAACTTATTCTGGGTGTGATGGATCTTCTGAGGGTTTTAAGCAGGAGGAGTATGTGTCTTAGAAACCAAGTGATCAGCTGAGTAGGAACAAACACCGTTTCACGGACCACGCCCACCCCCAGACCAATGCCCTTAAATCATGTCTACATGGTTTCAAGCTCTGGGCTTAAGACTGCAAATCTTTAAAAAAAAAAAAGAAAAAAAAATTTTTTTTTTCATTTACTTTTCAGTAGGTTGTATAGACACATGGTGCAAAATTAGAAAAACACAAAAGGTCAGATCTATTTTTATAGCCATTATCACTACCAAAGAAGCAATTAACTATCCATTGTTTCCAGAGTGTTTTAAGCCATGGTAGAGTGGGCCTCCTGGAGGCTGCTCCTGGCTCTTCCCTGCTCCTGCAGCGCTTCCTAGGCTCTTCCAACATCTTTCCTGCCTGCAGTCCTCTACTCGAGGTAAAGCAGTTGTCCCCTGCTGCAGAAGATACTGACATTCTCGGTCCAAAGGTGACCAGGCAGTGTTGTCAGACATCAGCATCCTTGGCGGGTGCCATTTTTGTTTCCTCACCATAAGTAATTGTCAGCTGACTGAACGCTACCAAGTGCGTTAATGTTTGCAGCTTGTTCTGACAGAAATTTTAAAAGTGCACTCACTGTCCAGGCCAAGCCTGCACTCTTATCTATTAGCTGGGGAGAGGAAGAGATAGTGATTCCTGACACCCCAGGTCTTTAATTCTCCCAAAGAACTTCCATCTGTCCACAATGTGAGAGAAATGTGTTCAGGTTAATTGCCCTGGTTCAGCCAAACCATCTGCATTTATTTAAATCAATGAAGTCCATAAGTAGTTTTTGGGGGTCTGCTGTGGCCATCTCTGAGGTATTTAGATAATAGTGAGCCACCAGCTCAGGAGTTCAGGGAGGACTGGTGAGGCGTCAGGGCTGAGGGCTTTGAAACCAAAGCTGGTGTATGGAGAACCCAGCATCTCTCACCTCTTGGGCAATTGGGGAGATCTTGGGCAACTTGTCTTCTCTCCAGAGCCCCCATTTCTTCACCTTTAAAATGGCCCTGCCTGTGGTACTGGGTAGGTGAAAATCCCAAAGATAGTGTCTTGTCTCCTTTGCTTTTCGTATGAGGAGCTTACAACCTAGCCAAAGAAAGAAGACACGCGGGCGCCTGGGTGGCTCAGTGGGTTAAGCCGCTGCCTTCGGCTCAGGTCATGATCTCAGGGTCCTGGGATCGAGGCCCACATCGGGCTCTCTGCTCAGCAGGGAGCCTGCTTCCTCCTCTCTCTCTGCCTGCTTCCCTGCCTGCTTGTGATCTCGCTCTGTCAAATAAATAAATAAAATCTTAAAAAAAAAAAGAAAAAGAAGACATGCATGTGAAAAAGATAAAGAAACTCTCTTTCAGAGATCAACAAAAGAAAACAAAGAAGTGAAAGGAAAAGAAAATGAAGGAAAAGAAGTAAAAGGAGATCACACAGGGGTGATGAATTGACAAAAGCGTTAGTCAGCGAGGGCAGCCATGACAAAGTACCTCAGTCTGGGTGGCTTGAACAACAGAAATTAGTTTTTCTTACAGATCTGGAGACTGGAAGTCCAAGGTCAAGGCATTGGCAGTGTTGGTTTCCTGAGCGCTCTCTCCTGGGTTTGTACATGACTGTCTTCTCCCTGTGTCTTCACTCGGTCTTCCCCCTGTGTCTATATCTTGATCTTTCCCACTTACAAGGATACGGGTCATACTAGGTGAAGGTCCAACCATTTGGCTTCATTGTACCTTAATTACATCTTTAAAGGCCTTATCTCCAAATATAGTCCCATTCTCAGGTACTGAGGGTTAGGACTTCAATATCTGAATTTGGGGGAAACACAGTTCAGCCCATAACCCCAAACATAATGTTTGCTCTAGAAGTTGAACAGGAGAGAACATCAGGAAGGGAAGAACAAGAAGGCATTTCTGGTTTGTAGTTTTATTCAGTCTTAACCCAATACAGAATTGCAGGGGTTGGTACATAGTAGGCATACAATAAATATTTGTTGAATGAGTGGTCAAATAAATAAATAGAAGAATAGAAGTGCTTGGGTACTCAGTTGTTTAAGTGTCTGCCTTGGGCTCAGGTCACGATGCCAGGATCTGGACCTGAGTCCCGCACTGGGCTCCCTTCTCAGGGGGAGTCTGATTCTCTCTCTCCTTCTACCCCTCCCCACTGCTCGTGTTCTTTTTCTAGTTTGCTTTCTCTCTCTCAAGTAAATAAAATCATTAAAAAAAAAATGAATAGTCTATACAGATTTTGTCACTGGACCTTATAAAAGACACCCAGAATAGAATATATAGAGGCAGAATGGATGGCTTTCATATCCAAAAAAAGGCTTTTTTCGAGAACACATTCTGGTCTGTAAAGGCAAAGTCAAAACTGGATGTGACAGAAGTTCACAAAATTGTGAGGGGCGCCTGGGTAGTGATTCAGATGGTTAAGTGTCTGGCTTCAGCTAAGGTCACCATCTCAAGGTCCTTAAAAAAGGGGGAGGGAGGCGCCTGGGTGGCTCAGTCGATTAAGTGTTTGCCTTTGGTTTGGATCATGATCACAGGGTCCTTGGATCTTGCCCCATGGTGGGTCTCTGTGCTCATTAGGAAATCTGCTTCTCCCTTTGCCTCTCCCTCTGTGATCTCTCTCACTGTCTCTCAAATAAATAAATGAGATCTTAAAAAAAAAAAAAAAAAGAAGGAGGGAGCCTGATGCTAGACCCAATCCCAGGACCCTGGGATCACGACCTGAGCCTAAGGCAGACACTTAACCAACCGAGCCATCCAGATAGCCCAATTTTAAAATCTTAAAAAAAAAAAAATAAGTTCATAAAACTGTGAGAGTCATGGATATGACAGACTATTATAATCTTGAAACCCTCACCAAATATTGTGGTGTTAGAAGTAAACAGAGAACAACTTTTGAACTTGATGAAGTATTAGGATGCATGCACAAAAAGAAAGAAAAGGAAAAAGAAACAAGGTCCTATTTGTGATTAGTACATTTAGAGAATTTCTTCTCTTAAGACACTAGAAACTGAACATATCATCAGGTAGGGAGGGAGTCATTGAATTCATGGGACGTTGACCTCAGCACCAGTTGCTTCCAATTCCTTTGGGATTTTGACTTCCATGTTGGAGACACATTGCTGGTTGGGGGGATCATGGAACTCTCCGAGTAGCACATTTCTGTGGTTTTACGTCCCTTCAGAGAACATATAATAGCACCCAGTATGTGCCAGGCAGTGCTCTAGAGGGTGATGACAGTGCAGTCAACATGATGTCCTAGCCCTCGAGGGCCTCCACTCTAGAGGAGAAGCGGGTGTATGACAAGACAAATTGCAGTTTATTGAGATAAGTTTCATAATAAAAATATAATTAAAATGCTTTATAACCTCAAAATTCTGTGGTAACAGACAATCTGTGCACTAAAGGGGCTTGACAGTATTTGAAAAATAGGTAGATAAATAATAGATAATAGATAGATAGGTAGGTAGATTAAAGACACCTGGTAGAAATTACTAAGAGCAGGGACTCAGTGCTGTATGTCCTATGGGTTACTAGCATAAAACCTACTTATTTACTTTTGAAATTAAAAAGAATTTGAATCTATAAGTTTTTTGTCTTTCTTTTCTTTCATCCCCTTTGTTCACCTGCATTTTATTTTTGTTTTTATTTATTTATTTGAGAGAGAGAGGGAGAGAGCATGCACACGCGCACACATGTGCACACACTTGAGCGGTGTTGGGGGTTAGGTAGAAGGAGAGGAGAGGGAGAATCCCAAGCAGATTCCATCTTGAGGACAGAGCCTGACCTGGGGTTCAATCCCAAGACCCGGAGACCACCACTCAAGCCAAAACCAACAGTCAGACATCCAAGCGTCCAACCAGCTGAGCCTCACAGGTGCACCACCCCCAAACCTGCATTTTAGAACTTCTTGTAAAATCAGAAAATGTTTGAGAGTGGATACATGGATAGTTAGATGAATAAGTGAGTAAAAGAATAATTTTTTTGCTTGTAAAAGCTGGGAAGATTTTTCCAATAGAAATTTGTTCATCTTTGAAGGCTCATAATTAACTTTAAAAGAAAAAAATTGGGGGGGCACCTGGGTGGCTCAGTGGGTTAAAGCCTCTGCTTTCGGCTCAGGTCATGATCCCAGGGTACTGGGATCGAGCCCCACATTGGGCTCTCTGCTCAGCAGGGAGCCTGCTTTTCTTCCTCTCTCTCTGCCTGCCTCTCTGCCTACTTGTGATCTCTGTCTGTCAAGTAAATAAATAAAATCTTTAAAAAAAAAAAAAAAGAAAGGAAAGAAAAAATTTTTTAAAGACTTTATTTATTTGACAGGGACAGAGAGCACAAGAGAGAGCCGCAGCAGAGGGAGAAGCAGGCTCCCTGCTTAGCAAGGAGCCCAATGACACAGGGCTTGAGCCCAGCATCCGGGGATCGTGACCTGAGCCAAAGGCAGAGGATTAAGCGACAGGGCCTCCCGGGCACTCCAAGGCTCATGATTATCAAGTTCATCAAGTAACCATTTCTTTTCTTTTTTTTTTTAAGATTTTATTTATTTATTTGACAGAGATCACAAGTAGGCAGAGAGGCAGGCAGAGAGAGAGGAGTAGGCAGGCTCCCCGCCGAGCAGAGAGCCCGATGCAGGGCTCAATCCCTGGACCCTGAGATCATAACCTGAGCCAAAGGCAGAGGCTTTAACCCACTGAGCCTCCCAGGCGCCCCTCAAGTAACATTTTTGAGGTCTATTTGTGTACAAGTTCTAGAAGGTGTCTCGATTCAATACAAAAAATGGCATTTGGGGTTTCTGAAACCATTACTTGTTGAGTTTTTAAATCTGCATTTCCAGAAATTATATAGAGTGGAAAGCTCTATAGACTTGTAAATTGCAAGCTAACGGTCATACTGATAGCACATTGATTTCAGCAGCAATACACTGATGAAGGGAATCTTACTTCCGTGATTTCTCACTGGAATGAGTACATTTCAATTTGCATGTTGCTCGGGAAGGCTGTCCCTCTGAAAAGCCTCAGCATAACTCCAAAGCCTGACAGGAGTTGATGACCTCACCAGGAATTTGATGATTGGGAGGCAGAGGTCCAGGAAAGAATATTGGACCAGGAATCCGGGCATTATGAAATGATTTTTCCTTATGAGAAACTTAGTCTTAGGTCAGTATTCATGAGAATATAGCTCTGTGGCTTCCTCAAGTTGCTTTTCTCCCCCATGTACCCTTCCCCACCTCCATTCCCACCCTCCCTCCAGTAGAAACTACACAAAGATGAGACTGGAATGTTGTGTTGTCCAGTAGCTGCATGTGGCTATTTAAATTTAATTTAATTAAAATGAGATATAATCTAAACTGCAGTTTCTCAAACTGACCACATATCAAAAGTACTCAAAAAACCGCGTGTGTCTAGTGCCTACCATGATGGACAGTGCCGAGAACATTTCCATCATTACAGAAATTTCTTTTTTTTTTTTTTTAAGATTTTATTTATTTATGTGACAGATAGAGATCACAAGTAGGCAGAGAGGCAGGCACAGAGAAAGAGGAGGAAGCAGGCTCCCCGCCGAGCAGAGAGCCCGACGCGGGACTCGATCCCAGGACCCTGAGATCAGGACCTGAGCCGAAGGCAGCGGCTCAACCCACTGAGCCACCCAGGCACCCCATTACAGAAATTTCTATTGAACTACACTGCCCTAGGGAAAAAGGCAAGTGAGGAGCTGAAGAGGAAGGAGGTCATTTTGGAGAACTTCTAGACCAGCCATACAGAGGGGAGAGGGAACGTTCTAGCAGGAAATTGCCTTAGGATGCACAACTGGGCAACAAGAGGGAAGGGGGTATGAAGTGAGGGATTGGGTATAAGATTTGGGGCAAGAACCCAGGTTCAATCCTGGTCCTACCACCTCCCAAGTGCGTGGCTGTGAGCAAGTTAGGTGAACTCCCTAAGCCTCGGTCTCCTCATTAGGGAAACGATGGTGTAATAATAGTTCTTATGCCATTAGGACTGATGTAAGAATCAATGCGACAATTAGTGTTAAGTGCTTACCATGCTACCTGACATATGGAAAAAAGGTAAAAAAAAATACTAAAGGGTTGGGGTAAGAGGGGAGAAGAAGGTGCAAAGAGGGAAAGGGGGGAGCATGAGCTAAGACAGCCAACCTGGGAAGAAGAAATATGCAGAGGATTTTTAAATGGGCCCGAGCGGTGAGCACTTTTATGGCGAGTGGAGGGCAAATAGTCATTAGGACAGATCAACAGAAGGCAGCTGGGCCTCCAGACACCTGGGGGCACAAGATGGGGCTCCTCTGGCTTCAGGATGAGAGAAGCTCAGCTAGGTGGTGGCAAAAATCACCTGTGATGGACAGTTTTCCCACCCATCTGTGGCAGCAGGAATTGCACTGCTGATGGGGGCTTAGCTATTCTGTTTATGCCAGGGATTGTGCTCAAGGGACGTGGGAAGTGTGCAACAGGCATGGCTAGGAGAACCAGGGCCAGAGCAGGAGGAGCACAATGTCAAGGGTGGGCAGAGCCCAGGGTAAAGGGAAGGGGGTGACATTTATGCAGTGCCCACCACTGCGTTTAGCACTCATACATCCAATTGCACTGAAACCGTGCAGCAGTTCTGAGGAAGGCCCCTCATTTTGTGGAAGCAAAAACTGGGACCCAGCTGGGTGAAGGACTTACCGTGGTCACACAGCTGGTAGATGACAGGTTCTGGATGCAAGCCCTGGTCTGTTGCATTGCCAAGCCCTCACAAATCTGCCATGGGAGGCTTTAAGCTCTGAGGAAGGCCAAATGATCGTGATGTGCAGAGAGTTTGAGAAGAGTTGGCATTCCATTTATTCATCACTACTGAAGCCCAATGCCATGTCAGTGTCCTGGGATCACAAACATGAATAAGATCGGCTCCCTGTCTTCAAGATACTTACCCAACAGTGAGGGAGACAAGCCAAAATCAAAATAAAGATGTCTAAAGATAGAATGTTCAAACTCACTCATTTAGGAAATACTCTAGCCTAGCACTGTGCTAGGCTCTGGGCATATTAGGGGGCACTGTGGTAAATTATTTACAAAAATGGCTGTGTTTTCCCCTTTCCATTATCTATGGCCCTTTGCAGTGTGACTTTTTGCAGTTCTTCCCATTAAGAGGTTGTGTCCCTTTCTCCCCATTTTGAATGTGGGCTGGCCTTGTGATCTGTCTTGGTCGACAGAAAGTGGTGGAAGTGCTGTTGGAGCTTTACCAAATCCCTTAGGAGGACCTGCACCTTTACATTTTGCTCTTGAATCCCTACACCTACCCTGCTTAGCCTGCTCAGTAATGAAAGACACGTGGACCATTCACGGTCATTGTTCCAGCCAGTGGCCGGTGACCTGCCAGGCAGGTGGATGAGGCCATCTTAAGCCCATCAGCCCCCAGCTCACCCAATAACTGATGCCAGACCCCTGAGAACTAACACTTAGATGCCTTTTTTTTTTTTTTTAAGCCACCAAGTGCTGGGTTGTTTTGTTTCATGGCAAAAGCTGACTGATGCATGAGCAAAACAGATACCAGTTCTCAAGAAGTTTATGGTCAAATGGAGAAGACAAAGTTTAGTTACAAAATCCTACCAATATATATGAAGGGAAAGGAAGTGATAGTGAAGTCAGTCTCCTGTGATGGTCCCCCAGGACTCTCACAGCCTGGTACCTACTCCATGTGTGTTCTTTTCTCACACTGTACCAGGTTCATCTGCTTGACCAATAATATATGGCAGAAGGGATGACATGTCTTTTCTGAGATTAAGTTACAAAAGACTGCAGCTTCTGTTTGGGGCTCCTTTCCTCTCTTTCTGATCATTAATTCAGGGAGAAGCCAGTTTACATGTCTTCAGGACACTGAGCCAGCCCATGTGACGGGCATGTGACAAGGAACTCAGGTCTCCACCAACAGTCCCCGAGGCACTGAGGTCTACCAACCCCCAAGTAAGGGAGCTGGGAAGAGGATCCCCTGGCTCCAGATGACAGAAACTAACAGCTTGAATGTAACCTCTTGAGAGACCCTGAGCTGGAACCATTTGGTTAAGCTGCTCCCAGATTCAAGACCCAAAGAAACTGTGAGATAGCAAGTTTGTGTTATTGTAAGCTAGCAGGTTTGGGGCTAATTTGTTACATAGCAACAAATAAGTGACTAAAAGAGTTAATAAATAAAGGAGGGGAAGGGGTGGAATGTTCCAGATAGAGGGACTAGCGTGACCTGCGGTAGTAGGGACTACACCGCATCTGAGAAACTGAAGGAAGACCTGTGTGGCAAGGATTCAGAGAGCAAGCATGGCCTTGTGGGTTTGACTAAGAAGTCAGATAATTAGGGGACCGGCTCTGGGGACTCCAGAAAAGCCCAGGTTCTTCGATTAGTGGAAAGAAGAAGGTAATAACCCAGTCCTAAGGAATATTGTCCTGCTGTGGCCTTCATCATGAACTGAAACTATCAGAATAGGAAAACCCCTTTGGAGACCATCCTCAGTGGGTGCGGCTCCTTATCTCGCTGTGACACCAGCTCTGGACCCTGGAGGCCAGCAATGGCCAGGGACGATGACTGGCAGCAGAGGTGGGCAAGTGTAGGGGAAAGGTTGTGGAACAGAGAGAAGGGTGGTGTCAGGGAGGAGGAGGAGCCAGCAAACAGAGAGAAGCAGCAGCAGAAGAGAGAGTAGCGCAGAGTCCAGGCCAGGCGGGAGGAGGAAGAGGGAGTGGGTACACAGAGGAGCCTAGGAAGTCCGTGGATGGCACTTAGGTGGAAACATGACCAGGGAATAGCAGGCTTTTAGAGACACCAGTGTCCAGAAAACCTGAAAAACTCGGGCATTGGTGTATAGTGTTCAAGGACAGCAACAGACACCTGGATGAAAAAGAGAGATGGAAAGTAGGACAGGAAGGAGACGGGGAGACAGCTAGAGCTGCCATGGAAAGCAGTCTTGACTCAGGGATTCGAACTTTCTGCCATTACTCAGGGCTGCACGTGACCTGCAGAAGTGACCCTCACAGCCGTCTTTTAAGGAAGAGTGGTGAGTTCTCAGTTCAAGTGCTGGAGAGGTGCCTGCCGCCAGGCAGAGCTTAGCGGGCCCTTCAGGCTCTGCAGGAGTTCTCTGATGAACCCTGCTGGGGTAAGTTCTCTCCAAACCAGTGACTTTGGGTTTTAGTTCTTTGTACTCAAAAATACCTTTGGAGGGGCCAAGGAAGAGGTCGCAGGTACCTGTCCCAGCAGGGGGAAGGCTTCTCCAGTCCCAGCTATGCCAGGCTCAGCAAAGCCATGCTTGCCCAGCTTCCTGGACTGGCCCCTCCAGCAGGTGCAAAGACAGAAGCAAGGGCTCAGGGGCAGGAAGGGAGTCTGTCTCTGTCCTGCCTTTCTTGGGTCTCATCATCCACCTTCCTATCCCCTGTCCCACCCAGGAATGGATTTATACTATTTTAAAAGTAGTGGTACACCTGAATTTTTATTTCATTCCCTTATGGATTTGATCAAGCTAGCCTAACCTTTTTTGCATGGTGGAAAACAATCTAAAGGTATGAGTGTTCCCCAAAACACCTTTGCAAAGGAAAAGCAAAGACAACAGAACATTGAACAGACCTATTCATTTTGTGACTTAACTATAGAAAGTTAACATATTTTTTTTTGTTTTAAAAATTACATATTTGAAATAGAGATGTGAAAGAATTACATGATGTTCCATCAGGGAAAGAGATTCCATAGAGATTATGTTATAGGAGAAAAACTCTGGTCCTTAGAGAGGAGGGTTGCCCTGATCACCTAAAGAATTTTTTCCCTCAATCTCAAATCCACAAATGAGAAATAGAATTAAAAACACACACATAACACCTTTTTTTAAAAAAAGATTTTATTTATTTATTTATTTGACAGACAGAGAACACAAGTAGGCAGAGAGGCCGAGAGAGAGAGAGAGGAGGAAACAGGCTCTCCGCCAAGCAGAGAGCCTGATGCGGGGCTCGATCCCAGGACCCTGGGATCATGACCTGAGCCAAAGGCAGAGTCTTTAATCCACTGAGCCACCCAGGTGCCCCCACATAACACCTTTTGTATCTAAACTGACTTCTTTTTTTTCTCTTTCTGCATCTAGTCCAGGAGATTATTCCCATCCTTCCTTCTTGCCATTCTTTTTTTTTTTTTTAATTTATTTCAGAGACAGAGAGACTGAGTGAGCAGGGGGAGGGGCAGGGGAGAGAGAGCGATCTCAAGCAGACCCCCTCCTGAGTGGGTAATAGCCAGACTTGGCGGCCTGATCCTAGGACCCAGAGATCATGATCTGAGCCAAAATCAGAGTCATTGGCCACTCAACCAACTGAGCCACCCAACTGAGCAGCAGGGGCCCCCTTCCTGCTGTTCAAAGGGAGAACTGAGAGGAGAGCTGCCTCTGGGCACCCAGCACCGTCGATCCCAACCTGACGCCAGTCATCAAAGACAACCTTATCAGGGTTGCCCATGCAAAGAGAGGCTCTGTGCTCTGGGGGCCCCTGCGAACCCCTGCACACACCCAGCCCCGCTCCACTGAAGCGCAGGGGCCCCATCTGAACACAAGGTGTGTGTCAGAGTGCCAGTGCTTGCTCAAAACCACTTCCCAGCTAGGCAGATTCACGGACTTCTCTCTCCCTCAAGTGTGCTTTGAACAGACCGCAGACTGGGAGAATCGGAAGGAAGGGGAAAGAAATGAGGCTGTAAATCAGTGCTGTAGCCTCTCCAAGTCTCGGGCTCAGAAAGCTAGTGAACAGATGAGGGAGACACCCCACCCCCAGGAAGGCCTGCTGTTATCACACGTGCCCCAGCAGTTGCCTGTGGACACCCCCTTGTTCCTTTCTTCTCTGTGGCTTTGATCCAAAAAGCTCTTGGAAGGGAAAAAACTCTGATTTCATCTGGGCTCCCTGGCCCTCCCTTCTCTGAATACAATGAGGACTTTTTTTTCAGGTTATTGTGGCATTTCTAGAGGTTCTTTTCCTTGCCTTCTTCAATGTGCAATCAGTTCTCCTGATACAAATTTTGTGACCCATGTTTTTATAAGCCTGAAGCTTAGAGGCAGATTGTCCAAAGCATCAACAGAAAGCACCTGGGTATTGGAATCATTCTTGGCTCTTGCTGAAAAACATAGCCTGCCGGCTCACCCTGCCGGTGCCCGGGCACAGCTATGGGAGGGGCTGGAGCAGCCCCAGGACCCCATGGTGGTTCTTTGGAAGAAAAGGAGCAATTCCAGCCAGTTCTGGTGTTTGGGGATTACTAGGATTATCCCATGTGGATATCAGTGTGGTTTGTGAGTAGGCAAGTAATATGTGGGGCTTTATTAGTGGTGACCTTCGGAAAGCCTGAAATGGGAACTGAAACCAGTGTCTGTCAGTCAAAAGTTTTATTCAGACATCAGGTTTCAGAATCTGCAGCTTGCGTTTTCTTCTCTTTTCAAAGCTCTTCACATCTTTTGAGGGTAACAGGATGCTGGGAGAGAATTGACGGGCTAAAAATATGGAGATGAGCACGATCACGACAGCTTGCAAAGGACCCACGGTTGGATTTGGGGAAAGGGTGTATGGAACTGTTGGTGCTAACAGGAAAACCAGGCAAAACCAGATGGGGCACCTTGCAAGGGGGGCTAAAATTCATCCTAGTGCTGCTTGTTCTTTGACACACTGAGGGTTCACTTTCACGTCAGCCCCAACCATCAGGGCTCCCACGCGACCTGTTTGCAGTTTTCTTGTTTGGTAAGGCCCATGGAGCAGAGTGAGAAGTGACTCGGTGACAGAGGAGAGAAGTCTGCTCATTACTGAAGGTCATGGTTCAGGAGGTTGTTCTCGACTTATTCTTTTCTCCATTCCAGTTCTACACAAATGAGCAGTAAAAGGAGATGCTTATCTCCTTCCTTTATTTTAGCAGCCTGAAGTTCCATTTCCTTCTTGAAACCTCTGACTCAATGGCTGGAGGAACGCCCCCCCACCCCACCCCATCCTGTCCATGCTTGCAACTGGCCTGATGCCCCCTTTACTCACCAGCTTGCAAAGCACTCTCAATTCATTGTTTTTATACGTGGTTATTTGCTTTTTTGTTTTTTACGTAAGTAGGTCACCTGTTGCCTAGGTAAGATTGAAATCTGGCTGTGTTCGTATGATTAGCTTTTGATTATTTCCAGAAACAAAACAGTATGTCATAGCTATTTAAGCACGGAATATTATTTTTTCTTCTTGATGATAACATTTGGGTAACCATTAATGTATGTGTTAATGGTTATCTCTTAGCCTCAGCTCTTTTTTTTTTTAATCTTTTTTTTTCATTTGTGAGAGAGAGAGCGTGTGCATGAGTAGGGGGGAGGGGCAGAGGCAGAGGGAGAAGCAGGGTCTCCGCTGAGCAGGGAGCCTGGCATGGAACTCAATCCCAGGTCTGGGACCATGACCTGAGCCCAAGGAAGATGCTTAACCTACTGAGCCACCCAGGCGCCCTGCAGCCTCAGTTCTGAATGATCTAGGCTCGGGACTATTAAAACCAGTATCATCATCGTCATCACCATCATCACCATTTTAAAGAATGATCATTTTAATCTGGGTTATGCACATCTACTACAATTTAAATAATCGCTACTGTATTTTATTACTGAATAATTTGTATTGTTTTCTCATGGTTTTTTATTACTAAAGTAACACGCAGAACACAGAAATTTTGGAAGATAGAAAAACATTCTTTCAGTGTACATTCAGTACATATTTCAACATTTATAGATTTATCTTCTTTTTTTCAACAATAATGGTTATACTGTAGTTTGTTTTAGAACCTATTATTTCCCTGGGTAATAGATGATGAATGTATTTCGATGTTACTGTTCTTCTATAACAGAGATGTGAGTGGCTGTGTAGTATTTCACTGTATGGATTTTATATAATCAGTTCTCCATTTTTGGACATTTATTTCTACAGACAGATAGAAGGACGTACTACGAACCAGGCATAGGTCTAAATACATTTAGCCCTCATGATGACCCTATGAAGTAAGTGGTACTAATATCCCCATTTCGCAGATAAGGAACCTGAGGCACAGAGAGGTTAAATAACTTGTCTGTGGTCACACCACTTTGTAAGAGGTGGACCCAGATTGAAACATAATTGGGCTTCACGTCTGTGTGCTTCTAATCACAGCGCTTGGATTGCCTCCCGCTCTATCTGCTGAAAAGCAAAGACCTTTCTCCACCTAGGAGAAAGGCTTGATTTACAGAAGACTGCTCTGGCAAAAAGGGAACCACTGTCTCGTGAGTCACTGTTGCTTAGAATTAAATGGTCAGCAGTTCAGACAACAGGCAAAGAAGTATCTGGGCGGAGTGGGCAGTGTTAGCTCTGCAGCCGGGAAGGCAAGCCCAGGAGAGGCTGCAGCCCTGGGTCCACCCAGCCAGAGACCCAGGTTACTCACTCTGCGGCAGAACCAGCCTTAGAAGGCAGCCCCAGCCTTGCCCGCGCTCTGGTAACTTGCTCGCACAAAACCCAGAAGGCCTTGGCTTTGCATTCAGCCACAGGAGCTGCCGCAGCCTTCTGGAGGTGAGGGACAAGCAAGGTAGGAAGCGGCCAGCCTGCTGCCTCCTGCCCTGGGGCGCAAGGGCAGTGCTGAGCCAGCGAAAGCTGGCCCTGGCTATGGAATGGTGTTGATCCAGCCTCCCGAGTGGCTTCTGGGGCAGCGCCTGGAGCTCATGAGAATCCTCCAGCTGATCCACAGAGGCCCCAGAAGGGTTGTTTCCTGGGTAGTTCTGAGCCCTTATTCATCACAGCCTTGAGTCTGCTTGGGTCTGGCCACCTCCTTTCCTACCCTTTCTGTTTTAGATGATGTCATAGCTAGTGATGACCATTGTTCTGTTTTACTGATTTAATTCTCACAACAGCACTGGGGTAGAACAATAGTTAACCGTAAAGATCCTTGTTTTAGTGATGAAGACAGGGAGCCACACAGAAGTTAGACGACCTGACATAAGGGAAAGGGGGTCAGGGCTAGGAAACTTGGCTTGAACCTGCACCCTCAAGCAGGTCACCATACTCTGGGCCTCAGAAGGTAGCTGTGGCTGGAAGGAAAAGGCTAGGTGAGCCCACTTTCTCCCTTAGTCCCATCACCTCTTTGAGGAGATCTGAGGAAACAATAGGAATTTGCTAGAGGCAGTTAAGAGTTGCATTTTATGGGGGTGCCTGGGTGGCTCAGTGGGTTAAAGCCTCTGCCTTTGGCTCAGGTCACAATCCCAGTGTCCTGGGATGGAGCCCTGCATCGGGCTCTCTGCTCAGCAGGGAGCCTGCTTCTCCCTCTCTCTGCCTGCCTCTCTGCCTACTTGAGATCTCTCTGTCAAATAAATAAATAACATCTTAAAAAAAAAAAAAAAAAAGAGTTGCATTTTATGGGCCCTGGGTGGCTCAGTGGGATGAGCCTCTGACTCTTGTTTTGGCTCAGGTCACTGACCACAAGAGTTAAGCTCTGCACTTAGCAGGGAGTCTGCTTCTCCCTCCCCCTCCCCCCTACCGCCTCTCCAATCTCTCTCTCTCTCTCTCTCTCCCCCAAATAAATAAAACCTTAAAAAAAAAAAAGGAGAAAGAAGTTGCATTTTATATAAGTATCTTAGGCAATTGTTTATAGGAGTTTGGAGGTTTATGTGAAATAACATTCGTGCATCTCTCC
This sequence comes from Neogale vison, assembly GCF_020171115.1. Lineage (NCBI taxonomy): Eukaryota > Metazoa > Chordata > Mammalia > Carnivora > Mustelidae > Neogale > Neogale vison. The sequence goes on along the minus strand of NC_058092.1, from coordinate 80,115,376 downwards.
CTGGAAGGTCTGTCAGTTTGCCTTTATTTCTTCTTTTCAGGAGAACCTGGAACACACAGACACCAAGCCCAAAGTCAGTGTCACAGGGCAGTAGGTCTGGGGAGCCATCGTTATCGCTGCAGTCCTAGTACCTGCCCCTCTAAATGCTTAGAAGATCATTAAAAGATCAGATGCTGAAATTCTGTACAGTCCATGAACTTCTCCTCCACACTTGAATCACACACCCCAAGTTCCCACTGGAGTCAAGACTCTGCCCCTACTCCCAGCTGTGGAAACAACCATGAGTGGGGCCAGAACTACCCAGCTCAGGAAGATCATTGGCTCAATTTGATAAAGAACGGAAGACTACATAGAAAAGATGCTTTTATAATGGAATTAGGTAAGACTGGCAAAAACAGGCTTTCCTCTCCTCAGTGATTTTGGAGGTGTATCTCTTGAGTTTGGGAGTTTTTTAGAAAAGGAAAGTTTGTTTGTTGTAGCTGCCAAAAGTCTTTGAAGATAAACCAGGAAAAATAAAAGCATGATGTCTGATAGGCTTTCTTTCTTTTTTCTTTTTTTAAAATTTTATTTTTTTTTAAAAGATTTTATTTATTTATTTATTTGACACAGAGGGGAGAGAGAGCACAAGTAAGCAGAGAGGCTGACAGAGAGAGAGGGCGATGCCGGCCTTCCACTGAGCGGAGAGCCCGATGCGGGGCTTGATCCCAGGACCCTGAGATGATGACCAGAGCCGAAGGCAGAGGATTAACCCACTGAGCCACCCAGGCACCCCATCTTTTTAAAAACTGAATTTAAATTCAGTTTCTGCGAGGCTTTGTAAAGTAAAAACAAAGAGCTGCTTCTGTGCTAGTCAAAGTCACACTCATGTTATTGCCTGCATTAAAGACAGAATCCTTGATTTCATCTTCCACAATCTCTTCTCCCCACTGTGAACAGATCGGTCACTGAAAAGAGCAATAGGTCAGGTTGCTCTCCGGCCTAAAAACTCACAGGGACCTCCCATCACAGCCAGGCCACAGCCCCTGTCCCTTTGCAGAACCCAGTGGCGGGGCTGAACTCCCGGCTGTGCCTCCCCACGAGCCGTGTGACTTTGGCTAAGCCTGATTACTTCTCTGCATCAGTGTTCTCATCCGTCACCATAGCAAGTGGGATCCCCTGGCTGGCCTCCAGGGCTTGGGTGTCTGCTTCCAGAGCCATGGCTCCGGGCGTGACTCGGATCAGGTTCGAAGTATCCGAAATGCGTGGGTAGCCACCGCTCTGACTCTAATGAAAACACGAGGGTGGGTGATGGTGTGTGCTTGAAATGAAAAACGAGGCGGGAGCAGGCTCTCTCCTTCCTGTGGGAGTAGCTGCAGCAGAAGTGTGCTGAAATCTGATGCCCAGAGCTCCGGGGAGGCCCGGGACAGGTTGGTTCTGTGCTGCTGCCCACGCACGGTTTCCAGAAGGCCCGGGCTGTCATCCGAGCTTCAGACTTAATGGACTGTTCTGGCTTCACATCTGGTGGGCACAGTCTGATCAGGGACAGGGTACGTGACTGCCCTGATCCACCGGCCCTGGGCTTGAGCCCAGGACTTCCTGGACTTACTGCAGGACCTGCTAGCCATGGGAGTCACTTCCACTGCTCAAAGCCAAGTGCCAGGTGCGGGAACTAGGTCAGTGCACTGAGTGAGCAAAGCTGGCCTCGGACTTCCCCTGACTCTGGGCTGGAGCTGATCAGTTGGAGTACGAGAGAGGAGGCAGTCAGGCTGGGGTTGTTTTTAAGACTTCTTTTAGTCTGTGTGCTTGGGTTTCTTGTTGGCGTCCTCTCTCCCACCTCAACACCCAACCCCCATCTCCCATATCTCCACACCTAGACACACATTTTCTCCCCATAGCACCAAGCAGGATTCTTGGATGTGTTAAAGGAAGTGTTAGTGAGCCTGCGGCTTCAGGAGGGTCTGTCACAGGGGAGTGGGATATGTACAAGAGCTTGTCTGTTGGCCCCAAGACTTTCCCGTATGAGAATGTCTCTCCTCAAGTTTCAGGTGGGATGGGTCAACACCTTTCCAGGAGGGCTCGGTTTCTTCTGTGGATAAGCAGTGTGTCCATGCTACCCCATCCCAAACCACAGGTCTGGGCATGGCCTGGGCTCTTGAGCCAAACTCACCCAGGCCCTTCTGCCACGTGGGTGACTCAGGTGCCCTTGGAGGAGAAGGTGACTGTTGGGCAGGTATGACCCGTGGCTCAGGGACCCAGGAAGTGGTTCTTTTGCCTCAGGTATCTGTTGCCTAACCAGTGAGTAACTAGGAGAATGTGGGGCCCTAGGGCAATCCTCTGTGTCCTTTAAGGTACACCGAAAATAGAACAAATTCTCTCCTGAAAAGGGCCCTGGGGGTGGGGCTAGCAAGTGGGCAGGCGGGTTGCGGGGGAGGCACACGTCAACAAGGCCCCTGGGTCCTGCCCAGTCTGCGCTCCACCCCATGCTAGGTCATCGGCACCAAGTCCTTTTGTCCCAGTGGCTTTATGTTATTTTGCTTTTTATGCATGTTTGTTAATCTTGTTTTATCTTTTTCAAAGATCTGTGCCTTTGTGAGGAAATGTTCCATGCTAAGAACCTGTGGGACTTTTCTCATTTACGCAGCTGAGGGTGACATGGGGGCACCATGTGGCTGTGGGGCAGCCCATCCTTCAGGGCTCTCCCTCTCCTCCCACGGGCACATTTTGGGTCAGATGGTTGGGGGGGCCTCAGGTGCCCTAAAGGAGGCTCAATAAAGGGGACAAGTGACAGCAGAGAACACACTCCCTGAGCTTGTTTCAAGGAAAGTGAAGGATCCCACCACAAAAGTTGTGTTTATGGTGGTGACTCAGTGTGAGCCCAATGCTCGCATTATTATTGTGTCTAATTTTCAAGGACCACTCCAAGAGGTGAGTACTGTTATCCCCATTTTACAGTGTGGAACCTGAAGATCAGAGAGGGTGAGGCAGTTTGCTAGTGGCCACACAGGCTCAAGAAGCAGGGCCAGTGCTCAAGCCCAGGTTGGACTGTAAAGGCTGCACTTTGACCCTCCACCCCATCCACCTCCCACTCGACAACACCTATGGCAGGCCCCCATCCCTGCTCCACGCTGGAGGCAGAAGGACCTCAAATGTCTGGGCAGCCCCTGCCTCCAAACATGCTTCCTTTCCCTTTAAAGCTCTCAAGTCAAAATCCCCTCCACGGATGTAGTGTTTCTTCCTGTGGAATCTGCTGAAAGATGGCGCCTGACTGTGTCCATGTGTTCTCCACAGGAGAATCCTGTAGGGGAAAGATTATCAAAATATTTGCTGGCCTTGCAGGGAGTGCTTGGGGTCGTTGCCAAACCCTGCTGGGTTTGTGAGATGGGAGGTGCCTCTGTTCCCTCTTGCTTCTGTTTGTATCTGCTGAGGGGAAGTGGGAAGAATCTAATGGAAGTTCTGTCGAGTCTTCTATGAGCCCAACAGGGAGGCTCAAGTACAGTACAGGTGTCAGACAAATAAATAGGCATTTAGGAATGTTCTAGTTGGGAGCATTAGGTGGGATCTGAAATCCGAGCCAAGTGAAGAGCAATTAGCACGCTCCTGGAGTCTTGAGTGTGCCAAGCCCCCAGGGTGTGCCTTGAGCCCTGGGTCCCAGCCCAAAGACCCAACACCTTGCTGGCTCTGTCCTTGGAGGGGGCAGGAGGGACAGTGAGGAGAGATGACCTTTGAGAGGCAGGGCAGCATCTGGGAGCTGGGCTGTGTGAGTTTGATTTCCAAGTCCCCTTCCTAAGCTGGGAGACACTGGGTAAGTTCTATCACTTTTCTGGGTCTCAGTTTCCCCATTTATACTTTAGCGTGTGTGTGTGTGTGTGTGTGTGTGTGTATTAAATGGGTCTCTGTGTAATATCCCTGGACCAGTACTTGGCTGTTAGGTAAAATGCACTCTGTTATTAAAATATTATTATATTAAAAGCACTCTATTATTATTAAACACTGCTATTATTGTTAACAGCCCCTTCCTGCTCTCACATTTTATCAAAATGAGGGTCTTGGCGGTTATTCCATGAGAGGCAATGCTTTGGTTGAGTAGTGGGTTGTGAAGCTAGCTGGAGGGAAAGAAGGTTTTCCCTTGCTGGCTCATATTTAATCAGCTCATGAGGTCCTCTACCCACTCTTCCTCCCCCTCACAAGGTGCAGCTTTGCTACAATTATTTCACCTAAATAAAATCCTTAAAGGTGGGGTGGAGGGTAAGGAAGGAGGGTAATTTCCCCCCTAAGGATGCCCTAGAAGCAGGAACAAGAGTGGAGAGGATAGGGATATTGGCTTCAGCTGCTGAGGCAAAACTAGGCAAGCTTTTTCTGTTCCTTTTCACTATTTTGAGTTTCTCTACCCACAAGGGAGATACTTTGCAGGTGACATACTTTGGGTTAAAAAACCCCATGTGTCTGAGCCAGAAAGACCAGGAAATTCAAATCAGAGCCCTACAGCTTACCAGCTGGCCAAGAGTGTTTCTTCTCTCTGAGATTCAGTTTCCTCGTCTATAAAATGGAGAGAATGGTACTTATTTTCCAGAGTTATTAGAGAATTAAATACAATCCGGTACTTACAGCACAATGTAGGGGCTCAGAAAAGCTAGTTCCCTCTCCCTTGACCTCTTTTCTGCATCTGTGCCTAAGGGTCCTCCACCTACCTGGCCATCTTCTGTCCCAAGCGGAAAAGTCAGGAGGCAAGTCCCAGGTTCCTTTATGTTGTGTGCGTTAGCTTTCTGAACAAGGCTATAATCTTTCTAGAAGTGCCCCTGGCAGGTTACAACCTGTAAGCTGTCACCAGGAGTGGATGCTGTTAAAGTGAGGCTATAAATAGGAAAGGAACGAAGGGGGGAACTTAACAGCCTCTTGTCACTTGGCATTCAGCCACGAGCTGGTGGCCTAGCTCTCCAAGTGGGTCTCCAGTAATAGCCAAAACCGGTGGTAGTTACAGGGTGGTCTTGGGGAGACTGCCTCTCTTTACCTGGTATCCTCCACCCCATTCAGGAATGAATCATTAGGGTTTGTTTAGGTGACAGGAGCCACAGTCAAGGCACCTCTGGCCATGGAGGCCTTGGATGGCTTGGGGGTGAGCTAGGAGGGAGTTGGATTGTGGTAAAGAGGGTGACGGGGAGGAGTAGGGTGTAGTCATGGGCCTGGGCAGTGTATCAATACAATGAGGCTCTGAGCTCCCACCCAGTAGTGTCCCTGGGGCTCTCAAAGCTCTTGTCATCGTCTGCCAGCTCCTGGGTTTCTCTTGCATTCATCTAAACTTTTCTCACTGCTTCTGCCAATGTCTTCTCCCTCAAGGTCACAACATTCCCAAATGGTGCCTTTTTGCGATTTAGAACAGGCCCTCTTCATCCCAGAAAATGCACTGAGACACACAGCTTGGGAAATGGGTGCATAGGCTGAATTTCAGCCTCCATTTCCTCCTTCCCCTGAATGACCTTTGCAGTGAACAACCTGCATAACTGCACATGGCAGCCTTATTTTCCATTCTCTGCTTAAATGGTCTGGATTGGCCATGCTGCTTCTGCTGCCTCCTCTGAACTTACTGCTCCTGCCTCCACTCCCTTTCTCATAGCAAGGCCAGCTTTTTTTGATAGGTCACAAGAGATAGCCTGGCACTATCAGCTTTTCCAGCACTTCTCTGAAGGAATCTGTGACCCACTAGTACTAGGGCTTGGTCAGAGGGCTCCATAGAATTTAGTTGAACAGAATTTATTTTCTTTCTTCCTTCCTTCCTTCTTCCCTCCCTCCTTTCCTTTCCTTTTCCCTTCCTCCCATCCTTCTTTCCTCCCTTCCTTCTTTCCTTTCTTCCTTTTTTCTCCCTCTCTCCCTTACTCCTTCCCTTCCTCTTTTCTTCTTTCCTCCCTCCCTCCCTCTCTTTCTCCCCTCCCTCCTCCTCCATTCCTTCCTTCCTTCCTTCCTTTTTGAGAGAGAAAGAGATTAGTGGGGTGAGAGGCAGTGGGATAAGGAGAGAGCATCTTAAGTGGGCTCCACACCCAGCATGGAACCCAACATGGGGCTCCATCTCATGACCCTGAAATCATGACCTGAGCCAAAATCAAAAGTCAGCCATTGAACCAACTGAGCCACCCAGTGCCCACAACAATGTTCTTTCTGATACTACTCAGCAGTCTGGGCCCAGGTGGAGACTTGCTCCATTTGCTACAGTAGCATAGTAGTGTGAATACCTTGTCTCTCCAGGGAGCTTCTGCAGAGGCTGGGCAGTGTTCCCCTCCATGATGGTTGTAGACTCCCTGGAGTCCGGGGGCTTCTAGTGTCAGTCTTAGCTCTTCACCCTTCCTCCCCGAGGTGTGGCAGGTTGGCTTGGAAATAGCCCTCCTGGTAGCCTTCTCTGACATCCCTGGCTTTCTGAGGAGGCAGGTATGAGGACCAGCCATCCTCTCTCCCCCTCTGGACTCCACAAGTGTAGTACTCCCTCACCAGTGACAGGCCCTTAGGGTTCAGGGTGGTCTGAAAACGTGGCATATTATGATTCCATCTCTCCCTCTCTTTAAACCCACAGTCTCTGCCAGAATATCCGGACCACCTGTTAGACACAAATGGTTCAAAGCCAAGTTTCTGGCAGCTTTGCCAAGAGCCAGGAGAAGCCACTCCCTCTGAGGAGCAGAGAGAGGTGGGCCGATCCCTGGGTGGTCCTCGCACAGCATTCTGAAGGGCAGAAGAAGGGGAGAGCTGGCTTCAGATGCAGTCATAGGTACCAGGAAGAGTCAGCTCTTTGTCACTGTGGTAACGGCGAGAGGCGGAGAGAGGCTGGGCAACAACCCTCAGACTTTCTCTCTAGTTAATAGCTGAACTTGTCCACGTAACCCGGTAAATGTAGGCTGTTGTATGAACACGTTTGAGGGGCACTAACCCAGCTGTGTAGAGCCAGCAAAGCAGTTGTGAGAATGTAATGCCTGGGCTGGAGGTAAGGGTGGTTGGGTGAAGGCGGGGGGAAACGGAGCCATGATGTGGAGCCGTGGGAGAAGTGAGGAGTTAAGGGAGCCATCCTAAGCAATATGGACTTTAACTTGTGGGTGGCAAGACGCTCTTGAGGGGCTTTAAGTGGTGGAGAAATGGGATCAGGCTCGCGTTCTAGAAATATCGCTCGGGTGGCTGGGTGTAACACCTATGGGAGAGGGGCAGGATCGAAGGGCGGGAGACCAGCTGGGACCCTCAGGAGAGCCCAGGAGAAAGAGGAAGAGGAGCCCTACTGGAGTGGCAGGAGGGGAAGGAGAGGAGAACGTGGATTTGAGGACTGTTGAGGCACAGAGACCCCAGGACTTGGTGAGTCGTTGGCTGTGGGGGGCGGTGTTGAAGAGAGACGGGGAGCCAAGACGGCTCCCAGGGTCCCAGCTCAGGAAACCCGCCTGACATACAGGAATCTAGGAGAAGGACGACTAGCTCGGGGGTTGGGGGGAGTCAGGTTTGGGATGTGCTCATGTTGAACTGTCTGCACCACAAGCAACATGTAGCAGACCATCGGGATGTGAAACTGAAGCTCAAGCAGTAGATTGCAATAGAACCACGGAGAACCATGGAGAACCACATCCAGACCTCAGTGTGGCTTTGACACTGGAGCACAGGAGATGCTGTCACAGGACAGGAGTCGGTGGCTTTGAGGGCCAGTCAGCTCCAGGCTGGGTTCAGAGGAGCATCTGACAACAGAAGGAGTGCAGCGTAGGGTTTCCCAGTCATCTGGTATCCTAAGGACACATAGGGTCTTGCTGAACATGGATTCTCCAGGTCTCTGTCTATATCTCTCCAATCCAGACCTCAAGGAGACCAGTCTGCGAATCTGCATGTTCAAGTTCCCTAGGAGATTCTTAGGCTCAGGCAAGCGGGAGAACATTGATAAGCAGGATAGGGAAGGGGTATTTAGAGAAGAATGGGTAGAGGAAGGAAGAGGGCCATGAGAAGGGGTGGAGAAAATCCATGCCCAGAGGGCTTATTTTGGATGGTGAACAAGGATTCCCCTTTCTTTCCTACGTGACAGAACTGGACCAGATTCAGCTTCTGGTCCTGGTGGGGAAGACGGAAGAGAGTGCCCGGGGAACACAAGGAACTGAATCATTTTGTGGCTTTGGGTTTGGATTGTCTCTCCTCAGAATTGTCTAATCTGTCTGCAGTGGGATGGTTAAACATTGCCTCAACTCCTGTGCCTCTCTTCCTCTTCCTTGTTGTCTGGCTGTCATCCTGGTGGGTCCCAAGAGCAAGTGGCCACACTTGTCACTGGGTTTCAAAACACAGAGGGGCTCTATTAAGGGACCTCATCCCTCTTTCCAAATAGATCCAGTAAAAAGCTAAAAGCCATTCTAAGAGGGAGCATACACCGTCTCCAAAATTGTATGGGCTTAGATGACCCTCCCAGTACTGGAAGGTTTTCTCTTTTCACCCCTTGGTGATTCAAGCAGGGCACTTCTGGGTCCTGGATCTGCACCAGATTGATACGTAAGTGGGGTCAACAGCCACCAGTTGGACAACCACCCCTGCCTGACTTGGTCAGCATCCCTCACCTGAAATCCCATGAGGAGGTGGGCAAGTTTGAAGCAGCCGGGTGTGGAGGGAGAGGCCTGGGTTTAGAATCTCTGTCGGATCTATATTCTAGTCCTCTGATACTTCCCAGACATGTGACCTTGGGCAACTTGACTTCTCTGATCCTCAGTTTTTTCTTCTGTAAAACGGGCATAATATCTACCTCTAGGTGCTACTGTGAGGCTTAGACAGGCAAAGCCCAGAGCGCTGGTGGTGGGTGCTCGAGCAATAGGCAGGGCCAGTCACTACGTGACTGAGTATATTGGCTGCACTTGTCAGTAAGCCCAGAGCAAGGGGCTGGGGAGGCAGAGTGCAGGAGGTGGAAGGGTTCTTAGAGCTGTGGTTGACAGTTTGTCCCCAACAGTTACCAGAATCACTGTAGTCCCTATTCGCAGAAGCATCTTACCTGTCCTTTATTTAGCTTTGTAACCAGAGGGGGTAAGCATATAGTATTATTTCTGTGTAAAGTGCCTCAAGGTCAGGGACTACCTCACCTGCTGTCCCCAGTGCCTTGTACTTTGGGGAGCACTCTCTAGAGGTTCATTAATAGTATACTCTAAATCAGGAAACAGAAACCACGAGTCTGATCATCTGGAGTGCCATGTCTAAGAAAGGCTAATGTGACTCACTTCAGAATATGCAAGGATTATTCACTGATTTCCTTCCATGTGGCACATTTGTCACCACCTGGTCACGCTGTAAGGAAGAGCTCTTCTTATGCCTTCCAAGTTCGTGAGCCCCAAGACGGAGACAGACAAGGTCACATGGGGAGCACACAGGGGTTTGAACTTCCTGGAAAGACTGACAACTAAGAAGTCTGCCTCTCAGTCTCATTTCAGAGGGGTTCTTCAGGCAGGAGGAGATTTGGGCAGCAGCTTAGCCCCCCCAAACCTACAATAGGAAAAAGGGATTTTCCTCAGACTGTCTAGCGATGACGAGGATGATGACTGGCACATTCCGCTGTGGGAAGGTTGCTGAGCAGGGGCTGGGCCCGATGCACAGTCACCTGGGAGACTAGTAAAATGTGGATTTTTAATCGGCTGGTCTGCGGTAGAGTAGAAATGTGACACTGAGCAGAGTTGCAGCATTTCTGACAAGCCCCCACCCCACCCGCCTCCTGCCGCAGCGATGGTGAGACCACTTTTCCCAGACCCCTGGCCTGGTAGGAAGAGCCCTGAGGACGGAGCAGGGGCTGGGGGTGGAAGCCCGGGACTTCACAGTTCGCACCTGTGACCTTTCTATGTGGTTTCCTGCCATGGGGGAAATTCAAGTGTATGGGGAGGCCCAGACTGTGATCCCCGACCCACTGGAAACTCCCACCACCCCCGCCCTGTGCCTGAAAGTCTGTTCAAAAGTCCAGTTCACAACTACTTCCCAAATGCCCACCAAGTGCCAGCCACTGAGCTAACCCAGCTAGCTGGCTTGCTTCCTTTCACGCCATTTTCAAGCAACTCAACCCAAACTCTCCTGGTCACTCTGAGAGACAGGGGCTCACACTGGGAGGGGGTGCGGGTGGTGGTGTCAGGAAGTCCAGCCGAGGGGCCTCCACATCTTAGGTTTGTGAACTGGGCTGGTTTCTCAGCCTCTGTGTTCTCATCTCTAAGATGGGCTTAACCTTCACCAGTCTGGTTGCTGAAGGGACTGATCCAAATGATGGGTGTAAAGCTCTTCCTCGAGTGCTGGTGAGCATAGCTATGAATTAGAATTCGGGCTGCGTTTCCTCCCACAGACCCTTCGGCTCTTCCCCTCACTGCATCCACCTATAGGGGCTCTTGACTACGTCCTTGTGTTTTGGTAATCTTAGTACCGTCAAGAAGGCCATTCAAAGGAGTTCCAGATGGTCACCCCCAAGAGGAGAGCCCCATACCGACTGTGTGTGTGTGTGTGTATCGGGGAGGGAGGGGTTCATGTGAAGAACCAGAGAGGAAAGGACCAAGTTGATGACCTCATCCAGCAGTCCCACTTGCTATCCCAGCCCTTGCACTTGGGTTTTGAGCTGTGTGGTGTGTGGCAAGCACTTCCTTGCTGACAATGCAGGATGGCAGACCCTGCATACAGGAAATAATGTATGTTTTTAAAAAATCACTGGCAGACACAAAATTGTCTCTGTCGAAACATCACCTTCATGCGCTTGCATTCCAAAGAGGTTTTTAAATTTAAATTTTAACTGTTCACCATGGCATTTTTCAAGCATACACAAAAGTAAAGAAAATAGTGTGGCAAACCCCAGCTTTATGAATTATCCAAATTTTGGTCAGGAGAAGGTGTCCTGAGTGAAAGAGAAAGTTGGGGGATCCTGCCCTGGGATTGAACACCGTTGGCATTCCCCTGGGAGTGAGCTATACAACATTCATGTCTTGTCGGGGGAAAAAGGCTAAGAATTCTGCCTCTCTTCCCTCTGGAGAATGGTAATAACCCCCACCTGGCAGGGACTGACTGAGCCTGAAAAGTGGGTGGTATGGTTGGGCGTCACAAGCAGAACGTCCTTCCTTGGCTCTGCCTGACCTCTGTACTCTCAAGGGGAAGGAAAATGAGGAAGGATCAGACAGAGCCCAGGGGTTGCTAGGCTGGGAGCAATGAGCAAGGCTCCTCTAGGAACCCTCCGCTGCCTCCCTCCCGGCAGCCGCCTGCCTGCTGAGGTCACCTGTGACCTCCAGGATGGCATGCTTGTCCTGTTTTGCAGAGTGATGACTACTGTAAGGATAAGCACCATAAAAAGCAGAGAGAAAGGGTTAGTGAATCTGCTGGGCTGTATGGACCCCATAGGGAGGGGGTCTGTCATGCTTGTCAGTGAACCAACTTTAGCTCAGAGGTGTGGAGGAGGCCATTGTCCCCACTCGGCTCCGGCAGCCTGTGAACGGATGGATTGTCTCCCCCAGAAGCATGATCACTGATCTCTCCCATACTGTTATTGTTGCTGTAGGGCTTTCCTTCTGAGACGCTGCAGTCCCCACTTCTCAGTCATGATGCCCCCACACCTAGTCCGGCGGCGGGGGTCAGGGAAAGAGGAGGGAATGTAGAACAAGAAAAATCTACATTTTGGTCCTGGCTCTGTTGTTTAATGGGTTCAATCCTGTTGTTCTGTTATTTAATTTGCCCGTGGTCAAACCCCTGAGCAGCACTACCCTCTTTCAAAAAATGGGGATAACGGTATTTTACCCCAGAATGATTTAAAAACCCATATAAGTATTATTAATTAACTGCACTGGCTTCAGGCAACATTGCACAAAAGCTGAAGGGTTAATTTAGCACTTTCCACGTTCTGCATCTGAGCCAATTCCCCCTTATTCCCAAGTCCCCCTTCTCTGCTTACCCTGGAAGCACCAGATGCCTCTAGACAGCTAATTGAGAAAATAGCCAATTAAATTAATATTCACTAAAGTGCTGGTAATTTAATCTCAATAGAGGAAATAATGTATATTTAACAAGGGCTTACTAAGTGCTGGGCACTGAATGTATTTTGTGAGGTTCTCACAGCAGTCTCATGAAGTATGTCACTGTCATCCCCATTTTACAGATGGGGAAACTGACACGGAAGTAAGACATTTGCTAAGAATCATGTAGCTAATCAGCAAAAACCGGGATTCTCAAATGCGGACACGTCTGATTCCAAAGCCAGTGCTATTTGTTTATTTGCTACTTGTTTATCATTTTTCTTCAGGTACTATAATCTAGTGATTTACAGTACAAGCCTGAGCCAGATGCGTGGGTGCAAAGCTCAGTGCCTTTTCATATCACTGTGTGACCTGGACAGGGACCATGTCCTAATCCATAAAAAGGGTTAAAAATAGTGCCACTTTGGGGTGCCTGGGTGGCTCAGTGGGATAAAGCCTCTGACTTCGGCTCAGGTCATGATCTCAGGTCCTGGGATGGAGCCCCGCATGGGGCTCTCTGCTCAGCAGGGAGCCTGCTTCCCCCTCTCTCTCTGCCTGCTTGCGATCTCTGTCAAATAAATAAATAAAATCTTTAAAAAAAAAAAAAGAATAGTGCCACCTCATAAGATTATTGTTGGAATTAAATGAGTTAATAATATATGTAAAGCTTTAAGAATGGTATAGGGCACATAGTAAGCACTACGTAAATTATCACTAATTATGAAAGCAGTCAGTGCTCAAGGAAAAAATTCATACAGTTTCAAATAATATTGAGGAAAAAGCAAAGTCCCTTCCTGCTCATCTGTCAATTTCACCTTTCAGTTTGATGAGAGAAAATTCTGGATGGCACAGTCAGTTAAGCGTCTGGCTCTTAGTTTCAGCTCAGGTTGTGATCTCAGGACCTGAGACCGAGCCCTGCATTTGTCTGGTTTCATGCTCAGGGCAGAGTCTGCTTCAGACTTTGTCTCCCTTGTCCTCTGCCTTCCTCCAAATAAATAAATAAACATTAAAAAAAAAGAAGAAAATTCTTTCACACATTTTGTACATGTAGACACATAAACCCACACAAATATGTAAGCTCGTGATTTTTACATTAATGGAGCAATTTGCTTTTTTCACTTAGTGGTATTTCAGACGCCTTTCGGTATCAGTTCCTATAGAATGACCTCATTCTTATCACTTGCACAGTGGGTGCATAATAGACTAGCTGTGCTGTAATTTAGTCATCCTTCTGCAGGTAAACACTTTTTTATTTAAACCACGATCAGTGCTGCCATGAATATCTTAGTGTGTACAGGTGAGTGTTTCTTCAGGACCAATTCCTAGAAGTAAAGCTTCCGGGCAAAGGACACTTTCGGAGCCAAAGTTCTATTAGGTCACCCATTAAGGATTAACATTGTTTTACAGAACAGAGGACTATACAGAGAGGTTGGTGCCTCATAGAAAGGAATCGGCAGTTAATCTTGGAGTTTTAAGTGATAACATTGTTAGGACGATTTTTTTTTTTTTTTTTTTTTAGGACACGGAGTGAGTCTTACTGACTTCCCACAAACCATTCTATTCAGCTAAAACCTACTCAAGCGGGAAGCCAGCTTTGTTATCAAAGATTGAATTAGTACATCCAAGCAAGTCAGGTTTTTCTTTCAGTTTGACTATTCCTGTTTAGGGGAGCTGGCAGGCTTCGTGTTCTCTTCATTTCCTCCAACTTTCCAGGTTCCTTCTGCTGCGTTAGACCATGCTGGCAGGGCTCCCTTCCACCCTAGGCTGGGGCAGCCTACAGCATCTAGTCTGAGCCCTTTCCCACCATGATTCAAGATGGCAGCCAAGTGGCCATTGTACTAGGTTTTACATACATGTTTTCTCTTTCTTCATTTCTGCAGCAAAGCATTTCTTTCCCAAAACTCCCCCTTCTTTATTCTGCCAGCATCAACAGTCCGTCTCCAGGGCTTTGCACTCTCTCTTCTCTCTGTGCACAGAACAGGGGACCTCTGCTGAGCCAGTGCTTCTCTCGCTCTGCGTCTGCACGATGCTATCTAATGACGCACTCAGCTTCCTGTCTCCTCAGCCTAGTGATGCTTTCCATAATGTAGGGCCTTATGAGTTGGTTTTCTAAGTGACATTTAAAAATATATATTTTATTTATTTCAGAGAGAGAGACAGCGAGAGCGCAAGAGAGTGGAGCCCAGACGGGCAGGGGGAGAGGGAAAAGCAGACTTTCCACTGAGCAGGGAGCCCGACTCAGGGCTTGATACCAGGACCCCCAGATCATAACCTGAGTCAAGGGCAGATGCTGAACCAACTGAGCCACACAGGCACCCCAAAGTGACATTTAAAAAAATATTTTATTTACTTATTTGAGAGAGGGAGAGAGCATGAGCAGAGGGGAGGGGCAGAGGGAGAGGGAGAAGCAGGCTTCCCACTGAGCAGGAAGCCAGATGTGGGGCTCAATCCCAGAACCCTAAGATCATGACCGGAGCCGAAGGCAGACACTTATCTGATTGAGCCACACAGGTGCCACTCTAAGTGACATTTTAAATAATAAAGATGATACATGTTTACTAGAAAAGAAAAACCTGAAAAGGAGAGCTTTGTAAATGCAAAAATTCAAATCACCTGGAATTCCATCATTATCTAGACATATTTCAGTGTATTTTTTTTCAATTATTAAATACATTGAGAAGCTTATTCATGCAAAGCTGTTAATTAAATTAAGAAAATAGCTGGGGAACAAGTGTCCAGAGCTTGGTGATGAGGCAAGTCCTGAAACTGGTAGTTCAGATGTAGACCATCAGGTTGAGGCGTACCTTATATAGAAAATAAGCCTCCGTTGTAAAGAACCGCATCTCTTTACCACTCACTCACTCATTCGCTAAGGGTCTGAGGGTCTTTCCAGCCATGGGCCTCCTCCAGGGACTTCTTTAGCCTGTCTCACTGAGTTGGCAGCCATCACACAGACCTTTTGGAGGCTGAGCTGATGTCCCTGCTCAGTACACAGGGGATGTCCTTGAGGGCAAGTCCATGTGTGTACAGGTGAGGCAGGTGCCCCAGCTATATGGTTTCTGAAAAGACTGCCATGCTGGCTGCTCTGATGCATGTCAGAGATGCCGGCTCTTCATGTCAGTGGTTTATTATATAGAACGTGAAGGGAATTCTGTCTCTCTGTCTGCAGTTGTTCGAGTTCAGGCTTCCTGTTTGGTCTTGATAGCTGAAACATCCATTGTTTCTTACTTCTTGTCATTTAGGGCTGGGCCAAGCTGGAATTTTGGGAGTTCTTTTTTCCTTAAACTACATTTTGCCCGATGCCTGTCCCAGCTGTCTCTTCCCTAGTGATGTCCCAGAGTAGGTGGAGGTCAACAGACTACTCTGTAGCAGGAAGGGGTCAACTCTAGGTTGAGTGCTCCCTGGCAAAGCCTCTTGCACTGTCTAGAAGACGTCACCTCCCTGTCACTGGTTATGTTGTCCCTTCGTGTATCTTTGGTCCCGGATTTTATTGTTTAAACATTAATGTGGAAGGTGGCTATACACTTGGAGAAATTTGAATCCTGGGACAACCGAGTGGCTCAGTCAGTTAAGTGTCTGCCTTCAGCTCAGTGCATGATCCCAAGGTCCTGGGATCAAGCCCCGTGTCGGGCTCTCTGCTTGGTGGGGAGCCTGCTTCTCCCTCTCCCTCTGTCTGCTGTTCCCCCTGCTTGTGTTCTCTCCCTCTCTCTCTGACAAATAAAGGAATAAAATCTTAAAAAAAATTTTTTTTGAATCTTAAAATTGTTCATAGCACAACTTGCACCCATGGCATTACATTTATTTAGCTTATAAGGGAGCTTTACCATTAGTACAAAGATAGAGGACAAAGGGTCTAGAAGCCTGGAGTTCATTCATTCATTCATTCATTCAATAAATATATATTGACTGCCAAAAATGCTCCAGGCCCCAAACTCAGGACTAAACAAAAGTAAAACCAGACATGGATCTTAGATTCTTTAGAGCAATGGGTGTTAAACAGAAATAACAAAAATAAATGTGTGACTATGAACTGTGACAAATGCCAAGAAGGAGAGGGGGCTAAAAGGCACATATTAATGGAGGACCTGTTCTGGATTTGGACATTCTAATTGGGGTTGGTTATTTAATTTCAGGGTGCCTCAGTCTTCCCATCAGTAAAATGGGGCTACTGCTACCCTCTGTGACTCACAGACATTGAGGGAGGAGTGATCACGTACATGAAAGGGTTTGAAAAATGCTCAGTGTGCCTAGACTGGATCACGTTACTCTCCAGCAGAGGCAGGGGCTCTGGCCTCTTCCACAGTTGTCATCAAGCCAGGCATTACTCAGCCTCTTGGACTGCAGACCTTTGACCATTTTCCTTCACCTGCCAACCCACTGGGGTCAGACAGACCTTGGGTTAGCCTTGGTTCTGCTCCTTACCTCTACAGTGAATATGGGTAAGTTACTTAGCTCCTAAAATCCACTTTTCTTCTTTGTGACATGAGGCACTAATAGCACCAGATCGTGGGTTAGGGCTTAGCATTGTACTTAGCTTATAGTTACTTCTAACCCAGTTATAGCTACTGTTATTGTCATCATTATCACTGGTAATTATTAACTCTTGCCAGTTATTTCTTGGAATAACTTTGGTCATTTTGGTCCTTCCGTTCCCACTACTACTAGTCTGGTCAAGGCCCTTGTCATGTGACAATTGCCATAGCCTTCTAATCAGTATCCCCTGGTGACTTCTTTGGTTCACTCTGCATGGTTTCCAGAATGATCCCAAGGTCCTGGGAGTAACAGTGCTTTGCATCTATCAGCTCTTTTCTTTAACATTATCATTGAAAAAAAATTTGCAGCTCATACCACAAAGAGCTAAGCTTCCTAACATGCAGTGAGGTCCTAGAACATTAATCATAAAAAGACCTACAAATGGATAGAAAAGTGAGAGTACTGATGCCAAAAGGGAAAACTAAATGACTACTGAACATGAAAAGATGAGCAGCCTTGCTTATTATAAGAGAAATGGAAATTAAAACTGCAGTGAAATTCACATCTTATCAGGTTGACAAAAATTCAAAAGTTTAATAAGACTTTCTGCCCATCATAAGGGGAAAATCTTATATTGCTGGGTGGTATAAATTGGTACAGTCCTAATGGAAGGCAATTTGAATCACTTAATAGAAATTGCAAAGGTGTATACCCTTTGACTGGGGAATTTTACCTCTGGAAATTTACCTTACGGATATGCTTGGACATACCAATGGCATACAGACAAGGTTATTCATTGCAGTATTGTTTGTAATAGGAAAGGGTTGGAAACAACTTAAATGTCCATGGGTAGGGCATTGATTGAATGAATTACAGCACATCTCTTCAAAGGAGTACAATGCACTACTATGAGAAAATCTCTGAGGCATGCTGCTAAGTGGGAAAAAAAAAAAAGCAAAGTGTAGAACTGTGGGTATAGTATGTTACTTCCTGTGGTAGGAGTCGGGGATAACATACACACACTTAGAGAAGCTCTGCTAGGAATACATGATATTAATAGTGGCTTTGCCTCTGGTGGGAGGGGGACTGGGCAGTTGGGAGAAAGAGTTGAGAAGGGGACTTTTCATAGTATACCACTATATTCTCGATATTACCTAATCAGAAAATTATGGTTGACCATTGAACAATGCAGGGTTTAGGGGCACTGACCTCAGTGCTGTTGAAAATTTGTGTATGATTTTTGACTTTCCAAAAATGTAGCTACTAATAATCTGTAGTTGACCAGAAGCCTTACCTTACATAGACAGTTAACACATATTTTGCATGTCACATGTATTATATAGCACACTGTTATGATAAAGAAAACCAAAGGAAAAAAATGTTATTGAGAAAATCCCAAAGAAGAGAAAATACACTTACAGTACTCTCTGCCCTGTATTTATCAAAAAAAAAAAAAATCCTCTAATAAGTTGACCTGTGCAGTTCAAACCCATGTTGTTCAGGGGTCAACTATATGTTAAAAATTGCTATTATCCATCCATTAATGTATTGAGCACCTACTATGAGCCAGACACTGGGGGTACAAGTGTGAAAGTAGTTGTGTGGTGAAAAGACCACTGAACTTAAATTGTGACTCTGATTTAAATTGTAACTCTGCCTCTCACTAGCATGGATCTTGGCACATAATAGGCATGCAACAAATATCTGTTGAATAAATTTATGGTTCACATTACTTAACCTTTCTGAGTCTATTTCCTCCCATATAAATGGGGCTAAAGATGGTTCCTGTCCCCCAGGGGTATTACGAAGACATAGAATGTTTCATGAAGCAGAGTATAGTTAATGATAACCACTATATGCCAGGCACTTTCACAGTTATTATTTCCTTGACTTCTCACATGCATTCACTCACTCACTCATGAGGAGATGGAGGGACTGAGAGGAACAGTGACTTGCCCAAGGCCTCTCACATGTGAGTTGTCTAGTCTTTATTGCTATCTCCCTATCATGTGTCACAAAGTAGAAACTTTATATATAGTAGAAGCTTAGGCAGTTCTGAAAATCAAGAAAATCCAACATGTTTTATCACTGTTTTTAATGACACTTCAGAGCAGGAGAAAGTCAGTAAGTGTATTTCTGATAATTTAGTTTAGTTATATACCGGCTGGGTCTGACATTCACTGCACTAAACACTTCAGAAAAATTCACCCCAAAAAACCTTTTTAAAATAAATATATAATAATATATATTATATATTACATATAATATAATAATAAAAATAAATAATAAAATCATCTCATGAAGATTGAAACCTACCCACAAAACACCTGTGAGGAAAATGTAGAAACTCATTCTTAAGGATGCTGTACTTACAATCTTACAGACTTGCCAATAATTCTTTCTCAAAAGGATGAAAATGACATAACACATATCCAACGTAGGGGTGCCTGGGTGGCTCAGTCCATTAAGCTTTTGATTCTTGATTTTAGCTCAGGTCATGATCTCAGGGTGGTGAGACTGGGCCCCAGGCTTGTGCTGTGTCTGGAGACTGCTTGAGATATTCTCTCCTTCCTTTGCCCCTCCCACTCCCCCAAATACCCAGTGTGGCACAATTTTCAAAACATTTTTACTGGAATAGAACATGCAAGAAGAGCAGTGCACAAACCAATTTTTATAAAATGAAGGACAGTTAATTTTTATAAAATGGACACATCTATAAAACCAGCACCTGACTCAAGAAATAGAGTATTATTACCTGCATCTGGAGCCTCCTTTGGGCTCCCTTTCCATCACTACCCAACCCAACCCTCTAGATAATCCACTCAAGATACCCACTATCCCTCAAGATAACCCAATCCTCAAGATAACCACTATCTTTACCTTTAAGATCATAGATCTGTTTGACTGTTTTTGGAATTCATGTAAATGGAAGTATATAGTATGTATGCATTTGTGTTCAGCTTCTTTCACTCAACATCTTATTTGTGAGAATATGATCTTGAGTATAGAGGTAGCTGTTATTACTGTATATTATTGCCCAGAGCTTATCTCTCTCTCTCTGGTGGACACTTGGGTGGTTTCTTTTCTTTTCTTTTCTTTTCTTTTAATAAGGTATTATTTATTTATTTGACAGACAGAGATCACAGGTAGGCAGAGAGAGGAAGGGAAGCAGACTCCCCGCTGAGCAGAGAGCCCGACACAGGGCTTCATCCCAGGACCCTGGGATCAGGACCCGACCAGAAGACAGAGGCTTCAAACACTGAGCCATCCAGGCACCCCCCCGCCCCGGGGGGTTTCTTTGCTATAAACATTTCTGAACACGTCTTTTGGTGAATGTGTACATAAATCTCTGTTGAGTAGACAACAAACCTAGGGATGGAATTGCTGGGTCACAGTCTACATGCTAATTTCACCAAACAGATCTGTAAAGTGTTGTTCAAAGTTCTCTAATTTTATCCATTCTGGTGGGTGTAAAGTGAGAGATTGCATCTTCAGTTTTCATTCTGGGATGATTAATAATTGAGAAACTTTCCATATGTTTGTTGTTTTGTTTCAAGAAATGCCTGTTTATCCCCTTTTGAGAAATGCTGTTCAAATATTCTACCTATTTTCAGTCAGATATTCTGCCATTTTCTTGCTGGTCTGTAAGCATTCTTCATAGATTCTGTATACAACTCCTTTATTGGATACATGTGTTGCAGTGATCTTTTCTCCCTTTGTGGCTTGACTTTTCACTAATGGTGTCTTCTGAGGAACAGGAGTTCTTAATTTTAATGCTGTCCAATGATCAGTTTTTTCCTTTATAATTGGTACTGTGTGTTTAAGGAATCTTTGCCTTGCTGGTCTTTCTTTTTTCTTTGGATAGGTTTATTATCTTTCACATTTAGACTTAAAATCCATCTGGAATTGATTTTTTTTTTTACATGGTGTGAGGTGTGTGGGGGGGTCAAGATTCTTCCTTTTTCTGCATGTAGGTATTCAGTCAATCCAGCATCATTTACTAAAAAGACATGCCATCTTTTCTCAGTGCATCGCAGTAGCATCCTTGACATAAATCGTGACCATTTAATGTAGATCAGCTTCTGGACTCTCTATTCTATTGGTCAGTTTGTCTACCCTTGATGCCAGTTACTATGTCTGTACCTTTATAAAGGGTCTTGATTGATATCTGATAGTGTAAGACCTCCAGTTTGCTCCACTTTTTCACCCCCTAAGCCTACCTAGTACTGAAACGCCAATTCCACTTCCCACTTTGCTTTCAATTTGTCCAGGTGGGTATGATTGATTTGCCTGTTCCAGGATTTGGTTATTTGTGGCTACCTGGATCGTTGCCTCATCAAAGCCCTTTAAACTGCAAGGCAGCCAGGTGTCTGCAGACAGCAAAGCCGACCAGCCGGGTAATTAACGCGGGGAAGGGGGAGGACTGGAATAGGGAGTATCGTCCCTCCAGAGGGGTACAGTGAGGAAGCGGCCAATCCTCACTTGAAGACTTTTGTTGGGGGGGGGCGGGGAATACAAGGGGAACCAAACTCTCGAACCCCGCAGAGGAGGGCAAGGCGAGGTCACGGCATGTAAATGTCTCGGGGTTCCGCGAGGGCGCGCGAATCGGCTCGCCGGGGTGGGGCCGCGGCGCCGCAAATCACCAGTTGAGGGCTGGAGCGCGCGCCGCAGGCTCAGAGCCGCGCCTGCAGCTGCCCGGGCCGGGGCGGGAGCTGGAGCCGGAGCTGGAGCCGGAGCCGGAGCCGGAGCCGCCGCAGCCGCCGGAGCCACCGGGCGCACGGGAGATCCGCGCGCGGGCTTTTCTGCGGGCACGCCCCGCCGACCATGAGCGGCCCGCGCCCTGGGAGCAGCCGCGGCTGGGGGGCCGCCGAGGGGCGCCTCTGAGCCCCTAGCCGGAGAGCCCCAGCACCGAGCGCCGCGCTGGGAGGTGAGTGTCGGCCGCGCGCCCCGCGGGGTTGCTGGTTGTCCCAGGGCGCTTTGGTCTCCCCCTCGTCTTGGAGGACGCGCTGGGAAGTTTGTTGGAGAAAGTTAGGACAGGGGGAAAGTTGAGCCGGCGCTTCCCCTGCCCCCAGCAGAGTTGGCGTTTGGGGTTGGGAGTGGCTGAAGTGCGGACCCGGCTTGTGCCCTCGGGGCCCTCGAAATTGGCGGGTATTCCCCAGACGTGGCCCGCGGCGGGAGCCGCTCAGCGCAGTGCCGTGAGCATCTCTGCTCTTTGCTCGCGAGCGGCATCTTCCCGGCCACTGGTCTCCCCCGACCCCCACCCTGTCCCCCGCGGGTCGGGGCGGCTCCGCCGGCAGCCCTCGCTTGGCTCGTCCGGTCCCCTCTCCGAGGGGGTCGGGGGGCGCGGGGGCCTGGGGGCTCCGCTAGAAGCCCTGGGCTTGGAGGAAGCGAGTTTCTCCCCTAATCTCCGAGAGTTTGCAAAGAAAGCGAAGGAGCCTGCCCAGTAACTGTTGGCAACATCCCCCTCCCTCTGTCTTTGTTGAGAAAGAATGAATAGTTGGTTGTGTCGCTCCCTCTGCGTCGGAGAGGGGAGGGAAGGGGAGGTGTAGGGAGGGACGGTGGACGCGACTGGAAGAGGTTCGGATCTCAGCCCCTCTTTTCCTAGCGGCAGCGGCTGCCACCACTTTAAAAGTTGGATCAGGTGTAGACACTTGTCTGGGAGCTGTCGAGTGGGCTCCGAAGCAGCTGCCAAGGCGAAGTGTTCCGTGGGCAACACGGTGGGTCGTGGCTGGGGTGGAAAACTGGTCTTGGCATTAACTCGCTTGAGGAAGAGTACACCGAAGGGGCAAGAGCATTTACCTAGCCTTGCATGTGCTTTCGCCCAGAGCCATTGGCTGGGATAGAAAATGGAGCCAGGCGTTCAGAGATTTCTTTTAAACCTTGAAACTTATCTCCCAAGGCTGCACGGATCTGTCCAAGGAAAATACATTGGCGGAGGGAAGGTCAGTTTGGGAGCGGATGATCTTCCTGCACGTTGCCAAGGACGGAGGCGGGAGGAAGGGGAGGCCTCGGAGCTGAGAGGGGGGTTCAACAGAGCATCCGTGCAGGGGCCCAGTTAATAGTGGCGAAGCCACAAGTCAAGCTGTTGTGTGGGGGTATGCAGGGGAGTGTATGGAATATAATGTGAAAGGCGTGCCATGCGGGGGCTCTCTGACCTCAAGCTTTCTCTAAACCTGCTGAGAAGCCTGGCATTTCCAGATGACTAACCAAGATCTCAATCTCCTATTCATATAGAAAGGACTTTATCATGTAAATTCTGTGTTGTGTTGCTTGAAATACAATCCATGGAAGAATTATTCATATCTCAGTCATTTGGCTAGACTTCATAAATTTACTTCGAAAATAGGGATACTCTTCATTTCTAAACTGAAGAAAAACTTCATTCTAAGTGCCTAAGCCAATTGTTAATCTTCTCTTCCTGTTTGACTCTGCAGAGAGGTTACAAAACTCCATATCCAAATGAGAAATTCTCTGTTGGGGTCATAATTGGGCAGCTGACCCAGTTACATTTCCAGAGTTTCAAATTGGACAAAGCTTTTAACTCCCACATCAGGTGACCATTTATAAGTTTAACTTGAAAAATAGCTCATTTTAGAAATAAACTGGAAAAATCCAAACAAGCGGGCTGCCTGTCTCTGCCTTGACTAGCATGTGCTCTTCAGTTTCTTCGGGACATCTCTGCAAAGCCAGCGAGTTGGACCGCTGGTCAGGAGCACTTCAGAGACAGCCGGTGAGCAGGACCAGGAGGGCAGCACAGAGGGTGGGAGTTGCTCAGGCTCACTCTTGTCCCCGTTGAGATTTCAGCTCTTTGGACATTCACAAAGGTCTCATATGTTCATATCAAGATGCAGAATCTTTGACCTTTGTATATATTTCAAGGTCTGGCATTAGACTGAATTAGGACACCGTGTCTGTTTACCTGCGTAGTGGAGAGAGGTGACGTCAGGTGGCCAAAGTCTCACCTGGGCTTTTCTTTTTAAAGACTGCCTGTAGGCTCTCTCTATGGGCCTGTGTGTGTCTGTGTCCTACTTGGTTTGGTGTTTATGTCTATGGCTCTGAGTTAAAACATTTACCTCCCCATCCTTCCTGGCTGCGGTGTTTCCCAGAAGCAGTGACTTCTTTTGTGAACTCTCTTTGTAATAGGGATACCATGCTGAGCAAGACAGACCTGGTCCCTGACCTGCTGGGAGGAGACCGGCTATTTATTGAGTTCTTGCCACATGTCAATGGCTTTCTGTACACTGTTGCATTTACTTTTCAGAGCAGTCCCACAGAAGAGCTATTTTTAACCCATTTTTACAAATGGGAAGCTGTCAGAGAGGTTGAGTAACTTGTTCCAGGCCACACAGTAAGTAAATGGCAGAATAGGGATTTGGCCCTGTGAATGTCTGTCTTCAAAGCCTAGGTTCTGAGTCATAATTTGTTTGATTAAAAAAAAAAAAAAAAGAAATCACAAAGTACATAAGAAGTATGTAATGGCTAGAAACATTGAGACAGAAGCATCACCAAGTAGAGAAAACCTGGGAGCCAGGATGGGGAGAATTGGGGTTGGTCTTCACCATACTTTTCCAAGCACTATGCCCACCTTAGAGTCTTTGATTTGCCCAGTACCCTTCCTGGAACTCCCTTCCCATCTTCTCTTGACTGGTTCTATGTCCTTTTTCAGGAACCTTTTCAGAGAAGTCCTCCCACGCCACCCTAATCTAACTAGCTCTCCATCCCAACTGCTATGTTCTATCAATTCTTCCTAGGTTGTGTTCTTTAGGACAATGAGGCTGGGATATTACCTGGTATGTTTTCTTGTCTGTTTTGACTGGACACCCCCCCACCCATCCTAACTTACACTCCACGAGAGCCAGGACCCTGTCCAGTTCTTTTAAGTCTTCATCCCTGGTACATTGTAAGCCCTCAGACAATATATACTCAGTGAATGAACATTTACTTCCTTTATTTGGGCCTGATTCTCTGAGATCCTACTTATATGTAACACTCTGAGATTCTGCCTGGTGGAATCAAATGTAGTTAAGTGGCTTTGCTCTCAAAATGAAAGGTACTTGGGGCGTCTGGGTGGCCAGTCGGTTAAGTGTCTGCCTTAGGCTCAGGTCATGATCCCGGGGTCTTGGGATGGAGCCCTGGAGCCCCAAGTTGGGCTCCCTGCTCCTCAGGGAGTCTGCTTCTCTCTCTCCCTCCCCCTCCTTGTGTTCTCTCTCTCAAATAAATAAAAGTTAAAAAATTGAAAGATACTTACCTTGAACCTAGATCCCAACTACATACCATGTACTTCCTTCCCTTGGATTTGCCCTAGGTTTCTAGAGTCTGGAAAAAATAAAAGCAAATAAGGGTCAAGTAGGAAATACAGGGAGTACCCTGTAGTAAGGTTGTAAATGAGTTCCTTCCACCTATAGTTCCCCCTTCTGCCCTCCGTCCCACTTTTAGTTATAATTTTTGGGAGTTGTGTCTCTGGTCTGGGCCCACCTCCCCCACTCTTAGGCTGATTCAAGCATGACATAGGACCCAGGGCTGAGCCAGTGTTTCCAAGTGACTACACACAGGGCAAGCCTATGTTTTAATGAGGGAAGAGTCCCAATTTAGAGGTAGTGGGTTGTAGAGGGGAGCCTGGCTTAATATTTCAAGTTTGTCTGCAGCTAAGAATTCTCTGGAGGTTTCAGCTTGGATAATCTTCTCCCTCTGGTTATTAAACTCTGCTTTACATCATTCAGCTCAGCATCCCATCCTCAGCAAAGCCTTCTCTGGCCACTGGCTGAGTCTAGACCCTGGTCCCCACTCTGTGCTCCCATAGCTCTGAGACTCACCAGCTTGTGTGGCTGAGACTTGCTGTCTGCTTCCACCACAGACTAGTAACCTCGTGAGTACTGTTGTTGACACTGTCCCCAACACCAGTCACAGTGCCCACCATGGAGGAGGCCCTGCATCCTGTGTGTGGTGATGAGAAGAATGAATTGGTGCTTCTTTTGAGGGACCCCTCCTCATTGCCATTCTGTTCTGCTCCTTGGGTAGCCCAGTCCGAGTGCGAGTCGCTCTTTACCAAAGAGATTTGCTTATCTAGTGGGCCTCAACCCCGACTCCACTTTGGACAATACTGGTGGCTTTCAAAAGATTGATGCCAGGGTCACACTCACCGAGGTTCTGATGTCATCGGTCTGGGTCACAGCTTGAGTGCCAGGATTTTATTTTGATATTTTTTTAAAGATTTTACTTACTAAGCGGGGTTGGGGAACAAAGGGAGAAAGACAAGCAGACCCCACACTGAGCGCAGAGCCAGACGTGGGGCTCGATCCCACAACCCTGAGACTGCGACCTGAGCAGAAATCAAGAGTCAGATGCTGAACCGACTGAGCCACCCAGCGCCCTGGGTGTCCGGATTTTAAAAGCTTCCCAAAGATTCTTATGTGCAGCCAGCTGGAGGACTGCCACTGCCCCCTGCTCCCCACCCCAGCTTCAGGTTTTCAAAACTCAGTCCTTGCTTTAGGCCCTATAGGCTCGAAGCAGCCATGGTGAGAGAGAGCAGGAATATAATTCATGGATATTGTATGGTTCCTGACAGTTTAAGAGGTACTTTCACATCTGTTATCACAGTTGATAATAACAAGGTAAGGAATCTGCTCTCTGGTTTAAATATTCCTTTTATGTTGATGATTTTTAAAAATCCACATCCTGTTCTGGCTCCTAAGCGAACATACCAGTATCTCATCTCCTAAGACTGAATTGCGCCATTGGTTCCTCACGCTCCCCAGCTCAGCGGCCAGCCTGTTAGCCTGCCTCCTGCAGGAGGCCTCTTCTTACCCACTCTGCACATTACAGCATCGTACTGTCCTCCCGTGGCTGTGGCTTCGAGCTCCTCATTCTTCCCTCTGTCCCTCCTTTGCTTGGCCACTGCCCGAGGTCAGGGTTCTAAATCCTTCCTCACTGGCTTGTGGGTAGCAGCTTGATGGGCCTGCCTGTCTCCCTTCTTTCCTTTCCAGAAGTCCCGGAGTTAGCCACTTGGACACAAACCGGCTTCTTTCTCTCCCTTCCAGATCTGCTCTAGCACCTAACCTTGGAGGCACCTCCTTGCCTCTGGCATCCTCTCAGAAGGCTTTTCCATACAATTCTTGACCTTTCAGAATCCTTCCACAATGTCTCATCTCTAGCATCGCCCTGTTTGAGATCCTCCTCAAGTCAATTTGTTGAGATTAATTGTTCTTCCCTCCAGCATATGAAGGGTCCCTGGTGATTCTGAGTTCCTGGTCAGGGATTGGGGCTGATACATCACTGATTCTCTAAGTATCTGATATGGAAGAAGTATTTCAGTGTATTTTGAATTGAAAGTAGGAAGGGCACGTGTTAACCCTCAATGCAGAGAGTAAACTGAAGTATGGGAAACTTGCTGAAGGGCATTCTTGAGCACTTTAGCCCTGTTTTGAAATCGAGATCTTGGATAAGCAGAGAAGAAACCTGTGGCCAGAAACGTTGGAGCCAGGGCAACCTTTACCCATCATAAGAACTGGGGAGAGTTGTTCAACTATCCCTCTGCATAGAAAGAGGTTCTGTGCTGCTCTGGGACTCCCCAGCAGGCTCTTTGGAATGATCTAGGCCTCCCTAGGGTGCTGACAGCTTGGACAGGCAAGCATTCACAACTGTGAGGGGCGGTGTGTGTGTGTGTGTGTGTGTGTAGGGTAAAGGAATCCTGGTAGGCTTACGTCACTGGTGGTTAGGCAGGGAGGGCCAGGGAGCTTGGATTTCTTTTTAAATAATGATGACTAACATTGAGTAAGTTCTGACCTTGTGCCAGGTGCTGGCCAGAACCGGGAGCGGCCCACATGGGGACTCACAGTCCTATTGTTTCGCACCCGCCGTGAGCCAGGCCTTCTGTGTGGTCACAGTTTGGCATGGAGCAGACAGGCCCCAGAATGACCAGGTCTGGGGAAGAAGGAAGACAGCATTAGGATCATACACCTTGTAGGAAGGCTTTCCTTCTGTCCAGCCCTTGGCACTTGTGTGTTTCTGTCTGTCGCAGGTGAAGCAAGGGATTGTGGATGTTTTGTTGTCTGTCGTTCCCCTCGTGCTACCTTCGTCCCAGTTCTGCGTGCTACACCGTGAGCTTCTGCAGCGGTGCGCTTGCTTGTCTTCAGGCCACATCCCAAGGCCCCAGTTCCTCTGTGGAATGGACTCTGCAGGGGTATTATTCAGTAATGATTTTCACTCCAAGCTGTCCTTTTGCAGTGGAGAGGGGTGGCCTGTGAGGAATGGGGGCTGCAGGGCTTTAGGACAGACTACAGAGCAAAGGAAATGTTTTGCTCCCCGGTGTCAGGGAGGCCAGTGCATCAGGCAGACTGAGTTAGGCTGCTGTGTTGTCCAGACCAGTCTGGTTCCCTGGCGGGTGGGATGGATTCTGGATCCTTAATGTCTCCAGGGACTAGTTCTAATTTTTATTCAGGCATGGGTTTC
This sequence comes from Neogale vison, assembly GCF_020171115.1. NCBI lineage: Eukaryota > Metazoa > Chordata > Mammalia > Carnivora > Mustelidae > Neogale > Neogale vison. The sequence continues at coordinate 80,087,531 of NC_058092.1, read as the reverse complement.
TTTTCCTATAATATTGGCCTTAAAAATGACTTGTCTAATTTGGCTGAGGCCAAAACCATAGTTTGTTTTTGGGAGGGGGAGGTGGGCGTATGCTGCCTCTTGCTCAGGGTGAACATTTCTGCTAGTGATCGTAGCTGGGCATAATTGTTGGGTCTACTTTTGCATACAACCTAGTACACATTTTATTTTTCTTTCCGTACTCTTCCCTCTTTCCTCCCTTCCCATTCTTCCCTGACTACAACATGCTTGCTGCTTAACCCTGCTAGTGGCAGGCGTGTTTCTGACCCCTCTGGGGGACAATGTACCCTCACCCCAGGAGCTTTCCTCTGCAGCTGAGCCCATTCATGTAGGGAGGAGTGACCCACCTCCTCACCCCTGACCCTGGCCCGTCTTCGTTAATTAGAGTACATTGATTTATTTGTAAGCACCAAGTCTTTGCTAGAAAAAATTCTGCCTGGTTACCCTGGGTAGCACAACTGAGGAGCCAGTCGGCACTGATGTCCTAGCAGCTGAGGAATTCCAGTAATCTCCACCTGTTCTTATCATGTACAGGGTGGTGGAAAGAAGGAGGCTAATTATCTAACATTTATAATGTGTTCTCTAATGCACTTACCTCGAAACCTTGAGTACTTCCTCAAGAGTCCTTTTTGTTAGTCATGCTTTTCCATCAGCTTCGGTCATCTGAAATAATAAAATGGCTCCTGTGCCCCTAGAGTCTCTGAAACACGTTTGCCCTTTTCCATCAGTAGATCTGCTGCCAACCCAGGAGAACTCCTCTGTAGGATCAGAAAAGGGACATGGTTAAACTTCCCATTTGTATTACATTTCACTGGTGATGCCATGCACTGTTTGTCCTCTTCATGCTCCACGAACCTGTTCTTTTGTTCTACGGTTCGCCTCCATTTCTGTTTGTGAGTAGGAAGTCCGTTCTTGTGATGGCCTGAGATTCATGTCTTTGCTCTTTTCTCTCCCTTTTAGAGGAGCCGAGAATTATGGCTGCGGGAAAATTTGTGAGCCTTCCCAGAAACATGCCAGTGAATCACCAGTTCCCTTTGGCCTCGTCCATGGACCTTCTGAGCAGCAAGTCCCCTCCAGCTGAGCATCCCGGAGATGCCTATCAGGACGTGTCTATACATGGCACCCTCCCACGGAAGAAAAAGGGCCCTCCTCCCATCAGGTCCTGTGATAACTTCAGTCACCTAGGGACCCTGCCCCATTCCAAGTCCCCACGGCAGAACTCTCCTCTGACCCCGGCCATCATCCAGGAGCACCCCCTGCAAGACTGGAAAGGCGAAACCTTCACCTTTAGGTAACTTTTTCATTTATTTACTTTTTTTTTTTTTCTTTTTCAGAGAGAGAACCTGGGGGGAGCGGATGGGGTGGGCGCAGAGGGAGAGAGAGAGAATCCCAAGCAGGCTTCACACCCAGCGTGGGGTCCAGTGCGGGGCTTGATCTTACAACCCTGACATCATGACCTGAGCTGAAATCAAGAGTCAGCCGCTTAATGGACTGAGCGACCCAGGCGCCCCTTCAGGTAACTTCTTTAATGCCACAAGTGAAAATGACTTGGCTTAAAGTGCTTTTTTGAAAAAGCCTTTCTGTTAGGGAATATGTCAGCTGTACAGAGTAGAGCAAAGAGTTTACCTCCCAAAGGGCCCACAACCCTCCAGCTACTCTGGCCTTGGGCCTGGGCCAGCCCCACGTTGTCTGTACTCCCGCCCACTTGCCTTCCTCTGCGATTATTTTGAAGTCAATTTCAGCCCCTGTTTTATCTGTAAATATTTTGGTATGTGTCTTTCAAAGATAAGTACTCTCATTTTTTAAAAAACATAGCATGAAAAACTATAACACCTAAAAACTTTAACTGTTTCTTAGTATCTAGTATTTGAGAGTATTTTTACAGCTGACTTCCTATATATTGCTAAGTCCCTCAAAAGGAAGCACGGGTATATTTTTTTATTATCATGATATCATATTCTGAGCTGTGTCCATCTGATTCTATAGAGATGCCAAGATGGCTGTAAATTAGGACCCACATCTCCAACATGCTGAAGTAAAATTTGGTCTGGCTCCATCATCGGGTTGGCTTCTGAATACTTTACAACAAGGATTGATTTCTCCTACCCACTAGGGATCTGGGTAAATAAGCCTTACGGTTATAAAAGCTTCTTGTCCGGGGTTTGTATTGGGCCTGGCTGTGATTAGTTTCTGCTTGTTAGAGCTGGTTTAGAAACTGCCTTCCTTTTCCTGCCGGGGAAGATCAGCAACCTGTGATGTTATCGGGCAGAGAAGGGGCTGGTTCTTTCTGTTTTATCTCCTGGTGTCTCTTTTTGTCCGACCCTGCAGCAAAGAAAGCCACTTTGATCCTAGCTTGCTTCTTTGTTCAATATCTATATATTGAGCATCTTTGTCAGAGTACATTGATTTTTTTAAGCACTTGTGCTTCACCAGGAAAGTTCTGCCCAGTCCCTCTTAGTAGCTGAACCGAAGGGCTGGTCCGACCTTAAAGATGTTCTGGCAACCAAATTTTTCCAACCGTCTGCTCTTGCCCTTTTAGTGGGGTGAGGAAGAATGTGAACTGACAGGATAGCGATGGGGCATCTGAAATGGTGTCTTCCTGGGGCCACTATTCTAGCGAAGGGCCCAGGTAATACACACATTAATTGCAGATTAAGTGCTATGAAGGAAATCGCAATAGACTGAAGATTTAGTGGGCCTTTTTCTTTTTTTATAATGCAGACAGGTCTCTGAGGAGATGCTATTTGAGCTAAGACCTGTGTGATGAGAGAAGGCAGCCATGGGAAGAACCAGAGGAAGGCTGTTTCAGGCACAGGGAGAGCAGTGCAAAAAGCTGGAGGTGGGAACAAGTCTGGCATGTTTGAAAAAACTCCAAACGAAGCTGGTGTGGCCTGTGGCTGCTGTGTAGCAAGCTGGGAGGTGGACAGTACAGATGCTGGGAGAGAGCTAGGCAGGTAGGAGGTCAGAATTTGTTTTAGGGGCCTAACTGCAGTTGTATAAGAAGAAAATAAGTAGAGGCCAATATACTCTGTAGAAAGTGCTGGAGAGTCCTGAAATGTCAGCTTCCACAGCCTGGACTTCAAACCCAGGATTTGGGTTTGGATAAGATTCCCCAGGGTGTCCTGGGCATTAGAAAGCCCTGCACCTGCTCTGCAAAATCTAGCCAGGTGACCTCCCAGCTCAGAGAGCTCACAGCCAGCCCACTGGGGGCCTAGGTTGGTGTGGAAGTGGCCCAATTCGGTATTGTTCATACCGAATCACTGGCATGGAACACGCAGAATGGGTGCTGTCATTGCTCCCTCTTGGGAAGGTTAAAAGGCAGCCAAGAAGAAGAGCTTCTGGCCAGCCAAAAACAAGTACTCCTACTGGGCTGCGCAGGGTAGAGCCAGAGCCAAATAGTCCCCGACTTCCTGTAGCCACTTTTTATTTATGGAGTTAGCTCTGTTGTGAGCTGCATGTCCACTGTGTGCCCTAGGGAGGCCATTCATGAACTCACTCCTTGACATTCTAAGGCTCTGGCTGGGTGCCAGCTCTCACAAGGGGGCAGCTCCCAGGAGCCCCAAGGGGTGGCAATGGAGTCATCTTTTCTATCTTGAGGAAGTCCTTGATCAGCACCCAAGGTCCAAGCCGTCAACCCTGCCAGGAGTTCAAAGCTTTTTGATTTGAAAATGACTTGGACAGAGGTCAGATCTCTGTAAAAGATCTTATCAGATGATGGGCCTGAGTCCTGGGTTTGAAGTCCAGGCTGTGGAAGACTTGACAAGCCCTGCTGGCTTACGTGTGTTTATCATTCAGAACTACATTCATCCAAATTCACAACGTCGTCGCTTAACTTAAAATACCTCATTGTGAAAAGCGAATACAGGAAGTAACGAACTCATATCCTTTAGGGTTACTGCTGAGTGAGCAGGTCATGTTGAAGGATCATAAAATCCCATTTTGCTCCCTGGCCTTACTAATAGATTTTCTTATTTTTAAATGTTATTTATTTACATATTTTTTTGAGTAATTTTATTTATTTTACTAATTTACTTATTTCTAGCCCCCAACATGGGGCTTAAACTTAGGACCCTAAAGAGTTTCATGCTCTCCCAACTGAGCCAGACGCCCCTGTATTTGGTTCACGCAATGCACTTTAAAAACTGTCTTGAGGTGTTCCCGGTTTTGAGGAGTTCAAAGTACTATTATTTTTATCCTTTTAAATATTCCTGATATGATTATTAGCTGCCTCAGTTCCTTTTTTGGAACAAGCCACAGGATTAACAAATAAAGTTTGTGCTCATGAAAAGGAAGGGACAAAAAGGTATGAATGAGAATCAGGGCCCCCAGAGGGGGAGGACTGCCTGAGGTGCCTCAGCAGAGCTGCCCTGAGGGCGAAATAGCATTTCTAGACCTAACTCAGCTCTTACAGCTCAGCTGCTATGAAAACACTAACCACCCACTGCTCACTCACTCACCACTGGAAGCTGGGAACTGGTAAATTTTTTTTTTAATTTTTTAAAGATTTTATTTATTTGAGAGGGAGAGAGTACAAGCCCAGGGAGGGGCCAGGGCAGAGAGAGAGGCAGACTGCCCCACTGAGCAAGGAGCTCCACACTGAGCTTGATCCCAGGACTCTGGGACCATGACCTGAGCTGAAGGCAGATGCTTAACCCACTGAGCCACCAGGCACCCCATGCTGGAAGCTTTTAAAGTTAAGAGTTTTAGATCTCTGGCCCCAAGGTGTGAGACTAGTTAGGTCTACTTCTAACAAGATTATTGATTTTTTTTTTTTGGTTGGGGGAACTTGTTTGAGGTTAACTTTTTTTGGCCTTACTTGTTACTTTTCATAATGAATTCAAAGGTTAATTTCAGTGACAGTGACTTGCCTGACAGTCACTCGATAGTGACTTGCCTGGACGTCAAGTCTGAAAATCTTCCATTTTGTCCTATTCGCTGTTGGCACAATGATAATGGGGTCATCTGGGAAAGCCCAGACCACTTTTCTTGTACACCCCACCTACACTCAGAGGGAAACCCACCAGACAACACCTTTTTGCCTTGTAAAATACTCTGATAAATTTCAAGTTTGCGATTTTCCTGACAAATAATATTTAGCTCATTAATCTTTAAAAAGTTACCCTTATTATAATTGCATATTAATTGAATATCTGCCCTGTGGAAGGCCCCAGGCAAAACAGAGGAAATTTCCTAAAAATTACCTAAAATTTTGTACTGTTAAACAGTCTTATAAACATGTGTCCTAGCCACAAAAATTACTCTCTCTCACATTTTATATTTTTAAAATATCCTTAATGATATGATCATAAATTATCCTGTGTGCCCATCCTCACCCCACGTGAGAGACCTGGCAGATTTCATCATGAGTAGCAGCAGTTTTTGTTGTCATTCACAGTTGAGAAGGTGGTTCAGGAATGTTGAGGCACCTGAGCTCAGACCCTAGTGGGTGACTGAGCAAGGATTAGAACCCAGAGTGCTGTGGGTCCTTCCCCAGACACTGGGCCCCACAGCCTTCCGAAAAGCTTCGCCTTGGCTGGGGGCATTTTCTGAGCTGTCCTCTTGCCTGGAAAGCTTGCAGTCCCCAGAGTCTAAAACCCAGGGCACCTTGAATACCCACCTTGGGGAAATGGAGTCTTGGCCACCAGGAGCCAGGCAGAAGGCAAGCCTGGAAGGGAGAGTTGGTCTCTCCTCATTTGGAGACTATATCTCTTGGCTTTGTTGTTGTCTTGGCTGCCCTTGGATGTACTTGTGGTTTTGAAAGGTGGCCAAAGTGAGAAGCCAGGGTGCTCTTAAACCTGCTGCTTGATGTCACAGAAGGAGCCTTTGTTGTACAGACAGAGTAAGGCTTCCCCAAGAGGTGGACAGACAGGATTTCCTCTCGACAGGAGCGTTTGTTTAACTGCTGTCCCTTTGAGTCACTTATCTTCAAGGGTGAATTTTTATTTGAATCTGGGACCTTCCTTGGGCTGAGAGGGGACTGGTTCCTGTTGTCGAGATGTCTGTGTTGTCAGGATAGCCAAAGGATCGGCTCTGGGAGAGCGGTGCAGGTCCTCTTCCTGTCTTCGGGTATGTGGAGGCACGCATTCCTGGGAACAGCTGCCTGGTGCCTAATCCCTTCGGCCCTGTGTGCTGTGGGAGCATGTGGTGGGACAATGTGATGTTTCATTAGTTTGCATGAGCAGAGCTGACTGACTAGTCACAAGTGTTTTAACTGACGGGACCCAGAAAGTCTGCAGAATGATCCCAAATTAAAATCTGGAATACTTTTCCAGGCGGTAAGTTACCTACCATGCTGCAGTGTCTGCTCTTTTGAGTGGAAGCAAAGTGGAAGGCTTTGGATCTGTGCAGATTCTTCTCAAAACACTGATTGATTGACTGATTGAGTTTTTAAAGATTGTATTTATTTGCCAGAGAGAGCGAGAGAGAACACAAGCAGGGGGAGCAGCAGGGAGAGGGAGAAGCAGGCTCCCCACTGAGCAAAGGGGCCTGATGCGGGACTCTATTCTGGGACTCTCAGATCATGATGTGAGCTGAAGGCAGAGGCTTAACTGACTGAGCCACCCAGGTGTCCCTCAAAACACTGATTTACATATCTAACTCTGGGCTGTATCTGTGCCCTCACCCCCCAAATTATTTCATTGGTTCCTCTTGAGAACCACCAAGTTCTAGAATTTTCTACTTTCTCTTTAACAAAGCAGGATGTTTCCCCAGACATGCAAATATCTTTAGCTTGCAGTTAATCAGAGGGATCTATAGTGTAAAGGTCCACATGCAAATACCTGCTGCATTTTAGTTGTATACAAGTGTGTCTGTTCTCTGCAGATTGGAAACTTTTTGTGCACAGAGGAAATGTTGGGTTCAGAGTTGCAAAAGTCTATGTACTGGATTAACAGATTCTGTTTAATAGAAGGCACATTTATTGAGTTAGCCGAGTGTCAGTCGCTTAATAGCCAAGAATGTCTCCAGGCAAATTGTAGCCCCATTTGTTGAATTTTTATTTTTGAAATTTCAAGTTGTGTTTCTACCCCTTGGTGCTTGAAAGCAGCTGTTGTGGTTGGGGTCGTGCATTCTGAGGCATGGGGCAAGTTCAGGGCTGGTAGCTTCCCCCCCCCCCCCCCCCCCGTGTGTGCTGAGCCAGGAGCAGCTGGGTCAGAGGTGAGCTCTCAGCCCCTGCTGGGCATCTTCCCCTCCCCCACCCACCGCCAACCACCAGTGTGGCAGGGGTGGTGCAGAGAGCCTGGGGACTGGGAAATGCCTACTGGTCTACCAGCTGCCTGACAGTGGTCTTCAGTCCTCTTACTGACAGGGATGATTTGAACCTAAAGGCTGGGATCCGTGCATTCTCAGCTGTTCTGGGGAAAACGGAAAAGTTTTTTTGTTTTGTTTTGTTTTTTGTTTTTCAGTGAGTGCAAATGTCAACATAGAAAATGGTCAGAGAATTACACAAAGCAGTCCTTGCCGAGTGATACTGCTCGACATCTTCTCTGCCCTCCCCAGGACATATAAACGAGGGTTTCTTAGGTCTCCTGCATGCTGTTTGGGGAAAGGTCAGGCTTTTAGTCTTCTGAGAGACAGAAACCAGAGTTTTCCACACCTTTCAGTATAGGTGGATTCAGGAGCCTCCATGGCCTGGACTGAAGATACAGGAAAGAGAAGTTGTTACTGTTCTTGTTCATGGGAAGGAGATGCCTCCATGGGGCACATACTGGAGCCTCAGGACTGACAAGCTGGCAGGCTGCCTCACAGTGGCCCCCTCTGCCATGCTGCCACCATGCCAACTGTCCCCAGGAGACTAGCTACAGAGCTGGTTGTAGAATTTCAGGCAGTCTCTTCTTAGAGGTCCCTAAGACAAGCGCATGGTCTTCTTGTTTTAAGGATTCTGATGTTACTTAAAAATTACAGAAGTCTGGGATGTTTGGGTGTCTTAGTCAGTTAAGCGTCTGCCTTCGGCTCAGGTTATGATCCCTGGGTCGTGGGATCAAGTGCTGCATTGGGCTCCCTGCACAGCGGGGCGCCTGCTTCTCCTGCCTCTGCCTTACCCCTCCCCTGCTTGTGTGAGCTCTTTCTCTTTTTCTCTGACAAATAAATAAATAAAATAAAAAAGATTCTAGAAGTCAGAGAAACCTTCCATAATGGGCCCAGCCTTTGTGCTTCCTGGACTGTTTGTGATCCCAGATGCATCCGCAGACACGGTAACCAAAGCTGAAATAACTCCTGCTGTGAAAAGGAGAACACTGCAGGCTCCCAACCCAAAGGTCTCACTCAGTTCAGATCCCTGTTTTGCCACTTATTACGCATGTGAGCTGGGACAAGTTCTAAATCATAAAATGAGGGTGAAAATGCCTCCCTCTGAGAAGTGCTGTGAAGGTTCACTGGTCACCAAATACGAAGGCTGTGCTAAATGGCAGAGCTCTAACTTCCGCACTGGAGCCTGGCACCGTTTTCTGGGGCGTCTCAGCAGCTGCCCCCTGATCACCAGCCCTTTATTCTCCTCCTACCCCAACTCTGCTGTGTGACACCTGACCTTGAAGGCTGCTAATGCCTTTGCTGGGATACTGACGTAGTTGTGGGTATCAAAGAATGTTGCTAGTAACCTTGGTGCTGATTCAAGCAACCAGACCCAGTAGCTTTGTGACCTTGTGTAAGTTACTTTACCTTTCTGATTGTCTCTCTGATTCTCTACTATATCTTTCTGATTCTGACCTTGTGTAAGTTACTTTACCTTTCTGATTCTGACCCCTTCTTCAAAGGTCAGCTATAAGGCCAGATAGAATCCCTTGTGTGGATGCCTAGCACAGAACCTAGAATGGAGAAGGGACTCCTCCTTCCTCCTGGAGGCGCTAATCCTTGGCCGTAACCTGAGATCACATTCAGTGCCTGCAGCTTCTGTGGGAGAAAGTTTCCCACACATTGCCGGAGTTTGGCCTGAGTCCTGCTCTCTGGATCTGCCCTGAGCTGCCCTAGAGCCGTGTGTCTTGGCCACCATTCATGCTTACAGGTATAATAGCCTTGCATGGCACTGAAAGATCAGCACACCATTATACAGAGACAGAGAACAGAGCCTGTCTTCTGTGGATGGGCCCAGCCCTTTCCCACTTGCCCTTGTACTTAACATTATTATCTTTGCTATTTATTCTTCGGTAAATGTTTATTGAGCTTATTTTGTGCCAGGCATGGTGCTGGGTACCAAGTACCCATAGAGATTGACATAGATAACGGGCCGGGCCCTTAAGCAGTGCACAGGGTAGGGGGCTTGTAGACAAACGCATCCATCAGTACAGAACCACAAAATGAGGAAAGGCAAGAGTTCCTTGGATTGGGTGAAGGGAAGACCTCTCGTGGGGTGGGGGGGTAACATTTGAAGATTCAATATAAAAAGAGAATGTAAAATACTTAATATTTATATATAAATAATATTTATTATGTTATGTATTAAAACGGTATTATTTTTGAAATATGTTCAATAAGATTGAAATTAATTTTACCTATTTCTTTTTAATCAGCTACTAGAAAACTTTTAAAAGTACATGTTTTCATATGAATAAAGAAGATGTTTGCACGCACACACCCACACGTGCACACACACACGCGCACACACACACACACATACTCACATACACATACATACACAAACATACACAACGGAATATCACTCAGCCATCAAAAAGAATGAAATCATGTCATTTGCAAAAACATGGATGGAACTAAAAGGGTATTATGTTAAGTGAAATGAGACAATTATATGATTTCTCTTGTGGAATTGAGGAAACAGAACAAATGAACGAAGGGGGGAAAAGAGAGAAAGGCAAACCAAGAACTGTAACTTAACTTATAACTAAACTTAACTGTAAACTGATGGTTAGCAGAAGGGAGATGGGTAGGGGGATGGGGGAGATAGGTGGTGGGCACTTGTACACAGCAGAGGTTTTGTTAAAAAAAAAAATATTCATGTGGTTTTCACATTGCATTTCTATTTGGTGATACTAGTCTTCATCTCAGTGTTAGTTTAGGTTTTCTCCTGAGGGCAAAGGGAAGCCTTTTAAGGGTTTCAGTAAAGGAATAATGAGATCTGACTCAGTTTGTAGAATATCATTTGACCTCCATGGAAAAGAAATTGGTGGGGCAGAGGGAGTGGAGTTGGGGGCAGGAAGTGGTCACAGAAGCACAGGAAGCAGGCGGAGGTCTGTGCTAGGACAGTGGTAGAGGAGGTAAAGGGGGTGGGTTCAAGATCTATTTGGTAGGTAGCATCTGTGGGACTTCCTGAAGGTGGGATGATGGGGGGTGAGGGAGGGGGACAGCAGGCATGGCTCAGGCAGCTGGGTGTATGAGATGGGGCCATTTACTGAGATGGCAAAGACTGGGAGGGGAACAGGGCTTTGTTTCTTTGGCTGCATTTTATTTAGTGGATGGCAGAGAGTTGAGACTTCTGTTCGGGGTGTGTGTGTCAAGTGGAGGTGTTAACCAGCCAGTATTATGAGCCTGGAGCTCTGGAGAGAAAGCTGTGCTGAAAGTTGCAAAGTTAGGAGTCTGTATAGATGTGAAATTCAAGCCATGGAAACAGATGTCCTCACCAAGGGAGAGAGTTGTGTAAAGCATAAAGAAGGGACCTTGGGACCCAGCCCTGAGGAACCCCACCACATCTGTTCCAAGGAGTCAGCCTTGGAGGCCGAGCCTTGGGTTTGGAGGGGAGCAGAGAAGTTAGGCGGGAGCTGCATTCGGGGTACTGTTCAAAGGAAGGTTTTTCTTCTTAAGATGAGAGAATTCAATAGGAAAAGATCTACTCTTTTAAGCATATAATAAAACAAAACAGTTTTTCATTACTTGATTCTTTTTCTAAAACTTTTTTATTTAATTAAAGCAGACGTGTCCCCAGGGCTGCCTTCCCTGTGGGCCTGTGTCAGCAGCACAAGGGGATGATGCTTTCCTGCGGGGTCCCATGATGACTCTCTGGGCAGAGGAGGTAAATGGATGACTGTGGGAGACATCTTCTGCCTGAGGGGTGATGGCTGCTTTTCCAAGGTTTGGTTGGGCAGCCCCCTTGAGGACGGCTGCCTGCCTTGGAAGGCAGGTTGAGGGCATGTGTTCCGTCTGTCTGGCTCGGTGGAATCTTTCCTCTTAGAGGTCTCGAGCACATTATCTCAAAACCACAGCACTCTTATTCTGCCTTTGAGTTAGTTGAGAAGAAACCTTGACAGACACACAGAGCTAGAGGGAACAAGGAGCCACTGGAGGTTGGGGGGGATGGGCCCGGGGGAGTGAGGAAAGGGCAAATAGTGTACCCCAGCCAAACAAAGCATCTGCTTTTATCAAAAGTGCTGTGTTTGGGCTCAGACAGCCTGAAGCCTGATGAGTCACGATGCCAGACCCTCTCAGCCTGCCAAGAGACATACTGGCCTTGATACGGTTTTTCTCATTCTTCCTCTATTCAGTTTGACTGACTGCTGCCAAGTTAAGATTTGAGCCGCAGCTTTTAGCTTAATGCTGTCACCGGAATTGTGCTGAGCATAGGTGAGCTGCTGACCGCTGACCATGTCAAGTTTTTAATCCACTGATTAACCTTGGATTCCTGTATAGACTTACCAGAGTGTGTGTGCTGTGTAGGATATTTAAATGATGCCTTTTTTCACAGGATTAGGGAATCTGCCTGAGGAGGTGGTTTAGTTGCCATTGTTTTAATACATGCCATGAACATATTAATCAGGCATTGCTGTCTTCTCAAATGAGATAGAAAGAGACGCGGAGAAGCAGGAGGTGGCTGCTGAAGTGAAAGAAGCAGGAGTATCTGAAATGCCCAGGCCTTAGACTCATGGATAGCCAGGGAGAGAAGGGTGTCCTCATCTGCAGCTTACCGTGGGGCTCAAGAAGAAAGGTTGCCAGAGTTGAAGGAAGTATTACGGCAATCACACGGCCCGAGGCTCTGAAAGGGAAGCACAGTTGAGGACACACATGAGTAGCACGCCCAGCACAGTTTGAAGGAGGAAGAAGTAGGTGACCGTTCAGGTCATTCTTGGTCTCAGGCTGTGTCTGCAGGACTGTCTTCAGCTGCGTCCCCCTCATGTGGCCTGGTGAGCCAGGGCCATTCTGAGGAATTCATCCACGGGGACGTTGACCATGGCCTGTGTGCCTAGCTTCATGCTGGGTGGGAGAGCTTTAAAGGCCGGCCAGGGGCTGTGTCTGTGTGAAGCGTTCATGGTCCTAGGGAAAAGTGGTACCCTTTTGAGGCATCCAACCTTACCAGCATCTGTTCTTTCCATCATCTTCGCCGCTGACCTAACTTCCCACCCATGGGCTAGCCCTTCGCATCACTCCCTAGTCTCTAAACAATTCTGCTTTTCTTGACCTCTGACCTTAACATATTTCCAGATACCACGTTTCCAGGTATACACATCCTTGACTGGGTGGTTGAAGATGGTGCTTTATAGATAACCCTTCCCTCGAGGCCTGCCTGCTCTGTGCCACCACCATTTGCTCTGGGCTGTCCTGGCCTTGGACCCAGGTCCAGGAAAGCTTGGGCCATGCAACCCATGCAACCAAGGACCATATCAGAGGGTGGCTCTGAGCTAGCAAAGAAACCAAGTGCAGAGTGAGCAGAGAATTGTGCAAAAGGCTAAGGGTAACAAAAAGGGCTTTCAGAAGTTAGGTTTGGAACAATAAAACCAGGGAGAGGGGCATGGAGAAACCAAACTGCTGAGCCTCTGTCTGGCTTGCATTTTTTTTTTTTTTTTGTCAAAGAACTGACTTGTCTGATTGGAAAGGGTAAGATCTGTGGAAAGAAAGAGAACTGTCAGCCTGGAGCAGAAGAGGCCGAGGCAAGAGGCTCTAATGCCACCACATGAGGTGAGGCCCGGACGCCCCAAAAGACCAAAAGAGCCTGAGCCTGAGGCCAAGACCATCAACTCGGAGGAATGCAGGCACAAGGCCCTACAGGGAAGATAGAGGAGTATTTCAGTTTTCCAGAAAGGAACCAGAGAGATGAAATTAACCTGTAAAATGATGCAATTGACCTGATCTCAGGAAGTATCTTAAAAGGATTATTAGGGCAATGACTTCTGCATAAGTGGTGGAGGAAACAGCAACTTTCCGTATATTAGCAGGGTGTTGCCTAAAGCAAGTCATACCAGATTAATTTCCTTCCTGGGGTAATTTGTTGGGAGATTAAAGAAAGGTTGAAAAGGTGTGTAAGCAGATGTCAGTCTCTGGTGATAGAACTCGGGTGAGAGGCAGCCCAGGAGGTGTAGATGAAGCCTGATGTAGGATGTGTCTTGACTGACCCATGTCTTGGCCCACTCTGGCCAATTTTTAAAAAATCGCTTAGATAGTAGTATTGACCTACAGATCACACTGGTGGATGACATGAATCATAGAAGAAAGATATGTCAAAATGACAGAAATGAGATCCAAAAAAGATCTAGGCATTTGGAAAAAGTAGACCCAATCTATTTGGATAAGACTGTAGTGAGAGGCAAAGACTAGCACTGGAGTCCAAAAGCAAAGTCGGAGTATGGGGTTCGGGGTGTAGCTGCATGCGAAAACGATTGCAGGATTTGGGTAAGGGCAGCTCAGAATGAGTGTGCTCTGGTCGTCGAAGAAGTGAATGGGATTTTCGGAGCGTTAGCTGAAGTTTAATATTCAGACGAAGGGAAGTGGTCAGTCTTGGCGGCCGATCACGAATCTGGTGAGCTGTTTGGAGCTCTTGACAACCAGAAATGGAAGGTGCATTCCACCACCCCACCAACCCTGCAGAGCCGTGAGCTTCTGCTGAGGATGTGCCTCCCTAAAGCAGATCTTTTGGTTTATTAATGAAAGAATATCCCCAAGGTGTGCTGTATTAGTGAAGACGAACTTCTCATGTCTGTATGTTAACCCTGGAGGAGAATATAAAATCTGTACCACCCTTAATCCCGTCTCCTCCTAGTGAAGCGGACTTTAACAGGTGAGGTCAATAAATACATTGTGAGATGTGGGAGAGTGACTCTCATTTATTTTGCAAGATGATGAAACCAAAATACATTTTCCTGGGTGCACATCTAGAAGTATTAGAGTTATCCATTTTTAAAGCTACATCCCTTTTAAAATTAGCTAAGTCTTGGAATGCTTGGGTGGCTCTTTCAATTAGGCATCTGCCTTTGGCTCAGGTCCTGATCCCAGGGTCCTAGAATCATCCTGCATCAGGTTCCCTGCCCTGCTCTCCCTCTGCTTGCTGCTCCCCCTGTTTGTGAACTCTTTCTCTTTCTCTCTGACAAATAAAATCTTAAAAAAAAAAAAAAAAAAAAGATGAAAAGACTATGTATATAATGAGCCCCCACCTAGAGTAGGAAGTACCTCTTTCCTGGTCTCTGGGACAGCTATATGGTTCCCAGCATCAGTAAAGAACCTGTCCATCTAATCACATACCAGTTGAGATTTTTTCAAGAAACACCATCTCTCTACTCAGTAGGCCAGCCCTGTTTTACGTGTCCATTTTTTCTCATTTTCCTAGAAGCTGATGGAAATGGCCCTGTAGTAAACTCTCTTTCCTCTTGGCACGCTCCCTGATGAACTTCAAACGTGGCATTTCAGACATCTCCAGATTTTTAGCAGGAGCAGCCGTCCCTCAATGCCACTTAGAAAACATCTGGTCTCAGTGGGGCTGGGGAGCCGGGCACAGCTCTGACAGCAGCAATGACCCACAGCCGAAGGGGTTTTGTCTGAGGCCACCACAGTTCAGGCACAGGCTTGTGGCTAAAATTAGCTCCTTAATGTGGGGGCCCATCCGTCAGAAACATTTCTCTTGTTCCCTCTCTCCCTTCAGTGTTTTTCTTCCCTTGGTGAATCCAGGGAGTGGCAAAGAGAAGGGTTGAGGTCTAGACCTTTTTGCACAGTGGAGAGAAACGCACACACGCGCGCGCGCACACACACACACACATTTGTTCATTCACTCATTCAGACCAACACGTATGCAACTCTGCCCTGAGGATACAAGGGTGAATAAAACACAGTCCCTTTTCTTAGTGAGCTCACAGTCCCATAAGGGAGATGGACAAGAGTATATGTATTGAACTATAATTATTTGTCGTAAAGTTTTATAATAAAAAAGGAGTGCTGGGGAGCACTCCTGTGAGTTGTGGAGGGCAGGGGAAGGAGTGGTCAGAGAAGGTGGGAAGATGGTGGGGATGCAAGGCCTCTTGGTTCAGGGAATTCCAAACAATTTGGATTTACAGAGTGTGAGGAGCAGGGTGAGGAGCTAAGGCTGGTGAGATGGGCAAGGCTTAGCACCATGGATATCATCTAATAATAAAATGAGGATGCTAGACTGTCCTACATATTAATTTTACCTGAAAGAACATGATCTAGTGAGAAATACTGTCCAGTGGACACAGATTCCTAGTAGATTTAAAGCCTGTTGCTAGCTCTTTCTTCCTGCCATCCTTCCATCCCCACATTCTCCCAGCCAGGATCCTGAGATGTTGATGGCTATTCATGGTGGAGAAAGGAGGGTGAAGGCTCTAGGTTCCAAGGCCATATCCACATATGAATGGGCTACAGCCACCAAATTGCCAATGGAGGGCGAACTTTGTCTCGGTTGTTGGATTCACCTTCCCTGATTGTGGGACATGCCCTGGTCATGAGTTGGTTAAGACTGGTAAACCAGTAGACCTCAGGGGTTCAGTGATTATTCCTCCTTGGCCCCACCACTTGGGGGAAACAGAAAAACTTGGCCTGTGGGTCCCACATATCTCTTTGTCTTGCGTTTCAATTAGGTGTTCTAAGAACGAGTTCATTGTGGTGAATGGGCACCCACAAGCAAGAACTCTGCCCTTAACATACAAGCCTTCTTAGCCACGATGCTCAGTAAGTCTTAGGTAGAAGATTTTTGATGGTGCTTCCTATCTAGGAACTTTGCTATACTTCCTTGTAAGGTCTGTAGGGATTCTTTTTGTTCAATGTGACAGTAAGCATTTGTGAAAAATGACAGTTTTGTTCTCCTTTTTCTGGTTCTTATACCTTTTATTTCTCATTTATCTGTATGGGCTAGGACCTCAAGACAGTAGTGCATAGAAGTAAGAATGGACATCCTTGTCTTGTTTCTGATTGATGGTTTTATTTTAGTAATGATTGTAATTCTTTGCCATTAAAAATAATACTTGCTGAGGGCATGAAAGCCCTCATGGAAGTTCTGTATTTTGTCTGTGAGGAGTTTGTTTTTCCCTGCTGAGCTCCCAAGGGTAATTTTTTTAAAGTACTTTTTTCTCCCATTAATTAGATGCCTCAAATGATTTTTCTCCCTTAACTTGTTAATGTGGTAAATTGTATCTGTAGGTTTTCACCATTAAACTGACCCTGTATTCCTGGAGTCAACCTAGTGTGATTATGGCGTATATTAATATGTTGTTAGAATTGGTTTCTTAATATTTTATTGAAGGTTTTTTTAAAGAAAATGTCTATTCATGTGCGAGATTACGCTATATTTCCTTTTACTGACCTTCTCTGCTTTGGGGATCAAAGTTAAAATATCCTCTTTTTCCAGTCTCTTGAAGCTTTTATATCATTTTCAAGTAACAAATAATTCCAACATTTGGCAGAATTTGCTAGATAGTAAAACTATTGGGGCCTGTGGGACGATGTTGAATTACTGATTCAGTTTTTTAAATGGGTTCGAGGGCTCTTCAGATTTTTGTTTCTTTTTGAGTCTATTTAGTATCTTTCTAGGAATTTGTTCATTTATGCTAAGTTTTAAAATTTATTAGCCTAAAAGTGTTGAGAGGATTCTCTTCCTGTGCTCTCTTGTACCTATGGCTGTGCCCTCTTGTCATTCCTAGATTGTTTGTGCTTTCTCTCTTTTCCCCCAGGTGACATCTGTCAGAGGTTCATTTTATTAGGCTTTCCAAAGAACAAGGCTTTATTTGTTGTTCCCCTATTGTATCATTTGTTTTATATTTAGTTTTTGTTATGGTTATACATTTCCTTCAAAATACCACTCTTATTGTATCCTAAATATGCTATATTCTACCTTCTGAAAATCTGCTTTGTGAGTTTAATCTAGGTAACAGTTACTGTGTTTAGTGATTTATAGTATTTGGGCTTATCACTGCCTCTTATTCTGTATGTCTGTACTAACTATACATTTTTTCAAATCTATGGGTTTTTAAAAATTGCCTTATTTTGTACTGTCTTTTTAAAAATACCCTACACCTCATTGAGCGGTTACTTTTAAAATACAATTACTTTATAAAACATAAAGTGAAACAGTACCTTTACTTCTTTTTGAACAATACAGGACCTGAGGACGCTAGCTCTGGCTGTGGCCTTCCACTTGGCTTATATACCATTGTTGCCTTATATTTTAGTTTGTCTCTTTACTATTTTTTAAAAATTTTATTTATTTATTTTGGAGAGAGAGTTAGTGTTTGGGGAGAGGGGGGGATTTCTGAAGCAGACTTCCCACCGAGCGCGGAGCCTGAAATGAGGCTCAGTCTATGACCCTGAGAGCCTGACGTGAGCCAAAATCCAAGAATCAAGACGCTTAACTGACTGAGTTGTCCAGCCATTCCATTCCTTTGTCTTTTCAAAAAAAATTGTGGTAAAGTACACTAATATAAAATTTACCAGCTTAGCCATTTTTAAGTGTACAGTTAATGAACCATGAGTTAATTAGACACTTTGTGTAAATCGTCCAGGGGTGCCTGGGGGACTCAGTCCGTTAAGCATCCAACTCTTGATTTCAGCCCTGGTCAGGATCTCAAGGTTGTGAGATCAAGCCCTGCATCTGGCTCTGCACTCGTGGAATCTGCTTGCCCCTCCCCGTCTACTCCTCTTCCTACTTGTGTGTGCACACTCACTCTCTCGCTCGCTCTCTAAAATAAATAAATAGAATCTAAATAAATACAATTGTATGCTATTTGTCCTTTGGTGACTGATACTTCATTTAGCACAAAGTCCTCAAGGTTTATCCATGTGGTAGCCTGTGTCAGCATTTCCTTCCTCTTTGAGGCTGAGTAACATTCCATTGTGTATGTACACATTTTGTTGATCCATTCTTCCATCAGTGGATGCTTCAGTTGCTTCCACATTTTGGCTTTTATGAAGAATGCTGCTAAGAACACGTATGCACAAATATCTCTTCGAAATCCTGCTTTCAGTTCTTTTGGGTATCTACACAGAAGTGCAATTGCTGGATCAGATGGTAGTTCTAATTTGAATTTTGTGAGGAACCTCCATACTGTGTCTTCTCGCAGCTGTACCGCTTACGTCCCCAACAACTACGCTTAAGGGTTCCGATTTCTCCACATCTTTGCCAGCACTTGCTTTTTTTTTTTTTTTTTTTAACTTCACAGATGACACATCCGTCTTGTTCTATAGCATCCATGCTGGTTCGGAGTCATCTACACAGTAACCAGTTACTGTGTGCCTCATTTGCTCTGAGATCTTCAGCTGTTCTTCTGGCATCCTCTTCATTCTTCCCAAATGGTGTTCTCTGTCTTTATTTATCTAAAACTGTCTTTATTCACCCTTGTTCTTGGTAGTTTCACTGGGAAGGAAGTTTTGCGCTCCTCACGTTCACTTCTGGCTGATGAAGACCCCCATGGCCAACCTAATCCTTGGAGGGCAGCCTTCCTTGGCTCTTGGGCTGCTTTAATCATCTTCTCTCTGGTTTTGATGGTTTATAGTTCCTTTGCGGTGTGTCTAGGTGAGAATGTATTTTTGTTGAAATACTTCAGAGGATACATTGGGATGCCTGAATCTGAGAATGGGTATCTTTCATTGATTTTGAAGATTTCCCATCATTATTTCTTTGACAATTGCTTTTTCTCTCATTCTTCCACATCACTTTTATATTTCCTATCACCTTTTCTCTCTGTGCTGTGTTCTGTATAGTGTCTTTGTGTATTTGTTTATAGTTTCTTCATAGATTTGTCATATTTTCTTAGGTCATGTTTAATCTATTCTATAGCAGTTTCTATATTCAGTTTTTATTTTTATAACTATCTGTTTATTCTGAGATCACTTTTAGATTCCGTCTCTCTTTTTTTTTAAATCCTACATTGTTATTTTATCACTTACATCTGATTTTCCGGTACCTGAAGTCTTTGAGGATCTCAGTCTATTGTTCTTTCTGCTGACTTCAGTGATTGGGGCTTGCTTCCTTGTGTATGTGGTTATTTCTGAAAGGAAATTTATGTTTGACCCCATTTGTGGATATCCTGAGTGGCCTTCTGTTGATAAAGTTTTCCCCCCACAAAGTATTTACACTGTTTCTTTACTGATGGCACCACCAACCCAGACACTTTAATTTCTTAGCTTTGGATTCTCTGTCAAAGCAGGTAGTATAAATTTGAATCCCAACCAACATGAAGGCCAATCTGCGGTTACAAGTTCTTGGAGGAGACTCTTATTTCTGTCATTTTTTCCATCAGGATTTGTGGTGGAGACAGTAGGTTTCCTTCTTGGTTCCCCTTGCTGGAGAGCATGCTACCTTCTTAATTTTTATGTACTTACTTGTTTTTGCATATTATTTTTGTAGGGCGATATAGTCCCTTTCTCATTGCTTTACGGTTAGCTGCTGACTTCTGTGGGTTTAGGGCTTACCCTTCCTGCTTTGCTTCTTACCTTCTTGTTCATGTTTTGTGTTCTTGATTTGTTCTCTGTTTCTCTATAGGTTTTGTATATGTCTATGCTCCTTGAGGATTTATCTTTCTTGTGACTTCCTCAATGCATTTGAAAATATACTTGTAACTTATCATTTAGTTTTCAGGGTATCTGGTCTATCGTATTAAGTGAATCAAAGTCCAGAGTAGAAATTTCTAATTTTCTGAGGCCTTATTTGGACAATATACAAAGGTGGTTTTTTGTGGTTCAAATTTTCTTTTTTTTTTTTTTTTTAAGATTTTATTTATTTATTTGACAGAGAGATCACAAGTAGGCAGAGAGGCAGGCAGAGAGAGAGGGGGAAGCAGGCTCCCCGCTGAGCAGAGAGCCCCATGGGGGGCTTGATCCCAGGACCCCGAGACCATGACCTGAGCCTTAGGCAGAGGCTTAGCCCACTGAGCCACCCAGGAGCCCCAGTGGACTTAAATTTTCATTTGTCCATGCTTGCCCTTACTTATTTATTAGTTGGCTGCCATGTGACCAATACAGTTCTAAGGGCTTAGTATACATTGGTGAGCAAGACAGAAGTAGCCCTTACCCTCATGGAGGGTACAGTCCCATTGAAAAGCCATAAACAAGCACTGGGTGCTCACAGTGGGGGTGGGGCTGGTGGAGAAGACCAAAGGATTATTATGTAGGACAGGTATTCTCGGGCAGTATCTATGCAGCTATCTTGTTTTGTTGTTCTGTGTTTCCTTCCTGAATTAACTATTTTTGTCAGTATGAAGGGATCCCTTAAATATTTGTTCTGTTTCATCATATTTTATGGGAAAGAAAGATTTACATGTTCGTAATTTGAAAGATGTGAATGACCCTTCTGAAAGTACCTTACTTAGCAGTTGAAAAGGAAGGGACCTTATCTGAGACATTCAGTAGCTGAATGCCAGCAATCCTACGTGTACTGCTAACCGTGGAAAAAGGGTGGTAATGGGGCAAAGTCTTAGAGATAATTCAGATCTGGATATAGTCTTGAAAGTTCATATAGTACAATGCTTGAAGCAAAGGCTTTTGCCAGTTCATTCTTGATGACTGTATTGAGATGTGCTAGGCACCATCTACTTAGTTCCTTTAGAAAGAATTCAGCAAGTGCCCTTACCTCTCTCTTCTCTTTCACCCACAGAAGCCAGTCATTTACCACCATCTGTCTTTTCTCACAGATTTAGAGAAGTCTCCTAAATCTGTACCATCCCCGCTCCCTTTGTCATCCAGACCTCTCCAGCATTGTCTCCTTTGGTCTTCCTGACTCCATGTTGGCCCCCGTGAATCTGTTTTCCACACCAGCGCAGGGGGTTTTTTCTGACACACAAATCCCTGGTTCTGCTGCTGCTTAAGATTTTTCAACAAATCCCACTGCTTTCCTAAGTCTAGACATGTTTACATGGCATCCAAGCCCCTTGTGCTCTGGCTCTGCCTCTTCATCCTGATCTCCCAAACCCCCACCGCTCCTGGGCCTCCCCCAACCCTGTGCTTCCATTACTTGTTCTTTTATTCATGAATTCAGCAAATGGTTACTGAGCAACTGCTGTGTGCAGAGCCCAGGGGATACCAAAGTGAATAAAGCAGAGAAAGCCTCAGTCTTGCAGGATTATATTCCAGAAAAAAAGACTGTGAGCAAATACACATTTCCTATAATACCAGATAATATGGGAAAAAAATAAAGCCAGATAAGGTGATAGAAGGTAGTAGTGGGCCTTCTTTAGATGGGCCTACCCATCTAAATATTAGGTGGGCCTTACTTATATTTCCTTTTAAGGAAAGCTTCTCTGAGGAGGTGTTATTTGAGCAGAGACATGACTGTTGTGAGGGAGAGAGCCTTTGAGAATTGCAGGGAGAACATTCTAGGCAAAGGGACTGAGTAAATGGTGAGCCACAGAGGCAGCAACCAGCTGTCAGTAGGGCTTGGATGGAATGAGTAGAATAGCCAGTGAGTGTATTAGTATGCTTTTGCTGAGTAACAAATTACCACAGACTCGGTGCTTTAACACCTGTTTATTACCTCACAGTTTCTGTAGGACAGAAGTCCCACAGAGCTCAGCTGGCTCTTGGTTACGGATTTCAAACTCCAGATATTAGCAGCTGTGTTCTCATCTGAGCCCCTGGGGAAGAAGCTGCTTCCACAGCCTTTCAGGTGGTTGGCAGAACTCAATTCCTTGTGGTTGTAGGACTGAGGCCTGTTTCCTGGGTATCTGCCTAGGGCAGCTCCAACATAGAGGCCACCCAAAGTTCCATGGCATGGACTTTGTCACAGCCCTGTTGTAACGTCATGCTGGCAACATGGTCCTTCCTGTCCAGGGCCCCCTACTTTGCATGGCAGGTCCACTTGGATAGTTGCCAGATCTTGATGTCAGCTGACTGGAGGCTTACACCTGCAAAATCCCTTCAGAGCAATGCTGATGTTAGTGTTTGGTTGACTCTCCAGGAGATGGGGCTCTTGTTGGGGGACATCTTTAGAATTCTGCCCACCCCAGTGAGGTTGGAGAGCTGGCAGGGACCATGCCAACTAGGGCCTCAAATGCTCTGGTGAGGACTCTAGGGTTTTGTTCTGATCAGATGGGAGTTATTAGAGGATTTTGATTTAGGGAAGGATCATGCTGGCTGCTGTGGTTTCCCAAGTGCACCACAGTGTCCCATGTCCCTGTGTGTTTGCACATGCTTCTCCTATTGCCTGGACATTTCTCATCACCACCTAGCTCAGTTAAGAGCTAAGCTAGCTCACAGCTTGTTCACCTGGTGAGTCCCTACCTAATCCTCAAACCTGAGTTCAAAGGTGGCCTGAAAGGCCTCTCTATGGTGTTTCCTTCCCACCGACACCAACTTGAGTTGTGCCGGGTCTGTTGATCTGTCTTCCCCACTTGCCTGCAGCTTCTCTGGGAGCAGAGCCTTTGTCCCTGATTCCTCTGTTTCCATCGTCTGGTCTACAGCATAGCATGTTGCAGATGCTTGATGATGTTTGTGGGATGAATGCAAGAACTGTGGAGATACTGGGAGTGAAACAGACTCGCCACTATTCTTGAGTCTCTCACCTTGTCAAGGAGAAACCATAGATGAGTAAATACACACTAGAATGAATCAGAATGCAAATACCATGCCATGTGCACCAAGGAGAGCTGCCTGCTCTGTGGATTACTGGTGTGCATGGAGTTTAAGGGGAACCTCTATTCTACTCAGTCTGGAACAGTTGGATCTGTTGGATCTATTGCATGAGAGAATCCTCTTATTACAAACGATTCCTCTTTGTTATATCCAGAAGGACATTTGTTTGGCAACACTGTTAGCCGTTAATTTATTCTATAATATTTAAAAAAGTCAAAACATTTATTCATTTAAAACATTCTATAATTTAAGACAGACATAGGGTTCTTCATTTCCTCATCTGTATTCCGATCACTCAGAAAAGATCTGTTAGTGAAATCTGGCTTATATATTCAAGATGGAGAATCTCTTAACTCAAAAGAGCAAACGTGTAGATCAAGTGTCCTTTTCAGAAGGAGGAACTATTAACCTGGTTACTAATGAGAAACAAACCAAAATAGTAAATACATCATTTCTGTGACTCCCAACCGTACATCCCTTGGTATGAACCTAAGAAAGCAGGACCCTAGAGAGACTGTTTTAACCCAAGTAAACATAGCGATGTTATTTAAAATGTAATAAACATAAGAACAAGATCGCAGGAGGGTTCAGTTTCATTCTGCTGCTTTCCTGCGGTCTGCGGGCCCTGCGCGGCAGGGCGGCATGCCTGACCGAGGGGCCGTGGGCGCCTGCCAGCCTCGCCAGTTGTAAAGGGAGATGCGTAAAACATCATAGATTCTCAAGGGTGGGGATTCATAATTTGCATAAGCAAAAAAAATTTTTTTGAATCTTTTCATTTATATTGCCAAGTTCCTCTGTTTGTTTTCTAGTGATCTCTGTTGGAGAATATAAATCTGTGGCTTAAGGAGTGTTTGCTGCAGAGACTTGTATGAATAATTGGATATTCTATTTCAAATTAGAGGCTGGGGCTGCAGGGCCAACTGCTATGTTCTCTAGCTCAGATCTCCTTTTGCCTAGCTGGGATGAGGTGGAGGCCAAGAGGGGAGACACAGCCCTTCTGCACTGAAACATAATTTTTTTTAGATTGAAAAAAATAAAAAATAGAAATAGAAGCTAGCTATTAAAAATAAACAATTTAGTTCAGGGCAATGATTTTTTAAGTTTCTGGATTCGTAACACACTCTTGGTTTTACGATACTCTCTCCTGTATTCCTTCCTTGCCTGTCTAAAAAGGATGAGGAGAACATGAGGATCCTCTAGGGCACCCCCGGGAGTCCTGAGTTAGAATTGTAAGACGTTTGGATTCCCCTCTGCTTTTGTAGCAGAATGAACAAGGTTTCCTTCGCAGAGTTCATTTTGGGGTCAGGGTCAAAGGGGACTTCAGTCTTTTCCCTCATCAGAGCCTCCCTGTTTCCTTCTCTTCTGCCTAGAGAAGTATGTGGTAGAGGATCAAAGAGGAACACAGGAGGGGAACCTGAGTGGCTCAGTTGGTTAGGCATCTGACTCTTGATCTCTGGGTTGTGAATTCAATCCTATGTTGGGCTCCATGCTGGGTGTGGAGCCTACTTTAAAAAAAAAAAAAAAAAAAAAGGGCACACAGGAAATTTCTCTAAGGTGGGGGGGCATTGTGGAGAACCCCCCAGGCTCTTTGGTGCTGGGCTCTGTGGATGAGAGAGCAAACGCTGCCCTGCTTCCAGGAGATCTTGTCTCTGAGTGGGGACCCTGCTAATCAGTGCTGCCTTAGGAACCACCAGGTACAGCTCCAGGCCTAGTCTGTCCGTGTTGGTTACCTTACCTCTTCCCAAGAGAACTTGAAGGCCCTGTTCTGAGAGAACTAGCTCAGAGACTTTCCAGGTACATCTGTAGAAAAATGAAGAAAGGAACGTTTCAGCTTTCAGAGGTGAAAGGAAAAGTATTTTAGAGCAAAATCTGGTGAGAAGAGCAGATCCTGGACAAAATTCTAAAAAAAAAAAAAAAGAAAAAAAAACACACACTAAAAGAATGACATTTGAGCACTGAAAAAGGGAGAATTAAAATGACAACAGTGACTATATGATAGTCTTGGTATTTGGCAAATATTTTCCAAAAAATGAATGGAATGAAGCTCAAGGAAAATGTTTGACAGTGTGTTAGCTGCCAGTGAAAAAATTCAAGCTTTCAAGTGAAAATCAGAAGTGTGGAAAACCTGCATCGTCCACTAAGCACTTGACACTTCACAGTGCTTAATAAAGTCTGATGCGATCAGTGACAATACTGACAAATGTGATTCTTTTTTTATATTATGATGAAATGTGTCAAAATTTAGACTATCTGCATAACTCAGTGACCCAGTATTTTCCCGGACAGTGGATACAGAATCACACGTGGTTAACAGGTCCAATCAGAGTGCAGGACAGATGCAGAAGAGTGAGGGGCGTGGTCCAGGAAGAGCATTACAGGGAAGCTTTAAGGAACTACCACTTGTTTACTTTTGGTGTGGTATCAAAGAAGACTAGCCATGATTACCCGAAAGTCTGATGAAATACCCTGCCCTTTTCCAGTTACATATCTATGTGAGGATGGACTTTTTTCTTAAACCAAGACATAACATACTGAATACAGAAGTAGATGTGAGAGGGGCATCTGGGTGGCTGTTAAGCATTTGTCTGCAGCTCATGTCATGATCTCAGGGTCCTGGATCGAGCCCTGTGTTGGGGAGTGGGGGCGGGGGGGCCCTGCTCAGCAGAGAGTCTACTTCTCCTTCTACCCCTCCCCTCTGGTCGTGCAGGTGCATACCCTCTCTCTGTCTCTCTCTCTCTTTCAAATGAATAAATAAAATCTTTTCTAAAAAAAAAAGAGAAAAAAAGTAGATATGAGAATTCAGCAGTACTTCTACTAAGCCAGATGTGAAAACAATTTGCAAACATGTGACAGTGTCACTCTTCTTACTAAATTTTTATAAGAAAAGATAACTAATTGTAATAAAGTTGTTTTATATAAAATATAATGAGTTCCTTTTAAAAATATTAATACATATTTTTAAAATTTCTAATACCAGTAATCAGTAGGTATAACCCACGTGAACAAAAGCTCCTTGGGGTCCTTAGCATTTAGAGTGTACAGAGATCCTGAGACCAAAAAACATTTGGTAATGTTTTTCTGAAAATAAATAAATTGGAAAAAAGAAAAAAAAAAAACATTTGGGAGCCACTGATTTCAGCCCCCCCATTCCTATCCTGTTTATCCATGCATTAAGACATGGGTGTATGAATGTATATAATGCACATTTTTAAATGTACATAAACAGAGAAATTTGAAGATGAGAACAGCATTTCGGTGGTTATAGCATCTTCCTGCCTAGGCAGGGCCAGACCTCTGGGCCAGATGATTAGCCTAAGACTGATAGCTATAAGCCTGAAATGTTAATTCAGGAGAAAACCAGGGGTTTAAGAGCTTAAAAGGGAGCACAGCCAAAGTGCCCACGAAGTTTTTTGTCACCGGTTAGGTGGTTCCGCAGAGGCAAAGCCTGATGACATTGACACAGTGTCCAGGACATGTGGCCCAGGTGGTGACTGGGCACAGCCCAGACTGCAGTGCTTTGGGAAAAGATGCCTGATAAATGAACTTGAAGGCAGAGAATTTTCAGGCTTCAAAGCCTGGTTTATATCCCTCTTTAATGGGAATGCGCTCAGGGACGGTGGGCTTCTGCTGGTCTCAGAGCCTTTGGCTCTCCGAGGGCCCACGCTTCAGAGCCTCATCCGCTGCCATGGAGAGGAGCATCTTGGATGCCAGCCTGCCTCCACACAGATGCCCCCATGTGCAGCCCTGAAGGGACAGTCATACCAAGCCAAGTGTGGCTTTGGGGGTTGCATCCATTTCCACAAGATGGCGGTATCCCTGGGCCAGGGGGTTGGGACTCCTTGTGCTCAGGCAGTGACCAGAATCCTCCCTTAACCCCGGGAAGAAAGGTTGCCATCTCGCGAGGTCTGTCCACCACCAGGGTTTAGGGGTGGAGCCCACCCATGCAGAGGAAGCTACTTGTTGGGGGTGTTTGTGAGGCACCTGTTCTTTCTGTGGCTACACTAAGACCCTCTCCATGGAGAAGACTACCCTCACAGGCTTCTGAGCCAGTCTGCCCTCTCAGAAAGGATGGCGTCTTTGCAGGGATGTGTTGCGTTCTTGAAGTTTAAGTTTCTGAAGGCAGCTAGCTGTCTTTTCATGTGCTCTGTTGAGAGACGACCTCACTATAACTCTGCAGGCGCTCCCAATGGGCCGCTTTCACGTCTCCTGCTCCTCTCCTTTGCCCCAGTCGGTTCTTGTCATTTCTGGAAGAAGTCCGCCTTCTCAGGGCCACCTGCTGCTGTTGCCTTGTAATTGTCTGAGTAATCCTGACGTCGTAGTATGACAGACCCGAGCAGATGTTAGATGGAGAGGGAACCGCACTGGGGCACCAAACAGAATGAGGACGACCTGCTCCACTTGACACCAGGGGTGGGGGGTAATCGAGGTAGCAATGAAAAGAAAATAGAGTGGGCACCTGGGTGGCTCAGTGGGTTAAGCCACTGCCTTCGGCTCAGGTCATGATCTCAGGGTCCTGGGATCGAGCCCCGAATCAGGCTCTCTGCTCAACAGGGAGCCTGCTTCCTCCTCTCTCTCTCTCTGCCTGCCTCTCTGCCTACTTGTGATCTCTGTCAAATAAATAAATAAATAATCTTAAAAAAAAAAAAAAGAGGAAGACGTGGTTTAGAAGCAGAGCTGGGTCTACAGACTCCATCTTCTGCCCCTGCAACTGGGTGACCTTAGGAAGCCACTGGGCCTGCATGAGCCTCTGTCAAAGAGGGCGTAACACAGCTGTCTTGTCCAGAGGACCCCTCATTTGGGCTTCCACTCCTGCTTCCTACCCACCTCTGTCGTCCTTGCTGTTCTGTGCTTCAGATATTTAGGCTAATTTTTGTGCTCAAGTGAATGTAGAATTAGCACCTGAACTAGTCTAACATTTGGAGCCTGACTGTGATGAGAAAGCCCGTGGAGCTTCTAGGTGGATTATGGCGGTGTCCTACCCCCAGCACACACTGCAAAAAGGATCTGTGTCTGTTCTAACTTCCTCATCTGTCTGCTCTGAGTACTGTCGGGGAAGTGGGCCCATCTTAATAATTTGAACGAACAGGGTGACAGGGTGAACATGCTGTTGGATACATTTTACTCAGCACAAGAATGCATTGTTCCCAATTGTTCTCATACTGTGTTTTCTCTTTCCAGGGATCAGCATCTTCTGGACCCAGCTCTGGAATATGTGAAGGTAGGAAACCAGGATTTAACGTGGAACTAGGAGCCTGTGTAATAGATTTCCCATTTTTACCACAGTGTTGCCAAATAATGTTGCATTCTGGCCTGTGAAGGAAACTGCTCAGATTGGAACAACCAGGGGGTAATTTGACTCTTGGGCCTTCAGTAACTTTTCTAAGGGTCTTCCATCATCCTATCATAGGTCTATGTTCCTTTTCCTCTTATCTGAAACCCTCGGGGCTAGATGGGTTTTAGAATTCAGAATTTTTGGAAAGGTAATATGGTACATTTCTATAAGACCCTCAGAGGGGTCTAGCTGGGGTCAACATTCCAGACTCAAAGCCATTATTTCAGCAGTGAGATGTGAGAATATTCGCACAAAGTGGGATAAATAGACTACAAATGATTTTATGTAGCTCAGCTCACGCTTTGCCACCAAATGACGTCAGGTTGGTTTTGCTGCCAAATGACTTAAAAATCTTTCCGTTTTCAGAGTGTTTTGACTTCGGGGAGCTGGTAGATAATGAATTGTGAGCCTGCGTTTATCCTCAGTGGAGGACTGCAGGTTCCCTGAGGTCTTCTGAGTCGGCCTTCCTTTCTGACAGCCACCGTCCTGTGTCGTAGTAGCTCATCTAGGACCAGGAGCTGTGGTCATGCGCTGCTTTCCAGTGGGGCTGACATTCATTGCTTCTAAACCGTCAGTACTCTGAATCAATGATTTCCTTCTGAGCAGAAAGAAAAGATGCCTTTTACCAGCCCCCTCAACCCCCCATATTTTGGCGTGTGTATTTTTGAGAACTGAAATCTGGTACTTACTATAGAAAAGAGAACTCTGATTTGTCACACTTAGCTTCTTGCATTATGACAACATACATCCTTAATTTTTAGGAGAAATCATGGCATGTGCTAAGTTTGAAGGGGCTTGTGTCCTAAGAGCCACATTCCATCCTCTTTATTTCAAGGGCAGTGTCACAGTTTGGGAGTATTTAGGCCTGTTACTTTTTTGTGTACCTCTGGGCATGTCTTCTCTCTTTAGACCAGAGGATGCATGATAAAGGAGAAAGCTATAGTAGAATCACTTAGTCACTTGAAGTAGTCATAATAAAGCTCGTTGGAATGGAAGTGGGTATTCCTTTCTCCTCTCTCATACCCAGTCTGTCTGAACTGTAGTATCACTGCAGCAAATGTAAAATCCTAAGCCTGCATGGCTGTCATGTCAGAATCACAAGAGAGCTTTGGAAAGGATGTCTGTGTGCCTCCTGCATGCAACAACCTGTGTTTTTCTGCAGGTTGTACACTGCAAAGCATCAGTTGGCGGGGGAGGGGGTGGCGGTGGTGGTGGCTGCTATTCACAGAGACTATGCTTTGGGTTGAGGATGACATAAGAACTGTGCCCTAGAATTAGGCGGTGTGTAAATCACAGCAGCCCGTTAAAAGCACCCATGACATCTTTCTGAAAGTGGCCGTCTCCCGCTGCAGGCTCCTGTACTCCAGGAACCTGGTTTTTCTTTCACAGTATCCAAGCCTTTAAGATAATCCGGTGATGAATTCTAAAGCTAAACGTAGATTCTGGAATGATCTGTTTTAGTATTCTTTAAGCTATTGTGTCTCATTCATGAATGTCGTTCATACTAAGTTGAGTTGTGTTGAGGGGGAAAATATACTGGGACTCTCGGTGGCATCTGTCTTGCTAGGCAGTCCTTGTCTTCCCCAGCAGTGAGATGTGATGGGACCGCCCTCGGTGGCTTGAAGGCACTTCTTTCCATGGACCTGCTGAGGTGTTCTGAAGGTCACTCTTTGCTCCCAGCCTTGTTTGAATCTAGTCAGAGCTTTATAAAGGAAGTCTCTGCTCCTCCTGGATGCACCACATAAATAGCTATTTTATTTTATTCTCCCTTTGCCCCTGGTTTGGAGGGATGGTTTGGGGATTTATTGGACGGATGTGGGGTATTTCCATTTGCTTCTATGGGCACTGAAGTTCGGAAAGCACGTTCATGGAGGCCTTCAACCTCAAGGTCTAAATGGACCCATGTGTCCTGCTTCTTGGGCCAGTGCAGGCTCCTCCTAGCATTCCTCAGACTTGGCTGCCCTCTCGAGCCTGGCTGATGAGTCCGTGTCTCAAAGGCCTTGTAAATCAGTGCCAGGTAGTGCCTCATGATTTGGAGAGTGACTGAAAATAATCAAGGGACGTGAGACAGTTGTAGGTAAACTGGGATGCAGTTTGGTGCCCCCTGATTTTGAGCTGTTACTTCCGTACGAGCTTCTCGTACACTTAACGCCTCTGGGACGTGTAGAAAAGTAAAGATTCTTTGTAAAATTCATTACATTGGGTTGGGTTCCCTTCTGGTAGAGTTGGATTTATCAACCTGAAAAAAAAACAAAAAATCAAAGGAGCACATTTTTTAGGGACCTCTTAATGGGGGTGGTCTGATATCTGATGGAGAGTCTTTGCAGTGGTGGAAGCAGCTGGATGTGGCCCGACAGACGGCAGCTCTCATCCTGTGGAGAAACCCCGTCCCAGGTCTCTGTTTCCAGATGCCTTCTTCCCATGGAAGACTTTCTAACCATCCTCACCTGGTTTTCCCAGTGCCCAGGACAGAGAGAGAGAGAGATGATGATGAATCAGTGGATCCATCTACTTATCTGTCTATCTGGGAATGGCTCTGCTTCCGTGTGCCTGGGGGAGCTGAGGCACTGGGAGTGGGGTGGAGGGTGGGGCTGCAGTATTGGGACCGAGAGAGCTAGGTAGAGAATGAATCCAAAATTCACTTCGGTCCAGTTTGTACTCTGTGTTCTCCTAACACTCTGTGCAGTCTGTATCGTGGCACATTAATCCGGAGTAAAAGGGGACCGGTCTGCTGTTGCTAGGCTACCAGCAGCTCCTCTGTGCTGGGGATGGAGGGAAATGTGTACAGGCAAGCAGAGAAGCCCCAGGCTGATGGAGGTTCTTTTTCTTCCTGCTGCCTCCCAACAGCACCTAGACCCTACCCGCTGAATTCCATGTTTGGATGTGATCAGAAAGTTAGAGCAGCTCCAAACCAGCCAGAGGATTTTGGAAGCTCATTCGCTGCTATGTCTGTCTCTGTAATTCTGTTAAATAGAGGAGTTTTTTTTTTTTTTTTTCTCTTAGCTTAGGGTGTTAACCTTCCCAGAAGGTTTTCTAGTTTTGCCTTATTTTTTGAGCCCTTGCTTCTCCCTACATTTTCTTTTTTTTTTTTTAGATTTTATTTATTTGACAGAGAGAGAGCCAGAGAGGCAACACAAGCAGGGGGAAAGGGCGAGGGAGAAGCAGGCTTTGCACCAAGCATGGAGCCCAGATGTGGATGCGGGGCTCTTCCCAGAACCCTGGGATCATGACTTGAGCCATTGAGGCGCCTCCTTTCTACTTTTTAAATTCCCCCACAGTAGTTCAAAACATGATCATCTTGAAAGTCTGATTTTAACTGGTTTGTGTAATCATGAGGTCTTTTGCTGTAATGAAATACAATCCACTCTCTTTTTCACTGCAAAAGAAACCACTTCTTCCAGGTTGGAAAGCAGAAACATTTACCGCACCTCCGCCTTCCTCCTGCTCTTTAGTCATTTGTGACTTTGCTTAGTGGTGTACAGCTCTGGAATTTTCCTCTGCGTACCTAGCATACCTTACCGGGGATAAAAACTTTTTTTTTTTTTTTTTTTAAACAGAGGAAATAGCTTTTGGAGGAAGTACCTGCAGGCAAAATTGTGAGGAAGGCTTTATCTTCTGGGCTGTTTGACCTTGTTCAGTGCCCTATTCCGTTTTTGCCATGTTTTTACCCCCATTGCAATGTATTTATTCAGTGTCGTTTCTTAGACCTGTGTCAGGTAACTGCTTAGAACATTTGATAAAATAATTGTACTAAAATGTGAACAAATGATAATAGCTCAGGGTGTTAACCTTCCCAGATCAGACTCCCAAGTTATACAACCCTGAAGAACCCTCAGGGAGAGGATCCCCGTCCACCCTCTGTGCCTGTGGACTTACCACCTTCTTTCTATAGGTGCCGTCTTGTCACAACTAGAACATCAGGGGATGGGTTAATGTCTTTTGAACATTTTTAGGGTCCTCTAGACCTGTGATAGGCTAACGGGGAAAGTTTTTTTTAGCAAGTGGGAAGGGTTTCTTGATCTATCCATTCTTGATATCAGTCAGTATGAGTGGAAGGGGCATGTTGATTGGAACATGTGTCTCAGACATTAAGACCAAGGATGTGAGAGCTAATAAGTGCCGGTCTATCATAGTACCTCACAGAATTGGGGATGCACCTCAACACTCCTCCATCTGCTCTCAGATCCATTATGCTTTCACTTTTGTAACCCCTTCTTGAACCTACAAAACCTACTTTCGTTTTCACTCTTTATCATTCTTTTCACTCTTTTCCTGGGGCTACTTTTTTAGGCTTCAAGAACTGTCTCCCCATACACTAAATTTTATAAATTCATATTATTTCTTGTCCTTTCCCCCTTTGTACCTGTCTTCCTTATAGACTGAAGATTCTTTCTAGCTTCTTCACATACAAGCCTTACAGTCATTTTAATAAAGCATCTCTTTTCTGGGAATGGTTTAAAGTGTATTTTTTTAGGGAGATGGTGATTGGGGCAGAGCTGGGTGATTTTTCCTTTAAAAGAAATGTTTATGGTAGATTTTTCATTTTTAAAGGCCCTTCAGAAAGATAAATTAGAAAATAAACCCAAGTAGAAAAGAAAATCCGGATGACTGTTTTTCAAATTAGCCAAGATGTAGGCAAGCCCATTTACGTGGCCAGGCTGTCAACAGCGCCCTGCCTGTGGACAAAGGCCTGCTCTCCAGGCGACCGCAGTTAGCAAGTGTCAAGACGGAATGCAGCCTTTTGTCCCTGGTTAGCCTCCTAGTGAACAAATATCCTTTCTTTTATAGGCAGCCTGGGTGGATTCTTGCTAGAACCGCTTGTGAGCTTTTATGAAACGATCTGCAGTTTCTGAGCTTCGCAGGCTGGGAGAAGGTACAGGACTGGAGCCATTATTCTGAGTGGGGACCTGCACCTCTGACGGCTTCTTTCCCCTCCCTCCCCGTGCCTCAGCCCCCCCAACTCCCCACGCAGTGCGCAGGAGCAGCTCCCGAGCCTGAGTGCTTTGGCAATAAGTCCTTTAGGGGGTTAACGCACTGAAATGCTCTTTCGGAGAGGGCCTTAGAGATAGGACAGGCTGCTCAAGGCTCAGACCTCTGCCAGGCCTCTTCCTACAGCCTGGCCGCGGGCTACATTAGGTCACCCAGCGGATTAAAAGAGGAGTAATTATGCGAATTCCAGAGCCAAGAATAAGTGCACGCAGGCGTTGTGGAGCTCCTGGGAGAGGGGCCGGGGAGGCTGCGGCTCCCGCTTTGTGCTCAAGATGGCCGCAGCCATGGTCACGGTTAAATAGCTGCTTTGGACGAACGCCTTTTCTTCCAGCAGAGAAAACAGGCCAGTCTGCTCTGAATTAGCCCGCTGACAAAGCCCTGAAAGGGACTTACAAAAACAATAGCACGCTGTACATTCCGTGAGATTTTAGCAAGTTATAGGAACCAAATAACGGCGCGATTGGCTGCCTCTGCAGGTTTTTGCCTGAGTGTGCACATCCGCACGGCCAGCGCCGTCCTGGGGGAGCCGGAGATCAAACGCCGCCCGCCCGCGGTGACTGTGAAGCAGCCCCCGGGGTGGGGGTGGGGGCTCCCATCCAAACTTCTCCCACTCCACCCCGAAAACATTCTCTCTGGATCTTCTTGGGAGGTTTAATGTCACTGCGATTTAAAAACTGCTGAGGCGGGGTGGGAAAACAGAAGACTAGGGACGGAGGACAGCCCTCCATTCCGTGGAATCCTTTGCTGCAGGGGCTTTGAAAATGCGGTCATTTACACAAAGTGAAATCTTACCATGAAAATGAAAAACGTTCATTTAAAAGTCTGTATGTGAATGTTGACGGTGACATTATTTATAATTGATAAAAACTGGTTGCAGTTCAGATGTCCTTCAGCTGGTGAATGGAGAAACCATCGTACACCTTAGGATGGCATGGTGGTCAGCCTAAAAGATGGACTGTGGGATGCCTATAAAAACTTATTAGTGACAGAAAACAGATGAGTTGTTGAAAAGGGGTAGGGGAGAGGTCGACTGCAAGTGGGAACAAAGGAATTTTAGGATGATAGAAATACCTTGATTGTGGTTGTTTCCAAGCTCACCTGATGGTACCCAAAAGGGTGACTCTTACTGTATGTAAATTACACCTCAGTGAGCCTGACTTTAAAAAAGCAATCTAAAACCTCGTCATATTTTAGCCCTTAGGTGATGCCACTCCCCCCCCCCCCCAGGAGAAATGTTTGGTTTTGAGACAGGCCACCTCAGACTGCTGATCACATGGAGAAAGTGCTGAGCTGTGGGTATTCTGCGGGCCAGACTCATTCAGCAGATAGTTTGAAGCCCATACCATGTGTTAGTAATTGCTCGGGGGAGCGAGCTGTAGGAGCCAAGTGTTCCTGGGAGCCTAACCTTAGATAGTGGCTGTGGGCATGGAAAGTCAGAGCAAGGGTCGAGGCCTTTCAGAGAATTAAGAGCGATTTTATTTGACGAGCTGACAGCTACATGTGGGCTTCATTGGAGGAGGTGAGGGAGAGGAAACCAGGGAAGATTCCAGAGTTCACAAGAGTGCCTGGCATCTTGCCATAAGCCAGTGAATATTTTAAGGGAGGACAGGAAACTTCAGTTGGAGACCTTGTTACCGGAATGACGTTACGTTAGTTGATGAGCATTTGGGGATATCATTAAATTGGGAAGATCAGCAAACTACGGCCGAAGGAGACCAAATCTGGGCGACTGCCTGTTGTTGTACAGTGCAAGCTAAAAATGGATTTTACAATTCAGAGGTTTTTTTAAAAATTTTTTATTTTTTTAATTGGCATATAATGTATTATTAGCCCCAGGGACACAGGTCTGTGAATCGCCAGGTTTACACACTTCACAGCACTCACCATAGCATGTACCTTCCCCAGTGTCCATAACCCGGCCACCCTCTCCACACACCGCCCCGAACCCTCAGTTTGTTTTGTGAGATTGTCTCTTATGGTTTGTCTCCCTCCCGATCACATCTGATCACATCTCGTTTCATCAGATGTTTTTTTTTTAATCAAAAGAAGAATGAGATAACTTTAAAATTCAGATTCCAACATGCATAAAGCTTTACTGAAACACAGCCACACCCATTCATTTACATATTGCTGCTTTCTTGCCATTGCGGTGGAGTTGAGTAGATGTGACAGAATGGGCAGCAAAGCCTGACATATTTACTCTCTGGCCCTTTACAGAAAAGATTTGCAGATTCCTGCTGTAGACCCTATGCATTTACACTGTCCCTGTTTCACCTCTGAAGAACGCACAGTAGGCTTTCAGCGAAAACTTTCACGCCGACACTTCCGTGATACTACCTCGCGTCATTGACAGGACTTTCCCTTTGCCTGACAACACAGCAGGGAGTCCTCATACAGGTTGTGAGACCTTGCACAATCACAGAGATGATGCTGTGGCAGCCCACTGCATGATTTGGATGCATCTCAGCACCTCGTGGGGTGGACCTGTCTGCTGTGAGCAGTGTCTCCCCACTGGGCCTGTCACATCTGACGCCTTCAGTTCTGCAGCCTGAAAGGGAGGTGGGGACAGCACAGGTGCTTGAATCCTGACTGTTCTTGCCTGGGGCTTGTCTGGATAATTTCCTCAGGCCAGATTGCTCTGCCAGTGTAATCCTGTCCCAATGCCTGACCCAAGTCAGAAGTCAGTTCTCCCTGGGCCTCCTGAACTTGATGGTTTGACTCCAGGTTAGACCGTGGAACTGCCCTCTAGAAGTGCTCACAGGAGCCTTGTCTGGCCCATGAGTGGAGAAAGGCTAGATTCGTGCTTGTATTCTATGCTGCAACCTTCATCCTTGACTGGAAGGAGAAAGACTCCTCTGAGATCTCAAGCAGTGGCTGGTGGAGAGGTGGCAAAGAGAGTGGGAAACTACCACGCAAACAAGAATTAAAGCTATGGCGTCAGGCTAGATTCCCATTTTATAACTGGACCCTAGAGCCCTTTGCATGTGGCCTGTCTACCCCTAACCTCATCTGCTGCCATTTGCCTTTGTCACTCTACTCCTCCCTGCTGGCTTTTCCCACTGCCCTGGATCTTTGCCTTAGCATAAAAGTTTCTCTTGAAGTCAGATGGTTTAAAGTGGGTGGAATTGTGTTCCCCCAAAAGATATAGCAAAGTATTAACCCCCCTAATACCTAAATGTGGCCTTATTTGGAAATAAGGTCTTTGCAGATACATCACACTAGGATGAGATCACACTGGATTAGGGTGGGCCCTAAGCCAATGCCTGGTGTTCTTACAAGAAAAGAGAAATTTGTGCAGAGACACTGACACATAGGGAGAATGCCATGTGGCAGCAGAGGCAGAGACTGGGTTGATGCCTGCACAAGCCGACAACATCAAGGGTTCTGGCCGTCAAGAGGCAAGAAAGAGTGGCCCCCAGAGCCTTCAGAGACAATGTAGCCCTTGCCGACACCTTGATTTTTAGACGCCTAGCCTCTAGAACCCAGAGAATACATTTCTGTTTTCAAGCCACCTAATCCATAGTGCTTTGTAAGAGCCGCCCCAGGAAATTAACGCAGATACAGAGCTCTAACTTAGCCATTTCTTGGTTGGGTGACTTTGGGCAACTTTCCAAAGTTTTCCAGCACTCCATTTCTTTAACACTAGATGGGAGAGTGCAGGAGTTGAATTAGTTGACACATGTGAAGTTGTTCGCACCGTGCCTGACACGCAGATAAGCACTCAGTAAATACTAGTGTAGTAACTGTCACCCTGGTGCTTGGTGTGGCTGGTCCCTCTTGACTCAGATGTCACTGCTTCAGAGGGACCTTCCCTGACACCCCTGCTAAGAGCTGCCTCGCCAAGTCCCACTATCTCCTTACTCCGTATATCATGCTTATAGCACTTGTTGGGAATTCTATGTGTGTTTTTCTTTTTAAATAAAAAAAAGTCAACCAAAAAAACCCAAATGTCTTCTCATTAGAATGTGAGTTCTGAGGGCAAGGACCTTTTCTTGTCTTATTATTTTGTGACTAGCTGGCTGACTGATGACCACATAAAACCAGATGCAAAGGGCATTTAAATGGAACAAGGAATGAGATTTTTTCTAAAGATCTCAAAGTTTCCCAAAGCAAGTAACACTCCCATCTCTAAAAATTTTCCAGAAATTCTTCAGTGATCTTATTTAAGGAAAGCAAGAAAGTTCTAACTAACCTCAGCCTACCTTCTCTTGCCAACCTGGTGTAGGATAAAAATTGTGGGATCACTGTTATCATCTTAAATACTCACACATTTAGGCAGAAGTAGATACACTCTTTAAGGTGACTTTGGGCAAGTTTCTGAGCCCCTGGCTCTCAGACCTGTCAGTTCAGGAGATCTTGTCATCAGCTATAGGGTCCTAGTCAGTAGTAATTCTTCTTCAGCTCCCAAACGGGAAGCCAGGCTTGTTAGCGTTGGACTCGTTTGCTGTTGAATTTCGCCCTCTAGTGGTAATAAAATGTCACAATAGTGCAGTGTTTGGCTGCAATTCAGTCTAATTATTCTGGGAGCTTTCGATATTAAATTATTAACATTATATTCAGAACCAAGGGCTGTGTTTAAAGTATATAAAAAGACAAGTGGTTTTTGTTGGCTTTAAAGAGTACAGATTAAAATTGTTAAGGCATTTTATTAACAGAGCGAATTGTGTTACATTCTTGGAAAAAAAGCTCTAAGTTGCTGTGACACTGTATGTAGATTTTGTGTGAGGTGTTGGCATGGATCTGACATTTAACCTGTGGTAACCAAGAAGTCTCCTTGGGAAAAGTTATATCTGAATTGTGATTTGACACCTGGGGAAAAAAAAATGGCCAGAAGGAAGCTGATATTAGGTGACACAGAAAACAGATTATCAGTATGTTAAAGACTGAGGGGGAAGACCCTGTGCCTATGGGGCCGTGTATGCCCAGGGAGAGCGGAGTGAGAGTTCATTTCTTCCACCAACAAACAACCATGAGGCCAACGGGGCTGGAAGGACGGGGGTGAATTTGAGCGAGAGTGACCAAAGCTGATGTGACAGAGTGATAAGGGGGATAGGGCAGATTGCATGGGTCCCGTATGTAACTTCTGTGGAGTCCTGTAGGGATGACATTGGCTTCTATGTTGCTGGCAGACTTTGGGGAGCAAGGATAGGAACAGGGAGAGGAGTTGAGAATGCCAAGAGAGACAGGGTAGTTTGGACCTGTGACAGCGGAAGAGGTGGTAAAGGACATTCTGGTCTCATATGAGGACAGAGTCTTCAGGATTTCCTGCCATATTGGGTGCACATGGGAGCACAGAGGAGTGAAGCATAATACTGGAGAAGGATGCCTGGGGGGCCCAGCTGGCTAAGCAGCCCACTCTTGATTTTGGCTCCGGTCATGATCTCCTGTCCTGGGATGGAGTCTGGCCTCGGGCTAGTTAGTGTCAGGTTAGTGTTTTTCTGGTAAAGTTATTTATTAAAATAAAAAGAGCCCTCTGTTAGCCTACTTCATAAATATGATGAAAACCTAGGGTTTAATCAAAATTACATAGAATGGTAGCTTAGGTATATTAGAGCAGAAGTTCTTAAACTGAGCTGAAGACCCCTTTTCACTCTTAAAAATTATTGAGACCCCCAAAGAGGTTTTCTTATGTGTTTTAACTATTGGCTTATTGTATTAGAAATTAAAATACAGGAATTTTTAAGTATTTAGTTAACTCATTTAAAAATAACAGTAATTATTTTTGTGAAAATAATCATTTTCACAAAATCATTAAAACAAAATTTAATGAGAAAAATGGCATTGTTTTATATCTTTGCAAATTTCTTGAGTGTCTAGTCTCCTAGAACATACCTGTGTACGACTTTATACCACCGTGCATTGGGCATTTGAGACATACTGGTTTCCTGAGTTAGGCGGATATTCAAAATGTTAATGTATTTCATTATACAATATTAAAAAGTCGCTTTCATTTATATCACCAGTTATCAGAAAAACCACTAAAGTATCGGAAAGCTGTCAAGTTCATGGTCATGAATACAAGTTTCCCCAAATTCTGATTTTTCAATTGAAAGCTCAGGTTTCATCACTGGCAACAAATACTGTCCTTTGTTCTTCTGGAAGTGACAGGCTTACTTTGT
The DNA here is from genome assembly GCF_020171115.1 of Neogale vison. NCBI lineage: Eukaryota > Metazoa > Chordata > Mammalia > Carnivora > Mustelidae > Neogale > Neogale vison. The sequence continues at coordinate 80,048,354 of NC_058092.1, read as the reverse complement.
TCCTTTTTTAGAAAATGCCTGCCAGATAAATACCACGTCCGAATAACCAGTTTGTCAGACATCCTTTGAAGTAAAAATGGCATTCCATGCAAAATCAGCTAGTTGAACACACAGTTGCTTTCCCTTAAGACACCCATTGTACTTGGGTCTGCTGGAGAAGGGCCACATGTGTGCTCCTGTGTCATCCCACAGAATATTAAAGAGAGACATGAATGCAAAGGTCCCTGTGATTTACAGCGAGTAATTTTTATGGCTTCATCGAGGATTTCTTTAGCAAAACTGGCGATTTTTTTAGAGAAGTACTTAAAAATTGTTTTTTCAATATCTAAAATATATATATATTTTTAAATGTCGTGACTCTCCCTTGCTTTGTGCTAAGGTCCTAGCAGCGTGCCCCATCATTGCTTTCACCTTATTGGTGGAAGTGTCAACCCAGTGAGAATGGCAAAAATGTCTCAGTATTTTTTTTTTTTAAGATTTTATTTAATAGATTTTTTTTGTCAGAGAGCAAGAGAACCCAAACAGAGGGAGCTGCAGGCAGGGGGAGAAGCTGAGATCAAGACCTGAGCCGAAGCAGATGCTTAACTGGCTAAGCCACGCAGGTGCCCCCAAAACGTCTCAGTATTTTCATGAAAATAATTTTAGCCTCATGGACTCCCTAAAAGGCCCCAAGGGCGCATAGGGTGCACTTTGAACATCGCTGTCCTAGGGGGGCTTCCGCTACTTAAGAGCTGTTATAAAGCCTATATATAGGATCTATCTATCTATCTATCTATCTATAAACTCTCTCTATAAAGAGAACAGTGATCATCAGCTCCTCTTGATCTAAATCCATATTTTTTTCCTCTGGCTAAGTGGGTATTTTTTAAAACAGTAACATTTATATTTAAAAAAATACTGATTATTAAGACAGAAGAGACATTAAATTTTCATTTAAAAATGAGAAAAGAGGGGCACCTGGGTGGCTCAGTGGGTTAAGCCTCTGCCTTTGGCTCAGGTCATGATTTTAGGTCCTGGGATCAAGCCCCGCATCGGGCTCTCTGATCAGGGAGACTGACTCCTCACCCCGCCCCCCAACCTGCCGCCTGCCTCTTTGCCTACTTATGATCTCTGTCTGTCAAATAAACAAATAAAATCTTTTTTTTTTTTTTTTTTTTTTTTTAATGAGAAAAGAGGTGCACCTGTCAGTTGTTAAGCATCTGCCTTCAGCTCAGGTCATAATCCCAGGTTCCTGGGACCCAGCCCCATATCTGGCTCCCTGCTCAGTGAGGAGCCTGCTTGTGTTCCCTCTCTCGCTGTCTCTCTCTGTCAAATAAAAAAAAAAAATCCTTTTTTAAAAATGAGGGAAGATTGAGAATCTATCCTAGAACTAAGGGTGTGTTGTTTACCACTGAGCAGATTGTGAGGCCTCTGTAAATACTACCTGTTTCCGATGATGGAGCCACTCGTTATATACGGTGAGGAGCTGGTCCAGAGGCAGTTGTTGTTCTGCTCTGATTGTTTTATATTAAAACCATGAAAACCCCAAGCTCAGTGAAGCCAAGGTCTGGTTTATGGCGTAGACACTCAGCTTGGATGCGAGAAGTGCAGTCAAGGGATAAATTTACTTGAGGCAGGCTGAAAATGAACATTCTCCTGGTCCTTAAGCTTTTATTAATTGCCGCCACATTGGCCCATTCTGTGCTCCCAGTGTGGGTTAGCTGGCTGAGCTCCATCCGTCCTTTATGTCAGTGAAGATAAGGACGTGTCAGACCCCGGGAACAAGAACATGCTGTTTGGCCCTGTGAGACCATTTCCTTTGAGTCCCAGCTCTCTCCAGATGGCATCTAATTGTTTCTTGAATGACCTCAGTGTCCAGGCTGCAGGAACCTGGTCTGAGAGGGCATTTCACATATTTATTAGCCCGTGGATGAGAACTTAACTACATAAAGCCCCCATTCACACTCTCAAAAGAGCGTTTTGTTCAGAAGTGATGATGAAGCTGATGGACTGTTTCCTGTGACCACCAGGCTCCAGTTTGTGTCTCATTTTTCCCAGGCCCAGGTGTGTGTTTTTTGGGAACATCTGAGTCCATCGTGGCCCACCTCGTCCATCGTGGCCCGGTCTCCCCCACTTTGTCTTTCCTGGAACAAGCTCGGGAAGGACAGCGCTGCATCCTCTTCTCTCCTGGTTTGCAGAGCGTTCAGGGATGGCTGGTAGAGGTGGTAGGAGCTGGAAGTCACCTGTTCTGGAAGCCTCTCTCCATTTGGGAACCCAGGTAGCTCACGGTGGAGAGCAGGGTGCTTCTGAGGGGCCGAAGAAGAGACCAGTCCTCATCTAGCTGCAGGGAAGGGCCAGCCTGCTTCACCAGTGAGAATGATGACGCTTGTGTGGCAAGTCACGTCTAAGGCCCCTGTGGGTCTGAACTGTTTTGGGGCGGCAGTCCCTATCTCTTTGCGATGGGGATGAAAAAGAACTAGAAATATGCATGTGCGCCCCTTGTACATCTTTTTTCCAAGGTATTTCTGGACCCAGATGGACAATCCCTGTGCTTTCTCCAAACCTTCTCTGGCCCCTCTCTTGTTCAGGCATTGGCTCCAACACTTCCAGGCATTGGAGTGTTGACAATGAATAAGTCCTGAAGCAAATAGCCAAGGACACAGGTCACTTTAATGAGCGCTTCAGGCTTGGAGCTGGGGCCCTTCACTGGGGTAAATAAAGCAATAGCACTAGGTGAAGGAAGCCCTGCAGGGCCACACAGACTGAGAACCGGGGCTCCAAGGCTCCTTCTGCACAGTGTTCACCTAAGGACTACAGAAGGAGTAAATTTAGGAAGATCTGAATATATTTGGGGGATGATGTGGATTGCCCTTTCTTTGACATACAAAGAAGTCGTGAGAGTTGTCCTCCCCGGTAATCAGTTATCTCTGGTAAAGTCCACACGGCCTCAATAAGTGAATTTCTTACTACCTCTGCATCAGGTCCTCTGTCTTCCCACAAAACACAATAGCCTTTGGAAATGTCCTCCAGGAACTTAAGAGGGTGCTGTTGCCTGCATGAGTAGGGTTGAATGAGCCGTTTGTGAGTGGTTCCCCCCAGCCTGGGAGGGGTGCTGGGTGTGGGAGCAAAACTCACACGTACATTCAGCAGCACGGGACATTCCGACTCCATGAATCCCTCTCCCTTTTCCTGGAGGCCAATTCATGTCTGCTTCTTCCTTGAGAACTCAAGGCAACTCCGTTCTTTAATGGAGCATCCTTGCAGTTGGCTGTGAACCACCCTTCATTTCCACCCATCACTGAAACACGAGGGAACAACCCTGTTATTAACGGAGGGACCTTATACATGTTTTCATGTAACATCGGCTCAGGTTGGCTCTTTCTGAGCCTTTCTCAGGTAGGGAGATCATGTCGCACTCACGTGAACTCCAGCGGAGTCCAGCACGGTGTGTTCTGTCTTGATCTCAGGTTCCTTCTAGCCACCCATCAGTAAAGGGAAGTCAAGCTGCTGATGTAAGCTGGGAGGTTTACCGGGGCAGGACAGGGGTCCAGGGGCCTGGCTTGATGACTGTTCTGGAGAAGGAAGGCCTGTCCACACTCTGCCTTGTACCTGCTTCTCAGCACACTGGCCGCATTCAGTCTGATCACTTTATATAGTGGGGGCATGTGGGCATAGGCTGTCCTGACTTCTCATCTCAGAGTTTATGGCCCAGGGGGAAAGGAGACCTTCTTTTCTGCTCTGATTTGGAAAGCCCCAGAGAAGCATTCCAGTTGGTGTAACTTGGGTCCATTATGTCCACTCCAGAACCATTCAGTGTTCAGAATTCTGATTGGCTCACACATCCAAAACAACTGTGAAGGTATATGCCACGGGGTGAAGCTTTTAAACGCAGTAACCACTGACTGCTATTTCCATCATTTTCTTTTTTTTTTTTTTTTGGCCTGAATTTTCAGTATAATGGGCTCTATTTCTAGTTGTCTCTGTCTATGTGCGGTACATACGTGAAATGTTGACATATGAATAGTAGGTTGTACAGAGATATTTTCTTTTTGGCCTCTTCAAACCCTGTACTCCCCTTCCTCTAGTTTTCTCCTATGGACCCCCACTGCCTCCCAGTTTGTCAGATCCATCCTGTAGTAGAGAAACTGTGGGCAGCGGAGCAGAGGGGCCCTGGATTCCCCTTATAGTCTGGTCTTGGAGAAATTCCCTCATCTGCTGTCACAGGCACCCCAGCGCTGAGGCTGCTGTGATGTTCCCAGAGGCTGGGACAGGGGGTTCCTGCTGCTCTCCCTGGCAGCTCTCCCTTCCTGCAGCCTGCCCTCCCACGCCTCCCACGCTGGGGATTGTATTGTCCTTTTTTTTTTTTTTTTAAGTTTTTATTTATTTGACACACCCAGAGCGAGAGATCACAAGTGGGCAGAGAGGCACGCAGAGAGAGAGGGGGAAATAGGCTCCCTGCTGAGCAGAGATCCCGATGCGGGGCTGGATCCCAGGACCCTGAAGATCATGACTTGAGCTGAAGGCAGAGGCTTAACCCACTGAGCCACCCAGGTGCCCCAGATTGTCCTTTGAATCACTGATAAAGGAGCCCATTGTCCCACCTCGGGCAGGCACCAGGAGTGTTCACTGTCTGGATGTACTTCTGTAGGAGTAGGCGGCACTGTGCACAGCACTCTTCACTGAAGTGAAGAAACTGACTGGTAACCAGTATAATCCTTCCCATGCAACACCCTGTGTTGAGTTGGCCTTTTCTTGGAGAGAAACACACCTAGATCGTATTTCTCCTTACACTAAGGTGGTCCCCAAGCCCTGGGGCTGTCCCCTGTGCTCTAGGGCTATGTGTCCTCCTGGCTGTTTGCAGATTCTGCCTCAGCCTCGGTCTGTCCATGTCCTACCCTTTCCCATCAGGAGTGAATGAGGAGCTCTGATGGGCTATTTCGGATGCGACCTGCTGCCGCTGTTGCTAAGGGTATCTGTCCCTGGGTAGGAGGGTGGGGCTGTTGTCGTGGCCACGGTTCTGCCTTTGGGGTTTGCACAAGATAAGGTACTCTCAGTGACCAGGTGGTAGCCGGGCTTCCATTATCACCTCCCAGGGATCCAGACTCTGGTTTAATGATTAACTCTGAGTCCTGTTTGCTCTCACCTGTGACATGGTGATAATGATACATGTGTCCTCGTGTATTAAATAAGACACTAGGGAGAACGCTGCCTGGATAAGTGCTGGCTCTCGGGGCCTTGTCCAGGGTTGGGGAAGGGGTGAGGGCAGCTCCTGCCTCTGACAAAGGCAGCCCCCAGAGCATCTGAGGGGAAGAAGGGGGGCTGAGAGTCCACCTTGCAGGGCATGTGTATCCCGAGGTGATGCCTGACCTCTGCTGAGGTCATGTATCTAGGACCCTGCTATCAAACTGTGCCTGCAGCTAATTTCCCTGAGAAAAGGAGATGATGAGTGTGGTAGGCAAGCAAGGCCCTTGCCCCAGCTGGGGAAGGGAAGGGGTCCCCTCCTGTCACACGTGTGTCATGCAGCTCCAGCGGCAGACGGGAAGGTGGCATGGCAGGCCTCAAGGCTTTCTATCTCCTCCTCTCCCATCTGCAGCCCTCCTGGGCTGACTGTGTCATGGTAGCTGCAGGCTCTCTCTGTCGTTCCTCACGTCCATGGTGACCAAGGTTTCCCCCTCCCTCTTCTCTCCGCTAGAACAAAAGATCCAGTAGGACCCTCGGAAACCCCCTCTTGAAGAACCACTGAAGGTCCTTCTGGATCCGTGGGGATTTTAGGTCCCATTGCTCTTTAGGAAGTGGGTAAAAGCCGTGTCCTCCTCACCTTGGTGAACACATACTCACCCAACCATTTGCAGGCAATTTCCAGGAGCTCGTGGGAGCCCCACTATGCCCCTAGCTCAACAATGCCTGGCCTGGCCTGCTTCTACTAGCTCTTTGGGCAGGAGGCCGAATTCACCAATATGTCACTGATGATAAGGCCCACAATCAGTTTATGACCATGACAACAAGGTATTTTCCCCACCGAAATAGTTCACTTAGGTGGCTGGAATTTGCTTGAAAACAGAAGGAGAGATTAATAAGATCATTTTCTGATGGATGTTGACCCCCTTTCAAGGTTGGGATGAGTGCAGTCAGCTCTGACTCCACCTCCCCCCTGGTGCTGTAGCCTCTCTGAGATGGAAGAAAGGCATGGAGTGGCACTGGAAGAATGCATCATAACGCTGGCAATTCCAGCCACTAGGGCTGAAAGAGGGGAAGGGACCTAGAGGTGGAAAGCAGACTCTGGGTGGACACTGAAAATCTGGAGAGGGTGGCTGGACAGAGCAGGCAAAGGACCCAAGTGTCTATACCAGACCCTGTTCTACTTCTAGAAATGGCTGTCATCAGAGGAGCCAGTAATATGGGCCAATGAAGAATGAAGGCGTGGGGTCCATGGGAGGTGGTCCTCTGGGGCCTCTGGACTCCTGTGGAAGGTCTAGTCCTAGGACAAGACCCTGGAGGGCTAGGCAAGGGGGTGAGGTTGGAGGAGCATCGGGCAGGACGAAGGCAGAAGCCCAGCTCTGCAGCAGCCAGCTCATTGTGGGGGCAAGGTGGAAGGAGGGGTGCGACCCAGATCCTGTTAGGGGGCTACAGGTTCCCTGGTCAAACTGGCGGGGATGGGGTGTGATAGCCAAAGCTCAGTAGTTGTGGATGGGCCAGGAGTTCCCCTGGGTCAAGGCCAAGTAGGCAGATGCTGTGGACATACATGCCGCCTATTAAAACAAACAACTCTCCAAATGACAACCGCTCTGGAGTAGGAAATCATCTGAGACATCTGAGCAAGTGTGATTAAAACCATATGTGCAATTTTAATATGGGATCTTAAAATTTGAAAGCTAGAAATATTTTAAGATTGAGACAACTCTTAAACACCTCCTCATTGCTCCCTGGCTTTCAAGATCACTGCTGTACCAGCCTGCCCGGTAGGTCAGCGGCTGGGGCTGCAGCTGGGGGGGCGTGGCTCCCAGGCCCCACAGGTGGGTGAGGTGGGGCATCTGTCCCTCAGGAGGACCGAATGGGGAAGGGAGGCTCACATTTGCTCAGTGCCTACTCTGTGTTGGATGCCCAACTCTTTATGGGTTATTTCACCTGGTCCTCACAAAGACCTGGTCAGCTAGAGGAGGAAACTTAAGCTCAGAGAGGTTAAGAAATTTCCCAGGGTCACCCAGCTCACTAGCTGAGTAGCAAAGACTTGAAACCACCCTGGCTGTCCTTCTAACCTGCTACCTCCCAGTGTCGCTTCTGAGACATGCAAATCTGTGTCTCACAGCTCAGTTTCAGAAGATGTCATTTTGCAGAAGTGCTCATGAAATGGGGGAGCCAGGGGCAGGGGAGATAGGAGACAGTGCAGCTGGTCCTGGCTGGGGAGCCTTCCTGGTGTTCTGGCTTTGCCGATACCCCTCAGCCCCTTTCTGCAGGTCTGCATGGGAGGGATGTCTGAGGGGGCATTTGTGGCCCCTCTTAGTTGCTTAGATAGCTCACACTTACCAAAGTGGAAGAAAGGGGAAAGGAGAGTGTGCAGCATGGAAAATGTAGGCATTACAATGACCAAAAAAGCAAATGCCAGCTCTGGGTAAGGAGCACACACACCATGAGGGTAGAGTGGGAGAAGGCGGGGACAGGCTAGGTCATCTCAGATGAATAAGACTCCCAGGGTCATATGGCTGAGCTTCAGGGGACAAGGTATTCCCTAAAATTACACATAAAACATTACAGTATGTGCTTTTTGCTAGGGGAGGAGGGTCGATGGTTTTCATGGATCTGAAGAAAGACAGAGACTGCCAGAGGTGGTCTGAGCCTGCCGGTGGAGAGGCTGGGGTTATGCCCCATGCTTGTTTTTTTCATTTTGCTTTGATGCTGAAAACAGAAAATGGGGCTTGTGTAACCTAGGATTTCTGGGGTGATACCAGGAAGTAGGTGGTGGTAGAGGGACGCATGGGGTGGAATTATATGTGATAGAGCAAGATGGCGAGGTCCGGGCTGGGCCCTGACCTGATTTAGCTCCCCATGGTCAGTTCTACAATTTTAATAGCCAGTTAGAGAACAGGGAATTTACTGGGCGGGGCGGGGGGTGGGGGTACCTCAATCCCCGAGGTCCTGTGGCTTTTATGGGAGGGTGGGCGCTCAGAGCCCCCCGTAGAGAGAAGTGTGTTTGTTGAGTACTGCCCTTAGTTCCTTTGTTGATGCAGTAGGCAGATCAATACCGCTTCCGGAAGGAGGCCACTTAACAGCCATAGTCTCAGCCCCCTGAGGAATCTGGGGGGACTGTCAGACGGAGCCCTGCCCGGCAAGCGCACTTCAGTGCACCCTTGTATTCCCTGGCGTAAGTGAACATCTTAAGAGTCCACAGCAATACACACAGCGGCCCCGAGAGCCAGGCCAGCGTTTCCCACCACCCTCCTGCCGAGTCCAGGGTGCATTCCCATCTAGAGCAAGAGATAAACTGCATATGAATACAGAAGAATGGGTCCAGCGCTCTTCGGCAGCTCCTGTAGCCCAGTCTGGCGTGAGGGGAACCCTGACAGCTGCTCCTCATCCTCAGTGGTCTCCCAGCAAATTCTCCTCAATCCCCGAGGTCCTGTGGCTTTTATGGGAGGGTGGGCGCTCAGAGCCCCTCCTCCACTACCCTGCCTCCCTCCAGGTTTCCTGTGCTCAAATCATGCAGACCTGCCCGCCGGATAGGGCCAGGCATCTGGGAAGTTTTGGGAGACAGGGTTGCAGAGCAACACACCTTTTCTGGCCCAGGGCTCCTCCCCAGGCATTTGCTTCCCTGCTTTTCAAAGGGCCAAACCTGTAGAGGGCAGTCTTGGATATTTAGGAGTGGGCCCATCCAGGTTAATCTTCCGGGTTTCCTAGGATGCCTGGGGAAATGGATATGGTAGTAGCATCGGTTTTACCCCCTAGCTTAGTAAAGCTGTTTTTGTTCATGGGAGTCTGATCACCAGGGTTTAGTGGAGTCAAAAAGCCAGGTGAGAGAGAGACCTTGCTGAGAGGGTAGAGTCTCATTGGTTGCTAGGAGAGGTTGAGCTGTTTTGACCTCCAGGACTAGTGTTCATGCCTTGACTCGTGCTCTGAGTGTGTCCCTGTGGGCAAGGATGAGCCAGCCCTTGCAGTCTTGGACTGGTGGCCTCTGGTGACAGTGTGCTACCCGCTGTGGGCAGGGTCAGTGTCCACAGGACTGGTAGACCATGACCAAGAGCAACTCAGTGCACGGCAGGCTTGATGCCTCGATTCTGGGCTGGCTGTGGGGAGGAGAATGGCAGAGTATTGGCAGCTTTGTTTTCCCAGTTGCCCTGAAACAGGTAAAAGCAAATACCTGGTGGGCACATCTTTTCCCCAATAGACTTTTCCCCCAGTGCCGGGTTAGAGAGAGGGGCGGCCTCACTGGGAGCCTGATGTTCTAGTGAGGACGGTGGCTCTCTGGGGAGGGACTCTTGCACGCTTTCAGCCTCTCTCAGCCCAAGGGCTGCTGCTGACAGGAAGCAGGGATGTGTGGGATATGGCTGGCAGGCAGCTCCTGTTTCCATGGTTACTAAATAGGGCAGGTTAGTATTAGGGCTGCCCAAGGAAAAAACGGCACTGAGCAGGGGCCTTCCTCCGGCCTCCTTTAAACCTCTTCCCAGATGGGGTGGGCAGCATTTGACCTGAAGGCATGGGAATCTCCCTAAGGGGTCTACCTGGCTGCCCTGCTCTGGTTTTTCTCCACAGGTGTGTCCCTTGGTACCAAGGAATAAGTCTTCCAGGAGGCGGGGTGGGGGGGACGCTAAAGAGCACAGTTTCCCCAGAGTTGTGTGTGCTGCCCGCACCACTCCCTATCAGTCCTTGGGGCTGCACTCGAGATGCTGACCCCTGTCCTGCGAAGAGCACGGTGTGTAGAAAATCCTGAATCCAAATTTGGTCTTAAATCACATGCACCAAATCATCAGAGAGTGACCCCCGGCCCCAGGTCACCGCCTTTTCATGGGGCTGTGTGAGTTACGGGTTTAACTATAAGACATTAAAAAAAATCTCTCATTTGTGTTTCCTTGTGATTACATACCAGGCTCTGCAATCACACGCTGGAATCCCTAGTCCTTTGTCCGTTCTCTGCTGAGTGACATGCTGTCCTAGTCTTCTGTTTCTTTGTAACTGGAAGAGAATAATCACTGACAGGAGCATGTGGGAGAACTGATCACTATGGATGCAGATATTGAAAAACATAACAAGTCAGTGAAGGGCACTTTGCAAATTCATGTGGTTACCATCTTTCGTTGCAACAGCGATGCATTATTTTAGTCTCACTCCTTGGCCATTTTAGGAGAAATTTATTAATACCTTTGAGTGATGTTTCAGAAATTATTTTTGCTGTGGAGCAGAAAAATTAAAAAGTGACAAGGTGCCTGAGTGGCTCAGTCAGTTGAGCATTGGACTCTTGGTTTAGTCTTAGGTCATGATCTCAGGGTCATGAGATCAAGCTCTGCATTGGGCTCTGCGCTCATTGGGGAGTCTGCTTCTCTCCCTCTCCCTCTGCTCCTCCCTACCGCTTATGCGCAGGCTCACTCTCTTTATCTCTCTCTCAAATCTGTTTTTAGAAAGTGCTTAGGAAACAGTTACCTAATAAGATTAGCCCCTTCTTTAATCCTGACAACCAATTCTTTGGGCATTTGGGGGACATTTCTTAGAGTAGACCAAGAAAGCCTCAAGTGACAAGAACCATGATTCTACAGTGACCTGAGGGTCTTTTTTGTCGCTTTTTTCCTGGCCCCAGAGCACTTGATGACGTAATTCTTGGTCATTTACAAGTCTGCATTATTTGCATATTTCTTTCAGGAGTGCACTCCATTCAGATTTTCTGAGGGGAGGGTATGAGGTCAAAAGCTTTGGCCAATCTCTCTGAATTTCTCTGTGGGGTTTAAGGAGCTGCTCTCTTTCCTCATCCCACACTGGGGATGGTGCTTTTTTGTAGCCCCTTGGGGGAGTTTCTTAGGCTGGCAGAGCATGTCTCCTGCCTGCGGGGCTGAGCAGGTAAACACTGGGCACCTTACCTGGTGGCTGTAGGCCTCAGGGATGAGTCATCCCTACAGGTCATGGGGCCTCGCTGCTCATGAGGACTTACCTTTGAACCCTCTCTAATAGAAACCAGGGCAAACAGAGCAAACGCTTGCTCATGGATCCAGTATATGGATCTTGGAGGACAGTATCGACCCACCAACTGGACCATCTCCAAGGGCCCTGTGACCTCTACCACCCTTGATGCTTGCTTCCAGGTTCTTGGGTGGACTTCCCTGGGGTGGAGCCCCCAGGACTATGCATCTGGCCTCCAAAATCACAGAAGACAGAGACTGAGGGATCACAGAGGAAGTCAGCTTCCCCTCCCCCATCACTGCTGTGGCGACAGACCCTCTGTGGCTCTGTCTCCACATCCTCTGTATTTATTAGGGCCGCCCCTGTGCCCCTTCAGGCCGTGTTCAGGCACAGAGGCTGCTCACAGGCATTGAACAAACAAGTCTCTATTTTTACAGGCCGACTTGACCTAGTCCAAAGGCCAAGGCCTCCTGAGGATTTGACACTAATCCTGTTGGATATTTCTCATACCTCCCTCATGCCTCATCTGGTGTTGTTCCTTTCTGGACTGAATGGGTTCTGTTTCTTCCTCGTTACAAGTTTCTGCCTGTGTGAAGTTTCAGCAAGCTTCAGGACACATTCCAATTTTGAGTGGCCGAAGCCACAGAAAGGTAACATCTGAAACAGCAGGAGAGGGAGAGCTACAGGCAGGAACCTGGGTTTGATAAAAACCAGAATTGTTGAGCATCCACTCTGGCTGGAATGCAAAAAGAGAAGCAGTTCCCTAAAGGTCACAGGAGGCTCTTGGTGGGGGCAAGGGCCTCTTAGGCCAGGAGACTGGCTTGGCTGCGTGTGCTGCCTGGTCCGAGCGCTGGATCCGGGTTAGCCAGAGAGGACCACTGGATGAAGTATTCGAACTGAAGGAGGGAAGTGAGACAAAGAGTTGAGTCTGAAGAGGGTAGACAGCCTGACCCCCAGCCTCCCAACAGACGGCTCGGCCAGGTGGGACGGCGTGGGGCGCCCAGGGTGTTTGCTGACAGACGTGCTAATTAAACACCAGAAGACCGTATTACCCACGGTGATGGCTGTGCCAACGTTATCAGCTACAAACTGGCTGCCAGGAGCATTCTAATTAAAAATAAACAGTGCTGCGGGTGGGCTGGGAGAGTGGGGATGGGGACCCTGTTCCCGTGTCTTCAGATTGGTCCAAAGGAGAAGTTATACCCCAGTCACCTTTTAGGTCCTTTTCTCAAAGGAGCCTTTGTCTCATCACAAGGTGGTGTGATGTGTGCTTCCTTAACCCTTAGCTGCTGGGGTGACAAGCATACAGATCCCTACTCCGGGAGCCGATCGCCTGGTGCCCTGGCCTGGGGAAGGACAGGCTGTCTGCGGGGGTTAATGATTTCTGCCGGGTCTCTAGATTGAGGGGACAGCGAAAGCCCAAAGCTCTTCAAGGAGAGGTTAGAATTTCATCAGAAAGCGAGTCTGGTCACATGAGAATTTCTGGCACTGTGTGCATGGCAGGCTGGACACCAGCCTGCCAGAATTGAATGAGCGGATCGTATTGGCTTCAGCGGAGGGGAAAAGTCCCAGCCTGGCCTGTGAGCAGGAGTGAGCGGCTTGCTCCCCTGCCCGGCCGCTGGACCTCAGGCAGGAGCAGCAGGGCTGCCGCGGCGGGGCTGGGGCTCTGACGCCTGAGCCCCATTTCTTTCAGTCCTAAAGAAAAAGTGTGTGGTCCAGGGACTGGACACTGCAAGATGCCTAAGGAATGCAATGCCTTCCACGCCCTGTCGGCGGCCCTGTGCTGCTTCTATCACCGCCGGTCATTCCTTGGAGCCAAGGTAGGTGCGGCTTTGAGATAAGATGCACTGGAGATTCTTTGGGGAGACCTGAAAGTGTTAGTCTTCTAAAAGGCCCCAGAAAAAGTTTGCAGCCTGCTGGCCGTGGAGCAGAGGCACTTTGTTCGGTGGGTAGATCTTGCTAAGCCCCCCGCGATGGGCCTCCCTCCCCTGGAAACGGAACCCAGCTGCACAGAGGGGGGCTCCTCCGAGTCTGTGTTTGGGGAAGAAGCTCTGTTTTTCAGGACACTTTCAGTCTCCTTGAGTGGAATCCTATACCAAAGTAACTCAGTAGGATGGACCTGTTTTTCTTCTTTCTGTCTTTGCATCGCTCTCTCTCCCCGTGTTCGCCGTGACCGTGAGCTGGCTGGGGCATTAAGTCAGTAGTGTCTAGAACCCACAGAAGCCACGAAATACATTCTCTCCAATCTCAGCCAGGTTCCAAAACAATTTCAGTGTTTGGAACCATCTTGTCTTTATTACTCTCATCTGGAACCTTTGTTATGAGACACCAGTGCCCGAGGTTTTGCGTAATACGTCGGAACACTGTTTATTTTGATGAAAATCCTCAAAGAACCTCATTTGACTAATTCAAGACGAGACCTGTGTTCTGTGTTGCCTGCCTGGGACAACACTAAGAATGAGGATTAATACAGGCTCTCATTGATCCGCAGGGTTTATCTGCCTTGGAAAAAAATCGCATCAGCCGTTAGCTTGACCACAGCCCTCCCTTATTCGTGGGAAATAAAAATCTGAAGTCTCATGACATTCTCCCCCCTCCCCGACCCCCAGATGGTGGAGATCTGTCTCCTGAGGGACTGACTGACCTCGTGCAATTGAAAGAGCTACAGCAGAGTTATGATGTTCTGCTTCCTTCTCAATAATGCTTAAAAGAACTCTCCGGAAAATGTAACAGGAAAACCTGCTAAAGGGAGAAAGAGCCCTTTGTAGGAAAACAGACACTGAGCGAGAAGAGGTTAGGTTTCTTCTGATTTTACTGCCCTGCTGGAGTGTTCAGAGAAGCTTTCTAACCATTTAGCAAAGTTCGTTTTTGTCTCTTTGTCAAGGAGTTTGGTTGGAGGGGGATGAGCAATTAATCATCAGTTAAAAGTGTTTCCTCCCTGACTGAAGAGCCCCTCTCTATCCTGGAGCCCAGTGGGGTGATATGAGGACCGTGTGGTTTCTGGCCTAAATACGGATCATTCTAGCGTCGGGTAGATGAAGTCATGCCATTAATGGGGTTGTAAAGCTGTCAAAGATAGACCAGGAGGTCCCAAAGGGACCGTGTGCTTCCAGTTGGCAGTAGGATTTCACTCTAAGAGAAGTCCTTTCATAAGCCAACCTCTGCTAATTCAGAAAAGTGCAAGTCAGCATTGGTATGTGAGGAAACAGCCCCTAAATAAATGGGTCTGAGTGATGAGATTCTGTTTGGATGCTGCGTCCCTCTGCCGTTATGTCCTTTAAGGCCTGCACAGAAAGACCACAGTGATATATGGGGTGCCGCCGTCCCTCAGCTTCTCCCTCCCTGGCCTCCTCCTGACCACTCTTGGGGGTCGACCAGCCGTAGAAACACCTCCCTTCCACCCGGGGCTTCTCACCTCGCCCCCAGCTTGGTGCATCTTCTTAGCACAGAGAGAGGACCTGGCTTGCTCACTCACCAGAAACTGGTGCTTCCAGACCCAGTTTAGGGTCCCCCACCAGCCTCGGGGTGTGCTTCCCTGCCCTGTCTCATTTCAGTAGTCACCTGGGGAAGAAAGTCCTCCTGGGCCTCAGTACCTGCCAGCGTCACCCCAGTGATCACACTGCATCGCTTTATTGACTCGGACTTTAATTAGGGGTTTCAGGTCTTGCCACTCATAATTAGTTTCCGCTGCAATTAGGGTTTCAGAATTAAATTGGGATTGATTGCCTGATAGCAAAGCGGAAACAAGGCTCCAGTTCGTGACCGTGTAGGCTGCTTCCCTTGGCATGAATTTCTCATACCAAAAATAACACTCTGGTAGCCATGGTAACTTTCCATTTGGTCTAATCCATATTATCTCGGGAGAAACTAGAATGTTATTAATAGTGTTTGTTGTATGGGAAGAAAACTAAAAATGTAAAAGCTCCTTCATTACATAGACCAGTCACCCTGGCTCTTAGAGGGAATAAAATCTTACTTGCAGAGATTGGCTGGAATTTAAAAAGTATTTAGGGGCTGGTGTGGACTTGCATACGAAGGCTCAAGGGGTTGGTGGCAAGAAGGGAGAGGAGAATTAAGGGTATGCAGACCTCGCTGGCCCCCAGGGAGCTGAGGTCAGAGATGAGATGTTCGGGCCATGTTGAGGGTCATGACTGTAACATCCTGGGTGAGAAAAGGAAGGGCTACTTAGCTTGTGCCCAGTGGAAAAGAGTTTGGAGTGAAGATATTACTGATTCATAACATTCCCGGGGCACGTTCAAGTTCAAAAGACCCTGAACGTCGACTGTCGTAGCCCATCCAGGCGTGAGCACTCTTCGGCAGGGCGGGGACAGTAAATGACGGTGGTGGAGGTGCGCCCCCCCCACCCCCCACCCCCGGCTTTGAAGGACTTACTACAAGAGCATTGGATCATGGTGTCATTCTGTTACATTTGCAAAAGTCTTTCCAGCTTCCTTGGTAGTTCCTTCACAAGGAATGCACGTGAGCTGTCTTACTGGAGTCTCAAAACGAGTGCTCCACGTTGACAGTTTACCCTTTCCCACAGAGGATAAACGGGGGCTCAGAGAAACTACCTACCTGGAATCATTTAGTGGGACACCAAGGGGTAGAAACTGGCTTCTACCCTCACCTGGCTTCAAGCCCAGTGTCCTTTCTACGATAGCATGTTAAGACCATTGACACCTAAAATGAGATGATACTGATGGACTACTTTAGCGCAGTGTGGTTGGGGAAAAACAGTGCCTACCTCAGTTTTCAGGAGAGGCCTGGGGCAGGCAGGTGAGGGGGTTGTGTGGAACTGCTTTTTGGAGAATCAGTAATCCTCCTGCAGCCGGTGGTGGGACCATCTTTAGGTCCTTTGTGAACCTCGGAAGGAATTTGGTGAGAAGCACAAATAAATAGATCCCATTTCTAGAACTGGCAGTAAGAACAAACCCCTTCTTCTTCTTATCGCTGTGCCTCTGATTTTCTTGTCTGGGGACAGGGGGAAAGGAGCTGAATTTTGCCACTTTTACCAATGACTGCCCTGAGGAAAAGCAGTGTGGTTTTAACCCAAGAGGTGGGCATTACCTTGCAAGGACAGAATAGCCACGTTTCAGAAGGAGCCTCAACAGAGAAGTTGGAGTATGGAGTCTCGGCTGGCCAGCCGCTAAGTCCAGTGGCAGTGGTCTTATCAATGAGAAGTCATGGCTAGAAGGCAATGGGTTTTAAGCACATGCTTTCCCACGCGTAGATTTGATCATCTTGGCGCTCTATAGTGGGAAGAGCTGAAATCGGGTTGTTGCTACCGCTGTGTTTTGCTTTCAGTCATTTCCTTTGCCCCCACAAAAAGGATTTGGAGTCTCTCCGATTGCACATTACAGCCCAAGGTGTCCCATCTGCCCATCCCTCGAGGGTTGTATTCCTGGAACTTGTTTTCTTTAGAAACTGCCTTCCTGTGTGAATGTGGCAGAGCTGCGGTTCCGTTTGCCTTCCCAGGGGCCAGTCCCTTGGTCTGTTTGCTACTATGACAGCTTGGGTCCTAGTCCTCTGTCCTGGTGTTGATGATGGCCTGAGTTGCCATAATCAGTGGGGCGGATGCACCATCAGCATGAGCTGTGCAAGGTGGAAACGGCCAGTCAGAAGTTATATTTTCAAAGTGACTCAGCCCCTCCTCCTGGAGGCTGCTAGTTGCTCATTTATCTTTCCTGCCCCCCCCCAAAAAAAAAGCCTAGCACAGCTTTTTTTTTAAACGAGACCTAAATGCATTCCATTGGCATCTGGGAGCTTGGGGGATCTGGTTTCAGCATCAGGGAAAGGGAAGACATGCCTGATGGTGGCTAGGTCCCGGCATCCCCTCTCCGCAGACCCCAGAGCTTGGATCCCAGCCCAGGCCTTGTTTTTGTTGGAGAGACGTGGGTGGGAAGCAGAAATGAGACTTGGATCCTGGGAAAATTCTGTTAGTGGGTTTATCACCTCCAGGACCACAGAGAACGGAGCCTGTGCCAAACATTGGGGGGCGGGGGGATGCTGGAGAGTCAGGGTGCTCAGGCCACAGAGATCTCCCTGCTCTGTACCACGTGGAGGACCCAGGGCCCTGTCCCTGGCTTTAAAGATGTCAGAGACAGCTCTGGGGTCTTTTAGCTGATGCATATCTGGGGTGTCTCCAGGCCAGCAGAGGAAACAGGGCTGCCTAGTTGGGGACAGGACGGGAGGGGAGGGGAGGGCGCCTTATGGGTTTGAACTGCAGCATCTCCGTCCTCATCTGGATCTCCACTGCATGTCCACAGCCCCAGGGGCTACTGTTGGAATCTGGCTCTGGCCACGAGAATGTCACAGCTCTTATTTTGCAAGCTCATAAAAGAGCTACTATCCGTCTTTTTGTTTGTATAGAGGACAGCTCTCCTCCGTGTCCCCTCTGAAACACATGTGCTGTTACAAAAGCAGTTTGCACAAAGAACCAGGAAGATAGAATCCCGGAATTTGAGAGACCTGGGAGCCGCCCCCCCACCACCACCACCACTTACAGTTCATCAGCTCCTCTCCTGCCCTCTGCGCCCAGGGTGTTCACCGCCCAGGGTGTGCGCCGAGGGGCTGCTAGGCACTGGGGAGACAATGCAGGCTCCTGTGGAGGGAGCAGTTCTGTGGCCGCTGGGGAGATGGGCTGCAAGCGTCTCTCTCTGTGGTGCCCGGTAGGCTCCCAGCAGGCAGAACCCCCAGGGGGTGTGAGACCCCGCACCAAGGCATTAATCCGGCCCTGGGTCAGCGAACTCCATGGTGGAGATAATGCTGAGAGGCTGCTAAAGTGGCAGTAGGTGGAAGACAGAGAGATCTGAGAGAGTGAGCGTGAGCGAGCCTCAGGCGCTGGACCTCAGGCGCAGCCGAAGCGGAAGGAGAGATGGTGGTGAATGGATAGTGCAGGACAGGGGGCCAGTGAACAGTATGGATGGGGAGCGTGGAAGGTCGGGGCCTTGGTCCCGTTGCGGGCAGCCTGAGCTTGAGGAGCATAACCAGCATCTCCCCCAACTCTTTCCCATGTCCTTAAAGCTCAGCTGGTCCCTGCTCAGCTCAGGCTGGTCTGCCTCCTTCCACCTTCTCTTGAGGCCCTTTTGAAACGCTCAGATCTTGTTTCTTCACAGCAGCAGTTAAGACCATCAGGCACAATATTTCCGTCCCCACTCCTGCCTCCACAAGCCACAGCTCTATCCAGATCCAGATCCCCGCTTCCTCTGAGGATGAAGTGTCCCTCTCCCTAACCCAGGCTGGCCCGGCCACCTGTGCCCATGACTGCCCCCTCCTTAAAGACTCCTCTGCATTAGTCTGTCCTCAGGGACCTTCAATTTGTCCTTCTCCACTGCTTGCCTCTTAGTTTGTAAACATGCTTCGGTCTTTCTCAGTCTAAAAATACCACTGATTTCCATGTCTTCCTCTCCTGGTCCCTATCTTCCTCACCCAAAAACTGATGAACCGTCTCTGCTTCCTCACTTCCCAATGGCCACTCACCCTCCTTCACCCGACCAGCAGCCTTGCCGAGTCCTGTGGCTGCCCTCCAATTCTGATTTTATTGGAACTCTTCTGCACTTGGGATTATTGGCTCTTCCTTCCTGGAAGTCTGTTCTCTCGTCAGCGAGGACGCTACACGCTATTTATTCCCCTGGATCGTTCCGGAGCACTCCCACCCTATTGCTAAGGACCAGCTCTTTGTGTCCCTCCAAAACTCATGTTGAAATCCTAACCTCGAGTGTGATGTATTAGGAGGTGGTAGGCGGAGCCCTTATGAATGGGATTAGTGGTCTTGGGAAAGAGACCCCAGGCAGCTCTCCTGCCCCTTCTGTTAGGTGAGGCTGCAAGGAGAAGAAGGCTGTCTACACACCCAGTCTGCTAGCACCTTCATCTTGGACTTGCCTCCAGAACTGTGAGGAATATATGTTTGTGGCTTCAGCCGCTCGGTGTTTGGTATTTTTTTTACAGACGTTCCAATAGACTAAGACACTATCTTCAGTTTCTCTTAAAAGCTAGCATCCCCTAGCCCTCTTCTGATATGTCCTCAACACCCCATCTCTTAGGTGGCAGGTGAGACAGTCTCCCCCTCCTTCCAAGGATTCTCCAGCTCACGCTGAGTCCAGCCCTTCTCCACACAGCACCTGGACCCCATGGCCTGGTGAGCCACCCCCACAAGCACCTCAGGCTATGCAGCCTCTTCCACAAACCCACTCCCCGTGTGCTTCTGTGTTGGGAGTTGGTGGTTCAGCATTGCCCAGAAGCCCCCATGCCTCTTCCCCCCACCGCGTCCTTATTCCTTATTTTCATATCTCATCAGTCACGCCTTAGGATTTTACTCCTAAACATCTCTGTCATCTGTCTCTTCCTTCCTGACTCTACCACCCGTACTGTGCTAATTCAGGCCTCTTGCCATCTCTTGATCGAAATTCTGTAGTAGACTCCTAACTGGTCCTCCTGCCCTGAATCTTCACAGGGAAATATTTTACCTTTATGTTTGACATTTCTGGACATGGGGAACATACTGTACCCTTGAGGCTGTTCGCTCCCCCACACGAACAACTGTCCAAGTCTGCACCACTGCATTGTCCGCCTTATTTTGCAGCTAAGTAGGCACGCTAGTCCTTCAGATGCATTTCTTCCCTTGCATTCTTGTGAACACGTCTATTTTGAGACCATTTTGACTGGTATGAGTGAACACTTAGAAATAAAACTCTGTGTGTTTGTGCGTGTGCGTGTGTTGGGGGTGATTCTAGATTAGTTTCCCTAGGGACTTAAACCAAGGATATTTGACCATCCTCTTGGGATGGCGACAGCCCAAGCCTTGAGCTATTTCCATACAGCCCTCATGTTTCTTTTAAGTCTGTTCTGTATCCACTAAACATTTCCAGTTCTTTATATACTTTGGGAGACTTGGATTCTAGTTTTTATTCAATCCCTTATTCTGTAAGTCTGAGCAAATCATGAAAATTCAGGGCCTTGGTGATGTTTTCTCTTGGGATATGTAACTCTTTTCACTACCTGTTTGACTCCAGGAATGTTATACAGATTCATGAGATCTTGAGTTGTTTTAGGTGCCTTGGTTCTCTGAAATTCAGCTGCTGTTTTCCCGTTTCTGCCATGACCTCTAGCTTGGTGATTGTGGTTTTCAAAAGCTTATTAGATGAGATACGTGGGCGTCAAGTGCTTTGAGCTCCTCTGGGAGAAATATACCTTTAAAGTGACGTGTGAGTTGTATGTTGGAAGTGGAGGAGTCGATACTTGGCCAAAACCCATCTTGTGATGAATCACTTGGTTTTACTGAGAACCTACTTTGTATCTGTCCCTGACAGTATGGCGTGTTTTATCCTGAAGCAGATGTCTGAGACAGTTGTTAGTCACGGTATACTTTGGGAGAGGTAAATTTAGAAAGTCATTTTTTCTACACCCCATGCTGGAAAGGTTTCTGAATTTTTGGATTTTCCTCTGTGTGCTTGGCACTTCTCTCTTTTCTTTTTATCCTGTTTTTTTTAAGATTTTATTTATTTATTTGACCCAGAGAAACACAGCGAGAAAGGAAACACAAGCAAGGCGAGTGGAAGAGGGAGAAGCAGGCTTCCTGCCAAGCAGGAGGACCGATGTGGGGCTTGATCCCAGGACCCCGGGATCATGACCTAAGCCAAAGGCAGATGCTTAATGACTGAGCCACCCAGATGCCCCTTTCATTTTTTCCAATTACATCTCCTAGTGTCTTTCAGCCATGATACATTTTGTTTATTCAGTAGTGCCTCATTCATTCAAGATGAATTAAGAGAAGGATGATGCAGTTGATCCTGAACAATCCCTCCATGGAAAGTTCATGTGTAAATTAACCACTAAGAGCCCACTGGAGGCCTAACATAGTCAGTTACTGCCTATTCGGTATGTTTCATGTGTTGTACACTGCATCCTTATAATAAAGAAAGCTGCAGAAAAGAAAATGTTATGAAGAAAATCATGAGAAAGAGAAAATTCATTTACAGTGATGTGCTGTATTTACCCAAAAGGCTCTACATGTAAGTGGACCTATGCTGTTCTCACCTGGGTTGATCAAGCATCAGCTATATTTGAATTGAGTTGATTTTGATTTTTTATGTTCTCCTGAAGAGCAAATAGGGCATCTGTTTTGGAGAGCAGTTATGTTTCCCCCAAATCACTCATAGTTTGGATCGAGATGCATTCACAAGGCCGAATGACCAGCGGGAAGGATTTCTGGCTTGTACCTCCTTGCATTCTGAATTTCGGCCAGCTGGTCTCCAAACCCTTACCCTGGGGTAGTCTCTGTCTCTCCTTTCCCCATAGATGCTAACTAACAAAGGACTACTCTTACTGATCAGAATCTCACCACCAGACCCAGTAATTAATATTTCACTTCATTGTCTCATTTAGCCTGTGTGCTGACCGGGTGAGGGACGTATCCTCGGAAGCTGAGGACACAGTTAAAGGGAGCAAAGCAGTAGACATGGGGGTGTCCTAGGTCAGCTGGTATTCAGCTTTTATTCAAAATCTTTTATTTCACAGACTCAGTAAGTGATTAAGTGCCAGCAGTGACCTTCAGCCTTCATCCTAAGCGCGGCAATCTAACTTCTCACTGGAAGGAATCTGAAAACGGGGCTGCCTCGTGGGGATCATTTAGCTGTTGCTGGCCCCTCTGCGGGCCTGCTCGAGGAAGTCCCCATCTGAATCAGATCAAGCGGGGAAGGTACCCGCCCCAGCTTTCAGCAGGGCAAGATGCTAACAAATGATTGTTGAAAATCTCACTGTGTTTCAGCTTATCTTTCGCCAGGGAAAGATGAGACGAGGCACACACACACACACCCACCGCCCTGGGCCTTGGAGCTGAGCACTGAGTCCCTGTCCTCACTTTGTCGAGAGGGTAAGAACATTATGGGCAGAGCCACCAGGACAGGCGGTGGTGGCGGGAGAAGGAGATCTTACGGTGTAAGGAGCATGTGGAGCAATTTCCCGCGCGTGGGGAAAACTGTTGTGAGGGAGAGCAGCCACATTGGTTGGTGTTGGGGGTGCTCCGTGCTGTCCAACTTCACATTCCTCCTACAGGTTTGGACTCATCAGTCTTTTGTGAAAAATAATTTTCAGTCCCTTGGTGTTCCATCAGAATAAAACCAAGCCTCAAAAGCAGTAACATCGTGATCCTACAAGACGGAAGGGCATGGAGGCCTTGCCTAGAGAATGACGGGGAATAAAAGGCAACAGGGGTTGAACGTGGAGGGGGAGCTACAGGCACCTAATGGGGAGCCTAATGGGATGAGTTAAGCCTGGGGGGGATCAAGTTACTTCTTTTTTTTTTTTTTTTAAGGTTTTATTTATTTATTTGAAACAGAGAGAAAGATCACAAGTAGGCAGAGAGACGGGGTGGGGGGGTGGGGGGGGAAGCAGGCTCCCTGCTGAGCAGAGAGCCCCATGTGGGGCTCAATCCCAGGACCCTTAGATCATGACCTGAGCCGAAGGCAGGGGCTTAACCCACTGAGCCATCCAGACGTCCAGATCAAGTTACTTCTGCCCCTAAGGGGGTGCACCCTGTTTAGACTCCAACCTGCACAATTTAAAATAAAACTAGTCTTTTTCATACACACACATGGAAAGCAGAATTTTAATGGAAATTTCTCAGAACCTTGATAAACAACGAGTTCCACAGATGTTCTGTTCGTATTTCCTATTCATGGTTTATGAGCCTCTTTTGTTAAGTGTTTGATAAGGTTTGATAATGAGTAAAAACGAAATCTCTTGGATTTGGGCTCTCCAGTGGGTTTGATGGCGGTTTCCTGTCTGTGCTAGGGTCTGACAGCCCCCATATCTTCGTTTGTGTGTGAAAAGAAAAATCCCATGTGATAGGAAAATGAAGCATCTTAATTTAACAGCAAATTGCAAATCTGTTTTTAATGGCACTGGAGCAAGAATCTGGTGTTAAGTGTGATAAATTATACAGGTTTAATTATAAAATGGTAAAATGGTATCAAAAGCCATCTGCAGAATCTTTTCTGAAGATGAGATTCTTTCTAGGATTTAGAAAGGAGACATTTATGTCATCAGGGTACTTAAACATCAACATCGAATTAACTGAAGTGTTGCAGAGTGCTAAACTTTCTGAGATTTTATGAGATGTCTTCACCACTGATTCCTTTCTCACAAGGGGCCAGACACCCTCACTGACCTCAGATAGGATAGATAACTCCCAGAACTTCAGCAAAACTGCTACCACCATACATTCTCTTCAGATGTCTGTCCCCTCAAAGAGACAGTAACTGTCAGGCCGCAGAGTCATTCTTACCCACGCCCGCGTCTCCCGTCAGATCTAGTCCAGGAGGCCAAGTGGCACAGCAGGTGCTTGGTCTCAGTCTAATCACGGGCACGGTGTTCCAGTGGCTAGCAAGCTCTTGATTTAAAACTGACCTCCTGATTGTTTCTGCAGAACTGTGGCCAAGAAGGTGAAGTAATCAGAGGCACGGTGTTCCCATGACTATCAAGCTCTTGATTAAAAATTGACCTCCTGACCATTTCTGGGACACTCTAGCCAAGAGGGTTAGGAAGCTGCCCATGAAGACTATTTCATTGAGCTTTAGTGTAAGGATTGAAAGGCACAGGCTCAGGGGAAGGGGCCCCAGTGAGACCGGAGGTCCCCATTTGTCAACAGCCCAATACTTATAAGGTGGGGGACATGCTCAAAGTCTCTCCCTTCTAGCCCAGAGAGCACCTGTGCATGAACTCGAATAAGGCACCTTTCCTCAGGATACGTGCCATCTGCCAGGCAGCCATTGTAATCAATATGGAAATTTTCTGTGGCTGCGTATGAGGGGCACTCTTGAGATGTGCTGCACGTGTCCCGGAGCCGAGAGCCAGGCCACCATGTGCCCATGCACTGGATCAGACCAGGTTGAAATGCCCAACTGCCCATGCCACCATTTGCTTTTGTCTACCAAATGGGGTATTTAAAATCTAAATTTGATTCCACCCTATCCCGTCTTTGGGCTTTTGTTTACAAAGTTAATTGTGTACTTAACTAAGGCTCTTGGCTTTAATTATAGTTATTAGCACGGAAATGTTATTCGTCTAGCCTAGCACCCAGTGGGAGAGCTACACCAGTACATTCAAGCCTTTCTTCATTTATCTTGGGAGTATAATAAAATATTTTTAGGCAAGCCATAAAGAAAGTGAGTGTTGATAAAAGGTGACACAGAACCCAGTATACAAAGGGTTTCATATCAAGGCTTGAAGATTGGCACAAATGGTACCTTCCTTCCTTCCTTCCTTCCTTCCTTCCATTCTGCCTCCGATGAAAACATCTGAGGGATCCTGCTCAGTTACTGGGCCTAAACTTGGGGAGAACTGGGTCTTTATTGTTGGCCAGTGGGCAAGGTTAAGAATGGCAGGAGTAATTGGAATTTATTTGTCATGTGGGTTCATGATCAATTTCTGCAGGTTTTCTTTTCTTTTCTTTATTTTTAAGATTTTTATTTATTTGACAGAGAGAGAGATCACAAGTAGGCAGAGAGGTGGGGGGCAGGCTCCCCACAGAGCAGAGAGCCCGATGAGGGGCTCAATTCCAGGACCCTGAGATCATGACCTGAGCAGAAGGCAAGAGGCTTAACCCACTGAGCCACCCAGGTGCCCCAATTTCTGCAGGTGTTCATTGGTAAAAAGGTACCACCTGGATCTTCTAAAGAGCCCTTGATAGACTTTGGAATTTGATAAACTAGGCCACTGCTTGAAGATGAGCACAGGGCAGGTCCTCACAGGGACCTGATTTCTGACATGACCAAAGGATGTCGGTTTTAGGCGGATGGACTTGCAGAACGGCCCTGCATGTGGCAGCCTCCGTGAGGCTTCGGAATGCTCTGTGTTCTGCGGCGGTGTGTGCTGTTTTGAGAGCAGGAGCCCAGGCCCTTAGTCTGTTCGTGCTTATTTCGGGACTGCAATGACACAGGCTCCCAGGCATCACAGACTGGGTGGATTCGAGATAGGGGTCTGCCCCCTTTGAACTCCTGCATTAACTTGAGCCACCTGGTGGCCGCTCTGGGCACGTCCCTGAGGGGTTTCCCAGCAGCACGCAGGAGGACTCGGGCTTCGCTCAGAAAATAGACCAATTTTGTGCTATGATCTGCAACACCAGACACACTTAGAGTGTTGTTTGTGATCACAATTTCTGGATTCAATTTCTAGAAAAATGTGACCTGCATGGTTCTTTGGTGCTACTTGATGAGAGTCCCGGACTGTTGCTGACTGTTCCCTCAATGGAATAACCTGCTCAGGGCCAAAGAAAGGAAGCTTTTGTTTGAGAGCCGGTAGCTTCAAGGTGCTTTGGCCCCCCACTCTTGATTGGGATAGAATAGCCCAGAAGCAGGCCTCTCTCCTCCTCTCTCTCTCTTCCCTTGCCTCTTGTCATGCACAGATTCCCTTCCTCCTTTTCTTTTCCTTTTTTTTTTTTAAAGACTCCTTTTAATGCCAGTTAATCTCTAAAACCTTCTGATGGATTTTACAAGTCCTTGAAAAATTCTTCAGTGAAGTAACTTTCCATTCTTGTGGCTACCAGTCTTCTTGGAAAGGGCTTTCAGATTCTGCATTGTCTCAAGTCCGCACACACCAGGGTGGGTGTCTTTACCCTGTATGTTTCCTGTGCCTTAGGTCAGGGAGTCCCGGGGAGTGAGAGCTCTTCCCCTCTTGGTGCATACAGAAACTAGTTCAGCGAAGTCTAGAAAGGTGGCCAGGATCACCTGTTCTCGACCAGCTTCCAAACTGGATTTTTCTCCCCACCCGGGGTCAGGAAGCTTGGCTCTAGTCAGTAAGTGTTTACCAGGCACCTGCTGTGTGCCAGGCACAAAGCTAGGCTCTGGGAGCCAAAGGCAAATATGGTCTGGCCTCTGTCCTCAAAGAGCTTCTGTTGGTGGACCACATTGCCTCACTGGCTAGCTGTCCTTAGTGGATTAGAGAATAGATTGGCCTACTTAGGCCTTTAAGTCTCCTGCCCACCTTATCTAGCTTCCCCTCTGTCCTCTCCCCATTCCCCAGCATGGACTCTTGCCAGGCAGTTGAAGCCTCTGCAGGGGTGACCCTCTGATTCATGGATCCACACCACATGACGGCAGCACCCTGGCCCATCTCCCCCACTTGTCAAGCCTCTGCCGGTTACTTTGGGGGAATCCCTAAGAGATCCTCACATAGGATCCTTAGCCCTCCTGTGATCCAGGTGTTCCAGCAGATTCAGACCTGGATGCCAGTATGCGGTGTCAGTGTATGGCAAAGGGGGTAGTTCACCTCACTGGGGTTAAAAGGAATGCATTCAGAGTCAGGGCTCGGAGGACAGGGCAGGATAGGGGTCTGTGTCCCCCAAGAACCAGGTCTGAGCCCTGGGAGAATAAAAACCAGTCATTGGAGCCCATCAGGTTCTTGTGGGGGCGCTATGAGAGTCTCTGGATCTCATGTCAGCCCTCACTAGGGCACCTCTTGACTTAACATCACTGAGCCAGAGTGCTGTGATAAGCGTGTGACCTCACAGGTGGCCGAGTTTAGGAGCAGAGATGGGGGTAGGGAGGTTGTTAGGAGGCTGCTACAGAAGTTCAGGGAGAACAGAACAGGGTAACCTCAGTGGGGATTAGAATGCATGTTGGTAAGCAGTAGAATCAGGGAGTTCTGTGTTGGTGGAAGCCAGTTCCGAGGGTTCTGGCGTGGGTAATGAGGACAGAGGAGGTGCCAGTGACCAGGAAAGGGGGAGAAGGGCAGGCTTTGCAGAGATCAGTTCCATTTATTTATATTGACATCCAAGTTCTGGAGTGGATTCTGGTCAGTATCCCAACACCCACCCTGAGGGCTGGGGATGGAGATTTGGCCATCATCAGCACATTTCAGAAGTCTCAGACTGGCTCTGTGCCCTGGGTCGAGCCCAGCCTCTCTGCCCACTGCAACCAGATTGATCTGTCTAAAAGCATCTTTTTGGGTACCTGTTGCCTATTGAAAATCTAGGCAGAGGTTTTCGGTGACTCACTGTCTGGAGCATGAAGGTCTGGCCTCTCAGCCTCCAGTGTCCAACTCCCCTCGGTCTGATCCCAGCCTTCTGGATGAGGATGTCTTTGGCACAGGTGACAGGAGTCCAGAGCGAAGTAGCTTAGGTCACAAGAGGAGTTTGCTGCGGAAGGAATCAGCTGGGGCTTTAGGGATGTGCATGCCCCTGGGACACCTTCCCTCTCTTGCTCCTCTTCTCTCTGCTCGCTGATTTCTTCCTTCACCCAGTCTGCTCCACATCGTGGGTCAGTGTGAAGTGCAGGAACCATGTGCTTCGAGTCCCATGATGCACCCAGCACCGGTGTGGGGCCACAGCGACTTTTCTCATTTTGACAGGGGAAAACCAAAGGCCAGTGAGGGGGAGTAACTTGCCCAGGCTCCAGAGCAGAAAGGCAGGGATAAGGTCCAGGCAGTGGTGTGTCTCCAGAGCTCAGGGCTGAGTTTAAACTGTTCTCTGCGTGTGGTCTTCCGAGAGCACTGTGCCCTCCTGAGGTCAGGGCCAGGGTGTCATCCCCCTCTTGGCAAATAACTTGGCAAAGTGCGTGGCCCTGATTGTCGATGGCCAGGAAGTGGTGCCGTCTCAGACTTTCCCTTTCTACCTTCAGCCCCTGGGCCTGGGGACAGGATCTTTCCTGGTGATTTGCACAATTTAAAATTCTATGGGAACTGGGAAGCTTTTCTTAGAGGCAGGAACAGAGTAAAATAAATATTAATTATAATGCAGATGACATCTTTTTCCAGTTGGCTCTGAGGTCTCCTACATACAAATGAGTATGTTGCCTTCTCTGGGGCTTTCCCACAGCTTACAGTGTGCACACCCTCCCTCTGTCCCCAAACTCAGGAGCGCAGACCTCCTCCTCCAAGGCTGCTGGGTCCTATTGTTACATCTGATTTGAAATGCACGCTCTAATGTCAGGCAGGCCTTGTGAGAGGAAACCCTGCGCTCCATTCCTCCTGGGCCAGAGCAGCTTTTTCTTTCTGGGAGAGCTGTTGAAATGCGGGTTTCCGTGTCAATCGAAGTTCGCAGCACGTTTGCGGAACTGGCTCTGTACGTCCAGAATGTGTTTTCCAACCATCCCCCTGGGCTCTGGCTATTCCAGCCTGTCAAGAACAGACTTGCTGGGGCCGTATGGGGCTGCAGAGATGTTCAGTCCAGATTCAGAGCGATAGGCATGATTCTGGGAATGGGCCACAGCAAGCTCGGACTGGTCCTGGTGCTGTAGCAAGACCAGGGGGGCTGGGCGGGCAGGTGGGCGGGTGTGCGAGGCCACCTGTGGACACGTGGCTGTTCTCCTGAACTGCTTCCTTCCCAGGCACCCACCCCCTACGCACCTGGACGTCAGACTGAAGGCACCTCCAGGGAGAAGTGTTTTCTTTTATATAACCAGACACGTCGCATTCTGGTATATCTGTGATAATAGTAACCCATGCTGTCTGTGTCCCAGAGATGGTCCGAATGCTTTGCAGATAGGGACCCATTCCATCCTGATGAACATCTCGTCTCGTACTATCATCCCCATTTTGCAGACCAGGAGCCTGAGGCTCTGTAGAGAGATGAAGTCATTTAACGAAAACTACGCAGCCTATCAGTGGCCCAGCGGCCTGTGGATGTGGGGGAGAGGCTGGCCATTCTTATGTAGTGTGCTGTGACATCAGGGTCCTTAAAATGCTGGCAGCGGGAAGGGGGTAGCTAGACTCAGGTTTCCCTGAGAAGCAACAGTTACAGTAATGCACGAATTTACTAGCTGAACTTCAGTTTGGTCGGATAGGTGTGGGCCTCCCACCCCCTGCATCAGCCCCCAGAACGAACTACTGGGATGAGATGACATTTTGGAGGTGGAGCTGTGTGAGTTGGAAACCATGATACGTAGTTACTAAACGTCCCTCCCTTTCTTTCTCTCCTGCTCAAGGTATTCTTCTTACTTAATCTATGTCCATAGCCCCTTTTCTTGTACCCCACCCCTCCCCCAACAAGAACTCTCACATTTCTGGTGGCTGCACCCAACTCAGGCAAAGCCTTGGAGTAGGAGCCCACGTCTTTCTCTCGTGTGGGCGGTGGGGGAGTTGGTCGCTCCAGTGAACCTGGCAGAGCTCACAAGCAGAATGTTCTTTTTTTTTTTTTTTATAGAGTTTTATTTATTTGACAGACAGAGATCATTAAGTAGGCAGAGAGAGAGGCTAAGAGAGAGGAGGAAGCAGGTCCCCTGCTGAGCAAAGAGCCCAATGTGGGGCTCGATCCCAGGACCCTGGGATCATGATCTGAGCCAAAGACAGAGGCTTTAACCCACTGAGTCACCCAGGCGCCCCCAGAATGTTCTTGATTTAAAGCCTAGCAGCAAATCTTTCTCTGGCGGGTACACCCCAGCTACCGTGTGGTGGGGAGCTCAGGATGGCTGGATCCGGAGCCCGTGCTGGGGCAGAGAAACTCGACTCTGCCTCCAGCCCTTGAGCTCACCCCCACCCCCTCCTCTCCTCAACACGAGGAACTCAGGTCACACAGAGTCAGACCTGCCTTCTAGGCATGAAGGCATGAAGTTCAGATGCAGGGGTGAGTAGTTAGAGAATGTGAGCATGGAGGAAAAGGTGTGTTGCTACAATGTGCATGTTAGTAACATCCATAACATCTGAGTAAGATAGAGATATTCATGGGTTTTCTTGCTGTCTCTCTGGTAGTGAAAGAACATAAAACCCAAAGGGCCAGTGAGGACCTATTACTATTCCGTGTAAACTTTCTGAGGAAGCCAGGCTCTACTGACCTGGCTCTGGGGTGTCACGGTGCCCTCTGTCACAGAAGCCCGCGGTCCCGTGCTCACAGAGTACTGAGAATGACTTGGGTGCAGAGAGTCTCTGAGGCACATGAATTCATAAGATGTCTGCAGAAACAAATGGGGAAGAGCTGGGAAACATGAGCTGAGAGAAGAGGCTATAAGAATGGGGCCAGATTAGTATGAAGAGCTTGTGTGTTCTTTCCTCTCCTGAGATTGGAAGGCACTGGAGTGATCGACCTGTACCACTCTTCGGCTGCCTCATGCATAATTCTGGGCCCGGCAGAAGATAACAACGTGTGTGATTGTGGGAATAGGGACTTCTCTTTTCTCCTTTTTTCCTCAGAAGATAATCTCAGGAAGGCCAGGAGACGTTTTCTGGCATTAGTGGCATCAGTCAGAACTTCAAAGGACACTGGTAACCACACCCATGGGATAAACCATTGCTAAGAGCAGAGGTACTGCTGTGCTACCCTAAATTGCTAGAATTTCTTTTGTGGCCCCAGAGACCCCAAAACTAGCCGAGGCCATGACTGAAAGGGCTGCATTTCAGGAGCAAATTCATGTTTGCCCCAGATGGCCACATTGAGTGGAGGGCTGCACCATTAGCAGAAATTCTGGTCATTGGGGGCAAGCTGACGGAATTCTACCAACCTCACAGTCCCGTGTGACCGACATATCCTGTGAAGCGGGAACGTCATTCTTCATCTCAGAGGAGCACAGATATCCATCACAGTGCTCTCAAAGATGCAAATGGATACATTTTGCCAAATTTTACGGTCACCCCTCACCCACCATGAGGTTGACAGCCCATCAAAGTACTTATGTATCGTGGCACCATCATAGTTGACAAGGGCAAGGCTTATAAAATATAGGCACTTCAGAAGAATAATAAAAGTTTCATTAATGTATGTGATTAAAAGAGTATGTGAAAGTTCTAGAAGGCATTCACCCCTGAAACAATTACTAATGTAATCATGAGGGCGACCCTGTGTGGGTGACTTCTGATTGCCTTGGTCAGCTGTTTGAGAGATGTTGCCCACGTCTGAGGCTGAGGTAGAGGCTCTCAGAAACCGATCTGGTTCTTTTTAGGGTAGTAGAACCAGTTCTCACTGGCTTGAAGTGAAGAGTCCCCTTGCTTGCAATTGCTTGCTGGCCTGGATCTGTCTCCCACCCACCTCTCCTCCTTCTCCTCCCCACTCCCTCTCCTCCTGCCTCTTTATCTCCCTCCCTCTCCCTCCACCCCAGCTGTAAATCTAGTCAATTGGGTAACCTCCTAACTTTGCACAAATTATGCAAGAGCTTAAGGGCATAGTTTTTGAAATCTGAGTTTCCATCTCAAGGTAGGGTCAATCTTCCTGACCCCCCTTTTCTCTCCTTCCTGGGTGCTTTCCTGCAGCGGCCGACAGTGCCGCATCTTCACAGTCCACAGTTGGGGGGAGAACAATAATTGTGGATATCCCTCTAAGGAATTAGTGCAGAAGCAACAAGATAGCAGATTTTATATCTCTGGTAACAAGTGTAAAGCAGTATTACGTCAAAATCTGGAGTGAAGGATTATTGTTTATAAAATGCGAAGAAATCTTGGCTATTTGTGAAGGATGCTGAGAAGGAGAGAGGGGATGATGGTGGGAAGTGGTCTGAGTGTTGGGCACCAGGGAGAAAGGAGACTGACTGTAAAGAGAAATATGGGAATAGCTTTTCGGGTGTGGGTGAATACAGTTTGGGTGGAGGGTTAACTGAGGCATGATTCCTGATGACTACATTTTCAGACCTCAGGCCAAGAAGAAGTGGGCCCGGGGCACAGTACGAGGGAATCGGGCTTGGCAGAAAGACTGTCAGGGTGGCCGCATGGAAACTAGGGTCACAGCATCGGTTAGGAGTTTAGCTCAGCTGCCAGTAACAGGAACAACCAAAATATGGGCTTATACAGGACAGAAGGTCATGCAGAATACCTGGAGGTGGGCAAACTGGGGCTGGCCTGTTGACCCCACCGTTATGAGGGATCGGGCCTATTGGGGCCTCTGCTCCCCACTTGGAGGCTGTGGCTCCCTCCTCGTGTCCAAGATGGCGCCAACAGCTCCAGCCTTCAGGTCTGGGCTTGAAGTCCTGCTAAGCAGCAGTGCACCTTTCCTTGGCCACATGATGACATTAAGGGAGGAAAATTGAGGAATGACGTCCTTGAGTTGTGTGGCAACACGCTCAGCTAACATGGGGCTTCATTTAGTTTGCGACTAAAGAAGAGAAGCTCCATCACGAAGGAAAGGCTAGAGAGGCCTCATCTTGGGGTATTGGTTCATTCATTGACTGCGGAGAGCCTAATTTGTTCAGGCATTGCTGGAGGGCGGCAGGTGGCTTTTTCCACTCTCGTGAAACTTAAAATCCAGTGGGAGGTGAGACAGAAAATAAACTATCAGGAAACGCAGCGTGGTTGACAATGTGCGTTCCGGACTGCAGTCTTCTCAATGAGGGTCTTCCGATGTAATTACGGAGTTAACGACGCGCGTGGAACAGCGCTGCCGGTGACTGAGGGCAGTTGACGTAGCCGGCCTTGGCATCTCTGTGATGCAGGTGTCTGCTCTGCGGGACAGGGAGTGGTGGCAAAAGTGGAGGGGGGAGAAGTAAGCAACTGGTAAACCAGAGCCCCACTTTGAGAGTGGCCCTGAGTCCTGCAGCCAGTACTCTCCGGGGCCAACGTGCCCACCGAGACTTGAGGGCTGTAAAAATCCCAAGTCTGCTTCCTCTTCCTTGGGTGGAGAAGGGTCTGGGCTCCTTCCCTTGCTGCAGAGCAGAGCAGTGTGATGAGGAGAATTCGGAGATCCTAGAAGCTTTTGAGACCAAGGTGGGGAACTTGGGAAAACCCAAGGACACAGCATTTTCCTGCTGCCGTGACCTTCAGCCAGTGATCCCTGAGCCAGATTTTGCTGGGAACCAGGCAGGAGTGCAAGTGCTGCTTACACGTGAGTGGGCGTGGATTCTAAAGGGAATCTGGAGGCTCTGTCGCCCATCCAGACCCCTGCCCTGGCCACTGTGTGGCCACCTACATCCGTGATCCTCCTCAAATCTTCAGAGGCAAAAGACCAGTGTTTCAGTTTCAAGTTCCAATCTGTCCTCAAAATGAAATATCAGAAAAAGGAAATTAAAAAGACCTACAAAATACAAAGTCAGACTTCTGTTAGTAGATTCAAGAGACAACATCTTCTGTCCGTTTCTAAAATGTTTGTAAAGGCAAACTCAGTTCCTGAATTGCAGCTTGCCAGTAGCAAAGAACTCAGGGCAATTACCATCGTCAGTGGTAATGCACTTTGGGCCGCCATGTTCTACGGCTCTGGACCGTGGGCCAGCCAATGGGCGGCTGTCCTTCCTGCTCCCTCTTAGGACAGTTCCCAAGGAGAAGGAGGTAGGTCCCCTGGCTTAGTTGTGCCTCCCTCCCTGCTCATCTCTCTCTGGCGCCCCCTATCCCGCTCCCCTTGTCTGCAGCTGCTTTCTGAGCACCCCCACCCCCATCCCCAACACACACAGGACGGCTCCGCCAGCTCTCCTACCAGAGTCCCTGTGTGTAGGTGAAAACATTACCGCATACTTGTAGCGGGAGAAATGAAAGGTCACAGCTAATTGTAATTAGCTCCCCTAATTGTAATAGGCTCCCCTATCTGAACGAGGCTTTTGGCATAAACTGGCTTGACTAGCCAAGCAGCCAGCCACGACGCAGGCTGGCCTTTCCAGCTGGCAGGCCTGGCTGTCCCGGGCAGCTGGGGGACGTCACCATTGACCCTGTGTTGCAGTTCTCCAAGGAGAGGCACGTCATGGACAGGACCCCCGAGAGGCTGAAGAAGGAGCTGGAGGAGGAGCTGCTGCTGAGTGGTGAGGACCTGCGCAGCCACGCCTGGTACCACGGACGCATCCCCCGCCAGGTACCTGCTCCTTCCTGCCAGCGCACGCCCAGCCGTCCCCAGACACCACCACATTGACTGCCCCGCGGGGTCACCCTCCAGCGCCGCGTTGGAGCAAGCCTCAGTTTTAGCTAAAAGCAAAGAGAGTCAAGTGGACTGTAGTAACTTGGGTCCGTCCCCAAGGAGACCTTGGGGAGAACTAAGGTCATGAACCTAAAGCACGTTTCCACATGCCGGGGAAGTGGATGGAGGAAAGTCAGGTGTTCTGTGGTCTGCAGAGCTGGAGGGGGCAGGAGGCTGTGGCTGCAGGCGGATAATCTGAAGAGGTACAAGGCTGGCCTGTGGTTCAGATAATTGAACTCCTGGCCAGCAGCCTGCAGCCTCATACCCTTTGGAGTTTCTCTCTTAAGGCAGTAGTTTAATTTCAGTGAAAAGAGGGTATCATCGAGGCAGGTGGCAAAGAGCAGCAAGGCTGCTAGTGCCCTCGTGGGGCTGGTGACTATTCATTCTCCAGCTCTCCCCAGTCCGGGCCCCTGTCTGGAGCTGGGAGGAAGAGGAATTACACCAACGACCATAGCCCCACAGCCTGGAATGTACGCTGTGTGGTTGTCATTTGGAGTGATAGCCGTGAGTGTTTTTTAATTTAAGATAGAGAAACTGAAAAATAAAAGTGCAGAATTAGGGTATAGAATTTCTTAGAGTTTTTTTTTTTTTCTAAAGATTTTATTTATTTATTTGACAGAGAACACAAGTAGGCAGAGAAGCAGGCAGAGAGAAAGGCAGGGGAAGTAGGCTCCTCTCTGAGCAGAGGGCCCAATGTGGAGCTCCATCCCAGGACCCTGGGATCATGACCTGAGCCGAAGGCAGAGGCTTTAACCCACTGAGCCACCCAGGCTCCCCTCTCTTAGGTTTTTATCATAACCTGATCTGTCCAATCACTCACCCAGGACAACATGACAGGAAAGGGGCGGGGGGAAGGGGGAAGGGCATCATAGTTGTGACAATTTTTTTTAATGTAACAGATCTCTCAGCACTGTCAAAGAAATAATCTCTATTCTAACTTTTTTTTTTTTTAAGAAAGTTTAAAATTGATTGTAGAATATACAGAGAGTAAAATGAAGAAAATGAAATTCTCACCCATAATTCTCCCTCCTGGAGATAGCCACTATGAACATTTTGATATAATTCTTCCTTCTAGGCTTGGCAAGTATGAGATCATACCACGTAGACTTTTGCAGCCCATTGTCTTCATTTAATGATGCATTCTGGGCCTTTTGTGCTGCTGTGAAATAGTCTTCCCCACCACCCTCCATTGTATGTATGTCCATTGTGCATGTGCCCCACTCTTGGGCGGGCACCCTCACCAACAGGCTTTAAGATAACTACTATGTTTATAACTGAAATTATTTCCTCAGGCTCAATCCCAAGAAATGGAATTTCTGTGTGAAAACATATTCTTAGGCAAAGATGCAAGTTTAAAGTAACTGTGGCGGCACACTGTTGTGTGTGTGCTGATCCAGTGTTGGAATATCCTGGGAGAAATGTCCCAGTCTCATAAAACTCATGACCGTCATCACCTTCCTTCTCTTTATGGTGATCGTAAACTTTCTTCCCACTTGCAACTAGTGCAACTTTTCAGCTTCACGTCCTTTGATTGTTTAACAAACGGCCCACCGTACCAGTAATAATGGTAGTAATAGCTAACCCTTTACCCCATTAAATCTTCATAGCCACTGTGTAGGTGATATTAGCCCATTTTACAGGTGATGTAACTGAACCACAAAGAGATGACCTAACTTGTCCCAAGTCACCCAGCAGAGCCAGAGTGCAAACCCAGGGGGTCTGGCTGGAGGAACCGCCATCTGCAACACAGTATCAATCCTCCTTTTGCTATAAACATCAGCATCTTCATTGTTAACAGTTTTTGAGCCCCTGCTGTGTTCCAGGCACCGTCCTAGTGCTTTGCCTGGATTGTATATGCAGGTAACACTCCTCCAGTGAGAGGAGACACGGATCTGACTTGGTGACAGGCCCGCCAGCGAGCGGCGAGCCCAGCACCCCACTCGAGTCTCTGCCTCCACAGGCTCTGGCCTCCCTTGCGTGTGGACCCCTCCTCCGAGCCAACAGAACCCGCTCCTCTGCCTGTTGGGGGTGGGGAGGAGGATCAGGCTCCCTGACCCTGCATTTCCTTCTTTCTTGAATTTTCTGTCACTTCACTTGCTTCAGGTCTGCGTGCAGGTCATCTTCTCGTGACCCCTGCTGACCCACCCTGTCTCAGAGAGCAGCCCTCGTCCCCTCCCCGGCACTTCTCATCTCCCTTCCCGACTGACTTTTTTCCTTCCCTTTACAACATCTGACCGTCCATCCTGGCCGCTTACTTCCCTGCTGAGGTAGCAGGATCTCCACTCACCACAGAGGCCCCATGACGGTGGGGAGGTAGGGAGGCCAGCGGGCTCCCCCTCCCTGCCCTAAGCCGGGCGCCCCAGCAGGATTCCTCGCGCCTTATTGGTGGGCGTCCAGTAGTTCTTAGGTGAATGCCTGGATCTTCTAAGAATTTGGCGTTTGAGAAAACAAAGAGCCCACCGAAGAAGAAGAGACTTGTCTTGTCTCCTGTCAGCCCCAAGAAGCGGAGCGCGGTGCTGCTTTTAACAGGATGTTCGCTTGCCCTTCCGACTCCTCCCCATTTTGTCCCGAAGGTGTCGGAAAACCTCGTGCAGCGGGATGGCGACTTCCTGGTCCGTGACTCTCTGTCCAGCCCCGGCAACTTCGTGCTGACCTGTCAGTGGAAGAACCTGGCTCAGCACTTCAAGATCCGCCGGACGGTGCTGCGGCTCAGCGAGGCCTACAGCCGCGTGCAGTACCAGTTCGAGACCGAGAGCTTCGACTCCATCCCCGGCCTGGTGCGCTGCTACGTGGGCAACCGCCGGCCCATCTCGCAGCAGAGCGGAGCCGTCATCTTCCAGCCCGTCAACAGGACGGTGCCCCTGCGCTGCCTGGAGGAGCGCTACGGCGTCTCGCCGGGCCGGGCACGGGACGGCAGCCTCCCCGAGGTCCCGCCGGACGCGGGCAAGAGGCTGAGCCTCACCATGGGCGGCGTGCAGGCCCGGGAGCAGAGCTCGCCCCAGGGGAACCTCCTCAGGTAGGTCAGGGCCTCGCTGGGTGTGTGTGTTGGGGGCGGGGTGCCGGGACCAGTGGGGGCCGTCGGGACAGGCCCAGGCTTTGGTGAGACGGGTGAGGAGCAGTAAGAGGTGCTCCTAAGGGTGCCACCTGTTACTGGAACAGCTGCCACGAGGCAGCACGTGCTGAGCTCCCAGCTAAGTTGGTGCATGCCTGAGATGAGGCACTTGCTGAGGAAGGGGAGGCCTGGCCAGGAGAGCTCTGTGAAGAAAGGAGGACTCTGGCTGCTCTGAGGACCAGGGAACATTTGGATACACACTGCAAAGGGGAGGGCGCTCCAGGCACGGGGCTCAGTGTGAGCGTGTACAGGGCTCTAGGAGAGGACATGCAGGTAGATTGGTGGGGCCCGAGCAAAGGCCCCAAGTAAGGGGCCAGTAGGGGCAAGCTTAGGGAGCTGACCCCAGCCAGATCATGGAGGCCCGAAAGCCAGGCTGAAGGGTTTGAACGAGCCTCAGAGACTTGACATGGTGAAGGTCCTGAGGAATGGAGCAGGGTGGCCATGTGTGGGAGGGGCAGGGAGGGAGACTGGAGAAGGAAGACCTCTGTCAGTGATCCGGAGGGTCAGGCTATGCAGGGGTAGAGGAGGGAGAGCCTGGGACCTTGGCTTCCTGGGACTCTCGTGCATGTGGAGAAGGTTGGAGAGAGGCGAGTCAGAGGGGGCAGACTCTGAGGAAAAACCAGTTGCTGCATCTGAGATACAGCCGTAGGCTTATCTCTGAGTGCCAGCATCCAGCAACAGACTGGAGGTATGGGAAGGGAGTTCGGCCCTGATGGCTTAGATCTGGGCTTGGTCCACCTCGAAAGGGTGATTGACCTGGTGAGAAAAGGTGAGATTCCTGAGATGGGAGACACTGAGAGACTGGAGGCTATGCCCAAACCTGGGTACAAGGGAGGGAAGATTCCAGAGAACTGGAGGCCCGGCTGAGGCACCCTGCCCTTGATGGCCAGTGCTGTGTGCTGTCTTCACATAGGACCTGTCTCTCAGGGAGCTGGGTGCCTGTGCTGCCATCTGACCATTCGAGAGAAGGAGAGCAGGGAAAAGGTGGGCCTGGCAGGGTGTAGACCAGCTCCAGCCCCTTGGCGACACAGCCCCCTTCTCTGGCTCCCTGGCCCCTGAACTCACCTGCCTACACCAAGGATTCAGAAGCAAAACACAGGACTCTGGGCAATACACATGAGGCCGTGCGCTGCTGCAAAGCTCTGGTCCTTGTTGGGCAGGGTCTGGCTGGGGACACTGCCTGCCTGGCCACAGCTGCTGGTCCACCACTGATCAAGCTACTTACCTTCTCTGGGCCTCACTCTCCCCAACTAGAATGATGGGGTTTGTGAGAGTTAAATGACTGAAGACTTGTAAAGTGCTTAGAACAGTGCCAAAGGGCTATGTAGGTGTGAATAATCATAATAAGTATTATTTTGGGAGGGCAGTAGAATGTAGGACTCAGTTGCAGGGAGGAAGGCAAGAATTGATACACAGATATTCTCCTTTTCTTAGTAATAAGAATGGACTTGAGACCCCTCAAAAATACTGAAGAGGTGCTTCTTCCTTTGTTTCTTTTTTGAGTGTGAGAATTGGCTGCTTAACTGAGGAAGAGGAGGGTAATGCCATGAACGGAGCCAGGGAGCATTGGGCAATGCCCAGAACCCCTGCCTGGGGCAGTGCTGGGCAGGAAGGCCTGCCTCCTGGTCTGTGCTCAGTGACCCAGATTTAGAAGGGAAATTTATTTTTTAAGATAAGGAATAGAAGACTGAGAAAGTCTCTCCATCAGTGAGGCAGGCCCAACAGAGCCACTCTTGACTGCCCAGTGAAAGCAGAGTTTTTTTGAGCCCTGTCCCTTTTTGGCCGGAGCAGCACAAGGTCTGACCGTGGGGGCAGAGTGGGCTCCGCAGGGAAGCGCCTCCTCGCTGCCTTGAGCCCTGCCCTCCCCCACCCTCCAGCCCACACCTTACCTGACTTTGGCCTCGCTGGTTGGCAGGCCAGCGGGGTGCGCCGCAGATGGGGTTTCTGGGCCAGTAGAGTCTGGCTGCTCTGAGGATCGCTGCAGAAATACCACTTGGCTGAAGCCACTGCCTTTTGGAATTTGCCCTCTGCCCTGCCTTATCGCTGAGGGCTTGCTGGAATTTCTCTGTTGCTGGGAGTTTGGTTTTGGGGGTAGGAGGGTGTTTGCTTTTTCCTTTGTCGCTTGCAAAGGTAGGAAAGAACTTAGGGATTTCGGTAACCTAAGGTTGTGGGAGGGCCAGTTAAATTTCATTACAACTTGACTGGTGGGGTGCAGTCTCTTCTTAGCAAAGGAGAGATTCTGTTTGTGGGGCTAGAGAACCTCCCAGTCTAAGTAGGCAGGGGAGCAGGGGGGTTACTAGCAAGTTGTGTGGAAGGTGATATTTCCTTGCTTCCCTGCATGACTGTGCTCTGTGCCTCCCAGTGCGGGGCTCAGTGAAGACTGGGCCCTTCCCCAGCTCAGCAGGAGGCTGGCTGTGGGGCCCTGGTCCTTCCAGGAGGATGAGAGGGACTTTATTTGCGGGACATGGCGAACTTGCTCTGAAACGCAGACTGCCCTAAGGCTTCCTTCCTAACTGACACCAGGAGGTATGGTGGAAAACGCCTTTCAGTTAAACAAGTCATTTCTCCTGGGTCTGTAAGTAATTTTAAGCTCTGTTAAAAAGTACACATTCTGGTTCATCAGATTTTCCTGAGAGGATCATGAGATCTTTGCCCTGCTCTGCTCAGCCGGATGGAAGGGCTCAGAGGACCAGACTGGATTGGTCCTGGGGACGTGGGGCTGGGGCCCGGAGCACAATCCTGTGTTAACTCACCGCCCCCAGCAGTCATTTCCTCCTCCAACAGACATTCCTCTACTGCTGGGATGTGCTGTACCCCTCGGCCTTCTCGTAAAAACTTTCCATGACGCTGCCTGAAGGTTTTATGATTTAATGACACGTTTCTGCTCCACTTATCTTTGGCTTCAGAAATAAAGAGAAGAGCGGTAGCCAGCCAGCCTGCCTGGATCACATGCAGGACCGACGAGCCTTTTCCCTCAAAGCGCACCAGTCGGAAAGTTACCTGCCACTTGGTAGGTCTTGGGGCCTTTTCTGGGAGGAGGGTGGCAGTGTTAGCCTGATTTCCTTCAGGCTGTTTCCCACTCCTTCTGGTCCCCTGGTATGGGGACAGCACAAGGCTCTGCCCTGTAGGCTGGAGGGGAAGGGGTTTGTGAAACTCTGTGGGAGACGGGTCACTTGATGTGTGCTAGCTAGCTTTTAAGCCTTACTACAAACCTTCCCAGTGGGAATGATTATTCTCTTCTCCTTGTTGAGGCCACGGAGGCACAGAGGTGACATAACTCCTCCAGAGTTACCCGTCCGGCCCCCGGTGAAGCCGGCATTTGAACCCAGGTTTTCCGACGCACGGCTCACCGCTGACTGGTCGCCTTCATGACAGAGGAGCCTCTCTCTGTGCCTTCCCTGGGCAGAGGGGGCTGCGTCAGAGCTGGGCTTCCTGGGGAACCCTTCCTCCTCTCCATTCTCCTTTCGCAGCCAGAGGAGTGAGGAGCTGTGGGATGGGGGCCGACCGTGTAAGCAGCAGTGTTAGTGAGCCAGGGATGGTTATTATTTTTATAACTGACCCTCCTTGGGACCACAGGGTGATTTTCTTCATGCCCCGTGGTGAACCACTTCCTTGTGGGATAGCTCAGCATCTTGTCCCCCACTTCCTAGGGTGCCTCCGTCTCTCCCCCTAGGCTGGCTCGACCCACCCTGGCCGTGAGAGTGATTCAGGCCCTCATGCTCTGTGACTAAAGACTTCTGCTTCTTAGGGCAAGACTAGATGACTAACTGCCCTCCAGGCACCATATCTTGTCCTTGACTGGACTAGCCTTCTCTGACCATAAGGTGACACTGCGGCCCAGCTGCTGGAAGTCACTGGGATTCAGAATCCCCCAGAAGTGGGGTGCAGCCAGCCAGCCCTTGAAATGCTCTGGATGGCACTAGATTCGGCATGGGGTGGTCCTACTGTGTTATCTCTGGGAAATGACAACTGAAACCCCAAGGGCATGAATGGAGGAGATGTCACTCCAGGGTTGCCTTGTGTTCCCCCACACAGCTGAGCTTTTCCTGACCCTCACTTTCCCTCCACAGGCTGCAAGTTGCCCCCTCAGTCCCCGGGGGTGGACACAAGCCCCCGCCCAAACTCACCCGTTTTCAGGACGGGCAGCGAGCCCACCCTGAGCCCCGCACTGGTTCGGAGGGTCTCCTCGGACGCTAGGGCAGGGGAGGCTCTGAGGGGCTCAGACAGCCAGCTGTGCCCCAAGCCACCCCCCAAGCCCTGCAAGGCACCCTTCCTCAAGGCTCCCCCATCTCCATCCACCTGGCTCAACTCGGAGGCCAACTACTGTGAACTGAACCCAGCCTTCGCTGCAGGCTGTGACAGGGGCGCGAGGACCCCCATCTGTGCCCAGGACAGCTACGTGGAGCTGCTAAAGGCCAAGCAGAACGGGGGGCCGGGTCCCCGGAACTCTGGCACCAGCTACTTGATCCTCGAGGATGACGGGGCGGGCCCTTGGGAGGCAGTGGCCATGCAGGTGGACCGGAGGCCAGAGGAGGGGGAGGCTGAGTTCGTGCTGCCCCGTCTGGAGACGGCCTCCTCATTCAGACCCAATGACTTTGAGTCGAAGCTCCTTCCTCCTGAGAACAAGCCCCTGGAAATGGCAATGCTGAAGAGGGCGAAAGAACTGTTCACAAAGCACGACCCCAAGGTCATCGCCCAGCACATGCTGAGCACGGACTGTGTGGTAAGTGCCTGGGCAGGGGATTTGGCTCTGTCTTCGGAGAGTTCAGACAGGGATGGCGGGCTGGCCTCGCTGCACCTCACCCTTTGAGTGTGTGGCTCAGAGAAAAAGTCAGAAGATTAACCTGGGTGGGGATTTATTTAAACGATGGGAAGCGCAGGCCTGGGACAACCTTTGTCCAGGCTGGAAGCTTGTAAAACTCCCCTGGGCAGAGGGATGGCAGCCTGGCCGCCCAGCCAGGCCTTCCCCACCCCCACACTGCCCCATCCCCTCCCACACCAACTGCCCTCCCCCACCCGGGCCCCCCCCCTTCCCACCGGGCTGCAGGGTCTTCCCTGGCCTCAGCTCTGTCAGACCTGGGAGAGTCAAGTCCAAGGACAGAGGACTGTAGATGAAAATGTACTTTCTGGAGTCATAAAGCCTAGGTTATTTTTATTTTATTATACGTGATGCATTCTGTGGACATATACACACACGTCATACATTTATTGTTACTCAAATGGGTTTGAGAATAGACATTTTAAAATTTACCCTGTTTTTTTAATAAGTAATACTTGCTTAATTTAGAAAAATTATGAAATATAGTTTAAGAGAAAAGAAAAAAATTACACAAGGTCTACTCTCCTGATGATCACCATGGTTAACATTTGTTCTGCAAACTGATACATGTAAGTAATTTCATGCACATGTGTGTGTTTACCGCAGGCCTGAACAGATGATTTTATTTTATTGTACTTTTTTCCTAAACATACTCTTTTAAACCCTGAGTCTTTGACCAAACAACATAGTATGATTATCTTTTCATGTGACTAAATAAATATATGTTTACATCATCATCAGTTTTGACAGTAAGCACTTCTTTCAGATATGGGCAGCTTTTGTTCCTAAGTGACCCTATGGCAAGGTTATCCTTTAGAGACATCTTTCTAGAAAGCAAGTGTCTTAGGGGCGCCTGGGTGGCTCAGTGGGTTAAGCCGCTGCCTTCAGCTCAGGTCATGATCTCAGGGTCCTGGGATCGAGTCCCGCATCGGGCTCCCTGCTTGGCGGGGAGCCTGCTTCCTCCTCTCTCTCTCTCTCTGCCTGCCTCTCTGCCTACTTGTGATCTCTGTCTGTCAAATAAATGAATAAAATCTTAAAAAAAAAAATTAAAAAAAAAAAAAAAAAGCAAGTGTCTTAGACTGGGAGGGAATCAGCCTAACCCTCAGTTACAGAGACAGATCCAAGTGTTGGAGCGGCAGGTAAGGCTTTACTTAGTGAAATTTAAAGCCCTTATTCGTTCAGGAAGTCAGTTACCTCCAAAGTTCAGGGCCTGTTTAGGAACTGAGTTTTCCTAATTACTCATGGCAGGAAGTGTAGTCTCTGAGCAGCCCCCTGGGGAGACCCTAGTTGGTGGAGCTCACAGGGGGACCAAAGGCCTCCCAAAACAGCCTTGAGGAACTTGAAGCAGGTGCTAGCTGTTCTGAGCTCTACAACCCAGCGCCTGGAAGTGGGTCTGAGGGATCTCTCAGTACCTAGTTGGCAGGCCTGGGGGTGGGGTGTGTGTGTATCGCAGGGGGTGGGAGCGCCCTGGGGAACAGACCTGGAGAGGGGCCAGGCTGAAGAATAAGGCTTTGTTCACGTGGTGGTTTGGGTGTCCTTGGTCAGTGTTCACCGGTCATATTAAATGCTTACCTCACTTAAAAGCGGGCTAAACCCGTTCGGGCAGTAACAGGATTTAAGACTCCTGTTTCCTGGCCTGGACTGTAGGACTCCAAGAGGCCAGGAGTCTGGTGTGAACCTGCCTGAGTTCTCCAGAGGGAGGTCCTCATAGAAACATGGATCAGGGTTGACAGAACAGCCTAATTCCCAGGAGGAAATGAATCCTTCTCTGTGACTTCAGACAGTACTTGGAGGATCTAGGAGGGTCTAGGAGGAGGTGGAATGCCTCACTGTCCTTTGGCAGGAGAGTCTAGAATGTTCCCACCACCTTGGCAGCCATGAATCTAGGGTTCAGATCTGTTCTCAACTGAAGGAACATGAAGCCTGCCCTTTTTCTTGTTTGGTTTCTTTCTTTGCATTTTGTCCTTCTGGTCGGGCCCCTCTCCCCTGTTTGCATTTAGGCACCCCTGGAAGAAGGGCTGCATAGAACCCCCTGGCAGTAAGGTGGAGACTAGGAGCAGAAAGCCGCTGGACTCTGCTCACCTTCAGTCTCCAAGGGCAGGGCTGTTAATAGTCTTCCTGCCTCCCTCCGGAGTCCACTGCCATTTCCTTTTTCTCTTCCTGAAACCACTGACTTTAGGGCTTTGCCAACAAAGCAGACACAGCATCTCTGAG
Source organism: Neogale vison (assembly GCF_020171115.1). Lineage (NCBI taxonomy): Eukaryota > Metazoa > Chordata > Mammalia > Carnivora > Mustelidae > Neogale > Neogale vison. The sequence goes on along the minus strand of NC_058092.1, from coordinate 80,004,341 downwards.
GGACATAGATGGGCGTTGTTATGCACTCCAGATTTAGGGACCACCCGATAGGGCCACTCAGAAGCTGAGAAGAGACACTGGACAGTGTTTGGATCCCAAGCACTGGTTTCCACCCCCTACAGAGCCCGGAGCTGATGCCCACAAAGGCCATCATGACAGTGGCTGGCCCTGAGTGCCTCATGGCTGCCTGTCTTGCAGTGTCCAGCCCCTCCTGGGCAGAGCTGGGGGGGGCATCCACTGAGCCCCTCTCACCCTGCAGATGGGCACTATCCTGGCCTCCCCCTGAGTGCAGCCTGTCTCCTACCCATTTGTTGCAGTATCCAGAAGTGGGGCCCCGTAGGTGAGAGTTGGCCTCTGGGGATGAAATCCCTGAGTCTAATTCAGGCTCTCAGCTTTCCGGCTCTTTCTGTCCCCACCTGTAAAAGGAGGGGAACCATACCAGCTGCCCAGGTGGTTGTGAGGACTACGACTAAATGAAGTAGCTTATGTAGACCTGTCTACACACCATGTCCGGCCAGAATGAGGCTAGGCGTTGGCTAGTGTTGGGTATTTAGCCTTGCTTGAGCACCTGCTGTGAGGTGGGGGGGGATGTGAGCAGGGGGACAACAGTGATACGGTACCTCAGACCATAGCCCAGGTGGGAAATGCTCTGCAGGGGAAGGCACAGGAACTGTGGGGCCTCTGAAGCACGGTCTTATACATGGAGGAAGGAGGGGACGTCTGGGATGAGTTTTAAAGACTGAATAGGAATTTTAAAGACTGAATAGGAATTGAACAGAGGAAGAATGCAAAAAGCGTCTTCTGGGTGGCAAGCGGCGGATGTGTACAGACTCCACTGTCACGGGTTGGGTTTACAGAGGACTCACTGTGTGGGCAGTGAAGGTGGGGATGGAGTGGGGAGGAGGAGGGACTCGCGGGCCTTTCCTTAGGTTAAGTCTCTGCTTCTGGGCTCATTCCAGGTTGTTGCTTCAAGGCACTTTGCAGTTCAGTGAGGGGACAGGCCTGTGAGTGCATAGGGCAGATCAGAGTCCTTTGCTAAGGGCAGCAGAAATGGTGGGCAGAGCCAGACAGTCTTTCAGAAGATCCCTTGGCAGCTGGGAGGAGGGGCAGGCCCCTGCCAGCACCCCCGTGGGTCACAGCAGCAGCTCCCTCAGGCAGTCTGGAGATCCTGCAGAGCAAGGATAGCTGAGATCAGAAGAGCAGAGGGAGGCTGGAATGCCCCGTCCGGGAGTGCTGAGGTGGCATGCCAGGTGCATCTCATAGTAGATCCTCTGGAAGCGTCCATCCCTCCTCTCCAAGCTACACGGCTCTGGGCATTTTCCCACAGGACCAGATCCAAGTTCTGCAGCAGGAGCTTGGGAGCCCCTTGTCCTCACTCAGCCTTGGGGCAAGCAGGTGTCGCTGTATCCTGGCAAACCCCCAGGAAAGTGAGCGGGGGTTGCATGTTCACACTGAAGGAAACCGACTTGGAGGCTGTTCTCTCAGAGCAGGGATCATTCTGGTTAGTAGTGCTTCGGGCACAAAACTGAATCAGTGATAACCATTTGAATCTCATTACACAGACTATGTGTGAATTGGAGGATGCCCACCACTCGGAGGCTGGGTTTGGAGGCTCTGACGGTGTAACTGTCTAAACAAGCAAGTGAAGTGTGTGACCACAGGTGGCTGGGGGATACATCTGGGTTGCCTGACCATGCTCAAGGTGTAAATCCCTTTCCAGAGATCTGGCCACAATTCTTCCCTCTTCTACATGCCAGTGGTTCACAACTCATATTTTCAAGTGGCTTTAAAGTCATTTGATCCTCTGCAAAGTCCTTGAGAAAGGCGAACCTAGCAGCTGCGTCAGAGAAGGAGACACTGAGGCCCAGAGAGCATAGTAGGAATCTAGCACCCTGTTCCCCAGTCTGCCTCTTCATAGCTAATTCCCACAGCTCCACTTCCCCAGGGCTGACAGTGGTTCCTTCGCTCAACCACAGAAGTTAGGGATCAGGGTTGTTAATATCAGCCAAGCGTAAGGTGTTTTTTGTAGCCTGTTACGAAGACATCGGGACTGATGCCTGGGATCATTATAGTCGAGGACAATTCCAACAGGAGGAGGAGGAGGAATCGTTCTGTGCCTGCCGCGTGTCCAGACTGGATCGGAAGCACCATGCCTGGTGGTTGCGTCATTAGACATCAGGATGCTGCAAAGTGTCATTAGCCTGGTATTGTCAAGATGCAGAGACTGGGCTGTAACGTTTCGAGGCCACGTGTGATAAATATGAATGGTCAGCTTATACGTGGTGCCGGTAGACAGTGATTACCCACGAGAGGCAAGACCAGGAGCTGGCTGGGACAGACAAAGGTTTTCTGTCAGGAAGCCTCCTAGGGGGAGAAGTGGGTGTGCTTGAGACCTTGGGTTTCAAATTGCTGTGCGTGTTTCTAATAGTTTCCAGACAGATGGTGCCTTGACTGAGCTCAGGAGAGATGTAATTAAGGGTAACAGTGGCCAGCCCTCCTGGGAAGTGAGAGCACAAACAGCAGACCTGGCGGCAGAGGCGCAAGCCCTTGGCCTGGTCACTGTCCCACCACAGGGGCTCCCCACCCAGTGTGTTCGCAACCCTGCCGCCGGCAGCGGGACCCGGTCCCTGGTGGCCAGGAGCTGGCAGGGTGACACCGCTGGCCAGAAACATCAGATCTGCAGATTCTACGGACGGTGCTAGGGGCTTTTCTCTCTGGTTTTGGATTCCTGTGGTGTCTTGGAATCCTTCTAATCTCGTCTAGAAACTCTCTGTGGGGAGGCTGCTGCCTGAAAGGAAACGCAGCAAGCACATCCACACCATCCCGGTTTCGTGTCTTTCTTTTCACGTGCTACGTTCGTGTTCATGGTGAGCTCGCTCCCTGATCCCGTCCGTCTCCGCTTGTGTTCTCAACAGGTCACGAGGATACTTGAAGTCTCGGAAGAGATGAGGAAGAACATGGGCGTACGCTCAGGCCTGGAGCTCATCACCCTGCCTTATGGCCACCAGCTGCGCCTGGACATAATTGAAAGGTGAGCCGTGCTGGCGCCCCCACACACACACACATTTTGGGCCCATCAGCACAGCAGCTTTTGGAACCGATGGGGGCCCAGCACCAACCCGGCCAGGAACCTTTCCCCTCTCCCAGAAGCCTTAGCCACAGAATTCCTGGAGAGGCACAAAGTAGCTGGCACAGAGGAAGTAGGGGAACAAAGAACACGGTCCTGTCTCTGCTCCAGGAGGGGGTGGAGGACGGAAGAGACCGTTGGTCCGCGCTAGCAGACGTCACCCCTGTCGCCAGCCTGGGCGAAGCGGACATCTCGCCCCCCACAGCTCCACCTCCCTGAGCAGTGGCTGCTCTATCCCTCCGGAGTTCAAGACCGCACCAGGACTAAGGAGTTCGTGGGAGAGGTTTGGGAAGAACAGAGTCTGGACGGTGTTTTCTTTGAGAGGTGGCAGTGCTCAGGGCCCCCAGCCTCTGAAGACTCACTGCCCCCTTCTCCCAGTGTCCCCAAAACCCGGGCTGCCCGCGAAACCCACATGCTGCAGCGTTGGAGGTTTAGAAATCAAAAAGACAGAAATAGCGAGGCCTGTTTTTAAGAGAAGTGCTAGACTAGATTCTTGTATTGCCGCAGACGTTGGACTTGTTGACACACATGAAAAGACCGTTGATTTGGGCAAGACTGTCTTGTTATCTGAAGTGTCCTATTTTTCCAGCCAGTTTCCTAATTGTCACAATACGAACGTGGGTTGTAATGGACACCCCGACATTCTAGGTCACTAGTGCCATCCAGTCCGTCCTGTCGGCTGAAATGTGGCAACTGAGGGACACACTGATGTATTTTGCTGTGGACTGTTTCTGGTATAAACAGCCACATGTGGCTGGTAGATGGTGCAGTCCTAGAATGTCAGCCCCTAGAAAGTAAACAGCGCATTTCAGGCCTGGGGGATCCACACAGCCGCTTTCTAGGTTCCCTGGCCAGAAAGCAGATGAGCCGGCCCCCATGCCGCTGTGGCTTTGGTTCCCAGCCACAGAGAGAAAACATCCAGAATGCCAAATGAAAGGCCTCTGGGAGGCAGGAGTTTAAGACATGGTCCTTGGCTTTGTTCATGCTTCTCGTTGAATGGCTTTGGAGAAGTGTGAGTGCGCCTCCTTTTCCTACAGGCTTTCCGAGATTCTAGCCTCTCTCTGCAGGCACCCTCTCCGCTCCCCAAGTGCTAGGGTCCTGCTTCTCCTCTAGTTTTGCCCTCTGTTGTTGCTGGTCCTGTGGTCACGGTTTCAAGAGGGGTGAGCCCTGCTATCACGCGGCCCCATTCCTCATGCAATGTGTGTCGATGCCAAGCCCCCAGGTTCCAGGCCTTACTTTATCCAGGTCACTGTACGTGAACGTGGGTCTAGGCAGAGGTCAGCAGGCTGGGCGCTCCTCCAGACTGTTTTCGGACTTCCTCGCCGGTCTCCTTGCCGCCAATTCCCCGAGGCCTCTCTCCTTGCTCTGCTTCCTGGCCAGGGCTGACCTGGGGGATCTGCCTGCTGGAGCCTGGGGAGCGGGGTTTCCTCCTTACAGTGTGTGTATTGCATAAAGGCCAAGGGGACAGCCGTTTCAAAGGGTCAGATGACAGCAGCTTCTTGTGTTTGAGAATCAAATACAGACCACCCTTTATTTTTAACACACCACCTCACCCATTCCAGGCCTACTGAGAGGAGATGGCCTGTGTATAACGTTCAGTGTCTGTCCTTGCCACCCACCTGAGCATCTGCCTCAGACCTGCCGTGCTGAGTTTTTCCTGCTGCAGTGGATATGGGAGGTCATAGGCACACGTTGGTTGAATGAATGGGTAGAACTACTCTGATCTTAAAAAAGTAGAGAACCTGTCTTTAATTAAGGGCAGTTTAAAACACAGGAAAAAAACAGAAGAATCCACTGAAGGCAACACAGGAAGCCAGTGTACTGTTAGTTAAGAGAAACATCTGACATGCTCAGCTTAACCTTAACACTTTGCAAATAAGTAAGAAAACTCTTCAATAAATTCAGCAAGTAATAAAAATATACTTTATGTTAGGATCCATGAATGAAGACCTCAGGAAGAAGAAGAAAAGGCAGATAGAGACAGACTGACAAAATGGACGAGGATGCAGAGAAAGATGTACACATGGAGCCAGTTGTGGTCACAACTACCATTTGCGAGGGGCCTCCTGGCGACAGGAACTCTAGTGATTTTGACATTCCCACACCTTCTCTCTTTCTCACAACAATGCTTGCTCCCATTTTTACAGTGAAGAAATGGAGGAATGGAGCAGTTAGGTAAGAGCCTGTGGTCATACCACGAGTGAGTGCACCCCTACGCCCCAAGACACACACACTCGGAGATAGCAGAGCTCATCATTTCTAATCACTAGATATAGTGGTGGGACTAGGCCCTTGATGAGTCCTGCCCCTGTTGGCTCAAGGCCCTGAGAGCATGCTGGACACTACGGGCCTGCAGAGAGAGGAGCATGGCCGTGGAGTGACATCCTTGGCTGTGAACCTGGAGAACAAGGTGGCCCTGGAGCGCCAAAGGCGTGTTGTATTTTGGTAACCATTGCTGTGGATGGGGGCTTCACCTCCAGCACTGGTACCACGGCCTCAAGGAGACTTAACAGAGGCCATTCTGGCCCAGTGCTGTCAACTCACTGGTCGCAGTTGAGGGAGAGAGGGAAAGGATTGCGGTCTGCGCTGCCTGCCATCCGCGGAGACTGCTCTGCGACCCCATTCATATGAGTCCCATTGTCCTGTGGAGACTTCCTGTTGTGGGTCTGTGAGCTTGACCCGGGTAGTATAGGGTGAGAAAAGGGAGGATTGTTGGCAGATACAAAATTTCTCTTTTATTAGGCTCGGACTTACAGGGAAATTCCCATCCATCAGCCGGGCAGTCTTTGTCCGCATCTCCATTCACCTTCCAGCCTCTTGACCAGAGCCACACTCTCTCCATTCTGAGTTCCTCATGCCTTCTGAAGTGCCAAGACCCGTGTCATTGTTTTGGGCCAAGCATACTCTCTCATTTTTCTGTTTTTCTCCTTTCCCGGTCCAGGGTGGCCAGGGGAGGTGGCCCAGGGCTTCCCTGAGGATGGGATTTCCCAGCGTGTGAGGGTACCAGGGGTCTCCCCAGACCTCTTATGGTGGAAGGTACAAGGAGCCCTGTGTACTTCTGAGCAGCTTCACCCGAGAAAGGTTTCCTCGTGCCCCAGATGCTGGGCTGAACGTGGCCCTGTCCTGGGCAGCTGTCCTTTCTGACTCTAAACAGTGCACCCTTGGAGGCCTGGCCAGCCCTGGCCAGCCCTGCTGCTGTCAGCCTCGGGGAGGGGTTCTCGCCGTTGAAATCGGCATCCAGAGTGTCTGAGCTGCCAGCACCTCACAGGGCATAACAGCAACCGGCATAAATCTAGTCCTTTTCCTGGCTGGTTTGCATTCCTTTCTTCCTAGTCCTGTCTGCCCAATGCCTGACCCCTGCTCTCCTCCCTCCCAGACACAACACGATGGCCATCGGCATCGCAGTGGACATTCTGGGCTGCACGGGCACTCTGGAGGACCGAGCAGCCACCCTCAATAGGATCATCCAGGTGGCGGTGGAACTGAAGGACTCCATGGGGGACCTCTACTCCTTCTCGGCCATCATGAAAGCCCTGGAAATGCCACAGGTAAGTCTCCCCTGGCTCGGTGCACCCTGCACTCCTGTGTGGACTTAGAGTCGGTCTGCAAGCCCAGGCTTAGCAAAGCACCCACGTTTTTAGGCGGTCCCGAAAGGCTAAATCTTAGTGAAAGCAGCTCTGATTAGGGGCAACCAAAAGCAGTGTCAAAAGTGTTTCAGCTCCGTTTTAAAAAACTGGATCGTTGTTGACGGTGCACTTTCTCTTTGGTGTTCCAGAGGAGGAGGTGTCCTCAAGAACAATCGGTATTCCTTAAGAACCAATCAGCAGATGTGTCTGGCTGATGTGTGTCGTAGAAGAGACTTCCATCTGTGTCACCAGACAATTGGGGAGCTTTTCTCTGAGAATCCCCAGAGTGGTTTGTCTCAAAATTATGCTGCTCGGGTCACCTAAAACAGACTTCTGTTAAAAAATTCAGATTTCTAGCCCATTTGCCATTTAAGCCCCTAATTAGAGTTTCTAAAGTCAGGCACCTTGCATTTATCTGCTTGGATGGGCTGTTTTTAGGATGAGTGTCAAACCTGAGAGGCTGTGTTTAAGTCCAGTAGATCTGAGAGAGGAAAGTTGTTCTGTCATCTTGACTGCCTGGAATCCGTGGTCTCATTTTGGTTCTGTCCCACAAGCCCTAGATGTGTATAATCTCACCCTCGGGGTCCTCCAGTCCTGTAAACCCGGTCTGCAACTGGTAACACCAAAACCGCTGGTCATTTAGCTTGGCTCTTTGCTAACTACAGACTGTCCCTGAAAGCCTGCTGGGCACTCACTGAAAAGCCACTGCTGCTGCTAGGGAAGACCCCACAGTCACATGTCCCGTAAGTCAGAGCATGTTAGGAACGTCATTTCCTGGCATTAAAGCAAGGTCACCCTGAAGACAAGCTGAACAACTTAGGGCCTTCACCAGGAAATTTTGAGGGGAATCAGTTCCAAGCACAATATCCTAAGAGTTTAAAAACTCCTTAGATGCCCTGGAATTTTATAGGATCCATACTTGAAATAGGAAAATCCAGCTATATTTTCATAATATGCTGACTCCTATTACTAGCAGGGGTTATAATTTTTCATTCCACTGTTTTTCATTTGCATCGTATTTATTTCTTCTCACCCAGAACGGCCTGTAATTTTGGAAGGCTGTGAAATCAGGCTAAGTTGTGTGTAGTCCTCCAGCCCAGAGCTTCCTCTGAGAAGCCCATGGTTAGGGGCTTCTCCCAGCGCACCTTAATAGGCCTGTGCAGGGAGCTCCCTGGCCTCCAGGACCATCAGACTCTGCCCTGCTGGACCCTTTCAGCAGTGAGGGTGTGCAGTCCTCCAGGGCATTTGGGCCCCCCACAGTGTGCTAGGACGCTGCCAGGGGAGGGAGGTGGCAGACCCAGAGAAGGCTGAGGGGGGACTCATATCACTCCTGGGTGTCCTCATCCAAAAATGACCCTATACTGTGGGCTCACGTGCCTTCTCTTCTCAGCTTCTAGTCTCAAGAAAGCGCATCCAGCAGATTGTGCCCAGATGAGAGACCGGGGCTACTTTGGGAAAGCAGATGCTTCAGGGAGGGAAGAGAAGGGACAGGGAGAAGAGAGAGGTGCATGTGGTGGGGGGTGGGCAGAGGAAGACAAGTCACTTCCTTTCTGTCCCAGCAGACCTGCTGGTGCCGATCATTTCTCCCCTTCCTCTGGGAAGATGCAGCTCTTAGAGGCCAAGGGAATGAATCTCTTCTCTGTCACTTACCAGCTATAATAACCTGGAGCAATCTAACTATTCTCATCTATAGATGAGATGGTGGTTTCTCATCTATAAAACGAGGCCAAAATACTACCTCAGAGGGCATTGGAGGATTAAATGAAATTCTTCAAATACCTGACAAAGAGTTGGCGTTCATTCCCCCAAATATTAGTGCCCTTCCTCTTTCTTGTTTTATGGAAAAAACAAAAAACTTCAGGCACTCCAGCTTGCTGGTTTTATGGTATGAGTGGGGGTTGTCGGTCTCGGGGCAGTCAGAGTCAGTGGCACGTGTTGCATTGACTAAACTGTTCTAAAAGAACAGAATGAAAAGGAACGAGTAGAGTGGCATCATGTGGTCTGGGCAATCTTCCGTGCGTCTCAGACATTATTACTTACGAGGAAATGAAAATGCTATACGTTACATTCCTACATGCTTTCATCAGTATAACCTCTGTGGACAGTTGGCAGTTCCCATCAACATTTAAAATACATGTATTCTTTGACCGTGTAGTCCCATTTCTGGAAATTTATACCCCCAATATTTTCACACACATACACATTTGCAAAATCTTCACAAGGTAGTTTCATAATGGAAAAAATTTGTGAAACTCTTCTCTGTGGGAGACGAGGTAAACTTCAGCTTATCCGTAAACGGGAACATCATTCAGAACTTTAACAAAATAAGGCTGTTCTGTGCTGTTTTATACATACTTGAATGATTTCCAAGCAAAAAACTGAAAAATGTATAAAGTGTGATATGCCTTTTATTTTAAAAGTTGTATATGCATATACACAAAAACCTGGACACATACAAGAAACTGATGAGTTGTCTCTGGGACAGGTTGTTAGAACAACACAGAACAGGGGCAGGGGCGGGGATTAGCCTTTCTGTATACCCTGCTTTTAGCTGCTTTGACTTGTTTCTAAAAAGAGCCTCTTCCAAAATAACACCTTTCTCTCTTCCAGATCACAAGGTTAGAAAAAACGTGGACTGCCCTGAGGCACCAGTACACCCAAACCGCGATCCTCTATGAAAAACAACTGAAGCCTTTTAGCAAGATCCTGCATGAGGGCCGGGGTGAGTACAGGCTCAGCCTGAGTGGGAGTGGTGGCCACCTGGCATGCATCTGTGGGACCGTTAGGTCTGCTCTGCTCTGGTTTGATCAGAGCCTTCAGCAGGACATTTCATGAGATCTGAGGTATCTGTACGATTGTTGATGGATCATTGAGGCTTTTATCAGATGGGCACGTCATTTTTAGAAGAACTGCGGTTGCTAAAACAGGACCTGGGCTACCAGTCACCTCACTCCGTGCTTTCCTCTCTTAACTGAGGTGTAATGTATGCAACATTATACTAGTTGTCAGTAGACAAGGTAATGAGTCAGTATTTGTATTTACTACAAAATGATCACAGTCCAAATAATATCCACATCATATATAGTTATCAAATTTCTCTTCCTTGTGATGAGAACTCTTAAGATCCACTCTCTCGGTTACATTCAAACAATGCAGTGTGGTATTGACTGTAGTCCCTGCGCTGTACATTACCTCCCCATAACTTACTTTGTACCTGGAAGTTTGTATCCTTTGACCCTCTCCACCCATTTTGTCCACCTCCGACCACCAGCCTCAAGCAACCACCAATCTGTTCTCTATATCCATGAACTGAGGGGATTTCATTTTTGGTTCTATTTTTTTTAGATTCTGCATACAAGTGAGATCAGATAGTATTGCTCTTTTTCTGTGACATATTTCACTTAGCAAAATGCCCTGAAGGTCCATTCATGTTGTCACACAGCAGGATTTCGTTTCTTATTTTTATGACTGAATAAAATTCCTGTGTGTGTGTGTGTGTGTGTGTGTGTGTGTGTATGTGTGTAGTTAGTTATAAATATATATGTAAGTATACCACATTATCCATTCCTCCGCTGGTGGACACTTTGGTCGTTTCCATAATCTTGGCTATTGTAAATAATGCAGTGAATGTGGGGTGCAGACATTTTTTAAAGTACTTTTTTTTCTTCAGATAAATAGCCAGAAGTGGAACCGCTAGGTAATATGATAGTTCCATTTTTAATCTTTTGAAGAATCTCCGTACTGTTTTCTGCAGTGGCTGTGCTAACTTACATGCCTGCCAACAGTGCACAAGCATTCTCTTTTCTCCACATCCTTTCCAATATTGTTATTTCTTGTCTTTTTGCTATAGCTATTCTAATAGATATGAGGCAATATCTCATTGTGGTTTTGATTTGCGTTTCTCTCATGTTGAGTACCTTTCCATGTACCTATTGGCTGTCTGCATCTCCTCTGGCAAAATGTCTCTTCAGATCTTCTGCCCCCCCCCTTTTTTTCCCCCTGTTGACTTGTGTGAGTTTTTTATATATTTTGGGTGTAAACCCCTTATCAAATAGATGATTTGCAAACATTTTCTCCCATGCAGTAGTTTGCCTTTACATTTTCTTGATGGTTTTTTGTTGTGCAGAACCTTTTTCGTTTGATGTAGTCCTATGTATTGATTTTTGCTTTGCTGTCTTTGCTTTTGTTGTCAGAAAAAAAAAAAATAACCAAAACGAATGTCAGGGAGCTTCTGCCTCTCTTTTCTTCTAGGAGTTCTGTGCCTGCAGGTCTCACATTCAAGTGTTGAATCCATTTTGATAATTGTGTATGGTGTAGGGTAGTGCCCACTTTCTTTATTTTACATATGGCGCTCCAGTTTTCCCAGTACCCTTTATTCAGGAGACCGTTCTTTCCCCATTGTATGTTCTTGGCTCCTTTGACATAAATAAATGGACATGGGTTTCTTTTTGGGCCCTCAATTCTGTTTCATTGATGTAAGTGTCTATTTTTATGCTAATACCATACTGTTTGGATTACTATAGCTTTGGAATCTAGTTTGAAACCCAGAAGCATGATACCTCCAACCTTGGTTCTTTCTCAAAACTTCTTTGCATATATGGGGTCTTCTGTGGTTCCCCCATATTTTAGGATTGTTCTATTTCTGTGAAAAATGCCATTGGAATTTTATAAGGATAGCATTGACTATAGATTGCTTTATGTAGTATGGACATTTTAACACTATTAACTCTTCCAAACCATGAACACAGAATATCTTTCCATTTGTTTGTGTCTTCTTCAATTTCTTTCATCAATGTCATATAGTTTTCAGTATATAGGTCTTTCACCTCCTTGGTTAAATTTATTTTTAGGTATTTTATTCTTTTTCATGTAACTGTTAATGAGATTGTTTTCTTAATTTCTCCTTCTGATAGTTTGTTGTTGGTGTATAGACATGCAGCAGACTTTTGTATATTAATTTTGTATTGTGCAACTTGACTGGATTCATGTATTAGTTCTAACAGTTTTTGGTGGAGTTTTTGTTACACAAGCAGTGGGGAGGGGCAGTTAGGGAGAAGAAAAAACAGACTCCCCACTGATCAGGGAGCCTGATGCCTGACTTGATCCCAGGACCCTGGGATCATGACCTGACCCAAAGGCACATGCTTAACTGACTGAGCCACCCAGGTGTCCCTGTATGCTGCTGCTTTAGAATGGAATACTCTGTATATATTTGTGAAGTCCATCTGGTCTAACAGGTTATTAAGACCAATATTTTCTTACTGATTTTTTTGTCTGGATGATCTATCCAGTACGTGGAGTATTAAAGTCTTCTGTTATTATTGTATTGTTTAGGTGCTCCTATGTTGGGTACATAAATATTTACAAATGTTAAATTCTCTTATTGAATTGACCTCTTTATATAATGATTTTTTTGCTTGCTTGTTTCTTATTACAGTCTTTGTTTTAAAGTCTGTTTTGTCTAAGTATAGCTACTCAAGCTTTCTTTTGGTTTCCACTTGCATGATTATCTTTTTCCATCTCTTCACTTTCAGTCTGTGTGTATCCTTACATCTGAAGTTAGTCTCTTGTAGGAAGCATAAAGATGGGTCCTTTTTAATCCATTCAGTTGCTGTATGTCTTGATTAAAACATTTAATCCATTTATATTTAATTATTAATAGGTATGTATTTTTTGCCATTTGTTCATGGTCTTGTAGCTATTTTATCCTTCCTCTCTGCTCATTTCTTTTTCTCTTATTCTCTTCTTTTGTGGCTTAGTGATTTTCTTTAGTGCTATGCATGGATTCCTTTCTTTTTATCTTTTGTGTATCTACTGTAGGTTTTTGCATGTGGTTACCATGAGGCTTACATATAACAACTTATAACAGTCCATTATTGAACCTGATACCAACTAAGTTTGAATCCATTCTAAATCTGTACGTTTTTACTCCCTCCCCACAACATTTTGTTTCTGATGTCACATTTTACTTCTTTGTATCTGTGTTTCCTAATTGTTGTAGTTAGGTTTACCACTTTTGTGTTTTAACCTTCATACTAGCTTTATAAATGATTAATCTACTTTTACTGTCTATTTACTTTTATCAGTGAGATTTGTATTTTTACATTTTTGTTACTAAGTAATGCCCTTTTCAGCTTATAGCAGTCCCTTTAACATTTCTTATACAACTAGGTTAGTAGTAATGCACACCTTTATCTTTTATTTGCTTGGAAAACTCTTTATTTTTCCTCCAATTCTGACTGATAGCTTTGCCAGATAGAGTATTCTTGTTTGGAAGTTTTTTTTCTTTTAGCACTTTGAATATATTGTGCCAGTCCCTTCGGGCCTCTAGAGTTTCTGCCAAAAAAAACCTGCTGATATAGTCTTATGGGGGTTCCCCTATACATTACAAGTTGTTTTTTGTCTTACTGCTTTTAAGATTTTTTTCCTTTAACTTTTATTTTAATTATAACTTGGTGTGCGGATCTTATTTGTAACTCTGGGCTTTCCTGGATCTGGATGTCTTATTTCCTTAGGAAGGTTTTAAGTCCCTTTTCTTCTAGTACCCCTATAATGCAAATGTTAGTTTAAGGGATTTATGGAAGGAACATCATTAAGAAAACTGTCTTCATTTTTCTCAATTCTTTTTTGCTGCTCTGATTGTATGAGTTCCATTATCTTGCCTTTGAGTTCCCTAATTCTTCTGGTTCATCTAGTCTGTTGAAGTTCTCTACTATAATTTTCAGAAAGTTCAGTTGTTTTCTTCTCTGTGACTTCCATTTGATACTCTTGTATTTTCTGTCTCTTAGAAGTTTTCACTGTGTTTATCCTTTTCCCAAATTCAGTGAGCATCTTTATGACCATTATTTTGAACTCTTCATCAGGTAAATTAGCTATTGCCATTTCATTAAGGGTTTTTCTGAGATTTTTTTCTCCTTATTCTTTCATTTGGATCATATTCCTGTTTCTTCCCTTTGCTTGATTCTTTGTGTTGGTTTCTGTGTGTTAGAAAAAACAGTTACCTCTCCCAGGCTTGAAGAAGTGGCCTCATGTAGGAGATGAACCTTATCATTAAGCCCTGATCTAGTTCTTGGTTATCTCTCTAACCTTTGTGATTGTCTAAGCAGCTTTTATTTTTAATGGCTCCCAGCAGTTGAGGATATGCCAAGACCCGTCAGTGTCCCAAAGGGAAGGGTCTTGGCCAGCATCAGTTTTTTAAGTTATGCAAATATATATAGTCCTGTGAGAATGCAAGTATAAGCCCCCACTGGCCACCAGAGCCAGGTGGTGTGGAGCTGTCCCATGGGTGGCAGTTGCAAAAAAAAAAAAAAAAAAAGAACTTCAAACAAGTGTATTAGCTAGCTCCCTTCTAGGCGGTATCAGGAAGCAGTGGCAAGGCAGAGGTAGAGTGCAAAGATGGCACCCACCAGCCTACATTACCTCCAAGTATCTCCAAGGCCCCCGGTCGTGTGCCAGAAGTGAAGCCTGCGTCTCAGGCTAAGGCTCCAGGACAAGCAAATAGGCCTTTTCCACAGAAAGACTGGGGTATGTTTCAGTCTGCTATCCATGCAGCGCCCTGGGGGGTTCCAACTGTTAACAGTTCTGTAAGATACAGGATCACGGTTTCGCTAGCCTTTACAGCCAGGTGATCAGGGGTGTATCATGGGAAGTACCCACAAAAACTGAGGCACCAAATGTGTGTAAATCTTCCCCTCTGAAGATACTGGAACTCTGCAGTTTAGCAGAGGGGAGAGCATATAGATGTCGCCTGCATTAAGAAAGAAAGAAATGATGGCACCTGCTGGCTAGAATAAGGCAAAGAGCATGAAGATGTTGCCTGCCAGCCAGCAGGCCCCTAGATGTGTGCTATATTAGCCTGCTCCTCAGACCAACACTTCAACTTTAGCAAATGAGCTCTTTTCAGTCTGCTGCCTCCATGCTGAGCCCTGGTACAGGTGAGTCTGAGCACACAAGCCCTTTAATAAAGAGCTTGTTCTCAGTTTGTTACAGCCTGTGGGTCTTGTGGGTGAGAACAGGCTTGATTTTCAAAGCTAGCTGTTTTAGGGGCTCGTCTCTTAGGTGCAGGTTTTACAGTTGGGGTGTCCAATGTGGGATTCAAACCCTTTGCTCCTCAGGGAGAAAGCTCCAAGTTTTGCATTCTCTCCCAACTGTGCCAGGATTGAGGTTTATAGACAGGTTGGGTCCTGGCCTCTCCTACTTGCTTCAGTGTGAGCCTTGTTTACCTGATATGTAGGAGTTGCTCAATTTTTAGGGTTTTTTTCAGAGGAAGTTCCATATTTAGCTGCAGTTTCGGTGTCCACCAGGTGAAGTGAGCACAGGCTCTTCCTATGTCACCATCTTGAATTGGAACTCTCTTTCCTTAACTTTGGAAAAAAAAAAAAAATACATGGGCGCCTGGGTGGCTCAGTGGGTTAAGCCTCTGCCTTCGGCTCAGGTCATGACCTCAGTCCTAGGATCGAGCTCCGCATCAGGCTCTCTGCTCTGCAGAGAGCCTGCTTCCCCCTCCCTCTCTGCCTGCCTCTCTGCCTACTTGTGATCTCTCTCTGTCAAATAAATAAAATCTTTTAAAAAAAAAATACAACATGGAAAACTTTATTCCATTTTTCAGAGTCCACGTGTGTTCCCCCCAACAAAATATCAGTCCCACTACTGATGCCTCTTGTCACCCTGATGGAGCGCCAGGCTGTCACTTTTGAAGGAACTGACATGTGGGAAAAAAATGATGAAAGCTGTGAGATTATGCTGAACCACTTGGCCACAGCCCGGCTCATGACAGAAACTGCAGACAGCTACCGGATGAATGCCGAGAGGATCCTGGAAGGTAAGAGCTGTTTTCTGTAAGCCGCTCTCCATTCTGCATAGTAATTAGAATGAAGGAACAAAAGAGCATGGGTGCTCTCAGTTAGGAAAAATTAAGTAGGCATGGAATTCCCTTTCTTATGATTGATCATTACTCCCTCTTAGTCCCCCTGAGTGACTTGAGAATCCTGTTTCTCCTTTCCCATGTGTTCTGTTGTATCAGTGGCTTGGAATAAACTGGGAGAAAGGGTCAAGAAGGAATTGGTCAGCTTGCCTACCATTAGTACTTCTGATTGGACCTATGTGAAGGTGGGCAACATGAGGAGTTAAGAATTCTATGTGACTTCATTTACCTGCATTCCTATTTCTTCCCATATTGAGAGGTGAGGCCCCCTGCTTTTAGTGTCAGAGGGTCCAACACAGGCAAAGGCACTGCTGAGAGAGCCTGGAGAAAAAGTGTCTTAAGGAATGACCAACTAGGCTGAAGGAGGTGGATATAGGTGGGAAGGCCCATTTATTTCTTCCTGAAACAAAGCTGTTGCTCCAGAACTAGGTGGTTTACAATCTATCTGCTGTAGGTTTAAGAACTACATACATCTTTCAGTTTTTTAATCAGAAAGCTCTCTAGGGTTGGCAAGTGTTGGATTCAGAAAATAAAAGCACCTAATTGAATTCACCAGATATTGAAGTGCCTGCTTACATAAAGCTAATAACTATATTACATTGGATGTTGCCTAAGCCAATATATTGGGATGGGTTTTGAGAAAAGGGCTTGAAGCTGCTCTACAGCAAATTAAGGTTATCTAATGGCATTTTTCAATTAATCCTGCTACAGATTTATGTAGCAAGTTTCCATCTCTGGGAGTAACTATGAACCCAATAAAACCAGAGATTTGCTCACCATCTACCCAGGCCAAGGCAGGGAACACAAAAGCATGTTAACTGAATGATTGGAAATCATCGTCTGGCCTCTCATGTATTATCTGTCAAAGATATTCTGGCATCACAGGGAAGGATGGACTAGAAGTCGTCTTTTTTTCTTACGTTAGTCACCATAGAGTACATCAAGCCTTTGATGTAGTGTTCCATAATTCATTGTTTGCGTATAACACCCAGTGCTCCATGCAATCTGTGCCCTCCTTAATCCCTATCACCAGGCTCACCCACCCCCCCATTCCCCTCCCCTCTGAAACCCTCAGTTTGTTTCCCAGAGTCTCTCATGGTTTGTCTCCCCTGGCTTTTATTATTTTCTTCACAAAGATCCTGTAAATCTCGATGGTAGAAACAGATTTAAGGACAGAGCAGATTATATCCAGCAGGAACCAAGGATAAGAACCACATGTGTATGACTCTGGCTGGAGGTTTCTACCTCCCAAATAGTTGACTGAGTATCCTTGGTTTTAAGTAGACAGATCTTCTCTTATGTAACAGAAGAGAGGCACAAAATAGATCCACACATATGGCTATCCATATATTTTTGAGAAAGGTGCCAATGTAATTCATTGGCTTTAGTCTTTCAACAAATGGTGCTGGAACTATTGGATATGCAATGCAAAAGAAAAAATGAATCCTGACCCTTACCTCAACCATGTACACACTGATCAATCTAAAATGGATCATAGGTCCAAATGGAAGAGCTAAAGTGTAAAGCTCCTGTAAGGTAACGGGAAATTCATTGTGTCCTTGGATTAGCAAAGCTGTTTTAAGACACAAAAAGCATGAACTGTAAGAAAAAATTTTGATAAAATTTTAAATTTTGCTCTTCAAAAGACACCATTAAGAAAGTGAAAAGGTGAGCCATAGACTGGAAGAAAATATCTGCTAAACATTTATCTAATAAAGGATTTATA
Source organism: Neogale vison (assembly GCF_020171115.1). Lineage (NCBI taxonomy): Eukaryota > Metazoa > Chordata > Mammalia > Carnivora > Mustelidae > Neogale > Neogale vison. The sequence goes on along the minus strand of NC_058092.1, from coordinate 79,986,939 downwards.
TCTAGACTATATAAAGAACTCCTATAACTCAATGAGAAGACAGACAAGATTTGAGCAGACGATATACCAGAGAACATCTGCAAATGACAAATAACTATAAGATGTTTAAAGCATTAGTCATTAGGGAAATGTAAATTTAAACCACAATAAGACAATACCACGTACTGTCTAGAATGGTTACAATTTAAAAAGAATGATAATACTGGGGCACCTGGAGGCTTAGTTTGTTAAGTTTCTGACTCTTCATTTCAACTTGTGTCTTGATCTCGGGGTCATGAGTTCAGACTCCATGTTGGGCTCCACACTAGATGTGGAGCCTACTTAAAAAAAAAAAAAACAAAAATGATAATACTAAGATTTGGCAGCTTATGAAGAAACTGGAGCTGGTGAGAATGTAAAGTGGTACAGCCACTTTGGAAGAGTTTGACAATTTCTTTAAAATAAACATACTTACTGTATGACCCTGTAATTCCTCTCCTAGAGAAATGAAAACACATGTCCACACAGACTTACATACAGATGTTTTCATTATTCATAACAGCCAGAAACTAGAAACAAGTTATACATCCATTCATTCCTTTTTATTGCTGAGTAGCATTTGTTATATGGACATTCCACATTTTATCCATTCACCAACTGGTCCATCGGTTAGTGAATAGATAAAATGTGGAATGTCCATATAACAAATGCTACTCAGGGGGCACCTGGGTGGCTCAGTGGTTGGGCCTCTGCCTTCAGCTCAGGTCATGATCTCAGGGTCCTGGGATCGAGCCCCGCATCGGGCTCTCTGCTCAGCAGGGAGCCTGCTTCTCTGACTACTTGTGATCTCTGTAAAATAAATAAATAAAATCTTTTGAAAAAAAATGCTACTCAGCAGTAAAAAGGAATGAACTGATAACCTGCAACAATATGGAATAGTCTCAAAAACATGGTACTTAGTAAAAGAAACCAGACATAAAGTCTGCATTGTATGATTCCATTTATATCAAGTTCCTAGAAAAGGCAACACAACGCAAAGAGGTACTAGGTAGTTTTCCAGGGGAATGGAAATGTTCTAAAACTGGTGGTGATGGATGTATAAATTGTATAGGCTTACTATTGTATATGAAACTACAGCTATAATAGGTGCTTCATGACACATAAATTATATATCAATAAAGCTGTAAAAACAAGGTGCTTTGAACACTCCTCCCCACAGTGGCTTGTGCGCACGAATTTTATTCTACCATGTTTCAGTGAGTTTACTTGGTATTCCTTCTCCAAAGGTGCTCAGGTCCTTGAGGACAGGGCTCTGCCCTTTCCTTGTATAAAGCAGAGCCTGTTTTTTCTTTGGGGGCATTTCTAAAATTCTGATAAAAGATGAATTTCATTTTGATCTGACTTTAAGCAGCTAGATTTTCAGTCTATTGCTGACATTACCTTTGAAAACTGAAGTAACTGTTCTGTTTTCCTAGGTTTTCAACCAGATGAAGAAATGAGTGAAATCTTCAAGACTGAATTTCAAATGCGATTGCTATGGGGCAGCAAAGGTGCACAAGTGAATCAGACAGAGAGATATGAGAAATTCAACCAGATTTTAACTGCCCTCTCACGTAAATTGGAACCACCTCCTATAAAGCAGGCAGAGCTTTGATAACTCTCCAGAGAACCTTAGGATATTATTAAAAGCTTCTCCAGTTTCTTCTTTGGGAAGGCTTATCATTTGATAAAGTAATAATGTGCAAATCTGACAGTATACAAGCTTTTAGTATCCACAGGATATTAAACATGTAAATTACACAGAGCACACTTATTTATGAATTGTTTAAAATTACTACTGATTTTAAAATGAAAATAATTTATTATGAAGGTAACTATTGCTAATGTTGATCAGCAAATTTAAGAGAAGACGATGTTGGCTGGTTGCCTTCTTTTTCTGAGGTATTTGACCATTTTAGTTTAAATTCCTTGTCAGATAAGTGTAAATAGAAAAGAGTTGAAAAGCATGAAAGATTATGGAAGGTATCAGTTGTATGATATTCTTTAAATATGAAAAATGTAAATAATCATATGAAAATATATCTTTTTGTGAAATAACTGTATCTGGTCTCTTTATTGTTAAATAACTCATCATAGTATAATAATTATTCCTCCTACCTTCCTGGGGTATCCTCTTCCCTAGATACTATAGCCTAATAATAAACCAAAATTAATGAGAGTGATATGGAAAATGTAAGGTTTGTGGCATGGGAGACAGAGTGAATAGTGATAAAAGGTAGACCTGGCTCCAGAAGACCTAGGTTCAAAGTGAAGCTGTGGTGCTTGGTAGCAGCTGGACTTGGTCAAGTCCAAACTCATCCTTCTGAGTGCAGCACAGCACCTAGTATAGAGGGAATACCCAGATGCTAGTATACTTCAGGATAGCACTTCGTGCATTTGAAAATAACCAACTGCTGAGCTTCCAGTTCCAGATGGTGATGTAGGAAAACCCTGAACTCACTTGTTCCCAGATATACCAAATCTATACCTATTTATACAGCACTTCCTCCTAAAGAAGTGAGGGCTGACTGGATAGCTTCTGCACAACGAAAGATGAAAGCTAGACCACACACAAAACAGCAACAGGGATGGTGACAGTAACAAAGGGAACTCCTCCTCCCAAAGCTGCAAACTGAAGTGGGGAGGGATACTACTGAAGGACCACAGGCAGAATTGTTTGCCCTGGGGTAGAGAATAGCCATGGTTTAAAAGGGCAACTAGAACATAAAGGAAACAACCCTAGAGCCCTGCAAAATAGTGGGGGAGCTGCTGGAACTCTAGAGGGTCAGAGGGACTGGTGAACACCATGGTTTGTTTCCCCCATCACCTTGACAGAGCAAGATAGAGCATGGTCTATCTTGGCACCATTGCTCACTGCCACCTCAGTGAGCCCCAGGCCTCTAGCCCACACCAGGCCCAAATGCCCTGGCGTGCAGAAAAAAAGGCATAGTTTAAAAAAGCAACTAGAGTATAAAAGATCCAGCCCTCGAACTCCACCGAAAGGCAGAGAGCTGCTGCAATGCTCTCTGTTCAGAGGGGCTGGTGACAGTGTTTACATTCTCCCTCCACCTTTATAGCGTGGAAAAGAGCAGTCTACTGCTTCCACAAGCCCCTGGTTCCTAGCCCACACCAGCCCAAGCCACCCCACCAGAGTGGCCTCAGTGTGCCACATACTGGACACCCCTGGTCAGCACCCACATAGTTTCAGCTGTCTCAGCAAGGTGACAGAGGCACAAATTTGAAGAAATGGTCTTGTGTTTGGTCATCCGCTGTATAAACTGTGTGCTGCTGGTGATTTTAGTTGGCTGGATCTGTGGCTGGGAAGGGCGAGGGGTCCTGGGCACTCTTTGCTAGGGCTGCCCTGGTGCCATGGCCAGAGCTGACGTGGGTGGCCCAGGGTGGTCCCAGTGTTTCTGTGCAGACCCTGCTCAGCAGGGAGCCTGCTTTCTCCTCTCTCTCTGCCTGCCTCCTCTGCCTACTTGTGATCTCTGTCAAATAAATAAAATCTTAAATATATATATATATTTTTAAAAAATATATATATATATATGAAGGCTATATACTTAGGATGTTACATACAAATCTCATGGAAACCACAAACCAAAAACCTATGATACGTACACAAAAAATGTGAAAAGTGAAAGCCAAGAATAATACTAAAGAAAGTCATCACAAGAGAGCAAGAGAACTATAAAAGTCAGAAAACAACAAAATGGCATTTATGTACATACCTATCAATAATTACTTTAAATGTAAATGATCTAAATGCTCCAATCAAAATAATTTATTGTTATCTTTTCCTGTAGCTGGTTAAATACGAGTTTTCCAGGCTTACTTTCTAGGCTTCTGACTTCACAAAGGAGACTCTTTCTAGTTTATCAGGACCCCTCTCTTTTTTACCTATTATAGAAAATTTGGAATACAAGATTTTAAAATAAAATAATAAATTTCAATCATTCTGCCACAAACTGCCAACACTTACCAATTTGCTTTTTCCTCCTTTTCTCTTCCTGTCTTCTAAATAATTTGGGGATCATATGGAATATCCAACTTTTCTCAAGGTACAAAAATTTCTCCATCATGTTAAATAGCCTTTGAAAAAAATGCAATTTATTGGTTACATAAGTTATACTATAACCACTTTCCTTCCATCTTAAGTATGCCATCTTAATATTCCATTTTAAATATGTCCTAATATACTAGAATGAAGTATGAGTCTCTCATTATGGTCTATTTATTACAAGGGAAATATTAGTTTTGAATCCTGGTTCTCTGTATTTCCATTAATGTGACCTAGGATCAAAAGGCCCTCTCCCATTTTTTTTCAAAGGACCTATCACATTACTATTTTTTATTTGCTTAAAAAAAAAAAACAAAGCAAAACTAAAAAAACCCAACCAAACCAAAAGTACAATTCTACCTCTGGCAATATGGTGGTTTAGGTACTCTTGGAAAACCCTTTCCTTATAACTAAACAAATAAATCTTAATAAACTTACCTTTTAATGCACTGTTAAACTTGACAGAATGAAAGGGAAATCCCCAAGAAATAATCCTTCCCATCCCACTTCACCTACCAAAAGGATCAGCAAAAAGAAACTCTGTAAGAGAACTTAAAAACCTTAGGGTGGCCCCCTAAGTCAAATACTAACATCACCTCAGTGAATGGGAGAAGGTGTCTTAGGTGAGCCAAATGTGAAATATCTCTATTAGGTAAGGATCCTTAAAGGGTCCCTGTTGTTTGGCTGGGGGGAAAATAAAATCCATCTGCCTAGCAAAGAGAGGTTACCAAGAAATAGGCCTTTCTTTTATGCATAACTACAAAAAAAGAATTGTAATGAGAATGGTCTTTGGTGAGGATTTGCAACTATAAGCCTATTCTCAAACAAATCTAGAGTAAAAATCCCAAACTAAACTGATTTACAATGGTCCTAGGTTGCTGGCATCCCTGGGACCTAGCAGATAAACCCATCCTCTCAGGAGGAAAGCATCCAGTATTCATACAAAATAAATTTTAAAATGAAGAAAGTAATGTTTAAAACTAAATATATATTTACATATGAATATATATAAATTCAAGCAGAAGCAATGTTATCATGAACAAAATGTTGGGGAAAGAAAGATTTAGAACCCCAATGCCTTCAGATACTAGAATTATCACATTTTAAATGCAACACAATCATATACAGTTGTGTATAAAGAGAAAATGAACCCAAACAGGAAATGAGTATTAAAAAATACACTGGGTGTGGTGCATAAACAATGAATTCTGTTACACTGAAAAGAAATTAAATAAAATAATTATTATCTGTATCTAACCTACTAATAAAAAAAATGGTTACATTTTTGGGGGCACCTGGGTGGCTCAGTCATTAAGCATCTGCCTTTGGCTCAGGTCATGATCCCAGGGTCCTGGGATAGAGCCTGCCTATTGGGTGGGCTCCCTGGTTGGGAGGAAGCCTGCTTCTCCCTCTCCCACTTCCCCTGCTTGTGTTCCCTCTCTCACGGTCTCTGTCAAATGAATATAATCTTAAAAAAATGTATATTACATTTTAAGAGAAACTTGGTAGATCCTTTAGAAATGTATAGTAAACTAAAAAAAAAAAAAAAATCAACGGATGCTAATATTAGAAGATTAGATCTTGGGGCACCTGGGTGGTTCAGTGGGTTAAGGGCCTGATTCTTTCAGCTCAGGTCATCTCAGGGTCATGGGATGAAGACCTGCTTCAGGCTCCACACTGGGTATGGATCCTCCTTGAGATGCTCTATTTGCCACCCCAACCATGATCATAGTGTCTCCAAAGAAAAAACAAACAGCAAAAACCCAGAAGACTAGATCCATCTGAAGATTTAATGAACTCACAGAGACAAGGAGAGGAAAAGTAGAAGACATAGATGAAAAGATTTAAAAGACCAAAACAGAATGACCCAAAGCATCGCATCAGAGCTCCAGAAGGAAAGAAAGTGGGGTGGGAGGAAGCAATTCATCCAGAAAAAGGGCAGAGATTCAAGGATTGTTGAGCAGTGAAATGGGTAATCTTCTAGGTATATCAAGACATCATTGTGTCTACTGTATGAAGTAAAACAGTAGCACAAACTAGGATCGGTTTGGGTGATCGGTTACTAGAGTTCTGATAAAGTGTTTTCTTCTAATCAGTAGGGGGATTAAAGATACTAATTAGCTTTAAGTTGTAAAATGTAAAGGGTAAATACTAGAAGAACAAAATCAAAGTTTCAAACTAGAAGAGGAAAAAAATGGAGAAAACAAGAATGCAAAAAGACAGTAAAGTGAGATGAATAGCAGATGAATGACATCTGACAGAGATGTCAGAAAAGACTCCAAAGTTATCAATAATCACTGTAAATACAAACAGACTCAATCTGCCAGTGAGAAATCAGAGACAGCCATCTAGATTTAAAACAAAACAATCTGGGGCACCTGGGTGGCTAAGTGGGTTAAGCACCTGTTGATTTCAATTCAGGTTATGATCTCCGGTTTTGTTTTGTTTTTTTTTTTAAAGATTTTATTTATTTTATTTGACAGAGAGAGAGATCACAAGTAGGCAGAGAGGCAGGCAGAGACAGAGGGGGAAGCAGGCTCCCCGCTGAGCAGAGGGCCCAATGCAGGGCTCAATCCCAGGACACCGAGATCATGACCCAAGCCAAAGGCAGCGGCTTAATCCACTGAGCCACCCAGGCGCCCCATGATCTCAGGTTTTAAGATCAAGCCACACATTGAGCTCCATGCTGGGCATGGAGCCTCCTTATGATTCTGTCTCCCTCTACCCCTCCTTGCATTTTCTCTCTCCCCCAAAAATAAAAAATAAAACCTACACTCGTTATAAGAAACAAAATAAAAACTTTAAGTCCATATAAAAAGGTTAGGAGAGGGGCACCTGGGTGGCTCAGTGGGTTAAAGCCTCTGCCTTCGGCTCAGGTCATGATCCCAGGGTCCTGGGATTGAGCCCTTCATCGGGCTCTGTGCTCAGCAGGGAGCCTGCTTCCTCCTCTCTCTCTGCCTACTTGTGATCTCTGTCAAATAAATAAATAAATAAAATCTTTAAAAAAAAAAGGTTAGGAGAATTATGAGGGAACAGGGTGTGATTAGGGGGATGCAGTATGTGTCTGGAGTGCTGGTAATGCTTTATTTCTTGACTCAACTGTTGATTTTATAGTAACAAAGTGTACATTTACATTTCATGCATTTCTCTGTGTATTTTATAACAATGTGTTAAAATATTCATAAAAATATGTGTTACCTAGGAATATTTTCAAAAGATGTACAAGAGTTTGGTGAAGAAATTTTTAAACTTTAAAAATCTGAAAAAACTTCAGAAAAATAAATAGGAACATCATGTTCCTAGATTTTAAAACTTGGTATCAGAGATACCACTTCTTAAAATGACCTATAAACTCAATGCAATCCCAACATCCAACAGGATTGTTCAAGCTAACTTGATAAGGTCTTCCTAAAATTTACATGGCTAAAAATAGTCAAGACCATCATAGGAAGATAAGATGTAGGGAAGGGAGAAATCTGTTCTACTAGATAGAAAAGTTCATTATGAAGCTATAATAATTATCACTGGAAATTTGATATGACAGAAGTAACACTGGCAATCAGTGGGGGAAAGGGCAACTTTTTAAATAAATAACTCTTGGACAATTGGTTAAGCAAATGAAAAGGAGAGGAAAATGGCCCCTTGTCTCCTATCATAAACTAAAATAAAATCTAGATGAATTAAGAGCTTCTATGTGAAAGGCAAAACCATAAAATATTTAGAAGGAAATCCAGAATTTTTTACTTTTTACTTTGAATCAAGGAAGAATTTTTTAAACTAGACAGAAAAAGCATTAACTATAAAAAAATCAGTCTATATTAAAACAAACTTCTATTCATCAAAGAATATCATATTACAAATGCAGCCTCCAACATTGGCTACACCTGTTCCCTGCCACCTAATATTCACACCCTTCCGTTGTCCCCTTCTACATTGCACCAGGTTTGTTTTGCATCACCAAGTACATATGGCAGGAGTCATGGTATATTATGTCTGAGATTAGGTTATAAAAACTATGCCTCTGTCTTGAGTTTTTTCTCTTGTGGATACCTCACTGAGGGAAGCAAGACACCATGTTCTGAGCATCCCTATGAAGATGTCCACATGACAAAGTCCCGAGACCTGCCAACAATCATGTGAATCATCTTGCAAGTGGACCCCCCAGGTCCACAAAAAGCCTCGAGATGATTGCAACCTTGACCAACACCTTGACTGCAACCTTCTTAGAAACTAAGCCAGTCACCAGCTATGCTACATAGCAAGATAATTAGCACCCTTAATGTATGAAGAATTCCCATGAATACAGAAAGACAATCAACAACAGAAAAAGGGCAAAAGATAAAAATTGGCTTTTCACAGAAAAGGAAACACAAAAGATTTTCAATTTCATCAATACACAGGGAAAGCAAATAAGACTACAATGAAAGGCCATTTTCATTCACTGAACTGACAAAAATTGAAAAGACTAACTCCCAAGTGTTGGCCAGGTTATGGAGCGTAAGTAACTCATACACAAGTTGTAGGTGTGTAAAACTGTTATAATCGCTCTGAAGGAAAAGGTGTCATTTTTTAAAAACTGAAGATAAATATAACCCACGAACTAGCAACACAGAACTTTTGTTATCAATAAACATGCATATGGATGTACATAGCAACACAGGAAACAGGAAGAAGCACACATATCCATCAACAGGAAGATGGATATATTGTGTATTTATGTAATGGGATACTATACATACTAAAATGAACTATACATAAACATGAATAAATCTTAAGAGCGTTGAGTGAAAAAGCAAGTCTCAGAAGATACCATGCAGTATTCAAAATATTTAAAAGTAGAATGTTAATAATATAGAAATCACATGAACTAATAAGTTCATACACATCAATGTGCAACTCTAGTAAAATAATCCTTAATCCTTTAAATAAACTACACAATAAAACAAATCTAAAGCGATGAAAGTAGCACATTCAGCAACCACTAATAATTTCCAAATCACTTTGAACAGCTGGGCTGATAGAATTTTTTGTTTAGCATGGCTCTCACCAGCTAAATGATATCCTCACTATTTGATAAAAGGCTGCGAACTCTTCCAGTGACATCCCCCATTCAACTGATAGTCATTAATTTACTAATGTGCTGTTTGGCACCTAAAGAGAAGGGACATGCTGCTGATCCACCTCTTACCTCATTGGACAGGATAGTGCCATCTGGGTGCTGGCTATATGCCAAGAGCCAGTGGTAGGAGCTCACAGCTAGAGGAAGTACTGGTTGGGGGAGTACTGGTTGGATGGGGATTGATGATCTGGGATGAACTGGGAACTTGTATGTGAGGTCTGTCTCATTCCACACCCAAACTGGTTCCCATATTGGCCAAACCAGAAAGAACCAATGATTGGTCAGATGCCAGTTATGATTCAGGACAAAGAAGGGGATAGCAAAGAGAATATAAAACTAGGCAAGTCTGCCAGGCTTCTGCTGGCCCTGGGACAGAGCAGCTTGGTCAGGCCAGTGAGTGTAAGAGGGCAGTGGAGATGGAGATGGGCTGTGGAGATGAAGAGGGCAGACAAACAATGATACTCCTCTCCAGAGACCAGACAAGGGAAGAGGGGGAAGAAAAGAGCAGGGGTTGTGCTATCACCTGGGGAGAGCGTTCTCTTTTGGACTTAAGAATCCTGGTACAGTCACTCTCCTCACATCGCTTCAGTGCACAAGGCAGGTTATCCTCCACCACAAAGGGCTATGTCCCTAACACTTATGCCTACCCACTCCCAATCTTCCCAGCTGCTACCAGAGCTTAGAGACACCTCCCCTTGAGCAGGATGAGCCATTTCTTTTCTTTTTTTAAAGATTTTATTTATTTGACAGAGATCACAGATAGGCAGAGAGACAGGCAGAGAGAGAGGAGGAAGCAGTCTCCCCGCTGAGCAGAGAGGCCGATGTGGGGCTCAATCCCAGGACCCTAGGACCATGACCTGAGCTGAAGGCAGAGGCTTTAAACCACTGAGCCACCCAGGCGCCCCAGGATGTGCCATTTCTTTGGGAGGATGAACAGAGCTCTTCTTCAGCTTGGCTGGCCAGGTTCCTCTTCCACTCAAGGGTTTACTATTTATTTTTCTGAAGTTTTTTTCAGATTTTTAAAGTTTAAAAATTTCTTCACCAAACTCTTGTACATCTTTTGAAAATATTCCTAGGTAACACATATTTTTATGAATACTTTAACACACTGTTATAAAATACACAAATAAATACTTTATTTATTATTTCAAATAGTAAACCTATAGCAATTCCTTCACCTTTGTCCTCATTGCCCAAAACTGAAATACATCACAAAGTATCATGTGTGGTTTCTGAGAAACCACATGTACTCAAACTTGGTTTTACAAGTTTCTGGAATTACCATTTACCAACTGGTATGGAAATATTTCAGTATTAATATTAACCATGGTTGTATCGGTGTGCACTGGTTCAATATCCGGCCTGCACATATAGAGTATGACAACTTCTTTACTCAGAAACATGGAACGCTAATCAGGTTTAGGAAAAAATACTCTTGTAGTAACACGCAGAGAAACTGAGAAAACAAAAACTAAGAATTTCGGGATAGTGGTTATCCTTCATGGAAAAGAAAATGGTAATTTTCTATTTAAATTGCGTGATACACTTAGATTTATTCTGTATGGTTCATAACATACACATAATTTCCACAAGAAATTTTCCTCAAGGGTTGACATTCTGGGTTTACCGTATCAGCTTGTTGCAAGCTCCCATTTTCTCCAACAATGCTATCACCATCTTACAAAAATGAGTAAGAAATCCTGGGAAGTCCTGAAATAAATACATTTATCTCGAGTTTCCCAACTGTATCTAAAGAAAGGAATGAGGCTAATTTGATGTGTCTTTTTCTTAGGATCTAGGTCAGTTGCCCATTACATTTTCTTCTAAATGTCGACAAAACTGCCCAGTACTTTTAAGACTTGTCAAACTTCCCAGAGTTTACTGTTCACATTTTCTCTTTTCCCACCCCTAATCTTTTGGCATCTCTTAAATTTCCAATAGTTTCTTATTCACAGTAACTATACTTGAGAATATATTTGGCCCTAGGTTTATGAGTTCATTGAAATAGGTTTGGTGTTTAATATTTTTTCATCTAAATGAATACCTTCTCACAAAGAAAATCTATCCTTTTCAACAAGTCTGGAGATCCTTTCTCTCTTGTTAATATTGTTATAAGGATGTTATCTTTCCCTAGCAAGTAGATTTGACTTCCTTGATCTCAATTCAGATAGTTTAAAAGCCCTTCTCATTGTTTTGAGTTTTTGTTGTTGACACCGTTTTCCTGCTATTTTGTATGTGTCCATACTTCCAAGCTCAGCATGGATCTCTAAATTCTAATCACAGCAATTACAACCTGTTATTATTCAGGATCAACCCAGAGTTTTAGTATTTTCTAGGGCTTCTAGAAGTTAACAGTCATGGTTTCATATTTCCCCTTTTAAAAAGCTGAGCCTTCTGAAATTAAGACTTCCTAAAATGTCAGATATGACACTACTGTGACAAACACTGCCTTCCCATGCTTTGAAATGCCAGGAGGATACAGGTGCTCTCTGACCAGGAATTCAAGGAGAAGCACAGTAAATGCTGACCAGCATGTGGACAGATCAGTCTATGGTACAGTGACACTTTCTATGGATGCTGAGGATAAGATGGTGTAAAATGAAAGTCTGTGCAACATAGCTATGGTAAAATAGAGATTAAAAGATCCAAGTTATTACACTCAATTTAAAATTACTCTAAAAGAGAAACAGTTTTTCTTACCTTTAGGAAAGCTTGAAAGAAACTAAAACTAGAATAAACATTTCCAAAACTGCTTTGCAAAAAATGTCACCCAACACAGATACTTCCACTTCTGGAACTTGTCGTCTACTTTGGATCATCAGGAATTCAGCACAACGAAGAACAAAATCATTACATCTCCTTAGTTCACATAGGAATAAGAGATAACACACTATACAACTTAAACTGACCATGAAAAGATTGTTTTATTCTGTGAAAATATTCTCAACAGAGAACACGATCTTAAACAAAGCATTTACCATTAAATCAACATGTGCACAAAAAGAGTAAAAATTACTGAAAAATTAAAGATTTCTTTTGGACAATTCACATGTTCAAAATTTAAGAATGATTTAAACTGTATAAGTACAAATGTCTGTCCTATTGTAATAACCCAAGTACAGGTTGCACTATTCCACGTGAAGGACCCTGCCTCCTACGGAAGCAAATCCTGCTTTGAGAAAAACAAACAGTAGCTTGAAAAGAACAGTTAGTCCTTACAAGAAAACCTTAAACTTTGCCCTCTGTGGCTGTCAGCCAAAAAAACACAAGCACTTCAGGCTTTGTACAGAGGACAAACACAGCCAGATCACATTTCCTCCTCACTGCTAACCTTTAAAATAAAAATAGCACTAGATTTTAAAACTACTTTATGTAGTCCGTCAGTACTGAATAATGTCACATTATATAAATAACCCTGTAAAGAGATTCAAAGTCTAAGCTATATAGTTTACTAGCCTCAAAGGTAATACACTATTTTATGTCAGCTGTGTAACACGGGTGTACTTGATCTTAGGAAGGCATTAACTTTCACACAATTGTCATTCAGCTTCAGTATAACTGGTAGTACGATTCAAATAACACTGGGGAAAAATTATTAAAGCAGTCACACAGCTTCTAAAATATTGCTTAAAATCCAATAATACACAGACCATTTCATGTTCTTTCTTCCCTCAAAACAGTAACAAACAAAATTAATGAAGCTTCTGTGGTACAAATACCAACCCCCCAACCCATGCCCATCTCCCTGTTAAACACCACTAAGAAATTCGTTAAGATACAAGTCATTAACAGAATCACATATGTGAGGCAGGACAACATGAGCAACAGGGGCACTAAGGACAATTATATTTACAAGTATAAACATACAGAAATTTCCATTTTACAAGTAAAAGTGCACATAGATCATTACAAAGTTTCACTAAATTTTATCTGGTTCAAACAAAAGCATCACTTGGAAACAGACTATCGTTGTAATAATCAAATAAGAACATGGTCACCCCAAATTAAAACACAATGGGGGGGTCCATAAAACTTCTCATAAAAACACTGAGTAAAGTAAAATGGACTTGGACATGTCTTTAGCTTGATGCATAAATTTGAAGATGCACCATCAAACATGGTAGAGCTCTAAAAGCCACCTACCAAGGCTAGGTCGGCATCTGCAGCAGCGCTGCCGAGTTAAAGGAGGTCGCACTGAGCTGACACATAAAGCCCTTTGTGGGATACTGTAGTGGTAGTGTTGGCAATCAACAGATTTAGGCACTCTAGTTTAAGGCAGCATTTGAATGGAAGCAGCTGACTTCTGACAACAGTCCTTTGTCTTGAGGTGGTGAGTATCTTGTGTTTATTATGCCAGGATTTCAGTGCTGACTATAGATTCTTCTCAGACTGAGGTGAAGATGTATTACATTTCGGAGTTCTTTCAACTGGGCTGTAGGCTAGAGCAGAGATGTTTTCTTTTTCTTATCATAAATACTTCAGGTTCACAAACTACTTCTTCATAATGCCCAAACTGGAATGTTTGCAGTCGGGAAGTTATAGTAGGGTACACGAATACTAGGATGGAAACATTAGTGCTGGAGATGTCTGACAAAGTGTCTTGCACTACAAATGTAAAACAAAACAAAGACTTTGACAAGAACAAGGGATTATAAAGACATGCCTGAAAACTCTAGCCCAATCGCTCTAGACATGCAACAGGATGTTAAGCAAGCACAGAGGTGGCGCAGGCAGACGCTGACAAATGGCAAGGGGTCTAAAAGACAATGGGTCTAAAGGCCAATTAAAACAGAGCTGGGATAGACGGTCCTGTTGGGACAGCCAAATGGAAGACAAATTTCATGACAGCTTTACGTTTTTTCTGACTTAAATATCAGTAAAACAAATGGAAAAAAAGTTGGCCATTTTGGTTTTTTTCCCCTTTATGTGAATAATTGTGAATGAGGAATTTAAGGACTGGTATTAACAATGATTCTTTAAAACAATGTATGGAAATGATAATGAAGTTAGTAAAAAAAAAAAAAAAGAAAAAAAAATGTCTGCATGCATTCATGCAATTTGCTTCTCTCACTCTCTGAGCCTGACAACTTAATACCCTCCCCCTAAAAGCAGCTGCATGTAACCTCCTTCAACATCTTGCCCATTTCCTCAGAAACCCTCTTCAGGAACCTGTAGTCCAGGAGGAAAAAAAAAAGAACAATTACTGAAGACCTTTGGTAAGACCAAAAGGGGTATTCAGTTTAAAGTGTCTGTCTCAAATGTCTAAAATCATTTTAATAGTCAGCTATGTGAAAACACCAGAAAAATCTGGACGTGAGCAAAATCAAGGACCAGTCTCTTAATTGCTTCTTTGCTTTACTTCCCCACATGACCAGCACTGCACAATCCTTAATTATATAGCATTTTCCAACAAATGCTTGTTAAAATTAATTGGAAAAAAATAATCTTGAATTGATGATTGAGCTAAAATAAGGAAATGTCCTAAACGGTGATACAAAGTCCTATAACCCAGTTAGTCAAAAAAGGTTTTTCTTTTCTAAGTAAAAATTTGCCAGTACTTTCCTTCCATTCAAGATTTCCTCTCAGTTTATTTAGAATCTATTTTCCTATGTAGAATTGCTAAATCATCACAAAAGTGGTTATTTCCCAAAAGACATTTTTCAAGATGAAAAACTATAAGTATTAATCTGGAAGGAAGACTATACATTACTGAAAATTATTAATATACTAGATGAAAATATTTTCAGGTCTCAAAAAAACTCCATTTTATTCACGTAAGAGCGAGACCAGGTTGATTTCTTTTACAGGTCTCTTGATTAGCCTACAACTAATATAGATTTATGTTCGAAGTGTTTGTTTTCTTCCTTTAAGAAAACAAAGCTAAGAATAGGGAGAAAACCGAAAATGACCGTATTGATTTTTTCAATTAGCCAACTATTACTCTTCTTCCTGGAAACTGCAGCTACAAAAATTCAAACTCCTAGGCCAAACCACTCTTTTGGGAGTTAGCTTTCAGAGCAGTTTTACTTATTTGAATTCACTTACAGTCACTGTGTTTTATGAAGCAAAGTGTGTGTTGGAGGAGGAGGGCTTCCTATATCTGGATTCCTGCCCAACAGATCAAATTCTATGACTTATAAGGCAGAAAAACACAAATCTTTCACAGAGACTTAAGCAGGACATAAAGCAAAAGGCTTTACACCAATAAAGCTTTACATCAATAAAGCTTCACACCAACGTCATTCAAATGGTAAAACATCATGACAACAGTTTCTTGTGGTAATAATATTCACATCTTTAAGATCGAGCCTACACTCAGCTCACATAGTGAACAATGTATCTTGGATGCCTTTAAGTTTTCTTGTTTTCCCACCCATGTATTTTGTTTTATGTTATCGTTCCTATGTCATACACATCACAAAACTGCCTGGTTAGTTTAGATGTAAGTTACTGCACCTTTACTGTTTTTCTCTAGAGTTACATCTATGTATGATGTGGGAACGTAGCCTTCTTCACCATTCTGTCTCCGAGCTCTTGTCCATCCATCACCTTTGTCTTCCTCAATTATGTATAGAACTTCACCTTCTTTCATTGCCAGGGTACCTTCATTATGTCCTAAATGAGAGTTTTCATAGCACAAGCATAATTAATAACTTCAAATAAAAGTTACAAATATACAAAACAACATGAAAACCTACTAGATTTCAATGTACCTGGAACCAAGAGCCCACTAACTCTCATTAGCAACAGCTCTATGATGCTTTAGTTTAACCAACACTTTCACAAACATTATGTCACTGGAAATGCATAATAACCCTGGGAAACTGGCATTGATATCACCCCCCCCAATGCAGATGAAATATCTTAGCTACATTACATGTGTTTTTGACAGGATACTCTTATTTCACTACTTCAATTCCTTTCCAGTTTTTTTTTTTTTTTAAAAGATTTTATTTATTTATTTGACAGAAAAAGAGAAAAAGACAGAAAAAGGCAGCATGAGAGGGAATACAAGCAGTGGGGAGAGGGAGAAACAGACTTCCCACTGAGCAGGGAGCCTGATGTGGGGATCAAACCCAGCACCCCAGGGTCATGACCTGAGCCAAAGGCAGACGCTTGACAACTGAGCCACCCAGGTGCCCCTCCTTTCCCAAATTTGAGTGGCATTGCTATCTAGAAAATTCATGAGGTATGGATCAGGAAAATATTACTGGAGGGTGGGAAGAAAGAAGAGAAGAATATATCTTGGAGAGGGAATAGAGAAAAACACAGGTTCAGTTGCGCTGACGGTGGAGGCAGAATAGTCATAGCCACAAAGCATGAACTTTCTTCGAAATCTCCTCAGACTCCCGGCTCTCCTTCTCCACTCAGGGCTCTCCTCCTTCTCCACTACCAACCACTTCCAACCAGATTAGCAGTAAATTAGCATTTTCACTAATGAATCTTCATTTAACATATGCTAAATTCTCCAGGTAACGTTAGAGGAAGAACTTAAATACTACTTTCTCAGAATGAGGAGTAACTAAAAACTTTATTCAACTTTAAAATCAATACAATGGATGGGTGGGGAAGGACCTTAAATCATATGCCACTTTATAACAAATGATTATGGAAGTGTTACTCTGCTCCTCTGTTAATTTAGGAAAAGGATTTTTCACAGTCCCAAGAGACGGAAGGGCAACAAAAAATCTCCAAGAGAGAATCACAGTGTCTTCCTTCCCTCACAGGAACTGTTCTCCAACCATCAGAAGGGAGGGACGGCATAGTCAAAAGCAACCATATTCTCTCCTTCTCTCACTTGAAAATATAGCCTACAGGGTCTGAATATAATAGGGGCATTCAGTTATGCCATGTGCCTTGTACCTGTCTCTCAATGATAGCATGTTACAAGGAAGAGATTAAAGTGGCATCTGCTAGCCTTTTACTTCCTAGGTTGAGCTACATGCTCAAGCTGCTTCACCTGTGATGAGTACATGTAGTATTATTAAGATATCTGGGGGAAATTAAATTCTGTTATCGACCAAAGTTGATAAATGAAATCTGTACTAGGATGCTGATAACACAAGTAATTTTCTTTCAGTGTCATGTACTGAAGAAAAACCTCTATTTGTAATATAGTTAAAACAAAAATATTCATACTAATGAGCTGGGATTACAATTTGCTGACAATGAACTATAAAACTAAGAACACTAAAGTGCATGATTCAATGTATGTAGACTTTAAGAAACCAGTTTTTATCAAACACAACAGAAAATTATACCATCAAAAGGGTAGATAGCTTTGCAGTGTCCAATAGCAGGCAAAGGATCGTCATCTTCAAATTCATCATCAAACTCACTGTGGTGACCATGTTGTTGAGTTGGTCCACGGACTTCTTGGTTTGCATCATCAGTGTAACTTCCCTCGGGACTATAAAACATAAAAGTATACCTCATCAAATATCACAAACATGGGAACTTTTTATGCTATCTACAAGCTGAATTCCTCAGATCAATTCAGAGAACTAAATATCAACGACACAGTTTCAAATTGAGCCTTTATTTTCTTCAATCTTGATGATATACATAAATTGCTGGTAATACAAAATACTTCTTTGTTGAATCTCCTGAAATTAAAAAATTACAATGTTCTAGGCATATGGCATGCATTCATAAGTATGTCTCACTATCACTGGGTCCAGAGATAAAATGGGAGAAATGGAGGGGACACTTGTCTTTCATCACTGCAGATTTATTACCTCCTCTTTTGGCAAAAGCACCCTAAAATTCCATAGGGGACCCATCCAGACCCATGTTCAGTTCCCAGGCTTCAGGCAGAGCTTTGTCCTGACTGCAAAGGGCCTGTGTCAACACAGCACGTGTATGGTCAGAGTGAACAGTTCATGAAGAGGCTTATAACCCAATCAGGTAGAACAGACCCCAGAGACTTTTCTTTAGGACTGAAGAGAAGCTCCCTCCCTGCCTTCTCTACTGGACTTGAACCTGGAGAAATATGAGCCTCAAACTCTGGAAGCTCATCATATGAAGCCTTCAAATGGAGCCAACATAGGAGAAGGCAGAACTCTAAGGTGGAGAGAAACAGTTCTATCATCTGAGTTCCTAGATCAAGCTCTCCCTAGAGCAAGCCAATAAAATCCCTTTTTAGTTTAAGCCAGTTTGGGTATTTATTCTGTCCCTGAAAGCAAAAAGACTCCTAATAAAGTTAACTTCCAATTAATCATGCCAACAATGAAGTTAGTAAAACTCAGAAAATTCAAAAGAACGGGTAATCCAAAGGTGTTTTTTTTCTTAAAATTTTTTTAAAAAGAGAAAAGTGTTAATAATTTTGCTAAAGAATCAAATGACTGAATAAGGTAATGGGAAAATCTGTATGAATAGAAATTAAAAGCACTTTGGAAGCCATGTTCTTAAATAACACAAACTAGAGATTATATTACTTTAATCTAGGTTTTACCTAGTAACAAAAACCGGTATATTTTTAAGTATCTCTTGAGATACTAAAGATAGGTACTCTTTCAAGAGTGATAACATAAGAAAAGAGAAGGAAGAACTAAAATTTATCAAGCACATACTATTCCCAGGTATTTTACTACGAGGTGCTTTATGTACATTATTTCATTTATTACTAATAACCCTGTATGATAGGTATTTTAATCTCTATTTTATATTTTAAGAAACAGACTCAGATTATTAAAAACAAACTTGCTCAAATTGCACTGTAATTAAGTAGTAAGCCAAGATTTTATACTAGATCTCTCAAATTCTCTCTAAAGAGAATCCTAATTTGTTGGATGTTAGTAGAGGAGTGGGAGAAGACATATACACAGTGGGGGAAATATCACAAATGGTATGAAAACATGGAAACTTAGCAAAATGCCTTTCGGAAGCTGTGATGCAAACTAACAATACAGATTTCTTTTTCCTTCACAAAACTTTGAGCAATTTAATAGTTAAGTTTTTCTTTGGCATACGCCACCCAACTCCATCTAAACCTTGGAATATTCCCAGGTCAGAGGAGCCTATGCCTCCAGACTGTAGCTCCACAAATTTTCTGTTCCTATCTCTGTTTTTGGATGCATGACAATCTAATACAGACCATTAATAGGAAATTTCATATTTTACCTGTAGCTACTGTAAAGAAACAGAAAGTCATTTAAGTTCACAAAACTAATGTTATTAAAAGCCAAACCTACTAAATCAGGGAAGAACTCTGAATTTTAGGACAAAAAGGTGAGAAAAATTTGAGGGAAAAGAAGAAATACACATAAAATGCAAAAAGTGACCTTTCTCGTCCCTGTGTTACAAGATGATTTATGTCACTGCTATGTCTTCTGTCTCCTCTCCCACCTGTTTTGCCTTCAACTTCAGAGAGCCAAGCCTTAGGGAAAAAAAATAAGTAAAACTTAGCTCAATAAATATTTTTAAAAGTTCCCAAGATAGTCTACATTTCAAATGTGCTTTAAGTTTTTATAATTACCTATTTCTTAAAGAAGGGAAACCTTTATTCTGGTTTGATCAATGACCAACTTTACTGCTGGTAAGAAAAGCAGGTTTAGTTTTACATAGTTTTAATTAAGAAAAACTTGAATGAGGAACTAATTCTAAAGACTATATACTATAATGATCCCTTTTAGACCATATACCCTAAAATTAAATAAAAATTTGAAGAAATTGTAGCAAAAACCAACCTATCATAATGAAGTTTATAAAAATGATTTTACCTTAGACAACTGCAAAACTAACCTACCTCATTCTTATGGATTTCCATTCGTAGGCGGTCAATGTTATTCATGGTCTCTGCTAATTTAGGCTGCAAACTCCCTGGATCCCCCATTTGTGGATTTTTCTCATACACATCTTTCATTTTGTTGAGTGCTTCTCTGGAAATGGGAAGGAAGTCACAGAATATTCACTTCTTATGTTTCCAGGTAAACATACCTGGAATGATTCTGGTGAATCTCACATAGCCTGATCTTAAGAGTCCCATTTCTTTAAATTTAGTCAAACATTACCAGCTAAAGATAACCTGCATAAAGATGATAATGTATACAGAGTAAGTAATTTATGGAGACCGTCTTCTCAAATATTTGGAATAAAAAAATAGATTTCTAATTTCTTGCTTCTCATTTATAAGATTTTATACATAGTATAAATACATACTGTATATATGTTTATTGTGTGTGTGTATATATATATTATGTATGTCTTTGTACATATATAGGTTAAATTAAGGCCTGGAAAAATATTTTTCAATATTCTTAAATTCGCTTCTGAAATCAAATTTATTATATCCCCATGCAGTCATACATTCCTCAGTGTGCCTCATCTTAAATCACAGCATCTTTGTCCTCCCACTCAACTATGCTAGAAATAGGAATGCCATCTTTCACCTGTCCCTCTCCCAGTTCATTCATCTCTTCTTCATTTCTCTAATCATATCACTGCCAGTTATACCTCAATCAGCACTCTGTGACTCCCTCTAATATCTGACATTACTGACTAACACTCTAATAATCTTTTCCACCTTGATTTCCTGGAGGTTCCATTTTCTTTTCCCTTCTCACCTCTACTATCTCTTCTCCCTCTCTGGTTCTTCTCTACTTCTGTTCAAACTCTAAATGTTTGTTACATAAAATGACAAATGTTTCTTCTCACCTCATCCTACATTCATTTTTGAAAATGTCTCTTGTTTTTGTTTTCTAGTCTTACTGAGATATAATTGACTCTTACTATCTTCAGAGAATACTCAAATTTCCAGTCTTCCTTCTTTCCTAAGTTCTAGACACCCTGAACAGGTATCCTTTTTGTTGTCCTCCTAGTGCCATGTTTCTTTAACTGTGTGCTCTTTGTTCATTTTTCTTTTTAAAATAAGCCCTTAAGTGTGGTGAAGTATTATCTAGTGCTTCTAAGTGCAAGGAGGCTGTGAGGTGCCTTATCGAGAAAATACATGTGGTTAGACAGGCTTTTTAATGCATGAGTTACAGTGCTACTGGGCCTGAGTTCAAGTTAATGAATGAACAGTATAAATTAAATTATGTGTCTTCAAAAAGAAACACATATAAAACAGGGTTATAATCTGGGCAGCTCAGTGGTTAAGCATCCGACTCTTGATTTCAGCTCAGGTCATGATCTCAGAATCCTGGGATCAAGCCCTGTGTTGGACTCCATGCTCAGCCAGGAGTCTGCTTCAGATTTCCCTCTCCCTCTCCTTCTGCCCCTCCCCCCCACTCATTCTTTCTCAAATAAATAAAATCTTAAAACAAAACAAAATAAAGTTACAATTGATCAGTTGATAAAAATGTGACCAGAGGCTAAATGGAGCTTAAACCTGTACTTCACTATTCACAGTGACTTTATAGAATATAACTACTACAAATAATGAGAATTGACTACATTACAATATTTAATTTTCAATTAAGTATACTATCATACCAATGTACAACTCTTAAGATCAAATTTTTAATCACTTCTACACCTGAAACTGAACTGACATTGTGTGTCAACTATACTTCAATAACAAGAAAAACAAAACAAAACACTAAATCTGGAATGTAACTGCCTGAGCTGCAAAAAAACAAAAACAACCCAAAAACCTTCAATCACTTATGTTATAGTTTAAGCTCCAATTTTATCTTCAGTATAAAAGCAGATAGTAAGGTACCAATTCACTTAATAACCCTTTATTCATCATAACTATCTGTTCATGAAAACAAAACAGAACTAAAGGAAATTTTACATAAAATTGAAAAAAATTACAGCTTCAAATCCATGAATCTGAAGCTGTAAGTAATAAGTATTATTTGCTGCAAACGAAATAATTAAAGCTTTAGGTTTTGACTGAACTCAATGTATATATTGAGGCAAAATGAAATATATCAAAGTGTAAGAGATGGTTAGTGCTGGTGAAACAATTTTGAAAATGAATCCTTAAACTATTTTGCAGTATTAGGGAAAGCACAAATATAGACTACTGGCATCCAAGGGGTAAGCTGCAACCTAAGAAACTAACATTTCATTATTACCTGTGACATGGCAACCATAAAATTTTTCTAAGTTTAGGAGTCTACTTTTCCCTCAAAAGGTATTTCAATTAGGATATATGATTTTTAAACCTTTATACATCACATTTAAACACATCATTGAGAGTCAATCTCTTAAAGAATAATATGGTAGAAAAGACTTAATGGAAAATACTTTTGGTCTGATTCTTTTTGTAGTTCTCGGTTAAGTTCATCGATGCGCTGCTGCAGCTTTTTACGTCTCTGTTCTGGTGGCAGATGACTGAAATCTTCTAGTGCTGGGCCCTGAAAATCATTATAAAAGACATTTTCAGGACATTTTATTTTTTAAATATATTCACTATAAAATAAAAATACATATCAATTTTAAGTTTAATTTCAAATTAGCCCCCCAAACAACTCTTTTTAAGAAATCATAACAGATATGTATGTTAATTAAAACAACTGTATTGAAGAAAGAGCTCAAATTCCAGTCAGTTTATAAAGTCATAAAATAGAATAGGTAAAGATGTAACCAGATGAAGAAAATTGTAATGACCACTATCAGATTATTCTCAGTCTTGGTAGTTAAAATAAATACATATGAACCGTCTTACGGCAACAACAAAAAAATGGGAAACACGTAACATTTCTCACCTATACAAATTATTGTTTTATAGATAACAGCACATTGCCAAATCAAATATTGCAAATGTTGACTGCAAATATGAAAAGTTTATAGAAATAAGCAACTTACCTCATGAAGATAATCTAATTGGTGAAATGTATTTTGATATTGAATAACCTTTCAATAATTACATTTATTAAGCCACTCTTTAGAACCAAAACATACCTGATTATTAAAAAACAAAAGGTAGAACTATCCCCTGTGTGAAATATAAGAAATTATTCTAATAAGGAAATATTCATTATCCTTTTGTACAACCTAGTAACATCCTCAGTTATTCCTGAAAGAAAGTTATAATCCAAAAAGAGATGGGATCTCATTCTTTAGGAAAGATGCTTGATGTTTGAAAAATTTTTAATGTTTTAATATTCAAGAAACTATCATTTAAGAAAAAGTACTAGTATTTAGATGTAAACTTCTGATTCAAATTGTCTTTCTCAAGTGTTAATCATGTCACTCTTATTTGTCTTAGAGCTTACACAACAGAGCCAATATTAGCAACTACTGATTCCATTTACTATAAACCCATATTTACATCTTAAGTTTTTATACACTCCAAAAACTGATGACATTTTTCTTTTGGTGATTTTAGGAATATGCCAGTTCAATTTTCCAAGTATCGTTGAAATGAAATGCATCCTTGCTCTTTAGGCCACTTATGCATATAACATAAGCTAAGTAGCTTTATTTCACCATCTGTAAGAATACTTCCTTGACTTTAAAAAAACTCACTTTTAGGATGGAGCCATGATCAAAGGTAACATTTAATTAATAAACAGAATCTCCAGAATTTTCCCCAAGTGGCCCATACATTATGGATATTTAACAAGCTTGCCTTTAAAAAGGCAGAGTATCTTGTCTGAGTAATTTTTGTTCTTTAATCTACCAGGTAGCAGAAATAAGAATCTGTCAATCAACTAAATCTACCTAACTAAATGAATGGGAGAACTTCTTAAAGAAGGTGCCTTTAAATTTAGTGGTCAATTATTAATGTAAACTGTCAAATTTAACCTAATTTCAGGTACAGGTTTTGAAAACTATATATGTGCCAAAGATAAAACTTCATAATCTATATCTGTAAAAATATTTCTTAAAAATTCTGAAAAGCTACTTAATGAAGAAATATAATTCAGTGTGGTTTTTGTGTAGTATTACAATAAACTCATAATTACCATAAGTAAACCTTCCAGATTTCTACTTACCCCTAATTAAACCTTGTTCTCAAATTTATTACACAATGGATACTTGGGCATTTCTGATACCTCATTTTGACACTATAACCTGTTCTTTTACAGAATATGAGAACTAAACACGCTACTTCCTATAGATATAAAGACCTCTGAGGCATTTTACAACTCTTCCTACTACAAGGGAATTAATTTCTAAAAGGACAGACTACCAGTCTGAAATTTAGTGGTTTGAAAGAGAGTGGTCTATTTTCCAAAAATAAGAAACTATGCAAGCGAAGATTTGGGGGTTAGGTCTTCACAATGTAGTTCCATTAATGTGTCTGAAATGTATAAAGGACCATCACACACATACACTACACACACACACACACACACACACACACACACACACACACACAATTTAGGTTATGTGTGTGCTTTTATTCCCATTCAGTAGTACAGAAGAAGAAAGCACGGACTCTCTAATGAAATTAGTAGGAAATTTTCTTTCTTACTGTTTTGAAAATCTAATGATTCTTAAGATAAACTAGAAATAAAAATTTTTATAATCTTTTTAAAAGATGTTAAGAAAAATTATTTTTAATTTTCCATCTGTAAAAATAAGAACTTTTGTTCTACCATGTAACTTTAAAATAATGATTAACTATAATTTTACGCTCCGTTAACATGACGAGGACTCCACTCAGTGACATTTAAGAACGTAATGGATTGATTACAGTTAATCACATTATTTAATTTTATGACATCAAGAGATACTGGCATATATTGGACTATGGAATGAATTATAAAAAAAAAAAAGACGCATACAAGGTGAAAATGTGGGGTTGTACCTTACCACTTATTTTGAATTAAAAAAAAAAAGTTTTGAAATTATTTAATGTTGGCACAGTATATAGATCAGCACATAAGGCTTACCATCTTCACCGACCACTGAATAGTTCAATGGAAAACAGAAAGAAATGGTAAATTATTCACATGAAATCATAATACAGAAGATGCAGTAACTTATACTTTTTTTTTACAGTATTAAAATAAATCATGAACATTTCACAATCCAAACAATTATGCCAGAAAAACAATTTTAAAGCACATGTTGGGGAAAGTAAATTACTTGCAAAAAAAAAAAAAAGATACACTGATGATAATGGGCAGATATTTTCTAAATGCAACTAAAACCCAAATCAGAAATCATTTGATTAGTAATCATTTATTTTCTTCTTTAAAAGATAATCTTTTCTATAAGTAGATTCACTTATATAGCTCTTTATTCTCAAAATACTAATATCTGAAGAGCTAAATATAAAGATCTACTATTAGCCATTTAAAAGAAATCTTATATGAAGTATTAAAAAAAGAAAGGCTCTTCCCAATGCATTAAACAAAATACCATCACAGGATTTTTATAGTTCAAAATAAATTCCAAATTTAGTTCAAATAAAATTCAAAATTTTGAATTTAAATATGTCAAGGGTAGATAAGGGTAACATTTCTACTTTAGTTTTAAGGGTTTTTTTTTTTTTTTAAGAAAATTATATTATCAAAATAGTAACTGAGTCACCCAGACTCAAGTTTCCCATACATATTTCCTAACAGACACAACTATATGGGGTAAATGTTGCTTTGAAGATCAAGTTTCTATTTTTCAAATTTTATTCTGAAATCTGTATGTTCAATAAGCAACACTAAAAATATAATGGCATTTTTTAGAAAACTGAATATAATTTCTCAAAATATGAAATGACATAGCCAGAATGCTCTCATACAGTATATATACCACTAGTGTGTATGTGTGTGTATACACACACACACACACACACACACACATATGCCACATTATGTGGGTTAGCAACTGGCATTGTATCTATCAAGCATTCCCAGTAAATACGTGTGCACACATGTGCACGCTAACGCACGCACACACATACACACACACGCACCCTTTGTGACCCATAATACACAATACAGCTTTAAAAAGTTAATCTTCACATTCAATGTGTTTGGTTCACAACCTCTGAAATTTATTTTTCCCTATTTTCTAAATCATCATATTTTAGAAAACGTGGGGGATGTCAGGTAGAATTTCAAATAAAAAAACTGAACATTAATAAATGACAAAAATATCTACCCCTTATCTCCAATGAATTAGCTATATATACTGATGGTTATGATGATAAGAAAGATGACATTTATTATTCATTATCTTTCCAAATTAAGCTTAACATTCTTTAGACTGTCAGTAGTTTCAGGGAACAAAACCACAACTTATTTTGGTATCACAAAATTCCTGATAAAAAGATTAAAAGGATTAAATTTTAAAAAGATATTCATAATCTTTAATTTTATTAATACAAAATTATACAGAACACAAGAAGCAAAATATGTTAAGTATTTTAATTTATCTGTTATAATTTTCCCCAGCTAAATTTAAGTGAAATAAAAATTATTTTTCCAGTTTCTATATTAATATGTTTTAAAGAAAACATTAAGATGATTATAACTGAAGTATCAAATGTTTCAGTTTTAGGTTAATCTAGTTTCTTATCAATTAGAAGATTAATTTATAGTTCAATAACCTTAGATTTGGGGATACAAAAAACAAGTTTTTTGTAAAAATATTAGAAATACATAAAAATATTTTTTAAGTGATTCATGTTCAATGCATAAATACCCTCTTACTCTCATAAACAATTATCATGTACCTATAACTAGAAAATTTCATAAAACCCCATACCTTAATAAATACACAAAGGAACTAAAAAGGAAATCAGGCTATTATAATTATTACATGTATTTCACTTAAAGATAGGAAAATCCTGATAACTATATTCTGAATAAATAAAAGCATACAAATATGACTTTAGGTTTTTCAGATCATGAATAATTTAGATAGAAAACATGGACTTAATATTGCTAGATAAATCTTCCCCTCCAAAAAAGGATTACACAGAAATCTCAAATAGTTACAGAGTAAAATTGTTTCTATATGAAGTAGTTAATTTTATGTGTGCACCAAAGTAATGGTCCACCTAACCACTAATGGTTAGGTCCTGATGTCACAGAAGGAAATTATACACCACCAGCCCTCAGAAAAGGTCTACTGGTCAAAAATATCAGTCCAATGTAACATTTCTCATACCCTTAAAAATATTAGGAACTACACAACTAGGTTTAATTTAAAAAAAAAAAAGAAAGAAAGAAAGAAAAGAAGAAAAAGAAATTATAATTTTTTAGGAAAGCCAAAAGGAGGTATTTAGGAAAAACAATGTAGCAAACATAGTTCAAAACAAGAGTTTCTGATTTGAACGGTACAACTCTTCAGCTTTAAGAAATCTTAAGACTTACTTTGTAAGCTTAATGGACTGACATGTAAATCTGGCTTTTTAAAGCTTCTCTTCTTTTTCAATTTTTCTACATTGAGAAAATTCTTCAGTGGCAGAAAAATATTTCTACAAGTTAATTTTGAAATAGAATCTGATAAACTACCAAATACCAAAATGAAAAATTTCTCAGTAATAATAAACTTTGTTTTCTGCTCTATCCTCTAATCCCCTAGAGTTAGTTTATCTGCCGTATTTTCTACCTTGCATGTTGCTTTTCCCTTGGTATGAAAACTAATAAGAGGAGGAAGATTTTGGCCTTCTGGAACTTTCTCCCGCCAGAACAATGTACTAATATTTTAAATTAAAGCATTAAGTGTAAATAAGACAAATAATGGCTAAGCCGATACTTTTAAGTTCTACAGCTTATAAAATTCTACCTTAAAAATGAAGATGTCACATATTTAAACTTCTTTCTCTAGAGCTCAGTTTTAACTTCCTAAACTTTTCCACAGAACTATATTTATTTCCTATCTCTTTAACTATACAGTATAGATTACTGTAACTGGGTCTGATAGACTTGGTGTGTACAAAGCTATAGCTATAAATAGTAATTCTGCAAGATTTATGTAACAGAATTTAATTAAGTCTAAATCATCATAGAGAATAAAGATGGGAATTCTACCCGCATAACTCAATCAACAGAAATCCCAAGTATGATGTCTTAAAAGTCCTTCAAAGAAGTGTTAAGGGCTTTTAAAAATGAATACAGGTACCTATATTGCTTGTAAGTATAATACAGACTCATTCCTAGAGACTTTTCAGAAAGTCGTTAATTACCTGTATCATTCACACACAGAATTAAGTAAGATAGATGTAAAAATATTCATGACCTTACAGGAAAAAAGGAAGTCCAAAAAGGGACACCATACACTAGAACACATCTGCTGCACTACTGATAATCACTTCAGTTTGTCATATTGTTTTAATGAAAATGCAGAGAATAATGTAATCCTGCCCTAAACAAATATATCTTGCTCTACATATGGCCCAAAGAGAAACTCAACTAAAGCAATTTGTAGAAAAGACTATAAAATGTATTAAAACCAGACAGGCTAGACAGAGAAGTAAAGAGAAGACACAAAAACAAAGAAGGAAGACAGAGAGAAAGGGAGGAGAAAGGACAGTGGGGGGAGAGTGGGCAGCAAAAACAAGAGCCCAACTATAGTTTATCACCACTAATGATTAGATTTCTTATGGCACTGATAGACTGAGTTCTCACCTGTGGGCTTTCAAACCTATGTTTTTCATATGTCCAAACAAATGCTCAAATTTCATAAATCTATCTAAACTGTGAGCTATGAACATTATAAGCACAACCTTAAAATCAAACATAAATAAGAGAAATTAGCTTCACTGACATAATGGAGTAACACTAATATTTATCACTTGTATAACAGCTGTTGCTAAAAAACAGTTTAGGGGCGCCTGGGTGGCTCCGTGGGTTAAAGCCTCTGCCTCCGGCTCAGGTCATGATCTCAAGCCCCACACCAGGCTCTCTGCTCAGCGGGGAGCCTGCTTCCCCCCCCTCCCTCTATCTGACTTTCTGCCTACTTGTGGTCTCTCTCTGTTAAATAAATAAATAAAATCTTAAATAAATAAATAAAATTTTAAAGATGAATAAAAAATAGTTTAATATTGCATTTTACTATTCTAAAATTTTTCACTTACAGAGAATATCTTCAGTTTTAAGTAAACATCAAAGGCTGGCCAATTTTTTTTTTTTAAAGGAAAAATCCTGATAAAAAGTACTTTTGGTTTAGTCCAAGAACACAAATTCCACATAAACGTTACTCAACATCTGGTATTTTATAGGTTTTTTAATTTACAAAATACTTACTAATGTATTATCTTACTTTGATCTACAATACTAATATTTAACATGCCTTTCCTTAATTAAGTACTGGAAACTGTTTTTATACTTCTAAAAGTAGGGCAGTTAAAATCGAACGTGATTTTTTTATTGTCAACAAAATATAAATTGGCAGAAGTCATTATTAGTGACAAATTATTGCATGAGTAACTCCAGTGACAAATTACTGAAAGTCTTAAAAATGTAAATACATTACAAGACAATGGTGGACATATGATTTCACATAAACAAAAAAATAGCTAATATGATTGTACCCAGCACCCTCTTTATAATACCATTCTTTTATGGTTGAGCATTTCAAATGTTATAAAGAGGAGTTGTTTTTAACTTGAGGGTAGCTATACTTAATTCTGTGGTGTTTTTAAACTGCATATTTACAGGAGAGAGCCTTATAATGAGGGTGGAGAGTATTAAAAGCCACACTACACACACAATAGGCCATCATGCATTTTAACCCATTATTAAACTTACCCCTCTTTTGAGGCTTCTGAAAGAAGGAATTCTGGGCTTCCCTGTTTTTATTTCATTCATACAATAATGCACGGGCTCAATGGAGAATGTGAGAAACTGGGACCCATTAGGAGTACTGGATGTGAATAAACTAGTAGGGGTTAAGGGTGGGGACTGTGGCTAATATGGAAATAAAGAAAGGAATCAATAAGCCAAATGTGCATAGTTTTTTCCTAAATGAAAATTCTATTTTTGGCAACATACTTTTCACAAAATAAATCTCAAAGTTTTCTATAAAAATAAGAGAATTAACACAGTTCTGCCAAAACTGTCATTTTAAAAAGTCAAATTTACTTTAAAAAAAAGTACCATTTCATTTGATCACTTTTTACAAGCTGACATTAAAAATATAGAGTACACAAATTATAATGTTAGAGCAATATGACCTACATAAAAAAATTCTCTTCTGGTTTCTAGAATATTAGCACTACCTAATTGGTTATACTTAACCTGTACTTGTCAGAGATAAAGGTGGCAGCTACAGGTAAAGGTACCTAAATAGGTAATGTTTATTAAAATATTAAAATTGCAACTGTTATCACAAATAGGCAAATTTCATTACATTTGTGGTTTTTCTCTCAGACTGTTTCTATTTCATCCTCATTACAACTCATTAAAAAAAAATCAGTAGTCCTTATTTTTCTAAGCTCCATCTACTTTGATTTGACTTTTTAAAAAGTCTCACCTCTCAATTTCTCACCTGGAAAATATTATTAAAAGCATGAATAATGATTGAATTAATTCTAAGTGCATTTCTAAAGATATTTATAGGTATATTATAATTTGAGTTATATTTATGCACATTCTTATGTCAAGAGCAGAAAAATGAATTACAATCATGTGTACTTTAGAAGAGCATATCAGATTAAAAGTACATATCTATTCTCAAACTAGATAGACACTGTTATAAACACTAAATTGGTAAGATTAAGCACTCATCTATTCCATTTATTCATCTGTTGAGCTAGACTTATCTAACATATACAATACATCAAAAAATGGATTCCAACAAGAAGTTAAGAGTGAGGATCTCTTAGTAAACTAGAGACTTTTTAACCTCCAATAACCACAAACATTGAGCCCTTCCCATTAAATATTTACCTGGATGATAAAAATAACTTTATTAGTATAATCTATAAAACCTAATGTGACATTTATTTTTGCTATGGTCACCCATTCATTCTAATAGAGAAACTGCAATTTTAGTGGTCTTACAGTTAGATCATAAAGACTCCTTAGAAATTCTGACTGAAACTATAAACAAGTGAAATTTCAAAAGCATATAACTCATGAGATATTAACTATTTAATATTTTTACTTATCAAGTGGTGTTCAAATGTTAAATCCAGAAATAATTTTTACTATTTAAGATACAAATCTGTTTCTAGTAAGTAAAAAGTTAACTGAATCATTCAAATAAAAATGCTTATTCTCTATTAATAGTAAGCCATTATCCAATCAACACCTACATTGATTTAAATGACACACTAAAATAAAATTATTAGCATAGAAGAATTTTATGACTTTTACCTTTGGCTTCTTTCCAAAGAGCCACAACTTGCCCTTGGTCTTTCCTACTGTGGTTTTGGCATCCATCTTCCCACTTTCTTGTTTGGATGCACTGATAGTCCCATCAGAAATGGTTCTATAAATATGCTGACTGTAATCTTCAAATGGAAAGTCTCCTGGAGGTTCAAATCCAGACTTGAAGGAGTCTACTACCATTTGAGAGTCCTACACATATGAAACATGTTTTTAAAACCATTTCATTTATCTTTAATACCATCAGCTTTCAAAACTTTACTCAAGAAAACAACAAATAAATATTTAAAGGGAAGAATTCTATAGTTATCATTAAAGGTTTAAAGTGAATAATTTGTTCCTGTGGATTAGTAATAAACCTTAAATATTTTAATCCCAATAAAAATACTAATTTATTAATCACGTTAACACTTTATAAATTTGTAATATTCATGAACGTTTTTATTTCATAACTTCAACCCACTGAAATTCATCTGAGGACAAGTTAGTTGATAAGAAAGATCTGACAGAAGGAATACAGGAAGAGGTTCTACTTGAGTAGAAATTCTAAATAGTTTCAAAGAAAAAGGCCTCTAACTGCAACAGAGAGTAAGAGACAAGTAGAAAGGCTTTCATTCATCCAAATGGCAAAGGATAAAAAAAGTATCTTAAAGACATGTTAACTTAGCAACAGAGAAAGATCTCACTAACAGTATTAAATACAAAAAGCAACTTTAAAAAAATACAAAGTTTAGTATAATTTCCCTAAAACTTTAAAACTCACATAACTACTATATATTGTCTTTGGACAAACCTACCAGGATCCCAACGTTCTACTGACACCTTAAGCTCATTATTTTCAAGCAGAATACTTTATCTCTAGGAACTCCTCCAGACTGGACCCCTAACCACTACTCTTTTGTGGTCTATTTCTGTTAATTGTGCATTTCACCTGTCATTTAGTCAAATGTTATTCATAAATCACACTTCAGTTTTGTCATTAATGCTACCCCTACCAAATGAGAAAGGAGAAGGGACTTAACTATATTTGTATTCTTGTATCCAGCTATACTGACATGTAAACGTAATCTCTGAATTCCCAATTAAAGAACCCAAAACTTCTTTTATTTTTGTTTATTTTTTGGAGAGGGGAGGGGCAAAGGAAGCATCTTCAAGCACACTCCCCACTGAGCACCAGGATGGGGAGTGGCTGAGGGAACCCCCATGGGGCTTGATCCCAGGACCCCAATCTCATGACCTGAGCCCTGAAACGAAACCAAGAGTCTGACACTTAAACAACTGACCTACCCAGGCACCCCCAAAATCCCTTTATTTTTAATTTTTAAAAGATTATTTATTTATTTGACAGAGAAAGAGAGAGAGAGAGAGAGAGAGAGAGATCACAAGTAGGTGGTGGGGGGGGGAGCAGGCTCCCTGCTGAGAAGATAGAATGATGCAGGGCTCGATCCCAGGACCCCAAGATCAATGCCTGAGCCAAAGGCAGAGGCTTAACCCACTGAGCCACCCAGGTGCCCCAAAAATCCTTTTATTTTTACAATTTAAATTAGAATTCTACGGGTTACAGAAGGATGCTAATTAACATAATACCAATTTGCTATGAAGACTAAAATATGTGGTACATATTTGGTAACCCCCAAACACTGGTTCTCTTCTCTTACTCTTTCCTCATAATCTGTTTTTGCCAACCATCCTTTCTGGTCACCCAATCTACATTTACTGAGAAATGACCAGGTACAAGAGTCTTGCTAGACCTTCATCAAGAGAGAATGTGACTGGATATACTTCCTCAAGGGGAGCAGGGCTATGCTGTTCTACTTATTAAAGCCCTCTGCCCTTTTTCCCATGGACCATTACTTCATACACTACCCTGCTTCAGGTGTTAACTCTTATATTAAAAGCAATTCCTACAATAGCTCCAGATCTGCTTCTTTCTCTTAATTTTCACTAGAGTAAGAATATAATACAGTTTGTAACCTACAGTTCACAGGTTGCATTATACTCTTAGAGTAGACTTAGTGAGGGGAGGAGAAGGATTAGAACTCTTTCCTTTCAGAACTAGAATTTTAGTTTAGAATGGTCTAAATAGTGATTAGAATATAATTTAGAATCAGGTACTCATCAATTACTTTGCCCCTTTCCTAATTCATTTTCACCATCTCCAGCTGCATCCCTAAACCAAATACACTTATTCAAATATAATCATATAGCACTTACTCTTCTTTCATCAACTGATTTTGCGGCGAGAATCATTCCTTCCAAACATTTTGAAATGATAGGAATAACTTTGCGTTCTGAGTCTGCAAATCCTCTGTAACACTCACTGAGTTTAATAGTCCTTCGTTCATCCATTTCTTGTAGTTGCTAATAATCAGAAATTTTTTTGAAAAGGGAATACTGAATTTTCTTTTCATGCTGAAGTAAACCCCACCTCCAAATTAAGGATTCTACAGTTAATAGTTACATTGTTGTTAATACTTTTTCCAGTGCTACAAACTTAAAATACTTAAAACTTGAGACCTGTTCTGTAACAAAAGAAAAAAATATATATCCAGCCTTTTAGCACATCTTAAAACCAGGTGACACTGGTTTTCAAGTATTCTAAAGGCACCCACTAACAGGCTACCAGCTCCCTACCTCTTACCACCTCCACCTTTCATTTTTCAGTCAGAGCAGCTGTGCATGTGTCCAGGGAAAGTTGCACTTGAAAAGAGAATTCTGATGCTCTCCCCACCCCCCTTTTAAGCAACTGACCTATAACATATATAAATCTGAGATTTCTAAGCCCTTTAGTTAGTTCAGACTACTTCCATAATATCTGGCTGGACTAAGGATCCAGAGTTGACTGAATACCACCGGTAAGTCTACTGCTCAGAGTGACTGTCAAAGGATTGGGGACACAAGATGAAAAACAGAAAGCCATATGGTAAAAATGGTATATACAGTGGAATTCCCACAGTTCAAAAATTCACTGGCACATGACACCAAAAATTATGCTGTGATAAGTGAAGCCAATAAATTAACGGCATTTCTGACATTTAAAATCTGCTAGTGCTACAAAGCCTTTCTTTCTCCTAGAAAGCAGCTACACTGCTCAAATCCCCAAACTCACATTGCCTTCATACCAGTTTTTCCTCTCTAATTACTTCCTGAAGCCTGTGGGTTTGACACCCACATTTTCACAAAAGGAACTGCTCCCAGCATTACAAAGTGGCAAGACTGCTCCATAGCAAGGTCCAAATAAAAGGATCAGCCCAAAACACAGAAAGTGGTTGATCTCCAAGTTATGGTCTCCCCAGAACATGAAGGCTTAGCTGGAGAGCCTAGAAAAGCACCCAGAGAGAGGACTGGCAGGCTAGATACTCTGGATTAAATGACTGGAATATGATATCCACTCTAGCCCACGACCTCTAACTATGCTCCCTTTGTACGGCTAATTTGGTTAGAAAGAAAAAGAAAATATATTTGGGCTCACAACTCTTTCCATATAAGCTCTGCTCTCCCACATTACTTTCAACACCATTTCACTTAATCCCTCTTCTCTAAATTCTTGTCTTTTGTAATAAGCAGTAACATAACTTAGCCCTCACAGAAATTCTGGGTTTTTATCTCAGGCTGTTTGGCAACTGTTTATCATCAAATGATAATGAATGGAATTTGTAAGCAAACTTATGGCCTGAATTACATTTATGATCTGGCAGCTAGGAAGACAAGCAGGCAAAAACTGGGATAGCAAATCCATTTCATAAGATTTATTTCTGCCACATGGAATAATGCCAGAGATTCAGGTATAGTGTCAAAAAGCTACATCCCAATTCTTGTCAAGCAGATTACAATGTACAATTCCAGTGAATTCTTCCCTATGTCCTCATGCTCAGTGATATGGTATTAAACTTTATCTAGAAAATGTCATTGTTTTAGTGGACTGTTTATTACACTAATAATAAATCTATAGGAAAATTTGTGATTTCAAAGTTAGGAAAAATTTACTTTGCAAATCTATAATCATAAAGGAAATTCGTATCACTAATCCTGATGACTAAAAAATATAGAAACATTCTGGCTTATTCCTGAAATTTAAGTTTCACATTTGAAGAACAGCTCTTCCAACTGTAAAACTACATTAATTTCATAAATCTAAACTTTACCTTGTAAATCTGAGGAATCACTACGTAGAAATGTTTGTGTTGTTCTCCATTAAAGTTCTGTAACTGTGCCGCATATTCATTTTTATTTTCATCAGCCATATGTGTACGCAGATTCAACTGCTGTTTGGCCTAGAGACAAATTGGTCCAAATCATTACCAACAAAAATAATGAAAAAAATCATACCTAATTTGCTTTTCTAAAAATTATACAAAAACTAGACTTTTTCTAATTATTAGTATCATTTAAAATTTAAAGAGATGCTTGCAGACCGTCTGGCCAGAGCACTATCCTTTGCAACATTCCCTTTCTCTTACTGCAAAAGAGTCCGCCCTCTTGAAATAATCTGTTCAAATGAAGTTTCTCCTTACCAAAACCAGATTTTTTTAAATTAAATAAATGACAACATTATGGCCTGACTTAAAACAGGATGCTCTTAATCAGAAGGGAAAAACAGAAATATTTTAGACAAAGTCAGTAGTGAAATATGCCTTCAAACATAATCCACTTATATCCAACTAGAACTACAGTGGAATCAAATAATGATAAAAATGTTAATTTTGGATAAAGTAATACTTGACAACGATTTCCATCTCTATAAAAAACCAGAGGTACTTTAAGGAATGTTTATTTAGAATACAGTTGTGTTCATCTC
This sequence comes from Neogale vison, assembly GCF_020171115.1. Classification (NCBI taxonomy): domain Eukaryota; kingdom Metazoa; phylum Chordata; class Mammalia; order Carnivora; family Mustelidae; genus Neogale; species Neogale vison. The sequence goes on along the minus strand of NC_058092.1, from coordinate 79,950,766 downwards.
AAGCTCTTATAAAAGTATTTTTCGAATGAGTCAGGTTAGCATCATCTATATTGATAAGAATGTTAGAATACAAACTTAACATAAAATCATTAATTCCAGATTTAATGAAAGGGAATCTAAATAAATTTCTCAACTGTTCTAAAGTAGTAAGAAAAAACTAAGCAGGAATTCAACTCAATTTTTTAGTGTTTCAAGGAATAAATCATGTTATACTACAGTATTTTGGAAATGGTAAAGCACATTGTGAATAAACTTCATTAGTTTAATTCCATTTTCTGCAAATGGAGTCTCTAAGCCTTCTAATAGCAGGTCCGTAAGTTATTCGGAATTCAGAAACAAACTGACCTATGGAAATACATGCTAGCCAAGACACCAAATTAGCCCACAAAAATGCATTTAATCCACAGGGTACTTGAAGATTACAATACTTAAGTACTACGGAAACTAAACACCAAGCCCAAAGTATTTCCACAGAAAAATACATTTGAAGTTCCAATGTGAGACCTTAAGTACACATTTCATTTATTTCTTCTCCCTTTCTCTCTGCTCCCACAAACTATGATGGAATACAGTATTCCAAATTATTCCCTACTCACAATGGTTCCATCAGGAGAAACCATTTCTGTTCTAAACTCACTAGCTGTGATTGCCAAAGCATGGGGCAAAGGTTCCAGCAAGGTATGTGGGAGTATAACACTAGAAAACTAATACCAACTGAAGCTTCCTCTGACATACAGTGGGCTTCATACTAATTGCCTTCTCTCTTTTATTTTTTAATATTGTATTAAAAATCCTTTAAATTTTTAATTGTGGTATAATACACAATACATGTAACATAAAACTGACCATCTTAGTCATTTCTAAGTGTACAGTTCAGGAGTGTTATGGTAAACTCATGCTGTATTACTGCTTTAGGAAAATCAGTAAGTAGCTTGCTCCCTCTTCACTTTTTTTTTTTTTTCAACTTTTATCAATAGTTGCTCAATTGTAACTAAGATCCCTTCTCTCCCTGGTCATTTACAATAGAATTCCTCTACTCCATAGTTCTTAAAGCAAATACTCAAGTTTTCTAAACCTCTAATAAGTAAGGGAACTGCAAACAAATGAACATGAAAAAGGAAATTATGAACATGAAAATAAATTAGGTCAAACTATTAAACATTTTATATCTGGATTTCAAAATACCTAATTGTCACTAAAGATATTTTTACAGACAAAATGAAAAAAAAGTTAAATGAGAGTCCAGTTAGAGTTCTTTAACTTGTCTACTACATAAACTATGTATTCAAGCAATGTTTAGTCAAAGGAATTTTTAAGGAACCAGTGACAACAAGAAAGGATGAATCCCATGTATTAAACAGTGCTGTTTCCAACTGTTGTGGTCCACATTTTTATCAAATAATGGTAACACATTATATGCATGACATGATGCTGGGAAGGAAATAAATATATGGATGATCAAAATCAGGACCCAAAAATCTTCACAGCAGAGCTGAGTCTAATAACTGACACAGATGTACATATGCATTTAAAATACCACAGCACAAGTTCTGAAACATGTTCTCATACCACACTACATATGAAAAAACATTGGGTTAACCATAAACTCAATGGGAGTCCATCCAAACAAGTGGTCAATATACATTCAGGCCATGATTAACATAAATTTGGTGTTCAAAACAAGGGAGGCAATCAAACTCAGGACCAGTAAGACCATACCTGTATTACATCCAATCAGAAGTAACATAATTTATGTGGGATATTAACAAATTAACAGGTATCCAAAGGAAAATAGTTAACTTGAAAAATATTTCCTACATAGAATAAAAGAAACACGATGGTTTATCTAAGGGTAGAAAATATGCTACAAATATCTAAAGAGCTATTAGGAGGAAAATGCAGATTTGATATGTTTCTGTTATCTCAAAGAAATTTTAAACAGAGTAATGAGTGGGATCAATATAAGGAAATGCTAACGTCAGCGGTGGGTGGGGTGGGGAGAACTGCCTTAAGACTGTGTATTTCCAGGGCGCCTGGGTGGCTCAGTGGGTTGAGCCGCTGCCTTCGGCTTGGGTAGTGATCTCAGGGTCCAGGGATCGAGTCCCGCGTCGGGCTCTCTGCTCAACGGGGGACCTGCTTCCCTTCCTCTCTATCTGCCTGCTTCTCTGCCTACTTGTGATCTCTGTCAAATAAATAAATAAAATCTTAAAAAAAAAAAAAAGACTGTGTATTTCCAACAAGATGGAACTTAATATCATTAGAGGTTTAAAGTCATCAAAAATCAAGGAGAAGGGGCACCTGGGTGGCTCAGTGGGTTAAGCCTCTGCCTTTGGCTCAGGTCATGATCTCAGGGTCCTGGGATCAAGCCCAGAGTGGGGCTCTCTGCTCGGCAAGGAGCCTGCTTCCCCCCCCTCTGCCTGCCTCTCTACCTGCTTGTGATCTATCAAATAAATAAATAAAATCTAAAAACAAAAACAAAAAAACCAGGCAGAAAAAATAAAAAGCCTCACAAGCTATACTAGAAGGCCTTTAAGGTAATTGTAAAATCTGGATTTTATATAATTTTATAGCTTTAAAGTAGTAAAGAAAACGGAATGCAGAAAATAAATCACTACTCCCTTCCTTACTTTTTCTTGTTCTAATCTTATAGAGAATTATAAAATCCTAAATTGAAAATATACAATGGTATATTTGTATATTTGGTATATATATTGGTATATACTCCCCAAAAATGTGGAGTAAGGTTCAAAATCCCAACACTTCAGCTCCATCACTAAGTCAAATGTTCTAAGAAAAAGAGCATATAGCAGGAGAGAAGGAAAACCTAAGCAGCGTAAGTTAAAGGGCTGATCGTACAAACAGTTAATGTTACAGAACATCTGACCCAGGTCAGTTAGTGACAAGAGAGTTCAGTTTCCCAAAATGAATGAATGAATGAATGAATGAAACAAACAAACAAACAAACACATAAACAGCTAACATCACATACCTCTGACACTTTGATCTTGTTTTGCCATGTGTCAAGTTGGGGAACCACACTACCCAACTCCCATTTGCACACCCCATCAACTTACCTTAGACTTTTTTTTTTTTTAAATTTTTATTTATATATTTGTCAGAGAGCGTGAGCACAAGCAGGGGGAGGGGCAGGCAGAGCACACAAAGGGAGAAGTAGTTTCCCTGCTGAGCAGCAAGCCCAGGGCCCAGGACCCTGGAATCGTGACCTGAGCAGAAGGCAGTCGCTTAACCAAATGAGCCACCCTGGCATCCCTTACCTTAGACTTTCTATTGTTTTGGAAGACTAGAAACTCATTCTCAATTGCAACCATTTCTTTCTTAGGCATTTAAGACATTAGAATAAAATAAAGTAACACATATTAACTACTTTCTCAGACTAACTTGTAATATGGAAGTATACAAATATTTGTATATTTTTGGTTTTGACATAATTTTTTTCTTGGGAAAACTACCAAATACAAACACTGTAACTATTTTCCATATGTAAATAATGATATTTTGATATCGAAGTCAGTTTGGATTACTTCTTACCTTTTCAACATCTGCCTTGGTTGCATTAGTATCATTATCCAATCTTTCGTAACTCTGTTGTGCCTTTTCCGCCTCTCTACATTCTCTTTCAAATTTCTTTTTACTCTGTTTAAAAAATTAAAATATCACACTGAGATACAGAATTATCTCATTAAAAAATAAAATGCTGCAACTGTACATTGTATAGAATCACATACTAAAAATAAAACTTTTCTAAATTAGGAAAGAAATGTTAGCATTATAATCAATCCATGTGACTTAAATATCAGACACAGACTGTGAAGGAAAAAAAAATCACAGGCATGACTGAGTTAATATTTATAATATACTTCATCATTTGCCAATAAGAAAAAAAATCACACGTATTTTATAATTTTTTATTATAAGCTCACCTTCAGGAGGACTTTTTTGGTTTGTTTGATGTTTTGTGTTTGGTTTTGTAGGTTTGTTTAGCTGGTTGGTTTTGGTGTTTGCTTTTCATTTTTTGTGGTGGAATGTGGAAATGTCCTCCCTCCAACGTGGCTTCAATTTGTTTCTTCAGGGTGTCCCAGGAATACCATTAGCCCAGAACCAGGCCTTTAAAATTTTCACTTAATTCAAATGACTATGACTTTGTAAAAGCTATTCACAACAGAGCTGTGCGATATGGACCATATTTCCTTTCCGGCATACTTCCTTTTTTTTACTCCTCGACTTGGTTTTTTATCTTTGCTTAGTTTTCAACATATTTTTTTCTAATTCCACCGTAGTGTGCACAGTTCTTTAAAAATCTCTCCTCAGTTAATTCAAACATATTCAGAATTCTATCCATTTTATTTTCTTAAAGATTTTACTTGTTTATTTGACAGACAGAGATCAAAGTAGACAGAGAGGCAGGCAGAGAGAGAGAGAGAGAGAGGGAGGGAAGCAGGCTCCCTGCTGAGCAGAGAGCCCGATGCAGGACTCGATCCCAGGACCCTGGGATCATGACCTGAGCCGAAGGCAGCAGCTTAACCCACTGAGCCACCCAAGCGCCCTTCATTTTATTTTCTTAATGGAATCTCTTCCAAAGGCCTTGATCTACTGAAATTTGGACTACTTAGCCAAACTAGACCTATTGCATAGCTGCTTCCTTAAAAATTCCTTCACCATCATTGCTGATTCCTTTCACCTCCCCTTTTGACAATTCCACACCTTCCCCATTCCTGGTTCCTTATTTTGCTAGAATACATTCAGCAACAGCTTCCTAAAGGATCTGTAGGAGGTAATTTTTATTATTTTCATTTTCATCATTTTCATTTCAAATTTCTCCATGGCCAAAAATACCTTTACCATCACTTTCAACTGATAAAATTTGGCTGGGTATGATGCTGTCAGAAATTGTCTTCCTTCAGCAACGTAAAAGTACTAACTAATCCACTATCTTCTGGTTTCCTGATCCCATTCTGATTCCTGATCCTCTGCATAAAACATGTTTGCTTTGTTTTCCATTCTGGAGGCTTGTAAGCATCTTCTCTCTCGTAACGGTTCTGAAATTTCAGGAAGATATGTCTTGCTCTGAGTTTACTGTGCTGAGCACCTAGAAAATCCTTTCAATCGGGAAACTCATGTCTTTCAATTCCGGGAAAATTTTCTTGAATTATTTTTGTCTGTCAATTTTCAGTGTTTTCTCTTTTATAGAATGCTTATTACCTTGAAAAGGAACCTATAGGATGAGCCCTCTACTTTTCTTGTCTTTTCAATTTCTATCATTCTGCTCTACTTTGAGAGATTTCTTCAATTTTATTTTTTTCTAATGTGTTTTTCATTTCTATTATCCTAAAGTTCTTCTTTGTGTGTGTTCCTTCTTTGACAGCATCTTATTCCTAATTCACAGATACAGTATCTTCTCTATTCCCTTTCAGAATATTAAGTGTTTCAAATGTTTTGATTGTTTTTGCTATTTTCTATTTCCTTTCACAGTTATTGTTTCTTCAAAGCTGCACCCCCATGCCAAAGTTTTAGTCTTTATTATTTACATTAGTTGTTTTCTCTAAATGTCTGAGGATCCGTCCCTCTCTGTTCTTTATTTTAAAAGCTAAATTAAAGTTTTCTACAGATGGGGCTTTTGGATTATTGTCTCTTCCTCTAGGGTAATATGGCGGTCAGTTTCCTCGGAGAAACCCTACTATTGTTAACTGTAAGTCTTCCCTCTCAAGCTAGTTAGATTCCCCAGAGGAGACTACTCAATTTCTTACCTGGAAAAACATAACCCTTGCTACTGTATTCTGAGAATCACTCAGAAGAAAGCAGAGGATGTCAACATTTTCTATGTAGCTAACAACCTCATTAGAACAAGTTAGATGTCTATTTCTTATCTTGGGGATTACAAAACTACACACGGGGCAAATCTGGGTTCCGAACCTCGTAACTACAAGGTCGAAGTCTAAATTTTTCACAAGACACCTCTCCTCCTTTGACCTTCAGACAGAGACAAATTTCTCTGCTGTCTCCTTTGACCAGTGGGCAGAGTTCTTACAGTTCATCTTTCACTAAAGGGCTAGTCCTTTGAAGGTTCAAAATTTTACACAGGTTTATCAGTTCCAACTCTCTACAACATATAGAGCTAAAACATCATCTCTGTCCCGGTATATTAAAACGTAAACCCTTATCAAGGTCCAATAAACCACCACATTCCAATACCTCTGCCTTTACTCTTCAAATGCCACTGTATCAACTCATAAACCTACTGCTCTGGCCTCTAGTTTACCCTTTTTCTAGCAGTTAGTAATAGACTTCCCTTTCTCTTAGTTCTAAGAACTTAAAATACAATAAAAAATATTTTAGATATTATATCAAAGTATTTGTAGCCAAGAGGTCTCTGAGTTAGCTCAGATTGTCATATAGCTAGAATCAGACACACCTATACAATTAACATAAATAAATGTGCTCAGAAAATTCTATAAATTCTTTAAATGTACCATTTTGATTAGTATAAAAATACCAAATGAGACATGTACAATTTATTCAAAGCACATAAATATATCTGAATGCACATAATATTCAGAATGTCACTTTGCTATTAAGATTAAATTTCCACATTAAAAATAAATTTCCACATTTACTTCTCTGAAGTAAATCACACTGTTTTCAAACTGAGTAGCTACAGGCTACTAATTTTGTTTCAATGTGAAGCTACTATATACAAAATAATTTTTGTATTAGACATCTTATTATTTGTGAAAAAAACTATTAATTTCAGTGCAACAGCCAAAAAATCACTAGTACAATATTAAAAATACTAATACAGTAATATTAAAAATTCTCCTTCCCTGAAAGATATCATTATATAATACAGGAATACACTCCAGAAAAGACTCCCCTTCCTTCCACCCTTTACATGCCAGACTAATCAGCAGCCAATTCTATTCCCCCACCACTTCTTAGAAGAGCCCACCTCCCAGGGTGAAGCCTGACAACAGCTGATACTTGCTTTACCAGCCTCCCCACAGCTGGAGCATGGTCAAGTAATCTAATCCTGTCAAAGGTACCCATTAGGAAGTCTGCTGGGGATTTTCTCAAAGTTTTCCCTCCCTAATAAAAAGGAACAGTTAAAAGAGAAATGCTCTCTTTTTCCTGCTTCCGCATGCAGCTGAGAGGATGTGGTGCCTGGCAGCTTAAGCTGGTCGTTGACCATAAGGAGACAAGCCCTGAGGAAAAAAGCCAACATAGTCAAGACATAAGAAGTGTACAGAGAAAGCAGAAGCAGCTTTAGTGATATCACTGAGCTACTGAACAACACTGGAACTGCTCCATTTCTGAGCTCTATTCTTAACAAATTTGCACGCTTTGTTACCTGAGCCACCTGACAGACCTGGAATCTTTGATACTTATATCTTGGTAATTTCTCATCATCCCTTCAAAATCTTCTTTGCAGGCTACTCTCTTCCACCCTCATCTTAAATTCCGGTGTGGCCTACTTTCATTATCCCAAGGTTAGTAACTGTTTTTTAAAATATTTTCCTCAACTTTCAATACGCATCACTTACTCAGCCTGTCTCTTCCACTTCTTCATCTCCTCTCAATTATTTCAAAAATGTTAGGAATTTCACAAATTCATTTCCTTGATTAAACAGGAAGATACAGAACTAAGAAATGAGATCCTGCACATATTTCTACATATTCCACAAAAATTGTATTTGTCTGTCTCCCTCACTAGACTACAGGTTAGACAAAAACAAGGACTATGTCACTTATGCTTTTTTCCCCACTGTTCACTTTTTTACCATGACTCAGTACACATCAACGATACCTTCAATAAACTTAAATGGAGCTGAACACACCTTTAATGGTATTGTTAATGCCTTAAGGAAATCATTCTCACATTTTTTTTTCAATGCTTCTTTCTTATGACCCCTCTAACTTATGCTTATAGTAACTGCCAACTGTTCTAAAGGCAAGTCAGCACATATTAACAGGAATAATTTGTGCCAACACAAGTTTTTAAAGGGACCAATGACTCATGAGTGTAGGAGTCTGTTATTATGTGTAAATGAAAACACACATACATCCACACTCATTAGGTGGCAGATACTAAGAATGCTAGGTAAGGTAATTTAAAATTTAATAAATGTAAACACTCCCTAAAAGTCTTGTTAAAACCAATTAGAATGAAAATGAAAACAAAAATGAAATGGACTATTAATATAAATAAGAATTCTCAATTAGCACAAGTGCCTACAATCATATATCAATGACATTTATATAGCAGAACTTTACTCTTAGAATATGTGATTTCAGAGGCCTAGGTGGCTCAGTGGGTTAAAGCCTCTGCCACGAGGTCACGTGGCAGGTCACGATCCCAGGGTCCTACGGTCCTCGGATCCTGGGATCAAGCCCCGCATCAGGTTCTCTGCTCAGCAGCGAGCCTGCTACCTCCTCTCTCTCTGCCTGCCTCTCTGCCTACTTGTGATCTCTGTCTGTTAAATAAATAAAATCCTAAAAAAAAAAAAAAAAAAAAAAAGAAGAAGAATATGTGATTTCAAGCTCTGAATTTGTGATTTTAAAAAAGAAAAAAAGGCCAAAAACACGTATATACATGAGGTTTTTTAAATCTCAAATCTAAAAGTCCTTTTCCCAAACTAAATTAGCGCAAACTAAATTAATTTAACATGGGAAAAACTCCCTTTGGCATAATTTTCAAGGAATAGTGCCATAATAAAAAAATACACAAGTAAACAAGTAAAGAGTTAGCTGCTTGCTAACCTGAGAGTTCAGAAAGAACTATGTATTTATGTATTAAGAAAGAGCCTGTGAGAGGAGGGAGGGGTAGAGGAGGAGAGGGAGAGAGAAGGAAAATCTGAAGCAGACTCTGCATTCAGCAGGGAGCCCAACACAGCTGAAACTCATGATCTGAGCCAAAACCAAGAGTCGGATGCTCAACTGATTCAGGCAGGTGCCCCCAGAAAGAATATTAGTCTTATTCTATAGAACATAATGTGGTAGAAAATTTTAAGGAAAGCAGACAACAATGTTCCTTACAGACATCTTGTTTTTCAAATGACTTCATGCCAGAATATTTAAGAGAAAGCACACTAGCAAGCACCTTTGGAAGTCTGGGGGCTTTTTGGTTTTGTTTTTGTTTTTAAAGATTTTTTATTTGAGAAAAAGAGAATGCAAGTGAGCGAGTGGGCACAGGGAGGGGCAAAGAAAGAGGGACAGAAATTCTCAAGCAGGCTCTCTGCTAAGCTGGATCCCAGGACCCCAAGACCACAACCTGAGCTGAAAATAAGACTCAGCCATTCAACCAATTCAGCCACCCAGGAGCCCCCACCCTTGGAAAGTTTTTATAATAAATAATTATTACACTTTTACAATTTTACCTATAAATACTACCAAATATTTTCTTTCCTAACATTTGATGGTCTATGACCAGGAGCCCAGTACTAGGGAGATTTACATTATTACAGAATCACTAAACTGGAAGAAACATTTCATATAATCTAGTCCACTGTCTTCATCTTTCATAGGCTAAAGAAGAAATCAAGAGAAATCAAAAGACAGAACTAGATTCTAAGTCTCTGTCAAATGGTCTTCTGAGATACATCACTATTAATACTCCCACTACCCCTACCCTCTTATCAATATTTTATAGTAACTACTGCAAAATCAAAAAGTATATTCCTCAACTATTAGAGTTATCTGAAGTTATCTGAAGATTACAGAATTGGTACAATATAAAGCCATATAGAAAAAAAAATGACAAAATGATTTCACATTCTTTGCACCAATGTCAAAGAGAATAAATACATCAAGAAATATTAAACTCAAAAGATGTGAAGCATAGGAGAATTTGGGGCTAAGCAGTCTACAAAACTATAAGCATGAAAACATTATAACCTACATTATCCATCTGTTTCCAGCACATGTCAAGGTACTGTTGAGCTTTCCGTCCCTCTTGAAGATGCTGAAGATCATAACCAAAAAACAAATAAAACAAACAAAAAATTATATTTGAATACTAAAATTCTAAAAACTCCCCAAACCTTTACTTTTCACTTTATTTTTTTGAGGTACTAATTATATAACTCTATCAATACCTAGGAAAAGACTATTAGTAAAGCAAAACTCACTAAAATGCATTTAATGAGTATTATCTGAATACTTTAAGTATATCCTATAAGACAGATATAATCTCTAGACAAAGACAGGACTTGTCTTGAATAGAGGTTGACAAATGTTTTCTATAAAGGGTCATATAAATATCTTAAGTTTTTGCAAGCCATGTGGTCTTGGTTACAAATATTCAACCTTTCTGACATAATACAAAAGCAGTCACAGGAAATACATAAGTAAATGAGTGTAGGTGTGTTTCAAGAACACTTTAATTATAGTCAATGAAATGTGAATTTCAAACAATTTTCACATGCCATGAAATATTCTTTTGACTTTCTTTTCAACTATCCAAAATATTACAAACCATTCTTAGCTCATGAGGAACTAAGAAAAAGAGCCAGTAAGCTAGATTTGGCCCATGGGCTATAGGTTACCAAATCTTGGTCTTAAACCCAAAGGATCACAAATTAGCAAGAGTATCTTAAGATAATTTTAGTTAAAAGAAACCGAAATAGCAAACCAGTTTATACTGAATGTTACTTTAAAAAGCAAAGTAATCATGTGAAAACATTTCATGTACTATGTAACTGAATGAAAACAATAATTACCATTTTTCTTTCAGTTTTCAGATCATGAGCATATCTCATTAATTCACCATAAACTCTGTGCGCCATTTCTTCTGCTACTACTTCTCGCTGTCCTGCATAGTCATTTAACTCGTTAAGGATGTTAAAAAAGGCTATACACGAGGTAAACCTGACAAAAACATATTAAAAAATGGTGAAATTTAAGTATTTTTTCTTTAAAAATGTTTTCCATGAGGTATGGATTGAGCCTGACACTTGACAAATTTTAACATACTCAACCTAACTCTCTGCAAGTAGCTCCAAATTAACTCTATATGAAAAGAATACTACATTTAGCTCAAGTTGTATGTTTGTATATCTTCAAGTAGTCTTAATTTATAAATAAAGGGATATATGGGGTCAAAAAATAGTAAGAATACTACCTGCAGGCTCTTTTGGCATACTGGAATCTCTTAAGTAGTCAATTGACTGGCCTGAGCTGGGGAATGAGCTGGGATTCCTAGGACTGGCAGCTGAACCTGTTGCAGAGATGATGTGCTTGCTCTCGAGGACAGAACCTGCCAATCATACCACTCAAATGCATCTCGATGGCTGATCTACAGAACAATTTTGCTATCAGCTCTGGACACAGCTGCTTGTATGCCTGCCCACATCCTGAATGGAAGTAAAGTGCCATTATGGTTGGCACCAAAGAGGGGTAGGAAGGGGCAATAAGGGTAAAAAAATGTGTGTGGAGGGAAGGAGAGAAACAAAGAGAATTGCTGTATTAACATGTACGGATCTATTCTAAATACACTGCCTGAACACTCTTTCAGCTGAAGGCAAGTAACTCAGATAATACTCCATTAACACTAAACTTAAGAACCCTAACAACTAACAATAACACACAAAGTTGTTTTAAGTCTAGTCTCTTTGTTTCTGTATTTTACAACCATCCACATATCCCTGTTTAAGACTACCATAAAGCTCATTAGCAATTCCTAAACTTTTATTAAGAGTTCCAAGGTTACTCTGAAAACCTTATTCCTTTTTGCTATCCCTTTAAACTAACCAGCTCAACTGTTTTAATACCTGTAAGAGTAAAAGCAAGAATCTGACAAACTAACAACTGCAAAATGAAGTATGCGGAAAATACCCTTTTCTTTTGAAGACTAAATCACTCAAGTACAGTCCCAGTCCACATTTTACTTGGAAACCTATACTTTCAACTATTTCAGAAAACTGAGCCCAATGAAATATTCTTTCTTATTAGAATAAATACTTTCTTATTTAAGAACATGTGATTTTTAAAATTACAACTTTTAAAAATCATTATAAAGGGCTACCAGCATATTTATTTTACTAAATAACAAAAATATAAGTTTTTTAATTTTAATATGCAATAATAAAGAGGTATATAATTTACCTTGGTTCTTCATCTTTGGAGGAACGTTTGGGACAGTACTTCTTAACCAGATTTCTACAGGAAGAAAAAAAGTTTTTTAATGTATAAAAAATACTACTGTTGACCATAAGAGACTTTTAATCTCACAAAACAAACTGAAGGTTGCTAGGGGTAGGGAGGTAAGGAGAGGGTAGTTGGGTTATGGACACCGGGGAGGGTACATGCTATGGTGAGTGCTGTGAAGTATGTAAGCCTGGCGATTTGCAGACCTGTACCCCTGGGGCTAATAATACATTATATGTTAAAAAAAAATACTATTGTTGAAACTGAAATATTCTAAAAATTGATAATTTCATGATATCAAGAATTTAATGACATAAAACAAGACAGCAACATAATCCTCTACTACCATTAACATCAAATGATCCCTATACTTTTTTCTTGAAATACTGATACCTATAAAAAAAATGTTATTTCTGTGTTTGTGTGACTGTAATCATAATAATTTGGATGATTACGCTGTCAAATAATAGAGGTGAGAATAAGCAAAGTACAAAGAATAGAAGAAACAAATTTCAGTCTACTAAACTGAGCCAGAGCAAAAAGACAAGTATTTCAAAGAAATACCATCCCTATTTTGTTTTGCAAACCAGGAATTTTAGTATGAACTAAGAGTAACAGGCGAACAGATGTGACTCACAGGATAAAAGAACAACATCCTCCATAACTCTGCTTTTATGATCCTTAACATTCTCTTTTTTAAGCAAATTAATTATATTTATACTTGTTTAACTTTCTTTGCCTGCATCCATGTTCATTCTACACAGTCTCAGCCTAAAATGCTACCTTATCTTACCTTTGCAAACTCAGAGGAGACTAGAACATATACTGTGAAGTCAGAATGGACTACTTGGGTTTGAATCCTAACTGTTTTGTGTGGCCATCTATGTGTCCTTAGGTAATTTACTTGCCTGGTTTCCTATCAATGGCGATAACAGTACCTAAACACTATGGTGTTATGAAAATTAAAGCGGGTAACATTTGTAAAGCATTTACCAGTGCTTTGTACAATTCTCAAAATATGGTCAATGGACAGTAAAGGTACAGACTCTTTGTTATCAAGCCACAAAAAGCTAAGTACAGAACTTGAGAATAATTTTGTCTGTTGAATCTAATAATAAAAAAACTGGTGCCTATTTTTATGTCTCCTTTTATATCATTTTCCTAGTACTAAATTTTTACTGTATTTTACAAAAGCATTAATATACAATGAACTGGAAACTTAAAAAGAAACTAATCCATCAACACAAATAATGAGATACACTGCTTTAATCTGTAGGCATTTAAAAAATAAATGGCCCTATGGTCTTTCAAACAAATACTTCAAAAGAATCATTGTCTTAATTATTATCAAATCATCATTGATTCATTCCACTTAATTCAGCTTATCCATTCTATAATTATCTACTATATGCTAGGCACTGTGCAAGCTACTGGGAACTTAAGAAATGAGAGAGTACCCATGCTCAAGATATTTATACTCTATTGAAAGAAGATAAATATATACCAATAATTACAATATACAGCATAATAAATGCTATGATAAAAGTAACAAAGGGTGCTATGATAGACAAGAGAAAGTCTTAACACCCTGAACAATGGGGGAAAGAACAGGCAAGACATTGAGAAGGGTTAATACTTACCGAATTAATAAAAAAACTCACAATCAGGGCACCTGGGTAGTTCAGTCAGTTAGGCATCCTACTCTTGCTTTCAGCTCAGGCCATGATCTCACAATCCTGGGATCAGACCTGGCATTGGATTCCACACTCAGTGGGGAGTCTGCTGGAGGTTTTATTCCTTGGTCCCTCTCCCTCTCTTACTAACACTCTCTCTCTCTTTCTCTCAAATAAATAAATAAATCCTTTAAAAATAAATAAATAAATAAAAATAAAAGAATGGATTAAGTGACCTTTGGGCAACATCAAGCATACCAACATTTGCATTTTGGGGGTACCAGATGTTAAAGAGAAAGAGAGGGAAAAAATTTATCTGAAGAACAGCTGAAAATTCCCTAACCTGAGGAATAAAACAGATATCCAGGTCAAGGAAGGAAAGAAAGCTCCAAAGGAGATAAACTTGAAGAGGTCTACCCTAAAGCACATAATAATTAAAATGTCAAAAATTAAAGACAGAATCTTAAAGCAGCAAGACAAAAAAGTAAATATTATGTAGAAGGAAACAACCATCTAAGTCTACAGTTTCGACTATTCAGTAGAAACTCTGCAGCCCACAGCATGACATATTCAACGTGCCAAAACAGAAAAACAACAACAATAACCAAAAAAAAACAACAACAAAAAAAAAACCCTATAACCAAGAATACTCTACTCAGTAAGGTTATCACTCAGAATTCAGAATTCATTCAGGAGAGAGTTTCCCAGGCAAACAAAGTTAAAGGACTCCATCACTACTAAACCTACTTTACAAGTAGTGTTTAAGGGACTTCTTGGAGCAGAAAAGGCCACAACTAGAAAAAATTATGAAAGAAAAAATTTCACTAGTAAAAGCAAATATATGGTAAAAATGGTAGATCACTCATAAAAGTAGTATGATGGTTAAAAAACAAAAGTAGTAAAATCAATTTTATCTACAATAATGAGTTAAAGGATACACAAAACAAAAAGATGTAAAATATATATGTTAAATGCGTAAACAAAGGGAGGGGAAGAATGTAGTGCTTTTAGTAACTTAAGTGACCATAGCACGTTATACATAGCATGTTATACATGAACCTCATTGTAACCACAAACCAAAACCTAGTAACACATATACAAAAAATAAAAAGAATCCAGGAAAACACTAAAAAAGGTCATCAAATCACAAAGGAAAAAAGCAAGAAAAAAAAAAAAAGAACCAAGAACTGCAAAAACAACCAGAAAACTATTAACAAAACAGCAATCAGGATATACGTATCAGTAATTATCTTAAATGTAAATAAACTAAATGCTCCAATCAAAAGACAGAAGGTGACTGAATAGATTAAAAAAAAAACCCAAAAAAACAAAAACAAGACCTATCTATATGCTGTCTACAAGAGGCTGATTTCCCACCTAAAGATACATACAGACTGGAAGTAAAGAGATGGAAAAAGATATTCCAGGAAAATGGAAACAAGGAAAGCTGAGGTAGCAATACTTGTATCAGATACCCCCGCCTGGGTGGCTCAGTGGGTTAAGCCGCTGCCTTCAGCTCGGGTCATGATTGCGGGGTCCTGGGATCGAGCCCTGCATCAGGCTCTCTGCTCAGCCAGGAGCCTGCTTCCTTCTCTCTCTCTCTGCCTGCCTCTCTGCCTGCTTGTGATCTCTCTCTGTCAAATAAATAAATAAAATCTTTAAAAAACAAAAAACAGGCTTTAAAACAAAGATTTTAACAAGAGACAAATATGCCCCTTACATAATGATAAAGAGATTAATCCAACAAGAGAATACAATAACTATAAATATCTATGCACCCAACACAGAAGTACTTAAATATATAAGTCAAACATTAATAGACATAAAAGGAGAAATTGACAGTAATACGGTAAATAGTAAGGGACGTTAGCACTACACTTACATCAATGGATACATCGTGTATACACAAAATTTCCAAGGAAATATTGGCTTTGAACAACACATCAGAGCAGATGCACTTAAGAGATACACACAGCATTCCACCCAAAAAGAACAGAATACATTCTTTTCAAGTATACATGGAACATTCTCCAGGAGATATCACATTTAGGCTACACAAGTCTCAATAAATTTAAAAACACTGATATCGTATCAAGCATCTTTTCTGACCACAACAGTATGAAACTGAAAAATCAATCACAAGGAAAAAACTGGAAAAAACAAAAACACCTGGAGGCTAAACAATATGCAACTAAGTAACCAATAAGTAAACAAAGAAATCAAAGAAAATAATAAAATACTTTGAGACAAATGAAAATGTAAACTTGGCACTGAAAACCCCTGAGACACAGCAAAGGCAGTTCTTTTTTTTTTTTTTTTTTTTTTTAAAGATTTTATTTATTTATTTGAGAGAGAGACAGGGAGAGAGAGCATGAATGAGGAGAAGGGCAGAGAGAGAAGCAGACTCCCCGTGGAGCTGGGAGCCCGATGCGGGACTCGATCCCGGAACTCCGAGATCATGACCTGAGCCGAAGGCAGTCGTCCAACCAACTGAGCCACCCAGGCGTCCCGTAAAGGCAGTTCTTTAAGAGGAAAGTTTATAGTGATAAAAGAAAAATCTCAAACAATCTAACCTCACATCTAAAAGAGCCAGAAAAGAACAAAACCCAAAGTTAAAAGAAGGAAGGAAATAATAAAGATCACAGCAGAAATAAATGAAATAGAGATTTAAAAAAAATAGAAAATATCAAAACTAATAGCTGGTTCTTCAAAAAATAAACAATTAATAAACCTTTAGTCAGACTCATCAAGAAAAAGAGAGAAGGGGGCGCCTGGGTGGCTCAGTGGGTTAAAGCCTCTGCCTTTGGTTCAGGTCGTGATCCCAGGGTCCTGGGATCGAGCTCCACGTTGGACTCTCTGCTCCGCAGGGAGCCTGCTTTCTCCTCTTTCTTTCTCTGCCTGCCTCTCTGCCTACTTGTGATCTCTGTCAAATAAATAAATAAAGTCTTTAAAAAAAAAAAAAAAAGGAAAGGAAAAAAGAGAGGACTCAAAATCAGAAATGAAAGAGGAGGGAAATTACAACCAACACCACAGAAATAAAATGGATTATGAGGCTACTATGAAAAAGTATACACCAACAAACTGGACAATGTAGAAGTAAGGACAAGTTCCCAGAAAAAAGCAATATTTCAAGAATGAATCAGGAAGAAAAAGAATTTGAACACATTAATAACTAGTAATTTGACTCAGAAACAACGAAAAAAACTCGTAACAAAAAAAGTGTATGTATGAGCAAATGGCTTCACACGTGAATTTTACCAAACATTTAAAAAAGAATTAATATCCATCCTTCTCAAACTATTCCAAAAAATTAGAGAAAAAAAAATTAAAGGCTTCCAAATTCATTCTACGTAACCAGCATTATCCTGATACCAAAACCAAAGACACTACAAAAAAAAAAGAAAATTAGAGGTCAATATCCTCGATGAACATAATGCAAAATCCTCAATAAGGTATTAGTCAACTACATTCAACAATAAATTTTCAAAAATTATTCAACACAATTAAGTGGGATTTATAGCAGCGATGCAAGAATGGCTCATATTCATAAGTCAATCAGACTGATATATCACATTAACACAACAAAGGATAAAAATTATATGATAATCTCAAGAGATGTAGGAAAAGAATTCAACATCCATTCAGGATAAAATTGCTCAACAAAGTAGAGATATAGGGAACATTACTCAACATAACAAAGCCCATACATGATAAGCCCATAGCTAACATCATACTCAATGGTGAAAAGCAGCTTCTCCTCTAAGATCAGGCACAAGACGAGGATGATCACTTTTGTCACTTTTATTCAACATAATACTAGAAGTTCTAGCCAGAGTAATTGGACAAGAAACAGAAATAAAAAGCATCCATATTTGTAAGGAATAAGTAAAACTGTCACTATTGACAGATGACACAAAACCATACCCTAAAGAGCCTACCAAAAACTGTAAATGAGCTAAAAATTAATGAATTCAGTAAAGTTGCAGGATACAAAATTAGTATACTGTTGTTTCTATAAACTAATAACAAAGTAGCAGGAAGAGAAATTAACCCTATTTATAACTGCATCAAAACGAGTAAAATACCTAGTAATAAAGTTAATCAAAGAGGTTAAAGATCTATATTCTGAAAATTATAAAAAGATGATTAATGGAATTAAAGATAACACAAATAAATGGAAAGATATTTCATGCTTATGGATTGAAAAAACTAATACTGTTAAAATGACCATATTACCCAAAGAAATCTACATATTCAATGAAATCCCTATCAAAATACCAGTTTTTCCCAGAACTAAACAATCCTAAAATTTGTATGGGACCAAAGAAGACCCTGAATAACCAAAGCAAACCTGAAAAACAAAGCTGGAGGTATCACAACCCCAGATTTCAAGATATACCATAAAGCTATAGTGCTCAAAACACTATGGTACTGTTAGATACCATAGATCCTTAGATACATGGATTAAGACAACAGAAAGAGAGCCCAGAAATAAACCTATGTTTATATGGTCAATTAATCCTTGACAGAGAAGGCAAGAATATACAATGCAGAAAAGCCAGTCTCTTCAATAAACACTATTAGAAAAAAAAAAAAAAAAAACACTATTAGGAAAAATGGACAGCTATGTGCAAAAGAATGAAAGCGAACAACTTATTTGCACCATACACAAAAATAAATTTAAGATGAATTAAAGAAGGGTGCCTGGGTGGCTCAGTGGGTTAAAGCCTCTGCCTTGGGCTCAGGTCAGGATCCCAGGATCCTGGGATTGAGCCCCACACTGGGTTCTCTGCTCAGCCCCCTGCCTGCCTCTCTGCCTACTTGTGATCTCTGTCAAATAAATAAATAGAATCTTAAAAAAAAAAAAAAAAGATTAATGATCTGAAACCATAAAACTCCTAAAAGAAAAAAAAAAACAACTCCTAAAAGAAAACATTGGAACATGTTTTTTTGAACATTGGTCTTAGCACTTCATTTTTGGGCCTGTCTTCTCAGGCAAAGGCAACAAGAACAACCATCAACAAAATGAAAAGGCAACATACTAAATGGAAGAAATGTACAAATGATATCTCCAATAGAGGTTCATATCTAAAATATATAAAGAACTCATACAACTCAACACCAAAAAACCACCAAACAATCTGATTAAAAATGGGCAGAGCATCTAAACGGACATTTTTCCAAAGAAGACACAGATGGCCAACAAACACATGAAAAGATGATCAACATCACTAATCATCAAGGAAATGAAAATCAAAACACCGACAAATCACCTCGTACCTGTCAGAATGGCTAGTACCAAAAAGACAAGAAACAAGTGTTAAGGGGCACCTGGGTGGCTCAGAGGGTTAAAGCCTCTGCCTTCGGCTCAGGTCATGATCCCAGGGTCCTGGGACTGAGCCCCGCATCAGGATCTCTGCTCAGCAGGGAGCCTGCTTCTCTCTCTCTCTCTCTCTGCCTGCCTCTCTGCCTATTTGTGATCTCTGTCCAATAATAAATAAAATCTTAAAATAAAAAAAAAAGAAAGAAACAAGTGTTAAACTGAGGGCTGCTGGAGTGGAGGGGGGGTGGGAGGGATGGGATGGCTTGGTGACAGACACTGGGGAGGGTATGTGCTTTGGTGAGCGCTGTGAATTGTGTAGACTGATAAATCACAGACCTGTACTCCTGAAACAAATAATACATTATATGTTTAAAAGAAAAAGAAAGAAAGAAAATGGAAAAGAAACAAGTGTTGGTGAGGACATGAAGAAAAGGGCACACATGTGCCCTGCTGGTGCAGCCACTGTGGAAAATAGTGTGGATGGTCCTCCAAATTTTACAAAATAGAAATATCAGATGATCCAGTAATTCCACTTCTGGATATTTACCCAAAGAAAATGAAAATACTAATTCAAGAATATGTATGCACACCCACATTTATTGCAGAATTATTTATAATAGTCAAGATATGGAAGCAACCTACCTAAGTGCCAATCGATATACAAATGTATAAAGAAGATGTGGACCGCGCGTGCGAGCGCGCGCACGCGCACACACACACACTCACACAGGAATATTACTCAGCCATAAAAAAGCATCAAACCTTGCTGTTTGTGACAACATGGTTGGACCTAAAGAATATTATGCTACATGAAATAAGTAAGACAAAGACAAATGCCATATGACTTTGCTTATGTGTGAAATCTTAAGAAAGAACAGAAAGGGGGCGCCTGGGTGGCTCAGTGGGTTAAAGCCTCTGCCTTCGGCTCAGGTCATGATCTCAGGGTCCTGGGATCCAGCCCCACATCCGGCTCTATGCTTGGCGGGGAGCCTGCTTCCCTCTCTCCTTCTCTCTGCCTGCCTCTCTGCCTACCAGTGATCTCTGTCTCTCTAATAAATAAATGAAATCTTTAAAAAAAAATTATGCATGCACGGTTCAGTTTTTATAGGTAAGCAATAAAAGTTCAGAGATCTCTAGCCTAGAGAAACCAAATATATAAAACACATTTACATAACATAATATAGTAAGAACAACAGAAGATTCTATGGAGGGGCTTCCCCAAAAGATAAAGTCTGAAATTTCTTACTTCCTGACATACCCTGAGAAGAGATGAACAAGAAAGAACTAGACAACCAGAAAGCCCTGGGAGGAGCCTAAATAGAGAAGATCTAATAAGCATAGGCACGGAAGAGAAAAATTACAGCATTTATGAAGATCTATAAATCGGTTCATGTTGCTGAACACCAACCGTGAATCAAACAATGGTAATCAGTCAGGCTGGAAAGGTATATGGGAGGCAGCAGAGGCCCTTCTATGCCATATTACGGAAGTCTAACTAAATACCCTTTACCTGTGGTTCTTACTCATGATTATCTGAAACACCACCAAAAATCATTTTTGTGGATGAATTACTTTATTAATTCAAACATGAGCAAATCTATGTGCTACACATTAATTACTTCTGGTGCTAGATCAACAGAAAAAGATAAAAAACTCAGTTAATTAGAACAGGCAAATACACAAAGAGAGAAATAGATTAGTGGTTGCCAGGGCTTGAGGGAGGGGTAAATGGGGAATGACTGCAGATAGGTACAAGGGTTTCTTTTTTACAATGATAAAAATGTTCTAAAATTAAATAATAGTGATGGTTTGAAAACTCTGTGAGTACACTAAAAGCGACTGAATTGTGTACTTTAAAGGGTAAATTTTATGGAATGTAAATGGTATGTCAATAAAGCTATTATAGGAGAAGGACTGGCTACAAGATAGCAGTCCATCTGCCACAGGTACATCAAAACAAGTCTAAAATGGAATTTATCTTCTTTATAAACCTTATTCTTTTCTTACATTAATAGTACTACCACCAACGTCGACATTTCAGCCAAAAATCTAGCAATCACCCTACATATCAAGTCTCTCCCACCTTAAGGTGTTCAAGTCCTAGAGATTCTAGTTCCTAACTTTTTAATTCTTTTTATAATAAAAAGGAAAAAATTACTCCAGAAGAAGTCCCTTTTTCACACTTTGCTACAGTTTTGGAAACAGATATGTGACGATAGGATGACTGAAGCTATTACATCTTGTAATCAAGATCAAGAAATTCACAATGCCACTGATTATCACTAAGCTCTAGAATCCCTTCCCAAACTTAGTGTTATGTGGGAAGACTCTTACTTGAAAAGGAATGCTTCTTAACTAACACTACAGAAGAGCTGAATAAAAATGTGCAACAGAGAAATGTAGTAAAAACTGGAACACTGAAGAAACTTCTGGGATCCAGATACATATGTGAGAGTTAATACATTAGAGGGTAATAACAAAAACAAGAACTACCATTTGTCATCTATATATTATTCACCAATCTCTATGCTAAGTATTCCATAATCTTATACTTAGAGCAAACCTACAGGCAGGTATTATTAGCCCTATTCTATATGACTCAGACATGGTCAGATAGCTAATATAGGACAACATGAGGGGTGCCTGGGTGGCTCAGTCAGTACACAGTCCAATTCTTGATCTGGCTCAGATCATGATCTCAGAATTGTGAGATCAGCCCTGGGTCAGCTCCATGCTGAGCATGGAGCTTGATTAAGATTTTCTCCCTCTCCTGGGGTGCCTGGGTGGCTCAGTGGGTTAAGCCGCTGCCTTCGGCTCAGGTCATGATCTCAGGGTCCTGGGATCGAGTCCCGCATCGGGCTCTGTGCTCAGCGGGGAGCCTGCTTCCTCCCTCTCTCTCTCTCTCTCTGCCTGCTTGTGATCTCTCTCTGTCGAATAAATAAATAAATAATCTTAAAAAAAAAAAAAAAAGATTTTCTCCCTCTCCCTTTGCCCCGTTCCCTCCCTTTAAAAAAAAAAAAAAAAGAAAAGGCGGGGGACACTCCAAACCCCACATCAAATCTGTTTCAACACCTAAGATAGTTAAAACAGTAATGAATGAAAATGGGTCCACCCAAAATGTACAAAATGAGATGGTAGCTAAAAATAATTTAGAAATATACATTTAAGAGGGAAGGATAAACTGCTCAACAAGAGGGGGGCGCCTGGGTGGCGCAGTGGGTTAAAGCCTCTGCCTTCGGCTCAGGTCATGATCTCCGGGTGCTGAGATGGAGCCCCGCATCAGGCTCTCTGCTCAGCGGGGAGCCTGCTTCTCTCTCTCTCTCTCTCTCTCTCTTTCTGCCTGCCTCTCTGCCTACTTGTGATCTCTGTTAAATAAATAAATAAAATCTTAAAAAAAAAAAAACAAAAAAAAAACCCCTGCTCAACAAGAGGGATAAGGATGAGCAGTTGGGCAGATCAGATGTAAACAAATTATGGCTCACCCAGCGGTTTTTAGAGATAAAACTTAACTGAAACACACCACACTCATTCAACTATGTATTGTCTGTGACTGCTTTTGCACTACAACAGCAGCAAAACTGAATGGTTGTAACATATAGCACAGAAAGCCAAAATTATTATCTGGCACTTTATAAAAAAAAAAGTTTTTCAACTCTTAAGAGACATCACTCAGAAAACCCAAGAAAACATACCACTGAAGATGATTTTTTTCTTTTAAGTTCTAAGAAGAAATAGTCAATTCATCAAAGAGATGTAAAAACACTGGTACCAAAAATGTCAATGGAATTTAGCAATTACAAGGTAACTAACTTATGCGCACCCTGCTTATGATAACTACAGTCTCCAACCTATAAACGTGTTGTAATCTAAAAATTATAAAGTCAGTCATTCCCCCCCCAAAAAAAGAAAGAAAGATTGTGATTTTTCAACCATAAATCCATGAATTACTTTAAACGAAAACAGGCCAAACTTGGGCAAAGAATATTTCAAAGAGCAAGGAGTTTCAAACTCTGAACCTGTTTTTACATATCAACATTTTAAGCACTGTTTAGAATCCAAGGCTATGTGGACATCAGTTGTTTTGCATCACTCACTAGCTTTTTTTTAACAGCTTATGGCAGGCACATTTCTGCTCATCAAAAAAAACATGTTATTTTGTACATTTCCCAGTCCCCTTGCAGATAGGCAGGACCACATGGCTAACCCTGTATAGTGGGCTGTAAGTTCTGTGTAACTGCCAGACTAAAGCACTGAGAGCTCATGCATAACCCTATGGACTCTCCCATTCCCTGCTGAAACAACTGTGGAAGCTTCAGGCTGAGATGGAAAATGGAAATAGTCTAGATTTCTGAGTTACCACATGGGCTTCCCTAGAGAGTTATAGCTGACACTGCATAAGCAAGTAAGCTTTTGTTGTGTAAAACTCCTGGGATTTGGGATTTCTTATTCCAGTACTGGCTAAGCAGATCCAAAACTAGAGCTCTCCCAATGTCATGTCTATGTAGTTACAGTGCAGCTGGCCACATGCTATGGTCCAGAAATGTTTATTTGATCTGGCCCCATTATTCCAAGCTAACAAAACTCAATCTTAAAATTTCTGTTGTACTTCTTGGGAAGACAGGTTCTCTTCCTGCTGAAGCTAACCTGAGAAGACATAATCTTAGATCCACCATGTGGAAACAGACTGCTTGGGAATTAAACCAACAGAGAGGAAAGCAAAACAAGGAAAAAAGAATTCTTAACACTTTTCCTGAGTACCCAGATCCCTGACCTTTTCAGTCACATTAAACCAATCAATGCCTTCGCTTACTTAATCCAATCTGGGTTGGGTTTTTGACTCTTAGAATTATAACTACCAGAGGTTAACCACAGAAGTCATAACACAGCTTAAACATAACATAAAAACTATTAAACTCTAGCCTCAGGGAGGAAAAGCACATATATACAAGAGGGAAGAGGAAGAAGAAAATAATATTACTTTTACCTTTTTGTGCATGCAGGGTTAGTCCTAAGCATTTTTTTTTTTAAATCACTCTTGCCACTCTTAATTTAAAAGTCACCCATCTATAGGCAAATCTTCCCAAACCCCTAGTATCCAGAGGCCACAGAAACCATATACAGGCCACTTGACTCCATCCAAGGCAACCCTGACTAGAAAAACTAAAGTGTAGTCCAAAATGTTTTGCTTATATTCCACCAAATCAAAACTTTTATTCCTAAGAAAACATATGTTTTGGAAGAAGTCACAACAAATTATTCAGGAAGAAGGACTGGGAAGGGACTTATATTTAAATATGTTATAATAATCATATATTATTTTTGTAACTTTTTTAAAAAAATTAGTGATAAGGATATACAAAAAGAATGTATCCCCTCAAAGCAGCTGCTCATCTTTGGACCCTCTAAGAAAACAGTCTAAAGTGAGCAAAGATTCATAACAAGTGTGAATGGCTAATAGCTCCCATAAATCCCTGCATTGCATTTTCAACATAATATGCTTATTAGGTCAAAAAAATCTCAGAGTAGCTTGTCTTAAACATGTAAGTGCAAAGCATTCAGGTTACTCCTAAACTAAAGATCTGCTAGGCAATTCATCATTCTCAAGAAACCTGCCCTTACTGTCAGTTCCCCTAGATTATTCTTTTTCAGAACTTCCTCCTTTCTAACATGTCCAGAGATTCTCCAAGGAACCAATTATGATAGCAGTGTATATGTAAGCAGTTTATATGCTTTTGAGTAGGGTGCTATAAATTAGGAGTTAATTAAAACACAAAGTTTTGTGCATATCCAATATATATCAGAGAAATTAAAATAAATGTTACAGGTCAACCCTCCCAGGTCCCTTCCCTCTTCAGGAGCTTTGAGCTTATACTCAATAAACCTTGCTTTCCTGCCCCCCCCCCCAAATAAAATAAAATAAAAGTCATAGACACACTGGTACATTGTTTTGATATATGTCTGTTTTCTAACTACCTTAGGATCATGTACTCTGGATACAGAGGAATTAACATTGTTCATTGTTCCTTCAGTAGTCCGAGAAAGCCTCTAAATTTAATGAGCATCTCCAAAAATCACAGTATTCCATATATATATATATATATATATATATATATATATATATATATATATGGAATTAATCCAAATTTAAATTGCTGATTTTAATCTTTTTTATCCATTCTAGTTTGTCGTGTGTTTATTTATTTTTTTGGTTTTAGGGAAAATTATAAAATATCTCAAATAATTTCTCAAAACTTTAATTCACTTTATTAAAACCACGTATTACAGTTAAATGATGTAGTATAGGGTATCTCAGAGATTTTTAAAGGCTAAAAATCACGTCTATACACTTTCAATCAATTTCAACATGAGAGAAGCTGAGTTCTAATGCCTATTTAACAGGCGATCGATATCATATTTATAACATGGGCTACAAATCATACTATTTCTCCTGGCAGAATGGTAGTATTAGAGACCTGAGACTGATCAGCATCCTTCTTCTTAACTGCCCCTTCCCCACATCTGTTAACATCCTTAGGAGTTGCCAGATTAATACAAGTGGCCCTATTTGTGGATCTAAATTTAAGTGATCCAGAGACAGAAAACCAAATCTCACTGGGAGAAAGAGTTTTCTTCCTGGATTTTTTACGTCTTGGGATTGTTATGCCCGTGTTTTCGCGTCTGAGAGACCACCAAGGAGCCAAGCACCGATGCAATCACATGAGGGTTTATTCAGTAAGCTTAAGCTTAGGCCCAAGTATACCCAACACAGTGGAGTAGGGACTTGGACCCTGAGGTGACATGGTTAAGCTTGGGCCCAAGAATACCCGAGGCAGCAGAGTAGGGACTTGGACCCGGAACCAGATTACAGTCAGGGTTTTTAAAAGGCAGAGTAGGGGTAGACTCAGCGGTGGAGGAGGACAAAAGGGGGTTATGGATGATTTAAGTCTCTAAGGAATTTTGGAAGCAAGGTCTCCAGGACCTTGAGGGGCTAGCTATTGTCTGGGGAAAAGGTTACTCATTACCAGTAATAAAAATCTTCTGTGAGACCTTTTAGATGTACATCAGTGGGTCATATGCTTGGGAATGATTGGTGACACTATCTTGGAGGTTTAGAGATAAAGTTTCACATTTCTCCCATCAAGTGTCCTTGTTAGTGAGATTTAGGTTAAGAAGAAATTTAACTTTATTTACATTTCCTTCTGCCTCAGCCTCCTTCAGTTTTATGGTGGGGAGGGCAGACATTAGGGCTTAAGGAACTGAGTTATTTGTCTCTTGAAATTGGGCTATTGAGAAGATAGCTTCTTTGTTGTGAATCACTAGGACATTTGTAAACCGAGGGAGACTCCTGTCTTGAAGGATTGTGATCTCTGCAAGTTAACTATTTGTTTTTCTTTTAGGGCAGCCAGGGGTGGCTGAGGAATGTCACACATACTACCAAGGGGAGGGGAGCGGGTGGAGAGGGGGTGCAAGGTGCCAGCTTTTGTTTTGCCAAAGATGGCTGTACTTATGTCAGGGCTAGACTCAAGGTGGGTACAGCCTTGTTTTTCTTGGCCTCCACAGGGACCTGATACAGCTTTGAGGCCAGTAAGAGTTTAGTTAGTATCTAGGACATAAAACTTAACCTGTTGGTGACTGCATTTCCTACTTTACAGAGAAATCCAGTCTGCACCCAAAGAACAGAAGGCAACCCACCAACAGATGCATTCCCCAACCCAAAAAAATTTTATTTATTTAGAAAAGAAAAAACAATGGGCTCTGGATGTGTTCCAGTATGACTCTTTTTTCCCGTGACCTAGCCAGGCCTTCAATTAAAAAGTAAAATAAAAGATATCAACAAATAAATCAACAAATTTCTTTTGTTAATAAATTTCTCATTATACTTATCATTCAAACTGGGTTTTCTATAACTTACAGCCACGAATCTTTTCTCATATAGTGTAAAATTAAACAGAAAAGATACCATGTACAGAAGAATAAAGTTGTATAACCCTACCTTCCACCACATACAAAAACTAACTCAAAGTAGATCAAAGACCTAAACATAAAGAGGTAACACTACAAAACTCTTAAGATAGGAGGAAAGTTTCATGACACTGGATTTGGCAATAATTTCTTGGATATGACACCCAAAGCACATGCAATGAAAGAAAAAGTGAAGGAGACATCAAAATGTAAAACTTGTGCATCCAAGGTTACAATCAACGAATGAAGAGATAATGAACCAATAGAAATGGGACAAAGAATGTACAACCCATGTATCTGGTAAGGAGTTAAAATCTAGAAAATATATTCAAACACCTAAAATTTGGTCACAATAAAACCGAGAAATTTGATTTAAAAATTGGACAAAGAACTTAAGTTTCTTCAAAGATACAAAAATGGGCCTCAAAAATATGAAAACATACTCAGTATCACTAATCATTACAGAAATGCAACTCAGAATCACAATGAGATCTCTTACAACCATTAAGAGGGCTGTTATCAAAAACAAACAAACAAACAAACAAAAGGAGCCAAGGAGGCTTAGTTGGTTAAGCACTTGATGCTTGATTTCAGCAGCTCTGATTTTGATCTCAGGGGTCGTGAGTTCAAGCCCCACACTGGTCTTGATGTTAGGTGAGGAGACCACTTAAAAAACAAAACAAAAACACAAAAATTACAAGTGTTGGCAAAAGGTGAAGAAATTGGAACCTTGGGCACTGCTATTGGGAATGTAAAACAGTTCACAGCCACTGAGGAAAAGAGTATGATGGTTCTTCAAAAAATTAAACACAGATTTACTATATGATCCAGCAATTCCTATTCTACGTATACACTCAAAAGAACTGAGAGCAGGAACTCAAACAAGTATTTGTATACACACGTTCATAGCATCACTATTCATA
The DNA here is from genome assembly GCF_020171115.1 of Neogale vison. Lineage (NCBI taxonomy): Eukaryota > Metazoa > Chordata > Mammalia > Carnivora > Mustelidae > Neogale > Neogale vison. Next base: position 79,922,729 of record NC_058092.1, on the reverse strand, counting down.
ACAGCCAAAAGGTAGACCCAAAGGTCCATTAACAGATAAACAAAATGTGGTACATGCATACAGTAGGATAATATCTAGCCTTAAAAAGGAAGTAAATTCTAAACATGTTCCAACACGTATAAGCCTTAAATTATGCTAAGTGAAACTAGCCAGCTGCAAAAAAAGAAATACTCTATTTTACTTACAAGGTACCTGGGGTAGTCAAATTCACAGAAACAAAGTAGAACTACAAGGGCTGAGAGAAGGAGAAAATGGGGAGTTTTTAACAGGTATTCAATTTCAGTTTTTTTAAGATGAGTAAGTTCTGGAGATTCGTCACTTCGTGTTATGAATATAGTTACGGCACCTCAAATGTACACTTAAAATGACTAAGATGGTAATTGCTGTTTCCCTTCTAAATATTAGATTCTTAAATGACAACTATATGACATCGTCAAAGAGCAGATTCAAATAAGGAGGAATATCTGTCTGGTTTACCTATGTTTTATACATACAGGATAACAAACATTTTACCTCATTTTAATCACTGCTACATAATTCAAATGGTACAAAAAATAATTTGGATATTAAACTACTCAAGGCATTATCAAAGAGCTGAGAGATTAATGAAGGGATCTACACAACCAACACCATTAACAATCAAGTTATTTTTGTAGTTGTTTGAACAATAATGAGGTCTTCAAATTCTTTTCATTGGAAAGTTTACTATTAAAATATTTAATATGACTGATTTGAACTTTCTTTCCTAAGAGCTTTGTGTTTTACTTGTTAGGTTCTGCTTTATTGTTTAATTAAAAAAAAAAATCTGAAACATTTTAATAGAATAATCAGGAACAGGGTTTGTGATTCTCATTAAGGTGATGAGCCCGAGTTTCTTTACTAGTTAAATGAATCATTCCACATTGTGACTCATTCCCAACACTTTGCTATAGGGAAAATACTTTACAGGTCTTAAAAATACAATGGTAACAAATATCATCAAACTCTTGTGAAGATTAAAAAAAGACAGGGACGCCTGGGTGGCGCAGTTGGTTGGACGACTGCCTCCGGCTCAGGGCGTGATCCTGGAGTCCCGGGATCGAGTCCCACATCAGGCTCCCAGCTCCATGGGGAGTCTGCTTCTCCCTCTGACCTTCTCCTTGCTCATGCTCTCTCTCACTGTCTCTCTCTCTCAAATAAATAAATAAAATCTAAAAAAAAAAAAAAAAAAAAAAAAGACAGAAGCATATATAAACTGAAACGGACCCTCAAACAATCCAGTCATTAAAAATAGAGGTTAGTAATTTGTTATGATAATTAACTTAGGAGGGCTGGGGGCAGGCAGCAGCATTTTAGGTATAACAGCATGAAATGAGATATAAATAGAGCTCTATGGCACACATAAAGTACAAAGAAGGATAGGAGAAGAATGTCAATGATCAAAAAACAAACTATCAAAAAGCTAAAATATGCTAATGATAACTACATGAAGTCCAATCCAAACATATCAAGAAAATATAGTAACGTGACATTAAAGAAAAGGCTCTCCAGCTGTCATGGTGTTTGCTCTCTAAGTCATCAGGAGAAAAGAGCTGAGAGTTAAGACTCAGAGAGAACTAAAGTAACATTATGCTATCCCTCACACCAATTTATAACAGGTTATAGGAACAATAAAAGTAAAAAGTATTATTTATCTTAAATTCTCATAATTAAAAAAACACTTTTTACATAAATTTTAAAAACACCCAGAAGTATTCTTTTCTTTAAAGATTTCTATTTACGGGAGAGAGAAAGAGAGAGCGAGAGAAAAGCACAATCAGGGAGAGGGACAGGAAGAGAGAGGGAGAAGCAGCCTCCCTGGTAAACAGGGAGCCCAGCAGATGAGGGGCTCAATACCAGGACCCTTAACTGACTGAGCCACCCAGGTACCCTCAAAAGTATTCTTAAATCTCAAGAAGGAAATGAAAATAAACAGGGCTTCTTGAAAGGTTTTTTTTCCCTTAATGAAAAAAATTCTCTTAAAAGGAAGAAGGACTTCTAAGGTGTTAACCTTTTTTTCCAACCTATTCTTATCTTTATGGAAAACATAAAACTAGATCTAAATTTATGAAGTGCATAATTTAACTTACATTTTAATCAAATTTCTGTTACCTGTAACATTATAAGTAGATGTGTTAGTTGTAAAGACTATGTTATATAGTTTTTAAATAATTTATTATACTCTCTAGTAAAATAGATCCAAAGATCTGTCAGTGATACTAGGCACTGGTGATAGGAAAAAAAAATCCTTAACAGAGAATTAGTCATTCTCCCTCTGCTGAAGCAGCATGATGTACTATCAAGAGCCCAGACTTAGCAGCTAGTCTGAATCCAGCTAACTTTCTTCACCTCTCTGTAACTCAAGTTTCCTAAGCTTTAAAATAATACTGACATCTCACTGGGTTTTTATGAAAACAAAACATATTAGTATGCGTAAAAGCACTAGAACAGCGCTGAGACATTAAACACTACCTAAGTGTTCAGTAAATACAGAAAAAAGTGCTTGCTCTGTGCCAGGCACTACTCTAGAAGCAGTACAAAGAACAAACAAAAATCTCTTTTCTTTGCAAAGTTTACATTTATTTTTTTAAATACCTTATTTACTTATTTGAGAGAGAGAGGACTGGCAGGAGGGAGCAGAAGAGGGAGGAGGAGAATTAAGGTCCCTGCGGAGTAGGGAGTCTGAGGCTTGGCTGGATCCCAGGACCCCAGGATCATGATCTGAGTCAAAGCCAGACACTTAACCAACTGAGTCACCCAGGAGCCCTGGGAAGTTTACATTTAAGAAGTAGGTGATGATATTTTAGAATTAAGAAGCACAATTATTTAGCCAATAAATCATCCAATACAGACACTGAGATATATGTATTCAGGAAAGCTCAGTGATTACTGGAGATCAATAGAAATGAAAGAATTTCCACAGGCTCTAATTCTATGAAGAAAGTTCATCTAAACCCCCAAATATAGGGAATAGTTCTTCCTGCCTCTATCCAAATGGCACTGTTAGGGTTTACTACGCAGTTGATCAAAAACTCAGAAGTGACCACATCAGAAGAGAGTTAAACAACAGCTAACCAAAGAATAAAAGTAATCTCCACTTTAGGTGCACCTGGGTGGCTCAGTCTCTTAAGGGTGGATTCTTGGTTTTGACGCAGGTCATGATGACACAGGGTCATGAGACTGAGACCCACTAGGGCTCGGGGCTCAGCGGGGAATCTACTTGAGAGTCTCTCTCCATCCACCTCTCCCCGGGCCCCCCCTCACACATGTTCTCTCTAAAATAAATAAATCAAAAATAATAAAGTAGGGGTGCCTGGGTGGCTCACAGTGGGTTAAGCCTCTGCCTTTGGCTCAGATCATGGACTCCAGGGTCCTGGGATCAAATCCCGCATTGGGCTCTCTGCTCAGTAGAGAGCCTGCTTCCCCCTCTCCCTCTGACTGCCTCTCTGCTTACTTGAGATCTCTATCTCTGTGTCAAATAAATTTAAAAATAATAATAATAATAATTAAAGTAAAGTTAAGTGTGTGCATTCAGCTCAGGTCATGATCCCAGGGTCCTGGGATCAAGCCCTATGTGGGGCTCAATGTTTAGTGGGGAGCATGCTGCTGCTTCTTCCTCTGCCTGCCACTCCCCCTACTTGTGCTCTCTCACATGTGCTCTCTCTCAAATAAATAAATAAAATCTTTTTTTTTTTTTTTTTAAAGATAGAGTAATCTCCACTTTCACCAAATAAATACTAAGATGAGCTCTCTGGGTTCTTGAGAGACTAAACAAAGTGAGAAAGAAATAGAAAATTCTGATAAAGAGGCATGAGAAAGTAAAGACTAAATAGAAAATAAAAACCAGTTTTATTTGGATTATTTAGTATCTAAGCCTACCCTAAATACTTAGGACAGCTCTTAGTAGAACAACTTTATCACAATGATGTACATGACAAAAACTCTAGAACGGACAGAAAGCACTTTGTACAAGGTTCAGCATATGACCAGAGATCCTAATTTCTTTTTTTAAATTTTATTTTATTTTATTTATTTATTTGACAGAGAGAGAGAGAACACACAAGCAGGCAGAGCAGTAGAGGGGTAGGGAGAAGCAGACTCTCTGTGGAGCAGGGAACCCAACACGGGGCTCAATCCCAGAACCCTGGGATCATGACCCGAGCCGAAGGCAGCTGCTTAACCAACTGAGCCACCCAGGTGCCCCCAGAGAACCTAATTTCTAAACTAAACTGAAATACAGACCATTTAACTATTTATTCATTCAAATTATAATCACCCAGCTCTCAAAGTACCAGCTTATGCTGGCCAGGCTTGGCATTGGTACAGAACATAAGATCAAAAGGAATTTGGAGATTTCTGTTCTAGTTAAAATAAAAGTAGCTTTAAGTTCTGTCGCCCAATCTATTTCTCTTCTGGTATACCACACTGCCGCATTTGAACCAAAAAGGAATGGTCTGGGGTGGAAGTAGGGGAATATAATTTCATAGAGCAATCTCTATGATGGAACTTAATATTGTAATTTTAATCTTTACTAGAAAAAAATAAAATGGAGCACCTGGTTGGCACAGCCAGTTAAGCATCCAACTCTTGGTTTCAGCTCAGGTCATGATCTCAGGGTCCTGGGATCAAGCCTTGCATCAGGCTTCATGCTCAGTGTGCCCTTGCCCCCCATGCTCGTACCCTCCCACTCACTCACTCTCTCAAAAAAATAAATCTTAAAAAATAAATAATATAAAATGATACATACCTATCATGTCAGCTTATTTTACTAAACAAATTTTAATCTCTGCCATACAAATAGTGTAAGTTTATTAAAAGAATGACCGACTTCAGTTTTTTATGCCCTGCAAACCAAAAAGCATCTTACAAGCAACCCAAATTCATCATATATCATCAATTAAAATCAACGGTTTGATTATCTCTGCCTCCATGAGTGGATAGATGCTTTATTTTCTATTTATTCCTATCCTCAAACCACCACCAAAATCAATCAATACCAAAAATCAAAATAAAGTTAAACCAGAACCATCAAAACAGACAAAAGGGATAAAGAAAATAAACTGAAGGTACTAAAGACTGACAAATTTTAATCTTACAACATACCTAAAATGTAAATGTACAACAGTCTGAATATAGTTATTTAGGAGGAAAAAAAGGCTGCCTCACTATGAAAGATACTGTCTTCTGTAGTAGCAAAACAGGAGGGAGTTAACCAAAAGAATTTTTCCCATTAAAGAAGAGGAAATAAACAAGGCAAACTTCTTCCCTTTGAACAAACAGATACTATAAAGAGCAGCTGATAATTCAATCATTTACTAAGTATTCAGCCAAAGGAGCAAATCTCAATATAGAAGGAGGGAAGGGAGTAGTGGTCTCAAGTTACACGTGCCTACTCCCAATTCTTCCTTACTGGAATTCCTCAGCACCTTCCAATAATCCTGCCTTTTATTGAAAATCACTACCCTGGAGAGGCACTGTTAAAATGGAAATGTGCCAAATTTCTTTAGTATGCTGAGACAGAAGAAAGATGCAAATCACTGATCTACACATCTATACATAATAAAGCCTACTTTCTCACTATAAAATTTTATTTTCCATATCATGTAATTGTGGGTTCTAGCCACCCTTGCTTCAATGAAGTGGTGTTCAAATCAATTTTGACACGTGAAAATTACAATGGTTATTATCATTTTCAGTCACATAACAGAAAGGCAAAGAAATCTGCAATTAGTCCTATTACTCTAGTTCAACCTTGGCCTTCCCTGAAACCCTTGAATCCAGAGATTCCAGATTGCTGAAGTTTACTTTATAAATTACCAATTTTTATTTAAGCATTTGTGACAGAATTTTCTTTTGAATGTATCTTCTTAGCTTAAGAACAAGTGTTTTAAACTATAAAAATAATATATAATCATTGAAAAGCCTTCAGTAATTCAAAAGTCTAAGTAATAAGTGATTTAAGTTCCTTCCCTTAAATCCCACTCCCATTCCCCAGGGATAACCACTATAAAACAATGTGGGGTATATTCTAGATCTCTTCACAATACATACAATTTTTATATATTACTGTATAAACAAACTTGAGCGAACAAGGAGATCTTGCTGTACATTCAGTTCTACGAAACTTGCTTTTTACACTGATGGACTGAATAGCCTTTTAAGTTTATCCTGCTACACACAATTTGTTTAAACTGCATATTTCATAGTATTTTTCATCATTCCCTTACTGACAAGGTACTTTTTGATATTGGAAATACTGTTTTCATTCTTTTTTATAATATATTAAACTTTTCCTTTATTGCCACTTCATACCACCATCAGGGCATGGTCTCTATTTCTTCTCACTTCCATTGAAAAACTTGGAAACTTGAGGCACTTTGGTGGCACAGTTGGTTAAGGGACAACTCTCCATTTCAGCTCAGGCCCTCACCTCAGGGTTGTGAGAGCGAGTCCTGTGTTGCGCTCTGCACTCTGTGTAGAGTCGGCTTGAGATTCTCTCTCCCTCTGCCCCTCAAGCATCATTTTTATTAAGTTCTAGCAAAAACTGTCAAATTGTAGTCTAACAATGATTTTCCACTTGAACAAAATCTTAAGATAAATTCCATCTGCTTTAAGGCTAAAATTTTCCCTTTAAAATTATTATCTTCTAACACCTACTCCAACATCACTTTCATCAGTAATATATATCTAATTTTTGTTAGAAACGGAGCTCAACACACTTGATTTCCAAGGTATAGAAACTCTGAAGATCTGAGAAACTGAAGAAATCTTCAATGCTTCTGAAAGATTACTAAAGCAAAAAGTTACAGGGAAAAATTATATTACTCAGGTATTTCTTTTTCCTAGCATTTTGCTTCCTGATTTTAGGATTTTAAAATGCTTCTGGAATGATGTCTATTCATGATCTAGTTAGCCAATATATCTTGTGGTACTAGAAATGATTCAATTAAATTGATGATTTAAAAAATCAGTTACCTAATTCAGTCAAATTCTGACCCAAAAAACGCCACAGAATTTACATTTATCTAATACTCAACTACTTAAAAAAATATAATTTCATTTCTGAAAACTGAAAAATCTTTAACTTACCTCAATTGTTTTGCGTAGTTCTGTTCAATTTCTATCCTCTCTTTAACAAATTTGGCATATCTTTCCAGGAAGTCAATTCCCCATTGTGTATGCTTGTCTAAGCTGTCGAACTGATCCTGGAAAAGAAGGTGAAAACACACTGAAAAGTCTACAATTGTATCCACAAATATTTTAATCAGCTTCTGATATTTATTCAGAAAAGCAATGAGGTCTAAAAGGAAAAAAACCTAGGCTCTTCTGTTCTCTACCCACCTCATTATTTTATTTTTTAAGATTTTATTTATTTATTTGACAGACAAGAGATCACAAATAGTCAGAGAGGCAGGCAGAGAGAGAGGGGGAAGCAGCCTCCCCGCTGAGCAGAGAGCCCAATGAGGGACTCGATCCCAGGACCCTGGAATCACGACCTGAGCGGAAGGCAGAGGCTTTAACCTACTGAGCCACCCAGGCGTCCGCACCTATTTTAGATCTACAGAGAAATAGGTTATAAATGCTAAACTTCTTAGCATAATTCACACAACTTTATGTCTAAATGCTTTTACCTACGTGGTTTCCCCTAGATGCAACACCCTCCCGTGGTCACCTCTTTACAATTTACTGTTTCTTACTCCTCCTTTGAGATTTAGTTCAGGCACTATGGCTTCCAGAAAATGATCCAAAATTCTCAGACTGGGTGTGTTGGTCTTTCTCTGGGTCTCCAAGACTCCCAAAGGTTACGATCTTTTCCTTAAGTTCTTATTTAAATTCCAAATAATTAACGCACAGTGTAATTACTAGTTTCAGATATACAATAACTCAGCACTTCCATACATCACTCAATGCTCATCACAGCAAGTGCGCTCCTAAATCCCCATATCACCTATTCCACCAACCCCCCACTCACCTCACTTCCAGTAACTATCACTTTGTTCTCTACGATTAAGGGTCCAGTTTCTAGGTTTGCCTTTCTCTCTCTCCCCGCCTCCTTTTTCACCTTTGCTTGTTTTGTTTCTTAAATTCTACGTATGAGTGAAATCATATGGTATCTATCCTTCTCTGATTGACTTGTTTCACTCAGAATACTGTCTCCACCCATGTTGCTGCAAATGGCAAGATTTCGGTTTTTATGGCTTTTTTGTGTATGTGTACACACACACACACACACCCCACAACTTCTTTACCCATTCATCAAAGGACACTTGGGCTGTTTCCATAATTTGGCCATTGCAGATAATGCTGCTATAAACATCAGGTTTCATGTATCCTTTTGAATTAGTATTTTTGTATTCTTTGGGTGTAATTGCTGGATCATAGGATAGCTCTATTTTTAACTTTTTGAGGAACCTCCATATTGTTTTCCACAGTGGCTGCACCAGTTTAAATTCCCACAAACATTACAAGAGGGTTCTGGGTTCCCTTTTTGCCACATGCTCGCCAACACCTATTGCTTCATGTGTTGTTGATTTTAGCCATTCTGACAGATGTGAGGGGATAACCATAGTTTTGATTTGCATTTCCCTGATGATCACCGATTTTAAGCATCTCTTCATGTATCTGTTAACCATCTGTAGTTCTTCTTCTACATCTTCTTCTACATCTTCTGCCCATTTTTCATTGGATTATTAATTTCCAAGGCACTGAGATTTGTAAGTTCTTCATATATTTTGTATACTAACCATTTATGGGATAGGTCATTTACAAATATCTTTTCCCATTCAGTAGGTTGCCATTTTAGTTTTGTTGGTTGTTTCCTTCGCGGTGCAGAAGTTTAAAAATTACTATCTTATTTACTTGCCATACTCTGTTGAGGGCAGAAACCACGTATCATTCAACTCTGAACTCCAAAGGCACTAGAGGCCTGGCACTATAGCAGGTACCCAATGAAGCTAAATAAAATAAAATATACTGAGGTTCAGATTCTGGGCTCTGCATTTACCAGATGTGGCAAGTCGCCATGGTTCTCTGAACTTTGTCCATCTTAAAATGGGAGTCCTATCACACACCTCAATAGGGTTATGATGATGTTTACTACAATGCAGTAAACATGAAACTAATACATCACAAAGTATCACTGTCCTGCAAAACTCTTTCAATCCTCAAGATACTCCTTTCTACCTGCTGCTTAAGAAACCATCACTTCCTAGCCTTCAAAAATAATCTCCAGATTGACTAATAACTTGGTGCTTTCTCCCTCTCCCATATCGAAAGTCTATAATGTTGATAAATGTTCAAAAATCATTCTTTTCTATTATCTCTAACTATTCTTCTTTTTCTAAATCACCTATGGTTTAACAGGATTCATTATTTACAAATAAATCATCTCCAAGTCTTTTTGCTTTTTATCCCTTTCCCTACCTTAAATCATTTTAAAATTCTACTTGTAAAGGTAAATTCTACCTAAATAGCACAGATAGAATTCATCTGGCTACCACAGTTTGGTATTACTACTCCAATTCTACTCTTTCACAAAAGTTTTTCATTATCACTTGGCTTCCAAAGTAGACTTGAAAACAGCAAGAAAATACACTGCCCAGTGAACTTAACTGGAATATTATTAAGATTTCCTATTATAAATTAAATTCGCTCTCAAACTGAAAAACTCTCAACAAAGAACTTTCTCCCAGAAAGGAAAAGTGGGAAGCTAAAGCTCAGACTTTCTCTCTCCCCCCTCCCTGACAAATAAATAAATAAATAAATAAAATCAATCTCTCTCTCTCGCTCTCTCCCTGACAAATAAATAAATAAATAAAATCTTAAAAAAAAAAAAAAGAAAAAAGAAAGGAATCAATCATAAAGCCTTATGGGATCATTGGTAACACCCTCTAATCCATTCAGTTTCAAAGCCTGAGACCACATTTCTCCCCAGTCCATGCCAGCAAATACCTTGGACTATATAGTGGAAAATGTCTGGAAATGCTCAAAACAAACTAAAGAAATTAACCAGTATTCTGAAACCACCTATGGATTACAAATAAATAAAGTTATCAAACTGCCCTTTTATCAAAAGAGGCAATTCATCTTTATCCCCCCGCCATTCTCTCTACGTTTAGCATTACTATATTTTCTATGGATTTACTCTAGATTACTAACACAGTCAACTTCTTCCACCTCCTTGCCTTCATTAACCCCTCACTTCCTTTTCTAACACATTCATCCTTACACAGCTTCTGTGAAATGTGCTCTCTCCCCTCAGTGGTATGCCCTAATTAAATGCTATCTCATATTTAAATTCAAGAAAACTATTACTTTCTGTTTCCTTCAAGTACTGTTTTTTTAATTCTGTAAAATGTTTAAAGTTATTTTACATTATTCATTTGGGAACACAAGGGAAACACCCTAAATTAAAGTTGGCATCACCCAACTAAATGTCCACACTATTCAGCATAAATCAAACGAATTATATGTTGCTCCAAGGTTCTACTGTATAGTGATGAAATAATAAATACTAAATTTACTCAGTCGCCTTACTTTTATCTATAAAATTATAGCTTTAATGCAATTTAATTAAAAATAAGTATGCATCACAAAGTGTTATAATTTTTTTCAGAAGTCACTATTTTATATTCAATCCTTGTTTTTCTAATTACTTTGACACAGCCTTGCATCCAAATGAAGTCCCAATAAAGTACTTTTGGTAAAGCACCAAGGGTCATGACTATTTAAAAAAAACTTTCTTCACTAAAAAGCAGAATAATGACTTTGTTGTCCCAGTTTGGGCTTACTCTATAGCTCTGACTTTCTGCCAAAGTTTCTCCAGCACTTCTGAATACCAAAGTACTACCAAAAACATTCTTAAGATCTAACACAACTGACTTTTCTCATTCTTGGATTCATATGAAACTAGAAACATTTTTTAAGCCTCGTGGAACTAAAAAATCAATTTGTAATTCAGAGACAACATCTACCCCCAAAGTAAACAGGAATATTTTAATTTTCAAATGAACAACTTAATTATTTGATTTGTTTCCTTGTGGTTTTAATGGGTGGGGTTTTTTTTTTTTTAAAGATAAATTTATTTGAGTGAGAGAGAGCAAATGGGTGGGAAAGGGAAGGGGGAGAAAGAAAATCCTCAAGCAGACTCCCCACTGAGCAAGGAGCCTGATGCAGTGCTCAATCCCAGGACCCCAAGGTCATGACCTGAGCCGAAATCAAGAGTTAGCCACTTAACTGACTGAGCCACCCAGATGCCCCCTGTTCTTTAAAAAATGGATGCAAACTTGTATATCTGGAAAACTTACCTATTACCATTTAAATTTCAACTAAATTTTTTTTTAAGATTTTATTTATTTGTCAGAGCGAGAGCGAGCGAGCGAGAGCGAGCACAGGCAGACAGAGTGGCAGGCAGAGTCAGAGGGAGAAGCAGGCTCCCTGCTGAGCAAGGAGCCTGATGTGGGACTCGGGGATCCCAGGACGCTGGGATCATGACCCGAGCTGAAGGCAGCTGCTTAACCAACTGAGCCACCCAGGCGTCCCTTCAACTAAAATTAAGCTTTCAGTAACTTCAAAATCTCTATAGATAATTCTTCCAATACCTAGTGCACATTATTTTACTTCTTATTTCTCTTCCTACTACTTTCTCTTCCACTCTTTTTCAGCAACTCATTCCAATGGTCATCCCCATTATTATTAGCAATAACTATAATCATCTCCTCCTCCAATAAATTCCAAGACTTTAATTCTCAGATGGTTAATCCTCTCTGCCAACTCACAAACTCCAGTACTCCAAAGCCAATAACTTTTGGTTGGTTTTTTTATTTTTTTGTTTTTGTTTTGCCTTTTTTTTTTTTTTTAAGTAACCTCTACACCCAACATGGGGCTTGAACTCTCTACCCGGAAATCAAGAATCACATGTTCTACTGACTGAGCCAGCCAGGTACCCCAGGGCCAGTAATTTTTGACCCCACAGAGACTTCAATCCACTGATTCTGACAATTTCTACTGCCCATCCCCCTCCTGTCTTCATTTCCATCTTGACACAGCCTGGATTCCATAAGCCATCACTATGTAATCACTCCATCCAAATAGCTTCAAGTGTCTTTGCCCTCTCTTGCTTTGCCAAATTTCAACACTGGTTTTATACTTAACTCTACCAATCCTTCCTCGTGCTGCTGGAAAAAGGTGGGATGGGAAGAAACGACAGACAGACAAGGCAGAGGAACCAACCAAACAACCACACTGACTGGTCATCCTTTGAAAATGTGTGCTTACTAACTCAAAAGGCGTAAATACTACTTAGCCTGAACCCATTCACCATCCCATTATCCCAGCCAACTATCTTATACCCTTTCAGTTTAAATTTACACCACTTCCTATCCATTTCTCTTTCAACCAATAACCTTGCTTCCTACCTGACTAAAAGACACAATCAGAAGATAATTCATCATTCTCCAACTCTATTTTTACCATGAACACTTATGTGCTTTTATTCTGCCCTCCTGCTTATTACTTTGGATACACTATCTACAACTTTAGTGCTTCTGCCTACCTGAAGAATGAGTGCAATTTCAGGTTTAGTTGTTAAAATGTTTAAGACCCTGAGCCTACAAATGCTTGATGTATTTTAGAAGAGTAAGAAGCTGAATAAGCAAGCTACAGAGGAATGAAAATAGGGAAAAGTAGAAGTTAAAATGGGAAATGTATGGGGTCAGAATTGCACGAGCTCTACCTTCCACCATAAGGACATGGGCTTTAACACTGATTGAGATGAAAACACAGTGGAGGTTCTTGAGCATGAGCCTGCCAGGACTCAGATTCTTAAACAGATCACTCTGGCTTCAATGTTGATTTTTTTTTTTTTTTAAAGATTTTATTTATTTACTTGACAGAGATCACAAGTAGGCAGAGAGGCAGGCAGAGAGAGGAGGAAGCAGGCTCCCTACTGAGCAGAGAGCAAATGGAAAGACAGTTCATGCTTTATAATAATGCATTTAATATAATAATGTTAAAATGTCCATACTACCCCACCCAAAGCAATCTACAGATTTAATGCAAGCCCTATCAAAATACCAACAACTTTTTTTCATGTAACTTTAACAAATAATTCTAAAATTTGTATGCAACCACAGAAGACCCTGGATAGCCAAAGCAATTTTGAAAAAGAAAAAACCAAAGTATCACGATTTCAGACATCAAGTTATATTACAAAGCTGTAGTAATCAGTATGGTACTAGAACAAAAACAGACCCACAGATCAACAGAACAGAAAGCCCAGAAATATACCCACAATTATATGGTCAATTAATCTTTAGGAGGTGGCAAGAATACGCAACAGGAAAAAAGTCTCTTCAACAATGGTGTTGGAAAAACTGGTCAGCTACATGCAAAAGAATGAAACTGCACCACTTACTTAAACCATACACAAATATAAACTCAAAATGGATTAAAGACCTAAATGTGAGACCTAAAACCACAAGAATCCTTGAAAACAGCACAGGCAAAAATTTCTGACACTGGCCACAGCAACTTCTTTCTAGATATATCTTCTGAGGCAAGGGAAACAAAATTAAAAATATACTATTGGGACTATATCAAAATAAAAAACTTATGCACAGTGAAGGAAACAATCAAGGAAACTAAAGGCAACCTACTGAATCGATGAAGATATCTGCAAATGATGTATCTGACAAAGAGTATCCAAAATATAAAAAGAACTTAAAATAACACCAAAAAATAAAATAATCTAATTAAAAATAGGCAGAAGACATGAACAGTCATTTCTCCAAAGAAGACATTCAGATGGCAAACAGACACACGAAAAGATGCTCAATGGAACTCATCACCAGGGAAATGCAATTCAAAGCCACAAATGAGATATTACCTCACACCTACCTAAATTACTAAAATCAAAACACAAGAAAAACAAATGCTGGTGAGGACGTGAAAGAAAAGGAATCCTCGTGCACGGCTGGTGGGAATGCAAACCAGTATAGCCACTATGTAAAACTAGGCGGAGGTTCCTCAAAAAATTGAAAATAGAATTACTATATAATCCAGTAACTCCACCTTGGGTCTTTACCCAGAGTACAAAAATATTAATTTGGAAAAGATATAAGCATCCTTATGTTTACTGCAGCATTATCTGCAATAGCCAAATTATGGAAGCAGCCCAACTGTCCACTGATAAATGGATGAACTGTTGTGGTGTGTATACACACACACAAATGTATTATTCAGTCTTAAAAAAGATTGAAAATTTTGCCATCTGTAACTACATGGATGGATCTAAAGGGTAAAATGCTCAATGAAATAGGTCAATAAAAGACAAATGATTTCGGGGCACCTGGGTGGTTCAGTGGGTTAAAGCCTCTGCCTTCGGCTCAGGTCATGATCCTGGAGTCCTGGGATAGAGCCCCACATCAGGCTCTTTGCTCAGCAGGGAGCCTGCTTCCTCCCCTCTCTCTCTGCCTGCCTCTCTGCCTACTTGCCTACTACTGCCTGTCAAATAAATAAATAAAATCTTAAAAAAAAAAAGACAAATGATTTCACTCATAAATGCAATTTAAGGAACAAAACGAACAAAAAAATAAGAGACACAACCAAAAAACGGACTCTTTAATACAGAAAACTGATGGTTACCACAGGGTTTGGTAGGTGAAGGGAGTGGGTGAAATAGTTGAAGCTCCCTGATAATGAGCTTATCATGATGAGCACTGAATAATGTATGGAACTGCTGAATCACTATACTGTATACCTGAAAATAATAATCACTATATGTTAATTATACCAGAATTAAAATTTAAAAAATTAAAAGTGGCCATCAGAAAGAAAAACATCTGGTTAATTTCTGAATAACTCACTATGTGCACAAAGGAAGCAAATGATAGGATTCTTTGGTAAGTCACAATTGAAGGGTTTAAGTTACAATTTTTTCATATTATGTTAGTCACCACAGAGTACATCATTATAAGCTACAGATTTCTAAAGAGCACATAAAACCAACTTGATACAAAATATTTTCAGAAAAGGGACAAAATTTTATGGGGCGCCTATGTGGCTCAGTGGGTTAAAGCCTCTGCCTTTGGCTCGGGTCAGGACCCCAGGGTCCTGGGATCAAGCCCCGAAGCAGGCTCCCTGTCGAGCAGGCTCCCTCTCTCTATGCCTGCCTCTGCCTACTTGTGATCTCAGTCTGTGAAATAAAATCTTAAAAAAAAAAAAAAAAAAAAAAAAAAGTGACAAAATTTTAAAATCCCTAACCTATATACTTCTAAAATAACCAAATTCAGAAAAGCATGTGACTCTTGATTTAGGGTCGTGAGTTTGAGCCTTACACTGGGTAGAGATCACCAAAAAACAAAAAACAAAAAACCACCGAGAAATAAGAAATAAAATAACAAATACAAATACCCAAATCTCTAAGGTACAGCTTATGCAGTACATTTTTTTCAATTATTTTTTTTTTTTTAAAGATTTTATTTATTTATTTGACAGACAGAGATCACAAGCAGGCAGAGAGGCAGGCAGAGAGAAAGGAGGAAGCAGGCTCCCCGCTGAGCAGAGAGCCCGATGCGGGCCTTGATCCCAGGACCCTGAGATCATGACCCGAGCCGAAGGCAGCGGCTTAACCCACTGAGCCACCCAGGCATGGCAAAATATACCCAACATGCAAAAGAATGTATGCAATGAATATGTAGTTTAATGTTTTTAAAAGATTTTATTTATTTATTTCAGAGAAAGCGAGTAAGAGAGAACATGAGAGGGGAGAAGGTCAAAGGGAGAAGCAGACTCCCCATGGAGTTGGGAGCCCAATGTGGGACTCAATCCCAGGACTCCGGGATCATGACCTGAGCCGAAGGCAGCTGGTTTATCAACTGAGCCACCCAGGTGCCCCTCCAAATGATAACGAATATGTAGTTTCTACTAAGAAAACATTTTCGGGGCGCCTGGGTGGCTCAGTGGGTTAAAGCCTCTGCCTTCGGCTCAGGTCATGATCCCAGGGTCCTGGGATCGAGCCCCACATCAGGCTCTCTGCACAGCAGAGAGCCTGCTTCCCCTTCTCTCTCTGCCTGCCTCTCTGCCTACTTGCGATCTGTCAAATAAATAAATAAATAAAATCTTTAAAAAAAGAAAAAGAAAACATTTTCAAAATTTATTTAATACTAAAATACTAATTTTAATACCAATACCAATATTATTTTGGCATTTACTTCATTTACAATAGAAACATTTGTTTTAATACCAGTATTCTGAAGTGTTCACTATTTATAATGCCTTAAAAAAAAAAAAATAGGCGAAAAAAAAAATCAGTGAAACTAAAGCATTTAAAATATAGACTATGGGGGGCACCTGGTAAAAGGTGCTAAAATCAAGGCCCACATCTCACTCCATGCCTTGCCTGCTTGAAATTCTTCTTCCTCTCTTTCACCCTTTGCCCCTCTTCCCTACATGTGCAAGCTCTCCCTCTCTCTAAAATTTTTTAAAAATATTAAAATATAGACTACAAATATATTTTTATAAATACAACACTAAACATCACAAAATGGCAACTTTCACAACAAATTTACAAAACAATGTAAAACATAGGGTTATTTTTAACATAAACTAGCATATTAATAAAAAATATTCTAAAATAAACTGAACAGTACATAAACTGATGATCATTTAATTATGACACCTGAAGATAAAATTTCATTTGACATTTTTAAAGTAATCTTTCACTGAAAGAGTCAACAGCATTTTTTTTTGTTGTGTATATTTTTATGCATTTTTCCAGCTGCTGATACACTTTCTACCTGAAGACAGCAATGAGGAGATAGCTACAAGCAACCACCACATATCCATCACATAGTTTCCTGTGATGCTTTAATCTTCAAGTAATCTCACCTCTTGAAAAGCTTTTGAGAAAATCTTTTGAACTGTCTTTTGTTTCAACAGGAACCAAAATCGTTTTTACTGTTAGAAAAGTTATAGCTCTTACTTCAAAGGAACATTTGTAGATTGGTGTTTATCTCCTTTAGTTTCATCATTTAGAGATGGAGGTTCCAACACATTTATCTATACATCATTTTAGTTCTTTCATGCTCATAATCTCTGAATTAAATTATAATTATTCTTGCTACAGAGTTACACTTTATCAATTATTTTCAATGTCCTCTTGAAAATTATGTAATTATAGAATACTAACCTTTAACCTGAAATTCTAATGTGGAGTACATAAACAACTACCTGGTTACATCTCAAGATGCAAATGATTCATATTTTTTAGATTCCAAAGCAACTGTGTTATACTAACAAAAATAGTGGCAAATCAATAGATTAAAATAGCACATGATATATCGGACCAAACATCAATACTTCAATAACTATACACAAATAGACTACTAATGTTTCCAGTGTTCACTTAAAGCATTTATTCAGCTTTCAGTAGACTACAAGCTCTAAATGCAGGATCTATTTATAATTCTTTGCATCTCCTGCCCAGAGCAGTATTTTTTTTTTCTTAAGATTCTACTGATTTATTTGAGAGACAGACAGACAGACAGACAGACAGAATGAGCATCCATGAGTACAGGAGGGAAAGGGGGACAGAGAGAGAGGGACACGCAGGCTCCTGGATGAATGCAGAGCCCAATGCGGGGCTCCACACAGAGCTGGATCCTGGGACCCCAAGATCGTGACCTGAGCCAAAGTCAGGCACTTAGCCAGCTGAGCCACCCAGGTGCCCCCCACCTAGATAGTATTATTTAGTATCTCTTGACCTCTGAACTTCAGGCTCCACAACTGTAAAACTGGTATAATTACAGGATTCCAAAATGAGACCACTAAATGATATAAAGCATTCAACACAGTGCTTGGCACTGGTGTCTATTATTACTCATTTATTCAACAAGTGAAAGAGTGCTAAGCTTGGCACTAGGGACACAATGTGAGCAAAAACATACTTAGTGAGAAGGAGAGTTAGTAAATTAAATAATCACAATTTCGCTTTAACTTAATTGGCTAGTATTCTCAGAACAATTAAATACTGCAGTGATGGTTAATTTTTTGTGGTCATATTTGTGTATCTAAAAGTGATCAACATACAGATTTTATGTCTTTAAGCAAACAACATATGAATACTGTATTTACAAGACATTTAAATTACAATATAACTATTCTCTGGAGAAAAATCCATTTAAAAATGAATTTTTAAAATACCTTTAAAATTATTCTACTAATCCAAAATAAATGTACATACTATCAGAATGTTATCTGGTCTATGTAACAATGGTCGAAGGACTACACCTATAAATTATCTAACATCTATTTTAATTCTATCACTTCTGACAATACCATAACATCCATATTGATGATCCATCTTCCCACCTGTCCCTCTCATTTCACAGTTCTTTGTAATTTGAGGATCCTACTGATTTTCACTTGCTTCACTTCAGCCTCTTGTTTAGCACTGCTCTGCTTCGCAAATCTCAAACTTGAGCCCGCAGTAATACAGTGGTTTCTTAGGGGTAAAGCTGAGACTACAGAATAAGATTAACTACTTTAAATCTAGTTTTACGTTATACTCTTTTGCCCTGGCTCAGATCCTCTGGTCATCAGCTTTTTTCCTTTTTTTTAAAGTATTTTATTTATTTGAGAGAGAGAATACAAGCAGGGTGAGTGGCAGGGAGAGAGAGAAGCAGGATCCCTGCAAAGCAGGAAGCCTGATGCAGGACTCAATTCCAGGACCCTGAGATGATGACCTGATGTTTAACAGACTGAGCCACTCAGGCGCCCCATCAACTTTCATCCTGTCCTTGCTACCTTTTATCCTGGGCAACTCTGTGCCACCACTCCTCTACCCTCACACCAGTAACACAGTATCATTCCCCTGGAGCAGATATTTTCTCCTCTGTCCTGAGACCAAAGAACATGATTAACAAAGGCAGGGTCAAGAGAAGAACCAGTCCCTATGTATACAACATTCAAATTTTTAATATGAACATTCTCTAGAATAGTACTAAGCGCATTTCTTTATATAATCTCTTTGATTCCTTGGTTTTCTTTCCCCTGAGTTCATTCTCCTTTTTATCCTGGCCTTCTTCCCCTTTCCCCCATTTCATACTCAAATTTAAAACTGCGAGCACAATTTAAATATGAAATCTAACCAGAGATCATACGTCTAGAAGGGATATCAAAGGTCAGCCTCTCTATTTACACATGAGAAAACTGAAGCCAAGATTATGCTATTTGCCCAAGGTAACAGAGCTCAATTAACGATACAAATGTCTTGTTCCTGTTTTGTTCCTTCAAATTAGTACACTTAGGAGGCACCTGGATGGCTGAATCCATTGAGAGACTGATTCTTGATTTCAGCTCAGGTCATGACCTTGGGTCCTGAGATCAAGCCCCATGTCAGCTCCATGTAGGGCTCCTCACTTAGCTGATAACCGGCTTAAGGTTCTCTCTCTCCCTCTCCCTTTGCCCTATCTCTAGAATATATAAATCTTAAAAAAAAAAATTAGTACACTTAAGTAAGTAAATGCTCTCAAAGACTATATTTATTATTTAAACTTAGTTGTTGGTATGTATATTCATGGGAGTAACTCCAAAGAGTGACCTTACACTATTCCTAGCATATAAAATTATGGTTTAAGTACTGAGATAATTTAGCTTATCTATATATGCTCTATTATATTTGGAAGAAGCAGAACTGGCCCAGGCAGAAGTTTTATGGTTTATTTTCCTAAACGTATCAGAAAATTTTAATCTGTAGAATCAAGAAATTGTAATTGTTAATACTGAAGTATATTTTTATATGATACAAAAGTATTATACATTTTTTTAAAAAAAGATTTTATTTATTTATTTGACAGAGAGAGATCACAAGCAGGCAGAGAGGCCGGCAGAGAGAGAGGAGGAAGCAGTCTCCCTGCTGAGCAGAGAGCCCGATGCACGGCTTGATCCCAGGACCCTGAGCCGAAGGCAGAAGCTTTAACCCACTGAGCCAGCCAGGTGCCCCGAATTATACATTAATCTAATCACAAGAGTCTCTAAGATCCAAAAGCAGGAATATTCAGAAAACATACATGACTTAGTTCTTTATTCTTTCTTTTATGTAATGCAATTATATTATTGGTGTTAGGCGCTGAGTAAAAAGGAAATGGTCAAGTAAATGAATTCTCTTGTATGTTACCATAAAATAGGCACTATGGGGGCACCTGGGTGGCTCAGTGGGTTAAAGCCTCTGCTTTCGGCTCTGGTCATGATCCCAGGGTCCTGGGTTCAAGCCCCGCATCGGACTCTCTGCTCAGCAGGGAGCCTGCTTCCCCTCCTCTCTCTCTGCCTGCCTCTCTGCCTACTTGTGATCTCTGTCAAATAAATGAATAAAATCTTAAAAAAAAAAAAGGCACTATGAATACCACTTTAAATTTACACGGCCACCTTGCCCTTTCCATACTGATTCTATAGGATTCTTATTTCAACCTCAAAAACTGGTTTGTGAGCAGGTGAGGTAGCTAATACTAGCTTTCATTTCATATACCATCACCGTACATAGTACTCTAAGTGAATAATATAGAACTTCAGAGTTTTTTTTTTAAAAACTTCCTGTTAAGATTGATCCCTTTTTACTCCTAAAACAGCACTGGAGTAAACCTTACACTGTACATGAAAATGTACTAATAAGTGTTATATCTATAAAGTAAGCTTAAAGACTATTAAAATTCTTACCTAGACCTTTAATGTCTAGAGCAAAATGACAGTCAACAGAAAAGGAATAACTTGTACTTGTTTATGAAATTACATCATATTTAGAAACCAAGAAAAGTTGGAAACAAGGCAAACAAAAAACTTTCAAGTTAGCACTATGTTTTTTTGGCAGATTTGTATTCAAATGAAATAGACTGAAATTTTACATACCAATACTTTCCTTTTTTCTTCTCTCAATTTATCTTCCTACTTCTGAAAAGGACTGAGGAAAATGACCAAAAGTTATTCAGAATTAGACTGTTTATTCACAGGTGGCAAGGAAATACAATAAAGTGCTAAAAAGGTATTATAAATGGACAGCAGTCTGCTTTGTTGTATTCCCAGCTCAGAGATAAAAACCTATTTTGAATCTCAATTTCTCTTCAGCTTTACTATGCCTTCATTTAAGCACAGAATACAATTAATTACAGGGTTGTAAGTATGACTTAATAAATTGATTAAGTTTCTTTGAGAATTGTTATTTTATCCCATAATTAACGGTCCATTAGTTTCCTGAATTTTTCTTCTTAAAAATTTTTTTTTTTTAAAGATTTTATTTATTTATTTGACAGAGAGAAATCACAAGTAGATGGAGAGGCAGGCAGAGAGAGAGAGAGAGAGAGGGAAGCAGGCTCCCTGCTGAGCAGAGAGCCCGATGCAGGACTCGATCCCAGGACCCTGAGATCATGACCTGAGCCAAAGGCAGCGGCTTAACCCACTGAGCCACCCAAGCGCCCTCTTCTTAAAAATTCTTTATCTTTTCAGCCATCAATACTGTCTTTCTTTCTGATGGTATTAATACCAAATGATTATTGACAGGCTGGTAGTGCTAATGAATGAATCTAAAGTGTGCTGTCATTAAAATATTCAGAGAGTAGTAATCAAGTACTGAGATTTTTAGCCAAAATCTTATATAGGCCTATGTAAACTGAGGCCTATCTAACTGTTTATGTAGAAAAGAAATAGAAGTCTGTTCTATAATACAGAGAGACACCTACAACAAAAGAGGAGAAGCTTCAGCTACTTATTAGTTATGCACTTCTACTACAGCATTTATCTGGAGTGATTCTATGGTAACACAGATAAGATTATTAGTAACATGCATCAAAAGTAATCAGGATTTTGATTTTTTTTTTCAACAGTTCTACTTTAAACCATTATTTGCTCTTGCACTAACTGGAAGACTCGAAATACAGTCTGGAAAACTTATTAAGTAGAAACTTGGAGAGATTAATAAGCTGCTTCTTTAAATTAGGAGGATTTGGGGGCACCAGGGTGGCTCAGTCAGTTGGGCATGTGCCTTCGGCTCGGGTCATGATCCTAGAGTCCTGGAATAGAGCCCCATGTCAGGCTCCCTGCTCAGCGGGAAGCCTGCTTCTCCCTCTCCCTCTGCCTGCCACTCCCCTGCTTGTGCTCTCTGTCAAATAAACAAATAAAATCTTTTTAAAAATAAAATAAAATAAATTAGGAAGATTTCGAATTAAAAGATCCTGAGAGACCCAACTTGTAGAGCCCCCAGTGTTCAGGAGTAAGAATGTATAAATATGGTTGAAAGGATATATACTCCAGTACCCCAAAGCATGGAGGAAGTTTATGTGCACTATCTCATTTAATCCTCACCCACAACCCTCTTAAGTCAGTGGTATTATCCTTCTTTTGTACAGAAAGAAATGTGTTCTCAAAGGTTAAGTGGTTTGTGAAGGGTACAAAGTTGGGAGTCTTTGCATTTGACACTGCAGGAAAGTCAAAAGCATTAATGATTTGTATTTGTATTCAGACTCAGGCCGGTATTGTGTGCGTGAACACGTGACTAATAGAGGTTTACTTATTTCTCCTTGCTAAATGGTCCCGAGTTCAGTAAAATCATTAACTGTGAAGAACTGCAGTAACTTAGGGAAGTGTGAAATAGATTTAGAAGAATTACAAATTTTGATGTATGATTCAAGGGCTGCCTTTTGGAAAGCAAACCTCAGTATGTATCTGAATCATCAACTATCTTTCCTGTCAATGTGACTGTGTGAATTAAAGAAAACTTGAGTCAAAATTAAACTTCCCCTAAGAAGAAATATTTTTGGGATTTTTCAAAGTTGCTATATAAATCTCAGCATGCCCCAGGTATTTCTGAATGGCTAATTCTGTGTAACATTTATGTCCACCTGACTTGGGAAATTCATTCTCCTTCATAAAATTGCTAAAGGCTGAAAGATAAACTATCCAAATCTTGGCATGGATAGGGGCCCTAAACCTAACACTGTAATTCTTGGTAACAGTCAACTCTAAAAGTATTGACTCTCTCACTTTTCTATGAATGTAGCTGATTACATTTTTGCTACTTTTAAATTTAAATTTTTTAATTACTAAAAATTCATTTATCTCACAGTCTAATGATCAACACTGTTATCCATAAAAAAAGTAAGGACTTATTCATATTAAATTTTTTAATATGAGGTACCACTGTAGAGACACTTCCAAGTTTCCAAGTTATAAAAAGCATGGGGTGTAGTTCTGAGGCTACCTGGAGCCAAGGCAAACTGGGGAAAATGGCCCCTGGATAAACTGTCTGGGTTTGTTACTTGACCTCAGCAGTTGCGCTAAAGCATGAGGTTCCTGGACTTCTGAATTTCATGGACCACCACGATTTCAGATTAGATTTGGAAAATGACAAAATACTGTCAACCTTAGGTTTGTTTTATGTCTTTACACTTAAAAATTAAATTTATAAATTACTGCCTCCACTTATCATCATTTTATAAAAGAAATTAATTTAACACAATCCCCCAAAGGAAAATATAATTTCAGAATAAGACAGTCCTTTACATTAGTATTAGTAACTTATATTTTTAAAAAACACCATGTAGTATTTATTTTTCTCATTTATGCAATATTTGTGAAATGTTTATTGTGAGACCAGCATTTGAGAATCAACTGTCCAAAGAGAAGATTCCCAAACACTGATCATTAGTTAAGAAGCACCTTAGGAGCTTTTAAAAAAAATAATGACTGGGGCGCCTAGGTGGCTCAGTGGGTTAAGCCGCTGCCTTCGGCTCAGGTCATGATCTCAGGGTCCTGGGATCGAGTCCCACATCAGGCTCTCTGCTCAGCAGGGAGCCTGCTTCCTCCTCTCTCTCTCTGCCTGCCTCTCTGCCTACTTGTGATCTCTCTCTGTCAAATAAATAAATAAAATCTTTAAATAAAAAAAAAAAAACTAATGACTGCTAGGACTCAACCCCAGAACTACTGAATCAATCTCTGGAGTTAGGTACCCAGGAATTTTGATATACAGTTAGGTTTGGGAACATTTGTCCAAATTATATATAAATAAATACAATTTTTTTTAAGATTTTATCTTTACTCTAGAAAACCAATACTGTACTGTGTGCTAAGTAAAAAAAAAAAATTTAACATTTTGTTTTTAAGATTTTATTTATTTATTTGACAGAGATCACAAGTAGGCAGAGAGGCAGGCAGAAAGAGAGAGAGAGAGAGAAAGAGAGAGAGGAAGAAACAGGCTTCCCTGCTGAGCAGAGAGCCTGATGCGGGACTCGATCCCAGGGCCCTGGAATCATGACCTGAGCTGAAGGCAGAAGCTTTAATCCACTGAACTACCCAGGCGCCCCATAAGTAAAAAATATTTTAAAAAGACTGTATTTTTAGGTAACCTCAATACCTAACTTGGGACTCAAGGTCAAGAGACACATGCTCCACCAACTGAGCCAGCCAGGTGCCTCATAAACAAGTTAGGCAGTTCTTAACAGTTATGTCCTACCTGGTTGACGCGAGGAACAAAAGTGCCAAGAAGATATCCTTTGGGAAATCAGTGAAGTCCCGCTTGGAGTTGTTATGTTTATATGGCAGATGTATGAAGAAGAATACATCAATCTTACCTCAGTGGGTGAGGTGTACTAAAAACAACAGTGTGCCAGGAGCTAGAGTGTTGGCAGGAACTAGGGAAGGGTGGTAGGGCCATGGTTCTCCAGTGGGATTAAAGTACTCTCAACACAGGCAAAATAAGCAGGAAGAAACTAAAGCAAAAATACAGGCTTTTCACTGGGACCTCCGTGGCATATAGTACTGTCACTTAGAGCTACCATCTCAGCAAATCCCAAGTTTGGAAAATGTCATTTGTTTTAAGTTCTGTGATTTTAAGTTAAGATTAACTAAGAAAGTGTTTGACATAGTGTTCATACATAGGAAATGTTCAATATATATGCACTAAGTCAATTTTTACTTTAAAACATTTTTTTAAACTATTTTTCTTCTACACTTGGTAAAGGTTTCGAGATTCTGGGAAATATAAACAATTTAAAATAGGATAGGGTAACAGGTTTAGTACATCACACTCACGAGTTCAGAACAAGGACCTTTTCCTTGTGGAAAAAACCATTCACAAATAAAGTAAATAATACAGAGATCTTTCTCAGTTACCAAGAGTTGCAGAAAAGAACAAAACTGTTTATAATTTTGTAAAACCTTAATTTTTGACTCTTCAACACAGTTAACATTGAGTTTTTATATTAGGTATGCTTTTCAAATATTTTTCTTCAACCATTATCTATATTAATGTGCATTTTGTTCAGTATATACCAATTCATTTTGGGAGACCTGGTTGGCAGATGAAAATGAATCCAAGACTGAACACTTGCCACCCGCAGTATGTGTAGGACACAGAATAGTAGAGCAGTCTAGAATTCAGATCCTGTAGCCAGACCAACTGGATTTGAGTCCCTATCCCACCTCTTCCTGGCTCTTGCACACTGCTCAAACTACGCAGTCTCTGTGTCTCATTTTCCTTATCTGTAAAGTAGGGAATACTAACAATACCTACCTTACATAGGGTTTTTATTGAAAGTAAATGAGTATGTGTAAAACATAATTGGTAAGTGTTCCATATGTTGCTTTGGCTAATTTGGAACAAGTACTGACTCCAGTTTTATAGACTTTTCTGACTTCTCTTTTTATTCTTAATATTTATTTATTTATTTATTTATTTATTTATTTGAGAGAGAGAGAGAGAATATGCAAACCAGGGGGAGCGGCAGAGGGAGAGAAAGGGGAAGCAGACTCCCCACTGAGCCAAGAGCCAGATGCAACACAGGGCTCCATCTGACAACCCTGAGATCATGACCTGAGGAGAAAATGAGTCAGACACTTAACCAACTGAGCCACCCAGGAACCCCACTTTTTGACTTCTTTTTAAGTGAATAAGGATATTATTTTAATTCTCATGAAGTTATCACATACACAATGATATAACAATGAAGTTGTATCAAACAATATATCAAAACTCCTGATCTTATTTTAAGCAAACTTTGTTTTGTTTTGTTAAAAGGTGGCATGTGCTCCAATTTTAAGACAATTTTAACATGCTACCAGATGAGACTAATAGTGGGAAAGCAAGCTAACACAGCCCTGAACACCTGCTAAGTGTTTTCTCGGATATGCCAAAAGTCAAGTCCTCAACGGACCTGAGAATCTTGGGACTTTTAACTTTTATTTATTTATTTATTTATTTTTAAAGATGTTATTTATTTATTCGACAGAGAGGTCACAAGTGGGCAGAGAGGGAAGCAGAGACAGAGGGAGAAGCAGGCTCCCCACCCCCCCAACAGAGAGCCTGATTCTGATTTGGGGCTCAATCCCAGGACCCTGGGATCATGACCTGAGCTGAAGGCAGAGACTTTAACCCACTGAGCCACCCAGGCGCCCCTGGACTTTTAACTTTTTAAAGGAGCTATGCGTTGTCATCTATAGCATAAAGTTTTGAGAAGGAATGGCTGTCCTTCCTTAGGATTAAATATAGATTATAGATTAGAACATTCAGTGATCTTAATTATTTTGTGACTATATAAATTTTTTTTAAAAATTAATGATTCTGTAAAAATAGGATGGTTTCTTTATTGGCTAGTATTTCAGTTTACATTTATCAAATTTCAAACTGAGTTACATTTTTCATTTTTTTAAAGATTTTATTTATTTATTTGACAGAGAGATCACAAGTAGGCAGAGAGAGAGGGGAAGCAGGCTCTCTGCTAAGCAGAGCCAGGACTTGGGATCATGACCTGACTGAGCCACCCAGGTGCTCCTGAGTTACATTTTTCTACTCTTATTTTTATTCTTGCTAATGTCAAGGTACAATATAGAGGCTATAAAAATTAAATACAAAGATTATGTAGAAACTTTATTTCTTAATAGCAAGTATCAGTTAATACTGGATGTTGATCCATCCAATAGCTTTCAACCCAACACAGAAAAGATGCATTCAGAGTCATTAAGAAAGACATTGCTCAGTCATTATACATGTGTATGTATGTGCGATTTCTTTCTTTCTTTTTTTTTTTTTTTTTAAATAATTTGGATCCTTTTCTTGGTTCTTTTCTTTTTTTTAAAGATTTTATTTATTGTCAGAGAGAATGAACACAAGCAGGGGGAGTGGCAGACAGAGGGAGAAACAGGCTCCCTGCTGATCAAGGAGCCTAATTCAGGGCTCATCCCACCTCCTGGGATGAGTAGGGCAGAAGGCAGACACTTAACCAACTGAACCAACCAGGCGTTCCAGTATATGCAATTTCTTTGAAGAAATTCAGAGTTTTTTAAATTACAAAAACTAAATGGACAAATTTTTAATTGCTTTAAGAACTCACTAGCAGATTTCTTTGAGAATAAGCTGTTTTCATTTATTTCAGCTCTGTAAAAATCTATCAATGTCCTATTATCATATTAAAGATACCTTCAACCAGTTCACTTAAAATGATTTAAGATTTACACAACTTACACTCATATCCAACCATTTCTGAAAATCTAAATTACTACATATAAGTTGTATGTATGTCAGACTTGAAGAGATATTCACAATCTTTATTAAAAGTTCAACATACAGAGTACCTGCGTGGTTCAGTCTGTTAAGTGTCACTCTTGATTATCAGCTCAGGTCTCAATCTCAGGGTCGTGTTCAAGCTCCACAGTGGGCTCCATGCTGGGCATGGAGCATACTTGGAAGGAAAAACATTCAACAGTCCACTATATAGTTCTCAGCTGGGGTCAATTTTGACCCCTCCCCACCCAGAGGACATTTGACAGCTAGGGTTAATTTTGCCCCTCCCCACCCAAGGGACATTTGAGAATGTCTGGAGACATTTTTGTTTCTTTAAGTAGGCTCCACACCCAGCATGAAGCCCAAAGCAGGCCTTAAACTCATGACCCTTAAATCAAGACCTGAGCTGATATCAACAGTCTGATACTTAACTTACTGAACCACTCAGGAGTCCCTGGAGACCTTTTTGGATGTCCCAATGGTGAGAAGAGGGAGTAGGGACTGCTACTTGTATATTGTGGGTATAGGCCAGAGATGCTGTTAAACCTCTTATGGTACACGGGACAGCTCGTACTCTGCCTCAACAAAAAACTACCCTGCCCAAATGTCAATACAGCTAAGTTTGAGAAACCTAGTCTATGATCCTTCTAGAAGATACACTGGTAATCTTAAGATTGGAACCCCAGAAATTATCTGAACACTACATAAGGGAACAGGAATGCTCTGAGTGACCTAGGTACAAAGGGCACATGAGAGAAGCAGGGTGTCCCCCTTATGAGCCTTTACAGGTTTAAAACACACATAAATGAGACAAAGCCAAGAGAGCTTTAAGTTAAACTTTAAAGAATGGAAAATAGGGGTGATGAGACTCTGGGTCAGATGTTAAAGAGAAGATGACAGCAGTGAAAACCTGGAATTGGAAATGTGCATTAAATATTGAAAACCAGTAGTAAGGGAGATATTTGATCTCCATGATAAACATTTTTAGTACAAGGAAACAAAATCTGAGAATTTAACAATTTCAAAATTTTAACATATCCAGAGATATACCATTTAATGTTTCTGCCTCAGGATAAAGGCAACAGGGATGTTTAAAAACAAGACAACCAGCTCAAAATGGATTTGTTTATGCTAAGTCCCACATAACCAAACTGAGACTTAATTACAGTTTTGGCTCTCCCAGAAATGAAATCTTAAACTGGCCAATCAGGAATCACCTGATCAGCACTAGTTAGATAATCTGCCTGATAGACCCCTCTTTTCCCCTAAAGGAAAGTAACCTTGCAATAACCACTATGCTATTTTGACTAGTGTAACTTCCTTGCTTCTCTGCTGCCTTCTGCCTATAAAACTCCCATTTTGTACAGCAACTCAGAGATCCTTTCTATCTGCTAGGCTGGATCCTGCCTGACTCATGAACTGTTGGAAAAAGCCAGTAAAATCTTTAAAATTTACCCAGTGTTTTAACTGAACTCTTTGGACTTCCAAACATTCTTCAATGTACTAAATGAATAATCTTAATACAGTTAGCACTGTGGAGGAAGTCAGTTAGTTACTGTTGGAGAGAACCCAACTTGCCTCTTTTTGTAAGTCTTAGTTAGATGTAATAAACAAGCCAATGTAAAGTAAGTACCCATTTCTAATAAAACATCAAGGGGAAGAGGGTCATTGTTAAATGGTCTCATTTGGTCTATCACAATAATCATTCTGATGCAAGCATCCACAACTCCTTTGCCCTTCTCTTGCTTTGTTGTAGTTCTGATAAAACTTAAACCCGATTACATACAGTTGTCTAACTCCTCCACAGGCCTCAACTGAACAGAGCTGGAGAAAAACAGTCATCCATATTACTTGGTCTCACTGTGAAATTTCTGACCGCAAAACTCAGGAGGGCCTTCAGGGCTGCCCTTTAATCCCACTACATTTTCCTGGTCTGTCTACTCTCCTACCCTTCACAATTTGCTTCCTCTTGCTCATGAAACCTCCAGTGCCATCTTCCCTCATTCTCAACTACTAATTTAGATTCTTTTTTCACTAGGAAAATTGAAGCAATCTATAATTACCTCATCTTCACATAATTAAACTATCGGTCCGTGCTCTACCTTCTTCTCTGCTCTTTTGGTCCCTGGTCCTAAGATCAATTCCTTCATTTGGGCACTGACCCCACACCATTTTTTACTCCAATACATTCTAAAATCGTACCCTCTTCCACATTATCAATTCCCCAATCCTCTAGATCTTTCCTATTCATCATAAACACACATCCCATTAATATCACCCGTGTAAAAAAAAAAAAAATCAAGAAAGTCCATTACTTGGGGCACCTGGGTGGCTCAGTGGGTTAAAGCCTCTGCCTTCGGCTCAGGTCATGATCCCAGGGTCCTGGGATTGAGCCCCGCATCGGGCTCTCTGCTCAGCAGGGAGCCTGCTTTCTCCTCTCTCTCTCTGCCTACTTCTGATTTCTGTTTGTCAAATAAATAAATAAATCTTTTTTTTTTTTAAAGAAAGAAAGTCCATTACTCCATTTCCCCACCTAGTCCTACTTTATTTCCTTTCTTAGCAAATTCCTCCAGAGAGTTGTTTGTGTACTTGCTGTTTCTACTTCTCGAACCTCCCATTTACTTTTCTCACCCCCAAATTCTTTACTATGTATTTTCTACAAACATGGAAATTCTCCTACATGAAAATATAACCATCAAAATCAGAAAATTAACAATGATGTAATATTGCTATCTAATTCTCAGACCTTGCATTCAAGTTTTTTCAATTGGTCCAACAATGTCCTTTAAAACTACAGGACCAGGTCTAGAATGATATGTGCCAGTACTGTCATGTTTCTTTAGTGTCCTTCAATCTGTAACAGTTCCTTAGTCTTTCCTTATCTTTAATGCCTTTGACACTTTTGAAGGTTTCAAGCCAGTTATTTTGTATAATGACCATCAATTCCGAGGTTTGTTTGATCTTTCCCCATTATTCAGACTAAGCATCTCTGGCAGGAAATGATGCAGTCTCCTCATTGACTTCAGTCAGGTGGCACATGACTTCAATTAGTCCCATTACTGGTGATGCTAACTGATCACTTGATTAAAGTGGTAACTACCAAGTCTCTCCAGTGTAAAGCACTCCTTTTGCCTTTGTGATTAAATGTGAAACTATGAATTATCTTTCTCATCAAATCTGCAATTTATTCATTTATTTATTTTTGTCATATGGACTCACAGGTTCCTATTTTATTCCATGGATTATCATTCATAACATCATTATTTATTTTGATGCTTAATTAAACTGGCCAGTGGAAGCCCCTTTAAGCTGCCATCTGTTTGACATGTCCTCACCATTCTTTGAGCACTTCCTTACCTGTAGAACAAGAAAGTTCAGGCTCATCTTGTACTCTCCCTGCCCCAGTCCTGGAATTAGTTATTTCTCCAGGGAACTCTGGTTGCTTTTAATGGAGAAAAGTATTTCAGATTCTGATCATGGAGGTTAGAGCAGAGCCTGGAAGTTTGTTATTACTGCCTTTAAATTTCCCAGATGATTCTAATGGTCACCCAGTTAGTTTTAAGTTCTACTAATTAACAACAATGTTTCTCAGCCAGAGGTAAGAGCCACAATCACCAGCACAATTTTATAAAACTCCAGGTGGCTGACTATCCAACATCCCCACAACTTAATGAATCAGAATCTCCAGGGCAAACTGGCCAAATAGTCAAAAGCTGAGTGAAACTAGAAAGGAGCCATGTTGTTCAAGGGTATAAAATCCACAAAATAAACAATATCCTTTGGACGATCAGAAGTGGAATGCAGAAAGAGATATACATTTTACCTAACCAAGAAACAATCAGGATAGAGGAAAAGAAAAAAGGAAAAACACAAAAACAGAAACCACATACCTAGGTACCTGACCTAGAGAACATAGTCAAAATACTAAGAAAAACAAAAATGTGATTCCAGTTAACAACTAACATTCTATTTACAACAGAATAAGTAAAATAAAAAGTAAATAAATACTGCAGCATGTTAACTTTCATCCCTAAAAAAAAAAAATTCCAAAAAAAATAAAAAATATAACCCATTAGTCTTCTTAGAATAGATCTGCAAAGTTATCTTAGTTCCAGACGTTAACTAAATTCTGTAGTAAAATTCAAAATTCAAAAGGTTATTTATGAATTATACAGAACTTTTCATTATTTTTAAATATCTCCTAGACCCCACCTTTCTTAGCCTTTCATAGCTGAAACTACTGAGATGAAACAACATAAAGTCTCTACTTGACAATGACAAGTGCTTCCAAGTGGACTGTCATTTAGCTGAAAGGTTTCTTAAACCAAAAAGAGAGCATAACTAACACTTACACTTGGATTTTAAGTTTCTCAAACTAAATGCCAAAAATCAAACATCTCTTTTGTATGAAAGAGTGGCTGACCAGTTCAATGAGAAACATCAAATATAAACACAGTACCATCTTAGCACTGCAATTAAATTTTTTTCTCAATACAGTACTATAGCCATCAATACTGGTTTTTACTTATATTTTACTAATAACATACTACCACAGCAAATTAAGGTGAACATTAAGAACTGAAGCTAAAAGACATTTCTCCAAAGATATATAAATGCACATGAAAAGATGCTCAACATCATCTAATAAAGTAAATGCATATCAAAACCACAATGAGGTTTATCATACCCACTATGATGGCTATAATCAAAAAGTCAGATGATACCAAGCTCTGACAAGGATATGAAGAAATCAGAATCCTCCTGTTTTCCTGGTGGGAATGTAAAATGCAAAAACAGTTCAGGAGTTCCTCTAACATTTAAACACAGAGTTACCATATAACCAGTAATTCCACAAATTATATGCCCAAGAGAAATAAAACTTATGTCTACACAAAAACTTATCCACAAATATCTATAGCAACATTATTTATAAGAGCTGAAAGCAGAAATAACCCAAATGTCCATACACTGATGAGGAGGTTAATAAAATATGGTACATACAAGCAATGGATTATTACTGAGTAATGAAAAAGATGAATTTTAATGATATACCCTATAACACAGATAAGTCTTGAAAACATAATGCTTATTGAAAAGTTCTAGTTACAAATGACCACATACTGTATGACTCCATCTATATGAAATGTCCAGAATATGCAAATGAGTAGCAAAAGAGAGTAGATTAGTGGTTTCCTAAAACTGAGGTTGGGGGCAAGAAAGAAAGTTACTCCTAATGGGTACTGGCTTTAAGGTTGATGAAAAGTCCAAAGAAAGATCAGTAGTCAGAGGTTAGAAAGGAGGGAGTATTAATAGGTGGAACACAAAGGATTTTTAGAGCAGTGAAACTATGCTTTATCATATCAAAATGGTGGCTATGTCATTACACATTTGCCTAAATCCACAGAATGTACTGTATCAAGACTGAACCCTAACATAAACTATGGATTGGGTAATAATGATCTGTCAATGTAGGTCCATCAATTGTGACATAGGTACCACTGTGGTGGAAGATGCTGATAATGGGGGAAGCTATGCATACTTGGGGACAGAAGACACATGGGAAATCTCTACCTTATGCTCTACTTGGCTGTGAACCTAAAACTGCTCATTTAAAAAGAAGCCCATTTAAAAAAAAATCAGTAGTTGGGTAGGGAGGGATAAACAGGTAATAGCACAGGAGATATGGATATACAGGGGATATGGATGAAGAGATATCTATATATCGGTAGAGGAAAATAAAAATATAAAATTTACCATCTTAATCATTTTTAACTGTACAATTCAGTGTTAAGTACACTCATATTGTTGTGCAACCATCACCACAATCCATCAGCATTATTTTCATCTTCAAAACTAAAACTACACCCATTAAACAATAACTGCTCATTCCCTCCTCCCCTCTGCCCCAGCAACCACCTATGTTCTGCCTCTGTGAATGTGAATACTCGAGGTACCTCACACAAGTGGAATCAAACAGTAATGGTTTTTTGTGGCTTATTTCATTTACCATAATGTCCTCAAGGTTCATCCATTTTTGCAGCCTATGTCAGCACTTCTTTCTTTTTTAAAGTTTAGTGACATTCTACTGTAGCTATATACCATTATTTTGCTTATCCATTTATCTGTTGATTAATACATGGACTGCTACCCTCCAGCTACTGTGAATAATGCTATAAACGTGGGTATACAAATCTCTCTCAAGACTCTGCTTTCAGACCACCTGATTCGCTCAACAGATAGAGCAAATGACTTGTGATCCCAGTGTCACTGAGTTCAAGCCCCACTTTGTAGAGCTTACTTTAAAATAAACACACAAACAATAAAGACCCTGCTTTCAATTCTTTTGGTAAATACTCAGAAATGAAACTGCTGGATTACATGGTAATTCCATTGTTAATTTTTGAGAAACCATCATACTGTTTTTCACGGTAGCTACACCATTTTACATTCCCACCTATTACTGCACAGGGTTCTAAGTTCTTCATATCCTCACCAACACTTGTTTTTTCTGTTGTTTTCATAGTAGCTATCCTAACAAGGGTGAGATGGGCCACAGAGGATTTTTAAAAAGTGAAACTATTATTTATCATCTTGGGATGTTGGATACATAACATTATACCTTTGTCAAAGCCTACAGAACTTCACAGCATAAGGAATGAGCCTTAGTCTATGCGACTTTTTAAAAAATTTTTTATTTTTTTGAGAGAGAGGGACTGTGAACAGGGTGGGGGAGAAGTACAGTGAGGGCAAGGGAAAAGGGAGAGAGAGAATCTTAAGCAGGCTCCACATCCAGCCTGGAGCCCCACATGGGGCTTGCTCTCACGACGCTGAGATCATGACCTGAGCAGAAATCAAGAGATGAACGCCTAACCAAGTGATCAACCCAGGTGCCCCATCTATGCAATTTTAAAAAAAAAAAAACACTGAGAAAGAGGATCCCAAGAAAGAATGCAGACTGAGATTAAAAAACAAAACAAAACTAACAAGTTCACTGAAAGGAATGGAGGGAATAAATGGTGCTGACCTAAGTAACTTTGAAAATTAGAGGAGTCCATAAAAAGCGAGGGAAAAGGAACTGCATATAAGAACTGTACTCTAGTTGATAAAGTTGTTCCGCAGAGGGCTACATGTTAATAACTTTGATATTGCTATACTACATCTATACTGAAAAGGAACAATCAAGCAAATGGATGGTGGCCAAAGGGAGTTGTCCCAAGTGGGAATTTCCAGATAAGCAAGAAGGGGCTAGATGAATACATATACAAATGGACTGGTGTCAGAGATATCATTAAATATTTAATGTAGACACAGATTACAGAAATATTTATAGCTACAGTGCACCTACAGA
Source organism: Neogale vison (assembly GCF_020171115.1). Lineage (NCBI taxonomy): Eukaryota > Metazoa > Chordata > Mammalia > Carnivora > Mustelidae > Neogale > Neogale vison. The sequence continues at coordinate 79,887,822 of NC_058092.1, read as the reverse complement.
GCTTAGTATATACATACGTATTTCTTTGTTTTATCAGCTGAGAGAGAATAAAAGAATAAAATTGCAGTAACAACCACATCTACCACCTGTATCTTGGTCTCTAATACCGTTTTCCAATAAAAGGAACCAGAGCTCTTTGGAGAAATGGTTGGTTCTAGGACTGGGACAGAAAATACGCAAGAAAAGCCTGGACCATCTTATAGTCCAAAGAAGTAAAGTTGTTCTTTAAAAAAAATCCTTATTGGGGTGCCAGGGTGGCTCAGTTGGTTGAGCATCCAACTCTTGGTTTCAGCTCAGATCATGATCTCAAGTCCTAGGATCGAGTCCCATGGGGTCAAACCTCATGTCCAGCTCCCTGTAGGTGGGGAGTCTGCTTCCCCTATCTCCCTCTCCTTCTGTCCCTCCCTGCTGGCGCGCACGCACGCATGCACACACAATCTCTAATAAATAAAAAAATCTTTTTTTAAAAAAAGTCCTTAGTGATGGAACGGTGTTATAGGGACACAGCAGCCAACTGAAAACGCTCCCAATGGCCAAAGCTGGAACAACCTGAGCAAAAAAAATGAAATAGCATTGGATTATATCCTTGAATCCACACTGCTATAAACAAATGAGTAAATTAATAAATGGGGAAAAGATAAATTTTCCATGCAGAAGAACTCCAAATAAATTATGCAGCTACTCCACCATAAAAAAGGGAGCATAACTCCCTTCTCTTTAAGTGTTGACTACAACAGTGACTCCCTCCCAAAGAATACAGTATAAAAAAAGGGGGAAAAAATAACTTTACAGTGAAGAAATACAACAAACACTACTTCAGCCAAGTGAGCAAAATCACTATCAACTGTAATAAATTCTGTTGATACGTACATTTGAAATGATGTGATGATAATGGCACACGATCATCCTCCTCAAAACCATAACCCCAGTCTGATCACATATAAAAACATCAAATTCCAGCAGAGAAACACCCTGAAATATACCTGACCAAACCCTTCTAAATTCTCAAGGTCAACTACAAGGAAAGTCTGAAAAAAATGGCAGACAAGAAGTGCCTAAGGAAACATGACAATTAAATGTAATGTGGAACAGAAAGACATTAGGTAAAAACTAAGGAAATCTGGGGGCACCTGGGTGGCTCAGTGGGTTAAGCCACTGCCTTCGGCTCAGGTCCGAGGATCGAGCCCCGCATTGGGCTCTCTACTCAGCAGGGAGCCTGCTCCCTCCTCTCTCTCTGCCTGCTTGTGATCTAACTCTCTCTGTCAAATAAATAAATAAAATCTTAAAAAAAAAAACAAAACTATGGATTATGAATAAACTATGGATTTTAGTTAACAATAATATACGATATTATTTGATAATTCGATAATTATACAATAATGAATATATTCATTATTTGTAAGAAATGTACCATTCTAATGTAACAATTTAAAGAAAAGAAAAGCAAGTGCCAGTAACACCAGGCTGATGGTCTCTTTCTTCCTGGAGTCCATTTAATAGCTTGGTATTATATCTACATGACTAAGAGACCTGGGTCATTACAGGAGATCTTTATTGTTTCCAATATCCAGCAAAACTTTCTCCTCACAAAATAAACTTGTGGATTTCTATTTCAGTACCCCTTCCTCAGTCCTGGCAGTGCCTTCCTTCACTCAGCCTGAGGTTAGGTAAACTTCAACAAGCCAGGACCATCAATTCTGACCATTAGGCAAAACACCCATGTATTCTGACAGGTGATGTCGCCAGGGCAAGGTATGGCAAACAAAAGGTGGGCTAAAACTCCAGGTGAGACATAAAAGCCCTTCACCAGCAAGCTCTTAAAATAACAGTGGGCCATATTAGACTCTGAAAGACCTCAACTCTAAAATACCTGCTTCAACACTTCTATTACTGCTTTTTCTTAACTCCCTTGCTATTATTCAAATAGCCATAAATAAATATGTATGTGTGTGTTTGCCTCTACAAAGCAATCATTAATTCACTGGGGACAGACACCATAAATTCTGTACTTTTGGACACCTTCCATTTATTCAACTTTTTCCTTTCTAATAAAAACACTACTTTTGTTCAGGTGGCAATGTGCCCAGTTTTGGACAGTGAGACCTAAGGGGAAGTTTGTTGTAGAAACTGGGAAAGCTTTTGTCTTCCTGACAAAGAGGCAGATATATTTAATGTTGTTCCTCTTTCTTTTTCTTACTTACCCCCCCATTTGGGGGGGGCATTAAATACAGACATGATTTTTGGAGCCGCAATCTCCAACTGAGGTAAAGTCCAAAACAGTCCTGAAAGTGCTAACCCAAACCAGTGACTGCTCGAGTCACTGGCTTGGGTTACAAGATACAAGACTATCTTGTTGTATAAAACAAATAAAGTATTTGTTTAAGCACCTGTTTAAAAAAAAAAACAAGTTGTGGCCCCTAGCACCATAAACACCAATGATAAGTGTGACTTCAAAAGAAAGATACCTTCTGAGCTTTCACAATAGGACTGGAAAGGAGGTAGAAGATATGAACAATGCCAGGGGGATCTACTAAGCAAAAACCCTTAAAGGGATCAAAAACTTCAAACAGCCCAAACCCTAAACTTAATAGGTAGGGCATATCAGAACTCAGTATGCCCTAATCTTAAGAGATATCTTTCCAGGATCCTGGGATCACAAAATATTTAAGGAAAGTCTCTAACATGAAAAACAAGAACCAAAACTAGCAAAAAGGGGGAAAAAGCAACTTAGAGGCTACCAATATTACGCAGGGATAAGAAAACTAAACACAATAAAACAAAAAAACCTATTTTTGGTATTCAAAAAGAACTAAGAGAAGATTAGGTAGAGGATGCTATGGTAAAAGTACATTCAGTAAAAAAAGGGTGCAGTAAAAAAAAAAAAAAAAAAGTACATTCAGAAAACAGAGGCTCCTGGGTGGCTCAGTCAGTTAAACATCCAACTCTTGATTTCAGCTTAACTCTTGATCTCAGGGTCATGAGTTCAAACTCCACACTGGGATCCACAATGGGCATGGAAACTACTTTAAAAAAGAAAAAAAAAGGGAAAAAAGTACACTGAAAACAACAACAACAACAACAAAGAACAACTCTTAGAAACTTAAAACACAATAGCAAAATAGTTAAAAACTCAATGTAACAATTTTCAGTTTCCAACAGTAGCAGACTAAGTTTTTTGGATCACCTATCACTATTCTAGTGGATTAACAACTTTAAAATATGGATAAAAATATATTTCAAAAATGTAAAGCATCAGAAGACAAGTCAAGATAACAAGGAATTACAAAGTCACAAGCAAAATATGAGAACTCAAAAAGAGTGGGGAGAAAAGCATATAAGCTACATTTGACCTCAGGATGTTTGCCAATCCTGAAAATCAGGATCTTTGTTTTGGTAACACAGCACAAGATATGGGGGCAGAAATTAAAGCCCAACAACCACACAAAGGAATTTCTAGCCCTGAACTTGTTTTAAGATGGTTCCAGACTAGGAGTGACCCCAGGCACACAGAAGAAAACACAAATCCTACACATAACATAGAACACCACAAACTAACCATAAAGGATGATTGCCACATACAACATGTTAAATGAAAGAAGACAGATGAAAAAGAACATACACTGCATGAACATATACTCATGTGAAGTTTAAAAAACCTACATAAGTAATCAAAGGCAATACAAGTCAGAATAGTGGTTACTTTTGGGCAGATATTTACTTGAAATGGCATGAAGGAAACTTATGTATCCTGATCTTAAGGGCAATTACATGAGTGTGTTGATTTAAAAAAAATTAATTTTGTACGTGTAAGATTTGTACACTTTAATGTATGAATGTTGTATCTGAATGAAACTTTTAAAAAATGAAGGTAAAAGAAGGTCATTTTCAGATTCGAAAAGTTAACAAATGTTGATTATATTCAGCCTTGGCAAACAGTACTGAAGATGTTAATTTAGTTCATGATCTAAGTCTAGAAAGCTGACTCAAAAGTTAGTTTGTATTTTTTTATTTTTTTTTAAGATTTTATTTATTTATTTGACAGAGATCACCAGTAGACAGAGAGGCAGGCAGAGAGAGAGAGAGAGAGAGGGAAGTGGGCTCTCTGCTGATCCCAGGACCCTGACATCATGACCTGAGCCAAAGGCAGAGGCTTAACCCACTGAGCCACCCAGGCGCCCCTAGTATCTATTTATTCAGAAGCTATTTAAAATACCATAGCTATTTCAGGTTGCCTGGGTGGCTCAGTTGGTTGGGTGGCTGCCTTCGGCTCCAGTCCTGATTCCCAGGTCCTGGAATCAAGTCCAGCATTGGGCTCCCTGCTCAGTGGGGAGCCTGCTTCTCACTCTCCCTCTGCCCCCTCCTCCTGCTTCTACTCTCCCTCTCTCACTGTCAAATAAATAAACAAAATCTTTAAGAAAAAATACCATAGCTGTTTCAATAATTTTGATTTTTATATTTTTAATGGAAAAAAAACTAATCACCACTAACATTCATCAACAATCTCTCAGAATCAGGGCATCTGGGTGGCTCAGTGGGTTAAAGCCTCTGCCTTCGGCTCAGGTCATGATCCCAGAGTCCTGGGATCAAGCCCCACATCGGGCTCTCTGCTTGGCAGGGAGCCTGCTTCCTCCTCTTTCTCTCTCTCTGCCTGCCTCTCTGCCTACTTGTGATCTCTGTAAAATGAATAAATAAAATCTTTAAAAAAGAAGAAGAAGAAGACGAATCTCTTCGAGGGGCACCTGGGTGGCTCAGTGAGTTAAAGCCTCTGCCTTCGGCTCAGGTCATGATCTCAGGGTCCTGGGATCGAGCCCCGCATCGGGCTCTCTGCTGGGCAGGGAGCCTGCTTCCCCTCTGTCTCTGGCTGCTGCTCTGCCTACTTGTGATCTCTCCCTCTCTGTCAAATAAATAAATAAAATCTTAAAAAAAAAAAAAAAAAAAAAAAGAAGAAGAATATCTTAGAATCAGCACTTGTACTCACCAAAAACCAATCTTTTATGTTTTCCCTATTCATTAAGTCTCAGACAATTTACATTATCCTTACATGACCAAGAGAATGTTAACTCTTCTCATTTTCAGAATCCAAAGGGTCAGGGAGGCTGGGTGGCTGTCAGTCAAGTGTCTGCCTTCGGCTAAGGGTATGATATCAAGGTCCTGGGAAGGAGCCCCACCTCACGCTCCCTGTTCAGCGGGAAGTCTGCTTCTCCCTCTGCCTCTCACGTGTGTGCGCGTGCCCATGCACCCTCTCTCTCTAGTAATTAAAAAAACTTTAGAATCCAAAGAGTCATAAGATATGCTATCACTAAAAAATAACCATTTGTTCCCAAACAAGGAAATGAGAATTCCAAACCTAAAAGAGAAAAATTTCATATGAATAAGTACAATCAGTTTTATTTCCAGATTACAAAAACGATCCGTAAAGGGCACCTGGCTGGCTTAGTCAGTAGAGCATCGACTGGATCTCAGACTCATGAGTTCAAGTAAAAACAAACAAAGGATCCCTAAAGTTAAACAAAGATGTAAGAAATATACATGCTGGGGGAAAATGCCTAAATACCCTTAGTATTTAAAACATAATCTGCTGAGTTATAGCAATTCATTGATTTCCTCATTCAACAAGTATTTCAGTGCCTATTATATGCCCATTCCCTTTGTACAAATTAGGTATACAGCAAGGATACAGCAGGAACAAAACAGATGACTTCTACTCTGGAAACAAAACAATGGTGTGGGAAAAACAGGGAAATCTGACTCTATATAAACATTTATATTTTTTCAAACTACAACAAATGAGGCACTATTCAAGTCTGATGATTAGTTTTCTAATAAGAACTTAAGGAAAAATGGTTCCTAAGCCCCCCAAATTAATAACTAATCTGGATTCAATAGGCACATTTTACAAAAACTTTTATTCTTAGTATTCTAGATTTCTTTCTCTTGGGCTCTATACAAATTCTAAATGCTGAATCCTACATTACAAAAAGCAATCAGATACCATCTTAGAATGCCTTACAGCAGCTCCCTAAGGTATAAAAGAGGTGGTTTTAAAGAACTAGTCAATAAAAATCCTGTAAAAGTAATCACAGAATATAAATTATAGGAAAAAAGAAAAATGCTTAAAAGCACAGGTGACAATATTAAAATTAATTATATCAACAGATTTTTAAGCACAATTTGCAATTTTAAAGCATCTACCATTCAACCACCAATTAAAGGTGATACCTCAAAATATTCCAAAATGTCTTTATTATATGAAAAAATCAGTGCATAAATCAGCACATGAAGCTATTTCCAAGCAAAAGTGGTAGGATCAAAACTTACTACATTTACCAATGAACACCTCTCAGCCTCAGAAAAAGCACTGGACCTAAACTGATACGGAAGTAAAAATATTAACTCACAGATAAGGGAGAGAAGGGAAAACAGTATAAACAAACTGCAGAAATAACATATATTTTAAAAATACAGCTGGTATCAGGACCAATAACATTGTTAAAAGAACAAACACCCTTCAAATACTCTTGCAGAGGTGATAAAATCAATAAACTTTCACCTTTTATTACCCAGGGGGATTCTTCCTTCTGCCACCAAAGCATTCAGAAGGAAGAAATAATCCCTTCTAACACAAACTACAACTTCCTTCTGTGGATTTTTAAATGGTCTAAAAATCAAGTTTATTATATGCTAATTAATAAATAACACCCCCCCTTCTGTTCATGAATGTAAATCAAGCACTCAGCCAAATCAGCCTCTTAACCTGGTCCCAATCTACCCTGCATCACTACTTTCAGCCATCCCATATACTCAATTTCAAGCTAAACCTAACCACTATACTCAGGTCAATCCAACAAACATTTACTAAAGATCTGAGTAGCATCAGGCTCTATGCCAGGCAGTGTGCTGACAGGGAAAATACAGCAATGAATCAGACAATGATTAAGCAATGAATAAGACGCGATCTCTGCCCTCTAGGAACTTGGGCACGTATATGCAAAACCTTCCTTATTCCAAAGCCCATGCCAAGTATCTTTTTGTTATATCTGATATACATAGCTTGGACTAATACATGGAATAGCTTTTGTTTCCTATAAAACAATATCTTTATATAATCTTTTCCCACTAGTTTTTAATACACTGTAGGTATAACTGTGTTCCCCAAAACAGAATTTTTCTTTTTTGCTGAGCTAAAAATGTTTAAAGACTGAAGACAAATAAGACAGCACTTGTAGGTGCCATAGTTATAAATTACCATTCTCTTATTTTCTGCCTGCAAACAGGGGCTCATTTATAGGAAAGTAGGTAAAATAGATTTGTTTTTAAAAGATTTTATTCATTTATTTGAGAGAGAGTAAGCATGGTAGGGGGGAAGAAGAGGGAGAAGCAGACTCCCCAGTGAGCAAGGAGCCAGGACCACAACCTGAGCCAAGGCAGATGATCAACCGATTGAGCTACCCAGGCACCCTGGTAAAATAGGTTTTTAAGTCTCCAGCCAAACTCACACTTTTAGACAGGAGGAGGAAAAAAGAGTTTAACTGTTCCAAAATAAAGGCAGGGAAGGGGAGTGGAACTGAGTGGTTTAAGGAAGCAGCAAATGCAGAGGTCAAAGGCCATTCTCCAGCTTCCATCTTAATACAGTCAGGATAAAATGGTGGCATAAACAGGTGTCTTAATTAATTCTCAGCCTCCTTAACAAGAACAAGGGCTGTAATACAATGTTGAACACAACAATTTCTATCAACAAAATGGAATATAACATATTTATACTATGACTATTTTCCAAAGGTTTGAATGTATAAGAAATAACTATAACATAAAGTGGTAGTCCCATAAGAAAGATATTATCCAGAATGTGTACTCTGGAAAAAAGGTGGGTGGGTTCAGAGGAACTAATCAACAGAAGACATTCTGGACAGTGATGCAAACACAGAGGAGTATTTTTGGGAGTTAGGAAAGAGTATCACCTTAAAATGATTGTTTCCTCACAGCAAGACTGATATTATAAACTTTCATAAATTTCACCATACATTCATTCACAGTGCTTCCCCATAACAGACGCTCAATAGTTACTTTATTGTTTAAATTCTTACAGCAATTTTATGGCCTTTGAAAAAAGCAGTATCATTAACATTAATTAACAAGTTTTCATTGTCAAACTCCTCCACACGGGTGCACAGATTTTTTAAAAAACGTGAAGTAATGCTCAAGTCAATATTACAGAAATAGTCTAACCACAATGGACTGCAATGGAACTACACTGCTGTTTTCTAGACAAATCTATTAATGTGGTCTAACATTTCATCAGCTGTATTTGTAGTCACATTACAGAGCTGTAAGTCAGGTAAAGTCAAAGAGCTCCCGTTAGGTCAGTTTTTCCCCAGCTGTGAAAGTTTTTGAACCAAACAGTAAACCTTAACTTCATAATCTTGGTTTCAACTTATTTGGACATTCTCAAACTGTTATCTAGACCACTTAATCTATCATCACCTACAAAGGCCTTCAGAACCATAAAGACTTCCTCCAGGATGCATTTTTTAATCAGTAATCAATATCCTAAGTAATGAACTATTAATTCAATTGGGCAAAGCATGCATGATCACCTACAGGCATTGTTTTAGTCAGTGAAAACAAAGAGATTAATCCAGTTCTATACTCCAAGACTATTAAGTCTGGTACACTCACAGCACAGATTTTTTTTTTTAAGATTTTATTTATTTACTTGACAGAGATCACAAGTAGGCAGAGAAGCAGGCAGAGAGAGAGGAGGAAGCAGACTCCCCGCTGAGCAGAGAGCCCAATAATGGGGCTCAATCGCAGGACCCTGAGATCATGACCCAAGACGAAGGCAGAGGCTTTAACCCACTGAGACACCCAGGCGCCCCCAGCGCAGATATTAAATAAATGCTATAAGGACAAAGATAAAGAAGCATTAAGGGTGAAGACTGGGGGTATCTAATGAATCTATGATCCAAAAGAGCATGAGCAGGATGCTAGGGTGGCTCTGTCAGTGGAGAGCATCTGCCTTCAGCTCAAATCACAAGACCTATTATAGGCCCAGGATCAAGCCCTGAGTAAGGCTTCCCGCTCAGCAGGGAGTCTGCTTGTCTCTCTACCCCTCTCCCTGTTTTCGCTTATACTCTCTCAAATAAATAAATGAAATCTTTTTTTAAAAGGGAGCATAAGTTTTATCAAATGCATTTAACTAATAATTTAATGAAAATAACAATGGCTTTTAAATTACATACTCTTAAAACTAAGGGCAAGAATCACACAGTTTAGGAAACTAACGCAAAAGAAAGGTTTGTAAGACCCAACAAAATGAGGCACCTGGGGGCTCAGTCGTTAAGCCTCAGCCTTCAACTCAGGTCATGATCCCAGGGTCCTGGGATCAAGCCCAGCATCTGGCTCCCTGCTCTGCGGGAAGCCTGCTTCTCCCTCTCCCACTCCCCCTACTTCTGTTCCCTCTCTCACTGTGTCCTTCTCTGCCAAATAAAATCTTTAAAAAAATAAATAAATAAAATCTTTAAAAAAAAAAAAAAAGACCCAACAAATTATGTCAGATATCGGAAGCTACCTTCTAACTTCCAGAAGATTCGTCACCTCACTTCCCTCGGGGAGCAAATTTCTGAATAAATCATGATATGCATTTAATGTGTTCAGTCATATTTTTTTCTTATCTATATACACACTCACAAACCATACACGGATTTTTTTTCTGGCAAAATTTGGTTTCTCAGACCATCATAAAAGTATCTCCTAATAAATAAAACTTATTGACTGAACACAGAATTTCTCCAACTCTAATTTTCTCCCTTGTAAAAGGAGCGAATTAATTATAAAATCTGATTTGTGAAATCACGGATTCATATTTGGCCTCTTTTTGATCCAACCATTCTTCCTGTGATAATTTTAAAAAATCAACACAATAAACAACACTTAAGATGCTATCTTTTAATTAATTACATTGCAACCTGAAGAAACAAAGACACTGTCATCTCTTTGTTTGATATTACCCAGGACATAGAACCCAGAAGTCTCTAGCATATATTCAATGTTTAAATGCTCATTTGGAACACCTGAAGGACCTTAAACCAGAGCATAAATCTAGTACCAGTAAATTCGTATTCTCTCACAACCACACACAACAAAGTCTGACATAACCCATTAGTCTATCACTATTAGTTCTCCCCCAGTATCAGTATAAAGTGGTTCTCTATTTTATTACTTTATTCTCAAATTTTACATAAGACTTAATTAAGAGGCATTAAAATATCAATGAAACTCCAAAGAATATAAGAAAAAAACTTAAGTTTCAGTGCATAACTGCATTCATCGTATTTTTGTTAACAACATGTTCCCATTAATTAAACCTATGGGATAGTAACGTGATCCTAAACATGAAATAATTAGAACTGATCTCTAAATTCAGAATTTCAAGAGAACTCTCCCAACCTCAAATTCCTCAATGACAAGAGCACAGTATAGGTGTTTGTTACAATCCACTGGAAGCACAATATCCTTATTCAAAACAGAACAGTAAAAACAGGAAGTCCAGTCAAAATTTTCTAAGGTCTCTTCTGGTCCTAACAATAGCCCTTTACACCAATTTCTATTTATTTAAGGTTTAAGCATCAGATGATACTAGTTGATCCTTTATCATTTAGTTTCCAACAAATATTTCTCTCAAATCCAAAAACCACTAAAAACTTTAAAACATGGTGCATTAAATTTTAAGAGGAACTTAATTTAAAATCTTTTTTCATAATTTCCAAAGACAATTTTTAGTTATCAGAAATTCCCATCTCTTCTACAGTTTACCTTTCCAAATTGCTGAGAAACCATTCAAATGCTGAAAGTAACCAAATTACGGGAGACGGTGGGGGACTGCTAATCACTTCTGAACGTATATTCTTAAAGTATAACTTAAAAAAACTTTTAAAAATCGCATTTTAATCTTCAGTAAAATACTGTTTCTCCTTAAAACTGTTTTTCTGTAGTATGATAGAAAGTCCTTCTTAAATCTAAAAGTTAAATCTAAATATTACTCTACTCTTCCTATGTGTATTTTAAAAGAAATATTCTGAGTACATTTTTGCTTCCTCTGAAACGTATCATTTAAAAGTATGTAAAAATAAAAATATTTTCTAATTATAAAAATGAAAAAACTATATCTACTTTAATTGATGACGCACTATAATCAATTACAAAATGTACAAAATCAAAGGGAAAAGACCAATAATGCCTGAGAATCTAAAGGGTTAAATTTTACATAATTTATTTACTATATAATCCTCTCTAATGTAAGAACAATTAATGCTATCTAAGAAACGAGTGTCTGAGTTATTATCTCTTGAGAAGTGTGTTTACAGACTGGGCAAACACTTGTCGGGAACGTTGCAGGAGATTCCTGGGCTGGCTAAGTGTTCTACTAGATGAACTCCAAGTCTCTTTCAGTTCTAAGATTCCCAGCGTGTGAGTAAGAGGGAAAAAATAACCGAAGAAAACATATGCCCTTCAATTAACCAATCAACCTTCATTCGCATCCTACATGCTCCTGTCGAGACCACGAAGTTCTTTCTCCCCTTTCTCTGGCTTTCACCAAACCCTCGTTAACAAAAGGCACGGAAAGTGTGCACAGGTGGGATAAAAAGGGGAGTGGCTGAAACCAAGCGGCTCTCGGGACAGCGCCCCCATGCCCCGGGTCCCTCCGCTGCACCTGAGAAATCACTGCCCTGCACACCTCCACCCTTGAGAAGCTGCATCGAGAGCGAATTCTCCGACCTATTACAGTCCACCCGCACCTTGGCCAGACACTGGGCATTGTCTGAAACCCTCAGCGCCCACGAAAGGCGAGGAGAAAAGAAAGAAAACGGCGAGAACGATGGAAAATAAAGAACAGCGGAAGGGGAAGTAAAGCGATCGGAAAGCCGTACGCTCCTTTTGGCAAAATTGGCTTCCCCGTCGACCCATCAGTTTAATTTTGATTCCAAAAGCAAACCTCCACCCCACCCCCAGCCCAAGGTAGCAGCCGGGGATAGCCCAGCCGGAGTCCCCAAAGCCACGCGCTGGTTCGGGGCACACAGACAGCGCGAAGAAAATGGGTTTGTGGGCCGGGCCTGGCTGGCCGGAGGCCGGGCTCGAAACAAAGCCGCCCGGCTCCCCCTACCTGGGGCGAGGGCTGTGGGCGGTGCCTCGAGGCTCCCAGCGCGGTCCTGGCCCGGCGACGCCCTCGCCCCGGGGACCCTTGCGGGAGCTGGGGGCCGCGGCAGGGCCCCTCCCCGCCCGGGAACCGCGCTACTTCGGGACAATGGACCCCCTCCCCGCCTCCGGGCGGAGAGATACAAAGGGAGAGGAGCGCCGCCCGGCAACGAGCCAGGCGTCCGGAAAGTGAAGACCGAGGAGAGACAGGGAAAGGGAGAGGGTGGCGGCGGACGCGGGAGCCCGCGGGCCGCTCCACCCGCCGTCCAAGGCGCTGCCCTCAGCCCCGCCGCAGCGACAGAGGCGGGAGCGCAGACCAGCAGCCACTCAACCCCGGCCGAGAGGGAAGAGGGGTCTGCACACAAAGAAGAGTGGAACCTCCGCCCTCCGCTAGCGCCAGGGGCGGGGATGGCCCAAAGGGCTCTGGGCGCCGACGGTCAAGCGGCGCCTGCCCAGCCCGCGCCCCTCGCGGGCCGGAGTCCGCGCGGGGCGCCCCTCACCCGGACTCACCCACAGCTCTGTGCCCCAGCTCATGGCGGAACTTGAGGCGACCCGGGCCGTCTGGCGGCTCGCTGTCCGTCCGTCTGTCGGATATGCCCTTAGTCTGTTCGACCTCCCACTGGCTGGCCGACGGGCTCGCAGCTCCGCCGCTCTGCCTCCGAAGGTGCCGCCACCGCCGGGCTCCCCAGTGAGTGAGAAAGCCGCGACTGGAGAAGCCGCCGCCGACGCCGCGTCCCCGCCTCCCGGAGCCAGCAGGGAGGGGGCCTGGGCCGAGGGGAGGCGGGACGCGGAGAGGGGAGGGGGGCGGGACGCGATGCACCCTGGGATCGTGGCGGACCCGCGCTCGCCGGGCCTCCGCGGGCGAATCCCCTCGCGTAGGGGTCTTCCACTTTGCTGGTTCCCGGGCTAGGTCTCTTCCCGCCTGCCCCTTGCGGCTCGGACAATTCCACCGCCGTCCGCCACTCGCATCTGCGTTTCCCAAGGTGGAAGGGAGAGAAGGGAAAGACGCCCACCGCCCTTCTCTACCCTGAGACCCCTTAGATGAGGCAACTCCAGTTACCTTCCCTTCCTGCCTCTTGCGCCCTCCACCTGGGAGAAATCCTGATATAGATGCCTTCTACAAATCCTTGGGTTTACGTAGTCGGACATTTGTGGTAGGTTTTTTTCTTTAAGTCTTGATTGGTAAGGTGATCTTGGGAATTACCAGCATGTGTAGAGGTTGAACGTCAAATGTGAAAGCAACGTGCCCCGATTCTATTTTTAATAAAACATTGCAATTTTATAAGTTCTGTCAGGAAATCGCAAGAGGCAGATCTTTCAGCATTCATTTTGGAATGTTGCCATAACAAGAGATGAAAGACATGGACCAATGCGAGGCGAGCTGTCACCTGCAGGAAAGAACCGAGCTTGCCCCAGCGGTGGGTTGTCCCCACGGAGGAATGGGCACCTCGTCTGTGGGATCTGAACGGGAACCAGATTCCTCTCCGGTAGTGCAAAAGAGCCTCTTGGAACTTCAGGGACCTCTCACTCAGAATATGGGACTCTTGGAGGCAGGTCCACCATTTCCTTTTTCCTACGTGGAGTTAATTTCCCGGCCTTTCTGAGCAATCATTAACTGCAATCAGCCAGTTTGGCGGGTACTATTAGATACCAGATACACTTAGCAGCTCCTAACATATGCTTTAGCATTAATTGCTGGTCTCCTAAACACACACACACGCCTCCTCCACTGAGGAGCCCAGTACTCCTCAGTGTTATGACAGCTGAGTGTCTTCAAGTTCTCCAAACCGGAGTGTCAGCATTTGAAACTCCTCCCCTTCTACGGCCTGCTCAGGTGCCCCAATCTCTTCGGTTTCAATCCTTGTCCTTGCTTGGCTGTGATCCCTTTTGGGGTGAAGAGGCAAATAACCTGTGCCTTCCTGACAGGCCGCCATTCTTGCTGAATTCTTAGCCTCCTTTCTCGGAATCCAGCTTGAAGTACACAAATACTCTCCTCCAATGGCCAAGTTTTAAATGCTTAAGTATACCATTCAGTGAAAAGTATGTAAAGCAGTGACTGAACACTTTCTTTTTCCAATATTTTTCTCTACTGCCTCTATTTCAAATAAAATTCCTTCAATATTACTTGTATCACCTAAGGCAGCTATCTATTTCTCCTCTCCCTTCCTCTTACTCCCTAGACATCATGAATGCATTTAGCAATTACAAGTAAGATTAGTAATGGAAAATATAGTTATAAAACGGATGTCTCATTATTCAGAACTATTCCAATACTAAGGTTTACTGTATCTAAATATTGTCATAAAAGTTAAGACGTGGAGCCTAATTTAAGACAAAATTGCATGCTTTCCCATTAAAAAGTAAAATAATCTACCATTCACATTGAAGATTATCCTTAACCATACTGTTAGACAATTTCCCAAATGAACATGAAGTCTTATCTCCTAGATGAACACTTTTCTTCTCCTGAAGTTTCTGAACAGAACTCCACACTTAGAACAATTCATTTCTCTCCAGAAAGTTAGATTTTCCGCCAAAAATTTTAAGGAAAATTTCCATTATACTACATTGCTATAAAATTTAAACATAATTCATATAACCAACTTAAATTGATATTCTAAATAATTATTTGTAACTTGCAAAATTTTATATTAAAATTCACTATTTACTTCAACAGTCTTTAGGCAAAATGATTAAAAAGTGAAAACTATCACAAATGAATAAGTGTGTTTTGTGTTATATTTTGTTATAAAAATAATAAAGATTAATCAGCTTCCAAAGTATTCCTTTCTATAAGCAATCTCTAAAATAGTATAGGTACATTTTAGCAAACAAACATCTAGAGGTGTTTTACACACACATATATAGTCACACACAAATATTAGTATGGCAGTTCATAAGAATGTTGTGGGGTTTTGTGTTTATTTTTTGTCTGTTTTTGTTCTTTTGAGAGTGTAGGGACAGGATGGGTGGGAGAGCTAAGGGAGAGGAAGAGAAAGAAACTTAAGCAGTCTCCATGCTCAGCACAGAGCCTGCTGCCTGGGTCTCAGGACCCTGAGATCATGATCTGGGCCGAGATCAAGAGTCAAATATTTAATTATACCACCCAAGCACCCAAGAATGTTGATTTTTGACATAAACAGAATCCTCTAGGTTTTAAATTATTCATATATATATATAAGATTTTTTCTTTATGGACCCATGACAAGGCACTCTTTTAACAGTTCAAACACATCATTTTTCTTTCTAAAAAAGATAAAACAAAACTTTGCATCTTGAAAGCAAAATCACTTTAGTATAACAGCAGCTTATTATTTTATGTCAGATGCTACTACCCCCAAGTCTTATTTTGCATCATTAAGGGATACAAAATTCTGTCAAAGCAATTATCTTACACCTTTTTGCTATTTGACCTATTTTGGTAATCTATTATCACAGAGTTTCTGTTTCTTTTACAGTTTTTATAAGGTAATCAACACTAAGAAGGAATGGAGGAAATAATACTATTTTAGCTTTCTCCACATATTTTTTTTTTAAGATTTTATTTATTTATTTGACAGACAGAGATCACAAGTAGGCAGAGAGGCAGGCAGAGAGAAAGGAGGAAGCAGGCTCCCTGCTGAGCAGAGAGCCAGGGCTCAATCCCAGGACCCTGGGATCATGACCTGAGCTGAAGGCAGAGGCTTTAACCCACTGAGCCACCCAAGCGCCCCTCTCCACATAGTTTTACAATGCAGCCACTCTACTGAGTAAATTTGAAAGAGCTCAAATTACACAGACTCATTAGCAATTTTAAAAATTATTACACTGTATTATTACTTTTTATTAATTATGGAAAATAATTTTTATTGAATCCATTTCTCTTCAGGCATATATTTGAACTCTGCTCTATGATAAGCCATTGAAGTGTTACATTTTCTTTTGCGTATTTTTATCTTGTATTAATTCAAATGTAATTTCCTTTTATAGTTTCTTGATTATAACCATTTAGCTGATGCTCTTTCTAGTTTCAAATTTTCCCTGCATGAATTCCCTTATTAAGTCAGATTGTAAAAGACAATTCTTCACTGCTGCATTCTGGAATATAGAATAATTTACTAGCCCAAATACATCAACCTTCAATCATAAACCAGTCTCTTGTCTTAAACCTAAATTTTTGCAAAAGTCTTTTCCATATATAAAGTTAGTAATGTGAAGTGTTTTCAAAGAAAAAGGTAAAACTCTATATCAACACCTCGAATATGGAAAGCTATTCTCAACATACATGTATCAATGTCCCACTGATATATGGTTACCAATCATATAGAATTTCCGCTATTGAAAGGAAATCTCTAGTATAAACAATAGCAACTCCTTTCTTTCCATTTAAGTGTCTTAAGATTATGTCTTAAAATTACAGCAAGTGTCCACAAATAGAATCATTATCAACAAAGGTAGGTCAGAACAATCAAGCTAAAACTATTTTAGGAAGAATATCAAGACGATGTACTTGGTAGCTCCATTTTAATGCTTTGAATGGAGAACCACAGTAGAAGCAAGATCATGCCAGAATGCAGATCCAGGCCAGCTAAATGAAGAATGGCACTGACCAAGTTAATAGTCATCACTGCCTTCTGTACTGCCAGTTTTCCTAACCAAAAGTTTGGCAGAAATTCAAAACTTCGAGAGGATAGTTCAAAAGTGGCTCACTGGGGCGCCTGGGTGGCTCAGTGGGTTAGGCCGCTGCCTTCAGCTCAGGTCATGATCTCGGGGTCCTGGGATCGAGTCCCGCATCGGGCTCTCTGCTCAGCAGGGAGCCTGCTTCCCACTCTCTCTCTCTGCCTGCCTCTCCATCTACTTATGATTTCTCTCTGTCAAATAAATAAATAAAATCTTGAAAAAAAAAAAGTGGCTCACTGAAGAAAAAGAAAGAAAACCACCTACTGTTTTGTCTTTGGAGATTCTGCTGTCCATTACTGAATCTAGTTGAAGCATTTTATCTACTTGCTCTTATGAAACCTGGCAAAAAGAAAAAAGTAAAAAAAAAAAAAAGACAGAAAATTTTATGTAAATCAAATGGAATAGATTTGTTTAAAGAGGTAACTCATTTCCAATTTTCTATGATGAATGATTCTTTCCCACCAGTTATTATAGAACATGTGACTTGAAAAGCATTTAGGTGTTTATTTAGAGCAAATTCTCTTTAGAGTCAGGAGACCTTGTAGAACAAAGTTACATACAGGTTTCTTCAGGTGATTGGTGCACCTTCCCAAATCCATTCAAAATTTCCATTAATTAAACTCTTAAAGAATTCATTTGTTTTTGTTTTTATTTTTTTGTGGGGGTTTTTGCCTGTGTTGACAAATTTAAAAACACTTCAATTAACAAAAAGAACACCTCATTCTCTATTTTCTTTTTATGAAATTCAATCAAGTATATCATATACACTTGTAGAAATAAAAACAGCTTTTACAGGCTCACAAGAGCCAACTGTTAAGTTTTCAGGAATTTTGCAAACACATTGTTAAAAACGTTAATTCGAGGGGTGCTTGGGTGGCTCAGTGGGTTAAGCCGCTGCCTTCAGCTCAGGTCATGATCCTGGGGTCATTGGATCGAGTCCCGCATCGTGCTCCTTGCTCAGCAGGGAACCTCCTTCTCTCCCTGCCTCTCTGCCTGCTTATGTGCACTAGATTGCTCTCGCTCGCTCTCTCTCTCTGGCAAATAAATAAAATCTTAAAAAAAAAAAAGTTAACTCAACATCAATCATAGTGAAAGTACTTCCACCATGGAATTGGCAAATGCTAAAAATCAGGGCTGTCTTTTCCCTTGAAGAAGGGATTGTTAAACATCAGCACACCACTGTTGAAAGTCTATACAGGTTAACATTGAGGGAAATGAAAATTTACCTTTAGCTACTAAGGAGAACAATTCTGGAATGGAATGATGAATTTTAATTTTTTTTTAAAGATTTTATTTATTTATTTGACAGAGAGAGATCACAAGTAGGCAGAGAGGCAGGCAGAGAGAGAGGAGGAAGCAGGCTCCCTGCTGAGCAGAGAGCCCGACGCGGGACTCGATCCCAGGACCCTGGGATCGTGACCTGAGCCGAAGGCAGCGGCTTAACCCACTGAGCCACCCAGGCGTCCTGATGAATTTTTGACTCCATTCAGATGTATCTGGGATACTAGGTTCTAACATAACTTTTCCTTCATTTCCTGTGTAACAGAATCATACCCATCATGGTAATCATTGTTTCTGCTGTTTTCCTATTTGGATTCTAATGTTTGTAAATCTTCGTCATTTGATATTTACTATAGCATGTTATTTATTTACTAAAAAGTCATATAAGTAACAAATTGTTTCCTCTATATCAGGATATTATGCTACCTATGACTCAATGCTTAATATTATTTTTGTTGGTAATAAAGATGATTTAAATAATCAATAATGAAAACTCACCTCTAGACTGATTCTCTTCATCCTTGTCAAACCCAATTGGCTAAAATTTTAGTGCTGATTTTAAGGACCAAAATACCCCAGATTTTAGATATCTTAAGTTCTTTAAAAGTTACATAATCTACTATATGTAAACTAATGTAAGTTTTTATTTTAATGACCATTGCATTGTAACAATACAGTTTTTACCCCTTAAATAAAAGAGCCAAGTTAAAGCCACTTATTTTGAAATAAGCCAACAGATAACCAATTTCTTGTTAAACTATTAGAATTTGACTTTATCCTGAAGGGCCTGGTCATATAGCTATAATCTAGGTCATCTCTAATACAGGGCATTCTAGAGAGAATTAGTTGGAGTAGCTTCCTATAAATCAAAATTTTCCGTAGAATTGCCAGATTTAGCAAATAAAAATACAGGACTGCCAGTTAAATGTGAATTTCAGTTAAATGTGAATTTCTAAATATTAAATAGGACATACTTATACTAAAAAATTATTTATTTGTTGCTATCCGAAATTTGAAATTTGAATTCAACTGAAATTCCTGTATTTTATCTGGCAACACTAAGTATTCAGGATAATCTTAGATTAAACACCAGAAATAAGGAACTCTTAAACTTGAATTTTGGCCATGAGTCTGAGGGAGTTGGTGAACACTTAAAATTGGATATAAAAGATTTTTAGGATCGCCTGGATGGCTCAGTAGGTTAAGCATCTGTCTTTGGCTGGAGTCAGGATCCCAGGGTCTTGGGATCCGGTCCAGCATTAGGCTCCTTGCTCAATGGGGAGCCTGCTTCTGCCTTCTGCTCCTCCTGCTTATGTTCTCTCTCTCACAAATAAAAAAATATTAAAAAAATATTTTTAATAGATACGTCTGGAGCATTTCTTGAGAACAACATAGCTTTTATCTGTGGCTTTTTTTTCTTTTACAGATTTATTTATTTATTTATTTGACAGAGATCACAAGTAGACAGAGAGGCAGGCGGGGTTTTGGGGAGCGGGGAGCAGGCTCCCAACAAGCAGAGAGCCTGATGTGGGGGCTTGATCCCAGGAACTTGGGAATCATGACCTGAGCCAAAGGAAGCTTTAACCCACTGAGCCACCCAGATGCCCCTATCTGTGGCTTTTCATGAAGAATTGTGCCTGAGAAGGTTCAGAACAATGGGTAGAAGATGCTATCACTTTTGTTTAATAGAGATAGGAACTTTCTGCTGTGTGTTTATATGCACAGAATAACTCTGAAAGGACACACAAGAAGCTCGAAGGAGGGGTTACCTCTGCAGGGGAGAAAACGGGAGACTGGAGTGAGAAGTCTCACTTTTCACTGTTCTTCTTTTATACCATTTCCACTTAATTTTATTATATTGCCAATGTATTACCTATTTAAAAGAAGTTTAGAATTAAAAATAACAGTGGCGGGACGCCTGGGTGGCGCAGTTGGTTGGACGACTGCCTTCGGCTCAGGGCGTGATCCTGGAGTCCCGGGATCGAGTCCCACATCAGGCTCCCAGCTCCATGGGGAGTCTGCTTCGCTCTCTGACCTTCTCCTCGCTCGTGCTCTCTCTCACTGTCTCTCTCTCTCTCAAATAAATAAATAAAATCTTTAAAAAAAAAAAAAAATAACAGTGGCTAGGCCTTACTGGAAGCCTGAAGTCAGAATTTCTAAGTTTCCAGTGGTTGGGCCATGATATTTGTATGTAGTTGTGTCTCATATTTTTAATATGAGATATATTTTGATTATTTTTTTAAAAGATTTTATTCATTTATTTGAAATAGAGAGAGCCCAAGCTGGGGGGAAATGGGGAGAGGGAGAGGGAGGAGCAGGCTCCCCACCAAACAGGAAGCCCAATGCAGGGCTCTATTCCAGGACCCTGGGTCCATGACCTGAGTCAAAGGCCCACTCCTAACCAACTGTGCCACCCAGGCACCCTTGATTATTCATCAAAATCACACACATACTGTTCTGTGGCGTTTGCCAAAAAAACAATGAACACAAACATACACACTCCACACTGACACAAATACCATCCTTTATATCTCGGAGGAAAGACCCAGAAAATGAATGACTCACTTCAAGCTACGCTGGAGAGATTCTGTTTAGAACTGATAGGGAGTGAGTCAAACCAGTCCACACGCAGGGATAGGGAGACAGGAAACTGCTCAGTGTTTAAGTTGAAGGCTCAGGAATATGGACTCCTAATTAATATTTTTGGCCCCTAGAGTATGCAATGGGGGTAACTGAGCAGTTGCTTGTACCTCTATTAAATAACCTGCCTTTTCTGCACTTCTAGTGGGTGAGGCCAGGAGTAGCAAGGACCTGCCACTCTCGGAAATTCTTGCTGGCATGGTAGGAGTTTGCCCACGTGCAAAGAGACAGCCCCACCTGTTCACAATTTACCTCATCCTACCCACTACCCAGCAAACATCTTTCAGTATTCATGGACAGACTACAGTTCTTCAGGATTTAATCCATTGTCCCTAGCTAAGTGTGCAGAGCACTGCCCGAGTTGTTTGCCTCAGGTCAGTCTCAAGAAACCTTGTCTCTTCTCCTCTCACGCTTCTCTCCATTTCTGCAAACTTGGCAGCAAAGAATTTTTTCATGGGTAAATATATAATTTGGCGGGGGGGAGGAGTTTACTTCCCGTTTTTAGTGTTCTATTTCTGGTCCATTGTGTGCAGAGGAAAGGAATGCCACAAATGACTAAACTGCATCACAATTTATGCAAAGCATTTGATTTCATTCACAAAAACAGCTCTAGCCATTATTATGAACCCATATGGTAGAAAAGGGTGCCTCGTGTTCTTTCATTGAGAGTAGTCCTGGGGCTTCCTGGAAATTCATCTTCAGCCTCCAAATTGGGTGATTTCTGAGATCATTATGATTATTTCACTTATTCTTTGGAAGAAGGAGATTCAATTTTTTCCTCAGTAATACTAAGTATTTTGTTTGTTACAAGGATCCAGATGATTATCCTAAAACCCTTTTTTAATAAAAAGACATTTTTAATAAAATGAAATATTAAGGATCTGTGAATTTTTTCAACATGCAAGAACCTTCATGATATGGCCTCAAACTGTCTCGCCCCCTGTCTCCTACCATTCTGCCATTACTCCCCAACTCCATCATATCCAAATGCACTTAGTTCCTTTACTGCCTAGGTACCCAATCATGCCTTGGTACACGTGTTCCTCTCTGTCTGGCTAACTCACATTCTTGAAGACTGACTTCACATGTGATGGGTCCGAGAAGCCTTTCTTCCTTTCCTTCTTCTTTCCTCTCCTGATGTTGTACTTGGTGTTCCTTGGTATGTTCTTACTGTTCTCAGTACCTACATCTAAACAGATAATTCAAGTAAGTCTTTTTACTTATCTGCTTCCTCTGAGCTCAGGACTATTCTTGTCTCAGAATAGGTATCCAATTAATATTTAATAAATGAAAATTAAAGGTTCTCAAATAATAAAACAAAATTCACCTTCTATAGAGCTTCAGGGTTGACAATAGATGTAAGGAAATCATATTTCTAGGACTGATTTTCAGATTCTTTTATATCAAATGCTTATATCCTGTTCTTATTTGCTTCCAAATTGCCAATAAACTAGAATTAAAATGTGATTTAAAAGAAATCTTAAAATGAAAACTATTTATCAAATGATGTTCTTAATTATACTCTTTTTTGTACAGAAAAAGAATTGGTAGGAGCTAATTATTTTAGATTTGTAAAGTGCACAGAAATTTTTGTACGTTTTTAAAAATGAATAAATTCTCCCAAACTTGAAAGTTATTTTAAAATTGCATGTAAAAATGGTATCAGTTAGTTACCATTTTAAAACTTGTTCAGAAATACAGGTCAAAAGAAACTCTTTAAAAATTAGTAAAAAGATTTCAGAAAAACTAAAGCAACCATGACAGCCACTTTTCTGGCAAAAGATCAGCAGAGATGAGTTAAGTGTTTTGTTTTTTAAGATTTTATTTATTTATTTATCAGAGAACACGCGCGCGTGCACAAGCAGAAGAGCGGCAGAGGAAGAGGGAGAAGCAGGCTCCCTGATGAGCAGGAAACCAGAAGCAGGGCTCCAACCCAGGGCCCTGGGATCACTACCTGAACCAAAGGTAGACACTTACCCAACTGAGCCACCCACGCACCCCTAAGTGTTTATTAAAGAGTGAATAATCCACAAAAAGGAAGTGAACTTAAGGCTTTTTTTGACGTATGAAGAAAGTCAATTCAATTATGACTCCCAAACTTCTAATCTAAACATTTTATCTTTTGCTATTTGTTGTTTTCCTGAAGAACTATACTTGCAGATATATAACATAATTAATCAATACAACATATTTTAATATATTTAAGTACAAGAGATAATTTGGCAAAACTTAAATAGAAACACAGCCAGATAAGGCCATCTGTGAAAATACATAATCACAAACTCAAGAAGTAGTAAACAAGTTAATCTACATTCAAGTATAAAAGTTATAAAGTACAGAAATAATTTTAGAATACAACACCTCTTGTTTAAAACCACACGAATAGATTTTTTAAATTACAAATATTTTGAATGTCTGGGAACAGTATTCATGGTTGGTTTGAGGTATTTTTCATCTTTTAAAAAAATATATTTTATTGATTTACTTAACAGAGAGAGACAGAGAGATCACTAGTAGACAGAGAGGCAGGCAGAAATGAGGGGAAGCAGGCTCCCTGTTGAGCAGAGAGCCCAATGTGGGGCTCAGTCCCAGGACCCTGAGATCATGACCTGAGCTGAAGGCAGAGGTTTAACCCACTGAATAACCGAGGTGCCCCAAGGTGTTTTAAATCTTTTTCCAAGGCTACTATGAAGAGGTAAAAGATGAAATACTTGATTTTATATTGTTGTGTTTGTTTTCAAACTATTGAATGTGTTCATGTTTTTCCAGCTTGATAGTAACACCTTCTCAGGTTTGGATCAGATCAGTCACAAGGCAGATTAATACTGGCTTTGAGATTGATTGACTTTAAAGTGTCACCAGGATCATCTCTAAGCTATATAATCTACTTAGCTTCAAGCAAATTGTTTATCTTTTACTTTAAATTCCCTTAAGAAAGGAGAGTTTTAAACTCTCAGAAAATGCAATACATTTGGAATAATGATGAAATTATCCCCCATTATAATCAAATGTGTTTAGGTTTTGTCAAAACCATGCAACTGTCTATATATTAAAGGACTTTACTTTTTTTTTTAAAAGATTTTATTTATTTATTTGACAGACAGAGATCACAAGTAGGCAGAGAGGCAGGCAGAGAGAGAGGAGGAAGCAGGCTCCCTGCTGAGCAGAGAGCCAGGGCTCAATCCCAGGACCTTGGGATCATGACCTGAGCTGAAGGCAGAGGCTTTAACCCACTGAGCCACCCAGGCGCCCCTATTAAAGGATTTTAATGGGATTTTTTAAATGACTCTTTTTCCAGAAAAACTCTACCAAAGGATGAACTTTGCTAAATATGGATATGTTCTACTTTAAACAAACCTGATAGAGCTTTTAAAAATCTGAACATAAAACACCCATGTTGGCACTGAAGAGTAGGAAAGCTATAGCCTCTATCAAATGGTGCTCAATCAACTGGATACCCATATGGAAAAAATAAATCTTGACCTCTACCTCTTATAATTCATAAAATTCAATCCCAGGTAGGTTTTAGGTCTAACTATGAAAATTAATATAGTGAAGCTTCTAGAACATATCATAAGAGATTATCTTCATGATGTGATGTAGGCAGAAGTGAGTTAAATGGGATACAAAAAAGCACTAACCATAAAGGAAAAAATTGGCAAATTAGTGTTCATTAGTATTTCTCAAAAAGTGCTTTTGAGAGAATGAAAAGAAAAGCCCAGAACAGGAGAATATATTAGAAATACATATATCCAACATAGGACTCACATTGAGAATATGAAAGCTACAAAACAGTAAGATAAACCACATGACAGAAAATTGGCAAAATACATGGATCAGCACTTCACATAAGAAAATATTCAGGGGCTCCTGACTGGCTCAGTTGGTAGAACATCTGACTCTTGACCTTGGGGTCATGAGTTTGAACACCATGTTGGATGTACAGATTACCGAAGAAAAAAAAAATTCAAATAGTCTACAAATGTATCAGAAAGTATTTAGTCTTATTAGTTATCAAAGAATGCACATTAAAAAACCCCATGAAATGTTACTACATGTCTAACAGAATGGCTAAAATTTGAAATATTGACAATATCAAGTGTCGGTGAAAACATGGAACAATGGAAATTCTTACACACTGGTGGAAATGTGAATTGCTACAATTTGGGGGAACTGTTTGGCAATATGACACACTGTATGGCACAAAAATTCTACTCCTAGATATATACTCAAAATGAATATATTCATATGCACGCCAAAATGCATGTACAAGGATGTTCATAGCAGCAATTATTCAGCTAAACACTGGAAACATTTCAAATTTCCTTCAGTAGTAGAAAGGATAAATAAAGGTATATTCATATAATAAAATACATTACCACAAAGAAAAAGAATGAAATATACCTATAAGCAAAAGTAACTTTCTTTAAGTGAAAGAAGCCAGATACAAAGAATCTATAATACATAATCATACTCATAACGTTTATCAAAACAAGAAAACAGAAATTATAATGTCAGAAGTCAGGATAATGTTTATCTCTGGGGAGAAGGAAAAGGGTGATGATTAGGAGGACGCACGAGAGGGTCTTTTGAGATGCTGGTAATGTTCTTTGACTTTAGATGGAGGATGTTTAAACAGGTGTTTTCACGTTGTGATGATCTTCAAACTGGAGATACTTAGATTTATGCATTTTGTATATATGTTACTCATCAATTTTTAGAAAGTTAATTTTTTTTTGTTTAAAATAATTTTTTATTGCCCAGGATATTTTTTTCTTGTGTCTTGTTTTTTTGTTTGTTTGTTTTCTTTTTTAATAACTATAAATTCAAGCTTAGTGAAGCTTGCTTTGTCTTGAAAAAACAAAACAAAACAAAACAAAACAACAAAGCTGTTCTATCCTTTGCTAATCTGATCTCATTTGAAGAGAGAGATGGTAGTTATCTTGCAAGTGTAAAATTTATACCATGAATGATGCAGGTCTAAGTCTGGTGGCACTAAAAGGAGACGATAGCATTGTTGACAAAATTATAATCTGCTGGTGGCATTTGCTGAAAAGAAGCCCTTGCAAATTTCTAAATAACAGTAAACTCTGTTAGGAAATTCTGAAGTGTCTTACAGGCCAAAAAGGGAATGAGGTTAGTAAAATGCCTCAACAGAGTTTGAATAAAATACTGGATTTGAGAGTTACTGGAACTTGGATATGTAAAAATAGGGTGGCAGGTTGGGTCATACTTACAATGGTCTCAAGTTCAAATAAACTACTGTGACAATACACCACAGGTCACACGCTTTTCTGGGGCTGTTCTTTCCTTCAGTAGGTGCTGGCTGAAGGTGTGCTGAGTCGCTTTCCGATATAGATGCCTAGGCCCAAAGCCAAAACATGAGAGAGGAAGAGAGACAGAATGAACACCTTAAGGAATTCTGCGGAGAAAATACCCGCTTTCTTCATGGCCCCACTTTTCCTCATGCTTAAAGAGACAGAGCGTTTGAGGTGTCTGAAGTGGAACTCCTTAGGTGGAATGTTTTCAGGTCTACTGGACCAGTCAGACACCCAGTAAACGCTTTTCTTCAACGCATCAACTTCTTTCTCTCCTTCTGCAACTTCTTCTTCTGACTGAGAGCTATGGTCCCTGCTGGTGTGCATCTCCACATCAAACATAATCTGCCCATCTTCTTGTGGGGAAGGGCTGTCACAGTGAGAACTGGCTCTTGAACTACTCTGTCCTGATTCGTGTTGTGCATCCAAAAGAATCTTCTCCATGTCTCCATTGTGGATAGAGGATGAGGACGGTACATGTTCTAGCCCCCCATTTTCCCCATTGCCATTATCATTGCCATTGCTGCTGTTCATGGGTAGCTCCACCCAGGAACCTAGTTCATTCCTGATTTACAGCCTCAGAATTTCTTGATGTTATAACTCCACCAATTCTCACAAAGTCCGCTTCTCATTCCGAGTCCTAAGGGGAGGCCGACCCAGAGAGCTGACTGCCCGCGCGCCCTCCCCCACCCCGCCCCCTCCCCTCAGCCCGCCGCCCGCGTCCATCCCCCAGAAAGTTAAAAGAATTTTTAATAGAAAAAAGCTGATGTCTTGAAGGGGATACTTATTTACCTTGAAAAATAATTCTGCTTTCCAAAAGGATTGCTGGATCATTTACAATGTCTGACAATTTTCACTGAACTTTTCAGAAACTTATCCATTGAATAACGTTAACTCACACACATGCAAAATCCTTATTAAACATAAGGTAGGGGAGTTTAATCATTGCATTGGTTTTGACTGCCATCTAATGGCGAGAATGCTGCATTGTATAGAAGCAAAAAGAACCTGTCCCACCAGTGAGCAAAAGAACATTGACTTTGGCTACAGTTTGCAGGACTGTTTTTCTGTACAATTTATTACCTGCAGATACTGGGCAAATCTTTGGACATGATGCAAATATTTAGGTGTACTATTAGGACATGCCAATATTAGAACATGATGTAAATATCATTACATTCATTTAAGATGGTTAAATCTGAAATAACACCAAATTTTCCATTTCTTTGTGTAAGAACTTCATGACTTTATTACAGTTTTTACTCTGTCTCTCAACCAGACTGTATAGTCCTTATAGATCACAGCCCACTTAGTACAGCAAGTATCAGGCAGCAACACAAATGGATTTCTGTTACCACGAAAATCTAAAAGGAGAAATAGACTAAATATGAGTAATTCAATTCTTTGAATATAAGCAGTGCTCAGTACAAAACATTGGATTCATGTACCACTTTAAGAATCCTCCTTGCCCGCTAGCTTTTCAGTTGGATTTTCAAAGCAGAGGCCTACGTGGCCTGTTGCTATTCATCTGACATGCACTATGTTAAAATCTATGACTAAAAGAAAAAGGTAGAAAATACTTAGGTGAGAATTGTAGGTGGGAATAAGCCCTTTCGAACCTCAAGTGTTAGCTAGTTATTTTTGAAAGCAAAGAATTTCCCTAGGCAGAGTCTTCTGAAAGAAGCTTTAATATGACTATCACCCTTTTTTTTTTTTAAAGATTTTATTTATTTATTTGACAGAGAGAGATTACAAGTAGGCAGAGAGGCAGGCAGAGAGAGAGAGGAGGAAGCAGGCTCCCTGCCGAGCAGAGAGCCCGATGCGGGACTCGATCCCAGGACCCTGAGATCATGACCTGAGCCGAAGGCAGCGGCCCAACCCACTGAGCCACCCAGGCGCCCGACTATCACCCTTTTAACAGCTTCCATGGAAAACTGAAAAATAGAGATAAATTGAAAAGAAGAAGTTTTGGTTATATTTCTCTGGCACCCTGTTCCTGATCAAATCTCGTTTGATTACTAAGAAACCAAGATGAACACAGTTTCACCTCTAGCAAAATGCCCCAACCCCTTGTACCATGTTTAATCCAAGCAGAAGTAAAAAAGTGGTTTTTTGTTTGCTTATATTAAGAGATTTATTGAGGTATAATGGAATATTATAAACTGCACATTTAAAAATACATATTAATCAAATATATTATATATTATTATGATAACATGTGTATAATTAATATATTAATTAAATATATATAATTAAATCTGTATCTATCACAGCAATTAAGTTAATAAACACCTCCAAAAGTTCCCTCATGACCCTCTGTAACCCAAACCCTCCTCCCTCTATTCTGTTCTGTTCTTAGGCATCCATTCATTTGCTTCTCATCATTATAAATAAATTTGTGCTATCTAGAGTTTTCCATAAATGGAATCATGATGTATGTACTCTTTACTCTTGTACTCCTTTCATACTGCAATTATTTTGAATTCATCTCTTTGATACTATATAAATTGCTAGTTCCTTTTTATTATTGAGTATTGTTCCATTGTATGGGTATAGTACAATTTATTTATCCATTCATGTTGATTGACAGGTGTTTTGGTTTACAAATAAACTACTTGTAAATATTACTAATAAAGCTACTATGAACATTTGTGTAAAAGTTTGTGTGCTTTCATTTTTTTCTTTGCAGTGATTACATAGAAGGGTTCGGCAGGCTGAGTAATGATATAGCCAAAGATGTATGTCCTAATCACCAAAACCTGTAAATATCTTACCTTATACAGCAAAAGTTACTTTGAAGGTGTGATTATGTTAAGGAATTTAAAATGAGGAGATCATCCTGATTATCCAAGTAAGCCCAATGTGATCTCAAACATCTTTACAAAGGGAGGCAGTAGAGTTAGTCAGGCAGAAGATGAAGTGATGGTGGAGCAGAGGACAGAGAGAGACATTGGAAAAAGAATTTATGCTGTTGGCTTTGAGGATGGAGGATGGGATCATGAGCCAAGGAAGAACCTAGAAGGCAAAGAAATGAATTCTCTGGAGCCTCCAGAAGGAACCAGGCCAGCCAACACCTTGAGAATTACTTTGGACTTCTGACCTCAAAGAGTGTAAGATAATAAATGTATATAATTTTAAGTCACTGAGTTTGCGATACACTGTTACAGCAGCAATAGAAATAATGTAGTAGGATGTATTTGCTAGGTCATATAGTAGGTCTGTGATAAACTTTTAAGAAATTCCCAACTGTCTTCAAGAGATTGTACCATTTTCAGTTCCCAGTGGCAGTGTATGACAGTTCCAGGTGCTTCACATATTCACTGATACTTAATATTATCAGTCTTCCTAATTTTAACATTCTAGTGGGTATATGGTGGTATTTCATTGGATTTTAAGTTTGCATTTCCCTGATGAACAATGATGTTGAGCATTATGTCATGTACTTATTTGCCAACCATATAGCTTCTTTGGTGAGGCAACTATTTACATTTCCCTTGCCTATTTAAAAAAATTTGGTTTATCTTCTCATTGATTTGTATGAGTTCTTTATATATCTTAGATACCAATTTTTTATTGGATAATGTTTTGCAATTTTTTCTCCAGTCCATAAGATTGGCTTTTGAAGAGCAAAATTTCTTAATTTTTATAAAATCCAATTTGTTCTTCGTGGTAGTCAGTTTCTGAAATGGCTTCTAATGATCTCCACTTTCTGGCACTTTTGCCCTTGTGTCCTCGCCTTTTGAGTGTGAGCTGGACCTAAAGATTTCTTTCTTTTTTTTTTTTTTTAAAGATTTAATTTATTTATTTGACAGACAGAGATCACAAGTAGGCAGAGAGGCAGACAGAGAGAGAGAGGAGGAAGCAGGCTCCCTGCTGAGCAGAGAGCCCCATGTGGGACTCGATCCCAGGACCCTGAGATCATGACCTGAGCCGAAGGCAGAGGCTTAACCCACTGAGCCACCCAGGCGCCAAAGATTTATTTCTAATGAAAAGCTTGAGGGGAAAGTGATGGAACTTCATTTTTAAGATTTTGTTATGAAAGTCCATGACCTCCTTCTAGTGTGTAGCTTCTTTCTGGCTTCCTCTCATTCTTTGATGAAACAGGCTGCTCTGTTGTGGACTTTCCTATTGAGAAGCCCACATGGCCTGGTGTTGGCCTCTAGCCAATAATCAGAAAGAAACTTAGACTTTTTCTTAAACTGAATCCTGCCAACAACCGTGTCAGTGAGCTTGAAAGTGTGTCGTTACCCAGATGAGCGTTCAGATGAAACCACAGCCACATGGACAGCTTTGATTGCAGTCTTATGAGAGACTCTGAAGCAGAAGGCTCAGCTAAGTCATGCCTGGTTTCCTGACCCACAAAAGTCATACTGTATATTGTTTTAAAATCACTAAGACTGGAGGTAACTCTTACATAATAGCAAATAATTAATACGGTAGGGTTTTTTCTTTTATGCTTTTGGTGCTCTTTTAAAGAAATCTTTGCTAAACCCAAAGTTATGAAGATTTTCTCCCATGTTTGCTTTTTTAGAAATTTTAAAGTGATAACTATTTATTTATTTATTTATTTATGAGAGAGAGAGAGAAAAAGAGATAGCAAGCAGGGGTAGGGGAGAAGGACAAAGGGAGGGGGAAAGAAGGTCCCAAGCAGATTCCAAGCTGAGCAGAGCCTGACGTGGGGCTTGATCTAATGACCTTGAGATCATGACCCGAGCTGAAACCAAGAGTCAGTGCTTAACTGACTGCGCCATCTAGGCACTCTTAAAGTATTAGCTCTTATGCTTAAGTCTACAATTCATTTTGAATTTATTTTTTATATAATGTGTATACAGTGTAAAGTAACAGTGTATGGCATGTGTGTGGTGTGAGGCTCATTACATCACATATGGCTATCCAATTGTTTTGGCATCATTTATTTGAAAGATTACCCTTTCCCCAGTGAATTGCATTAATCCTTTGTGAAGGTCAATTGACCATATTATGTTTGGCTCTAATTACAAACTCTCTACCCTCTTCTATTGCCTATTTTTATACCAATACCATAGCAACTTGATTACTGTAGCTTTATAAGGCTGGAAATTAAATAGTGTAAATCCTCCCCAACTTTATTCTTTTTCAAAGTTGTTTTAACTGTTTTAGATTTTTATTTTCATATACATTTCAGCTTGTCAGTTTCTACAAAAATTCTGTTGGCCTTTTTTATTGGATTGTATTGAATCTATAAGAGGAGAATTGACATCTTAACAATATTGAGTTATTGATCCATGAATAGGCTATATTTCCCCATTTATTTAGGTCTTCCTTAATTTTTCTTAGCCATGTTTTTATCCTTATCAGTTTTCAACATCTTTCATCATTTTATTTCTAAAAACTTCATATTTTTAATGCCATTAAGACTGGTAGAGATTTTTAAATTCTGAATCCTTACTATGGCTAGTATTTTTATATTTTTCTATATTGACCTTGTATACTTCAATGACAATAACTCACTTCCCAGGTATGTTAGCTTTTTAAAAATAGTTCCTTAGGACACCTGAGTGGCTCAGTCAGTTAAATGTCTGTCTTTGGGTCAGGTCATGATCCCAGGATCCTGGGATCAAGTCTCACATCTGGCTCCCTGTTAAATGGAGAGCCTGTATTCTCCCTCTGCCTGCTGCTCCCTCTGCTTGTGTTCTCTTTCCCTCTGTCTCTGTTAAATAAATAAATAAAATCTTTTAAATAGTTCCTTAGGATTTTCTTTTCTTTTTAAATTTTATTATTATTTTTTTTAAAGTGAGGCTTGAACTTACAATCCCAAGATCAAGAGTCACATGCTCCAGGATCTGAGGCAGGCAGGATCCTGCCATCTCCTTAGGATTTTTTCAAAGATGACAATGTTGTATACAAATATAGTTTATGTTCTTCTTCTACAATTTACATGGTTTTTGTTTCTTTTTATGGCCTTAATATAAATGCTGAATTTAAAAAATGAGCATGGACATTTTTTGCCATGTTTGGAACCTTAGAGGGAAGGTATTCAGTCTTTTATGATTTTCCATGAGGCTAGCTGTCATTTTCTTTGTTTTTAATGGACTTTGTCAGGTTGATAAATTCCTACTTTTTTGGAATGAATATAAGATCTGTCAAATGATTTCTATCTATTGTGATGAATGTGTGGGTGTGTGTGTGATTTTCAAATGTTATACCAGTCTTACTTTCCCAGGATAAACCACTTTAGTCATAATATATTATCCTTTGTATCCATTACTGGATTTAATTTGCCAAATTTGTCTAAAGGCACTTTGTATTTATGTTTATGAGGAATATTAGAAGGTACTTTTTTTCTCCTATTGTTTTTGTCTGGTACCAGGTTAGTGCTGGTCTCATACAATTAATTAAGAAGTATTCCCTCCTCTTCAATTATCTGAAGGAATTTTTCTACAATTTTAATTATTTCACTTTTTTTAATTTTTAAATTTTTAATAAACATATAATGTACTTTTATCCCCAGGGGTACAGGTCTGTGAATCGCCAGGTTTACATATTTCACAGCACTCATCATAGCACACACCCTCCCCAATGTCCATATCCCCACCACCCTCTCACATCCCTTCCCCCCAGCAACCCTCAGTCTGTTTTTTGAGATTGAGTCTTTTATGGTTTGTCTCCCTCCTGATCCCATCTTCTTCCATTTTTTCTTTTCCTACCCCCAAACCCCCCCATTGCATCTCCACTTCCTCCTATCAGGGAGATCATATGATAGTTGTCTTTCTCTGACTGACTTATTTCGCTAAGCATAATACTCTCTAGTTCCATCCACATCGTCGCAAATGGCAAGATTTCATTTCTTTTGATGGCTGCATAGTATTCCATTATATATATATATATATATATATATATATATATATATATATACCACCTCTTCTTTTTTTTTTTCATACCAAGTCTCAGAAATTTATTAAAAATTTTACACTTATAATACATTTCTTTTTTTTTTCCAATTTATTTATTTTCAGAAAAACAGTATTCATTATTTTTTCACCACACCCAGTGCTCCATGCAAGCTGTGCCCTCTATAATACCCACCACCTGGTACCCCAACCTCCCACCCCCCCGCCACTTCAAACCCCTCAGACTGTTTTTCAGAGTCCATAGTCTCTCATGGTTCATCTCCCCTTCCAATTTACCCAAAAGCACATACCCTCCCCAATGTCCATAACCTTCCCCCCTTCTCCCAAACCCCCTCCCCCCATATACCACCTCTTCTTTATCTATTCATCTGTTGATGGACATCTAGGTTCTTTCCATAGTTTGGCTATTGTGGACATTGCTGCTATAAACATTCGGGTGCACATGCCCCTTCGGAGCACCACGTTTGTATCTTTAGAATATATAGCCAGTAGTGCAATTGCTGGGTCATATGGTAGCTCTGTTTTTAGTTTTTTGAGGAACCTCCACACTGTTTTCCAGAGTGGCTGCACCAGCTTGCATTCCCACCAACAGTGTGGGAGGGTTCCCCTCTCTCTGCATCCTCGCCAGCATCTGTCATTTCTTGACTTGTTAATTTTAGCCATTCTGACTGGTGTGAGGTGGTATCTCATTGTGGTTTTGATTTATATTTCCCTGATACCGAGTGATGTGGAGCATTTTTTCATGTATCTGTTGGCCATCTTTGCAGAAATGTCTGTTCATGTCCTCTGCCCATTTCTTGATTGTATTATTTGTTCTTTGGGTGTTGAGTTTGATAAGTTCTTTATAGATTTTGGACACTAGCCCTTTATCTGATATGTCATTTGCAAATATCTTCTCCCATTCTGTCAGTTGTCTTTTGGTTTTGTTAGCTGTTTCCTTTGCTGTGCAAAAGCTTTTGATCTTGATGAAGTCCCAATAGTTCATTTTTGCCCTTGGTTCCCTTGTCTTTGGCGATGTTCCAAGGAAGACGTTGCTGCGGCTGAGGTCGAAGAGGTTGCTGCCTGTGTTCTCCTCAAGGATTTTGATGGATTCCTTGCTCACATTGAGGTCCTTCATCCATTTTGAGTCTATTTTTGTGTGTGGTGTAAGGAAATAGCCCAATTTCATTTTTCTGCATGTGGCTGTCCAATTTTCCCAGCACCATTTGTTGAAGAGGCTGTCTTTTTTCCACTGGACATTCTTCCTGCTTTGTCGAAGATTAGTTGACCTTAGAGTTGAGGGTCTATTTCTGGGCTCTCTATTCTGTTCCATTGATCTATGTGTCTGTTTTTGTGCCAGTACCATACTGTCTTGATGATGATAGCTTTGTAATACAGCTTGAAGTCTGGAATTGTAATGCCACCAACTTTGGCTTTCTTTTTCAATATTCCTTTGGCTATTCAAGGTCTTTTCTGGTTCCATATAAATTTTAGGATTATTTGTTCCATTTCTTTGAAGAAAATGGATGGGATTTTGATAGGGATTGCATTAAATGTGTAGATTGCTTTAGGTAGAATAGACATTTTCACAATATTTGTTCTTCCAATCCATGAACATGTAACATTTTTCCATTTCTTATTTCTTCCTCAATTTCTTTCATGAGTACTTTATAGTTTTCTGAGTATAGATTCTTTGCTTCTTTGGGTAGGTTTATTCCAAGGTATCTTATGGTTTTGGGTGCAATTGTAAATGGGATTGACTCCTTAATTTCTCTTTCTTCTGTCTTGTTGTTAGTGTAAAGAAATGCAACTGATTTCAGTGCATTGACTTTATATCCTGACACTTTACTGAATTCCTGTACAAGTTCTAGCAGTTTTGGAGTGGAGTCTTTTGGGTTTTCCATATATAGCATCATATCATCTGCAAAGAGTGAGAGTTTGACTTCTTCTTTGCTGATTTGGATGCCTTTAATTTTTTTTTTTTTTTGTCTGATTGCTGAGGCTAGGACTTCCAGTCCTATGTTGAATAGCAGTGGTGATAATGGACATCCCTGCCGTGTTCCTGACCTTAGTGCAAAAGCTTTCAGTTTTTCTCCATTGAGAATGGTATTTGTGGTGGGTTTTTCATAGATGGCTTTGATAATATTGAGGTATGTGCCCTCTTTCCTTACACTTTGAAGAGTTTTAATCAGGAAGGGATGCTGCACTTTGTCAAATGCTTTTTTAGCATCTATTGAGAGTATCATATGATTCTTGTTCTTTCTTTTATTAATGTATTGTATCACATTGATTGATTTGTGGATGTTGAACCTACCTTGCAGCCCTGGAATAAATCCCACATGGTCACGGTGAATAATCCTTTTAATGTACTATTGGATCCTATTGGCCAGTATTTTGGTGAGAATTTTCACATCTGTGTTCATCAAGAATATTGGTCTGTAATTCTCTTTTTTGATGGGATCCTTGTCTGGTTTTGGGATCAAGGTGATGCTGGCCTCATAAAATGAGTTTGGAAGTTTTCCTTCCATTTCTATTTTTTGGAACAGTTTCAGGAGAATAGGAATTAATTCTTCTTCTTTTTTTTTTTTTCAATTTATTTATTTTCAGAAAAACAGTATTCATTATTTTTTCACCACACCCAGTGCTCCATGCAAGCTGTGCCCTCTATAATACCCACCACCTGGTACCCCAACCTCCCATCCCCCCGCCACTTCAAACCCCTCAGATTGTTTTTCAGAGTCCATAGTCTCTCATGGGGAGATGTCCCCTTCCAATTTACCCAAAAGCACATACCCTCCCCAATGTCCATAACCCTACCCTCCTTCTCCCAACCCCCCTCCCCCCAGCAACCCACAGTTTGTTTCGTGAGATTAAGTGTCACTTATGGTTTGTCTCCCTCCCTATCCCATCTAATTAATTCTTCTTTAAATGTTTGATAGAATTCCCCTGGGAAGCCGTCTGGCCATGGACTTTTGTTTGTTTGGAGATTTTTGATGACTGTTTCAATCTCCTTACTGGTTATGGGTCTGTTCAGGTTTTCTATTTCTTCCTGGTTCAGTTGTGGTAGTTTATATGTCTCTAGGAATGTATCCATTTCTTCCAGATTGTCGAATTTGTTGGCATAGAGTTGCTCATAGTATGTTCTTATAATTGTTTGTATTTCTTTGGTGTTGGTTGTGATCTCTCCTCTTTCATTCATGATTTTATTTATTTGGGTCCTTTCTCTTTTCTTTTTGATAAGTCTGGCCAGGGGGTTGTCAATCTTATTAATTCTTTCAAAGAACCAGCTCCTAGTTTCGTTGATTTGTTCTATTGTTTTTTTGGTTTCTATTTCATTGATTTCTGCTCTGATCTTTATGATTTCTCTTCTCCTGTTGGGTTTAGGCTTTCTTTCTTGTTCTTTCTCTAGCTCCTTTAGGTGTAGGGTTAGGTTGTGTACTTGAGATCTTTCTTATTTCTTTTTTTTTTTCTTTTTTTTTTTTTTTAGATTTTATTTATTTATTTGAGAGAGAGAGAGAGTGT
Source organism: Neogale vison (assembly GCF_020171115.1). NCBI lineage: Eukaryota > Metazoa > Chordata > Mammalia > Carnivora > Mustelidae > Neogale > Neogale vison. Next base: position 79,851,341 of record NC_058092.1, on the reverse strand, counting down.
GAGAGAGAGCATGAGCGAGGAGAAGGTCAGAGAGCGAAGCAGACTCCCCATGGAGCTGGGAGCCTGATGTGGGACTCGATCCCGGGACTCCAGGATCACGCCCTGAGCCGAAGGCAGTCGTCCAACCAACTGAGCCACCCAGAGAAAGGCTTGTACCGCTATATATATTCCTCTCAGGACTGCCTTTGTTGTGTCCCACAGATTTTTTTTTTTTTTAAAGATTTTATTTATTTATTTGACAGAGAGAAATCACAAGTAGATGGAGAGGCAGGCAGAGAGAGAGGGGGGAAGCAGGCTCCCTGCTGAGCAGAGAGCCCGATGCGGGACTCGATCCCAGGACCCTGAGATCATGACCCGAGCCGAAGGCAGCGGCCCAACCCACTGAGCCACCCAGGCGCCCCTGTCCCACAGATTTTGAACCGTTGTGTTTTCATTATCATTTGTTTCCATGAATTTTTTCAATTCTTCTTTAATTTCCTGGTTGACCCATTCATTCTTTAGAAGGATGCTGTTTAGTCTCCATGTATTTGGGTTCTTTCCAACTTTCCTCTTGTGATTGAGTTCTAGCTTCAGAGTATTGTGGTCTGAACATATGCGGGGAAGGATCCCAATCTTTTTATACTGGTTGAGACCTCATTTATGACCCAGGATGTGATCTATTCTGGAGAATGTTCCATGTGCACTTGAGAAGAATGTGTATTCTTTTATTTTGGGATGGAATGTTATGAATATATCTGTGATGTCCATCTGGTCCAGTGTGTCATTTAAGGCCTTTATTTCCTTGTTGACCTTTTGCTTAGAGGATCTGTCCTTTTCAGTGAGGGGAGTGTTAAAGTCCCCTACTATTATTGCATTATTATCAATGTATTTCTTTGATTTTGTTATTAATTGGTTTATATAGTTGGCTGATCCCATGTTAGGGGCATAGATATTTAAAATTGTTAGGTCTTCTTGTTGGACAGACCCTTTGAGTATGATATAGTGCTTTTCCTCATCTCTTATTATAGTCTTTCACTTAAAATCTAATTGATCTGATATAAGGATTGCCACCCCAGCTTTCTTCTGATGTCCATTAGCATGGTACATTGTTTTCCACCCCCTCACTTTAAATCTGGAGATGTCTTCGGGTCTAAAATGAGTTTCTTGTAGACAGCGTATTGATGGGTTTTGTTTTTTTATCCATTCTGATACCCTGTGTCTTTTGATTGGGGCATTTAGCCCATTTACATTCAGGGTAGCTATTGGGAGATATGAATTTAGTGCCATTGTATTGCCTGTAAGGTGACTGTTACTGTATATTGTCTCTGTTCCTTTCTGATCTACTACTTTTAGGGTCTCTCTTTGCTTAAAGGACCCCTTTCAATATTTCCTGTAGAGCTGGTTTGGTGTTTGCAAATTCTTTCAGTTTTTGTTTGTCCTGGAAGCTTTTAATCTCTCCTTCTATTTTCAATGATAGCCTAGCTGGATATAGTATTCTTGGCTGCATGTTTTCCTCGTTTAGTGCTCTGAATATATCATGCCAGCTCTTTCTGGCCTGCCAGGTCTCTGTGGATAAGTCTGCTGCCAATCTAATATTTTTACCATTGTATGTTACAGACTTCTTTTCCCGGGCTGCTTTCAGGATTTTCTCTTTGTCGCTAAGACTTATAAATTTTACTATCAGGTGATGGGTGTGGACCTATTTTTATTGATTTTGAGGGACGTTCTTTGCATCTCCTGGATTTTGATGTCTGTTCCCTTTGCCATATTAGGGAAATTCTCTACAATAATTCTGTCCAATATACCTTCTGCTCCCCTCTCTCTTTCTTCTTCTTCTGGAATCCCAATTATTCCAATGTTGTGTCTTCTTATGGTGTCACTTATCTCTCGAATTCTCTCCTCATGGTCCAGTTTTTGTTTGTCTCTTTTTTGCTCAGCTTCTTTATTCTCTGTCACTTGATCTTCTATGTCACTAATTCTTTCTTCTGTCTCATTTATCCTAGCAGTAAGAGCTTCCATTTTTTATTGCACCTCACTAATAGCTTTTTTGATTTCAACTTGGTTAGATTTTAGTTCTTTTATTTCTCCAGAAAGGGCTTTTATCTCTCCTGAGAGGGTTTCTCTAATATCTTCTATGCCTTTTTGAAGCCCGGCTAGAACCTTGAGAATCGTCCTTTTGAACTCTAGATCTGTCATATTACAAATGTCCGTATTGATTAGGTCCCTAGCCTTCAGTACTGCCTCTTGTTCTTTTTTTTGTGGTGAGTTTTTCCGCCTTGTCATTTTGTCCAGTTAAGATTTGCTTTCTCCTCCTCTGGAATTCTGCTGTTCTCCTTGGTGAGTGAAGTTGGTCTTGGCTGGGATTCTTGTTGATCTTCTGGGGAAGGGGCCTGTTGTAGTGATTCTCAAGTGTCTTTGCCGGAGGCGGAATTGCACCGCCCTTACCAGGGGCCAGGCTAAGTAATCCGCTCGGGTTTGCTTTCGGGAGCTTTTATTCCCTGAGTGCTTTCCGTAGAGTTCCGGAGGACAGGAATGAAAATGGCGGCCTCCTAATCTCCCCCGGAGGAGCTGAGAGCTCGGGGTCCTGCTCCTCAGTGCACCCTCAGAGAAAAGCACCTAACCGTCCCCATCTCCCTGGCTTCTGACTGCACTTGGAGAAAAGCACTCAATCACTCGCGCTTGGAGAAAAGTGCTCAGTCACTCCATCTCCCTGGCCTCTGGCCATGCTCCGAGCTCACCCAGGCTGTGTCTGGTTCAAGGTAACCCCCAGTTGAGAGCTCACTCCTCAGCTTTGTCGCTGTAGCCGGCTTCCCTGCTCTAATACCTGCGAGCTCTGCAACACTCAGACACCTCCGGCCCTTCTGTGACCCCGCGGGACCTGGGGTTACGCTGACCCTGCATGGGCTTCCCCCCAGTTTAGCCCCTGGAGCAATGTCCCTCAGTGGAGCAGACTTTTAAAAGTCCAGATTTTGTGCTCCGTTGCTCCGCAGCTTGCGGGATCTGGTCCCTCCCCCCGCAGTCTATCTTCCCGTCACTTTGGATTCGTTTCTCCGCATGTCCTACCTTTCAGAAAGTGATCAATTTTTTGTTTCTAGAATTGTTGCTCTTCTTCTCTTCGATTTCCCATTGGATTTGTAGGTGTTTGCAATGGTTAAATAAGCTATCTAGCTGATCTCCTGCTACCTGATGTTGTCTCAGACTGCTACTTCTCCGCCATCTTGACTGCTCCCCACTTTTTTTTTTTTTTTCAAAGATTTTCTATTTATTTATTTGAGAGAGAGACAGTGAGAGAGAGCATGAGCGAGGAGAAGGTCAGAGAGCGAAGCAGACTCCCCATGGAGCTGGGAGCCCGATGTGGGACTCGATCCCGGGACTCCAGGACCACGCCCCGAGCCGAAGGCAGTCGTCCAACCAACTGAGCCACCCAGGCGTCCCATCCCCACTTTTATGTTTTGATAAGACTTCAACCATTAAGAGACCTGGGCATAGAATTTTCTCTATGGGAAAGTTTTTTTTTTTAAGGTTTTATTTATTTATTTGACAGGCAGAGACAGAGTGAGCACAAGAAGGGGGAACTGCGGGGAGAGGTTGAGGGAGAAGCAGGCTCCCAATGCAGGGCTTGCTCCCAGGACCCTGAGATCATGACCTGAACCGAAGGCAGATGCTTAACTGACTGAACCACCCAGGTGCTCCTCTGGGAAAGCTTTTAACTAAAAATTTGATTTATTAGCTATGAAATTTTAGTATTATCTTTTTGAGTAAGCTTTGGTAGTCTGTAAACTGCTAAGTTGTTAAGTTATTTTTATAAGGTTATTCCTAATACTTCTTTATTATATTTTCAACATTTATAGACTCTATAATGACTCTCCTTTTTTAAAAATAAAGATTTCACTTATTTGAGGGGGAGCAAGAGCAAGAGAGCACAAGCACAGGGGAAGGGCAGAGGGAGAAGAAGAGGGAGACAAAGACTGCCCACTGAGTAGGGAGCCTGATGTGGAACTCAATCCCAGGGTCCTGGGATTATGACCCGAGCTAAAGGCAAATGCTTAACTGACCTAGTCACCCAGGCACCCTGTTCCTCTCCTTCTTTTTTTTTTTTTTTTAAGATTTTATTTATTTATTTGACAGAGATCACAAATAGTCAGAGAGGCAGGCAGAGAGAAGGGGAATCAGGCTCCCCACTGAGCAAAAAGCTTGACGTGGGGCTCGACCCAGGACCCCAAGACCATGACCCAAGACCTGGGCCGAAGGCAGAGACCCAACCCACTGAGCCACCCAGGTGCCACTGTTCCTCTCCCTCTTAATATTGATGACTGTGTCTTCTTTATTTACCTTTACCATGTACTATTAAAATACCCATATGATGAACAGACTGAACTGTAATGTATAAAGCAAATATATAGTCAAGACATTCCTATTCCTGAATCTTTGAAGTAGCTATTTCTGTGAGATTTCTAGGGTATAACTCTAAAGAAAACAAACAAGGAGAATAAGTAAAACATTTATATTGGTTCTTGAGTTGAGGATTGTCTTCTGGACTCACACTTTAAACAATCTCTCATCCTATATAGAACAGGTCACAGTCAATATGTGAAAATATTCCCTTGGCTTGGAGTTACTTTATGGAAGATATTTTTTAAAGGTAAAGCTTTTTATTTTCTTTTTAAAAAGATTTTATTTATTTGTCTGTCAGAGAGAGAGCACAAAAGAGCACAACAGGGAGAGCAGAAGACTCCCCACTGAGCAAGGAGCCCAGTGTGAGACTCAATCCCAGGACCCTGGGATTATGACCTGAGCAGAAGGCAGGTGTTTAACTGAGTGAGTCACCTAGGCATCCCTGGAAGATTTTTTTCTTTTCAATTTGTTTTTATTGTGGTAAAATACACATAACACAAAATTTACCATCTTAACCATTTTTATGTGTACATTTCAGTGGTATTAAATACATTTGCTAATGCTGTGCAACCATTACCATTATCCATTTCTAGAACTCTTTATCCTGTGAAACAGAGACACTGTACCTGTCACTGGGGACTCACTAACAAGCTCCAAACACTCCACAATAACCCAGTTTTCTAGTCCTGTTTACAGGTGCTGCTTACCACCCAAATGTCAGGGGCTGCAAGCTCCCAACAAGCCCCCATGACCCAGTTTCCAACTGATTTGACCCACATTAGATATTATGCTAAAACTCCAGATGACCTTGGGATCATTACTATCTAATTTAATAATAAAAAACATACCTATAGCCTCATAATAGATCTGACTCACATGTTTAAGGAAAGAAAAGAGGTGGCACTATGATTCAGAGAAGTCTGTTCACCAAAAAAATCCCAATGTTGGAGCACCTGCGTGGCTCAGTCATTAAGTGTCTGCCTTCAGCTCATGTCATGATCCCAGAGTCCTGGAATCGAGCCCCGCATTGGGCTTCCTGTGCAGTGGGAAGCCTGCTTCTTCCTCTCCCACTCTCCCTGCTTGTGTTTCCTCTCTCTCTGACAAATAAATAAATAATATCTAAAAAAAAAAAATCCCAATGTCAATTTGCTTGCCCACCCCTTAGTTACCCTAACCCCTTAAAACACTGACCATGAGATGTAATCGGGGAGAAGGCACCTTTAGAACATGAGTTCCTACAGTTTGGTTATTTGGTGAACTGTATTGAGTAGGAAAAAACCCTGCCACTTTGGTAATATACCCATTAAACAACTCCTCTCGGGCTCCCCTGGGAACCACATTCTGCTTTTTGTCTTTATGATTTTGATTACTCCAAGTACCCCATGTAAGTGGAATCTTACAGTGTTTGTCTTTTTGTGACTGGCTTATTTCACTTAGCACAATGTCCTTAAGGTTCACCCATGTTATAGCATATGTCAGAATTTCCTTCCCTTTTAAGGCTGAATAGTATTCCATTTTGTGTATATAACATATTTTACTTTTCCATTTATATGTAGATGTTCACCTAGGTTGAGTCCACATTTTAACTATTGTGAATAATGCTGCTATGAATGTGGGTATACAAATAGCTGATCAAGTCTCTGCTTTCAATTCTTTTGAGTATATAGACAGAAGTGAAATCGCTGCATCATGTGTTAATTCTATGCAGTATAGTGATAGGAATCACTATACTGCTTTCCATAGCAGTCATACCATTCCTATCAACAGCGCACAAGGGTTTCAATTTCTCTTCATTCTCTCCAACACTTATTTTCTGATATTTTTTGGTGACAGACATCCTAAAGGGTGTAAATTTGTTTCCTATTATACTTACTTGATTAGCATTTTCTTAATAATTATGTTGTTTGAACATCTTTTCATGTGCTTATTGGCCTTTTATACATTTTTGGAGAAATGTCTATTCAAGTTTTTTGCCCATTTTCTAATAATAAAGTTGTTTGGTTTTTTATTGTTGAGTTTCAGGAGTTCTCTGTATATTCTGGATGTTAATCCTTATTGTATATTTATTTTGCAAATACTTTCTCCTATTCTGTGGGTTATTCTGTTTATAGTGTCTTTTGATGTGCAAAATGTCTTAATTTTCATGAAATGTAATTTGTCTGTTTTTTCTTTTATTGCCTCTGACTTTGGTATCATTACCAAGAAATCAGTGCCAAATCCAGTGTTGTGAAGTTTTTACCCTATATTTTCTCCTAAGAGTTTTACAGTTTCAGGTCTTACATTTAAGTCTTTCCTCCATTTTTCAAAAGGATTTATCTATTTATCTGAGAGAGAGAGTGCAAGACTTGGGAGGGGCAGAGTGAGAGGGAGAGATAGAATCCCAGGCAGACTCCATGCTGAGCACAGAGCCTGACAGGGGTACTGGATCTCTCAATCCTGAGATCATAACCTGAGCTGAAACCAGGAGTCAGACATTTAACAGACTGAGCCACCCAGACACCTCTGTCTTTCCTCCATTTTGACTTAATTTTTGTATATGATGTTAGGTAAGAGCCCCCTTTCATTCTTTTGCATATGTATATCCAGTATTCTCAGCACCACTTTTTTTTTTTTTTTAAGATTTTTTATTTATTTATTTGACAGGCAGAGATCACAAGTAGGCTGAGAGGCAGGCAGAGAGAGAGAAGGAGGAAGCAGGCTCTCCGCTGAGCAGAGAGCCCGATGTGGGGCTCGATCCCAGGACCCTGGGATCATGACCTGAGCCGAAGGCAGAGGCCTCAACCCACTGAGCCACCCAGGCGCCCCTCAGCACCACTTTTGAAAAGACCGTTCTTCCACCATTGAATAGTCTTGGCACCCTTGTCAAAAATCATTTGCCCATATGTACTAGGGCTTATTTCTTGACTCTCTATTCTATTCCATTAGTCTAGATGTCATTTTTATACCATCACCACACTGTTTCATAGCTTTGTAGTAAGTTTTTTTTTAAAGATTTTATTTATTTATTTGACACAGAAAGAGAGATCACAAGTAGGCAGAGCAGCAGGCAGAGAGAGAGGGAGAAGCAGGCTCCCCCGTGAGCAGAGAGCCCGACATGGGGCTCGATCCCAGGACCCTGAGATCATGACCTGAGCTGAAGACAGAGGCTTAACCCACTGAGCCACCCAGGTGCCCCTGTAGTAAGTTTTGAAACTAGGAAGTGTAAGTCATCCAACATTATTCTTTTTCAGGATTGCTTTGGCTATTTAGAATCCATTGAGATTCCATATGAATTTAAGATAGGTTTTTCTATTTCCTTTTTTTCTTAATTTTTTTTTTTTAAGATTTAAGAGAGAGAATGAATAGGGGAGGGGCAGAGGGAGATGGAGAAGCAGAGTCCTTGCTCAATGGAGAGCTCTACAGGGGGCTGGATCCCAGGACCCCAGGATCATGACCTGAGCTGAAGTTACCCGCTTAACTGACTGAGCCACTCAGGTGCCCCAGGTTTTTCTAATTCTACAAAAAAAAAAAAAAAAATGTCATTGAAATTTTGGTAGGGATTGCACTAAATCTGTAAATCACTTTGGGTAGTATTGATGGCTTAACAATATTAAGTCTTCCAATCCATCAACACAGGTATCTTTGGCTTAATTATGTTTTCTTAAAATTCTTTCAGCAATGATTTGTAATTTTCATTATACAAATCTTTTACCTCCTTGATTAATTCCTAAGTATTTTTTATGTCATTGTAGATGGAATTGCTTTCTTAATCTCCATTTCAGATTGTTGTTACCATATAGAAATGCAACAGATTTTTATGTGTTGACTCTGTATCCTGCTACTTTGCTGAATTTGTTTATTATTTCTCATAGTTTTTTGGGGGAATCTTTAGGGGATTCCACATATAAGATCATATCATCTTTATACAGAGATAAATTTATTTCTTCCCTTTTAATTTGGATGCCTGCTATTTCTTTTTCTTGTATAGAACCTCCAGTACTATTTTGAGTGGAAGTGTTGGATGGGGCATCCTTATCTTGTTCCTAATCTTAGAAGAAAACTTTCAGTCCTTCACTACTGAGTATATTTGCTGTGAGTTTTTCATATTTGGCCTTCATTATGTTGAGATAATTTTCTCCTATGCCTAGTTTTATTGTGAAAGGGTGCTGATGGATGTTTTTTCTACATCATTAGCATATTACATTGATCATTTTTCATTTTTTTGAAGGATCCTTACATTCCGGGAATATATCTCTCTTGATAATGTCATGTACTCCTATTAATGTGCTGCTGAATGAGAAGGTACTTACATTTAAAATTTTTATTTAACAAACACAAGTTATATTTTATGTAATCACTCTTCTAGATATTTTACAAATATTAAGTATTTTAGTCTGCATAACAATAATATTTTATAAATATTAAGTATTTTAATCTGAATAACAAGAAGTAGGTATTATTTTTATCCCCATTTTATAAATGAGGAAAGTGAGTCACATGGAAGTCAAGCAAGTTTCAAAAAGTCACTTGGAAAAAAGGACAGGCTGAGATTTAGATACAGGTAGGCTTTACTACCTGTACTAGTTCTTTACTATTGCTTTGTGCTGTCTCCCAGCAAGCCTTTTCATCAAATGCTATTTTGACCTAGATTTTCCTCCTGAATCAGAGGTTTTAGGTTTATAATAGTTATTTCCACTTAAGTGTCCATTTGCAGGCTGCCATTCTGTTAAATAATAGATAAACCCATAATCACTTTCCTACACATCCTGGAGTGAGAGCCAAGCTGTTATTTCTATCATACATGACACATTTCCCCCCTTTTTCTCTAGTTGACTACAGATCTTTATCCTATTCTGGAGAACATTTGATCAGATAATTTTCACTTATAAATTCATAAATTACATGTAGTACCAAGACATTTATTATCAGTGTCTGAGTTGTCAGATAGATTCTGAGACCATATGTGTGAAAGCAATTTGTAAGCTGGGAAGTACTATGTGTCAGTTAATAATAAGGCATTATTATATTGCTCCAGGTTTTTCATGAAGTTCAGCTTTCGTTTTAGGATAAAAAATTTCAATTTCCTAATATCTTATAAAAATGAAAACTTTCTCAAGTTTTGAGGAAGCTTATTTTCACATGCCTGGATATTTAAAGACACCATAGAGATCATCTTATCAAATCTCTGCTTTTGTAATAAGGAAAGTGGGATCTAGAAAAGATAAGTGATTTTCTCTAGGTCTTATTGCTAAATAGGGACAGGTGCAGGATTAGAAAATCCTGCACTCCTTACCCCAAACCTAGGTTTCTTTCCATTATTGTACCAGCTCAACAAACATAGACTGGGCATTTACTATATTCCAGACATGTAATGTTTAGCTTATTTTTAATGTAAAAATGTAAAAAAAGTAAAAACATATTTTTATTCATAATTTTCACAAAAAATAAACATGCCTCTAATGCATAACTTTGTCATGTCCAATTTGACAGTCTAATACATGAAAAAATGGAAAGGAATCTCATTTGTTCAATAACAGTAGAATTATAAATTTCTATAATTTTTCTAGATAACAACTTATTCATTTTAAGTGCAAAATAAGCTTCATATTGCCATTTTAAGTATTATTTAAATTTTTCTCATATATTTCAATAATTATTTTGTTATATTTTCTTTTTTCCATTTTTTTAAAAAAATTTGAGTGTAGTTGACATTCAATGTTATATTATTTCCAGCTGTACAACATAGTGATTCAACAAGTTTATACATTATGATGTTTACCACAGTGTAGCTACCATCTGTCCTAATATATCACTATATACTATTAGCATATTCCTTACATTGTGATTTTTATTCCTTTGACTTATTCATTCCATAAGGGGAAGCCTATATCCCTCCCTCCCTTTTTCCATTTTCCCTACTTCCTTTTTCTCCCCCACTCTGGGAACCATCGGCTTGTTCTCTGTATTTATAATATCTAGCTATTTCAATAAGTCTAGTTGAACTATCTACAATTGAAATGCCATACAGTGACAATAAATGCCACCTGCATAAACTATGGTGTTTTTACCCTGAAGAAATCTATTACATAGGTCTATACTGCCTCCAATCTGAAAGTTAAAACCATAGGTATTTATCGTTTTTATTAAAACCTTATTAGGAAAAACTCCCCATATACAGAGAAATGAAAACAACAACAACAATTCAACACCGTATACCTTCTATTAACATCTACCTAGAAGAGACTTAACATTTGCCAACATTTTGTCATACTTTCTTTGCTTGGGCATAGCTTACTTTTTTTCTGAACCATTTAAAATTAGGTTGCAGGGGCACCTGGGTGGCTCAGTGGTTAAGCGTCTGCCTTTGACTCGGGTCATGATCTCAGGGTCCTGGGATCCATCTCCCAGTCTGTCTCCCTGCTCAGCAGAGAGCCTGCTTCCCCTTCTCCCTCTGCTGTTGCCCCTGCTTATGCCCTCTCTCTCAGTCCATCAAATAAATAAATAAAATCTTTAAAAATGAATAAATAAATGAAAATAGGTTGCAAGAATCATGATACTTTACTCCTAAATTGTTCAGCAAGCATGTTCTAAGAGTAAGGATGTTCTCTTTGTTGTTGTTTAAGTTGATTGTTTATCTGTTTTTACATAATCTCTACACCCAATATGGGGCTTGAACTCATAACCCCGAGATTAAGAGTCTCATGCTCCAGCAACTGAGCAGGCCAGGTGCCCCTTTGCTTGTCTTACCACACTTCTTTGCAACAAAAATAAGCACGTAAATTTTCATTACCAAAAGCATTTCTTTCCTCTGATCATAAGGCTCTAAATTTTGAAAAAAATTCTTTTGTATTTATTTATCATTCCAGTGATCATAAGTATAAAACTTATGAAGACAATGAAAATATATTGCACATTTTTATAAGTAATTATTAAACATATAAATCCAATTTTATTGGAAATGCATTTCTTTTTTTTTTTTAAAGATTTTATTTATTTATTTGACAGAAAGAGATCACAAGTAGGAAGAGAGGCAGGCAGAGAGAGAGAGAGGAGGAAGCAGGCTCCCCGCTGAACAGAGAGCCCGATGTGGGACTCGATCCCAGGACCCTGAGATCATGATCCGAGCCGAAGGCAGCGGCTTAACCCACTGAGCCACCCAGGTGCCCCGGAAATGCATTTCTTAATAAGTTGAATGGGTCATTTTATTTTTTTATATGGATGAATATAACATTACTATAATGAGAGAGGATTTGGCATCAGTTTTTTTGTTTGTTTGTTTAAGATTTTTATTTTACTTATTTGAGAGAGAGAGCACAAGTAGGGGGAGCAGCAGGCAGAGGGAGAAGGAGAAGCAGGCTTCCCCCCTGAGCAGAGAGCCCAATGTGGGACTCCATCCCAGGACCCTGGGGTCATGACCTGAGCCAAAGTCAGATGCTTAACTGAGTGAGCCACGTAGGAGCCCCTCAGCATCAGTTTTATTCCTAGTTTTCTGTTTTAATACATATAAGCACTGAGAAACCAGTTTACATAAATAAGTAGCTGGGAATGGAAGGAGTTTTGTCAGAGTAAGGCCACTCAATTCTTTGAACTTGAATTATAGGCAAAAAAAAAATCATGTAATAATCTATCATCAAAAATAATTTTTAGAGGTGCTTGGGTGGCTTAGTCAGTTAAGATTCCAACTCTTGATTTCACCTCAGGTCATAATCTCAGGGTCATGGAATTGAGCTCTACATCAGGTTCCATGCCCAGAATGGAACCTACTTGGGATTCTCTCTCTTTTTCCGCTCCTCTCCAGCCCCACCCCCACTAAAAGAAAAAAATATTCTAAAAAAGAATAATTTTTACATGGGGTGCCTGGCTGATGCCAGGTTAAGTATCTGAGTTTTGATTTCAGCTCAGATTACAGTCTCAGGGTTATGAGATCCAACCCCTGTTCAGCTTCATGCTGGGTGCAGGGTCTGCTTGAGATTCCCTCTCTCCCTCTGCTTCTGCCCCTCATCTCCCCTCACACACACACACACACACACACACACACTCCCTCAAAATAAATAAGTAAAACCTTTACTACTACTACTAATAATTTTTGCTGGTTTTTCCACTGACAACTCAATTAAGTTCTCCTTTAAATTTCTGGAAAGAAAAAAAAAATTGAAACAACCTGGGGCACCTGGGTGGCTCAGTGGATTAAGCCTCTGCCTTTGGCTTGGGTCATGATCCAGGGGTGCTGGGATCAAGCCCCGCGTCGGGCTCTCTGCTCTGTGGGGAGTCTGCTTCCCCCCTCTCTCTGCCTGTCTCTCTGCCTACTTGTGATCTCTGTCTGTCAAATAAATAAATAAAATCTTAAAAAAAAAATTGAAACAACCTGACTTTTAAAGGATTTGCTTCCCCCTCATTCACTTTCTTCATATCAACAACCATATTCAAGTTTTCACTTTCTATGCCTGTCAGTTTTTTGTTTGTTTTTAAGATTTATTTATTTATTTTAGAGAGAGAACTTGAAGAGGAAGGTCAGAAGGGGAGGGAGAAACAGTCTTAAGCAGACTCTGGGCTGAGCAGGGAGCCTGAAGAAGGGTTTTATCTCACAACCTTGAGATTACAACCCTGAGATCACCACCTGACCTGAAATCAGGAGTCAGACACTTAACCTACTATGCCACTCAGGCGCCCCTATGGTATGGAAGTTTTTAATACCTTGGGAAGTACATCTAGAAGAATTTGAGATGTGAGGAAGATTTATTGTTATGGAATAAGAAAAATAAATTGTAAAAGGAGAATCTACACTTCCATCACAAGCTCATATTCAAGCCGATTTTTTTCTTTTCTTTTTTTTTCTTAACATATAATGTATTATTAGCCCCAGGGGTACAGGTCTGTGAATCATCAGACTTACACACTTCAGGGCACTCACCATAGCACATTCCTTCCCCAATGTCCATAACCCCCCTCACTCTCTCCCTACCCTCTCTTCCCCCAGGAACCCTCAGTTTGTTTCATGAGATTAAGAATCTCTTACAGTTTGTCTCCCTCCCGATCCCATCTTGTTTCATTTTTTCCTTGCCTACCCCCAAACCCTCCACCCTGCCTCTCAACTTCTTCATATCAGGGAGATCATATGATAATTGTCTTTCTCTGATTGGCTTATTTCGCTCAGCATAATACCCTCTAGTTCCATCCACGTCATTGCAAATGGCAAGATTTCATTTCTTTTGATAGCTGCATAGTATTCCATTGTATGTATATACCACCTCTTCTTTATCCATTCATCTGTTGATGGACATCTAGGTTCTTTCCATAGTTTGGCTATTGTGGACATTGCTGCTATAAACATTTGCCTGCACGTGCCCCTTCAGATCACTACATATGTATCTTTAGGGTAAATGCCCAGTAGCACGATTGCTGGATTGTAGGGTAGCTCTATTTTCAAGTTTTTGAGGAACTTCCATGCTGTCTTCCAGAGTGGCGGCACCAGCTTGCATTCCCACCAACTGTGTAGGAGGGTTCTCCTTTCTCCACATCCTTGCCGGCATCTGTCATTTTCTGACTTGTTCATTTTAGCCATTCTGACTGGTATGAGGTGTTATCTCATTGTGGTTTTGATTTGTATTTCCCTGATCAGGCAGATAAGTCTTTAAAAAGAGTCTGTGTATTAGTTGAGGATGTAGAAATTGACTCCTTAAAATTTATCCTCCTGTGAACCTTGGGAAAGTCTTAGGTATCTCACAGGCTAAGCATCATATCTTTGGGAACACTGAGAGGTAGGCTACATGTCATTTGAGCAGCTCTGCTCCATCCTGTGACAACAGGTAACATGAGTGATAAATAAATCTTTATAACAGCAAAATCTAGATCACAGACAGAAGTGAGAAATCTAAAATGAGGTGCTATCACAAGAACCTAAAATATTTAAGAGACAGATGACAGGTAGCAAGAAAACAATTTTCAGAGGATGGAAAGATAGCAATCCATGTTATGAGGTGATAAAGCATTACATCAAACTGTTTCCTACAGTTCATTTGACAGAGCATATAATAAATTTGTAGCTTAAGCAGCAGATTGAAAAAAAAAGGGAATTTTTAAAAAGATTTTATTTATTTATTTGACAGAGAGAGATCACCAGTAGGCAGAAAGGCAGGCAGAGGGGGCGGCGGAGGGGGGGGAAGCCGACTCCCCACTGAGCAGAGAGCCTGATGCAGGGCTCAATTCCAGGACCCTGAGATTATGACCTGAGCCAAAGGCAAAGGCTTAACCCACTGAACCACCGAGGAACCCCCCAACAGGAATGTTTTATGTTCATTCTTGTTGGCTTGCATTTGACAAGATATTACAAAAAAGAAATGAGGTGAAAAAAGAATTGACTGGTTTGCAAGCAAGAATGAAGAGAATAAAGAATCACCAATTTGAGGACTCATGGGGTTGAAATAGGCAAATACATCTCAACCTCAAATCGTTAAAGATAAAACTGAGATATGCTTGCAGTGACAAAGAATAACTAGAACTCAGCCTGAAGGCAATGCATCAAATTAAGAGAATGGCTGTTTCATCAACTTCTTAAAACTCTGAATGGTTTAATAGGTCCCAGATCAAAAGCCCAACCAACCAAGGTTATACAGATACAATGGCTCAGAGAAAAGAGGCTAAGGAGGGGAAGTGACTCTCACATCAAGTCTGATAGAGTTATATAATCACTATGAGAGACAAAGGGAGAGGAAGGGAGGGAGGGAGGGAGGGGGAGAAAGAAAGAGAGAATATTAATATGGATAGGGATTAGAAAAATAAACAAAGAATTTTACCAAACGAGAGTTATGCCTTGGAAGAAAGTATGGAGGTGACTATTAACTTGTGAAGCTGATAAAAATGACTAGTTTTGGTTTCTTTCCCTTTTCATTAAGTTCCAAGAGAGTTGCAGTTTCAAAATACTTACTACACTGGACTAAATAAAATAGATCATAACCATTCACCCTTAGGACTCCAATATCTCTGGGAAGAAAGGAGGAGGGCACATCCCTCCAACACCCATTCCAGATGTGGCCAAGGATAATGATGGAAAAGTCATCCACAGAAAGAATCAGGAGCAACAGAGAGCAGTGAACTATGGGGTCACTGCCAGGAGGCAGAGTCAGGGCTTTAAGAAGAAATATTCCTCATTCCCCAAGGTGATATAAGATCCTCAAAAGAGCTGCCAAACAGAATTTCAGAACTGACACAGATTGGTGCCTGCCTCAGCTACACATGTCCTTCTTGAAAGGAATCTTTATAGTGGTTATCTTTTCCATGGGACAGATAACTTGACTTTTCAGGCATAGGTTTTTATGTCAAAAGGAACCACATCTGTACCTATTGTAGAGGGGACTGCACATCACTCAGAGATTCTGGGTTTTGATCTGGATGCCCTGAGTAGATAGAGCTTTGATGAAGTTCTAGAACCTAGGTGAGGTTCGGTGAGCTGAGGTCTGGAACCGATGACCAAGAAAGAATTCTTGAGACATCTTTGGTGCAAAATGGTGGTTTATTAAAGCACAGGGACAGGACCCGTGGGCAGGAAGAGCTGCTGCTGCCCAGGGCCTGTGAGGAGTGGCTGGTTATATACACAGGAGTTGGGTAGGTGAGGACAAAGGGGTGTTCAGAAGGGCTACTGGGGTAAAGAAGACTGTCAGGATATTGAAGGCCTGGTTACTATCAAGCCAAGGCCACTTTCCCTCTAATGAGTCACTAACATAAAGACAATTGGGAGTCTCCTGGTGGAATGTTATATTCCTGCTATCAAGCGTCCTTGTTAGTGAGATTTAGGTTTTAGAAGAAATTTAACTTTATTTACTTTTCCTTCTACCTCCGCCTCCTTCAGTTTTTTATGGCGGGGCGGGGAGGGGAGGGTTAGGGCTTGAGGAACTGAGTTATGTGTCTTTGGAAATTGGGCTATTGATAAGGTAACTTCTTTGTTGTAAATCTCAAGGACATTTGTAAACCAAGGGAGACTCCTGCCTTGCAGGACTGTGATCTCTGCAAGATGACCATTTGTTCTTCTTTTAGGGCAGTCAGGGGTGCCTGTGGAATGTCACACATATTACCAAGGGGAGTGGGTGGAGAGGGGGTGCAAGGCGCCAGCCCCTGCTCCATCCTCAGCTAGCCTCCTACTCCCTCATCAGCTTCAAGGATGTCTGCCTTGGGAAGAGGGTGAGTGTATTTTGCATGCACTAGGGAGTATTAAATGAATATTTGTTGATCATAAGAAAATATTGCTACTCCCCAACATTTCTGATTTTTTCCCTTTAGGCACATGGTAGGACTACATTTCCTTGCCCCTTTGAAGCTACAAGTGGCCACGTGATTTCTTTTGGCCAATAAAACTGAATAGAAGTCAAGAGCATCAGTTCCAAGAGGAAGACTTTAAGAGATGTTACACCATTTGCCCTTCTCCCTCCCCTTGTCATGGTTCCCAGTGATGTTTCAGAGAGTGAAGCCTCTGTGATTCTGCATCTTTTAGTGAGAACAACATGGAGCAGAGCCCCTGCCAATCTAAGATGACACAGAGCATGAGTAAGAAATATACTCTTGCCATTTTAAGCCACTAAGATTTTGAGGATGTTACTGAAGCAAAATCTTGCCTAACACAGAAACAAACGAAAAAAGATAAACAGAAAACAGCTTGCCTTAACTGAAAAAAAAAAGAAAGAAAAGCATATTATCTTAAAATAATAAAATCTAAAAATAGTCTTTAAAATAAATTTCTTTTCAAAATTTGGCTGCAAACACCAAATAAAATAAAGGAAGTGTCTAGCATAAAATAAGGAAAGCTTCTGTTCATTTTAGCCCTTAGAATTTGCAATGAATGTTTAAAAGAAACTTCATAATCTTAATACAGCCTGGCTAGAATTGCACTGTACTACAAAACACATTAAAAGTAATTATGATCCGGGGGCACCTGGGTGGCTCAGTTGGTTAAGTGTCTGCCTTTGCCTCAGGTCATGATCCTAGGATCCTGGAATCGAGTCCTGCTTTGGGCTCCTTGTTTAGTGGGGAGCTGCTTCCCTCTCTTTCTG
The DNA here is from genome assembly GCF_020171115.1 of Neogale vison. Lineage (NCBI taxonomy): Eukaryota > Metazoa > Chordata > Mammalia > Carnivora > Mustelidae > Neogale > Neogale vison. The sequence continues at coordinate 79,833,948 of NC_058092.1, read as the reverse complement.
CCACTCCCCCTGCTTGTGCTCTCTCTCTCTCTCTCAAATACGTAAATAGTCTTTTTAAAAAAACCAGGACGCCTGGGTGGCTCAGTCAGTTAAGTGGCTAACTTTGGCTCAGGTCGTGGTCCCAGTGTACTGGGATCCAGTTCCACATTTGGCTCCCTGCACGGCAGGGAGCCTGCTTCTTCCTCTGCCTCTGTCTGCTACTCTGCCAGCCTGTGTACTCTCTGACAAATAAAAATAAAATCTTTAAAAAAAAAATCTGTGATCCCCAGTTTGCAAAGAGCCAAGGTGGAGCAGGATTGTTGCCAACAGATGAATGACTCTTTAAAATGGTAGCTGAGGTGATAATAACATTGAGGTTTCCACATCCTCTATGTGTTCACTATAGAATCTAACAGTGCTTGACATGTAAGAGGCACATGGTAAGTATTTGAAGTATTGGCTACAGCTAAACCCAGTTGCTCACTTAAAAATCTAGTCTCAATTGGTTAATTGCCCAACTCTTGATTTTGGATCACAACATGACCTCTGGATTGTGAGATCGAGCCCCATGTCAGGCTCTATGCTCAGCATGGAGTCTGCTTGAGATTCATTTTCTCCCTCTCCCCCTAACCCTCTCCTGTTTTCTCTCTCAAAAAATAAATATTTTTAAAGAAAAAATAAATATTTTTAAAAAATAAATATTTTTTAAAAATTTAATTGAGAAAAGCAGGGGGTATCTGGGTGGCTCTGTTGGTTAAGTGGCCAACTCTTGAGTTCAGCTCAGGTTAGGATCTTGGGGTTGTGGGGCTGGGCTCTGCATTCAGAGCCCTCTCCTTCTGCCCCTCCCCCTGCTTGCACTCTTTCTCTTTTCTTGCTAAAATAAATAATAAATAATAAAATAGGCACACCTTGGTGGCTCCATCAGTTAAGTGTCTGCCTTCAGCTCATATCATGGTCCCTGGGTCCTGCAGTTGAGTCCCACATCGAGCTCCTTGCTTAACGGGAAACCTGCTTCTCCCTCTGCCTGCCACTCCCCCTGCTTGCTCTCTCTCTCTCTCTCTTTCTGACAAATAAATAAAACCTTTATAAATACATAAAAAACAAATAAATCTTCAAAAAGAAAGAAAATTTACTCTCCAAAATCAGCCTGTGGAGCTGGGCTATCCCTGATGAGTGTTGCCAGTGAGGGTCAGGTAGAGGTACTGGGGGAAGTAATTCTGGTATCATGGTAAAAGGCAAGCTAGGTTGTTAATCCCCAGATCTTTGTTCCAAGAATAACAAATAAAAAATCCTGGTCCCCTCTATTCATATTGCTAATGATTCCTCTGCCATGAGTCAATAGATCCTTTTTTTTTGCCTAAGGTAGTCATGTCAGAGTTTTGTCACCTACAAAAAATTGCCATCTACTATAATCCTTTCTCAAGGGATTGACATAACAGATATGAACAAATAATTTAAAACAGTACCAAGTGGAATTGTGGAGCATGTAAAAAGTCTAACAAAGTCGTTGGGCATAGTGGGTAGACAGATGTAGGCAAGCAAACTTTGAGGCTCCGTGACTTGTTGACCCAGGGAAGCACGTTTGAATATTCTTTCATCAGATCTATGAAGATTAGTGAAAGAAGTCCAGAAGGGCAAGAAGAGTCTAAATCCAAGAGTGTCAAGGAAGGCAAGGAGAGCTAAAGGTTTCAGCTTTGGGGCTGGTATTGGGTTTCCTTTTTTGTGTCAGCAAGCAGTTTTGTGTTTGCAGCTGAGAAAACGGAGCAACTCACAGATGCTAGAAAACCCAATTACGGAAGGTGGGGGACTCCTGACACACCAGCCATAGTGAGGCCACAGCAGCCCTAGGCTGCTGGACCACCTGTAAAATGTGTTTGGCCTGATTCACTGACTAATTGGTTCAATCCCAAAAGAGCAATTAAAAGGTAGCTCCCAGATCCCAGCCAGCTTTACTATTGTGGAAACATTTTAGGGGTGTCTGGGTGGCTCAGTTGGTTAAGTGTCTGCCCTTGGGTTGTGATCCCAAGGTCCTGGGATCGATGTAGGCATTGGGCTGCCTGCTCAGAGGGGGAGTCTGCTTCTCCCTCTGCCTGCCACTCTCCCTGCTTGTGCTCTCGTTCTCTCGCTCTGGGGAAAAAGTATTTTTTAGGGCATACTATGACTAGAAAGAATAGCTTAAGGTAAACGATTTTAAAACTAAAAACATTATTGGGGCACCTGGGTGGCTCAGTCAGTTAAGCAGCTCCTTCAGCTTAGGTCATGATCCTGAAGCCCCAGGACTGAGCCTGGCTTTAGGCTTCCTCTTCAGAGGAGAATCTGCTTCTCCCTCTCCCTCTGCACCCCCATCCCCTGCTTGTGCTCCCTTTCTCATTCTCAAATAAATCTTTAAAACTAAAAACATTATTTTTGAAAGATGTTCTCTAAATGAAATGATTTATATCCAGTTCCTGTAGGCAGCCCAACAGACATATTTTCATCACTTAAATGTACATTAAAAATACTTTTATTGCAAAAAATTCTCATATACAGTAGAGAGTAGAAAGTAGAGATATTAGCATAATTAACTTCCACATACCCATGACTGATTCAATTATCACATTTTGCCATATTTGTTTTGTCTCTCTTTTATGTTTTTAAATTAGTTATATTTTTAAAAGATTTTATTTTTAAAGAATCTCTACACCCAGCATGGGGCTTGAACTCACAATCCAGAGATCAAGAGTCGCATGCTCCCTGACTGAGCCAGTCAGGTGCTCCTCATCTGTCCCTTTTATTTTCTTCTTATTAAAGTATTTTAAGGGGGCACCTGGGTGGCACAGTCAGGTAAGTATCTGACTTCAGCTCAGGTTATGATCCCTTGGCGTCCTGGCATGGAGCCCCGCTGAGCAAGGAGTAGCCTAGACCCTCTCCTTCTGGCCCTCCCCACTAGAGCACGCTCTCTCAAATAAATAAATGAAATCTTAAAAAAGAAGATTTAAAGTAGTTTAAGACAAATTCAGACATCACTTCACCCTCACATATTTCAGTACTCATTTTTAATGAAATGGCATGTTTTTACACTACCACCATGCTATTATCACACTGTAGCAAGTGGTGTTGGTGCTTTTTCCCACACCATGTTGGCCCTTACCATTTCAGTGGATGTTCTTGGCTTGCGGGCTTTCTCTGGCCACTGAAGAGTCCACTCTGCCTCCCTCCCAAGGGCGCAGCTGAACCAATGCCTGATGGGAGCTGGTATAAAAGTAACCCGGGTCTCTTGACCTGGGGGTGGGGATTGGCTCCGAGGTAGTCCACACTACTTCCCCAAGTACATCAGTGAGATCAAGTTCCACCTGCCCACAGTGGTTAAGTTGCTTAAGAGTGCAGCTTTTATTGGCTTCTAGTCCTTCCTCATCTCACTTCCTCTTCCTCTTCCCAGTGTTTTCTGGGATCTTTCCTCAAATATACTACTTGTATTTGAATCTTTATCTCTGGGTCTGAGAGAACCCAAACTATGAAACTCACCTAACCAGACTTACAATAATTCTTTGGTATCATCTAATAACCAGATCTTATTTGAGATTTTCCTAATTATATCAAAATTACATTTTTATAATTGGTTTCTTAAAATCAGATTTTTAAACTAATTGCATTTGGTTGTTTCTTAAGCCTCTTTAATCTAGAGCAGTCTCTTATACCTAACTTCTTTTTGATGACATTGACTTGATTGCAGGGACCAGATCAGTTGTCCTATTCAATTTACCACGTTTTGGTTTTGTTTATTTGCTTCCTTGTTGTTCCTTTATCTCCTCTATTTCCTATAATGAAAGTTAGCTTTTAGAAACTTGCAGATTCAGGAGGACCTGAGTGGCTCATTCAGTTGAGTGTCTGACTCTTGGTTTCTACTGTCATGACCTCAGGGTCCACGCTGAGTGGGGAGTCTGCTTGAGATCCTCTCTCTACCTCTCTGTCCCTTCCCCCATGCTCTCTTTCTCTCAAATAAATAAATAAATCTTAAAAAAAAAAAAAAAGAAACTTGCAGGTTTAACTTTTTTAGGGAGCAAGAATGCTTCACAGGTAGTGTTAGCATGATATCAATCCTTTTAGGAGACTGGGTGCCTGGGTGGCTCAGTGGGTTAAGCCGCTGCCTTTGGCTCAGGTCATGATCTCAGGTTCCTGGGATCGAGTCCCACATCGGGCTCTCTGCTCAGCCGGGAGCCTGCTTCCCTCTCTCTCTCTTCCTGCCTCTCTGTCTACTTGTGATCTCTCTCTGTAAAATAAATAAGTAAAATCTTTAAAAAAGAATCCTTTTAGGAGACACAAACAGCCTGGTTGTCCCACTTGAAGTAACACTAAAATTGATGTCAGTTCAACTCGTTCATCTCAGAGGGTTTAACAGGAAGCTGTGCTGCTTAAAAACCCTGTTCCATGTGACATTACTAACACTGTTCTATGACTTCAGAGGACAGCTGCTAAGTTCACAGTGAACTTTTTGTAGGGTAAAATAATTTTAAACAGGCTTTAAACTATTAACTGCTTCATGTCTTGGAACATACTGCAAGCTATTTTCTAAGGAAAATTCTAGTCTCACTTACAGCTTGAATCATAACTCAATACATTGTTAAAATGGAAACTAGACCCACCCCCCATGAAGTCTCATTAACACACTTACTCAACAAGTACTGAATATTGCAATGTGCCAGACAATGGAATAGGAAAGAAGGATACATAAGTAAACTAATCAGTCTTTGTGCTCAAAGAACTTACAGTCTTGTAGGGATCTTACTAGAGATACACAGTGGTAAGCACATAGTAGTAGTACTTAATCTGGAGGGAGGATGTCATTAGGGAACTCTTCTTGGGGGAAGCGATATCTAAATTGAAACCTACATGGCTATTTCTTAAAGAATAAACACCAGGAAAAGCAAAAAGCTTTCCCTTACTTGAAACTAATATATTTTTTAAGGAAAACATGAATTGTATAATTGTTAACTCTTTTTGCTTTGAACCCTAATAATTTCAATTTTGCAACTTAACTCTAATTATGTAGGACCTGATAGATTGCGTATCTTTATTCCAAATGTCTCCTGGTTTTGCTTTTCTTTCTGTCCTTTTCCTGATTTTTAAAGATTATTTTTCTGTTCCAAATTATACATGTTTCTGAAGCTACCTCAGAGAGCAGTCTCTTTTGCTTATATTTGAAAACAGGAACAAAAAAAGAGTCCCATATTGAGCTGGATCAGGGATGACTCTAACTTCATCAAAAATGGTCTTAAGGAGCTTTTCCACTTTATACATGGAGGGGTCCATATGGCATTGGTCTGTATTCCCATCACAGCTTAAAGGGAAACTTTCACAATGTCTGGAGCCCTTGATGTCCTGCAAATTAAAGAGTAGAATGTCCTCAAATTCCCTGCAGCAGGGACTCACTTGGGTGGCACCAACCTTGACTTCCAAATGGAACAGTACAGCTACAAAAAGGAAAGTGATGGCATCTACATCATACATCAGAAGAGAACCTGGGAGAAGCTTCTGCTGGCAGCTTGTGCCATTGTGGCCATTGAAGACCCAGCTGATGTCAGTGTCCTGTCCTCCAGGATTACTGGCCAGCGAGCTGTGCTGAATTTTGCTGCTGCTATAGGAACCGCTCCCATTGCTGGAGGCTTCACTCCTGGAAGCTTCACTAACCAGATCCAGGCAGTCTTTGGAGAGCCGAGACTGCTGGTGGCTACTGATCCCAGGGCTGACCACCAGCCTCATACAGAGGCCTTATGTTAAACTGCCCATCGTCACTCTGTGTAACACAGACTCTCCTCTTCACTACGTGGACATCGCCATCCCTTGCTACACAAGGGAGCTCACTCAGTGAGTCTAATGTGTATGCTGGCCTGGGAAGTTCAGTGCATGTGTAGCACCATTCCTCATGAGCACCCCTGGGAGGTCATGTCTGATCTCTACTTCTAAGAGATCCTGAAGAGATTGAAAAAGAAGGGCAGGTTGCTGCTGAGAACTCTGTGACCAGGGAGGGATTTCAGGGTGGATGGACTGTTCTAGCCCCTGAGCTCACTGCTACTCAACCCGAGGTTGCAGACTGGTTTGAAGGTGCCCTTGGTGCCTAGTCAGCAGTTCCCTACTGAAGACAGGAGCGCCCACCCTGCCTCGGAAGACTGGTCTGCAGCTCCCACTGCTCAGGCCACGGGATGGGTAGGAACGACCACTGAGTGGTCTTCCTCTTCCACAAAGGCAAACAAAATGGAAAGAAGGTTGATGGAAAATAAAGTTTCTAAAAAAAAAAAGGTCTTAAGGAGGGTCTAACTTTCATCTCTGCTACCACCCATTAGTCCCTGAGGGAGAGTGATGTAGGGGAAGGTGAAGTGGCGTCAGAGATATGCTTAAATCCCAGATCTGACAACATTGGTATCAATCTTAGTTTGAAATCCTATGGAAAGAATTTCCAGGGACTCCAGGATCTTTTCCTGAATTATAACCAATACCTTTTTTTCATATGTTTAGCTTGAACATAAAAATAATCATTATATTAATTAAGATATATTTGGCTGCACACCAACAGAGATTTGACTCACAGTTTGTATTATTTCCCGAGGCTGCCGTAATAAAGTGCCACAAACTAGATGTCTTAAAACAAGAGAAATTAATTTTCTCACAGTTCTGGAGGAGAAAAACCCCAAATCAGAGTGTCAGCACGGTCATTCTTCCTCCAGAAAGCTTCCTCCAGAAGCTTTTGAAGAAAACTTTTCCTTACCTCTTCCAGCTTCCAGTGGCTCCAGGCATTCCTCGGATTGTCACTGCATAATTCCAATCTCTGCCTCCAGGTTCACATTGCCCTTCTCCAGTGCTTCTATTTTTCTCCTCTGTGCATCTCTCCTCTGTGTGTGCATGGTTTTTTTTTTTAAAGCTTTATTTATTTACTGGGGCCCCTGGGTGGCTCAGTTGGTCAAGTATCTGATTTTGGCTCAGGTCATAATTTGGGGGTACTGTGATAGAGCCTCACATCATTGGGATCCATGCTCAGTGGGGAGTCTGCTTATTCCTTTGCATTTTCCTGTGCCCCTCCCCCAATTCATGCATGTGCACACATGCTCACTTTCTCTCAAATGAATAAAATCTTTAAAAAAATTATTTACTTTAGAAAAAGAGTGAACATGTGAGCAGGGGGAGGGGTAGAGGGAGAGGGAGAGAAGCAGACATCCCTAAGCATGGAGCTTGATCCCACAAACCTGAGATCATGACCTGAGATCATGACCTAAGCTGAAACCAAAAGTCAGACACTTAACCCAGTGAGTCACCTAGACACCCCACTTTGGTGTGTCTTTTATGAGGATACTTGTCACTGGATTAAGGGCTCACCTGGATAATCCAGGATAATCTTATTCTAAGATCCTTAATTTGATTCTATCTGCAAAGATCTTTCTCCAGATAAGGTCACATTCATAGGTTCTGGGGGTTAGGACATAGGCATATCTTTTTGGGGTCACCATTCAACCACACAGTAGATTAAACAATGAAGATATTTCAACTATCTTTCATAAGATGAAGTCTGTATGTGACAGGTAATTTAAGATTGGTAAGGCTCAATGATCTCATCAAAGATGCAGACTCTGTCTTTCCCCCTCCACAATTCTCAGCATGTTATTTTTTGTTCTCAAACCTTTGGCTTTATGATTACAGGGGACAGCTGCCCCAATTCCTGGCTTCACATCCCTTACAGATGTAAGTAAATATAGATGTAAGTAAATATAGTAAATATAGTAAATATACTATAGAAAGTAGGAAGACCTCTCCCCAAAGCCTCTGCAGCTTCCCTCTATGCCCCCTCATGCTCAACTGAAATGTATTATTGTCAAAGGGGAATGGGGATGCCATGACTGCCTCAGATCTATCAAGATACATGCCTTGGGGTACACTGCCGCATTGAAACTTGAGTTTTGATAATGAAAAAGGGGAGGCATTTGTTGCATAAGCAACTAGCATTTGCTACAATTTCTAAATGTTTCCTGAATATTACTAATAAAAAAAAGTCACCAATCCTTTTATCTACCAATTTACATAAATTCTTTCAACCTTATAACATCTACTATATGTTGGGTACTGTGATAGAAGCAGGAGTCTCAAGATCATCAAGGAGCCTTTGGTTGAGCTGAATAAGAGATATGAATACCAATCATTCCAGGACAGCATGACAAATTCTATGTTCGAGATATGTGCATGGTACAGTGGGGGAACAGAATAGGTTGTAGCATCAGGAAAGGCAACCCTTGAGTTTTTGAGAAGCGGTTAAACCGATAAAAGATGGAGGTGAGTAATGGTACTCTAGAGAGAGAAAAGAACATGTCTGAAAGACAAAGATGATTGGAGAACCCTGCTATACCTTTGTGGAACTACAAAAGTTTTACTATGGCTGGAGTGGAGAACTGTGTAGGTAGCAGGAAGGCAGGTCAAGCCATAAAGATGGGTGGGAGCTAGATGAAGAGGATGCTAAAATAAGATGACACTTGATACCAAAATTGATGGGGAGTTATTGAAGGGTTTCAATCAAAGGAATAATCAAATTCGACTGTTTTAGGATTACCCTGACAGTAGATGGATGTATCTGACTGCATTACCAGATAGATGGTGATGCCCTTCCTAAAAATGGCAAGTACAAATGGAGGAATAAGAATTGGGAAAAAGATACTGAGTTGAGGTGTGTGTTTCGAAGTTTGAAATACCTGGCCCGAAGGATCCTTCTCTCTTTCACTCTCTCTCTCTCGCCTTCTAATTTACATGCAATCTATCATGTCTTATGGACTTATAGGCCTCATTTTTTTGGTCTTATTTTCCTTGTTTTAAAAAAATATGCCCTTGGATTAGAAAGGAATAGACCAAAATATTACCAGTGGCTGTCCCTGTGGTGAGATTAAATGACTTCAAGAAAATACTTTTCGGTATTTCCCCAAGTGAGCACTTTACACACGTTTAAAGACCAAGAAACCTTCGATTTTAACTGCCTGAGACATATTCATTCCAGAGCCAGTATTTTTTCCCTGAGACATGGCATCTTCTTGAGTAACTTTAAGTAAATGTTAATGCTGAGTTTCTTATTGTCAATTAAATTTTAAAATTTCACCATTTGCTTATTTTTGGTAAACTTCCAAAATCTTAGCAACACACCACAATTTTGCAATCATTTGCTTATCATCAGTCTTTCCCCATGGATTAGGAATACCTCCTAGGGAAAAAAAAATCTGGCCTTGTTCATCTTGGTAGACCCAAGACCTAAATATTCAGTGAATAGATATTTAATAAAATTTTGCTGAATTGGAATGTATAATATGCATCTTTGTGTTCCTAGTGCCAAGCACAGTGCCAATGTCCAAAAGACATTAATGAAACTATATTTCAACTTTTGGGCAATATTCCACCAAAGTCATACTGTCACAGGGTGGCAAAAATAAAATTCCATTTTCTCAAACAGTATCTTTTTGTCTTTGTATCTTATGTGTATATCAATACATTTACATACACATATTTATATGTACACATACATAATTTTCTCATCTAATAAGCTTAAAGATCCTTCGACCTCTGTACCTTTGAAAGACTGCCAAGTCAGGAAATTTTTCTAATTTGCCATTAAAAAAACAGGCTGAAAGTTACCTAAGATCACTAGTACTCTAGTTTTAGACATTGGTTCAAAAAAAAGCTCTTATATATTGTATCAACTATGTAAAAGCTTAAGATAGAAACTTCTCCATCCTAAAATTCTCGTCTGGGCACAACTATAGCAAGAGCTGTAATTACTATATTCCTTTTGGAAGCTAGGGTTATAAGGCCATGTACCAGATACTGTGATGTGACAGCATCATCCACACAATTTTATTGTATTGCAAGTTAGAAATTTCCTTGGACTCCCTAGCCGGAAGGAATCCTAGTCAGGATTCAGTCAAAGCAGGCATATGCAAAGAGACTGGATAGCTAAAGGAAGATAGAAACAATCTTCTAGCTCGGGCAGTGGTGACATCAAATTGCACCCTGTTGTCCCTAACAGTCAGCTCCTCTAGCATCTGGATAGCAGTTAAACATGGGTTCCTAGTAGTTTGAATCAGCAGCATGGAGCAGAGGAGCACAATTCCTTTAAGTCATGGGGTCTTGCACATAGATCAATGGAACAGAATGGAGAGCCCAGAAACAGACCCTCAACTCTATGGTCAACTAATCTTCAACAAAGCAGGAAAGAATGTCCAAAGGAAAAAAAGACAGTCTCTTCAACAAATGGTGTTGGGAAAATTGGACAGCCACATGCAGAAGAATGAAACTGGACCATTTCCTAACACCACACACAAAAATAGACTCAAAATGGATGAAAGACCTCAATATGACACAGGAATCCATCAAAATCCTTAAGAACACAGGCAGCAACCTCTTCAACCTTAGTGACAACAACTTCTTCCCAGAAACATCGCCAAAGGCAAGGGAAGCAAGGGCAAAAATGAACTATTGGGACTTTAACAAGATCAAAAGCTTTTGCACAGCAAAGGAAACAGTCAACAAAACCAAAAGACAACCGACAAAATGGGAGAAGATATTTGCAAATGACTATCAGATAAAGGGCTAGTATCCAAAATCTATAAAGAACTTATCAAACTCAACACCCAAAGAACAAATAATACAATCAAGAAATGAGCAGAGAACATGAACAGACATTTCTGCAAAGAAGATATCCAGATGGCCAACAGACACATGAAAAAGTGCTCCACGTCACTCAGCATCAGGGAAATACAAATAAAAACCACAATGAGATACCACCTGACACCAGTCAGAATGGCTAAAATTAAGCCAGGAAACGACAGATGCTGATGAGGATGCAAAGAAAGGGGAACCCTCCTACACTGTTGGTGGGAATGCAAGCTGGTGCAGCCACTCTGGAAAACGGCATGGAGTTTCCTCAAAAACTTGAAAATAGAGCCATCTTACAACCCAGCAATCGCACTACTGGGTATTTACCCTAAAGATACAAATGTAATGATCTGAAAGGGCACGTGCACCCGAATGTTTATAGCAGCAATGTCCACAATAGCCAAACTATGGAAAGAACCTAGATGTCCATCAACAGATGAATGGATAAAGAAGAGGTGATATATATATATATACATACACACACACACACACAATGGAATACTATGCAGCCATTAAAAGAAATGAAATCTTGCCATTTCCAATGATGTGGTTGGAACTAGAGGGTATTATGTTGAGCAAAATAAGCCAATCAGAGAAAGACAATTATCATATGATCTCCCTGATATGAGGAAGTTGAGAGGCAGGGTGGAGGGTTTGGGGGTAGGAAAGGAAAAAATGAAACAAGATGGGATCGGGAGGGAGACAAACTGTAAGAGACTCTTAATCTCATGAAACAAATTGAGGGTTCCTGGGGGAAGAGAGGGTAGGGAGAGGGTGGCTGGCTTATGGACATTTGGGGTGTGTGTGATATAGTGTGTGCTATGAAGTGTGTAAACCTGACAATTTGCAGACCTGTACCCCTTGGGCAAATGGTGCATTATATGTTAATAAAAGTAATTAATAAAAATAAAAGTCACAGGGTCATGGATGAGTTGAATTTTGCCAACAACTGTGGGCTTCAGGGAAAGAAGCAGCTTCTTATAGTTCTTCATCACTGGGCAACATGGACCTCCTTTAGCTCCTCCAGCCTTTCCAACAACTTCATTACCTAATTTCCATATTAAATCCCTCCTGCCTAAAATACCTCAAGTAGCTCCCACTTCTTAAAATTTTTATTTAAATTCAATTTAGTTAACATATAGTGTGTTATTAGTTTCAAAGGTAGAAATAAGTGATTCATCAGTTGCATACAACAGCCAGTGCTCACTACATCAAATGCTCTCCTTAATGCCCATCAACCAATTACCCGATACCCCCAGCACCTCTACTTCAGCAACCCTCGGTTTCTTTCCTATAGTTAAGAGTTTTTCATGGTTTCCTCCCCTCTGTTATTTTATTTTAAATTATTTTTATTAACATATAATGTATTATTTGCCCCAGGGATACCTGCATGTGAATCATCAAGTTTACACGTTTCACAGCACTCACCACAGCCCATACCCTCCCCAATGTCCATAACTCAACACCCTATCCCTAATCCCCCACCTCCCAGCAACCCTCAGTTTATTTCATGAGATTAAGAGTCTCTTATGGTTTGTCTCCCTCATGATCCCATCTTGCTCCCTCTCTGTTTTTATCTTATTTTATTTTCTTTCCCTTCCCCTTGCTCACATGTTTTGTCTCTTAATTTCCACATATGAGTAAATAAAATGGTATTTCTCTTTCTCTGACTTAATGTCACTTAGCATAATACAATCTAGTTTCATCCATGTCGTTGCAAATGACAAGATTTCATTCTTTTTGATGGCTGAATAATATTCCAGTGTATATAAATACCACATCTTCTTTTCTGGACTCTTTCCATATTTTGGCTATTGTGGACATTGCTACTATAAACATTGGGGTGCATGTGCCCCTTTGAATCACTATGTTCGTATCTTTTGGATAAATAGATAGCAGTATACTTGCTAGATTATGGGATAATCCTATTTTTAACTTTCTGAGGAAATTCCATACTGTTTTCCAGAGTGGCTGCACAGTTTGCATTGCTAGAACAGTGTCAGATGATTCCCTTTTCTCCACATCCTTGTCAACACTTGTTGTTTCCTGAGTTAGTCATTTTAGCCATTCTGACCACTGTAAGGTGGTATCTCATTGTGGTTTTGATTTGCATTTCGCTGATGCAGGGTGATGTTGAGCATTTTTTCATGTGTCTGTTGGCCATTTGAATGTCTTCTTTGGAGAAATGCCTGTTCATGTCTTCTGCCCATTTCTTTTTTTTTTTTTTAAAGGCAAGGAACTGGATTTTTTTTTTTTTTTAAAGATTTTATTTATCTATTTGACAGAGAGAGACACAGCCAGAGGGGGAGTGGAAGCAGGCTTCATGCCGAGCAGGGAGCCTGATGTGGGGCTTGATCCCAGGACCCTAGGATCATGACCTGAGCCAAAGGCAGACACTTAACGACTGAGCCACCCAGGTGCCCCTTTCTGCCCATTTCTTGACTGAATTTTTTGTTTCTTAGTTGTTAAGTCTGATAAGTTCTTTATAGATTTTGGCTACTAGCCCTTTATCTGATACAATATCTGTGAATATCTTCTCCCATTCTGTAGGTTGCCTTTTAGTTTTATTGTTTCTCTTACTGTACCAAAGCTTATCTTGATGAAGTCCCAATGGTTCATTTTTGCTTTTGTTTCCTTTGCCTCTGGAGACATGTCTAGCAAGAAGTTGCTATGGCCAAAGTCAAAGATATTGTTGCTTGTGTTCTCTTCTAGGATTTTTTTTTTTTTTAGATTTCATTTATTTATTTGACAGACAGAGATCACAAGTAGGCAGAGCAGCAGGCACAGAGAGAGAGAGAGGGGGAAGCAGGCTCCCTGCTAAGCAGAGAGCCTGATGCGGGGCTCGATCCCTGAGATCATGACCCCAGCTGAAGGCAGAGGCTTAACCCACTGAACCACCGAGGCACCCCACTTCTAGGATTTTGATGGATTAGTTTCCATTTTCTGATTATGTTGTATAACATTTAATTTAGTGTTTTTAGAACCAGAGAATGTGCTATGCTAGGAAAATTATTTGTCCAGAAAAGTTTAAAACTTTCAGGACTAAAACACCAATTTTCTTGAAAATCTTTATTATTAAATGATTCATACATGGTCCTTTCTTCCTAAACAGAATATTTTAAAGGCATTTTTTGTCCTTTTCCATTATTATTACCACTGAATATTCACTGAGTATCTCTCTTTAGGCCCCACATTGAAGCATCAAGAACAGATGGTGTAGTACACCAGACTAAGTTAGTACTGACCACAAGCAGATATGTAGAAGTTCAATTGCAAAAACCTTCACTTTGACAGTTACTAGAGATATGGAGATGAAGATGACATGATGACACGAATGTCCCCTAGACATTTGCACAGAAAAACATGTAAGCAAACAAATTATAACAAGGAATGATAGACATAAAAATAGAAGTATGTACCACAGGCACAGACTATATGGAAAAAGCGGCAACTGACTGTTCATTGAAGGTACCAGGGAAGGCTCTAGATGTGGGCTGAAATATAAGCTGGGTCTTGTAGTTGAAGGGGAGGAAAAGAAAAAAAAAAAGGCATTTCAGAGCAAAGAAGAAGCATGTGCAAAGACAAGTATGGCAGCTGGTCTCTAAAGACAGCTCCCAACAATTCATCCTCTTCCCATATGCTTATACAGGTCTCTTCTGCTATCTGAAAATAGAGTGTTCCCATGAAAACTTTTGTAAACTGAAATGCATGAGGCAAAGGAGAAATTACTATTAATTTAGGAGAAAAAAAATTTGAGCATTCCCAGACTGAAAAAATAATCTCTCTTAGGCTTTTCTAACACCTTGGGACACATCTTGCCAACAGATGCACAAAATAAATCACAGTAAAGCAGAGATGCTCACAAACTCAGTTCAAAGCTATGGCTGCTTGATGCTGAGAAGCTAAGTGTAGTTTCCTGGGAAGGAGTTAGTGATGCTACTCTCTGCTCAGCGTGCCCATTGCCTGTATAAGGACTCTCTGCCAAACAAACCTGAATGCTATTTTCCCTTTTCACCTTTTTTTGTAAAAGCAAAAAGCCCCTTCAGATTTCTTTTGGTTATGGAAAACAGGTACTAATATAGGTCTTTTTAAGTTTTTATTTATTTGAGAGAGAGAACGAGAGTGATCACAGAGAGAGAGAGGGAGAAGCAGTATCGCGCTGAGCAGGGAGCCCAGTGTGCGGCTCAATCCCAGGATCCTAAGATCATGACCTGAGCTGAAGGCAGGTGCTTAACTAAGCCACCCAAATGCCTCAGTGTAGGTCTTTCTCTAAAGTGATTGGTATAACTTGAACTTTGAAAAGTGAGAGATACCTGTATCTTCTCTCTTTGAATCTGAATTGGCCCTGAAATTGCTCTGACCAATATAATGTGGTGGAAGAAATGTTCTGGGAGTTCTGAGCCCAGGGCTTGAGAGGACTGGCAGTTTCTATTTTCTTCTCTTGGGAACACTCATGAGACACTCCTTCTTAGAATCCCACCATGCTCTAAGAACTTCAAGCCATATGGAGAATCAAGGAGCTGCAAATGACCCCTCCAGCTGAGATCCCACCCAACAGGGCCAACTACCAGCCATGTAAGTGAGTTAGTTATCTTGGACATTTCATTCCAGTTGAGCCCTCAGATGATTGCAGCCTCAAACAGCATGTGAAGCAGAACCACTCAGCTGAGTCCAGCCAGTTCACAGAACTGTGATAAATAATGATTGTTGTTTTAAGCTGCTGTGTTTTAAGTGATTTCTTACACAGTAATAGGGCTTCTGCATGAGTGAAAGTTGGTAGATGAGCAGAGGTTCTGGCGAGTTCTCATATTTCCTCATCACTGGGCAATATGGTCTGCCTTTCTTTGCTGCTCTTCTAGTCTCCAATAATTTATTACCTAAAATCTTGTGTTATATCACTCTTTGCTTAAAATACCTTGAATGTCTTCTGTTTTTCTGGTTAATTACGTGGTATAACATTTTGTTATCTTGTATTCCTAGGTCCAGAGAATGTGCTATACTTGGGGCAGGTATTGGGGGGGGGGTCCTGATAATTTCAGCACTTTTGGTACTGAAATACCATATTCCTGACAGTTTTTCTTTTCTCCTCCTCCTCCTCGTCGTCCTCCTCCTCCTCCTTCTTCTTCTCCTTCTCCTTCTTTCTCCTTCTCCTTCTTCTACTTTTTAAAAAAGACTTATTTACTTAGGGGTGTCTGGGTAGTACAGTTGATTAAGCATCTGGCTTTGGCTCAGGTCATGATCCCAGGGTCCTGGGATCAAGCCCTGTGTTGGGCTCCCTGCTCAGTGGGAAGTCTACATCTCCCTCTCCCTCGGCTGCTACCCCTGCTTGTGCTTTCCCTCTGTCAAATAAAGAAACAAAATCTTAAAAAAAAAAAAAAAGAAACATATGAAGATTTATTTATTTATTTGAGAGAGAGAGAGAGAGCACACAAGCAGAGAGGGAGGGGCCGAGGGAGCAGGAGAGAATCTCAAGCCCAACTCAAGGGTCCAACTCACAACCCCAAGATTGTGACCTGAGCTGAAATCAGGAGCCTGACGCTTAACTGACTGAACCACCCAGGCACCCCTTCCAGAGTTTTTCTTAAATAAAAGGACCTTTCTTCTTTTCCATTATTATCACCATCAAATATTTACTGAGTGACCTGTATATTGTATTATAGCTCTAGGAGCAAATGGTATGGAGCATCAGGTGAAAGGAGGGCTGACCACAAGCAGATATTTATAAGTTCAATTGCAAAAAACTTTACTATATCAGTTTCTAGGGATACTGAAATAATGATGATACGGTCCCTGTTCTCTAGCACCTCCCACTGTAATACAAATAATTTGTAGACAAATAAATATAGTATGGTATCATGGGTTTGAAAATAGAAATATGTATCACAGGCACAGATAGGCAGAGAAAGAGTATCTAGGCACTGAGGCATTAGGGAAGACTTTACATAGGATCCAAACTTTACATATGGATTCCATGACATCCATAAGCTGGATCTTATGGAATGGTTAGACATTTGTCAGGTGAAGAAAAGGTCAATCTAGAGTAGGGAAGAAGCACATGAAAAGGTGGTAAAGCGTAAAAGAGATGACATTATTTAGCCCATATTCCAGGGCAACTGAGAAAGTGTAGAAAAGGTTGAATCATGTTATGAAACATACCTTATGCAATGCTTAGGAGGTTGAACTTAATACTACGATCACTGAGGAGCAGAGGAGTCTCATACACATATTTGTATTTTCAGAAATAACACTGTTAGCAATGTGACGGAGAGATCAGAACAAGGAGGGACTGGCAGCAAGACCAGTTAGGAGGCTACAGCAAGATTCAGCGGAGAACATCAAGAGGATGTGAAGTAGGATTTATAGCTGCTCAATCTCTAAAACAGCATAACTGGAATACTATGAAATAATTCCTACACTAAAGGTAGAGGCAACACCTTCTCTAAGGCTTATCTGCATACATTAATAGCTGTTGATTAATCAGCAACATTAAGAACACAATCCTTAATTTCAAAATTCTAAATATTGGGCGACTATTACCAGATCTTATCTCCTATTTGTATAATAGTAAGTTTGTTATTGGGCTATAAACAAATAGGGGCCTTGCAATTAAATTTTTTAATTTGGCCTTGATTGAGAGCTTACTCCAAAGAATTCCAATGTTCTACTACATTTGGATAAGATGAAATTCTAGAAACTTGATTCCAGGTCACATTTTCCTATAATCTTTGAAGTATTTTGATCAGAAGAGAAGTCTTATATAAAACCTGTACAATAGCAGAGACTGGCTGGCTCTGTTGGATAACATCCAACCTTGATCTGACCTCAGATCTTAATCTCAAGGTTGTGAGTTGACCCTGCACTGGGCCCCACGCTAGGTGTGCAGCCTGCTTAAAAAAAAAAAAAGAAAAAAAAAAAGCATGGGCGCCTGGGTGGCTCAGTTGGTTAAGCAACTGTCTTTGGCTCAGGTCATGATCCCAGGGTCCTGGGATTGAGTCCCACATTGGGCTTCCAGCTCCAAGGAGGAGTCTGCTTCTCACTCTGACTTCCCCTATCATGCTCTCTCTCACTGTCTCTCTCTCAAATAAATAAATAAAATCTTTAAAATAAAAAAAAAAAAAGCGGCAAAAAAGCAAGCACCTGGGTGGCTCAGTAGGTTAAACTTCTGACTCTTGATTTTAGCTCAGGTCAAGATCTCAGGGTCATGAGACTAAGCCCCATGCCCAGAGAGTTAAGATTCTCTCCCTTTCCCTTTGCCCCTCCCGCAGCTCATGCACACACACTCTCTCTTTCTCTCCTAAAAAAAAAAAAAAAAAAAAAAAAAAAAAAAAAAAAAAAACCCCACACACAAAACAAACAAACAAAAAAAACCCAAAAACCTATACAGTAAATCAACATTCTGAAATACTTTCTCTAACAATATCTTGTATTCTGCATAACATTGAATCATTTGGACAACAGTACGCAGGAAAAGGGAGACAAAAACATTACCAGACATTACCTCTGCTTCCATACTATGTGCTCTGTAATTATACTGCAATAGCACACAATTTGCGATCTTCAGGAAGGGTTATAATTTTTTAAATGACTTCAGATAAAGATATAAAGATTCATATCCCCAGTATCCCAGAGTACTTCTGGAGGGAAAGCAGAATGATCTAGTGGAAGAAACATAGTCCTTAGAACTCCTTAGATCGGTGTTCAAATTCTGATGCCTCCACTTGGTACATATTATTGCATTACTTAATTTCTTTTAAACTTAGTTCCCTTATTTATAAAATGTTTATACTTAAGACAGACCAAAATTTGGCTACTATTACATGTATGATTCAACTGTATATGCAAACCTTAGGCTTATAAAACAGACCACATTCAGTGTAACACACCAAATAAATGTTTCTGAAATAAATAACACTGTTGTATCTTAAGTATACTACTACATCCTACTACATAGATCTTGGAAGTTTATTAATGATGTAAATATGATGTTAATGGTATCTTTTTTTTTTTTAAAGATTTTATTTATTTGACAGAGAGAGATCACAAGTAGGCAGAGAGGCAGGCAGAGAGAAAGGAGGAAGCAGGCTCCCTGCTGAGCAGAGAGCCTGATGCGGGACTCGATCCCAGGACCCTGAGATCATGACCTGAGCTGAAGGCAGCGGCTTAACCCACTGAGCCACCCAGGCGCCCCGTTAATGGTATCTTTTATAGGCACAATAAAGGAAAAAGCTTAGGAAAAGCATCTTGCATCACCAAGCAACTCTGAGCCTGCCACATTTTCCTTCAGTAGTCAGAGGATCTTAAGCTGCCTTAACAGCAAGCACAGCTTCTTCTTCCATTACCAGATACATTCTTCCTAATACTATCACTTCCCCGCCACTCCCAATCTCTAGTAAAAAACCTCTCAATCACATATTTTTCTGGAAAATCTCCTTCTAGCTCCATTACTGTATTTCATGTTATTGACAAATAAATACTATTCACAAGAAGTATACAAAAGTAGGAAACTACTAGATCACATGATATTGAAAGGTAATAGCCATGGACTATAATATTGTTCTTGACATCTATTATATTATACACAAGATATAAAGTTTTGTAAGTAAAGTAAAATTCTATATGTCTCTATAAATATCTATATGTATCTTTTCATGGTACACCTGTGTTAACTAGTCTGCCACCCTGGACTATCAAGACCTAACTCTCAGAGGTGATGAGAAAATGAAATAACATAGGTGAAGATCTAGTACAAAAATGTCCCCTTCATTCATGTCGTACTTATCATATATTATAAACTATCTTTATATGTGCATTTGTACTATACTTCTTTTTTCAATTCTCAAAATACAGATCTATATGCTCAAAAAAACAGGGACCAGATATTTGTACACCTATGTCCCCAGTAGCATTATTCACAACAATGGTCAAAAGATGGAAGTGCTCCATTCATCAACAGATGAATAAACAGAATGTGGCATATACACGCCACAGAATATTTAGCTGTAAGAAGGAATGAAGTTCTGATACATGTTATGAACCTTCAAAGCATGAGGCTAAGTGAAATAAGTCAGACACAAAAGGGCAAATATTGTATGATCCCACTTATATGAGATCCCTAGAATCATTGAATTCATTAGAAATAGAAAGCAAAACAATGGTTACCAATGGCTGCAGGAAGAGAAGAACGGAGAATTATTGTTTAATGGGTACAGTATTTTAGTGTGCGATAATGAAAACGTACTGGAAATACTGGTGGTTGTAAAACAATATCCATATACTTAATGTCACTGAACTGGCTACTTAAAATGATTAAAATGGTACATTTTATATGTATATTTAAGCACAATAAAAGCAATTAAAAATACCTGTTAAAAGATATATACTGTAATGAGACAGTATACTTGATCTATCTTAAACTGGGTTTGGCTAGGATCTCTGGGTAAAAAGCAATGAGCAGGTAGATTTTTAAGAACTGGACCGGCTTTCTAGGGGCTAAAGGGATCTGCAGATGTGAAGTCAAGAGCCACCTTTAAGATTTTACTTTCCTCGGAATATATTTTAACCCTGGGCCTATTCTCTCCAAATCACGTTGCTTCTTTTTGTCTTTTTCAACTTATACCACATGTTGCTTCCAAACAGAGGTTCAATTTCAGTCTTTCCCCAGTACCCGATCCTAAAAGTAAAACCCTAGATGTTGTAAGGCGGTGGTTCTCAACAAGGGGTGATTTTGCACCACCTCTCAAGACATCTAGGAGTGTCTGGAGGCATTTTGGGGTTGTCACAAGCGGTGCTACTGGACCCTAGTACACAGAAGCCAGGGATACTACTAAACTCCTCACAACACACAGGACAGCCTCTCACAACAAAGAATAACTGACCTCAAATGCCAATAACATGGGGTTGAGAAATCCTAAGGAGTTCTAAGAAATTCTAAGGTTTTACTAAGTTGCTTAATTTCTGGTAGAAATTGATTATAAGTTAAAAGTTGCTTTCTTTGCTTCCCTACTTTCTCTTTTCACTTATATCTTGTATAGGGAAAAACCAAATTTAAGTATATATGTAAGAGTACATCTTTTATTTTGAGGAAATAGGAGACGGATCAGTAGTAATGCTGGGGTGGGGGAGTAGGAGAAGGGATGCTATTTAAGCAGCTATTCTCTTCATCCTGGCCAATCCTACCCATGATATTCTATGCCATGGGGCAAAGCAAAAAGTAGAAGGGGCCAAGGTATTGGGAACAGAGGAGAAGAAAAGAAACAAACACAATCCAAGTGAAGCCAGTGGAAGGCAGTGCCTATGCTATCTGGATTAGATAGTTCTTGGTGGCCATTTGTGTATGGGGAGATATCTGTATTTCCAAAAAAGATTCTAATAAAAACATTTTAATTCAATTAAAAATGTAAGTCATACATTTCCATAACTAAACATTCAATTTATAAACTCCACATACTATTTATGATTACCTAAAATTTGCATTTCTTCTGAGGAGCAATAATCCGAGTACACAATATTACTGTGTCTGTAACAAGAACAAATGCTTTTGCTTTTATTTTCATCTTGTGTGATATTAAATAACAGACCTGCTGTACCAAACATAACTCATTTGGTAAAATTTAGGTATTTTGAGAAATTCACTAACAATGTCAGGCCTCTAGACCTTTAGAGTAATTCATTATAATGGTACATATTAAAATAGTGCCCTTTTATAAGCCTTTGGAAAATTGACATACATACTAAAACCAAATATATGTATACCCCATGACCTAGCAATTCCATTCCCAGCTATATATTCAACAGAAGTGCATATATACAGTCACCAAAAGACATATAAAAGAATGTTCTCTACAGCATTATTCATGATAGCCAGGAACTAGAAATTCATCAAATATCAAATTCATCAATGGTAGAATGGAAAACATTTGGATATAATAAAAAATGGTTGAATTAATGAAATACTATTCAGTAATGAGAATAAATGACTACAAACAGATACACTCTGAGTAATTCTCACTCTAGCAAATTGAATAATGGCCTCCAAAGATATTTAGGATCTAACTCAGGGAACCTGTAAATGTTACCTTATACAGTAAAAGAGGCTTTGCTGGTGTGATTAAATTAAGGATCTTGAAACGAGATTATCCTGGATCATCCAGGTGGGCCCTAAAGAGAGAGGCAGAGGAGGATTAGACTACAGAAGAAGAGAAGGTGACGAGCAGAGGATTTAACACCAAGTAAGGGCCACAAAAACTACAGGCCGCCACTGGAAGCTGAAAAAAGGCAAGGAAACAGATGTTCCCCTCACAACCTTCAGATTCAGATTCAGGAACAAACTCTGCTGATAGCTTGACTTTGGTCTAATAAAAATAGTTTGGGACTTCTGCTCTCCAGAACTATAAGAGAATGAATTTGTGTTAAGTCACTAAGTTTGTGGTAATCTGTTACAGTGGCATCAGAAAACCAGTACACTCACAAATATAACAATGATCAAATAGAAGAGTACACTGCGGGAGGCGGGGGGGCGGGGGGAGCGGTGCCTGGGTGGCTCAATCAGTTAAGTGTCTGCCTTGGGCTCAGGTCATGATCCCAGGGTCCTGGGATCGAGCCCCACATCGGACTCCCTGCTCAGCGGGGTGCCTAGTTCTCCCTCTCCCACTCCCCCTGCTTTTGTTCTCTAATAAATAAAATCTTAAAAAAAAAAAAAAGTACACTGGGGTGCTGAGTGAGGTGGCATGGATTGGCGTGCAGGCAGGGCTGCAGTCTGTGATGCTGGGGGGCAGCTCCAGGGCCCAGGAGCGTGAGGCAGAGGGTGAAAGAGCAGGCCTGTGGCACCCATCATGGACTTCCTGGCCCAGGGCTGGGACTTCATGTATGACAGAGAGGCACCCGGAATGCTGGCAGCCCTTTCCTTTCCCCCATCTACCTTAATTCCTGAGGAGACTGG
The DNA here is from genome assembly GCF_020171115.1 of Neogale vison. Lineage (NCBI taxonomy): Eukaryota > Metazoa > Chordata > Mammalia > Carnivora > Mustelidae > Neogale > Neogale vison. The sequence goes on along the minus strand of NC_058092.1, from coordinate 79,811,375 downwards.
GCAGCAGCAAGGTTCATCCTCTGAGTGAATTGGGCTGGATCTGAGTTCAGTGCTGAGATGGGAAAGGGGCAGCAGGAGGGCTGCCTGGAATCTGATGTTCCAGCAGAACTCCAGGTGTTAAAATGACCCTATGACAGTTGACTTTGCCTTTTGCAGCTGCAAACCAATTACTGCTTGTTGCTTTGCTGAAACACTTGAGCCATGTGCATGAATCTACTTTGTTCAAGATAGGTATTTAAATTGCTTTTTCAGACCTTTATCAAAATGGAGCTGCTGGCAATATCCACAATAGCCAAACTACGGAAAGAACCTAGATGTCCAACAACATCCATGAATGGATAAAGAAGATGTGGTATATATATACAATGGAATACTATGCAGCCATCAGAAGAAATGAAATCTTGCCATTTGTGACATGGATGGAACTAGAGGGTATTATGCTGAGCGAAGTAAGTCAATCAAAGAAAGAAAATTATCATATGATCTTCCTGATGTGAAGAATTTGGGAGGCAACATGGGGGGTTTGGGGGGTAGGGAAGGAAAAAATGAAACAAGATAGGATCGGGAGGGAGACAAACCATAAGAACTCTTAATCTCACAAAACAAATTGAGGGTTGCTGGGGGTAGGGGTTGGGGAGAGGGTTGGTTGGGTTATGGACATTGGGGAGGGTATGTGCTATGGTGAGTGCTGTGAAGTGTGTAAACCTGGTGATTCACAGACCTGTACCCCTGGGGCTAATAATACATTATATGTTAATAAAAAATAAAAAATTTTTTAAAAAATAGAGCTGCTGGGGCGCCTGGGTAGCTCAGTCCATTAAGCGGCTGTCTTCGGCTCAGGTCACGATCCCATGGTTCTGGGATCAAGTCCTGCACTGGGCTCCCTGCTGGGCGGAGACCCTAGTTTTCCCTCTCCCTCTGTCTGCCTCTCTACTTGTGCTATTTCTCTGTCAAATAAATAAAATCTAAAAAAAAAAAAAAAAAATCAAGCTGCTGTTTTCTTTCACTTGTAGTGATGAGTTTAGCTCACAAAAGAACTATTTTTTTTTATTTTTATTTTTTTAAGATTTTAGTTTTTGAACACCTGGGTAGCTCAGTCAATTGAGTATCACTCTTGATTTCCCCACAGGTAGTGTTCTCTGCTCATCAGATGGCGCCCCATGGTGTTGAGGTCTATGCTCAGCAGGGACTCTGCTTCTCTCCCCCCCTCGCCCCCCCTACTCCTGCTTGTGTGCGCTCTCTCGTTTTCTAAAATAAATAAATAGGGCGCCTGGGTGGCTCAGTGGGTTAAGCCGCTGCCTTCGGCTCAGGTCATGATCTCAGGGTCCTGGGATTGAGTCCCGCATCGGGCTCTCTGCTCAGCAGGGAGCCTGCTTCCCTCTCTCTCTCTCTCTGCCTGCCTCTCTGTCTACTTGTGATCTCTGTCTGTCAAATAAACAAATAAAATCTTTAAAAAATAAATAAATAAATAAATAAATATTTAAAAAAAACATTTCAAAGTAATCTCTACACCCAACATGGGGCCTAAACTCACAACTCGAAGATCAAGAGTCACATGCTCTACTGACTCAGCCAGTCATGTGCCCCAAGCTATTGCTCACTTGTGAGGATCCTTGTGAGCATAATTCGCACATCTAGAACATCAGATCAAGGGAAGTAGCTTTGAAGAACAAACTTCACAATACTTAAATGAATCACAACAGCTTGCCACCTTAGAAAAAGGAAGCTATAAAAGAGTATACAAGATCAGGAATAAACTAGATGGTATTTTGAAATTTCAAAAATCCTGATTAAGGGTGCAACTAAACAGATTGCATGAAGGTACTACAGTGAATGAAGGTGTTGGCAGGTTTTTGGTATCCTAATATTGTAGGGCTATCATAATGCTTGAATAGAACATGCACATGTGGTGTGAATGCAAGAATTTCTGTTCAGCTACCATCTCTGGAACTGAGCTCCAACCAGGATGACAAATATCAATATACTGTTAAAAATGATTAAAGTAACAGCTCATCCATTATCCTCACCAAATTTACCTTAGAAAAAGAAAAATCCTTAGGAAAACCTGGCATCGAAAATCAGACTAACAGATTGATGAACTATATCACCAATTTAGTCACAAAGATGTCAGTGAATTTGAACCATTCATTTTATTCCAAGAAAATGGCTTGGGTGATTTGTCTTCCAGATTGTTGAACATCAGCTGCCACTTAGGCATGACTGCAACTTAGAAGAGAATTTCACATCCATCAAGGAATCTTCTCAAGAAAACTTAAAACTTGTTGGGGCAGACATCACCTGATGGTGTGTCGCCTGATGTTGCGCATCCAGATCCAGTTGTGGGACACTCTGTGGGACTGGATAGCTGAGAGAAACTAGCAGGGCCAGGAGTATGGGGACCAATCGGCATGTCCTTACGTTATGACCAGTGTTGCAATAAAAATCTTTCAAGAATTGGAGGAAGGTATATTTTATATTCATAACATGAGAATAGTACGCAGTTATCCGAAGCCCAGAAATACTTTTCTCATGGCCCTGATCAGCAAATAAAAATAGGAGACTGGTTTGGCTGGCAGAGACATCACACAGAACACAGACTGGATCAACAGACATGGCAAGAGAACACCCATGCATACTTCCAGAGCAGGTACTTGTCTGTACCCCTTAACCTGAAGTTAGAAGGAACTGAGTGTGACACCATGTCAGATATGTATAGCTTCGGTGTGATCCTATTAGAGCTATTTAAGCCGCCTGGAACAAAAACAGACCAAGTACAAGTTTTAACAGGTCTAAGAACTGGTCAGATACTTGAATCCCTCAGTAAAACACAAGTCAAGTGTATCCAGCACTTAACAAGAATGCAACTCAGACTGCTCTGTTCAGCTGATGTAAATTCCAGAATTTACAAAATTCTGGAAATGTTAATCTCACCCTACAAAGATCCTAGAACAAGAAAAAGAAATTGAAGAACTGAAGAACAGCTAAGACTCCTTTCTCAGGACAAAAGGGTTAAAGATGACATGGAAGATGGGAATGAGCCTGTCTAGCCTTAATTAGGCTCTATAAATGTGAAAGTGGTCTTAAACTCTTTAAGCTAGTCAACTGGAATGTAAATTTTCAATTTTTATTAGGGTATACAGAGTATAATACTTTCTTTTTTTTTTAAGATTTTATTTATTTGACAGACAGAGATCACGAGCAGGCAGAGAGGCAGGCAGAGAGAGGGGGAAGCAGGCTCCCTGCTGAGCAGAGAGCCCGATGTGGGGCTCGATCCCAGGACTCTGGGACCATGACCTGAGCCGAAGGCAGAGGCTTTAACCCACTGAGCCACCCAGGTGCCCCCCAGAGTATAATACTTTTTTAAAAAAGATTTTATTTATTTATGACAGAGAGAGATAGCAAGAGAGGGCACACAAGCATGGGGAGCTGAAGAGGGAGAAGTAGCTCCCTGCTGAGCTAAGAGCTATGGGGCTTGATCTTAGGATGCCAGGATCATGACCTGAGCCAAAGGCAAAGGCTTAATGACTGAGCCACCCAGGCACCCCAACACTTTTCTTTAGTTAGCCCGTACAAGACTTAAAGTGAAGATGTAAAAGTTTTTTTTTTAAAAGTATATTATTTATGATTGCATTTACACAAAATAAAAGACAAAACCAATCAATGGTTTTAGAAAACAGAACAGGAGTTACTTCTGGGGAGAAAGAAGGCAGTGTTAAAACAGGAGCAAGAGGGGCTTCTGGGGTGTTCATACCCCAGATTTGGTCTGAGGGCCAGTGATAGGATTATGTTTAATTTGTTAAAACCCTCACTTATATACTCTTCTGTATGTATGGTATATGCAGTTTTAAGAAAAATTGGTAACTTTTCAACATTTATCAGTCTGACAGTCTACTGAAAAAGACAGATATGTATTCAAGGAAATGGGGAAAATATTTACTAAACAATAACTTTATTTCTCAAGAACCCTAAAGATTTGTTTTTCTCTCCACAAGATTTTAAAAATCTCAACGGACAGTATAATGACTTTTAAAATGTTAAAAAATAAGCTAAAAATAAAACGCTGCTTAATTAGCTTTGTTATGCCTAGATCCTAGGACTGTAAATTACAGAAGTACAAGTAAAACCACATTTTCTGAAATAACAATAAACAAAGGAGAAAGTCAGGTACTATACATCAAATGATCAAAATATTTTCTGGGCCTAAGATTCTTGAAACTAGTAAAAATGTTAATAATAAGACATCTGCTGCTAATCTGTGTAGACTATTAAATGTAAAAACAATTTATAAAACACATCAGAATTTTATTGCTTGAAGAATACAGCATATGAAATAATCACAAGAATGTCAAAATGAAAAGTCACTAGGCTTCAAACATATAATACATTATCAGATGCAGTAAAATATTAATTAACCTGAACTCTGCATCAGGGAAAAAAAAGTGTGGAAAAATATCTAAGTTGTTTACTTAAGAAAAGGATAATCTTAAAATAGAAAGTATAAGGATGTTACAGTACAAATTAGAAAAGCCAACACTTATTAACTTATTATTTCTTAGACTAGACTACCTTTGGTACTTAAACTTTTAAAAAAACAACCCCTTCTATCTTGTCCAAAGCACTTCATGAATACAGTAGCAACTTCAACTTAAAACATCCAGCAAAATCAACCTTTTCAATGGCATGGAGGAAGCATAAATGTATGCTAATATTTCATTTTTTCCAAAATTGCAAAATAAGGTCATTAAGAAATCTAATACTTATAAACTTTACTTATTTAGCTCTTCAATTAAAAATTGGAATCCCAGCAGCCACAATTTGGGCCTGGTGAATATATAAAATTTAAATGATTTGGTAAATGACATAGAAATTTAGATTACTTTATACTATCTTAAGTGGCTTTTCCATTCTGTTTCCAAAATACAAATAATATGCCATTTCTTCAACTCACTGGATTCCTATAAAAATCACTACCATACTTTATTTATTGGAACCAAAGTAAAGCTTCTCCCTTTTAATGAGTAGGTTGAAATTACTTGTGTTTCATATAGGGCTGATCAGTTATGACATGCTTTCTTAAACAAAATAAAGCCAATCATTTTTAAAGCTATCACTCAATTATGATGGAGACAATGATGCCATTTCAAAAGGAAGCACTGGACACTCTAGGCCATCTAGTCAAGAAAATGTAGAAGTAACGCTACAAACAATAAGTAAACTATAACTACAAGTTAAATTACAAAAAAAATCCCTCTTTTACAGTAAGCATGCTTATTAACTTTCAATTCTTCCCCCAGCAAAGGTTGGAATATTCATGAATCTCCATTAAGCAATTGTTTTACAAGGTCCAATAAACATGGATGGACTAAGCAAGTAATACTATTAACAATTATTGGAGTGAAATAGTAAGAATCATGACAATCCTCAAAATTGGGCAGTCTCTGAAATGTAAATAGCATAGCTCAAGATGAATTATGCCATAATAAAACTGTAGTTTTTACCTCTACATAAAACAAAAACAAAATCAAAAACATAACCCACTGAATTTATACAACTATTGAACATACTCCTTCCTAGTTTTTGAATGTTTTGAGATTTTTTTAAACAAGTATATTTATCTGAGCATATATATTTACTGCATATATATATATATATATATACTCATTTTAAAAGACAAAAAATTCAGATACTACAAAACTGAACTCTTTGTTTTTTCACCAACCTGATCTAACATCTACTGCATCACACAACTCCCTCCCCCCAATAATTTAAAATTCCCAATTTTTAGTTTAGTTAAAAGGGCAGAGGAAATGCAAATGCAGATTTAGAGTTTCTGTATGTATAAATTTCACTGCATTTTATAAACCTGACGTTTTCTGTAACACTGTTTATTGATCAAATAAAGGACTCACTGCTATCTAAAATTTCATAAACACCATTAAAAATTCAAAATTGATATTATATTGAACCTTAAATTTTCAATAGTTCAAAGAGACAGTTTTTACATGAATAGCACACAATAGATGAAACTTAACAACAGACATCCCTAGAATACCAATGGCAAGTCCACCAAAATGCATACAAAATTACAGATAAGCATTTCTTTCACTGTTTTCTTGTGCAGGGAGAAACATTTATAGAGGAAATAGAAACTCAGCTGGTAAATTTCAGATATCATCATCATCTTCTTCATCCTGAGAAGATCCTGCCTGGTTAGATGCACTGGCTGTGGCAGCAAGCTGTGCTTGTTGAGCAGCTTGCTGCATCTGAAGCCATTCCTGCTGGGCCAATTCTGCTTGTTGCTGTCTAGCCTAAACACCAAAAACATAAAAACAAATAATATATATTTTTTAAAACTCACAACATACACACTGTGGTTAAATATAAAGTAAGCCAATTACAAACTTAATTATCAAATTTGGATTATTTTCCAAACACTCTGTAATTGTTATACATCTGGAAAACATGAACTACATAAGAAAATATAGATGACTGCCTCTCTGTCAAACAAGGACATTTTGCAATACTTGGTTCTTTTATAGACAGTCCCCTTTATGCCACATAATTTTATGACCTTTGGCTCAACTGAAGTGGAAAATGCTGGTAGAAAAATCACAATGTCCTCTCTTTGGTTCCTTTCTCTGCTTCTCATTCATTTTGTTTCACTTGATTCTTCTATCCTTTCAACTTAACAAATAACATGTAAACACTTTTCAATCTAAAAATTATTTCTGTGGCTTAAAAGTGTCTCTAACTCTTAAGGAGTACTATACATGAATGCAGTAGCTAACTTGATGTTTAAGGGGTTTGTTTTGTTTTGTTTTTTTAAGTATTTATTTATTTGAGGCACTCAAGCTGGGGGAAGAGCAGAGGGAGAGGGATAAGTAGACTCTGTCCTGAGCACAGAGCTGACCAGGGTCTCTAACAACCCTGAGATCTGACCTGAGCCAAAAATCAAGAGCTGGATACTTAACTGACTGAGCCACTCAGGCATGCCGATGTTTGAGTTTCTCTCATAGTTCCCTACCCAATACATACATTTATCTTCTGTCCCCATCTCCATAAATAGACACATACGTACACCCTTCTCACACACACTAGAGAAAAGGCACTTATCCAGGACTGAATTTAAGTGAGAAAGTTAAAATCCATTCATCTGATATATATCCCCCCAACAACCATCACAGAATTTTTAGAAAGCAGGGCACCTGGCTGGCTCAATCAGTACAGCATGCAACTCTTTATCTTGGGATCGGGAGTTCAAGCTCCACACTGGGCATGGAGACTACTTTGAATAAATAAATAGATAGATAGAGAGATATAAAAAATAAATAAAGCTTTATATTCTAAAGCTTTATTCTTAGTAATTTTATTTTATTTTTTAAGATTTTATTTATTTATTTGAGAGAGAGACACACAGTGAGAGAGGGAACACAAGCAGGGGGAGTGGGAGAGGGAGCAGCAGGCTTCCTGCTGAGCAGGGAACCCGATGTGGGGCTCAATCCCAGAACCCTGGGATTATGACCTGAGCCGAAGGCAGACACTTAACTGACTGAGCCACCCAGGTGCCCCTATTCTTAATAATCTTAGAAACTAAGATACAAACATACGCACTACACACACTGTTGGCAACAGCTAAAGCTCTTTCCCAACTTAATTTCATCCACTCACAGAAAAGTCCCACAAGAGGAAAAAAATGAATGTGTTCTTGAAAGGATCATATAATTTCCCATTGGCTTCTACCAAAACAATGCTGTTTCTCCTTCTCTGCCTTTTCTCAAAATTGTTCCTTAAGCCTGGCTCATATCTTCCACCTTCCTTTATGCATGGCCAATTCCTAGTTATCATTTCAAATAGAAATTGGTCTTTCTTGATCCTTCTAGGTAATACTGTATATTCTATTTCATATGCTATAATTCTCTGTGCATTCCTATACCTATCTACTCTATTCTTTAATTATCTGAGCACATTATCTTTTTTCTACACTAGACTTGAGAATAGACACTATTTTCATACTCTTTGTTGCATTACCAACACATAGGTCTCCACTATTTTTTGAATGAATATTTGGTGGGGAAATGCTAATACTCAGGATAACTCTAACATTAAGATTTTACCATGTACATTCCTAACTTTTCTTAATAATCTGTCATGAATTTATAATCTAAATATTTATAAAGGAGAATTCTAATCAGGCCATTATTATACTTTAAAAAAAATAATTTGTTATACCAATTAAGTCCAATTTCTCAACCTAGAGTTCAAGGTCCTCAAAATTACTGCCAGTCCCAACCTATCTTCAAAATCAACTTTTGTAATATATACTTGGTACTCCAAGAAAACTTAGAACATAAAATATTTCCCAGATACACCATGCCCTCCCATTTTCACTACTTTAACTCATGCTGATATTCATTCTATTTGAAATTTCATAATTTTCACCTACCAAAATTTCACTCTTCCTTCAACTCAAACTGAAATACTATTTTATCCATTAAGTTTTTTCCTGATTCCTAACTGTATCATTCAGAATCTAATCAAGATAGAAGTCACACTAGTTAGGGGAATAGAGAGAAGAAGTCATACTAGTTAGGGGAATAGAGAGAAGGAAATATAAAGGATTGTTAACTAAGTATAAAGCTAGTAACTACATCATTGAAAAGGCAAGAAAGGAACACTAAGACATCATGCGACTGGTAACTACCAAAACCAGCCACCATCCCTAAAACTGGGGCAACAAAGGAAGAGGCTGGAATTTTTAAAACTCAGAAGCTTAAAGGAACAATCCATGGAACTGAAACTTAAACCTTTGAAGAAGGGGAATAGATTGGCTGCTAAAAGCATCTCTGAGCTTCGCAGAGTGCCTCAAGGTTTGAGACCCACCTCCCTGAAGAAGAGAATGAATGTTTAGGCTGGCTCTGTAACAATTAAAGAACTGGATCCAGTTCCTGCTACAGGGGAAAAAGAACCCCAAAAAACTGATGCAGCCAGAATGAAGAAGCACTAGTAGGTTATTCAGTTTGAAGCCAACAGGAAGTAAAAGAAAGGAGTTTAAGTGCTGCCTTCTCCTTCAGCCTGGCAATCTCCCTCCAGAACCCTCTACTGGCAGTAGAGTCCTTAACGAAGTCTGCAAGAAAAGCAGAAATTCGGTTTGCAAAGTACTAGGCCTGGTCACAAATCAAATCATAGAAAGGTGGGTTTCAGCCCAAGAAAACTGTTTAGCAACTGGCACATGATGTTTTTTCTTTTTAAAACTTTAAACATAATTATGTTTATAAAAATACACTCATATTGGGTAACAGAATGCAATAAATATAACTTACTCTAATTAATTTGGACCAAAACCGTGGGGTTTTTTTTTTAAGATTTTATTTATTTTTTTGAGAGAGAGAGAGAGAGAGAGCACGAGAGAATATGGGCAGGGGAGAGGGGCAGAGGGAGAAGCCGACTCTCCACTAGGCAGGGAGCCTGATGCAAGACTCAATCCCAGGAACCCTGGGATCATGACCAGAGCTGAACGCAAATGCTTATTTGACTGAGGCACCCAGGCACCCCAAAACCTTAGTATTATAGTTTGAGATTCAAGGATTAAAAAAAGGATTTGAAATTTGGTTTATTTCTCACCTACTACAAGTGTATATAAAAGATTCTCCATCAAATGCTACAACAAAACATTGTAATGTTTCAATGCCAGTTTACGAAGTTCAATAACTAATGGATATTGAAGTGGGTGGGGAGAGCCTATGTACACATGTGAAGATGTAAAAGCTATCCAAATTTTCTTTTTTTAAGATTTTATTTACTTATTTTTCAGAGAGAGAGAGACTATAAGCAGAGGGAGTGACAGGCAGTGGGAGAAGCAGGCTTTCTGCTGAGCAGGGAGCCCGATGTGGAATTTGATCCCAGGACAACCTAAGACAAAGGCAGGCACTTAACCAACTGAGCCACCCTGGAGTCCCAAAAGCTATCTAATTTAGTTAATATTGCATGTGGATCACGAATCTACATAAATCAAGATTCAGATAATTTCTTGAATGTGAATTAACACTATCAGCTCAGTTCATCTGCTGAGGTCAACAAGAAAACTGCACACTAGCTATTTTTCTGAGTTACGCAAAAAGGAAAATTTTCTTCCCCAGTTTTTCAGTCCAGAACTGTTATTATACTACAGGCAAGGTATTCCTTCCATTGTCAACATTCATAAGGAGGCTAGTGATGAAGTCGGCTTGGGTTTAAATTTGTATTAGCATTCACATACAAAATAACTGGCACACTCTTACACCGCCAAAATCTAATGTGAGGTCTCCGTACTTGGGATCTTTTTACACTTTCTTCATGAAACAGTCAGCCTCATATTATAGTTGTTAGTGTACCTATATACCTGTCCTACAAGACAAAAACTTTTTTTTGTTTAGAAAATCAGATATTCTCATCACCACTTTCATCCATTTTTATTTAATAAGTATGGAAAATAGTTATTCTAACACCCAGGCATATTTATTTTTACAGCAGGAGTACCTGGAGGGTAAAACAGACTAGGAGTGCTTCATGAAAAACATTTTAAGAGTTCATAATGGGGCACCTTGATGGCTTGGCCAGTTAAGCATTTGCCTTTTTGGCTCAGGTCATGATTCCAGGGTCCTGGGAAAGAGTTCCACATTAGGCTCCCTGCTCAGCAGGAAGTCTGCTTCTCCCTCTCCCTCTGCCCCTTTCCCCACTTGCATTCTTTCTTGCTCATGCACACTCTCTCTCAAATAAATCAACAAATAAATAAAACCTTAAAAAAAAAAGAGTTCATAAGAAAATTATAGGGTAAACCAAATATTTGAATTTAATAAACTTAGGAATACCTACTCTGTGCCTTAATCAACTATAAATAGGTATCATTTCATAGCACAGGAGAAAAACTCAAATAATCTCAGGTCTCTACACAGGTTTAATTGCAAAAGGGCTGATCTCATAGTTTATTCAGTGATCTGCAAAGACATGTACTGGTTACAATTAAAATTTAACTGACTTTTAAGTACCAAGGCCCCATATTAGCAACCGTACTTTGCTGTCTGTAAATTAAAACATTTCCATGCCTTTAAAATCTTTGTTGACTGATAAATTTTATTTATATTCATTTTCACAAATTAAAATTTTCAGTGGTACTTTTTCTAATTTTTTTTTCCCTCCTGCCTCTTATTCAATGTACCCCAAGTATTTTTTTTTTCTAAAACAGGAGTGTGAAAGAGAGTAGGTGTCTACTTCCTAATTCACTTCTTCCTTTGGAGAGTTTCACTATGTTTAAAGAATCTCACTCCAAAATACTAAAATGATTCATTTATAATTTACAGTTAACCTTAATTTCAGTATACTAATGGTTCCCCCTTTCCAAATACTTGTTGCCAGCAGGTGGAAGACAGCTTCAAATGAGGTTGCTATTGTTTTAGTATTTAAAATAAAGTCTAAAAAATGAAATGAAATGAAATTGATGAAAAAGGTACTATATTTACTTAACAGTTCCTTCCATATTTTGGATTGAATTGTTTTGTGCTTTGGGGAAGAAGTACTAGACAGGTGCTATAATTTTCTCTCTCTGATGATCTTCTCACAAGAGCAAAGAAATACTAAGGGATCATGACTCCATAGATGAGGGCAAGAAAGAAGGGAAATAAGAAAGAGGAAAAAACAGAAGTCAAGGATAGAAAAGTAAAGACAGATTTGGCAGATTTCTTTAATTCTTCTTTTTGACCTGGAAAGGATAAAGCATATTTCACTTAAAAGTTCCAAAATAAAGTTAAGCAGACAAAATGGTGGCTACAACATTAGCATGTTAATGAAGAAAGAGCAAGTTTTGGAGTCAGAAGACAAGAGTTTTGAATTTAGACTCCAGCACTTCCTAACTATATGAACTTACTTGTTTTATTTATTTAACTCAATCCTTTCCAGTAAACTACGTTTCAGAATAGCAAGAACCATGTCCCTTTTGTATACTATTATAAGCCTAGCATTTAGCATGAGGTTTGGGAAGTAGTAAGGACTTCAGTAATTATATGTAGAACAAATGAATGTACAACCTCATGCAAGTTTCTCCATCTCTGAATCTGTTTCTTAATGTGTAAATGTGTAAATGTGTAAATTTAAGCCTCTGGGTATGTATGTTGATTTTAGGAAATGATTTCAGAAACCAGTAAGATTTCTGTTAGCAAACAGGGTAGGACTGAGGAGAAAATAATTTAAAATGCATTACTTACTTTTGCAAATAACTCTTGTTGCTGTCTTAATAATTCTTCTTCAGGAATGCCAAGGTTTTCCAAACGAGAACTGGCCTTTCTTCTTTTCAATGCTACAGTCTTGCATTCTTGTAAGACTTCCTTTACTTCACTGATATAAGAGCCAAAGCCCAAACTTTCTAGTGCTAGGGAAATGAAAATAGGAAAACATGAGAGAGTGATGAAATTTAGTCTTTTTCCCATCTACAGAACATTAATTTTTGTTAATGTTAATGTAACATTAACTTTTTGTGGGTTTTTTTTGGTGGGGGGAGCGGGTAGCCTTCTCTTAATAATTTTACCTATTTTATAGTTGCACAGCAACTAGCTGAATGGCTAAATCTATTTTATCAACTTTAATATTAAACTGCAAATTAGATAAAATTTGAGGAACATTTATCAGCACAGGCCTTTTTCTTTTCTTTCTAATTTATTCATTTATTAAAAGATTTTTATTTATTTATTTGACAGACCACAAGTAGGCAGAGAGGCAGGCAGAGACAGAGAGGAGAAAGCAGGTTCCCCACTGAGCAAAGAGCCCGAAGCGGGGCTCGATCCCAGGACCCTGGGATCATGACCTGAGCCAAAGGCAGAGGCTTTAACCCACTGAGCCACCCAGGTGCCCCTCTTTCTAATTTTTTAAAAACCAAAACACTTTCTATGAAAAAAAAAGTCCAACGTAAGAACATGTGCTTTTAGTAAGAAAACCTTTTTCCTATACCACTCACAGTAAATCAAACATTATTAACTCAGTCACTTTGTCAAAGAATACAAAAAAAGGGAAATAATTGCAATCTATTTGTTAATAACATATTTTGTGCCATGTGGCTTAGAAAAAGTAGGCTGGTAACACATGTACTAAGTTTTAGTAGGATAGGATGAAAGAATAGATAAGTTCTTTTGTACAATATATCAACAGAAAACTATTTTTAGCAAAAACACTCAAACTGCCAAGTTTAAGAAATCCTGGTGGAAATAACTTATGAAATTCAGCATTTATATTCAGCCAACAAGTTTCCCTTGAAAATAAAACTTAACAGGAAGCACTATAAAAACATTTCAAGTGATGTGGTAGAAAATCAGGATAAAGGAAAACTATAAAGATAGAAGCATTAACAAAAAATTCTCATTTTTTCACATTTAGAAAGAAAATTTTACAATAATGCACTTTCTAAATGCCTTCTGTAATCACAACAAAGCATTAAGTTTCCTTTTGGTTTAGAGTAATTAAAGTTATATTTTATAGTTTTCTATCTGTTGATAAGTGGCCCAAAGGCACTTTTGTTCTCTGACCCAATGATGAAATATAGGTAGTGAAAAACATAGCACATGAACTTAAATTAGTTCATCAGTTCTTGTAGTTTTTCAATAATTATGATGTTGTAAACCAGAGTGACCTCAGTAAAGATGCCCTGAATTCTAACATCAGGGATTTGCTTTTCAGGGAGGATACCAAATACACCTTTATGAACACACATTCCCTCCTGTGTAAGCTGTGGTTTTTAAGACATTTTGATATGATAAATAACTTTAATTACTTCAAATATTAAGCTGTTTGCATCAACCTTCTTTAGAAATAATCTGATGCCAAATAGCATAGTACTATTATTTGAATTTTAATTATATTAACTTATAACCCTCTTTGGGCCCCCCCCCCCAAAAAAAAAACTTCAGTAATGCATTACTCTGAGTTCTGTATATCAAAGTAACCACCACATCATTCTTGACCTCAAGGAGCTTGGGGTATAGCAAAAAATTAAGTGAAGATTAGGCAACTTGCATTTTTCACCTGAATTGACAGACAGATTATTGTCAGTGATAGAAGCCAAAGTTTTTCCTTTATTCTCTTTTTAAAAATTAATTAATTTATTTATTTGACAGAGAGAGATCACAAGTAGGCAGAGAGGCAGGCAGAGAGAGAGTGAGAGGAAAGGAAGCAGGCTCCCTACTGAGCAGAGAGCCAGATGCGGGGCTTGTACCCAGGACCCTGGGATCATGTCCTGAGCGGAAGGCAGAGGCCTTAACCCACTGAGCCACCCAGGCGCCCTATTCTCTTTTTTAAAGGCATGAACGTAATAGTATATTTTCAGTAATACTGGCTGGAGACAATACAAAAAAAAACCAAAAATGGCTTATGGTTTCCTCTCATATTCTGAAGAAAGGCTTATTTCCTAAGTAGCCCCATCTTTATTTCTACCATTAAGTCCCTACATACTTGTGCTAAATCTGACAGCTCAGTGTTTCCCAGCAGACCTCAATTTCCCACTTTCATACGAGGGTAATGCATTTATGGCTCAAATCAAGTTTGCCTGATCCTCCTAAACAGAATTAATCTCGCTGTAAAATCAGACAGATATCTTAGAATTAGAAATTTGGCTGTCAATATATTCATATAACCTTGGATATATATCTCTAAGCTTCAGTTTTCCTTCTTTGAGAATAGCATCTATTTAACATCTTCCTAAAACATATGCATTACAGTGGTTATACATGCAGGCTCTAGGCCCTAAGGCTACCAGAGACTGATCCCAGCTGTGTGACCCTACATAAGTTCCTTCACCTGTGCCTCTAAAACAAGAACAAGAACAGTACTCATATCTCATCAGATCAGGTTACTGTGAAGAATAAATGAATTAATATAAACAAAGAGCCTAGAAAAAGGATGGCTCATATTATTATATTTTTATTATTTTTGGATTGTGAGATCAACAAGTAATCTAGGGCATTTAACAGTGTATAGCACATAAGATTCGCTTAACCACTTGGGACTATATATTATTCATCTTTTTTTTTCCTTACATTTAAAAGAGTGCTCTACCAAAAAAAAATTAATTAAAAAAATAAGAGTGCCCTGATAAGTGTACAAGACATAATTATATTTAGAGATATGCATTATTACACTAAATTCAAGCTGAATGACTATATTCATAATATAAAATATTAAATTTATAAAATTAATAAATATAATGGAGACAACTCTTCAAAATATCATAAATTACTATACTAGACATTAAAAAAATCCAATCCAAACTATGTTTAACCATGGACGGCTTGAGTTAAAAATTAAAAAGAAAACAAAGAACTCACCTTTAAAAACATCTAAGGTTGAGAGCACTGCCTTCAAAAAATTTTCGAGTGAATCCAAGGTTAATATTTAATATTATTCAAAGAGCTTCCATATACAAATCTATACTCTCAACAAAATGGCTCAAAAGGAAGAGCCATAACTTTAATTTCAAAAACTACATTGACTTTAATCCAAATTTTAAATACATTTTGGCTAACAGCCATAAGTGGTTATAGTATCTTCTAAACAAGGAGATATTTTACATCATTTGTTACCACATAGTAATAATCATTCCTATTTTAAACAAAAGAGAATCTTAAAGGATAAGGGAAATGACTCAAGCAGGGCCATCATCTGCAGTGGTGCAGGTTATTCAGTGAACTATAGTACCATATCTAAGGAGGGCCATTCCTACTGTAAACATGGATTTGTATGTTTATTATGGCAGTTTTCTGGCAGATGGTAATAAAGGTTTTTAAGGAAAAAGTGCCTTTTTCTAGTTTGAATAAAGAGACTTAATGGACTGTTACGCCCCTAGCTCTAGGGATCTCAGAGTAAAACCCAGAAAAGAAAAATTAAAAAAAAAAAAAAAAGTGGTTAAAGCACATATATTGCTTGCTCCTTAGAGGTCTGTCTGCTATCCTCTGCCATGTATTTTAAAACTACACCCAGAAAAGTGTATGGTTTATTAGGGGAAAAAATACTTGGCACATTTTTAATCTGAAAGACAGATGTTAACAAGATAACCATGTTAAAAAAAAAAAAGGTAAAACTTCCACAGCAACAGTAATTCTAACAGTCTTTTCTTATTTTATAAAAAAGTGATATAATCTTATAAAATTTTATTATAAGGCTTTGTGTGACTTACTTTGTACTTCACATGTATAATGCAAGTTTTTCATTAAAAAATTAAAATACACAAAACAGCATTCTCAAATTTCTCTATTTTCTTTTGTTTATATGTTAAAGGAAGGGGGGGTGATGCAGTTCACACAAATATATTAAGAGGATAATATAGGCCAAAGTGACTTCTTGGCTCATTAGCCTGGCAAAGGTTTCTGAAGACCCTTAACTACGTCCTCTATGGATCACTACTCCTGGGAATCTGGGATAATAATGAGACTGATGGCAGAGCAGGAACCAAATATCATCCATCTTTTTTTTTTTTTTTTAAGATTTTATTTATTTATTTGACAGAGAAAGAGATTACAAGTAGGCAGAGAGGCAGGCCGGGGGGGGGGGGAAGCAGCCTCTCTGCTAAGCAGGGAGCCCGATGCAGGGCTCGATCCCAGGACCCTGAGATCATGACCCGAGCCGAAGACAGAGGCTTAACCCACTGAGCTACCCAGGTACCCCTCATCTTTCTATCCTTAGCAGTACCTGATACAGTGCCAAGTACTTAGTAGCATTCAAAAGTAATTGTTGGGGGGCACCTGGGTAGCTCAGTGGGTTAAAGCCTCCGCTTTCAGCTCAGGTCATGATCCCAGGGTCCTGGGATCTAGCCCCCTTTTGGGCTCTCCACTCAGTGGGGAGCCTGCTTCCACCTCTCTTTCTATCTGTCTGCCTCCCTGCCTTCTTGTGATCTCTGCCTGTCAAATAAATAAATAAAACCTTGAAAAAAAAAAAAGTAATTGTCGGGTGGCAGAAGGAAAATAAAAACAAAGATGTATCAGTTTTATGGAAAATAATAAAATCCTAACTTGAAAAGAACTTAATTATGTGATAAATGGTACAATGCCACATACAATGTGTCCCTTTGGAAAAAATATGAGTATGCATGATTATTTAGGTAATACTGTATTATTCTCATTCCCATTATTATTACAACTTCTCTGCAATCACTCAGATTCTCTGATTTAAAAACTACTTCACACCCACTTTCTAAAATAGATTGTGGTTTAGGCTTTAGAGCAAATCCACTCAAACTGTGGTCCATACACTTGTGCTAGAATTGCTTATAATGATCTGCAATGGGTTAAATATGAAAATCAAAGTAGCATTTTGGAACATTCACAGCAAAACTAACTATGTGGGGAGATGAATGTGTTAGCCAACCTTAGTGTGGCATCATTTCACAATTTATACATATATCAAATCATTATGTTGTATACCTTAACCTTACACAATGTTATGTCAATTATATCGCAATAAAGCTGGGGGAAAAAAAGAACCTTCATAGTAAATTGACAGTAATTTTATGTCTATTGAATCTAACAACAAAAATTGAACTTTTACTTATGTCTTTTTTAAATTTTGTTTTTCTAGTGATCCATTTTTATTGTGTTTTCAAAAGTACCAGTGTGAGAGGGATTGGAATCTTTAAAAATCCTTCAACATAGATAGCTTGGAGCAACTCAATTGCTGAAAATGCAGATCTTCAGAGACTTTTTCAAACTTCCACTACTTTCAATTACTATTGTTATAAATGGTGTGGGGGGGTAGAATTTAGCAGGAGATTAAAAATGCAAAAAAATAGTATCACTTAAAATATCCTTACTTACCCTTTGGCTTAACAAATGGCATCATGCTGTAAGGTTAAAAGTAACAGACTTCCAGCTTTATGTTTCAATCAGTACCACTATACATTTAAAAAATTATTATTTATTACAGCATATCATGTAAGATTCTCAACCTCAACTGATTCTCAATAACTGCAAGTAATACCTGAAACAATTAGGTATTATTCATAAATAAATGGGGAACCTTTTAACAGATTTGCATAAGCCCAAAGACTTCCCAGTGTAGAACTTGCCACTCTTAACTCTCAATGTCAGTTCTTTCCATAAAACAACAAACTATGCTAAAATTCATTTAAAAATATGTTTTCACAGGGATGCCTGAGTGGCTCAGTTGGTTAAGCATCTGACTCTCCATTTTGGCTCAGGTCATGATATCAAGCCCCACAATAGGGCCTGTCCCCTCCCCTGCACTCTCTCTCTCTAAAATAAATATACTTAAAAAAAAAAAAAAGAATACGTGTTCACAGAAACCAGCAATGAAATAAAAGGAACACCTTTTGTAGCTTAGAACCCCTCTGTGTATCTGTGATCTTCAATACCGAGTCCACTTTCTTAAAATAAGCTGTTCAACATTCAGAAATTTTTTTAAAAATTTAAGTATTTCAAAGATTTTCTGGCAATAAAATTATTTCTACTTTAGTAACTTGTATTCTACAGAACTGCCTCAAATGCTTAATTTTCTCTGACAAGGTAAAGCAAAGTAGCAAGTGAAAAAGTGACATGTCCTGAAGCAAAATCTAGTTCATTAAATTTATTACTAGAAAATCTGAAAGTCAACATGTGAGATCATACAACTTTAAATATATATTATTATTCCACTTGGATCTACCCTACAAACTAAAATAATCAATGCTTACAGAAAAGCGTAAAAATGTCATAGTTACCATGATTTCACAAACTTTCCAGAATTATTCTGTAAAAACACATTTTATTTTTTATTTTTATTTATTTTATTTTATTTATTTATTTGACAGAAAACACAAGTAGGCAGAGAGGCAGGCAGAGAGAGAGATGGGGAAGCAGACTCCCTGCTGAGCAGAGAGCACGATGTAGGAATGCAGGGCTCCATCCCAGGACCCTGGGATCATGACCTGAGCAGAAGACAGAGGCTTTAACCCACTGAGCCACCCATGTATCCCTAAAAACACATTTTAAATGCCTAAAAAAATACACACCTTAAGGATTTTTTAAAAATGTAACCACTCAAGACAAAAATTCTTTAAAATGATTAAGCAATATGAGATTAATGTAAGATTATAATGTATAAATTTTATTCCCCTAACTGGAGAGAATTGGGGCACAGCAATGTTACCAAGAAAACTTTAATTTATAACAGTGTAACAGGTCAATGGATAATTTATTTTTCCCCCAATGAATGACTTTTTAAAAATTATTCAATCATCCTCAGTACACAAAGGAAAACGCTTTCACTGGAACTTTCTGACTCACACCTTAAACTGAATTTAGCATATTCCAAAATTGAGCTACTTAGCATACTACATGCTACAGCTGCTGCATTTTTTATTCCACCATGTCAATCAGAAATCTAAATATACCCTAGAAAAGAACAAACTCCCCAAGAAGACAGAGTGTAATGTGTTATCAGATTTTTGGAATGATCCCCACTTCTGTGTTGTAAACAAATGTTAGGCAAGTCCTTTAGAAATCTTACGGAATTTTCATTAGAAAGGCAGTGTTGATAAAAGATTCTTTTTCTTTTCAATGAGTTGTAAAGGGAAATTGTAGCTATCTGTGTTGGATAATCTTATGAAAGCCTTATGACAATTGTACATACAATGTAAAAATAGAACACTAGACAAAAAAATAAAGAACTTGACTTTAATTGTACTTCCCAGAGTATACAGCACACCAAACAGGGAGAAAAAAATACTAGCTTTAAAATCAAATATGGCTTTTCCCAGAGACTTTTTTCCATCCTCATGTACTGAAATGGAAATAGCAGAGTGTATTTAAGTCTATCTTGCACACATCATTAAGGACCAAAAATGAATCATTTCATTCTTGTCAATATTGACAGTGAACTACTGGACATGGCAAATACGAGCAGATGTGTTCTCACTTCAGAATAACAGTTAAGTCACCTTTAAAAAGTTAAATTATTAAAAATAAAATAGTAGACAACTGTCTGCCTACTAAAATGATTAAAATTAATCATGATTTTTTGGCTTCAAAAGCAATCAAAGAATTGTTAGAATTTTATAAAAGGCAAATTATCCCCTCAAATTGAATACAACTTTTTCATAAAGAGTATTTGTAAGTGGTTTCAAAACATTAGGACTAGTAAATATGTCTCCCTGTGCCTGAAACAAACCGTAAGAATGTGGTCCCCCAAATCCCTACCAGTGGACTAATTCCTTTCAAGATCAGAAACAGTTGAAACTTTCAGAAATGCTGTTCAATAAAAGCTTAAGCATATACATCTAAATAGGAATGGCAGCAGGAAAGGACAGGGAAATGTTCCATGAAAAAAAAAATCTCTTACAACCTTCCAATCCAAGTGTTAAAAATTTATCTCCATAGAGCAAAGCAAAAGAAAAACAAAGAAAGAAAGAGAGGAAAAAGAAGGAAAGAAGGAAGAAGAAACGATAAAGATAATTCTTCCTTTTCTTACAGAATAGAGTTTTATTAACTTGATGAATGGCAGAACCACTGATCATTTTTAAAGCAGAAAATAAACTATCTCTATTCAACATCACCAAACTTTCCAACGTTGAACACATTCATGTTCCAAATTGTTTTACTCATGTGTGAGAATTTCTCTCTTCCTCTACACTGGTAAAAAGGTCAGGTAGGGAAAGGGTGCTGCCTCCACTCATGCTTGAAGTTCCTGTCTGAATTTTCACTTTCCAAGGGAGAAGTCTGGGTTCTTCTCCCAGATGCCATGATCGAGGTTCCCTAGGCAGACAACTTCTCAGTTGTCATGCCTCGGTTCAACTTCAGGCAGGCAAAATTCTTGTCGCTTCAGCTTACCTGGCCGTAAACTGAGACGGCAGCTAATACTTTATCTTTGGAGGAAGTGAGCGGACCTAAGCGCTTGCCATCCTTACTGGTATTCGCTGGATGGAAAGCACCACCACGATAATACGACACAGGAGTTTCTCAAGGGACCGGCTGCTTCCATGCCCGCGTGGCTTTTTCGTCTGCCAGTACTCATCGGGGGAGAGGAATGAAGGCTTTGACATGAATGGGTCACGCGACCAGCAGGCTGTCCCCAGCTCTCATTTAAACAAAACCCCACACCTACCACTTACCTTGTATGACGTGTTCGGGTGAAATGGTCTTCTTTTCTGATTTGTTGCAAATCTCATTGGCCTCAGAAGATATAAGGTGAATGAATTCAGTGCAGCAGTTCACCACCAGCTCCCGGGCATCGTTGGCCACCCGGACGTTGGGGAGAGTCTCTTTGATCATCTTATTGATAGCAGCTCTAGGTATAGTGAGATCATCATCGTTGCCAGAGGAGGAAGCCATCGTATCTCCCTCTCGCGCGCGCCCCGACTTTTAAAAAACTCCCCAGCTCTGGTCCACTATTCCGCGAAGATTTTTCAAAGGCAGCCCTCAAAAGTGTGATCCCAGGAGCGCGAAAAGAGGGTGCAGAAAATGAAGGGGGTTGGGGGTTGGGGAGGAGCCGGTTCGTGAGGGTGGGAAACACCCGTGTGAGAAATTTAGGCGAAATTGGGAAGGAGGTCGGGGGGCTGGGGATTGCGGGAACAGCACTGCCCAGGTCGGAGAGGAGAAAGCAAAGGTGGTCCGGAAATTTGAGCACTGGGGAACCACCTTCGTGTCTCCTCAGAGGAGCAGGCGCTGTCGCCTAACCGGTCCCCAACCGCGCCGGAGCAGAGGCAAGGTCCAGGGGCACTGGCCTCACCACGGTACCGGGCGGACACTCAGCGGGCTTGGCTCTAAAGAGCCGGAGCCGTCGCTGCCGCCGCCGCCAGCAGCCGCTGCCGCCGCCTCTGCCAAACCATCCTTCAGACACCCGCGCCGCCGCCTCACAACATGTCGGCCGCGGCCGCTGCTGGAACCGAGACGGCCTCCTGTGAACGAATACTGACAGAGCCGGGCACAACGGGAGCGACAGTAGCGGCCGCCGTGGCCGTTTGCCCGAACGCAGATCGTGGAAGCCGAAGCCGCAGCAACGGTGGTCCCTCCAGAGGCCAAGGAAGAAGGTTTGCTGGAAGCCTCTCCCGACACCCTTTGCGCTACCGGAAGCCTCACCCCCCCTTATCCCCCCTCCCTTGCAGACCGACTTCCGGGTGTGGCTGCAGCCCTTCCCCCACCACCCCCGGCGAGATCGGTAGGTCTTCGCCGCCAGCAGCTTCCGCTTGCTGTAGTCTCGGCACGCGCCTCAGAATCCCAACCTTTTTACTGGGACCGCAGCCCGGCGAGCGCGCGCCTCGTGGTACCGGAGATTCGCTCAGCACGCGCTTGCTCTCCGGCTGCGGCGCCAGACGGGATGGGGCGAGGGTGGGTCACCTCTACCATCTCTGCCAGCTGAGGCCTCAAAACCTCCTCCCAGCCTTGAGGACGCGGGAGCACTGGATTTCGTCGGAGGAACTCTGTTTGCTATCCCTTAAGGAGGGATTGGGATTGAAAGAAAGAGGCCTGCGTCCAGGAATGAGATGGGGGAAAGCAGAACGTTGTGTGCTTAACCCCATCGTCCGGAAGAAAGGCTTTGGATATCTGATTGACGTTGTTCGGATCAAAGCTCTTTATGGTCCTTTACCCATTTCCTTGTGTTATGTGAAATGAAACAGAGAAGTGACCTACTAATAACTAAGGGAGAAACTAGAAGTAAGATCTAACGTAGTGGAAATGAGTGACATGCAATGAGCCACGTTTAAGAGGTTCCAACCCAACCGTTTTTGATGGTGTAGTGCACGTTGACTTCTGGAAAGGCTGTTTCCGAAAAAGTAGTTTAAAGTATCAAGCAGCTCTTATCTTTGCTTCTCTCCAGGGTGGTTTGTAGTATATGTCAAGGTCTTCACAGAATTTGCCGTACTGTTATTTGGAAGGAGAGGCTATGTTGTAAATAGTGGGGTGTTGCAATTTCTAAAAGTTAAAAGATCCCATTTAAGTCACTTGGGGCACTTTATTTATTTATTTATTTAACTTTGGAACCTTTAGATACATTGTTCTTGATACATTAGACAGCAACTGGTTTGTTTGAAATGTTGCCTTAAAACGTTTTATTTCCTTCTAAGAGCTAGATGTGGCACCTGGAGATCTTAGTTAA
The DNA here is from genome assembly GCF_020171115.1 of Neogale vison. Classification (NCBI taxonomy): domain Eukaryota; kingdom Metazoa; phylum Chordata; class Mammalia; order Carnivora; family Mustelidae; genus Neogale; species Neogale vison. Next base: position 79,788,278 of record NC_058092.1, on the reverse strand, counting down.
CTACACTTTTTTCATTTAGCGATTTTTCCAGTACACTTGTGGTTTCTGTAATTTGTAAAGTATTGATGCTTGTTTTTCGGTGATACTAAGTTTAGGCAAAACAAAATTTCCTTGATAAAACCGTATTTTTAAATGTTTTCAAAATAGGAATGTGAAACTCTTGGCTCAGATGTTGGCACTTCATGAAGTCAGTTTACTTTCCATTTAAACACTCATTGTCTAAATTTATCTTGGCCTTACCAAGTGTATTAGTCTGAAAAACCTAGCTAGCAAAAAATTCCCCAGAGTTACCAACGTTGTTGCTGACCCAAATCTCATTTCTGAAAAAAAATGTCATAAACACAATCTTGCTTTTTTATATAACACTCGTGCTGCATAGACTTTAAGGCTAATGATACATGGACCCATAGAGCACATGTGAAGTTCTTATTCCAGTAATAGTTTATTACCACAGAGTTCTGTGATGGCATAAGCATGAAATATGTAGTAAAGAGACCTAGGTTGCAGTCCCAGTTTTTTGTTACTTTAGACAGGTAACCGTCTGAGTGTCAATTTCTTCAACTAGAAATGGAAATATTATATAACTCACAGGATTCAAAGTCAAATGAGACTGTATGTAAAAGCACTTTTAACATTATGATGAATTAAGATAGATGTTAGTGCTCATTATTATCTTTATCAGGTCTGGGCAGTCTTCAACCAATAATAAACCATACATAATATGGCTAGAGAGAAAATTTAATTAAATTTAATAGTGCAAGATGTCAGGGTGCCTGGTGGCTCAGTTGGTTGAATCTCTAACTTGATTTCAGTTTAGGTCATGATCTTGGGGCTGTAGGATCAAGCCCCTTCCTCAGGCTCTACACTCAGCATGGAATCTGCTTATCCCTCTCCTTCTCCTCCTCCCTTTACCCCATTTACTCTCCCTCCCTCCCTCTCTCTCAAGTAAATAAATGAATAGAATCTTTTTAAAAATAGTGTGAGATGTCATGAAATATGCCAACCTAGATCCCATATTTAAATTGTTATTTATAGGGGTGCCTGGGTGGCTTAGTGGGTTAAAGCCTCTGCCTTTGGCTCAGGTCATAATCTCAGGGTCCTGGGATGGAGCCCCGCATTGGGCTCTCTGCTCAGCAGGGAGCCTGCTTCCTCTTCTCTCTCTGCCTGCCTCTCTGCCTACTTGTGATCTCTGTCAAATAAATAAATAAAATCTTTAAATTGTTATTTATATAGGGTTTTGAAAACGGATAATGTCTCCATAATAAGCTTGAGAGTTTGAGAGTGCATATATATGAAACATTATTATTTTTCATGGTACTCCAAGATTTATTTTTTAAAAAGATATGTAAAAATATAAAAAATATGAAATATATAAATATATAAGATATATAAATATATATATATAAAAATAAGAGCTATTCTTACAATGAGGTAGGCTAACTCTATAGTAGTTATCTTAAAATGTGTTCATTCATAGCTGCCCAGGTTTTCAGCTAAAATTACTGACAATCTACAACATTTGGAATTTGAAGGTTAACATTTAAAAAAGCAGTTACAGGGGTGCCTGGGTGGCTCAGTGGGTTAAGCCTCTGCCTTCGGCTCAGGTCATGATCTCGGGGTCCCGGGATCGAGTCCCGCATCGGGCTCTCTGCTCAGCAGGGAGCTTGCTTCCTCCTCTCTCTCTGCCTGCCTCTCTGCCTACTTGTGATGTGTCTGTGAAATAAATAAATAAAATCTTTAAAAAATAAAAATAAAAAAAAGCAGTTACACTCTTCATTATGTTCATTTGTCATTGCTAACAGACTAATTGCTAATTGGTGATAATGCAAATTAAAAAGAATAACTAACGTCTATTATATACTTCTTCCTTAGCACTGTGCTAAGTGCTTTTATCTGTATTTAACCTAAGTACTTTTTTTTTTAAGATTTTATTTATTTATTTGACAGAGACAGAGACATAGTGAGAGAAGGAACACAAGCAGGGGGAGTGGGAGAAGGAGAAGGCTTCTGGCTGAGCAGGTAGCCTGTTGCTGGCCGGGTCCCAGGAACGACTGACCAGAGCTGAAGGCAGGTATCCCTTAACTTAAGTACTTTTATTTGTATTATCTCATTTAATCCTCAGATCTACTTTATTTGCTAGATACTGTTTTAATCTCCATTTTTCAGATAAGATTTTTTGATAAATCTCAAAAGGTTTATTTCTTACTCATGTTGTGGTTCATCATGGGTCAGCAAAAGGTTTTAACACATAGTAATCACTCAAGAATCCACTGGAGCTATTGAGAAGAAGTAATGAAGGAGTCTTGAAAGATAAAGAGAAAGGGAGGAAGTATGTGTGTTCAACAAAGTTGTAGAGACAAATTGTTTTGGAACAGTGAGGGGATCACCTTAATTGGAGTAAAGCATTTGTGATATACATTAGTGAAAGAGCCAAACACATAAGGAAGAAGTAGTTAGGAAATAAGTGCAAGAGAAATAAGGAGAAAAGCTTTAGGGCCTCAAACACTCATGTCAGAGAGCCCAACAAAATAACTGGATTGCTAGAATGTTAGTGTATTCTGCTTTCAAAATAGACAGTAGACCTTCATGAAACAGTTTCCTGTGGTTCTTTATTTTTCTGTATATATTTATAGTATTCTTCTAAAAAACCTTATTTTTTCTACTTAACTTTTGTTCTACTCAACTGAAAAATCCCCACTCATTTGAAGGCTTTGGCTTCAGATCTGGGTTTGGTGCCCACTCTGCCACTCAACTAACTGTAACTTAGGCAGTGTATCTAAGCTGTATCTTGATTTTTCTGATCTATAAAATAAGGATAAGAATAGCTGCTTCACAGGGTGTTTTAAAGATCAAATGGCAGAATGTATACAAAGTCTTTATCCCAGAACTACAATTCTCATAAATGGTCACAGTTGTTAAAAACAATCATCATTACACTGAAGGAATGGCAAAACAGGATTGAAAAGAAAAGTGATTCCAAGAACTATTTCACAGAAAAAGCTGGGAGAACCTGATAGTTTGATTCCTAGATAGTCAAGAGAACAAATTAGTCAAATACAATTGTATGATTTTTAACCTCAGAAACATATTAGGAATTAGGGTAGGATTTAAGAGTGGTCTCAACATTTTAACTAAACCCTTGAAGAAATGAGCATGTCCTCATGATGGAGCAGAAACTATTTATTCATTGATCCATTTATCGTGCAGTACACTATCTAAATTGGGAAAATTCAAGTAGCCTCTGTTTAATAGGGTTTGTAAGGAGGCAGAGTGGAATATGCTGCAGGAAAAGGAGGTTGGGCCCAAAAGATAACAAATCAGTGCCTTTTATGAATTAATGCACTGCCAGAAGTTTTCGTATTCCCTGCTTCATGTAGTTTTCAGATATCCATACAAAAAGGTGTTTTGAGGGGCACCTGGGGTGGCTCAGTGGGTTAAGCTGCTACCTTCAGCTCAGGTCATGATCTCAGGGTCCTGGGATCGAGTCCCGCATCGGGCTCTCCGCTCAGCGGGGAGCCTGCTTCCCTCCCTCTCTCTCTCTGCCTACTTGTGATCTTTCTCTGTCAAATAAATAAATAAAATCTTTAAAAAACAAAAAGGTGTTTTGACAGATACAAAATAGTTTTAGAGAGATTTACTAATTTGTTCTAAATCTCACAGATAATAAGTAATGGAGCTGGAATTTAAAAACAGGCTGTTATTTAACTCTGAAGCTTAGGCCATTTTCAGTATGGTAACTACCAATTAAAAAGGAAAAAAAAACCATATTCACTCTAATACTTTAAAAATATAAAGCACTTTCATATGTATTTGTTTTTCATCACCACTCATTAATCGCATCTTATAGATGGGAAAAATCAAGCTCAGCAAGTTTATTCACAGAATGAGTAAAGGCAGATTGGGAATGCAACCCAAGTTTTCTGACTCCAAAGCCTAAGGTCTTTCCAACATCATTTTAAGGAGCCTGGAGTTTCTTCTATGTGGGAAGAGCTAGTGAACATTTTTGAGAAGGGGAGTAACATAAATGTTTAAAAAGATTAGTTTGGGATATCATGTCAGATAGACTAGAAAAGGAGAGAGACAGGACACTAGTTACTACCCTATTTCAAAAACAAGCTAATAATCATGTAGACCTGAACAAGAGATTCAGCCGTAATAAGAGAGAGGAAATAGATCAGAGGGATTTGGAAACAGAATTTATAGGATTGCATCTGCAGTGAGGAAGGAGAATTAAGTAGTACAGTCAGTGAGTGTCTGATTTGTTCATTTCTGCATCCCCAGGGCCAGCATAGTTCCCAGTACATGTTAGAGACTTAATAAATATTTGTTAACTCTAGAAGTAAATAAAGACTTTTAACAATGGTAGAGTAAAATAAGTCCAAAAATAAAAAGCAGAAAGAAGACAATATCTCAGGAAATTCTTGATTGAAATAAAAAAGCATAATATAAAAGAAACTATGAAGGGGGCACCTGGATGGCTAAGTCAGTTAAGTGTCTGACTCTTGATTTCATCTCAAATCATTATCCCTAGGTTGTGAGCCCAGCATTGAGCTCTGCGCTGGATATGGAGCCTGCTTAAGACTCTGTTTCTCTTCCTCTCCCTCTGCCCCTCCCCTCACTCTCTTTCTCTCTCTCTCTAAAAAATAAATTAATAAATTAAAAAAAAATGTTTTTTAAAGATACCATGGAAGAGTTCCAAGAGTGTGAAATGCCACAGAGAGGCGGTTTTGGAAGGAGATCTGTCACCGACAGAAATGGCCAATAGGAGAGAGCAGATGTCAACATGTAAACAATTAAAAGAGAGGACTGAGGGGAAGAACTGGAGCCAAGGAGCATAGAGCACACCTTCTAAATTCATAAGTAAATTGAAAGAGGGCAATGGGATGATAACTTGAGGGAGAAGCAAGGTCAAGGAAGAATTGCAAAGGCTAGAAGACATGTGAGGTTCAAGGGAAAAAGAGCCAGTGAGGGGGGTATATGGAAAATATAAGCAAAATAAGGTCTTAGGAAATGGAGGTGGATGAACTTAAAAAAGCACAGATGAAGTGGTCAGGCTTAGATACACAGCTCAGGCACATTTCACAGAGAAGAGAGGTTGAAGACAAGATTATAGGTGAGTGATTATAAAGAGTGATTGCAAAAGGAGATTCGCAAAAGACTAAGGAAATCTTTGGAGAATAATCACAGGCAAGGCAAAGGAGTGGTCAGAAACATAGCAAGAAAGTTATATAAATTCACGGTCACGTAAACCAATATACAACTGACTGAATTTGAGAAAAGTAAGAAGTCCCAAAAGTGTCTAGTGTTGCAGAGTAAGAAATGAGGACTTGGAATAGATGGTGTTCAACCATTGATATTCGTACAAGCATTTCATGAACGAAACCTTGGGAGTCCTTCTTTGCCTATTCAGTTAAAACTGATAAATTTCCATGGGTAACCTTTACAACTAACTCAAACTTTTTAGAGTGAATAAACAAATCCTTTTGTTTATAAGTGATACATTTAAAACATGATGCAAATAAATTTTTCTTTCAAAATCATGTGAATTTGGGTCCAATTTAATCATGAAAATACAATTTAAAAAGCATTTGAAGCAATTGAAACTAGGAAGCCTATTTCTGTATATCCCATTTGTTTATTCATAGATTGCTTTCATCCAACAAATGTTTATTAGGTGTCTACTGTATACTTTACTAAGTACTGTGAACCTGGGCAATAAACAAGAAAGACACCATCCTGGTCTTCACCTGAAAATAAAAATACCAAAGGAAAAAGAAAAGCTATATTTTATCATGTTGTTGATAACAACAACAAAATAACCTAATTGAGAAATGATTAATTATAACTATTTGAAGAGCTATTATGTAGCCATTAAAATAATTGTGTATTAATAGGGTACTTTCTTCTAATATTAACACAAAATACAACAGTGTTGTTATTGGAACTCTATGAAAATACATATGCATATGGGCAAATGCATAGAAATATGCAAAAATTAACATAGGTGTGTTGGAATAAAGAGATTATTGGTAATTTTACTTTTGATTTTCCTTTAAAGTGTTTTTAAAATGTCTTATAGCAAGTAATGAGAAATTTCATTTCTATTGATATATAAATATATCCAATCTTCACATTTACAGTGGGACTCATAAAGGCTGTCCTTGGACTTTAAATCTCTTGTTTAGCTAGCAAACTCTCAAGCTGGTGATCCCCAGGTCACAGATGTTGTACCAGTTATTTATCGCCGCAAAAATGCTGCCTAACAAGCCACCCTAAAGGTCAGTGGGTTAAATAATAATCATTTATTATTTCTTAGGAGTCAACGTATTGTTAGTTGGGTAGCTCTTCTAGGATTAACTGGGTTTACTCATTTTTTGAGTTAGCTGTGGGCTTGGTAGGTGGGTCTGCTCATTTTGGCTGAACTCTCATTGTGAATCAGCTCTCTGTCCTTGGGTCTAGAAAGGCCTTGACTGTTTTCCATAATCTCTCACATTCTTCCAGTAAGTGAGCCTGAATATGATCTCATGATGAAGCAAAATTTTTTTACTCATTTATCCATTTACTTACTGGGTCTCCAATGTTCCAGACACTGAAACAAGGAACCAAAGAAATGGAGTCAAATGAGAACTTGCCCCTTATATGAAGGAACTTGCCATTGAATGGGAGAGACAGGCAAGTCAACCATGGACCACAGTGCAGAGTGGTAAGTGCTATGACTGGCATAATAGGTGCCATGGGCACAGTGGAGGAACTTTCAAGTCATAACAGGCTTACGTATGGAGAGATGATTGAAAGTATCACAGAGGGTTGAGGGCACCTGGGTGGCTAAGTTGGTTCAGCATCTGCCTTTGGCTCAGGTTGTGATCTCGGGGCCCTGCAATGGAGCCCCTCTTTGGCTCCCTAATCAGTGAGGAATCTGCTTCTCCCTCTCCCTCTGGAAAGTCTGTTTAGCCAGTTTGGGTCAGATTTCTGCCCCCCATCCCTTAGTCATGACTAGACTCTAAGTCATGTATGTGGATGTTTGCTGCTGCTCCACCCCTGTGCTGGGGAGGGAGGTGTGCCTGTGAGCTGTTGTGGCTGGCCTAAGGGGAATCTGTTGTGTTTTATTATTTATTTGCCTTTCCCTACATGTGCAGTGAAAAAATGCCTCCAGCTTCTTGACCTAGCCATTCTGGTACAAAAAGCCCCTGAACTTGCCCAAAGGCAAGTTCTTTCCAAGCCCAAATATACCTCCAACTAAAGGAAGGAATGTCCTAGGGTTATCGCTTTCCTGGTCCTGATCTCTGGATGTAAAATGCCCATTCCTTCAGTTCTGGCAGTTTCATCCAGGTGTGGTTCTCATGGTCTTGCAATATGAAGACTAAATGGTTGGTATAATTATACCAGTATACCCTATAAATAATTGTTGGAGACAGGGGTGGCGATGGTTGCTACAGAAAAAAAGGAAGAAGAAAACAAGGATAGTTCTTCATTTAAAAGGGAAAAAAATAGAGCAATTTTTTAGTCTCAGACATTCCAGCAATGTATGTGCAGACTACTCATTCCTGCTACTGTTAATGAGAGTATAACTGGCCCATTCCAAATTTCCTTGCTTGCAGCTAATGTCTCAGCTGCCTGAGGATTTTGCCTGCTAGGGTGATTTAGACCTTCATTTCTGGAGGTCTTAGCCCTTGGTGATCATCAGCATGGATTGTGTCAAACCAAACAAAGAATGCAGCAAACTGAGGTGGAAGGACAGGGAACCAATGCGTATTTTTTCCATAAATAGTCTTCATTTTACAGATGATGAAACTGAAGCACAGAGAGTTCAGATTAACTTTTAAGTGATAGTCAGGATTTAAACTCATGCTGTCTGGCTCTAGAACAACCCTTCTCCATAGTTATGTTATATTGACTGCACTGGGTGTGCGAATTGAGTCTGGGTGCTGAGCCTTTTATATCCAGGATTATGTCATGTCTTGGCTCAAAAAAAAATCATGTCTTGGCTCTTCAACTTTAGCTAGACTTGTGACCAAAAACAAGTTGCTTAATTTTGCTAAGTCTTTTCATCTATAAAATGAAGATAGCCTTGTGCATGGTAGAATACCTGTCATTTGATAAGCAGATTTGTAAAATAGTGGCTGTTATTATTATTACTATTTTTTTTTAAGAGAGGAAGAGAACAGGGGAGGGACAGAGAGAAAGAATCCTAAGGGCTCCATGCCCAGTGCTGAGCCCAATGTGGGGCTTTATCTAAGGACTCTGAGATCATGACCTGACCCGAAATCAAGAGTCAGATGCTTAAGGGGCTAAACCACCCAGGCACCCCAGTGGCCATTATCATTAATTCAATAAAAATGTGTTAAGCATACCATGACAGGCACTGGATATATAGTGGTGCATAAGATGGCCATAATTATATAATTCCCATGTTTCTGGATCTTTAAATAAAAAGGATCTGAACTAAGCCATTAAATGAAAATAGCAATATGTGGTCCACAGATCTGTCTCCATCACTTTGGATTATGAACACCAGGAGTGATATATAAGAACATAACAAAGACTATGAACTGAAGAGGACAGGTCAGGAAAGATTGTTCTAAGCCTGAAACAATCCAAAGGAAAGCATCATCACCTACTTAAGACTGGCAGGTAAATCTGGATTTTTTTTTTCTTAAGATTTTATTTATTTTTCTGAGAGAGAGTGAGAGTAGGAAGGTGAGCACAAGTGGGGAGGGGGGAGGGAAAGAGAAGGAAGGTGGGAGAAGCAGACTCCTTGCTCATCAGGGAGCCCCATGCAGGGTTCAGTGTGGGACTGGATCCCAGCACCCTGAGATCATGACCTGAGCAGCTGCCTAACTGATTAAGCCACCCAGGCACCTCAGAAGTCTGGATTTTATAAGAAAAGTGGAGGCAATTGATCAAGCGATTCTTGTCATGGAACAGAAAGTTAGAGTAGGCAAAATAGAAACAATCTGTGAGAGTCCTATGGAGATTGAGTGGTAGATATTCTCAATAATCCATAGAAAGCATGATTAAAGGGAAGGAAATTAGAAACATACATTAAAAAAAGAATCCTCAAGTCCTGACTTGGAAAACAGCCACAATTTGTAATTTGAGCCAACAGATAAAATCAAATTTGTCTCTCAGGGGAGGCAAAATAAGCCTTTTTCAGGCTAAATTCCCCAGGGACCTGGCTTGTTTTCTTTACTGTAAATGAGCACTGGGAAAAGAACAGGCTTTAGACATTCTGCCCAAACTATTCACAGGCCATTTTCTTGGTAATCACTGTGTAGCTCTTTTTTCAGTCAGGCTCCCACACAGGATTTATTCTTGGTGTTTGATAGCAAGTATTATTTTTAACATTTATCAAATATACCAAAATATCTCTAAAAGTACCTTAGAATATGTATAAGGGAAGAAAAATGAGTGTGTGTGTATATATATATATATATATATATATATATATATATATATATATATCCATCCTTGAAGTGACCTAATATAAATTCTGCAGATTTATCCTTATGATTGTGGTTATGTAATACGACCTAAATCACTGTCATGGTTAAAGTTAACATTTACCACAATGAGATCCTACATGGATTAAATAACCAATTACAGTATTTTCAGGACCATCTGATCATAACTGACTTAATTGTGGCTATATGACAGGAAAAGTGGTTGAAAAAGTCATTGTTTCCAAGTAAATCCCAGTTTACAGTGTTCACCATCAAACCTGTCATCTTAACCAAAACTATATGTAGGTTTATTGTTTTGATCAAATGTGATTTGTGTATGTTTGTGTGTGCATGTGTGATTTTTTTGTTTAAACCAAAGGAACATCTAAAGCACAAAAGTAGATCCAAATTTTACACAGATGCTTCTCTGTGTTTGCAGCTTCAATTTAAAGGATAGCAAAGTTGACTTTAGTTTCCAAGGTGAATTATATTGACTGTATTGGAAAGACATGAATCAATACACTTAACTTTAAGATCCATGAACACCTTATTGAAAGTTACCCATGTATAAAAAATTTGTTGAGCACTTGAAATTCATAAATAATATTTAGCTTCTGAATAGTGATAATAAATATATACATGTATGCACTTACCATGCATAATATATTAGGAGTGTCTTATTGGCTTACTGAGCAAAATATGATCATAAAATATATGTCATTACAGCCCAGATACATAGCAATAAAAAATTTAAGATAGATAATTATTAGGTAAGACATTTTGATTAAAAAAAAAGACATTTACTTTACTTTACTTTAAAATATTCAACAGCATGGGGCACCTGGGTGGCTCAGTGTGTTAAAGCCTCTGCCTTCAGCTGTCTATTTGTGATCTCTGCCTATCAAATAAATAAATAAAATCTTAAAAAAAAAAACAAATTCAACAGCATAAGTTGATTTTAAGCAATGATAGTGTTAAAATATTTTGAACATTTTCTGATTTTAAAAAAAGGAGCCAGAGATTCATTCAGTATCTTTCTGGCATTTGAATTGACATCTCTTTGTCTTCCACACAATTGCTGATTGGGAGGGAAAATGGTTAGATCTGTCAAGAAGCTCTATATTTTCACATTAAAATTCAAAGTTATTCAGATACAGGTAGATAAGTGGCATTTTTTTAAAGATTTTATTTGTTTATTTGACAGACAGATCACAAGTAGGCAGAGAGATAAGCAGAGAGGAGGAAGCAGGCTCCCAGAGAGCCTGATGTGGGACTTGATCCCAGGACCCTGAGATCATGACCTGAGCCAAAGATAGAGGCTTAACCCACTGAGCCACCCAGGTGCCCCAATAAGTGGCATTTTTTAAAAAGATTTTACTTATTTATTTGAGAGAGAGAGAGAATGAGCTGTGAAAGGAACAGGGGAAGATGGAGAGGGAGAAGCAGACTTCCCACTGAGCAAGGAGCTCCAACACTGGGCTCAATCCCAGGACTCTGAGATCAACCTGAACTGAAGTCAGCTGCCACCCAGGCACACCAATAAGTGACATTCCTAATCAGCAAGGAAAGTATAAATTAAGCAATAAATTAAGGAGCTAGTGCTAATTGTTTGAAGGAAAAAAAATGTACCAAAATAAATTCCTGGTGGAGTAAAGATTTTAGTATAAAAAATCATAATGTTATTAAAAGAAAATATTAAAAATACTTATATAATCTTGGAAATGGGAAATATATTGCTTGAAATATAAAGCAAAAGATTTACTTTTGAAAATACATTTTAAAAATGGAGTGCTTGGCTGGGTTAGTTGGTAGAACATTCGACTCTTGATCTTGGGGTTGTAAGTTCAAGCCCCACATTGGGTGTAGAGATTACTTAAAAATAAAATCTTATAAAAAATAAATAAAATACATAAAAAATTAAAAACCATTTCAGAAATCACAAACAAATAAAAAGACAAGTCCCAAACTGGAAAGGAAAAAAAATTACCCCAAAATTAAAGGACAATGCCAAACTAGAAAGAGGAAAATGTGTGGTGCCTGCCTGGCTGGTTCAGTAAGTACAGCATGCAATTCTTGATCTTAGAATTGTGAGTTTGAGCCCACAGTGTGGGTAGTGATTACATTAAAAAGGTGAAGGGGTAAAGACAAAAGGATAAGAAGTCTTACAAATCAACAAGAAAAAGATCAATAGAAAACTGGGTAAAGGACTTCTGCAGGTAGGATAGAAAAGGATAAAAAGGATCACTAAAGATGAATATTTTTCCTTTACATCAGTAATAAAAAATGCATATTATCATGCCAACCTTGCCTATTTAATTGGTAAGGATTACTTTAAAAGATAATATCCAGGGTTAGAGAGGATAATCTCAATTGCTCTTTGACAAAATGTCTGCATTAATAGGTAATGCATACCTATTAACCAGCAATTCCGCTTCAAATAGTGCCAAGGAAATATACACCAGGGAAGTAATTAATGATATATGCCACAAGATGTTTATTGCAGTTTCCCTCCTTGCTTCTCCTCTCCCTCCCTCCTCCCCTGTCTGTCCCTTTTTATCTCCTTTTCGGTTTATATTCAATATTGGTGAAAAACTGAAAAAATTAAAATGTCCAAAAAAAGTGGTATTGGTTAAATAAAATATGGTAAAGTCATTCAACAAAACATCTATGTTAGTCGACTAATAAAAATGACGGTGTAGTAAATACAGTTAACCCTTGAACAATGAGAGAGTTAGGGGTGCCAACCCCATGCATTTAAAAATCCATGTATAACTTTTGACTTCCCTCAAACTTAACTGCTAATAACCTACTGTTGACTAAAAGCTGATAGCATAGTCAATTAATACATATTTTGTATGTTATATATGTTATATACTATATTCTTACAATAAAGTAAGCTAGAGAAAAGGAAATGTTATTAAAATCACAAGGAAGAGAAGTTACATTTACATTACTGTACTTATGGAAAAAATCCATGTATAAGTAGACTCTCACAGTTCAAACCGGTCTTATTCAAGGGTCAACCGCATATTTGAAAAATGTTCACAGTACGTTGGGGTGGTTTTCTTTTTCTTTATTTTTATGATTTTTGAATTTTGTTTTATTTTAATTCCAGCATAGTTAATATACAGTGTTATATTAGTTTCAGGTGTACCATATAGTGATTTGACAATTCTATACCACAATATATTGTTAAATAAAAAACTTGAGATACAGAGAAAAATGTATTGGCTGGGGGTGGTGGAGGGTTACTTGAGTGAGAAGGCACCTTTCTATCTCTTTGTTGTCTCTCTGCCACTACCACACCCACAGACACACTTAATGGAAAGATATCGGAAAGACATAATGAGCTATGGGGAAGGCAGATTACTACATTATTGAATCTTCTTTTGGCCTGTCATTATTTTCTAATTTAACTATAAAGAACAGGAATTATTTTTAATAAGCAAACATATTTTCTGCTTTTAAAGATTTTATTTATTTATTCATTTATTTATTTTAGAGAGAGAACAGGAGGGAAGGGAAGGGAGCAGAGGGAGAGAGTCAAGCAGACTCCCTGCAGAGCACAGAGCCCAACAAAGGGCCCAGCACAAGGCTTGACATGGGGCTTGATCCCAGGACCCTGAGTTCATGAGATCATGACCTAAGCTGAAATCAGGAGTCAGACGCCCTACTGACTGAGCCACCCAGGTGTTCCCAAATGTTATTTTCAAATTAAACCTATAATGCTACTTAGTGGTTGCCTTTACAAAATGTGTAAGAGTCATGAATTAGCCAGTTAGCTGAGTATAGTTTAATTCCAATATCTTCATAATTGGGATGCAAAATTGAGAAAAAAAAATTGTTGAATCTTAAAATGCTGTAGAATTGGCATATAATTTTTCCATTTTGTAAGGTATTATTTTATAAAAATACTATTTTTCTTGTAGGTATGGGGATGTTTTATACACAACAATACCAAGGTTAGGAATTGGTGTCCTGAAAAACATCAGAACATCAAATCTAAAGTAAATAATGATTTCCTCCTTTAAACTTAACAAAGATATGGGAAGAAGTAGTAGGCAAGAAGCCTCCCTGTTACTATGGGGATGATTATGCTCTTCATGGTGCAAACCACCTTCGCTGTAGCTTCTGGGTCAATGACTTACTAGCTCACAGGAAAGTCAACAAATCAAGGCGTACCTGCTATCTGCAGAAAGGGATTTTCATTAGACAGAGAACTGTGTAAAATATTATTCAGACAAATTAAGGAAAACCAATCTAAGTGAGTGTTTTTAAAATTCTAATTGGGGAGTATTTAAGATGCATGAGAAGACAAATTCTTATCCCGGGTTACTCCAAAACAGATTAAAAATTGATGTGAATACGAATTAAAATCATTAAAGCAAAATCACAAAACCCTTCTATTAGTACTTCAATTATTTTCTAAAAAGAACATTTATTAAAACAATCCCCAGGGTAATCTTATAATTTATTAATTTTAAGGATCTGTGTTAAACTCTGGGGCCAGTCAAGGGAGCCAGCAGTCTTGCTGGGTAGCCAAGATAGCCATTCATCAATTCATTCATTCATTCAGTAAAATTATTGAGGACCTACTATGGGCCAAGAATGCGGGGCATTGAGCATTAAAGAATGCCTAAAACATGCCTCCTACCCTCAATTTAGAAGGAGAGAGATTTTTTTTTTTAAGATTTTATTTATTTATTTGACAGAGATCACAAGTAGGCAGAGAGGCAGGCAGAGAGAGGAGGAGGAAGCAGGCTCCCCGCTGAGCAGAGAGCCCCATGCTGGACTCGATCCCAGGACCCCGAGATCATGACCTGAGCCGAAGGCAGTGGATTAACCCACTGAGCCACCCAGGCGCCCCTAGAAGGAGAGAGATTTGTAAATAAATCACTGCTATAGGGCCAATCTCAGTGACTGCCATACTGACTCCTTCAAGCGGAACTATTTCCGTGTTTCCTGATGAATAAGTCCTGGGTGGCCATGTTCTGCAGAGTGACCAGTTCACTTCTCTCTTTCGGCAGCTTTCCTTGCCACAGCTAGGAAAAAGGCCTTGGCCCCCAAAATTCCCCCAGAGTAGGGCAGGGTAGTGATCAAGTGATTTCTTCAAGAGTTCCAGTGTGAGATACAGAGGGCAAAGTTAGTAGTTGGTAGGAGGAGCTGAGGTGGGAGTGGAAAAGATTCTTAGAGAAAGAACGTTATATTTGGCCTTCAGGGAACCAAAGTAATGAGAAGCAGAAGTTGTGCAGTACAGAAGAGATGAAAAGGGACTTAGAGTCAGCAGCAGATGAGTGAGAACAGAAAAATGGAGAGAATCATGGTTACCTTCAAGGATCAGTGAACTGCCAGTCTTAATATATGACAGTCTTCATCATATGGCATTAAAGTAAAAAAACAATTTCATAGTGATGTCTGGTTCAGCCACAACAGAATAATGGATTTACCCTCTCACAGTAAATAACAATAAAACTGGATAAAATAAATGAAGGAACTGTTTTCAGACATGGGCAGTAGACAACACAGAGCTACGATCCTTGAGAAAAGAGAGCAAAGAAGGTGTTAATCACAGAACGATTTGCTGTTTACTTAATGAGCAAGAAAATATTATACATCTGTTTAGTAATAGTTTGCATGAATCCCCATAATGTTCTCTTTATTTCTAAAATCATCCATAAATAATCTAGAAGCTCTCATACATAATCCAACATATGATGGATTATATGGATCTCATATGATGGATCTCGTATGTAATCCAACAAACACATGATGATAGAGCATCAGTGTAATATAAACACACTTCCACAAGCTTCCACAGGAGAGAATTAGTTAACTTCTGGCCATATAATAGCAAGGGAGTTACTTTTATAAAAATTAGACTATGGGGGGGGGCACCTGGGTGGCTCAGTGGGTTAAAGCCTCTGCCTTTGGCTCAGGCCATGATCCCAGCGTCCTGGGATTGAGCCCCGTTGGGCTCTCTGCTCAGCAGGGAGCCTGCTTCCACCTCTCTCTGCCTGCCTTTCTGCCTGCTTGTGGTCTCTGCCTATGAAATAAATGAATAAAATCTTTTAAAAAAATTAGACTATGGTCACTATAGTCCATAGTGGATGTAGAACTCTGACCTATAATTCCACAAAATATGTATAATCAACTGTGAATTTATACTTGGAAATAAACAAGGAACTCTATAGTATATATTTTAATCTGCTTACATCAATTATATGCCTGAAATTCAGTAGCTCACTGTAAGGAAATGCACACTATGCATTAATGCTTGTGAAACTGAAGGGTAGAGTGAGTGGCATGAAAACCTGGTGCACTTTAGTAATAAAGGAAATTTTTCCTAAAGCAGATATAAATAATCCTTATTTAAAAATGATATCCTGAAACATGTTAAGGAGAAGATACATCATTTGGGCTGTTAAAGATAATATAGTCATACATAACCTGCTAATTGTATACAAGTGATTAGTATTACAACATGTCTATTACTAATAAAAATGTCTTAACCCCCACTATGCTATTAAGAAACAGGCTAAAGGGTGCCTAGGTGGCTTGGATGGTAGGGCATCTGCCTTTGGCTCAGGTTAGGATCTCCAGGTCCTGGGATTAACCCCGCATCTGGCTCCGTGCTCAGCTGGAAGCCTGCTTCCCCCTCTCCCTCTACCTCACCCCTTTCTTGTACTCTGTCTCTGTCTCTCTCAAATGAATAAATCTTAAAAGAAGAAGAAGAAGGGCGCCTGGGTGGCTCAGTGGGTTAAGCCGCTGCCTTCGGTTCAGGTTATGATCTCAGGGTCCTGGGATCGAGTCCCGCATCAGGCTCTCTGCTGAGCAGAGAGCCTGCTTCCTCCTCTCTCTCTCTGCCTGTCTCTCTGCCTACTTGTAATCTCTCTCTCTCTCTCTCTCTGTCAAATAAATAAATAAATAAATCTTTAAAAAAGAAGAAGAAGGAGCAGCTAAGATTTCTGTAGCATAGAGACATGTAACAGGTTGGAGGTGAGCACTCCAGGCTACTAAAGGAATGGGTTTCTGCTCCATGAAGTCATATAGTGTCCCAGGGTCCTTCAGGCTTTTTGTTCTGCCATCCCCTACAATGCTGTCCTCATTTACATGTCTAAGGTGGGCTTGAGTCTCAGCCTGGGAGACGGGAGCAAAAGAAGAACTGGAGAGCAAGGAGTTTCCTTTTACATAAATGATATGGAAGTTGCAAATCTCTTGAACCAATGGTAAGAACTTAGTTTCAGGGCCACAGCTGGTGGCAAGGGTAGCCTGGAAATGCAGGTAGCCTGGGCCACCATGTACTCTGCTCAACCTCAATTATGGAAGAAAGGAAGGGTGACTTTGGAGGATAGCTGGTTGTCTACCACACTGATACCTAGGCATACACTGCTGGTGGAGGTGTAACTAAGTTCAGTTAGGAATTTTGGAAGGAATTTTGGCAATATGCATCAAGAACCCGAACAACATACCTGTGCTTTCACTTAAGAGGAATTTATCCTAAGAAAATAAAAATATATGTGCCTGAAGATTTAGTTGTGAGGATACTCATCACAAGGTAATGTTAATATCAGAAAAATTGAAAACCACCTAAGTATCTCATTGCTTACTGTGAAAGAGCCACTTACACATGCCCCTGGATACCAAGTTAGCATCACCATAGTTACTGGGCCAAGAGCCAGAATATTTATAGGTCACCATTCCATGATTCTGTCTGTAGTCATCAGATACGGAGTGCCTACCATGTGCTTATCCTCTTCTAGAATTTTATATACATTATTTCATTTAATCAACCCTGCAAAGCAGATGTTAATATATTGATAAATGGAGGTTCAGACAGCTTAAGGAACTTAAAAGCTCCCACAGGGAAAAAGTGATATAGTTAGATCTGAATTCAGTTCTGTCTGGTTCTTCCCACTCCACTTCATGCATATTTTCTCATTTGACTTGCCCAGCAGGATTGATAAGGAGCTAAGGAAAGAGCATTGTGCTGTGCCCACGACAGAATACCTGGAGGAACAGTGTCTCACCATGGGGGTTGTGGGACAGAACACCCAACCATCAGGATGCCTCAAGATGTTTTTTTGTTTGGGGGTTTATTTTTAAGATTTTATTTTGAAGTCATCTCTACACCTAATGTGGGGCTCGAATTTATAATCTTGAGGTCAAGAGTCACAGGCTCCGCCGACTGAGCCAGCCAGTCACTGTATGACTGACTCCTCAGGATGTTTATGTTTACAAATAGTAGAAACCCAACTTGAACTACTCTAAACAGAAAGAAAGAGAAACTATAAGAAAGGAATGGTGTCACTGAGCTAAGGAATATAAGCAGCCAGGTGTTAGGACTGGAACTGCAACAGGAAGGTCAGCAGAACTCAGAGAACTCCCTGTTTCTTACTTCATTGTTTCCCTCAGCATCTGGCTTTCTCAGTTATTTGAGCCATATGGCAGCTGGCAGATGGCAGCCACAGCTCCCAAATTTACTTTTACAGATTCAGCCACATGGAAAGACTCATTCTCTCTCTCTCTCTCTCTCTCTCTCTCCCATCCTCACGTCCAAATTCCCTGCAAAGGGGCTCTGCTCAACTTGCGTCAGTAGCCTAGTCCCAGTCCAGTGGCTGTGGCCAGATGTTGCCATGGGTGAGGGACAAGTTAAAGGTTCACTGTGAGCCACCAGGATGTTCCAAAATGTGTCCACTACACAAGGGCCGTGCTATAGACCTTGTAGATCCTGGTAGGGCAGATCTCTCCCCTTAGGGAAAGTCAGTGAGCTAAAGGGCAGCCAGGGGTGTGATGGTCTGCAGTTCCACAGACAGGTCTTCTTGATGGATGTCTTGACCTTGAAGGTCAGACTGAAAGAGAGTTGAGAGAGGTATTGGTATTTTTTTTTTCTCTGTGACAACATTCCCTTAAAAATATAAACAGTTACTTTTTCTATAGGTGACAATGATGGAGTTTATCCAAAAGAATTGATTTCACCACCTTCACATCTTGCCCAGCTGATTTGGCGGTTAACAAGTTCGAATGATTATAAATGGGCTGATTGAAATAATCTAGTCCCTGAGAAACATAGACGTATATTCTAGTATTTTTAGTATCACTTATTGAGAAGTGGTAAGGGTTGGTTTGCTTGTTGTTTTCCCCAGAAACAGCTGGCATTCTTACACTGCACAATAGTCAGAAATAGCCCTGAAGCCAGATAGAGAACAACAGAAGAGACTCAGGGAAAAACCTGGGATAGCATTTCTAGTATAAATTGTGTGTGTGTGTGTGTGTGTGTGTGTGTGACACACATACATATAATTCTAATTATTTATTTATATATTGAGAGAGAGAGAGCAGGGGTGGGGAGGGGCAGAGGGAGAGGGAAAGAGAGGTGCCTTTACTCACACACACACACACACACACGCGCGCGCGCGCACACACATACATACACACAGGCACCCCTGTGTGTGTGTTTTATAGTCCTCTTTATTTAAATCCAAAGTGTGCCCTATTTAAAGATAATACATAAATAATTCATCTTAGGGACACCTGGGTGGCTCAGTCAGTTAGGCATATGCCTTCAGCTCAGGTCATGATCCCAGGGGCCTGGAATCAACCCCCACATTGGGCTTCTTGCTCAGCAGAGAGCCTGCTTCTCCCTCTCCCTCTGTCTGCAGCTCCCCCTGCTTGTGCTCTCCCTCTCATTATCTCTCTATATGTCAATAAAATCTTTAAAAAAAAATCCATCTTGAAAATTATACCACCAATAAATAGGGTGTGTTTCCTAAATGGGGGTGGGCATAAGTGATAAAACCTTAAAATCCTGAGCCACTCTAACCCAGAAGAGTACTTAATAGTATAGTACAGGAAGTTATGTGGCAGCCATTTTCTGTCAAATGAGGACAACGAATTTTCAACTTAGACTCCAATTTGAAAGTTGTTCTTTTTACATAAAAGAGAAGAGTTTAAAAGACCTTCTCTCCTCAAACTATGGGAAAATACTTTGGAGAGAGAGACAATGGCCACACCCCAAGAATGGGCAAGACACTTTGCAGAGAGAACTAGATCCTACTTGGCAATGATCACTGATAACGACTTGGTACATAAAATACAATTTAGGTTTCAGTTTAAATGTCCCTTCCTGGGGCACCTGGGTGGCTCAGTGGGTTAAGCCTCTGCCTTCAGCTTAGGTCATGATCGCAGGGTCCTGGGATCAAGCCCTGCATCGGGCTCTCTGCTCAGTGGGGAGCCTGCTTCCCCCCTGCTCTACCTGCCTGCTTGTGATCTCTCTCTCTCTGTATGTGTCAAATAAATAAATAAATAAATAAATGTCCTTTCCTTTTTTTTTTTTTAAAGATTTTATTTATTTATTTGATAGAGATACAGCGAGAGAGGGAGCACAAGCAGGAGGAGTAGGAGAGGGAGAATCAAGCTTCCTACTGATCAGGGAACTCGATGCAGGGCTCAGTCCCAGGACCCTGAGATCATGACCTCTGCCAAAGGCAGATGCTTAACGACAGAGCCACCCAAGGGCCACTTAAAAGTCCCTTTCTCCAGGAAGCTATTCTCATCTCCTTAGACTAGGTTAAAAACTTCTGTCCTGAACTTCTATAGGGGTGCAGATTACATGGGATATACTTATACTAATACATTATTATCTATCTGAAATTAAAATTTAACTGAACATCTATATTTCATCTGACAACTCTATATTTCGTCTTGTCTTTTCTAAGCACTTAGCACAACCCGCTGTGACTGCTTATTTAAGAAAGAAAGTTCTGGGAGGGCAGAGACAATTTTACAGGTTTACTTTGCATCTTCAGGGCCAGATATGGTCTGGTCATACAACATAGGTTTGATAAAGATTTGTTGAATGAAAGAAATCATTGTAAATAAATAATGAAGTAGAAAATGAACATTTTTTTTAGATGTTTATAAAGACTCAGATACAACAAGGTACACATCTTAAGGGGGGATGTCTTAAGATAAAAACAGGGGATTACACAGAAGAGGATTAGTTGAGTCTGGATTTGATTAATGCAAGAAAAGAAGGCATCATATTAGATTAGACCTAAATCCCTAGCTTTACTGGCTTCTCACTGTGGAAAAATATAAATCCCCCAACTGAAATTAATTATGGTTTGTTGACATATTCTGGAATTTTGCTGAAATTAAGTACCTAATGAACTGTGTATAGTTCTCACTTCATAGTGGGGTCTCAGTCTTTTTCAACTCTTTCTGGTCATGTGGTAATATGAGCCCCTCCTGACATTGTAAAAGATGAAAACAGGTGGCTCAATCAGATACCTGAATGATCCTTGTAGCGGAGATTCAGAGCTAAGTCAGAAGACCGGGGGAGACCTCCAGTTAGCCTCTTTAATTCAGTGTGGGGTGCTACCCATTTCACTTGTAGGAAGAGAGCGCCAGGTTGTTTCTCAGCTTTCTGGGAGGACATTGGAGCTAGCATGAATTGCTACTGATTCTTAGAAACTTTTTTTTTTTAAGTATATTTATACCATGTAATTCCAGGCACTCAGACTTTGTTTATGCTATTCAATCTCCCTAAACAAAGCCTATCTTCCATTTGTGGTTAAATTCAGCTCTCTGACTGCCTCAAGCCTGCATCCCCCAGCTGAACATGTACTGTCCTCACTAGACCCACTTTATTTTATTTTTAACGATTTATTTATTTATTTGAGAAAGAGAGAGAGCAGGTTTGGGCGTTTGCGGCGGGGAGCAGGAGAGGGAGAGAGAGAATCCAAGTAGATGAACTGCTGGTGTGGAGCCTGACACAGGGATGGATCTCATGACCCTGAGGACATGATGTGAGCCAAAACCAAGAGTCAGATGCCTAACTGACTGAGCCACCCAGGTGCCCCTAGACCCACTTTAAATACACATCCCTTAGTCCTGCCCATAATCATTTCCTTAATGCATTCACATTCCCATGGCTTCCTGCCTTCTCCTCTCCTCTAACCTCCATTCTCATTCCCAGTGAGTGATCTTGCTTCCTGCTTCTCTGTAAAAGGAAAAACCATCAGAAGAAATTGGCACAAAAAAGGAGGACTCATAATGTTCTTTTGGGGCCTAACTCTTGAACCTCTTCATTCATTTCCCTTCCAACCCAACTCTTACCAGATTCCTGGCCATTTTGGTCATAATCTGCTAAGCCAAAGTTATGCTGATACAGGAATACAGAGAAAAGTACTGAAGAACTAATAAGGAAAATAATAATGTATTTGTTGTATTTGTAGTTTATTTCAAATAGCTGATGTGGTCTCCACGTTGCTATGACATTTTTCTGTTTCCAGGCTCCAAGATAGTGCTTCCATTTAGAAGTATGGCAGAATTAACACTCTCATCCCCCTCAGTCCTGAACAGCCTCAACACTCTAGCTGAAAAGGGCCCAGAAGGTCAACCCAAATGCCACTCTAACACTGACAGATAGCTTCCTTTCTACCGTAAGACATTGAGTGTTCATTTCAGCAGTGGCATTCAGACCTTGTTTTTGCTGTTATTACAGTTTATTTCCCACAGTAAGAAATATATTTTGCTTCAAGACATACATAGTACACACATGTATACACAATCAAATATATGATTGAAACAAGAGAGTCACCAGACAATACTTATCTTTACCATATTTAAAGCACTCTTGTATTTTCTAGTCTATTTTTCAAGTGCCAATTGTGATGTAATAGATAGATATCATTACTTACTACACAGTTTAAGCTCATGGTTTGGAAAATGCTTCATTAAAGCCTAATTAGAGATAGTAATAGACAAAATCTTTACAATTCCATGAACTAGATGATAATTAGTCTAAAACCCATTCGAGTATAACAACCCACCCCAAAAGGAGTGGCCATATGATTAGTTGTTTAGCTAAGAATAAGTGACTCAGGGGCGCCTGGGTGGCTCAGTGGGTTAAGCATCTGCCTTTGGCTCTTGGGGTCCTGGGATTGAGTCCCACATCGGGCTCTCTGCTCAGCAGGGAACCTGCTTCCCCCTCTCTCTGCCTGCCTCTTTGCCTACTCGTGATCTCTCTCTGTCAAATAAACAAACAAAATCTTAAAAAAAAACCCAAACCTATAAAGAATAAATGACTCATATGATTATTTGTCTATGTGGTAAAAAGCAAAGCTGAGGGCGCCTGGGTGGCTCAGTGGGTAAAGCCACTGCCTTCGGCTCAGGTCATGATCTCCGGGTCCTGGGATCGAGTCCCGCATCGGGCTCTCTGCTGAGCAGGGAGCCTGCTTCCCTTCCTCTCTCTCTGCCTGCCTCTCTGCCTACTTGTGATCTCTCTCTGTCAAATAAATAAATAAAATCTTTAAAAAAAAAAAAAAAGCAAAGCTGATGTCAGGACAAGTAAGGTAAAATCAATTAGGAAAAGGGAAACAGCTCCTCCCTGGTTTTTTGTTTTTATTTTTGTTTTTGCTTTTTTGTTCTCTGCCAGTATAAACACCACTATTAAAAGTAACCTCTGCATGACAGAGGGCTGAAAATAAAGCCCTGGATTAGGGTAAGGGACAAGATGGATAAAATGACTTCAGAATTACTTTCTAATCCTCAAAATTTATTGCTTCAACAAGTATTTACTAATTGCCTAGTATATATATGCCAGTCACTTTACCAGGAGATAGGGACCTAGCAGTGAACAAGGCAAACAATATTTATCCTGTTGAGAAGCCAGCGAACAAATAGAAAGTCATGAAGGACAAGTCTTGAAGGAAGTAACAGTGGTCAGTGATAGAGAATAATAGGGACAACCTACTATTTGTCTTATCTATTGTCAATGTTAAATCATGCTACCACTACTATGACTATAGAGGTAGTAGCAATATAGTAATTATCATTACCATAACAGGATGGGCAGGGAAGGCCCATCTGGGAAGGTGACATTTAATCTGAAACCTAAAGAGTGGGAAGGAGCCAGTTATGGACTGAACCAGGAAAATAGCCTTTCCAGGCAATGGAGCCGCAAGTACAAGGTCCTAATTGAAGAAAGAGTTTGTTGGGGGCATTGGAAGGGAGAGAGGAATATACTACTGGAGAAGAGTAGGGCTGAGGGTGGGATGGGAGTACAGGAGGTGAGTTTGGAGAGGTAAGCCCATCAGGGCCCTGGAGGCTAGAGTTTGGGGTTTAGATTCCATTCTTTGTCAAATGGGAAGCCATCAAAGGGTTTTAAACAAGGAAGTGACAGGACCTGATTTGAAAGGAACACTGGAGATTGTGTGGAGAAAGTTGGACGTGGGGAACAGCAGAAATAGGGAAATTGGTTTAAGAGTCCAGGCAAGAGATGATGGTGGCTTGGGTTATGGTGGTGGCAAACTCTAAAAGCCTGTTTTGTTTGCAGTTAATAGACATTAGGAAGGTAGTTCTGAACATTGACTTGAAAGTGTTGCCTATTTTGTCTCCAAAGATACAGCAAACATTTTTCCATCTTTGGAATAATTTAAATCCAAGAGCTCAAAACGTGTGTTTGTGTGTGTGTGTGTGTGTGTGTGTGTGTGTTTAATGAATTGGTGTTGGCTCTTTTTAATATCTGTAAGCTTTGTAATCACAATGTGTAGGAGTTGGGTGGAGGGCGGAAGGACTAGAATAAGTTGAAACTAGTGGAAAGGAGAAGCTGGTGCCAAGAATCACCGTGCAGAATGAGACGGAGGTATATACCGTAACTCCTTGGGGACTCCATTACCCCTGGAAAGTGTTGGAGATGCTGTATAGACAAGACCCACCTTGGTCAACTAGGGGGATAGAAAGTTGTATAATTTATAAGTTCACTTGGTCTAAGTATAAGATACCAGAGTAAGAGAGTACTATTTGCATGAAGGTCTCAAAGCCTCAAAGCCTTCTGGAGGAAATGATACAAGAATTTGGGATTGCTGGCCAGTTCCCAAAATATCCTCATTCTATTTCCTAAACCAAATAAGAAGAAAGAGACCTTTTCTAACCATTTTTGGGGGAAAGGGTTGGGACTTCTTTGGAAGACAGGAAATTCTTCTTAAAATTCATCAGGAAACCAAGAGACATAGCTGTCTGCCTATGAATTGCTTATTATGACACAGATTAATGCTTTTCTGGCCTAGTGTCTGAGAAAACTTGTTTTAAGTCCTTCACAAGAAGAAATGTGAGGGTGAAACTAACTGCATTACCCTGAGGGCTAGTTTACTGCTGAAAGATCTGCATTAATCACCAGAAGGGGGGGCACCTGCCTGGCTCAGTGGGTTAAGCTGCTGCCTTCGGCTCAGGTCATGATCTCGGGGTCCTGGGATCAAGTCCCATATCGGGCATTCTGCTCAGCAGGGGGCCTGCTTCCCTTCCTCCCTCTCTGCCTGCCTCTCTGCCTACTTGTAATCTCTCTCTCTCTGTCTGTCAAATAAATAAATAAATAAATCTTTAAAAAAAAAAATAAAAGGTCAATTACTCTAAAATTGTAGAAAAATAAATATGCTTAAAAAAAAAATGACCAGAAGGAAGGGGGTAGAAATCCCCACCTTTCCCTCATTGGTTTTGAGCAGAGCCTCAGCAGGAGTGGGGAAAGACTGGCACAGAGTCCTGGCGGCAGCCTTGGCACAAGGCTGATCCTGGAGCAACAAGGAAAAACCTCCCAGGGACCGAGAGACTGCTTGAGAGCCAAGAAAATGAAAGGAAGTCGGGCGTCCTTGTAAGAACACCAGAGTAGGAACTTAGAACCAAATACCACTCACCTTGTCATCAACATACTCAAAATCCCCCAAATATGGCCTGGAAAAACAAAGGTTACTTTTGGCAGGGTGGATTAAGAACTGCTATAAGCTGCAGAATCTTCTTTGGAGATTTGCAAGAATTAGTTAAACTGTTGTTTATTTGGTCTAGGAATAGTTTATATCCAGATCTGCTTGGAGGTAAGGAAATAGATCAGGCAAAGTCCCAGCCCATGCCTGCTGTTTAACAAGAGGAACAATCACAGACGGACATGCAGAGTGGTTTTGTGTTCTTTCCTCCTGCGTGTGTGGTTGACCAAATGTGGACAACTCTAAAAATAAGCTTTCCCTAATCTAGATTCCAGATCAGATAGAGGCTAAAAGAGGTTTGAGCAATGTTTCATTTCTTAGAGTTCTTGGTCTGTAGACACACATATGAATAGAGGCTAGTTCCTAAAAGGCCTAGTCTGGGCTAGGTGTGAGGGTCCTGCCCTCAAAGTGTGAGGGTGCCTGGCCACCGACTGGTGATCGCTGCGTGTCCATGTCTGTTCTAGTGTTTTGGCCACACTTGTGAACCACAGAAAGGCAAGGAATTCCTAAACCGGAATGAAGTTATCAACATGCGATGTAACACAGAACATGTTTGGCTTTCTGAAAGGTCTCAGAAATGAATCACACATGTTGCTTTCTACTGGGGAATAGTCTAGAACTAGTTCAGCATGTCCAGCAGGTTGATCTGGTTTCCAAAAGCTGTAATACTGTGTATGGAAAAGCATTTCTCTGTGGAAAATAATGAACAGTGCTTTCATCTGTCAGAAGTAGTTCTTTGTTTAATTATTCTTTCGTCACCTTTGTAAACTCAGCTCTAGTTTACCACAGCATTCTGGAGGAGTGGCATATGGGAGCAAATGAAAATGAACCAAAGAAAAAGTGTCATAAAAGCCACTTTAAGGAAACATGATTAAAAAGTTTAAGAAAATAAATTTTGCAGCCCACGTATACCTTGAATAGAACTTTTTGTTCAAATATAGAAAATGACATTTATTTATTTAATTTAAAAGATTTTGTTTATTTGAGAGAGAGACTGCGTGAGAGAGGGGTAGGAGCAGAGGAAGAGGGAGCTAGACACATGACCCCAAAATCATGACGCAAGTGAAATCAACCGACTGAACCACCCAGGCACCCCTGACAAGCACGTATTTAAATCTTGCAAAAGATATAGACTGCTGATGGGAAGGAGAGATAGAAGCATATTAAACTATGAATTTAATTCTTGCAAAACACCTAGACTTTATGGACAGGAAACAGAGATAGAAGCATATTAAACTATGAATTTAATTCTTGCAAAACACCTAGACTTTATGGACAGGAAACAGAGATAGAAGTGTGGGTAGGGGTGCATGAAAGGAATCACTTAAGGCTATAATGAAAGGCCATAAGGAGAGAAAGCATTGACCATGTGCTTTCCTGAGTTTGGTCTTTTGTTGTCAGGACCAGATATAGCAGATCCTGTAAAGAGAGGAAGGAAAACAAAAACAGAACCAAAAGCAAAATGAAAACAGTGGATTAAAGGAAATTAGTTCTAGGCCAGAATTGTAAAAGATGTGGGATTGGTGTTTTTGAAAGCCAGTGCTATCTAAAAGGGTAAAAAATCAAATTCTTTTCTCCTTAAAATTAGATTTTAAGAAATGTTCATTAGAATTGAAACAACAGACTTTTCAACTACTGATTAAAAAGAAAAGAAAAGAAAGGAAAGAAACACTACCTTTGAAGAGCACCTGTCTGGCTGAGTGCAAGGACTGTGTCTCTTGATCTCAGGGTTTTGGGTTTGAGCCCCACCTTGTGTGTAGAGATTACTTAAAAAATAAAATCTTTAAAAAAATAAAAATAAAAAAATACTACATTTGAGCAGTGAGAGAAAAGTCAAAAATGATTCATTACCCTTCTGAAATCCCTGCTCGTCCTTTTTCTAACAGCCAAATATTTTATATCCCGTATTACAGAGGAAAGAAGGTTTCCCTTTCTCCCTCCACTTTCCTCAACTCACTTGCAGAATAAAGAAGTAACCAATTTATTTTTTTTAAGATCTTATTTATTTGAGAGAGAGAGAACACTATGGGTGGGGAGAGGGGGGCGAGGGAGAAGAAGACAAGAAGACTTCCTGCTGAGCAGAGAGCCCAATGCACGGCTTCATCTCCAGACTCTGGGATTGTGACCTGAGCAGAAGGCAGATGCTTAACTTGAGCCACTCAGGCGTGCCAGGAAATAACCAATTTAAGTGAATGTTCATTTTATATCTATTTTGGGACCTACAGTGTTCTGAGTACTGGAAAATCAGCTGTGAATAAAATAGACAGTAATAGTGCCCCCTATTTATGTTTCTGTTTATGTTCTAGTGAGGGAGGACAGGCAGTAAACCTATTAAGAAGAAATGAATAAGAACTCAGGCGCTGATAAATGTTATGAAGAAGGTGCACTAGGATAATAAGCCACAGGGGACTGGGGAGGTGGAGTACTACTTTGGCTGCAGTGGTTGGGGAAGACCTCTCAGAAGAAGTGACACGTGAGTCACTTATTACCACCTAAATGATAAAAAGAAGAAGACACAGAGGAGTTCTTCAAGCAGAAGGAGCAACAGGTGGAAGGCCTGAGCCAAGAAAAAGCCTGTGTGTTCATGCAATGCAAAAAGGATCAATGGGAATGAGTGGAAGGATAGATACCAGAATAGATATAGCAAGACTGGGGGTGGGGAGGGGAGGCTATCTCATGGATCCAATGATAAATTTATTGGTTGTTCTGCTTGCAAAGGGAAGTCTATAGAGGGTTTTAAAGAGGGATATTGTATTGTGAATGACCCTGATCAACACAGGTTTGAACTGTGTGGGTCCACTTATACGTGGAACTTTTACAGTAACATCTATAAATATATTTTCTTTCTTATATTTTTTGACTAGCACTTTCTTTTCTCTCACTTACTTATTGTAAAAATATAGTATATAATGTACATGATGTACAAAATATGTGTTAGTTGTGTATATTATCAGAAAGACTTAGGGTCAACAATAGGCTATTAGCAGTTAAGTTTTGGAGGAGTCAAAAATTATGTGTAGATTTTTGACTGTACAAGGGATGAGTGCCTCTAACGCCCATATCATTCAAGGGTCAACTGTATTTGATTTATACTTTATAGAGATTACTCTAGCTGCTATGTGGATGGGGGGACAGTGGGGGGATCAAGAGTGGAGGAGAGAGACCAGTGAGAGGTGATGATGCCATTGACTTAGACAAAAAGAGTGGAGGGGCGCCTGGGTGGCTCAGTGGGTTAAGCCTCTGCCTTTGGCTCAGGTCATGATCTCAGGGTCCTGGGATTGAGCCCCGCATCGGGCTCTCGGCTCAACAGGGAGCCTGCTTCCCTTCATCTCTCTGCCTGCCTCTCTGCCTACTTGTGATCTCTGTCTGTCAAATAAATAAATAAAATCTTTAAAGCAAAACAAAAAAAAAAGAGTAGAGATGGAGAGAAGTGATTGGATTCAGAATATATTTTGGAAGTTGGAGCCAGTAGGACCTATTGAAGAATTTGTAGTAGATACTTACTGAGGGACTGAGTTTGTCGTGTAAGGAAAAGAGAAGAGCTGAGTAGGGTTTCTAGGTATGTGTCGTGAACAACTTAGTATATATTTGTATTATTTATTAGGATGAGGAAAGCTGGAGAAAGCAGACTTTGGTGGAGTAGAAATCAATAACTTTGTTTTGACCATCATAAATTTGAGATGCTTATTAGACATCTTAGGCATACTTTGAATAAGGATTTGGATATCCACATCTGGACTCAGGTAAGAGTTTTGGGTCTAGAGATATAAACTTGAAAGTTATCAGTGTACAAAGGTCTTTGAAGGAATAAGACTAGATGAAATTACCTAGGAACCCAGTATGTGGAGAGAGCTGAGGTCAGAGCTCTGGATATTCCAACATTTGGAAGTCTAGTACAGGTGATCTCTCTTCATATTCAAGGCAAGTCTTTTATGTGTTCTCTGAATTTATCCAACTCACCCCTTTTGTAACAGATTAAAAATGCCTGTAAGTTCTTTGACACTCTTACCACCAAGAAGTGCAGTCTAATTCCCCTTCCCTGAATCTGGGCTGAGTATCTCAGGATATTGACTTCTTGACCAATAGAATTAATCAGAAGTGATTTTGAAACTTAGAAGAGTGATCATGAGGCACCTAGGTGGCTCAGGCAGTGAAGTGTCCAACTCTTGGTTTCAGCTCAGGTCATGATCTCAAGGCCATGAGATCAAGCCCCACACCAGGCTCCACATTCAGTAGAGAGTCTACTTGAGATTCTCTTTCTCTCCATCTCCTTTTGCCCCCCACCCAGCTCTCTCAAATAAATAAATGCATCAAAAAAGAAAAAAAAAACTACGTCATAAGAAGTCATGAAGCTTCTATCCAGGATAATTGGAATATTCTTTTTGAAAACCTGAGCCATCATATAAGAAGGCCAATCATCCTGAGACTGCTCTGGGAAGTGCCACCTGTAGGTGCCTTGTGGTTGACATTCTCAGCCTTCTAGGCACTCTTCCAGGGCATTGGACATGTGAATGAAGCCACTTGGACTTTTAAATCTAACCTGTCCACCAACAGATCTGGCAAATAACCTCATATGACATTATGCAAGGCAAAAAAAAACTACCCAGCTGAGCTCTGCCTGAATCCCTGACCCACAAATCATGAGATACAAAATAATTGGGACAATTTGTTTTGTAGCAGTAGAAAACTGTAATACCTTCCCTCTTTATCTTGGACCTTATTTTATAATCCTTCTGGATCTCACTTCTCGACACACACATCATTTTGTTAACTTTTTCTTCCTTATTGGTTCCTTCTCCTCCACATGGAAGATGCTTAGTCTTTCCTATCTTGATAAAAATGTTCTTTAACTTCTAGCTCCCGTTTTTCAACCTACTGCAAAATTTGGCGTTTGCCTTCACTACACCCCAGCAAGTGATCTCACTGAATTCTCTAATGTCAACTTCTCATCGACAAAGCCATTGTATATTTTTCTATATATAACTATGTATTGAACTATATTTAAACACTCTTATCATGAATTTTTAAGAATGAGGAGAGTTGATGTGGCTGGCTGAGAAATAAGATGGGAATCAGAACAAGTCTGCAGAGCCAAGGACCTCAGGTCTTCAAAGCCTTGTTTCTTCAGCTGGAATATGAGAAGCAACTCAAAACCAGGAGGTATCCTAAAGACAAGGTGGATGCAGTGTGAGTGAACCAGGCGGAACCTGGTTCTGTGGAACCAAGCAGACCATTCTAGAATCCTGGTCCAGCGTTTGAGCAACCAGCAGGATCAAACTCCTAAGAGGAGAGCAGTAGATTGCTGGAAAACAAAAAAGAAGGTAGGCTTAGAACAGTGTGGAGAACAGGCAGGAGAAAGCCTTTAAGCAGACACTTAGACTTTATTGTGTCTGTGGATAAAGTGGAGAAGTGTTATTAAAGATGCTGATTCCCCTGTCTTACCCCAGAGATTCTGGAATTGGATCAAAAATTTCCCTTTCAAATAAACAGCCCACGTCATTCTGATATAAGTGGGCTTCCGGCCAGACTTTGAGAAACACTACCTAAAGCAAGAGGAAGGTCTTGGCGAGGGTGTTCCAGGATGAGGCCATGTTGTTATTTCTTTTTTACCTAATTATTTAACTCCTTAATTTTCTCATGATTGCACAATCAATGCCAGGCTCAGCTGAGACAGCTGAGCTGGTTTCTTTCTCTCTTTCCATGTAGTTTCAGGGCCTCTTCCTTTCGACATGGCCTCTCTGTGTGGCTTCTTTCCATGGGGTCTCTGCAGCAAGGTAGCCAGACTTCTTACATGTTGTTTCAAGACTCCCAATAGCCAAAATGGATGCTTCTGTGTCTCCTTAAAGTTGAGGCCTAGAACTGGCACAGTGTCACTTTTGCTACGTGATATTGGTTGAAACAAGTCACGGGTTTAATCCAGTTTAAGGGCAAGGGACTACACATGTGTGCAAACACTGGGAGATGTGGCTCACTAGGGGCCATAATGTAACAGATTAACAAGGAAAAAGGAAGAAAAAATAAGATAAAGCTGTGGATGTTTGGAAGAGAGATGTGTAAGGTTAGGCTATAATATGCATATCACAAGACGTGCTTACTTTCTAAGGTGACGAGAAGACAAGTTGGGACTTAATTAGTTAACAAAGAATTCCAAGCAGCATGGATATACAATAAAGTATCTTTATTAATATAATAAATCACAATAATAATAATTATTATTATTGAAGTAGTCTAAAACAGAAATAATACACATGGGAATGAGATACCAAATAAGAGGAGGTAGATTTGACTTCTAAGTAGATATGGAAAGTAAGAAAGAGAGAGAATTATCATTAATTTTATTAGTTATAGAATGGCATTAGAATTACGTAGAAATCTTTTCTTATTTATTTAGAGATGTATACTGAAGCATTAGGAATTAGCCATCATATCTATAGTTTACTTGAAATGCTTTAGCAAAAATGTAGAACAAATAATTATAGTAAAATACTAATAGTATTTACTAAATTCACTAATAGTGATTGATGATACTGTCTTCTATCCTATTCCGATGTTTGAAGTGCTTACTCATAAAAAGTGAAACAAATAAAGCCAAAATTTATTAATCGTCATCTACATTCTAGGTTATGTTTTATGGGCTTCTGAACATTAGTAAATAGAACAGACTCAACTCACTGCCCTCAGGGAGCTTATACTGTAGCAGAGGGAGATAGACAATACATAAACAAAATAAACAAGAACAGTATGTATGTATGAGGTGCTAAGTGCTATGGACAAACAGAGCAGAGTTCGGAAAACTGGAAGTGCAAAGAACATAGTGGTCAAGGTCAGCCTCATTGAGAAGCAGACAGTTGAACAAAGACTTGAAGGGTATGAGGGAATTTTTCACTTTTATATCTGCAAAGAGCACTTGAGTCAGAGGAAACGCAAGTGCTCAGGCATGGATTTCTCTGGTGTGTTCACATTCTGTGAAAGGCAAGGGAGCCAGTGTGACTGAAGCAGAATGAGCCAGCATGGAAGCAGTGAAGATACTCATGGGATCTGGTGGGCCACGGGGAGGAGTTTGGGTTTTACTGTGAATGAAATGGGAAGCCACCAGATTTGATTATAGGAATGACATGATCTGAGTGATGTTTTGGTTTTTTAATAATAATTTTTTAAAAAAACAAGCTTTTATGATTCCCTTTTAAGAAAGATTTTAATTTATTTATTTGAGAGAGCGAGCTCATGAGAGGGGGGGAAGGGCAGAGGGAGAAGCAGACTCCCTGCTGAGGAGGGAGCCCGATGTGGGGCTGGATCCCAGGACCCTGGGATCATGACCTGAGTGGAAGGCAGAAGATTAATGGACTGAGCCACCTACTCGTCCCTGAATGATGTTTTTAAAGGGTCACTATGGCTGCCGCCTTGGGAAGGGGCATCAGGGAGGGCAAGGATAGAAGCAAGAAGAAGAGTTAAGACAACTAGAGTAATCTGAGTGACTGACAGTGGCCTTTTGAGCCAATATTGTAAAGCTCAATATGAAAACTGAAACTGAATGTTCAAAGAGAAAAAACAGAGGAAAAACTTCACTGCCTCGGCATAGGCAGTTTTCTTTTATAGAACATAAAAATAGTTATCAAAATTTAAAATTTCAACTCATCAAAATATTCACTGAGAAAATAAAAAGGCAGACTACAAACAGGAAGAAAATATTCATAGTATGTATACCTGATGAAGGATTCATAGAGTTCTGCAAGTCAACAATAATAAGTCAAACAAAACTACAATTATAGGGGCGCCTGGGTGGCTCAGTGGGTTAAAGCCTCTGCCTTCAGCTCAGGTCGTGATCCCAGGGTCCTGGGATCGAGCCCCGCATCGGGCTCTCTGCTCAGCAGGGAGCCTGCTTCCCCCTCTCTCTGCCTGCCTCTCTGCCTACTTGTGATCTGTCAAATAAATAAATAAAATCTTTAAAAAAAAAAAACAAAAAACTACAATTATAGGCAAAAAACTTAAACCGTTATTTCACAAAGAAGATATTCAAATGGCCAATAAATTTATGAAAATGTGCTTGCTCAACATCATTTGTCATCAGAAAAATTAAAATTGAAACCACAAGGAGATACCACTATACTCCCATGAGAATGACTCATATTGAAAAGACTGACTCCACCATTCCCTTTTAAAGTTGTCCAGCCCTTCAGTTCAGGAGTTCACAGCGGGATCTAGGGGACTAAGTAAAGCAGAGGGAGGCCTGGCCTTGTTCCATTCATATGTATTGGCAAGAATGCAGAGCAATCCGAACTACCCCCACAATGGTGGTGGTTTAACAGCTCTGGAAAATTGGCAGTTTTCTATAAAGTTATACACCTACCTTATTACCCAGCAATTCCATTCCAGTTACATACTCCAAGAGGAATGAATATTTCAGCAAAAAAGGCCAATGTTATTAGTGACTTTTTAATCATAGGGTTATTCACAGTAGTCCATATGAGGAAACAACCTGCTTCCCCATCAACAGAATGAACAAATAACTGTGATATATTCATATAGTGGACCACTACTTGTCAGTAAGAAAGAACAGACTCCTTATATATGAATCAATTGAAAAACCATGAGAGTGAAAGAAGCCTATGACAGTAACATACTATATTATTCCCTTTATATGAAATTTGAGAATAGACAAATCTAATCTTTGATTGATGACAGAAAGTAGAAAATTGGTTGCCTTTGGGTTGGGGTGAGTGGGAAGGGAACTTACTGGAGTGATATATCTTGATCGAAGTGTTAGTGACACTGGCACATTCACTTGTCAAAATCAGGTTTGTGTATTTTTCTGTTTATAAATTAGACTTTGATAAGATACCATAAGCATAAAGACAGATGATTCCATAATACCCTTTTAAGCTTGTTCAGCATGTCAGTCACATGGTTTGCTTGAACCTGTTCGACCAGGCACAGAGGCCTTACGGGAGTTGGGGGACAGCCCTGCTCTGTGTAGGGAAGAAAACCAAGAGGGTGTAATATCTCTGAAGCCAAGTGAAGAGAACCTTTCAAGGAAGAGGGAGTGAGCAGCTCCGAAATGCTGCTACGTGAGGTTGTGAAGGACCAAGGACTGGCTATTGGATTTGACAGTGGAAAGGTCAGTAACTGGTTACCTGGAAAAAATGGTGTCAGAGGGGTAGTGGAGGTGAAAAACCTTCCTAGAGTAGGTTTAAAAGAGAGTGGGAGGAGAGGAATTAGATATGGTGAACACAGACAAGCATTCTCAATTGTCTGGCTGTGTTCTCAGTGCCTAGCAGAATTCCCGGCATATATTTAAAAGATATTCACAAATACTTTATATTGAATGGTGTGTTTACCCCCGAATAACCCTGAATCTGTTCTAATTAATTAAAAATCTCCCTCTCACACATGTGATTTAGTCATTGATACTAAGAAGTTCCTCAGGGCACACCTCCTTGAGTGAGCATTTTTAACGTTTACTAAAACATTTGTGTAGTCACGACTTCCAGAGCTATTGACACCATTATCCTAGCCATTATTGTTGGACCCCAGTATTTGTCTTAATAGACCCTTGCTAAGAAGATTAAGGATTTGGTGAGATAGTTAATAGCTTCAGGAAGAGGATTCCGTAGATAAGATTACATAGGTCAATCTTGTGGTATCCTACAGAAAACAAAACAAAAAAAGCTTGATATTTGTCTCCCCTGCTCTCAAGCTTTAGGTTTTCTGATAAGTAGGAAAGATGTGCCTTTCTCCAAGGCAGACACAGAGTAAGTCTTCCTTTCACCCTTGACCAAGGCATCACAAAATGGTTAAGGACGAGGTCTGCAAAAATTTCAACAAGAAGTCAAGTCCCATAAGTGAGGATTGAGGAAGAGAATAAAACCAGTAGGACATAAATGACAGTCCTTGTCACAAATGAAGAGAGGAAGCTTTATCAGGAAAGAGGCTATGTCTATTTCATTCTCCAGTGTATCCTTAGTAACTATCTCAGTGCCTGGTACTCAAAACAAAATATGGTAAGCACTCAAAAAAACAAACCAAAACCATATGAGACAAAATGGTTAAGAGTTTGATCATTTGGGAATGCTAAGGCTGAAACATCTTTTCTAAAGGATTTAAGACATAATCGTTGGGAAGTTGAGATGAACCTTGGTTTATGTGGTTGACGGGCAGAGGTCAGGCCTCAGATAAGGTAGAATCTGTCTTTAGGCCTCAGAGCTCCAGAGTTAGCTCCCAGTGAGTCTTCTGCTCAGACTCTAGCCCTTTTAGTTAAAGATGCTCAGACCTCCCGCTGTGGGACTAGATGGGACTGAAAGAGTTTGTATTAGCCCCCCAATAACTCATGCTCTTTATAGAGACTCAAATCAAGTGTAGAATGATTCTTTTTAGCCCTTTAAGTTTCCTTATTTTTTTTTTTAAGATTTTATTTTATTTATTTGAGAGAGAGAGACAGTGAGAGAGAATGAGCGAGGAGAAGGTCAGAGAGCGAAGCAGACTCCCCATGGAGCTGGGAGCCTGATGTGGGACTCGATCCCGGGACTCCAGGATCACGCCCTGAGCCGGAGGCAGTCGTCCAACCAACTGCGCCACCCAAGCGTCCCTTTAAGTTTCCTTATTGAAATGGTCCTAAAACATGTGCCAATGACCAAATTTTGACAAATTGTTGTATTTCCAACAAACTCTGATAAAAGAGGTATTCAGACCAAAATTTAGGAAACAGGATTTAAAATGCCTACTCCACCCACAGCTCTTGCTTACTGGCACTAGATCATGTGACCTCTTTTTTTTTTAAGGTTTTTTTTTGTTTTGTTTTGTTTTTTGACTGACAGAGATCACAAGTAGGCAGAGAGGCAGGCAGAGAGAGAGAGAGAGGAGGAAGCAGGCTTCCCGCTGAGCAGAGAGCTTGATGCAGGGTTTGATCCCAAGACCCTGGGATCATGACCTGAGCTGAAGGCAGAGGCTTTAACCCACTGAGCCACCCAGGTACCCCGATCATGTGACCTCTTAACTTTGACCTCTGCCATTACTGATTGGACCCAGATTAACACCCGCCCTAAGCTGAGCCCATTAGATTCCCTCTCCCAGGAATATGGAATTGGTATTGGGGAAATCTCTAAGGACAAGGTACAAATTAAATGCACTATCTTTTGGGATAAGAAATGTTCTAAGCATTTTATAGAAGCTGATCAATAATTTTCCACCTAAGATGGAATGCTTTTTTTTTCTTAAAGATTTTATTTATTTATTTGTCAGAGAGAAATCACAAGTAGATGGAGAGGCAGGCAGAGAGAGAGAGGGAAGCAGGCTCCCTGCTGAGCAGAGAGCCCGATGCGGGACTCGATCCCAGGACCCTGAGATCATGACCCGAGCCGAAGGCAGCAGCCTAACCCACTGAGCCACCCAGGCGCCCCTGGAATGCTTTTTTTAACATCATAAATTGACAAAGATCTAGGATACTTATAGGCTATGCTTCAATTTCTTTTTCTTTTTAGATTTTATTTATTTATTTATTTGAGAGAGAAAGAGAAAGAAAGGAACAGAGGGAGAGGAACAAGCAGACTCCACACTGAGCATGGAGCCTGATGTGAGGCTTGATCTCAGGACCCTGAATTTATGACCTGAGCCGAAAACAAGAATTGGATGCTTAACTGACTGGGCCACCCAGGTGCCCTGCTTTAATTCTTTAGATAATTGTCACAATTGTGAAATGTAGTAAATGCCATTATTTGTGGTTTAGTTGAGCTATAGAAAGAAAAAGGAAAAAATGACCTTCCTATAGGATAAATCAGGACATTCCAAAGAGGAAGACTCTTTAAAAGACCCATCCTCAAACTCTTGACCATCACTCACAGTTAGAAATATATCTTACATTTTAACGCATACACACACAATTGACACAAATGTTGTACAAAATTGTTTAATTCCTTATTATGTATAATACACCCTGATATTTTCAGTTCTATTTTCTGTTTTAAAATTACTGGTAACAACCCACTAACTGATTTCATAGCTCACTAGTGAGTTGTGTCCTAGAGTTTGAATGACACTGCTCATGGTCTATGTCTTTGTCCATTTGGGCAGCTATAACAAAATACCATAAATTGAGTAGTTTATCAACAATAGAAGTTTGTTTCTCACCATTCTGGAAGCCCAGAATCAAGGTGCTGGCAGATTCAGTCAGTGAAGGCCATAGATGGCCATCTTTTCACTGTAACTTTACATGGCAGAAGAAGCAAGGGGTCTTTATTAGAGGAGCAGTTACCCATTCATGAGGGCTAATCACCTCAGAAAGCCCCCACCTTCTAATACCATCACCTTGGGGATTAAGATTTCAACACATGAATTTGGAGAATGAAACCATTTAGTCCATTGTAGTGTAATAGGCGAGATAAAATAGTTCAGCAGATCTGTTCCAACAAATTTAAGCTTTGTACAAAAAGAGAAGCATCCGTATCATGCTTAGCGAAATAAGTCAAGCGGAGAAAGACAACTATCATATGATCTCCCTGATATAAGGGAGTGGTGATGCAACATGGGGGCTTAAGTGGGTAGGAGAAGAATCCATGAAACAAGATGGGATAGGGAGGGAGACAAACCATAAGTGACTCTTAATCTCACGAAACAAACTGTGGGTTGCTGGGGGGAGGGGGGTTGGGAGAAGGGGGGAAGGTTATGGACATTGGGGAGGGTATGTGCTTTTGGGTAAATTGGAAGGGGAGATGAACCATGAGAGACTATGGACTCTGAAAAACAGTCTGAGGGGTTTGAAGTGGCGGGGGGGTGGGAGGTTGGGGTACCAGGTGGTGGGTATTATAGAGGGCACAGCTTGCATGGAGCACTGGGTGTGGTGAAAAAATAATGAATACTGTTTTTCTGAAAATAAATAAATTGGAAAAAAAAAAAAAAGAGAAACATCCAAAAGACTAAACAAAATGAAAAAAAAAAAAAATTAACCCAGTTTCTTTGAAAAAAATATTGCAGTTCCAAGGAGAAGTACCAAAGCATTAAGTACCTGGAGAAAACATCTACAACAGTGGAAACTAAGAAACCCGCAAATCACAGACAGGTAAGATTAGAGTGTTTATGTGTATTTTGAAAGAGATAAATGTCATATTGAAGGCTCTCAAAGGCTATGGTAACAAGGCTGAGGCACTCTGGTAAATGTTGAAGGATCTAAAAATAGTAGTGAAAACTACCCAGTATTTAGCAAGACTCACGGAATCCATGATGCCAGTACAGCTTAAGTATAGTGGAGGTGAAATGAGAAATTGAATACTCCACCCACCCATAGTGCAGGAGACCAGAGACCCCACTGGACATGTCCTGGGTGAGGAGTGAGGTTTTGGCTTCTGAGACCCACATTTTGTGACTAACAGCAAGGGCTTTGAAGGGAGCTGGTCCCCCCTCCTACTAGCCCTGTGACTTTTATAAACATCTCTAAACATTTGTTTCCTCATGTGAAAAATAGGGATAATAATAGTCACTGCATCGTGACTCATTGTGGTTGTCACAATTAAATGAGATAATGCATCAAAAGGATTAGCAAAGTTCCTAGCATTAAAAAAGCAAAAACAAAAACAAAAACAAACTAGCTGTGTTATTTTTTTAAAGATTTTATTTATTTATTTGACAGAGAGAGATCACAAGTAGGCAGAGAGAGAGGAGGAAGCAGGCTCCCTGCTGAGCAGAGAGACCGATGCGGGACTCGATCCCAGGACCCTGAGATCATGACCTGAGCCGAAGGCAGCGGCTTAACCCACTGAGCCACCCAGGCGCCCTAGCTGTGTTATTTTTGAATCAGTCACAAAACAGGCAATGAGGGATCTGGCGTCCAAATGAAAATGCGGTGAGAAAAGAAGAGCCAAGATAGGAAACCAAGAGGATTCAGTACTCAAGGAGTCGTTGCATAAGAGATAGCAGCTTCCATGAGAATCACAGTTTGAGGGAGCATTTTCTAGAATAGGGGGTTGCTGTTCTGGAAAGACAAAACAACAAATGTCTACAATACTGAAAAAGCAACAAACAGAGTAACTGAATCCATGTTACTGTGAATTTAAAGCATATGATCTTAATTACTGTATTATCCCATTGTAAGATTTTAATTGGGACATTGCAATCAATAACATCCAACACATACAACAAAGAGAATTAACAAATAGATTTGCTGAAATAATTCCATAATTAAATACTGTATGTACTTATGTACCTATGTTTCAAAGTGTTTCCACAGTCTAACAAAACTTGCACTCTCATAGGGCCTTTAAAAAAACAATAAAAAGCTCATGTCCTGTTCTTTCACCTGCCTGTTATTTTCCCTTCTAAATAAAACTGCCCCATATTCACCTTAGAATCCACAGGCATAGAGGCTGAACAAATGTTTACTTGGTAAACTGAAAATGTCTTCCAGAAAACCATATTTCTGGGTATAATACCTCAAAATGCAGCTAGCACTGAAAGATACAAAGAGATAAACAAATAGTATCATAGAATCTAATACTACTTAGCAATAAAAAGGAAAGACTACTCATGCATGTTATGTGAATGAATCATAAAAACATTATTCTAAAAATCATTATGATTCCATTTTGGAAAAGATAAAATTGTAGGGTCAGAATCAGTGGTAGACATGGGATGGAAGAAGACAGCCAGTTACAAAGAGACATGAGGAAACTTTAGGAAGATGGAAATGTTCTATATCTTTTTTAAATTAAGTTTTATATTTTAATTCTAGTATGCTTAACATGCAGTGTTATATTAGTTTCAGGTGTAAAATACAGTGGATTCATCAAATCTGTATATTACACAGTGCTCATCATGGTAAATGTACTCTTTAATCCCCATCACCTATTTCACCCATCTTGACTCTGGTAACCATTGGCTTGTTCTCTATGGTTAAAATCTGTTTCTTGGTTTCTCTCTAGGAATGTTCTATATCTTGACTGTAGTGGTGGTTACATGACTATATACCTTTGTATATGTCAAAATTCATAGAACTGTATGTTAAAGGGGTGAATTTTACCTTATATAAATTTTGCTTCAATAAACCTGACTAAAAATTTTTTTTTAAGAAAAGAAAACAAACAAGCAAACAAGACCCATCTATATCCTGCTTACAAGAGATTCACTTCAAATATAAGGATACACACAGACTGGAAATGAAGAGACAGAAAAAGATATTTCATGTATATGGAAGCCAAAAGAAAGTTGGGATAACTGTACTTACATCAGACAAAAATAGACTTTTTTTAAAAAAAGATTTTATTTATTTATTTATTTATTTGGCAGACAGAGATCACAAGTAGGCAGAGAGGCAGGCAGAGAAATGAAGGGAAGCAGGCTCCCTGTTGAGCAGAGAGCCCGACGTGAGGCTCGATCCCAGAACCCTGGGATTATGACCCGAGCTGAAGGCAGAGGCTTCAACCCACTGAGCCACCCAGGCGCCCCCAAAATAGACTTTAGAACAAAGACTGTAATAAGAGGAAAAGAAGGCATTACATAGTGGTAAAAGAGTCAATCCAACAAGGGAATATAACATTTGTAAATATCTATGCTATAGATAGAAGCTATCTATAGCATATCTATCTACAGTGTAGAAGCCCTGAATTTATAAAGCAAATATTAACAGATCTAAAGGGATAAATAGATAGCAATACAATAATAGTAAGGTACTTTAATACCCCACCATTATCACTAGATAAATCATCCAGACAGAAAATCAATAAGGAAACATTGGCCTTAAATGACACGTCAGGCCAGATGGACTTAATAGATACATACAGAACATTCCATCCAAAAGCAGCCAGAATATACATTCTTCTCAAGTGCACATGGGATGTTCTCCAGCATAGATCACATGCTAGTCCACAAAACAAGTTTTAACAAATTTAACAAGATTGAAATAATACCAACTATCTTTTCTGACCCCAGTGATATGAAACTAGAAGTCAATTACAAAAGTCATTTGGAAAAGTCACAATTTTGTGGAAATCAAACAACATGCTACTGAACAACCAATGGGCCAGTGAAGATGACAAGAGAGAAATGTTAAAAATGCCTTAAGATAAATGAAAATGGAAATACAGCATACCAAAACATATGGGATGCCACAAAAACAGCTCTAAGAGGGAAGCTCATAGCAATAAATGCCTACCTCAAGGAGCAAGAAAAATGTCAAAAAAAAAAAAAAAAACCTAATTTGCTACTCAAGAAACTAGAAAAAGAAGAACAAATAAAGCCCAAAGTTATTAGAAGGAAGGAAATAACAAAGGTAAGAGCAGAAATAAATGAAACACAGACTAAAAAAACAATGGAACAGATGAAACTAGGAGCTGGTTCTTTGACAAGATAAAAAAAATCAAACTTTTAGTTAGATTCACAAGAAAGAAAGAAAGGAAAAGAAAGAAATAAGGAAAGGAAGAAGAGAAAGAAGAGTACTAAAAAAAAAAATGAAATCATTTATGAAAGAGATGTTACAACAGAAACCACAGAAGTACAAATGATCATAAGATGACCAAAAGACCATAATAATGAACAATTATACACAAATTAGAAAACCTAGAAGAAATGCATAAATTCATAAAAAAACACAACCTTCCAACATGGAATCATGAAGACATAGAAAATCAGAACAAGACTGTAAGGAAACTGAATCAATGATCAAAAATCTCTCAACAAATAAAATCCAGGACCAGACAGCTTCACTGGTGAATTCTACCAAATAAGAAAAAGAACTGATATTAATTTTTCTCAAACTCTTCCAAAATAGAGAAGAGGAAGGAACACTTCCAAACTCATTTTATGAAGTCAGCATTACCCTGATACTAAACCTAGGTGAGGGCACCACAAGACAAAAGAGCATTACAGGCCATCAGTGGAAGGCAAATACTATATGATTTCACTCATATGTGGAATATAATAAAACAAATGAACAAAATGGAAAAAAGAGAGAGACAAGCCAAGAAGACTCTTTTTTTATTTTTTTAAAGATTTTATTTATTTATTTATTTGACAGACAAAGATCACAAGTAGGCTGAGAGTCAGGCAGAGAGAGAGAGAGGTGGAATCAGGTTCCCCACTGAGCAGAGAGCCCGATGCAGGGCTCAATCCCAGGACCCTGGGATCATGACCCGAGCTGAAGGCAGAGGCTTTAACCCACTGAGCCACCCAGGCACCCCGAAGACTCTTTTTTAAAAAAATATTTTATTTTATTTGAGACAGAGAAAGCAAGAAGACAGAGCATGAGTGGAGGTAGAGGGGGAAAGGGAGGGGAAGGGGAAAGAGGAAAAGTAAAGACAGAGGGAGAAAAAGAGGAAGGGTAAGAGGGGAGGGAGGAAAAGAGGGAGGAGCAGACTCCCTGCTGTGCAGAGGGCCTGATGTGGGGTTCATTCCCAGGACCCTATGATCATGACCTGAGCCAAAGGCAGACACTTAGCCCATTAAGCCACCCAGGCACCCCTAAACAGACTCTTAATTATAGAGAACAAACTGATGGTTTCTAGGCGGGAGAAGGTTGGGGGATGGGTTAAATAGATGATGGAGATTATAAAATACACTTGTCATGAGCCTCAGGTGATGAGTGGAATTGTTAAATCTCTACACTGTACACCTGAAACTCGTATAACACTATATGTTAACTGACTGGAATTAAGATAAAAACTTCAAAAAAAGAAAATTACCAGCAATCTCCCTGAAGAACATAGATGCAAAATCCCCAACAAAATATTAGTAAACTATATTCAAAAATACATTACAAGAATTATACATCATAGTCAAGTAGGATTTATTCCAGGGATGCAAGTGTGGTTCAACATCAGCAAATCAATCAATATGATGCGCCATTTTAACAAAATGAAGTATTAAAAATCATGATCATCTCAATAGATGTAGAAATGCACGTGACAAAATTCAACATCCATTTATGATTGGGGGAAGAAAACCTCTCAACAAAGTAGATATATTAGGAATGTACCTCAACATAATAAAGACCATGTATGACAAGCCCACAGCTAACATCATACCCAATGGTAAAAAGCTGAAAGCTTTTCCTGTAAGATCAGAAACAATCCAAGAATGCCCACTCTTAACGCTTTTATGCAATACAGTATTGGAAGTCCTAGCCAGAACAATTAGGCAAGAAAAAGAAACAAAATGTATTTCAATTGAAAAGGAAGAAAGTACAAGTGTCACTATTTAAAGATGAGAGGATACTATACATAGAAAACCATAAAGAATCTAAAAAAACTGTTAAAACTAATAAATTCAGTACATTTGTAGGATGCAAAATTAGTACACAGAAACCTGTTGCATTTTTATACATTGATAAGGAATTATCAGAAAGAAATTAAGAAGACAATCTCATTTATAATTGATTCAAAAACATTGAAATACCTATGAATAAATTCAACCAAGGAGGTAAAGGGTACACTGAAAACTATAAGACACTCATGATAGATTTTGGGTGAATTGGAAGGGGAGATGAACCATGAGAGACTATGGACTCTGAAAAACAATCTGAGGGGTTTGAAGTGGCGGGGGGGTGGGAGGTTGGGGTACCAGGTGGTGGGTATTATAGAGGGCACAGCTTGCATGGAGCACTGGGTGTGTTGAAAAAATAATGAATACTGTTTTTCTGAAAATAAATAAATTGGAAAAAAAAAGACACTCATGATAGAAATTGAAGGAAACACAAATAAATGGAAAGATATTCTATGCTCAAGAATTAATATTGTTAAAATTTCCATACTATCTAAATCAATCTATACATTCAACTCAATCCCTATCAATTTTCTAATGGTATTTTTCACATAAATAGAACAATCTTAAAATTTATATGGGACCACAAAAGACCCCAAATAACCAAAGCAATCTTGAGAAAGAAGAACAAAGCATCATGTTCCCTGATTTTAAATTGTATTACAAAGCTATAGTAATCCAAACAGTATTGTATTGGCATAAAGCCAGAAGAGATCAATAGAACAGAATAGAGAACCCAGAAATAAATCGACACATATGTGGTCAATTAACTTTTGAAAAAAGAGCCAAGAACATACAGTGGGGAAAGAACAGTCTCTCGGTAAATGGTGTTGTGAAAACTGGAAAGCTACATGGAAAAGTGTGAACTGGACCACTATCTTGCATCATACATAAAAATAAACTCAAAGTGGATTAAAGGCTTGAATGTAAGACCTGAACAATAGAATTGCTAAAAGAAAATGTAAGCAGTAAGCTCCCTGATGATTTTTTGGATG
The DNA here is from genome assembly GCF_020171115.1 of Neogale vison. Classification (NCBI taxonomy): domain Eukaryota; kingdom Metazoa; phylum Chordata; class Mammalia; order Carnivora; family Mustelidae; genus Neogale; species Neogale vison. The sequence goes on along the minus strand of NC_058092.1, from coordinate 79,743,851 downwards.
TGACATCAAGGCAAAAGCAACAGAAGTGGAAAAAACAAACAAACAAAAACAAGTGAACTGACTATATCAAATCAAAAAGCTTCAGCACAGTAAAGGAAACGATCAATAAAATGAAAAGGCGCCTTATGAAATAAGAGAAAATATTTTCAAATCATATATCTGATAAGGGTTTAATATTCAAAATATATAAAGAACTACAATTCAGTAGCAGAAAAACAATCTGATTTAAAAATTGGAAGAGAATAAAAAAAATGAGCAGATGATCTGAATAGACATTTTTCTAGAAGATATACAGATGGCTAACAGGTACAGGAAAGGATGCACAACATCACCAGTCATCAGTAGAATGCAAATCAAAACCACCTGGTAGAATGGCTAGTATCAAAAAGACAAGAAATAACAAGTGTTGGTGAGAATGAGGAGAAAAGGGAACCCTTGTGCACAGTTGGTAGGAATATAAATTAATTCAGTCCCTATGGAAAAGACAGCAGCGAGTTTCCTCAAAAATTAAAAATAGAACTACCATATAATCTAGGAATCCCACCTCTGGGTTTTTATCAGAAGGAAATGAAAACAGTAACTCAAAAAGATATAGGCACCCCCAAGTTCACTGCAGCATGATTTATAATAGTCAAGATATGAAAACAACTTGAGTGTCCATTGATGGATGAATGGATAAAGAAACTGATGTGTGTGTGTGTGTGTGTAACAGAATACTATTCAGACATTAAAAAGAATAAATTTGGGGCACCTGGGTGACTCAGTGGGTTAAGCCTCTGCCTTCAGCTCAGGTCATGATCTCAGGGTCCTGGGATCAAGTCCCGCATGGGGCTCACCTGCCTCTCTGCCTACTTGTGATCTCTCTCTGTCAAATAAATAAATAAAATCTTTAAAAGAAAAAAAGAATAAACTCTTGCTGTTTGCAACAACATGAATGGACCTTGAGGGCATCGTGCTAGGTGAAGTAAGTCAGACAGAGAAAGACAAATAGTATACAATCTCGCTTATATGTGGAATCTAAAAAATGACAAAACAAAACAAAAAACAAGAGTTCATAGATACAAAAAACAGATTGATGGTTTCCAGAGACAGGGGGTGAGGAGTGGTCAAAATGGGTACAGGGAGTCAAAACTTCCACTGATATAACAAATAGATCATGGCTTACAGCATGCTGACTATAGTTAATCATGTGTCGCATATTTGAAAGTGGCTGAGAGTAAATCTTAAAAGTTCTCATCACAAGGAAAAAAATTCTGTAACTATGTGTGGTGATGGGTGTTGACTAGATATTGTGGTGATTATTTCATAATATATACAATTATCTGATCATTATGTTGTATTGCTGAAAGTAATAAAATGCTATATGTCAGTTCAACCTCAACAAAAAAGTGCAAGAAATAAAGACCTAAAGATCGTAATGTAAGACACTTTTTGATAGTTTATTTCAAATACACATATTAATTTTGATTATCAGAGTATTTCACAGAAGTCTTGAAAGCAATTGTCCTGCTCTTAGCAAAGTCCAATATATCATTTAATTATAACCTCTTAAAAATATGATGACTATTCTATTCTGTTAATTTGCTATTGTTTTCATGAAGAACATGTTGTGTAAGCCTGAAAGGAAAGTGAGAAATGGAGGGGGAGATGAACCATGAGAGACTGTGAACTCTGAGAAACAAACTGAAGGTTTTAGAAGGGAAGGGGGTGGGGGAAATGGGTGAGCCTGGTGGTGGGTATTAAGGAGGGCACCTGGGTGGCTCAGTGGGTTAAGCCGCTGCCTTCGGAGGTCATGATCTCAGGGTCCTGGGATCGAGGCCCGCATCGGGCTCTCTGCTTAGCAGGGAGCCTGCTTCCCTCTCTCTCTCTCTGCCTGCCTCTCCATCTACTTGTGATTTCTCTCTGTCAAATAAATAAATAAAATCTTTAAAAAAAAAAAAAAGGAGGGCACGTATTGCACTGGGTGTGAATGCATAAACAATGAATCTTGGAACATGGAAAAAACAATAAAATAAAAAGAAAGAAAGAAAGAAAGAAAGTGAGAAATCAGACATAAGCCTTAATTTGGAAGAACCACCTGGAACTGAAAAATGAAAGGGGTAAAAGTGAGATTTCTTATATGAAAAGTGTTTGGTTTAACTATTTTTAAATATTCAAGATCTGAATGATAAAAATGTAATCCTACATTTTCAAAGTATACAGAAGTCTCCAGCAATTGGAGAGCTGCTTATCTTCCCGGACCATTTCCTTGGTTGGTTATCTCTGTCACAGTTTATACCAGTTTATACCACTGCAGATTGTTATTATCCTGTCTTTTATGTCTTCCTATTATTCATTCATTCATTCTTCCACCTATTCATTCATCTATTCATTCAACATATCATTTATTTAATAAATAAACATCTCTCCGCAACAGACACTGGCTGTGCAGGGCTGAGTAAGATGCACGATGGCCATGCCCTTTGCCTTAACATTCTAGGGAGGAGAGAGACCCAAAAATGTGAACAAGTAAATACCTTCAGATGATAGTAGATAGGTCTTCTGAAAAAGTAAAACAGGGTAATGGGATATAGAATGACTTCAGGGGTGGGCAGTGGGTGGGAGAACACTTTGGGCAGAGTGGTGAGGGGATCTGAGGGGCCAACATTTGATGAAGCCGCTCTGGGAAGTGAATGATGGGAGGGAGTCTGGCTGGGGGAGAGATCCATGGGAAGATTATTTCTAGCATAGGGAACAGTAAGAGCAAATCCTAGGGCAGAAATGTGTTTGGTATTCAGTGAGGGCTGTCAAGCTGGCCCGTGTGCTCAGAGTACATTAAAGAGGAGGAGAGTGGTAGCAGATGAGGCCAGAAAGCTATGCAGGTCTCAGAGGCTTGGGCAGGAGCTGCAAGTTTATTCTAACAGCAAGGGAAATCATCAGGGTTTTAGGGAGGGCAGTCATGTGATTTTCTTTGTAAAAGTCTCTCTGGCTTCTTTAGCGGTGGATGAGAAGGTAAGCATAATGTTCGGATGGCCACTGCTGCCATCCAGACCAGAGGTGAGGGTGGATTGGACAAAGGTCATAGCAGGTATGGTGGTGAGCAGAGGTGTGCTTAGATTCCAGTTTGCTGGAGGGCTGACAGGACTCTGATGGGTCCAATGGGGTGGCAAAAGGAAGAACTGGGTGACAAGGGATGTTTTTCCCTTGCTGGAGAAGTCTGGGGATATGAAAACATTCTACTTTTGTCTTGTTACATTTGAGAATCACTAAGGGATACAAGTAGAGAAGGCAATTAAATATTCAAGTGTGTAGATCTGGGGAGAGATCAGAGTTAAACACATTATTTTGTGAGTCATTAGCATATAGATTGTATTTAAGCAACAAGATCAGGTATAGTTACCTATGAAGTGAGAAGTGACTTTAATTGCAGAAGAAAAGAGGTTCTACAAGAGAGACCTAGGATGCTTAATATTTAGGGGAAGCTTAAAGGAAGAGGTGACCCAGAAGCAATTCCAGTGATGCAGGAGGACAATTGAGAGCACACAACAATGGAAGCCAACAATGGAATGTGTTCTAAGGAGAAGAAAATGGCCTTCTCCGCCAAATCCTGCAGTGTGGTCAAATTAAACAAGACTAGGGGCACCTGGGTGGCTCAGTGGGTTAATGCCTCTGCCTTCTGCTCAGGTCATGATTCCAGGGTGCTGGGATTGAGCCCCACATCGGGCTCTCTGTTCAGCGGGGAGCCTGCTTCCCTTCCTCTCTCTCTGCCAAATAAATAAATAAAATCTTTTTAAAAAATTAAGACTGAAAATTGACATTGTATTGGACAAGGTAGAGTCACTGGTGACAGATTTGATTTAAAGGTCATTTCAGCAAATTCAATGGATGTCTAATTACAGTGGGTTGAATGGAGGCAGAGAAGTGAGAAAGAAGAGACCAAGTACCAACAATGGCTGGTAAGTTTCCCTGTGAAAGGGATGCTGAAAGTTTGGGCAGAGACTGGCAAAGGTTTAAACTCTAGAGAGAGTTTACTTACAAACAGCACTTAAGGCATGACGCAGTAAAGGGCCAGAGAAAAGCTTGGCAGGCATGAGATCTAGTACCCCGGAGAGCAGAGAGTATACTTCTTCCTTGTGAAGAAAGTACATGTACTCAGAGTTAGATGTGTTGTAGACTAGATGGTGAGAAGATGAAGTAATTCTTGCCTGTTGGCTTCTATTCCTTCAACAAAATATAAAGTGAGATCACCAGTTGAGAGTGAGGGAAGAGGAAGTATTGGAGGTTTGAGGACACGGGAGATGTGACATAAACAACATGGAGAGTCAGGAGCAATGTGTCATATTTGTAGTTTCATCGTAGCACAGTGCCTGGCACATTGTAGGCGCTAAAAAAAAATGTGCGAAGAGTGACTGAAGGTAAGAACCAGAAAAGAAAGAATATTCAATATATTCTAGAATACTAGAGGAAGGAGGCATCCTTGCAAGAGGTAGTTAAGACAAGATACTACTTGACGCTTTATGTACAAAGCCACTTTCCCCACTATGCTGACCTTTTCAAGGGTAAGGGGATTCTGTCTCTTTATCTTTGTATTCTTAGGACATATATCAAACGGTACCCGGACACTGTAAGTGCAAAATGATGCCTTTTTAAAAATAAATGGTGACTATAAACATCAGGAGCTTGTGATCTCAAAGGATTTACAGGGTGAGAATGAGGAGTCGCCAGAAGAATTTAAATATTACACAGATGAAGAGCTGTAGTGGATTGATTATAAAGACAAACAGATGCTTTAGAGACATTTTAAGGAGGTTATAATATGTGACTATACATTCCCACAAACCTTCCTTTGTGATATTGTTTCAAGAATGAAAAATGAGCTAAATGGATTTTTGCTCTCACCAATATGGCAACTCTTATAATTACTTGAGTTTACAGACTCTTTGATCTTTTCTGTACAATAGTAACAGCCTTAGTCTTGTTTGGCTAACACTGAATGTTATTGTGAACTACATTCCCAGAAGCTCCAGAACCATGCATCTTGCTGACTTTCCTCTTCTAGACAGACTCAGAGAGAGGTCTTTTCTATCTGGCTGATGAAGCACCACGTTCACCCACACCTGCTGTGGAAGACCAGCCCCAGGGGAGTTTGGAGCAAGCAAGCAGATCCTGGCTTCTATGTTAGGCTTTTCTTACTTACTCTTACTTAGTTTTGTATAGCATCCTTCCCCATTTCTTGTAACATCACTTTTAGGAGTCAAATATTTGAAAAAAAAAGAAAGAAAAGAAATAGAGGAGGAAATGGGGATATATAAGGGAAGATAACAAAACAGAAACAGAAAGGAAGGAAAAGAGAAATCCAACCACTGTAAAGTCGGTTGATATAATTACAGACACTCAATAAAAGTACAACGGAAAATGCAATAAAAAAGTATAATAAACTTCACAGCCAATTTTAAAACACAGCAAGAAGGGCAAGGAAACAAAAGTTGAGAAAGAAATTTAACTCTGATTTGGTCCTTTTGCCCTGTAATGAAACTATTTTTTAAAAAAGATTTTACTTATTTATTTGACAGACAGAGATCACAAGAAGATAGAGGGACGGGAGAAGCAGGCTCCCTGCGGAACAGAGAGCCAGATGCCGAACTCGATTCCAGGACTCTGAGATCATGACCTGAGCCTAAGGCAGGAACCTAACCACTGAGCCCTACAGGTGCACCTGTAATGAAGCTATTTTTATGATAGGGAGAAATATGGTGCGGCCATAGCTATCTCCTGTTTGTGTATATACATCACAATAAATCAGAAGGGAGAGAGAACACAAACTATTTACTAAGGCTTTTACTAAGCACACTTGGCTTTTCTGATCCAGAAATCGTTCAAAAGAGGCAAGGCGAGGAACCGTTACTCGTCATTGTTTAAGTGGTTGGCGCCCCCTAGTGGCTACTTAGATTCCCTGCCTGCGGATCCTAAATTGCACTTCAGAGACAAAGAACTTTGTGGAAAAAATAACTGATATTTTTTAGGGTGGGGGGAACTACTCGGGTTTTAATGTCCTGATATAGAGGGTATCACCCCCCCCCCCGTGTTCTCTGGCAGCAAAGCTAAAATTTTTAATTGGAAAAAATACAATCAATATTTGTTACATAATTAAAAATAAGCTTTCTTAAGAACAACAAAACAAATAAACAAAAAAAGAAGCTGTCTTTGACAAAATAAAATGGCAGTCAAGGAGACAACAGCAATTATTCCATCAAGGAAAGCTTTCTCCTATCCATTTGCCAATATCTCCATCCAACTCTAGAGAATTTGCACAAGGGAATTTAACTCTGCATATGGGTCAATATAATGCTATTAATTACTCTTTATATATTAATGAATGTACTTGTAAGAGCATTACTCAATTAAAATTCGTTTCCTTATAGTTTATATGTAAAGACTATCCTTTTATTTGTCCGAAGGTAGTTCTTTGCAGACCTTGATACAAGTTTTTGTGTGAATCTGCAGCTTAATCCAGTGTTAAACATGATAGAAAAAAAATCTTCATTTTGATTCTTTATGTTTTCAGTGATCAACAAAGACTGGATGTTTGATACGGCTGTAACAGTCATGAGGTAAACATGTGATAAGTTGCTTGCAAGTACTTTGGGCATTACTTGATAGGCAAAAGCAAGCTATGGTATTGATAAAAGTCTTTCACTGACAAATTATACTGTTGGCACTGAAGAGGATGGACCCAATCAGGGGGCTTAAGAAAGGAGGCCAGTTCCTTTTTTCTTTTCAAGTTTTTAAATTCCAGTTAGTTAACATACAGTATAAATTTAGTTTCAGAGGTAGAATTTATGATTCAGCACTTCCATACAACTCCCAGTGCTCATCACAAGTGCCCTGCTCAATCTTCATCACCCATTTAACTGATCATCCCATCCGTCTCCCCTCTGGTAACCATCCGTTTGTTCTCTATAATTAAGAGCTCTTTCTTTGTTTTCCTCTCTTTTCTTCCTCCTATGTTTATTTCTTTTGTTTCTTAAATTCCATATATGAGTTATATCCTATGGTACTTGTCTTTCTCTGACTGACTTGTTTTGTTTAGCAGAATACTCTCAATCCATCCATGTCATTGCAAATGACAAGACTTCCCTCTTTTCTTATGTCTGAGTAATATTCCATTGTATAGGTAGGTATACTTTATCTTTACCCATTCATCAGGCAACGGGCATTTGGGCTTTTTACATAATTTGGCTATTGTCGATAATGCTGGTATAAACACTGGGACACATGTGTCCCTTTGAATTGGTATTTTTGTATTCTCTGGTAAATGAGACTAATGAATCAAAGGGTAGTTCTATTTTTAACTTTTTGAAGAACCTCCATACTGTTTTCCGGAGTAGATGCACCAGTTTACATTCCCACTAAGAGTGCAAGAGGGTTCCCCCTTCTCTGCATCCCTGACAACACCTGTTGTTTCTTGAGTTTAGGTGTTCAATTTGATCAGTTCTTCATAGTTTTAGATACTAACCGTTTATCAGATATGTCATTCGCGAATATCTCCCATTTCATAGGTTTCCTTTTAGTTTTGTTGAGTGTTTCCTTCACTGGCAGAAGCTTTTAATTTTGATGAAGTCCCAGTAGTTTGTTTTTGTTTATGTTTCCCTTGCCTCAGGAGACATATGTAGTAAGAAGTTGCTATGGCACATGTCGGAAGAGGTTACTGCTTATGTTTTCCTCTAGGATTTTGATGGTTTCCTGTCTCACATTTAGGTCTTTCATCCATTTTGAACTTATTTTTTGTGTAGGGTGTAAGAAACCGGTCCAGTTTCATTCTTCTGCATGTCACTGTCCAGTTTTCCCAACACCATTTGTTGAAGAAACTGTGGTTTTTTTTCCCACTGCGTATTCTTTTCTTCTTTGTTGAAAATTAGTTGACCATAGAGTTGTGGATCCATTTCTGGGTTTTCTCTTCTGTTCCATTAATGTATGTCTCTATTTCTTTGCCAGTATCATACTGTCTTGATGTTTACAGCTTTTTAATAGAGCTTGAAGCCCAGAAATTGATGCCACCAGCTTTGCTTTTCTTTTTTAATGTTGCTTGGCTACATCAGGGTCTTTCATGGTTCCAAACAAATTTTAGGATTGTTTGTTCTATGTCTGTGAAAAATGCTATTGGTATTTTAATAGGAATTGCATTAAATGTGTAGATTGCTTTGGGTGGTAAAGACATTTTAATAATATTTGTTCTTCCAATTCATGAACATGGAATGTTTTTCTATTTCTTAGTGTCATCTCCAATTTCTTTCATCAGTGTTCTGTAGTTTTTAGAGTACCGATCTTTTACCTCTTTGGTTAGATTTATTCCTATGTGTCTTAGGGTTTCTGGTATAATTGTAAGTGAGATCGTTCCTTGATTTTTTTTTTCCTGCGGCTTGTTATTACTGTATAGAAATGCAACAGACTTCTGTACATTGATTTTATATCCTATGACTCTACTAAATTCATGTGTCAGTTCTAGCAGCTTTTGGGTGGACTCTTTTGGGTTTTCTATATACAGTATCATGTCATCTACAGATAGTGAAAGTTTGATTCTTCCTTGCCAATTTGGATGCTTTTCATTTCATTTTGTTGTCTGATTGCTGAAGCTAGGACTTCCAGTACTATGTTGGACAACAGTGGTGAGAGTGGGCATCCTTGTCTTGTTCCTGACCGTAGAGGAAAAGATCTCGGTTTTTCCCCCATTGAGGAAATAGTAGCTGAGAGTTTTTCATATATGGCCTCTATAATACTGAGGTATGTTCTCTCTAAACGTAGTTTGTTGAGGGTTTTGTTTTTATCATAAATGGATGTTGTACTTTGTCAAATGCTTTTTCTGCATCTATTGAAATGACCATAAAGATCTGTATCTTTTATTAATGTGGTGCATCACTTTGATTGATTTGTGAATATCAAATCACCCTTGCATCCGTGGAATAAATCCCATTTGATCATGGTGAATGATTCATTTAATGTACTGTTGGATTTGATTTGCTAGTATTTTATTGAGAATTTTTGCATTCATGTTCCTCAGGGATGTTGGCCTGTAGTTCCCTTTTTTAGTGGAAATTTTATTTGGTTTTAGTATCAGGGGATTGCTGGCCTCATGGAATGAGTTTGGAAGTTTTCCTTCTATTTTTTGGAATAGTTTGAGAAGAATAGGTATTAACTCTCATTTAAACAATTGGTAGAATTCCCCTGGGAAGCCATCTGACCCTGGACTTTTGTTTGTTGGGAGATTTTTTATTACTGATTCAGTTTCTTTGCTGGTTATCCGTCTGTTCAAGTTTTCTCTTTCTTTCTGATTCAGTTTTAGTCATTCGTATGTTTCTAGGAATTTATCCATTTCTTCCAGGTCATCCAATTTATTGACATACAGTTTTTCATAATTTTCTCTTATAATTGTGTGTATTTCTGTGGTATTCATTGTTATTTCTCCCCTCTCATTTGTGATTTTATTTATTGGATCCTTTCTCTTTTCTTTTTTTTTTTAAAGACTTACTTATTTATGTAAGTAGTCTCTACACCAGTGTGGGGGTTAAGATCGAGAGCCTCAGGCTTTAACAACCGAGCCAACCAGGTGCCCTTTTTCTCTTTTTTTTTTGATAGAAATCTGGCTAGGGATTTATCAGTTTTATTAATTTTTTTAAAGAAAAAACTCCTGGTTTCATTGTTCTGTTTTGTTGTTGTTGTTGTTTTAGTTTCTATATCCATTATTTCTGCTCTAATCATTATTATTTCCCTTCTTCTGGAGGCTTTAGTCTTTGTTGTTCTTTTCTATCTCCTTTAGGTGCAAGGTTAGGTTGTTTAGTTGAGAATTATCTTGCTCCTTGAGGAAGGCCTATACTGCAATATACTTCCCTCTAGGACCACTTTTGCTGCATCCCAAAGGTTTTGGACCATTGTGTTTCCATTTCCATTTGTGTTCATTCTTTTAATTTCTTCTGTGATTTCCTGGTTGACCCATTCATTGTTTAATACATGGAAATACATGGATTATATGTATGTTAAATACATGGAAAGTCCATGTATTTGTGGTCTTTCCAAATTTTTTTTTGTGGTTGACTTCCAGTTTCTTAGCATTGTGGTATGATTTCAGTCTTTTGGTTCTTGTTGAGGCCTGACTTGTGACCTAGTATATGATCTGTTCCGGAGAATGTTTCATGTGCACTTGAAAAGAATATGTATTCTGTTGCATTAAGATGTAATGTTCTGAATATATCTGTTAAGTCCATCCAGCCCAGCGTCTCATTAAAGTCATTGTTTCCTTGTTGATTTTCTGCTTAGATGATCTGTCCATTGCTGTAAGTGGGGTCTTAAAGCCCCCTACCATTACTATATTATTATCAATGAATTCCTTTATGTTTGTTATTAATTGTTTTATATATTTAGGTGCTCCCATGTTGGGAGTATAAATATTTACAATTCCTAGATCTTCCTGTTGGATAGACCCCTTTGTTATGATATAGTGCCCTTCTTCATCTTTTGCTACATTCTTTGGTTTAAAATCGAGTTTGATACAAACATGGTTCCTCTTTCTTTTGATGTCCCTTTACATGATAAATATTTCTCCATCTCCTCACTTTCAATCTGCAGGTGTCTTTAGGTCTAACATGAGTCTTCTTAGGCAGCATGTAGATGGGTCTTGGTTTGTTTTTTGTTTTTTATTTTTTGTTTGGACCAAGTATCAAACACTTTATTCCAGTTCCTGCTAAGCAGAAGCAAATTATTCCAGTTCCTGCTAGGCAGGACCATCTGAAAGAGAAAAACTCCCCACATTCCTGACCCAGATATCAATTCTCCAGTGGAGTGGAGAGGGGGAAGAGGAAAAAAATTTTACTGAAACGATGGTTTTTGATGGGAACCAGAGGTACGGTTACAATTACATAGTCCGACACAAAAAAAAACCCATGGTGATCAGGAGTTGGAAGGTTACAAAATAATGAGGGTAACACTGGGTACAAGAAGAAGAGCTGTTGCAGAACCTCAGGAGCCAAGCTAATACGGCCTCTCCCTGCAATCCTGTCTGTGCTCACCTCTGGAGTGCATCTTGCCAGGGCCAAAGCCACCTCTGTCCCCACCACCCCGGCCCCCTCGGAAGCCCCCACGGTCCCCGCCTTGGCTTTGGTAGCCGCCCCGATCATAGCCTCCTCTTCCACCACGACGATCATCTCCTTAGTTACCCCCCATATGAAAGCCTCCTGGTCCCCCTCCTGGGCCATCTAGTTTAGGGGGCCTTACACTGGTTGCATTCATTCCTCCAGGAGAAGTTCATGTTCTCACATATAGGATTTGGACACTTCCAGTCACCAGCTCGCTGCTGGCTGCCGCCAGCACCACCACTAGGGAATCCTCCCCGGCCACCAACACCACTGCCACGACCTCCATAGCCTCCACGGCCCATAGGTCCTCCTCGCCCTCGGCCTCCACGACCATTGCCACCACCCCAATTGAAGTCTGCTCGCCGAGTAGCAAATGAGACCTTGATAGGATTCCCAGAGAATTCTTTACCATCAAACCAGTCAATAGCTGCTTTAGCAGATGGTGGGTCATCAAACGACACTGTTGCCTCTCCCTTCAGCTTGCCCGTTTCCCTGTCTGTGTATAGATTAATCATGGGCTGTCCTATTTTCTTATTTGTCTTAATAATACCAATCTGCTTGAAGTAATCAGCCACAGACTCAATTGTAACATTTTCACCCAAGTTCTGCACGAAGATGGTGTTGTTGCCTGAATTATCCTGTTTGGAGTCATGACGTGATCCTTGGTCCCGAGGGCCACCAAATTTTATTGAGGCCACCACGGTCACATCCACCCATGCCGCCTCTGCCTCCACGGCCACCTTCACGACCTCTGGGTTCATAGCCACCGCTGCTACGGTTATAACCACCGCCACCGCCCCGGCCGCGGCCCCCACGGTCCTGCTGGCCTCCCCCGTAGCCACCACCACCCCCACTCTGGTCCTGATTGCCATAACTGCCGCCGCCAACACTCATGGAGGACTGATCTTGGCCGTAGTTACCTCCACTGCTACTGTTGTACTGGTTCTGCTGTCCATAGCCTTGAGGGGGATTATAGGAGCTTTGCTGCTGTCCATAGCCTTGCTGCTGTCCACTCTAGCCAGACTGCTAGCCGTAGCCCCCACTCTGGGGCTGCCCGTAGCCGCTGCTCTGAGACTACTACCATAACTTCCCGAGGTGCTGCTAGGAGCTGGCTGCTGGCCATAGCCAGGATAAGAGGACTGTTGCCCATAAGATGACTGAGAACTCTGGCTACTGCCATAGCCACAGTTGAGCCATATCCCTGGGGAGCTGACTGAGTGCCATAGCCTGTGTTCTGGCTCTGTCCATAAGGAGAACCATAGGTGCTCTGGCCATAGCCTGAAGTGTCTGACTGGCCATAACCACTGTAACTCTGCTGTCCATAGGGCTGATTGCTCTGCTGGGACTAGCCCTGCCCAGGCTTGGTGTGGTAGGCCCCATAGCTATGGGTTGCTTGTTGGGTAGAGTCGATTGAGCCTATGTCCGCGCACGCGCGCACAGGCCGACAAGCAACAAGATTCCAACACCACAGAGCACCGACGCCTGGAGGACTGACTGTTTTTTTTTTTTTTTAATCCATTCTGACGCTCCATGTTTTTTGATTGAAGCATTTAGTCCATTTACATTCAGATTAATTATTGATAGATATGTATTTAGTGCCATTTTATTGTTCTGTCATTGTTTCTGGAGATTTTCTCTGTTCCTTTCTAGTCTTTGTCATTTTTGGTCTTTCTACTCAGAATGTCCTTTTAATATTTCTTTCATGGCTGGTTTGTGGTCATGAACCCATTTAGTTTTTGTTTGGGAAACTGTTTATCTCTCCTTCTATTCTGAATGACAGTGTTACTGGATAGAGTATTCTATTCTCTTGTTCTATCTAGTATTCTGTTCTATCCAGCACATTGAATATATCATGCCACTGCCTTCTGACTTGCCAAAAGTTTCTGGGGAGAAATCTGCTGCTAACCTTATTGGTCTTCCCTTGTAAGTTAGGGACTTCTTTTGTCTTGCAACTTTTAGGAATTTTTTCTTTATTGCTACATTTTGCAAATTTAATTAGAATATGTCTTGGTGTTGACCTGATTTTGTTTATTTTGATGGGAGTTCTCTGTACCAAAAGGAGACCAATTCTGAGGCTCTTTGGATAGTCCAAGTGAAAGATGATGTAAGCCTAAACTAGGGCAAAGGCAAAGAATGGGAAAGATGGGCTAGACTGAAGATTTTTCTGAAAGAGAATATTCAGAATTACTAACTGAACATGAGAGGGGAAAAAGAGAGAGTAATTGAGAATAACTGAGATTTCCAGCTTGGGAAAAGGATGGATGGCAATACCATGCACTAAGAACAGAAATCTAGGGAAAGGACCATTGTTTTGTGTATTCAGGTGGGTAATAAATGATAATGAAAAAAATATATTTTGTATGGCCAGCTAGAGGTGTCCAAAATACAGTTAAAAATACAAGTCTGGAATTCAAGGTTAAGGTTAGTGTTTAAGAAACAGATTTGAAAGTTAGTATCTATGAATGAAACAATAAGAATGGTTGAGGACATCAGATAGGCACACCAGAGAGAAAAGAAGGAGTCCCAAGAGAAATCACAACAGCTAAGGCAATGAGAGAGCCCAAGATAAGAAGAATGATCAGAGTTAAGAGGACCTCAGACAGTGGTATTTGAGAAGATCAGAGAGGAAGGACCGTGAAACCATGGCAATCGATAGTATCAAATGGGGCAGAGAAGTCCAGTAGACTGTATTTTTTTAAAAAACAGCCATTGGGCAATGAATTCAACAAGCAGAATAAATACCATTCAAAAACAGGCAAACAGGGGTGCCTGGGTGGCTCACTGGGTTAAGCCTCTGCCTTTGGCTCAGGTCATGATCCCAGGGTCCTAGGATTGAGCCCCTCAGCGGGCTGTCTGCTCAGCAGGGAGCCTGCTTCCCCCTTTTTCTCTGCCTGCCTCTCTGCCTGCTTGTGATCTCTCTCTGTCAAACAAGTAAATAAAATCTTTTTTAAAAATCCAGGCAAATAAATAAGCATACTGGTCAGGGTCATACAGAATAAGCCAAAATGAATCTTAGGAGCTTGTCAAAATTCTTTGATTGAGCTAGAATTTAGACATATCAAATATTGTTTGGGCTCATTACAGATGCACACTTTTTTAGTGACAGAATTTGGTCTGCATTCTCATTAAATAGCATTTATTTCAACATGAGGAAATAGCTTATTGAGCTCTCAGTTCAAGGGAAAATGATGTGAAATAAAAGCTTCTGTCTTCCTAACTGCACAAAGTGACTGTTGTAAAATGCTGAGGCTATTAACTTTTCAAATGAATCACAATATATGAAGATATCGAAATTTAATGAAGTAAATGGGTTTGTGGCCAGGCAACACAAATATTATTTAGAAATACATTTAAATCACTAAACATTCAGCTGATTTGGTTATTAGGTTAAAATGGTAGAAGCCTGGGGCCCCATAATGCCATGGGTAAAAATGGGGACTGGCTGTGGCCAGTTTAAAGTTGCTTCCTGTCAGGGTCCAGGCGGTTGGGAATAGACCCCACCTGCCCAAGACCAGCTGATTCATTTCTACTGCGCATGTGCGACATAGGTCAGGTTGGCCAGGGAAGTGTCCTGAGAAGCCTGGTGGGGGGAGCAAGCTGTTGGGGGTACCTGGCGTTTGCCTAATTCCAAACCTTAATCTACAGAATGCTCATCTTCCACTTAAAGGCAGAGCTGGAGGAAATCGGACTGCCTTGCCAGGGTGGGGCCAGGCCCAATAGCCTGGGTATTTGGGAATTGGAAACACCTGAATTTCTTGATGACTAGGCTCCATGGGCTAGGAGGTCCCAGCTGCCCAAGGTGGGACGGGGGATTCATACTGTGCATGCACAAGCCGCCCAGCCCGGAGTAGCGGAGGACCTGGAACTGGGTAATTGTATGGAGAGGTCAGAGCACGACAGTGAGCTGTTGGGGATATAATGCATCTACCTAACCTTCACAAATGCAAATATTTCTCCTGGAGTCGAAGCTGGAGGAGACAGGACTGCCTTGTCAAGATGGAGTCTGGCTGGCTGCCTGGTAAACTTCACGAAGAGATGCTTGGGAGCCTTGATTACTGGTAAGCCTGGGACGCCATCACGCAACCCACCAAATGAGAACCGACTGACTCCTCTGTAAAGCTGCTGCCTCAGAAAGATTTAGTTGGGGCAGTTTCCCTCCAGCCTGGAGGATATGTGGGTGGTTTGGAGCCAAACCGAGCTCCACCAGCCAGGAGGGCCTGGGCTGCCCTCGGAGGGCAGGCTGTGCCCAGGCCAGGAGCAGGGGCCCGGAATAGGGCAAGTGTCTGGAGAGGCCAAGTCATGGAAATGGGCTGTGGAGGTTACAATTCATCTGCCTAATTCCAAGACCTAAACAACACCAGTGCACATATTCTCCCTGAAGGTAAGGCCTTGGGAGTCTGGACTTCATTGTGAAGACCATTTCTGGGCATCTGCTGGGGTATGCTTAACTGAGAGACACCTGGGAGCCTTGATTATTGGGAAGCCCAGGACGTCATCAGGCATCCAGTCCAAATGGGGACTGATAGCCCCCAGTTTAAAATGGAGCCTCAGAAATATTTTCAGGGTGTAAGCTCTCTGCACCCTGAAGCCATTAAGTGGTTGGGGTATTGCCAGAGCTCTGTGGGCTGGACAGGGCCCTACAGCCCTAGGCCAGCTGACAGTGTGGGTACTGCCCATGCCTCAGCAACACAGGTCAGGGGAGCCGGGGCCTGACACCTGACACTGTCAAGGGAGGTCGGCTGACAGGAGGAGGCCACTGAGGGGACCTGCCATCTGCCTAATTCTAAGCCTTAACCCCCCTGAACACAGAACTGGGGGAATCCAGACTGCCCTGCGAGGGTGGATAGTGTGGGACACCTGGGTATCTTGATCACTAGAGAAGTCGCGGATGGCATCAGGCAGCTGGTCCAAGTGGTCTGTCAAGCTGGTCTGTCACCAGTTTAAAGCTGTTGCCTCAGGAAGACTTCCGGCGAGCGGGTATTTTCCACCCCAGCAGCTCTGCAGGGTTTGGAGACTGGCCTGAACCCAGCAGAACTGCAGGGTGGGCAGAGGTTAGGAGAAGCAGGGACCTGAGACCGGGCAGCTTAGGGAGAGGCCAGGTCACGGAAGCCGGCTTTTGAGGGTAGCTGGTGGCTGCCTAATTCCATGCCCTACCTACACAAATGTACGTATTACCCCAACTCTGCTTTGTTTCGGGAGGCAAATCCTGTTCAGACTGATTCTTGTCTTTGCCAGCAACGGAGTTAACACTAATTCATGGTGCGAATTTCACAAGCCATTAGCATATGGGGTAATGACTTTTAATTTACCAATACAAAAATCGCATACTCCAAACCGAAGTTGTTAATCATACTGTTGCTCCGGTCAAGGGGAGATGAAAGGAATGAAGCTCTAATTTAGTTGCCATTCTTCCTCATTATAGGAGCTGGTTCTTGGGTGAGACTGCTTAGCTACTTGCCAGCATCAAGTCCAAGTCCCTTGGTGCTGAGGCAGGAGTGTGCTGGGCTTGCTAGGCAGAGGGCCACGGCCAGTAAGAGTCACCTTTACCCTGGTCAGAGCTAATTGTCCCAATGGCTTTGGAAAGCTCTTTCAGATCAACAAAGAGTAGCCTTGTCCAGACAGAACACCTTTGTGTAGTAATTAGAAAAATCTCTGTATTTATAGTCAAAATGTCCCCTTGCCATGGTTGGTCCTTGTTTAGTGATAAGCCCCCAGCAGGGCCCTTCACTGCTGAGCTACTGAGTTCTTAAGGTTGAGAACAGATGAGATAGTGCCAACCTGATACCAGTTAATTTATTCATATATCAAAACAACTTCACTACTAAAAAAACCCCACCTTTTTGTGTGTTTGCCATAAGCAAGTGGATTTGAAAGCCTTTCAAATGAATACATAAAAATCCATCTTGTGATTTCAATCACTCTCACTCTAATTAATACTAAGGGCCTAATGGGGTACCTGGGTGGTACAGTCGGTTGAGCCCTCAACTTTCGGTTTCTACTTGGTTCATGAGCTCAGGGTCCTGGGGTCAAGCCCCACATGGAGCCCATTTTGGGATCTGTGCTCATCCTGGAGTCTGTTTGAGCTTCTCTCTTCCTCTCTCTCTGCCCCTCCTGCTTGTGCTCTCTCCCTCTCTCTCCCCTTCTCCCTTCTCCTTCTCTCTCAAATAAATATTAAAAAAATACTATGGGCCTAATGCTCTGTACAAACATAAATTCAGGGAAATATCAACCCACGTTGTGATTCCACGTCACTTACCATCTTAATCACAACACTCGATTGTATTTTGCAAGTATTTTTCCTTTGACACACATTCTTTTACACCACAGTTTAATGACCAGTTTAAGCAATCGCACTTCTAGTATTACCAAAATAAGGATGACAAAGAATGGCACCAAAACGTGGCATCATATCAATCACAAAATGGCCAAAAGTTAAGCTTCTTTTTTTAAAAAAAATATTTTATCTTTTTATTTATTTAATTTGTTTTATGGACAGAGAGAGACAGCAAGAGAGGGAACACACAAGCAGAGGGAGTGGGAGAGGGAGAAGCAGGCTCCCACCAAGCAGGGAGCCCAATGCGGAACTTGGTCCCAGGACCCTGGGATGGTGACCTGAGCTGACGGCAGACCCTTAACGACTGAGCCACCCAGGTGCCCCAAAAGTTAAGCTTCTTAAGCCACTAGGTGTAACTTCTCTGACAATTATGTTTCCAAGTAAAAATCTTTTTTCAAGATTTTCTTTTTTTTTTTAAAATATATTTGTTATTTATTTGACAGAGAGAGAACGAGGGAGGTCACAGGTAGGTAGAGAGGCAGGCAGAGAGAGAGGAGGAAGCAGGCTCCCTGCTGAGCAGAGAGCCAGATGTGGGGTTCGATCCCAGGACTCTGGGATCACAACCTGAGCTGAAGGCAGGAGCTTTAACCCACTGAGCCACCCAGGTGCCCTTCTTTCTTTCTTTTTTTTTTTTTTAAGTAACCTCTGCAGCCAGTGTGGGGCTTGAACTCACAACCCGAGATCCAGAGTCACATGCTCCACCCAGCTGAGCCAGCCAGGTGCCCCTCCAGGTTAAGATATTTTTTATGAAGCTCCACGGAGTATGGCTTGCGTAACACTGTCAAATTCAGTTGCCATAACATCAGAATTCAAGGCTGCCACTATTTTAGGATTTATTATTTATTTTGTTTTTGTTCTCTTTTCAATTCCTGCAAATTATTTTGACTTTTTTAGTCACATCTTCCAAATGTTTCCTAACTTGTCTTAAGTTTTCTAATGCATGATTTATATTTATTAGATTAATTTTAGGCGGTTCAGTGTGAAACATTTCTCTGGTTATTTTAATAGTTCCTTCACCTTCTGTTGAGCTCAAATAATATCCTTTTCCTTCTATTGTCACATTCATTATCTGTTCTAGTTTTACACATCCCATCATGCTGCATTGCTTATTTTTCCCTTGACTCCAGGGTCCTGAGACCAAGTGGGAGAGGTTAGCTTAGCCCATGCTCTCATGGTCCAATTTCCTGTGTTAACTGGTTGAGCAGGCAATAAGGCCAGAGTCATAGGCACTCATACTATAGGCATAGCCACAAGTCTAGCAGTAATAAAGCCATTTTGGTTCAATTCCATAAACATATCCTTAGGTACATGTTTTCCTCGTATCATAAGGAGGATTTCTGGGCCTATAAGCTTCATTCTGAGTTTTAATGTTGGGGAACTACACAAGTGTAGTAACCATTGTCATGCTCCTCCTAGAAATGCCAATATTCTAATTTCACAGGGGCTCAAAGAAGCACGGCTGTTAGGATGTATGGCACCTACTTGACTGATGTTTGGGCTGTTATCTCAGTATTGTCCTGAGACTATTGCTGTTTTTTTGTTTGTTTGGGGTTTTTTTTGGTTTTTTTAAAAAAGGTTTTATTTATCTGAGAGAGAGTGAAATCACAAGCAGAGGCAGAGGGAGAAGCAGATTCCCCACTGAGCAAGGAACCTGATGCAGGGCTTGATCCCAGGATGCCAGGATCAGGACCTGAGCCGAAGGCAGATACTTAACCAACTGAGCCACCCAGGCGCCCAGAGAACATTGCTGTTCTACACTTGAACTTAACCAAAAGGCCGAGAAGTGATTGAGAGTATCGCTGTTCCAAGAGTATTCCACACATCAACCAATCTTAACGGCAACAACTGATGATCTACAGGCAAAGAAACATCTTTTATGTCTTTCCTTAGTATTTTGTTATTTTTAGCATTACCTCCAACCAAATTTTCATTGCTCTATTTACATCCTTATGAAATTAATTGATGTTCTGTAACATATTGCTAATTTTATCCATCTGTGTACACAACCATGACAAAGCTGCCATGGTATACATGTGAAATTGTGATTGTTTGGTTTAAAATTTTTTTTTTTAATTTCATCAGTTTGGAATAAGAAAAAGTAACTGCCTTTTATCCTCCAATTAGGCCTCCTACCAGTCCAACAAGCATCTTCTTTCTTTAGCAAATCTGTTTTTGGCATAAGTTGTAAATTTGGCACAAATGAAGGTGGATAAAACTGAGCACAATTAGGGGATCTATATCTGGCTTGAAAGTGCTGTGTATTAAATGTTAAAGTATAGGCTACTATTTTAGGTTCTATTATGAGCATGAGAGGTTTTATTATCAGAAGATCCTAGATTCTTGAGTAGAAATCTGTGCTGTGAGGCAGAAGCCTGATGTATATCACCACGGATACTGATATGTGTGATATGCTGTTTTCTATGTGCCCACCATCCACCTTACAAGCTGTCCCTCTTCTTTTAATGACTGGACATAGTATCCATAGATCTGTTGTTAATTTTCTAATAAGTGAACATGGATTAAGTTGGAGTGTAGTAAATAATCTTTTTTTTTTTGCTTATTTATATTATAAGGTATAGTTGCCCATTTGCATATCCAGCAGCTTCTCTCATACAATGAAATGCTAGTGCACAGAGTAAATTTGGAATTAAAATGTGGTTACTTTTAGAGAGTCTGCTTTGTGTTCAACACTGCACTTCATTCAGTAAGATAAAGGAAAAGTACAAAAGTCGGTACCTGGATCACCATACGCTCTGGGTTGAAATACCAAGAGCCAGTTAGTAGTTCAGGCCAATTTTCAACCTCCAAATCAGCATCTAATAGGGTTGTTCAGGATCCTCATTGGTTCTTACAGAGATTGAAGTGGAAGGTTTCCACAGCTTCATTGGCTTCTCTAAGTGTTCTGTTTCTCCATTGATTGAAGGTTTCCCAGTCACTAGATCATGCTGATAGCAAAAGATGGAGTCAGGACGTTCGACTCGGTGATGCTGGGATGCTAAGTTGCAATAAGGTGACCAGCAGGGTGATCCACGGGGGAAGTAGAGGATGTCACAGACTATGGAGTTGGATCTGGACCAAAAGCTGTCATTCCAGTTTGGAATGGTGGCACAACCATTGCTGGTGCTATCAGAGGAGTACCCAGAGCAGCAGTGAGCGTGCCATTCAGTAGTACACAGTAGGCAATATAATATGTCCAGCTGATGTCACGCAGCACTGACCCATTTAGTAACCTTGATATGGCCAAAGATGCATACCACATTAATTCCTGCAAAATAAAGATAGTGTCCTATGCATTTTTAATTTTTTGTTGTTCTTGCTACTCAAGGAAATTTGTGGTTTTCATGGCCATTATTCCCAATATTGCCTCGAACATCATCACCCTGCACCATGCTAGGATAAACATTAGGCATCTAGTGTTGACAGAATAAAATATATTCTTCAGGCCTGAAATTTCTACAGAGGCATTATGTTATTTTTAAAAATTTGATGTAATGTGTCCTTTCCTTCAGTTACCCATGAGGTTTCATTAATAGCATGTGCAATAATTTTTGCAGTACTACATACATCATTATGTCTTTTAAATTAACACCTTTCCTTTTAACTTAGATTCTGGGGTGTTGCTAGTGCTAATTCTGATCTCTGTTGATGCCTACAATATTAATAGGAATTTTTCCATTCTTTGTGTATCTACAGTTTTTTTTTTTAAGATTTTATTTATTTATTTGACAGAGAGAGAGAAATCACAAAGGCAGAGAGGCAGGCAGAAGCAGGCTCCATCCCAGGACCATCCCAGGACCCTGAGATCATGACCTGAGCCGAAGGCAGAGGCTTAACCAACTGAGCGACCCAGGTGCCCCTGTGTATCTACAGTTTAGAAATCTTGCCACCTCCCAGATTGTTTTAGTCTAAGCTTTCATATATAGTTTGTTAGTAAGCAACCTAATTTTTGCTTGAGCAACCCATTATACCTTTAAGTTGAATCAGAGATGATTGAGTTGTAGGGCTGGTGGAAGTTCCACATTATGTCTTGCTCCTTAGCCCATTCTTGTATTAGCTTTCCTGTGAAGTGGGTCCCCTAAGCTAATTGTAGGATGACAAGCAATCCAGATTTCTAACACTCTGATGGTGGATTTTTTATCATGTTTCCTGCAAAGATAGGGTGATCCTATTCCTGACTACATGGTACAGGGCATGCATATGGTTTATTCTATGGTATAGGCAAGGATCCCATGTATTCAATCTCTGTAATTCGGAAGGGTCTGTCAGGTTTGATCTTACCTCAAGTATTCATCAATGGCCTCCAAGCTTTACACTTTCAGCAATCCTCATATATCTTAATTGAAATTTGGCAGGTATCCATATGTTTCTTTTTTCTAACCATGTTCT
The DNA here is from genome assembly GCF_020171115.1 of Neogale vison. Taxonomy (NCBI): domain Eukaryota; kingdom Metazoa; phylum Chordata; class Mammalia; order Carnivora; family Mustelidae; genus Neogale; species Neogale vison. Next base: position 79,722,026 of record NC_058092.1, on the reverse strand, counting down.
AGTACTGTGTGCCAGCATTTGGTGATCTGACCTGTCATTTGGCGTATCTCGGTATTCAGATTTTATGTTCCACTGTTTTTCTTGTTTGTTTATAGTTATGATTTGAATTGATTTCCTCATTAGCCTGTGAATCATTTTATTATTATAAGATAAATTTTAGGGATCTTTGCCTCATTAGTTTTCTTGGTGAGTTTGTCTACCTGGTTATTAAATTTGATTATTTCAGAGTTATCCTTCTGATGGGCAGAGACCCATGTGATGAATATAGATAGATCAGCCAGTGATATTTTCTGCCACATGCCCTTATCCTGCATGTTCATATTTCTGACTCTCCAGTCACTTTCCTGCCATGTTCCTGATGAAAGAGCTACTCCATTAGCTGTTGCCCATGAATCTAAGAAAACATAGAGCTCATTCTTATTTTTCTTACCTGGTTGTTCATGGTCAATTTTATGGCTCTTGTTTCAGCTTATTGTGCTGCTTCTCCTGAGCCTGATTCTGTCAGGATTAGACCATCATTAGTTAGATTCACCAGTCTGCCAGCATATTCCCGAAGGCATCATGGAGGCTGATTCATCTGTAAGCCATGCGTTGTTGAGTGCTGTAAACCAGGATGGTCCCCATTGCCGGACTGTTCAAGTTTGGAGAGGCTCATTCTTTGGAAGTTCTGTAAAGTTCACCATTGGCATTGCTGAGATCTCCTTAGTTAATGCATAGGGTTGATTCTCAATCCATATGTCTTGCTTGGAAATATACCAGTTGCATGTTAGGACTTTTTGGGCCGGAGTAGTTCCTTTCTCTGTTGGTCTGAATATGCTTTACCTACTCCAGAATAGGCTATTGGATTTTAAGTATAATTACTTTATTTTCTACTAGTGGCTCTGTATTTTGTAGGGCCTCAGAGACTACCCAAGTGAGCCTTTCAGTTGGTTGGTATCTGTTCTCGACCATGAGAAATTCTTAGACCAAAATCCAATTGGGTAAAATTTGGGAATCTGCAGTGGTTCAGTCCATAATAACATGTTGCAAACCCTTGTGAATTTAGGTACTCTAAATATAGTTTATGTTTGGAATCCTCATTATTTGGTGATAATGTACTAGATGTTCTGACATTTTTTCAAATAAGTAAAGGCTGCCTCTTGAGTTTCTGCCCATCTAAATTCCCTAATCTTCTTAGCTATTTTATAAATGTGTTTTAACATATCCCCATATGTGATATGTTTGTTTCCAATATACATGCAGTCCTATCAGTTTCTGATCTGCTTTTTTTTGTGATAGGAGTTGGTATGCAATCTGTTTGGTTTATGACTTGGTCTGGTATTTATCTGCCTTCAGAGGACCAAATTATGCCTAAAAAATTTGTAGTAGTGTGGAGTCTTTGGACCTTACTTGGGTTGATTGTCCATCCCCTGAGTGTAAAGAATTCAGTTAATTCAACTTTTGATGCTAGTTTGTTCTTCCAAGTTATCACCAGAAATAGGAGTATCATTAATAAAGGAAATACTGGTTTGTGTGTATGTTGAATTTTTATGAACAGCCTGTATGTCTTGTGTTAGAGTGTTGTGGGCTATTACTAGTCTGCTAATTTATCCTTGTGTAATCTAGTAAACTTATATTGCCTGCCTTCTCAAGTACCTGCAGTCTTGGTTTGATTTTCCTCATCGACTAGAATAGCAAAGAACATGTGAGGTAAGTCTGTCACTGTGTAATGAGTTCTGGATCCAGTGGTGATACTGTTTATGATAGCACCTGTATCTAGGAGTCCTCCCTCAATTTGGGGGGAGTTTTGTTTAAATTCCTATGATCTGTGTTTTTAAGGGTGGATTGGGTTATTATATGGTGAAATAGTAGGCAATAATTAGTTCCTTTAGGAGTTCCTGAAATTTTCCCTTAATTTGAAAATGTCCTGTGACTTCCATTCCAAGCATGTTTTCTAAATTGAGACCTGTGAAACCATAGGCCATATTTTTACTTATTTTTTTAAAGTAGACTCAATGCCCAATGTGGAGCTGAACATGGGGCTTGAACTCAGACCCTGGGATCAAGACCTGAGCTGAAATCAAGAATTGGATGCTTAACTGGCCAAACCACCCAGGCAGCCCCAAAGTGATTGGTTGATTGATTTATAGAAACCTTTAGCCTTAATGAATGGTCTATCACCAGTCTATGCACTCATATCCCTTGGGTTGATTTTTCTCCAAATCCTTCATTAGTCCCTTTTTATTGTTAAAGTTTTCTAAATTACTTAGACTATCCTTGTAATCATTTTTACTTGGGACCCTGTATCTAAAAACAGAGTGGTATATGTATTTTTATATACAAGAGGGTTTCTATAGTTAGTGTAATATAGGTGCAGTTGGTTTTTAATGAAGTTATTCTATTACTTATACAGAGTTAGTGGGTCTACATATGGGTTTCTTTTTTTTGTTTGTTTGACAGGCAGAGATCACAAGTAGGCAGAGAGGCAGGCAGAGAGAGAGGAAGAGAAGCAGGCTCCCTACTAAGCAGAGAGCCCGATGTGGGGCTTGATCCCAGGACCCTGGAATTATGACCTGAGCCGAAGGCAGAGGCTTTAACCCACTGAGCCACCCAGGCGCCCCTACATATGGGTTTCTATTCGTAGGTCTATTTACTCTAAAAGGTTCTTTATTTCTGTTTCTTTGCCACCATAAGTAGTTTCTGGGTTTTCTCTATCTTTTTAAAAAGATTTTGTTTATTTCCTTGAGAGACAGAGAGAGGCCAAGGGAGGGACCAAGGGAAAGGCATGAAGCCCAATGCAGGGGCTCGATCCAAGACCCTAAGATCATGACCTGAGCCAAAATCAAGAGTTGGACGCTCAGCCAACTGAGCTACCCAAGCACCCATTTCTGGGGTTTCTATTTTTATAATTTGTTTTACAGTGTAGTGGTCTAAATAGTTAAGGTGGCCAGTAGGGCCTTGTGGGTTTAGGCTTTTATGGTCCATTTTGATTAGGCCCATTTATATTAAGTAAAGGCCTTTTCTATCCATATATGTGAGTGTTAAGATTATAGCCTTTATCTTAGTTCCTCAGCTGTTCTTATCCAGTCAATCAGTTTCCTGTGTTTCTGGCAACTGCAAATAACTGTTGATAACGTTGTTCTGTTCTGTGGGGTATAGCTTTAAGAATGACCTTTCTATTTAAGTTTTTTTTTATAGATTATTTATTTGATAGAGAGAGATCACAAGCAGGCAGAGAGGCAGGCAGAGAGAGAGAAGGGGGAAGCAGGCTCCCTGCTGAGCAGAGAGCCCGACGTGGGGCTCGATCCCAGGACCCTGAGATCATGACCTGAGCCAAAGGCAGAGGCTTAAACCACTGAGCCACCCAGGCGCCCCTCTATTTAAGTTTTTTGTAAACTCCAGTTAACAGTGTAGTATTAGTCTCAGGTGTACAATACAGTTATTCAACACTTCCACACAACAGCTGGTGCTCACCACAAGTGCACTTCTCAATTCCTGAAACCTATTTAATCCGTCCTCCCACCAACCTCCCCTCTGGTAACCATCAGTTTGTTCTCTATAGTGAAGGGTCTTTTCTAGGTTTGCCTCTCTCTTCTTTTTTCCTGCCTTTGCTCTTTTGTTTTTAAATTCCACATGAGTGAAATCCTATAGTATTTCTTTTTCTCTGACTTATTTTACTTAGCAAAATACTCTAGCCCCATCCAGGTCATTGCAAATGGAAAAAGGACCTTTTTATTTGTTCTGTCACTTTTTCATGTAATGATGAGGGTGTCTATCCCCTAACATAAGTCATAGTTAATAGTCCTAATTTCATTATTACATTAGTAGATTCCCCAGATATTTTCCATGGAGATGTCTTAAGGAACATCTTAGGGCCATATTAGGTATAAGCCATCTTAACCTCCAGGTGGCTACTATTCTGTCAAACAAAGATCTTTGTAAATTAGTACTATTTTCTCCAGATGCTCTGAGATGTTGATTAAATTTAGCATCTGTGTAATGGGTCCAAGTTGTGCAGCCTCTATTCCTGTGAGAACCAGGTTAGTCCTGCTTTGGACTACTAATAGCCACTGGGTTTTTTTGGTCCAAATCAGTCTCTTGGAATTCCATCCTAATTTTTGTCATTTCTTGTCTGGAATAAGCTCCCCCTCCAGTGACTCTGATTATAGTTTTGTGTATTTCCTGGTCCTCAAATCTAGTAAGTTAAAGTTACCAGGGCCAAAAGGATTTAAAAAATCCTCCTCCTCTAATAAGAAGTTTCCAGGATCCTCTTTGAGAATCCTGGGGCACACTGGTGTCCTTAATCCACACTGCTCCATGAATTAAGGGAGGTCGGAGTCAAGATGGAGAAGAAGTAGCAGGCTGAGACGACACCAGGTAGCAGGAGATCAGCTAGATAGCTTATCTAAACATTGAAAACACCTACATATCCAATGGGAGAGTGAAGAGAAGAACAGCAATTCTAGAAAAAGAAAATCAACCACTTTCTGAAAGGTAGGACTGTCAGAGAAGTGAATCCAAAGTGACGGGAAGATAGACCGCGGGGGGAGGGGCTGGCTCCTGGCAAGCAGCGGAGCAACGGAGCACAAAATCAGGACTTTTAAAAGTCTGTTCCACTGAGGGACATCGCTCCAGAGGCTAAACTGGGGTGAAGCCCATGCGGGGTCACCATGGCCCCAGGTCCCGCAGGATCACAGAAGGGCCGGGGGTGTCTTGAGTGTCACAGAGCTTGCAGGTATTAGAACAGGGAAGCCAGCTAGAGTGACAGAGCTGAGGAGTTAGCTCTCAGCTCAGGGTTACCTTGAACTGGTCGCAGGCTCGGTGAGCTCAGAGCGTGGCTGGAGGCCAGGGAGATGGGAGTGATTGGGCTCTTCTCTCTGAGGCGCACTGAGGAGTGGGGCCCAAAGTTCTCGGCTCCTCTGCACTGGAGACTGGGAGGCCGCCATTTTCATGCCCGTCCTCCAGAACTCTATGGAAAGCACTCAGGGAACAAAAGCTCCCCAAAGCAAACGCAAGCGGATTAGTCAGCCCGCCCGTGGTAAGGGCGGGGCAATTCCGCCTGGGGCAAAGACACTTGAGAATCACTACAACAGATCCCTCCTCCAGAAGATCAACAAGGGATCTAGCCAGGACCAAGTTCACCTACCAGGGAGTGCAGGTTCAATACCAAGGACGGCAGCGGAATTCCAGAGGAGGAGAAAGCAGAACACAGAACTCATGGCTTTCTCCCCATGATTCTTTAGTCTTGCAGTTAATTTAATTTTTTTCTTTTCAATTTTTTTTCTTCTGCTAATATTTTTTAACTTTTACCCTTTTCTTTTTTAACGTTTTTAACTAGTTTATCTAATATATATATATTTTCTTTTTTTATATTTTTCTTTATTTGTTTTCTTTTTTTAATTGTTTCTTTCTTTTCTCTGAACCTCTTTTTATCTCCTTTCTCCCCCCCACAATTTGGGGTCTCTTCTGATTTGGTTAAAGTGTATTTTCCAGGGGTTTTTGACACTGTTTTAGTATTTTACTCGCTCCTTCATATACTATTATCTGGACAAAATGACAAGGCAGAAAATTTCACCACAAAAAAAAAGAACAACAGGCAGTACCAAAGGCTAGGGACCTAATCAATACAGACATTGGTAATATGTCAGATCTAGAGTTCAGAATGAAGATTCTCAAGGTTCTAGCCAGGCTCGAAAAAGGCATGGAAGATATTAGAGAAACCCTCTTGGGAGATATAAAAGCCCTCTCTGGAGAAATAAAAGAACTAAAATCTAGCCAAGTTGAAATTTAAAAAGCTATTAATGAAGTATAATCCAAAATGGAGGCTCTCACTGCTGGGATAAATGAGGTAGAAGAAAGAATTAGTGATATAGAAGACCAAATGACAGAGAATAAAGAAGCTGAGCAAAGGAGGGACAAACAGCTACTGAACCACGAGGGGAGAATTCGAGAGATAAGTGATACCATAAGACAAAACAACATTAGAATAATTGTGATTCCAGAAGAAGAAGAGAGAGGGGAGCAGAAGGTATATTGGAGAGAATTATTGGAAAGAATTTCCCTAATATGGCAAAGGGAACAAGCATCAAAATCCAGGAGGTGCAGAGAACCCCCCTCAAAATCAACAAGAATAGGACCACACCCCGTTACCTAAAAGTAAAATTTACAAGTCTTAGTGACAAAGAGAAAATCCTGAAAGCAGCCTGGGAAAAGAAGTCTGTAACATACAATGGTAAAAATATTAGATTGGCAGCAGACTTATCCACAGAGACTTGGCAGGCCAGAAAGAGCTGGCATGATATATTCAGAGCACTAAACGAGAAAAACATGCAGCCAAGAATACTATATCCAGCTAGGCTATCATTGAAAATAGAAGGAGAGATAAAAAGCTTCCAGGAGAAACAAAAACTGAAAGAATTTGCAAACACCAAACCAGCTCTACAGGAAATATTGAAAAGGGTCCTCTAAGCAAAGAGAGATCCTAAAAGTAGTAGATCAGAAAGAACAGAGACAATATACAGTAACAGTCACCTCACAGACAATACAATGGCACTAAATTCATATCTCTCAATAGTTACCCTGAATGTTAATGGGCTAAATTCCCCAATCAAAAGACACAGAGTATCAGAATGGATTAAAAAAACAAAACCCATCGGGGCGCCTGGGTGGCTCAGTGGGTTAAAGCCTCTGCCTTCGGCTCAGGTCATGATCCCAGAGTCCTGGGATCGAGCCCCGCATGGGGCTCTCTGCCCCGCAGGGAGCCTGCTTCCCCCTCTCTCTCTGCCTGCCTCTCTGCCTACTTGTGATCTCTGTCTGTCAAATAAATAAATAAAATCTTTAAAACAAACAAACAAAAAACAAAACCCATCTATATGTTGCCTACAAGAAACCCATTTTGGACCCGAAGACACCTCCAGATTTAAAGCGAGCGGGTGGAAAACAGTTTACCATGCTAATGGGCATCAGAAGAAAGCAGGGGTGGCAATCCTTATATGAGATCAAATAGATTTTAAGCCAGACTATAATAAGAGATGAGGAAGGACACTATATCATACTCAAAGGGTCTGTCCAACAAGAAGATCTAACAATTTTAAATATCTATGCCCCTAATGTGGGAGCAGCCAACTATATAAACCAATAACAAAATCAAAGAAATACATCAACAATAATACAATAATAGTAGGGGACTTTAACACTCCCCTCACTGAAATGGAAAGATCATCCAAGCAAAAGATCAAAAAGGAAATAAAGGCCTTAAATGACACACTGGATCAGATGGACATCACAGATATATTCAGAAATCCCAAAGCAGCAGAATACACATTCTTCTCTAGTGCACATTGAACATTCTCCAGAATAGATCACATCCTGGGTCATAAGTCAGGTCTCAGCCGGTATCAAAAGATTGGGATCATTCCCTGCATATTTTCAGACCACAATGCTCTGAAGCTAGAACTCAATCACAAGAGGAAAGTTGGAAAGAACCCAAATACATGGAGACTAAACAGCATCCTTCTAAAGAAGGAATGGGTCAACCAGGAAATTCAAGAAGAATTGAAAAGTTTCATGGAAACAAATGATAATGAAAACAAAATGGTTCAAAATCTGTAGGACACAACAAAGGCAGTCCTGAGAGGAAAATATATAGTGGTACAAGCCTTTCTCAAAAAACAAGAAAGGTCTCAAGTACACAACCTAACCCTACACCTAAAGGAGCTGGAGATAGAATAAGAAAGAAAGCCTAAACCCAGTAGAAGAAGAGAAATCACAAAGATCAGAGCAGAAATCAATGAAATAGAAAAAAAAAAAAAACCAATAGAACAAATCAACGAATCTAGGAGCTGGTTCTTTGAAAGAATTAATAAGATTGACAAACCCCTGGCCAGACTTATCAAAAAGAAAAGAGAAAAAGATTTTATTTATCAAAAATAAATAAAATCATGAAAGAAAGAGGAGAGATCACAACTAACACCAAAGATATACAAACAATTATAAGAACATACTATGAGCAACTCTACGCCAACAAATTTGACAATCTGGAAGAAATGGATGCATTCCTAAAGACATATAAACTACCACAACTGAACCAGGAAGAAATAGAAAACCTGAACAGACCCATAGCCAGTAAGAAGATTGAAACAGTCATCAAAAATCTCCAAACAGGGGTGCCTGGGTGGCTCAGTGGGTTAAGCCGCTGCCTTCGGCTCAGGTCATGATCTCAGGGTCCTGGGATCGAGTCCCACATCAGGCTCTCTGCTCAGCAGGGAGCCTGCTTCCTCCTCTCTCTCTCTCTGCCTGCCTCTCTGCCTACTTGTGATCTCTCTCTGTCAAATAAATAAATAGAAATCTTAAAAAAAAAAAAAAAAAGAAAAAAATCTCCAAACAAACAAAAGCCCAGGGCCAGACGGCTTCCCAGGGGAATTCTACCAAACATTTAAAGAAGAATTAATTCCTATTCTCCTGAAACTGTTCCAAAAAATAGAAATGAAAGGAAAACTTCCAAACTCATTTCATGAGGCCAGCATCACCTTGATCCCCAAACCAGACAAAGATCCCATCAAAAAAGAGAACTACAGACCAATATAGTTGATGAACACAGATGCGAAAATTCTCACCAAAATACTGGCCAATAGGATTCAACAGTACATTAAAAGGATTATTCACCATGACCAAGTGGGATTTATTCCAGGGCTCCAGGGTTGGTTCAACATCCACAAATCAATCAATGTGATACAACACATTAATAAAAGAAAGAACAAGAACCATATGATACTCTCAATAGATGCTGAAAAAGCATTTGACAAGGTACAGCATCCCTTCCTCATCAAAACTCCTCAGAGTGTAGGGATAGAGGACACATTCCTCAATATTATCAAAGCCATCTATGAAAAACCCACCGCAAATATCATTCTCAATGGAGAAAAACTGAAAGCTTTTCTGCTCAGGTCAGGAACACAGCAGGGATGTCCATTATCACCACTGCTTTTCAACATAGTACTAGAAGTCCTAGCCTCAGCAATCAGACAAAAAAAGGAAATTAAAGGCATCCAAATCAACAAAGAAGACGTCAAACTATCACTCTTCACAGATGATATGATACTATATGTGGAAAACCCAAAAGACTCCACTCCAAAACTGCTAGAACTTGTACAGGAATTCAATAAAGTGTCAGGATATAAAATCAATACACAGAAATCAGTGGCATTTCTCTACACCAACAACAAGACAGAAGAAAGAGAAATTAAGGAGTCAACCCCATTTACAGTTGCACCCAAAACCATAAGATACCTAGAAATAAACCTACCCAAAGAGGCTAAGAATCTATACTCAGAAACCTATAAAGTACTCATGAAAGAATTTGAGGAAGACACAAAGAAATTGAAAAATGTTCCATGCTCCTGGATTGGAAGAACAAATATTGTGAAAATGTCTATGCTACCTAAAGCAATCTACACATTTAATGCAATTCCTATCAAAACACCATCCTTTTTTTTTCCAAAGAAATGGAACAAATAATTCTAAAATTTATATGGAACCAGAAAGGACCTTGAATAGCCAAAGGAATATTGAAAAAGAAAGCCAAAGTTGGGGGCATCACAATTCTGGACTTCAAGCTCTATTACAAAGCTGTCATCATCAAGACAGCATGGTACTGGCACAAAAACAGACACATAGATCGATGGAACAGAATAGAGAGCCCAGAAATAGACCCTCAACTCTATGGCCAACTAATCTTCAACAAAGCAGGAAAGAATGTCCAATGGAAAAAAGACAGTCTCTTCAACAAATGGTGTTGGGAAAATTGGACAGCCATGCAGAAGAATGAAACTGGACCATTTCCTCACACCACACACAAAAATAGACTCAAAATGGATGAAAGACCTCAATGTGAGACAGGGATCCATCAAAACCCTTGAGGAGAAGACAGGCAGCAACCTCTTCGACCTCAGCCACAGCAACTTCTTCCTAGGAACATCGCCAAAGGCAAGGGAAGCAAGGGCAAAAATGAACTATCGGGATTTCATCAAGATCAAAAGCTTTTGCACAGCAAAGGAAACAGTTAACAAAACCAAAAGACAACTGACAGAATAGGAGAAGATATTTGCAAATGACATATCAGATAAAGGGCTAGTGTCCAAAATCTATAAAGAACTTAGCAAACTCAACACCCAAAGAAAAAATAAATCCAATTAAGAAATGGGCGGAAGACATGAACAGACATTTCTGCAAAGAAGACATCCAGATGGCCAACAGACACATGAAAAAGTGCTCCACATCACTCGGCATCAGGGAAATACAAATCAAAACTGGTGTGAGGTGAGATATCACCACATCACTTGGCATCAGGGAAATACAAATCAAAACTGATGTGAGGTGAGATATCACCTCACACCAGTCAGAATGGCTAAAATCAACAAGTCAGGAAATGACAGATGCTGGCAAGGATGCGGAGAAAGGGGAACCCTCCTACACCGTTGGTGGGAATGCAAGCTGGTGCAACCACTCTGGAAAACAGCATGGAGGTTCCTCAAAATGTTGAAAATAGAACTACCCTATGACCCAGCAATTGCACTACTGGGTATTTACCCTAAAGATACAAATGTAATGATCTGAAGGGGCACGTGCACCCGAATGTTTATAGCAGCCATGTCTACAATAGTCAAACTATGGAAAAAACCTAGATGTCCATCAACAGATAAATGGATAAAGAAGATGTGGTATATATACACAATGGAATATTATACAGCCATCAAAAGAAATGAATCTTGCCATTTGCGATGACATGAATGGAACTAGAGGGTATCATGCTTAGTGAAATAAGTCAAGCGGAGAAAGACAACTATCATATGATCTCTCTGATACAAGGAAGCAGAGATGCAACATGGGGGGGTTAAGGGGGTAGGAGAAGAATAATGAAACAAGATGGGATTGGGAGGGAGATAAACCATAAGTGACTCTTAATCTCACAAAACAAACTGAGGGTTGCTGGAGGGGAGGGTTGGGAGAGGGGGGAAGGGGGATGGGAGAGGGGGGAAGGGAGGTGGGGTTATGGACATTGGGGAGGGTATGTGCTATGGTGAGTGCTGTGAAGTGTGTAAACCTGGCGATTCACAGACCTGAACCCCTGGGGATAAAAATACATTGTATGTTTATTAAAATAAAAAAAATTTAAAAAAATCCTCCTCCTCAGTGTATGGATTGTCGTCCTTAAGAGCAAAAGGCTCTAGGTTTCCTAGAGTAGGTTTCCTCCTACTCTGGAGATCACGTTTTTTTTTTTTTTTAAGATTTTTAAAATTTTATTTGACAGAGGGAGACACAGCAAGAGAGAAACACAAGCAGGGACAGAGGGAGAGGGAGAAGGAGGCTTCCCGCTGAGCAGGGATCCCAATGCAGAGCTCCATTCCAGGACCCTGGGATCATGACCTGAGCCAAAGGCAGAGGCTTAACCACTGAGCCACCCAGGTGCCCCTGGAGATCACTTGTATTTTTGTGTTTTTTGTTTTGTTTTTTAAATTTATTTATTAGAGAAAGTGAGAACATGAGTGAAGGGGCAGATGGAGAGGGAGAAGTAGACTCTCCACTGAGCAAGGAGCCGGATGCAGGGCTCGATCCCCAGGACCATGGGATCATGACATGAGCCAAAGGAAAATGCTTAACCAACTGAGCCACGCAGGCACTTTTTGTTCTAGTACTTTTCCTTTCATCTTATCAGCATCTATTACTTAATGCACCTAATAAGAGCACTAGAATGTTTTCCTTTGTTGCTTCTTTTTTAAGTTCAACTCTATCCTCAATGTGAGGTTTGAACTCACGACCCTGAGATCAAGAGTTGTAAGCTCCACTGAGCCAGCCAGCTCCCTACTGCTTTGCTTTTTTTTTTTTTTGGTAAGATTTTATTTACTTGACAGGGAGAGATCACAAGTAGGCAGAGGAAGGCAGAGGGAGAAGAGGAAGCAGGCTCCTCACTGAGCAGAGAGCCTGATGCGGGGCTCGATCCCAGGACTCTGGGACTATGACCTGTGCCAAAGGCAGAGGCTCAACCCACTGAGCCACCAGGCATCCCAGCTTTTTTAAAATATAGGCTATAACTTACTGGATTAAGTGATCAGGACAACATTATAAGCTATCTTCATTTTATTTGTTTATTTGACAGACAGAGATCACAAGCAGACAGAGAGGCAGGAAGAGAGAGAGAGAGGGAAGCAGGCTCCCTGCTGAGCAGAGAGCCCGACGCGGGACTCGATCCCAGGACCCCGAGATCATGACCTGAGCCGAAGGCAGTGGCTCAACCCACTGAGCCACCCAGGCATCCCTGCTTTTTTAAAATATAGGCTATAACTTACTGGATTAAGTGATCAGGACAACATTATAAGCTATCTTCATTTTAAGATTTGTCCAGACTAAGTCTTCAGGGGTCTTCAGGGATCCAAAGAAGTTAACATATAGTCCATACTACCCCTAAACCAATTCTTGAGTAATTTTGGTTGGTTTAGTGACTGGGGCACATTTGCTATTGTCTTCCTGCCTTTCCCAACAGTGTTCAATATATGTTTTATTACAGAAGCACCTTGATGAAGTTCTTACATTGTCGGGAGAAGCCTGGTTACTGGGGAGAGCTATTGTGGGGTAACTGCCATCTGCCTAATTCCCAGCCCTAACCTACACAAATACACATATTCCCGTGAAGGCAGATCTGGAGGAAACCAGACTGCCTTGCTGGGGTGGGGTCAGGAAGATGGCCCTACACCTGTATCCTCTTGGGATCTCCTGGGAGCCTTGATTACTGGAGAACTCCAAGACCCCATCAGGCAGTCCAATTAGAGACTGATTATCTCCTATTTAAAGCTGCAATATTTGGAGGTGGGCTTCTTTCATTCTAGAGGGTACACAGGTGCTGGGGACCAGCCAGAGCTCTCTAGGCCTGGAGGGCCCCAAGTGCTCAAGGGCAGCCATCTGTGCACAAGCTGCACAGGTCCAGGTCGAGGGGCCTAGAACCGTGCATGTATCAGAAGAGTCCAGGTGTCAAGAGCGGGTTTTAGGGATCCATGACATCTGCCTAAATCTAAGTCCCAACTACAGAAAAGCACACATTCTTCCTGCAGGCAACCCTGGAGACTGTTTTGCTAGGGTGGGTCCAGGAAAGATGGCTGTGGTACCCTTCATTGAGTAATTACTGGGAGGCTCAATGACTGGTTTCCAAGAAGATATTTTTCTACCCTTTAAGTTCTTTTATAGCTGATCTAAAAATTGAATTGGCATAAAACAGACTAATAACAGATAAAACAGATTAATAGGTGGGAAAAAACCTATTATGGTTTATTACATATGCACGGGGACCCAACAATGACATGGAGACCCAAAGAATGACCAAAGCTTTTGTACATTTTAGACAAAGAAATACATCCCTATGAGGAATTAACAGGACAATTGTGTTCTTTTGTTCAGGAGCTTCAGTTGATAAGAAATCCTAAACAGGATTTGGGCTGGGGTAATAAATTAGTAAAAATAGCCAGGTTTGTTTATACAGACTTCTTGGCCCTGAATTCCTTTTCTCTGCCCTTCTGCCTCCTGGTAGAGCCATGGAAGGTACGTTTCATGGGCGAAGGCGGGTCAGAGTGTTTTTCAAGCACTGGCTTTTTAATAATTTTAATTCAAAATAATCAATATGCCCAAGTGGCACCTTTTGGGGTGGCCTGCCCCAGGCCCCTATACCTCCCTCCTTTGCAACTTCCTCAGAAGTTCCAAGTCCTAAAAAACTATGCTGGTAGATTTTTAGTTCTGAAAATGAGACAGTTCAGTTAAACTCATTTCAGGAGGCAGTGATGCAGGTGAGTTCCCAAAGTTAGGGCTATGGTGCAATACCAGAATTAAATAAGAGGCATTTCTATGGAAATAAGGAAAAATAATGGTTAATGACTGGAACAAATTATGTGCCAGTTGCAAAGGTAACCAGCTGAGATGATTTCTAGATGTCAGGATTGAGGCATCTTTAGGTGGAGTGAGGTCAGGCAGTGGTAATCTGATAAATTTTCCTGAAGCTTTATAAACTCTTGACATTTTGAGTGGCCTGCCCATAGAGCAACAGACAGGAAGATTGTCTATATAAGAGCTATTGTAGCCTCAGGAAAAAAGGGCAGTTATTGGTTTTCAATTTCAGTCTCTTCAATAAATGGTGCTGGGAAAACTGGACAGCTATATGTAGAAGAATGAAACTCAACCATTCTCTTACACCGTACACAAAGATCAACTCAAAATGGATAAAAGACCTCAACGTGAGACAGGAATACATCAGAATCCTAGAGGAGAACATAGGCAGTAATCTCTTTGATATCAGCCACAGCAACTTCTTTCAAGATACGTCTCCAAAGGCAAAGGAAACAAAAGCGAAAATAAACTTCTGGGACTTCATCAAAATCAAAAGCTTCTGCACAGCAAAGGAAACAGTCAAAAAAACAAAGAGGCAACCCACGGAATGGGAGAAGATATTTGCAAATGACAGTACAGACAAAAGGTTGATATCCAGGATCTATAATGAACTCCTCAAACTCAAAACACACGAAACAGGCAAACACATCAAAAAATGGGCAGAAGAAGAGATTATGCTGAGTGAAATCAGTCAAGCAGAGAGAGTCAATTATCATATGGTTTCACTCATTTGTGGAGCATAACCAATAGCATGGAGGACAAGGGGCGTTAGAGAGTAGTAGGGAATTTGGGTAAATTGGAAGGGGAGGTGAACCATGAGAGACTATGGACTCTGAAAAACAGTCTGAGGGGTTTGAAGTGGCGGGGGGGGTGGGAGGTTGGGGTACCAGGTGGTAGGTATTATAGAGGGCACAGCTTGCATGGAGCACTGGGTGTGGTGAAAAAATAATGAATACTGTTTTTCTGAAAATAAATAAATTGGGAAAAAAAAATAAAAGTTTAAAATTTAAAAAAAAAAAATGGGCAGAAGATATGAACAGACAATTCTCCAATCAAGACATACAAATGGCTATCAGACACATGAAAAAATGCTCATCATCATTAGCCCTCAGGGAGATTCCAATTAAAACCACATTGAGATATCACCTTACACCAGTTAGAATGGCCAAAATTAACAAAACAGGAAACAACATGTGTTGGAGAGGATGTGGAGAAAGGGGAACCCTCTTACACTGTTGGTGGGAATGCAAGTTGGTGCAGCCTCTTTGGAGAACAGTGTGGAGATTCCTCAATTTCAAATAAAACAAAGGGGAATGTTAGTTTGGATATTGTAGCTAGACATTGGAGGAAACTGGAAGAATTCAAGATCTAATCTAGTTTATAGAAAATGGAACCTCAAAAATAACAGAACTAGAATCTAATGTGCAGAAGTATATATTATAGTTTCAACTGAAACATTTTTCTCTCCATAGTTACCCCAATTTCTATCAGTGATAACCACAGTAAGACTAATTTGAAGTCCAATTTCAATAAAATTGTCTTGATTATTTACATCAGTGCAGCAAGAATAGTGATTTGTCATATAGACTCTTTCAAATTTGCTTTGCTGGGGCTTTTCATAAACAATCTCAGATTGAACTTTTAACAGCCTTTCATAGTTTAGAAGCCAAGCCAAATACTAGCCATCAGACTTCACCTGCAAAAGCTATAGATTTGGGTTACTTCTTATCTTTTTGATGTTCTCAGACTATCATGAGGTTCTTGATCCTTCTAGGAAGTGATGTGCTCACCCAGCAAGGATGCTAGGAACCCTGTAAGCAAAGAATCAAGCTGATATTTCCAAGATGCTTATTGGCTCCAAACAGTCAACCTTAGCTCCTAAAAGCTGTCTGGTCATATCTAAATCTATGCATGTCTCTCTCAAACAGGATATTCCAATCAAAGCCTTGTTATATAACCTGTGTTTCCAATTGTGTTATGTTCTAAGGAGAAGAGATTCTTATTGAAATTATGCAAATATATGGCCATGAAAGCATAAGAAAACTCATTGAGAATTTCCAAATTCTGGAGGGATTGGATAGGGGAAAAAAAGATAAATTATTCAGTTCTGCTTCCAAAGGTGTAATTTACCAAATTTCTGTAAGTCATAGCTTATTCTTCCAATCCATGAGCATGGAATGGTCTTCCATCTTTTTGTGTCTTCTTCAATTTCTTTAATGAGTGTTCTGTAGTTCCTCGAATACAGATCCTTTACCTCTTTGGTTAGGTTTATTCCCAGGTATCTTATGGTTCTTGGTGCTATAGTAAATAGAATCAATTCTCTAATTTCTCCTTCTATATTTTCATTGTTAGTGTATAAGAAAGCAACTGATTTCTGTACATTGATTTTGTATCCTGCCACATTACTGAGTTGCTATATGAGTTCTAGTAGTTTGGAGGTGGAGTCTTTCGGGTTTTCCATATAAATAAAGTATCATGTCATCTGCAAAGAGAGAGAGTTTGACTTCTTCATTGCCAGTTTGAATACCTTTTATTTCTTTTTGTTGTCTGATTGCTGTTGCTAGGACTTCTAGTACTATGTTGAACAACAGTGGCAAGAATGGACATCCTTGTCGTGTTCCTGATCTCAAAGGAAAGGCTGTCAGCTTTTCCCCATTGAGGATGATATTCACTTTGGGTTTTTCATAGATAGATTTTATGAAGTTGAGTGTTCCCTCTATCCCTATACTTTGAATCATTTTAATCAGGAACGGATGATCTATCTTGTAAAATGTTTTTCTGCATCAATTGAGAGGACCATGTGGTTCTTCTGTCTTCTCTTATTGATTTGTTCTGTCACATTGATTGATTTGTGAATGTTGAACCATGCTTGCATCCCAGGGATAAATCCCACCTGGTCATGGTGGATAATGGTTTTTTTTTTTCCTTTCTTTTTTTTTTTTTCAATTTATTTATTTTCAGAAAAACATTATTCATTATTTTTTCACCACACCCAGTGCTCCATGCAAGCCGTGCCCTCTATAATACCCACCACCTGGTACCCCAACCTCCCACCCCCCCCCCGCCGGGGTGGATAATGTTTTTAATGTACTGTTGGATCCTCTTAGCTAGGATCTTGTTGAGAATCTTAGCATCCATGTTCATCAGGGATATTGGTCTGAAATCCTCCTTTTTGGTGGGGTTTTTGCCTGGTTTGGGGATCAGGATAATGCTGGCTTCATAAAAGAGAGTCTGGACGTTTTCCTTCTGTTTATATTTTTTTGAAACAACTTCAGGAGAATAGGTATTATTTCTTCTTTCAATGTTTGGTATAATTCTACAGGGAATCCATCAGGTCCTGGGCTCTTGTTTTTTGGGAGGTTTTTGATCACTCCTTCAATCTCATTACTAGATACTGGTCTATTCAAGTTGTCAATTTCTTCCTGTTTCAGTTTTGGAAATTTAGGTTTCCAGGAATGCATCCATTTCACTAGGTTGCTTAGTTATAACCTATAAATCATAGCTTAAGAGAAAAGATTTTCTTACATCTGGAAAACAAAAGATTAAAAACCAGCAAAATTTCTAACAAAAAGCATTACAAATTATAACCATACTACTCAGTTTATTCAGTCCTACATAATTAATTTTTGTTGATCTTGATCTTTGTTAGTAGTTTTATGAAGCCATCAGTTTCTCCATCAGAGTCCTGTAAATTCTTACACAATTCAATGGTATGATCTTTAAGTTATCAGAGACCTGTATATTGGAGTACTTGCCGGAGATTTTTCTCTGACTCTCCTTGATGATGAAGCAGTCTTACCAAAATATTAGAACAATTAACTGTGTGTAAATGACAAAAAGATATAAGAATACCTATGGCTAAAGATCTAATTAGCGTTTTTTACAATGCAATTAATAAGGAAATTTGGTTATTTCTGTGACACACAGCACTTCAAGATAATAACTAGAATTAAAGGTGATAACATACCAAGACACATCATATTTTTAGGAGTTTCATATAATTTCTAGGGCACTTATATTTTAATAACGTATATCTCCACAAATTTAAGAAGATTTAGCATCACTTTTTTGACAATGCTTCCCATGTAACTTAATATACCAAATAAACTTAATTAACTTATTATCTCTTATGAGAACAAATCCTTTTAGATATTCCAGGGATCTGCTAAATATTTCAAGGTTAGTTTCTGGTCAAAAGACTTCATTTTAGGGGTGCCTGGATTACCCACTTGGTTGAGCATCTGCCTTTGGGTCAGGTCATAATCCTGGAGTCCAGGGCTCAAGTCCCACGTCAGCCTCCCAGCTCAGTGGGGAGTCTGAGTCTCCCTTTCCCCTGCTCCTGCTCTTTCTCTCTCTCTCAAATATATAAATAAAATCTCAAAATTAAAAAAAAAGACTTTAAAGTGTGATTTGGGGAAGTTTTTTGAAAAATATATAAAGACTTGGGCATTTGATTAAATAGGATCACAGATCATTATGAAACAATACTTGGTAATCCATTTAACCAAAGTGACAATTAAAAACTGCACAGACAAGTACAGACAGTTAAACACTTACAAAAAGCCTTAGCTCTTTTTTTTTTTATAAAAGATTTTATTTTATTTATTTGACAGAGAGAGATCACAAGTAGGCAGAGAGGCAGGCAGAGAGAGAGAGGAGGAAGCAGGCTCCCTGCTGAGCAGAGAGCCTGATGCGGGACTCGATCCCAGGACCCTGAGATCATGACCTGAGCCGAAGGCAGCGGCTTAACCCACTGAGCCACCCAGGCGCCCAGCCTTAGCTCTTTCAATGTTGAATAGAGATATCTTAAGTAATCAAAGACCTGAAAAAGACAAAATGTATGGGGTGCCTGGCTGGCTCAGTTGGAAGAGCGTGCAACTCTTGATCTTGGGGTTATGAGTTTGAGCCTCACATTGGGTATAGAGATCACTTAAAAATAAAATCTTAAAAAAACAAAAGATAAAATGTAGAATATTTGTTTTTCTAGATAGAATCCATTAAAGGTAAAGAAAAACATTTCTTTACAATTTTTTATTAAAAGATGATCAATCTAAGAAAATATTTAGCAGAAAAGACAAATTTTAATTTTTACCAGCTTACTTTGATATTAAAACTAATTTCTAGTCATTAAGGTGTGATGGAGCAGAAAAAGAATGCACACTTGGAAGGAAAAAAAATGTATAAAGTGGATTTCCTGGAAAGAATGCTGCTGATTATGGACATTTTACAGCTGATGTAATTTTCTAAATGGCCATAAATTTACAAATGCAATATTACAGTAGTTTTTTTTTCAATTTATTTATTTTCAGAAAAACATTATTCATTATTTTTTCACCACACCCAGTGCTCCATGCAAGCCGTGCCCTCTATAATACCCACCACCTGGTACCCCAACCTCCCACCCCCCCGCCACTTCAAACCCCTCAGATTGTTTTAAAAGGAGATGTTGGGTATACCAGGATCATTACGGGTATCATTTTTTTTTGGAAATTTCTTTTCAGCTTAACAGTATTCATTGTTTTTGCACCACACCCAGTGCTCCATGCAATATGTGCCCTCCCTAATACCTAGCACCTTGTTCCCCAACCTCCCACCCCCCGCCCCTCAGGTTGTTTTTCAGAGTCCAGAGTCTCTCATGGTTCACCTCCCCTTCCAATTTCCCTCAACTCCCTTCTCCTTTCCATCTCCCCATGTCCCCCACGCTATTCGTTATGCTCCACAAATAAGTGAAACCATATGATAATTGACTCTCTCTGCTTGACTTATTTCACTCAGCATAATCTCTTCCAGTCCCGTCCAAGTTGGTACAAAATTTGGGTATTCATCCTTTCTGATAGAGGCATAATACTCCATAGTGTATATGCTCTAATAAATTTATTTTAATTTTAGCCAGCTTGACCATACATTAAAATTTCTTTTTAAAAATGTTTAAAGCTTTTATTTATTAGAAAGTATAACCGAGGGGAACAGAAGCCAGAGGGAGGGGGAGAAGCAGACTCCCCATGGAGCAGGGAGCTTAATGCGGAGCTCAATCCCAGGATCCTGGGATCAGGACTTGAGCCTAAGGCAGACAATTTAACTGATGGAGTCACCTGGGCATCCCTAAAATTCCTTTTAAAAAATTCCTTTTCAGGGCACCTGGGTGGCTCAGTCAGTTAAGTGTCTGGCTTTGGCTCAGTTCATGATCCCAGGGTCCTGGGATCAAGCCCCTCATCAGGCTCGCTGCTTATCAGGAGACCTGCTTCTCCCTCTCCCTCTCCCTCTCCCACTGCTTGTGTTCCCTCTCTCGCTGTGTCTCTGTCAAATAAATAAAATCTTAAAAAAAATTCATAAATAAAGTTTGTCCTAAGTCTCTCCTCCTTAAGTAAACAGCCTCAGCTTCACTTTAGGGCAAAATTTTTGGCTTTGTTTCCTCAACAAAATTGCATCTCATTCCTCATACCTTCTTTTACCAAAAGCACTCCCCCTTACTTTTCTTGCATAAGGAATTTATTTTTTAAAGCCTTTTTTTGTTTGTTTGTTTGTCTCTTTTTTCTCCTGGGAGCTTTATGGTTTCAGGTCTTACATTCAAGTCTGTAATCCATTTCAAGTTTTTTCTTTATTTTAATTCCAGTATAGACAATATACTGCATTACATTTGTTTCAGGCACACAATATAGCAATTCAGCTATTCTGTACATCATTCAATGTCCTCAAGATTAAATCTACTCTTAATCCTTTTCACCTGTTTTTCCCATATCCTTCCCTTCTGGTAAAATTATCAGTTTGTTTTCTGTAATTAAGAGTCAACTTTTTGGTTTGTCTCTCTTTTTCCCTTTGTTCATTTGTTTTGTTTCTTCAAATCCACATGTGAATGAAATCATGTGGTATTTGTCTTTCTCTGACTTACTTCACAGCAGTATACCCTCTAGCTCCATCTGCATTGTTGCAAATGGCAAGATCTCATTCTTTTTATGGCTGAATAGTATGGCATTGTGTATATACATCACATCTTCTTTATCCATTCATCTGACAGTGGACACCTGGGCTGCTTCCATAACTTGGCTACTGTAAATGCTGCTGCTATAAACATAGGGATGCATGTATCCCTTTGGATTTGTTTTTGTCTTCTTTGGGTAAATACCTAGTAGTGCCATTGCTGGGTCATAGGGTAGTTCCATTTTTACGTTTTTGAGGGATCTCCATACTGTTTCTACAGTGACTGTACTAGTTTGCACTCCCACCAACAGTGCAAAAGTATGCCTTTTTCTCCACATCCTTGCCAATAGCTGTGGTTTCTTATGTTGATTTTAGCCATTCTGACAGGTGTGAGGTGATGTCTCATTGTAGTTTTGATTTTGCATTTCCCTAATGATGAGCATCTATCTTTTCATGTGTCTGTTGGCCATCTGTATGTCTTTGGAGAAATGTCTGTTTTCTTCTGCCCATTTTTAAACTATTTGGTTTCTTGGTGTTGAGCTTGATAAGTTCTTTATATATTTTGGATACTAACCCTTTATCAGATACATCATTTGCAAATATCTTCTACCATTCTGTAGGCTTTTAGTTTTGTTGATTGTTTCCTTTGCTGTGAAGAAACTTTTTATTTTGATGTTGTCCCAATAGTTTTTTTTTTCTTTTGTTCCCCTTGCCTTAGGAGACATATGTAGAAAAATGTTGATACAGCTGATGTCAGAGAAATCATTGCTTGTGCTCTGCTCTAGGATTTTTATGGTTTCAGGCCTCATCTTTAGGCCTTTAATCCATTTTGAGTTTATTTTTGTATATAGTGTTAAAAGGGGCCCAGTTTCATTCTTGTGCATGTAGCTGTCCAGTTTTTCTAATACCGTTTGTTGTTTTTCCTATTGCATATACTTGCCTCCTTTGTCAGAGATTAATTGACCATATAATTGTGAATTTATTTCTGGGCTGTCTGTTTGGTTCCATTGATCTGTGTGTTTATTTGTGTGCCAGTACCTTACTGTTTTGATTACTACAGATTTGTGTAGTATCAGTTGAAATCTGAAATAGTGATACCTCCTGCTTTGTTTTTGTTTTTCAATGCGGCATTGGCTATTCAAGGCCTTTTGAAGTTCCATACAAATTTTAGGATTGTTCTGTGAAAAATGCTGTTGGCATTTTGATAGGGATTGTATTAAATGTGTAGATAGCTTTGGGTAGTATGGACATTTTAACAATATTTGTTCTTCAGTCCATGAGCAGGGAATGTGTTTCTATTTCTTTGTGTCTTCCTCAATTTCTTTCATGAGTACTTTAGAGGTTTCAGAGTACAGATCCTTTACCTCTTTGGTTAGGTTTATTCCTAGGTATCTTATGGGTTTTGGTGCAATTTTAAATGGGATCGATTCCTCGATTTCTCTTTCTTCTGCCTCATTGTTAGTGTATAGAAATGCAATTATACATTTGAGATTCTATAGTGCATTGATTTTATATCCTGCCACTTTGCTGAATTCCTGTATGAGTTCTAGCAGTTTGGGGTAAAGTCTTTGGGGTTTTCTACATAGAATATCATGTCATCTGCAAAGAGTGAGAGTTTGATGACTTCTTTGCTGATTCAGCTGCCTTTTATTTCTTTTGGTGTCTGATTGCTAAGGCTACAACTTCTAGTATTATGTTGAACAGCAGTGGTGAGAATGAACATCCCTGTTGTATTGCTCGCCTTAGGTGAAAAGCTCTCCGCTCTTCCCCCATTGAGAATATTTGCTGTGGGTTCTTTATATGGCTTTTATGATATTCAGATATGTTTCTTCTGTCCATAAATTACAGAGCTTTTATCAAGAAAGGATGCTTGTATTTTGTTAAATGCTATTTCTGCATCTATTGAGAGGATCATTATAGTTCTTGTCCTTTCTTTTATTAATATAGTATCTCACATTGGTTAATTTGAGGATGTTGAACCACACTTGTAGTCCAGGGATAAATCCCACTTGGTTGTGGTGACTAATCCTTTTAATGTACTCTTGGATCCCATTGACTAGTATTTTGCTAAGAATTTTTGCATGCTTGTTCATCAGGGATATTGGTTTTTAGTTCTCCTTTCTGCTAGGGCCTCTATCTGGTTTTTGGATCAAGGTAATGCTGGCCTCATATAAAGAATTTGGAAGTTTTCCTTCCATTTCTATTGTTTGAAACAGCTTCAGAAGAATAGGTTTTAATTCTTCTTTAAATGTTTGGTAGAATTCCCCTAAGAAGCCATCCAGCCCTGGACTCTTGATTTTGGGAGATTTTTGGTTACTACTTCCATTTCTTTGCTGGTTATGGGTCTGTTCAGGTTTTCTCTTTCTTCCTGTTTCTGTTTTGTTAGTTTATATGTTTCTAGGAATGCATCAATTTCTTCCAAATTGCCTAAATTGTTGGCATATAGTTGTTTTATTCTTATAATTGTTTTCTGTTTTAATTTATATTTCTTTGGTGTTGGTTGTGGTCTCTTCTCTTCCATGATTTTATTTATTTGGGTCTTTTCTCTTTTCCTTTTATAAGTCTGGCTAGGGGTTTATTGATCTTACTAATTCTTTCAAGAACCAGCTTCTAGTTTCATTTTCATTGATCTGTTATCTTCTTTTGAGTTCTGTATCATTGATATCTTCTCTAATCTTTTTTCTCTTCTTCTGCTGGATTTATGCTTTATTTGCCATTCTTTTTCTAACCCCTTAAGGTGTAAGGTTAGGTTATGTATTTGAGACTTTTCTTGTTTCTTGAGAAAGGCTTGTATTGCTATATACTTCCCTCTTAGGACTGCATTTTTTGTTTTGTTTTGTTTTTAAAGATTATTTATTTATTTGACAGGCAGAGATCACAAGTAGGCAGAGAGGCAAGCAGAGAGAGAGGAGGAGGAAGCAGAATCCCCACTGAGTGGAGAGCCTGATGCAGGGCTCAATCCCAGGACCCTGGGATCATGACCTGAGCTGAAGGCAGAGGCTTTAACCCACTGAGCCACCGAGGTGCCCGAGGACAGCCTTTACTGTATGCCAAAGGTTCTGAATGGTTGTGTTTTCATTTTCATTTGCTTCCATGTATTTTGAAAAATTCTTCTTTAATTTCCTGATTGACCCATTCATTCTTTAGTACAATGCTCTTTAACCTCCATGTATTGTGTTTCTTCCAAATTTTCTCCTGTAATTGAGTTCAAGTTTTAAAGCACTGTGGTCTGAAAATATGCATAATCTCAGTCTTTTGGTACTGGCTGAGACCTACTCAGTGACCGAATATGAGATCTATGCTGAATAATGTTCTATGTGCACCTGAGAAGATTGTGTATTCTGTTGCTTTAGGATGGAATGTTCTGAATATATCTGTGAGGTTCATCTGGTCCTGTGTGTCATTCAAAGCACTTGTTTCCTTATTGATCTTCTGCTTAGATGACCTGTCCATTGCTATGAGTGGGGTGGTAAAGTCCCCTACTATTATCAATGAGTTCCTTTATTTTTGTTGTTAATTGTTTTATGTATTTAGATGCTCCCAGGTTAGGGGGTAAATATTTACAATTGTTAGATCTTCTTGTCGAATAGACACTTTTAATATATTGTCCTTCCTCATTTCTTATTACAGTCTTTGATTTAAAATCTACTTTGTTTGATATAACGATTGCTACTCTGGTTTTCTTTTGATGCCCATTAACATGATAAATTGTTCTCCACCCCCTCACTTTCTATCTGGAGATGTCTTTGGGTCTAAAATGAATCTTTTGTGCTTGCTTAGGCAGCACATATACTAAAATTGGAACAATACAGAGAAGATTAGCATGGGCCCTGTGCAAGGATGACAGGCAAATTCACGAGCCTTTCCATATTTTTATTATAGCAAATAAGTAAATAAATAAAATTTAAAAAATAAAATAAAGTGAATCTCTTCCATATCAGTGGGTCTTGTTTTTGTTTTGTTTTGTTTTGTTTTGTTTTTAACCCAATCTGATACCTTATGTCTTTTGATTGGAGGATTTAGTCCAGTTACATTCAGAGTAACTATTAAAGATAAGAATTTAGTGCCATTGTATTACCTGTAAAGTCACTGTTTCTGTAGATTGTCTCTGTTCCTGTCTGGTGTTACTTTTGGGCTCTCTCTTCGCTCAAAGGATCCCTTTAATATTTCCTATGGGGCGGGTTTATTGTTCACAAATTCCTTTAGTTTTCGTTTGTCCTGGAAACTTCTTATCTCTCCTTCTAGTCTGAATGACAGCCTTGCTAGATAAAGTATTCTTGGTTCCATATTTTCCCCACTTAGCACTTTCAATATATCATGCCAATCCTTTCTTGACTGCCAGAAGTCCATGGACAGGTCTGCTGCCAGTCTTATGTTTCTCCCCATATAGGTTAAGGGTCCCTTGTCCCAAGGTGCTTTCAGGATTTTCTCATCTCTGAAATTTGCGATCTTCACTATTATGTGTCAAGGTGTTAACCTATTTTTATTGATTTCGAGGGGGGGTTCTCCTGCACTTGAATGCCTGTTTCTGTCCCCAGATTAGGGAAGTTCTCAGCTATAATTTATTCAACTAAACCTTCTGCCCTTTTCTCTCTCTTCGTCCTCTGGAACTCCTCTTATTCAGATATTCTTTTGCTTTATGGTTTTGCTGTTTTCTAGAAGTCTCCCTACATCATCCAGTAGTAATTTTTCTTTTTCTCAGTTTCCCTATTCTCCATCATTTTGTCTTCTATATCACTGACTCTTCAGCCTTGTTTATTTTAGCTGGTAGAGACTCCATTTTTTACTGCATCTTAATGATAGCATTTTTAATTTCAGTCTGATTAGATTTTAGTTCTTTTATTTCTACAGTAAACTATTCTCTAGTGTCTTCTTTGCTTTTTTTTAAAAACCCAGCTAGTATCTTTATACTTCTTGTTTTGAATTCTAGTTCCAACATCTTATATCTATATTGATTAAATCCCTGGAAGTGACTACCTTCTCCTGTTCTTTCTTTTGGGGTGAGTTTCACTGTCATTATGTCCAGAAAAGAACAGAAGAAAGAGAGAGAAAGGACAAAATAATAACAAAACTGGAAAAATACAAATAAAACAAACCAGAAGAAAACAGAAACAAAACAGAATGAGAAAAATTCAAACAAGTAAAACAGAACAAAACAATAAACTAGATCCCATGTGTATTTTGGTCTGTTTGTTAAAAGAAACTAGATCCCAAGATAGGAAAGAAAGAAATATATATATTATATATATATATATATAAATAAATAAAATCTTTAAAATATATATATATATATATAATGTATATATAAAAATTTAAATTAAGAAAAACACCCCACAAATGCTATATACTGTTTTCCCCAAGAACTAAGCTGTGTAGCCCTCTATTATCAGAAACTTGGTCTGAGCAAGTTGTTCTTGTTGGTCTTCCAGGGGAAGGTCCTGTTGCACTGATTCTCAGGTGCCTTTATAGTTGTGAAAATAACACCTCCCTTGCCAGGGGGCTGGGCTCAGTGTAGTGGCTCTGGATTGCATTATTTTGTTCCCTAAAGGCTTTCAGCACAGATGGGGGATGAAAATGGTGGTGTCCCCTACTCCTCTACCATCTTAACTCCTCCCCCTATTAGATCTTGCTGAATAGTCCTTATTGTGATATATTGCCCGTCTTCATCTCTTGTTACATTCTATGGTTTAAAATCAAGTTTGATATAAGCATGGCTACTCTGGGTTTCTTTGTTTGTTTGTTATATGTATTCTATCTTGTGTTTTTTTATTTTATTGTATTTTATTTTTTCAGTGTTCCAAGATTCGTATGGTCCATATATACAAATGAATATTATGCAGCTATCAGAAAGGATGAATACCCTGGCTTTCTTTTGATGTCTGTTTACATGATAAATGTTTCTCCATCCCCTCACCTTCAATCTGCAAAAGTCTTTGGGTCTCAAATGAGTCTCTGGTAGGCAGCATCTAGATGGGTCTTGGTTTTTGTTTTTGTTTTTGTTTTAAAGATTTTATTTATTGATTTGACAGACAGAGATCACAAGTAGGCAGAGAGGCAGGCAGAGAGAGGGAGGAAGGGAAGCAGGCTCCCTGCTGAGCAGAGAGCCCAACACAGGGCTCTATATCAGGACCCTGGGATCATGACCCGAGCCGAAGGCAGAGGCTTTAACCCACTGAGCCACCCACCCCTGGGTCTTGTTTTTTTTATCCATTCTGATACCCTGTATCTTTTGATTGGAATATTTAGTCCACTTACATTCAGAGTACTGGTATGTATACTTAGTGCCATTTTATTACTTGTTCTGTCATTGTTTCTGGAGATTTTTCCTGTTCCTTTCTGGTCTTTGTCACTTTTGGTCTTTCCACCGAAAGAGTCCCTTTTAACATTTCTTGCAGGGCTGGTTTAGTGGTCATGAATTCCTTTAGTTTTTATTTGTCTGGGAAACTTTTCATCTCCTCTTCTATCCTGAATGATAGCCTTGCTAGATAGAGTATTCTATTCTATCTAGTATGCTATTCTATCCAGCGCATTGAATATATCATGCCATTGTTCTTGCTTTCCAGAAGTTTCTGTGGAGAGATCTGCTGGTAACCTTACTGGTTTTCCCTTGCAAGATAGGGACTTCTTTTGTCTTGCTGCTTTTAGGATTTTTTCTTTATTTGCAAATTCAGCTGCAATATATCTTGGTTGTTGGCCTGCTATTGATTTTTATGGGAGTTTTCTGTGCTTCCTGGATTTGGATGTCTGTTGCCTTCTCCCAATTATGGAGTTTTCCGCTATAATTTCTTCAAGTAAACCTTCTGCCCCCTTTTCCCAGTCTTTTTCTGGGACTCCTATGATAGTTATATTACTATGTTTGATAGAGTCACTGAGTTCCCTAAGTCTACTTTTGTGATCCAAATTGTTCTTTTTTTCAGTTTCATTATTTTCCATAATTCTATCTTCTAAGTACACTCCTGAAACATATTCCTGTCCTTCTCCCATCCTTGTTGTCATTAAATCCTTTTTGTTGTTGTTATTTTGTATTTTATTGGACTGGGGTACATGTCACCATTTCTTTTTTTTTTTTTTTTTTTTTCCCCAATTTATTTATTTTCAGAAAAACAGTATTCATTATTTTTTCACCACACCCAGTGCTCCATGCAAGCTGTGCCCTCTATAATACCCACCACCTGGTACCCCAACCTCCCACCCCCCCGCCACTTCAAACCCCTCAGACTGTTTTTCAGAGTCCATAGTCTCTCATGGTTCACCTCCCCTTCCAATTTACCCAAATTCCCTACTACTCTCTAACGCCCCTTGTCCTCCATGCTATTGGTTATGCTCCACAAATGAGTGAAACCATATGATAATTGACTCTCTCTGCTTGACTGATTTCACTCAGCATAATCTCTTCCAGTCCCGTCCATGTTGCTACAAAAGTTGGATATTCGTCCTTTCTGATGGAGGCATAATACTCCATAGTGTATATGGACCACATCTTCCTTATCCATTCATCCGTTGAAGGGCATCTTGGTTCTTTCCATAGTTTGGCGACTGTGGCCATTGCTGCTATAAACATTGGGGTACAGATGGCCCTTCTTTTCACGACATCTGTATCCTTGGGGTAAATACCCAGGAGTGCAATTGCAGGGTCGTAGGGAAGCTCTATTTTTAATTTCTTGAGGAATCTCCACACTGTTCTCCAAAGAGGCTGCACCAACTTGCATTCCCACCAACAGTGTAAGAGGGTTCCCCTTTCTCCACATCCTCTCCAACACATGTTGTTTCCTGTTTTGTTAATTTTGGCCATTCTAACTGGTGTAAGGTGATATCTCAATGTGGTTTTAATTTGAATCTCCCTGAGGGCTAATGATGATGAGCATTTTTTCATGTGTCTGATAGCCATTTGTATGTCTTGATTGGAGAAGTGTCTGTTCATATCTTCTGCCCATTTTTTGATGTGTTTGTCTGTTTCGTGTGGGTTGAGTTTGAGGAGTTCATTATAGATCCTGGATATCAACCTTTTGTCTGTACTGTCATTTGCAAATATCTTCTCCCATTCCGTGGGTTGCCTCTTTGTTTTTTTGACTGTTTCCTTTGCTGTGCAGAAGCTTTTGATTTTGATGAAGTCCCAGAAGTCTATTTTCGCTTTTGTTTCCTTTGCCTTTGGAGACGTATCTTGAAAGAAGTTGCTGTGGCTGATATCAAAGAGATTACTGCCTATGTTCTCCTCTAAGATTCTGATAGATTCCTGTCTCACGTTGAGGTCTTTTATCCATTTTGAGTTGATCTTTGTGTACGGTGTAAGAGAATGGTCGAGTTTCATTCTTCTACATATAGCTGTCCAGCTTTCCCAGCACCATTTATTGAAGAGACTGTCTTTTTTCCACTGTATATTTTTTCCTGTTTTGTCGAAGATTAATTGACCATAGAGTTGAGGGTCCATATCAGGGCTCTCTACTCTGTTCCACTGGTCTATGTGTCTGTTTTTATGCCAGTACCATGCTGTCTTGGTGATCACAGCTTTGTAATAAAGCTTGAAATCAGGTAAGGTGATGCCGCCAGCTTTATTTTTGTTTTTCAACGTTTCCTTAGCGATTCGGGGTCTCTTCTGATTCCATACAAATTTTTGGATTATTTGCTCCAGCTCTTTGAAGAATGCCGGTGGAATTTTGATCGGAATGGCATTAAAAGTATAGATTGCTCTAGGCAGTATAGACATTTTAACGATGTTTATTCTTCCGATCCAAGAGCATGGAATGGTCTTCCATCTTTTTGTGTCTTCTTCAATTTCTTTCATGAGTGTTCTATAGTTCCTCAAGTATAGATCCTTTACCTCTTTAGTTAGGTTTATTCCCAGGTATCTTATGGTTCTTGGTGCTATAGTAAATGGAATCGATTCTCTAATTTCCCTTTCTGTATTTTCATTGTTAGTGTATAAGAAAGCCACTGATTTCTGCACATTGACTTTGTATCCTGCCACGCTGCTGAATTGCTGTATGAGTTCTAGTAGTTTGGGGGTGGAGTCTTTTGGGTTTTCCATATAAAGAATCATGTCATCTGCGAAGAGAGAGAGTTTGACTTCTTCATTACCAATTTGGATACCTTTTATTTCTCTCTGTTGTCTGATTGCTGTTGCTAGGACTTCTAATACTATGTTGAACAAGAGTGGTGAAAGTGGGCATCCTTGTCTTGTTCCTGATCTCAACGGGAAGGCTGCAAGCTTTTTCCCATTGAGGATGATATTTGCTGTGGGTCTTTCATAGATAGATTTGATGAGGTTCAGGAATGTTCCCTCTATCCCTATACTTTGAAGCGTTTTAATCAGGAACGGATGTTGGATTTTGTCAAATGCTTTTTCTGCATCAATTGAGAGGACCATGTGGTTCTTCTCTCTTCTCATATTAATTTGTTGTATCACATTGATTGATTTACGAATGTTGAACCATCCTTGTAGCCCAGGGATGAATCCCACCTGATCATGGTGGATAATCTTTTTAATGTGTTGTTGGATCCTGTTGGCTAGGATCTTGTTGAGAATCTTAGCATCCATATTCATCAGTGATATTGGTCTGAAATTCTCCTTTTTGGTATGGTCCTTGCCTAGTTTGGGGATCAGGGTAATGCTGGCTTCATAGAAAGAGTCTGGAAGTTTTCCTTCTGCTTCAATTTTTTGAAACAGCTTCAGGAGAATAGGTGTTATTTCTTCTTGGAAGGTTTGGTAGAATTCCCCAGGGAATCCGTCAGGTCCTGGGCTCTTGTTTTTTGGGAGATTTTTGATCACTGCTTCAATCTCGTTATTAGATATCGGTCTATTCAGGTTGTCGATTTCTTCCTGGTTCAATTTTGGTAGTTTATATTTTTCCAGGAATGCATCCATTTCATCTAGGTTGCTAAGCTTATTGGCATATAACTGTTCGTAGTAACTTCTGATGATTGTTTCTACTTCCTTGGTGTTAGTTGTGATCTCTCCCCTTTCATTCATCATTTTATGAATTTGGGATTTCTCTCTTTTCTTTTGGATTAGTGTAGCCAGTGGCTTATCGATCTTATTGATTCTTTCAAAAAACCAGCTTCTAGTTTCATTGATACGTTCTACTGTATCTCTGGTTTCTCCCTCATTGATCTCAGCTCTAATCTTGATGATTTCCCTTCTTATGTGTGGAGTTGGTTTGATTTGTTGTTGATCCTCCAGTTCTTTAAGGTGTAGAGACAGCTGGTGTGTTCTGGATTTTTCAATTTTTTTGAGCAAGGCTTGGATGGCTATATATTTTCCCCTTAGGACCGCCTTTGCTGTATCCCATAGGTTTTGGACCGAAGTGTCTTCATTCTCATTGGTTTCCATGAATTGTTTCAGTTCTTCTTTGATCTCCTGGTTGATCCAAGCATTCTTAAGCAAGATGGTCTTTAGCTTCCAGGTGTTTGAGTTCCTTCGGAACTTTTCCTTGTGATTGAGCTCCAGTTTCAAAGCATTGTGATCTGAGAATATGCAGGGAATAATCTCAGTCTTTTGGTATCGGCTGAGTCCTGATTTGTGACCCAGTATGTGGTCTATTCTGGAGAAGGTTCCGTGTGCACTTGAGAAGAATGAGTATTCTGCTGTTTTAGGGTGGAATGTTCTGTATATATCTATGAGGTCCATCTGGTCCAATGTGTCGTTCAATGCTCTTGTTTCTTTATTGATTTTCTGCTTCGATGATCTGTCTAATTCTGAAAGAGGCGTGTTAAGATCACCTACGATTAGTGTATTCATATCAATATGACTCTTTATCTTGATTAACAGTTTTCTTAAGTAATTGGCTGCTCCCATATTGGGAGCATAGATATTTACAATTGTTAGATCATCTTGGTGGATAGTCCCTTTAAGGATTATGTAGTGTCCTTCTGTGTCTCTGACTACAGTCTTTAGTTTGAAGTCTAATTTATCTGATATGAGAATCGCTACCCCAGCCTTCTTTTGAGTCCCATTGGCATGAAAGATGCTTCTCCACCCCTTCACTTTCAGTCTGCGTGTATCTTTAGGTTCAAAATGGGTCTCTTGTAGACAGCATATGGATGGGTCCTGTCGTTTTATCCAATCTGCAACCCTGTGCCGTTTTATGGGTGCATTTAGGCCATTCACATTGAGAGTGATTATTGATAGATACGTTTTTATTGACATCGAGTTACCTTTGAAGTCTTTCTTTCTGTAGACTGTCTCTATATTTCTGTTCAATGCTATTCTTGGGATTTTTCCTCTTTTATAGAACCCCCCTTAATATTTCCTGCAGTATCGGCTTGGTGGTTGCATAGTCTTTTAAGTCTTGCCGGTCTTGGAAACTCTTTATCTCTCCATCCAT
Source organism: Neogale vison (assembly GCF_020171115.1). Taxonomy (NCBI): domain Eukaryota; kingdom Metazoa; phylum Chordata; class Mammalia; order Carnivora; family Mustelidae; genus Neogale; species Neogale vison. The sequence continues at coordinate 79,689,882 of NC_058092.1, read as the reverse complement.
TTTGAATGTCAGTCTTGCTGGATAAAGTATTCTTGGCTGCATGTTCTTCTCATTTAGTGCCCTGAATATATCTTGCCAGCCTCTTCTGGCTTGCCAGGTCTCTGTGGACAGGTCTGACGTTATTCTGATGGGCTTCCCTCTGTAAGTAAGGAGCCTCTTTGCCCTGGCAGCTTTCAAGAGATTATACCTACAATTATAATTTCTCAATTTGACTATCAGGTGTCGTGATGTTTTTTTGGAGTGTATAATCTTGGGTGGAGACCGTTCAGCCTCTAGTACATGAACGCTGGTTTCATTCGCGAGACTCGGAAAGTTTTCATGAAGGACTTGTTCCACGACATCTTCTAGACTTCTTTCTTTCTCCTCCCCTTCAGGAATTCCAATAATTCTGACGTTGGAACGCTTCATGGCATCACTTATTTCCCTAATTCTGCTTTCGTGGGATCTAAGCTGTTTGTTCCAGGCTTCCTCCTGATCCTTTCTCTCTATCTGTTTGTCTTCCAGATCACTAATTCTATCTTCTGTCTCAGTTACCCTAGCTTTGAGAGAGTTTAGATTGGATTGGAACTCATTGAGAGCATTGTGGACCTCCTCCCTGGTAGCTTTAAGCTCCGCCCTAACATTGTGAACATCCTGTCTGGTCGCTTTCAGTTCGGCTCTAATCAATTCTGTTTGGTCATCCATGGCTTTCTCCAACCTAGCTATTGCCTGGATAATTGTTAGCCTGAATTCTCTTTCCGACATATTGTCTATGTTGATAGCCGTTAGCTCTGTTGCGGAAGGTCCATCCTCTGTATTTTTCTTCTGTTGGGCATTCCTCCTCCTAGTCATTTTGGTGGGAGATGACTGAACAGATGTAGCTGGATGTATCAACTCTGGTGCAGTCAAGGTGCACCCTGGAACACTTCCTGATCTCCGTCTCAGAGAGAAGCCTCAGTCTGGGTGCAGAAGCTGAATAAATTCCCCCTTGGACGCTGGCAGTGCAGGTTCCAAGTTAAAGACCCTGGGGGCGCAGGATCTTTTGCTTGTCCCCAAAGCCAAGGCAGTGGCGGCTGTCTGGGAGCTCCTGACCGCCAGAGAGGTTCCAAGCAGCGATCGCACACTGAGATTTTGCCGCTGGCCGGGGCTGGGAGTGCCTGGCTTGCGCGCACCTCTTTTCAGAGGCGGCTGTGGGTCGGGCGCGCGTCTGGGGCACTGAGAACGGGGCGCTGGTCCGTAAGCCGCAGGCTGGGCTTTTGCGCGCCTCTGTCCGGGGAAGAGTTTCGCGGGCGCGCGGCTTAGATTTTGAAACAATGGTGCGGGTCAAGAAGCGCCCCAGGGCCTTAGAAACCCAGGAGAGCTGAAGCGACGTGCACGCGCATCTCAAGCTTTGTGGTAGGGCGAGCGCGCGTTCTGCAGACCGGCTCCCATCCCCTCACAGGTGCCGGAACCCCGCGCTCTGGGGCACGCTGGCGGCTTAGGGACCAGGAGCCGGTTTCTCCGCCGCACTCTCTCTGCCTCCGCGCCGGGGAGGCCGTCTGGGACCGGGGACTCAAGCCCCTGTCCCTAGCCACCCCGATTCCCACAATTTGCCCCCGCGATCCTTTGCTCTTTTGGAGTGCTTTCAACCAGTCTCCGAGTTAATGCTGGTCCCCAGACGCAGGGCACTCTCGCTAGTATCGGGGTATTACTTTTGCACCGGTCACCTCTGGTGGCTCCCTCCCCCTTTTGTTTATCTTCCGATATCAGTCCGCTGTTCCCATTCCGCTTTACCTGCTCACTGGCTCTTCTGCCCCTGTAGAGATCCAGACGTGTATAATTCTGATCTCAGGCTGATTTCATGGGTGATCAGAGTTCTTTGGTAGGTAATCAGCTCACTTTGGGGTACCAGCTGAAAAGACGCCTCTTCCTAGTACCCCGCCATCTTGTCCCCCCCACCACATGTCACCATTTCTGAGAGTGTGAGGTTAACATGGGACTATATAGAAAGAATATAGAAAAGAATATAGAAAAGGAAAGGGGGAGAAGCCATCCACAAATTTGAGTGAACTAGAAAGGTATATAAAACATTCAGTTGCAATTGAGGGAAAAACCTGTTCTGAAGTGAAAGGAGGTCCTTGGTTTCTAACAAAAATCTCCTAAAGACTCTACTATATAAGGATCAGTTTATGGAAAAACTCCAAATTACACAAAACCCCATTAGGCAGGAGAAGTGGGCAGGATAGAAGGATGTGGGCTGTGAGGCAGCTGGTGTGCAACAGGGACGGCTGGGCTGGAGGCTGAGGCTCAGGCCCAGGACCTAGAGGTAGGAATGGGCTAGAAGACTAGAGGCATGTTGATGCATTCACCCAAAGCTCTGGCTTTCCATTTCATCTCTAGGATGCTGATGCTTTCTTCAGACAAGAGTCATTTTGTCCTTATAGTCATTACATTCAGCTAGCTTTCAATCTTAGTTAATCCATTTTTCATTTTGGTCTGGTTGTTTTTTATCTTTTTTAGTCTCTGTAGTAAGGGTCTTCAATGCTTTTCTGCAGCCCAACTAGTATCCTTATGGTCACTGTTTTAAATATTCCGTGTATTTGTTTTGGTTAGATCCCTGGCTATGACCTCCTCTTGTTCTTTCTTTTGGGATGAATTCCTCTTTCTTGGCATTGTAGGTCTCTATCTTCTTCTCTGTGTTAGGAAACCCGTTTGGTTTCCTGCTCCTGAGGGTAATGGCTTTATGAAGAAGAGGTCATATACTGTCCAGGGCCTGGGACTCTAGGAAGTGTCTTTGGGGTATGCTGTGTGCCCTCTGCTGCTGTGTTTTAGCTGCTCTATGCCTCAGGTCAGTGCTCTCTAGAGTTTCTAACAGCCTGCAGTGGGGAGTGTTTGGACCTTGGCCAGAGTGTGGCAAGTTGTAACTAGGTGTGCTCTGGTCTGCTTGTTGAAAGAGACCTGATACTGCTTCCACTGTAGCTGAAGTTTTGTAGAACTCTATGGTCAGTAGACATGTGTGTGCAGGGTTTTGTGCTGGTCTTCTCGGGGAGGGGCCTACTGCACTGGTCCTCATGCATGCTTGCCCAAAAAAAGCCGCACCAGCAGAGTGGGGTGGTGGTGGTCAGGGGGAGGATGGGACCTGGTGTGAGCAAGCTAGGCAGTGAGTATTGGTGCTCTGCTGCTTCCTGAAGTTGATTCTGCTGAGGGGTGGGGGAGGGGGATGGTGCCAGCCTACTCTGAGGAGGAGAGCCTGTGCTCACTGTTCTCAAGGAAGCACTTTCTGAGGAGTGAATAATTTCCCCTTAGGCGTTCATGGGCATTTTTCAGATCACTGATGTCGCGTTGTCTCTGGGTTTCTTACCTGACACAGCACTGCACATCCTGGGCTCTACCTCATCCAAGCTTGCTGACTTTTAAAATCCCAAACTTTGGGTCCATGGGATGGCTTAGTTGGTTAAGCCTCTGCCTTCAGCTTGGATCATGATCCCAGGTTCCTGGGATCGAGCCCCGCGTGGGACTCTCTTCCCAGCGGGGAATCTGCTCCCCCCCCCACCCCACCTGCCTTTTGGCCTACTTGTGACCTCTCTCTCTCTGTCGAATAAATAAATAAATAAAATCTTAAAAAAAAAAAAAAAATCCCAAATCCCAACCTGGTGTGGTGGGGATTTCCGTCCTCTGGGAAAGGGCTTCACCATGCTGGCACTGCTGCAGGTTTGCTCCAGAAGGGCTGTCTCCTCATAACTCAGGGGCATGGGGTTTGAAGCAAGCAGGCTAAAAAGCCAGGGTCCTGGTTAGCTGCCCTTTGTAGGTGTGTCTAGACCTATAAGGGGCAGGAAGGGAAATGGTGCCTGCTGTTTTTTTGGTTCCTGGAGAGGCAATGCCCCCTCTCACAGATGTGCCCCAAAACATACAGTTTCTCCCTGTGCTCCTTAGATGCCCTTCAGATTGTGTAGTCTTCCCTCCTCCCCTCCAGGAGGGGGGCTGTGTCCTCCAGTCTCTATCCCAAACCCAGGGACCTCGCAAACTCCAGTCCTGAGCCCAGCTGGCTGCAATACTCACAAAACTCAGCCCTTCTCATTTTCCCAGCCAGTGGCTTTGGGGAAGTGTTCTCCTCCAACATTCCCCTGTTTGCCCCCCACGCCCGGCCTTTCTCTGTGACCAGGGCTCATTCCCCTCTGCAGCACCTACAACTGGTTTCTCCCCAAACACTTCCTACCTTCCTTGAAGTGGCCTCTTCTCTCCCTCTAGTTATGCAGTCTGTTCTATCAGCCCTCAGATTGATTTCGTGAGTGTTTAGAATGATTTGATAGTTACGTAGCTGTATTTGAGGCCCGAGGCAAGCCTAGGGCCCTCCTACTATGTCACTATCTTAGCTCTGAACTCTACTTTCTATATATAGTAGGTTCTTTATGAATAACTGTCACTCTGTAATGGTAACTTTGAGATAAGTTTCAAACTTTGATCAAGTCCAGTTTATTAGCTTTTTCTTTTATACTTAGTGCCATTTTGGGTCTTAAGACATCTCTACTTATTCCATGGTCATAAAATTACTCTCTTGTTTCTTCTAGAATCTTTATAGTTTTAGCTTTTACATTTAGGTGTGTCATCTACCCTGACTTAATTTTAAGATACCTGAGGTAGAGAATGAGCCTCCCTTTTTTTTTCCTCCTTAGATTTCCTTTACCAGGGTGAGGATATTTCCTTCATTCCTTAATTTGTTGAGTCTTTATCATATATGGGTTTTGCATTTTGTTAAAAGCTTTTTCTGCATCTTTTGATACAATTGTGGTTCCCTCCCTTTATTTCTCTTATTCTGGGCACCTGGGTGGCTCAGTCGGTTAAAGCCTCTACCTTCGGCTCGGGTCATGATCCCAGGGTCCTGGGATTGAGCCCCGCGTGGGGCTCTCTGCTCAGTGGGGAGCCTGCTTCCTCCTCTCTCTCTCTGCCTGCCTCTCTGCCTACTTGTGATCTCTGTCTGTCAAATAAAATAAATAAAATCTTTTTTAAAAAAAAAGGATTGCAGTCTTGTGCCACCTGTTGTTCAATGCCTAAAAAGGACTGCCTTGCATGTTTTGTTCAGTTTTATAATCATGTAGGACCTGAGGGCAAGACCAATACCAATAATTCTATTATGGCTGTATGTAAAAGGTTCCTACTCAAAGTCCACATTCTTAACTACATTAGTAAATTATCTCTATGATGGGATTCCATATTACAGAAAAAAATGTTAAACACTAGTATGTTGGTTTTTTGCCTATTAGAGAGGGAGAGGGCACAAGTTGAGAGAGGGGCAGAGGGAGAATGAGAGAATCTCAAGCAGACTCCCCACTGAGCATGGAGCCCTGACTTGGGGCTCAATCCCATGACCCTGAGATCATGATTTGAGCTGAAATCAAGAGTTGGATGCCCAACCGAGTCACCCAGGTGCCCTGGAAATACATTCTTAATAATATGGAAAAATATCAGCAGGGACTAAAGAATGAGAGAGATGAAAGCGTAAGAGATTGTTGTCAGAGACTAGGGATGATGGAATGAAATATTTCATAGATGAAATACATGATAACAAGATCTTACAGTCCTAGATGGCTTAAACAGAATAGTGTAATTTCTATGTTTTGCATAAAGACAAAACAGTGACCTGACAGCCACTGGATTATGGTCTTTGATGGCAAGAACTGGGTGAATGATGATGGAAAATAAGCAAACTTCTAAACAAAAGGAAAACAGGAAAGCAGGACAGGTAAATTTTGAGAAAATGCCATTAGTTCAGTTTTGAATAAATTTTAAGTTTTCTTAGAAATCTATATGACATCCAGGGACTGTCTGGGTAGGCAACTGAAAATACAGATTTGTTGCAAGGAAAATATGGAGATATAGATCTGAAAGTTATTACCATAAAGATTATTATTGAAGCAACAGGACTGGATAAGAAGAACATACACCTTTAGAAGAGGTAAGAAACCTAAGGTAGAAACCTAGGGAGTCCCAATATTTTAGAGTAGGCAGATAAGAATACTAAGAATGGATGTTCAAAGAAGTATAAGGCAATATAAAGAGGCAATGTGGCTTCAGTGGTTAAGAGCATGTACTTTGGAGTCAGTTCAAATCCCAGCTATTTTAAAGCTACATGACCATGAAAAAAATTACTTAACATTTCTTTGTCTGTTTTGTCTTCTGTAAAGCACAGTGACAATACTAGCACTTGCCTAATGACAGACAATCATGATAACTATGGAGGCTCATTCAGCCCCCAAACTCCTGTCCTCTCAAACTTTATTAGTAAAGAAGACAGCTGGATCAACAAATTTGAGTTAGCTCAAGAGAGGAACAGAAAGATTCCCCCCTCTCTAACACAGCTACTTCATTTACAAAGAAGTTTCCATTAGTACATAGCTACACAGATATTTCCTACCCCACCTCAATAATAAATATGTAGAACATTATAGAGGCAGGGTTTCTTTCCACTGGAACTTTGGACTCAGTGCAGGCAGACTATACCAAAGTTATAGGATAAGAGTGGGATTGTGTGTTTTCTCCTACTACTGAGTCCGTAAAATTTTCCTCAATAAACTATTTTACATCTATATCATATGGTACTACAGTGCTGTGCTGCATGACTTCCTTGAAAGGTATTTCCTTATGACTCTTCCTCTTACTTGTTCCTCATTAAAATACAGTAATACTTGTAAAGAGTTTACAAACCTGCCTGGCACACAGCGTTAGGTAAAGGTTAGCTATTTGTTTTTAAAGGAGAATCAGGAGGGGCGCCTGGGTGGCTCAGTGGTTTAAAGCCTCTGTCTTCGGCTCAGGTCATGATCTCAGGGTCTTGGGATCGAGTACCACATTGGGCTCTCCGCTCAGCGGAAGCCTGCTTCCCCCTTTCTCTCTGCCTGCCTCTCTGCCTACTTCTGACTTCTCTCTGTCAAATAAATAAAGTCTTAAAAAAAAATACTTAAAAAAAGAAAAAAGAAGAATCAGGAAAGACTAGCAATGTTCCAGAGTCAAATCAAGAGATAACAAAGGAGAACTGGCAAACAGTGTCAAATGCTACCGAAAATCAAAGAATGAAAATAAGACACTGGGTGTGGCAACAGAGTGGTAAAAGATTGTATTAGGTTAAGGACTGGGTTGGAAGTAGGGTAAAATACGGAATATAGAATGGTTTTTCTAAGAAATCTGGTGGCAAAAAATAAAAAAGTGAATAGGTTAGTGTTTTTTTGCTTGCAAGTGACAGAAATCTAATTCAAACGAGCTTTGTAAAAGGACTTACTATAAGAATATTGTGATGTCTCAGAAGGCAAGGTCAATCATGTGGCTGAGTCTCAAAAGCATGCGGAACCAGGATCTTCAGCTATTCTTTTTCTTGTTCTTTTCTGTAGGTTTGTTTCACTTTCTCTCCTTCTTTCTCCAGACTAGCTGCATTGCTGCCCTGGCCCACATGGTAGGAAAGACGACTATCAAGAGTTCTGGAGTTTAACATTTTACAGTCCAAGCATGCAAAAAGATAGAGGAGTTTGTTTGCAGTTTGAGTTTTAAAATTCCTAAGACAAGGGGCATCTGGGTGGCTCAGTGGGTTAAGCCTCTACCTTCAGCTCAAGTCATGATCTCGGAGTCCTGGGATCAAACCACGCATCGGCTCTCTGCTCAGCTCAGCAGGGAGCCTGCTTCTCCCTCTCTATCTGACTGCCTCTCTGCCTACTTGTGATCTCTGTCTGCCAAAGAAATAATAAAATCTTAAAAAAAAAATTCCTAAGACAAGACTCTGGCCCTTAACCTAAGTGTCTAACCCTGAATGAATCCACAGTAGCTAGGGATGATAGAGGTGAATGGACTGGAGTAGAACATGGCTATTCCTATTGCAAATATGTATGAAATGCAATGGGATGTGGGAAAGTTCAAACAAAATAAGTATGCACTATAAGGATACAGAGTATTTTTTTGAGAAGTAGGTATTATAAAGGTGGGGTTTTAGTTTGTGTTGTTTACGCCAGGGAAGGGATTTGAACATATTTATAGGAATGGGAGAAACCAAAGGGATAGGATTAAAGATAAAGGACAAGGCATGGGTTATTTGAGAGAGTAAAATCTGAGAATCAAAGGGAAAGAATGGAATTTACAAGTAAAAGGACTGGTCTTTCAGAGAAATAGGCCTTTATGAAAGAGGAGGGAAGAAAATATGAATGCATGCTGACATAGGCAGGTCTAGAAAGATGAAGGAAACTGGTGGAAACTGGACCTGAAGATCTCCCATGAAGTATGTGGTTAAGTCACCTCTTGAAAGTATAGGAGATTCAGTAAAGGGGGTAGTTGAAAAGAATAACAAATATTAACATTCCTGTCAAGAGGAAGAGAATGGAAGCTAAAAGGAAGAGGTTAAGGTTTGTCAAAATTAAGAGTCCAGCTCAGACTGGAAACTAAATTAATGAAGGTGTCAGAAGTACAGTGTGACTAAGTAATGTTCACTAGTCCATGAACAAGAGCTCATAAGGCACATGACAGAAGGTCAGGGGAAAGGGGAAAAGGGTGTTGGCCAAGAAGACTGAATCAGTAATTTAACTCTTACGGTCAAGTCACTAATGAGTAGCAGTAAAAAGATAAACTTTATTCTACCCCTGACAAGTAATTATAAAATCTGAATTACTATTATTCAAATAGTACTGTCAACATTAATGGCTTTGCTGCTTACATATTAGAAAAATTCCTAAGGACACATTTATATATGCTTTAAGTATATGGTCTAAAAAAACCAAATTTGAACCCTAGAGAGATTTTTAAATTTGAAGGTTTAAATATGTCATCTTAATTTTGCTGCAGTATTTTTATTCTACCATAAAGCTAGCCATGTATAAATGTGCCCCTAACCCAAAGTCCATCTCCTGATACTTAGAACGAATCAGTTTCTTTGGAACACATACTTGTGTCATTATGTAAATAATTCCACCTGTAAAACAGGAATAATAATAGATTATGTGAGGAGTACCTGGGTGGCTCTGTTGGTTAAGTATCTACCTTTGGCTCAGGGCATGATCTCAGGGTCCTGGGATTAAGCCCTGCATGGCGGGGGGGGGGGGGGGTCCCTGCTCAGCAGGAAGCTTGCTTCTCCCTCTCCCTCTGCATGTCGCTCCCCCTGCTTGTGCTCCATTAAATTAACACAAAATAAGTTATGTTAATTTAATGAGTTACTATAAAGCGCTTAGAATAGTGATGGATAAATGGTAAACACTCAACAAAAGCCAGACATTATTAGTACAATTATGAACCTGGGGCAGAATGACTTCTAAATTCTTACTTACTCATTCTAAAAGTAACATATTACTAGAACAATAATTGAAAATATAAATTAGTCCATGTACTTCCTATGCATTTTAACAGTGATTTTTAGATAAAAAACAAAGCGGCAAGTTAAAACAAAATGAGTAATGAATTAACTTTCACAAACAGAATAAGGTTTAGAAGAACTTTCTTTAAATATACTGAAATAAAAATTTATTCAAAAGCAATAAATTAACAGCTTCTATGAAGTATGAGCTACATGTAATAAACACAGTACCAAAAATCTCATTTTTCACCACATCAACATCTTCATTCACAAATTTTCTCCCTGGAATAATAAAAAAAAAGATTAGCTTTTGAAATATTATTAATTTAGCATTAATGTCCACTATAATAATCAGGAGCGTAACTGGAAGCAAGAGTGGGAAGTATTTACTCAATTAAGAAATATGAATCAGGGGTGCCTGGGTGGCTCAGTGGGTTAAAGCCTCTGCCTTCAGCTCAGGTCATGATCTCAGCGTCCTGGGATCGAGTTCCACACTGGGCTCTCTGCTCAGCGGGGAGCCTGCTTCCTCCTCTCTCTCTCTGCCTGCCTCTCTGCCTACTTGTGATCTCTCTCTCTGTCAAATAAATAAATAAAATCTTAAAAAAATAAATATGAATCAGAAAAAGTCAATAATGGACCACATTGAATATAAAAAGCAAGTAATTCTGGTTGGGGGGCAATGGGAGGGAGTGCAAAGTCAAACTAAATTGATATAAAAAAAACAGAAGACATAAATATTTAGACAGTGATGTCACACCATGGTTTGAGGGCACAATAAGGAAGATAGATGAAGGGCTACCTGAAAATAGTCAGTGATAAAGAAGAAAAGTAAGAGAAGGAAGGGAAATGACAAAGAAGAACCATGTGCACAAAGAAACAGCACAACATAGAGAAGTAGAGAAATATAGGAAAAAGGCCCGGGAGACTTTTTTCTTTTTTAAGAGGGAGAGAAAGAGAACAGGCGGAGATGTAGAGGGAGATGGTGGGGGAGAGAATTTCAAGCAGGCTCCACGCCCTGCATAGAACCTGACACAGGGCCTGATTTCACAACCCCAAGATCACGACTGAGCTGAAATCAAGAGCTGGACGTTCAACTCATGGAGCCACCCAGGTGCCCCGGGTCCAGGAGATTCTAAAAATATAGGTCAAATACTTTTGTCCTACTTAAGTCAGGGATTTGAAAATGTTACCATGTCCTTAGATATTACCTATAGTCTTTCTTTGCCTTGTTTCTTTCCAGCTCTGTTTTCAGTAGCTGACTTTCTCAGTTCTTATTTTTCATCTTATTGCATGGCATAGGGACCACATTTGTTAACTATTTCTCCTTTTTGGAAATAAGATGGATACAAATAATACTTCTTGTAACTTCCTAATAACCTGTGAATTAGCTAATCAATCAAATTCATAGCACAGTATTCCACCATTCAAATCTAAAACAGGAGTTTTTAACTTTATCTCTGAACTCCTTTGATTATGTGTTCAAAATTTTGTGCATGTGTAATTTTTTGTGACTTCTGAAGCTTTTGTCAGTGGCTTTATTGTTAATGGAACTGGAAACAGAGTTAACTGTTAGGAAAATCATTTGGGCTACAAAACAAATAAAAGAGCTAACACTTATTAAGCGCTTCTTACACAGTAATTTCTAGTTTTTTTTTCTGCTGTATCCGTGGACTTTAAAACTGCACAGTTGCTGGGGGCACACCGGTGGCTCAGTGGCTTAAGTGTCTGCCTTCAGCTCAGGTCATGATCCCGGGGGAATCGAGTCCCCATCGGGCTCTCTACTCAGCAGGCAATCTGCTTCTCCCTCTGCCCTCCCTTCCCACCCCCGTTCTCTCTCTCTCTCTCAAATAAAATCTTTAAAAAATATATAAAACTGCACACTCTGGGGCAGGGCTGGATTAAGCCCAATAATACCCTCAACACAGCCCAAAAATGATAGCCCCTCACCTGACCATTGCTTAAAATAAGGAGCTTAATGGTTCTTAACACAGATCAGTGCATGACTTAAATGCCAAATTGTTTTGCTCTCTAGAGAAGTGAAACTCACACCATAAATCAGAAACCAATGTAGTATCTTGAGGACGCCTTCAAACCAAACTTAAACCTGAGTCACTCACTATACCGAAGAAAAAGATACATTAACAGTGCACATTAAATTGCAACAAGGCAGATAAAGACAATTACAAAACAATCTACTACACTTAAGTGTGGTGGTGAAAGGGTTAAGAGCATTATAGCTAGAGTAACTGGTGCTCCCCTTCCCTTGGTGCCCTAAACTCAAGCTTATTTTCCTTAAAGGTTAATTCAGGGCTGTTCTGGAGTCTGCATAAGCAGACATGTAAAGAGGTGAACAGGTTAAGTAACTGGATAAAGGTCAGATACAATCCACCTTTAATCAGATAGATTATCTTTGTATCTGATTGACATATTTGGGTGGTTTCTTCATGACATCTCATTTAGATAATACTTTCCTTGGCTTAAAAAAGTTTTAACATTTCTGCTTTTAAATCAGAGACCAATGTAACATCATACTTTCATGTGGGTGAAATGAGCTAAGGACCAGACATGGCCTACAGATCAAGGTTCTACAACCCAATTTTATATGTCATTTTTTTTACATTTATTAATGCAATGTACATATAAATGACCATGAAGTTAGTTAGACAGTAAAATTATAGGAAGTCAAAGTTTCTTTCAATGGTAGCAGTCTTGGGTGCCTGGGTGGCTCAGTGGGTTAAGCCTCTGCCTTTGGCTCAGGTCATGATCCCAGAGTCCTGGGATCAAGCCCCAGAGCCCCACATCAGGCTCTCTTCTCCGCAGGGAGCCTGCTTCCCCCTCTCTCTCTTCCTGCCACTCTGCCTACTTGTGATCTCTCTATCTGTGTCAAATACATAAAGTCTTTTTAAAAACAATGGTAGCAGTCTTGCTCTGAATTTTCTCACCTTCCATTAAAGATAAAACACACCCCTAACCTATTAGGGCTAGTGGGGAAGGAGCCCCTACAGAGAAAGTATTAAGAAGAGGTCTTCAGTCACCTTTCCCTTAAGATTAAGGTTTAATACACAAGTAATGACGATCCAAAAGTTGAATAAAACTCACAGATAAGCATTTTTCAAGCATCAGTCCCAGCATGGGTCCCAAGGGTGTAGTGAATGGAGTTCTGAGCAAACCAAAGAACCAGTCCCTTCTATCAAAGATGAAACTAAGCCAACACAGATAATGCAGTTGAGAGTCATGAGCTGTGAGGCCCAGGTGAGATTAATGTTGAGTAGCAATTGTGGTTTAATACAATTAAAACTCAGAATATGACTAGCAATAAACAAAACTGTATGTGAACAGAATTTAACTTAGGCTGGATTTTCTAAAAAAAAAAAAAGGAGATAACATTTTGCATATTTTAATATGGCTCTGGGCTTCCATTATAACAGAATAGGTAATAGTGCCCACTACAATAGAAGAACCATTTGGTAACTATTAAGGTAATAACAGTACCAATCAATAAAGATTAAATGAGTCAATTTATGTAAAGCATTTATTTCTTTATTTTTAAAGATTTTATTCATTTATTTGAAAGAGAGAGGGAGAACATACAAGTGGGGAGAGGGGCAGAGAAAGAGGGAGAAGCAGACCCCTTACTGAATGGGGAGTCCAGTGCAGGGCTGGATCCCAGGACTCTAAGATCAGGACCTGAGCCGAAGTCAGACACCCAACTGAGCCACCCAGATGCCCCTATGTAAAGCATTTAAAATAGTGACTGGTGGGCGCCTGGGTGGCTCAGTGGGTTAAAGCCTCTGCCTTTGGCTTGGGTCATGGTCCTGGGCTCCAGGGATTGAGCCCCGCATCGGCCTCTCTGTTCCACAGGGGAGCCTGCCGCTCCACCCCCGGCCTGCCTCTCTGCTTACTTGTGATCTCTGCCTGTGAGATAAATAAATAAAATCTTTAAAAAAATAAAAAAAATAAAATAGTGGCTGGCAATAAAATCTTTAAAAATAAAATCTTTAAAACAGTGGCTGGTTTTTATGCCAGTACCATGCTGTCTTGGTGATCACAGCTTTGTAATAAAGCTTGAAATCAGGTAACGTGATGCCGCCAGCTTTATTTTTGTTTTTCAACATTTCCTTAGCGATTCGGGGTCTCTTCTGATTCCATACAAATTTTAGGATTATTTGCTCCAGCTCTTTGAAGAATGCTGGTGGAATTTTGATTGGAATGGCATTAAAAGTATAGATTGCTCTAGGCAGTATAGACATTTTAACAATGTTTATTCTTCCGATCCAAGAGCATGGAATGGTCTTCCATCTATTTGTGTCTTCTTCAATTTCTTTCATGAGTGTTCTGTAGTTCCTCAAGTACAGATCCTTTACCTCTTTGGTTAGGTTTATTCCCAGGTATCTTATGGTTCTTGGTGCTATAGTAAACAGACACATAGACCAGTGGAACAGAGTAGAGAGCCCAGATATGCACCCTCAACTCTATGGTCAATTAATCTTCGACAAAACAGGAAAAAATATACAGTGGAAAAAAGACAGTCTCTTCAATAAATGGTGCTGGGAAAACTGGACAGCTATATGTAGAAGAATGAAACTCAACCATTCTCTTACACCGTACACAAAGATCAACTCAAAATGGATAAAAGACCTCAACGTGAGACAGGAATCCATCAGAATCCTAGAGGAGAACATAGGCAGTAATCTCTTTGATATCAGCCACAGCAACTTCTTTCAAGATACGTCTCCAAAGGCAAAGGAAACAAAAGCGAAAATAAACTTCTGGGACTTCATCAAAATCAAAAGCTTCTGCACAGCAAAGGAAACAGTCAAAAAAACAAAGAGGCAACCCACGGAATGGGAGAAGATATTTGCAAATGACAGTACAGACAAAAGGTTGATATCCAGGATCTATAATGAACTCCTCAAACTCAAAACACACGAAACAGGCAAACACATCAAAAAATGGGCAGAAGATATGAACAGACAATTCTCCAATCAAGACATACAAATGGCTATCAGACACATGAAAAAATGCTCATCATCATTAGCCCTCAGGGAGATTCCAATTAAAACCACATTGAGATATCACCTTACACCAGTTAGAATGGCCAAAATTAACAAAACAGGAAACAACATGTGTTGGAGAGGATGTGGAGAAAGGGGAACCCTCTTACACTGTTGGTGGGAATGCAAGTTGGTGCAGCCTCTTTGGAGAACAGTGTGGAGATTCCTCAAGAAATTAAAAATAGAGCTTCCCTATGACCCTGCCATTGCACTCCTGGGTATTTACCCCAAAGACACAGATGTCGTGAAAAGAAGGGCCATCTGTACCCCAATGTTTATAGCAGCAATGGCCACGGTCGCCAAACTACGGAAAGAACCAAGATGCCCTTCAACGGATGAATGGATAAGGAAGATGTGGTCCATATACACTATGGAGTATTATGCCTCCATCAGAAAGGATGAATACCCAACTTTTGTAGCAACATGGACGGGACTGGAAGAGATTATGCTGAGTGAAATAAGTCAAGCAGAGAGAGTCAATTATCATATGGTTTCACTTATTTGTGGAGCATAACAAATAGCATGGAGGACAAGGGGCATTAGAGAGGAGAAGGGAATTTGGGTAAATTGGAAGGGGAGGTGAACCATGAGAGACTATGGACTCTGAAAAACAATCTGAGGGGTTTGAAGTGGCAGGGCGGGTGGGAGGTTGGGGTACCAGGTGGTGGGTATTATAGAGGGCACGGCTTGCATGGAGCACTGGGTATGGTGAAAAAATAATGAATAATGTTTTTCTGAAAATAAATAAATTGGAAAAAAAATTAAAAAAAAATAAAAGCAATATATCTTAAAAAAAAAAAAACAGTGGCTGGAATATAGTAAATGTAATGTATTATGATTACAATAGGTCACTGTACTAATCAAGTTTATCCTACATAAAATAAGTTCTATTTACCAGAAATAGACTGTTGCTCATCTAGGACTCTAAGACCATTGGAATAGAGTAGAAGTTCTCAAAGAAAGCAGTACTCCCCTCCCGGGGAACATTCTGAAAATTTGGTGGTAGTTCTTTTTGGTTGTCACTATGCTGGGGAGAGCCTGTTGCTGGTATATAACCAAGGACAAAAGATGCCAGATATATTTGCAGGGCCATTTCACCCAACAGAACTATCTGTCTGGAAATCCTACTAGACTTCCCTAGTCCTTTTATATTTTCTCATTTTCCAAGATAATTTTCACATACCTTTCCTGTTCTTAGTCCTCTAGAATCTTACTCTCCCACAGTTCCTAACGTTACTAAGAAAACCTTCACTAAGAAAATAAAGGCATGTGATAAAGAAATTGCTCCCTTCTCACCAAATCTACTCCATGTGTTTCTGTACCCATATATTGCACTTTCTTTCCCACTACATTACATGAACTGTCTCTTCTTTTATCAAAGGCCAGTTCTACTTCTCTGCTGTAATTTCTCTTTTAGCCTACCTTGAGAACTTTGTGCCTTCTATTCTCTGTCTTGAATTATCAGTTTCCCTATCTACCAGATCACTCTCACCAATCAAATGCTGTTTTATCTCTTATTCTAAAAAAACAAAACAAAACTCTCCCTTGACATTCCATCTCCCTCATTTCTTTACATCAAAAGAGTTGCCTGTTTTTGGTGTTTCCTTTTCTTCTTCTATTCTCTGCTGATCACACTCTAACCAGGCTGGCTTTATCCCGTTACTCTAAAGCCTTTCTCATAAATGTCACCAACAGCTTGCATAATGCCAAATATATCAATTATTAATCCTCACTTTATTTAGCAACATTTAATCTTTTCCGAAACATGTGCTATATTACATTTTCCTTATTTTTTCTATGTCTATGTTTAAATCTCAGCTTTATTGGATCTTCAAATTCTTGAGTGCTAAAAATAATTTAGCCTTACTAACTTAGGCTTAATTTGGGAGCTGCTTTTTCTACCTCCACTAATTCTCTGGACTAAATTTAGCATTATGGCTTTAACAACCATCTATATGCTGATACCTCAATTTATAACTTCAGCCTCATTAACCCAGTCATTTGTTTGTCATCTACACTTGGACATCTAATAGAAATCTCAAATTTAATATATCTAAAGTCAACCTTTTGAACTCTCCATGCTTCCAAATCTGCTCATCTCCTAGTATCCTCAACTGAGTGAAAGCTCAGTTACTCTTGCCAAAATCTCTGGAGTCTTCCTTAACAACTGTTTCACTCAAGACCTACATTAAATCCTGTTGGCTCTGTCTTCAAAATGTATCCTGAAATGGAACTATTCTCAACAATTCCACATCTGTCTCCTGCCTAACCCAAATCATCTCCTGCGGGGATATTACAAGTAGCCTCCTGGATAGTCTCTGCTCTTGCTCCTTTATCACCCATTTTTCCTAAAAGAGCCAGAATGATTCTTTAAAAACATAAATCAGATGAATGTCACTCCCCTAAGCAGGACCTTCCAATGGCTTCCCATCACACTTCAATTAAAATCCAAAGTTCTCACAGGAACGGTAACACCGCTGGAGCACCCCCACCCCCACCTTAAAACCCAACAACTAGCATCATCTCTTATCTCCTACTACTTTCCTTCTTGTTTATACCAAACCAGCAATACCTTCTAGCTGTTTTTTGCACCTATCAGGCAGGTCACCACCCGACGACTTCAGTACCTATTGTTCCCTTTCCTCCAATGCTCTTCCTTCAGATATTGGGATAGCTTACTTCTGACTTCCTACAAGACTCTGATCAAATGTCACCTTCTTGAGACATCTTCCCTGACCACCCTATCTAAAACAGTACCCCCCATCACATTGCATGCTCTTACATATTTCCACCTAGCATTGGAGCATATGTCTATTTATCTGTTTACTAATGATCTCCTCACTAAAACATAAACTCTGTTTGGACAGAGTCTTTGTCATTTCTGTTTATTTCTATAATTCTAGAGCCTGGTGTATAGTAGATACTCAATAAATAATGAAATGGCTGATTAAGTGATAAAAATAAATACAAACTTAGTTTTAAAGGCTATATGAAAACTAATTTTCAGGTATTATATATGATTTTATCAGGCATTATACACAATTGCCTAGTTTACCTCTTGAAATTTCATTTGAAAATCTTATTTAACAAGAATATTACTTAAACAGTGTTTTGCTTTTAAGTAGTAAATTAAGCCCTTTTCAATGTGGAAAAATGAAGGTCTTTGTCTTGGATCCAATCTAAAAATGCTTTAAAAACTTTTTAGTCCACCAGTGCTATTTTGATATGTTTGAAAATGAAAAAAATGAGCATTGGAAAAAGCTGGATTTCTCTGGAAGGGATTCTTTATTTCTGCATGCAAATTATAGATTAAATGCTTTTAAAAAAAATATTGAGGGGCACCTGGGTAGCTCAGGTGGTTAAGTGTCTGCCTTTGCCTCAGGTTATGATCTTGGAGTTTTGGGATCAAGCGCTACATCAGGCTTCCTACTCAGCCCAGAGTCACCTTGTCCCTCTGCCTCTGCCCACCACCCCCACTCCCACCCCCTCCTCTATCCCCTCCCCCCCTTCCCTCCCACCACCTGCCAGCTCCTGCATGCAGGTTCTCTCTTTCTCTCTCCTCTATCAAATAAATAAAATCTTAAATGTTGAGTGTAAGGTATGTGTAATAGGAACAGAATTGCCTATTTATGATATGCTCAAGGAATAACAGAAGTAGAAAAATCATGTCAATGAGATACTCTGCTACTGTGGAAGTCTATGAACAAAACAAAGGTCACCTTAATTTTTCACTAGAATGGTTGCCAGGAAGTCTAGAAACACAGTAAGTTTTGGAACTCCAAAAACATTTTCCAGTACAGCTGACCCTTGAATAACATGGGTTGACCTTTGATTAATAGGTTTCAACGGCACAGGTCCACTTATATACTAATTTTTTCAATAAATGTATTGGATTTTTTTTTGGAGATTTGCAGCAATTTGTAAAAATAGAAGACCCTCATAGCCTAGGACTACTGAAAAATTAAGAAAAATTTATGTCATAAGTGCATAAAATATACACAAATTTATTATAAAAAGTTAAATTTATCAAAATTTATACACACAGAGACTGTATATGGTGCCATCTGCAGTTGAAATGTAAACAAATGTAAAGATGCAGGATTAAATAACTGCATAAAAGTACATATAGTACTACTGTAGTAATCTTGTAGCCACCACCTGTTGTTATTGTGGCGAGCTCAAATGCTGTATTGCTTAAAACACTGTGTGATGTTAATCCCAGTTCGTCTCACCAGTAAAATTACGTATCGCAATAAAAAAGTGACCTCTTGCAGTTCTCACATATTTTTTTGGTGTTTAGTGCAGTACCATAAACTTCTGAAAAACATCAGGGGACCCATAGGAAGTGCTGCTGGTGATGTTGGAAGTGCTCCCAAGAAGCAGAGAAGAGTTGTGTCATTACAAGAAAAAACTGAATTGCTTGGTATGTACCATAGATTGAGGTGTGCAGCTGTGGTTGCCCATTTCGAGAAAAATGAATCCAGTGTAAGGACAATTGTAAAAAAAAAAAAAAAAAAAGGAAAATTTGTGAAGCCATCACTATAGATCAGTGGGCAGGTATGAAAACCTTGCACTTTTTATCTTGTGTTGAAAATGCAACTTTTATGAGAGTAGAAGAATGTTGTAAGAAAGGCATATGCCTATAAGACTCTAATACAATTCAAGAAAAAGCAAAGTCATTGTATGATAACTTAGAGCAAACGAAAGGTGAAGGGTCTAAAGTTGGAGAATTTAATGCCAACAGAGAATGGTTTGATAATTTTAGAAATGGGTTTGACCTAAAAAATATCAGGGTAGCCAAGCAGCATCAGCAGACAGCTCTAAAACACCATTAAAAAAATCACTGAGCAAATGGTGGAAGTTGGATTGGTATCATATAAAAAGAAATGCAAAAGAAAAAAAAAAGAAAAAAAATCACACAGAAATAGTTATGTATTTCCATAAAGCTACACCAAATGGACCTGCCTCTCCTGTCTCCCCTTCTACCTCCTACCCCTTCTGCCTCTGCCACCCTTCAGACAATAAGATCAACCCCTCCTCTTTCTCAGCTTACTCAGTGAGAAGACAAAGATGAAGACTTTTATGATAACCCACTTTCATTTAACAAATAATCACGCTGCATGGTTAATTAACTTACCTTTTGTATGTGTGTTTTCATGTGAAAACCTAGTAATGTATGACAAGAACTGTGAGACATTTCTGTGTCATCATCACCTAAGTACTGATTGTATAGAACATCAGGTGCAAGATTTGTATGGAAGTGGACAGACTATCCTTACATAGATTAAAGGTGAGTAATAGGTAATATAAACTTCATAATGTTTTTCCTTACCATTTTATAACTTCACTTTCAAAGAATAACACCATACAGTGTGCCCTTCTCTCTATTAAATGAAGAAGGTGCACAACAGCCCATCATCACAAGTAAGTGATTTTTAAGAAAATATAACACTGTTTCCAGTGCTGTATTATAAATATGACTAGAATATTGTTTGCCATAAAAATTTTACGATTCATCCATTAGTGTATAGGCTAAGCTACCATAAAGCATTCATATTGCTACTGCTTCCTTTTCAATGCATGAATTATTATACCTATAAATAAATATGAATTTATTTTTTACATTACCTTTTCATTTTTGATATCTAGTGTTAGTTATGTATATAACATCTACAGTGTTTTGTATAAGACAGTATTGATATATGTACTGACAAATGTAAACAAATGACTTATAAACTTCTAGGATCAATAATATCTGGTACTGTAAATGTACTTTCTCATATGATTTTCTTAACATTTTCTTTTCTCTAGCTTCTTTTATTATAAGAATACAGTATATAATACATATAACATACAAACCATGTGTTAAATTGACTGCTTAGCTTCCCAGTAAGGCTTCCCGTTAACAGGCTATTACTAGTTAAGTTTTGGGAAAAATCACTGTATGATGTGATTTAACACAATAAAAAAAAAATAAAAAAAGTTATATATGGATTTTCAGTTGCACTGGGGTGGGAGAGGGAGGCAGGGGGTCAGTACTCCTAACCCCTGCATTATTCAAGGGTCAACTTTATTCTAGAGTTCAAAATACTTTCCTAAAAGGAGGCAGACTTAGTTCTTTAATCAATCAAATTAATCAAAACCTTTCAATTAGCAATAATTGCACCTCGAATAAACCTCATTGGCTACGATAATCTTTAATCAAATATAGATTATATTTAATTAAATGTATAAGCTGTTTTAATCAAAGTTAATTTTCACGGCTAACTTTTCTTTCTTTATTTATTTTTAAAGATTTTATTTATTTATTTGACAGAGATCACAAGTAGGCAGAGAGGTAGGCAGAGAGAGAGGGGGAAGCACGCTCCCCGCTGAGCAGAGTCAACGCTAAATTTTCAAACCTACTTACAATGGATTTTTTTGAACTTTCAATATTTGCATATCACTTAATAGCATGCTTGATTGAAATATATGGATTTTCCTACAAATAACAAAATGATATTCACTGGAGACAAATTATTATAACTTCAAATGTATGACATTACATACCTGAGGTAAACCAGCACCTGTTTGCATAGAAGATTTTTTTAATAATCTCACTTCCTTGTTTATGTATCTTAGCATTCCACTGAGAGTACTGAAGTCATTACTCTCAGAACTATCATCTTCTGGGTCATATGTGAGAGGTTTAAATGAGTCTGACTGGGTATAAGTCAGATCCTTCTGGCTTTCTTCTAATGTTGCAGGCTGTTCGAACTGCATTTTTTTTAAGTCCTGTAGTAATTCTTCAGAAAGATCTTCATCACTACGTGTCTTGAAACTAAGGTCGCTGGCACTAATAGAGCGACGTAGCTTTCTATACTTGAAAAAAGCTGTGTGAGGATGTTTAGCAAGTTTTGGATCTTGAATGTCCGGCATAATTTCTGCTGCAGATGTAAGCAGGGATGGTAGAAACTTGAGGTCTTCTGCCCTTTCACGTCCAGAAATTTTGGCTTGTAATCTGGTTAATTCTGATTCCTATAGAAAAATAGGCACATAGTAGGTGTTCAGACATTTTTGTTAAATGAAAAAGTTACTTAGATGTCTTCTGGGAGTCCATGATTCTCTAAGTCAATCTTCTGCCCAGAACACATATTCCTTTTATAACAACCCATGAGACTTTTCCAAGCTCTGTTTAAACCCTTCATTTTGAGACAATTACATATGTTCACTTGAAATATGTTAAAACTATGCTAAGGAATTCCATGAAAACTCGATTTTCCTTATACCAATGTTTTTCAATTTTAAGTGCTAATGATAATAGTATCAATTTCTATTTAAGACTGAAATCTTACATCTAAAAATTTCTCTTCAAAAGTATAATGGTACACTATATTTTGCTAATCTAACATATATATATACACACACACACACACAAAACTACTCCCTTTAAAATTTCTAATAGGAAATAAATTTATGTTAACTATTATGCTTCACATGTCTTCATTACAAGAAAGCTTCATTATACCAGAAATTTTTCAAAGAAAAACCTTTCAATTAGCAATAATCGCACCTCGAATAAACCTCATTGGCTACGATACTGCCACTGCGCAAAGCTCAAAGAAAAACCTTTCAAAAAGTGATTTAGTAAGGACTGATTTATGAAATATTAAACTTATCATTTCTTTCTTTTTTTTTAGATTTCGTTTATTTGACAGAGAGATCACAAGAAGGCAGAGAAGCAGGCTCAGCAGAGAGCCTGATGCAGGGCTTGATTCCAGGACCCTGAGATCATGACCTGAGCCAAAGGCAGAGGCCCAGCCCACTGAGCCACCCAGGTGCCCCTAAACTTTTCATTTCTACTATTTTTTCCATGTCCTTCATTTGGATCCTCTGACCCAACTTTAGAATCCAAGAATGAGACTGTGAATACTGAAAAACCATAAAGCCTAAAAAAATGAAGAGGAGACGTAAGTTAATGTTTAGTAGTCTTCTGTTCAAATACATTTTCTGTTTCTTATAGGTATCCATAAAATATATATTTCTAAATTGGTCACTTTTAATCTGATAGTATCTCTTCTTTCTAAAAATACTCTGCTTACTAAAACTGTCATAACCACAGAATACATTACAAAATGAAAGTTTAACATGCTTATTTAAGTACTACTTTCTCTAGGTAAACATTATTTACAAGTGGCTAGAGTACCAACTTTTGTAGTAAATCTTGTATTTACATTCTGATAATCACAATTAATAAAGTAGCTACAGAGTTAACACATACAGGGTTCTGTGCAGTTGAAATATTTTTTAACTCTAGCCAGAGTTATCTAGCCATAATTGAGAATTGTGCTATCTTAGCTAAATCGAGTCCATGTAACTTTCAGCTTAACACTTAGCTTTTATAATGAAATATAGTGTAACTGAATACCTTAAACGTAATTCAGCTTATTAAGACTTGCAGAATTTCACTGTTGTGGTCACTATTATATAATAAAGCAATGCCTTTAGGGCTCTCAGAAAATGGTCTAAGCTTTGCCCTTACTCTGGTTAACCTCAAATGATAGGGTATTTGTGAGGGTATTACAGGAAGTAAGCTGGAAAGATCAGTTGTCTCAAACTCTGTTCTTTCTTCTCCCTCACTTCTGTTTCTGTTCTCTGTCATTTACTGCTGCTGTCAATGGAATTGTTGTCCATTATTTATAGCTACTTCTAATTGTTATTGTTATGCCAGCTTCTGCTCTTGTTAGCTTTTTTTTCCTTCTATCCTCCTTAACTATTCTTCGGTTCAGACTCTAGAGCCAGTTAATATTGACTTTGAGAATTACTGTCAAAAACTTCTGAATAATTAAGTGCAATCCAATTCTATTTATCTCAGTAGTGATAATTAACAAGTGAGCAGAGATAGCTATAACAAAGGATATGCAATACAGAATCTTTAAATTTTGAGTCAATTTTTTATAGTGAAGTTACATAATTTTATATAATTGTTGTAAATCTCCAGAACACTAGGTATATTCATGTCTCTAAAAAAGCACAGAGTGTTCAATCTAAACATAATTTTAGATTATGTCTAGGGGCACCTGGCTGGCTCAGTGGAGCATGTGATTATTGATCTCAGGGTTGTGAGTTCGAGCCCCATGTTGGGTAGAGAGATTACTTAAAAATAAAATCTTAAAAAAAAGATTATGTATATTCAGCTTTCCTTAGTATTGTGAATAACAAGTATGTTACAAAAGGAATTTGAGTACTCAGCTTAGTAACTAGAAATATTTCTAAAATATTACTTGAATTTTTTTGCTTTTTAATAACTTCTGTTTTGTAATGAAATTATTTATTGCTTCAGAGCTGTTAGTGAACTTTTTTGGCAAGGTCTTAGCTAGCAATGTAAATCTCATACATAGTGGCAGTTTTGAACTAATATTAAATTTTAATCTCTATGCAGCAGTAGTGATATTAATTCTAAATTCTACACTAAACTGCCATAATCAATAGGGCTGACTCAGCAGCAATGAGCTATTTGGAAAATAGTGTATAGTAAATTTTTTTTTAATATAAAGGAATTTTGTTTAATGAAAAATGCTCCTACTTGTAGGTACGTCAAGGGTGGAACTTTTTAAAGTAAACATAATTAAATCTGTATTTGAATAAGTTCTAGTCCAAGATGATGACATAAGTGATTCCTCCCAAGACACACTGAATCTATACCTAGTCATGGAGCAATTCCCTCTCAAAGAAGCCAGCTGAGCAACATCCACACACCGGGTTAATGAGAAAATACCTACAAAAGGGCCATTCTGTGGGTGAAACACTTCACTCCCAGCTTCTCCCTGAGGAGTGAAGGGTATGGACCCCACCTCTAACACCCCAACTTTTAAAACTACCATTTGAGGAATGTGTGCTAAAACAGCTAGCTCTAAAAAGCTATTCATGAGACCTACAAGACTAGAGCAAATAGAAAAACAATTCTTAATGGGCTCACAACAATGTGGTATGGCTGTCTACCAGGGATCAGCACAGAAGAAGCTGGCAAAAACAGTCCACCTCTTCATCTTTCCCTGAAAGAGTTTTATTTATGTACTTTAAAAGCTTCTGCCCGAGGGTCAGTTTTCTAATTTAGCACATGTCCAGGAGCACCAGAGCACCAGGTACCCCCTCCACCTTTTTCCCTAGAGTCTGCTTCAAATTTCCAGTATCAAAAAAAAAAAAAAAAAAAAAATCCAGTATCTTCTTGAAAGGAGCTTGTACTCGTCTAGCATTCAAGCTTTTGAAGCTGTTGCCCAAGGGACTGGCCTCTCTGGACTACATGACTCCGTAGCCAACAGGGTCAGCAGGACTGTGGCAACAAAGCAGTTCTTAGTAGGCAGAGGAGCACACCCTCATGCCTACAAATGTAAGCCCAGCACTGAGGGAACAAATAATAAAGCCCGTCTCTCAGTTTCTCCCTGTAAGGATCCCAACTACACCCTTTCCTGGCTGTTACCCAAAGGTATAGACTTTAGACAGTCTACATCTAGGTGCTGACTGAGATCATCGTACTCTTTGGAATACTGACAAATCGTGGCACACCCTCAACTACTGGGATCCACCTAGAACAAAGAAGGCTGAACAATCACAAAGGTTTGAAAAACAATAAGGAATTCAGAACCAGATGATCAATAAGGCATATCTCCTACACAATACCACTCTGTTAAGACTGGGAAAGGTGGCTGAAAGCAACACAGAATTGAGAAAAATGAAGAAACATGGGAATATATTCCATAAAAAAATTTGCTGAAACTCTAAAAAAACCTTAATGAGACAGGAACAGATGATTTACCTGATAAAGAGTTCAAAATAACATCATAAAGATGTTTACCAAGTCAGGAGAACAATGCATGAACAAAGTAAGAATTTCAACAGAGACAGAAAACATAAGAAGGTACCAAAAATCACAGAGCATAAGAAGTCACAGAATGAAAATACAGTAACTGAACTGGAGAATTCAACAAAGAGGTTCAACAACAGACTAGATCCAAGAGAAGAAAGGATCAGAGGACCCAAAGGGTAGTGGAATTCGATTAGAGGAGCAGAAAGAAAAAAAATTAAAAAGGGTGAAACCAGCTTAACGGACTAATGGGACACCATCAAGAAGAACAACATACACATTATAGGGGTCCCCGAAGGAGAAGAGAGAAAGAAGCACAAAGTTTATTTAAAGTAATAATGGCCCAAAGCTTTTTTAACTTGAGAAAAGAAACAGACATCCAGATCCAGGAAGCCGAGAGAATTCCAGATATGATGAATCCAGAGATCTAAACTGAAATACTTTATAATTGTCAAAAACCAAAGACAGAGAGTCTTTTTTTTTTTTTTTAAAGATTTTATTTATTTATTTGAGAGAGAGAGACAGTGAGAGAGAGCATGAGCGAGGAGAAGGTCAGAGAGCAGAGCAGACTCCCCATGGAGCTGGGAGCCTGATGTGGGACTCGATCCCAGGACTCCAGGATCACGCCCTGAGCCGAAGGCAGTCGTCCAACCAACTGAGCCACCCAGGCGTCCCAAAGACAGAGAGTCTTAAAAGCAGCAAGAGAAAAACTACTTATGTATAAGGAAACCCTTATGAGAAAATCAACAGAAAATCTGTAGACAAGAAGAGAATGGCATTACATATTAAAAGTACTGAATGGAAAAAAAAAAAAAAAAAAGCGCCTGCCAACCAAGAATACTCTTCCTGGCAAAGTTGTCCTTCAGAATTAAAGGATAAAGAGTTTTCCAGACAAGGAAAAGCTGAAGGAATTCATCTCCACTAGACTGGCCTTACACTAAATTTTTTAAAAAATTCTTTAAGCTGAAATTTAAAAATGCTAAATAGTAACAGGAAAACATATGAAAGTTTCAAGCTCATTGGTAAAGGTAAACATATAGTTAAATTCAGAACACTCTAATGTTCCAATTATGGTGGGTAAATCACTAAAACTCTAATACAAAGAGTTAAAAGACATGGGGGTAGTTCCCAGGAAGATGAAGGAGGAGGATTCTAAGCTTATTTCGTCCTATGGATACAACTAGATAACACACACATCAGTGTAACTAATCCAGAAAATAACCTGAAGACTAGCAGAACAGGCTCTCCACTGCTAAGTGGAGAAGAGGGTAGGAAAGAGAGATGCAGTTGGGAGCCACAGTGACTAGCAGGATTGTCTGCAGGAGTGAAGGACACTGTGGGCATGGAGAAGGGAGAAGAGCACACTCCATGCCAGAACTCTAGGCGTGGGGACTTGCAGTGGGAAGATAAATCCCTTTAACATTTGGCTTTGAAAACCGAGGGACCCAACTCCATGAGTTCTTACAAGCAGTGGGGCTTACCACCTGGAACTTTAAATATCAGCAGGCTGGGGTCTGGGAGAGTTGGAAGAGTAGAGTCCCCATGCTGAAAGAGAAACAAATAGTGCCATGGAGGTACAGCATAGAAGCAGCAGTTTGAAAAACTGCCTGGGGTAAAAAGGAAGGAGGGGTGTGTGTGTGTGTGTGTGTGTGTGTGTGTTGGAGGGACAGGGATCTTTGGGAGATTTCTCCAACAACATAAGAGCTCCACATTTCCCTCCCCCGCCTCCCAGCCTAGAAAAACAGACACTTGTAAGGAACCAGTGCAACACAAACACTCTCTACCTAGCTTGCTAACAGTGTGTTCTGGCCCTGTGTCCACCTGTAGACTCGCCCTATCCAACCTAGCCTGGACAAGAGTATTCAAAAGTGGCTCCAAGTCCCTTCCCAAAGCAGACTAGCAAATACCTAACACCGTGTACCCTACTGCTGTGTTCTCCTGCAGACCTGCCCTTGACAGGATTCCATCCAAAGTAGTGGCTCAAGTTAGCAGTGCAAAAGCAGTCCTGACAAGGGTCAACACCACTCCAAAGGGACTCCTTGACCAGGAAGAGAGGAAGATAACCACACACACCAGTACAACTGTGGCCCCGTCAGTGGGGTGGAGGCAGACATCTGGTCTGCCTGCAGGCCTCGCCCACTAACAAAAGCTTCTCAGGGGAACAACACAGAGAACACCCTGCAGATCCGGCAAATGCCTGCCTGGTCTGACTCAACTCAAGCCCAAGGCAGCCCCAGACTGGCTGACTACCAAAACAGGGACCAAATCCTGCCCACAAGAGGCAAAGAAAGCCATTGGAGACTACTGGACTGAAGGCAAACGCAGCTTAGCCACAATAGTAGGGCACATATGACACACTTAAGAGACACCCCTGAAGCACGAGGTTCTGGTGAACAGGGGATATTGCAGTGCAGGGCACTACAGAACATCATCTTCATTAGGCTGTGACTTTCAAGATCAAAAGACATAGTTGGCTTTCCTAACATAGAAATAGATACAGAAAGACAAACTGAGGTGGTAGAGAAATTTATCTCAAATGAAAGAACAGGACAAAATCACAGCAAGAGAGCTTATGAAACAGAGATAATATGTCTGATGGAGAATTTAAAGTAATAGTCATACATAAAGATACTTACTGGGAGACGCCTGGTGGCTCCGTTGACCTTCGGCTTGGGTCATGATCCCAGGGTCCTGGGATCCAGAGTCTCACATCAGGCTCTTTGCTCAGAGGGAGACTGCTTCTCCCTCTGCCTGCCCCCACCCACAAATAAATAAAATCTTAAAAACAAAAACAACATACACACTAGACTTAGGAGTGGAGGACCTCACAGTGACACCCTCAATGGAGACAGAATACATTTAAAAGAACCTATCAGAGATGAAGAACTGAGTAACTGAAATTAAAAATATATTAAAGGGAATAAATAGTAGACTGAAGGAAACAGAACAGATCAGCGACCTGTAGGACAAAATAATGGAAATAATGGAAAACAAGCTTAACAGGGAGAGAAAAAAGAAAAATAAAAAACCATTGATTAAGGAAACTCTACAACACCATCAAGAGTAGTAACAGTCACATATCAGGGATCCCAGGCAGAGAGAAGAGAGGGAAGAAAATTTATTTAAAGAAGTAATGGCGGGCACCCGGGTGGCTCAGCAGGTTAAACCACTGCCTTCAGCTCAGGTCATGATCTCAGGGTCCTGGGATCGAGTCCCACATCAGGCTCTCTGTTCAGCAGGAAGCCTGCTTCCCTCTCTCTCTGCCTGCCTCTCTGCCTACTTGTGATCTCTCTCTGTCAAATAAATAAATAAAATATTTTTTAAAAATTAAAAAAAAATAAAGAAGTAATGGCTTGAAACTTCCTAAATCTGGGGAAGAAAATAGATACCTAGATCCAGGAGGCACACAGACCCGCCCCCCAAATCAACCTCCATTGGTCCAAACCAAGACAATAGTAATTAAAATGGCAAAAAGTAGTGCTAAAGGGAGAATTTTAAAAAGCAGCAAAAGAAAATAGGTACATACAAGGGACCCTATAAGGCTATTAGCTGATTTTTCAGCAGAAACTTTGCAGGGCAGAAGATAATAGCATGATATATTCAAACTACTAAAAGAAAAAAACATACAATCAAGAAAAAGAAAATTTTCATTTTATCTTTTTCAAATTCAATTAGCCAATGTATAGTACCTCATTAGTTTTTGATAAAGTGTTCGATGATTCATTAGTTGTGTTTTAACACCCTATGCTCATCATATCATGTGCCCTCCTTAATGCCCATCATCCAGTTACCCCATTCCCCCATCCACCTCCCTATCTGTAACCCTCAGTTTGCATCCTGAAGTCAAGAGTCTCATGGTTTGTCTCCCTCTCTGATTTCTTCCCATTCAGTAACAGAAAATTGAACATGCTAATTACCAACAATCAAATTGATTCAGTAATCAAATAACTCCCAAGAAGCAAAAGTTCAGGATCAGATTGGTGAATTCTATCAAACATTTAAAAAAGAGTTAATACCTATTCTTCTCAAACTATTCCAAGAGATACGAGAGGAAGGAAAACTTCCAAACTCTTTCTATGAGTCCAGCATTACCCTGATACCAAAATCAAAGACACTATAAAAAAAAGAACTACAGGCCAGTATCACTAATGAACACAGATGCACTCATATGTGGAATTTAAGAAACAGTGCAGAGAATCATAGAGGAAGGGAGGAAAAACTGAATAGGAAGTCATCAGAGAGGGAGAAAATCCATGAGAGGCTCTTAACTATAGGAAACAAACCGAGGGTTGCTGGAGGGGAGGTAGACGGGGGTTGGGATAATTGATGGGCGTTAAGGAGGGCATGTGATGTGATAAGCACTGTGTGTTAAACGCAACTGATGAATTACTGAACTCTACGTATGAAACTAATGATGTACTGTATGTTGGCTAACTGAATTTAAATTTTAAAAATTCTCAATAAAATATTAGTAAATCGAATCTAACAATATATTAAAAAAATCATTCACCACAATCAAGTGGGATTCATTCTGGAGATGCAAATGTGGTTTGCTATTCATAAATCAGTCAGTGTGATACATCACATCAACACTAGAAAGGATAAGAACCATATGATCATTTCATTAGACACAGAAAAAGCATTTGACAAAGTACAACATCCATTCATGATAGAAACTCAACAAACTTTTAGAGGGAACATACCTCAACATAATAAAGGCCATATGTCAAAAACCTATAGCTAACACCATACTCAATGGGGAAAAACTCAGAGCTTTTCCCCTAAGACCAGGAATAAGACAAGAATGTCCACTCTCACTACTTTTATTCAACACAGTATTAGAAGTCCTAGCCACAGTAATCAGACAAGGAATAAAATGCATCCGAATTAAGAAGTAAAATAATCACTATTTGTAGATGACACGATACTATACATAGAACTCTAAAGACATCACCAAAAAACTACTAGAATTGATAAATGAATTCAGTGAGGTTGCACAATACAAAAATCAATATTCAGAAATACACTGCATTTCCATATACTACTAATGAAGTAGCAGAAAGAGAAATTAAGAAGAAGAAATTAACAGTGCCATTTACAACTGTATCAAAAGTAATAAAATACCTAGGAATAAACTTAACCAAGGAGGTAAAAGACCTATACTCTGAAAACTATAAACACTGATGAAAGAAATGGAAAATTACACAAAGAAATGGAAAGATATTCCATGCTCATGGATCGGAAGAACAAATATTGTAAAAATATCCACACTACCCAAAGCCATCTACAGATTCTATGCAATCCCTGTCAAAATACCAACAGCATTTTTCACTGAACTGTAACAAATAATCCTAAAATTTGTATGGAACCATGAAAGACCCTGAATAGCCAAAGAAATCTTGAAAAAGAAGAACAAAACTGGAGGTATCATAATCCCAGATTTCAAGATGTCCTACAAAGCTGTAATAATCAAAAGAGTTTGGTACTGGCACAAAAACAGACCCATAAATCCAGAGAACAGAACAGAGAGCCCAGAAATATACCCACAATTATATGATCAATTAATCTTTGACAAAGGAGGAAAGAATATGCAATGGGAAAAAGACCATCTCTTCAATAAATGTTGTTGGGAAAATTGGATAGCTGCATGCAAAAAAATGAATTTGGGCCAATTTTTTTTATATTTGTGTAATACAAATATAAACTCAAAATGGATTAAAGACCTAAATATGAGACCTGAAACCATAAAAACCCTAGAGCAGAGCACAGGCAGTAATTTCTCTGACATCAGCTGTAGCAACATTTTTCTAAAATATGCTTTCTAAGGTAAGGGAAACAAAAGAAAAAATAACCTATTGGGGCTTCATCAAAACAAAAGGCTTCTGCACGGGTGCATGGGTGGCTCAGTCAGTTAAGTATCTGCCTTCAGTTCAGGTCATGATTCCGGGGGGTCCTGGGATGAAGCCCCATGTCCCTCCTGAGAGGGAGCCTGCTTCTCCCTCTCTCTCTTCCCTTCCCCTGAGTCAAGCTTGGTCTCTCTTTCACTCTGTCTCTCTCTCAAGTAAATAAAATCTTAAAAAAAAAAAAAAGCTGCATGGCAAAGTAAACAATCAACAAAACTAATGGAATGGGAGAAGATAATTATAAATGACATATCTGACAAAGGGTTAGTATCCAAAATATATAAAGAACTTATACAACTCAACTTCAAAAAACCAAATAATCTAATTTAAAAATGGGAGGAAGACATGAACAGACATTTCTCCAAGTATGACATATAGATGGCCAACAGACAAAATGAAAGATGCTCAATGTAAGTTATCCTCAGGGAAATGCAAATCAAAACCACAATGAGATCATATCACACTTGTGTAAATGACTAAAAATCAACAACTCAAGAAACACAAAGTGTTGGCAAAGATGTAAAGAAAAAGGAACCCTCTTGCTTTGTTGGTAGGAATGAAAACTGGTGCAGCCACTGTGGAAACCAGTATGGAGGTTCCTCAAAAAACTAAAAATAGGGCACCTGGGTAGCACAGTTGGTTAAGCAGCTGCCTTTGGCTTGGTCATGATCCTGGAGTTCAGGGATTGAATCCCACATCAGGGTCCCTGCTCAGCAGGGAGTCTGTTTGTCCCTCTGACCACTCCCCTCTCATGCATTCTCTCTCAAATAAATAAATTAAAAAAAAAAAAAACTAAAAGTAGTTACTATATGACCCATAAACTGCACTAGTGGACATTTACCCCCAAAATATAAAAACACTAGTTAAAAGGGATACATGCACCCTTATGTTTATTTCAGCATTATTTACAAGAGCCAAGATATGGAAACAGCTTGTGTCCACTGAAATATGACTGAATAAAGAAGATATGGCATATACATACAATGGAATATTATTCACCCATTAAAAATGAAATCTTACCATTTGCAATGACATAGATGGAGCTAGAGAGTATAATGCTAAGTGAATTAAGTCCGTTAGACAAAGACAAATACCCTAAATGATTTCACTCATATGTGGAATTTAAGAAACATATAAAACAAGCAAAGGAAAAAAAAGAGATAGATAAACCAACAAACAGACCCTTAATTACAGAGAACAAACTGATGGTTACCAGATGGGAGGTGAGTGGGAGGATGGGGAAAGTAGGTGATGGGGATTAAGGAGACCACTTGTCCTAATGAGCATGGGGTGATGTACAGAAGTGCCTAATCACTATGTCGTACACTGAAAACTAGCAAAACACTGTATGTTAACTATATTGGAATTTAAAATAAAAATTTTTAAAAATAATATAGATAAAAAAATATATCCCATATAAATGGAAATCAAATTAATACTGGTATAGCTATACCTACATCAGAAAAAACAATCTTTAAACCAAAACTGTAAGACAAAGAATGTCTTTATATAATGACAAAAGGATCAATCTAATAATAAGAGCACATTATATAAATATTTATGAGCCACAAAACATATATAAATATATAAAGCAAATATTAACAGACATGAGGGAAGAAAAAGACAGAAATATAATAATGGTAGGGGACTTAAATACCCCATTTTCATCAATGGCTAGATCAAGGCAGAAAAATCAATAAGGAAAAATTGGACTTGAACCACACAGAAGATCAAATGCACTTAACAGACATTTGCAGAACATTTCATACAGCATAAGGCCTGTATACATTCTTCTCAAATATACAAGGAACATTCTCCAAGGTAAACCATGTGTTAGGCCACAGAACAAGTCTTAATGAATTTTCGAAGACTGAAATATTAATATATTCCAACCACAATGGTATAAAACCAAAAATAAACTATAAGAAAACTGACAGTTCACAATTATGTGGGCATTAAAGAAATTTGAAAAAATTATCTCAAGGCAAATGAGAATGGAAATACAAAATACCAAAAATTATGAGATATAGCAAAAATATTTTTAAGAGGGAAGTTCATAGTGATAACATCTACATTAGAAAACAAGAAAGATTGCAAATAACCTAACTTCACACTTTAAGGAACTAGATAAAGAACAAACTAAGCCCAAAGTTAGGAGAAGGGGAAATAACAAAGATAAGAGCAGAAATAGAGACTAAAAAGACAACAGAAAAGGTCAGGGAAACTGAGCAGAGGGCTTTTTAAAAAAAATTAACATATAATGTATTGTTTCAGGGGTACAGGTCTGTGAATCATAAGTCTTACACAATTCACAGTGCTCACCATAGCACATATCCTCCCCAATGTCCATCACCCAGCCATCCCATCCCTCCCACTCCCTTCCACTCCGGAAACCCTCAGTATGTTTCCTGAGACCAAGAGTCTCTTAAGGTTTGTTTCCCACTCTGGTTTCGTCTTGTTTCATTTTCCCCTCCCTTCCCCTATGATCTTCTGTCTTGTTTCTCAAATTCCTCAAATCAGTGAGATCATATGATAATTGTCCCTCTTTGATTGACTTACTTTGCTTAACCTAGTATTCTCTAGTTCCATCCAAGTTCCAAATGGCAAGATTTCAGGGGTTTTTGATGGCTGCATAATATTCTTTTAAAAAGATAAAATAAAGGGGCACCTGGGTGGCTCAGCGGGTTAAGCCTCTGCCTTCAGCTCAGGTCATGATCTCAGGGTTGTGGAATCGAGCCCCACGTCACGCTCTCTGCTCAGCGGGGAGCCTGCTTCCCCACCCTCCCGCTTGCCTTTCTGCCTACTTGTGATCTCTCCGTCAAACAAAAAAATAAAATCTTAAAAAAAAATACACAAATATTTAGCCAGATTTACCAAGGGGAAAAAGGGCCCAAATAAATAAAATCAGAAATGAAGGAGAAGACATTTCAACTGCTACCAAAGAAATACAAAGAATCATTTCAGATTGATATGAAGACTTATATGCCAACAAACTGGACAATCTAGAAGAAACAGATAAATTCCTAGAAACACAAAATCTACCAAGACAATCATGAAAAAATAGAATATCAGAACAAACCAATTAATAGTAAGGAAATTAGATCAGTAATCAAAAACTTCCAAAGAAACAAAAGTCCAGGACCAGATGACTTCATTACGAATTCTACCAAACTTTAAGGAAGAATTAATACCAGCCCTTCTCAAGCTTTTCCAAAAAAACAGAAGAGAAGGAAACCCTTCCAAACTCATTTTAGAAGCCTGTCACCCGGATACCTAACTAGACAGGGAAGCCTCAACAAAAGTAGAGGCCAGTATCCTTGATGAAAATAAATGCAAAATTCCTCAACAAAATTGAAGAAAAGCTGAATTCAATAATATATTAGAAGGATAATACATAATGATCAAGTTGGATTAATTCCATAGATGTATAAGGATGATTAGGTTTACCATCTGCAAAAAAAAAATCAGCATGATACACCACATTAACAAAATAAAGGATAAAAATTTTATGATCATCTCAACAAATGCAGAAAAAACATTTGAAAAAATTCAACATTCTGTAAGACCAGGAACACTCTTGCCACTTTTATTCAACATAGTACTGGAAGTTCTACCCAGAGCCATTAGTCAAGAAAAAGAAATTAAAGGAGTGCCTGGGTTGCTCAGTGGGTTAAGCATCTGACTCTTGATTTTGGCTTAGGTTATGACCTCAGGGTTGTGAGACAGAGCTCTGTGTCAGGCTCTGTGCTGGGCCTGAAGCCTGCTTAGGATTCCCTCTCTCCCCTTCCTTCTGCCCTTCCCACTCCCTTTTCTCTCCCTCCAGAAAAAAAGGAAGGAAGGAAGGGGGGAGGAAGAAAAAAAGGAAAGATAAAAGAAATAAGTATCCAAATTGGAAAGCAACTGTATTTGCAGATAACATGATATTATATATAGAAAACACTAGAAAATCCATCAAATGCCTTTTCATTTTGATAGTTTACACTACATTGCAGAGCTTTTTGAATATAGTCCCATTTATTTATATCTGCTTTCATTGCCCTTGTTTTTGTGTCAGATCCAAAAAATTATTGCCAAACTTGATATCAAGTAGCTTAACCCATACTTTTTCTTCTAGGAAAAATTGTTACAATAAATGAATTCAGTAAAGTTGTAAGATACAAAATCACTGTATTATCCAAAGCAATTCACAGATACAGTTCAATCCCCATCCAAATTCCAGTGGCATTTTTCAAAGAAACAGAACAATCCTAAAATCTGTATGGAACCAGAAAAGACCCAAATATCTAAAGTAATCTTAAGAAATAAGAAGAAAGCTGGAGGCATCACACTTCTTCATTTCAATCTATATTACAAAGCTATAGTAATAAAAAAGTATGGTAATGGTATAGAAATGGATACATGGATCAATGGAACAGAACAGAGAGTCCAGGAATAAGCCCATGCATATACAGCAAATTAACTTATGACAAAGGAGCCAAGAATACACAATGAGAAAAGTATAGTTTCTCTACAAGTTGTGCTGGGAAAACTGCACAGTCAGATGAAAAAAGAAAAAACTTTAATACCATCTTACACCATATACAAAACCCAACTCCAAATGGATGAAACACTTAAAAGAAACCATAAATTTCCTAGAAGAAAAAGTATGGGTTAAGCTACTTGATATCAAGTTTGGCAATAATTTTTTGGATCTGACACAAAAACAAGGGCAATGAAAGCAGATATAAATAAATGGGACTATATTCAAAAAGCTCTGCAATGTAGTATAAACTATCAAAATGAAAAGGCAACCTACATACAGGGAGAAATATCTGAAAATCATATATCTGATAAAGGGTGAATATCCGAAATATATTAAGAATTCATACAACTCAAAACCCAAATACAATGAAAAGTTGGCAGAGGAACTGAACAGATATTTTTCTGAAGAAGACATATAGACAGGCAACAGGTACATGA
Organism: Neogale vison; assembly: GCF_020171115.1. Taxonomy (NCBI): domain Eukaryota; kingdom Metazoa; phylum Chordata; class Mammalia; order Carnivora; family Mustelidae; genus Neogale; species Neogale vison. The sequence continues at coordinate 79,653,846 of NC_058092.1, read as the reverse complement.
AAAGGTGCTCAACATCACTCATCATCAGGGAAATGCAAATCAGAACCATAAAGAGATACTACCTCATACCTGTGAGAATGGCTAGTATTAAAAAAAACAAACAAACTCAACAACCACCAAAAACCCAGAGATAACAAGTGTTGGTGTGGGCGTGGAGACAAGGGAACCTTTGTGCACTGTTGGTGGGAACGTAAATTGGGACAGCCACTGTGAAAAACAGTATGAAGGTTCTGGATAAAATTAAAATTAGAACTACCATATGATGCTACAATACCAGTTTTGGGTATATACACAAAAGGAATTAATACAGGATATCAGAGAGACATGTATTTCCAAGTTCATTCATGGCAGCATCACAGTCAAGTTAAGCAAACAACCACAGTGTTCATCAACAGATGAATGGATAAAGATGTGGTATGTAGATACACACAGTAGACTATTATTCAGCCATGAGAAAGGACACCTTATTTGCAACAACATGGATGGACCTTGAGGACATTATGCTAAATTAAATAAAACAGAAAAACAGTTCATGGTATCACTTGTATGTAGAGTCTAAAAAAAAAGAGAGAATCAAACTCAGAAACAGCAGATGATGATGGTGATGGGTATTAATTAAACAGGGCACATATTACACGAAGCACTAGATGTTATACGTAAACAATGAATCATAGGGGTGCCTGGGTGGCTCGGTGGGTTAAAGCCTCTGCCTTCGGCTTAGGTCACGATCCCAGGGTCCTGGGATTGAGCCCCGCATCGGGCTCTCTGCTCAGCAGGGAGCCTGTTTCCTCCTCTCTCTCTCTGCCTGCTTCTCTGCCTACTTGTGATTTCTGTGTCAAATAAATAAATAAATAAATATCTTTTAAAAAAACAACAACAATGAATCATTGAACACTACATCAAAAACTAATGACATACTATATGGTGACATAACATAATAATGAAACAGAAGATAGAAAAGGGGTTGCTAGGAAGTGGTGGAAATAGTGAGAGATTAGTGAAACAGTGTAACATTTTAATTAAAAGATGAATAAGGTCTGAGGATCTAATGTATAACATGGTGATGGCAGTTGCTGATATAGGTATTATATAACTGAATTTGCTAAGAAAGCAGAAAAATTTTCTTACCAAAAAAATATATCTAAAACTTTTTATGTTTGAACTTAAAAATTATTTCTCCTGGTGTAATGTGATATACATCATACTCATAATTCCCACACCCAATATCTTCTAAATAAAATGCTTTTTATTCAAACTGGTCAACATTTGATCATATTTTTCTTTATAAACTAAGGACAGGGAAAACAAGTCGTAAATGTACTTATATTTTATGTACTTCTAAATGTTTACTTACTTTAATAAGTAATGCTTCATTTGTAGCTTCAATTACTTCATTCCTATCTTGGACTTGTTGATGCAAATTGCTTACAGTGTCCTGCGCTTCTTCTAATTCCAGTTTTGCCTTCTCTAACTGTTCATTTAGTTGCTGAACAGAAGTCTTTTGAGAGTCAGCAGAAATCTTCCACTTTGCATGGTTCTCTTGATGTGACATCATCTACACAGCCCCAAAATTGAAAAAGAAAAGGAAAAAAATAGGAGGGAGTTGGTTTCGAAAATATTCTAATACTTTTCACTTCCATTTGTACTAAAGTAAATTCTGTTTATAGGTACAAACATCTGATTTCTCAACAAATAACCAATTAGAGGAAAAAAGGGGAAGAAGAAACCTATGGTCTTAAATTTACCTAAGAACAGTTAGCCACATACAATGGGCTGTTTTTGTTTCTGATTTGAAGCACTTTACCTATTCAGACATTTTTGTGACAACTGGGAAAATGTGAACAAATGATGGGTATTTGATAATATTCACAAGTTATTGTCAAATTTTTAGGCGTGATGATAGTATTGTGGTTGTTTTTAAGATATCACTTATCTTTTAGAGTTACCGAAATGTTTACTGATGAAATAATGATGTCTGATGTCTGAAATTTGCTTCAAATAGAGATAGATATGTGGGGGAAGGGAAGTGAGTGAGATGTGGTGATCATACTTCCCAGTTTGCTCGAGAATCACCAGGTTTTATGCCTGGTGATTAACTACACCAGGCATCCTGGTGTAGTTAAGAACAGCATCATTTTTCATTCTCAAAAGTATTCTGCCCCCCTTTTTTTAAGATTTTATTTATTTATTTGACAGAGAGAGAATACAAGTAGGCAGAGTAGGAGGCAGAGGAAGAGGAAGAGGGAGAAGTAGGCCTTCCAGTGAGCAGGGAGCCTAACGTGGGACTTGATCCCAGGACCCTGGGATCATGACCTGAGCCAAAGGCAGCCACTTAATCAACTGAGCCACCCAGACGCCCCAAAGTATTCCCTTTCAAAAAGAAATTGTCAGCATACTTATAGATGAAATCACATTGGCCAATAGGTTGGCAATTATTAAAGTTGAATAATAAATATAGGAGGATTTATACCATTCTTTCAAAATTTTCCATAATAAAAACTTAAAAAAAAAATCTATTTCTTATCAAAAATATCAGGGGGGCATCTGGGTGGCTCAATGGGTTTGGCTTCTGCCTTCAGCTCAGGTCATGATCCTAGGGTCCTGGGATTAAGTCCTGCATCAGGCTCCTTGCTCATCAGGGAGTCTGCTTCTCCCTCTCCCTCTGCCTGCCACTCCCTGTGCTTGTGCTCACTCTCTTTCTCTCATAAAAATAAATAAATAAAATCTTTGAAAAGAATATTAGGACTTTTGCAATTATTATTGACTTTTCTGACAAGTCTGAAACCTATAATTTTTAAAATGCTATTAAAAATTATTAATCCTTTTTACTAACTTTGTTACTTTAATGATTTATTCCTTCATTTTCATATTCAAACAACATACATGCTTTAAAAATAAATCTTTGTCAAGTACCAAAGAGGATAAAAACATATTACAAATTTTTATATTATACATATAAAACCGTATCAAATATTAAACAGCAACATTAAAACCTATTTTCACAATTCATTTTATGTACTACCTGCTTATAAATACTTTCAGAGGGCTTAAAAAACTTAAAGTAAAAAATTGAATGATAAGAAATAAAAGTACAGTAAAGATTACATAATAAAAATGCAAAGAATACTTGCTGGTAAACACTCTAGCTGGACTAGTTATTACTGATGGTCACTTGGTTGAGTAGCTAATATTTACTTATTAAATAATTATGTTGAATCCAACAGCATTCCATTTGTCTTTAAAGACCAAGGACTGAAATCTCTTAGCCTATTAACTGGATTCAGTTTGCAAATGTTTTGTTTGGCAGACACAATGTTTTCAAAGAGATCTGAATCTAAACACATTTAAACAAGACATAGTGACCAGTGACTACAAGCCTTACCAATCTCTCACAAATATGATAGTTCTAAACTCCTTTGAAAGGAGTAGTTCTGAATGTAGTTGTAATCCTTTTCATATAGAAAAATGCTTTATTAGAACTCTGTAAGTAATTTATTTAGTTCTAATACATACATTTTAGATATTGTTAGATATAGTTTTTAAAAAGACAAGAAGTGCTATTCTAATTGATAACACTTCATTTCTATAAAGGCTCAGGACATACTAGGTAGATAAAAAGTATCAGGTTCTAATTTTGCCTCTCTAACTTACTATCAGAACAAATGTTGGAAATTGCAAAGCATTGTAGATTCATAGCACATGAAACTACTTATGTTGTTTACTAAATATCTCCAGTTAGTTTTGGCAATTGCTATTTATAACTGATGATGATGATGATGATGATGAGTCAGGCTCTGGCCTAAGACCTTTAACTATATTCATTGAATCCATTTAATTCATTTAATCCAGTTCTATGAGGTACATATGATTATTCTGCCCATTTTAGACAGAGATGTTAATTGCTCGAGGTCACATAAGTGCCAGGTGATAAGCTGAGATTTGGAACTAGACTACCTACCTCAAGACTTTAAGCTCTTAACCCCACAGTGCATGAACTCACTGGATATGAAGTGGAATTATATTTAGCTACCAGAAATGAAGACCATAATGAGTTATTCTATAATGAACATTTAGAAGCTAGACTTATAGTTTCATTTAGATAGTTCAATCCACTTCTGTAGCAGGGAGTTATGGAACAAATTAACATTTTTCTTTACCTCCAGATGATAAGCTTCTTTGAGAGATTCTACTTCTGCTGACAATTTCTTGATTTCTGCTTGCATTCTTGCTTCTAAATGAGCTTCACGTACTTGAGAAGCCCCCAATTCTTCAGCTAAATGGTGTCCATGAGCTTCCTTAAAAATGATACATTAAGGAAAGTTTGTTTATTTGGTTATTATAGCTAAACCAATCATGTAGATTTATGGAAGTATTTTAATCTTTTATAATACTATATAAGTGCTCATACACAAAGTTAGTTTATTAAATGGTATACCTTAAAATCTAGACACTTAAGAGACTACAAATGGGACTGTATTAGTATATTGTTTATCACAATGTAATAGTTCACTAACCAATGCATTCTGCAAAACAAATAACCACAGTATGTTGAACTTCAGTAGATAAGTCTACTGTAAGGTTTGCCTATGCATTTTATTCACCAAATGCACTATTTGCTTATCAAGAGTCAGTTGTGGGGTGCCTGCGTGGCTCAATCAGTTAAGCATCTGCCTTTGGCTCAGGCTGTGATCCCAGGGTCCTGGGATTGAGCTCTGCATGGCTTCCCACTCAGCAGGGAGTCTGCTTCCCACCGTGCCCTTCCCCCAAACTCATGAGTGTGTATGCGCTCGCGCGCTCTCTCTCTCTCTCAAATATATAAATAAAATCTTTAAAAAGAAAAAGAGTCAGTTGTGTTTATCCAAACCTATTTATGCTAGTTGTGCTCATTATTATAATTATGCAATTCTAATATATAATATATGAACATTGAGAAAATATACATGAAAAAAGAAAGTTTTTATATGAAAAATTAGTTACGTGCCTTGAGACAGCTTACTGAATGAGTCAAACATTTTTTACTCAATTAGAAGCAATCAAAATAGTTGTAAAATATTGTGGGAAATAGATGTAAAATAGATGTTATACTCTGATTTAAAAATGTCTTTTAATTTTTACTCTACTTTAAAGAAACCAGAATTGCAATAGATGAGGGACTAGAAGTATGGTTAATGCAAAAAGATTAGGTGGCATGGAGCACTGGGTGTGGTGAAAAAATAATGAATACTGTTTTTCTGAAAATAAATAAATTGGGAAAAAAAAAAGTGGAAAAAAAAAAAGATTAGGTGGAATTCTAATCAAAGACTCTACCCACACACACACATAAAAACAAGATTGGGTCCTAAATTAAAAGATTTATACATGAATACATATTTAGAGTTTTGAGCTGAAATATTTTATATTAAATTATCATTTTAAGAAATCAAAACTATAAAAAAAAAAGAAATCAAAACTATAATGAGATACTACCTCAAAATAACACAAGAAACAAGGATCCAAAGAAAGGTGTCAGTGAGGATGCAGAGAAAGGGGAACCCTCTTACACTGTTGGTGGGAATGCAAACTGGTGCAGCCACTCTGGAAAACGGTGTGGAGGTTCCTCAAAAAGGTAAAAATAGAACTACCTGAGGATCCAGCAATGCACTACTTGATATTTACCCAAAGGATACAAAAATACTAATTCAAAGGGATACATGCACCCTGATGTTTATATCAGTATTATCTGCAATAGCCAAATTATGGAAAGAGCCCAAATGTCCATCAACTGATAATGGATAAAGATGCAATATATAGATATAATGGAGTATTATGCAGTCATAAAAAGAATCAAATCTTGCCATTTGCAATGATATGGACAGAGCTAGAGAGAATTATGCTAAGTGAAATAAGTAAGAGAAAGACAAATACCATATGACTTCACTTATGTGTAATTTAAGAAACAAAATAAACAAACCTGGGTTGCACGGAAAGAGAGGAAACCCGAGAAACATAAGCTTAACTATAGACCACTGATGGTTTCCAAAGAAGGGGTAGATGGAAGGATGGGGTAAAGAGGTGGTGGGGATTAAGGAGGGCACTTGTGATGAGCACCGGGTGTTGTAAGTGCTGAATCACTAAATTCTACATCTGAAACTAGCTTGAATTTAAATGAAACTTAGAAAATAAAAAAAAATTACTCCCCCCCCCCATTTTTAATTTAAGTTCAATGAATTGACATATAATGTATTACTGGTTTCAGAGGTAGAGGTCAGTGATTCATCAGTCTTATATAATATCCAGCGCTCATTACATCATATGCCTTCCTTAATGTCTATCACCCAGTTACCCCATCCCCTCACCTTTACCCCCTTCAGCAATCCTCAGTTTGTTTTCTATGATAAAGAGTCTTTTATGGTTTGTCTCCCTCTCTGGTTTCCTCTTGTTTTATTTTTTCCTCTCTTCTGCTATGATCCACTGTTTTTTTTCTTAAATTCCTCTTATCAGTGAGATCATAGGGTAACTGTCTTTTTCTGATTGACTTATTTCACTTAGTTAGCATAATGCCCTGTAGTTCCGTCCATATTATTGCAAATGGCAAGATTTCATTTTTTTGATGCTGAGTAGTATTCTACTGTATATAAATACATCTTCTTTATCCATTCATCTGTTGATGAACATCTGGGCCCTTTCCATAGTTTGGCAACTGTGGACATTGCTGCTATAAACATTGGGGTGCAGGTGCCCCTCTGGATCACTACATTTGTATCTTTGGGGTACTCAGTAATGTAATTGCTGGGTCATAGGGTAGCTCTATTTTCAAATTTTTGAGGTATCTTCATACTGTTTTCCAGAGTGGCTGTACCAGTTCACATTGCCACCAACCGTGTATGAGGAAGGTTCCCCTTTCTCCACATCCTCACCAATATCTGTCATTTCCTGACTTGTTAAATTTAGCCATTCTGACTGGTGTGAGGTGGTATCTCATTATGGTTTTGATTTGTATTTCCCTGATGCTGAGTGCTGTTGAGCATTTTTTCATGTTAAACTGTCACTTTAAATAATTCCTCACTTTCACTTTTTCGATTAATTGAGTTTATTATATCCACAGAAAATCAATTATACTATACTTAGATACTACTGATAAGGATAGAGATGAGATAAAAATAGACAGCTTCCTAGGAGCTTTTCCAAGGAGACTTGCAAATGCCCAACATATTCTAATAAAAATTCCTTATATATTCTTAAAAAAATGTATTAGAAAAAAATATTTATTAGAGAGAATGCGCAAGTATGAGTGGGGGGAGGGGCAGAGGCAGAGAGAGAAGATGACTCCCCATTGAGCAGGGAGCCCAACATAGGACTCCATCCCAGGACTCCATCCCAAGACCCCATCCCAAGAGCCTGGGATCACAACCTGAGCCCAGGGAAGACACTTAACTAATTGAGCCACCCAGGCATGTCCCCCTTATATATTCTTTATTAATCTAACCAACCAAGTATGTGAATAAAAGCACTAAATTTACCAAAATTAAATGTAAAGATATTTTAATGCAATTCCTATACTGTATTAGTAACCATAATAAAAAGCAGAGGATTCACAGGCACTTTTCTGAAACACCAATACATTTTTCTAGAAGTCTAAGTAATTAACCCAAGCATATCAATCTAGTATTTTTAAGCAAAGTTGTTAATCTTCTACCAAATCCTGGGGAAATACAATTTATATTATTGTTCTTATTATTAAAAGTACCTTCCCTCAGTAAGGGTTCTGGACTACAGGTTTCATAACAGTTATAAACTTAGTAGCTACAAATGTAAACATTTTACTCAAGAAAGATTAGCTTTGTTTTTTTCTTCCAAATGATAGCTTAACTCACTTGAAAATCCAAAAGTACTCTGTAACTCAATTTATTGAAAACTAATGAGTTTGGCCAAAACTCAATTCCAAAGGTTTTCTTATTTATATTACTAGGCTACACTAAATATAACACTTCTCTTCTTAAAACTTTAGCAAAATATACATAACATACAATTTACCACTTTAATCAGTTCTAAGTGTAAAATTCAGTAGCATGAAGTACATTCAGTGTGTGTAAAAGTTAATATAATCTATAATCTAAAAAAGTAAATGTTAAAATTTTAAAAAGATTTTTAATAAGGTAAAATTATTTAAAATAGGGATTACTTTTTCTTTAGAGAGTTGCTTTATTTCCTCCAGTTCACTTGAGAGCCTTTCTACCTCTCTCTGTGCTTGGACTTGTTGACGACGAGCCTCCAACAATTCTGCATGGGAGTTCTGCATCTGCTCCCGAGTTAGCCTCAATTCTTGTTCCATATCTATGGCCTCCTTATACTGAGTTGCAATGTACTGTTCCTGTTCTTTCATAACCTGAAAAATGCAAGATATTTGTAGGTTTCAAAATGAAGTTATATAGATTAACCTATTTCTTATTTTGATTTTTCTTTTAATAAGTGATTTCCCTCAACCCAACTCAATCTCTATAAACTTTAACACACAAGAGGCGCCTGGGTGGCTCAGGTCACAGTCCTGGGTTGAGCCCTCTGTCGAGCTCCCAGTGGGAACCTGCTTCTCCCTCTCCTCCCTGCTTGTGCTCTCTCTCACTATCTCTGTCACTATCTGTCTTTCTGTCAAATAAATAAAACCTTTAAAAAAAATTTAACATACAACATCATCCACTGTGAAACTGATACTTACAAAATGTTTTTTTTAATTTTTAATTTTTTATTAACATAAAATGTATTATTAATCCCAGGGGTACAGGTCTGTGAATGGCCAATGTTTTTTTCTTTTTAAATGATAAGAAAATGTACCGTAATCAATCTGGGACTAACTGTATTTTGCATGACTAATATGCAAGCTGTATAATCCTTTATCATTATGACTATAACATGGCAGAATATATAATAATATAAAGTAACAAAAGAAGCTAATATCTGATTATCCATTTCACAGATGGAGAATACACTGGCATGGATAACCAAAAGCCACCATTAATCCACATGTTTGGGTTAAGGTCATGACCTTATTTTCTGTAAAAGTAAAATTTGCCACTGGGGCTGCTACTCCTTCTGAAACATTTCTGCATTACTGCTCAGTTAAATCCCTAGTAAAGTATTGTTTTCTTAGAGAAAAAAATATCAGTGAAAAGTAAGTTAGTTCTAAATTAGCTTGGTGAGGGAGATTAGAATGCAGGTAATTGACTTTAGGGCTGATAAGAAGGAAAGAAATGAATATAAATCATTAGGACCCTGACATCTGGAATGGAGACCTTGGGTCCAAGTGTATTACATATCAGTATAAATCTCATGTAAATATTTTTAGTTAACCTTTGTTAGGGAACATGAAATGAGTGGACCAATAATGATTTTCTTTTCCCTGGGGCCCAAACTTGCTCTCAAAGGCTCTGCTTAATTTATGTATAAATTCAATGAATATTTATTCATGCTTACCATGTGATGTGTGCTGTTTTAGGTACTGAGGACTTAAGAGTGAACAAAGGAGACAAAGTGGCTACCTTTATGGATAGTATATCCTCCTGAAGCAGACAGACAATAAAGAGCTATATGTGAAGTTTTAAAGTTGATTATAAAGAGCTATATGTGAAGTTTTACAGTTGAGTATAGTATAGTATTTAAAAACAAAAAAAGTTACATATATGAGAGCTCTCAGAAGCAAATTCACTTTTTAAAAAGGCAAGTGGGTAGAATGGGTTCACCAGTCAACACACATGCAAACTGATAATACAAAGACATCAAATTTCATCTGGCAACTAACTCAATATACTTAGTTTCAATATCCAAGTTCATTCATTCTCTGGAGGGAGTTCCTCAAGACAAATGAGTATATGTTATTAATATCTGTATCTCCAGATCTGTTTCATAGCAGGCTCTCAATAAATATTTGTTGACCAAGTAAGCACATATTGTGGGCTTACTATGTGACAGATACCATGCCAATGCCTGTAGGCAGTATAAAGATAAGTTGATGCCCTTCTCTATAATTCGAATATCAGAGTAAAATATTTAGAAAGGTCAAAAAAACCCAATAATTATCTGACACAAATAATTGGCCTAAAAATATTAGGGCACAGTTTCTGTATTTTAAAACTAGTTTAAAACAAAGATTTATGCCACTTTTCAGGTAATATTAATCTGTTCCTTAGAAAATAATTTGCTTACACTTTCCATTTCTTTCATCTTTTGTTGTGTTCGTTCATTTTCTTTTTTCAGTTGACTTATCTCCTGTTCATTTTGTAGCGTTATAAACTCTTTTTCTCGAAGCTGTTCTTTGGAATTTTGCAATTTTTCATTCAAACTTTCTATCTGAATTTTAAACAGAGCAATATTAATGTAACTAAGGAAGAACAGTTCTTTAATCATAACTGCAATCCAAATAAGTCAAACTTCAAACACATTTATATACAACAGCAAAATATAAAAATGTATTTTTCTTAAGACCACCATAACTTAGACATTAACATCAGAATTCTTATGCTTAATAAGATGCTTATCTATATACCTAAAATACACTATAAGAAATCAAGTCTCAATCACGTTTGTTTAAGGATAATTAGAGTACATTAAAACAACAGATGTTACATACCTCACAAGTAGTTTTACAGGTAATATGTGCAAGAGGTGAAAAATATAGTTAGTGAAAACAAAGTCCTCTTTCCCACTGTGTTCCTTCCTTAGAGGCAACCACAGTTAAGAGACTTACAAATCCTTCCAGAGGTGTTTTATACATATTCAAACATGCACACATGGTGATAAACATGTGGACACACTGAGACAAGAAAAACTACAAAGTAACATTAAGAGGGTAATCATCAGGGGGTAGGGAGTGAGTAAAACGAGGAAATGTTGGTCAAAACATATAAGATTTTTGTTGTATAGGATGAGTAAATTCTGGAAATCTAATGTACAGTGTATGGTTATAATTAGTAATACTGTGTTGTATACTTGAAATCTGCTGAGAGAATAGACCTTAAGCATTCTCAACAAAAATAAATAATTAAAATAACTGAGGTGATGGCTATGTTATTTAGCTTGATTGTGTTAATTATTTCACAGTGTATATCAAAACATGTTGTATACCTCAAATATATGCAATTTCTGTCATTTATATTTCAATAAAACTGGGGAAAAATTAAGAGGAGAAAAGTGAATTTAAAGTAACATGTACAAGGTGGTTAAAATTATGTAATATTTTTGTTATATGTGTTCTATAAAAAAGCCATATTATGTTATTAATAAGTAGATGCTTACAGTTAAGGAGTTATTTTTAAAAACAATATAAAGCATGTAATTTTAAATAATTTACCTGTTTGTTGCATTCTTTAAGTTCCAATTCTGATTTCTGCAGAGTACCTTCTAATTTAATTATTTTCTGTTCCATTTCTCCCCTGTGTTCACGAATAGTCATATCCAAATGCGTTACCTAAATACCAAAGTAACATCAAACTATTATTCAACTTAATTCTAATGTTTTTTTTTTTTAAGATTTTTTATTTTTTATTTATTTGTCAGAGAGAGAGGGAGAGAGAGCAAGCACAGGCAGACAGAGAGGCAGGCAGACGCAGAGACAGAAGCAGGCTCCCTACCGAGCAAGGAGCCGGATGTGGGACTCGATCCCAGGACGCTGGGATCATGACCTGAGCCGAAGGCAGCTGCTTAACCAACTGAGCCACCCAGGCGTCCCAACTTAATTCTAATGTTAAAAATTGTGTTCTTGGAGTGTGTTTTAAAATTGTTTACAGTAGGTATAACTGAAACATAAACTCATCTCAGATTATTTTACAAAATGAGAAAAAATATTCATTGCTTATTGATACTGTATCTTAAGCCTCATATATATTATAGAAACTTGAAGAAAAGATGCAACTATATTCATAAATATCAAATAAATGATTTAGACTTCATTTCATGCTAAATAAAAGCTACTAAACACAATGCAATATAATAAAATTGTGGAATGCAGCAAAAACAGTGTTTGGAGGAAAATGTATAGCACTGAATGCAAATATTAGAAAAGAAGAAAGATCTGAAATCAATCACTTAAGCTTCCACTTTGGTAAACTAGAGAAAGAAGAAGAAATTAAATCCAAAGTAAGCAAAAGAAAAGAAATAATAAAAGTTAAAGCAGAAATCAGTAAAATTAAAATTAGGAAATCAACGGAGAAAACCAACAAAATCAAAAGCTGATTCTTGAAAAGATCAATAAAATCAGTATGCCTCTAAGCCAGACTAAGAAAAAAAGAGAGAGGACACAAATTACTAATAGCAGAAATGAAAGAGAAGACATTACTATAACTCTCAAAGATGCTAAAAGGATAATCAGGAATACTGTAACAATTCTCTGACCACAAATTTAATAAAACTGATTAAACAGACCAATTACTTACAAGACAGAATCTTTCAAAACTCACACAGGAAAAGACAATCTGAATAAGCTTATATCTATTAAAGGAATCAGTAATACTTTCCCAAAGAGAAAGCAGCAGGTCCAGATGGGCTCTCTGGTAAATTCTACCAAACATCTAAGAAAGAAATTATACCAATTCTTGCAATCCAATTCCGAAGACAGAAGCAGAGGAAATACTTTCTAACTCACTCAATGAAGCCAGTACTAACCTAATTACCAAAACCAGACAGACATTTCAACACACATTCTCAATAAAAACTCTCAGTAAACAAGGAATGGGGGGAACTTGCTCAGCTTAATAAAGAATATCTATAGAAAAACAACAGTTAGTATCATACTTAATGGTGAGAAACTAAAAATGTTCCCACTGTGATCAGATATAAGGCAAGGATACTCTCTTTCTTACTGCTGCTTTTCAAAACTGTTCTAGCAGTCCTCACTAAAGCAGTAAGACAAGAAAAAGAAATAAAAGATACACATCTTAGGAAGGAATACAAAACTATATTTGTTTATAGATAACATAATCATCTAGGTGAAAATTCCGAAAGACTTGACATAATAATTCCTAGAACCAATAACTGCAGATACAATAAGTACACAAAATTTAGTCACCTTCCTATATACTAGCAATAAGTAAGAGGAATTTGAAATTAAAAACATAATATGATTTACATTAGCACCCCCCAAAACAGATACTTAGGTATAAACCTAGCTAAATATATACAAGATCTATAAAGAGAAACTACGAAACTCCAGTGAAAGAAATCAAAGAATTAAATAAATAGAGAGATAGTTCATGCTCATGGATAGGAAGACTCAATATTGTCAAGATTCAAGATGTCAGTTAGTTAGTTGCAACTAAGTCTATACATTCAAGGCAATTCAATCAGAATTCCAGGAAGTTAATTTGTGGATATTGACAAACTGATTCTAAAGCTTTTATGGAGAGGCAAAACACTGGATATTCTTAACCAACATGATACTAAAGAAGAGCAAAGTTGGAAGAGTGACATTACCTGACTTAAAGACACAAAAGAGCTACAGTAAACAGACCGTGGTACTGGCAAAAACAGAGATGAATAGATAATTGTTCAGAAGAGAATCAAACTAAATATGTCAATTAACCTTTGACAAAGGAGAAAGGCAATACAATGCAGAAAAGATAGTCTTTTCAACAAATGATGCTGGAATAAGTGGACAAAAATATGCAAAAAAACCTAATCTACACCACACCCTTCACAAAACTCAAAATGGATCACAGACCTCGATATAATTTGCAAAACTATAAAACTTGTAGAAGATAACATAAACTTTGGATGACCCTGGGTGACTTTTTAGTTATAAAGCCAAAGGCATAATTCATGAAATAAACAATAAGCTGGACATCATTAAAATGAAAAACTTCTGTGAAAGTCAATGTCAAAAGATTATGAATAGGGGCGCCTGGGTGGCTCAGTGGGTTAAAGCCTCTGCCTTCGGCTCAGGTCATGATTCCAGGGTCCTGGGATCGAGCCCTGCATCGGGCTCTCTGCTCAGCGGGGAGCCTGCTTCCTTCTCTCTCTCTCTCTCTGCCTGTCTGCCTACTGGTGATCTCTCTCTCAGTCAAATAAATAAATAAAATTTTAAAAAAAAGATTATGAATAAAAGCCACAAACTAGAAGAAAATATATGTAAAAGACACACCTGAAAAAGGACTTGTATCCAAAATATACAAAGAACTCTTAAAATTCAACAATAAAAAAGCAAATTACTCAATTAAAAAATGAGCCAAAGACTATAACAGACACCTCACCAAAAAAGATGTGCAGATAGAAAATAAGCACCAGAAAATATCCTCCATCCCATATGTCATCTGAGAAGTTCAAATTAACCAGGAGATACCACTACACACTAATTAGAATAGCCAAAATCCAAAACATTGACAACAGCAAATGCTCGCCAAGATGTGGAGCAACGGGCATTCACATTCATTGCAAATTGGTACAAGTCACTTGGGAACACAGTTTGGAAAGTCTTACAAAATTAAACATACTCTTACCATATGATCCAGTAATCAAGCCCCTTGATAATTACCAAGAGAAGTTGAAAACCACATTTAGATACCACCTTACACCAGTTAGAATGGTCAAAATTAACAAGACAGTAAACAACATGTGTTGGAGAGGATGTGGAGAAAGGGGAACTCTGTTCCACTGTTGGTGGGAATGCAAGTTGGTGCAGCCACTTTGGAAACCAGTGTGGAGATTCCTTAAGAAATTAAAAATAGAGGGACTTCCTGGGTGGCTCAGTGGGTTAAGCCTCTGCCTTCGGCTCAGGTCATGATCTCAGGGTCCTGGGATCGAGTCCCGCGTCGGGCTCTCTGCTGGGCAGGGAGCCTGCTTCCTCCTCCCTCTCTCTCTCTCTCTCTCTCTCTGCTAGCCTCTCTGCCTACTTGTGATCTCTCTCTGTAAAATAAATAAAATCTTAAAATCCCAAAGATACAGATGTAGTGAAAAGAAGGGCCATTTGTACCTCAATGTTCATAGCAACAATGGCCACAGTTGCCAAACTTTGGAAAGAACCAAGATGCCCTTCAACAGATGAATGGATAAAGAAGATATGGTCTATATACACAATGGAATCAGAAAGGATGAATACCCAACTTTTGTATCAACATGGATGGGAATGGAAGAGATTATGCTGAGTGAAATAAGTCAAGCAGAGAGAGTCAATTATATGGTTTCGCTTATTTGTGGAGCATAAGGAATAACATGAAGGACATGGGGAGATGGAGAGGAGAAGTGAGTTGGGGGGAAATCAGAGGGGGAGACAAACCATGGGAGACTGTGGACACTGAGAAACAAACTGAGGGTTTGGGAGGGAAGGGGGATGGGAGGTTGGGTGAGATTGGTGGTGGGTATTATGGAGGGCACATATTGCATGGAGCACTGGGTGTGGTGCATAAACAATGAATTTTGGAACACTGAAAAAAATTAAACTTAGTTTAAAAAAATTATATCCACATAAAAACCTGCACAGCTTTATTCATTTAATTGTCAAAACCTGGAAGCAACCAAGATGCCCTTCAGTAGGTGAATGGTTAAGTAAACCGTAGTACACTGAGACAATGGAATATTATTCAGTGCTAAAAGAAATGAGCTATGAAGCAATGAAAAGATGTGGAGAAAACTTAAATGAGTATTACTAAGTGAAAGAAGCCAATATGAAAAGACTATGTACTATATGATTTCAACTATATGACATTCTGGAAAAGAGAAAATGATGGAGGCAATAAAAAGATCAGTGGTTGCTAGGGCTGGGGGAAGAGAAAGAAGGATGCTATGTGGCGCACAGAAAATTTTTACGGCAGTGAAAATACCCTGGGTAATATATCATAATGATGGATACGGGTGATTAAACATTTGTCCAAACCCAGAGAATGTACACACCAAGAGTGTATTGTAATGTAAACTATGGATTCTGGATGATTATAACGTGTAGGTTCATCAACTATTATCAAATGTACCACTTGGGTGGGAAATGTTGGTAATAGGGAAGGCTGTGCATTTATGAGAGCAAGGTGTATTTGGGAAATCTCTGTACCTTCTACTCACTTTCACTGTGAACCTAAAACTGGTCTAAGAAATAAAGTCTTTAAAAAAGATGTCTTTTGAATAGTTTTGCTCCTCCAACAAACACAGTATTGAAGGAGTTACTTTAATTCCGTTGTCTTATGATATGCAATAATGTAAGAGATCAAAAGATTCAGATACTAAGCTAAACTTCATTCTCAAAAATAAACTTGCTATAAAAATAGCAAGATGAAGGGGGCGCCTGGGTGGCTCAGTGGGTTAAGCCACTGCCTTCGGCTCAGGTCATGATCTCAGGGTCCTGGGATTGAGCCCTGGCGTCGGGCTCTCTGCTCAGCAGGGAGCCTGCTTCCTCCTCTCTCTCTGCCTGCCTCTCTGCCTGCTTGTGATCTCTCTCTGTCAAAAAATAAATAAAATATTTAAAAAAAAATAGCAAGATGAAGAAAGATGACATACTACTAACTTTTAAAATATTAATGTACACAAACATGTATGTTTTTAAAAGGTCCATTTTACCAAAAAGGGGTGACCTCTGAAACCCTGTGTGATTGTACTGTAACAGAAAATTTCATTAAATTTAATTAAGAAAACCAACTTGAGCTGCTCTTTGCTTTAGTTCCCAATTTCTCTCCTTAAGTGCCTGATCCATTTCAAGGAGTTCTTGCTTTTTATCTTCATTCTCCATCTTGCATTCTCTGCAATTTATCAAAGGAAAAAGGTCAAAGCAAATAGTAGGAATATTATAGTTTTAAAAAATTAAGTCAATTGGGTTAAATTCCTGTAGGTTAAAAGTGATTAAAATATATGCAATTCTTTCTTTTTTTTTTTTTAAAGATTTTATTTATTTATTTGTCAGAGACAGAGGGAGAGAGAGCGAGTGAGCACAGGCAGACAGAGAGGCAGGCAGAGGCAGAGGGAGAAGCAGGCTCCCTGCCGAGCAAGGAGCCCGATGTGGGACTCGATCCCAGAACCCTGGGATCATGACCTGAGCCGAAGGCAGTGGCTTAACCCACTGAGCCACCCAGGCGTCCCTATGCAATTATTTCTGATTGAAAGGGCTCAAATTAAAGAAATACTGTATGAAGAAAATGACTGGTATCAAGTTACTTTAATAGAGTATTCTCAAAAGGTAAAAGTTAACTCAAACACTATTACTGTAGACAATTTAAACTAACTGTTAAAGTACTCCTAAGATAGAAAACGGAATCAGAGAAAGTCAATTATCATGTTGTTTCACTTATTTGTGGAACATAAGGAATAGCATGAAAGACATTAGGAGAAGGAAGGGAAAAATGAAGGGGGAGAAATTGGAGTGGGAGATGAACTGCGGGCTCTGGGAACAAACTGAGGGTTTTAGAAGAGAGGGGGTCCTGGGAGGGTGAGCCTAGTGATGAGTATTAAGAAGGACACGGATTGCAGGGAGCACTGGGTATTATATGCAAACAATCAATCATGGAATACTACATCAAAAACTAATGTACTGCTGTATGGTGACTAACATAACCCAATTTAAAAAAAAGTTAAAAAAAAAACTGAATCAGTGTAAGAATTTTAAAAATATGTCCATATTTTTTCATTTACAGATCAGGAGAGTATTTGAAAGTCGTTTCTGTACAACAGCTATAAGTTTATTACAGTTGAATGAGGCATTTATCTCATGATTGATATCTTCGATATCCACAGCTCCGTAAATGACCACTGTGTTTCTCATGGGAATTTTACTCAAATGACGCCTTACATATATAGCTAAGTATTGAAGTCTAACATTTTTTATAAACTGTTTCTCTCCTAAAACCTTAACTTATGTATTATTTTATGTTATAAAAATGCTTAATATTGACACAACTTTAAGACTACTACCACTTAGATCAGAGAGTGCAATCAAAGAATTTTAATTTGGAGCTCTATGTTCCAATACAACAAAAGCTAAAAATGTTCATCTTGAAAATCTTCATATGGTTTTCCAGACTTAAATATAAACAATATTGAACAAAGGTACTGATTTGAAAAAGCAGATTGTGAACTTCTTTAATGAACTGTTTACTGTTCTATTAAAAGTCTCAACAGTTAGGGGTGCCTGCGTGGCTCAGACAGTTCAGTGACTAACTCTTGATTTAGGCTCACAATAAGATAGATGTTCTTCATCATTTGGAGAATACATACTAATAGGTCCAGTAGAGGAGAGAGATTATAAATAATAAACAAAAGGAAAAACATAAAGTGCTATGTTAGAGCATTAAATATGTTAGTACATCTCTCAATTCCTGAAGTTGTCTTAAAGTGATGAGATAATGCCTGGGTGGCTACTTGCGAGTAGGTGGTCGGAAAAGGGCCCTTAGAGGTAATATGAAAGGCAAGAGGTCAGCCATTCAATCATTATTTCAGGTCAAAAAGACAATTACAGCAAAGTCAAAAAGTAGGAAAAATTTACCAAGTTTTAAGTATCAACAAAAAAATTCAAGCTTCAGGGTGCCTCGGTGGCTCAGTGGGTTAAGCCTCTGCCTTTGGCTCAGGTCATGATCTCATGATCTCAGGATGCTGGGATCAAGCCCTGCATTGGGCTCTCTGCTCAGCAGGGAGCCTGCTTCTCCCCACCCCACCTCTGCCTGCCTCTCTGCCTACTTGTGATCTCTCTCTCTGTCAAATAAATAAATAAAATCTTAAAAAAAAAAAATCCAAGCTCCTTATCAGGGAATACAAAGCCCTTCACGACAGGGTTCCTGCGTGTTTCTCTGGCTTCATTTCATACTCTTCCCTTTTCTCTTGGCCTTTTTGTTGAAGATATAATATAGGGGAGGGTCAAAATAAAATGGTCCAAAGACCAAGGATGGAAATATTAGTCATGAGGAAAGGCTGAATTATTTAGAAGGAGCATGGGACAGGCTGCCTGGGATGAATAACAGTGAGCCAAACACAGCTGAGAAATTTAGACATCTAGAATTAAACAGCAAACTTTACTGTATGACCCAAAGAGTCAGAGTAATAAAGTGAAATACCTATAATTGTGGTATCATTTCTTACTGTTTAACATACCTAAGTTCAGCTGTGAGATCCTTTATAGTAGTATATTTTTCCTCTAATGATAATTGAGCCTTCTGTAGTACATCTTTCAATTCCTGAAGTTGTCTTAAAGTACTTTTTAATTCTCCATGAGCATTTTGGAGTTCAGACTCTAATGCTTCCCGTTTCTGCAAAGCTTCTGTTAGTTCAGTTTCAGTGTTATGCTGTAATTTTTCTAATTCCTTCACTGTAAAAAGGAAACAATAATTTTTGAATTATACAAAAACCATTTTTATTAAAAATTTGTAAAAAATTATAATTAAGAGGGCGCCTGGGTGGCTAAGTGGGTTAAACCTCTGCCTTTGGCTCAGGTCATAATCTCAGGGTCCTGGGATCGAGTCCTGCATCAGGTTCTTTGCTCAGCTGAAAGCTTGCTTCCCCCTCTCTCTCTGCCTGCCTCTGTGCCTACTTGTGATTTCTCTCTCTGTGTGTGTCAAATAAATAAATAAAATCTTAAAAAATTATAACTAAGAATATCCAATTTTATTCATCAACAAGAGGCAAAATACTGACCACTCATTGTCCCTTCTAGCCCTACTAACACAAATGCTCACATTATTCCACTTTTCAAATATAAATATACAGGCAGCTAAGCTCAGCTAACCTGTTGCTTACCAGAATTTGTCTTCTTATCTAGTTCGGTCTTTGTCTGTTCTAAGATCATATCTAACTGAGAGAGATGCATTACTTTATTTTCTCCATCTCGTTTTAGGTACATTATTTCTTTTTCCATTTTAGAGAGTTCTTCTTTATACTGATCCATCTCAAGTTTTACTTGCCTAGTTAAAAGCAAAAAATAAAACAAGTAGGATAATTCGGAAACCTAAAAGCCAACTGATTTTCTCTGACTAAACAAAATCTGTAAGTTATTTAAGAGCAAATATCAGCAAAACACCTAGTCAGAATCTTGGGTCATCCTTAAGTCATATTATTAAAAATGCTCCAACTAAAAGATTGTAATTGTGCACCAATTATGTACCACTAAATATGACTGTACTACCTGGTAATATCTAGCAAGGCTAGCCTTCTTTTCAATCTAACTACAGTTAGCTTGTGAAAAGCTTTGTATACTGAGTATGTATGTATCCATACATAGATAGGTGTCACATTCATCTGGAATTTCTGTTATCTGCAACACAGAAAAGGAAGCCAACCAATCAAAATATTCACCATAATGACCATACTACTCATAGGAGAATCAAGTGAGTTATTTTTATTTAGACCTTTATTATATATGTTATCCTTTTTAGCTTTACAAGGGACTATTGGGGTTCCCCAACTAGTGCAACTTTCTTGCTTTACAGATGAGGAAACTGGAAGGTCAGTGAGTCGTCTGGGAAAAGACAAATAATTATTAACAGTGAGAGAATCAGGTTTACTAACTTCCAGTCAATCCTGAGCTTATTCCAACATGGAAGATCTTCTCTTATTGACAAATCAACATAGTGAGAGAGAGTTTTAAGCCCATTTGTTGGTAATTCCAAAGTGATATTCACTAAGTAAACAAGTGCTAATGTCAGCCTCAATGGTAGGTAGAACTGACACTCTTTGAATCAACATTTTTTTGTTGTTGTTCTTTATGTCTTGAATATTTTGTAAATTGAGTTTGCAAGCAGGAACATTCCTTTTGTAAATGCAACTTAGACAAATGTGGATTTGCTCAAGAGGTTTTTAATCTGATGTCCATGAATGAAATTGAGGAGAACTATAAAACTCCTGAAACAATATGCAAAATTATGTATACATATGTTCTAGGTATAGAAAATAATCCATAGCTCTTTATCACACCCTCAAATATGTCCATAGTCCAAAAAGCTAAGAAGCTTATTAGGTAAGTGCTAATTACCCTTTTACATTTCTAAAATTCCATGTAAGTGATTTTTAGCTTAATTAATTTCTTATATTACAGTAGATATAAAACATAATTAGAAAATAATAAATGCAAGAGGTTGGCATATAGTACCAAAAGATGACAGCTTATCAGCAAAGGAATTGAGACAAAATTACATTAAAAAAATATAATAACTTGAAAAGGACAGTAATCTACAGACTTTTAGTAAAAAACCAGAGCTCTGTACTCTTCAAGATTTTGTTGAGGTGCTACTATATTTTTCAGCATGGTACAATAACTGATGTATGTAATGATAATCCTAAGACAACCAGAAAAATTTTAAATAACAAGAAAATATATATTTTAGAAAATTTCTGCCAAAAGGAGTTTTTTGTTTTGTTTTAAAGTTTCAGTACTTGGTAAAGGTAAATTCCACTCTTATTTATTTATCAGCAACTACTCATTATTTCTTAATGCTAGGTAAATGAGGCATTAGTATAATATAATAAATATTTATGGATTTGAAAATTTTAATTATTATAGAAGTAATCCAATACCAAAAATTTTTCCCTTTCAAAATTTTACAACAGGCTTTAAACCCACCCAGTTTTTCCAGAAATATTTCACTGTCTTACTGCAGAGTTATTGAGAGCAATCAACTCTGAGATTAGAAATAAAGCCAAAGGAAGGGTTATGCAAACATAATACTAAACTTTAAGAATATGATGGCTGACTCTCTGGTCAGACTCTCTGGCCTCTTCCAATGTAAAATAAAAGTGCTATATGAGCCTCAGCACTGAGAAACCAGGATCAGGATCATTTACATGAAGTGACATTTACATGTAGCACCAGAAGCACCTTTTAATACTTGCTTCAAAAAGTTAGTTTCCTTTCTTTCTCTCTGAAGGTATTTTAGTTCTAAAACAGATCCAAGGAGATATTTTAACTGTTATAACTTTGGGGAGAGAAAAACAGAGTTTTATAAATTGTAGTTCCAGAAGGGAAAGAAGCAATAATGGGACCAGAGAAAATGAAAAAGCCCTGCTTCATGAGGAAAAGATAGCATAGAACTAGGATATTTCTTTCTTATGAAGTCTAATCATTTTGCTCATAAGCTTCTTATTAGTATTTGGGACTTACTTTTCCTCCTAAATGTGCCTATTAGCTATAATCAAGGAGAGGTTTTGTTTAGAAGTCAAAGAGTGAGAATAAGAAAAGTAACAAGCATTGCTTCAATTTTCCCATTGAAACAGAAAGCAAGATCATCAATGACAGCAAAGACTGGGGAGTGGTTGTTAGGAGTTTTGAAAGAAAATGACTAAGTATAAAAGAGTCCTCTACAGAAGTTAGTAATGTTGTGATTGCCAGACAGCAGGTCCCTTAAGGGACCTTAAGGATGAAATTATGAATTTAAAGTAAGACTGATCAGTGTGCTTATATTTTCCTCCAGCTTCTCTAAAGATGCAAGCACAGAGTAGTGTGAGTTGGATTTTTAGTGCTGTGTAGAAAAAAGTAAGTAAGAGATAAGAGAATTTCAAGTAGATGCAAATCATTAATTTTAATGACTGATCAGAATTTAAGCTGGGTAAACAAAGAAGACATCAGGGAATGAAACAGTGATGGAACTGATGAATTAAGTCCTGGTGAGATCAAAGAACTGTTGAATTTGGGGGTATTAAAGGGAATCAGGTGATAATAGAGGTATAGATGCCAAATATTCAGAAAACAGAAAAACCAGAGATACTGAAAATGACAGGATCTAGAGTAAATCACGTGAGTTGAGTGGCTGAGGTATGATAGAGCTCAAGATCATTACAGGAGAGGGATCTTTAAATGAGAAGCTAGCATCTCAGATGGATCAGCTAACATACTGAAAGCCTCAAGAATACTGGTGTTGGAGTGGTGTTGGAGGAATCAACAGTACATCAGGTGGCCTGTAGGTGTCAGCAACAGTGGGGAATGATATGGTCTAAAGACCAGAGGAAAAAACTTTTAACTTTAGAGGGCTGCAGGACATGAAGCAAAGTCCTTAGGGAAAAGTAAAATTTCTGTTAAAGCGAGAGGGAAAAAAAAGTAGGGAATATAGAGAATGTCTTTCAGGATGGACTGTGAATTTCAGAGGACAAGTAGAGGTCTCCAGAAGTTGGGATAAGCTAAGAAGGAAACATTGTATGTGGTAAGGTTTGGGGAATTATTATGAGAGATGACTGTTGCCCTGGAAATACACAGCTTCTTGTGGCATCTGGCATTAGCAAGGACAAAGTTATTATGTAACTATTCAAGCAGACTTTGGTGGTGAGGCTGTTGTGTGGGAGACACCAATCAGTGGCAGAAAGGTCTGAAGAACTGTGATCTTAAGTCTTAAACACAGGGCAATCTTCTTGACCCAGTTGAGAGAGTTGACATCTAGAAAAGAAAGTTGCTACTCAATGCACAAAGCCTGATCTTTACTCCTGCCAGTGGGAGAGAAGGAACCTGGGGGCATAGAGTCCTAGTTCAAGTTAACTCTTGATTCCTGTTGATAGCATGGTGGTTTGAGAATTAAAGTATTATTAATTATGTAAACTCTTGTTGACAAAGCATAGGAGTCTGGGGAAGCTGAGGCATGCTTTCAGCTATGGGTCCCTTCCTTAACCAATTAACTACTGGTTCCTGGGCCTGGCTTAGCAAAATTAAATCAGAATCCTTAGAGGTGAGACCAACGCATCAGTACTTTTTAAAGCTTCTCAGGTAATTTTAATGTTCAGTTAAGGTTCAGAACCACTGCTGTATTCTGTTAAGTTATTCTTTCCCATAAACAATTAGACACCGTGAAAGTTTTCAATGAGTACATCTTTACCTAAAACTTTTAATACTATTCACAATTTAATATAACACAGTACTTGCTGAGTGCCTATGAGGTATAGGGAACTATGCTAACTGTTGTGGGAGGACCCAAACATAAACCAGAAATTATTTTGGCCTTAAGGAACTTATAATACAATAGGAGGATAAAGAATATTAAAATACAATAATACAATACAAAAAAGGCATAAAGAAAAATATAAAGGTACAAACAAAATGCTAAGAACATGGACTGTAAAGAAATTCAATCCTTAAGCAAATACTTCACTTAACATTATCTGATATTGAAATTCAGGTAACTACTGATATTGAAATAGGAAGAAAAAGAAAAAGTAACATATCCATTTTACCTGGCCGTACCAGTAAGCTCAATAACTTTTTGCCTTTTTAAATCGGCTTCATGCGAAGCTGCTTCACATTTCTCCTCCATTTTTCTCAACTTTTCAGCTGAACTTTCCCTTTGTTTTTGAAGTTCTTGTTCCAGTTTTGACACCTTGAAAATATAATTTTCTTTAGGTATGTTAAGTTCAGTCACATCATAATATTCTTTGGAAGAAAAATATTTACATAACTATGTAGTCTAGCCTATCATTCAGTTTCAAGATGCATTATAAAACTCAAAGTACAGATGAGGAAGCAAATGTTTCAGTAAAAAAAAAAAAAAAGCAAAACTAAACCTTGTGTAGGATATTTCATTCATATACATATTTATAGAAGTAGCCACATCATAACACCAAAGTAGGATTTACAAGAATTGAACAAAATAATGGTAATGTTCCCCTTTTCTTCTTTTTTAAAAGTTTTATTTATTTATTTATTTATTTATTTGACAGACAGAGATCACAAGTAGGCAGAGTGGCAGGCAGAGAGAGAGAGAGGGGAAGGGAAGCAGGCTCCCACTGAGCAGAGAGCCTGATGTGGAACTCGATCCCAGGACCCTGAGATCAAGACCCGAGTCAAAGGCAGAGGCTTTAACCCAATGACCCACCCAGGTGCCCTGGTACTGTTCCCCTTTTCATTTGAAATGTTTTCTTCGCTTGCAAACTATGTTGCTTTCCTTCCTCACAAATTGGCTCATTTGGTGAAGGATTTCTAAATTCCCAAATGCCCTCAAAGGTTACCACTTTCACTTGCTCCTATTGATAGAGCTATTTTCCTCCTATATAAGTCAAATTGCTTCACTGGTGTTCTGAATTCATTTTCTCAGGAACTTATCCACTTTCTTAGGAATTCATACTATTGACTATCACTCCTCTTTCCTTCTGGCTTCTTTATATTATCATTTAAACATGTTCAAGATATTCCCATCATAAAATATTACCTATATCTCTACCTGTCTCCAACTACCACCACCATCCTTTCTTTCCTCCTTGTCAAAGCCATTTCTCAGTTTTCTATGCTTGTTGTATCATCTTCTCACTTCTCACTCATTCCTCCACCCAAAGCAAGTTAGCCATTCTACAGAAACTAAGCAAGGTCACTAACGACCTCTATGTTGATCATCCTAGTGGACATTTCTCAACTTTCATTTTACTTGATACTGATTTCAGCAGCCCAAGACACCAATTATCATTCCTAATTTTATGAAATGGTTACTTTGGCTTCTATGTACCGCATCTCACAGACATCTGCCCAAGTCAATCTTCCCACCTCTCACTCTGTATCTTCTTCCTAGTTAATCTCAGCCACTCCATTTTTTCAGTGAACATTCACATGACTCTGGTTATGTTAATCTCTGGCTAATGACTTTAATATCCTTTCTGCTCTTCTTTTTTTTTTTAAAGATTTTATTTATTTGTTAGAGAGAGAGAGAGCACGAGCTCAGGCAGAGTGGTAGGCAGAGGCAGAGGGAGAAGCAGGCTCCCTGCCGAGCAAGGAGCCCGATGTGGGACTTGACCCCAGGATGCTGGGATCATGACCTGAGCCAAAGACAGCCACTTAACCAACTGAGCCACCCAGGATTCCCTCCTTTCTGCTCTTCTAAGACCTCTCACCAAATAACTGAATACACAGATTGTAAGTTATTAATATCCACACCTCTAACTCAAATTCCAAGAATAAAATTAAAATAGTACCCAGGTAAAAACTAAAGGGAATCATCAAAACCCACCCACTCTGCATTTTATTAAATAGCATACTCATAAGCAGAAAGAATCTAAAGAGTAATAATCCAAAAGGATCTAACATGGAATCTATACATAGAGAAACATGAATGAAAGGCAGAAAGAGAATATTGTATACACTGGAAAATTTACTCCAAATACTACAGAAACGTTTAGATATAAAATTCTTTAGACCCTTGGGCGCCTGGGTGGCTCAGTGGGTTAAAGCCTCTGCCTTCGGCTCAGGTCATGATCCCAGGGTCCTGGGATTGAGCCCTGCATCAGGCACTCTGCTCCGCAGGGAGCCTGCTTCCTTCTCTCTCTCTGCCTGCCTCTCTGCCTACTTGTGATCTCTGTCTGTCAAATAAATAAATAAAAATTTAAAAAAAATTCTTTAGACCCTCAAAGAAGTTAAAGAACATACAAAAATCTCTTAAAACAAAGATCAAGAAGAAAAAAAATTTACCAAATGAAAAATACAAACGAACTGGTAGATTTAAGAGAAAAAAGAGAGAGAGAGATGGAAACCATAAAATCATTATGGAAATGAAAACAACTTCAGAAGGAATAAGAATTTTAATCAATTCTATAAGCCAGAGTCAACAACAGGGGACTTAGGAAGTGGTAATCAAATACATATGAGATGAAGAAATGCTTCTGGATGAAGACTTTTACAAAAGGGATGGAGAGCTGCAGAACAGCTGTCTTTAAAAAAAAGAAACTTGATATGTTTTAATGTATTGAGGGATTCTTTAGTTCCACTAGAGAGGCTGAGGATGAATTCAGAATACGTAGATAAAAAGCCATCCAAATGACAAAAAGGTGAGTGAGGTGTTGTGAGATTACAGGGAACTATCATTTTCTAATTCACACATTTTTGTGAAGTTTGAAAAAGAGAAACCACAAAAAATATGAAATATCTGTCTGAAGAATTCACATGAACTGGCAATGAATGAAAGAAAAGATTCAATTCTAGTATTAAATTCCAAGGATTTTTTTCATTGGAGTGAGAAGTTATTTTTAGAAGTAAGTAGTTTCCTTTGGGATTCTTCTTGTAGTGCACTGCTTTAGCATTTGTTTAGGATCACAAGTCCTGATCCAAAAAACATGGTTGAATGAAGAAGTCTAAATTATAACTAAGTTCTATGGATGACAAAAATATGCCCATGGTATTCAAGGTGCTGGTTAGAATATACACAAATACAACTTCACCCATTTTTCAATGTTAACACAGAATATTTCTTACAACACGAAATCTGTGAGGTAAACAGCAATATAACAAAATATTTATTATTATTAAAATTTCTATTTCATACAAGTGAAACTATTTTGACCAATAAGATATACCTGTTTTTCAAGTTTAGTTTGAATGTCTTCTAGCTCTTCATTTCTAATTGTCTCTTGTTGTAACATTTGCTGCTGTTGCTGAAGAGTGTGCTGTAGCATAACATTCTGCTCAGCAGTCTCTTGAAGACTGTGATTTTTTATCTTTAGTTCTTTCTGTAAACAGTATACCTAATAAATATATACATTTCTCATTAAAATGACATTTCAAATAAGAAGTCATAATGTCAAAGCTATCTTCCTTATTATCTTCACTTGTCACGTGGAATGATTGTATTTATGGCTATTATTTGTTATATGGAAGGTAGGTTCACTTTTCTGATGGGAGTACATGTTAGAAGGGTCTGCTTAAGAGACTGACTCCTGGCTGGTGTCTGGGAACGTGGCTTTTTTTTTTTTTAAATATTTTATTTATTTGACAGGCAGAGATCACAAGTAGGCAGAGAGGCAGGCAGAGAGAGAGAGGAGGAAGCAGGTTCCCCGCTGAGCAGAGAGCCCTATGTGGGGCTCGATCCCAGGACCCTGAGATCATGACCTGAGCCGAAGGCAGAGGATTTAACCACTGAGCCACCCAGGTGCCCCGGGAATGTGGCTTTTGAAACATTCCCTAAGTGATGAGATTGTCTTGCCTCGCTATGGCACTGAATTATGCTTTCCTTCTGGGAGCCTATAATTTTGATCCCTGTCCTAGGGGACAAACCCACAATGAAAAACCTGAACTTTGAGTCATAAATAGACTTCTCTGGGCAGAAATGCCGCACATATATTGCCATATTTCACTGCTATAGAAATGAAATGTTTTATCTGACCCCCTCCCAGAAAAGGGAGAGACCCAAGGAAGCCATGGATTTCTCCACACTCTATATAATGACTCTTTACTCCTTACTGAGAATACACTATAGCCATAAAAACACTGCACACATGTTAGGTGCTATTTATTATATTATCATTGCTACTACTGCCTTTTGTAAAATAATATCAGTAAGGTATGTGATTATTCATGCTCTAAAAAACATAAAAAGGAATGACAGTATCAACTAAGAAACTGTATTCATTCTTGCCAAATATTTAGGACTTGAATATGCTGGCCTCTAAATTGGCTTTATAAGATACCTTTACAATTATTTGGAAGTACCTATTAAGAAGGAAAAAAATTCCCTTTGTCCTAGTAATCCAAATCCAATAAAACTGCCCAAAGAAATTATTTTAAAAATCATAGTAATAATGCAGCATAATATAATATATATTTTATAATATTCTTTATGTACTCCCAAAAGAAGGGAGAAAGCTTAATAAATGATGATATATCAATCTGATTTAAAATGAAGCAACCGGGTTGGGAGAAGGGGGGTGGGGTTATGGACATTGGGGAGGGTATATGCTTTGGTAAGTGCTGTGAAGTGTGTAAACCTGGCGATTCACAGACCTGTACCCCTGGGGATAAAAATATATGTTTATAAAAAATAAAAAATTTAAAAAAAATTCCACATAGAATTACCATATATCCAGAAATTCTGTTTCTGGCTATATACTCAAAAGAAGTAAAGCAGAGACTCAAACAGATTATTTGTATACCCATGTTCACAGTGGCATTATTCACGATAGCCGAAATGTAGAAGCAATATGAAAGCCCATCGACTGCTGCCTGGATAAATAAAATGTGGTATATACATAAAAAAAAAATGAAGCAACCATTTAAAATAATTATTCATTTATTTATTTTTAAAGATTTTATGTATTTGTTTGAGAGAGAATGAGAGAGAGGGAGCATGAGTGGGGAAGGGTCAGAGGGATAAGCGGACTCCCCACCAAGCAGGGAGCCCAATGCGGGACTTGATCCCAGGACTCCCAGTACTGCGACCTGAGCCAAAGGCAGTTGCTTAACCAACTGAGCCAACCAGGTTCCCTAAAATCATAACTTAAAAGACAGTAGGAAATATAACATTTTACAAAATGAAATTAAGTGGAAAAAGCCCCCCAGAATTACATTTCACTAACATAATTATGAAAAATATGCAGGCAAATAGAAAACTGAAAACTTATGTATAAGAAAGTGGATTGTAGGCAAATCTTTAGAAAATATCTTATTGTTGCTTATGTAATTATTTTTAATATGAAGGAAAATAAAAGCCACTCCTTTAAAGCACTCCTTCCCAATAAGTATTCCAGACGGAAGGAATTTTAAACTGCTAAGAAATAGTGGAAGATAACCCTGATTTGGTCCTTTTTTCTAATTATCCAGCAATTGAACAGTCAGTAGCATCATGTAGGGTTCAGGGGCCAAATATTCTTTGCTCATGATGAGAAGCTCTTAAGTTTTGCATTTTTTCATTATATGCTGACACTGTATACTTGGAGAACCTTAGGCAACTAACCAATTTCTAATTCTATTATTATAGTTCTTTTTTTTATGCCAATCTACTTAATTTTGTCTACATGAAAATAATTTGTTTAGTGCCAACATGTATCAGTATCACCTGTTTTCTCTCTTTTACTTGCTAGCCCCCAAGAAAACTGCAGATAACACTTAGTGCAATAGTT
The DNA here is from genome assembly GCF_020171115.1 of Neogale vison. Classification (NCBI taxonomy): domain Eukaryota; kingdom Metazoa; phylum Chordata; class Mammalia; order Carnivora; family Mustelidae; genus Neogale; species Neogale vison. Next base: position 79,624,134 of record NC_058092.1, on the reverse strand, counting down.
TATTTTATACAGAACTTACTTGCCTGCAAGATAAATTCAAATACTATTTTTTCTTTATTGGAACATCCTGTCTTACAACTTACATAGTCAGAGAAAAAGATGGTCCAAATATTAAGATAAGATGAAACAGAAGAAAAAAAAGATAAGCCTTAGCTAAAACACCAGGAAACCATACCACATAATAACAATAAAAAATTTATTTCAGCAACCTGGTCACTGGCAAAATAATTTCAATTAAAACTATTGAGTATCAACCTGCATATATTCAATTTAAAGTGGCATTTTACTGTACTACCCTTTAACTTCCACTTGACTTTAAAATATAAGAAATAGATTTTACATTATATTCTCTACTAAGTTATTATGTTCAGAGAATAATTTTCCTAAGGGATTTATCATTTTATAATTAGGGTTAAGAAGAAATTAGAAATTACATTATAAAATCTACTTGACAATTAATTTTATCCAGATTATATCTGAAGGAAAAATACTCTCACAATTATTACAAAAAATAAAATATAACCCAAGGATGCCTGGGTACCCCACTCAGTGGAGTGTCCAACTCTTGGTTTTGGCTTAGGTGGATCGTAAGATTGAGGCTTGAGTTAGGCTCCGTGCTCAGTGACGAGTCTACCTCTCCCTCTCCATCCGCCCTTTCCCCTTCATATGCCCTCTTTCTCTCCAATAAAAAATAAAATCTTTAAAATAAATAAATTAATTAAATTAAATATAACCCAGAAAAGTTACTGATATGATATGATGATGCCAACTTCTTGAAATTTAAGTCTATCAATTTGAATAAAAATACCAATAAAATGATTGATTTTATGCAAAAAATGTTTAGGGTTATTTACATCTATTTTGTGTTTATTTTCTCCTATCATGTTAACAATGTAATTCTGCATCATACTTTTATCACTTTTTAAAGCATTTTAATATGGAATTAAAATATTATCAAAATGATTCAGAACTCTAAAGTTACTATTATTTTAATCATAAATGTACTTACTTCAACATGTGGAAAATAATATTTACCTGAGGCAAAATTTCAGAGGAATATTTATTAGCTTTTTGTTGTAGATAATCAACATTTAGTTTTTACAACGGGATAACTTCTTACCGGTATGCTCTAGGGTCACCTAATTATTCAGTTAGTACGTAATTTGGAAATATTTATGGATTTTAAAGATTTTAAAACATCTTTATAACATCACCTATTACTAAAAGAATGGATGCACTATGAATCAAATCCAATTTCCTAAAACCTAGCTATAAATGATTAAAACCTCACAAGTCTGATCCAAGATAATACAGCTGACTCTTGAACAATATGGGTTTGAACTACACAGGTCTACTCATGAAGATTTTTTATAGTATAGAACTGTAAGTGTATTTTCTCTCCCTTATGATTTTCTTAATCACATTTTCTTTTCTCTAGCTCACTTTATTGTAAGAAAACAGTATATAATACATATAACACAGAAAATATATGTTAATCATCTGTGTTATGTTAAGACGTCTAGTCACCAGTAGGCTATTCGTAGTTAAGTTTTTGGGAAATCCAAGGTTATATAGGGATTTTCAAGTACATGGTGGGGAGGGGGTGGGCAACCCTAACCTCTGGGTTGTTCAAGGGTCAACTGTAATTATATTTACCAGCACTGATATTAGAATTTGCTCTAAAGACAAATAACTCAAAAGTAAATAAATGTATAGGGATGGTACTTAAGAAAACAAAATAAATAGTAATTGGATTATTCTGTTTCTTATCAACATATGTGAAAGATAACCTGTTAAGTAAGCCAAATACACACGCATTGAGATAATAATTCAGCAGCAATAAAAAGTGCCAATCTTTCTAATTTACTTACTTATTCCTTAGTATAGTTGTACATAATTGACTACTACTTCTGATTTCTAATTCAGTTTGGAGCCAAGATTTAATTTTTTTTTTCCCTTTGGACAGAGATCACAAGTAGTTAGAGAGATAGGTGGGGAGAAGCAGGCTCCCTGCTGAGCAGAAAGCCTGATGTGGGGCTTGATCCCAGAACTCTGGGATCAAGACCGGAGTTGAAGGCAGAGGCTTTAACCCACTGAGCCACCCAGGTGCCCCTGGAACCTAGGTTTATACTTCCAGTTGTTTTGGAAATAATTCTAAGTTCATTTTAGGTTAATGCTTACTATCCACCCTAGTCTCTGATGCAGTTTCTGAGAACACAAAGTGTAAAGCTCAACAAACTATCTTGTTACAAACACTGCTTGTCTGCAAATTCCATCTCTGGCAAGTCCATTTACACTCAAGTATAGTGAAGGCTAGCAAAGAAATGTTTAAGTAATGTTTGAAGAAGTTCAAGGTAAAATAAAAATATTTTTATCTTAAAAAATCAAAGTATCCATAGTTGAGGTATCTTAAATTCCATATACTATAATTGAGAAACAAAGATGTTATAATAGCCTTCATGGAGAGACATGGAAGGAAGAAGACGGGACCAATAAAATATGAAGATTTTCTTTTTGACTCTCTAAGCTTATATAATTACGTGATTATACCTAAGTCTGGAATGCTAGTCAACTACATATCTGCTTTTAGATCTATGCATGCCTTTCCTTTGCTCTGCTCCAGGTATTGCAGGAAATTCCCTTTTGGATAATAGAAAGATTTAGCCAATGGGAGGGACTGGGAGCAGTTCTCCTCCTCTATAGCCTCAGTTTTAGATAGATTCCTTTGTGGACCTCGCTCCACTAGGCAATCCTGCTTCTGGACTATAATCATAGCATCTCTTCCTGATATTTCTCTATCCCTGATGATGGTAGTAGGTCCTTGCTTATGATAATCTGAGTTATCTTACCATGCTTTGTTTGCTTCTCCCCTCTTCCAGCACCTGCATATCTAATTTTCTGCATAAAATTCTCTCCACTTTAAAGATAATAGAAAGGATTCTCTTTTTCTGGTTGGAACTTTCTGATACATTCAAGTCAACTTCACTGGACATTTTGAGGGGACTATTTCTAAACAAGAATTTAAGGTTTAAGGCTTATATTTAATTTTAGAAACAGAATTTATTTTAAATTTATACTATAAATTCTTACAAAGAAATAAAGGAATTCTTCACTGAGGTTATACAGAGGGAGAAGCAGGCTCCCTGCTTAGCAGGAAGCCCAATGGAGGGCTTGATTCCAGGATCATAGGATCAATACCTGAGCCCAATGCAGAAGATTAAACCCACTGAGCCACCTATGCTCCCGTTAATGGAAAGGATTTTTTTATTAGCTACTGATAAAAGATATACTTTTAAAGAATCTTAGGGCGCCTGGGTGGCTCAGTGGGTTAAGCCGCTGCCTTCGGCTCAGGTTGTGATCTCAGGGTCCTGGGATCAAGTCCCACATCGGGCTCTCTGCTCGGCGGGGAGCCTGCTTCCTCCTCTCTCTCTGCTTGCCTCTCTGCCTACTTGTGATCTCTCTCTGTCAAATAAATAAATAAATAAATCTTTAAAAAAATAAATAAAGAATCTTAAAAATAATATCTCAAAAAGAAATCATGTGGAAAATATGTTTTCACAAAATACTAATTTACCTCTTCAGATTTCTTCTTCAGTTGTTTTTCAAACTTTTCCTTATTTCCTTCTAATTGATTCAAATGCAAGGCAAGTTCTTCCTTACAAATTTCCAGTGCTGAATCTAGTTGTCTGACCTAAGCAGGAAAAAAACAAAAAAAGAAAAATCAACTAATACTAATGAATGCTTATTATATGTTCAATATTTTACAGGTTTATCTCCTAATGTTACCTAACTGCTTCAAAGTGAATACACAGCCCAACTCAGGATACAAAATGCTATTACAGAAAAGATTTATTTAGAAAACTAATTTTTTATTGCAAATTAGGAAATCAGAGGCTGGAGTCCTGAAGAATAAACAGAACATGAACAAGCAAAGAAGGGCATTCCAGGAAGAGGGAGTATATCCAGAGACAAAACAATGTGAAAAGGAATGGTGTGAAGTTGGCAGTTTAGGGTACAAAGAGTATTAATTTATAGGAGATGGGTATTTGGGAGATTAGTTTGGAAAGACAGACTGGGACCAACTGACAAGAACCTGTAGACCAAATGCCCTAAGACATTTACCTAAAATAGTAAGCAACATTTAAGCCAATTTCTTAAGTTCCCCTGATCAAGAAAATAAATAAAATGAGTACAAACTAGTGTTCGGTACTAATAATGCTATGGTGTGAATATTCTGAATGTGTTGAAGTCACAAAGAAAATGAAAATGTTTTTGTAGCTAGGAAAAAAAAAACTGAGGGGGCAGCATTTGCTCTGAATCAGTGAAAACATTTTCAGAAAAGCACAGCACTGTAACCTGGTTCAAGAGTTCACATAGCTGCAAATGCTTTATGCCAACTTACTATTAAAGAGCAAATGAGCAAAGAGCAACACACATTCAGCAAATTTTTTTTCACAAAAATTAGTTCAAGGGCCACAATTTGCCACATGTTCCATATCCCATCTCTCAAAAAGATGTTTGTCTTGCTTCTTTCTTAGTGTAATTCTGAACTTCTCAGGCGTGGTTTTCCCCCCTTAATCCAGTAGCATTCTTGTAAATCATCTTGAAGGCATAAAAGAAATCTCAAGATGAAAGAAAGAGAAAAATGCTCCCTCTTGCAGACACTATTCATTCTATATCATGAATTATATTTACAACTCTTATTTCTAAACAGGGAATCTTGAAAGACAGTTTTTAGATTTTTTTTTTTTTAAGATTTTATTTATTTGACGGAGAGAGATCACAAGTAGGCAGAGAGGCAGGCAGAGAGAGAGGAGGAAGCAGGCTCCCCGCTGAGCAGAGAGCCCGATGTGGGACTCGATCCCAGGACCCTGAGATCATGACCTGAGCCGAAGGCAGCGGCCTAACCCACTGAGCCTCCCAGGCGCCCCTTGAAAGACAGTTTTTGAAGACTGTCCCTATAAGCCTGTGAATATAATCATCCAGAGCTAAAATGTTGGTAACTTTTTAATTATTATCCTTATTAATAGTTACCCTAGTAATTATTTTTAAATTAACATTTGTTTTATAAAGGTATAAATACTTATGAGTTTTCTTTATTTCTTTCACTCCTGAGGGGTTTATTCTTTTTTTTTTTTTTTTAGATTTTTATTTATTTATTTGACAGAGATCACAAGTAGGCAGAGAGGCAGGCAGGGGGCGGTGGGGAAGCAGGCTCCCCACTAAGCAGAGAACCCAGTGTGGGGCTCAATCCCAGGACCCTGGGATCATGACCTGAGCCAAAGACAGAGGCTTTAACCCACTGAGCCACCCAGGCGCCCTCCAGGCAAGTTTATTCTTTAGTTTTCTTTCTTAGCCATGAGAATGAGCACTGGTACTTGTTTCATCTCCCACACACAGGGAAAAAATAAAATCTGTGCCTGTCAGAATATCACACCTGATAATTAATAAGGTAAAAACTAATTCAGGCAAGCTTTATCAGTAGATGTTAAAACCACAGGTTATAGGTTGTGGAGGAGCAGTACATTCACATGGCCTGAAAGAATCACTGCACATTTTATTAATTATAAAGGAAAAAAATGTGCCCTTCAAATGGTGAGATCTGGTAGTAATCGACTTAAATAAAAGTGCCAATATTGGCAATACCAGTAATGGGGTAGTCTGACATGTGCTTCTTGATGGGATGCAGAATGTGGTGTTCTAGTTGACCCAGACTTTTCAGAAGATTCAGTATCAAGAAGAACAGAAGGAAAGAGTAAGTTCAGGAAAACCTAAAGTGCCAAAAGCAACATGTAATTATAACTGAATCCTATTCTGGAAAAAGAACAAGAACAAGCAGAAGTAGTATTTCTCAAAGTTTTAATGGGCATACAAATCAGCTGGGCACCCTATGGAAATACAGATTCTAATTCGTAGAAGGGCAAGGATTAGGGTGAGGTAAGACAGGAGATATGGGCTCAAAATTTAAGGAGGCACTCACTCTCAGGGCCATGCCAAACGACAATGCTACACTTATACAACCCCAACAGTAAGCATCTCCCTAAATTTTACACCAGAAGCAATTTACTTCCTTTTTTTTTAAGATTTTATTTATTATTTGACAGAGAGAGACACAGAGAGAGAGGGAAGAAAGGGAAGACACCACGGGGAGTGGGAGAAGGAAAAGCATGCTTCCCACTGAGCAGACTCCATCTCAGGATCCTGGTATCATGACCTGAGCAGAAGGCAGACGCTTATCGACTGAGCCATCCAGGCACCCCCCACCTTCCTTCACCTTAATCCCAATTCTGTTCAGTAGGTCTGGGGTACAGCCAAAATTCTGCAAGCCAAACAAGTTTCTAGGTGATGCTGATATCGCTAGTCCACAGACCATACTTTAAGTAGTAACGCTATAAAGAACAATTTTAAATAACTGGAAAAATTCCAGTATGGACTGTGTGTTGAACGATGTCACTGAATTAATTTTTAATTTCTCTGGTGTGTAAAGTGGTGTAGTCACATAGGAGAAGTTTCTGTTCACAGGAGATACAGGTTTAAATATTAAAGATGTAAAGTCTTATGACATCTGCAATCTTCTCTCAGGGGTCTAACAAAAAGGAAATGTATAAGTATGAGATTGGGTGGGTTCATGCACAAGTGGGTATGTGTGTGTAGGTGTGTGTGGGGAGAGATGAAATGAATGTAGCTAGAGTTTAACAGACAGTAAATCTAGGCAGAGGGTTCACAAATGTTCTCTGTCCTATCCTTTCCATTTTTGTAGGTTTGGAATTTTTCAAAATAAAATTTAATTAAAATAAATCAATTTTTAAAATAATAAAACCCAGAACACTCACTACTCTGTTGGTTTTATTATTTGAACAAGGAGTTTGAGAGTCTATGGATAAGAGAGTCATTTGGATAAGCATTATTCACCTCATACGAACCAACTATAAATACACATGTGTGTATATATGGACAAAAAATGAATGAAATTAAAACAAAGACACTGCTTCAATGAAGCAAAGAACTTCCTCAGGAGTATAATCTAGGGGTAAACAGGTATGGGCTCTAGTCTACCTATCTTCAACAAAAGCAGCTAAGTTCTTTCATGGTGGTGCTGTTGTTTTCCACTTATGACTTTCTTTGGGAAAAGAAAAAAATTCAGAGTGGAATATAAAAGCAAAACAAAACTAAAGAAAGTAAGTAAAAAAAAAAAAATCTCTAAATCTAACAGGCACCTTTTCAATATTCTATTTAACCACATGTAATATAATTGCTTTAATTTACTGGTTTCTTATTCCTGTTCAAAATTTCTCATCAATCTTCTAGTTCTCACTAGTCATACTTTCATAAGTGATATAACTTTAAACTGATTCTTACAACTCTTCTGCAGTTAGAAAATTCAGAATTTTTATGATTTCATTAATTATATTTGTATTTCCTTTGTTAATGGTTGAACTGACTGCATTTTTTAAGAATTTACCAATTGTAAGAATATATTCTTTGATTGGTTATTTTTTAAAAATTCACTTTTTTAAAGTCATAATTTTTTTTTAATATTTTATATATTTGACAGAGTGAGATCACAAGTAGGCATAGAGGCAAGCAGAGAGAGGGGGGGAGGCAGGCTCCCTGCCGAGCAGAGAGCCCAATGTGGGGCTCGATCCCAGGATCCTGGGATCATGACCTGGGCTGAAGGCAGAGGCTTTAACCTACTGAGCCACCCAGGCGCCCCTAAAGTCACAATTTTTTATGCAAAGAACAAATAAAGGTATGTAGAGGGCACAGCCAAAGTCAAGAAAGGAAGGTGGTAATAACAGAATCAAGAAGAAACTCGATTTCTCAAAATGGATGAAGGACCTCAATGTGAGAAAGGAATCCATCAAAATCCTTGAGGAGAACACAGGCAGCAACCTCTTCAACCTCAGCCGCAGCAACATCTTCCTAGGAACATCGCCAAAGGCAAGGGAAGCAAGGGCAAAAATGAACTATTGGGATTTCATCAAGATCAAAAGCTTTTGCACAGCAAAGGAAACAGTTAACAAAATCAAAAGACAACTGACAGAATGGGAGAAGATATTTGCAAACGACATATCAGATAAAGGACTAGTGTCCAAAATCTATAAAGAACTTAGCAAACTCAACACCCAAAGAACAAATAATCCAATCAAAAAATGGGCAGAGGACATGAACAGACATTTCTGCAAAGAAGACATCCAGATGGCCAACAGACACATGAAAAAGTGCTCCATATCACTCGGCATCAGGGAAATACAAATCAAAACCACAATGAGATATCACCTCACACCAGTCAGAATGGCTAAAATCAACAAGTCAGGAAATGACAGATGCTGGCGAGGATGCGGAGAAAGGGGAACCCTCCTCCACTGTTGGTGGGAATGCAAGCTGGTGCAACCACTCTGGAAAACAGCATGGAGGTTCCTCAAAATGTTCAAAATAGAACTGCCCTATGACCCAGCAATTGCACTACTGGCTATTTACCCTAAAGATACAAACGTAGTGATCCGAAGGGGCATGTGCACCCGAATGTTTATAGCAGCAATGTCCACAAGAGCCAAACTATGGAAAGAACCTAGATGTCCATCAACAGATGAATGGATAAAGAAGATGTGGCATATATACACAATGGAATACTATGCAGCCATCAAAAGAAATGAAATCTTGCCATTTGCGACAACATGGATGGAACTAGAACGTATCATGCTTAGTGAAATAAGTCAAGCGGAGAAAGACAACTATCATATGATCTCCCTGATATGAGGAAGTGGTGATGCAACATGGGGGCTTAAGTGGGTAGGAGAAGAATAAATGAAACAAGATGGGATTGGGAGGGAGACAAACCATAAGTGACTCTATCTCACAAAACAAACTGAGGGTTGCTGGGGGTAGGGGGCTTGGGAGAAGGGGGGTGGGGTTATGGACATTGGTGGGGGGGTGTGCTTTGGTGAGTGCTGTGGGGTGTGTGGACCTGGCAATTCACGGACCTGTACCCTTGGGGATAAAAATATATGTTTATAAAAAATAAAAAATTTAAAAATTTAAAATTAAAAAATAAAAAATAAAAAAAAGAAGAAACTCGATTTCAAACTTCAATTTTGTTGGTACAAATACCCTGTGTGTTAGGTTTGGTATAGCTTTAGTCATAGGAATGTTGTTTCTATGTTTCTTCTTCATTTTGGTATTTGCCCCAATAATATAAAACCTTCCTATTAAGGGAATAAAACCCAATGACATAATTTCTTCTTTTACCAATTTTAATACCTGGTTACTAACATATGGAAATAAGCTACTAGATGTGTTAGGCAGCTTAATAAAAAACAGGAGGTAAGTGGCAATATAGATTTTATTTAATGAAATTATTTCACGCCTATAACTTTTATAATGATTTTTTTTCATGCTAATGATGTTAGATGTTATTTTTACATGAGGAAATTAACTGACATGGCATTAAATGTTGAAAGTTTTGAAGAATACTATATGAAAGCTACGGATAAACATATAATTGTGTTTACAATGGCATACTTGGTAACAAAATGGATTAAAAACAGAATACTAGACAAAAATAACACTGGATTTTTAAAATATTCTTTATATTCAAGCCATATATGACAGAATAAACATTCATGTTTAATAAACAGCATGTTTGGACCTATTTTTAACATTAAAAATGCAAAGGAGAAATATCAAATATATAATAAGTACTTATTAAACTTTGAGTAACTGAGTATGTGCTCAACTATTATAGGTACCTCATTTCATCTCCTCCTCATACTGACCTTCCTCCAGAGTATTACTGTCTCTATTTTACTGATGAAAAACTTAAAGTTCAGAGACTTAAATGAACTAGCCAGGGTTAAAGTTAACTAGTAAGCACTCTGAAATCAGAACTGAAACTCAAGTCAACTCAGCTCCTAAACCCATTCTTTAAACCATGAAGACAGAGTATCCATGAAACTGTATTTTATCTGGAAATTCTGATTTTACCCTTAATTAATCTTATAGCAGAACTGATATAAAGAAGCAAAACTCAACTGCTTGTAGATTCATCTCCCTTCACTTCTGGTTTTTTTGTGTGTGTATTTTTTTTTAAAGATTTTACCCATTTATTTGACAGTCAGAAATCACAAGTAGGCAGAGAGAGTGGGGGAAGCAGGCTCCCTGCTGAGCAGGGAGCCCGATGTGGGGCTCGATCCCAGGACCCCGGGACCCCGGGACCCCGGGACCATGAACTGAGCTGAAGGCAGAGGCTTTAACCCACTGAGCCACCGAGGCGCCCCTTCACTTCTTCTGTTAATTCTTTACTGGTAATGTTAATAAGTAGCTACAGTTAAAAAAAAAAAACATTTTTCATTAAAAAAGAAGCCTTACTTCAGGCAAAAAAAAAAAAAAAAGAGGTTAGATAATCCACAAAACAGATTATCAACAATCAAATAATTAAGATTATAATTCACAATGAAGAAAATATTCTCACAGAAAGTAAGATCACTGACTCAGGTAAAACCTTTACTTGTGAGTTTTTATCCAAGTAATTTTTGCAACTTATAGAGAAAAGTGTTAAAGCTACAGAATGTCTCTATTAAAAAAAAGTTTTAAAAAATTAGCATACTGGCCTTGATTGTTTCTTCAGATACCTGGTTCTGTAATGTTCGCAAAGCTTCATCTTTCTTCATGTTTTCCTTTTCCATCTCCTAAAAACACATAGATTAGTAGCAAAAATATGAGTACATGTATAAATGTTTTAATTTTAGCATTACTAATGGGCTGTTAAGCAATTGATTTAATTAGAATTAAACGTACGTTACAGAAACATAAGTATTTGTCAGCGTTTAAACATTTTCAGGAGCACCTGGTTGGCTTGGTCAATTAAATGTCTGCCTTTGGCTTGGGTTATGATCCTGGGGTCCTTGGATAGAGCCCTGCATTGGGCTCCCTACTCAATGGGAGTCTGCTTCTCCCACTCTCTCCTTACTTGTGCTCTCTGTTGTTATCTCTGTCTCTTTCAGATGAATAAATTAAAAAATAAATTTAAAAATGAATAAATAAATATAATAAACAGCACTTTTACAAAGATAGATTTTACCCCTTTGCTTTCCGTCAGGAGTCTGTCTAGCGATTCAAGATGATGTTGTTTACATATTATATCTTGCTGCAAAATGGACATAGTCTTTTCTTGTTCTTTAAACTGTTGGTCTTTTTTCTCTAGTTGAGATTCAAGCTAAACATAAAAACACGATTTATTATCTTTCATATTATTTTATAAAAATCATGAAACATGTTATATACAGAAAAGAGTATAATACTCCCAAGTTAAATTACAACTGAAATTAAACAGACTTTTGCATTGTGCCAAATTTCCTTCAGTTTCTCTCCCTTGAGAGAAGAAATGAAATCACATAGCCAGGTCTTATCTTTCATCAATACAGTTGATTTCCTCCCTCATCAATAGATCTGACCCTTGACCAGCACAGGTTTGAATCGTACAGGTCCACTTACATGAGGATTTTTTACAGTATAGTGCTATAAGTGTATTTTTTCTCTTCCTTACAATTTTTTAAATCACATTTTCTTTTCTCTGGCTTACTTTATGGTAAGAATACACTATATAATACATGTAACATACAAAATATATATTAGCTAACTGTTTTATTATCACCAAGGCTTCTGGTCATGAGTAGGCTATTAAGTTTTGGGGAGTCAAAAGTTAGATGTGAATTTTCAACTGCGTAGGAGGACTGTGCCCCTAACCCTTAAGTTGTTCAAAGGTCAACTGTACTATCTGATATGGTCAGTATTATTCTCGGGCATGCTTCTCACACATGTTTTTTGTGTTTACTACATATGTAGGTCTATGAATGATATGTAATATATTTCTATTTTAAAATTTTACACAGACAATATCAAAACACATGCAAGTTTTAGTGGCTTGATTTTTTTACTCAATATTATTTTAGATATTCATCCCTGGACAGTTATCTATGCATCCATATGTGGATCTAGTTCATTGCTTTTTCTAACAGTGCAGTATTCCACTGTAACAACAAACTACAGTTTGTCTTCTCTTCTACTCAAAAACAGTTTAATATTCTATTTTTCACCATCACAACAATGTTAAATACATCCTGTGTGCATGTCCCTTTATGTATTAGAGTTTCTTTAGAACAGATCACCTAGAAGTGGACTTTCTGTTTGTAGGATAAGCACATTTCCAATTTCATTAGGTATTTCTCTTCAAAGTGCATCAAAATTTATGCTTAGATTAGAAATGTAGAAGATTCTCACTCCCACAACTTCAACAATAACTGGTGTTATCAAAATTTCAAAATACTTTTGTGAAGACAAAATAGGAAATTACTGATATGTGTATATGCATATATGTGCATATTATATACAAAAGTGCAAAAATTATGTGATATATATAACACACACATAAGTATATAACACAAATATGGCAGAACAAATATGGCAAAAATTATGTGATATATATAACACTCACATAAGTATATAATACAAATATGGCAGAACAAATAGAAAGTATTAAAACTAAGGAACTCTGAGGGGCACCTGGGTGGCTCGGTGGGTTAAGTCTCTGCCTTTGGCTCAGGTCAGAGTCCTGCGATTGAGCCCCGCATCAGGCTCTCTACTCGGCAGGGAGCCTGCCTCCCCCTCTCTCTCTGCCTGCCTCTCTGCCTACTTGTGACCTCTCTCTGTCAAGTAAATCAATAAAATCTTTAAACAAACAAACAAACAAAACTAAGGAACTCTGGAAACAGTAAAACAAAAATAATCAAATAACAAATTAGAGGAACAGAACAAATAAAGATGGAAGAAAAGTGAACAGAGCCTGAAGGACCTGCTGGACAAAATCCAGTAGACCAAAATGCAGATCATGGGAGGAGAGGAGAGGGAAAAAGGGACACTGAAAATATCTGAAGAAATAATGATTGAAAATGTCAAAATTTGGGGCACCTGGCTGGCTCAGTTGGAAAAGCATGCAACTCTTGATCTCAGGGTCATGAGTTTGAGGCTCATGTTGGGTGTAGAAATTACTTGACTAAAAACTTAAAAAAAAAAAAAGAAAGAAAGAAAATTTCTGAATTTAATGAAAGACACTGATAAAAACATCCAAGAATCTCAACTCCAAGAAAGATGAACTCAAAAGGGAACTGCATGAAGACATATTATAATGAAAACTTTCTAAAGACAGGGGTACCTGGGTGGCTCAGTGGGTTAAAGCCTCTGCCTTCAGCTCAGGTCATGATCCCAGGGTCCTGGGATCAAGTCCCACATCAGGCTCTCTGCTCAGCAGGGAGCCTGCTTCCTCCTCTCTCTCTGTGCCTGCCTCTCTGCCTACTTGTGCTGTCTGTCAAATAAATAAATAAAATCTTAAAAAAAAAAAAAAACAACTTTCAAAAGACAGAGAATCTTGAAATCATCAAGAGTTAAATGAGTAATCACATACAAGGATCCGCAATAACATTACAAGCAGATTCTCATCAGATACTTTGGAAGCCAAAAGACAATGTGTTGAAATGTCCACCAAGAATCCTACCATCTGGCAAAACTGTCCTTCCAAAGTGAGATAGCAATTAAGACATTCCCAGATAAATAAATGCTGAGGGGGTTTTGGCCACTAGATATGCCCTACCAGAAATGCTCAAAGGAGATCTACAAAGTGAAATGAAAGAGGAGTCAAGATGGCGGAGAAGTAGCAGGCTGAGACTACCTCAGCTAGCAGGAGATCAGCTAGAGAGCTTATCTAAAGATTGCAAACACCTGCAAATCCATCGGCAGATCGAGGAGAAGAAGAACAGCAATTCTAGAAACAGAAAAACAACCACTTTCTGAAAGGTAGGACTGGCGGAGAAGTGAATCCAAAGCGAGGGGAAGATAGACCCCGGGGGGAGGGGCCGGCTCCCGGCAAGTGGCGGAGCAACGGAGCACAAAATCAGGACTTTTAAAAGTCTGTTCCGCTGAGGGACATCGCTCCGGAGGCTAAACCGGGGCGAAGCCCACACGGGGTCGGCGTGACCTCAGGTCCTGCGGGGTCACAGAAGGATCGGGGGTGTCCGAGTGTCGCAGAGCTTGCGGATATTGGAACGGGAAAGCCGGCTGCAGAGACAGAGCCGACAGTAAGCTCGCAGCTTGGAGTTGCCTTGAACCGGTCGCAAGCTCGGTGAGCTCAGAGCGCGGCCGGAGGTTGGGCAGACGCGAGTTACTGGGAGCTGTTCGCTGAGGGCGCACAGGGGAGCGGGGCCCCGGGCTCTTGGCTCCTCCGGGCCGGAGACCAGGAGGCCGCCATTTGTATTCCCGTCCTCCGGAACTCTACGGAAAGCGCTCAGGGAACAAAAGCTCCTGAAAGCAAAGCCGAGCAGATCACTCAGCCCGGCCCCTGGTAAGGGCGGTGTAATTCCGCCTGGGGCAAAGACACTTGAGAATCACTACACCAGGCCCCTCCCCCAGAAGATCAACAAGAAATCCAGGCAAGACCAAGTTCACCTACCAAGGAGTGCAGTTTCAATACCAAGGAGAGAACAGCAGAATTCCAGAGGAGGAGAAAACAAACCATGGAACTCATGGCTTTCTGCCTGTGATTTTTCAGTCTTGCAGTTAATTTAATTTTTTTCTTTTTCATTTTTTTTCTCTTCTTCTGCTAAAATTTTTTATAACTTTTACCCTTTTCTCTTTTAACGTTTTTTAACTAGATTATCTAATATATATATTTTTCTTTTTTATACTTTTGTTTATTCATTTTCTTTTTTTTAATTCTTTTTTTTCTTTCTTTCTTTTTGAACCTTTTTTTATCGCCAAATCAGAAGAGATCCTAATCTCTTCAATCTTTTTTTTCTTAATTCTTTTTTAAATTCTTGATTGAATTTTTAATTCAATCTCTTTTTTTTAATTCTTTTTTTCTTTCTTTCTTTTTGAACCTCTTTTTATCCCCAAATCAGAAGAGATCCCAATCAGAAGAGATTGGGAGATCCCAATCAAAGGAGATCCCAATCAGAGGAGATCCCTCACCCAATCGTAAGGGGGGAGAAATCCCCCCTCACGATTTGGGATCTCTTCTGATTTGGTTAAAGCATATTTTCCTGGGATTGTTGCCACCCTTTTAGTATTTTACTTGCTCCTTCATATACTCTTAGCTGGACAAAATGACAAGACGGAAAAATTCACAACAAAAAAAAGAACAAGAGGCAGTACTGAAGGCTAGGGACCTAATCAATACAGACATTGGTAATATGTCAGATCTAGAGTTCAAAACGACAATTCTCAAGGTTATAGCCGGGCTTGAAAAAGGCATGGAAGATATTAGAGAAACCCTCTCCAGAGATATAAAAGCCCTTTCTGAAGAAATAAAAGAACTAAAATCTAACCAAGTTGAAATCAAAAAAGCTATTAATGAAGTTCAATCAAAAATGGAGGCTCTCACTGCTAGGATAAATGAGGCAGAAGAAAGAATTAGCGATATAGAAGACCAAATGACAGAGAATAAAGAAGCTGAGCAAAAGAGGGACAAACAGCTACTGGACCATGAGGGGAGAATTCGAGAGATAAGTGACACCATAAGACGAAACAACATTAGAATAATTGGGATTCCAGAAGAAGAAGAAAGAGAGAGGGGAGCAGAAGGTATACTGGAGAGAATTATTGGGGAGAATTTCCCCAATATGGCAAAGGGAACGAGTATCAAAATTCAGGAGGTTCAGAGAACACCCCTCAAAATCAATAAGAGTAGGCCCACACCCCGTCATCTAATAGTAAAATTTACAAGCCTTAGTGACAAAGAGAAAATCCTGAAAGCAGCCCGGGAAAAGAAGTCTGTAACATACAATGGTAAAAGTATTCGATTGGCAGCTGACTTATCCACAGAGACCTGGCAGGCCAGAAAGAGCTGGCATGACATTTTCAGAGCACTAAACGAGAAAAACATGCAGCCAAGAATACTATATCCAGCTAGGCTATCATTGAAAATAGAAGGAGAGATTAAAAGCTTCCAGGACAAACAAAAACTGAAAGAATTTGCAAACACCAAACCAGCGCTACAGGAAATACTGAAAGGGGTCCTCTAAGCAAAGAGAGAGCCTACAAGTGGTAGATCAGAAAGGAACAAAGACAATATACAGTAACAGTCACCTTACAGGCAATACAATGGCACTAAAATCATATCTCTCAATAGTTACCCTGAATGTTAATGGGCTAAATGCCCCAATCAAAAGACACAGGGTATCAGAATGGATAAAAAAACAAAACCCATCTATATGTTGCCTCCAAGAAACTCATTTTAAACCCGAAGACACCTCCAGACTTAAAGTGAGGGGGTGGAAAAGAATTTACCATGCTAATGGACATCAGAAAAAAGCAGGAGTGGCAATCCTTATATCAGATCAATTAGATTTTAAGCCAAAGACTATAATAAGAGATGAGGAAGGACACTATATCATACTCAAAGGGTCTGTCCAACAAGAAGATCTAACAATTTTAAATATCTATGCCCCCAACGTGGGTGCAGCCAACTATATAAACCAATTAATAACAAAATCAAAGAAACACATCAACAATAATACAATAATAGTAGGGGACTTTAACACTCCCCTCACTGAAATGGACAGATCATCCAAGCAAAAGATCAACAGGGAAATAAAGGCCTTAAATGATACACTGGATGAGATGGACATCACAGATATATTCAGAACATTTCATCCCAAAGCAACAGAATACACATTCTTCTCTAGTGCACATGGAACATTCTCCAGAATAGATCACATCCTCGGTCCTAAATCAGGACTCAACCGGTATCAAAAGATTGGGATCATTCCCTGCATATTTTCAGACCACAATGCTCTGAAGCTAGAACTCAACCACAAGAGGAAGTTTGGAAAGAACACAAATACATGGAGACTAAACAGCATCCTTCTAAAGAATGAATGGGTCAACCGGGAAATTAAAGTAGAATTGAAAAAAATCATGGAAACAAATGATAATGAAAATACAACGGTTCAAAATCTGTGGGACACAACAAAGGCAGTCCTGAGAGGAAAATATATAGCGGTACAAGCTTTTCTCAAGAAACAAGAAAGGTCTCAGGTACACAACCTAACCCTACACCTAAAGGAGCTGGAGAAAGAACAAGAAAGAAACCCTAAGCCCAGCAGGAGAAGAGAAATCATAAAGATCAGAGCAGAAATCAATGAAATAGAAACCAAAAAAACAATAGAACAAATCAACCAAACTAGGAGCTGGTTCTTTGAAAGAATTAATAAAATTGATAAACCCTTGGCCAGACTTATGAAAAAGAAAAGAGAAAGGACCCAAATAAATAAAATCATGAATGAAAGAGGAGAGATCACAACTAACACCAAAGAAATACAAACTATTATAAGAACATACTATGAGCAACTCTACGCCAACAAATTTGACAATCTGGAAGAAATGGATGCATTCCTAGAAACATATAAACTACCAAAATTGAACCAGGAAGAAATAGAAAGCCTGAACAGACCCATAACCAGTAAGGAGATTGAAACAGTCATTAAAAATCTCCAAACAAACAAAAGCCCAGGGCCAGATGGCTTCCCGGGGGAATTCTACCAAACATTTAAAGAGGAACTAATTCCTATTCTCCTGAAACTGTTCCAAAAAATAGAAATGGAAGGAAAACTCCCAAACTCATTTTATGAGGCCAGCATCACCTTGATCCCAAAACCAGACAAGGATCCCATCAAAAAAGAGAGCTATAGACCAATATCCTTGATGAACACAGATGCAAAAATTCTCACCAAAATACTAGCCAATAGGATTCAACAGTACATTAAAAGGATTATTCACCACGACCAAGTGGGATTTATTCCAGGGCTGAAAGGTTGGTTCAACATCCGCAAATCAGTCAATGTGATACAACACATCAATAAAAGAAAGAACAAGAACCACATGATACTCTCAATAGATGCTGAAAAAGCATTTGACAAAGTACAGCATCCCTTCCTGATCAAAACCCTTCAAAGTGTAGAGATAGAGGGCACATACCTCAATATCATCAAAGCCATCTATGAAAAACCCACTGCAAATATCATTCTCAATGGAGAAAAACTGAAAGCTTTTCCAATAAGGTCAGGAACACGGCAGGGATGTCCATTATCACCACTGCTATTCAACATAGTACTAGAAGTCCTAGCCTCAGCAATCAGACAACAAAAGGAAATTAAAGGCATCCAAATCGGCAAAGAAGAAGTCAAATTATCACTCTTCGCAGATGATATGATACTCTCTATGTGGAAAACCCAAAAGACTCCACTCCAAAACTGCTAGAACTTATACAGGAATTCAGTAAAGTGTCAGGATATAAGATCAATGCACAGAAATCAGTTGCATTTCTCTACACCAACAACAAGACAGAAGAAAGAGAAATTAAGGAGTCAATCCCATTTACAATTGCACCCAAAACCATAAGATACCTAGGAATAAACCTAACCAAAGAGGCTAAGAATCTATACTCAGAAAACTATAAAGTACTCATGAAAGAAATTGAGGAAGACACAAAGAAATGGAAAAATGTTCCATGCTCCTGGATTGGAAGAATAAATATTGTGAAAATGTCTATGCTACCTAAAGCAATCTACACATTTAATGCAATTCCTATCAAAGTACCATCCATCTTTTTCAAAGAAATGGAACAAATAATTTTAAAATTTATATGGAACCAGAAAAGACCTCGAATAGCCAAAGGGATATTGAAAAACAAAGCCAAAGTTGGTGGCATCACAATTCCGGACTTCAAGCTTTATTACAAAGCTGTCATCATCAAGACAGCATGGTACTGGCAAAAAAACAGACACATAGACCAATGGAACAGAATAGAGAGCCCAGAAATAGACCCTCAACTCTATGGTCAACTAATCTTCGACAAAGCAGGAAAGAATGTCCAATGGAAAAAAGACAGCCTCTTCAATAAATGGTGTTGGGAAAATTGGACAGCCACGTGCAGAAAAATGAAATTGGACCATTTCCTTACACCACACACAAAAATAGATTCAAAATGGATTAAGGACCTCAATGTGAGAAAGGAATCCATCAAAATCCTTGAGGAGAACACAGGCAGCAACCTCTTCGACCTCAGCTGCAGCAACATCTTCCTAGCAACATCGCCAAAGGCAAGGGAAGCAAGGGCAAAAATGAACTTTTGGGATTTCATCAAAATCAAAAGCTTTTGCACAGCAAAGGAAACAGTTAACAAAACCAAAAGACAACTGACAGAATGGGAGAAGATATTTGCAAACGACATATCAGATAAAGGACTAGTGTCCAAAATCTATAAAGAACTTAACAAACTCAACACCCAAAGAACAAATAATCCAATCAAGAAATGGGCAGAGGACATGAACAGACGTTTCTGCAAAGAAGACATCCAGATGGCCAACAGACACATGAAAAAGTGCTCCATATCACTCGGCATCAGGGAAATACAAATCAAAACCACAATGAGATATCACCTCACACCAGTCAGAATGGCTAAAATCAACAAGTCAGGAAATGACAGATGCTGGCGAGGATGCGGAGAAAGGGGAACCCTCCTCCACTGTTGGTGGGAATGCAAGCTGGTGCAACCACTCTGGAAAACAGCATGGAGGTTCCTCAAAATGTTCAAAATAGAACTGCCCTATGACCCAGCAATTGCACTACTGGCTATTTACCCTAAAGATACAAACGTAGTGATCCAAAGGGGCACGTGCACCCGAATGTTTATAGCAGCAATGTCCACAATAGCCAAACTATGGAAAGAACCTAGATGTCCATCAACAGATGAATGGATCAAGAAGATGTGGTATATATACACAATGGAATACTATGCAGCCATCAAAAGAAACGAAATCTTGCCATTTGCGACAACATGGATGGAACTAGAGCGTATCATGCTTAGCGAAATAAGTCAAGCGGAGAAAGACAACTGTCATATGATCTCCCTGATATGAGGGAGTGGTGATGCAACATGGGGGCTTAAGTGAGTAGGAGAAGAATCCATGAAACAAGATGGGATAGGGAGGGAGACAAACCATAAGTGACTCTTAATCTCACGAAACAAACTGTGGGTTGCTGGGGGGAGGGGGGTTGGGAGAAGGGGGGAAGGTTATGGACATTGGGGAGGGTATGTGCTTTTGGGTAAATTGGAAGGGGAGATGAACCATGAGAGACTATGGACTCTGAAAAACAGTCTGAGGGGTTTGAAGTGGCGGGGGGGTGGGAGGTTGGGGTACCAGGTGGTGGGTATTATAGAGGGCACAGCTTGCATGGAGCACTGGGTGTGGTGAAAAAATAATGAATACTGTTTTTCTGAAAATAAATAAATTGGAAAAAAAAAAAAAAAGTGAAATGAAAGGACACCAGACAATAATTCAAAGCCATATGGAGAAATAAAACTCTCAATAAAGATAACTGCAAGGATAATTACAAATCTAGTATTATTCTAACAATGGTTGTAATTACATTTTTTGTTTTCTATAGGATTTAAGAGTCTAATATATTTAATGAAGAAAAAACCAGTTAGTGTAATTTATTAGTATAAATTTGGTTTGCAATTCCGAATCTTCTTTTCTACATAATTTGAGAGACTAATACATTTGAATGAATTATTAGCTTATGTTTTAGGGCACACAATGTATAAAGAGATAATTTTGTGACATTAACATTAGAAAGGAGTGAAAATGGAGCTGTAAAAGGAACAATTTTTGTATATTAGTGGTTAGGGTGGTACAAATTCAAATTAGAATAATAAAACTTTAGAATATTAAATGTAATACCCATGACAACCACACATACAGCAATACAATATTCACAAAAGGAATGGAAATGGGAAAATAATTTTAAAATTTCACTACAAAAAAAACAAACTAAATTCAAAAGGAGATAATAATGTAGGAAAGGAGGAACAAAAAAGCTATAAGGCCTATAGAAAACAAACAGCATGATGACAAAAGTCAGTCAGTCTGTATCAGTATTAACTTTAAATATAAATGGATTAAACTCTCCAATCAAAAGATAGAGACTGACAGAAGATAAAACACATGATTCAACTACAGTTGTCCCTTGAACAATGCAGAGATTAGGGTGGTTGACTGCATGTGCAGTTGAAAGTCAGTATATAACTTTTGTCTCCACAGAAACTTAACTACTAATACCTTACTGTTGACCAAAGCCTTATCAATAACATAAACAGATTAACACATATTTTGTATTTTATATGTATCATATTCTTAGAATAAGATAAGCTAGAGGAAAAATATTAATAAAATCATAAGAGAAAATACATTTACAGTACTGCTTTAAAAACAATCCACAAATAAGTAGACCCATGTAGTTCAAACTCTTGTTGTTCAAGGATCAACTGTATATGCTGTCTATAAGAGACTCACTTGAGATCCAAAGACACAAACATGTTGAAAGTGAAAGGACAGAAAAACATATTCCATGCAAATAAGTAACCAAAAGAGAGCAGGGGTACCTACACAAATATCAGATAAGACACTTTATATCAAAAAAGTTTTTAAAAGAAAAAGAAGGACATTATTTACTAGAAGGCTCAAAATAATAGTGAGATTTAATAATTATAAAGTTTACTCATGTAATGACAGATCATCAAAATATATGAGGCAAAAACTGACAAAACTGAAGGGAAAAGTAGACAGTTCTACAAAAACAGTTGGAAACTTCAATACCCCACTCATAATAATTAGAAGACCAGACAGAATATAAGTAAGGAACTAGAGGACTTAACATAATAAATCAACTAGATCTAATAGACATATACAGAACATTCTACCCAACAACAGAATATACATTCTTCTCAAGTGTGAAGGGGACATTTTGCAGGATAGACCACGTTAGGCCACAAATTGAAATTTCAACAAATTTAGAAGTACAGATATCATTCAAAGTATCTTCTCCAACAACAATCAGATGAAATTAGAAATGAATAATGAAAGGAAAATTTAAAAATTCACAAGACTGGGACATTAATTAAACAACAGATTTTTAAACAATCAATGAATCAAAGAATTCACAAGGGAAATTAGAAGAAATCAGGAGACAAATGAAAACAAAAACACCACTTACCAAAACTTAAGAGACACAGCCAAGTGGAGCTAAGGGGTAATTTACAGCTATAAATGCTAATATTCAAAAACAAAAAAGATCTCAAGTCAATAATTTAACTTCAAAACATAAGGAACTAGAAAAAGAAGAACAAACCAAACCCAAAGCCAGTTGAGCAAAGGAAAGAATAAAGATTACAGTAAAAGTCAACAAAATGGAGGACAGAAAACAAAGTATATCAATGAAATGAAAAGTTAGCTCTTAGAAAAAACAAAACAAAATTGATAAATCTTTAGCTAAGTAGATTAAAAAAACAGAGAAGGCAAATTACCAAAATCAGAATTGAAAGTGGGGACAGTACTGCCAATTATACAGAAACAAAAAATGTCGTAAGGGAGTACTATGAATAACTATATGCCCACAAACTGAATAATCTAAATGAAATGGACACATTCCTATAAATCAAAACCTACAAAGACTATATAATGAAGAAATAGATCATCTGAATAATGACCTAAAACTAGTAAGAGGTTCAATCAGTAATCAAAAGCTCCCAACAAAGAAAAGCCTTGAACCTGATAGATTCACTAGTGAATTCTACCAAACATTTAAAGAAAACTAATGTTCAACTTCAGCCACATGACAACTTCCTTCAAGATATGTCTCCAAAGGCAAAGAAAACAAAAGCGAAAATGAACTTTTGGGACTTCATCAAGATCAAAACCTTCTGCACAGCAAAGGAAACAGTCAACAAAACAAAGAGGCAACCCATGGAATGGGAGAAGATATTCACAAATCACAGTACAGATAAAGGGTTGATATCCAATATCTATAAAGAAGTCCTCAAACTCAACACACACAAAACAGATAATCACATCAAAAAATGGGCAGAAGACACTAACAGACACTTCTCCAAAGAAGACATAGAAATGGCTAACAGACACATGAAAAAATGTTCATCATCACTAGCCCAGAGAGATTCAAATCAAAACCACATTGAGATACCACCTTACACCAGTTAGAATGGCCAAAATTAACAAGACAGTAAACAACAAGTGTTGGAGAGGATGTGGAGAAAGGGGAACCCTCTTCCACTGCTGGTGGGAATGCAAGTTGGTGCAGCTACTTTGGAAAACAGTGTGGAGATTCCTTAAGAAATTAAATATAAAGCTACCGTATGACCCTGCAATTGTTTACTATTGCGTACTTACCCCAAAGATAAATATGTAGTGAAAAGAAGGGCCATTCGTACCCCAATGTTCATAGCATCAATGGCCACAGTCACCAAACTGTGGAAAGAACCAAGATGCCCTTCAACAGACAAATGGACAAAGAAGATATGGTCCATATATGCAATGGAGTATTATGTCTCCATCAGAAAGGATGAATAACCAACTTCTGTATCAACATGGATGGGACTGAAGAGATTATGCTGAGTGAAATAAGTCAAGCAGTCTGTTGCTCAGACTGGGTAATGTTATTGCTCTATATTTCAAGCTCATATTTTTGCACACAAACACACACACACACACACACACACCCCACCCCAAATGGAGTATTATCCAGCCACAAAAAAGAAAAACATAGTATCTTACTCTTTCAATCTGCTTTTCCATTTCTTTATGCTGTTCAAGATGAATTTTCTTGGCCTTTTCAAAAGCTAAACAAATTTTCTCATGTTCTGTATTGATATTGGTTTCTAGACTTCTTATCTTTTCATTCTTTTCCTAGACATACAAATACACTTTAAAAGAATACAACTGACAACTAGTTTTACATAAAAGTACATAAGTAAAGCATTAAATTTGTCATACTCTATTCTTTGAAGAATCACAGTAGTTAATATGTAAAACTTCAAAAATATTTACACAGTTACTGAAAAGACAAAATACTTATTTAAAAAAACTATTTGTGGAGCATAACAAATAGCATGGAGGACAAGGGGAGTTAGAGAGGAGAAGGGAGTTGGGGGAAATTGGAAGGGGAGGTGAACCATGAGAGACTATGGACTCTGAAAAACAATCTGAGGGGTTTGAAATGGCGGGGGGTGGGAGATTGGGGGAACCAGGTGGTGGGTATTAGAGAGGGAACGGATTGCATGGAGCACTGGGTGTGGTGCAAAAATAATGAATACTGTTATGCTGGAAAAAAAAACTATCAAAATAAAAAGATTTAACTATTTCAAAGTACTGAAAAGCATATCAAAGAAGTATATCATTTCCTTCAAAATTCTACTATAATAAAAATGAGAAATTACAGATAACAACTTACCATATAAGCCTATAAACTTAAAAAGAAAGAAGCAAAAAAATGAATCATCAGAAAAATTTACTAGTTTATAGTTTCCTATACAACAATGATACTAAAACAAGCACACTATCACAAATCAAGTGCCTTAAAGTCACAGTGAATTTGTAGCCAAACAGTAATTTTTACCATAAGCTCCTGTTCTAGCTCTGCATTTTTTGCAGCAATAGAGGAATAAGCAACTATTTTTTCTTCCAGCTGTTTCTCGAGAGTTAAAAGTTGAGAACATTTCTTTGTCATCTGAAAACACATCGAAATAAATAAAAATAATTTAAATAAATAAATAAATTATTATTTCTTAAAAATTACTTTTAAAGATAAGTGACAATTTAAAAGAAAAATAGTGAAGGGGAGACCAGATATATGACAGATTGTCCCATCTTTTTCCTAAGTGTGGGGTAAAGATTTTAAAATGAGAAATCAGACATTTTAAAAGTACTCCTATCAAAAAAAGTATTCCTACAGACAGCATCAGCTTCAGTCTAAAGTGTGAATATAACATATACACATGTGGTTCTGGTCTATAATTACCTAAGAAGGCATCCTTATTCTGTCCTCAATAGAAATGAAGATCAAATACTCACAAAACACGCATTATGCAATTTTCAAAATGTAATCCAAACATATCTGCATCAGAATCATATGCACTTGTTCACAAATGGAGATTTCTGAGCATTACTCCATACCTACTGAACCAGAATCATTAGAACAGTACCCAAAATCTGCACATTTAACAGGCATCCCAGCTCATTCTGCTGTCAGCTAACATTCAAAATCATCTATTATCACTCTTTTTCTTCTAATTACATAATCCAAATTCTTGACTTGTTGAATGTTTATTAGCCATATTAACTTATACTTGGAAGAAATAATAGACTGCCATACATTAGAAGTTCTACCATATTTGATACCTGCTAGCCACTAGAGAGTAATTTCTACTTTTAACATAGGTTAAAACCCAAAGGTTTCCAAATATGACTTTAAAAGAGTTTATAACTGATGTATAAATCTGGACTTACACATCCAACTTTGACACAACTCTACAGGACCTTTTTTCTTGTCTCCACAGTTAGTACATACAAACAGCTAATTCAAGCTTACTTCACTTTCCAGTTTGCTCGAGTTTGAAGCTTTCTCCAGCAGCTCCTCTTGTATCAGCTGAAACTGACTAGTTCTGTGGGCCATGTTAACCTTCAAATCAGAATTCTCAGCTTCTATTTGCATCAACTTAGCACGTAGTTCTTCTATTCCAGAAGCGAGTCTTTGTCTTTCTCTTTCATACTGCTTATTCATAGTATATTGATTTTGGTCTTTTATTCTTTCTGCTAACAAACATAGAAGGAAAATTGTTCTGTATAAAACTTAAAGAATAGGGGTGCCTGGGTGTCTCAGTCTGTTAAGCATCTGCCTTTGGCTTGGGTCATGATTCCAAGGTCCTGGGATCAAGCCCTGTGTCAGGCTCCCGGCTTGGTGGATAGCCTGCTTCTCCCTCTGCCCCTCCTTGCACTCTCTCACTCATTTGCTCTCGCTCTATCCCAAATAAAGTCTTTTTTAAAAAAATCTTAAAAATCTTTTAAAAACAAGCTTAAATAAAAACCTATTAAATGTTGGAAGATTTAGTCATAAACAAAGTTTAATTTCTCATCTAAAAAATACTAAAGGAAATGGAGAATGAGACATACATTAAGGAAAATATAATGAAAGAACATAGTAAGTAAGGTACTTTCCATATTTAAGTACATAAAAGAAGGAATAAATTCTTCTGAATCACTCACTTTTCTAGACTATTCTTTTATAACAGAAAGAGTCCTTCTCTCACTCTAAAAGTACCCCCCCCCTTTGGGATAGAAAACATTGTTTTTAAAAAATCATTGTTTTTCAAAAAAGCTGTGCTGTTTCCTTAAACTGAAGTTGACCATAAAATTTCTCTGGATAACCTGGAATCATTAAGAATATTTTGATATAGTGGCACCTGGATGGCACAGTTGGTTAAGCATCTGACTCCTACTCAGGTCATGATCTCAGGGTCCTGGGACAGAGCCCTGAAATCAGGCTCCCTGCTCAGCAAGAGAGTCTGCTTCTCCCTTTCCCTTCTGACCTTTCCCCCACTTGTGCTTTTTCTCTCTCTCTCATGTTCTCTCTCACTCTCAAATAAATAATCTTTTTCAAAAAAAGAGTATTTTTGAGGCACCTGGGTGGCTCAGTGGGTTAAAGCCTCTGCCTTCAGCTCAGGTCATGATCCCAGGTCCTGGGATCAAGCCCTGCATCAGGCTCCCTGCTTAACAGGGAGCCTGATTCCTCCTCTCTCTCTGCCTGCCTCTCTGCCTACCTGTCATCTCTGTCTGTCAGATAAATGAAATCTTTTTTAAAAAAAAAAGTGTTTCTTTAAAAAAAAAAAGAGCATTTTCATGTACTGTATACAGATGCAAGTTCAAAAACTGAAGAACGGAATTCTTCCTAGTCTAAACTAGATCATAAGAATTCAGTGATGCTCTTTGAAACTACTGAGGGTTAGCAAAAATAGTTGTTCAAACACATCCTTTATCCACTACACACATATAAACCTACTCCCATCCAAAAGTGACTGAGTTTTCAAGAGTGCCTTAAAGAGGCATAATCTATATGGCATGAAAATACACATAGGTATGGAAATGTGTAGAGATGTATTATGCTTTCAAGGATTGCTTAAGCAGCCATCTCCTACCAATTCTCCATGTTCCTAATAGTTCACATTCTAGGTTATCTATCTATCATTAGCTCTATACTCTTTGATGTAAGAGAATTTATAACATATTTATTAACACCTCTAATAACTAGCATGCACTCTGCTAATAATCTCATTACTCATTCCTATTCTCTCTAATCACTTAGCTATCTAATTTTCTCTGCTGTCATTTTTCCTGCCACCTATCAATTATACTTGAAGATAGACCATGATAAGTTAAAGATACATAAGTTAACCACTAGGGCAACCATTAAGAAAATAAAGAGGCGAGTGACGCCTGGGTGGCTCAGTGGGTTAAGCCGCTGCTTTCAGCTCGGGTCATGATCTCAGGGTCCTGGGACTGAGCCCCATATCGGGCTCTCTGCTCAGTGGGGAGCCTGCTTCCTCCTCTCTCTCTCTGCCTGTCTCTCTGCCTACTTGTGATCTCTCTCTGTCAAATAAATAAATAAAAATCTTTAAAAAAAAAAAGAAAAGAAAAGAAAGAGGTATAGTTAGCTAATCAATAGTGGAGACAAGAATGGACTATAACTGATCCAAAAGAAAGCAGGAAGGAGGAATAAATGCCATTAAAATAAATACCAAACAAACACCAAGAAGACAGTTTTTCTCTCCCTCTCCCTTTGCCCCCCCACAAGGGGGCAAAAGTACTATTATTTAAATAAATAAAAAGGTACTTGATGTAAATTTTACTTACAATAAAGTGCACCCATTAAAAATATAAAGTTCGATACATTTGGTCAAATGTTTGTTTTTTTCATAGGCTTTATCTTTGTAACTATCAGCACAATCAAGACATCTAAAATTTCCATCAGAAACAAATGGCCAAAAAAATAAATAAATAAAGGAAACAAATGGCCAACAGACAGACATATGAGAAGTGTTCAACATCACTAAGTATCAGGGAAATGCAAATCAAAACTTCAGTAAGATATCACCTCATACCTGCCAGAATAGCTAAAATAAAAAACACATTTGGAAAACAATATGGAAGTTCCTCAAGAAACCAAAAACAGAGGGGCGCCTGGGTGGCTCAGTGAGTTAAAGCCTCTGCCTTTGGCTCAGGTCATGATCTCAGGACCCTGGGATTGTGGGTGCTCTGCTCAGCAGGGAGCCTGCCTGCCCCCTACTGCTTCCCTCTCTGCCTACTTGTGATCTCTGTCTGTCAAATAAATAAATAAATTCTTTAAAAGAAAAATAAGCAGAATTATTATATGATTTAGTAATTTTAATACTGGGTGT
Source organism: Neogale vison (assembly GCF_020171115.1). Classification (NCBI taxonomy): domain Eukaryota; kingdom Metazoa; phylum Chordata; class Mammalia; order Carnivora; family Mustelidae; genus Neogale; species Neogale vison. Next base: position 79,595,780 of record NC_058092.1, on the reverse strand, counting down.
ATACCCAAAGAAAATGAAAACACTAACTCAAAAACATATATGCACCCCTATATTTATTCCATTATTATTTACAATAGCCAAGATTTGGAAGCAACCTAAGTATCCACCGATAAATGAATGGATAAAGAAGATAGGGTGTGGGTGTGTATAAAATGGAATATTACATTTCAGTAATATCAACCATAAAAGTAGTATCAGCTATAAAAAATAAAAAATAACAAGATTTTGCCATTTGCTACATAAATGGACCTAGAGGATATAATGCTAACTGAAATAAGTCAGAGAAAGACAAATACTGTTTGATTTCACTCACATGTGGAATTTAAGAAACAAATGAACAAAGAAAAAAACACAAAAATACACTCATATATGGAGAACAAATTGGTTGTTGCCAGAGGGTGGGGAAAGAGTTAAACTGATAAAAGGGATTAAGAATACACTTATCATGATGAATGCTGAGTAATGTATAGAAATGTTGAATTACTATATTGTATACCTGATGCTAACATAACGCACTATGTTAACTATACTTTAATTAAAAAAAAAAAAAAACTAGAAAAACATACCCGCAGGATCCCTTGTACTCCTTCTCAGTTTCCTTTGGGTTTAATTGTCCTTAATTTTTCCTACAGTGAAAGCTTAGATTATTGATTTTAAACATTTCTTCTTTTCTAATCTAAGTGTTTTAAGGTATAAAATTATATTTAGGCAATGCTATAGCTGACACTAATTTTTATATGTTGTATTTTCATTTTATTTACTTCAAAATATCCTATAATATCTTTTGTGTGTGTTTATTTCCAAATATTTAGAATTTTCTGGCGAATTTTTGGTTATTAGTAGTGGACATTAGGTTGTATGAATGAACCTGATTTCAGGTTTTTTTTTTAAATTTCAGTTTTTTAAAATGTTTTGAGACTTCATTTATTAGCCAGCATATGGAGTATCGTGATGAATATTTTATTTATTTGACAGACAGAGATCACAAGCAGGCAGACAGGGAGGCAGAGAGAGGAAGAGGAGGAAGCAGGCTCCCTGCAGAGCAGAGAGCCCCATGAGGGACTCGATCCCAGGACCCTGAGATCATGACCTGAGCCGAAGGCAGTGGCTTAACCCACTGAGCCACCCAGGCGCCCCTCGTGATGAATATTTTAAATACATTTGAGAAAATTGTATATTCTGGTGATTACTATATAGAGTGAATGTCAATCATATTAAACTTCTAAACTTCTTTATAGTACTTAAGTCTTCTTTCCTCTTAATGATTTTTTTTAAAGATTTTATTTATTTGACAGAGAGAGATCACAAGTAGGCAGAGCAGCAGGCAGAGAGAGGGGGAAGCAGGGTCCTTGCCGAGCAGAGAGCCTGATGAGGGACTTGATTCCAGGATCCTGAGATCATGACCCGAGCGGAAGGCAGTGGCACAACCCACTGAGTGACTCAGGCGCCCCCTCCTAATGATTTTCTGTGTACTTGTTCTATCAATTATTGAGAAAGTACTTTAGAAATCTTCAGATATATATGTGGATTTGTTAATTTATCCTTCTAGTTCTGTCAGCCTCAACTCTGATTTGTCCAAAATTAATATAGTTATTCCAGCTATTTTTTATTGATATATAATTGACATATAACACTATATTAGTTTCAGGTGTATGACATAATGATTTGGTATATGTATTCATTTTGAAATGATTACTACAATGTCTATTTAATATGCATCATCACATATAGTTACAAATTTTAGGGAGGGATGACAGCTTTTAAGATCTTCTCTCCCACATAAACAATGAATCCTGGAACACTGCATCAAAAACGAATGACTGGGTGCCTGGGTGGCTCAGTGGGTTGAGCCGCTGCCTTCGGCTCAGGTCATGATCTCAGGGTCCTGGGATCGAGGCCCGTATCAGGCTCTCTGCTCAGCGGGGTGCCTGCTTCCTCCTCTCTCTCTCTGCCTGCTTGTGATCTCGCTCTGTCAAATAAATAAATAAAATCTTTAAAAAAAAAAAAAAAAACGAATGACTAACATAACACAATAAAGAAAAAGAAAGATATTCTCTCCCAACAATTTTTATACATATAATACGGTATTAGTAACTATAGTCATCATGCTATATATTACATCTCCAGGACTTGTTTATATTATAACTGAAAGTTTGTACCTTTTGACCACATTTACCAAGTCCTGTCTCTGGCAAACACCAGTTTGTCCTCTATGAGTTTGTTTTGTTGTTTTGACATTTCGTACATTAGCGAGATCATGCAGTATTTCTTTCTCTGCCTGACTTCTTGTTTAACCTAATGTCCTCAAGGTTCATCCATGTTGTCACAAGTGGCAGGGTGTCTTTTTTATGGCTGAATAATATATCAGTGAGTATGCGTACATTATATACATATATATAGTATAGGAGTGCAGACATCTTTTCAAGATAGTGATTTCAGGGGGTTGGCAGGATAGAGAAACCAGATGATGGGTATTAAGGAAGTGACATGTTGTGATGAGCACTGTGTGTTATTTGCAACTAATGAATCATTGAACACTACATCAAAAACTAATGATGTATTATATGATGGCTAACTGAACATAATAAAAAGAAAAGATAGTAATTTCAGATGTCAGATAAATACTCCTAACTGCAATTACTACAACATATGGTAGTCCTATTTTTAATTTTTTGAGGAACTTCCATCCTGTTTTCCAAAGCAACTGTACAATATACGTGATCACCAACAGGGCACAAGGGTTCCCTTTTCTTCACATCCTCACCAGTGTTTATTTCTTGCCTTTTTGATGATAGCCATTCTGAAAGATGTGGGGTGATATGTCATTGTGGCTTTGATTGCATTTCCCTGATGATTAGTGCTGTTGAGCATCTTTTCATGTGTTTACCATGTGGATGTCTTCTTTGGAAGAATGTCTATGTAGATCCTCTGCCCATTAAAAAATATATATTTTATTTATTTGAGAGAAAGAGAAAGCTAGGGCAGGAGCAGAGGGTGAGGACAAGCAGACTTTACACTGAGTGCCAAACCCAACCTGGGGCTTGATTACACGACCCTGAGATCAAGACTGAGTTGAAATCAAGAGTCAGATACTCAAATGACTGAGCCAGGTGCCCCGCCTCTGCCCATTTTTTTAAATTAAATTTTTTTGGTATTGAGTTGTAGGAATTTTTATGTATGGATATTAAGCCTTATCAGATATGATTTACAAATGCTTTCTCCCACTTTATAGGTTGTCTTTTCTTTTGCTGGAGAGAAGCTTTTTAGTTTGATATAGTCCCACTTATTTTTACTTTCTTGCTTTTGGTTTTGGTCTTAAGTCCAAAAGAAAATCATCATCGAGACTGATATCTAGGAGATTTTTTCTTATATTTTCTTCTAGTTTCACAGTTTCAGGTTTTATATTCGTCCATAATCCATTTTGAGTTGATTTTTGTCTGTAAGATAGTAATCTACTTTCATTCTTTTGCATTTGGCTATTCAGTTTTCCTGACAGTGTTTATTGAAAAAGCTATCCTTATCCTATCGAATGTTCTTATCTCCTTTGTTATAAATTAATTGACTCCTTATGCACAGGTTTTGTGGTATCTATGCTGTTCCATTCATCTATGTCTGGTTTTAATGTCAATACCACACTGTTTTAAATATTATAGCTTTGTAATATAGTTTGAAATTAGGAAATGTGATGCCTCCAGCTTTGTTTTACTTTTTCAAAATTACTTTGGCTATTGGGTCTTTTGTGGTCCCATACAAATTTTAGGATTGTTCTACTCTTCTATAAAAAATGCCATTGGAGGGCACCTGAGTGGGTCAGTCAGTAAAGCATCTGGATCCCAGGGTCCTGAAATCGAGTCCTGCATCGGGATCCCTACTCAGTGGGGAGTCTGCTTCTCCCTCTCTCTTTGCCTCTCCCCTCTGCTTGTGTGTGCTTTCTCGTTCTTTCTCAGATAAATAAATCTTTAAAAAAAAAAAAGAAAGAAAGAAAGGAAGAAAGAAAGAAATATATCTTTGTATTTAAAAAAAAAAAAAAAGGCAGGGCACCTGTGTGGCTCAGAGGGTTAAGCCTCTGTCTTCGGCTCAGGTCATGATCTCAGGGTCCTGAGATCGAGCTCCACATTGGGCTCTCTGCTCAGCGGGGAGCCTGCTTCCTCCTCTCTCTCTACATGCCTCTCTGCCTACTTGTGATCTCTCTCTCTCAAATAAATAAAATCTTTAAAAAAAATAATAAAAATTTAAAAAAAAATTTTTTTTTAAAAGCCACTGGAAAGGAGCTAGAAAAAGAACACAAACAAAGCCTAAAGTCAGGAGAAGGGAAATAAAGATTAGAGCAGAAATAAATGATATAGAAACAAACAAAAAAAGAAACCCAGAATAGATCAATGAAACAAGGACCTGGTTCTTTGAAAGAATAAAACTGATAAACCCTGAGTCAGATTTATCAAAACGAAAAGAGAGGGGAACCTGGGTGGCTCTGTCAGTTAAGCATCTGCCTTTGGCTCAGATCATGATGTTGGGGTCCTAGGATTGAGACCTGCATTAGGCTCCCTGCTTAGCGGGGAGTCTGCTTCATGCTCTCCCTCTGCCCCTACCCTGCTCTTGCTTTCACTCACTCTCTCTCAAATTAATAAATTAAAAAATCTTTAAAAAAAGAGAGAGAGAAAGAGAGAGAGAAAGGCCTCAGATAGATAAAATCATGAATGAGGAGAGATCAGACCAACCCAAACTAGTACTAACAGATTATCGATAATAGAAACTAAACTTTTGATAATCCATTTCTCTAAAAAAATTATCATAAAAGACTCAGAATTAAGGGGCACCTTGGTGGTTCAGTCAGTTAAATGTCTGCCTCAGGTAATGATCCCAGGGTCCCTGCTCAGCGGGGAGCCTGATTCTCCTTTTGCCCCTCCCCCTGCTCATGCGTATGCTTCCCCCTCCCCCAAAATAAATAAAATCTTAAAAAAAAAAAAGACCTAGAATTTAAAAATTCAATTTAATACACTCACCTAATTGACTACCTCCTAGTTTTACTGGTTCTGTCTCTAAACTATTTAATTTGCCACTTTCTTGTTTCTCATTACAAGCAATAAGACTCTTAGATAACTGATTTGCAGCCAGGTTTGCCTGAAGCTTTTGAATTTCTGCCTCCTTTATTGCAAGCTTAATCCTGGAACAAAATAAAATACACCAAAAATTATTAGAAAGATCCTATATAAATATCTCATATCATTTTTACCTCAAGTTAGCAAAATTTTAAAACTCTGGTATTTGTTAACTATTGGGCAGGATGTAGAAATTCTTACATACCATTGATTGGAATCTAAACTGGTCAGCTATTTTAAAAACTTGATAATACCTAGTAAAACTAAAAATATACACACACCAAGAGCCAGCAATTTCACTTTTGGAGAAACTCTGGCATATTGTAAAAGGAAACATGTAAATGTATGGAATTTGGAGCACTGTTTATAATGGGAGAAAAGTAGAAACAAGGTAGCTATCAATAAATAGTGATACAGTTATAGGATAGACTCCTATATAGTTAGCTACTAAAACTAACCATACTAATCCACCCATTGATTAGTCACTCTAACTACCTACCTCTAAGTACCTACCGCAACATTTATGAATTTAAAAAATAATGCTGAGTGAAAAAGCAAAATTACAAACAATATAAGCACATAGTATATTTTCCATGTATGGATGTAAACATATACAAAATGGACTGAAGAATATACACCCAATTCAGGATGGTGGACACTTAGGAGGAGAATGAGACTAGTGGGAAGGAATAACCCATAATGTTTTTACTTAAACACATTTGAAAAAAAAAATCACAGAATGTTAGGAAGAATCAATTATTAGTTGTGGAAACAAAGATATTTGTTATAATACTTGCAGAACATTTCTGTACATTTTTCATCTTCTTAAAGATTAATTACCAATTTAAAAAAAAACACTGTATTTGCTGCAACTTCAGCATCTGAAAACCATACCTCAATTCTGAAATCACCATTTTATTTGCCTCACAGCAGCCAATGTAATTGTCTTCCTTGTTTGAGAAACTACTCATCTGGTGTTTAGAAAGAGATGATTTAAAACCAAACATTTCTCTTTTTAACTGCAAATTTAAAAACAAACACATGTAAACTTACAACATCGATGATGCAACTGTTTTATTATTCAGAACTCCAATTTTTAAAAATTATGTGAATTAATAGAAATAACCTAAGGTCCATCAATAGGATAAATGTATAAATACATTATGAAATGATAAGATAGCAGGAAAAACACAAGAGTTAAAATAAATCTGCATTATATAAATCATCTGGAGACATCATATAACACAACATTAAGTGAAAAACAACAGAGGCACATGTAGTATTTTCCAAAAATATATTAGTAATATATGTTTTTCTAGAGCATTCACATTGTGGCAACATTTAAAATATAGACAAGAACAATACACATAAGTTTTGGAATAGTGCCTACCTCTGTGGACAGATTCAAAGGACTGGGATCTAACACAGTACATAAAGAGGCTTTATTTATCTGTAAAATTTTATTCTAAAAAAATCTGAAGTGGATATCACAATATATTACTCAGATATAGCAAGTGGTATGTGCTTTTCTGTGTTTGAACAATAGAGAATTTTTTAAATTAGTTGTGAAAGGGGGTAAGATAAGCACTTAATGACTACTACCTTCAAATTATAACCAAACCAAGCTTCCTAGAAATGAAAAAAATTCACAATTCCAAACCATGTTATTCCTAGCATTGCATGAAACACAGGATCAAACATATATTACCAAACCAACTTCAGAATCATATAGAAAGTAATTCATGATATTGAGTCAAATGAGAATATCAGTTTAAAATGAATGCTATTGGGTTCCTGGGTGGCTCAGTCAGTTAAGCATCTGTCTTTGGCTCAGGTCAGGAACCCAGGGTTCTGGGGTGAAGACTTGCATCAGGCTCCCTGCTCAGTAGGGAGCCTGCTTCTCCTTCTCCCTCTGCTCCTATCCCCACTTATTCTCTCTCTCTCTCCCTTTCAAATAAATAAAATCTTTTTAAAAAATTAAAAAATGAATGTAATCTGCATTTAATTACTGTCAAATTTCAAAAGTAAACAGTACATTAAAAACCTAAGCAAAAAAATCAGGATCCTAGGAAAGCAGATATAGCAGAGGTCTGGGAACCAAGAATTATGCATTCTAGTTTTAATTCTACTATGAACTAGTTGTAAAAGTTACTTACTTCCTTGGCGCTATATTTCTTCAGCGATAAAATGACGGTGTTGAATCAAACGATTTCTAAGGCCCCTTTCAGCTTATTAATTCCATGGTAGTTTAAAATTGGTAAGAGTCTACCACCCATTCAAATATATTTGAAACCATCCATGAGATATTTATCTACGCTCTTTTCCTGATCTCACCCTTATCATACATGTATCAATAATGGGTTTCTGATAGTTATATTTACTTTCTTCCTAATCTCACTTATATATATGGTCATATATATAACTGAAAGAGAAATAGTGGTCAGCTGCTATCATAAAAACATTTTAATGTTCTGTGCATTCTAGTAAGTACATGAAAAGCCATACAACATTATTAGTCATTAGAAAAATGCAAATTAAAACTACAATGTGATACCACTTTATACCCATTAAGATGGCTATAATCTAAAAGACAGATAATCAAAGATGTTGGCTAGGATGCAGAAAAGCAGGAATAATATTACATTCCTGGTGAGAACCTAAAATGGTACAGTTACTCTGGAAAACAGTTTAACATAACTTTACCATATGACACCGAAAGTCCACTCCTACATAACTATCTACTCAAGAGAAATGAAAAGTATGTCCACAAAAACAGTTGTATGCAAATGTTCACAGTAGCATTGTTCTTAATAGTCCAAAAGTGGAAGCAATCCAAATGTCCATCTAATGGTGAATAGATAAATAAAATGTGGTATATCCATACAATGGACTAATATTCAACAATAAAAGGAAATGAAGTACTGATATATGTCACAATGGATGATCCCCCCCAAATTTTTAGAATGCAAGAAACCATATATTGTATAATTTTATTTATATGAAATGCTCAAAAAAGACAAATCTCTAGCGACAAGAAAGTAGATTAGTGGTTCCCTAGGGGTGGGTATGGGTACAGTTACTAATTATAAATAAGCACAAAGATCTTTTGAGGATGATAAAAATGTTTGAAAACTAGATCGTGGTATTGTTCCAAAACTTGCAAGGTTACTAAAAATAACTGAACAGTACAATTAAAATTAGTGAATTCTATGCTATGTCAATGTTACTTAAATGAAGCTATTTAGTTGTTGTTGTTGTTGTTTTTAATTTTTTTTTTATAAACATATAATGTATTTTTATCCCCAGGGGTACAGGTCTGTGAATTGAGGTTTACACACTAAATGAAGCTATTTTTAAAAAATCCTGTGTCAGGGCGCCTGGGTGGCTCAATCAGTTAAGTTGCTGCCTTCAGCTCAGATCATAATTCCAGGGACCTGGGATGAAGCCCCACATCAGGTTCCCTGCTCGGTGGAAAGCCTGCTTCTCCCTCTCCCTCTGCCTGCTGCTCTGCCTACTTGTGCTTTCTGTCAAAAAAAAAAAAAAAAAAAAAATCCTGTGTTGTTCTTACATATGGCACCTCAGAGACTAAGACAGGTGGAAGAGTAGAAAGGTTAAGTGCAGAAAAAGAAAAGGGATTAGACAGAGGAGAAATTCATGATTGAAAGTACAGATATGTAAAAATACATACATACATACATACATATATGTATACTAATAAAGCAACCACAAGATGATGACCTCTCATAAAGCAGTTCAGTAAGATTTTCTTTTTCACCCATACTTACTGGCAACTGGGACATAACTTTTTCCAAACTTCTCAGTTCCACCCTTGAACTTTCTATTTCTTGTTGACACAAATCTAGTCGCTCATTCTGTGCTACAACACGGACCTTTAATTCTCGGTTTTCATTCATTAGAGAAAATTTTTCTCTAAGTACTTCTTCTTTGTCCTCTAATTCACTCTCTAGTTTCAGAATATTTTGCCTAGATTCAGTCAGTTGTGCCATAACTTCTGAATTTTTCACTGCCATGAGCCTTAATTTTTCTTTTCCATTGTTATTTTCTTCTTTTAACTGCCTATGAAGAAACAAGCATAAAAATGAGAATAAAATATACCCTATTTTCAGAAGTCATATTTAGTTAATCTCACTTTTTAAATATTTTTAAAGCTTTAATTCTAGAACAGTAACACCAGCTCACCTTTACTGAGTGCCTACTTTCTGCACGCCAGGCACCCACAACTTTATGTGGGCAGCACTATTATCATTCTCTGCTTACAGATAAGGAAACCAAGCTATAGAAAGGTTATGAAACTTTGCCAGTGCTCACAGTAAATAGGAGGGCAGGACAATTCCATTATCTTCAAAGCATTTCTGCTCTCTTTTGAAAAGTGTAAGACAGGAGATCTAACTCAAAATCCTAAATCAACATATTGCAACATCAAGAAAGTTTTAAATATGTTTTTTAAAGATTTTATTTATTTATTTGATAGAGAGAGATCACAAGTAGATGCAGAGGCAGGCAGAGAGAGAGAGATGGAAGCAGGCTCCCTGCTGAGCAGAGAGCCCGATGCAGGACTCGATCCCAGGACCCTGAGATCATGACCTGAGCCGAAGGCAGCGGCTTAACCCACTGAGCCACCCAGGCGCCCAAGAAAATTTTAAATTATATAAGGAAAAATCATGAACTATTAGCCATAACTCTAAGAAACAGTAATCAACCATTAACTGAATACTAAACAGTATTATTTTCAAATATATACGCCCACACACATCCACATACACCTATAAAAACATGTCAAACATTAGACCAATCTAATCTTTAGAACTGCTGGTGAATGGATTAATGGATACAAAAATGTGGTACATCCATACAGCAGAATAATATTCAACAATAAAAAATTAAATACTGAAATACATCACAATGCATTCATAGTTTCCTATTTCACATTTTTAATGTCTCTGAAATGAGAAGTCTGGACTAAGTAATTCATCATGATTTGAAAAACACATATTTTACTAATAAGCTAATGTCACTCTACAAGGACAGTATGTGTGTGTTCATTTTCTCTAAATATATGCAAAGCAAATATGTTGATCATATTACTCTGTATTTACAAGCATATTAATATCAACATACTTTATTGGTTAAGAATCCTAACGTTAGCACCCGAATGTTTATAGCAGCAATGTCCGCAATACACAAACTATGGAAAAAACCTAGATGTCCATCAACAGATGAATGGATAAAGATGTGGTATATAAATACAATGGAATATTATACAGCCATCAAAAGAAATGAAATCTTGCCATTTGCGATGACGTGGATGGAACTAGAGGGTATCATGCTTAGAGAAATAAGGCAATCAGAGAAAGACAACTATCATATAATTTCCTTATATGAGGAAGTGGAGATGCAACGTGGGGGGTTGGGGGGATAGGAAAAGAATAAATGAAATAAGATGAGATCAGGAGGGAGACAAATCATAAGAGACTCTTAATCTCACAAAACAAAGGTTGCCGGGGAAAGGGGGGTCATGAGAGGGTGATGGGGTTATGGACATTGGGGAGGGTATGTGCTATGGTGAGTGCTGTGAAGTGTGTAAAACTGGTGATTCATAGACCTGTACCCCTGGGGCTAGTAATACATTATATGTTTATAAAAAAATATTAAAAAATTATTTAATAAAAAAAAAGAATCCTAACATTACCTAGAAAACAATTTCAGTCACGAAACCTATCTTTCTATGCAATTTAAGGCCATAATTACAACATACAAATATTCTATCTTATAATGTTTCAGTTCTTTCTTCATTTCCACATAAAAATCCTTTTTCCACAACAGGATACTGTACCTTAATTTCTCTTTCAGAATTTCAAGGTCACTTTTATATAGACCACACTTTTCCTGTAGCCTTTTATTTTCTTTTTCACAGCTAATTAGATTTTTCTCTAATATTTCTTCTTCAACTTGAACCTAAAACAATAATTCATTTTAAGTTGACATACTACTGTGGTCATAAATTTTAGGTGTTCCAAAAAAAAAAAATAGTGATTTCAGAAATAAAAATGAGAGTACAATTCACATTCAACATGTTTAAGGCCCTGGTCTTGTAGTGAAAGGAGCAAAGTAAACTTCCTCAGCAATAACAAAGGGCAGGGAGGGGGACTCGACCATCTGTCCAGAAATGGTTAAGGCCTGTGAAAGAGGGGCAATGGTACTACCATCTGAAAGCAAGTGTTCTGGCCTCACAGGCCACAGGCAAGCAACTCATATAGGGATGCTACATCAAGTTAGTAAAGGCAAACTATACCGCAAATGTTCCAGAGAAATAATTCTTGAAATTTTATTGTATTCTTGAATACTCCCACTGAAATCAAATCTAAAACAGGTAAAAGTAAAGCACCCAGGAGGTGCCTGGGTGGCCTCAGTTAAGCATCTGCCTTCAGTTCAGGTCATGATCCCAGGATCCTGAGATCCAGCCCCACATCCAGCTGCCTGCTCAGCGGGAATCTGCTTCTCCATTTGCCCCTCCCCACTGCTCATTCTCTCAATCTCTTTCTCTCTCTCTCAAAGACAGAAATAAAATCTTAAAAAAAAAAAAAAGTCAAGCACCCAGGTTGGAGTGGTGGGGGAAGAAGGCTCAAGAGATCTGCCTCCACTTTCTGTTACATCTACATTACTACAGGGCTCTGCTGACCACGGTTTGAAACTGAGAATCCTAAGGAGAAGTGTGAAAAAGCATCTTGTGTTTTTTCTTTCTTTCCTGTATAAAGTCCTCCCTCTCCCTGAGGATATTCCCCCGCAGTGAGTATTCTACCTCCTTCATATTACCTTATAAAAAATCCCTTCTATGCTATTTCATTCCCATGGGGATCTTCTCCAAGGCTTTCAAAACAGTGACCAGATTAATTTACACTTTAGACAGTACTTAATAAGATCCTGATTTTTAATTTTTTTTTTTCATTGAAATATAGTTGGGAGCCTGTGTGGCTCAGCGGGTTGGGTCTCTGCCTTTGGCTCAGGTCATGATCCCAGGGTCCTGGGATGGAGTCCCACATCGGGCTCTCTGCTCAGGGGGGAACTTGCTCCCCCGCCCACCCCTGTCTCTCTGCCTACTTGTGATTTCTCTGTGTCAAATAAATAAAATCTTAAAAAGAAAGAAAGAAAGAAAGAAAGAAATACAGTTGACACACAATGTTACATTAGTTTCAGATATCTAACACAGTGATTCTGCAACTCTATGCATTATGCTATGCTCACCACAAGTGTAGTTCCCATCTGACACCACACAACACTATTACAATACCATTGACTCTATTTCCTATACTGTACCTTTCATCCCTGTGACTTATGCATTCCCTAACTGGAAGCCTGTACCTCCTACGGGTATAGCCATTTTGCCCTCCCCCACCCTCCTTCCCTTTCTGTGAACCATCAGTTTGTTTTCTTTATTTATAGGTCTGATACTGCTTTTTGTTCATTTTTTTTAGATTCCATATATGAGTGAAATCATATTGTATCTGTCCTTATTTTTATTTTTTCTAATTTTTAAAAAAGATTTTATTTATTCATTTAAGAGAAAGAAAGAGAGTAAAGAGAGAGCACAAAAGCAGGGTGGGGGTAGAGGGAGAAGCAGACCCCCTGCAGTGGGGAGCCTGATGCTGGGCTCCATCCCAGGACCCTGAGATCATGACCTGAGCTAACCAACCAAGCCACCCAGGCACCCCTCTTATTAAATTCTTTTTTAAAGATTTTATTTATTTATTTGACAGAGAGAGAGAGAGCAAGCACAAGTAGGCAGAACAGCAGTCAGAGGGAGAAGCAGGTCCCCCACTGAGCAAGGAGCCTGATGTGGGGCTTGATCCCAAGATCCTGGGATCGTGACCTGAGCTGAAGGCAGATGCTTAACCAACTGAGCCACCCAAACACCCCCTTATTAAAATTTTATTATTTCTTCTGTCTACCTTTCTTTGAACAGAATCATTAACTTCCTCTGTTTTAATTATTAAATCAAAATGAAATTCTCTCACATTAGTATCTATTGACCAGACCTCCCTTCTGAGCTCAACATCTGAATATTCAGCATATGGCCTTCCTCCAAACAGGTTTTATAATCCCTGTGCTATTACTTGAAAATATTAAATGAATGTAATAAAGTCACTATACTACTATGCAGAAAATGTTCAAGGAATGTTCCTTGAGAAGTTTTTTGCTCATTAAAAGAAGATTATGAACACCAGCCTTAACCACTACTTATAAATTCTTTATTCCAACAATTTTATTATGAGGTCATAAAAATTATTCCCTGCTTTAGTTGTAAGCAAACATATTCTATTTATGTCTGTTTTTATATTTAGATATAGACAGTAACACAAAACACTGAATTGGCACATCTGCTTCTTACCTTTTCCAGTTTTTCTGCCACTTTTTCTTTATAATGTTGGAAGGCTTTACTTAACTCTTCAGCATTATATAGTGCTTCATTCCTTTGTCGTTCAGCTCTAAAATTTAAAAAGGGATGATTAATAAAAGTAAAGAATGTTCTACATTTGACTAGTGAAACTCCAAAGTAACCTATACTTTATTGTAAGGAAAAATTAGAAATGAGCAGTACTAAATAAGAATATTAGGCTTAAACTGCAAAATGAAGAATAGAGACTAAAAAATTTCCTCACTATTATCAATATGAAAAATAAAGTACATTAACTTTGAAACATATATACATTCCTATGTGTTGGCAATTTTTTTTTCTTTATCTGGAAAAGATTATGGGAAGTGGCTTAGGCTGTACAAATTCTCAAAGATCAGTTATTACAGAATCAGTCCATTGTCTAGTATATTAAAAATACTCAATAAATCCTATGACCTTTGCAAAGGGCAAGTAAATTTTCAAGAAGGTATTTTCAAAAGACATATCTAAAAGATATAAAAATCTAAATAACAACATCCAACCACTACAAAGCCCTGCCTTAGTTAACCCTGATCTTTCCTCTTACTTTTCACATCGAACTGAGACTACTGGGCTGAAATATAATCAGTATCATACCCACGCCTAAACGTTTTTCTATTATCTAAACTTCTTCTCTGTAAAGTCCAGACCTTAGCCTAAAGATTTTATAAAGCAAGGGGATGCATGGCAGGGAGGAAATGGGGACACCACAGTGAGATCAGAGGGTTTGCATGTACCTGAGAACTAACCTTTAATTAGGTCTTGTGGCCTACCTGTGCATGGAAAGGGGAAAGACTATGTTATTTTTAACAGATTCCTGGGAGGCCAATGCAAGCCGCCCCGATCCCTACCTTGATTGGCATTTCTAAGCTATATATATTAATCTCAAGGGGCCCAGAATGCGTAGCCCCAAGAGAGGTAATCCAGTGAACATGAACAAGATGGAGGGCCAAAAACAGAGTCAGGACTGTCAGCACTCCTACAAGCACAAAGCAGGGATCTTATTTATTTATTAAAAATCAATAATGAATTTTCCCAGCAACATTTTATGAACTTTTTGTTTTTTAAATTGCAAACAGGTACCCCTTAATGCAGATTAACCAATTTTGATATTTTGCCATAACTGCTTTTGTCTCTCACCTGAGATGTTTTTGTAGTGAACTGCATTCTAGAGAAATTAGTAACCTTCACCCTTAAATACTTTAGTATGTATCCTAAGAAAACACACATTGCCTCATATAACCACAACTATCAAATTCAAGAAATTTAAAATTGTTACAATACTATTATCTAACATATAATTCATGTGTAAGTTTTATCAGTTATTCTAATGTTCTTTATAGATCTTTTTTTTCCTTCTGATCTAGGATCACATACCGCTTTTAGTTATTTTCTATCTTTAGTTTCTTTAATCTAGAATAGCTCAGCTTTTTTTAAGTCTTTCATGATACCGACAATTTTTTTACAATAATAGTTTGAATTTATTGAACATATATTATGTGCCACAGAGAGCTTTAGCTGCTTTATATACCTAATCAAATGGTCACAACTCTCAATTGGACATTATCCTTATTTTATCTGTAACTAGTACCTAAAAAGACTAAACAGTATGCTCAAGGCACGCCCTCACATATACTAAGTAGTAAACACAATGTATGAATCTAAGAAGCAGGTGGGCCCTTGCTCTCAGCCACCAGGGTACACGGACTACTGACACAAAATTAAATGTCAAATAAGGTGCACAAAAAAACATGATTTTAGACTCATGCTATGCGAGTATTTTTTTTTCTTATATAGGGAAATATGAGCATTCACTGTTTAATAAGTAGAAAAAAACCTTTCTCTCTCTCTCTCTCACACACACACACACACAGAGGTTACTCAAAGGTCTATAATGACAACACCATTGAAGAGTCACACAAGATGAGATCTTCAACTGCCAGAAGCTGGTGGACAATTCTATGTTTACTGTGAAGCCCTGGATTGAATGATTCTACCTTCTTTTACTTCCTAATGTGATCAAGTATAAAGTTAAATGACCTATGACCAAAGCTGGCATAAATGTGCAGCAGCCACTCAAGCTATCTGGAAGTAGATTATCATTACAACATGTTTTTCTCATCCTACTTCCCTCTCTTTTCACAACTACCTACTATTTCTCAAGCTTTGTGCTTCACCATGAGAGAAACACATCAGACCAGGGTTCTCTCACATTCTCTAGACAGCTGATGTGTCCCACGTGAGAAATCCAGTAATCATTGAATGCATGCTGCTACACATCTGCTTAGCCTTGCCTGTTTCCTCATGAGTAGTGGATGCAGGCTATTCATTCTTGGGAGCACACTACATAAGTGACATTATACTCTTTCCACTCTACCACATATGAAATACACAATGTCAGTCTGTCCAGCACCTTAACTTACTGATTCTTCGAATCTTTCCCCTGATTTGTAATGCCACCTGTTACATACCAAGTTTCCCTTGTGTGTCTGTTTGCTAAAGAGGGTCTGTTCTATACAATCAATTTTGGGGGGGGGGATGGATAGGATATTCCTATACCAACAACACATTAATTTAATTCATAAACTTGAGAAGTCCTGGTATCTACAGGCATGTCCTCCACTTTGGTCTACAGCTTCAAAATTGTCTCCCTTATTCTTAGACCTTTGTTCTTACATATGATATTCAGGGTCAGTTCAATACGGTTTACCAAAAATCTTTTGGGATACTGATTGAAATTGTATTAAATGTATCAATTATTTTGGGAAAAACTGACAATTTTATATTAGGCTCCCTTCCAGAAAAAAATAGTATATATAGTTTTATTTTAGTATGTGCTGCCAAAGCAATCTCTGATATATACTTCATTAGTTAGGTCTTTCTTAAAATTTTCAGTAACATTTTATAACTTTCTCTATCAGATTAAGTATGTCCTTCTATTCTGACATTTTTATATGTGGGACCTTACAGATCCTAGGAAGACTGGCCCTCCCAGGGTTAGCCAATTCTTCAAGATAGGAAATTACTCACCTGGAAGTTTACCTTTCATAAACGAACTAATTAGCCCCAGAGCCGGTTCCTCACTCCAGTCTTTGGCTCTTATACTCATGGCCAATAATCCCCTGTCCTAATTACCTCAGGACCAGGTACTAGACAACTCAGGACAGTCTTACACTCAGTCCATTGAGATTATTTATACTACCAAACCTAAACCTGCTGACCCTGCCTTAACTGCTCCTTCTCACAGACACCACAATAACTTCTCCTGCTCATATTTTTCTCCCAACTCTCTCTGCCTCCTGACAAACCCTGAAGCTTCCCCTCAATGGCCCCCTGCATAACCTGCATATCAGAATTCCAAGGGCTCCACAACTTTGCCAAAACTTGATATTGTGAGCCATAATGGGCATGTTTCCTTTTGTCATCACCATTGTTTTCTTTGGTTTACTTTCTTGTAGGCAAATTTTTAACTATTGATTCAATATATATAATGGCTATATATCAATTCACGCTTTCAATTTATTCTTAAATTCTGTTAAATTATATTTTGTTAAAAAGTCATTTATTCAGTCTAAGTTTTCATATTTATCATACTACAATGGTTCATAGTATTTGGTCTTATTTCTTAAATCATAGCTAAATCTGTAATTTAGAAGTTCCTTTTCAATCCCAGTATTGCTTTTGTGCCTTGTCTCCTTGATTAATCTTATCTGGTACCCATTAGTTTGGTCATTATGAAAAGAACCAGATTTAGGTTTTTGTGATTCTATTGTTTTCTTGTTTTCTATTCCACCATTTCATCTTTTATTATTACAATACTTCTATTTTTATTTTTCTTGTGATGCTCTTTTTTCTACTGTCCTTTTTTTGACTATATAAATTGGATGTTTTAACTCATTCATTCTCACTCATATATTAATTTAACATACACATAGGAGGCTAAAAATTTTCCTCTAAGAATTTATTTGGTTATACAGACGTAGTGAAAAGAAGGGGTGCTTGCACCTCCAGTGTTCATAGCAACAATGTCCACGATAGACAAACTGTGGAGGGAGCCAAGATGCCCTTCAACAGATGAACGGATAAAGATGTGGTTTACATATACAATGGACTATTACTCAGCCATTAGAAAGGCTGAATATCCATCATTTGCATTGACATGGATAGAACTGGAGGGGATTACGCTGAGTGAAATAAGTCAAGCAGAGAAAGGCAATTATCATATGATTTCACTCATATGTGGAACATAAGGAATAGTGCAGGGGATCATAAGGGAAGGGAAGGAAAAGTGAATGGAAAGAAATCAGAGAGGGAGACAAGCCATGAGAGACTCTGGATCCAGGAACCAAACTAAGGGTTATAGAAGGGAGAGTATGGGTATTAAGGAGGGCATGTGTGATGGTGAGCACTGGGTGTGTGTGTGTTATACACAACTAATGAAACATTGACCACTACATCAAATGTACTATATGCTGGCTAACTGAATGTAATAATAATAATAATAATAATAATAATAATAATAAAAGAGTATCTTTGGCTGCAGCCCATGAGCTATGATTATTTTTTTATATCACTCCTCTTCAAGAGCTTTCTAATCTTTATCTAATTTCTTCAATGCTCCATAAGTATCAAGAAGGCTGGCTTTAAATTTCCAAACATACATGATTTGGGGGATTACATTCTAATTTAATTGTACAACAGTCTGAGAAAGCAATACATAAAACATATCAATCTTTTGTTGTTTGTTGAAACTCACACTTTTGGCACAGTGAGGTGAGAGATTATAAATATTCTAGAAGTGCTTAAAAGAATGTGAATTTTCAAACTGTTGGGTATAGGTTTCCATATATACACATGAGATCAAGATTGTTAATTGTCATTGAACTCTTCAACTTCTAGCTTTCTTGTTACTCACCTAACAATTCCTAGTAATGTGTAAAAATGTTCCCTATATGATTACAGATTTGTTCATTTTATTTGAAATTTTACTATTAGACTCACACAAGTTCAGAATCTTTAGGGCTTCTGCTTAAGGGTTATTTAAACATTATATACGAGCCTTTTTTGTTTGTTTGTTTGTTTGTTTTTTGAGAGGGGGAGAGAGGTTTGGGGCAGGGAGAGGAGCAGAGGGAGAGGGGGAGAAAGAATCTTAAGCAGGCTCCACACCCAGCACAGAGCCTGACACAGGCCTGGATCTCACAACCATGAGATCATGACCTGAACAGAAATCAAGAGTCAGACAGTTAACCAACTGAGCCACCCAGGCACCCCTATAAGAGTAATTTTAACTCTAGTAATGCTTGTTGCACTTAAATCTATTTTGTGTGATATTAATATAGCTATATCTACTTTGTTTTAGTGACTATTTGCCTAAAATATTTCTTCTAATTCTTTTGCTTTCAATTTTTCTGTGTCCTTATATTTTGGGTATGTCTCTCATAAACAGCATAAAGCTAAACAATCTTTTCCTTTACACTAGTTTTCTAACCCATTATGATTATGATTAATCTTCAAGTCTTTGCAAAGATTCCAATTTTAGAATGCCAACATCCATTCTAGATGGATGGAGTTTCAAAAAGTTCTCAAAAATTTAGATGTCGGTGCACCTGGGTGGCTCAGTGGGTTAAGCCGCTGCCTTTGGCTCAGGTCATGATCTTGGGGTCCTGGGATCGAGTCCCGCATCGGGCTCTCTGCTCAGCAGGGAGCCTGCTTCCTCCTCTCTCTCTCTCTGCCTCTCTGCCTACTTGTGATTTCTCTCTGTCAAATAAATAAATAAAATCTTTAAAAAAAAATTTAGATGTCATATCTCTACCTAAAAATATCAATTGCCTATATGTGCTCTCCAGATTAAAACACAAATACTTTGGCCTAACAATTTCTTGCCTCATTTCCTACTATATCTATCCATTTATACGTACAAAAAAACTCCCTACTATTCTTAGCAGTGATGCTTTCATACTTCCATGCCTTGTCCAGAATGTATGAAAGCAAAGTCAACACCCTTCCATAAAAATTATCTCTTTTTTAAGTTTTACAGAGATAACCAGTCATTCTTCCTCTGTACTTTTTCTTAGCTATATTATGAAGCTAGTCTTTGTGTATTATCATTTCTTTATTTCAAATAACCATATACAAAATGTTTATCTGAGTAAGTAAAAATTTATCTGAATATGTCTTAATTTCAGAATGTTTAAACCCACAGTTTACACTTAAAATAGCCACATTTGTTAGTGTTTATTAAGAGGCACCTTACATTTCTTTTTTCTCATTTAATCCTCACAAAGATATACTATCATCTTGATTTAGCAGATGAACAAACTAAAGCTCCAGAAGGTCAAACAGTTTGCCCAAGATAACAGAGCCACTGAGAAATAAAATCTGGTTGACTCCAAAACCTAAATATTTCCATAAAGTAATAGTGCCATCCAAATATATACTGAAACTTGAACTATACTAACCAAATACTGTGGGAAAATGTTCTTCCAAGCTTAAGGAAAAATGACTTAAAGATTTCAAGTGGTTTTTAGAAGTTTAAATGCACATGCAAACAAATATTTAACTTATTTATGACAACTTTTCAAAAAATATTTTCTTAAAAAAAAACTTCCTTCAAAACCTTATTTTATCATGGTATACCTTTTTTGAAAATAAAAAATTTTTTGCATTCCCACCAACAGTGTAAGAGGGTTCCCCTTTCTCCACAACCTTGCCAAATGATGCAGTCACTCTGGAAACAGTATGGAGGTGCCTCAAAAAGTTAAAAATAGAGGCTCATGGGTGGCTCAGTCAGTTAAGCGTCTGAGTCATGATCTCACCTCAGGTCTAGATCTCAGGGTTGTGAATTCAAGCTCCGTGCTGGGCTCCACACTAGGCATGGAGTCTACTTTAAATAAAAAAAGAAGTTAAAAAATAGAACTTTCCTACGATCCAGCAATTGCACTACTAGCTATTTACCCAAAGGATACAAAAATACTGATTTGAAGAGATACGTGCACCCCAATGTTTTGATTATCGACAACAGTCAAATAATGGGAAAAGCCCAAATGTCCATCAACTGATAAATGGATAAAGAAGATGCAGTATGTATATACAATGGAATATTCTTCAGTCACCAAAAAGAATGAAATCCTGCCACTTGCAATGACATGGACCGAGTTAGACAGTATTACTCCAGACGAAATAAGTCAGTCACAAAAAGACAAATACCATAATGATTTCATTCATATGTGGAATTTAAGCAACAAAACAGATGAACATGGATGGGTGGGGGACAAACCATAAAACAGACCCTTAACTACTGAAAACAAACTGAGGGTTGATGGAGGGGAGGTGGGTAGGGGATGGGTTAAATAGGTGATGGGTATTTAGGGGGGCACTTGTATTGTATTTAAGTCATGAATCACTAAATTCTACACCTGAAGCTAGTATTAACACTGTACATTAACTAACTGGAATTTAAATAAAAACTCAAAAAAGAAAAAAAAGCTTTTTAAAGATTTTATTTTATTTTTTTTTATTTGAGAGAGTGTGTGTGCAAGCATGTGAGTGGGGAAGGGACAGAGGGAGAGGGATAGAGAGAATCTCAAGCAGGCCCCTCCTGAGCATGGAACTGAACAAGGGGCTTGATCTCATTACCCTGAGATCATGACCTGACCTGAAACCAAGAGTCAGATGTCTAAGGGACTAAGCCACCCAGGAGCCCCAAGAAAAAAAAATTTTTTTTGAAGATCAAAATGCAGATTATCACTTTACTCTGTGTAAAACTGCTATAATTATATAATGATATTAGAAAATATTATTAAACTTAAAAAATCCTATCCATTTACAAGTTAATTGACATTAAGAGTTAATGGTTCCTTAGTCAATGCTACTTACAAAACTTTATCTTAAAACGAGTTTATATAAAATAAATACTTCTGCATTACTTATGTGTTCCTAAAGGAAGATCCAACTACACTTCCTCATGAATTTTATGTAGTTTTAAACCTTAGTTTCAGAAATAAGTAAATATCAATATACTGACTATCATTATTAAGTTTCTAATCCCAATCCAGAATGCCAGTAATATGAAGTTTTTAATAGAAAATGAAAAAAAAATTAATAGACAAAAAGAACATTAAATTATCCTACCACCGGGTTACTTAAATTTTTTCACTTTAAAAATTAGCTATGATTTTATGGGACGCCTGGGTGGCTCAGTGGGTTAAGTCTCTGCCTCCAGCTCAGGTCATGATCTCAGGGTGCTGGGATCAAGCCCCGCACTGGGCTCTCTGCTCAGCAGGGTAGTCTGCTCCCCCCCACCCGCCCCCTTCTGCCTGCTTCCCTGACAACTTGTGATCTCTCTGTATGTCAGATAGATAAAATCTTTAAAAAAAAAAAATTAGCTATGATTTTAAATAGGTAATATATTCTTTTTCCTTCTATAAAAACAATTTGTTTGAAAATTTGCTTTGAAAACACATACCTCTTTCCTTGTTTACTTTGTTCAAGTAAGTCCACCTTTAACTTTATACACTCTTCTTGGGACTTCTGCAAACTCTGCTCCTTTTCAATCACCATTTTCTGGCTCTGCTCTAACTTATCTTCGGCCGCCCTATTAAATAAAGGATATATATTTTTTTTAAAGATTTATTTACTGAGAGACAGTGTGTACATGCATGTGTGTACAAGTGGGGGGATGGGCAGAGGGAGAGAACCTTCATGCAGACTCCCTGCAGAGCCAGACGGGGGTGGGGGTGGTGTTCATCTCACCACCCATGAGGTCATGAACTGAGCAGAAACCAAGAGCCCAATGCTCAACTAACTGAGCCACCCAGACATCCCAATAAAATTTTTTAAAAGGCTATTAAAGAGATTATTCCACGTATGCAAGAATAGCTCAATACTAAGAATTCTATCATTTTAAATCACTGAGGTAAGAGAAACCATTATTTAATAAGAGAGAGACAAAATTCATCATCTGTCTACTAAGAATCTTTATAAGGAATGAAATAATACATATATCTGAAAAAACAGCTTATATCCTATTTCATAGTCAGATACTAGAAGCATAACCATATAGTCCAGAAACTAGATAAGAATGACTATTGGGGCGCCTGGGTGGCTCAGTGGGTTAAGCCGCTGCCTTAGGCTCAGGTCATGATCTCAGGGTCCTGGGATCGAGTCCCGCATCGGGCTCTCTGCTCAGCAGGGAGCCTGCTTCCTCCTCTCTCTCTCTCTGCCTGCCTCTCTGCCTACTTGTGATATCTCTCTGTCAAACAAATAAATAAAATTTAAAAAAAAAAAAAGAATGACTATTATCACCACTATATTCAATGATTCCTCGAACAGCTACAAAAAGAAAAATGAAAAGTAGTAAGTATAAATTTTGAAAAGACAATATTTTCTTTCTTTTGCTGATATTATCATTAGATGCCTGAAAAATCCAGGAGACTCAAAATGATAAATTATTAGAATAAAATATTATGACAAATAGTTCTAATTACAAAAATGATAAATTATTACAAATGATAAATTAGAATAAAAGATTATGACAAATAGTTCTAATTACAAAATTATTATACAAAAAGCAATAGCCTTCCTATATACCATCAATGAACAGAACATGAACAAACTCACAACAACTAAAAATACAAAATACCTTGTAATACAAAGAAATTACAAGACTGATGGTAATGAAAAATTACTTTAGGGTAAATGAGAATGACCTGCAGGATTTATTCAAACATGGATTGCTGGGTCTCATCTCTTAGAATTTGTAATTCAGTAAATTTGAGACAGAACCTGAAATCTACAATTTTTTAGAAAGATTTATTTATTTATTTATTTATTTATTCTAGAGAGAGGGAGATGGGGGAGAGGGAGAGAGAATCTCAAGCAGAGATTCTGACACAAGGCTCAAACTAACAACCAAGATCACAACCTTGAGCCAAACCAAGAGTCAGATGACTGTGCCAGCCAGGTGCCCCTGAGACCTACAATTTTAATAAGTTCCTAGAAGATGCTAATATTGCTGGTCTCAGAACTACACTTTGAGAATCATCAAAATGAAGTAATGGGCTATTTAGTACACATACAGCTCTCATTTTATTCAAAGCAGAAGAAGGGGATAAATTATAAGGTGCCTGATTCCTTCTATTTTATTTCTTGACCTCCCACTGAAGCACCAGTATGTACTACTACGTGAGGCAAGAAATGAACGAGTTCATTTTCAATAAAAGCATGTAAATAACCATCTCAGCTAATATTTAGTCTTTTTTAGCCCCCTTAAACATCACGCATCCTGGAGCCAAGAGGAGGTATGGTGGATTGTAGAACAGATTCCTTAAGTTCTAAGACAGTCTACAGGACACTACAGATTTATTGGGGTACAGATTTCACAAGATATACCAAAAAGCAGAAGAAATAAAAATTTTAAAGCCTTAAAAAAGTATACTTACCTCAAAACTTTATCTTGGGCTGAAACTTCTGCTTCTAAATTTATAATCTGTTCTTCTAAGATTGGCACACTGGCTGCCTGTTGTTGAACAGATTCAAGCATAGAAACCTAAAACAACAACAAAATAAGTTTTAGAGCACTTCGTGTCAGAAGATAAATTAATCTAATTGGTACTTTGTTTCTTTTTCTGACTGATGAGGGTGTCCAATATAACTCCCTAATCACTGGTCTATGTGAAGCTCACCCTATCTATTCTTAATATTCCAAGATAACTGATTAGCTATTTGGGGTTGAGGGTGGAGAATCTCTACTGACAACATCCAAGAAGATAAACTTCACATAAATCAGAAAATTAAATATAAAGATCAAATCATAAAAAAGTAAACAAAAGAATACCTATTGAATCTTTTTACAATTTAAGACCTTATTTTAGGATACATGCTTACTAGAGAAAACCTAGAAAATACAGAAAAGCATAGGTCCAGGAAAGAAAACCTGGAGTATAGCTCAAAATCTCTGTCGGTAAGTCAACACTCCTTTTCCCATTCTTAAAACACCAACAATTAAATGATGGCCTATCAGGAAGAGAGAGAAAATTTATTACCTAGGGAAATTGAACAGGAAAAGTTTAGAACTCTGGGAAACTATGTAGAATGATGAGCAGGGATGAAGTATTTATAAATAAACAAATTGATTAATATAAAATGGTCAGTTTCCAACTACTTACTTCATCTGATTTAGGGCTATCCCACAGGTGGGAAATTAAAGGATTCTTTGCTGGAGAAATTCAACAGCTCCAAAGAAAAAGACTTCACATACTGACACTGGATGAAAGAGCTAAGGTATCTCCCTACAAAAGAGCCATCTCGGGGCGCCTGGGTGGCTCTGTAGGTTAAGGCCTCTGCCTTCAGCTCGGGTCATGATCCCAGGGTCCTGGGATCGAGCCCCGCATCGGGCTCTCTGCTCAGCGGGGAGCCTGTTTCCTTCTCTCTCTGCCTGCCTCTCTGCCTGGTTGTGATTTCTCTCTGTCAAATAAATAAAATATTTTAAAAAAAAAAGAGCCATCTCCCCAGGTATCACCAACATATAAAGCTCAGTGGACTTCAAACTTCACCTTCATA
This sequence comes from Neogale vison, assembly GCF_020171115.1. NCBI lineage: Eukaryota > Metazoa > Chordata > Mammalia > Carnivora > Mustelidae > Neogale > Neogale vison. Next base: position 79,570,670 of record NC_058092.1, on the reverse strand, counting down.
CACAGAGCTTCTAAACAAAATTTAAGTGCCTTTCTCTTAAATATAAATAGCTAAAACACTAACATCTGCAAAAACATTTCTAACCTATAAGTCAGAGGCCAAAACAAAGAGGCAACTGGCAGCAAGCAAGGCAAATATGCATGCACACACACACACACACACACATCATTAAATCTGCAGAAAACTAAGTGAGGATGCATCAGGATATTATTCAATACAAAGCAAAGAATTAGAGAATATGGAAAAGCTCTGGAAAATGAAAAAATATGAAAGCTAAAAAATGATTTAACACAGGTAGATGATAGTTTTGAGAAATCTCTTAAAAAGTATCACAGGGGGTGCCTGGGTGGCTCAATGGGTTAAAGCCTCTGCCTTCGGCTCCAGTCATGATCCCACGGTCCTGGGATCAGGCGAGTCAGGCTCTCTGCTCAGCAGGGAGCCTGCTTCCTCCTCTCTCTCTCTATGCCTGCTTCTCTGCCTACTTGTGATCTCTGTCTGTCAAATAAATAAATAAATAAAATTTAAAAAAAAAAGTATCACAGGAAGACAAGGAGATAGAAAACATGAGGGGAAAAAAACTTAATAAATTATAAGGTTGAAAGAGTTAGAGGGCCAGTAGAGGTGATCACCTAAGAGGAAAAACAGAAGAAAACAGAGGGAAGAATATTACTGAAGAGATTGCATAAGAAAAATTTCCAGGACTAAAGAACACAAGATTTCAGCCTGAAGAAAAAGGTCTACTGAAAGACATGTCATTCTGAAATTCTGAAACACCAAGGAAAGAGGGAAGATCCTTAAAACTAACATAATGTGCTCGCTTCAGCAGCACATATACTTAAAACTACCATAAAAGGAAAAACAATGGAAAAAATTACATGCTAAGAAAACTGATTCACAATGGCATTGGACTTTTCAGAGAAGCAGCAAAAGATAGAAGACAAGTAAGCAATGTCCTAGAAATCCTGAGGCAAAATAATTTTCAACCTAAAATCAAATGTAGGGGAGAAATTAGGACATTTCGGACATGCTGGGGGGGGTTAGTAGAAAAATATGTTCCACTTAAAGAAAGAGTAAACCAAGAAAAGAAGAAGACACAGGATCCAGGGACAGTAGATCCAACCTAGAATATCAAAGACGAGTCTCAGGAGAGCAGTCGGACAGCAGGCCTGAGGGGCAATAAGCTGGGAAGAGCAGGATGCCTGGCTCCAAAAGTGTAACAAACATTGGGAAAGATAAATTATGAATATACTGGTTGACACAATGAGGAATTTCAGCCCAAGATTTCCAATAGTGGTATATATGCAACAGCAAAAGCTAAGACCTGCCCTAGGAAAGGGAGTCTCCCTAAAAAACATTTTGTTAGGCAATGTAGAAAATGTAGAAAATGCTGACATGGTAAGTAAAATATAAAATATAATATAAAATATAAATATATATTTTATATATAAAATATAAATAATTATAAATTATTTATAATTATAAATAATTCTCCTGTTACATACAATAAATAACCACTGGTGTTTCTACATACTAAAAGAAAGGAACAAAATGCTGTTTTGGTTTGGTAGTTATTAGTAAAATTCTCTTAATATCCCTTTGCCTTTAAATAATTAAGCTTCTATGACTTAAAAAAAATCTATAGTTGGTAGAAAAGTTAAAACAATTAATAAACAAAAAAGGTGAACAAGGGGAGCCTGGGTGGCTCAGTGGGTTAAAGCCTCTGCCTTCAGCTCAGGTCATGATCCCAGGGTTCTGGGAACAAGCCCAGCATCAGGCTCTCCGCCCAGCAGGGAGCCTGCTTCCTCTCCTCTCTCTCTGCCTGCCTCTCTGCCTACTTGTAATCTCTGTCTGTCAAATAAATAAATAAAATCTTTAAAAAAAAAAAAAAGTGAACAAATTACATAGCAAACAAACATAGTGAAAGGTAACCTTGTGAGAAATCAAGAAAAACAAAATACTTCCCCTCAAAAAAATAAAATGTAAAAAAAAACAAAACCTCAGTATAATACTGAATGCAGAGTACAATAAATCTTGAAAAAAAATTTTCCCTGTAATTTGGTTATTCTAAAATTCTATCCTAGAAATAATCCCAAATACAAAAAAGTTTCTTGTTCATTGGAGTATTTTTTTTCTTCTTAGGCTGGAATTATCTCCAATAGCACTTTTTGTTTAAAATATACAAAAGAGCTGGCTCAGTCAGGTAAGTGTCTGTCTTGGGCTCAGGTCCTGATCCCAGGATCCTGGGATCGAACCCTGCATTGGGCTCCCTGCTCAGCAGACAGCCTGCTTTTCCCTCTCCCTCTGACTGCCACTCTGCCTACCAGTGCTCTCTATCTCTCTGTCAAATAAATAAAAATCTTTGAAAAGTAAAAATAAAATTAAATTTAAAAATTAAAAAAAAAATAAAACACACAAAAGAAAAATAAGGATCTCCCATAACCCTACTACTTAAAACAATACAAATATAAAAGTAAATAGTGAAAGCCTCGCTGGAGACAAGACAATCCAATCCCTCTCAAAATTATCAACAATATGGAGTGCAGTCTTTCTATTCTTATATATGTTATATATACCTATATACATAAACACAAACATATACACACATTTGCTCTTTTAATAAAAAGCAAAACTGGGATCACCCTGCCTATGTGTGTTGCTCTGTAATGTTCCTCTACCACTCAATATTTTAGGTAACAGTTTTTGAATGCTTTATGCAGGTTCTAGGTGCCTTTTCATATATTATTAACTTTGGATCTTAGAATGGATTTATTTAACCTCAAAAAAAGCTTTGTAGCAATCCCTTACATAGATATATTGTAATTTACCATCCCTCTATTATTGGACATTTTGGTTTCTAATTTTTTATATAATTACAATCATACAGCAAAAAATAGGAAACCATTAGAGGCGCCTGGCTGGCTGTCTGTAGAGCATGAAACTCTTCAACTTGGGAGTCATGAGGTCAAGTCCCACTTTGGGTGTAGAGATTACTTAAAAAAAAAATAGCCACTTAAAAGGAGAATTATTAATTAAATTATGGCATAATCACATAAGGAAACAAAGCTACGATTAAAAAAATGATCAGTGGAGAAGCCAAGTAAATATATTAGAAAATGCTTGGACTATCCATCAGAAAATGCTCAGGGTTGCCTGGGTGGCTCAGAAGTTTAAGCCTCTGCCTTTGGCTCAGGTCATGATCTCAGGGTCGTGGGACTGAGACCTGCATTGGGCTCTCTGCTCAGCGGGGAGCCTGCTTCCCCTTCTCTCTCTGCAGACTTGTGATCTCTCTCACGATGTCAAATAAATAAATAAAATCTTATAAAAAGAAAATGCTCAGACTATGCACGAAGTTAAAAAACACAGGAAAAAAGAAAACTATTCGAACAGTCTGGATTCAACTATGTAATAAGCCAGTAAAGTAGTTTCTCATTGGTGGAAACTGGGTGATCTTTCTCCCCTTTTCTATTTTCAAAGTTTCAACAATGGGAATGTATTAGTTTAAAAAGGAAGATAAATAAGCTATATTTTCTCTATAAAAATAAAACCACATGAATTGGTAATCTTAAGATTTTAAGAAGCGCTGACTTATGTAAATACAATCTCTCCTAAATCATTTGCAGATATTAAACTCACGTAAATTAGACTCCAACATTCCATGTTGATCCTATATTATCATTATAAAATTTATTATATGTAACACATTAAGCCAATACATGGACTATTTTTCCAATTCTAAATCTTAAAATGATTCAAAGTACTTTCCATTGCCATAGTCACCACTTCAAAAAACATACTTTTGCTCTTGACTGTGTTAATTCAAAGTGGACAGATTCCATTTTAGTCATTAAAGAATGATTCTGTGAGACCAAACAAGCATTCTGTTGCCTGAGTTTGTTAAGTTTCTCTCGAAGATTTCTGATCTCGTGATCCACGGGGGCAGATGAAAAAGACATCTGAAAAATTAAAAAGAGCAATCTATTTTGGATTCTTTCATTAAGCCTTTTAGGTAATGGAAAATGATGAACAACTGTCAGTAAAATGACTAACTCAGAAAATGAGTTCAGATGTTTAGTGAGTGCTGGTGAGGCTGTGTGGGACAATCAGCTCTCTCCTCCACTGCTGGTGAATATAGACATAAATAAGCATAGCTTAAAAAACAATGGTACAATTTGGGAAAGTTCTTGGTATTATCCAGTAAAGTTGAAGACGCTAACACTCAACAATATTAGTCCTGGGTATAAACCTAAAACTTTTACACTTGTAAATATAAGAATTATTCATACCTACCTTGTCCATAAGAGATAATGGAAAGAATCCAAATGACAAAATGGTTAATAAATCAACAAAATGGATAATAAACAAATTCTTTATACACATTTTTGTTATACATCTGAATATATATTTTATAAGAAATTCTTTTTATTTTCATGAGGGTTGAGGTTTTTAAGACATGATTTCACTCTTAAAAAAGTAATATGCAATTCAAGTCAAAACTATATAAAAAGTATACGCAGAAGCCTCATTCCCATTTTTAGTAGGTAAGTAACCATTTAACAAGTGGGTTTTTTAGGATTTTAATTATTTGAGTGTGAGAGACGGGAGAGAGCAAGCACAAGCAGTGGGAGAGGAAGAGAGGGATGGGGGAGAAGCAGAGCTCAACATGAGGCTCATGAGGGTCCATCCCAGGACTCTGAGATCATGACCTGAGTGGAAGTCAAATTGTTTAACTAACAGAGCCACCCAAACACCCCTTTAATTTTCTTATTTATAAATTTTTGTATAACACCAACCATACAGAAAAAACATTAGGGAACTGAGGCATCTAGGTGGCTTGAGTGACTGAGTGTCTGCCTATGGCTCAGGTCATGACCTCAGGGTCTTGGGATTGAGACCCGCACTGGGCTCCCTGATCAGCAGGGAGTCTGCCCCTCTTGCTACTCATGCTTTCTCTATCTCAAGTAAAAAATAAAATCCTAAATAATAATAATAATAATAATAATAATGGGGAACTGCCTATATAGGAAAGCTAAGTTAGGCCTTAAACATAGTCTTCTCGTGTTTCCACCTTCATCTGCAAGCAATACAAATTACCCACCCTCACAGTGAGTTATGCAAAAACTAGCATTCTATATACATCATTCTGTACCTTGCATTTTTTTAAATATATCTTGCCAATCTCTCCATAATCAAGATAGTTAGAAACTCCTTTCATCTCCCCACCTGAGCTGCAGTTTCCACTGCATGTTTATTCAACCAATCCCCTGAGAAAGGCACTTGAGGTATTTCTAATCTGTTATGACAAAGTCTCCTTTTGTACTTATGCAGGCATACCTGTCATGTACCTTTCTACAAGTGGGATTCTCAAGTCAAGGATAAGAGCATGTGTGATTTGGGGAAACATTACCAAATGCCCTTCCATAAAGGACTGTATCATTCTGCACTGCTACCAGCAATGTATGAGAATGCCTATCTCCTCCTAATATTACCTGCAAAATATAGTGTCAAATATCTGATAGGTATGAACTGGTACCTAAGTATAGTTTCACTGTGAATTTCTCTTATTATGAATGAGACTGAACACCTTTTTATTTGTTTGAAGACCATTTTAACTTCCTGTTTCATACATGTCTTTTGTTCATTTTTCTATTGGGTTGTTCATCTTCTTCCTAGAAGCTTTCCATGTTAAAGAGATTAGCTCTCTGTCTTTAATAGGCATTGTCAATATTTTCCCCTCCAATTTATCATTAGTCTTTTTATTTTGTTTAGGGTAAAACACAATGATTTCAATTAAAGCATATATGTAGCAAAAATGATCAGCAATTTGATTTAGAATATAGATCAAATTTCATAGAATTACACAGTCTTTGAAGACATGGAATTTGAATTTATTTTCTAACTTGCAGGCTCACAAAGCTTCATAAGCAGCTTTCTTAGAAAAAGAAAACCTCTCAGCTGTTAGCTTCCTGAAGTGGGAAGAGCACATTTTTATGAAAGAAGATTATGATGTGCATATGCAAACAAACGCATGCATGTGTGCTGGCAGTGAGATAATAGAGAACAGGAAAAGGAGATTGGAAAGGGAGATTGAAGGGTTGAATAAGGAAGAAAGGTAAACACAAGGAGGTAGATAATAGGACTGAAAAAAAAAAGACAGAAGGAAAATGTTCCAGACCAGTAAAGATGTCTAAGATCATCCACAAAATTTAGGGATAATGAAAAGAGAACAGTGCTACACTATCATATAGCAGATAACCCAGGCTAAATATTCTAAATATATTTTAACCACTTAATAAATAACTGATTTCTTATTATGTATAGTGCCAAAAATCACAGGGGTTACCATTTACTTGGGAAAACAAAACATTTAATTGCAAAAAGGTAATAAATATAGAAGTCTAAAAATACAGTAATACACCACAGCAACTACTTTCTTGTTAGGACATAATAAGAACCATCATATTTAAATTCAAGAGTCTTAAGCACAATGGTAAAAGACTATGGAAAACATAAACAGATATTTAAAGAAAAAACTCAAAGGAAAGGTATTTTAAGTAAACAGGTCTGAAACTAAAGTTACTTTTAAGTAGACAGGTCTAAAAACAATAACCTTATCTCTTGGCTTTTTTTGAAAATCAGTACTGCCAGTGGGCATTTTACAAACTTTTTTATAAGGTATGTGATTCAAAAGTCCAAGCTGGTTAGGCTGAGAAAGATCTTCCAGAATGAGTTTTTCAGGTCTTAAGAGATTAGAAGCGTAATCGGAATTTTCACTTGGACTAACACTAGAGAAAAAAGAAAAATCCATTTTAGTTCCTAATTTAAGTATTCACTCCAAATTTCTATACATTGAACAAGAAAACAGAAAGAAAAGCACCTGAAGTTGTGATGGAAATCACATTCAGTTATGAACTTAGAGCAATGTCTCAACTAAAATTCTTAATAAATTGTAATGAGTTTTAACGAACAATCTGTGTAGTTTAGAGACTCTATGCTAGAATTACTTAAGATTCAAAAAGTAGTCATAATAATAAAAGACTAATTAAGCCCAAAACATATTTTATACTCTGAGTACTAATATAGCACAGGTGTTTATTTAATGTATAAACACTTCTCTAACACTTCTATTTTCTTTCCTAAACCAAGAATTACATTAAAGATTATAGATTATTTCCTATTCTATTCTATTAAAACACAATATATAATAATGAACTTCATACATTTTACATTCATAAATTAAAGTCATATTCTGAAGTGCATATGTGATTTTACTTACGTACCTGGATAACTCTTCCCCTAAACTCTGTAAACTCCATTCTGTTATCTTCAGTTCATGTCTTAAGGAAGCAACATTTGCAAGCAAACTTTCTTCTTCATTGTCTTTTTTACAGTACTCTGATGAACTAGATTCCATTTCTTAAAAAAAGAAGTGTATTTCTTGTACCTTGCCAGAAAGAATCTGTGGTGTCAAAATACTCTCACATTAATAGAATTCAACTCTATTATTTTTCTATTTATCTCAAATGTTGTGCAATCTTTCATGGTAATTTAAAACAAAACAAAAACCCAATTACAATGAGTTTCTCCCCAGTGTAAAGCCAAGGAAATAGAAAGTTCAATAGTTCCCCTTTTTTAAGCACATTTAATCTTTCTAACAATAGTGCACATTAAACACTGTTATTCCATGTTCAAGTTAAAACAAACTAAAAATAAGGTAAAATAAATAATTTGCTAAAGGTCACATAAACTGTAAATGGTGGCAACAAGATCTGAACCTAAGTCATCAGGATCCAAAGACCTTTTAATTATATCATACTGTAATTTCTAACTCATAGATCAATTTCAAGATGAGCTGTTTGAACCTATAAAATCAAGTTACAATCTCTGGAAATCTGACAAAATTGGTATCATTATAGTCATTCATATTTTCTTAATGGCAATTTATTACCAAATAAAGGTTATCTCCTTCTCCCATTCACAATGGTTATAAAATTAAAAAAACACAGACATTCGCATCACAATCATAGAGATCAAAATCGCATTTGGCAAGTTAACTCAGAAATACATGAAGAAAAGTTTTTCTTTCTTCAACTTGTGAGTATCTCTAGAGTTGTGAATTCTCTACTAAATAACCTTTACCCATAAAAATCGTGATAAAAGGCCACATTTTATTATTAACCATTAACACATACAATCATTATGTATTAAAGTACATATTAATATAATAAAAACTAAGGCTTTAAAATCTCTACTACTGTAGATCTTTCTGCATCTTAAAATTACATTCTTCTTTCAGATCCCATTTACCTTTGTCATTATAGCACCTCTTTTTCATCACCCTTCTAGAATTCTGACCACATCTCAAGCTCCAAAAGGTTAGGAGTCTTATGTATTATATTGAGAACTGTAAGGCACTTACAGGTCAGTATGTTCAGTGAATAAATGAAGATTGCTGAATTGCCCTTCCCTCCCTTCATCCAGCTAAAATAGAATAGCAAATTTACTCCCCACACAAAATTTCTCAGATGTAAGAAGGAAGATTAAAAAGAAAACTCTCACCTTTTTGGAAGAAACTGTGGCAGGAAATTAAATGAGATGCTATGTAAGAGCTGAGAAAAGTTTCTTTTTTCCCTTTTCGTTTGCACAAATTTGCTTCTGCCTAGGTGAGAAGACTCTCCCATACAAAAGTCAATGGGTCAGGTGCCCATACTGCTTTATCTTTTCAACATCATCTATGGGATGGTGAAGGAAAAAAGGGTAGTACAGACAAGCTGGATAAATTCCAAAATGTCATTCGATACTAAGTTTAAACTAAATCAGGTTTTACATCCAACATCTTCTATGTATTTTTTTTTAACATTTTATTTATTTATTTGACAGAGATCACAAGTAGGCAGAAGAGCGGGCAGAGAGAGGGGGGGAAGCAGGCTCCCTGCTGAGCAAAGGGGCTCCATCCCAGGACTCTGGGATAATGACCTGAGCCCAAGGCAGAGGCTTAACCCACTGAACCACCCAGGCGCCCCTCTTCTATGTATCTTAATGTAACAATTCCCTAAAACTTCTTAAGTACCAATGAATACATTTGCTTTTTTTTTCCCCTGCAGAGCCATTTACTTTCAGATGAAGACTTTTCTTCCCTTCAACTTATAATAGGTTATAAAAGTCTATTTTCACTGCCTTTACATACGTGGAAAAGGGCATCATGCTACCTACAGGCCCTGACCAGATCCTCTGCTGGTCCTAATAACGCGTCGGTAGCTCTACGCTCACGCACACCCGTCAACACTGAAAAACAGGTGTTTTTTATAAACCTTGTACGTAAAGGATGGGCTGTAGTCGAAAAAAGATTCCTCATTTGGGAAGGGGGTTATAGATTTATGGCGTATGGTCCGGTTACCAAGAACTCTCAATTTGACAGCACTTGATCCTACGTTCATCTGAAAGAAGCAGATTAAAACAGGACATCTTCCTCCGATTTCTCATGTAAAATAAAAGCCTGCAGAGCAGCGTCCGCAGCAAGGGTGAAGACGCGAAGCGCGACCGAGGGTGCCGGGAGGGACAGGAACAAAACTCCCCCAGGTAGGCCTGTTTTCACCCTCCAAGGAGCAGTCAGTCACTCACCACCCAAGGCGTAGTTGGGAGGTAGACCCACCTGACAACAGCGCGCGCCGCGCTCTCGTCCGCGTTCGGAAGCCTCGTACCCTCTCCTGAGCTCAGGGCGTGTAAGCATCAAACACTCCACGCGGGGAACGAGGGAACACCGCCGCACGGAGTTCGAACCGCCGCGGGAGCCGTTGGGGACGCCCCTACCCGACCGCAGCCCCGCCCCCCGCGCAGGCTCTGCGTGTGGCGACGCAAAGGGGTGGGGCCTGTCGGGGCTCGTGGTCTGCGAGCGCGTCCAAGCCCGCTCGCCCGGAACTACATTTCCCACAATTACCCCAAAGACTCCCATTGGTGTGAGGGAAGCCAGGGGAATCTGCCGCCCGCGTGTGAGGCGGAGCGCGCTCACGCCGGGCCTGAGCGGGGATGACACCGAGAAGGGTGCGGAAAAGACTGGTGGCCCCGCCCCTCGGTCCCTACCCTTCGGAGGCCGGGGTTTCCCGCTCTGAGGGATCTTGTGCCGCCGCCGCGGCCGCCACCTGGGGTTTTTTTCAGACGCGGGGTTTCCCTGCCAGCCACAAGGAGTCCAGGGAGGAAAAACGGAGCCTAGGTGCCAATAACCCATACCTCCCGCGTCTCTTCAGCCCGAGATCGCCCCGGCAGGGATGGGCGACAAGATCTGGCTACCCTGCCCGGTGCTCCTCCTGGCCACTGTCTTCTCAGTGCTGCTGCCGGGGGCGGCCGGCTTCACGCCCTCCTTAGACAGCGACTTCACGTTTACCCTTCCGGCCGGCCAAAAGGAGTGTTTCTACCAGCCCATGCCCCTGAAGGCCTCTCTGGAGATTGAGTACCAAGTAAGTGCGGAGGGTGAGCTAGCCTCCTTCCTTTATCCCAGCTACACCGCGTCTTCGCCTCGCACCCGCTTGGAAACTTCTTGTGGACTCCCGGGGGTAGTGAAGAGGCAAGGGCCGCCGGGGTAGCCGGCCCGCTCCGCGCAGGCGCGCGAGGCTTGGCTCTCCTGGGGCCGGGGACCCAGAAGTTAGGCGGGACCTGGAATTGACTACCCTCCCTCTCCCCTTTCCTCCAGTGGGAAAGAGGCCAGCGCTGGTGATCTTGGTGGTGTTCCCTTTTGTTTCATAATTCGCCCATCGCCTTTCTAACCGGCACATGCTCCGGTATTGGGAATTTCGCAATACAGACTGATAACACGTTCTCCTTCATCATTGGAGGAGATGATGACACTTGGTTTGCTATCCCCACCACGCTCACCCAATTCCGGCATTATAAATCTTCCCTGTCATTGCTTCATTTAAGGATTTTTGAATTGTGAACTTGTGATTATCACTAAATCCCATTTTGGAATATTTTGAAAGGAGCTCTTGATGTATTTAATGGGGTACCCTTCCTTCTCAGTTACATATTTTTAAATCAAGCAATATTTAATTGTATATTAAAACTTTATGACTTTTAATTCATCATTGTAAGCATTTCCCCCATATCATTGATTTCTTTTTAGTGTCTTCATAATATTAGGTAGGGATTTGCCTTAATTTATGAGTCATTGTGATAGTGGGTAATTTCTTAGAAGAAATCTTGTTAGTTCCACACAGCTAATTTTGATGTTTCTGGGTAGCACTAAGAAAAAAACAAACAAAACAGGATGCATTGGTGTGGTTCCCCTTTTAATTTTTTCACAGATTACTTAATTTATAATAAGTTTTAGGTTGATGCAAAATAATTTTTTCAACAATTACTGTCGTATATAGAGTTATGTAGAATTTTCATCGGAAGGAAACTTAGAATTAAATTATTTATAGATATTTAAGGAAAGCAATAGGGCAGTGTCTGAAGTCATATAGTAGGCAAAATTGGGGCTAGAACGCAACATTTATTGATTTCCAGTGTAGTTCAAAAGTTCATTTACCATGTGCCAGTAATTGGCAGGTGGGAGGCCAGGATGGGAGGAGTATGGCTAAGATGGCCAACTATTACACGGACAAAACAAAGCATCCGTTTTTTAAGGATCTAATTATTTAAGGGATACTGTGCTAATAAACAGCTAATTTCAATAAAGTATCGTTAAGTGCTCCTAGAGGACAGCCACTTCTCTGGTGTTTCACAAAAGGATTCCTGGAGAAAATAAATTTGAATCCTGAAAGATGCTTAAGTGAGATAAGAATGCAGGGAAGGAGGGGCATTTCAGGAAAAGGAATAAAACACGAATAGTTACAAAAATGCATAGTGTGTTTTGTTGGTGGGCAGTATATGGACACTACAAGTGCTGAGTTTTTATTAGACCTAAAGACTGTAAAGTCTAAGGTGAGAGTAGAAATAAAATAGACTGGAGAGGGGACGCCTGGGTGGCTCAGTTGGTTAAGCAGCTGCCTTCGGCTCAGGTCATGATCCCAGCGTCCTGGGATCGAGTCCCACATCGGGCTCCTTGCTCCGCGGGGAGCCTGCTTCTCCCTCTGGCTCTGTCTGCCACTCTGCCTGTGCTCGCTCTGGCTCGCTCTCTCTCTGACAAATAAATAAATAAAATCTTTAAAAAAAAAAAAAAATAGACTGGAGAGGTCAGGAAGCTGGATCATGGATCATGAATCTTAGCCTCTTGTGCCATGCTGAGTGGCTTTGCCCTTGTTCTGTACAAGGGCCATCGAAGATATAAGCAGCATGGTAACAGAAATGTTTTCCAGATACATCACTGGGTACAATGTGGAAAAAGAGGGCAAAATTAGAGGAAAGGAAACCCAGCTGGGGGTTAGTGAAATAATCCATGTAAGAAACAATTTGTATTATTTGAAAATACCTTAATATTTATCCAGGTGTTAGTATTAGGGAGGAATTGTAAATGAACTACTGACCTCTTAGGATTATAAGACCTGTAGAGATAAAATGCTTGGGTTGAAATCCTAACTCTGTCACTTACTACCACCTGTGTAATTGGAACACGTTACTTAACCTCTTGCTTGTAGAATAGAGATAATAGTAATTACCTCATAGAGTTGATTTGAAAAAGTGAATTAGTAAGTGTTCATAGACCATCCCTGACACTAGTAAATAGGCAGTGAATGTTGATTTTAATACATTTATGTTTCTAAAGTTATACAGCTGGCTTGGTTTAACTTTATGCTCTGCATCTTTAGTCACTCTTAAAGGGACTGACCCCGAAGTAATCCCCCTAAACAACTTAATTGTTTTGATTGAAGAAAGAAGTAAAATGATTTAATGTCTGTAGTCCTAGACAAGGTTGAGGGGTTTGTAGGGTAAGAGATAATCTTCAACTTTTTGTTTGCAGTTTCCAACTGCATGATTAATTTTCCAATAACAAGCTACTGCTTTTTTGTCTTCGTTTTTAAAATGTCAGGGAACAGACATTCCAGACATTGCCCTTGGGTTACTGTGATATACTGAAAATTTTTAACATTTGTTACTTTTCAGCTTTAGGACACTTTTAGAATAATTAACAGGCCCCACATTATATTAAGTTCTTGAAAATTTTAAATGTCAATACATAAATCTTATGAATAAACTAGATCATTCAGTCAACTTTTTAAAAATCATTCCTAAGTGCATAATTTGTTGGAGCACTATGCTAAGTGCTGCAGATATAATGGTGAGTAAAAATATAGTCCATGTTCTCATACAATCTAGTATGGAAGAAGACAGTAATCAGACTTTACAAAGAGATAAAATTTTACAAATTTTGTGTAAAATTATAACTCTAATAAGTGCTATGAAGGTAGGTTATGAGAAGGTTTAATAGGAGGACTTAATTGCATCTGGGAATTGAAAGAAGACATTCCAGAAGTAGAGTTCAGATCTGTAGAAAAATCAGTCTTATTAGGCACAAGGGGGTAATTTAAATTGGCATTTATGAAGAAGATAGAAAAAAGCCTTTGAGGAACTGAAAGACTGTTATAACAGTACAGACTAGGAAGAGTGGCACTCATCTTCTAGTGAAGTTATAGGTAAGTTTAGTTTCATATTATGGTGTTTTTTAAATAAATATTTTTATGTTTTAAAATTGTGTTTTATAGGGAGACCTGGGTGGCTCAGACCGTTAAGTGTCTGCCTTCAACTCAGGTCATGACCCTAGGGTCCTGGGATAGAGTCCCACGTCAGGTTCCCAGCTCAGTGGAGAGCCTGCTTCCTGCTTCTCCTTCTTCCTCTGCCCCTCCACCTGTTTGTGTTTTGTTTCTCTTTCTCAAATAAATAAATAAAATCTTTTTTTTAAATTGTGTTTTATATATTTTTAAGTTATCTTCTGTGTTCTTACTGTTTTTAACAATTTCATTAAGCCTGACAGTCACTACCAATAGTATCTTTTAAACCCTGTTTTACTGAAATCTTTGTTTTGTTAGATCTTTTTTTTTTTTTAGAGATTTTATTTATTTATTTGACAGAGAGAGAGACAGAAAGAGAGGGAACACAAGCAGGGGGGGTGCGAGAGGAAGAAGCAGGCTCTGCTGAGCCGAGAGCCCAATGTGGGGCTCAATCCCAGGACCCTGGGATCATGACTTGAGTTGAAGGCAGACACTTGTCTGAGCCACCCAGGCGCCCCTTTGTTAGTTCTCTTATATTCTAATGTAATACGTATCTTTTTTGTTTTTTTAGAGGATATCTTTGAGTAATTCTTTTAAAATGCTTTGAGTCCTTGGACAAACTTTTTGCTTTCACTTTAATATAATTTTCTTTTACTTGGGATCATTGAAGGCATGGCTGTATTGTTTTTTTGCATCTAGTATTATATGTAAGAATTCTGATGCCAATCCCAATTCTTGTTTTGCAGTTCTCTACTACCTATCACTGGAAGTTTCTAGGTTGTTCTTTTTAAATCTTTTGGGAAAGTCAGTAGGATTTTATCTTTCACATCTATTAGCACCTTCCAGAAAAGATTTTTATCTTTTGAAGTAAGAATTTTTGTTCTCTTATTTGATGATTTCCTCCCTTCATTTCTCTTGAGTCTCTTCTTTGAAATGCTTGTTAGATATCTGAAATCTTTAGCTCGGTCCTTCATAAAGGGTTTTACCATTTTTCTCATACTTTTCACCTGTACCTTTTTACCTTGTCCTGAGGATTCCTTGGTTCCTTCCAGTTCTCTGATTTTTAGTCTCAATCCATATTCATTCTGCTGTCATTACATTGGTTAAGGCTTTATTTTGGCAACAGCGTTTTTTATCTTGTTTATTTCATACCAGTAACCTCATTTTTATGGATTACATATTCTTAAATTTCTCTGAGGATATATATATGAAGAAACATTTGAATTCTGTTTATATTAACTATTTTTTCATAATTTAATCCTTGCAGTAAAACCAGTAACATGAAAAAGAGGGCATTGATTTCAACAAATGTGTTTCTCTAGTCTGTTTCAGTGAGAATTTTGAGACTGATAACTATTGGTAGGTAGCTGGACATATCCTTTGCTCAGTGAACTATCTTCCAGAAATTCCTTACTCTTCATGTCTGTTAACAATCTTCCTAGATTTCCAGTGTTGTTATTTATATCATTATATATTTTCTTCATTTTATTGGGATTTGAAGATGAAAGAGAATTATGTATTTAGCTAGCTATTTGAAACTACTTCTGTTGATAAATAAGTAGAGCACAAGAACAGGTAATTTTTTTTATATCATTCCATTGGAGGGAGACAAACCATAAGCAACTCTTAATCTCAGGAAACAAACTGAGGGTTGCTGGAGGGGAGAGGAGTGGGAGGGATGGGGTGGCTGGGTGATGGACATTGGGGAGGGTATGTGCTATGGTGAGTGCTGTGAGTTGTGTAAGATTGATGATTCACAGACCTGTATCCCTGAAGCAAATAATACATTATATGTTTAAAAAAAAAAAAAAGCCACCAAGAAAAAGAAAAGGGAGTGTTAAATAAGAAAAAGAGTAGTTATCAGAAAAAAACTGCTGAGTTCAACTTTTGACCTTGCCTTCATTGACTGTATCTACCTTGAGAAAAGTGTTTCTCTCTGCCTCTTTTTTCCCCCGTTTGTTCTGTTGTTTGGTTCTTTTGTTTTACTGAGAACATTAATAAGATCTATCTCTTAGAGTTGCTGTGAGGAAATTAACCCAGATAAAGCACTTAAAACAGTGTGTGGCATACACTTGTTAATTGTTAGCTATTATCATCATTTTGGGATTGTAAAGGAACAGACTCTGTTCACTGACCAGTAAGCATATAGCCTACTTGAAATATTCAGTTCATATTGGGGGAATAATAAGTGAATGCACTGAAGAAGTCAGCTGGAGTCAGATCATGGAAGGTTTGAGTTCTTGGTTAAGAAATAGCTAATTATTATTTTATTGAAGAGGAAACAAACTCAAGAAAGTTACATAGCTTGCTCTAAATTGCCTAAGTAAAAAGGTTTACCATTTGAACTCCCTTTTGTGTTTCCTTCCACTCTACAGGGCTTCTCAATCAAGGCACCATTTTAGGAGGATTCTTACAGTAATAGTTATAAGGCCTAAAGTTAGGTGATGGCAACAGAATTGGTAAGAAAGCTCCAAAATGAATGGAATTGCATTGGATGATCTTTGTGCTCCTTTCTAGGCCTTACATGCATCGTTGACTTTCTTTACCTAAGTTTAGAAAGAAAATCTTTTCATTTAAAAAAAAAAATCTTTCATCATGTGATTTACTTTATATATTTTTTATTTTCAGAATTTGTAATGTGTGTTCTTTTCTTTTGTGCTTTTCTACAGGTTTTAGATGGAGCAGGATTAGATATTGACTTCCATCTTGCCTCTCCAGAAGGAAGAACCTTAGTTTTTGAACAAAGAAAATCAGATGGAGTTCACACGTAAGTGATCTCTTAGTTGAGTTCCTTAGGCTAAGTAATGCCAGTGGACTATCTGCAGGGCAGGGAAATTTAGCACTTTTAATCCATACATCAGTATTAAATGATTCCATATGAACATTTCAAACAGTCCTAGATAGTGGTCTATCATAAACTGAAATGTCTTTCATTGACTTTTTTCTCTTTTTTTAGATATTTTGTATTGATCCCCAATTTTTTCTTTGCTTTGATTAAATAACATGAGTATGCACTAGGTATTACATTCAGTCTGTTGGGGCATTTTAAGCCTGTCTTTCTGACTAGCACAACCTTTCCATCTTAAGTTACTATTCCAGGTTTGTATCCTATAGTTTGAGCTGCTGGCTATATCATCTTTGCCCACTATTTCCTTTCTTTAAAAAAAATAAGTATAGTCCATCTTTGTGTGTGTGTTTTATGTGTGTATGCATGTAAAAGTTGGGGTTTTTCTCACTCAAACCTCATTCTTTTTAGATAATTGGAAGATGTGATAGTAAAAGGTATGACCATAGGAAACCAGAAAGAAAGAAAATAACTTATTGTAAGTTTAGAGTTTGACAAAAGGCTATATATGCTCCCTTAATCTCACTTCTCTTTTTTGTATCTCAGTGGTGTGTTTCCCGTTCATTCCATCATTTTACTGTAGCACTTTGTTTTCTTATTGCATTAAAACTTCCTGTGAGTTTACAGGAAGAAGAAAAGCAAATACAATCTAATATTTGCCATAAACTAGGCTTTGCATTTTATATGCTTCAAATTAATCATTCCAACCCTCCAAGGGAGATTATTTGATTCCTCAATTCCTATTTTACAGACAAGGAGGCTCAGAGAAGTTAAGTAAGTCTGAAGGGATACACATTTATTAAGAGGAGGAAGCAGGATGGATCAGAATTTTTGCTTTCTACCATATGATGCTTAGAACATCTCTGGCACATAGCACTGTGTGAGTACTAGCTATTATAGTTACTGGTCTTTAACCAGCATACTTGCCATGTAATTGATAGTAAATACTAAATACATGTATGAATGAATGAGGAGGAAAATATCCCAACTATGATACTCTTTTCAGAGTGCTTTATTTTATTTTTATTTAAATTTAAAATTTTTTTTTTAAAGATTTTATTTATTTATTTGACCGAGAGAGATCACAAATAGGCAGAGAGGCAGGCAGAGAGAGAGAGGAGGAAGCAGGCTCCCTGCTGAGCAGAGAGCCCGATGCGGGACTCGATCCCAGGACCCTGAGATCATGACCTGAGCCGAAGGCAGCGGCTTAACCCACTGAGCCACCCAGGCGCCCCTAATTTTTAAATTTTTTATATTTTTTAATTTTTAAAGGTTTTTTATTTAAAACGTTTTTAAATTTCTTATCTTTTATTAAAGTGCTTTTTTAAAATGACATTTTACCTCTGCAGAGGTCAGAAAAAAATACTTGTATAAATTATTAATAAGTAAAATAGAGAAACAGATTTAAAAAGTCAGTTTTGATTGATATATTTTGAACTTTGCTTTCTCTTTGATAGTTATATGAACAGAAACTAAAAATATAGCTCATCGTTAAATTTCAGAATCTAGAAAATCTGTAGAATTTGTCATTTTTTTTTTCCTCCAATTTTGTCTTTTCCTTTAGAGATAAATTAACTGTTAGTGGGAAAAGGTACCTTATTACTTTCCTGCATAGAATTACCTCTCATTAAACCAGTAGGGGATAAAAGAATTAGTTTGTAAGAGTAAATGTTAACATTAACATTTATTGAGTTCTTTCAATGCCAAGCTACTGTTCTAAGCACTTTATATTTATTTTTTTTATTCTCTCCACAGTCCTATGAGGTACATGATTTATCATGTTATCAATAAAGAAATTGAGGCATAGAGCCCTAAAGTTGGTTAATGAAAGTTACACAGCTAGTGAACAGCAGAGCCAGGATTTACAACCAGGCTGTCCAACTCACTCTTAATCACTACACCCAATTTACAAATCTACTTTCTAAAAAATCAGATTTAAATAAAATTTATCGGGGCACCTTGGTGGCTCAGTGGGTTAAAGCTTCTGCCTTTGGCTCAGGTCATGATCCCAGGGTCCTGGGATTGAGCACCTCATCAGGGCTCTCTGCTCAGCAGGGAGCTGCTTCCCTTCCTCTCCCTCTGCCTGCCTCTCTGCCTACTTGTGATCTCTGTTTTTCAAATAAACAAATAAAATCTTATAAATAAATAAATAAAATTTTATCTTTAGCTATATTAACTTTTTAAAGGCCGGTTATAAAGTATCTCTGTTATGGCACTGAAATTTTTTTTTTAAATCCTTAAAACAAATACTGGCTTTTCAGAAGGCAGGATTAGTAAAAATTCTCCAAACAGAACTATCAACAGCTTAAGTAATATCTATTGGCTGGCACTTCCAGGAATGAGAAGTCTGTTTGTGTGTTTGTGTGTTTATATTTTTCTAGACATTACTATACTATACTATAACATTAACATTACTATAACTCTTAACCAGAATTTATCCGTTCTGGACTACTGCTTCTACTTGAAGGGAAAATTAACTCTGTTGTTTTTATTTGGATAAAATTTTGTATCATTTATAGTATTTAAGTTCCTTCCTACTAAAAGCAGTCAACACAGATTTAGAAAGAGATTAGTATAGGAATAACTGTGAAGTAGTAAAACATGTTTTCTTTCCCATACACATGCTGAAGTTCATCCATGTGTCAGTGCTTCTCAAACTTTCTTCTTTTTTACTCTTCTCCCCATGCAACCTTTCTAGACTTTCTATCTCATAACCTGGCCATGAAATTTTAAAACCAGTTTTTGTACTGTTTGTTTATCTGTACTTTACATGTAAAAAGAGTAAGTACAAAGCTTCTCCTTTTTATCCAGTGCAGGGTTAAGAATGGCTAAATAAAGTTCAGTTAAATAAAATTAAACAAAATTAAGAGTTAAATTTAAAAGTGATTAAAATTGAACTTTACACAAAAGTCGTAACATTTTTTTTCCTTTTAAAATTGTTCCCCACTGTATTCGCCAGTATATTCTTCAAGCTTCTTCCAAAGGTTAAATACATCCTCAAGACAAAGGTTTGTCATGACTGAGGAGATTGCAAGGAATGCAGACAGGCTCTGAGCAGTACTATAGAAAAGAAAGATCAATTAACATGAGTCAGAAAACCAAGCTTCATCTATGCCTATGACAGGCTGTGTGATCATAGGCAAGTATTTTAATTTATGTGAACCTTATTTTACTTACCTTGAAAAGGTCAGTTATGCCTACTTGCAAATATGATGGTAAGGATTAAAAGAACTAAAATAGTGTATAAATTATAAAGGGGTATATAAGTATTGGCTACTTTTTATTTATAGTATATATATTAAGATTCAGTCAAATTGCTGAGTACTTCTCTCTCATGCTTAAAGTAAATAAGTTGGATATAGGGGTAGAAAAGAAGTGGAGATTGAGTTAAAGTATCAAATGTTGTAGGCGAATTATTTTGAATGTGAAGCTAATGAGACCAAGGTACAAGTTTAACTTAGATGTGAGTGGCATTTATTCTGAAAGCTAATACCACTAAGAGTAGATCTCCATTTGTTGGCCACTGATCCTTAATCTTTGTGAACCTATGTTATAAAGATGTTCTTAATCTGTAGGAGGCCTGTAAGAAAGCATTTAGAACAATCCATCACTTTTGAAAACAAAAATCAGTTTAGAAAGTAATCTCAATTAAAGGGGAGGTTTGTGGTCATATTTGCATATGAATTGAACTCATGATAAATTACTCCTAATATATATAAATATTAAAGATCATTGTGAGGTATCATGTATCTATGTTTTTAATCCTATCCTTTTCCAAAAACTAGGTCAAGATCTTTTACCATAACTTCCTGAGTAAATGCCAAGCACATCTAAGTTACAACCATATATATAAAATAAATATGTATTTCCATATATATTTCCAGGTTGCCTCTTTCCCAAGATATTTTAAATTATCTTTCAATACTAAGGAAGTCTTTTTATCAGCAAACTATCCAATTATTACTATAAACTATGTTATTTCTTACCTATAGTAGTTTTTCCTTTGATCCCAAATAGGAAGTACAGATAACTGAACACATGTACTTTTTTTAATACAGGATAGAGACTGAAGATGGTGACTACATGTTCTGCTTTGATAATACATTCAGCACCATTTCTGAGAAGGTGATTTTCTTTGAATTAATCCTGGATAATATGGGAGAACAGGAGCAAGAACAAGAGGACTGGAAGAAATATATTACTGGCACAGACATGTTGGACATGAAATTGGAAGACATCCTGGTCAGTATGGTCTTTTAATAAATAAAAATTATCCAGAGATCTGTGTGATAGGCACTGAAATAAGCATTTTCTCTGCATTATCTCATGTAATCTTTACTTAATTCTATGAGGATTATTTATCTTCATCTTTTCAAAGAGGAAATTGTGGTTTAGGGGAGATTAAGTAATGTTTGTCACATAACTAGAGAGGGGAAAACTAGAATTTGAACAGGCTCTTCTTAATTATAAACACCCTTAGTGTTCACAAACAATAGAATGTAATGATCTATAGCATACCTGCACAGAGAAAAAAGTTGAGCAATTTGTAAACACTTAAGGTGTTATAGGCATTTTTCCCACAGCATAATTTTTATAACATGAAATTTCTTATTAATTGATTAATTTGGGAACACTGTTTATATCACTCAGACCAGAGCTAGCAGTTACCAAAAACTAGGGCTACATTCAAGAGTAAAACCTTTTAGAATATGGCTTCTTTGTTTGAATTTCTCTACCATTTACTTGCATAATGAAATGTGCATGTGTAAGAGTCTACTTGTTAATAGTACTGGTGGTAGGGGGAAAAGGTCACTACCCTTCAGCCACAGGTAGATATAATCAAATGATAGAATTTACTGAGTGATATTTGTAAATAGTGTATATAGCTGTATTGTAGAAATTCCTGCAAGAGAAATAACATGGTCATTGCAAATTAAAACTGTGTAAACCCTAACAGTCTTATAACCTGGATTTTTTAAAATAACATATTTTGATCACTTGAGGTTTTTTAGGAAAGCAGCTGTCAAATAGCAGAAGAGACATTACTTGTATGTAGATCACTTAGCTTAAGAAGTCAGAAAATTAGCCGGTCATGTATGTGTGATTGCTTAGTGACTAAGCCCTCAGAGCCTTGGTTTCCTCACCTGCAAAATGGGGATAGGGTTGTGAGGATGAAATAAGAAATGATGTGTGTCTAAGTGCTTTTAAACAGTGTATCGCATAATGAATATTAGTTTTCTTAACTTTTCCACTGGTGTTACTATGAATGCAAACTGAAAGGATTAAGTTTGATAGGTATAAATTTTTACAACGATAGTTTCTTTATCTCAACATAATTTCCCATGTATATATCTTTTAAATTTCAATCTTATTAACTTACTCTTCCATTTTAAATTTATTTTGCCAACAAAACTAAAACACTAGTACTTATCTTATTAGTACTTCACTGGATTCTCAAGAGATTTAATTCATTCACATGGTTAAACAAAATGACAAGTTCAGCCTCAAATATGGCTTAAATACTAACAGACCTTTTTCTTTTTTTTTTTTTTTTTTTTAAGAAAAATGTCTTTCAGGAGCTTTATTTCCCAAAAATTTGTATCATAACAGCAAACTTTGATAAATAATTTTGTATTTGGTTATCATTGCTGTAATATTGAAAAGAACTATGCATGATCTTTTCATTTGGGGATCTGAATAACTTATTTTTCTAGAAAATATTTATATTACTAGGTAATTTGCTTTAAAGAAAAATGTCTTTCAGGAGCTTTATTTCCCAAAAATTTGTATCATAACAGCAAACTTTGATAAATAATTTTGTATTTGGTTATCATTGCTGTAATATTGAAAAGAACTATGCATGATCTTTTCATTTGGGGATCTGAATAACTTATTTTTCTAAAAAATATTTATATTACTAGGTAATTTGCCCAAATGATATTACACTTTGTAGTTTTGTAGGTTTAGCAGAAAGTCTGGAATTCTGAGTATAGCTTTTTGCTTAAATAAGGATTTTAAGCAAGATGACTATCCAGGAAAATCTGTTTCTAGTCTTTTCTTATTTTTCCCATAAATACATTGACCCCTGCACAATGCACAGTTGAACTGTGCAGGTCTACTTATGCACAGATTTTTTTCAGTAGATATATTTTCTCTTATGATTTTCTTAGTAACATTTTAATTTCGCTAGCTTACTTTATTGTAGGAATACAGTATGTAATGTATATAGTATATATAACAGGAGATGTGTCGATTGTTTACGTAAGGCTTCTGGTCAACAGTACGCTATTGGTAAAGTTTTTCGGGAATCAAAGGTTTTATGTGGATCTTTAACTCTTTAGGGCAGTGGTCTCTCTAACCATGTTTTTTAAGGGTCAGCTGTACTTTGACATCATTTCAAATCTCAACTTAATTTTAACTTACATTCATAAAGCCCTTTTATAGTTTTTAAATCACTTCCCTCACCAGGACCCTACTATAAAAATAGGTTTTTCAGAAGATGTACAACTTAGAGTGCTTCTTGATAAGCTTGTTTTACAAATGTAATCTTGGAACATTTTTGTATTAAAAAATACTTTTGGATGTATAATATGTATATAAAAATTGGAAGGTTTTCTAATTTTTATTATTTTCTGAAATGAAAACATGGGGTATTTTGCTAGACGCTAAATTGGACAAGACTAACATTCAAAGAAACTACTATAAACACTGTATTATATAAAGATATCTAAAAGCTGGGTTTTTGGTTTTTTTTAAACTAGTCTTTTTCTTATGGTTGTGAGGGCTAAGAAATGGTATATATAAAATTCCTAGCACTTTGCTACTGAAATACCTTTTCACATTATTTTCAATTTACATTAGCTTTGCTCCTCTGTTAAGTAACTATCTGTAAACAATAATTTAAAGATATCAAGAGAACTGTTACATAAACTTAGAGATGTTTAGGTAAGCTAAGGTAGTACCTGTCCCTTAATTAAAATTGTTTGGATCTAAAACTAGTATGAGTGTCAGGGTACTGTGACTCACATGTTTAAAATAACTTAAAATTACTGAGCATTCCTTTATAGTAAAATTATTTTATTTATCTCCAGGAATCCATCAACAGTATCAAGGCCAGACTAAGCAAAAGTGGTCATATCCAGACTCTGCTTAGAGCATTTGAAGCTCGTGATCGAAACATACAAGAAAGCAACTTTGATAGAGTCAATTTCTGGTCTATGGTTAACTTAGTGGTAATGGTGGTAGTGTCAGCCATTCAAGTTTACATGCTAAAGAGTCTATTTGAAGATAAGAGGAAAAGTAGAACTTAAAATTTTAAACTAGAGTACTTAATACTGAAAAAAAAAAGGCGGAGAAATGCAATACACTGTTATAATCAAGACCATTAATAGTCTTTTTAAAAAATGTTTTCAGGCATTACCACAAGTGTGAAATGAGTATAATTTTAAGGTGAAAGGAGTCTTCACTTTCATCTGTGCAAGTAATCTTATTGCTTCACTTGTACTTAAGGGTATAGCAGAAATATTTCAGAATGTAGGTATAATTGAATGAAGCCATATTAATCAGCATTTTCCTGAGTCTGAAAAAATTTGGCAAATGTCATAGGTGATTTAAATAAATGAACTTTTGGGCTAAATGCAACACCAAACATTGTTTTTAAAAGACTGTCTTATCTAGAAGTTTCTTTGTACATGTGGCAATTACAAATTAGAAGTTTTCAGTATATTGAAGTTTCTTTGTAAATGTAGCAATTATAAATTAAATGTATAATTTTTCAGTATATTAAATTATAAATCATCTGAGAATTACCTAATCATGAATTGGATATATCTTTAGAAAACAAAAACTCAACTTTTCTTTTTATATATGTATCTCTCCTATAATGTAAACAGAAGCATAGCTGTGAAAAACAGATTTGTGAGTTTTTTTATAACCAAATATATTTGAATTTAAATATTAGCAAAAGTATTATATACTTAGCTTATATTCCCCAAGGCCAACATCTTGATAATTCTTAAAAATGCTCAGTCATTATGAAAATTGGAACAAATTTTCTCTTTTGAAATGAAGTAGCTCTATAAGGAGCTACTCCATAAGGAGTCTCCATAAGGACACATTTTGTCTAGTCCTTAGCTAAGATCTAGAATTTTGAAACTAAATGTGAGGGAAAATAATTTTATTTTTATATTATCTATCAACAGTGTTATGTTAGTTTTAACATGACTACTGACTTGGATAATACATTATTATCAACAGTTGTGAAGGAAATATTGCTTGAAAATCTAGGCCTTAAATAAATATCTCCTTTTCTGAGTTCTCAAAATCAACAACAATCAAGAAGAATTTAGGTAAGCTTGAGAACATCTGATCAAAATTAAGTTCACTTTATTCGAACCATTTCAGATCATAAATTATTTAATATTTGTTTTTCTAATAAATCCTTACATATTTTTTTTAATTCACTTAAATAAACTCTAAGTATCTGGAATCTGATTGATTAATCATAAAGACCCAATCCTAGTATCAATCATGAGACTAAATCCCAGATAACTGAAGAAACTATACTTGGCTAGGGTTTTATTTTTCTATAGTTGTTTTATTCTGTTTTGAATTGTCTTTTGTAAGTATTCAGGTACATTTTATGAAACAAACTCTACTGTAAGGTATAGCACTGGGTACATACAATTGTTATAACTTTCATTAAATGAACTTTTTGATCACTTTATTTATTGGCATTCAAGTAAGGATTTGAAAGCCCACAGAATCCCAAATTTAAAGTCAGTATGTGAATAACTATGTAAATCTCTGCCATCCGTGCTTATTGCAATCTGAGCATTACTCAAATACTAGTAATTTAGCTACATCATGAATTAAATAGAACTTTTAGGTTATACCCATTTGTAATATTAAGACAAATAGGCGTTAGAAACAATCAACGTTAAAAATTTGAGTATAGAACCTCTCTGTATATTACTACTGCTGGAATTCTTAATAAGCAATGATCTTGAGAGAATGGTTTTGGTTGTTAATTTACAGTCAGAATGGTACAAAGGAGATTTATTTCCCTCCTTTTTACACCCTTGGGAGGATGAAAAGGTTAGCTGTCTCTGCTATGAAGCTTTTTAAAAATGAGGTAAATGCCATATACAATTGATTACCTTAACTGGCCAAGAAAATGTTTTTTTAAGTGTCCAGGAGTAGTGCCTACAATACATGCAAAACAAGGGCCAACAATCACTTATGAAGAGACCTCTCTGTCCCCCTTCTGTTAAACTTATAATGAGAAGCAACCTTACCATACTATAATAAAACAGTACAGATAGAAACTACTGCATCTTTTCTATAAAACTGTGATTAAGAATTCTACCTCTGGCTGGTTACTGTACTGTACTGATTCCTTGTCTAACAATGCATTTGTTAAATTATCTATGATAATTTGTGCCACTGATTTAAACTATGATTCAGTGTAATCTCTTATCTTATAATGGCCTTATCTGGAAACAAAGAACTTAGGAATATTGAGGACAATTTTATTTTTATAGGCACAAAATGAAGAGTGGGTTTAAGAAGGATGTTACTTGTATTAACCAAAAAAGTATAATTAGCAAATAAATAAATATTTCTAAAGGCATATAGCTTATCTGCTTTATGGTTTTTTAAATGTCAATATTGAGTTTTGAAATTAAAATTAAGCAACTTACCACTTAATGTCTGAGTTTGTCTTCAGTTTTTAGTTAAACTCTTAAAAATACAATATTTAAGGCCTAGAGTTTATTCTTATTTGCATTTGGGTCATTAATGGTGTGTCATTCTTTCATGTGAATGTCAAGGTTAGAAGGTAAGTGAATGTCAAGGTATAGAAGGTAATTAAGTTGTTGAAGTAGCATGGAAATAAATTATAAATTGAAATGTAATTTTATGTTAAGTATGTTTACTCTTCTTCAGTATTGTTATTATGTCTTAAAATTAACAAAAATTGAGTACCTACAATTGTAAGCCTCCCCAAATAATTCTTTAAACTTTTAAAAGATTCAGCATGTAGTAACTTCATCTTCATACACAATCAATGTTTATAAAATTGATTTATAGTTGTGAATAGCCATATTAAATGAGCAGTGAATACCGTTCTGAATAAAAATTACAAAGAAAATCTTATGAACGAGTTATTGTAAATGTTGTCTAATCCTTAAAAC
The DNA here is from genome assembly GCF_020171115.1 of Neogale vison. Classification (NCBI taxonomy): domain Eukaryota; kingdom Metazoa; phylum Chordata; class Mammalia; order Carnivora; family Mustelidae; genus Neogale; species Neogale vison. The sequence goes on along the minus strand of NC_058092.1, from coordinate 79,543,992 downwards.
CTTCATTGATCTCATTTTAGCCATATGTGGCTCTCCCCTACATTTGAAAACCCATAGTTCTCTGTACTTCTGTTTGTTATTGTACCTTGCACTGAAATTCTGTTAACATGTGTTTTAATCATCTGTTGCCCAAACATGCATTGTAACTATTAGGTGCTCAAAATAAAGAAGTAGGGAAAAAAAAGGGGGGGGGCAAAGGTCACCTCCGAAAGTTTGGAATACTGGCAAATCAAAATTCATTTGAGCCTATTTCTTTGTCTATAGAAACATTTTAAGATAGCATCTTAAAACTTGGTCAAAATCACATTTAAGAGAGTCCAGTGCTTGGTGGAGGTTGGTTATTGGTCATTTCCTTCATACCATCCAGACAACACACTCTTCCCCTATAATCTGATAGAATTCCTTAGGCACCTTTCTGCTTCTGCACTCCCATCACTTCCAGGTGTCTGGGCTTCTGAAAGGTTTGTCATTAAAAACTAGAGCTATGTTACACTTCATTTCTCTCTGGGAAATTCTCTCTTTTATCTGAAAGAAAATGGCAAGCAGGGAAAAATCTGGAGGTCTTTAATGACCATAAGTCAACAGCAAAATGAACAGAGAATCAGTTATCCTTCACTGAAATGAACTCCCTTCTATATAAAGAGACTACTTCCCAGTCCTGGAAGTTTTTAAGTGGTGGTAATTATCAAATGTCAGATAGTTTATTTTTATATTGGATATCAGGTGGGAGGAGGGACTAATAAACCTAACCTTTCTACTCTTCAATTCTAAAAGGACTAGTAATGCTATTTGTAGGAGAAAGCTGAAAGAAAAGGCCACAGCTTAAAAAGACACATTTAAGAGTTCCATTTTGCTGGATTCTTGATGCTCAAAACCAAATTGGAAACAAAAACCACTCCAGGATCATAACCTGAGCTGAAGACAGTCGCTTAACCAACTGAGCCATCCAGGCGCCCTGAGACTGATTTATTTTAAAGAAAGAGGACAGAAGGAGAGGGAGAGAATCCCAAGCAGACTCCCTGCTGAGCACAGAGGCTGCTGCAGGGCTTGATCTCAGGACTCTGAGAGATCATGACCTGAGTCAAAAATCAGAGTGGGACGCTTAACTGACTAAGCTACCCAGGCACCCCCAGCAAGATTTTCTTATAGACTGATAACAAGCATACTCTAAAATGTGTATGGAAAGGCAAAAGATAAAGAACAGGACAAAAGGACTAAGACAATTTTTAAAAAGAATAAAATTTACAGTAATCAACACTGTGATACTGGTGGAGGAAAAGACATATAATGGAACAGGGATTCCAGAAATACACTGAACAAGTCCAACTGATTTTTTACCTAAGTGCAAAAGCAATAGAAAAAAGACAGCATCTTAGGGACATCTGGGTGGTTAAGTCCGTTAAGTGTCTGCCTTTGGCTCAGGTCATCTCTGGGGATTCTGGGCTCAAGCCCCTACATTGGGCTCCCTGATCAGTGGGGAGTCGGCTTCTCCCTCCCTCTCTCTCTCTCCCTGTGCCCCTCCCCATTGCTCATTTCTCTCTCAAATAAAATGTTGAAAAGAAAAAAAAAAAGGCAGTCTTTTAAATAGTGCTATAGCAATTGGAATAAACAGGTTAAAAAGTTAACTTAAATCTAAGAAAACTGCAAAGCTTTTCAAAACAAAAAAAAAACTAAAAATCTTCAGGACCTATGAGGACTAGGGCTAGACAAAATCTTCACACTTGACAATAAATGCCTGATGCATAAAAAGAAAAGCTGATAAACTAGAACTCATCAGAAGTAAAAACTTTTACACCACCAAACATGCTGTTATGAGCTTGGAAAGAGCAAGCTATAAAAAAGGAGAAAATATATGCAAACTATCTATCTGAAAAAAGGACTAGATTATACAATTGACTATGTACAGTTCAAACTCATGTTGTTCACAGGAGAATTGCATAAAGAATTCTCACAGCAGAAAAATCATTTATAAAATGGGTAAATATAAAGAAATATGTGGAGCATGTGAAAAATGTTCGACATTATTAGCTATTAAGAAAATTCAAGTTAACTCTCTCCCTTCTGTTTCTCTCACCATGTGTGTCTCTGTCTCCGTCTCTCTGTGCTTCTGTATCTCTGTATGTCTCTCCTGCTCCCTGGCTCCTTCCAGCTTCCTCCCACCCCGCCCCAACGCCGCCTGTGCCCCCACAGTACCCCCCATCCCTCCTTCCCAGCAGAAAAAAAAAAAAAAAGAAAAGAAAATTCAAGTTAAAACCATAAAGAAGGGCACCTGGGTGGCTCAGTCAGTTAAACCTCTGCCTTCAGCTCAGGTCATAATCCCAGAGGCCCCCATGGGGGGGCCCCCCCTCAGCTGGGAGTCTGCTTCTCCCTCTACCTATCCTTCATCTTGCTCCCGTGCACTCTGTGCACACTCATCCATTCTCTCAAATAAATAAAATCTTTTTTAAAAAATAAAAATAAAACCATAATGAAGTATCACTATCCAAATGGGTAGTGTCCAGAGGTTATACTAAAATGAAATGGCTATCAGAACACTGTCATGGCAAAACCACATCTATTTCCAATGATGCGGAATCAGCATTCAGTGAATCTCAACAGAGAAGCTATCCTTTACTTTTTTAAATGCTCACTTTTCAGTGGACAATCCAGTTATATAGGTATGTAATGAAAATCTTGAACCTTGAACACAGAATGATTGATTCCTTCACCCATAAAAGTAACAGTCTTTTTGCTGTAAAGGGTCATGGAAGTAAGGCAGATACGACTGAGAAGAACTTATTAAATATAATACAAGCCACTGTAAAAAATGCCCAAAGGACATAAATTTAAAAACATGTGCTAGCAAATACTACTCCATTATCCCTTGGACATACAGCAAAGGAGAAAAGGATGAACAAAGACCAGTTTGTTTAGACAGGGAACCAAGAAAAGTTTAGAAAACACTATGCAGGGACGCCTAGGTGGCGCAGTTGGTTGGACGACTGCCTCCGGCTCAGGGCGTGATCCTGGAGTCCCGGGATCGAGTCCCACATCAGGCTCCCAGCTCCATGGGGAGTCTGCTTCGCTCTCTGACCTTCTCCTCGCTCATGCTCTCTCTCACTGTCTCTCTCTCTCAAATAAATAAAATTAAAAAAAAATAAAAAAAAAATCTTTAAAAAAAAAAAAAAAAAGAAAACACTATGCAAATGGCCCATATAGAAGAATATTTCCTTTTTGGCACTCAAGGGACGATCAAGATGCAATACTTTTATAACCTCAAAGCATCTAGCAAAAGTTGCAATTATCACAATATTCTAGGGAAAATTTTAATATTTTATTAGAAAAATTAGAGCATTACTATGTCTAGTACTTTGAACACAAAAGCCAAGAATCTCCCGTTCAAGAGTTAACAGAAACTGGGAAGGAAGACGTGTTCAGGACTCATCACTCATTTTTCTAAGTCAGCTTTGTCATTCATTGCTCCAGGAATTTAGCCAGATCCCTCAAACCCAGGTTGTATCCTTCTTAGTGCTCTCTCTACACCTGTTTCAAAGCACTGACCACAATGTATCAAAGTTAATGTATACAAACCCTCTACTAGACTCTATGAATGTAGAGATTCATGTCTATTCTATCCACCACACCCAGCACAAGTCCTAAAACACACTACTTGTTAGTGCAAAGAGAAGGCCCACCATTTATTAAATGAAATGTGAAGTTTCAAAACATGATCTTTAATAAAATAAATCTAAAAGTCTAAGGGTATATTTTTAAACCATTATCTCCGGACTGCAGAATGGAAAATTTTCAGAGTTTTGTGTTGTACGAACTTTTTATTAAAATATTTTTATATCACAGTTAGAAAATACTAAAGCTTTTCCTTTTAGGGGAAAAAAAAAAGTTGATAAAAGATTTCCTCCCTTGTTTTTCTCATCTACCACATCCAATGCCCTTTTCTTCTAAACCATACCTTCATCCTTTTAGGATTGCTTCACTAATTCTCCCTTTCGGTGCCTCAGCTGAGAAACAGTTTGGGGTTAGGCAGATAAGCAGTATGTTAGAAACATCAGCACAATTTCCTCCAAGTCAGGCTTAGATATGGAAAAGGAGTACTTTTCACCCAGGTGAGAATAATTTCTGTAACAGGAAAATTCAGAATTGGACACTATTGCAAATTACTTATAAAAGGGATGAATTACTTGTAAATCATAGTATTTATTTAGTTTTCAAGGCTCCCTATTACTGGTCTATAGCAAAATGCTTGTCATTTTCTAAACCTAAATTTATACTTCTCAATACCAAAGACAAAATACTGTGATTTTTCAGTGAAGTCAGATTCAGTAATTATTTGAAATATTTTAATGTTTTTTAGTGTTAGCCAAGAAAACCACCTGACACTTTACTATCACTTTGAAAGTTTATAAATATTTTAAGTATTACCGTTTTTTCTTTCCAGGTTAGTCTTTTCCTCATTCATTTAAAAAATCAAACTATTTGCACATTATTTTCATATTCTTTTCAGAAATTATTTCCAATTATGATTTTTATTATAACCTTTTTATGCACCACCACTTTGGAGCACAAAATGGACTTCTGAATCCGTAACAGTGTCCACCTAGAAAGTCCCACAAAGTATTTTCTTGGAAATGCCTCCCAGTGCTTTTGCTTCAGAATAAATCACAAGTTTCCTATGATTAATATAGGCATTACATGCTATTGTTCAGCTAACACCATAAATCTGCTCTAATTATTTCTCTATGATAGCCCCTAAGACAGAAAGCTCTCTCTTATTTTTTATTGAAAATTTTCTATAGACCTGCCATAGCACTACCATGAAGAAACTTACTCAAGTGTTGGGTCTTTGTTTAATGAATGGTGATAAGCAAAATTTTAATAATAAAGAACACAGGCTTCTGGGAAATGCCCAGTAACATGGTCCTAAGTCCATCCACTTCTTTGTTGCTTGTATTACTTTCAAACATGAACTTTTTATTCCAACTAAGGCTATCTTCCTTCTTTACTGTTCTCTAAGTGGGGCTGCTCCTTTTCTGTTCCATTTAGTATCACTAGCTTCCCAGGTTCTCAAAACTTAAGACCCCTTACATGCTCAGTCATCAAGTACTGTTAACTCAGCTCCCTAATCATTCTTCTATTTCTAGCATTCCTGCTGCTTCTACTACTTCAAACTTAGCTACATGTAAATCTAGGTTTGGCACTCACCGCTTCCCTTTAACTGATCCTACATACCAGTGCCAAAGTAATCTCAACGCACTATATAGCATGGCAGGCCCATCACAGCAGGCCCATCAGAATCCTGATCTTTTCCAGCCTCGCCCACATCACATCCCAACTCTTTTGTGTAGACTTAATCACCTGGCTTCCTCCTCAGGCACTCTAATGCCCTATCATGTTCCCCTCTTCTCCACAGGTTCGTATCATTTGTGTTCCAATTTAAAGTCCTTCATTAAATCTTCCCTAATAATTCCTTTATCTCAAATGTTCTCCACAGCCAGCCACCGCCCCCCGGGAAAAGAGTAACCTCTCCCTTCTTAAATCCTCTTTCCACTCTGAACCCTTAAAATAGCTGAACATACACGTTCTTATCTTCCTAGCAAAGAGAACACCAAGAGATACTCTTTCGCATTTTCCTAGTAGTCTCCTGGAATACAGCAGACACCAAAATACCAAGTGAGATGTTCAGTCTCAACTCCAGGCCTATTCTTACTCTGCTCCTTCTTTTTGAACTGAGCTTTTCTCTCCCTTAGCCTGTAAACCCACCCTTCAAGGTACAACCTAACAAATACTGCAGTCAAAAACAATCTCATTTCTCTGGTGATATATATAGCACCTATTTGGATATCTGTAGTAATGTTTTCCAATGTTGTTTAATTCTGTTTATGACCTCCCCAAACTGTGCCATTCTCTACACCTCTTAAACTCTCCCTTAACCAACATCCATCTCTGAACTTATTTATACCGTTTGTTATCCTATCCTATTTTTGCCACTCAAAAGCTGATCCTCCTTCAAAGCCAAATCCAGCTGGGCACGGTGGCACGAGCCTGTAGTCCCAGCTACTCGGGAGGCTGAGGCAGGAGGATCGCTTGAGCCCAGGAGTTCTGGGCTGTAGTGCGCTATGCCGATGGGGTGTCCACACTAAGTTTGGTCCACACTAAGTTTGGCATCAATATGGTGACCTCCCGGGAGCAGGGGGGACCAACAGGTTGCCTAAGGAGGGGTGAACCCGCCTAGGTCGGAAACTGAGCAGGTCAAAGACATCCAAATGACATTCTGTTCAGTCTTTCTCTAATGTCTCTCCAGGTTCCTATGGAACTTTGACAAATACAGTACTCAACCACATTTCAACTTAAATTTAGCTGTATTTATGTCTGTGCCCCCTTAAGAATTCAGACCAGGACTCCTAATATTTCATCTGTCTTCACAGCAACTTAAAGATATTCCAAGAATGAATAAATTTGAATAACAGCAAAAAATTTGCTGTTTTTGCATTTGCATTTGAATAACAGCAAAAAATGGTGTGAAACACCATTTTTCAGAACTGAAACATACAAAAAAAAAAAAAATCCTGTAATAATACTTAAGTGGGTTGAACTTGGCCTCCCCCTTCCCCAGCCAATGTCCAAGTCCTAACTCAAATACCTGTGAATGGACCTTATTTAGAAATAGGATCTTTGCAGATATAATTAAGTTACATATCTGGAGATGATATCATCCTGGCTTTAGGGTGGGCCCTTAATTCATTGACTACTATCTTTATAAAGGAGAGAGAAATCTGACAGAGGGTCAAGCTATAAAATTGGAGGCAGGAAATAGAGTGATGTGTCTAGGACTGCTGGCTGCTACCAGAAGGAATCAACCTTGACACCACCTTGACTTTAGACTTCAAGCCTCTAGAACTGTGAGAGATAAACTGCTGTTGTTTTATGCTACTAAGTTTGTGGTAAGTTGTTAAGGAAGCCCTAGGAAACTGGTAACACCTGAGTAGAACGGCATTTTAAATATCCAGAAAAATAAACTTTGTTTTTATTTTCAAAAATAAGAATAATAATAAGGATCTTAGGAAATAGAGGAGTTTTATTTTACTAAAACTGTATTTTACCTAAATTTATGAAATCAATTTTATTTCTAAATTAGTGGCTTATCTTAAACTGAGTTCAGTGCAACCTCTCAATATAAAATGTCCTGTGTTAAGGATACAGTTTTAAAAGTTGTAAAATCAAAGTTATATATGCTATAATTTAAAAAAAGTCATGCTATTTCTAAAGCAAATAATCATGATGAATAGATGAAGTTCTATTTTATCATTGTATTTTCACTGCAGTATAAATCTTAATGTTCTTAGTAGTGAAGGTTCATATTTCCAACCTAATTTAGTATTAAGTATGGATCAATATTTTGTTTATTCTCGATTAAAAGAATTTAACCCTTCCCTTTTAACCCTTACGCCATGTTTCTAAGCTATCCTACTTTTGCTTTAAGTCAATGTGCTTAAGGAATACAAAATTAATTTTACAAGCCTAAACCAACTCTAAAGCCCTCAGATTCCAAATATATGTATGATTGTGTATTTTGCTAATTTTGCTTATCTAAGACACTGGCATCTTCCATTAGTAGATAAAATCTATTATAATAACATGGCTGACAGCCTATATGTATTTTGTCTAGGAAGGGCTCTAAAATAAATGTAAATTGTATTTTAAAGAGCATGAGCCTTTATATTAAGTACTACTAAGTACAAACGTAGTTTTAAAATATTTTCAAACTTTTGAAAATCATTTCAAAAATATTTTTTTTTAAAAAATCAAGAGTTTTGTTCTAGTGAAACGTTTTAAATTATACCTTCAACATAAAAAAAGAAACAAGCACAGGTCTTAAAATTCTGCCCATTTTTCTGACTTTAGCCAAGTTCATAAAACAAACCAAATTTAGCCTTTGTGTCCACAGATCCTGTCCTCATGCTTTAATAAAAATGCTTTTTTGCACCAAAAACAAAAAATAAATTTGGTAAACATTAGTTTACATGAATTTGGTAAAGCAACTATTTTCTTACACATTACAATCCTCCGAAGCTTGACATTTAACTGCAATTTCAGCATGTGAAGTACTAAAGTTAAATTACTAGTATCAATTCTTGCACTCATTTAACCTATAAAGCCATGAAAATTAGTTAATTATTGCTGATTAAAATGCCATCTCTTGGGACACCTGGGTGGCTCAGTTGGTTAAGCAGCTGCCTTCGGCTCAGGTCATGATCCCAGGGTCCTGGGATCGAGTCCCACATCGGGCTCCTTGCTCAGCAGGGAGCCTGCTTCTCCCTCTGCCTCTGCCTGCCTCTCTGTCTGCCTGTGCTCACTCGCTCTCTCTCCCTCTGTCTCTGACAAATAAATAAATAAAATCTTTAAAAAAAAAAATGCCATCTCTTCTCTGTTGCTTTAAAAACTACCTTAAGTATGTGCATGTAATAAAGCCATGTCATTTTGCTACTATATGCCAAGTCCACATTAGACAAGATACTATGTTCTTTTCCATAATGCAGAGATGGCATAAGCCACTGAATCTAACACCTTACTGGAGAAGAAAAGCCACCTGGCTCAACTATGAGCCATGGAGGTACAGTTTTGGTTACTATGATCCTGTTTATCACAAATCTCTTCCAGGATCCAAGAGAGGATTTATAACTGGTCCAATGATATTTTTTTTTTAAAGATTTTATTTATTTGACAAAGAGATCACAAGTAGGCAAAGCAGCAGGCAGAGGGAGAGGGGGAAGCAGACTCCCTGCTAAGCAGAGAGCCCAACATGGAGCTTGATCCCATGATTCTGAGACCATGACCTGAGCCGAAGGCAGGATTACACCCAGGCACCCCATAATGATATTTTTTGTATTGCAATTTTGTTTTTATCTTATTCTACTTACTAGTTAATAGAAAACAATTGTGCTATGTTTTCCAAGAAGTTTTTGCTATCTTAAGGTAATCTGAAAATCGATTAGAGAGGCACAAAAGAATCAACCTACTCTAGACTACATTACAGTCTTATTTCACCTACTCAACTTTCAGATTTCTAAAAATCTCAACCACTTACACATTATAAAATAGGAAGCAAGTAAAACAAAATGAGAAATTCTTTTGAGTAATGACTATTTAAAAAGCCAGGTACTGGGGCGCCTGGGTGGCTCAGTGGGTTAAAGCCTCTGCCTTCAGCTCAGGTCATGATCCTGGGGTCCTGGGATCAAGTCCCACATCCGGCTCTCTTCTCAGCAGGGAGCCTGCTTCCCTTCCTCTCTCTCTGCCTGCCTCTCTGCCTACTTGTGATCTCTGTCAAATAAATGAATAAAATCTTTAAAAAAAAAAAAAAAGCCAGCTACTTTTTCAAAGGAAATCATTCTTGAAAACTCACTAAAAGAAAAAAAGAAAAAAAAAAAAAAAAACAGAACTTGGGTAAAAGTGAAGTTTAAAATTCTGTTTATGGTGTTATCTTTTTGTTCCAGAAAACCTTGCTTAATTTTTTTCCATTCTACAGCAAATTAATGTTTAGAAGCTAGGTGAGAGAAGGCCACTCAATGCACTGTGAATAAATGTGGTTTATTAACACGGCCACTGCCACAGATGATAGATGTAAAGCAAACAAGCATAATATAAAAGCACCACCTAGCCTAAGACTGATTCCCCTACCCACATCCAGACCACTGAGAGTACCACCATACTATAGCAACATAAACTAAATAAATGTTCACAATCTCTCAGTAATTAGGAAAAGGTAAACATGCTAAAGACAGTGTTTTAAACACATGAAGCACTTAATACTTCTAGGAGAATCTTCAATAAAATGGCATTTTAAATATTTCTGATCTCATTTAATGGCTTAAAATTGCTTAAAGGGGGCACCTGGGTGGCTCATTTGTTTAAGCATCTGCCTTCGGCTCTGGTCATGATCCCAAGGGTCCTGGGATCCAGCCAGCTCTGCCTGCCTCTCCCCATTTATGCTCTCTGTCAAATAAAGAAATATCTTAAAAAAGGAAAACAAAAGTTGCTTAAAGAACAAACTATAGCTTATAAAGAGGTATCAAGAATTAGTTTCTGATGACAAAATTCTTCATTGGAAACTTTATATCCAAAGATAAAAATAACACAGAAAGTCTAAAATGCCAGGTTATACAAATTTATAATACAAAGAAAAAAACAGACCTCTTATAGATCTGCTCTTGGATTCTGTTAGAGATTTGGTAATAAGAATACAGGAACCAAACTGCCTCCACAAATCTAAAGTAAGCTAATAGACCTTCTTTTCCAAAACCCTCTTCAATATGCTTCATCCTCAAGGAAAAGTTTAACTTCACAGATATCTAAGCCAGCTTTATATATTTTGCAAAGGCGACCCAAATTCTCACAAAATCTTGTTTTTAAGATTTTAACTTATTTGAGAGAGAGTGTGAGTATGGGGGCAGGGGGCAGGCAGAGAGGGAGAGAGAATCTCAAGGAGACTCCACACTTAGCCTGACACAGGGCTCAATCTCAAGCTTGATGTCATAACCCTGAAATCCTGACCTGAGCTGAAATTGAATCAGATGCTTAACCAACTAAGCCACGAAGGCACCCCATAAAATCTTGTTTTCGTCTCAAATTCTGTATAGGCAAAATTCCCTTACATTGCACTAACAGTATTAAAGATAAAATATGTACGAGGTCAATTAATGACCAAAACAATATTAATCATAATCCCTAATTAATTTATACTAGATGCTATTAATATTTAACTTAAATTTACAACCCCATTTTGAGTAATTCATTTAATTTAATGTACTTTATTTAAATTGTTATGGATCTAAAAGTACATATGCAAATTACTAATTTATAGAAACACTATATTATGTAATTAAATTTAAAAGACTTTCAAAACATCTGAAAAACTTGATTTCTTTTTTTTTTTTAAAGATTTTATTTATTTATTTGACAGAGAGAGATCACAAGTAGGCAGAGAGGCAGGCAGAGAGAGAGAGAGGAGGAAGCAGGCTCCCTGCTGAGCAGAGAGCCCGATGTGGGACTCGATCCCAGGACCCTGAGATCATGACCTGAGCCGAAGGCAGCGGCTTAACCCACTGAGCCACCCAGGCGCCCTGGGCTGGGTTTTGAAGAATGTGTTGTAATCTGTCAAGTTGAGAAAGCATCAAAGGTGTCCCAGCTGGAGAAACAGGGTCCTGGGATCGAGCCCCACATCGGGCTCTCTGCTCTGCAGGGAGCCTGCTTCCTCCTCTCTCTCTGCCTGCCTCTCTGCCTACTTGTGATCTCTGTCTAATAAATAAATAAAATCTTAAATAAATAAATAAATAAATTTTTAAAAAAGAGCTGTTTTAGGTCAGCTTACTTCTAACTTCCGCTTAATACAACAAACTTACTTTTAATTAGCTGCTAGATATTATTCATTGAGATATTGTCAACATTTCTTTTCAGCACTTGACATAATGATGGGTTGAATAAACATGGTAGAACTCAGTAACAAATGTAAGCTACTTTTTTTTTAATTCCCAAGCCTAGGCCACACACAAAAGCACTAAGGATCAAACATAAACATCCACAAGGGAGACAGCATAAGCTAACAGGCATTGCAGACTACTCACACTGTGACTTCAAGATTGAACAGAGCCCTCCAAATTTTAAAAGTTTTCTGCCATAGTTTTGTAGTACAGATCTTGCATATACTTTGTTCCATGAACTCAAGGTCAGTGCTACTCCTGTGATATGTAAGAAAACTCAGTGAAAGTAATCAAATACTAAGAATAAGATTTTTGTTGCATAGGGGCGCCTGGGTGGCTCAATGGGTTAAAGCCTCTGCCTTCAGCTCAGGTCATGATCCCAGGGTCACAGGATCGAGCCCGAGCCCGAGCCCCGAATCGGGCTCTCTGCTCAGCGGGGAGCCGGCTTTCCTTCTTCTCTGCCTGCCTTTCTGCCTACTTGTGACCTCCGTCTTTCAAATAAATAAATAAAATCTTAAAAAAAAAAAAGATTTTCATTGCATAGAGTTGAGTTTCAGAGGACCCCAAACCATTATCTAAGACTTTTTCTGCCCTCTGCCACCCATGAACCAATCTGTGTCTGTTCTGAGACTGTATCACCCTCACTGTGAAAGCACGGAAAGAAAAAAGATAAAAGACTGTATCTTTTGGTAAATACAAGGAACAAAAATTAGACTAATGATTTTGAATAAGATATGTCTTTGTTTTATCCAGTAAGTACATTTTATCATCTATGAAGGTTTTGTTCTTTTGTTTGTTTGTTTAAATCCAGTGGAATTTTCTTGAACGAGATATCACATTCCTTGAAGATGCCGCAAAAGTGAGGAATTACTATTACTAAGCATACAGTTTTAATATTCATCATCTCTAACAAAGAGAAAATGCCAAGGGAGCAAGCAAAGAGGGATTTTATTGTGGAGAAGTGAGGGGAGAAAAATAGAGTGAGCTAGTTTATTTGCAGTCATAAGTCATAAGTCATAAATCTGATTTTAAACATAAAGACAGTATAATATTTTGATCTAGATATTGCTCCAAGACATTTTGATGTAACTTAAAAATTACAAATATTATACTTACTCCCATTCTCTTTGTTGATATTCAGAGAGCCAATCAGTTTGCTTTCATAGCTTCTCCTGTATCTAAACTTTTATCAGTCTGACATCTGGTTTCTTAACTGCTACTAATTAGAAAATAATCCATGACCAGATAAAATTCTTACTTTACATTTAACTGTCAAGTTTTTATTTTCCTGAGGAAAGAAGATGACTGTCACAGAAGAAACCAAAGGAGACTTTTGGGAGTGTATATTTGTAAAAGTACTCAAATATAATAATTTAAAGAGGAAAACTTACCCACATTACACAGGGCATTTTTTTAAAAACTATTTCCCAAAGTTGCATCTTCCTTTGCCATCATATCCTCATTCAAACAACTCTAGAACCACATTATATAACAAATGGTCTGCTAGAACTATGCAAGTCAGAGAATGCTCCAACCAAAACTTAATAGTACCTGGCAGAAACTCAACCAAGTAGTTCAGAAGAATTAGTTTTACCTCCAAGCTGGTAAAAGAAATCTTCTGAATATATACACAATAGAAACCAAACTTTTACAGTTGGACATAACTTGCAAAATATAAGGGGAGAGGTACCCTCAAATCACACATCAGTGAGCACTCATTTGTTAAATATTTAGTAACAAAAGATGACTAGGCAAGATCGGACTTCATCACTCCTACATGAGAATTTATAAAGTAACTCTGATAATCTCATATTCTGATCTAGTCAGATCATATAAGAATCCATACTTAACATTTATTATCAGGATATTTATAAAAATGTATTTGTTTTGAATAAAAATGTAGTTAAGAAGAGTAAGGCATACTATTTTTACATCTTCTCCTTCTATAGTCTAGGGGGCAAAGCTCTTAAGGAAAAAAACCCAAAATCCTTTGATGTGAACCTGACACCTTCTATATAAGCAAAAAGGAAAAAACATAGTTGAAAAGTCCGAATTTTTTTGAATTTGGGGGACAAGGTAGATAGAGGGAGATATACTGTCTTCCAAGTAGGAAGTGTACAAGCTGACTAAACATTATTTTTTAGAGGATCATTTTAGATGAACATATAATAACTATTAAGATTATTTGAGGGACAAGTGGAAAATGAGAGCCAAGTTTTATAAAGATTAATTCAAGTGAACATATTTACAATGGAATTGGAAAATCCTTAGCTCCTTGGCTAAATTAAAGCAGTCATTTACTGCATCAGTGTGTATTTTCAAGCAAATACAGAAGCAAAACTCATTAGCTCTTTAAAAAATACACACATTTAATGTTGGTCTGTTTTAATTCTAAGTAAAGCAATTCCAAAAATACAAACTGAACATCAGAGCCATGTGGAACCACCATGATAAAATAAAACAGACATTCACAATAATTACGTCTAAAGACAGTTCAGCTTAATAAATCATCTTCCAGGTATACTAAAGAAAGAATTACTAAAATACTGCTGGTGTTCAGTTAGAATTAAAGGACTTTGGGGAAAATGAAATAATATGATACAGGTGGAGTGAATAAGGTTACACGGGATTTACATTTTCCATTACCCCTAGATATAAACAAACATTCAAAATCAACACAAACTCTGTGTGTTATTCAAAATATTGCAGCTGCAGGAAAGGCAACATTAAATTAATAGCTAGGGGAAAATCAAGTTTTGGTGGAGGTAAACAGAAGTGACAGTTTTTAATTTGCACTTTTGTAAAGCTCATTTATACCTGGCCAACCAGGAACCAAATGCAGGACAACGAAGTTCTCTGCTTCTTTTGGCTATAATGTGACAAGGAAAGGTCATCTTTTGAAGATGTTTAAAGAAATAAAGCAACTTTCTTTATAAACAGTCAAATAATCAATCAATGGAATAAATAAGTACTAACCCACATTTTTACCGCTCTGTAACCACTACACTTTACATATTTTTCATTTTGGCGGCAAATTCCCCAATTTTTAGGCAAAATCCACCAATCACTTTTAAGAGTAAAATGAATAGCCACCAAAATAAGAATATTCTTCTGTTTACTCTTTGGCTAAAAAAGAAAACAAACAAACAAAACAAAACAAAAAGAAACAGAAGACAACTCTAACACTGGTGATAAAAGAAACTGGTTTTTTACATGTAAAATAAAGTTATCAATTTAAATCTTGGTACATTTTATAAAAACAAGAGGTAATGTTGTAATAAAACAGTAGTAGCCTTGTCAGGCACCATACTGTTTGTTAACCCTGTGCAATAAAATACTTTGTTCATACTACACTTATTCAACATGACTAACAGTTACTACAGACATTTCAGGAATCTTCACGGGACTCCTATAGACTTACTGTTAAAACTGAGAGACATTTACAATCAAATGTGCCATGAAAACTTGAAAACGTTACTTCTAGTAGGAGATAATGTTCATATTATTTGAATTGGTTTTAGGTACTGAACAGCTGAGTTACAAGGACTGAAAGTGAAAAGCATTCTAAAAGCCCATGAACACTGTTGTTCACACCCTTCTTCAGAACACACTAAACTTTAAACTTGTCTGACACATTTCTCTTCATACATAGCAAGCAACAGCACCCAATAAAAGCCTGAGAAGAAATGCTGCTGTGTAAATACTGCAACTATTCCTGAAAAAAGAATTATGGGATATATACTCCAAAGCTGCCCATTCCCATAATTTGTATTGCATAGGTCACATAATCACACACATATATATACACACCTGTGTATATATATGCACATGCAAAGAATATATTAAGACGACAATGAAGTCTAGTCACAGAGCAATTTACAGGCTCAATATATTTTTTACACTTTGCTTGAAAGAAAATTTCAATATTTTACAGTCTTTTAGTAGGCATTATATACACTGCACTTTATGAAATCTGAAAGGTATTGAAATAAATTTTTTCCAACATTTTGGCAACAAAACAGACAACGTTTCTCCAAATACTTGTGCTATATCTATCTACATGATCTGTTTGATCTGATAACCACTAATCACAAAAACTGACTCAATGGAATAATTAGAAAAATTATCTAACACCATGCATGGATCTGAATCATTTTTAATATCCTATCCTAGAAACATTCTACAAATCTTAAGATTTAAAAAATTAAGTCTCTGTTCTGATTTTTAAAAGATATCTTTTTATGACAATATCCATAACATTGACAGGTACATGTTAAGGCTAGTATCATCTCCTTTTGTGAATTTTTTTTTTGATTTTTTTTTTTTTTTTAAGAAAGATAGTAAAAGCCAGACTCCTTTATCCTTTAGGGCTTTGAACTGTACCTACAGAAAATGAGAGTGCAGTGAACATAATGTTCAGTCCTACAGTCAGGATGCAGTTGCTCCTTCCCATTCCACAAGATACTGCACCTTTCCATCAAGTGTCACCCGACGAGCCAATACTCGGTATTTTTCACCACATGCTATTCTACCTGCAGCACCAAAATAACTGGTAATGGAGTTTTTTAGATGATTGAGTTGCAACTCCTGATCTGCTAAGTTATTCAAAATCTCTGTGTTGAGTTCATCAAATTGGTAATCTTCTTTGCCTTCATCATCTTTTACAATTTCTGAGTTCTGAGTCTGGAGTGCTCTTCTTGGAAGACGACCCCTTCTCCTCCGTAAATGTGGTATTGCAGCAGGCCAAGATCTTCCTGTACGAGTTCTTTTTCTGGAGTCAGATAATCTATGGAACAAGAAAGGTCATTAACTGTCTACTGAGTTTATAAAGCTTATCTTGCCCAAACAATATATTCTCAGATTTTTTTTCTATCACTCTACTGTAAGTATATACCCTTGCTGACATAAAAATCAGCCAAACCAAAACAATACATGCTATTTTTATAAATGGATTATCACTCGCCTTCGTTAGATTCCATCACCTTCTTGGGGCTGACCTTTGAAGAGCTTTTCTTCCTTAACAATGTACTATTAAGCTTAAAAGAATCAGAGGAAGTTTTTAATTACGAGGCCAATAAGACATATTCTTACCAAGAAGAGGCCTATTCATATTAGTCAGATATCGTCAACAGTCTTATCATTAAAAAGAAGACAGTTCATTCATTCATTCAATGCAGTAAATACTTAATAAGCACCTACTTTATATACAACATTGTTCCATGTGCTTAAAAAGATGGTAGAACTAGAATAAATGTTCTCTTATTACCAGTTCTAGGGCTAGTGAAGTAATGTAATGAACTGGAATAAACATAAACTAGAAATCAGGGTACCCTGAATCTAGCTCTATGATATTGGCCAAATTCAAATCTCATATCCTCTGTCTTCTCTTCTGTGAAGAGGTCAAGTGAAGGGGTAGAACTAGATCATCTCTGAGGTCCTTTTTGGCTCAGAAATTCAATGATTTTATAACCTTATAACAAGGGGAGAATATAGCCTAATAGCTAAATTCAAATTTACATTTAATTTGAATAGCTAAATTGAATAGCTAAATTCAAATTTTACAATCACACTGCTCAACTCAACGTCCCAGCTCTCTTATGCTTGTTAATAATCATGCTAATCTGGGCTTGTTTCTTAAAACTCTCTCAAGTTCTAGTTTCTTCATCTTTAAAATGGGAGTAACAGGACCTACAACCCAAAAGATTGTTTTAAGAATTAAATAAGACAATGTATAAAGGAAGATTAGCGAAATGCTTGGGTAAGAGGCCAAAACCGTTCACATTATTCTACACAATTCATTAAAAAATAAGTTACATTTTAAGCTCTTTAATACTCTGACTTTTGTACAATTTACATGAGCATTTTTTAAATTGTGGACAAAAATTAAACTAAGGGAAGTATAAAAACTTGCAAGCTGATAGTTCTGACCTCAAGTAAACTATCTTCTCATAACTGACATATCTTTAGTAGACGTATCCTTCTAAAAAATCAGGTTAACTAAAACATTTGAGAAGTCTGCTACTGATAGAAATCCTGAGTTTAAGATCTTTTTAGTAACAAAAAGATTTGCATGTCTGATTCAGATATTTAAAAAAAATAAAGTCTTCCTAAAGCAAGGCATACCTAAATATTATAAGTATAAAAAGGTCTCAGGGAAAAGAATATAACCTATAAACACCATTATACCTCTTTTCTGTATATACAGCAAAATGACCTGCTAAATATTAACAACCTAAGGAATCTACATATAGATTGCCTCTTAAACACTCAAAGGCATAATTGTATCACTTTCAAATGCTAAGAATGTATTTAATCATTACAAAGAAAAAATTATCTAGAAGAAAATTAGTAAGGAATAAGAATATAAAATATCTACCCATAATGCCTGGAAATGCTAGACGAGGTAGTTTCTTTTGCACTGGAAGCACCCGTGAAATCCACATCTGAGGTATTAGATGTATGTGCAGTTCCCTCAGTTCTCCTGAGACAAAAAAATTTAAATGGTATAACGACTATATTACATAACAATAGAAATACTCATTTTCCCCCAAAAGAAAATTCCTAGGATAGGAAAAAATAACTTTCTATTTACCCTATAGAAGAAGGTAAATCCAAGGTAGGATTCTCTGAAATTGATTCCTTATCCTGGAAAATAAAAAATAACATTTAAAGCATGATTCTGAAGAAATTGGAAAAGATACTCATTTTTCAGTTAATTTCACGCGTCTTTCCTCTCTGAGAACATATATTAACACATCCTCTTACCAAAGGTGGCTCAGCAGTTTTCTGAATCATTTTTCTTGTATATGGACCAGGTGGACGACCTACAGATTTTTTCTTTCCTTTTTTTTCTATGCCATTGCTTACTTCCCTGAAACATAAAACCATTATGTATTTAATCTCTGCATAAAGAAAATAAAAAGACAATGTATAATATACACCCTACTTACATAATAATTAGGTTATACTTATTTTTTTATATAAATGGTAATATAAAAAATTAAAGTTGAATCTACAAGTTTAGTCAAGTGCATAGATAATACATTTCAATTTAAATATACATTTCTTAAGAAATATTTACGTATGAGAGGTTTAAGAAAAAGTGTTCTCTTTACTACAATTCTGAAAAATATATAGCATCTTAAAGTTAAAAAGCAAAAACAAAAGCAGACTACTATACTGGATGGAAGATTTCTTAGTTTAGGTTGTTACTATGTGGGTATTTGGGAGATCTTTCAAGAATTTATTACTAAAAGTGATTACAAATTTAATAGTTACCCATGTGGAGCCAGGAAGTGTCTATATTAAAATATTTTAGTTAAAAACACAGGTTGCCTTTAGAAATGAGTATCTATCTATCTCCTTGAATGATGTTTATCAGAAAGAGAATGAAGCCCAGGGTGGCAGAGTATAGAGGAAGGAATTCATCATTATCAGGCAGGGAGTCATTCAAAAGACACAATCAAAAAGCTCTAGAAAACCATTTTTGAGACATGAAAGTAAATGTCGACCATTAGGAAGGGGGAAAAAGCAATAGCCAAGGACATCTCTAATTAACAGAAGGGAAAAAAAGAAAGGACAAATATCAACATACAGAACATCTACTTCATTTATTCAACAAACATTATCTACCATAGGAAAGGGGTATCAGATAATAGGAATACAAAGATCTTCCCCGTGCTAAGGGGTTCACAGTATAGTTAGAAGTGACAAAGGTGTATACAAGCAGGCTAATAATTCAGTGCTGTAAGAAAGTCACCCAGGAAAATTTAATTAAAAAACATGGAAAAGGAGGAATACTACTATATAATAGGGTAGAAAGAGGTAAATGGAGAATATTAGAAAACAACTACTCAGACACCAAACTAAAGTTGGGAAAGTACAAGGAAGGAGAAAGTTGCAGAACTAGAGGAAAAAAGCTTAACTAGAACTATAATCAAAACTCTCAAGGATAAGGTAGATGGGGTATACATTTTTTTTTTTGAAAGATAATCAACATTTATAGAGGACTCTTGGACTAAAGAAAGTACTCTCAGATTAAAAGTACCAATGCATATATAGGACCCAGAAGGAATAAACAATGCCTTTAACGAAAGCTGAACCATTTCCTGGTGGCATCAAATGAAAACCTGATAGCTAACATAGATGGAGTATCTTATTAATATGACAGGAATGAGAAAATTTGTGTAAACCTTTTTTCTAATTCATAAAATGGGCAAGTGATAGCAAAGGGTTAATGATAAAATCTGAAAGTGCCAAGAAGAAGTATGCTTTCCTTTAGGGAAAAAAAACTTGAAAGCAGTATCTACTTTATTACAAACTCAAATGGATATGAAACACTGTAATTTACCTTTTCTTACTCTCCAAGATGACTATCTCATACCTTTTATTTGCTCCTTAAATTTCCCTCTCTGCACAATCCTCTCAACCATTCTTTACACCTCAGTATTTCTTTGAGAAAATAGAAGCTACTAAGCAATAACTTCAGTCATCTTCTAAATCTCTAACAGAACTAGCATCTGTAGCCATTTTCACCCAATTTCAACAAAAGGGTCTAAGTCCTATCAAAAAGTCCTATCAAAAACACATTTATGTTCTAAATCCCTTCCCTTTTAGTTTCTCAAGGACTTTATGATATCTTCAATTACCTTCCCTCTCTCTTCTCCACTGGATCATTCCTACCAGTATATAAAGATAGCTTCCAATTAATTTTCCATCTATTAAAAAGCCATCACTTGAGTACTTCCTTCCCCTCTTCAGCTTCCATTTGTCTACCTCTCTTCACAATAAAACTACTTTGGAGTGCTGCTGACACATGCCCTCCCTTTCTACTTTCTCCCTTCTCATTCAGATTTCTTAAAGGTTATTTTCTATTTTCCACTTTTCCTTTAGTATCATCATTATTTTGAATCTGCCTATGCCCCTTATTAGTAGAAAAAGCCCAGTTTTGACATGTTAATTGAGTAGTGCTGGATTCAATCATACCTTAACCCACTTCAATCTGACTTCTATTCTTTCCTCTCCAAAACAAAACAAAAACCCGTTTTTGTTAAGGTCACTAATAACAGGATACTATCTTTGGCAATAAACATTTTCCTCTCATCTTAAATCCACTTCTCAGCAGCATTCAATACTGTTTAATACATTCATCTTTCTTGAAACACTTCCCTTTCTCTTGGTTTTCAAGAACACCAAACTTTCTCGGCTTCCTCCTATCTCACTGATCATTCTTTTTAGTCTCTCTTGTTTATTTCACCTCTTCCAAATCTCCAAATGATAACAGGGCATTATTCGGGGCCACAATAACTCCCTCCCCATCCCAGCTATTGCTTCCTAGGTAATTTCATTCATTTTCATGGCCTTATAAATCAGCTTCCAAATTTGTTATCATGTGCCCTGACCTCTCCTGAACTCCTGACTTACAGACCCAGAAGTCTATATCTAACATCATCATCACTTAGATATCCCTTGTAAAAATCTCAAATTCAATTAGTATGAGACAGAAGAATGCTTCACTCACCTTGCCAAATCTGCTCTTGCAGGGCTTGATAACAGACATCACCACCCAACAGTTACTCAAGCCAGAAATCGGAGCATTATATAACTTCTTCACTCCTCCGTTTTTTTCATAAATTTAATTCATTAGTAAAGTCAACAAATTCTGCCTCCAACAGAGATCTTGAATCTATTTTCTCTCCATTTGACTGATAGCACTACTCAGACAATCTCTCACCTAGACAGCTGCAGCAGTCTTCGTTTCCTTTGCTTCTACTCTTACCTCTATACCTATCCATTCTCCAAAGAGCATATAAAGATGTCTTTTTAAAGGATAATTCAGTCTGCTTACATCTTTAAATAGCTCCTCATCATTAAAAACAATCCGAACTCCTTAGGAGACCTACAAGACTCTACAAGATCAAGCCCCACCCAAACTTTCCAACACCTGATGCTGCTCTCTAGCCCTCATTCATCCCCTACTAGTCTGTGAGTTCCTAAAACATGCCTCACAGCCTTCATACTTATTATTTCCACCACCTGCAGTACTCGTCCCTTTGTTCTGCACATTGTTTGTCTCATTCTTTGAATTTCAGCTTAAGTATCATCTTAAATAGGCCCTCCTTAAGCTTCCTTCTTTAAAAGTAGACTACTTTACCTATATCCATCCCAGAACAATCTAAACCCATATGCTATGTCCAAGATGGCCTAACATGACCTGTAATTGTTTTATTTGTTTATCACCTTTCCTTCCCACTATACTATTAATACCATCAGGGCAAAAAGAAAGTCTGTCTTGTTATTATATCCCCAGCACTTACATAATAAGATGCTTGATAAATGGAATGAATGGATGGGTGGATGGATGGATGGATGAATGAGAAATGAACAAACAAATAAATAGGCCAGTACTTAAACTGTCTGCTAACAAAATCAACAGGACTTATTCCTGGAAAGCCTAAGATCTAAAATAGATAAATAAACATCTAAATTAAATTAACTCTTTGTACCTTGTCTAAGCAAGAAATTATAAACAGGAAAACAAATCAAGGTAACTACCACTTGTACTTTCAAATATACTAATGAGACTAAATAACACATTTTTAGTTACAAATAAGCTAAAGAGAAAAACTAAGCCACAGATCACTTTTACCTTGAATCAGATATAGGTTTGGATGCCTTTCTGCCTTTAATTTTAAATTCATGGGATGTTCCTTCAGGTTCTTTCTCTGCTTTGAAAGCCACATTTGGTGGCACAGGAGGAACACGAATTCGCAACCCAAACAAATGCTTCTTCTTCTTTATTTCTTTCCCAGACATAAACCTAAATTTTTAAAAAAATTAACTAAAAATTTAAAAACTGAACACATATACATGGCAGACCCTAACTCATAACTTTCAGATGTAAAGCCTTTATACATGAAAGTCCACCCAATACTACAAAAACTCATTCTTTCTCTTTGCTTTCCTTTCCTTGATTCTTATCTGCTCCAGAGCCACTCCACAGTAGGATATAATGGAGGAGTAAGGAGGGAGGGAAAGAACCAGAAGAGAAGAGCACATGTCCACTTCTAACTTTTTAAAGGAAGAAGAGTAAAGCATGGTCTTTTTTAGTCCTAAAATGTGCTTTTCTGTATTTCAGTGTCATCTGTTTAAAAGATTTCAAGAAAGGTTTAGGAAAAGAAGAATTCTATTTCAGAGTGGATCTGTGAGGGGAGAAACCTGGTCAGAAAGTAACAGCTGTTAGCAGTGGAAAAGGGGACCCAGTATGAGAGGTCCAAAAAATAAAAGGAGTCTCCAGTATGTCAGTTCCAGAATGGGAAATAACATGGAGCAGAGAAAAGTTATTTCCGTCTGGGTTTAGGTCTCTGAAAAATGTGTTTCATAACTGTTTCCCAAAGACCTCAGGCTCCTTACTCCAAAACACCTCACCTACCTTAGTTCTACCAGGCCCTGCCTAACCTGAGGAACCACACACCAAATTGCTTGGAATATTCTTCCACTGTTATGCAGATTTGAGAAATGGGAGCTAATATTCCTATCATAATAGGAATAGATGTATTTCTGGTACCCTAAACTGGATTATAGAATTCACATCCCATAAAGTACTTTTTACCAGTACAGTAACTGCTCAGGCACTTTATGGCTTTTTTAACTGGCCTAAGTATCTAGCTAGGCACTAGTATTATAACATTTTTAAGGAGGGAATGCTGTCCAGTTCAAAAGAAGCAACTTGTTAGAAACAAAAATTTTATAAAATAACTCAATGGTTGGTTACAGCCAGCATGAACACTTAAAAAATTTTTTTCTATTGCAATTTTTAAGTGTTTTTTTAAAATGTAGACTTTTTTTAAAAAAGGAAAGCCCATACAAGAATATATCAAACAATAACCAATTATCAAAAATTTAGTACTAATACTACTTTTCTGTAACTGTTGACAATAACTAATCTTAAAATCTTAGAAGATCTCATAATCATTTTAAAACCAATATGCTCTACAGTATTTTCCACTATCGTTTAACATTTTCCCACCAGCTAAGATTTTATTTTCAGGAGACTGCATTATAAAAACAAGTCATTACTGAATATGTTTTTCAACTGAATAGGGCAAATTCCTAAGATATTGGTATGTCTGCCTCTCAATAACCATTCCCAGAGGATTGCTTTTCCCTTCTCCAACCCTTGAGAATCAATGTTTACTCGGACTAAAAAACAGGACATTAAAAAGTTTAAAATGGTTTGTACTAGTTCTAAATACCAATCCCACAAACCTTAAACAATGCCATTATTCCTTATACTTACTAAATGTCTCCCTCATAGGGATACACAAAATAAATCAACTTACATGGTCTTGTAATCATTTAATGCCTCCAGAACATGCTCATATCTTTCAGATTTTGGTGTGTCTGCCAGCTGTGAAGTATCAAGAAACAATTTAACGCACTAGAATTTCATCAATTAGTAATATACAGGTGCTAGACAGAGGCAATGTGATGCAGAAGAGAAGTGTACTGACTAGTATACTGTCAGAAGATCTAAATTCTAATTCCAGGTTCTCACTGACTAGCTGCATGATCTAAGGCCATTTAACCTCTTAAGATTTGTTTCTTATCTATAAAAAGGGGAGTAAAAATCCTCCCCTAATTACTTCACTAGTAATTATGTGAATCAAATGATATGGCTGAAAGAACTGTAAACCGGAAGATGTTACAAGAATGGAATTTTCTTAGTTATTAAATTTAATTCTATAATCTGAGAAAATAATATATTAGAATGACTTTAATATTAACCATATATTGGATCTAATAGATATTATTAGGGAGGAATATAAAAAGTAATGAAAACATAAAATTTTATTTACCAATAATCTCCATAACTTTGAAAAATTCTGTGAAACTGGCGGGGAGGGGCTGTTTTCAGGAAAGTTACAGATATTAGCCAGCCCTAAAACTCAAAGTGTTTCAGTAATTTTTTATCATCAAAAATCATTTTAAAATCTATTCAATTCTAGAAAGTGTTTTTTGATTTCAAAAGGGCTTCTTCAAGAGTCATTTCTGCCTCTTCTTCTAAGTTTAAAGACTAGGGCCCAATAGCAAAAAAAATTCTAAATTCTTATAAAAGGACCATTCTCAGTTAAAATCACAAAAACTTAAAAAAATAAATAAATCCGGAATATCATAGCTGACTTCCAAGAGTACCACCAGTATGTTTTTTATCAATTTATCAAAACTCAGAATTGCTTCAAGAAGAGTAAACAAATCTGTCAGATAGAATGTTAAAGGTAGAAGAGATTTACAGAGTCATCTACTCCAACTCTCTTTATTTTATAGATTAGTTAACAGATATAAAGGTTAAATAAAATGCTCAAATTCAATGGCTGGTTAGTGAAAGAGCTAAAATTCTGAACCCAAGTGACAATAAGTCCATTCATTCAACATTCACTAATAGCCCATACTGTGCTAATGCACTGGGTGCTTTTAGAAAATAAGAAAAGAAATAGGACAGTCTGGTGCTCATGCCTCTATACCCTATTACTTCCTCCTACTGTAATTTCTGAAGTGTTCAATGAAAGAGAATTTCTATTAAAAAAGAAAATAACACAACAGACATTAAAGCCTGAAGGACACTTGCAGTGTCCATGTAATTCAAGGTTCCATCAACACTGCAGTCCCTTTTATAGTACTGATAGGTATTCAACCTTGGTTTAAATACTAGCAATGATGAAAGCTGATGAGGCACCCACTGAGGAAGCCCATTTCACAGGTGGACAAATTTTCCCTCCTGGAACTCTTCCAGTCCTCTCTTACAAGACAGATCTTCAAATATTTGATAGGAGCTATCATGTCTATGTATAAGATGCCTAAGTTTAAGAGTGGATTGAAAGTTTTTAGCAAACACATTGGCTAATTTCATCTATTCCTCATCCCCACCTCCTCACCTGAACTCTAAAATCTTATCAGATAAACTGATGAAATCAAGTATTCGCTATCATACACTGCTTCTTCTGAACTGGCTGGATGTGTATTTAAGCCTAAGAGCAGAACTTATTTGTAACTATTGTTAATTTGTTTTGTTTACAGGTCAGTGTTTGAGATAATCTTTTCTCTTGATTCTGTCATCCTTCTTAAAATTAGAGGTAGACACAAAGACAGAATCCTGTGGCTCTCCATTAGAATCTCCCTCAAGAGTATTTCCAAGCCATTGAATGCTTCTGTTTCTATTAGTCAACTGGTTACATGTCCATTTTTTACTTTTAATTTTAACCAGTTCAAATTTTAGTATTTAATATGGAATTCAGTTACACTATGTTTATACTATACCTATAGTATTTGACTTACCAGTGTGGCTAACCATATAAGGGGGGGGGATTTAATATGATTTATTCTAATAAAAGTGTTTTTCCTTATAGCTTTTTAAATCTTCACAAACCACACATCTGAAAAATGTACTCTACAATCTTGCTGAAAATCAACAAAACTATTTCTCAAATCTATTCCTCTTTTACTTTTTGAAAAGCACAATGAACTCTCTATTTCTTTGGCTACTTGCTCTCTATGGTTTCTCAGATATTTTATCTGTAAGTTCCTTCAGCACTCCAAAACTACTTTTCATAGAACTATATATATTTCAGCTTGCATTATGGGGCCAAGGGATCCCTTTCTGCATTTTGAAGACCCAAAGTACAGACATTATAGTTTAAGTCAAATAATCTGTATTAAAACAGCACCATATTCTAAGTCTACCATCTGATCATGAGGTTTATAATACTGCTAACATAATATCCATTTTCGTTTCTCCCACCACAGACACTAATCTCACATTATGCTTTGACTCTCAGGGTTGTAAATTTCTGTATAGATATAAATGCTATTAGGTATAGTTATAGCTCTTCCTTTCAATAAAATATACCTTTGAATTACCAATATTGAATTCCATGCTGCCTAGGCTTAAGTATGCAAAACAGGGTTAAGTAATTTGTTTGCCAACCTATACAGCTGTATAATAATACAAAACACTCAAAGCCTCAAGTATTGTTGTTAATCATATTTCTTATAATTTTCATTTTAAAATATTATACCACCTCTATTATACATTTTTTTTTCTCTAGCCAAAACATCGTACCTGCTATAGTATTTCATTTATGAAATAAATAAAAAAGTTTATGACTTTCTCCCTACATCCTTCAAAAGGTAGCACTCAATATACTACTCTGCTATGAATCTTTGGGGGCTGAAATTTAAGATTACCATTAACAGAAAAGTAGGCTGCCCTTATAAAACTAGGATTTCAGATCACATTAGAAATTAAGGACAAATAATAATAATTATATTCTGAAATATGAATATTTCTTTTTAACTCTCAAAACTAACCTGGTACAACAGTTATTTCCTCATTCTAAATAAAAACCCTTAAGCAACCTTTATTTGGATCTCAAATATTGCATTATATATTTTTACAATCTCAAAAAAAAAATTACAAAACAACAGTTTCTCAAATTGCTCATTCAGTCTATATAAGGCACAAAGTCTCAAAGATGTAAAAGAAAGAAAACAAAAATCACATAAGAAAACAGGATATAGAACTATCATTATGTTCCAGTATGTTCTAAAAGTTTCAACTGCTCTTCACAATCCTGAAATAACCAACTAAGAAAAGAAATACACATAAATGGTAAATTTGCCTTCAAATATTTTTGAAACTTCTTGTTATAAAAGAAGTCATAGCATTTCCTTTATATTAAAAAAAAAAAAGCATAAAACACTAAAAGGATACCACTGGTTCAATTAAGATTGCTCTAAGTAATTAGAAATTGAAGTAAGTATTTACAGGACTTCCAAAATAATATAGAAATACTATTAAATTTTGGCCAGTGTTATCACATATTAAGTCCTAATTCAGCTCAGAAAATAAATGTAAGTACCTCCCTGTGACTAATGTGTCCATATATATTCCTAAACAAAAAGCCATAAAACTCTCAATCAACTTCTCAAGTCATCACAAGATTTTTTTTTCCTTTACCCACATGGAGGAAAAAAACTCCACATTTAAGAGAGAGTTAAATCACAACCATTTTTTGTTTGTTTCATTCTGAGAAGAACCTTCTAGACCAAGTGCCTATGTCATATAATCGTTTGTATTTATAGTAAGAACCAGTGTTCAAATGACAATACACTTAACATGCAGTATTTCCCATATTTTTTAAGTAATTCAACCTATCTTATAAAAAGATTTTTTAACACAAAAATATTTATAAACAAAAAGAAAGTTTCATAAAACTAAATCTGGATTAGTGACAAAACTCAATTTGCAATTCAATTTCAGTTAACCAAAGATACACTACTTTAATGATCTGGAATAATCCATTATTTGTATTATTTTTGTTTCTATTATCACAAACATTTAAAACTAAACTAAGTTACATTAGTTAATTAGTTACATATAAATGTTGAGGCAGGCATAAATTTTATGGTCTCTATTATTAAAATCGTACTCTCAAAATCAATCATGACATTATAAAGATTTAAAAGATTAATACAGAGAGTTAAAAGCTGAACTTCCATCTCTAAATATTTGAGGATGGAACGACGAATCTAAGTCTGAATATTTTGGTTTGTTTTTTTTTAATGCAGGGAAAAAGCAATGGGAAATGATTAGAAAGTCACTTGTTCTGAAAATGGCTCCAAAAAATGGAAACACTCCCCAGAAAAGTAAACTTTTCCACTGTAAAGTTTTATTAGAGTATAATGTTCTTAATTTTTAAATTTAAAAAATTTCCTTATTGGCAAAGAATAAGAAATTGAATTGAATGAATGTCTTATTTCTAAGACATCATCACATAAGCTTCAGAAAATGAAAACATGTATCTACTAATACTACTTATATGTATCAGAAGTACAGCTAGAACTAAAATACCTGAGATCCATAAACTGAATTAATTTCTTAGACTGTCTAGACTAATAGTCTAATTGTGATTTTTGTTTTCTATTTTCAGCATCTTAAATAAAACCTAAGTATCATTTTCCATTTTAATAAAAGAAAGCATTTGAAATAAAGTAAGAGTTTTTATATGTGTGCCCACTGTCTACACGAAGTAATTACTACAGAATTTAATCATGTGAAACATAAAATGTACTAAGAATAGAGATGTATCTGCATATGAAGTGCTGAAGGAACCATGGTTAGAAACAAAGCATTTTAAAAGAATTTATTAATGTATTAAATATTAAAGATGACTATAATGAACCTTATAGCCACTAGTGCCTTATACTTACTTTTTTCTTTTATTACTAATCATTATTATTACTATTACTATTATTACTAATCATTACTATTAAAATTTATCAACTCTGCAAGACACTGGTTTTCTCTCAAATTTCATCTGGAAAAAACATGTAACAGAAAAGAATGAAGAATGTTGTGTTCCAACTTCTAACACTCAAAACATCTTAGCTCAATTAATTTTAATAATATCTTTTACTTAAAAAAATCAAAGTATCCTGCAAGTGTTTATTTTATAATTTGCACAACTGACCTACCACAAACTAGCTTTTAAATGTGCATTATGTTCTCCCCGATGCCCCATAAAACCCCCAAAACAACTCAAAACACCCTGATATCCTATTTGACATGAGCCATTTATAAACTGCCCCATGTCTAAAAGCTACAAAAGTAAAAATTCTTCCTAAACTTCTTTAGTTTACACAACTTTTACCTCTTCCAAAAGTAATGTGACTAAAATTCACACATCTGATTCCACATATTATAAAACAAAATTTTTATTTAAGCTAAGAGTAGTTAGGGGTGCCAGGGTGGCTCAGCCCCTTAAGCATCTGACTCTTCAGGTTATGATCTCAGGTTTGTGAGACAGAGCCCCAGGGTCAGACTCCATGCTGGGTGTGGAGCATGCTTAAGATTCTCCCTCTCCCTTTGCCCCACCCCAGCACTCCCACCTTCTCTAAATGAAAAATAAAACATTAAGCTAAGAGTAGTTAATATCTAGATTTTAATAATTCAAAATAAATCCTTAAAATAGGTTAACCACTAAAGTTTCTTCTTTGTATCTTCTTTGTGCTTGTCCACTGTTTCAAAATCTTCTTCAAAGAACATGCATTAACTTTTACATTGCTTTTTTTTCTTAAAGACTCTGTAAACCAGCATGAGTGGTTAGACTTCCCAAATGAAAAGCAAAATGAGATGTCAGAATGAGGGGGATAATCTCCAGTTAGAATAGTTTTACTCCCTAACACATTACTCTAACACTATTACTGGGTGCCCCCCATTCCTGGAAGTCAAAGATTATATACAAGGGAGTACCAACAAGAGAGGAAGGAAGAGTGTTGGTTATATCTCCTAAATCTATAGAAACTTAGAAAAACAGGAGGAGGAAACATAAGTAAGATACACAATAATAAGAATTTCACTAAGGACCCTCCTATCTTTAACTACAATGATTCTCACTTCAGAAAATCAAATAATTTACTTCCTCCTACATTTTTCCGAGTCAATAGGCAATAAACAGGAGGAGAGGGCTGGCCCTGATAGATGTTTAACTTATACATTTATCTTAGTTGTTTTTAACAGAAACAAAACAAAAATTGACATCAAGTAGCTAATAAAGTTAGCTCTAAGACCACTTACCTCTCCAGGATGCAATCTATCCCAGTTTTCATTAATGTATGTCATAAGCTCAAGTTCAGAATCAAAGTATTTCTTCTTGTGAATAACACTTAGGTTGTAAAGGCATAGGTGTGCTATATCTACCCTGGAATCCAAAAATAATCACAATATACAAAAGCAATGTTTTTGGTTATTACGAAATCACATTTTAAAAAATAAAAACAGCAATTAAAAAATCCAAACTGAAGTATATAGGTAAGCAGAGGGTCAACAGCATAAGTTATAATCACAATGTAATAAATTACATATGAAAATAATTGGAAAACATTAACTAAATACTTGCTTATACTGAGTAGTAAACATAAAGGAATTTGAGTAATTTCTTAAGATGCATTCAAAGAGGAAGTAACTATATTAGAAAAAATAACTCATAATAAAAATATCTATATTTCACTTATATATATGCCATAGAACAGCTCATATCTTAACAGACTTAGTGAGTCATGAGTTAAATCTTATCTTTTCCTAAAATACATAAAACATTTAATAAAAATTTCTAAGTACTGGGGCACCTGGGTGGCTCAGTAGTTAAACATCTGCTTTCAGCTCAGGTCATGATCCCAGGGTCTTGGGAAGGAGCCTCATATCAGGCTCCCTGCTCAGCAGGGAGTCTGCTTCTTCCTCTCCCACTCCCCTTACTTATATTCCTTCTCTCGCTGTCTCTCTCCCTCTCTATCAAATAAATAAATAAAATTTAAAAAAAAAAACAAAATTAAAAAAAATTTCTAAGTACTTACTATAAGCATTTTATCAGAAATCTCCCAAAATTCATCACACTTCCCATACCCAAGAATTACACTAAAGCAGAAACCAGCATATTTCGTATAAGACCTCTCTCTTCTGCCGTATGCTATTCTGAAGGCCAAAAGAATTAAAAACATGAATAAGAATTTTGAAAATCTAAAAGGTATGTGAAACTACGTTCTATGCATTAGAAAATAAATGGCCTTATTATTTCAGCAATTAAACTAGATAATCTTTACTGAAATGACATCAGGTTTAAGGATAAGTAAAAGAAAGCCAAGCATAAAGAAAAGCAAATTTTTATTTAAACCAAATTAATGTATTCAGAAACATTTCATCCTGTAGGTTTAAGAATATGGCCCTTTATTGTTCCTTAACAGAAATGTCCATACTTACCACTGTAATGGTAGACGTTTGAGGTATTCTGGTCCAGAACTGCAGACAGAGCAAATAAATGTATAAAACCTAAGGAAAAAAGAAAAGTTGCACACTGAGTAATCAAAGCTATACATAAATTATTCAACAATTAAAGCTAATATTCAGCAAGTACATATCCTACAAAAGATAAGCGATACACAAAGCAAAATATAATCTGAATTATGACACTGTGATTTAAAGTTTTTCAGTTAACGACAAATAATGAAATAGTTCATATATGGGGGGGGGGCAAAAGCACTTTTTTTTTTTTTTTTACCCATTAGACATTCAGAGCTCACACACAGGTTCATACACAGGTATAGTTTACTAATGTCTCGTGTATACCATGAACTGTGATGGCAGCCCCCATATACAGTATTATACTCAATGCTTTAAACAATCTGGTAACATGAAAGAAAATAAGCTTCTCTTCCTAAATTCTGAAAGACAGTAAGCAGCATAAGCCAACATTTAAACCCAGGTTTTTTATGACAAGTTCAGTGCTATTTTATTTTTCTTCCTAGAGCTCTCTGCTATTCCAAATTCTCCCAATCCAGAAAGCAGATTAGGGTCTGCTTTTGTTAATTCTTTAGATTGAGGAGGGTGTACACTTTGTATCAAGGTTCTGTAGCCTTTTCCAATTTTCTGTCACAGGATCCCTTTGAGGTTTTTAAAAGGAAGGTACCAATGGGAATAGTTTAGAGTATTGTGGGGCAATAGGGGCAAAAACAATCACTGATCAAATACTTAAAACTGTTCTGGAATAACACCTAAAACCACAAAAATTATGTGTATTTTAAAACTATGCATAATTTAAGTCTATCATTTCAGTATTTTCCCTCTAAAGTGACTCCTTCACAAATTATTTGTAATTACATTTAGAAATCTGAAACTGTAAACATAACTACAGTATAAAAGCCAAAAAAAAAAAAAGTATCAATTGGTAAAGTTCAAGTGGCCTTCTTACCTATCTCCAAATAGCATTGGCTTTTGCAGGCATTGCACACAAGCCTCATGAAACCACTGCTTACATTTGCAGCATTGTAACATCTTTAAATACCAGCTATAAGAAAAAAAGTTAAGATTAAAATTACTACTTTTCCAGGTAAAGTTTTAAAAACAAAGCAAAACAAAATCTAGTGGCATTATACAAAATATAGTCATGATTAACCAGAACATTTCTGCTATATTTAACACAAAAATTTTTCTTTCCCAAAAGGCTACTGGTGATTCCACTCCTCCTTTCTAATCCACAAGAATTTATAAAGCCTGGTTCCTAGACTAGTGAAGAATCTGTGCCAAAGAACAAACCCAGGATATTTTTTTTCACACTGACTCTCCACATCTCCTAAGGGAGATTAGTTCAGAGGTTAATGACATGCACAGCTGTTTGCCCAATATACCCAATAGTCACAGGCAGCTCTGCATCGTCACAGTTTCCATTATTCCTTTCCAGTATAATGAAAAGCAATGTAAAATAACACCTTTATATATAAATTTGGTTAACATAATTATAAATCTAATCAAAGACTTTACCAGATATAAAGGCTTTGTGACAGGTTTCGTTATTTTTCAGATAGCTGAAGAAGCTAAAACTGAATCTCTATCTAGGGATATCCTCTCTTTCCAGCTGGACATGGTTTTGATGTAATGTCCTTACTGGCCACCCAAATAATGCCTTTTCTTCCAATAATTATTTTGCTCAAAAAGTCAGTCCCCATTTAACTATAAGCCACATACAGTCAAAGGAATGAAGACTGATATTAAGTAAGGTTATTATTCATTCATCAAAAGACTAAAAAAGCTAATTATGTTCCAGATAGGTAGCTAGGTCCTCTACTGAAGTCAGAGTGGCTAACAATATCAAACACAGTTCACATGGTCATGGGACTTCAAGAACAATGAATGATCCACTTCATAAGATGTCTATGATGGCTTCCACCTATATTGAATAATACTTTAAACCAAATGCTAGGTATAAATGAATAAAGGGAAAGATCGTTCTCTATGTTTATTCACTGTATCTCTATTTTATAAGTGATTAAAGAAACTAGGCAAATGTTTCTTAAATCTGCAGGTGACCAAAAACTAAGAATTGTTATAAAAAGGTTAAATCACAAATTAAAAATTCCATTAAGAATTAGAGATTAGGAAGAATGAAGAGCTAAAAACTCATTCATCTATACATTCATTTATTTATGTTTCATCAAGAACTTATGTCCCAGTCATGGTAAACTTTTACAGACATTTCCTGTAATGCATTTGAACAGATAATATGTTAATGATAATGACTGTCCCTTAATGACTTTTAATGACAATGACTAACCCAGGATTCTCCTCAACAGTACACTTGCTGGGGTGCCTGAGTAGCTCAGTTGGTTAAGCGTCTGATTTTGGCTCAGGTCATGATCTTGGGGTCCTTGGATTGAGCCTGGAGTCTGGCTCCCCAATCATTTGTCCCTCTCCTTTTGCCCCTCCCCCAGTTCATGCTCTCACTTTCTCTCTTTCAAATAAATAAAATCTTTAAAAAATAAATAAATAGCACTTGTCTTAAGAGAAGCAGAGTCTGAGAGGAAGGACACAAGAAACCAATAATTACAATTAAAGAGTGAAATATGATTCACTACCATTTTTTTAAATGTAGTACAAATACATGATGCACAACTTGGCTTAATATGAGCTTATACAAAAAAAAAAAAGAGAGAGAGGAATTAGAGGTATTAGTTGACCACCACAAACCTAAACTGAACAACAAAAAAAGTAAGAAGACAACCCAAAAGAAGTAGTAAACGGAATCTTCCCTTGTAATAACAGAAGCATAACGTTCTGAACTCTAATAGCTCAATTATATTCTGTGAGATTATTCTTGGAATTTTCTAACTTTCTAATAAGCATTTTCTAATTATAACAACGTATTTCAAGAGTAACTTTCAAAACCTGGAGAGCAACAAAGACAGAGGTGAGAAGTCATGTCACAAAGAATGTTTGATGATAATGGAGATTTTAACCTGGAAAAAAGACAGGGTTAGTATGAGCCATGGGAGGGAGAAATATGATTGCTGGATTCAAATACTGTTAAGAGTTACCTTATAAGAGAGCTAAGATATATCTGTTTAGTTCCAAAGAGCAGAACAAAGACCAGTGATCAGAAGTTAAAGGTAAATTTCTAAACATTCTTAGTTAGAACTCTTAATTCATTTATTTAGCTAACATCTAATAATACAGATGCTATGACCTCTAATTTTCTCCTTATTTTCTTTATTGACACTTTCATGCATTTACAATTCATTATCATTTCCACATCACAATCAATAACAAAAATAAAAAAGATAATATAAATAAAAATCACTTAAAGGGCATGAAATAACTATTTACTTACTCTCCAGGGCCTCCACAATAGCAATAACATTGCTGGACATTGGTTTTATGACCTGCATCCCATTCAAGGTCTGCCACACTATAGGGTAATGTCTGCTTCATGACTTGCAATGCTTTGGCATTTGGTCCTTTCTTAAGCGCACCACCCCTCTATATTAGAGGGAAAAAGTTATTTGAACGAATGAAGAATAAAATCTTAAATACAGTTCCTTAACATAAAATGCTTCTGAAACTTCTGAAGAAACTTCCATTCTAAATTTCTTACCATATCACAAACTGTTTGACTAATAATAATCTTTATTTATTTTGTTGTCTTTCAAATTATTGCCCCAATTCCAAGACCACTCACTATCAGAAAATAAGTGCAAGGATAGCTGCAAGTCACTTAAGCACCATTAGTCAAACAATAAGCCTCACCTCTTTCTACCCAGCATTGATTGCTCATTTCAGTCACATAAACTTTCAACGTACACAATCATTACGTTGAGAGTGCCTTACAAATTCCATTTAGGGCTTTAGCCCAAAACACTTAAAAGATACCTTTGTTGTTGTTGCAAAAACACACTGTCGACAGAGCCATTTTTCATCTGAATCAATCACACTGGAATCAATATGAGGTGTGTGACACAACTGATGATACCCTTAATATCAAAAAAAGCATAAAGCAAATTCTATTTTATTAATAAATACTGCAACACAATTTCAAGAAGGCATTTTTAGTACTCTTCTCCTACATTAATATATTTACAACTGATGAATAAATTTATGATAACAGCTTCAAGTTATTGATGTAAAATACTTTTAATCATTAATCTTCAACAGGAGCATTAAGTATGTAATAAAACTTTTCCACAAGATTAAAAGAAATCAATGTTTACCTTGGCCACACTTATCACATATAACCATTTCATTGGGAGCTTCTGAATACTCTTCTTGACATATTGTACAGACCATTTCCCCACTTCCAGTGGCTCCTAAAATATTTAAAATATACATTAAAAGACAGTCATAATAAAGAAGTATTTCATATAACAAAACTACTTTTTGACTCTGCGGGTAGCCTGTATTGGCAATGTTTATTCACTGTATCATAATGATTCCTTCTCAAGGCAAAGTACTATCCACAAAATGCTATCTCTATGCAACCTGTGTCCCTCCCACCTTTAACTTAACAAACCTAACTACCTACATTGATAATTTAACCTGCTTTTACAGCAGATGGCATAATTTAACCTGTTCTCAGGCAAGATCCTTTATTCACTTCTAACACTCATACTCCTCTGGGGGACAAGGAAATGTGATGTTTTGTAAACACTAGAATTACTCTCCAGAATATACATCTATCTACCTATATACATGTGTTCACTCACCCTACACTATCTACCATCATGAGACTAAAGAAAAAGGGCCAAGAACATATGTCAATGACTTCTTTCTTTCTGGATTCAGCACACTTCTCTATTTACTGACATGAAAGAAGCTGAACTCCAATTATTTAATCTCAAGCTTCAGAAATCTGGAAATATGGTGTCCAATAAAGTATCCTAACAAAATCTCAGGCAACAAAAGTGTTTTTTTTACCTTAATAGGTAAATCAATACTTAGTAATTAATAATAATACTTATTAATTTTAATAGGTAAAATAATTTTCTTAATAGGTAAATTAAAATTATATTTTTACCTTAATAGGTAAATTGTTTCTTCTTTAGGCATTTTTATTCTAGTAACAATTGTATTCCACAAAATTTAGAATATGATTTTAATACTCTAACATCATTATTTCCAATATTCTCTTCTCCTCAATTTCACAGCTAAACTACATGGTATATTCATATGACAATAATAATTAAAATGTACCATTCTGTGCTATTAGCCAAGTATCATTAAGCTCTTGACATATATTATTTTGTTTAGTTCTACAGGCATCTTATTATTAGACAGAGGAACTGTGGCTCAGAAATATAAAGTAATTAACCCAAGGATCCTCAGAAAGTATCAAGGCTAAGATCCAAATTCAGACATACCAGAGTCCATATTCTCTCCAATTTGAGATCCTTCCTTTCATCAATATTTTAGAAAATTTTTTTCTACCAAAAGTACTGCTCACACTGTATTTTCAAAATTATAATTTCCTTTTTTTAGTTTTATTTATTTATTTATTTGACAGAATATCACAAGTAGATAGAGCAGCAGGCAGAGAGAGGAGGAAGCAGGTTCCCCGCTGAGCAGAGAGCCTCATGTGAGGCTCACTCCCAGGACCCCGAGATCATGACCTGAGCTGAAGGCAGAGGCTTAACCCACTGAGCCACCCAGGCGCCCCCAAAATTATAATTTCTAACAGCTGTATAATATTCTATCCAGTAGAAATAACCAAATTTACTTTATTACACCTCTACTCTTATGTAAGTTACGAAATTTTTGGTTTGTTCACTTTTTTAAAAAATATTTATATATTTGTCAGAGAGAGAGAGAACACAAGCAGGCAGAGTGGCAGGCAGAGGAGGAGAGAGAAGCAGGCTCCCTGCCCAGTAAGGAGCCCAACGTGGGCAGGACTCAATCCCAGAACCCTGGGATCATGACCTGAGTCAAAAGCAGCAGCTTAACCAACTGAGCCACCCAGGCATCCCTGTTTGTTCACTTTTTGCATCCTTCCTTGTTTATTGTGATCTCTTGTCCTCTCTCCCTACCTCACCCAGTTTGTTTACTTCCTTGTACACTTGAAAGGAAACAGCCTCCATAGGTTCTGAGTTTATGGTTCTGGTCAGGAGAGCAACCTGACTGAGCCTGACACCTCTCACTTCAAAAAAGGACCAATGGCCCCAGGTTTTATCTTAATACACATCAAGTTTTTTGTTGTTGTTAAAATAAAACTACAGTAAATGTTTTCCACTAGCATTTTCACTTTTGAATTATTTGTTTTGGAATAAACTGCTAGAACTGACTCTGCAGTATCAATTAAAGAATATAAAACATTAATGCAACCATTAAATACCCAAAATAAAACTATTTTCACAGAAACCATATTAGGTGTTAAAATTTTAAATCCTCGGGGTGCCTGGGTGGCTGAGTGGGTTAAAGCCTCTGCCCTCAGCTCAGGTCATGATCTCAGGGTCCTGAGATCAAGCCCCGCATGGGGCTCTCTGCTCAGCAGGGAGCCTGCTTCCCTATCTCTCTCTCTGCCTGCCTCTCCATCTACTTGTGATTTCTGTCTGTCAAATAAATAAATAAAATCTTTTAAAAAAATTAAAAAATTTTAAAAAATTTTAAAAATTTTTTAAAAATTTTTAATCCTTTTATATGTATTTGTTTTAACCATAACTCTCTCTACATTTTTCCTTATTTACACTAACTTTTAAAAATAATCTTATTAGGACGCCTAGGTAGCTCAGTCAGTTAAGCGTCTGCCTTTGGCTCAGGTCATGAACTCATGTGGGTCA
Source organism: Neogale vison (assembly GCF_020171115.1). Lineage (NCBI taxonomy): Eukaryota > Metazoa > Chordata > Mammalia > Carnivora > Mustelidae > Neogale > Neogale vison. The sequence continues at coordinate 79,505,872 of NC_058092.1, read as the reverse complement.
AGCCCACACTGGGCTCCTGCTCAGTGGAGAGCCTGCTTTTCCCTCTGCCTGCCACTTCCCCTTCTTTGTGCTCTCTCTCTGACAAATAAAATTTTTAAAAAATTATCTTATTAGATGGATGAAATTAGTCCGATTTATTAAGTCATTACAATATGTATCTATTATTAGCAGGCTTCTTATAGGAAGAAAATTACTAAAGCTACACTCCACACTGAAATCTGCCATAATGCAGTGTTCAGTTTCACCTCCTCATTCTAAAGCAACTCCAATTACATGTGCGCTATTTTCTGGGTACCAGAAAGAGTTAAACAGTGGCGCAGTCAGTTCAGTTTAGGACTATTGGTTTCAGCTCAGGTCATAATCTCAGGATAGTGGGACTGAGTTCTGCACAGGGCTCTCTGCTCAGTACAGACTCCACTTGAGCTTCTCTCTCGCTTTTCCTCTGCCCCTTTCCCCCATGCATGTGACTCTCTCTCTCAAATAAATAAATAAATCTTAAGGAAAAAAAGAGTTAAATAGCCAAGGAGCAATTCTTTTTTCTTTTCAGTTCTAGGACAATAAAAAACGACAGTGAGCAAAAACAGTCACAGACCTCTAAACTGAAATACTGGGTAGAACACACATTGGACACTACCCTTCACTTTCACAACTTTTAAAAAATTTATTTATTTATTTATTTATTTGAGAGAGAGAGAGAGAGAGAACGATAAAGTGAAAGAGAGCATGAGAGGGGAGAAGGTCAGAGGGAGAAGCAGACTCCCCTCGGGGCTGGGAGCCTGATGGGGGACTCGATCCCAGGACTCCGGGATCATGACCTGCGCCAAAGGCAGTTGCTTAACCAACTGAGCCACCCAAGTGCCCACACTTCCACAACTTTCCATACGTACTACAGACTTTCTTCTTCTTGTCTGAAAGGAAAGAATGGATAGAGGGAGGAGGGAGGGAAGGAAACAAATATATCTATAATCTGCAAGAACCCTGAAAAGTTGAGACTCATAACTAATAGGGGAACAGAAGCAGTGTAACATGTTTCAGTCCCACCACAAAGAAAGATCCATGTTTACAAACTAATAATAATTCATACATTAATTCGGTATGCAGGGTAACAAGATCTGCTCAATACAACTACTATTAGAGATCTCCTAATCTTTCTCCTATCCCTCTTCTCACTAACTCCTCAATTTCAGATTTAAAACATAATTTCAGAACTTTAAACTGATCAATCCCAAGAACTATAAGTTTCTCTTGAAAAACATATTATTAGAGTAAGAGCTATCAAGTTCCCCACTTAAGCCCCAATTACCAACTATGTACATGGTAATTAGATCATTCTAATATTCTTTAACCAAAACTTCCTTATTCTTTAAAAAATTTAAGAATGAAATCAAGAAACAAAAAAAATTTAAGAATGAAATAAAAAATTAAGAATGAAATCAAGAAACAGAACACAGTAGTAACCTACCATAGAGTTCCACTTGGGATTCAAATTAAAAACCCAATCACCAAATACTTTAGAAAGGTATCCACCCTTTAGAGAAAGAAAATTTGTATCTCCTTGATATGATATGAAACACAGGTCTTAGCACAGGCCTCTTAACTCAATTAAAAAAAATAATAATAAGTAGGGCTTTGGTGTGCAGCTAAAATACTCAAATTTTTAGTACTCGTAATAATAAATCACTTTTCACAAGAAAAATACCTGGGAACAACACCCTTATTTAGCAGATTCAAAGGGTATACAGTAATCACAGAAATTATTACAGTAATAAAAGAGAAAGCATTACAAAAAACATACCTATAACCAAACCAAGGCATACCTGTATTCACTTTTACTTGCACACAAATACAGCCTCATTTTCCCATCCAAATTTAAAACCCCTAATTAGATGGTCATTTCAAATCATTCTTATTAATGAATACTTCTAGTATCCTAAACCTGTTTAATATGTCCTAATATCCCCCAAATCATCTGGCAAATAGTATGTTCTCAATAAATACTAGCTCTCTACATTACTTTTACTAATATAAGCAAGTAACAGTTAAGTTGAAGCCCTAAGTGTTATAGTAGCTAAAGATTTTTCTTCAAAATTATTAGATGGGCCCTAAAAATAGTTCATAGATGTACACCACTGACACATCTGTTCCTTAGTCTACCTCTATTCTAACTAAGAAGAATTCCTGTTCTTCTAGGGTTTATAACAGATTATAACTCCTTGAGGACTATGAAGCACACATATCCTCAAAAGTGATTCTGAGTTACCTTAATATACTGTACTCAATAAAAAACACTAGAAAGTGACAGCCTAAAAAGAAAATCAAATTTTAGTGTAAATCATGTTCAAGAGAAATAGTAGCACCTGCCTGTTTGAATGTCCTTCCAGAGAACCCAGGATTTAGAACTGTCTTCAAATATGATGAAGCAGCTCTGTTTCAATATGTTTATCTGAAATATAGAGGAATATTTACGGTGATTTTTTTGTAAGTAAAAACGTGAAGTTAAACTCAGAATTATTAAAAATTTACTGCAAAAAAACAACAAAAAATATATAAAACTTGCCTTTTTGATAGTTCCAAGATAAAACAAGCCATCTGACCATCTAGCTAGGACATCCTGACCCTCTTCAAATTTACATGCTGGCTTTTTGACTTTATGTCCATCCTGTAAAGACAGCTTGGTCAAGGATGTTGGGGTCTTTTGGTTTCGACGTAAAGGAGACCGCTTGTGGACCAGTGAATTACCTGCCCCTGTAGAGTCTCTGATTAGGAATAAAAGACCATATATAAGATTAACTTACTTAAAGAGCTTATTTATACACCAATGATATGTTTTATATATTAATCAAAAATTTTGATTTATTAAAAAAACCTTAAATTGGGAGAAAATTTAATACTCTATGGAATAAGTAACTTCAAAGAAAATGTTAGTTCTCAAAATTCATTCAATGCCTACCCTTACTGAGACAAGGATTCAGCAATCACTCTAAGATCATAAATTCAGGGCACCTAGTATCAAAATAACAGCTCTAAGCTAAAGCAGGTAAGCCATGGTCATCAGCAAAGGATGCCTTAAATCTCATGACTGGGTTTAGATAAACTAAAAAGAAGTTATATGGCACAATTTCATAAGCACATGAAAAGAATAAAAATAATTATGCCACACATAGTGAAAACACACTAACCAGTGACTTTGGGGTAGTTGGGTATATTCAACTCATTGGAAGAGTAGTCATGACCTCCTTAAGTGAACCACCACTGAATTAAGTCGTTTATTGATTGGGAATGTGTCCCAAGTCCCTAAAATATAAAGACTAGGAGTTTAATAAAATTTAAAAACACCATTTGTACAAAATCATACTCAAATGAGAGGTATAACATCATTTATATTTTTTAAGCAAAAGACCCCAAAATTATGTATTCCAAAATTATATTATTATTCATATATTAGTAATTCCATAAACAGCATAGCATAACCACAGCATTACTACCACCAACTTTTTCTCAAAGGTAACAAAGCACTGTTTGTTTGGTTTCATTTTCTTTTTTTTTTTTTTTAAAGATTTTATTTATTTATTTGACAGAGAGGGATTACAAGTGGGCAGAGAGGCAGGCAGAGAGAGAGAGGAGGAAGCAGGCTCCCTGCCGAGCAGAGAGCCCGATGCGGGACTCGATCCCAGGACCCTGAGATCATGACCTGAGCCGAAGGCAGCGGCTTAACCCACTGAGCCACCCAGGCGCCCCTGGTTTCATTTTCTTAACATAAGATGCTTTACTAATTAAACATACAGCAATGTATAAAACTAGACAGACAATAATTCAAAAGTAGATAGTATAAAAGTTAAGTAAAGGGGCGCCTGGGTGGCTCAGTGGGTTAAAGCCTCTGCCTTTGGCTCAGGTCATGATCTCAGGGTTCTGGGATTGAGTGCTACATCGGGCTCTCTGCTCAGCGGGGAGCCTGCTTCCTCCTCTCTCTCTGCCTGCCTCTCTGCCTACCTGTGATCTCTGTCTGTCAAATAAATAAAATCTTTAAAAAAAAAAAAAAAGTTAAGCAAAAATAAAATAAGTGAGAGAGAAAAAAAATTGTTTCAATACCTAGGAATTGGGACTACCTAATTTCAATACCTAGGAATACACAAATTCTAGGAAATTCTACCATGAGCTTCAACATGAATAAACCTTGAAGATATTAGGCTAAGCAAAAGAAACCAGACCAAAAAAAAGAATAAATATTGTATAATCCCACTTACATGACATAACCAGAGTATCAAACTCATAGACACACAGAGCAGAATGGTGGCTGCCTAGGGCCAGGAGGAGGTCAGTATGCAGAGTTAGTGTTTAAGGGATAGTAGAGTTTCAGTTTGAAAGACACACTACATTTTTTTCTCTTCAAGTTTTTATTTACATTCCAGTTAAAAATTAAATAAAATAAATTTTAATTAGTTAACATGCAGTATAATGTTAGTTTCAGGTGTGGAATTTAGTGCTTCATCACGTACATATAATAGCCACTTACAAAAAAGTGCCCTCCTTAATTCCTATCATCTATTTAACCCATTCCCCCACCCACCTCCTCTCTAGTAATGAAAGACATACTACATTTTTAAAGATATCCAAAGGAATAATGATTGATATCTTTCCAAAGTTGCTGAAAACCATTAATCTACACACCCAAGAAGCTCAACAAACTCCAAGTAGGACAAACAGCAAAGTGACTTATATGCAGAAATACCACAGTAAAAATGCTGAAAGAAAGAAAAATAACTCATTATGCACAAGGAAACCCCAATAAGATTAACTTCTCATCAGCAACAATGAAGGCCAAAAGGCAGCAAGATTCTACATTCAAAGTGCTAAAAGAAAAAACTGTCAACCTTATACCCAGCAAAACTGTCAATCTTATACACAGCAAAACTGCCATTCAAAAATGAAAGCAAAATAATTAATCTAGGATAAACAAAACTGAGAGAATTTGTTGCTAGCACAGCCACCTTACAAGAAATACTAAAGGAAATTCTTATTAAGGTTGAAAGCCAGTAAGCCAACAGAAATATAAATCAACACACACACACACACAACAGTGGTAAAGGTAATTAAGTAATTATAAAAAACAGTATAAATGCATACTTCTTCTAACTCAAATATATGGAACAATATGTGTATAACTGAATTATAAGGCCTATAACATAAATGGCAATAACATCACAAAAGAGGTGGTGGGAACAAAACTGTATTAAAGTAAAGAAATGATACCAGATCGTTACATCAACCCACAGGAACAAATGAAGAAAACCAAAAATGGTAAGTAAGAAAGTAAATGTAAGTGAAGTATGTTCCTTCAAGGAACTATCTGGCAAATACCCATCTTAGTCACTGTTTCAAGTAAAAATGGTATTGAAAAAGCTGTTACTAAAAACAATGACATAAATATCCTATCTATACTTCCTATTTCATCACACATGACATTATTAAAACTCAGGGGGGCCTGGATGGCTCAGTCAGTTAAGCAACTGTCCAGGCTCCCTGCTCAGGAGAAGGCTGTGTCTTCCTCTGCCCCTCCCCCTGCTCATGCTCTCTCCCTCAAATAAAAAAATAAAAATTTTTAAAAATATATAAACTCAAAATTAGGTAAAAACAATTTTCAGTGTTTCATCAGGAACGTTCTACATGAAAGAGGGTTCTCTGTGTATGCATGCATTTGGTGGGTTTGGGGTTGGTTTGTTTGTTTTTTTACTATGAGTGCTCAACAATGAAGAATACTGCTTTGTTTCGTGCTAAGGTGCACAGCAGTTTGACCAAACATCATTTTCATGCAATCTGTACAGACATCGACACAATGAGAAAGGCAAATAACATCTAAGTATTATGAAAATAATTCTGACCTTTCAGACTCGTACAAGGATTCATGGATCACACTGTGGGAACCATGCTCTAGGAGAACATATGTTGCCATGTATCTAAATAAAGGGAATATGTCTGCCATGGACAGCTGTAATGAAAAGGCATTTAGTAGGATCAGGGGTTAAAAGTCTGACAAGATGAGTGCTAGAGAGAAGTAAAAATGGAGAATGAATCTACCATTAACTTTACCAACAGGAGTGTTCAATGCCAGGCTAAGAACCTTCTTTCTCCAGAGATGAAATCAATTTAATGCCTTCATCACGACATTAAAATGATTCTATCAGTAAGTACTTTCTGGAAAACTATAAATTCGGGGGCCATTTGAGGGATTTTGCTTTCCTTAAAGAAACTTACCAAAACCTGAGCAACATAATTAATTATAGGTGAAAAATGACTTCAAGAGAATGCCAAGGGGGCTACTGACCTAGAACCTTCCAAATCTAGACCAGAAAATATACAAAAATCAAAACTGAAAACATTCCTAAATTGGTTTTGTATGCTATGCTATTGCTTCAACAAATTCTCTTTTTCATGACAACCTCCCATCTTACTCTCTTAAAATGTTGTATCTTGGGACACCTGGGTGGCTCAGTTGGTTAAGCAGCTGCCTTCGGCTCAGGTCATGATCCCAGCGTCCTGGGATCGAGTCCCACATCGGGCTCCTTGCTTGGCAGGGAGCCTGCTTCTCCCTCTGCCTCTGCCTGTCTCTCTGTCTGCCTGTGCTCGCTCTCTCTCCCTCTCTCTCTCTCAAATAAATAAATAAAATCTTTAAAAAAAAAAAATGTTGTATCTTTGAGAAAAAAGAGAAAACTAAAATTCCATGCTCCCTTTCACCAATCCTATCTCTTTCCTCCCATTCACAGCCAAACCTTTGGAGGAAATTTATACACTCTTAACTCTACTACTATAGTCTTTCCCATTTACTCTTCAGCCCATAGCAACACACATCACCATTCCCTCACCCAAACACTCCATCAAAAACAGGGATTATGTCTGACTTACTCTTTCTTCTTTTTTAATTAACATACAATATATTATTTGCCTCAGGGGTATAGGTCTGTGAATCATCAGTCTTAAACAATTCACAGCACTCACCACAGCACATAACCTCCCCAATGTCCATTACCCAGCCATCCTATCCCACCCCCCTACATCTGTCTTACTCTTATTCACAGCTGTATCCTCAATGCTCTGCATAGGGCATGATACATAAAAGGCAGAAAGGTTTTATGTAACTTACAAACTTCAAGCTCAATTCAAGAAAAATCTATATTTAAAGAGTTAAATTATTTCTAAAAATGACTGCACGCACAAATAGTTTGTTTTGTTCCGAATAAACAATAGACTCTAATTCACATACAACAAATACATAACAATCTTTATTCACATAAACATGAAGAATACAAATCATATATAAAACTGCATTAACGGGTATTTATAAACAGTATTATCTTTTAAAAATTTCTGTCCAAAGAAACTTTACAAAAAAATAAAGCAAATGACCTGTAATAGCATAACTCAAACACAGTCAAGATAAACACTGTAAATTTATCCCCTTCCAAGGTAATTTCTCCCATTACTGTCACTGATTACTTCCCTCCTCTCTAGAATGTGACCTTTATTAGAAGCCAAATTAGTTTTTCTAATTTTAGAATTTATTATTTCCCTTCTGATTAAAGGTAAACATAAGATAGTAAAATAATACAGAAGGAGTGAAAAGTGAAAATTCCCCATCATACTTTCTCCCACAAAAGAACTGTTAATCTCCTGACTTTTCTTTTGTATATACCACATACACAGACATAACTCACATAAAATGTTCTAATTTAAAGAGTGGAATATTACATATACTGTTCTCTAACTTCCTCATATAATAATGTATCTTGGACAATGTAATATCCATCTACACAAGTATAAAATAAAAGTATGTAAGATAATCCTTTCTTCAAATGCAAAGCTACTTTCCAACTACTACCCAACTGAGGAACATTTAGTATGTTTCCATTCTTTTACTATTACAACCAAAAAAAGCTCATCCTTTTCCATTTTATTTCTTTTTTTTTTTTTTAAGTATTCCTGGTACTACATGAGATAAATTCATAAAGAATAATTACTATAACAAAAAATATAGACATTTTTCCTTTTTGCTGTAGAAAATTACAACATGCAAAAGCAAACTAAACAAGTATTAAAGAAACCATCAGGTATTCACCATCCAGTTTCAATTACCATTTCATAGCTAATACTATTTCAACACCCCATTCCCCAACCTACATTATGTATATATTTTAACTGACAATGTCAAATGAATCTCCAAAAAAGTAGTTTCACTGACACTACCAGAACAGCACCTGAAGGCCCAATACTTCACCAGCAGTATTTACCCTTTTATTATTTGACAGACAACACACACACACACACACTACATTTCTTCTACAGTTCTATTATTATTAGAGGGTTTTTTCCTTTGTTAATTTGTATGTCTTCTGGAAACAGCAGATATTCTCTGCCTTTTTTTTTTAAACTAAAATGTTCATCTTTTTCATAATGACTTAAGAGCACTTTACATATTATGAATAAGAACACTTTGTTACACATGTTAGAAATACTTTTCCCAGCTCATACACTATAAAAGTGCCATGACAAAGACTTTTTGATAGGGGGATCAGTACTTGGTGTTCAGTTATCTCTCATCTTGCATCCAGGCTGCCTTGCCTATTTAAGAAGCCATACCAGAAAAAATTTAAACAGAAAACCAAAACAAATAAAGTAGTTGGTTTGCATGCCCTTTTCTTAAACTGTGTACTCCTAATCGCCATTGTTAGGTTATGTAAGGTGCTCGTGGTCTTCCCAATGCCCATTAAATCTCCAGTCCATACCTTTTCATTTTACATGATGTTAACAGTGTCTTCTCCCAAATGGAGTTAAAGTTAAATTTCACTCTATTTGGCAGATAATCTTTAGTGTATAAATACAGGGCAGTTCCAATTAACTGAAGCAGGATTTTTTGAGGTCAAATGTTTTATTAAATTTGTAAAACAAAACTGAACTAAACTAAAAATCCATAGAATAGTTAAGTCGACTTCTAAAAGAAAGAACAAAGAAAGAGAGGAAGATTCAACCTACCAAATACTGTGACATATTCCAGAGAAAAACTGTTCTGTACAGGTAAGGAACAGACAATAAGATTATTACAACAGAATAGGTATCTCCAAGTTTCATTTAAGGGAAGTAGATATATAATAAAAGTAACAACACAAATCAGTACAGAAAGGACATACCATTTAGTAAACAGTACTGGGAAAAATGATTCACTTAAATGGAGGAGAAGCTATACTCTTAATTCTCAATTCACAAAAAGGTGCATTACAGATGGAATAACAAAAATAAATGTAAAACTTTAAGCATAACTAGAAAATATAGAATATTGCTATGACAACTGATAAACTATTGAACTCTACATCTGAAACTAATGATATACTCTATGCTGGCTAATTGAATTTTTAAAAAAGGAAGATGCTTTTTAAACAGAAAAAAAAAGAATATTGTTATGATCTTGGAAGCAGAACATACATACAACATGGAAAGATGCTGCAAATGTGTTGTTGAAAGCAAAACGAAATTTATCGCACAATTATCATTTATGCAAACTGAAAACATGCATATATAATACCATATATTTTACCATGACATATATTAAATATTTTCAAGTAGTAAGTGAGAGTAGGAGATCTGACTGAGAACTGGGGAAACTGGACATGTCCTGACCAGAGAATTGTGATGCTGTAGTGTACTTCTTTCTGTTGCTAAGATCTGACTCAATTATATCAGCTCCTCATACTATACAATACAGATTAACAAAGTAGCACAAGTCAAATCGTATTTCCAGAATGGTCACAACACTTTTACTATTCGACAACATACACATAAAGAATACTTCTATTTATCTATTGATGTATATACAATTCTATCCATAATACTACTACTTAGAGAAGCACTTTTTTCTTCACTGCTACTGATGTCCATCTTGAGAGAGACTGCCTGGAAAAAGTTTCCTCCCTAAAAACCAAATGGAAGACCAGGAGTTCAACTAACTACTTTCTTGGTTTACTACTCCTATAATAAATAAGACACTAATTCAAGAAGTTGGGAATTAGATGCATAATTGAAATAGTATGTGGTCTTTTTTTACCCCAATTTAATAAGTATTAAAGCTAACAAGAAAACTATCTGAATATTATATGGGAGACCACAGACTGTTAATTTCATGTCTGCAACAATCTCTGAGAACTATTATGAGACCAATATTAAAAAACAGGGGTTAAGGACTTGATATAGTTTAATTTCTCAATAAGTAGCAGAGGAAATAGGAAGAAATTCAACTCACTTTCAGGTTAATTATTTTTCTTTCAATATATATTTAATGAATATCTGTTCTAGGCCTGGTGAATAAGAGAGTCAAGGTCCCTATCTTCAGCGCCCAAGATTTTGACAGGAAAGACTCAGCTAGACCTTCCTTCTTAAGGCTCCCTTCCTGATTCAACCCCATCCACCAACTTGAGGTTAGATGCTCTCTTGGTATATGCTAGTTCTCCCACTAACATACTTCCAACACTCTGTTCCACTTGCCTACTTACTCATCTTCATCTACTCCCCACTCCCCAAATACTTTGTATTCTGAGGGGAAAATGTCCCATTTTATGGGACCACTCCTTCCCCAGAACCTAGTGTAGTGCCCAGAATGTACTGTAACACAATAACTAATCAGTAAATTACCAGTAGTAGCTGCTAATTTAATTAAAGGCAATCTCTAAAGAGCCAAATGCCACTGCCCCAACATAGGACTCATCACCCCAGTGGGAACTTTCATCCCTCTGCTGCTGAGTTCCCTCCCCAATCAGCCATGACTGATCCACCACAACCATGTCTCTAGTACCCCTGCCACTACTCTTCAACCCATGAAGTTCCACTTGGCAGCAAAGGAACTAAAAGGAAAAAAACCTAGTTTCACTTTGCACTGCCACCTCCCCCTACCCCAACAGGAGCACTCCTCTCACTCTAACTCACCCCAATCCAAAAAATCAAATGAGTATGCAATCGCAGGAAATGACAGGCACTGCTGTGATAGAGAAGAAAATACCTATTCTGCTGCTATCTTAACCTTTTATCTGCCACAGGTTCCAAGCAATCTCATCTCTTAAAAAGCAAAAGCTGCCATCTATCCCAGGCTCTTTCCCACAACTTCTTCCCTTCTCTTGGAAAAGCAGTACATGTGTGGGTGAATCACATGTGAACAATAAATGTAACCTAACAACAGAGCCACTTTGGGGAGAATCTTTCACAAAGATATAGATAAATTCACGTGGCCATGGAAGGCCAAGGTAGGGCCTAGGTACAAGCAGAAGGCAATCTACTGAAGCTTGGGCCCCCATTAAAGCTATGGGGAAAGAATTCTCTTCTTTCTCTTATGGAAGGCACAAGTAAAATGAAGCTTGGGGCTGGCAGAATTCTTTCTGGTTGAGGATTCCTTGAAAGTAGAACATCAAAGGGGACCAGGGTCAGACCAAGAGTACAGAAATCATAAAGCAGGCAGCTTAATGACTGTCTCTACTCTAATCCTTAGTTTTAGAAATTATAAAAACATAACAATGCATACTTTAAAAAAAATTCAAGTAGATAGATAGGTTTAAAACAAAATGCAGTCGCTGCCCACCCAACCCTTCCCACATTTCAATACTGCTCTCCAGAGGCTGATGCTTTCTCAAATCTTTTCAGCTATTTATTCTGGGAGGTACATCCACAGTTCTAAATAATGTGCATATGCTTATATTTCTCTTTTTAACTGATCTATTTCACATATGACTTATTATAAAAAAAATCATAACTCCCACCTCTACAATCTTAACTAATTTCATTAAATCAGTAATGTGCTTTAAATAATCCAAACTGTAAATATTAATCACTGCAAAACTAAATGGCACACTCTCATTAAACAACCTTTCTTATTCACTTTTTATTTTTCCTGGAATTGCTTATTCTGAGCCTTTATGTATCTAAACTTACCTTAGTCCTAAACTCACAATGGACTGTTTTCTGGATACAGAATTTGATGTTGAAAATACTTTCCCTAAGTAGTTTGATGATATTCCCATTTATCCCATTTAACACTCAGCATTGATGATAAAAAATCTGGTACTTGAGTAGAGGTATTTACTAAGAAATGAATAAGCCACAAAGATAAAAGGTACAGAATAGGGCATACAGTCAGTGATATTATAATAGGAGTATACAGTGAGTGACAGCTACACTTGTGGTGAGCAGAGCATAATGTAGAGTTGTGGAATCACTGCTGTATACCCAAAACTATTATATTGTGTGTCAACTGTAGGTCAATAAAAAACACCATAAAAATCATAAAATAAAATCAGAAACTAAAAAAGAAGACATTAAAACTCATACCACAGATACAGGGGATTACTATGAACAATTATAAACCAATAAACTGGACAACCTAAAAGAAATAAATGCCTAGAAACATACAACCTACCAAAACTGAATCATGAAGAAACAGAAAATCTAAATATATGAATTACCAGTAAGGAGATTAAATCAGTAATCAAAAAAGTGCCAAAAAACAGAAGTCCAAAACCAGACATCTTCACTGGTCAATTCTATATTCAAAGAAAAATCTCAAACTTTTCAAAAAAAAAAAAACAGAGAAAAGACAACACTTCCAACTCATTTACAAGGTCAATTACCCTGATATTAAAACCAGACAGGGATGTCACAATAAAAGAAAATTATAGGATAATATAGGATAATAACAAAATACTAGTAAACTGAATTCAATAATACATTAAAAGAATCACACACCAAGATTATGTGGGTTTTATTTCACAGATACAGGATGCTTCAACAGCCACAAAAATCAATGTGATACACCACAGTAACAAAAAGAGGACAAAATCATGTAATACAACAGATGCAGAAAAAGCATTTGACAAAAGTCAACATTTATAATAAAACTCTCACAAAGTGAGTACAGAAGGAACACACCTACCTTAACATAATAAAGACCATATATGACAAACATCATACTCAGCAGTATGAAAGAGAGAAAACTTTTCCTCTAAGATCAGGAACAAGACAAGGATGCCATCTTTCACCTATCTTCTTCAACACAGTATTGGAAGCAATAACTGCAGCAATTAGGCCAAAGAAAGAAATGGCATCGAAATTAGAAAGGAAGAAGTAAACATGGCACCATTTGCAGATGACATATTATACACAGAAAATCCCTAGGATTCCAACAAAAAACTGTTAGGACTAATAAATGAAATCAGTAAAGGTGCAGGAGACAAAGTTAATATATGAAAATCTGCTGTATTTCTATACACTAACAACAAACTATCAGAAAGAAAAATTAACAATTCTTTACAACTGCCCCCCCCCAAGAAAAATCCTGGGAATAAATTTAATCAAAGAGGTGAAATACATTACACTATAAAAACTGTAAGACATCAATGAAGGCAAGTGAAAAAGACAAATAAATAAAGACAGTTCATACACATAGAACAGAAGAATACTGTTAGAATATCCATACTATCCAAAGGAATCTACATACACATTCAATACAACCCCTATCAAAATTCCAATAGCATTTTTCACATAAAAAGAACAATCCTAAAACATGTTTGGAACCACAAAAAACCCAAACAGCCAAATCAATCTTAAGAAAAAGAACAGGAGCGCCTGGGTGGCTCAGTGGGTTAAAGCCTCTGCCTTTGGCTCAGGTCTCCATCCCAGGGTTCTGGGATCAAGCCCCAAGTCCGGCTCTCTGCTCAGCAGGGAGCCTGCTTCCCCACCCCCCTACACTCCCCGCCTGCCTCTCTGCCTACTTATGATCTCTGTCAAATAGATGAATAAAATCTTAAAAAAAAAATAAAAAGTTTAAAAAAAAAAGAAAAGAAAAAAGAAGAACAAAGTTGGAGACATTACACTTTTTGACTTCAAACTTTATTACAAAACCATAGTAATCAAAACAGTATAGTACTAGTATAAAAAGAGACACATATGTCAATAAACAGAACAGAGCTCAGAAATAAACCCAAATATATTTGGTCAACTAATTTAAGACAAAGGAATCAAGAATATATCATGGGGGAAAGACGGTCTCTTCAATAAATGGTACTGGAAAAACTGGAGAGCCCCATAAAAAAAATGGATTTGGACCACTATCTTATACCATTCACAAAAATTAACTTAAAAATGGGTTAAATATATGAACATAAGAAACCACGAAACTTCTAGAAGAAAAAATAGGAAGTAAGCTCCTTAGTGATAATTTTTTTTGGATTTGACACCAAAAGCAAAGGCAAAAAAGCAAAAATAAACAAGTAGAACTATATCAAAACTAGGCTCTGCACAGCAAAGGAAACCATCAACAAAAAGAAAAGGCAACTACCGAATGGGAGAAAATATTTTCAAATCATGTATTTGATAAAGGGTTAATAGCCAAAATATGGGGGTGCCTGGATGGCTCAGTAGGTTAAACAACTGCCTTCAGCAGATTCATGATTCCCAGGATCCTGGGATCCTGGATAGAGCCCACCTCGGGCTCTCTACTCAGCAGGGAGCCGACTTCTTACTGTCTCTCTGCCCTTCTCCCCAGCTCATCCTCTCTCTCGTGCTCTGCTCTCTCAAATAAATAAAATCTTTTTTAAAAATCTTAAAATTCATACAACTCGGGGCACCTGGGTGGCTCAGTGGATTAAAGCCTCTGCCTTCGGCTCAGGTCATGATCCCAGGGTCCTGGGATCGAGCCCCGCATCTGGCTCTATCCTCAGCAGGGAGCCTGCTTCCCCCCCTCTCTCTGCCTGCCTCTCTGCCTACTTGTGATCTCTGTCTGTCAAATAAATAAATAAAAGCTTGAAAAAAAAAATTCATACAACTCAATAACAACAAAAACAAGATCTTGATTAAGAAATGAGGAGAAAGGGGCACCTGGGTGGCTCAGTTGATTAAGCAACTGCCTTTGGCTCAGGTCATGATCCTGGAGTCCAGGGATGAGTCACGCATCAGGCTCCCTGCTCAGCAGAGAGTCTGCTTCTTCCTCTGACCTTCCCCCATCTCACTCAGTCTCTCTCTCAAAATACATAAATAAGATCTTTAAAAATAAAAACAAAAAAACAACAACAAGGAAATGAGAAGATCTGAACTGACATTTCTCCAACAATACACAGACAGCCAACAGGTAGATAAAAAGATGCTCAACATCACTAATAATCAGAAATGCAAATCAAAACCACAATGAGATACCACCTTACACCTATCAAAATGGCTATTATCAAAAAGACAAGAAATAACAAGCACTGGCAAGGATGTGAGAAAGGCAAATTTTGTGTACTGCTGCTGGGAATTTAAATTGGTGCAACCACTATGGAAAACAGTATGGAGGTTCCTCAAAAAATTAAAAATAGAACTACCATACGGAGCACCTGGGTGGCTCAGTTGGTTAAGCGTCTGCCTTCAGCTCAGGTCATGATCCATGGTCCTGGGATCAAGCCCCTTGTTGGACTACCTGGCCCAGGGCCAGGTGGGCGGGGAGGATGATGGATGCTGCTGCTTCTCCCTCTCCCGCTGGCACTCCCCCACTGCTGATGTTCTTTTGTTGCCAAATAAATAAAGTCTTAAAAACAAAAATACAATCCAGCAATTCCACTTCTGAATATTCATCTAAAGAAAACAGAAACACTAACTACAGATACATATATCCCCATGTTCACTGCAGCATTATTTACAATAACCAAGACATAGAAACAACCTAGGTATCCATCAATGGAAAAAGACAATTTAATGTGTTTGTGGGTGTGCAGACACACACACACACACACACACACACACACACACACACAATGGAATATTATTTAGCCATTAAAAAAGAACAATCTTGCTACCTGTGACAACATGGCTGGACTTTGAGGGCATTACACCAGCTGAAGTAAGTCAGACAGAAAAAGACAAATACCATACAATCTCAACTATATGTGGAATCTAATAAAACTACAACAATAAAAAAACCAAAGCTCATAAAGAGAGTGGTGGTTGCCAGAGGCAAGGAACAGGAATGGGTTAAATGGGTGAAAGAAAAAATACACACTTATAAAATAAGTAAGTCACAGGGATATAATGTACACCATAGTGACTATAGTTAGTAATACTGTACTGCATACTTGAAAGTTGCTAAGAATAAATCGTAAAAGTTCTCTATCACAAGGGAATAAAAATTTTAACTATGTACGGTGACAGATGGTAACTAAACTCATAGTGGTGATTATTTTGCAATTTATACAAATATCTAATCATGATACTGTATACCTGAAACTAAATAATGTTATATGTCAATTATAACTCAATTTTAAAAATGAAAAAAAGGGGGGGAGGGGCACTGTAGTAAATACAGGGTCACACCAGGGATTGAAATAAGAAAAATCCTAGATGTCATTTTTATTTCATCATTTGGATATAAAACCTGGAGCACAGATCCCGGGGGGGAAAGAAAGAAAAGGGAAAAAAAAAAGAATTAAAGTTAATAAATTAAGTATCCATCTCATGTTGAAGGGGGCAGGAGGAGAGAAGTAAAAGGGGAAAAAAATCAATGAAAGAATTACAACAGAGAAAACCAATGGCACTAAAACTTGGTCTACTGAAAAGACTGATAAAACTGGCAAATATCTGGGGGAGATTAATCAGGAAATCTAGGAAGTAGCTGGATAAAAAGATGCACAGCTCAGAAAGAAAATCAGGTTTGGAAGTAAAGACTTTTTTTTTTTTTTTTTAACGATTTTATTTATTTATTTGACAGAGAGAGATCACAAGTAGGCAGAGAGGCAGGCAGAGAGAGAAGGAAGCAGGCTCCCTGCTGAGCAGAGAGCCCGATGCGGGACTCGATCCCAGGACCCTGAGATCATGACCTGAGCTGAAGGCAGCGGCTTAACCCACTGAGCCACCCAGGCGCCTGAAGTCAGAAAAATAGTGAAGGTATTTGAAGCCCTGGATAGAAATGAGAAGAGAAACGGGATGAGAACTTTACTATAATAAGAGAGCAAAGTGAAGATTTTCTGCTCCTTCTCATGCTAAAACAAACAGAAAAGAAAAACTTAAAACAAAAACATACTCAAAACAAAACAACAACAACAACAAAAACAAAAACACACTCCATCTTCAATCATACTAAAGTATACATGAAACTCCAAACCACAATATAGGAAAATGGAAAGCAGCTGAAAGAATAATAAACACTAGTAAAATGGGGAAGATTAAACTTAAGCACCCAGCAGAAAAGAATGTTAAGAACCAACCCACTTGTCCCACAGAACCCCAAAAGACTAAAGAATTGGCAGCACCAGACTGAAGACAGAGGTCAGGTGAGCTCAAAGAATAGAGTGATACGTGGAAGTCTGTATAAAAGGACTGCTGGATCCCTAGTCACATCTTCTATTTGTACTATCTGTATATCGTATCAGGAGATGGAAAGTTTATTCATTCAAAGACAAATCAAGGGAAACAAACACAAAGTACAGAGAGGAGAATAGGTGAAGTGCCCACTGAAAATGGGGAAGGTTTTCTTTATAAATATATTCAAGTTTTAAAAATCATTTTTCAGGGGTGCCTGGGTGGTTCAGTGGGTTAAAGCCTCTGCCTTTGGCTCAGGTCATAATCCCAGGGTCCTGGGATTGAGCCCCGCATTGGGCTCTCTGCTCAGCGGAGAGCCTGCTTCCTTCTCTCTCCCTGTCTCTCTCTCTCTCTCTCTGCCTGCCTCTCTGCCTACTTGTGATCTCTGCCAAATAAATAAATCTTTAAAAAAAATCATTTTTCAACACCCAATGAATAAATGGATCTAGGTATTGAGTACCAGTGGCTTCTAAAAGCACAAGAAAGAACTACTGAATGCTTCTTGGGAGAACATACCACATCTATGAAGTAATAATGCAAAAAAAAAAAAAAAAAAAAAAAAAGCAAGCAATCTGGAATAAGTTTCTACATCTAGCCACCAATTTATAGAAAATGCAGAGAAATGATGTTCAATTGCACAATGGGGATGTAATCAGCAAAATCCAAGCTGGGGAATTTATATGTCAAATGACTGGTTTCAGGGCGCCTGGGTGGCTCAGTGGGTTAAACCCTCTGCCTTTGGCTTGGGTCATGATCCCAGGGTCTTAGTATCGAGCCCCGCATCAGGCTCGCTGCTCAGGGAGCCTGCTTCCTCCTCTCTCTCTCAACCTGCCTCTCTGCCTACTTGTAGATCTCTGTCTGTCAAATAAATAGATAAAATCTTAAAAAAAAAAAAAAATGAGGGGCGCCTGGGTGGCTCAGTGGGTTAAGCCGCTGCCTTCGGCTCAGGTCATGATCTCAGGGTCCTGGGATCGAGTCCCGCATCGGGCTCTCTGCTCAGCAGGGAGCCTGCTTCCCTCTCTCTCTCTCTGCCTGCCTCTCCGTCTACTTGTGATTTCTCTCTGTCAAATAAATAAATAAAATCTTTAAAAAAAAAAAAAATGACTGGTTTCTTCCACAAATAATCTCCCCCCAAAAATGGGTGGGGGGTAAGTAACAAAGATTTAAAACATGTATTTTTAAGGATGCTCAACATCCCTAATCAGGGAAATGCAAATCAAAACCACAATGAGATATAATCTTAACATCTGTTAAAAATGGCTAAAATTATTTACAAAAAAACCCAACAACACAAGAAATAACAACTGTTGGGGAGAACGTGGAGAAAAGGAGCCCTCATGAGCTACTGGTAGGAACATAAACTGGTACACCACTGTGGAAACAGTATGGCTGTTCCTCAAAAAATTAAAAATAGAAATACCATAAGATCCAGTAATTCCACTACTGAGTATTTACTCAAAGAAAATACTAATTCAAAGATTTATGTGTCCCTATGTTCATTGTAGCATCATTTATAATAGAAAGATACAGAAGCAACCCATGTCCATCAATAAATGAATCAATAAAAATGTGAAACACACACAGGAATATTACACAGCCATAAAAATGTCAATATTGTGCCATCTGAGACAACATGCATGGATCTCCAGGGATTTTGCTAAATAAAATAAGTCAGACAGAAAAAGACAAATACCGTATGATTTCACTCATAAGAGAGGAGGGACGTGGAGCAGAGGGGAGGGGAAGAGAGGAGGAGGACAAAAGGACGGAAGAAGGTAGGGAAGGGACTCAGTTGGTTAAGCCTATGACTCTTGATTTGGGGCTCAGGTCATGATCTGAGCAGTATGAGACTGAGTCCCACCTCCAGCTCCATGCTGGGTGTGAAGCCTGCTTAAGATTCTCTCTCTTTCAGGATACCTGGGTGGCTCAGTTGGTTAAACATCTGACTCTTGGTCTTGGCTCAATTCATGATCTCAGGATCCTGAGATTGAGCCCCACATCTGGCTCTGTGCTCAGCAAGGAGTCTGCTAACGATTCTCTCCCTCTCCCTATGCCCCAAAAGGGGGGGAAAAAAAAAAAAAAAGAATGAGACCTATTGATACAGAGAAAAAACTGACAGTTCCCAGAGGGGAAGGGTGGGGGCTGGGCAAAATGGGTGAAGGGAAGTAGGAGATACAGGCTTCCAGTTATGGAATAAATAAGTCATGGGAATAAAAGGCACAGCTTAAGGACTAGAGTCAATGATACTATAATTGCAATATATTGGGACAGACAGTAGCTACACTTGTGGTAAACATACCATAATGTACAAACTTATGGAATCACAAGTCTATGAAAATTTATCACCCAAATACACTCTCTTTGGGCCTTAACAGAAGATACCAAAGAGAGGCGGTAAACCAAAAAGGCAGACGTGAGAGGCACCTGAGTGGCTCAGCTGGTTAAGCATCTGCCTTCGGCTCAGGTCATGATCTTGGGGTCCTGGGATGGAGCCCTGTGTTGAGCTCTCAGAGGGGAGTCTGCTTCTCCCTCTGTGCTCTCCGTCACCCCCACCAAATAAATAAATAAAATCTCTTAAAAGGAAAAAAAAAAAAAAAAAAAAGGCAGACCTGAGATGCAAAGGAATCAACATAGGGGAGATACAAAGGAATTCCCAGGGTGACTCTGAAGTCAAGCCCAAGACTAAATCGTGCAGTTAAGTCCAGAGAGCAAGTACAGATTAGAGAAGAAATCCAGAAGAGCTCCCAGAGAGTATCTCTAAGAAAAATAAATGTAACTGATAAATTACAGGACAGATAGTGTGGAAAAGCACACTCAAGACATTTTACAGAAGAGTGGAAAGATGTGTGAAGATTTCAGTGTTCAAAGAAAACTAAGCACATTCTATTTTTTAATGAGGCAAATTTTAAATCCAGTTCTGGAAGAAATGTAATCCCAGAAATAATAGCTAAAAACAGCTAAAAAATGTTTAGCACAGTTCTAAGAATTCTGCATGCAATAATTCATTTAACCCTAACCCATTACTTTGCCATATCAATATTCTATCAATTTATCAATGTTTATATAATCACACAAAGGAAATTTTTTATATAAGTATATTAAAAAACTTGAAGAGGCTATCAGAGAAATTCCTCATCTAATATTACTGAAAAAAAGTCCAAAATTGATGAATCAAACAATGCAATGCTTACTTAAAAATACAAAGAAACAGGGGTGCCTGGGTGGCTCAGTGGGTTAAGCCTCTGCATTCAGCTTGGGTCATGATCCCAGGGCCCTAGGATAGAGCATCGGGCTCTCGGCTCAGTGGGGAGCCTGCTTCCCCCTCTCTCTACCTGCCTCTCTGTGATCTCTTGTGATCTGTCAAATAAATAAACAAAAATCTTTAAAAAAAAAACCTCAAAAAATACAAAGAAACAGCTGAGAGTTAAAAAGCTGGTGCCTCTGAGAAAAGTAGAGGGAACATTAAAAAACACCTATCTTTTTAGAATTTTGTAACTAGAGCTTGATGTTTCACACTCTTAGAAAGTAATATTTTAATTTAAAAAAAAATTTACTTACTAAGTGAAATGGCATTCCAATACTGAGTAAACTAGGGGGCTTTTTCACATAACTACTTGGGAAGCTCTGATATGTTAAAACAAACTATAGTTTTTCCCTAACACTAGGCCACAAGAACGCCCCACTACCTCCCCCTCAATCAGCTCAAGAAACTACAGTTTTATGGCAGTGGTTTTCAAATTTAATCAAGTCCATAAATATGTGTCAATCTACAACAACATAAGGAAAAACAAAGACAATATACTGAGTTAAATTAATCCATTTAAGCTGTTCAGCATTTTGAGAGCACACCCTTCTTACACTCTTAATACCTTTTCTTTAGTGAAACAAAGGTAGTTAAGCGGTAGTTTTTAAAAACATTCTTAATTTCCAAAATAAAAAGCTGGTAACCCTATGTCAGTACACTATCTCCACTCTGCCAAAGACAATTTTGGTTCATGCAAGTCAAGTCAGAGAATCTGTGGAAAACTCTTACTGGAACGACAGGCCAAAAAAATCCTCTGATGGAAGAAGTCACCACAAAAATAAACAAGATAATTCAGAGAAAGGAATATCATTTAAAAAACAAAACAAAACATGGAACGACCACTAAGAAAACTAAGAAAAAGGAGGTAGTAAAGGTGCCTGGGTGGCTCAGTCAGGTAAGCATCTGCCTTCGGCTCAGGTCATGATCCCAGGGTCTTGGGATTCTGGGATCCAGCCCTGCATGAGGCTCCCAGTTCGGTAGGAAGGCTGCTTCTCCCTCTCCCACTCCTTGTGCTTGTGTTCCCTCTCTCGCTGTATCTCTGTCAAATAAATAAATAAGATCTTTAAAAAAAAAAAAAAAAAGGCAGTAGTATGTACCTAAGAGATTAAGTAAAATAAGTAATATAAACTGCTTAATGAAGTTAACAATTCCAAAGTCACCTGTGACTACAGGGTTTAGAAGCAAAGACTAATAGGATGAGTTTAGCTTACATTTTCTAAAATTTTGGCTCATTAAGGATCTCAAAGGAGGTTTCTGGGGTGGGAAGTATTTGAACATTAATAAAAACTGTTGCTACAAAAACAAAGAAATCGCTGAAACTAAAGGAAAAATAACCTACCCATAAACATTCATAATCTAAGATACCTACTCTCTTCGTTCCATACACTGATGATTAGTTCAGAATCTTCTGTGTAACAAGTACAATAAAAGCTGAATCAAACAATATTTTAGAAATGTATAACTTAAATGACTTCATGTACATTTGATTGCATTTCAAATTACAACTGAAAGAAAATATTTTGCTTATCACTAGATCTCTAAAACTTTTCTTAGTGTCTGCCACAAAGTAGGTACTTAGTAATTATCTCTTGAATAAATTAGTGAAAGCCTATACTTAACAGTATACATACCAGTCAGTAAGACCTTCATCCATCAAGCAAATATGAATGCACATATTCTACTATGAATCCTATGAATGCATATATTCTACTAAACACAGCTCCAGATTTGTTCATGTATTTAAATGTAGAAATCAAAAGTCAAAGTCTTTCTTTTAAAATTGTACTTAATTTCATCTCACTTGAAAATTGAAACTAAAATTAGAGGCAATCCAGCAGTCTCTACGTAGACCTCAAGTTCAGCCTAAGACCTCTAGAATTAAAAATAGTTTAGCCACCTAATAGGTCAGGCAATGACAAAGATGTTTACACTTTCAATGAGTGTGGCTTTAGCTCTCTTCATGAAATTATAGAAAATATATCTAAATAACTTAATGTCTATGATAAAATTTCAGCTTTAGAGAACATTTCTGCATATTTAGACTTTTGCAACAAGTATACAGTATTTTTGTGATCACAAAAATTTTTAATATATAAGATTGTAACTTTTTAAAAAGAATTTATTTGTTTATTTGAGAGATCAAGAGAGCATGAGCAGGGGTCAGGGGAAGAGGGGGAAAGAGAAACAGACTCCCCACTGAGCCCACCATGGGTCTCCATCCCAGAGCCCACCATGGGTCTCCATCCCAGGACCTTGGTCATGACCTGAGCCAAAGGCATACACTTAACCAACCGAGCCACCCAGGCGTCTCAGAAAATATTTTAACTTGTAAAAAATTACAAATGATACTGTTAGATATAACATATCAAGTATTTTCAGAATGGCACAGAAATACCACTCAGATACAATATCAGATTTCAGGAATGTACTGGATTAAAAAGATAACTGGTTAAGCCTATTCAACACAAAATCCACAGTCATCTGAACTATTTGTGCAAATAGAAAACAAAACGTCTCCACAATGAGAATTTAGAACTAGCTAATGATATCAGTTTGCAGATTCCTGATGATATATTAGTTGTGAGATGACCAGTTATCTTGTATATGTGATGGATAGCAGGTAACTACAGATTTAAAACACCAAAACCAACAATGCCAATAATATACATAAAAACATAAATAACTGCAAATATTCAAATCTACAACCGGTCAGGTTGATTACAATACATGAATGAAACTGCACTAACAAATCAGGAGAAAATGAACTGAATGGAAAGTGCAAAATTTTCATTATAATCCTGCAGAATTTGATCCTCAGATCAGAGAGGAAGAAATAATAAAACTGAGGTATCCTTACTTCAGGTCACTAACTCTGCCCCAGAGTTTAACGTTCCAATTCCTAGAAGTATGAACTGGATCTTGGATATCAGAGCGAACAAATTAAAAGTGCTTGAAAATAACATCACCTTACTACATAGTGTTTAACTTTCTCAAGAGTGTTCACATCTCATTTTCTCCTAATAACAAAGTCAGAAGACAGGAAGAGAGAAGATTATTCCCCTTAACCAAAAAGAAACATGTAACTCAGAAGTAGAATCACTCTCTTGAAGTTCTAAAAATGTCAGATAATGCCTGATTACAACCCCAAACTCTTGACTCAATATATGGTAAACTCTAGCAAGCCACACTGTCTCTTAGACAAAGCTATTCTCGGTATTTTTCATTTGGGATTCCGATTATGAACTGGTCATAAAAAACAACGGCAAAGCCAAAAATATTGTCAGACTTAACAACTGGTGAAATGAGATTCATTGCCGTTATCAAGACTCTTGCCCATAGCTTATTTAGCCACAAGGCTTTTACTGGCCTAATTTAAGTCTACCAGTAATGAAAGTCATTTCTAGAGATGATTCAACTCGGTTAAGTTTCCTAGGATAGAAATAGCTGGCTGCCCCTGATTTTGACACAAAAACTCAAGGACATCTGTCTGCAGTTTATTTTTCCAAAGCTCTGCACTTAAGGGTTGCATGCAGATAAATACAAAAGGACTTTATAAATCGTTCAAACAACAAAACTAAAACATGGACTATGGATGGAGCTGGACATGGATGGAGCTAGAGAGTATAATACTGAGCAAAGTCAGTCAGTCAGAGAAAGACAAACACCATATGATTTCACTCAATTGTGAAATTTAAGAAACAAACAAATGAGCAAAGGAAAAAAGAGAGAGAAAAAGAGAGACAAACTAAGAAAAGAGACTCTTAATTACAGAGAACTGATGTTTACTAGAGGGGAGAGGGGAGGTGGGTAGGAGGATGGGTTAAATAGGTGATGGGGATTAAAAAGGTGATGGAGATTAAAGAGTGCACTTGTCATGATGAGCAGCACTAGGTGATACATGAAATTATTGACTCACTATATTGTACAGCTGAAACTAATATAATACTGTATGTTAACAATCCTGAAATTAAAACTTAATTAAATTTTTTAATTAAAAATAAATTTTCCATAATGAATTTTTTAAAAGATATTTACTAGGCTAAAAAGGCTACAAATACAGCATCACAAGATTGTAGCTAATGTAAAATATATCTTGGCATCTTAAGATCTAGCCATACAGGACCTTTTTCAATTCTTCAAAAACCAAGATCTTTCCCACCCAAGACATCCATAGATACCATGCGTACTATCAAAACTTCCTTTCCCACTCCTGCATTCTTTGCATGTTGATTCTTCTAAGTAACTCTTTTAAAGTAGCTGAACTCTACAGTACTCTCTGTATAGCTGAGAAAACTCTTGTTCTTTAAAATCATTATAACCTGTAACTACATTTTTCTCCACTCTTTATTTTGAAAACTGCCAAATATAATCAGAAAAAAGTAACCATCAATATACTCACCTAGATTCACCAATTAATATTACACAATTCTCTCACTCCCACACACACACACATTTTTTGCTGATTCATCTGAAAGTTGCAGACATCATGACACTTCACCTATAAATACCAGCATGTACCCCTGAATGAATGACAAATCCCACACAGCCCCAAGACTATTATCAAACCCAGAAAATTTAACATTAATGATACTGCCTAATTTAACATTAATATTACTGGTAACATTAATATTACTGCCTACAGTCCAAATACTCCATTTGACACAAAAATGTTCTTTAAAGCTTTTTTCAAAATCTAGGATCCAGTCAAAATTCACACAAGTATTTTGTCATGTCTTTTCTCTTTCCTTTAATCTAAACTGTATCCTTGTTTCATTTTAACAGGGTATTTTTTTAAACCAACTGTCTTCTGACTTCTAAGCTGAATGGTTACATGCTACACATTCTGGATTTGTCTTATTGTTTCCTCATGATTAAAGTCAGGTTAAACAGTTTTAGCAAAAACAAGAAACTGATGATGCTGTGTGTTGACTTGTTCTGTGTGTGGATTTGTGTGACCCCTTCAAAATCCTGCTTACCCCACAAAGGCAGAGTAAATGGCTATGTTGTTCAACAATGTATTTCTAGCATCTAAGACAATGTCCCACATAGGAAGTCCTCAATAATATTTGCTGAACAAATAAGAAAACGAATTCTGCATAGCATATAGTACCAAGTATTCAAGAGTGGAAACCAACAGATATTTGTTGATGTTAATTTATGTTTAACAGGTAATGCTGTTAGGATCCAAAACTGTATTATGAGAACATTTTGAAATTTAGTAGAAGTCTATTTTCAGCAACAGGTAAATGCTCTTGTTTGTTTTGTTTCAAGTTTTTATTTAAATTTTAGTTAGTTAACATAACAGTATATTCGTTTCTAGAATTTAGTGATTAATCACGTACAAGTAACACCCAGTGCTCATCACAGCAAGTGCCCCCCATCTTCCTTCCCTCCAGCAACCCTCAGTTTGTTCTCTATAGCTAAGAATCTGTTTTATGGTTCACCTCTCTCATTTTTTTTTCTCCAATGTTCATCTGTTTTGTTTCCTAAATTCCTCGTATGAGTGAAATCATGTGGTATTTGTCTTTCACTGACTGACTTATTTTGCTTAACAAAATACACTCCAGCTCCATTCACATCATTGCATATGGCAAGATTTCATTCTTTCTTATGGCTAAGTAATATTCCATTGTCTGTGTGTGTGTACAAACACACACAACACCACCTCTTCTTTATTCATTCATCAGGTGATGGATATTTGGGCTCTTTCCATGATTTGGCTATTACTGATGCTACTATAAACATCAAGGTCCATATGTCCCTTCAAATCAGTGTTTTTGTATCCTCTGGGTAAATACCTGGTAGTGCACTTGCTGGATCTTCAAGTAGTTCTATTTTTAGCTTTTTGAGGAACCTCCATACTGTTCCAGAGTGGCTGCATCAGTTTACATTCCTACCAGGAGAATAAAAGGGTTCCCCCTTTCTCTCCACTCTTGCCAGTATCTGTTGTTTCCTACAGTGTTAATTTTAGCCATTCTGACAGGAGTGAGGTGGTATTTCATTGTAGTTTTGATTTGTATTTCCCAGATGATGAATGATGTTGAGCATCTTTTCATGTTTCTGTAAACCATCCATAGTCCTTCTTTGGAAAAATGTCTATTCATGTCTCCTGCCCATTTCTTAACTGGATTATTTGTTTTTTAGGTATTGAGTTCGGTAAGTTCTCTATAGATTTTGAATACTAACCCTTCATTAGATATATCATTTGCAAATACCTTGTTCCATTCCAAAGGTTGCCCTTTAATTTTGCTGACCGTTTTCCAGTAGGTAAGTGCTCTTAACCAGAGGTGCATAAAATGCTACCTACCTACTAATGGAGAATTTGTGCGGATTGCTATCAAAAAGTCCTCAGAAAGTCAACAGAGGGGTTCAAGCACTCATAAAAGATTAATGTTGAGGACAGGAGGGAATGACACTCTCTTCTCAATGAAAATTGGTTTATTTAGTTCCTATATGTTTAGAGCACCTCGGTATTAGAAAACTAATTCTAAGGGAAAAAAAGAAACAAAAATCTCTCTCAGGAATAGTTAAGTGTTACATGTGCTGGCCACTCCTCAGAGAGCTGAAAGTTCAAAATTATTAAGATCTGGTCTCCTGGCCTCTGGGAACTTGAAATCAGGAGAAAGTTGACACTCACGTATTTTTCAAAAAGCTTAGGTGCTATACTGAGACATACAAGCAAAGTTATTAATGCACAACAAAAATTATTTTCTTTTAAAAAAATCACTTTTGTTACGTACAAACCTTCAAGAACAGGAAATTAGTGGAAGGTCTATTGGTCATGCAACTTCTTCACTCAAAGGTAGAGGTTTATTTCAGAGAAAACAGAGCTACAAACATGAAATTCCTCAACTTATCCTTCCCCTAAACCTATCCAAAAGAGCACATACCTAATTCACTTCTGTGAAGAAGACATACCTCTTTTCTCCATTATTAGAGAGTAATCTCACTTTATCAATTACCTGCTCTATTTTAAATCTTAATTTTGCATGATGTAAATATGCCATAATCAAAGTCAAATTAAAAACAAAAACAGTTCTTAAAAATTATTCCTACATTTTTCTCATTATTTCACCAATAAAATTTTAAAAATACATTCCACTTAATCCATTACAAATTGACTGTCCTGATTACTTTTAACAATTACATCAAAGACCTCCAAATGACCAAATACCAGACAATGCTCTAATTTCAGTTCTCACCATACTCCATCTTTGTGTAATAACTGATGGTCATGACCTTTTTCTTAAAATTCACTTTCTCTGGTTTCTGAGAATTTTATCACCTATATTAAGTGACTCTTCTGCCTCCCTTCTGATGTCTCCATACTGACTCTTCCTCCCCTGCCAACCCTTTAACATTGGGAGTGGTCTAGGGTTCCCTTCTTTTGTCCTACATGTTCTGCTTGTCTTAAATGTTCTCCTAATGCCTCACTTAATTTTTTTAAAAAGACATTATTTATTTTGGGGGGGGAGAGAGAGCATGTGAGACAGACCATGAGCAGGGAAGAGGGAGAAGCAGACTCCCCAATGAGCAGGGAGTCTATTCAGGACTCAATCCCAGGGGGACGCTACCCTACTTCACTTAATTTTTATCTGTTAACAACTTCTACATCTCCAGCCCCACCCTGTCTCACAAGCTTCAGACTCTTACTGCCAATTTCCTACTAGACATCTCAACCTGGATTCTCCCAGAACCTTTACCTTAACCAAACTGACATCTTCTTCAAATTCCTCCTCTTTCTCCAGTTAATGCCTCTAATTAAGTTAATGCCATTATTGGGGCGCCTGGGTGGCTCAGTGGGTTAAGCCGCTGCCTTCGGCTCAGGTCATGATCTCAGGGTCCTGGGATCGAGCCCCGCATCCGGCTCTCTGCACAGCGGGGAGCCTGCTTCCCTCTCTCTCTCTCTGCCTGCCTCTCCATCTACTTGTGATTTCTCTCTTGTCAAATAAATAAATAAAATCTTTTAAAAAAAAGTTAATGCCATTATTGTCTCACGAGTTCTTAATCTGAAAACTATTATTTGATTCTTCCCTCTTCCTGACCCTCCAAATATTCACCAAGTCCTAAGTATTCCTTAAAGATCACCTCTCAAAAATCCCTACAACCACTACCTTATTTCAGGATTTCAGGTCATTATCAGCTCAGCTCTTGTCTGCACTACTACCATATATTTCCCTAACTGATCTTTCTGCTACCAACCCATGCACTTTCAATCTGCAGTGTAGAAAACCTGCTTTAATCACTCGTTCACCTAAACAGCTCCAACTGTTGGTCCTACTGCCCAGAGAAGTCATTAGCTAAAGGACAATTTTCACATTTTAACTCTATGAAATGTAGATCTGTGTTATAACTGGTGAAATAGTCACCAACTAGCCAGGCAGTATGAGTAAAGTACTCCTCATTGCCAATACATACGAATACACTAAGAGCATCAGCATCAAAACATAGAGAAATGGTGTTCACAGCCAATGGTGAGGAAATACTAAAGAAAATACTGAGGCATCCTTTATCCATACAGACACCAAATGGTTTTGGGAGAAGGTGCGGTACACAGTAAATCAGACATGTTCAGCTGGTTTCCCAAACTGAGAATCAAGAATAGACCTGTTTGAGTTAATGAATAATCTGCAGTACAGCCGAGCACCAATTTTTATATAATTACTTCAATTCTCATATAGATTTGCTTAAGAAATACTGTCACCAATACTCAAGACAAAACCAAATTGACACTGTGAGGAAGCTATGCTACAAAATTGAAAAAATGATTCGGAATCCACACACACCATAAACCCTACTAGAATAAACCAGATCAACAAAGTTGCAGAATACAAGATTAATATGCAACAATCAAATGCATTTCTACATGCTACCAATGCATAATCTGAATGAAATTAAGGAAAAAGTTTCATTTGCAACAACACCAAAAAAGAACAAAATACTTAGGAATAAATCTGACAACAAAAAAATGTAAGGCCTGGGGCTCCTGGGATCGAGCTCCATATCGGGCTCTCTGCTCAGCAGGGAGCCTGCTTCCCCCCCCTCCCCCGCCCCACCTCTCTGCCTGCCTCTCTGCCTACTTGTCATCTCTGTCTGTAAATAAATAATAATTTAAAAAAAAAAGGCTTGTACAATGAAAACTACACAACAAAGAAAGCAATTAAATAAAACCTACATAATTGGAAAGAAATTATCCCATGTTTCTGGATGTTAACATTCTTAAGATGGCAATTATTTCCCAAGTCCATCTACAGATCCATTACAATATCTATTAAAACCCCAGCTGCACCTGCTCTGGAAAGATTGAGAGACTGCTCCTAATATTCATATAGAAGAACAAGAAACCCAGAATACCCAAATAATACTGAAAAAGAAGTAAACCAAAGGACTCATACGTCCCCATTTCAAAAATTTTTTTTTTTTTAAGATTTTATTTTATTTATTTGAGAGAGAGAGACAGTGAGAGAGAGCATGAGCGAGGAGAAGGTCAGAGGGAGAAGCAGACTCCCCATGGAGCTGGGAGCCCGATGTGGGACTCGATCCCGGGACTCCAGGATCACGCCCTGAGCCGGAGGCAGTCGTTTAACCAACTGCGCCACCCAGGCGTCCCTCAAAAGTTAATACAAAGTAACAGTAATCAAGACATTATTATGCCGCTGCCTTCGGCTCAGGTCATGATCTCAGAGTCCTGGGATCGAGTCCCGCATCGGGCTCTCTGCTCAGCAGGGAGCCTGCTTCCCTCTCTCTCTCTCTGCCTGCCTCTCTGTCTACTTGTGATTTCTCTGTCAAATAAATAAATAAAATCTTTAAAAAAAAAAAAAAGACATTATTATGCAAGCATAAGGACACATAAGTGGAATAAAATTCATAATCTGAAAACAAATCCTTACATTTATATTCAACTGGTCTTTGAAAAGACTGTCAAAACAATACAATGGGAAAGAAGAGTCTTTTTAACAAATGGTTCAGGGAAATTGGCATTTGCACCTAAAAAAAAAAAAAGGAAGCAGACACCTGCTGGACACCTACTTCACACCACATACAAAAATTAACTCCAGGGGCGCCTGGGTGGCTCAGTGGGTTAAAGCCTTTGCCTTTGGTTCAGGTCATGGTGTCAGGGTCCTGGGATGGAGCCCCACATCAGGCTCTCTGCTCAGCAGGGAGACTGCTTCATCCTCTCTCCCTGCCTGCCTCTCGGACTGCCTGTAATCTCTGTCTACAAAATAAATAAATATTTTTTAAAAAATTAACTAAAAATGGGGCAAAGATTAAATTTAAGAGCTAAAATTATATAATTCTTTTTTAAAATATTTTATTTATTTGAGAGACAGAGTGAGCGAGAGAGCGCACAAATTGGAGGGAGAGGCAGAGAAGAAAGGGAAAAGCAGGCTCCCCACTAAGCAGGGAGCCCAATGCAGGGCTCAATTCCAAGATCCTGGCAGGATCATGACCCCAGCCGTAGGCAGACACTCAACCAACTGAGCCACCCAGGCACCCCTAAAATTATGTAATTCTTAGAAAAAAACATAGGAGTAAATCTGTGTTACCCTGTGTTAGGCAACATTTTCTTAGATATAACATCAAAAGCGTAAGCCCCACATCCGCATCCAGCTCCCTGCTCAGCAGGAAGCCTGCCTCTCCTTCCCCCTCTGCCTGGTGCTCCCCAGGCTTTTGCTCTCTCTGTCAAATAAATAAATAAAACCTTTAAAAAAAAAAAAAAAAAGCAAAGCATAACAAAAAAAAAGGACAAATTAGACTTCATCAAAATTAAAGCCTTCTGTGCATCACAAGACATCATCAAATGAAAGAACTTGAAGAACAGGAGAAAAAAGTTGCAAACCACACATCTGATAAGGGACTTCTATCCAAACCACATAAACAATGCTTACAACTCAACAATGAAAACATAAATAATCCAATTTTTTAAATGGGCAAAGGACCTAAATAGACCTTTCTCCAAAGGTATAAAAAAGGCCAATAACTACATGGAAAAGGTGCTCAACATCACTAGTCATCAGGATAATGCAAACCAAAACCACAATGAGATACAACTGCACACCCACTAGAATGCTTATAACCAAAAGACAGACAAGTACTGGTAAGGATGTAGAGAAACTGGAACCCTCAGAGCTGCAGGTGAGACTGCAAAAAGGTGTAGGCTCTTTGGAAAACAGTTCGGCAGTTTTTTGAAATGTTAAATACAGAGGTGTCACCTGACCCAGCAATTCTACTCCTAGATATGTACCCAAGAGAAATGAACCACAAGTTCACACAAATCCAGTAATGAACATTCGCTGCAAATAAAAAACTATTAACTGCAAAAAGTGGAAACAACCAAATGCCCAACAACTAATAAATAGATTAACAAAACGAAATATATATCCATACAAAGAAACATATTTTGGCCTTAAAAAGGAATGATACATGCTATAACATGGATGTATCTGAAAACATTATGCTAGGTGAAAGAAGCCAGACACAAAAGGCCACATATTATATGGTTCCATTTACATGAAATGTCCAGGATAGGCAAAATATAAACACAGAAGATTGGTTAGAGGTTGCCAGGGGTAGTGGGAGGGAATAATGGGAAAGTGACTGCTAATGGTTTAACCATTTTTAACCATGCTAAGGCTTTAACCCATTTTCATTTTGGGCTGATGAAAATGTCCTGAAATTAGATAATGGTGATGGTTGTACAACTCTGTGAATATACTAAAAAAAAAAAAAATCAGTAAATTTTACCTTAAAAGGGTACAAACAAGTGAATTATATATATATAAATGATAGATTAATAACCTCAATAAAGTCATTTACAAAGTATACAGTTAATGTATGTAAATTTTACCTTAAAAAGCTTTTTAAAATAACAAAAACAACGGAGAGGAGTGGTGAGTGCATAGAGATACAGATGAAACAAGCATGGATACAAAAAGTTTATACTATTCTGTTCCCTTAGTATATGACTTCTAAATTTTCCTTAATAAAAAGTTTTACTGATATACTAAAAAAACAAGTAATTGTTTAAAAATAACAATGTAGGGGCGCCTGGGTGGCTCAGTGGGTTAAGCCTCTGCCTTCAGCTCAGGTCATGATCTCAGGGTCCTGGGACTGAGCCCCCCCATCGGGTTCTCTGCTCGACAAGGAACCTGCTTCCCCCCCTCTCTCTCTGCCTACTTGTGATCTCTGTCAAATAAACAAATAAAATCTTAAAAAATAAAAAAATGTAAACTAACTTTCTTAACATCAATCTTTGTTGTTGTTTGACAAAGGAAACAGATTCATATATTAAAAGATCAGAGAAGGGGCACTTGGATGGCTGTCATTTAAGCCTCTGACTCGGCTCAGGTCATTATCAGGGTCCTGGTAGGGAGCCCTGAGCTGGGCTCTGCGTTCAGTGGGGACTCTGCTTCTCCCTCTCCCTCTGTCACATCTCCTCCCACATCCCCCCATCACATCTTCCCCCCACCATGCTCACTTGCAAGTAAATAAATAAAATCTTTAAAAAAATAATAAAAGATCACAGAAGTTGCTACCTTCTTCATTCTTTTGTAGAGATATGACAGAAAACTAGGTGTGAGGCAAAAATGAAGAATACTTTACCTTAAAAATGTACATAAAGAATTTCAATCCTTAGTTCCAAGACAGTTCCTTACCCTTGGGTTCCTGTGGTTTCCATGATTATTAGATGTGACAATTTTTTTTTTAAATTTGACAAAGGGAGAAGTACACAGAGAGGCTGGCGGGGGTGGGGGTGGGGTCGATCCCAGGTCCCTGAGATCATGACCTGAGCCAAAGGCAGAGGAGTAACCTACTGAGCCAACCAGGCACCCTTAGCTGTGACAATTCTTAATAAATAAATGCAGTAACCCAATACTATGCTGTCTAATACAGCAGCCACTAGCTACATATGGTCATTTAAAATTTAGTTCTAATTAGTTGAATTATAAATCCAGTTCTCAGTCACACCAGCTATATGTCTAGTATTCAACATCCACATGCGGCTTTGGCTACCACAGTGCATAGATGAGATACAGTACACTGCCATCAGTGCAGAAAATTCTATTAAAAAGCACTACACCAATACATAAAAAATACCCACACAGAAATTTATACATTTTTTTAAAGATTTTATTTATTTATTTGACAGATCACAAGTAGGCAGAGAGGCAGGGAGAGAGAGAGAGGAGAAAGCAGGCTCCCCACTGAGCAGAGAGCCTGATGCAGGGCTGGATCCCAGGACCCTGAGATCATGACCTGAACTGAGGCAGAGGCTTTAACCCACTGAGCCACCCAGGCGCCCCAGAAATTTATACATTCTAATTTAGTGTTGTTATACTGCATTTTAATGCAACAAACCCTGAAAAACAAGGAAAACAAAGCATAAAAATATCAACCAAAGAATATTATTCATGGAAGTCCAGACTAATTAAAACAGCAGTTCAATTTTACTTCCAGAACCACCCAGCTACAGATATTGGCCATGACAACATCTCAGGTGCAAATTTCCCTATCTGTTAAAATAGATTATTACTATATCACCAGTTTCCTAAAGCCAGATATAAAGATTATGCTGAAATAAGAATAAAGCAAATTACCCTTTCAGTCAAGGATCTAATGAAGGTGTATTTATAAATCAACAACATCAAAAAATTTATGACCCACACCAAAATACACAGAATAAAATCCCTTTCCAAACTGAGCTTTGCGGCAACTAGCATAATTAAAAACATCACTAAATATATTTTGTTTCAACCAGAAAAAATTTTAACTGGATGACTTCTATACTTCTAGTTCTAAAATTGTGTATTTCATCCTGATAGGTAGGTATAGATTTCCGTTAATGCCATTAACATGAATATGCAGCATCAGGAAACAGGTGCACTCTTAATTCAAATATTTTTAGAATATTTTTAGCACTTTAAAAGAAACCTGAAGGTGAGCAAATTTAAAATGTGAATTCGAATATGCTTTTATATTTAGGAACCTAAAAAACAAAAACAATTTCACCTTGTATTCCCTCTCAAGCTATAACTGCAAATGGTTGGAGTGTCAGTAACATTCTAAATATCAAGAATGAAATGTTCTATGTTAAGAAATTTAAAATCAACTCTTTCCCTGCCAAAATTACTGGGCACCTAAAGCTGTGAGTCAAAATGGCTCCACATAAAGCATTTCCAAGCCTTTGAAAAGGTCACTTAAAAATATAAGTACATTTTACTTTACCCTTATAAAATACTTTCAGATTCAGTCTTTGCAATCTACTGCCCAAAACAAAACAACACAAAAAGGGAATTCTCAAGAGAAAATGAAAACATGGAAATTGAAACCAGCGTGTAAGCAACCTATACAGAAGGGTCACATGGAATCAATGCTGTAGGAGAAAGTTACTACTATCGCAGCATCTGAAGTCAAATTAAATCAGGCACTATTTACATATTTCTAGTTCTGTACTGACCTCATACGGTACTTTCTGACGTTATACACAGGCCTACCTAAGTCTGCATATTTTTATTTGTAAATGGGTCTAACTTTAACGTAAGTTAAATATTTTAAAGAATAGAATAACATTCCATATCCCTTTTCCATTGTTCACGAACCCTCACTGTTCGTCAGATCACCCCGATAAATCCATCTGTTCCCTCTAGTTGCTTCCAAAAAAAAAAAAAAAAAAATTCTAGCAACCAAAGACACCAGATTGTAAAACACACACTCAGAGTTAAGAGTTCTGGCACTACCAAAATATGTTAAGAAATCTTGGCAAATCAGTTAAAATCCCTTGAACCGTAATTACCTCAGTTGTAAAAATGAATAATACATATCTACATCCGAGGAGGGATGAGTTAGATTTCATTGTCCGCTCCAAATATTAGGTGTCTCTCTCCCATCTCACATTTTCCCTCCCCTTTCACCCCTTTAAAGCTTTCAGGGTTTGCTTCCAGGCTCAACTTAGTATTTCTCTTACCCACGTACTCCATCCTGCCCTTCTACTCAGCCCCTTACTCCAATTCCATACAATTCCACCACCCTCCGGTTCCAAGCTGCTACTTCCCTTTGCGCCCCCTAAGGTCCTAGGCAGCACCTTCATTCAGCTCCCCACGTCTCCCTCAGTCCGCATTTCCTAACGGCTCCTCCCCTCGGTTCCCCACCCCCTCATCACCAGGTTCATCCTGCCCCTCCAACCGTCTCCCGCCCCCAGGTTCCTTCCTGCCCCTCCAAACACAGCTTCCCCGTCTCAACGTTTCATCTTGGTCCTCCAACCGACTTCCCCAATGCCTTGCTCGCTCCCTATTTTATCCAACACCTAAATGACCACACCATTCTATCCATCCTTTTCAACATATACATAAATGCAAGGGACCCACATACACACACTGGAGATCCCACCCCCACTTCGATCCTCCATCTTTCCCTTTTATACTTGCTTCCTTTCTTCCTTCTCCCCCCCACCCCCACCTCCTCCGGAAGAGCGTGGTTCCCAGGCCAAGGTCTCTCACCTCATTCGGTCACTTCAGTGGTGCCAACCGCTTCATACAGGAAAAAACAACCTATCACGTCCCCTTGGGCGCTTCCCCTGCGAGTCCAAGCACTTACTGGGCACCCGCCCCACCGGGCACCCCGCACATGCACACGCTTAAACCGAGGTCCTGGGGACGATGGTTGAGAGCAGAGTGAGCCTTCTTACACCGGCCTCAAACACAGCCCACTTCTTTACAGCCCTTCGCCATTTTGGTTTCCCGCGGACCGCCGGTGCATTCTGGGTGCGCGGAGCGACTCTGGTGCCGAATGGCAGCTCTCCAGGGCAGCGAGTGGGCGGGGACTGTGCAGCAAGCGCGGAAGAACACCGCGCTCTGCGTCCCTGTCCGAAACTGAACAAAGAAGGACTCTTTCACGTAGCGGTGGGAGTAAGTCCTTCCGCCGCCGGCGCTAACACAATAGTGATCGCTGCGTTCCTGTCCGTATGCTATGTTACTGCTGTTTTCTCTTGTAAAGGAAAGTGTCGTGTCTAGTCTGCGTTGTGCATTTTTTATTTCCGGAAAAATGCAGCAGTGCGCTCTATATCTGGTCTTGCCGACTTCCTTTCATTATCTTAGATAAAACACGTTTCTTCTGTCTTTACCTGGAGGCCTGCTGTTCGAATTTCCTTCACCGAGGAGACCCTGGATGTCAGAATTAAATTTTGCTCTGCGATTATAGTCCAGTCCCAAATTCCTTATCAGGAGCGCCTTGCGTAGAAGATTTTCGGAATTTTTTTTTCCTTGACAGTGAAAGTTTTTGTGTACCTGCTTTGCAATCATTCCTAATTGTGATGAAATCTGAGAATAATACCGTGCAAAGTGATTTATTTTAGGAATACAGAACTTTTCTCATATTAGGGCAAACCCTTAGCCTGCCAATATTCTGCTGCCGACCGGAAGCCCATATGACAAACTGGAAGGGCATGCTTAGTTACAACCCAACTCCTAGTAGCCACCTGGAGTACCTTTGTTCATAATTTTGTCAAAATATATTTTTTTAATTTTAAAATTATTTTATGTTTTTGTCTCATTATATAACAGGGATAATTAATACAAGGATAAATTA
Organism: Neogale vison; assembly: GCF_020171115.1. Taxonomy (NCBI): domain Eukaryota; kingdom Metazoa; phylum Chordata; class Mammalia; order Carnivora; family Mustelidae; genus Neogale; species Neogale vison. The sequence continues at coordinate 79,468,632 of NC_058092.1, read as the reverse complement.
ATACAGGTTTCTTTTCTCTCAGAAGAAGTACATCTTGGGCCTAAACTCACTTTGCTCACATTTCAAAAACGATTCTCCCGCCCATAATCTCAGGATCTGGCAAATAAATATTTGTTCTATCCAAACCATTCAACATTTTAAATATTTTAGTCATACTTTCTACTCCTTTGCTTCTCCTAATAATTCTAATCAAATTTAAGTCTGTCTGAATACAGCCTCTGCTACCTTTCAAGTTTCACTTTCTCTGAATTCTATTATAGTTTCTCATAAATTCCTCTTCCATGCCCTTAACACTTTTGGTTGAGAAGAGTTTTGACTTAAAAAAAGTAAATACAGTTCACAAATGAATAAGGATATTACACAAATGGATATATTTGCTGTGCAGCAAAGCCTAATCATAGAACATAAGTTCTGGAGAACATTTGGTCTAAGCTCTCAGTGTTTCTCTCAAGGGGTCATCAAGCCACAACTTAAACATCTTCAGTAGTTCAGTTGCTCAGAGTAATTTCAATTTCATCAATCCTAGTAATTAGAAAATTCTTCCATCTATAAATGTATAATCTGCCTTTTTTTTTAAGATTTTTATTTATTTATTTGACAGAGATCACAAGTAGGCAGAGAGGCAGGCAGTAAGAAAGGAAGGGAAGCAGGCTCCCCTCTGAGAAGAGATACACACCCACCCACCCACCCTACCCCATGCAGGGCTGGATCCCAGGACCCTGGGATCATGACCTGAGCGGAAGGCAGGGGCTTTAACCCACTGAGCCACCCAGGTGCCCCTATTAATCTGCTTTCTTATGTTTCCCATTTAATGGTCTAACTTTTGGCCTCTTTAGCCACAGAAAAGTATTCTAATCCCTTATACATTACAGAAGCAATGATGCCTATTAAAAAAAAAAAGAAAGAAAGAAAAAGCTTGTCGTTTTTCTAAAGTGCATCAATTTAATTTAAGGAAACCAGGTGCTCAGGGTATCGAAGTCACTGACGGAGTCATGGTATAACATAAAGAGTATCCATAACTCGGGGCTTAGAAATTTCAACTACGCAACATGCAATAGATTAGGACTTTACATAGATGTGGGTATTATCTAGGTGTATCGGTGGGACAAGGTGAGCCTAGGATCCTCTTCTGCCATCTTCCAGACTTCTGCCAAAAGTCTTGGAGTAGAACTTCAAAAAGAAATGTGTCAAGTGTCTCAGAAATAAAATCAAAGAAACTCTAGTCAGAGCAAACGGTACTCTTTACTGTTGTTATTTATTTATATCATAGTCGTTAGGACTGTTCTGGTTCTCCTTTCTTCCAGACATAGTACAATTTCACTTATTACATCCTTGAAGGTAGGCATGGCCATGTATCTCGTTTTTACCAATAAAATGGGAGGAGAGGGATGTGTATCGTTTCCCAGGAAAAGCTTTAAGGGGCAGAGGCACATTCCCTTTCCCTCTGTTGTGGTGATAATGGAATCATGTATTAAAATAGAACATGTGTCACTTCAGGTCCCTAAATGACAACAATAAGCAGAAACTAGAGTTGTGCAACCACCAGCACAGTAAGTTTTAAAACATTTCTACCACCCAAAAAATATCCATTTTTCCCATTTGTAATCAATCACTGTTCCTATTCCCAATCCCAGACAATGTTATGTATCTCCGCAGGTTTGTCTTTCTAGCCTTTTTATATAAATGGACTCCTATAATATATAGTCTATTGATCTGGCTTGTTTCACTCATCACAAGGTTTTGAAATACATCACTGTTATAACACATATCTGTAGTTCTTCCTTTCGTATTGCTGAATAGTATTCCATTGCATGAATGTAATATATTTTGCTTTATCCTTTCACCAGTTGATGCACATTTCAATTATTTCCAATTTTTAGCTATTATCAGTAATGCTGCTGTGAAACTTTGTGTACAAGTCTTTGTGTAGATGCTTGTTTTTATTTTTCTTGGATATTCTCCTAGAAATGGAATTGTTATGTTGTATGATATATTATGTTTAACTTTTTGAGAGAACATGTAATCAATGCATGAGGGTTTCAACTTCTCCATATCCTCATCAATACTTGGTATTATCTGTCTTAGTTAAATTGAAGGTTAAGTTATTTAACTTTCTACCATGACCTAACTGTACTATCTTCAACTCAGCAAAACCATTCCCCAGTCAAATGTATGATTATCCTACCTCTTGGAAGATTCCTTTCAGACTCTCTCTCATCTTTTGCTAATAGAACTCAGAGTCCCTCTTCTCTCTCTCTCTCCCTCCCTCCTACTTTACTCCATAAATACTGAATGAATGTCATCTTGTTTTTTGGTTATGTTTCTATTTATACAAAGAATTAAAGAACTATTGTCTCCAGTGGGAGTGAACTGGTTTCTCATTGTGGTTTCAGTTTTTATTTCCCTAATGGCTAACGATATTTAGCATCTTTTCATGTGCTCATTAGCTGGCTATTCTTATATCTTTGGTAAAGCACACACTCAAATCTTTTACCCATTTTTTAATGGACTGTTTGTCCAGTTATTATCAAGTTATAAGCTCTCTACATATCCTGGATACAAGTCCTTTACCAGATACATGATTTGCAAATATTTGTTTCCACTCCATGGCTGGTCTTTTCATTTTCTTAATGGTGTTTTTGAAGCTCAAAAGTTTTGGATTTATCAAAAGATAAATCCAATTTATCTTTTTTTTAATGCCATATGCTTTAGAGGTTACATCTTAGAACTCTCTGCCTGACCCAAGATCACGAACATTTTCTATTGTGTTTTTTCTAGAAGTTTTATAGGTTTGCTCTTGCATAGTTTATGATTCATTTGAGTTACCTTTTGTGTACACTATGAGGTATGGGTCTCTACTAATCTTTTTTGCATATACATACTCAATTGGAGGAAATAAAATTTAGTTGTAATAAGCCACTGCAATTTGAAATGGTCTGCCATCCAGCATATTTTATGTGTACCATTTATTATGACTGATACAACCTAGATATGTTAATATGGAACAGAACTCAGTAATGATATTAAATCTCTACCATAATCAGAACCAAAAATAAAAAATATGAAAATTTGAGTGGAGTATTCAAACATTAAATAATTCTCAATATTTAACATTGAAAAGTCACAGGGAAGTTAAAAAATACTTAATTTACAAACCTAAAGTCTCCCAATTATGACCTATTACCATCTCATGGAAAACAGCTAGAAGACCTTTAACATGGTCCATTGTGCTGAGGTAAAAATGCAAATCATCAGACAAATCAGAAAGGTCAAAGAAAGACATGCTGTGTCCTTGTAGTTGGCTTTCATAAGTCTAGAAAGGGAACTAGAACTGAAAAAGAAAAAAAAAATGATTTCATAATAACCAAAGGACTTGTTAAAAATCCCTTTTCTTTTTTATCCAAAGCTTAAACATCCATATATAACAAGAACAACTGCTTTTAAAACAGCTATTTGTTGTAAAAAGTGTCTATAGTTGACCCTTAAACAACACATGAGTGAGTGACACCGACCCCACCCCCACCCGGCAGAGTTGAAAATCCATTGTATAACTTTCAGTCCTAAAACACTTAACTACTGTGCTAACTTTGGCAGCACATATATCAAACACTTAACTACTAACTGCTTACTGCTGACTGGAAACCTTACCAATAACAGAAACAGTTGATCAACACATATTTTATATGTTATGTGTAGTGTATACTGTGTTGTTACAACAAAGTAAGCTAAAGAAAATAAAATGTTATTAAGAAAATCATTTGAGGGCGCCTGGGTGGCTCAGTGGGTTAAGCCGCTGCCTTCGGCTCAGGTCATGATCTCAGGGTCCTGGGATCGAGTCCCGCATCGGGCTCTCTGCTCAGCAGGGAGCCTGCTTCCTCCTATGTCTCTCTGCCTGCCTCTCTGCCTACTTGTAATCTCTCTCTGTCAAATAAATAAATAAAATCTTTAAAAAAAAAAAAAAAGAAAATCATTTGAAGGGGGGTTGGTGTCTGGGTGGTTCAGTTGGTTAAGTGTCTGTCTTTGACTCAGGTCATGATCCTGGGGTCCCAGGATCAAGCGCTGCATCCACTTCCCTGCTCGGCAGGAAGCCTGCTTCTCCTTCTCCCTCTGCCTGCCTCTCTGCCTACTTGTGCTCTCTCTTTATCTCTCTGTCAAATAAGTAAATAAAATCGTTTTTAAAAAGAAGAGAAAGAGGGGCGCCTGGGTGGCTCAGTTGGTTGGACGACTGCCTTCAGCTCAGGTCATGATCCTGGAGTCCCCGGGTCGAGTCCCGCATCAGGCTCCCAGCTCCATGGGGAGTCAGTCTGCTTCTCCCTCTGACCTTTTCCTCACTCATGCTCTCTCTCATTGTCCCTCTCTCAAATAAATAAATAAAATCTTAAAAAAAAAAAAGAGAGAGAAAGAAAGAATAAATAAGTAAATGAGTCATAAGAGACATCTGGATGGCTCAGTCACTTAAGCTTCTGCCTTTGGCTCAGGTCATAATCTCCACGTCCTGGGATAGAACCCTGTGTGGCCCTTCCAGCTCATCAGAGAGACTGCTTCTCTCTCTCTTCCTCTGTCCCTCCCCAATTGTTCTCTCTCTCTTTCTCTCAAATAAACAAATAAAATCTTTTTAAAAAAATGGTAAGAGATGGGACACCTGGGTGGCTCAGTGGGTTAAGCATCCAACTCTTGGTCTCAACTCAGGTCATGATCTCAGAGTCATGAGATCTAGGCTCAGTGGAGAGTCTTCTCAAGTTTCTCTCCCTCTCCCTCTGTCCCTACCCTCACTGCCCATTCTCTCTCTCTCTCTCTCAGTAAATAAAAAAGAAAAAGAAAATCATAAGACACATACATTTAAAGTACTTTGTTGTATTTATTTTAAAAATCTGCATGTAAGTGTTTCTGTATAGTCCAAACCTGTGTGATCAAAAATTTAGATCCCTCATATAATAAACCTTAAAATACAGTATGCCATTATCAATTTATTGACTGTCATTTCCAAATTCACTCATTTCTTGCTTTGTGAAAATGGATATGGGCCCTTTAAATATTTTTCCTTCAGCGAATGGCAGAACATTAAGCATTGTCAGAGAAGAGTGCTGAAGAGACCATGCGTTAGAGCAGTTTCCCCTTCTGGTTCTAAAGTGCACTCCCGGGGTATCTGAGTGGCTCAGTCAGTTAAGTGTCTGCCTTTGTTCAGCTCAGGTCATGAATCCAGGGTCCTGGGATCGAGTCCCACATCGGGCTCCCTGCTCAGTGAAGAGCATACTTCTCCCTCTCTGTCTGCTCCTCCCTGCCCTACTTGTGCTCTCTCTCTCAAATAAATAAACAAAAATCTTAAAAAATTAATAACGTGCACTTTCAGCAGGCAGTGTGCACAGCTTCCCCAGAGCTGGGATCCTGTAGTACATGCACCTTCCCCAGGCTTGTCAAATCATCTTTGCTCTACCCCAGCCCCAGAAGAATTTGGATGTGTTGCCAGCAGGTGATATTTGTGCTGTCTTGGCAGTCAGAAATTTCAGGTGAGTGATTGAAAAGCGTGTGTACAGTCAAAACAAATTACTCAAGAGTCAAAAGAGCTAGGTTCCAATTCCCGCTTCCACATCCCTACGTATTACACCAGCTTTGGAAGATTAAATCACCAAAATTTGAGAGAGGGGAGATTAGGGAGAAAGACAGAGAGAGAGAGAATTATATCCAATAGTAAGAAAGATAAACTATCTTGTCTATCTTTACACTGCCATTTTGCTGAGCATTCAGAGACATGGACAAGGTAAGAGAGACAACTTGAAATGAGAGACAGGGAAACAGAAGTAGGAATCCCAGGGGACTGAAGACCTTTGTTGCCAGTCAACCTTTGTCACTTTATTAGCTGAGTGATCTTAGGCAATCACTAAACTTTCCCAGTCTGACTTTTTTGGTGGGCTCAATGGAGGGGGGGCGCTAAGAATATCAACATTAAATCTTTATCAAACAGAATAAATGAAATAGTATGTGTAAAGTGATTTTTTTCCCTTATAGCAATTATTACATGTTTGACTCCTCTGATTCAACTTCAAGCTCTTTGAGGGTTGGATGGCACCATTCCTCTTTATTTCCCTGTTCCTGGAAACACCTGGACCACAGAGTAACCCTAACAATACATAAATTTGAATGGACATTTATAACAATAAATAATTTATAATACTAAATAAATGGACATTTATTGAATAATGTTAAATATGTTCTTCTTAATGTGGAGAACTACTCTGTATACGGTTCAGGACCAGATACAAGAAGCAATAATACATATATACAAAGTAGATTGGAAGGCTTAAGGGTCTAGAGTTAATGATATTAAAAAGCAATTAAGGTACAACATAAATCTATTAAAAAAAAGTGAGAAGGTGTGATATATCCTAAGAATGAGAACAAACTTAGTGGAACCTAGCATGAAAGATATAAGTAAGCATAGAAAGATGGATAGGTCTTATTGTGAGAGACTCCATATGACAAGTGATATACTCGTTAAGTCTTTTTTGATTTGCAAAGGTTATGTCCGCCACCTGAACAAGCTTTGGAAGGGCAGAACCCCTTGCCTTGGTCTCGCCTGGAAACAGAAACTAAAAGGTATCGGGCTCTTCCATCTCAATCTCTCTCAGTCTCTCCCTTTCCCCACTTCTCCCTCTCCTGTTTCTACTTTCTTCTTCCTCTCCCACTCTACCTCTCCTGGTTTTACTCCTCTTGGAATGGTGTTTTCATTTTCTTCCTCTGCAGATGGTCTTCTCTTTTTAGTAGGAAAAAGGCACTCAGCAAATCTACATATTACTATAGTAACCGGTTAAGAAAAGGAAGTTCTCTCCCTCTACCTCTTTTCCCCATTCCTAATCCCCACCTTTAGAGTTCTAGGAAGGAAGGAAGGTAGGAATGAAGGAAAGGAGATGAGAGGAGAGGGGAGGCGATGTGAGAAATGGGGAGGGGATGTGAAGAAAGGGAAGGGGAGAGGAGAGGGAAGGGGTTGGAAGAGGGGAGGGGAGGGAAACGGGGAGGGTAGGAAAGGAGATCCCATGAAAGTATTTCAATGGGCTAGGCTTGGATCACATGCCAAACCTGTACCAGATGTTACAGACAAAAAGATGAGCTATTACGTTCAGCAAAAATTAGATCAGTTCCCATCCCTGCAGCCAAAGAAGTGAAGTTTTCTATCAGCAGCTACCACAAGAAGCACATATTTGGAGTGGAAGAAAAGGTGTTTCCCCCAAAAAAGGGGTTGCTATGCTGGGCTGCCACTTAAAATCTAATAATATGCAATGAAGTTTGTACTTCTATTGATAACAACAGTGATAATAATGTTAATAATAATATTTACTGAATGTTTGGCCTTTGCCAAGATGTATGAAAGTACTTTACAAATGTTATTTAATTTAATTTTCCCAACTACCCAAAGAAAAAGCTATTAATTCCTGTTCTACACATAAAGCAACAAAGACACAGAAAGGATAAAAAAAATTATCCAAAGTCACACACAGTAAGTGCAAATTTAAATCCAGTTTTGTTTGACTCTGGAACCAGTCTTTAACCACTATCCTATAGAGAAACATAAGAACCATCAGAAGCTTTAAGATAAATCTATCCTTCAGAAATATCTCTCTAATGTGGTGTGGAAATTGGATTCAAGATAGAAAGTACTGTAAATAAAGAGGCCACTGCAACTGTCCAGTTGAGTAATGGGCAAATGCATGGATAGAAAAAAGAAGGCACTCCCAAGACAGAAGGAGATACCAACAAAACTTGGCAGTTATTGGAAGAGATATGTGAAAGAATGAATTGCTTTAAGAATATTTCTGAGAAAAAAAAAGAATATTTCTGAGGTTTGTGGCTTGAGTGAAATGAAAGATGATGACCGCGTTTCTTTGTTTCTTCTTCCCTCTCAGTCCTTTTTTTCCCTACTTCATCTTTTTTTTTTTTTAAGATTTTATTTATTTATTTGACAGGCAGAGATCACAAGTAGGCAGAGAGGCAGGCAGAGAGAGAGGAAGAAGCAGGCTCCCTGCTGAGCAGAGAGCCCGATGTGGGGCTCGATCCCAGGACCCTGGGATTATGACCTGAGCCGGCTTAACCCATTGAGCCACCCAGGCTCCCTACTTCATCTTAACATAAGGTGGCTGCTGTTGAAGTTAACCAAGACAAATAATAAAATATGTGAAACAATTTAAAGAAAAAACTAATGAAATAAGTTCTGAAGAAGTTGAATTTAAGTTGTCCATGGAATATTAAAACAAGTATGTTTGGGGCCTGGGTGGCTCAGTGGGTTAAGCCGCTGCCTTCAGCTCAGGTCATGATCCCAGAGTCCTGGGATCGAGTCCCGCATCAGGCTCTCTGCTCGGCAGGGAGCCTGCTTCCTCCTCTCTCTCTCTCTCTGCCTGCCTCTCTGCCTACTTGTGATCTCTGTCTGTCAAATAAAATAAATAAAATCTTAAAAAATAAATAAAAAAAATAAAATAAGTATGTCCAGTGGACAGCTGGAAATGCATTTGGAGTTCAAAAAAGGAGTGGGCTGGTATTAGATGGAAAACTACACACCTAATCAACCCTTAGTACTCCAATCCAATCTGCTTCATTAGCATTCTTCCCTGACTCTTCTATGCCAGGAATAAGAGGTTGGCACAATTAGTAATTATAATTAAAGCAGAATAAAATCTTAAGTAATCAAATTTAATTTTACAAAATTTGTATATTAAACTGGAATACCTGCAGGATGGCTGATAGGAAGACAAAAATGAACAGTGTTTATGGATTTTGTTTTATCATTGTCATCAGTTAATAAATGCAGAGTTGGGGTACCTGACTGGCTTAGTCAGCAGAGTGTGTGGCTCTTGATCTTAGGGTTGTAAGTTTGAGCCCCATATGGAGAGTAGAGATTACTTAAAGACTAAATCTTTACAATGATAATAATAATAATACATGTTTAGTTTATGGTTATCTCTAAGTGGTAAGATTCTTTTTCTTCTTTGTGCTTGTCCCTATTTCCTAATTTCCCTGCTCCTCTAATAATTAAAATGATATTTAAAACTCATACAGGGGGGCACCTGGGTGGCTCAGGGGGTTAAACCTCTGCCTTCGGCTCAGGTCATGATCTCAGCGTCCTGGGATGGGGCCGCATCGGGCTCTCTGCTCAGCAGGAATCCTGCTTCCTCTTCTCTCTCTCTGTCTGCCTCTCTGCCTACTTGTGACCTCTCTCTCTCTAATAAAAATAAATTTAAAAAAAAGAAAGAAAGAATAAAAAATATTAAATAAAAATAAATAAAACTCGGGCAGCAATATAGATTTTTGGTCATATAACCCATGAGAAAATGTAGATGCTGCCAGAGGCTTTTGAAAGCTCCAAGGCTGTCAAAATCTGGGCTCCTTGGGGAGCTCTCCAGGGTACTGGACTGCTTCTCCTGAAATTCTGGCCAGTGAAACAGATCTTTGTGTTTCTCTTCTGACTTACTTGCCCTTTGTCTACACTGAATCCTGCCCTTCTGATTAACTGGCTGTCTTAACTATGTCATAACCAGCAACTTAGTTCTCTAAGTGAGTTTCCAACAGGCTTTAGCTGTTAATTATATACTGAGGCCTACAAAATCTATAGAGTCAGTAATTTTCTTCCCACCCAAATTCATTCACCCAAATGGTAGTTCCATTTCTACTACCATTAGCTTCCACTAATTTGTTTAACGAATTCTGTTGAGTATAAACAGATATGGAAAATGCAAAAATATAAAACTTTCAGAAGATGACCTAGGAGAAAATCTATGTGGCTCAGGTTTGGCAATTCATTTTTAGATTCAACACTAAAACCATGTTCCATGAATTAAAAACACTGGTAAGTTGAACTTCGTGAAAAATATTTTTACCTTGTGAACAACACCATTTAGATAGTGCGGAGAAAAAGCCAAGGATTGGGAGAAAATATTTGCAAAAATACATATCCAGAATTCAGTAAAGTTGCAGGATAGAAAATTAATATACAGAAATCTGTTCCCTTTTTGTATACCAATAATGAAGTAGCAGAAAGAGAAATTAAGAAAACAATCTCATTTACTATTGCACCAAAAATAATAAAATACCTATGAATAAACTTAATCAAAGAGGTGAAAGACCTTATACTCTGAAAACTACAAAATACTAATGAAAGAAAATGAAGATAACATGAACAAATGGATAGATATATCATGTTCATGGATTAGAAGAATTAATATTGTTAAAATGTCCATACTACTTAAAGCAATGTACAAATTCAATGTGATCCCTATCAAAATACCAACAGCACTTTTCACCAAACTAGAACAAATAACCCTAAAATTTGTATGGCACCATGAAAGACCTCAAAAATCAAAGCAATCTTGAGAAAGAAGAACAGAAATAGAAGTATCATAATCCTGGATTTCAAGATATACTACAAAGCTAGAGCAATCAAAACAGTATGGTACCAGAAAATAAAAAAGTAAAAAACAAACAAACAAAAAAAACAAGACACATAGATCTATATAACAGGATAGAGATCCCAGAAACAAACCCATGCAGAGACAGTCAATTAGTCTATGACGAGGGAGGCAAAAATATACAATGCAGAAAACACAGTTTCTGGGGTGCCTTGGTGGCTCAGTGGGTTAAGCCTCTGCCTTCGGCTTGGGTCATGATCCCAGAGTCCTGGGATCAAGCCCCGCATCAGGCTCTCTGCTCAGCAGGGAGCCTGTTTCCCCTTGCTCTCTCTGTGCTGCTCTGCCTCCTTGTGATCTCTCTCTCTGTGTCAAAGAAATAAACAAAATCTTAAAAAAAAAAAAAGAAAACAGAAAAATTTCATTAAAAAAAAAAACACACACCACAGTGTCTTCAGTAAATAACATTGCAAAACTGGGCAGCTACATTCAAAAGAATGAAACTAGACCACTTTCTTATTTTCATACACAAAAATAAACTCAAAATGGATTAAAGACCTAAATGTGAAACCTGAAACTATAAAATTCCTAAAAGAAAAAGTAGTAATCTCCTGGACTTTAGTCTTAGCAACATATTTATGGGTGTGTCTCTCCAGATAAGGGAAACAAAAGAAAAAATAAACTATTGGGGTGACATCAAAATGAGACGTTTTTCCAATGGCAAGGTAACCATCCACCAAATGAAAAAACAGCCTACTGAATGGGAGAAAATAATTGCAAATGGTATATCTGATAAGGTGTTGATATCCACAAAACATAAAGAACTTATGCAACTCAACACCGAGAAAACCCAAATCATCTGATTAAAAATTGACAGAGGACCTGAATAGACATGTTTCCAAGGAAGACATATAAATGACGAACAGATACATGAAAAGATCCTCAACATTGCTAATCATCAGGGAAATGCAAATCAAAGCCACAAGATAACACTTCACAACAGTAAGAATGGCTAATAACAAAAGACAAGAAATAACAAGTGTTGACAAGAATGTGGAAAAAGAGAACCCTCATGCATTGTTGGTAGAAGTGTAAATTGGTGCACCCACTGTGGAAAACAGTGTGGAGGTTCCGAAATTAGAAATAGATATACCATATGATCTAATAATTCCACTACTGCATATTTACCCAAAGAAAATGAAAACTCTAATTCGAAAAGATTTATGTTTATTGCAACATTATTTACAATATTTACAATAGTCAAGATATGGAAGCAACCTAAGTGTTTATTGACAGATGAATGTGTGTAAAGAAGATGTGGTGTAAATACATACGTATGCATGTGCATGCACTGGAATGTTAATTAGCCATAACAAAGAACGAGATTGTGCCATTTTGACAACATGGATGGTCTCAGAGGGTATTATGCCAAGTGAAATAAGTCAATGCAGAAAAGCAAATACCCTGTGATTTCATTTATATGTGGAATCTAGAACAAACAACAAGCAAAAACAGAAACAGACTCATAAATATAGAGAACAAAGTGGTGGTTACCAGAGGAAAGGTGTATGGGGGGATGGGTAAGATATATGAAGGGGATTAAGAGATATAAACATCCAATTGTAATATAAATAAGTCACAGAGATGAAAAGTACAGCATAAGTAATACAGTGAATAATATTTTATTGTTGTAGAGTGATAGATGGTAACTATATTTACCATGGTAAGCATTGCATAATGTATAGAATTGTTGAACCCGTATGTTGTACACCTGAAGTTAATATAACACTGTATTTCAACTACCCCTAAATAATAAAATCTTTTTAAAACTTAAATTATGATGCTTAGAAATATATAAATCTTATAAATAGATAATGTCATTTATGTCTAAAAATGTTTCTCTTCTGTAATCCATGTGCTTTCCATTTACTCTTTTTACAATTATTGAGGGGCAGTTTAACAAACTTTCTAAAATGAGTTTTCAAACAATCTATTTTAGTTGCAATTTCATTGTTTGGTACCTATTTTACCTTGGCTGTGATTAAAATTTCTAAAACAATATAAACTATAAAGATTTCCCAAATTACATGCTCATATTTCTTAGATTCTCTATAATCCCAAGAAGTTCTGGTTTTAAATTATTGTTTTGTTTTTGAATCTTCAGTCCTTGAAAAAAATTTTAATAGGCTATACCATATTATGATTTAAAAGAAACAGTGGAATGTAAATGGGAAGGGTGACCATGGATATCAGTCAATAGTTATAGTTGATATATTTGGGGAAGTCTAGGTCTAACTTTTTAAAATTGAATTCAGTAGTCTCAATTGATTTTATTGAGAATATTTTGGTAAGTGAATGATGGTAATTTCTACCTAGATCTCATTCTTACATTCTCAAGCTTTCACTTTGATATGCAGTGAACTTAGTGTGGTGGATGAGTATATTAGATTTCACAAAAATGTGAAAATTAGTGGGCTGAGTTTTGTTTTAGAGCACCAATTATTGTGGTATTTACTTCTGTTTGAATCAACTATAGTGTCTAATGTCAAAACAAGACATTGGATCCAGGAGCTCTTAGGGTAGAAATCATCCACGTGCAGATGGTGACAAGAGTGACCAATTACACTCTGGATGTATAAATACCATAAGTATATATGAGAGTTGTGAATGGAATAAGGATTCTCACAGTATCAATTCACTTTCAGCAAGCCGTGCAAATAAAGGGAGGGTAACACAATCTGTTCTATACATTTTAAAATTTTAATTGCTGTAACACGAGAAACGGTTTCTTAAGGGTAGAAACCCTCAACTGCTTTTAGACCACAAAAGTCCATCAGTTTACAGTTATAGGCTTCCATCCATCCAAAATATCTGGTATTCTTATGGACAATAGTCTCACTGTTCAACTTAATAGATTTTTGTATACTTGGAAGTAAAGTGCTTTTAAGTCATGACATGACATTAGCTTTGGCCTTAAAATTAAGCCTTTTATTAAAAAGGCCTTCTGCCTTTTCTTTCTAAGGACTTCTGTGAAAGATTTCTGTTCTTAACATATATTTCTTTTTTTAAAAGGATTTTATTGATTTATTTGACAGAGAGAGAGATCACAAGTAGGCAGAGAAACAGGCAGGGAGAAGGGAGGAAGCAGGCTCCCAGCTGAGCAGAGAGCCCTATGCAGGACTCAATCCCAGGACCCTGAGACCATGATCTGAGCCAAAGGCAAAGACTTAACCCACTGAGCCTCCCAGGAGCCCCTATATTTCATTAAAATATAACATTCGATTTTTCTCCAGTATCTTCATGAAAACAGCAAGAAAGTTTTTGTACCAGCCAATAATTTTCTCTAACATGTATTCTTTCCAATTACAAAGTGTTGGTGCTATTTCTGGAAAAATATAGAAAAATCCAGAGCATAAAATAAAATAAAAATTATTCGCTATCCACATAGACATAGACATCATAAACACTTTGGTATTCATAGTTCCATATAAAATACTTCTTTTAAAAGGGAGAAAGAAATATGATATTCCTTGTTCATTTAAATTGGAAGTAGGAAATGCTAGAAGTGTGGCTAGTTAGATTTGTGAATATTTTCTTTTCTTTTTTTTTAAGATTTTTATTTATTTTGAGAGGGAGAGAGGGAGAGAAAGAGAGCGAGAGAGAGAGCGCACAAGCCAGGGAGAGGGGCAGAGGGAGAAGCAGGCTCCTGATGCTGGGCTCCATCCCAAGATCATGATCTGAGCTGAAGGCAGACACTTAACGACTGAGCCACCCAGGTACCCCTGAATATTTTCTTTTCTAATACCTATTGTGGAGATAATGAAGAATAACTATATGACGACAGAATAGGATATATCTGTAATTCCCATTCTGATGAAAATTTAAAAAAAATGTTTACATAAGACTAATTATAAAATATCACCACAAAGAAGAGTAACAGATGAATAAACTCATTGTCAAGATGTATCTATAAAGTGAAGAACATCAAGAAGTACAATTAGGGGCGCCTGGGTGGCTCAGTGGGTTAAGCCGCTGCCTTCAGCTCAGGTCATGATCTCAGGGTCCTGGGATCGAGTCCCGCATCGGGCTCTCTGCTCAGCGGGGAGCTTGCTTCCTCCTCTCTCTCCCTCTGCCTGCCTCTCTGCCTACTTGTGATCTCTCTCTGTCAAATAAATAAATAAAATCTTTAAAAAAAAAAAGAAGTACAATTTAAAAAAACCATAGAGTTTAGCAATCAATGTAAACTGTGGACTTCAGTAAATAATAATGTATCAAGGTTGGTTCATCAGTTTTAACAAATGTGCCACACCAATGCAAGATGTTAATAACAGGGGAATCTAAGGGGTGGGAGAAAGGAGTATATGGAAATTCTCTGTACTTTCTATTCAGTCTTTTATCAACTTAAAACTTCCCTAAAAAAATTAATTCCACCAATTTTTTTTTAATGAAAAAAGAAGTAAAACAAAATAGTAAGAATCTGGGGCGACTGGGTGGCTCAGTGGGTTAAAGCCTCTGCCTTCGGCTCAGGTTGTGATCCCAGGGTCCTGGGATTGAGCCCCGTGTCGGGCTCTCTGCTTGGCAGGGAGCCTGTTTCCTTCTTTCTCTCTGTATGCCTCTCTGCCTACTTGTGATCTCTGTCTG
This sequence comes from Neogale vison, assembly GCF_020171115.1. Classification (NCBI taxonomy): domain Eukaryota; kingdom Metazoa; phylum Chordata; class Mammalia; order Carnivora; family Mustelidae; genus Neogale; species Neogale vison. The sequence continues at coordinate 79,453,603 of NC_058092.1, read as the reverse complement.
TCAAATAAATAAATAAAATCTTTAAAAAATAATAGTAAGAATCTGCAAACCTCAATACTTTTCTAAGGGATTTTTCACTTGCATGTTTGCTGGTTCTTCTTTGTTGGTGGAGCTCTTTACTAGTAACCATGACACCCCTTCCTCAGTCCTCTTCCTTTTATTCTCCAGTCTATTCTTCCTCAACTAGTTCTCCACTTCCATGACTTCAACTGTTACTTATCATCTATCGCTTATCACTTAGATCCTTCCTTTCTTCCACTGAAAGTACACACTCACCCTGGGTTCCCATCTTGGATCTACCTTGACCATTTCCTGTCCTACTTCCACTTTCCATTTCAGGCACATCAGATGAATAATCTGTCTTTTTACTTACCAATCTGCCTGAATGTCCTTGTCCTTCCTTTCATCTTTCCCTGTCTTAGTCATTCTTTAAGCAAATGTCCTAGAGCAAATGTCACTAGTTTTGTGAAGATACTCCTGACTCAACTGCTGCATTAAGTCAGCATTTGCTTATAATCACAATTGGGGTTTTAAAAAAGGAAAAAAAAAACATCACATAGTCTGGTTCATATTGTCATTAGTTGTGTATTTTCCTTACTTCGTTCACCAATCTGTGACATTGTATTACTCAATTTTGCATTGTCCTGTTACTGGAATTAAGTACTGGGTTGTTCTATTACTACAGTACTAGGAACATAAACAATAATAAAATAAAAATTTCAGTTCATGACAATCAAGCTTGAGCTGACTTGAACTTTTTGTTAAGATACCCTTCTGCTTTCACAAAATACCTGTTGAACTGACTGAAGACATTGATGGGGTTTGTTGTCTGCAAGAAACAGTCCTGAAATATTAAAATTTACATTTTCATTTCTTTCTAGTTCATTAAAAAGCATCCACCTTAAAATGCAATAAAAATAATTTATAAAATAGAGAATTATACTTTAAAAAGCCTATTGAAGTGAACAAAGACTGATAATATAGTTTTTAAATATCATCAAGAGAAATTGAGTCTCAAATAATCCAGAATAAGTAAAGTTGGGGATTTCATTAGCATTTTTCTAGAACTTTTCATGGGAAGGGTATCTGGATAAATCAAAATGAATGTTTCACACAAATCAAAACTACAGTGGGATATCACCTCATACCAGTCAGAATGGTTAAAATTAACCACGAGAGGTGTTGGCCAGAATGCAGAGAAAGGGGAACCCTCCTACACTGTTGGTGGGAATGCAAGCTGATGCAGTCACTCTGGAAAACAGTACGGAGGTTCCTCAGAAAGTGAAAATAGAGCTGCTCTACAAACCAGCAACTGCACTACTGGATGCTTACCTTAAAAGATACAAATATAGTGATCCAAAGGAGCACTGTGCACCTGAATGTTTCTATCAACAATGTCCACAATAGTAGCTAAACTATGGAAAGAGCCAGATGTCCATCAACAGATGAATGAATAAAGAAGATGTGATATATATATATATATATATATATATATATACACACACACACACAATGGAATATTATGCAGCCATCAAAACCCCTGAAATCTTTCCATTTGCAACAACATGGATGGAACTAGAGGGTATTATGCTAAACAAGTCAATCAGAGAAAGACAATTATCATATGATTGCACTGATATGATGAATTTGAGAAATAAGACAGAGGATCATAGGGGAAGGAAGGGAAAAATGAAACAAGATAAAACCAGAGAGGGACACAAACCAGAAGAGACTCTTAATCTCAGGAATCAAACTGAGGGTTGCTGGAGGGGAGGGGGTTGGGAAGGATAGGGTGCCTGGGTGATGGACTCTGGGGAGGGTATGTGCTATGATGAGTGCTGTGAATTGTGTAAGACTGATGAATTACAGACCTGTACCACTGAAACAAATAATACATTATATATTAATTTTAAAAATTTAGAAAATTAGTATTTCACTTGGCATGAAAGCTAGTCTTCTGTGAAACATCAAATTTCAAATCTTTGTGACTACAAAGATTACAAAAGAGGGATATGAGGACATGGGTATATTTTGAGTTTTGGTTTTTCAAAAGAACAAGACTTTCATCATACCCTGAGTGTCTGGTCACTAACACGCAGACAAATATAACTGAACATGCTGCACTGAAAGTCAGCCAAATATATGTATTGATTGGGACTAGAAGACTAACACTTTATCATAGTTAACTATGGGGGGCACTTCTGGGCATGAGCCCTAAGTGACTGCACAGGTTGCATGTCCACCAAGCCAACTCTGATTAAGAAATACTTTATTTCTAAATGATTTTAGATACATCTATGGATAAGCAATGCATCTGAGGGCAGAAAACTTCCTGAGTTCTAGCCTTTTCTTCCAACTGAGTGGCTTTGAGCCAATGATGTTTTAATCTGCAAGCTCTCAGAATTTAATTGGATGTTTTCACATCTCCTTTGTACTCTCTTGACCTAAAAGATCTAGAAGAGTGAATCACTGAGTCCTTTTCTCAGCTCCTTCAGATTCAGTTTAAAGAAATGTTTGGTAAAAATATATGCCACATACCCTCCCCAATGTGGCATAGAACCATGAGAGACTATGGACTCTGAAAAACAATCTGAGGCGTTTGAAGTGGCGGGGGGGTGGGAGGTTGGGGTACCAGGTGGTGGGTATTATAGAGGGCACAGCTTGCATGGAGCACTGGGTGTGGTGAAAAAATAATGAATACTGTTTTTCTGAAAATAAATAAATTGGAAAAAAAATATATGCCACAATTACATAGATATCTAAGCATGAATCTGAGTGGGAACAGATTGCCCTGCACAAAAGGTTTTAACACCCAAGAGGGCTGTGGTTGACTGAGGGAGCAAGGGAGGGGGTGAGAACTTGGATGCTGTGGGGAACATGGGTTTGGTGCATTTGGGTACATACCAGGTTCACTGGGTACGCAGCAAACCAGGAGAGGTCTAAGGGGAATAAAGCTCATCAGCCCCCAACTATCTCCAGAATAAATGAATTGAAAGGTAGTTTGTAAATTACAATTGCAGTTGCCCAATGATAAATATTAAATAGATTTTTATTCCCAGGTAATTTAATGGCCTTGATAAGTAAAGGTCATCTATACAAACTGCCTAATAGAAATATCCGAGTTCTTTATTTATTTAGATTTTATTTAAATTCTATTTAGTTAACATATAGTGTAATACTGGCTTCAGGAGTAGAATTTAGTGATTCCTCACTTACATACAACACCCAGTGCTCATCATAACAAGGGCCCTCCTTAATACCCATCACCCACTTAACCCACCCCCCATCTACCTCCCTCCATCACTTCTCAGTTTGTTCTCTATCACTAAAAGTCACTTACGGTTTACTAGTAATTCAAAAATTTTAAATAGTGACATTACATTCAATTTAATTTTATTAACATTATATCTCAGTGCTTTGAAGATTTTTAAAACATTTTCTAGTAAGACTAAATATATTTAATACCCTAGTAAATGTATCCAACAATATAAAAAGTACAAAACAGATTTGTAGATTTCTAATATTGTACTACAAAGTGCATGATCACATGCAGTATATCCTGGCAAAGTGGTGGAAAAGGGAAAAGACGACTGTGGTTGAGTTCTAGTAATAAGTAAATAAGTAAGTAAGTAAATACATACATACATACATACATACATACAGAAATAGAGATGACCCATATTATGTCTACCAGCAACACTGCAGACAAAATATATGAAAAAAATTTTCAGACTAACTCAGGAGGAAGATGATAATGGCTGGGACTCTTATAATACACCTCAAAGCCTATGGGAGTCAACCCAATTAACTGTGTAGTCTGTGCATATTGGGGCTTGTGGTTTTTGTTTTTTTTTTAAAGATTTTATTTATTCATTTGTCAGACAGAGATTACAGGTAGGCAGAGAGGCAGGCAGAGAGAGAGCAGGGAAACAGGCTCCCCGCTGAGCAGAGAGCCTGATGCGGGGCTCGATCCCAGGACCCTGAGGTCATGACCTGAGCTGAAGGCAGGGGCTTTAACCCACTGAGCCACCCAGGTGCAAGTAAGGGGCTTTTAAATGAAGATTTTAGAATTGAAGAGCTCTAAGTGCTTGGAAGATTGAATTCCCAGAACATTGTATTTATAGTGTGTGTGGTGTTTGATTATCAGTATATACTATTCTCTGACCAAATACAAGTCCAGATTTCATTTACTTAGTTTCTAGATTAAGACTTCCAAACTCCTCACTATATAATCAAAAACATATTTCTGTTTAAGAAAAAACTTGTTTTCATCTTGTCAAATAAATAAATAAATTTATTATTTCTCTAGATGCCTGCCCTTTTAAGGTTATAAAGTTCACTTTTGTTGCCTTCCTGTGTCACAAGCCCTGCTATCAGAACAGCATACTTTAAAAAAAAAAAAGCTGCATGATGCAAGTGTAAATTTTATCCCTGTGCAGATGGTTGATACACTACCTTTTGGTGAAGGGATGTGGAGGTAGGAGAAACACAATCCCAGACCAATTTTCACAGCACTGTTCAAGTATAGAACAATCAGAGAGCCCACCTGCAATCTTCTACATTAAGAATACTCTTGCATGAAGATAAATAAAAAATAATTTTCTTGCTTGCAAAGATGCATCAGCCAAACCTGATGCATTTAGCTGTTATTATTTTTTAAATATTTTATTTATTTATTTGACAAAGAGTGAGAGACCACCAGCGGAGAGAGGGGCAGAGGGAGAGGGAGAAGCAGGCTCCCCACTGAGCAGAGAGTCCAATGTGGGACTCAATCCAAGGACCCTGAGATCATGACCTGAGCCAAATGCAGATGATTAACCAACTGAACCATCCAGGAGCCCCAAGAGTTACATGCTCTTCTGACGGAGCCAGAGGGTACCCATAGATCATGATTTTAAAGGGTTTTTTTTTTTAAAGCATAACTTCACTCAAGTCTAATATTTACAGAAGACAAATATATTCAATAGATGAAAATACGATGGCTTTGGTGAAGGTGAGAAGTAAACAAGACACTTCCACACACATGTAGGTCTATCCAGAGCTCAGTGAGAGGACTACTGAACCAGGTTATGAATACTAGCTAATTTCTTTGGGACTCACTCTGTGCTAGTCACTGTGCTAAGAACTCTGTATTATCTCCTATAATCATCACTATACCTTTCTATGAGAAAGAATCCCTTATTAGCTCCATTTTACAGATAAAGAAACTAAAAGTCAGCACTGTTATTAATTGTTAAGTTAATTACTGGTCACATGGTGGTAAATCATGGAGCTGAGCTGAGTCAGATTTCCTGATTCCAAAGCTCGGGCTTTTAACTACCATGGTATTTGGCCTCCTAGGAAAGCATGTATGCAGCAGGTGTCAAACATTGGGCAGTACAGGGAGGTGAGAGGAACAAGAGTGGCCACACCCCATCCAGCCAAAGTACACTGGACTGATCTATATCTGCTTTCCTATCTCTTACCTCCATCTCATTTCTCCTCTGCCTGTCCTCCTTTCCCACCTACTCGTTTGTGGCTTCTTGTAGGCGGCAGCATCCCTTGATCAGATCTGGCACCTTGTGGTTAAACACAGGCTTCCCCCTAGGATGTTCCTGTTTCTTCTCTGACTGGATCTGACACTTACTTCTGCTTTCTAGGAGCCCAGACATCTGTTTTCAGTTTTATGATACCCCAGGTGTGGCCACCAAAATGCCAGATGTGGGGCAACTGTTGGCCTGGGAAAACTAAGAGAGCGAACATCAAACGTATTCTGTTTCTTTTACTTAGAACGAAAACACAAGTTGCTTACATTTTGAGGTGAGATCAAGTGCTCTGGTTCCCACACTTACACGTGAACATCCTTCCTAAAAACTCACTACCTTGGACAAAAATATTTCAACATTGCTTTGAAAAGGAAGAAGTTATTTATTTGACACCAGCATGTAGTCACTAAAGAAATACTTGGCAAGAAATGTGAGAAGCTTCACTGTTTATCTCGCTCTCTCTCTCTCTCCTCCTCCCTTTCTCCCTCCCTCTCTCCCTCTCTCCTGCCTAGTATATACCTCAAAAGCAGTAGGCAATTAATATTTGTATAGAATTGAATGGATAGAAAGAATCTTTCTGTAACAATCAACAAAAATGCTTATAAGGAAAAACAATTGGTCTTCAATGAGAATTAGAAAAAATATATCACTCTGACCCTTGCAAAGTTCTCTTCATAATATGATCCAAAGGAACTATGGGATCAAAGAATCTGGGTTTCTGCAGGACACTGGCCTCGGCCCTTATCACTTCAGCCGCCTAGAACAGGGGCCCGCAGGGACCTGAGGAGTCAAGACGCCCAACTGCACCTGTATCCATCTCACCCGTACCCCACTACCCCTCATAAATCTCTGTCAAGGGGTAGTGCTCCCTGGAGCTTCTTCAGCCCCTGTGTCCACCATGATCTTAAATATTCCTGTAATTCCCTAGGTGCAGGGAAGTGCCTGCCTCTCTGGACAGACTTTAGAGTAGGGAGGCACTGCCCATTTGCTTGCCAAAGCCCTAGCTTTGATACTTTCTGTTGGGCTTTCAGTTGCAATATCAGTAATGTCTCTAGAGCTGGGGGCTAGGTAAGAGAAAGATGCAAGAACTGGGCAGTTGGAGATCAAAATATCATCTTGATTTCTGATAAAGGCTGGTTTGGAGTATGTGGTTTAGCAACAGAACTGGACAGACTGCCCTACCCACTCACAGACAGTCGTATAAAATTCACAGCGTAGAGGAACAGCCCAGAATGTATGTTCTATGCATGAGGGCAGATTTCAAAGAGAATCAAGGAAGGAGCGTGCTCATCTTCTTCAAAACCTACCAGTCAGGTAATTCTCTCCACCCTCATGGGGTGGTGTGGAAAGAGAAAAGATCCAAGGTGAAAATATACTCAGTCCCCTGGCTGTAGCCCATGGAATATAGAAAGTCAGGAATATAGAAAGAAAAGGACTGGAAGATTGGAGGCAAGTAACAGAAGCATGTGAAAGGTCATAGAGGGTAGGCACTGAGTGTGAGGATTTTTGTATCATCTGTTAATGCCGGCCGGAAGCATCCAACAGAAGTAACGAACAGAGCAAACAAGATTTCTCAGCTCATTGATGTTACCCAACGATTGCCATTATCAGCCATGGAAGAGGCACAATGGGAGAAGCACGAGCAGACTAGCTATCGGAGCAGAGATGGAAGCTACGTATTGGCCCTAAATCATGGATTTCCACTTGTTAGGGCCAGCCCAGCTGTTGCTGCCTCTGAATGTGAGTAACATAGACCAGCAGTGGAGTCCACACATGGAACCGTTCTGCAAAGAGACCAACTTAAGGGTCTTTTCTATCCAGTGGTTTATCATCACATCCTCAACAGTATTTATTCCAAGTATGGGTTTGCCTTTCCTGCACACAGATCCACAACAACAGCACCATTTTCTGGAGGCGTCCAGGAAGCCTGACCCACAGACATGAAGTCCCACTCAACATAGCTTCTGACCAGGGAATCCATTTCATAGGGAAGAAGAAGTGGGAATGGGTCCATGACTCCATTTTCTGTTTGAATGGTATGGTCAGAAAATAGTTGAGGTTTTTCATTTGGCAGTACCTGAGTAGACATTGTAGGGTGGTTAACAATTTTTTTTCTTATATGCCATTACGGACTGAATTGTGTCACCTGCAAAAATCATATGTTGAAATCCTAAGCCCCAAGGACACCTGGGTGGTTTAGTTGGTTAAGCCACTGCCTTTGACTCAGGTCATGATCCCAGGGTCCTGGGATCGAGTCCCACATCCAGCTCTCTGCCCAGCAGGGAACCTGCCTCTCCTTCTCCCTCCACCTGTTGCTCCCCCTGCTTATTCTCTCTGACAGAGAAATGAATAAAATCTTAAAAAAAAAAAAAGAAAGCAATCCTAAGTCCCAGGAAGAAAGTTGTTGGGTTTTTTTTAAGATTTTATTTATTTGATATATAGAGAGAGATCACAAGTAGATAGAGAGGGGGAAGCAGGCTCCCCGCTGAGCAGAGAGCCCGATTCGGGGGTCAATCCCAGGACCCTGAGATCATAACCTGAGCCAAAGGCAGAGGCTTAACCCACTGAGCCACCCAGGTGCCTTGGATGAAAGTTTCAAAGAGGTAATTTAAGTAAAAGGAGGACATTAGGAGAGAAGACAGTCATCTATAAGCCAAGAAGAGAGGTCCCAGAATGAAATCAACTCTGCTAGCCCATTGATGTGGTGCTTCCAGCCTCTAGTACTATGAGAAAATTAACTTCTATTGGTTAAGCCATCCCAGTCTATGTATTTATCATGGCAGCACTAACAAACTAATCCATACGCTGTTTATAATAACTAACATTTGTAGTGGTTATAAAGCACTTGCAGTTACATATCTTATTTGAATCTCATAACAACTCTGACATGGCTCTAAGTTTCAATTAGGAAATTGAAGACACGGCATTTCCTAAGATCACATAGTAAGTGACAAAATTAGGTCTTGAACCTCAGAATGCTGAGTCCTTGTCCTCCTTATCAAGTGGGACGATCTCTCTTGAAAACACATCAGTGGCCATATTCCTTACTTAGAATGGTATACCCGGTCCTTCCCCTTCCAGGATGCCCCCGCTTTCCCACTCTGGGCACGACCATTCACCTCCCTTCGGCCTCATGCTTTATCAATACAAGATCCCCTCTCTGCGTTCAACACACCTTGTTCTCTCATGCCATTGTGTGAACTGTTTCTCCAGCTGGGACACCTTTGATGCTTTCTCAACTTGACAGATTACAACACATTCTTCAAAACCCAGCCCAGGGCGCCTGGGTGGCTCAGTGGGTTAAGCCACTGCCTTCGGCTCAGGTCATGATCTCAGGGTCCTGGGATTGAGTCCCGCATCGGGCTCTCTGCTCAGCAGGGAGCCTGCTTCCTCCTCTCTCTCTCTCTGCCTGCCTCTCTGCCTACTTGTGATCTCTCTCTGTCAAATAAATAAATAAAATCTTTTAAAAAAAAAAAAAACCCAGCCCAAATATCACCTCTCTGTGAACCTCCTCCACATGGCTTTCTCTTGTGTGTGCTCCCATGTTTTACATACCCATAATTACACTTACCTCATGAGCCTGGAAAGCAAATTAGAGTGAAAAGGGCCAGAGGTTTGAAGCCAGGCCAACATAGGGTCAACTTCTGACTCTGTCATGTTTCATTCAATCAAATAGCTTTTATTGAGTATACATTACAAGCAAGGCATTGAGCCATGTTCTAGGAGTACAAAGATGATAAAGCGGTGTGCACCCTGAAAAAAATTCAATCTTAATATAATCTAGTTGATTCAGACAAGCCATAAGTTAAAATTTAGAGGGACAAGTGTACTGCTAGAGATATATCCAGGGAGCACTGGACAAGGCATTGACCCTTCTCTAGGTCAAGGAAGACTTTTTGAAGGACAAACAGAAATTAGATGAAGGCAGGGAAGAAAATTCCAGGCAGAGGAATTTAATAGACCGAGTGAGAGACCAGCAAGCTAATTCTCTAAGCCTTAGTGTCTTCATCTGCCAATGGAGAGATATGCACCGACCTCGTAGGGTTGGTGGAAGGGTTAAATGATACATCATATTAAATCAATGAGTAAAGTGCCTGACTTTGAGTAAGTGCTCAAAATATTTGGGCAGTTATTTTGTTGGGGTTATTTCAGCTTCTGTCTCTCCTGCTTGACCATGTAAATTTTTTGAGGGTTGGGAACAGTCTTGTTCATCCTTGTATCATTAACTTCTGACACTGTTGGAAGTGCTTGGCACATAGTGAGCATTCAATATATATTTGTTGAGGGGTGCCTGGGTGGCTCAGTGGGTTAAAGCCTCTCTGCCTTCGGCTCAGGTCGTGATCCCAGGGTCCTGGGATCGAGCCCCATGTCGGACTCTCTGCTCAGCGGGGAACCTGCTTCCTCCTCTCTCTGCCTGCCTCTCTGCCTATTTGTGATCTCTGCCTGTCAAATAAATAAATAAATAAATAAATCTAAAAAAAAAAAAGAGTCAATATATATTTGTTGAATAAGCTTATGAGTTAATGAAGGACTGAGCAGATGTTTCAGGATCTCCTCTATTCTAAGACAGAAGTAAGCAGTTTAAGAAAGGAACCAAAAAGCCATAGCAGCCCTTTAAAAATCTTCAAACTTTTCATAATTTTCCATTTTTCAGTTAATAGAATAGTGTCCTTCTTGTGATTTATGTCTCTTGACTTACCAGAAATTATCAAAAATTCTGCCTCAAAAAAACCTCAAAGAACAGCAGATCTAGGATAAGTCCATTTTGATGTGAAAAAGAGGAGTAATAAGTATAAGTATAAATCCATAGGGCTCCTGGTTGACCCAGTCAATAGAGCATGCAACTCTTGATCTTGGAGTTGAAAGTTCAAGCCCAATATTGGGTGTAGCAATTACTTAAAATAAAATCTTTTTTAAAAAGTAAGTCCAAATTCCCTGATCTTATTCCTTTGACAGTAATTAACACTTTATTATGGAGGATTAAAACATGTTTTTCACTGAGAAGTTGGTCAGCGACAGAAAGTTGGGAGACCAATGTCTCAGGAACTCTTTCTTTCTCCTTGACAAGTTCTAAAGGGTTCTTGGGGACATGGTGAAAAACACTGTTCTAATAAATTTTATAAATACCATGTGTGTAAATAGAAGCTTGTAGGTCTTCGTTACAATCATTCATTTTAGCACCAAAAAAATGTTAAGATAAATAGACATCATTCTCCAAGGTCAGATTCTCTTGGAACAAACCCAAGCTATTAACTGTAAGTGTAATTAAATTGTAATCAAAGCACATTTTAAACAGGCTAACAAATCTTTGTCCAGTCAAGCATTCCTAGAGGAGATCTTGTACTTCTGCATTAATCTTAAAGGGACCCCATCTGAATGTGTACTCTGAATTTTTGCCCCAAATTACCAAATCCAGATTCTACTTTCCATTATTCAATCTATTTTCTTCAGTTGGTGTGCAGATTCTGCCAAGCAGGTGGTCTGTAGCTTGCAACAGACAACACTTACCAGCTGTTAAATTTACACATTGCTCTAATTTAAGTGCTTAATTGCTCTCAGTGCACTCAATTTACAGCTCATAAACCCCTCCCAAATGGCCCCCAAACCTCTCTGCCTGTGATGGATTCAAAGTTAAATGAACCATAGCGTCCCTTGGTGGGAAAATGAAATATCTGATTAATCTTATACTCTTTAAATGTTTCTAATTACTTGTCAGAAAAAAATAATATATGAGTGTTTTCTCTAAGTTAGTTATGGAGAGAAGTAAAAGGTTGGCTTCAGTAACTGCCAGGTCTTCTACTAGTCCCTCAACAAACATCTTTGCTCTTTGAAACCGGAACATAAAGATGGTAACTGACGTAATGTCTAGGATGGTATCTTGACGTAATGTCTAGGATGACCAGGGAGGATCATACGAATAATAAACACTTTGTGGGCAATGGCTACATCATTGCAAACTGTTCTTGTGTCAATGGCATCTAACGAAGGTCAAAAATACAGGTGCTGTTTCACAGTCTGGTGCCAGACTCTTTTCTGCTATCCACCTGCTCTCTTGCCTGGGAAACTGAATACTGACTTTGAGAGACCTCATCATATTTAACCTTAATGTTTTATGTATGAGAATACAAGGCTACAGAAAGTCCAAGTGGTTTGCCTAGCTAGTGAGTGACGAAGGGCAGGACTGCAGCCTCAGGTCTTTGCTGCCTTAGGCAGTTATCTTGGTCATTTGACCACCCAGCCTCTTTCGTCCCCCAATTATCTGCCATCAATGGCAGCAAGGAGAGAGGACAGAACAAAAATAAATAAGTAAACCTTTTGAAAACCTTGCATAAGATACAGAAATGGATTTTTTTCAACCAACAATACCCAGGTGCTTCCGGCTTTAAGCCAAATCACATATGAAAATAGAGATTTATATACTAGGTGAAATTACAGAGTGCTTCTTGACTTAATTGAAAAGGATTCACTATTGGATTGCCTTAAAATCTGGCTTCCCTACTGAATTTTAAAGTGGCTTATGCTGGCCTCAAGAACACATCTATTATGTAAAATAAGGTATTTATGCATTCAAACCAATTAGCAAGTGGGGTTTATAAAGTACCTAACTGTGCCAGGTGCTAAATAATTTTTTAAAAGTACCATATAAGCCATCTTCCCTACTAACAAAGGGTTTGCATCTTCATTGTGGGCAGAAGACAAGCAAATGAAAGAACCTGAGGGACGCCTGGGTGACTCAGTCGGTTAAGCATCTGTCTTCTTCGGCTCAGGTTATGATCCTGGGGTTCTGGGATGGAGCCCCATGTCAGGGCTCTGCTCCTACCCCCTCTCATGCTCTCTCTCACTCCCTCTCTCTCTTTCAGATAAATAAGTAAAATCTTCAAAAAAAAAAAAACCTGAAAATGAAACAGTATATAATAAAGTTAAAATGTACAGTACTGAAAATTTGTAGGATTGGATAATAAAAAATAAAGTGAAAAGCTTTATAACACTTAAACAATCTCTGTACTAAATATATTTGTATTTCTATTTGTGGGTTATCACATAGAAACAGGTTAAAAAGCACTGTAGAGAAACTATACCAGTCATTTGGCAGGTTTGTAAGAGTTTTGACGCCCCCTAGTGGTCAGTCATAACAGTATTGAAAGTCTGAATTTATTGTTAAGGAGCAATTTTTGACGCCTGAAAACAATGGGGGAGACTTTAATTTTTTAAAATATTTTATTTATTTATTCAACATAGAGAGCGATCACAAGTAGGCAGAGAAGCAGGCAGAGGGGGAGGGGGAAGCAGGCCCCCGGCTGAGCAGAGAGCTTGAGGCGGGGCTCCATCCCAGGACCCTGAGATCATGACCTGAGCCCTCCAGTGTTCTGAATTTTGGGCATTGTAATAGGTATGTATTTCCTTTTTGTTTTATTTTCGTATCACTGATGATATAAAATGTAGAACATCTTCCCATGTTTATTTGCTATCTTCATATCTTCTTTGGTCAGGTGTGACTTTATTTTTTTAAGAGTTTTAGATTTACAGAAAAATTGAGAACATAGTCCATAGAATTGCCATACACCCCACACCCAATTTCTCCTATTATTATCATATTATATGTGTATTGCAAATTTGTTGCAATCTATGAACCAACATTGATACACTATTATTAACTAGAGTTCATAGTTTATTCAGAATTCTTTAGTTCTTTTTTTTTTTTTTAAAAGATTTTATTTATTTATTTGACAGAGAGAAATCACAAGTAGATGGAGAGGCAGGCAGAGAGAGAGAAGCAGGCTTCCTGCTGAGCAGAGAGCCTGATGCGGGCCTCGATCCCAGGACCCTGAGATCATGACCTGAGCCGAAGGCAGCGGCTTAACCCACTGAGCCACCCAGGCGCCCTGTGTATAACTTTCAAAGTTGAAAATCTGTGTATAACTTTTGACTTCCCCAAAACTTAACTACTAATGCCCTACTATTGACTGAAAGTGTTACCAGTAACATAAACAGTCAATTAATACACATTTTGTATGCTATATGTACTATATAATGTATTCTTACAATAAAGTAAGCTAGAGAAAAGAAAATGTTTTCTAATACACTATCGTGAATGTGACTGTAATACATGTATGTCATAAAAATTTTATAACAATTTATTCATTAATGTATAGTTTAGGCTGCCATGAAGCAGTCATATTGCTGCTTCTTCATAATCAAAGCATGAGTCATTATCCCTGTAAATAAATACAAATTCTTTTTTTTTATATTATCTTTTTCAATAGTCATGTCTAGTGCTAGCAACATGTGTAACATCTACAGTGTTTAATAACAAATAAGAATATCAGTGTAGGTACTTACAGAAATGAAAAAGAAGTCATTTTATTAATAGACATTGTAAACGTATGGTATTGATAACTACAGTACAGTACTGTAAATGTTCTTTCCTTTTGATTTTCTTAATAACATTTTCTTTTCTCTAGAATTCTTTAGTTCTTATCTAATGTCCTTTTACTACCCTAAGATCTCATTCAGGATATCACATTACATTTAGTTCATAGGTCTCTTAAGCTGCTTTTGACTATGACGATTTTCAAACTTCCCTTGCTTCTGATGTCCTTGGCAATTTTGAAGAGGACTGGTCAAATATTTTTTAGAATGTCCTTGGGGTTTTTTCTCATGATGAGATTGGAGTTATGAGATTTGGGAAGGAAGATCACAGAGGCAAAGTACTATTTTCATCACATCATATCAAGGTCATATAATATCATCATGATTTATGACTGTTGGTGTTGACATTGATCACCTGGCTGATGTAGTTTTTGTCAGGTTTCTCCACTGTATAGTTATTCTGTTTTCCTCCCTTTCCACAATCTTTGAAGGGAAGTCATTATGTAAAGCCCTCATATAGGGAGTAGGGATGTATGCTACCTCTCCTTGAGGACAGAGAGTCTTCAGCATGGACAATATATCTCTTTTCCTTCATTTATTAATTTATCCAATCATTTATTTATATCAGTATTGATTCATAAATATTTCTTTTATACTTTAGATTATTATCTGTATCACTTTCATCTATCTACTTCTTTATTTGCCAAAAATGTTCCACCATTTGTCACTGGAAACTGTTTCAAAAAGTTGGTTCCTCTGCCTGCCAACTTTTAAAAATCACATCCTTGGGGCACCTGGGTGGCCCAGAGGGTTAAGCCTCTGCCTTCGGCTCAGGTCATGGTCTCAGGGTCCTGGGATCGAGCCCCGCATCCGGCTCTCTGCTTGGTAGGGAGCCTGCTTCCCCCTCTCCCCCCCTGTCTGCCTCTCTGCCTACTTGTGATCTCTCTCTCTGTGTCAAATAAATAAATAAAATCTTTTTAAAAAATAAAAAAATAAATAAAATCACATCCTTATTTTCTGGCACTAAAACATGCTCCAGGCTCACCTTGTCTAGTTCCTGCTCCAGTCTTCAATCAATCATTTCTCCAAAGATCCCTAGTTCCTTTTATTGGAGAATGATATTAGAAACCAAGATCTGGGTGTTAGGTGTGTCTGGGGTAGTGGTGTCATTTCTTCTAGGACTGCTCTGTCAACAGATCAAAGAAATAAATGTGTGTATAGTAATCAGTTATATATACAAATCTATAAATATTCCTATATGAAACCATATTCTTCTATGTTAGCTAAACCTGAGCTCCTAGTAATGTCTCCAACTGTAATCCATTACCACATGGATTATTCTAGCCTCCTGCTCCTGCTCATCTATAACTTCTCACTCCAGAAATGAGATACTTGGCTCCCACCATCTGCCATCCCTTTACTCTCTTTACTCAATTATCTAGTTCTAGTATACATGTATAGTGGTATCAGAATTGCTATCTCATTCCCCCAAGTAAAACAACTTTATCAACTAGAGTTTTTTTAAGCAGTTTCTTTTACCTTCAGTCTTACAGATTCCACTCATTTCCCGTTTTACATTTCCCCCCACCTCCTCCAGTGAGGTTGTTACATACTATTGTTAACATAGTTGGGGTCTTCATCATGGTCTGCTTCTTTTCCTGGAGTTCTCTGACCTAAATGATTTTATGTTAATTTTCATACATTAAGCTTCACTCTTTGTGTCATACAGTTCTACAGGATTTGATAAATGCATAATATCACATTACCTACCATCAAGTGTCCTACAGGGGCGCCTAGGTGGCTCAGTCAGTTAAGCATCTGCCTTCAGCTCAAATCCTGATCCCCATGTCCTGGGATAGAGCCCTGCATCAGGCTCCCTGTTTCTTTTCCCTCTATTTCTGCCCCTTCCCCTCTGTTTCTGCCCCTTCCCCTCCTCCCTGTTCATGCTCTTTCTCTCTCAAATAAATAAACAAATAATCTTTTAAAAAATGAAAAAAAAAGTATCCTACAGAAGATTTTCACCTCTCTGAATGTCACCTGTGTTTTACTTCCCCATCCCTCCACCCTGAAGCCCCAACAACCACTGTTTGTATTGTCTCTATAGATCTGCCTTCTCCAGAATGTCCTATAACTGGAGTCATACAATGTGTAACCATTTTATTTCAAAAAATTTTTTGAAGATTTTATTTATTTATTTATTTATTTGAGAAAAAGAGAGAGTTTGGGGGAGAATTGGGGGGGGGAGGGAGAAAGACAAGCAGACTCTCCCCTTCTGAGAGTGGAGCCTAATGCAGGGCTGAATCTCATGACCCTGAGATCATGACTTGAGTCAAAACCAAGAGTCGGTGGCTTAACTGACTGGGCCATCCAGGTGACCTGTGTGTAACCATTTTAGACTGGCTTCTTTCCTTTAGCAATATGCATTTAAAATTCCTCCATGTCTTTTTGTGGCTTGGTAGCTTCTTTCTCTTTATCTATGAATAATATCCCATTGGCTACAAGTACATTTATCTGTCAAGCAATGTTTTAATAATTGAAAATGAAGAAATAAAGAAAAATTTATTCTTAGCCTAGAGAAGCCCACTGCCATTGGGGCTGGTGACCCACAAATAAATTACAGCATGGTAGGAACTATGTTACATGAATAAGCAAAGTGCTGTATGTACCCGTGGGAGAAAGTGGGTGTCTACAGGGAATGCAATGAGGTGCGGGCATAATGAAAAGTTGGCATTTTTCTTGGGTCTTGAAGAAAAAGTAGGCCTGTGAGGGGGAGATGGGAGAAGGAAGATGACTGGTGAAAAGAACCTGTCAACAAATATTGCAAGAAGATGAGAGAGATTATCTTAGGTCCTGGGTAACAAGTGCATTTTTCTAATCTGCATGGGTGAACCCAGAGTTAGATTTGCAGATCAGGAGGAAGGGTTTTGTGGTGCCCCTTCCCTTGAATAATAGCAATAACAATGGCTCTGACTTCATAAGCACCTACTACCACATGCCAGGCTCAGTGGTAGGCACTTTACACATATCTTTTTCCCCTCACAGGACTGGACTGGTGTGTGTCTAACAGACATGTATGTAAAGATATGGAAGGTCTTCTTTCCATTGAAAGTTGATCCCACTGATAATGACTGCAATTAAGGTGTGTGCTGGTGACCTTATAGACATTGTCTTACATATGTAAAGAGAAACTGCCTTTGATGTCTCTCCTTCTTTATGCCCCTTTAAAAAAGGCATCCCATCAGCAACTACTGCATTCCTTGGGAGTGCCCACCTCCTCTCTTTGACCCAGGCATCAGGCCTCCAGATCAACTCATTTTCTTCTTTACCTCTAAGATTTTATATTTACCTAAGCAATTCCAGAAATGAGTGATAGTAAGAATTGGGATTAGAACTGGAGGACACCAAGCTTTTCTTTGAAGAACGTAACAAAATAAGGTCAACTTTCTCTGGAATCTGCCCCATGTAAGTTTCCTTAAGAAAGTCCAACCAAATCTTTTGAATGGTATTTGGGCTGCCTGCTTCTTACTCAGAGAGCTCAGAACTGAACCTTCCCCCCTCATGTTGACTCTACAATATGTGGCAAGGTCTTGATATTGGGCCAACACTCCATGGAGGCCATCAGAACAGCACTGTTCTGGAACAGAGTTCTCTAGGGCAAAGAACTATAAAAATGTGGCAATGGGAAGAGTAAGAGCTGCCTCAGTTCCAACTCTGTTTGATCATCATGACTTTTGGCACTGGAAGATGACATATCGATTTGTACCAAAAAGTAAATTACCAGTCTGGGATAATCTTTGATGAAGGCTTGGCAATCATGTTGATGCTGCAGATACTTTATATATTTCAGCCAATGCAATCCGCCAAGGAATGTGTGCTGAGTGACACATCACACAGATAAAAATAAAGCAGCAGTTAATTTGACACCCACAACTAGATGACAAAAATGGAACCTACAAAGTGACTCAAAATTTACATTATTTCCAACACTTTAAATACTGGTGATTGGGTCTCTTGTATTCATTTCCTATGATGCAAACTTTTCCAAACACGAAGCTTAAATTTGTTGTAGAATAAAATTTTGAGATCTGAGGAATTATAAATTCACAACTGTACAAATATAAACATGTGTCCTTATTCACATTTGGCTAGTTAGCATTCAGTTTGTAGTCGTGTAGTCTTCTGCTTCAACCAATTCTAGTCTTCAACCAATTCTTCTACTCAACTGAAGCATCCCAAAGGCAGGTTTGTGTTTTACAAGTTCTTGTACCCTCCATGCAGCAAGGCTTCCAGTTGTCCTCCAAAATCATGGTACCCCCTGCCCCCCAGTTTTTAAAAAAGTTTTTATTTAAATTTCAATAAGTAAACATACAGTGTTATATTAGTCTCAGGTGTACAATATGGTGATTCGACACAACACCCAGGGCTCATCACAAGTGCACTCCTTAATTCCCATCCCCATTTCACCCATCCCCCTTCCCACCTCTCCTCCTGTAACCATCACTTGGTTCTCTATGGTTAAAAGTCTATTTCTTGGTTTGCTTCTCTCTCTCTCTCCCATTTTTTTTCTCCCTTTGCTCATTTGTTTTGTTTATTAACTTCCACATATGAGTGAATCATATTGTATTTGTCTTCCTCTGACTGTCTTATTTCGCTTAACATAATACTCCCTGGTTCCATCTGTGTCATTGCAAGTGGCAAGATTTCATGCTCTTTTATGGATAAATAATATTCCCATATGTGTGTGTGTGTACATATATACATATGTATATGTATATGTATATATGATCTTCTTTGTCCATTCACCAATTGATGGACACTTGTCCCGACCTCCAGTTTTTAAGTGGGTCACATGGTCACTTAGAAAAAGACCACATTGGGGTGCCTGGGTGGCTCAGTGGGTTAAAGCCTCTGCCTTCGGCTCAGGTCATGACCTCAGGGTTCTGGGATCGAGCCCCGCATCGGGCTCTCTGCTCGGCGGGGAGCCTGTTTCTTCCCTCTCTCTCTGCCTGCCTCTCTGCCTACTTGTGATCTCTGTCTGTCAAATAAATAAATGGAATATTAAAAAAAAAAGAAAAAGACCACATTTCCTCAGCCTGCCTTACAGATAGGTGTGGCCTGATAATTAAGTTCAGACAAATTATATGTAAGAATAAGTGTCATATAGCAGTCCCCAGGGACCTCCCCTACTTTAGCTTTCTTCTCCATTCCTGCCTTCTTCCTCCTGGCTAGATGGTAAGTGGCTAACTTGGACCATGAAGTGATCTTAGAACAGAGGCCAGGCCTGGCAGAACAAGTTTGGCCTGCCTCACTCTAGACTTTTATGTGGGACAAACTTCTATCTTGCTCAAGCCACTGTCACTAGCAACTGAACATAATTCTAACTGATGAACCTTGAAATTTCTAGCATTCCCTGGCATATCACTACAGAGGCAGAAGATATAGTAATAAAAGTTTATTGCATAAATGCTGCAAATTTCAGGGTTTACATTGTTTTTGTTAACCCAGAAATTCCTGGGCTGAAATAGGAGAACAGTGAGGTCATCTCAAGGTCAAAGGGAAATGAGATCAAGGAACTCAAGCAACCAGGAAAGTAGCCCATGTCAGACAAATAGGGAAGAAACAGTCAAAGCTAAGTCTCCGTAAAAGAAAACATGACTCAGTCAGGGGGACTTGGACATTAGAGGAGTTTGCAAACGTCTCTGGACTGGAGGATAATGAACAAGTAGCTCAGGATCTGTGTCAGATGTTCTCAACTGGGAAAATTTTGCTCTTTAGGGGACACTGGCAATATTTGGAGACATTGTGGGCTGTCCCAACAGGTTGGGGGAGGAATGGAGCTGTGGGTGTCTAGTGCATAGTGGTCATGGTTGCTGCTGGAAATCCTACCATGCACAGGACAGCCCCCGTAACAGAGAATTATCCAGCCCCAAATGTCAATAGAGCTGAGGTGAAGAAATCCCAGTCTAGCTGACTATAGCCGTAGAGGTTAGACCCCTAGCTCCAGCTCCTCTTGGAGTTCAGGCCAGAGGTCAAATGGATCATTTAGCCAGCCTGGATAACAGCTTGGAAATAGACAATCCAGACTTTCTTGTTCAGCATCATTAAGCAGACTTTGTGCCCAAGCTGAATTCCTGCAAATTGCTCCTGGAATACTGAATAGCTTATACTTTGAAGTTCCTTCCACAACACAGATAATTGTGCCCTACTTAAGGCTGAGACTGTGACATGCTCACAAGCCACAAAGAAGAGTGTGGAATATAAAGCAGGTATGTATGGAAGTTATAAATCTCTTCCCATTCCAAATGTGGGGAGAGAAATAAAACTGACAAGCAGCTTTCCCCTTTGGTGTGTATCACTGGTGTCTTAAATGTGGGAATGAGCTCACATTCCCAAGGCCAGAACTCATGCAAGAGACCCATGCCAGAGTGGCTGAGAGGGCAGATCTATTCTTGATTCTGCAGTTGATTTGCTATTTGAACTGAAATAACCCTCTGACTTTTCCAGGTGTCAGTTTTCCCTATAGTGTGAAAGTCAAAATTATCATTAGCTGGAGGGGAGGCCTGAGGGAAAGAGAGAGGAAGAGCAAGTTGATTGAACTGCTCTGGCTGTTAGGTGCTCTCTGCATAAATCAGCTCACTTCAACCTCAGAATACCCGGTTGGCTCTAGGGTGACAATATTGTGGAAATAAAGTCATATCTATATTCCTGCATCTGTGTTCGCGTACATACATCTGTTTTTCATATTAATTGGATTATAATAATTACTTTTGCTTCTCAGAAATTTATTTGCCCAACTGCATTAAATATTAATTGAATGCTAATTATACACAAAGCACTGTTCTTGGTGTTCTGCGGTTCCTGCCCACAAAAGGCTTTCATTCCAGTGGTGAAGCAGACATTCACACAGTAAATTATAATACAAGGTATTAAGCCATAATGCCATAAAAGAGACATAAAAAAAGTGTTATGGGCCCATAGAGTGTGGAATAATCAATTTCATTGGAAGAAGTGGATTCTGCTGTTCATTATTTTGTTTAAAACATATCATCACACCTCTGATACATGTCAGGCTGTCTGCTAAATTGTTATAGACATTCAAAGATGAGAGAGACCAAAGAGCTTAGCTGGGTGGGTAAGAGATGTATACTGGAAGTAACATTTGAGCAACCTTATGTTAAAAGTTGTTCATAGTCCTTCCAAAAATCAGATGGGTGAGTGGGGGGAAAGGGGCGAGGTAATCCAGGCAAAGGGAAAGCATGAGCAACAACTCGTGGCACCAAATCCACTTCCACATAGCTCCCGATCACTACCTAAATCCCAATTCCCACCCGTAACCACACCTGTTAACACCTTAATTTAGGCGCCGGCCTCTCCCTAAATCTTCTCTGTAATGTAAATCCTCCACGAGGAGTTTTTTCCTTTTAATGGATGTGCAATATTTCTTCCATTAGCAATTATCCATGCTATTTCTGCTTGGAAACTATTAAAGTGATACAATAAACACCCTTATACATGTGTCTCTGCATACTTGTGTGAATGTGTCTAAAGCTTTAATGGACTAAATGGACTACAGTTTTAAACCGGGGTTGTAATAAACTAATTTCAAGGACAAGTCACCAATTGACAGGGATCTCAGAGTCCTGGAGAGATGAAGTTTGTATGAGAGAGCATTGAGCCTCCAAGAGAAAAAGGCAGGAAGAGAAAATGGATGTCTCTCAAGACAAACTTCACCTGCTTCATAATCTTGCATGAAGACAACTCTGGCTATAAACTCAAACTGTGGTTTGCTAAGTGAATCTATACCCCTTTTAATATTCTGATTTCAATGAGACTTATTTCTACGTGGGCATGCTGAGCATTACACCAGCATGCACTAACAGAGGAGCAGAAGTGGCAACAAAAAAAAATTTTTTTTTTAAGATTTAATTTATTTATTTACAAGTCAGGCAGAGAGGAGGAAATAGGCTCCCTGCCGAGCAGAGAGCCCAATGTGGGGCTCGATCCCAGGACCCTGAGATCATGACCTGAGCAGAAGGCAGAGGCTTAAGCCACTGAGCCACCCAGGTGCCCCTAAATATTTAAGATAAAATTAGGAGAAACTTAACATTGACAAAAATATATCCATTAGCTTTTTTTTCCCTGTGATTTTAAAAGATAAGCCCTGTTCAATTTTAGCTTTTGAAGATCAGTGCTTTGAGAACTCTAGGTCTGATGTAATCATCAGAACCCATGTGGAGATCCAGATCTTGTTACTCCTGTGGTCCTAGTTTGCTGAAGGATGCAGTGAGGCTGCTAGCCACCCCTGCTCTTAAATCCTGCCAGGAAAGTCAACAAATGATTCAATCTTAAAAAAAAAAAAAAAATTAGACATAATTCACATACCGTAAAATTCACCAAAGAATATACAATTCAGTGGCTTTCTCGTATATTTACAAGGTTGTACAACCACTGCTACTATCTAATTCCAGAAAATTTTCATATCCCCCAAAGAAACCTCATATCCATTGGCAGTCTCTGTCCATCTCCCCTCCCACAGCTTCTAATCTACTTTAAGTCACTATGGTTTGGCCTATAGTGGACATTTCATATAACTGGAATCCTACAATATGTGCTTTTATGTGACTAGTTTCTTCCAGCTGCCATAATGTTTTCATTATTGCTAAGAGGTTTTACTAAAATAAACTGATGGAAAGAATAGCTTAAGCACTTTTTCCCCTGCAACCCCAAAGTCAGATTCTTGCAGTTTCTAGGCCCAGGATTAGTTCTTTTAAAAAATCATTTCTTTTGAATACAGTGCAAGTATTCTGAAAATCTATGGAGAGGAAAGATGTGAGTATGATCTCGGGCCACGTCTCTACTTTCCAGAGTCATTTTAGATTCAGAACTGATTCCATATTATTTCTAACTGGCACAGTGATTCAGTTCTTTGAAAGAATAGAATTTTAATGTCTCTTTCTATTAATAGCCTGCATTTTAATGCTTCATAGATTAGATAAGTTTTAGAATCCAGAAAATCTATGGGAAATCTTATTTGATCATGAAATTTTTTGCTGGATCCAGTGAATATTCTCCACACCTCTTTTTAGCATTCAGAATTTTAGCAATCACATGATTGATCTTGTCTGAGTTGCAGAATCAGCCAGGGCAGGGACATATGTCTGCTTTCTTCATTGCTGTGTATTTCCCCAGTTTCTAGCACAATAGGTAGGTAGCCTAAGAAGTGCCCCATAAATGTCTATTGAATAAGTAAATGGATATGAAGCATTTAAGAAATTCTTACTCATGTATTGTCTAATTTAAGATTTGGTCTAATTTCTCTCCAGGTGAGAGTTTCTAACAATATACACCATAAAGCGCCAGGAAATGGGAAAAATGGGACACCAACCTGATCAGACTTGGGTTCCAGGCTTACTCGGGGTGGGGAAGTGGGTTTTAGGTGGGTGTATTAGGACTTAGGTGGGAGCAGATTTGCTAAGAAAGGGGAGTTCTGTTATCAAAAGAAGAGGAGACAGAGAATTGGGGGGAAAAAGCAATGGCTGTCTGCATGGTAGTGAATGAACTCATCATAAACTACTCAATCACATTACATATTCCCAGAAAGAAAGCTTAAAATGAGAAAGGAGAAACTGCTCGGTATTCCAGCAAGGGGTGGAGGGAAGTTAGAGGAAGAGAAGGGAGACAGAATGAGTGAGGCATAGACAGGTAGGGATGGAGAGGGAGCTTGGCAGCAGGCCAGGCTGCAAAGCTAGGATGTTCTTCTCAGTGTGGTAGAGGTGACATGGCCCATTTATGCATTTAAAGATCATTCTGGCAGTCCTGTGGAGAATGAACATGGAGAGGTGGCAAGAGGGGAAGTCCGGAAACCAGTAAGGAGTTTATTGCCAACGAGGCAAGTGATGCTGATGGCCGGGACTAGGCTGGTGGCAGGCAAGGTAGCAAGATGTTAGATTACCCAGACACTAAGTGACTGCATATACAAATAAACAACTTCAATTGGTTTTCATGCTACAAAGGAGACGAATAAGGCAACTTGGTCTGTCTGTGGGATGGGAGAGCAAACAGGTGAAGTTTCTTCGAGCAAGTGACATTCAAGTTGGGACTGGAAAGATAAGTGAAGAGAAGGAAAGTTTCTAGACCAAGAATGCAGGTGGGAAGGCTTTGAGCCAGGAAGAGCACAGCTCATTCCAGGAACCAAAAGGCAGCTAGTGTGGCTGGAGCTGAGAGTGAGAGGAGCCATTACATGAGATGAAGCTGGTGGGGTCAGCAGGAGCCAGATCTTGTAGGGTCTTCTAAGCCTTATACGCCTTGTAAGACTGTACACCTAAAAGCAAAGGAAGCCACAGTGGGATTTTAAGCCTAAAGGGGATGTATTGGTTTCCTCTGTTAGCATATATTTATTAAACCTCATCAACATGACCATCACCTACATAGTTAGATTCACAGTTTAGAAAGAGTACTTTAACTGCAATATAGGACGTGAATAAGAGGAATTAAGAGTGAGTGCAGAGGACCGAGTGGTGGACTTGTGAAGCGGGTGGTAGAAGATGGCTGTGTTTGTACCAAGGAGGTGGCAGTGGTCCTAGAAGGTGGTGGATGGTGTGGGCATTGGTCGGTTGGGGGAGCAAGGAGGTAGGAGAGGCTCAGGGACTGGGCACTGCACTATAGACATTGGCAGATGGGGTTTAGCAAAGAGTTGGGACTTGTATTAAGTTTCTTTTTTTTTTTTTTTTTAAGATTTTATTTATTTATTTGAGAGAGAGAGAGTGTGAGAGAGAGCATGAGCGAGGAGAAGGTCAGAGAGCGAAGCAGACTCCCCATGGAGTCAGCTTCGCTCTCTGGGAGCTTCGCTCAGCTGGGAGCCTGATGTGGGA
The DNA here is from genome assembly GCF_020171115.1 of Neogale vison. Classification (NCBI taxonomy): domain Eukaryota; kingdom Metazoa; phylum Chordata; class Mammalia; order Carnivora; family Mustelidae; genus Neogale; species Neogale vison. The sequence continues at coordinate 79,428,837 of NC_058092.1, read as the reverse complement.
CTCGATCTCGGGACTCCAGGATCACGCCCTGAGCCGAAGTCAGTCGTCCAACCAACTGCGCCACCCAGGCGTCCCTTGTATTAAGTTTCAAGGAACACCTAGTTAGTCCCCAGCTTCTTATCTGATAGCATCTTAGAATGTCTTTAGAGGACTGAGATCAAATTTGCAGAATGACTAGCAGGAAATAGATGGCATTCTTAACTTGGAGTGCTTCTAAGTGAGCTTATTTACAAAGGGTTGCTTACAAAGATGTGGGCAGGGTGTAGAAGCATCACAAAGGATAACCTTATGCCCCCAATAAATGTGGTAAGTTTCCAGAACCAAGCTGGAGAAAGTCCTATAGAAAAGGTTTCTTTGACCTGTGATCTTCAGTCAAGGAATTCACAGGGAAGAAGCCAGGGGAGTAGAAATTCTCCCTGACGGGCTTTCTTCCCTGTCGTTAGTCCACTTGCCCTGGATCCCTATTGGTCAGCCCAACCAGAAGTTTGGAGAATCCCTGGTGGGTTCAGGTCAGCCTCTAGATGTTAGTGCAGCGTGAGGGGTGAAGACCTGGAGGGGCAAACAGAAGTCCATGCTGGAATCCAGTTCATCACATTACCAACTCAAATTCTCACCTCTTCGCCTGCACTGAAATAGGATTTCAAACATTTAAATTGGGAAACAAAAATGGAGGAAGAAAAATGTGCTCAACTGTTGGAGGAGGTCCCTCCACTCATCCTTATCTATTACTCAGGATGTTTAGTTGTAAAATCTGATGAAAATTCCCTTTTGGGATCTGCGGCTTTTGCCAATCTTTCAACAAGCTCTTCAAAAACACAGTTTGAGAAGTAAAGAATTTTACGGTGAAAGTTCAAAAAAATTCGGTTTGCATCCTGCACAACTGTGAGTTGTTTTCTGCAACCCAGGCAACTCGCTGGAGCTTAAACACACCAGAAGCAAAGAGTGCTGGCCAGATGACAAAATTGTTTTGCCTCATCATGGATCTGATCAACCCAGGCTTTCTGCCTTTGTTTTCCCTATTACCCAAGTTACAGCAAATTCATTTTTCTAAGCACATTGTCTTTTTAAATCCATGACAAATCACGGAAAAGTCATCCATTACTTCAAATTCAGTTGGTCAGCACATTTTCCATCCATGACTAGTAAAACAGGTTAGCCAGGTATCCTATTTCTTTACCCTCTAAAATGTTATGATCCTGGAACAGGCTTTTAATATTTTTCTTAATGGCTCCAGTTTCTACCACAAGTTAACAATGATTATTTGTGGTCTGACAGTTCCCTTGGCATTACACCAAAAACAGAAGCAAGAAAGCACGTTCTCCGCCAGAGAGGCTTAACATCCAAGCCAGACATTCAGCTGTGAATCCAAATTTCCTTCTCTTCTATACTTCTCTCTCTTGGGTAAAAAATGTCATCTGGCAGGTTCTTGGGTTTCACAGTTCCAGGAAGCTATTTGAGCCCAGCAATTTCCAAAAATGTCACAGCATTTTCAAGTCAGTATAAATGTCAATCTGTTTTCTTAAGTAGAAGATGTGTGTCCAAGTTAAAAGAAAGGAAATGTTTTTTTTTTTTTCTCGATTTAGAAAGTTGGTTATCAAACATTGTCTTGGGGCGGAACTGCAGCCTGAGACTAGTAATGTAGACGGGTCAATAGCAAGTTGAGAGGTGCACGTGGCAGACTGGAAGGCTGTCCCTCTTTCCTGCTCTTCACCCCTGGCTCTGCCCCTTCCAGACCAGCCCCACCCATAACAGCCCTCCAGCTGAGAAAGGAGAGAACAGCAGGGATGGGAGGGCCAGGGGAAGGCGATGTGAGGAATTCAGGATAGCATTGTTTCTGAACATTTTCACTAAAAGCTTGATAACAACAAAAATGTTTTAATTAAAAACCTCAGAAATGAAAGGAAACTTAATTTTACCTTTTAGGTTTAAAATTTAAGACCAGGGGACCAGAATTCTAGTTAACAAAAATAATTAATTTTAAAAGTCCAGTGCTAACAAATGATCACTTAAGGGCAAGATGTGATTGAGAAAGACCCCTCATCAGACCCCGGTAACCACCATTTTACTCTCAGCTTTTATGAGTTCAATCTTTTAGATTCTACACATAAGTGAGAGTATACAGTATTTGTCTTTCTCTGTCTGGCTTATTTCACTTAGCATTATGTCCTCCAGGTTTATCTTGATAGGACCTTATTCTCTGCCCATACACCCCTCTCTAACCTGTTAAAAACCAATCTTCACACTCTGAGTCTTTCAGTTTCTGAGCTGACCTCGGAAATCTACATCACCCTAACTTCTGTTGACCTGGTTTATAATTAATCATTCCTTGCTTTGCATTGGCCTCTAATATTTGTGGGCATTTGAATAAACATTTTTTGCTGACTAATTCCCCAGTTTAATAAGTGATCCTTGTCTTTTTCTGAACAGCAAGTCTAGTAGAATAGCCCAGGCCTCAAAGTTAGGCAGATCAGAGTTTGGGTCTCAAACTGCCAACTTTCCATCTGTGTGATTTCCGTTAAGTTACCTAATTACGCTGAACTTAAATTTTCTCATTTGACAAATATGGACCCTGGGGCCATTGTTAGAACTATTTGAGACTTCATATGTAAAAAAAAGCACAATGTCTGACAGATAAATACTTTTCATTCTCCTTTCTTTTCAACCCATCCAGTAGGGAAAAAGTGAAGAAAGAAGATACAGCTTTATGGGTATCTAAAGTTCTACTTAATATCTCACCAAAGAGAGAAATGGGCTTCTCTGGGCTTATGAACAATCCAATGACTAAAATTCCTGGCAACAGATGAGTCTCCTAATATTTCAATCCCAAGATTTAGAATTATGAGAAAAGAAGTGGTAATTGCAATGTCAATGGCATTATTCAACACTCTTTGGATATTTCAGTTAAATCTCAGCAGTGATTTTTTTGCAGTAGGCCTCCCCTTTTTTTGCTTGGCAAACAATCCTGGCCTAATTTTTAGAAAGGGGGGGGACAGGAAAAGGAAAACTCTGAATATTAATCAGTTTCCATGCTTATAAATAATAAACAGAATTAAAACTGCCTGATAAAATCAATCTATTAAAAATTCTCTTTCATAAAAGCTCCTCCCCCCAAAATTCTAAAAAGGCAGTAACAACAAAAAAGTGTTTGGCATAATGTGCCTCTCAAGAAATCTTCTTTTTTCCAAGCAAGAAGGGTGATGGCAGAAAAACAATGGATAATTAATCAGAATAAACATGGTCGAGAAAAAGCTATTTGAGAAAGGAAAAACCAGGAAGCAAAGAGAAACCCAGGCAAAGATTAAGTAATAAATAATAAAAATGATCAAGGGACTGACATTAAAAAAATAAGTGGCCATCATCAGGTCCCGACTCAGGAAAAACAATGATTTCAGCTGTGGAGATAATCCCATGATCTACAGATAGATCTGCTGAGTGATGGGCACCTGGGAAGATGGGGAAAGTGTGTGCTTTAAACAGGCACCTTGACAAACTAGCATCTTTCTAGCTTTCTTATGCAGAATCTTATTCCAGGCACAGGACCTAGGATTCACTGGGCTAAGCTTGCTAATATCCTTGTACCCATCTGGATCCTTCCAGAATGTCTGAGATTTGCAGTAACTAGGCCAATATGCACCTCCTCCCATCCACAGAAATCCCAGGGCTCTTCTTAAGCCCTTATTTCTGCCCCCCATCTTGGAATATAAAAAGTGGCTAAGCAATTAAAACATGCAAGAGTCTAGCCAGCTCAGCATACAGCTGGGTGAAGAAATTATGCAAAATCTGAGTCTATCTGTCATTGCCTCACAGAGGGTCATGGATTTTGGTTTGCCTCAGGCTTTCTCCACCCAAACTGATTTTAATCCACAACATAATTCTCAAGGCAGCCAGCCTAACCTCCCCGAATCTGCTGGGCTAAGAAGGTCAGGACTGGCCTGTTCCAGATTACGGCAGAGGACATTGGCCCTCCCATTTTGGGCCTGTGCCCTCAGGACTGACCTAAAGCTAAATCACTCACCAAAATATTTGCTTTTTCACAGTACTGAAGACCAAAGGCAGGAAAGATTAGATAATCATGTCAGTAATAATTGAAGCTTGCTTGCCTCCCTGTTCTGTCTGTTTGTTCTTACTTCTTTATCAGGCAACGTTAAATGGTGAGTGTACCAGAGGAGAGCGGGGCGGGAGGCAGTTGAGAAGAGGGATACTATAACCATTAAATCCCTTCCTTGCTCCTTATCTCTTTCCTCTGAATATATCTTCTCCATTCCTCCAGAAAAATTAAGGTCCTGTCTGCCCAAGCATCTAGGTTTCAAATGGTTCGCTCTTTCTCTCCTGTGAGCCCAAGGCTTAAAAATGGGCTTAGATGCTCCTCAGCTGAGAACCACCCTAAATCCCACAATGACACTCTCAACATGAGACTCTTAGAAGCCTTGTTGAAAAGAAACAAGATCACCCTTCCACATCCCATCTTGTTGGATCTCTGTCCTTATACTGGCCCTGTAGGAAAGATTTCTACTCTAAGCTGTATGTAAAAGGCAAGGCCCTGCTTTTCCACCTCATTCTTGCTATCTCATTTCCCAGGAGCAGGATCACCACTAATTTGGGATAGATTACCTTGAATAACACAACTCTGCTTAGAATTTAAGACCAGTTAAGAACAGTGAGGCCCGTAAACACAGCCTTTTTTTTTTTGGAGTAAAAAATTGTCTTGGATCAGAAACAATGTTGTATGGTATGCCATAGTGGTGGATGAAGCATAAACTAGGAACATGTGTAATATTTCTGGAAGATATATGGTAGGCAAGAAAGATTATCCAGAATACATTCTATCCCAATGAGGACAAATTACCCAGTTCCTTAATCATAGAATAGAAGGGGCAAGAGCAATATAATAAATATGCCACCAGGGGGCAGTCTCTTCTAGCCGAGTGTAGTACAGAATTTAGGGATCAAGGAAGGTGGCACTGAGGGCAAAAGGTCAGGTTGAGGTTCAGGAGTGGCAGTAGCCAGATCAATCTTGTTAAAGGGAGCCTTATATTAAGTTCATGAATAATCTTCATCCCTGACACCATGAGCCTACTGTGCAAGTACTGAATGTTTGGGAAAAGAATCTGAGAGTTACAAAATGAATAATCTTGTCGACCCAATTATTCAGATCATCTTTGATGGGTATTCACAAACGACACAAATATTCTTGTATTCTTGTATCATTCCAAATATGCATTTACATACAGCTTCCCTAACCCTCCAGCTGCCAATCCCCTGATGTTCTGTTCTTTCCTCCAAGTTTCTGAGCATGTGACCAAATCCTTAACCACTGTCCTTGACTTTATATGGATCTACATTTCAGTCCATCTCTCTCCTTCTTGGCAAACTGACCGTTAGATGTACTGGCCAAAGTTATGCCCACTGGGAGGATTTCCATTCCTCATTGTCTTTTCATGACATACCTAATTTGGACTGCTAGAGGGATTTTTATTTGTAACCTCATATTGTGGAAAGCCATCTGTAATCCAGGCTTGAATTTCTTCTTCCTTTGTCAATTGTTCATAGAGAATTTTCCGTAAGGATATAGGTGTGGGTTGAGTGACAGATACCTGCTCATGCAGCTTACCTTGGATCTCAGAAATTATTTAAATCAAAGAAGAAGAAGAAAAAGAAGAAGAAGAAGAAGAAGTTGTTATTTAAAACCAATTTTACATATGCCATTTCCCCTTGATGATAAAATGCTCAGCTTACCAAATTTATGGTTTGGTGGTGCAGACAGCTCCCAATTAAGATGAGCAACTCACTTCGTGCTGGGTGTCCTGAGGTCTGGTAGAAGTGGCTAGAGACCCTGGTAAGACATACAAATCCCAGAGTTGGAGGAAAACCTTATGTAGATTCAGAGACAATCTACTTCAGTGTAGTTTTTAGGAGTCCATTGGTTCAGGCTTGCCAGACTAACCTCTCCAAAGGGAAAGACAAATTGTAGCATCTTTCACCCCTACCATAAAGAAAGAAGAAAAGAGCCCCTGGGTCTTTTTGGGTTCTGGAAACAAACATATTCCACACTTAGGAATATTGCTCCTGCCCACATACTGAGTGACATGGAAAGCTGTCAGCCTTGAGGGGCCTTGCAGCAAGAAAGAGCACTCCGCCAGGTCTACAAGGTGGTGCAATCAGCACTGTCTCTTGTGTCATACAATCCGGCAGGCTCTACAGTGATGCAGGTGTCAGTGGTAGCAAAAAAACGCAGTAAGGGACCGAAGAGAACTCTGGTGGGAGAATCATAAGGCTGGCGCCTGAAATTATGGAGAAAGTTCATGCTATCCACAGCAGAGAATTGGTACTCCAGGTGCCCCTGAAGTACCATTTATACATCTTTTGAAAAACAGTTCTTGGCAAGTTATAGAGGACAAGTTACTTTGGTAGAGGCAGAATGCTTGACTATGGAGCATCAAATGACCTACGCACTCGGAATGTCCTGTTATAAACTACATCCTATCAGTTCTTCATAAGGTTGAACTAGTGTATCCAGGATCAAGTCCAAGCAGGACTCGAAGGCTAAAGTCAGTTGTATGAACAAATAGGTCAGACCTTGATGTCACTTATCACAGTTGCATGAACTCCCTTCCAATGCCTTGTATTATGGCCTTGAAAAGGGTCTCACATGACGAGTCAAAATGGAGAGAAAAGCCAAAGATTGCCTTATAGTTGGGTCAACTCATTAAGTGTGTACAGATTGAAATGGATTGGCCATTTCAAAATGGGTTATAGCTGTATTCAGAAGTGGTCCTAGAAGACAATGAAGAGGAAAAATCCTTCTAAAGGACAAAACTAAAAACAGTGTCTGGTCATCTGCTTTGGTGGAAAGAAAAATGACCTGAGTTAAGAATACATATTAATTCCTGGGTCGTTGGTAATGGTTTTGTTGTCTAATTGGAGGCCTGGAACGAAAAGAACTGGAAGACCAGAGACAAAGAGGTCTGTGTAGAGGAATGTGTGTAGAAATGTGGGAGTAGGTACAAAGTGTGAAGGGTGTTGTATTCCATTTATTTTTAAAAGATTTTTATTTATTTATTTGACAAAGAGACATCACAAGTAGGCAGAGATGCAGGCAGAGAGCGAGAGGAGGAGAAAACAGGGTCCCCACTGAGCAGAGAGCCCAATGCGGGGCTCGATCCCAGGACCCTGAGATCATGACCTGAGCCAAAGGCAGAGGCCTTAACCCACTGAGCCACCCAGGCGCCCCTGTTGTATTTCATTTTAACACCCACCAGAAAGCACCTACCAGATACCAAACAACAGAGTAGACAAAATGGCTCAGCCAGTTGATACTAACCAGCCTGCATTATCAGCAATCTCTGAACTGACATGATGGACATATAAATGGAATGTGGTAGAGTTGGAGGCTACATATGTGCTCAACAGCAGGGATTCGTATTTTTAGCAAGGCCAATCTAGTCACCCCTGTCTCTGAACATCTTGTCAGCAACAGAGACCCACATTATGCCTACAATGTAACATTATTTTTTCAAGGAAATCATCCTGGACATTGAAACTGTCCTGGTTTTGGTGTTTTGTTTGTTTGTTTTTGAAAGAGGAAGAGCTCGGTGGAGGTGGGGGGGCAGAGGGAGAGGGAGAAGCAGACTCCCACTGAACAGGGAGCCCAATGTGGGGCTCCATCCCAGGACCCCGAGATCATGACCTGAGCCGAAGGTAGATACTTAACTGTCTGAGGCACTGAGGCGATCTGGATCCTATTCTGAAAGAGCTAATGGTTCACTCTTACAAGGATAATATGTACTCAAGGTGTGAGTTTGTCTTTCCTAAGAGAGCCTGAGCCAGGAGCTTATGAAATGCTGGAATCCCACACAGGATAATATTCAATCAGGCAGTCTGCTTTTGAGCAAAGGTACAGGAACAGACCTATGAATATATGGGTCCAATTGATCTCATCATATACCATACCATCAAGATGCAGCCAGGCTCAAAAAATGCCTAAATGGCAACTGAAATACCAACTTTTTTTCTTTAAGATTTTATTTATTTATTTGACATAGAAAGACAAAGCAAGAGAGGGAGCACAAGCAGGGGGGAATGGGAGAGGGAGAAGCAGGCTTCCCGCTGAGCAGGGAGCCTGATGTGGAGCTCAATCCCAGGACCCCAGGATCATGACCTGAGCTGAAGACAGATACTTAATGACTGAGCCACCCAGGTGCCCCTGAAGTACCAAGTTTTGTCAGCCTACTTGTCTATTTTTTTAATCTGTCAGAGTAACATACAAAAATGCTAATAGTGATTATTTCTATATGGTAATTTTTATTTTCTTATTTTTGTTTACCTGTATTTTTAAAAATTTCTTAATGTGTTACTATTAAATTAGAGGGGAAAAGGTAAAGAAAACTCTTTCCTTGCTTCATAAAATAGCTCTAACTTCTGAGCTCTAGTATCTTTGCCTTTTCTCTCTTGAACTTTCTAAAATCTGTGTGGCTCTTTTATCATGATAAAAACTTTCTGGTGCTTTCAAACCACTCCTCTATAACCACTTACCACAGAAATCTGCATCACTGAAACATTTGTCTCCCATCATCCTGGACTCTCTGAATCTGTCATTCTTTTTCTTTTTCTTTCTTTCCTTTTTTTTTTTTTTTGGTCATTTTTTTCTATCAGTGTTCTGAGTGCTTCGTATAGAATCTGGCAAAGGCATTTACCTGGTACCTTCTGAGTTCTAGAAGCCTGCTAATATTTACCTCAAGTCCTAGAAAGTCCTATTCCACAGTGAATCTGTTGCACAGATAACAATAATTTCTTATTACAAAGAACAAAATTAGCAGTTAAAGCAATATTTATTATCTCACACAGTTTCCAAAGGTCAGCTCTTGGAACAGCTTAGCCGGGTGGATCTGGTTAAGATCTCTTACGATATTGCTTGCAGTCAATATGTCATCTGGGTCTACCGTCATCTCAAGCCTCAAACGAAGTCCAGGATCTGCTTCCAAAATGACTCACTCACATGGCTGTTGGCTCCCTTCTTCACTGCGTGTACCTTTCCTCACAACATGAAAGCTGGTTTCCTCCAGAATAAGTAATCCAAGAGAGACTAACCTAGACAGAAGCTGCAGTTGCTATGTCTTTTATAGTCCAGTCTTGGAATTAACATGTCGATTATATCATATTCATTTTGTTAGACGCAATTCCCTAAGTCTAGCCATAGTTAAAGCAGGCAAAGACTCTTGTAGAGGAGAGCAGCAATGAATTTATAGACACATTTTAAAACCAAAGAATCTAACGTTGGGAAGACTTCCAGATGTAGCACAATCTACCTATCCCATTAGTTTCCTCTGAATCTTAAGGCTATCTCCAGGAAATTATGCCAAATTACTGAGTTCAAACCTAGTAGGGTATTCAGAAGCCTACATACCATACACACTTACTGTCTTCTTGGTCTGCGGAAGCCATCACTTGCTCCTTCTCTTAAGCACATGTGGATAACCCTGAGGGGTCATTAGATCCTTGAAATTTAAAAAAGCACTCTTAGCTTGCCAATCATGTGGTTATTTTTCTCAAGTCCAGAAATGTGTTGAACTTTAAGACCACAAAATGCAAAGAAAAGCCATAGAACATAAAAGCTGTAGGCTTTTCACTCAGGAAGAACCACTAATTTTATTCTAATTTTCTTCAAAGAAATAAATGTTAAACAAAAAGTCAGTTTACAGAAGTATTCAACAGTAATGTATGAAATGAGATGTTTGGAATCTGTAGGCCTAAAAAGTATGGAAGGAAAGATTTGGGTTCAGTGATCAATAAATTCTGATAAAGAGCTGATTACTATTAACTATATCTCACTTCTGTTTCCAGGCATCATTGGATACACGAAATAGATTTTTTCTTCTGCCAGAAACAATGACAAAAAAGCCCAGAAAAAAATGCTTTTGAAATTTAAAAAATTACCTTAAGAAACCAGAAAAAGAAGAGCAAATTAAGCCTAGCATAAACAGAAAGGAAATAGTGAAGATAAAATACAAATAAATAAAATAGAAAATAATAGAGAAAAATCAATGAAACCAAAAGCTGATTCTTTAAGACAATCAATAAAATTGATAGATTAATCTGTAGCCAGAATGGTCAAGAAAAAAAGAAAGAATATGCAAATTTCTAATATCAAATAACCAATATTAAGTGACATCATTAAAGATTCTATAGCTAATAAGAAGGTAATAAGGGGATATTATGAATAATGTTGTACCTATAAATTCAATAGCTTAGATGAAATGGACAAATTCCTTGAAGAATACAGACTACTAAAATTTACTCAAGAAGAAAAAAGTAACCTGACTAGCCCTATCTTTTATTTTTTTTAATATTTTATTTATTTATTTGACAGAGAGAGAGATCACAAGTAGGCAGAAAGGCAGGGAGAGAGAAAGGGGGAGGAGGCTCCCCACTGAGCAAAGAGCCCGATGCGAACCTCGATCCCAGGACCCTGGGATCATGATCTGAGCCCAAGGCAGATGTTTAACCCAATGAGCCACCCAGGCACCCCAGCCCTGTATCTTTTAAAGAATTAAATTTGTACTTAAAAACTTTCCTACAGGGACACCTGGGTAGCTCAGTCGGTTAAGTGTTTGCTTTCAGCTCAGGTCATGAACCCAGAGTGCTGGGATCGAGTCTGGCATTGGACTCCCTGTTCATTGGGGAGTCTGCTTCTTCCTCTGCCTGCTGCTCTTTCTCTCTCTCTCTGATAAATAAATAAATAAAATCGTTAAAAGAAAAAAAAAAAAAAAACCACAAAAGGCACCTTCCTACAAAGAAAACTCCAGGCCCAGACTGCTTCACTGGCAAATTATATAACTAATATAGGAGAGGAGGGAGGAGATAATACCAATTCTGCATAAACTCTCTCAGAAAATTGAAAAGTAGGGAATTTTCCCCAACTCATTCTATAAGACTAGTAGTATCCTGATGCCAAAACTAGACAAAGACATAGCAAGAAAAGAAAACTTTGAACAAATGTCCTTTGTGAACACAGTGCAAAAATTCTAAAAATATCTTTACCAAGTCAAATCCAGCAATAAATGGGATAATACATTATAGCCAAATTGGATTCATCCCAGGAATACAGGGTGGTTTAACATTTGAAAAATTGATAAATGTAATTTATCAAGTTAATGAATGGACAAAGAAAACTATAAGATCACCACAATATATGGAGGAAAAACCTGAACAAAATCCAGCATCCATTGCCAATAAAAACTCTCAGCAAACTGAGATTAGAAAGGAACTTCCTCAACTTGACAATGGCATATATCAAAAATCTATAGGGGCACCTGGCTGGTGCAGTTGGCTAAGTGTCTGGCTCTTGGTTTCAGCTCAGATCATGATCTCAGGATCAGGAGATGAAGCCCTGTGTTGGGCTCTGTGCAGAATCTGCTCGGGTCCTCTCTCCCGCTTCTTCTGCCCCTCTTGCTCATACTCTCTCTCTCTGAAATGAATAAATACATCTTTAAAACAAAACACAAAAACCTATAGCTAACATCAAAGTTAATGGTGAAAGATAGAATGCTAAAAAAAAAAAAAAGAGAATGCTTTCCACCTAAGATTAGAAACAAGCCAATGATTTTCATTCTCACCACTTCTATTCAACATTGTTGAATAGCTAGAGCAACAGGCCAAAGAAGAGAAACAAAACACATCAGGATCAGAAAGGATATAGTTCACAGATAAAATGATTATGTATAAAATATGATAGAATCTCTAAAAATCTACAAGAATAAATGAGTTTACAAAATATTAATTAATCTACAAAAATCTATTGTATTCCTGTTTCCAACAAAAAATTGGAATAAAAATTTAAAATGTCATTTGCAATAGTATAAGAAATATAAAATACTTCAGGTTTAATCTTACATAAGACATAAAAAATCTGTACATTGAAAACTATAAAATGTTACTGAAAGAAATGAATTGAGAGCTATACCTTGTATACAAGTCAGAAGACTAAATATTGTTAAGACGCCACTTCCCCCCATTTGTTCTCTAGATTCAATGTAGTTCTTTTTTTTTAGTTTACTTATATTTTATTTTATATTTTATTATGTTTAATTAGCTAGAATACAGAACATCATTAGTTTTTTGATGTTGTGTCCAATGATTCATTCATTTTCAATGAAAATCCCAGTCAGCTTTTTCATAGAAATTGACAAGTTGTCCCTAAAATTCATGTGGAAATGCAAACATACTTTAACAGTCAAAATGATTTTGAAAAAAAGAAGAACAAACGCAGAGGGTAAACACCACCTGATTTCAAGACTTATTGTATAGTGATGCCATTCAAGACTGTGATATTTGTGTAAAGATACACAAATAGATCAATTCAATGGAGACTTTCAGAAAAAGACCCACATATTATGGAAAACTGATTTTCAACAAATGTACAAAGTAAATTCAGTGAAACAAAGACAGTCTTTTCAACAAATGGTGTTGGAACAACAGTATATACAGATACAAAACAATAAACTTAAATTCATACCTCATACTATATCCAAAAAGTAACTCAAAATGTAAATATCTAAAAATATAACAGATCTGACAAAAACAATGTAAAATGTCTTTGATTTTAACTTAGATAGAGATTTCTCTGGTATAATAACAAAAGAAATCCATAAAAGAAAATCGAAAAATTGGACTTCATCAAAATTAAAAACTTTTGCTCTTCAAAAGATATTATTTAGGAAATAAAAAGGCAAGCCACCAACTAGGAGAACTCAATAAGAAGACAAATAATCCAATAAAAAGTGAGCAAAAGATTTGAATGTCTTCACCAAAGAAGATATATGGACAGAAAGTAAGCACATGAAAAGATGCCCAATATTATTAGCCATTAAGGAAATGCAAATTAAAACCACAATGATATACCACTATAATAAGAAAATAGACCATCTGAAGTATTGGCAATGATGTGGAGAAACGGACACTTCATACTCTGCCCTTGGAAATATAAGACAATATCCTAAGTCTGGAAGTCTTTTATAAAGTTAAATATACACTATTACATGATCCAGCCAGACTGCTAAGTCTCTACCCAAGAGGAAAGTCAACATATGCTTATACAAATACTTGTACATGAGTGTTCATAGCAGATTTATTTGTAATAGCCCCAAATTGGAAGCAACCCAAATGTCTATTAATGGGTAAGTGGATAAACAAATTGTGATATAGTCATACAACAGTGTGCTACTCAGAATAGGACACAATGAACTATGGATACATACATCAGCATGAATGAATATCAAAATAATTATGGTAAGTGAAAGAATTCAGGCCAAAATAAAATAAAATAAAAAGATGAATACATACTGTATTATTAAAACTGAAGACAATGCAAACTGGCCTGTGGTGACAGAGACTAGATTAGTGGTTCTCTGGTTAGGGAGTACCTAGGAAGGGGTACAGGGGTACATGAAAACTTGTAGAGGTGATGAATACATTCCCTATCTTGACTGTGGTGGTTGCTTCATAGGTATATACATACATCAAAACTTACCAAATTGTACCTTTAAGTATATGCAGTTTACTGTATATCAGTTATACCTTGATAAAAGTATTTAAAAATAGTAAAAATGATAGTTTAGCAAGGACTTGAAGGAAGAGAGGAAGTTAGTCTTGTGGATAGCAAATGTGAGGTTTTTAAAAGTTATTATCCGAATCTTTGCAGTGGACATTTATTCCCCGCCCCCCTGCCCAAGCAAATTTCCCTTCTTCTGGTAAAACAGCACCTTCTTCATCAGTATTAATTTTGGTTGGAAGTGACAGTAAATGCAAGATATTAGGAGCTAAAACAAGCTAGAGTTTTGCTTTCTCTTTCCAAAAATTTGGAAAGCTCTGGAGTGGCTCCATGATAACCAGGGATCCAGATTCCTTCTTGTAATTTGTTGCTACAGCTTCCATTTCATGACCCTGGCTATTCCGGTCCAACCAAAACACTTCTATTCCAAGTAGCAGGAAGGAGGAAAGAAGCATGCCTCTCTTATTAAGGACTCTTCCTAGAAGTTGCATATACTCTTTCATTTAGATCCCACTGGCTAGAAGTTAGTTACACACAGTCAGGGAGAACGAAGAAATGCTATCTTCATTCTGAGCTCCATGTGCCCAGATAAAAGGCACCTGGGTGGCTCAGTGGGTTAACGTCTCTGCCTTCGGCTCAGGTCATGATTCCAGGGTCCTGGGATCAAGCCCCACATCAGGTTCTCTGCTCAGCAGGGAGCCTGTTTCCTCCTCTCTCTCTGCCTGCCTCTCTGCCTACTTGTGATCTCTGTCTGTCAAATAAATAAATAAAATCTTTAAAAAAAAAAAAAAGTCAGAGATAAAAGGAGAACAAGGAGAATCATAAGGGAAGGGAGGGAAAAGTGAAACAAGATGAAACCAGAAAGGGACACAAACCATAAGAGACTCTTAATCTTAGGAAACAAACTGAGGGTTGCTGGGGGGTTGTGGGGGGAGGGATGGGGTGGCTGTATTATGGACATTGGGAAGGGTATGTGCTATGGTGAGTGCGGTGAATTGTGTAAGACTGATGATTCACAGACCTGTACCCCTGGGGCAAATAATACATTATATGTTAATAATAAATAAATCATATACATCTAAAAAAAAGAGAACAAGGATTTTGAGAGATATCTAATTAGTCTTTGCCATATCCACTCCTTTTTTGGAAATTCCTCCTCTTCTCTTACAAAGCATGTGGTTCTAGTGAGGAGTAGCAGTCATTTTAACATCTCGTTGGTCACAGAGATGGACGGACACATGATCTCAGCTAGGCCAATGAGTGTGACAAATATAGGAGATGGGAACTTGGGAGGGCCCGGAATTTATGGGACCATCTTCAAGAAAGCCAGTATGCAGAGGGCAGTGAAGACTGAACAAAAGGTTCTGAAGATGTTCCAGTCCCTGCTGCAGTCACACTTGAGGCCCATTTAAGCTACACTGCTTACCCTTATGTTACCAGAGGCAATATACCTTCTACAGCCTATTAACCAAAGAGAAACCTGATGAACCAGTTTTAGCCCTTGAAAAGCCTTCTAAAAAATCAGTTTCTCTAAAGAATTAATCCTACCTTTGAAGTTATTCACATAAGAAATATAAATAATCAGAAAACACAAAAAAACACATAATTTCAAAAATGTCACTTCTAATTACGGAAACAATTATTAAAGTAGAAGGAGGATACTTTTTCATTTGCCTAGCAGATTGACAAAGTTTCAATAGTTCCTTAATATCTGAGCAAACAGATATTTTAATATACTTCTGTGAAAGTATAAATTGGTACTATACTTGTGAAGAAAATTTTCCAATATCAACTACAATTTCAAATGCATGTCCTTTGACCAGCAACTTAATTTGCTGGAAATGGTATGCCAGGAAACTCTGCATAAGGATATTCATTAAAGTGTTATTTCAATGAATGAAAGTTGGAGTCCAAGTAAAATATTTTTATAAAGATTTTATTTATTTATTTATTTGAGAGAGAGAGGGAGAGAACAAGCATGTGAGCATGTGCAGGGGTAGGGGCAGAGGGAAAGGAAGAGAGAGAATCTCAAGTTGACTCTGCACTGAGCATGGAGCCCAACCAGGTCTTGATATAATGACCCTGAGATCATGACCTGAGCCAAAATCAAGAGTCTGACTGTTAACCAACTGAGTCACCCAGGTGTTCCTAAAACATTTATTAATTTAAAAAGTTTCAATACATTATGGTGCATTCATATGATGGTACATTTTAAAATAATTTTATAACAAGGTCTTTTATAACTATGGCCTTATAGTATATATATATAAAACTATTATAAAGAAAGGATGAATTTAAGTGGTAGCATGTAGATGATAAACTTTTAAATACAAAGCAAATTACAGTGTATAAAATAGAATCTCATGTATTTAAAAATACACTTGTACATCTTTTCAAAATTTGATTTCAAAATTTGATTTCTTGTCTCTCTGACTAGGACCTTATTTTCATTTTTTTAAAAGATCACAATGAGACAAAAATCAAAGGACACTGAGAGAGAGTGTTGTAAAAGAGCTTTTGTTTTGTTTTATTGCAAGTGAGGAGTGTGTGTATATGTCTGTGTATCTGTGCATGTGTATGATGCTTTGTAATTTTGAGCAAGCAATACCCTGATAACAGCCATGCTATCCTTGCCCATCTGCCTGAAGGTGGGCTTACTTAGGGATCTGAATGGGATTGGGCCCCAGAGTGAGTTCTTCTCACTAGCCAATGAGGGTCAACAACAGGAGGGATGTCCTCTCCCTCTGCCAAACCTCTGCCAAACCCCTGCCAAAACAAACAAGTGAATGTTCCAAAACAGGAAGATGTTCTGACGATTTCTATTTATTTCCTCAGGGCAGAAGTTATGAACCCATGGTAATGGTCAGTCCTGGCCTCTTACTTGAGACCCTGGGGGTTGACAGGTTTCTCCTCAGTCTTTTGTAGAAATATAAAATACAAGCATTGCTTGTTACACTAAGAAGCTTAAAGCAGGGTTTTTAGGAGTGCTTTATAAATTTTCCTTTATTGCAGATATGAGTCTTATCTTCCTGGAAAGACCACACAGATTTTGGTGTATCTTGCTTAAGAATAAGAGACAACAGTTACAACCTGTTCATCTTACCTGCTTTCCATGAAAAAGAGAGAGAAAATCATCATATAACAGCATTAGGGAATTCGGGATCCCTCTACCTCCCTCAGGGATTTTCTTAAGATTATACGTAGACAAAGGTCTGGCAGGAGACACAAGAAAGCATCCCTGGTTACCCAGGGGCAGTGAGGATAGAGAGGATAATGGTAGGAAGGCTTTCTGTGTCCTTTGAATATTTCACAAGTATTTCACAATACTTTTGTAATTAAAACTCTTTTAAAATTTTTTCTGATGCATATTAATGCTGTATGCCATTAGGTGTGGGTATTAAAATGGATCCAAAAAGACAATCTGAGGAAAACCTTGGCCCTGAATTTTCCAGTCTACCTCCATGCAAATTTTGGTGGCCTTCTACTTTGGCATACTGATTAGATGTTTTCATTTCATCAAGGAATCAATTCTACGTTGATTATGCTTAATTACACCATAGAACTTCCACACTTCAGATTCTATTCAGAAAATAAAATCTTGAATTACCTGGTGTTGAATTGTTAACAAAAGTTTGGTTGTAAAAACCATGTTCAGGGAGAATGGCCTAAAATGGGAATGGACCCCCCTTCTCTAGACATTCTGAATTTTGTCAGATTTAGAGACAGATCTTGGAGAGATTTTTTGGGGCCACATTGTCTCAACATTCCTCTCCCTCACGACATGGCCCTTTTGACCTACATTTTATCATTTTGCCTTGAGTGTACACTTAGAGGTGTTTTTAAGAAACAACTACATTGGGACGCCTGGGTGGCTCAGTTGGTTAAGCAGCTGCCTTCAGCTCAGGTCATGATCCCAGGGTCCTGGGATCGAGTCCCACATCAGGCTCCTTGCTCGGCAGGGAGCCTGCTTCTCCCTCTGCCTCTGCCTGCCTCTTTGTCTGCCTATGCTCGCTCGCTTTCTCTCCCTCTGTCTCTGACAAATAAATAAATAAAATCTTTAAAAAAAAAAAAAAAGAAACTACATTACCTCCATCATTGTACATACTGTAGTATTGTTACTGAGAAATTGTCTATACATCACAACAATGCAGAAAAAGCTGTGTTTCTTCCTGAGCATCTTGTCCTGTTTTATCTTACTGTATTTACACTGTCAGTATTGTGGTATCTTTGCCTTCCCTTGGCCACTAGGAAACACATAAATATGTGTGCTTCCCAGTGCCTATACAGAAGTTCACGGATGATTTGAGTGCCTGGATATTATATACTATACTATATTGTATATTACATTACACTAATCTAAACTCTAGGTATTATATTTTTCTACCATTTAACTTTCCCTTTGACCCCTTTCCTCATTTATGTTAGTATATTTTGTTATATTGTATGTATTTCTATAAAGGATTCCAAAGCTCCTCTCCCCTTCTTTTGTTGAATAAAGGGTAGTGAGATTCGCTTTCCCTTTGGAACATGTAATATGCTAAACCTCTCATGACTCAAACTTGGATTCCAAAGTCTTCTTTCTACAAGGTTTCTGGTTATACCATATTAGTGCCAGTGTTCTTGACATCAATGTTAGAGCCTGTTGTCCTAACTCTAGAGTGCCCATGAAAGTCACAGACCCTTGTGAAGTCAATATTGTCTAGATCAAACTACTGTGTTTTGGTTAGTGAAAAAAATGTCCTAAGACTTGAGCTCCAGACTCAGTTAACTTATTGCTTTATCTAAATATTTATTTATTACTAGTTTACTATGTCCCAGGCCTGCAGTTAAGTTCTGCAGATACAATGGTAAACAAAAAACAGACATGGCCTATGCCCTCAAAGAGTTTACAATATAGAAGTGAGAAAAGATACTTACCATATAATTCCACAAATGTCATTACAGGTCATGAACAGGCTTTGGGAGCTTGTGATGTGGGATCAGAACCTGTCTTGGGAGTCAGGGAAGACTTATTTGAATTTATATCTGCAGGACAACTATGAGTTTGGGAAGAGGTAAAGAGAGGCAAGAAGCATTTTGGGAAGTGAGAACAGAATGTGCAAATGCCATGTGGCGGGGGAGCACAGTGCAATGGAGGAATTGAAAGAAGAACCCTGTGGCTAAATGCAAACATTTGTGGGACAGTGGTGTTAGCTGAGACTAAGGCAGTATGTAAGAGCAACCTATTAAGCCACTGAACCCTTTTAAATAATGACTAACTGCATAAGCTATGGTAAATGATCCAACTTTTCTAAGCCTGTTTCCTTGGCTGTAGAACACTGATCTTTAAGTGCCTTGTGATGCTGAGCTACATACCAACTACTGTTAAAGTTACAAGGGGATTTAAGCTAAGCTTTCTCTAGGGGCCAGGATACTGGAAATTTCCATTTACCCAAGAGAAAAGCCTCTATTTAAAAAAAAAAAAAGAAAAAGAAAAAAAAAAAGCCCTTGGGTAGGTTCTTTGTTTTTTGTCTTTTAATCAAATTATGCACAGTGAAAGAATAGTCTCACATGTAAATGGTCTTGTGATGGATGGTCAAGGGAGAATAGTGTATGCCCCACCCCTTTCAGGTACCAAAGCTTTTACTTAATGGTTTCATTCATGTCCCCAGAAAACTTCCAATGTGCAAGACACTTTTAGCTATGTTATTTTGTTTAATCCACACAAGAAGCCTATGACTTAAATATCATTTTTAATCTTCCAGAGATGAGAAAACTAGTGACCAGAGAGATTAGGTAACTTACCCAAAAACATATAGCTAGAAAATTATGGAGTTGGAATTCAAACTCAGGTAGTCTGATCCAAACCCATGAAACTATCACTCACCACAGGGACCTCAACAAGACTAGATGTGGTGCAGAGTTGCCTGTCAGACCCTGTAGTGACGATGAGGAGGGAAAGGAAAAATTGGATCCACCAGTTCTCATTCCATGAACCTAAAGTAAAAGAAACCTTATCGGGGGGAGGGGGTTGGGGGAAGGGGGTTAAGGTTATGGACATTGGGGAGGGTATGTGCTTTTGGGTAAATTGGAAGGGGTGGTGAACCATGAGAGACTATGGACTCTGAAAAACAATCTGAGGGGTTTGAAGTGGCGGAGGGGTGGGAGGTTGGGGTACCAGGTGGTGGGTATTATAGAGGGCACGGCTTGCATGGAGCACTGGGTGTGGTGAAAAAATAATGAATACTGTTTTTCTGAAAATAAATAAATTGGAAAAAAAAAAAAAAAAGAAACCTTATCTTCTGAGGAAATGTCTTCAACTTCTGCTATCAACCCCCACGTGGTAAGGCATGACCAAAAAGTCAGTTATCTGTCAACATAATTCCCCTGCCCCTTATCTGCAGATTATGTGTTCTAAGACCCCTGTGGATACTAGGGATAATACCAAACCCCATATATACTATGGTTTTTCCGATAACACCCACCTACAAGAAAGTTTAATATACAAATTAGGCACAGTAAGATATTAACAAAAATAATAAAGTAGAACACTTATAACAATATACTGCAATGAAAGTTACGTGTTTGTGGTCTCTCTCTCTCAAAATATCTTATTGTACTATACTCATCCTACCTGTTAGGATGTTGTGAGATGATGGAATGTCCATGTGATGAGATGAAGTGAGGTGAATGACAGAGGCCCTGTGATGTAGTGTAAGGCTATTGCTGACTTTCTGAGACTATGTCAGAAAAGGATTATCTGTTTCTGGACTGTGGTTGACTGTGGGTAACTGAAACTGTGGGAAGTGAAACCACAAATGACAGGGGGCTAGTCCCCTAGCTTAAAAGAAGGAAATGAAATAGATTAACCCTTCTGTCAATGAAGATAAAAGAGTCTGTTTCCCCAGTTGGCCTTCACAGGGAGTGGGTTCTGCAAGACCTGTACTTTATAAAGAGGAGGGAAATGTCACCAGACTTTCCTATCTGTAGAACTTGGCTAGCATTCTGTAAAGAGGGAGAATATAACATGGGACCAGCTGTGAATGCTTCTGTTTTAATAAGAAAACTACCTTTGGAACAAAATCAGACCCACACTGGGATGGAATAGGATGTCTCAGACACGAGTTCTAACTTGGTGTAGGATTATTAAGAAGCAAGCTTTACAGTCCTGCTGAGTCAATGGACAGGATCTATTTTCAGTTCTCAACTTGTCCTGAGATGCTGTAAATCTCTTGCCAAGACTTGAATCAGTGTAGCACCTGTGAGAACCAATTAAGAATGCCACATCACGGGGCGCCTGGGTGGCTCAGTGGGTTAAGCCGCTGCCTTTGGCTCAGGTCATGATCTCGGGGTCCTGGGATCGAGTCCCGCATCGGGCTCTCTGCTCAGCAGGGAGCCTGCTTCCCTCTCTCTCTGCCTGCCTCTCTGTCTACTGTGATCTCTCTCTGTCAAATAAATAAATAAAATCTTAAAAAAAAAAAAAAAAAGAATGCCACATCACCTAGGAAGAGAGCAACAGAGTGCTGTGAATTCTTATTTGGATAAAAGTGTCCGAAAGTGAAGAAAATTAGCCAGCTATCTAGTCATGCAGGCAAATCTTGTTTTAACAAAAAGAAAAAAGGAGGACCTGCTCTGGTGGGCCCAATTCCTTATTCCCTGAGCAACTTTTTTTTTCCTTTTTCCTACTTCTCCAGACAGTACCAAGCTGGATACCATTTGGCAGGAGAATCAAGGTTTCCTTATTGACTTCTTTGTCTAGGTGGTTGGCTTTGTCATCCAGACCCCTTTCAGAGACTGTGCTCTTACCTCCTGATTACCCTTTTGCTCACTGAGTTCCTAACTATCTTCCTGGCTTTTTGGCATTCCTGGTTTCTCAAAGCATTCTTTTGGGATTTCTGGTCAATTTGGTGTCCTTGCCTGATTTCTGGCACACTCTGAATTCTGCCTGTCTTTGGTTCGTGTGTACTGATTTTTCTATCCTTTGGTTTCTGTGTACTTCTCGACTTCTGTTTTTCCATACCTGATCGCCCACCACCTAGCAGATAACCATCTCCAACTTCCCTTACCTGTTTGATTTTTTTAAACTTGTTTTTGCAAAACATCACCATTGTTCACAATTCTAGAACTGACATTTTTAGAGTTTTAGGTGGAGCAATCAAGAGGAAATACCCTTTTGGAAAAAGGAAATGCAGGATTGGAGACTGGGATTACTAGTCTCCTTTATATCTGAATCTCAGGAAGGCAATGATAGGGAACATAAAAGAGATCTGGATTCAAAAGAAAGATTTTTATTGTTGGTAATATGAGCAATAAAATAATAATTATCTAAGAAGAATTTAAAATAAGAACCCTGAGAAATCACTGATTCTTAATAATATTCTATTTTTTATATCAAGAAAATTTTTGTTCCTTTGAACTAAATGTTTTTAGCTTATTACCAAATTTTGAATATATGAATTTAGATATTTTTAAATGGGTAAATATCATTCATAAACACTAACAATAATGTATTTTAGCGTGCCAAATTTGAAACTAGTATTTAATTTCAAATCTAATTGAACTGTGCTATTTTCGTAGGGATATACAGGCTCCTTTTGAAAAGTTTAATTTTAGGGCACCTGGGTGGCTCAGTTGGTTAAGCGTCTGCCTGGGATTGAGTCCTACATGGGGCTCCCTGCTTGATGGGGAGTCTGCTTCTTCCTCTACTCCTCCCCCCCTGCTTAGGCTCTCTCTCTCTCAAATATATAAAAACTTAAAAAAAAAATAAAGGGACAACTCATTCTTCTTGTCCCATCAAAAATTATAAATTAATTATGTGACTCTAGAATTTTATAGTTGGAATTTTCCTTGGAATCATAAAAACAAATTCAGTCATTTCTATATTTTCCAGAATAGTATGACCTTTGTTTTATTTTAAAATGAACCAAACAAAGCAGCAGAAATATGTAGAGACTCAGATACCCTGTCGTATAATTCTGGGTGTGCACCTTCATAGCATGACCTTGGACAAATTACCCAACTTCTCCTTCCCTGAGAAAGATTTTTTAACTGATTTCAGCCCCACAGTCTATGATCCAGGTCAACCAGACCCAGGTATATTGCTTTCACATTGATAATATCCTAGATTTTAGATCTCTTCATGTGTCCCAACTCTTATAATTAAAACTTTGCCTTGGTCTCTATTCCACAATTAATCTTCCAGTTGCCTGTCCAGTACAGTTATACCTCTAGGTTTGGAGTCCTGCCCTTTATACAGGTCGTGGTTATAGAACCTGACAATCTTCCAGTTACCACCTCTAGTCTGCTGGTCTGAATCCCAGAGAACTATCTCCCTCTGAGCTATTTGATTTTATGTCAACTTGACTCTGTGTCAGCTTGACTATGTGTTCGACTACTGCCTTGGGCCGCCCACTGACAGCTGCTTTTATGAACTATGGCCTAATACCTTGAAATATTTTGAATACCTGTTAAAATGTCAGTATCCCCAAGTTCCAATCCTATTCCAGTGGGTATGCTCAAGACTGGTTCTCTTCCTTTCTCTGGTATTAGTGGGCTATAACCACCCTGCTCTCAAGATGCCAGATATGCAATTTTACGTGGTATTATCCTATAGCAACAAGAAATTGTGTCTATCAATAAACTGTGTTCATTATAATCTGTTTAATAAGACAGAGACATAGTTCAAAAAGATCTCCATTAGTGTAAAAATGGTCACAATTTTTACAAGAGTTGGTACTAGTACTAATTGGTACTAAGGGACTAGTTTTGTTTTCTAAGAAAATTAATTTGTGGGGGTACCTGGGTAGCTCAGTTAGTTAAGTGGGCAGCTTTTCATTTCAGCTCAGGTCATGATATCAAGGTATGGGATCAAGCCCCACTTTAGGCTCTGTACTCAGCAGGGAGGCTGTTTGATATTCTCTCTCTCCCTCTCCCTCTACTTCTGCCCCTCCCTCACTAAGATAAATAGATAAATCTTAAAGAAAAAGAAAATTAATTTGTGTGGATAAAACTCAAAAATGGATTTTTACCTAAAGCTTTTGGGGAAGATTTGTTGAAGATGTTGGTGCTCCATGAATTTGTTCAATAACAAATTTCACGGGAGTTTATAAATTTATCTATTTATCCAGTTATGCCTTTGAAGTGAAAAACTCCTATTATGGTTTTTTCTATTTAAAAGAAAAGCTATTTCATATGGTTTCCCAGGACAGCACTTTTTTTTTTTTTTTTTAAAGATTTTATTTATTTATTTGCCAGAGAGAGATCACAAGCAGGCAGAGAGGCAGGCAGAGAGAGAGAGGAGGAAGCAGGCTCCCTGCTGAGCAGAGAGCCCGATGCGGGGCTCGATCCCAGGACCCTGAGATCATGACCTGAGCCGAAGGCAGCGGCTTAACCACTGAGCCACCCAGGCGCCCCCCAGGACAGCACTTTAAGCATTTGTATATATGTAGTACTTAGCTTGTTTGTGTTATTATGTTAAGAACTTTATAACAGGGACGCCTGGGAGGCTCAGTTGGTTAAGCAGCTGCCTTCGGCTCAGGTCATGATCCCAGCGTCCTGGGATCGAGTCCCACATCGGGCTCCTTGCTCGTCAGGGAGCCTGCTTCTCCCTCTGCCTGTGCTTGCTCTCTCTCCCTCTCTCTCTCTGAAAAATAAATAAATAAAATCTTTAAAAAAAAAGAACTTTATAACATACAGTCTAATTAAATTGTCACACAGGTTTATTGACCTACTACTACAGATGAAATTGAGGCATCAAGATTTTAAGTAACTTGCCCAAGGAGGTCACACAGTGAGAAAGCAGCAGAACCAAACAGAATCTACCTCCTTCAGATAGGTCCTAATCACTACATGGAAACAATAAACACTGAAAAAAATGAGAAAACACACACACACACACAACTTGGAAAAAGATAAGGAATATGCTCCACAAGAAGTCTGAACACTTCATTATATCTTCGAATTGGTTGGTTCTGACTAGATTTTACTGGGGGTAATCAGTGAGGAAACATCTGGGTCTCCTAAGATCTCTGCTGTCATCTGAGAGAATTGGATGTTTCCTGGATTTGGATGGTTATTCCTCACTTGAGAGAACTGGGAAATATTTAGGGCTGGTCTTCAGAAGGAACAACACTACAAATCTTAATAAACAGGGTTCTGGCAGTGTGCTACCAGGTCACCTCTTGCTGCAGTCTCTACACAATTTTCCCCTTCTGTAGAGAGCATGGCATATCCTTATACACAAAATAGGGAAACCAGATTGTGGAATGCTATTTGAATATAATGACATTGACATTTATTTTATAGGAGACCCTGAGACTATAGCCAGAGGCTGAAAATATTCTGTCTCAGGACAAGTTGATATCCTGCTGAAGACCACATGCACAATAACAAAATAAACCCTTCAATAACTTCCATGGGACAATTTTTTTTCCTTCCAGCAGCTGTTCAAAGAATAGTTGTTTTCATGATTAATCCCAAGGTGTTCTAAAAAATGCCATCATTGCAGGCAAGTGACAAGTTTTATATGATAATTTTTGACATGCTTGCTATAGTCATCATGAATTCTCAATAGAAGTCTTTCAGTGCCATGTTTTCATTGGGGGAATTTCAATTTCCAGAATTATAGTGTTATGCCTCGAGTCAGACAAATCCTAGCACCAAATTATTATAGGCTGTTCCTTTTCTTAAGGAACTATTCCAAAAAGCCCACAATATTTCTTCAGGGAATGTACCAATAAGAAGAAATAGAATATAGACTGTCATTCATGATTCTGTTTCAGATTCTGAATGATGTTTTTAAGTTAAAAACATCTTTAAAACCTATTCTGTTTTTGTACTTTTTGTCCTCCTGGCAACCTCATTTATTCATTCATCCTTTCAGCAAATGTTTATGGATTACCTTCTATATGCCAGGTGCTGTGGTAGGTATTAAGGATATAATGATGAATTAGAATTTGCTGTCATTGTAATTGTAATCATTCCTTTAAATTAAATTAAATTAAACTAAATTAAATATTAAGAAACCAGACACACAAAATGCCTGCTCTACTTCCTATTAAATTTCTTGTATTCTATACTCCTAACATCATTTTATAATTTTTTGGACACAAGAGATTCATAATATTTGGTGGTGGTATCAGCAGACAATTAGAGAATTATTGTATTCTTTCTTTCTTTATTTTTAAAGGAATTTATTTATTTATTTGACAGAGAGAGATCAGAGAGTAGGCAGAGAGGCAGGCAGAGAGAGAGGAGGAAGCAGGCTCCCTGCAGAGCAGAGAGCCCGATGCAGGGCTCAATCCCAGGACCTGAGATCATGACCTGAGCTGAAGGCAGAGGCTTAACCCACTGAGTCACCCAGGCACCCCAGAATTATTGTATTTTTAAAAAATCAATATTCACTTTGCCTTTTCATAGAAAATAAATGAATGCCTTATCTCTCATTTTAGTTTTTTCCCCTCCTTCCTTCCTTCCATCCTTCCTATTAAATTTTTTATTTTAATGCCCTGTCATTTTAATCTTATATTCTCATGACTAAGTCACAACAGACTTCATTTTTCCTGGGGTGTAAATTCAGTCACCACCTTGCCTTCCCATTCTAGTGGATGGTGGTACTGAATTAGCACTCCAGGAAACAGTGAAATAAATACTTTGTCTATTCTGTTCTCTGGGGAATTTCACATAAAACAGGGGTTCTTTTTGAACCTAGATGTCCATCAACAGATGAATGGATAAAGAGGAGGTTATATATATATATATATATATATATATATATATATATATATATAATGAAATACTATGCAGCCATCAAACGAAATGAAATCTTGCCATTTGTGACAATGTGGATGGAACTAGAGGGTATCATGCTTAGCGAAATAAGTCAGTCGGAGAAAGACAACTATCATATGATCTCCCTGATATGAGGAAGTGGAGATGCAACATGGGGGGTTACGGGGGTAGGAGAAGAATAAATGAAACAAGATGGGATTGGGAGGGAGACAAACCCTAAGTGACTCTTAATCCCACAAAACAAACTGAGGGTTGCTGGGGGGAGGGGGGTCGAGAGAGGGGATGGGGTTATGGACATTGGGGAGGGTATGTGCTTTGGTGAGTGCTGTGAAGTGTGTAAACCTGGAGATTCAGAGACCTGTACCCCTGGGGATAAAAATATATGTTTATAAAAAATAAAAAATTTAAAAAAACAAACAAACAGGGGTTATTTTTTAATTGAATCACTAATTCAAAGCCTAATCTCCTCCCTTCTATTCTCTCCACTAGTCCCTTTCCTGCCCCCTATTTTAAAGCTTCAAAGAAACTTCTGATTGTGTCTCCTTTCCCAAATCACTCACAAGGAGGTTAACTCAGAGGTTACAAATTCAGATGCCTATAGGTAACAGCCTGGAAAGAGAAAGAAAGTGCTGGGGGCTGAGGCAGAAACATTAGGGAGTGAGGGGGCACTATGGCAAACTAGAGCACAGGCCTGGAAAAGTTTGTCTATACTCAGCACAACTCGTTGTTGGGTGAATGAAATGCTGAGTTAGCTGACCATCCAATTTTCACAAGAGTCAGAAATCTGCATCTTTATGTAAAATGTTCCTATCTGTAAATGTTGAACCACAAACAAAACATGGGTCCCCCGGACTACCATTTGCAATCTTGGCTCTTATTGGTATTGAATCCAAAAGACAGCGCAGTAGGTTTTGAAATGTCCTTGAAGAATATGAGTTGAATTTGTGACCCAACCCCACACTCAAGGGAAAAGGAAAAGGAAGAGTTCTTGTCAGGGGTGTGATTTGGTATTATTGGTCTAATTAGTATATATATATATATATATATATATATATATATATATATATTAAGATTTCATTTATTTATTTGACAGAGAGAGATCACAAGCAGGCAGAGAGGCAGGCAGAGAGAGAGAGGAGGAAGCAGGCTCCCTGCTGAGCAGAGAGCCTGATGTGGGACTCGATCCCAGGACCCTGAGATCATGACCTGAGCCGAAAGCAGCGGCTTAACCCACTGAGCCACCCAGGTGCCCTAATTAGTATATTTTTATTAATCTAATCAGTACATTACTATAGTTTTAAAAAATGTAATAAAGCAATCCATCTTTCATGTAAGATAAGGGAAGATGAAATATATTTTCAACTTAAAATACATATTCAGTTTTGTTTTTATTTATATAAAGGAACACTGGCACTGGAAGAATACATTAAAAATTAATAAGTGATTATCTCATTATCATGGGATAGGATATACTCATTATCATGGATAGGGATAAGGTAGAAAGCCATGAGTGTAGGAAGACGACTTTTCAATCTATACTTTTTATTTAGTTTTTCTTTTTGAAACAGATGAGAGTATTATATATTCAAAATTCAAATTTTTAAAATGAACATAAATGGCATTAACATGTCAAATTATTTTCATTGTAGGGAAGTATGACAGGTTGAAAAATGAATTAGAATGTGTAAAAATATACAACAGGACAAAATTCTATAAGGGAAATGGAATTATAAAAGTTAAAGAAGAAGAAAAAGGAATAATGTTTCAATTAGGCTAGCCAAAGAAAAATAATTTAATCTTTAAATGGTATCAAACTGCTATGGTATTTATAGTCCACTAACATACTTAAGACATGATTCTTATTTTTAAATGCCAATATTTACAATGTAGTATTGAAATTGCTTCCTTTACTATTGTTTTATTTTATGATAATAATTTTGGACACTGATATAAAAATGAGAAGGGGATAGATGTATTTTTCAAAGTTCTTTTGAGAGCATATAAACAAAAAAGTTCAAAGATAACTGATCTTGGTTTTCCTATACAGACCTCTGAATTACAGGGGGCTAGGGGTGTCAACACCCCCACCATACAGTTGAAAATCTGGGGATAACTTTTGACTCTCCAAAAACTTAATAGCCTACTGTTGACTGAAAACCTTATCGGTTACATGAATAGTCGATGAACACTGAGCCACCCAGGTGCCCCTATATACTATATTCTTATAACAAGCTAGAGAAAAGAAACTGTTATTTAGAAAATCATAAGGAAGAGAAAATGCATTTACAATACTGTACTGTAAAAATCTGCATAGAAGGGATCTGCAAAGTTCAAACCGATGTTGTTCAGAGGTCACTTCTACTTGAACTATTGGAGTTGCTACTTTGTCCATTGAAGGCCAAAGTTATGCTACATGATGACAAATTAGTACCTCTGGACCGTCTCATATGGATTAGTTTGGGGTTAGCTAGTTTTTACTTAGGAAAACAGAAAACTTCTAAGTTTCATACGAATGAGTGCCAGGTAAGCACATGAATTTAGGTGATTGTAATGCAGGACTAGCATACAAGATCAAGAATTTGCAGAGCTAATGTAATGAGAGTGCAAAGGAGGGCCAAATCAAGAGGTAGAAAGTTTCCTACTCAAATTTGTGATTGGCCAACCTGCTTGGGTTCATCTTGGAATACATAAGAAGGATTTAAAACCAAAGTACATTGGGGCGCCTGAGTGACTCAATGGGTTAAAGCCTCTGCCTTCAGCTCAAGTCATGATCTCAGGGTCCTGGGATCAAGCCCCACATTGGGCTCTCTGCTCAGCAGGGAGCCTGCTTCCTCCTCTCTCCTTCTCTGCCTGCCTCTCTGCCTACTTGTGATCTCTGTCAAATAAATAGAATCTTAAAAACAAAAAGTACAAGTCCAGTGGTATGAGGACTCATCAAACCCACCTATAGTGAAGCTCCTGGTGTGGACCCTGGGAGACTGCCCTGGCCCCACGTTTCCCTCACAGGCTTCTAGAACATGTGATGACAAAAAAAAAAAACAATCCAAGTTTGAAATGAAAATTATCTAAACTAATTTTCCCCTTCCAATAAGAAAATACTAATTACATTTAAGCTTTGTTGATTCCAAATAAGAGCTGAGTAAGCATTTCTTCTCATTTGGTTGAACTTTTGTCCTTGTTATTCCTCTTTGTTATATCCCTTACCAGGAAAAATTCCAGACTTCCAGGTCACCCTTTATCTTCTACCTACTGGCCCACCTCAAGGCTCCTCACGTCACCTATTTTGAATCCTTTTCTGACCGCTCCCCAATTTCTGAGACTATTTCACTGTGTCCTCTGGAATTCATGGTCCATCACCAGCAAAATTCTCTGTATTCTCAATCTCTTCTCTGAGTATTTCCTTCACATTGCTCTAAAGCAAGCCTGGCTCACCCCCTGTAGATGGAATTGTCCCTGCAGGCTTTCCAGAGACCTCATACCACTGGACGTGGAGGTGGGATAGAAATCCTCCTTGCTGTTCATTGCTTCTTTCAGGCCGTTCTTCCTCTCGCCTTTCTAATTTTTCCCTTTGCCCAGTATTTCTTTTGCTGTTTTTTAACTCATGCCCTCTGATGTCATCACCTTACTCATTGTGGTAGTCACCTACTCACTCATGTACCACTCTGCCTTATTTTTCAAGGACTTCATCTTTTGGCGGCTTGCATCCTCTCTAGCACCTTTCCTAATTCTAAGTCTTGTTTTCAATATATACATAGATAATCCTTACTCTCTCCTTGACTCTCTTCCAAAGACACTGTATTCCTTAGGCACTTGCTGCCATTGTTGCATTCTACTCTAGACTTCATCACTTCTCCGTAATCTTGCTTTCATGTATCCCACTTTAATTACCATATTGCTGTATTCACTCTGCAAAAGTAGGATGGATTTCTCTACCTCAAATGTGGTTTGGATGTTGAGACTGATGATGTCACACACGTACCAAAAGAGTATGGAAAGTTGTACTGGGCCTGGATGGCTCAGTCAGTGGAGTGCATGGCTCTTGGTTTCAGGATTGTGAGCTTGAGCCCTATGTTGGGTATAGAGATTACTTAAAATTAAATCTTAAAAAAAATTTTATTACTTATAAAAAGGTTTCTGTGGAGAACAGGGTAGGCTCCTAAACTGGTACAAATATGGTATAAAGGAATAAGGAAAGGAGACTGTTTAGGGTTTTATGGGAGTAGGACCAGGGTGAAAGTTCCCTCAAGTAGGCTGGGTCTTGCTTGGTTTATACTTTCCACCAGCACCAAAGGAGTCATCTTATCAGTTTTCCTGGATGTGGGATACTTGCAGAGAAGAGGAGAGGTGGGGCTTGAAAGCTATCAGTGAATATTTAAAAAATGGAGTCAGACTCTTTATTATACATCTATTTTTTTCAGCTCCTTCCCTTTTATTCTCTGACTCCTACAGTCCCTCAAAAACTTGCAATGCCTTGATTCTACAACTTCTTCTCTGTCCTTAATCTCTTCATATTCATTCTTCCGTCATCCTAAACTCCATGGAGAATCATAATCCCTCCCTTACTTACATTTTCAACTTCCTTGCTCTTCTTCCCTTGGTAAAACCTGATTTAAAAGAATTCGAAACCTGTTCTGAGCCCGTGTCTGGTAGCCAATTATTACTGGATGAAAAAGGCACAATCGCACTAACTTATTTCACTTTAATTCATGACCATGAACTCAAGTGGGCCCTTTATGGCACTTGGTAAGCATATGATTTTTCCCTAGTCCATTCATCTTCCCATTCTCCTAGATAACTACTTCACACCTCTTCTTTCTTCAAGGCTCTGTTACTTTTCTGGACCTCTCTATTGATGACCTTACTTCCTCTGTCTCTGAGAAAACTGAAATGATCAGAAGAGAATTTCCAGATTCCCACCCCCCCCATCCACCTGCTTGCCTGTACCCATAGAAGAGCCTGTGCTCCTGTCTACAGAAGATCCTTCCACCTGTGTGCTTGATTCCAAACTCTTTCCCAAAGACACTGCCCCAGCAATTCTCTCTTCTTGATCCTGCATTAATTTTTCAACTTCCAGATCTTTTCCAGATCATTCTCATCAAGAGCAAATATTTCTCCCAATTTGTCAGTCTGCTGTTGACTCCACTTCTACCACAAGTTACTGCTCATTTTTGGGTTCCCCTTTGTAAAGAACTTCTCAAAAGAATTATATTAGACATCCTAATTCCTTCCTCCCATTTTTTCTTAAACTCACATGGATCAAATTTTCTCCCACTGATCCACTGAAGTGTCACCAATGGCCTCCATGGTATTAAATCCAAAAGTTAGTTCTCAGTCCTTACTCACATATAAGCATCCGCTCCTCCTTGATACACTATCTTCACTCTGCTTCCAGGCACTTTTCTTTTGGTTTTCCTCCTCCACTGGCTGTTCCTTCTCAGTCTCCTTTGCTAGCTTCATTCTTGGTTCTTTCCTATTTGCATTCACTCCTTTGGGGATCTTGTCCAGTCTCATGGCTGTAAATATCATCTAAATGTTAGTATCTCTCAAATATCACTAGCTTGAGCCACTGTCTTTAACCCCAGAATAAAAAATACAACTACCTACTCAAGACCTTCACCTGGATTTATTTTTTTTTAAGATTTTATTTATTTATTTGAGAGAGAATGAGAGAGACAGAGAGAGCAGAAGATGGGGGAGGGTCAGAGGAAGAAGCAGACTTCCCAGTGAGCACGAAGCCCAATACAGGACTCCATCCTGGGGTTTCAGGATCATAACCTGAGACAAAGGCAGTTTTTAACCAACTGAGCCACCCAGGTGCCCTTCACTTGGATTTCTAATAGGTCTCAAATGCCACATGTCCAAATTAAACCTCTGATCTTTCTTTTCAAACCTATACCACCTGTGGTTTGCCTCATCTCCACTGATTTGTTTCCTTTTTTTTGTTTGTTTGTTTCTTTTTTTTTATATCCCTTATCAGCTTTATTACCCTATTTTATTCCATTTGTTGTATTCATTACTTATTGCCTGTTGCTCCCACTCCGAAAATGTAATATTCACAAGGATTGACATTACTGTTTTGTTCAGATTTATAACCCAATCAATTAGAACAATGTCCCGGTGCTAGATTAGTATTTATTGGATTAATGAATGAATGAATGAAACAGGTAGCAGCCATTCTCAGCTAACTCAAGAAATTACTGTTCTCTTAATTCAAACTGAAAATCAGTGAAAAATGGATTTATCTGCAAGCAATCACAAACGGCCCTGTTTAAAATCTGCGCCTGTATGTGGGTTGGGGGAGGGGCAGGTGAGAAGTTTATTTTTTTCTTCTTCCTTTTTCCCCCCCAAGAAATGCAAAGCACCATTGCGAGGTTTAGTTAAAAACCACAGCGACTGTAAAGGTTTGCTTCTGGAGAAAACAGTTCAGAGCAACAGGCCAGGAAGAGTTCTAACTGGCTACCTAAAAAACTGTGCTGGCATCACATGAAAGGTGGTATGTGGGATTGAAAAAAAAAAACAAAAAGCAAAAACGCGTCTTCCTTCATTACGAGTCTCTCGGATCAATAGCTGTTCTCCCACTAGGGTGGCTCTTTTTTCCCTTATTTGGACTTCACTGTCAAAAGACAGACACCACACCCTTCGCTATGTAGCCTTCCCTGAGTAACTATGCCACGTCCCAGGTCTCCTATCTTCAGGAATACATTTAATTCAGTACTTTTTTTTTTAAAGTCAGGGTTTCTGGGTGGGGCCAGGAAAACTCTGATGTTTGGAAACAATACAAACTTAAATTCTGAATTTTTAAAAAAAGTACATTATGAAAAAAAAAGTTCAAGGCCATTAAGGAGCGAAATGGCTTTGAGGGACACTCAGTTCAGCGGAGAGGAGCCCTGTCCGCGTTCGCTCTGCCACAAGCGCTGAGACCTAGTCCTCAGGGGCAGCGCGCGAAGGCCTTTCGGGCTGCGGTAGACGCCCCCCGCCCAGGCCGCACCCGCCGCCGCGCGCGAGGGAGAACTAGCCCGTCTCCACGCTAGGAACCCCAAGCTTCCATTAAATTTCCGTGCAGCCCGCCCAGACACGTCCCGACTGATGGAGCACAGTCCAAAGGGAACGTCAGTCGGAACTGGAAGGGTAGCGGCGTTGGCGGGACGCGCGGCGCATGCAGCGCTGGGAGCCGGGGGCCAAGAGCTGGGTCCTCGAGGTCCGAAGGGTCGGCGCTCCAGCCCGCGCAGCACACACCCAGCTCGACCCGCCCCTCCCCGCGTGGAGCGTGCGACACCCGGCCTTCCGCGACGCCCTCAGTCTCCTCCGCACGCCTCCCCTTTAAGCGCGAGGCGCAGTTGGATTTGTGTCGGCCGAGGCAAGGCGCGACTCCCCTTTATGGCGGAGTCGGCAGCCGATAGCCGCGGCGGCCGGGCGAGCGGAGCGGGAGGCCGAGCCTCGGGCAGCCGGCCGCCGCCACCGCAGCCGGGCCGGGGGGGGAGCGCGGCGCTCGCTGCGGCGGGGGCGGAGGAGTGGGCGGGCCCGGGCGGGCTGGGGGCGGGGAGGAGGGGGAAGGCGGGGAGCCGGGTCGCCAGTGCTCGGGTCCGCCTCTGACTGCGGCGCGGCGGGGCGATGTGTGATTACCATGGCGAGGAGTCTCTGTCCGGGGGCCTGGCTAAGGAAACCCTATTACCTCCAGGTAGGCCGGCGGCGAGCCCGCTGGGCGCCCTCCCCCGCGGTGCGGGACTCGCCTGCCTTCTTCCTCCCTCCCTAGGTCGGTGCCCGCCCGAAACCCGCTGCCCCCTGCTGTCCGGTACCTGGCGGCGCGCCCTCCCCGGCCGCCCGGGAGCCGCAGACCCTACGGCGGCGCTGCCCGCGCCCCCCATGGCTGCCCCGGCGCCTCTCGCGCTCTGGCCGCCCGGCTCCGGGGCCCGGGTCTCCCCGCCCGGGCTCGCGCTGGCGCCCCTAGTATCCCGAGAGCCCCGAGACGTGACCCGGGTGCGACCCTACGCCCCTAGTAGTTGAGGCTCGGCAGCTTGGGCTCGGGACGTGCGCCGGTTGCTCCCTGGTCTGGCGCTCTCCTGCTCTTCCTCCTCTCCCTTGGGCCCCGCAGGTCGGCTTTTCACGACTCTGTGTCTTCGCTCAGTGGTAGGAGAGGTGGTGTGTCATTCCACCATATTTTAGAAAATTATGGCAATTTGTCACATCAGGGTTTCCCCAGATCCCCGAGAAGCGACGTGTGCCTAGTGCTGAGCCCCTCGGTTCGATCTTTCCATCACACTCGTGATTTAAACAGGAGGTAGGACTCGGAAGCCCGAAAGAGGCGAATGGGTGTTTGCTTTCCAGAAGGAAAGGGGACAGTGTCTGGTGCCGATCTCAAATACCCCAGAAACGCAAACGTAATTCTCAGTCATGTCATGTGTACTGTTCGCGTGTTAATCTTTCATGATTTCCCGTTCCATGCTCGGTGCCGCTGCCAGTCTGTGTCTTCGAACCCTACTACTGCCTTCACGTACTGTTGGTCACCAGGGGGACCTAGTAGGCACCGTGAGTAGCTGAGCGCAAATCCATCACCCCAATGGAAAAACAACTACAAATCAGTGTCTCGCGTGGGTCGGCAGTGTTGTCTGCCTTCAGAGGACAGTACTTCTTTTTACCGCTTACATTAAAAAGCTTAAGGTATTGATAGATGATTTGGGCATGGGAAGTCATGCTCAGTTGGCGCTTTTATAAATTATTTTAAAAGTTGAGGGGAAGCCATCAAGGGGCAAGTAAATCTTTCATTCTTGTTTGGAAATTGCATATGTAAATCGTTACCCTCAGTGAATGATGTACTGCAAATTGGAAGCATGATTTGACAACCTATGATATAGAGACTACAAGAGTAAAGCTGAACGAATGCCCTGAGTCCTTGTAGCAGCTCCAACAGTAGTAATTACGCTTGAGTACAGTAGAGTAACGCAGTGTAGAATTTAGCCCAGGCCAGATACCTCTTTGTAACCCTCTATGGGAACAAACAAACAAAAGAAGTCTTACCAGACTCTCTCCCCAAAATAAGTTTATTGGGATATTTAATTTTTGTGTGTGTGTGCTAAAACTAGGTGTGTGTGTGTGTGTGTGTATGTATATATATCTTTTTTTTTCTCGATTCTGCGGCAGACTTTATTTTAGACTTTGATTAGTTTGCCTCTAAATGTTCTCCATAAATGTGGCTGTAACGTGTTTTGGCACCGTAACTCAAGAGCTTTCAGATTGGCTGAATTAAGATTAGTTTTACAAACAGTTATATTTCCATTAATCACAAACCTTTGGCAGTTCTGCCTTTCTGAATGTGCACATCATTATCTATTACTAAATTAAGGTAAACTTGAATTTTAACCATTTCAAAAGGATTTAGGAGCACAGTGATATTTTAGTAGGCTACCTCTATATAAAATAATGATTAAATAATATTAATTCTAGTATTATATTTGAGATAAATAAACTTGAAACTTGGGAACTGGTGTCTTAATGTATTGGTATTAGTATTTATTCCCTTTATAAATTTTCTTGTTAGTTGTCCCTCATTATACTATTTCGATTTAACCAGTTTTAAAAAAATTACTTAAGTGTCACCTTTTTCTGTTCCCTGTTGTCTAAATGCCTCATCTTCTGGTTTTACGATTTCTCTACTACTAGGCACTTCAACCTTGAAATTGTTTTGGGCAAAGTCAAAACATTTCCAACTGAGATTACCATACAGCTGCTCAAGTTTCTTAGCCACTGAAGATTGAATTAATATATACAGTACTCCCTTTCCTCTTTTATTGTTTTATTTTTCCTGAGACTAAAATTGTGTTCTTTTAGAAACAGCATGAGGCCTGAGAACAGAGCTGATCTTTGTTCATTTGTGCTTCTGTTTCATCGTGACCTTGAAAAAGTTTCCTAACTTTTTAGTTCCATATTTTCCATATCATAAAATGGAGATTATAGTTATTAACTGAGTATATCACATGAGCGTAGTGAAGCCAAGCTAGATGAAGTTAAATCTGTTTTTGTGACATTTTTACTAACTTCAAATAGAAAAGCATGTGAATTTAAATGGTAAGTCCATATAAGTAAATATGTTGAATTCCTTCATCCAAAGGTTTCTGGCTTTCCCCTCCATTTTATTTATTTATTTTTAAAATATTTTATTTATTTATTTGACAGACAGAGATCACAAGTAGGCAGAGAGAGAGAGGAGGAAGCAGGCTCCCTGCTGAGCAGAGAGCCAGGACCCTGGGATCTTGACCTGAGCTGAAAGCAGAGGCTTTAACCCACTGAGCCACCCAGGTACCCCAGTATTTATTGAGCATTTATTGATAATGACCCAGTTTCACAATGACTTATCATATTGACTAAATCATTGACTTAATATTTGTTGGAGGCCTGTCACATGCCAGAAACTTTGTGAGGTCATAGCAATTCGACTACAGCTAAGCAAACATCTTTATGATCCTCATGGAGCTTAAAGTCTAGTTAGAGGCAAACGTTAAATAATCTCAAAAATGTATAATGACAACAGTAGGTGCAATGAAGGAAAAGAGAAGAAGCAAAAGACTACCTGTGAGTTAGAGAACAGTCTCTTGCTCTTTTAAAACCCTTTAATATAGTAAATAGAAATTTTTATGCATACATAAGGCAGAAAAGAATAATGATCTCTTACCTACCTATCACCTGCCCTCAACAATTATCAGTATTTTGTTTCATTTCTCCTCTCATTGTCCTCCTTGCAACTGAAGTGGGGGTTTTTTTGGATTATTTTAAAAAAAATTTTTATTCTAGTGTAGTTAAAATGCAGTGTTATATTAGTTTCAGGTGTACGATATAGTGATACAACAATTCTATACATTACTCGGTATTCATCAAGATAAGACTACTCTTGGGTGCCTGGGTGGCTCAGTCGTTTAAGCCGCTGCCTTCGGCTCAGGTCATGATCTCGGGGTCCTGGGATCGAGTCCCACATTGGGCTCTCTGCTCAGCGGGGAGCCTGCTCCCTCCTCTCTCTCTCTGCCTACTTGTGCTCTCTCTCTCTGTCAAATAAAAAAATAAAATCTTTAAGAAAAAAAAAAAAAAGATAAGAGTACTCTTAATTCCCATCACCTATTTCATCCATCCCCCCACATGCCTCCCTTCTGGTAACCATCAGTTTGTTCTCTATAATTAAGAATCTGGTTTTGGATCATCTCTTTTTTTCCTTTGTTCACTTGTTTCTTAAATTCTATATATGGAATTTGTTTTTCTCTGACCAACTTATTTCACTTAGCATTATACTCTAGTTCCATCCATGTTGTTGCAAATGGCAAGATGTCATTCCTTTTCATGGCTGAGTTATATATATACATATATATATGTATATATACACACACACATACATATATATCTCCCACTTCTTTGTGCACTCATCTATTTTTTTTTAAGATTTTATTTATTTATTTGACATACAGAGATCACAAGTAGGCAGAGAGGCAGGCAGAGAGAAAGGAAGGGTAGCAGGCTCCCTGCTGAGCAGAGAGCCCGATGTGGGACTCTATCCCAGAACTCCGGGATCATGATCTGAGCTGAAAGCAGAGGCTTTAACCCGCTGAGCCACCCAGGTACCCCAATATCCATTCATCTATTGACAGACAATTGAGCTGCTTCCATAATTTAGCTATTGTAGATAATGTTGCAGTAAACATAAGGGTGTGCTAATCTTTTTGAATTTGTGTTTTCATATTCTTTGGATAAATTACCCAGGAGTGAAATTAATAGATGATAGGGTAATTGTTTTTTAAATTTTTTTATTTAATAAAGTTTTTTCAAAATGTACAGTTGGTAGGATCTGTTCATGCATCTTCACCAGCAGCTGGGGTATCTCCACCCTTGGTATTTCTTGTGTAAATTACTTGAGCTCTGTGCTTTGGAACAAGTTTCATGAGTCTTTTACTAAGGAGCTCCTGGAGGGCTGCCCTGGCTAGGAACCTTGGATCTTCAGTCTCTCAGAGACAACAGCTGAGGTTATAAGCTTATAGCTGAGAACTTCCTTACAGAGTTCGTCATATCTTGCTTTATCAAACAAGACCAGGTTATTGAGCTTGCGCTGAACTTTGCCTTTGGATCACTTCTTTTTGGTCTTAGCCCAGGTTTGTTCACTGGGTCTTTTTCTTTCTTGGTTGACTTTCTGGCATTTGTCCTTGGGTGACATTGCAAAGCTCAGAGAACAACAGCCACCCCTGCAGCCTCACTAAAAGACCAAATGCTATTTTTAATTTTTTGAGGAACCTCCATACTGAATTCTGCAGTGGCTGCACCAGTTTGCATCCTACCAACAGTGCAAGTGGTTTCCTTTTTCTATACATCCTTACCAACACTTGTTATTTTTTGAGTTTTCAATTTTAGACATTCTGGAAGATGTGAGGTGATATCACATTGTGGTTTAGGGTTGCCTGTCCCTGATGATGAGTGATGGTAAACATCTTTCAATATGTCTGTTGGTCATCTGTTTGTCTTCTTTGGAGAAATATATGTTCATGTCTTTTGCCTATTTTTAAATTGGATTATTTGTTTTTTGGGTGTTGAGTTTTATAAGTTTTTTATGTATTTTGGATACTAACCCTTTATCAAATATGTCTTTTGCAAATACTCTCTCACATTCGGTAGGTTGCCTTTTAACTTTGTGTATTGTTTCCTTTTCTGTGCAGAAATTTTTATTTTACACTTGATCTTAGCCAAAAGGCCGAGAATTTTGATATTGTCCCAAAAGTTTATTCTTGCTTCTGTTTCCCTTGCCTCAGGAGGCATATCCAGAAAAAGTTTGCTACAGCTGATGTCAAAGAAATTACTGCCTGTGCTCTCTTCTGGGATTTTTATGGTTTTAGGTCTCACATTTAGGTCCTTAATCTATTTTAAATTTATTTTTGTGTACAGTGTAAGAAAGTGTTCCAGTTTCATTTTTTTGCATGTTGGTGTCTATTTTTCCCAGAACCATTTGTTGAAGAGGCTTTTTCCTGTTGCCTCCTTTGTTGAAGATTAATTGACCATATAATCATGGTCAATTATTTCTGAGTTCTCTGTTCTGTTTCGTTGACTTATGTGTCTATTTTTGTGCCAGTACCATACTGTTTTGATTACTACAGCTTTGTAGTGTGTCTTGAAATCTGATATTGTGATACCTCCAGTTTTTTTTTTTTTTCCAAGACTGTTTTGGATATTCAGGGTTTCTGTGGCTTCATACAAATTTCAAGATTATTTGTTTTAGTTCTGTGAAAAATGTTGTTGGTATTTTGTGAGGGTTTGCATTAAGTCTGTAAATGGCTTTGGGTAGTATGGACATTTTAATAATATTCTCCCAACCAGCTAAAGAATTTTGAAACAAATCTCACATATTGCATCATTCCATCCAAATACCTTATTATGCATTTCTATTTATTTATTTGAGAGAGAGACAGGGAGAGAGAGCATGAGTGAGGAGAAGGGCAGAGAGAGAAGCAGACTCCCCGTGGAGCTGGGAGCCCGATGCGGGACTCGATTCCGGAACTCCGAGA
The DNA here is from genome assembly GCF_020171115.1 of Neogale vison. NCBI lineage: Eukaryota > Metazoa > Chordata > Mammalia > Carnivora > Mustelidae > Neogale > Neogale vison. The sequence goes on along the minus strand of NC_058092.1, from coordinate 79,388,997 downwards.
TCATGACCTGAGCCGAAGGCAGTCGTCCAACCAACTGAGCCACCCAGGCGTCCCTATTATGCATTTCTAACAGTTAAGGATATTTTTAGATATAAATACAATACAATTATCATATGTAACAAATTTGATAACAGTTCCTTATTTTTTTCTGCCTTCCTTCTGGGTATGCATTACCTTGAGAACACTGATTGAATTTGCTATGGAGTGGGCTTCCTGTGATTCCAGAGGGTCTCTTGGCAAAAACAAAACAAAACAAAACAAAAAACTACCCCCTCACCAGCTTGTTCATGCTGGGGAATGAGTTCTATGGAAACTAATTCTCATTTTGTGTTTTGGGAGAATGTTTTAGAAAATAAATGTCTGGTTTAAGTAACATTTTCATGTAAATGTATTATTTTAGAATGAGGATGCATTAGTTAACAGGTAAAAGATCTTGCTTTGTTTGGGGGATAGGGGATGGAGTGAAGAGTAGGAGGAATTGGATTTCAAAGGGGGGGGGTTAGGGGGGGTGATGAAGGGCCCAGCAAGAAGAGAGGGAAGTTGCAGAGACCAGCTTTATACAGCTGTAATTTTATTGTTTGTCTTCAACTGGGTAAGGTGAAAAAACGGATATGTCCTGAAGTGTTTAGTCCTCAGGGCATACAAGTTCTTTTCCTCCTACAATTTACAGGGAAAAATTTTTAATCAGTTGACTTCGTTATAAAGGATTTTCAATCCTGGAGTTTTTATTGGTCCAGATAACACTGAGATAATTGATAATGCTTCTAGAAAACTATAGCATTATGCAATTAATGATATAGTTTCAGCTGTAATATGGATTAAATAGGCATTTGTGGGCTAATGTGGGGGCCTAATCACTGCTTAAAGCTTTGTTTATATAGCAGAAGAGATTCTATGGCTCCTGAAGAACTGTGTGGTATATCTACATAGTAGAATATTCTTCAGCAAAAAAGGAATGAAAGGGCACCTAGGTGGCTCAGTGGATTAAAGCCTCTGCCTTCAGCCTCAGGTCATGATTTCAGGGTCCAGGGATCTAGCCCAGCCCCGCATTAGGCTCTCTGCTCAGCAGGGAGCCTGCTTCCCTTCCTCTCTCTCTGCCTGCCAGTCTGCCTACTTGCAATCTCTGTCTGTCAGATGAATAAATAAAATCTTAAAAAAAAAAATTTTAAAGAGGAATGAAGAACTGATGTATACAATAACATGGATGAACCTTGAAAATATTAAATATATGAAGGAAGCCAGCCATAAAATACCATATATTATATAGTTCCATTTATATGAAATGTCCAGAAAAGGCAAATCTACAAAGACAGAAAATGGGTTGGTTGTTGCCTAGGACTGGGAGGGTTGGGGAGAAATAGATATGAGGTTTATTTTGGGGGTAATAGGAATGTTCTAAAACTGAGACTGTTGATGGTTGCACTCTATGAATATACTAAGAACCATCGAATTGCATACTTTAAATGAATAAAATGTATGGTTTGTGAATCATCTCTCAATAAAGCTGTGGGAGAAAAAAAAGGAAAGGAAATGAGTTTATCTCATTGATGTAGTCCTTTTCTCTGCCCCTTGTTGCAGATTCCACCAATGCCAGTTTTATGATGCAGGGAATACTTCTTCCAGAGAAGCGGAGCTAGTGTACTGTTTGTCTGTGGGGCCTCTGTCAGCCAGGAAAGTTTGCGACCTGCAAACACTTAACTGAGCAACAAGCGTCTCATGGCAAGGCATCATTCTCAGAGCGTACTAACTTGGAGTTCCATCCTTTCCAGCCAGTTTGTTGAAATCTTACCCAGAGATAGTACTTCCTGGCCTTGCTAACCATTGTGGCACACTGAATAGAGTCCTCTGTCAAAAATCATAAACTGTGGGTCTGTTAACCAGCTCAGACCATTTTCAGGCAGTGTTTTTTTTCCACACACCATTATGATGATACTATTTGTGACCCGCTGGGTGTTGTGACCCAGAATGACAACTGTGTTGATCTGTTTTTAGCAGTTGTTTTCTACAAATTAGGATCTGCTTTGTTTAGGGTTTGTTCAAGTCTGAGTGGGACTGATTACACAGCCCTATAATTCCTTGGCTTTAGTTTAAATACCTTCTTCTTTCTCACTATCATTAAGTCCTGGAAGAATGAAAGTGAAGACAATTTAGAGCAAGTCTCTATATTTAGATTATACACATTTCCATTCTAGTCATTCTGTCTGCATGCCCTGTTGCATTGAAAAAGCTGCTGCAATTCTAGTGGAGTTTGAAGTTTGAGACATGTAGGTATTTATAAAGGTTTTCAAGCCCTTTAGATTGCAAAAGTTTTATATTTCTTAAGGCATCTTCTTAAAAATGACTAACAGTTCCAATTATGTGTTCAGTAGACTTGCCCTGAAGGAATGGATGGATAGCATGTTCTTATCAGAGTGTGGGCACTTGTTTAACATTTCTGATACCAGGCTCTTTGGTTTTATTTGTACTGTTTCTCAAACAGGACTGCTATAGATGGTTTCATTCTTTATGACTTTGTGTGGCTCTTTTGTGGGATTTAGTGCCAGATGGGGTTACTGATCTAGATTAACTGGTACTAAGTGATGGTGTTGACAAATACGGTACTAAGGGTATTACAGCTTCTTGCCTGTTTTCAGCCTCCAGGATTATTTTAGATCTAAATTAGAGCAGGTAGTGGTTCCCTCTTCCCCCAAGGCTATAGGTGGTGTGGTTCTCATCATGTTTGTTAGACCTGCTGTTCAGAGCTTAATTTTTGCCTTTGCCTGAAACTAAATCTCTAAAACTATAATTAGCTTCCTGAGACTGATCAGTACATCGAGAGCATATGCATCCCATAATGTCTTAAATTCAAGCATAAAATTATAATGTAGCCATTGATATTACCATTAATTGCTTTTTACCTCTGTTAGGAACTCAAAGAAGTGATGAATTCTCAGACAGACTGCATCGTCACCACACTTTCGGGTTGTAGCATACAGTAACAGTGCTGGTTTCTTTATTGTAATCTTTCCAATGCTGCCCTGGTTTTCACTTTGATATATTATAGAGTTGTTTTGTATTCTCTGGAGAAGTTCTTTCTTTTCCTTTTCTTATTTTTTTCTTTTTGTAGTTAGGTACATTTTAATATTTTCATTTCTTTTTTTTTAAGATTGATTGATTAAAGATAGAGTGAGCGCACATGCAGTGGGGGGTGGAGGGACGAGCAGAGCAAGAGGGAGCACAAGTCGACTCTGCTAAGTGTGGAGCCCAACATGGGGCTGGATCTCCTGACCCTAAGATCAGAGTCAAAACCAAGAACTCAACCAACTACCACCCAGGGGCCCAATGTTTTAATTTCTTAAAGTTGCTTTGAAACAATGCTGTATCATTCTGTTAAATACCATATTTTTATATCATTTGGTTGAAAGCTAAATGTCTCACATTTTAAAACATTTCTAGACATTCAGATATTTTGCAAATAATTTTTTAATTTTAATCTACAAAGTATATGAATTTAGAAAAACTAAGATATTATAATGTAAACGTATTTAAGAAAAAACTCCCAAAATATTAGTGGATGAATTTTTCTTTGGAAATAAGTAATTCTTTTGTGGGGGGAGTTGACAATATTTCATGAAATTAAATAATTATCTTTTTTAGATGTGATTCTGGTATTGTGGTTATTTTTTTGTTTTGTTTTGTTTTTTTATTGTGACTCTAAACATACAACATAAAATTCATGATCTTACCATTTTTAAGTGTATGGTACGTTAGTGTTAATTATGCACATCGTTGGGGTGCCTGGGTGGCTCAGTTGCTTAAGCCCCAGGGTTCTGGGATTGAGCCCTACATTTGGCTCTCCGCCCAGAGGTGAGTCTGCTTGTCCCTGTCCTTCTCCCTCATGCCGTCTGTTGTTCTGTCTCTCTTTCTCTTTCAAAGAAATAAAATTCATATATGTGCATATATATATACATGTACATATATATATATATATACATATATATATATATACACATTGTTGGCAGCAGGTCTCTGGAACTTTTTCATTTTATAAAACTGAAACTCTGTATTTACTAAACAACACCTCCCCATTTTCCCCTCCCTGCCAGCTTGGTAACCGCATTCTACTTCCTGTTTCTATGAGTCTGACTTCTTCAGATACCTCATATAAGTAGAATCATGCAGTATTTGTCTTTTTGTGACTGACTTACTTCACTTAGTGTAATGCCCTCAAGATCCTTCCAACTTGTACCATATGACAAGATTTCCTTCTTTGTAAAGGCTGAATAATATTCTACTATATGTATAGACCACACTTTCCTCATCCATTCTTCAGTCTCTGGACATTAGGTTGCTTCTACCTCTTGGCTCTTGTGACCAATGCCGCAGTGTACATGGGAATGCTAATGTGTCTTTGAGATCCTGCTTGTAATTATTTTGGACATAGACCCAAAAGCAAGATTGCTAAATCATTGGGTAATTCTATTTTTAATTTTTTGAGGAAACTCCACACTATCTTTTTATTGTGTCTACCATTTACATTCCCACCAGCAGTGTGCAAGGACTCTTCTTGCCAGCCTTTGTTCTTTTCGTTTTTTGTTGTTGTCGTTGTTTTAATAGTAGCCGTACTAACAGGTATGAGGTGGTATCTCACTGTTGTGTTTTGTTTTGTTTTTTAAGATTTTATTTATTTGAGAGAGAGAGAGAACAGAGGGAGAAGCAGATTCTCTGCTGAGCAGAGAACTGCGTGCGGGACTTGATTCCAGGTCTTGAGGTTAGGACCTGAGCTGAAGACAGGTGATTCACCGACTGAGCCACACAGGTGCACCTCTCAGTCTGGTTTTGATTTGAATTTCCTTGACAATGAGAGATGTTGAGCATCTTTTCATGTGCTTGTTGGCCATTTTCATGTCTTATTTGGAAAAAGTTCCTTCTTGATTTGTTGTTTCAGATTGATGTTTTTTCAATAGGGTTATGGGTTAATATAAACTCAGTTCCCCTTTTTGTCCTAAGAACTGAGTGATCATGTTTGAGGATATTCTTGCAAGAGAGATTTATAACGTGCTGATGACCTTCTGAATTAATTACTGCATCCATTTTAGAGATGCATGGTGCCAGAGTCATAGACTTACAGATCTTAGAGCTGGCACCACAAGTTTTACTGCCTGCCCCCCAATTGCTTGAAAATTAGAGCTTCTTATTTATATTGAATTTAAAACCTTGATCAACATGCCAACTTCTGTGCCATTGATTAGATCCAGGTTTTGAATAAAAAGTACTAAAGGGGGGCATCTGGGCGGCTCAGTGGGTTAAAGCCTCTGCCTTCTGCTCAGGTCATGATCCCGGCATCCTGAGATCGAGCGCCGAGTTGGGCTCTCTGTTCAGCGGGGAGCCTGCTTCCCTTCCCCTCTCTCTGCCTGCCTCTCTGCCTACTTGTGATCTCTGTCAAATAAATAAATAAAATCTTTTTTAAAAAAGTGCTAACGGACTTTTTTGAGATAATGGGGAAATTTAAAAATGGAGTACACACTGGATGGTATTGTTGTATCACTGGTAAACTGTGTTATTTAAAAGAGTGTCCTTATTTTTAGGTGGTATAAACTGAAATATTTAGGGTAAAAAAATACTGCAGTGTCTGTAACTTACTTATAAATTACTGAGGAAAATTGTTTATATATACATCATGTATAAAGAGCAGGATGGTTTTTGTTTTTGTTTTTTGTTGTTTGTTTTTTTTTACTTTATTTATTTGAGAGAAAGAGAGAATGAGAGAGAGAAAGCATGAGAAGGAGAAGGGTCACAAGGAGAAGTAGACTCCCCACCGAGCAGGGAGCCTGTCGTGGGACACGATCCCAGATCCTGGGACTCCAGGATCATGACCTGAGCCAAAGGCAGCCACTCAAATAACTGAGCCATCCAGGCACCCCAAGAGCAGGATGTTCTAACCTCAGCACTATTGACATTTTGGGCTGGATAATTATTTGTTGGGTGGGGCTTTGTTTTGTAGGATGTTTAGTAGCATCCCTGGCCTCTACCCTCTAGATACCAGTAACATCCCCCAGTAGTGATGATCAAAATGTCTCCAGACTTTGCCAGATGTTCCTAGTTGAGGATCACTGATACAGAGAAGAAAGCAGGAGAGATAGAGATATTTATATTATGTCTAGAGAGAATGACAAAACAAGCAAATATAGGACAATGTTAGCAATTGATGGATATATGTATAAGGGTATTTTTTTAATACTATTCTTTTAAATTCTCTACAGATTTAAAGATTTTCAAAATAAAAGTTTTGGGGAAAATAAATTAGACTGGATTTCATAATAACTGAGTATTATTGGAAGATGTGTGAATTCTGTCCAAAGTTACATTGGGTTTTATTGGGTTGAGAAAATGAGATTTGATAGAATACATCTGAAGTCAGTAGTTTAAAAAAATGTGTTAGTTTTCCAGCGGCCCTCGAACATAGTACCACAAATTTAGCAGCTTGGACCAACACCCATTTGTACCCTTATCTCACAGTTCTGTAGGTTAGAAGTCTGGGCCCAGTTTGGCCTAGCTCATTCTCTGCTCCAGATTTCAGAGGTTGAAAATCAAGGTGTCACTAGGGTTGAGTTTCTTTCTGGAGCTCTGGGGATGAATTGGCTTCTGTTATCAGAATTCAGTTCCATTCTATTATAGGACTGGGGTGTCCATTTCCTGGCTGGCTCTTGGCTAGGGTGGTTCTCAGCTTCTAGAGGCCACCTACATTCTTTGGTTCATGGCTCCCTTTTCCATCTTAAAAGCTGCAAGAGTGGTAGAGTCCTCTGCATGCTTCACATCTCTCTCATTTCCTCTCTGCCCTATGCTCTGTTTCTTCTGCCTATCTCTTCTGCTTTCAAGGGCTCATATGATTACATTGGGTATACCCAATGTATACCCAGATAACCAAGGATATTTACTTCAAAGTCAGTTGATGAGTAACCTTAATTCCAGCTGCAAAGTCCCTTTATTGCAGTACCTAGGTTGTTTGAATCAATAACCAGGGGGTAGGAATCTTGAGAGACATTTTTAGAATTCTGCCTACCACAAAAATTATACAACTGAATTCTGACAATTAAAAAAATCAATTATTTCCTAAAGTATTTTACTAGTGTCTTTTCCATAACTATTAGGTTTAAAGATGTTGTCATAGAACAGATTTTATAAGAGAGTTGTATAGATTTTATAAGAGAGTTGTATTTTTTTAAGTTGATTTTTTTTAGTAATCTCTACACCCAACGTGGGACTTGAACTCAGTGACACTAAAGTCAAGAGTTGCCTCCTCTTCTGACTGAGCCAGCCAGACATCCCAAGAGATTTGTATTTATCACTCCAATAATTACTATGGGAGGAATCATGGATATTTATTAAAGAAGAAAATGCAAATTGCTGCTGAACATCACATGCAAAAATAATTGTTTTTACAACAGATACTATTCTTAATACTTTTGTACCCCTATACAAATGAAAGTTAAGAGCATGAAAATTGTACCTTATAAACTCTAAGAATGTCTCCTTATTACTATAATTAATTAGAGTTGTTCTTTACCCCTTGAAGAAGACAACACTTGGTTTTGTTGTTAGTGTGCCAGCTGACATTCGGGCACACCTTATCCAGCCAAGCCAAAGCCTATTTATGACCCTCGTCTTGTCCTTTGTCCTGAACATATACTCAGGTTGTTCAGTGTAGTACACATGTGTTTACATGCATTCAAAACTAGTCTGTAACCACTCTAAGACATTGAGCTCTGGTAGCGCACACTCCTGTCTCCTTTATTCTCAGCACCAACACCATCTTATCACCGTCTTCCTAATTGAGGCCTCTGCCACTCCCATGCCTTTCATTCGGCCCATCCCTCTGGCTTCCCTCCCTCCCCTATTCAGTCACGATGCCATGACCTGTCATTTCAGCGTCTCTTACTGGCTCATTTACTACCTCCTTGTTGCCCTGAGCTTTCATTCTTTCCTGATTCTCCTGCCCTTACCTTTAGTCTCTTCAGTCCTTTGCTCCCCGCTTTCCCCAGGACTCCAGCCTTCTTTGGCTTCTCATCTTGTATAGTCTCTGTGGGTAATTGCAGCTCTTCACTTGGCTTCCAGTACAACCCAAATATTAATGAGTCTCAAGGTGTACCACCAGCCCGAACCTCTCTTCCAGAACTTTAGATCTGTACTTCTACGTGCTTATTTGTTACCTACTTGGAGATGGCACTTCATATTTCTAAAACTTTTTAAATTTAAATTCAGTTAATTAACATAAATGTATTACTGATTTCAGAGGTACAGGCCTTTGATTCATCAGTCTTACTGACAAATCCCCAGTGCTTGTTATATCACGTGCCCTCCTCAATGTCCATCACCCGGTTACCCCATCCCCCTACCCCCCTCCCCTCCAGCAACCCTGTTTGTTTCCTATGATTAAGAGTCTCTTATGGGGCACTTCTTATTTAGCATGTCCTAAACTAAACTCCACCCCCCTCAAAACTTGCTTCTTTCCCTGTTTCAGTTAGTGATACTCTCCACTAACTCAAGAGCATTTCCTTGATGATTAATAGTGATGAGTATTTTTCATGTACCTATTGGGCATCTGTCTCCTGCTGGTAGGATTCTCTACTTCTCTCTCATTGGCCCCACTATAATAGCCCCCAGAATGGCCTTTCTGCCTCATTATCCCTTTGAGCTCCATCTTCCATGTTGCTTCTAAAGTAATGTTCCCCCAAATGCACATCTGACCTAGTTCGGGAGACTGCAGTGTTCTGAGCATGGCTCTTCATTTCTGGTTCCTTCCTGTCATGCTCTTTGATTCCTGCTACCACCATCTCATGCACCGTTTGCCCTAATGGTCCTGAAAAACTTCCACCTTACCAACTCACCATGCTCATTTATCAGCCTGTCTACCCTCCCCCACTTTTTCTCCTTTTCCCTAGAATTTCTTTCCCCCATTTCCCTGCATTCCTCTCTACCTGGTTTATTCTCAGTTTTCTACTTCTCCTTCAGGTTTCAATTCCAAAACTAAGTGACCTTTTAGCGATCCATCGTAACCCACACACATTCACACACTATTTGTGTCCACTTCTGTGCCCCAGACTGTTTGCAAGATAGGAGGCACCGACTTCTCTTTCAGCATTTATGATACTGCTTTGTCATCACTGGTTTTATTGGCTTTCTTCTGCCCCAGACTGTGATTTCCATGAGAGCCAAGATGTTAGTTGTCCTTTTCCATCCCCTGTGCCTAGCCCAGAGCAGATGTTCAGTAAACATTTGTTGAATGAATGAATCAGCGTAAACACTGGTAGGGACAGAGTTTTATGGGGCCTATTAGATTAATTTTAAAAAGACTGATTTATTATTTTGTTATGGCATTTTTATTATTTATTTTAGATTTTATTTATTTATTTGAGACAGAGAGAGTGAGAGAGAGAAGGCATGAGTGGAGGTGGGGAAGAAAGGGTGACAGCGGTAGAGGGAGAACCAGACTCCCCACTGAGCAGGGAGCCTGATGTGGGGCTTGATTCCAGGACCCTGGGATCATTACCTGAGCCTAAGGCACACGCTTAACCGAGCCACCCAGGCACCACTGGTTTATTTATTTTAGAATGAGAGAGCAAGCGTACATGGAAGGGGAGGTCAGAGGGGGAGGCAGAGAAGCAGACTTCCCACTGAGCATGGAGCCAGAGGCTACAAGCCACACAGGGTTGACCTCACAATCCCAAGATCATGACCTGAGCTGAAATCAAGAATCCAGCACATAACCGACTGAGCCATCTGTGCCCCTAGATAAATTCTTTATACAAAAGAAAACATGTATGCAATAAGTAAAAAAGTACAGCTGAGCTTATGATGCACATGGTAAGTCTCCCCTTCTACTTCTCTGTATCCCCAACTTTACTCTTGAAAGTTAGCATCTTTGAACCTCCTATCTTTTGGGATTTCCTGGTGGCTACATCTCTAACTTCTAGATCTCTGTGTCTAAAAACTGTACGCATCCTAGGAAGTGTTTTGTTCTCATATACTTTTTTATCTCTTAAAATGTTTATTTTTGTCAGAATAGCTGGTGATTTTCTGTTTCTGGTTCATTACTATAAGTGTTCCCTCTCCATAAAAAATTCATTCAAAATTATTCTGATACACTTTTAATGTCTGTTTTGGGTTTTTTTTTAGATTTTATTTATTTATTTGACAGATAGAGATCACAAATAGGCAGAGAGAGAGGAGGAAGCAGGCTCCCTGCCGAGCAGAAAGCCCGATGCGGGGCTCCATCCCACGACCCTGGGATCATGACCCGAGCTGAAGGTAGAGGCTTTAACCCACTGAGCCACCCAGGCGCCCCTTAATATCTGTTTTTATGTAAGTCACAAAATATATGTAATATATATTTGTAATATATATGTGTGATATATATTTACATTTAAGTTTATATGGAACATAAATAAGTAAATATGCAAATGTCAGGGATTTGGGCTCTAAGATATTTTCCTGAGAGCGTTGTACAATCAAAAAGATTTGCGGGGCGCCTGGGTGGCTCAGTGGGTTAAGCCGCTGCCTTCGGCTCAGGTCATGATCTCAGGGTCCTGGGATCGAGTCCCGCATCGGGCTCTCTGCTCAGCAGGGAGCCTGCTTCCTCCTCTCTCTCTGCCTGCCTCTCTGCCTGCTTGTGATTTCTCTCTGTCAAATAAATAAATAAAATCTTAAAAAAAAAAAAAAGATTTGGGGCTACTGCTCCAAATAATAGAATTTTATCTGTTCGGTTTTTTTTTTTTTTGATTGATCAACTTCAGATATTATCTGTAGACTTTCCACTGTAAAAAAAGAATGTTTAGCTCACAGTCATCTCATTCTTTCTTCCAGGGTTTGATATAGTAATTGTATTATTAATTTACTTCCTCTGCTGCTTAACTTAGTAACTTTAGATAACGACAACTCTATTTTTCATTTCATCCAGTTAAGACAGTCTTTTTCAACTCCCCCACTTTTTAAAAAAGGGGCATTAGAACATGTGCTTCTTTTTCCATCTGTTCTTCTCACTTCCTGTCAGCAACACTTATTTTACATTGTCAAGGTTGATAACTTTTGTATTTTGTCCTATTACCAAGGACAACCAAATCTCCATGTAAGTTGAATCTAAAAGATGAAAAACTATAAATAGTATCATACTGTCATGACCTGTTCATTTTTCCAGAAAGGAAAGTTTCCCTTATGAACCTGAGACCCACTGACTGCAGCATGAAGTTACTTTCTCCTTGTCAGGAAAGCAGGTAGAATTAACAGACAAGGACAAATGCCTTTTGTTATTAAGCAGATTACTGCAAGGCTTTGTCCTTTTCCAGAAGCTAAATCATATTTCTGTCAGTAGGAAAGAGAACATGTGATGTTTGCACATTCCCTATAAAAAGTTCTTTTTGCTTAGAAATCATGCTTGCTTAGTTTTTAATATTCTAATCAAAGAATAAAAATTCAAAGCCTAGCCTTTGGGATCTGTAATGAAGTAACAAGAGTTATAATTTGTGATTACCACAGGCCACAATTTCTTCCCTGAGCAGTCAATATACCTTATTTTTCTGGATCATTACCTGCTCAGCTATAGGAAGCAGACATTTCTTCTGACATCTGCCCCCAAATCCAAGTAAAGTGAGCTAGTTCTGGAGTGCTGGACCATTTGAATAATGAAAACAGCTATCATCTTGAGGGAGAGTAGTACAGGTAGGAACTGGCTATCATTTGGTGCCACATTTATAGAAAATTAGAGTGAAACACTTTTGGCCAGTCTTTCTTTTAGGATCCCGAAATTTATGTCTTGAAGCCCAAGTATCAAAGTTAGTTCTGGCCTAAGATGAAGAGCATCTCTATTTATAGTATCCCCTAAAATATGATTCTATAAATATTTAGTGCAGAGCCATTTTGTGTGCTGGGATTACATTTCTTCCTTCTAGGGCTGGGTTAATGAACCCTGGACTCTGAAGATTCTGGGATCAATAACAACTATATCCTCTTTTCTCATACTCCATTAACTCCTTATAATCAGGGTACTTGTAAGCTTGCTTCATATTCAAAATGTAGCTTTTTTGTGCCTTTTATCCCCCCAGGGAGTTTCTAATTGCCTTTCTTTTTCTTCTTCTTCCTCCTCCTCCCCATCTACTTCTTCAGATATAATATATCTTTGACATGGCCTCTCACTTCTTTACTCTCAGTTGTATTTTCTGTTCTGTGGAATCCCCCTTTGTACCCACATGCTTTCCTAGGCCACTGCACAGCTGTCTTCCAAGGGTTTCCATCTACTCTTCTCCTGGGTTGGAGTCACTGTTCTTAGGATCTTGTGTCTCCCACAGGATCCACTTACATTGTCCTGATTTATTCCATCCTTTTACTGGAATGTATCCTGAAATGAGTTCTTTACAAGGATATGTAGGAAATAAACTTTCTGAGTCCTCTCTAAAACTAAGTTGTACCTTCATACTGGTTTGTAGTTGACTTGGGTGTAGCATTCGGAGCTGAAAATAATTTCCTTTAGAAAATGGGAAGACGTAGTTCCATTGTTTTCTAACATCCTCTATTGCTGACAAGAAGCAATTTGTCAGTCCTTTCTGGGTGACCTGCATTCCCTGTTCAGGGTCTCCTTTTTATACTTGTTTTGGAATTCTGTGAGGAAATGTTTAGATGTGGATCTTTTATCCGTTAGTTGTACTGAGCACTCACTGAGCCCTTTTAATCTTAAGACTTGGGTCTTTCTTCAGCTCTGGCAAATTCTATTATTATTGAATAGTTTTCCCCACTCTTTTTTCCTGTTCTTGGGTTGGCTCTTTACATCTCTTATGGTCTCTTTATTATTTCCATTTTTTTTAATCCATATGCTCTCATTCTGTGCTTCTCAATTTTGTTTTCCAGATCATCTGTTGATTTAATTTCCTTTTCTAATCACTCTTTAAATTCCAAGAATTTTAAATTTTAAAGAGTTCTTCCAAGTTCTTTGTTCCTTTTTTGTGGTTTCCTATTATTTTATATGGGTGCAATACCCTCTTGAATCTTTTGATTATAGTAGTTTTTTTTTAATGTTTGTCTTACATCCCTTAAGTATATTTGTTCCCCTCAAGATTCTTTTTCCTGTTAGTTTTTCTGTATGTTTTTCTTAGTAGTTTCTCATGCTGCTCATTTTCCCCATGTGCCTGGTAGTCCCTGGTTGTCTATTCATATTTTAGAAAGAAGGACTGAGGAACTGGTGTGCATTTTCTATGCCATTTAAAAAGCTGGTCTCTTTCCCCCTAGACCTGTCACCTGTGTGAATGGCTGACTGAGCCCCAGTGTAGAGCGAGATGACTTAGCTGGCCTGCTTGCTCTGGGCCTGTTCTTAGACTGTGCCTTTGTGCTAGAGGAATGCTCTGCTATGGGTAGACTGTACTTCCACTAGATGCCTTGGCTTTCTCCAGGTCATTTGTTCTTTTAGCGATCTGGCTTTTGGATCGAGGGTTAATGCCAGGCTGCCTGTGATCTGTGTGGGGGTGGGGGAAGCAGATGGGGATGCCAGCCAGCGTAGTTTCAAGTATAGATCTTTAATTATTCCCACTGTCTTTAGCCCCACTTTCCCCTTCTCTCCTCCCTTGTACCTGCTGGCCTGGAGCCCAGAGCCATCAGGTGTCCCTGAGCAGATTGGCTGTCTGGATTCCTTCTAGCATTCCAGCAAGCATTTTGACTTCCAGCTCCTCTTAGTTCAGCTTGTGGCTGTGTATTTCTATGCGTGTCTCCTCCATCACCACAATTCCATCTGTTTTTTGAATTTTAGAATTTTGTTGTATCCAAAAAAAAAAAAAAAAAGAAATTTGTTGTATCCTTCATCCACTGGTGAACCCCTTCACTTCTCTTTCCTTTTGTTATTATAGGTTTGTTGCCTCTTTTGTCTCCCTTATTTGCCTGTGGTTTTGTAAGCTTTGGGTAGTAAATGCACATCCTCAACCTACCATCTTGAACTAAAAGTCCTGATATGAATGTTAAACTGTCTCCCTTATGAATATTTACCTACCCTGTTTAACTTCATGGCTGCAGTGTCTACTTAAGCATTGCACAATTGATAAATTATTTCAGTAATGTAAGGCAAGAGAATTAGAGCAAATAACTTCAGAGAGATAAAGATCTAATGGCACAATTTTTCAGAAAATAGTGTATAATAGCAACAGTTTATTTTAGTTAAAAAAGAGAAAAAACTGCTCAGTTAAAGATGAGAGTGTTAGAATTAGCATCAGTTTTGTGCCTGATATCTATAGGCTGTTGTCAACGAGAATGTTAGCTGGTCTGCATTAGGTAAGGGCTGAACTTAAAGCAGTGGCTTGGTAGATCTCTGCTCTCCTAGAATTCACAGGTTGCTTTGGGAAGTTTTGGGAGTTGTTTTGGCACTGATGGATAAGTAATAAATGAATTTTAAATATAAGCAAAAAAAGCATCGGGCATCTCCGTGGACAATAAATACTTAAAATAGGTGACCTGCTAATGAGTGTCGGGACATCTGTTTGGCCAACTGGTTGGAGAACCTTGCTGTTGAAGGGTTGGTTATCTGAGATCTGACTAAAGAGCAGGGGACAGCCGGGCAAAAACTGGGATCTGGGCACTACCATCAGACAGCCTATCCTTTCCACTACTCAGTGCTTCCTACCCTTTGGTTTTGATCGTACTTCTGTCCTGTAAAGATTTTTATATTAATGCAATGAATTGCTTAAACATTTCTTAGCTTTTAAATGGCACTTGGGGTGAATTAAAGGTTTATGAGATAATTTATTCCCCTAGGACAGAGGAGGGGTAAACAAGCCTTTTTATTCTGTGCTAGCAGAGCAGTTTGGTAAATGTAAAGGCCTTAATTATTATGCTTTAAGCAACAGCTTAATTTGCTTCAGTCTGATTCTTAGCTTTTAAGTGGGGTTCTTCTTTTGATATATCATGTTGCTATTTCGGTACCTGTCATTTTGCTCTTGCAGTTTCTCTCATCAAAAAGCATTTACTGCTTACTTCCGTGGACTCCCTGTGCTGGTGTTGATCCTGTGGATGGCAGATGCACCTCCCTTCTTTCTTTAAATTGGGTACACTTTTCAAGGAGTATGGGGCATAGATGGTTGGAGGGAGCCAGTCTGTAGATCTTTAAATTCCCCACGTACTTTTCCTAACATTGTTCTGCCTGAGAATGTGTTTATGATGGAGGTGCAAGGTCTGCTCTCCTCCTTCTCATTCACTGTTGCCCTTCTCATACCATTAAGAAAGAAAAGTGTACTGCTCTATATCAGATCTCACAAAGGTCCCTGGATGTAAAAACCCCAGGGCGCCAAAGGGCAAAATTGAAAAGATTGGTGTCAGTGTGAAGATAGTGGATGACTAAGTGACACCAACTCACATAATGATAGATAAAAGTTCCTTTTGCAATTCAAATAGTCTCCACTTTTTTGCTCTCACAAAACTGAGAGAAGAACCTAATTGATTTGTTTGCTGATTAGGTAATATACTAATAGGTATATTTTTATGGTATATTACTGTTATATTTTTTCAAACATCGTTCAAAAAATTTTAAAGAATGGAGAAATAATTGCTCTAACAAGACTTCCTTTCTCCTCTTCTCATTTATGCGAAACCAGTTTCTCACCATTTAACTTTATGAAAACTAAGAGTAGGGATAGAATTGGTGCCGAACACTATCATTCTGATGATAAATAATAGTCACTGCATGGAATTGTGAACTAATTGAAGAAGAAAAATCTCACCCATCTCTTTTTTAATTTTTTAACTTAATTTTTTATGAGTTCAGGATTTTATATATTGTAATATACCATGTTATAATACCTTTGAGGCTCTATGATAAAAATAACTCAGGGACATATGGAATTCAAGCTAATTTGTGTAACTGTCACAAGAAAAAAAAAGCATTGAATGTGTTTCTGAAATAAGTATCTTAACTTAATTTCAGAATCTCAAAGCAGCACTGGATATTGGCCTTGTTTTTATTTTTATTATTATTATTTTTTAAACTAACATGTAATGTATTATTTGCCCCAGCGGTACAGGTCTGTGAATTGTCAGGCTTACACACTTCACAGCAGTCACCATATCACATATCCTCCCCATTGTCCACAACGCAGCCACCCTCTCCACACCTTCCCTCCCCTCAGCAAACCTCAGTTTGTTTTGTGAGATTAAGAGTCTTTTATGGTTTGTTTCCCTCCCAATCCCATTTTTTCCTTCCCTACCCCTCAAGCCTCCCACTCTGATCTCAAATTCCTCATGTCGGGAGATCATATGATAATTGTCTTTCTTTGATTGACTTATTTCACTTAGCATAATAGCATTCCATTGTGTGTGTGTATGTGTGTGTGTGTGTGTGTGTGTATATATATATACATACCACATCTTCTGTATCCATTCATCTGTTGATGGACATCTAGGTTCTTCCCATAGTTTGGCTATTGTGGACATTGCTGCTATAAACATTTGGGTGCATGTGCCCTTTCTGATTACAATTGTATTCAGATACAGATGTAATTGTACAATTACAATTGTATCTTCAGGGTAAATACCCAATAGTTCAATTACTGGGTCATAGGGCAGCTCTATTTTCAACTTTTTGAGGAACCTCCATGCTGTTTTCCAGAGTGGCTGCACCAGCTTGCATTCCCACCAACAATGTAGGAGGGTTTCCCTTTCCCCGCCAGCATCTGTCGTTTCCTAGCTTGTTAATTTTAGCCATTCTGACTGGTGTGAGGTGGTATTTCATTATGGTTTTGATTTGTATTTCCCTGATGCCGAGTAATGTGGAGCACTTTTTCATGTGTCTCTTGGCCATCTGGATGTCTTCTTTGCAGAAATGTCTGTTCATGTCTTCTGCCCATTTCTTGATTGAATTATTTGTTCTTTGGGTGTTGAGTTTGGTATGTTCTTTATAGATTTTGGATACTAGCCATTTACTAATATGTCGTTTGCAAATATCTACTCCAATTCTGTCAGTAGTCTCTTGGTTTTGTTGAGTGTTTCCTTTGCTGTGCAAAAGCTTTGATCTTGATGAAGTCACAGTAGTTCATTTTTGCCCTTGTTTCCCTTGCTTTTGGCAGCATTTTTAGGAAGAAGTTGATGCATGCTGCCTGTGTTCTCCTCAAGGATTTTGATGGACTCTTGTCTCACATTGAGGTCTTTCATCCATTTTAAGTCTATTTTTGTGTGCATTGTAAGGAAATGGTCCGGTTTCATTTCTCTGCATGTGGCTGTCCAGTTTTCCCAACACCATTTTTTGAAGAGACTGTCTTTTTCCATTGGACATTCTTTCCTGCTTTGTCAAAGATTAGTTGCCCATAGAGCTGAGGGTCTATTTCTGGGCTCTCTATTCAGTTCCATTGATCTATGTGTCTGTT
Organism: Neogale vison; assembly: GCF_020171115.1. Classification (NCBI taxonomy): domain Eukaryota; kingdom Metazoa; phylum Chordata; class Mammalia; order Carnivora; family Mustelidae; genus Neogale; species Neogale vison. Next base: position 79,371,634 of record NC_058092.1, on the reverse strand, counting down.
TTTGTGCCAGTACCATGCTGTCTTGATGATTATAGCTTTGTAATAGAGCTTGAATTCTGGAATTGTGATGCCACCAACTTTGACTTTTTTCCTCAACATTCCTCTGGCTATTTGGGATCTTTTCTGGTTCCATATAAATTTTAGGATAATTTGTTCCATTTCTTTGAAAAAATTGATGGTGTTTTGAAAGAGATTGCATTATTAAATGCGTAAGTTACTTTAAGTAGAATAGACATTTTCACAATATTTGTTCTTCTAACCCATGAGCATGGAATACTTTTCCATTTCTTTGTGTCTTCCTCAATTTCTTTCATGAGTACTTTATAGTTTTCTGAGTACAGATTTTTTTTTTTCTGAGTACAGATTCTTTGCCTCTTTGATAGGTTTATTCCTAGGTATCTTGTGGTTTTGGATGCCACTGTAAATGGGATTGACTCCTTAATTTCTCTTCCTTCTGTCTTGTTATTGGTGTATAGAAATGCAACTGATTTTTTTTTTAATGCAACTGATTTTTGTGCATTGATTTTATCACTGACACTTTACTGAATTCCTGTAAAAGTTCTAGCAGTTTTGGAGGGGAGTCTTTTGGGTTTTCCACATATAGTATATCATCAGCAAAGAGTGAGAGTTTGACTTCTTTGCCGATTCGGATGCTTTATTTCTTTTTGTTGTCTGATTTCTGAGGCTAGGACTAATAGTACTATGTTGAATAGCAGTGGTGATAGTGGACATCCTTGCCATGTTCCTGATCTTAGCAGAAAAACTCAGTTTTTCCTCATTGAGAATGATATTGGCTTTGGGTTTTTCATAGATGGCTTTGATGAGATTGAGGTATGTACCCTCTATCCCTACACTTTGAAGAGTTTTGATGAAGAAAGGATGCTGTACTTTGGCAAATGCTCTTTCAGCATCTATTGAGAGTATCATATGGTTCTTGTTCTTTCTTTTATTAACGTATTGTATTACATTGACTGATTTGTGGATGTTGAACCAACCTTGCAGCCCTGGAATAAATCCCACTTGGTCATGGTGAATAATTCTTTTAATGTGCTGTTGGATCCTATTGTCTAGTATTTTGGTGAGAATTTTTGCATCTGTGTTTATCAAGGATACTGGTCTGTAAGTATCAGTCTGATGGGGTCTTTGTCTGGTTTTGGGATCAAGGTAATTCTGGCCTCCTAAAATGAGTTTTCCTTCAATTTCTATTTTTTGGAACAGTTTCAGAATAGGTATTAATTCTTCTTTAAATGCTTGGTAGAATTCCCCTGGGAAGCCCTCTGGCCCTGGGCTCTTGGTTTGTTGGGAGATTTTTGATGACTGCTTCAGTCTCCTTACTGGTTAGGGGTCTGTTCAGGTTTTCTATTTCTTCCTGGTTCAGTTGTGGTAGTTTATATGTCTCTAGGAATGTATCCTTTTCTTCCAGATTGTCAAATTTGCTGGTGTATAGTTGCTCATAATATGTTCTTATAATATGTTCTTTCATTCATGATTTTATTAATTTGGGTCCTTTTTCTTTTCTTTTTGATAAGTCTGGCCAGGGCTTTATCAATCTTATTAATTCTTTCAAAGAACCAGCTCCTAGTTTGTTGATCTGTTCTACTGTTCTTTTGGTTTCTATTTCATTGTTTTCTGCTCTGATGTTTATTATTTCTATTCTCCTGCTGGGTTTAGGGTTTCTTTCTTGTTTTTTCTCCAGCTCCTTTAGGTGTAGGGTTAGGTTGTGTACTTGAGACATTTCTTGTTTCTTGAGAAAGGCTTGTATCGCTATATACTTTCCTCTCAGGATCATCTTGGCTGCGTCCCACAAATTTTGAACAGTTGTGTTTTCATTTTCATTTGTTTCTATGAATTTTTTCAGTTCTTCTTTAATTTCCTGGTTGACCCATTCATTCTTTAGTAGGATGCTCTTTAACCTCCATTTATTTGAGTTCTTTCCAACTTTCCTCTTGTGATTGAGTTCTAGCTTTAGAGCATTGTGGTCTGAAAATATGCAGGGAATGATCCCAGTCTTTTGGTACCAGTTGACACCTGATTTGTGACCCAAGATGTGGTCTATTCTGGAGAATGTTCCATGTGCTCTAGAGAAGAATGTGTATTCTGTTGCTTTGGGAGGGAATATTATGAATATATCTGTGATATCCATCTTGTCCATTGTGTCATTTAAGGCCTTTATTTCCTTGTTGATCTTTTGCTTGGATGATCTGTCCATTTTAGTGAGGAGGGTGTTAAAATCCCCTATTATTATTGTATTATTGTTGATGTGTTTGATTTTGTTATTAAATGGTTTATATAGTTGACTGCTCGCATGTTAGGGGCATAGATATTTAAAATTGTTAGATCTTCTTGTGGGGCTGATCCTTTGAGAATGATATAGTGTCCTTCCTCATTTCTTATTATTGTCTTTGGCTTAAAATCTAATTTATCTAATATAAGGATTGCCACCCCAGCTTTCTTTTGATGTCCATTAGCATGGTAGATTATTTTCCACCCCCTCACTTTAAATCTGGAGGTGTCTTTGGGTCTAAAATGAGTTTCTTATAGACAGCATATTGATGGGTTTTGTTTTTTTATCTATTCTGATACCCTGTGTCTTTTGATTGGGGCATTTAGCCCATTTACATTCAGGGTAACTATTGAAAGATCTGAATTTGGTGACATTGTATTGCCTGTAAGGTGATTGTTACTCTGTATTGTCTCTGTTCCTTTCTGGTCTACTACTTTTAGGCTCTCTCTTTGCTTAGAGGACCCCTTTCAATATTTCCTGTAGGGCTGTTTTGGTGTTTGCAAATTCTTTTAATTTTTGTTTGTCCTGGAAGCTTTTTTTTTTTTTTAAATCTCTCCTGTTTTCAATGATAGCCTAGCTGGATATAGTATTCTTGGCTGCATATTTTTCTCATTTAGTGCTCTGAATATATCATGCCAGTTCTTTCTGGCCTGCCAGGTCTCTGTGGATAAGTCTGCTGCCAATCTAATATTTCTACCATTGTATGTTACAGACTTCTTGTCCAAAGCTGCTTTCAGGATTTTCTATTCGTCACAAAGACTAGTAAATTTCACTATTAGATGATGGAGTGTGGACCTATTTTTATTGATTTTGAGGGGGATTCTCTGTGCCTCCTGGATTTTGATGCTTGTTCCCTTTGCCATATTAGGGAAATTCTCTATTATAATTTGCTCTAATATACATTCTGCCCCTCACTCTCTTTCTTCTGGAATCCCAATTATTCTAATATTGTTTCATCTTATATTCTTCTCTAATATTATTTCACTTATCTCTCAAATTCTTCCCTCGTGGTCCAGTAGTTGTTTGTCTCTCTTTTGCTAAGCTTCTTTATTCCCTGTCATTTGGTCTTCTATATCACTAATTCTCTCTTTTCCCTCATTTATCCTAGCAGTAAGAGCCTCCATTCTATTTTTAAAGATTTTTTTTTTAATTTATTTGAGAGAGAGAGACAGTGAGAGAGAGAATGAGCGAGGAGAAGGTCAGAGAGCGAAGCAGACTCCCCATGGAGCTGGGAGCCTGATGCGGGACTCGATCCCGGGACTCCAGGATCACGCCCTGAGCCGGAGGCAGTCGTCCAACCAACTGAGCCACCCAGGCGTCCCAAGAGCCTCCATTCTTGATTGCAGCTCATTAATACCTTTTTTGATTTCAACTTGGTTAGATTTTAGTTCTTTTATTTCTCCAGAAAGGGATTTTATTTCTCCAGACAGGGTTTCTCTAATATCCTCCATGCCTTTTTCAAACCCAGCTAGCACCTTGAGAATCGTCATTCTGAACTCTAGAACTGACGTATTACCAATGTCTGTATTGATTAAGTCCCTAGCCATTGGTACTGCCTCTTGTTCTTTTTTCTGTGGTGGGTTTTTCTGCCTTGTCATTTTATCCAGATAAAAATATATGAATGGCAGAATAAAATACTAAAAGGGTGGCAAAGACTCCAGAAAAATGTACACTAATCAAATCAGAAGAGACCCAAAACGAGGGGGAGAAGAAAGGGAATAAAAAGAAATTAAAAAGAAATAAATATATATTAGACTGGTGAATAGAACAGAGACACCCACTTGATTTTGGATGTATTTTGGTCTCTTAGAAAAATTACCTCCCAAAATTTTAAAGAAAAAACTTATATGTATACAAAAATAAGGGTAAACATGATGAAAGGATGGAATATGACTATAAAGATGAAAATTAAAACAAAAATTCTAAAAAAGAAATTGGTAAGTTAGAAAAAGAAAGAAGAGTGAAAAAAAAAAAAAAAAGGGGAGAATGTGCTCAGGCTGGAGACTAGACCAAAGCCCGGTGCTAGATGTAGGGTATATTTTGATCTATTAGAAGAAATTGTATCCCAAAATTTTTTAGAAAAAAACCCCTCACGTGTATTCAAAAAATAAGTTTAAATACAATGAAGGATAAATTATGACTGTAATAATGAAGGTTTAGGGGCACCTGGGTGGCTCAATGGGTTAAAACCTCTGCCTTTGGCTCGGGTCATGATCTCAGGGTCCTGGGATCGAGCCCGGCATCGAGCTCTCTGCTCAGCAGGGAGCCTGCTTCCTCCTCTCTCTCTGCCTGCCTCTCTGCCTACTTGTGGTCTCTGTCTGTCAAATAAATAAATAAAATCTTTAAAAAAAAATAATGAAGGTTTAAAAGGATTTTTTTTAAAAAGTATTGTTAAGATAAACTAGTTAAAAAATGTTGAAAGAGGAAAGAGGAAGAGTTAAAATATTAGAATAAGGAAAAAAAATGAAATTTAAAACATTTAATTAACTTTGCAAGACTAAAGGATCATGGGAAGAAAGCCATGAATTAATTCCTTGCCTTTGCTTTCCCCCGCTCTGGAGATCCGCTGTTCTCCTTGATCAGTGAGCTTGGACTTGGCTGGATGTTCTTGCTGATCTTCTGGAGGAGGGGCCTGTTGTAGTGATTCTCAAACGTCTTTGCCCAAGGTGGAATTGCACTGCCCTTGCCAGGGCCAGGCTAAGAAATCTGCTCGAGTTTGCTCTCGGGGGTTTTTGTTCCTTGAATGCTTTCCGTAGAGCTCTTTTGGAAAGTGGTTGATTTTCTGTTCCTAGAATGGCTGCTCTTCTCTTTGATCTCCTGTTGAGTTTGTAGGTGTTCAAAATGGTTGATCACTATCTAGCTGAACTCCTGCGACTTGATGTCATTTCAGTCTGCTACTCCTCCGCCATTATGCATCTCCCATCTTGGCCTTGTTTTTAAAAAGTTTATTTAAACCCTAAGCTAGCTAAAAACCCTTTCTGATACATAATTGATACAGAAAATGCTTTCCCTCTACTCTCAATTTAACATAAATGGAAAAGGTGAGGGGGGAAATGGAGACAAATTTCTTCAGCAGCATATATGACTAAATCCATCAACCACCTTAAACTAGAATGTCCATTATTGATCCCATTAAAAATTGCTGGGCAAATAGCAGAAGTTACCCATTTCATAAACAATTTCAGGGTCATGATAAGTAAACTATTTTTGAAACACTTCAAAACTTTTAACATTAAACTAGAAGAATCATCTCTTACTTGTAAGAAAGAAAGGTATAAGAGAAAGTAAAAGACACTTAAATTGAACTTATTTGTAATCCTCTTTGAACAAAAGAAATGAAAAATAATGGTAAATTAGCTAAGCTCTGTGCTCTAACCAAACTAATTAATTACAGTGATTTTAAGTGGCAACAGCTCACCTGATTGGGTAGTTTGACAGTTTTGAATACTTTTGTAATGATTTTTCTTAAAGAGCAGACACTCAATGATCTGGTCATACAATGTTCATCTTGTGCATTCTGCATTTCCTTGCCAGTCCTGTAGCTAAGGATCTTGTTCCAATCAATCTTAGTCATGTAATTGGCAACTGTCAAGGTAAAGCTTTAAAAGTAGTGTCTGACATCATCTGGTAATTCTCACTGGTAGTGGTCTACTATTCATTTTCTGCAGCTTCTATAATCTTTATAAATTCTTTTGCTGTTTGTGCTTCAGTAGATGCTGTTAGGAAATCTTGTATATCTTTATGACTCACTAACTGAACATTACTATCTTCATAATAATGAACCTGAATTTTCAAGATGCCAACCACCTGAGCCTGAGTGGTTAAAAAAGTGATTGGAGACTTCCACTTTGACCTCCAGTGATGGTTCCAAAAGTTTTTTCCTTGGAACTGATAGCTTTCTCTGCATGCAACAGTGCTTTGCTATCCATCTTTTTTTTTTTTTTTTTTTTGGGCCATATATCAGTGCAGACCCCATTTGGATAGTGTTCTTTTGTATACACTAACAGAACAGTCTCTACAGAAGTTCTCCATGTTTCAACACACTTTCTCTTTCATATGGTCTTGGATCAGTTGCTTCCTTTCTTAAATGATCAAATTTGAAAGAGATTCTGTTTTGGGAATCCAAAAACTTTCCATTTCCCAAGTTGCCATGTAATGTTATCAATATCTGATCTTTATAATCTTCAATTTTTCTGGAATAAACTGGTCCAAGTTATACTGTGCAAATGCATGAGCTTCTCCTTCTCTAAGAAGATTATCATTATTAAATGGCAGCCAAACATCATTAAACACCTCATTAAACTCTCCAGGAGGGGCATGAATAATGAATTTTGCTGCTCTGTACACCTTCTCCTCATTAGACAACTGCTTTTCCAGATCCGCCATTTTCCTTCTGGCAACAAACCAGGTGGTGGTGGCATGATGGCAGTGACCACCTGACTTCCCCTCACACCCATCTCCTTTATGTAGTTTTCCTTATTATGTTTAAGAATCTTTAAAATCAAAATTTACAGTATATTTATATTTTAATTGGTTAGTAATAATAATTGTAACAAAAACTCAAACCAGAAAAAATTGGTTTAACACTTGAAGTCTTTTATTATAGAAAATAAAGAGAAATTTATTTTTAATTTATAGACAGATTTTTTGTTGAGGAAAAATGTAACACTGTCAGTAAAAGACTTTCAAACATAAAATACATTACATTAGAGATAATTTGTATTGGAGGAATCACCTTTTCTCAAGCCTTTGTTAAAGCTTACTATATGGCCTCATTAATCAAGATAGTGTGATACTAGTGGAGAGATAAACACAGATCATTGAAGTAACTTAGGGAACCCAGGAATGGAGTCACATAAAATATGCCTAATTTTTTACAAAGAACCTAAAAGCAATTCAAGAGGAGGAGAAATAGCTTTTTAATGAGTGGTGCTGAAGCAATTAGATATCCATTGGCAAAACAAAACAAAACAAATCAAAAAAACCAAACTTTACCTAAATCTTATATAAAATGAACTCAAAATATATCATAGACATAAATGGAAAACATAAAACTATAAAACTTCTAGAAAAAAGTGAAAAAAATATTTGGGGTCTACAACTAGGCAAAAGATTCTTAGACTTGATACCAAAAACATGATCCATAAAAGGAAAAATTGATAAATTGTATCTCATCAAAATTAAAATCTTCTACTTTGCATGACCTTGTTAAGAGGATGCAAAGACAGGCTACAGATGGAGAAAAAAAAATGTTTGCAAGCCACATATCTGACAAAGAACTAGTATCTAGAATATATAAAGAACTCTCAAAACTGTAAAAGACAATCCAGTTAGAAAATGGGAAAAATACATGCACAGACCTTTTACTGAAGAGGATGCACAGCTGGCAAATAAGCACATGAAAAGATGTTCAACCTCATTAGCCATTAGGGAAATGCAAATTAAAATTACAACAAGATATCACTGGAATAGCTAAAATAAAAAATATTGACAACACCAAATGCTGGCAAGGATGCAGAGAAGCTATATCATTTATACATTGATGGTGGAAATATAAAATTATATAGCCACTCTGGAAAATAGTTTGGCAGTTTCTTAAAAAACTAACCATGCAACTACTATATAACCCAGCAGTTAAATCCTTGGGCCTTTATCCCAGACAAATGAAAACTTGTTGCTGTAGGCTGAATTGTGCCCTGCCCCCAGTCCATACGTTGAAGTCCTAACCCCCAAATCTGTGGGTATTTGGAGATGTGGCCTTTGAGAGATAATTAGAGTTAGATGATGTCAAAAGGCAGGGCCTTCATGATAGGATGATAAGAGTGATACAACAGCTTTACTTTAAAATAGTGATATTGGGGCACCTGGGTGGCTCAGTGGATTAAGCCGCTGCCTTTGGCTCAGGTCATGATCTCAGTGTCCTGGGATCGAGCCCCGCATCGGGCTCTCTGCTCAGCAGGGAGCCTGCTTCCCCCTCTGTCTCTGCCTGCCTCTCTGCCTACTTGTGATCTCTCTCTCTGTCAAATAAAATAAATAAAATCTTTAAAAAAAATAAATAAAATAAAATAGTGATATTTACAATATGTTAGAAATTACTCCTTTCCTACTACTTAAACTTACGGTGAAAAATTTTAGATGTCAGCTTAAGAATGTGTGAGGAGATGTAAGGTTTTCAAAATTTTCTTGGGGTTCTGCAAGTAAAAAAGCCATATTTCAATAATGTAGCCATTGATGAAGGGTTATATTCCAAAACTGTATTTTAAAAGAAATCAGAGTCTGGGGCTCCTGGGTGGTGCAGTAGGTTAAGCATCTGACTGTTGATTTCGGGTCAGGTTGTGGTTTCAGGGTCATGGGATGGAGCTCCGCATTGGGCTCCAGGCTCAGTGTGGAGTCTGCTTGAGATTTCCTCTCCCTTTCCCTCTACCCCTCCTACTCAGGTTCTCTCTTTCTTTCAAATAAATAAATCATTAAAAAAAAAAAAGAAGTCAAAATCTTAATTGCCAGAGGTAGTTAAAATAAATATTAAAGAACCTGGGAACTGCCAGTTAAGGATGGGATTAAAAAGGAAGAAGAGTTGTGCTGTGTTTAGATGCTTTCATTGGCCTTTAATGCCTATTTTTTGAATTAGTACAGTTGTGTTCAGTTGCTGCATTTTACATAGGCAAGAGAAAAAAGGAAAGTGAGGCAGGGGAGGGTTGTGTTTTTAGCAGTCTGTGTTAGGGAGGGCAGAGGGACAAGGGATATTCATTATCCTAAAATGACTACAACCATTAGATAATGCATGATTTCAGACTTCCTGTTTCTACATCCCCAAAAGAAAAACTCTTTTTATGTTTGATGATGTCCCAGTCTTAAGTAGGGGGTTAAACCTTCCATCTCACCATTAGCTGACTTAATATACACCAGTACTTTGGGCTTAGCTAATGTTATAGTGTAAATTAACTGCAGTCACTTGATAGATATAAATTAATCTGATTGTTTCCTATTTGGGAGGGGAATGGAATGTGAGGGAAAGGGTTATGGAATACAAGGGGGTGTTTGGGAAGGTAGGGAAGCAGAGTTATGCTTTGAAAGCTGCAAATAGAAGCAGAAAGTAAGGTATTTTGGTCTTGCTAATGGATTGCTTAAACATGATTTATGAATATTTTGGTTAATATTTTAAAATACTGCTGACTGCTTTATTAAGGAATTTATATCTCTGAGGATTAATTAACCTTAAATAGATCCCATTAAATCAGACTAATATAAAAGTGGCCCATAGCTTTATCTACCAAATAAATTTGAAAGTCATTATGTTACGTAGACTTCCCTCCCCAAAGGTGATAGAAATTAACCATACGAAATGATAGTACTGAGTTATAGATGTGTTATTTAGCAAATGTTTTTATTGAAGTGATTTTGAACTTAAAGAAAAGTGATAAGAATTCTAATGTTATAATATATTAAGATGAGTAATATGCTTTAGCGTTTCAAGCCTGTGATTTGCCTTATATCAAGCCCTTTGTCTTTATTAGCCTTATTATTTTCATTTACTGGTGAGATGATAATGGTGGTTGATAAGAAAGTTCTTTCTTGGGCACCTGGGTGGCTCAGTGGGTTAAGCCGCTGCCTTCAGCTCAGGTCATGATCTCAGAGTCCTGGGATCGAGTCCCGCACTGGCCTCTCTGCTCAGCAGGGAGCCTGCTTCCTCCTCTCTCTCTCTCTCTCTCTCTCTCTGCCTGCCTCTCTGCCTACTTGTGATCTCTCTCTGTCAAATAAATAAATAAAATCTTTAAAAAAAAAAAAAAGAAAGTTCTTTCTTACCTCCCTAGTAACAATATTTTCAGTAATAAAAGAGGAATGCTTTAGCTTCCTCATAAAATGTTACAATATCCAAAAATTAATAAACTTTTGAATGGCTTTTAAAAAGCACATTATGGGGGCGCCTGGGTGGCTCAGTGGGTTAAAGCCTCTGCTTTCAGCTCGGGTCATGATCCCGGGGTCCTGGGATCGAGCCCCACATCCTGTTCTCTGCTCAGCGGGGAGCCTGCTTCCCTCTCTCTCTCTGCTTGCCTCTCTGCCTACTTGTGATCTCTGTCAAATAAATAAATAAAATCTTAAAAAAAAATAAAATAAAAAGCACATTATGACCATCTATGTTGTGTGCTTGCCTATTTCAAGAACTTTTTGAATTCAGATTAGTGACATGGCCAGTTTCTCCCTTCAAACTGTCTATTTGTTTATGTTTATGGCTACCTTGGAAAAATCAATGTATTTTTTCTTATTGGCATCTGCTACTATACCCATTACATAAAGATTTCTCAAAATTGATAGGCCAGTTATTTTTAAAGTCTGTCATATTGAATATAGAAAGTGTCATGTTGTATAATGATAAATGCTTTAACCAACTACAAAGTCACACAAAATTTCTTTTTCATTTTCAATTTAAAAATGGCATATATATGTTCCCTAATGTGGAAAAGCTTCTTCTAATATATTTTTAGAACTTCAAATAAGAAAACAGTTTACATTTCTACTTGAGGGAATGGCCTAGACAGAATAACACAATGGAGATATAGATGAATGCTCTCTGTGTTTACTAAAGAGAGCTGCATGCTCTTCCCGTATGTATAAACACTTCCAAGAGGCAGGTAGTAAATGCATGTCTAGGGATATGAAGGGATGCACTTCATCTAAGTGGGTGGGTTATATTCAACGCTGTGTTGATCAGAACAGTATGGCACAAAAATAGATAGATCAATGGAACAGAAGAGAAAACCCAGAAATAAACCCACAATTTTAAGATCACTTAATCATCAACAAAGTAAATTTTTTAAAAAAATAAACTAAGGTGGCTCAGTGGATCAAACGTCTGACTCTTGGTTTCAATTCAGGTCATGATCTCGTGGGTCGATAGGAGGCTTGTGTCGCCTCCCCTTTCAGCAGGGAGTCTGCTTGAGATTTTCCTCCTCTCCTCCTTCCTCCACTTGAGCGTGCTTGCGTGTATGCACTCTCTCTCTCAAATAAGTAAATCTTTAAAAAAAAAAAAACTCTTGAGACTACATCAAAGTAAAAAGCTCTACACAGTGAAAGAAACAATAAAACTAAAAGGCAGCCTGTGGAATTGGAGAAGGTATTTGCAAATGACATATCTGATAAAGGGTTAGTATCCGGAATATATAAAGAACTTATAAAACTCAACAACCGGAAAACAAATAATCTAATTTAAAAATGGACAGAAGAATGAACAGACATTTTGTTCGAAAAAGACATTCAGATGGCCAACAGACACATGAAAAGATGTTCATTATCACTAGTCATGGAAATACAGATCCAAACTACAGGGCGATATCACCTCACACTTGTCAAGATGGCTAAAATCAACAACAAAAGAAAGAACAGGTGTTGGTGAGGACGTGGAGAAAAAGGAAGCCTTTTGCACTTGGAGAATGCAAACTCGTGCAGCCTCTGTGGAAAACAGTATTGAAGTTTTTCAAAAAGTTAAAAGTTGAACTGCCCTGTGATCCAGCAATCACATTACTTCATATTTACCCACAAAATACAAAAACAATAATTCAAAGGGATACATGCTTTGCTGTGTTGAATGCAGCCTTATATATAATAGCCAAGATATGGAAGCAGCCCAAGTGTCCATGGATGATGAGTGGATAAAGAAGATCGTGCGCACGTGCATATTTGATAAAAAAAGAAAAATAGGACCTTGGGGCCCCTGGGTGGCTCAGTAGTTAGTTGTCTGCCTTCAGCTCAGGGGCCTGGGATCGAGACCCACATTGGGCTCTCTGCTTGGTGGGAAGCCTGCTTCTCTTTCTCCTACTCCCCCGCTTATGTTCCTCTCTCTCGCTGTGTCCCTGCCTGTCAGATAAATAAATAAAATCTTAAAAAAAAAAATGGGCGTCTGGGTGGCTCAGTTGGTTAAGTATCTGACTCTTGATTTCCGCTCAGATCATAATCTCAGGGTTGTGAGATTGAGCCCCGTGTCAGGCTGGCATGGAGCCTGCTTGAGATCCTCTCTCCCCATCCCTCTGCTGCTCTCCCTTAAAAAAAAAAAAAAAAAAAGGTTAAAAAAAGAAATAGAACTTGTCAGCATTCTCGAAGCCCCCTGTATGTTCTGTCAGCCCCACCCCCGTGATGGTGCCCACTGTCCTGACTTCCAGTGGAAGAGATTGGTTTTGTCTGTTACTGTTTTAGTTTATACCTATGGACTCATGCCTTTTGGGTCTGACTTCTTTAGTTTAGCATTATATTTGTGAGCCTCTTCCTTCTGTCACATGTAGTTAAACCTCTTCACTCTTATTGCTGTGTAGTATTTTATGTGAGCATACTCCAACTTATTTGTCCATTCTACTGTTAATGGCTGTTTGGTTTGCGTCCAGTTTTTAGCTTTTACAAATATTGAAGCTGTGAACTTTTTAGTGCTTGTCTTTTAGCGAATATTTATAAGCATTTTTGTTGGGGTGGAATGGCTGGGTCATAGATATGCCTACCTTCGGTTTTAACAAATAATTACAATCAGTTTTCCAGAAAGATTGTACCAGTTTATACCACCAGCAGTGTATGTGCATTCCTTGCATTGCTCCATATCGTCACCACTGCTTGGTATTGTAACTCCTCTTCATTTTAGATGTTCTAATGTGTTTAGAATAATATCACATTGTGGTTTTAATTTGCATTTGCCTGATGATTAAGGAAGCTGGACATCTTTTCAGGTTTATTTGCTATTTGGATAGCCTCTTTTGGAAAGTCACACAAGTTCACATTTCTGTTGAGTGGTCTATATTTTTCTTAGTGATTCACAGAAATTCTCTATGTAAAATCTGTATGAGTCATTTTCAAATATGTTATTTTTAGATCTTCTTCCCCTTTTGTGGGTTGTCATTTTGCTGTACTAATGGTGTCTCTTAATGAACATAAATTCTTAATATAATCATATTTATCAATTTTTTTCTTTTGTGGTCGAAGTTTTTATGTCCTATTTAAGAGGATACAAATACTTCAAATACTCTAAAGTCACAAAGATATGTTTTTCTCTGAGCTTCGTTGTCTTATCTTTCATACTTAGAATTATATAGTCCATTAGGGATCAATCTTTGTAAATGATATAATGAGAGGTTAAGACATTCCCCCTCCCCCAACTGATAGTCAGATGACCTTTGCTGAGATTTTTCAAAAAGCAGCATGAATATTTTGGTGATGGTTGGGTCTTTCACTGCTAGAATGAGTTCCAATCCTAGCCCCAAAACAGAGTGAAGGAGCATTTTAAGATCTGTGTTTCTTTCTTATCTGCTGTTTAAGCTCCAGCACAATAAAGCAGGTATGGATTTTTATTGAGATTCCCCTAGGCTGAATGTCATGTACGCTAGGGTTAGATAGAAGTATGATATCCTGTAACTATGAAGTAATGCTTGCAAGTTATTCATGATGGGTTAGTCACCAGTAAATGTGCTATAAGGAAGCTGGAGTGATTGGAGAAAGATGTTTATCTGACGTTATCTAGCTTTGGACTTTATATGAAAGGTTCCAAAATCTAAGCTCAATAATAATATCACCTTTCATTTATAGGACAGTTTGCTGAGTACTTTCATTTAGATCCTTATGGTAACTGGCACTGTAAGATTTTCTTTTTTCTTTTTCTTTTAAAAAATTTATTATTATGTTCAATTAGCCAGCATATAGTATATCATTAGTTTTTTTTTATTTTTTAAAGATTTTACTTATTTATTTGGCAGACAGAGATCACAAGTAGGCAGAGAGGCAGGCAGAGAAAGAGGAGGAAGCAGGCTCCCTACCGAACAGAGAGCCCAACGATGCCAGGCTCGATCCCAGAACCCTGGTATCATGACCTAAGCCAAAGTCAGAGGCTTTAACCCACTGAGCCACCCAGACACCCCTAGTTTTTTTTTTTAAGGATTTTATTTATTTATTTGACAGAGAGAGAGAGAGAGAAAGAGATCACAAGTAGGCAGAGAGAGAGGTGGGGGGGAAGCAGCCTCCCTGCTGAGCAGAGAGCCCGATGCAGGACTTGCTCCCAGGACCCTGGGATCATGACCTGAGCCAAAGGCAGAGGCTTAACCCACTGAGCCACCAGGCACCCTACAAAATTAGTTTTTGAGGTAGTATTCAATGATTCAAGACAGATACTATTGTCCCAGTTTAACAGGGAAAACCGGGAAATTCAGAAGTTTTTAATTATCCTGGTAAATAATTTGATAAAACTGATAACCCAGTATTCTTATTGCTCTGACCCAACCACTTTTACAAGACTGCTCTAGGCAAATTGAATCAGAGGTACAGACGGGCCCAAGATATGATTTATTCTCTCAAAGGGATATAAAGCTTCAGTGTTTAATCAAAACAGAAATATTTTAGGTCTGACGAATGAGCTGGATCTTGGAGGGGTTTCAGTGCATAGAGTTTAATAATCTCACATTTTCCTGTTGTCTTCTCTTTACAGCCATCTGTTGGATTAGCTCTGTACAATGCCTTAATCCCTTTCTCTAGCACCTTATAAATGAATTTGTGTTTGATGTCTCTTAGCAAAGGGATATAGGACCTAAATGCAGTTAAACTAGACATAAAAGCTGGTGAGAATTTAATTTTATAAATATAACTCAGAGGTCATCAAGTTTGCATGATCCTACTCAATTGTAAAATCCTGGGCTGGTGGTTGCAGGGACTTTGTTTATACCTTCTAGTTTTCCCTAGAGTAGCTAACAGTAAATTGCATGTAATGAACATCTGTAGTCTGTAGAAACTAACAACTGTCTCAAGTAAAAAAATGAAGGTAAAAGCTGTTTCTCCTAAAGGTAGATGAAAAAAAAAAAAAAAGATCTAAGTGCCCTGCTCGTTAGAAGTCTTGAACATAAATCCTTCAGGGCCATATATAACTGTATTCAGTACAGCAATAGATCGGGGTTCTTCATATCTGTCAGAAGTGTGTGGTACTTCTGGTAGAGCCAGACTGAATAGCCACTCAGAGCTTTTATGTGCTTCTCTGTTCCTTTTTCAGAAAAACTAGACTTGGGTTTTCAAAACTACTTGGTGAAATGAATGCAGAAAGTGATCTAAATCACCATAAATTCAACTATGTACTACCATTTTCTCCTGATAGTGTTCTTTTCTCTGACTCTATACAGAGCCAGATCTACTGCTTTTTTATAGTGGAGGTATTTTCTGTGTTTTAATTTGTTTAGTTAACTAAGTATGGATCGTTGTGTTTATTTCTTTGCTCTGTTATTTGAATGTTGTAAGGCAATAAGGATTAGATAAAGGTCTTATCATCAAGTTACCAAGAATTGTATTTTATTTTATTTTATTTTATTTTTTTAAGATTATTTATTTATTTATTTGAGAGAGAGAGACAGTGAGAGAGAGCATGAGCGAGGAGAAGGTCAGAGAGCGAAGCAGACTCCCCATGGAGCTGGGAGCCTGATGTGGGACTCGATCCCGGGACTCCAGGATCACGCCCTGAGCCGAAGGCAGTCGTCCAACCAACTGAGCCACCCAGGCGTCCCCAAGAATTGTATTTTAAATGATGGAATTGATGCACCAGGGTGGCTCCGTTGGTTAATCGCCCAAGTCTTGGTTTCGGCTCAGGTCATGATCTCAGGGTCCTGGGACTGAGCCCCCCCACCCCATCACTCTCAGCGGGGAGTCTGCTTCTCTCTCTCCCTTTGCCTCTCCCTTCTGTGCATGTGCACGCACACACACATTCTCTCTCTAACATAAATAAATAAATCTTTAAATGTCGGAAAAGATGAACTCCTAAGTATAATGATCCCAATCCAACCTGCTTATTTTATAGGTAAGGAGGAAACAAGGCCCGTATCATACACCTAGTCATTGGCAGAGCTAAGATTTAATTCTTAGCTATGATCCTAATTCCAGTGACCTGACACTTTTAAATATATTGGGCCATAATTTTTAAAGAATCTTTCCAAGTTTAAAGATACAGAATTTCTGGGGTGCCTGGGTGGCTCAGTGGGTTAAAGCTTCTGCCTTCGGCTCAGGGATGATCTCAGGGTTCTGTGATCGAGCCCTGCATTGGGCTCTCTCTGCTTGGCAGGGAGCTTGCTTCCTCCTCTCTCTCTGCCTGCTTCTCTGCCTACTTGTGATCTCTGTCTGTCAAATAAATAAATAAATAATCTTAAAGAAAAAAAAAAAGATACAGAATTTCTTGGATGTGTTTTAATAGTTTAGAATCCCGTTCTAGACTCATTTTACTTTGGAACTCTGGGACTTAAAATTCACAGTCCTTTTTAAAAACTGTTATGCAACATGGGGGCTTAAGTGGGTAGGAGAAGAATCCATGAAACAAGATGGGATAGGGAGGGAGACAAACCATAAGTGACTCTTAATCTCACGAAACAAACTGTGGGTTGCTGGGGGGAGGGGGTTGGGAGAAGGGGGGTAGGGTTATGGACATTGGGGAGGGTATGTGCTTTTGGGTAAATTGGAAGGGGAGATGAACCATGAGAGACTATGGACTCTGAAAAACAATCTGAGGGGTTTGAAGTGGCAGGGGGGTGGGAGGTTGGGGTACCAGGTGGTGGGTATTATAGAGGGCACAGCTTGCATGGAGCACTGGGTGTGGTGAAAAAATAATGAATACTGTTTTTCTGAAAATAAATAAATTGAAAAAAAAATAAAAAATAAAAAAATAAAAAAAAAACTGTTATGTACAGGGTCACAAAATAAAAGTGTATTGCCATTTTTAGTAAAATACTGATTGAGGAAGAGCATATGACATTCAAGTTTTAGATTAAATAAAAAGAGTTTAAGGGGCGCCTGGGTGGCTCAGTGGGTTAAGCCTCTGCCTCTGCTCAGGTCATGATCTCAGGGACCTGGGATCGAGGCCCACATCGGGCTCTCTGCTGGGTGGGGAGCCTGCTCCGCCTTCTCTCTCTGCCTACTTGTGTTTTTTCTCTGTCAAATAAATAAAATCTAAATAAAGTTTAATATACAAGTGACACACTCTTTTAAATATTATTTAGAAAGCTAGTACTGCTTAATAGAAAGGTGGAAAGGTGGTTAAATTGGGAGTCTCAAGGCCTGTGTTTGGTACTGTCCCCAACTAGCTATGTGACTGTGGGCAAATGACCTACCTTTGCTGCACTTTGGTTTGCTTGTCTGTACAATAAGGAATGAAGGCTAGAATTAAAACTGTCTCTCCGGTAAATAACTCTCATTATTGCAGAATGTGAGAAATTAAGCAGAGCAAGTTTGTTGTCAGAAGTCTTTAGACATGAAAATGATCTGTGCCTCCTATTCTTTATCTTGACACTACTAAGTAACCACAGACCAGCCAGCCAGCAATCAATCTCCATCTGTAGGGCAGCCAGTGTTGTCCATGTATAGAAGTCTGGAGAAGGGCCAGATTTTATTTTTGCCAGAAACACTCTTGGCAAATCTGGGTCCCTAGAGATGTCTGTTTAATTTTGTGGTGCAGTGCATGGTTTAGTGAAAAAGAAAAGGAATGCTGAGCTATTTCATTCTAAATATTCTCAGAGACAGCTTATGTTCTTTGTTTCCATACTATCTGTGTTTCAAGATGTTTCGAGGGTAGAGGTGAGCCAAAATGAAATGGAAAGAGGAAGGCAGGAAAACTTCCACAGTGTATGCTGACTCTGGAAATGATCTTTTTTTTTTTTTTTTTTTAAGATTTTATTTATTTATTTGACAGAGAGAAATCACAAGTAGATGGAGAGGCAGGCAGAGAGAGAGAAGCAGGCTCCCTGCCGAGCAGAGAGCCTGATGTGGGACTCGATCCCAGGACCCTGAGATCATGACCTGAGCCGAAGGTAGCGGCTTAACCCACTGAGCCACCCAGGCGCCCGACTCTGGAAATGATCTTGAACTGTATGAGCGATGTGTGTGTTTACATATATTGAAAACTTCTGATATATGTATGTAATATTAAAATCTTACACATTTGTTATTTGACTTGTGCTAATGTTTTTAAATTAGTCTCCTAGATTTAAATTGCTTAAAAAGAACTTTTTCTTTTATTTGTGGCATTTCCCACAGATATTTCAAAACTATCCCATTATCTTGCCTTCTGGAAATAAAGGTAAAAGTATTTGAGTTTGAATAAATTTTCCACTGATGTTTATTCATTTGTAAAGATCCCAGTTAACAACTAGATAAAATCTACTTGTTTGAGAAAATTTGTAACCAAAAGATAAAGGCTGAAAATTCACTATCAATTTCTTAAAGATTTATTTATTTATTCAATAGGAATACATCTAGTTGAAGCTGCATTTACAGATCTTCCTCAACTTAATGATGACTGGGTTACATCGTGATCAACCTGTAGTAATTTGATAACCCATTTACTACACCTGGCCTCGTAGCTTAGCTTCTCCTGTCTGAAAGGTGCTGATTGTACTTACATTAGCCTGCAGGTGCGCAAAATCATCTGACACAAAGCCTATTTTATGATCAGGTGTTGAATATCTCATGTAGTTTAGGGAATACTGTATTGAAAGTGAAAAACAGATTGGTCATTTGGGTACAGAATGGTTGTCATTGTAACAGTTGTTGACCCTCGTATTTGGGTGTCACAAGAGAGGATAGTACTGAATACTGCTAGCCTGGGAAAAAATCAACATTCACAATTCGAAGTGCAGTTTCTACTGAATATATGTCTAAGGTTGCACCAATTGACTTCGGGGACCACCTGCTGTTAAAATGTCATTATATGTCACCATTGATCATCATCCTTCATTTTCTCAATTTTTTCTGTCTTCCAGATAGCTTTAACATCCTTTTCTCCTAACTTGCTTATCCACTAGTTAACAAATCCTAATAATTTTATTTTCATGATGTCTCTCAGATTTCACTGTTCATCTTACTGCATTTGGCCTGTCCTAATCAAGGCCAGGCATAGACTGCTGCAATAACGTCCCATGTAGGCTCCCTGCTGGGAGAGGTATTCCCTCTCACAGAGTAAGCTCAAATCCAGATCAGTCTTTAAACATCACTTTTAGCAGGCTTTATATCTGTTTAGAAATCTTAAGACTTCTTAATTTAATTTCTTGAGGAATCTCCACACAGTTCTCCAAACAGGCTGCACCAACTTTCATTCCCACCAACAGTGTAAGAGGGTTCCCCTTTCTCCACATCCTCTCCAACACATGCTGTTTCCTGTTTTGTTAATTTTGGCCATTCTAACTGGTGTAAGGTGATATCTCAATGTGGTTTTAATTTGAATCTCCCTGAGGGCTAATGATGATGAACATTTTTTCATGTGTCTGATAGCCATTTGTATGTCTTGATTGGAGAAGTGTCTGTTCATATCTTCTGCCCATTTTTTGATATGTTTGCCTGTTTCGTGTGTGTTGAGTTTGAGGAGTTCATTATAGATCCTGGATATCAACCTTTTATCTGTACTATCATTTGCAAATATCTTCTCCCATTCCATGGGTTGCCTCTTTGTTTTTTTGACTGTTTCCTTTGCTGTGCAGAAGCTTTTGATTTTGATGAAGTCCCAAAAGTTTATTTTCGCTTTTGTTTTCCTTTGCCTTTGGAGACGTATCTTGAAAGAAGTTGCTGTGGTTGATATCGAAGAGATTACTGCCTATGCTCTCCTCTAGGATTCTGATGGATTCCTGTCTCACATTGAGGAGTTTTATCCATTTTGAGTTTATCTTTGTGTACGGTGTAAGAGAATGGTCGAGTTTCATTCTTCTACATATAGCTGTCCAGTTTTCCCAGCACCATTTATTGAAGAGACTGTCTTTTTTCCACTGTATATTTTTTCCTGTTTTGTCAAAGATTAATTGACCATAGAGTTGAGGGTCCATATCTGGGCTCTCTACTCTGTTCCACTGGTCTATGCGTCTGTTTTGTTTTTTTTTTTTTTTAAGATTTTATTTATTTATTTGTCAGAGACAGAGGGAGAGAAAGCGAGCGAGCACAGGCAGACAAAGAGGCAGACAGAGGCAGAGGGAGAAGCAGGCTCCCTGCCGAGCAAGGAGCCCGATGTGGGACTCGATCCCAGGACCCTGGGATCATGACCTGAGCTGAAGGCAGCTGCTTAACCAACTGAGCCACCCAGGCGTCCCTATGCGTCTGTTTTTATGCCATTAAAAATAGAGCTTCCCTATGACCCGGCAATTGCACTCCTGGGTATTTACCCAAAGATACAGATGTTGTGAAAAGAAGGGCCATCTCTACCCCAATGTTTATAGCAGCAATGGCCACGGACGCCAAACTATGGAAAGAACCAAGATGCCCTTCAACGGACAAATGGATAAGGAAGATGTGGTCCATATACACTATGGAGTATTATGCCTCCATCAGAAAGGATGAATACCCAACTTTTGTAGCAACATGTACGGGACTGGAAGAGATTATGCTGAGTGAAATAAGTCAAGCAGAGAGAGTCAATTATCATATGGTTTCACTTATTTGTGGAGCATAACAAATAGCATAGAGGACATGGGGAGTTAGAGAGGAGAAGGGAGTTGGGGTAAATTGGATAGGGAGGTGAACCATGAGAGACTATGGACTCTGAAAGACAATCTGAGGGGTTTGAAGTGGCGGGGGGGGGTGGGAGGTTGGGGTACCAGGTGGTGGGTATTATAGAGGGCACGGATTGCATGGAGCACTGGGTGTGGTGAAAAAAATAATGGATACTGTTTTTCTAAAAATAAATAAATTGAAAAAAAAAGACTTCTTAATTTAGTTCTCATATAGTATTACATATAGAGGGCATTTAAAGCCCTCTATATGTAATACTTTCTCTTCAAACTGAATTAATTTGCAAATGATGTTTTGAGCATCTTTTTGGGAGATGATGTGCAAAGGTAAAAATAAATAAAATCTAACTTCTTGCAGATGTGCAATATTAGCATTGATGTTAACATCTCCAAGATTTTTTTTCCATTTAGAAGCTAGTTCTACTTCATTCCATTCTACTTAAACTGTTCTTGGCTAAGTCATTAGTAATCTCCTTATTCCCAGAGTCATCAGGCAGTTTTCCATTGTAATTGTTTACTTTTTTATGCCATTGGGTACTGTTGACCAGGTCTGCTTTTTTGACACTATTTCCTTCTTCAGTTTCTAAATGTAGAAACTCTTCACATTTTCTATTTCTCTTTGGAACTCTTTTTTTCTGTACCCAAGGAGGGGCTTGAACTCATAGCCCTGAGATCAAGAGTCACATGTTCTACTGGCTGAGCCAGTCAGGAACTGACTGGAACTTTTTTTTCTAAGGAACGAAGTTTTATTTTGTTAATCTTCTTTATTTTAGGTTGTTTTCTATTATTTTCTGTATTCTTCCATTTACCTCTTTGGTTGTTTTTTTCCTTTTTTTTTTTTCTGTTCTTTTCCTAACTTCTTGAGATGTATGTTTAGCTCTTTAATTTTTTTAAAAAAATAGACTTCAGGGGTACCTGGGTGGCTAAGTTGGTTGAGAGTCTGACCCTTGATTTCAGCTCAGATCTGGTCCCTAGTTGGGCTCTGTGCTGGGCGTGGAGCCTGCTTAAGAGTCTCTCTCCGTCCCTCTTTCCCTGCTTCTCCCTCCCTAAAACAGACTTTATTTTTATAGCATTTTGGATCCCCTCATAGCAGAATTGATTGGAAAGTAGAGTTCCCATATACACCTGATCCCCCGCCAGATATCCTCCCCCACCACTAAGGTCCTCCACCAGTGTGATGCTTTTATTATATGTTGATGAACCACACAGATACTTCATAATTACCCAAGGTCTGTAGTTCACATTGGAGTTCATTCTTGGTGTACATTGTGTGTCTTTGGACAAATGCATAATGATACGTACCCACTGTTACAATATCATATAGAATAGTTACCCTGCCCTGAAAATCCTCTGCTCTATCCATCCGTCCTTCTCTCCCACCTTATAATCCTTGGTTACCGCAGTTCTTTTTATTGTCTCTATATTTTACCTTTTTCCAGAATGTCGTATACTTGAAATCAATCAGATTGGCTTCTTTCACTTAATGATAAGCACTTAAGGCCCCTCTGTGGCTTTTCATCTCTTTTTAAGATTGAACAATATCCATTATCTGACTGTACACAGTTTATTTATCCACTCCTGTAATGAAGGATATCTTGGTTACTTCTAAATTTTGGCAGCTGTGAGTAAAGCTGCTATAAACATAGTCTGCAGGTTTCTGTGTAGACATGTTTTTAGTGAATTTGGTAAATAACAAGGAGCATGACTGCTGGATTGAACGGTAAGAGTATGTTTCATTTTGTAAGAAACTGCTGAACCATTTTTTCAAAGTGAGTGTACTATTTAGCATCCCTATCAGCAATATGAAAGTTCCTATTGAACCATATCCTCGCCAGTTTTTGGTATTATCAGTGTTTTGAATTTTAGTCCATTTGATAAACACATAGTGGTATCCCAATGTTCTAATTTGCAATTCTCTAATGGCATATGGTGTGGAACATCTTTTCATATGTTTATTTGCCATTTGTATATCTTCTCTGGTGAGGTGTCTTCAGATCTTTTGGCTCTGTAATTTTTAAACTTCTTTTCTGATCTGTGGTCTTAAGGCTATAGATATCCCTGTTAGTGTTTTAGCTGTTTATTTATATGATTTGAACCTTTTGAATTTTGTTGAGACAAAATTTATACCTCAGCACTAAAAAAAAGTTCCATGTATGTGTAAAAATAGCATATAGCTAGCAGTGTGGGGTGAAATATTCTGTATTAAGTCAAGTTTTCAAATCATGTTGTCACATTGTTCAAACCTTTAACAGTCTTACTGATTTTTTTGGTTTACTAATGCTACCAGTTAATGAGAGAGGTGTTCAGATCTCCCACCATAATTGTGAATTTGTCAATTTCCTGTTATAGTTCTGTCATTTTTGCTTTATGTAATTTAAGATTGTATAATTGCAACCTGTTAATCCCCCAATTTTTTTTTTTAAGTTGAACATTCAAAAAATCTGTGTCTGTCTGGAATTCAGTTGGAAATCAGTCACTGCCCCCAGTCTTTGTTCTCTGGGTGAGCTGTTCAGACCTCGAATCTTTTTTTTTTTTTTTTTTATTTTAGATTCTTTTTTTTTTTTCCAATTTATTTATTTTCAGAAAAACAGTATTCATTATTTTTTCACCACACCCAGTGCTCCATGCAAGCTGTGCCCTCTATAATACCCACCACCTGGTACCCCAACCTCCCACCCCCCCGCCACTTCAAACCCCTCAGATTGTTTTTCAGAGTCCATAGTCTCTCATGGTTCATCTCCCCTTCCAATTTACCCAAAAGCACATACCCTCCCCAATGTCCATAACCCTACCCCCCTTCTCCCAACACCCCTCCCCCCAGCAACCCACAGTTTGTTTCGTGAGATTAAGAGTCACTTATGGTTTGTCTCCCTCCCTATCCCATCTTGTTTCATGGATTCTTCTCCTACCCACTTAAGCCCCCATGTTGCATCACCACTCCCTCATATCAGGGAGATCATATGATAGTTGTCTTTCTCCGCTTGACTTATTTCGCTAAGCATGATACGCTCTAGTTCCATCCATGTTGTCGCAAATGGCAAGATTTCGTTTCTTTTGATGGCTGCATAGTATTCCATTGTGTATATATACCACATCTTCTTTATCCATTCATCTGTTGATGGGCATCTAGGTTCTTTCCATAGTTTGGCTATTGTGGACATTGCTGCTATAAACATTCGGGTGCACGTGCCCCTTTGGATCACTACGTTTGTATCTTTAGGGTAAATTCCCAGTAGTGCAATTGCTGGGTCATAGGGCAGTTCTATTTTCAACATTTTGAGGAACCTCCATGCTGTTTTCCAGAGTGGTTGCACCAGCTTGCATTCCCACCAACAGTGGAGGAGGGTTCCCCTTTCTCCGCATCCTCGCCAGCATCTGTCATTTCCTGACTTGTTGATTTTAGCCATTCTGACTGGTGTGAGGTGATATCTCATTGTGGTTTTGATTTGTATTTCCCTGATGCCGAGTGATATGGAGCACTTTTTCATGTGTCTGTTGGCCATCTGGATGTCTTCTTTGCAGAAACGTCTGTTCATGTCCTCTGCCCATTTCTTGATTGGATTATTTGTTCTTTGGGTGTTGAGTTTGTTAAGTTCTTTATAGATTTTGGACACTAGTCCTTTATCTGAGATGTCGTTTGCAAATATCTTCTCCCATTCTGTCAGTTGTCTTTTGGTTTTGTTAACTGTTTCCTTTGCTGTGCAAAAGCTTTTGATTTTGATGAAATCCCAAAAGTTCATTTTTGCCCTTGCTTCCCTTGCCTTTGGCGATGTTCCTAGGAAGATGTTGCTGCGGCTGAGGTCGAAGAGGTTGCTGCCTGTGTTCTCCTCAAGGATTTTGATGGATTCCTTTCTCACATTGAGGTCCTTAATCCATTTTGAGTCTATTTTTGTGTGTGGTGTAAGGAAATAGCCCAATTTCATTTTTCTGCACGTGGCTGTCCAATTTTCCCAACACCATTTATTGAAGAGGCTGTCTTTTTTCCATTGGACATTCTTTCCTGCTTTGTCGAAGATTAGTTGACCATAGAGTTGAGGGTCTATTTCTGGGCTCTCTATTCTGTTCCATTGTAGACCTCGAATCTTAGCTCAAGCTCTGTAACCTTCACCAAGATCCCCTAACTCTCTGAGCCTCAGCTGCCTGATGTGTAAAATGGGGCTGAATGGTGAAAAACAGATTCTCCCGGCTGGGACCGTTTGGAGGACTAGGTTGTTCATCCAACAAGCACGTATTAAGCACCACCGTGTGCCCGGCACTGGGCTAGGGCATAAGAGGGAACAAAATGGACATGGTTCTTGTCCTCATAAATCTCAAAGTAGTGGGGGAGACCAGCGATGAGCAAATTAAAAATTATCACTCAGGGTGCCTGGGTGCTATATTTCATGATGATTTCTCATTTATCATTAGGATGTATTCCTTGAAGTCAGTTTTGGCTGTGTACCAATAAAGTTATTACTGTCACAGGTAGTACCATCTATAGCCACACCAGCTTTCAGTTGATATTTGATTAGCATAGTTTTTTCCATTCTTTTACTTTCAGCATTTTTGCATTCTTAAATTTGATGTGAGTCTTATGAATAGCACATCATTGTATTTTTGTTTTGTTTTGTTTTTATCTTTTAGAATCTTTGTCTTTCAACAGGCTGAAAATCTTTGTTTTTTTTTTACAGCATTTTGTTGATTCATATTTTATGTTGTTACTGATCTGTTTGAGTTTAAGTCTGCTATCTTGTTTTGCCTCCCTTCGTTTACATAATACTACTGTGCTGGTTCTCTTCACACCTTTCTGAGTATTTATTTGCGTGTATGGGGGGTGCCATTTTCTCTTCACTACTTAAATGCTTATGATTCCCAAGATCTTATTATTTGCCTTTTATTTTTCTTACTCTATTTACTTGTCCTAGGTGGCTTTATTCACACTCATAATTTCCACTACTACTAATTTGCTGAGCTCCAGGCCTCAATATTCAAATGCCTCCTGAACCTCACCAGTTGGAAATCCTGTCACCACCCCAGATTGATCATATCCAAAACCATACTTATCTTCTTTTACTCTAAAACTGGTCCACTTTCTGTATTTCCTGGATTAGTAAATATCACTGCCTTTTCTCTTTCAGTATATCCTCATCTCTTCTCCCTGCATATCCAGTCTCCAGATCTTAGAATTATCTCCTTTCTGCTTCCAAAGCCACTGCCTTATTTTAGGTCTTTATCATAATTTGCCTAGCTCATTACAACAGTCTTCTGAATGGCCCTGCTGCATTTATTCTTACTTTACTAAATTTTACTTTCCATTGCTTTCAGAATGATCTTAAAGTGTTTAAGCAGAAGAATGTCATTAGATTTGCATCTTAGATATATAACTGAAAATTTCTGGTGAATATGACAGATAGTTATTTAAGTTTAATGGCTATGGCCTTGCATCTTTAGTAGATTCTCTAAAACAATTAACTTTCAAACCTTTTCAACCATAACCTGCAGTAAAAAAATACGTTTTATACTACAACCCAGTACAGACACACACACATACATACACACAAACTGGAACAAAAGTTTTACTAACAATACTTAATTATCCTGCATTCTGATATTCCTTAGTCTAAGCCATTTCTTTCTTTTTTTTTTTTTTTTTTAGTAAGCCATTTCGTTTTTTAAAATGCTGGCTCTTGGGTGCCTGGGTAGCTCAGTCAGTTAAGCATCTGCCTTTGATTCAGGTCAGGGTCCTGGGATCGGGTTCTGTGTGGGGGGCTCCCTACTCAGTGGAGAGTCTGCTTTTCTCTCTCCCTCTGCCCTTCCCACCACCCCACCCCAGTTGTACTCTCTCTCTCTCTCTTTTAAAGATTTTATGTATTTATTAGAGAGAGAGTGAGAGCACACACGGGAGCATGAGCGGGGTGGGGGGTGCAGAGGAAGAAGCAGATCCCCTGCTGATCAGGGAGCCCAATGCAGGACTCTATCCTGAGACTCCAGGATCACTACCTGAGCTGAGGGCAGTTGTTCAACCGGGTCACACAGGTGCCCCGCTGTCTCTTTCTCTCTTGCTCTCTCTCTCAAATAAATAAAAATCTTTTAAAAAATAAGTAAAATAGGGATGCCTGGGTGGCTCAGTTGGTAAAGCCGCTGCCTTTGGCTCAGGTCATGATTCCAGGGGTCTTGGGATCAAATCCCACATCCCGCTCCTTACTCGGCAGGGAGCCTGCTTCTCTCTCCACTTCTGCCTGCTTATGCGCTCTCTCTCTCTGTCTCTCTGATAAATAAATAAAATCTTAAAAAAAAATAAGTAAAATAAAATGCTGGCTATAGTCCACTAAATACCTCTACTTTGAAAAACTCTGCCCAAGAGAATGTCTCTTTCAATTGATCTTAGATCTTAGATCTTAGATGAAGGAACAAAGGCAATCCAATGGAG
The DNA here is from genome assembly GCF_020171115.1 of Neogale vison. Lineage (NCBI taxonomy): Eukaryota > Metazoa > Chordata > Mammalia > Carnivora > Mustelidae > Neogale > Neogale vison. The sequence continues at coordinate 79,344,462 of NC_058092.1, read as the reverse complement.
AAAGGATAGTCTTTTCAACAAATGGTGCTGAACAACTGGACATCCACATGCAGAAAAGTAAATTTAGACACTGACCTTACACCTTGTACTAAAAATGAACTCAAAATGGAGTGCATAGACCCAAATGTAAAACATGAAACTATAAAGCTATAACATAACACAGGGAAAAAAATCTAGGTGACTTTGTGTTTTGTGATGAGTTTTTAAGTTCAACACCAAAAACATAGTCTATGAAAGAAAAAGTGATAAGTGGGACTTCATTAAAATTAAAAATTTCTACTCTGCAAAAAACACTTTAAAAATGAAAAGACATGGGGCACCTGGGTGGCTCAGTGGGTTAAATCCTCTGCCTTCAGCTCAGGTCGTGATCTCAGGGTCCTGGGATTGAGCCCCGCATCAGGCTCTCTGCTCAGCAGGGAGCCTGCTTCCCCCCTCTTTCTGCCTGCTGTCTGCCTACTTGTGATATCTCTCTGTCAAATAAATAAATAAAATCTTAAAAAAAAAAAAAAAAGACAAGCGACAAACTGGAGGAGATAATTGCAAAACACGTATATAGTAGTGGATTAGTATCCAGAATATGCAAAAACTCTTAAACTCAACAACAACAACAAAAATAATTAAAAGTGGGCAAAAGGCCTAAAGAGACACCTCATTAAAAAAGATATAGAAATGGCAAATAAGTGTATGAAAAGATACACTGTGTAATAGACCATTAGGAACTTGAAAATTTAAACAATAGTGAGATACCATTTCATATCTATTACAATAGTTAAAATTCAGAATACTGACAATACCAAATGCTGGTAAGAATGAGAAACAATAGGGACGCCTGGGTGGCTCAGTTGGTTGGACGACTGCCTTTGGCTCAGGGCGTGATCCTGGAGTCCCGGGATCGAGTCCCACATCAGGCTCCCAGCTCCATGGGGAGTCTGCTTCGCTCTCTGACCTTCTCCTCGCTCATGCTCTCTCTCACTGTCTCTCTCTCTCAAATAAATAAATAAAAAATCTTAAAAAAAAAAAAAGAATGAGAAACAATAGGAACTCTCATTCATTGTTTGTAAGAATACAAAATGCTATGGTGACTATGGAAAATAGTTTGATAGTTTCTTACAAAGCTAAGCACAGCCCCTTACCATAAGATCCAGCAATCATGCTTTTCAGTATTTACTCAGATAAGTTGGAAATTTATGTCCACACAAAATTCTATACACAGAAGTTTACAGGAGCTTTATTTATAATTGTTAAAACTTGGGGGGGGTGCATGGGTGGCTTAGTCAGTTAAGTGTCTGACTCTTGGTTTTGGCTCAGGTCATGATTTCAGGGTTGTGGGATGGAGCTCTGTGTTGGGCCCGCCACTCAGCAGGGAGTCTGCTCGAGTTTTTCTTGCTCTGTCCCTCCCCCCAACTTGTGACACACACATGCACACACACACACACACACACTCTCTCTCTCAAATAAATCTTAAGGTTTAAGATTTTAAAATCTTAAGATTTTAAAAAATCTTAAAAAAAAAAAACAACTTGGGCACTACCAAGATGTCCTTCAATAGCTACATAGATAAACAAACTGTGGTACTTGTTAACAATGGAGCATTATTCAGTCATAAAAAGGAATAAGCTATCAAGCTACAAAAAGACATGGAGAAACTTAAATGCATATTGCTGAGTGAAAGAAGACAGTCCAGAAAAGCTACATACTGCATGATTCCAACTTATATGACATTCTGGATAAGGCAAAACTATGGAGACAGTAGAAAGAACAGTGGTTATCCAGGGTTGGAGTTGGGGAAGGATAGCTAGGTGGAGCTAATAAGGATTTTAAGGACAGTGAGATTATTCTATGTGATGGTGGATACATGACATTATGCATTTGTCAAAACTCATACAACTACACAATAGAAAGTGAACCCTAATGTAAATGGGGGTGAGGAGAGAAGGGGTACTATATGGGAACTCTCTGCTCAGTTTTTCTGTAAATCTAAAATTGCTCTGAGAAATAAATCTGTTGGGGCTCCTGGGTGGCTCAGTTGGTTAAGCAACTGCCTTCCGCTCAGGTCATGATCCTGGAGTCTGGGATCGAGTCCCACATGAGGCTCTCTGATCGCCAGAGAGTCTGTTTCTCTCACTGTCCTCTCTCTCTCTCTTAAATAAATAAAATCTTAAAAAAAAAAAAGGAAAGAAATCTGTTAATTTTTTTAAAAGCAAAAAGGGTATATCTTTTAATTCATTCAACAGACATTTGTTAAATATCTACAAGATACTAAAGAGTGAAATATCAGAAATATTAAATTATGGAAGACATATTTCAAAGAGTGTGTTGTCAATTAGGGTGATGTTTGCTTTGTCAGAAGTTTATATAGATTGTTACAGGACTCAGGGAAGGACCATTTTAGTCTGGGTTGGGGAGGAAGAAGGAGTGGCTGGAAAGGCCTATCAGAGTATTTAGGGTGAATAGTAGTTGACTGGATAAAAGTTTGTGTATTAGGGAATGAGCACCTTCAGGAGATAATACTCTGTACAGATAAAATAGTATCTGAAAAGGCACAGAGTTAAGAATCAGCATGATGTGAACACGAAATTATAAAGAATTCTTTCCTTAGTTATGGGAAAGATTGCTTCTGGAGGAATGTGGGTTGTGAAACTAAGGAGGTAGATAATATCGTGATGGGTCCTGTGTATTAAATGAGCTAAATGGGGCTTAACAAAACTTTTATTTTTTTTTTTTAATATTTATTTATTTATTTATTTGACAGAGAGAGATCACAAGTAGGCAGAGAGGCAGGCAGAGGGAGGGGGGAAGCAGGCTCCCCGCTGAGCAGAGAGCCCGATGCGGGACTCGATCCCAGGACCCTGAGATCATGACCTGAGCCGAAGGCAGCGGCTTAACCCACTGAGCCACCCAGGCACCCAAAAACTTTTATTTTTTTATTATGTTCAATTAGCAAACATATACTACAAAATGAGTTTTTGATGTAGTGTTCAACAATTCATTAGTTGCGTGTAACACCCAGTGCTCACCACAACACGTTCCCTCCTTTTTTTTTAAATTAATTAATTTATTTTCAGCATAACAGTATTCATTATTTTTTTACCACACCCAGTGCTCCATGCAATCCGTGCCCTCTATAATACCACACCTGGTACCCCGACCTCCCACCCCCTGCCCCTTCAAACCCCTCAGATTGTCTTTCAGAGTCCATAGTCTCTCATGATTCACCTCCCCTTCCAATTTACCCCAACTCCCTTCTCCTAACTCCCCGTGTCCTCCATGCTTTTTCCTTAATACCCATTACTCTGTTACCCCATGCTTCTGTCCCTCTCCCTTTGTAATCCTCAGTTTGTTTCCTGGAGTCCAGAGACTCATTGTTTGTCTCCCTCTCTGATTTCTTCCCATTCAGTTTTCCCTTCCTTCCCTTATGGTCCTCTGCATTATTCCTTACATTCTGCATATGAGTGAAACCATATGATAGTTGTCTTTTTCTGCTTGACTTAACTTCACTTAGCATAATTCCCTCCAGTTCCATTCATGTTGATGTAAATGGTAGGTATTCATCCTTTCTGATGGCTGGGTAATATTCCATCATGTATATTAAAGGGAAACCCTCTTACACTGTTGGTGGGAATGTAAGCTGGTACAGCCACTATTAACAAAACTTTTCTTTCTTTCTATCTTTTTGTAGTTTCAAGTTTTTATTTAAATTCTAGTTAGTTAATATAGTATAATATTAGTCTCAGGAGTAGAATTCAGTAATTCATCACTTACATATAACACCCAGTGTTCATCATTCACAAGTGCATTGCTTACTACCCATTACCCATTTAACCCATCCCCCCACCAACCTCCCCTCTAGCAACCCTCCCTTTGTTCTCTACAGTTAAGAGTCTGTTTTATGGTTTGCTTCTCTTTTTCCTCTGGGTTCATCTGTTTCATTTCTTAAATTCCACATATGAGTAAAATCATATCATATGATATTTGTGCTTCTCTAATGACTTATTTCACTCAGCATAATACATTCTAGTTCCATCCACATAGTTGCAAATGGCAAGATTTCATTCTTTTGGCTGAGTAATATTACATCGTGTGTGTGTCTGTGTGTGTGTGTGTCTGTGTCTGTGTGTGTATACCACTTCTTCCTTATCCATTCATCCTTCCTTATCCATTAATTCTTCCTTATCCAAAAGTCAGTGGACATTTGGGTTCTTTCAGCTATTGTTGGTAATGCTGCTATAAAAATTGGGGTAAATGTGTCCCTTCAAATCATTAGTTTTGCATCCTTTGGGTAAATACCTAGTAGTGCAATTGCTAGATTGTAGGGGAGTTCTATTTTTAACTACTTCCATACTGTTGAGACACCAGTTTGCATTCCTACCAACAGTGTAAGAGGGTTCCCCTTTCTCTGCATCGTTGCCAAAATCAGTTGTTTCCTGTATTTGGTGATTTTAGCCATTCTGACCAGTGTAAGGTGGTATCTTATTGTAGTTTTAATTTGTATTTCCCTGATGATGAATGATGTTAAGTATCTTTTTGTGTGTCTGTTATCCATCTGGATGTCTTCTTTGGAAAAATGTCTATTCATGTCTTATGCTCATTTCTTCACTGGATTATTTGTTTTTTGGGTGTTGAGTTTGACAGATTCTTTGTAGATTTTGGATATAACCCTTTATCAGATGTGCCGTTTGCAAATATCTTCTCCTATTTTGTAAGTTGCCTTTTAGCTTTGTTGATTATCTCCTTTGCTGTGCAAAAGCCTTTTATGTTAATGAAGTCTCAATAGTTCATTTTTGCTTTTGTTTCCCTTGCCTCTGGAGATATTTCTAGTAAGAACTTGCTACAGCTAATGTCAAAGAGGTTGCTGTCTGTGTTCCCTAGGATTTTGATGGTTTCCTGTCTCACATTTAAGTCTTTCATCCATTTTGAATTTATTTTTCTGTATGGTATAAGAAAGTGGCCTAGTTTCATTCTCTTGCATGTTGCTGTCCAGTTTTCCCAACACCATTTGTTTGAGAGACTGTCTTTTTCCCATTGCATAGTCTTTCCTGCTTTGTTGAAGATTAATTGACCATATAGATGTGGGTTCATTTCTGGGTTTTCTATTCCGTTCTACTGATCTATGTGTCAATTTTTGTGCTGGTACCATAGTGTCTTGGTGACTTCAGCTTTGTAATATAACTTGAAGTCTGGACTTGTGATGCCTTTCCTTTTCTTTTGCAAGATTGCTTTGGTTATTTGGGGTCTTTTGTGGTTCCATACAAATTTTAGGGTTGTTTGTTCCAGCTCTGTGAAAAATGCTCTTGGTGTTTTGACAGGGATTGCATGAAATGTGTAGATTGCTTCGACAGTACAGACCTTTTAACAGTATTTTTTCTTCTAATCCATGAGCATGGAATGTTTTTCCATTTCTTTGTGTCATCTTCAATTTCTTTCAGATGTGTTGTATAGTTTTCAGAGTATAGATCTTTTACTTCTTTGGTTCAGTGTATTCCTAAGTATCTTAAGGTTTTTGGTGCAGTTATAAATGGGGTTGATTCCTTGATTTCTCTTTCTGCTGCTTCATTATTGGTGTATAGAAATGCAACAGATTTCTGTGTGTTGATTTTGTATCCTGCAACTTTACTGAATTTGTGTATCAGTTCTAGCAGTTATTGGGTGGAGTCTTTCAGGTTTTCTGCATAGAGTATCATGTCATCTGTGAATAGTGAAATTTGGCTTCTTCTTGCTGATTTGGATACCGTTTCTTTCTTTTTATTGTCTGATTGTGGAGGCTAGGACTTCTGGTACTATGTTAAATAACAGTGGTGGGAGTGGATATCCCTGTCTTGTTCCTGACTGTAGAGAAAGAGCTCTCAGTTTTTCCCCATTGAGAATGGTATTTGCTGTAGGTCTTTCATACATGGCCTTTATGATGTTGATGTTTCCTGCATTCCTAATTTGTTGAGGTTTTTTATTAAGAGTGGATGCTGTTCTTTGTTAAATACTTTTTCTTCATCTATTGAGAGGATCATATCATTCTTATCCTTGATTTTATTAATGTGGTATTTCACATTGATTTGCAAATATTAAAAAACGCTTATACCCCAAGAATAAATTCCACTCAATTGTGGTGAATGATATGTACCATTACATTTAATTTGCTGGTATTTTGTTGACAACTTTTGCATCAGTGTTCATCAGGGATACTGGCCTGTAATTCTTTTTTTTAGTGGGATCTTTGTCTGGTTTTGGAATCAAGGTAATGCTGGCCTCATATGATGAGTTTGGAGGTTTTCCTTCCGTTTCTATTCTTTTGGTTTTGGGGGGCGTTGTTTTGTTTTTTAATTTAAATTCAATTAGCCGTCATTCATTTCTATTTTTGGAACAATTTGAGAAAAAAGATATTAAACTTTAAATTTAAATGTTTTGAATTTAAATGTTTTGTAGAATTCCCCTGTGAAGCCATCTGGCCCTAGACTTCTATTTGTTGGGAGATTTTTGATTGCTGGTTCAATTTCTTTGCTGGTCAATGGTTTGTTCAACTTTTCTATTTCTTCCTGTTTCAGTTTTGGTAGTTTGTATGTTTTTAGGAATTTATCCATTTCTTCCACATTGTCTGACTTGGTGGCATTTAATTTTTCATAATATTCTATTATAATGGTTTGTATTTCTGTGGTATTGGTTGTTATATCTCCCCTCTCATTCATAATTTTATTTATTTGGGTCCTTTTCTTTTTGATAAATTGGCTAGGGGTTTATCAATTCTATTATTAAAGAACCAGCTCCTACTTTGATTGATTAGTTCTATTGTTTTTTTTGTTTAGTTTCTATATCAGCTATTTCTGCTCTAATCATTATTAGATGGCTTCTTCTGATGGCTTTAGGCTTCACTTGTTCTTTTTCTAGCTCCTTTAGGCACAAGGTTAGTTTGCATATGTGAGATTTTTCTTGCTTCTTCAGGTAGGCCTGTATTGCTATATATTTCCTTCTTATGACTGCTTTTGCTGGAGGTTTTTGAACATCGTGTTTTCATTTTCATTTGTGTCCATGTATTTTTTTTTTTTTAGATTATTTATTTATTTATTTGAGAGAGAGAGACAGAGAGAGCATGAGCGAGGAGAAGGTCAGAGAGCGAAGCAGACTCCCCATGGAGCTGGGAGCCTGATGTGGGACTCGATCCCGGGACTCCAGGATCACGCCCTGAGCCGAAGGCAGTCGTCCAACCAACTGAGCCACCCAGGCGTCCCATATTTTTTAATTTCTTCTTTAATTTCCTGGTCGAACCATTCATTCTTTGGTAGTAACCATTCATTCTTTAATTTCCTGGTTGAACCATTCACTCTTTAACCTACATGCATTTTTGCTCTTTCCACATTTTTTTCTTGTGATCGATTTCCAGTTTCATAGTGTTGTGGTCAGAAAATATGCATGGCATGATCTCCATGATCTCTTTCTTTTTGTCCTTGTTGAGGCCTGATTTGTGACTTAGTATGGGATCTATTCTGGAGAATGTTCCATGTGCATTTGAAAAGAATGTGTATTCTGCTGTGTTTTTTTTTTTTTTTTAAAGATTTTATTTATTTATTTGACAGACAGAGATCACAAGCAGGCAGAGAGAGAGAGAGAGGAAGGGAAGCAGGCTCCCTGCTGAGCAGAGAGCCCAATGTGGGGCTCGATCCCAGGACCCTGAGATCATGACCTGAGCTGAAGGCAGAGGCTTAACCCACTGAGCCATCCAGGCGCCCCTATTCTGCTGTTTTAGAGTGTAAGGTTCTGAATATATCTGTTAAGCCCATCTGTTCCAGTGTGTCATTCAAAGCCATTGTTTCCTTGTTGATTTTCTGCCTTAATGATCTGTCTGTTGATCTAAATGGGATGTTAAAGTTCCCTACTATTACTGCATTATTATTAATGAGTTCTTTTATGCTTGTTATTGTTTTATATGCCTGGGTGTTCCCAAGTTGGAAGCAGAAGTACTTACAATTGTTAGGTTGGATAGACCCCTTCGTTATGATATAGTGCCCTTATTCACCTCATGTTACAGTCTTTGGTTTAAGTCTAGTTTGTCTGATATAAGTATAGCTACTCTGGCTTTCTTTTGACATCCATTTGCATGATAAATGTTTCTCCATCCTCTCACTTTCAATCTGCAGGTGTCTTTAGGTCTAAAATGAGTCTCTTACTAGCAGTATATAGATGGATCTTTTCTTATTGTTGTTCTTTCGGACACCCTATGTCTTTTGATTGGAGCATTTAGTTCATTTACAGTCAGAGTAGTTACTGATAGATATGAATTATTGCCATTATATTCCTTGTTTTGTTTTTGTCTCTGGAGTTTTTTCCTGTTCCTTTCTAGTCTTTGTTGCTTTTGGTCTTTCTTTCCTACTCAGAGAGTCCCCTTTAATATTTCTTGTAGGGCTGTTTTAGTGGTCATAAATTGCTTTAGTTTTTATTTGTCTGGGAAACTCTTTATCTCCCCTTCTATTCTTAATGACAGCCTTGCTGGATAGAGTATTCTTGGCTGCAGATTTTTCCCATTCAGCATGTTGAATATATCATGCCACTTGCTTCTTCCTGCCAAGTTTTATGTGGATAGATCTGGTGTTGCTAACCTTATCAGTCTCCCCTTATAAGTTAGGGACTCCTTTGGCTTGATGCTCTTAGGATTTTTTTTCTTTATTTCTATATTTTGCAAATTTAACTGCAATATATCTTGGTGTTGGCCTGCTTTTGTTGACTCTGATGGAAGTTCTCTGTGCCTCCTGGATTTCTATGTCTGTTTCCTTCTCCAGGTTATGGAAGTTTTCAGTTCTAATTTGCTCAAATAAACCTTCTGCCCCCTTTCCCTGTCTCCTTCTGGAATTCCTAAGATATGAGTGTTATTGTGCTTTTTGGAGTTGCTGAGTTTCCAGAGTCCACTTTTGTGATTCAATATTATTCTTCCTCTCTTCTTTTCAGCTTCATTATTTTCCATAATTTTATTGTCTATATTACTTATTCATTAGTCTTCTTCTTCCATCCTTGCGGTCATTACACCCAGCTGGTTTTGAATTCCAGTTATTGCATTTTTTCAGTTTGGCCTGACTAGTTTTTAGGTCTTTTGTCTCTGTGGTGAAGGACTCTTTGGTGTCTTCTATGCTTTTCTCAAGCCTGACTAGTATGCTTATGATTATTGCTTTTAATTTTGGATGAGGTATATTACTTACATCTGTTTCAATTAGATCCCTGACTGTGACCTTTCCTTGTTCTTTCTTTTGGGATAAATTCCTCCATGTTGGCATTTTGTGTACATCTCTGTCTTCTTCTCTGTGTTAGGAAAGCCTATTATGATTCCCGCTCCTGAGAGTAATGGCTTTTTGAAGAAGAGGTCATATACAGTCCAGGGCCTGGCACTTCAGGAAATATCTCTGGTCAATGCTGGGTACACTCTGTTGCTGTGTTTTGGCTCTTCTTTTCCTCAAGTCAGTCCTCTGCAGAGTTTCTCCTTGCCTGCAGCAGTGACTGTTTGGACCTTGGCCAGAGTTTGGCAAGTTTTAACTAGGTGTGCTCTGGTTTGGTTGTTAAATGAGACCTGATGCTATTTCCTTTAGAGCTGAAGCTTTTAGAACTCTGGTCAGTAGACATGGTAAATGTGGGGGTCTCTGTACTGGTCTTCTGGGGAAGGGTCTTGCTCTTTCTCTCTGAAATAAGTAAATAAATCTTTTAAACAATCTAAATTAAAATAAGGTGGCAAAGACAGGCTCATACTCAGGCACACTTGCCTGAGGAAAGCAGCCCCTGCAGAGCACAGCGGACGGGGCTTGGTGTAAGTGGTTTACACTGCTACCATTGTTGCTGTGCTGCTTATGAAGTAAGTTTATGCCGAGGGGCAGTGTAGAGAAATGGCACCAGCCCCCTTCCTCATCCCCTGAGGATGCCCACTGCTATCTGGAAAGCCCTCCTAGAATTAGGAGGAGCAATCCCCCTCTCCTATGTCCCAGGTGTCCCTTAGATTTCTGCCTTCACCCTGTCTGTGTCTGGGCCATCTGCCCCTTGGACTCTTTCCCAAGTAGCCCAGCTGAGTTTTAAACTCCAGACTTTAGAAACCTGGCATGGTGGAGACTCTTACTGGTCTCTGGGGAAGGGTCTTACTCTTCTGGGACTGATGCAGGTTTATCCCAGAAGGGCAGTTGCACCAAAGTGCAGCAGTGTGGAGTTTGAAGTAAACCACAGCAAAGAGCCAGTGTCCAGGTTAGGTGCCCTCAGCAGGTATCTCTGTGCCTGTGCTGAGTGGCAGGGGGAGGGAAATGGTGCCTGCTGGGTCTTTTGTCCCCAGAGAAGAAATGCCACATATCCTGCATGGGCTCCACAAAGAGAGAACCATCTCTGCCAGTGCATCCCTCAGATTGTGCCATCACCCCCTGGGCTATGTGCCCTTCTCCACAGAAGCACGGCAGTGCCCTTAGAGCTCCACACCAGCTCTGCCATGACCTATGAAACTTCAGTCTTTGAGCCCAATGGTTGTAAAAACTTATAAAAATCAGCTCCTCTTGTTTTTCCATACTTCAAGGAACTGTTTTCCTTATGCAATCCCCTGGGTGCTTCTCTTTGTTTCTCTCTCTCCATAATCAGGGCTCTCTCCATTTCACAGCAGCCCTGATCTGTTTCTCCCCCAAACCACATTTCTGCACCTCCCACCTTCCACAATGTGGGCTCCTCTCCCCTAGTTGTGTGGTTTGTTCTTTCAGTCCTTAGTTCAACTTCTTGGATATTCAAAATTATTTGATATTTATCTTGTTGTGTTCAAGGAATGAGGCAAGCCTAGGGATCTCCTACTATGCCATCTCAGCTCCCCTTCCCAGGACTTATAAAACTTTTAGAACAAGTGAAGGGGAACATCATTATGCAGATTTAAAGGAAGAAGAACTCTGAATAGTATTTAGTATAAGAACTCTAAGAAATTTTGGAACTTTTCTGCTATCATTTGTTGGTGCAGGCAGACCTGTCCTTCTTGAACTGAAGCATAAAAACAAAAGCACAAGAAGGCTAAGATGAGAAGAGGGCAGTAAGGATGTACAGGTATATGTAAACTGAACATGTAGTAGCAGAATTAAAATATAAATTGGAGACAGTAAAAGGTAGAATTCATGCTGAAGTATACTGAAGCAATGATAGTGGAGAATACATTTGAGAAATGTTCTGGGAACATAGGGAAAAATAAAAGATGAAAACTGTGGGAGAGCTGGTAGCTATGGATGATATCAGAAGTCAGAAGGTGAGCCAGTTTTCAGGAGAGAAGATGGTGACTACAGTGTGATCCCTGGATGCATTTTGTTTCATTCATGAAGATAAGAGATATTCCTATGTAGCAGGGTTCAGAACCTTGCCAACAATTCACATAACCTCTTGGGAAAAAAAAATCTAGTTGACTGAAAAACAAATCAAAATGAAGAACTTGGGCGCCTGAGTGGCTCAGTGGGTTAAGCTGCTGCCTTCGGCTCAGGTCATGATCTCGGGGTCCTGGGATCGAGTCCCGCATCGGGTTCTCTGCTCGGCGGGGAGCCTGCTTCCCACTCTCTCTCTCTGCCTGCCTCTCTGCCTCCTTGTAATCTCTGCCTGTCAAATAAATAAATAAATAAATAAAATCTTAAAAAAAAAACAAACAAACAAAATGAAGAACTTAAGAACAGAATATATGTTATGAAAGGCTTGGCAGAGTTCCTAAGCAACTACCAGTAAACAGAAGGCCGCACAGGTTTTTAGTACAGTCCTCATCCTAGCAAACCACATGGATGGAAGAGAGGACACTGATGAGTCTGAAAGAATGTGTATCTTGTGGTATCTGGATTAACTTAAAAGCAAACAATTTCCTCATGAGTTGTTATTCCCACTGGACAAAATTGTGTAATTGGGCACAAACAATTCATCTGGAAAATCTTCTCCCTCAGGCACTGTTTACCGCAAGAAATTCAAATAAATAACATTACAGTGCAGTAATTAAGAAAAGAAAAACTTCTCAGAAAAAAAGATTGAAAGGAAATACTTTAAAGTGTTAAACAAATGATTACTATGAGACCATGATTTTTAATTTTCTTTTATTTTTCAACTTTTAAAATGAGCATGTATTATTTTCAATGAAAAAAAACTAAAAATTTGATGAAAATGATATTGCTAAGCAAGAAAAAAGGGTGTAAAAAATAGTGGAACAAGGAAGAACCAAAAACAATTAAGATTTCAAGGAATAGTTAAATGAGAGAATGCATATGTTATTCAAAATATGGTATTAGCTAAAACAGTATAAAGGGAAACATTTAAAATGTTGACCTTTTTCAACTTCAAAAATTCTTTAATTTTAAAAGCAGACCATAAGACAAATGTGACATCTTAATACCCTTGTGCAATGTCTTCCAGCCTGAGGTAGACAATAAGGGGGCATTCTGATGACCATTGATTGTGGTGGATTTCCAGGTAATTTGGAGAGTCAAGGGGTTGAGAACAGAATTCTCTTGCCTTGTACCTTTTTTGTCAGTGATTTGCCTGGGCTTCTTAGCAACCATCCTGTTTCGACGCTTGAAAATGGAGGTAGGATCACATTGTTAGCCACACCCACACGTAACAGGCACCATCATCTCTAGCCCACTGGTCACCCCTGCTTCTCAAATAACTGAAGAGGAATGCAAAACACTGTCTTGCTGTCTTGCTCTCTTGCTGGCTCTGGATAGTTCCACTTGTTCATTCCCTGCCTGCCAACACTGGGCAACATAAGATAATTAATGTCAAGCACTTTTGTTGGGAGCCTGTCTGCTCCAGCTGGGGACTGTTAACAGCTCACCTCTTGCTTGAGGACTCCTTGGATAGTTCTCTGTACATGCTACTTCTGACTCAGGAAGTCTTTCCAGACACCTCCCCTGACCTCATCTGTCAGAATCTGGTAGGCCCTTCACTTTTTATCCAGTTCTTACTACTGCCCAGCCCTAAGGAATTATCTTTCTCTGGACTGTGATCTTACTTCCAAGACATTCTGCCTGAGACTTTACCCCAGAGCTGCTGTCCTGCCTGAGTCCAGCTCCTGGGTAGCCAGTCTCCTACCATCCTGAAGGGCCCTTAGAATGGAGCATGTTGTCTTATTTTTAACTCTCTACCACCAAATTCTCCTAATTAGCAGACTTGTTTTTGCTAGTTTATTTTACTTCAGTTTTTTTTTTTTAAGATTTATTTACTTAATTTAGAGAGAGCACACAAGCAAGAGAAGGGGCAGAAGGAGAGGGAGAGAAAGAATCCTCAAACAGACTCCCCACTGAGTGCAGAGCCTGACATGGAGCTTGATCCCAGGACCCTGAGATCATGACCTGAGCTGAAATCAAGAGTTGAATGCTTAACTGACTGAGCCACCCAGGCGCCCCTTACTTCATTTTTTTTTTAAACAAATATGTTTTCTGTAAATATCCTCTGGGCTTGGTTTGATATTTTCATCTTTGCATTCTACTTTCATTCCCTCCTTTTCTGGGAAATCTTTCATAATTCTTCTATCTTGAGTGTGTTTCTGTAGCACTTAAAAATGAAAACAATTGCTTTCCAACACAGTTGTAAACTCTTTGGTGGCTGGAATAGTGTCTCATACTTTTCTTACACATCATAGGACAAAGTAACCTGGGTTTTAAAATAATAAGAACAGCAAGTAGATATTTCTCTGGCTTTGCATTAGCCTCCCAACTGTGGAAACTCTGTCTTCCTCCAAACTCTTTTCCAACTAAGTCAGAGTCCCCAGAGATAGCTGGAGTCTGTCTTGGAATACAGTTTTCTGGGCTACTTCAGGGGTAGCCATTTCCTCCAGCCTGGGTCTCTGAGTGTTTTTATCTCTGCCATCACATCCCACACCTCTTTGCTTCCTCTTATACTCTGGCTGCTCTGGTAAAGTCTTCTGCCATCCCCATGCTCTGATGCACAATGTCCTTTGAGACCCAGTTCTATTTGGTTCATCATCTGGTCCAGTTGAAGACAGAGTATTGCCTGCCGCTCCAGTGCCAACCTAGGATTCAGTTCCCTCTAGAATGAATGAGTAATTTCCTAGGAGGATACTTCAACCATAGAGCAAGTAGTCCCCTTCGCAGACAAACTCATCAACCAAACATATTAACGCATGTCTTGGTCATTTAAGATTGAGCTCAGGGACCATCTTCTTCAGAAAGCCTTTCCCGAATTCCCCCCTTTCCCCACCATCATTACCTCCAGCCACATAATGTATGTGTCTTCTTTGTGCCCTCATATGCTAAATGTGTCCTGGATATAGGTTTTGTCATGTTATATGGTAATTATCTTTTTATGAACCTGATTCCTCACCTAAAATGTGAGCCCTTTCAGGGAGAAAATTATGTCTCATACATTTTTGAATTCTTAGTGTCTGGCTTAGTTCTTAACACTAAGATCTATAGAGTCTCAAACTGGGTCCTTAATGTGCTTATGTGTACCACAATTGATTTGGCTCAAATAATACATTGTTTTGATTAATGGCAGTTTTTCCTTTAAGAATTTTATGCCAAGGTGTTTTATTTTTTATTCCTTTAAGATTTATGTCAAAACAATTTATCATACATTTGGTAAGTACTGTATGTCCTAAGACCTGCCCTACTCCCTGGAGATATGGAGATGGGTAGGACATGGTTCCTGCTTAGAGGGAGTCACAGAAACTTCCTTGTATCACCCTCCTTCTATTTCTCCATTCTTTCCTCCCATTCTTCCTTTCCTGGATAAATGTTTACTAAGCCTGGAATTTCGTCTAATGGAATAAATACATGTAGTAGGTTAATTACAATACAGTACACTCAGTGTAACAGTAGAAGTTTGTTCCAGATAGAGAGGTAGAACAGAAGAGAGTCTCATACAGTTTTGGGGGTGGACATGGGGGATTCTGGAGGAGATGGCTTCAGAGTGGGTTATATAAAGAATGGAAAGATAATCCAGATACTCAGGTGGATAAAAGGTACTCCTGTGAGAAGAAAGCACATGAAAGGCCTAGAGATGTGAAAAAGCACCATGTGTTCCAGAAACATTAATACTTTGGTATCTCTGCAGCATAAAATTCAGTAGAATGGGGGTGGGATGGGGTGGACTGAGCTGAGCTAGGAGATGAAGCAAAGGTAATAGGCAATATTTTCAGGGCCAAGGTCTTTAACTTTGAACCACTACTTAGTTAAGAGAATGGTAGACTCCAGAATAGCTGGTGGTATAAATAATCTAAGTGTGAAGCCAGATATTGCTATTTTCCATCCTCTTTCCTCATAGCATTAGGCAAGATTCTGTGATCACCTAGCTACATTTTAATGTCCATTGTATTGGTAGATAAGAATGAAGGGAAGCCATTTCCTGGAGTTTATGGTCTTATTGAGGTTACAGAATATACCCACACAAACAGTTTAGAGCACTCACCAAGCAATCTACAGACCAGTGCAAACTAAAATTATAAAGACAGTAGGTAAGCACAATCTTGACATTGGGTTATAGGAATGATTAGGAAAGTGCAGGGTTACAAAGAGGCAACTTGGCAGTTGGTTAAAAAAAAAAAAAAAGGCGGCAACCTGATTTTTGGCTGGCTTAAGAAAAACATTTTCCATCAGAGACAGAAAATGCAAAACTGAGGAATGGACTTGTAAATCAGAAACTTTTAATGTTCTGTGGTCTGTAGTTAAGAACTGGCCTTCTAAGTTAGACCAATAAGCATTCATCTTTGGGCTTTATAGTATAAAGAGGAGAAAAATTTATTTTTTTCTGTATATTTAATATTATTTTTTTTATACTTCTAGATACTCAATTTGCCTGAGAGATTGTTTATTGCTTATATGATGTGTCTCCCTGTGTTTCTGCCAATCCCCTCAGTCTAGAGTACCCTGAGATTATCTTAGCCTGCCTTTTCATCTCTTTACTCTCAAAAACATACCACAGCTTCTGCCTTTTTCCTTGTGGAATGTGTTAACCCAATATCTTCTCCTTGTCCCACTGGTCATCACATCCCACAGCCTCTACTTGGATATTTTTTCCTTCCACGGACTTTTGTCAGGCTGTAGGGTTTCTATGTGAAGCATCTTAGAGCTTCTGATCATTAAATCACATTTCACACTGAGGTAAACTCAAATTTCCCTTTCTGTTTGTATCCTTTATAAGTTATTTAAGTTTGACAATGAACATTTGCTGTTTTTATAACTAAAAAGTAAATGTGATTCCATTTTACAAAATCAAATTCAATAGTAGAGACTTTAGTACCATTTTATGTCTGTTAATGTGTCTATATCTTCCCACACCCATACACACCACAGTGCAAAATAGTGTTAGAAAACTCATACTAGTTTAGTATGAAACTAAAAAGTGTTCATACTGTATAACCCAGAAATGCTCCTGCTGAGGAACAACCTAAGGAAATAATTCAAAAGAAGGGAATTATAAAAATCTGTATACAGCTTGTCTATACACAGAAAAATTGGGGAAAGATGACTTTAAAATCAACATAAGGGGAAGAGTTAGGAAAATAATGATACATCAATTGGATGAATTATTACAACACTGAAAATGATTGTTATAAAAAACCATGTTAACAACATAGCATGTTTACAGTATAATGAGAAAAGGAAGACAAAATTATATACACACTGATTACAGCTGTGTATAAAATGAATTACATGTGGATGATTAGAGGGGAAAAAAGAATAATGAAAACATCTGTTGTTCTAGTGTAGAATGATGGGTGAATGGTAAAATTTTATAAACTGTCTCTTCAAATTTTTCCAGTTTTATTTATTGAAAAGTTCCAGATTGTCAATTCAGATTATTCTTGCTCTGGGACTTTTACACCAAAAAGAAGGAAGCATTCTGGAATCTGAACCCTTTCCTCTTTCTATCATTAGCCAAAGAATTAATCCCTAGGAAAGAAGGAAACCTTAACTTCCCTAGGAAGTTCTAAAAAAGAACATTCTTGGGGTACCTGGCTGGCTTAGCGGGAAGAGTGTGTGACTTTTGATCTCAGGGTTGTAAGTTCAAGCCTCATGAAGCATGTTAGAGATTACTTAAAAAAAAAAAGAAAAGAAAATCCTAAAAAAAAAAAAAAAGGAACATTCTCAGGACATACAATACTGGAATGCCCTCCGGGGGGGGGAGACTGTAAACCTCATTTTTAAAAATCTTTAAGAAAAATTAGAAAATTGTTGTGGTCGATTCATTTATTCATATTACTAAAGATGGATCAAATCTGATTTTTTCAATGTGATTATTTTTAATAGCCACTTTATTTTTTAAAATTTTATTTATTTAACAGAGAGAGAGATCACAAGTAGGCAGAGAGGCAGGCGGGGGTGGGTGGGGGAAGCAGACTCCCTGCTGAGCAGAGAGCCCAATGCGGGGCTTGATCCCAGGACCCTGAGATCATGACCTGAGCCGAAGGCAGAGGCTTAACCCACTGAACCACCCAGGCACCCCCAATAGCCACTTTTTATTAAGATAAAATTCATATACTATAAAACTCACTCTTTTTAAGCATACAATCAGTGGTGGTTGGTATAATTACAGATTTGTACCACCATCACCATTTTTTAAGCTTTTAATTTTAATTCCAATTAGTTAACATACAGTATTATATTAGTTTCAGATTTACAGTAGAGTGATTCACCACTTCCATACATCACCCACTGCTCTTCAGGACAAGTGCCGTCCATAATCCCCATCACCCATTTTACCCATCTCCCACCCACTTACCCTCTGCTAACCATCAGTTCTCTATAGTTAAGAGTCTGTTTCTTGGTTTCTCTCACTCGCTCACTCTTTTTCCATTTGCTCATTTGTTATGTTTCTTCAATTCCACATACCAGTGAATTCAAGGGCATTTGTCTTTTTCTGTATGATTTATTTCGCTTAGCATTATACTCTCTAGCTCCGTCCTTGTCATTGCAAATAGCAAGGTTTCATTATTTTTTATGGCTTAATAACATTCTATAGTATATATATACACATCATCTTTATCTATCCATCAATTGATGGATAATTGGCCTGCTTTCATATCTTGGCTATTATAAATAATGCTGCTATAAACATAAGAGTACATGATCCCTTTGGATTAGTGTTTTTTGTATTTTGGGGTAAAAACAAAGTAATTTGACTACTGGATTGTAGGGCAGTACTATTTTTACTTTTTGAAACCTCTATACTGTTTTTTTTTCAGAGTGGCTGCATCAGTGTTCTTTCCCACCAACAGTGCAAAAGTATTCCTTTTTTGCCACATCCTTGCCAACACATGTTGTTCCTTGTGTTGTTGATTTTAGCCATTTTGACAGGTGTGAGGTGGTATGTCATTGTAGTTTTGATTTTCCTTTCCATGATGGTAACTGATGCTGAGCATCTTTTCATATGTTTGTTGGCCATCTGGATGCCTTCTTTGGAGAAATGTCTATTCATGTCTCTGCCCATTTTTTAATTGGACTATTTAAGGGTTTTGGTGTTGAGTTGTGTGTGTGTGTGTGTGTGTGTGTGTGTGTGTGTATATATATATATATATATTATTTTTTTTTTTTTTAAATCAGACTTCATGCCTGATATGGGGCTTGAGCTCACGACCCTGAGATCAAGAGTTGCCTGCTCTATAGATTAAGCCAGCCAGCCACCCTGAGTTGAATAAGTTCTTTATATATTTTGGATAGTAACCCTTTACTCTTTGTTGGTTGTTTCCGTCACCATGCAGAAGCCTTTTATTTTGATGAAGTTCCAATAGTTTATTTTTGCTTTTGTTTCCCTTGCCTCAGGGACCTAGCTAGAAAAAATTTGCTATGACAGATGTCAGAGAAGTTACTGCCTATGCTGTCTTCTAGGATTTTTATGGTTTCGAATCTCACATTGAGGTCCTTTATCCATTTTTAATTTATTTTTGTGTACAGTGTAAGAAAATGGTCAGGTTCATTCTTTTGCTTATAGCTGTCCAGTTTTCCCAACACCATTTGTTGAAGAGACTTTTTTCTGTTGGATGTTCTTTACTGTTTTCTTTTTTTTTCCAATTTATTTATTTTCAGAAAAACAGTATTCATTATTTTTTCACCACACCCAGTGCTCCATGCAAGCTGTGCCCTCTATAATACCCACCACCTGGTACCCCAACCTCCCACCCCCCCGCCACTTCAAACCCCTCAGATTGTTTTTCAGAGTCCATAGTCTCTCATGGTTCTTTACTGTTTTCTTAAAGATTAATTGACCTTATAGTTGTGGGTTCATTTCTATTCTCTTCTGCTGATCTGTGTGTCAGTTTTTGTGCCAGTACCAGACTATTCTGATTACTACAACTTCGTACATAACTTGCAGTCCAGGATTGTGATGCCACCAGCTTTACTTTCTCTTTTTTGAGATTGCTTTGGCTTTTGGGGATATTTTGCGGTTCCATATAAATTTTAGTATTGTTCTAGTACTGTAAAAAATGCTGTTGCATCATATCTATAGATTGCTTTGGGTTGTATAGGTATTTTAACAGTATTTGTTCTTCCAATCCATGAAGATGGATTGCCTCTCCATTTCCTTGTGTTGTTTTTAATTTCTTTAGTCAGTGTTTTATAATTTTCAGAGTATAAGTCTTTCACCTCTTTTAGGTTTATTCCTAGGTATCTTATTATTTTTGGTGCATTTGTAAGTGGGATTGGTTTCTTAATTTCTCCTTCTGCTGCTTCATTATTGGTATATAAAAATGCAACATATTTCTGTAGGTTGATTTTGTGTCCTGTGGTTTATTGCATTTGTTTATCAGTTCCAGTAGTTTTTGATAGAGTCTTCCAGGTTTTCTATATATAGTATCCTGTCATCTGCAAATAGTGAAAGTTTTGCTTCTTCCTTACCAATTTGGATGCCTTTTCTTTATGTTGTCTAATTGCTGTGGCTAGGGTTTACAGTACCATGTTGAATAAAAGCTACTATCACTATTATCTATTTTTAAAACATTTTTTAAAAGCACCCATTAGCAACCACACCCCATTCCTCCCTCCTGTCAGCTGCTGGCAACCACTAATCTTTCTGTTTCTTTGGATTTGCCTGTTGGAGACACTTCATATGAATGGAGTCATTCAATATGTGGCTTTTTTGTCTGACCTCTTTGAGTTAGCATAATGATTTCAAGGTTTATCGATGTTGGAACACATGCCAATACATCGCTTCCTTTTTGTTGCTGACTAATATTCCATTGTATAGGGGCGCCAGGGTGGCTCAGTGGGTTAAAGCCTCTACCTTCGGCTCAGGTCATGATCCCAGGGTCCTGGGATCGAGCCCCGCATCAGGCTGTCTGCTCAGCGGGGAGCCTGCTTCCCCCTTTCTCTCTGCCTGTCTCTCTGCCTACTTGTGATCTCTGCCTGTCAAGTAAATAAATAAATAAACCTTTAAAAAATATATTCCATTGTATAGTATGCAACATTTTGTTTATCCACTCCTTGATTAATGAACATTGGAAATTTTTTTCTTGCTATTGTGAGTAATGCTATTAACATTTGTATACAGATTTTTGTGTGGACATAGATTTTCTGATTTTGAGGGGCATATAGATAGGAGTGGAATTCCTGGGTCAGATGACAACTCTATGTTTAGGAAAGTGCCAAAGGTTTTTCAAAGTGGCTGTACCATTTGCAGTCTCACCAACAATGTATGAGTGTTCTTTGATGATCTGTTGATGTCTCTTCCAGTTCTTTTTTTTTTTCCAAGAAGCTCTCTGCCCAACATGGTGCTTGAATTCATGACCCCGAGATCAGGAGTCCCATGCTCTACTGACTGAGCCTTCCATTTCTCAAGGCAATAGTTGGCATGGTGAAAATATTGAATAGATGCCAACTATTCTTACTATTCTTGTCATCACTGTTATTAGAGGAGACTGTAAATTGCTTTAAGATCCATTGTAAGTAAAATGAAGTCACCATATTATTTTTTTCACTAGACTGTGTTTTGGTTCTTTTTATGCTTATTAATTGGTAATGAATGATACCAAATTTTTCCATAATTATATTTTATAGGGAGAGATTATAAATTTGTGGGGGGCATGTGTATGTAAGTGTGTGTGTGTGTGTGTGTGTGAATTTCTTCCTTTCCCTTCAGTAAACTACTTTGACATGGCTCTGAAGTCTGTAAATATTAAGTAAAAATGTGTACTCATGCACATATTGGCATACACATGTGGACATTCCATTTCAACATCCTGGGTCCCCAGTCCTGCTGCCCTGAAGGTGTGGTGGAAATGGAGCTGCAGATGCTCTGTGGCCTAGCACCAGGCTGTTAGAGCAAAGAATGATGAGGAAGAAAAATAGAGACTGGGCCTTGAACACCGCAAACACTGGTCAGAAGTCCAGTGGTGGGTGTGGTGCATAAACAATGAATTCTGGTACACTGAAAAGAAATTTAAAAAATAAAAAAAAATTTTTTTTTTAAAAAAGAAGTCTAGTGGGTTGTGTGGGTTGTGGGGCTGTGTGCTCACTTTCTTTCTTTCTTTTTTTTTTAAAGATTTTATTTATTTGTGAAAGAGACAAAGAGAGCACAAGCAAGGGGGAAGGGCAGAAGGAGAGGGAGAGGGACGAACAGACTCCCCACTGAGCATGGAGCCTGATAGAACCCTAAGGACCCTAAGATCATGACCTGGACCAAAGTCACATATGCTTAACTGACTGAGTCACCCAGGTGCCCCATGTGCTCACCTACTTATGTGTGATCTCTCATTCCTGTCCTGACCTCCTTTGCCATATTCCTCCTCCCTCACTCCTTTACTGCCTCCCTCAGGCTTCCTGTTCCTGTATCATCTTATTTATTTATTTATTTTAAAAATTTATTTGGGAGAGAGCAAGAACACACATGTGTGTGCTCATGAGTTGGGGGAGGAACAGAGGGAGAGAATCTTCAGATAGACTCCCTGAGTGAGGAGCCCCTGCAGGGCTCCATCTCCTGACCCATGAGATTACGACCTGAGCTGAAACCAAGAGTTGGCTGCTCACCTGACTGAGCCACCCAGGTGCCCCTGCTATTCCTATTTTAATGAAACATTCGTATTCAAGAGCTTCATGTGTATGTAATTGAAGTGTTGATGATACAAACACCTAGTTCAAGCCATTGTTTAACACCTTCATGCTTTTCCCCCCACTGCCACATTTCAAGAGTTTTCTTACCTTTCATGCCCATTAATCCATTCACTTGACACTTATTTATTGATCACCTAGTCTGTGTGAGGCACTGTTTTAGGTACCTGTTCATCTCCATTGATTTTTGCTCCTACTTTTTCTACCCTTTCAATCCCTTTCTTTCCCAAATGGGAAGTCAGAAAGACAAATGAAAGAAATTGTAGGATGGAGTATCAGTGTGCCTTATATTCTCTGCATATTATAATCATTTCGCTGATTTTCTCTGATTTCAAAAAATTGTATGTTTTGCTTGAATGTCTCAAAGTCTGTATGACAAGATAACCCATTTGTGCGCATGTTGGATTTAGAGACTTAAGACTTGCCAGTTATCTTACTTTTTTTCCAGGATGACAGTGATGATTTGTTCTTTATTTTCTAAGTTTGGCAAAATGAGAAGGAAGTCCTGGCAGGAGGAGAAAGAAAGATACCTTCTAGAGGAGATAGTCAGAAAGGGGCAAAATGCAAGCCTCTGACAGCGGTCACTGTGAGAGAAGTAATGGAGGCCTTGGGCTCTATGATATCTTAAATACTTATATATGGCATGGTTACAATTATGTTGCCCTTATTTGTCAGTTCAATAAAGTAGTTTGGTTACAGTTCATGGAACTAGAAGGAATTTTAGAGACTAAATTCTCTTATAAAAAGTACACTATGCGCATGCACAGTACCTAGTTTCACCCTAATTGATACAAAGAGACTGAAAATAGGGAAAATAAATTGGGTATTTTTGCTATCTTTATTTACTGACTCAGGATCCATCTTTGTAGTAGTCTCAAAGCAGAAATGTTCTCCAACTAGGGAGACTAATGAATAGACTGGTATTTCCCCATGTTTTTCACATTTGGCATGAAAGAGAATGATAATTTGTAAAATACTAGGGTAAACAGATAGGGTTACTCGTGACAGGAGGTCACTGGCCTGAGGTTGAGGCAACCAGTATCTTGACCCACCTCTAACCCTAGCTCACACACCAATCGAGGAGGTTGGGAATCAACTGTATAAATCACCATTGTGCTGAGTCAGGATTGAATTTTACCCCCTACTAAGGAGCACGCTAGTGATGAGCATTGGGTAATGTATGGAAGTGTTGGATCACTATATTGTATACCTGAAACTAATATGATATTGTATGTTAACTAACTGGAATTTAAATAAAAAGTTGAAAAAAAAAGAAGTGCACACACACACACACACACCCCACAAGTCATTAAGGGAAGGAAGAAGGAAGGAAACTTCTTCAAGGGAAGGAGGTAGGGAGGGAAGGAAAAGCAAGCAAGCTGATATTTTTGGCATGAGCAAGGTGACCGGAAATAATGACCTAATTAACTCTGTGGCTCCCTATATTCACGTATGTTTACGTGGTATTATGGCTGGTGATATATCAGGGAAAAAACGTGCATGTGTTTTATTAAACCTAGCTTCTGACTTATAGCTTTTCATGACCACTTGGGTTTTGGAGAAATTTTTAAAGAGGATGTTGGACTCTAGATCTTTGAACTCATCAAGCCTTGGAGGGAAGAGTATGCGGGACCTGAAGGTTCAAGTAGGTAAAACATGTTTATAGGTGTCTGATATTCTGTAGTATTTTGAAAATGACATTTATATTTTCATGGAATACTTCTTTTCTCTGTCTTTCTCCACTTAGGTCTAAAGGAATTCTTGAGATCAATAAAGGGAGATGTTTTGTTCTCTTTAAAAATTTCATGAATGGGGGCACCTGGGTGACTCAATAGGTTGGGCATTGGCCTTCAGCTCAGGTCATGATCCCAGGGACCTGGGATTGAGCCCTGAACTGGGTTCCTTGCTTGGTGGGAGCCTGCTTCTCCCTCTCCCGACTTGTGCTCTCTCTCTTGCTATCTCTGTCTCTCTCCCTCAAATAAAAAAATAAATATTCCATGAATGTTTGGCATATACACAAACACACACACACACATACATACATACACATGTATATAAAACTGTAAAAACACATACTATATAAACTATAAAACTATACTATGGTATAAACTATACTGAACTATAAACAAATGCTATAAAACTGTAAAACACACACACACATATATAGAAAACTATTACGTATGAAACTAACCTCCAAGAACCTATCACAACTTAAGAGTTTTAAGTTAAAGTTTGTCCATGTTAATAAGTGCTGGAGAGGGGACAGGAGCCTAAATGTTTTCATCCTAAATCCAGGATGAAATCATAAATATCTTTATATTGATATGTATCACTCATTTGTAAAACGTACAGGGATTAAAACAAAGTGAAATCAGTGAGTGTACCAAAAGTTGATGAGGCTCTGGAGAAACTGGACCCTCGCACATTGCTGGAGGGGTGTAAAACAGTAGAGCCACTTGGGGAAAGAGTGTGGCAGTTCTTTTAAAAACTAAACCCATCACCACCATACGATTTAGCAGTGACACTCTTGGGTGTCTGTCTCTTCCACAGAAATGGAAATTTATTTTCACAAACACCTATAGAGGAATGTTGACGGTAGCTTTATCTGTAATCCTCTAAAACTGGAATTGGCCCAGCAGTCCTTCAATAAGTGAGGTTAAACAAACTGGTGTGTACATATGGTGGAATATGACTCAGCAATAAAACAGGAAGGAACGATGGAGACATACAACAGCCTGTAAGACTCCAAGAAAAGATGCTGAGTGAGAAAAGCCAGCCCTGAAAGTTTGCATACTGTGTGAGTCCATTTATATAACCTTCCTCAGACGGTGGAGATGGAGAACTGATTGTTGGCTGCCAGGGAAAAGGCACAGAGGATAAAGGTGGATGTGGTTATAA
The DNA here is from genome assembly GCF_020171115.1 of Neogale vison. Lineage (NCBI taxonomy): Eukaryota > Metazoa > Chordata > Mammalia > Carnivora > Mustelidae > Neogale > Neogale vison. The sequence goes on along the minus strand of NC_058092.1, from coordinate 79,319,554 downwards.
AAGGGCAACATGGGCCTGACCCTTGTGGTGATGAAACTGCTGTGTATGCAGCCGCAGCGGAGGGTATACAAACCTACCACGTGGGGTTCTTCAGTTCTTTAAAAAACAAAACAAAACAGAAATCTAATCGTAAATGACTAAATTATTGGTTCAAGTTTTTAAGAACTATAGCACATTCCTCTTAATAATAGTTATTATTATGTATTACTAATAAATCATGTTATTTATGAAATCTCGCAACAGAAAGGACCTTGAATGATGCATTCTGCTTCAGGCACTCTTGCCAGTAAAGTAGCTGTTCAATATAATCTCATTTTAGTAAGCCAATAGGTGTTTCCCCTGAGAAGTTGTTATCTATTAGCTTTTGTCCATAACTGTTTTCCCCTAAATTTAATATGAATAATCTAGAGGGTTTTTAAAATGCATATTCCCAGGTTTCATCACTAAGGATTCTGATTCATTAGGTCAGGCAGTAGATGTTGGCAACCAGCATTTTTAAAAAAATGACATCAGCTGATTCTGATTCAAGAGATCAGTGGGATGCACTTTGAGAAATAATGAATTATAATTTTTAGGGTGAATAAATAGGAGTCCTTTAAATTCCTTTGTGGCCTAAAGAATTTGTGGTTAGGTGAGAATTTTAAAAGCAAAGTACTGATAAAATTTTTCAAACACCCACGTGTCGAGAAAAAGAATGTTTAACCACACTGAGTTGTGTATTTGCTCTGAATCAACAAGAACTGAACGGAAAGGAACTTGCCCTCAGTTCTTATTCATGATGGAGCGGTCCTGCGTCACCACTTGTGATTTATTTGTACAAAGAAGGCAGAGACAACTGCTTTAGTTACCTAGACTGCATAAAGGGAATGCTCTGCCAGGGAGAGGAATGCTGAAGCACTTTGTAGGCTCTGAAAGGAACGTACTCCTTAATTCCTTACTTTTTTTTTTTTTAAATATATATTTATTAAATAATCTCTACACCGAACATGGGCCTTGAACTCATGACCCGGAGATCAAGACTCACACACCCTTCCAACTGAGCCAGCCAGGTGCCCCTCATTCTTTAGTTTTTGTGTATGAAATTACAACTACAGTAATTGACCCATCCTTGTTTCCTCCTCTAAATCCAAGTGCAAGCATACCTCAGAGAGACCCTGGGTTTGATCCCAGGCCAGTGCAATAAAGGGAATGTCGCAATAAAGTGAGTCAAATGAAGTTTTTTGTTTCCCAGTGCCTATAAAAGTTATGTTTACACTCTACCATGGTCTATTAAGTGTGCAGTAGCATTATGTCTAAAAAAAATGTATATGCCTTAGTTGAGAAATACTTTCTTGCTATAAAGTGCTAACCACCATCTGAACTTTCAGTGAGTTGTAATCTTGCTGGCAGAGGGTTTTGCCTTATGTTGATGGCTGCTGACTGACAGGGTGGTGGCTGCTGAAGGTTGGGGTGGCTGTGACAGTTCCTTAAAATAAGGCAACAATGACGTTTACTGCATCAACGGACTTTTCCTTTCACAATTTCTCTGTAGCATGTGATGCTGTTTGATAACATTTTACCTGAAGTAGAATTTCTTTCAAATCTGGAGTTGGTTGATTTATCAACTAAGTACGTGTCATATTCTAAATTGTCTGTTATTATTTCAACCATCTTCACAGCATCTTCACCAGGAGTAGATTACAGCTCAAGAAACTACTGTTTTGAGACGCCTGGGTAGCTAGTCCTTAAGCGTCTGCCTTCCGCTCAGGTCATGATCCCAGGGGTCTGGGATGGAGCCCCCTGCTGGGCTCCTTGCTCTGCAGGAAGCCCGCTTCTCCCTCTTTCACTCCCCCTGTTTCTGTTCCCTCTCTTGCTGTGTCTCTCTCTGTCAAATAAATAAATAAAATCTTAAAAAAAAAAAAAAAAAGGAGAAGAAAGGAAACCACTGTCTTTTCTCATCCATAAGAAGCAGCCCCTCGGCTGTGAAAGTTCGATCAGGAGATCGCAGCCATCCAATCACATGTTCAGGCTCTCCTGCTGCTTCCAGTCCTCTCACTGTTTCCACCACATCTGCTGTTCTGCCTCCACTGGAGCCCTGAGCCCACCAAGTCATCCATGAGGGCTGGGATCAACTTCTTCCACACTCCTGTTCATGTTGACATTGTGACCTCTTCCCATGGATCATGAATGTTCTTAATGGCATGTAGAATGGTGAATCCTTTCTAGGAGGTTTTCAATGGACTTTGCCCAGGGCCATCAGGGGAATCACTATCTATGGCAACTATAGCCTTATGAAATGTATTTCATATATAATAAGACTTGAAAGTTGACGTTATCCCTTGATCCATGTGGGCTGTAGAATGGATGTTGTATAAACAGGCATGAGAACAACCTTCTCCTCCCTGTACATCTCCATCAGAGTTCTTGGAAGACCAAAAGCAGTAATACCTTGAAAAGAAACTTTTTTCCGAGCAATTTTCAACAGTGGGCTTAAAATATTCAGTAAACCATGTTGTACACAGATCTGCTATCATCCAGGCTTTGTCGTCCCATTTATAGAGTATAGGCAGTGTAAATTTAGCACAATTCCTAGAATTTGCAGATTGATAAATGGGCATTGGCTTCCAACTTCAAGTAGGCAGCTGTATTAACTCCTAATATGAGAATCAGCCTGCCCTTTTGAAGCTCTGAAGCCAGGCACTGACTTTTCCTCTCTAGCTATGAAATTTCTAGATGGCATCTTTCTCCAGTATAAAGCTGTTTAGTCTATTCTGTTGAATATAGCCACCTTCCTGAGTTTTCTCAGCTAGATGTCCTGGATATGTGGCTTCTATGTCATTACCTGATGCTTCACCTTGCACGTTTACGTTCTACAATTGGCTTCTTCCTGAAACATGAACCAACCTCTACTAGTTTCAAACTTTTCTTCTGTAGCTTCCTCACCTCTCTGAGCCTTCACAGAATTGAAGAGAGTTAGGGCCTATTGCCGTGGCTTAGGCTAGTATATAGGCATGTTGTGGCTGGTTCGATTTTCCATCCAGACCACTAACACTTTCTCCATATATCAGCGGTAAGTCTGCTTCACTTTCTTAACATTTGTGTGTTCACTGGAATAGCACTTTTAATTTCCTTTAAGAATGTTTCCTTGGCATTCACAATGTGGCTAAGTGTTTGGCACAAGAGGCCAAGCTTTCAGCCTACCTCAGCTTTCGAAATGCCTTCCTCACTAAGCTTAGTCATTCCTGGCTTTTGATGTAAATTGAGAGACTTGTGACTCCTCCCTTTCCTAGAATACTTAAAAGACATCGTAGGGTTATTAACTGGTCTAATTTCAATATTGTTGTGTCTCAGGGAATAAGGAGGCCAGGGGAGGGTGAAAGATGAGGTGGGGGTAGTGGAATTGGCCACTCTGTGGAGCAGTCAGAACCCACATTTATTGATTAATTGTACCATTTTATATGGGAGTGGTTCCCCAGAACAATTACAAAGATCGTTGATCATAAATCGCCATAGCAAATATATAATAATTCAAGTTTGGAATATCGTGAGAATTACCAAGACATGATCCAGAGACACAAAATGAACGAATGCTGTTGGAAGATGGTGCCGACAGACTTGTTCCACACAGGGTTGCCTCAATCAAACCTTCCATTTGTAAAAAGCACAATATCTGCAAAGTGCAATAAAGAGTGTAATGAGATATGCTTAAAATGATTGTTGTTAACTGAAAAACAGATGCAAAGAAATTGTCCTGTTCTACATTTTTGGGATGCTCATTTGGCCCCTTGTTGAAATCTTAGTGACCTCTCCACTATCTGCTCATGCTCTTCTCCTTCTCAAATAAATAAAAAAGAAAGTGAGAAAAGAAAAGAAAAACTCTCTACTTTCTTAAAAAAAAAAAAAAAAAAAAGAATTATCTACCTGGTTGTCTTTATTTTTCATACCCACCTGCTTTTAGCTCACTGCAGGTCAGACGACCTCTCTCCCATGAAGTTGCTCTTGACAGGGTCAACATTGACTTCCATGTCACTGAGTCCAATGAATACTTTTGTCACCTCTCAGCTGAGTTTGCCACTGTTGACTGCTCTCTGCTTCTTGAAATCCTCTTCCTGTGATTTCCACATTACAGCATCCTTCTGGTTTTCTTCCAGCCAGTCTGCTCCTGCATGTTCTGTTAGAACTCTTCCTCATTCACCCAGCTGTTAACTAGGGAAGTTTCTCAGGGCTCAGTCCTAAACCCTGTGCTCACTCCGAGTTCTTTCTGTAACTGCCAGCGCATTGCCATGGGTTTTATTACTTTTCCCATGCCTCTGCTGAGCCTTCCCTATGACTCCCTAACCTCTGCCTCCAGCTCTGACCCCTGTTTTCTCAGCCATAGACCTGTATATCCAGCCGCCTTCTAAATATCACTTGCGTGACTCACAGGCATATTTGTCTCAACATGTGCGAAACTGAACTCATCCTTTTATTCTTCCCATAATATTTCTGTCTTCCAGTGTTCGCAGTTTTAGGAAATGACACCATGATCCAGCCAGAAACCTAGGAGTCCTTGATTTCCCTCTCACCATCACTCACATGTTCATTTAACCATGAAATCCTGATTATTCTACCTCCTATCTTCCAAACCCTTTTTCTCCCGCCATTTTTCATGACCACAACTCCAGTATAGTTGCTTCCTGATTTCTTTCTTGACTCTGTAAGAGATAGACATTTTTTGGTATTTCAGTACTTGGTATATTTATTTCTTAAATTTTCTTATTGACATCTAATTTACAACAAAATCCTCAGATATTAAGTTGTATCAGCTTTGACAAATGCATATACCTAATGTGACCCTCATCCCCTATTAAACAGAATATTTCTGTCTCCCTAGAAATTTCTCTGGTGATACTTCCTAATCAATCACCCATCAAAGTAACCCCTGATCTGGTTTAACTTTTGAAAATATATTTTTTAAAGATTTTATTTATTTATTTATTTGACAGAGAGAGGGAGATCACAAGTAGGCAGAGAGAGGGGGAAACAGGCTCCCTGCTGAGCAGACAGCCCGATGCGGGGCTCAATCCCAGGACCCCGAGATCATGACCTGAGCCGAAGGCAGAGGCTTTAACCCACTGAGCCACCCAAGTGCCCCTTTAAAAAATATTTTTAAGTGTATTTTTTAAAGAAAAATACTTGATATGGAGCTTAATATTAAAGATAAAATTTCTACTATTAAGTTCAGTTAAATAGGTAAGAAAATAATGGCTGATTTTCTATCTATAAACTACCCTATTAAGTATGATTAGAGCTATTTTAGACACCTTTTAAGTTAACTTATAATTTCAACACTATTTTTTAACACTATTTTAATTATACACACACATACATGTATAAATACAATAACACACAGGTATATGTAAGTATACTCACACACACACACACACACATCCTTTACAGTTTGAAAATACTTAGAGCTGAGGAGATGGGGAAAGTTAGTCCAGAAAAAAATTTAAATTATATCAATATCTATTGAGAATCTTTTATATATATATATGTACGTAAAGCAGTATAAATCATGGCTATTTTTATTTATCTTACAAAGAATTCTACATTTTTATTGAGAGAGAATGTCCAAAGGAGCTCCCAAAATTTTAAAAGCTTTTAGTATTTACGGGCTATGCAATATCTTTTAATTTCTCTATTATACTATTTTCCCAATTAATTTGTTTAAATCATACCTTTAAACTCCTAGCAACTAAATATGGACATTAGAAAGTTTAAATTATTTTGTCATGTACTTGAATAACAAAGATTTAAAGAAGCTAGCAGAGCCAAGAAACTGATCTCTTTTGTTTAGTTATTCACAGGATAGATACAGTGGGGGCAGCTGAAATGGAAGCTTGTTAGACTGGCCCATCACTGGATGCATTTCGAATTCCAAGGGACCAGCTTTAAAAATAAGAGGTAATTTAGGCTCCTCCATACAGACAACTCAGCCCTTTTTCTTTCAGAGCTAGATTGGTTTGGGGTCATTAGATTCTGGATAGAGACCCACGGCATAGTGACCAGAGCAGTAGTGCTAGATCTGAACTTACTTGGGAGAAATGACCACCACCAGGCCCCAGGTACTGTGCCTTTTTTCAATGATCCCCACAATTTTCATTGTGTATTTCTTTTGGGGAATTTTTTGAGCACAGATCCCTGATATATGTGTCACTGTATTAATATACTTCTATGAGGAGGAATTTTTAAGTATATTTTTTGTCTGTGATTTTTTTTTAAGATTTTATTTATTTATTTGACAGATAGAGATTACAAGTAGGCAGAGAGGCAGAGAGAGAGGAGGAAGCAGGCTCCCCGCTGAGCAGAGAGCCCGATGTGGGGCTCGATCCCAGGACCCTGAGATCATGACCTGAGCTGAAGGCAGAGGCTTAACCCACTGAGCCACCCAGGCGCCCCTTGTCTGTGATTTTGTTTCCTTTTCACAACATCTGCATTTTATAGATGAAGACGCTAAAGTTCAGGGAAGTTTAGTAACTTGCCCAAGGTCGCATAATTTACTGAGTGATATTTGACAAATCCCAAACCATTTGGGGCCTCAGTTATAAAATTATAGATTCCAGCTATGTGATCTGCAAGGCCTCTTCTAGCTCTAAACAACTTGTGCTTCCATGCTGTTGCTAAAACTCACCCATCTAAGACATAATCTCTGGCTTAATATTTCTAAGCAGATAAGGCCTTATTAGGAATTTCAGGAATTAGTGGGTTGTGGAAGAGAAACTGAAAGCTTAAAATAGTGTCAAGTTAGGTTGGTCTTTGGTATGATTTTAAAAATCCACTGGGATTTTTGTGTTTATATGTGGCATATTTAAGAGTTTAGTAACAACAGTCACTACAAACATAATTTATTTATAAGCTATCCATTATCCTAAGCACCCTAGGTAATTCTATCACTGTATTTTCATGAGGATTTTTTGATCATTACTTTTCAGCATTTTCCTGTCCACCAAAGTATTTTTCTAAGTACTTGTGTTGCAATAAGTAACTGCCAGTGTGTGGGTAGACCCCTCACTCTCCACAAGGCCAGAAAAACATTTTCATATAGAAACTGTCTCAGTACAGTACAGCTCCATTTATAAGTCAGCTCCTTTTCTTGTAACTGAACATTGCTATGATCAAAATCACTGCCATTTGCCTTTCAAACATTTTCTATAGGTTTTGCTTTGTTTTTGTTTTGTTTTGTTTCAGCTTTCTCTGGAATTGAAAAGAGAAATGGGAAGACAATTTTAGATTAGCACCTGTCTGAGAAATTTTAAAATTAGAGATGGCCATCTGGTTTTCATGATTTGTACTATTTTAAAAATAGAATCTTGCCATTATAAACAGACTTTTAGGCTATTCTAAAATAATACTTAATTGTTTAAAAGATTTTATTTATTTATTTGACAGAGACAGAGTGCATGTACAAGTAGGCAGAGTGGCAGGCAGAAGCAGTCTCCCTGCTGAGCAAGGAGGGAAAGTGGGGCTTGATCCCAGGACCCTGGAATCATGACCTGAGCCGAAGGCAGATACTTAACCAACTGAGCCACCCAGGCGCCCCTAAAGTAGTACTTAATTTGAAAACTGCTTCACCTATCAACATTTTACTATCAGACTGATAGGAGGATAGGTAGATGGTGATAGGTAGATTGGTGATGTTCGTTCCAAGAAGGAATGCTTGTTACCTCTTCTGATATGGACAGTATAAGGTCACATTTCCCATTCATTGGACTCACATAACCTGAAGCTCCATCTTAGATTCCCCTGTGCTTCTAATTATTCTTTAGAATAATTTACTTAGGTCAGGCCTAAGGCATTTAACCACGGTACCTCTTAGGATACCTGAATTTGTCTGAGGTCAACACTAATTTGGGGGTACTTTAAAATTTGACTAGCTTTTGCCACAACTAATAATAAAGATTCGGAGAGCATATTAAAAGCATCAAGACTGTTGTCAAAGAAATGAAACTGAAACTTTAATTTGCCTATAAAATAGGATGTGGGGGAAGGTAAGATAAGTGCATTTGAGAAACAAGTGAATGTTAATTGTTATAAACCTTTTGGAAGGTTTTGGAAGGTATACATGGTAATAGTATGTATCATAAACCTTTAAAACTACATACCCTTTGACCTAGAAGTTTTACTAACTGAAGTCTCTCCTGAAGAAATAATCAGATATTCCAGCAAATATTTACATATTTAATATTATAGGCAATAGAGTAAAGTACAGGCTCTGAAGCCAGGCTGTCTCCATTTAAGTCCTGGTTATCCTGCCTACTAGTAGTAAAACCTTGCTTTAACTTTGGTATTTTTCTGAGTTTCTTTATCTATAAAAAGAATAGTCCCCCACTCACAGAATTCTTGTAAGGAAAGAACAGTAATCTCCTCCAGTATCCATTAGCTATCACAACAATGCTGCATAATAAATTGCCCCAGAACTCAGTAACTAACGTCTAGTGAACATCTAGTGAGTATCAATGACGTCTGATGAGTCACACATCTGCAGATCAGCTGGTATTCCGCTTTTCCAGGCTGTGCCCCATACCAGGCCATGGTCGGGGTTCAGGGGAGCTGCAGTATCGCTTCCTTTCCTGGGACCAGTGGCCTATCCAAGACTGGCCTTCTCCTGGCGGTGTCTGAAATATAAGAAGGCAAGTCCAATTATATGCTTTTCTTTGTATGGCCTCTACTAACAAACATTGGCCAAAGCAAGTCACAGGGCCAAGCCCAACATCAGTGAGGCAGGCAAAGTGGGGCGGAGGGAGGGAATGAATATTTGCATCAAGGGTTGACATACTGTTTCTATAAAGAGCCAGATAGTAAATATTTCTGACTTTGCTGGCCATACTGTCTCTGTTGCAGCCACCCAACTGTACTGTTGAAGCAGGAAAGCAGCTGTAGACAGGAAATCCATGCAGGGGGTGGCTGTGTTCTCATAAAGCAGTATTTATGAAACCAGGGGGCTGATAGGATTTGGCTCATGGGCCACAGTTTTCTCACCCATAACCAATTTATCACCCTGGGCCATAGAGTTTTTATGGAGATTAAGGAAATTAATGTGTAGAAATTGCTTATAACAGTCCTGGGAGAGTAAGACTAATAAATACTGGTTCTCAGTAATAGTATTGTTATTACTATTATTACAACACAATGTTGGAAATAACAAAATAACAAAAATAACCAGCAATAGAGTTAGGATTAAATAAATAAATTTGTTATACATTCACTTAAATTTCATATGTTTAAAATATAAGGACTAGGGGCGCCTGGGTGGCTCAGTGGGTTAAAGCCTCTGCCTTTGGTTCGGGTCATGGTCTCAGGGTCCTGGGATCGGGCCCCGCATTGGGCTCTCTGCTCAGCCGGGAGCCTGCTTCTTGCTCTCTCTCTGCCTGCCTCTCTGCCTACTTGTGATCTCTGTCAAATAAAAAAATAAAATAAAATATAAAGACTATTTAATGGCTATGGTACATGTTTGCATTATGTTAAGTGGGAGGAAAAAGAGAAATGATATTTAACATAAGACCCCAACTTTATTTTTCTTAAAAGATGTGTGTTTTTTATACATACTAGAAAACGGTTAGGTAAGGAATACACCAAACTGGATCACTTACTTACTTTTTTCTTTCTTTCTTTCTTTTTTTTCAATATATAGTTGATGTGTAACATGGTATCAGTTTTAGGTGTCCAACATAATGATTTAATATATGTATATATTGCAAAATATATATACCTAGCTACAATGTTTTTCTTATGATAAGAACTTTTAATTAATTTCTGGGGCACCTGGGTGGCTCAGTGGGTTAAAGCCTCTGCCTTCGGCTCAGGTCGTGATCTCAGGGTCCTGGGATCGAGTCCCACATCGGGCTCTCTGCTCAGCAGGGAGCCTGCTTCCCCCTAGCTCTGCCTGCCTCTCTGCCTATTTGTGATCTCTTTCTCTCTCTGTGAAATAAATACATAAAATGTTTAAAAAAAAACACTTTTAATTAATTTTTAAATTTTATTTTAAATTCCAATAGAGTTAACATACCGTGTTATATTAGTTTCAAGTGTAAATGTAGTGATTCAGCAGTTCCGTACATCTCCCCGTGTTCGTCACGCCAAGTATAGTCCTTAATCCCCATCTTATGATAAGAACTTTTACAATCTTTTCTTAGCAACTTTCAGATATACAATACAGTGTTATTAACTATATTCACCATGAAGTACCTCCCTACAACTTACTTATAACTGGAATTACATAATTTTTTTACTGTCCATTTTTTTCCCATACCAGGCCTATACTGTTTTCTGGTTTTAATGTACTTTGATGACAAAAAAGTAGAATCTAGCTGCATTAAGGACTCTTTAAACTCTGATGTGGTTTCTATTTTATATGTCAGTTACATTTTAATTGCTTAACAATTTAGGAGTTTACCCTCAGAGATGTCTGATTAGGATGGACTATGTGAACACTTTCTAAGCTGTTCTATTTTTAACTTCAAGAAAAGTTGTGTGCTAGGGCTCCTAGAAAACTGTGGCAGGATACCAACCAATGGGAAGAGAATCCCCACACCGTCTCTCAGGTCTTAAGAACAGTAGCTCCTTTCAAACCACATTCCCTAGCAGCCACAGTCCTTTCAGTGATAAAAGGCAGAATGTTGTTGTACAGAGGTGAACAACAACACCCCTTCTCTGGCCACCCCAGTGTTAGAATATACACAAACGCTTTTCTCATGTATCAAAGGGAGGTTAGGTTTCAATAGTTAATTGCCACTGTGCCTAGAAGTCCCATAAAATAAATACTGGGAAGGAAAGCTAGAGAACCCGACAGTTCATCAGTATCACAAAATATTAACTAAAATTGATTTCTTTTAAAGAACGCTTTACAATAATCAACTTTCATCTAAATTGTAATCAGTTAGCCTCTGGATTCTCGAAAGAATCCAAGATTCTAAACTGTGTTAAAAATTGGATTGTACGGGGCGGCGCCTGTGTGGCTCAGTCAGTTAAGCGTCTGCCTTCGGCTCAGGTCACGATCTCAGGCTCCTGGGATTGAGCCCCACATTGGGCTCTTTGCTCGGCTGGGAAGTCTGCTTCTCCTTTTGCCTCGGGTCCTCTCCTAGCTTGTGCCTGTGTACGCACTCGTGCACTTTCTCTCTCTTTTTCAAGTGAATAAATAAAATCTTAAAAAAAATTGAGTTGTACAACCTTAGAAATACTTATTCCAAATAAACTTTGCTCTAGAATGTGTTTCAGAATCTGAACTTGAAAGGGACTGTGCTTTTTACTCTTCAGGTTTCAGTAAAACCTAGCTAAAATTTATTTTTAGTAAGTGAATTGTTAGTGAATTTAAGTGCCCAGTAGCATTCCCATGTAAGATTTGTTTGTGACTACTGTATATTTCAGTAAATTCTATACGCAGTAGGCCCAGTAGGCTTACTAAAAGGGGAGAACAGACATCTGATTTTCCCATTCTAGGTGCCAGAATCTTAACTGAAATAAAAAGGTAATTTGAATCCTATATAGAAACTTATCTATAACCATATGTCCAGTAGTTCTTTAACTTGGGATTTGCATATATAAGCTAAAGATTTGTCAGTAGTTTTTGAGTTCATGATAGGGAATGAGAACTATATTCAGTCACTTTAAATATAAATATATACAACTAAACATACTATTAATGGATTTTAACTGCAATTTTCAATTCTTCCCCACTAAGGAAGAAAGAAGAACCCTTAATCAGACGGTCAAAAAAATTGTCTCTCTTCTGGCTTTGGGCTGAGACCTCCATATTGCTTTTCTCCCTACCCATAGACTCTTCTTTCCTGATTCTGCCCTGCAGAGGTAACTAGTCTCCAGAGGTGACCCCTGGGGCTTGGTATTCATTCCCTTTGGAATATTCAATCAATATTCTGATTGAATATCAATATTCAATCTGATCGGGCCCTGTGATACCATGAGAAGTGGGGCAGAAATGAGGCCACTTCCATCTTGGTCTCTGGGAACACTTGCTCTAGGGTTAGTCAGCCATCATGTAAGAGGCCTGACTACCATGAGCTCCAGGCCCTGAAGAAGTCCAGCTGGCCACTTGAAGAAGCCATTCCAGCCATTCCAGCTGAGGACTGGACATATCCAACCACGTCAGTCCTCCTTCACGTGCCTTCAGTCCTAATCACAAATGCAGGAAAAACTTGAGAAAACTGACTAGCTGAGTCAGTCAACCCTCAGAGCCATGAGAGATGTAAATTCTTGCTGTAAGTCATTAAATTATGGGATAATATGTTATAAAGCAATAGAAAATGGGAACACTTGGCTTTCTTAACCCGTCTTTCTGCCTTGGTATGTTGAAGAACCCATGACTGAGTTCATTTGCTGTTGCAAATGCTAATATTCCTTGTGTGTAGAGTGCTAATCGAGGCTACAATTCCTTAACACATGCTTTGTACAATGCTAGCTGTCTTCCTGCTCATAAGGAGCAGTCAGGAGACTTGTAGATCCTTTTGATATATTTTTAAATTGGTGTGCTAAGCACCTATGTATAAATATGTAGAGGTTTTTTTTTTCTAATTTAAAAAGTAGGGATGCCTGTGTGGCTCAGTTGGTTAGGCAGCTGCCTTGGGCTCAGGTCATGATCCCGCCGTCCTGGGATCGAGTCCCACATCGGGCTCCTTGCTCAGCGGGGAGCCTGCTTCTCCCTCTGCCTCTGCCTGCCATTCTGTCTGCCTATGCTCACTCTCCCTCTCTCTCTCTCTCTCTGATAAATAAATAAAATCTTTTAAAAAAAGTAATATATTCATTATACATAAATCTGTGTAACAGAGAAGAAAAATAAAAATCATTCATGATCCCACCACTCCTGACATTTTGAGATAACTACCCTTGATAACTACTCTGGTTTATTTCCTTGCAGTGTCAGGAGTCTATTGGTGACTTTTTCTCTTTTTTAAAAAGCAGAATTGGGAACATACCATACATGTTGTTTTTGAAAACTGATTTTTTTCACTTACTGTATCACGAATATTTTCCCATACTTTGACACTTCTTTGAAATAGTAATGTACCATTGAAACTAGCCACAGACTTAAGGATCACCCCATGCAATTAATTCCCCAGGTGTTCTTGTGTTTTTGATGCTGTCAGCCCCTACGATAAAAAATATGAATCAGCATTCAGAGAAAATGTGAAAATTATTCACTTCTTACTGGAATTTTGTTTCTACAAGAAAATCAAAACACAGAATATGTGCATGCAAATAAAACCTTTAGAATTTAGGTCAAGGAACAACTAGGATTCTTCCTGTGAATGTGAAAATTCACCTCTTAGAAAGATGAAAAATGCTAAAACAAAGAAAACCAAACCTCTGACCAGTAGACTAATATTATTGTATCACAAGGAATTCTCTAAAAGTTTTGTCATAACAATAAGCATTTTCATGCTCAAGACAAGCTGGGGAGCATGGACATTTTTAGAACCTTTCTTTTCAGTATTTTTAACTTATAAAAACCCAGAGTTTTCCTTGTTTGGAATGACATAAAAGGTTTTTTTTTGTGTGTGTGTAATGTTTCTTTCAGTATCATAGCCGCCTTTTGATGTTTGTGAAAGTTAACACTAGGATAGTTTACATTTGGTACATTTAGACATTTTTTTTCTTTTTTTTCCATTTTATTTTATTTTATTTCTTTTCAGTGTTTCAAAATTCATTGTTTATGCACCACACCCAGTGCGCCAGGCAATACATGACCTCCTTAATACCCACCACCAGGCTCACCCATCTCCCCCTCCGATTTCCCCCAACTCACTTCTCCTTTCCATCTCCCAGTGTCCTCTGTGTTATTCCTTATGCTCCACAAATAAGTGAAACCATGTGATAATTGACTCTCTCTGCTTGACTTATTTCACTCAGCATAATCTTTTCCAGTCCTGTCCACGTTGATAAAAAGTTGGTATTCATCTTTTCTGATGGAGGCATAATATTCCATTGTATATATGGGCCATATCTTCTTTATCCATTCTTTTTTTTCTTTTCTTTTTTTTTTAAATTTATTTGACAGAGAGAGAGATCACAAGTAGGCAGAGAGGCAGGCAGAGAGAGAGGGGAAAGAAGACTCCTTGCCAAACACAGAGCCCGATGCGGGGCTTGATCCCAGGACCCTGAGATCATGACCTGAGTTGAAGGCAGAAGCTTAACCCACTGAGCCATCCAGGCGCCCCTTTATCCATTCTTCTTAATGGCTTCCCAATAGCCCTCCAGCTAGTAGTGAGATACCCTTTTAATAAAGGTAGAGGATCTGTTTATCTGCATGTGTTGTATACAGTTAATATTTACCCTATTAAATAGTTTCTTCATATTTCTGTTTATTATAGCTAGCACTATTTCCAAAAGTACTATCACTATAAATAGAATGTATTTAAAGAAAAGGGTAAGAGTTATATCTGGGGAAATTTATCCATAAGTTTTACTCTAGTTTTCTCAGCTAGATTAGTCCTAAATATGCAGTAGAAGTTAGCTAGCTACAATGTTGTCAATATAACAATAAGGGAAAAAATGTTTTGAAGATTATTTTAGAGTAACTGGTAATTGAAAAACTTGAATAAAAAGACAAACGCACATCTCAGCTTTTTCTTTAGCATGATGAATGATAAAATTATTATATTTGAGTTTGTGCAAGTCATAACCTTTTCAATTTGTTATGTTTTCTGATGTTCAAGTCCACTGAATATGTTAACTAAAATATTTGTGGGTAAAAGTAAAAATATGATATTTTTTCCCTACCTCTCAAAATTAAGAACCTGTGTAGGGAATAGCAGTAAATTAAATGGGTCCATGTGCTTTATATGTTTACAGAATATGTTGAGTATGAAAAAGATAAGCAATGGAAGTAGCCTTTAATTTTTATGTGTTGCCTCTTTATACCTGTTTTTAAAACTTAGTGTAAAATTATTTAAATAAGATCAAAGGTGTTCAGATTTCTTTTGAAATAAAAAGTTATCGCAATGAGATCAAACAATAGAGAAAAGAAAAATCATCACCATTCTTTAGAGTGGAATTGGTAGAGAAAGTTTGTTTCATTATTTGTAGATTTGCCATTTCTCATGATTTTTCTTTAATATACTACTAATCATTTACTCTAGTCATAAAGAACTGTTTCTAATTGTTATTTTTCCAGGCAGATATTAAATTTTTCTAATTAGTAGTAGTTGGTGCCCTAAGGACTAATTGAATGTAAAATAAGAATGTAATACAATTTTGATTCTTTCCATTTTTGGTTTCATTTTATAATGTAACTGTAATGCAAAATTTCTTACCCTTACCACTATTGACATTTAGGTTCAGATAACTCCTTGTTGTGGGAGGCTCTCCTGTGCATTGTCAGATACTAACATCATCTCTGGCTTCTACCCACCAAGATAACGTGGCACTCCCCTGTCATGAAACAGTGTCACCAGACATTGCCAGGTGTCTCCCAAGGGCCAAAAGTAATTCCAGTTGGGAGTCACTGCCATAGTATATTTACTAAAATTCTTATCAGTTTTTCAGGAGTAAAATTTGAAATAAAGCAATGTACCATTAGTAGCTGGGCACAAAATCAGAACAGAAAAGCGGCTAGGCAGTATTTTGGATAGTTCAGCATAAATAAAAAGATCAGAAGCAGTAAGTTCATTTCTTAATCAAAGACTGGGTTGTCTAGGTAATTGGTACAGAACAGACCACTGGAAACATTTTAGTGATTACCACACAGGGAAATAAAATTAGTTAATAGCCAGAGATGTCATTTGTGGCTGTTTTTCTTCAATCATTATTCTAAAATGTGAAGCAGCAGGATCTGCAGATATTAGAGGACACATGAAGGTCCTTGTAACGATTTTGTGTTACCCCCAAATCGCAGTGATTTTCCATGGAGTGCTGGAATAAAAATACCTTACTCCTTTTGTCATTATGTCTACAACAGGTGATGCCCAGTGCCCTGCTGGTAACACTATTAATCTAACTTCCTTTCCAAAATTTTTGGCATTTGGTATCATGACAAGCACTCAGCAGGCTAGCCAGTTCACAGGGTGTTTTTCAGTTTAAACATATGCCAGAGAAAATTTTAAAATGTAGCTATTTGAGAGAGAGAGAGAAGCAAAATGATTTCAAATTTTATTAAATTGAATATGCAGGAGAGAGAAATATACAAAAGCCTTAGCTGCCTACATGTGTTAAGCTTCATATGCATTTGAAAGCATTTTACAGTAGCTTTACTAAACATGTATACAAAAACCTGAAGGAAAATTATTGATAGAGGGCAGTTAATATCACGAGACTCCTTGAGGTAGTGTCGAGAAGAAGGTAAGATAGGACCAACCTGGATGCTGGTCCTACTCGCTAGGTCTGTGTTGTTTTCCTGTTCTCTGTGACATATACCTGCTGTAGAGCAGGGCAGCAAGAGGAAGAAGGAAATAGTATGTCTTCCCTGATTCTTTTTAAAATGAATTGAGCTAATCTTGTTTTAAAGCCCTGCCTCAAGGGGCACCTGGGTGGCTCAGTCAGTTAAGCCTCCGACTCTTGGTTTCAGCTCAGGTCACTATGGAGATCAAGCCTCACATCCATCCCCACATCCCGCTCCTGGCTCGGCTTGGAGTCTGCTTGGGATTCTTTCCCTCTTCCTCTCCCTCCCGCTCAGCTCCTCAGCCCCATGCATGGTCTCAAGTTCTTTCTCTCTCTCTCTCAAATAAATAGATAAATGAAATCTTAAAAACAAAAACAAAACCCTGCTTCAAAAAAATTCCTATGTTTATGTTCGATTATAACATAAGTAAAAGTAAAATCATGCTATGCTGTGGTCCTTCAGGTGACCCTCTGAACTACTGGACCATTGTACAGTAGATATATAATTTGTTCTTGCCACTGGAGATTTTTTTGTTTTGTTTTATTTTAGAGAGAGACAGCTCAAGCGTGAGCATTGGTGGGAGGGGCAGAGGAAGAGGGAGAGAAAGAAACTTAAGCAGGCTCTATGCTGAGTGCGGAGCCCCACACAGTGTTTGATCTCAAGACCCTGAGTGGAAATCAAGAATTGGTCGCTTAACTGACTGAACCACCCAAGCGCCCCAGTAACTGGAGATGGTCGTAAAATGCCTAGCAAAAGGCAATAACAATGATAGAGCAACCAATAAATAGCGGCTGAATGAATGTATGGGAAGGAGGTGTCTTGATGTCAAAGTATGCCTTATTGTATAATATAAAAAATTTTACATCAGTAGAGAAAAACATACACAAAAGAAGGCATGCCCCCATCACCCATCTTGAAAATTGTCAACTCATGGCCAATCTTGCTTCAAACATACCCCACCTATTTTTCCTTTCTCTGTTGTTTTGAAGCAGATTACAAATATATCACTTTATTTATAAATATTTCGATGTCTGTCTCTAAAATATCAGGGCTCTGTTCTTTAAAAAATTACATTATGATGCCTAAAAAATTAAAACAACTTCTTAGTGACATCAGGTATCCTGTCTTCAAATTTTCAGTTGTTTCATAAATATCTCTTTTTTTAAGTTTTTCATTGGAATCAGGACTCAAAAAAGATCCACAGATTGTGATTATTTGATATATTTATTAAATATTTTCTAGTTTTCAGCTTTCTCCATCTTCTCCTTCTTTTCTCCCATATCATTTCTGTTGTTGGGTTGTTTGTATCGCAATGTTTTCCATAGCCTGGAGTTTGCTGATTTTATCCCATTTCCTGTAAACTGATAGTTGGAGCTGAAGACTTAATCAGATTCAGATTCAGTTTTCTTTTTGCAAGTCCAAGAAGAAGGTGGTGGCCAAATCGCAGTGACAGCATTCTTGGCTTTTTGTTCAGTGCCATGCAAACGGATTCAGCTAACGTTTGTTGGGTCTTTTCCGTGTGCCTCACAATGTGCTTATGTTCTATAGGCATTCTGTCATCTGATCATATTTAAGCTTCATAATACTGGTACATATCAATTTTTGTCTGATGACTAGACCCCTTTAGTAGGGTCAAGTGATCTTAAAGGTCTGTCAAACAAACCCTTCAGTGTGCACCCCATTGTCACTTATGTGATTTAATTCAGAATTCTGTACGAATTTTCTTTCACTGGATTTGTCTAGAGCTATACAAAAAGAGCTTGCATTAAAGGGATTTTTTATATTTTAATACTAAAGCTCGAAGACCTGTCACTTCACTGTGAATTCGTTGTACTCAAGCTTTTTGGTACTGGAATTCACCATCTGTTAATCTCACAAAGACAGATATCTAAATCGCAAAGAGGGCCAACAGAATTCAGTATTTTCCTTTGCACTCATTGTCTTCTGCAGGTGCACTTAGGTCCCTTTCATCTCTCTCTGCTTTCTTTGCATGCTCACAGGGCTCACAGTATCCTACTGTTACCCAGTGTGAGAAACTGGCTCGTGATTTTAAAAGCAAAAGTAGCTTTTCATTGTTTGTTTACATATCTATAATTTATTCTGTTCACTGAATCTCCATAGCCTCCAAATTTACCATTTATAAAACCAGACCCTTGGAGATCCAGACTCAAAAAATAAATGTCCAATTATCTTGACCAACTGACACTTTTGAAGATCAAACTATTTGATATGTTGTTGATGGGCGGAGAAAAGGCAGTAAGTAACTGGCCCAAGTTGTAATTAGATAGCAGAGAACTGGGAGCAAAACAATGCAAAGAGGATCCCATTGTGTAGCTTTCCAAGCTGACGTGCAAAGAGAAGGTTATTCTTTATATATCCTATCCCTTCTTTTCCAGTCATTTTTCCTTTAATAGCTGTAACAACATTCCCCTTAAGCTTCCAGAGTACCTATTAGGTGAAGCATTTGGTTGAATGGAAGGAACAGAAAGCCTTGGTGCATAGACCGAGAAATAGGAATGAGCAGTTGGTTTCCCTATGAGACACTAAAAAAATAGCCAAATTCTCCGTTCTTATTTCTTTAAAACAAAATTATTTTTATGCTGATTATCCATGAAGAACTTGAAGATTCTTACTGGAAATCGTCTCCTGTAAGCTCGTAGTATGTAGGAATCGTGTCTCTCTTTACCTGATCTCACAAAGTGCCCGGGGTAGCGTGGTACATGTGCTCATGCTTCCTAAGTAGCTTTCGATGCTGGTGGTATTTGAAAGGTTATACATTTTAAAGAGTATTCTGTTCCCTTTTTCCTTGGCAGGACCAAGGAGCTTCTTTTCTGAAACCAGTGCTGTTTGGACTCTGTGAAAGTACACTTTGTTCTAGGAGAATTGGTGTGTGAAAGCCTAGAATATATATTGAGTTCTTGCAAGAAGGGAGGGGGGGAATCATGTTCTAGGACAGTGAATGCTGACTTGGTGCTGAATGAATGATTGTTATTTGCTCTTTTGCTCACAGGCTCGCTTTTCATATGTGCGGATGAAATATCTTTTCTTTTCCTGGTTGGCGGTTTTTGTTGGAAGCTGGATTATATATGTGCAGTACTCTACCTATACAGAACTATGCAGAGGGAAGGACTGTAAGAAAATAATAGTAAGTATTCTTGATTTCCTAGTATGTAGAAAAACTATATTAATAATATCTTATATTTACATCTTATATACTTAGTAATAATTGCTTTCAAAAAGTAAAAGTTAATTCGACCTTAGAGTTGTATTGAACTTTGTAGCTTTTTGATGTGGCCAAGTTAGTAGGAGTGTTCCACATCTTGAAAAACCTACATTTCGGAAATCTAAATATGTAATACTAGATTTGTGTGAGAGCATCCTCACTACAGACAGGGATTTTTAAAAAATACATATAATAATTTAGTTTACTCATATCAGATGAGTTTTTAAATGTTTCGAGTATGAAACTATTATTTACAGGCAATCTTACTGGAACACATCTTTTGAATAAATGGAATCATTCTCAAATATCAAAAATGTATCTGAAAAACATAGTATATATTTAGTATTTATTTTCTGTCCTAATGATTGGACACATCTCAGGAAAATTGCTCTGTCAGTCTAAGATTTCTAAGTGATTATTGGTTATACATTTGAGGATCTGTAAATTTAGCTACTTGTTTTCTTCTAATATCTTCTGATATAGATAATATTAAACCATTGCATCTGAGAAATGTATTTTTGATAATGATGATTGTTGGGGTCCCAATTATTGTAATTTATTAAAGATTCTATAATTATTAAGTAGTTACTCTTCACCTAGGCCATTGGTGCTAGGTATGTGCATATAACTGGGAACAGGCTGTCAGGACCATAGGAACTTAGAGCCCAGAAGGGAAGAAAATGAATACAGTAAGGTAGGGTAATGATTACAATAGCAGGTGTTATAGGAACATAAGACAGGGAGACCTGAAGCTTTCCAAAGTTCTAAGGAAATGAATATCAGCTTAACTTTAGGCATTCTCAATTAAGATAAAAAATTATTCCCCAGGAGCATTACACAGCCTCATAAGTAGGCAAGGGAGGAATTACTGATCTAATAAGCAGGGAAATGAATTAGTAAAGATGAGTCCCAAATCAAGTTCAAAGGCGTCAGTCTTATATGTCCATTTCAATTGGCCGTCCCAGATCATTAAGGAATTTTTTAAAGATTTATTTATTTGAGAGAGAGAGAGAGCAAGGATGGGGAGAAGCAGCAGGCAGAGGGAGAAGCTGGCTCCCCGCTGAGCAGGGAGGCTGACGCAGTACTGGATCTCAGGACTGCAAGATTTTGACCTGAGCTGAAGGTGGACACTTAACTGACTGAGCCACCCGGACACCCCCAGATCCTGGAAGGATTTTAAGATAGAAACCTCTGGGCCAGAGACAGTGTACTGCACACTGGTCAGAAACACTTGAAATAATACTATGAAAGTCCCCCAAGCCCATTTTACAAATAAAGAAATATGTACGCCTGAAATTAATGTAACATTGTATGTCAACTATGCTTTAATTAAATATATATAATATGTATATATGACTAAGACAGAGAATTTGCTTGTTGATAATGGAGCCAGAATTTGGTCCCAATTCTGCTTCTATATAAAGCTCAGACTCTTTCTGCTACCCTATGTCAGAAAAGACTAACAAAATTATAGTTTAATAAACTAGGAAAAACCCCACAAAACTTACCTGCTTACCTTCAATTAAGAAGAAAGAAGCAGGAGTTATATAATCAATTATAATAACATAAAATAGGGGTGTTTTGGGTTGCTCGGTGGGTCAAAGCCTCTGCCTTCAGCTCAGGTCATGATACCAGGGTCCTGGGATCAAGCCCCACATCAGGCTCTCTGCTCAGTGGGGAGCCTGCTTCCCCCTCTCTCTCTGTCTGCCTCTCTACCTACTTATGATCTCTGTCAAATAAATAAATAACATCTTTAATAATAATAATAATAATAACCTAAAATAACCAAAACTATTTGAAATGTCTATTTTCTCTTTTTTGAGGGCATTTTTCTCAAACTAGGTTTCTTGGACACATTAAAAAGTATCCCATGGATAAAAGCTTTTTGCCATCAGATATATTTGAAAACAGCAGGTTAAACAAAGATAAATAGGTGACTTTACTGAGGACTTCCCAAGATACTTAATATATTAATATGTACTGTGCATCTCCAGAAAAAGCAAATATATTTGATTAGGAAAAAACTTCATCCCACCACAACTCCCAGGAAGACCTATTAACATCATCTGGTGATGTTAGAAATACTGTAAAAAGAGATTAAAATAAAATGAAATAGGTATGCTTTTATTGTGTATTAATACAATAATATTCAAATTATAAGGCATATGATGGTGAATATTCTGTTACAAATGAGTTATACTTGTGAAGTTATTTTTTATTTTATTTATTATTTTTAATATTTTATTATTGAAATATTTTTCATGATTTTTCCATTAATTTCACTTTATAAGAAATAGAAGCAGAATTCTAGCATAATTTAATAATTCTAACATAATAATAATTCTAGCATAATTTAATGGTTATCTTACTAAAATTTGAAAATAATTAAAACATTTTCTGAGCCTAAAATATATCTTTCCCCTGAGGCTGGCTTTAAAAAAATTGTAATTTCTCTGCATTTGGGATTTATGTTCTTAAAACTTAACTAAAACTGGTAATATTAAGATCAGTAGTACCAAGATAGTACTAACATTTAATAGGAATTTTGTGTTTAGAACTAGAAAGCAAGCAGAAAAAATATTTCTAAAGTATACATTAAAGCTTCAAAGAGCTGACAAGATACCTTGTGAGGAATTATTTGGTCAAGATCTGGGAGAGGATAAGGTTTGAGAAAGGTGAGCCTAGATTCGGTGACTTCGTTTGTCTGGGGTATATGATCTAACATAGAGTTTTATGGGGCTAGGAAGATCAAAATCTAGTTCAGGTCCTACCAAGAGTAGGACCTTGGTACACCATGCTGTCAGTTGATACCCTAAAGAGCAGAACCCCAACAGTAAAGGTGAACTAAAGGGACCTCAAAGACGTGAGCTGACTTTTGGAGCCTCTTTTTCCCTCAGGGTTGTTGCTGATACTGGGCATTGAGCAGAGGTCTGAGAAACAGGACTGTATACTGGGAGAGAGCTGCTGTTGGGGACAAGAAATTAGCAAGCTTTTGTAGAAAAGTAAAGGAGCCTAAAGCATACAGCCAGTTATCCTTTTGGGATATTTGCCAAATCCTAGGGTTTTGCAGAATGGGAGGCTAAACATCTCATCGGAAAGCCTTTGAAAAGCACAGCAGACATTTTGGCAGTCACACAAGATACAGCCTAGTTATGAACCTGCCAATGGGGGGACACCCTAGTGAATTCCCAGGCTCTCTATTAAAAACCCTAGAGGGCTATGCTCTTGGAATGGAGATCAGCCAAAAATAGCTTAAGCTTTACCAGAGCTGCAGCCCAGTCTCCATGCAGCACAGTCCCTGGTTGGTGATCAGCTACCATTCTATCTGTCTACTCAAGGGAAGGGAAACACTCTCTGGAGGCACTGTGTGAAAAACCAGAGGACATGGCAAAAGACAAGGTGACATGATCAAAAACCAAGAGATAAACATGGACAGTAGAATCAGATCCACAGATGATCAAGATATTGGAGTCATTGAAAAAGGATTTAAAAATAACTGTGTTTAAAAAATAAAATAAAATGAAATAAAATAAAATGTGTTTGGGTTCAAGTAAATAGGAACAAAGGTAAAGAAATTAAATAAAACAATGGGTTTTATTTAATTGAAATTATTGAAAATTGAATTGAAACGTATTAAGAAGAATGAGGAATTTACAATATGGTAGTTCCTTAAAAAGTTAAATAGGGAATTACCATATGATCCAGCAATTGTGCTTCTAAGTATATACCCAGAAGACTTGAAAGCAGGGACTCAAGCAAATACTTGCATACCAATGTTCATAGTAGCATTATTCACAACAGCCAAATGATGGAAACAACTCTAACATCCATTAACAGATGAATGCATTAACAAAATATAGGTAATATTACTCAGCCTTTAAAAAGAAATTCTGAGGGACGCCTGGGTGGCTCAGTTGGTTGGACGACTGCCTTTGGCTCAGGGCGTGATCCTGGAGTCCCGGGATCGAGTCCCACATCAGGCTCCCAGCTCCATGGAGAGTCTGCTTCGCTCTCTGACCTTCTCCTCGCTCATGCTCTCTCTCACTGTCTCTCTCTCTCAAATAAATAAATAAAATATTTAAAAAAAAAAATAAAAATAAAAATAAAAAAATAAAAAGAAATTCTGATGCATTCTACAATATGAATGAACCTCAAAAACACAGTGCTAAATGATATAAGCCAGACAATAAATGTCAAATATTGTATAGTTCCATTTATATGAGGTACACACAATAACAATTACATAGAAATTGGGAGAATGGTAAAAGGTGTTAAAATGTTTAAGATTCTTGGGGAGCCTGGGTGGCTCAGTGGGTTAAAGCCTCTGCCTTCAGCTCAGGTCATGATCCCGGGGTCCTGGGATCAAGCCCCACATCGGGCTCTCTGCTCACCCGGGAGCCTGCTTCCCTCTCTCTCTCTGACTGCCTCTCTGCCTACTTGTGATCTCTGTCTGTCAAATAAATAAATAAAATATTTTAAAAAGAGAAAAAAGAAAAAATAAATTAAATGTTTAAGATTTTTTTTTTTTAGATTTAATTTATTTGACAGGGAGATCACCAGTAGGCAGAGAGGCAGGGAGAGAGAGAGAGAGAGAGAGAAGCAGGCTCCCTGCTGAGCAGAGAGCCTGATACGGGACTCGATCCCAGGACCCTGAGATCATGACCTGAGCCAAAGGCAGAGGCTTAACTCACTGAGCCACCCAGGTACCCCCCAGAATGTTTAAGATTCTTATCATATAGCTGAGTAAGGTAAAAGTATCAACCAGTTAATATCAATTAGTCTATTCATATCAAGTAATTAATAAAATGTTCCTCAATTGACTTTAGACTTTGTTGACTGAAATATGCCTATTGTTATTTCTAGGATGTCTTCTGGAATAGATAAAGAGTATATCATCTCCAAACTAATAAGTAAAAATGGAATAATCAAAGAATACTCAGTCCTAAAGAAGGCAAGAAAGTAAAGAAAAAGGAACATATAAGCAATAGAAATAAAAATACATAACAAGACAATAGTGTCTCAAATTGAATTCCCTGGGAAACATACTCAGAGACTGAGATTTGCCTGCAGGATATTTATTGGGATGGGCTTTAATATTAATTATTAATTAAGATTAATATCTGTGGGGAAGTGAGGAAACAGGATAAACCAGAGAAGTTAAACTGCAGTACAGTGGTAACAAAGACCTCAGTTGATTCTACTGGGACTTTGGAACTGGAGGTAGCCTTGGAAATGTCCAGGCATTTATACCCTGTCACTGGCCAGTCATTGGATACAGTTTTCTATCCTCTTCCACCCACTCTTAAGGAGACATGACTTTAGGTAAAGCTGTATTCTAGGACTGAGGACAAGTCCCAAAGAAAAATTCAGCTGTCAGCTCTTGACTACTTACATGCCCAGCAGCTGAGGGAAAAAGTGCCCCAGTTCTAGACAAGATATGGCTGACTTACCTTGGCATTGGCTGTAGTATATTTCTACCCAAATCTGTTGGTAATTACATTAAATGTAAATGGACCAAATGGTTCAGTTAAAAGGCAAAGATTGTCAGATTGTACTAAGATTTTTTAATTTTATTTTATTTTATTTATTTATTTGACAGAGATCACAAGTAGGCAGAGAGGCAGGCAGAGAGAGAGAGGAGGAAGCAGGCTCCCCACAGGGCAGAGAGCCCGATGTGGGACTCGATGCCAGGACCCTGGGATCACGACCTGAGCCAAAGGCAGAGGCCTTAACCCATTGAGCCACCCAGGCGCCCCTGTACTAAAATTTAAAAAAAAACTGTATTATAGTTATAAGATACACATTTAAAATATAAAGATGCAAATGGATTGAAAGTAAAAGAATAGGAAAAAATTCATGCAAATTATAAAAAAGGGGGATGTTTAAAGGAAAAGCCAAAGCTATATATATTCATGTAAATTTTATATTACACAAACTATACCTCCTTTTAAAGTCTAAATCAGCGGTACTTGGGTGATTCAGTGGGTTAAGCCTCTGCCTTTGGCTCAGGTCATGATCTTGGGGTCCTGGGATCAAGCCCCACATCAAATTCTCTGTTCAGAGTCTGCTTTCCCCTCTTTTTCTCTTCCTGCCTCTCTGCCTACTTGTGATTTCTATTTCTCTCTCAAATAAATAAATAAAATCTGAAAAAAAATAAAGTGCAAATTCGCTCTTAC
Source organism: Neogale vison (assembly GCF_020171115.1). Lineage (NCBI taxonomy): Eukaryota > Metazoa > Chordata > Mammalia > Carnivora > Mustelidae > Neogale > Neogale vison. The sequence continues at coordinate 79,293,807 of NC_058092.1, read as the reverse complement.
TGGTGTGAAATGTAATACTTTTTATCTTTATTTTAATTTTTTTTGAAGATTTTATTTATTTATTTGACAGATAGATCACAAGTAGGCAGAGAGGCAGGCAGAGAGAGGAAGGTAAGCAGGCTCCCTGCTGAGCAGAGAGCACGATGCGGGGCTCGATCCCAGGACTCTGGGATCATGACCTGAGCCGAAGGCAGAGGCTTTAAACCACTGAGCCACCCAGGCGCCCCAAATGTAATACTTTTTAAATTTGGTTCTCCTATGTTTTAGTTTTACAGTGTCTGTCTAAGTAATTGTCTGGCCTTTTCACAAATGTTGGCAATATCCACACATACTTTTTTTGGTTCTGGTAATTCCTGTTATGAAATGTAGATTCTAAACTGATTTTCTTTCTCCGTCTATATTACTGCATAGACTATTCTCCTATTTAAGTGGACTGAACTGAACCAGAGCATATAATAAGATGGCTGATTCTCAATTTGGATATAAAAATATAAAACTGCATTATCTCAAAACCACATTTAGCAAAAACGTGCTTGCCAAAGGATTTTTAGTATCCTCTGTATAAACTGAACAGATTTACATCAGAATCCTCAATTTAATCTTCATGAACTAAGGAAGATTGTAAAGAAATACAGAAGATCCCAAAGAGGCCCTACAAATATTTCTTGCTGAAGTTTAACAATGTGGGTTCTTTCCTTTCCTTTGTAAGTTGGCAGTTTGACTTTTAACTTTTTTCTAGTTCTTTTTTTTTTTCCTATCTTTAATCATTTAATACTTATTTTTAAGATAACTACTATCACATAACAATCATGTAAGAGATATTTTAGAAGAATTGTAGAAGAAGTATCAGTCAACAAGTATTTTTTGAACACCTACTACACTTCAACATGTCAGTCATTATTCTAGATGCTGGTGATATAATGGTAAGCAAGATATGCAGAGTCCATGTCTTAAGGAGCTTACATTCTTTTTTTTTTTTTCAAGATTTGATTTATTTATTTGACAGACAGAGATCACAAGTAGGCAGAGAGACAGAGAGAGGGGGGGAGGCAGGCTTCCTGCTGAGCAGAGAGCCCGATGCAGGGCTCAATCCCAGGACCCCGGGACCATGACCTGAGCCAAAGGCAGAGGCTTTGACCCACTGAGGCACCCAGGTACCCCAGGAGCTTAAATTCTTGTAGTGGAATATGTATAATAAAAACAAAAACAAATAAACAAATGACTTCAGGGACTAAGAAGCATAATAACAAAGGATGTAATAATAGCAATATTTTGTAGAAAATGGCTAGGGCACGCTACCTTAACCACAGTGGCTGGGAACGCCTTCCCTGAGAAGAAGGCATTTTGAATTTGAACCTGATGGGAAGGAAGCAATTGTATGAATATCTGGACAAAAAGCATTTAAGGAGAAAGAACAGTGAGTAAATGCCCAAAGAGGGGAGTTAGAGAGGGGAGGTTAGAAAATATGGTTGGTTTCATGAATTTTATAAAAATCTGTTTCATTACTTTAGTCATATCATGTATATTTTAAGATCTTGGATATTGAAGGTACAATTCATCAAGTAATGAGAACTTCTTGATAATAAGCAGCTCAACCATATTATGTTAGTCTATTGGAAAAATTACTAGGCTGGAGTCAAAGCATGAGACTTACCCTTTCTTGTGATGTACTTCTTGAGTTTGAGTAAGTGACTTCATTTCATTGACTTCTGTTAAGTCCACTGTACATGTAGGGAAACTATCCCTGCTTGCCCCACCTACATCGTGGATTTTATGGAGATAAAGGAGAATTGAACCAGTTACGATGGCTTTCTTCACTGAATGATACCTGACATATCTATTGAATATAAAGAAGGTTCTTTGACTTGATTCTATTTGGCCCAGGGCAAGTACCTTAATGTTGATGTCACTGTAACTATAACACTGTAATTCAGAAATTTCCCTAGAAGATTGCTATGATTGTCCCATTCCGAGCATTACCTCCAAGCTAAATCACTATGTAGGAGTTAGATGTCATAGGTGATCAACAGAGTGTGATAAGCAGTTCACTTATGTTTAAGAATCCTGGTCTGTCTTGTCCTACATAGCATTTCTTGTCTGTATACCTCTGTCTTTTCTTTTTTTTTAAGATTTTATTTATTTATTTGACAGACAGAGATCACAAGTAGGCAGAGAGGCAGGCAGAGAGAGAGAGAGGAGGAAGCAGGCTCCCCGCTGAGCAGAGAGCCCGATGCGGGACTCGATCCCAGGACCCTGAGATCACGACCTGAGCAGAAGGCAGAGGCTTAACCCACTAAGCCACCCAGGCGCCCTGTATACCTCTTTCCCCCTCTCTCACCATTTGCAGGCGAGGTCATAGCTATTGTGGTGGGTAAGAGCAGAAGCACTGGAATAATGGAACTTCATGCTTGAACCCTAGCTTTCCATTCCCTAGCTGGATAACTCTGTCTTAGCCTGTGTGAAATGGGGATTAATAATACTGTCTGTCTCACCTGGTAGTTGTGAGGATAAAATGAATTCGTCTACTGAAAGCCTTAACACTGCTTGACACAAAATAAATGATCAGTGAATCATCATTATTATAATTTTGCCAAGTATATGCCTTTGAGTCTGACCTGAGAAGATAAGACATACACAGAACATTATCCAGGCAGTTAAGTTGTATTAGTCAAGGTTCAAGCCAAGAAGCAGAGCCCATAAGAAGTATATATTAAGAGATTTATTATTTAAGTTTTTATTTACTGTTATTTGTTACAACATGGATGGACCTTGAAAGCATTATGCTCAGTCAAATAAGTCAGAAAAACAAATATTGTGTGATCTCACTTATATGTGCAATCTAAAAAGTAAAACAACAACAGGAGAACAAGCTCATAGATACAGAAAACAGATCAGTGTTTGCCAGAGGCATCAGACAGCAGGGGAGACAAAGTGGGTAAAGAGTGTCCAGAGGAACAAACTTCCAGTTATAAAATAAGTAAGTCATGAAGATATAACATATAGCAAGGTGACTACAGTTAACAATACTGTATTGTAGGGCAGCCCCTTCAGCTTCCCTCCCCCTTGGGAGCTTTGTACTATCACTTTGCTATCGCTCAATAAACCTTGCTTTGCTGCCCACCAAAAAAAATTGTTGTACACCTTAGACTAAGATAATGTTATATGTCAGTTATATCGAAAGTTTTTAAAAAGAGATTTACTGCAAGGAGTTGGCTTACCCAGTTACGGGGGCTGGCTAGATGAGGCCAAAATCCATAAGGAGTGCTGTCAAGGACAGGCCAGACCTCTTGGGCATGGGCTGTAGCTGCTGTCCACAGACAGCATTTCTTCTTCATCATGGGAGCCTCAGTAATTCTTTTAAATCCCTTCAACTAATTGAATCAGGCCCACCCAGATTATCTAGGATCATCTCTCATTAAATCAGTTGATCATGGGGGCACCTGGGTGGTGCAGTTGGTTAAGCATCTGCCTTTGAGTCAGGTCATGATCTCAGGATTCTGGGATGGAGTCCCGCATCAGGCTCCCTGCTCAGCGAGGAGCTTGCTTCTCCCTCTCCTCTGCCTGCCGCTCCCCCTGCTTATGTTCTCTCTCTCTCACTCTGTCAAATAAATAAATAAAATGCTTACAGAAAAGGTCAGTTGATTATGCACTTCAATTATATCTACAAAAACCTTCACAGCAACACCTAGATTATTGTTTGCTTTGTTAACTGAGGACTGAAGCATAGCTAAATTGATACATCCAAAGACCATCGATCAGATTAAAATGGTTTCTTTGTTTATACCAGAAATAGTTGTACTATGCAAATGTAAAAAAAGAAGGCTTCAGTGATCACAGAGATCACTGTGGGTCGAATAGCAGAGAGAGGCTTTATAGAGAACATAGAATTTCTGTAGGCCTTAGAAAATAGAAAGGATTTGGATAGGCTCTCGAGGAGCATCTTTCTCCTTTTAATTACAAACCATGCTTGCTTTAGTGCTTTCATCATCTTTCATCCCAAAGAGCAATTTGCTGACCAACATTATATCAGAGAATTCCCAGGACCATGCAGTAGTAGCCACTGAACCACAGCCTTGGTTGTTGGGCCATTTGGCTGCCTGTAAATAAGCATATCTTCCTCTTTTGTCTTTTTATAGTACGTTTTAAAAACAAATTTAGAATGTTGATCAAATCAAATATATATTTCATATAAATTATGTGTTATGTGTGAATTGGTCTAATTGAGTAATCAAGTATATTTCTCATAATTTCAACATTGGAAATCACTGTAGAACATTAGTATTATTTACCTGAGATGTTTTCTCTAACCAACAGATATAATTTTTATTAAAAGGCATTGTTGTAAGGTTAATGGGCATAAAGCTTGATGTATTTAAGCTTCCAGGAAGCGAGGGGCCAAAACTGGAATTAATTCTATACATCATACATTGATTTATAATTTGAATTTAAGTTTCTTATGTTCAGATTTTAATAAGAGTATCTTATTTCCATAGTCACATCCATTATTTAGAGCTTGATTCCAGTGAAATGCACAATAGCCTTTTAAAAAGTAGGCTTTTGAAACTTGGAGAAGGAAATATGGTGGGGGGAGTGTGTATCCTGGGAAGCCAAGGTTAACTTGTGGAAGTTGTAAGCACTGAGAACAGTGTTCCGCTCTTCTTTGTTTAAAGGCAGCTTTCTCTGAAACTGAGGGCAGCCACCAACTAACCCTAATTAGATGTGCTTGGAAGGATCTATTTTTTCCAGTTTGCTTTTTTCTTTTATCCACCAAGCTAATTATAATACATTGTATAATTCATTGTACATTCTCTCTGATTATAGAAATCACTAATTCACTCATTATTTCAGCAAGTCCTATTTGGTGACTAACCTTATAAAGAAATTTTGCACCATTTGACTGTGTAGTTTGCTGTGTTCTTTAAAAAAGAAAAATAGATTGGGGGAAGGGAGAGAAATTTTTCTTCTATACAATGTTCAGGACAACATTGCTTAGTAGTGATATTTCTGGCATGTTCCCATATGATTGAGAGAGTTTGTTTTGAGGTTCTGTCTGGCAATAATGATGAATCACCCACTGCCATGCTAATGAACCTTTGTATTACATGAGCACATTCATTCATGAGAGAGAGAGAGAGGGAATGGGGGAGGGGTTGAGGAAGAGGGAGAGAGAGCATCTTAAGCAGGCTCTAGGCCCAGCATGGAGCCAGATGTGGGGCTCCGTCTTATGACCCTGAAATCATGACCTGAGTGGAAATCAACAGTTGGATACTTACCTAACTGAGCCACCCAGGCACCCCTTTTCTTTTTTTGTTTTTTGTTTTGTTTTTTCCTTTAGAGAGAGAGTACATGCTTTAACTTGGAAGCAATAAAAAATGAAAGAGCCCCTAAATTTTATTACAGTCTCTTTTAAGATCTAATTTCTAGAGACAATTTTTTGTTGGTTAAAACAACTAGCTTAATATACACTAAATTTAGCAATATTGGGAACTATGGTTTTAATTAGTAGTACATAATTATTTCATTTAGCTTTGCATTTGCTTAGGGTCAAAATTATTATTTGACTCTAGAGGTTAATTTTGTGCTTTTTAAAAAAAAAGATTTATTTATGTATTTATTTATTTGACAGAGATCACATGTAGGCAGAGAGGCAGGCAGAGAGAGAGAGGAGGAATCATTTTAGAATCATAGCACCCCTCATTTTGTGCTATTATCTTTTGTCTTTAAAATATGTGGGATGAATCCACTTGGAACCTACTATTTTCAGAGTAAAAGCTTAATTTTTTCTTTTTAAGAAAAGTATAGTTTCCTTCTATGCCAGTTTGAGTTAGATTGCCAATCTCTTCTTGGTGAATTTACAGAAAAAATATTTCCTAAGCAAGTTTATTTCAAATCTTAACAGACAGGGGCACCTGGGTGGCTCAGTTGGTTAAGCGACTGCCTTCAGCTCAGGTCATGATCCTGGAGTCCCAGGATCAAGTCCCACATCGGGCTCCCTGCTTGGCAGGGAGTCTGCTTCTCCCTCTGACCTCACCCCTCTCATGCTTGCTCTCTCTCTCTCTCTCTCTCTCAAATAAATAAATAAATAAATAAATAAAATCTTAAAAAAAAAAATCTTAAAAACATAAGCCCTTTTCTAACAATAATGTTAACTGGTTATAGCAGCGTTTCTGGTGTCCTGTGTGTGTTACGGGGCACTCTCTTGTGTCATGTGATGGTCACTGTAATCCTGAAACACATGGTCTTGTTACTATTAGCATAATTCTGAGAAGCAGTAAAGACACTAAGGGTTAAAGCCAGTTTAGAAGAAATAAACCAACAGTTAAACAGCATGTTATTTTAGTTACGAGCTTACCAGTACTTGCTAGAATGGGCAGATACAGAGATAAGACATGTCCCCGCCCAGAAGATGCTTACAGACTAGTAGAGGATATGGAAAAATAAACAAGAAGCTTGTAATTGAGACTGGGAGTAGGGTTGCTAAATTTAGCAAAACAGACAAACACAAAAACAGGATGCCCAGTTAAATTTTATTTTAAAATAAACGGTGAGTTTATTTTTTGAGTAAGTATATCCCAAGTATTGCTAATAAGCAACTAATAATTTTTCAATATAAGCATGTCCAATGCAATATTTCACTGGGCAGTCCAACTGAGAACATCTCAGAAGACTTTCTGGAAGAGGTTATATCTTAACTGGATTTTGAAGAATAGACCATTATAAGCAGTAGGAGGCATGTGCATAGCTACAGAGATAGGAAAGAATGCTACATTCCAGGAAGCGCCTGGCCAGAGCAAAGAGCCTGAGGAGCAGCTTACGGAGGTCACTTTTGCACAGTCAAAATCATAAAGCCCACGTATGTCCTGTTAAGGAGTCTGCCTTTTATCCTCAGGGCAGTACAAACAAAATCAACAGAAGTTTTCTTTTCTTTTCTTTCTCTTTGTTTTTATAAAGATATATTTGTTTATTTGAGAGAGAGCACAAGGGGAGAGAGCAAAAGTGGGGGGTGGGGGGCGGGGGGGAGGAAGGGGACACAGGGAGAGGGAGACTCAGGTTCCCCACTGAGCAATAAGCCCTATTTGAGGCTCAATCCCAGGACCCTGGTCCCAGGACAGACACTTAACCAACTGAGCCACCCAGGCACCCCTTACGCAGGGAAGCAATTGGTCAGATACAGGTTTCAGAAGAATTTCATCAGTTGTGGAGGGTGGGTAGGTTGGATCGGAGACATCGCAGGCAGGGAAACCAGTTTTACGGTTGTTACAGTAATACAGGCACAGAGAAGTCAGGGCTTAAACCATGGCATTGGTGGTGGGAATGGAGGAGAAGAAAAAGTTTCAAGACTATTAAGGAGAACTTTGATTGCCAGCACTCAGTGATCAGTTGAGGGGAGAGGGGTGATGAGGAAGAAGAAGTTTAAGACAACTCCATGTTTCTTCCCTCAGATGCATGGGTGGATGATGGCACCTTTTAATAAGGTAGAGAATAAAGAAAGATTAAGTTTGGATAAGAGGAAATAAATGTCAACAGCAAGCACAGACCACTGTTTCTGGGAGCTCTGCTGGAAATAGTTGGTTTTAGTTTGGTTTAAATTCTTTAAAATTGTGGTAAAATATACATAACATTTATCATCCTGGTTGCTTTTGTTTTTGTTTGTCATTATCTTTTTTTGCTTTATTGATGTGTAATTGACAAAATTGTAAGATTTTTAAGGGTATAATGTGATGATTTGATATACATTCTGAAAGGATTCCCTCCCTTGAGTTAATTAACACCTCCCTTACTTCACATTTACCTTTTGGGGGACATGGGGGTGAAAACATTTAAGTTTTACTCTCAACAAATTTCATTTATACCATACACCGTTACCTGCTCTAGTCACCGTATTATACATTAGATCCTGATACCTTATTCATCTTCTAACTGAACATTTATACCCTTTTCCCAGCCTCTCCCTATTTCCCATACCCCCCAGCCCACGGTAACCACTTCTCCGAGTTTGACTTTTTTTTTTTTTTTCCTTAATTCCACATATAAGTGATACTATGCGGTATTTGTCTTCCTCTGTAAGGCTTATTTCACTTAGCATAATGCCCTCCAGGTTCATCTATGTTGTCACAAATGACAGGATTTCCTTCTTTTTTTAAGCTGAATAATATTTCATTGTATGTGTGTGTATGTATATATCTGTGCACACATACCACATTTTCTTTATTCATCATTAGACACTTAGGGTTTGTTTTTTTTTTAATGAGTCAAGTTCTTTGTTTTGGGTTTTTTTTTTTTTTTTTCAAATTTCTCTTTAAATAACATCTTTGCCTCACATGGGGCTTGAACTCACCACCCTGAGATCAAGAGTTTCCTGCCTACCCACGGAGCCAGCTAGGTGTCCCCACTTAGCTCGTTTCTATTATCCTGGCGGCTGTGAATAGTGCTGTGAAGAACATGAACAGATATCTCCTTGAGATAATGATTTCATTTCCTATATACAGCCAGAAGTGGAATTGCTGGATCATATGGTAGTTCTATTTTTAATTTCATAAAAAACCTCCATACTGTTTCTCACAGTGCATTATAACTAGTTTTAAGCATCCAGTTCAGTAGTGTTAAGTATATTCGTTGTTGTGCAACCAGTCTCCAGAACTTCTTCATCTTGCAAAACCAAAACTCTATACCCATCAAACAAGAACTTCCTATTTCTCCTGCCCCTCAACCCATGGCAGCCACCATTCTACTTGTTGTTTCTATGAGTGTGTCTACTTTAGAAACCTTATAAAAAGTGGAATCACACAGTACTTGTCTTTTTGTGACTGGCTTATTTCATTTAGCATAATATCCTTAGGGTTCATCCATATTATGGCATGTTTCAGAATTTCCTCATTTTTTAAGGTTGAATAATATTCTGTTGTAAATATATGCCACATTTTTTTAAATCCATCTGTTCATTGATGAACTCGGGTTGCTTCTGCCTTTCAGCTGGGAATTTTTAAAAAATTTTTTAAAGATGTTATTTATTCATTTGAGAGAGAGCGCGCACACGCACAAGTAGGGGATGTGGGAGAGGAAGAAGCAGGCTCCCTGCTGAGCAAGGAGCCAGATGTGGGGCTAGATCTCAGGACCCTGAGATCATGACCTGAGCCGAAAGCAGACACTTAACCGACTGAGCCACCTGGAATTTGTTTAAAATTGACCTCATCCAGTTTGGTTATGCATACTCCTTAGATTCTGTTTTGAAAGATAATGGTAGCTACTGAAAATGTTTGATATCAGTGAGTATTAACTGATTATCCCACACAACCTTATTATTAGGTTATAATGAAAATGATTTCTGGCAGATATTTAGGTATTCATTCAGCACATAGTTAATTGTAAGCAGTCAGAAAACCTTCCATATAATCAGTCTGTAAATTTATTAAAGTTCTAATTCTGTCCTTTTAGGTGTTCTGTCAACTTGCATGAAAGATTTACTCAAGGCAGAAGCAATGATACTCCAGAGGCAAGCTTCTATTGCCCTCATAATTAGCATCAGGCAACTAGAAATTCTGAACCAGTAATTCTCAAAATGTGGTCTCTTTGACCAGCAGCATTAATATTGCTTTGAAACTTGCTCCAAACGCAAAGTTTCAGCCTCTCCTAAAACGAGATGAGTCAGAAACTCTGACAGTGGGGTCCATTTGTCTCGGTTTTAACAAGACTTTCAGGAGATCTGAAGCTCCCTACAGTTTGAGGATTTCTGTTGTAAAATAATTAACTCTGAGTACCTCTCCAAAGATAAAGTTTTGTAGCTTCAACTGGTTCTTTTACCCCCATTATGAAAAGGTAAGGGATATCCCATATTTCAGCCAATCTACATATCTTAAATACCTTCAATCTCACCAATGATGGTCCATTTCTAGCATTCACTATGACATTTAACAAGCTACAAATGTCACCAATATGACCCTTATTTACTAATTAACAAAATCCCAGAAATGGATCATCTTGACTAGGATATGGACGATAGAAGCATGTGTAGTAGTTGCCTCAGAGCACATGCTTCTTTATTACCTGATTAGGACTCTCTAGCCCTATACATTCCTGGACTATAAACACACAAATATCACACTGTGTCTGCTGAAGAATTCTGAAGTACATTAACAACATTATAACAGAAGGGGAGGAGGGAGTGGAGAAGGTTCTTGTGTGTGTATGCATACGTGTGTGTGTAGCCAGAGGAAGAGTGTGCGATGAGCACAATTAATGGCTGAGAGAAAGAATTCAGGGAAGAGGGAAAAAGATGTTGATGATACAGTGAGAGTGCAGAGAATGGTGAAGATTAAAGTAGCTGATGTGAAAAAGAAAAGAAAACAGCTGATGTGGGGAATTGGAGAGGGCGCTAACTGGACTTGAAGAATTTTCAGGCAACCCGACTCTCCTGTTTTTTCCTAAGGAAGAATTGGCAAGTAAATCTTAGAAAATGATTTCAAACCTAGGATTTATACGTCTGTTCATTGTTACTGCTCTTTGAGATACAATTTTCACAGTTCATGAAATTACCCCTTCAGCGCCAATGGGTTTTGTAAAATGTAGCTAAAGAGTGCCATCTTCTGGTACTACCAGGTATGTGCAAACAAAGGCAGGATGTATGATAGAATCCTCATAGCAATAAAATCTCACCACTGGAAAACCTTTAATATTTTCTGCTGAGTATCCTATTGTAAAGTTGAACTTCTTTATAACCTGTGTCTTTCTAGTTAGGAGATCAGATTACTAGCAATGATTATAGTTTGTGTGTATGGCCTGCCTGAAAAACAAAACTGTATGTGGCCAGCCATACTTTTCATATAAGCATATGGGAAATTTGCTTTTGGTTAGTGATAGAAGCCACAAGTTGAAAAGCCTGTTCTTTGTGACCACCTCTTTGATGCAGGGTTGGCTTGAAGACTTAGCTCAAAACAGGAATCTGATTCTTGTAGCTGAATGTCAGACTTGTCTTCACTGCTTAACGATTCACTAATAACATACTAATTTAGTCCTTTTTAAAAAAATGTTTAATGCATTATGGAAAAGTATTAATTTTATTCTTAGTAATTTTTAAGATCAAAACTATGTTTTTAATCATAGTTATTTGATAAGCATTTACTGAACACTTAAAATACTAAACTCTGTTCTGTGTGCTAGAAAGGGGAGGTTCAAAGATGAATATGACCTTGTTTCCGCCTTTGAATCACCTTACTTTCCACCAGGGAGGATAACATGAACATAAATGATGTTAGATTTGGGAATATAAGGAAAGAAGAGAGGAACGATGTGGGATCAGGAAGGAAATATACGGCCTCCAGATTATGGATGTGGTGGAAATCTTGACCTTGGGCAGGGTTATGAGTAGAGTGTTCCTCAAGATTCAGGAGCCCAAAAAAAAAAAAAGATTCAAAAGCCAAAGATTGGGACATTTGAAGCAAATAACTCTTTAAGTCCTATTCTAGAAGCTGTTCATAATAGAATGTGCTCTTTCTGCATAAATACTCAGAATAGAGTTCATTTATTCATTCATTCGACAGGTACTTTTTTAAGCACAATTGATCATGCGTCAGGCAATGTGCAAGTCCCAAGGAAAAAATAAAAGTGGAAGTCCAGTCTCTGCTTTGAGTTGCTTGTGCAGAGGGAATGAATGTAACCAGAGTCCCTTTGTAGGAACACTGTGGATGGGCATCTGACCCAGCCATTATTAAATCTGCTATACGTGCTCCTCTCCAAAATTAAGTAAATCTGATTCTTTTACCTCAATGGCTAATTAAAACCACAAGCTCTGGAGTCAGACTAACTGGCTTCAGATTCCAGCACCATGACTAACCTGCCCTGCAGATTCTTAACCTCTCTTAACCTCTCATTATCTCAATAAAATGGAGATAATGGTGGGGTGCCTGGGTGGCTCAGTGGGTTAAAGCCTCTGCCTTCAGCTCAGGTCATGATCCCAGTGTCCTGGGATCAAGCCCCGCATCAGGCTCTCTGCTCAGCAGGGAGCCTGCTTCCCCCTCTCTCTGCCTGCCTCTCTGCCTACTTGTGATCTCTCTCTCTGTCAAATAAATAAATAAAATCTTTGAAAAAAAAAAAAAGAGTAGAGTTCAGTGGTTCATAATTTACATATAAACCCAATGCTCTTCCTAAATAGTGGCCTCCTTAAGACCCACCACCCATCTATCCTATTCCTCACCCACCTCCCTCCATCATCCCTGTTTGTTCTCAATAGTTAAGAGTCTCTCATGATTTGTTGCCCTCTCTTCCTCTCTCCCAAATGTTCAACCATTTGTTTCTTAAATTCCATGAGTGAAATCATATGGTATTTTTCTCTGATTGATGTATTTCGCTTAGCATAATACACTGTAGCTCCATCCATGTCGTTGCAAATGGCAGGATTTCATTCTTTTTAGTGGCTGTATAATACTCCATTACACACACACACACACACACACACACACACACTTTATCCCTTCATCAGTCAGTTGACACTTGGTTTGGGTATTGTTGATAATGCTGCTGTAAGCATCTGTGCGCATGTCCTCCTTCGAATGTGTATTTTTGTATGCTTCGAGTAAATACTAAGTAGTGCAATTGCTCTATAATAGGGTAGCTCCAGTTTTAACTTTTTGGGGAGCCTCCATACTGTTCTTCAGAGTGGCTGCACCAGTTTGCATTCCCACCAACAGTGCAAGAGTGTTCCCCAAGCCTCAGTTCTTTCATTTTAATTATTGTATAATATTTCATTGTATGAACATACTTCACTTTATTCAGTCATCCTCCTGTTAATGACCATTTGTGTTTTTTTACCCATTTTCCACCTAGAAACAGTACTACATTCTGGTTGGCAACCTGAGGTCCTTCCAGACTATACCCTGACCTGCTGTTTTTAGAGAGAAAGATTTTTCATTATGGATTCAATTTTTTAATGTTCACTAGTCTTATTCAGATTTTCTATTTTTTCTTGCATCATTTTCTATTGTTTTTATATTTCTAGAAGAATTGTTCATTTCAAATGTATTGCCATAGTGTTGTTTATATCATTCACTATATTTTCTTTCCAAATAATCTTTATCTGTGCCTTCTCTTTTTCTCTTGATCAATCTTGTTAAAGGTTTATCTCCTTTGTTTAAGTTTTCAAAGAACTAGTTTTTGGTATTATTGATCTTTTTATTTTTTTATTTCTGCTTTTTTTTCCTTCTACTTCTTTTAGAGGTTTACTCTGTTACTCTTGGGGTCTTTTTAAGACTCTTTAGTTGAGTCCTTACTATTTATGTTCAGTCTGTTGTTTTTTCATCATTGCGTTTGAAGCTGTAAATTTCCCTCTAAGAACTGCTTTAGCTGCATCTCACAAGTGTTAATATGTATATTCCATTGTGATTTCCCCTTTAATCCACAAAATACTTAGGAATGCACTTTTTAGTTTCTGAACATGTCTGTGTTTATGTTTACATTATTTTTTTGTTGATTTCTTATATCTTTGTGGCCAGAGGATGTGGTCTATGTGATCTAAATTCACTAGAAACTCTAATCTGTAGCTGTAGGAGGTTTCATGCCAGCTCCTGAGTCAGGCCTTGCAACTCCCCCGACCTTTGCCTCACTGAAGACATATGTCAGTGAAATTGCTGGCCATCTGTTACAAGCAGAGATACCAAACGGATGTTCTGCTTTCCCTAAAAATCAGAGGTTGACCTGGGGAAGAAAGTATTGAGTATCTCCCATGTGGTCCCCCCCAAACTTGAGTCTGAGAACTAGATTGCTCTGTTCCTCCTGTGAAAATGAAACCTCATGTTCTTGGTTACAGCCAGGTCTGCAGGAGAAAGCAGGCATGGTCACAGCTTACCCAGGAACTTCTCTGGTAGTGACAGCTGAACCCAACTTCTGGGTGTTGGCACTTACTTCTTCAGATGGGCAGGGTCCTCCATCTCTACTAAAGCTATCTTCATCCTCACAGCAAAATGTAGAAAGTGTTGGTAGGAGGCCCTTTCAAGAATTGAGTACTTAACAGACTCGACTGTGTTTTGGCCATTTCCTTGGGATCAATGAAAACCTTAAGCCCGCAAGATGAAGGGCTTAAGAAATTATCCACAATCCCTATCTCATATAAGAGAAGCCCAATGTTGGCCCTCTAATAGGTTGCACAATCCCAAGAACCAGAGCTGGGCAAGACTGATCTGTAAGCAGCATTATGTCATCAGACTGAGGGAACCAAACAGAAAAGGAGAATTTGGGAGAAGAACCATCAAAAGGTAATTGCAAAAACCAAAAGAGCAAGAGATCTAAAGCAAAGATTGGGAGATGAAGGTCAGAGGAATTCTTGCAACTACAGGAACATACCATAACCTTGTATTATTATTTCATATTGGCTAATTCCTTCTTTCTGCTTTCTTTGGATTAATTTTTTTCTAATTTCTTGAATTTTTAATTCATTTGTTTTGTTCTTTGCTGTTTATGAACATAATTAAAATAGTTTTCTTTAAGCAGTTCTTTGATTTTATCATTAATCTTATTTTCAGTTTCTGTTATTGTTATTTCCTAGATACTAACATTTCAATTTGGACTTTCTCTTTGACTTTCAAGAATTAAAAGACCATTTAATTATGTATCGATAGATGTTTTGTTAATTCCAAGTTTTATCATATTGGTTTTTTTTTTAAGATTTTATTTATTTATTTGACACAGAGATCACAAGTAGGCAGAGAGGCAGGCAGAGAGAGAGGAGGAAGCAGGCTCCCTGCTGAGCAGAGCCCAATGCAGGGCTCCATCCCAGGACCCTGAGATCATGACCTGAGCTGAAGGCAGAGGCTTAACCTATTGAGCCACCCAGGTGCCCCTCAAATTTTAATCGTATTGTGTTTGGAGAATACTGTTTCTGCCATTTCTACTAAGTGGTAATGTATTAAGGCTTTGGTCTAATTTTGTAAAGTGTTCCATGGACATTTGAAAAGTCTATTGTCAAGGCATATAAATCTACCCAATTAGTCAGGTTTTGTAGTTCTCCTACATCCTTTTTTTCATAGACTTTTTGATCTGTCATGGACTAAGAAAAGTGAACTAGGGTCTCCTATTCTAATGCCTTTCTGTTTATTTCTTCTATTTCTTATAGATTTTGCTTAATAAATTTTAATTCTACTTTATTTGCTTTATAGAAACTCATGAATGTAATATCTTTGTTGTGGATTGTATGTTTTAACATTATAAGGAGGGCTTTTTTAAAAACCTTATTTAATGCTTTCTCCACCTCTGACTTCAACCTCTTCTGATGTAAGATTGTCACTTAATTGTATTTTCCTTGCATTTGTTTGATATACCTGTACTGTCCTTTTTTTTTTTTTTCAACTTTTTTGACTGTTTTTTGAGGATATTTTTCTTTCAGTAGATGAGCTTATCCCACTGACATTTATAGATATAACTTAGTTCTAGAGCACATTTTATGACCTACTTTCCATTTTTAAGGATCCATTTGGTTTGGGCACCTGGGTGGCTCAGTAGTTAAGCATCTGCCTTCTGCTCAGGTCATGATCCTAGGGTCCTGGGATTGAGCCCTGCATCAGGCTCCCTGCTCAGGAAGCCTGCTTCTCCCTCTCCTGTTCCCCCTGCTTATGTTCCCTCTCTTGCTGTGTCTCTCTGTCAAATAAATAAACAAAATCTTAAAAAAAAAAAAAAAAGATTCATTTGTTTTGTATCTTTCTCTGGATAGTGTGTATTTCCTTATTTTATGCATGTTCCTTCTGGTAATCAGGAAGGTTTGTATTCTGTATTTAGCTCTTCTATTGTTTAGCTTTTTATGCTGTGGCTTTAAAAAATGTACTTTATCCTGTATTTCTTAAATCGACTTATTATAAGAAGTGACAAAATTATAATTCCTTTCTCATCTCCTTTGCTCCATCTAATTTTAATCAATACATTATTATTATTTGTTCTTCTAGTGATCGTTGGTATACTTTTGAATATACTTCTGTCTCTGTTATTTGATTTATAAGGTGTATTATCTTTTGACCTTGAATATTAAAGATAAAGAAATCAATCCTTTTGGCAGCTTTCATCTTTTTACATCTTCTCCTCTTGGTTTTTGTTAATTTTACTACTTTTACTGGTGTAGTTTATAATATTAACATTCTGGGACACCTGGGTGGCTTGGTCCATTAAGTGTCTGCCTTCAGCTTAGGTTGTGATCTCAGGGTCCTGGGATGGAGTCCCACATCGAGCTTCCTGCTCAGCAGGGAGTCTGCTTCTCCTCCTACCTGCTGCTCCCCCTGCTTGTGTGTTCTCTCTCTGTTTCTCTCTCTCTGACAAAATCTTTAAAAACAATAATATCAACATTCTCAACAATATACAATAGTTATTATGAGAATGAGCCCTGGAACCAGACTGCCTAGGTTGAAATCTTGGCTTTATCATTTTTTAGGTGTGTGACCTTAAGCAAGTTACTTAATAGATCATTGTTTCCTTGTTTTTACAATGTATATAACAATAGGTTCTACCTCACAGGTTTGTTTTCATGATAATGAAATTACAGCACTAGAACAGTGCCTGACCTATAATAGGCATCTGGTGATTATCAGATATTTTATTAATTATTATGAAGTAGATCCCCAGGGTTGTTTTCATCCCAATCCTACATTTCAGGGGGCTTCCACATTCAGGTTCTCTTGTTCATCTGCTGGTTACCTAAAATCCATTCTCTGGTAGTTCTTTAAGAGACAGTAATGGAGTTCTATTTTCTAATCCTTATATGTTCAAAAACATTTGATGCCTTTTACTTGAAACAAGTTTAGCTATGTAAAATAATAGTACTACTGTTGAGCACTCATTAAAATCACAGGTGATCTGTACTCATTATTATATCATTTTACCTCATATTAATGCTATAATTTATTTATTTATTTATTTATTTTTTAAGGAAAGCTCTCTGCCCAACCTGGGCCCCTTCATAATTATGATATAAGTCAAGTAGTATCCATATCCCCTTTAAAAATTAACAAAATTAGGATCCAGACAAGTCACACTTCCTTTCTTAAAGACTTTGCTGGCGGGGCGCCTGGGTGGCTCAGTGGGTTAAGCCGCTGCCTTCGGCTCAGGTCATGATCTCAGGGTCCTGGGATCGAGTCCCGCATTGGACTCTCTGCTCAGCGGGGAGCCTGCTTCCCGCTCCCCTCTGCCTGCCTCTCTGCCTACTTGTGATCTCTCTCTGTCAAATAAATAAATAAAATCTTTAAAAAAAAAAAAAAAAGACTTTGCTGGCATTGCACCATTATCTACCATTGATGTGGCTGTGGAGAAATCTGAGGTCAATCTGATTTATTTCCCTTTTAAGGTACCTTGATCTTTTTGCCTGAATGCTGGAAAGATTATTTACTTTTGAAGTCTAGTAAAATTCAATGGGATAGGTCACAAGGGTCATTCTATATCAGTTTTCTTGGGACACATTGTGTCCTTTCAATTTATAAAGTGTCTTTTCACTTACATGAAGTTACCTTGAATTATACTTTGAATATTTTTTCATTTTCACTTGTTCTATTCTCCTTCATGTAGACATGCTAGATATCATGTCTTCTGTGTCTATAATTCTGCCTCAAATTATTTTTAGTTCTTTTTAACTTTTCATTGCCATTTTCTTATTTTTCTTAACCTAGCCCTGTTTTAAGTCTGCTGTCATCTTTATCTGCCTTCTTTCCCTGCCCCCACTTATAATGTGGTTTTAATTTCTAGGATTTTTCTCTTTTCCTTCCTTTCTGCTAGCTTATTTTACATTTCCTTCTGATGTCTCAGCATCAGTTCTTTTGCTTTGAGATCTTGTTTTTTAAGCTGTTTCATTAAGTCCTTTGAATTCACAGCATTATGTTTGGTCTGCTTCATGGCAACATTTTTCTGGAAAATGTCTCTTTATAACATTAACTTTTCATTTCCTTTCCTCTGTTTTCTTGTAGACTTGCTGTATAGATCTTATTTTCCTTTGGTTATTACTCATTATCGAATGAAAAGTGTTCTTTCTCGACCAGCTATTTGCAGGAAGCAACTGGAGCAGTGAATTGTGCTAATAGTGAGGCTGCTATGGCCGAGTGTGTGGGTATGTGTGTTGCGTGTGAGAAAGAGAAAAAAGGAGAAACTAGAGACAAAAATACACACACAGATCATGCTTAGCCAGTATTATCTCCCCAGCAGATGCTCATATTATATTCTCCCTCAACCTGTTTCATTAACAGACTGCCTCCAACATAGATAACATTTTTAAGGAATTTATCATTCAGCACTGTCTTGTCCTGCTACTTCGGAATGCCAGAGCCCTTGAAAGTTCC
The DNA here is from genome assembly GCF_020171115.1 of Neogale vison. NCBI lineage: Eukaryota > Metazoa > Chordata > Mammalia > Carnivora > Mustelidae > Neogale > Neogale vison. The sequence goes on along the minus strand of NC_058092.1, from coordinate 79,275,514 downwards.
CACAGCTTGTGCCCCTTAAACTTTCAGTGTAAATCAGGTGATAGTTCTCCTCAGGTGTACTACCTCTTTAGTGCTGTGCCAACATTGAAAACTAAAGTCACAGCAGGTACTTAATCTCAACATACTCTGGACTCAGGTGTGATTTTCACTCAACTTTGTAGGCCATCCTCACTAATTGTGTCTTAGGGTTAACTTGGGACCTTATCAAAGATGGAGTTTGTGTTCATTTTTCTTATTTTCTTGTTTTTCGGTGATCTCAAGGATGACCAGATGACAGAGATAATTTCATTTTGTTATTTGTAAATGTTTTGGGAACTTTTTAAAAGATTTTATTTATTTGAGAGAACAAAGTGAGAGATACCATGAGTGGAGGGGGAAGGGCAAAGGGAGAGGAAGAAGCAGACTCCCTGCTGAGCAAGGGGTCTGCCGTGGGGCTCAATCCCAGAGCCCTGGAATCATGACCTGGGTCAAAGGCAGACACTTAACTGACTGAGCCACCCAGGCACCCCAATATTTTAGGGGTTTTTAAAAAGATTTTATTTATTTATTTGACAGAGAGATAGAAAGCACAAGTGAGCAGAGTGGCAGGCAGAGGGAGAGGGAGAAGAAGGGTCTTTGCAGAGCAGGGGAAGCCTGATATGGGACTCAATCCCAGGACTCTGGGATCATGACCAAAGGTAGTGGCTTAACCAACCGAGCCACTCAGATGCCCCTATTTTTGGTTTTTAAACTTTAATTTTTTATCTTAAAACCACAGCCACTTTTTTTTTTAAGATTTTATTAATTTATTTGACAGAGATCACAAGTAGGCAGAGAGGCAGGCAGAGAGAGAGAGGAGGAAGCAGGCTCCCCACTGAGCAGAGAGCCTGATGCGGGGCTCGATCCCAGGACCCTGAGATCATGACCTAAGCCGAAGGCAGAGGTCTTAACCCACTGAGCCACCCTGGCGCCCCCCACAGCCACTTTTTAAAAGAGTGCCTCTAATCTTAGGGAGACCAGGTATCATACCACCTCAGACCATCTTAAGTGGGAAAAATAGCTTTCAAATTCTGTGCACACCCTAGTCTCAGCAAGGTCTTTCATCATCATATAGCTGGTAAGGACAGAGCTTGGATTCAAATTCAGGTCTGTCCAAATCCAGAGCCTGAGTTCTTTTCATCATAGAACTTCATCTTAAAGAATACAGATATCTCCTTACATTGTTTATTGTTTCTTTTTATAACATTTTTCTATTAACTACTTTTTTGTTTCCTGGTTCTTAGTGTGACAAGTACAAGACTGGAGTTATTGATGGGCCCGCATGTAATAGCCTTTGTGTTACAGAAACTCTTTACTTTGGGAAATGCTTATCCACCAAGCCCAACAATCAGGTATGGACATTACAAATAAGCATTCCAGAATGATAGTGCACTCTAATTTTACCTTAAATGAAGTATTGTTAGAATTCTTGAACCAGAGTGTTAGGAAATTTTATATACTTCAATTTTGTATGCTTTGATTCACTCATCCAACAGATGTTTATTATTAATCCCTTATTCCCAGTATATTCCAGACACTGTTTAGTTATTAGGAATTCAGTGATGATTAAGATAGATAAGATTACTTACCTCGTGGATCTTATATTAATTAATAGTGACTAATTCTAGGGTATGGTATTAGGGAAATGGAAACAGAAGAGTTTTGCCTTTCATCTTTCTGTGTAATGTGACTTAAAAAATGTATTTGTAGCTATAAATGCTTAATTAAGAAACAAGAAAGATCTCAAATCAACAAGCTGACTTTACAATTTAAGGAACTTGAAAAGGAACAAACTAAACCCAAATCTAGCAGAAGGAAATAAATAATACAGTTTACAGCAGAGATAAATAAAATGGAGAATAGAAAAACAATAGAGAAAAATCAACGAAACCAAAAGCTGGTTCTTGGGAAAGATCAACAAAATTGACAAACCTTTAGCTAGATGGTCGAAGAAAAAAAGAGAAGGCTCAAATTATTAAAATCAGGAATGAAGAGAGGACATTACTACTGACTCTACAGAAATAAAAAGGATTACATGAGAGTACTATAAACAACTGTACACCAACAAGTTAGGTAACCTAGACAAAATGGACAAATTCTAGAAACAGAAAACTTAGCAAGAAATAGAAAATCTGAATAGATCTATCACTAGTAAGGAGATTAAATCAGTAATCAAGAGTCTCCCAACAAGAAAAGCTGTGAGCCTGTTGCCTTCAGTGGTGAATTCTACCAAACATTTAAGTCCTTCTCAACCCTTTCTAAAAACTGAAAAGGAGGGAATACTTCCTGACTCATTCTGTGAGGCCAGCATTACCGTGATACCAAACCCAGCTAAAGACACTTGAACAAGGAAAGAAATCGACAGACTTTGTGTACATTAATGCAAAATATTCAGCAAAATACTACCAAACCAAATTGAGCATATTAAAAAGATCATATACCACAGCCAAATGGGATTTATTACTAGAATGCTGGGATGGTTCAACATACAAAAGTCAATTTAATACACTAGATCAATGGATGAAAGGGGAAAAATCCACAGGATCATCTCAGTTGAAGCAGGAAAAGTATTTACAAAATTCAGTACACTCCTATGATAAAAACACTCAACAAATAGGAATAGAAGTTAAATGCCTCAACATAATAAAATATACATATGAAAAACCCATAGCTAATATCATATTCAGTTGTGAAAATCTGAAAGCTTTTCCTCTAAAATCAGGAACAAGGCAAAGATGCCCACTTTTGCCACTTGTATTCAACATAATACTAGACGTTCTAGCCAAATCAGTTAGACAAGAAAGAGAAAGACAAGAAAAAGGCACCCAAATTAGAAAGGAAAAAATAAAATTATATCTGTTTGCAGATGACATGATCTTTTATGTAGACCATGGGAGGTAGAAAAACATTTTATCTATGTAGGGAAAAGTTCTTACAGCTAATAAATGAGTTCAGCAAAGTAGCTGGAAACAAAATCAACACACAAAAATCAGTTGTATCTCTGTATAGTAACAATGAACATTCCACAAAGAAAATTAGGAAAACCATTCTGGGGCATCTGGGAGGCTCAGTCCATTAAGCATCTGCCTTCAGCTCAGATCTTGATCACAGTGTTCCTGGCATCAAAACCTGCATTGGGTTCCCTGCTCTTGGGGAGCCTGCTTCTCCCTCCCTTCCCTGCTTGTGCTCTCATTCTCTCTGTCTCACATACATACATACATACATACAATCTAAGAAAAAAAAAAAGAAAGAAAGAAAAGAAAACCATTCCATTTACGTAGTATCAGAAAGAGTAAAATACTTAGGAATTAACCGGGGGAAGGACTTGTACAATGAAAGTGTACAATGAAGGTGAGGGACTTGTACAATGAAAACTTCAAAGCACTGCTGAAAGAAATTAAAGCTATAAACAAATGGAGACATATCCCACGTTCATGGATTGGAAGACTTAGTATTGTTAAACGTTAATACCACCCAAATTGATCTACAGATTCAGTGAAATCCTTATCAAAATTCTGAGGATATTTTTTGCAGAAATAGAAAAACCTGCCCAAAATGGAATCTCAAAGGACACCAAATAGCAAAACAGTCATGAAAAAGTATTATAGAGCTGGAGGACTCAGACTTCCTGATTTCAGAACTTACTACAAAGCTACAGTAATCAAAACAGTATGTACTAGAATGAAGACAGACATACAGATCAATAGAATAGAGAACCCAGAAATAAGCTATCATGTATTTGGTGAAAAGATTTTTTTTTTAAAGATTTTATTTATTTATTCAACAGAGAGAGAGAGAGAGAGATCACAAGTAGGCAGAGAGCCAGGCAGAGAGAGAGATGAAGCAGGCTCCCTGCCAAGCAGAGAGCCGGATGCGGGGCTTGATTCCAGGACCCCTGAGATCGTGATCTGAGCCGAAGGCAGAGGCTTAACCCGCTGAGTCACCCAGGTGCTCCTGGTCAAATGATTTTTGACAAGAGTGCTAAGACCATTCGATAGAGAAAGGATTGTCTTTTCTTTCTTTTTTTTTTTTTTAAGATGTTATTTATTTATTTGACAGAGAGAGAGATCACAAGCAGGCAGAGAGAGAGGGGGAGGCAGGCTCCCTGCCAAACAGAGAGCCTGATTCAGGGCTCAATCCCAGGACCCTGAGATCATGACCTGAGCCGAAGGCAGAGGCTTAACCCACTGCACCACCCAGGTGCCCCAAGGACTGTCTTTTCAACAGATCATGCTGGGAAAACTGGATATCCACATGCAAAAGAACAAAGTGGGACCCTTACCTAATACTATATGTAAAAATCAAGTCAAAACAGATCAAAGACTTAAATGTAAGAACTAAAAGCATAAAACTCTTAGAAAAAATATAGGGTAAAATCTTCATGACATTGGATTTAGCAAGGATTTCTTGGCTCTGATCCCAAAGGCAGAAGCAACAAAAGAAGAGACAAATTGTACTTCATGAAAATTTTAAAATTTTGTACATCAAAAGAATATCCAATCTACAGAATTAGAGAAAATATTTGCAAATCATATATCCAATAGAGATTAATATCTAGAATATATAGGGGTGTCTGGGTGGCTCAGTGGGTTAATCCTCTGCCTTCTGCTCAGGTCATGGTCTCAGGGTCCTGGGATAGAGCCTGGATAGAGCCTGCATCAGGCTTTCTGCTCAGCAGAGAGCCTGCTTCCCCCTCTCTCTCTGCCTGCCTCTCTGCCTACTTGTGATCTCTCTCTGTCAAATAAATAAATAAAATCTTTAAAAAATATATCTAGAATATATAGCAAACTCCTGGGGCACCTGGCTGGCTCAGTTGGTAAAACATGCAACTCTTGATCACAGGGTCATGAATTTGTGCCCCAATATGTGTAGAGTTTACTAAGAAAAAAAAGAAAGAGACAGAGAACTCTTATAACTCACAAGAAAACTACCAGATTTTAAAATGTGCAAAGTACTTAAATAGGCATTTCTTAGAAAAAGATACACAAATGGCCAATAAGTATATGAAAAGATGCTCAGCATCACTTGATCATTAGGGAAATACAAATCAAAATCACAGTGAAATACCATTTCATACACGTTAGGCTGGCTACTGTCAAAAAATGGAAATTAACAAGTGTTGACAAGGATGGAGAGAAATTGGAACCCTTTTGCACTGTTGGTGAGAATGTAAAACAGCATAGCCACTGAAAAAAACAGTTCCTCAAAATATTAAAAATATATTGTTCTTATGATCCAGCAATTTTACTTCTGGGTACATATCTAAAAAAATTGAAAGCAGAGTCTCCAAAAGATATTCTTACACCCAAGTTCAGGTCAGCATTATTCACAATAGCTAAAATATGGAAGCATCCAAGGGTCCATTAGCAGATGAATAGAAATGCAAAATGTGGTATATCCATACAATGGACTATTATTCAGCTTTAAAAAAAGAGAAAATTCTGACACATGCAACTGTATATATCTTGAGAACATAATGTTAAGTGAAATAAGTCAATCACAAAACGACAAATTTTGTATGGTTCCATTTATATGAGATGCTTAGAGAAGTCAAAATTATAAAGATAGAGAGTAAAATGGTGATGCCGGGGGTGGGGTGGGAAAGGGGAACAGGGAGTTATTATTTAATAGGTATAGAATCTCAATTTTACAAGATGAAGAGTGCTACAAAAGGATAGTGGTGATGGCTGCACAACATTGTGAATGTAATACCATTGAGGTGTACTCTAAAAATGGTTAAGATGGTAAATTCTATGTTTTTAATATTTTATAATAAAAAATTGGAAAAAGTAAAATTGATCTTGGTCAAAAATATGTTTATTTAGGCATGAATTACTTTTTTATAATTTAAAAGTTACAGAAAAAAGCTAAATCTCAATGTTTTGTTACTTGTTTGTGTGTTTTTGTAAGAGGCAGAAAACACTAAAAATACATGGTAAAGTTTTCTGCTCAGCCAAAGGACTAATTTGTCATTCTTTTTTCACATAGATGTATTTAGGGATTTGGGGTAATCTGCCAGGTGTTGTGAAATGTCAAATGGAACAAGCACTTCATCTTGATTTTGGGACTGAATTGGAACCAAGGAAAGAAATAGTGCTATTTGATAAGCCAACTAGGGGAACCACTGTACAGAAATTCAAAGAAATGGTCTACAGTCTCTTTAAAGTAAGTATATATCTATTCACATGTTGCTAGTGTGAAGTGGTACATTCTTCTGAAAGAGTTAGCAAGACCTCACCCTAAGCCATAAAAATGTTGCTATTCTTTAACTTATACCCAGGACTCCATCTTGAGGAAAAAACTCAAACAAAATCTGAGGAGGATGCTTACATTAACATTATTTATGCTAGCTAAAAATGTCCAGATATGAAAGGAGAATTAAGTAGATGAGCAGCTGTATAGTTTGTAGGGAAGGCCTAAAATTAGTATACATGTCCTGACTGAAAATTATTTTTTAAAAATTTAAAGAAATATTCATACAAAGATTAAATATATTAAAGAAAAAATTTATAATATTGGAAAGAATCTTTTTTTAAAAAGATTTTATTATTTATTTGACAGATCACAAGTAGGCAGAGAGACAGGCAGAGGGGGTGGTGTGTGGAAGCAGGCTCCCTGCTGAGCAGAGAGCCCCATGTGAGATCATGACCTGAGCTGAAGGCAGAGGCTTAACCTACTGAGCTACCCAGGCGCCCCAAGAATCTTTTTATTGGTGTCATATTTTCACTCAAAATCTTACTTTTAAGTTTACATTTTCGTACTATTTTATCTTAAGAAACTTCACAGGGACATATTTTTTAACCACCATTGGAACTATACAATTTGAAGAAAACAGTTGTTAATGTATTGACTACAAAACAGGAGAAAATAATTTTCTCCTGTTTGACCCTTTTTATAACTTCAGACCTTATTTGACCCTTATTATAACTTCAGACATGAGCATATTACACAGCAATTTTGCAAGTAAATGTATGAATAAGACAGAACAATTTGTGTGTTGGATATCAACAGGGCCCAGGGAGCTATAGGAGCTAGGGTGACTCATTTCTTAAATATACTTAAGTCGGTTTTACTACAATTATATAAAACATACTTCTAATTAACTCAGTAAGCATCATAAATATTTGGAGATATCTTAAGTTCCTTCATGGAGACTCAGTAACAAGATTATTACTTAGCATGGCAATCCCCATAAAGTTAGTATGTATATTACATATGAGTAATTTTTCAAACCTATATTTGGCTAAATTCTTACCGTTTTAGGCAAAGTTGGGTGACCAAGGAAATCTCTCTGAACTGGTTAATCTCATCTTGACGGTGGCTGATGGAGACAAAGATGGCCAGGTTTCCTTGGGAGAAGCAAAGTCAGCATGGGCACTTCTTCAACTAAATGAATTTCTTCTCATGGTGATACTTCAAGATAAAGAACATACCCCCAAATTAATGGGATTCTGTGGTGATCTCTATGTGATGGAAAGTGTTGAATATACCTCTCTTTACGGAATAAGCCTTCCATGGGTCATTGAACTTTTTATTCCATCTGGGTTCAGAAGAAGCATGGATCAGCTATTCACACCATCATGGCCTAGAAAGGCTAAAATAGCCATAGGACTCCTAGAATTTGTGGAAGATGTTTTCCACGGCCCCTATGGAAACTTCCTAATGTGTGATATTAGTGCCAAAAACCTAGGATATAACGATAAGTATGATTTGAAAATGGTGGACATGAGAAAAATTGTGCCAGAGACAAACCTGAAAGAAATTATAAAGGATCGTCACTGTGAGTCTGATTTGGACTGTGTTTATGGCACTGATTGTCGAACTAGCTGTGATCAGAGTACAATGAAGTGTACTTCGGAAGTGATACAACCCAACTTAGCAAAAGCCTGTCAGTTACTCAAAGACTACCTACTGCGTGGTGCTCCAAGTGAAATTCGTGAGGAACTGGAAAAGCAACTTTATTCTTGTATTGCTCTCAAAGTCACAGCAAATCAAATGGAAATGGAACATTCTTTGATACTAAATAACCTAAAAACATTACTGTGGAAGAAAATTTCCTATACAAATGACTCTTAATTCATTTGGACATTGTGATTATGGAAGAACTGTAAGGAAAAATTTTGAGCATTTAAAAAAAAGATGGCTTCTGATTCAAATCCTTGCCAGTTACACAACCCCCTTTCCCCTGGTTTTAAGAAGTCATCATCTTGAGATATATGTTGATTGCTGAAGTAATGGCAGGAGGTATAGGAAGAACAGGTCCAAAGATTTCATTTCTGCTGTTGGAAGCCCTGGTAGATTTTCCAGTACCTTCACTGTGTAACTATTTTGACTAATGACCTAAAATAATGCTGTGAAATCCTCATTCCATAAACATAAACAGTGAGAGTATTTTGTAGATTTGTTAGCCAAAATACCATTGCTGGAATTATTGTTTGCATTGAAGCTGCTGTTTAAAAAAAAAAAAAAAAAAATTATACATATTTACTGAAGTCTTAGCATGGTAAAGTTTGCACATTAACAGAAATTAAGACTGTAAAGCAGGTAAAGTTACTCACTTGTAAACAGATGTTGGGTTAATAGCATGGTTTGTTGTATTTATAGACTTAAACATTTAGACATCAAATGTTAAATGGCTTCAGAATGTTATTAGCCTCTGAAAATTAAAAATTCATCAAAACATGGCAATACTTGGCAATATGTAATTGCAAATTTGAGGCTGAAACTGGATGAGCTTTCATCATCCTAGATTTGATGGGTCCTTCTTAGTGTCCACGAGCTCTGTCCTTCAAAACTGACATTCTTAAGGCCATCAACCCAATCCAGATCCATTTATCTGAATTTGAGCTATGGAGAAGTGGGACATTAGGAGCCAGATTCTGAAATTATGGAACTTTCTAGTAACAATTTTCCATTTTTGAACAATATTTCCTGTTGGCCAAAGGGCTTTCTTAAGAGGCATGTAAATTTGTTTCATGTAAACTTGATATGCAAGTTATTATTTGCCCTTTAATGTTATTTTTATGTTAAGATCTGGCATGTACCTTTCAACATCTCCGTAACATAGAACACCTCTTTTGAAGACCCAATATATTCTGCTCGAAAGTTTCACCTGATTGAAGTGAATGTTACAGTTATGTGAACTTCACTGAAACAGCTTTCTCTCAAAAATTAAAGCCATTGATTAGCACCAGTTTTGCTTATTTTAAAATTGTTTACTCTGAAGGTACTTTTTCTTCCCACCAGCCATCTGGTTACAATAAATGAATGGAAGAAACATTTCCTAGTGCACAGTTGGTCTCTTGCTTGCCAGACTGTTTCGGGAGGGCTGCACATCATACAACCAGAGGGATAACTCCTGTCAGGGAAAACAAGCCTGAGAAGCAGGTGTGAACTCTGAGTCAGTATGTGAAGTCATACTTGTTTTTCAAAGAAAAAAAACCCTGTCAACTCCTCTCCTTTTGTATTTCAGGTTATTTCCTACAGTTTCATTAATAAGAGTTTAACACAGATAGCTGCTTGATGAATAAGTTTATTGTTGTCTTTATCTGAAAAATCTTCATAGAAAATTGTGGTTTGGTTTATTAGCTCTCAGCAGCCCGCTCCTGAGCTCGAAGGAAGCTTGCCTTCTTCTGAGCTACCCGATCTTTCTTTTGGGCAAGAGACATTTTGGGACGATTCCACCTATAAAACAAAGTAAAATAAAGAGATAAATGTAATTTTTAAGTATCACCGCTATAGAGGATAGAAAATAGTTAACTCTGATTGAAAAAGAATGTGATCAGGTCAAACAAATCCAAGTTCTAATACACATACTTATTTATGATCTTAATCTAACTTTAAAAATGGAGTAACTGGTAAAAAAACAAACAATAAATGTTTAAATGCAGTAATTGGTAATTATACTGTACTGGGATAGAATAGGTCAGCTCAGTAAGTACCTTCTGAGGCTAATAAATTTCTATCACCACAATTGCTTTAGCAAACCTGGTTCCCCTCACTTCTGCAACATCATGCAGAGCTAGTGATCGAGTTTGCATTGCACAACTTCAATGAGAGTGTGAATAAGAAGAAACAAGGTAAGCAACTCCTTTTAACCTCTTTCTCTTGAAAAGACAACAGTAAGATGCATACCTCTTCTTTTTAACTTCTTTCTTAGGCTTTTTCTCATAGATTGGGTTCTCTCGTATAGCAGCATGAGCTTTCTTATACATCTCCTCCATCTGAAAGAAAGCAAAGCAAACAGTACTTGGTTTCACTTCACATGCCCTAAACAGTCATATAATGTGCACTGCATTCTACTACTTGTTCTATTTTTATCCCTAAACCAGACTGTCAAGAGGAACTAGGCCAACCCTGGTATCTCTTTAAATTCTACACATAACCCACATTTTCTTAAGATATTACCATTGGCAATGTGAACTGACACTATTCACAAAACTCACACTCAAAAATTTGCATGTATTTCTGAGGAATTCAGCTATACTTTGAATCACTCAAGTTGAGAGCAAATGGGTTTCTGTAAAAACATTTATGTTCATTTAAGTATTATCTGACCTAAATTCTTTTATTCAAGTGAGGATTTGTGCCAAAACAAAGTACTTAAGATGGTAAGAGGAAGAGTATACAGGGAAGAGGACAAAGAATTGTTATAAATTCATTTTTGTTCTCCCATATTTCCCAGATTTGTATTTTCCATCAGTATCTGACAGGTCTTCCAATGCTACTCCCAGCACTGCATACCAGGGACCTCTTGTATCTACTGCTACTAGGTGTCTGTGGAAACAGAAGATTTGAACTGCACCAGAAAACCCCCAAACACCATCCAATTAGATCTTAAAGAGAATTTTGTTCTAAAACTCATCAAAAACCAATGCTGAAATTCTCTGAATTATTTCAAGTACCACCTCTAAATAATGACTATTGATTCTATGGAAGATCAAGTCATGAAGCAGCTATAAAATACCTGAACATTCACTATCCCAATCTAGTAGCAATTACATGCCCCTAAAGAATTAAGTAATCCAACTCTAAAATCACTCCTTCAACATAGAGAAAATGTGATTACTACATGCATCTGTGTAAAACTTAGCAAATGAAAATAATGCAAACACTGCACGAGACCTAAATCCCTCCTGAAAATTAATTTCTCTACCTCTGCATTCTATTATGGCTTTCCACTGTATTTAACGAATCCATTTGATGTCAAATGTGTCATTTAATAAATCTAAGCAACTCGGTCCATTCCTTCCTAAGAGACAAACAGGATTCACAACCATGTATGTAGACAATAGCACTGAGTTTTAAGTAAAGACCACTTTCCTCTTGGAGACATGTCAGATGTCAGCAGAGGAGTTTAGCAGGCATGCATAAGAGGCCTCCAAAGATCAAACTGATGAGCTAGCCAGGAAAAGTACATCAGCCTAAGAGTGGTCCAGCTGAAATATATCAAATATATAGGAAAGCATTAGAAAATGGCTTGAAATGTGAGATTTTGAAGCTTGAGATTTTGAAGTTTTTGAACAAGTTTAACATTACCAGAGCAAGAGATGTCTTAGGAAGAAAAATTATGCAGGCCAAGCAGAATTATAATCACAAGTAAAAGTCCCTATTTACCAGAGTGAACAAGGGTAATTAAATAATATACAAGTATGGGTTTCTGAAAACTAACATGCACTTGCATTTACTAATATAAACTAATGGCATCCTACCCTTTCCTAGCTCAAAAAAACTCAAGTTATGTGTTTATTAGCCCTAGACTGTGTGCTAAGCATACAAATAACAGAAAGGGATCTTTTCCAATTACAACTCTTTTTAAAAACAATTTTCACAGGGTGCCTGGATGGCTCAGTTAAGCATCCAAGTCTGATTCTGGCTCAGTCATGATCCCAGGGTCCTGAGACTGAGCCCGCCCCCCCATGCTGGATGCCGTCTGCCCCTCACCCACTATGCACTCACTCACTCAAAAAAAATTTTTTTTCATAACCAAAGCAGTGTGAAAATAGAAACTGTGCACTAACATAACAGTCATTTAATAGGTAACTATTAATTTATTTACAACTCCATAGTTGTGTACAAGTTTTATAAAAATCAATGCTCTTTTTGTGTTCTATGCCTACCTTCCATGACTACGGTGCGTTAATAGTCAGTCTTAAAGATAGAACTTTAGGCTGATAAAATTTCTAACATTAAACTCACATTTGCAACATCAAGGACTAGTGATCTAATCTGTACAACTCCCCACATCCACGCTGAGACATTCAGAAATTCCGTAACAGGGCGCCTGGGTGGCTCAGTGGGTTAAGCCACTGCCTTCGGCTCAGGTCATGATCTCGGAGTCCTGGGATCGAGTCCCGCATCGGGCTCTCTGCTCAGCAGGGAGCCTGCTTCCCTCTCTCTCTCTGCCTGCCTCTCTGCCTACTTGTGATTTCTCTCTGTCAAATAAATAAATAAAATCTTTAAAAAAAAAAAAAAAAAAAAAAAAAGAAATTCCGTAACATAGAACTTATTTGCTAAAAAGGACCTTTCTTCCACATGGCTTCAAAATGAGTTTAGTTAAATAGAATCTTTTATCAGACAGGACAGATGAGTCTAACTATGACCACAGGAATTAAGTCTACAGATTTAGAACAGTCAAATATGTAAAAGCCACCAAAGGCTTCATATTTAGATCCTTGAGGCCTTCAGTACCTAAGAAATTCCTAAAAGCATGTTGGTAAGTCAAGTTCTTTATAATTACCCTATCTGACTTTTAACTTACCCTCACTCAATATCCCAAGTTCATCTCATTCCATTTTAAGAACTCTTTATTTATACCTATTAACATACTCATGTTCAACTTTTAACAATTAACCCGAAATAAAACTACTAATAAACCCACCAAAATCTAGTAGTAAACCTATAAATTGCGGCAGCCTGGGTGGCTCAGTGGGTTAGGTGTCTGCTTTCGGTTCAGGTCACGGTCTTGGGATAGAGCCTGCACTAAGAGCTCTGCTCAGCAGGGAGCCTGCTCCTCCCACCCCACCGTGTGCCCCTCTGCCTACTTGTAATCTGTCAAGTCTTAAAAAAAAAAAAAAACCTATAAATTAACTAATACAGGCATTTTTAGTTAAAATTTTTACCATGTCTGGAGTTACGTTGTTCTTTATGTATTGAGAGAATTGTTTCTTGTATGCATCTTCGTCTTCTTCCATTAGGTAACGCATATAATCTGCAACATTCTGACCCATGATGTGCTTTCGATGTACTTCTGCATTGAATTCCTTGCTTTCTGAATCATAACCAGGGAATCGTTTGGTACTAAAATAAAATTTTTCATATTTTAGTATTATAAGGATTAAAATCAGTTCACTAACCGGAATTCATTTCAGTAGCTGCTATCAGTCCCGTCTTGAAACAATTAATTGCATCATATGCAACCAAAGGACCAACTATGGACTGCTCAGTTTAGTGGGATATCATCATTCAGCAGCTTATCTCTGAATTCCAGGACAGAAGAGAAAATCATGCTACAAGTACATTTAAAGCCATGAAATGTACCAAGTTCCCACCACTAAAACGAGTTCTCCTTATAAACACAAAAAAGGGTTCCAAATCCTAAAATTTGGAGGGAGCTGCCTCAGGGCACATGGGAATAAGTGGTTTTTTGAAGACCACATCTGACAGGTGTCTTGCAAGAGACCTGCAGGTCCTCAAAAAAAAACACTCCACCAGGGGCACCTGAGTGGCTCAGTGGGTTAAAGCCTCTGCCTTTGGCTCAGGTCATGATCCCAGGATCCTGGGATCAAGCCCCGCATCGGGCTCTCTGCTCATCAGGGAGCCTGCTTCCTCCTCTCTCTCTGCCTGCCTCTCTGCCTACTTGTGATCTCTGTCAAATAAATAAATAAAATCTTAAAAAAAAAAAAAAATATGCTCCACCATTACAGAAGTTCCAGTTAGGTTACATTTTAAAGGCTACCCTCCCCAACCCCAAAACCTAGTATTTTTGTTAAGGATTCACCAACCTCTAAAATATCCCTAAGAAGCTAATTAATCATTTTTAAAGATGCATCTACTCAACAAGAACAAAAACCATTAACTCAAAACCTAGGACTTAACAAATTCAAACCTACTAAACTTCTGAGAATGGTCTATAATCTTGTTTCCAGCTGAGAGCTGTCATAAGCCTTTTCTCAAACTTTTTTTCTAGAGCTGAGAGTTCCCATAAATGAGTAAACCAACTTTCATTCTGAATGAAAAGAAAACACACTTGGGGGGGGCGGGAGTGCGTGGGTGGCTCGGTGGGTTAAAGCCTCTGCCTTCAGCTCAGGTCATGATCCCAGGATCCTGGGATCAAGCCCCACATTGGGCTCTCTGCTCAGCAGGGAGCCTGCTTCCTCCTCTCTGCCTACTTGTGATCTGTCAAATAAATTTTAAAAATCTTAAAAAAAAAAAAAAAAGAAAAGAAAAGAAAATACACTGAGAGGGGAGTGGACTTGAGGTGCTCATTTCTAACCAAAACTAAGCTACAACACAAAAGCTAGTTGTTTCAATCCCTGCTTTCCCACTACTGGCTCCAGAACTTTGAACAAATCCTTTATCTCTGAACCTCAATCTCATTTATAAAACACATTACAATTCCATCCTGCCCACCAGGTTCCTTTTGTAGAGTACTAAGCATATAGCAGGTACACAAGGTACACAAGGATAACTACGTACTAATTTAACTGATTCATCCAGTAATCTCCAAAGTCTAACCAGTCAGAAATGGAAATACTGGCAGTCCAAACAATGAAGCCTTGAATACTCTATTACCTGTGAGGGATAGACAAGCCTCCATCCACTGCTCCCTTGAGGGCCCCAAAAACTTTATTTCCAGTAGTAGTTCTGGCAAGCCCTGCATCCAAATAGCAGGTGAAGGCACCAGGTTGACCATCAATGCTTTCCACATTGTACTCATCTCCAGTCACTTCCACTTGGCCTTCATAGATCTTGTCCATGCCAAACCTATTAAGGAGCTATTAACAAAAAAGCCAGTCTAAATATATTCAAGTAATTCTAACATTATCAAGTCACAACTTTAGGGGCACATAGGTGGCTCAGTCGTTGAGCATCTGCCTTCGGCTCAGGTCATGATCCCAGGGTCCTGGGATTAAGCTGTGCATCGCGATGCCTGCTTAGCAGGGCACCTGCTTCTCCCTCTCCCACTCCCCCTGCTTGTGTTCCCTCTCTCTCTGTCAAATAAATAAATAAAATATTTTTTAAAAAGTCACAACTTTAATGACCTGACACCTAGAAAAATTTTCCTTCAAAATTCACTTAACCCTCTGTACTGATTTACTTTTAAATACTAAGATGCTACAAAAACAATCTTCAAATATTCAATTTCACCACCCCTTTGTCTTATAGCTTCTGTATCTTTCCTACATGTCCATACTTATTTATGCATTAATCAATTAAGATGTAACCATATCTATTCAAGAAATTTATTTTCCATATTTCCTCAGTCCTATTTGGCTACAGTAGCTCAAGAACCAAGTATTAAATGTTACCACATGTAATTTGATTAAAATCTTAGAAGCATCTGGGCATAAGAGAACATCTTTTATGGCTCTACTCTCCAACTACATTAATGTTAATAAGGGTGAATCTTCTGCCAGTACATCTAGCTACTGTTTCACCAGTGTGACTTACAATGTTCCTCTCATGTATGGCATTGTTCCCCACTCTTACCCAAACGAGTTTACAATCAGTGAAGATATAGTCCCTAACAACGATGCATGCTTAACAATTCCAATGCAAAACAAGATCAGTAACTTGAGAAAACAAAAATAAGACAAAATCACATTTCCATCTTCCTGCATATTATAGGAAATGCTGCCACCCAGAGGCAAAGATAGTTAAAACCAAATCCATTACCCATGGCTAACCCCCAACCCAAATTTAAGACATTGTTTCTCAAACTTTAACATGTATATAAATAACCTGGACATCCTATTAAAATACAGATTCCATGGAAAAAAAAACAAAAACAGATTCCAAGGGTGTAAAGTCTGCATTTTAAATGTACACTGATTGATAGAAGATCTATTCTAAGTGGCAAAGGTCTACAAAGTCAAGGTATCCACTAACTAGCCAGAAATGGCTATTCAAATTATGGTAAAAATTCAGTTCCTCAGTAGCATTAGCTACATTTCATGTGTTCAACACCCATATGTGGCTGGTGGCTATCATTCTTTGGTTTAGATTCACACTGATCTAGACCTACTCAACAATGCAAAAAAAAACCCAAAAACAAAACAAAACAAACCAAACCCACCCAGAAAAATTACCTCCCCAGAATATTAGAAATTGCACTGCTGTCTCAAATTCTGTATTTATAAAGCTATCCTTCCTGATGACCCCACAAGCAACAGCTCAACAGCAGACACCCCTCAGAAGCCACAGCTGAGGGTATCTTCCTCATGTATCAACATCTACCTTGCAGACAACTCCAAACAATGAGCTAGGTCGAAAATATACTACTTAAAGATGTCTTCTACATACCCTGCGGGCCAGCAGCAGGCCGGTACAATATGCTGCAGCATAATTTGTCAGGCCAACTTTCACACCATACTTTGGGAGTTCATGAGCATAAGCCGCACAAACTATCATATCTCCTTCTATGCGAGCATAAGCAATCTGTAAGAGAAACAACAGGTTAGTCACCTGTGCTTTCAACTGTCTGCTTACTTATTTAGGTGCCTTCTTTTTCAAAGGACTTAAAAAGAAGTGGGAAACAAATCTGCAACACTTAGAATCTGTTTTTATTAAACCCACTCAAAGAGTTTATGGCTTGGTCAACTACTTCTGTAAATGTATGTCATAATATCGCAAAACAGAGCTAAAACTACCATATAGACTGTAAACATTGAAATGCCTTTGAGTAAGTTAGGGACTACTGTTCCTAATACTACTGAAAACAGACTCTTAGCTGCATCAGCCAATGAATCAAAGAGGCACAGTGAAAAGTCAGAAAGAAATCGGATTATTTCAAGTATCTTCTGAACTATGCATATCAAAATCCAATGTTTCTGACACTGTTTACTTATCTGAACTCAGGTATGAAGAACACATTGTCTTCACAACCAAAAAATTAGTCTGCCCAGAAAATAGGTGTGCCTGCCCCCTGCAAAGACTCAAACAGTCTTAACTGTAAAAATTTACTCTAGTTGTAAATGCCCAGAATATTCATTTCTAGGAGCTAACTGCCACTTTGTAGAGGTCTTTTATGTGGGAGAAACCTTCATACCTATTTATCAAAACCTATTTCAAAGAGAAGCAGGAATAAAAACAATCTTAAGAGCCTAATTAAAACTTCACAACTACCTACCTCTTCAATAAGGAGTGGTTATATGGCACATAAGGCTATGTACAGCAGGTCAGGAATTTAGTCCGTGACAATTTCTGTTATTCTACTGGAACTGCAATGTGCAAGAACCTTCTACTTGGCCTCAAATTTATCCTCTTACCCCTATAAAATAACATAGTAGCCCAGATTTCTCTAATCCTCTTTCTGCCAATTAGAAAACAAGATTAAACTACTTTGGTCAGGACTGTCATACATGGCTGATTTTCAGTAGAGTATTTTCAAGTACCACCCTCCCCACTCAAGCTCCAACTTCAGACCTACTAAAAGGAAAAGTACTACTCAATGTTTTTAGAATGCCAGGCACTAGAGGGGCCTTTTAATCCATACATGTTTTGCTTAAGTACAACTTCTCCAGCAGTGAGTTAAAGAGGTGAGGTTACCACTCACTGCTTGAATTTAGAATACTACTTACCTGACAGATGATATCTCTGTTGGTTACACGAACTATCATCCTGTATTTAGGTGTGTTGTACTTATTTTTATCTTGAATTACCAAGCGTTTCCTGGCATAATAATCAGTTTTACCCTCTGAAAGAAAAAAGTAACTTAAGAAAAGTCTATTCCACTGCAGATTCTTCTAAAATTGTGAACATGAGTAAGTGACCATACCTCGACGTCTTCTAAATTTCACTTGGTATCTCTTGAAGTAAGCCTTATTCTTGACAACCTTCACAAACCCCTTTAAGAAAAAAAGAATGTTATTAAAACTTTGATAAATTGTTTATATTTTTGACATCTGAGTTAACTGCATAACAAAATAACACTTTAGCTTCAAAAGTGAACCCATTCAGCTGTCACTTTTGTGAAGTCCAGTTTCTCAAAACACAGGGGGTCAAGAATCACCTTTTCTACTTCTTATAAGTCACTTTTCCAAAGTGCTGGTCTAGATAGCAATCAATCTCGCCTAACGTCAGTCTGTTCTGAACACTCTGTGTCCCAGTTTGGAAACCTAAACTCCAATTTCCCTCCTACTGTTCACGCACGTTTTTCCAAAGCCTAAACCACTTGCCACGAAACTCATCTGGTCAAGAGCATATTTGGCAATTACTTCCGATTAAATCAGCATTGTTTCCCACCTATCAAAGCAACACACCCCATCCCAAAAATCATTAAAAACTGGTGCAGCAACAGTCTAGAGAAAGAGATAGGAGACAGGAGATAGGAAGCACATACCAACTAAATGAGTTCCCTTTTGGGGCCCAGAGAAGCCACAGCCTCCAGGCTGACTGCTGGGTTTAAAAGCCACTTTTGAAAGATCCACCAACCCCACACTCTCCCGAAAAAAACCATGGAAACAAGTCAGTGGTGGATGAGTCCGGAGAGCTGCAGCCCATCTCCACTCAGGCATCTCCTCCCCCCACCGCACCCCCAGAGTGAGACCAAGTGCATGCAATCCTCCCCACTGCCGGTGCCAGGTCGGACGAGCCGGCATTATCCCCTAAACTTGTCAGCTTAATTCATCCCCCCTCCTCAATCCGCCGCCCTAGCTTCTGATCTTCTCTGTCAACCCCTCCCCCAAAGTTTGCGCGGCCGGCGGCAGCCATTAAGGCCACGCTGGGAGCGGCAACCCTACCACAGCAGAACCCTCAATCCAACGCCATCCATCCCCTGCTCCGTGCGAGACGGACCCTACGCTGGCGTTTGGGAAAGGACAAAGAACCCGTGTGCAGACGTAGCCCAGGCTCCCCAATATCGACTTACCATCCTGCGGATCAGAGACCGGCGTCCGCGGCTCGCCACAGACCAGCAGGCCC
The DNA here is from genome assembly GCF_020171115.1 of Neogale vison. NCBI lineage: Eukaryota > Metazoa > Chordata > Mammalia > Carnivora > Mustelidae > Neogale > Neogale vison. Next base: position 79,256,353 of record NC_058092.1, on the reverse strand, counting down.
AGCAACACTCGGCTGGGGGAAAAGGCCTCGGCTCGTGCGCAGGCGCAGTATGTAGCACTGACGATCACGCGAGCGACGTGTGGAAGAGAGAGCGCGCCAGTTCAAGGCGTGCGTTGCACTGTCCCCTGCTGGCGGGAGGACCGATGCGGGACTTCGCCAGGCGGTAACAGAACTTCAGTGCCACTGAGTCCCCAAACTCCGGGCTGGTAATCCCCACAGGGATGGGCGGTAAACAGTAGCCGGGAGGATTATAAGAGGTTTTCAGTTTCCTGTGCTAATAAGTTGCTTCGTAACAAACATATATGATTTTTGTAAATAGGAAAAAATACTTAAACTAAATAGAATATGTTTGCTGTGAAGCACTTTGGACCCCTCCAGGGTACTACCTCCTGGACTACTCGTCCTGCTCCAGAGCATACAGAATCCCTTCTGGAAGCTTTATCCCAGCCCTTCAAACCAGAGTAAGGGGCCCCTTCTGCCTTCCCACAGTACTTCCAACTTCCTTCAGCCCGCTGTTGCCTGTGAACTCTCTAAGGGTGGGTCCCCCTGCCCCAGTTCACCTTGAATCTCCAGCAGCACTCGTGCTGACGTTCTAAGTGCTCGGGGTTTGTTAAATGATAAAAAGAACTACTCACCGCTCTGTTTTCTCCTTCCCTTTGCTTCCATCGTGTTTCTTGATCTCTGACAGCTTCTTTCGTTTTCCGTCCCTCCATCACTCTGAGCTAGTCAGAGCTTAACTTTTCTCTAGGTCCTTCCCCCCCCCCCCGCATTCTTTTAAAACTCATTCTAACAAGGGAATGAGCTGACTCATTCTCCACACGCGAACCAATCACCAACCAACCAATCAAACAAACAAAAAGCAGCTCAGGAGAAAGTATGCCCTTACCAAACAGCATTTCAAAGGTGGTCTTTGGACTACTGCATGGGAATCACGTGGGTATTAGCTAAAATGCAGAAATCTGAATATCCCCCCACCTCTTACTGAACCAGACTTGTTGGTTTGGAGTCTAGGAATCTGCGTTTTTAATTTGGCCTCAATCTTAATCAGTTCAGGAGGTCTCAGGAAAGCAGAAGACAGGGTGACTGGGTGGCTCAGTCATTAAGCATTTGCCTTTGGCCCAGGTCATGATCCCAGGGTCCTGAGATTGAGCCCCAGGTGGGGCCCAGGGGGAAGTGGGCTTCTTCCCTCTACTTATGTTCTGGCTCTTGCTGTGTCTCTTAATGTCAAATAAAATCTTAAAAAAAAAAAAAAGGGGGGGGGGAAAGCAGAAAACAAATCCTGTTTTGCCCAGTAATGGAATATACTGACTCTACCAGGAAAAGAAGATCAATTACCCACACAGCCGTTTAAAATAGTACCATCCTCAGAATGAATGTTAACTCTGTACTCCCATCCTTCAAAGATTTAAACTTACTCTTGGGAGATGAGTATGCAAATGTTTAACTTAGCAGGAAAAAGTCATTGCATCAACTGCTCAATGTTAGAGCAGAAAGATAGGTCTGTCATACAGGATGACAAGGTTAAGTGGGTTCCAAAAAACTGCCACTAGAAAAATTAGTTATGATGCCAATTTCCTCTAGCTTCAATTTGTAACTTCTTATATAACGGGGAAAATGTACATGGAGTCCACTCTGACCATTATCAACAGAGCTCTCAAGGAGAAATGTTAAAACACTCCTCGTAAGCAAGTGTGGTTCAGTCTTTGTTGAGTAACCATCAAAAGTAAAAGGAAAGAAGAGGTTGCCTGGGTGGCTTAGTTGATGAAGTGTCTGCCTTCGGCTCAGGTCATAGTCCCAGGGTCCTGCGATCAAGTTCTGTTTTGCGCTCCTTGCTCAGTGGGGAGCCTGCTTCTCCCTCTGCCAGAAGCTGCCCCTGCTTGTGCTCATGCTTATCTCTCTCTCTGACAAATGAAATCTTTAAAAGGAAAAAAAGAAAAGCATAAGGAAAGATCTGTGTAATTTGTATTTATAGAAAATACTTGAAGATCTTTGTTTTGGGGCGCCTGGGTGGCTCAGTGGGTTAAGCCTCTGCTCGGGTCATGATCTCAGGGTCCTGGGATCGAGCCCCACATTCGGCTCTCTGCTTCCCCCTCTCTCTGCCTGCCTCTCTCTGCCTACTTGTGATTTCTCTCTCTGTCAAATAAATAAATAAATAAAAACTTAAAAAAAAAAAGATCTTTGTTTTGGTGGTCCATTAATTTATTAGCCATGAATGATGCCACATATCTTTGTCAGATCCTGCTTACCCTGGAGGGTGGAAGCACGAGAAGGAAAGTCTCCCTGGAAATATGTCCATCCCTAACTTTTGCATGTTTTAGGGCAAGAGTATGTATGAAGGCCCACATAGAGGCATCTGAATATTTAGAAGTTACGAAGCAACCTAACATATTGTTGAATTAAACATATTTATCCTCCTTATCCTTCTTCCTCTTACTTATAAATCTTTCAACAAAATTAAAAACATATGTATCTATTCCCCTTGGTTGCATTCGGCGGGGCGAAGGGGTTGTGGCTAGCATTGGCTGGCTCAGCTAGTGCAGTTGGTGACACTGGGAGCCAGGGAAACTTGTCTAGCACCCTTGAAGAACATAATCTTGTTCAAGTGGTAAAAGTTAAAAATCACCAGTGATGGAAAAAGTCAACTTTGTGTGCCTCCTGATATAATGCACTGAGAAGAACACAAAAGTACTTCCTACTAAATCTATGTAATTTGATCTAATTACATAATTTAACTATTCTGATACCTGATGAACCACAAACAAACTCAAAATGAGTGACATTCTACAAAGTAACTGGTCTCTCTCTCTCAAAAATGACAAAATCATGATGGATAAGACTAAAGAACTATTCCAGGGGTGCCTGGCTGGCTCAGTCAGTAGAGCGTATGAGTCTTGATCTTGGGGTCATGAGTGTTAGCCCTATGTTGGGTGTAGAGACTACTTAAAAATAAAATCTTTAAACAACAGCAAAAAAGAACTATTCCAGATTGAAAGAGACCGAAGTGACACCACAGTTGAATGCAGTGTGTAATCCTGGATTACATACTGGACAGGAAATGAAAAAGATAAAAAGGAAGACTAATTTCCTTTGTACAAAGGACATTCTCAGAACAATCAATGAAATATTAATAGACTCTGTGGATTAGAGTGCCTGACTGGCTCAATCAGTTAAGCATCTGCCTTTGCCTCAGGTCATGATCTCAGGATGCTGGAATCAAGTCCCACTTTGGGCTCCCTGCTCAGCGGGGAGCTGGCTTCTCCTTCTGCCCCTCCCCTCTACTCATGCTCTCTCTCTCTCAAATAAATAAAATCTGAAAAAAAAAAAAAAAGAATCTGTAGATTAGATGGTAATAATAGATCAAAGTTAATTTTACTTTGATAGATATACTATGGTTATGTGTAGCTGTTCTTGTTTTTTAGAAAATATACTCTGAACTATTTTGGAGTAATAGGCGTTATTTCTGTGACTTGCTCTCAACATATGGCTCAGGAAAAAATTACATATGTGTGTGTATATATACATACACACATATGTATGTGTGTTTGTAAAGAGAAAGAAAATAATAAAGCAAATGTATTAAAATGTTAACAATGGGGAATCTGGGAAAAGGGTATATGGAAATTCTTTGTACTATTTTTAAAACAAATGTGTGATTTTGAAATTATTTCAAAATAAAAAGAAAACTTCAATTCTTGCTGGAGTGGGAAATATTTTTTTTAAAGATTTTATTTATTTATTTGAGAGAGAGACAGTGAAAGAGAGCATGAGAGGCGAGAAGGTCCGAGGGAGAAGCAGACTCCCCATGGAGCTGGGAGCCTGATGCGGGACTCTATCCCAGGACTCCGGGACCGTGACCTGAACTGAAGGCAGTTGCTTAACCAACTGAGCCACCCTGGTGCCCTGGAGTGGGAAATATTTATTACTATTTGAAATGAAAGTGAATTCAATTTTGTCAAATTCAAATATGTCAAACATATTCAAAATAGGAAATAAATCAGTGATTCTTTCATTGTTCTGATGGTTTCACACCAAAATATAAAAGATTTCTGGGATGTTACCTATGTATTATAATTTTGAGATAACTATTTACTGCCCTAATCAGCTGATTCTGTACTCAAATCACCAACTTTAATAATTATGATAAAAAAGCATCCTATGTTATTTCAACTTTTTTTCTTTGCAATTGATTTTTGCTTTATTTGAATTTATGGTAATACACTGAAGGATATTGTGCAAATAGTATGGACTACTTTATGGTTGGATTCTCTTCATTGATATTAATCCATTAGAAATATTTTAAACTTCTACTTTTATCTAGGAAAAAATGATTATCCTCCCTCAATGAAAGAATAAACTTTAAAAATGTGTAAATCTGTGGTTTTTACAGAACCAAAAGTTAGCAAAATATCAAAGACAACCAAACATAATTATGATTGCCACCATAGTTATGTCTGGATGTTCTATTCATAAGATATTGGTATTTGAATGACTAATAAAACAAAGATATACACAATTAATAAGTTATATTTATCCCATTGAAGTTCTTTATCATGGGGCACCTCGATGGCTTAGTCCTTCAGCGTCTACCTTCAGCTCAGATCATAATCCCGGGGTCCTGGAATCGAGCCCTGCAACTGGCTCCCTGTTCAGCCGGAAGCCTTCTTCTCCCTCTCCCAGCCACTGCTTGTGTTCCCTCTCTGGCTGTCTCTCTCTCTGTCAAATAAATAAATACATTTTTTTTTAAAAAAGTTATTTTCTGTACCTTAATTTCAGCAAAATTTCTACATTGTTACCACTAAGATATTACATCATTTGTGTTCTACAGACAATAAAGCCAAATTGGACAGTCTTTCTTGGGTCATTGAAGTTCTTACTTAACTTTTATTAATTTCTATTAGGAGAAATTTTGTTATGTTGAAGCAATATACTATTTAGATTTGGAAATGAATCCTGATTTTTACATATCACGTTCCAATAATGTAATGGTGTCATATATGATAAATTATTGTTTTAATAGAATATAATAGACACTAGATATTTTGCCATGTCATATAGTTCACTTTTATTTATTTAATTTTCTTAAAGATTTTATTTATTTATTTGACAGACAGAGATCACAAGTAGGCAGAGAGGCAGGCAGAGAGAAGGAGAGGAGGATTCCCGCTGAGCAGGGAGCCCAATGCAGGGCTGGATCCCAGGATTCCAGGACTCCAGGATCATGACCTGAGCCAAAGGCAAAGACTTCAACCCACTGAGCCACCCAGGTGCCCCTATAACTCACTTTTATTGTGATTTTTACTTTCTTATGGAGAATTCACATCCACACAGGTTTTGTTATTCTTCTTCCAATATTTCAGTGCTGTGGTGTGATAAAGAACAATAAAAATATTATATTGTTCAGTTTGTTCAAATGTCTTCAACCAGAATATATACTGATCTATCAAGGTCAGAAAATAATCTCTACAGAAATTGGTTTCAGGTTTATTACATGAATTTTCTTCTTCACAGTCATGCAAATTTTTTGCTTTCTTATAATTTCTTTATATAATTGGAATGTCACATTCGTTGAATATTTCTCAAGCAGTTATATTCAATTTATAAAAAAGTTGTCTAAAAGTTTAAGAATTAGATCTTTTTTTTTTTTTTTTTTTTTTTTAAGAATTAGATCTTTTCATGGGTGCCTTGGTGGCTCAGTTGGTTAAGCATCTACCTTCCACTTAGGTCATGATCCTAGGGTCTGGATTGAGCCCCGCATTGGGCTTCCTGCTTAGCAGGAAATGTGCTTCTCCCTCTCCCACTCCCCCTGCTTGTGTTCCCTCTCTCACTGTGTCTCTCTCTGTCAAATAATAAATTTAAAAAATAATAATAATTAGATGTATTTTTTGAACATCTATATTATTATTAAAAGCAAGCAATACTATGTGTATAACTAGATAGCACAAATTCAAAATTCATTTTTCTTCCAGACTCTGATTTGCTCTTTATTCGAGTACCTTCTTTTCTTTCACTTAACTCTTACAGCATCTCATGTCTTATCTAAATCAAATCTTTTTAACATGACGAATACCTCTGGAACCAGGAAATGGAACATAAAGGTAAACAAGCAAATGGAGTTTGGGCTCTATTCAGACATGAAACTTTGTTAGAGTAGAATTCGAGGGGTTCCTGTTATCACAAAGAAAGGATTTGAAAAGTTAATTTGTTTTCTTCCTCTTTCCTAAAATGTTTTCTATTACTCAAATCCTCCTGCACTGCAAAGCAGTGTCTATTTCAACTGTCAACAGCAGCACAAACCCAGAACCTTCATGACATTCAGATACAACTGCCTTTTGTTCCAAGGACACAGCACAAGAAAAGTGGAATAGTATTTCCCTGTGGCCTGGAAGGTGTTGATTACCAAGGCAGATGCTGAGGGTTTCTGGTCAGAGGTGAATGTCGAGTCCTACATGACAGAGGCAGACATAGCCTGGCATTCTTTCATAAATTTGCTTTTTCATAAAATAAATGTACTTCTCTTTGTGTTTTGTGACGTTTGGGATATTATAAAGTGCAGGGCCTGGGGAAGGGCTTGGGTCAGGGCCCCTCTTGCTGGGTCAAAGGCATGAACTTTAGAAAGCTTCATGCCCACCAAAGATCATTAGGATCTGAAATGTCTGAGCCCCTCCTGTTGTATTTTTCTACTGGAATCATCTCAATGACTCAGACTTGACTGGGGGATTAGTGAGTGGGGATTGATGGGGTCTGTGATCAAAGGAGAGAGACTGATAGAAAGCAAAGGTCAGGCAAAGCTTTATTTCGCGACAGCACCAAGAATCAAACCGACCAGCCAGGGCCGTCCCTAATGGAGAGAGCGACCCCTCCCAGCCTCACAGACTAACTTTTATAGAGCAAAGGCCATGTGGTTGAGCCTGACCACACACAGGTGGCCAATGAGATTGTAACACACAGAGAAAGTTGCATAGTCATGTTAGGTCACACGCAGGTGTCCAGTTGAATTACAATTTACCCTATAGTAGCTGTTTGAACTAGCCTATCACTCTGGTCAGAATTGGCACCCAAAAGGCAGGGTTTACATTCTTTGGTGGTTAGGAAGATAGTAGGTGTGCTTTACTGATTGGATTCCTCCACCTGGCCTGACTCATCCTTGCATTTGGGCTCTGTTATCTCTGCCTGGGCTGACATGTCCTGGGATCTGGGCTCTTTTATCAGGGACTGGGATGGAGCCCCAAACTGGGCTCCCTGGTTTCCCAGACTTGTTTCTAAGTAAGTTCCTCTGGGGGTGTGGGCAGGGTCAATCTAAGTTCACTGCATAAACAACAAAATGGCTGTTCTACCGAGATGGGGTTGCTCTGCCTAAGTAGGCCCTTATAGGGATAAGGGAGGGGGCAATAGGGTTTGTATATAATACAAATAACAAACATCTATTGAGAACTTACTGTGTGCCAGAGCCTATGCTGAGGATTTCTTACATTATCTCATGTAATCTCAAAACTACTCCAGTAGATAGTATCATTACCCACATTTTATAAATGAAGCAGTGGCTGCCACAGCCAACCAGAGTGGAACACAGGTGGCTATCATCAGTGTAATTTTCGGATCTGAGCCTGCCTTTAAACTATGCTAAAAGGAGGGCTCTCAATATTCACAAGACTGTATATTTGACTTTAGAACATATTCCAAAGTCTGTTTGTTTGACAAAGATATAAACATTCTTTGGCTTAGACTAACAACAATGAATTTTGTTTAGAATAAAGGTGAAACTGCAGCTTGTAAACTGCTTATCTTCTGAACCTGGAAGATTATTAAATTCCAGAAAATGAAGTCTTTTAAAGCCCTGATGAGTATGAACTAGAGACATTAGTCTTGTTCACCAGACAAAGCCCATTGTATTAGAATTAAGAGGGAAACCCTTGAAGCCTAAAGAAGGCAGTCTCAGGAGAAATCTGGAAAGTCCTGTACCACTTTATTAGATGGTTAGCTGATATATGAAAGTCAGAGTATATAATGATTCAGTAAAAATTATTTTTTTATTTTTTGGAATGATTCAGTAATATTTAGATGGTTTCCTGTAGACTAGGTTATTATAAGTCATTTAGAAAAAATTAGAAATGTCTAGGGATTGCTAAACTTTAGAAATGCTGGTTGAAGGGCAGTTATCCTATATCCTATTTGCCTAAAAAAATATCTTCTTGCCACAGGATTGAAGTGAGGTATGAAATAAAGGGGAAGAAGCAGCTGGCTAGGAGTGTTTTAGGTGGTAAGAAACTTACCTGGGAATTAAAAGTATTTGTCTACATGATTCCTGGAATCATGATAAATGATAGTCTTATTTTGCCTGTTCTTCAAAGCTAACAATATATAACTAATGACTAACTTCATAAATCCTTTTAAGATTCCACTTGTTAAATGACGCTAGTAATATGTGTCCCTCTTCAGTTACTTTGGGCCCAATGAGAGCCCACCAAGTACTTTGGGAGAAACATCATGAATTATTGTGGCTGATTCTCCCCATAGCACATGACAATAAAGCCAATTTCTGGATTCTTCCTGTCTCCCAGGTCAACTTCTTTAAGAAAAGATTGCAAACAAAAAAGGTGTAATTATATCTGTTACAGACAACTTCAAAGTGATGGTCATAATGCTCTGAGTCATTCCTGCATTTCTGTATATGGTCAACATCTCGGAGAGTCTGTGCTTAAAGGCACAGTGTCTTGAAAGGCACTTGGTACTGACATCATCGTCATTAAATGAGTGTTTGAATACAAAGAACTACTCTCTCTTTCCTCCTCTAATGGAGGAAACAAAACAAGCACCCAAGATGCATTTGCTATAGAGCAGAGAATACCACAAACCTTAGCGTCATACTTAAAAAAAAAAAAAATCAGAGAGAAAGAGAGCACACACAAGCAGGGGAAGTAGCAGGCAGAGGGAGAAGCAGACTCCCTGCTGAGCAAGGAGCCCAATGCGGGACTGGATCCCAGGACCGTAGGATGATGACCCGAGCCAAAGGTAGCCATTTAATCAGCTGAGCCCTCCAGGCATCCCATTTTAGAGTCATACTTGATGCCACTCTTTTACTCAAGTTCCAAGTACATGGCTGCACTTTAGATATACACAAAAAATAATACAACTACTTGTGTCCTAGTCCACGCTACATTATCTATTACCTGGATAATTGCATTAACCTCTTAATAGGTCTCTCTGCTTCAAATTTTGTACGCCTATAACCTATTCTCCACACTGACTTTTTAAAAATAAAAGTCAGAATATGTCACAACAGACTCACAACATTTCCCATTTTCAGGGAAATGCAAATAGAAACTACAACGAGCTATCACTTCACACCTGACAGAATAGCTAACATCAAAAACATAAGAAACAAGTGTTGGCAAGTATGTGGAGAAAAAGGAACCCATGAACTCTTTGTGGGAATGCAAATTGAGGTAGCCACTGTGGAAAACAGAATGGAGGTTCCTCAAAAAATAAAAATAGAACTACTCTATGATCTAGGAATCACAGTATTGGGTATTCACCCCCAAAATGCAAAAACCCTGATTCAAAGGGATACGTGCACTCCTATGTTTATTGCAGCATTGTTAAAATAGCTAAGTCTGGGACCAGCCCAAATGTCCATTGGTAGATGACTTAATAAAGAAGATGACTTAATAAAGAAGATGTGATAGAATATCATTTAGCCATATAGAAGAATGAGATCTTGCCATTTGCAGTGACATGGATGGATCTAGAGAGGATAATGCTAAGTGAAATAAATCCATTAGAAAAGACAAATACCATATGATCTCACTTGTTTAGAACTTAAAAAACAAAACAAACGAATACAGGTAAAAAGAGAGAGAGACAAACCAAGAAGCAGATTCTTATCTAAGAAAATAAACCAATGGTTACCAGCAAGGAGGTGGATAGGAGGATGGGAGAAAGAGGAGATGGGGATAAAAGGGTATATTTATCATGATGAAAAAAAGAAAAGAAAAGAAAAAGGAATATGTCACCTTTGTCCTCAAACCCTTCCAATGACCAAAGTCCTCACCACAGCCTATGAAGCCCTATATGCTCCGCCTTTCCCTCATGTTTCTCTGACTTCATCTCTACTCTTTCCACCCCTTTCTTATTTGACTCCAACATACTGGCCTCTAAGCCGCTCCTTTCTCAAAGCCTTTGCACTAACAATTCCCTCTGCCTTGACTCTATATCCCCCAGATATTCATTTGGTGTGCTGCCTTCCTTCTTTCATTTACTTCTTTCTCTATTCAATTGACTTATTTTTTTTTATAAAGGTCTATCTAAATTAGAACTCTCCATTACTCTCTATTTCCCATTTCCTATTTTTTTCTCCATAGCATTTATTAACACCTACCAATTATAAATCTGTTTGTTTATAGTCTGTCCTTCCTACTAATGAAGGGAGAAAAGAGACATTATTTGTTGCGATCACTGCTGTATTCTCAGCATGAAGAACAGAGCTTGTCTTGAAATAACACTGAGTAAATGAAATGGTATAATATTATGTTAGGCTCACTATAACCTCTGATCATTTATTCTAATTATTCCATACATATATACCAATTGGTATGTAATAATCTACCTCAAAACATAGAGGTTATGTTTTGCTTGTGAATCTATAATTTGGGCAGAATTCAGTTTGAAAGTCTTATTTTGGCTCCCTTTGGCAATAGCTAAAGCAGCTTAGCTGGAATTGGAAGGATCCATATTCAAAATGGCTCATTCACACTGCTGGTAAGTTGGAGCTCAGTATTGGCTAGCAGCTTGGTTCCTCTCCATGTGGGCTCTCTGTGACTTCTTGGGCTACTTCGCAGAATGATGGCCAAGTTCTAAGACTGAGTGTTCTAAGAGTACAAAGTAGAAATACATGGCATAGTTTGATTTCTCTAGTACCCTACTAGTTAAGGCAGTCACAAAGGCCTATCTAAGAGGAAAAGAGACAGGATTTCGCCTCTTAGTGGGGAAGTAGCATGGCTCTAGAAGCACATGCAGAATGGGTGATGTTATTGTAGCTATCTTTTAAAAATATAATCTGGGGACATCTGGGTGGCTCAGTGGGTTAAGCCTCTGCCTTCAGCTCAGGTCATGATCTCAGGGTCCTGGGATCGAGCCCCGCATCGGGTTCCCTGCTCAGCGGGGAGTCTGTTTCCTCTCTCTCTGCCTGCCTCTCTGCCTACTTGTGATCTCTCTCTGTGTCAAATAAATAAATAAAATCTTAAAAATAAATTTAAAAAAATATAATCTGCTGTGCTAATTAAAGCCAGTCTTTGAGAAATTGTAAAATAATTATAACAACAAAAACATTGGTATGTACGGAACGGTCCTATATAATAGCTGCACTTTTCTTGGGCTCATGTTAAAAAGTTATGCTTAAAAAAAAAAAATCTATTTCTCTCTGAACGTTATTTCTGGTGCTGTCTCCTGTGGCTCTTCTCCAGCTTTCCTAAAAACCCTTTCAAATGGACTTCCACTAGGACTAAATTCTTGCTCTTTTCTCCTCCGTTATTAAATAGTTATATTAAATAAAACTTAAAATATCAATAAAAAGGTCAGTAAGTGTATTTTGACCACACATCAAAAATGTTCTAATTCTCTCTCTTTTTTTTAAGATTTTATTTATTTATTTGACAGAGACACAGCAAGAGAGGGAACACAAGCAGGGGGAGTGGGAGAGAGAAGCAGGCTTCCCACCCAACAGGGAGCCTGATGTGGGCGGGGCTCAATCCCAGGATTTTGGGATTATGACCCGACTTGAAGGCAGACGCTTAACAACGGAGCCACCCAGGTGCCCCTAAAGTGTTCTAATTCTTAACTGACTTCTCTTTCAAATATTCCTCCTGTGCAGCTGAACAGACTTGGGTTAAAATCATGGCTTCTGCAAATACTGCCTGAACAAGCTTTCTGAACTACTTGTTTGCAGTCTTTGCCAATTTTTCTATTAGCTTGTTAGTGTCTTCCCCTGTTGATCTGTAAGTGTTTTTTATGTAACAAGGACATTATTTCTTTCCCTCCTGGGTTGTTGTTCACTTTTCAATTTTATGTGAATTATTTGTTGACGTATGTAAGTTTACAGCTGATTATGGTTAGTTTGGCATTGCTTGCAGTGCCTCTATGAACCAGAAGGGGGGGTGCAATCAGAAAGCTGTCAGACCATAAAACTGTATTTCAAGAAGCAAAAGGCAAATAGGAAAATGAACAAATTATCAACTCTTCTACGTCCAACTGTACCTGAAGAAGAGGGCAGATACTGGCTACTGGCCCCCAAATTGTGAGATATATGAGGAGAATATAGATGAAAAGCTGGGAGAAGCTTGTCAAGATTCCTTCTGTTACAGAAGGGCAGGAGCAAGTTAGTGTGTGTGTGTGTGTGTGTGTGTGTGTGTTTCAGGGGATGGGGTGAATGCCTCAGGAAGAGAAGGTGGTTAATGATAGACTCAGTAGGTGTCAGTAAATGACTTTACAATTCAAAGTGCTGTTCTCTTAAAACCAGGAATTAGAACAAGACTTTATGGACATTATACAGGTCATACTCACATACATCTGTGAGTTTGGTCCTAAAATATGAAACAATCTTTACGTGTGCCACAACTGTCCTTTGTATTTCAATCTTTTTTTTTAAAGATTTTATTCATTTATTTGACAGATCAGAAGTAGGCAGAGAGGCAGGCAGAGAGAGAGGAGGAAGCAGGCTCCCCACTGAGCAGAGAGCCAGATGTGGGGCTCGATCCCAGGACCCTGAGATCATGACCTGAGCCAAAGGCAGAGACTTTAACCGACTGAGCCACCCAGATGCCCCATGTATTTCAATCTTCTATAACACAAGGATGGATATTCTCCCTTTAGCATGGAATTGATTATATTTCCTGGCCCCACTGTCTCCTAATTTTTGTCCCTCTCTTTAAGGCATTAACACCTGCTACCAGTCTGGTTAAGACAAAGACCAACTCAGGGTGGGACGCCCTTTTAAGACTTTCTGAGGCTCAGTAGCTGTGAATTGTATATTTTGAGGACCTTAAGGGACTGAATCAATTTTGAGATGGCTTCAAGTTTGAAACCAACAAACCAGAAACACCCTTTTGGGCCCCAGACTCAGGGAGCATCAAAGAGGAAGAATAAGGTTTAGCATGCACAAAGAGGGAGAATGAGGTTTAGCATGCACAAAATCTTCATTAGCACCACAGTAATTCATATAGACATTTAGTATGTTCTCAGTTTCTCTAGTACCATGAAAACACAGCTTCAAGATCTTTTCCCCCACCCTACCCAGAAAGCTTTCTGTCCCATGCCCCTGCTATGTAGAAATCCTAAAGCCATTGCTAGTTCATTATCTGCAGTGACCCACAACATTTGGCTTCCTGTCTTGGCTTGATGGTTACAGTCTTATCTTTAGTTTTTGAGTAATGCAACTGAGAGCCTTTTGAACTTTGCCCAACTTTAAGTCTCAATGTTTACATTGGAATAACAGGTTCTGATCAGCATTAGTATGGGCACAAGTAGGTATAGTGTTAACTTCTCTACTAAACTGGAATGTTTGTCTTTATTTTACTGTATGTACTTTCTTTGGTTGTTTAATTATGGCAGTGATCATTAAAACATTAAATCATAGATAAAGTAAAGGCCCAGGTAAAAAAATTTCTAAAATGATTCTTTACTTTAAAACCAATCAATTTAGAATAACTTTCTGACAACCAAGAGTGTAAAATTAATATGACTTTCTAGATGACAGACTTTTTACATTTTGTTATTACCATTACATGACATATTTGTTAGAGAATCAGAAAATAAACTATTTTGCTCAAAACAAACTCAGTTTTGTTTTTTGTTTTCTTTTTCTATGAGAGACTATATACTTTTTCTTTTCTTTCTCACTATACTAGAATTCCTCTCAGGTAGAGCTCAGTATTTACTGGAGGAAATACTTGGTAAAGATGCTGGTGAAGGGTGAGACCTAAAGACATGTTCAAACAGCAAGCTTGCTAAATTGCTATGCAGAAAGCCAGGTGAAGAATTTGGTTTTTTGTTTTGTTTTGTTTTTGAGGAGTAGGGTGGATAAGAGAGAGGGGGAGGAAGACAGAGGAGAGTGAAGCCATTGCCTTGGCTTTCTATGGGTTGACACCTCTACATGGCTCCACATATCTTCAGTGAAGGCTACCAAAATTCACAAGAAGTTGTTGGAAGTGAATTTCTTGTGACAACTCATGAAGGGCTGAGTTCTGGGAAAGTATTAAAGAAAGAGGAACAAAAACAAAAACAGCAAGCACCAAAATATGAGCCAAAGACAGAGATGACTATGGAATCATAACCCACTGAGAATTAACAGAAATCCTGATTAAGACATTGGATTTTATAGATCTCAGAAATGGAGGGATTGAGCTCTCTGAGGGTCAAGGAAGTTTCCCAGTTGAATCTGAAATAATCCCCAAAGATAATTATTTGGGGAAGGTAGGTCATTACCTGACACAAATCTTCAAGCCTGACAGTTCAAATTAAAAGGAAGGAAAACAATTGCTTAACTTTATAATTTGGAAATTTTAAACCCATGTAATAAGAATAGCTTTTTATGTATTACCTTAAAGAATCTACTGGTTCTGTTTTTTAACACTCCCTCTCCCATCCCCCAAATTTTGCAGAAATATATTTTATTTTATTTTATTAAAAGATTTTATTTATTTATTTAACAGATAGAGATCACAAATAGGCAGAGAGGCGGCAGAGAAAGAGAGATAGGGGGAAGCAGGCTCCCCACTGAGCAGAGAGCCCAATGCAGGGCTTGATCCCAGGACCCTAGGATCATGACCTGAGCCAAAGGCAGAGTCTTTAACCCACTGAGCCACTCAGGTGCGCCAATATATCTTACTTTAAAGTAGGTAAGCAGGAATACCTGGCTGACTCAGTTGATAGAGAATGTGACTCTTGACCTCGGGATTGTGAGTTTGAGCCCTACACTGGATGTAGAGTTTATTTGAAGAAAATAAAATCTAAAATAAATAAATAAATAAATAAACCTAACCAAAGAGGTAAAGGATCTGTGCTAAAGAAACTACAGATCACTCATAAAAGGCATTGAGGAAGACACAAAATGGAAAAACATTCCATGCTCAAGGAATGGAAGAATAAATATTGTTAAAATGTCTATACTACCTAGAGCAATCTACACATTCAATGCAATCCCTGTCAAAATATCATCAACTTTTTTCATAGAACTGGAACAAATAATCCTAAAATTTGTAACAGAAAAGACCCCAAATAGCCAAAAGAATGTTGAAAAAGAAAACCAAAGCTGGCAGCATCACAACACCGGACTTCAAGCTCTACTACAAAGCTGTAATTAACAAGACAGTTTGGTACTGGCACAAAAACAGACACATAGATCAGTGGAACAGAATAGAGAAACCAGAAACAGACCCTTAGCTCTGTGGTCAACTAATCTTCAACAAAGCAGGAAAGAATATCCAATGGGAAAAAGATAGTCTCTTCAACAAATGGTGTTGGGAAAATTGGACAGCCACATACAGAAGAATAAAACTGTACCATTTTCTTACACCACACACAAGTATAAATTCAAAATGGATGAACAAGCTAAATGCAAGACAGAAATCTATCAAAATCCTCGAGGTGAACACAGGCAGCAACCTCTTTGATCTTGGCTGTAGCAACTACTTGGCTGTAGTACTTGTTTTTGTAGCAAAAACAAGTGTCTACTTTTACTAGACAGTTCTCTGGAGGCAAGGAAAACAAAACAAAAATGAACTACTGGGATTTCATCAAGATAAAAAGCTCTTGCACAGCAAAGGAAATAGTCAACAAAAGTAAAAGGCAATATGGAATGGGAGAAGATATTTGCAAATGTCTTTTTTTTAAGGTTTTATTTGTTTATTTGTCAGAGAGAGAGAGAGAGGGAGCACAAGCAGAGGGAACAGCAGGCAGAGGGAGCAGCAGGTTCCCCACTGAGCAAGAAACCTGATACAGGACTCAATCCCAGGACCCTGGAATCATGACCTAAACAGAAGGCAGAGGCTTAACTGACTGAGCCACTCATATGTCCCTGATATTTGCAAATGTCTTATCAGATAAAGGGCTATTATCCAAAATCTATAAGGAAGTTCTCAAACTCAACACCTAAAAAGCAAATAGTCCAGTCAAGAAATGGGCAGGGCCACCTGGGTGGCTCAGTGGGTTAAACCTCTGCCTTTGGCTTGGGTCATGATCCCAGGATCCTGGGATTGAGCCCCGAGTCAGGTTCTCTGCTCAGCAGGGAGCCTGCTTCCCCCTCTCTTTCTGCCTGCCTCTCTGCCTACTTGTGATCTCTGTCTGTTAAATAAATAAATAAAATCTAAAAGAAAAAAAAAGAAAGAAAGAAATGGGCAGAAGACATGAACAGACATTTCTCCAAAGAAGACATTCGAATGGCCAACAGACACATGAAAAATGCTCAATATCACTTGGCACCAGGGGAATTGAAACCAAAACCACAATGAGATACTACCTCACACCAGTCAGAAGAGCTAAAATTAACAACTCAAAACAACAGATGTTGGTGGGGATTCAGAGAAAGGGGAACCCTCTTACACTTTTGGTGGGAATGCAAGCTGGTGCAGCCACTCTGGAAAACAGTATGGAGGTGCCTCAAAAAGTTAAAAATAGAGCTACCCTATGACCCAGGAACTGCACTACTAGGTATTTATCCAAAGGTACAAACAGTGATTCAAAGGGACACCTGCATCCCAATGTTTAGAGCAGCAAGGTCCACAATAGCCAAACCATGGGAAGAGCCCAAGCATCCATTAACAGATGAATGGATAAAGAAGAAGTGGTATATATAGTATATTTTATCTATATAAAATATATGTATTGTATGTATTTATTGTATATTATGTATACAATGAAATAATACTCAGACATCAAAAAGAATGAAATCCTACTATTTGCAACAACGTGGTTGGAATTGGAGGGTGTTATGCTAAGTGAAATAAGTCAGAGAAAGACAAATACCATATGAGTTCACTCATACATGAAATTTAAAAAACAAAGAAAACATGAATAAAGGGGAATGGAGGAAAAGAAAGTAAGATGAAAATAGAGGGGCATCGGGACACCTGGGTGGCTCAGTCGGTTAAGCATCTGTATTCAGCTTAGGTCATGATCCCAGGATTCTGGGTTTGAGTTCCTCATTGGCCTCCTCCTTGCCCAGTGGGGGGCCTGCTTTTTCCTCTGCCACTCCCTTTGCTTGTGTGCTCTCTCTGTCTCTGACAAATAAACTTGTAAAGAAAAAAAAAGAAAGAAAATAGGGAGGCAAACCATAAGAAACACTGGACTCAAGGAAACAAACAGGGAAGCTGGGGGGGATAGGGTAATTGGATGATGGGATTTAAGGAGGGCACTTTGATGTAATGAGTATTGGGCATTATAAGCAACTGATGAATCACTAAATTCTACCCCAGTAACTAATAATACAGTATATGTTAACTAAATTAAATTTAAATAAAGAATTTAAAAAATAAAGTATGTAACTATTAGAAAATGGGATGGAAGACTAAAATATTGATGTATCTAAAAATTAATTTTGATAAATCTCCCCAGATTTGAAAAAAAAAACCTCCCCAGATTTATGTTGAAAACTTTTTTTTTTTAACGTATGAAAATTCATTTGTGTGGCTTTCATGATCTATTCTTTTGCATCCTGTTCTCCGGGATTGATGTTTAGCTGTTCTTGTTAAGTCCTGGGTTTTAGAGTGAGCAGTTTCTCAATTTTGACATGGCTTCTCCACTCACTACCTCTCTGAACCTTAAATTCTTTATCTGGAAAATGGCAGTAATAATAGTACCTACCTCCTGGAGGACTGAAAGGGTTAGAGAAATATTCTCTGTTCTTTATTTAATAGTTTTTTTTTTTTAAGATTTTATTTATTTATTTATTTGACACAGAGAGAGAGAGATCACAAGTGCAGAGGGATAGGCAGAGAGAGAGGGGAAGCGGGCTCCCTGCTGAGCAGAGAGCCCAACTCAGGACTCGATTCCAGGACCCTGAGATCATGACCTGAGCCGAAGGCAGAGGCTTAACCCACTGAGCCACCCAGGCACCCTCTTATTAATAGTTATTGATGGAAAAACACATATGCCTAATTTTTAGACTGATATTTCATAATCTTCTTGGTTTTCAAGTTTATCTCCTGAAATGAATATGGGGAAAGTGTTAGGGTCTAAACACAAAGGGAGTTTCTATTGAGTAGGGCTAGACATAAACAAAGCAGGCAAGTGGTAAAAAGGATTCTTCACAAGGACTGCAACTGAAGGCTCCATAGCTATCAAATGCCTCCTCTACTGATGGGTTATATTCCATGATCAGAATTCTAACTGCTTAGGTAAAGATTTTGCTCATATCTAAAAACAAACACTGCTGGGAAACATAACTCCGGAGTGAATAATTCTTACATACTCTTTTCCAAAAAAGAGGGTTTTGTTTTTTTTTTTTTAAAAGATTTTATTTATTTATTTGACAGAGAGAGATTACAAGTAGGCAGAGAGGCAGGTAGAGAGAGAAGGAGGAGGAAGCAGGCTCCCTGCTGAGCAGAGAGCCCGATGCGGGACTCGATCCCAGGACCCCGAGATCATGACCTGAGCCGAAGGCAGCGGCTTAACCCACTGAGCCACCCAGGCGCCCAAAAGAGGGGTTTTGAATGAGATTATTATGAAGGAGAAAATATGGAGGGCAATGGACTTCTGATAATCATAAAAAGAGAAAACAATTAGAATATTGAGAAGAGAGTGTTCCAAAGACAAACGAAAAGATTTAGTGATTAAAATGTCAGAGAGTCCATCTGCAAAATCCTGATATAGTAGCAGATTATGAATCCAGGCAATGTTAAATGAGCTGACACAGAGAAGGGAAGCTTCGGTCTGTGGGTGTGTTCTTAGAAGACAGAGAGAGTGGTTAGGTTTGCCTACCTGCCTCTCTTAGCTGGCTTACCCGCACTGTTGGAATTATCTGGCTAATTTCTCTGCAAATTCATGTGGTCTTGGAAACTGAAGGTTTGAACTGAGGCTCACAGTGAGTGTGGTGGCCCACTCAGACTTGTGGGGCCTTAGATGTAGTTTCCATGATTTCACTGGAGACTTGGGGACTGAGCAAGCATGAGATCTGCTGGAGACCAAAGGGATTTTCTAAACCATGGGCTTGTCAGGAGTTAGGCTTAGGTTTGAGTCCTGACTCTGGCTTCCTCATTGTGTGACTTTAGCAAATTGCCTAACCACTCTAAACCTCAGTTTTTTTATCTGTAAAAGAAAGATTAACAATACCTCGTGGAGTTGTGACTATTAAATAATACAATTCACAAAGCAGATGAACAAACGAAGAAACAGAGACAAACAAAAAACCCAAATTCTTAAATACAGAGAATAAACTGTGGTTCCCAAAGGGAAGATGGTTGGGGGGAATGGGTGAAATAGATAAGGGAGATAAAGAGGTACAAACTTATAGTTATAAAATAAGTAAGTCAGAGATGAAGAGTACAGCATAGGGAATATAGCCAATATTATAATAACATTACTTGGTGACAGATGGTGACTATAGTTATCTAGGAGAGCCATGAGTAATGAGAGAATTGTCGATCATTATGCTGGACACCTGAAACTAACAAAACACTGTATGTTAATTATACTCCAATAAAAAATACATGTAAGTTCATGTAAAGTGCTTAGCATTATACTTGGCACATAATAAATACAATATAGCTATTTTCGTAATTATTTTTATGATGGGGGTATGATGGTTTATCTTATGTGTTGACATGGCTAGGCTATGGTATCCAAATATTTAAACAAATGCTGATGTAGGTCTTGCTGTGACAGTATTTTGTAGATGTGGTTAACATCTATAGTCGGTTGGCTTTAAGTAAAGAAGACTACCATTGATAATGTGAGTAGGCCTCATCTAATCAGTTGGACACCTTAAGAGCAAAAACTGAGGG
Source organism: Neogale vison (assembly GCF_020171115.1). Classification (NCBI taxonomy): domain Eukaryota; kingdom Metazoa; phylum Chordata; class Mammalia; order Carnivora; family Mustelidae; genus Neogale; species Neogale vison. The sequence goes on along the minus strand of NC_058092.1, from coordinate 79,236,365 downwards.
ACGCCTGGGTGGCTCATTTGGTTAAAGGTCTGCCTTTGGGGGCGCCTGGATGGCTCAGTGGGTTAAGCCTCTGCCTTCGGCTCAGGTCATGATCTCAGGGTCCTGGGATCGAGCCTCGCGTCGGGCTCTCTGTTCAGCAGGGAGCCTGCTTTCCTTCCTCTCTCTCTGCCTGCCTCTCTGCCTACTTGTGATCTCTGTCTGTCAAATAAATAAATAAAATCTTAAAAAAAAAAAAAAGGTCTACCTTTGGCTTAGGTCATGATCCCAGGGTCCTGGGATCAAGTCCCACATCAGGCTCCCCACTCCACAGGGAGCCTGCTTCTTCCTTTGCCTGCTGCTTCCCCTGATTATTGTCTCCCTCTCCCTCTGTCAAACAATAAATAAAATCTTAAAAAAAAGAAAGAAAGAACATTTTAAAAAAGAGCAAAATCTGAGGCTTCTTGGAGAAGAAATTCTGCCTCGAGTATGCAGCATAAAATCCTGCTTGAGTTTTTCGTCTGCCAGCCTGCCCTACAAATTTTGGGCTCAAGACTGCAACATCGACTCCTTTCTGAATCTCCAGCCGCCAGTCTGCCCTACCCATGTCAGCCTAGCCAATCCCCCCAATCACATAAGCCAACTCCTTAAAATAAAGGAAGTGTGTGTGTGTGTGTGTGTGTGTGTGTGTGTGTGTGTGTCTCCTATTGGTCCTGTTTCTCTGGAGAACCCTGACTGATACAGTAGTGTAATATATGTATTTAGTATAGTTTGGCCATAGAGCAACACAAGAATTTCAGAAAATCCACTAGATACAGTGGGAGAAGGAAGAGGGCAAGAGAAGTTCTAAGAAAACTGAGATCCTCTATACACCTTACTACACCCAGTTAAAACTTCCACACGAAGTGGGAGTCCCTCAACTAGTGTGTAACCCAAAGTATTTACATAAAGCTGGTCCTGGTCCCTCTGGAGAACTTTTGAACTTTCACTTCACTATTACTGAGGATCTTCTCCCAGTGTGAGTTGCTTGCTCTACCATGCCCCTTCCACTGTGGCCCTCTGGGTTCACCGGAAGGAACTATCAGACTTGCCTCTGTTTTTATAGTTCAGGGACTTTACAGTTAGACTGAAGACTGAATGACGCTGTTTAAGAATCAGGTGCCCCAATGGCTCAGTTGGTTAAGTGCCTTAAGTGTAGACTCTTAATCTCAGGTCTTAGTTTCACGGTTGTGAGTTCAAACCCTGTGTTGGACTCCATGCTGGGTATGGAGACTACTTAAGAAAAAAAGAGAGAGAGAGAGAGAGAATCACTGAAGATAGTCTGGCCCTCCCAAACTCCTATTTCTGAGTGGCTCTGGACACAAAATGGCAACAAAATGCCTGGGAACAAAATTCTCCTCCAACACCTAAGGATTCCAAGGATGGATTCTTTCCTGGTTTATGTCATGTACTAGCTGTTAAATGTTTCCAAAATGAATACAGATATAACATAGTGATTGGGATCAGATTTGGAATTTGTTTTTTAGGGTCCCAAAGGGCGCCAAACTGTTAATTAAACCTCAAATAAACTATTTGCTGTACCTGGGCAATGAAGCAGTTACTTCAGATTTTGCCTAGACATTACTCATATTGATGGTCCAGGTTTTAAAAATTCAACTTAGATGACTTAAAAACCACTTGTTTCACACACTGCTTAAGATTACTTAAAAATCAAGACATTATTGAGCTTTGGAAGCCATTTGAACAAACGGAAACCTAAGAGGCAGCCTACCAGTGTGGACTGTCTTGAGGAGAAACATTTTTTTTTTTTTAGCATTATAAATATTAAATGCATTGGGGTATCTGGGTGGCTCAGTGGGTTAAAGCCTCTGCCTTCGGCTCAGGTCATGATCCCAGGGTCCTGGGATCGAGCCCCGCATTAGGCTCTCTGCTCAGCGGGAGCCTGCTTCCCTCTTCCTCTCTGCCTGCCTCTCTGCCTGCTTGTGATCTCTCTCCGTCAAATAAATATTAAATGCATAGGTGATTAAATATGGCCAATTTAACTCCCTTAAGTTTCTTGTACCATGGGTCACATTCTAACCTACCACCAGCATTTTTTTTCCCCTCTTTCTGTTCTGCCATTAAGTTTTACCTTCCTGAAATTCCAGTTTTATCAGATCGTGATTAATAATGAGCTTCATCTGGGGTGTCTGGCTGGCTCAGTCAGAAGAGCATGCAACTGTTGATCTCAGGGTTGTGAGTTCAAAACCCACTTTGGATATAGAGACTATTTTTAAAAATATAACTAAACTTAAAAACAAAATAATGGGCTTCTCTGATTTAAACACAAGTACATAAGGGTACGTAGGTGGTACAGTTGTCTAAGTGTCCAACTCTTGGTTTCAGCTCAGGTCCTGATCTCAGGGTTCTTAGATTGAGGAGTACATGGGGCTCTCTGCTCAGCATGCAGCGCTTAAATTTCTCTCTTCCTCTGTCTCTGCCCCTCCCCACCACACTCTCTCTCCCTCTCTAAAATACATAAACAAATCTTACAAAAAATTCAAGAAAATAATCAGTGGTATCTACTTATATTTTCTAATTAAAACTCAATGAAACTTTCTTCCCATTTAGAAATTGTTTCTAAAAATGGAGCAAGAAGATCATTATAATGCCAGTGGATAGGAGCTAAGGAAGCCACTTCATACATTTACACAGTTTTATTGAGGGTAACTTACTGATGGGAGGAGGGGGCAGAGAGATCAGGCGGACAATTATGCAGGTACTGTGCAGCTACTCTGCTCAAAGTCTGGAACTTAATCCACAGATTTTATAGAGGAAGTGATGTGCAGAGGTCATTGTGGTGAGGTCAAGGGTTTAACATTTAACAGACCTCATGCACCATCTGAGGGCCAGAGGGGAAAGAAGGGAAAAGACAAAGTTATCTCTGCTAGTTATCTAAGCAACTTTAGGGAAGATCAGAACAAGTCTTCCTTCATTCCATTCAGGGCATACATCCACCTGCAAGGGGCCTGGAACACATAGCCCCGAGGGAGAGCATTGCGTGGACATGAACAAGATGGAGGGCCAAAGATGGAGTAGCATTGTCGGCACTTCTGGGCTAGAACTCTGTTTCATCCTATTTTCCATGAAAGAAATAATTTGAGGAAGAATGGAGCTGTAAAATTGTTGAAAATTATAGTTCATTTGATCAAAATCTGAGTTTTGATCTCATTTATGTTGCTACGCACTCTGTATCTACATCCAGGTTATTCAACAGCGCTGGGGTAAAACATATAACCATGCCAAATGCCCTCATTTTAAATTCATGACTGTGAACTCAAGTAGGTTTTCTTTTTTTTTTTTTTTTTTTTAAAGATTTTATTTATTTACTTGACAGAGACAGATCACAAGTAGGCAGAGAGGCAGGCAGAGAGAGAGAGGAGGAAGCAGGCTCCCTGCTGAGCAGAGAGCCCGATGCGGGACTCAATCCCAGGACCCTGAGATCACGACCTGAGCCGAAGGCAGCGGCTTAACCCACTGAGCCACCCAGGCGCCCCTCAAGTAGGTTTTCGATGATGCCTGGTAGTCATACTATATTTCTCTACTGAATTCATTTTTTCACTCCCCTGGACAACTCTTTCATACCTTTTCTTGTCTCCTTAAACTGCCAATATTTTTTCCATCCTCACTCTCAGATGATGACATTTCTTATTTCATGAGGAAATAAGCACAACCGGGAAAGAATGTCCACAAATTCCCATGAGCCATCCTTCTCCATGCTTTCTATCTTTTAACGGTGGGTGCGCTGTCCAGGATTCCGTTTGAGGCTAATTCTTCCCCTCTGGCACTCGACTCCATTCCTTCCCACCAATGCTGTGATGTTGACCCCAGAATTCTCCCTCTTCTCCACTGCACTCTCAGTTTGCCTTTTCTGAGAAATCTTTCCCATCAGCATTCAAACACAATGGTATTAATAACAAGGAAAAAATACTTTCTCAACTACTCCTCCATTTTTCACCTTTCCTTTACACCAAAACCATTCCAAAGTTTTGTCTGTTTTTTTGATTCTACTTTGTTTCCTTAATTTTTTCTTGGACCCACTTCAGTCAGACTTTTGCCTACACTGTTCCAGCTTATGATCAGCAATGAGTTCTATGTTGCTAAATCCTATGGTCATTTCTCTTGACCCATCAATAGCAACTGTCTCAGTATGCTTGAAACACTTTTTTTTTCCCCCTCTTGGTTTCCCAGACACTGTGCTGTCCTGGCTTCCCTTCTACTTTACCAGCTGCTCTTTCTCAGTCTCTCTCATTAGTTCCTCTTCTGCCCAACCTTTAATTTTCCCCTAGCAAAGAGTTGGTCATTGATCCTCTCCTCTTTTTCATTTATACTCACTCCCTTAATTCAATTTCATGGCTTTTAAAGTATCAATAAGGGGGCGCCTGGGTGGCTCAGTGGGTTAAAGCCTCTGCCTTTGGCTCAGGTCATGGTCTCAGGGTCCTGGGATCGAGCCCTGCATCGGGGCTCTCTGCTCGTCAGGGAGCCTGTATCTCCCTCTCTCTCTGCTTGCCTCTCTGCCTACTTGTGATCTCTGTCTGTCAAACAAATAAATAAAATCTTTAAAAAAAAATAAAAAAATAAAAGTATCAGTAAGTCTGATTTCATTTTTTTTTTAAAGATTTTATTTATTTATTCGACAGAGTGAGATCACAAGCAGACAGAGAGGCAGGCAGAGAGAGAGGAGGAAGCAGGCTCCCCGCTGAGCAGAGAGCCCGATGCGGGCCTCGATCCCAGGACCCCGAGATCACGACCCAAGCCGAAGGCAGCGGCTCAACCCACTGAGCCACCCAGGCGCGTATTCATACACTCAGAAATAAGACAGAAAGGAAATGGGCCAAAAAAACCAATGGTGGGGGTGCCTGGATGGCTCAGTGGGTTAAAGCCTCTGCCTTCAGCTCAGGTCATGATCTCAGGGTCCTGGGATGAAGCCCCACATCGGACTCTCTGCTCGGCGGGGAGCCTGCTTCCTCCTCTCTCTCTGACTACTGTGATCTCTCTGTCTCTGTCAAATAAATAAATAAATAAAATATTTAAAAAGAAAATTAAAAAAAACCAATGGTGGATATCATTTGATCAGGAGATTACAAGTGTTTTTAATCTTTGCTTTTCTGTAATCACATTTTACCACAATTAATGTGTAATGTTTCTGTAATCAGGTAAAAAAAAAAAGTATTCATGGCTGGAGGGATACAGACTTACCAATAAACTCTATTATTATTTTTTAATTGTATTTTGGAATTATTGTTATTATTATTTAAAGGCTTCATTTTTAAGTAATCTCTACACACAATGTGCTCAAAGTCACAACCCCAAGATCATGCTCTACTGACTGAGCCAGCCAGGTGCCCTATCCAATAAATATTAAAACAGTCTTCTCCTACCCAAAGCATCGGAACATTTTGAAAATAATGAGAAGCACGCAGATTTGAAGCAATCTCTTGGGCCGCCTGGGTGGTTCAATAGTTTAGCACCTGCCTTCAGCTTAGGTCACGATGCTAGGGTCCTGGGACGGAGTCCCACATTGGGCTCCCTGCTCAGCGGGAAGCCTGCTTCTCCCTCTCTCACTCCCCCTGCTTGTGTTCACTCTCTCACAGTCTCTCTCTCTGTCAAATAAATACATAAAATCTTAAAAAAAAAAAAAAAGAACAATCTCTTATGGGTGGGAGAGAAGAAGCCTTGGACATCAAAATTATGCCAACTGACTTGTATTATCCAGGAGGGGACCTAACTATATTTTATAAGTGCTGAATGATTGAGAGGGACATTCTCCTGGGGAAGGACAATGAGAAGGTTGAAAGGCTCAAGGATTCCATCCTATCAAGGATCTTAGGCTCTGGAATGTTCTTTGAAGTAGAATAAAAATTCACTGAATGCTTTTCTGTTCCCTAAAATTGGAATTTCAATAGCATTCTTATTTACAAAATCAGAGTTTTATCTAAAAATTTTTATTATTTTATTATATATTTATTAAATATATTTATTATAGTTTGTATTATATAAAATATAATTTTATTATATTGTATATTTATTTTATATAAAATATTATATTATTTATTATATATGATATAATAAAAAATCTGTGTGTAATGAAATTCAGTGATTAAAACAACAGACTTGAACCTGGAACTTCACTTGATTACTAAAAGTTACCAGGACCTTTGCACGTATTTGTGTCACTCCTTTCCTGTCCTGTTCACCAGCCTGTCTCCCCAGAGAAAAAGAACACTAACCTAAATTTATCATTTCCATATCTATTTTAACAATAGATATATAATAATATTATTATATTATTGTGTATGCATATTTTCTTAAACAATGTATTACTTAGTTCTTTCTGGAACTTCCTAAAAATAACACCATACCTTATCATGCTTTCTATAAGTTTCTTCTGTAACTCAATATCATGTTTCTAAGGTTCATCCACATTGTTGTATGGAGCTGTAATTTGCATTGTTACATAATATCCTATGTGTTAACAATCCATATACATTCACTTATCAGGGGATATTTGGTCTGTTTTCAGTTTTTTCTATTACTAACAATGCTACTATGAACTTTCTCAAACCTGTCTCCCAATACAAATGTGTACAAGTTATTCTAGGCCAATAGCTTTTGTGCTTTTTTCCACTGTAACCCAAGTAATGAATACATTTTACTCAGTAATTCAGTATACCTGTATGGCACACATGGTTCGCTGTGCCTATGCTTCCATGCTGTAGAGTTATGTGCTGAGAGTTGCCTCTCAGAGGCACTGAGAAGTTTATGTTCAAATACTGAGATCTCTGGGGATTAAAATTGATTTCTCTTTTTATCTTTAAGATAAATAAATAAAATTTTTGTTGTTGACTTCTAATTTAACTGCATTTTGTTCAGAGAAAATATTCCATATAATTCCAATTGTTTGAAAATTATTGAGTCATGCTTTATTGACTGAAAAGTGGTCAGGTTTTAGAAATGTGGTCCATGTGTGCTTGAGATGATGAGTATTCTCAAATTATTGGATATAAGTTTCTATCTTTAGGTAATAAATCAAGGTTCTTAATTACTTTGTTTAAATAGAGATATACACATATTTTTAAAGATTTATTTATTTGAGAGAGTGTGTGTGTGGTGTACGGAGTGGGGGGAGAAGCAGAAGGCGAAGGAGAAGGAATCTCCAGCAGACTCCCCACTGAGTTTGGAGCCCATCATGGGACTTGATCTGTGAACCTCAAAATCATGACCTGAGCCAAAATCAAGAGCCACTCACCCAACTGACTGAACCACCCATGCACCCCTGTTTAAGTATATTTTTAAGATTTTATTTATTTATTTGAGAGAGTGAGCAGGGGGAGGGGCAGAAGGAGAGGGAGAGCAAGGATCTCTAGGAGACTTCATGCTGAGCTTGGAACCTGATGTGGGTCTTGATCTTACACCCCTGAGATAATGACCTGAGCTGAAACCAAGAGTCAGATGCTTAACTGACTGAGCCACCGAGGAACCCCTAAGTGTATCTTTAAAAATACTTAAAAGTGAAATGAATTTGCTTTAGAGTATAATTTTATTGAGATAATTGCATATGCAAGTGTAAGAAATAATACAGAGAAATCTCTTCTATGATTGCCCAGTTTCTCATAATAATAACATTTTGCAATACTGTAGTATATCACAACAGGTTACTAATGTTGATAATTTGTCTTTTTCTATCACTTTAAGCCTTTCCATATTCTTATATTTCAGGTGTATCTCCTGCAAATAGTTTATCTCAGATTTTATTTCTATTTGGTAATCCAATCTCTAACAGGCTAGTTCAACACATTTACATTTACTAAATTAGTAACATTTTTACTCGTTTTCAATTTCTATTTTTTCTTTTTCTTTTCTCATATGCTATTTTTCTTCTTCGTCGACTTTCATTTTTTACATTAAGGTTTTCAAAAATTGTTGTTAACTTGTCTATTACCATATTCCACTTCTCCCCTTTACTAGCTTGGAAATAGCATAGTCTATTTCTGTTCTTTCAAGGATCACCCTTAAAGCATTCTTAACAATATCCAAAGTTAATATCTTCTTTCCATAACAACATAATGAACTTTGAATACTTTAACTCTGGTCATCCCAACCTAAATGCTACTATTATTATTATTATTATTAATATATAGTTTCATCCTTTTCTTAATCCTCCAAATTAGTATTAAACAAATATTTCTTTAGATCTAACTACATACTTACCTATATCTTTGCTCATTAGTTCATCTCCCACCTCCCAGCAAAGGATTATTTTTCATCTCTTTTGGTTTGAGACCAGCAGCATTGGCATCACCTGGTAATTATGAGAAATGCAGACTCTTAGGCTCCCTGTGTAGATTTACTCAGTCTACAATATCTGTATTTTATGAAAATACCTTGGTGATTTGTATACACATGAAAGTTTGAGAAGCACTGCCCCCAAAGAACTCCCTTTAGAAATTCATGGAATTCTTGTTCACTACAATCTGCCTGACATATTACTTACTTTGTGAAAACGTCTTTGACCACCATGGTATTATTCAAGACTCTTGATTGAGTTATGACAGAAACCCAACTCCAGCTACCTCCCCACCACCTCTCCTTGCTCCTCCCTTAGTCTTCCCTGTCATAGTAGATGGCAACTCTAAACTTTTAGTTGCCCAGCCCCCAAATCCCAGCGTCAACTTTGATTTCTCTCTCTTTATCCCATAGCCAATCTGAAGGGGAATTATGTTGGCTGAAAACATATCCACATTTGCTCACTTCTCATCCTCTTGCTCTTCCCACTCCAGTCCATGCCATCATCATATCTCAATAGCTTCTGACTGGTCACCCCATTTCTACCTTTCCTTAGAGTTGATTCATTGTACAAGAGCCAGATGATGCTTTTAAACAGAAAACATGAATCAGATCATGTCACTCTGCTTATTTGTCCCAGTTAGAGTAAAGATGGCCAGTTAAGCCCCTTATGTTGTCTGGTTCTGCTCTCTTCCTGATTTCATATCCTAGAATTTTCTATCTGGCTTATGCCATTCTAACCACACCACTAGCCTCCTTGTCATTCTTGGCTTCACTAGGCACATTTCTCCCTCAAAGCTTTTGTACTTGCTTTTTTTTCTGCCTGGGATGTTTGTTGCCAGATGGCTTGCTCTCTAACCACCTTCTTTATGAGGTCTTCCCTGAGTATCCTCCTTAACATAACCCTTCTCCTCATTCCCTTTCCCCTTCCCTGTTTCAGTTTTCTCCATTCACTTACACCAACTCATACACATTTTTTATTGCTATTTATGTGTTCAGTTTATCATTTCAACTAAGTCAAATCAAGATCCTTTCTCTTCATTCTCCATTCTTCTCTTCCAAGATGATCTAAATTCCTAAGAAGCTTTCTTTCCTTTTTTTTTAATTGTAGAAAAATAGACATAACATGAAGTTTGCCATTTTGTGCTCGCTTCGGCAGCACATATACTAAAATTGAAGTTTGCCATTTTAGCCATTTTTCAGCATATAATTCAGAGACATTGAGTACCTTCCTAATATGGTATAATGATCATAATTATCTAGTTCCAAAACCCTTTCATCACCCCAGCCAGAAATTTCGTGTCCATTTAGCAGTAACTCCTTACTTACCCCTTCCCTGGGCTCTACTAAACTCCAGTTACCTTCTGTCTCTATGAATGACTATTCTAGATACCTCATACCGGCGGAATCATACAACAGTTATTCTTTTATGTCTGGCTTATTTCATTTAGCATAATATTTTCAAGGCTCTTCTGCATTTTAGCATGTATCCACATTTTATCCCCTTTTATGGCTGAATAATATACAACTGTATGGATATATCATTTTTGGTTTGGTCTCCAGGGTTGTTTTACCTTTTGGCTATTATAAAAAGTACTGCTGTGAACATTGGTGTATCTGTTTGCGTTCCTGTTTCGAATTCCTTTAACTGGCTTGGAGTAGAATTGCAGGGTCATACAGTAATTTTAGGTATAACTTTTGGAGGAACTGCCAACTCCTTTCCCCGGTTGCATCAGTTTTTACATTCCCACCAGCAATGCACTAGGACTCCAATTTTTTACACATCCTTGCCAACATTTGTGATTTTTTTTGCTTGTTTCATAATGGCAATCACAGTGGGTATAATGTGACATTTCATTATGGTTTTGATTTGCCTTTTCCTAATGATTGATAATATTGTATATCCTTTCAAGTGCTTAGTATACCTTCTTTAGAGAAATGTCTATTTAAGTTTTTTGCCTATTTTTTAATTGGCTTATTTTTGTTTTTGTTGATTTGTAACAATTCTTTATATAATCTAGGTATTGATCCTTTATCAGAAATATAATTTGAAAGTATTTCTCCCATTCCATGGATTATTTTTTAACTCTTTTGATAGTGTCTTTTGATGTACAAGCATTTAAAAAATTTAAAAAGATTTTATTTATTTATTTGGCAGAGAGAGACACAGTGAGAGAGGGAACACAACTTGAGGGAGTGGGAGAGGGAGAAGTAGGCCTCCTGTGGAGCAGGGAGCCCAATTCGGGGCTTGATCCCAGGATCCTGGGATCATGACCTGAGCTGAAGGCAGATGCTTAATGGCTGAGCCACCCAGGCACCCTGCAAACGTTTTAAATTTTGATTATGTCCAATTTATGTGTATTTTCTTTTGTTCTTTATGTTTTTGGTGTCATACTTAAAAATCATTGCCAAATTCAATGTTACAAAGATTTTTCCCTATTTTTTTCCAATTTATTTATTTTCAGAAAAACAGTATTCATTATTTTTTCACCACACCCAGTGCTCCATGCAAGCTGTGCCCTCTATAATACCCACCACCTGGTAGATTTTTCCCTATTTTTAAAATAAGAGTTTAATAGTTTCAGCTCCTGAGTTTAAGTCTTTGATATTTTGGATTAATTTTTCAATGTGGTATAAGGTGAGGATCCAACTTTATTTTTTTGCATGTAGATATTCAATTTTCCTAGTACATATTTTTTACTTATAGTACATATCTGTTTATTGTCTGCTTATTCCCACTATAATTTAAGCTCCATCATGTAGGGTTTATGTTTGTTTTTGTCACTGATAGACTGATTATCTATTGCTATTCTATTTATTGCTATTTGTGGTTAAAAAAAAAACCCACCCCAAAATTTAGTGCCATAAAACAACATTTTTATAATAAAATAAATTTTTATAATTTATAAAATAAAATTTTATAATAAATAAATATTTATTATCTCTTAAAATTTCTTCTTCTTCTTTTTTTTTTTAAGATTTTATTTTTAACTAATCCCTACACCCAATGTGGGGTTCAAACTCACAACCCTGAGATTAAAAGTCCCATGCTCCACCAACTGAGCCAGCCAGTGTCCCTCTCTTACAGTTTCTATGAGTTAGGAATTTGGGAACAGCTTTCTGACTGGTGCTGGCTTAGGGTTTCACATGAGATTCAGACATATATCCTTTGAAGATGTTCTCTGGGGTGGCTGAACACTCCACTTCCACTGTGGCTCAGTGAGTAGCCATCAGGTTTGTCCTCGGTGCTATGGAATTTTTTCTTCAAAGAGTTCCACACACATGGTGGCTGGCTTCCCCCAAAGCTTTCATTCTAAGAGAACAAGGCAAAAATTCCAGTGTCCTGATGAACTAGCCTCCGAGGTTGTACTCTGTCTCTTTTGCGCTATTTTATGGTTACACAGACCGGCCCTCATTCAACGTGCAAGGGTCTTTACAAGCGCATGAAGAACAGGCAGCAAAAATCACTGGGCCAAAGTAGAATAGCGCCTGTCAAAATGACCAGTTTTTATTTTTTTTTAAGTTTTTATTTATTTATTTGACAGAGAGAGACACAGTGAGAGAGGGAACACAAGCAGGGGGAGTGGGAGAAGGAGAAGCAGAACTCCCGCCGAGCAGTGAGGCTGATGTGGGGCTCTATCCCAGGACCCTGGGATCATGACCTGAGCCGAAGGCAGATGCTCAACGGACTGAGCCACCCAGGCCCCAAAATAACTAGCTTTAATAAGTATTATATAATATATATGAGGCTCGGGAAAAACAGGACTGACTGTAATGAGGGATTCTAATATCTTCAGGATGTTCTCCATCTCATTTTTGTTTCTCTGACTATAGTCTGGGTCTTTGTGTTCATACCTTTAGAGCTTCATAATGAGAAGGCAAAGAAAGGGACTTTACTTGTGCAGGTCTGGTTTGAAAAACCCCAGAGGACAACTCTCTCAGGCCTACCCCCTTAATGCAGTCAGTGTGGTCTTAGAGTAATATGATTGATTTAGCTTGTGTCAGGTACCTATACCTATTAATAGAACATGGAAGGGGGTGTGAGCAAATAAAAATAGTACAACTCCTTGGACAGGGTTAAATACTCCCCATTTTGTATGTTTCCACCATAACATATCTCCTTATGATAGAATATATCATTATTGTCTATTTATTTGTTATGTCTCTTTTCTACATCAGACTATATGTTCTTACATTAGAGCCTGAACACCGGTACTACATTTTTGTAACTCTAAACAATATAGGCTTTGTAGTGAAGAGAGACTTATCTTGCATTTTTGCTTTTCTTTTTATTGTCATTGTGACTTTGGATCAGTCTTAGTTTCCTCATCTTGTGAATGGGCCTAATGATGGCTGCCTCACTTGAAAGCACATAATGTTATTGCTGACATGTTGTAGTAAGTGAGAGTTTTAGTTATAGTTCCTCTTCTTAGGAAAGTACTTGACACAACTGTAGATACTTAGTATGTTTGTGGTGAATGAATGAATTAATGAGAGTAAATAAATGAAACATTCCTAGTGACTTGCTTGGGATTCACTTGTAAATGAAGATCATAATAGGATTATGGTGAAGATTAAGTTAGAGGATAGATAAAAAGTGCTTCAAAGCCCAACTCATGGTAAGACTTCTAAAAAATAAGCTATCATTATTAGAGAGGCAATCTTCTAAAATTAACAAATCTTATTGGATCTCTTTCGAGAGAATGGGAGAATAATGGAGAATAGAATATGTCCATTTAGCTATTTCTCACAACACATCACTTGCTTCTGTATTTCACAGTAAAATCTCAATTAATAGTCCTGAGTAATACAAATGCAATATCCATTAATAGGACACAATAGCCTGAAGTATTCCAAGAGCCAAAGAGTTAAAAAAAAAAAAAAAACAACAACAAACCCCAAAAGGTAAATTCTACCAGATTAAGAACATTGTCTAGTGTCGAATTCTAGGAGCTGAAACTACTTAATATTTGGCAGTTTCTAGCCCATGCCTCAGAATCAGCACCCCAAATACAACAGTTTATAGACCGCTATCATTCTGAGACAAGTCAAGTCATTTAAGGAAGGAGGGAGAAAGGAAGAAAGGACGGAGGGAAGGTGGGGAGGAAAGGAGAAAGGGAGGAAAGGTGAAAAAACAAAACAAAACCCCAAATCGATTAGTTTCTCAAAAGACCAAAAAGTGTTGGTTACTGCATTTCTAGTCCCCCACATTCCCAGCTTCCCTTGAAGGTCCTACCTAACAAATGTATAAGGTGGAACCGAAAGGGTGTTAAATGGGTGGATCCCAGTGGCGATGCCATTGTAAACACTCCCTGTGAGTCAGCTATAAATTCAATTCAAATCCCCAGGCTCCACATCTTCTCTGCTTATCATGGTTACCACCAAAATGACGGCTGCCTTTAGAAATGCTAATGGGAAACAGGTAACTGCCAACAATGTTTGATTTTATATCAAAACATAGAAAAATGTAAGCACTGAAACAGGAAATATTTTGTTACTGAGTTAGGGTTTATATACTTTGCTTAGTCTTCGAAACACAGGAACAGCTTGTTAACACTTCCTCAGTTTTATTTTAAGAATGTTATTGTATTATGGCCATTTGAAGGATTAACAAGAATTTATGGAACATTAGGTTTAATTTCACACCGTAGGAAACGTATTTTAGTAACTGACTTTTGTAATTCAATACTGTTTCTTTACCTTGCTGTAATTGGCTACTGGTTATCTTTTTTGAGGGTACATTCTCAGAGGAGACCTGAGGAATCCATAAGGCCTTCAAATTTCTCATGTGGAGAGAAAGGACAGCTGAGAAAATGACTGGGTCACCATGGTATTCATTCACAAATTCCATCTGGTAGCAATGTTGAAGGTTGTGGTCTTTCAGTGATGACTTCAGCAACCATTGCTTCCCTGTTGTTAGGGGAGCACAGTTCATAAAAAAAGCTAAATTAGGAGCACCTGGTTGGCTCAGTGGGTTTAAGCCTCTGCCTTGGGCTCAGGTCATGATCTCAGGGTCCTGGGATCGAGCCCCACATCCGGCTCTCTGCTCAGCGGGGAGCCTGCTTCCTCCTCTCTCTCTGCCTGCCTCTCTGCCTACTTGTGATCTCTCTGTCAAATAAATAAATAAATTAAATCTTAAAAATTATTCCAAACTTTTGAGCCAGAGAGCTGGTTCTTTACCACAGCTGTGGCAGATATAATCTCTACCTATGCACAAAGAGCCAAGAGATGGCAATAGAATTGTGCGCCTCTTAACAATGTTCTTTTCTAAGATAACAAGTCTAGCAAACAAATGAAATGTGTTAGATATGAGGTTAAAGCCATTCTTATAACCTCATTACACCAAGAAGCCACAACTTTGGTGTTTCATTGAATTTGGATTCATGTTGTGGGAAGCAATAAGCCAAGTGAAATAGGACTTCCCTATTTCATCATGAGCCTTTATTTTTCCAAAGCAAGATATTTTGAACATTAGCTGGGAGTCTCGATGGAGTGTTGTTTCTCGTTTTTCTAGAAGAGTGCTGCCAGGAGAACTTTCTGAGAGATGGAAATGCTCTATATCTGTGCTGTCCAAGATAGTAGCCAGTAGCCACATATGGCTACTACTAAGCTCTTGAAATGGGTGAATGCAAAGGGGAAACTGAAATTTTAATTTAAGTTGAAATGTAAACAATCACATGAGCCTAGTGGCTGCTGTTTGGGACAGTGCAGTCCTAGAATGTAACTGAGATGCCCTGGTTCTCTAAGGAAACCCCAAATGCCAGATGCCCAGGGTGAGGGTGGGTGTTGTTCACAAATGGGGTTGACTCCACTGGTGCCTTCCTCTTCCGTGTTCTGGGTAGTTTTTGCCTCTCAGGAGAATACCTCTTTTGCTTTTTATTTCTGTGAGCAATGACTCACATGGGTGACTTATAAAACACCTTTGGCAGTTGAGAGCATGGTGTTCTGAGATTTAACCCTTGCCAGGTTTAGAGAGAACAGAGTTCAGGTCCTCTCCTGTACGGTTGACACAAATCAATGCCAAGGGGGTACAGCATTAGAACATAGAAAACTTTTGAATTGCTAACCAAATTTCCCTCTAATTTAACTTTCTCCAAGCAGGGTGCCACTGCCCACTGCACCCATGCTTCCTCTATTTTGAAGTTTCAGAGTGTGAACAGCGGAGAGGTGGAGAACTGGAGCAGAGGTGCTGTTGGTGTGAAATTCACATGGTAGAATTTCACTTACGCAAGTGTTCAAGCTCTTGTGAGAGATCAGAATTAGCTATTTCTCTGTTGGATTGAGCTATTTCAGTGAAAAGTCAAATGTAAGCTCTTTCATCAAATAAATTGAGTGAGAAAAGGAAAGGAGTAAACCAGGGAGATTACTAGAGGGTCAGAGCTAATGGTATAAGCTTCTCTCCTCAGGCCATTTAAGATAAAATATCTCAGACATTTAACACAGCAGTGGTTATTTAGGTTATTTGGAATGTGTGTGTGTACATTATATATATATGTATATATATACATATACTCACACACATATATATACACATATATAAAAATAGGAAGTAGAGATTTTGTATACTTACATATACATGTATGTACATCGTGTGTGTGTGTGTGTGTGTGTGTATAGGTAGAGACAAGAGCTGACTGAAGTCAGAAGGATGAAAGTTGGAGAAGCTCCAGGCACTGAGGAAAACATATGCACAAGCTCTGTGGAGGGAAGAAGATTTGAAGGATCAGAAGAGGCCACAATGGCTGGAAGAGAGACAGCAGGATGGAAGAGACAGCAGTAGTTTGAGAAGTGAGAAGAGGTGGAGAGAAGAGATGCGCAAGGCTCCTGACCATGTAGGGCTTGGGTAGTTAAGGGTTTTGTCTAAGAGAATGGGAAGCTAGTGATTGGTTTACCTAGGAAGTGACAGGGTCACATAGCCTTCTGTGTGGTGAAGAGATGAGAGGGGAACTAGGGCACATATGGGTAAGCCTTTGAGAAGAGTAGGTTAGGCACTCCTTCACCCTCACCCATGTAGCTTGGACTAGGGTGGTGATGGAGGAGATACAAGAGAATAGATTCAAGGAAAATTTCAGAGCTAAAATCAACAGGATTTGCTGATAGATGTACTATATAGAGGGAAAAGTAGATTTTCAAACTATCTTTTAACTTTCT
The DNA here is from genome assembly GCF_020171115.1 of Neogale vison. Classification (NCBI taxonomy): domain Eukaryota; kingdom Metazoa; phylum Chordata; class Mammalia; order Carnivora; family Mustelidae; genus Neogale; species Neogale vison. The sequence continues at coordinate 79,219,913 of NC_058092.1, read as the reverse complement.
TATACAAAATGTGTTCCGTTTCAATAAAATTGTTGATTGAAGTTAACTTTAAATAACGGCCTGACCTAAAAGTTATGAAAAATTTTGCCTCATAAAATTTCAAGATTTCAAAGTTTTTCAGCTAGGTGGAGGGCATGGCTCTACTTCCTCTATTTTAGTATTTCCTAAGCCTGTTTTTAAAAAAAATGTGGAGTTTTTCTTTTTCTGAAATGCTTACTACAGTGGAATCCCTTCCGGAGACTGCAAATTTATATCAGAAAATAACCACGGGCTATCTAGTTTCTAGGCAAACAATTTGGAGGTTAATTTTTGTGTGTGTGTGTGTGCTGATAATTACTGTCATTTTGTAATTTATAAATGTATAATGAAAGTAATTTATACTATCTTCATTATTTTTCTTCCCCGTTTTTCTTGGAGTTGGACCGGAATTAGTAGATAGTTTCTGTCCCAAACTAAGTACTTCTAAGAATTTCTTCGTTGGTATTGGATGGTTGCCCGGCTGGACCTCATACGTTTGTGCCTATGCTCTGCCCCCTGTCGGACTCTGCACAAACCCAGTGCGTCGAGACGACTGAAGGCAGAGGGATTTGCAATCACAAGTGCTATTTGCACCTTGATTATTGTTTTTGAGAGTGACCTAGGTCACCTGTCGGGGAGCTTGGAAGGCCTTTCGGAAGCCTGCGCGTCGGCGTCGCGTGCCCGCGGCCTGGGAGGCCCGTGGGCGACGCGGTAGCTCGAGGCCCTCAGCCCCGAGCTAGGGGTCTTCTCGGGTCCCTGAGGGGGTGTGTCCTGAGCAGCTTTTCCATGCCAGGGGCGGTCCAAGAGACTAGGGAAGTCTGCAATTTGTAAGGCCGAGGGCTGGCGCTTTGAAAGAGAGGCGGAGGAGGGAGCGGGATTTCCCCGCCCCCGATCCCCACGGCCCAATCCCTTCGGCTTCTCCTTTTCTCCACCGGCCGCCCGGCCCCTAACCTGCTCGAACCCATTATGCGGTAGAGGCGGCCGGTCTCTTTAAGGCCCTGTCGCGCCTGCGCCTTGGGCTTTCCTGACGCGGCGGGCCGGACCCTGGAGGAGCCAGCGGGCGGGCAGGGTAGGGGTCGGGTAGTAGTTAAAGCAGTCGCGGCGTCCGGAGGCGTGCGTGAGGGTCGGTGGCGACTCTGAGCTCTCGAGTGAGCGCGGTGCTCCGGAGCGGGTGGGGAAGACGGCCCGCGGAGCCGGAGCGGGGCCGAGGCGCTGAGACGCGGCGGCGAGGCTGCCGGCTGGATGGGAAGTTAATGTTTACGGCGGAGTCCACCCAACGTTTCCAAGGTGAGCGGCGCCGCGCCAGGCCGGGCGGGCCGGGAGGCCAGACAAGCTGCGAGCTCGGGTTCTGCGGGGCGCACGACGGGGCCGGGGCGCGGCGAGTGGGGCCGCCACCAAACTTGCGGCACGAGCGGGGCGGGCGTGCCCGGCCCCGCTGGGGCCTAAGTTCCCTGAGGCCGCGGCGGCCCGGGACCCTCCTCCCGTGGGCGCTGGGGAGGAAACTCGCCATCGGGTCTTCCAGGAGAGTCCCCGGGAGGTGGAGAGACCGGGTAGCTTCGGGGTAGTTCCTCACTAATCCTGTGTTGGGTCGGGGGGGGGGGACTCTGACCTTTCACCCCCACCGTGGAGGCCAGAAGATCGTTCTCTTTGGGTGTCCTGATGGTGTGAGATCGCCCGCACCCCTTACTTGCGAAGTTGGCGTCTTGAATTGGCCCCCGGGATTCTCCGCAGGGCCGCGCTCCAGGCAGGTGATGGGCTAGCCAGGTGTGCTAGGTGACTCCCAAGGATGCACTTGGAGAGCGTTTGTAACCATCGCTGAATCACCTTATGACTAGCGGGGCAAGCCTCAAATTAACCGCAGAATTTCCGGTAGATTGGAGTGTGGTGTTGGTGTTTGCTTTAGAATTGCCGTGATTTCTTTGTGTCTGTCTGTTTTGGGGCATCTTAGATCAAGCCGGTTGTCATCCCTTCACTGAAGAGTTAACGAAAACTTTTGCGATGGTACCTTTGCTTTTCTCCTATCCGTTGCTGTTAGAGGTGGCTTTGAAAAGCATTTTCTTGCAAAGATAATCTTTTCTTTGGTTTACAGTGTAGAACAATAAACCTCTTTCTTCTGTGAAAGAAATCCAGTGCTTCTTGAAGTTCAAGAAAAACTGTGGGTTGGTAGTTTTTACCTTTGTTCTGGACTGATACGTGTTAGTGGCTCCCCCCCCTTTTCTTTCTTTTTTGGTTTTTAATTTTATTAGTAAACTTTCTTGAGTTTACCTGAGGCTCCTTTTCTGTTCTAAAGTGGCCCAAGGTCTCTGAGAACTTTGTGTCAAGGAAACTTAGAAAACTTATTGAATGTACAGAAAAAGTGCACAATCCTGAGTGCAGGTAAAGAGTTTTTACCGTCACAGATCAAGAAACAGAATATTTCTAGGTTGGGATTTATACCTAGGAGTGGAATTGTTGGTTTGTGAGATATGTGAATGACAAAACTCTAGTATTAGTTACTGTTGAACATTTTCCAAAGTGGTTGAGCTAATTAGCAGGGAATGATAATTCAATTACTCCACATTCTTGCTGATGCTTGTCAGTTGGAAACATTTTTGCTATTCTGGTTGAGGTGTAGTAATATATTGGTGTGGTTTTATTTTGCATTTTCCTGATGATTGTAGTTTTATCTTTTATTGGCCATTTATATATCTTCTTTTGTGAGATGTCTGTCTTATTTTTTTATTTACGGTTTTATGAATAAGAGTTCTTTCTGGAAGGTATGCACACACACACCCCTATCTATAAACTATACATAATTTATCTTATTCCATTCTGTCTTTCCACTCTTTTAATTTTTTAAAAATATTTTATTTATTTATTTGACAGAGATCACAAGTAGGCAGAGAGGCAGGCAGAGAGAGAGAGAGAGGAGGAAGCAGGCTCCCCACGGAGCAGAGAGCCTGATGCAGGACTTGATCCCAGGACCCTGAGACGATGACCATGACCATAATGCACTGAGCCACCCAGGTGCCCCCTTTTTTGATGGATGAACAACTTTAATTTTAATGAAATATATTTACTGTTTTTCTTTATGAGTACTGCTTTCTGTAGCCTTTTAAAGACATTTTGCCTAGCCTAAGAATATGAAGATACTTTCGTGTGTTTCTTACAGAAGTTTTATTTTGTTTTACTTTCCACATTTAAGATGTACAATTTACAGTGAATTTCAGATGGATTGTAAGGGGTCAATATTCACTTTTAACCAGGTGGATATCTTTTTGACCCAGCACCATTTTTGGAAAATGCCATACTTGTCCTTCTGCACTATGTGGCACTTTCATAAATCAGATGACTGTTTAAGTGTGGCTCTGTTTCTGGATACTCTATTCTGTTTTATTGGTCTATTTGTTATCCTTGCACCAGTATCATTGTATTAATTAATGTAACTGTATAATAAACTTTGATATGTGATAGTATAAGGCCTCCAACTTTGTTTTTTGATACTGGGCAGTTCTTGGCTCTTAGCATTTCTGTATAAATTTCAGAATCTTCTTGTCAATTTCAACAAATTTTGGAAATTGGAATTGAATCTATACATATATCGATTTGGAGAGTATCTTAATATTGGGTTTTCCAGTTTATGAGCATGGCATATACCTGTATGTATTTAAGGCCTTTTAAAATTTCAATAATTTGTAGTTTTCTGTGTAAAAGTTTTGGACATTTTTATTTATTCTTAGGTATTTGAAATTTTTTGGTGTTTTTGTGAATGATACTTTAAAATATTTGTGGCCAGTATGTAGAAGTGCAATCGATCCATGTGTTTAATCTTCATTCAGGACCTAATCCAAATTATACCTTGTATGTTCTACTTTTCCAAGTTGGTTCATTCTTTCTTTCTTTCTTTTTTTTTTTTTGGTGTGGTGTCTAGGACCAATTGGTCTAGGACCAATTAAGGAGTTATAGAGTGTTTAGTATATTGACAATGTCTGTGTTGGGCCATTGCTGATACAAAGCTGATTAAAATGCAGCTCCTGCCCTTAAGGGGTTTAGAGTCTAGGAGGGATAAGTGAAATCCAAAAAGAGACCTTTATCCTCCACTGTAAGTGCTATTCTGAAAATTGGTTTGGCAGCATACAAAAAGGACATTTAAATCAAACTGGGCAGGGGTGGGAGTCGGGAAGGTAATCGACTGGCTCCCACTGTCCTGAGGGCTGAGCAGAGGATGTGGCTGTGGGTAGGTAGGGGCTGCTATTCACTATACGTGCTTCTGCTTAATTCTTTGGCTTTCAGCCTTAGCCTCACTCCACTCTTTGGAGTCTGGAGTCTCTCCACGTCAGTGTTTCTAGGGAATAAATTTATGAGATGGTATAAATGAAGGAAACTATTGGGTCTGTATAATACAGATGGATGCAGACTTTACATTACTAACCTGCTCTTCAGCCCCACATCTCTCTCCCGCTGACCACATACCATCTGGAGACTCCCAACTCTTGAGCCTTCCTGGGGTTCTGTGATTGAGGCATATCAGCTACTTGACCATATTCCTTATGCAGGCCTGTAAGTTTGGCTTCATCTCCTCTACCCAATTAACATGTTCTCTTTCTCGTTTCACGGATGCCATATCTTATCTGTCCGAGAATGTTAAAGATAATTTCTTTAAGCTTTCTTTTCCTTGCATAGTTTGTTTCCTCTAAGTTACTTTTTTTCTGTTTGGTGTAGCCTCAGCAATTAAGGCCCTCCTCAGAGTTTTGATAATCCTTGGTTGGTTGTTTATGAGTGAGAGTGGGCATCTAAAAGTTGATAGGAAGCCCTGAGTTTGTAGGTTGGGTTAATTGACTTTCAGTTTTACTCTAGAATCTACATAGAACAGTGGTTCTCAATTTTGGTTGCACATTAGAATCACATGGCCCGCGGGGGAGGGCTTTAAAAATTCTATGTTGTGTGCTCGTGCGCTTGCGCGCGTGCACACACACACACACACACACACACACACTGCTAAACCAAACAGAGCAGAATCTCTGAGGTTAGGACCCAGGTAACAGTATTTTTTAAACAATTAGGTAAGATTGTATTGCAGTTTGATTTTTGTCATGTATACACCTGTGTTACCAGCACAGGATACAAATTATTGTGAAAACCTTAGAAAATTGTTTATATCCCTTTGTTTTTGTCTTCCCCACTCCCTGCCCAGAGGCAACCACTATTCTGATTTCTATCTCCATAGATTAGCATCAGTAGGTGATTCCCTTGTGTGGCCAAGATTGAAGCCATTGGTTTGGGTGGACTGTTTGAAGCTATTCCAGTGTCCCTGACTTTTTGGTCTGGTGGGATTTCCCCGAGAGTCTCTTCCAATTTTTGCTTGGAGGATAGAGGTTTGGTTGCCAATGATCTGAGAAGTCAAGAAGGAGGGCTGAATAATGAGCTGTACAACATTTAGTATATAAGGTCACATAATTTGCCTCTTTTTCTTGGGATACCTGTGTCTTCTACCATGTATGGTTTAAAATCCTTTTGAGAGAATAAATCTCCCATCAGCTGCTGCATTGAGGAAGGGCCACTTAATAGCTTAGAGGAGAAATGGGGTCTAGGTTTCTAACTGTTCACAGCTTTCACCTGAACCTTTCTTACTTTACTGTCCCCTCTTTGCTCTGGCATCCCTGAGCCTTTTGAGGATTGTATGGTATAAATTAGGCTTGTTCTAAGTTGCCAGCACTGCTGGTTTATAATTTGGCTGTCTTTGACAAAATCAGTTACCACTCCTCCATCTTTTCAGCTTCCAAAATTTTATTGCCATCATCTCTTCCTCCATTCTGCTGTCCTTGTGGTTTATGAGCTAAAAACAGAACACAACAACAGCATTTTCTTTATTCTTGTTTTAGTAGAGTTTTGGGGAGGGAAGAAAATTAGTTGTATGTGTTCAATCTGCTAGCTTAACCTGGAAGTCCATCCTCTGCTTTTCTTTATCCAAAAATGTGTTGCCATCTGCTGTTCACTGTTGTATCCTACTTTGAGGGTTATATCTTTTAAATCTTTTTGTTTTCTCTTAGGCTAAAGTTATACAGTTTAAAGTATTTCCCTTTAAATTATGTCCATCCTTTTCTGTGCTAAAATGTTCTTTTTCATAAGAAATTTGTGGTGTGTGTTTGTTTTCTGTAATGTTCTTATTTGGCAACGTAAAAAGCTGCAGTCCCATTTTGCTCTTCAAATTAACTTTTGACAAGTTTTGTGAAATACAAAAGTCTGCTTACTATTGCCCACAATTCCCAGTGGCCTTTTTGCTCCTCCACCAATTATTTTCCTTTTGTTTGCACATAAAATTAAAATATAAATAAAAGATAACATTATCAGTTATTACTATCTATCTTGGTGATTTGCTAGTCCTTCCTCTTGGAAACATGGAGGTTAATTAATGTTTTGTAGATAGAACCTCTTGACTGTGGCCCCATATGTGTTTGCTCAGAAAGGATCATCCTATTTCTCATTATTTAAGATCGCCTGGTGTTGTATTTGTTGCCATTAACAGCTCTTATTTTAATAGTATCTGTACTTGAAGAGAGCTTTCCCCTGCCTGTGCAGTTTGCAGTTTATCCCTTAAGTGGCCAAAGATAATGTGGGTTTAGTGCTTGTTAATTGTTCTTTGTACTAATCCAGCCCTCACAGTTGTACTCTGAAAAATGTTCCCTGAAGCTGGTCAAACTGGCTATTATCTGAGTCTTCATTGTTGGTTTTGTTATTCATTGTCTTGTGGGTTCATGATTAGGACTCTCTTCTTGAGGAACTGATGGTTCCTGTGTTCTTGGAAGGGACCTTGATGAGAGATAGGAACAGAGCTGGCTTTATTAGCAATCATTGCTCTTTTTTGTTTTTCATAGGAAAGTGCAAGCACTGATGTAAAAGTGAAGATGGGGATTTTGTCTAACTTTGAGTTGGTGTTTAAATGATTAATAGCTGGGGCGCCTGGGTGGCTCAGTGGGTTAAAGCCTCTGCCTTCTGCCTAGGTCATGATCCCAGGGTCCTGGGATCGAGCCCCACATCCATCTCTCTGCTCCATGGGGAGCCTGCTTCCTCCTCTGTCTCCACCTGCCTCTCTGCCTACTTATCTCTGTCTGTCAAATAAATAAATAAAATCTTAAAAAAAAAAAAAGATTAATAGCTGTCTTTTTTGGCCTGGTACAGATCTTTTATTATGTCAGAAATGAATCCAGCATTCTCATAGATTATGGTAGTAGGTTTATTAGATTAATGTTAATAGATACATTTGGATAAAAGTTTGGATAAAAGCAAACTTTCAATGAACAATTGTGTAATATGATGTTTAAATGAGTTACATGAGAGAAAGAAGAAAAATTTATTATCTTCAGGTGTACCAGAAACCAGAATAGTTTAGAAAACACGCTGGTGAGAAGATAGAGCTTTAAGTAAACTGAAAATGAATTTTAGGGAGTAAGCCCATGAGAAGTCTTATGCCTTTGAATATTTATCTGAACAGATGAGCACAGAGTTAAATATTTTACTGTCTTTCTGAAAATGTGGAGAAGCTGCTTTTCTAATGTCAGATGAGCAAGGTTTATAAAGGTTGTCAAGCATGATAGTACATTTCAATGTAACGTACAGGATTGGAAAAATGAATCAGCAAGTGATCTAGAATTTTAAAGAAGTTACAAAATTATGAATAAGCCATTAAGAACCACCAAAGATAACACTTATTGAGCATCTCCTATGTGTCAAACAATGATTGGTATTGGAAAGGTAATGGTAATCCATCCTACATAGATAAAATACTTGCTCCCACAAAATTTACAAACTATGGGAAGGCACAGTTGATGTATTGTTTCTGAGTGAGGTGTAAAAAAAAAGGTAATTAAGTGATTAATTTGTCTTAAATCTATAACTAGTAAGGGAAAATGCTAAGTGAAGTAGGTTTTAAATCTTAATATTAGCTTTAAAAGTTTTTGGGGTAAATTTATATATAGTGAAATGCATAGACCTTACCTATACAATGCAGTGAGTTTTTTGATAAATGTATATGCTTTCGTGACCGCCCCCCGCCCCCACCCTCGTAATCCCTCAGGATTCTTTTATGTTCTTGAACTTCACATAAAAATAGAATAAATTAATGTGTGTTCTTTTCTGTCTGGCTTCTTTTGTTCATCATAGTATTTCTGAAATTTAGCTGTTTTAACAGTTTGATTTTTGCTGATTTAACAGTTTTTGTACATACCAGTTGTTTGTTCTTTTTAGTTGGTGTGTATTCCATTGTATTACTATAACATAGCTAAACCATTCTCCCATTTATCTATTATGAATAAAGGTGTCATGAATGCTTGATTACTGGTCTCTTTATAGACATCTATTTTAATTTCTCTTGGATAAATAACTAGGGGTGAAATTACTGGGTCATGGGGCACATATATGTTTAACTTTAGAAGAAATTGCCATACAGTTTTCACAAGTGGTTATGTCATTCTACAATCCAATAAGCAGTTTGTGAAAGGTGTACTTAAGTGACAAATCAGAATTGAGCTTCAGAAAGATTATTCTAGTACAGTGAAGCACAGGATAGGGAAAACACACAGTAAAGTAATATAGTTGAAAATTAAAAGTCTTCCTGTTTCAAGAAATTGATAGGGTAGGAGAGAATCTTAGGGATTCTAGAGCTATGGTCTGTGGGGTGAGGATAAGAGAGGAATCAGATGACCCCCATATATCTGTCATAGGCTGCTAAATATCAGTGTGGCAATCATTAATAGAGGGAATACAGTTGAAGGGTAGATTTTGGAGGGAAAAGAGGGCAATAATTCTGTTTCGTTTGTAAGTAGTAATTGGGGGTAGAAGAAGGTAGATGAGATAGCTCTGGATGTGTGTGTAGTGAGGAGAGACCCAGGTTGGAATAGGAATTTTGGGAGCCTTTGACATTAGAGAAATGAGCTGATGAAGAGGAGTCTGCAAAAGAACAGAAGGAGTAGCCAGTACAGAAGGAAATACAAATCAGGAAGCTGATTTAACAAACAATATAAAGCAGGAAACTGATTTAACAGAAACTATAAGTTAGGAAACTGATTTAACAGAAGTTGAGGACTTTGAATAAGGAGAAAAGGGCTTGACTGTTGTTACTGTGAGGAAAAAATAAGTATAGCCTTTTTGGAGGTTTATATATATGTTTATATATATATATATATATCTGTTAAAATTTAAAATATCACATTTGTTGTGGGGTTTTTTTGTTTGTTTGTTTGTTTGTTTTGGAGAGAGTGCATGTGTGCCCATGCATGGTGGGGTTGGAGGGTGGCAGTGAGGGTGGGGAGGAGGAGGGGTAGTGAGGGGGAGAGGGAGAGAAGGAATATCAAGCAGACTCCCTGCCTAGTGTGGAGCCTGATACAGGCCAAAATCAAGAGTCAAATGCTTAACTCACTGAGCCACCCAGGTACCCTACATTTCTTCTTCTTCTTCTTTTTTTTTAAAGCAACCTTTACACAATGTGGAGCTCTAACTCACAACCCCGAGATCAAGAACTGCACATTCTACCGAATGAACCAGCCAGACATTATGAAATTTCACATTTCTTGATCTTATAGGTGTGCTTTATGGACTAACTCCTAGAGAAAAACAAATGTGGAAGATGTGTTTCAGAGCTATTCATGGCACCTAGTATATAATAATAAAAAGTTGAAAACAACCTAAATAGCTATCAATAAAGGGTTGCTATAAAAAATGATAATTTTTATGATAGAATGTTATACAACTAATATAATATGGCTTGTATATATGTTATTTTCCTATTGCTGCTGTAATAAATTAACAGACTTAGCAGCTTAAAAAAAATTAGTCTCCTACAGTGATGGAGGCCAGAAGTCTGAAGTGTTTCACTGGGCTAAAGTCAAGGTATTAGCAGGGCTGTTTTTAAGGATAGAATCTGTTTTCTTGCTTTTTCCAGCTGTTAGAATTGCATTCCTTGTATTCCCTGCTTTGCATTCTGTGGCCCCTTCCTCCATTTTCTAAGTCAATAATTTAGTATCTTCACATGGGCCCAATCCAGATAATCCGGATAACCTCCTCATCACAAAATCCTTAACTTAATCCACCAAGCCTCTTTTGCCATTTAAGGTAACATTTGTAGGTTCTGGGTATTATGATGAAGAGCTCTCCAGGAGGCCATTAATCAAGCTACTAAATAGGAACAAGGATAGATGATCAAGGTGCATTAAAAAAAATTCTCGAAGAAAAATATGTATAGTATAATCTAAATTTTTGTTAAGTTAAAAAATACATACATTCTTATATGCTAGTATGTGTTTGTTTTTTTTTTTTGGGAAAAGAAATCTTTTTTGTTTGTTTGTTTTTAAAGATTTTATTTATTTATTTGACACAGAGAAAGAGAGATCACAAGTAGACAAGAGAGGCAGGCGGAGAGAGAGGGGGAAGCAGACTCCCTGCCGAGCAGAGAGCCCGATGCGGGGCTCGATCCCAGGACCCTGAGATCCTGATCCGAGCCGAAGGCAGAGGCTCAACCCACTGAGCCTTGATGAAGATAGACTGTACTGCTAACAGGCTGTCTTTGAGAATAGGATTACAGAATATTTAAACTTTTCATTTTTTTCTGTGATATTTCAATTCTTAATTAACAAGTATTTTCTAATCAGAAAAATCACAATAAAAGGATAGAGTATTATACTGGGTCACATGTTCCAGAGAGATAAACAAAGAGGCTCTTGGGGAGCGACTTTGGTAAGTGTGGTTTCAGTAAAATGGTAGGGTGGAAGCCAGATTGTAGTGAAAAAGTGGGAGGTGAGAAAGGGAAGAATGAAAAGCTAAACATCTTTCCAGTTGCTTAATTATGAGGGATGGCAGGATGCTGTGAGACCTTAGAGGGATAAATAAGATCCAGTGAGATTTTTATTTATTTATTTATTTATTTATTTGACAGAGAGAGATCACAAGCAGGCAGAGAGGCAGGCAGAGAGAGAGAGGAGGAAGCAGGCTCCCTGCTGAGCAGAGAGCCCGATGCGGGACTCGATCTCAGGACCCTGAGATCATGACCCGAGCCGAAGGCAGCGGCTTAACCCACTGAGCCACCCAGGCGCCCCTCCAGTGAGATTTTTAAATATCACAGAGCAGCATGTTTGAAAGTTGAGAGCTTAAACTGGGAGGGAGAGAGAGATTGCCTGAATTCCAGGATAATTGGAAGAGCCTGAGGTCTGGGTTGATGAAGCAGAAGACCCACTTGCTTATGGCAGGTGAGACTTAGAGAGGTGTGGCTATGCATAGTAGTTAAGTTTATAATATTTTAGTTTTATTCAGTGTTATCAGATTTAAAAAAAATCCTACATGCTTCTTTGTCATCTTCTGAAAGTCTAAGGTTATTGTGTAACTATGTAAATTTAGTCCTACTAATACACTCTCATTGTTTTGGCTTGTCCCCAAAACTTCTGTTTGTTTCTGTAGCCTAGCATATGAGTTTCAGAGAGTAACTTTAGTTTTCTAGGTGCAATATTTGGGATTTTTTTCTGTTATTGAAACTGTTGCATTAAAAAAATCTGCTTATATAAGCTTGTATCAATTTTCTGTTGACTGTAGAATGTTACAACAGGAAAGCATTGGAGATAACATTCACTTCAACCTTTTTTCAAGTTCCTAAGAAGGAAAAAGAGCTTAAATAACTTTGGGGGTACTTAAGTAACTTGTAGAGGCCACATGTATCTTATAAATAAAGCCTGGTACTTTTACTTAGCTAAGATGCTGAGGACCTTTTTAAAAATTATTATTTCATTGATACTATATTTGTGCCAGGATTTCCTGATTTTTATATGTATTTTTCTTTCCAGTTTTGATTGACATATTCCCCCTCATAATTTGATCACTCTTCCTTTATTAATATCAGTGTAATTAAATAATTAACATGACTAGCATTAAAGTAAAAGTTTTAGGACTTGGCTGTGAGCTGTGTATTAACCCATTTGGAGAATTATTTTGAAGATTCTTATTGCCATTTTAGGATTTTTCAGAATGGTGGTAATTCATTTTTATTTCACATTGGGTATGGAGTGACAGCGCTTAACACACTTTTTTTTTCATTAAGCATACTTATTTTTATAAAGATATTATTTACATATTTGACAGAGACCAAGAGGGCACAGGCAGGGGGAAGGGCAGAGGGAGAGGGAGAAGTAGGCTCCCCACTGATTAGGGTCCATGACCCCAATCCTGACATAGGACTCGTTCCCAGGACCTGGGATCATGATCTGAGCTGAAGGTAGACTCTTTTTTTTTCCCCCCCGGTAATTATCATTTATCATGATCTTATTTATGACTACCACATTCTACAAGAAAGAAACAACGAACCATAAATTGAAAGGAACAAACATACTGATGGTAAAATGTTCATTCATCTTTGGCACTTGACGTATATAACACTTCATCATTGTGTTGCTCATCAAACCTATTCTGAATCTATTTTTTTAAAACCAAATATGAGTGTTTAAAGTTTAACTAAGCTTTGCTACCTAGGTGAGGGATCTAGGAACCATTATAGGTTCCTAGTGTGTTTTGAGGAGTAAAATGTAGATGCAGCTGGAAAGTACTGCAGGAGGGTACAAAGTTTTATTTCAGACATGAGCCAATAAAGTTGAGCTATATAATTATGTTTAAAAGCAAGAAAACCATTCTGTGGTCTATGAAATCTTATATGTCCGAGTAATAAAAGTAGAACTGGAAGTTTCTATGGTCTCTCATGGTTCACCTCCCCTTCCAGTTTCCCTGAACTCCCTTCTCCTCTCCATCTCCCCATGTCCTCCATGTTATTTGTTATGCTCCACAAGTAAATGAAACCATATGATAATTGACTCTCTCTGCTTGACTTATTTCACTCAGCATAATCTCTTCTAGTCCCGTCCATGTTGCTACAAAAGTTGGGTATTCATCCTTTCTGATGGAGGCATAATACTCCATAGTGTATATGGACCACATTTTCCTTATCCATTCGTCTGTTGAAGGGCATCTTGGTTCTTTCCACAGTTTGGCGACCGTGGCCATTGCTGGTATAAACATTGGGGTACAGATGGCCCTTCTTTTTACTACATCTGTATTTTTGGGGTAAATACCCAGTAGTGCAATTGTAGGGTCATACGGAAGCTCTATTTTTAATTTCTTGAGGAATCTCCACACTGTTCTCCAAAGTGACTGCACCAACTTGCATTCCCACCAACAGTGTAAGAGGGTTCCCCTTTCTCCACATATTCTCCAACACATGTTATTTCCTGTCATTAACACACTTCTTTTTAAGAGAGAGTGGGAGTACATGAGCAGGTGGGGGGAGGACAAAGTGGGGGGTGGAGAGAGAATCTCAGGTTCCATGCCCATTGTGGAGCCCATACAGGGCTCAGCCTCACAGCTCTGAGACCATGATCTGAGCTGAAATCGAGAGTCAGACACTAACCAACTGAACCACCCCTTAACGTACTTCTTGACACAGTGCTTGTATACTGTATATACTAAATAAAAAATTCATGTAATATATGATATATTTTAGGAGGTACTTGTTCTGAATTTGTGATTTTTTCAGACTTCACTGAAACATAGGAAAACTGGTATTTTAGTACATACTCTTGCTGCTGCCAGGAAAACGTTGTGTGTGTGGATATATCTTTTTTTTTTTAATAGGTTTGTGTTTGTAACAGTGGAAGGTTGAGGTCAGGGAACAGACAAAGTTCCTTACCCATGAACTTCAGCACCTCAGCTATAGCAATTTTAGATGCAGCTCTGAGGATCCAATTTTAGTTAGCTAGTACTCTTACTCAGTGTACTTTAGACAGCATCCTCTTCTCCCAGTCTTAATACAAAAGTATTTTTGAGGAAATTACATTAGTAATATGGTAGTACAATAAAATATTTTACAGAATAATAATTTCCCCTTCTGGTAAGAAAAGCAGCCTTAGTTTTTGTTGAGAATCTAGTACAATTCGTTTTTTTTGTTGTTGTTAAAGATTTTATTTATTTATATATTTGACATTTATATATTTATATTTATGTATTTATTTATATATTTGACACAGAGAGAAAGAGATCACAAGAAGGCAGAGAGGCAGGCAGGGGATGGGGGGAAGCAGGCTTCCTGCTAAGCCGAGTCCCAGGACCCTGAGATCATGACCTGAGCAGAAGGCAGAGGTTTAACCCACTGAGCCACCCAGGTGACCCGAGAATCTAGTACAATTCTGTATTATAAATGATTTCATTATAAGAGTTGATGACTGGAAAAAAAATGTGGCATGATGTAGTAAACAAGCCTTTTGCTTTGTCATTTTCATTGTTACTTAACCTATCTTGGTCTGTTTCTTTACCAGAAAATGTGTAGATCAGATCTGTAGATCTGATCTTCCTTATATATTACCTTCCATATAAATTCCATTTGTCCTTTTGGCATTTTTTTAGTCTTCCTTTAATAACATCACAATCACAAAATAACAGCTGCTATTTATATTGAACATAAAACCCATGCCAGCTACTGCTCCAAGTTCTTTACATCTGTTATTTGCATTCCTCATGCCCATGCACAGTAAATATATAAGAAAGATCTGTCTGATAGCAAGATTAGTTTCAGTTTTATATTCAATTTTGAATTACCAAAAATAGCTAGGTAGATTACTAAAACTACCTATAAGATCATTTCCTAATATGTTAGTGTGATTAATGGTAATGTCTACCTAATGATTGTTGTTTGATATATTATGTGTGCTTAAAAATACTATCTTATTCTTTGGATGGTTAGGATTGGCATAGTAGGAGAGATTCTAGGTTTGTATAATATCTTTTATGGATTATTTGCTGAAGCGTATAGCATTAAATAAGACTTCATTTTTTTGGCACGAACAAAACTTAATTCAGATCTATAACTCATGGTAATTTTTGTTATTTGATCAAGATGGTTTAAAGGGGCACTATTTCTTAAGAAATAAGTGTAACTTAGTAATATATGAATTTATAAACAAAAGTTGTTTTATTTTTTTTTTTTATTTTTATTTATTATTTTTTTTTAAAGATTTTATTTATTTATTTGACAGAGAGAAATTACAAGTAGATGGAGAGGCAGGCAGAGAGAGAGAGGGAAGCAGGCTCCCTGCTGAGCAGAGAGCCCGATGCGGGACTCGATCCCAGGACCCTGAGATCATGACCTGAGCCGAAGGCAGCGGCTTAACCCACTGAGCCACCCAGGCGCCCCCAAAAGTTGTTTTAATACGGGGCAGTAGTTGAAATGGCCAGTAAAAATACTTCATTAAATTTTGTTTTAAAGATTTTAATTTATTTATTTGACAGAGAGAGATCACAAGTAGGCAGAGAGGCAGGCAGAGAGAGAGAGAGGAAGGGAAGCAGCCTCCCTCAAGGCTCTATCCCAGGACCCTGAGATCATGACCTGAGCTGAAGGCAGAGGCTTAACCCACTGAGCCACCCAGGTGCCCCTAAATTTTTGAATATAAGTAAACTTGTATAGCTCTTAGTTTTTAAACGCTAAATGAAGCTAATTCCTCAGGGTAATTGCATGCTGTTATCTAGTGCAGTTTCGGATACTTTAAACATTTAAAATGCTAAAATTGAGTGGTTTTGTGTTTGTAACAATGGAACTACTTCATTCACTTGAAATGTTCCAGTCACATAATCTATATCAGCAATACTCAGATGTTTCAATGGGTTGGAAGAATGTGTGTGTGCGTGTGTGGTAACTTTAAATGTAGCTTAAGGTATTTCTGAGTTGTCTCTACAGTAGAATTAAGGAGATTTAACTAGAGAGCAGTGCGTGTGGTACCCTTTAGTAAAGTCCTTTAACAGTGAGTATAAATACAGATTTGCAACTACTAAACCATGAACTCATAGTTGGAACATTAAATACAAAACATTAGCAGTAACCTGACATTTTATATTTAGAAGATTTTATGAAAAAAACTTAAGTTTGGTAAACAGGTTAGTTGGACTTGGTAGCCTTGATAAAATTCCATTTCTTCTATTTTCTGTTCATTTTCTTCTTTTTTCTTTAGACACTATTGCCATAGTTTACAAAATGGGAAGGTTTTCTTTGTCTGGAGTATTAAAGTCAGGTAAATGTCAAATGTTTCTCCAGGTCTGTCATGCAGATCTGTCCAGTTAATAAAAAATTAAAGAAGAGGTTTTTGTTGATATTTTTGATACTTTTTATGCTAGTATTACATGGATTAAAAAAAGAGGGGCACCTGGTGGCTCAGTGGGTTAAAGCCTCTGCCTTCAGCTCAGGTCATGATCCCAGGGTCCTGGGATCGAGCCCGCATCAGGCTCTCTGCTTAGCAGGGAGCCTGCTTCCCTTCCTCTCTCTCTCTGCCTACTTGTGATCTGTCTGTCAAATAAATAAATAAAATCTTTAAAAAAAAAAAGATTACATACAGTCTATAATAGGGTATTTACAAAGAAGGTAGGAGTTTTCATGTTTTATATGAACAATTTAATTTTCAAATATTATTTCCATCTCAGTATTTTAGTTAACTTCTTAAATTGGTAATCATATTGGTTTTGGGTAGGCTCTGTTCTATCAAAATCCTTAGGCTCATGACATGTTCAGATGTACTAGTTTATTACCTTTTATATTCTATAGTTAGTTTTAGCTCACTTTCCTATCAGTGATTTATACTCGTCAAGATATTTTTGTTTGGGGACCAAATGGTTAGTATCCTGGCTCCATCCTTTATTAGCTAATGGATCTTGGACAAGTTGTTTAACTTCCACAAGCATCAGTAAAATCTGTAGTAGGGTGATTGTGAGGATTGAATAAGCTAATGGATGTAAATCTTCTCACAGTGCTTGGTACATAGTAAAGTATATAGTAGATGATGGTGGTGGCAGCAGTAGTAAGTAGTATATCATTGTATACAAATTTCACTTTTTTGAAATTTAGCTTTAGAGGTAGGAGGGATTAGAGGGAGATGGAAATGTACCCACAGAAAATATGCCCACAGAAAATAAATTAACTTGGAAATTTGTCATGTAGACATTTAAAGGAAGGAAACTTGTTAGCAGTGTTGCTCTTATTTCCTGTTTTTTTTCCCCTTTCGCTGTAATATCTGCCTTATTTTTTGATTCCTGTTGAAACTAGTGCTCTATATCTTCCCTTCTTCCATCTCTCTTTAACAGCTGCTAACTTACATAAATGAAGGACATAGTTTGATATTCTTTGTGGAGATTACAGGCTATGTTTTAAAATCTGTGCCCTATATTTATTGATAATACTCAAAATGTGCAGGACATTGATATTTATAATATTATATTTATTCCTATGTTTAAAGAATTGGAACAGTATTTTCTTTTTATGACATCTGATTTTTGTTTTTTAAAGATTTTATTTTAGGGATGCCTAGGTGCCTCAGTTGGTTAAGCATCTGCCTTCAGCTCAGGTCATGATCCTAGGGTCTTGGGATTGAGTCCAGCACTGTGTGTGTGTGTGTGTGTGGGGGGTCCTTGCTCAGCAGGGAACCCACTTCTCCCTCTGTCTGCTGCTCTCCCTACTTGTGCTCTCTCTCTCTGACAAATAAATGAAAAAAAAATCAGAAAAAAATAAAGATTTAATTTTATTTATTTTAGAGAGAGATAGAGAACGCAAGCAGGGGAAGGGTGGAGGGAAGGGGAGAGAGAACTCCAAGCAAACTCTGTACTGAGCATGGAGCCCTATATGGGGCTTGATCTGAGGACCCCCAGATCATGACCTGAGCCAAAATCAAGACTCAGATGTTTAACTGACTGAGCCACCCAGGTGTCCCTGGAACAATACTTTATTATAACCTGCTTAAAAAATTGACGATGTGTATTACATTTGTACCAGCCTCAAATCCTACTGGAACAAGGTTGAGTATAAATAATTTTTTTTCTTTTCACACATTTATTCAGTTGACTATCAAGTTTTTCATGGGCTCAGAATTTCCAGAACTTTGAAGAATGAAGAGAAGTAACAATGTATACAGGTAAAAGTTAATGATTTTTTATGTTTACATTGACATAGACTATTTTGAAATTTGAGCAAACATTTTAGAATGTACTTCTAAGTTGGACACATTGCTGTTTATTTTGGAAGCAAATAAGAAAAGACTTCCCTGGATCCATTTGGCATTATAAACACTTATATGAAAACCTACTAAAAAAGCATGGTGCTAGAAGTTGGTGAGCTCTGTGATTTGTAATGCTGTATAAGCAGGGTTGTAGTTTAAGTAATGATCCCAGAAATACAATATCCTGTCATTTACCTACCTGCCGGTTTCCCTGTTAATTTATGGACTTCTATGAAACTTACCGTGAAACTTGAGATGCTTGAATTTATCAATTTCAGACTGGAAGTATAGTAGATAATATAAGATGTAGATGGAAGAGCTTGGCTATCTATAGATTTGTCCTTCTCTTTGGTCAGATCAGGTTTTAATTTTGATGTATTTTCTCTTTCCCCCACACCTTACCATCACATAATGAAACCAATTTACAACAGTTCTTTTTTTTTTTTTTTTAAAGATTTTATTTATTTATTTGACAGAGATCACAAGTAGGCAGAGAGAGAGAGGAGAAAGCAGGCTCCCTGCTGAGCAGAGAGCCCGATGTGGGGCTCGATCCCAGGACCCTGGGATCATGACCTGAGCTGAAGGCAGAGGCTTTAACCCACTGATCCACCCAGGCGCCCCATATATTGTAATATTGTAACAGAAAAAGATTATAACCATTTGGTGGAGTTATTAGTAGACTGGACTACTAATGGCTGAGGAAAGAATCTCTGAGTGTGAGAATATCAATAGAAACTGCTAAAACTGGAAAGAGAAAAAAAAAGGTGAAAAAAACAGAATATTCAATAACTCTGGGACAACTACAAAAGGTGTAGCATATGCATAATGACACAAAGCCTATTTTATAATAAAGTTTTGAATATTTTGGGTAATTTATTGAATACTGTAGTGAAAGTGAAAAACAGAACAGTTGTATGGGTGTCGAATGGTTTTAAGTGTATCAGTTGTTGTTACTTACTCTTATGAATGTGCATATGATGGGCAGCTCTTGCTCACTACCACCGCTCACAAGAGCATTTGTACCACATGTTGGTAACCTGGGAAAAGATCAAAATTTAAAATTCAAGATACGGTTTCAACTGAATGTGTATTGCTTTCACACCATCAGAAAGTTGAAAAATTATAAGTCAAGCCATTGTAAGTCAGGGACTGTTTGTATCATAGATTTACAGGAAAAAATGTTAACACACAAAGTCAACTGATTTCCTACGTATATAGGAATGAACAAGTGGAATTTGAAGTTAAAAACACAATACCACTTATAATAATATCGCAAAAAATGAAATACCTATATATAAATCTAATGAAATTTGTTCAAGGCATGATGTAAATCTAATGAAATAGGTACAAGGTCTACATGAGGAAAACTATAGAACTCTGGTGAATGAAATCAAAGAACTACTAAGTAAATGGAGAGATATTCCATATTTATAGATAGGAATACTCAATATATAAAAAAAGTCAGTTCTTCCCAACTATGTAGATTCAATACAGTCCCAGTCAAAATCCCAGCTAATTATTTTGTGGCTATTGACAGACTGATTCAAAAACATATGGAGAGGCAGAAGACCCAGAATAATCAACACAGTTTTGAAGGAGAAGAAGAAAGGTGGAAGGCTGATACTACTTGATTTCAAGATACATTCTTAAGCTACAGTAATCAAGACAATAGGATTTGGTGAAAGAATAGGCAAATGGATCAGTGGAACAGAGTAGAAAGCCTAGAAATAGACCCATATAAATATAGTCAGCTGATTTTCAACAAAGGAGCAAAGGCAATACAGTAGCTAAGACTGTCTTTTCAACAAATGGTACTGGAGCAATTAGGCTTCCACATACATAAAAATGAATCTAAGTTTAGACTTTACATCCTTCACAAAAATTAATTCAAAATGGATCCAACACTAAAATGTAAAATGCAAAATTATAAAACTCCTAGGAGATAACAGTAGAAAATCTAGGTGACATTAGGTTAGTAATGACTTACTAGATGCAACATCAAAGACATTTGTAAAAGAATTGATACTTAGACTACACTAAAATTAAAAGTTTCTCTCAAGCTGCAGACTGGGAGAAAATATTTTCAGAAGACGTATCTGATAGCATACTGTTATCCAAAATATTCAGAGAACTTTTAAAACTCAACATTGAGAACACAACATGATTTAAAAATAGACCAAAGAGGGACGCCTGGGTGGCTCAGTTGGTTAAGCAGCTGCCTTCGGCTCAGGTCATGATCCCAGCGTCCTGGGATCGAGTCCCACATCCGGCTCCTTGCTCGGCAGGGAGCCTGCTTCTCCCTCTGCCTCTGCCTGCCATTCTGTCTGCCTGTGCTCGCTCGATCTCCGTCTCTCTCTGACAAATTAAAATAAATAAATAAATAAATAAAATAAAAATAGACCAAAGATCTTAACAGATACCTCACCAAAGAAGATCTACAGATGGCAAGTAAGCACATGAAAAGATGCTCTACATAATGTGTCATGAGGGAAATGCAGATTATACAATGATGAGATACCACTATACTCCTAGTGGAATGAATGGCTAAAATCTAGAACACTGAAAACACCAAATGCTGGTAAGGCTGTAGAGCCACAGCAACTCTCATTCATCATTGGTGGGAATGCAAAATGCTACACCCAGTTTGGAATACAGTTTGGCAATTTCTTATAAAACTAAATTCTGAAATTTATATGACTGTAGTTCAGAAGTCCTGCTTCTTGGTGTTTACCTAAAGGATTTGAAAGACTATGTCCACACTAAAACCTGCTTTATTCCTACTTGCTGAAACTTGAACTCAAGATACCTTTCAGCAATTGAATGGATAGATAAACTGGTACATCAGGACAATGGAATAATATTCAGTGCTAAGACAGAATGAGCCTTCAAGCCGTGAAAAGACATGGAGGATACTTAAATTCTCCATTCCTTCCTCTACTTTTTTTTTTTTTTTTTTTTTTAGAAGTAGGCTCCACACCGAGTGAGGAGCCCAGTGTAGGGCTTAAACTCACAGCCCTGAGATCAGGAGTCAGATGCTTAACTGAGCCACCCAGGATCCCCTTATATGCTTATTTCTAAGTGATAGAAGCTAGTCTGAAAAGGTTACATACAAGGTGATTCCTTTTATGATACTCTGAAAAAGGTGAAGCTCTGGAGACAGTGAAAAGATAAGTGGTTGCCAGGAGTTGGGGGGAGTGGGGAGAAACAGAGCACAGAAGGATTTTTAGGGCAGTACAGCTACTCTCTGTGGTACTATGATGAGGAATACTTGTCATTACACATTTGTCCAAAACTATAGGATGTACAGCACAAGAGTGTACCCTAATGTAAATGATGGACTTTGCGTGATAATGGTGTGTCATTCATTAGCTTCATCAGTGGTAGCAAATACTCTATCTGGTGGGGTATATTGGTATTGAAGACTATGTATGTGTGAGGGCAAGGGGATTTGGGAAATCTCTGTACCTTGTGCTCAGTTTTGGTGTGAACCTAAAACTATTCTAAAAAATAAAGTCTATTTAACACAAAACCAAAACAACCACAGAAACTACCAAAGTATAGGCATACCTCATTTTATTGTGCTTTGCTTCATTGTGTTTGCAGGTACTGTTTTTTTTTACGAATGGAAGGTTTGTGGTAACTGTAGTTAAGCAAGTCTGTTGGCACCATTTTGTCTAACAGCATTTGCTTATTACTTTGTGTATCTGTCACATTTTGGTGATTGTCACAACATTTCAAACCTTTTCATTATTATTTGTCATGGTGATCTGTGATTAGTGATTACAACTTGCTGAAATTTCAGAGGGTGAGCATTTTTTAGCAACAAAATATTTTTAAATTAGGTATGTGCATTGTTTTCTCAGACATGCTTTTACACACTTAATAGACTACAGTTACAGTGTAAACAACTTTTATATGCTCTGGGAAACCAAAAAATTCATTTGACTCTTTATTGCTGCATTCACTTTATTGCCCTGGTCTGGAACTGAACCCAGAATATCTCTGAGGTATGCCTGTAGAGGATAGTAAAAAATTTTGAGAATGGAGGTCTTTATTTATTTATTTGACAGACAGATCACAAGTAGGCAGAGAGGCACGCAGAGAGAAGGAGAAGCAGGCTCCCCGCTGAGCAGAGAGCCTGATGGCAGGGCTTGATCCCAGGACTCTGGGACCATGACCTGAGCTGAAGGCAGAGGCTTAACCCACTAAGCCACCCAGGTGCCTCGAGAATGGAGGTCTTTAAAACACAAGAGGAAAGTTTTCTCTCTCTGCTTTTATTTCCTTTGCTTAATTTTTATTCTCTTGAGGTGGTTGTAAATAGTTTGGTATATAGCCTATCAAAAAATGGAATTATATGGCATATCCTATTCTTCACCAATAACTGATTGGTCTTCCATTATATTGGGAATTTCATTTTTTTTTTTTTAATGGCTGCATTCTGTTGTATGGTGGTGTCCTAATTTATTTGCTCATTCTTTGATGGACATTGGGGTTATCACCGGTTGGTTGCTATTAGAAATAGTTCTGTGATTAGTTTTAGTACATATATCCTTGTTTATTTGGGTAAATAATTCTTTTGGACAGATTACTGAGTTAGCTTATGTACATGTAAATTTTGTTATATATACTTCCAAATAGTCCTTCAAAACAGCTCTACTAATATATGTGCTCAAAGTAATACGTTTGAAAACACTCTTCTACTTTATGCAGAGCATTGATTTTTTTTTTGTAATGAAGTATTCAAACTCAGAAGGTATAAAGAAAAATGTAATAAATGCCATATTCCCATCACCCACCTTAACAAAGAAAACAAATGCCATTACAAATGCACTTGTAATCATGGTGCCTCCTCTCTTTCTAAACATAACGTTTTTACACTCATGAATATGTATGTATTTATAAACAATACAATATGTAGCCATAATATATTGCATAAGATACTTAGCATGGTTCCTGATAACCCCAGCTCCTGATTTACATTCTGTGTAGTTTCCTTCTGCACTAAATAGAACTGATTTATGGAATCATTAGGTTATTGCAAAAATGAGTGTGACTTAAAATGCAAGGTCATATAAATTATTACATCTGTTTTGCTCATTTGTTCTGGTGGAAGCCAGCTGCCACATTGTGAGGATACTTACCAGCTTTCTAGAGAGGTTTCTCATGTGAGGAACTGAAGCCTTCTGCCAATAACCATGTGCAGGAGACATATTGAAACAGATCTTCCAGCCCTAGTCAAACCTTCAGAGATGATAGCACTGGCCAAGATCTTGTCTGCAACTTTATGATAGGTCCTGAGTAGCATCACTCAGTTAAACTATAGTTTAATTCCTGACTTGCAGATACTGTGAGATGATAAATACTGGTATATTAAGCTACTAGATTAGATTACAGATGAAAGAAAGAGAGAAATATATAGGTAGATGTGGGACACTTGGTCCCATGCTTGTGAATTATTTTCAAGGGAGACCAGGAGAATGAGTATATGGTACTTTTTAGACTTACATGGGAAATCCCAGAACACTAATGGGGATTCAGATATTGTGTGGCCAGAAAGAATGATAGTACAGTTGACCCTTGAACAACATGGGGCCTAGGGAGTGCTGAACCCCTGCACTGTTGAAAATCCATGTATTACTTTTGACTCCCCCAAAACTTAACTACTGATAGCCTGCTGTTGACCGGAAACCTTACTGATAACATAAACAGTTGATTAACATTTTCTGTTATGTATATTATATACTACATAAAGTAATCTGGAGAAAAGATGGTTTTAAGAACATCATAAGGAAGAGAAAATACGTTTATAGTACTGTATTATAAAAAGTCTGTGTAAAGTAGATGTATACAGTTCAAACCCAAGTTGTTCAAGGGTTCACTGTAAATGGATTTAAGAGTGCACAGGTAGTATGAGAGTTGGCATTCCTGGCCCCTGTGTTGTTCAAGGGTCAACTGTATATACTTTTCTGTGGCATTTGTCATATTGTAATTGTTTCCATGTTTTTCTCCTCATACTCCATTAGTGGTGAGCAACTTGAGGATAGAACAAGACAGGAACCATGTGTCTTACTCATCATCTCACTCAATGCCTGGCTCTGTACTTACCCTTATTAAGTATTTGTTGAGTGAAATTTATAGAGTTGAATTGGAAGTGAAGAACTGAGAGGGAATATTAAATCCGTGAAGCTGAGGTAGCCAGATTTTTGAGTCATTGTCAGATAGCATGTAAGGTCACCTTGTTTCTTCTGAAGAATAGTCATGGTTAGATTCTGAACTACTACTTCTACTTTGGCTGTAGGAATTTGGCACTGATTTTGAAGTCATGATATTTGGCTACTTTTTTTTTTTTTTTAAAGAAAGGAAGAGAGGGTGTTGGAGCAACAGAGGGAGAAGGAGAGAGAATCTTAAGGAGGCTCCATGCAGAGCCCTATGTACAGCTCAATATCACAATCCTAAGATCATGATCTGAGCCAAAATCAAGAGTCTGTGCCTTAACCAGCTGATGAAGCCAGGCACTCCAGTATTTGACTTTAATATGCTATTGTTCTTTGGAGCTTGGGTTTGAGAATGTTATCTGTAGATTTTAATTTTAGACTCCTAGGCATATTAACTGAAGTTAAATTTTTTCTTTTCATTTTTCAAAATACAAAAGAATTATTAAGAGAGCTATAGGCCTTTTAATTGAGGACTTTGCTGGTATATGTACAGGAGGCATTACTTACCCACATCCTAATGGATTATTTTCATTTTTGAACTATGGAAGAATAATATATTACCAGCAGAGGGTATTATATCTAATTTTAGAATACCTGGGTTAGTCTTACTTTTAGCATTAGTAAGTGTGAGCCTCTCCGAACTTGTTTCTATTTGGAAAAATTCTTGATTCCATTCCATCAACTATAGCACCCCCTGCCAAATAACAACAGAATGCTAGTCTCTCCAGTCACAGGAGGGGCCCCACTGGAGCCCAAGTCAGCCCAACCCCACTTGAGCACAAGTCAGGGTGGATTACACTCATGATTTTTCTTTTTCCTTCATTCTTTACATTCACTTAACCAAAAAGTTAATTTGTGTTGACTTCCATGATATCTTGCATGCATCTGTTTTCTTTGTCTGCATCTATTTTCTTTGTCTCTCCTGCCCCCACAATAGCCTAAACCTTAATTATATCTCACCCATACTTCTGTAATAGTCTTCTCGCTGGTCTCCCTACTTCTGTTTTTTCCTTTGTAATTTGTTGTTTAAAAAGGAGAGTACTCTTTTTTTTTTCTTTGTATTTATTTGTCAGAGCGAATGAGCGAGTGAGAGAGAGCGTGGAAGCACACACATGCAGGGGGAGTGATAGGCAGACGGGAGAGCAAGCTCCCTGCTGAGTAAGGAGATCCATATGGGACTGGATCCCAGGACTCTAGAACCTGCGCCAAAGGCAGATGCTTAACTGACTGAGCCATCCAGGTGTCCCAGAGTACTCTTTTTGTAAAATAGAAAAGAAAATTTTTCTTTGCATGTTTAAAACCCTTGTGACTGCCAATTCTACTCCAAATAGATTCCAAATTACTTTCTTATAAGACACTTAATGATTGGGCACCCATTGACTTTTCATCTTTCTACACTTCCATTTAAAATACTATGTGTTAGCCATAATGGTCTCCTCTTGGTTCTTCCAACTTGAGTTGTTTGACGTGGAGGCCACTAGCCATATGTAACTATTGGACACTTGAGCTGTAGCTAGTCTAAATTGAGATGTGCTGTAAGTGTAAAATACACACTGAATTTCAGGCTTAGTATAAAGAATGTAAAATATTTCATTAGATATTTGTTGAAATAATGTTTTGGATATGTTTGGGTTAAAGAAAAGATATTACTTCACTTTTTTTTTTTTTCTTTCTCAAGTATAGCTCCTAGAAAATTTAAAATAACTAATGTGGTTTGCATTTGTGGTTAACCTCGTATTTGTATTGGAGAGCCCTTCTCTAACCCACCAAGCTTTTAAATTCCTCATGGACTTTGTACATGTCATCCCTCCGCCCCCTTTTTTTTTGCCTAGCTTTTTGTACAGGTGGCTGCTGCTTGCTCATCTTCTAGATCTTAAGTTGAATATTGCCTCTTGAGAAAGTCCTTAACCATTCTATCAAATTAAGTTATTGTTTGTTGCCCTTATGTCATATATCTTTCTCTGCATTTGTTTGTTCAGTCTTTTACTTTTTTTTTTTTTAAGATTTTATTTATTTATTTGACAGAGAGAGAGAGAGAGATCACAAGTAGGCAGAGAGGCAGGCAGAGAGAGAGGGGGAAGCAGGCTCCCCGCTTAGCAGAGAGCCTGATGCGGGACTCCATCCCAGGACCCTGAGATCATGACCTGAGCCGATGGCAGAGGCTTAACCCACTGAGCCACCCAGGTGCCCCTAGTCTTTTACTTTTAAGTAGCTCCATGAGGAGAAAGAACTTGTCTGTTTTGTTTTTGACTATATGTTCATATGTATTCAGCACCCAGTAAAGTACTCTTTTAGAGGAGGTTCTGAATAAAGAAATACTTGTTAAATGAATAATGCTGGACTGTTTTCTTCTCAGATCTGTTTTAAGGATCAGCTGTGTGAAACTATTTTATAAACTACAAAGGTCTGTACCAAATTTATTTATATGCAGAAAAACTGAAGAAATTGGTTGTATACCCTTGGAAATTAAGATTTAATTGGATGAAGCAAAATCTGTGAATTTAGCCTGCATTTCAGTGTGTTCTTCAAACTTTGTGTCCAATAGTTGGATGTAGTACTCATATATTATATTGCCTAGAGTTTTCAAGAGTTGTCATGTTTTGTAAATAATCTTTAAAAAGCATTACTTCTATTCCTTTCCTTCAGGAGTTTTTTCCTATACTATACTTTTTTTCTTTGTAGGGTTAGTTAGGTATTTTAAATAGTATCAGACCTCAGAAATAACAGGTGCTAAAATATTTGTAAATGAACCCTTGTTCCCTTCAGTTTTGGCAGTATATTTTTCTTGGCAATTCCTTAATGTGCTGAGGTTATCAGAATACAGCTCATTATGCTAGTCAGTATTCAGGTATCTCTCTTGCTTAAGTTATGAGTGAAATTCTTTAAGAAATAGTAACATACTGATTTTGAGACCATCAGCAACAGCAGAGGTCTGGAGTAGGAGTAGGAAGATGATTCTTTGTAAACTGTTAGAGATGGGGACAAGAAACAAGTAAGATTCCAAATATAGTTCTGAAATGTATAGTTAGTTTACGTCTCTGTAAGAAGCAGCTTAGGAGATCTGTTGGGAAGACATGGATGGGCCTTTTTAGTAGTAATCATAGTAGAAGTAGTAATAATAGTAATAACAGAGGTAGTAGAGGTAGTAGTATAATAATGGCAAACATTTGAGTGCTTACTATGCCAGGTAGTGTTCTAAGTGTCATAAAACGTTTAATTTTCATGGAAAGCGTGTAAGATTGATATGCTTTTTTAAAAGAGTGTATTCATTTGAGAGAGAGAGTCTTAGAGGGAGAGAGAGTGCGTGCCACAGTAGAGGGGTGGGGAGGAACAGAGGGTGAGGGAGAAGCAGACTCCCCTGCCTCTCTCAGGCCGGGGCTCTAATTCCAGGACCCTGGGGTCTTGATCTGAGCCAAGGGAGACAATTAACCCATTGAGCTACACAGGCATCCCAATTGGTATGCTTATTAATCTACTTTTGTCAGAAGAGGGATTGAGGCATCAGCTGGTTAAAGTAAATTGCCTAAGGTCAGACAGCTAATTAAGTGGAAGAAATGCCTAGAATCTGGGTATGGAGTTCATATTGATACAGCCTAGAATAAAAGAAAAAGTGGCCAAAGATAGATTTGTGGGGACAACATCTGATAGAGCATAGAAAGGATCCACCAAAGGAGAGTCCTGAGAAGTAGAAGGAAAACCCTCAGAACATGTTGTTGTAAAAGCCAGGGAAAAGAAAAGAAAAAATGAAAGTAGAAAAATAGCTGCATTTATGGAGTGCTAGGTATATGCCAAATACTTAGTCTACATTTTATTATTATCATCTCTGTTTTACAAATAAGAAGCTGAGGCTTACTATCAGCAGTAAGTAGACATGCTGGAAGTAGAATCTAAGAGAAGAAATCAAGGAAATATATCATCACATAAATAAATCAGGAAAACTTCCCAGAACTGAAGTCATGAGATTCTAAGTTAAAAGAGCCCATCAATGTGCTAAATAAAATTAAAAAATATTTGTATCAAGGCATTTCATTGCAAACTTCAACTAAGGGACCAAAGAGAAGAGGGAGAAGTTCCGAGAAGTGAAGGGAAATAGGATAATTAATGTTAAGAGTGGTTTCAGACTCTTCATCAAAAATAATGGAAGGTAAAAGACAACTGAAGGCAGTATCTTCAAAAATCTGAGGGAAAATTATTTCCAATTTGGTTTAAATGCAGCCGAATTTTTAAGTGTTACAGTAGAATAAATATTTTCACATTACCTTTCAGGAAGCTATGAGAGGAGGTATCTCACCAAAATGAGAGAATGTATCAAGAAAAAGGAAGAAAGACAAGGGGTTTTGGAAACATTATCCAGTCCAAAGAGGGATGAAGGAAATACCTGGATCACAGTGAAGGGAGATTCCCAGTGACAGCCAAGCTCCAGGAATAGAAGGCAACCAGTCCAGAGTAGAGAAGGTCAGAGGGTTTTAAAGTGGTCATGTTCAAAATACAAACTTGATTAATAATGAAGAGGGTTGTGAAGGATTCCCTCCATCGGAATCTGCTCTGTTATTTATTTATTTATTTATTTATTTTTATTTATTTTAAAGACTCCATCTATTTATTTGACAGAGAGAAATCACAAGTAGATGGAGAGGCAGGCAGAGAGAGAGGGAAGCAGGCTCCCCGCTGAGCAGAGAGCCCGATGCGGGACTCGATCCCAGGACCCTGAGATCATGACCTGAGCCGAAGGCAGTGGCCTAACTTACTGAGCCACCCAGGCGCCCCTCTGCTCTGTTATTTTATGGAGCAATTTGTTCATACCTAAATTTTTCAGAGCAGCTTTCCTAATATATAATTCATATACTATACAATTTCCCATTTAAAGTATACAAGTCAGTCGTTTTCATTACCTCAAAAAGAAACCTTGAACTCTTTAGCTGTAGCTCACTGCCCCTCCACTCTCTGCAGTCCTAAGCAATCACTAATCAACTTTCTTTCTATAGATAATGCCTATTCTGGACATTTCTTATAAACAGAATCATTTCTGGTATTTCATGTCTGGCTTCTTTCACTTAGCATAATGTTTTCAAGATTATCCATGTTAAGGGGCGCCTGGGTGGCTCAGTGGGTTAAGCCGCTGCCTTCGGCTCAGGTCATGATCTCAGGATCCTGGGATCGAGTCCCGCATGGGGCTCTCTGCTCAGCAGGGAGCCTGCTTCCTCCTCTCTCTCTCTGCCTGCCTCTCTGCCTACTTGTGATCCCTTTCTCTGTCAAATAAATTAAAAAAAAAAAAAATCTTAAAAAAAAAAAAAAAAGATTATCCATGTTAAATCTGTCAGCACTTCATTTCTTTTTATAGCTGTGACCCAAGTTTTTAAAATGTAAATTTAATTACAAACTGCTTTGCCATTGAACTAAGCTCTTTTGTATATCTTTACTGAAAATGTTTCTATTTTTAGTCTCTTAGTGAGAATACTTATATTTATAATAAATATTTATATTTATAATAAATAAATAACTTAAATATTTATAATAAAATATAAATGATATGATTTATTTTTTAATAAAATATTTATAATGAATTATATCTGTATCACTCAGAAAACAAGATTTTTTTTTTAAAGATTTTATTTATTTGACAGAAATCACAAGTAGGCAGAGAGGCAGGCAGGGAGAGTGGGGGAAGCAGGCTCCCCACTGAGCAGAGAGCCCGATGGGGGGCTGGATCGCAGGACCCTGAGATCATGACCTGAGCCGAAGGCAGAGGCCTAACCCGCTGAGTCACCCAGGCACCCCCAAAACAAGGTTTTTTTAAAAAAAGATTTTATTTATTTGACAGAGGCAGAGCATAGTAGGCAAAGCAGCAGGCAGAGGGAGAGGGAGGAGCAGGTGCCCCACTGAGCAGAGAACTCCATGTGGGGCTTGATCCCAGGACCCTGGGATTATGACCTGAGCCCAAGGTAGATGCTTAACCACATGTCCCAAAAAATAAGATTCTTACTTTAAGAAAATAGCTTACTTGTTAAACAAAAGGCTTCTTTGAAATTATGATTTCTTGGCATTGCTTTAGCATGCTAATCAAAATGCCATTTTAATAGCAGTGGAAAAGTAATGATGTGGTTTAAATGCATTTGACTCTGAGCCACAAATCAATGATAAATTTTCCTAACTGAATTAAATGCTATTCTCTCAGGCCTCTGAAGCATTAATCTAATTCTCTGGTTCTAATGTCTACTTATATTTCTTAGTGTACTGTGCCTGTATCTATTTATATCACACTACAGGTATGTAAAAAGATGTTTTTTCTCAACCATCTGAGCCCTTGATCTCCTCAAAAACAAGTTCAGAATGGTGTCTTTGCTAATTATACTTTAATTTCCTGGTTACATTTCATTTCAAGTACTGTCAAATATTTTAATTTTATGAGATAGTCTGATATTGTTCCAGGTACTGTAGCTGTATACCAAACCACCATAAAACTTAATAGCTTAAAATAATTGCTTTAGTATTCCGTGGATTCCGCAGGTCAGGAATTTGGACAGAGCATTAGGAGAAGGGCTTGTCTCTGCTTCAAAAATGCCTGTGAAGCAGAGAAGCTGAGAGGACTCAAAGGCTGAGGCTGATTCTTCATCTAGGGTCTGGAATCATTTGATGGTATATTCACATTCCTGTCCAGTGGTTGATGCTGGGACCCCAGCTGGGCTATTAGCCAGATTGCCTGTACTTGCCCTCTCCATATGGTCCCTGTGTGGGACAGTTTAGGTTTCTCAACAGCTTGGTGCCTGGGTTCCAAGAGTAAGTTTCAGTAATCATTTTTTTTTTCAGTAATCATTTTTGATACATATTAATTGAGGCAGTCAAAAATCAATCCAAGAGGTCCAAACCAAGACACATATTTAAAATGGCAAAAAATAGTGATAAAGAGAGAATTCTAAAATTTGCAAAAGAAAACAGTTACATACAAGGGAAACCCCCATAATACTATCAGTGGATTTTTCAGGAAAAACTTTGCAGGGCCGATGGAAGCGGCATGATATATTCAAAGTGCTGAAAGGAGAAAATCTGCAGCCAAGAATACTCTATCCAGCAAGGCTATCATTCGAAATAGAAGGAGAAATCAAGAGTTTCCCAGGCAAACAAAAACTAAGGGGTTCCGGATCACTAAACCAATTCTACAAGAAATGTTAAATGGGACTCTTTGAGTGGAAAGGAAGGACCATAAGTAAGAGTAAGAAAAGTAGGAAGCACAAAAGCAGTAAAAATAAGTATGTCTATAAAAATCAGTAAAGGATTTACAAAATAAAAGGATATACAGTATGACACCATATACCTAAAACATGGTGGGGGTTGGGAGGGAGAAGAATAAAGAATGGGTTCAAACTTAAGTGATCACCAACTTAATGTAGACCACTATATGCAGAAGATGTTATATTCAAACTGGTATCTACAAATTAAAAACCAGTTATAGGCATGGAAAAAAGAAGAGAAAGGAACCCAAGTATATCATTAAAGAAAGCCAACTAATCATGAGAGAAGAGAGTAAGGGAAGAGAGGAACAGAGAAGAACTACAAAAAACAACCATGAAGCAAACAACAAAATGGCAATAAACACATAACTATCAATAATTACTCTGAATGTAAATGGATTTAATGCTCCAATCAAAAGATACAGGGTGATGGATTAAAAAAACCAAAACAGTTGGGACGCCTGGGTGGCTCAGTTGGTTGGACGACTGCCTTCGGCTCAGGTCATGATCCCGGAGTCCCGGGATCGAGTCCCGCATCAGGCTCCCAGTTCCATGGGGAGTCTGCTTCTCCCTCTGACCTTCTCCTCGCTCATGCTCTTTTTCACTGTCTCTCTCTCAAATAAATAAATAAAATCTTTAAAAAAAAAAACAACAAAAAAAACCAAAACAGTAGAACAGATCAATGAAACCAGGAGTTGGTTTTTTGAAAAGATCAACAAAATTTATAAGCCTTTAGCTAGACTCATAAAAAATAATCAGGAATGAAAGAGGAGAAATAACCAATATCACAGAAATAGAAAGGATCATAAGGGAGTATTATGAAAAATTATATGCCAACATTGGACAACCTAGAAGAAATGGATAACTTTCTAGAAACCTACAACTTCTCAAAACTGAATCAGGAAGAAATAGAAAGTTTGAACAGAACCAATGTGGGTCTTGAACTCACAACCCTGAGATAAAGAGTTGCATGCTCTATGGCCTGAGCCAGCCAGGCACCCCCACTCTCAGCACTTTTATTCAGCATAGTACTGGAAGTTGTAGCTGCAGCATCAGACATGAAGAAAGGAATGAAAGGAATGAAAGGCATTCACATTGGTAAGGAAGAAGTAAAACTGTCACTATTTGTAGAAGACATACTATATATAAGAAAACCCTAAAGACTCCACCAAAAAACTACTAGAACTGTTGAAGGAATTCCATAAGGCTGCAGGATATAAGATCAATATTCAGAAATTCTTTGCATTTCTAAACACAAATAATGAGGCAGCAGAAAGAGAAATTAGGAAAACAATCCCATCTGTAATTGTACCAATAATAATAAAATACTTAGGAATAAGAAAGAACAAAGATGCCCTTCAACGGATGAATGGATAAGGAAAATGTGGTCCATATACACTATGGAGTATTTATGCCTCCATCAGAAAGGATGAATACCCAACTTTTGTAGCAGCATGGACAGGACTGGAAGAGATTATGCTGAGTGAAATAAGTCAAGCAGAGAGAGTCAATTATCATATGGTTTCACTTATTTGTGGAGCATAACAAATAGCATAGAGGACATGGGGAGTTAGAGAGGAGAAGGGAGTTGGGGGAAATTGGAAGGGGAGGTGAATCATGAGAGACTATGGACTCTGAAAAACAATCTGAGGGGTTTGAAGTGGCGGGGGGGTGGGAGGTTGGGGTACCAGGTGGTGGATATTATAGAGCGTACGGATTGCATGGAGCACTGGGTGTGGTGAAAAAATAATGAATACTGTTATGCTGAAAATAAATTAAAAAAAAAAAAGAATAAATTTAACCAAGGAGGTGAATGACCTGTACCCTAAGAACTATAAAATATCGGTGAAAGAAATTAAAGATGAGATAAATGGAAAGACATCATACTCATGAATTGGAAGATACCAATAAATGTCCATATTACCCAAAGTGATCTAGATATTTGCAGTCTCTCTCAGGATACCAACAGCATTTTTCACAGAACTCGAATAAACAATATTAAAATTTGGAACCACAAAAGAAACCAAATAGCCACAGCAATCTTGAAAAAGAAAAGCTAGATACTTCACAATCCCAGATTTCAAGATATACTACAAAGTTACAGTAATCAAAATAGTATGGTGTTGGCACAAAATGCAGGCACATAGAACAATGGAACAGAATGAAGAGCCCAGAAATAAACCCATGATTATGTGGTCAATTAATCCTTGACAAAGGACGCAAGAATATGTAATAAGAAAAAGACAGTCTTTTCAGCAAATAATGTTGGGGGAACTGGTCAGCTACATGAAAAGAATGAAACTGGACCGCTTTCTTACACCACACACAAAAATAGAATCAAGATCTAAATGGGAGACCTAAAATCATAAAAATCCTAGGAGAGAGCACAGGCAGTAATTTCTCTGACATTGGCCATAGCAATATTTTTCTAGATATGTCTCCTGAGGCAAGGGAAACAAAAGCAAGAATAAGCTATTGGAAATATATAAAAATAAAAACTTCTGCACTGTAAAGGATCCAGTCAACAAAACTTAAAGACAACTGACAGAATGGGAGAAGATATTTGCAAAATATCCAATAAAGGTTTAGTATCAAAAATATATAAAGAACTTACACAAATTAGCACACAAATAACATGTAATACAATTAAAAATGAGTGGAAGACATGAAAAGACATTTCTCCAAGGAAGGCAAACAGATGGCCAGCAGACAAATTGAAAGGTCCTCAACATCACCCATCAACAGGGAAATGCAGATCAAAACAATGAGATCACAATGCAGATCAAAACCACCTCATACCTAACAATGGCTAACATAAAAAACACAAGAAACAAGTGTTAGCAAGGATGTGGAGAAGGAGTCCTTTTGCAGGGTGGATGGGAATGCAAACTGTCATAGCCACAGTGGAGAACTGCATAGAGTTTCCTCCAAAAATTAAAAATAGAATTCCCATATGCTGCAGTAATCACATTAGTGGGTATTTACTCAAAGAATATGAAAACACTAACTGAAAAGGATATATGCATCCTTGTATTGATTGCAGCATTATTTACAGTAGCCAAATTATGGAAGCAGCCCAAGTGTCCATTGATAGATGAATGGATAAAGTAGAGGTGAGATATATCATATATATGATCTCTCTCTCTCATATATATATACATTATATTATACACACATATATCATATACATACATATTATATAGGTTATATATATCCTATATATACATTATATAGGTTATATATAATATTATCAGCCATAAAAGGAAGATTTGCCATTTGCAACAACATGGATGGAGCTAGAGAATATAATGCTAAGTGAAATAAGTCAGAGAAAGACAAGTAGCATATGATTTCACTCATATGTCAAATTTAAGAAACAAATGAACAGAGGAAAAAAGGGAGACAAAACAAAAATCAGACTTTTAAGTAGGACTCAGTGCCCAACATGGGGCCTGAACTCAGGACCCTGAGATTGAGGGTTTCATGCTCTACTGAGTGAACCAGCCAGGCATCCCCCCAAAATAGACTCTTAACTGTAGAGAACAAACTGATAGTTACCAGAGGGGAGGTAGTTGAGGAGTAGGTGAAATAGGTAAAGGTGATTGATAGGAGTATACTTGTCTTGATAAGCACTAATATACAGAATTGTTAAGCCACTGTAGTGTACATCTGAAACTAATATATCACTCTGTGATAACTACACTGGAATTAAAATAAAAATTTAAAAATTAGAAAAGAAATAAAAATAGTCATTTTTGGGAGTTAAGAGCATCCGTATAACTTAAAATACAAAGCAACAGAGGAACTGTGATTGTTTTTCATTGGAGATCCTATTAAAATATTGTAGTGAGGGGCGCCTGGGTGGCTCAGTGGGTTAAGCCCCTGCCTTCGGCTCAGGTCATGATCTCAGGGGCCTGGGAGGGAGCCTGCTTCCCTCTCTCTCTCTCTGCCTGCCTCTCCATCTACTTGTGATTTCTCTCTGTCAAATAAAAAAAAAAAATTGTAGTGATACCTAAAATTCCTACTAAACTTTATTATTTTATTAAGATTTTGCTTTTTTAGAACAGTTTTAGATTCATAACAAGATTGAGTGGAAAGTACAGAGATTTCCCATATACTCCCGGCCCTCCCCAACATGCGTTCTCCTCCAGAATGGTACTTGTGTTATCAGTGATGTACCTACATTGACACATCATAATCACCCCAAATCCTTACTTTATATTAGTGTTTACTCTTAGTGTTTGTTGTGCATTGTATGGATTTGGTCAAATGTGTGATGACACATATCATGAAGGTATTACACAGACTATTTTTACTGTCCTAAAAATCCTCTGTGCTCTGCCCATTCATCTCTCCCCTATTCCCAACTCCTAGCAACTACTGATCTTTTTACTGTCTCCATTGTTTTGCCTTTTTTGTATCGTTGGAATAATATATATGAAGTTTCCTGAGATTGACTAAGCCCTTTTACAACTGAGATAATAATTCACATACCGTAAATCCATTCATTCACTTAAAGTGTGCAGTTCAGTGGCATTTAGTCTATTCACAAGGTTATGTAACCATGACCACAGTCCAATCCCAGAATGTTTTTGTCACTCCAAAAAGAAATCCCATGCATGTTAGCCGCCTTTCCCCAGGGCCCTTGAAGCCACTGATCTACTTTCTGTTTCTGGATTTGCCTATTCTGGACATTTTATGTAAATGGAACCCTGCAATATGTGGTCATTTGTGCCTGATTACTAAGCATTTTTAATGATATTTTCAACGTTCATATTTAAAAATAAATGCATAACCCCTCTATGAGGTAGACAAGAACTTTGTGATGTAATGGCACTGTCAGATTTACTGTGTCTTCATGACCTCAGTTTACCATAGGAAATTTAGAGGTGACAGGGTGAAGATTTGGAAAAGTACTGTAGAGTTAAAGGAAAAATAGAACATGATGGTATATGAAAAATGAATCAGTCCTGTGGGATTTCTAGAACCATGTGTATTAAACTTTATTAAAATGCAACTGCAATGAAATACTTCGGTTATATTTCAGTATTTAACATATGAAGATGAGTTACTGAGCCTTCAGTAGTTCTAGATTGAATCTCATATCAGCTGAATTTCAGCAAAGTTGAAAGGATGTCAGGATTGAGCTCTTCCTTATTCCAGACTCTTTAAATGGAAGCCTGTTGCTACAGTGTGCAGAAGGGGTATGATAAATTTATTTGTTTTAATAAACGAAAGCAAAGTAGGAATCTCTTGCCTTTCCTACAGTTAATTCTAGTAGAGAACTTGTATATAATGGAAATGTGAAATATTAATTTTTAAAACTTGTAAGCATATTTGAAATTAATGGTTGGTATTAATAAGGGGTAACATTTTTCTGTAAATTCATGTGTTAGGTATTCTGTTTACTGTGATTCAGGGATGCAAATTAGTGCAATCCTGATAATTGAATTTGTGGCTGTAATTATGTAGAAAAGATCAATAGGGTAACAAATCACAATAGGCTATCTTGTGGTATACCATGGCTCCTTTCTTTGGTTCCTGTCTGGCTTTTTGCCCTGAGGAGCTGTGCTGCTGGTCTCTGCATTGGCAAGGATTTCTTTTGCCTGGAAGCCTAAATGATCTGCCCATTTCTTCTTTTCCTTGGGCCCCATGCTGTATCCTGCTTGTCTTTCTTGGGGATTCTTCCCTCAACAGTAAGAGTTCCCTTGTCCCTTCTATGATACTGTTTCCAAGAGAAGTAAATTCTAAAATGTGTTCCTGAAAATCAGAGGTATTCTAAGGTTAATAAACTTCTGGCCCTTTTGGCACTTGTAATCAAATTTTTAAGTTCTAGCCTCATATTGAGTTGCTTAACTTTGACCTTAGAATCCCTTTTCCATTTTATCCTTTCCTTACATCAAAATATCCTGCTGGTTTGAGGGGAGGAAGTGGGGGACAGAGGGATAGAGAGTCATTTGTGTATTGAGGTGAGGAAAAAAGCCTTGGGCAACCCATGAGGAGAATAGTGATTGCTGAAATTGTCTCAGTGGGGATTATATGCCTTGGTATTTTAATTTCTGTGTGTATGAATTGCTATATATAATTAAGATTAGCTGACATTGTGCTGAATCCGAAAATAATTTGCAGTGCTTTAGCCATTTACCTGTGACATAAAATTTAAAATCTTTTCAAAACACATGAAAGCATGTCAAAGTTTTTAGCTTTAAATACCTAAGTACTTCACAATCAAGGAGCCCTTTTCTTGATAGTTTTTAGAAAATACAGTCCCTTAAAAAGCCTATTAACACCTTATTTTGTAAACTCATTTTAAGAATGTTTAGTTTTATATAGGTATTCAAATATGGCTATTATTATTATTATTTTTTAATTTTTTAAAAATTAATTTATTTATTTTCAGCATAACAGTATTCATTATTTTTTCACCACACCCAGTGCTCCATGCAATCCGTGCCCTCTATAATACCCATCACCTGGTGCCCCAACCTCCCACCCCCCGCCACTTCAGACCCCTCAGATTGTTTTTCAGAGTCCATAGTCTCTCATAATTCACCTCCCCTTCCAATTTCCCCCAACTCCCTTCTCCTCTCTAACACCCCTTGTCCTCCATGCTATTTGTTATGCTCCACAAATAAGTGAAACCATATGGTAATTGACTCTCTCTGCTTGACTTATTTCACTCAGCATAATCTCTTCCAGTCCTGTCCATGCTGCTACAAAAGTTGGGTATTCATCCTTTCTGTTGGAGGCATAATACTCCATAGTGTATATGGACCACATTTTCCTTATCCATTTGTCCGTTGAAGGACATCTTGGCTCCTTCCACAGTTTGGCGACTGTGGCCATTGCTGCTATAAACATTGGGGTACAGATGGCCCTTCTTTTCACGACATCTGTATCTTTGGGATAAATACCCAGGAGTGCAATTGCAGGGTCATAGGGAAGTTCTATTTTTTAATTTCTTGAAGAATCTCCACACTGCTCTCCAAAGAGGCTACACCAATTTGCATTCCCAGCAACAGAGGAAGAGGGTTCCCCTTTCTCCACATCCCCTCCAACACATGTTGTTTCCCGTTTTGTTAATTTTGGCCATTCTAACTGGTGTAAGGTGATATCTCAATGTGGTTTTAATTTGAATCTCCCTGAGGGCTAGCGATGATGAACATTTTTTCATGTGTCTGATAGGCTATTATTATATTTTTATTAGTGAAGTGATAATGCCGTGTTCAGATATTATTTATGTATATTTTGTTTTCAGCTGTATTTGTATACATGTTTGTATACATATCTGCTTAGGAGATGGGCATAGTTTATGGTAACTTTATGGACATATGTGTAATTCAGTTAATCTTAGAAATAGGGATCTTAAGTGTTTTTTAAATTCTGGTTGCCCATTTAAAACAGGAATTTTCTTCAGCTTCCGTCATTCGGTACTTATAATAGCTGCTTTATTATAGCCATCGGTGGGGATGTCTACTCTTCATAGGCATCCCATTCTATTTCAGAATAGTTCTATGTGAAAATTTTGTCTTGCATCTCTCCCACTCTGCTCACTCAACCGTTTATCATGATTTTGTTCCTCTAGGAAGAGTCCCTTTTCTACAAAAATACTCTTAGGCTGTTTGGAGGCAGGTACCACCGGTCTCCTTACATCTTATTTAGGCTAAGCAACCCCAGTTTTTATTGACTTATTGGTCATGTTACAGTATTTCCCCGTTTTCATCACCCAGTGGACATGTTTTAATTCCTTCACTTTTATTTTTTATTTTTTTTTTATTTTTATTTTTTTTAAGATTTTATTTTATTTATTTGAGAGAGAGAGACAGTGAGAGAGAGCATGAGCGAGGAGAAGGTCAGAGGGAGAAGCAGACTCCCCATGGAGCTGGGAGCCTGATGTGGGACTCGATCCTAGGACTCCAGGATCACGCCCTGAGCCGGAGGCAGTCGTTTAACCAACTGCGCCACCCAGGCGTCCCTAATTCCTTCACTTTTAAATGTTTTTGACTAAAGAATACATTTTACATCCCAACTAAATATACCCATAAATATATGTACAGGTAGTGTACATAGTTTTAATACATACATGAAAGCTAATAACAATTTCATAAGGCAATTTTTATGTTCTTTTTCATTTTTAAAAGTGCAGGTGTAACCTGTCATATTGATTTTATTACTCCCTGTTGGATTTTATCCTGAGTTTGGAAAACACTGTTCTAGTTTGTTCATGTTACAGAACTGAAATATTTTCCAAAAGCTAGGTGTTAGGATAATCGTTGCTAAAGTAGGTTTTACCTTTATCACCTCAAAGAAAATATTGTGATGGTCATTATTAAGTAAAACCTAACAGGGTTATCATGTTCTTGCTAATGAATGCAATAAAACTAAAATATATTCAACTTTCATTTTTATCCGTAGGTGGCGACAGACAAGGTTGCAGAAAAGCTGAGTTCTACTCTCTCATGGGTGAAGAACACTGTATCACATACAGTCAGTCAGATGGCCAGTCAGGTGGCAAGTCCATCTGCCTCATTACACACTACATCCTCATCTACCACACTATCTACACCAGCCCTTTCGCCAACTTCCCCTTCACAGTTGAGTCCAGACGACTTAGAACTCCTGGCTAAACTGGAGGAACAAAATAGGTGAGTGAAGTTGCTTGGCTTTTCTTTCTTTGCAGTTATATGAGCTCAACGATCCATTTATATATATATATATATATATATGCCATAATCAAAATGTACTCATATTGAGTGTTTATTTTCTAGTCTTTGGCTCCTTGTTTATGAAAATTACTTAACAGCAGTATTCAAGTCTTTTTTGGAGGAGTTGGTCCTAAAACTAAAGTACTAAAATTTTCTTCTGGCTCAGATAGCTTTAGAGATTTTTCTTAAGATGGCAAATTCCCTAAATTATTTCTGAATTTTATAATTTTTGTAAGGCAATAAAACTACCATTTCTTTTCTTTTTTTTTTTTAGACTTTATTTATTTATTTGAGAGAGAGAGCATAAGCCAGGGGAGTGGGAGCAGGAAGGAAGAGGAAGAGAGAGAAGCAGACCGCTTGCTGAGCAGGGGGGCCTGATGAGACGGGGCTTGATCCTAGGACCCTGGAATCATGACTTTGGCTGAAGGCAAATAGATGCTTAACTGAGCTACCCAGGTGCCCCTAAAACTACCATTTTTGATTTAAACTCTCAAACTAGTCCCCTTTGGTTAATTTGTAAAGTAATTTAATTTAGGGTAGATACTTAATTTATGGTTTAGAGTGGGAAATATCTTAATTTATTTAAGGAAGGCAAAGTATCCTTCTCTCTTAAAAGGAATGAAATAGAATAGCTGTTTTTTGTATATATATATTAAAAATATATTTATATAATATATATAATTTTTCTGTATATATATTATATATATATTTTATAGCTGTTTTCTGTATCTATATATAAAAATACAGAAACAGCTATTCTATTTCATATATATAAATATATATAAAACAACTATTCTATTTCATATATTGTTATATATATATAACTATTCTATTTCATATATACATATATATGTACATACACATATATACACAGAGAATGTATACACACATATACATATATACACAGAGAATGTATACTATGAATCCTGTGTGCCCTTCACTATATTATTATCAGAAGCTCTTTCGGCCATCAGCTACAAAAGAATTATTGGAAGAGCCCTTTTGTGTTCAGTCAGGATATACACTACCAATGGCTTTAAGGGTAATAACAGAGACAACTACTTTTTTTTTTTTTTTAAGATTTTTTACTTATTTTTTTTTCTAATAATAGAGAGAGCACAACAGGGGGAGCAACAGACAGAGGGAGAGGGAGAAGCAGATTCTCTACTGAGCAGGGACCCCAATGTGGGGCTCGATCCCAAGACTCTGAGATCATGACCTGAGCCAAAGGCAGACACTTAACCAACTGAGCCACCCAGGTGCCACACAGAGACAACTTCTAACAGCTTTTTTCATATATAATTGACATGATAAAGTACACATATTTAAGGTGTGCAGTTTGACAGGTTTTGACATATGTATTTATCTGTGAAATAATCACCAAACTCAAGAAAATGAACGTATCCACTATCCCCTTTCTCATCCCCAGGCAGCCATTAATCGGCTTTCAGTTACTATAGATTAGTTTGCATTTTCTAGAATTTTATAGAAATGGAATAATATAGTGTGTACTTTTTTAAATGGAATATTTTATTCAGAGTAATTATTTTGAGATTCATCCATGTGGTAGTGTCCATGTATAGTTCATTTTTTCATTGCTTAGTAATGCTCTCTTTTATGGATATATCATATTTATTCACTTTTTGTTATGAAATGCTGTGAACATTATTTATGTATACAAGCCTTTGTATACATAGATGTATGTTTCATTTCTCCTGGACAGATACCTACATTTGGAATGACGGGTTTATATGATAGGTGCACATTTAACTGTCAAATGGTTTCCGAAGGGCCTGTACTTTTCTCACATTCCCACCATCAGTGTATGAAATTTTTAGTTTGTTTACATCCTTGCTGATACTTGGTATGGTTAGGCTTTAATCTTAGCCATTCTAACAGTTATTGGTATCTTGTATTTTTAATTTGTATTTCTAATGGTGTTGAGCATCTTTTCATGTGTTTATTTGCCATTGATGTGTCTTCTCTGTTTGAAATTTTTGCCCATTAAAAATTAGGTTATTTGCTTTCTTTCTTTTGTTGTTGTTGTTGTTTTTTTTCCCTTATCATTGTATTTTAAGAGTTCTTGTATATTTAGGATATGAGTTCTTTTTTTTTTTTTTAAGATTTTATTTATTTATTTATTTGACAGAGAGAGAGAGAGAGAGAGAGAGAGAGAGAGAGATAACAAGTAGGCAGAGAGGCAGGCAGAGAGAGAAGGAAGCAGGCTCCCTGCCGAGGAGAGAGCCCGATGCGGGACTCGATCCCAGGACCCTGAGATCCTGACCTGAGCCGAAGGCAGCGGCTTAACCCACTGAGCCACCCAGGCGCCTCTAGGATATGAGTTCTTTATCAGATATATGCTTTTATCAGATATATGCTTTAAAACATTTTTTCCCTATCTGTAGCTTATCATTCTCTTAAATAGTATCTTTTGAAGAATGTAAGTTTTAAATTTTGATGAAGTC
Organism: Neogale vison; assembly: GCF_020171115.1. Classification (NCBI taxonomy): domain Eukaryota; kingdom Metazoa; phylum Chordata; class Mammalia; order Carnivora; family Mustelidae; genus Neogale; species Neogale vison. The sequence continues at coordinate 79,177,246 of NC_058092.1, read as the reverse complement.
CAATTTGAAATTGTTCTTTTATGGATTACGCTTTTGGAACACTCCAGGTCACACAGTTTGACTCATAATTTCTTACAGAAGTTTTATAGTTTTAAGTTTTATGTTTAGGTCTGATCCATTTTGAGTTAGTTTTGTATATGGAACAAAGTATAGATCAAAATTCATTTTTTGAATATACATATTTAATTGTTCGTGTACCATTTGTTGAAAAGCCTATCCTTCACTTCACTTAGGTACTTTTGAGCTTTGGTCAAAAATTAGTTGTTACTGTATGTGTAGGCCTATTTCTAGACTTATTCTAGTCCATTGATCTGTTTTCTAGCTTAATGCCAAAACACTATTGTTTTGTTTACTGTGACTTTGTTTTGAAATCAGATAGTGTGAATCCTCCAAATAGTTATCCCATTTGACTATTACTGGAACTTAGCATTCCCATGTGAATTTTATATCAAGTTGTTAATTTCCACAAAAATACTTGCTGAAATTTTGATTGGATCTCTGTTGCCTCATGTATCCTGCTGCCTTGCTAAACTTGTCCTGGTAGGTTATGTTGTTGTTTTTCGGTTCCATGAGATTTTTGTATGTAGATGAGCCTGTCATCTGTGAATAAGGCACTTTTACTTCTTCCTTTACAATCTGGGTGCCTTTGTTTCTCTTTCTTGCCTTAACAGCAACTGGCTAGCACCTCAAGTACAAATTTTAGTGTAAGTGGTGAGTATGCCATGTTGTTTTCCTGATCTTAGGGATAAAGCATTAAATATGTAGATTTCTGCTGTAGATTTCTGTAGCTGGCTTTTATCAGATTGAGGAAGTTTGTTTTTCTTCCTTGTTTGCTTAGAGTCTAAAAGAAATAGGTGTTGGATTTTGTCAAATACTTTTCTTGCATTTACTGAAAGGCTCATGTGGTATTCCTCTTATAGTTTAATATAATGAAGTACATTTATTTATTTTTTTATGGATTATATTGATTTTTGAATGTTAAACCAACTTTGCATTCCTGGTATAAACCCACTTGGTCATGATACATTGTCTTTATAAAATATTGTTGGATTTGATCTGCTGAAATTGTATTTAGAATTTTTGCATCTAAGTTCATGGTGGAATTGATCCGTAGTTGTCTTGGGATTTTTGACATTTTATGTACTGTCTCTGTCCTTATATTATCTTTTCTAATATAAATGATGTTGTACATTTATTTTCAAGCTCTGCTTTAGCAATAGCTGTTTAAATTTATTGAGACTTGTTTTATGGTCCTGAATACAGTCTTATTTTGTTAAACATTTTATGTGAATTTGAGAAGAAGGTACATTCAGCTGTTGTTTGGTGGAGTAATTCTGTTAACATTGATCAAATAAGTTTGATAATGTTTAAGTCTACTATATCTTTGCTTGTTTTCTGTTTACTTGTGATATCAGGTATTGACAGAGGAGTACTGAAACCTCCAACTATAATTCTGGATTTGTCTGTTTCTCTCTAAATTCCTTTAGTCTTTGTTTCATATAATTGGAAGTTGTATTATTAGGTATATAAACATTTGGATTTGTTATGCCCTCTTGTGAAATGCCTTTTTTATCCCTGGTAATATTGTTTGCTTAGAAATCAACTTTGTAGAATCAATACCTGTTCTTTTGAAGCTGTTTCAAAAAATAGAAATGGAAGGAAACTTCCATATTCTTTCTGTGAGGCCAGTATTTCCTTGATCCCAAAACTGGACAAAGACCCCACCAAAAGGGAGAATTACAGACCAATATTCCTGAGGAACATGGATGCAAAAATTCTCACCAAGATACTAGCCAATAGGACCCTATAGTACATTAAAAGGATTATTTAACATAAGCAAGTGGGATTTATTCCTGGGCTTCAAGGGTGATTCACCATCTGCAAATCAATCAGTGTGATGCACTACATTAATAAAAGAAAGAAGAAAAGGACAAGAAACATATCCTCCCAATAGATGCAGAAAAAGCATTTGACAAAGTACAGCATTCTTTCTTGATTAAAATGCTTCACGATGTAGGGATAAAGGGAACATACCTCAATATCATAAAAGCCATATACAAAAAGCCCACAGCAAATATCATTCTCAATGGGGAAAAACTGAGAGCTTTTCCTGTAAGGTCAGGAACACTGCAGGAATGTCTTCTTTCACCACTGTTGCTCAACATACTACCAGAAGTCCCAGCCTTGGCAATCAGATAACAATGAAAAGAAAGAAAAGGCTTCCAAATTGGCAAGGACGAAGTCAAACTCTCACTGTTCACAAATGACACGGTACACTATGTGGAAAACCCAAAAGACTTCACCCCAAAATTGCTAGAACTCACACAGGAATTGAGCAACATGGCAGGATATAAAATCAATCCACAGAAATCAGTTGCATTTTTATACACTAAAAATGAGACAGAAGAAAGAGAAATTAAGGACTTGATCCCGTTTACAATTGGACCAAAAACTGTAAGATACCTAGGAATAAACCTAACTAAAGAGGCAAAGAATCTGTACTCAGAAAACTATAGAACACTCATGAAAGAAATCGAGGAAGACACAAAGAAATGGAAAAACTTTCCATGCTCATGGATTGGAAGAACAAATATTGTTAAAATGTCTATGCTACCCAGATCAATGTATACATTCAATGCAATCCCTATCAATACTATCAACTTTCCCCCCTCAGAGCTGGAACAAATAATCCTAAAACTTATATGGAACCAGAAAAGACCTCTGATAGCCAAAGGAATATTAAAAAAACAAAACAACAAAATTCGTGGCATCACAATCCCAGACTTCAAGTTCTATTACAGTAGAGCTTGATATAATCATCAAGACAGCATGGTACTGGCACAAATACAGACACATAGATCAGTGGAACAGAATAGAGAACCTAGAAGTGAACCCTCAACTCTATGGTCAACTAATCTTTGACAAAGCAGAAAAGAATATCCAGTGGAAAAAAGACAGTCTCTTCAATAAATGATGTTGGGAAAATTGGACTGCCACATGCAGTAGAATGAATCTGGATCATTGCTTTACAGCATACACAAAAATAGACTAAAAAATATATGAAAGACCTCAATGTGAGACAGGAATCCATCAAAATCCTTGAGAAGAACACAGGCAGCAATCTCTTTGACCTCAGCCTCAGCAACTTCTTCCTAGAAATACCACCAAAGGTGGGAAGTAAGGGCAAAAATGAACTGTTGGGACTTCATCAAGGTAAAAACCTTTTGCACAGCAAAGGAAACAGTCAACAAAACCAAAAGACAACTGACGGAATGGGAGAAGATATTTGCAAATGGCATATCAGTTAAAGGACTAGTATCCAAAGTCTGTGAAGAACTTAAACTCAGAACCTCCCCCAAACAAATAATCCATTCAAAAGAATGGGCAGAAGACATGAACAGACATTTCTATAAAAAAGACATAACAAGGCACTTGTTATGTCTAACAGACATAGGCTAACAGACACTTGAAGAAATGTTCAATATCACTCGGCATCAGGGAAATCCAGACCAAAACCACAATGAGATAACACTTCACGGATACTGGTGAGGGTGGAGAGAAAGGAAAACCCTCTCACACTGTTGGTGGGAATGCAAGCTGGTGCAGCCACGCTGGAAAGCAGTTTGGAGGTTCCTCAAAAGGTGAAAGTAGCGCTACCCTATGACCCAGCAATTGCACTACTAGAGATTTACCCCAAAGATACAAATGTGGTGATCTGAAGGGGGACCTGCACTCTAGTGTTGATACCAGCAATGTCCATAATAGCCAAACTATGGAAAGAGACCAAATGTCCATCGACAAATGAATGGATAAAGAAGATGTGGTATCTATGTATGTATGTGTACACACACACACACACATACACACACACGAGTACTACACAGCCATCAACAAAAATGAAATCTTGCCATTTGCAGCAATACGGATGGAATTTAAGGGTATTATGCTTAGCGAAATAAGTTAATCAGAGAAAGACAATTATCATATGGTCTCAGTGATATGTGGAATTTAACAGGATCATGGGGGAAGAGAGGAAAAAATAAAAAGAGAGGGAGACAAACCACGAGAGACTCTTCTTTTTGGCAGGGACTCTTTTTTAAAATTTAAATTCAGTTAATTAACATATAGTACATTATTAGTTTCAGAGGTAGAGTTCAGTGATTTATCAGTTTTATGTAATACCCAGTGCTCATTCCATCTAATATCCTCCTTAATCCCCATCACCCAGTTACCGATCCCCCACATCCTCCCCCTCTAGCAAACGCCGTTTGTTTCCTGATTAAGAGTCCTTATGGGGTGTCTTCCTCTCTGATTTCATCTTGTTTTATTTTTCCTGTGTTTCTTTCTTTTATTAACCAGAATCATGTTGTATGTATTGTCCTTTGATGTGTTTGTTGGATATGGTTTCAGCCTAGCTCACACCTTTTCTTCATTATACATTCCACAGAATTAGTGTCACTATTTGGGTTGCTTCATTCTGCTGTTAAAATTATGTCCACTTTCGTGCACAGACTTGAATACAGGGACTGGAATCTGAGAGGAAGAGTGTCAGTTTGTGTCCTTGTCAATATGAAGTGAAGGCATGTTGACTTGGCATTGAGCAGCTGGTAGGCCGTGCATGCTGACTTGGGCAGGAGGGCAGCTGAACTGTGAATTCGAGACCCATAGGCTGATGGCATTGTGTGTGACAGGGATATGGCTGGTTTTGCTTTTAACTTTTGTTTTTCTGGGAAACTATCTCTCCTTCTATTCTGAATTAAAGCCTTGCTGGATAGAGTATTCTTGGCTATAGATTCTTTTTCCTTTTAGCACATTGAGTATATCATGCCACTTTCTTCTGGCCTTTGAAGTTTATGCTGAAAAACTCACTGATAGCCTTATGGTGTTTCCCTTGTACGTAACTGCTTTCCCTTCTCTTGCTGCTTTTAAAATTCTTTATCACTACTTTTGGCCATCTTATTTACTTTGCGTCTTGGTGCAGACCTCTTTGGTTTGGTTTTGTTGGGGCCTCTCTTTGCCTCCTGGATTTGGATTTCTCTTTCTTTCCCCAGATTCAGAAAGTTTTCAACTATTATTTTTTTAAGTAAATCTTCTGCCCCCTTTTCTAGCTCCTCTCCTTCTGGGATCCCTATCATGTGACCATTATGCTTGACAGTGTCGCCAAGTTCCATGGGTCTGTTCTCATTTTGAGTGTTACCCCAGCCCCATCTGCTCTGCTTGATTACTTTCTATTACTCTGTCCTCCAGGTTTTTGATCTGTTCTTTTACTTACTCTTGTTTGTTATTTATTCCAGGTGGCCCTTTTTTATTTTCATTTAGCGAGTTCAGTATATCTTATTGGTTGCTTTTTAGGTATCCCATCTCCTGGTGGAGGGTCTCATGGATGTCCTGCACTCCTTTCTCAATTCTAGCGAGTATCTTTATGAGCATAAATTTTGTTTTAAATTAAATTCACTGTCAGACATATTACTTATCTCCATTTTGTGAAGCTTTCTTGCTATGATTTTGTTCCATTCTTTCATTTGGGACATATTCCTCTGTCTCCTCATTTTGTTATTGCTCTGTCTGTTTCTGTGTGTTAGGAAAGTCAGCTATGTCTCCCATACTTGAAAGTAGTGGCTTTATGAAGAAGAGGTCCTGTAGTGTCCTCAGTACAGTGTCTCCTTTTCACCAGAAAATGGTGATTCAGAGGTGTCTCCTGTGTAATTGCTACAGGGGTGTCCTACCGTTGTGGTGGACCTCTGTTTGCTTTCAGTCCTGTCTTTGATGGCTCTCTGCCTATTGTGGGCAGAGTCTGGAACCTGTGTTGTTAGTTGGCTGGCCTGGGGCTGCCTTGGGCTTGAGTTGAGTAAGATCAGATGTTTGCTAGAGATTAAGTGGCACCAAACTGTAGAGCACTTTTCATGTATTGTTCCCTGAGAAGCTTTGTTGGTGGGTGGGGCCTGCAGTCAGAAGAGCTGCCTCTCCCAAGTGCTGGGCTCACAGACTGGTGTGTGGTTATCTTCCCCTCTCCCTGGAGCAGAATTCAATTTGCAGTGGTGTTGACCATTGTCTGTATCACTGCTTCGATGGGATCTTGCCAAGAGCAGTCGGAGGGGGTGGATCTGCTTCACTGTGGCCTCTTGTCCACATCCGGCTATGGAGAGAGTGTTCTGCCAGTCTTCGGGTTGCTTTTTGGGTTATTTATGCCAATGTAGGTGTTTCTTGGTGGCCATGTGTCAAGAGGTGAGCCAGCGTCCTCCTGCTTTGCCATCTTTCCAACAGCTGTGTTCAACCATAAGAGACTCTTATTAATAGGAAACAAATTGAAGGTTGCTGGAGCAGAAAGGGCTGGGGGATGGAGTAACTGGGTGATGGATGTCAAGGAGGGCATGTGATGTAACGAGTACTGGGTATTATATAGGACTAATGATTCCCTGACCTCTACCTCTGAAACTAGTAATACACTATATGTTAAATAATTGAATTTAAATTAAAAAAAATTAAATTCCTCACATGAAATCCTAAAAAAAAAAGAAAGAAAGAAATTGTCCAAGATAAACTTGGTGCACCTGGATGGGATAGTCATTTGGAAGGGGCCAAGTCTTGGTTTTGGCTCAGGTTGTGATCTTGGGGTGGTGAGATCGAGCCTTGTGTTAGGCTCAGCAGGGAGTCTGCTTGAGCCTCTCTCTCTTTCTTCCTCCCCCCTTACCCCACCCATGTTTTCATTTGTATGATCCCCCCCCAAAGATAAATAAATCTTAAAAAAGAAATCTGCTTTATCTCATATTGTCATTGTAGCCCCCTTTGAATAGTGTTAAAATTTTATATATTTTTCTGTCCTTCTCTTTTTTCTTTATCCTTCAAGTTTTTCTGAGAGGCAGCACATAGTTGGTTGTTGCTTTTTAAAATATAAACCAGCAATCTTTGCCTTTTAATTGGAATATTTAGACAATTTATTTTTTAAAAAATTACACCAACAAAGTTTTATTTCTTCCTTATATTTCATGCTCATCTCAAGCTGCAGATTGAGTACATCTTTGTTCCACACTTCTTCATTCAAGGACCAATGACCCATCCCTGTCCACAAACAATGGGACTTGTAGCAAATGGAAAAGAGATAGAGTGGAAAAACCTCAAAGTATCTATTAGGGAGTGATCCACATAACTTCTGCTTAGATTTTATTGGCCAAAGGAAATCACATACCCAGACATTATGGAGTGAAGTGGGAATTACAGTCTTCTTGCAGGGATGGATCCAAGAAGATATGTACTTTGAAAATAAAAATTATTTATTTGACAGAAATCACAAGTAGGCAGAGAGGCAGGCAATGAGAAAGGGGGAAGTAGGCTCCCCACTGAGCAGAGAGCCCGATACCGGGCTCCATCCCAGGACCCCGAGATCATGACCTGGGCTGAAGGTAGAGGCTTAACCCACTGAGCCACCAGGTGCCCCGAAGATATAGACTTTATTATTAATATTTCATCTGCTTTTTTCCTGTATTGTCGCCCTCGGCCCGCAAGAACGACAACCAGCCTGGCATGGTGTTAATGCTTCGTCTCTTTATTTCGACAACTTTCTTAGCTTATATGTGTCAGGGTGACCAATAAGGGGCCAAACAATGGGGAGAGCCAATGAGAGTCCTGTTATTATACTGATTAAATTTGAAACAGCCAATGACTATGTCCTCCTTCAGGTGGGCTTCACCAGAAAGTTCGGTGTTTACTTGCAGCATATTTTGCTGGCAGTGAGCCAAGCGCCATCTTGTAATGGCGGGGACTTTCCCGGCCGGAGGCGGTCCCCGACACTGTATTTTCATCAGAGTGTTACTGTATTTTTAATTTATTCACACACTGTAAAATCCATCATTTTAAAGTGTACAGATATAGTAGTTTTTGGATGTATTTACAAAGTTGTGCATCCATTACTGCTATCCTATTTCAGGACACCTTAATCACCGCCCTCCCCATCCCCCAGAAGAAAGTATCCATTAGTATCACCTTTTTACCTTACTCCAGACACTGGTAGTTACTAATCTACTTTTTATCTCTGTGTTTACCTTTTCTGGACATTTCATTATGGAATCATTCAATAGGTGGTCTTTTGTGACTGGCTCCTTCATGTAACATAGTGCTTTCTAGATTTTGAGGAAAATAGGTCATTTTTATTTAATGTGACTATTGATAGGCTTATGTTTATATCCATCATTTTGTTTTATATTGTTTCCTTTTGATTTTTCTTTCTACTTTTTGACTTAATGGGATATTTTTTAATGATTCTATTTATTTTATTTTTTGATTTATTAGCTATAACTTTTTTTTTTTTAACTGGTTACTTTAAGGTCAGTAGTAGATATCTTTAATTTATCACTGTCTGCCTTAAAGGGATCTCCTAGTATTTCACATGTTGTGTAAGTACTTAGAATAGTACATTTCCATTTCTCCTCTCCAGTCCTTCTTGTTAGTTTTGTCAAGCATTTTACTTTTATATATGTTGCAAATCCCATGCAATATTACCATATTTGCTTCAAGCCAATTACTTTTTAAAGAGATTGAAATAATAAGAAAAAGTCTCATATATTTGCATATATGGTTTCCATCTCTAGAGCTCTTTGGTTTTTTCTTTAGCTCTAGATTTCCAACTGATAAAATTTTCCTTCTGTCTGAAGGACTTACTTTAGAAAATCCTTCTAACAAGGATTGCTGTTACATGTAACAGCAATTACATGTTTGAGTCTTTGTTTTGTTTTTCTTTTGATTTTTAAAGATATTTTCTCTGTAACGGTTGACAGTTCTTTTCCCCCCACAGTACTTTAATGATGTTTCATTGATTTCTGTCTTGCATTGTTTTCACTGGAAAATCTGATCCTTTCCTTATTTTTGTTCCTGTGTATCTTTTCCCCCTCCATCTCTTTTTAAGAGTTTCTTTTTTCTTTATCTCTGGGTCATGCAGTTTAATTCTGAGGTGCCTTATTGTGCTTTTTAAAAAAATTAAGTTATGAGAGAGCGTGTGGGAGAGGGAGGGAGCAGAGGGAGAGGGAGACAAGAAGACTGCCCACTGAGCAGGGAGCCCAAAGCAGGGCTTAGTCCCAGGACCCTGAGATCATGACCTGAGCCAAAACCGAGAGTTGGATACTCAACCGACTGAGCAACCCAGGTGCTCCTGTACTTTTCTTCTTGTTTCTTGTATTGTAGTTTTGTTGAACTTCTTGTAAATTTATAGTTTTCTTCAAATTTGGAAACTTTTGACCATTTTTTTCTTCAAATGTTTTTGTTGCTTTCCTCCTCTTCAGAGATTCTAATTGCACAAATACTAAGTTCCACAGCTCAGTGAGAATTGTTCATTTTTTGGGAAAGTTTCTATTGCTGTGTATTCAAGTTCACTAATACCGCTTTCTGCCATGTCTAATTTGCCATTAATCCCATCCAGTGTGTTTTTCATCTCTCACATTGTGGCTTATCTCTAGAAGCTGGAACTAAGTGTTATTTGTATGTCTTAAGTACTTAAATTTCAAACGTACAGAAATATAGTCACAGTCAATTTTAATGGCCTAATAAGCACTTACAGATGGTGCTAAAGGGAATGAAGTATTTGTAAGTTTTGAATTGGTTTTACATGGAAAAATAGTTTGCAAAAAGATAATTTTTGTTGCTGAGTTTTAAGTGACCAGAGTTGAATTTATTTTTATGGTTGTGATCAGTAATTATTGTACAACTAAAATATATAAATCACCATATTAAAAATTATTGTGACTGAAGTATGGATATAGATGAACTTTTTTCCAAGTAATTCATAGTTTATTTGGGAATACCAGATGTGCCTTGTGTATATGTTAATATCGAAAGAATAATTACTAGAGTTTGAAGATGCTTAGAAAAGGGGTATCTGGGTGGCTCAGTGGGTTAAAGCCTCTGCTTTTGGCTCAGGTCATGATCCCAGGGTCCTGGGATCAAGCCCCTCATTGGGCTCTCTGCTTGGCAGGGAGCCTTCTTCCCTTCCTCTCTCTGCCTGCCTCTCTGCCTGCTCATGATCTCTGTCTGTCAAATAAAATCTTTAAAAAAAAAAAAAGATGCTTAGAAAAGAGGTTTTGACAAGTAAATTTGAAGAAATAAAAGGAGCAGAAGGTTGTCACCCTTGTTCTTGGGTGGATTACTCAAAATTTGTACTCTTTTCAAGTTCACATTTTGAGGCTTTCAGGTTTTTTCTCTTTTTTTTTTTTTCCTGCATTAAAACTCAAAATCCATGGGAAAAATTTATGTGTAGAGAATGTTTGAATGTAATGACATCTTGTTTTTGCTTTAGAACAATCCTGGTGGAAAAACATATCTCTGACTCTAACAAAAAATAAAATGGCAAACACTAGGTCCAGCTTTTCCTCCCCCTGTTGGCCAACCTATTAAGTCCAAGGACAGATTATAAAAATAATAACTTATATTTTCTCTGACTACTTCTGTGGTTTATGATGTAGATATGCAAGTTACATAACTAAAGTAAAAATTATGAGACTCAGGGCACCTGGGTGGCTCAGTGGGTTAAAGCCTCTGCCTTCGGCTCGGCTCAGGTCATGATCTCGGGGTCCTGGGATCGAGCCTGTCATCGGGCTCTCTGCTCAGCCATGGAGCCTGCTTCCTCCTCTCTCTCTGCCTGCCTCTCTGCCTACTTGTGATCTTTGTCTGTCAAATAAATAAATAAAATCTTTAAAAAAAATTATGAGACTCAATTACTACTTGTAACAAGGGATATAAGGAAAACACTTTTATTTAGGATTTTTTTGTTCTTTTCTCCAGATATAGATGAATCTCTGGTTCTGTTACTTAACTCTTTAATTTCAGAAAGTATAAAAATGGCAGTATTTTAGAAAATGATGATTTAAGAAACATGAAAATTTCAAAACTCAAACCAACTGTTTTTCTTTCTCATAGTTTTACTGCAGTTATAACTTTTAAAATATCAGTGCATGTGGCAACACCAGAAGGATGTGAAGAAATGGTTCAGTATAATATCAAAGATCTTGTTTGATGAAAGTTAATAATTGATAGCCTTAAAGTTGAAACGGGATACCTATTTTTTTCCTATGTGTTAAATCTGTTTTTCATTTTAAAAATACGAAGTCTTTGGCAGAGATGAATTTAGGAAGGTAAGTTTCAAGTGTGATAGCAGTGCATTTTAATTAAGGAGGGGAAATGTTGCTAATTTAAAAATAAAAAAAAATTTTTAATAACTTTTTTGTAAACATATAATGTATTATTAACCCCTGGGGTACTGGTCTGTGAATCGCCAGGTTTACACACTTCACAGGCTAATTTAAATTTTTAACGGGCCATTATTTGTGTGGTTTAAAAGTTTGGCATTGTAACCATGTTTATTTCTTTTTACGTTCTTTGCTTTTTAACAGATTTTTGGAGGTGAGGATATGAGATTAAGGAAATGGATAAGTGTTGTTTTAAACTAAAGTAAATGTATTTTATGTACATTTAAATATAGTAAGCAGGAATCTTTGAAATCTTAATTTATATATCTTTATCCTACCAACATCTGGATCTGTACTGTCTGGTTGGTAGCCATAAGCCAGATGTGGCAGCTGAGCACCTGAAATGTGGCTGGTCTGAATTGTTATGTGCTAGAAAAGTAAAATGTATACCAGATTTTGAAGAGTTGATGTGAGAAAAAGAATATCTCGTTAATTAAATTTTTATTGCATGCTAAAATGGTATTTTGGCTATATTTGGTAAAATTATTAAAATTAACTACACTTTTTTCATACTTTATATGTGGCTTATAGAACATTTAAACTGATATAAGAAAATGCAGTACATTTCTTTCTTTTTTTTTTTTTTTTTAAAGATTTTATTTATTTATTTGACGGAGAGGCAGGCAGAGAGAGAGAGAGGGAAGCAGGCTCCCTGCTGAGCAGAGAGCCCGATGCGGGCCTCCATCCCAGGACCCTGAGATCATGACTTGAGCCAAAGGCAGCGGCTTAACCCACTGAGCCACCCAGGCGCCCCTTGCAGTACATTTCTGTTGGGCAGGGCTGATCTAGATGATCTAAGTTTCATCTTATGTTTATTATTTTACTACTAAAGCATTATTTTGTTTTCCTGAGGATACTCTCTATAACACAACCAAGAATATTAAGGAATTAAAAAGCTTGGAAGCAAAATTGATCTTTCCAAGTCGCTGTATTAAAAAGTTCATATATTTTCAATCATAGGAGAGGCCTTTAAGATCTTCACACAAATTCTTTATTCTTTTTCTTTTCATTGAGGGTTGTTTTGCATTTTGTATCAGTTGTCTGAATTCCTAAGGAATTTGATGATGTAATTAAGAGAATTTATTGAACTACATTTTCTGTTGCAGCTATCTTAGCTTCACATGGTGTTCTTAAATTAAGATATATTAGAAGTTAAATCTGCTATGCTTGTCTGTCTGGAATGTCTACATAAAAGTAATCCCCAAACCATCAATTTCTGGTGAGGATATTTGGGAGGGAGGTGCAAGTCTCCAGTGTTTGCCTTCTCTGAGACCTCTTCTTAAAGAAACAGAAGCAAAAGAAAAACCCTCATGCTTTCAGAACTAGAGAGATCCCTGTCATGTAGGCACCCCACTGAGAGTTGTCTCTGAATTGTTTCCTGTGCTAATTCCTTGTGCTCTCTCTTAATTCTCCCCTTTTTGTTTTTCTTCCTCTGAGACTTGAATTTGTGCTTGATGATGTTGATGTGAAAGGGTATGACTACCCTGTGAGTCAGGCAAGTATTTTGTTGCTGCTGATCTGCTGTTCTTTTAGCTTGCTAGTTGCTGTTTTTCTCCCAGTACATTCATATCCTGTTTCTTTGATGTAACATTACAAGAGATATTTGAATCCCATGTTTGGAAAGCTGATTCCCCTGCAGTAAGTGCCAGTGTGTTTAGCTTTCCAAGTGTTTTTCTTATATAGCAATTTTTTACCTTAGCTTTTCTTAGATCTTTCCTTGGGTCTTTGTAAATTATCTTAGCAATTTACACATTTCCAAATGGTATGATGACCTGTTGCTGTTGTATCCTGATCTTTTAGTACTGTTATCCATAGGAAAGTATTATGCTGAGTACAAAAGGGAATTAACAAAGTTTACTATCAACTCTTCGCAAGTGGGGAGGTTCCCCATTGTCTGTGGAGGATACATTTCCAAGAATGGCAGTGGATGTCGGCGACCGCAGATAGTACTGAACTATGTATATACTGTTTTTTCTATACATACATACCTGTGATAAAGTTTAATTTATAAATTGGGCACAGTAAGAGATTAGCAACAATAACTAATAATACAGTAGAACAATTACAGCAATATAGTGTAATAAAAGTTGTGTGAATAAGGTTTCCCTCAAAATAATCTTAATGTACTTTTGTGCTGTGAGATGGTAAGATGCCTACTGATGAAGTGAGGTGAGTGACCTAGGCATTGTGACATAGCATTAGGTCAGTGTTGACCTTCTGACCATATCTCAGGAGAATCATCTGCTAATGGACCCCAGTTGATCGTGGGTAACTGAAGCTGCAGGAAAGTGAAGCTGCAGATAAAGGCAGGGGGTGGGACCCTACAGTAATTGCCAGATTTCCATTTGTAGGCTTCACCTCTCTTCTCAGGTTCACGCTTGTCTTTTCCATTGCTGTGCTTCTTACCTATACTGATGTCCCCCAAGTACTTCATACTCTCAAATACCCAAAGGATAACCCATTGTTTTCCTTCTCCTCTACTGTATTTTTCAGTCATAGTGTTATTGTGAGAGGCGTTTTCTTTGATGTTCATCAAGTGTACGCTGCCACACACAAGCTACTCCTTTTTTTCTCATAAGCCCATCATGAAGTACACACTCTGCGGTTTTCCTTAGATAGGTGACCCCTGGTAAGAATAAGGTTCAGTTTTCAGTAGCAAAGATATGGTGAAGTAATCTACCCCCCAAAATAAAACTCTGTTGGCATATTTCCTTGTTCTCAGTTTAGTCATGAGTTCTGTACATTAGGAACTGGAAATGCTTTTTCTCTGCCAAGTCTTCTAAGCTTCTGGAAGCAGCCAAACCTAGTCTTTCTCTATCTTTGATGCTACTTGAAGTAAAGTCTAACCGAAAATTAGCTTTAGCACCCCCATCTCAGATAATGTGGGGCTATAGCCATTTTGAATGCTGTCCTTAGAGCTGGAGCTACTCTAACAAAAACTTGGAGTTGCTTACTTAGACTGAGGGTTATGTATTCTCCAGGCAGTGAAGATCCAACCTCTGATGTCTTAGTTTGGCAGCATTCTGAGAGATGAATATATTTGGGCTTGTGAATTACTGTATAGCAGTGGCAGGTTAAAAAATGTCCAGGAAGCCAGGCAGACCTGTGGATAATGCCTTTGATTGTAGCATACAATATTCCTGCTGGGCCAGTATTCTTTTCCTTGAATCTGATACATTTCTTCTTGTATTAGTCATATGGAAATTACGATGGGATGGAAAGGAAGTGTCTTTTTTTTGCAATAAATCTGTGCAAGGCCGTGAACCCATTTCCTCTGGAAAGAGGAAAGCCAGTATGTTTTGAATAGACTTCTCAGTAGTCCAAGGACCTATGAGTAATGCAGTATTACCATTTTCCCAGTTGCTGGCCTGAAGTCTTTGGAAATTGTTGACATTTTCAGGTAGTACGCACCCTCTGCTACCGTGTCAGAATATTTCAATTATATTGAAACTACGTGGCAACCAGTTTAGGAGTCTTCCTGAGTTGTTTCATCACTGTACTTAGCAAAAAGGAATAAAAATACTTGATTCTAACTATTAAATTATCCCATCAATAAGGTTAGAATTTGTTCAGTTTGTGTTACTATGTTGTATTATTGAATATGACATATTTGGGATTTGAAGTTTTTTTTTAATATGGGAATTTTTATTTTACTTCAACTCAGTCAATATTTATTTACTTTGAATCAAGTTAAATGCTCTCAGGGATAGAAGGATGAGTAAGTTATAAATCTCCCATACAAAGGGTGTTTCTGTAGTCTGTTTAGTAGGGTTTGGCACATATGTATCTTTTCTTTATTGGTTTTTATTTATCTTAAATTACTACTGGGATCACTTCTTATATCCTAAGCAGATGACTTTCTGAAGAAATTACTGGAAGTAAATAGTAGGCGTGTTAAAAACAAATAGATCTTTTAGGACCCTTATTTGAATGACATGTAATTTACATCTTTATAGTGATGGAGCCACATTTTCTAACCTTTCTTTATAGACTGTTTCTTTATGAAAGAAATAATGGGTTTGATGTTGTGGTGAGTCATGAAATTGGTCTCCGAAATTATCTTAATTCATCTTTCAGCAGATAAGAAAACACAAAGGTGATAGGACCTTAAGAGTGAAGAAGTCTTAGTTTGAGAGTGTGAACCCAGTGATAAATAACAGCTGTTAGAGGCCTGAGTTTTTGAGAGAGAGCAGGGATTGTGGAGATGGAGTGGATTAAAGTCTTCCATCTAAAAGAAGAAGCTCTTACTTTGCTATACCTTGTTGTTCCTATGCAGAAATATGGGTCTGGTTTTGCCCTTTTTATTTTTCAGGAGAATCCCCAGAATTGTAAATAAATATAAATATATATGTATATAAACAAATAAGTGAAAGCTTCTAATTTTAATATTATTAATAATTAACAATTAATAATAATAATAATAATAATTAATACAAACACTGCATGGCCAAACAAAACACTTTGTTTAGGCAGATTTATATATGGGTTGAGAAAAATAAAAAGAGAGAAGGGATTTGTATGGTTTGTATGGCTCTGCCTTGCTTTTTTCTAGCCCAGGACATATTCTAAACATGTTAGAATTAGTTCTTTCATAGAATTTTTATACCTGTTCCAACTGTAGTTTCTTTTTTCCTGAAGCCCCTTTCCCCAACTATTTTTCTTACCAGATTTCTTTTAATTTGTATTTTTAGTGGAGATGAAGGGAAATTATGATGGGACTAATAGCACTAAAATATTTAACATAATTTACTATAAAGTTCTGAAATTGTGGGGCATCTGGTGACTCAGTCCTTTATGCATCCAACTGTTGGTTTTGGCTCAGCTCATGATTTCAGGGATGTGAGATCAAGCCTCATGTCAGTCTCTGTGCTCAGTGAGAGTGTAGAGTCAGCTCAAGAGAGTCTTACGTCCTGGGGAACCTGGGTGGCTCAGTGGGTTAGAGCCTCTGCCTTCGGCTCAGGGCATGATCCCAGGGTCCTGGAATCAAGCCCCACATCGGGCTCTCTGTTCAGCAGGGAGCCTGCTTCCCTTCTCTCTCTGCCTGCCTCTGCCTACTTGTGATCTCTGTCTGTCAAATAAATAAATAAAATCCTAAAAAAAAAAAAAAAAAGAGTCTTATGTCCTTCCTCTCCCTACCTTGTGGCCTCACCCCGCTCTCTCTCTCTGTCTCTCAAATAAATAGTCTTTAAAATTTTTTTGAAATTGCTATGCTTAGATGAAAAAAAATGTAGCAGTAATTTTATTGATACCAATCAGATATTATTGAAATTATGCATATTCTAAAACCATGGCTATAGTGAAGCTCTAAGTATCATCATTGCTTCATCTAGTGTCACTGTGAAATTAGATCTTGAGCAGTTTTTAATTATGTTTTAGATTATTAGAGACGGATAGTAAGTCTTTAAGATCTGTAAATGGGTCAAGAAGAAACAGTGGCTCCTCCCTTGTATCAAGTTCATCAGCCTCTAGCAACCTCAGCCACCTTGAAGAAGATTCTTGGATTCTTTGGGGAAGAATTGTTAATGAATGGGAAGATGTACGCAAAAAGAAGGAAAAGCAAGTTAAGGTATTCATATTCCTTGTTGAAGTTCTTCCTCTTATTCCAAACGGGCATCAAGGCATGGATTAATAGAAGATTTAAAAAAAAAAATCAGATTCTAGTACTTCGCAAGTGCTGTAATAAAGAGCTCTACTTTATATGTTTTTGTATTAAAGTATTGACTTACAGATATCAGTTTTTATAGATGCCTCCTAATGGTAGAAATATATAACTGAAAATTATTTTGGAGATTAAATCCTCGCATTTTATACATTCAGGAATGAAGTTGTACCATCTGACATCTTTGAATTATTGGTATTTTACTTTTTTTTGCCTAAAAACCCCTCTTTGAAAGGTAATGGTTATTGTGCTTTCATTCACAGCTCTGCAGATTATCAGTTACTTTCTTAATAGCTTTAGAGGCCAAACTTTAGGAGAAATGTCAAGAATTTATCCATGGGATTGTAACTCTCTGACCAGAATAGGACACACCCAAGGGCCAAGTCTTTTCCTTGGGTAAAAGGTTCTTTAGTCTTAAGAGTAGCTTTTTGAATTATAAATTTGATAAAGTGTTCCACCCCATTCCAACCTCTCATAAATCTTCTTTGGCTTTTAAGGTAGGAGACTTAAATGGTTCATTTAAAAATTTTTATTTTACTTTTTTATTTTTAGGAGCTTGTTCGTAAAGGGATACCCCACCACTTTAGAGCAATAGTTTGGCAACTTTTATGCAGTGCACAAAGTATGCCAATTAAGGATCAGTATTCAGAACTCCTAAAAATGACCTCACCATGTGAAAAATTGATCAGAAGGGACATTGCTAGAACTTATCCTGAACACAACTTTTTTAAGGAAAAAGATAGCCTTGGACAGGAGGTTTTATTTAATGTAATGAAGGTAAGTTCTATTTATTCATTTTTTGAAATGAATTCTCAGAAGATTGAAATTATACATATAATGAAGCATGAACCTTCATCACAATAATGAGTTTCTTTTGCAAAAATTTGTTGTTAGCCTAATTTCTGCTTTATTTTTGATGCTACATTACTGTCTAGCTTGGAGAACTTAGAAAATCCATCACTTTACTTAGTACTAGTTGGTTGAAATCAAATAACCTGTAAATCACTATACACCATAGAAAGATCATCTGTGAAAATAGATACTTTATCTTCTGTGAGTTTTACAATCCAGAACAAAATTTTCTGCTTACTATGGCCAGCACTGTTAAAATTTCTTAGCCCTTAAAAATGTTTGCCATTGTAATTATTTCTTTCAATATTGCCTTTTTTCTTCTCAAAATCCTTTCCCTTTCAACTACCTCTGCAAAATACTAATTTTTTCTTAAACCATTTCAGTTTTTCCAGTGCTTTACCATAATTTTACTCTGGTTTTATCTCAGATAAACATTTTTTAAACTTTGTTACTTCACTGAGTACAAATTCCTTTATTTTCTTGTCCTTAGGAGCTGTCGATTTCTAATTGGGAAACTGTCAAAAGAAAATTTTATGTAACCATTCACTTTTACATTTATATATTTATGTAATATTTTATAAATATTTAATATTTAATTAAATATAAATATTTAATTTTTACTATTATCTATTTAATAAATATTTAAATATTTAATTAAATATATTTAATATAATATTTATAAATTTATATAACAAATCTTCTACTTTATAAACAATTGTAGGATAACCTGTATAACAGCAAGCAAAAGCTTTTCTAAGAAAAATGGTCTTTACTCCACTATTTCATGATTTTTTGGTTTTTAGAGAAGGAAGATATGTTAAAGTATTCTGAACATTTTTTACTTTTTAGGCCTATTCGTTAGTGGATCGTGAGGTTGGTTACTGTCAAGGAAGCGCTTTTATAGTTGGATTGTTGCTTATGCAGGTAAGTTAGAACAAGTATTAAATGTCTGATTAAGTTCTTTATTGAAGTTGGATTGGAGAATTTAAAAATCATCCTTGTTTTTATTTAGCATTAGATAGTGGGAGTTTTTCCCTAGGCATAATTTAAATAGGGTATTTAGTTTGCCATTTAAAATATTAAGAGTTGAAAATAACATATAAACAATAATATCTTGCTACTAAACAAAATTTCAGCTTCTTGGTATCTACATTTGGACCATAATATTCCACTAAAGCCTGTATTACTTTTAAATCTTAACTTATCTGTCAATATTTAATAAAAACTCATCTTTTCCGAACCAAGGAGGACATGACTGAAGTGTTGGTATAAAAATCTTATTAGTATCATACATCTTTGCAGATTTACACAGAAATTTTGGTTGTCACAGAGTTGAGAGTTTGTTATGCCTATCTTGTTATAGGCTCTAAAATAGAGGTCCTCAGTTACTCTTACTGTCTCAGAGATATAACCTATATTTCCATTACAGGCGAATAATTTTGGAGTGGGTTTGGGTGGGATGTTTTCAGAGTCAGGGGCAGGGTCATCAGTTTATATCTTTGAAGGGAAATGGCAAGTAGTGTTTTCTTTTCACCTTTGTTGAAATTTTTTTCTCAAGTCCATCATATCTGTATTATTCTCACACTAAAATGTAATCTGAAGAGAAACCTTGGAGATAGCTTGATTTAAGTCATGTATATATATATATACACGTGCTGGTTTTGCATCTCAGTACTGCCCTGAATTCTTTGAATGTGGACTAGATTATTTAATCTCTTTCTGAGCTTTAATTAGGTAATACTATCTACTTTAAGATTCATTGTGAGGTCTTCTGAGATAATAAATATAAAAACCTATTATGATGTTTGCCACATAGTAGACATGCAATAAAAGTTCAGGGACTTGCCCAAGATCACTTTTCTTGGTAGATAAAAGCAGAATAGGAATCTGAAACTCTTCCCTTATACTTTCTTCAATTTCCCAACAGTTCTGCCTGAGTTTTAAAGCTCTGTAATTGTCACATTACTTTTCTGAGTAAAAAAACCTGATGTTAGAGACACTGACGTCAGATGTCCATTTCTAGGTGACATTGGATTGTAAATAATAAAAACAAAACTAGATTTGTTAATATTGAGGTATAAAGGTTTTGTACAATTGTGATTTTTCCTAATTTGTGATTGATTAATATTGGTGGGATTTTTACTATTGAACTCAAGCATTTCTATTATCAGTCCAGTGATTTTTTTTTCATAATTCTATGCCTTTTACTTTTATATTAGCTCCAAAATAATCTTTCTGTAGTCATTTCTATTGAGGATTTAAAGAGCAGCTTTACCATACCTGAGTTAGGACTCTCATAACAGCAGACCTAGCTCTGTAGGAATCCTCAGGAGCAATCACATTTTCCTTCAGGATACTGTAGGCTGGTAGTGGTACTTTTATTTAGTGATGAATTTACTTAGCTAGTATTGTCAGTGGCAGCTAATACATTACCACAGTAATAATTTTCTAGCCCAGGGTTATAAGCTAGAAAGCATGGTTCAGCCAGATTCAAAAGTACCCCGTCTTTGTTTCTGAAGCTTATTCTGTTATACCCTTTGCTGTATTGCCTCTAACAGCTTGGCAACACAACTTGGAGTCTGAGAAAAATTTTTTTGCAAAGTTAGCATAATTAGTACATGTTGTTTTATTTTATTTTATTTTTAAAGATTTTTTATTTCTTCCTGTAACAGAGAGAGAGATCACAAGTAGGCAGAGAGGCAGGCAGAGAGAGAGGAGGAAGCAGACTCCCTGCTGCGCAGAGAGCCCGATGTGGGACTCGATCCCAGGACCCCGAGATCATGACCCGAGCCGAAGGCAGAGGATTAACCCACTGAGTCACCCAGGCGCCCAGTACATGTTGTTTTAAAATAGCTAAAAGTGGGGGCACCTGGATGGCTCAGTGGGTTAAAGCCTCTGCCTTCAGCTCAGGTTGTGATCTCAGGGTCCTGGGATTGAGCCCTGCATTGGGCTTTCTTTTCCATGAGGAGCCTGCTTCCCTTCCCCTCTCTCTGCCTGCCTCTCTGCCTACTTGTGAACTCTGTCTGTCAAATAAATAAATAAAATCTTAAAAAAAATTGCTGGATATATGCTGTGTGTGTGTGTGTGTGTTTGTTTTTTTTTTTTTTTTTAGGTTCATTTGTTTGTTTATTTAGAGCTGGGGAGGGGTGGCAGAGGGAGAGAGAGCACATGAGAGGGGAGAGGTCAGAGGGAGAAGCAGACTCCCCACTGAGCAGGGAGCCCGATGTGGGGCTCGATCCCAGGACTCCAGGATCATGACCTGAGCCGAAGGCAGTTTCTTAACCAACTGAGCCATCTAGGTGCCTGCTTTTTGTATATTTTAATACTCCTATAAAATTAGGTATATTTTTGTCCCCATTAGACCTTTGCAAAAGGTATGGATTCTTGTTAAGTCAGCGTCATGGAGAAAGTATGTAGTAGTGCAATTTATGTGAGATTCAAGGGCCCAGATTCTAAAAGAAATGAGTGGCTATAAAACAACTAGGTGATTGTTCTTCATATTTATATTTTACTTGGTGTCACACTTTTTCATTTTACGACCATTGTTTCCGTCTTTTTGAGAATGGGCCACTGATTTTTTTTCTTTTTGGGCTTTTATTCAATTACTTCAACTTTTTAAAACATACTGTCAGTTCCCATATCAGTACTATTGCAGAGGAGGAAGAGAATGAAACTTTTTTTTATATGTTCCGAAAAGAATAATTTCTTATAAGACAAAAAAATTTATTCATTCCCACTGTGACTAGAATGAGGGGTGGTAGGGGCAGAATGCAAACGTGAAGATAGTGGGAGGAGAAGAGGTTAGAGAAGTAGTAAGGGGTCATGTAATGTAGGATCTTGTAAGGATTTAGGCTTTTACTGAGGATATGAGAAGCCACTAGAGTATTTTGAGCAGTAGAGTGAAATGATCTAATTCATGCTTTGAAAGGATCACTCTGGCAGCTCCACGCTGTATGGGGAATAGACAGTTAGGAAGGAAGCACAGGGAGGTGGCAGCGTGCCCCATGAATAATGCAGGAAAAATAACTGGGTTCAAAGCCAACAGCCAGGAAAGAATTCTTGAGATGTCTTTGGTGCAAAAGATGGTTTTATTAAAACACAGGAACGGGACCCATGGGCAGAAAGAGTTGCACTGGGGTCATGAGGAGTGGTGCATTATATACTTTCAAGTTGGGAGGGCTTAGGGATAGTGTAAATCTCTAAGGAATTTTGGAAATAAGGTTTCCAGAACCTTGAGGGGGCTAGCTTGTTGAAAGTTTTCACATCTCACATAAAGGCAAATGTCCACATCCTTTCAGTGGCTTCTAAAACCCTATGTAATTTGGTTCCCTGTATTTCTCCTTCATAACCTAACCGCCACTTGTAGAATTCCTCCTAATTAGTAGTCTCCTATTTGCTGTTCCTTGAACATGCCAATTGTGATTCTACTTCAAGGTCTTGTGTTATTCATTCTCCCAGCACTGTTCTTTCCTTAGTTGCTCCCTCTTTCCTCAGTTGCTCCCTTATTTCTTCATTATTCTGTTCAAGTGCTTTCTTATCAAGGGGCTTTTCTTAATCTGCCTACATAAGTAGCAGTGTATTTTCCAGCATTTCCTGTTACCCTACTCTGTTTTATTTCTGTAGCACTCAAAACCGTCTGGCTTACATATTAATTGATTTATTACATGTATTGTCTCTCTACCCCCGGTAGGATGTTCAAGTTCCATGAGGGTAAAGTGTTTATTTTGTTCACTGGTCTGTACCCAGAACAACAGAAGTATCTGGCTCTAAATGAATATTGGTTGATTGAATTCATGAGTTGGGCAAGTGAGGCAGTTAGTCTCACAGGATATAAGATTTGTTTGACTTCTCATTCTAAGAATGGGAAATTAGAACCTTTTGGTTTCTCCTTCATTGTTCTTAACATTGTATCACATGGATACTGAAAACAGTGTTTATGTAAAGATGAGGGGTACTTAGTTTAAGTAGAATTTAGCTTATTTGTGTATCACAGAACATTAACCTGTTTGCCTTTTTTCCCCCTCCTAATGTAGATGCCAGAAGAAGAAGCTTTCTGTGTATTTGTTAAATTAATGCAAGATTATAGACTTCGTGAACTTTTTAAACCAAGTATGGCAGAATTGGGGCTTTGTATGTACCAGTTTGAATGCATGATACAGGTAAAATTGTAGTGTTAACAAAAAGACATATTGCCTTTATATTTGCATCATCTTGGTTTGAGTGACAACTAAGCAAATTTAATGTTAAAAGCATTATAGCAATTGAAAAATTAGTGTTTTAATCGTGTGATCGTTTGTTGATTGGTTAACACAATAGGTCTACTTTCCAGTTAGATGCTGTTTGCAAGTAGATCACAGTCTGGAACTTGACTGCAGTTTTCATATTCAGACTTTAAGCATTTGTGCCAAATCTATCAAAACCACATTGCCTAAATGCATGAATTTCCTTTTTATGCCCTATTGTATTCTATTGTTATGTAGACTGTGCTGTCGTAGGAGCTCATGACATGACACTGACATCCCTTAATTTCCTTTGAGACTTGTCTGTCTGGTTCTTTTAGTCATTTCTCCTGCCTTTCCCCTTTTATCTCACTCTTTTGCTAGCCTGTAATCTTTTCTTAAAATAAGGCTTTTATGTTGCTAGTTTAAGACTGAGAGTTTAGTGACTGTGTGATGGTGTATAGAACAGGAGGAGAGGAATCAAAATCAAGTGAAAAATATTTTTGGAATATTTTGCCTTTCTGGAGTTAATTTACATATATATAGTAGACTAAGATATATATTATTATTAACTAATACATATATATTGTATAAATTAGCTTACTGTATTATCTGGTAATATAATGGTATAAATATTTTCATTTACTTAAATTTCAGTTAGATAAGCAGAACTTTAAGAATTTGGGTTAATGATTCAGCTGACATAAGAGCTTTTTACATTTTACAAGTCTCCTTTCCCTGGGGAGCCTTACCTATAAGAATTTCAAAATCCTTACTTCCGTGTTTGTCGGGGGGAAAAAAGGGATATGAAAAATGTTGGCACATTTTAAAGAAAATGACAAAGTAGGTCTTGAGATGATTCTTAGTTAAATTTTTCTTTCTGAAATGGTAGGATTTTTAAAAAAAGATTTTATTTATTTATCTAAGCACGCGAGTGCGCATGAGGAGTGGGGAGGAGTAGAGGGAAAGGGAGAAGCAGACTCCCTGCTCAGCAGGGAGCTCATTGTGGGAGCGGGAGTTCAGACCTGACCTGAGCCACCCAGGCAATGTAGGCTTGCCAACATAACCCAAGCCATGTAGGCTTGTTTTTAACCAACCTTAATCTCTCTTGGTTTATCTTCAGTTAATGTGTCATTTTTGTTTTGAATTTCTAGAATTGAGGAAGCATCAGTATCTTAGGTGAGAGGGTAGGAGGGTAAGGATAGGTAATCAAAGGTAAGTAGATAGTACCTGAAAGTATTTGAGCATAGCATTTCTTTCCTTTAAAAATTTTTTTGGAATAATTATAGTTTATAGAAAAGTATTGAAAATATCAGACACCTATGTTCTTACCAACATGATCAAACAAATATAACTTAAATATAAATATAAGTCAAACAAATAAAACTTAAAAGTTTTATTTACTTGTTTAGTTATTTTTATTAATGTTACAGGTACAGACTAAGTTCTAACTCCCCTTCCCTTCCCCTGATACTAACCATCATCCTGAATGTATCAATTTCTGCATCTTAACTTTTCCAAGTGATGCCTGATCTTCGTGTTTGGTATAGGCTTATCTAGTGTACACAGAGTAATCTGGTTTAAAATGGTCAATTTTACTGTGTTTTAATTAATTCTTTTCTTCTCTTTAGGAGCATCTTTCAGAGCTCTTTGTGCATTTTCAGTCTCAGAGTTTTCATACCTCAATGTATGCATCATCCTGGTTTCTAACAATCTTTCTTACGACTTTTCCATTACCAATTGCAACAAGGATATTTGATATCTTTATGTCTGAGGTAAGCTAATGGTTAGGCTGAGCAAAGGAATCATTGGGTTAATCATTAGTGCAGGGCAGTGAGGAGAGCAATAAAGGAAATCCATGTGTTCCATACTAAACTACTTACTGGATATTCTCCTTTAAACCTGTAACAACACTATCAAGGACTGTTAGTACATTTAATAGAAAAAAATGAGGAAGCTAATACTTAGAGGAAGGTTGAGTAGCTTGTCTGTGGACACACAGCACGTAAATAGTGTAGTAACCATTGTTCAGATACAGGCAGTCAAAACCTGGAGCCTACACTCTTTTTTTTTTTTTTTTTTGACAGACAGAGATCACAAGTAGGCAGAGAGGAAGGCAGAGAGAGAGGAAGGGAAGCAGGCTCCCCTCCAAGCAGAGAGCCCAATGCGGGGGTTGATCCCAGGACCCTGAGATCATGACCTGAGCACCTCTGCAGAGGCCTTAACCCACTAAGCCACCCAGGCATCCCTGGAGCCTACACTCTTAAACATCTGTATCACCTCCTGATTGATTCAGTGAGAATTAGTGAAAAGTAAAATTTGCCTTACAGCTAATATTATTGCTCTGCATCTGTTACCAAAAGAGCAAGAAGTATGGAATATAATTAAATTTCTTCTACTTAATTATATTTCAGGTAGTCCTATTAATTGTCATTGTCATGTTGTGATCATCCTTTGTCTTTTATTCTGTATTTTGGATGAGAAGGTAGGCAAGTAAGGTTAGGTGACAAACGGTAGATAGCATTTGAAAGTGTTATTAATTATTACTAATAATGGCTGGCTGGCTCAGCCAGGAGAGCATGTGACTCTTGATCTCAGGGTTGTAGAGCTTACTTAAAAATAAATAAGTAAATACATAAATAGAACATCTTAATCAAACCTACTGTTAATTTTGTTATTTACATCTTGGAAGGATTAGTTTATATTACCTAGTTAACTTACTTTGGAGCCGGGGCGCCTGGGTGGCTCAGTGGGTTAAGCCTCTGCCTTCGGCTCAGGTCATGATCTCAGGGTCCTGGGATCGTGTCCCGCATCGGGCTCTCTGCTCAGCAGGGAGCCTGCTTCCTCCTCTCTCTCTGCCTGCCTCTCTGCCTACTTGTCAAATAAATAAATAAAATCTTTAAAAAAAAAAAATTTACTTTGGAGCCAGCAAACTGTGATTTGCGTACTGACCATCTGGTTCAGGTACCAAATCTGTCCTTTCACTTATTTTTGTAGTTTTCCTGGAACATAGCCATGCTGATTTGTTGTGTTATCTGTATCTGCTTCTGGTCTTAGTTGGATGTTTAATGACAGTAACCACATAATCCACAAAGCCTTTAATATTTGCTATCTGACTCTTTACAAAAAAAGTTTGCCAGTTTCTAGTAAGATCCCTAAATGTTTACCTTAGTATTCTTTTGAATGATTAGTTTTTGTCAATGGAAGAGTAAAATAAATTTGGTTTTATAAAAATGTGTTTCTACAGGGTTTAGAAATAGTGTTTCGAGTAGGATTAGCACTTCTTCAGATGAATCAGGCAGAACTGATGCAGCTTGACATGGAAGGGATGTTACAGGTAGGTCAGTTCATGATTCCTTGAGTGTTTCAGATTTTACTGTTAATTAGTTAATAATAATTAATTTTATAATTATATAAGTAACTTTATGTATTTGTGTAAATGTATTTATATAAATTTATGGTTATATAAATAAGTTTATAGTTAATAATAAATAACTAAAACACTAAGTGGTTCTTGTACTTCTCTTTGATTGTGTTTTATTAGCACTTTCAGAAGGTCATTCCACATCAGTTTGATGGTGGTCCAGACAAATTAATCCAGGCAGCTTACCAAGTCAAATATAACTCAAAAAAAATGAAAAAGTAAGTATTTTGTAATTCTGGTGTTTAGTCATAGTTATTTGTTGAAGCATATAGGAGAATAAAGAGAAGTATCAAAATAGTCCAGTGATAAGTGCAGTATTCTGCCTCAGTTTATAGAACAGTAGAACTTTATTTGGTGGTACTGGTTTCAATATAACATAAATTTAATGTTGGTATTTCATACGTCTCTTAGTAGTAGTGCTTGGGACCATTATGTATTACCTGTGAAACTTCCCTTTCCCATTCTACATTGACTGGAATTAGGCACCTGGTAAATGTATAGCTGTGATTGTGCTGTTATTTTGAAAACCACTTCTCTGGTGTGATCCAACTTCACTGACATTCTTTTCTGCTCAGCCCCAGAGTGTCACTTAAGTTCAGGATTAGCCTAACCAACAAGATGGGCATGAGGCATAGATTGAAAGTTTAAGTTTTTATTTTATTGTGTATTATTTTCTTTTCTTTTTTAAAAGATTTTATTTATTTATTTGACAGAGATCACAAGTAGGCAGAGAGGCAGGCAGAGAGAAAGGAGGAATCAGGCTTCCCACTAAGCCGAGAGCCCGATGTGGGGCTCCATCCCAGGACCCTGGGACCATGAAGGCAGAGGCTTTAACCCACTGAGCCACCCAGGTGCCCCTGTGTATTATTTTCTAATGAAACTTTTCTTGATACATATTTAATGGAAGTTCAAGGTAACCAGTCTTGGCTCCCAAAGATTAATTTTTTGAAATGTGATAAAGGTATTAAGAAGACAGCTCTTGGGCGCCTGGGTGGCTCAGTGGGTTAAGCCGCTGCCTTCGGCTCGGGTCATGATCTCAGGGTCCTGGGATCGAGTCCCGCATCGGGCTCTCTGCTCTGCAGGCAGCCTGCTTCCTCCTCTCCCTCTCTCTGCCTGCCTGTCTGTCTGCTTGTGATCTCTCTCTGTCAAATAAATAAATAAAATTTAAAAAAAAAAAAAAAAAGAGAATGACAGCTCTTGTTCCTCCAGTTTCCAGTATTTAAACAAATCTTAGCCAGAGGTCATAATTACCATTCCTGACAATACTTTCTGTGGTACAAGATAATTTAAAATGATAGCAATACTATATGCTAACATTTCTCAATATCTTCACTGCTGTAACATAAAATTCCATTCAAGTATAACACATATCCCCTTGGATGTTCCTACCCAAGGAAGTATATTAGAATATGAGTGATAATTATGTTATTAAAATTAGCTCTAGCAGGACCTGGGTGGCTCAGTCTGAGGTTAAGCGTCTGCCTCTGGCTCAGCTCCTGATCTTGGGGTCCTGGGGTTGTGCCCTGCATCAGGCTCTCTGCTCAGCAGGGAGTTTGCTTCTCCCTCTGATCCTCCTCCCGACTTGTGCTTGCTTTCTATCTCTCTTTCAAATAAATAAATAGAATCTTAAAAATAAATAAATAAAATTAGTTCTAATTTGCAAAAGCAAGCCAATTTATGGGCTTTCACTATTATTAATGAATTACTTTTGAACTTTTAAAATTACATTACACTATGATTTTGAGACATTATTGACCAAAAAGCAATTCTGTTCTATAATTGATAAAACTTTTAGGAGCCATGTCAACTTCCAGCTCTTGGTAAAACCACATTTAAATCACACTAGCCAAAAAAAGAATTTACTTCACTTCAGGTACAGAGAACAACATAACTGATTTTCCTTTTGGATTTTATTTATCACCAGTATAATCCCATTTCTGAAATTTTAGTTATTCTATTTACTTTTCAAACTTATGACTCTCTAGTTCTTTCACTTTCATTCTCATACAATGTCTCTGTTCCAGTTTATGATTGCTACTCTGGTGTTAAATAGCCTTCCTCTGATCCAAATAAGTATACCTTGTCTGATGTCTTGCACCCTGTGTTCATGTAGCCAGGTGTTGGAGAAAATTGCATAAACATATTGCTGGCATTAAGTTCTCTCTCCATTGCCACTTCATGTATATTTTTATTGACCTTGGTTAATTCTCCCATTCCCTATGGTGATTATTTTAAACTTTGTCATTTTTCCCAGATTCTGTCCCATTTTGCCCTATCTAACTCTTCGACAGGTTATTTTTTAAAATTTTTATTTTTTTGTTATTTTGCTTCTTAATTCATCAGCCATCATTTTTCAAGCACTCTGAACTTCTCCTATGACTTCCAGCTTACAGAGTTAGCCATATTTCTTTTTTTCCCTTTTTAGAATACAGTATATCTATGCCTTTACAGGGTTAATTCAGGATGTTATTTCCATCTCTTGCAGGTCTTTCCTATACTAGCTGTTTCTACTTCTATCTTCATCCCTTCTCTCTGTTTCAATTTCTTCAGTGTACAAAAGTATTTTTGAGTTCTGACTTAAAAACAACAAAATAAAACCTACCTCAACAGAGCATTTCATTCTTCTTTTATGAAATTCAGTTGTGAAGGAAAGAATAGTTTACTCATTAGCTCCACATCATATTCCATCTGCTATTTTTTTTTTCCATTCGGGACATTTTTTAAATATACAGAGAGACACTGGAATAATAAATATCCATAAATATCCATATATCATCAGATTAAACAGTTAATAGTCATCTTTTTTTTTTTTTTAAGATTTTATTTATTTATTTGACAGAGATCACAAGTAGGCAGAGAGGCAAGCAGAGAGAGAGAGGAGGAAGCAGGCTCCCTGCTGAGCAGAGAGCCCGATGCAGGACTCGATCCCAGGACCCTGAGATCACGACCTGAGCCGAAGGCAGCGGCTTAACCCACTGAGCCACCCAGGCGCCCCTAAAGTTTTAATTCTGATATAGTTAACACATAGTGTTAATTCCAGGTATGCAGTATAGTGATTCAACATTAATATTTTGTCATTTACTTCATCTACTTTCAGACCCCCGCAGAATCCTCTCTTTGTCCACTCCCTACCCCTCACCTCCTGGGTTTTGGATCCACTTTAAGTACTCCAGGATCATGTATTGCATTAATTGTGTCAGATCAATCTCCTTTAATCTCAAGTACTCCCTCCACTCTTCTTGTATGTCTTGATATATTTGAAGAGTATAAGCTAGTTATTTTTGTGGAAGATCCTGTAGTTTGGGTTTTTCTGACATTGCCTCGTGAGTAGATTTAGGTTGTACATTTTTGGCAGGTACACCAATGATGAATCTTCTCAATTAACCATGCAGTATTTATGTACCGCTGGTTAATCTCGGAATTGATGATGATATCTCTATAATCACTGGGTTAATAAGGTGATGTCTGCCATGCTTAACTACTGTAACGTTATTACTTTGTCTATTATTGTTAGTTTCCAGATGCTTTGAGATTATATAATATCTTGTTCCTTACCACACCTTCCCTCACCAGATTTACATCCACTTATGATTTTCTCACTGTCTCATTCCTTCTTTATTAATTGGTATTCTACTGTAAGGAAGAGCTTTTCCTTTTTGCTAATATATTTATTCATTTATTTATATAAGTGTGAATTTGTAGGCTCTTTTTTTATTTGGTGAATTATAATTCATTACTTTCCAGTTGTCCCTGCTTTGTCCAGTAGGAGTCCTTTCAAGCTGACTGTTTTGTCCTTTTGACATGTCCCCATGATTCTTTGAGAATTTCCTTATTTTAAGATAACAAAAAGCTGTAGGATCATCTTATGCCTTACCTGCTTTTGCACAGGGGCAAATCATTTCTCCAAAGAGCCTTGATTTCTTTTAGTAAGCCTTTAAAATGCAGCCTGAAGATAATGGATAGATACTGAAGCAGTTGGCCTCTGGGAGTGGCATGATCCAAATCAACATTGTAAAAATGTCATCCTGGCAATAGTGTGCAGAAAAGACTGAATTATGAAACTGACAGCAGAGAGAACAATTATGAGTATCCTCTGGTAATTAAGGCAAGGTATAATGAAGACCTAAAAATGCTGCCAATAAAAGAATGGTGTAGCTCTTTGAAGTCACTTTGTAGAAACCTTATAAGCACACCTTGGCCCACTGGTCAAGGTCAATATATCAATAGTGATATATCCTGGTGATAATTTTTACCCTTGATACAAATGATCAAATGAAAATGGGACTGAAAATGGGACTGACTTCTGTGGTCTTCCTCCAAACCCATAACCTCAATACAGTCACAAACAAACATAAGAGAAATCCCAACTGAGGAATATTCTTCAAAATACCTGATCAGTACTCCTCAAACAATCAAGGTCATCAAAAACCTGGAAAGTCTTAGAAATTATCACAGCCAAGAGGAGCCTAAGAAGACATGGCAACTTAATGTAATGTGATTCCCTGGATGGAACCCTAGAATAGGAAAAGGACATTAGACAAAAATGTAGAGATATGAATTTAGTATGGACTTCAGTTAACAGTGTATCAATATTAGTTTATTAATTGTTAACAAATGTACTATACTAATGTAAAATGTTAAACATAGGAGAAACTGGGGACAAGGTATATGGGAACTCTGTACTCTTTTTACTTATTTTGTAGGTGTAAAACTTCTCAAAAAAACCTCTATCAGTGCAGTTGAAGGAGGAATAATATATTTTAGAGCATTGTTAAGGAAGTTGAATGTGGTTGGTGACTGAATTGGAAAGCAAGGATTAAATGATGATTTCTAGTATTTTGTTTTAGGCGTATGAGTGAGTAATGATAACATTTATCACGTACACATAACAAAATATTCACTTCAAAGTAGGCACTAGTGAAGACTGTAAACTTCCAGCAGTGTAGCCATTGTTCAAAACATTTTGTACCTCTTTAGAGTCTTCTATAAACTTTTTAGGATGTGCTATCCTTGTAGGTATACTAAAGTAAGAGACAGAGTAGTACAGCAGTCAAGGGTGTGACCTTAGGCAAGTTTCTCAATCTTTCTTAGCCTCCAAATGGGCATAACAACTTGCATTTGGCGGTGAACCATGAGAGACTATGGACTCTGAAAAACAATCTGAGGGGTTTGAAGTGGTGGGGGGGTGGGAGGTTGGGGTACCAGGTGGTGGGTATTATAGAGGGCACGGCTTGCATGGAGCACTGGGTGTGGTGAAAAAATAATGAATAATGTTTTTCTGAAAATAAATAAATTGAAAAAAAAAAAGTCAGATTTGAGGGAAGATTGTGGGAAGATGGAGTAGAGGGCACCAGGAATCTGTCTCCCACCAAAAAAACAGTTGCAGTAGCAGAATCTGATGGGACTGTTTTGGAACCCTGGGGCTTACTATAAACCTTTGAACTTTTAGAGGAAGCCTCCGATGGGGAATTGTGGTTAATTTGGTCAGTTTTAACTCTTAGCACATTAGCACCCCTTAGCACTATCCGCTACCCTTCAGCCTCATGATAGGCAACTGTGCTAGTATTTCTTGAGCAACCTTCATGCAGTTGTGGGAAACAGGGTGGGCAAAAATGTCCTTGTCTTGTAGATATCAGGGATCTGTGTGCTCTGATCAGTGATTGCTGTGCTATTCCTGATCATAAGTGCGAGGAAGTGAGCAGCCATTGGTGTTGCACCACTCCCCATTGTTGCAAGTCCCCTCTTCCTCCAGCTGACATAACTGCCAAGAGATTTAAAAGACATCATCCTTTCTCTTCCCTTTATTTATTTATTTATTTGCCCTTTTGGGAGATGGACAGGAAAGACTGGAACATTCAAAAAAACTGCGTATTTGAGGGAAATGAGAAAGTGACTGTGCATGCCCAGGGAAAGTCTCAGAAAAGTCTCGAGACAGTTTACAGCTCAGAACCTGAACTATCAGGTTCATCTTCAGCATAAATGTAGCCTATAACAATCAACAACAAGACAAAATCAGTAACAAAAAACAGTGAGCTCTGAGGAGAGGGGAGAATGATTTTTCGAGTTACTACATTACTAGTTTCAAATGTTTAGTTTGTTTGTTTTATTCTAAGATTTTATTTATTTGACAGGCAGAGATCACAAGTAGGCAGAGAGGCAGGCAGGCAGGGGGAGGGGGGAAGCAGGCTCCCTGCTGAGCAGAGAGCCCAATGGGGGCGTGATCCAGGACCCTGGGATCATGACCTGAGCTGAAGGCAGAAGCTTTAACCCACTGAGCCACCCAGGCGCCCCCAAATGTCTAGTTTTTTAGCAAATATCACAGGCATATGGAAAAAAAGAAAAGTATGCCCCAAAGGAAAAGAATATTAACCCTTGAACCACATGGATTTGAACTGTACTCATCCACTTATTTGCAGATTGTTTTTGATAAATGCAGAATTCTGATAATTGCCATTTCTGTTCAATGTAGTACTGGAAGTAGCAAAAGAAATAAAGAGGAAAAGAAATAAAAATCCAAATTGGAAAAGAAAAATTAAGATTATCTCAGTTGACAGACAACATGATCTTTTCTGTAGAAAAACCCTTCTACAAAAAATAGCTAACGAATAGTAGGTTACAAAGTCAACCCACAAAAAATTAGTTGCATTTCTATACCTTAACAATGATTAACCTAGAAGAAATTAAGAAAACTATTCCATTTACAATAGCATCAAAAAGAATAAAATATGGAGAATTAACCAAGGAAGTGAAAGATGTATACAATGAAAACTGCAGACATTTCTGAAAGATATTAAAGAAGACATAAATAAAAGCATATTCTATGTTCATTGATTAGAAGACAATATAATATTGTTAACACATCAGTATTACCCAATATGATCTATGGAGTGAACTGAAGTCTCTTAAAATGATATTTTTTGCAAAAATAGAGAACTCCATCCTAAACTTCATTAGTAAACTGAAAGGACTCAAATAGCTAAAACCATCTTGAAAAAGAACCAGAAAGCTGGAGGACTCATACTTCCTGATTTCCAAGCTTACTATAAAGCTATCATAATCAAAACAGGGTACTAGGATAAAGATAGACATCTAGACCAATGGAATAGAATAGCACTCCCAAGAAATCTCCCAAGATGATTTTTGACAAGGGTGCTGAGACCATTCAGTAGGGAAAGGTCTGTCTTCAACAAATGATGCTGGGAAAACTGGATATTCACATATAGAAAACCAAAGTTGGACCCTTTTTAAATATCATATGCACAATATAAGTCAGAATGGATCAAACATTTAAATGTAAGAACTAAAACAGTAAAACTCTTAGATGAAAACATTGGACAAAAATCTTGGAATTAGATTTGACAAAGACTTTTTGGATTTGACACTAAAGGTTCAAGTAACAAAAGACAAAATAGACAAATTGAATTTTGTGAAAATTTAAAAAATTCGCACATCCAAAGACCCTCTCAAAAGTGGGAGAAGATACTCGCAAAGCATGTATTGGATAAATGATTAATATTCACAGTGTACTGAGAACTCCTAAAACTCAGCAGCAAAAAACACAAGTGTATTCAAAAATTGACAAAGGACTTGAATAGACGTTTCTTCAAAGAAGAAATACAATGACAATAAGCACATAAAAAGATGCTCAACATAGGTATAATTTAGATGAACCTGGGGGACTTTAAGCTGGGTAAAATAAGCTACTCACAATGGTACAAATACTGTGTGATTCCATATATATGATATACTTAATGTCAGAATTATAGAGACAGAATGTAAAATGGTTGTTGCCAGGACCTGGTGAGAGGAATGGTTTTTCTTATTTAAGGGTATAGAATTTCAGTTGATGAAAAAAACCAGAACAATGCACATGATGGTGATGGCTATACAACATTATAAATGTATTTAATACTACTGAACTGTATAGCTAAAAATGGTTATGATGGTAAATTTTGCTATGTGTATTTTATCACAGTAAAAAAAGTTATTGTGAGTTAAATTTTATATATGGTAAATAATAGGCTTTTCTCCTTTGAGGGTGAATTTGATTTTTGACAGCTCTAAGTTTTGGGGGCCTAGGTTTTTAGTATTAGGAGTAGTTAAACTTGTTATTAACATTTTTGGCCCAGAGTAAGATCTAAAAATAACTTGATGGGAATAACTTTTCTATGGCCTATAAATTTTTGTAAAGATAATTTTATACTTACAGTAGTATAAATGTAGTACATTGCATTTGTCATTTCTTACTCTTCTATAGTTAGTGACAGTTCTTCAGTTCTTCAGTTTTATCTTTCATGACCTTGATATTTCTGAAGTGAGCCAGTCAGTGGGTTTGCTGATTTGAGTTTGATGATTTCTCTTGATTAGATTGAGGATATACATTCTTGGGAAGGATATCATGGAGGTGAGGTACCCTTCTCAGTACATCTTAACAAGGGGTGCTTGATATCAACATGTATTATTAGTAGTATTAACCTTGATCAGTTAGCTCAGGTTGTCAAGATACTATATTACAAATCTACTGTTTTTCCCTCGGTAATATCTAAATATTTTGAGAGATATTTTAAGATTGTGCTTACACTTTTTACCTACTAATTTTAGCTTCCATTGGTTTTCCTTGCCTGTGGGGGTTTTCTTGCTTATGGAGGAATTCTAATGGTGATTTTTAATTTATTTAATTTATTTTTATTATTACTATTTTTTCATGGTGATTTTTTATTTGCTTCATTCTTTCTATGTTCAGGAATCCTTTTATTGGAAAGAGCTGTTCCGGGACACCCGGGTGGCTCAGTCAGTTAAATGCCTGCCTTTGACCCAGGTCATGATTTCAGGGTCCTGGGATTAAGCCCCACATTAAGCTCCCTGCTCATTGGGGAGCCTGCTTCTCCCTCTCCTTATGCTGCTCCTCCTACTTGTTCTGTCTCACTTTCTCAAATACATAAATAAAATCTTTTTTTTTCATAAATAAAATCTTTAGAAAAGAATTGTTCCTCTTCTCCCCATTATAACTTTAATACCATTTTTAGTACTTTTTTTTTTTAAGTGGATTTTAACCATTGTATTTTAATCTGAGGAAGAATGATAGTTCTTTTTATAAGTTTAGGGCTAAGTAGAATCTGTATACTCAGTTCTTAAATGCCTTATATATTTTACTTTCTAAAGTTTATTTGTGTGTGGTTCTCATTTTTGTTATTTGTGAAATAGTTTTTTAATAAGAATCCATGTAATTATTCAGATTATTTTTCTAATATCAAGTATCTCAATTTATAAGTTGGGGGTACCTATTGGAATTATATTTTGTATTAATAAATAGGTTAAAATTTTATAATTTAGTAACTAAATAAAAACATATCGTTAATTTTTTTTTCTTCTTAGGCTTGAAAAGGAATACACTACAATAAAAACTAAAGAAATGGAAGAGCAAGTCGAAATTAAAGTAAGCATCTCAGGACTTTTTTAAAGTGCCAAACATACACTTATTAAAGTCAGTCATTTGGTTATGTTGGTATATCTATTTCCTATAACACATTTAACAGCGATGTTTTTTATTACTTACTGATGAATTTATTTATCATCCCACTATGTTATAGTTAAAAATAGACATTTCAAAATCCAGAATAATGCAACAAGTGGTTTTCATTCTAGTGTGAGAACAGCTGTTTCTAGATTTGTTGGTGGGTCGACAAGAGAAAATACTTCTACGGGGAAGATAATGACCACTTCATTTAAGCATGTTTTTAAAAATACGGAGAAGTCTATCTATAATGTACATAGACTAGCAGCCGTGTAGTCTGAGGTACACCAAATAGAGCAAATCATTGCACCAGAACTCATTACGGCTGCCTTAGAGCTTCAGGAAACTTGGACTAATTCAATTTTCTAATCTCTAAGCAAAGGTTATACTTTTGAACTCTCCACAGGAACCAGGTATATTGCCAGTTTTGAGGGATATATAAATTCCTATGTGTACCTTAAAATTTTTATTTGTATCCCCTGTACGTCAGAAGTTCTTAAGTTGAGGATCTTTGACATTATTTAGCTGGAAGTTAAGGAAAGTTCTATAGGTTTTATGTTGACATTCCAGGATGGAGATAATGAGTAGAAGCAGGAGTTAGTGAAGAAACTCAGTGACTCGCTTGATGCAATTTCTTATCTCTTTGTCTGTAATCTCCCCCTTCCAAAAAAAAAAAAAAACAAAAAAAACAAAAAAAAACCCACAAAAAACATAAAGGAACAGGTTTTGAGTGACTCTCCCCCTTTTTTTAAAACTCTACATTTGGATGTGTCTGAGTTTTGACTTGAACCTGGCAAGACATTAGATGACCACCTTACTTATGATTATTTAGCCGTGACTTAATCACTTTTGCTATAAAGTACCTCTTCACTACTCACATCTACAGGCCCTTTTTACAAGTAAGGGAATGAGTTTTATGAAGTTGGTATTCTTTCTTGCCATGGTCCTTTTCAAAAGCCTCAAGCCTCCTCAGAGAAACCTCTCCTTTGTTTTTGTTTTTGTTTTTTTTTTTTAAAGATTTTGTTCATTTATTTGACAGACAGAGATCACAGGCAGGCAGAGAGGCAGGCAGAGAGAGAGGAGGAAGCAGGCTTCCCGCTGAGCAGAGAGCCCGATGTGGGGCTCAATCCCAGGACCCTGGGATCATGACCTGAGCCGAAGGCAGAGGCTTTAACCCACTGAGCCACCCAGGCTCCCTC
Source organism: Neogale vison (assembly GCF_020171115.1). Taxonomy (NCBI): domain Eukaryota; kingdom Metazoa; phylum Chordata; class Mammalia; order Carnivora; family Mustelidae; genus Neogale; species Neogale vison. Next base: position 79,140,148 of record NC_058092.1, on the reverse strand, counting down.
TCTCGATGTGGGGCTCGATCCCAGGACCCTGGGATCATGACCTGAGCTGAAGGCAGAGGCTTTAACCCACTGAGCCACCCAGGCTCCCTCTCTCCTTTGTTTCTATGTGACCTCTCTCTCATCCACTTCCCTTTTCTAGATGCTTTATTTTCATTTCTATCAGTATTCCCTATTAAATGGAAATAGATACTTCTACATTTTTCAGAGAGAAAGAAAAGAACCTTGTGGATGTTTGTCCCTTCTTTTTAAAAATTATGTCACCCAACTGCTGCTCTACTATTTGCTTTTCTTTTAGGTACCATGAGTAAGAGTAACATTAAATCATACCCTCCACTTCAACCTACTGAAAGTAGAAAAGTACGTCATCCTGATGAGTGGGGAGAGAGTATGGGTTATCGCATACCACGAATATTCGGAACTGCAAATCAAGAATCTGAGGATGGGAAGCCATCCTGTTCATTTCACCATGCTATGTCATTGCAAAAAAAAAAAAAAAAAAAAAAATCACAGTTCTATGAACAATCTTTGCTCTTAAAGAAGTTTCTTCTAAAATTAAATCACACGAAGAGTAGGAATACCAAGAGGCCTTTTCAGAAAGATCTTTAGCACAATTTAGTTTGTATTTGCAGTTTTTCTCAAACTTCAGTTTTGGGAGAAATTTATGGTTAATATACCTCACAGAATCCTTCTGAATGCCAGCTCCATGTGTCTTGGGAAAAAACAGATGGCACAAAGTGTTTATAGAAATGGGGGGTGGGGGAGAGTGAAAGTTCAAAAAGTTAGTATCACATTGGGTAAATAAAATTTGCTGATCTCAAAGGTAGTTTGTTCTTTTTACAAAATTTTGTTTCCACATAGTTTCTTCTTATTCTCAAACCATTTTCATCTCCTTCTTTACTCCTCCTGCCACCGAAAAGGGCAAAGCCATGACCATTTTTGTGGGACTGCACTTTCTTTTTTTTTTTTTACTTTGTATAAGCTTGGGTATGTCTGAATTTTGACTTGGACCTGGTAACTCATCTCAATCATAATCAGATGACCACTGCATTACAGATAGTTAGCCATGTATTATTGGAGGCTTTCTCTAAAATGGGAAATGCCACTTCCTTAGTCACACTCTCTTCCCTTCTTTCCAGGGTCCCTTATAAAAACAAGGGAATGAGCTCTCTTAAACTAATGCTTTCTTGCCTTAGTCCTCCTCAGAGCCTTCAGAGAGATAATCTTAAGCTTTTTTATACAGGCAAATGGTATGATTAACAAATTATTTGATGTTTTGGTGTGGAAGTAAAAAATCTGCCACTGATAAAGTTTCCTTTTTTTTTTACTTAAAATTCTAAGACCTTTGGGTTGTGGACCTTTTTGTCTAAGAATGATATCTGGAGCCTCTGTAATGAAGGTGTAACTTTTAAGTATTTTCCAACCCTTTTCTGAAAGTGTTACAGAAAGATTTTGATAATAATTGTTTTATAGGGAGAATCTTACATTTTATTGTGTGAAATTTTTTATTAATAGAAACAACTTTCTCAGTATCCTTTTCCAATCTATTGATCTTTCAGGTGAGGGGGAGGAGGTAAGAAAAATTAAAATTCTAGTTTCTATTAGGGTACATCACAAATCATTAAAGAAAGCATTTATTCCCCCATTCTATTTAAGACTGACAGTTGAGCTGATAATCTAACATTCATATTTAAATTTTGTGCTTTGGGATGTAGAGATTTACGCCCTGCAAATGGGAAGAGTTAGAGATTCTCACTGGTTTTTAGTCAGAAGTTCAATTTTTTTTTTTAAAATTTAAAAATTATGAAGTGTTCCAGAGATGCTGAAAAAGAGAGAATAATACAAAAACACTTGTGTATGCACTGCCTGGTGTAAAAAAGGAAAACATGAGAAATGTTACATCCAGGCGTTACATTTAACAATCAGTATGAAATGTTAGTATTGACACATTTATTTAACACTTAATATGTAAGGGGTCATTTACATGTATCATCTACTTTTATTCTTTTAATAACCTTATGAGAGGGTTCTTATCCTTGTCTTTTTGAGCTTCAAAAAGCTCAAAAAATATGCTAGTGGTCACATTGCTAGAAAATGGTGAAAGTCAAGGATTTGAAATCTGATTTATGTTTTTCTAAGACCCATACTACTCTTCAATGTATACACTGCTGCTTTCCAAAAAAGACTTAATATATTGTGATGTAAGAAAGATTCAAATGCCCATTTTTCTGTGGCATCATAAACTTTCAATAAAAAACGAGTGGCTGTATAATAATATCCAAATGGAGGTGATACAGTAATGTAATTTATTCAAGTCATCCACTTAATAGGTATTTGTAGAACCTAATACATGTCCAAACACTATTCTAGACACTTGAAACGTTTTGCTGAAATAGACCAATTTCTGCCCTCATGGAGCTTACATTCTAGTATGGGAGTCAGACAATAAACACAAAAGTAAAATATATAATATTTTGATGAGGTTAAGTGTTAAACAGAGCAAAGAATACATCTGGAAAGGGAGAGTAAAATGGTGGTGTTTGGATTGAAAATATAGAGAAGTTGACTGGATTACTTTTGAATAAATAGCTGAAGGAAGTGAGCGAGCTAGATAAATAGATATCTGGACGAAGAGTAGGAATGTGCCTGACGGACAGTCAGGAATGTGCCCAGGGAGAAATAGTAAGGAAACCATTGTGGATGGGACAGTATACATGATCAGGAAAGTAACAGGAGTTACTGTTGTTGAACATGTGAAGATTTTTCACTTTGAACCTAGAAAACCATTTGGGTTTTCAATGGAGGAGAAGGTATGTTGAGAGTAGATTGCAGGGGACAGGAAGACTAATAAAGGCTGATGAAGTACTGCAGGCAGTAGAGCATGGTGGCTTGGACTGAGGTGGTTAGAAGTGATTGGATTCTGAGTAGACTTTAAAGATAAAGCTGACAAGTTGATTGTGGAGGTATGAGAGAAATGGGAATTAAGCATTTTGGCTTTAGTAGGGAGAAAGTTGGAGTTCCCAGTACCTGAGATGGGGGAGTCTGCAGAAGGTTCTGCTTTGGGAATGAGTATCAAGAGCCTAGTTTGAGATAATTTAAGAATCAGATGCCAAGGAGATATTCAGAGTAGCTTCTTGAATATTCCGAGTTGAATTTAAGATAGGGCAGGCTCAAAATATAAATTTGGAAGTTATTGGCAGAATGATGAGAGTAAAAGCCTTTAGAGTGGATGACATTACTTGGGGAATGAGTGTAGATGAGAGTTCAAGAATTGAGCCTGATCATAAGCCAACATTTAAGTTAGAAAGATGAGAGCAAAGCAGAACACGAAGTCTAAGTGTCCTAAAGGCACGAGAAAAAAGAGAGTTTTAGAAAAAGAAGGATTTTTCTGTCAGTGCTAAAGAGTGTTCTTGTGAGTTGAGGATGGAGAAATAATCATTGAATTTGTCAGCGTGGAGGTAAGCTGGAAAAGAGCAGAGAAATAGTGGGAACTAAAACTTGATTGAAACTAGAAAAAAATGGAGATAGGGAGTATAGATACCTTTTAGGGAATTTGCTATAAAGAAGAGAGAAATGGGACAGTAGCTTAGAGAGGGTCATGATACTAAGGGGATTTTGATTTTTCTTTACTTTTCATTAAGATGGGAAAAATAACTACGTTTTCATAGTGATAACCACGTAGGAAAAACTGGTGATGTGTGAATGGCAGGGGGGTAACTGTAGGGTCAGCACGGTTTGGGATTTATCCCATAGTAGGAGATGAGGTCTCCTAGTGTGGATAGTTAATCCATAAGAACAAGAGAGAACCTAAAATATATGGGAAAAATGTAGGTAAGAGGTAATATGTAGTTGTGGGAGTTTGCAAAGTTTTGTTCTTACTGCTTCAGTTCTTTCAGTGAAATCAGAAACAAGATTGTCATTTGAGAGTGACAGTGGGGTGAAGGGATCCTGATTTGAAGAAAGAGGAACAAGTATGAATTAGGGGTCTGAGGGGGTGAGAGAAGGCATGGTCTAAGAAAATACATTATTGCTGCTAGGGCAGATTAGTAGTCCAACTGAATTTAATTAAACTGAATTAATTTCAACAAACTTCATTGTTTTATTTTCCTTCAATTATATTTACCAACATAAGCGCAGACACAGAGTTGTCAATATGTTAACCCAGAGTGGTGGTTTATCAGGCAAGTATCCTGTCTCCTAAGGAAGAGAGGGCAGAGGGGAGGATAAAAGAAATGGAACATCTGTAATGATAGGAAATTAAATTTTATAAAGCGGGAAGAGAGCACATCAGAGAGAGAGACAATGGAAAGTTGGTAGGATCAATGGATTGTCTCAGTGAAGAAGATTATTGAGTTTGGGTTATTTCATAAAATGAAGAATAAAACGGGAAGAATAAAGTGAGTTGTTAGAAATTGAAATTTTCCTATTTGGGGATATTTAGTTCTGGGTTTTTTTTTTTTTTTAATCATTTTTCGCCATTAAAAATAGCACATATAGTTAGCATGTTTGTATATAAGGTTTTCGGCACCTTATGTTTTCTTAGCCAGTTGTAAAGAGTAGAATTATTGAATTATAGGATATTAGTATTTTTCAGTAAATTTCCTAAAGAGTATTTCCAGAGTATGTTCTCTTTGGCAGTGAGTTTCCATTCCACTAACACCTTGCTTACATTAGATATTTCATTTTTGCTCTTGCTCTTCGTTTTCTCTTTTCTCATTTTTTTTTCTCTTTTCTAATTTGATAGGTCAAAAGTCTCTCCCTCTTTTTTTTAAGTATCTGTCTTCCTCTTTATGATTTTCACTTTAAAGTTTAGAAAACACTCTTCATTTACTCTGGCAAATGTAATTAAAAAGATAGGTACTTAAAAATTAGTGAGAATTCAATCAAATGATAGATTTTAGTCATCAATTTTCCTATGTATCAAAATATCTTAGAAAAAGGGTGCCTGAGTGGCTCAGTTGGTTAGGCGACTGTCTTCAGCTCAGGTCATGATCTCAGGGTCCTGGGATGATCCCAGGGTCCTGGGACTGAGCCCCACATCAGGTTCCCTCTGCTCTGCAGGGAGCCTGCTTCTCCCTCTCCCTCCGCCTGCTGCTCCCGCAGCTTGTGCGCGCTCTCTCTCTAATAAATAAATAAAATCTTAAAAAATAAATAAATTTAACTTAAAAAATATATATCTTAGAAAAAGAAATTCCACCTAACATAGGAATAAAAACATCTGGGAAATAGGATAGAACCTAATAAATTATCACTGAAAAACTTGGCATAAAGGCATTTAAAAAGGATGAATGAAGGGGAGAGACCAAAAGAACTCTGTGTTAAATAAAGTTATGATTTCCCCCATCAAATACTCATTAACAAATCCAGTCATTTAATTCCTTCTGATTTTGCAGAGCATTAAAATTTCTAAAGAATAGTTATAAACAAAAGACAAAAATTGTAAAATAGTATTCATGCCTGACTTCAAGAATATTATGAACAATGCCTATCATTCATCAAGTTTTTGGTATTATGCTATCTCATTAATTCTTCCCATGTCATTGTAGGTTTTATTACTCTAATTTTCTAGGTGAGAAAATGTATGATCTACAATACTGAGTAACAGTAAACATAATGAACAGGTGTTAATTTTGTGGTGAGGATTTGAGCCTAAACCTACCCAACTTCAAAACCCACTCTCTTAACTAATTTACTATACTAGTACTTAAGGTTAGGGGAGGATAGACAAAACAATATAAGGATGGGGGAAATTAGCTCCACCATACATTAAAGGGGATTACAAAGCTATAATTAACAAAAATTTGTGGTGTTAGTCCCCAAAAAAAAAAAAGTTGGAAACACTTGAAATTTAATAGGTAATCCTGAAATAGTCTTTAATAACTGATAAAGTCTATTGTATTTATCAATTTATGATGAAAGCAATGTCACATAAATGAGGAATTGGTTTAGTTAAAAAGTGGTATTCAGACATTTGGGTAGATGTTTGGGGAAGAAACCAATTTAGATTTTTATTTATAGCAAAATTTGAGAAGATTTAAAGGGAATGGAGAGGGAAACCCAGGTAAATGTTTTTAGTTCTGTTTTGTAATATTTTAGCATCATTTCTGTTGTAACATTAACTATATTTACTCAATTGTCTGAACTTTCTATTTTTTTTTTTTTAAAAGATTTTATTTATTTATTTGAGAGAGAGAGAGACAGTGAGAGAGAGCACGAGCGAGGAGAAGGTCAGAGAGCGAAGCAGACTCCCCATGGAGCTGGGAGCCTGATGTGGGACTCGATCCTGGGACTCCAGGACCACGCCCTGAGCCGAAGGCAGTCGTCCAACCAACTGCGCCACCCAGGCGTCCCATTGTCTGAACTTTCTAATAAGTCATTTAGGATAAACAAAATTTTATTTTTTTGGTAAAGTGTGTTAAGAACATTTTGAGGATCACATTTGTTTCTTTGGATTTGCAGATTTTAAAACAATTTAGTAGTTGCTTATTTGTCTAGACCACTGTGCTACACATAATAAAATAGCCAAGAAATGAGAAACATTTTCTTATCAAATTCAAGCTATTTTGTAGTCAGAAATCACACATAAAGTAGTAATCGATTTCTTTTTAAAAAATATTTTAAATGATCGATTTCTAATTATTAAAATATAAGTGAATGGAACAAGAAAATCTAATTTGCAAATCTTCCTAATAACTGTGATTTATTTGTTCCAATTTGTGATTTACTTAAAAAGATATAATTCATAGAATCTTTATTTCCTTGGTTTGAGACTTTTTTGTTATGTAAACTATATTTTAGTCTTTACTGGAAAAATGATAGTTTGACAATAGAAATTTCCGAGGAGAACTTTTTTTCTTTTTCTTTCTTTTTTTTTTTTAAGATTTTATTTCTTTGAGAGAGAGCGTGAGAGAGCAGGAGAGGGGGGAGGGTCAGAGGGAGAAGCAAACTCCCTGCTGAGCAGGGAGCCGGACGAGGGACTCCATCCTGGGTCTAGGATCATGACCTGAGCTGAAGGCAGTCACTTAACCAACTGAGCCACCCAGGGGCCCTCGAGGAAAACATTTTTAAAAGCAGGAATTTAGAGGATGGTAAGGTTGGAAGAAGGCTGGATTAAGTTCTGGGGTAAATTTGTACAAAATGTAAGGGAAATTTGAAATTTCAGTGATGGCAAAATGGAGAAGTAACTCCAAGGATTCTAAAATGAAGTTATAACATATCAGGATTTATATGAAAATGTTAATGAATTATGCAAGAAGATGACTTTTTATGTAGAGTGTTTTAGTTTTAATACTTAATAGTAATTTGATAGGGTTTGGGGTATCAGAAATTGGTTAGGTGAAGATTTTTTTTTTAAATCTGGTTTTACTTTCTTTTTTGCCATTTAAAGATTTATTGTATTTGAGAAAGAGAGTGTGTGGGAAGCGGGGAAAGGGGAGAGGGAGAAGAGAGTCTTAAGCAGACTCTGTGCTGAGTGCAGAGCCTAACATGGTGCTTGATCTCAGGACCCTGAGATCAGGCCCTGAGCTGAGCCAAGAGTCAGTCTCTTAACCAACTGCACTACCCAGATACTCCAAATCTGGTTTTGCTTTTTGAACTATAAGAAAATACTAGTAATCAGAACTGTTCATTTTTTTAAGTTTGGTATTTTAAAAAAAATTTTTTACTCTTTTTTTGAGTAGGCTCCATGTCCAACATGGAGCTTTGATCTCATGACCTTGAGATCAAGTCCCATACTCTACCGACTGAGTCAGCAAGATGCCTCCATTTTTTTTTTTAAGGTCACAACAACTTATAAATAATTAATTCAATGAAAACAACTCAATCTTTATATTTTCAGAATGTAAGGAATTTTGTAGCTTTGCATATATAAGGCATAGATGAAGGCTGGTTTAGTTCTGAATATCCTATGAGCTGCATTTTTCAGATTTCTTACTTGTTTATTTGATAAACATTTGAGTACTGTTTGTGTAGATAGTATCTGTAGGGGGTAAATGAGTTAGAGTCTTTTCTATCTAATGGGGACGTTTAGACAGATAAGAAAATGTTGATTATGAGTCATGATAGGTACTTTAAAGAAAGGGGTTATTTCTACGTGTACTGTAGCTTATATTTAAAATTCATTCACAGCTGGAGTGACAAATTTCATTTCCTTTACTATATATTTCCTACTCTGAGCCTACAGGAGTTTGACAGACAATAATATAACCAACCATTCCTTAGCTTTCCTATTTGTAAAAGGTGGTATATTTTAAGAATTACGATTTAAGTCTTTACCTCAGGAATGCTTGCAAACAAACCTCTTTTTTTGTTGTTTCTTTTTGTTCTTTTTTCTATTTTCCTTTTTTTTTTTTTTTTTTTGCAGAGGTTACGCACAGAAAATAGACTTTTAAAACAGCGCATTGAAACATTAGAAAAAGTAAGTAAATAACTACTTATGCAACTTTCTGTTGAATGCACAGTACTATTTTCTATTTATTTGAATAAAGTTACAAGAAATCTATCACGTCTCCAAAGTTGTGGTATTAATTGCTTAGCTTGCCTAGTTTACTACTTAACTAAATAACTTGTCATTAATAAAAAATTGATCACTATGAGTCCTTGAGCTTTAAGGTTAAAGTTTTAATTAAGGATATTGTTAGAGTAACATATTGATTTGTTTTCTTTATAATCAATCTCTAAAAAGTACATTCTTTAGAGGTAACCTAATTGAGAATTCATTCTATATAGTATTTTAAAAATGACTTTCAAATGTTAACCTGACTTTCTAGCCATGTATTAAATGTGTCCGTGATTCCTTTAAGGCCTAGGATTCCTTTTAGTTTAGTCAGAATGACTGACTGATTTCTCATATATAAATTCACCATGGTATTGATTTTCAATTAAAATTAAATTAAACATTTGGTTCTCACACTTATTTTGATACTACTTATTACATCTTTCTTTCTGTTTCATATAAAATAACTGGGCAAATGTGGAAAGTTTTGCATTTTTAATATTGTGCTTTTGATATAATGTCTATTATAGTCTTGTTCTGATGCTATAAGAAAATATAGAGTAATAAAAGTATAGTCTAAGAGTTTTGGTTTATTAAAAGAAAAACCTGAATTCACAAAGTCTTTGGGCGTTTGGAAGGGCTTTTTTTTTTTTTTTTTTTAAACAAAAGATGAGAGCAAGTAGGTTAATAAATGATATGGTTAAAATCTTCCTTGAAAATCTACAGATCAGTATTCAAGAGAGAAAACATGAAGATATGGATAGTTTGGTTATTTGTCTTTTGTTTGAAAGCATCACACCACACTCAAGGATAGGATGTTTATTTCATGTCTTTTGGTTGTATAATAATTTCAGGTACATTATATTAAGTCAAAAACAGTTTTCCTTATTTCCTTCATCTTATTAGAGTTGCTTTGAGAATAATTTTACTCTTTTGGTGACTCTGTAAAAACGCTGAGCTTATTTTAGTTAAGTTGTTCTAATTGCATATTGTTTTTTCCACTCAATACTCAGTTTATAATATCTGTCTTCTTAGGTAGTCTTTTATCTTTGGAATGAGCTATTTTCACAGAGAAAATGTTTTTATTTCACTGAACCATCAGAAAGATAAAGGTGCTGTAGGAAAGTGTTAAGTTTGGAATTTACTTCTAGAAAATTAAGTACCTTTCTACTGGCTTACATAGCCTAGGTCTGTCCTGTAGTGCTTTGAATTCTGTAAATACTTATGTATCAGTTAAATTCTGTAACCAAAATGTTTAATTACTGAATTATTGCTATAGTTTATTATGTTGAGCTCATTATTTTCATTCGTCATATTTTCCTTGCTTTGCTTCTTTGGAAGTTGCTGTTGTACAAATTGCTGTCACACTTTATAAGTGGAATTGCTTACTCAAATTCCTTCTCCCTTTCCCGTAAGTTGTTTGACAATATGTCTGATTTCAAACATGAAGACTTAAAAGTACACTTTAAAAAGAAGCTATTTGCTTGTCTCAAATGATGAAAAACATCTTGAAATTTGTGTTTGGTCTTCTAGAAGCATATGATTTTCTGTAGTCTATCCTTATTTTGATATATTTTTCTTAAAGACTAAGAATAATAAACACAGTAAATAGCCTTAAAATCAAATCTAAATATCTATCTTAATTATAATAAAAAGTAGATGGAATTTGGGTATGCTTTGTTTCTTCTTATTCCTAATTTTATGCACCTTTATTTTATTTCTTTCTCTTAAATTTCTATCTGAATTTTTCCTTTTGTAGGAAAGTGCTTCCTTGGCAGATAGATTGATACAGGTATAGTTTTTTTTGTTTTGTTTTTGTTTTTGTTTTTTTAACATTTTCTCTAACTTTACTTCTAAGGAAAGTCCTAAACCTAGAAATTCACATTTTAATGCATGAATTTTACATGCATTTTCCTAGAAATAATTTTTTTGGGCTGGCATATATGTGTGTAAACTTAATTTTTGATAACAGTGTGTTATCTTGGTTTATTAAACACCTTTTGCACGTTTTAAAGCTAACCTTTAAGTATTTATTCCAAAATGTCAATCAGTGGATTCTGTGAAATTAACTACTGTACATTGAAAATTTTAGTCCTGCATGTACAACTCAGTAATATTGCATGAATTGAATTTTTATTGACTGAACGAAGAATTGTTCTTAAGATTATCATAATTTTTTTAATTTTGCTTTCCAAAATTTGCTGGAGCAATAATGAGCTGCTGGTTAATAATTACTTAGGTTGTTCTGTTCTCTGAGGTTTTTTTTTTTTTTTTTAAACATATCACAGTAAATAACTAAACCTCACAAAGGCAGTCTTTCTTGACTCTATCCTAAATTGCTTTACACACACACAAATTATGTCCTAAGGGACAAGTGACAAGAGCCCAGGAGGCTGAGGAAAACTACCTCATAAAACGGGAGTTGGCCACCATCAAACAGCAGAGTGATGAGGCCAGTGCTAAACTGGAGCAAGCTGAAAATACCATCAGGAAGCTCCAGCACCAACAACAATGGGTAAGGAGTTTGGTAGTGCTTTTTCTCACCTTTCTCATCCCCCTTCCCTTTAAGCCTTTTTTTTTTTTTTTAAAAGCACAACTTCTGTGCTCATGTTTTTAAGTAATTTTGTTTTCTACTTTAATTGAATTCTTAATCAGTTTTATATTCTGTAATACTTAGGGGTCTTATTGTTGTCTAAGGACTCTTCATTCCAACATTCTTTCTCTGTCCACACAGTTTTGTTAGAAATAGGTAATATTTTCTTTTCTTACATTATATTTTAAGTAACAGAAAATAAGTGATGTTGATCAGACCTGCTTCTTAGGTTTTAGAAATCTGTTCCATATTGGTATTTTACCATGGGTTATTTTTGATTCTTAACTCCAGCTAGTTCTTGTTAATTGTGCAGATGAAATACTATCCAACATGTAGAATATATGTAATTATCTCACTAAAGTTTGATAATGTGGGGATTTATGTCTTATGAAAAACTACAGCCTTAACTTCCTACATCAAGACCTCAAATTATGGTTTAAGATATATGTTTACATTTTTTCAAGAGGAGAGAAATTTCAAAATGAAAAAAGGAACTTTTAAAAAGTTATGTTAACTAATTTAGGTTATTAATCAGCTTTTCTTAGGTATCTTGCAGCTTAGACAGCATTTTCCATTGGCAAATTCAGACTAGTGTAATCTTAATAAAGGATATGATGGCTAAAAAGAAAAGCCAGCTGTTTATTTTTAAAAAGATACTGTTTCTTGTTTCAGTTTTCTGTTCTCAGGAGTTAGACTGTAACAGGAGTAGGCAGAGAAGGTTATGTTAAATCTAGAACTCTACGTGGGTCAGGAAGGCAAATAGAATTACTTCAAAGTTGGACATTACTTTTATTCAGTAAAATTAAGAAACACCATCATAATCTGGCTATGGATATCAGAAAACTGAAAGCAAGAAGAAACTGACAATTGAAAAATTTTTTTCTATAATGTTAATGAAGATCATTAAGAAAAATGAATAGAAAGGTCGTGAAAGAATATTAAAAAGTTGGGAACGCAGGTGCCTGGGTGGCTCAGTAGGTTAAAGCCTCTGCCTTCGGCTCAGGTCATGATCCCAGGGTCCTGGGATAGAGCCCGCATAGGGCTTTCTGCTCAGCAGGGAGCCTGCTTCCTCCTCTCTCTCTGCCTGCCTCTCTGTCTACTTGTGATCTCTATCTGTCAAATAAATAAAATCTTTAAAAAAACAAAAGTTGGGAACGCAAATGTTTTGTCCTGCCTTTGTATGAAGTGTCGATATCAAAGCATAAAAAACAGAAGAAACAGAATTGGGAGTTTCTGTTTGGGATTAGGTTAAACTGAGTTATCAATGTAATGTGCTTTTGTTATAGGGAAAGATAGTAAGTGTTAAGTTTTCATTTAGCGTAAGCTACAGTCATAATCCATTAGAATCACAAATTACTAGCTTTTTTTGCATGCTTTTTCAAATATTGAGACTTATAGGACATAAAAATAAGAAAGCTTGTTTATGATGAAAAAAGTAAAACGGGCAAGCAAAAAATGGCCAGAATGAACTAAAGCTTTAGAAAATAAAATATAACAAAAGAATCTCTGTGCTGTTTCAGAGACAAGATAGACTCACATTGTGGAGCTAAAAAATACAACAAGTAGAATGCAGATCTCTACTCTGATTTTGTTTACATTTTTTTTTCTCACTTGGAAGACATTCTTCTAGACTGGAATAAAATGTAAAACAAACATATAAAGCAGTGATATACAAAACAGGCAAAAGTAACAGAGCCTTGGTTAAATTTCTAACTTCAAAGCAAATGCATATTTCTAGATAATAAAATAATTTGCAAAATACAGGAATACAAGAATATTATTGTCTTTAAAGGATTTTAGAAAATAAGAGATACTGAAGACTTTGAGGTGGGCAAAACATAGCTCTTAAGTAATAATGTTTAGATATCTGAAAAAAGAACCAGTGACTTTGATGATGCTTCATTAAAAATTCCTAGAACATCTGGTTTATAAACATTATTCTTTAAAAGGGAATTTACTCTGTATAAGTCAAAACTGACTTTGCTTCTGCAGTAAAGAAAATCTTTAAAACGCCATAAGTGTAATTTTAAAAGTGATTTTAATTTTAAAAGTGGTATCTTTCTGGTTAAGGTAGAGAAATATAGATGAAAATAGTAAACTTAATTTGTTTTCTATATGATTAACTATGTCAAGAGGTTATTCATGTTGAAGCAAAAATACATCAGAGATGTCTTTGTCTCCTAAACCTATGCTTCCAAGTATTTTAATGTTATTAAACCCTTATATTCAAGTATGTTTAATAATTTTATACATGAAATATTTTAGAAATGTAGCTAAAATGTTACACAGTGAATAAAGATTCCAAAATATGTTTAAAGTATATTCAGGAGCACCTGAGTGGTTAAGCATCTGCCTTTAGCTCTCAGGTCATGATCCCATGGGATTGAGTCCTGGTGTAGGGAGCCTGCTTCTCCCACTGCCTCTGCCTTTAGAGGCCTCTCTTTCTCTCATCTCTCATGAATAAATAAATGAAATCTTAAAAAAAAAAAAAGTATATTCAGAATAAGAAACAAAAATAAAAGGTTATTTTATAGAAATAAATCTATAGCCTTGCCGTTAATTTTCAAATTCAGAGAGATGTCTTAGTGATGCTTTATATAACAAAGACCTAGGAATTTGAAGTGATAGGAAATCAGGAATTGGCCAGTAATGCAATACAGTTTACTCTCCCCATCCCCATCCCAAGTAGTCTTCCTAGAAGATCCAATTTAATTCTAAGTAACTTGCAGGAAAAAAATTTGTAGTGTTGTTTTCGTTTGAAAACCAAAACTCGGGGTGCCTGGGTGGCTCAGTGGGTTAAAGCCTCTGCCTTTAGCTTAGTCATGATCCCAGAGTCCTGGGATTGAGCCCCACATCCAGCTCTCTGCTCAGCGGGGAGCCTACTTCCCCCTTTCTCTCTCTCTCTGCCTGCCTCTCTGCCTACTTGTGATCTCTGTCAAATAAATAAATAAAATCTTTAAAAAAAAAAAAAGAAAAGATAAAGAAAACCAAAACTCATGTGCATTTTCTACACACTGCATTGTGGCCAGTGTAGGAAAGACTGTGGCAGCTCTGGATATTTTTAGACTGTACTAAAGAAGACTTCATGAGAACGTCATAGATAGAGTCATTTACGAGTATTTGAGGAGTGATCTTATGGAAATGTGATTAGCCTTTTTTGATATTGCTTCAGAGGGCAGAATGTGTTTCAGGTCCATGGATACAAAATCTTACTCATTGGAATTTTGACAAAAGGAGTAGTTGCTTTGCAAAGCAGTGAGCATACGAGAGTGGTAGGAAGTGAACATATGTTGCTATATGTTTTGATTTCAACCTTCCAATATAACCTCATGAATTCTTCAGAACTCAGACTAAAGGTTTCAAGCCTTTATTCCAGGAGGAGGTATTGAATTACCAATATAGTCATCTACCACCATCACCCTCTATTACAATAGTGTCATTTTATATGATCTAAAGAGCTTTGGATTTCATTTATGGGACTGAATTCTAGTCAGACTGTTTCACTAATTGTGTGACTTTTGATATTCAAGGACTCATTTTTGTTTTTGTTTTTTTTTTCTCTAAAATGATTACATAGGGCTAGACCACCTCAGGTCTCTGACTATTTAAATGAACTTTATTGAAGTATAATTTACATGCAATAAAATTAATTAGATTTAAGTGTATATAGTTTGATGTATTTTGACAATTTTTAAAAAAGATTTTGTTTATTTAACAGAGAGATCACAAGCAGGCAGAAAGGGAGAGGGAGAAGCAAGCTCCCTGCTGAGTAGAGAGCCCAATGCGGGACTTAATCCCAGGACCCTGGGATCATGACCTGAGCTGAAGGCAGAGGCTTTAACCCACTGAGCCACCCAGGCGCCCCTTATTTTAACAGTTGTATCTAGTTGTATAACCATCACCACAATCAAAATACAGATTATTTCTATCACCCCCCAAATTTTCATCATTCCCTTTGCAGTTCATCTCTCCACTTCCAGCAACCATTCTGCTGTCACTGTAGTTTTGCCTTTTTAAGAATTTCATATAAATGGAATCATTAAGGTATGAGGCTTTTGTGTCAGGTTTCTTTCAGTTAGCATATTCACTCTTTTTGGCAATTTTATTTTTTATTGCGGTAAAACAGATAAAACATAAATTTACCATTGAAGTGCACAGTTCAGTGGCACTAAGTACATTTACAGTGCTCTGAACAATAACCACCATTTATTTCTTGAACTTTTTCATCACTCCAAACAGAAGTTTTGTAACTATTAAAAAATAGTTTCTCTTTCTCCTTCCCCTGATAATCTCTATTCTACTTTCTGTTACTCATATGAATTTGCCTCTTCTAGGTAACTGATACAAGTAGAATCATATAGTATTTGTCCTTTTGTGTCTAGCTTATTTCACTTAGCATAATATCTTTAGGGTCATCCCTTTTGTAGCATGAATAATAATTTAATTAGTTTTTATGGTAGTTGCATAATACTCAGCTTTAGGTTTATACCACATTTTGTTTATCCATTCATCAGTTGATGGTCATTTTGGTTTTCTGCCTTTTGACTATTATGAATAATGCTGCTGTGATCATTAACATACAAGGATCTGTTTGAATCCCTATTTTTAATTCTTTGGTATATATCACTAGAAGTGGAATTGCTGGATCATATGGTAATTCTGTTTAACTTTTTGAGGAACCACTAAACTGCTTTCCACAATGGCTGCACCATTTTACATTCCCACTGGCAATGTACAAGAGTTCTAATAAATTTCTTTACTTCCTCACTAACTCTTGTTATTTTCTGTTTTGGGGGGTTTTATATCTTGCTTTTTAGTAATAGCCATCCAGTAATTGGAGGTGATATTTCATTGTGGTACCTAGGAATACATTTAACCAAGAAGATGAAAGACTTGCACTGAAAACTATGAAAAAACAGCCTATGTTTATGGATTAGAAGACTTAATATTGTTAAGATATCAGCACTACCCAATATGATCTACAAAATTCTGTCTTTTGCAAAATTCTGGTTTTTGTCCTTATGAAATTCATACGGAATTGCAAGGAGCCCTAAATATTAAAAACAATCTTAAAAGAGAAGAACAGAGTTGAAGAACTCACTCTCCCAATTTGAAAACTTACTACAATGCTAGAGTAATCAAAACAATATGATACTATTATAAAGATAGACAAACAGATCAGTGGAGTAGAAATTATGAGAGTCCAGAAATAAACCCATATATCTGTGACTAGTTGATTTTTGATGTGGGTGTCAAGACCATTCAATGAGGAAAGAATAATCTCTGACAAATGGTGCTGGGAAAACTGTATATCCTCATGAAAAAGAACTGGGACCCCTACCACATACACCATATACAAAAATTAACTCAAAATGGATCTAACTAGAGATTTTATAGTTTTAAAATAAAATCAGTGATCTAATTAGAGATTTTACTGTTCTAATATAACTTTTATGGTTTTAAAGTCATAAAATGTTTTTAAAACACATATGGATAAACCTTCATGACTTTGGATTTGGCAATGGATTCGTAGATACAGGTTCTTTCACACCAAAAACATGTACAACAAAAAGGAACCAGTAAATTGGACTTCATAAAAATTAAAACCTTTTGGGCATTGAAGGGCATTATCCAGAAGATGAAAAGACAACTTACAGAATGGTAGAAAATATTTGTGTATTACATATTTGATAGGAGTTTAGCATCCAAAATATATAAAAAACTCTTAAAAACGCAACAAAAAGACAACACAATTTTAAAATTTGCAAAGGATTGCTGCATTATTTATGGAAACCAAGACATGGAAACAACCTGAGTGCCTAATGATGATGGATAAACACACATACACACAGGAATATTACTCAGCCACAAAAAGGAGTGAAATTGGTTGTTGCCATTTGCAACAACATGGATGAGCCTTAGCATTATGCTAAGTGAAATAAATCAGAGAAAAACACCATGTGATCTCACTTTTAGGTGAAATCTTAAAACAAAAAACTCTTTGAGAACAGGTTGATGGTTGCCAGAGATGGGGTGTGGGAGGTGAAATGAGATGAAAAGGAGTCAAAAGGTACATAGTACCAGTTAAAGTCATGGAGATATAATGTACAGCTTGATGGCTGTAGTTACTGTATTGCATATTTAATAAGAGACTAGATCTTAAAAGTTCTCATCACAAGAGATATTTTGTAAACTTATGGTGATATGTTAAATAGACTTACTGTGGTGATCATTTCACAATATAAACAAATATTGAATCTTTATATTTTATACCTGAAACTAATATATTGTATGTCAGTTGGCCTCAAAAGTTTTTTTTTTTTTTAATGAAGAAAGGACTTGAATAGCCCTTTCTCCAAAGAGGATATACAAGTGGACAACAGGTACATGAAAAAACACTCAACATCATTAGTTGCCGGGGAAATGCAGACCACAATGAGGTACCAATTCACACTCACTTAGAATAGCAATTAAAAAAAAAATGGTTGGCAGGGAGATAGATTGGAACCCCTATAAATTGCTGGTGGAAATATAAAATGGTTAGCTGCTGTGAAAATTAGTGGTGCCTCAAAAAGTTAAACATAGAATTATCACAAGATCTGCAATTCATCTTCTGGGTGTGTACCCCCAAAGAATGGAAAACTGGTATTCAAACAAGTATGTGTACACATGTTTGTAGCAGCATTATCCACAAAAAAGTGGACATAGCCCAAAAGTGGAAGAATAGATAAACAAATTGTGGTATATGCATACAATGAAATATTCAACCACAAAAAGGATTGAAGTACTTACACATGCTTTACTATGGATGAACCTCCAAAACCTTAAGCTAAGTGAAAGAAGCCGGACGCAAAGATCACATATTATATGATTTCATTTATATGAAGTAACCAGAACAGGTAAATCCGTGCAAACAGTGAGCAGATTGGTGTTTGCCAAAAGGTTGGGGTGGGAAAGGGTGAGAAACCGCTTAATATATAAGAGGTTTTACTTGGGCTGATGGAAATGTTTTAGAATTAGGTAGAATTGGTAGTTACAGAACATTTCGAATATCCTAAATGCCACCTAATTGTTCACTTTAAAATGATTGTTTGAATTTTGCCTCTATAAATTGTTTAAAGAGACTACAGAAATGAAGGAATGAAGGTGTGTATTAGGCTCAAGGAAATAACACATTTAGTTTGAGTGATTGCAGTAGATGGTGGGAATAAGGGACAATGTATGACATCACAGTGCTGGAATCCATTAGTTAAGGTCAGGGTAGGATCAGAAGCAAGTGAGCTAGCTCTGTATGAAGAACCTGAGAAGAAGCCCTTAGGGCTGGGGATGGGCATGTCTTAATTGTGGTCACATTGAGATGAATATTGGAAATTAAATAGCATAATAGTTAATGAGGGTGACTCCCTCACAGTGAATTTTCAGGAGTGAAGGATCAAGGTGGTCTGCCTGTAACTGCTGGATACAACATACTAGTTACAATTGGGGGAAAAATGGAAAAAGATGGAAAAAAGATGCACTATGCAAACACTAAGCAGAAGACTGGAGTGTTTGTACTTACATCTCCTAAAGTATACTTCAAAACAAGAAATAGTTCCTAGAATAGAGAAAATCATGATGGTTATAGGGTGAGTTCAGAGATGTAACTATCTTATTTAGGATTGTGTGTGTTTATAAATACATGTCTCCTAACGTGTGTGCTCCTAACAATAGAGGAGTGTGAAGCTGGACTGATAGAACTGAAAGGTGAAATAGACAAATCCACAGTTATGGTTGGAGTCAATCCCTGTCTCAGTAACGGATGAAACAAGTAGTTGGAAAATCAATACAGACGTAGAAGACCTGTGCAAGGTTATCAACCAACTTGATCTGCTTGGCCATTTATGCAACACTCTACCTAGTAACAGTAGAATACATATTCTTGTCAAGTGCACATAGAACATTTACAAAGATCATATTCTGGTCCATAAAACAAATGTTAACAAATTTAAAGTTATTGAAATCATACAAAGTGTCTCCTTTGACTCTAAACAGCATTCAGTTAGAAATTAATAATATCTGGAAAATCCCCCAAATATTAGGAAATTAATGCATTTTTATCCATGTATCAAAGAGAAAAATCTCAAAGGAAGTTAGAATATAGTGAATTAAATGAAGACAACATTATCAAAATTTGTAGGATTCACCTAAAGTAGTGAAAAATTAAAAATTTTTTTTAAATTTAAAATTTAAAGTAGTGGAAAATTTATAGCATTGAATGCTTATATTAAGAAAGGAAAAAAGTCTCAAACCAATATTCTAAGGTTAAGAAACTAGACATATAAGAGGAAATCCAACCTAAAGCAGGTAGAAGGAATAAGAAATAAAAAGTAAAAATCAGTGAAATTGAAAACAGTACAGAATGAAAATAGAGGGGCGCTTGGGTGGCTCAGTCGGTTAGCTCTCTGCTTTAGTTGGGCTCAGGTCATGATCCAAGGGTCCTGGGATCAAGCCCCACGTCAAGCTTCCTGCTCAGCGGGTAATCTGCTTCTCCCTCCATCTCTGTCCCTCCCCATGTTCATGCTCTCTCTCAGTCTCCCTCTCTCAAATAAATAAAATCTAAAAAACATCAGACAAAAATAGAGAAAATCCATGAAACCAAGTGCTGGTTCTTTGAAATCATGAATAAAGTTGTTAAGCTTCTGTCTAGACTGACTAAAGGGAGAAGAAACAGTAATCAATGTCAGGGATAACTGATTTCTGACAGATGGAGCCAAGTTGTCTTGTCTCATTTTCTGGAGTTCTGCAGGGTGTTATATTTCCTATAAATTAGATTGAGTTTAAAAACGTTAACATCTAGTGATGGATAATGTTGTGAATTTTATTTTGCTTTAAATTAGAAAGCACATAACATAAGTTGTTCCTGCTATAGTAATACTGTTTGATTACCATGCTGAGTTTGGTTACTACAGCCTCTCTGCCTTGTAAAAATAAGGTTTTTTCTATGCAACTATTAAGTAATCTTTTGGGGGGAATACTTCTGTATCAAATAGATATCTTCTATTCAGTTTTTACTTAATGGTTTTAGCATCCACTGACTGGGTTTCCAGAATGGTGATTTTCATGTTTTCTCATTTTTTCCTACACATACTAGCTAATGTTTCTCTATAAAGAGACCTCTCTCTTTTTTCCTCTTTAATCTCTTATACTTATGGACTCCCATATCACTCCAGATTCGTAGACTTGTGTTTGTTCAATGTTTCATATGATTTTTAATTATTTTTAATGCTGTTGTTGTATAGTTATATGCCATACTTATTTCACAATAATATACAACTTTTGAGCAGCAGTTTTTAAAAGGTAAATTTTTATTTTTAATTAATTTTGATTATTGATGTTCTTTAAAAGGCATTTCCTTCTCTTGTTCTTTTTTTTTTTTTTTAAAATATTATTTTAGATATGGCTGGGTGGCTTAGTCGGTTAAACATCTGCCTTCAGCTCAGGTCATGATCTCGGTGTCCTGGGATCAAGCCCCACGTTGGACTCCCGGCTTGGCGCAGAGCCTGCTTCTCTCTCTTCTCTCCACTTGTGCTCTCTCTTGCTATCTCTGTCTCTGACTCTGTCTCTCTTTCTCTCTCAAATAAATAAAATCTTTTTAAAAAAAAAATTAGAGAAAGCGCACATATACGCAAGTGGGGAACTGGGGGAGTAGCAGATTGGGAGGGAGAGGATGGGGGAAGCCCACTCTGCACTGAGGTAGAACCTGACTTGGGGCTCAATATCACAACCCCAAGATCATGACCTGAGCCAGAACCAAGAGTTGGACACTCAACTGACTGAGCTGCACAGGCACCCCTAAAAAGCATTTCTGCAGTTGCAAGTAATGATTGTGTTTGACAGTCATCTTCATTTTATGCTGACCCTGATAGCTTGAACCTGATATTGTTGGTTTTCAAAAATGATCTAGTGAATTTATTAGAAAATTTAGTATTTAGTACACTAAATAAAATTTAATACTTAGTATTTAGTAGTAGTATGTTAAATATTAGATATTAAACTAGCCATAAGATAAAACCAAGCATTAAGATTAAACGGTTCCTTTAAGTATTTGTTTTACGTGTTCCATGCAGTGCATAGAAGTAGAAATGATCCAATGATACTTCATACAGTTACATGTTTGACTCTGGACCTTTTGAGTGTGGTAGGACATGAATAGATTTTTAGACAAAATTTCCTGGTAACCAAGTGTCACTAGTCTTGCTTGATCTATTTAAGGTTTTTGCCCTATACATGAGTGCTTATCATTTAGGTAATTCTGAATAAGCAGTTTTGTCCAGCAGTTTGTTGGCTAGGATTAAGCATAAACAAGAATTTTAACTGCTGAATGCTAAAATGACTGACTTTTGAAGTTCTTTGGGACCATTGTAATTTTTAAAAAAATTCAGGGGAGGCTAGAAAAGGTTTCTTCTGACATTCCTTCCTTTTCCTATAATTCCAGAAGAAAACAGGAAAGAATTATGTGATACTTTTAAGTATCAAGGATTTGGGGCACCTGGGTGGCTCAGTTAGTTAAGTGTCTGCCTTCAGTTCAGACCATGATCCTCAGGATCTTGGGATTGAGCCCCATGTTGGGCTTCCTGGTAGTGGGGAGTCTGCTTCTCCCTTTGCCCCTCGCTGCTGCTTGTGCTTGCTTGCTGGCTCTCTCTCTCTCAAATAAATAAATAAAATCTTAAAAAAAAAACAAACCCAAAACCAAGGATTTGATATGAGGAATAAAAACTAATCTTATTTAAAATGAATACACAAGTGGTGCCTGGGTGGCTCAGTGGGTTAAGCCTCTGCCTTCAGCTCAGGTCATGATCTCAGGGTCCTGGAATCGAGCCCCGCATAGGGCTTTCTGCTCAGGGGGGAGCCTGCTTCCCCCGCCACCCCCGCTGCCTGCCTCTCTGCCTACTTGTGATCTCTGTCTGTCAAATAAAATCTTTAAAAATAATAATAAAATAAAATGAACACAAATAAAGGTTAATAAACTAAAAACCAGTTTCTCAGTGGAAGTTGTGAAATCTAGATAATTTATTTTAGAAAAAGTGTTTATTCAGCAGCATTGGTAATTACCCCACACCTGATTTACCTAGTGGGTTTACTTGTCTTTATGAATATGGGAGTTAATGTTTAACATATCTTCCTGCATTCTAAACCTTTAGCTCTACCTCAGTGACATTTCAAAAAAAAAAAAAAAAGCCATTTAATTTGTAACTACTGGTAAGTTTACCTAAGTCTTTCTAAAAATTCAAATAAAGAAATGACTTTACACATATTGTAAAGTCTTAACAGTGTTCATCAGTATGCCTATAAATCTGGACAGAAGTTTTCTTTCAAAACTAATTTTGATATTAGTCTAAAATGTTTTATATTCATATGTAGTCTTTTCTTATCTACTTAAATAATAAATGAGCCTTCACTTTAATGAAGTATTATTTTCTTAACATTTTCTTCAGCATTAAAAAAAAAATCTTGCAGTTTGAGTATATAAATAAGCAGAGACAAACTTCTGCCTTAAAGGATGTATGTGTTTTCTAAGATGTTGGGAACAAATCATTTTAGAAGGATATACCAATTTTTCAAAAAAATTCAGTGTGGTAGATCTTTAAATAGTACATCCATATTGCTTGAATTTTTTAAAAAAAATAGCTATTTGGAGCATGTGGTTCAGAGGATTACAGACATCTTTTTGGGGTCATATGCTGAAGGTGAGAGCAAGATATTTTTTTTTAATTGAAGTACAGTTGACATTAAGTTAACTTCAGATGTACAACAATGACTCAGTAATTCTGTACATTACAAAATGCTCATCACAATAAAAGTGTATTACAGTGTTATTGACTATATTCCTTATGCTGTGCTTTTCATCCCGTGACTGACTTATTTTAATACTGGGAGTGTATACTGCTTAATCCCCTTTACCTAATTCACACAGCCCTCCTCTCCCCCCACCTTTGGCAAACACTCCTATTTATGAGTCCATTTCTCTCTTTGTTGTTACTGTTGTTGTAAGATATAATTTTTTACTTAATTTTTTTCTGCTATGATTTTGTTTTATGGTACAGAATCCTAGTCTGGAGTACTTGCCTTGTATAAATAGTTTTTTTCAAGTGCTTTACTTATTTTTTAAAAGATTTTATTCATTTATTTTTGACAGACAGAGATCACAAGTAGGCAGAGAGGCGGGTGGGGAGTGAGGGGGAAGCTGGCTCCCTGCCAAGCAGAGAGCCTGATGCATGGCTCTGAATTCCAGGACCCTGGGATCATGACCTGAGCTGAAGGCAGAGGCTTAACCCACCTAAGCACCCCTTTTAGAATGCTTTAAATATGACAGTAGATATGTACCATATTTCCATACTATTATAAATTTTATTTATTTTTGAAACATATTGATTTTATAGGTTATTTTTACAACATTCAGTTACCCTGTGCTTAACATACAGTATAGAGGGATATAATAATATTAGTAATGGAGGGGTGTTGTTATTTAATCAAAGCACAGTTGACATGTTAGTTTCAGGTGTATAACATAGTGATTCAAAAATTCTATGCATTATGAAATGCCCACTACAGTAAGTGTAGTTATTATCTATCACCATACAAAGTTACTATGATTGACTGTATTCCCTGTACTATTCTTTTCATGTTGTTGATTTTTCCTTCCATTCTTTTGGTGGGGGAGGGACAGAGGGAAAGGGAGAGAGAATCTTAAGACATGGATTGAGACATGGGGCTCAATCTCATGATTGAGGTCATGACCTGAGCCAAAATCAAGAGTCAGATGCTTAACTGACTACACCACCCAGACATCCCATATTGTTGTTCCAGACATCCCATATTGTTTTTGAACCAAGAGTTGACTGCTTTATTCAGCAAATATTGCTTGCTCATTTACTATGAAAAGCACAGTTTAGTTCTGACAGTACAGTAGCAAATAAGCCAAACTTTCTGGCATTGCTTGTATATATAGAGATAGATATTTTACAAATGAATTGCATAGTTAGTTACTTAATTAGAACTGTGATATATACTACAAAAGAGAATATAGAGTTCCATGAAATGTGTGGGTTCCTAAACAGGATGTATAATTATCAGGTTTTGAACTTAGTTACTTAATTTATAATTAAATTCAGGGAATATTTGATATATTTGTGTAGGCAATTCTTTTTCCAGTTGGAATTTTTTTTTACTTCATAATATACAAATTTTTGCTTTTCACTGTATCACTCATATATCCTTCAAATATTGAATGTGAGAATTAATTTTTTTGTTTTACTCAAGACACAAGAAAAAAAGATAACTAAGGGTTTTACTGTAACTTATCTTACCTTTTAACTTTTGTAACACCAGAAAAACATATGGGATTGAAAGGCAGAGACTAAAAACAATTTCTGTTTCTTTGGAGAGGTATTGCTGGTATCATAGAAACATAAAGAGATTCATTGACTCAAATGAACTTGATGTTAAGTATAGGGAAGTCATTCATTAATTATAGACTTTTGAATAAATTGTTCCTTGTTGGATTATTAGCCATCATAATTGTAGCAGTTTTCATTTGCTAAGTCCATTTTTTCCAGGTTACGAATGTCAATATGAAATAAACTTTTCTAAGAATTTATTATAGGGGAACTGGGTGGCTCAGTAGTTAAGGGTCTGCCTTTGACTCAGGTCATGATTCTGGGGTCCTGGGATCCCGGAATGCTCAGTGGGGAGCCTGCTTCTCCCTCTCCATCTCCCCTGTGCTTGTGTTCCTTTTCTCACTGTCTCTATCTCTCATAAATAAATAAAATCTTTTAACAAATTATTGTAAGAATGTTACATGAGATGTTTAGATTATTTTTAGATGCTTAGATTTAAAAATTTTTTTTTATTATTTTAAAGTTTTTTTTCTTTTGATCCATTTGAGAGAGAGAGGGCAAGAGAGAACATGAGAGGGGAGAAGGTCAGAGGGAGAAACAGACTCCCCATGGAGCCGGGAACCTAATGCGGGACTCGATTCTGGGACTCTGGGATTGTGACCTGAGCTGAAGGCAGTCACTCAACAACCAAGCTACCCAAGCACCTAGATGCTTAGATTTTTAATATTATGTAATTCTTAAAATTCTTAAAATAATATATATTAGAACAGTATATTAATTTCTTAAAAATAGTATTTCAGTCCTTAAATGGCTTAAAAGTTTAAAACCATGGGCTCTGCAGCCCATACTCCAATTAACAGAGGTGGCAATTGCTGTATGACTTTGCTAGGTTTTTTTAGTTTTCTTCATATAAACAAACAAACAAAGCACCCTGTCTTATAAATAACACTTTCCTTTTTTTTGTATAAAATTAAAAAAAAATAGAAACGGGTAGTTTATAGTCCATAGTAGCATTTAAAAAAATTTTTTTTAATTTATTTTTTATTTATTTTCAGCATAACAGTATTCATTATTTTTGCACCACACCCAGTGCTCCATGCAATCCGTGCCCTCTATAATACCCACCACCTGGTACCCCGACCTCCCACTCCCCGCCCCTTCAAAACCCTCAGATTGTTTTTCAGAGTCCATAGTCTCTCATGATTCACCTCCCCTTCCAATTTCCCCCAACTCCCATCTCCTCTCTATCTCCCTATGTCACAGTAGCATTTTTTAACATTGTCACTTGATGCCAATTCTTCAGTCACAGATTATGTGTACTTAGAAGTTACTTCTTTGTGCTATAGTTTGTCCTGTGTATTATAGAGGGTTGTTAAGACTTAAGGGAGTTGGTACTCTAGGGTAATGCCTGGCACATAGTGAGGGATTAATAAATGGTATACCTAATATTAGGATTAGTATTGACATTATTCTATTATTATTATTCTACCAGCTTGTTTGGCAAATGTCATAGGCTGCTTGTAGTAAGAGCTAAAACTGACATGGCAAAATTTTCAGTAGACTAAACATTAATAGAATTATCACTTTCCTATTTAGATACGTAAAAATTTGAACCAAGAAAAAAAATTTGAACTAAGAAAATTGGAAATGGTAGAAATAATGACCAAAACCAGATTCAGTTGCAGAAGCTCTAATGGGTCATATTTGAAATGGACCAAAACCCAGACAAAAATAAAACTTCTAAATCACTCAATTTAATCTTATTTGTAAAATTTATCGTACACTAGTCAGGATTCTTCAGAGACAGAGAAGCAGTAGGGGAGACACACACATATGCACAAACACACAAAGAGTTTTATTGAGAATAAATGGCCCATACTATTACAAAGGCTGAGAAATCCCATGCCTGCCACCTGCTGTCTGGAGACCTGGGAAAGCCAGTGGCATAATTCTAGTTACAGTTCAAAGGCCTAAGAACCAGGGAAGGTGATGGTATAAATTCCGGTCCAAGGGTAGGAGAAGACCCATGTCCCAGCTCTGGCAAGTGGGCAGGAAGTAAATATTCCCTTCATCCTCCCTTCGCTTTTTGTTCTCTTCTGGCCCTTAGTGGTTTGGATGATGCCCACCCACATTGGGAGGGCAATCTACTGAGTCACCTGGAAACACCCTCAGACACACCCAGAAGTAATGTTTAGTCTGGGCCCATGGCCTAGTCAAGTTGACACACAAAACTAACCATCATAAGTCCAACCTTTGTCAACTTGACAATCATACTTAGTCTCCACATAAAGACAACAAGGTCATAATTCTGCCTAACATGATACAATTAGCCTGTGCACAGCTGAAAATGCACTAATGCCTTCCCCAGAAGAGAAATAAAAGTCTTTCAGTGGTGTTTTCTTGCTATCTTAAAACTTAAATACTATGATGTAAAATTAACAATTCTTAAATACTTTGATATAAAATCATTTCATCTTTGTAAGGAAGTAAAAGAGGAATGAAAACACACACATACTCATAGCAAAATTAGAAGGGAATACTCGTGACAGTTACAGTCCACATTTCTGTCATGTGGTCATAGCTACTATTTATAACTGCCATCTTCCACTATCCATTCTATTCCCTTTGCTTTCAACAAGCACTTCAGCTGATTGTAATTCTTTGTCTGGTGAGATAACCCAGACCTTCATTCATGAGGAGTCTAGGCCATTAGTAATCCTTTTTAATTTTTCATCGACCTTAATCACAGGGCATGATAATACGAAGAGAGACCGTAAAGGATCTTCTGTGTTCCGCATATTTTCTTCATTTCTACCTCTTGATTCCTGGACTTGTGAATTTTGATTGTGGGAGAAAAGGCACCATATATTGGATGCTGATTCAGAGCACATTCATCATTCTGGAGAACCTTGCCCCAGACCTCTAAGATACTTAGTTTTCAAAAGGTCGTTCTACCATTCTGTCAGGTCAGCTGCTTCAGAATGTTAGGAAACATGGCAAGACTAGTGAATTCCATGAGCATGGGCCTATTGTTGCACTTTTTTTGATATTAGGTGAATTTTTTGATCAGAAGCAATGCTTTGTGGAATGCCATGACAATGAATAAGGCATTCTATAAGTCCATAGATAGTAGTTTTGACAAGAGCATTCATGTGCAGGGAGGGCAAATCAATATCCAAAGTATTTTTAACAATAAAATCAAAATGCTGCCCCTTCCATGATGAAAGCAGTCCAGTATGAGCAACATGCCATGATAGCTGGCTAGTCACCCCAGGGGATGATGTCATATCAGGTGCTCAGGGTTAATCTTTGCTGCTGGCAGATTAGACTCTCAGCAGTGGCCATAACCTCAGTGAATGGAAGTCTGTGTTGCTAAAGCCACGCATAACCTCCATCCCTCCCACTATGGCTGCTTTGTTCATAAGCCTATTGGACAGTGATGGATAGCTGAGGAAAGAGGCTGACTGGTATCCACAAAATAGGTCAACTAATCCAATTGATTTTTAAAATCCTCTGTGGAGGTCACCCTTTGATGAGCATTCCCATGGGGCACAAATAAATATCTTCATGGTTTTTTTTTTGTTTTTTTTTTATCTTGTAAAATATTTATTCCATTTTTTACATTTATCATTTTTTCCATCTGGAATTTATTTGTACACATGAAGTAAGATGGAGGTCCAAATTTACTTTCTTCTTCCAGCAGGATACCAGCTGAACTCACATGATTTTATCTATTTATTTATTTACTTAAGTAGTTTTTTTTTTAATTTAATTTTTTTATTTTTTATAAACATATATTTTTATCCCCAGGAACATCTTCATGTTTTTAGCCCATTCAGAGAGGTCTCTCTACATCTTCTGTGAATTTCTTTGTCATCACTTTTCCCTTCCTCCACATTAAACCAAGGCATATCTGGCATTTCTAGTTCACTCACAATGGCCATCTTCTGGTCCATGTTTCAGCCAACCAAACAAATGCTAGAACCTTCTCTAACTCCCTAAGTTACAACACTAATGCAGAATCTCTGCATAGTGAGCCTGTATGCTTATTAAGAACTGATTCCCATGAAAGTACTTTTTGTCCAGTAAAAATGCACATGAATATAATTGGACAGGGCTCATTGTCATTTAGAAAATTGATAATTGGATGAAACTGACTTAGTGGAGTTAGATTCATTCTGAATATTTAATGTATGCCCTCTATGCCTATGCATATGGACTATATTAGATAGTAGACAAAATCACATAGGATGAATCTACAAAATACGAAAACTGAAGATTGACGGAAAGCACAATATTGAAACCCTGGGGACTGATAGACACATACACATGTACATATAGTCATACATACCTATGTCAAGTAGTAGAATTGGCAGAGACATCAGGGAAGATAGGTAGTAGAACTATGGAGGAGTAGCACCTTCAGCTCGGGTCATGATCTCAGGGTCCTGGGATCGAGTCCCGCATCAGGCTCTCTGCTCAGCAGGGAGCCTGCTTCCCTTCCTCTCTCTCTCTGCCTGCCTCTCCGTCTACTTGTGATTTCTCTCTGTCAAATAAATAAATAAAATCTTAAAAAAAAAAAATCTAAGTAAAAGTTTTAAGGGTGGTCAGTTGTGTTAAATTCCATAGACTGTCTAGTATAATAAAGTAAGTACTATAGTAAATATAGTAATATAGTATTAATATAGTTTAATTAATTAATTAAATTAATTAAATATTTAATTAATATATTATTACTATAGTAATATATAAAGTAAGAGCTGAATAAAAGGGCTTATTTACCATTGAGTTTTTATATCGTTACTACATATTGATGTTGTTAGTGATGAGAACAGTTTCAGTATGGTTGAGAACTAAAGTTAGTTTACAGTGGATTGAGGAACAAACCTCCACTCAGTGGGAAGTATGAAAGGAGAAATAACATGTATAAATTATGGAATTTAGAATTTATCCCTTGAATAATAGAGGGCAATTAGAAGTTTTGTAAATTTTCTTGGTAAAAATGTGTTTCCAATATTAGTACTGTTTTTGAGGGGTTTGGGGGTGCCAGATCCTGTGATTCCATTCTCATATGGGCTGCCTGGGCTTGGTGTTTTCCTGGGGATCCCCTGATATAGGGTCTTGGCAAACAAGCATGGACTACAGGTGTCAGGCTTTACACTAGGGCAAAAAATTCTAGTATTACTCATGAAATAACCATGATCTCATTAAACAAAAATTATGGCACCTGCCTTTCGGATGTGGTCATTCCAAAAGAGAGAGTGCCTTTTCCCTATTTAGTAAGGTAAGTATTTACTAAAGTGATATACATGTTGTAGATGTACTCCTTGTATAGAAATACTGTTTCAATAGTACCAGAAAATTCCTAGGAGAAACAATCTGTAATACATAAAATCAAAAAGTCCTCATTTTTAAAATAAGTAAACTATTCATTTAAAAAATCATCTTTTTGGGTAGCTGGGAAAAGGGAGTATCATATTTTAATTAAACATTTAATAGTTTTTAAATAAAGTTTTATTTTGACATCAGTCTTATTCCTAATGTATTAAAGAGTGAGAGGAACTATTCTTTACTCAAGCTAGTCTAATAGGAGATGACTCTCTGACTATTTTGGAATTTTGAGTTGTTTTTTTTCTTTACTGTGTGAATTAAATGTGAACTGATAGTTTCTTTTAGGAAGTCTTACATAATGATGAATTGATCTCTTTTTGCTTTTTTTTTGGAACAGCTTTTTATAGAAACTAGTTTAGAAAGGGATTTCATAAGTGGCTGCATTGGTATTCACATTAAAAAGCAGGAAAGGAAATGGAAAGGTTTCATGCTTCCGTGGTTAATTTCTTTGTACGGCATCTTCTTAATCTCTGTTTCCAGCAGTGATTTTCATGCATATCTTTGAAGAGCTCTACATTCTAAGAGTAAAGACATTTTTATTCTGTTGGGATTTAGGATGGTTCATTTATTGTAGATGCCTTATTTTTATTTAAACATTTTTATTTAAAAATAGATTTTTCAGTAAATGTGTATTTCTGTGGTGTATGACAGTGCTGTCCCATAGCAATATCATTGAGCCACATATGTATTTTAAAATACTGTGTTAAAAGGAGTAATAATTACAGACAAAATTAGTATTCTTAAACTCAGTGTGTGTAAAATATTATTTTAACCTGTAATCAGTATAAAAATTGTTGAGATATTTTGCCTTTTTATTTCATATGAAGTCTTCAAAGTTCAGTTTATATTTACAATTACATCCATTTTCATTTGCACTAGCAACATTTCAAGTGCTGGGTAGCCACATGTGGCTAAGTGGCTACACTGTTGTCCAGGGTCTGTCTGTATAGTCAGAAAATCTTAGTATCTGGATGGATGGACAGATCAGAGAGGATTTTATCTTCCATGAATTGGATTTGATTTGTATAATAACCAGTTACCAACATCGAATAATGTGTGGCATCAGTAGATACCAAACCTGGACTTTCTTATTCCTTGGAAAGTTATTTGGAGTAGATAAGCTAGAAACTGTGGGTAGTTGGAACTTTTACATTTGGTTGCTCATAATAACTGTATTGTGTAATTGCATTTATTTATATTATATGTACATGTTCCTATTGCTACAAAATTTCATTTTATGTCTGTAACTTATAGCATAAATGCAATTCCAACTACAATGAAGATTTTGTGCTGCAACTGGAGAAGGAATTGGTCCAAGCCCGTCTGAGTGAAGCTGAGTCTCAGTGTGCACTAAAGGAGATGCAGGATAAAGTCCTGGATATAGAGAAGGTGAGAACAACATAAATACCGTCACTCCCAAATTAGAAGGGACATGTGATGTACTTATTAAACAGTTAAATTGGACTTGGTGTTTTTATGCATTGGATACCTTATAAGTAACTAAGAGAGGAAAGGAGAAAGAAAATAAGATTCTTAATTATTTGTTGTTGCTATATGACTCAAAGCCACTTTTTTAAGGGTTAAAAAAAAAAAAGGAGTAGAGCCCTTTTAAAGGAAGATAACCAGGGTAATTTGATATGAATAATATTTAATTATTGAAGAAGAGAAACAAGGTATACATAATAACGGTTGTCTTCAAATATTATACCTTTGTCTGCAAGAGGTAGGATATGACTAATACATAAACATTTCAGAAAAAAATCTCATCTGAGTGTTACTGTTAAAATTTTCCAAGCTGGAAGGAGTCAAGATAGCAGAGAAGTAGCAGGCTGAGACTACATCAGGTAGCAGGAGATCCGCTAGATAATTTATCAAACCATTGCAAACACCTACAAATCCAACGGGAGATCGAAGAGAAGAACAGCAATTCTCGAAACAGAAAATCGACCACTTTCTGAAAGGTAGGACCAGCGGAGAAGTGAATCCAAAGTGACAGGAAGATAGACCGTGGGGGGAGGGGCCAGCTCCCTGCAAAGGGTGGAGCAATGGAGCACAAAATCAAGACTTTTAACGGTCTGCTCCACTGAGGGACATCACTCCAGAGGCTAAACTGGGGGGAAGCCCATGCAGGGTCAGCGTAGCCCCAGGTCCCACAGGATCACAGAAGGATCGGGGGTATCTGAGTGTTGCAGAGCTCACAGGTATTAATGTGGGGAAGTCGGCTACAGAGACAGAGCCGAGGAGTGAACTCTCAGCTCAGGGTTACCTTGAACTGGTCGCAGGCTGGGTGAGCTCGGAGCACAGCCAGAGGCTAGGAGACGGGAGTGATTGGGCACTTTTCTCTGAGGGCGCACTGAAGGGTGGGGCCCCGAGCTCTCGGCTCCTCTGGGCCGGAGACGGGGAGGCCACCATTTTCATTCCCGTCCTCCAGAACTCTACGGAAAGCACTCAGGGAAAAAAAGCTCCCGAAAGCAAACCCGGGCTGAGTACCCGGCCCCTGCTAAGGGCGGTGCAATTTCGCCTGGGGCAAAGACACTTGAGAATCACTACAACAGGCTCCTCCCCCAGAAGATCAACAAGAAATCCAGCCAAGACCAAGTTCATTTACCAAGGAGAGCAACGGAATTCCAGAGGAGGAGAAAGCAAAGCACAGAACTCCTGGCTTTCTTCCCATGATTCTTTAGTCTTGAGGTTAATTTAATTTTTTCTTAATTTTTTTTCTTTTGCTAAATTTTTTTTAATTTTTACCCTTTTCTTTTTTAACGTTTTTTAGCTAGTTTACCTTATATATATATTTTTTTCATATTTTTTCTTTGTTTTCTTTTTTTAATATATTTTTTTCTTTCTGAATTTCTTTTTATCCCTTCTCCCCCCCACAATTTGGGTCTCTTCTGATTTGTTTAAAGCGCATTTTCCTGGGGTCTTTGCCACTCTTTTAGTATTTTATTTGTTCCTTCATATACTCTTATCTGGACAAAATGACAAGGTGGAAAAACTCACCACAAAAAAAAGAACAAGGGGCAGTACCAAAGGCTAGGGACCTAATCAATACAGACATTGGTAATATGTCAGATCTAGAGTTCAGAATGATGATTTTCAAGGTTCTAGCTGGGCACGAAAACGGCATGGAGGATATTAAAGAAACCCTCTCTAGAGAGATAAAAGCCCTTTCTGGAGAAATAAAAGAATTAAAATCTAACCAAGTTGAAATAAAAAAAGCTATTAATGAGGTGCAATAAAAATGGAGGCTCTTACTGCTAGGATAAATGAGGCAGAAGGAAGAATTAGTGATATAGAAGACCAAATGACAGAGAATAAAGAAGCTGAGCAAAAGAGGGACAAACAGCTACTGGACCACGAGGGGAGAATTTGAGAGATAAGTGACACCATAAGACGAAACAACATTAGAATAATTGGGATCCCAGAAGAAGAAGAAAGAGAGAGGGGAGCAGAAGGTATATTGGAGAGAATTATTGTAGAGAATTTCCCTAATGTGGCAAAGGGAACAAGCATCAAAATCCAGGAAGTACAGAGAATATCCCTCAAAATCAACAAGAATAGGTCCACACCCCGTCACCTAATAGTAAAATTACAAGTTGTGGTGACAAAAAGAAAATCCTGAAACCAGCCCGGGAAAAGAAGTCTGTAACATACAATGGTAAAAATATTAGATTGGCAGCAGACTTATTCACAGAGACCTGGCAGGCCAGAAAGAACTGGCATGATATATTCAGAGCACTAAATGAGAAAAACATGCAGCCAAGAATACTATATCCAGCTAGGCTATCATTGAAAATAGGAGAGATAAAAAGCTTCCAGGACAAACAAAAACTGAAAGAATTTGCAAACACCAAACCAGCTCTACAGGAAATATTGAAAGGGGTCCTCTAAGCAAAGAGAGAGCCTAAAAGTAGTAGACCAGAAAGGAACAGAGACAATAAACAGTACCAGTCACCTTACAGGCAATACAATGGCACTAAATTCATATCTCTCAATAGTTACCCTGAATGTTAATGGGTTAAATGCCCCAGTCAAAAGACACAGGGTATCAGAATGGATAAAAAAACAAAACCCATCAATATGCTGCCTACAAGAAACTCATTTTAGACCCGAAGACACCTCCAGATTTAAAGTGAGGGGGTGGAAAAAAATGTACCATGCTAATGAACATCAGAAGAAAGGTGGAGTGGCAATCCTTACACCAGATTAATTAGATTTTAAGCCAAAGACTATAATAAGAGATGAGGAAGGACACTCATCTCTGTCCAACAAGAAGGGTCTGTCCAACAAGAAGATCTAACAATTTTAAATATCTATGCCCCTAATGTGGGAGCAGCCAACTATATAAGCCAACTAATAACAAAATCAAAGAAACACATCAACAATAATACAATAATAGTAGGGGACTTTAACACTCCCCTCACTGAAATGGACAGATCATCCAAGCAAAAGATCAACAAGGAAATAAAGGCCTTAAATGACACACTGGACCAGATGGACATCACAGATATATTCAGATCATTCCATCCCAAAGCAACAGAATACACATTCTTCTCTAGTGCACATGGAACATTCTCCAGAATAGATCACATCCTGGGTCATAAATCAGATCTCAGCCGGTATCAAAAGATTGGGTTCATTCCCTGCATATTTTCAGACCACAATGCTCTGAAGCTAGAACTCAATCACAAGAGGAAATTTGGAAAGAACCCAAATACATGGAGACTAAACAGCATCCTTCTAAAGAATGAATGGGTCAACCAAGAAAAAAAAAGAAGAATTGAAAAAATTCATGGAAACAAATGACAGTGAAAACACAATGGTTCAAAATCTGTGGGACACAGCGAAGGCAGTCCTGAGAGGAAAATATATAGCAATACAAGCCTTTCTCAAGAAACAAGAAAGGTCTCAGGTACACAACCTAACCCTACACCTAAAGGAGCTGGAGAAAGAACAACAAAGAAAGTCTAAACCCAGTAGGAGAAGAGAATAATAAAGATCAGAGCAGAAATCAATGAAATATAGCATGGAGGACAAGGGGCGTTAGAGAGGAGAAGGGAATTTGGGTAAATTGGAAGGGGAGGTGAACCATGAGAGACTATGGACTCTGAAAAACAATCTGAGGGGTTTGAAGTGGGGGGGGTGGGAGGTTGGGGTACCAGGTGGTGGGTATTATAGAGGGCACGGCTTGCATGGAGCACTGGGTGAGGTGAAAAAATAATGAATAATGTTTTTCTGAAAATAAATAAATTGAAAAAAAAATGCTGCAACAACTAAAAAAAAAAATCAATTAAATAGGAACAAACAAACAAAAAAAACCAATAGAACAAATCAATGAAACTAGGAGCTGGTTCTTTGAAAGAATTAGTAAGATTGATAAACCTCTGGCCAGACTTATCAAAAAGAAAAGAGAAAGGATCCAAATAAATAAAATCATGAATGAAAGAGGAGAGATCACAACCAACACCAAGGAAATACAAACAGTTATAAGAACATACCATGAGCAGCTCTACGCCAATAAATTTGACAAATCTGGAAGAAATGGATGCATTCCTAGAGACATATAAACTAACCAGGAAGAAATAGAAAACCTGAACAGACCCATAACCAGTAAGGAGATTGAAGCTGTCATCAAAAATCTCCACAATTGTTATGGCAATTTTTTATGTATATTAGATAATAGGTAAATGAATTTAGCCAAATTTCAACAGTGGAAAAAAAAAATTCTCCAAACAAACAAAAGTCCAGGGCCAGACGGCTTCCCAGGGGAATTCTACCAAACATTTAAAGAAGAATTAATTCCTATTCTCCTGAAACTGTTCCA
Source organism: Neogale vison (assembly GCF_020171115.1). Taxonomy (NCBI): domain Eukaryota; kingdom Metazoa; phylum Chordata; class Mammalia; order Carnivora; family Mustelidae; genus Neogale; species Neogale vison. The sequence continues at coordinate 79,104,473 of NC_058092.1, read as the reverse complement.
AAAAATAGAAATGGAAGGAAAACTTCCAAAGTCATTTGATGAGGTCAGCATCACCTTGATCCCCAAACCAGACAAGGATCCCATCAAAAAAGAGAATTACAAACCAATATCCTTGATGAACACAGATGCGAAAATTCTCACCAAAATACTAGCCAGTAGGACCTAATAAACATTAGAAGGATTATTCACCACCACCAAGTGGGATTTATTCCAGGGCTGCAAGGTTGGCTCAACACCCGCAAAACAATCAATGTAATACAACACGTTAATAAAAGAAAGAACAAGAACCATATGATACTCTCAATAGATGTTGAAAAAACATTTGACAAAGTGCAGCATCCCTTCCTGATCAAAACTCTTCAAAATGTAGGGATAGAGGACACATACCTCAATATTATCAAAGCCATCTATGAAAAACCCACCGCAAATACCATTTTCAATGGAGAAAAACTGAAAGCTTTTCTGCTGAGGTCAGGAACACGGCAGGCATGTCCATTATCACCACTGCTATTCAACATAGTACTAGAAGTTCTAGCCTCAGCAACCAGACAACAAAAGGAAATTAAAGGCATCCAAATCGGCCAAGAAGAAGTCAAACTATCACTCTTTGCAGGTGATATGATACTATATGTGGAAAACCCAAAGACTCCACTCCAAAACTACTAGAACTCGTACAGGAATTCAGTAAAGTGTCAGGATATAAAATCAATGCACAGAAATCAGTTGCATTTCTCTACACCAACAACAAGACAGAAGAAAGAGAAATTAAGGAGTCAATCCTATTTACAATTGCACCCAAAACCATAAGATACCTAGGAATAAACCTAACTGAAGAGGCAAAGAATCTGTACTCAGAAAACTATAAAGTACTCATGAAAGAAATTGAGGAAGACTTAAAGAAATGGAAAAATGTTCCATGCTTCTGGATTAGAAGAACAAATATTGTGAAAATGTCTATGCTACCTAAAGCAGTCTACACATTTAATGCAATCTCTATCAAAATACCATCCATTTTTTTCAAAAAAATGGAACAAATAATCCTAAAATTTATATGGAACCAGAAAAGACCTCGAATAGCCAAAGGAATATTGAAAAAGAAAGCCAGAGTGGGTAGCATCACAATTCTGGACTTTAAGCTCTATTACAAAGCTGTCATCATGAAGACAGTATGGTTCTGGCACAAAAACAGACACATAGATCAATGGAACAGAATAGAGAGCCCAGAAATAGACCCTCAACTCTATGGTCAACTTATCTTCGACAAATCAGGAAAGAATGTCCAATGGAAAAAAGACAGCCTCTTCAATAAATGGTGTTGGGAAAATTGTACAGCCACATGCAGAAAAATGAAATTGGACCATTTTTTTACACCACACATGAAAATAGACTCAAAATGGAAGAAGGACCTCAATGTGAGAAAGGAATCCATCAAAATCCTTGAGGAGAAAACAGGCAGCAACCTCTTCAACCTCAGCCACAGCAACGTCTTCCTAGGAACATCACCAAAGGCAAGGGAAGCAAGGGCAAAAATGAACTATTGGGATTTCAAGATTTCAAGATTAAAAGCTTTTGCACAGCAAAGGACTCAGTTAACAACCAAAAGACAACTGATAGAATGGGAGAAGATATTTGCAAATGACATATCAGATAAAGGGCTAGTGTCCAAAATCTGTGAATAACTTAGCAAACTCAACACCCAAAAAACAAATAATCCAATCAAGAAATGGGCAGAGGACATGGACAGACATTTCTTCAAAGAAGACATCCAGATGGCCAACAGACACATGAAAAAGTGCTCCACGTCACTCAGCATCAGGGAAATACAAATTAAAACCACAATGAGATAGCACCTCACACCAGTCAGAATGGCTAAAATTAACAAGTCAGGAAATGAAAGATGCTGGCAAGGATGCGGAGAAAGGGGAACCCTCCTACACCGTTGGTGGGAATGCAAGCTGGTGCGACCACACTGGAAAACAGCATGGAGCTTCCTCAAAAAGTTGAAAAGAGAACTACCCTATGACCAGCAATTGCACTACTGGATATTTACTCTAAAGATACAAACGTAGTGATCCAAAGGGGCACGTGCACCCGAATGTTTATAGCAGCAATGTCCACAATAGGCAAACTATGGAAAGAACCTAGATGTTCATCAACAGATGAATGGATAAAGAAGTTTTGGAATATATACACAATGGGATACTATGCAGCCATTAAACAAATAAAATCTTTTTTTTTTTTTAAAGATTTTATTTATTTATTTGACAGAGAGAAATCACAAGTAGATGGAGAGGCAGGCAGAGAGAGAGAGGGAAGCAGGCTCCCTACTGAGCAGAGAGCCCGATGCGGGACTCGATCCCAGGACCCTGAGATCATGACCTGAGCCGAAGGCAGCGGCTCAACCCACTGAGCCACCCAGGCGCCCAAACAAATAAAATCTTGCCATTTGCAATGACATGGATGGAACTAGAGGGTATCATGCTTAGTAAAATAAGTCAATCGGAGAAAGACAACTACCATAAGTCAATTGGAGAAAGACAACTACCATATGATCTCCCTGATATGAGGAAGCAGAGATGCAACATGGGGGGTTGGAGGGTGTAGGAGAAGAAGAAATGAAACAAGATGGGATCAGGAGGGAGACAAACCGTAAGTGACTCTTAGTCTCACAAAACCAACTGAGGGTTGCTGTGGGAAGGGGGGTCTGGAGAGGGGGGTGGGGTTATGGACGTTGGGGAAGGTATGTGCTATGGTGAGTGCTGTGAAGTGTATAAAGCTGGCGATTCAGAGACCTGTACCCCTGGGGATAAAAATACATTATATGTTTATAAAATAAATAAATAAATAAATTTAAAATAAATTAAAAAAAAAAAAACAAAACTTTCCAAGCTACTGTAAGCCACCTCAGGATATGTGGGAAGATCTTAGCCTAAGGTGTACTTAGAAGATAATTTCCTCTTTTCAAGGTGACTAAAGAACTTTAAGGTTAGATAAGAAAAAGAAATGCTTTTAGGTTTCTTAAAATTCTCAGACTTGAAAGTCTGTGTTCTAGATCACACACCCTGTATTTCTTTTTTGTCATCTGTAAAATTATTGATGGCTTGGGCTTTATGGTAAGTTTGTTCTTCTCACGATTAGGTGGTATCTAACTATTGAATCAAAGCTTTATACATAACGAACATGATAGCCTCAAATTGAAATAAAGCAGGGTCCAGCTACCTATAAGTAGTAGTGAAATAATTTTGCTAGAAATGTACTTGCTATTTTTATATAATTTTTTGGAGAATTTATTCTCCTATTTGTTGAGAAAAAGACACCAAGAATGCCATAAAAAATGTATAATAAAATATTAGGTTTCTAAGTTAGGAGTACTGTGGGTACCATAATATAGATAAGAATCTTGATCTTTCAGTTTTGAATATTTGGTAGAAAAAAATGCCCTTGGATCCAGTTTAAAAATGAATTTCTTAAATAGCATTGTTGGTATTCGTGTTATGTAGTAGAAAGGAAATTAGAAGGCTTCATGCTTCCTATGGTTAATTTCTTCATGTAGGATTCTCTTTTAATGCATATACAGTAAATTTCTGGTATGCAATTGAGAAAATACTTAGTCCATTATAAAATTTTATAGTTGGCAAGGATTGCTTTATTCATGATCTCTGTGGGCTAAATTTTTCATGTCCTATTTTATAGTCATATTTTAGAAATATTTTAGAGTTATAAAATTTCGTAGATTCAGTACTTGAAATCTCAGTAGTGCCTCAGTTGACTCAAGGAGATTTTATTAGAGCCTAATTTAGGATCTCTTGGTCATGGCTCAGAGTAATAAGTGCTACCCTGTATCCTAAGGTGGGTCTTTCAGTAGAGCAGGGGATTAGTCTAAATCTTTCACTCTTTTTTTTTAAGATTTTATTTATTTATTTATTTATTTATTACAGAGACAGAGATCACATGTAGGCAGAGAGGCAGGCAGAGGGGGAGGAGTAAGCAAGCTCCCTGCTGAGCAGAGCCCAAAGTGGGGCTCGATCCCAGCACCCTGGGATCATGACCTAAGCCGAAGGCAGAGGCTTTAACCCACTGAACCACCCAGGTGCCCCTAAATCTTATACTCTTTAAGCAAATATTTAGATCACCTTGGTATTAATTTCTTAAATATAAATAATAACTAATGTATAAAGATTTTATACTCTTTTCCAAAGTGACATGCTGAGAAAATACAACAAAACAGGCTTTGGACAATTTGTTTCCATAGATCTTTAAAATATGAATGATGTCCATGCTTTGTTTGGAGTCCTAATCAGGGATTAGTAAGCTTATTGCCATGTTGAAAAACATTTTGCTCATGTTGCTTTAAAACTGATTACTGTTTTATTAAGCAAAGCAAGTTAGACTTTTTGGGTCCTCAAAATTCAGTAGTTACCCTCATACATTCCCTGTGGAAATGTAAAACAGTAAATCTGATTTGGAAAAGCTTGACAGTTTCTTAAAAGTAGCAGTTCAGCTCCTTAGTATAAACTCAAGAGAATTAAAAATATATTTCCACACATTTTTACACAAATGTTCCTAACGTTTTAGTAAGTGGAAACAACTCCAATTTCTGTCAGCTGTGAATGGATAAATAAAATGTAGCATATACACACAATGGACTATTATTTGTCAGTAAAAAGGAATGGACCTTGAAAACACTCTAGGTGAAAGAAGTTAGTCATAAATGGCCACGTATTGTGTGATTCCATTGATATGAAACGTCCAGAATAGACAAATCCATAGAGATAGAAAGTAGACTATTGGTTGTCAGGGGCTGTGGGGAGGGGAAATGTGGAGTGACTGCTAATGGGTATAGGGTTTCATTTTGGGGTGATTAAAATGTTCTGAAATTAGATTGTGGTGATGGTTGTACAACCCTGTGAATACTCTTAAAACCATAGATTGGTGCACATTAAAAGGGTAGTTTTATGGTTTGTGATTGATATCTCAGTAAAAGTGTGTAAAATTAAGTATAGTTACATGTAGGATAAAATAGCTCTTACTACACATGTTTTATTTAATTTTATTCTTTAAATTTAAAAATTCCATATTGTATTTTCTCTTGCTTCAGAGAAACAACTCCTTTCCTGATGAGAATAACATTGCAAGACTTCAGGAAGAGCTCATTGCTGTGAAACTGAGAGAAGCAGAAGCTATTATGGGATTGAAAGAACTTAGACAACAAGTCAGGGATTTAGAGGAACACTGGCAGGTATATCATTATATTTTGTATGTTTTTTAAAAAGCAGGTGAAACCTGAATACCCAGTTTGTGTGAATTTGAAGTAGCTGATGATCAACACTAGGATTTGAATTTAAAATGAGAAGGACTCTTTCAGTGTAGAAATCTGAGAGCACTTATAAGTTGAAGGTACCTTTAAGCTGTTTCTCCCTTTTTAATTCATTTAATTAAAAAACAGATAAAATAGAGATCAAGTCTTATATCATTGTGATTTATATAACTTCTCTAAAGAATCAAAAAATTTTCCTTTATATAGGACATATTTCTTCTGTTGATATTAAATCCATTAGTATGAAACAGCAGAGGGTGACACTAACATAAATTTGTCTATCTATACCTTTGTAAACTTTTGAAAATTCGTTATCTAACAAAATCAGGCATTTATATGCCTGCAGATTTATTCACATATGAGGGAAAAGTGTTGACAAGGAACAAACAAACAAAAAAATGAATTTAGAAGACAGAGCAAGAAGGGAGAGAGGGAAGAAAAAAAGCACTCACTATATACCATTTCGGAATAGTGACTTCGGTTTGAATTTGGGGTGGGACTACATCTAGCAAAGACTAAAATTAGTCCTTAACATTGCCACAGCTTTTTTCTTTCCCCAGAAATGTCAGGCAGCAATAAACTGGAAATTAAAAACAAAAGAAAACTAATGCGTCACCATGGATATTTTGAGAACACTACTAATATTCCTTCCTTAATTCATGAATGGCCCCATTTTTTTTTCTTGGGATTTCATTAAAAATGTGGAAATCCCTCTTATAATAAATTTAGGGTAAAAATTGTATTCTTTACAATTTGCCACAGTATAAACAGATTTGAACTATATCTGAGCTTGTATTCCAGATCTGCCACTTGTTGGCTATACTGACCTTTTGAAGTTACTTAATCACGACCATTTCCAACATCTGACCTGGATAATGATGATAATAGTGCCTAACTATTAAGGTTTTCTGGGGATTAAATAAAATAATGTATGTACAGTGCTAAATATAGTAGTGGGCATGAAATAAGTGCCAGGAAAGTCAGCTCTTATTTTGATAGTGGGAATATTTGTTGCAATAAAATTTTTTTTTTTGTCTTTTAGCGCCACTTAGCTCGTACTACTGGGAGGTGGAAAGACCCACCTAAGAAAAATGCTGTGAATGAGTTACAGGATGAACTGATGACCATTCGACTTAGAGAAGCTGAAACTCAGGCAGAAATAAGAGAAATAAAACAAAGGATGATGGAAATGGAAACACAGGTATGATGGGAAAGCCTGGTAGCTTTAAAAAATACCATTAGCATGGTGCCTGGGTGTCTCAGTGGGTTAAAGCCTCTGCCTTCAGCTCAGGTCATGATCCCAGGGTCCTGGGATCGAGACCCGCATTGGGCTCTCTTCTCAGCGGGGAGCCTGCTTCCTCCTCTTTCTCTGCCTACTTTGTGATCTCTGTCAAATAAATAAATAAAATCTTAAAAATACCATTAGCATGGGGTGCCTGCGTGGCTCAATTGGTTAAATACTGGATTCTTAATTTTTGGTTCAGGTCATGAGCTCAGGGTCATGAGATCAAGCCCCACATTGGGTTCCAGACAGATTGTGAAGTCTGCTTAAGATTCTCTCTCTTCCTCTCTTTCTCTGCCCCTCCCACATCCCCTCACATGCTGTCACTCTCTCTCTAAAAACAAAAACAAAAACTATTAGCAGATCAAAAGTTTATGAAGGGAGTTGGGGGAAATTGGAAGGGGAGGTGAATCATGAGAGACTATGGACTCTGAAAAACAATCTGAGGGGTTTGAAGTGGCGGGGGGGCGGTGGGAGGTTGGGGTACCAGGTGGTGGGTATTATAGAGGGCATGGGTTGAATGGAGCACTGGGTGTGGTGAAAAAATAATGAATACTGTTATGCTGAAAATAAATTAATTTAAAAAATATTTATGCACGGGTTATATCATCCTTAAAATAGAGCTAAACGATGGATATATGAAACCGTCTAGACTAATTTCCTAGCCCAAAGAAGAAGGGCTAAAAATTATAGTCTTTGATATCAGAGATTTAGTGTCTTCTTTGGTCTATTCCGCAAAGTTTGAACAAGTCATAAAACTACATTTAACTTTGTTCCCTTGTTGCACAACTTGAGAGGCAATAGTCATGTAGAGCAAAATTTCTCAACCTTGACTATTAAAATGGGTTTTGAATCAGGTAATCCTTTATTTGGGGGACTGACCTGCGCATTGTAGGATGTTTACCAGCATCCTTCTACCAACTCGATCCCAGTATCACTGTACCCCCCACTCCAGGTTGTGATGACCAAAGCATCTCTACACATTGCCAGATGTCCCCTTGGGGCAGAATTTCCCCTGGTTGAGAAAAATTGGTATATACTATAATGTGAATGATTCTTCCTTATGTATAATTTGGTGACTCTGAGCATTAATTCCAGAGTTATACTTCTTCTCAGATCTTCCCTTTCTGTAATAAATTCTACCTTAAATATACTTGATTTAAGATCTGCAAAATCCTTTTTATGGAGTTCATTTGTATTATAAACCACTTTTGATTTTTATGTGGTACATTTGTGTGGACTGTATTCTGTATTCTCTGTAATGTTATTTGGTTTTCAAAATATCTAGTCAGTAGGGGGCATAGTTAACTCAGGTATCATTCTGCATACCTATGTGCAAAATGATCATCTGAACTTGAACATGATAACAAGAATCTGTAAATAATTTAGGTTAAATATATCTTGTTTTACATTGTTCTAAGTTATCTTTCTTGTATTTTTCATTAAAATTAAAAATAACAGTAAGATTATAAAAATTAGAAATCTAGCTTTTGTAATGGGAAGTTCTATTTTTATAACAGATTTTATCTTCATGTACATATTAAAGATGCAAGCAAGCTTTTAAGCCTTTGTTCAGGCAGGCTGGCTTTCTTTCTTTCTTTCTTTCTTTCTTTCTTTCTTTCTTTCTTTCTTTCAAGACTTTATCTACTTATTTGTGATAGGGAGAAGGAAAGGTATAGGGAGAAGGAAAAGCAGGATCCCTGCTGAGCAGGGAGCCCAACAAGGGGCTCAATCCCAGGACTCTGGGATCATGACCAGAGTGGAGGCAGACGCCTAAGAGATAGAGCCACCCAGCCACCCCATATTTTATTTAAGAGTGATAAATGAATCAAATTCATAAACATCGTTTTGAGAACTTCTGAATACAAAACACTGTCCAGCCATCAGAGAACTTAACACCTAAGAAATCAGGCATGCACAAAACTACATTTAATATAATTCACTATATGACATGATGGTTATTAATAATTTCTGATTAATGTAAGTCAAGTCATTATGCTGTACATCTTAGACTTACGCAGTGCTCTGTATCAATTATATCTCAATAAAATCTAAAAAAATGTATAATTCAGAAATTTGGTAATTAAAGAGTTTGATGAAAACTGCTGTAGAAAAGGCTTCCTAAGGATTTGTATTTTGAGTTGTACCTGATTAAGTGTGATTTTGGATCGATTTTGCTGGAAGAAGAATCACATAAGGTACTTTTTCCTAAATGCCAGTGTTTGAACTGAGGATGGTCCATATCGAGCATCCAGATTAAGAGATTTGTCCTTGTTGATACATTTCAGCTCCTTCATTGCAGTGCCTTTTAGAAAATACCACCTAGGGAGTCCACCTTAGTTTACTGAGCCCCACTCTTCTTCCTGTGTACCAGTTTTTGCTCTTACAGATAGTGCTGCTCTGAACATTCTTGTACATGTTTCCTTGTGGATAGCTCTGAGAGTTTCTTCAGGACAGGGATTCTTATCTCTTTTTTATACTATAAACTCCTTTGGCAGTCTGAACCCTCTGGACCCTTTCTAAAATAATGTTTTTTAATGCATAAGGTAAAATACATAGGATTGCAAAGCAAACCAGTTATATTGAGGTACGGTTATCAAATTACTGAAAAACAAACAATTGTGTGATACAGCACACATACAGAGACATACACAACTAGTTCAGATGGCTAGATTCAGGTTTCTGATATTTTGGATTTTTTGTTTCCTGTTGTCATTCTGTTTTTGTTCATATGCATGTAATGTGTTTGTCCCTCTGCTCACCCTTAAGGTTTTCTGCCTTATTTTTAGCGGTTTGAAGATGAAATGATTTGATGTACTTTTTTGCTTTGTTTTTTTTTTTTCCTCTGAGTTTCTTGGCCCTCTGGCTTTGTGTCTGCCATGAAATTTGGAAAATTCTTGGTTATTTTTTCTTCAAATACATATTCTGTCCACCCATACTCTTTTCTCCTCCTGGGATTCCCATTACACATACATTAGATTATTTGATATTGACAGTAACTTGAATGTTCTCTTCTTTTTCCCCCCTCATTATTTGTTCCCTTTGTGTTTCAGTTTTTCTTGACTTAAATATTTATCTTGACTTACTAATAAGTTCACTGATTCTTTCTTCTACTTTGTGAGTTGTCTGATGAGCCACTGAAGGCATTTTTCAAATATATTTCTGTGTTTTTCATTTCTAGCATTTCCGTTTGATTCTTTCAGTTTTTATTTCTGTGTCAATACTAACTATGTGATCTTGCATGGTTTGTGATCTTGCATGGTTTTCACTTTTCTGTTAGAGCCTTTAGCATATTAATCAGTGTTACTGTAAATTCCCTGTCAGGTAATTTAATATCTGTGTCATATGTGAGACTGATTCTGTGGATTGCTTTGTCTCTTGATAGTGTTTTGTTTTTTCTTACTTGTTCCTATGCTTTGTAATTTTTTGCTGAAAATTGAATATCTTGAGTAGGATAATAGACTAAAGTAAGTAGTTTTTAATGCCTGGAAATGGGCATACCTTTTCCTCTGCTAGGCCTTTAATGTGGGGGATTTGAGTTAATACAGTCAGGAGTTGGGCTGGGTTTGAGGTTTGTTGTTTCTGTGGTTACCCTCATTGCACCACAGCCTTCAAATTCCTCTAGCACTATCTTATTTTTAGATTGGGGGCTGGTTTGCCAGCGGGTTTTCTCAGTGTCTTTAGGTCTTCCATTTACACAGCATTTCAGAGACAGTCATTCTCCAGGGTGTTCCACTGTTACTTGTTGCAGGAATTTGGAGGGGCAGAAGTCTTCCCCATTTTTCTGATAAAGCCTCGGTCTTAGGCTACATTGTGTCCCTGGATCTGGAGTGTTTGACTTTCTTAGTGCTCCGCCGGACCACCAGCATAGTCCTAGGCCCACAATATAGTCCTGTCCCATTCTCAGGTGGTTTCCCCAGTGTTTCAGGGGCAACAGTGTTTCTTGGCCTGTGAAGCCTCTGAAACCTTTTATTCCCTAGAGGAGGGAAGGTTTAGTGCTCCTTCTCCATTGCCTGCTCTTCTCCCTCAAGCCTATGCTGTGGAGATCTCTTTCTCAAAACTCTCATCAGTCTTTTTTGTGTGTATCTTTTTGGGTCCATGAAGAAAAAGTGTGTAAGAGCTTGTGAACCCTGCTGTTCCCCTTGGGCTCCACACTCTCTAGCCAGCCAACACTTGGCCACAACCAATTTAATAATATTCTGGCTGAATTATTCTTAACAACTTCTGGCTTCATCTGCCCTGTCTGTTCTTAGATTTGGGGATAGTTGGTTGCCTTGTAACCTTTCCTCTCTGGTTTTAACAAGAATCATGAATTTAGAGTTTGGCTTTTTTTTTTTTTTTTTAAGAATAGGAGTAGTGCTCTTTATATTCTACAACCCCATCAGGAATCAAAACTCTTTATTATGATGCATCTATTTAAAATTATTTTCTTTTTTCAATTTATTTCTTCCCTTTTTTCTATTCCCCCCCTTTCTTCCTCTTTTATTGGGTTAATTTAGATGTTTCTTTTTCTACTACTGGTTTGACTTTTATGATTCCTTTTCTGTTAGTGTTTATTACCTGAAAAAAATAAAAAATGCTCACCTCACTGAACAAAGTTTGATGTTGATAATCATCTCCATCTTCCTTCTAAATTGTATAAGGGCCTTGGAATATCTTTATTGCTCTTCTTCCATTGTTGTTTTATGGAGTCAGTGCTTATTTGGATTTGTCTATTTGCTAATGTTTTGCTCTCTGTTACTTTTATTTAATAGTTTCTTTCCGATTTTGATCATGCATTATAAACTCTCACTTTCCTAAAAGAAAATATACTTTTTTCCTCACCCGGTGTGATAGTTTAGCTGAATATGCTATTGTAGGATGAAATTTATTTTTTTAAGCACTACAAACTTTTCCTTTTGAGATGTCTGCTGAGTATATCACACCCTCCCTTACCAGATACTCAGTTTTGCCCTTGATTTATCTCTTCTTTTTGTGAGCATTCTGTTTTGTTAAAATGTTTCTTAGTGAGGGCTTATTTGTATTTATCCTGCCTACAACTAGTTGTGTTTCCCAGAATGTGGATTCATATATATAATTTTTCCAGTTGTAAAAATTCTTAAGTATTGTCATCTCCTAGACTGTCATAGCTCACTTTTTCCTTTGTGTTCTGTTTTATTCTGCAACCTCTATTAGTTGTATTTTGTACCTCCTTACTCTTGTCTATGTCTCTTGACCTCTTCTGGAACACTATTTCTTCAGTGTAGCTAATTCTCTGTTTAACCCTTCAATTACTATATTAAGTTCAAGAAGTTGTATTTGGTTGTTTTTCAAATTTGCTAAATCGGTTTTTTTTAAAGATTATTCATTTATTTATTTGAGAGAGAGAGAGTACATATATGAGTGGGGGGAAGAGCAGAAGGAGAGGGACAGGCAGACTCTGTGCTGAGTGGGGAGCCGGGCACTGGGCTCCATGCCATGACCCTGAGCTCATGAGCTGAGCCAAAATCAAGAATTGGACGCTTAACCAACTGAGCTATCCAGGCACCCCCAAGTTTGCTAAATGTTTTTTGATAGTTACTTGTTCTTTGCTTATGTTTTTTGCTCCCTCTTTTTATGTCTTATCATTTTATTTTATTTATTTTTTTTAAGATTTTTATTTGTTTATTTGACAGACAGAGATCACAAGTAGACAGAGAGGCAGGCAGAGAGAGAGAGAGAGAGGGAAGCAGGCTCCCTGCTGAGCAGAGAGCCCGATGTGGGACTCGATCCCAGGACCCTGAGATCATGACCTGAGCCGAAGGCAGTGGCTTAACCCACTGAGCCACCCAGGCGCCCCTGTCTTATCATTTTAAATAAACTATTTTATACAAAGTCCTTAAATGATTATTATCTAGAGTTTTTAAAGAATTTGTTCTTTTTATCCTTTTTTCTACAGTTTCTCACTTATTGTCAATTTTTGGTTTTATGTGTGGAGTTTTATAATTTTGGATCATGAACTTGTAGTGAGGGGTCAAGAGAGGGATTCTATCTGTGGGAATTCTTTGCAGCTTATGTTGAATTTATGTCTTCTGAAGTGTGGTTATTTGTTCAGTGGTAGAAGCAAAAACAGTAAAAAGAAGTTGCAGAACATTTTGAATCTAAGTAACTGAGTACTTAGATTAAGTACTGAATCTAAGTACTAAGAAGATCACTATTTTTTTTTTAAAGATTTTATTTATTTATCTGACAGAGAGAGATCACAAGTAGGCAGAGAGGCAGGCAGAGACAGAGGAAGAAGCAGGCTCCCCGCTGAGCAGAGAGCCCGATGTGGGGCTCGATCCCAGGACCCTGGGATCATGACCTGAGCCGAAGGCAGAGGCTTAACCCGCTGAGCCACCCAGGCACCCCAGAAGATCACTATTTTATAGACAAATACTGAGTCAGGAAGAAGAGTAAAAGTAAAAATGAAGAAACTCAGAAATGGTAGAAAGTTTTGGAGCTTAAAACTGTTACATGATGCAGATTTTTTAATAAAACTGGAGGCTGGGTTTTTATTGAGTGAGGTAGAATAGGTGTAATAATAGTAACAACCAAGGATTTATTAAGTATCTGTTTAATTTCAGACATTATATAAGATTCCTTTCATAAACTTTTCTCATGTGATTCTTAAAACACAGCCTTTGAAGTCTAGTCATAATTTCTATGCTTGTACCAGTGTACTGGATTTGATGGGATTAGGTAAATTTAGCAAGGTTGAAAAACCGTAAAATGAGGAACCAGATTCTTCTGTCTTCGATTATAAAATCCCTACTGTTTCTTTCAGACCCCTAATAGAATCTTAGGGTTGAAAGAAATCAGGCTATGTGGAGCCTGCATGGGGAAACTACTTCATGTCAGTCAAATTAAGGTCTCTATATATTTTTTTAGCATGTTCTATAGTTTTAATACATTAAACACCAACATTTATTGAGTTATTTTTGTATACTAAGTGCTATTCCATGTAATCTCTCATTTAATACTGAAGAGACCCGAATAAGAAATAGAGAGTATTTTTATATACATTTTTCAAATAAAAAAATAGAGATATTATAACTAGTTTGCTTAATCACCAAATAACAAGTCAGAATTCAAAACCAGTTCATGTTCCTTAAAATGGCTGTACATTGGAATACAGAATATACATTGGAATATAGAAGTTCATATGACACATTTCATGACATAAAGGATTTTACAGTCTAGTAAATGGTGATGGTACTTTTCAATCAGTCTGTCCTTTTGGGAAGAGGAGTTAAATTCATCATATTTCTGTATCTACTCATTTGTATGATACTGCCCATTTCAGAAATTAATACTTCAGGGTCTGTGTAAACATTCTTTAACTTTGTAGATAGTTATTGTATAAACAGAAAGTTAGGAAGAGTTTCTAATATAGACCTTAAGTATCTTCTGGATGACTCAATTCTTAAAGCACATTTATAATTTTTTTTAGTGTTTAACTATTATATGTTAAATAAAAATCCACCTGTAACGGATAGCATTTTACATAATGTTATTGAGATATAATGGGGAGGTAAAAATTTGTAGATTTCTTGGGGGTCTTTAAAGTCTGAATATTTATATTTTTAATTATTAGAATCAGATCAACAGTAACCATCTTCGAAGAGCGGAACAAGAGGTGATTAGTCTGCATGAGAAAGTGCAGTATCTTTCGGCACAGAACAAAGGACTACTTACTCAATTAAGTGAAGCAAAGCGCAAACAAGCAGAGATTGAATGCAAGGTAAATATATTGGCTACCTAATGTTTTTGTCAATGTAATAATGCCTTTTTTGTTTTGTCTCTTCATTATTTTAAAGGCAGTAAAACCAAAAAAGAGCTAGTTTGATTTCCCATTTTTCCTGGATTTGGTTTGGTGGTTGCTTTCAGACAGAGTTAGCTCATCTTACTGTGAGGTGAATTTCTGGCAGGAAACCTCATTTCACCCACTCGGTTAAATGCCGGTTTAGGAAATTACGTTAACCAAGTGGTTGAAAATTGGTATCTCTTTATAATTTTTCTTTTGACTTGTAGCTCTTTAAAACCAAAGCTTTTAAAATTTAAAATTTAGGGAGATTAGGGCAACTCTGCTTTGATTGGCATGGTATAGTATGTACTCAATATTGATATATGTTTTCTGAGTAGAGAGCAAAAGAAGTGTGTTTGCCCATGGTCTGGGAAAATTGTGTACATTTCCCATTATTATTTTAATCAGTTTTTCTATTTTTTAATGCATGAAGTATTTGGATTTATAAAGCTTCAAAAAGTATTTAAATGCAAGTAAATGTTTTCCTGAAGTCAGTTGCCAGTGCGGCTGTGGTGAGAGAGTGAGGGGATGAGGAGTGGGGTGGGACAAGGAGGGGGGTAAGACAAGAGAGAGTGAGTGTGAGAGAAAGAGAAATAACTAAAGATATGACCGTGGTCTCAGCATTAGAATAGATTACTAAGGACAAGTTATGGAATTTTAAAAATAAAGTAGGCATCCATCTTTTCATGGTGATACAGCAGGAATGATGCTCTTTAAGATTCTAGCCTTATTATTCTATGATAAGAAATAAGACTTTCAGTGGTACATATGGAACTGTAATTCCATCAACTTGTTCTGGTGTCATTAAAAACCCGGAGTGAAGCTTGAGTGGTTTATCAGTGTCACTGAAATCCAGAGATGAAATTACATCCTAATAAATATGCATGGCTGTTGCAATTTACACTGACAGAAATCTGTAGGCAGTACTGAAATTTGTGCTAACTTAAAATTAGTCCCTCTAGAAGGATGTGACTAGACTAATTTAAAAATAAAATGATGTGACATGAAGTTATATCAGTTTGATTTGTCTTTCTAATATGTGATTAAATTTTTATGATGCCATATTGTCTGTGCTGACTTATTTTTAATAAAGAGCTAAACTTAATCTCTTTTCAAATTATTGGGGTTTTTCTTAAACATAGGTTGATAACACTGTTACTGGATTTAATATTGTTCCTCAAATGCCTTAGCACCTTTTAACTAAAGTAAGGTGTTCTTTGGAAATAATTTTTGGGATTTGCTGATGAAAAAAAAAATATATATATATATATATATTTTTAATTTAAGTAATAGGCTCAGATTCAGAATTTTAGAAAATTTTAAGAACCAATATTTTATTTTATTTTTAACTGTTCAGTAATAAATCTGTGAAATTTGTTGCAGATGCTGATTCTTATATCTGTGTGTGTGTTTAGCCTGTATATTGATTTATTCAATATTTTGTAATACCTTTTGTAGATTTTGAGAATGCCCAGTGTGTCATTACCGTAGCATCTAGTACATTGTAATTAAGTGTATATATTTTATCTTGTTATACTGGAACACTTCAGGAATAAACCCTAACTTTTTCAAGGAAGCTAGTCCTTCAATTATGGAAATCTGGTTCATTTTCATTTAGTTTTTTTTTTTAGATTTTTTTTTTATTTGAGAGCAAGAGAGCATATATATAGGTATGCACACAAGTTGGGCAGAGAGTTGGAGGGGAAGAAGCAGACTCTCCACTGAGCCGGGAGCTGGACTCTGGGTTCCATCCCAGGACCCTGAGATCATGACCTGAGCTGAAGGCAGACACTTAACTGATTGAGTCTCCTAGGTGCCCACCCCTCATTTAGTTATGTATGATTATAGCTTGTAATTTGCTGATAAATAACTATTAAATTTCATTTTGTTTTTCATTTATGTAATATATCAGGATACTGTTTTTAGTATTAATGTTATTTTCCTTCTACAACTGAATTTGAATGTTCCTGCTTAAAGATGAAAATAGTTTAAGTCTGTAATCTCCAATATGAAAATTCAAAACACTCTGAAACCCAAACATTTTCTCATAAATTTCACAGAAATTCATTTGGGTGGCCATTTATAATTTTTGTTTTATCCCACTTGGTGTGAATATTTATACTTTACAGTTCATTGTGTTTAGTACTAAGCAAGGTATTTCATTATGGGTGCAACCTTGTGGATAATACTAATGTATGGTTCATGTATTTTTATTATTTTTCTAAAATCTAAGAAATAAAAAATTCTATGACATATTTATTCCCCAAGATTTTAGTAATGAGATTGTGGGATTTCCTACATAAATCTAAATTTGAAGAGTATAGAAGGATTTTATATTCTCTAATTCTACATATATAAAGAGAGATACCAATATAGATATGTATATATCCATGGAAAAGGCATAGTACAGTAATTCATATATAAACTTGTAAAATTATATGATAAGTAATTTTAAGTAAGAAAGAGTATTTTACTATGATTATAACATTGTACATATTTGTAGTAATGACAAGAAGGAAACAGGAAGAAAATAAACCTGGTGCTTATATATAATATAAACCTTTTAAAAATTTTTATGTATTTATTTGTCAGAGAGAGAGAGAGAGAGAACAAACAGGGGAAGTAGCAGACAGAGGGAGAAGGAGACTCCCCACTGAGTAAGGAGCCTGATGCAGGACTCAACCCAGGACCCTGAGATCATGACCTGAGCCGAAAGCAGATGCTCAACTGATTGAGCCACCCAGCTGTCCCTAATATGAAATTTAATAGCTTAATACGCATTTTTTCATAATGCTTTGATTTTTTTAACAGTATAAGTGAAAGCATTGCTCATACTCTTTCCCCTTTCATCTCATTCTCTTCCTGAGTCTACCATATACCCTTTCTTTTATTTTTTTGCTATGTGACTGCTTTTATTTTCTGATACGTCCTTTGAGAGTTTTTTTTTTTAAGATTTTATTTATTTATTCGAGAGAGAGAGTGAGAGAGAGAGAGAGAGAGAGCGCGTGAGAAGAGTAGCAGGGGCGATAGGGAAGCAGACTCCCCACTGAGCAGGAAGCCTGATGTGGGGCTCCATTCTAGGAACCTGGGATTATAACCTGAGCAGAAGACCGATGTTTAACTGACTGAGCCATCCAGGTGCCCCTCTTTCAGAGTTTCTTTTAGGCAAATACAAGCAAGTAGGAGTACATAATTTTTCTTTTCACTTCTTTACATAAAAGTTAACATATTGTGTGTTCTTCTCCTTGCCTTTTTTTAGTCACTATAGTTTTTTTTTTCAATGTCATTATGTTTTATAAAGCTTTCAATATCAGTACTTCAAGAGCCTTATTAGTTTCTAAGGTACGTTGTTTTCCATTGCATGGATATATTGTAGTATACTTAACTAGATTCTTGTTGATGGGCACACGGATTGTCCCCAGTGTTTGCTGCCACAAGCAGGGTAGTTAATAACCTCTTGTACATATATAATTTCAGACATACAGAGTTATATCCACATTCTGTACCTATAGAGATATATCCACATGTTCCTTTAGATTGGTCAATGGGTAAATGCATTTGTACTTCGTAAAATTTTGTCAGATGACACTTCTTGGGTTGAACCGTTTTCTACTCTGACCAAGAGGGCATGATAGTACTTGTTTCTCCATTATATTACTTAAAAAGATACTTACAAATTGGGGTACCAGGTGGTGGGTATTATAGAGGGCACGGCTTGCATGGAGCACTGGGTGTGGTGAAAAAAATAATGAATACTGTTTTTCTGAAAATAAATAAATTGGAAAAAAAATCCAATTGAAATATTTTTGAAATCAAACTATGGATCTGAACTGGATCATTATTTAAAGAAACAAAGATATGAAGTAACTTTAAAAATTGAGCATTACCAGGTGGTGAGTATTATAGAGGGCATGGCTTGCATGGAGCACTGGGTGTGGTGAAAAAATAATGAATACTGTTTTTCTGAAAATAAATAAATTGAAAAAAAAAGATACTTACAAAGTGTATAGCCAAACCTTTTCATTTTAAGTAGATGCATATTTTGGAACAGTGATTCTCAAATAAGGGTGGGAGAAGGTGAGATTATGAGACTTCAAAGAATTAATGGCATCTGTTTACATACTCATCAAATACTTGGGCAACCTTTATTTGTTAGTATTATAGGCACTGGAGACTCAGTAGTGAAGAAAGTGAACACAGTGTTTATTGAAACAATAAATAAAAAATACATAAGATCATTAATAATGATGTACTGTAAAGTGGGAGGTGAGAGGAAGTGGTGATGAAGATGGAGTGCTGGGAGGTGGTATCAAAGCTGGGATGTAAAGAATAGGAAAGCAGCAGCCATGTGAAGTGCCAGGGGAAGGATCCTCACAATGAAAGGGTCGCAGAGTTCAAGATCCAAAAGCAGAAAAGAAGTTGGTTGCTGAGTCTTGTATAAAGTAAAAAGCCAATGACATAAAAACCAGGGAAGTAGGTTGGGACTGCACATCTTACCATATAAAATTTTACTTCCCATACTAATGAGTTTGGGTTTTACTCTTAAGTGCTGTGGGAAGCCATTGAAAGATTTTAAGCAGAAAATCAACTATGACTTTTTCTGGTTTGCTATATTTCCTTTAGGTTTTTTTTACGTTTAATTTTGACATTTTTTGTTTACAGAAAAGCAACAAAAATAGTAGTTACCATATACCTTTTAATCAGCTTCTCCTAATGTTAACATTTTATATAACCATGATACATTTATCACTAGTAAGAAATGAATGAAACTACAGACTTTATTCAGATCTCCCCACTAGATCTCTGTCTCCTCTAATCTGTGACAATTCCTTAATGCTTTGTTATCTTTCCTTAGACCTTTATTATTGAAAAATACTGGTCAGTTATTTTGTAGAATATCCCTTAGCTTGGGATTGTATGTTTTCTCATGACTAGACTGAGATAATGTATTTTAGGAAAGAATACAGAATAGAAGTGTCCTTCTTAGCACATCATGTTAGAAGGCATTTTGTATTAATATGTTAATGCTGTTAACCCTGATCATTTAAGTTGGTGTCTACCAAGTTTTCTCCACTACAGAGCTTTTTTCCTCTCATACTCTGTTCATTACAAGTAAGTTACCAAGTCCAGCCCAGTCTGACAGCCGGCAGGGATGTTAAGCTACACCCCCTCAAGGAAAGAGTGTCAAAAAACTTGTGGACATATATTAAAACCACCACAGTAATTAATAAATATTTGGGGGGAACTATTTTGAGGTCATGAAAATATCCTTAAAGTTTCAGCAACTAATTTTAGCATTTGTTAGGGGACATTGCTTATAGCAATGTAATTATTTTTCAAAAGAACACACATACCACTGTGTGTAGAGATAGGTTTGGCTGGGGTTGGAGACAGATTTGTTATGAGATCTTCAGGAAATAGTACAATACAGGTACTAGCTTGGGCTCAGGTATTGACATTTAAATAAAGAGAAGTAGATAAATTCACAATCTGTTTTTTGTACAGAATCAACAAGACTTGGTGATTAGATTGGAGAGGGAGAAGATTAAGGGGAATTTTTTTTAACGTGATTAACGTAATTTTGTATAATTTATAATATTTACATTTGGAAGTATTACATTTATTACATATGTTGCATATAATATATACATTTATAAGTATTATATATTATATTATAAATAATATAATTTATTTGATTAATATAATTTTTTACATATTGCTAACTAAAATTAGGAGACTATAAATGTATTAGTTATCTATTACTATTTTTAAAATTACCTCTAAAACTTAGTGGCTTAAAATAGCAATAAGCACCAGTATCCTAGGGTTTTTGTGGGTCAGAAATTTAGGAGCAATTTAACCAAGTGGTTCTGGTTTAGAGTCTCTTACGAGGCTGCAGTCATCTGAAGGCTTAACTGGAGCTAATGGATGAGGTGTTTTAGGTGGCCCTCTCACAAGGTTGAAAAGTGGTGCTGACTGTTGGAGACATCACTGCCCTCGAGGGGATTTCTCTTAGTAAAGGATTTAGACAATTACAGAAACAAGCACAATGCAGTATGAGTAGTGCTGTGATTGAGGAGGTATATAGGACACTATAATAGGAGTTTAGTGTTAGGATAATGCTTCAAGAAAGGCTAACTGAGGAATGATTGAGCTAAGACATTAAAGCTATGTAGGAGTTAAGGAAAGACAATAAATAGAGTTCACTCTGTTCCCTGGACAGAGGGAATGGCATATGTGAAGAATAAAAATAAGAAAGAAGAGGTTGCTTGAACTTAAAAAAGTTCATTGTAGCTGGAGGTAAGTATCATAAGGAATACTGGTAAGATATGAGGCTGGAACAGTGAATAGGGAGTGACATCATATACAATTTAGGACACCAGTATAAGGACCTGAGTCATTATCTCAAGATCTGTGGAATGCCATAAAGTATTTAAACTAAGGGAGTGACAAAATGAGATTTGAATTTTATGAAATAGAGACACAGTGCTTTTTATGAAGTAGAGACACAGTGCTGTGCTGGAGCCAGCCAGTAAAGGCTTCTAAGAACCAGTTGTTAAATTTTTAGGAATTTTGTGACTTGCTTGTTAAAACAGCCATATGAACAATTAAGTCATATAGCATAATTAAATTGTGATAGGACAAAGGTAATAAGTAATCAAACTTTAACATTTCCTACTTATTTTTACATTTTACTACTATCTGTGCTTTTGAGGTTATTTAGACCCCTTGTATCTGTACGGTGTAAATACCATTTAATAGTGTTCCACTGTACATTTCTTCCCAGCTCAGTGTTCGGTGATGTTAACGTTGATAGCTTGAAAGGAGCCATGGTGGGAGGATTTACATCACGTTAGTTGTCAAACTACAAATCAGGATTGGATTTTTTTGTTGACGATCTAGACCAGATGTTGGCAAACTGTAGCCCATAGCCCAAATCTGTCTGGTTGCCTGTTTTTAGAAGTAAAGTTTTATTGGAATACAGCCTTGCCTGTTTCTTTATGTATTGTCCATGGCCACTTCCACATTGCAGCAATGGCAGATACAATATTTGTGATACATTATATGGCTCATAAACCAAAAATATTTACTATCTGGCCTTTTAAGGAAAGGCATTTGATGCCTGTGCTTGATTTTTAATGCAGATAAAAGTTTAAAAATATGTTGTTATCTTCAGCATATGCATTATGACTAGCACAAAATTTTTAAGGAAATTTTCCTTCAGTATTTGATTACTGTTACCAGAATCAACAAAAAACTTGCTCACATTATTAACAGATGAGTGAAATTGTAACATAAGTCTTCTTTGTTTCACTTTCATCTTTTCTCTAACAAAAATATTCAGTCAACATTTATATCAAAACTTTACTTTTTCCCCAGTTTCAACCATCGATGGCTCATGGATGTAGTAGTTTAGAAAAAAATCAGTGAAAGCATTCTGTGAGAATACAGTGACTGCACAGAATGGACAATGAGTATTGTATATCTTATTATCTATATGTTATATTCTATATATCTATATCAGTTTATATTAAAAGATATAATAAACTTATTCATGAACACATGTGTACACACACACACACAAACAGCCCGAGGAGAAAGCTGATTGCTAGACAGTTTTTTTTTATTACATATAATGTATTATTTGCCCCAGGTTACAGGTCTGTGAATTGTACAGCTTTCACCATATCCCATACCCTCCCCAATGTCCATCACCCAACCACCCTCTCCATACACCCCTCCTCCCAGCACCCACAGTTTATTTTGTGATATTAAGAGCCTCCTATGGTTTCTTTCCCTCTGGATCCCATCTTGTTTCATTTATTCTTTTCCTACCCCCCAACCCCCACGTTGCATCTACACTTCCTCATATCAGGGAGATCGTATGATAATTATCTTTCTCTGATTAACTTATTTCGCTAAGCATAATACCCTCTTGTCCATCCACATGGCAAAATTTCATTTCTTTTGATGGCTGCATAGTATTCCATTGTATATATATACCATATCTTCTTTATCCATTCGTCTGTTGATGGACATCTAGGTTCTTTCCATCATTTGGCTATCGTGGACATTGTTCCTATAAACATTTGGGTGAACGTGCCCCTTTGGATCACTACATTTGTATGTTTAGGGTAAATACTCGGTAGTATGATTGCAGGGACATAGGGTAACTCTATTTTTAACTTTTTGAGGAACCTCCATGCTGTTTTTCAGAGCAGCATCACCAGGTTGCATGTCCACCAACAGTGTAGGAGGGTTCCCCTTTATTCCGCATCTTGCCAACATCTGTTCTTTCCTGACTTGTTAATTTTAGCTATTCTGACTGGTGTGAGATGGTATCTCATTGTGGTTTTGATTTGTATTTCCCTGATGCCGAGTGATATGGAGCACTTTTTCATGTGTCTGTTGGCCATCTGGATGTCTTCTTTGTCGAAATGTCTGTTCATGCCCTCTGCCCATTTCTTGATTGGATTGTTTGTTCTTTGGGTGTTGAATTTGATAAGTTCTTTATACATTTTGGATACTATCCCTTATTTGATATGTCATTTGCGAATATCTTCTCCCATTCTGTTGGTTGCCTTTTAGTTTTGTTGACTGTTTCGTTTGCTGTGCAAAAGCTTTTGATTGTGATGGAGTCCCAGTGGTTCATTTTTGCCCTTGCTTCCCTTGCCTTTGAATTTGCTGTGAAGAATTGAATTTGAATTTCGAAATTTGAATTTCCAGGAAGAATTTGCTGCAGCTGAGGTTGAAGAGGTTGCTGCCTGTGTTCTCCTCAAGGGTTTTGATGGATCCCTGTCTCACATTGAGGTCTTTCATCCATTTTGAGTCTATTTTTGTGTGTGGTATAAGGAAATGGTCCAGTTTCATTCTTCTGCATGTGGCTGTCCAATTTTGCCAACATGATTTGTTGAAGAGACTGTCTTTTTTCCATTGGACATTCTTTCCTCTTTGTCGAAGATTAGTTGACCGTAGAGTTGTGGGTATATTTCTGGGGTCTCTATTCTGTTCCATTGATCTATGTGTCTGTTTTTGTGCCAGTACCAGTTTTGAGGATTATAGCTTTGTAATAGAGCTTGAAGTCTGGAATTGTGATGCCACCAACTTTGGCTTTCTTTTTCAACATACCTCTGGCTATTCGGGGTCTTTTCTGGTTCCACATAAATTTTAAGATTATTTGTTCCATTTCTTTAAAAAAATTAATGGTATTTTGATAGGGATTGCATTAAATGTGTAGATTGCTTTAGGTAGCATAGACATTTTCACAATATTTGTTCTTCCAATCCAGGAGCATGGAACATTTTTCCATTTCTTTATGTCTTCCTCAATTTCTTTCATGAGTACTTTATAGTTTTCTGAGTACAGATTCTTTGCCTCTTCGATTAGGCTTTTTCCTAGGTATTATATGGTTTTGGGTGCAATTGTAAATAGGATTGACTCCTTAATTTTTCTTTCTTCTGTCTTGCTGTTGGCGTATAGAAATGCAACTGATTTCTGTGCATTGATTTTATATCCTGACACTTTACTGAATTCCTGTATGGGTTCTTGCAGTTTTGGAGTGGGGTCTTGGGTTTTCCATATAAAGTATCATATCAGCTGCAAAGAATGAGAGTTTGACCTCTTTGCTGAGTTGGATGCCTTTTATTTCTTTTTGTTGTCTGATTGCTGAGGCTAGAACTTCTAGTACTATGTTGACTAGCAGTAGTGATAGTGGACATCCCTGCCATGTTCCTGACCCTAAGAGAAAAGCTCTCAGTTTTTCCCCATTGAGAGTGATATTGGCTGTGGGATTTCCATAGATGGCTTTGATGATATTAAAATATGTACCCTCTATCCCTACACTTTGAAAAGTTTTGATGAAGAAAGGATGCTGTACTTTGTCAAATGCTTTTTCAGCATCTATTGAGAGTATCATACGGTTTTTGTTCTTTTTTTTTTTTATTAATGTATCACATTGATTGCAGCCTTGGAATAAATCCCTCTTGGTCATAGTGAACAATCCTTTTAATGTACTGTTGGATCCTATTGACTAGTATTTTGGTGAGAATTTTTGCGTCTGTGTTCATCAAGGATATTGGTCTGTAAGTATCCTTTTTGATGGGATCTTTGTCTGGTTTTGGGATCAAGATAATGCTGGCCTCCTAAAATGAGTTTGACACTTTTCCTTCCATTTCTGCTTTTTTGGAACACTTTCAGGAGAATAGATATTAATTCTTCTTTTGTTTTGGGGAGATTTTTGATGACTACATCAGTCTCCTTACTGATTTTGGGTCTGTTCACATGTTCCATTTCTTCCTAGTTCAGTTTTGGTAATTTATATGTCTCTAGGAATGCATTCATTTCTTCCAGATTGTCAAATTTGCTGGCGTATAGTTGCTCATGATATGTTCTTATAATTGTTTCTATTTCTTTGGTGTTGGTTGTGATCTCTCCTATTTCATTCATGATTTTATTTATTTGGGTCCTTTCTCTTTTCTTTTTGATAAGTTTGGCCAGGGCTTTATCAGTCTTATTAATTCTTTCAAAACCCTTGCTCCTAGTTTCATTGATCTGTTCTACTGTTCTTTTGGTTTCTGTTTCATTGTTTTCTGCTCTGATGTTTATTATTTCTCTTCTCCTGCTGGGTTTAGGCTTTCTTTGCTGTTCTTTCTCCAGCTTCTTTATGTATAGGGTTAGGTTGTGTACTTAAGACTTTTCTTCTTTTTTGAGAAAGGTTTGTATCGCTATATACTTCCTCTCGGGACCATCTTTTCTGTGTCCCACAGATTTTAAACAGTTTTGTTTTCATTTTCATTTGTTTCCATGAATTTTTTCAATTCTTCTTTAATTTCCTGATTGACCCATTCATTCTTTAGTAGGATGCTCTTTAACCTCCATGTATTTGAGTTCTTTCCAACTTTCCTCTTGTGATTGAGTTCTAGCTTCAGAGCATTGTGGTCTGAAAATATGCAGGGAATGATCCCAATCTTTTGGTACCAGTTGAGACCTGATTTGTGACCCAGTATATGAACTATTCTGGAAACTGTTCATGTGCTCTAGAGAAGAATGTGTATTCTGTTGCTTTGGGATGAAATGTTCTGAATATATCTGTAATGTCCATCTGGTCCAGTTTGTCATTTAAGGCCTTTATTTCTTTGTTCATCTTTTGCCTGGATGACCTGTCCAATTCAGTGAGAGGGCTGTTAAAATCCTCTATTATTACTGTATTATTGTTGATGTGTTTCTTTGATTTTGTTATTAGTTGGTTTATATAGTTATATATATATATATACTTATATATACATACATATAGTTATATAGTTTATATATATATAGTTATATAGCTTATATAGTTTAAGATTGTTAGATCTTGTTGGACAGACCCTTTGAGTATGATATAGTGTCCTTCCTCCTCTCTTATTATAGTCTTTGGCTTAAAATCCAATTGATCTGATATAAGGATTGCCACTCCAGCTTTCTTTTGATGTCCATTAGCATGGTAAATTATTTTCCACCCCCTCACTTTATTTATTTTTTTAAGATTTTATTTATTTATTTGACAGACAGAGATCACAGGTAGGCAGAGAGGCAGGCAGAGAGAGAGGAGGAAGCAGGCTCCCCACGGAGCAGAGAGCCTGATGCGGGGCTCGTCCCCAGGATCCTGGGATCATGACCTGAGCCGAAGGCAGAGACTTTAACCCACTGAGCCACCCAGGTGCCCCCACCCCCTCACTTTAAATCTGGAGATGTCTTTGGAGGTAAAATGTGTTTCTTGTAGATAGCGTATTGATGGGTTCTGTTTTTTATCCATTCTGATATCCTGTGTCTTTTGATTGGGGCATTTAGCCCATTTACATTCAGAGTAACTATTGAAAGATCTGAATTTTGTGTTGTCTGTAAGATGACTGTTACTCTGTATTGTCTCTGTTCCTTTCTGGTCTACTACTTTTAGGCTCTCTCTTTGCTTAAAGGACCCCTTTCAGTATTTCCAGTAGGGCTGGTTGGTGTTTACAATTCTTTCAGTTTTTGTTTGTCCTGGAAGCTTTTTCTCTCTCCTTCTATTTTCAACAATAGCCTAGATGGATATAGTATTCTTGGCTGCATATTTTTCCTCATTTAGTGCTTTGAATATATGATGCCAATTCTTTCTGGCTTGCAGGTCTCTGTGCATAAGTCTGCTGCCAATCTAATATTTCTGCCATTGTATGTTACAGACTTCCTGTCCCAAGCTGCTTTCAGGATTTTTTCTTTGTCACTAACTTTAATAAGTTTTACTACTAGAAGATGGGATGTAGACCTGTTTTTATTGATTTTGAGGGGGATTCTCTGTGCCTCCTGGATTTTGATGCTTGTTCCCTTTGCCATATTAGGAAAATTCTCTACTATAATTTGCTCCAATAAACCTTCTGCCCCTCTCCTCCTTTGGGAATCTCGATTATTCTAATATTGTTTCATCTTATGGTATCACTTATTTCTTGAATTCTCCCTTCATGGTCCAGTAGTTGTTTGTCTCTTTTTTGCTCAGCTTCTTTATTCCCCATCATTTGGTCTTCTGTATCACTAATTCTCTCTTCTGCCTCATTTGTCCTAGCAGTAAGAGCCTCCATTTTTTATTGCACCTTATTAATAGCTTTTTAAATTTCTAGTTGGTTAGATTTTTGTTCTTTTATTTCTCCATAAAGAGATTTTATTTCTTCAAAAAGGGTTTCTGTAATATCTTCCATGGCTTTTTTGAGCCCTGCTAACACCTTGAGAATCATCATTCTGAACTGTAGTTCTGACATAGTAGCAATATTTGTATTGGTTAGGTCCCTAGCCTTCGGTACTGCCTCTTGTTCTTTTTTCTGTGGTGAGTTTTTCTGCCTTGTCATTTTATCCAGATAAGAATATATGCACGACAGAATAAAATACTAAAAGGTTGGCAATGACCCTAGAAAAATGTATGCTAATGAAATCAGAAGAGACCCAAAATTGGGGGGAGAAGAAAGGGGGATGTTAATTTTTATCTGTATCTATATCTATATCTATATCTGTATCTATATATCTGGTGAATAGAACAGAGCCACCCACTTGATTTTGGGTGTATTCTGGTCTCTTAGAACAAACTACCTCCCAAAGTTTTAAAGAAAGAAAAACTTATATATCTATAAAAATAAGAGTAAACACAATGAATGGATAGAATATGACTGTAATGTTGAAAATTTTAAAAAAATTATAAAAAAGGAATTGATAAGTTTGTTGGAAAAAGAGAAAAAAAAAGAGGAGCGAATCTGTTCAGACTGGAGACTAGAACAAAGCCATGTGCTAGATTTAGGGTATATTTTGATGTATTAGAAGAAATTGTATCCCAGAATTTTAAAGAAAAAAAAAACCCGATACATATACAAAAAATAAGGTTAAATACAATGAAGAGATAAAATATGACTATAAAAATGAATGTTTAAAAATGTGTATATTTTTTATAAGGGTATTTTTAAGATAAACTATTTAAAAAACTTCAAAAGAAGAAAGAGTAATGGCGCCTGGGTGGCTCAGTGGGTTAAAGCCTCTGCTTTCGGTTCAGGTCATGATCTCAGGGTCCTGGGATCAAACCCTGCATGGGGTTCTCTGCTCAGCAGAGAGCCTGCTTCCTCTCTCTCTGCCTGCCTCTCTGCCTACTTGTGATCTCTCTCTGTTAACATAAGGAAATAAAAAATCTTCCAAAAGAAAAAAAAAAAAAAAGAGGAAAAGTTGAAAAAAGAGAGAATAAGAAAAAAATAAAATGAAAAAAAATTTAACTTTGCAAGACTGAAGGATCATGGGGGGAAAGCCATGAATTCCATGTGTTGCATTCCTCTAGCTCTGGAGTTCCGCAATTCTCATTAGTGAACTTGTTCTTAGCTGGATGTTCTTGCTGATCTTCTGGGGAAGGGGCCTGTTGCCGTGATTCTCAAATGTCTCTCCGAGGCGGATTGCACTGCCTTTGCCAGGGGCCAGGCTAAGTAATCTGCTCGGGTTTGCTCTTGGAAGCTAAGTAATCTGCTCGGGTTTGCTCCGGAATGCTTTCCATAGAGCTTTGGAGGATGGGAATGGAAATTTCTCTAGGCCTTCCAATCTCTAGGCCTAGAGGAACTGAGAGCTCAGGACACCACGCCTCAGTGCGCCCTCAGAGAAAAGCAGTCAATCCCTTCCGTCTCCCAGGTCTGCAGCTACACTCTGTACTCACCTGGCCTGTGACCGAGCATTTCTATCTCTGGCACATGATCCCATTTGAAGTCTCCAAACCCAGCAGATTCCTGCTGCACATTTCTGTGCCACTCCTCCTGGAGAAGGAAGGAGGGGGTCTCTCTGGATCTGCCACTTGTGGGGTCCCTGCTGGAAGAGCAGTGGCCTAACTGTGCCTTGGATCATGGTTTAAGGTAACCCTGATTTGAGAGCTCACTCCTCGGCTCTGTCTCTGTATCGGCTTCCCCGCTCCAATACCTGGGAGCTCTGCCACACTCAGACACCCCCGATCTTTCCGTGACCTTGCGGGACCTGAGACCACACTATCCCTGTGAGGACTCCACCCCCGCTTAGTCTCTGGAGCGATGTCCCTCAGAGGAGCAGACTTCTAAAAGTTCTGGTTTTGTGCTCTGCTGCTCCACCGCTTGCCGGAAGCCAATCCCTCCCTGCCACCATGGTCTTTCTTCCTGTCATTTCGGATTCACTTCCCCACACATCATACCTTCCAGAAAGTGTTCGATTTTCTGTTCCTAGAATTGCTGTTGTTCTTCTCTTCTATCTCCTGTTGAGTTTGTAGGTGTTCAGAATGGTTTGATAACTATCTAGCTGAAGTCCTGGGACCTGATGTCATTTCAGTCTGCTACTCCTCTGCCATCTTGCTTCTCCCCCTAGACATTTTTTTTAAAGGAATTTATTTATTTGGTCGGGGGTGGGGGCATAAGGAGGGGGAGTGAGAGGGAAGCAGAGGGAGAAGCAGGTTCTTAACCAAGCAGGGAACCTGACATGGGGCTCAGTGCCAGGAACCTGGGATCATGACCTGAGCTGAAGGCAGATTCTTAACCTCTGAGCCACCCAGGTGCCCCTGATTTTTAGACATTTATTAGCACAGCATAGGGTACACATGTGACTATATGCAGACTGGCAAAATATTTAATGCAGTATCTGCTTAAGGTGAAGCAGAAGTATCTAAGATACAAGAATAAGTAGTTTAATTATTACACTTCTAAATTTGTGATATTTAGAAATTTTGGTATTATAGTACTGTCAGGTGCTAAATTTCTCCAATGACCACCATGCTGTAAATTTTTTATACAAATGATTGCTACATTTCAACTGGAGTTAATGGAGGAGAAAAATATTTTGCATACCCTACTTTTCTGTAATATATTTTCTTCATATTTTGTTGTTTCTGGATCAGTATTAATTGGCTACGGTATTGTAGAATGCAGTTTTGGGGTTTTTCTTTGTGAAATTTTGAAGTGGTAGAGTTAAGTACTATGCTTTTCCTGGGAAGATTAGAATTATGATATAATTGAACTTCTATTCTCCTTTGTAGTGTAATGTAAATGTTAACATTTACTATAAATGTTATTTACTATAAATGTTAACATTTATTGCTTCAGAAAGAATATAATCATTAAGTATTATCCAGTTAATATACTCTCTCAGTATCCATATTCTCTGTTAACCTGTTGTCCAAATTAAGTGTTTGAAAGTTCTCAATTTTTGTTCTTGCATAAAAATGTACAGCCTTCACAGTCACCAGTGATTTGAATTCTTTTAAGATTAAGTTCATTTTTAATTTTAACTTTTTATGCAGCACTTGTTTATTTGAGTGTTGTTTTGAATGCTTCAAGATAGAATATTATTCTATATGTTTGGTCTTCATTTTATATCAAGTTCAGGAAATAATGGCACTTTTTTTTCATCTGATCATTAATCTATTTGTTTTCAAAATTCGAAGTATATTTTACTTTTACCACATGGTTTATTTTTGGTTTGTTGTGTTTGCCGCTCTAGAACAAGGAAGAAGTGATGGCTGTGAGACTCCGGGAAGCAGATAGCATAGCTGCTGTGGCTGAGTTACAGCAGCACATTGCTGAGCTGGAAATCCAGGTACCATATGAAAATAATAAAGTACACATAAAAATAATTTCTCTCTGTACCTGAAGAGTGACTTGTACCTTCCTCTTAATGATTATGATTCTATTTTCAACACATATTCATTTCCACATTCTTTTTTTGGTGGTAACGTAACATATAACATAAAATTGACCATTTTAAAGTGTAAGTTCTGTGACATTAAGTACATTCACATTGTACAACCAGTCAGTCTCCAGAACTCTTTTCATCTTGCAAAACTGAAAATCTGCCTATTGAACATCTCCTTGTGCCCATTTCCCCGAACCCCTGGAAACCACCATTCCATTTTTAATCTCTGAATTAGACTACTCTCAGTACTGCATGTAAGTAAGATGATATAGTATTTGTCTTCTTTTTTAAGATTTTCTTTATTGTCAGAGAAAGAGAAAAAGAGCACACACAAAAAGGGAGAGCGGCAGACAGAGGGAGAAGTACTCTCCCTGCTGAACAAGGAGCCCCATGCAAGACTCCATTCCAGGACCCCGGGATCATGACCTGAGCCAAAGGCAGACACTTAGTGACTGAGCCACCCAGGGTTCCCTGTCTTTTTTTTTTTTTTTTTTTAAGATTTATTTATTCATTCTAGAGAAAGAGAGTACACAAGTCAGGGGAGGGGCTGAGGGAGAAGGAGAGAGGGAAAGCAGACTCCCCACTGAGCAAGAAGCCCGACAGAGCAACCTACAAACCAACCCACCTACAGACCATAAGGCTCAATCCCAGGACACTGAAATCATGACCTGAGCCAAAATCAACACTTGGCCACTTTAACTGAGCCACCCAGTTGCCGCAGTATTTGTCTTTTTATGACTGGGTCTTTTCACTTAGCATAATGTCATTAAGGTTTATCCATGTGTAATGGATAATATGTGAAAAATAACATATGAAAAAATTTCCTTCCTTTATAAGACTGAATAATATTCCTTTATATCTGTATACCACATTTTGTTGTTTATCCATTGGTAAACACTTGGGTTGCATCCACCTTTTGACTATTGTGAATAATGCTTCTGTGAACGTGGTTGTACAGATGTTGTACAGATCTCTTTGAATCCCTGCTTTCATTTCTTTGGGATTTTCCCAGAAGTGGGATTGATAGATCATACAGTAATCCTGTTTTTTTTTTTTAAAGATTTTATTTGTTTGACAGACAGAGATCACAAGTAGACAGAGAGGCAGGCAGAGAGAGGGAAGCAGGCTCCCTGCTGAGCAGAAAGCCTGATGCGGGACTCGATCCCAGGACCCTGAGATCATGACCTGAGCCGAAGGCAGCGGCTTAACCCACTGAGCCACCCAGGTGCCCCAATCCTGTTTTTAATTATTTGAGGAATTGCTATACTATTTTCCATAGCAGCTGCACCATTTTACATTCTTGCTAGCCAGTGCACAAGGGCTCTTATTTCTCCGCGTCCTTACCAATACTTGTTAATTTTCTGGGGTTTTTGTTATTGTTTGTTTTTTTGTGGTAGCCATCCTAATCAGAATGAAGTCATAGCTCATAGTGGTTTTGATTAGCATTCCCCTAATTAGTGATGTTGACCATCTTACCATTTGCTTTTTGCTATTTGTGTATCTTCTTTACAGAAATGTCTGTATGAGTCCTTTGCTCATTTTTTTAATCAGGTTTTTGAGTTATCAAAGTTCCTTATGTATCCTTAGGGTCAATCCCTTATCAGATAGATAGTTTTCAAATGTTTTCTCCCTTTCTTTGGGTTGCCTTTTTGTTCTGTTACTGCTTTTTGATGAACAAAAGTTTTTATTTTTGTTGAAGTCCAACTTAACTTAGTCCTATTCTTTTGTTGCCTCTGCTTAAGTCCACGTTTGATAGTTTGATACCATATTTGTACATTGCCAAAGCAATTTTTGAAAGAAGATTCAAAACTAAATATTTTGTCACTGTATGTCCTATTTCTTATTGTATTTATAAGGTAGTAAATTTCTCATATGGGAAAAATGTGTTTAAAATCTTATTTCTTTGAAAATGTGTTATATTCTATTCCAAGCCAAAATACAGTTTTTGCTGCAACATCTAGAATTTTCTTCCACTTAAAATATCCTTCGAACTAAATTTCAATTCAAAATTTGGTTAATTTCTAAGACTTACATGTATTATAGCTTCATCTTTTGATCTGGGTCAAAAGTAATCATGATACATTGATTTGTATAAGTTTATTGAAAAATTAGCCTTTGTGTTCTGTTGCTAATATTCCCTGTAAAGTAGCACATACTCAGAAAAACTTCAAACATGAACTGACTTCATGACATATTTGTAATCAGTGATTTAAAATCATCCTATTGTATTCAAGTCTAGTTTAAGCCTGGAGTTTTCTAACATCTAGAAAATTATGAAATTTTGCTACATTTCTATGCATGTTAGTCACAAACAGCGAGATTTATATCATTGTTTTTATTTATTCTGAAATACTTATGAAAGTGAAGAGCCTGATATGCTTCAAGTTTTATTTAAAATGGAATGCAGCATGTTACATCATTTCTGAAAATAGAAAATGCATGAAATTTTTACTATCAGGAATATGTTGGCATCAAATGGCTCTTGATTAAATAATCCTTGGACTCCAAATTGCTAAATTCATTGGTATTTTTTCGGTATTTATCCTGCTTGAGTTTATCTCATTTATGGTTGTTGACTAGTCGTCCTCTTTACATTCTCTCCTCCCACAGCTTTCCCACCACCACTCACTTTTGCCTTACTTCTTTCTTGTTTTTTGTTTTAGTCTTCTTATCATCTCTGAATGTTTGTATTCCTGAGAATCCCAAGTTTTTGGCTTTTTAAAGGCTGTATTGAAATGAAGGATCTCACTTACATGGCTTTAGGAGCCATCTATAAAACAGATCCTAATGTAACTCCAGCCCTCACGTTTCCCCCAACCAATAATTTTTAAACCTTTTAAAAAATTATTAGCACAGTATACCAAGAAGTTTGTAATACAAAGCTACATTATAATATGGGTAAACACATTACCCATATAGTCACGGTGGAGGTCAAGATACAGAATATTGCCTGTATCCAGAAGTCTAGCCAATCACACCTTACTCCCTTGTCCTGAGTTTTGTGGTAGTCTCTCCTTTGCTTTTCTTTATAATTGTGTCATCTTCATATGCCTCTCTGATTTGTACAGTTTAGTTTTCCCTGTTTCTGAACTTTGAATAGAGTGTTCTTATATATCTTTGTCTCTTCTTTCTTTGTTCAACATTATTTTAGTAAGTAATCATTTTTATTGTTATGTGTTCCCATTTTATGACTGTATCACAATATATCCACTCTAATATTATTGGTCATTTGGGAGTTTGTGGATTGGGACTGTTTGGAACAGTGCTGTGATTATAAGCAATCCTGTGCACTATACTGACTACATGTACATGTTACTCTGGTGTGGAATGTTTGTGTCACAGAGCATGCAACTCTTCGACTTTATTTTCCAAAGTGCTTGTACAAGTTTAAACTCCCAAGAGTTTGAAAGTTATTGAAAGCATGAAAGTTCTTGCTTGTTCCATATCCTTCTTAACACTTGGTGGTGTCAGATGTCTTAACTTGTGCCATTCTGGTGGATATGCAGTGATATTTTGTTGTGGTTTTAATTTCCATTTACCTGATTATTAATAAGGCTGGCCATTTGGATTTCCTCTTTTGTAAAGGTCTGCTAAAGTCTTTTTATATGTATTTTTCTGGTAGGTTTTTGTCTTTTTCTTTGGATGTATAGTTATTTACTTATTGATGTTATGTTTTGTAAATACCTGTTTCCACTCTGACTTGTCTTTTGTTGTTCTTTAACTTATTGTGTCTTTTGATGAGTAGACCAGTAGTTTTAATGGACTCTAGACCACTCTACCTGGAAGTAGCACAGGCACTTCAAATTCAACATGTTTAAAATTATCTGTTCCTGTTTCATCCAATTTTTTTTTCCTTTCTGTATCTCTAGTCTTGATCAGTGGTAGCATCTCTTAACGGATTGTTCAACACAGTGAGAACTTCGCTTAGTCCTTTCTTAACCCTCTACATGAAGTCTATATAGAGAATTTGTAAACTTTCAACTTTACTAGATCATATCAAATTATTTTACAAAGTGCTTGTGCTAGTTAACATAACCAACATTTTACCTTCTCACATACTCTTGTAGTTTTGCTTTCAGATAATTTTTTAAAGATTTTATTTATTTGTCAGAGAGAGAGAGAGAGCACAAGCAGGCAGAGTGGCAGGAAGAGGCAGAGAGAAGCAGGTTCCCCTCTAAGCAAGGAGCCCACTGTGGGACTCGAACCCAGGACCCTGGGATCATGACCTGAGCCAAAGGCAGCTGCTTAACCAACTGAGCCACCCCGGTGTCCCACTTTCAGATAATTTTTAATAACTCATGAAGACTGAAGTGTCTTGCCCAACTCCTCAGTTCCTTCAAAAGAGGAAAGTCTGGAATAAATCTAAAACTAAATCAAAGGTGATTTTAATTTCAGAAACTTTTCTTTTAATCTCTCTCAGCCTTTCTGTTCCCCTGGCCATTCCCTGAATTATTCTGTCCACAGCCTTACCTGAACTATTGTAGTAACTTCCTACTCAGTTTCACTTCTCCAGCCTCAGCTCTTCCACAGAGCTGAGTTAGCTTTCTAAAAAATAAGAATTTTTACTGACTGCCTTTTACCTAGCAAATCATATCAGAATTTCTCAGCCTAAAATGCTTACCTTTTCATTGTTTCCCAGACCTGCATTGCCCATCTCATCTTTCAGCATTATCTCTTCATACTCCTTCCTTACCCCTTACACACACACACACACTTTTCAAAATTTTCACATATTTTCAAAATTCTGTACCATTGTACAAGCTGCTGTATCTTCCTAAATTGTGTTTCTCTGTATCCCTAGTCCTCCGCTTTTAAGGTATTTCTTTTTACTGAGTTGTGCTTTGCTACCTTACTATTAATACATTTAGTAAATGTGTTTTCAGTAAATGTCTTGATGATTCAACTTTCGTGCATTTATTTACTTATTACATGCAGATCCATAATAGATCTCTTGCTAAAATCTGAAACTCCTTTCTCAATTATAAGAATAGTACATTTTAGGTTATTCTTAGTCATGGAAATACTTCAGATCATTTTCAAGTTCCACTAGGGGGAGAACTCTGTCAAATATTTTGTACTTCATATCTCTTCAGATCAACTCTTCCAATTAATGTTACTCTCTTGTGAATAAATTTTTTCCCCGTAAACCAATTTCCCTCTAACTCTTCATTTAATAAATTGTTATTATGTAATCAGTTGATATGATTAAGATCTGCTTTTTAAAGTATTTATGAAAATTATACTTTTAAATGTATCCTATTTAGATAAGGAAATACATTAGATGAACAAATATTCATTTTTATAAACACTAGCATTCAGTGGTAGACACACTTGTGAGGCTAAAGTTTATTAAATTTGATTTCAAAGATTCTTTTGTCATCTTGAAACCTTTGCTCTGATTTAAAGTTTATAATATTTCCCTGTTATTATTTGAGATATCTGTATCTGTAATATACTTAAGATTTTTATAATCTTTTCCTCCTTGTCTTTGGAGGAGCTGTTTTATATTAGTGCCTCACAGTGAATTTAACCTTCTTTAAGTGTAGCAGTTTTCCAAATTTTAGCCATTTTCTTAGAACTATTTGAGAAAGTTATTAGCTAGGTTTCTTCCTTCTCAAACAAAATGCCCTTTACATCAAAATGATGGATTTTAGTCATCATTCTATTAGAATGCTTGTTTCAAGCAGATATACACCTATAAAATTAAGAAGTTAAACTCTAAGTTTTCATTAAACATAAAGATTATATCATGTATGTCATTTTAATATCTTTTGGCCATTCAGAATTACCATTATAAATTTTAAACACTATATAATCCTTTCATTTCATTCAGATCTCTATGATTTTATTAGGTAAAACTCCTTTGGCTATATTTCTATCCAAAATAATACTACTATTCTGATCACTGTGCTCTTCTGCCACTTCATGTTTCATCAAAACAATTATTTCTTGCCATAAAATATACATTTCTTGTTATTCTTGTTGTCCACATTCTCCACCAGTGGAAGCTCAGTATGAGGAATTTCTAGCCAGTCATTCAATTGCTGTATATCTCAGCACTTGGTATATAATGCTTGGTACATAGCCATCGCCCAACTATTTGTATTAGATGTTAAAGTAATACAATAATTTGCTCATCTGCTTTTTCTACAAGTGACTTTTACTGTATATACTTTGAGTATTCCAATTTTTAAAGTTCAGAGATTATCACTGTTTTCACACATGCATCAATTTGCATACATTTTTTATCATTAGGTCACTGGTGAGGATGATAGAATGATCTCAAGACTGTCTAAATGCATTTGTCATCTTACAGAACGAGGGACTGACCGTGGGTCTCTTTTTTGAAAGGTTGTTGAATAGAATTTAAACCTCTGAAAATTCACGTGTTTATTGTTGGCGTCAGTGGCTTCAGTTACATCTGAGTTACTCTGAGGTGATGCGAGTTGTTACTTCTTAAGGGAAAATTTTGGTTTTTTCTTCCTATCGGCACATATACTTTACAAGCTGATTTTCTTATTTCTCTATTTAAATAGCCTACAAAATAAATATGATAGAAACTGATCAGAATAAAAAGCTTCAAGAAATTTAATTATAATTAAGAACAAGCAGATTTTAAATCCTAATTGACTCTGTGGTCACAACTTTTTGTCTTTTTGTTTCCTCATAATTGCTAGAGATTTAGTATTTGTTAAGAGTATAAGATTTTGAAGTCAAACTACTTACTCGGTATCTTTGACAAGTTACTTAATCTATCTTTTTATTTATTCATTCAGAACAGAAAATCTGAAAGTTTTCTGCTTTAGAGCTGTTGGTGTTAAATGAGAAAGCGTTTGTAAGTCATGCAGATTTGGGGAAAGAATTGTCTGCTAAGGTACTAGTAAGGGCAAAGAGCCTGAGGCCAGGAGCATGTCTGAGTAGAGTCCCTACGTGAAGTAAGAGAGGAAGTAGAGGAAGTCTGAGAGGTAAATAGGGCAGATTATGTAGGGCCTAAGAATTTTGGCCTTTCTCTGAGTAAGATGGAAGCCATTAGAGGGTTTTGAGCATAGGAGTGATCAATTAGTAGTATTTAACTTATTAAGATAATTTAATTGAGCTTGATTCAGAAAAAAAAATTCTTATAAGAGTAATTCATAGTATTTAGGAGGGAGGAAATGGTGGTTAAAAAGTGTTTCCTCCTCTTGGTGGAATTTTCCACCTTTATTCTATTGATCCAAATGTTATTTTTTAGCCAAGGCTTTATTTTTATATTCACACTGAATAAAACTTGATCTGCTTTGCGGGTGGTGGAACAAAACACAGAAAAATTAATTTTTGCTCATAGTTGAAGAAAACACATGGGAATTGAACTCAAGCTTTCTGATGTTTAACACAGAATTGAGTTTGTATTTCGGTTATTGTAAAGATAAGCATATTAATTTGCCATAACCATATTAAAAGCTTCTGTGGGTCAAGTGCATCTATAAAATTAATGCTGCTTTGTTATAAGTAATGGAAAATTTTTAATCTAAAACTGTATAGTTCTATTCAAATCCATCTTTTTGTTCTTTTCCTGGTACCCAGTAACATTTACCCACTTTCGTTAGTTTGCCCAGCAGATAACCTCTAGGGATGCCTCAGATGGGCAATACCCCAACCACTCTAGGCTTAAGAAACACCCACTCAAAATTCTGTTCTGACCTAAAATGAATGAGTTATGTTTAAATCAGTGTGCCCAGATCAGTACGCAGTTTTGGCAGAGATGGAGAGGAAGTGATAAAATCTTTATCACTGTACTTTAAAATACATGTTTTAATAATGTTAAATTGCAGTGACATTACTAAATGATGAAGTTTATCATAAAGTTTTGTGATCAGTTTGTGCTTTTCAATTTCCTGAGCTAATTTGTTAATAGTTTCACAACAGCTGGTACTTGATATGCCAACTCTAGGTTAACAAACTTCTTTTTGAAAGATTTTTTTTCCCCTTTAAGTACAATGGTTTCCGTTTTGAGCAACTTGCTTGAAGTATTTTTCATTTTTCTTAAATGATTTTCTCAAAATTTTAAACACTTTTAAATTTAAAAAATTGGCTATTCTAATTTTATCTAGTTTTAGCAGTAATTCTCAACAGAATAAGTTAGGTATGTAGGATATTTTATTCAGCTTGCTATGTAGTCATTAAGGATTATAAAATGCAGTTAAAATTTTACTTAAGTGCTCAGATTCTTTGGTACCCAAATTTAGTATACAGTTAAATATAAAGAAATTAGGTACCTAGAAGCTTTTAAGGTACTGCTGTATTTAGAAATGAAGAATATCATTCAGATACCCAAGATGAGCTCATTGTAGCATCTGAAGAATTAGTGATGGAGGATTAGATTCTTAAAGACCATAATATCAGCAATCATCTTGGTGTTAATAAAAGTCAATTTGTGTACACCTAGCATACACATCTTGGTTTCTCATACCATTCTCTAATGAAGGAAACCAAGGCTCCTCAGAGAAATAGCTGATTCCAATACCAGGAGAGGAAATACAGTAAGGACAAAGATGAGCCTAGACACCTTGTAATACTAGAGAAAGGAAGGGCTTAAAAACAAAAAACCCTACATTAATAGGAGTATCTTAAAAGGACAGAAGAACCAACAGGAAGAGTCCCTGATGGCCAAAGATAGAACAAATTAGGAAAAAATGTTTAAAATCATAGTAGATTTTAATTCACAGTATAAAATAAATACCCATGAGTCCATTGATATAAGTAATGATTTATTTATCAGTCCAGTGATATAAATAAATTAACAAGTGGGAAAGAAGAGATAAATTTCTATGCAGAAGAATTCCAAATAATTGTTGTAGATATTGTATTCTTTTTTTTTTTTAAGATTTTTATTTATTTATTTGATAGAGAGAGATCACAAGTAGGCAGAGAGGCAGGCATAGAGAGAGGGGGAAGCAGGCTCCCCGCTGAGCAGAGAGCCCGATGTGGGGCTTGATCCCAGGACCCCGAGATCATGACCCGAGCTGAAGGCAGAGGCTTAAACCACTGAGCCACCCAGGCACCCCTAGATACTGTATTCTTAAGGAGAGGAAGAAGTCCTTTTCCGTAAGTGTGGACTGTATACAATGACTCCCTCAAAGGGTATAGTATGGAAAGGGCAGGAAAAAAAGAGTAACTTTACAGTGGAAAAACTTGACAAACACTGCCTCACACAGATAATCAAGGTCAACATCAGTAGTTATCAATCATATTGATAGTTTGTACTATGGTGTGATGAAAATAGTGCTTCTGTAGTCTTCCAGTAACCGTTAAACCCCATTTTTAACATGAGAAGAAATACCTGACAAATTTCAATGGTGGGGCATCCTACAAAATACTTGACCAAGACTCCTCAATGCTCATCAAAAAGAGGTGAAGTCTGAGAACTATCTCAAACTATCAAGACGAACCTAAGGAGTGGAGGAACCTAAAGAGACATGACAGCAAAATGTAATGTAATATGGTATTCTCCATAGGGTCTAGGACAGAAGAAGGACATTAGCTTAAAAACAGACAAACAAAAAACTAAGAAAATTTGAACAAACCATAGACTTTGGTTAGTAATAAGGTATCAATATTGGTTCATTAATTGTAACAAATTTACCATACTAATGGAAGATATTATTGATAGGGGAAATTGAGTGCAGGAGGTATATGGAAACTGTCTTCTCATTTTTTCTGTAAACCCAAAACTGTTCTTTAAGAAATCTGTTGTAAAAAATATTTTATGTAATTTCATGGTTTTTAGGGACCCCTGGAATTATATAAATTTAAGTATTTGTCACAAAATTGCTTTGCTTTTAATTAAATTATGACTTAAAGAAATATTTTCTAGCTTTGGACCTTGTGCAAATGCTCATTTTTCATGTAGGCATGTAGTTGATCCTTTAAGAAAGATCACTTTAAAATATGTGTGTATTTGTGTTTCTCTTCTCAAATGGAATTAAGTCAGTCTTAGCATTAATAAAATTTTGAATTTATTCTCTCTCTTCCATACTTTTACAAATTACCTTATTATTTTCTTAAAAGTATTTATATGTACTTTTTTTCCCCCTAGTTACTAAACCATAAAAAATATTCAAACCTTTTTGTCCATGACTTTAAATTACCGGAATCTGTTTTAGAAACTTAGAATGGTACATGATATGAGTATGATTTGTCTTTAGATGTTTCAAATGAGTCACCTTGAAGTCACAGGGAGGCTACCATTTACCACATTTACTATTATGGTTAATTTTTCTTAGGGCAAAGTACAAATCAGTAATAACTTACTAGAGCTTAGTGGTTGCTCTTGGTGTTTCAGTAAGGTTATGTTGATTAATCACAGTGATTACTTATCAACTGTCAGGGATTTACTCAAATCATTGGTTTTCTTCTACTATAGTAATTTCATATGCAGCTATAGTTTGCTTAATACATTTTGCTTTAATATATGCATTGAAAATATCAAATTAGGACTTAAAAATTGTCCCCCTGCTACAAGTTAATATGGTTGCTTCTGTGACCGTTGAACATAGTTTCATAATATAGCCTTGAAAAAAGTATTATTTGACCTTAAAAACAGTCAAGATAATGCCTTCTTACGGTCTCTGAAATAGTTTAACTTTTACAAAGGAGAGAGAAAACTTGATATATTTTTAGCATAGTCTCTCTTTGTGTTACATTTTTCATCTGTGAGTGTAATTTAAAATATTTTTAAAATGCAGGCTTTACACTTGCATTTGAGACTAAGCAACCTGCATTGTGTCATGACCCTTCTAATACCACAAACTTTCTGTAATACTACTCCCAGTGAAAAACCCACATCCTATGTATAACCTTAGATTTATTTTGAAATCTCTATGAAGAGAGCATAGAGAGATTACTAATTGTTTCTGTTATTTCCTTTAAGGGTGTGATGTCTATTTGTAAACTGTTTTAAGTTTTAATATGTGAGGCTTAAAATGTTAAACTATATTAAGTATTGATTTCCTAAAATTGTAAAAAATGTAGTAACTATACATTTCAATTGAGAATTGGGTGATA
Organism: Neogale vison; assembly: GCF_020171115.1. Taxonomy (NCBI): domain Eukaryota; kingdom Metazoa; phylum Chordata; class Mammalia; order Carnivora; family Mustelidae; genus Neogale; species Neogale vison. Next base: position 79,062,851 of record NC_058092.1, on the reverse strand, counting down.
TATTAAACATCTGCAGAACATTCAAAAAAAGAAAAAACAACATTAGTTCCAGTAGCCAATACTTCTGATATCACTGGCTAGAAGAATACTAATAAGGAAATGCAAATTTAATGATAAGCCACTTTTTTTTCTGTTTTATTGCTGTTCTTGTTTTTACTATTTCCTTCCATTTTAGACTTATTTTGTGTTCTTTATATAACTTCTTAAGATGGATGCCTAAATCCAACATCATTTTTATTATTTAAAAATATGGGTAATTACTCATCAATAGGAGAATTGTTAAGCCATAATAAATCCATTACAAAAGAATAAAGATCTGCAAGACATAGTAAATGAGAACAACAAATTCTAGACAGAATGTAGATCATAATTCCATGTGTGTTTTTAAAAGTCTGTGTATTACTTGTTTTACACATACTTAAATACGTCAGGGTGTCTGGTGTGATTCCTATCAAAGCTGTTAACAGTGTTCCCTCTGAGGAGAGTAGAGGGCTTGGTGCAAAAAAGAGTAAGGGACCGGAATTCACTTTTTACACCATTTAGACTTATTACTATGTTAATTTTTAAAATGAATATACATTTAAATAACTTTTAAGGTAATGATTGCTAGAAAGGAGATAAGAATTAGAACTTCCAAATAATCATAGAAAAATAGCAACAAAGACAACTTGATCTACCTAGCAGAAGTGCCACACTCATTCTGTGGCCTTGACATCCCTGAGTATTCTGGCTCCTGCCTACTTTTCTGACTACAGTATCATCACACTCTGCTTCACATGTTATGTTCTAGCAACCTCGTCCTTCTTTTCATTTCCTGAACCAAGCTTATTCATTCCTAATTTAAGGCTTTTGTTCCTGCTCTACCCTACATTTGGAACATTATGCTCCCTGAGCTTCCCCTGGTGGTTCCCTCTCATTGTTTTTATCTCAATGTAAAAGTCACCCACTCAGAGTTTTCCTGACCATCTTTGTAAAATTGGCCCCTCACACCATTACTCTCTATTTCATCATCATGTTCTATATTATTTATGACTCTTCTCAGGGTCTTTAATTTTCTTCACCTTAAGAATTAAATCACTCCCACATATAATATATTAGAACCTTGTTTATCTTATCTACTGCAGTTTGCCTTTTGGATGGCATATAACAGGAGCTCAAAAAATAATTGCAGGATGAGGGAGCCTGGGTGGCTCAGTGGGTTAAGCCTCTGCCTTTGGCTCAGGTCATGGTCTCAGGGTCCTGCGATTGAGCCCCACAGTGGGCTCTCTGCTCAGCAGGGAGCCTGGTCCCCACCCCTCTCTGCCTGCCTCTCTGCCTACTTATGATCTCTTTCTGTTGAATAAATAAATAAAACCTTTAAAAAAATAATTGCAGGAGGAATCTTAGGACAGAAAACAGCCATGTGTAAGGGAGTTTGATATTCTATGCCATAAGAGGTGGTAGAATGTTCTAAGAACTGTATATGTAAAAATTTATTTAAATGATGCTGCCCCAGAAGTAGATTAAAATTGATCCTATAATTTCCTATCCAACCACCTAACAAAATAGTAAATAATAGGTTGTTTTTTTTAAAGGTTAATACTTTCCTACTAAAAGCAGCCTGAGAGAAAAAAAAAGCAAAATCTAGTACGATAAACTTTAAACGTGACAGCTTAAGAAAGAAATAGACTAGACTAGAGCAAAGAGGCCCAGCAGGGCTTGGTTTCTAATCTGAACTGTCTCCTTCTCCTTTCCCTCACCAAGCTATATAGGTAAGTCAGCAAAATCCCCAGAAGTATCGATTCATCATATCCCAAACATGGAGAGAAAGAAAATGAGTATGTAATTTTCTGACTGAGGAATTGTAAAAATTTCTGGAGGGTACAGCCCAGTCAAAGATATTAAAAAGTGAACATCTGAATTTTAACTTATATGAAGACTTTGGGGACAACACACTGAATTTGGGGAACTATATGAATCCTAAATCCAGGTTTTGACATATATCCCCCCAGTTAGGTAATAACAGATATTTAACAAAATTTTAGAGGAATAAACAGAGCCCTTGTTTAGCCAGGTTCTTCCCTCCCTGTGCTATCCCTCAGACTATAAAAAAGTCAAAACAAACTTGACCTTGGAGGGCAAAGAAAATAGATTTTAAATATGGTGGAAGGGGAGGTAATAAGTAACCCATATTCTTAAATCATTAGGAATATCTGGGTAGTCACCTAGCTATGAGATGAAGAAATGACATGGCAACTTGATTTATATTATTATAGCAGAGAAAGTGAGAAATACCATTTTAAAAAGATCCCAGCCAAGAAGAAAGGTAAGTCAAGGATAAGAGAGGAATTACAGTTGCTGCCCACTATAAAACAACCATGAATTCAATAAAATTAAGAAATTAAAAGATAAAATGATTTTTAAAAAAAAAACCCAGATAAGATTTACTGCTAAGGAAACAAATTGAAACCCAATATATCATTACGGAAACAGTAAAAGAATAGTCTGTTCAATATATAATGCTGAAAAACTTGAGATAATCATAGTGAATGCAGAGATTAAGAATGTAAAACAAGTATAGCTAGCAGGTATGGATGAAAGGTAGATAATCTAACACATAAAGATAACTGGTGTCCTACAACAAGTGAAAAGAAGATATATTAAAAAATATGAACAATTCCACATTTGAATAAGATTGTGGTACTTGTCTTCCCTTAACAGACTTATTTCACTTAGCCTTCTACTCTTTGGGTATATTGGCAGGATCTCATTCTCTTTTTTTATGACTGAGTAATATTCCATTGGGTATATGTACCACATGATTTCTCACATATGTGGAATTTAAGACCAACACAGGGAGACCTGGCTGGCTCAGTCAGAAGAGTGTGCAACTCTTGATCTTGGGGTCATAAATTCAAGCCTCATGTTGGATGTAGGGATTATGTAAATAAATAAATAAACCAAAGAAAGAAAAAAGAGACAAACCCAGACTTAAATACAGAGAGCAAACTGGTGATTACCGGTGGGGAGGAGGGTAGGGGAATGGATGAAATAAAGAGGATTAAGAGTATACTTACCTTCATGAGCACTGTGTAATGTATAGACTTGAAGCACTGTATTATACACCTGAAAATAATATAACACTGGATGCTAATTATACTTCAATTAAAAAAAAATATATAGACAAGAAGTCATCCCTGAGATTCAGAGAGATTTAAATACACAAATCAAAAGAATACCCTGCTTTCTAGGAAAATTTGATAGAATACCCCATAAACACTTAAAGCAGGTTATGCACAAAGCTGTAAGGAACGTTAAGACTTGTCCACATCTCTCATAGCATATTCAATGCCAGAAACCAATGGAGCAGTGGCTCTGCTGCATTGATAGGCACTAGCCACATAATGGTGATTTAAATTTAAATTGATTTAAGTTAAACAAAATTAAAACCAGTCTCTCAGTTATATAAGCTCAGTAACCTCATGTTTGGACATTTATTTGGAAAATTAGAATCACAATTCAAGGGAAGCAGATTTAGATAGAAACCTGACTCATGTTCCTTGTATTTTCTATCAATTTTAGCTAAAACTTAAGATTTAATTTTCATCTTTATATTTTTTCTTTTGTGTGAATTATTGAAAATAAACCTGTATAACTTTACAGAAACAATTATTTCTCTTTTTTAAAAAAAGCTGGGTGTACATACTCTAATGTTAACATTGATCATTGAAATTGTTTTTCTTTACTTTTTTCCCCTCAGACCTTTAAATTCCTCTGTATAACAGGTGAACTCCAAATCATAAGCTAAAGGTGATGAATATTTGATGGAGGAGTATATGCAGGGGGAAAAAATGACTCAATAACTGTACTATTCACAGCCAAGCCAAACCATCTCATTGAAATTGTTGAGAGGAAATTAATTTTGTAGTATTAGTTAATGATCTCAAATGTATAAAATATTATTGATACTATCTTTATATGGGCTGTCTTTGATTTTATACCTTGTTCTCCCTTGACTTAATATGGGAAGGAGTTACCGAATTGATAAATAATTATAATTTGGTTTTTCATATTGGCCTTCTCCTCTACATGATAAAAATGACTAGCTCCCTCTCAAATTTTAGTATTATAATAATGTAATAAGTTGATAAAACTTCTTGATGGCAGAATCAACTCTTTATGTTTCTTTTAAACAAATGAGAAAAGAAATGTGCAGTCAAGAATACTCTATCCAGCAAAGCTGTCATTCAGAATAGAGAGTGAGAGAAAGACTTTCCCAGACAAAAACTATAGGAGTTTATGACCACTAAACCAGCCCTACAAGAAATATTAAAGGAGACTCTTTGGGAAAAAAGGACCAAATGCAATAAAGACTAGAAAGGAACAGAGAATATCACTGGAAACACCAGCTTTACAATGGCACTAAATTCATATCTAACAATAATCACTGCAAATACAATGAAATATTACTCACCTATCAAAAAAAATCTTGCCATTTGCAATAACGTGGATGAAGCTAAAGTGTATTATGCTAAATGAAGTAAGACAGAGAAAGACAAATAACCATATGGTTTCACTCATGTGGAATTTAAGAAACAAAATGGATAAACATATAGGAAGGAAAGAGAGGGAAGCAAGCCATGATACTCTTTTTCATAGAGAACAAACAGGGTTGATGGAGGAACGTATGTGGGGATGCATTAAAATGGGTGGTAGGGGGGCGCCTGGGTGGCTCAGTGGGTTAAGCCGTTGCCTTCGGCTCAGGTCATGATCTCAGGGTCCTGGGATCCAGTCCCGCATCAGGCTCTCTGCTCAGCAGGGAGCCTGCTTCCCTCTCTCTCTCTCTCTCTCTGTCTGCCTCTCCGTCTACTTGTGATTTCTCTCTGTCAAATAAATAAATAAAATCTTTTAAAAAAATAAAAAAATAGTAAAATGGGTGGTAGGTAATATATGTTAATTTAAAAATTAAAAAAAATAAATGGGTGATGGGCATTTAAGAAGGGCACTCGTTATGATGAGCACTGGGTGTTATGTGTAAGTGATGAATCACTTCATAAATTATACTCCTGAAGCAAGTATAGCACTATATGTTAACTAACTGGAATTTAAATAAACATTTGGGGGACAAAATGAGAGAAGAGCATGTGGTATCAGTGAGATGAATATATAGGAAGCTGTCTAGTCATTCAATGCTAAGGAACACATGACAAACTTTGACAGCTAAGGGTTGTACTCCCCAAATTTGGCTGAGTGTCATTCTTTATGGAGGGTCTAGGAAAATATCTATGAATCAAACATAAAATTATCAACACCATTTTTAGAAAAACAATTCTAATACATAATCCTGCCATGGTTTGTCTCACAAATGTGGACGTAGGAGCAAAACCTGATTTCTACCAGCTTTTTCCATGTGATCCTTGATATGTTAGCCAGTGAGTCTGTTTAGTCCTCTAGTGCTGTTGTATCTAGGCCATACTTAGGTCAAGCCACCTGTGAGGGTAATGCACAGGTATAGGAGCCATGCCAAAAAAGAGGACAGCTTATTAATTTATCAGGCTGGAGAAAATGCTGCTAAGAGAAAGAAGTGGTGATAAGAATCCAGAGTATGAAAATAATAGTCTAGAGCAAATGGTCTTTAAGCGAACAGAAGAGGATCTCGAGAAATAAGAGTGCTGGGTAGTAGAATGGCAAGAAGGTGAAATGACGTATACCTAGATTTAGAAAGGCTTTTTGAAACTAGTTCTTCAAAAGTCTCAGTATCCCAAGACAGCATTCCCAAAGGACTTGGCAGTTCTTAACCCAGCCTAGCCTGACACTGTTTACCATTAGTAAACAGGGTATCATCATCTATCCTTTCCTCATAGGCAAAGGAGCAAGACAAAAGCTGCTGTATGGTGCACACCTCTTTGGTGTTTAACTTCATGGTATTAAAAACGAAAACAAGGGGCGCCTGGGTGGCTCTGTGGGTTGGGGCCTCTGCATTCGGCTCAGGTCATGATCTCGGCGCCTGGGAATCTGGCCCCACATCGGGCTCTTTGCTCAGCGGGGAGCCTGCTTCCTCCTCTCTCTCTGCCTGCCTCTCTGCCTACTTGGGATCCCTCTGTCCCTGTCAAATAAATAAATAAAATCTTTAACAAAACAAAAAACACTAAGCCAAGAAACAAAAGCAGAGATGAATCTCTCACTGAGATGATAAACCCTCATGACATGGAATATGAGGATATTAAAATAAGACGTTCCAGCTATCCAGCAGATGCATGACATTTTTTTCAGCTACCATTTTCTCCAGCTGTGAGCACTGTCTCACCGAATGAGGTAAAGCTTAATAAGTGGCTGTGGGATGCTTTCCTTTTATGACAAGTCCTCTCTCTCAGTGATTTCTCTGTGACTATCCGTGTGCTCTTCCCAGAATTCAAAGTCATCTGTCTACAACATAGAATATTTTCACAAAGACAGCAAGGCTAAAGGGCTTTTGTGTGTTTAAAGTGATGTGAGGTGTGGAGAGAGTTCTTTGGATCTCAGAAGAATTGAAGAGTTAAACTTACTGGTTTGCTTCTTAATAAGAGGCAAAAAATATAACTACTAATATTTATTATGTTTCTCATTTATCAAGTATCTAATATAATAAAATGTAATTATATAATATGCTATTAATAATAATATAATAAGTAAATGTTTACTGGAATAATAAATAAAATGCTATCTTCTATTGCTGTTACTACTTATTTTTTTAAATTTATTTTCAGCATAACAGTAGTCATTATTTTTGCACCACACCCAGTGCTCCATGCAATCTGTGCCCTCTCTAATACCCACCACCTGGTTCCCCCAACCTCCCAACCCCCCACCATTTCAAACCCCTCAGATTGTTTTTCAGAGTCCATAGTCTCTCATGGTTCACCTCCCCTTCCAATTTCCCCCAATTCCCTTCTCTTCTCTAACTCCCCATGTCCTCCATGCTATTTGTTATGCTCCACAAATAAGTGAAACCATATGATAATTGACTCTCTCTGCTTGACTTATTTCACTCAGCATAATCTCTTCCAGTCCCGTCCATGTTGCTACAAAAGTTGGGTATTCATCCTTTCTGATGGAGGCATAATACTCCATAGTGTATATGGACCACATCTTCCTTATCCATTCATCTGTTGAAGGGCTTCTTGGTTCTTTCCACAGTTTGGTGACCATGGCCATTGCTGCTATAAACATTGGGGTACAGATGGCCCTTCTTTTCAAGACATCTGTATCTTTGGGATAAATACCCAGGAGTGCAATTGCAGGGTCATAGGGAAGTTTTATTTTTAATTTCTTGAGGAATCTCCACACTGTTCTCCAAAGAGGCTGCACCAACTTGCATTCCCACCAACAGTGTAAGAGGGTTCCCCTTTCTCCACATCCCCTCCAACACATGTTGTTTCCTGTCTTGCTAATTTTGGCCATTCTAACTGGTATAAGGTGATATCTCAATGTGGTTTTAATTTGAATCTCCCTGAGGGCTAGTGATGATGCACATTTTTTCATGTGTCTGCTAGCCATTTGTATGTCTTCATTGGAGAAGTGTCTGTTCATATCATCTGCCCATTTTTGGATATGATTATCTGTTTTGTGTATGTTGAGTCTGAGGAGTTCTTTATAGATCCTGGTTATCAACCTTTTGTCTGTAATGTCATTTGCAAATATCTTCTCCCATTCCGTGGGTTGCCTCTTTGTTTTCTTGACTGTTTCATTTGCTGTGATGAAGCTTTTGATTTTGATGAAGTCCCAAAAGTTTATTTTCGCTTTTGTTTCCTTTGCCTTTGGAGACATATCTTGAAAGAAGTTGCTGTGGCTGATATTGAAGAGATTACTGCCTATGTTCTCCTCTAGGATTCTGATGGATTCCTGTCTCACTTTGAGGTCTTTTATCCATTTTGAGTTTATCTTTGTGTACAGTGTAAGAGAATGGTCGAGTTTCATTCTTCTACATAGAGCTGCCCAGTTTTCCCAGCACCATTTATTGAAGAGACTGTCTTTTTTCCACCATATATTTTTTCCTGTTTTGTCGAAGATTATTTGACCATAGAGTTGAGGGTCCATATCTGGGCTCTCTACTCTGTTCCACTGGTCTATGTGTCTGTTTTTTTGCCAGTACCATGCTGTCTTGGTGATCACAGCTTTGTAGTAAAGCTTGAAATCAGGTAATGTGATGCCCCCAGTTTTATTTTTGTTTTTCAACATTTCCTTAGCGATTCGGGGTCTCTTCTGATTCCATACAAATTTTTGGATTATTTGCTCCAGCTCTTTGAAGAATACCGGTGGAATTTTGATTGGAATGACATTAAAAGTATACATTGCTCTGGCAGTATAGACCTTTTAACAATGTTTATTCTTCTGATCCAAGAGCATGGAATGGTCTTCCATCTTTTTGTGTCTTCTTCAATTTCTTTCATGAGTGTTCTGTAGTTTCTCAAGTACAGATCCTTTACCTCTTTGGTTAGGTTTATTCCCAGGTATCTTATGGTTCTTGGTGCTATAGTAAATGGAATCGACTCTCTGTTCCTACATATTTTCTTAGTCTTTGACTTCAGATACCTAAGTTTCTGTGCTTCTATCTTCTACGCTTCCTCCCTTAACCAACCATTAAATATACACTATATTAGGTTTACCCTGCTGCCTATTTGGTTTGAAAAGAAGGAATAAAAACAGAACTGTAGTTTGGAGTTTGGTTGGAATGGGAGATTTTTGTATTTTACCTTGCATAATATAGTCTCTAGACTTGGACTTTTAAAAATATTAACAGAGTCATGACACACACAAAAAAAAATGCAGAGGGACTATTACAGATTAAAAGAGGGCAAAGAGATATAATAACCAAATGTAACCATAAACCTGAGTTTGATTCTGGACAGTAGTAATCCATTTGGGGCCCTTTTAAGGGAATTTGAATGGGAGCTACATATTCAATGACACTGTGGAATTAAACTATTTAAGCGTGATAATGGCATTTAGTTACATGGAACAGTTCCTTGTTCTCAGGAAATGCATGCTGAAATATATAGTACTGAAATGTCATGTCTGCAGTTCACATTCAGATGGTTCAGAAGATATCTGTATATCCAAAGAGAAGGAACGAAAGCAAATGTGGCAAAATAGTGATGAGTGAATATAGCTGAAATCATACTATTTCAGCTCCTCTGTAGATTTGAAAATTCTGAAAACTGAAAAGCTAAAGGAAACTTTTGCAGGATGTAAATGATGGACTAGGTGCTTTATGTTTTGTATTTTCAACTGCCTCAAATATGCATCTAGCACATTAACTGGGTATTAACTGGTTAAATTCTCTAAGAAAACCCAAAGACTTCTAAGCAAATTATTCAGTCACACAGAGTATTAAAAAGCCTATGGCTTGAACACAGCTTTTAAAATCTGCTATCTTCCTGTCTCTAAGGAAGTGTCCTTCCTGTGGCAAGATAGGGTAAATTATACCCAGCATTAAAAGCATAGATAAAGAAACAAACATGAATGGATTCTTAGACATGCCTATTACAATGTCACTTTAAAAACTGAGGCTTAATTTGTGAGTTTAAACAAACCTGAGCTTCTGCCTCCTCTTCTCTCACTTCCACAGTATTTTTCAATATTATATGCTACTAAACCCCACTTTTTTCCCCAGTTGTTTAAAGCAAGTTAACATCATATTAGTCTCAGTTTTGCTACAATATGACACATGAAAAGCAAACTGCTTAGAGCTCTAGAGAAAACGTTTCACATTTTTACTTAATTCTTCTAGCTTGATCCACCAACACATTTGATTATTCAACTTCTTAAAGAGTATGTTGGAGTGCAGCAGATGTAGGCGATGATCACTCTGACTGAAATGTCCACTTTCTACTGTGACTATGCACACATTGCACAGATAAATACTCATTTCTTTTCTGCTGACTATAGCATGTACTGATTTTCCAATCAACTGTAACAGAATATGGGACACATCTTGGGCGTGTCCCATCTTTACCGCATCCTTTCCTGGATTACAGCTCCCCGTGGTTGCAGGAATAAAACAGATGAATGTGTATACCTAAGGTTATTAAAAACAGTGCAGGTAGTCAAATACCAGAATCACTGCTCTTTTTTGCTAAGTATTTTGCTAAATATTCCTCTACACGCATTTATGGTTATATTAAAGAACATAACATGGAGGACATGGGGAGATGGAGAAGAGAAGGGAGTTGGGGGAAATTGGAGGGAGAGATGAACCATGAGAGACTGTGGACTCTGAGAAGCAAACTGAGGGTTTTGAAGGGAGTGGGGTGGGAGGTTGGGTGAGCCTGGTGGTGGGTACTATGGAGGGCACGTATTGCATGAAGCACTGGGTGTGGTGCATAAACAGTGAATTCTGGAGCACGAAAAAGAAATTAAGTTTTTTGACTGTATCAACCCATAACCTAATAAAAACCATAGAAAATTGGATCCCTTATTTATTGGCATTGTCCTCATAGATGCTGATACTTTTATGTTTTTCAGTAATTATTCTGCTGGTCCTCAAATCTTTGGTTTTTCTTTATTCTTTTGAACAGTTATCTTACTATTCAGTCATAGAGGTCATATATATGGGATTTTTTTTCCTGATCTTAAACATTATTTAGTTCCTCATCATATATTACTAAGCTTTAAAATAGTAATATCATCTGTTTGAGAGCTAGGTTAACCAAGAAAGGGATTAGAGTTCAAAATGAACCACCCTCTGTAGACAGGGAACTGACCGGCTGAAACTAACAGAAATAATATGAAGTGAAACTGGTAGCAGAATTGAAAAGAAATTAATTTAAGAAACCTTACCAGTTTTCCTTTTTTATGTGTAAAAGTATACTAAGTAAATTCTATAATGAGTATAGACTTGTAAAATATTATTTGGGATTCTTAAAAGATAAAAGTACTTTATAGCTGGCATATAAATACATTTTGAGTATCTGTTTAAGAAATAGTTCATTTTCAAAGGTGGTACAAACTAGTGTCTTTCAAGTATAGGTCTACACACTGGCTGTATCAGGACCACCACTCATGTAGCTTTCAAAGTGTGCAGATTTTTCAAACTCCATTTACAGATATTTAGAATTCATTAGGCCAGAAATAGATCATCTTAATCAGTGTGTTTACAAAACTCCCAACCATAGTCATCTTTGGGAACTACAGTTTTAAGCATTTCCAAGGTTTATATTGTTTATATTATTGTATTGTTGTATTGTATTGTTGTTTATATTATTGTATTCATTTACTTAGTCATATTTTTTAAAATATCCATTGGGATTTTTTTATTGCAGATAATAGAAAACTACATTCTGCGTTTATTTATGGCTTAAATAATAAAGGGGATTTATTGGCTCAGGTACCTGAAAAGTCCAGAAATAGGATATATTTCAGGAAAAGTTTGATTTGGGTGCCAACGTGTTGCATTAGGCATGAGTCTGAAGGTTCTGCTCTGCTTGTCATTTTTAAAAAAGATTTATTCATTTATTTTAAAAAGTCAAAAATCTAAAATAAATAAAAATTATTCATTTTGGAGAACGATCACGTGTGAGTAGTAGGGGAAGGGGCAGAGTTGGGGGAAGGAGAAAATCCTCAGGCAGGCTCCTCGCTGAGCACAAAGCTGGATGAGATCCTGAGATCATGACCTGAATCAAAAATCAAGAGTCAGCCACTCAACTGACTGAGCTACCCCAGGCACCCTTCTGCTTCTCATTTTTTATCCTTAGGAGGTTTTTCTCATTGTGTTAAAATGGCTAACAAGTGAGCCTTGTACCTACTTATAATATCCAGAATAAGAAGCTATAACCTATAATTTCCAGTAAAAGTTTCGAGAGTCACACTATTTGAGCAAAACCTGAACCAGCCACCACAGTGCAAATATGTGAATGTGCTCTTTGGCTTAAACCCCACCAATCACGGCCTTACTGTGGGGTTAAGGATGGGGATAATTCCTATTGTATGACCACTATGTAATGAAGGAGAGAAAATAGATCTTGATGTAACAACCATAAAATCTACTCTAAAGTATTATAGAGATGAACTGTAACTCAGCCTGGTCTAAAATTATATTGTTTTAATGAAGTACTAATTTATGATTTAATATTTTTCAGTTTCTTACATTTCTAGTAAAATATGAAGAAAGTACTAATCTTAGAGCAAAAGGTAGATTTTTAGACGACGCGCCGGTAAATAACCTGTGGGAGATAAATACCTCTCACATATGTAAATGAACTATGGTATGGATTAAATGCTTGCTTTCTAGTGGTGGGAGGGGCAGGCATGTATTGTTTTCTTAATGATGACCTCTTCAAAATTGTGACCTCCAAAAATGTGATGGAATTCGATACCTTTTAAAAAAACTATTCAGGCTGGCCCATCTGTACTACTGCAGGGGTGCATTAGGGGAGCAAATCAATTTTGTGTACATAACTCTCTAAAATCACTACCAGTGATTCATGTTAAAGTCTGCTTGTGGACTTGAGTTAGTCAAATTGAGTTACTGAGTTCATATATACTTGTAAAATTGTGATTGAATACTGACTCCAAATATCTGTCCAGTAGGGCTTTGTATCTTGATTTGTGTGGCAACCAGTTTTTACATGTAGGTCATGACTATACTGGATTATTCCATTAAGTTAATTTTAATTAAAATATTTATAGTTTGCAAAAATAATTCCAATTAATTGGTTTGTGTGTGTTTGTAAGATCTAACTTCTGAGGAATCTCATATATGGTAGGAATCATCAAAGAGTAAAGCTTGTACCAGAAAAATTGGAAAGGTTTTGAGAGATCCTAGAGAAAGAAGCAGGCACTTTCTGAATCGGTGTACAAATGTCAACATTTGATCAAATAAAAAAAAAAGTATTTTACTATGAAAGTCTTCAAGCATACAAAAGTTGAGTTGTACAGTGAACATCTACCACCTCCATTCTGGAATTAATATTTTTATATATTTCTTTTATTGTAGCTTTATTAAATACTTACCCATCTACCACTGAAGGTGTCTTATTTTTTGGTGCATTTCAGAGTAAGTTAAAGTAAAGTAGTTATATTCTGTCCCTAATCACTTAAACATGCACATCTTTAGGTTTTTGATGACCTTTTGACTAAGAGAACACATACATGGAACTCTATAGCATAAGGCTTTAATATGAATTAGGTTATTATAAACATCATGAAGGTAATTGCTAAAATAATTACTGAAAGATCCAAGAGTGGAAGTGAATTTAAGCTTTTTATAAGTATTACTTTATGTTCTCTTAATACAGAGTTTTCTTTTATCACAAGACAAAAAGGTATATATTTAAGGTCTGTTCCCTGAAATTACAGAATTAACCAAACTTGTTGATGTGTTGGAGTTCTTTAAGTTTGTCACTTACCTAATTAGTTTTGCTTAGGAAACCACTTAACTGGCAATCTGTTGTTGTTATCAGCTAGACCAAAAGAAAACATCCAAGAAAATCCAGGTTACTTGGTAAATTTATTAGGATAGCTGACATTTTCCCACCTGCTTATCAGAAAGAACCATGTGGACTTGCTTGAAAATAGAAAGCTATAAAAATGTTTGCAGAAAAGAATCTTAAACATTAGGTAATCAAATAAACTGTCTCAAAAGTGAAATTCAGTTGCCCACTTTTTAGAATATAATAGTTAACTGGGTATTTTTTTGGCATTGTAAATGTGTTTAGTTATCTTTATTAAGGACCTGAAAGAGCTTCGAATCAATATATTTAAATGAGCCCATTTGCAGAACATAAAAACCATGGACTTTTAGATAAAATGTTATTTATATATTTTATTAAATAGCAGTTAGGAAATCTCTCAGATTACTTTAGTTTTTGAAATACCAGCTATATTCCCTTAAAGTAGATTTAAATCAGAATACCTTATGCAGAACTTTCCAGCTGGTGTGTCTGTCACACTGGTATGCTTGCTACTAATGTGTGACAACTGTGCAGGGATGGGGTTGCTGCTAGAGCACAGAGCTGCTTAATTATTTTTCCTTTGCCTTCAGTTTGTCCTTACAAATTGTTACTTGGGTATGTGTGTGTTTCTGTGTGTGTACAGAAAATGGTTTAATGGGCATCAGAGGATTTTTTTGGTAAACTTTTGATTTTCTGTGTGTAAAACTTTCCAGAAGAACCCTTTTATTAACCTTATATATGGTTATATTTAAATTTAAAGGAACAATTATATGCAGTTATGTTAGTCAAATATATAAAGTTTTTCTCTTTGAAATTCTGCCTTTTTTCTACAATGAATAGAAATTCGAGGAACACCTGGGTTTTTTAGTCATAAATTCTTAAAGAGGGCTTCTTTGATTTTCACAAATACCTTTCAGGAGTCTTTTTGTTCCCCTTAAGTTAAAACATTCCTTTTCTTTATTGTAAAATTTTTCAATTGCTCTGTTTTTTGTTAAATACTGCATTTCCTCTAAAGAAATCAAGGTGTAAAATTTTTGGCTAAACCTTACTACAATCCACCTTTGGAGAAAACAGATCTTTGGAGTCACTTAGTCACTTTTTGTAAAACAGGTTTAGTGATTCCTATCATGCCAAATTTTTATTTCATACACATTTCCTTATAGGAAAGAATTGGTATTAATTCTGGTTATGGTCAGTTGACAGCCTTTCAAACCTAAGGTATTTTGCATTCTTGAATGACTGTCTCACCACATTAGAACTTACCTTAGACTTTGTAATTTTATTCACCCTGAGAATTTTATTTTGTCCTGCATGATATTCATGCTATGGGATATCCACAATCCTTCAGAACTTCACCTTCACTGGGAACCAGATTTAAAGGCAACTTTTGTAAATCCAATTTCAGCCCACAAATATCTGGCCTTTCCGTCTCATCCACAAGGATTTCTTCCTAGTAGTTGATTGCACTTTCCATTTAATTAATGATTTCAAGGCAATTAATATGGCATGATGCTAAAATTAGACTCAAAGACCATCAAAGAAGACAGCTGAACACATACCCGAAGGAGTGATTCTCATCAAATCTTTGGATTTGATTGTAACAAAACAGAAAGAAGAAGGAAATATATCTACCTACCAAACCTTTGGAAATGTATCTACCTACTCAGTTGTGGCTGTTCTTCCTCACGTCACATATGGGATTTGGAAAATACAGTTTTAAAAATAATGGCCTGGGCGGAGTGCATGGGTGGCTCAGTGGGTTAAGCCTCTGCCTTTGGCTCAGGTCATGATCTCAGGATGCTGGAATCAAGCCCCGCATCATCGGGCTCTCTGCTCAGCAGGGAGCCAGCTTCACCCTCTGTCTCTGCCTGCCTCTCTACCTACTTGTGATCTCTGTCTGTCAAATAAATAAATACAAATCTTAAAAAAAAAAAAAAAGAATCTGGGGATGTCAAAAACAATTCATTTTCGGAGCGCCTGGGTGTCTCAGTGGGTTAAGCCGCTGCCTTCGGCTCAGGTCATGATCTCAGGGTCCTGGAATCAAGTCCCACATCGGGCTCTCTGCTCAGCAGGGAGCCTGCTTCTCTCTCTCTCTCTCTCTCTCTGCCTGCCTCTCTGCTTACTTGTGATCTCTCTCTGTCAAATGAATAAATAAAATCTTTAAAAAAAAAACACAACAATTCATTTTCATCCTCTGATAATCCCTATATCTTTGTTTTTTGGTTTTTGGGTTTGGGGGTTTTTTTGAGAATGAGAGAGGAAAGGAGAGAGAGAGAGCACAAGTAGGGGGAACAGCAGATGGAGAAGAGAAGTAGACTGCTGGCTGAGCAGGGAGTCCTGGGCAGACTCAATCCCAGGACCCTGAGATCATGACCAGGGCGGAAGACAGACACTTAACCAACTGAACCACCTGGACGCCCAGCCCTATGTCTTAAAATTCACATTTGTATTCAAATGGTAAAGGAAAAGGCAGCTTCTTCCCTCCCAATCTGTATGCCTGGAAAATGATCACATTATGGTTCTGGATCTAGCTGTTAGTATTGGAACACCTTTTAATTAGCTATATCTAGTACTCCCAATATACATTCCTATGTTAATTAAATAGAAGAGATTCAGAGCTCTCCTTCCCCTTTTAAGAGTGGTTTGCAGAACCTTTCTTTTTTCTCTTCTGTGTTCACCAAGCAAAAGCTGATTCCCAGTGTAGCTGTGGGAAGCTTACTACCTTCTCAACTAGACGTTGAATCCCTTATGGTATGGATAGAAAATCATTTGTGCTCAAGGTAACTAGAATGCCTTTGAAATTCTAGGGTAGTTTTTTCACTCTAGACTCATTCAATTGTCAGTTTCTAGGAGTGTCTCCAAAAGTACATTTTATAAGTTATATGTGTTGTAAATAGCTTCCACTAAGCATTATTTAGAAGTGCTTGGTATAGTTTACTATAAATTACTTTCCAGAGATAGTTTGAGAACAGATTATTTCAGAATTTAGCCATTTAAAGGATATGCCCTTATCCTGTCCTATATCTTCAAATATTTGAGTACATGCTGTGAAATTTGTCTTTTATTTTTGGTTTGTTTTATTGTCACAAACAGAAAGAAGAAGGAAAGCTTCAAGGACAGCTTAACAAGTCTGATTCTAACCAGTATATTAGGGAACTGAAAGATCAGATAGCAGAGCTGAATCATGAGGTAAGTGATAAATTTTGATCTTCACATATTTCTTTCTTCCTTCCTCTGTATTGTAACAACACTGTATTACTGGTTTATTACTGGTTATGACTGACTCTTTTATGATAAATATTATCTGTGGATCACTGATTATAATTAAATAATAATAGTTTAGAAATTTGTCTTTTTAGTAAGAATTGTTTTATTCTAATATTGAGAATTAATTTTCCTCAAACCTTTTCATGATCTAAAAATGCTCAATTAATATTTGCACAGCAAATTTTTTTTATTGTGATCTAAAAATCTTTGATAGTTTGTCCAGGTGTCATTAAGTTACTTCAATTAAACTTGAGTTTTCTTTATACTTTTAAAATAGGTTTGTGTTATTCACCGTTGTAGATAGAGGGAAGTCTTTTTACTCTTGTCTTCTTATTCCCTTATGGTGGTATTACTGAGATTGCAAAAAAGGATACTTGCCTAATATCAGTTAACAGATTTCTTAGTATCTAAACACTTTTTAAACTGGCACTACCTTGAATCTGTGAGATTCAACTCATGAAATTGACAAATACTATTATTAAGTACTCCAAGTAATTCAAATTAATGTGTTTGATTAGAGAGATACTTTTTGTTAATGTGGTTCTAGGTCAGTTTCCTTGTCCTTTATTATTTTCTAATGATAAGAACTTATCCAAACATTAATATAAAAGCATGTTTCTTATCTTGAATTATTTGTACAATAAGGTTTATTCACAATGATAAGATTTGAGTGGGTAATACAACCTCATTTGTTAAGAAAGAAACTCATTTTGACCCCTAAATTAATTTAAACCTCAAAGGAAAAAGTTTGGACATTACTCTTTCCTGGTATTACACCCTTCAGTTAAAGCTGGGTGTTTTGGGTAATACCTCCCAGATATAGTCAATCTAAGTTAAGTTCTGAATGGAGAAGCAAAACAGTAACAAAAATGATAAATCTTAAATGTGGTTTAATGTGACTTATCCTGAAATTTTGGGGGTCATTCCTGTGATTTTTCAACCATGATAGCATTTAAGGGATTCAGGATTATGTATAATCTTTACTTATTTGTGTGCGGTTTTTATAATCTGTTCTGATCTAATAACCATGTGTAAAAGAACAAATTATAAATAAGATGTTCTAGAAATTCTTATTGTTTTGAGAACCCTAGGAATTATTCCTTGTGTTCAAAAGCTTTTCTCAAAGGAATTTTTGACTACAATAAAGCCATCTTCCCTTTATAATTTTGACTTAGAGTGATTAGGAAGCTTTAATGTTGCTGAATTAAGAAAATTGTATGGGGATTGACCTTATTTCCAAGACTCATCTAAAAATCAGCCAACATTAATTTTGCCTGTCATGTACCTTAACTAAAAATAAGGATAATCTCCTCATCAGGACTGGCAGAAAACGGTTTATGAGAGGTCTCACTCTAATGTCACTTCCGTAGTATGGGCTGTGAAAGTAATCTTTTGTGTTGCATGAACATGGAAAGAAAATTAACTGAGTAGAATTTTCTACTGTTAAAGTAAAGAGCTAGATTGTGTAAAGTAAAAACTAGAACAGTTTGTGATGAGATGCTAATTGTGTTATTCAAAGTATGAAGGTCCTGGGCTTAAGTAGGCCCCAGTGAGAAAATGTGTAGAGAAGAGGGTAAGTACAGTGCAGCTGGGGACCACACAAGAGTGCAGAGGTGAGAGTAAGCCAGCATGGGTATGGGATTTAGAGGCCAGACTCGATTAAAAATTAATGTGATTAGGTGGTGGGAAGTGAGGGCAGAGTGAATAGAACCAGCATATGGTGAATCTTCAAAGCTAGACAAGATTAAAGTTACTAGATAAAATGAAATCATTATAGGTTTTCAGTTAGGGGTTGCTCTTCATTATGTTTTCGGAGCAGGTTTTAGTACATTGACCTGTTTCAAAGTTTTACAACTAAAGAAAGGTTAAGTGAAAACAAATGAAATTTTAAACCAAGGTGATGGTTGTAAGTGCACTAACTATACATATACTATTGGTTAGACCAGCTTCTTAAGAGGGTTACATAAGGTATCACTTTCTTATTCTAGTGATTTTCATTCTTGTGCTATAGCACTTCACACTGAAGAAAAAAGCCCATAACCAAAGACAGTCTAATCTCTCCAACTTAACTGTTGCCCTCTGTGTTAGAATTTGCCAGTCTTTAGCTTTCAACAAAAAATTAACTTTCAGATATTAAGGTTATATGTGAACATGTGACTGTTTAGTAGTCACTCTATTATACTTCTTAAAATGTTGAAGGAAATGTTGAGAGAAACTTTGCAGGTCTATAATATAACAATAGTAGTTACTGTTTATTGAATACCCTCTATTGGTCAGGCATTGTGTCAGATACTTCACATATACTATTACTAACCCTCATCATATTCCCACATGATGGTAGTATTCTCAGTTGAATAAATAGGAAAACAGAG
This sequence comes from Neogale vison, assembly GCF_020171115.1. Lineage (NCBI taxonomy): Eukaryota > Metazoa > Chordata > Mammalia > Carnivora > Mustelidae > Neogale > Neogale vison. Next base: position 79,043,803 of record NC_058092.1, on the reverse strand, counting down.
TCACAATAATTAAGTAACTTGCCCTGGTTATACAAGTAGTAAATGGTTGAGGCAGGATTGAATCGAGTTTGGCCTATCCTTTTCTGTGCTGTTTACAGACATTAGATTAGAAAACATGTCATCAATATTTAAAAATCTAAAGAATGGCACTTAATGACAATATTTTAACTCTGTTGTTCCTCCCTGAAACATTAGAAGTGAATTCTGCAATTGACCTAGCGCCCAGAGCTTCCTCTCCCTCCCTGTCAGCGTTGCAAATGGAGATTTACCTTCACTCACTGCAGTGTACTGTGATCCGTCTGAGTGCCTGCTCTGACTTCCGACCCCAGCAGTTCCTACTGTCACCACCTAGCTAATAATGCTCTTAATTTTACCTACTTCACATAAGGATGTTTTAACTTGGAGCCTCTTACACCCTGCTAAGACCCTCCTAGAAGCCACTGTAGAAATGCTTGCTGCCCCAGATCTGGCAAGAGCCTTGGTTAAATCTTCCCCTCTCTGTACATCCTGTCCTCATGGCATACATAGAAAAGAACCTGGATCCCAGTTCAAGTCTTTCCTTATTCCATCTTCCCCACCTCCTGCCCTCCCAACCATCTATCATTATATTACCTACTAGGCACTGTGTTTAGAACTAAAGATACAGACTGAAACACAACTCCTATCCCCCAAGGGGCTCACAGCCTAACAACAGAGATCAGTATTCAAATAAATTATAATACATAATGAAAAATACTACATTATAGCAGTTATCATTCATTTAATAGTTGCTCTGTACCAGACACTGTCCTAAATGTTATATTTATATCGCTTCTTCACGACATTCCTATGAGATAGGAAGCATCGTCATTATTTGTGTTTGCATGTAATAAAACTAAGGTTCTGGGGTATTAAATATGGTCATACAGTAGTTAGTGATAGAAGTAGGAGGTTAGTTCAGACTATAGGACTCCAAGCCCGTTCATGCACTTAACTACCATATGCTATGCCTCCTTTGAAACATATAGCAATAAAATGGTAACAGCATCTGGGTTGGGTTTTAAAAAATGAGAAGAAATTTGTCACACAGATTGAGCATCAGGAACATATAAGTCAGATACATAAACCAAAATTGTAGGTTCCAGGAATGAATAAGCCATGTACTTTTGCAACATAGGTCTGTCTTCTTATGGCTACTGACCACTGAAGACAAAGAATATTTTCTAAATGCCAGGAAAGGGAAATAGAAGAAGATAGAAAATTATTCTCATTTAGAAACTAAAAGAAATATACTCAGGACTCATGTAGGTATAGACATACTGAGAAGTATAATCTTATTGTTCACCCAACTATTTATTACCAGTTGACTGGGGTTCTCTGGGCCCTTTGGAGCCTTGCTGCCTTTTACAGTACTATTGTATAGGAAAATGCATACTAAACAGCTGATTTGAATATGTTTTTGAATATAAATTGTGTTTTTAACTTGTTCTTGATGTGATATATTCTGCTAGACATTGTAGGAATAAGTAAATTTATTCCAGTCTAAAGATAATTCACATGCAAAAAATTAAATCTTTTTGTATTAAACAGCTTTGCTGAATTTTTTTTTTAAAGATTTTATATATTTATTTGACACAGAGAGAGAGACAGTGACAGCAGGAACATAAGCAGGGGAAGTGGGAGAGGGAAAGCAGGCCTCCCGCTGAGCTCGGAGCCTGATGCAGGCTCAATCCCAGGAACCTGGGATGAGCTGAAGGCAGTTGCTTAATAATGACTGAGCCACCCAGGCACACCTGCTTTGCTGAATTTTTGTGTCATAATAGTTTTAATGTGCTTTATGTCCTTTAAATCTCAAAAAATCAATTCTAGTCATATTTGCTTAATAAGTTTTATACATAGAGCAAGTTTTCCCTTTTTTCATTAAGCTTGCTAGTGGTAGTTGCTAGACTGGGTGTAAATACTTTGGATGATTATTTTAATCTTCACAATTATCTTGTGAAAATTATTATTCCCATTTTATATATAGTCTCAGAGAGGCCAAATAACATGTCCACAGCCACCTATCAGTAAGTAGCAGAAGCTTGAAGCAGGACTTTCATTTGACTGCAAGGTACTAAACTTAGAATATGAAGGCAAACAAAACAAGCCATATCTTTTTTTTTTTTAATTTTTTTTTTTCAGCCTAACAGTATTCATTGTTTTTGCACCACACCCAGTGCTCCATGCAATCCTTGCCCTCCCCAATACCCACCACCTGGTTCCCCCAACCTCCCACCCCTTCCCCCTTCAAAACCCTCAGGTTGTTTTTCAGGGTCCATAGTCTCTCATGGTTCACCTCCCCTTCCAATTTCCCTCAACTCCCTTCTCCTCTCCATCTCCCCTTGTCCTCCATGCTATTTTTAAAAAGAAAGAAAAAATCTTGAGAGCATTTTTGTTCATTAATAAATACCCTCCCTTGTTCGAGACATAATGAAGCAAGTTTGTAAATGATTCAAAATAGCAAACTACAATTTTGTGAGACAGAGTAAAGAAAACTATAGGAATGTAATGTAATTTCAAAAGACTTTGCTAGTAGAGTAACGTAAAAGCTGTGATAGGAATGTAAAGAAGCTTCCTGATGTGCAGAAAATCAGTGGAAAGAACGTTCCAGGCAGAAGAAACAACTAGTACAAAGACCTTGAGGGAAATGTAGTGGACTTTGTGAGAAATCATACTAAAATGTGGCTTGAGTATAGTGGAGGGTGGGGAAGAAAATGGTATGAGATAAGATTCAAGAGGTAGTTGAAATCAAATCCTAAATAGCGCTTTATAAGCCAGGATAAATAGACTGTTTTATTCTTGATTCAGTGGGAAGCCTTTGGATGGTTTTAAGCAAAGAGTGATGTGATCTGATTTGCCCTGCCTGCTGTATGGTGAATTGACTCTAAGAGAGCAAGAATAAAAACAGGGAAATGGAGGCTGTTAATATAGTCTAGGTAAGAGCAAAGGTGGCTTAGAAGGATGAGAGAAGTGGAAATGTTAGCCACATCCTTAGAAGGATGGGAGAAGTGGAATGTATTAAAGCTAGGTTTTCGAGGTTGAGAACTTGCTGATGGATTGTATGAGAGACATAAGATAAAACAGTCAATGACTCCAGAGATTTTTTTACTTGACATCTGAATGATTGGTTGGTTACATTTACTGAGGTTGGGAAGGGTAGACTATCAAGATCTCTGTTTTGTTTATGTTAAAATTAAGATTGCTATTAAACATTAAAATGAAAATATGGAGTGGGCAGTGGGCATGTATGATGTTCTAAATAGATGTTGGGGCTAAAAATAGGTATAGTAGTTATTGGCCTATAAATGTTATTCATAGGTAAAGGGAAGGGGTTCTAGGAGCAAGTCTGTGGTACTCCTGACCTATAAGATCAAGAGAGCCAATAAAGGAGATCAAAACTACCAGTGAGATGAGAGGGAAACTGGCGACTGTAGATACAGGAGCCCCAGAAAGGAGACTTCAAGAAGAGAGTATTTCAACGTAGTTATTATAATTAAATTATAAACTTCTCTGGTCCTCTTAAAGAATGAATATATTAAGAAAGAGATCTTCAGCGTTGTTTTTTTTTTTTTTTTACCATTTATTAGAGAATGATGGATGATTTATGAAAGAACTTGACAGGAGGAATTGTCTGTCACTGAGTAATTACTGAGACCCCCTTCCTGAAGAACTTGAAGAAATCTAAGCTATTTCAGGACAAAGCTGGCCAGAAACAAAACTATGTAAAACACGATTATAGGATGCTATAAATAACATACAACCCAGGTAGATGAAGCCAACTTTCATTTAAAGGATAGCTTCTGTGCTCATTCCCAGTACCCAGGGCTTTTGTCATCCTGTCTTCTTTGTTAAGGAGACAGTCTTTGAAGTTACCATATGTTACAAGACTCTTTTATTTCTACCAGCCAAGCACAAAATTAGGAGTTTGAGTAAATAAAAGGAAATCTAAAGAATGCCCATTCTGAAGTTTGCCTTAGAAAATTTTTATATGTGAGTAATCTTTTTTCAGTTCTGATAACTGTTCATGCTTGAGCTATAGATTTAGTAAAGTATCTACCAGAAAGTATTTTGAATGTCCTGTCCATTATTAATGTTTAATGTGTATACTCACTTATTAAACTAGAAAAAATTTTTTTAAGATTTTATTTATTTATTTATTTATTTGACAGCAAGAGAGAGAACACAAGAACGGGGAGTGGGAGAGAGGAAGAAACAGGCTTCCCGCCGAGCAGGCAGCCCAATGTGGGGCTCGATCCCAGGACCCTGGGACCATGACCTGAGCCAAAGGCAGAGGCTTAACCAACTGAGCCACCCAGGAACCCCAAAACTAGAATTTTTGAAATGAAGAGCTTTTATAATCAAATGACAGACTACTCTTTTTTAACTGTGTATCTTTTTTTCCTTGCTCTACATTCCCAGTTTAAAAGTAGTTAATAAAATCACTTGAACTTGAATTTATTTATTTTTTAAAGATTTTATTTATTTATTTGAGAGAGTGAGACAGAGACAGAGACAGCAAGAGGGAGCATGAGCAGGGAGGAAAGGGAGAAGCAGAGCTCCAGGCGGGGCTTAATCCCAGGATCATCACCTGAGTCAAGGCTAATGCTTTAACCCACTGAACCACCCAGGCGCCCCAAACTTTTAATAAAGAAGCTTAAAGGCTCATTTAACATTGATCAAATTTAACATGCATCTTCATCTAGGCATTAAAATCAGAATATCAAAGGTAGAAAGAAACTTAGTAATTTGGCTGTAATTATTGGCAGCTTTTTTTTTCCTCTTTATTTCAAACTAAATAATAATATTTTTGTTTAACTATATGCTTATTCTGTACTGCCTGTTTCTACCAGTCTTTATTTCCTTTTAAATCTTGCAAAACTCCAAGGATATTACCTAGTTTACAGAGGATAAGAATGACATTTTTATAAACTGTATTGATAGCAACAGTATATTGATGGAGGAAGAAATAAGGAATAAATACAGTATTCTGTTGATGACTGAATCTTAGTTTTAGAATTATTGTTTAAAAAAATTTCCATAGATGGGAGTTATAAGCTTTCATGCATATTGTTACGGTAAAAAGTGCCCAGTTTCCCAGTGTGGCAATTTTTTTTTTAAGATTTTATTTATTTATTTGACACAGAGAGAGAGATCACAAGTAGACAGAGAGGCAGACAGAGGGAGAAAGGGAAGCAGTCTCCCCACTGAGCAGAAAGCCCGATGCAGGGCTCGATCCCAGGACCCTGAGATCATAACCTGAGCCGAAGGCAAAGGTTTAACCCACTGAGCCACCCAGGCACCCCCCAGTGTGGCAACTTTTTAATAAAAGAACGTATTCCCTTAAATTTGTTTTTTCTCTAGTTAAAGCAATATAAAATATCGTGCAGGAGCTCACACAAGCCTTTCTGTAGGAAAATTAGGGTTTTTTTGCTGCTGAAGGTCTTATGTAGATAATGAGAGATTGTGTTTGTACTCCTCTGAAAATTGCTTTAAGGCTCTTTAAATTAACTGTTTAGTTCTGGCCACCTGGGTGGCTCAGTCATTTAAGTATCTGCCTTCTTGCTCAGGTCATGATCCCAGGGTCCTGGGATCGAGTCCTGTGTCAGGCTCCCTGCTCAGTTGGGAGCCTGCTACACTCCCCCTACTTGTGCATTGCCTTGCAAATAAATGAATAAAATCTTTAAAAAAATAATTAGCACTGTTTTTAAATCTTAAAACCTCCATTTAACTTCCTATTAAAAATTCATTTTTAATTTTATTTTTTAAGACTTTATTTATTCAAGAGAGGTAGAGAGCGAGCACAAGTAGGCAGAGCAGCAGGCAGAGGGAGGTGGGGACGCAGGCTGAGCAGGGAGCCTGATGCGAGGCTCGATCCCAGGACCCTGAGACCATGACCTGAGCTGAAGGCAGACAGACAATCTACTGAGCCACCCAGGCACCCCTAAAAATTCATTCTTAATGACTTCTTTAAATTGGTTTTGTTATTCCTATTCCTTTTATATGTGCCATTTAATCTCAGATATTTTATCTTATTTGAAGTCATAAGATTAAAAAACTGTACAGTGTACAATATTTAATGTCTGCAATAATATTACTGTGTAGAAGACATAAAGCTGAGATTTCAGATTCACATTTTTTAAAGCCAGGCGTGTTCTTAAAGTTTATCTGGTTTTTCACTTGATAAATGAGGAAGCTGAGGGCATAAGCGTTACAGGACTTACCCAAAGTTACACAGCTAGTTGGTGGCAGAGCCAGAACTACTGCCCAGGCATCCTGACTTCTGATCTGCTACATCCCGCTGTCCTGCCACAGTCCTGCCGACCCATTTAATTGTCACACGTTAGATGTAGTAGGGGTTCATAAGGGTTGAATTAAATTAAATTAATTACTTCTCTCAGATGGGAACCTAACATCTATTTAGTAGAACTCTACTACCACCTAGTATTCTTTACTTTTCTTCCAGCATCAGGTTCTGGATTTCTCTTCCATCTGAAACTGGGGAATTGGTGTGACTTGACCCTAGAGATTCTACTTCAGTTTCCAGTAGGTGCTACTAAAATCTTAACTTTTAAATATTAGTTGATTTTCTGAAAACAGAGGCAACTGAGATTTTCTAGCCAAATTTGACATTCCCAGAAACATAGAACTATATAAAAATAGTTACCCCATTTCAGATATACTTATTATTTAAGAAATACAAGCTTACCCAAGGACATAAGTTAGCTCAGCTATTCAGTACATTCTGCTACAAGAGTTTATTATTTAACTTGTAACCAAACTTCCAGCAGTTGTTTCTAGGTTAATTTCTTAAAATCTCCAAGACTGCATATCTTTCCATTCATTCTTTGCCTCCAAAAAGAATATCAAACACAGAGGAAAAACTATAATACCACCACACAGGATACGCTACTTTTAATTTAAGACTTTTAGACCACATTCCAGTTTTATGCTATATTCATAGAAGAGGGGCAGTGTTTGACCCAATTATATGCCTCTTTGTATGTATCCTATTCCTACTATAGGTCAAAAAAGATGTTTAAATTTGCTGATGAAAATAGGTGTTTCTGATGATGATAATTTCATTGAAGAACTAGAGTTGAATCCTCAGAACATGACAAAAAAGGTCCAGTAGAAGAGGGTAAGGAGAGATAATGAAATCACTTAAAAAAGGGAAATTAAAGTAAAAAACAAGGTAAGAGAAGGAATTAGACCCTAGAGAGGATGAGATACCCAGGAAAGAAGCCTCTTCGGGGCATTGACTAGGGAAGGATAAGCCTCAAAAGAGTTAAGAGAGTTTTAGGATAAAATCTGGGTGAGCAGCCAAGTTAGAGCATATAGAATCAATCAGAAATGAGGGATTTGAATCTGGTACTCAGAACTGAAGGACAAAATAAATAACCTTAAGAGACAGTGTTCCACCGGCCAAGGAACAGAACCAGTTAGAATTGTAAAGTCAGACTTGGATGCAAGACTATGTGTGATGGGCTATTTTTCTGATATTGTGCTATGCAAAGTACAGTGTAGTCTTACTCTCAAGGAATTTACAATCTGCTGGGGGAAAGTGGAACACTTAGTTTAACAAAGACTATATGGTTGATACTGATAGTTAGTACTTAATAGTTCAGAAATGGGAGATAACAACAGCACATAATTTTGCTGGTTTTATTTTTTTAATTTTTTAATTTTTTAAAATATTTTATTTATTTATTTGACAGACAGAGATCACAAATAGGCAGAGGCAGGCAGAGAGAAAGAGAGGAGGAAGCAGGCTCCCCGCTGAGCAGAGAGCCTAATTTGGGGCTCCATCCCAGGACCCTGGGACCATGACCCGAGCTGAAGGCAGAGGCTTTCACCCACTGAGCCACCCAGGCGCCTCATTTTTGCTTATTTTAATTAAGGGTTGTTATACTGTCCTTGATGCTTAGGGACAGGCTAAACTGTGAGCTCCTTGAGGCAAAGACTATGCCTTAGTCAGCCTTATATTTCTAAGAGTCTTTCAAAAATCCTGACACAGTGCTATGAACTCCTGGATTCAATCAGTTCTCTTGGTAATCAAATTGTCCTGAATTTGACCAGTGGAAAGTCTTTCAAACATCTCTCTCTCTTTCTCTTTTCTTTTCCTTTTTTTTTTTCCTGTTCTTCCTTTCTTTCCCCTCCCTTTCCCTCCCCTCCCCTCCTTTCTACCCCTCTCGTACTCCTCCCCTCCTCTCCTCTCTTCTTTTCTTTTCTTTTTTCTTTCCGAAATCCCATTAGTCTTTGAGCACTTCTGTGTTTTCTGGTACTAAGTGGCAAGTTATTTTTTGTTTTTTGGGGAGATTTTGTTTTGTTTTAAGATTTTCTTTATTTATTTGAGAGAGAGACACACACACACAAAGAAAGAGACAGAGAGCACAAGCTAGTAGGAGCCAGGGAGGAAAGGGAGAAGCAGTCTCCTCACCAAGCAGGGAGCCCGATGCAGGACTGAATTCCCCAGGACCCTGGGATCATGACCATAGCCGCAGGCAGATGCTTAACCAACTGAGCCACCTAGGTACCCCACTAAGTGGCAAGTTTTTAAATAGTACTTTACAGTAAACAAGAATAGCTAGATTTTCAAATGCATTGTGGTGAGACAATGCCTATTAGTGCTAATCTATAAATTGCTTAATAAGTGGTTCCAACAATTAGATTGGAAATGTAAGTCATAAAAAACTACTTAAGGGATGGGGTACCTGGGTGGCTCAGTGGGTTAAGCCTCTGCTTTCCACTCGGGCCCTGATCTCAGGGTCCTGGGATGGAGCCCCACATTGGGCTCTGTGCTCGGTGGGGAGCCTGCTTCCCTCTCTCTCTCTCTCTCTTCCTGCTTCTCTGCCTACTTGTGATCTCTCTGTCAAATAAATAAATAAAATATTTAAAAAAAAATTTTAAAAACCACTTAAGGGAAACTGCATGTCAAACACCACTTAGATCATGAAAAGTCAAGACAGATAATAAGCATCTTTTTTTTTTTTTTTTTTTAAAGACTGATTGATTTTAGGGAAACAGAGAGTGGAAAAGGGCAAGTGAGGGGAGGGGCAGAGGAAGAAGAAGAGAGAAAATCCTCAAGCAGACTCCTTGCTGAGCATGGAACCCAACTCAGGGCTTGATCTCAGGATCCTGAGATCATGACCTGAGCTGAAATCAAGAGTCAGCCACTTAACCAACTGAACGACCTAAATGCCCCAATAATAAGCATTTCTTAAAGGAACTAGAAGTAACTATAACACCTATAGTGACAGGTTCGCTTATAGCAGTTCTTTAATAGACTTTTTTTGACTAAGGATAGGAGAGACTTACTCCATTAGCATTCCCCTGAAAACACCATCTAATAGCATATTCTTCAGTCTTAGATATGAGAAAAATAAGATATAAATGCTCAAACTATTTCAGTGACACCTGAGTGGCTTAGTCAGTTAAGCCTCTCCCAATTTCAGCTCAGGTCAAGATCCCAGGGTTATGAGATCAAGCCCCATTTGGGCTCAACACTGGGCGTGGATCCTGCTTAAGATTCTCTCTCTCCCCTACAATGAATTACATGGTTAACTGTTGACTTACACTATACAAAATAAACCATATAATTTTTTTTTTTCCCAATTTATTTATTTTCAGAAAAACAGTATTCATTATTTTTTCACCACACCCAGTGCTCCATGCAAGCTGTGCCCTCTATAATACCCACCACCTGGTACCCCAACCTCCCACCCCCCTGCCACTTCAAACCCCTCAGACTGTTTTTCAGAGTCCATAGTCTCTCATGGGTCGGAGGTAAACCATATAATTTTTTAAAAGAAACCATTTCATCAATATGTATGATACCAGTAAGATTTTAATGTCACTACAGTATTAGAAGTACTTGTTAACATTTAAGTGAAACTAATAGGTTATGCTTAAAGATTTCATTCAGCCTGATTTGGGCAACCAAATGAGCTAGAGTCTGAAAATCCAGTGACCTTACTCATATACTCAAGTTTTAAGACTTGTGTACTCATTTTTAAAATGTTTCATTTGTTTAAAAGCTGATGATCCTGGGGCTCCTGAGTGGCTCAGTTGGTTAAGCTCCCAACTCTTGATCTCAGCTCAGGTGTTAATCTCAGGGTCATGAGTTCAAGCCCTGTGTTGGGCTCCATACTGGCTGGGGCGCCTACTTTAAAAAAAAATTAATTAATTATCCCTACTCTCCATCTGACTCTTACTTTCTCCTTTCATTATCATGCCAGTATTTCTAAACGCATCCATAAAATGGAGAAGAGAGGAAAAATTATAGATATATGTGTAATTTATCAAATTCTTAATAACAGTTCTGGATTTTCGTTTATTTTTTAATTTGATGTTTAGTTTTGTTTCTGAATTTTGTGTCTTTGTTCTCCAAAAAGAACTTACTACACATGGTTGAGAAACTATCAGTTTTGGAACACTGAGCTTAGAGTCAGGAGACCTGGATTCTAGGCCTGGTTCTATCACTGGTTAACTGTATGCCCTTAGGATGCCGGTTTACTTCATACAGTCACTCAGTCAGTGAGCATTTGATATCATTTAGCTCCCACACATGCCTCAGGCCTTGCCTCATTTACTGCATCCTAAAGCAGTCATGCTAAGTGATATTTAAAGTGCGTTCCATCCCAGTCCTGCGCTGGGTATCTAGAAGTCATAGTCCCACTTGTGAAGGAATTCAGACTGGTAGGGAGAATAGTCTATATGGACAGCGCTGTGGTAGAACCATGAGAAATGCGTCCAAAAGTCTCTGGGTGTGGGGCTACCTGAACTGTGTCGAAGAAGGAGTAGAAGATAGCCAGGAAAAGGAGAGTAGAAAAGTGTTTAGGCAGAGAGGGCATCATATACAAACGTCTGGAGGCAAGTAAAGAGCTCAGGAGAGAGAGAAGCAGCAGCTATAAAAACAACAGGGAGATCAGTAGAGAGGGGCGCTTCTGAAACCAGAGACTTAGCCTGATCAGTTCATCATGTGTGGTTCTGAAAATAGCGTTCAGAGAGATTGATTTGATGGTTGAGGATAAAGCTTTCTTAATCAAGCAAGACGAAATCCATAAAATAGAGTCTTCTTCCCTTTTATGTTTTGAATTGTATTCTCTTTAAGACCTTGGCCCAAACAAAGCATTTGAGAGCCAATTTGAATCTTTCCTGTTTAATTTAGATAGTCTCTTCCTGTTACCCAAACTACCCAATACTTCACACCTATTTTTTTAGTGCTACATATTCTTAAATCCAAAATTCCAGTTTCCTCAGCTATGCCAAGATCTTGAAATGTAGCCAGTCGTTTTTAAAACCTTATTTTCTTTTGCATCCAGTAATTCAGTTTTAAAATGCTAGTTTTTAGAAGAAACAGTAACATAGTATTGATAGTTTTTCAAACTAGGAACATTTGTAAATGTGTTCTTCTACAAACGTACTAAGTGTCAATGAAAGGAGCATTGATAAAAGATGAATTAGCTCCCTCAGATTTACAGAAACTAAAAATTTTAAATTGTGGTTGGAAGTCTTTAGTGCCATAAATCATGTGCTTTTTATGGACCCTATCTCACAGATGCAGTTGGACTTGAGATAATCAGATTTTCACTCCCCATGAACAGGACAGCTAAAATGTCCTACCAATAATATGTGTCAAAGACTTCATGCTACTTTGCTGCCTGTCTGATTTAAGTTGTTGTGGTCAGTCTGAGGAACCTGTGATATGATAAGATAGCATTCATGAGGTCATGTGGTTTACAAGTGCCCAATCTTAACTAAGCAGCCTATGAGCACCTCAGAATGAGGAAGAGAGGGATACTAATCTTTTCTGTTTGATAATTCATTTTGTGTTCAGTGACAAAAGAGTGTAGGTCTGTAGCTATATATGCATATTATGTATTTTTAAAATTAGTTTCTGGAAAAAACTGAATGCTACCAATGCATTAATCTCCTTTTACTTAATACTTCTGTCTAAAGCATTAAACTTTCTACTGCAAATATTTTCTGCCTATTAAAATGAAGCTGGAGAAGGTAGCCACTACTTCTTTTTTCTGTTGAGGAAAAAATTGGATGTTGAAGATTCTCATTGTTGATGAATTTTTTAAAATCAATTAAATTTTCTACATTTCCTGAATAGGAAATTATTTATTTTCTTTTTTTTTTTTTCAAATTTACCCAATTTATTTATTTTCAGAAAAACAGTATTCATTATTTTTTCACCACACCCAGTGCTCCATGCAAGCTGTGCCCTCTATAATACCCACCACCTGGTACCCCCAACCTCCCACCCCCCCTGCCACTTCAAACCCCTCCGATTGTTTTTCAGAGTCCATAGTCTCTCATGGTTCATCTCCCCTTCCAATTTACCCAAAAGCACATACCCTCCCCAATGTCCATAACCCTACCCCCCTTCTCCCAACCCCCCTCCCCCCAGCAACCCACAGTTTGTTTCGTGAGATTAAGAGTCACTTATGGTTTGTCTCCCTCCCTATCCCATCTTGTTTCATGGATTCTTCTCCTACCCACTTAAGCCCCCATGTTGCATCACCACTCCCTCATATCAGGGAGATCATATGATAGTTGTCTTTCTCCGCTTGACTTATTTTCAATATGGCAATATCTCCATTGGAAATATACCCACCAAATGGCTATCTGATTTCTATACATATATATGTTTAAAACAGGTTTGAGAAATAATTCACATATAATACAGTTCACCCATTTTAAGTGTACAGTTCAGTGGTTTTTAGTATATTCACAGAGTTATGCAGCCATTACCACAATTTTAGAATGTTTTTATCACTCCAAAGCTAATACCATTCCCGTTAGCAGTCATTCCTCATTTCCCACAAGCTCCCTTCCCACAGCCCTAGGCAACCACTAATCTACTTTTTGCCTCTACAGATTTCCTGATTCTGGACATTTCGTGTAAATGGAATTATACAATATGTGGTCATCTGTGACTGGTTTCTTTATTAGCATGTTTTCAAGGTTCACTTATTTGTAGCATATATCAGTACTTCATTCCTTTTTATTGCCTGATAATATTTCATCAAATGGGTATACCACATTGTATTTATCCATTTATTGGTTAATGGACATTTGAATTGTTTTCACCTCTTGACTCTTATAGATAATGCTGATGTGAGCATTTATGTACAAATTTCACTGTGACCATATGTTTTCATTTGTTTTGAATGTTACTTACTAGTGGAATTGCTGGGTCATATTGTCACTGTATGTTTAATCGTTTGAAGAACTGCCATATACTGTTCTCTAAAGGAACTGTACCATTTTACATTTCTATCAGCTGTGTCTGAGGGTTCCAGTTTCTCCACATGCTTGCCAATAGTTGATATTATCTCTCCTTTTTGTGACAGCCAACTCTAGAAACTATGAAGGTCATCTCATTTTGGTTTTGATTTGTGTTTTTCTGGTGGCTAATCATATTGAGCATCTTGTCATATGCTTATTAGCCATCTGTATCTTCTTTAGAGAAATACCCTTCTTTAGAGAAATACTCTTCTTTAGAGAAATCTGGGTTTAGAGCAAACCCAGATCCTTTGCTCACTTTGTAATTGGGTTGTCTTCTTATAATTGATTTGTAGAAGTTATTTATATATTTTAGATATAAGTCCCTTATCAGAAAATGATTAAAATTGGGTAATTAGGTAGACTGATAAAACCCATGACTTAGCTTTAGAGACGAATGATTCCTCTTAACAGTTCAGTCCAGATAGAAAAGAAGTACTTCGTTTTGACAAGGATGTTTTGCTAAACATTTGAATTTTTTCAGTGCTTCAGCTGAAGGTTAAATCAAATGAAATGTACTTTGATGTAGCTTTAAAAGTACAGAGTGAAACAAGTGTGAAGTGATTTATTTCCTGTAATTGGTCATAAATTTACATAGAAGCTCACATATTCCTAACCTCATCACCATTGACATTAGAGTACCTTCTAAATAATGTTAATGGTTTCAATTTTATCAAGATGTGTCAGCTGCCAGGAAGAGTACGATGCAGTTTCATTTTGTTTGCCGTAGTATGCTGGATAAATCTAAGTATACACTATAGAAAGACTTAGAGTTCTTTGTAAATGGCTTAATTCTTCCCCCTCTCTACTTCTCTGGTGACAAATACACAGTATAAATTTCTTCAGTGCCAGACTTTCCTTTCCACCTATTTCACTTCTTATTGTGCGTACATATTTTTTCTTTGCTTCTAAAAACATGCGTTTTAACTATTGCATTTTATACATTTTTTACAATCTTTATGTTTTTAAAATTTAAATGCTTTAACTGGTTTTTAAAAATAATTTACTTAGCTTAAAGCCAGAACCATTTTCAACATTGTCTATTTTGTATTATTAAAAAAAAAAACTCTTAAACTTTTCAACTTAATCTACTTTTGAGTATTCTAGCTCTGAATTTTTGCTCCTGTGTATATAATACAATGATCGAAAAGTCATGACCTCCAATTGATTGCTTTTATTGGTTTCCTGTTTTGATTCACTGGAAATCTTTTGGTTTGGGTGCTTATGGCTAGTTTTAATCTTTGTCATGTGTACAATTCATTTTTGAAAAAAGATGATAATCGAGAATTTAGCACATCATTTCCTTTTTACATTTACAAACATTTACATTTCACAAACTGAAAAAATTATTAAAATTATTATGTAAGGATTTCATCAAAATTACCAATTATACTTTGGAGAAAGAAAGCAAAGCCTCTAGAACATAGAAATACAAATCTTTGTGATTATTGAACTTTATGTCCATCTTCTCATGTAAAGGATAATGTTATTTAAAATATTATATCTTATACATCACTTACAGACATGTTGCTTTAACAATGATAGTTCAGTGTTTTACAAAGATTGATTATATAAACCCAAACGTACAAATAGAAGCTTTTATAATCTGATATGACTCAGTCTTGGAAACTTACTGCATCTGTTTTGCAGTTCACTTGGTATCACATGACTCACTTAAATGGTTTAAACCCCGTCTAGTAGTGATCAAAGTTCATTTGGTTAGGGGTTTTTTTGGTGTGTGGATGACTTTTTTCCACTTTGTTGTGGACTGATTGTCTCTCAGAATATTCAGTGGCAGCGCTTCTTATTCTTTTGAATCTCAGAAAGTGGTAGTTGTCTGTACAATTCAGCCTCCAGTCACACTGGGGGGAAAATTTTTTTAACTACTTGAAATAATATGCATGGAAGCACTTTTAACTGTAAAACCTCGTATAATTATAAGGGTTTATTATTAATTTTATTACCCCTACACATTAAAATTGAGGAAGGATAACCTGTTGTGTCTCTTTAAAATCAAATGCAAAAATCAACCCAAACCTTTTCTAGTTCTCAGTGTTTATAATTTACTGGAAGAAAGCAATCACATAGAGAACATGTACACTCTCTCCACATGGACACTGGCCCAGATGATCAAATTTCTTAGCACAGATTTCTCTATTATTTATTAGGAAGTTATATTTAAAGGCTACAAATCTCTAGTGCTATAACATTTCCCTGTTTTACAAAAGAAACTTCTGTCTTAACCTCTAGAGGTTTAGCTAATGAAGTAGACTAATGAAGAATTTTTAAATACTTGTGTATCTTTAATGATTATAAAGTCCTTTAGGCCTTCAGAACATTCATTCCTGCAGATTCTTCTCCCTGCTTTCAAATTTTACTGATAATTTTTATGTGAAATAGCTGTAATAGGTTTTAATACTAATTTTTAGTGTTTGGATTTTTACTATCATACAGTTAGAAACTCTGCTATTTCCTGTCAAAACCTACGTTCATCAGACTATGAACATGACAGTTTCCTGTTTTCTTATTAACTATACTACCTCTTGTGCTATATTCTTTATAAGTTGTATAATATCTTAACACTTTCTTTTTCTAATTACTAAATACTTTCTTTGGGTCAGCATTGTTGAATACATGCAGAGAAATCTTAAAATCCAATCTCTTTGAAGCTTGTGAGAGGTTAAGATTTTGTTAGCTTTTTAAGCTATAATGAGTATGTCAGCATATTTTAAGTATTATTTAAACAAATTCTGTATGTTTTTATTTCTTTACTCTGTCTCTTCATGCATAACATGATGAAGCAGTCCATATCAGGTAAGAAACAGTACATTATTGGCGTCTCGTATATTAGCACTCCCCTCTAAAATGAATAATGAGTACCAGAGGGCTTTCTCAAGAATCCTGTTATCTTTTCATTGTAGTTCATATGTATTTCTTATGTGCCCACTCTTGTCCAGTCAGAGTGCTGAGCTCTAAGATACAAAAATGATTAAGAAACAGTCACCATCATCAGAGGCTAACAGAAGTGGTAGAATATATTAGACCAGCCATCCAGACAATGCTGATTTTAAGTATTCATTATAACTTGGAAAAAACTTATCTATAAATAATGCACTCCAATATATGTGTGTCAATCAATACAGTATTAAAGTTTATGAAAATATTTATGCCTATTGATGTATTAAATGTTATAAAAATTTATTAAGATGCTAATTTTTTAAACTATTAATATAAAAATAATACCAGAAAACAAAAAAGAAATACTTTCAAATATAAAGGAAGCAGTTATCTTTTTGGGTTTTTTTTTCCATTGGATTATTTGGGGGTTTTGTTATGGTGAGTCTAACTCATTATCAAAATGGTCAGCTACACATGAATTTGGAAGTATTTTTGAGAGATTTTATTGGTGATCTTATTTTTTTAATGTACATGTTTTTTATTATGGAAATTTTCAAATGTTCACAAATGCAGGGAGAATAAGTTTAATGAACTTTGTGTTATCTATCACTGAAACCCAAATTTTTCTCCTTTTTTTGCTTGTTTTTAAACTGTTTTTTTAAAAACTATTTACATGGAACCATACAGAACAGACTCTTTAATATCAGGCTATTTAAAGGCACCTGGGTGGCATAGTTGGTTAAGCAGCCAGCTCTTGGCTTTGACTGGATCCCAATCTCAAGGTCTTGAGATTGAGCCCTGCATTGGGCTCAGCACAGAGTCTGTTTGAGTTTCTCTCTCCCTCTCCCTTTTTACTCCCCCTTCCTATAAAATAAATAATAAATCTTTAAGAAAAAAGAAGAAGAAAAAGAAAAGAAATCGTTTTTCTATCAAGGATTTTAAAGCTAGAACTATACTCCTAAGGTTAGGCATGTTATCCTTCAAAAGGTATAGTTTGTCACCTGAATATGAAGCTGATCCTCAGAATAAAGTTTGAATTTGAAGGTTGACATTTGATAGGAGAAAAGGAGAAGGTTCTGACTCTGTTTTATAAACATATGTTCTCTCACTTTGATCTAAACTCAGATGGTGAGATATCTAAAACTGGTTGCTGTTCCTCAGTAATGAATCCCCTGAAACACCCCATAAGAAATAGATTTGAAACTAGATGGTGAAGGTGTCATATCTTAAAATATTTATTTGCCTTATAGTTCTTTGTATTTTTATTTGCTTTTTCCCCCCAAGTTAGTTGTGTGTCCACATCAGACCACTGTATTTTTAAAATATGACAATGGCCAGTGTGGCAGTGATAAATTAACAAGAAAATCTTGAGTTCAAATTTATTTATCCTTACCAAATTTTCTTAACATGATCCTAATATAGTAAATCCCTAAATATGATCCATTTAGAGCAGGATCTCTCAGAATGTGCTCTATAGATCATCCTATTCAGAACTCCCTGGAGTGCTTGTTTGAAATAGATTCCTGAGTCCTGCCTGATGAATCCAGGTGTCTGAGAGGAGAGCCCAAGAGTCTATATATTTTTAAAATAATCCTAAGCGACTGCCTTCGGCTCAGGTCGTGATCCCAGCGTCCTGGGATCGAGTCCCACATCGGGCTCCTTGCTCAGCAGGGAGTCTGCTTCTCCCTCTGCCTCTAGCCTGCCACTCTGTCTGCCTGTGCTTGCGCTCTGTATCTCTCTCTCTCTAACAAAAAAAAAAAAAATAATAATCCCAGGAGGTTCTTGTACGTTACACAATTTATTAATTATTGGTCGAGAGAGTTAGGGAGTCAAAGGGTGCTGTTAACATCAACACTCTCCCCAAAGTAAGGACTCCAGAGTGACCTACTGAGTTGAATAGTCTGTGAGATCATCTCTGTGGTAGTTTGTGGGTCTTTTAACTGATATTTGGAAAATGGCAAATCTACTTAATATCTAAATTTTAAATGTTATAGAACTAGAAGGCACTCATTAGAAGGAAACTTTATCATACAATAAGCTTGTTTTTACTATTTTATGTATTCATGTTTGAGAATAAAATCTGAAGTACTGAATAAGATTATATATTATATATTTCTAAAACATCTAGTTCAATAGTCTAACGTTATTTAAAAACTGTATTTCAAGAGAGAGAAACAAGCCAAGAAACAGACTCTTAACTATAGAGAAAAAACTAATGATTACTGGGCAGGGGGTTGGGGGAGATGGGTGAAATAGGTGATGGGAATTAAGGAGGGCACTTGTGACAAGCAGTGGGTAATGTATGGAAGTGTTGAATCACCATATTGTATACCCGAAACTAATAAATTACTATATGTTAACTATACTGGAAAAAAAGAAAAGAAAATCTCAACCATCCCAGCAGTAATCAAAGAAACAAAATCACAATAATAGTGCAAATTATGATGGAGAAAAATATGTAATGGTCATGCTGGCAAAGGCTGGATATAATAGGCATGCTCAAATATTCCTGGTGGCAGAATATAATCTATTGAAAATAAATGTGATCATACTTATCAAGAGAAAAAAACCATAAAAATAAAAATCCTTTTTCATTGGCTTCCAGATAGCTAGATGATGACAACATGGGAATCCATTAAACCATACCATGTATTTAAAGTGTTTTTTAAGATAATTTCAATTTTTTAAATGTACGTTGGAAATATTTTCTCAGAATTTTGAAGGCCCTGCTCTATTCTGTTTACAATTGAGAAGTCTGATATCGTGATTCCTTTTTTTTTTTTTTTAAGATTTTAAAAATTTATTTGCGATAGAGCCAGAGAGATCACAAGCAGGGGGAGCAGCAGAGAGGGAGAAGGAGACTTGCTGAGCAGAGAGCCCAATGTGGGACTTACCCCAGGATGCCAGGATCATGACCTGAGCCGAAGGCAGGCGTAACCAATTGAGCCACCTAGGTGTCCCTATCATTGTGATTCTTAATCTTTTATATAAAATATGTTTTTGTTTTGGCTGGATGCTTTATCTTTTCTTGTTCCCAGTGTCCTGAAATTTCATTATGAGGTACCATTGTGTAAGTCTACTTTTATCCATTGTGATGGATACTGGTAGGCTTTTTCAGTCTCAAAGCCCATGTCTTTCAGGTCAGAAAAAATTATGTCTGAAACCTCTTGTAGAGTGTCCTGGGTTTTTTGGTTTTGTTTTTTGTTTTACATGGATGCAGTTTCTTCAGAGGAAATAAATGATTTTTAAAGAGTTTTCTTTTCACCAATAGTCTGTTTCCTCCTAGTTGCCGTCCCCCCACCCCTTCCCCCAGCATCTCTTAGATGATTTTTTTCAAATACCCGACTCCCTGCTCAAACATTAGGTCTGGAGAACTTAAAAAGCTAACAGGAAGTTCTGAATGCCTGGATAGAGTTTGTTGATTATCAGCTGAGACCCTTCTTTGGGGGAAATCCCAAGATTCCACCAGAGAAGAGTCCCTTTGCTTAAAATTCCAATCCTTGGTGAATCTCAGAAGTACTTCCAGTCACATTCAGTGCCTTTAAAACCTATGTCTCATTTCACCTAGAAAAATAATACCTTTTAAATCTTTTTCATGATAGGAGTGTGTTACTGGCATTTCACAAAGTTTAGTTGTTTTGTTGTTGCTTTATAAAAATGTTCTAATAGTCTTTAACCAAAACTTAGAAAAGACAAGGGGCTGCAGAAGGGTATGCAAAAATACTATATGTACTTTTCAAGAAAGAGAGTCAGTAGCTTTTGTCAGATTCCTGATCCTATGATTGATTCATAGGAGACACCAAACAAAGCTGAACCAACAGACAAAATGTTGCCTGTAGTAGTGGTCCTTAATCTGGGATGTGCATCAGAATTATTCAGGTCTTTTGAACATACGCATTCCTGGATCCTACCCTATGCCAGGAGAAAGTTTCAGGAAAACGCATTTAAACAGATCGCTCCATGTTTCAACCATCAGGTAGTGGATTTGGGTCGGGACAGCTTGCTTATACTACTGAACGGTGGTATCCATTTCTGTATACCAGACACACGGGCAGTTGTTCCCTATTCAGGAGCACTTTTACTGTGGATAAGAGCTCCATTTCACGTAAATCAACTCCTTTTTGACTCAGCCTTATTTGGTTTGGACAGATCTACCACAGTGATTCTCAAACTGTGAGGTATCATGATCTCCTCAGATGCTTGTAAAATTGTTTCACTCTAAGGGCACCTGGCTGGCTCAGTCAGTGGAGCCTGTCAGTCTTGATCTCAGGGTTGTGAGTTTGAGCCCCACATTGAATGTGGAGATTATTTAAACAATTAATAAATAAACTTAAAAAAAGATGTTTCGCTCTCCAGATTTTGATTCCTTAGATCAGGGTATGGATTCTGAATGAATGAATTAATTAATTAATTAAAAAAATTTTTTTATTTATTTGACAGAGAGAGATCACAGGTAGTCAGAGAGGCAGGCAGAGAGAGAGAGAGGGAAGCAGGTTCCCTGCTGAGCAGAGAGCCAGATGCAGGACTCTATCCCAGGACCCTGGGATCATGACCTGAGCCGAAGGCAGAGGCTTTAACCCACTGAGCCACCCAGGCGCCCTGGATTCTGGATTTTTAATAATCCTCCTTGGTTATCCTGATAGAGATAATCAGTGGACCATATTTTGAAATATGCTAATCTAAGTGTGCTACCAACAATATCTGTGGAAGTCTTTTTGGGGGATGTAGGTTGAGAAAATTGTCTGGGTTTTTTTGTTTGTTTGTTTAAATATAATTAGCTCCTAAAAGTCTAGTAACAGGATCAGTAGTACAGCTCTCAGATCCAGACACCCAAGACTATACATTAAAAGGCCCAGCTCTGGCCTTCCTCTAGCTAAACCTTTCTCCACAGGAAGAGGAGTCCCCCGGGATATCCTCATCTGAAGTTCAGCCCCTTCTAGATCACGTGATGGGAACTCAGTGAGCAGATGTCCCTTTTCAGGACATGCACAGACCTCCCTCCCCTCAGAAACAGTATGTACACGTTCAGGTCTAAGAAGTAACTAAGGGACAGCTTCAGTTTTACCAGAGAGTTCCTTACCTTCACCTTTTTCTTCTCCGATATTCCTTTTTCTGCTATTCTTTATTAGCAGTTCTCAAATAAAGAAACTCCAGTTGCATCCCCTATGACATCTGATAAGAGGCTGCAGTTTTTTAACTGCAGTAAAATTTGTTAAAGCTACAGCTTTCCAGATAATTGGGAAGTTGTGGTTCCCCTGCTGTACTCCTTTGGTAACAGCCAGGGAAAAGGAAGACACATGTTCTGTATTATTTCTTCAAAAGGGTTTGGGAAGAAAAGAAAGGAAGAGATTAACTGACTTAATCTAACACTTGGAGCGCTCAATCATGTGTTGCAATGTGGTGATAGGATGTTGCATCAGAACGTGGCAGTTGTAGTATTGCCATGGGTATCACAGCTATGGGGAGGTCCTTGTGGTGCTCTGAGCCCTTTCCCTACAAATTCACCCTCGAGTTTAGATCCTTTCTGCCCTGCCAAGGGAGACAGTGTTACTTAAATTACATTGTACATCACTGTAATTTTGTTCTCTCAGCCTAGGGCATAGGGATTTCTTCAGGGTTGAAGGTCAGCCTGAGACAGACATCACTGTTCGAAGTCTCAGCATCCTTCTTGTTTCCCGTTGGTCACACACCAGCAGGGAAGTGCTGACATTTCTTCACTTCTTCCTGGAAATCTGTCAGGATAGCTGGCAGGTGTATGGCAAGGCTGTAATGTCTTTACTTTCAGAACCGTTAGTTTTGAAAGTATATGTAATATTTCCTGAATATTTCACACAGGCTTTATCTTAAGATTTGAAAGATAGTGAGTGACCAGGAGTTTGTCCCTGAGAAACAAAGTTGAAGGTTAATAGTAGCGATAAGGGTAGGAGGCATGGGATCTCTTTCAGCCAAATTCTTGCAAGTCAAGGTAGATATTGGTAATTCGTTTTTTTCAGTTATTGTTTTGGTTGTTTTGTTTTCAGCTCTTCTGCTCTGTTGTAGGAGGAAATTCATGGTATATGGGAGAAATTAAACAAGTGACAATATCAAAATTAGATTTCCTATTTAAGACATAAGCTCTTGAGGACGACAGGGCTGATGTCTCGATTCTATGGTAGTAGAAGTGGTTGTATCCATGGCAGTAGGTTTGGGAGTTTAAGGTAACTGGGGCAAAGAAGTGGGAGATGATAGAAGTCATCTTTAATCCTAAAAAGGCTGGTTTTGGAGAATGTGGTTTAGATTTGTGACAACAATGGGTTTTTGTCTAGAAAACAAACTCTAGAATTAGTCAGACTTGCCCAGCCAGTAACAGGGAGCATATGATGTCCCCATGAAGGTGTGGCCATGGGAAGCTCCTGGGATAGCCAAAACCTGGTTCTGAAAGTGGAAAGAGAAGAGAAGTAGCTGAGCAATACATGGCAGTCCTCTCCCCTATTCCCTCATTAGGGAAGTTGCTCCTTCTCCCTGGGGAGGAGTAGGGGGAGAAGGCAAAATTATATACTACTGGCATTCCTTCCTTGCAGAGAGAGATCTTATTAGTAGAAAGAAGCATTCCTACCCTGAGTGAGTGAGTGTGTGACAGTGGTTTGGTGGTCTTTGGGATATTATGATAGGATGGAGATTCATAGCAAATTTTCATTATTTCTAACTGATTTTCATTATTATGGGGACATGCTCTTGAGACAGTATGTGTGATAGTTCAGAGTACGGTCTTAAAGTCCACATCTTCTAGAAATGCATGCTGAAATATTTACAGGTAAACTGATAGAATACCTGAGATTTACCTCAAAGTAATCCAGAGACAGGAGAAGTATAATGTAATAAGATTGTCCATGATGTTAATTGTTGAAATTAGATGATGGGTGCATGCAGTTCATTATATTTCCTGTAATATAATGAAGGTTCAATTTGAATCTAAATTTTGCTATTACCTATGTGTCCACAGTAGTACCTCTACCTGAGTTTCCATTTTCTAATCTCTAATGAAGATGATAAAATCTACCACATAGGACTGTTGTGATATTTCAATTAAAATAACAAGTTACTGGGGTGCCTGGGTGGCTCAGTGGGTTAGAGCCTCTGCCTTCGGCTCAGGTCATGATCTCAGGGTCCTGGGATCGAGCCCCATATCAGGCTCTCTGCTCAGCGGGGAGCCCGCTTCCTCCTCTCTCTCTTCCTGCCTCTCTGCCTACTTGTGATCTCTGCCTGTGTCAAATAAATAAATAAAATCTTGAAAAAAAAAACAACAAATTATGTGTCCATTACATAACACATAGGAGGCATATAAAATTGGTAGTTACTATTTTATCTACAAATGGCAAAAAAAATAATAAAAGGTAAGTTATCTTCTTTTTTAAACATGAAATGTTTGCTTTCTTGGTGTGTGTGTTTCCCCTAGTTGAGTATATTAACATGGGTTTTGTTTTGACAGCTCAGGTGCCTAAAAGGCCAGAGGGTCTTCTCAGGCCAGCCTCCTTTTGATGGAATCCACATTGTCAGCCATTTAATAGGAGATGATGAATCATTCCATTCCTCTGATGAAGATTTTATGGATGATTCCTTACGGGAAAGTGGCGTTGGTTTTCCTTTGCACAGAAAGTCTGGCCCGATGTCTTTGGACCCCGCTGTGGCAGATGGTAGTGAAAGCGAAACAGAAGACAGTGCGTTGGAGACCAGAGACAGCAACCGAGTGGCTCGAAAGGAGCAGCCCCCAAGAAGAGAGTCATACTCAACCACTGTCTGACCATCACTGTGACCTAGACTGTGGGGTTTTTTAAGGGATCAGTTATCATATGATTAAGGGTTTTTGGAACATACTTGTTTCATATGTACATACATATATACATATATACATACATATATATATGTATATATATATATATTTTACAGTCTTATCTGCCTTTTTATCTTTGCCAAATCTTCACCAC
Organism: Neogale vison; assembly: GCF_020171115.1. Lineage (NCBI taxonomy): Eukaryota > Metazoa > Chordata > Mammalia > Carnivora > Mustelidae > Neogale > Neogale vison. The sequence goes on along the minus strand of NC_058092.1, from coordinate 79,019,630 downwards.
TGACTACCATTGCCATAAAATAGACTGGTATATATGGTTAATGGGAAAAATAAGGTTCTAACAGTATTACTGAATATTAATGTTTCTTATTTAGAAAATGCAATTTATATGTGGGAAGCATTTTGAAGTTCAGGACTATGGAAAATTGAATTTTCTTCAGACAAAACTGCTCTAGTGCAATATTTCATGCTCATTTAACAAATTGCATATTTATCAATTTGTTTTCAGGCCAGGTGTCGACAAACATTTGACCAGGATATACGTCCAATTTATCTTGGGTTTTTGTGTTGGGGAGTGTTTCTGGGTTTTTTTGGTTTTTTTGTTTTGTTTTGTTTTTCAGTTAAAATTACTGCTTTAGTAGTAGGCCACTGAAAGCTCCCAAATACAAAGCTTTTTTTCCCCCATATAATTTTACAAACACAAATGAACAGTCATCTGTCTTGAGAGGTTTAAGTTGTGTTTTAATTTCTAATTTTGATGTGCATATGATGGTTCCATGTATTGCCTACTAGTTAGAGTAGTAGGTTAACTACAAATAAATTGGGAGTTTTGTACATATTTATAAATCTACATCACCCACATTGAAAATCATTTTATATGGAGAATGTACATGTTGCAAATGACTGCCTTCAGCTTTCTAACAGGACTTCTGTATATACTAGGTTAAAAGAAAATTGAAAATAAAACCAAACACTAATATTTTAATAGCTTTAGTATTTTGCTTGGCATTCAACACTAGCAGATTCATAAGTGAACTAATACTTGTTCAAAACACTATTGGTGACATATTTTGCTTCATGTGTATAAAACAATAAATTTTTCATGATTAAAGAGGTTATAGCACATATTACTTAGTGCTAATATCTACTTAATGTAATTTAAGCAATGGACTGAGGTACAAGATACACAAAAATTGTATCTGTGAGTAATCTATGAACATTATCTTCAGCTTCTCTAGTTAATCCATAGATAAAGCCATAAGAATTCTTTCCTACCATTTCTTCCTTTTTCCCATCCAGACTTTTTTCCCTGGAAACCTGAATGCCTGTCATTGATAAATTGGTGGAAACACCAAATTACACTGAGATGACATAAAGACAACAAACATGTGTTGACTGGATCCTTTCCACTTCCGTTTTCATCAGCAGCCTGTGAAAAAAATAGCCTTCAAGGATAAGAGGAAAGTAGAATTCAGTATATATGGAGGTACAATTTTTCACAGTATGTTGCATGCAGAAAAAAAATTTACATGACAGAGTGGAGTAGAAGAGACAAAATCATTTTTTGTCTAAAGCCCAAAGTCAGGCTTTATGGTACGTGATAGGTTAGGCTTTTCCAGCTTTTTGTAGCTATTTGCTTGAGAAACAAGATTGACCAGATGCCTGTTGTGTCCATATCACCAGGTCAAATTGTAGTGGTTAAGTAATTTACCTGTGGTTACAAGTTTAGTAAGTAGCAGAGCCAAAATTTTACTCAAGATCTCTCCAACACCAAGCTGAAATGTTCAGCTAATGAATTTCTCAATTCTCTACTTTTCTTCAATTAATGTGATTTAAATGTGTTTCCTGAATATATATAGATCAGTATTTGTGTATAGATGTATCAACACTCATAAACTCTGCACAGCTCTACTGGTATTGTCTGCTAGAATTGTCTGGTGCTTTTAGAATTCTCTTTTGGGGTTCATTACTGTCAGCCTATGGGCTGTTGATGCCCAGGTAAAATGAGATGAGTCATGGCCACATTGCTTTCACCCCCACAGTAAGAAATCTAGTGATCTAGACCAAGGGTCAGCAACTACAGGCCATGAGGCTATTCTAGCCAGCTTCTTGTTTTTACATGACCCACAAGCTAAGAGTAGTTTTTAATATTTATAGATAGTTCTGTGGGGGGAATCAAAATAGCATTTTGTATCACATGAAAATCATATGAAATTCAGTATTGATCAATAAAATGTTCTTGGAGCTTACCCATGCTTATCCATATACATATTGTCTGTGGCTGCTTTCATGTACCATGGCAGAGTTGAGTAGTTACAACAGAGACTGGAGGGCACAAACAGCCCCGAATATCTACTGTCTGGCACTTTAGAGAAAAAGTCTGCAGACCCTCTAAAATGCAGGTTTGCATCTTAAGTTTGTCTCAGTAGAAGATCAAACTGTTCGCTTTTGGTGTTGAACTAAACTCGTAACTATTCTAAATGGATAATGTTCCAGCTGTTTTATATCATGAAGTCTTTGATGCCAAAGACAAGTTTGGAAGGACATCTCTACCTTTGGAAATGGAGAAAGAAAGGGAAGAATTCCAGAATCCCAGCACTGCTCTCTCAAGCAGGCACGTTGGCCTTTAGGGTATGCGTCAATGAGCCGATGTTATAATTTGACTTAAAATAACATCTTTCTAGAATCATGTTTGAATTCTAAATCTGAAAGATATTCTTAGAGAATTTCCTAAGTACTGTTTTCTGGTTAGGAATTAGGTGTTAAAAGAATCCTGGTAAGTGAACCGTAACCCATTGATGTTCTTGTAATTTGGGAAATGGAAAAACTAGAAACAACAATCATCTCATTCAAGAGCTTTGATTCAAATACTCCTTAGAAGGTTTTAGAATCTTCCTGGTTTTTAGTATGCAACAGGATACTAAGCTTTGATTTGACATTCAAATTAAGATTTACAAGGTATTGGAAAATGTCCTCTTGATAGATTTTATTTAATCCCTGACACAATTACTTTGTATCATTTAAATGTTATTCAGTTAAACACTTAGAGCTGGAGAATATTCAGGGAGGAATAAGTGAATAAATAACAAACACACACACACACACACAAAAGTACTCTCAGGATAGTTACTTCCTGGTGGTGTTGCCATCTAGGTTGAAAAGCTAAAAGTAGAAGCTACAGGGTGATCTGAATAAAATGGAAAACACATAGACGTGATGAAACAGAACTTTTAGATCAAACCAATATTTCAACAGCCTTTTATGAATCAATGGTAAAATATTTTTTTTCTTCCTGAAAAAAGCGGTTAAAGATACACATTACACAATCTCTGCCCTTTCTATTGATAGATATTAGGTACTCAGTGTTTGATGAGTAATTGAGATGTCAAAGCTCACCTAAGATATACAAAAACAAAAACAAAAACTTAGCTCTGAGCGTGCAGCCTGTTACTCTCCAGATAGTGCCTTTGAAAACAAGGTCTAGACCTTTTTAAGTATTTTGTTTCTAAAATCATAAGCAATGAATTGGTTCCTATTCTCCTTTATCTTTTACATAGTACACTATCATTTTCAGATTTAAAGTAAAATAAATATATGAATTGCATTTCAGTAAAGTCCTTTCATGGCCAGCTTATTTATCATGCAGTGCAAGACGTCAGCAGCTAATGTTTTATGAAATCAGTGATTTGCTTTATTAAAAACAGTGTGCTTTAGCCTGAAGGTTATTGCTGCTTCATCATTAAAAAAACAGTTTTTTAAACTAATTAATTTTACTTCATTCTCCTGAAATTAAAATTACTGGTTAAAAGTGGAGTGGATGCTATTTATAATCCAACTTTTTACAGCACATCCATTGATCTGCCTATCTTGTCTTTTCACTCCAAAGAAAAGATGATAGAATACTAAGGTACACTATAGAGATGCAAGATTATAATGTTTTTCATTTTACTGTTGGAATTTCTTTTTGTAACATTGTATGGTAACCTGAATTGTTTACTTGTGCCTTTGCTTTAAACAATTATTAAAGTTTTTCATTTTATAAGAATTTCTGTTTCCTTAAACTATTCAACTTAAAAGGGGAGAGACATCAAAACACTATTAACAATGCTTGGCCTAACACCACGTGTTTTTTAGTGAGGTTTGTGCTCCGTGGGTACAAGGGCCCATATCCACCTGGTCCACCCATTTATAATTAGTGCCAGACAGAGAGCCTGGTACATGACATTTTTTCAGTTTAATGAAAGTCAAGACATCTAGACTTGCTGTTTCTTCCAGGAACATGCTAACTTTTTGAAAATATTAATAGCAATAGTTTTATCTCACATTGTAGTTTAAGTCATTGAAATGATTAGCAATGAAGCCAGTAAGTATATTCAGATATATAATTTGAATACGCTGTTGTGAAAAGGAAGTTATGTTTTCTGCATCTGTATCACAATGTTAACATTGCTTACTTCAGAAGCAGTAGTTCACTACATATTCTGTTTTGGTCCTAGAGGATTGAAGACACTTTCTAAAGGTACATGAAATATGAATAGATAGTTGTAACCCAGGGTCTGTCCACCTTGGCACTATTGGCATTTGAGACCAAATTGTGGCAGGAGGCTGTTCCACACATTGTAGGGCTGTGCAGCAACACATGTGGCTTCTACCCACCAGATGCCAGTACCACCCCTCCTTCAGTTGTGATGACCCACAAGATCTCCAGTTGTTGCCAATGTCCCCAGTAAGGAAGATTGAGAATGGAAATTACCCCTCGTTGAGAATCTGTGGTATAAATTTAGAAGTGGGTCAAGAAACAATGAGCCCCCTAGGGCCAAAGCTAAAAATACATGCAGCTATTGAAGACAGACGGCAAATTTGACTCTTTCTAGTAGTCAGTAAGAAAAGCAAAACCTGAACCAAAATGAGGTGCCAGTCACACTTATTAGGATGGCAATTTAAAAAAAAGAGTTGGCAAGGGTATGGAAAAATTGGAACTCATGCATTGTTGGGAATGTAAAATGTTGCAGCCATTGTGAAAAATTTTGGCAGTTCCTCAAAATAGTTAAACAATTACCACATGATCCAGCAATTCCACTTGTAGGTATATACTCAGAAAAGATTCAAACAGATATTTGTACACGAATGTTCATTATAGCATTATTCACAATAGCCAAAGGATAGAAGCAACATGACCATTATTAGTAACAGGTGAATGAATAAGTAAAATGCAACATGCATACCATGGAATATTACTCAATGATAAAAAAGAATTTTTTTTTTTAAATTTTATTCATTTGAGAGAGAGAGGACAAGCAGGGAGAGAGGCAGAGGGAGAGGGAGAAGCAGATTCCCCATTGAGCAGGAAGCCTGACTCGGGGCTCGATCCCAGGACCCTGGGACCATGACCTGAGCCGAATGCAGACGCTTAACTGACTGAGCCACCCAGGTGCCCCAAAAAAGAAATTCTAATACATACTACAATGGGGATATACCTTTAAAACATGCTGAATAAAATAAGGTCAATACATAATATGGTTCCACTGACAAGAAGTAGCTAGCATAGCACATTCAAAGAGACAGAAATAGAGTAGAAGTTACGAGGGAAGAGGGGTGTGGGACAAAGGGGAGTTATGGTTTAATTGATTCAGAACTGCTGTTTGGGGCAATGAAAAGTTCTGAAAATGGACTTTGGTGGTGATGGTTGCAGAACATCAAATGTACTTAATGCTGCTGAATTGTACACTTAAAATTGTTAAAATGGTAAAAAAAAAATTAGACATGTTAATAACTTTAAGCCAGCTTCTAATTAAGTATGCTTAAATAAAGATAGAAGGGAGAAAAAACAAAACCTGAAGAGTTACAAAATTTACAGTGCCCATGAAAAAAATTTTTTTAGATGTAGATTTCTAACACTAGACTGGGACTCAAGCTTTGTGTTAATGAAACCTGGGCAAATCACATAATTCTATGGCCTCCTTGTGGCTCCTTGAATACTACACTCCCATCCAGAGCCTTGCCTATCCTGGACTGGTGTTTGACCACGTTCCCCAAAGGCTAGCTCCCACCTCCTTCTGGTTTCTGCTCAGGTATCACCCCCAGAGGAGGCCTTTTCTGACCATTCATTTTTAAGTCTCTTTCCGACTTACTTTTCTCCGTAGCATTGACAATTGTCTGACATCCTACACATTTTACATCTTCATTCATTTTCATTGGCCCAGGCCCACTTGAGATTGAAAGCTCTATCCCCAGTTACTCAGAATAGTGCTTTAGCCCACAATAAATGTTTGTTTTTTGAATGAATAGTTGAATAAATCACATTACCTCAGTTTGTTTACTTTTACTATTAAAATGGGCTAAACAACATCTTTGGAAACATAAATGTCAGTGGAAACCCCAGAATCCCAAAGCAGCCAACCTAGCTCCCAGGACCTCTAATTACTGAACACTGCTTTGGCACAAGACATCCAGCAAGCTCTGAGGAGGAGGCCAAAGAGGAAGCAGACCAACTCCTGTCCTCACACACAGATACAATGTCATGAGAATTCAAAGGTTATGTCCAGCATAGGACCCCTTCCCCTGCTCCCCACTCATCCAGAAGCTCCCCACTCATCCATCGTGCCCCATGGCTGGGCCTGTGATTCCTCACAACTGCCTGGGGTGCCCCACTATCTCCTATCTAATGGCCTGCTCATACCTACGTGCTGATATCTCCTGATTTGAGCACATGGCCACATCCCTCCTGCATTCTAGATTTCACCACGGATATCTAGAAATGAAACCTCTTCAACCAGTATGCGAGATTTCAGGCCCAGAGAACCATTCTAAATCCTCCTGAATGGACTCTCACAAGGTAGGGGCTACCATGTCCATGTGAGATCTAGCGGCTGTTGTGTCCTCACCCCCTTGTCACCCGGGCTGGCCACTTGTCAGAGACTGAGAGGGATCTTCTCTGAGGCTGTCCTCAGTAACAGGAGAGATCAGGGCTAGTTGGAAAAAAACTAGTTGGCTTTAAAGATGTTGTTTCTCTGATTTTTTTAAAAAGGAAATGCATACTGTACACATGAGAGACTCCAAGGCTGAAAGATGCTGTGGCAGTTGAGATGCACCTGGGAGCCCCTAACTGTTCCTTGCCTCTGCTTCAGGGGGTGGGACCAGCAGCCACCGCACACAGCCCTCTACAGAGAGTGGAGCACAGCAACCCGTCGAGTCACCGAGCCTTGAATCTGGAGTCTCCTCCCTGGCCAAGGGCTCTTCTCTTCAGGCAGAGGCCCTCTGGTCTCCGATGTCCCCTCTGCCCCTCCCACCCGTAACTGGACCAAGGGTCCCTCTCAGTGTTTGCTGCACATCTACCTTCAAGACACAGTTGTGCGGGGACCTGCCTAACCTTGACCAGGCTGACTCTTCCTGTGGGGAAAAGAGACAGCCTCTATTCTCCATGGCCCTGCATTGTCACTTCGGTGTTGTATGTCTCAAGGTCCAGCTTCTGTCCCTGTGACTGTCACCAGAGCTCAGGATTGGACCAATCACGCTCCATTTACAAAGAGTTTAAAATCTTTGGTGCGTGAATAAAGAAATGTTCATTTCTGCAGCCTCCGTGCTCCTAGATAAGCTTCCAGTCTGGCTTAGGCTGCTTAGCCTAAAGAGGTCTCTGAGCCAGGTCCCTCCTCTCTCCCTCCTCAGCCTGGCTGAGTGCCAGCCCATTCTGCAAACTGCCCGGTGAGGAGGTGGAAAACCAAACAGCGGGGAGTCATGATGTGAAGCATAAACTTATAAATATAAAGGAAAATGTCATGCATTTCCCCCTCCCAAGTACAGTCCAGCTCTTCCCTTTCCTGGCAAACTACCTTCCAGTTGGGCTCTTTGGAGGGATGTTCGTGGCGGGCAGCAGCCTGGGCCAATGCTGGGATTTGAGTAATCACAGGGCCAAGTGGGGCATGTGGGAAGGTGTGCTGTTTGGTCTGGCTCACAGCCCTGAACAATCTGTAGCTATTTTAAACATATCCCACAGCCTTTCATTTGCTTCACTAATTTCTCTAAAATAGAATTGTCTATTTGTGGGTCAAAATTGGAGAAGCTTCTTGTTCATCACCAAACTGCTCTTTGGTGAGACAGGAGACAACACATGTGCCAAAACCCAAAAGGACTAGGCACGTAGTAAGTGAGTAAGCAATCAATCAATGGTAACTAAAAGAGATTGTGCATCACATCTCTGAATCCCCGGAACCAATAGATACAAGCCCCTCAGAAAATAGTTACTGATTTGAATGTTCCTTCTCCTGCCTTGACTTCCCCATTGCCTTTCAGTTCTGTATTCCCACTGTCAACAGGGTATTTCCACATAAATGTGTTGTTTGAAGAACTGGCCTGACCGTCTGTTTCCTATCTCTGCCAGTAGTGGTAATAATACCAGTTGTTCTTTTTGTTGTTTTTGTTGTTGTTATCGCATATCCTAAAATCTCAGTGGCTTACACCATCTGTTCTCATTCATGCCCCATGTCCATCAAAAGTTGCCCAATGCTCTTCTCTCCACTGTTTTTACTCTAGGACCCCAGCTGGTGAAGCCAGTTGTATTTTGAACATTGCTGATTGTTATGGCTGAGGGAAGAGTGATATGGTAAACAACATGCTCCCAAAACTTTTGCCAGGAAGTGATACACTTCACTTCCAGCCATATTTCATTGGCTGAGGTAAGTTACATGATCCAGACTCCCCCAGAGAGAAGCGGTGAATATTTGGAAACATGGTACTTACTTTGTTAACTATTCTAAATACATTTTTTAAAAAAACAATTTTATCATAAGCCATACACCAAAACATTGGGCCCTTTGAAATATAAAGTTACATAATTTTTAGTATATATACAGTTATTCAATCACTAATGACAATGGCTCACACTAGTTTCAGAATATTCACATCAATTTCAGAATATTTTCATAACGCCAAAAAGAAACCCCATACTCATGAGTGGTCACCCTCTATTCTCTCCTTCCCCTGGTCCCTACTATTACTAGGCAATTACTGGTCTACTTTGTTTCTATAGATTTGTCTGTTTGAGACATCTCATATACATGGAATGAAACCATAGATGACCTTTTGTGTGGGATACACTTAGCATAATGTTTTTGCGACTCATTCATGTTGTAGCATATGTCAGTATCTCCTTCCTCGCCTCCACCCCAACATTCCAGTGTATGGGCACACTACATTTTGTTTATCCCTTCATCATTCAATAAACATTTAAGTTGTTACTATTCTTTGCTATCAGGAATGATGCTACTGCTGTGTAGATGTAGGTTTTTCAGTTCTCTTGGGTACATACTTAAAAGTGGAATTTCTGGGTCATATGGTAACTGTTTTTGGTAATATTTTGGAGAACTACCAGATTGTTTCAAGTGTCTGCAGTATTTTACAATTCTACAAACAATATGTGAGGATTCCAATTTCTCTATATCTTCACCAACACTTATTATTGTCTGTCCTTTTTATTTTAGGCATCCTACTAGGTGTGAAGTGGTAGCACATAGTGGTTTTGATTTGCATTTCCCTGATGACTAATGATGTTGAGCATCTTTTCAGGTGCTTAATGACTCTTTGTATATCTTTTTGTGTGTGGTGGGGGGGAAGAGTCTAGATTTTTTTTCTTATGTTTGGTTAGCCAATATATAGTACATTGGTTTTTATTTTTAAAGATTTTATTTATTTATTTGACAGAGAGAAATCACAAGTAGATGGAGAGGCAGGCAGAGAGAGAGAGAGAGGGAAGCAGGCTCCCTGCTGAGCAGAGAACCCGATGCGGGACTCGATCCCAGGACCCTGAGACCATGACCTGAGCCGAAGGCAGCGGCTTAACCCACTGAGCCACCCAGGCGCCCTCTTCTGTCCATTTCTTGTCTGGATTATTTTGGGGTGTTGAATTTGATAAGTTCTTTATAGATCTTGGATACCAACCCTTATCATTTTTTAGAAATGTCTATTCAAAGCCCTTATGCATTTTTAAATTGGGTTTGGGTTTTTTGTTCTTGTTGAGTTGTAAGATTCTTTATTCTGGATGCAAGTCCCTTCTCATGTTTTGATTTGCAAATATTGTCTCCTATTCCATAAGTTGTCTTTTCACTTTCCAAATGGTATCCTTTGAAGCACAAAAGTGTTTAGTATTGATGAAATCCATTTTGTCTATTTTTCCTTTGGTTGCTTGTACTTTTGCTGTCATACTTAAGAAGCTATTGCCTAATTCAAGGTCCTTATATTTTCTTCTAAGAGTTTGAGAGTTTAGCTCTTAAATTTAGATTGATGATCCATTTTGTATACCATATGAGGTAGGGGTAGAGTACTTTTTTAAAAACCTAAACCTTTATTTTGAAATAATTTAGATTTACAGAAAAGTTGTAAAGATAGTACAAAGAGTTCCCCTAGAATCTTTACCCACCTTCCTGTAATGTCTAACATAAATATTGTGCATCTGTCAAAATAAGAGATTATTAATGGTATGATAGTTTTAACCGAACTGTAGGCTTTTAGATCCCACCAGTTTTCCCACAGATACCCTTTTTCTCTATTCCAGGATCTAATTCAGGCTACCACACTGCATTTAGCTAGGTACTTTTTCTATGTTAAATCATTTAATCATCACAATAGTGTAATTCACTTTGCAGATGAGGAAATTAATGCATAAAGAGCCAAAGTCACTTGCCCAAGGTTATATAGCTAATAAGAGATGCAATTTTTCTTATCTTTGTCATCAATCCCAAATTGTAGATAAATTATACTACATCCTCTAGTTATATCCCAAGGAAGGTGCATGGAGTTAAATGTGATGTTGCTAGCCTGAAAATATTTTTATTCTGTGACTGACAGTTTGGGCAGTTTGGCACAGACTGCCCATGTCCCGCAGTGTCTTTGCATTCTTTCACAATGCTGTTCTTTGGTATAGGGGTTTTGTTTGTTTGTTTGTTTTCACTCATTGCATTGTGCTCTTACTTGATCCTTTCAATAGAGAGACTTATGTCCTTCAGATTTGGAAACATTTTTTGTTTATCCAAACTTATTTCTATAAGAATTTTCCTTCTCATTCTATTAGTGAGATGCTGGGGCTCCTGGATTTATCCTCTAATTTGCCTGTCTTTTTCTCTCTTGGTTTTCTTATTTAGTGAGTCATTTTTGAAAATTTGGGATATATGTATACATTGTTATGTGATGATTTTTTAACTTAACTTTTTTTTACATATTTTAATGGCTGAAACAATCTTAAATTTATTTAGCCAATGTTTTATTGTTGGGCATGTTATTATTAGTTCCTATTGTTGCCATGGAACTACTTAAAATAACTTATAACACACATCATTATTTCTTTATGGTATATTACTAAAAACTGAATTCTGGGGCACCTGGGTGGCTCAGTGGGTTAAGCCTCTGCCTTCGACTCAGGCAGAGTCGAAGGATTGAGCCCTGCATCAGGCTCAGCAGAGAAACTGCTTCCCCCTCTCTCTCTGCCTGCCTCTCTGCCTACTTGTGCTCTCTCTCTCTGTGTCAAATAAATAAATAAAATCTTTTTTTAAAAACTGAATTTCTAGATATTTTGAATACTTTTTTGTGATACATTATGTCAATTACCCTCCACAAATTAACATTTCCATTACTAATATAAAAGAATGATTATTTTTTTAGGCACCAGGGTGGCTCAGTAGGCTCAGGTCACTATCCCAAGGTCCTGGAATCGAGCCCCGAGTCAGGCTCCCTGCTCAGTAGGGATTCTGCTTCTCTCTCTCCCTTTGCCCCTCCTCCTGTTCATTCTCTCTCTCTCTCTCTCTCTCTCTCTCTCTCTCTCTTTCATATAAATAAAGTATTAAAAAAGGAAGAAATAGGGGTGCCTGGATGGCTCAGTGGGTTAAAGCCTCTGCCTTTGGCTCAGGTCATGATCCCAGGGTCCTGGGATCAAGCCCCGCATCGGGCTCTCTGCTCAGCGGGGAGCCTGCTTCCTCCTCTCTCTGCCTGCCTCTCTGTCTACTTGTGATCTCTGTCTAATAAATAAAATCTTTTTTTTAAAAAAAAGGGGAAAATATTTATTTTCCTTACAGAACATACTTTTGGAAACAGATCAGCTAATTTAAAACTGAAGACATATTCATTATAAATGAAAGCTTGTAGTATTAAACATATTTGAGGGACATTTCCCTCTCTAATCTGAGAGATAGCTTCATAGACCATAGTTATAACATATATTAACACTATTGTGCTTCTAACCATCCTTAGAACAAATACTCCAGATTATACATAAAGTTATCTTTTCTCTGGCTTAATGAAAAACATCCTTGTCCTAGAGCTATGATACTGAGGCATTTTACTAAGGTGGCCAAGAGCTTCCAAATACCTAGTGATTCCCATTAGCTGATTTTTACTTTTTATTTTTGAATTTTAATTCTAGTATAGTTAACATAAAGTGTTATATTAGTTTCAGGTATACAGTATAGTGATTTAACAATTCTATAGATTACTCAGCGCTCATCACCATAAATGTACTCTTAATCTCCTTCATCTGTTTCCCCATCGCTCCACCTACCTCCCCTCTGACAACCATCAGTCTGTTCTCTAAAGTTAAGAGTCTCCTTTTTTGTGGGGCACCTGGCTGGCTCAGTTGGTACAACAAGTGATGCTTGATCTCAGGGTTGTGAGGTCAAGCCCTATATTGGGCATGGAACCTACTTAAAAAAAATAGTCTTTTTTTTAAATTTGTCTCTTTTCATTTGTTTTTTAAATTCCATATATCAGGGGTGCCTGGGTGGCATAGTTGTTAAGCATCTGCCTTCGGCTCAGGACCTGATTCCAGGGTCCTGGGATCAAGACCGGCATCGGGCTCCCTGCTCAGCAGGAAGCCTGCTTCTCCTTCTCTCACTCCCCCTGCTTGTGTTCCTTCTCTCACTGTGTCTGTCTCTGTCAAATACATAAATAAAATCTTTTAAAAATAAATTCTATATATCAGTGAGATTATATGGTATTTGTCTTTCTCTGACTGAACTTACTTCACATAGCATTGTACTCTCTGGCGCCATCCATGTTGTTGCAAATGGCAAGATTTCATTCTTTTTTGTGGCTGAGAAATATTCCATTGTATAGATGTATACCCCATCCTTATCCATTTAAATATTGACGAACACTTGGGCTACTTCCATAATTTGGCTATTGCAGTAAACATTGGGGTGCCTGTATCTTTTCCAATTAGTGGTTTTATATTCTTTGGGTAAGTAACCAGTAGTGGAATTACTGGATCTTAAGGTAGTCCTAATTTTAATCTTTTTGAGGAATCTCTATACTGTTTTTTCCACAGTGGCTGCACCAGTTTGCATTCCCACTAACAGAGCATGAGGGTTACTTTTCTCCACATCCTCACCAGCAATAGTTTCTTGTGTTTTTTATTTTAGCCATTCTGACAGATATGAGATGATACCTCATTGTACTTTTGATTTGCATTTCCCTGCTGATGAGTGCTGTTGAGCATCTTTTCATGTGTCTGTTGGCCATCTGGATGTCTTCTTTGGAAAAATGTCTGTTTGTGTCTTCTGTCCATTTTTTAATTGGATTATTTGTTTTTTGGATTCTGAGTTGTAAAAGTTCTTTTTATATTCTGGATACAATCCCTTTATCAGATATGTCATTGTGCAAATATCTTCTATTCAGTAGGTTGTCTATTAGTGACTGTTTACTTTGCTATGCAGAAGGTTTTTTTTTATCTTGATGTAGTCCCAATAGTTTATTTTTGCTTTTGTTTCCCTTGCCTCAGGAGACATATCTAGAAAAAAGCAGCTATGGCCAATATCAGAGAAATTACTGCCTGTGTTCTCTTCCAGGATTTTTATAGTTTCAGGTCTCACATTTAGGTCCTTAATCCATTTTGAGTTTACTTTTGTGCATGGTGTAAGAAAGTGATCCAGTTTCATTCTTTTGCATGTTGCCATCCAATTTTTCCAATACCCTTTGTTGATGAAACTTGTTACCATCACATATTCTTACTTCCTTTGTTGAAAATTAATTGACCATGTAATTGTGGGTATATTTCTGGGCTCTTTATTCTGTTCCATTGATGATTATTAGCTGAATTTTAAATAAACTGCTTTGGCTGTAGGAAACTCATAACCAGTGTTCACCAAAAATAAAGGTATCACCTTTCTACACCTGATTTGTCAAGGACTAGAAGATAGCCAACAAAATCTTAGTAGGCTTAGTGATGATAAAACAAAACAAAACAACACAAACCTAAATCTGGAATAACCACCTAACCCCACTATAAAAGTAAAGACCTTCTATAATTTTTCTTTGCCTCAACAGATATTGCTAATAAGTGTCCTTATTCTTTATAGATGCATCCTAAAATATTTACAGAAGAAATGGTATGATATTTGGGATTTACTTCAAAATAGGTGAAGAAGGGGAGCAGTGGGTGGGGAGGTATGTTTAAGACTGGCCGTAAATTTACTGTTGAAGTCCATGGTGAGTACAGAGGGTACATTTTACTATTCTCTCTATATATGTTTGATATCACCCACAAAACTCACACACACGTGCACACAAATAAAACCTCCTTTTCAGTGAACATGTGGGGAAAACTGTTTTAGACCCTTCGATCTGGCAGTTTAAGCATAATCTCTGAGGCAAGATGATGGAGTTATAGCCCAGATGTGAGTTGGCTCATGGGAGGCTCATTGTACCGGACTCTACAAACCATGGTCGATGGCCTGGATTTTTGTAGCTCACAAGCCAGTTTCTAACTGGATTCAGTAATGGTCTTCCACTTGAAGCAACTGGTTAAAAAATATGAATTCAGGGTGCCTGTGTGCTTCACTCAGTTAAGCACCTGACTTGATTTTGGCTCAGGTCATGATCTCAGGGTCTCAAGGTCATCAGGGAGTCTGCTTGAGGATTCTCTCCCTCTCCCTCTGTCTCTTCCCCTACACACTCTCTTTCTCTCTCAAATACATACATCTTTTAAAAATATGAATTCAGGGGCACCTGGGTGGCTCAGTGGGTTAAAGCCTCTGCCTTCGGCTCAGGTCATGATCCCAGCGTCCTGGGATCGAGCCCCGCATCGGGCTCTCTGCTCTGCGGGGAGCCTGCTTCCTCCTCTCTCTCTCTGCCTGCCTCTCTGCCTACTTGTGATCTCTGTCTGTCAAATAAATAAAATCTTTAAAAAAAAATAAAAATAAAAATATGAATTCAATAAGGTACCTGATTTGCTGGAAATCTTCTAGATCTTGACTTAGATGTTTATCTATGTAAAAATTAACCAAGCTATTTTACTGTATATAAATTATACATCAATAAAGATCTATAAAAGAGAATAAAGCACCCAAGACTATTTCTAGAGTTGTTTAAGAATTACTGTAATTACAAGCTCTGATCCTTATAAACAAGTGGTATTACTTACCTGTTCTGTCTACAGGCATGATCACACCCAGCAGAATAACATCATTTATCTCATCTTTTATAAAGTCTGCCTGAATAAAAGACAATTTAGTGTGTTTGCTTCCTATAGGGGGACAGCATAACAAGAGTTAGAAGTCTGGGCTTTAATGTCAAAATCACTTAGGTTTGAAAGCCATTAAATTACTGTGTGACTTTGGGCAAAATTTCTCTACCCATAAAATAGGAATAATAATAATAACAGTACCTATCTCAAGGGTTGTTGTATTCCATGAGATGATATGGTGAAAGAACTTGGCACACTCCCATAGTTAACAACCAATTCAAATTAGTTACTAGCTTGACTGACAAATATCGAACCCAGGTTTATCAAGCTAATGTTGAGTACATGAGGACTAGAAAGACTGGAGTGGCTGAGTGGCTCAGTCAGTTGAGTGTCTGCCTTTGGCTCAGGTCATGATCTTGGAGTCCTGAAATCAAGCCCTGTGCTGGGCTCAGGCAGACTTTTTTTTTTAAAAAATTTTTTTAAAAAAGATTATTTATTTGAGAGAGAGAGAGAACACACATACAAACAAGGGGAGTAGCAGAGGGAGAGGGAGAAGCAGGCTCCCCATGGAGCAAGGAGCCTGGTGCAGGTCTTGATCCTAGGACCCAGGATCATAATCTGAGCTGAAGGCAGATGCTTAACCAACTGAGTCACCCAAGCACCCCCCCAGACAGACTTTAGATATGAATTTTCTGTTCTCTCCCAACATTCTATGTATTGCTTTGAACTTTCTCAGCCTTTGGATCTGTTGGCAGGAATTGGTTATGTGGCCAGCTACACAAGTTCAACACAGGCACAATCTATTCTGCTGCCCCCTATTAGCACTTATATTCAATCTGAAAGAACCTGAGGAACGAAATGGTTTTTATAGATGAGTAAGGTTACTCTTTCCGTTGTCAAAACTGAAAGGCAAGCACTATTCTATATGCAGATAAGATAATTCTTACTATCTCAAACTCAGAGCTCCTGATAAAACTCTCTTGACTAATCACTGCCCAAAAAGTTAGATATTTGCAAAATAAATTTACATTTCGTAGGTACTTAGTAGATATTTCTCACCTTGTAACTAGTTTATGATGATACAACAATGTTATATAAGTTATTTGTTTAATTACGTATATGCAAACCACAAATACTTGATCCCATAAGATATGGCAGAATGGAGCATGCTGTGACTCCTGGGCATGTTTAATTAAGATTTTAATTTGGTGTTAATATTTTTAAAAATATGTTATTTATTTACATGATAAATAGAGATCACAAGTAGGCAGAGAGGCAGGCAGAGAGAGGGGAAGGGAAGCAGGCTCCCTGCCGAGCAGAAAGCCCGATTCGGGGCTCAATCCCAGGACCCTGGGATCATGACCTGAGCCGAAGGCAGAGGCTTTAACCCCCTGAGCCAACCAGGCACCCAAAAGATGTTTTTATATTAAGATTATGTTGATTCTAAATCCAGCTGGAATTATGTGGATGTTCATTATACTACTCTTTGAGCTTTTCTCTATGAAAATATAATAAAATTGGAAGAATATTATTTTGGCCATGTTCTATGGCAGTAAAGGTTTAGGGTCTCATTTGTGTGCTATGCAGACTCAAAACAATATCCTTGAGAAAACTTTACCCTGACTTCAGTTTTCCCTTGTAGGTGAGAAACACCTTTAAAACAGCTAGCTGTCCTTCGTACCTCAGCTTTCATAATAGGGTATACTCTACTCTGAATTGTCTATTAAGGCATATGTGTCTGAATTTTGACAACTTAGAACAGCTATAGTCCAGGATTTAGCTGGGAGTATAATCTCATTTTGTCATCCAATATTTCTTTAAAAACAGTAGGGAGAAGCAATTTTTAGGGAGGATTATTTAAAGTATACATCAGTTTATGCATTTTTTTCAAACAATCTAGGCTAAAACATATCCATGGATTAAACCAGATCAATAGACAGCTGGCACCTTGCTAGACAGTGTCATAGTTTCCCAAAGCATATATATTTTACCTAATTGTACTTTTGTGTGATGTCAACAATGTATATCTAGTGTTATGAGACACAGCAACTTTTGTTGCATCTATTTTAAGGATATCTGAAAATGGTGTTTATTTCTATCACAATAACCATTTTTTTAGGACCCAGGGAAAACTGTATCTGATCTTGGTACCAAAAATAGTTAATAGTATTAATCTCAATTTAGAAATTAAGAAAGAAAGAGAAAATTAAAGAAAAAGAGAGAGGGGGAAGGGGGGAGAAAGAGAGGGAAAGAGAGAAAGAAAGAAAGAAAGACTTTCTCAGAGAATCCTAGCAAAAACATTAAGTTTTGGTAAGATAAGTATGGAATATGCTGAAATCGATGCCTTTCTACAATCCAAACTGCGAAATACTTCCCAAAGCAGATGCAAAAATATCTTTATTGAAAAAGGAGATCACATTCCTCTGCAACCAGCAGAATATTTTGATGCTCCAAAATCCTAAGCCCTGCTTCATATTCCTTGAGTCTCAGATCTGTAGCACAAACTGCAATGGGTCAACCGGTTGCATTAGTCAGGGTTCTCCAGAGAAGCAGGATCAATAGGATATTTAGAGACATACAGGTTTCCCCCACTATCCTGAAGTAGAACATTCATATGAAACCTTTTGTAAGCTGAGATGGTATAAAGCAAAAAAGCAATTACCATTCATTTATATTGAACATTTTTTGAGTGTTCCCAGACCCCAAAATAACCTCTCTTAGGCTTTTCTAATACCTTAGGAGACATCTTGCTAACGGATAAACAAAATAAGTCCAGATAAAGCACAGATGCTCACAGACACTGTTTGAAGCAATGCAACTTGGGACACCTGGGTGGCTCAGTCAGTGAAGCTTCTGACTTGGTTTTGGCTCAGGTTGTGATCTTGGGGTTTGTGAGATCAAGTTCCGCATCAGGCTCTGGGCTAAGCAGGGAGTCGCCTTGAGATTGTCTCTTCCTTTCCCTCTGCCCCTCCCACTCGTGCCCTTTCTCTCTCTCTAAAATAAATAAATCATAAACAACAACACCAAAAAGCTATGGTAACTTGATGCTGAGATGCTGAGTGCAGCTCCTGAGCAAGGAGCTCGGTGGAACCACTCTTACTCCTCAGGGTGTGCATAGCCTCTGTAAGTGCTTGATGCAAGATATGTTGAATACTATTTTCGCTTTTTAGCCTTCTTCATATCCTCTTAAACAGCCCTAGAAATAAAGTCTTTGGTGCTTTATTCTTTTTTTAAATAAAATTTTACTGTATGTATAAATTATATACAAACAAAAGCATAAATCTTAAGATTCTAGCGTGGTTAATTTTTGCATAGATAAACGCCCAAGGGAAGACCTTCTTTAGATTCCTTTCTGTTAGCAAAAACAGGTACTAACTAGGTCTTTTGTAAAAGCAAGAGGCACAAAACAAACTTTTGAAAAGCGGGGATACCTGTATATAAGAAGAGATTTATTACAGGAATTGGCTTCCACCATTATGGAAGCTGAGAAGTGCCACATTCTGCCAGCTAGAGAACCAGGGAAGCAGTGTATAACCCATTCTCTGTCCAAATGCCTGGAAATCAGGGTAGCTGATGGTGTAACTCTAGTTATACGTGAGAACTGGAGGACTGCTGGTGGACCTGGACGCTGAAGGCCCAGAACCAGGAGAGCAATAGAAGATGACTATCCCACCTCAAGATAAGAAAGACATAGACAGAGATACAGACAGAGAGAGAGCTCACCCTTCCTTTCCACCTTTTTGTCCTATTAGGGCCCTGAATAAATTGCAAGATGCCAACCAATGACGAGGGCAATCTTCTTTACTCAATCTACTGATTCAATGTGGTTTGGTAGAAAGAGACAAGATTTGGAATTAACAGATTTGGTTGGGTTTTAGAAAGCTGATAGCTATC
This sequence comes from Neogale vison, assembly GCF_020171115.1. NCBI lineage: Eukaryota > Metazoa > Chordata > Mammalia > Carnivora > Mustelidae > Neogale > Neogale vison. The sequence goes on along the minus strand of NC_058092.1, from coordinate 79,000,574 downwards.
AGAACCTGGGCTTCTTAAACACTGGTGTCCTTATGCGGGAAATAAGAGAGACTCTGATGCCTGCGTCGCAGATCTCTCAGCCTGCCCTTCTCCTCCATGAGGTCAGCAGAGCAGCAGCTGGGCTAGAACACCCAGTGGGCTGCACTTCACGCTAGAGGTTCACACTGTCTGCCCAGGGACCTGCCTATCAGGGTGAGCCTGGGGGAGTCATGTGAGCCTCAGAACTTACCCAAGGTTTCCAGGATCCCCAGCTCCTACCTTCCCTTTAGGTATGGGGTCAGACATTGCCTCTAGGGGAGCTGTGTTCTGTGAATAATTTTTAAAATTACAAGATAGAGTCTTTTCTGTTTTAAAGGGAAGTAGGGTGAAATGATAGGGGTAGGGTAAAATGATAACCAAACATCCTGGAGGAAATGATGAAAAACTCAAAAGAAAAATAATTCTACATTTCTCTCTCGTTACATTTTCCATTCACCAGTAAAATCTACTCCCCCTTTCTTTTTTCCATAAAAGTTCACGCTGGGTATGCTTCTATGAAGAGTCATCTCATACAGCCCACACAGAAGATGACACTTCATTCAGTCAATCTGTTCTTAGGAACAATATAAAAATATATATGTGATGAGGTTAACAACGTTCTTATTTGAACTCTGAACACCAAAGAAGAGCACCTCTATGTCTTCAAATGTTTGAAGTCCTTACTGTAAAAGTTTAAATTTTTTATAGTAATGGAGTATATTTTATAATATGACAAATTTAAATATATCAGTCGTAAAATGTTTATTAAAAGAAAACAGTGTTTTTCTTTTTGTTAGAAAAAGTTCCAAATATTAATATGAGATTAGGTCTTACTCATAGCATAAGTCTTACATTAATATGTTTATCTCCAAATTTATCCTTTACCCCATTTCCCAATTTTTACATATGCTGATAAAAAAGCATTACCCATTTTCCATAAATGACGATACCATCTAATCTTATTTTGACTTATAGTGTCATTTGAATTTTATTTTGATAGCCTGCCACTCAACAAGCGTAGAAGGAAGACAATTACATTACCTAACGTTTGAATTAAGTATCACAAAATTATCACTCTGCAATTATTTTCTTTGAACTGATACAATTTAGAAAATATGTAAAACTTGTATTTCTATCTGACTACACTCACCAAAACAGCTAATCCAAAGACAAGAGATTAATAATTTTTTAATACCCAGAGGAAAAACCATGGCAATATGACAGGGTGTGACCACTGTCTAGCAAGTGCTTCTTGTGTACCAAATAAAGACCCGTTCTATGTCTGGTCTTTAACCACCGTCTAACTCTTCCATAGTTGATTTCTATAACCTGTTAACTGTTTGTTAAGTGATATGAATTCTTTTGGCAATAAGCATTACATAAATATGCTATCCAAAACACTTTTTTTCTGGTATGTATCAAGAGCCTTAAAAATATTCATTGTTAGACCCAGAAATTCCACCCCTAAAAATATAGCCTAAAGAAACAATTTAAAATGTGGGCAAAACTATATCTGGAAAACTTTCCATTGCATTATTTAAAGTAGTAAAAACTGAAAATAAGCTAAATGCTAAGGTGGGAGTGGTTGCATGAATTATAGTAATCTAGATGCTAGAATCCTATTTTGGCAATTGAGAATGATGGAAGATAGTATTAAAGAAAGGCAAATGATTGCTATGATTTTTATTTCAGTAATTTTTGTTATCTTTTGCTATTAAAGAAAATCTGAAAAATAAAGAGAATAGAAATATGATTATAATATTCACTGAAAAAACAACACACTTTTGTAGCTATGATATGGTTATAATTATGTGGATTTTTAAAGGCAGAACAAAAATACTAGAATGTTGTTTTACTGGGGTTTCTTCTTTTTTTCTTTATCAAATTAAATATATGATAATTTATAGTGAAATTATTTTTAAAAAATAAACCACTGCCTTCTTATACACAAAATCTCTTGTCTGGCTTGTGAAGAAGCTTCATGTCCAGTCCCATCCTGTGATTTTTTTTTTTTTTGACTGTGCTTCTTAAACATTGATTTTTACTTTCAGTATGTCTTCCATAGCTACTGTCAGCCAATAATAGCTCAGGGTATTTGACACATGGGAGGAATCTCATTTTAAAGATGGGCATGCTAAGTCCTGACAGTGACTCCCTTAACCTCCCCTAAATAAATCTATAGAATATCTAGAAATGGAAATTGATCCTTGATTCATTTTCTTCTGACCTTTGATTAAAAAAAAATCCAAGTCCCTGCAAATTACTATAATGAAGTTTACTTATGCAAATTTGAATAAATTGAAGCAGGACGTGGATCAAGAAGGCTAAACCTAGGACACCCTCACTGGGAGAATTCTTCCGTTCTTGGTGCGCAGAGGAACCCATGAAGACTGGGTATCACAGGGCTGCTCCATGGTTTCATAAAGTAAGTAGTTATTCTGAATTTCCAGGTGAGGAACTGAGGCTGGGAGGATTGAGCTAACTTGCTCAAGCTCACAGGGCGAGGTACTGGCAGAACAGAGACTTGTTTCCACAAAAGACTGTCTGCAAAAAGCCCAGACTCTTTCCCCTCCTGGTAGCCCTGCTATGAGCATCAAATGAGGCAAACATTACAGAAAAGTATGCTGGAAACGGAGGCATTGCCCCTCTCTGTGGTTTCAAGAACCCCACACTTCTTATGCCTATCCCAAACAGAACAGAGAAGGTAACTGTAAAGCTTTGTGGAAATACAAACAATACACTGGTGAAAGCCTGTTACAATTTACTTTACTTTACTTTCTTTCTTTCTTTCTTCCTTCCTCTTTTTCTTCTTAAGTCTCAAATCTTTTGTTGTAGGGGAATTCTGATCTTGAGATGCCACTTGAAATAAATGGGCCACTGGCCAGGGCTTGGAAATGTTTGTGATATAAAGAACATCATTTGTTTTTTGGCATCTACAGATGTTATTATTTAATAAAAACAAATTACTGACAAAAATAGTAAATTTTACACCCTCTTTTTGGAAAACCAGTATGTATAGAAAAACTATGCTCCAGCCTAATTCTGCTTACCATCTATTTCAGTTCCAAAGGAGCACACTGGGAGAGGGATTCTTTCTAGCTTTTGAAAATGTGTACTCTGGGGGCAGGGGTGACTTAACTGTCTTCATTCTCCATTTAGTGGTAAATGAGAGGTAGTTTGAAGTAGCGGGAAGTCAAGTTCATTGTATCATCATTTCCAGTGCTAGCTGTTAGCTACTCCTTGGCATGTTTCTTAACCCTTCTGGGTATGCTTCTTCCTACTTTTCTCCTCTGTTCCCCCTAAGTGTGGCAGTCAGAACCATATACCTGGAGAATGACCTGATCTCTCTAGTCAGCTATTTTTATGTGTATTTATTTGAATCAGTAATATATCCATCCATATGGTTCAAAACTTAAAAAAAAGCATAAAGAGAAATTCTGTGCCATCTCACTCTCGTCTGCTTTTCTCTGGGTGCCCCTGTTCCAGTCCTCAGTTTTATTTTGCAAATTCAGAGGATGTGATTGGCAAACTAAGCAAGATGACTAGATTTAATCTGAATGAAAGGGATTTATTCTAAAGTGACACTATACAAGGTGATTATTTGTTCCCTTCATAGCCTCCCTCAAGTTTTCTGAGACTTCAAACAGCAACACTCAACTAAACTACTAGTCACAGTGCCTTTTCAAGAAATTTGAACTTGCTCATGTGCAAAGGAAATGGTTCAGCCTTTTCTCTAGAACTTGGTTGATAATACATTTTCTTTTGTTCCATTTATAATTTTCTTTTGAAACTTTGCCTTTTTCGACTGTTGTGTAAGATAGAAGGAATAAGGGAAAGATCTGTTTTGGACTGCTTTGAGATTTTTATACTTTATACCAGGACAAAACATGTAAGAATTAAGTTTATGTACAAAATACCTTAATTTTCCTTCAGTTTATTCAATATTTTTAATTCCTGTGGTTAAGATTGTTTACCTCTGGGTGCTAACCAATTTATAAGGAAAGGGGGTATTGAACAAACGAACAGTCCTGTAAGGAAAATAGCTAAGCAGGCTATTAAGATGTGTCTAATCCAGCACCTGGCGCACAGTAGGTGTGGGACCATTGCTTTATAAAATGTCTAATCTATTAAAACATGCTTGGACTACTGCCATGGTAACCAAATATTTTCTGTATATCTTCCGGTTTACCAAACAAATTAAAAATCATTCTAAAAAACATTTCTCTCGAGCGAAATGGCTATAAGGATCTTATTTTTCCGTGACAACTTTGGGTTAATCTAAAATATGGTACGTAGTTTTGCAAGAACTGAGGAGCAACACTCCCTTCACCAGGGATCTGACATTGGAGACTTACTGTGCACGTAGTAGTGACCAAAAGCTACTCAATTCACTTAGGTAAGTAACGTAATTACAACGATATCCACCCCCGTCAGGAAAGGGTTCAGGTTTAAGCATACACAGCAGGCCACCCTCTTTGGATCATGGCAGACTTCCTAGCGTTGGAAGTTGCTGCATTTGTTTATTTAGGGGTGAGGTTTACATATTTTCACCTGTTCTACAAACAGAACTAACTCCATTCATTCATTTATTCAGTCCACAGACGTTTCTTAAGAGCGTACCAGGGAAATAATAGTGAAGATGCGTGCCTACCCTCAAGGAACACACAGCCTGAGCGAAGATTTACTCTTCAAGAGTCATCAGGGTGGTGCCTTTATGGCGCCGTATCGCTGCTCTCAGGACCAGGTGCCCGAGGTACCGCTCTCCGGGGCTGGCCCTGGCAGGGTGGGGTCAGCCGAGCCGCGGTCATCGCTGCCTCTGTTGCTGCCCCCATTCTCTCCGTCCCGCGCAGTCTTTAATTTCGCAGCTCCGACCACCGGAAATTAGCCGCGGGCGGAGGGGACCCGGCAGAGAGCGGGTGAGCACCGCGTGGGGAGGGCGCGCCCGCCAACCTAGCCGGGCGCCTGCAGGACGCGCCGCCAGCGCCCTCTCCGCCGGGGGCTCGGCGCTCGCCCACCTCTTCCAAATTTAACCATTACCTAAATCCGAAGGGAAATGAGCAAACCTCTCGGATTGGGTGTCAAGGTATTTTCAGCCTTGTTGGGCGTATTTATCCCGAAGTGTTTCCACAACAAGCTATTTCGGGGCAGCGGGGCAGGTTTCGCTCTGCGGACGCCGCGGCCACTTGCCGGGCTCCAGGCCGGCGGCACCACCCGCCGGTGATTCAAGGCCCCGACCCGGGGGCGGCACGGCCCAAGCAGGCGGCGGGTGTTGGGGTGGGGGTGGGGGTGTCCCGGGCCAGAGGGGCGGGGAGACCTCCTCGGAGCTGGTTCTCCAGTCAATCTGTGTCCTGAATCTGTGACTTCTTCTCGCTGCGGAAGTCTCCCAAGAGCCAAGAATGGTTCATTTTCTTTTGAGTCATTTCTAGTGCCCTCCGGGTCTCCCCATCCCCCGCAGTCCCACAGAGCAAAAACGCCGAGGACCTCCTGGGAGACCGGCTGAAAAGACCGGGCCCCCTGTCCGCCTCCTAGCCCCTTGCGCAAAGGAGCGCGCCCAGACTGGGGGTTGGGGGGGCAGGTCTGAGAGGTCTAAGAGAGCTACTCCTTAACGCTCAGGAAGTGAAGCTTGTGGTTTTGGGGGCTGAGCTCCGAAGGAGATTAAAAAAAAAAAAAAGAGCGCAGTCTCTCCCGAAAGCAACTCAGTTTGAAAACTCTCGGAGCGCAGTGCCCGCGCCCTGACCCCGCAGGTAGGTCCGCTGCGCTTGTTCTGCGCCTGCCCCCCTGCTGGGGGCGGCAGCGGGGGAAAAACCGGGCACCGCCACTGCGGGGGCGACCAGAGGGCGCCGCCTGGTTCCCTGCCCCCCGCAGCTGGCCACTGTGCGGGAGCCCCGAGAACCCTATCCGCCAGGGATTTGGACGCAGGGGAGCAGGATTCATCCGGGAAGGAAACATCTGGTGGGGAGGCGGTGGCAGCTGGGCTCGGGAGGCTGTCCCTCGGCGCCTCCACTCCCGCCTTCCCGGGCCCAGACGGTGAAGAGAAGCCTCGGCCCGCGTGCGCCCCGGGGCCGCCCCGCCCTCCCGCCGCCAGCTGCTGCGCGAGGTAGCCTTCCCACGAGCTCAGCCCTCGTCCCTACCACCCCCAATCCATTCCGCTCTCCCAGGATCGGGTCGGGCCAGCCTGCAGGAGAGAGGGGCGCGGGGCTCGGCCTGGGTGGAGAGGACGCCTCTGTGCCCGCCTGATCCTGCGCGGTCCCAGGCAGCACAGGCTCAGCGCCCGAGGGGACAGTTCCTCCTCTGCCCCCCACCCCCCGCTCCGCCCGACTTCGCGCCGACGCAGACCCACACCTCAGCAGGGCCCTCGAGACGGTTTCACCCCGTTTTCCTTTACCTCTGAGTTTCACGACTGTCTAAGGAATTCGTTTTTGCATTTGTGGTGTCTAATTATACGGCCGAAGTGGCAGCTCACGCAGAGGCCCAGGGGAAACTGTGGTGGCAGAACGGCGTCCTGGGGCAGCCCCAGCACTTCCAAGCCTCGACCTTAGGGGCGGACTCAAACGGGGACAGGTGGCACCCCACCACAGTGGGACGTGGAATGCCCTCTAAGGAACCAGTCCCTGAGAACTCGTTTTGAACTCGGAGCGCCAACGGGCAGACTTAGGTCCTGCATCCTGCCCTGAGAGCCGCGCTGCTCCTTATCTGGCAGCCTAAGCCTCGCGAAGGCCAAGAACGAGGGGTCTTGCAGCGACCCCAGCACCCTTGTTTCTGAACTAGACAAGACCATGGACAGCCGCTGTGCCCGAGGAGCCTGCTCTCCCATGTGAACCCGGCCTCCATCGAGAGGAAGGCAAATTCGTTTTCCCCAGACCTAGGAGCCGGTCTGGTTCCGCCCCCAGCAGCCCCGCGCTGAGCTGGAGGCGCTGCCCCGCCTAACCGCCGGGCTCAAGTTTCGACCCCGGGATTAGGTGAACTGATTAGGGGTTAATGAGAGCGGCGCCGCTGCTAGCTCCCTTTCAGGCCCCCGCCTGGACCCCCGCACTCTGGCCGCCGCGGAGCACCCTGCGCTCTCCCGGTCCGCTAAACTGTGGGTTCTCCTCGGACTCCAGACCGCGCGCGGTTCAGAGCCGGCGTGCGCGAATCGGGCTCGACTTCCCCCAGAGAAGGTTTTCGGTGAGCAGAACGAAAAGTGCTTTTTCCTAAGACTTGGTTTTCCGAGGTTAGGTCTCCATGGTCTAGAATGTCTTGCCCCAGACTTTGTCTGCCTCCGCCGCACTTGCGCCTCCAAACCAACATTTTCCTTGAGTAAGGCACGAGCAAGGAGGGAGGGAGATCACCGGGATGCGAGCTCCACCGGGGGCCGGGGTAGGTTCTCTGTCATACCCCCTCCCACCACCTTCCTGTTCCTTTTCTCTCCTGGCTTCTTTCTCCTGCCTCTGCTGCCCTCAGCCCCTCTGCTTTTGTCACCCAACCCTGCTCCTCAGTCGGCCTAGTGCGCTCCTTCCATCCCACCCCCCTCCAGTTTCTAGCGGGATCTTGGAGGGCTTGGCTCCTAGCCCCCTCCCGGTCCTCCACCAGGAACACATCTCCCAGCCCTAAATTGATCAGCGCGTCCCTGCCCTCCTCCCCAGGCCGAAAACAGGGCCAGGCAGGCAGTGAGTGATCGAGTTTAGGGTAACTGGACAGTTGGGGACATCAGCTCTCCGGTGACTTTGATTGTGAGACCGAGTTTTGCTAGGGAAGGGGAGGGGCCAAAGGGGTGTAGGCAGGGCAGAAGGAAGAGGCCTGAGCCCGGGCCCCGGGACGGGTTTTACCGCTCAGCTGTGGCGGCGGCGGCGGGCTCGCGCCACCTGTCCGAGTGCCACCTGGTGAGCGCGGCGCAGCGGGGCCAAGCCCCTCCTCCTGGGGGCCTTCCTCCCTCCTCCCGGCCGGAGCTCTCTCTCCACCCGGCTGCCCAGTCCCGGGCGCCGGGGCGTGCGGACCCGCGTTTCCATCCGGTTCTTCTCCTCTCGCAGGTCTGCGGAGAGCTGGGGCTGAGCAAGCACTCAGGGTAACAGTGGGCTGACTGCCGCTTCAGGGAGCGGAGTGGAGAGCGCGCCCGACCACCATGCCGCGTTCGTTCCTCGTCAAGAGCAAGAAGGCTCACAGTTACCACCAGCCGCGCTCCCCGGGACCCGACTATTCCCTCCGCCTGGAGAATGTCCTGGCGCCAGGCGGAGCAGGTACGGAGTGTGAGAGCCGGACGGGGCTCCCAGGGATATAGATTCTGAGTCCCGCCACACCATCACCCAGGAACCCGCCAGGGAGACCCTGACACCCCATTTGCTGCCTTTTCGATTCCTACCGTCCGCGTGCCTTCCGGGATTGTTGCTGAGGTGCCAGGGCCTCTTTGATCCCGCCAGGTCTGGGAAAAGAGGAGAACGCTGGGGTGCCACGGTCTGGGGGGCGCCACTTGAGAACCACCGGGCCCAATCAGGCCCAGCCTGAGCTCCTATCTTCCCTCTTCTCCGCAGGCAGCACCTCGAGCGCAGGCGGGGCGAAGACGGAGCCCCGGGGTCGCCTGTCCCCCGAGTCACAGCTGACTGAGGCCCCAGAGAGATCCTCCGTATCTCCCGGCAGCTGTGAGGGCAGCGTCTGCGACCGAAGCTCAGAGTTTGAGGATTTCTGGAGGCCTCCATCGCCTTCTGTGTCTCCAGGTAGGAACCTGTTGGGAGCTCTGGGGCCGGGGCAGCAGAGAATAAACTGTGGCGGCTGTGGGTGGAGAAATGTTAAATGGGTGGCGGAGAGAGCTTGTTCATGGGGTGAAGGGCCTGTGGGGCAGGCATCTGGCTTCTCTGGGACTATTTGCTGCTTGGGTCCGAGGCGGCTGAACCAGGGTTGTTCTTTCCTAACATTCGTTCGACGGAGATTGTTGGGGAGAGAAAATAAGTCGTCTTGACCGACAGCAACCTCGACGTTTCGTATTCTCATCAGTTGACTGTTTAAAAAGAGCTGGAATCCCAAAACCCAGATCCCTGAGTCTCAAATGGAGGACTGGGCAGTCTTTAAAACTTCTTCTGGCTCCCGTAGCATCGGGCCTGGTGGAGCTGGGCGCCAAGCGGGAAGGAAGGGTCGGGACGAAAATCTCTGCCCTTCTCTGAGTCTTCCTACGTGCGGATTGGGGGCCTGTTTCAGTTTTCGTTCTGCCGGGTTGGCCCAGCCTTGGGGACCAGGCCATTGACTTCATTTCTAGACAGCAGCTGAGGTTTGAGCAAACGTTGGGTGGGAGCAAGTCTTGGGTTCTGGCCAGGGAAAGAGAACCCAAACCAGACAGATTCTGCCAAGTGCCTGTTATTTCCAGATTGCATTTACTAGTTTTAAAAGACAGCCCCAACCCCAACCCACACTCAGTGCATTGACTTGGCTAAAGCCATAACTCCAGGGAGTGTGTCTGGAGCCTCCGACTGGAGGATTCTAGTTGGCTGTTTAGGTCAAGGCCTGCAAGACTGGATGCCACCAGAATCTCTCCGACAGAAACCTGGGGTGCAGCCTGTCACACTAACCGCTAGCCTGGAGTGTGTGGTGGAAACAGATTTGTAAATCCGTATGCAAAATGCAGAAAGCAGAGCTTGGGTATTTGGTTTTATAAAAATTCACGTTGGGCAGGGCGTGCAGAAGGCCACGAATATGGGAAAGCTAGGTCCCCGGTAGGTGGTGGCTAAACCATAATTGTAAATTGTTATTATTCTCTGAGAAATTTGGGGTCCCCCCATATAACTATGATAATAATGAGAATAGGAGTATTTGGCAGGCAGTTCAAGCTCCAAACCCTCTTCCCTCTGCCCCTTTGCTACCTGCAATGGCTATTTAATAACTGTTAGGAATGTTAACACCTTCCCGTTTTGTGTTTTTTTGTTTTTCAAACAGATGTCTTCGCTAGGCCAGGCCGTATTTTATTGGTCCTCTCCTTCCCTTCTTATCTATCCCGGAAAGTAAAAGACGGAGTGGGAACCTGTAGGGCCCGGGAGAGTGTTGGTGCTGGACGCTGAATCCTCTGCGTAGAAGCACTGTCCAGACGCTAACGGTGGCCACCTTCTCCCGCTTAGCTCAGCTCAGAACATTTCTGTAGCACAGACAGCTTGGCGCGCTTTTCTCTGCGGGACCGCGAAGTGCTCGGGTCCCTCCAGAAAAGACCCTCCTAACACTTCCGCTCCCCTGGCGCCGAATTTACCCATCTCCTCGACCGAGGTCATTTTAATTATCCGTTTGCCACCCTGCCGCCTCCAGTGATCCTCGAGGCCACAGAGACCTGGTGCGCGTTTTATCCTGGGGGCGTTATGGCACCTAGCGCGGCGCCGGGCGCACTGAGTACTCCGCCAGTGCCCGGCGACTGGCAGACGCCACGGAGCGGCCTCCGCCCCGCCGTCTGAAGACTAACCCGACGCCCCCTTGTGCCTCCACAGCCTCGGAGAAGTCGGCGTGCCCGTCGCTGGACGAAGCCCAGCCCTTCCCCCTGCCCTTCAAGCCGTACTCCTGGAGCGGTCTGGCGGGTTCTGACCTGCGGCACTTGGTCCACAGCTACCGGCCGTGCGCCGCCCTAGAGCGCGGCGCCGGCCTGGGCCTCTTCTGCGAGCGCGCCCCGGAGCCAGGCCACCCGGCGGCGCTCTACGGCCCCGAGCGGGCTGCGGGCGGTGCGGGGGCCGGGGCGCCTGGGGCAGGCAGCGCAGGAAGCGGCGCTGCGGGCGGCGCGGGCCTGGGGCTGTACGGCGACTTCGGGCCCGCGGCGGCAGGGCTGTACGAGCGGCCGACGGCGGCGGCTGGAGGGCTGTACTCGGAGCGCGGCCACGGGCTGCACGCGGACAAGGGCGCTGGCGTCAAGGTGGAGTCGGAACTGCTGTGCACCCGCCTGCTGCTGGGCGGCGGCTCCTACAAGTGCATCAAGTGCAGCAAGGTGAGGCTCTCGCGCGCCTGGCTTTGTCGGCCCCGCGCCCGCGCCCCCGGCCCGCGCCCCGTGGCCCCTCTCAGCGGCCTTCTCCCCGGCCCCACCCGCCTCAGGTGTTCTCCACGCCGCACGGGCTCGAGGTGCACGTGCGCAGGTCCCACAGCGGCACGAGACCCTTTGCATGCGAGATGTGCGGCAAGACCTTCGGGCACGCGGTGAGCCTGGAGCAGCATAAAGCCGTGCACTCGCAGGTAAGCGCGGCGCGCATGGCCGCGCGCGACCCTGTTCAGGTTTTCGCATTCGGGAGTGTTCTGCGTGTCTGTGCAGCACCGGCCACCCTCCTGGCAGCTTTTCCCTTGGGTTTCCCCGGACCGCCCCCAGTCTCCTCCATCATGTCCCTTTGCCCAGAGGTAGCGGTAGGTGTGTAAGGAAAGGTGGCCGGATCCGCCTTCGAGGCAGCCCTGGAGTTTGGTGTTACATCATTGTTAAGCCTCCAGAGGGTGATCCCGACCACTACTCTGGGTTTGAGGAGGGTTTCTAAGCTTTCTTGCTGCGGATATATCAGATTTATTAGCTCCGGGTTTTGTGTGTGTGTGTGTGTGTTTAAGATCTTTTTTATTTATTTGACAGAGAGAGAGAGATCACAAGTAGGCAGAGAGGCAGGCAGAGAGAGAGAGGAGGAAGCAGGCTCCCCTCCTAGCAGAGAGCCCTATGCAGGACTCGATCCTAGGACCCGGAGATCATCACCTGAGCCAAAGGCAGAGGCTTAACCCACTGAGCCATTCAGGCGCCCCAGCTCTGGATTATTTTATTTATTTATTTTTTTGTCTCGAGTCTTTCCACTAAATGGCTGTCACTTAATCTTTATTGACCCCTCCCAACTGAAAAGAAGGCATGTTTGCTCATTTAGAGCGTCCAGTAGCATATCTGTCCTGCTATTACTTCATTCATTCCTTTATTAGTATTTGTTGTGCAACTTCCAGCTGCTAGGCTCTTGAGAACCCTATAACACACCAGGTCCCTGACAGGGTGCCACTCCGGAATTTTTTAGTTTAATTGAGTGACAGAAGGTAGATAATTAAGTACACAAGTAACTATGACAAGCAAATGCTTACTTAGAGAGATTTATTTACTAAAAAGAGTACTATTTTTCCATTTCAACAGGAGCTGGAGGGGGTGGTGGTCTCAAGTGACTGAAATCTAAACCCCCTGTTGAGGAGGGTGGAGAAGTGTTTGTAAATGGGTGTCAAAAAAGCAGGGTGGGGATACTTTTTTGCTGTGGGGTGTGGAGAGTTGTGGGTGAAAAGTGTTTGGGTAGAAAAAGTGTTAAAGGGGAAGAGGCTGGGGTGGGGAGGGCAAAGGCTGGAAATAAATCTGGGGAGAGGGAAGATGGGGCAGGCTGAGTGAAAGGGGAGCCTGAAGGAAGGGAGAGCCCTGGTTTGGGGGATTTTGTGGTTGATGTAGTGGTGAAGAAGATGGCAGCCTTCATGACTACAATAGGAATGCCACGTCTTTCTACCCACAGGAACGCAGCTTTGACTGTAAGATCTGTGGCAAGAGCTTCAAGAGGTCATCTACGTTGTCCACACACTTGCTCATCCACTCAGACACCCGACCCTACCCTTGTCAGTACTGTGGCAAGAGGTTCCACCAGAAGTCAGACATGAAAAAACACACCTTCATCCACACTGGTAAGCTGAAGGCCCTTAGCTTGTCTGAAAACACCTGTTGAAGGCTGGCATGGAAGAGCATTGTTCTTCCCCCTGACGCCAATATAATTCACCTTTGCTGTGATATTCTGGCTACAGAGTGAGTGGTAGATGAGGCCTTCTAGATGGAGTTAATCACTGCAATGTGTTCAAGAAAACAAGGGGGCAGATTCTCTTAGATTCATTTACATACAAGGTTCTCCCCAGAGGGGACTTGGTGTGGGGCTGCATTTGAAGAACCACTCAGCTGGTCAACCTCAGGTTCTCCATCTTTGCAAAGACTATTTCCCTCTAGTTTAGCTGCTTCCTCTAGTTTAGCTGCTGCTCCAACTGCTGCCTGCTCTGGGTGAAATACTAAGCTCCAGAAAGTGAGGTCTTTCCCTAGGGCTCCCTCCCAGCCTTTTAGGGGAGCAGAAGGCATTATGTGTGGTCTCTTGGCTGAATTTCTTGCAGTCTAAGAGCTTTCTCTGATTGAGGAGGAAAAAACAAGGGTAAATATTACTAAGCTGTCTGCTAAGCATTTTTTAAATGTATTATCTCATTTTATGCTCACAAGAACTCTGGGAGGTAGAGACTATTCCTTATCCCCATTCTAGAGTTGAGGAAAGTGAGGCACTTTCAGGGTCAGGTAAACTGTCCAGGGCCCTGCCCCTGACAGCAAGCGGCAGGGCCAGGACTTAAATTCAAGTCTTTCTGACCTCTAATATCTATTATCTTGATGACTTACTGTTTTCTATTTTCAGAGTCATTAGGGTTGGTAGATGTAGAAAGCTTCTGTTCACTAACTGCCTTTTTCAAAATATCAGTAAGTTCATGCCATAATAATGGTAATTCTTTACCTATTATAATACTTTATAATTTACAAACTGCTTTGAAACCTATTCCTTCTTTTAAAAAAATCTATCCCTCCCCTTTTTAAGATTTTAGTCATTTATTTGAGAGAGAGACAAAGGGCATAGTGGGTTTGGGAGGGGGACAAGCCAACTCCCTGCTGAGCCAAACATGTGGCTTGATCCCAGGACCCTGTGATCATGACCTGAGTGAGACACTTAACTCACTGAGCCACCTAGGCACCCCATCCCTTCTTTTGATCTTCACTTCCACCCCAGTAAGTAGCCTTAGGGTGATTAAACCATGATGATGAAATGATTTACTAAAGATCAGACTGAGAGTAAATATTAGGGCCATGGAACGCTCTGTATTCCAATTCTGGGATCTTTCTCTAACATTTTGATTGTATTTCAGTGGGAGTTTTTATGCCAGGAGCAGTCTCTTTAATAGTAAATAAGAGAAGTACAAGAGACCCAGAATTTTATTTTATTCCGGAATATGAATACCGATTCAAAACAAATTTCAGTGTGTTCCAAACACTTACATTTGATGCTCATAAATATGTTTGGGCAGTGTAGATATCCCTTTAGAAAACCCAGAAAAATATCCTACTTTAATCATGACCCCTTACTTGAAATTTCCTTGTAACTCACTCCTTTTAAGTAAAAGTATTCAAGACCCTTACCAAAACGCAACTAGGATCATGACTCAATGAAACTTTAAGTCTTTATCAAGCATTTACCTCATAGCTAGAATTTGTTTCTCAGATTTGTTTGATCCTAAAGGGATAAGCTAAGTTTTGATGGGTGCTTCCTTATCAAAGAAATGAGAAGCATGAAGACAGAAAGGGGCATAGCAAGGGGGACAGAAGTTTCCTCAAAAACAAACCTCATCTTAAATAAATTAAAAAAAGAAAACGAAACAAAACAAGCCTCATCTATTTTGTGCACTTTTCTAAGACCAAACCCTGACAGTAATGCCATGCTGAGGCTCTTTGGAAATTCATGCTATTTACCCAAATATTAAACAGCACATGAACTGGGGTGAAAGGCAAAACTTTTCCTTTTCCTTTTTTTTTTTTTTTTTTAAAGATTTTTATTTATTTATTTGGGAGAGAAAGAGACAGAGGGTGGAGGGAGGGTAGGAAGAAGAAGACTCAAGCAGACTCTGTGCTGAGGACAGAGCCAGACAGGGGACTTGATCTCATGATCCTGAGATCATGACCCGAACTGAAACCAAGAGTTGGAGGCTCAACCAACCAAATCACCCAGGCGCCCCCGAAACTTTTTCTCTTTGTTAGTTATTAATTTATGGTGAAGACTTGCTAGGATATAAAGAATCCTTATAAAAAGAAAATAAAACCAAGTTGGAAAGGATCCACTATTTAAGAAATTCTTTGTGACCCAAATGTGGATTTTTAAAAATATGACTTTGAAACATGTCTATGCTTCAGATACATTCTATTGTCCTTCAAGGGCAAGAAAGAGTGCAGGCTCACTGGTCCATACAAACCAACACCCACTTGGAAACACAGATTTGAAAACTTCCTCTGAATTAGAGCAGAGTCACATGGCCCCCACCCCCACATTGAACATCTGCTGCGGGTGCTCTCTGCTTCTAAAGTCAGGGGTGTCTTGCCAGGGTGGATTCAGCTGTGAGTCTGGGCACGTGGCCTTTGCTGTTTCCGTTTAGCAGGAAACGGTTTGAGGCCTTTTGCTGGGAGCCCACACTCAGAAAGTCTCCCTTTCACCTGGTGCACCCGTGACTTCCCAGGACTTGGTTGCAACACGTCACCCTCCAAGTCACTTGAAGGCCTCACACTGTGATGCAGCCAGCTGCTGCCAAGAGCATGTGGGCCACAGTGAGTCCCCTGCAGCTTCATCATAAACTCACACTCCGCCCCCCTCCATTCCTCACAGGTGAAAAGCCCCACAAATGCCAGGTGTGTGGGAAGGCGTTCAGCCAGAGCTCCAACCTCATCACCCACAGCCGTAAGCACACAGGCTTCAAGCCCTTTGGCTGTGACCTGTGTGGGAAGGGCTTCCAGAGGAAGGTGGACCTCAGGCGGCACCGGGAAACCCAGCATGGGCTCAAATGAGGGCCCTGGCTGGCTGCAAGCAGCAGTTACACAACACTACGGAGGGCAGCCTCCCCTCTTGCCACCGTCCACGTCTGACTTCCCAGGCCCTCCAGTCCAGTCCAGAGCTCCCAGCAGGGTGAGCCCCTTCACCTCACTTCCGGGAACTGCAAGAAGGGATAAGTTACCTTTTCAAAGTTCAGCCCAGAGGGGGAACCAAATGACTGACTGGGCTTTGGACATGTTGAATAGGCTCCTGGACACCTCGGGCCTCGAAGTTAAGAGGGGATCAGCTAAAATTTCGGGCCCTGAAGTTCTTCCCATTCCCAGCCCTGCTCCACAGACAGGAAAGTCCTTCGAGTTTTTTCCCTCCTCTTGCCCCACCTCAGATACTTGTGTGGAGGAGGAGAAGTCATCATTTACAAGGTGGACACGTGCTAATGCTTTTATCTAGAATGAAAAATGAGTGTTTTTTTTTTTTTTTTCTTTCTGGGGAGTCTGTTAACCCCTTTCTACTGGGTGCTGCCTATCAATCTTGGAGGAATCAATTCTCCTACTCGAAGACTGGTTCCGGAAATGATGTGGGGAAGGAGCTTCATACTTTTGAAATTACAAAGTACCCTGGGCAGCCTGCAGCAGGCGGGAGCAGAAGAAACGTGGACTTGGTGGTGAGAGGAGAGGAGAGTCCTCTCTGCAGGAGGCTTGTGAAGGCTCCATCACTGGAGGCGGAAGGACAGACCACCACCTCTGGACAAGATCCCATCCGCTCACCCAGCAGGTGTTTGCTGACCACCAGGTCCCAGGCCTGTGCTAGGCATTGGGGAGCCAGAGATTAAAGTTACGGCTGTGCCCCTGCCCTCAGAAGCTAACAGTTGAACCCCCAAGTGACTGAACCTGTTTTTTCCCTCCTAAGGAATTCAGAGAAGACCAAACAAAATCTTGACTCTTCTTTTCTGACATGTTTGGATTTTATCAAACATAAACAACAACAAAATAGCTGAAGAGATACTTCCAAGATCCGTGTGTATATTCAGTTTTTTACTGTTAAGCTGATATTTTTAAGATGTCTAAGCTAGCAGGCATGTGGAGTGACCCTTCATGTGTACTGTAAAGAAAAAAAGTGGTATTTTTACTTTGATGAGGTCTGTAAATGTTTTTAGATCTTCTGGAGTGCATTATGTTTGTTAATACGTATTTATTAGAATGACGTTTTAAGTTAATAAAGTATTAAGACTCTGACCTATTGCTTTTCCTTTAGGCAGGGAATTTGGGAAAGACCTTTGTTTTAGTCTGTGGCAGGAGTTGGCACTGAAAGAAACCACAGTGGGGTATTAAAAGCAAAGCAGACCAGCCAATATCCAGAAGAGAGTAAAATCCAATTGCTCATTAGCTTTCTCTTTCTATACCTCTAAGATCCTTTCTTTCTTAACAGAAAAACAAGGTATACAAAACTAAGCTCCTACCTTATAAAGTCGCTAGTGGGTCCACATGAACACAGGTGCTTCTGAGGAGTTAGGGCTGCTTTTGTTTGTTGGTTGGTTGGTGGGTGGATTTGGGGTTTTTTTGTTTTTGTTTTTTTTACAGGCCTGACGGCTCCAGATAAATAAAGAAATCACAGGTCTTAGGTCCAGAATTTGAGTGTTAGTCAAAGCTCTGTCACCAATATGTTGTATGACTTAGGCACCTTCTTTGGCCTCCCTGCTTCCAATTTCCTTGACCATAAAATGTGGATACAGTTCTGTCATTCCAATCCAACCCTGACTATTTGATTCTGTCGAGACTGGAAGGGAGAGAAAGTATGTGATACTGGTTAGTTGCCTCACCTAAGGCAAGTCTCAATCTAAAGATCCATCAGGGGCAGTAAAATTGGAATTTGGGTTATTTCTGGCTCTATCCCACCTGTGGGAGTTTCTTGCATGAATCAGTCCTTTATGAGAATGAAACCAGAATAAAGGAATAAGGTCCTGACCTAGATGCCGACTACCTGTGCTCATTCTAACGTCTCCCAGCCAAGCTATGCATGGTTCAATGGTGACCGTTGAGTAGACTGTCCATTTCAGTTCAAATCAACTTCACACATATTGACTAGGTACCTAACGTATGCCTGGCACTGTTATAGGTGGTGGGGACACAGCAGTGAGCACTGTGTCCTGGGAGGTTTATTTATTGGGTCACTGCTGAATCTTTAGCTCCCAGAACAGTGCCTGGCACACAATAGGAGATCAGTAGGCATTTGCTGAGATAGTAGGTAAATAAGCAAAGAAAATAAAATCCTGCTTCATCTTGACAGTCAAGTCTTTACCCACGTCTGCTTTCTAGAGCACAATCGGAAGAGAAATTGCTTGAGACTTTAGGAAACCAATTGAACATAGGACTCGCTTGAGCTGGTGGGTAAGGGGGCTTCGACACTGCTTTTCTCCATTCTCACCAAATCTCAGTCCTTGGTTGTGGTCACCTGGTTTTCAACACCATGTCTTTCCATGTCAGTTTACTGTCATTCAAAATTTAAATTTGTTTATAATGCAGTTTAAGATAATTTTCCAGAACCGATGGGTGAACCAGTACAGCATCCATGAACCTCTTCCTAGTGTCCTGGGAAACAAAATTCCCAATGAATAAAGATCACAAAACATCCTTCCCACAGAATTCACTGTGCACACTAGTTGATTATTTCCGACCTGGTTTGAAAAGTAGAGAACTTGCATTGAGAGGTAAGTAGACTGATTGAAATCTAGTTATCTGTCCTATCCTTCTCTTACGACATAGAACTTCTGGGTCATTTTCATAATCCTTGTTTATGCTATAATGAGAAGTTGTAATTTTGATGTTAACAGTGTGCCTTTTTAGGGGAAAAAAAACCACATCCTGATATCCTCAGTTCAGAATCAAAACAAATTACTGTGACTGTTACCGTGTGAAATTTGAAGATTGCAAATATCTCTTTTAATGTTATTACCTGACTCCATTAAAAATAGATCGTGAATATTCCGTGTCACATTATTCATGAGGCAGGCTCTATGCCTTTTGTCTGCCGGAGTAACAGTAGAAAGGGTAACAAGAGACACCAGAGCACACCTTTGTTTCTTTCACTAAATTTTTAATAACACCTCCAGCTAGCCAGTTGGTGAAGCTCAGCTCTTGCATAAAAGTGGAAAAGCACAGCTATCTCAGAGAAGACCAGCTCTTTCACTAGCTAATTTGAGTTTGCGTTCATCTACACCAGAGATGATTAAATTACCTATCAAGTGTGCTGAGCTATCAGGATTCAGGCCACGTAAAAGGTGAATTTCATCTGATTGATTTGAGACACGAATGGAACAATTGAGTTTTAAAAGGCCCACCTTAATTAAAGGCATAGCAAAGTATCACCTCCCAGGTAAATTCTTGAGTGCCGTTGCCCTTGAAAAATTGGGTGGCGATAGTGATTTGACCCACATCATTTTGTTGTGTTCCTGCTTGTTAAACCTGATAATTTAACAGAAAGAAGAGAATTTAGAAGAAGGTCTGAAAGGACCTGACTACTTTGTACTCTACGTTTCTGGAGAACTGTCATTTAAATCTCTGCAGCTATATTATTTCTATGGAAAAAACTTTTCAGAAAGTACATAATACACTTATTTTAGTAACATTTCCTTTACGAAGTCAGATTTTAAAAATTAAAAAATTAAAGAAATTTCACCCCAAACCCTTCTAGCTTAAAAGTTTATGTTTATTTTATTTTTAGTGCTGCTTTTCAATCTTTACCCATGTGTGTGTATATTTAGATTTTATGTTTTAAACCCCGTGATGAGGGTAATTTTCAGTTTATGTCTAGATAACTCATATTTATTTATAATATGGACATATTCTTAAAACTGAAATGTCTGTATTTTACAATGAGAATTTTGATAGTTCTAATGATTACATTTTATTGAAATGTATTTTTATTAGGATTTTATCAATCATTAAGATAATGTATTTCCTGATTTTACTTTGAAGTTACTCACTTTTTAAATAAAACATTTCAAACATATGAGAAATAAGTAATATAATAAACATAATTCTACCATGTTTACTTTAGGATTTATTTTTTATTTTTTTAAATTTTTTTATTTTAAGTTTGGTTGTTGTTGTTGTTGTTGTTGTTTTGACAGAGAGAGAGGTCCCAGGTAGGCATAGAGGCAGGCAGAGAAAGAGGGGGAGGCAGTCTTCCTGCTGAGCAGAGAGCCCAATGCGGGGCTCGATTCCAGGACCCTGAGATCATGACCCGAGCCGAAGGCAGAGGCTTAACCCACTGAGTCACCCAGGCACCCCCAGGGTTTATTTTTTAAACAAAATATTACAGACATGTTTGAATATCTTGGTGGAATATGTTCCTTCCTAACCCTTTTCCTTTTCTTCTCTTGTCAGAGGCGTCCACTATACTGAAATAGGTACATATCATCGCCATGACTATTTTTATACCTTTACTTACACATATTACCGTAAACTACATATAATACTATTTAGCATAAATTGTATCATAGTGTATGTATTCTTCTCTTACCTTACCTTTTTTTCCCACTCAACACTTTTTGAGATTTGTCCATTTGGTACATGCAGTTTTGTTCATTTATCTAACTGCTGCATAAAGAATTCCATTGTATGAATACTTGGCGATTACTTTTGTATGCTCCAGTTGGGAGAGTTTTGGTTATTTCCAATTTTCCTATTACACAAAATTCTGAGGTAAGCAATCTTTCACATATCTCCTGTGAGCAAGATTCTTTAGGGTATATTCCTGGGAGTGGAAATGATGGATATTATCAAATTGCTTTCCAAAGTGGTTGTACCAATTTACATTCTGACCAATAATGTAGGAAAATTCCTATTTCTCTGCACCTTACCAACATTTGGTATTGTCAGACTTTAAAAATGTTTGCCAATCAGATGGAAGTGAAATGTTATTGTAATTTGCATTTCCTGATTTCTAGTGGGGTTGAGTATCCTTTCATAAGTTTATTGGCCTTATAGCTTTCCTTTCCTGTGAAATGCCTGTTCATGTTCTTTATCCATTTTCAGTTGGGTTGTGTGCTTTACATCAATTTATATTTTATTTTATTTTTTAAAGATTTTACTTATTTATTTGAGAGAAAGACAGAGCATGGTCAAGGGAAGAGCAGTGGCAGGCGGGGGAAGCAGACTCCCTCCTGAACACAGAGCCCAACTCGAGATTTTATCCCATGACCCTGAGATCATGACCTGAGCCACCCAGGCGTCCCATATCAATTTATATTTTAAAATGTGTTCTAAGCACTCACTGTTCTGCAAGTTTAAATGTGTTGCTCACATCTCCCCATCTGTAGCTTGCCTTTTTGTTTTGGTTGAAGGAAAGACTTGTTTTTGTGTGTGTGTGTGTTATTGTAGTCAAATACATCAGTCTTCTGGTTGTGGTTTATGCTTTTTATATCCTAAATAAAAAACTCTTCCCAGATTGATGTTCATAAGCTCATTCCCTATAATTTTCTTCTAAAAACTTTAAAATGTTGGCTTATAGCATTAGGTTTTTATTAAATATTTTATTTATTTATTTATAAATAAATAAATAAATAAAATAAAATAAATTTTATTTATTTATTTATATTAGAGAGAGAGTGTGTGTGTGTGTGCATGGTCACACATCTGTGTGAGAGTGGAAAGGGGAGAGGGAGAGAATCACAAGCGGATATCAAAATGCAGGGCTGGATCCTACAACCCTGAGACCATGACCTGAGTTGAAACCAAGATTTGAACACTCAACTGAATGAACCACCCAGTTTCATCAGCTTTTTAATCTACTTATACAGGTATGAATAGAATCTAATTTTAAAAGATTTTCCCACATAGATAACCAATTACTCTAAAATTGTTTATTACAGATATATCCTTTTCCCACTAATTGTAAAGCCAACTCTGTCATATGTCAGGTTTCTATTTCTGTATGGTTTTATCTCTGGGCTTCCTAATCTGCTCCATTGGTCATTTGTCCATCTGTATGCCAAAGTCATCATGTCTTTTTTTTTTTTTTTCACAACATTTTAATTAAACCTATAATAAACTCAGTAGCTAGTAAGGAAGGTTTCTCTCTGACCTATTTTGTTCTTTTCAGGAATATCTTGGCTCTTGCTTGTGAAAAACTCTGTTGGATTTTTCATTTGTACTTAATTTATTATTTAATTGGGGGGAATGGAAATCATTTTGATATTAATCCTTTTTATCCATAAATAAGATATATTGCTCATTTATTTAGGTCTTACATCTTTTAATAACATTTACTAATTTTGGGCATAATTTTTTAAATTTGTTCATTGCTATTGTAGTTTTATTTTTATTTTTTATTTATTTTTATATAAGATTTTATTTATTTATTTAACAGACAGAGATCACAAGTAGGCAGAGAGGCAGCAGAAAGAGAGAGGAAGGGAAGCAGGCTCCCTGCTGAGCAGAGAGCCCAATGTAGGGCTCGATTCCAGGACCCTGAGATCATGACCTGAGCTGAAAACAGAGGCTTTACCCAACTGAGCCACCCAGGTGCCCTGTAGTTTTGGGGGGTTTTTTTGTTTTGTTTTGTTCTGTTTTAAATTTCATTTTCTAACTATCTGCTGCTGGTATATGGGAACAAAATTATTATTATTATTATTTTTTTGTATACTGATTTTGTGTCTTGTAACTTTGCCAAAACTTCTTTTTAGCTTGTTGTGGATATTTCAGATTTTCTATGTAAGATAGTCATAAAATATGCAAATGATTATAACTTTGTTTGGCTATTTTACTTTATTTATTTGACAGAGAGAGAAAGAGCAAGAGCAGGAACATAAGCTGGAGCAGTGGGAGAAGGAGAAGCAGTCTTCCTGTGGAGCAGGGAGCTTGATGCAGGGGCTTGATCCCAGGACCCTGGGATCATGACATGAGACAAAGGTAGACGCCTAATGACTAAGCCACCCAGGTGCCCCTTGTTGGTCTTTTTAACATACTCTCCTTGACTTGCTGCACAAGACAAGGTTGTATTGAACAAAGACAGAATAAGAGGCATCCTTGTCTTATTCTTCCAGGGAAATGCTTTTAATTTTTCATAATTTCATTTGATACTTTGGGTAGGTTTTGGTAGATGACTTTTTAAAAATCAGGTTAAGGGGGCGCCTGGGGTGGCTCAGTGGGTTAAGCCTTTACTTTTGGCTCCATGATCACAGGGTCCTGGGATCAAGCCCCGCATGGGGTGGGGGGCAGTCTCCGCTCAGCAGGGAGCCTGCTTCCCCCCCACCCCACCTGCCTCTTTGTCTACTTATCATCTCTCTCCATCAAATAAATAAATAAAATATTTTTTAAAAATCAGGTTAAGAATTTCTATTTCTATTTGGTAAGAACTTCTGCTTGTGTGCATATTTAATTTTATTATATGATTTTGGGGCATCTGTTGAGAAAAGTGTGTTAATTTCTAAATATGATGGCTTTTATTCTTTACTTTGTCAGTGTGGTGAATGACATTTATAGATTTTCTAATGTTAAATTATCCTTATATTGCTGGGGGGCGGAATAAACCTCAACTGGGTTATTTTGAAAATCTATGTTACTGATTTGGTTTGTGGAACTTTATTTGGGATTGTTGCATTTATGCTTTTAACGTTTCTTTCTTATACTACTCATAAGTCGTTTTGATATCAAGGTTTAACTCATTTCAAAATGAGTAGGACAGCATTTCCTCTTTTTCTGTTTTCTGGAACAATTTGTGAAAGATTGAGATTATATGTTCCCCGAATGTTTGATAGAGCTCATTCAGGCCTGTGTGTGTGTGTGTGTGTGTGTAAGAGGAAAGGGGAGTGTATATTTTAAGCTTTCATTATAATAGTTCTATTTAGACTTTTGCTTTCTTCTCAAATCAGCTATAATAGATGACATCTTTCAGGGAATGTTCTGTTTCCTTTAAGAAGTTAATTGCCACTATATTTAAAAATCAATATGAAAACAGTATGAAATAGTATATGCTTTATTTTTTATTATTTAAAAAAATTTTAAAGATTTTATTTATTTGAGAGAGAGAGGGAGAGAGGGAGACTGAGAAGCAGACTCCCCACTGAGCAGGGACCCCCCCCGATGTGGGGCTTAATCCTAACATCTGAGATCAAGACCTGCGCTGAAGGCAGATGGTGACTGTCAACCCAAACACGCTAACAGTTTGAAATAGTATAAAAAATCAGAGTATTCCCTGATTTCAAAAAAATCTCTTCTATACCTAAAATTATGTTCAGTACTTCATAGTAATATTTTTTTGGTGCCATTATCTTTTCCTTTTTTTGTCAATTTTGTCAAAATTCTCTATTTTAACAGTTTTTACAGCATATTTTCCTTGTCATTTATTTTCACATTTTTTTAAAAGATTTTATTTATTTATTTGACAGAGAGAGATTACAAGTAGGCAGAGAGGCAGGCAGAGAGAGAGAGGAGGAAGCAGGCTCCCTGCTGAGCAGAGAGCCCGATGCGGGACTCGATCCCAGGACCCTGAGATCATGACCTGAGCCGAAGGCAGCGGCTTAACCCACTGAGCCACCCAGGCGCCCCTTATTTTCACATTTTATCTAATAAGATTTCTTAACTTGACAGAAGGAGTACTTAGAAGTGCATTTAAAATTTCCAATCATTGGCACCTGGGTGGCTCAGTTGGTTAAGCAACTGCCTTTGGCTCTGGTCATGATCTTTGAGTCTTGGGATCCAGCCCAGCCTTGTGGGGCTCCCTGCTCAGTGGGGACTCTGCTTCTCCCTCTGACCCTCCCCCTTCTCATGCTCTCTCTCTCATTCTCTCTCTCTCTCAAGTAAATAAATAAAATCTTAAAAAAATAAAATAAAATTTCCAGTAGTTTTTTCCAGTAAAAAAACTTGGTTTCTGCAGCTGTTTGATTTCACGTGTGTGCACACTAGTATGTGTGTGTATGTGTCCTTTTGATCACACACACATTTAGAGGAGAAAAGCACTCGATTACTTTGTGCAAAAGAATGAGATACTGCTTTACTCTGCCTGTTCATTTTCTGGTATTCAAGGAAAAAACCTAGTTTTCAATTTTTTAAGCCTGAATTTATGGTAACTGTAGAGGACAAACGAAAGCAGGAAGTTAGATTTGCTTCTTGATGTTAGTTTTATGAACTTCATTGAGAATTTTTTTTATTTTTGGTGAAATAGGAAGCATAGTTTCAATTCTGTCTTTTACATGAATTAGACAACTTCTAGGTTGCACTTTCTGAGAAATAGAACTGAATGGCTAGCCTCTATAAGATTTTGCTGCACCTTCAATTCCTTAGTGGTTTTTAGGATAAGGAAGGCTAACAGGATCTCTCCTATGACTTTTTGGAAGAGTCAGAAACCAATCTTTCATTACCTTTTGGAAGACCTGTCGGTATTTCATCTCTTGGACATACATTCCCAGAGATTTCACACAAATTCAACTTCCTCTTTCCTTTTACTAAAATTATTCATGGGACTCCAATAAGCAAGAGCAGCAAGTTCTTAACTCAGCCAAGGGAATCCCACGACAGTATCATACTTTTGCATACCATCTTTCTCATTTATCTTTGCATGGTCATTGGTTGTATCATGTCTAGGTACTATATAAAATAACATTATATATTAATTAATTGAATTTAAATTAAAAAAAGAAAATATAAAATATATAAATGAAATGAAATTTAAAAACCCATAGAATAAAAATTTTAAACTAAAGATAGAATCAAGTGAACTCTAAAATTTTTCCAATCCGAAGTTTCTCTCATTTTAAGTCCTTCCTTTTTTTCTAAGGGTTTAATCTACACTAACAACTACAGAGGCACAGTTCAGGAGTGTCCAGCTAAGTCCTTTTACTCCTTAGAGAGTTAATATCAGGGAGCTATGAAAAAGAGATCCAGATTGTTCCATGTTGCTGGCTGACCAAGGATGGAAGCTTTGTGACTAGCTATTCCGTCTGGAAATCTGTCTCTTCATCTGTGATTCAGAGAGGACAGAAGTAAGCAATTCTAGTCAGTGGACGCTTAAAAGTTTGTGTTAATGGACTGTGGTTCTGATTGTACAATGTATGGGTAAAATCAGATTAGACCAAAGTCATACTACACTAAAACTTTACTGAATTTTTACTTGATTCACAAATCAAGCCTTAGGTCATCATTGGTATGTAGAAGTACTGATCAAGATAGAGTTCTCTAGGAGTACCTGGGTGGCTCAGTCGGTGAAGAACCCAACTCTTTTTTTTTTTCTTTTAAGATTTTATTTATTTATTTATTTGACAGAGAGAGAGAGAGATAGATCAAAAGTAGGCAGAAAGGCAGGCAGAGAGAGGGGTGGGAGGCAGGCTCCCTGCTGAGCAGAGAGCCTGATGCAGGGCTTGATCCCAGGACCCTGAGATCATGACCTGAACCGAAGGGAGAGGTATAACCCACTGAGCCATCCAGGTGCCCCTGGACTCTTGATTTCAGCTTAGGTCATGATCTTGGAGCCCTGGGATCGAGCCTGGCATCAGGTTCCATGCCCAGCATGAGCCCGAGATTCTCTCTCTCTTTCTCCCTTTGCCCCAGCCCCCTGCTCTCTCTCTCTGGAAAAAAAAATAAAATAGAATTTTCTAGCTGACAGACTGCTGGGCACATGTGCCCTTACAGGCACATGAAATAGTGGACAGTAGACTGGAAGACACCTTTCAGTCCGATCACTTGTGTTGGAGGTGTAGCTGATCCCAGGGCACCCATGAACTTACACTTTGTATATCCCTAAGGATCTGCTGGCATCCACATGGAGATTTATTTTTCACTGGTCACTCTTGGTTCAAGATGGGGAGGTTCCAAGTATGGGAATTGAGTATGAAGTTTCCTGAGGAATCTTGTCTCTTTTAGCCTGGAGAAACAGTATAGTTTTGTGAAAAACACCATTGAATCAGGAGTCAAGATGTCTGCTGTACAGGCTCTATATAAATCAGGGTTCTCTAGAGAATTGGAACCAATGAGATCCATCTCTGTCTCCCTCTCTCTGTGAGAGAGGGAGAGATTGAGAGATTTACTTATTATGAGAAATTATCTCATGGGATTATAGATGCTGAAAAGTCTTAAGACTGGCAGTCAGCAAGTGGAGAACCAGGAAGGAGAGCCCTTGCTGTAGTTCCAGTCTGATTTCAAAGACCTTAGAGCCAGGAGAGGTGATGATGTACATTCTAGTCCAAGGCAGAAGAAGACCAATGTCCCAGCTCATCAGTTAGGCAGGCAAAGTTCCGTTGGAGTCTTCTGGTTCTATTCAATTGGTTTGGTCTTCAACTAACTGGGGGAAACCTTTGTGTATTAAGAATGAAAATCTGCTTTACTCAGTCAATTGATTCAAATGTTAATCTTATCCAGAAAACTCTCACAGACAATCCAGAACAATGTTTGACCAAATGTCTGGGCACCCTGTGAGCCAATTAAATTGACAAATGAAACAAACCATCACAGTCTATAAACTTCCAGTGTATGTGTATGTCAGAGTAAGGAGCACTAGTTGCTACAACTGCTCCAAAAATCAGTGGCTTACACAATAGCTTATTTGTTGGTTTGGGTGTTCTCAGATTGGTGCTTTCACGGGTGTTTGAGAGACCTCTACCGCTATCTGTGGTCAAATGGTGCTGCCATCTTCTAAGGATTTCTTGGGATCCTCTGCTGGATTATCTGCATTTAGCTGGCTGATGATGAAGCTAGAGAATATTTAGAAAATCCTAAGGGGACTTTATAAAGACAGACTGGACAATGGGATAGGTCACTCCTGTTTGCATCCCATTGGCCAGAATACCAACAAATGATTCCAATTTATCTCCAAAGAAGGCTGGAAAATGTAATCTTCCTTTGTGCCAAGGAAGAGAATATGGGGACTGGTGAGCATCTTGCCAGTCAGGACCAGGGTCCTAACTAGCTTCTGACCTTGGGCTTATCCCCTCTCTGAGCCTGTTTCCTTCTCTGTACAGTGAGGAGGATGGACTAAGTGCTCTCTAAGGGACTTTCCACCTCTGACCATCTATGTTCTGTAATTCTATCAAAACCCTTGGCTGGGCCCTGAAAACATGAAGCTTGGAGAAGATCTTGGACAGTCCAATAGTGAAGAACAGTGATCGGGGTTGTCCCCAAGGATTTTATTCACCAAGAAGTTTATTCACTTCCTGAAGTTCCCAGAGATCAAGGTGACCACCTCTCCCAGGGTGTAGCCTTACCTGGATCATGGGGCCAGCCCAATTTTACCATGTGTTTGTGCAAATATTAATGTGGCCCTGAAACTTCCTCTTCTTCTTTGAAAAGCAATGACCACTTGGGCTTCTTCCCTAGAATTCTAGAGTACCAGAGGATCAAGACTATACACACCTAGTCCCAGACAGTCTAGAAGAGGGTTTCACAAAAGGCTGAGCTATGTCAAGGTAATTATGTTCACAGCTTTTCTTCTTTTCTGCATTTTCTGATGACTTGCAATTTGTTTGTTTTCTTGTTTATTGCCTGACTCCCTGTTGGATTTTAGACTCTACAAAGTCAGCGATCATGTTTGATTTACTTACTACTGCATCCTCAGTGCCTGTAAATGTGCCTAGCATATAGCAAATATTTTTTGAATGAAAAAATTGTAAACCTTGTTGAAGTTTTAGTCTAAGTTCAGGGCAATAGAATTTCTTGGGGGGGAGTATGTTAGTAATACAATCAAATGTTTACCTACTGAGTAGTGTTTTAATCTTGCCTGAGTCTACTATCGACACTAAGAATTTCAGAATAATGAGCAAGAGGCTAGTAATGGACTATCCCTCATGGTTTAACTGAAGTGTGGGGGCCCAGAAAGGTTACAATTAAGAGTGCAAGTACTGTTTCTCCAGGCCACAGAGCATCTGCTGTCAGTATTCAGTTGAGTGGCACTTTCTCCACGTTATCATAGTAGAGCATGTGCCAAGCTGTACCTACACAGGATGATGGCCGATTTCAGAGTATAAGCAGCTGTCTTGTAACTCAAGAGTGTAGCTGTCTTTTTTTAGTATCATGGTATATAGGAATTAGCTTTACTCCTTATTTGTGTATCAAATACATTGTGGATATCCAAAAGCTCTTTTGGTCCCTGAGAAAATGGTGTGATTGATCTCTCCTTAGCTTATGCTTTCAGTTTCACTGTGATCATTATCTCTTTGAAAAATCTGGTTTCCTTTACTCACCACCCACCTTACAAATTAAACACATGTATAAGATTAATCTAGAGCAAAAAGGAAAAAGGAGCAAAAATATCACATTGTATATGTCAAGAGTCTGGTACAGAGAAGAGCCTCAATAAATAGCCTTATTATCATTAACATTTTTATCATTAGTGTTATGTTCTAATATTAGTAACCACCACTTATTAAGAATTAGTCTGAGGTTTGGCTGGGTGACTCAGTCAGTTAGGCAACCGACTCTTAGTTTCATTTCAGGTCATGATCTCAGGGTCATGCGATCGAGCCCCACACTGGACATGGAGCCTGCTTAAAATTCTCTCTCTCCCCCTCTCCCTCTGCCCTCCCCCTGGCATAGGCACATATATGCACACACATGCATGCGTCCCCTCTCTCTCAAAAAAAAAAATTACTCTCTACAAAATCTGCGCTAAGTTCTCGGCATGCATACATTTTCTCATTTAATTCTAACAATATTCCTGTGAAGTACTATATTGATCAGGCTGTTTAGAGACAGAACCAGGCAATCTGGCTCTCAAGGCTGATCTCAGATGATTTGCACCTTTCTCTGGGGCCAGCTCATGTCATTGATTGGTTTTATTTCTCAATTAGGTCGTGACAAATTTTTATTCTGGAAATCCTGATAATCTGAATTACTAAATCACAAATATTCAATTAAGAGAAGTGTATTTCTTCTTTCAAACAATTCACAAGGATATATAAAAATTAGCCACTCATTTCTGAGGCCTGCAGTTTAGACATCTTCCCCAGCCTGAGACTATTGCCCTGCTTGGTGCCCTTTGATTCCATCACCTGAGTTATTTCCATCAACCTGTTGGAGACCCAGGCTTCTCTGTGTCCCTGAATAAGTACAATTGTATGAGACACCTGATCCAGGGCCTTACTGATGCCCAGAGGTAAAGCTACACTCTCTTTGTACACTAACTTACTGATTCTAAAATCAGAAAAGCAAATATGTTTCTGGCAGCATTTGGGAAGGGGACTACATGTATCATTTTGATTGCAGATAAAATCTCCTTTTAGATATTGATTATTCTTTTTAATTGTTGTGGAACTCACTAAGCCATCTCCAATTCACTTTAAAATTTTTACCATGTAACATTTGTTACATAAAGAAGAACCTATGTAATGAAATTATAAGTTGTGGGTGTAATAATTAAATTGAACAACTATGATCCCAGCCAAAGCTAAAAAACTAGAATTTAATCAATACCATTGACTCTACCTGTATATTTCTACCCCTAGTCCATTTCCTTCAGCATCATGCTTTATTTCTTCTTTTATTTATATACACTTAAGGTAAGACTAGAAAGAGCTGAAACATTTTGTGACTTAAAAAAAAAAATCAGCTCTAGTTCTCTCCACAAACTTGGAAAAAATAAGCATGATCTCCATGGCAGGCACCCCCCTCCCCAAACCCTTGCTTCCCGTACACTTAAATATAGGCTTCAATTATTACTTCTCTATTTAGAGATTATTGTGGTTTCAGTTTTCATTGTGTCCTTGTGGGTTTTTCTGTTTTGGTTGCCATTATAAATGTCTCTTTTATTCCCCCATGTGGTCACTTTCTTAAATACTTCGTTTAGCACGTCTTCAATGGAGTGTGGTTTGTCTGCATATGTGCCAGCCTCGGGGACACTCGGATACGTTTGTTCCATTCCAAGTATAGAAGACTCGCAATGACAATTTAGGCTCTGTGAACCGTGGGGGAAAAAGTAAAAGACATACATCTCTTAAGTGATAATAATGTGTCAAGTTTTTGCCTGTATTTTCCCAATTCAAAAGTCCTGTTAGGTAAGTGTCATTATGCCTGTATTATAGATGAGAAAAGAAACCCAGAAAGATAGTTGTCCAAGGTCACACAGGTACTAAGTGTTGGAGGCAACACTTGAAGTCTAGTCTTCTGTGGCTGTGATGTGTGAGGAGACAGTTCAGCCTAATGAGAATCAGTAGTCTCATGCCTACATATCTGCCCCTACCCCTGTCTTCTGTGGGAATGGTCATACCAATACTACTCATTCACTTCACAGGGACTTTGTGGGGTTTAGGGAAGCAATATTTTGGATTTCAGAGGAAAGACACTATAGCTATCAAAAACACCATGTTATTTTCTGGAGGTCAGGCAGTGAGTGGTGGACATTGAGCTCTGGATCATCATTGTTTGTGGAGACCAGCAAAGCTGAACCTCTCTAATTCAGACATGATCCCTAATTTCAGGCCACTCCTGTGCTCACCAATTTCTCTTCACCAAATCTTTTCACAGAGACTCTGACTTGTGCCTTTGCCCCTTTCCTACCCCGTCTTCTCGTCAAAATGAACAAAGACAGAACCCTCAGGAGGAAGGCCCAGAAATGACTCTTAGCACCCAAACTCAGTAATAAGCTTTTATTTTATTTTATTTTTTTAAAGATTTTATTTATTTATTTGACAGAGATCACAAGTGGGCAGAGAGGCAGGCAGAGACAGAGAGAGGGGGAAGCAGGCTCTCTGCTCAGCAGGGAACTTGATGTGGGGCTCGATCCCAGGACCCTGGGATCATGACCTGAACCGGAGGCAAAGGCTTTAACCCACTGAGCCATCCAGGCGCCCCAGTAATAAGCTTTAAAAGATATGTTTAACATTTAAATATATTTGACATATGACCTTGTATAAATTTGAAGCGCACAACATGTTAATTTGATACATTTTTATGTTGTACTATTATTGCCATTACCATGATACTTAGTACTTCTATCATGTTGCATAATTATACTTTCTTTTTAGTCATTGGAATAATTAATCAAAAATTTTAACAGTATTTAAAAGTGGTATAAATATTATATTAATACATATAAAAACAGGTTAAGTCATCACAGAGTTTCAAAGTGTAGCTATCAAGGAAACAACTTTAAAAACAGAATGGTGGTCAAGTTTTGGGAGCATTTCACAAATGAAAAAGCTTGTATATAATAAGCGGCACCAATCAATGGCATTCCTGGCTCTCTTTGGCCAAGGAATCTGCATATCTAAAAATGATGATTCTTCTCCAACTTCTCTCTGCCTCTGGTATTGGGTTGGTTTTCTTCAACAACCTGCTGATTGGTCAGGGCAATGAGAAACAGTGTGTGCGTGTTAGCATTCTGAAGGTGGTTTGGAGATTTACTCCCACTGAGTTGATAAACTTCCTCCTTCTTAACGGTTTTCTAGACTCCAATCCTAATCATTGCCTTCTTTCCAAATTCTCTACTTGTGTTGCTCAGGAAATAAAAGTGGTTGTAAACCACAGAAGTTGGTTCTCACCAACTGCTGGATTCAACCTGTAGAAAGAAAACTGGACAAAGTACAGTCAACCCTTTCAGGACCCCAGAGCAACTCCAAAGTGAAGAAAGTGAACTCAGTTTGTATTGTGTAAATTGTACCCTGAGCAGTCTCAGGAAGTATCACAGCTTCCTGATTGCAAACTCAGATAAAGTCGAAGGCCACAGCTGCTAAGGACAAAAGCCACCAACCCCCAAATGAAGAAAAATGACATCTATAGGCTGCAGTTAGGAGAAAGTCCCATTAGGTATATTAGGGTCTAAAACAGAATTCAGATGAAAGAACTGGTTTTGTGTCTCACACAAATAAAGACCACTTGGAGCTTTGGAAATAGAAAGGGAATGGGGAGATCTGAGTGTTCTGGCTTCTAATGTTATGAAGCAAGTTTCTGCATGGCCATTTCACTGCATAGCATTTGGAATCTGATGAAGTGTTTCAGGGATATGGGGTGAAATGACAGGAGCCTACATATTGGGAAAATAGTATCCTTCAAAATCTCTTCTCTGCTCAAACTGCTTCCACTGCCTACTGTTAAATATAAAAGCCACCATGTATTTTCAATATTAAGAGAAAAGATTCTGCAGAGTCAAAGGGAGATCAGGTTTGACTGCAAATAGCAGAATTCAAATTCCTTTGCTGACAAATTCCTTTGCTGACTGGATAATTCAATCCTCATTGCTTTATCTGTTCAATGGAAAGAATAATACCTGCTTGTAGGATTATTGTGAAGATCAGAGATTTTATGTGCAAACTGCCTGCACCACAGCAGGCATTCAACATGTGATAGTTATTATGCTATTAGGGTTAACAATTGGCTCTGAAATTTATTACCTAGCATTCAATTTGAAAAATAATAGAGCTGGAAATTTCCATTTCTTGTGGTAGTATCGTGGATTAAATATCCTGAACAACCCCTCCTGTTTGAAGCAACTAAAATTCTGCATAAAAATATTTTTTAATAATTGTAAATACATCCAAAGTAAAGAATTTGTTGATTTCAAAACCAGTAATGAAAGTAGGAAATATGGTCAGGAAACAAGTGCCAAGGCCAGCTATCACCAGACTTTCCTCCTTGACAGCTGTATGAAGCAGAGCATGGAGCCAGGAGTTACAGGAGGCAGACAGAGGTGGAGAATCTGATAGGAAAGCTACCTTATCACACCCTCAGTGCAAGGTTGAATAAGAAATCACACTGCACAGGAGATAATGAAGAAATGCCTATATTGACCTTGGTGCTGGTGGAAGGGACAGAATTCCCCCTTGAGAATTCATAAAGCCAGTTGGTTCTCACATGTGCTTTTGTCAGGATTCATGTGCTTTTGTCAGGATTCATTTAATTTAAATGGGGGGATTTTAAGTTAAAATTTTAATCTAATTGTAGTTCTACTTTGGTAGCACCCCAGGAAACTGATAGAAACAAATGCAGATTTCTCAGGAAGAATTTAACTTTAGTTCAGATCTCAAAAGAATTCCTACTGGTTGATTCCAATGAAAATGGACAGCCTTAAAAAAGAAATCACAAAATATACAATGGAAATAAGACACCATGAATGAGAACCATCAGAAACAAATTCCAGCAAATAGAGACACACAAACATTTCAGATGTTGGAACTGACACAAAATATTGAAATATCTATGTTTAATATATTTAAGGACATTAAATGACTATGTGAAATTTTGAAGAGAATAATGACAATAAAGAGTGGCCAAGCAGATCTGAAAGCAAATAGAACTTCTAGAAATAAAAAAAGAACAAAGAAAAGATAGGATAAGTAGAATATAAATAGTAAGATGTGAGACTCCAACATAACCATATCAGTAATTCCATTAGATGTAAAGGTGAATGATTTAAACCAGTGTTGTCCAATACACCAGCTACTAGCCACATATGGCTATTGAAATTTGGCTAGTGTGCCTGAGGAACTGATTTTTAAATTTTAATTAATTTTAATAGAGATAAGTGGCTAGTGGCTACTGTATTAATAGCACGTTTCCAAAGAACCCAATTAGGGGAAGCCTGGGTGGCTCAGTTGGTTGAGTGTCTGACTCCTGATTTTGGCTCAGATCATGATCTCAGGGTCATGAGATCAAGCTCTGCATCAGGCTCCAGCCTGCTTAATTAAGATCCTCTCTCTCTTTCTTCCTTTGCCCTTCCCCCTCCATTTGTGCTCTCTTTCTAAAAAAAAGAAAACAGAAAACAGAAAAAAAACAAAAAACAAAGATCCCAATTAGAAGTCAGAGATCTCAGGGTACTTGGCTGTCTCAGTCACTTACATGTCTGACTTCCTCTCAGGTCATGATCTCAGGGTGCTAGGATGAATACATTCATTGGGCTCCATGTTAGCAGGGAGTCTGCTTGTCCTTCCCTCTCTCCCTCTGCCACTCCCCATGCTTCTGCTCTCTTTCTCCCAATCTCTCTCAAACAAATAAATAAATAAATAAAATCTTTTTAAAAGTCAGAGATTATCTGAGTGGATAGAAAAAGCAAGTTCTAATTATATACTGAATTTTTAAAAAGATTTTATTTTTATTTGTTTAAAGATTTTATTTATTTGACAGAGATCACAAGTAGGCAGAGAGGCAGGCAGAGAGAGGAGGAAGCAGGCTCCCCGCTGAGCAGAGAGCCCGATGCGGGGCTTGATCCCAGGATCCTGGGATCATGACCTGAGCCGAAGGCAGAGGCTTTAACCCACTGAGCCACCCAGGTGTCCCTAAAAAAAAAAAAGATTTTAGATATAGAACCAAATAGGTTAAAAGTAAAAGAATGGAAGGAGATATACCGTGATAACACTAATTAAAAGAAAGCTGGAGTGCCTGCTTTAATGTCAGAAAAAACAGATTTCAGAGCAAAAATTTTACTAAAAATAAAAAGAGAATTTCATAGAGATAAAGGAGACAGTTTCTCAAGAAAATGACACAATCACAAATATTATGCAACTAAAAACAGAGCTTTAAAATACATGAAGCAAAAGTGACAAAACTGTAAGCAAAATAGATCAATTCACAATTACAGTCAAAGATTTCAACATTACTTTCTCTATAATTGGTAGAATAGACATAAGCAACAGTATCAAAAAACTTGATTCAAGTGGCCTATAGAGAACATTCCATCCAACAACAGCAGCATACACAATCTTTTAAAGTACACACAGAATATATATTCTTGTTAAAGTAAAAAAAGATATTTGCCAAAACTGTCCTTATTCTGAGATATAGAAAAAGTACCAATATACTTACAGTGATTCAAATAACACAAAGTTTATCTCTGATCATAACGGAATTAAATTAGAAATCAATAACTGAAAGATTTTTTTAAAAGATTTTATTCATTTTTTTTTAAGATTTTATTTATTTGACAGATAGAGATCATAAGTAGGCAGAGAGGCAGGCAGAGAGAGAGAGAGGAGGAAGCAGGCTCCCTGCCGAGCAGAGAGCCCAATGCAGGGCTTGATCCCAGGATCCTGGGATCATGACCTGAGCTGAAGTCGGAGGCTTTAACCCACTGAGCCACTCAGGCGCAGCAAGACTTTATTCATTTATTTGACAGACAGCGAGAGAGGGAACACAAGTGGGGGGTGGGGGGTGGGGGGATTGGAGAGGAGGAAGCACGCTTCCTGCCAAGTAGGGACCCCAATGCAGGGCTCAATCCCAGGACTCTGGGATCATGACCTGAACTGAAGGCAGATGCTTAATGACTGAGCCACCCAGGCACGCCAAGGTATCTTGAAATATCCAAATATCTAGAAACTAAATAATACACTTCTAAGTATCATACAAATCAGAAAAACTAAAAGGGCAGTTAGAAAGTATTTTAAACTGATTGTGAAAATACAGCATATCAAAATATGTGGAATTCAGCAAAATAGTGTTGAGAAGGAAATTTATAGCACCTATATTAGAAAAGAAGAAATTTTTTTAAGTCAATACCCTCTGCTTCCACCTTAAGAAACTAGAAAAGGTACAAATTATACCTGAAGTGAACAGAATAAAGGCCATAATAATGATAAGAGCATAAGCCAATGAAATGGAAAACAGAAAAAATAAACTTCTAACCACACTAATCAGGGATAAAAGAAGACAAATTGCCACATCAAGAATGAGACAATTATCATACGGTTTTACTCATATGTGGAACATTAGGAATAGCACAGAGGACCATAGGGGAAGGGAGAGAAAACTGAAGGGGAAGAAATCAGACAGGGAGACAAACCATGAGAGACTCTGGACTCCAGGAAACAAACTGAGGGTAACAGAAGGGAGGGGTTGGGGGGAGAAGGGTAGCCAGATGATGGGTATTAAGGAGGGCACGTGTTATGATGAGCACTGGGTGTTAGACACAACTGATGAACTGTTGAACACTACATCAAAAACTAATGATGTATTCTATGTCGGGTAACAACATAATAAAGATAAAAGATTGAGAGAGGTGGTATAACTACAGAATCTATAGATACTAAATGATAATAAGGAAATTATGAATAATTTGTGTCAATAAATTCAACAACTTAAAAGTGGACAAATTCCTTGAAAGACACAAACTGCCAAAACTCACTCAAGAAATAGATGACTTGAATTAGCTCTCTATCTACTTAATAAATTGATCTTAGGCCTTTCTGAAAGAAAACGGTGCTCATGACTGGTAAATTCGACAAAAATTTATGGAAGAAATAATACAGATTTTATAAAAACTCTTTCAGACAAGTGAATAGGAGGGACTACTTCTCATAAGATTCTATGAAGACTGTATTATCCTGATACCCAAACCAAAGAAAGACATTATAAGAAAACTAGTATTCCAATATTGGAATATATTCCATGACCAATATTGAAGTATATTCCAATGACCAATATTCCTCATGAACACAGATGTAAGAATTTGTAACAGTTTTACTCAATCAAATCCAACAATACATAAAAAGAATAACAGGGGCACATAGATGGGTCATTCGGTCAAGCATCTGACTCTTGATTTAAAATACATAAATTTATGTTGAAAAAAGATTGCTATTAAAGTTAATATAATTCACCATATTGACAGGCTAAAAAACCAGAAAACCAGTTGCTTATTTCAGTAGGTGCAGAAAAAGCATTTTGATAAAATTCAACATCTATTCCTCATAAAACCTTTTAGCAAACTAGTAATAGAAGAAACTTTTCTTGACCTAATAAAGGACATCTATAAAAAACATACAGCTAATATCATGCTTAGTGGTAAAAAACTGAATTCTGGGGTGCTGGGGTGGCTCAGCTGAAGCCTCTGCCTTCAGCTCAGGTCATGATCTCAGGTCCTGGAATCGAGACCCGCATCGGGCTCTCTACTCAGCAGGGAGCCTGCTTCCCCACTCTCTCTCTTTGCCTGCCTCTCTGGCTTCTTGTGATCTCTGACTATCAAATAAATAAACAAAATCTTAAAAAAAAAACTGAATTCTTCCCCTCTAAGATGAGGAAAAAGACAAGCGTGTTTGGTCTCAACACTTCTATGCAACACTGTACTGGAGTTTCTAGTCAGTGCATGAGTCAAGAAAAAGAATTAAGTAATTAAAGGTAAATGAATTAGGAAGGAAGAAAAAACTATATTTGCCAACATCCTGATTATCTTTGTGGATAATCTTATGGACTCTACAAAAGAATTTAGAAGAATTATGTGAGTTGAGTACATTTTTAGGATACTTGATCATAGAGCAAAAATCGATTTTATTTCTATATACAGTTGACCCTTGAACAACACAGGGGTTAGGGGCACCTACCGACACCTCACATAGTAAAAAATTTGCATATAACTTTTGACTCTCCCAAAACTAAATTACTAATAGCCTATTGTTGACCAGAAGCATTACCAGTAACAATAAACAGTTGATAAGCATATATTTTGTATGTTATATGTAGTATGTACTGGATTCTTACAATAGAGTCAGCCAGAGAAAGGAAAATGTTATTAAGAAATTCGTAAGGGAGAGAAAACACAGTTACAGTACCTGTAAAAAATCATGCATAAGTGGACATACATTTCAAACCTGTGTT
Source organism: Neogale vison (assembly GCF_020171115.1). Classification (NCBI taxonomy): domain Eukaryota; kingdom Metazoa; phylum Chordata; class Mammalia; order Carnivora; family Mustelidae; genus Neogale; species Neogale vison. Next base: position 78,962,518 of record NC_058092.1, on the reverse strand, counting down.
GTTTAAGGATCAATTATGTAAGTAGTGAAGAATTAGAAATAAAAATTACAAAAGAGGTGTATCTGAGTGGCTCAGGGGGTTAAGCCTCTGCCTTCGGCTCAGGTCATGATCTCGGGATCCTGGGATTGAGTCCCTCATCGGGCTCTCTGTTCAGCAGGGAGCCTGCTTCCCCTCTCTCTGCTTGCCTTTCTGCCTCCTTGTGATTTCTCTCTCTGTCAAATAAATAAAGAAATAAAATCTTTTAAAAAAATTACAAAAGCAATACCACTTACAACAGAATAAAAATATGAAATAGGAATAAATTTGACAAAAGATGTACAATAACTATATAATGATGACTATAAGACATTGGTGAAAAAAATTAAAGAAGACCTAAAAAGATAGAGAGATAATATATGAAGTTCATGGAATAGAAGACTAGAGATAATTAAAATACCAATCCTCCCCAAAGTGACTTATAGATTCAACACATCCCAATCAAAATCCCAACAGACTTTGTTTCTTGATAAATTGACCTGTGGATTCTGAAATATATAGAAATGAAAAGGACCTAGAATAACTTAACTTTGAAAATAAGACAAACAAAACCAAAAAACCAAAAATAAAGTTGTGATACATAAACCACTGGATCTTAAAACTTATTTAAAAACTACAGCAAATGGGGCGCCTGGGTGGCTCAGTGGGTTAAAGCCACTGCTTTCAGCTCAGGTCATGATCCCAGAGTCCCGGGATCAAGTCCTGCATTGGGCTCTCGGCTCATCAGGGAGCCTGCTTCCCTTCCTCTCTCTCTCTGCCTGCCTCTCTGCCTACTTGTGATCTGTCTGTCAAATAAATAAATAAAATCTTAAAAAAAAAAAAAACTACAGCAATGATGGGGCACCTGGGGGGCTCAGTTGGTTAAGTATCTGCCTTCAGCTCAGGTTATGATCCCAGGTCCTGCGATTGAGTCCCACATCAGGCTCCCTGCTCAGAGCCTGTTTCTCCCTCTGCCTGCTCTGCCTGCTCTCCCTGCTTGTGGCTCCCATTCTCTCTCTGACAAATAAATAAATAAAATCTTTAAAACAAAAACAAAAAACAAAAAACATCATGACTATAATAAAGAACATCAGTAAATGGGAGTCCATAAAAATTAAAAGCTTTGGCTCTTCAAAGAACACAATTTTAAAAATGAAAAGATAAGCTACAGACTGGGAGAAGATATTTGCAAAATATGTATCTGACAAAATTCTTTTATCTAGAATATGCAGAGAAGTATTATAATTCAATAATAAGGAGATAACCCAATTTAAAAATAGGTAAAACATTTATTTATTTATTATAGTTAAATTTATATAATTCTGATATTCAGTTCCTAAATACTTACCTGAGAAAAATGGAAGCACATGTCCATAACAAGATGTACCCGAATGTTTGTGGCAACTTTATTTGTAATAGCTAAGAACTGGAAATGTCCAATGACAAGTCAAAAGATGAGAAGACTATGGTGTATCCATACAATGGAGCACTACTCAGCAATAAAAATAAATAAACTATATATAGATCTAATAATGTTTATGGATGAACATCATAATAATTTTGTTGAGTGAAGGAAATCAGACCAGAAAAAAAAAGGAGGCATGCTGTATCATTCTCTTTCTCTCTCTCTCTCTCTCTATATATATATAGATAGATAGATATTTCTATAAAATTCAAGCTGATTTATAGTGATAGCAAGTGCTTATTTGGTGAAGGGCAGTGATAGAGAAGAGCTGGAGAAAAGCAGTACAAAAAGACATGAGGGGGATGCCTGGGTGGCTCAATTGGTTAAGCCACTGCCTTCGACTCAAGTCATGCCCAGGGGTCCTGGGATGGAGCCCCATATCAGGTTTCCCCTGCTTTGCTGGGAGCCTGCTTCTCCCTCTTCCTCTGCCCCTCCCACTGCTTGTGTGCTTGCTCTCTCTCTGTGTCAAATAAATAAATAAAATCTGAAAAAAAAAAAGACATGAGGAAGGACACCTGGTTGGCCCAGTTGGTGAGTGTGCCACCAAGGAGTTATGAGTGTGAGCCCCATGTTGGGCATAGAGATTACTTTAAAAATAAAATCTTAAAAAGAAAAAAAAAAAAGCCATAAGAAACTTTGAAGGGTAAAGGATTTATTTATTATATTGGTTGTAGTGATGGTTTCATCAGTGTATGCATGTGTCAGAATTTATCAAAGTGTACACTTTGAATATGTACTGAGTATTGTATGTTGATTATGCCTCAGTAAAGTTGTACAAAAATACCTCAGTGCATTAAAAAGAAACCAGACACAGCTGAAGAAAGAATTAGAGAACTGAATCTAAAGTACCTATCCACATGTAGTAGAGTGAGAGAAAAATAAGACTAGAGTATGAAGGTCCAACAGAATTCCAGAAGGATATAAGAATGAGAATGCAGGGGCACCTAGGTGGCTCAGTCAGTTAAGCATCTGTCTTTGGCTCAGGTCATGATTCCAGGGTCCTCGGATGGAGCCCCACATGGGCTCCCTGCTCAGTGAGGAGCTTGCTTCCCCTTCCTCTTTTGCTCTCCCTGCTTGTGCTCTCTCTCACTCAGTCTCAAATAAACAAAAATCTTTTTTAAAAAAATGAGAATGTTAAAGAGCCAGTGTTTCTTAGATCCAGAAAATTCAGTGAATCTCTAGCAACATATGTAAGAAAAAATTATCTCCCAGACACATCGTAGTGAAACAGCAGAATACAAATGAATCTGTGAGAGACAGAGAGAGAAACGGAGAGATCTTAAAGTAGTCAAACATGCATCACTCAAAGTCAATCACTAAATGAAATAAAGGATATATACTTTCGCAGAAAAAAAAATGAGAAGCCTGAGATGTAAAACAAAACAAAACAAAACAAAACAAAAAAACACATGGAACAAAAACATTTTAGTAAGTATGAGGGCATATCTCAGCAAACACTGACTATGGAATAACATAATGTAAAAACATACTCTTAATTTTTTTTTAAATTTTATTTATTTATTTATTTGACAGAGAGAGAGAGAGAGATCACAAGTAGGCAGAGAGGGAGGCAGAGAGAGGAGGAAGCAGGCTCCCCACTGAGCAGAGAGCCTGATGCGGGCCTCGATCCCAGGACCCTGAGATCATGACCTGAGCCGAAGGCAGAGGCCCCAACCCACTGAGCCACCCAGGCGCCCCATACTCTTAATTTTTTAAGGGAAAATAGACTAGAATTAAAATACTGGGCTTATCTACTAGCATTAAGATAATCCAAGGTTCTTGATCATGTAGGAGTAAGGTAAAGATATGAACTTCAGATTTTGTTAGATGAGTATGCTAAACTAGCTAGTTTAATTCCTGAAATAATAAATACAAGCACATGTACTTTCCAACCAGTTAGAGAGAAATGGAATTAGAAAAAGAAAAAAAAAATCAATTCAAGAGAAGGCAAAACAAGAAAGAGAAAAGAAAGTAACAGTAATAGCTGGGGTACTGGGGGTCTCAGACAATTAAGCATCTGCCCTCAGCTCAGGTCATGATCCCAGGGTGCTTGGATTAAGCTCTGTGTCTGGCTCCCTGCTCAGCGGGTGAGCCTACTTTTCCTTCTCTTCCCTGCTCCTGCTCTCTCTCACTATCTCTCTCTCTCCCTCAATTAAATAAATGTTTTTTAAAAAGTAATAATAATAACATCTAGAAGATTCAGAACAGCATCTTGCATGTTATCATTTTATATATATTAGTGTAATCACTTATTATTACTATGACTGTTTTTTCTATTTTGTGTGTCATTCTTGCACAGGAACCATGCTAATCTTCTCTGTATTGTTTCAATTTTATTTTATTTTGTTGATTGGTTTATTGAGCGGTTCAAATTGGATGGTTCTATACTTTCAAATCCTCATTAACTGAAAGAAAGAGAAAATCTCCAAACAGGTTCGGAAATGGTTTTTGCGGGGGTGCCTGGGTGGCTCAGTCAGGTAAGCATCTGCCTTCTGCTCAGGTCATGGTCTCAGGGTCATGGGATCAGGCCCCGGGTCAGGCTCCCAACTCAACGGGGAGTCTGCTTCTCCCTCTCTCTCTGTCCTGCCCCCTCACTCAGGTGTATGTACTCTCTCTCTCTCTAATAAATAAGTAAAATCTTAAAAAGAAATGGTTTATCAAGGTGAGTGGCCATCTTGCACTCACAATAAATTCGGGTCCCACCAGGTAGGAAGCAGTGGCTCTTTTCGCTCATACTAGAGCCTGACAAACTTGGAGGCCACTGAGCAGGGTCAAAGCAAAGCCTACACTCAGAGGAGACATGTTAAAGACAACTTTTCTAGCCAGGCTGGAAAAAATTCCAGAGCTCCTAAAAGGAGGCTCAGAGGTCTGCATCAACACACTGGAGTTGGGCTATTAGTATGTAGGCGGCCCAACAGACCCACTCTCCTTTCCCCGGGTTACATAAAGAGTTTTCAAATACCACCCCCACCTCAGCTGACTGTCTTGAATATTAAACTCCTTGAATCTCCCCATCATCATTCTAATTCATAGATGCGAATGCCTACGCTTCATGCATTTTACACACATCGTGATACAATGTCCTCCAGGCCTACTTGTAACTCCGGTATGGAAAATAACTGACTGAGCTTCCAAAGATAAACCTGGTAGGTGTGATAGCTGCTGAGGGAGGAGAGCAGGGAGCCTCCTGGGAAGTTCCTTTGAATTTGGGTGTGGTGTGAGTCCTTCTGGTCCCAATGGTGGTTTTTATCTAATCTGCCTTGAAACTGCTTGGAGGATCCAAAACTGCTTTTATCAATAAAAAACTGCTGAACTACAGTTCCTCCTCTGAAGCTCCTAAAGATTGGGTCTGCTCTGTTGGAAAGCAGTGTCATAGCAAAAGGATATGTGTACAGCGTTGTTCACCAGAGCATTGTTTAAAACTGTGGACTATCAGTAACCACCCATCAGCAAAGTTGCCGGCACACCCTTATATCATAATGGTAGGTATCTGACTTTTTGCAAAGCAAGTCTCTGAGCAGCATGTAAACTACGATCCTATTCTGGAAAAAATCAATAGTAACAATAATAAAGTTAGCACATGCAGGCAAAAAAAAGGAGGAACATGTGCCAAAATGTTAACAATGATTATTTGGGATTGGGGGAAGTTGGGATGGAATCTGAGGAGAAACATTTCTCCATTCCCTGACCCCCTGGGCTTGATGTTGTACCCTCTCATTAGCCACGGTGAGGCTTTGGTACCAAGCTGCATTCACGTCAAAGGCTTTTTCCTCCAGACAGACATTTCCTTTCTCTACCTGCAGATATTCCACAGTATGTAACAGCTGCTCAATGCCTTCATTCATTTGTACTGTTCTGTTCTCAGCAGGACATGTACCTGTAAGCATTTGCATATTAAAATACGTGAGGTAGCTCACAGTAATATTTGACCACAACATTTGAAATTTATTTATGTGTTATTTTTGGTTAAATTGACAAAGAAGTCATGTTTTTTTTTCTATTTTAGAGTTTAAATTTTTAAAAAGTACTCAATATGTGAGGCTATTTATTGCAACTGAGAATTTCAAAGTGCTAAGATTAAAATCTGATATAGACAGCTTGTTCAAAATAGATGGCTTGTTCAAAAATTTAAGGTTCCTGTGGCTTTTTAAAGTTTAAACATGTCTACTTGCATACGGCTAGAAAAGTTGACCCCGAATATTGCCTCAGTTTCCTTGATGTTACTAAGGAGTGTCTGTCCTTTTACTTTGTCTTGAGACCCAGGCTAACAAAGTTTGGCATATTTTCATTGTTTTTTTTGGCTTGAAATTTATTTCATCCATTCCACTCATTCAATAAACATCTATAATTATCATCATTGGTATTAAAAACAATAGCTCACGTTTGACAGGTATTTTCTACCTGCTGGTAGTTAATGCCAGCTAACATTTCATTTCCATTTATTACCTGCAGCTCTTAAAATGCCTTCTTTTTGCCTGGCAATGGGGAGGGTACAAAGATAACCTGGACCCTTAAGATATATGAATAATCCAAATACAGTTCTGTGCTCAAAAGCAGGGTCAGATGTGGGGAGCTGACTGCAAGCTGACATGGTCCTTGTAGTGAAGGGAGTTTTGCTGAGGGCTAGCTCCCGCAATCCCTGCAGGTCACTCACTAATTTGTTTGGCTTACATAAGCACTCTGGGTCAAGCTGACACGGTCCTTGAGCTCCTCTGTAAATATGCTTGAGTAAACTCTTTTGTTTTTAAGCAAGGCTGTCACATGGGACTTGTGGTCCTCTGACCTCAAGCTCCTTGATAAACATTCTTGTTATTGAACTATAAAATAAAGTATCTCATGCATGTTGGGGCTCCACTGGGTCATCAGCCCATCACATCACCTCCCGATACCAGCTTTCTGACTCTTGTTTTTCTTAATTCCCCACCATTCTCTCTCTCTCTGCCTCCCCTGGGACTTCTTGTGCTGGTCCCCAACAGTCAGATACCAGGTTAAAGTAATTCCTAGACTGAATAATTGACTTCCCAAGAAGGAAATCAAGGAAGCTTCATGAGGGAGTTGGCATTATAATTGAGTCTTTGAGTAAAGGATTTGGTCATCTGGAGAAGGAGGAGGGACATTCCAGATAAAGGCAGAAAGGCAGAGGTAGGACTCTGCAGGGCATGTGCTGGGTCCTTGGTATAGTGAGGGCTAAAGCACATGGTACATGAAGGGAATGCACAGGAAAGAAGTCTTAAGGGGCAGATGCAAAGAATCAGTGAAGGACCAGCGAATCATTTATCCCAACACTCATTTTACAGATAAAGACACTAAGGCCTACAGAAAAGGGAAATCCCTTCAGTTATTCAGTAGTGGGGATGGAATTAGACTTTGAGCTCTCTTGGCTCCCATGACTGAGCTTCCAGTTACAGTGGGACAGATCAAGGAGTGCCTAGAATGCCAGGCTAGAGATACGTGGCCATCTCAATGCAGAGGGGAACCCCTGAAAGTTTTGAGGAGGTTGTGACTAGCAAAGGTGACACAGGGACTAAAATAATTGGAAGGTTTCTAGGCTAAGTGACTGGAAAGCTGAAAATTATATTTTGATAAATGGCTTCTGTTAATAGAATCAGATTAAAAACCATCGGTCGTTCTCAAAGTAACTATTTGATTAATGTAACCTCTTTTAAAATGTCGTGTGTTTAACATTCTTGTTAAAGAGTAAGTTAAGGAAGGTTGGAGCAAACAGGATAATCTGTAATGGGTGTCAAAAGCTCAATTTGCCTCCTCTGATTGTTTCTGCCCTTGGGAAACAAAATTTCTATCACTTGAGTCCACAACTTCATGTATTTTGTATTCTCTTTACATTTGAAAAAGAGATAGAATATTGACTCTTTCATTTTAAAAAAGTTTTTTTTAAGTAGAAGCTTATTTTAGTTACATTTATTTTTAGTTCTGCTTTCCTCACAAGCAGCATTTCCTAGTACTGAATGAAATAGCAAAGAGGATCAACCTAAGAGGTCACCTTTAGCCACAGACACGTAAAACCTCCCCAGTCGGCACCAAGAATCTCATTCCCCTCATCTGTAGAATCACAGACCAGAGATGCACCTCACTATCACCAGCACTCTCAAAGGGAGGCAAAGAGTGGATTGTCAGACTGTCTGGGTTCCAATGCCAGCTTCCCCAGTCATGAGTCCTGAGGTCTCGAAATCAAGTTATTTCGTGTTTCTGAAGATGATTCTTAGAAAATAGAGCTAGCTAATGATAACTCATCCCGGGTTTGCTGTGGTTGTGAGAATTGCTAGACAGCGGGCCAATAATGCTGACCACAGTGCCAGGCGCATAGTAAGCATCTTGCTCAATCTTAAGCTCTGTGAATTGTCTCGCCCACACACCAGGACAGACAAGCAGCTCAGAAAGCAGCAGCATTCCTGAAAGGATTTGTCGATTCCCAAGAAACTAGTACCCTTATTTTAGATGCACTCTAGAACGAAAGCTGTAACAAAACCACTTCACAGTTTACTTCTCCTGGTCAAACTGTTTTGAGAACATTTCCAAAACCTTTAAGGAAGATGTCTATGTCCACATCTCTGATTTATATAAAACTATACGCCCAATGCAAAACAGACCCCGTCACTCTCTCTCTCTCCCAGTCTGGCCTGCTTCCCAGCTGTTCACATTCCCTACAGGATTGTTAGAAGCTCCACACGCTGAGCGGGAGGCAGAGGAAAGTAAATAGTTTAGCCAGGCAGGTACCCCACCCACCATTTTATTTTCCTAAATCACTCCTTTAGCTAACATTTCAGGGACAGACACGCGACGCATCTGGTTCCAACCAAATATTTTCAGTCAGTCAGATTCCAAGGTAAATATTTGCCACTTTGATTGCAGCAACAGTGGTAGCGCGAAACAAGGAGCCACTTATCAACCTTCAATCAGGGCCCGCCTGGCGCTTGGGTGACGTGACCTGCCCCCTTCCCGTGAGCCCTTGCGCGGGTACCGCCTCTGCACTTCCGGTCTTGAGCACTTGGTGTCTGAGCCTTTCTGAGGCCTGATGGGTCTTCAAGGTGAACCCTTGGTAAAAAGTCAGGTTGTGGGATTGCTGAGCTGCTTTCTTCCACCAGATCCTTTCATTTTTAGCAGGTGTTGTCTTTCCCACAGTTCATGACTGACTTGTCGAAAGGTATTGGTTGTAGATGAGAAAGACAAGGGAGGGGTTAAGGAAGTCTCCTAGACGTGTTATTTGGGGGTGGGGCGGGAGATGTCCACCTGAAGCCTGTACCTATTACTTAAATTGCATCGTTAAGAGACTCTTTTTATTTATTTTTTAAATTAGAGCGAGAGAGAGTGCCCAAGCATGAAGGGGGAGCGGCAGAGGGAGAGGGTGATGCAGACTCCCCGCTGAGCAGGTAGCCCCCTAGAGGCTCCATTCCAGCACCCCAAGATCATGACCTGAGCAGATGCTTAACTGACCGAGCCACCCTGGTGCCCCAAGAGACTCTTAACATTGGCCCAAGTCTTTTGAGCTAAGATGAATAAACTACTACAGGGCTTATGTCTTATGTCCTTTGCACTTTTAATAGAGAGTGATGAAGACACAGGAAAATGGCAGGTGGGTTGGTTTTTGCCTCGTTCTATGGCAAGTTTTTTACTTTTTTGGAGTCTTTTTGAGACTAAAAATTAAAGACCCGTTGGTTTTCCCAGGAAAAGATATGTGAACACAGTATTTCGCCTATAACCGGAGGAGATTCATGGATCCCCAGAACCCATCTGCAGGCTTTCATGGGGGAAACCATGGACCCAAGGTTAGGAAGCCACAGATTTTAGGTGCAGATGCCTTGGTGAGATGCACCTGACATTCCTTTTCTTGCCCAGGCAGAAGTAAGGTGAAAAAAGTGAGGCACTAGCCTTGGGCATAAAATTTAAGGGGGGCATCAAAAGGCTCAGAAATCAAGACAAAATTTTATTTTAAGTATTTATTTGAGAGAGAGATTATTATTTATTTATTATAGATATTTATTTATTACAGATATTATTTATTAGAGAGAGAGAGAGAGAGATAGCAAGAGAGGGAACACAGGCAGGGGGGGTGGGAGAGGGAGAAGCAGGCTTCTCGCTGAGCAGGGAGCCTGATCCCGGGCTGGATCTCAGGACCCTGAGATCATGACCTGAGCCGAAAGTAGATGCTTAACAACTGAGCCATCCAGATGCCCCAAGATAAATCATATTTTAATGCAGTATTTTAAAGAATCAAATCTGAAAGCTATGGCTGTGGCTTGTCAAACTTTTTTTTGTAAACAAAATTTTACTGGAACCAGGGCCAGAATTAGAGAAGATGAATGAGGCATGGTTGTATAAATGCAGGTTCAGACTGTCTTTATTTTACAGTTTTTAATTTGTATTTTGTTCAATTTATTTATTTATTATTTTTTTATTTGACAGAGAGAGATTGAGAGTGAGCACAAGTAGAGGGAGCGGCAGGCAGAGGGAGAAGCAGGCTTCCTGATGAGCAGGAAGGCTGACTCGGGGCTCGATCTCAGGACCTTGGGGTCATGACCTGAGCTGAAGGCAGCCGCTTAACCAACTGAGCCACCCAGGCGCCCCTCAACTTTTTATTTCTAAATAGTTCATTAAAATACTGTTTTGAATACTGAGGTTTTTTGACCCCCTCTTGTTTAATTTTGCACCCGGCACTCGTGTCTCCCTCACTACCCTAGCCCTCAGCCCTGCTTGTGTCCAGGATGCTGTTCGAGTAAAATCCAAATGTAATTGATCACTTGCTGTGTGCTAGGCCCCGAGTTCCCACATTTCCAGACAGCTAGGGTAGTGGGAAAAACTCTGATCTATCAAAATGGTTGATGTTTAGTCCTGGCTCTCATGTCCTGCTGGATGACCTTGACCAGTGAACTTAGCTTTTCTGAGCCTCTTCTTAATTGCAGAATGAGAGGGTGAGACTGGGTACTTTCCAGTTCTGGCAGTCTGTGGTTCTTAGGACTTTGAAAACGGCAGCTAAACCAAATTGTTCCCCAGAGAACAGAGTCCTCAATGAACACCCAAATCCACATGCCAGCCCTCTAGACTTCTCTTGATTTGCCTTCTTGATGGAGGGGTTTTGCATTCTACAGACTCTCATTTGTCTTAGTGTGAGGGCCTAGACTGTAACATGTCTTCAACTTGAGTAGTGATTGCTCGAGTCAAAGATCTTGAGAGCTGATGAAAGTAAAATGCAAAGAGATGATTTAGTTTTGAGGAGAATGAGGCTCAAACAGGTGAAGTCAGTTGGCCAGGGCGGCACAGTGTCAGATTTAGAACTAAAACCCCAGTGCCTGATTGCCATCCGGTTTTCTTTTCACTTCACCTTGGTGGAGTATGAGTCATGCCTTTCTACTTCCCTCCAGAGAATTTCCTAAAAGTACTTTGAATTCTCTCATAATATTCTCTGTGATTCCTGTGTTTTATTAGTTTCCTTGTTATGATGCTATTCCTAGTGCTGGGAGATTGGAAGCCAAAATTCTTGATCAGTGTCTTACCCTTAGGTCTTCTTCCCTCTCTGAGCCTCATCTTGGATTTAACTTCTATGGGGATTTTTTAAAAAAAACTGCTGCAAGGCATATAATCTTAGAAAGCTAACTTCCTCTGTGTTTCTTTTGAAAGATATTTTTAAAACTGGAGAGAAGAAGTGATGCATAACAATCTATAAGGTAGGTACTGTTATTATTGTTATTTTACTAATGAGGAAATTGAGGCACAGAGGACTAATTAATTTAGATCTACCATCTAAGTATCAGAAGCAGGATTCAAATCCAAGCATCCTGACTCCAGGGTCTGTGGTTTTTTTGTTTTTGTTTTTGTTTTTTTTAACTAGCACAATGTATGGCTTCTCTTGTGCACCATTTCAGCTGAGCTTGAACAATTTCAAGGGAGGGAAAGTTACCTCAGGAGATCTAGTTCTGTTGCTGGGCAAACTCTTCTGTTGGAATGTTTTCCTTCTGTTCATTGGAATGAGCCATAGACAGTTATCCAAAATGGTTTTCTGTTGTCTAAATAAGGAGGTAAAAAAGTGAGCGAAGAACATAGAGTAAAATCTCACAATCTATTTCGTCTCCACCAAACATTCCTGACCCACTCCCAGTTATGTGGGCTTCCTGAAAAAAAAAAAAAACACACACACAAAATTCCCTCTTTCAGTTTTGAGTCTATTGAGAGTAAAATCCCCATCCTATGTGTTTGTACCTTATTCTAAGAAAGATTTAGGTTGGCCTGCATAGGTTAGAAAGTATGATTAAGTAGCATAAATTAAAAGTGTGTGACACGATCCAGCAATTTCACTTTTAGGTATTTTTCCTTCAAAAAGAGTAATGAGAGCTTACCAGGATAAATATTCAAGTGATTTTATTTCATTTTTGTAATTGCGCAAAAATCATAGGCAACTTAGATACGCACAAATAAGGAAGTGGCTAAATAAAATAATAAATTAATGAAGTTGTGAGAGGATTTCAATCTAAAATTGAACTGGAGGATATGAAATGGAGACTCTCATGCATGCTCCCCAGAAGAATGGAATTTAAGTGAGAGACTGATTTCTTGTAAATGCCTGATTTACAGAAGATTGAGGCATATCTCCTGACCAATGAACATCCACCAAGAATCTCCCTGGCAGGCCTTCCCCCTCCTTGCACTCCTTACTCATAAGTACAGCCTGCCCCAGATCCTCAAATGACTCACCTGTAGCTTGACACAGCATGTTTCCCAAATTGCAGTTCTCTCTGCAATTCCCAAATAAACTTGAATTTCTCGTAATTTGACCTTGCCTCAGTTTACCTCCCTGTTTAGGTTAATGGAGTACCTTTTAACTGTTTTCAGTGTATAATATTAAGATAAACTGCATCATTTGCTCTGAAGAAAATCATCACTAATATTTTAAAAATTGGTGCTTGGTGGCATACCATCTCCATTGTTATCCCAGTGGCAATACAACAGTTCACAGAAATAAACATGGGGCACCTGTGTGGCTCAGAAAGTTGGGCATCTGCCTTCGCCTCAGATCATGGTCCCAGGGTCTGGGGGTTGAGCCCCAACTTGGGCTCCCAGCTCAGTAGGGAGTCTACTTCTCCCTCTGCCTCTTCTCTCTGGCTTGTGCTCTGTCTCTCACTCACTCTCTCTTAAATAAATAAATGGAATCTTAAAAAAAAAAAGAAAGGAAGAAACACTCTTTTCTCATTTCAAATGTTATTGAAGAAAACATGGAAAATAATAAAATGTAAAGGAGGAAACAAAGAAACTATAATTCTGCACCCAAAAGATAACCACTGTGAACCTTTAAATTGACTTCTTTCCCATCTTTTTTCCTACATGCAGTACTTTTTTAGTAGATTTTTGTGATAAAATATATAAAATATAAAATATATTATTTTAAACATATTTAAGTGTACAATTCAGTGGCATTTTAGTACATTCACATTATTGTGCCCCTATTATGACTATCCATCTCCAGAAATTTTTCATCATCCCAAACTGAATTCAGTTTCAGTCAACAATAACTCCCCCATTATTCTCTCCTCCAGCTCCTGGTAACCACTATTCTACTTTCTATCTCTGGATTTCGCTACTCTAGTTACTTCCTGTAAGTGCAACCGTACAATGTTAATACTTTTGTTCTTGGCTTATTTTACTTAGCGCTATATTTTTAAGGTTCATCCACATGGTAGCGTGTATAAGAATTTCCTTGTTTTAGGGCTGAATAATAGTCCACTGTAAGTTCATTTCACATTTTGTTTATTTGTTCATTGATGGAAATTTGGGTAATTTCTACCTTTTGACTATGGTGAATAATGGTTATGAACATGATGTAGAAATATTCATTCCTGATTTCAGTTCTTTTGCATCTATTCCCAGAAGTGGAATTGCTGGTTTATATGCTAATTCTGTGCTTAATTCCTTGAGAACTACCATACTATTTTCCATAGCAGCACCATTTTTTATTAACATATAATGTATTTTAAAAATTAACATATAAATTTCATTAATGTACATTATTTTCTGTAAGATAAATGTTCAAAATTGAGTCAAAATGTAATAGCTAGACAAATAGTATACTTAAAATGTTTCAATTATATTAAAGATATACTTACCAAAAAAAAAAAAAATTAACATATAATGTATTATTTGCACCGGGGGTACAGGTCTGTGAATCATCAGGCTTACACATTTCACAGCACTCACCATATCACATACCCTCCCCAATGTCATTAACCCAACCACCCTCTCCATACCTCCCTTCCCCCCAGCAACCCTCAGTTTCTTTTATGAGATTAAGAGTTTCTTATTGTTTGTCTCCCTCCTGATCCCATCTTGTTTTATTTTTTCCTTCCCTCCACCGAAATCCTGCCCTGCCTCTCAAATTCCTCACAGTAGAGAGATCATATGATAATTGTCTTTCTCTGATTGACTTATTTCGCTCAGCATAATTCCCTCTAGTTCCATCCACATCATTGCAAATGGCAAAATTTCATTTCTTTTGATGGTTGCATAGTATTCCATTGTATGTATATACTACATCTTCTTTATCCATTCATCTGTTGATGGACATCTAGGTTCTTTCCATAGTTTGGCTATTGTGGACATTGCTGCTATAAACAGTTGGGTGCAGGTGCCCCTTCAGATCAGTACATTTGTATCTTCAGGGTAAATACCCCAGTAGAGCAGCACCACTTTAAATTCCTATTTGCAGTACACAAAGGTTCTGATTTCTGTACATCCTTGACAACATTTGTTATTTACCAATAATCTTTATCCTAAAGGGTGTGAAGTGGTATGTCATTGTGGTTTTGATTTGCATTACACTAGTGATTAGTGGTGTTGAACACCTTTTCATGGGCCTCTTGGACATTGTTTATGTTCTTTGGAGAAATAGCTATTCAAGTCCTTTGCCCACTTTTTGACTGGATTATTTTTGTTGTTGAGTTGTAAGAGGTTTTATAGTTCCCTTATTAGTCCCTATATCCATCCCTTATCAGGTAAGTGATTTGAAAATATTTTCTTCCATTTTTTAGAGACATGTGCCTTTTCCTTCTATTGCAGTGTCCTTTGATGCACAGTTGTTGTTTGTGCTTTTGGTGTCATAGCCAAGAAATCATTGCCAAATCCACTGTCAAGGAGCTTTTCCTTATATTTTCTTCTACGAGTTTTTAATTTTATGTTTCATATTTAGGTCTTTGATCCATTTTGAGTGAATTTATGTATATGGTGTAAGGTAAGAGCCCAATTTCAACCTTTTGCATGTGGATATCTAGTTTTGCCACACCATTTGTTGAAAATATTTTCACTTCTCTGGGTTTTTATGTTTTAGAGCTTTTTTGATTCCAGGCTTATTCCTGTCGGAGCCCAAGCTGCTTCTCTGGCTTGTCCTCACTCTCACTGATTTGTGCTCCAGGGATTGTAAAGTCATTTGACTGGGAACAAAAGGAAGATAAAATGAACCTGAATCTAGTGCAGAAGCATGGTAGTCTAGCAGAGCCTAGTGAAAGTGATAGTTGAAATATTGACTATAGTGATCTTGCTGTAACCTTGGCTAAACCTATTTCATTTGTTGTGAGTTGGAAATAGTGATAAGAAGACCCACCTTATTTTGCCAAACAATAGCATAAACCCTGGCATATTATTATGGCGGGTAGTCATTATTGTGGCTAATGTTTATGGGGAGAGTACTCTGTACTGCTCTATCTTAAATGCTTCACATTTATTATCTCATTTAATACTCAAAATAGTCTTATGAAGTCAGTGCTATCATTTTCACTGTTTTGCCATGTCTGAGCATCTCTTGTCGTCGGTAAAATGAAGAAAGTTATATCTGCCTTGCAGAACTATTGGGAGGATTAAATGAGAGCAGTGAAAATAAAGGGCCTAGCAAAGAACATGCACATAGTAGATGCTTAACAGATGGTAGCTGCTTTCCCTCAGTCCAGGAAGTTATTCCAGTAATCACAAACCATATTAAATGAGGATTCTACTTTGTTCTAACAATCTTGAATTTCCTGATACTTCCCCTTCTAGGTAAATTATATTGATTTATACTGGTCAGATAGGAAAGTCTGATACCTTTTATTTATGAAACAGGAATACTTTCTAGTTATCTACCTGCAAGGATGAAAGAAAGAGACTGTTTATTGTCAGACACTAGAAAGTCTTCTATAGACACTCGTCCAGGGAATGAGCAACACCAGCAGCCCTGGAAACAACTGGCTATATATCGTGCACTAATATATTACTGATGTTTTAACACTCATCTTTTTTTTTCATTTAAATATATTTATTTTTATTTGAATGTACAACAAATTGTCAAATTTTCTCATATTTCTACACAGATAACTTATTCTCGGTATTTTTTAATTATTTTTTAAATTTCTTTTCAGCATAACAGAATTCACTGTTTTTGCACCACACCCAGTGCTCCATGCAATCTGTGCCCTCCCCAGTACCCACCACCTGGTTCCCCCAACCTCCCATCCCCCACCCCTTCAAAACCCTCAGGTTGTTTTTCAGAGTCCATAGTCTCTCATGGTTCACCTCCCCTTCCAATTTCCCTCAACGGTCACCATTTTGACTGATAAAGTGTCATTTCCCTAAATATTTCTTCATTTTACTACCTTTTCCCACTTCCTTTATTTGTCTCTTAAAATAATGATTACAGTGAAGATGTACAACTGCCTGAGACCAATTAGAAAAACAGGGTTTAAGTTAGTTAAGACATTAATATAGTCCTTAGTGTTGCAGTTATTCAGGGTCATATTTCCTGGATATTATTTGGACATTCATTGGTTAGATCCAGACTGTACATTTTCTCTTTGGCTGCAGCTAATGTATTAACTGGCAGTGGGATCAAGTCCTGCTCCTCTCAGGCAGGTGGGCCCTCCCTTGGAGCCTCTCTACAGTCCCTTCACTTACTGCTAATTGACTTCCTAATTCCCTACAGCAGCTGTCGTAAACCTTTTCCACCCTCCTCCATCCTTTTAATCTCCCTGTTCTGCACACTGAGTGGCAGGTGATCATGCATCCGTGATCAGGGCTCTTTCCCACTGCCTTTTGGTTCTCTGCCAGCTTCACATCTTCTCCAGGATCCCCTTTATCTCTGAGAGCCTGGCTCTTTCATTTACTACCTCTCTCCTACTTCAATCTTTCCTCTTCCTTTCCCTTCACACGTAAACAAACTCAAGTCTTCCTCAACCTAGAAAAAAGCGGCCATATTTCTCTTGGTTAATCGTGTTCTTTTTTCATTACTGGCAAGTTCTTAATTTTTTTTCTCATTACAAAAATAATATAGTAGGAAAAAATTGGGAAGTACAAAAATTCAAACATGTCTCGGACACCCATAATCACACTTCTAGAGGTAACCACCAATGTTAACATTTTGGTTTATATCCTTCTAATCTTATTTCTTAGGTTTTGAGATCTACTTAAAGGACATTCTGGATGTTCTCTTTTGTAACTTGACACTTTTCCTGTGTCAGTATTTTTCTAATCATTGCATTAAAATTTCCATTGTATGGGAGCACCAGTTAAACATCAGACTTTCGGTTTTGGCTCAGGTCATGATCTCAGAGTCATGAGATGGAGCCCCGCGTTGGGCTCAGCTCTTAGTGCAGAGTCTGCTAAAGATTCCCATCTCCCTCTCCCTTTGCTCTTTCCCCCTGCTCTCTCTCTCTCTAAAATAAGACCTAAAAAATTTTTCACTGGTGGATACACTTTTATTTAGGTAGCCATTTTGAAACATATAACATGATTATTTCCATTATTTGCTGTAATTAACATAAGAATATAATCTTTGTAAATAAATCTTTACACATAGTCCTGATTATTTCTTTAGTACAAATTTCTGCAGAGAAGTTCCTGAATGCATATTTTTAATATTTAGATACATATTTTATCGTAAAATATAAACATTTTGATAAAAGTAGCTGACTGTCGTCACTTCAGCTTTTAACTCCAGGTTACTAAATTCTAAGCAATCCTGGCTTTTCTGCCATCACGGAAGCGGCTCTGTCAGAGGTCAAGGTCAACATCAATTACTAATCGCAAGTCTTCTCTGACCCTATCCTGCCTAATCTCTTTGCAACAGCGGCCATTTTCTATCTTTTCCCTTTTAAAATGTTTTTTCCTTCTATTTTACTTGAGTTTTTTTACCTCTCTGGTAACACATTTTCAGGCTCTTTCCTGGTTCCTTTTGTTCTGCATGATCTTTTCCTTATTCTCAACTTATCTCAGATTTTCATCTGTTGAGTTCATGCCAATGCTACACAGATTTCAGCACAGATCTGACTTGAATTGGGGTCTGCTGGCCTCTCCATCTCATATCTCCCCATTCTTCCCTGACTGCTTCCTCCTCTCCCCATCCCTACATGTACTTTATGCTTCAAACATTCTGAACTACTTGCATTTTCTATGCCTTTGATCATTTGGTGCTCTGTGCTTGGAAATTCCTTCTTCCTTTCCTCACCTGATGAAGCTTCACTTCTCTTTCAAGATTCATTTCTTTTGGGAATCTTCGTAACAACCTTCACTCCCACTCTCTTTTGCTCCTTTGCCCTCTGACCTGGCTAAGTAGAGTGACTCTCCTCTACACTGTCACGTTCATGCTTCTCTCCTTGTGCTGGGCTACGGTGAACTTTTTCTAGGCTCTAAGCTCCTAGAGGGCAGGAATTGTGACTGTATGTATTATTATTATTTTATTTAACAATCATGTGTGTTATGTTTCTTATGTGCCAGGTGCTGTTCTATGTGTTTTATAAATATTAACTCATTTAATCATCATCTCAATTTTATGAAGTAGGTACTATTATTATCCCTATATAATATCAGAGAAAACCAATACACAGAAGGGCTAGATAACCTGCCTGAGGTCACACAGCTCATAAGTGGGGATTTGAAGCTGGGTTTGTATAGTAGCACCAAAGAAGGGCTTAAAGAATAGGGCTTTCTCTGAAGTCAAACAGCTATTCAGTGTGATACCCTTTCTTCTTTGTGTTTGAAATCTAGCTCACTCTAGGTCCTGTATGTGGATGCAGAGTGAGGGAGTCATTCAGGCAAGCCTTATGCTTTCTTACCCATGGCTAATTAACACAGAGCCCGTGATCTCTGAGCAAGCTTTTTACATCAGAAAATCAGAATTTTTAAATGTCCCCTGCTCAGAAAAAGCTAGGTAGGAGTCTGTCTCTTCATGTGGTTTATCGGATCATGGACTATGGGAGTTGAAAGGGGGCTTTAAAAATGATTCCTTCTGGGTGCCTGGGTGGCTCAGTGGGTTAAGCCACTGCCTTCGGCTCTGGTCATGATCTCAGGGTCCTGGGATCAGGTCCTGGATAGGGCTCTCTGCTCAGCAGGGGGCCTGCTTCCCTTCCTCTCTCTCTGCCTGCCTCTCTGCCTACTTGTGATCTCTCTCTGTCAAATAAATAAATAAAATCTTTTTAAAAAAAAGATTTCTTCTGCCCTCTAAATTACTAATGGAAAAACTGAGGTCCACTGAGGAGTGTAGCTTGCTCGGGGTCAAAGAGAGAATAAGGGTTGCACCAGGATGAGTACCTTTCCCAGGATGCCCAGGAGTTTGCTTGTACTGGCCCTTTCCATTTGAGGAGACTCTCTGGAGCTCCAGATGTGCCAAGATTTGGGTCCTGTGTCATTGAGACTAGAAAGTAAAGGGAAAATCTTGGCTCAGATACAGCCATAAGCAGGATGAAGACTCCATAGCCTATCCCTCCCACCTAGGATCATTCAGAGTGACACCTCCCAGGAAACCCCGAGATCTTCTTGGGCATGTCAAGCTTACTTTTTAGTCCTCAGTTCCATGACCTCTGAATGTCTATTTTCCCTCATGGTCTCTGTCTCAGTAAAGTTACCACCACCTACACAATTCTGTAGTCTTGACACCCTTGACTTTTCCTTCTCCTCATCTCCATAGTGACTTTTCTGGTTTAGAACTTCACCACCTGCAGTAGCCTTATAACTGGTCTTTCTGCTTCTGACTTGCCCTACTCTAAGTAGTTTCATGCATGGTAGCCAAAATTAACTGTTTTACATTTTCAAAAATGTACATTTTTAATTATAAAATTAATACATACATGTAACAATTTGAAACAATGTATTGGGATATAAAGTAAAACCTGGGGGGTGTCTTGGTGGCTCAGGCAGTTAAGCATCTCCTTCAGCTCAGGTCTTGATCCCAGGGTCCTGGGATCGAGTCCCACATTGGGCTCCCTGCTCAGCTGGGAGTCTGCTTTTCCCTTTCCCTCTGCCCATCCCCCCAGCTTGTGCTCATTCTCTCTCTCACTCTTTCTCAAGTAAGAGAAATAAAAAAAATCTTTAAAAAATAAAGTAAAATCCAAAAGACTCCCATCTCCTATATTTTTAACCTCAACCTAGGTAAACAGTGTAGTGTACTTCCTATCAGACTCTTTTCTATGCTTATCCAGACACAACTGGGCATATCCCATATGCTGTATGCCACTTTATTATTATCTTATAGTCTGTATGCCACTAAAGGAAGCCCAGAACTGCCTATTTCTTTGCACATTCCAGGTTCTGTGTCCTTTCCTTAGTTTGTTAATGCTTTCCCCTTGGTTCTTTCCTCACCTTCCTTCCTTCAGCTGGCACCTCCTAATCCTTTGAAGACTTAACTCATCTGTCATTTCCTCCCTGATGCCCCCAGACTCAGTAGGCATGCCTCCTTTTACTCTATGTTAATGTGCTGTATTATTATAAGTTCTTCTGTACTGCTTTCTCCCACTGGAGCAGAGCTTCTTGAGGAAGAGTCCATGTCTCATTCTCCATGGTATCCCCCATACTTGGCACAAAACCAGGCACAGTGTTCAATTCACATGACTGAATTCTGTTCACTGCCTGAGTCTCCTGAAGTTTAAGTGCCTTGGGTTGGGAGGCAGTTATTCCAAGAAGACAGGACTATGAAGCTTCCTGACAGTCCTTTCACAGCAATAATAGGAGACAAGATAGGGTCTGAAGAACAAGAGAAAGGATCCAAGGTTAGGTAAAGGAGACTGGTGGCATCAAGGGAAGTAAAGGAGCTAAAATTTACAAAGAATATTCACATCTAACACCTTATATATGTTACTATATCTTATCTTCTCAACACTACCATTCCCTTTTTACAAATAAGAAAATTAAGGATCAGGATATAAAGTGCCTTGCCCAAGGTCACACAGTGAGTAGCAGAACCAAGGTTCAAATCCAGTTCTGTGTTCAAAGTCTAAGCTCTTACACACTATGCATGTTTGTGATCAGGTGGGTATGGTATAGTTAACATTGGCCATTTCCCTAGACCCTTCATGGGTACTTGGAAAAAGTCTGTGTCCTGAAGCTTCTGAACAGAGATGCCTAAAGACCTTCAGCTTCTAGGGGGGTGTGACAAACACCTAGGTGGGTGTGACAAACCCAAAATCTAAATCTTCAGACACTGTGGGCCTTTTCACTTCCATATGCTTTGAAAAGGGTGCTAAGGCCAGAGTTTACGCTGGAGGGAGTTAGGTTCCCAGGCTTCTGAAGGAGACCAGCAAGAAGTCTCACTCAGCCAGCTTTTTCCAGATTTCCCTCAGGTAGCTGTGACTTCTTTTAGCCTTCTCGTCGGCCCTCCCCAGCCCTCCATCAGCTCTAGTTGCTGTGTCATTTCAGGATCTGGTATCCAAAGTACATTTATGGGGCAAAGTCATCTCTGGAGGCTTTATGTCTAAGCTTTGGGTGCTTTTTGGCAGTTGTGGGTTCCTTGAGATTGAGGAGGGCACTGCAGAGCAGGAGGGGGATGCTGAGGGACTGTTGGAGTAAGGAGTTGTATCCAGGCGTAAGGCTGACTCATGGGATACTAGTCCTTTCGTCCACAAATGTTTACGGATACAACCTAGGTATGAATTTGTCTTTGAGAGCAGGGATGCCAGGTTTGTGCTTTAGGCACACTCAAATACTAGCAGTTCCTGCCTGTGTTCTGTGTCTCTTATCCCCAGAATGTTATACATCCTATTTGCTCTACCTGAAAAGCCTTTCACTTCTCCTTTCTCCTGCCAATTCCTTTTCATTCATCAGGTCTCAGCTTGCCTGTTGCCTGATTCTCCAAGGCTGGGGACCTTACGCTCCAAGGCAGGGCAGGGGACATTTGCTGGTTAACTCTGTACTTCCATTTTCCCTCTTTTCTGGCAGGAAGTTCTTGGACTTCCCATTTGGGAAATGCATTCCTCCCCCATAGTTAACCTCCTAGTTAGTATTACTGACACCCTTTCCTCCAGCTTCAGGCAAGGGTCTGATTGTTTAAGCCAATCATCATGTCTCATTCTATTTATTAACTATGATCAGTTTAGGTATATAAGAGTATATTCAGAAACAGTGAACCAAGGAGAAGATAGAGGCCTTAAGATTTACCAGAAGAGCCACCTTCTTTTCTAGAGATGAAATGAAAAAGGATGTAGATATGCAGCCTGGCTGTGAGCAACCTAGAATGTGATAGAGGAGAGGCTTAAAGCTTTGACAATCCAGTGGGAATACAGGCTAGGGAACTTAGCCTCTATCAATAAAAATAGAATATTTTCGCTCCCATATTTACTCTTTACTCTTTCAACTTTTTCAGGATCTTGGACAAGAAAGAGGGGTGCTATTCATGGAGAACCCTTTGGAGTCCCAACAAAATCTTTGCATAAATAGGCACATATACATATACACGCATGATCTTTGGAATCATTTTAATGTAGTCATTGGATCATATTCACCTACTTCTTAACAAAAATTAACTTTTAAAATTCGTATTACAAATATTTTTCCACATCTTTTCTCTGTGGCCTTTGTGGTACAAAAGTTGTAAAGTTTATAGTCAAATATATCTTTCACCTTTTTTTTTTCATCTGTCACAAATCTATTTAATCAAGGTAGGCAGCAGAATGTTCCACTATGATTAATGAGTGCAGGGGCTGTCAACACTAGGTAGAGAGAAGAAACTAGCATCATTCAGGAATAGCCTTTATTGGTGGCCGCAATGTGAGGGGACACTATGGATCCCTGGATGCTGTGGACAGTCTCCTTCTTGGGGTTGATCCAGTGTCTGATGTTAGCCTAGGAAGTGATGGAAGGAAGCAGAGTAAAGGGTAAAAACATTTTAGGGTATTGGGTCTTGATGATTTCATGGGTATCCTGGGTGGTCTGCTGTGTATCTCACTTTTGTTCTCGAACGTCCTTGTGTGGTAATTGTACAAGGCTGCTGAAGCAGAAATCCAGGTCATCCTTTGGTATCTCAGGATCAAAAACATAAACCTCCTCCCTCATGAAGGTTTGTGGGAGTTGAGCTTAGCTGACTCCAGGGTTCCTATTGCTGAGCAAGGTGAATTGGGTTCTTATATGGCAGTTTCTTAGAAGCCCAGAGTTTTCCCAAGTAAGAATCTTTATCCATGTAGGGTGCTGGAAGAGGTCTCTTGTGAAAGGCATGGTAAAATGTGGAGTGAGACACGGGTCTGAGGGTCTTTCCTCTTTTTTGGAGCTCCAACTTTCCAGTCTTTGTTCAGAAGTTCTCCCCTATCCTCAGTTTATAGTAAAGTCTCCAAATTTTTCTTGCAATTTTTTTTCAGTTTTGCTCTCTGATAGTTTTATCCATTTGGATTTTTTGTGTGTAATATATAAGATTAGAGTCCATTTTACTTTCTTAATTCATAAATATGACTGTCACGGATTTTCTATTTTGTTTTACCAATTTTCCATTTCTGTTTGACTTTATATGTTCTGTAAAGGAAGACTCTAACTTTTCTTTTTATGACTTTCTTCTTTATTTAGAGTCATTTTTCATATGAGTTTGAAGATAATTTTATGAGATTTCATTAAAAGTATTATTTAGATTCTTTTTTTCTTTTCTTTTCCTTTTTTTTTTTAAGATTTTATTTATTTATTTGACAGAGAGAGATCACAAGCAGGCAGAGGGGCAGGCAGAGAGAGAGGAGAAAGCAGGCTCCCCACTGAGCAGAGAGCCCGATGCGGGGCTCGATCCCAGGACCCTGAGATCATGACCCGAGCCGAAGGTGGCGGCTTAGCCCACTGAGCCACCCAGGTGCCCTATTATTTAGATTCTAATAAGAACAAATTCTATATACATATTAATTTGAGGAAGCTGATTTTTTAAGCTAGTAGGTTTTCTTCCCTAAGAACACAGCATAACTTTCCATTTTCAAGATCTTGTTGTATATATTCCAGTAGATTAACTCATTTCCTTTGCTAATACTTGCCGGTATTATTATATTTTTTAATGTTTATCATATATTTAGCCACCTTACCAAAGGATGTAAGGTTACATGGTAAAATAACAGAATGGGTGGGAGTTGAATGTGTTAGGGTCAGTGAGGGCGGGGCTGAGTTTCCTGGAGTCTGAGGGTATTAGGAAAGGAAGCAAACCAAGTGCAAGAAGAATTGGTTGTGTGTTCAGGGCATTGTGTCAGCAGGAGTCTGTTCCACTGTGAGCAGCTATGAGTAATAGAAACCTAAAAAATAGTGGAGTACATAGGATAATGTTCATTTCCCTCTTACACAAAGAAGTCTATTATAGGCAATTCAGGCTCTATAATTCTCAGAAACCCAGACTACTTCTAGTTTTATATCCTGCTATCCTTCAGATGTAGCCTTCATCATTATGGTCTAAGATGCACCCCTGGCATCACATCCATGTTCCAGTAGGAGCATAGAAGAAGGGGGAGAGACAAAGGGTACATCGTAAGTGTATCATAAGGAAATTTCCCAGAAGCTGCTACACAATAACTCTACTTACCTTATGGACCAGAACTGAATTATGTGATCATGTCTAGCTCCAGGGGATGCTGGGAAATGCTTTTATTCAAGATCAAAATTCTAAAGATTATAAGGATTTTTATTCCAAATCAGGATTCTAAAATGGTGTTAACAGACATATTGGGATCGGCAACCAACAGTCTCTGATGTAGGTATGTTTGTGGGGTAGCGGGTCATGTGTTTTCTTTTGTAGCTCTCAGCTGCTAGTGCAGAAAGAAGAAGGAGAAGTTGAATGGAACCTGGTGCAGAAGACTGGGGGGCAGCAGCCGAACACGAGTGCCAGGCATGAGGGCGTGGGTGAGAGAATAGTGCAAGTTTTGTCGGAAATAAAAGAAAACTGGGGGATAAAGGACTGGTAGAAAGAGGAAGGATCAAGGCATTAGTGATCTCAGAGAGGCTGAAAAACAAATGGACAGCTAGATGGCTGGGGGGCCATGTCAGAAAATGGCATATTTGTGGGGCACCTGGGGGGCAAGTCAGTTAAACATTCTACTCCTGCTTTCAGCTCAGATCATGATCTCAGGGTTGTGAGATCGAGCCCCATGTTGGGCTCTGCACTGGGTGTGAGGCCTGCTTGAAATTCTCTCTTTCCCTCTCCCTTCCTCTTAAAAAAAAAAAAAAAGAATCACTACATAATGAATAAACCAATAATTAAAAAAAAAAGGAAAACGATGTATTTGGCAGTAACGAGGAAAAATGTGGCTGTGGCAGTGGGTGATGGATGTGGAAGGGTGATCAGGGTCATTCAATGTAAGGAACATAATGTATGGCATTGGAGGGTTCTCTCCCGGCAAACTGAACTGCTCCAGGAGGATGGCAGGCAGGAGTAGGGAGACAGAAACATGCAAGGAAGCTGGTGTAGTTAGATAGTGTGAGCCCCAAAGGAGTTACACTAGGGGAGAGTAATAGTCTTGAAACACATAGGAGTGTGAGGACACTGATCCCACCTTGTGGCTTTATCTGATGAACCAGGTGGGTACGTAGACATGGGCAAACACGAAGTCATCCCTCAGGATGGCTGTAGGAGAGGCTTGTGATCAGGGGATAGCTAGGTCTCAGGGAAGTCCAAGAAGAGAAGAGAGCCTTCTGTGATAATGTGAAGGATGAACGGGATTGATTTGTCATGGAATAAAGGATTCCAGTGGGCATAGAGGGAAACTTTGCAGGAAACAGGAGCAATTGGTGTTTAGGAGAAGAGACACGGGACAGTATGGGGTTGAGAATGTGAGGAAAAAATGAGAAGTTTTACATTTTGGACAGTGAGCTAAGTCTACAAGATGTAACATCAAGGCATAGTGAGTCTACACAGATCTCTAGGGTCAGGTGGCCTTGGGGAAGACCCAAGTTGTGGCTCCAGAGTGACTTGGACTGCTGGCTGTGGGCCAACTTAGGGATGAGTTCTGGATGGTCAGAGATTGCACCAGGAATTTCCAATGACCTAAATGTGGAGCAGTTGCAGGCCAAAAAGAGATCTCTTCCTTCCTTGGAAGCCTCCCTTTCCTAACTTCTAAGGTTTCCAGGATAAAGTTTGAGCCCAGAAACACCCATCACTCACCCTGCCAGCTGCTAGAGATAGCTCTGGCTACCCAGCAATCCTGAGAATCATGCTCTTCTAACATCTATTTTGATTTAAAATCTTTTATGTTTGAGAAGGACTATTCACTGTTGACAGTGGGCTGAGTTTAGCTTATTCATTAGGTGTGGAACTTCTGGCTTGTGGTTAATCCTGATTGGAAAACAATATAAACACATTTCCTGGTAAATGTATAAATATATATAGATGTTGGTTGTTCCCCTCCCCACCACTAACATACACTGTAGAAGCAATCTGAAGCAATTTAGATGTGCTCAGCATCTGGACATCATAAAAGATTTCGAATGAGTCATGATTTTGCACCAACAGAGAGGGCTTGTCTTGCTTGTGGAGAGAATTGTATTTACCTCTCTTTCTGCTTGTGACTCTATTACTTTATGATGAGCAGTCTGATTTGTGTGTTCCAGAGACTGGTGAGTTAAGGATATAGAGAAAGGAAGCAAAGAGAAGAGAACAAGGGCTCAGAGGGTTACATATTCAATGCAAAATAGCCAATTTGGGGGAGAATGACCTGTTTTTGCTTTTGAAAAGCCAGGAAAAAAAAGAAGAAAAAAGGTTAGTGGAAAGACCCTCATTTTGTGAGTTAGGAAATGACCTCTGCTAGCTGTAGGTTATATTCAATCTCTTGGCACCTCAGTTTGCTCATCTGACAGGTAGACCCAATAATGATTGCCCTATCCAGTTGAGAGAGGAAAGGAAAGCTCTTGCTTGAGAGCACTGTTGGGTGCCAACTGTGGTGTGGGCTCCTTAAATATGCCATCTCATTTAATGCCCAAGATAATTCCATGAGGGCATTAAGCCATTTGTCAGCTGAAAGAACTGAGACATGGAGAGTCTAAGTGGCTTGACCAAGATCATAAAAGCTTATCAGGACTCAAACCCACATCTGTTTGGCTCCAAATCCTGTTCTTCCCATTACTTCATGCCGACAGTGAGGTCAAAGAATACATTCTAGTCTCCTCCTGGGGAGGGCAAAAGCACAAAGTGTCTTCCCAGCTGTAAGGCCCAAGATGTCCCTGGGTCCTTGGCCCCCACAGAGAGCCCAACCAAGCCCAGTTCTGTTTCCTCAGAGCCCTGCTCTCTGCTGTGGGAGCAGGTGGGTTGTTAATCTGATAAACGGCTTCCTGCTGAGGTGGGAGGGCAAACTAAAGGGTTGCTGAATTGCCCTCCAGAGTGGCAGGTGGGAGACTCCAGTGCTTTCACCCACAGAACTGCTGTAGGACTACTGGAAAGCACCTCATTTTGTGAGTGAGGAGATGACCTCTACTAGCTGTAGGGCAAGTAGGAGACCTGGCTTTGCCTCTTGCTAGTATGTGACCTTAGCTTGTTTGCCTTTCAGTTCCTCCATCAGTAAAATGTGGGTAGAAATGCACATAAAGGGTGGCTGTTGTGAATATTAAGTGAAGTAATGTGGGAAATGTGCCTAGCACCTTTGTTATACATTATACACCACCAAGTAAAAGGCAGCTATTGTTTCCATGGAGGAGGTAGGCAGATTTAAAGGGGGGTACTGTTTAGGTATTGAGTAGTTTTTATGTCCTATCACTTAACATACATTTCATAGTCAATCATTCATTCTTTTTTTTGGTCTAAACACCCTGTGTCAGCTTCTGGGGAAAAGTGTGTGTGACACAGGCAGCATCCTTGCCTCTACAGAGCTCACATGTGGCAAGAAAGTCTCTGGTGCAGTCAAAGAGGGAGCAGGGTCAGTGAATCTAAACTTGCCCACCCCAATGGGGGTCTCTTAGAGAGTCTGGAATTTTGAAATCCAGGCCTCCTCTCCAGGTGTAACAGGGGTCTTATTATGGAGTTGTGAGGTACAATTTTTCTGTGGTAGAGACAGCAAAGTCTAGGGAGCCAGACTGCTGAGAGAAGGAGGAGGCAGAGCTCTGGGTATGGGTGGTCTCCAAGGCAATCCTGAGAATGCTCCCTGGGAAAGACCCACCATTTTGTCAGAGACAGACTTATGTCTCTAGCTCAGAATTTAATGGGTAGTTTATTTGTTATCGGAAGCATTTATAGATGTTAAGTGTTGCCCTATCCTCTAAGGATGGGAAATGTAGCAGAGACTTTTTCCATCTCCCAGCTCACTGCCCTGCACGTAACCTTGATGTTGGGCAGACCAGTGAACATTTGAGGCCTCTCTCAGAAGGCATTAAGATGGGTGCCTGGGTTCAGGCATGGAACTAGGACAAAGAGCTCAATGCCATTCTCCTTGGTAGGAAGTTCAAGCGCCAGCTGTTCTGGGGATTGGATAGGGATAGACACAGTGCTCATCCTTCTAGACTTTCCAGATCTTCCATGATCCAGCTCTTTCCATGCCGCTCTACCCCACCGTACTGCTCATTCATCAACGTTCCGCTAGTAGGCTGTCCCTCATGAGTCCCCAGACACACTGAAGTTCATTCCCATCTCACTGATTTTGTTTGTAATTGAATCCCTACTGCTGTACTTCTTAGCCATAGCTAGCTCATCTCTCAAACCCAGTTCTCATTCTGCCTCTCCCAGAAAGCTTTCCTTAGCTTCTGTAGCACATGCTAAACTTTTTCTCAAGTCTCCCCATTTTAGTGACTATTCATTAATTTTCTTATGCATTAATTCATTCAATACGTTGACAAGTCTTACTTGTTCTATATGAAAAATACTTCCCAACTCCATCTACTTCTCTGCATCTGTACTGCTTCCACTGCAGTGACCTCTTTCTTGGATTCTTTTTGTAAGATTTTATTTATTTGAAAGAGAGTGAGCAAGAGAGAGAGCATGAGCAGGGCAAGGAGGAGAAGCAGACTCCCCTACTGAGTAGGGAGCCTGACATGGTGCTAGATCCCAGGACCCTGGGATCATGGTCTGAGCCGAAGGCCATCATTTAACTGACTGAGTCACCCAGACGCCCCATCTTGCTTGGATTATTAAATGCCCTTGTAACTGGTCTCCTTGTTTTCACTCTGCCTCTCTCCGACTCCTCTGTACTCCATGGAACATTTAGTGATCTTTTATAGATGTAAATTAGCTCCTATCTCTCACCTGTTTTTAGTCTTCCAGTAGTTTCCCAAACTCACAACAGCCGACAGGGCTCTGTTACTCTGGTTCATGGGTGCCTTCCCAACCTCTTCTTATCCCATATTCCTCTTGTTCAATCTGCTTCAGGCACCTCAGTTTTCTCTCTGATCCCCCAAAAGGCCAAACCATTACCACTGCCTCAGAGTTTTCCACTTGCTGGGCTTTCTGCCTAGAATGGTCTCAGCTTCTCGATGCCTGCCTCCTCCTCATCACGCAGCATGCTGTTCAACAGTAACTTCAGTGAGCTTGAACACCCCATCCAAAGTAACTCTTTTAAGTCACACTTTATCTCATCACACTATTTCTTTCATATCATCAACATTTTCTGAACTTACCTGCTTTCTTTGTACTATTTCCTTCTTTTCCCTAGATAGGAAGTACCTCTAGAATAGAAACAATATCTGTCTGGTTCACTGCTCTATCCTCAGAGTTTGGAATAGTGCTTAACATGTATGAACCCCAGGGCAGTGCTCAGTGGGTTAAGCCTCTGCCTTCGGCTCAGGTCATGATCTCAGTGTCCTGGGCTCAAGTCCTGCATCAGGCGGTCTGCTCAGCAGGGAACCTGTTTCCCTCTCTCTCTCTGCCTGCCAACTTGTCATCTCTCTCTCTGTGTCAAGCAAATACACAAAATCTAAAAAAAAAAAAAAAAAGTATGAATCCCCAAACTGTTGCTTAATAATTTATCAGATGGGTATTAAATGTCTTCCATATATCAAATCATTGAAAATCAGTAATTACTACCACTGATTAAAAATACAAATTTGTATCTTTGAAACAGGATTTCACAGAGATGGTCTGTGAAACTCTGGTGGTTTATCAGGGAGTTTGCAAGTGGTTTGATGATTTTAGAGGAAAAATTTATGAAACAATTTTGTTCACATACACTTGGCTAATTTTAAATGTAAGATTAATTAAGACTTCCATAGAAATTCTATTACCTTCTTAATAATTGTTTTATACCATTCACTGCAAGGACTATATTGGTAAGTTCATCATAGCTAATTTCAGTGGTCAATTACAGATAATTTTGTGTAATGTGTTTTATATCATTGAGATTTTTAGTTGTAAAAATTTACATTTTTGTTACTTTTGTGTTGTATTAAATCTCACAAATCAAAAATAATTAAAAGGTGTCATTGAGGATGAAGAAAATATTATTAATAGCCACATACAGAATTCTGTATGTGTAAATATTGAATACAGTTTCAGTATGAATGAATATACAGCATGAATCTGTATGAGCTAGGACAAAATGATCTATAAAACTGTTGATTTAGCATAATACATAGAACAGAGATGTTCAAATAGGAAATATATTACTGAATGTTTGAAAATTGGACTTTATTGCATTATAACAGTCCCCAAGGGCATTGTTTCTTCTGACACTAGTGACACAAAGCCAGCAAATTTTAACATGGTTTTCAAACAAAGGGTGATTACCTCTGTGGTAAATCAAGTGATATTTTCTAGAGTGAGTGTAGGAAACTGATTAGTCTTGTCACTAAATGTGAAGAAGAGACCCAAAGTATAAAGATATTGTTTAAAATTGTACTTCTTAGAGCAAAATTACACACAGGTCATATTAATGTGGAGATGCTTGAATAACCAGCCTAAGCAAAGTTAATAATTAAGTGTTGGGCTTGGAGAAAAAGCAGAACAAGCTTCTGGTACAATTAGTTTATCAGAAGATCCTACTGTAAGTAGGTAAAGAAGACAACTAGATGTGGAACTTGATTTATAATTCATTCACCGAGCTGACTACAGACACCTTGGTGAAAAGTTGAAAACAACTATCTCTCACTGTTTGGAGTACTTATTAATTTAAAAACTATTATGTTTTGTTTATAGATTTTAAAATTGAGGTGACTTTCCAGCTAAGCATGTTGGATTTAACACACGTTTACTCTCTACTACCTTCCAAAAATTGTCAGAAAATGGATTTTTAGAAAAGCATAAATGGACTCTGTTTTAATCCATGATGGGGTAATAAGAGCCACTTTTATCCTGCCACAGAAATAACCAGAAACTGTGTAAAAGCATGAAATACATGTTTTCTGATATTGGACTAGAAGTAGAACAGATTGTGATTCCTGAGCTCTATTATCACTTGGGTTTCTACCTGGAAGCACATTCCAGACCATGGAGCTGAGAGGGGAATCCCAAGGAGAGCATGGTGGTCTCACTTAGTTAAGGAGAGAGATTGGAGTTTAAGGAAACTGAGGCAGCTGAAAGTTGTGAGGAAGAATTCCAGATGAGAGAGAGTTACACAGAAAGTTCTCCAGAAATCTTAAGTCTTTCTCATTACTAAGATAAATAATAGTAAGAAAAAAATTGAAATTTTTTTCTAAATTAGATGAAAATGCCAAGAAAAAGATACAAGAAGCTCAACAGAATAAACCCACACACACAAAAATTCACATCAAACTATATCATAATCAAGTCATTAAAAACTAATGATATAGAGATAGAAATAAAACTGTGTACAGAAAAACAAAATTAAGACTACAGACTTCAGGTCTAAAGCTAGCCAAACCAACAGTGGAATGGCATCTTTAAAGTAGCAAAAGAAAAAAAATGAAACAACTTGGAAATAAGTGAAACTTCTTCAAAAGTGAAGGCCAAAAAAAAAAAAAAAAGCTTTTCATACAAACAAAAGCTGAAAGAATTTGTTGTCAGTAAACTTGCAGTGTGAAAAATGTTAGCTATTCATGAAGGCAGAAGAAAAATATCAGATGGGAATATAGATTTACACAAAGGAATGAAGAGTGCTTGAAATGGCATGTATGTGGGTAAATATAAAACTCCTCTCCCTCATTTTAAAATGTATTTAAGATATAATTGATGGCTTAAAGCCAAAATTACATGCATGGTAGGATTCAGACCATCTATAGACATGAAATGTGTGACAATAGTAGCACAAAGGATAGGAGAAGTGAAATGATAACATATTTTTGTTATGAGGTTTTTATATTATACCAGAGGTGATATAGTATTATTTAAAGGTGTAGTGTAATAAGTAAAATATGCATGTTTAAAATTCTAGAACAATTACTAAAAACAAAACTCAACGAGGTATAGCTAATAAACCAATATTGTAGATTAAATGGAGTACTAAAAATAATCACACAAAAGAAGGCAACAAAAAAGGAAAAAAAGAACAATGAGCAGATAGGCCCAAAAGAACAAACATAAAGACGGTAGAATTAAGCCAAATCATCTTTAATCATATAATTAATTAATCATCATATAATTAATAATTATCATCATTAATCATCATATAATTAATAATTAATTATAAAGGGTCTAAAAAGTCCAGTTATAAGGCAGAAATGGTTGGACTAACTGGACAGAAAAAGCAAGTTCAAACTGTGCGCTGTTCAGAGGAAACCCATTTAATTTATAATTTTTATTTTTTTAAGATTCATTTATTTGAGAGAGAGAGAGAGGGCATGTGTAAGGTGGGGGAAGAACAGAGGGAAAGAGAGAAAGAGTCCTAAGCAGACTTGGCACTGAGTGCAGAGTCGAACACAGAGCTTGATCCCATGACGCTGACATCATAACTGAGCTGAAACCAAGTCTGATGCCCAAATGACTGCACCACCCAGGTGCTCCAGCTAAATACAAATTCACACATAGATTAAAAGCGAAAGGATGGAAACGTATATACCATGCAAGCACCAATCATAAGAAAGCTAGAGTGGCTATATTAATATCAAAGTATTCCTTAGAACAAGAAATGTCACATGAAATTTTCATTTCATAATAATTGAGAGTACAGTTGGTCAGGAGGACCAATGTGTGTTCTAAATGTGTGTACACCCAATAACAGCTTCAAAATACATGCAGCAAAAACTGAGGAAGAAACCTTGGATTTAGAGATTTCAATACTCTTCTTTTTTTTTTTAGATTTTTTATTTATTTATTTTGACAGACAGAGATCACAAGTAGGCAGAGAGAGAAGGAGGGGAAGCAGGCTCCCCGCGGAGCAGAGAGCCTGACGCGGGGCTCGATCCCAGGACTCCGGGATCATGACCTGAGCCGAAGGCAGAGGCTTTAACCCACTGAGCCACCCAGGCGCCCCAATACTCTTCTTTCAAAAACTGATAGAACAAACAGAAAATTTGTAGAGATAGAAGATAGTAAACAATATCAGCAGACTTGACCGAACTGACACTTATAGAATACTTTACCTAACAATAGCAGAATACACATTTCTTTCAAGTGCATATGAAACATTCACCAAATTAGGCCATATGATGAGCCATAAAGAAAGACTCAATAAATGTAAAACAACTGAAATCATACTGAGTATGCCCTCTGGTAAGAATAGAATTAAATTAAAAATTAATAACAGATATTTGGAAAAAACAGCATGCTTCTCAATAATGTAAAGTTAGGGCGCCTGGGTGGCTCAGTGGGTTGAGCCGCTGCCTTCGGCTCAGGTCATGATCTCAGGGTCCTGGGATCGAGTCCCGCATAGGGCTTCCTGCTCAGCAGGGGGCCTGCTTCCCTTCCTCTCTCTCTGCCTGCCTCTCTGCCTACTTGTGATCTCTCTCTGTCAAATAAATAAATAAAATCTTTAAAAAAAAAATAATGTAAAGTTAGAAATCACCAAAGGAAATTTCTAAATATTTTGAATGAAGAAGAAAGTTTTTTTTTTTTTTTAAAGATTTTATTTATTTATTTGACAGACAGAGATCTACAAGTAGGCGGAGAGGCAGGCAGAGAGAGAGAGGAGGAAGCAGGCTCCCCGCTGAGCAGAGAGCCTGATGCGGGGCTCGATCCCAGAACCCTGGGATCATGACCTGAGCCGAAGGCAGAGGCTTTAACCCACTGAACCACCCAGGCGCCCCAAGAAGAAAGTTTTTAAAATTCATGGGATGCAGCTAAGGCAGTCCTTAGAAGAAAACTTATATAAAAAATTTGTATCTTTACTAGGTCTCAAACCTGTGATCTAGACTCCGCCTTAAGAAGCTAGGGGCACTCTGCTCAGCAGGGAGCCTGCTTCCTCCTCTCTCTCTGCCTGCCTCTCTGCCTACTTGGGATCTCTCTCTGTCAAATAAATAAATAAAATCTTAAAAAAAAAAAAAGGGAAGAAGAAGCTAAGGGCGGAGGAGGATTTGAACGCAAAGGAAGTTGAAGAGAGGAAATAATAAAGATCAGAAAACAACCAAAAAATAGAAAAAAGAAAATCAGTGAAACAAAAAATTTGATTAAAAAAATCAATAAAATTGACAACATCTAAAATAGAATGATCAAGAAAAACACAAATTAGTCAGGATCTTAGAAAAGAGAAAACATTACTAAAATCCTACATTAATTAGAGGGATAATGAAAGGATATGAATAACTATGCAAGTAAATTTGAAAACTTAGATGAAATGGAACAATTCCTGGAAAACACAAATTTCCAATGCTGACTCAGGGAGAAATATTCCTGAATATCAGTATATCAGTGAAAGTAATTAAATTCATATTAAGAAATTTTTCCACATGGGGCACCTGGGTGGCTCAGGGGTTAAAGCCTCTCCCTTCTGCTTAGGTCATGATCCCAGGGTCCTGGGATCAAGCCCCGCATAGGGCTCTCTGCTCAGCGGGGAGCCTGCTTCCCCCTATCTCTCTGCCTACCTCTCTGCCTACTTGTGATCTCTGTCAAATAAATAAAATAAAATCTTTAAAAAAAAGAAAAAGAAATTTTTCCACCAAAAAAACTCCCAGGCCCTGATGGTGTCACTGGTGAATTATATCAAACATTTAAGGAAGAAGTAAAACCAATCCTTCAGCCACACAGAACTTTCAGAAGGTAAAATTGGGTAGTACACTTTCCAGCTCATTTTATGAGGCCAATATTACTTTGATTTTAAGACCAGAGAGAGACATTACAAGAAAAAAATTACAAACTAATATCCCTCATGATCATAGGTAAAAACCTTAGCAAGCAACTAGCAAAATGAGTACTGAAGGGAAAATACATCATGATTCAGTGGAGCTTATCCCAGGAGTTCAAGGTTAATTTAATATTTAAATACCATCAAGTCTAACTTACAACATTAGCAGAAATGAAGAGAAAAAAATATCATCTCTATAGATGCATAGAAGCCTTTGGCAAGGTGACTGGGTGGCTCAGTTGGTTGAGCACCCAACTCTTGATTTCGACTCAGGTTACACTCTCAGGGTCCTGGGATTGAGCCCCTGTCGGGCTCCAAGCTCAGAGAGAAGTCTGCTTGAGGATTTCTCTCCCTTTTACTCTGCCTCTTCCCACTGTCTCTTTCAAGTAAATAAATACATCTTTAAAAAAAGTTACTCGTGATTTAAAAAGACACAAACCTGTGCTTGCTTCAGCAGCACATATACTAAAAAAAAAAAAAAAAAAAAAAGACACAAACCTCTCAGTAAACTATGAATACCTGGGAACTTCATCAACCTGGTGGAGAGCCTCTGTGAAAACCTACAAATGAGGCTGTACTTCATGGTGAAAGACTGACTATTTCCCTCGAAGACCTAAGGATGTTAGCTTTCATCACTTATATTTAATATCCTTCTGAAGGGTCTAGCCAGGGCTGTAAAGTGAGACATACAGATTGACAAAGAAGGAGTAAAATAATACTTATTTGCAGATGACATGATAGAGTATGTAGAAAATCCCAAGGATTCTACAGAAAAACTACTGGCACTAATAAGTAGGTCAGCAGGTTCATAGGATACAAGATTAATGTTTAATTTTTCCCCCTGTATACTCACAATGAACAATTTTGAAATGGGATTTGAAAAATACCATTTAGAGGGGCACCTGGCTGACTCAGTTGGAAGAGCATGTGATTCTTGACTTTGGACTCATGAGTTAGAGCCCCTTGTTGGGTGCTGAGATTACTTAAATAAATAAATAACCTCAAAAGCTTAAACTGTTTCAAAAGCTAAAAAATAAAAATACCACTTACAGTAGCATAAAAAGCACTCTAGCTGGGAGAGATTGTGTGTGTGTGTGTCTTGGAAGGGGAGGGGCAAAATTACATGGAAACTCTGTACATCGATTTTGTTATAAACCTAAAACTGCTCTATAAAAATAGAGTCTCTTTTTAAAGAA
Organism: Neogale vison; assembly: GCF_020171115.1. Lineage (NCBI taxonomy): Eukaryota > Metazoa > Chordata > Mammalia > Carnivora > Mustelidae > Neogale > Neogale vison. The sequence continues at coordinate 78,926,513 of NC_058092.1, read as the reverse complement.
ACAAACAGAAAACACATGAAATAGTCAGGGACATTTTACAAGATTTGTTTGAAATTTTTACACTAAAAACTTACTAAACATTGGGATGCCTGGGTGGCTCAGTTGGTTAAGTGTCTGCCTTCAGTTCAGGTCCTGATCCCAGGGTCCTGGGATCGAGCCCCGAATCAGGCTCCCTGCTTAGCGGGAAGCCTGCCTCTCCCTCTCCCACTCCCCCTGCTTGTGTTTCCTCTCTTGCTCTGTCTTTCTCTGTGTAATAAATAAATAAAATCTTAAAAAAAAAAAACAAAAAACTACTAAGTATTGCTGTGTTAGAGGAGACCTACATGAATAAAGAGAGATGCCATGTTTGTGGATGGAAGACTTAATGTTGTTAAGATGTCCGTTTGTCCAGGGGCACCTGTGTGGCTCAGTCTGTTAAGCATCCATCTCTTCTGTTTGGCTCAGGTCATGATCTCAGGGTTGTGAGATTAAGCCCCATGTAGGACTCTGCACTGGGCATGGAGCCTGCTTAGGACTCTCTTTCTCTCTCTCTCTTAAAAAAAAAAAAAAAAAAAAAAGACAGTTTCTACAAATTGATCTGTAGATTCGGTGTAATCACAATCAAACGGATTCTAAAATGTATAGGGTAATGCAAAAAATTTAAATGGCCAAAACAGGTTTGAAAAGAACAAAGTTGATAGCAAGTCTTATACTACTTAATTTGAAGATTCATTATAACATTTAGTTATCAAGACATTCTGTTCCTGGCATAAATACAGATGTATTGACTAATAGAAAATGATAGAGAGTTGTGTTTTTTTTTCCTTCAAAGATTTTATTTATTTGTCAGAGAGAAAGAGAGCACAACCAGGGGAGCAGCTGGCTCAGACAGTAGCAGGTTCCTTGCCTGACGTGGGGCTCAATCCCAGGACCCTGAGATCATGACCTGAACTGAAGACAGACGCTTAACCAACTGAGCCACCCAAGTGTCTCAGTAGAGAGTTTAGATAAAGAATCACACATAAGTAGTCCATTGATTTTTGACAAAGAGAACAAGGTATTTCAATGGGGAAAAAGACAATTTTTCTTAATGAAATGATGCTGGAACAAGTGGATATCTATATTGAGATAAAGAAGCTCAACCCTCACTTCACACCATACACAAAAAGCAACTAAAAATAGATCCCAGCCTGAAACATAAAAGCTAAAAGTATAAAACTTCTAGAAAAATTTTCAGAAAAATTTCGCTATTTCACAGGAGTAAAAGATTTCTTAAATAGGATCTAAAAGACACAAACTTGAAAGAAAATGTTGAGAAATTCCACTTCATAAAAATGTAAAGGACCCAGGTGAACTGGCCCAAGGAAGAAGTAAAAGTAATTCTAGGGATGATGAAAGAAGCTTCTGAGATATGGCTGTGCAGGAGGCCTAGGAGTGTCCAGTGTAGGCTAGAGCAGTAAGGCTCTGGGAGAGGTGTGTTCAGGGGATCGAAGGACTTCTGATGTGTGTGAATAAATGGAGAGGAGATTAATATGGAGAGTTTGGTGATGAATTCATGGAAGATGCAATGAAGCTAAGCAAACTAATAAGAGGAGTCTTAACTCTAGGTAGTAGCTGTATAGGGAGGAAAGAGAATGATGGAACCCTGCAGAGCCTATAATAGTGTTAGAAGTGATAATGATGTAAACATTACATTCAACTAAAAATTGATACTGAAAGGATGGAAGAGGGTAAGGGTGGTGTGTGAGTGGGATGCTCACTGTGGTTTCCAGTAATGGTGAAAGAACCTTAAATCCTTATCTTCTATAAGCATTGGTTATATAGAGAGTGGGAATGCCAGGGAAGGAAATGCAGAGAGTGTCTGCTTTTTAAAACAAGTCTTACAGAAATTTTTGAATTATTGAAATGTGTGAATATGGACATGATTTGAAGCCAGGTCATGCCCATTTGCTAGTTGTGTGACCTTAAGCAAGTTGTTCAACTTCTCTGTGCGCCAGTTAAATCATTCGTTGAACACCAGGTAATTGTACTTACCTTCGAAGGTTGTTCTTAGGGTAAAATATTGGGAATATTCTATGTAAAATATTTGGAATATGTATGTAATCTATGTAAAATATTTGGAATAGTGTCCTGTACAGGTGTTACTGTTGTAATTATGTGCAGGCATTACTTTGAAATATATTAAAATAAATAATATATTAAATATATTAAAATAAAAATGTGCTGAATCTTTAAAAAGTTTTTAACCTAATATTGGTAGTCCCTGTGTATTTACCTAGTATCTCTTTATGTCCCTTACAAATAACCCTGTAAGGAATATATTTTCTTTTTTTTTTTTTGCTAAGGTGTTATTTGTCAGAGAGAGCAAGACAAGGAGAGAGAGCACAAGCAGGGGAAAGCAGGCACCTCACTGAGCAGGAAGCCCAATGCAGAAATTGACCCCAGGACCCTGGGATCATGACCCAAGCTGAAGGCAGATGCTTAACTGACTGAGCCACCCAGGTGTCTGAGGAATATTTTTTCTTATCCTCCATTTTCATCTAAAGAAGCTGAGGCTCAGAGAAGTTTAACCACCTGCTCAGGATCAAGTAGCTAGTTACTGCCAGTTGCCCCAATGTTAGGATTTCATTTGGGTCAGTCTGGCCACAAATTCCATCCTATTCTCATTTTGCCTGATGTGCGTATGGGTTTACTGAGTGCTTTATAAGTGCAGGCTGACCGTAAGCTACTGTGGGGAGTGCAGGAGTCTGTGGGATCTGGTCCTCCATGCCTCTTTGCGAAAGGGCACAGAGCACCCTGGAGGGCACTTAGTGAGTGGTCCCAGATGGGAAGGCCTGGCCTGAGGTGAGTACTCCATAAATTTTTTTGAGTGAACGCCTGAGTGTGCATGGTTCTGAAGCCCCAGGCAGATGTTAGGACACTCCCCAGAATACAGGCTGTGGGGGGCGGGAAGGGGACAAATTTAGGGGAGACTAAAAAACCCCATGCTGCCTAGATGCTAAAAAACTCGGGCTGCCCCTCCTGGCCTGGGTTCCTCCCCCACCACTTTACTTAACCCCCAGCTAGCCTGCTTCCCAGGGCCTGGAGCTGCACAAGATGAAGACTGTGAAATTTCATATATATATTTCTAAAAAAAGGAATCCAGAAACTGCCACAGACCTTCATATTAATGCTAAATTTATTACTCCCACCCTCAAAATGACCCAGAACCTCACTTCTGTAGATACCCTCGGTCTTGCTAAAATGAGCAAGCTAGCTTGCTTGCTGTGTCACTTTACACACACACACACACACACACACACACACACACACACACACACACGAACGCTCAAGGTTTTACTCACAGAGAGAACAAAGTTGTGATAGGTATGTTTACTGGTTTTATTGAAGCGAACCTTACAGAAGTGGCTTAGAAAGGTCTTCAGCAGCAGCTTCCTCTCCCACTTAGTAAATATTCCTTCTCTGTTCTAGTGCAACTGAGTTGCTTTCTCAAACTCTGAAAAGCCAAGGGCTGCTAGGTCTCTCAACTTTTAACCAAGGCTGGAGTATCCAAGCAAAAAAATTCTGGGCTTAAAAACCAAATTGTGCTCTGACTCAAACCAGAACCCAGTCCACAGGTTCAGCCCTCCCGTGGCCGTGACCCTTGTTCTGCAACGGAAGTGGGGGTGGTGGGGAGGGCTCTTAGTTTAGCTCCGCAGACAGGGTGGCTGCCCTAATCCCAGGTGGCTTTTGATTGAAAGAGGCCCGTGTGGCGCTTCTTCTGTCCCTCCTAAACTAATTGGGCTTTTTTGCTGCCACGGACTAGGAGCTTGAGGTCTGGTTTCTAGCGATTGCTCTGCTAAAAGTAACCTCCTGCCAAGTAAACCTATCTGTGTCTTGATTTGTGCTTCCTTAAAGTGAGGGGATTTAGAGTAACTCAGTGATTTTCAAAAATTTTCTGCCAGTAGTGAGACTGTTTGTACAAAGGAAATCTGTCTGGATGCCCCATGTGGAAGAGTAGAGCTGCTCTGCTTGCTTTGAAGGTGGACTTTCTCCCCACTGTGTGGTCGTATGGATATGGCTCTGAACCTCTGTGTGTGTGTGTGTTTTAATTTTTTCCCCAGAGTTGGATAATGTGTTAATAGTACAGGGGAAGAAGGACCAGAAAGAGGTAAAGAAGGTAAAAAACAGATCACAGGCTACGGTTTTCCAATCAAAAAGGAAGATAAAAGGTATTATAGAAAATTTTAGTAAATTGTTTCTCTGAAAAGTCTTATGGATTATGACATGAAATTACATTAAGTAGCACGTATGTCATCTTCAAAAGAATAATCTCAGAGTACCTTCAGTGGACGCTGCTTTAGCCATGGGACCCACAGATTAAGGGGTCAGATGAACACACCCAGGGGCCTGGCTTTTCCTCCTCCTGTGAGCAGTACAAGTTCTCACTGATGCAGTAGTTCATTTTATTGCTTTCTTATTTCTGTGAGCTTATTATGAGAGCTTGGTTGGGCCAAGGGTCACTCAGAAAACAACCCGCTTCCACTTTCTTTAGTTATGCAAACTAGAGCTAGGTGACTGAGATCTTGCCTTTGGGCTGCAAGACATAGGGAGTTTTGCAAGCCCTAGGGGAGTGCAGAATTTCCTGAAGATGTTGCAAAGTGGCCAGCTTTCTTCTGAAGTCATGCAATATTCTCCTTTGCTTTGGTTATGACTGCAGACGTGCTGGGAAGCCACCTGAAGACTAACACCTTGGAGTGGGCTTCTCTTCACTGGCCCCAGAAGTAAGGCCTACTCCTGTAGAGGGAATGGCTTGGGGTCGCTGCTCTCATAGAATCGTGTTTGGTCTAATTCTAACTCCCTGTTACCTTATTGGCAGTCAGTTTTCTAAAACATGAACACTTTTGCTGAGGGAAGGACACGCAAAAGGAAATTTAAGGAATTTTGAAAATTTAGAGACTAGAGGGCTGGATGGTGCAGGTTTTATGAAAGTCCCTATTCTGCTGCTTTAATTTGGAAGATACGAATTCCCAGAGAAAGCAGGTTTCATGGAGGAAGAACAAATTTCATCGGAGAATTTTATCTGTGGCCTTGAGTGCATCCTCAGCCACCACTGCCCCACACCTCTCAGCCTCCATGTTGGGCAGCAGAAGCCAGGCCCAGTTGCCCAGGCCTCCTGGGCACGTTGCAGAGGAAAAGTCCACTGCTCCCCACTGTACCCACAGCCCGGGAGAGATGGGCTTCTAGACATTCTTACTCTTGTTTTTCTACCAGGGCATGTAGTGTGCAGCTATTAAAGATACTCAGATTTGATTTTATTTTATTTTAAGATTTTATTTCTTTATTTGACAGAGAGAAATCACAAGTAGATGGAGAGGCAGGCAGAGAGAGAGAGAGGGAAGCAGTCTCCCTGCTGAGCAGAGAGCCGGATGCGGGACTCGGTCCCAGGACCCTGAGATCATGACCTGAGCCGAAGGCAGTGGCCTAACCCATTGAGCCATCCAGGCGCCCCAAAGATACGCAGATTTTAGAATGGTATCGCTTACTTTGGTCTAGATAAATCTTCAAAAGTAAGCAGATCAGCTGGTTTTTGGACTTGACTCCAAGCAGAAGATGCTAGATAACCCCGTAGAGAGACTCCATGAAGTATATCAAGCTTGGTGGTATTTTGGGGGATTTTTAAGTGTTTGAGAATCACATGGGAATGAAATGATTCAAAGGACAAGATTTAAAAAATACATAAAGTCCACATTCTCTGAAAATAATAGCATATGAATTAGTTCCTGAAGTATTTAAATAGAAAGTGAAACTGAATCACAGTTTACTTTTCGAAGTAAAACTATTTAGAATGCAGCCTCCTTCCCTGAAAGAGCAGCAGGGTTTTTGTCAAACATTTCTTCCCGTTCTCTGAAATTTGGAGTTCACAAGAAGGCTTGAGGGTTATGCTTTATTGAGGGTGACCCTTTACTTCAATAGCAAAGAAGGCCACGTGGGAGGTCAAGGACTAGTGTTCTGGGGAGGAGGCGAGCAGGCTCTGAGTCAGCAGAGCGTATGACTGAACCGCAGTTTGGGTCAGACACCCAAGGCTGGGGCAGCAGCTGCTTGAATCTTGTAGAGATTGAATGAATGGCAATATCCGTGTCTAGAGATATCTTGCAAAACCTTGAGAGTTAGCCTGGGTGAGCTGGAGCTCCGTATATATATCAAGGGTCCAGAGAAAGTATAGGAAAAGTTAGGGAAGAAGAAGCAAGGGCCCCAGGGAAAAGGATCTTTCTCAAGAAAGTTGATTTTTGTAGGTTTTTCATTTGTAGGGTGGTATAGTCCCTTTCCCTCCCATCTTCCTGAAAACACATACTGCCCCAGCAGAGTGCTAGTCCTTTTAATGTGTTCCCAACTCTATTTGACCCCATCTTTTTTTTTTTTTAAGATTTTATTTATTTGACTGACAGAGATCACAAGTATGCAGAGAGGCAGGCAGAGAGAGGAGGAAGCAGGTTCCCTGATGAGCAGAGAGCCCAATGCAGGGGCTGATCCTGACTTGGGACCCTGGGATCATGACCTGAGCTGAAGGCAGAGGCTTTAACCCACTGAGCCACCCAGGAGCCCATGACTCCATCTTCTTAATCATGTTTGCTGCTTTTCTGTTTTCTCCAACTTCACATTTCCTTGTCTTAAAAAGAATACACGTTGGGAGGTACTTGCCTCTGGGCCATTCGTCTTGAGGCTGCCCCTGTCTGGGCCAGACCTCCTTTTTCCTATCCCCTTGTTTCCACTTCTTAACCCTCATCCTATCCTTCCCTGGCACCACAAGTGTTCCTTCTTATCTCTGACCACCGCAGCATACTCTGTGCTTTTAGGTAGTGCGACCATAAAATTTATTGTCCAAATCAGTACTTTTAGAAGTAAAAGGGGGTGCTTGTAATTAAGCATGATTCTGAGATAATGGGTATAAACTAGGGACTGCCCCAGGCAAACCAGGGTGCATGTTCCTTCAAGATGTTTAACCTGGTCATGGCTCCTTCCTGTAGGAAGGCAGAAGATTCTGAGGGCAATGCTTCTATTATCTTTGCATCCCTTCTTATGGCCAGCCAATTTTGTTTTGTTTTGTTTTGTTTTTTAAATGAACTTTTAAATTTTGAAATAATTAGATTTACAGAAAGTTGCAGAAAAGTACAGAATTCCCACATACCCCTTACCCACCTTCTCCCATTATTTACATTTTGCATTTCATTGGTGCATCTGTTAAAACTCAGAAACTGTAATGGCTTACTCGTATTACCTAAACTCCAGACCAGTTTTTCTATTAATGTCCTCTTTTCTGTTCTCATCCATACCAGGATACTATACTGGATTTAATGGGCATGTGTTGCCTGGTCTGTGACAAATTTTCAGTCTTTCCTTGTATTTCATGACTTTGAGCCTTGAGGGGTACTGGTCACATTCCTGAGGAAGTGTGCCCAAACTGAATTTGTCTGATTTTACATAATTAGCCCCAGGTTATGGTTTTGGGGAAGAATACCACAGAGGTGAAGTACCTTCTCATCACATATATCAGGGGGCATATGACACACACATGACAGCATCAGGGACAGACGGGAACCTTCATCACTTGGTGAAGGTGGTGTTTTTCCTTTCCCTATTTTTATCCTTTTTTATGGATATGTAATATTCTCCTGTGTATATGTGCCACATTTTCTTTATCCATTAATTAGTCAATGGACACTTAAGTTGCTCCCATGTCTTGGCTATTGTAAATAGTTCTGCAGTGAACATGGGGGTACAGATATCTTTTAGAATTAGTGCTTTTGTTTCCTTTGGATAAATATCCAGAAGCAGAATTTACTGGGTCATATGGTAATTCTACTTAAATTTTTAAAAAGATTTTATCAATTGAGAGAGAGGGTGTGTGCACTAGTGGGGGGAGGGGCAGAGGGAGAAGCAGACTCGCTGCTGACCAGGGAGCCCTACGTGGGGCTTGATCCAAGGACCCGAGATCACGACCTAAGCCGAAGGCAGACACTTAACTCACTGAGCACCCCAGGCGTCCCTCTACCTCAAAATTTTTTTTTTTTAATTTATTTGACAGAGATCACAGGTAGGCAGAGAGGCAGGCAGAGAGAGAGGAGGAAGCTCCCTGCTGAGCAGAGAGCCCAACGCGGGACTCAATCCCAGGACCCCGAGACCACCACCCGAGCCGAAGGCAGCGGCTTAACCCCCTGAGCCACCCAGGCGCCCCTACCTCAATTTTTTGAGGAACCTCCGTTACTGTTTTCCATAGCGTCTACACCAATTTACATTTCCACCAACAGTGCTCGAAGGTTCTCTTTTCTCCCATCCTTGCCGACCCTTGTTATTTCTTGTCTTTTTTTTTTCATTGACATTTAACCAACATGCACTGTTAATAGTTTCAGTTGTATAACATTAATTCAACAATTTTATACATTAATCAGTATTCATCTTAATTATGGTCACATCTGTCACCATACAGCATTATTAAAATATTACTATTTTCTCTATGTTGTTTTTTCATCTCCATGACATTTTTTTTTAATAACTGGAAGTTGTTGCCTCTTAATCCCCTTCATCAGTTTGGGCAAACTCTCTACACTTATCCCCTCTGGCAACTACCAGTTTGATCACTGTATTGAAGAGTCTTTTTTGTTTGTTTTTTAGATTCCACACATAAGTGAAATCATATCGTATTTCTTGAACTTATTTCACTTAGAGTAATACCCTCTAGGTCCATCCTTGTCACAAATGGCAAGATTTCATTCTTTTTTTATGACATAGTAATAATCCATTGTGTGTGTGTGTGTGTGTGTGTGTGTGTGTGTGTGTGTGTACACACATCACCTCTTTGTTCCATCTGTTGTTGAGCTTGGGTTCATCATCGGAACTGGGTTGTGCCATATCTTGGCTATTGTAAATAATGTTGCAATAGGGGTGCCTGGGCGTCTGCCTTTGGTTCAGGTCATGATCTCGGGATCCTGGGTTCATGCCCCACATCGGGCTCCCTGCTCAGCAGGAAGCCTGCTTCTCCCTCTCCCACTCCCCCTGCTTGTGTTCCCTGTCTCACTGTGCCTCTCTCTGTCAAATAAATTAAAAAAATCTTTAAAAAGAAAAGAATGCTGCAATAAACATAGAGGTACATATATCCTTTTGATTTTGTATTTTTGTTTTCTTTGGGTAATACCCAATAATGGGTTTACTGGATCATGGGGTATTTCATTTTTAATTTTTTGAGGAAGCTCCATAGTGTTTTCCCCAGTGGCTGTGTCGATTTAACACTTCTTCCGGCAAAGCACAAGGGCTATCTTCTTCATATCCTTGTTAATACTTGTTATTCTTGTCTTTTTTATTTTAGCCATCTGTACTAGTTTGTGGTGATATGTCATTATGGTTTTGATGTGCATTTCCTTGATGATTAGTACTATTGAGCATTTTTTCATGTGTCTGTTGGCCATCTGTTGTCTTTGAAAAAATGTCTATTCAGGCCCTCTGCCCATTTTTTATTTTATTTTTTTAAAGATTGATTTATTAGAGAGCAAGTGAGGGACAGCATCTCCATCAGACTCTGTGCTGAGTGTGGAGTCTGACGTGGGGCTCCCTCTCAGGACCCTGGGATCATGACCTGACCTGAAAGCAAGAGTTGGACACTTAACTTACTGTACCAGACAGCCAGCCCTCTGCCTACTATTAAAAAATATTTTGATTCTAGTATAATTAGCATAGTGTTATATTAGTTTCAGGTGTACAACACAGTGATACAACAATTCTGCACATAATTCCATGTTCATTATAAGTGTACTTGTACTTAATTCCTTTCACTAATTTTACCCACCCCCTACCCACTTCCCCTTTGGTAACCCTGTTTGTTCTGTAGAGTTAAGAGTCTATTTTTTTGCTTTGTCTCTTTTTTTCTTCATGTTTCTTGAGTTCTACATGTGAGTGAGATCATATGGAATTTGTCTTTCTCTGACTTATTTAACTTAGCATTATACTTGCTAGGTCCATCTTTTTTATGGCTAAGTAATACTCCATTGTGTGTGTACATATTTATATATACACACACAGTATACACAAACACCACCTCCTTTTTATCCGTTCATCTGTGGATGGACACTTGGGTTGCTTCCACAGTTTGGCTATTGTAAATAATGCTGCAGTAAACATAGGGACTTAGTGTTTTTATATTCCTTGGGTAAATACCCAGCAGTGCAATTACTGAATCATATGGCCGTTTTATTTTTCCTTTTTTGAAGGACCTCTCTATATGTTTTTTTACTGTGGCTGCACCGGTTTGTATTCCCACCAGCCATGCAAGAGAGTTCTTTTTTCTCAACATCCTCGCCAACACTCATTTCTTTTGTTTTTTATTTTAGCCAGTCTGACAGGTACAAGGTAGTACCTCATTGTGGTTTTGATTTGCGTGTTGCTGATGATGAGTGCTGTTGAGCATCTTTTCATGTGTCTGTTGGCCATCTGTTTGTCTTTGGAGAAATGTCTGCCTATGCCTTCTGTGCATTTTTAAATTGGATTATTTGTTTTCTTGGTGTGCATTTCCTTTGCCTATTTTTAATTGGAATTTGTTTGGTGCTGAGTTGTATAAGTTCTTAATATATTTTGGATATTAACCCCTTATCAGATCTATCTTTTGCAAATAGCCTCTCCCATTCAGTAGGTTGCCTTTTCATTTTGTTAAGGTAAAAGCTTTGCTGTGCAAAAGCTTTTTATTTTGGGGTAGTCTCAATAGTTTATTTTTGCTTTTGTTTCCATTGCCTGAAGTGACATAGCTAGACAAATTTGCTAAGGCTGATGTCAGAGAGGTTACTGCCTCTGTTTTCTTCTAGGATTTTTATGGTTTCAGGGCTCACATTTACATCTTTAATCCATTTTGAGATTAATTTGTGTATGGGTGAGAAAGTGGCCCAGTTTCACTCCTCTGCATGTAGCTGTCCAGTTTTCCCAGCACCATTAATTGAAAAGATTGTCTTTTCTCCATTGTGTAATCTTGCCTCTTTTGTTGTAGATTAGTTAGTCATATAAGCATGGGTTTATTTTGGGGCTATTCTGTTCCATTGATCTATTTATTTTTGTTCCAGTACTATACACTCTTCTGATTACTGTACCTTTATAATGTATGCTTATTCTGCAATTATGATATCTCCAGCTTTGTTCTTCTTTCTCAAGCTTTCATTAGCCATTTTGAGGTCTTTGTGATTCAATACAAATTTTAAGATTATTTGTTCTAGTTCTGCGAAAAATGCTATTGGTATTTTTTCTTTCTTTCTTTTTTTTAAGATATTTATTTATTTATTTTGAGAGAGAGAGAGAGACAAACTGAGAGAGAGCATGAGAGGGGAGGTCAGAGGGTGAAGCAGACTCCCCATGGAGCTGGGAGCCCAATATGGGACTTGATCCCAGGACCCTGGGACCATGACCCGAGCCGAAGGCAGTTGCTTAACCAACTGAGCCACCCAGGTGCCCCTGCTATTGGTATTTTTGTGGGGATTACATTGAATCTGTAGATTGCTTAGGGTCATATGGACATGTTAACGGTATTAATTCTTCCAAACCATGAGCATGGAATGCAATTCCTTTCAGAATACAGGTCTTTCACCTCCTTAACTAAGGAGGAATTTAAAGACCTATAGGTATTTTATTCTTTTTGGTATAATTGTAAATAGGATTGTTAACTTTATTTCTTTTTCTGCTATTTCATTATTAGTGTAAAGAAATGCAACAGATTTCTGTAAATTTTGTACTGCAACTTGACTGAATTCATTTATCAGTTCTGCTAGGTTTTTTGGTGGAGTCTTTAGGGTTTTCTAGATATAGTATCATGTCTTGTGTAAGTAGTGACAGTTTTACTTCTTCCTTACCAATTTTGATTCCTTTTATTTATTTATGTTGTCTGATTGCTGTTGTTGGGATTGTGTTGAATAAAAGTGGTGAGAAAATGGACATCCTTGTCTTGTTCCTGACCTCAGAGGAAAAGCTGTTTGTCACCATTGAGTGTGAGGTTGGCTGTGGGTTTTTCATACATGGACTTTATTATGTTTAGGTATGTTCCTCTAAACTCATTTTGTTGAGAGTTTTACTCATGAATAGATGTACGATGATTATATGGTTTTTATCCTTTGTCTTACTAATGTGATATATATATCACATTGATTTGCAAATATTGATCCACATTTGTATCCCTGGAATAAATCTTACTTGATTGTTGTGAACAACTTCTTAAATGTATTGTTGAATTTGGCTTGCTAATATTTTGTTGAGGGTTTTTGTGTGTTATATTTATTGTAGATATTGGCCTGTAGTTTTATTTTCAGTATTAATGCTGACCTCATAGAATGAGTTTGAAAGTTTTCCTTCCTCTTCTATTTGATTAAGTCTGACAAAGTTTTAAGTCTGTTTCAGTCAGAAAATTTTAAGTCAATTTTAATTCAGAAAGTTTCAAAAGTATAATCCATAATTTATGGATTGAATGTTTGTCATCACATGTAAGAACTCTCATTGTAAACCAATTTCACGTAAGTTTTCTTCTGTTTGCTCTCAAAGTTATATACTTCCAGCTCTGACATTTAGGTTTCTTATCCACTTTGAATTTATTTAGCCTGAATTTATTTAGCCTGCTTCCCCACCACCCCCACCTGCCTCTCTGCCTACTTGTGATCTCTATCTGTCAAATAAATAAATAAAATCTTTTTTTAAAACTCTGTTTCTTGGTTTCTCTCTTTCCTGTGCTTTTTTGTTTTGTTTCTTAAATTCCACATATGAGTGAAATCATATGGCATTTGTCTTTCTCTGACTTACTCACTTAGCATTGTACTGTCTAGCCCTGTCCATGTCCTTGCAAATGGCAAGGTTCCATTCTTTTTTTATGGCTGAAAAATATATTCCATTGTATATAAATGCCACATCTTCTTTATCCATTCATCTATTGATGGACACATAGGCAGGTTCTATAGTTTGGCTATTGTAAATAATGCTGTATATTCCTTTGAATTACTGTTACTACTGGATAAATACCCAGTAGTGCAATTACTGGATCATAGGGTAGTCCTATATATAATTTTTTGAGGAACATCCATACTGTTTTCCATAGTGTCTGCACCAGTTTGCATTCCTACCAACAGTGCAGGAGAGTTCATTTTTCTCCACACCCTTGCCAACACTTGTTGTTTCTTGTGTTTTTGATGTTTATCATTTTGACAGATGTGGGGTGATACCTCATCGTGGTTTTGATTTGTATGTTGCTTATGATGAGTGCTGCTGAGCATCTTTTCATGTGTCTTTTGGCCATCTGGATGTCTTTGGAGAAATATCAGTTCATATGTTCTACTCATTTTTTACTTGGATTATTTGTTCTGTGGGTATTGAGTTGTATCAGTTCTTTATATATTTTGGGTACTAAAACTATTCTGCATATGTCATTCACAGGTATCGTCTCATCTTCAGTAGTTGCCATTTAGTTTTCTTGATTGTTTCCTTCACCGCCAGAAACTTCATGTTGATGTCATCCCAATAGTTCTTGTTTTTATTTCCCTTGCCTCCGGAGACCTATATAGTCAGAGACATTACTGCCTATCCTCTCATCTAGGATTTTTATGGTTTCAGGTCTCACATTTAAGTCTTTAATCCATTTATAAGTTTACTTTTGTGCATGGTGTAAGAAGTGGTCCAGTTTCCATCTTTAGCATGTGGCTGTCCAGTTCTCTCAGCATCATTTGTTGAAGAGACTATCTTTTTCTCACTGCACATTTATTTCTCCTTGGTGGAAGATTAATTGGCCATAGAATTGTGGGTCTATTTCTGAGTTTTCTGTTCCATCCCATTGATCTATGTGTCCATTTTTGTGCCAGTACCATACTGTTTAAATTAGTACCACTTTGCAATATAGCAAAATCTGGAATTGTGATACCTCCAATTTTTTCAAAGGTTTTTTTTTTTGTTTTTTTTTTTTTTTTTTACCTATAACCCCCAGTGCCCTCCTTAATGAAAAACTAATGATATATGGTGACTAACATAATACACACACACACACACACACACACACACAAGATAAAGTTTTTTTTTATTGGAGAGAGGTCAAAGAGGAGCAGGAAGAGAGGGAGAATCTCAAGTAGACTGCCCACTGACCACAGAGTGAGACACAGGCCTCAATCTCATGACCCTGAGATCATGACCTGAACCAAAATCAAGAGTCAGATGCTTAACCAGCTGAGCCACCCAGTTGCCCTAGTTTTTTATTTTTCAAGATTGCTTTGGCTGTTCAAGGTCTTTTGTGGTTCACTATAAATTTTAGAATTGTTTGTTTTAGTTCTGTGAAAAATGCTATTAGTGTTTTGATAGAGATTGTATGAAATATATAGATTGCTTTGGGTACTATAGACATTTTTTTTTTTAAGATTTTATTTGTTTGACAGACATCACAAGCAGGCAGAGAGGCAGGCAGAGAGAGAAGAGGAAGCAGGCTCCCCACCGAACAGAGAGCCAGATGCGGGGCTCAATCCCAGGAACCTGAGACCATGACATGAGCCGAAGGCAGAGGCCTAACCCACTGAGCCACCCAGGCGCCCCAGTACTATAGACATTTAACAATATTTGTTCTTCCAATTCATTAGCATGGAATAGTCTTTACATTTGTGTCATCCTTTTTTTTTTTTTTTTTAAGATTTTATTTATTTGACAGAGAATGTATGATCATGAGCAGGGGTGGAAGCAGAGGCAGAGGGGGAAGCAAACTCCCCACTGAGCAGGAAGTCCAATTTGGGGCTCAATCCCAGGACCCTAGGATCATGACCTGAGACCATGACAGATGCTTAACTGGCTGAGCCGCCCAGGCACCCCTCTTTGTTTCATCTTCAATATCACAAATGTTTTATAGTTTTCCAAATACAGGTCTTTTACCTCTTTGATTAAGTTTATTCTTTGATAGTTTATAATTATTGGTATAATTGTAAATGGGATTGTTTTCTTAATTTCTTTCTGCTGTTTCATTATTAAAGAATGCAACAGATTTCTGTACATTAATTTTTGTATCCTGCGCTTTACTGAATTCACATCTCCATTTTAGTAGTTTTTTGGTGGAGTCTTTAGGATTTTCTATATATACTATTGTGTCATCTACAGAGTAAAACTTTTACTTCTTCCTTACAAATTTGGATGCCTTTTATTTATGTTATTGAGTTGCTGTGGCTAGGACTTCCAGTACTACATTGAATAAAAGTAATGAGAAGAACACCTAAGTGCCATGTCAGTTAGGGGTCAGACTCTTAGTTTCAGCTAAGGTGGTGATCTCAGGATCGTGGGATTGAGCCCCACATCAAGCTCTGTGCTCAGTGTGGGCTCTGCTAAAGTTTTCTCCCTCTCCTCCTGCCGCCCTGTTGGGTGTTCATTCATGCATGCTTTCTAAAATAAATCTTAAAAAAAAAAAAAAGTAACAGTGGACATCCATGTCTTATTCCTGATTTTAGGGAAAAGCTCTGTTTTTCACGAGTATGATGTTGGCTGTGGGTTTTTCACATATGGCCTCCATTATGTTGAGGTATGTTCCCTCTAGACCTGCTGTGCAGAGTTTCCATCATGAATGAATTGTAGTTTGTCAGTTGCTCTTCCTGCATCTACTGAAATGATCATATGGTTTTTATCCTTATTGATTTATCACATTGATTGTTTTGCACATATTGAGTCAGCCTTGCATCCTGTAGTAAGTCTCACTTGACTGTGGTGAATGATTTCTTTTTTTTAAATGTACTGTTGGATTGGGTTTGCCAATATTTTGTTGAGGATTTTTGCATCTACATTCATGAGTGATACTGGCCTATTTATTTATTTATTTATTTAGTTGTGTCTTTATCTGGTTTTGGCCTCATAGACTGAATTTGGAAGTTTTCCTTCCTCTAGTATTTTTTGGAAGAGTTTGAAAGTGATATGTATTAATTCTTTAAATGTTTGGTAGAAGTCACCTATGAGGCTGTCTGATCCTGGACTTTTGGTTTTTGGAAGTGTTTTGATTATCTGATTTAATTTAATTACTGTCCATTTGTTCAAATTTTCTATTTCTTCCTGCTTTAGTTTTGGTAACATAAATAGGTTTCTAGGAATTTATCCATTTCTTCTAAGTTGTCCATTTTGTTGGCATTTAGATTTTCTTAATATTCTGTTATGATTGTTTGTATTTCTGTGGTGTTGGTTATTTCTCCACTTTTACTAGTGATTTTGTTTACTTGGGTCCCCACCCTTTTTTTAATGAGTTTGGCTGAAGTTACCCATTTTGTTGATCTTTTCAAAGAACCAATCATCTGTTTCATTGATCTGCTCTATTGTTTTGTTGTTGTTGTTGTTTTAAACAGATTTTATTTGTTTATTTGACAGAGAGATCACAAGTAGGCAAAGAGGCAGGCAGAGAGAGAGAGAGAGAGAGAGAGGAAGCAGGCTCCCTGCAGAGCAGAGAGCCTGATGCAGGGCTCGATCCCAAGACCCTGAGATCATGACCTGAGCCGAAGGCAGAGGCTTAACACACTGAGGCACCCAGGTGCCCTCTATTTTTTTTTTTTTAAGTTTCTATTTTATTTCTGCTCTAATCTTCATTATTTTCTTCCTTCTACTTATTTGGGGTTACATTTGTTGTTTCTTTCTGGCTCCTTTAGGTTTAAGGTTAGGTAGCTTGAGATTTTTCTTGCTTCTTGAGGTAGGCATGTATTTCTGTAAACTTCCCTCTTAGAACCACTTTTGCTCCATCCCAGAAATTTTGGACTATTGTGTTTTCATTTTCATTTGTTTCCATGTAATTTTTGATTTTCTCATTGACTTCTTGGTTGACCCATTCACTGTTTAGTAGCATGTTATTTAACCTCCATGTATTTGTATTCTCTCCCAGATTTTTTTCTTGTGATGGATTTCCATCCTATTGTGGTAGGAAAGATGCACAATATGACTTTTATTTTTTATTTTGTTCTTATTGTTGTTGTTGAGACTTATTTTGCAGCCTAACAATGTGATCTAGTCTTGAGAACATCCCATATGCACTTGAAAAGAATGTGTATTCTGTTCTTCTAGGATGGCATATTCTGAATATGTCTGTAAAATCTATTTGGTCCAGTGTGGCAAAGTCATTGTTTCCTTATTGACTTGCTGTTTGGATGTTCTGTCCATTAGTGTGAGTGAGGTATTAAAGTCCCTTATTGTTATTATATTGCTATCAATTACTTCATGTTTGTTATACCTGTTATTTATTTTGGTGCTCCCATTTTGGGTGCATAAATATGTACAATTATTGTATCCTTTTGTTGGATTATCCCTTTTCTTGGTATATAGTGTCCTTCTTGTAACTCTTGCTACAGTCTTCATTTTAAAGCCTATTTTGTCTGATTTAAGTATTGCTACTCCAGTATTCTTTTGACATCCATTAGCTTGATAAATGTATCTCCATCCCCTTACCTTTAGTATGCAGGTGTCTTTCACTCTGAAACAAGTCTCTTATAGGCAGCAGAAAGATGGATCTTTTTTTTTCTTTTTTCCTTAATCTACTCTATCACCCTGTACCTTTTGGAGTGTTTAGTCACTATGTTCAAAGTAATTATTGGTAAGGAATTATTGCCAATTTGTTGCTTATTTGTTGTTTCTTTAGATTTTCTCTGATCCTTGCTTTCATGGTTTATTGGCTTTCTTCAGTGATGTACTTGATTTCCTTTCTTTTTATTCTTTGATATTGGTTACTTTTTTTTTATTTTTTATTTTATTTTTTACTTGATAACATTAGGTATCTTCTGCATATAGCAGTTGATGGTCACTTAAGTTCAAACATTCTTTACTCTTTACTCTTTTCCCCCTACAAATTTCAGTTATATGGTATCATATTTTACATCTTTTTTTTTTTAAAGATTTTATTTATTTATTTGACAGAGAGAAATCACAAGTAGACTGAGAGGCAGGCAGAGAGAGAGAGAGGGAAGCAGGCTCCCTGCTGAGCAGAGAGCCCGATGCGGGACTCGATCCCAGGACCCTGAGATCATGACCTGAGCCGAAGGCAGCGGCTTAACCCACTGAGCCACCCAGGTGCCCCAATTTTACATCTTTTTTGTGTGTGTATGAATCCCTTGACTGATTCCCCCCCACACACAGATTTTATTTATTTATTTGACAGAGAGAGACACACCAAGAGAGGGAACACAAGCAGGGGAAGTGGAAGAGGGAGAAGCAGAGTTCGTGTTGAGCAGGGAGCCCAATGTGGGGCTTGATCCTGGGATCATGACCTGAGCTGAAGGCAGACGCTTACTGACTGAGCCACCCAGTCACCAGCCTTGACAGACTTTTTTTTTTTTTTTTTAACAGAAATGCATATTTTTACTGCTTTTGCATTTCCTACATTTCATGCTCTCAACCTAAGGTTTTCCCTTTCCACTCAGAGTCCCCATTAATATTTCTTATAGAGCTGGTTTAGTAGTGGTCATGAACTCCTTTTTTGTTTGAGAAACTCTTATCTCTCCTTATATTCTGAACAACATCCTTGCTAGATAGAATATTTTTGGCTCTAGGTTTTTCCCTTTCAGCATCTTGAATATATCCTGCTACCCCTTCTGGCCTGAAAAGTTTCTGCTGAAAGAGCTGTAATTTTTTTTCCTTATTGCTACTTTTTGCCATTTTAATTACTACATGTCTGATGTGGAATTCCTTGGGTTGAATTTAGTAGGGTATGGGGAGATTTCTGTGCCTCCTGGATGTGTAGGGAATTTTTCAGCTATTATTTAAATAAATTTTCTGCCACCCTTTCTTCTGCAATCCCTAAAATGCAAATGTTATTACACTAATGGAGTCATTGAATTCTCTAAGCCTATTCTCAATCTGCACAATTTTCTGTCCTTGCTTTTGTTCAGCGTGGTTACTTTCTATTACTGTCTTCAAGTCGTTATTTTTATTTCCTCTGCTTTATCTAGCCTGCTATATGTTGCATCAAGTGTATTTTAAATTTCATTTATTGTGTTGTTCATCTCTCATTAGCTCCTTTTTATCTGTGTTAAGGGTCTCACTGATGTCTTCCATTCTTGTCTAAGGTCTAATGTGTATCTTTATGATCATACTTTAAATTTTTTATCAGGCCTATCACTTATATTTTGCTTTGATCTCATGCTGTGGTTTGTTCCTATTTTTTTCATTTAAGAGCTATTCCTCTGTCTCCTTGTTTTGTCTGACTTCCTGTGTCTATTTCTTTGTGTTAGGAAAGTCAGCTACTTCTCTTGCTCTTAACTATAATTGCCTCATATAGAAGAGGTCTTTTGGTGCAGTGTTGTTCTCCGGGGCCTGGTGCTTCAGGGAATGTCTCCTATGGGTGTTGTGTGTGCTCTTCTGTGCTCTTTTTTTTTTTTTTCTTCAGTCCAGTTGTCTGCAGAGGCTGTGTTTGCCTATTGTGGGCAGCATTTAGCAAGGTGTGTGGTCATCTGCTAGTGAAATGATCTGCTCCCAGATTGGAATTTCTGCACAATGTGCCAGTCAGATGTGGTGTTGGCAAGTTGGCAAGGTTTCCACTAGTCTTCTCGGAGAGGGGGCCCACAGTGACTGGACTAAGGTGATGGTGACTGGGAAGGGTGGATTCACAGAAGTGTAGGGGTGGGGCTTTGTGTAAGCCAAGTTAGGTGATAAATATTGGTGCAGGCATCCACTGTTTATGTGGGGGGCAGTGGGGGATGGAGGGATATCGAACCTGTCAGCTCCTTTGTTTCTGGATGGGTCTTCCTGTGATCCCTCTCTCCAGGCCATGTTCTGAGATGAACAAATCCTTCTCTTCCCATCTACCCCTGGTGTTTTTCAAACTACTGGTTCTGTGCTGCATCTGTTCAGATTCTTTAGGCACGGGAACTCTGCTTCCTAATACCCTCCAGGCTCTCCTGGAATTGAGGCCACTGATTTTAAAATTCCAGCCTTTTAAGTCCCACTGGGTTGTAGGAACTCAAGAAATTAGCCTCCTCTCACTTTCAAAGGCAAGTATTATGGGGATTCATCCTCCCCATTTATGGGCTCCCCAGTGTGAAAGTTGGTTTTCTGTCCTTTGTGCTACAGGCTCCCTTCCCACTGGGGATGGCCCTGGTCCGCTTTGCTCCCAGACCACATCGTGACCCTTTCTACCATCGGGCCTCATGACCCTTTCTACCATTCTACCATGGTAGAATGGTGCAAAGGAGACTTTGGGGGGCCTGGGTAAGACCCAGCCACGGATGCCCCTGAATGAGCTGCCCCCATTCTACAGGGTGCAAAGTACTTTCATAAACACAGCCTCTCCCCCAACAAACAGGGAACTGTCAGACCCTGTCCTTGCCACAATGCCAGGGAGGAAGGCAGTGCTGAAAGGCTGAGGCCAAGCTTCCCTCTGTTAGTCCGCAATTTAGAACTCCCGTAACAGCAAATGACAGCCTCTTTCAGGTATGAGACGCAGGACTGTGTGGGTTAGTGAGGGCCGGGGTGGGTGTGGGGCATCAATATCCCTGCGTATCCCAGCCTCTATTTATTGGGGTCAGAGGCAACGGAAGCCAATAGCAGGCTACTTATGGTATTTGTCACAGAAAGAAAAATGCCCCAGATACAGCTGGTTTAAAGGCCTGAAGCCCATAATTGAAATGTAAAGGTCTCGCTCTGCCAGGACCCATGGAGGTAATAACTTATAATCCTTACCTCGTTCTCTGTCCTGGGCGGGACATTCTCTAATAAATCTATTCCAAAAAAAAAAAAAATGTGGCCTTCTATGTGGCCTCTTGTCTACCATTTATTTAGTTGTAGGGTTTATCTTGCCAGGCTTCAGGTCATCTTTTGGGTTTATACTGATGTGTTACCCACTTGTATCCGTGGGGCAAGAATTGCTTAACATCCTCCTATTTGGCCATCTTCCCAGCTGAACCTCTGCTGTACTGATCTTTATGCCTATAAGTATCAAACTGTATTGATTACTGTAGCTTTGTAGTAAGTTTTGAGATCAGGAAGTGTTTTTCAGAATTGTCTTGGATATTTTGGAAATCCTTTGTGTTTCCCTAGAAATTTTAGGATCAGCTTGAAATATTTCAAAAAAGCCTATTGGAATTTTGAAAGGGATTGCAGTGATCTATTAGCAATGTGGGGACTATCATCTTAACAATCGAAACTTCTAATTCATAAACATGGAATATCTCTACACCTTCTTTAATGTTTCTGTTTCATAGTATTCATTATACAATTTTTATTTATTTTTTTAACACTATTCCTTTTCTTTTTAAGATTTTATGTATTTGACAGACAGAGATCACAAGTAGGCAGAGAGGCAGGCAGAGAGAGAGGAGGAAGCAGGCTCCCTACAGAGCAGAGAGCCCGATGTGGGGCTCGATCCCAGGACCCTGGGATCATGACCTGAGCCGAAGACAGAGGCCTTAACCCCCTGAGCCACCGAGGCGCCCCTCATTATACAACTTTTAAAAAGATGTTTATTTTTATTTATTTGAGAGAGAGTATGAGCAGAGGAGAGGCAGAGAGACAGAGATGGAGAAACAGACTTTCTGCTGAGCAGAGAGCCTGAAATGGGGCCTGATCCCAGAACCCTGGGATCAGGATCCAAGCTGAAGGCAGACGCTTAACCAACTGAGCCACCCAGGCGCCTCTCACTCTTTAAGTTTTACGCTTTTATTTATTTTTAAGGATTTTTTATTTTAGAGTGAGCACACAAGCAGGAAGGCAGAAGGAGAGGGAAAGAGATCTTCAAGCAGACTGCACGCTGAGTGCTGAGCCCAACATGGGGCTTGATCTCTCAACCCTGAGACCATGACCTGAGCAGAAACCGAGTCAGACACTTACCTGGACTAAGCCACCCAGGTGCCCCCCCCACCTTAAAATATTTGAGAGAGAGCAGGAGCCAGAGGGACAGATGAAGAGGGACAGCAAATCTCAAGCAGATGCCATACTCCGTGTGAGCTGACCCATGGCTCATATCTCAAGACACTGAGATCAGGATGTGAGCTGAAATCAAGATTTAGATGCTTAATTGACTATGCCACCCAGGAGCCCCACAAATCTTATACTTCTTTTGTTAAATTTACTAAGTACTAAATCGTTTCTGGTGCTATTTTGAATGGAATTTTCTTGCTTTTTGAATTTTTCATTGCTAATATACAAAAACAACTGATTTCTGTCTATTGTAGTCTGTGACTTACTGAACTTGTAGATTCTCATCTATTAAGCTCCCTATTCCACCAGGCTGCTTTCTGGACCCTTTCCATGGTTAGACTTCTAGCAGCTATCACTTCCTCAAGTGTCCAAGAGTGTAGATCTGATTCTTATTTCATTTCTTGGCTCTCCAGTAAAGCTTCCCAAATTGTCTGAGTCCCCCTCCCCCTTACCTTAACTGCTCTGGAGGCCTTGTAGCTTGCATGATGACAGACATTTTGAAATAGCTGTGTAAACTCTGAAAACAAACTACAGTTTCCTTTTTTTTTGAGTCCAGAAAATTGTGGAATATTCCTGTTTTAGACTTGTAAGATTAACCACATTGTTCAGGACTATTTTATATCAGTTTCTTTAAAAGAATAATGATTAGACTTTCAAAGAGCTTCATCTTAGATTGCATTTATTGAACTTTTTACTGTTTAGAATCTACAGTTTAGATTGTGATGTCAAAATAGGAATGTTCTCAATTGTTTCGCCAACCAATATAATGGCTGCAATCATCCAGGAAAAAAATAAGGCCAATATTTATTGAAGTTTCAACTTAAGACTTCATTTTTCATTTTTCAATTAAATAGAAATACTATGTCTCTCAGCTAGGGATGCAAGGACTTGGTTATCTTTGTTGGAAAAGTGGTTCTCCTCTATCTAGAGGAAGCCACTGTACAGTTAGGGACTGGGAACCAGGGGGCTGAAATCTAAGGAGGTAAAGGTCTTTCTTGGAACAAAGCTAGTTATCCGTTACCACCAGAACATTACTATGGCTAGAATTCCAGAAATGATGAATAGAAGTTCATCTTCTATTTGGTCTTCATGGATTATACCTGTGAAGCGAAAAAGACAGTTTGAATAAAACATCTAAAATATTTTACTAGCTTTTGGGAACACTGTTGTTGTCTTCCCAGTACACACTGCATTTTTTCCTCATTATGTAGCAATAGTGGTTTATATGGAATAGACCCAACTCACATTCAGCTTGAGGGAAGGCTATGATGGGTCTAGGTCAGTAAGAAAATCCTCTCCTTGGGGCACCTGGGTGGCTCAGTGGGTTAAAGCCTCTGCCTTCAGCTCGGGTCACGATCCCAGGGTCCTGAGATCAAGCCCCGAGTCAGGCTCTCTGCTCAGTAGGGAGCCTGCTTCCTTTCCTCTCTCTCTGCCTGCCTCTCTACCTACATGTGATCTCTCTCTGTCAAAAAATAAAATCTAAAAAAAAAAAAAAAGAAAAAAAAAAAAGAAAGAAAATCCTCCCCTCTCCCCCCATCCCTAGTTAGGATGATTGGGTTAGTTTATAGCAATCTCATGGGCACATGCGCTGGTTCAGGCGTGCCCTCAATTAATGTGAAGTTCAAGACTCTTACCAAGACATTGGAATATACGACATACGAAGCTGGGAACTCCTGAACAATTTTGCCACTTGGCCACCAATGATTATCTCTAGTATTCATGCCATTATGAATGTGGGATGGACCTAGTGATTAATTTCTAACTTGTCATGAAAAAAGTGATGGGATGTCACTTCTGAGATTGGTTACAAAAAGGTGTGGCTTCCATCTTGCTCACTATGAGGGTAAGGCACATGACAAGTATGGGGTATACTATGTAGAGGTCCCTGGATGACAGCCAGTGAGACACTGAGGCCCTGAGGGCACCAGCCTGTGAGCAGGTAAGTCCTGCCAACAATGACAAGAGTGACCTTAGAAGGGGATCTTCCTCTAGTTTGGCCTTCAGACGACATTGTAGCCCTATCAGATAGCTTCACTGCAGACTCATGAGACTGTGAGCCCGAAGCCCAGAGCTAAACTGCGTCCAGATTCCTGACTCAAAGAAAATGTGAGATTTTTTTAAAAAAAAGTCTTTGGAGTAAACTGTTAAGCAGCAAAAGATGACTATCATTCAATCATAAGAAAAGCTGGATTTTTAAAATTTGCAACTAAAAACGTTAACAAACTTTTCAGTATTAAATTACTAGTAGCAAGTATTTTAGACATTAGTCTTTATATACAAGTGGACTTATGATTTATAAAAATCATGTAAAGAGAAAAAAAACTGATCTACCTACTCTCAGCTATCTCTTTTTCTCATAGGGAAAATTATGTACGAGGGCTCAATTATTAAGAATCTCTTATAATATTGACGAAGGTTTGGCAAAGGCTTACCTTTGATGATTTACATTGTTTATTTGTGGTAAGTAAAAAGTGATCACAGAGGAAATGTTAAGTCCACTTAAAACATCTACTGGTGTGAAAGTACTTTTGAGGACTTTCAACATCAGTTTACATATAAGTTTTTAAATATGTTAATTAAAAAGATTCTTACTTGGTACTATTAAAGCAGATCTGGAAGGACCTCTGGTTAAGGCATTTTTTTTTTTTTAGATCAATTTTCTGTATCTGAAGCTCAATAAAACAAACTCCAACTCCACTATATTCTTAGAAGGGCCTCTAAGTTGATGGCTACACAGGCCAGTCTAAGCCCATTCCCTAAGCAAAAGCTTTTGTTTTACAAGGTCCTTTGGCGAACAGGGTCATATGAAAAAGTCAGTGAGTATAAATAGAGAGGCAAGGACAGTGCTGACTCCTCACATTCAATTTTTTTTTTTTTTTAATAGAATTTTTTTTTTTTTTTTAAAGATTTTATTTATTTATTTGAGAGAGACAGTGAGAGAGAGCATGAGCGAGGAGAAGGTCAGAGAGCGAAGCAGACTCCCCATGGAGCTGGGAGCCTGATGTGGGACTCGATCCCGGGACTCCAGGATCACGCCCTGAGCCGAAGGCAGTCGTCCAACCAACTGCGCCACCCAGGCGTCCCCTCACATTCAATTTTTGAGCATGTTCAATAAAGGGATGCTGTTCTTTTTTCCCTGCCAAAATTCTTCCGTGAAAAATCCTTCTCATATATTTAAAAATGTGCTTGAAGAGTGTTTTGGTTCTGTTTTTACAAAACATAAAATGATATATATCAAATGTGTTTCTGTAAAGTAGACAGGATTGGAGGCAGAGTAAGAAGTGGATTCTCCTTTTCTAAATTACCTATGCACTTCTGTATTGTTCAGTTTTTATAACAAGTTTGTATAACTTGAGAAATTGAAAGTTTAAAAAAAGAAAATGTTCCTGGGAAGGTTTCACTTGTAGTTCCAGCTGAATGTCTTCAATCATAACATTAAATCAGTAACTATCTGAGCACCTGAGAGCGCGAAGTGAGAAGTAAGTGGAGGAAAGGGAGAGAGAGGTATGCCGAAGGCAGGCTGAGGAAGGGGACACTCTGGTAGTTGTGGAAGAGGCAAGAAGCTGGGAGATGAGGGGAGGGCTGTGTGCCGGGGAACAGCGTTAGGATTCAACAGTGGGAATTAGACATTCACCTAGTTATCTGCTCAGGAGATGACTGAAGTAGTGAATGAGTTGGGGATGGTTTCCTCAAAGAGGGAACTGGGTAAGGATGTTCTCAGTGGATGGCTGCAGTAGTGAGGTTTCTTCCCAGGAAAGAGCAATTTACTTCAGCCAGTAAGATGGCACATGAAGCATGGTCTAGGTTCGAGTGTGAGGCTGGCAGAAGAGAGGGGCAGAGAGTAACAAGAGAGGACACACAGTGATAGGGCAACTGAGGACTAAGGGATAGTAAGCTCTTCTTTAGCAAACTGAGGACATCTTGAAATCTATACTTTGTTTTTAAAATTCTGAATATGAAAAAAGATTCCAAACAGGCAACAAATGAAAAAATAAAACACAATCCAACTCACCACTCCGTGGTTAACAGCTGGTTTTAAATATGTTGGTTAAGTTTTCAAGGTCTTCATTCTTTAAATGTAATTCTTCAAGCAAAGTCTCTATAAACTGTGTAAACACGACATTCTCCTGAGAATGCTTCTGAATGCCAAGAATTGGGGTCAGTCTGAAAAGACCAAAAATATTAAATGCATATCCATGAAATAAGGAGGACTAAGAGGCTCCTGTGTTTTACACAGCAGAGGGGATTTTTGTCACAGCAGAGAGATGAAGTCTTTCTGATTTAGCAAAATTCCCAGAGACAGAAGGGTTTAATAATAAAGGCAGAGAAGAAATCTCAGGAAAAGAATGAAAGATCAAACATATTCTTAAGTTGGAAAGGAACCTAAAAGCCCGAATCTATAACATGTTCTTCATTATGTCAGGAAAAGCTACCAAGTTCTCAGAAATGAAAATGAAGTCTTTCTACTTCGGAAAAAGAAGCTGTGGAAAGAAGCTTAACAGTGAGAACTACTTTAAAACCAGAGAGAATGTTTATATCACCTGAATAAAAAAAAATACATGATAAGGTTTCATCTAAAAGGTAATCCTGTTTAACATTTTTATTTCTAAAACACTAAATAGGTGAATTACATCTTATAAGACACTTAATACAATCTTCTAAAGAACACTCAGCTTCTTTCCCAAGTCACTTCCAGTAAATACCCTCACAATTGATTGCATATAATATTCTCAAAAGTAATTTTCAATGAAATGTCATTATTCACTTTTTAAAAGTCATGCTTACTAATCAAAGATTAAGACCATTACTTTCCATAGACTGTATAATATAATAAGTAGTATAGGTTATGTATAATCTCCAGAGAGCATGCTTCACAGAGCCTTTGCAGGTTATATTTCTGGAAAGCTTTTGGGGAGAAAATTCTTTTGTCCTCAAATAATACTTACCACGAAGGTCCTCCAGGCACTTTTTTTAACACTGGTCACTGCCACCAGGCACATCAAATATAAATAAAATAAACCTCTGACTCAAGGAATCAGAGTAGAGCAACTCTACGGTAGTAAGTGTGGAAGAGGAGATGTTACTTTTTCAGAAATTGCTTTCTTGCTGAGCTATCTTATATAGAAAGCAGAAGTAAAAGGAAATATTTGTCACATTGTCTAAAGATAGCTGGGACTTGGAGGAGGTGGTAAGTTCTCTATCCCTCAAGGTATCTTAGCAAGAACTGGAGACTAGGTGACTCCAACAGCCCAGTGAAATCCAGAGTTCTACATGGGAAATCCACTGTAGTGTATTGCTTCCCCACCTCTCTTGTATTTTTTTACAGTTGGAGAATGCAATACCAGGTTTTGACATTTTAATGGGCTTTATCTGCAGGTATTCTCCAAAGGTCATTAGGCAAGAGGATAACACAAGCTTTCCAATGCCAAGCCCAATCTGGGCAAACTTAGGCATTTGTGGCCAGCTTTTCCTGAGGCATCTTCCTATAGTGAAGGTGGAACCCAGAAGTCAACTCTGGCATTTCTCACACAAATATAGTCGCTCTTTCCCCGCAATAAGACCAAAGTTACTGGGGACTGGATAACTAAAGCTAAAATAAAACCAAGAAGTCCGTGGCACATCCAAAACAATTTCTGACTTTTTTTTTTAGATTTTATTTATTTACTTGACAGAAATCACAAGTAGGCAGAGGGGCAAGCAGAGAGAGAGGGAAGCAGGCTCCCTGCTGAGCAGAGAGCCCAACCTGGGGCTCGATCCCAGGACCTCGGGACCATGACTCGAGCTAAAGGCAGAGGCTTTAACCCACTGAGCCACACAGGCGCCCGCTGACTTTCAAAGAGACTAGTATTTGGTTCTTTTATGAAAACAAAATCTCAGTTACCTCTTAAAGTGCCTTTAGTATGTTTTAAAATTTAGCCCTCAAATTATAAGTAAATAGTTATAACTAGATTTCTCAACCTATGTGTCCAAATGAGAATAGAAAATGAGAGGATTAAGAAACAGCTTTTAAGAATCATTCTATCAAGTGCCAGGGTTATAAAGTATTTTAGGAACAGTGATACTTCTCTAGCAAACTTATAAGGCTAAAATTATTCTATTATAACTTCATTATGTGTTCATAGACACCTAAAAGTTTCGTTTATAAAGAAGGAGGGAACACATTGACTTACAAAGACCCTCAGCTCACCTCCTCCACAACACAGTGAATCTACACCTACATGGTGAGCAATTCCCCTTGTAGAACTGAGGACTGACTGAACAGGAATCGAGGGACCATGCAGAGAAAGGTTGGAGAGATGGAGACACAGTTAACAGGAATCCACCACCGCCCCCCCCCCAATCTTGCCAAGTGCAGTGGGGAAGATAATAAGTACCAAGGGACCAGAAGTACAGCTCAGCCCTTGTGGCACAGAAGAAAAAGATGCACTTTAAAGGGCATCTAAAATCTAAAGGAACCAGCTACAGGGCACCTGAAAAACGGCAGGGAGCTGCTCAAACACTCTCCCTAGGTCCCAGGTACTGGCCAGCATCACTGTTTCTATTTCCTGTCCACCCTGACAGCAGACAGGAGCAGGGTACAGGTATCCAAGCTGGCTGTTGCTTCAGTGAGCCTCAGTGCCTTAGACCACACTAGCCCCAGCTGCCCTGCTGCACAGGAAAAAAGGCTGTAGATTAAAGAACAACTGGAGATAATGGAATGAGCCCTAGGACATCTTCCAAAAGGCCAGGGAGCTGCTTGCACACACTAGTATCTAAGATGCTGGTGAGGGCCATGGTTCCCCTCCTCCCCTTCATAGAAGATAAAAGCAGGGTCTGGGTACCCTAGCCACCTCCCTGGTAAGCCAAGCCCCCTACTCCACCAAAACCAGCTGCCCCTACAGGTGGCCCTCCAACCCACCCCTGCTAGAGCTCTAGCGGTCTCCCTAAGGTAGCCCCAGTGCAGTGCACAATGAACCACCCCTAGACAGCACCCACAATAGCTCCACCTGTCTTGCCAAGTAACACAAGCCTAATCATCATGTGGCATCCTAGGCCCGTACCTGTTTCACTTCAGCTCTAGATGACTCACCAGTGTACCAACTGTACCGAGTGGCCCAGGGCCTCCCAACCCAAACCTGCTTCAGCAGCAACTGACCTGCCAGGGCGCCCCAAGTGCGGGGAGCCCTGAGCCCTCCTGGATGGCATCTGTCTTAGCTCTAGCCATCCTATCAGGGTACTCCCTGCATGGAGTGTCTTGGGATCCCGGGGCCCACACCTGCTTCAGCTCCTGCTGTCCCATCAAGGTGCACTCTACACGGAGCACCCTGTGACTCCTAGCCCAAAGCCACTTTGGTTCCAGCTGTTCTGTTCTACCTGCATGCAGTACCCAAGGACCACCTGGTTATGCTTCAGCTCTTTCCACTTTGCCAGGATGCCCCACTTCCACCGCCTGCTGCCCACTTTGGCTCCAGCCATCCCACCAGGATGCTTCATGGCTAGGACACACCAGGACTCCCAGCGTACACCTGTTACGGATTCAACCAGCCAGCTAAAGTCACAGGAACAGTCTACACTGTACATATTCCTACACATGGTCATTACCTCAAGTCTAAGAGAAATAGCTATTCTGTGTAATTTACATAAACACCAAAAATTAAACAGAATGAGATAGAGGAATAGGCTTCAAAAGAAGAAAGCAAAATTTCAGAAAAATGAAGAGAGCCTAGCAATCTACATGATAAAAAACTCAAAGTAATAGTCATAAAGATGCTTACTGGACTTGAGTGGATAAACTCAGAACTTCAACAAAGATAAAAAAGTATAAAGAACCAACCAGTTGAAGAATAAAGTAACTGAAATGAAAAATATACTACAGGGAATCAACAGTAGATGAGAAGATACAGAAGAAAGGATCAGCAATGTAGAAAACAGGGTAATGAAAAGGGTCTAAGCTGAAGAGCAAAATCCTGAAAGGATTTTTAAAAATGAGCATAGGTTAAGAGATCCGTAGGACAACATCAAGTGTATTAACATTCACTTGATAGAGGTCCCAGAAAAAGGAAGAGGGCAGAAAATTTGAAGAAATAATAGCTAAAAATTTCCCTAACTTGGGGAAAGAGACAGACATCTAGGTCCAGGAGGCACAGAGAGGCCCCAACAAGATGAACCCAAGGATATGTACACCGAGCCACTTGATAATTAAAATGTCAGAGTAAAGATAAAGTATCTTAAAAGTAGCAACAGAAAAGCATCTAGTTACGTGTAAGGAAAACCCCATGAAGCTATGAGCTGATTTTTCAGTAGAATTTTTGCAAGCCAGAAGGAAGTGGTAGGATATAGTCAAAGGGCTGAAAGGAAAAACCTATAACCAATAATATTCCAACTAGCAAGGGTATTCAGAATTATAGAGTCTCCCAGACAAAAGTTAAAAAGAGTTTACCACCACTAAACCAGCCTTACAAGAAATGTTAAAAAGACTTCTCTAAGCAAAAAAAGACAAGTCATAATTAGGAAATTATGAAAAGAAAAAACCTCATAAGTAAACATAAAGTTAATAGGTCAATCACTGAAGAAGCTAGTATGAGTATTAGAAGACAAAAGTAATAAAATCAGCAGACATTTCTCTAAAAAAGACACTTAGATGGCCAACAGACCTATGAAAAGATGCTCAACATCACTGATCAGGGAAATGCAAATAACCACAATGAGATATCATCTCACACTTGGCAGATGGCTAAAATAAAAAACTCAAAAAACAAGTTCTGATGAAGATGTGAAGAAAAAGGATCCCTTGTGTGCTCTTAGTGGGAATGCAAACTGGTGTAGCCACTGTGGAAAACAGTATGGAGGTTCCTCAAAAACTTAAAAATAGAACTACCCTATGGTCCAGTAATTGCACTACTAGTACTTACCCAAAGATTATGAAAACACTAATTTGAAGGGATACATACACCCTTATGTTTACTGCAGCATTATTTACAATAACCAAGATATGGAAGCATCCCAAGTGTCCATCTATAGATGAATGGATAAAGAAAATGTAGTACACACACACAGTAGAATATTACTCACCCGTAAGAATGAAATCTTGCCATTTACATCAACATGGATGGATCTAGAGGTTAGTGCCAAGCAAAGTGAGCCAGTCAGAGAAAGACAACTACCATATGATTTCACTCATACATAGTATTTAATAAAGAAAACAAATGAACAAAGGGGAGGAAAAAAGAGACAACCCCAAAAAATAGAATCTTAACTATTAAGAACAAAGAGAGGGTTACCAGAGGGGACGTGGGTAAAATAGATGAGGGAGATTAAGAGTACATTTACTGTGATGAGCATTGAGTAATGTATGGAATTGTTGAATTGCTATTATTATATACCTGAAACTGATAAAACAATGCATATTAACTATACTGGAATTATAATTTTTTTTAAAAAGTAAAATCAATTATATTTAAGGGACTCAGAAAATAAAAAAGATGTAAAATATGACATATACATAAAACATGAACAGGAAAAATACAGTGCTTTCAGAACTTAAGCAACCATCAAGTTAATACAAATCACTATATAATTAGGATGTTATATATGAACCTCACGGTAACCACAAACCCAAATCCTTTAAAAGATACACAGAAATTTAAAGGAATCCAAGCCTGAAACTAAAGAAAGCCATCAATCACAAGGGAAGAGATTGAAAGGAATGGACAGAGAAGAACTATAAAAACCACCAGAAAACAATTAACAAAATGGCAGTAAGTCCATACCTATCTAACTTTAAATGTATATGTTCTAATGCTCCAATCAAAAGATACAGGGTGACTGATTGGATTAAAAAACCCCATCTATTATGCTGCCTACAGGAGACACCTCTCTCTGATCAAAAGACACAAACAGACTGAAAGGGATGGAAAAACTTATAACCATGCAAATGAAAGTGCAAAAAAAAAAAAAAAAAAAAAAGCCAAGAGAGGAATACCTATACAAAAGAGACTTTTTTTTTTTTTTTTTTGAGCGAGGAGAAGGTCAGAGGGAGAAGCAGACTCCCCGTGGAGCTGGGAGCCTGATGTGGGACTCGATCCCAGGACTCCGGGATCATGACCTGAGCTGAAGGCAGTTGTCCAACCAACTGAGCCACCCAGGCGTCCCACAAAAGAGACTTTATTTTTTTTTTTTAAAGATTTTATTTATTTATTTGAGAGAGACAGTGAGAGAGAGCATGAGCGAGGAGAAGGTCAGAGAGCGAAGCAGACTCCCCATGGAGCTGGGAGCCTGATGTGGGACTCGATCCCGGGACTCCAGGATCACGCCCTGAGCCGAAGGCAGTCGTCCAACCAACTGCGCCACCCAGGCGTCCCCAAAAGAGACTTTAAGACAAAGACTGTAGTAAGAGACAAAGGGGATTACATGGTGGTAAAGGGATCAATCCAACTAAAGGATATAACAATTGGAGATGTCTATGCACCCAACACAGGAACACCTAAATAAAGCAAATATTAACAGACATAAAGGGAGAAAATAACAGTAATACAAAAACAGCAGAGGACTTTAACATCACACTTACATCAATGGATAGATCATCCAGACAGAAAATCAGTAAGGAAACAGTGGCTTGGAATGATACATTAGACCAGATGGACTTAAGAGATATACCTAGAATATTTCATTCCAAAGCAGCAGAATATACATTCTTTCCAAGTGCACACAGAACACACTCCAGAACAGATCACATGTTAAGCCATAAAGTGAATCTCAATAAGTTTAATTAAAGATTTCAGTTATATCAAGCATCTTTTCCAACCACAATCCTATGAAACCAGGACTCAAATACCAGAAAAAAAAGTCTGGAAAGACCACAAACATAGGGAGGATAAACAACAGGCTCCTAAACAACAAACAGGTCAACCAAGAAATCAAAGAGGAAATTAAAAAATACAGGGAGATGAACATTGGGGAGGGTATGTGCTTTTTGGGTAAATTGGAAGGGGAGGTGAACCATGAGAGACTATGGACTCTGAAACACAATCTGAGGGGTTTGAAGTGGTGGGGGGGGTGGGAGGTTGGGGTACCAGGTGGTGGGTATTATAGAGGGCACGGCTTGCATGGAGCACTGGGTGTGGTGAAAAAATAATGAATACTGTTTTTCTGAAAATAAATAAATTGGGAAAAAAAAATCTTAAAAAAAAATACAGGGAGATGAATGGAAATGAAAACACAATAGTCCAAATTCTTTGGAATGCAACAAAAGCAGTTCTAAGAGGGAAGTTTACAGTGATACAGGGCTACCAAGACACAAGAAAAATCTCAAACAATCAAACCTTAGCCCTAAAAGAATTAGGAAAAGAAAACTAAATGAAGCCCAAAATTAGTAGAAGGAAGGAGACAATAAATAAAGACCAGAGCAGGATTAAATGAAATTGAGACTTAAAAAAAAAAAAAAGGAAAAAATAATCAATGGAAACTAAGACATGCATCTATGAAGAAATAAATAAAATTGATAATCCTCCAGCCAGATTCATCAAAAGAAAAAAGAAGACTCAAATAAGTAAAATCAGGAATGAATGAGAAAAATAGGCAACATGGAAATACAAAGGATTTTAAGAAGCTGGTATGAAAAATTATATGCCAATAAATGAGACAACCTTGAAGAAATGGATAATTTTCTAGAAATATACAATCTTCCAAAAAAGTGGAAGAAATTCAAAATGTGAACACACTAATTACTAGTAACAAAACTAAATGGAGTAATCAGAAATCTCTCAGTAACAAAAGTCCAGGACTAGATAGCTTTACAGGTGAATTCTACAAACATTTAAATAAGAGTTAGTAAGTGCTCATTTCAAATGATTCCAAAAAACAGGAAGAAAGAAAACTTCCAAATTCATTCTATGAAGCCAGCTTTACCCTACTACCGAAACTAGACAAAGACACTAAATAAAAAGAAATGTACAGGCCAGTATGTCTGATGAACATGGATGCAAAAATCTAAAAGGCAATCTACTGAATGGGAGAAGATATTTGCAAAGGTTATATTATATTATATTATATTATGCAAAGGTTATATTATTATGTTATACTGATAAAGGGTTAACATTCAAAACATATGAAGAACTTATACAACTCAACACCAAAAACAAAACAGACAATCTGATTTACATATGGGCAGAGGACCTAAAGACAAATCCTTATGAAGAAGAACTACAGATGGCCAACAGGCAGATGAAAAGATGCTCAACATCACAATCATCAAGGAAATACGAATCTAAACTACAAAAAGATACTACCTTACACTTGTCAGATTAGCTAGAATCAAAAAGACAAAAATAACAAGCACTGGTGAGGATGTGGAGAAAAAGGAACCCTCATGAACTATTTGGTGCAATGTAAATTGGTTACAGCCACTGGGGAAAACAGTATGGAGGTTCTTAAAAAACAAAAAATAGAAATTCCATATAATCCAGTAATTCCACTACTGGGTATTTACCCAAAGAAAACAAAAACACTATTTCAAAAAGAGGTATGTTCTTGTATGTTTACCACACCATTATTTATAATAGCTAAGGTAAGATAGGGAAGCAACCCAAGGGTCCACTAACAGATAATAAAATTGGGTATGTGTTTATATACACACATGCACCATGGATTATTCCTCGGCCATAAAAAAATGAGAGTTTGACATCTGCAACAAAATGGATGGATCTAGAAGACACTGAACTGAGAAGAAAAAGAGAAAAATAAGTACTGTGTAATTTCACTTACATTTGGGAATCAAAAACACAAAACAGGGGTGCCTGGGTGGCTCAGCTGGTTAAGCATCTGCCTGCGACTTAGGTCATGATCCCAGGGTCCTGAGATAGAGCCCTGCATCTGGCTCCCTGCTCTGTGGGGAGCCTGCTTCTCCCAGTCCCTCTGTCTGCCACTCCCCCTGTTTGTGCTTGCTTGCTCTCTCTGCATCAAATAAATAAATAAATCTTTAAAAAAACAAAACAAAACCCAAAGACTCAAAAAAGCAGAAACAGAGCCATAAAGACAGAGAACAAACTGGCGGTTGCGAGAGGGGAGGGGTGAGGGCAAGTGGGATACAATAGGTCAGCCATAGGGATAAAAGGTACAACACAGGGAATATAGTTCACGGTGTTGTAATAGGCGTAGTGTGGTTAACAGATGGGAGCTACAATTGTGGTGAGGATAGCAATGTATAGAGCTGCTGAATCACTATGTTGTACAACGGAAACTAACTTAACATTGTATGTCAACGAAACTTCAATAAAAACATAAATACAAAGAAAAGATTTATATGATCTAAGAAAACAGACTCGATCCTTAGTGTAGTGATTTGGTCCCTTTACACAAGACTGCAAATAACTACCTCAATGATCTTGAAGGAGGGGGATTCTACACTTCTGTGTATAGCATGTTGCAATGGATAACAAACTTGAAATTCTAGCCATTGTTCCTCCTATATAAACTAAACGTCTCTTTCAGAGTTTTATTTTCTCCATCATGGAACTTTTTGTGGGGCAGGCTTTTAAAATTTTTCCTTCATATTCTTGAAAACAGTTTTCAGTTAATTTCAAGTCCTTTAATCTTTCCTCATAAATGCCATCTGACTGTTCCTTATTCAGACTGGTATTCTTTCCTAAACCCCCTTCTAGGTTCTCCTTTTCCTAAAATGTACTGCCTCCCGAATATCTATATTGTCCTAATTAATTACTTCAAAACAATAACATACTTCCCACCTCACAGAAAGATACCACAAAATAAAATCTTTCATGTCTCTGCTGTCTCTGATGTACTATCTCAGGATCTTATCAAACACCCTCCTCCCCCCTTTTTTTGTTTAACTGACTCCGAGACTCCTCCTTTCTTCTTAACTCCTTATCTGTACACTTTAACTTTTTCATTAAGGAATTCCCATTCTATTACATACTGAAAGGGATTCAAGCCTCTATTTTAGTCCTGAAACTTGTTAATACTGAATACTAAAGAAAGCCACAATAAACAAAAAATAAAGCTCCGAAAACTACTTCTACTTGAATAAACAGTAATACACTCCAGTTGGTATTCATGTGTTTTATGTAGGAAATACCTTTAAAATAATGAACAGAAAATGTGATTGGCCATGAGTAAAAACAAAAGACTTTTATGTTTCAATTATTTCTTTCAAGTGCTTTTAAGTAAGAATAAAAACCTCTGGAGGTGACACTACAAATATGGCTTCCCACAACCTGTATGCTGGAGATTATAATTAGAAAAAAAACGACCTAATTCCTTGCAATGTAGAAATCACACATAAGAAAGGAAACTTCTCATTAAAACTCCGCCAAGTCAAATCTCTACTCTGAAAAGGCAGGCAGCCTTATATAACTGGTTCTTTGCCATATGGTAAATGGTATGACAACAAAAGCAAAAAGCCAAGTGCCAAACTGCATCTTATTGATAAGACTATTATTTAGCAGACTGCTCCACACATGCTTCACCTCAGAAGGAGAGAATGCCAGTCAGGTTAGGACAAGTACCTTCCATTTGTTTTGACTGAGCTATCAAACATCTGGTTAACAGGAATTATGCACAGTAGTGAGAGGACTTTCACAGTTTGACAGCTGAAACAAGGAGAGATTTCCAATTAAAAAGTGGCAGTTAAAAAACCCCCATATTATATCCAAGGTTTCAGAGCTGTACAAACACTTACGTCTGCGGAGTCACCTGTAAGTGTGTGTGCGGTGTGTACCCCATCAACTGTGAAAGCTATAGAAAGAGAGCCGTGGTGTAGCGAGCAAGTGGATGACACATCCTGTAGTGTGATCATAGTCAGTCAGGAAGCCAGATTTTTATATGGCCTTCCCTATTGTGGTCCCTACTGCTTTGCTCATTGCACTCATTCCTCCTGGAGAATACATACTGTGGCTTCTGGAACACCAGAAATCAGTCCAGTCCAAGTTATCCTTTCCTGAATAATCTGGGTGATATGTGTGAAGATCACGTAGGCACTTGCCTGAAATGATATAGCCTAGATATCCTTCAACTTTACCCTCAAAACTAGAAGAAAAGCAACAACTCTTAGAGTTTCCTGAGTCTTTATTGTTGATTTCCAAACTCACAGAATAAAAAATGGTAGGCTGTTGTAAAATGACACTGACTGATACTCTCAAAGTCAACACAGCCTCAAGAGAAGAGCTGTGAGAACATCTATGTGAATAAATGTCACCAGAAAGCATGCTTCTCTTTGGTTTGGGGTTGGAGGAAGGGACAGGAAGTGAAAAGCCACATACTTTTCTGTACCTATCAGATTTGAGAAATTACTGGGTTCACACAGAGTTCTGTTGCAGTAGGGAAACCTGTTCTGCTGATTACCGTGCATAAAGGTGATGAACATGCAGAGACTGCTAAAAGATAATGCTGGGCTTTAAAGAAATTCTTAAACACTCACTCATCCTTCAGAAGCTAGTGCTGGGAAGGAGAAGGTAAGCAGCATGCACCAGCACTAGGCTTGTCACTTTAGCAGTTAGAACAGATACTACAATACCTGACACTTGGGGGGCTTCGAAGAAAACAAAACGAAAAAAGTCTTCTAGGACAGATGAAGTATTTTTCCTAATAATGGCCTGGCTAAGTGCAGACTCTAAAAGCTGAGGTTTACCTCCATAGTCTTCTTTTATAAGGCTATTCCACCACTTAATTTCCTTAAGCGGGATTTAGTTTCAATCTATCCACCAAGTTTCCTTCTGACAGCTGACGTATCTGAGGCTTTGGACAGGGTAAGGGATTTATCCAGGGTCACAGTGGCTAAGAACAGTGCTAAAAATGGACACCTTTATCACAAAGGCATCTTGCTTACCAATGAAGTCTCATTACTCCTTCCTTCCTGCAGTAACAATTGTTACTTCACCCATATTTTATCTTCTAAAAATGAGTTGGGATTTCTCCTTCTTCTCTACAAGAACAAATGCTAAATGATAAAGGATTCAATCAGAATACCTCTGTCTGTACATACACACACTCAAAACTGAAACAAAAGAGACCAGTATGTAACACAATGGGTCAAAATGTCATCTATTTTCAGAAATTTGAGGGTTCACACAAACCCAAGACATTTTGCAAAATGCATATCTCTGATTTAAAAAAATTTTTTCTATTATAAGCTTTGAAAAGGAATTTTATCTACTTCAGCGCTCCTTAGCACATAAGTAATGAGGATTTCATGTTCAACGTAACTCTTTTTCCACCTTGCCTGTTTTTTACTGGGGAGAATGAAGAATATTCAACTCTGTCAGTGATTCTCTAAAAACATTTGTGTAATCTGTGGCCCCTGGCTTCATCCCTGAAGTAACAAAATACACCTGAGCAGTAGTTCTGATTATGTGTTATACCTGTTACCTACAGGGAAAGAACCAAAAAAGCCACTCTGAGGAAGAGTTTTTCTTTTTCCACCTATTAACATGGACTGGCTCATGTGCACAGGTAACTAGCTCGTGGCACTTTCGTAAGCTGCTGTTGATGCTGTTTTTATGTAGAAGGTAAACACGGTTTTACAACTGACAAGGAATTCAGATACTTTAATAGGGGTGGTGGGTGGCTTTCTAAATTGGAGTAAATGAATTTGTTTCCCTTGAAGAAATGCCAGTTGTTTTCCCAGCTGTTCCCTTTGTGGCAGGATCTCAACCACTGAGTCAAACATATGAAGCTTCAGTGATTTCCAAGTTTGTCAAAAGATTTTTTTTTTCCTTTATGAGACTAATTTGTTGGTCTTTAACCTTTCTGTGAAGTTGCCGTAAGTGTGAACTCCAAGGTTTGGCTTTGTGACTGATGTGACTTTCTTAAGGTCACACAGTCAGTAAGAGATGAGCAAATAACCCAGAAGTACTCCCACTAGTCCACACTTCTAACCACTTATACCACACAAGTTCACATGTCTGATTCATTTAAGAACTGAGTATACCTTACAATTTCAAAGGCCCACTTGTATATGTTCTTCAAATAATTTCTGAAATCTATGACTGCAAAATAAAATGTGCTAATGAAAACTGACAAGTCTGTTGTTCATAATCAATCTTTTCTCTATGACAGCCAAAAAGTACCTTCCAACACCATTAACCAATGAAGACTTTAGAAGAAAGCTAAGAACTGTCTTAAAACAAGCAAATCCTAGCAGACATAACTAAGCCAACTGATTTAGCAAAGCTCTGGTACACTAGTAATTGCTCTGGAATTAAGGATAGTGGTTCTCAATTCTGTCTGTACAAATTACAATCACTTGTGGAACTTAAAGACTACATATGTCCACCAGACCAATGAATTAAAATCTCTGAGTCAGGAATTGATATTTTTTAAAAACTTCCTATGTGATTCCAATGTACAATGAGTGTTGTACTGTAAATTTCTCAACAGAATAAATTTGAGTAATTCTGATTATATGTTATACCTGTTACCTACATGTTATACCTGTTACCTACACATTTCAAAGAAACCAAATAGCAAAGGAAATGAAATCTTTGCATAAACAGCTAGGTAAGAAAACTGAAGGTAGCAGAGTCTCAAAGAATAGTCTCATCTATAGGAATTTATTCAAGGAAGTAATTGTTTCTACCTGAGAGGCTAAG
This sequence comes from Neogale vison, assembly GCF_020171115.1. Taxonomy (NCBI): domain Eukaryota; kingdom Metazoa; phylum Chordata; class Mammalia; order Carnivora; family Mustelidae; genus Neogale; species Neogale vison. Next base: position 78,887,064 of record NC_058092.1, on the reverse strand, counting down.
GAACACTTCTAAGGAGGCAGTGACATTTGAACTGGGCCCTCCAGGCTAGGACAGACAGATATGAAAAGGTAATTGGCATTTTTTTTTTTAAAGATGTTATTTATTTATTTGAGAGAGAACAAGAGAAAGCACAAGAGAGGGGAAGGTCAGAGGGAGAAGCAGACTCTCTGCTGAGCAGGGAGCCTGACACGGGACTCGGTCCTGGGACTCCATTCTGGGACTCCAGGATCATGACTGGAGCCAAAGGCAGTTGCTTAACCAACTGAGCCACCAAGGTGCCCTGCAACTCGCATTTTAAACACAGTTCAGAGTGCTAACCAAGATGTCTGTAGAGGTAAACAGTGGACACAATGTAAGAAAACAAGAGACCAAGTTGGAGATGCAGGTTGGGACCACTTTAAGAGAGCCTTCCATTTCAAGCAACATGACATAGTAGGAAGTGGGGCATCACGAGGTTTCTGGCCTAATCAGGATTAAGCTTTAGTGAGATTATTGTTAAAGCTGGAGGAAGGATGGACTAGTTGAAGGAAGAGACACCTGGCAAGGAGAACTGTTTGGGAAGGCTCTGACAGCTGCAGTCTAGGCAAGTCCTGAAAGCCTAATGTAGGTTAGCAGCACTGGGAAAGGAGACAGACCACTGGGTAAGGGAAGTTACAAAGGCAGGACTCAGCATTGACTTGATAGGGGGGATAAAGACAAGAGAAGCATTAAGGACAAGTCGGCTTTAAACTCTGGGTAATTAGGAAGAGGGAGATGGCACCAAAAGAAATAGAGGACTTTTCAAAGATGAACTCAACCTCAGATATGAGACTTTGAATTGCTTGAGCAATACCCAAATGGAGATGTCCAAGAAAAAATAAAGTTTTGTCTGCAACCTAAGAGAAATATCAGAGCTGAAGGTACAACTTTGGGAAGAGAGACACAAGAAATGTTTGATTGGGATGACTAATTTCCTTCCTAAGATAAATCCATGATCCTTTACCAGTTATATTTGTGCTGATTTCTTGAACTAATCTCTTACCAGCTCTCCTCTGGATCTCTTGCTTCCTTGTCTTTGCTTTCTTATTCACGACGACTACAAGCTGAGATCAATGTTACAACCAGCTTTCTCCACAGGGATATAGCAGGATGGCTGAAGAGCCCTGGGTGGAGGGGAGATCACCACCATTACAAATCCATGATCTTTGGCCTCTTCTGGGGCACCCAGGGTCACTTGTCAATATTCTCTGGCCCTGGAATAAAGCCTTGTCCAGATCCTTTTAATGACTACTCTGTTATCAATATTTTCACTCTCTACCCAACCACCATCTCTTTACTCTTAGAATACAACTCATACCCTACTTCAGGAAAACTGAAGTTGTCAGGCATGATTTAAAAATCTCTCCCTTGTGGCGCCTGGGTGGCTCAGTGGGTTAAAGCCTCTGCCTTCGGCTCAGGTCATGATCTCAGGGTTCTGGGATGGAGCCCCACTTTGGGCTCTCTGCTTGGCAGGGAGTCTGCTTCCCTATCTCCCCCCCCCCCCACCCGGTCTCTGCCTACTTGTGATCTCTGTCAAATAAATATGTTGGGTTCCCTGGCAGGGAGCCTGCTTCTCCCTCTCCCTCTACCGCTCCCCCTGCATGTGCTCTCTCGCTCTGTCAAATAAATAAAACCTTTTAATATAATAAAATTTAAAAAAAATTATCCCTTCTACTTACAAATTTATAGCCACATTATTCTTCACTTATTTTCTTTCAGTCTCAGATGATATAGTTCTCTCCTGTTCAAGCTATTCCATCTGACAGTGACCATGGTCCCATTTTGTTGTGCCTCCCCTGGGACCCTGTTCCATTGTATATATCTACCCCTCCACCTCATTCTCAATTTCAGATTATTTTTTCTTTACTGGCTCCTTCTCCAGACCCTTTTTTTTTTTTTTTTAAAGATTTTATTTATTGACAGAGAGAGAGAGAGAGAGACAGTGAGAGAGGGAACACAAACAAGGGGAAGGGAGAGGGAGAAGCAGGCTTCCCGCCGAGCAGAGAGCCCGATGCGGGGCTCGATCCCAGGACCCTGGGATCATGACCCGAGCCGAAGGCAGATGCTTAACAACTGAGCCACCCAGGTGCCCCACTCCAGGCCCTTTTAACATGCTTAAGTGTCTTTTCAAAACAAACTGTTCAGTCTCTTTCCTACTCTTATGATTAAGTTTCTCAACAGAGAATTCTACATTTGCTGACTCTACTTCCTCATCTTAATCTCAGATATAAGAGTTTATACATTCCTTCCAACTATATAAGAACTTTTTCTTTTTTCCAAATGTGCATTTTTCCCCCCCCTTGAGGAAAGAATATGTATCTTAATTCCTTTTATTTATTTATTTTTAAAGATTTAAAAAAGTTATTTGTCAGAGAGAGCAAGTGTGAGGGAGCACAAGCAGGGGGAGCAGCAGGCAGAGGGAGAAGCAGGTTCCCTGCTGAATAAGGAGACTGACGTGGGACTTGATCCCAGGACCCTTAACCAACTGAGCCACTTAACCAACTGAGCCACCCACGCATTCCTTTACTTCTACTTTTAATGTACAGTTGACCCCTGAACAACATGGGTTTAAACTACATGGGTCTACTTTAAAAAAAAAATATATAGTACAGTACTATATTTTTGTTCCAAATGATTTTCTTGATAACTTACTTTATTCTAATAATATAGTATATATACAGTATATACATATAACATACAAATGATGTGTTTAATCATCTGTTTATGTTATTGGTGAGGCTTCCAGTCAACAGCAGGCTATTAGTAAAGTTTAGGGAGAGTCAAAAGTTACATGTGGATTTTTGACTGTAGGGGGGAGGTCAGAGGTCAGAGTCCCAGCCCCCATGATATTCAAGGGTCAACTGCATAACCATGTATCTTAATGTATAACCTTAGTTGCAGAGAATTAGTGGCATTTAATTTTATAGTTTTGGGAACTAGGAACATGTGAAAGGTGTGTATATCTCAGTTTTCAGATGAACATTTTTCCCTGCAATGAAACTGTAAGAATACTAGTTATAACCCAGTAACTGTTTTATTCTTAGGAAACATTTTTGCATTGTAGCTGGTTGGCCAATCACTGTAATTAAAAACCTCCATATGACAAACAATATCATAATGTGGGGGCTGAAAAACTCAATGGAAAGAAAAATCTGTAAATAAATGGAACTCTGAAATAGTACAGGTAATTCAGTTATTATAACATGATTTCATTTCCAGTAACTGCAGGTGTTCACAAAGCAGTTTGTAGTAGTTTCCCAAGTACTTTTGCTCCACTGGAATTTTCAGTATTAAGCCTTGTGTATATTTTAATATGTCTCGTCCTTTAAGGCAAGAGTATACCTTTTCTGGCTGTACTAAAACGACAGAAAGCCAACTCTCAAACTCCTCATTTAAAATGGACAGTGGAACAACACAAACAGCAATAACAAAATATCAAGCCTTGTTTTACCCTTTGGCCTAAAATCTTCTCTAAAGCTATGTAAAAATATTTAGACAAGGAGTAAAACAGAAGCATTTGAATTTTGCCTCCAAGAACTATGTGACTTTACAGTTAACTAGAACATAAGAATGAGAAAAGTCAGTGGCAGGAAGAATACTGAAGAGGTGTTAAGTCTCTATAATAAACAATCTAAACGGAAGTGTTTGAATAGAGGAAAAACACACTAGGCAATTAGGATTTTGAACTTAACAAATGCTTAATACACATGGGAATAATTTTTTAAAAAAATATTTTTATTTTTATTTATTTGACAGAGAGAGATCACAAGTAGTCAGACAGGCAGGCAGAGAGAGGGGAGGGGAAGAAGCAGGCTCCCTGCAGAGCAGAGAGCCCAATGATGTGGGGCTCCATCCCAGCACCCTGGGATCGTGATCTGAGCCGAAGGCAGAGGCTTTAACCCACTGAGCCACCCAGGCGCCCTGGGAATCATTTTTTCTCCTTAAAACTTTTATTCAACTTTGCAAGACTAGTTAATAAAATACATCCATAAAACTAGTTAAGGAAGAGTTTGCCTCTAGAGTAAAATTTTCCATTAGGACCCATTAATATTTGATAAATGCTTCCAATTCAACGAACAAATACCAACATGTAAAACATTTAAAGAATTCTCCAGAATACTGTCTGTGATGCACCAGATAAATAAAATATTTGGCACAATACCATATATACTCGGTAATTAATTGCTCTTTAACCAATTCTTCTATTTTATCAGTCCACAGAAGATAAAAGATTAAGTCCATGGAAGGTAAAAGAAAAGCAGTATTTGGAATCAAGTTTTTAAATCAAAGAAACTTTTAAAAAATTTAAATAGTCACTAATTTTATAATTACAGGAGTTAAAAAACAATCTCGCATTTACATCTAGCTTTAACTGTTTTTCATTAATTTTATTAAAGATTTTATAACAATCTATTTGCAAAAAAGCAATGCCAGATTTGGTTAAAAGTAGTGATCCTTTTTAGGCTAGTCACACCCTTATCAGACCATACCCACCCTGGAAAATATGAATCATTACAGAGACACAAGGTCACTGTCCTTCCTTTCACTCATTATAGTAAGCAACGATTTTTTTTCCTTTGCAAAGCAATTTTACCTGTGCTACCAATTCTATGTTTAAGTCCATAACATCAACAATAATTTACCCAAGTTGTTCCTATCCATTCACTTGATTTATTCTATAAGAAACGATTTTTAAAAATTGTTTATTTATTTGAAACAGAGAGAGAGAAAGAAAGAGTGCAGGTAATGGGCAGAGGCAGAGGGAGAAGCAGGCTCCCTGCTGAGCAGGGAGCACAATGTGGGAGCTGGGTCCTAGGACCCTGGGATCATGACCTGAACTGAAGGTAGACGCTTAACTAAGCCACCCAGGTGCCCCTAATTTATTCTATAAATACTGAGTATTTTACTTACTAAGTGCCAGACTGAGTGTTTGGCACTAGGGAGACAAAAGTAATCTAGACAATGCCCTTGGCTGAAGGAGATTATGTTTTGGTAAGGAAATAGTTTCAAATTCACCTCACTTACTGTAGACATCTTTCCTGAGTTAGTACTGTTTATGCATTGTCCAACTGCAATTTCTAGAAGAATGGGTAGCCTCTTATTTTCATGTAAAAGTGTGTGTGTATGTATGTATGAAGTACATGCATATGGCCCTAGGAATGATTTGTGGGTCATGAAAAATGAGAAGGAAGGGAAGGTAAAAATCATGAATATGAAAAAAAGTTAGTCACTGGAATGAAAAATAGTGGGTGCATATAGGTTAAGCTTAGAAATGCTGTCTTACACTTAATTCTCTTAAGACCTGCAGTGGAGCAGGGTAAGAATCAATCAGAGTCAGTAATAAAGCAATAATACTAACATGGATTTTTGGAAGGAGAAATACACAAGGCTTGGTTCATTCACTTTTGAAATTAAGTAAAGAAGGCAAAATGTTAGCAAATAATACATTCAAGGCAAGGAGAGAGAAACATGTGGAGGAAACAGTGGGAAAGAGAGGTGGGTGACAAGGGTTAGAAAAGAAAAATTAATAGGCAAATTTACCTTTGATGACATTCCCAGTTTCTTCATGGGCCTTATCCTGCCAGTTACCCTGTATCTTTTTAGTACTCCCAAGTACTCTACCTAACATTTCCTTGCTCCCTGCCACCAAGAAGCCTAAGCCTCCACTATCTTGAGAAGTCTTCTGAAGATTTACCATGTCATATCGGGTTATAATTGCTTCCCTCTCCTCTTCTGCCAACCATATGGAGTGGTCAACATATGCTATGTATAGTATCTTCACAACTGTCTATTGCAATAGTCCTTGCAATTTGGTCTCCATGCCTATCATCCTAAAAAACTGCTTTCTTGAAGGTCACCTACAACCACCTAATTGCTGAAGCCACAGCCTTTTTTCAGACCTCATCTTTTTTCAATAGAGGATAAATACCGGGTTCTCAGAAAGGTAGTTACTACTTCTTTCTTTAACCTCATAACTGCTTTGGATTCGTTGGCAGCATTCTGGTTGGATACGTACCTTTCTGAAGTATACTGTGCCAAATAAAGTGAACATATTTTGAAGTTAGATAGTCTGAGTCCCAGGTGTAATCTTGGACAAAGTCTTGGACAAAGTCTGTTTCTTCCTCTGGGAAGTGGGACACCATTACTGGCCTTACTATATTGTGAAGATCAAGTTAAATAATGCATGTAAAGAATCTAGCAAGGTGGTGCACATAGTCGATGTTCAAAAATGTCCACTTTCCCTGTTTCTGCTTTCCTTGTAGTGCTAAGGCATCCTTGGCATGGATGCAGCTATTCCACAGGTTCTATCTCATACTGACTTGGCATTTAACACCCTCTACCTCTGCCATCTCACCATTTCAGTGCCCACTCGAGTCTAGGTCTCTCATTTTCCTTACCATTAAAAAAAAAATTTTACTTTTTTAGTAATCTTCCCGCTCAATGTGGGGCTCAAACCCAAGATCAAGAGTCACGTGCTCTTTTGACTGAGCCAGCCAGGTGTCCCCCTTATCATTTTTTTAAAAAAAGTACATTAACTTTTTATGTAAAATGTGACAAAATAATTTGTAATTGCTTTATACAAAAGCAACCACAGGAACTATAAAGCTAGTCAGGTGCGCTTCAGAGCTACATTACTTTATCAGGATCATCTTTGCTTATTTCTACCAGCATCCTTCCTCAGGGATACCTACATATCTTCCACATGGTTCTCTTAGTTGCAGTTCTTTATCCAAAGACTGGGTCCTCAGTTGTGCCTTGCTCTCCTCAATAGGTTACTTCTCTTTCCACTTCAGAGTTAAAGGAGTGAACTCCAGAAACGTGCTGATGTAACATGCAAATTCAACAAAAATCATCCAGCCAAGCGTGATTGTGGTAACAAGTAAAATAATGTCCAAGACACAAATACACAGTGAAAGATTATTCACCAAGATCTTGGCAAAGGAGTATCTTCATGAAACTCCTAGCTGGTAGAGGTCTTGCAAGTCAGTTCTAGTTCTTGGCTCCAAAGGATCTACAATGACCCCCTTTACTGTTTCTCCTCAGGTCCTTCCTTTTCCTCTCCTTACAGATGTTCCTGAGTTTCCTTCCAGCAAGCTGAATCATGGCCCCTGGGGCTAATGTCTTCCCAATGGCACTCAAGGTCCACGTTGGGGTGCTGGTCTGACTCGGCACTGGATGTGGGCAGACTCCTTACCATTCTTCAGGTCCAATTCCACATTTTTAATACCTAGTGAGGAACCACCCAAGTGGATAATCTGCCTGAACCTTTTCTATTCCTGAACAGGAAGAGCCTTGGTGCTTGTAGAGCAGGTATTAAACCAAATGTACCATCTCTTAAAATTAGTTCCTCCTACCCATTTCCATAAAGGCACCAGTATTTTCCCAGTCATCTGTCTTAATATAGGCATACTGCAGAGATATAGTGGATTTAGTCCAGACCATTGCAGTAAAATGAGTACCATAATAAAGTCAAATGAATTTTTTGGTTTCCTAGTACATACAAAAGTTTGTTTACACTATACTGTAGTCTATTATATACAATAGCACCATGTCTAAACCACCTTAATTAAGAAATAATTTTAAAATGCTATCACCTGAGCTTTCAGTGAGTTGTGATCACTGATGATGATTAATAATAATAAAATTCAAATTACTGCAAAAATTACCAAATGTGACAGAGAGACACAAAGTGAGCAAATGTTATTTGAAAATAGTGCTGAGGGGTGCCTGGGTGGCTCAGTGGGTCAAAGCCTCTGCCTTCAGCTCAGGTCATGATCCCAGGATCCTCTGCTTGGCGGGGAGCCTGCTTCCCTTCCTCCCTCTCTGCCTGCCTCTCTGCTTACTTGTGATCTCTGTCAAATAAATAAATAAAATCTTAAAAAAAAATAGTGCTGAGAGGCTTGCTCAATGTAGGGATGCCACAAACCTTAAATGTGTAAGAAACGTAATTATCTGCAAAGCACAATGTAAAGCATAATCAAATGAAGTGTGCCTGTATTCTGAAATCATTTGTTATTCCCCATCCCCCAACACACATTGCTAAATCTTGTAGATTCTGGAGTTGTAATGTCTCTTATCATCTCTCTCTCCCATTTAATTTTCTTCGTAATCATTATAGTTCACTGCCTCATTGCTCTTTGGTTAACTACCCTATCACTCCTGGAGAGTCTGAGAAATCATTTTCATAAATGTGGGCAAGAATAAGAATGCAAGAGAGTACTGAAAAGCACTGGAATCACTGACAGCAAACTAGTTCTTTAAGAAGTTTGCTAAGTAAATGGATGGATTGTCTGAGGGAGGTCTGTGAAGTTAAGGACAAAGGATAGGTTTTTCTGTTTTATTTTTTAAACTTCAAAGACAAATAAGCAGTTGTAGGCAGGAGGGAAGGAGTCAACACAGAGTGAGAAAGGATGGTTTCCTAATTAATCTCATTCATACATTAATTCACTCAATCACTGTCAGCTATTTTTTATAAATCTATAATTAGGCACAATGCTAAATAGTGGGTATATAAGGGTGAATAAAATCAGACAAAGAACCAGCCCCTAAAATCTTCAAGTTGAATGACAGAGGCAGATATTAATCAAGTAATCATACAATTAAGTATAAAACTGAAAACAAGTGTAGGAAAGGTAAGTGCACGGTGTTATCAAAGCCTATTTGTAAAGATATCTATTCTAGTCAGGGAACTCACAAAGGAAGAGAGGAAGGAAGAATATTCTGGACAGAAGGAACAACCAGTGTCCTACAGTGAGGGTGTGATGAGAAGGGCTGAAAGGAGGTCAGTGTTCTGGGAAAGAGAACAAGGTAGGGCGGTGTGAGAGGAGGCTAGAGAAGAAGGGGCTGTACTACTCAGGGCCATGTAGGCCACAAGAAGAGGTTTTTTCTTTAAGAGCAGTTGGAAGCTTGTGAAGGACTGATGAAGGACTGGTAGAAGCCAGGATCAGACGTGACTCCACTTCTCTGCAACACTAATCTCCTAAAGTACAGGTTTCATGACATTAGTAGTCTGCTCAAAACTAAAATGACTTTCACTGTCCACTGAAGTAAATTTTTCTGCCATGAAAGGATCTATCTCTATGGTAGACCCAACTTTCCAACCATTCTTTCCAGTTATTTTATTCTCTTCACCAAATCCCTTCTTTTTGCTTTTTTTCCATGTTAGAGGTACCTCCTAGAATGCCCTCATCTTTTTTTTTTTTTTTTTAAAGATTTTATTTATTTGAGAGAGAGTGAGCAGCAAGAGAGCATCCTCAAGTTGGGGGAAGGGACAGAAAGAGAGGAAGAAGCAGACTCCCCACTGAGCAGGGAGCCTGATGATGTGGGGCTCAGTTCAAGAACCCTGGGGATCATGACCTGAGCCCAAGACAGACCCTTAACTGACTGAGCCACCCAGGTGCCCTGTAAAAATAAGTTTTATAACAACTGTGCTTACAGAATCCTCTACAATTCGTGGGCCTTTTCCTCCTCACTTTTTACATTTTATTTTAGGAATAAGTCTTGTCAGTGAATTGGGATGTCTAGAAAGCTGCTCATGTGAATTTTAGCTTCTTTATTCAGTTCACATTTAAGAAAATTTTTTAAGTGGTTCTCAAATAACATTTTCCTTTTTTACTTCCCACTTTTTTTTTTTTTTTTCATTTACTGAGGAACAGATCTCAAGTGTTCCTTGATAAATCTTCTTTAAACTACATACGGTGGGACACCTGGATAGCTCAGTCAAGTGTCTGCCTTCGGCTCAAGTCATGATCCCAGCATCCTGGGATTGAGTCCCACATCAGGCTCCTTGCTTAGAGGGGAGCCCACTTCTCCCTCTGCCTGTTGCCATCCCTCTTACTCTGACAGACAAACAAACAAACTAGATATGGTATGGCAACCTGAGTTTCTTTTCTGAGATAGTCTCATCCTATTGTTAGCTAAAGGACTGATAAATACCTGACTTATAGCTCTGATTTTTCTTCTTCTTCTTTTTTTTTTTTTTTAAAGATTTTATTTTATTTATTTGACAGACAGAGATCACAAGTAGGCAGAGAGGCAGGCAGAGAGAGAGAGAGAGAGAGGAAGGGAAGTAGGCTCCCTGATAAGCAGAGAGCCCAATGCGGGACTTGATCCCAGGACCCTGGGATCATGAGCTGAGCCGAAGGCAGAGGCTTTAACCCACTGAGCCACCCAGGCGCCCTGATTTTTCTTCTATCTAAAGAGTTGGTTTAGTCTTTGTCTGTGTCTCATTCCATTAAAATCAATATAAGTAGAGCCTATATACACCAGAAAAGGAAAAGAGACCCACACTTCATTGTAACATCGTAACTATATATCATTGTAGAAGCTGGCATCTACACATTAATTGAAAAGGTTCCAAATATTTAGAAATTTTAATTAAAGCATAGACAACAGAGGTGTATTAAGTAGCTGCTACTGGTAAGGCTGTATTTTAGGCACTGTGGGGGATACAAAGACTAAACCAAGCCTCTGCACTCAAAGACTTTATAGCCTGCTGGATGTTGAGGAAAGGAGGAGGTGAATGTGTGCATAGGTAACCTCAGTAAAAAGTTAAATATATCAAATGGCAAAAAAGAAGCACAGATTATTGAGAGTTTCAAAGAAGCAAAATACCTCAACTAGAAAGATTAAAAAAAAAAAAAAAAAAAAAAAGAGGGTTTCACATAAGTGTGGTTTGTGATGGGCCCAAAGGATAGAAAGGGTTTCGAGAAATAGAAAGGAAAGAATGAGGGCATTCTGAGGTGCCTGGGCGGCTCAGTCAGTTAAGTGCCTCCCTTCTGCGTAAGTCATGATCCTGGGGTCCTGGGACTGAGCCCCACGTTAGGGCTCCCTGCTCACCAGAGTCTGCTGCTCCCCCTGCTTGTCCTCATTCTCTTTGTCGAATAAATAAACAAACAAAATCTAAAAAAGACCCCCTCAACCCCCCCCATATTTTTACATTAAAAACAATCAACATACAACATTTTATTTTGCTTTTCACCACCCTAAGTATAATGCTGAGGTACTAAATCACTCCATTGTTTCCTCTGCATCCTCAGCTTTGATGTGGAGAGCAATATAATGTCAGCTAATATAATGTCAGTCTGTAGTAGAAAGAGACTAAAGGAATCTTGAGGGATGTTCCTCCCCTTGACTTAAACGAGTACTCTGTAATCTTTTTACAGAAAGAGTGACTAGCTGTATCATTCAAAGAATTTCTTTGCCAAGCTCAATGACTAAGATCATTAAGTAATAATACTTAGGCAGAGTCACCATGGTTCTTTTTCAGTAAAATTAAACTGTTTTCTAGGCTAAATATGCTCATCCTCATTGTCTCTTTCAGTAGCCTTTTACACATTGCATTTGAATAACTGCTTACTTACAACATCTCATAGTTGAATTCACACTACTAAATTGACTTAACCTGGATATAGCCTAATCCCTCATTTTGCCAACAAGAAAAATCATGCAAAATGAGGTTAAGAAACTTGTGCAAGGCTATACTCCCTGTGCAAGGAGAAAAAAAAAAAAAGGATAAAATCCAGAATGAGACTGAATTTGGGGTTTTAAAAGCCCTTCCATGGCTAAAGGTAGTCTGTATGGTAAGGGAATTATATTTCATAAAAGTATTGTAATGATTAATAAAAATTACTGACATGCCTTTAAATTGTACTTACTTTAACCTGGACAAAAGCTAAAGTCCCCAAATCAAGAGGCATGTGAGGTTTTAACTATTAAGGACTTCCAAGAAAAATAAAGAAGAAAAGAAGAATGTACCATGAAGAAATATGTCATTATGGGCTTTCTACTTCATAGCTATTATCTAGGAAATGGAGATTAAAACTTTAATTATAAAAGACTATGCTAGCCAAATAAAATAAAATGTTTTTCTTATACCAGATGGTTTATGCCCTGATAATGTTTGTATTTAGTGCTTTAGGATTACCTATTAATAAGGAAGCAGGGATGCTTTCCATTGGTATTTCTAATTCAAAGCAAACAAGCTCTTTGTAACTCACTTCGTAGTGATATATTACACATAGGTTTGTTTAAAGGGCTGGGCTGTAGTGACTTTAAACTTTATATCTAAATCCTGCTTGTGATAGATCTCTAAGAGCAACTTTGTAGATGAGAGTTGGAAAGCTTTTCTTCATAATTGTTGCTATGTGGGCGCCTGGGTGGCTCAGTGGGTTAAGCTGCTGCCTTCGGCTCAGGTCATGATCTCAGGGTCCTGGGATCGAGTCCCGCATCGGGCTCTCTGCTCAGCAGGGGGCCTGCTTCCCTCTCTCTCTCTCTGCCTGCCTCTCCATCTACTTGTGATTTCTCTCTGTCAAATAAATAAATAATTGTTGCTATGTAACAATTCTCTCAGAAGAGTGGCTGCAACTTTTTTTTTCAAAGCTCTAACATTGAAATGGAACCAACCAGTGGTGTCCATATGCAACATTACTTCATTCTTGCAGTGCAGAACCCTGAGGCTAGGGATAACAATGCCTCTAAGACTCTAGCTTCCTAGTCTCCCCAGGCCTGTCCTCTCAGTGATCAGTGAACTCCATCAGGATGTGAAAATGTCATTGGTAGATACAGAAACTGACTCCTCAAGTCAAGCCTGTGACTGGCAAGGGCCATGTGCTTGCTACCTGCAAGTCACCAGTGCTGCCACTATTCCTGCTGGGGATGAGAAGCAAGAGGGAACATCTTTTTGTTGAGGATTCCTGGTAATTTAATATGTATTGTGGCCTGAAGCTGGGGACTCTCAGCTACTTGTGGTTAAAAACACTAACATTATAAAATTGTCAAAAATATGAGGAATTCTGAAGAGAAAAAAAAATCACTGGCTTTGGGGCGCCTGGGTGGCTCAGTGGTTAAGCCGCTGCCTTCAGCTCGGGTCATGATCTTGGGGTCCTGGGATCAAGCCCGCATCAGGCTTTCTGCTCAGCAAGGGAGTCTGCTTCCTCCTCTCTCTCTCTGCCTGCTTGTGATCTCTCTCTGTCAAATAAATAATAAATTAAAAAAAAAAATCACTGGCTTTGGTTAAAATTTAAACAAGTATTTTTTCTTTAGAAAATATCTGGATTCCCAGAGTAAAGTTACTTCAATTTAAAAATATATTTTTCTTTTATAAACTCTCAGCAATGTACGGGGGAGGGAGCTTAGAAATAGTTAAATTATTATTTAATCCTCAGTAAACAAATACTTAAACTTCACAATGACAATGGTACTGTGATAGTAGACACTGCAAGATAAATCCAAGATTTACACAAGAAAACAAAAAGGAATTTTATGGATACTGAGAAATCAAAAAAACAAAACAAAACCACACGTGTTATGATTCAGACGTTCAATTTATATGGTCTTATAATTCAACACCACACTCTTTCTGAAAGGGCGGGGGGTCCTAAGTAGTTGTTTTGCATATTAAGGAAAAATTCCTAAAACATAACAAATTGATATTACAAGTCCATGAAGATCTAAAATCACTCAAAATAGGCATGTTTAAGTTTTAGAAAAACTGCAAATATAAGCCTCTAAAATGACTACTGGGTATGAGGTAAGAAGAGAAGACCTTTACAGTTACATTTATGGAGCCCTCAGTGGAAATTTAAAATGGTGAAGCCACCTTGGAAAACAGGATAGCAGTTCCTCAAAAGATTAAACAAGGAAGCTAACATATGACGGTAACTCTACTTGCAGGTATATATACAAGAGAACCAAAACATATGTTCATACCAAAACTTGTACACAAATGTTCACAATAGTCAAAAAGTAGAGGTTTAAGCCTCTGCCTTCAGCTCAGGTCATGATCTCAGGACCCAGCCCCGCATCGGGCTCTCTGCTCGGCGGGGAGCCTGCTTCCCCCCCTCTCTCTGCCTGGCTCTCTGCCTACTTGTGATCTCTCTCTATCAAATAAATAAATAAAAATCTAAAAAAAAAAAAAAAAAAAAGTAGAAACAACCTAAATGTCCATCAGCTGATTAATGGATAAATAAAATGTGGTATATCTATAAAATGGAATATTACTCAAGACATAAAAGGAATGAAGTACTTTTATGTGCTACATTAATGAACTTAGAAAACATGTTAAGTGAAAGATGCCTGACATAAAAAAGGCCACATATTATATCATCCCATCTGTATAAAATGTTCAAAACAGGTAAATCCATAGATACAGAAAGTAGATTAGTGGTTGCTTAGGGGATGAAAGAAGAGGAAATTGGGACTAAGTTAACAGATATGAGGTTTCGTTTTGGGGTGATGGTAATGTTCTGGAATTAGACAGTGATGACCATTACTTAATATAGTGAATATACTAAAAATGAGTGAAGGGTTCACTTTAAAATGGTGAATTAAAAAAAGTTAATACTTCTTCATACTTCACAGCTATGGTAATTAAAAAAAGTTAACTTCATAGTAAAAAAAATGGTGAATTTCATGTTAAATGAATTTATATCTCAATAAAAACTCAATTAAATATAAAAAATTCCGTAATTATAAGGAAAAATAAAAAGTTAGTTCAATGACCTGCCATTATGGTCTCAACTACTCAGAACCAAACTGGAAATGTTAGAAGGAAGGCCTTGGAATCCTTCTGAAAACCAATAAATTTCTAAGGAATCATCTCTTCGTTTTTCATGGTATGCTCACAAACTTTGTAAGGAAATTAGTGATGTGGGCTAAAAAAACAATCTGCCGAGGCAAAAAGCCTTAGTCACATCTTTCTATTCATGCCTGGTACCCTAGGGACGTGACTCCCCTAAGTGTCTATCTGTATGATGGTTACCTAAAGTGGCTGCCCATATCCAGTGAAGGCTTTTGTTTAGTGATCATGGTCAAGTTGAGCTTGTTTAAATACCATTTCTCAGGACTTAACATGCTACTCCCTAAACGATGGGAATACTGAAAGCTTTTAGGGGGAATAAACTATTGCATGGTCTCTGCCTAGGAAGTGGGCCACAGTTCACTGGAAACAGACAGTTCAGATAAATAAAATGAAAGTAGACATTTTTGGAGATGATCTTGAAAGCTTTCCATTAGAGAACATCAAAGGCATTAAACTAGCAATAGCATGTATCCATATTAGACTACCACAAGTCACCCTACCTTCTCTAAGTAATAAAAAGTATTCATCTCCTTTATTAGATAATCAAATCATTCCCATGAAACAACACTTACCCCATTCTCTGGCTACCCACTAAAAGATTCAACTCCTATGCTACAAATTCAACTCCTATGCTACAATTAACCACAGATTGTCATAATACAAAGTAGTGGCTATTTACAAAGATTAGTTTTGGTGGAAAAGTTCCATTTTAAATATGAAAAGTCAGTGGGGAAACAGATTCCCATTTCTGGCACGTGGGCCACACATAAAGTAAATTAGGCCTTAATTTAATTAATCTGTTTCTCTATAGTTAATTGCTTCTCCATAGCCCTCTATGTGGTTTCCCCTTGGCTGCTAGTCTGGATCTTTCTCTAGACTTTCTCAGCTCTCAGTCAACATCTACAGAGTCCCCTCTTGTGTCATAGGCTGAAATATGAGAGGTCAAAGAAGACCAGGAAGACAAAGAACAAAGGGAAGAGGAAAAGGAGAAAAGGGATCACGCTGATGGGGGTGTCCTATGGCTATAAAATCTTCTTAGAATACCAGTCAAAATATTCCAAAAGAAACTATCCTGAGCACTGAGACCATGATGAAAAGCGATTCTACAGTTTCTGCTTTTCCTCTATTTGGAGAAGGATGAGAATTATGAGGAATATAAAGACAAATAAGGAGGTATCACAAAATGTACTTTAATGTAATTAATTATTATGCTTGCTAATTTGGTACATAAACACATCAAAATTATATAAATACATTAACTAGCTTTACACAATAGAGTATACAGGCACTAAAATATTTATAGCAGACTGTCTATATATTTAAATACATCTTTATAAAAAAACCATGCATCAAGATGATGGAAAGAGGTTAATACTAGAATATTTGTGGGAAAATCAGATTCAACTCTATTATTTCAACATATAGTATGTAAGAGTAAAGTCTGATAAAGTTCAACTAAGGTAAAAAAAATTACTATAAGCAAGTGCTTAAGCAATAACACCAATTACCAGGCTACTTCACTGCATTTCTAATGAGTTATTAAAAAGCAAAAAAAAAGGGGGGCACCTGGGTGGCTCAGTTGTTAAATGTCTGCCTTCAGATCAGGTCATAATCTCAGGGTCATGGGATTAAGCCCCAAATTGGGCTCCCTGATCAGCAGGGCATCTGATTCTTTCTCCCCGTCAACCTTTATCCCTCCACCCTACTTGTTCTCTCTCTCTCTCTCTCTCAAAAACAAAAACAAGAACAAAACCAAAAAACAAAACCTTTAGAACAAAACAAAACCAAAAAATACTGGGTCAATTATCAGTGTTACAGATGTTCTATGTAAGGAGTACTTCAGAATCTTTGCTAATTATAATATTTATTTAATAAATATGAAAGGACTAAAGGGAAATTAATTCCTTCACTGTTAAATAAATGTATACTGTTGAAGCTCTGATTTAAAAGGTCTTTCTGTGTGCTCTTGACAACTACTTAAGGTCTGAGTACAAAGGATAAATATCCAAAAATGTTGTAGTCATATAGGCCATTCAAGTCATATGGAGAAATCAAAATGAAATGGGAATAGGTCATGATATATTTTTATATAGAAGTATATTTCATTGGGGGTGCAAAGATGAAGTGTATACCATCCGTATACACTAACAGATTAAACATTGTGGTTTAAATTTTTCTAATGTTAATACATCTGTGAAATTGCAAGGGAAATTAGGAGGAAATGATATGCCACAGAAACATCAGATTTACTATTAATACAGATGTGAAAATTCAAGAACCAGCCCTCTTTCATTCTTCTGGACTGCCACATTTTGCTCAAAATATTGATCTTTTTTCCCTCTAACAAGAGTTAAGCCTGGTGCCAGTATAGCAAAAATGCTAAGAAAATGTATATTTTCTAAGTAGTTCTCCAGAGAAATTTTGATACAGCTTTCATACATTAAACAAGTGCTAATAATAACAAAACACTGTAATGTTCATATACAAAGAGTAGTAGCACTGTTATACAACACTTAACACATTATCTCTTTATATTCATCTACAGTGACTGTAACTGCCATTCAGAATCTTTTTCCTAGCTATAAAGATTTAAAAGAAGTTTACTTTTAACATGAATTCCAGAAACAACTGCAAGTAATGACTAAAAAAATTCCACTGGAAATTTGAGAGCAAAGGTTTTCCAATCATAGAATAATTATTAAAAAAAAGATAATCCCATGTATGCCTATGTTCAATCTTAGCAGCAATAAATTAAAAGGCTGAGGAGGGTGGTTATTGTTCTACAAGTATGTGTGAGTATTTTACTTCCTTTCTCCTTTTATGTGCATGTCTCTTTGGGCGTCTAAGGTCTCCACATTTTTCACTGCGCTTAAGATTCTTTATCCAATGTTGGCCATCAAGCCTGCTTTTTCTTGCAACAACAACAAAATGTCTTTCCCAAAAAGTAATTGTGAACTCTAAGTGGGCAGAAAGAGGGCTACAAATATGAAGTAAAATTATACTTTAGTCAATAGGATTAGTATTTACCTATTTTAATTTTATCCCCATCTCGTAAAGTAATTTTACTCTAAAAGAATAAAAGGACAAAGCTGAGAATGAAGGCGCTTACGAGTTCAGCCAGAGATTCTTTGGGGGAAGAAATATGAAAAGCTAAAGGGAACTTTCTGAGAAAAGAGGAAGTAAATAATACTGGGACAGGAGACAAAAGTCTTAGAAGTTGATGACCAAAGAATAAGGGGATTCAGTCCGTGAAGACATAGAAGGTGCAAATGCAGAATGGAAGGGATCAGGAATAACCTGCAGGGAGGGTCAATGGCAAAAGTTATTGAGAAAATAATATCTGAAAGGCAAAAACCAAGAAAGTTTCAGCTGATTTGGTGTCTACAGTGACCAAGGATTTTAAAAAAGAAGTCAGAGGAGCCCTAACTGGACAGGATTTTAGCTGTGCAGGCAACAAAAGGACCAAAGACCAAGAGAAAGATGGACAGTTCTAGCTATGGGTTAATGTATAATGAAAGAGAAGGATACAAGGTGAATGACAAAAGGAACTAGTCAGTGTTTACTGCTACCTCAAGACTGACCACATAACGTTCAACATGCAATACAAGTAAGATGTGTGCAGTCTGTTTCTTAACTTCAATAAAGTTACTATTTTTATGGGTCATTGACCCTTGAATTAAGAGGTTCCCTATACTAGATTCAAAGTTAGGAAGTCAAAAAGTGCCTAAGAGGATTATCAAAGCTTTCAATTTTTTGTGCCATATGGGGGCCTTTATTAAAATCAAACACTAGAAGTTTATTTTTGTGTGGAATAATCACTTGAAATTTTAATGGCATACTCAATAAGCAGCTGCTCATTAAGATAATAGTTCCAGTTACTGGCTTAGAAAGCAAGATTCTGAGATTACTGCTTGGCACAGGCCTGTGACTTGTCAACCAAAAAAGTTACTTCCTCTTTACAATAATGAATTGCAGAAGTACAGTTAAACAGTTATCTATGAGGGTTTATTGGCAGGCATAGGATATGGTGGGTGAGCAGAGATACTGATATTTTTTTCTGCTAGTGACCAAAATATTTACAAATTTCATAAAATGGAAAGAACTTTCTAAAAAATTACTAAGATCTGTTTCACAAATAACCAATTCAACTGGAACACTGAATAGTAGAAATGACAAAAGATTTGTTCTTATGGTTGATAAAAAATTTATATCAGGGCATTCAAGTAAAGTTATTTTCTGTGTTCTGATTTAATGAATCATGTGAGTTGTATCTGGCTGGGTGACACAGATGCTGGCTCACTGAAGCCTACTCTAATGCCTCCCAGCACAGCCTTCCTTGGGACAGTGAAGCCAGAGCAACATGTCAGACTGAAGAAATATCAAAGAAAGAGAAAGCAGGGCTGGAGATGCTATGAGGTTGGCTCATAAGACATCTTGACCTGTGTGTCCAGTAAGTATTCAATGTCCTATGGGCTTCAATGACCTAACAAGCACCAAGTAGCAACAATAATGCAGTAATGAATGGTCCTCAAAAGAAGACTTGCAATTCAAGCTGAAAAACACTACACTTACTAGATGGCTTTAACTCTACTGAAAGACAGCTTTAGAAACCACTAGTGATTTCTTAAAAGGTGAATGAGTATTAAATGTTTTATATATGCTTGTGTAGTATCTACTTTAGTTCCTTTACACCTGTCTGATTTTAAAGATGTGTATTAGTTTGGATATTAAAACCTTTCCAAAGCTATTAATAATAAAATATGTTAAAAAATGAAATAGCATTAAATATGTTGGTAAAACTACAGTTATAAATAATGAGACCCATTCAATGTTAAAAAAATGTTTTTTTTTTTTTTTTAAGATTTTATTTATTTATTTGACCAAGAGAAATCACAAGTAGGCAGAGAGGAAGGCAGAGAGAGAAGAGGAAGCAGGCTCCCGGCTGAGCAGAGAGCCCAATGCGAGGCTCGATCCCAGGACCCTGAGATCATGACCCGAGCCGACGGCAGAGGCTTTAACTCATTGAGCCACCCAGGTGCCCCCCCAAAAATGCATTGTTAAAAATGAAATTAAAGGACTATTCCATATATATTCCACATGGAGATGATCTCCTCTTTCAAAAGATAACAAAAAATACTTGTGAAGAAAAAGGCCCTCAGAAGAAAAGATGGTAAAAAAGATAAAGAGAATAATTAAAGCTTATCAAAATATTGGCATATCGCTTTACATGAAAGTTATTTCATCACATACTAAAGGAAAGCAAGGCACAAAATAGAGGTACATTTTCTAAATATGCTTATAAAATCAATGAATAACTTGGTTTTTCCCCGAATTAAAATCCTATTTAGTATTTAGAATTGAAATCTGAAGGAGTACTTACAATGACAGCAAGACCACAGCAATTAAGGTCCACTCTGCAGGTTTGTGTATAATATTTCTATTTGTTAATCTGTAAGATAGAAAGATAAAGTTTACCAAAGAATTGTTACCTTTAAATACACAAACCATCTATTTTTAAATAAAATCAGATTTATGACATTATGTGTTAAAGAGCACTACTTTCTTTTTATGTTTGATAGGAGACAGCAGTGTAGAACTGTGGCTTAATCTTCAGCAGCTGATAATGACCATCATTTTTTTTTTAAAGATTTTATTTATTTACTTGACAGACAGAGATCACAACTAGGCAGAGAGTCAGGTGGAGAGAGAGGGGGAAGCTCCCTGCTGAGCAGAGAGCCCAATGCAGAGCCTCGATTCCAGGACCTGAGCTAAAGGCAGAGGCTTAACCCACTGAGCCACCCAGGTGCCCCTGATAATGACCATCTTAAAAGAAAGTGATCCAGCTCCACTTCTATATATTTATAGCAATTTATAAGAATGTTACTGTTAGACATGATGGGAATATAGGAACAATATGGGCAACTAAACTGCATGGTTTATTAAAATATACACAATAGTTCCCTGTAACCATTATCTTCTGTATTTCCCCCCAATAAATTTTTTCTTTTAAATTAACAAACTAATAGGCAATTTCTAATTTTAATTCATCTTTTGCACCTTCCTACCTTGTGCTAGGTTGGCAGCAGGCACCGAAGGGATGTCATAATCCATAATTTACAGTAAGAGTCGACAATAAATTACAAGACTGGTCTTTAACAAAAAGAGTTTTATGATACGAAGGGGCACCAGCAATGTTTATAGCAGCAATGTCCACAATAGCCAAACTATGGTAAGACCCCAGATGTCCACTGACAGATGAATGAATAAAGAAGACATGGTGTGTGTATATATACACACACACACACACACAATGGAATACTACAGTCATCAAAAAATGAAATCTTGCCATTTGCAGTGGAGGATGGAACTACAGGGCATTATGCTAAGCAAAATAATTCAATCAGAGAAAGAAAATTATATGATATCATTCATATGTGGAATTTAAGAAACAGAACAGAGGATCATAGCAGAAGAGAGGAAAAAATAAAACAAGATGAAATCAAAGAGAGAGACAAACCATAAGAAACTCTTAATTACAGGAAACAAACTGAGGGTTGCTGGAGGTGCGGGGGAGGGAGGGATGGGGTAACTGGGTGATAGACATTGGGGAGGTTATGTGCTATAGTGAGTGCTGGTTATTATATAAGACTGATGAATCACTGACCTCTACCTCTGAAACCAATATTACATTATATGTTAATTAACTGAATTTAAATTAAAAAAAAAACTTTTAAAAAATTAAATTAATTCTAACACTTAGCAGTTGATAACAAAATACACTGTAGTCAACTTAGTTTCTCAAAAACCATTTGGAAAAACTGCTCTAAATAAAAAATGATATAAATCAGTAAGAAAAAAAAGACAGCCAATGATATCTGATAAAGGACTGTTACCCAAAATAGACAAAGAACACTTAAAATTTAATAATAGGCAAACAAATAGCCCAATTAAAAAAAGGGCCAAACACCTTTACAGACATCTCACCAAAGATAAACAAATGGCAAACAGGCAGATGAAAAGATGCTCCACTTTGTATCTCATAAGAGAACTGCAATAAAAAATGAAACTGAGATATTGCTATATACCAATCGCAACGGCCAGAATCTTGAACATTGACAAAACCAAATGCTGAATCAAAATCCATCCACAAGAGTCATACATTTGCTACAAATGATAAACTTACACTGACATCATTATCACATTGGTCAAATGTTTGGCTCTGTAGTAAGGATGTGGAGCAACAGGAACTCTTATTCATTGCTGACAGGAATGCAAAACGGTACACCAACTTTGGAAGAGTTTGTCGCTTTCTTATCAAACTAATACTCCATCATCTGATCAGCAATCATGATCCTTGGTGTTTACCCAAAGGAGTCAACAACTTATGACTATAAAAAACCTATGCACAGATGTTTATGGCAACTCTATTTACAACTTCCAAAACTTAGAAGGAACCAAAATGTCCTTCAGTAGGTGAATAGAAAATAAGCTGTGGTACATCCAAATAATGGAATATTACTCAGCCCTAAAGATCTGCATTCTCAAGCTGCAAAAAGATGTGGAAGTGCTTTATTTTATTTTTTTACAGATTTTTATTTACTTGTCAGAGAGAGAGAGAGAGAGAGAGAATGCAAGTGCATAAGCAGGGGAAATGGCAGGCAAAGGGAGAAGCAGGCTCCCCGCCAAGGAAGGAGCCTGACATGAGACTCAATCCCAGAACCTTGGGATCATGACCTGCACTGAAGGCAGACATTTAACAGACTGAGTCACCCACGGGTCCCAAATGGAGGTGCTTTATATACATATTACTTATGTGAAAGAAGCCAGTCTAAAAAGGCTACATACCATCTAATTTCAACTATATGACATTTGGGAAAAGGCAAAACTATGGAGATGATAAAAAGATCAGTGGTTCCTAAGGGTTGTGGAATGGGGGTGGGGAAAAGTAGCAAATAGGTGGCGCACAGAGGTGCTTTAGGGCAGTGAAAATACTGAATGATACTAAAATGATAGGTACATGTCATACAGTCATCCAAACCTATAGATTATATAATACCAAAAATGAACTCTAATGTAAATGGTGGACTCTGGGTGACAATGATGTCGATGTAGCTTCATCAGCTGCAGCAAATGTATTAACTCTGGTTGGGAGGTTGCAAATGGGGGAGGCTATGCATATGTGGGGACAAGGAGTATTACAGGGAATCTCTGGACCTTTTTCTCAATTTTGCTACGAACTTAAAACTGCTCTTAAAACATAGTCTTTTAAAAAAAACCCAGCCAATAAACAAATAGACAAAGGATATAAGCAGGCAATTTACGGAGGAGGAAAGTTGAACAGTCAGTAAATATTTGAATAAGAGTTTAATTTCACCAGCAAACATTGAATAAGAGTTAAATTTCACTAGTAATCTGGAAAACTAATATAAAAGCAATAATTCACTCCATCACATTGGCAAAAATAAAATAATGATAACACCAAAGTTTGGTGAGAATATGAATAGCATTTTTAACCTACTTGATGTGAGCAATCAAACAACAATTTGGCAATATCTAATAAAGCTGAAATGCTTATGAACAGCTCAACTATTTCACTTCTAGATAAAAACCCTAAACAAACTCTCACTTATGTTTATGGATATATGTATAAAGGTAGTTAATGTGTTTGTAATAGGAAAAAATCATAAATTGTGGCATTTTTATGGAATGTTGAAAAGTCAAAATAATGAATGAACTAGACTTACGTATTTTGTTCATCATAATTTGGAAGACAGCAAGTATGGTATCACATTATATAACTCAAGAACAGACAATACTCAGTATTATTTATGGATACACACAAGTAGAAGTATAAAAACAAAGACTAGAAAGACATGTATCAAATTCACAGTATCAGTTGCTTCTGGAGGAGGAAAGGAGAATGGATTGGGAAAGAGAACAAAGGGGAATTCACGTCAGGGACTTTGCATTGGTTATTCCATTGTCTGAAACTATCTTCCCCAGGTTAGTTTTCTTGCCACCTTCACAATAAGGCTATCTGGACCACCACATTAAAAAGTGAAACTTCTAGGGGCACCTGGGTGGCTCAGTTGGTTAAGCACCTAACTCTTGATTTTGGCTCAGATCATGATCTCAGAGTGGTGAGACCAACCCCTCTTGTAGGGCTCTATGCTCAGTGGGGAGTCGGATGGAGAGTCTCTCCTTCTCCCTCTGCTCACATATGCAGGTTTTCTCTCTCTCAAATAAATAAATCTTTTTTAAAAAAGATTTTATTTATTTATTTGACAGAGATCACAAGTAGGCAGAAAGGCAGGCAGAGAGAGAATGGGAAGCAGGCTCCCCGCTGAGCAGAAAGCAGGATACGGGGCTAGATCCCAGGACTCTGGGATCATGACCTGAGCTGAAGGCAGAGGCTTTAACCCACTGAGCCACCCAGGCACCCCTCAAATAAATAAATCTTAAAAAAAAGAAGTGAAAATTCCTTCCACTTCCTATCCCCAGACTCCTGACTCTCTTATCCAGCTACATATTTTTTTCTCCTATTCCAGTTATCACTTTTTTTTTTAAGTTTTATTTATTTGACAGAGAGAAATCACAAGTAGGTAGAGAGGCAGGCAGAGAGAGGGAGGGGAGAAAGCAGGTTCCCTGCGGAGCAGAGAGCCCGATGCAGGGCTCGATCCCAGAACCCTGGGATCATGACCTGAGCCGAAGGCAGAGGCTTTAACCCACTGAGCCACCCAGGTGCCCCCACTTTTTTTTTTTTTTTTAAGACTTATTTTATTTACATCGGAAAGAGTGTGTGGAGGAGGGGAACACAAGCAGACTTCAGGCTGAGCTCAGAGACCAAAGCATGGCTGGAGCCCAACATAGGGCTCAATCCCACAACACTGAGATCAGACCTGAGTTGAGACTAAGAGTTGACATTCAACTGACTGTGCCCCTCCCAGGCACCCTTCTATCACCTTCTAACATATATAGTTATTGCTTACTATCTGTTTGTTTTTTTGGCCTGTGGCAGGAATCTATATGTTCTTCACCTATTTACTTCAGATTGATTTCTTGGGTGTTCAGAAAAATTTGATATTTATCTAGCTGTGTTTGAGGGATGAGGCAAGCATAGCGGTCCCCCTACTACTCTGCCTTCTTAACTCTTTTCTCATCAATTATTTATTCCAAATGCCCAGAACAAGGTAGGCATTCAATTAATTTTTTCTGAATGACTGACTTAACCTTTAATATTTTCTTTAAAAAATATACATCTGAATCAAATATTACAAAATATTAATATCTATTAATTGAGTAGAGAATATGTGTATCTTTATTATATTAATCTGAATTTTTCCCATAGTTAAAATGTTTTACAAAAATTTAAAAAGTCCAGAAGATATAAAGTACACTATAGTGGTTAAAAATTCTGACAGAGGGGCGCCTTGGTGGCTCAGTGAATTGGGCCTCTGCCTTCGGCTCGGGTCATGATTTCAGGGTTCTGGGATCGAGCCCTGCATCAGGCTCTCCGCTCGGCAGGGATCCTGCTTCCTCCTTTCTCTCTGCCTGCCTCTCTGCCTACTTGTGATCTCTCTGTCAAATAAATAAATAAAATCTTAAAAAAAAAATCTGACAGACACATGGGTTTGATACTCAGATCTGTCACTTGGCTGTACTTGGGACACATTTAACAGCCCTGAAACTTTTTAAAAATTCAATAAAACAGGAACAACATACTACCCACCTTGTAGAGTTCTTGTGAGGACTAAATGTACAAAAGACATCCATGTTGCCAAATTCAATGGACCTTTCTCAGTCCTTATCTTAACCTATTAGCAATATTTGACACAAATGATACTTCCTTTCTCCTTGGGACACTTTCTTTATCTGCTTTCCACCTGCTTGATTTCCCTCCCTCTCACTGGCACTCTTTCTCAGACCTTCTGATTTTGGATAACTCCATGGCCTCTGCCCTTGGGTCTCTCATTTCCTCTATATATGCTCCTTCCCTTGGTGCTATTATCCAATCTCATAACTTTAAATATTAGATAACTTTGTGATGACAGCTCTTATATTTATGATCTCTAGCCTGGACCCTTTCCTTGAATTTTGGACTTCTATATCTAATGGTCTCCCTGACCTTTCCACTTGACTATGTAATAGGCATCTCAGAACTTAGTATGGCCAAAACTGAGTTCCTCATCTTCCGCCAAAACCAGGTCCTCCTGCAGATAGGTCAACCTCAGTAAATGGCTATGTAATCCTTCCAGAATCCAGCTGCTTAGGCCAAAAATCTTGTGGTTAACTTTGGCTCCCTTGACGTCCTGTGCCCAACCAGTCATCAAATCCTGACAGTTCTATCTTCAAAAGAGAATTTGATTACTTATTACCTCCAATGCTTTTACCTTGTTCCACTTCATTTCTTGCCTAGATTACCAAGGCAGCATCCTAAATGGTTTTCCTGCCTCTGCCCATCTATTGTAATTCTTTAATTAGCAGAGTGATGTTATTAAAAATATATGTCAGATCATATCATTCCTCTGTTCAGAATCAACCAATTGCTCTCCATCTCACCTGGAGTAAAAGTGAATGAATGATCACAGCTATAAGGCCTATATAATCTACACCACATGAGCCCCCCACTTCTCTGACCATATTTCTGTGTACCTTTGCCTCTGCTCACTTCTCCAGCCTCCTTAACATCCTTAATATTTTATGAATACACCAGGCCTGCTGTACCTAATATATTTTCACAGAGAGCAAGATGGCTTGCTTCTTTACTAATTTTTAGCTCTTTTTATAAATGGCATCTTCTTCATAAGGTCTTCCCTGACCAACCTATCTGTCACAGACAAAAAAATCCCAACTACCTCCCCCTCTTCAGTACCAATCCTTTTCCATGCTTCTGGGAGAAAAGGAAGAGAATGGAATGAGAAAGGGGAAAGGGCACATCATCTCATAATGATAGTACATGTATTGTTCTTAAATATTTACATATTCATTCTATTAGAATAGTTTCATGAGAGAAGGAATTTTGTCTGTTTTGTTCACTGCTTTGTCTGGAGCAACTAAAACAGAATCTAGCGCATGACCAAAAAAGGTCAAAGGATAAGCATGTAAAACATGGCAAAAACAATTAAAAATATATTCCTTTTCTTTTTTTAAAGAAATTCCTTCCTGCTATACATGAATCTCCCAAAGTTAAGCCAAATTTAAGATTTCATGAGTTCATTTACTCATCCACCAAAAAATTTATCAAGTACCTGCTCTATATCACTGTTTCAGGCACTGAGGAAAACACAAGATCTTTTTGTGTCAAAATACAATTTCAGGGCACCTGGACGGTTCAGTTGTTAAGCGGCTGCCTTCAGCTCAGGTCATGATCCAAGGGTCCTAGGATGAAGGCCCACATCAGGCTTCCTGCTCGGCAGGAGGCCTGCTTCTCCCTCTCCTGCTCCCCCTGCTTGTGTTCCCTCTCTCTCTGTGTCTCTCTCTGGCAAATAAATAGATAAAATCTTAAAAAAAAATAATTTTGATTAAAATCAGATTCAGAAAAATATCTTGACTGATATTTACTGATGACAGTAAATCTTTACCAAGCAACTTCTGATGGAACCACTACGGCAGGTAAATCAAAATAACATTGTGGATAAATGACTGTGATGCAATTCAGTGGAAAGGACAGCTCTATTCACAGGGGAAAGATTCTTCTAAGAGCTGAAAAAGCTACTTTGTGTGTAAGTTCTAAGAGGCTCTCAACTCTGGCTGCACATTAGAATCACCTGGGGGGCTTTTAAAGAAAACTGATGTCTGAACCCAACCCTTAATCAAATGAAACTCAATCTCTAGGGGTGGAGCCAGGCATCTGTAGTTGTTAAAAGCTCCCCAGGTAATTCTGATGCACAACTGGTTTGAGAATCACTGTTTTACAAGTTCCTATTATTGATTATCATTTCAAAGGGAAGGATACGGTTATTTATGTCAACTCTTTTCCACTGCCAGTATTGATTGAAAAGATCTCTCAACATTGGTCTCTGTTATCAATATGGCACTTTTTTTTAGAGATGTCATGAAGAAGTCCTAGCCCACAAATAGTCCCATACCTTCTGAAGTTGTTCCTTCTAGAATCTGAAGACCCCATGAGTTATCTTACCAGAGATACTCTATATACTCTAAATAACTGACATTTTCCTAAAAAGTGGCAAAGCCAATTTAAGCAATTTTTATTAAAGCTATAGATTCTGACCCGCAAGTACTAATGAGTAAAGATTTAAAAAACAATATCGGGGGGCGCCTGGGTGGCTCAGTGGGTTAAGCCACTGCCTTTGGCTCAGGTCACGATCCCAGGGTCCTGGGATCGAGTCCCGCATCAGGCTCTCCGCTGAGTGGAGAGCCTGCTTTCCTCTCTCTCTCTCTCTCTCTCTCTCTGCCTGCCTCTCTGCCTACTTGTGATCTCTCTCTGTCAAATAAATAAATAAAATCTTAAAAAAAAAAAAAAAAACCAATATCGGGGCACCTGGGTGGCTCAGTGGGTTGAGCCTCTACCTTCGGCTCAGGTCATGATCTCAGGGTCCTGGGATCGAGCCCCGCATCGGGCTCTCTGCTCAGCAGGGAGCCTGCTTTCCCCCTTCTCTCTCTCTGTCTGCCTCTCTGCCTACTTGTGATCTCTCTCTGTCAAATAAATAAATAAAATCTTTAAAAAAAATAAAAAAAAATTAAGGTTTCTTATATTTGTGTGTGATTAATGATCTTGTTGTTGCATCATTTCCATGCTATCTAATAAGAGTAACCACCTCAGTAATCAGAACAATCATGTCATTCAGATATACTGTTATTACCTGGACATTCACTTTCAAACCTAAACATTCTAGATGAAGTAAAAATGTTCTTATATGTTTTTGTCAGTCAGAAAAATAAAATGTTGCAGTAATCAATGATGCTTGTGAAAACCATTCATTTTATGTGTAAAATAATTAGTAAAGATTTTTGATTAGTAAGCAAAATAGATCAACAGTTAATACAAATAGCAAATACATTAAATAGATTACTTTCTTGAGAATGCTGTATCTGGAAAAAAATGCTTATATAAATTAAAATATTGTTAGGACAGAATAATAGAGATAAGATTTTATACTAATTCGATCTTTGCGGAAATCTACTATATACCAGAATTCACATTAAAGAAAATTACTATGGTTAAAAAGGAACAACAGGCCCCCAAATGGAGTCCCTTATGCTAAGACCAAGACTTAACACCTGGACCTAACTGAAGTTTTAGCCTCTCCCAGGAGTGGAGTTTTAAACCCAGCAGTCTGGAATTTTCTGATGACCAGTAAGGAGGTAATCTGCATGATAAGACCCTCTGCCTTTCCGTCTAAGGGAAGGTGACCTTGAGAGAAACAATCCCTTAATTTTTTCTTCCTAATAACTTCCTTGTCCTGTCCCATTTCTGCCTACAAATGCCTTCTATTTTGTACAACCCTACTGAACATCCTTCCATTTGTTAGATGAAATTCTGCTTATTTCATTAATCACTGAATAAAGTCAATTAGCTCTTTAAAAACTGACTTGATTGAATTTTTGTTAACAGCTTTAAGGGTTACATTTTAATTTTATTTAATCACTGCCATTTAAGTTATAAATCTTCAAGAAAATGGCCTATTGGGGAATTCTTACAATCTTGCGATGATGAATTTATCACATCACTTCAAAATATCCTGAGCTGCAAAAGTACTAAATTATGTAAACAGACATGTAATAATCTTAATACAATCTTTAATCAAAATAATAAAAATGTTGGGGTGCCTGGGTGGCTCAGTGGGTTAAGCCTCTGCCTTTGGCTCAGGTCATGGTCTCAGGGTCCTGGGATGGAGCCCTGCATCAGGCTCTCTGCTCAGCAGGGAGCCTGCTTCCTCCCACCCCCACCTCTCTGACTATTAGTGTTCTCTCTCTCTCTCTGTGTCAAATAAATAAATAAATAAATAAATACTTTAAAAATAATAAAAATGTGAAGACAAAACTGTTAAGAGTAAACTGAGGCACCCTTAACACATTCTGTTGAGTCAAACTTCACAATAAAAGACTCTACAAGAATGTCTTAAAACAACTCCTGAAGTCTTGAGTCTATAAAGGCTAAATATTTAAATATAAAGTGGTACAAATGATCCTTTCAGAAGATTAAGATAAGGTTTTTTGAGATTTGCCTAAACTATGAATCCTAGATCCTTCTAGTATATATCTTATTGAAAAAGTTTCCTGAATCACTTCATGGCATACAAAAATGTTAGTGATGTTTTTAAAGGTGTTGGTTGAAAGTGAATGGCTATTTGGTTTTACTGAATTGAATTTTTGTTAACAGTGACTGTATATAGTATATAGTACAGTGACTATAAGAGAAATCAAACAGTTAACAATACCAAGAAATAATTTCTGTAGTGTAATTTTAAACTTTTAAAATATTATTACTACTGTTGATAACAATAAACCCTAACGATTATTTACTGGATGGAATGATTCTTCTAATTTAGAAGTTTGTTCAATTTTGGTGCTATCTAGTTTCAGCCATAGGCAAGTAATGATTTTAATATCTGGACACTGGCATTTGGCCAAAATGTGTATTTGGTGCACCTCTACTGATAGGGTGTTTAGAGGCCTATCCTTATGCTTCTTGGTACAGAACACAGCCTTAGCCTGGGTATTTTCACCTTGATGGTTTTAGAAAAATCCCAACTGCTCTGTTTCTTCCTTTCTTTATACTTCTTATCACTTCAAATCCATTCCACACAATTCAATATTAAACTACCCACTGTTTTTGTACTGTTCACTGTGCTCAACTTATTTTCTAACAGGAGAGTTCTTCCTTGAGGGTGGGCATAGTGCTTCTTCTGCATTGCCTATAGTGTGTAGCAGCACAGTGCTGGTCATTTGATCTCTATTAATTCACTAAGATTCAATATGTTACTGGCTAACCACCTTTGTGTCTGAGACACCATTTTCCTTCTTAATTTTAGGCTACTCTATAAATAAACAATCCAAAACTAACTATATCAAGGTTTGAGCAAAGAAGATCCTGCATTTAATAAAAGATAATGTTTAGTGGAGAAGAAAACAGAATACTATTCTTAGATCTAAGACACTGAAGGTAAGTCACTTTTTTCACGTTTTTGTTAGAAAGCCCTCTTGCTCAACTATAGACCCCAACAGTTAAAATCAGAACTAGACAAGACTTAACATAGGCTTAACAAAACTCATGTCTTAATTAAAACCCAATGTGCTTATTTCTTATTGTACTTTCTTGAGGCATTGATGAAGGTGTTTTGCAATGCTCCAGAACACCCAAACTGCCAGACCAGAAAAGCCATGATAGCAAATGCCTAGGAATAAACCTAGGATAGGAATTCCTAGACGATTACATCCCACATGTGTCCTTCTCTGCCCACGATTATGGGCTGACCACATACTGATCCTGATCCATGATCATATGCTCCCTGCTGCTTTCTTGCATGGACCTTCCTAAATCTTTCCTCATAAAACTCTAGGAGTCCATCTTGTGCGTGGAGAGACTGGTTGTTAAGACCTGCCATCTCCCCTGGCTGCTGGCACCCAAAATAAATCTTTCCCTTTGTCTTTTTTAAACTCTTGTGTCTTTAGTTATTGCCTTCTCTTGGGACAAGTATATCCAAGTTTGTTCAACAAAAGTGTGGGCAAACCCAGCCAGGAGCTATGCTTTTGATTAGTCCAGCCCCCTCGGGATTTCCTAGGATGGAGCAGTTGGCCCTGGGTTTACCCATTCATTTCTTGAGTTGGGGGCTATGATACATTATTAAGGAACACAGTCTTTCTATGGATTCTTCAAGGCAATCACAAGAAGTCAAAAAACTGAGAAGGAAAATTTTAGTATTAACACTGACCTGAAAGTTCGGATAAGATTTTTAAGTTGTGCAGAAATATCTCCTAATGTGATCTGAAGAGGCCTCAAAAGTCCAGGGACTCTGAAAAGAAAAAATTACATTTCCTTTATAATATAATTTATTTATACAGAAATATTATTTGAGTCTTGCCTAAGTCTGGATTTTCCATAAGTAATAATGGCCTTTAGGTAGAAGCAGTTAAACTAGCTTCTGACTGATGAGAACTCATAAGGACACATTTCATATTAATCCCGTACTCCACTATGTAGTCTATGGTACAGTGTGAGGCACTGAATAATATTATCCTGGCTGCTACCTATATTCTTATACTTGTTTTTCTTACCTTTACTTTCAAATAATTAGATTAAATGGAAAGAACACAAGGCCAGAGGAACTGGACCCCCTAAACTGTCGAATTTAGGAGTATGACCTATTTCTCCTTATGAAATCCTTACAGTGGGAGTAGAAACTGATATATTTCTAGAGAGCAATTTGCCAATACATGTTAACATTGTAAATATGGATATTCTTTGACCCAACAGTTTTACTTGAAAAAATTAACCCTAAAGAAATAATCAGATAAACATAAAAAAGATGTTTATTGCAAAAAATATTTTTAGTAGTGAAAAATCAAAATAAACTATGATATAAACATACAGTGGAATATAATAAAACCTTTAAAACAAAAACGTGGATCTATATTTTTTAGCGCGGACAGATATACATGTTGTGTTAAGTGAAAAATGCATATGTAGTATTGTCCCATTTTTATAAAAACTTATATATAATGACACTATACATGATAGACAGTATATTTCAAACATTCCTCCCAGAGTTTTAGTATACTTCATTCCTCCCAGGGTTTATACTATAACAGAGAGAACCAAAGGAAATGAATACACACACACACACACATATATATTATGTATGCATCAGGGATAAATATCAAAATATTAATAGTAGTGACTACTCAGTGGGATTACAGATGATCTTTACTTTCTTCTTTAAACCATTTTGTACTGCCTAAATCTTCTGCAATAAGCATGCATTACTTTTTTTAAAAAACTTATTATAAAATTATGTTTCAGATATATTTCAAAACGGAGAAAATAGCAATAATCACATAAATCTATTCCCAGATTCAACTTCCTAATATTTTGCTAAATTTATTTCATTTTTTTCTTTCCTTCTTTACTTTTTTTGCCAAGTAAATCCCTGATTTCAAGTCATTTGGCCCTTAAATATTTATCTATCTCTAAATACAAGGGCATTTTCTTACATAATTGCAATAAAATTATCACACCTAACCAAATTAACAATTTCTTAATATCATCTAATACATAATACATATTTCATTTTCTTCAATTATCTAAGAGAAAATGTCATTTACAACTGTTTTGCTCCAATCAGAAACCAAAAAAGTCTTACTTTTATTATTATTATTTTTAAAAAGCCTTACTTTTATAATGAGAAAAAACTGAAATGCTTTCATTAATAACCAAAAAAATCCTCTATGTCAATAATTACTTTGTTTTTAGTGTTTGTGTGTTTCTGCAAGTTATACTACCTCTTCTTAAATTTAGTTCTTGGGCCCCTGGGTGGCTCAGTGGGTTAAGCCTCAGCCTTCAGCTCAGGTTATGATCTCAGGGTCCTGGGATCGAGCCCCACAGCGGGCTCTCTGCTCAGCAGGGAGCCTGCTTCCTCCTCTCTCTCTGCCTGCCTCTCTGCCTGTTTGTGATCTCTGTCAAATAATAAATACATACAAGTATCAATAATCCAACCTAACTTTCAAAACCTGTGTAACCACAATCAAGGATTGTTATCTTCTTGTCCTATGAATCAGACATATAGTGACTTTTACTGTTTTCCAACCAATTGTTAGACAAACAAATGTCTAAGTATGAGGACCATATAAAAGACAAAACTAATAACAAACTTAGATTATCTGGGAGGAGCCTAACATAAAAGAAACTCGATAAATAAACAGTTACTTAAAATGTAAAACTTGGAGGAGTAGGCTGCTCAAAATATGAAGGCTTCCAGAAAATATGTTCTTCTTACCATTGAACTACTACAAATTTAAGACTACTTCATAAGCACAGCCTTATTTTTTTTTAAGGTTTTAAAGTAATCTAATGAATACTGTTTTTCTGAAAATAAATAAATTGAAAAAAAAATTAAAAAAAAAAAAGGTTTTAAAGTAATCTTTACACTCAACATGGGGCTCGAACTCACAACCCTGAGTGAGATCAAGAGTTGCACGCTCCACCCACAGAGCCAGCCAGGTGCCCCTAATCCATATACAGACCTTAAACAATGAGTGAAAACACCTTTCCATTTTTTCTGCTAAAGAAAGAAAATAGAGATTAAAAAGTTCAAGATGGCCCTCACATCTCTGGAAAAAAGATTTCAAACTTCTTTTGAAAGACAAACCAAGATTACAATTTTTAAATGTCATTTATGACTGGGCTAATTACAAGAAAAATAATTTCCACCACAGGAAGTTTAAAACTAAAGTGCAAAGTCGACTTGAACAAAAACTCTTAAGTTGCTGAGTGTGAAATGGTTCTATAAATATGTATGCAGAGTGAGTTAACAGACCGTTAAAACTTCATAAAGTTTCATTCACATGTGAAACTGATGTGACACATATACCACAAATCAGTATTTAAATGGTTTAACTTTGATATTTTTTTCCCTGACTTCACTGGATTATGAAGTGGAAGTGACACAGTTTAGTTTTCTACTCCCATAATCTCAACCTTCTTCTTCATTATGTGCTTGTGTATCTTCTACACAAGACAAAATTTCAATATTTCCTTGGCAGGATATCTTAAAAAATCTCACCTTCTCAAGTAACTTTTCAAATTATTTTTCAAACTTTAAAATTCAAGGATAAAAATTAATATAAATTATGAACCCACAAATACCAAGTTAATTTTAAATATTGTAAAGTAGAATGACAATTACATACTTACACTTTACTTAACTTTTCAAGTACGATGCGTTTTCTAATCTGGTTCTGAGAACTTGAATCTATCAGTGGGAAGGTGGGATCATGCTAAAATCACATTTTTAAACAAAACAAAGCAAAGTCATAAATTTACATTCTTCTTTGATAAGAACTATAAACATTAAAGCACAAAAATTCATACCTGAGGTATGGCAGAATAAAAACTAGACTTGAGAATTATTAGAAGATTTAAATTTGAGCATTGGCTCAGTCATTGGGCTGATGTGAACTGAGTCATATGCCTGCTTTTGAGAATTTTTTCTAACCTGTATCAAGGGATACTAATACCTTCTTTATTAAACGAGAAAATGTATACAAAAGAACTCTGTAAACTACTAAATGTTATACAAATGTTGGAGATCAAAGCTTTTAAAATTAGCAAATACAAAAAAATAAATAAAATTAGCAAATACTATATATATATATATATATATATACACACACACACACACACACACACCATATACACGTACATATATTATGGGGAATTCCACTTCTAGAAATGGCAGACAAAATAATTCTAACCATTCCTCCTGCTGAGAACTGAAAAAAAGCTGGGAAAATACCCACATTTGATTGAAAACATCAGAGACTAACAAAGCAGTCAAGAATTAACGCCAGAGATTCTAGAGAAGGTGATTCCAGAGAGGGCAGTGACTAATTCCAGAAGCAGCAATTCAGATACTGAGAACCTGAGCATTGTTTTTCTAATAAGCATTAAAGCTTGGGGAAATGCCAAGAAGGAAGAGGTACTAGCAACCCTTCCCTCCAAGCTCAACTTAGAAGGACCAAACTCTAGAACTAAGAATAGGAAACTGGCTCTTTCAGGGACTGAAGTACAGCTTCAAATCTTAATCCCTCACTGAATGAAGTGATTTAGAACTACAAATCATGTGCCTAAAGCAAAGAGAAATCTGTTTTCGAGGAAGATAACATCAGTTTGGTCTCAAGTTATCTGTAATGTTTAACATACAATGTTTGCCATAAATAATAAGAAAATAGGACTATACAGTCAAAATCTCAAACATTATCCCATAGAAAACAGCCCCCAGGGAATCCAGAAAATGATGTTATCAACTTTATTTAAAATACCTACGTTGAGTGCTCGCTTCGGCAGCACATATACTAAAATACCTACGTTGAGGGGCACCTGGGTGGCTCAGTCATTAAGCATCTGCCTTCGGTTCAGGTCAGTGAAAAACTTCAACTGAATATGGACTATAAATCATCTTACAGGATTTAAAATATAGAGAGAATAAAAAAAGACAACAAGAACACCTAAGCCCAGAGAGGGTAAACAGAATTACAGTTTCTAAGGTACTATCTAGGAAGCAAAAAAATTAACTTATATTGGACTTTTATAATAATTCAGTCAATTCAGATTTTAATCTTTAGAGTAACCACTTCTGATTAGTAAAATAAAGTATAAAAAGCAAGCTAATAGAGGGTAAACAATGAAATAGTACTATTTAATTCAACAAAATCAGGAAAGGAGAGAAAGAGGAACATAGAACAGATGAGACAAGCAGAAAGCAATGAGTGAGATGGCACAAACCCAAATATATCAATTATGACACTGAATGTAAACAAACTAATTTCTCCACATAAAAACAATTACCAGCCTAAGTAAAAAAAGGCAGTCCTGAAAATACTAATAAAAGAATGCTAATGCTAGCAAAACAGACTGTAAGAAAAAAAAAAACTTAACCAATGTAGAGAAAGGTCACTCATAATACAGAGGTTCAATTTACTAGGAAGACATAACAATCTTTTTTTAAATACCATATAACATGGTCTCAAAATATTAAAAGTAAAATTTATTAA
Organism: Neogale vison; assembly: GCF_020171115.1. Classification (NCBI taxonomy): domain Eukaryota; kingdom Metazoa; phylum Chordata; class Mammalia; order Carnivora; family Mustelidae; genus Neogale; species Neogale vison. Next base: position 78,850,733 of record NC_058092.1, on the reverse strand, counting down.
ACCAAAAGTAGAATTAATCCATAATTATGATGAAAGATTTTTTAAGATTTTATTTATTTATTTATTTGACAGACAGAGATCACAAGTAGGCAGAGAGGCAGGCAGAGAGAGAGAGAGAGAAAGGGAAGCAGGCTCCCTGCTGAGCAAAGAGCCCATGAGGGGCTTGAGCCCGGGACCCTGGGATCATGACCTGAGCTGAAGGCAGAGGCTTTAACCCACTGAGTCACCCAGGTGCCCCAATGGTGAAAGATTTTTGACCTACCTCTCCCACTTCTCTTAGTAACTAACAGAATGAGCAACACCTCTCTCCACCTTTCCCCAATCAATAGTGTTTCTCAAACTTTAATATGCACACATTTCTCCAAAGGAAAATAATGAAATCTGACCCATACTGCTCATAATAAAAATCAATTCTAGGATGAAAGGAAAAACAATCTAGAAGATGAAGTAACCTGGGCTAAGCAAAGATTTCTAAAGAAGTCACTAAAGGGAACAATGAATAAGTTGGACTCAAGATATCATTAATGAGAGTGAAAAGGCAAGTCTCAGAGTAGAAGATGTTATTTGCAAAACACATTAACTAAAAATGGGTTTGAATCCTGAATAAAGAATTTCTTCAAAATTGGTAAGAAAAAATACTTAGATATTCCAACAGATAAATGGGAAAAAGACTTGAAAAGACACAAGACATTCCAAATGGTCAAAAAGCAAATAAAACCTTGCTCAACTCATTAATCATTAGAGAAATGTATTATAATAAAAAAACAGTACCACTGAAATGGTGAGAATTAACAATGTCAAGTACCGATCAAGAATGTGGATCATGGAAATTCTCATACAGCTGTACTAGACTAAAAACTGGCAAAACTATTTTGGAAAACTGGCATCATCCAGTATAGCTGCATATACACATACACTATGACCCAAAAGTTCAAGTCCTAGATACACACCCAACAGAAATACACATACCTTAGAAGAGAGACATAAATAAGAAAGTTCATAACACTACAGCCCTAAACTGGAAAAGCCTAAATGCTCATTAACATGAATAAATTGTGGCCTATTTCTATGAGATACTATGCAGCAATAAAAGAATGAACTATAGCCACATGGAACAACACAAAAAATGACTCATGAACTAACATTGCATGAAATAAACAGGAAACCAAAGAACATATACTATGTGAATTTACTACAGTTCAAAACTGGCAAAGTGAATCCATGTTATTATAATAGTTACTCATTTTGGAAAGAGGTAATAATTAGGAGAAGACATAGTGGGGCTTTTGTTTTACTCAAATTTCTTGGCCTGAGTAATGATTATAAGGCTGTGTTCCTTTGTGATAATTAATAAATGGCACACTTACTATTTGCATTATACTTCAATGAAAAAGTTTTAAAATATTATGCAACAGAGGAATAGTCAATTTTCTTTTTTAAGTAATTTTTTCTGTTTAAGGCTTATAGCACAAAAATGATAAAATAAATGATACATTAATGTAGCTTTACGCAGCTGAGTGACAGAGATAAAGGGTTTCTCCAAGCTTACTATAAAACTTATAAATATTGTATAATGATACAATTGAAGTGATTTAAAATAATAGTACTGGGCTAGGGAGCATTCTGCAGAAGTAGAAAATTTCTAAATTATTACTGTACTTCTACTCTTTCTAAATCTCCAAATGTGTTCTTAAATTTAGAGCCACATTTACTCAGAAATCTTTAATAGCAAAAGTTGTCAGAAAAACAAGGTTACTGCCCACTCCTCTTCATGCCAAATAACTTCATTTCTTAAGCTATACATGAACATAAAAATGGGTAAGAGAAATACTGAGAGAATCGCTCCCCCTTAATCTCAGCAACATACATTTAATCCCTACAGATAATTATTATTTACTGAGTACTAATTGTATATGAGGCACTGTGATAAATGCTTTACAAACATTACTTTTAAATTCTTAACAACTGAAAAAGGAAAGCTATTTATATATAGTCCCATTTACAGATGAACACTCAAATTTAAGAGACCAATTTTTCATATAGCTAGTAAATGAGAGAGCAGATATGAAAATCTAGGTCTGATGTGTTCCTTCCATTTTCTCTTATATCTGTTATTTCCCAATACGTCTCCTTTCCTATATTATTTTCATTGATATTGTTGTGAATGGGCATGCTGGCCAAATACTATACAGATAAATATTTTACCATTCAACTAGTAAGTCTACTCCACTATGTACAGACCCATTGGAAATGAAATACAAAGATACATGCTCCATGTAGAGATTTGAAAGAATATAAGAATACAAAGAGTATCTGTTGGTAGAGGGGAAAAAAGCCTCCCTAGAGAGTTTACATATTATACAAAGAACTAGGTTTTAAAGAAAGCTTTATCCCACAATTCTAGGCTACTCCTATATTAGAGAAAAATACTACATATTTATGAAATTTCCTGGGTGCAAATGTCAACTTATTTGGAAAATTGTAATGCCAATACTGGAGATGACATTAAAAAAAAAAGTTTATATTTATTTATGAGAGAGAGAGAAAGAGCACACAAGTGGTGGGGGTGGGGAGGCAGAAGAAGAGAGAGAATCTCAAGCAGATTCTCCACCAAGCAGGGAGCTGGATGTGGGACTTGATCCCAAGACCCTGAAATCACAACCTGAGCCAAGGGCATACTCTTAAGGAACTGAGCCACCCAGGTGCCTCTGGAGATGGCACTTTAAACAAAAAAACTGATAAACTAAACAAACCTGAAAATTTAACAATTATTTCTTTAATGTTACTGTTTCAAGATTTGTTATGGTCAGTGTCCCATATGCTAGCAGCACAGAAAACTTAAATCATCGTTAAGACATACCTCTTCAGAGTCTTGTGATTTGGTGGTTTCTTCACTCAAAACATATCGTCCTCTATAAAACTCCCTTATTCTCAGATTTAATGTTTCAGTTTCTTTCTTCAAGTTCTCATAACTTGGCAGTGGTTTAATGGCTGTATCTGAGGCCCTAAAAGGTAAAGACTCATCCAAGCTGTTCTGAGATTCCTGCAAGGCAGGAGAATGTTTATCTGAGTCAGAGCATATGTCATCTTCATCAAATTCTTCTTCTTTAGCCAGAGGGGATGAAGAGAGTTTCAGACACAAAGAAGCATAATTTTGGCCATACAAAAACCTCAAAGTTTCTTCTGTCTTCCATTCAGTCAAAGTCTCTTTCAGGACTTTAAGTAAGTTTGTCTTTGCAATTTCGGGACACATCTGCACCGGCCTAGAGGGTGACCTAGAAACTTGGTTTGATTTGGCAAATTTTCTCTTAAAATGCTCAGCACTTTTCTTACTTATGCCTACTAGAGTTATTTTTGAACTACTGTATTTATTTTCAGAATTTTCCGTAGCTTCTAATTTTTCTTGCAAAGGACTATTTGAAGAAATGTGAGTACTTACTTGCTGTAAAGGAAGTTCACAAGCAGCAGCTTTCCCATGACTATCTAATCTGCAATTGCCTAGCTGCTCAGTGACAGCTATTACTGTCTCTTCTTTGTCTTCACATTTGGAGTTAGCTTTCTGACCAGCTTTCTTTTTCATTATGCTTTTTTTGGGCAGCTGTGGACTTATACCTGTTGCATTTGGTCTGTTTGCTGGTAGAATGGTGGAAACAAAGTCTTGCTCATTATCACTGCTACTATCACTATGAGAACTAGAAGCACTAGATTCATAATGCATCTCAGAATGGCCAGGATTGTCAATATCTGATGTTTTAATGGTCTTAGTGCATAACTGTACTTCCTTTCCAGAATGGCCACTGTAGAAGGAAAAAAAAAAACATTAACTATAATGGAAAAGCAAAATGTGCCACAGCATTTATATTTTGTAACTTTCAAGGTAAAAATTTGTATTCCCTAGGCAAAGCCTTATTTATAGGCATATATATGTATACACATACATATATACACATTTCCAAAGACTACTATAAATCTATTATTTCTCTATACCTTATTTGATATAATTCCATCATCTTTCCATCTTTTCCCCCATTACTTAAAAAGTGTTAGGAGTACAGCAAAAAGAAAAAAGCTTTGATAATTCCATCCTAATGAATTATGTTGATTTTTGCCTGTTATATTTCTGTAATATTTAATATATCCTTTTTTAAGATTTTATTCATTTATTTGACAGAGATCACAAGTAGGCAGAGAGACAGGCAGGAGGTGGGGGGAAGCAGGCTCCCTGTTGAGCAGAGAGCTCAATGTGGGACTCAATCCCAGGACCCTGGGATCATGACCTGAGCTGAAGGCAGAGGCTTTAACCCACTGAGCCACCCAGGCGCCCCTCATATATCCTTTTGAAAAAAAAGGTTTTCTTTTAAAAACTTCACTCTCGCTTTGTCAAAAAAATGTATTACAGAAACTCTGCTTAGATTATGAAAGATAACAGGCTAAAAAGACATATTTAAACATTTTCCAATTTTGGTTGATAGTTCTACAATTTCATAGATAGAACAAAAAACACTAGAAAGTCATAGCAGAAAATAAAGTCAGCAAATTAACATTTACTGATGAAAGATATATTTGAAAACTCAGAGTTACAACAGAAGGCTAACAATAAAAAATAGTTTTCTATTTTTTATTGCATATCTCAAGTTTTCTATACAAACTTGAGATATGCAATGATAGATAAGCAGGTACTTTCAAGGAAATGCACATATCAAAACTTTAAAAGATTAGGATAAGGATTTTGGGTCAAGAGGGGGCACTGGGTGGTAAAAGAATATATGGGGAAAAAAAGAGTATATGGGAACTTTCTACTTTTCAGGCAATTTTTCTATAAACCTAAAATTGCTCCCTAAAGGTGCTATTAATTTTTTTAAATGGTTAAAGAATAAGATGAAATAAAATAATGCAATAGTAATAAAAAAAAGAAGTGTGCCAGGTAAAAGTATAAAAAAAAAGAAAAAGAAAAACAGAGTTGAAAATAAGGTTGTGGATGGGAATAAAGAAAAAATGACAAGTCTATTCAGTATTAGATATCACTTTTTTAGTTAGAAGCTAGCCTATATATAGCCATGGGATTATCTCTTGCATCTGAAGTATAATTTCAAAAAAATTAGAACACTTTGACTTTCAGGTTTTATACTTTCTCTTAGAAATTTAAGGTAATTATATTTTTCCATATTATTTTAAAGCCATAATTAAAAATATTTATCAATAACTATCTCTCACATGTGCTCAATTCCATGTGCTAAGGTAGCTACTAATAACCAGGAAAATTTATCCTGATAAAAGTTTTAAAAAAAATGTCTTTTAAGACATGGTTATAGTTGGGCAAACACCACCACAAAGAGAGTTTAGAAAATATCAAAACTTGGAATTTCTATTAATGCTTTAGAGACTCTTCCAAATAACAAATGATATATTAAGTTTCAAAATCCTATAAAATAAGGTTATAAAAACCTTTCAACAAATGTAATTGGTATAATCTACTTGACAAAGAAGCACAGTATCTCAGATGGAAGCTCTGTTTGTGTCATATTTCAACAGGTTCAATTAGACTGCCTTGGTAGGAACAGCTGTACAATAAATCATACAGATCAAACATAGCATCTTATTATCACAAAAGAAAAAGCTGTACAAGGCAAATATTTCTTTGTGTAGTCTAAAATGGGCACTTACATAATGTATCAACACAGGAAGTCTAAGAGCTCATATCACCTGGTTTACTCTTAATGTTTCTATTAACAAGAATACATAGAAGGTAAGCAATACTGATTCAACCATACCTTTGTCCTTCCTGTAGCAGCTGAAAATCAGGATGCCTGTGACAAAACACAGCAATAGAAAATTGAAAGTAACTGATATGTCAAACATTTGAGTGTTTGTTATAACTACATTGGATAGAAAATATATCTAAAAGGAAATAGTTCATTTTAAGTTTTTTTAAGAAAAATTTGAAGGACGAAGTATTATGGAACTCATCTGTAAGAAATCTGGATTAATCTCTTTCTTTTCCAAAATTTATTCATATCTTAGGAGTAAGTTCAGTTTCCATGAGCCCAGTAAAATTTTCCCTGAATAACCTGACTAAAGTAACTCACTTCCTTCTGTAAATTCTAGAGTCAGTATTATCCACTCAGTTAATACCTACTAATCAGGTATTCCTCTATGACTTAACACTAGAATTCTTATCTACATGTCTTAATTTTCATATGCTTTAGTGTTGTTTCTTTCTTTTTTTTTTTTAAAGATTTATTTATTTATTTGACAGAGAGAGACCAAGCAGGCAGAGAAGCAAGCAGAGAGAGAGAGAGGAGGAAGCAGGCTCCCTGCCAAGCAGAGAGCCCGATGCGGGACTCGATCCCAGGACCCTGAGACCATGACCTGAGCCGAAGGCAGCGGCTTAACCCACTGAGCCACCCAGGTGCCCTTTAGTGTGGTTTCTTAACTAAACTACAAGCTCCTTGAGGGCAGAGATTATGTACTATAATGCTCTTCTATTTCCTCTTTATAGTCAATTTTTATTCTCATTTCTGAGAAAGCAGTTGTATTACAGTACAGATATGAACCATGTATATAATGTGATTTACTTTAATTCTAGGAACAATTTTGCTATGTAATACCAGAAATCATATTTGACTGGATATCATGGATATTTACAAAGGGGAAGAAAAAGTTCTTAGAAAGCCAACATAAAAAGGAACAAATAAAATAGTAAATCTAAGAAGATGGGAAAACTCTGTAAAACACTTCTGAAGTGACTCAGAATATGTGCCTTCTAAAAATTACAAAACAGATTAAATAAAAGTAAATACACAAAGAAGAAAAAAAAAAGGAGTGATAGTCCATGTTCATTGACAGAAAGACTCAATATTGTCAAGATGCCAGCTCTTCTCAACTTGATCTACAGATACAGTGCAATCCCAATCAAAATCCCAGCAAGTTATTTTGGGGGTCTCACCAAATTGAGTCTAAAGATTTAGGGGAGGCAAAAGACCCTAAATAGCTAACAGTATTGAAGGGGAAGAGCAAAGTTGGAAGACTGACATTACCTGACTTCAAGACATACTTAAAGTTACAGTAATCAAGATAGTGTGGTAGTGGAGGACTACCAAAGAAAAGACTAATAGATCACTGGAACAGAACAGACAACCCAGAAAGAAACCCACATGATTACAGTCAATTATCTTTGACAAAGAAGTGAAAGCAATACAAAGAAGAAGACCATCTTTTCAACAAATGGTATTAGAAAAAGTGGGTATATACAAAAAAGTGAATTAAGACAAAGACCAGACATCCTTCTGACACAAAAACTAACTCAAAACGGATCACAAACCTAAATATAAAACACAAAACTATAAAACTTCTACAAGATAACCTGAGAAAATGTAGATGATTTTTTACATAGGACACCAAAAACACAATCCATGAAAGAAAAAATTGATAAGCCAGGTTTCATTTAATCAAAAATTTCTGCTTTGTGAAAGACATTGTTGAGAATAAAAAGAAAACCATAGATTAGGAGAAAATATTTGCAAAAGACTATTATCCCAAATATGAAATAACTGTTAAAACTCAAGAATAAGAAAACAACTCAATAAAAATGAGTCAAAGATTTTAACAGCTCACCAAAGAAGATACAAGGATGGCAAATAAGCACATGAAAAAATGCCGTACACATCATACAGCATCACCAAAATACAAATTAAAACAATAATGAGATACCACTACACATTTATTAGAATAGCTAAAATCCAGAACACTGACAACATCACATGGTGGTGAGCACTTGGAGCAGGAGAATTCTCATTCATTGACAGTGGGAATGCAAAATGGTACGGTCATTGTGAAATACAGTTTGGTGATTTCTTTCAAAACTAAACATACTCTAACCATACAATCTAGAACTCTCGCTCCTCAGTATTTATACAAAGGAGGTGAAAACTTATGTCCATACAAAAGCCTGCACATGGATGTTTACTGCAGCTCTATCCATATCTGCCAAAACGCAGAAGCAACCAAGATGTCCTTCAGTAGGTAAATGGTTAAATAAACTGTAGTAAGTTTAGAGAAGAGAATACTATTAAGCACTAATAAGAAATGAGCCATCATTAAGCTAGGAAAAGACATGGAAGAACTTAAATCCATATTAGTAAGTGAAATAAGCCAGCCTGAATACTATGTAATTCCAAGTATATCACATTCTGTGCAAGATAAAATTTTGGAGATAGTAAAAAGATCAGGGGTTATGAGGGGGGTGGGAGATGAATAAGTGGCGCACACAGGATTTCTAGGACTATAAAACTACTCTGTATGATACTGTAATGCTGGATACAAGTTATTATATATTTGCCCAGCCACAGAATATCAAAGCTTTGGGTGAACCCTAATGTAAACCATGGGCTTTGGATGACAATGATTTGTCACTATAGGCTCATTATTAGAAACAAATGTACAATTTTGGTGGGGGATGCTGGTAATGGAGGAGGTATATGTACCCCACGAATGGGGTAGGGGGTATATGTACTTTCCTCTCCATTTTTCTACGAAGCTACAATTGCTCTAAAGAATAAAGTCTATTAATAGAAAAAAAAGTAAATGTAATAAACTAGGTGTACATGAAAGAGAATATAAGGCATTGAATATTAATCCCATTTAAAGGACAAAATAGGGTTGCAATTTTAAAAAGTCAAATTAAATGGACAGATGGAACCAGAGGTCATTTGAACCTTGAAAGGCTGCCAATCAAAAAATGTCAGAGTCGCAAGTATTTTTCTATATAATTAAACCTAACAACATCAACCACATAATATTATCTAGATAATCCAGTCTTCTTTGGTCAGCCTTAAGCACCAGAGGCACTAAAGGAAATGGGCTCTCTCACCAATCTTCTCCTTATGTTATGGGAGGCACTACTAGGTCAAGGCACTCTTTCCTATTAAATTCCTTCTCAGTACCTCCCATCAGAAGGCATAAGGGATGAAATCAGTATTTACCATCCCTGCTCTAGCGAATTCCCCTGCAGTTCAGGAATTCCCCAAGACCAACAATGAAAAATTTAGAAGGAAGGGCAAAACAAGGTAATGGGCAGTGAGCTGCCTGAGAGTAAAAATGTAATCTATTTTTGTTTCTTCCTTAGTCCCTTAGCCAACTGAGGCTAACCTTTCCCAATCATCCAAATTATCCTGTTTACCCTACTTCTTCCCACTCACTAAAACTCTAGTCATAGAAGCTATCTCAGTGTGGTCTTCCTCAAAGCAAAGGACACTACTTGGATGGTGACTAGCTTTGACTGCTCCAGGCATTATTTATAACTCCCATTAAGAGCATTTTTGGCCAAAATAATATGCCAACTTTCACAACAGAGAGTTTTATTGCCTGTTGACTACACCCTCCCACTTCCACTTGTAGTTCTCTCATTTTTCCTATCCCACATCCCCACCCAAGTCTTCTGGGCTAAAATTGTCAAGGTTCAGTACCTTGCAGCTGTCTGGCATTTGGTCCTACACTGGGATCTGAGTATCACTACAGGGAAGAAAATATGTGTAGCTAGTGATTCTCAACTGGAATTCTTATACTCAATAGCTAACCTGCAAAAGCAGAGTATATTCCATCATTCCTTCAAATATAAAATTCTGAACTATTATATGTTGAATTACGCTGGGCATACTAAGTAATATAAAGAATAGGGATGCCTGGGTGGCTCAGTGGGTTAAAGCCTCTGCCTTCAGCTCAGGTCATGATCCCAGGGTCCTGGGATCGAGTCCCGCATCGGGCTCTCTGCTCAGCCTGCTTCCTCCTCTCTCTGCCTGCCTCTCTGCCTACTTGTGATCTCTGTCTGTCAAATAAATAAATAAATAAAATCTTAAAAAAATTTATAAAAGAATAGATTCCTCTTCTTAAGGATGTTACAATTTAGTAGGAGGAAAATGGCTATTCTAAGAGCTTTACAAAGTTAATCCTCATAAGAATGAGTAGTTACTACTACTATCCTCACATTACAGATAAAAGATTTGAGTACTAAAAGAATCAGCAATTAGTGCAAAATCACATAGCGGTAATAGTAAAGCCATGAATCAAACCAAGACAGCAGGGCTCTTAACTACATTTTGCATCATATAATTCAAGAGACTATGTGACAAGTATGATGAAATACACATGAGCTGCTATAAGAAATTAAAGAAGAAATAAAAATTTCTTGTTGAGCAAATGAAAAGCCTTGGATTCAGTTGGGTCTATAAAGATTTGATACAGTTTGTATTATAAAAGCTAATCTGTGGATCTGATGTTTTACTCCATAAACCTCTCTTTTTTTTTTTCTTCCCTTTTAGGGTGTTCTCATACTTAAATCTAACTTTACAAAATGCAAACCCTTCCTTCGATCATGTAGCCCCCCTCCATTTTTCATTTTAAGCTTTCTTTAAGGTCTGCACTGGTTTTCAATCCCACATCTTCTATTCAGTCATTGACCTTCTGCCTCCTGGAATCTGTACGCATTACTATACTGATAAGCCTCTTGCTAAGACCACCAATTACCACAGAAATGCTAAATCTAATGGATATTTTTCAGTATCTCTCCCACCACCCTTTTTAAAGTAGAAGAAAAATAATCAGTATGAAAGGAGAGTTTGAAAGAGGAATAAAACAAATAAATCGTGAAGCAAGCCTCGGTGAGAAAAGAATCAGTAACAGAGAAAGTACTGTATTAGCAATGAGGCAGAGAAATGAGAGAGCGTAAGAAGATAATAGTGCTGAAGGAGATTCTGCCTAATGCACTCAATCCTTTCAGGTAAGCAGTAGGTCAAATTATCTACTGTGAGTTGGGGATTGGGTTCAAAGTTTAAGAAGAGAAGTTCTGAATGTATCGGATAGCCAATAAGAAACAAACAAAACAACCATGGGAGCATACAAGTGAGACTACATAGAATAAACTGGAATCGGGCCAGAGGAATGAAGAGACAGCAGGCATTGGTACCAGACAGATCTGGGTTTAACTTCCCAATCTGTATATATGAGCCAAGTGTTCCTGAGTGAGTCACGAAATCTCTGTGAGCCTCAGTTCCATCACCCATGAAATGGGTAACAATATTTCCCAGGGATCTCCTAAAGACTGAATTAAATGAGACAGCTTATCTAAAGCACTTAAGTGCTAAAGGAGACAGCTTATTTAAGCATGTGAGAACTTTATCCAATAAAGCACAGAAAAAAAGAACGAGTGAAGCTTGGGAAAGCAGGCATGGTAGAAGGTTAAGGGAAAAAGAATCTGGGATTGTTTGAAAGGACAATACTGTAACTGCTGACCGCAGTGCCCAAGAAAGCTAATTTAATGAGGGTCTGGCCAACCTGGAACAGAGCTAAGGTAGAGACAGGAGGTCAAAATGAGGTCACAAAGCACACTCAAGAGTGATAGCTGTAGATGAGATAGAGGCTGTGGTGAGAAACGGGAAGCTCTTATTTCAAGATCTTGGAGGGAGAATAGCTCATATAAGAACAGGTCTAATGGCTGAATGAAGGGGTAATCAAAATGTAAACATTCTAAATCATGAATATAATTTAAGATAGTTTTATGAGAAATATCCAGCTATACAACGACATCTTTTGAGGAAAAACACTAAGAATTAAAAGAAGATCTCTAAAGGCAAGGGGAAAATGAGAATATACTAAGTGCCTACCATAAGGTAGATAGGGTTCTTTGTGGTATAATACACATTACATAAAATTCGCCATTTAAACCATTTAGTTACAGTTCAGTGGCATTAAGTACATACATACTATTGTACAGCTATCACCACCATCCATCCCCAGGGCTTTTTCATCTTCCCATATTTTCTGCTAACTGGTTTTTATATTACTTCATTAATCCCCACATAACTTATGACTTTATTTTTAAAAATGAGGAATCTGAAGCTTTGAGAGGTTAACTAATTAACTAGTAAATCTAGGATTCGAATTTGGGTTTTTCAAAGTCCAAGCTCTTTCTACAACATGCTACCCCTAACTGAACTCAGAAAAAAGACTCAAAGTTGTGAGGGTACACCTTTGCTTAACCTCTCTCATAGGAACTCAATATACTTCACAAGCTACTATTTTCCTCTCCTTTGTTTCATTTTTTCTGACTTCAGGTAAAGGGAACTATATGGAACATAGTTTCTAGATACTCGATGAGTAGCCTTAATCATCTCCCTGATTCCCAGTCTATAAAATGGAGAATGATACATGACTCTAAAGTAAATTAGACTTGAGTTTAATGAGGTATTAAAAGAAAGGTTCAGTGTAAAACTTCAATTTGTTTTGCTACAGAGCTTTAGAAAGAATGAGGCACCATGTTGCTTTCTTATTTTATCCCTAGATGAATGAGATTCAAAAGCTTTTTCTTAAAAGTATCATCTCTCTTTTTACTCTATGTACCTTTCATTCCCTTCAAAGTTTATCCAGAGATAATTCTCAATCTAACTCACATAAGCTGAACTTAAGAAACAAAAATAATCTTGTTAAAGAGTACGTTCAAACTGGTTCTTCATAAATACTTTGTATTATTTTCACTGAAGTATAAATTAGGTGATTAACTGTAACTAGCAAAAAGAAATCTAAAATTAGAAATGACTTGTGCCAAAAAACCTGTGAATGTATGCATATAGATGTATATGTTCATGCCGGTCAGAATATGTTTATTAAACATGAACCAACAGAAGTAGCAGGCTACAATTGCCCTCTGTGGTGGAAATTTTCCAAATATAATCTGAGACATGTTAAAACCTCTTTCAGAAAGTTTTTATTCTGTATACCAAGCAACAGAAGTGGCTGTTCAGGAAGAGGTTATAGAAGTTGTTCTGCAGAGGTTTTTGGCTTCCGCACCTCTGAGATTATTCTGTTTATTGCCAAGAAGCATGTGTGAAAATCCCCTACTCTGGGCCACATGATGGCGCTTTTAGCTCTGTCAGCATTAACCATTCACCCTAATTTTATCTTTTAAACCATAATTTGATTCTCAATGTTTGTCCTTTCTTCTCAGTTTTAACTTCTGATTTTTTAGGTTACAAAGAAACTTCTAACACCTGTCAGAGCCTACAGTCAAACAAAACAGGATTTCTAAGTGTAACTATATGACTAAATGAGCATGCTGTCTCAGAGGAACACAAGTGTATGTGGTCTGTTTCTGGCCACCAAGTGGGTGAAAAATTTCTAACTCACAACATGAGAAGTATCATACTGCATCATGACCCAGCCCATCTAGGTCAATGTTCTGTCTCTGACACGGCATCAGGAGACATTTTGTGAGAAGCGCTGCTGTTCTCCATGACATTAAAGCTATACTCCAGATATTTTTTTCATACCTTAATAATAAAAATGAGAAAGTAGAAAATCTCTAAGGCCCCTTCTGACTCCAAAGCCTCAATAGAAATATGAAGCTAAAATTCATGAATTTGTCTAAATCTTTCTTAAATCTTTCTATACATATCTACCAATGAGGTAGTGAGCTTTCTATAATATAAAATAATATCTTAGAGATGTTAAGAGACACTAAAGATTTCAGTATTTGGTATCTGCTAAGGAAATTTATATTAGCTTTCACAGCAATATAAGCAATATATAAACAATATAAGCAATATAACTATACTGAGTTAAATTCAAAATTCTATTTCCAAATAGTGTGCAAGATCGCAGTGTCCCTGAAGATAGCAACTTCAAAATTTGTTCTGGACACTCTATAAAATACTCCTGTTTTTCTTCATAATTGAAAATTTTTGATCCAATACTTTAACAACCTTCATCTTTACAGACTGAGGAGTTCAAATTATTTAAGTCAGTAACTTTTATTCTAAATTCTTAAGTGAAACAGACTTCCCTAAAGATAGTATAACTTTCCCTAGTCTTATGCTGATAGTTCTAATTTTCATCACTTTTATAAGTAAGATATTTCTATCTGACAAACTTTCACTACAGCGGCAGTGACTGACTCAGAACTGGAAAAGGTTAGAATTAAAGGGAACTAAGAGATTAAATGCTACTTTCTACTTTGCAAATGAGGAAACTGAGGCTTAGTGTTGATAACAGACTTTCTAACAGTAACACAACTAAAAACCTAAACTAGATATAACAAAATAGTACTCTTAAAACTGTGGATCAGGGGGCGCCTGGGTGGCTCAGTGGGTTAAAGCCTCTGCCTTTGGCTCGGGTCATGGTCCTGGGAAAGAGGCCCGCATCGGGCTCTCTGCTCAAGTGGGGAGCCTGCTTCCCTTCCTCTCTCTCTGCCTGCGTCTCTGCCTGCTTGTGATCTCTGTCTGTCAAATAAATAAATAAAATCTTTAAAAAAACAAAAACAAAAACAAACCCACTGTGGATCAAAATCAACCAATTAAGTGGGTTACCACCAGCATTTTAAAGAAGCAACAGAGTAGAAAATATCAGAGGCTTTTTGTGTTGTAAGGATAAATGTCATTTCATAAAAATTTGTTTCAGTTATATGTATGCATTGGATCACATTGTAAAATATCCTCACGGTAAAAAATTTTGGAAGTCATTGCAATATTCAATTCTTTGGATTTAAAAATTTGCTCTTAATTTTTAAAAATCTAAAATTTATTATTATTTGATAATTATTATTAATAAAATAATAAATAATAAAATTACATTGTGATTTAATTATGATGGTGATGTAATTTATTATGATGACAGCTTCAGCTAATAAAAATAAAAATAAATGCTGCCATTTAAAAGGAACAATTTTTTTCCCTTTAAAGAAGAAAGGATCTGAATATTATACCCCATACAGTTTATGAACAGACTTTCTTTAAAAATCCCGTTTCCATAGAGCTTAGATGTGCAACAGCTAGAAAGGCTTTTGAAAAGAACACTGAATTCTAGAATTCTTATCATTAGAACACTTAAAAATATCAAACATTCTCTGAAGACACAGTGACCTCTAGTGGATTCATGAAATAAACTGACATACTGCTTGCCCATAAGAATTTATAAATTATGCATGCAGATATAAAAGCTACTAATATGGCTATGTACTGACAAGTATCATACATAAATAAGGGCTACAGTTACACTATGTACATTGTGACAACTGTCTATTTATAGATTACTCACAGGTTACTTCCAGTCAGTGTATTCCTAGCATTGTTCAGACCCTATCATTAGCTTAAGAAATAAATACGTTTAATCTTTCTGAGCTCGTTTGATAAAGATGTTGGGTTAAACTGTCTCTAAGGGCCTTTCAGCTCTTTTTTTTTTTTTTAAGATTTTTATTTATTTAATAGAGAGAGATCACAAGTAGGCAGAGAGGCAGGCAGAGAGAGAGGGGGGAAGTAGGCTCCCTGCTGAGCAGAGAGGCTGGGTCCCAGGACCCTGCCCCAGGACCATGACCTCAGCTGAAGGCAGAGACTTAACCCACTGAACCACCCAGGCGCCCCCTTTTCAGCTCTTTAATTATGATTTTTTCTTTCCCAATTCAACTTGTACATCAATGTCAGATCAAATTTGTTCAAAAGCATTTGAAGGTTCCCCAGTACTTGTCCCCATTAGAATAAACACAATTTTTTTCACTTGTGTACTTGTTACACCATCCCATTAACATTTCCATTTAAATTCACAGATATGAGGTGCCTTAGTGTAGTAGGCAGTGTGTCAGTCTCATAAATTCACAGATTTGGTTTCATAAGTGTGTGTGCGCTCGTACAGGTGTGGGTAGATTGTCATATAATAAGCACGTACTACACACACTGAATATAAACTAAGTTGATTTGTTTAGATTAAGGAAACCAAGGCCATTTTCATCTTTCTTTTTTAGTGAGGTAGGGAAGGGGATATAAAGTAGAATTTCAAGAACCACAAATATAAAGTGACAGAGTTTCATATTCTGGGAAAAGGTGGGCATTTTGAGCACAGAATAAGATTTTAGGAAAAAAGAGGGAAGAACTGTTTTAAATTAGCTGAAGGAAGTACCAATAATTATATCTGAAGAATATAAAGATGACAGAAAGGCTGGTTTGGTAAATGATTTTAAAGCAGATATGAGGATGGGCTAAATTTAACAAGTAGAAAAGATATCACTGGAAACATTAAGGATAACTTAAGGACACGTTGGTTTTAATAGCTGAGGAACAGAATACGTAGCTGTCATAAGACTAAGGAGGCGATGAGCAGCTCTGCTGAAAGAAATGTTAAGAAAGAAAAAAAAGTAGGCGCCTGGGTGGCTCAGTTGGTTCATCGACTGCTCTTGGCTCAGGTCATGATCCTGGAGTCCTGGGATCAAGTCCTGCATTGGGCTCCCTGCTTGGCAGGGAGTCTGCTTCTCCCTCTGACCCTCCTCTTCTCACGCTCTCTCTCTCAAATAAATAAATAAAATCTTAAAAAGAAAAAAAAGTGATAGTAAATAAGGTGATCTTAGGTTCCCAGTCACCTTGGACAATGCCATAATCCTTTATCCTCCAAATAAAAAAGTCAGGCTGGTGGAGAAATAGTGAACAATTTAGTCTTCATTGTGTGTAATTCACTTAACAAAGGCTATATGGTGGTATATTTTACAAAATCTCTTTTTTTTTTCAGAGAGAGAGAGTGAACAAGGTGGGGGCGGGGGGCGCTGAGGGAGGGGGAAAGAGAGAGAACCTTAAGTAGACTCCATGCTGAGTGCAGAGCCCAACACAGCTTGGCTCAGTGCTCAATCTCACAATCCTAAGATAAGAACTAAGTCGAAATCAAGAGTCAGATGCTTAACCGACTAAGCCACCCAGGCATCCCTTGACCTATTCTAAACCACACAGCAGGATCTGCAAGCAAAGATGTCAGCCAACAAAGAGACTGTCCCTTAGCACAAATGATTCTAGTTTAAACTACAGTGGTTTCATATTACCTTGCGCAGCAGATAAGACTTTAATAAGCTTTTTTTAAGGCAAAGACCTTTAATTAACTTGGGTCTCATTACATTTATGTCATTAAGCTTATATAGCATTGATATTCTTTTACCACATGCCTTGTGTTGCAATATTCTCTATGAAACATAAATTATTTGGGACATTATTTCATTTAAGCCTGTTTGAAATTGGATAATACGGTTCAATTATGCAACAATTTTTGTTACCTTTTCTGTATTATGGCATTTGCCCCCCAATAATAAATTTTCTCTCAAATTCAGCAACTAAAATATTGTAAATGTTTAAGCATTTCCCAAGAGGCAAAACTCTAGTTATGTTCATATACATTTTTGCTTAAAATTATACTGGATTTTTTTTTTAAGATTTTATTTATTTATTTGACAGAGATCAAAAGTAAGCAGAGAAGCAGAGAGAGAGAGAGAGACAGGAGGAAGCAGACTCCCTGCTGAGCAGAGAGTCCAATGCGGGGCTCGATCCCAGGACCCTGGGATCATGACCTGAGCCGAAGGCAGAGGCTTTAACCCACTGAGCCACCCAGGGGCCCCTATATTGGATTTCTTTAAATTTATAAAATATTGTACTAATTTTTAATAAAGACTGAGTAAATTAGTAACTTTAGTACACAGGTTTTTTGTTTGTTTTTTAGTACATACAGTTTCCTAACAACAAAGTCAGTTCAGTTGGATCCTGAGATCTAGTTAGTATCTACTGGAAAACTTTAACATTCTTGCTCTAGGATTATTGTATTAATAGGATTAATAAAAATAACTGGCATAGCAGAAAGCAAAGTTCAGGTTTTGGGATTAAAGCCAGAACAGCTAAGAAACAATATCTATATTTATTAATTTTCTGATTTTAATTGTAAAATCCTTAATAACTATGCTTAAAATACAACCATTTCCCCACAATTAAAATGTGTGCAATGGTAACATTCTACAGAAAACTAGAACTACTCTCTACATATTTCAAAAAGTAATATATCAACAAACGTATATATAATGATTTAAATTACCTTTCCTCTTCTCGAACCCATACTGGAGTTTTTGGAATTTGTGCTTCAAAAAACTTAGATGCTTTATAACAAAAATTGCTGCAAAAACACTGAAAGGAACATTTTTAAATTAGCAAATTATTTTTTCTTATAGTACAACACAAGTTATGTACAGAAATCATAAATACATAGTTCAAAGAAAATAATGAAAATCGATGAATCCACCAGCCAAGGTAAGAAATAATGTATAGTATTTTTGAAGCTCTGCATATGTCTATCCCAGATAGTGTCACTTTCCATATTCCCTAGAAGTAACCGCTATCATGAATTCTGTGTTCCTCATTCCCTTGCTTCCATTTAGTTTTGCTATCTGTATACACATACCTACAAAAGATACCATTCAGTTTTGCCTAATTCTAAACTTTGTCTAAATATAACTATACTACGTTTTCTGGGTTTTTTGTTCCACGTTATATTTTTCAGATTCATGTAGATGTAGCTTATATATTTGTATTCGGTATTACAATCCATTGTATAAGTATATCACCTTTATCGTTTAAGAATGTTGAGTTGTTTCTAACTTTTCAGCTATCACTACGTTGAGCTTATAAACTTTTTTCAAGAATTTTTAAAATTAAAAAACTGGTAAAATACACAAAATTTACCATCTTAATCATTTTTAAGTGTTATAGTTCAGTGGCACTAAATACCTTCTCACTATAGTACAACCATCACTATCATCCATCTCTAGAACACGTTTCATCTTACAAAATGAAACTCTGTACCATTAAACAACATCTCCCCATTTCTGCTTCTTCAAACTATCACCATCCTACTTCTGTAACTATAAATTCGACACTCTATCTCATATAAGTCGAATCATTTAATATTCGTCCTTTTGTGCAGGCTTATTTCACTTAGCATAATGTCTCAAAGTACATTCATGTTGTAGCATGTGTCAGAATTTCCTTCCTTTAAAAGGATGAATAGGGACGCCAGGGTGGCTCAGTCGGTTAAGTTGCTGCCTTTGGCTCAGGTCATGATCCCAGGGTCCTGGGATCAAGTCCCACATCAGGCTCCTTGTCCAGCAGGGAGCCAGCTTTCTCTCTCTGCCTCTGCTGCGACTCTGCCTGCTTGTGCTCTCTCTCTGACAATAAATAAATAAAAAATCTTTAAAAAAAGAAAAGGATGAGTAATATTCCATTCTAATTATGTGGCATATTTTGTTAATCCAACTAGGAACGTTGATATACATACACAGTTGTACAAATGGGCAAGGAATTCCTTAAAATATATACCAAAGAATAGAAAGGCTTGGCCATAAAAAATGTGGGAACTTCACGTTACTAGATAATACCAATTTCTCAAAAAGGATGCAATTTTATTTAACCAGTAGTATAAAGAGTGTCTGATATTGTCAGATTTTTACAATATATTTTGCTAATTTGGGGGCTGTGAGAATGTAAATCAATGTGTTCTTATTTATTTCCCAGATTACTGATAAGGTTGAACATCTTTTCATATATTATCAAGCTCCTTCTATAAATTTTCTAGGGGTACCTGGGTTGCTCAGTCAATTAAGCATCTGACACTCGATTTGGGCTCAGGTAATGTTCTCAGGATTGTGCGATGGAGCCCCATGTCATGACTTCATGCTCAGCATGAGATTCTTTCTCCCTCTTCTATTGCCTGCCCCCCCCACCCTGACTTGTTCATTCTCTTTCAAAAAAAAAAAAATTCTCCAAAGTTTTCTGCTATGAATCGGTGGTCAGTTATATGTGGGAATGATACCTCCTTCTGATTTATAGCTTATTTTTTCACCCTTTGTTGGAAACTTCTGATAAGCAAATGTTTTTAATTTTTTTTTTTAAGATTTTATTTATTTGACAAAGAGAGACGCAGTGAGAGAGAGATCACAAGCAGGGGGAGTGGGAGAGGGAGGACAGGCTTCCCGTTGAACAGGGAGCTGATACCGGCGGGCCTCAATCCCAGGACCTCGGGATCATGACCCGAGCCAATGGCAGATGCTTAACAATTGAGACACCCAGGCACCCCACAGGTGTTTTTAATTTTAATGTAGAAAAACTTACCAATTTTTCCTCT
This sequence comes from Neogale vison, assembly GCF_020171115.1. Classification (NCBI taxonomy): domain Eukaryota; kingdom Metazoa; phylum Chordata; class Mammalia; order Carnivora; family Mustelidae; genus Neogale; species Neogale vison. The sequence continues at coordinate 78,830,774 of NC_058092.1, read as the reverse complement.
ATGGTCTGTAATTGTCTATCTTATTTAAGAAATTCTCTCTCCAAGTTTATAAAAATACCTTCCTATATTCTCTTTGAAAAGCGTATCTTTTAAATTTAAATCTTACCAAAACAGGGATTAATTTTCAGTTTTTCCATTTGGATAACTATTTGTGCCAGTACTATTTACTGAAAAATCCATACTTTCTCCACTGATCTACAATATTTCTGTTGTCACACATAGTGTCCACCCACGTGGTAAGTATGCATCTGGCTCTCTATTCTGTTCCATGATTTACTTGCCTGAATTTGTGCTGTTATGCACTTCTAGTTTTTATTTTATTTAAATTTTATTTTATTTTTAGAGAATGACAGTAAGAGAATATGAACAGGAAGGGAGGGTGCAGAGAGGGAGAGAATCCCAAGCCAACTCCACGCTTAGTGTGGGAGCCAGATGCAGGACTTAATCCCACTACCTTAGGATCATGACTTGAGCTGAAATCGAGAGTCGGATGCTTAACTGACTGAGCCATCCAGGTCCCTTTTTAATTTTTAAATGTTCAAGTATTAATTAAAGTACAAGCAATTTTTACTAACACCTTGAATGAAATATTTTCAAATAAACTTTTAACGTGGCTACTTCCTAAAAGGCAAACTTTTCAAAAACAATTCTTTTTAGAATTCCATTTAGTATATTAAAAAATAACTGCCACACTGAGAATAGCCTTTAAACTTACCTTTCTTTCAGTAATATCATAGACTTTATTGGTTTTGGTAGAAATTTTATATTTCTGTTTTGGTACCTAAAGAAAAAAAAAAAGAAAGTATAGCTTAAGAAGAATTCAAGTAATAAATATAAACTTTATGTTACTAGATTACTAGATTAAATCATCTACATATCATATCTTTGGCTAACTCATGTCATTAGTTCATGGCCTCAGTTTCATTTCTTGTCTTATCTACAAAGTATTTGTTAAATATAAAAAATTTAAGCTTCTATTTAAAAAAATTCATTACTTACAACTCCTAGTTTCTTCTGACATAACGGATAACCGCAGAGTTTAATAATAGAACGTTCATCCACGACATCGCTGTAGTGAGCTGGTGTGATGAACTTCCCCTATAATGAAATGAGAGGGGCAATGCCCCACTAGATTATTGGACAAGTTCATTTATCAGTTCTCTAAGCCTCACTGATTTCGTCTGAAAACACAGGGATAATAGATCTATCTCACAAGTATGATGTTAGAATCAGAGAAGAAAAGAAAAGAAAAGAAATACACTTAGAAAAGCATTTAACAGGGCGCCTGGGTAGCTCAGTGGGTTAAGCCGCTGCCTTCGGCTCAGGTCATGATCTCAGGGTCCTGGGATGGAGTCCCGCATCGGGCTCTCTGCTCAGCAGGGAGCCTGCTTCCCTCTCTCTCTCTCTGCCTGCCTCTCCATCTACTTGTGATTTCTCTCTGTCAAATAAATAAATAAAATCTTTAAAAAAAAAAAAAAAAAAGAAAAGCATTTAACACATAGTAAGCACTCAAAAATGTTAGCTATTAAAAAAAACAACAACAACCTGAAAAGACTTCTGCAATAGACTATACATCTTTGTAGATATACAGCTCATGAAATAATTCTGAGGCAGGACAAAGAAGTGGCGTGCTATAGTGATTGCTATTCCAAAGCAAACCACTGAAAAGTTTATTTAAAAAATGTATTATTTAAAAAATAAACCATGTAGAATAAAATAAAATTTATGTGTTTTTAAAGAACTATCTTAAAAAACAAAGTATATCAAAGGTGTCATTGTGTCTCCTGTCAAGTTTTTGTACAAAATCTTCCAGCTTCTGGAAAACTGTACAGGAAACTGATGAGGTGGTTATATGCAGACACCAAACATTTCCCCTTGATATATCCTCATGTTCAAATCTCAACTCATAATTATTTCGTAACTGTGAAATCATTTTGAACAAGTTTTTCTGTTTTCCCAGAGGCTAAAATACTTTTTACTAAGAATAATACAAGATATTTCTTTCAAATGAAGCATTTCTGGTTTGTCTTTGTCTTTAGTGTCATCATGCATGCAGATCCTGATGTAGTTACCTATATCGATTTAAATATTATCCTATTTGTGGGGGAATGGGTGAGCCTGGTGATGGGTTTTAAGAGGGCAAAGATTGCATGGAGCACTGGGTGTTATAATGCAAACAATAAATCATGGAATAGTACATCCAAAACTAATGATGAACTGTATGGTGACTAACATAACATCATACCAAAAAATCCTATTTATATTCCTCTTGTTTAGGAAAATCTCTGAGCTACACTGATAATTATTTTTACAATGGGAGCTCTGAGTTTTAATTTTCCTTTTCTTTTTTCTCTTAAAGATTATGAGGATATAACAGAAATTTTCATTCAAAATTTTATTGCAATAGAGCTATTAAAAGAAAAAAAACTTTTAATGCAGATTATAATTCTCATTATGTGTTAAATAAAAAATTATCTATATTCCAGGTTTTTAAAATATCAACACTAATAGAACTACATTAACAAATAATAACTTTCTGAAATTGAGGAAGACACAAAGAAATGGAAAAACGATCCATGCTCATGGATTGGAACAACAAATACTGTGAAAATGTCTATGCTTCCCAAAGCAATCTACATATTTAATGCAATCCCTATCAAAATCCCATCCATTTTTTTCAAAGAAATGGAACAAATAATCCTAAAATGTATATGGAATCAGAAAAGACCTCGAATAGCCAAAGGAATATTGAAAAAGAAAGCCAAAGTTGGTGGCATCACAATTCCGGACTTCAAGCTCTATTACAAAGCTGTCATCATCAAGATAGTATGGTACTGGCACAAAAACAGACACATAAATCAATGGAACAGAACAGAGAGCCCAGAAATAGACCCTCAACTCTATGGTCAACTAATCTACGACAAAGCAGGAAAGAACGTTCAATGGAAAAAGACAGCCTCTTCAAAAAATGGTGTTGGGGGGCGCCTGGGTGGCTCAGTGGGTTAAGCCGCTGCCTTCGGCTCAGGTCATGATCTCAGGGTCCTGGGATCGAGTCCCGCATCGGGCTCTCTGCTCAGCAGAGAGCCTGCTTCCTCCTCTCTCTCTCTGCCTGCCTCTCTGCCTACTTGTAATCTCTCTCTGTCAAATAAATAAATAAAATCTTTAAAAAAAAAAAAATGGTGTTGGGAAACCTGGACAGCCACATGCAGAAAAATTAAATTGGACCATTTCCTCACCCCACACACAAAAATAGATGCAAAATGGAAGAAGGACCTCAATGTGAGAAAGGAATCTATCAAAATCCTTGAGGAGAAAACAGGCAGCAACCTCTTCGACCTCAGCTGCAGCAACTTCTTCCTAGGAACATCGCCAAAGGCAAGGGAAGCAAAGGCAAAAATGAACTATTGGGACTTCATCAAGATCAAAAGCTTTTGCACAGCAAAGGAAACAGTTAACAAAACCAAAAGACAACTGACAGAATGGGAGAAGATATTTGCAAACGACATATCAGGTAAAGGGTTAGTATCCAAAAACAGCACGGAGGTTCCTCAAAAAGTTGAAAATAGAGCTACCCTATGACCCAGCAATCACACTACTGGGTATTTACTCTAAAGATACAAATGGAGTGTTCCGAAGGGGCACATGCACCAGAATGTTTATAGCAGCAATGTCCACAATAGCCAAACTATGGAAAGAACCTAGATGTCCATCAACAGATGAATGGATAAAGAAGATATGGTATATATATACAATGGAATACTATGCAGCCATCAAAAGAAATGAAATCTTGCCATTTGCGATGACATGGATGGAACTAAAGGATATTATGCTTAGCGAAATAAGTCAATCAGAGAAAGACAACTATCATATAATCTCCCTGATATAAGGAAGTGGAAATGCAACGTGGGGGTTGGGGGGGTAGGAAAAGAATAAATGAAACAAGATGGGATCAAGAGGTAGACAAACCATAAGAGACTCTTACTGTCACAAAACAAACTGAGGATGACCAGGGGAGGGTGGTAGGGAGAGGGTGGTGGGGTTATGGACATTGGGGAGGGTATGTACTATGGTGAGTGCTGTGAAGTGTGTAAACCTGACGATTCACAAACCTGTACCCCTAGGGCTAATATATTTATAAAAAAAATTAAGAAATTTAAAAAAATAACAACTTTCTGTTACTAAAATAGGACAACACTCAGAGTATGGGAAATAACATTAGGATAATTAGTGCAAAGTGCTGAAAATCAAGTGAGATTAGCTGACCTATTTAAAGAACTACTATTAAGGGGTAAAATATGTATGTTATTTTTCATTAGTGTATTTTAAAGTTATTATACAACAAGGAATGCATAATAGGTGATTATTTTAAAATGCATGAATTATATAGCATGCTACCTGCATCTAGTGACTGAGAACAGATTCAAAGATTTTTATAATATAAGAAGTGTCAGACTGCATAGATTTAAAGATCTAATACTACAAATGTCATAATTTCCCAAATTAACACATACGCATTCCCTTAGGAATTCTTCTGTAATATCCTCTTCTAAAAGCTGCTCAACGATATGTAGAGCTTTTCTCTCAAATTCAATTTTCTTTCTCACAGCTGCTTCTAGTTCTGCTCTCCTAAAATTAAAAAACAAAAAATTATTTAAAATTTAAATGTTTGGGTCACCTGGATGGCTCAGATGGTTAAACATCTATGTTTGGCTCAGGTCAGGATCTCCAGGTCCTAGGACTGAGCATCCGGCTCCCAGTTCAGGGGGGAATCTGCTTCTCCCTCTGCCTTTTCCTTTGCTTACGCACGCACTTGCTTTCTTTCTCTCTCTCTCAAATGAATGAATAAAATATTAAAAAATAATAATTTAAGTTATTCTACTTATGTTTTATCATAGCCAATTTTCTTTCTTTCTTTTTTTTTAAAGATTTTATTTATTTATTTGACAGAGAGAGATCACACGTAGGCAGAGAGGCAGGCAGAGAGAGAGAGAGAGAGGAGGAAGCAGGCTCCCCACCGAGCAGAGAGCCCGATGCGGGACTCGATCCCAGGACCCTGAGATCATGACCCGAGCCGAAGGCAGCGGCTCAACCCACTGAGCCACCCAGGCGCCCTATCATAGCCAATTTTCTTAGAACACATCACAAACATAATGTGCTATTTTGCTATTTAAATTTGTATTGTTACTTTTGATCCAATACTTTTCAAAGTATTAACACATAGAAGTCTGCCACAATAATAGGATTATTTGATATCCAAGACTTACAGCACAAGGAAGAAAATGAGGTGAAATCTTTTTGCTAGTTAGTGTTTATACTCCTCAGTCACTCCTGTGTGTACCTAAAGACGGACTTTTCCTTTGAAATCCTTAGAAATCAGAAAGATTAGAGAGGAAAAAGATGACTTCAGCTGTTCTTACAAGTAAAAATGTATTTGTTTCAAGTCTCAAAAGTTAATGATAGCCCAATTGACTAGATAGAGTCCTATTTGTAAAGAAGTGTTTACTTACTTTTGTTATTAAGTCTTATTAAAAAATGATATTGACATGACAATGTAGTTTAGGAAAACAATCTTCCTTTAAGGGCTGGTCCTTGCCCTGGTACCAACAGGACCAGGCCTTTGCTGGCCCCCACACATCATGGAACATAAAAGCAGAGGCTACCTGATCAGACAATGGCTCTAGGAGAATGGTTCTCAATCTTAGCTACACATTAGGATCATCTAAGGAGATTTCTTTTAAAGATATTATGCCTAGGTCCTAGTACAGGCTAACTCAAGCAAAATATCTGAGGATGGGGCCTAGTTACTGGTGTTTTCTTAAAAGTGCTCCAGATAATCCTAATGTGCAAAAGGGCTGAGAGTCCTTGCCATAAGACCAAACATACTTACCATCTTGGTAACTTATTTGTCCTATACTGCACTGGTTTCTACTTTCCTACCAGAACTACCTCAGCCAGTCTCTTGGGCTTCGACTTGGCTCTATATCTGGATCTATATTCATTTTTTTCTCCCTACTTTCATTGACTCTCAAGACTTTAGACTCTAATTTCTTGCCTAGAAAAATAATATTCTACAAAAACAATATAATATGTATTAATAATATTCTACAAAAAAGAAGGATGACACTGGATTGCCAACTCTTTCTTTTGCCAAGTAGGGACATTAAAACAAGAAAAAATTTGCAACTAACAACTGTTCTCCTACGATTTCATAAAGGCCATTCTTACATCGAAGAAGTATAAAAGACATGAATACAGATGAAAAAGCAGTTCTTTATTTTGAATGTATTTGGCTTTATGAAAAACATTATTTTATTTTTCTCATATTGCTGCCCACCAATAAAAGCTATGCCAGGTACTAGGATCAGTCTACAACATGCACTAAGGAAATGCTGGCTCAAAGTATTAACTACATCAACCTGAAGTAAGAGTCACACTCACTGTTAACTGATGCCTAGAGCTGCTTCCCATGAACAGCCCTATCTCGCTTTTGCCCTCTATCCTAAATGATGACAGGTAGTATGGTATACAGCAGTGGTTCTCAATTTTTTTGCTCTCAGTATTCCTTCACACTCTTAAAATTATAACTTTTGCTTATCTGTATTGATATTTGTAATACTTAGATTAAAAATGAGAAAAATTTAGCGGCGCTTGCATGGCTTAGTGGGTTAAAGCCTCTGCTTTCGGCTCCGATCATGATCCAGGGTCCTGGGATCGAGCCCCACATCAGGCTCTTTGTTCAGCAGAGAGCCTGTTCCCCCTCTCTCTCTGCCTGCCTCTCTGCCTACTTGTGATCTCTGTCAAATAAATAAATAAAATCTTTTTTTAAAAAATGAAAAAAATTTGGGGCGCCTGGGTGGCTCAGTGGGTTAAAGCCTCTGCCTTCGGCTCGGGTCATGGTCCCAGGATCCTGGGATCAAGCCCCGCATCGCGCTCTCTGCTCGGCGGGGAGCCTGCTTCCTCCCCTCTCTCTCTGCCTCTGCCTACTTGTGATCTCTGTCAAATAAATAATAAAAAAAAAACTTAAAAAAAATGAGAAAAATTTAAAGCACTTATTAATGCATTGTAAAATAGTAACAATAAACCCATTGCATGTTAATAACATTTTTAAATAAAAAACTTAGTGAAAACAGTAGAATTATTTTATATTTTGGCAAAGTTCCTTAATTTCTGGCTTACTAGTATTTGGTTGGATTGAATGTAGAAGTATTCTTCAGTTGGCATAGATTTATAAAGGATCACTCCCTTCAACAACTTTTTGGTTACCTACCCCCATGGATTTTTAATTGTTTCATCATGCTGGATAATCTGTTCACAATATATCTCAGTGTATTTATACTTCCCACACTGACTGCTCAGAATAAAATAAGACTCCTTGGGTTTGTGGTCAGATCACTATTGAGGAACATTGCAAATTACCATCATTATCAATATTAACTTTACTCTTGCAGTGTACCATAAAACCAAGTTAGTATAATCATGATGCTCCACAGGGAAATACTCTCTAAAACAGATTGCAAGGGGCGCTTGGATGGTACAGTCGGTTAAGTATCTGACTCTTGGTTTCCACTCAGTTCGTGATGTCAGTGTCATGGGATTGAGCCCCTCCTCAGACTCCTCACTCAGGTGATATCAGCTTGCGATTCTCTCTCCCTCTCCTTCTGCACCTTCCACTCATGTGCATTCTCTCTCTCTGATAAATAAATCTTCAAAAAAAAAAAAACCAAAAACCCACCAGGTCTCAAATACATCCGATTTCTCCATTCGTAGATGACCACCATTCCTAACATCTTAAATTTTTAAATGGGGCGCCTGGGTGGCTCAGTGGGTTAAGCCTCTAACTTCTGGTCAGGTCATGATCTCAGGGTCCTGGGATGGAGCTCCATATACGGTTCTTTGCTCAGCAGGGAGCCTGCTTCCCCGCTCTCTCTGCCGGCCTCTCTGCCTACTTGTGATCTCTGTGTCAAGTAAATATATAAAATCTTAAAAAAATTTTTTTAACTTAAATTCCATCACTCTCTTAAAGTTTTTCTATTTACACTTAGAAAATCTAAATTTATCACCACGGCCCACCAGATACTACATGAATAGAATCCTGTCTAAGTTTTTCCTATGCTCCTTTCTTCCCTTGCTCAAAATGCCATACACTACCCCAGTATCCTTCCTTTCTTTGAACTTATTGAGCTTTTTCTTCTCTCAGGGTCTATATACCCACTGCCATCTCTGGCTGGAGGTCTCTCCTCAGGACTCTCTGGTTAATGCCTACTTAACCTTCAGGTCTCAGCTTATTACTTCCTTGGAGAAGTCTTTCCCTGATAATCCCCAGCTAATTTGAACTCCTCTTAGTTCCACCTGATAACATCATAGTCTTTTCCTTTATAGTACTTATAATAGTATGTAACTATGTATTCAGTTGTGATAATTTAATTGGTATTTCTCTGTTCCACTAGAAAGGAACTGTGTTTATTCTGCTCAAAACCATATCCTCAGGGCCTAACATAGGTCTGGCATATCTCACATTTGGAAAATAATTTTTGAAAGAATGAGCAAATGAAAGCCAATATCTGCCTGATAAAGGAGAAATCACAGAGGTGCCTGGGGGTCTCAGGTGGTTAAACACTGACTCTTAATTACAGCTCAGGTCATGATCTCAGGGTGTGAGATCAAGACCTGAATCAGGCTCTGTGCTCATTGGAAAGTCTGCTTGAGATTCTCTTTCTTTCTCCTTCTGTCCCTCCCCAATCCCTCAACACTTGCGCTCACCCTCTCTCTAAAATAAATACATCTTTTTTTTTTAAAAGGATAAACCACAGACATATTATTTTAAACATTTTCAGAGACTACTCCTATTCTAGAAACTTTTTTGTTACAGGAGATAAATCTAGCCTTTTTAGGAAAGGCCAAGAAACAGAATAGGACTTTTTGCTGAAAATATGGACACAATGTAAACAAACAAGTAAGAGCTTCTTGGGGTCTCTGGCACATAAAGTAATGAGAGGCAAGCATACCTAAGAAGTGAAAAAGGAGTACCTGGTTAATTCAAGAATGTTTACTTTCTACAGATACTCCTTCCTTCACCAGCAATCTAATAGGGTCTTGATTTAGTTTTCTTAAAACCCGAGTGGAGAGATACAATGAGTCTGTATGAGAATTTATAATGCTTCTCAGATCTTCCCCTTCTCTTCCATAATAATTTTTTCTAAGGTATAACCCATTGTTTTTAAACATGAGACAAGCAGATATATATGTTAATGCAGTTTTCCAAGTAGTTCTCATACCTTTTAGAAGCATCTTCTTGTTTTAAGGCATTTGTCTGTTTAACACCTGCAATAATAATAAAATAGTAGGTCAAGTCTACACAAACTAGTTTATAGGACAGATTCCTACTCAAACTGCCACCTTTTTTTCTTTTCCCCACACACATTACTTTCCAATCCTACGTGTAAAACAAATGAAATGGGCAGAAAATTCAGTTTGCTTGTGTTATTTCCGAATTTCTCTTCGTTAAAATGTATCTTTTTGGGTGTTGTATTTTCTCACGTACCACATCTGCACAGTTATGTCCTCCTGAAAATCTGAGATACGGATACTTTTAGAGGCAACCTGTCTCTGTCCCCCGAATGTCGCTCACAGGGAAAGACCGAGGCTGGGAGTGAAACCTCAGAGGAACCGGGGACCAAAGCAGCAGTACATCTCCAAGGTGAGCTGTCCTGGTCACTTGCCCACTCTGGCAAGCCAGCTCTAGACTCCTGCACCTCGACTCCCTTTCCCTCAGAGACAGCCCATTCCGGGGAAAATCTTGGAACACTACTGCAAAGAGGTGGGGCTTTGGCCGGAGGTCTTTTCCAGAAGACCCAGGACGGTGATGGGACGTTCTCGGCCTTCTCTGCCCTAGGGACCTCCGCTACTGGAGCGGTCTTTCCGGTGTGCCCCGCCTTAGTGTGGAACCTTGTAGGGCTCAGTTCTCAGGGTGCAAACGTGGAAAGAGGCCCATTTTCCTACCTGCGGCGTTTCGGGAGGCGCGGGGCACCCGGGCCTTGAGGTGGGAAGAACGGTGCCCGGCGGAGTCTGCCATGGGAAGCGTCGTCAGAGGTTAGGCCGGCGCCGGCTTCTCCCTTTGAGGCTCCACCTCCCCTCGCGTAGCGCGGGGCGGGGCCGGCGGGGCGGGGCCCGGAGAGAGGCCTGCGCAGCCGGAGGAGCTGGACGAGAGCGCAGAGAACAGCTAGAGGTCGGTCGGGTAAGTGGTCGTCCCTGGGAGTCCGGGAGGTCCAGGATAACAACCAGTTGTGAGCCGCGGAGGACCTGGCGCCACGGCCTGCAAAGCCCCGCGAGGTCATGGGGCCCGAATGCCTAGGCGAGCAGGAATCGGGAGAAATGGCTTCCCTTGGATGCACTCCGCACGCGCGCTGGAGTTTTAGCCGCCCTGGAGCGCCCGGCCGTGAGGACCCGGCTGACCCGTACCCCCGCTGCGGGCCTGGGGCTGGGTTTTCCCGCTGGGCTTGCGTGAACGGAACGGTGCTCCCCTGAGGGCTGCTGGTTGCTTGGTCTCAGTGCGATACAGGGATTACACCAACTGGATTATTTGGGGGACTGCATCTTTAACAGCAAAATGTCCGGGTCACACTTGGGGCGGTAGGCATCTGATCTGAACTTTCACCCACTCTGGATGTTTTATTGGTTCCAATTTTTGTGAAGTGGGACACTGAAAAAATTTTTTTGATTCCCTAATGACTAGAATTGACTTCAGGAACTATTTTCGGAAATTTTTTCAGAAAAGAAATACTTTGCGTTTTTAAAGCCATTTACTTAGTCCATATCTGCGCTCCTGTGGGGCATGTACCGTAGAGTATTTTTTTTTTCAAGTGTCTTTCAAAACTGTTCTCCTAGAAAACTTAAAAGATTCAAATTTTTTACTTTTTAGGCTAAGATGCTTTCTGTAAAAATATTTCAGCATTAAACCTTCACATTTTTTTCTTACTGTATTTAATAGTAATTCATCGGAATGAAACATAACTTATTAATACTTTAGTATCACTGATAGTTAACTTTTATATTTCAGCATCAAAACTAGGAAAAATAAGGAGGGATGGCTGTAGAAGAGCTTCAGTCCATAATAATGAGATGTGTAAGTAATTTTTTTTTCTTTTCATAAAGTTAAATACCAGATTATTTTTAGTTATAATTAGGGACACTCAAATTGCTTATCTTCTTTAATCCTTGCTTTGTTTGACCTGTGAATAAATAGCAGGAGGGCTGGAAGGCAGATTGGATTATTTCTCCAAGTGACCTACTTGTCTAACCTTTTAAATTTTTAATATTAATCCTTATTGTAGGATTTTTTGGCAGACTGGATCTCAAGATCATTCATTAAAGTACTTTTTAGGCTTATCCTAATTTTTACACATATGCTTATGTGCAACTTAACTATAATTCAAACAGATTTCCTTTTTTCCAGAGAGAGAATAAAGTCAAGTAGCTGTTAAATTTTTATTCACCAAAACATGTTTGTCTTCATTCTGTTTCTGTCAGCAAATCCTAGAAGAACAAGACTTTAAAGAAGAAGATTTTGGCCTATTTCAGTTAGCAGGCCAAAGATGCATAGATGAAGGGCATATAGAGCAGCTATTAGAAATTATTCAAAATGAAAAGAATAAGGTAAGTACAATGTTTATGAGTACGTCTTAGTCTTTACTAAGAGATAACAGCTACATGATACTATTATTTGTCCACTTATTTATTCATCAAACTTTTAAGGATTAAATTTCTACAGTAAGAAAGTAGAAAACAAAAAAGGAATTAGGGCTATCCACCTACTTGAAGGTACTTATAGTCTGGTGGAAGAGATAAGTATGTAAACAACTAGCAATAAGAAGGCAGAATAAATGATAGTTAAACTGTAAGTAAAATGCTTTAAAGGAGTAGGGATTATGGCTGGTTTAGGGATCAAAAGTGGCATTGAGATTATTAATTTACATTTAGTACTATAAGTATCAGGAAACCTAGATACCCATTTTTGGTGATCAGCACATTCTCTTCCTTCAGACAAATGAATATGGAAAACCAAATAAGTAGCATAATATTTGGGGGAGAGGTGCCTGGGTGGCTTGATCAATTAAGCGTCTGCCTTCTGCTCAGGCCTTGATCCTGGGGTCCTGGGATTGAGTCCTGCTTGGGGCTCCTTGCTCAGCAGGGAATTTGCTTCTTCCTCTCTCTCAAGTAAATACATAAAATCTTAAGTAAAAGGAAAAGATAATATTTGGGTACGTAGAATCAGAATAGGAGGAGACCTAGATGGCCTTGCTGATATCATACAGCTATGATTATTTAATATTTTCTTTAACTCCTTGATGTCTCCCAATTGTGTTCTCAAAGGGTAACCTTTCAGAGTACCTTATTTATAGTTAGTAATAATAAATTTAATAATGGCTAATATTTGTTAAACATTTACCATGTGCTAGATGCTGTCCTAAATGCTTTACATCTGTTAACTCATTTAGCTTCCCAGAATCCCATAAGGTACGGTTAAATTCATTCTGTAGATAAGGAAACAGTCACTGAAAGATAAGTGACTAGTCCAGAAGTAACTCAATTTTTATGTAACATCTAGGGTCAGACCTCTGCAGCCTGGTTTCAGAGCTCTTAACCACTCTCCAGTTGGCACTGTGTAGCACTTATAAGGAAGTTTTAGGGTGTTAAAAGGGACTAATTGATTGTGATGACTGGGTTTCTAGCCCCCAGGAAGATATATATTATATCCTGAACAGAAAAAGGGTAACCTAACTCCTTCTTAAAGGAGTGCAAGTAAATTTACTTTGGAAATATTTAAAGATGCGGCAGGCAGTTGAAAAGTAATGTTTGGAGGTCAGTCAAGAAGCAGGAGATTAAAGTGCAGATTTGTGCATCATTATTAGAAATTAGGTGATTGAGGCACTTGGGTGGCTTAGTCACTTAAGCATCTGACTCCTGACCATGATCTCTGGGTTGTGGGACTGAGCCCTGTGTCAGGGCTTTGTGCTCAGCTGGGCGTCTGCTGGAGATTCTCCCTCTCCCTCTACTCTCCACCCCCCCCATTCCCTCACTCACTGTCTCTCCCTCTCTAAAAAAATAAATCCTTTAAAAAAATTAGGTGATTGTGTTAAGTAGAATTTAAGTAAACACTTGAAACAAAAAAAAGAAAATTAGGTGGTTGTGATATTTTTAAGCATAGTGAGTTTGTCTTGGCTTGAAAATCACTTTTATAATGTGTGGTCTGCTAAATTCAGAGGTTCTAACACTGATAAGACAGTGTTTCAGACTGACTGCAGCTTCATTTTCTTGCCAGTCAGAATCGATGAAGATTTACTATTACTCTGCTTTGTGTAAATTAAAAAAAAAAAAAAAGGCTATATGAATAGTTTGTCCTATAGAACAGGGCTTCTCAACATTAGTACTCAAGATATTTTGTAGCAAAACTCCCCACTCCCCACCTCCCACAACTCCGTAATGACAATCAAAATTGTCTCCAGATTGCCAAATGTCCCTGGTTGACAGGGAACAAAATTGCCCCCATTGAAAACCATAGGTATAGTGGGAAACGCAGGGGCTTTGGAGCTGGGCAGGTTAATATGCAGTTCCTGGTTCTGCCACATTTTAGTTGATATTGAGGTATGTCAGTAATCTCTAAACTTTTGGCATTCTCATCTGTCATTTGGGGATAATCTTACTCTGTAGATAATATTAAGCTATACAAGGTGTAGTTTGTGGATAGTATTGATTCCCCTTCCTTAAAATTATTCACTATTTACATAATGACTAGATACCTTGCCGCTGAAATATTTGTAAAATATTTTATCAAAATTATTTGTTTTTCATTTCAGATATGCAAAGTCTTATTTAAATTGTTAATTTGAATCTTACTCAAATCTTATTCAAATAGTTATATAATCTTATTCAAATAGTTAATTATTCTCAGAGAATCACTTATAGGGTAGAAGTACACCAATGGAAAGGGAAAGAAGTGCTTAGTTGGAAAAGTAGAGTCTAACAGGAGCTAGTTAAGTTTTAAAAAGCAAATATAGTCTTAATAGATAATTGTGGAATAAGAGTAGTTTGGCAAAAAATTAATAAGCTCGTAATATAAGCTTCTGATTAAAGACCTAAATATTAGGGATGCTTGGGTGGCTCAGTTAGTTAATTATCTGCCTTCAGCTCAGGTTGTGATCCCAGGGTCCTGGGATCGAGTCCCACATCAGGCTCCTTGCTGAAAAGGAAGCCTGCTTCTCCTTCTGCCTACCCCTCCAACTGCTAGTGTGCTCTCTCTTTCTGACAATAAATAAATAAAATCTAAAGACCTAAATATTAGAAGTCTAGCCACACACAAAAAATAGAAGAAAACAGAACAGAATATCAAATCTTTGGAGGAAGGATAGTTTATTATACTTTAAGATAATAGACATCATTTAACCTGTGAGTATGGAGCACCTATTTTGTAACAGGCCGTTGTCTAGATGCCAGGAATAGATAGAGCAGTAAACAAAAATCACTGTCCATATGGATCTTAAATTCTAATGAAGACAGGTAGCTACATGATAAATTATATAGTGTGTTAGAAAGTGATAAATACTATAGAGAAAAATAAAGCATAGTTGGGGGATGTACCATGCTAGGTGCAATTGCAGAGATTTGACGGAAGGAGGGTTGTAAATAAACCATGGGGCTGTCTGGAAGAACACTGTGCCAGGCAGAAATAACTAGCATAAAAATATTTAAAGAGAACAGCTCAACTGTCTTTCTCATTGGATAAAAAAGGGTAATTGTTTTGCTATTTTTTATTTTTTATTTTTTAAAAATCAATTTAGGTCTTCATTTTATGCCATTTTTTAAAAGATTTTATTTACTTGAGAGAGAGCACGTGTGTAAGCATATGAGTGGGGGAGGGTGGGGGGAAGGGGCAGAGGGACGAGCAGACTCCCCACTGAGCACAGAGCCTGACACAGGGCTCCATCTCACAAGGCTCCATCTCACTACCCGAGCCAAAATCCAGACCTGAACTTCATGTTTTTAGCATTAATCATACTGAATAAGAAGAAATGTGTATATATACTTAAATGTAAATGAATGTTTATGCATCTCTAAAAGAGGAAATCCATTTAGACCTAATAGCCAGTAGGAAATGAACCAAAGAAAAATAAGTGTATTTTGCTATACAAAAAATAAGGACAACCAAAAAACCAAATTATTTGTTGTAAATACAAGAATGGAATATTAACATGTAGGAAGCTTATGCAGATTGGTAAAGACAGATGCTAAAATGTCCAGCTGATAAATGAGCAAAAATATAAACAGTATTTCCTCTTGTGAGCTATATGTTCATGTCCCCTAACATATTCTGTTGCTAGTTCTCTAGAACATGTTAAGTCTTACACCTTTACACATTGCTGTTTCAGAGCTTTAAACGTATTTCCCACCCATTTATGCCTGACAGATTTCCCTAACAAGCCTTAGCTTAGCCATTGCCTCTTCGGGGAAGCCTTTCCTGCCTTTCCTAGATGGAAGTGACAATTCTCCTGCTATACCTTAATACTCTGCCTTGATTATTTTATGGGTCTGGGGTTATTGTACCTAATTATCATCTTCTTAGATGTGTGGTTTTTTTGTTTTTGTTTTTATGAGGGAACCTAGAATGTAAACTCTATCAGGATGGAGATCTTACCTTCCCTTATTCCAAGCACTAGACTATTTTAGGTACTTCACATATAGTAGTATATTCTTGATAAATACTGGAAAGTTGAAACAGAAAGGCCAGAAAAGTGGAGTATATTGTTGCTAGTTCCAATAACAGTGGTTTTGATCATGAATATGAATCACTAATTAAAAAGATAAACTTTTACTTGTTTGGTAAATATTCTGAAATATCTTTGAAAATAGAAGCAACTTATATGTAGGAGAGAAAAAGTGGCATCCCCTTCTTTTACATAAGTTACATAATCATAATGTATGTACAAATTTTCCAAGGAACTTTAAAATGTTCATGATCATTGCATGGATTTCTTCATGAGTCAGGAAAGCAAAATTTTCCATGAAAATAAGTATTTGCTCACAAATTAACTCTCTTGTTGGAAATAGAGGAACTGTTTAAATTGTGAAAAAGACACTTACCTGATTTAAAGTAAATGCCCGTTCACCTTTCCTCAGTGAGAGTATTAAAAACTATCTTAAAATGTTGATAGTTGTTAGCTAACCCTAAAAAGTCAGGGTGAAATGCCATAGGCTTCATTTGCCTCATCTTAGCTATTTCAGAGGAAATTCTAAGCTACTTCACGTTAAGAAAGCTCACTGTAAGAGTCCTATAGATGGCAGTATTTTCTTTACCTTGAAAATGTTTTCACAGGTCATTATCAAGAATATGGGCTGGAATCTTGTTGGTCCTGTTGTTCGATGTCTTTTGTGGAATAAGGACGATGAGAAGAGAAAATACTATTTTCTGATGCTTGATTTATTGGTAAAGGTAAGTTAACAAAATTACATTCTCTTTGTCACAATAGCCAGCAGTATTTTGTAATTCCCTTTAATGTTAAATGCTCATTTTGGGTGACAAAGCTTTTAGTTCATGAAAATATAGGAGAGAATTCTTTGGAGAAAAGATCCAATTTTATTGATTGGATGGGCAAGTCCATTTCCATTTTTCCAAATTTCTGGGTGTAAGAATTATCTAACTTCATCGCAGACACACTGATTCAGAATCTCCAAGCAGATACCTAAGAAGTTCTATTTTTAATAATAGCTTCACACTGATTCAGAATCTCCAAGAAGATACCTAAGAAGTTCTATTTTTAATAATAGCTTAATGTATAGATGTGGAATTCAGGGTTAAGAGAGGCAGTTAGTTTAAGGCCACACTGTTCTATCAGGGGTTTTTTGTGTGTGGTAGGTTCTTTTCTGTGTGGTATGTTCTCTAAAAGAATATCAAAAACGTAGAATGCAAATGATCACAGGGGATATAGGAAGAGGAAGTAAATTCAGTTATAACCAGCAACCTAAGAGACTCTTGGTAAAAGGTTACTAGAGTTATATGTAAAAAATGATGGTTGGGGCAACTGGGTGGCTCATTGGGTTAAAGCCTCTGCCTTTGGCTCAGGTCATGATCTCAGGGTCCTGGGATCAAGCCCCACATCGGGCTCTCTGCTCAGCAGGGAGCCTGCTTCCTCCTCTTTCTCTCTGCCCGCCTCTCTGCCTACTTGTGATCTCTGTCTGCCAAATAAATAAATAAAATCTTTAAAAAAAAATGATGGTATAGGAGAATAAATTCTAAGGAAAAGAACATTTTAAGAAGCTACTTAGAGATCAATGCAAATAAAAATATATACTTGGAAAGAGGAAACTCCATCTAGATAGTAGTTATTAATTATGAGGACTTTTTAAAAAGGCAAGTGAGGTAATTCTGGCTAGGCAGAAGGCACTGCAAAGTTTTATCTGTTTAGAAAGTACAAAAGAGACTGTACTCACTTAAATACCCTTGCAGTGTGAGCTAGAAAGGTCCCATCTGCTAAGTTCTGGGAACCAAGGTAGGTTTCAGAGTAGACAGGCAAAGCTAGAAGAAACCTCAGTTCTGATAATCAAGTTCTTCTTTCTCCCTATTTTTCTAACTTTTCCTTTAGTCAGGAATTTAAGTCTCCAAAATACAGTTGTCTATTTTTTAAAAGATCTTACTTAGTTATTTGAAAGAGAGAGAGCATACAAGCAAGGGGTGGGGGCAGAGGCAGAGGGAGAAGCAGACTCTCTGCTAAGCAGGGAGCCCAAGGCCGGACTTGATCCCAGGACCCTGGGATCATGACCTGACATGAAAGCAGACTCATAACTGACTGAACCACCCAGGTGCCCTTGTCTTTTTTTTTTTTTTTTTAAGATTTTATTTATTTATTTGAGAGAGAATGAGGGAGAGGGAGAGAGAATCTAAAGCAAACTTTGCACTGAGCACAGAGCCCAATAAAGGACTTGATCACACAGCCATGAGATCATGACCAGAGCTAAAACCAAGAGTTGAAGGCTTGCCCCAAATATAGTTGTCTATTGAGAGACTTAGGACTTACTGCTTTGTAGTTTTACAGTGATTTGACAGTCAGATTCTATGTTTTGTTAGTGTATTTTTTTAAACAATTGTGTGAGGTTTTTTACTGTTAAGCAAAAATAATTATATTTTCTCAGTATATGCTGTCTTTTAAAAATAGTAATCATGTGGCTTTAAATACAACTTGTATTAAACAGGTTCAATTGTGAATATTTTTATAGTTATGTAATCCAAAGGAATTATTGTTGGGTTTGCTTGAACTGATTGAAGAGCCCTCTGGAAAACAGATATCCCAAATTATTCTTCTTTTACTTCAGCCATTACAAACAGGTAATACGTATTTTGATATCTAAGGATTTCTTATTTTATCTGTGTTCAGTTCTTGGTATTACTCCAAAATGTCAGCATTATACCAAAGTAAAATTTATGACTAATTATTGAGTACTCTGCTTAAACTAGCAGTAGCAGTACCAGTTTGAGTCCTGCTGCCTATAGGAAGACAACAATACGTGGCACAGATACCTATTATATATTTTGTTGAATATCATGCTGTTTTTCAGGCATTATGTTATAATCTGTAGCTTTCTGCCTAACCTTCCCATCTACAACATATATCTAGAATTTTCCCTGTAAACATATTTAAAGAATTGCTTCTTGTGATGTCTGCTTTACTCAGTCTGTTAGCATTGTGATAGGTCCTGTATCTTGGTTAAGAACAGTATTCAGGCATTCTTCTTCCTCTGCCCTGGGAAGTTGGGGCTGGGAAGAGCAAAAGAACTACTGAACGAAACAAATGTAGAAATAAAGTCTCCATGACTGAGTGCAGTAACATTATTGCTAAGCAGTGGACCTTGGCAACCAAAGCAGACAATATTTATCCATGGGAAGAGACTACCTTTTCCTTTTATGACTTACATATAACTCAGAGTCTGGTAGATGGACCCAGAATCTAGAAGTTAGAGTAAATTAATCTTAAATGAGAATGAAGCAGCTTCTTACCACTTGAATAGTCTCCTAGAAAGGAAAATATAGTAATACTACCTTTCATTTTGACAGTACTTTGTATTTTATAAACATACTTTCTCTTATTTTTTATTTTTTTTATTAACATATAATGTATTATTAGCCCCAGGGGTACAGGTCTGTGAATCACCAGGTTTACACACTTCACAGCACTCATCAAAGCGCATACCTCCCCCAGTGTCCATAACCCCACCACCCTCTATATAGCCCCTCCTGACAATTCTCAGTTTGTTTTGTGAGGTTAAGAGTCTTTTATGGTTTGTCTCCCTCCCCGATCCCATCTTGTTTCATTTATTCTCTTCCTACCCCGCAAACCTCCCACACTGCATCTCAACTTCCTCCTATCAGGGAGATCATATGATAATTGTTTTTCTAAAGACACTTTCTCTTTTTTGATACTTAAAATAACCAAAAAATGTGGAACAAAGTGTTTCCATGGTTAGAAACAAACTTAAAACAAGATTTTGTGGCATCTGTTGTAGGGTGCCATGATTGTAAGATGATCCAGTATTTCATGCACCACTAAGAAGGAAGAATAAAAACATTACCAATTAAGTTATGATATGTCATCCTCATTTCAAAGTTGTTACAATGTTTTTTACACGGAAGTCTACATTTACTGGACTTGTGGTCCCATGTGTAGCATACTTGATGAAGCTACCTCAAGTCATAATTTGGTCTCTGTTTTAGTGATTCAGAAGCTTCATAACAACAAGGCATATTCAGTGGGATTAGCATTGTCCACCCTCTGGAGTCAGCTATCTCTCCTTCCTGTTCCATACTCAGAAGAACAAATACAAACAGATGACTATGGCCTTTGTCAGTGTTGCAAAGCGTTAATAGAGTTCACTAAACCTTTTGTGGAAGAAGTCATTAATGACAAAGAAAACTCACTGGAAAATGAAAATGAAAAGTTAAAGGATGAATTACTGAAATTGTAAGTATATTTTTGGTAATATTTCACAGTGGAATTAAGTAATCCATCAATTATTTTATGTTTCTTTGTTGCATTTATTTGCCATGGACATATAAATCTAGTTTCTGGTTTTGAATTGTAGAAGATTATAGGGTACGGTGGTCAGTGCCTCAGTAAATGTCATGCTCTACAGTTTTAAAAATTAAAAACCAAAATCCATTTGTTTAATTTACTTTATATTCCTCGATGACTTACTTTTATTCATCATAGTAAGTGGATAATTAAAGGGTGGAAATAGGTGTAGCTCAGAGAATCTGGTCTTTCTGTGAGGGAATTGTGTTTTTACTTTCCTTTTGAAAGCAGCAGAAGCAGCACTAGACAGTTGAACATCCAACTTGACCATAAAAATGGTAACAGAGTACCCAATAGTATTCATTCCAGAGGTACTATACACTAAACATGCTTCAGTGTGGCTGTCAAGCACCTGACATACAGCTGGTTCAGATTAAGATGTGCTCTAAGTATAAAATGCTCCTTGGATTTTAAAGACTTGCTATTAAAAAGATAATAAAATACCCCAATAATTTTTATACTGACACATTGAGACAATATTTTAAATATATTGGGTTAATAAGATAAGTTATTACTTTCCCTTGTTTCTTTTTTAATGTGACTAAAAGATTTTAAGTTATATGTGGGGCTTGTATTATATTTCTGTTGGACAGTATTGGACTAGATTATTGGATTAGACTAGTTTTAGACTACTAATTATAGACTAGTAATTTTATCTTTTAAACTTTGGAGACTAAAACTATAGTTAGCTTTCTATTTTTTCAGGTGAAGACATTAAAATTTTTTTTGCCATTTATAAAACCCATTATTTCATGAAAGTAAAAATAAAGAATTGAGAAGCCTTAATCACAGAATAAAGTTTGGTTTTCTAAATAAAACAAATAGAGCTTTATGAAAAAAATTACATTATCCCGATTTTTTCTTGAACTAATGAAAACTACATCATAGCATAGCACCGGCCCTTAAACCTTCAGTAACCCTCCGTATAGTCCAGACGTGTAAGTGAATCTTAACACATGGAGTCTAGCAAGGTGTTCTCATTCTTTCCCCAATACTAGTAGGAAGGATTTTTTTTTTTTAATTTTTAAGATTTTATTTATTTATTTGACAGAGAGAGCACAGGGGGAGTGGCAGGGAGAGGGAGAGGCAGGCTCCCCACTGAGCAGAGTCCAGACATGGAACTCAATCCCAGGACCCTGGGATCATGACCTAAGCCGAAGGCAGACACTTAATTGACCATGCCACCCAGGTGCCCATAGTAGGAAGGATATTACATGCGCAGTTTTACAGGTGGTTGAGTTAATTTTCATGTAAAATTAACTTCGATATGTTTATAGAACTAGATATTTTATACTTGGGAAATGCTGTATTCACAGTTACCCATTTCTTATACCTTAGTTGTTTCAAAAGCTTGAAATGCCCTTTGCTGACAGCACAGTTCTTTGAGCAGTCCAAAGAAGCTGGAAATGATCCTTTAAGATGTTTTGCATCTGAAATAATAGTAAGTACAGCTAATTTAATCTGCCATAAAATCTGCTATAATTTAAAATGTTATCCTGCTATATTCTCATGTACTGCATGTGGGCATGTAAATTAATACAATATTAATGTGATACGTATTTTTTGTAGAATGATAAAAGGATGGAAAATAAACAGCAATATTATTTGGGTAATGATATCAACACCTTCCAGACTTTGCTTTTGTAGTCAAAAATAAATATATACATAATATAATTTTTTAAGGATTCTATAACATTATACATATTTTTTTGTAATGTACTTTCTTTTAGCATATTATGAATATTTTTCCATTGTCTTTCCGTTTTTGTTTAACTTACGCCATCTAGCTCTAGGTTTTCTCCAATTTTTCAGTATTATAGTATAATTCCAACTTCCTTTTTTAACTGTTAAGTCTGTGGTAAGTATTTTTTTTAACCAAATCTTTGCATATTTCTTTAGTTATTTCCTTGAATTCCTAGAAGTGGAATTTCTGTGCCCAAGGGTATCTCCACTTGTAAGGCTTATGATAAATATTTTCAAAATAACTCCAGAAATAAGTAAATTTTATTTTAAAAGTAATTTGGCTTAATGAATCAAGAGTATTTTTTTTATTTTTTTTTTTAATCCTTTTTTTTTTTTTTTAAAGATTTTATTTATTCATTTGACAGAGAGAGATCACAAGTAGGCAGAGAGGCAGGCAGAGAGAGAGAGGAGGAAGCAGGTTCCCTGCTGAGCAGAGAGCCCGATGTGGGACTCGATCCCAGGACCCTGAGATCACAACCTGAGCCGAAGGCAGCGGCTTAACCCACTGAGCCCCCAGGCGCCCCTCAAGAGTATTTTTAAGTGTGCTGGATTCTATATTAGGGAACTAATCTGAAATATGGAAAATATGTACTTGAGATTGATAGTCATGTATTTCACGTTAGAGCAGTCATTGTGGTTGTGGGTTTTCTTCAGCCATGTTCAGCTGTAGGAGTGTAGGTGCAACATAGGAAGAAAGTTGGATTTAATTAGGTCAGAGTTTTTAGAACTGTGAGTTCTACAAAGCAGGAGAGGGGGAAAGACATATACCCAAGGAAGTGACTGTGATGGACAGTGGAATTAAAGCTGAGTAAGGAAGGGAGTTAGGAGATACTAAATGTGAGAAACAGTGGAAAAGATGGTGGGATCATTGGATTGTAGTTCCCAGTGTGACTGACAAGTTGTTGAAGCTGGGTTACTAAAAGGAATGAGCTGAAAAGATTGGAGCTTAAAGAAAAGGATGCTTGAAATAATACTGTGGAAAAGTTCAGTGACTAATAACATTGTCTGGGGTATGACCATAAAGTGAGTGTTCTGAGGAGCAGGTGGAGGCTGAAATCACTGGACAAGACAGTGAAGTACCTGAGATTCCATGGTACTAGAAGATCTTTGGTTGTACATTTAAGTTACACAGAATTATAAGAATGATGTCCAAAACCCAATTAATGGAGTGATCTTGGGGTAGATGTTGGATAGGCACATGAAATGAGTTTCAAAGCTGAGGGGTTCAAAGAGGATGCGGGAGAATGGTCTAGAAGCAGCAAGGAGAACAGGTTTTTACTTCCAGGCTTGCCATAGTGGATATGAGTGAAAAAATAGCAACCCTTTGGGAGGCTTGCAGAGAAAATAGTTGTTTTCAGAAGAGTCAGATTATTTTAGAGCAAGAGAGGTAAGAGACCATTTCACGAAGAATGGATTTTGCTAATAACTGAGTTTCACAAGCCATACTTTGAAGGGTATCTGAGATCTGAGAAGAGGCAGGAGAAGGGTTTAGAACAGGAGATGCCAGAAATTTAGGGGAACTAGATTCTGAGGATAAGAAATGATTTGGTAACTAATATAAATAGGGTTACATAGTTACAGGGGTTAATACTGATGGTCAAATTAGTAGAGAAGAGTCTATGAGTGATTTAGCGAGAGAAAAAGGGAGGGATTTTCCCAGGAGCACATAAGAGACTGGGGCCTCTTCATTGTTGCCAGTGTTATAGTATAATCCCCTGGATATAGTATAAATATTAGCATATATAATAAATGTACTCTATTTTGAGAAGATAGCTATGAAAGTTGGTAACTGTTGCAGGATTTTAAGCCTGGGAATGATGTGATTATTTTGGATTCATCACATCAATGGAGGTTAAATTTAACTGAGATAAGATTAGAAATAGGGAGGTCCTTAAGTGTGATTTGGGAGTTAAGTGAGAAATAATGGGATCCTGATTATGGAAATGGTGGTAGAGATAAAGAGGAGAGGGCAGGGGCACCTGGGTGGCTCAGTGGGTTAAAGCCTCTGCTTTCCGCTCAGGTCATGATCCCAGAGTCCTGGGATTGAACCCCACATCGGGCTCTCTCCCACCTCTCTCTCTGCCTGCCTCTCTGCCTACTTGTGATCTCTCTCTGACAAATAAATAAATAAAATCTTAAAAAAAAAGAGGAGAGGGCAAAATAAAAAATTTTATTGTAGGTAAAATCAGCAAAATTTGGTCATTAATTGGATTTAGAACACTAGTTAAAAAACTGATTTGTGGATGTATGCTTGGGTAACTGTGCTGATGAAGGTGCAAAGAACAGAGTGTTTTGTGCTTTAACAATATTTTTTATTAAGATAATTTAAAGACAGAAAAGTGGAAAGAATAATATAATGTAACCTCATGTACCCATTACCCAGGTTTAACAATTTTTGACATTTTGCCTATCTTACTTTATCTTTTCTCCTTTTTTTTTTTCTATAGTATTTTAGAGTAATTTCTAGACTTATCATCTCTAAGTCTTCAAATATACTTCTTTAGTAAGAAATTCTAAAAATGTAACCACAATCCATTTTGGCATCTAACAAGATTAACAGTAATTTCTTTATATATATTTAATCCCCAGAGAGCAGGTTTTTAAGGGGAAAGTTTGGAATGATCAAATTATGCTGAGATAATCTAAAGAGGTAGGTAAGTGTAAGAAAAGGTCTTAGGACTGAACCCTACAGAATACTGACACTTAAGCCCACCAAAGAGAAGAAAGAAGGGTCACAGAGGTGGGACAAATATCACAGAAAGTCAGATATTAGAGTTGCAGGAAGAAAAAAGTAATTGGTCATGTTAAATGTAGCCTGTAAAGTAACAGTTGAAAAGCATCCATTGGTTTTAGGAAGATGGCATTGATAATCTTAGCAAGAGCAGTTTAAGCAGAATATTGGACAAAAATAGAGGAGTGGTTAAAGGAGTACATAGACAATGAAAAAAAAGATGCCAGATAATATAAGGTGTTCTTCAAAAGAGGATGAATAAGAAAGAAGAGTAGTGGGAAGACATGGGCCTGGGGTAGGAAAGTAATGAGGGAGATAGGGAGTCTTGAGTATGTGTATTTATTTATAGACTGAAGGGGTGGGAACCATTAGGAAAAGAGAAGTGTTCCGGGGTGACTGAAATAATGTGGCTCGAGAGCACACAGATCAAGAGAGCACAGGATCAAGGACATCTGGAGGAGGTAAGAATGGATATGCATGCAGGGAAATTTGTGGCAGGAATTGAATATTAAAGTTGAAGGGAATCAAACCCAGTGGCGTCAGATTTTTAGGTGAAGGAGATCTCTTAAGAGTCTAATTTTTAAGAGTTTGAAATACTGAAGAAAAAGGAAGGAGAGATGGTAGAAGACCATGAAAGCATTAGTCAGTAGTCTGATCACTCATCTGTGGTTGGACACCACAACTTTAGCTATAGCATTTTGTATTTGTGTATGATGTTTTGCCAGCTGTACTCAAGTGGCTGGGTGTAGAAGTAGAGGAGGTGTATTGTAGCTATTTTCCCAAAGCTGGCCGTTTATTGCATAGATGGAACTAAAGGAAATACAGAGTATAAATAGTTCAAATGACCAATAATGTGCTGGTTGGACAGGGAAAGAAGGAGTTAGGAGGGGACAAATAGGTAGGTTAGATGAAGGGATCCCAGAACTAGAGAATTCAGTGGTAGAATAGCAGGCTGGTAAGAGAGACAGGATAAGAAGTTGTCACAAAATGAGATGTTGGGGTTTATGTATCTAATGTGGAATAGCTGCAAATGCTGGGATTATGTGCTGAAATGAGTTAGAAATTAAGATCACTGGAATACAGAAATCAAGAGCCATGAGGTTGGCCTGTTAGAGGAGTTTCCTATGTGAACATTCAATTTTTTTCCCATATGGTAGCAGGAGTTGGATAGAGAAAAGATTGTGAGCAGATACCAGAGTCTTTAGTGAATGTGGGGGAAATGACCGGGCAGTCAGCATATGGCAGAGATGAGGACAGCTAAAGGCAGTGTGGTACCTGTCTGAAAGGAAAATGTGCTTTTGCTTGAGAATAGAGGAGACCAAGATAATACCCAACTTCTATCCACACCAGCCTTCCTCACTGCTGCCTCCCTGACTGTGCTGTATAAGAGGTGTTAGAGGATGAGCAGCATGTACCAGAAATAAGTCATATTTAATTACACCAGTAAGAGCAAGTATCCTATGAAAGGTTGAAGGTGTAGGGAAGAGGTTTTTTGTGTTGTTTTGTTTTTTTAAAGATTTTATTTATTTATTTGACAGAGAGAGATCACAAGTAGGCAGAGAGGCAGGCAGAGAGAGAGAAGGAAGCAGGCTCCCTGCTGATCAGAGAGCCTGATGCAGGACTCGATCCCAGGACCCTGAGATCATGACCTGAGCCGAAGGCAGCGGCTTAACCCACTGAGCCACCCAGGCGCCCGGGAAGAGGTTTTAAGATCTCAGCAGAAGGAGCATTAGAAGTAGAGACAAGTGAGGAAGCACAAAGCAAAGGAGAAGTAGAGGTGGCTCTTTTTTTTGCCACTTGCTGTGCCAGCCACACGCTTCCCTGTAACCATAACCATTCTTCCCAAAATCAAAGAAACCAAGGACTTCCTGCTCATGGCCAGGTGGAAGGATGCCAGATCCATCAAGATCAAGAAAAAGAAGGATAATGTGGAGTTAAAAGTTCAGTGCAGTAGATACCTAGTATACCTTGGTCATCACAGACAAAGGCAGAGAAACAAAAGCAGTCCCTGCCCTCAGTTTTGGCAGTGAAGGAGCTGAAATGAACCTGGCACACTAATTTGAAGTATATTAAAATTTTAGAAATTAAGAAAAAAGTAGAGGTGAAATGAGGGTTGGGGATGAAGTGAGGAGGTGCCTTCTGTTCTATGCTGGAGAAGTTCAAATAAGTGTGTCATGCTTGAGCTTGATAGCCTCAGCTATCCCTCCTTTGGCAGAAGTTATTTTGATATAGAAGTGCTTGAATGTCCAAGGACATCATAGGAACAGGCCTAAAAGGGCCAAGGCTGCCATGAGAAATTACAGAGTGTACCCAGGTACATCTGGATATTAGCAAGACTCTGGACGGCGTGTCGGTAGAGAGTGGAGGCCCTAATTTGGACACAGGTGGACTCCAGATACCCTAAAGCAGCACTGAAGAATCTGGTTATGTATAATGATTTTTTAAAAGGCTAACCCTACTCTGGGGAAAAAAAATATATACATATCTAGTATTGGCAGAATGAAAAAATGGAGCTTCATGATTAAGGGGACATTTGGAATCCAAGTATGGTAAACTTTTGTCTTCTAGCTATAACAAGAATGCATGGCTTTGAAAATCAGTACACCAAGTACATATTTAGCCTCTGGTAGCTGAATAGCAGTCTCTTGTGACTAAGGATGATTTCCCACGGTTCTTTTTTGTGTTCTGAAATGACTAATGGAGCCATCTGGGATCAGCAGATTTTACTTCCCTGAAGGCTGGAAAAGTCTTACGTGGCTTTATAATTCCCCACAGTGTCAGGCCCAGTGCCTGACACTCAAGTATTTATTAAAATAAATGAGTGAATATGTGGAAGGTCAGTCTTCATTCTGATGTAACTGTTTTTGTCATTCCCTTTTTACCTCTATACAGTAGTTTGTTGTAACCTTATCTCTACTCTTTTTGTGGACCTTCTCAATAAATATTTGATATAGACATGCTGTCATTTTCTAGATAAGGAGACTGAGGCTTTAGAGGAATTAGGTAACTTGTCCGTATCTCACAGCTAATAAGTGGTGAAGCCAAAATTCAGGTCAATTCCATTGGACTCTAAAGATCAGATGCTTTCTAGGGTATTTTAGTTAGAACAAACATAAGAGGAATAGGAATGGCCTTATGTTTCCTGAGTGTCCCTTTTTCTCTCTTCTTCCCTCCTTTAAAAAAAAAGATAAAACTGTAGTCCTATCTACACATGCTTATCTTTCTCTTAGGACACAAGAACCCTTATGACCTGAGATAGCAGCACTTTTTTCCAAAGTCTCTGGTGCCACTGATGAGTGTTCTCCTGTCCACTCTGTGTCTAATCAGACAGTGGTCAGTGGAGCACTGTTTAGAGTATTCATTTGAATAGTTAGTTTACTATCATTTCATGCTATTTGTATGTCTCACATTTTTAGATTGCTCTCAAATACCTCTGAAGCACTTCAAAAAAATGATAAAATATACATAACAAAATTTACTGTTTTAACCATATTTAAGGGTACAGTTCAGTGGCATTAAATACATTCAAATTGTCATGCAACTGTCACCACCACCCATCTCTAAAACTTTTTCATCTTTCCACCCAGGTCCCTCATGTTGTTGGCAAATTTATCTCCTTGAAGGTATAGATTGAGGTCCCCATTTGCTTGTTGGCTATTTGGTCAGCGACCGCTTTCAGCTCCTAGAGGCTATCTGTAGTTTCTTGCCACACAGCAATCTCTGCAGGCCCTTTCATAACATGCAGCTTAGTTCTTTAATGCCTACAGAGTTGAGTTTCTGACTCTCAGGGAGGGCCTGGTCCCTTTTTAAAAGTCATCTGCCTGCTTAAGTCAGGCCCACCAAGGATAGCCACCATTTTGAATTACCCCAAATCAAGTGATTTGGAACCTTAAATACATCTGCAAAAATCCTTTTTTTGTCATAACATAATCTCATCATGTGGTGACATCTTGCCATACTCTGTTGGTTAGAAGCAAGTCCAGCAGGTCCCACTAACACTCAAGGGGAAGGGATTATACATGATGTGTATGTGGCTGGGGAGGATGGGAAGGACATACTAGAGCCTGCCTGCTATAGCTTATTTTTTAAAAATCTATTTTACAGGGCTTTTTATCAGCAGTTGGACATCCTTTCCCCAGAATGATTTTTAATCATGGAAGGAAAAAGAGGACTTGGGACTATCTTGAATTTGAGGAAGAAGAAGACAAACAGTTAGCAGACTCTATGGCTTCTCTGGCCTATCTGGTATTTGTACAGGGCATCAGTATTGATCAGCTTCCAATGGTCTTAAGGTAGGAGTTAATGTTTGGTTTATTCATGCAATTCTAAAATTATCAATGAGTATCAAACTCATTAATCTAATTTCCAGTATGTTTATTAAGGTACTAATACATTTTAAATGAAGTATAAACAAAAGCTATTTTTATTAATAATATGGCCTAACATCTTTTATTTATTTATTTATTTTTTAAAAGATTTTATTTATTCATCAGAGAGAGAGAGAGAGGGAGAGAGAGCGAGCACAGGCAGACAGAATGGCAGGCAGAGTCAGAGGGAGGAGCAGGCTCCCTGCCAAGCAAGGAGCCCGATGTGGGACTCGATCCCAGGACGCTGGGATCATGACCTGAGCCGAAGGCAGCTGCTTAACCAGCTGAGCCACCCAGGCATCCCAGGCCTATCATCTTTTAAAGCTGGTAGTACTCAAATAGTGAAAAGGTATTTGGGGGATGGGGGGAGTAGGGTTGAAACAGACATAATTATGGGGACAAGAATCAGAAAGTATGAAGCCAGACACACCCAAGGGCTTGGTTTGAAGCTGTTGGGATCACCCAGGTCCATAAGGGAGGGAACTGGTTAGTTACGCATGCACGGGGTAGTCTAAATTGCCATCATCTATTAACTGGATTACTCGTAATCCTGAGTATTTATATATCCTTAATCCCTTTTAATCCAGCTCTTTCAAAACACAGAGTAGTCTCTTAATGAAAACACTTCAGTGGCTATTTGTTGCTCTAAAGTCTAAAAATCTTCACATGAGACAAGCTTATGCATAATCCAGTCCCTGCTTGGTTGTCTTGACTCACTTTCTACTGCTTTTTCTTTTTCTTTCTTTCTTTTTTTTTTTTTTTAAAGATTTTATTTATTTATTCGACAGACAGAGATCACAAGTAGGCAGAGAGGCAGGCAGAGAGAGAGAGAAGAGGAAGCAGGCTGCCTGCAGAGCAGACAGCCTGATACAGGGCTGGGTCCCAGGACCCTGGAATCATGACCTGAGCCGAAGGCAGAGGCTTTAACCCACTGAGCCACCCAGGCGCTCCTCTACTGCTTTTTCTTTTGTTTACTATGCGCCAGTGACACAGACCTTTTTTTGGTTTCTTACTCAAATAGAACCTTTCTGCTGTAGGGCCTTTGTATATGCTTAGACCATCTCTAACTTTAAATGTCACTTTATGAAAAGTCTCTTATCACCCAATTTAGGTTGAATCTTTCTTCTGTAATTATCTTAACCTTATCTTCCTTTTCCTATAAAGTTTATCAAAATTATTTTTTAAATATATAATTTTATAATGTAATACTTTTTGGACTTTAATATCCATGATAATAAGGATAATGTGCTTCTTGCAGGCCATAGGTGTCTGTGTGCATTTATATATTTATGTGTGAATATACCTGGGGATGTATTTCTGTATAAATACTGCAATAATGGTTACCACTTCCATGTTCACCATGTACTAAACAGCTTTGTATGCATTATCTAATCTTTACAGTACTATGAAATAGAGCATTCATATTTTCCAGATGAAAATAACAGGCTTAGACAATTTAGGATGTAAGTCAGTACATACTTACTTAATTAGTGGGATAGGTAGATTCAAACAGTTCTGAGTAGGTCGTGGTGATATAGTGGTGAGCATAGCTACCTTCCAGACAGTTCTATCTGACCCCAGAGCCTGTACTCTTAATCATACTACCACCAGAATGACTTAGGTACATATGTTGGTTTGCCACAAACTGGGTAGTTTTAAAATAACAGAAATTTACTGTCCCATAGTTCTGGAGGAAAGAAGTCCAAGGTTAGGATGTGGGCAGGACTGGTTCCTTTAGAGGGCTCTGAGGGAGAGTCTGTTTCATCCTCTCCCCTGTTTGCTGGTGGTTTGCTGGCAATTCTTGATGTTCCTTGGCTTGTAGATCTATCACTCCATTCTGCCTTCATATTTATGGAGCATTCTCTCTGTGTCTGTCTCTGTCCAAATTTACCTTTAATATAAGAACACGAGTTGTACTAGAATAGGGCTCACAGTAATGACCTCACTTTATCTCCAGGGTGGGGAAATTCTTGTTCTGTCCTTGCTCATCCCAATTAAAAAAAAAAAAGATGGCCCTATCTCCAAATAAGGTTATATGCTGAGGTTCTTTCTGGAGGTTAGGATTCCAACAGTTGTTTTTGGAGGGGGCACAGTTCAACCCATAACAGTATTTGTGTATATAAAATTCCTAAAAATGTATGTGTATGTGATATATACAAATATGTATGTATGTTGTCTATTTTAGCCCATCGTACCTTTTGCAATTTAATATGGGGCATATTGAAGTCTTTTTGCAAAGGTAAGATCATTTAGACGGCATCTCAGAATTCAATAGTAGTATTAAAGTAGTTCTTATTAAGAGTGGGGGAAACTACCTTCTCTTTGCCAGACCCTAATTAATTGGTTATTTTATAAAACAGTGATGTAAATATGAGACAAATGAGTTAAAGAGGTTTTACAACAAAAAAATCTCTTTTAAATATTAAAATACTGTCTTCTAAGGGAATTTCCAGTCATCTGCTTCTGTGGTTTCTTCCCTTATTTCAAAAGCTATAAAGTTAAAACACCTCTGTCCCACTGCAGCCTCCTCGATCTAAGAGGAGGTGGTCAGTAAAAGAAATTCATCCATGATTTTGCTTCATGGACACAATCTGAACTGCATTGAAAGGAAAGAGATGTCTTGACCCCACCTTTTCATAATTTAAAGATTATTAAATTACTGACAGTGATTATATCCAATAACTTTTCTTATTTGAAGCATAAGAATGCAAGTCTTTCTCTTTAAAAAAATTACCAAGTAACAAATGTGTATAATTCTTCCAGATAGATATTGCAAAACTCTATACGCTTTGTGTTATCTTATAACATGTTTAAATTAACTCTTGTCATCAATCAGGACCTTCAGTAGTATCCTATAGGAACATTAGTGACAGTTTATCAATCCCATCTCTTCCCAGGTGAAGGAAGATTTGTAACATGGCAAATGTCCAAAGCCTCGGCCTACAAGGCAGGAATTTCCAAGGGTCTCCTGGCACAAGTAGTTATTAACTCTGTAAATTTACTGTATTATGTATGTCTTAATGATTTTACATTCTTTTTAGTCTCTGTTATAATCAAACAATCAGAATATCTATTGATTTGAATCTTAAGTTCTATATTCTTAAGATTTCCAAACTATTTAGTCATTAAACAAAAACACTTTTGACTCCTTGCATGGTTAGGATAAGAACTTGGGCCTTAGATAATATTTTTTGCCATACAGCTTAAATATTTAGTTAAAGATTATACACCTTTAAAAAAATACTATCACAAATGGAAAGCATTTACTTCTTATTTGAAAAGATTTTACAGATTAATCAACTGGAATACATAGTATATCATGTATAATTGGTTTCTTAGCACTTGTTGTTGAAGATCTGTTGGTTGGTCACTAGGAAAGAAGCCCTGAGAGGGCAGATTGTGGTCAGATTCGGATGTCAGTAACAAAGTCACAAGATAATCAAACATGGATTAAGAATTTTGACTAAGTTCTTCAACAGAATTTTTCCTTAATGATACATATTTTTAAAGTCTTTAAATTTCAATTTTTGCTTTATTTTTCCTAAAATGGGGAATCATTCTTAAACAGTTTAGAAAACCATGTTGATAAATTTTAATATTCTCTTCCAGAACAGAAGAGTCTGTTTTCTCCAAAGGAGTGGTAAGATTTGTTTGCATCCATTGTAATATATACACACAGCCACTGTCAATAAATATAGCTGTTGATTTTGCTATATATGTATCTCTGCATATATTTTAATCTGTAGGATCTGTTGGAGAATGGTTTATTGAGAATAGAAGACAACAGTCTACTTCACCAGTACTTAGAAATTAAGAGCTTTCTTACTGTACCTCAGGTAAGTGAAATGTGTATTCTAATTTTGTCTTAGCCCCTTCTTTTTCTAAATTTAAGTAAAGGTCTTTTCAGACTCCTCCCCTACTTTCTTCTTCATATCCTTTGCGAACTCTGGTGCCACGTTACCAGTAAAACTTGGTGTGATGGTGGAAGTGTTCTAGCTTTGACACAGTATGGAAGCTACTAGCCATACTGAGCACTTGAAATGTGGCTAAAGTTGATTAAGGAACTGAATTTTTAATTTAATTTAAATTATTTTAAACTTAAATAGCTATATGTGGCTAATGGCTATCATAGTTGATAGCATAACACCTAGTGCAAAAACATAATTTCCTTCTTTAACACTTTGTTTCTGTAGTGTTTCTATAGGAACCTTAGAAATGAAGTTCCTTTATTTGTAACTCAAGTCTTAAGGACTCCGTCAAGGCATGCATGGACTCGTTACTAGAAAGACATTTTGCTTTTTCCTCCTGTGATTTTATTTTACTTCATACTACTTATTAGTTATCATAGCCAAGTGGGTCTTAAGATGTTGATGTATAAACGTGTTTTTCCACTAATTATCATATGGTTTCACTCATTTGTGGAGCATAACCAATAGCATGGAGGACAAGGGGCGTTAGAGAGGAGTAGGGAATTTGGGTAAATTGGAAGGGGAGGTGAACCATGAGAGACTATGGACTCTGAAAAACAGCCTGAGGGGTTTGAAGTGGCGGGGGGGTGGGAGGTTGGGGTACCAGGTGGTGGGTATTATAGAGGGCACAGCTTGAATGGAGCACTGGGTGTGGTGAAAAAATAATGAATACTGTTTTTCTGAAAATAAATAAATTGGGAAAAAAAAAAAGAAAAAAGAAAAACGTGGCTATTGTTACTAAATTAACACTGATTGTTTTTAATGAATTGATTATATTTTTGCATGTCTGATTTCATTTTTTGCCTATCTAGACAGAATTGTAAATTACAGTTGACTTCTAAATTTACACTTTGTAACACCCCACTCAGTTTTAATTATGAAATGGATCAAACTTAGCTTCCTTTGATGTAACAGTGGAATGAAAGGCTCAGGGAGGGGCATCTGGGTGCTCAGTTGGCTTTTACCTCAGGTCATGAACTCAGGCTCCTGGGGTGGATCCCCACATCTGGCTTCCTGCTCA
The DNA here is from genome assembly GCF_020171115.1 of Neogale vison. NCBI lineage: Eukaryota > Metazoa > Chordata > Mammalia > Carnivora > Mustelidae > Neogale > Neogale vison. Next base: position 78,796,830 of record NC_058092.1, on the reverse strand, counting down.
GTGTGGAGTCTGCTTGTCCCTCTCCCTCTGTCCCCATCCCCAACCTCTGCCTCAAGACATGTTCCTCTCTCTCTTCCTTCAAATAAATAAAACTGTTTAAAAAAAAAAAAAAGAAGAAGAATAAAGAGGCTCAGGGGAAAATTTACATAATTTTTATTATTTTTAAGATTTATTTATTTATTTATTTGACAGACAGAGATCACAAGTAGGCAGAGAGGCAGGCGGAGAGAGAGGAAGGGAAGCAGGCTCCCTGCCAAGCAGAGAGCCTGATTGGGGGGTTCAATCCCAGGACCCTGGGATCATGATCGGAGCCGAAGGCAGAGGCTTTAACCCACTGAGCCACCCAGGTGCCCCAAATTTACTTAATTTTTAAATATCCTATCTTCACTTACAAAATTTTAGTATCCACCATTGATACTATAGTTGCCTATTGTCAGTATAATCTATTAACTTCTGAATTTTATTTTTTATTTCCAGGGCTTAGTCAAAGTAATGACACTTTGCCCCATTGAGACATTGGTATGTAAAAGTTTTGGGACTAAATAATAATGAATTACAGTGAGCAAATTTAATGAATAATTTATAATTGACTCTTGAGCACAGGGATTAGGGATGCTAACCTCCAGCACAGTCAAAAAGTCACATAAAACTTTTGACTCCCTAAAGATTTAACTACTAGTAGCCTCCTATTGACCAGAAGCCTTACTGATAACAAAATAGTTGATTAACATACAGTTTCTCTGTTAGATGTATTGTATACTATATGCATATAATAAATTAAGCTAGAGAAAAGAAAATGTTAAGAGCATTAAAAGAAAAAAAAACACACAAGGAAAAAACATTTACAGTACTATACTGTATCTGTTGAAAAAATCCACTTATAAGTGGACCTGCACATTTCAAACTCCTGGTATTCAAGAGTCAACTATAATCTTCACCTTATGTAACAGTATTATTTGTTTTATTTTAGAGAAAAAAGAGTTTAGCTATGCTTCAACTATATATTAACAAGTTGGATTCACAAGGCAAATATACATTATTTAGGTAGGTATCAAGAATGGTTGTCAAGTGTGTAGCTGATTAAACACCGAATTAATGCTATTTAATTATTCCAGGTTATAGTAATTAAATATGTTTTACATTTAAGTTGACTCTATTTGGAAGCCTTATTATAATAAATTCTCTTATCCCTATAGGTAAAGAAGGGTTAGTCAAATATTATGGATACATATTATATGAAAATATATTATCATATACATATTATATGAAAAATAGTATTTCATTTTAACTAATTGAAATATTCTAAAATTAAAAAACTAAAGAGAGATTACATAAGAGATTGATAAGGCTCCTGCTAGAACTTTCTTATCCATAATCTCCATTATTCACTGTTGAAATTAATTGCTCTGGAGTTATAACTTTGATAGGCTATTTACTGTAAGTTAATAGAGTTTATTAATAGTGCTATTTAAGGGGGAAAAGATTCTAGCAACTTTCTGAGTTAAAGAGCAGCAGACCTTTGTGTAAAGCAAATGCAGACTTTATGCATCACACAGTCTCTGTTACAACTACTCAACTTTGTCTTTGTAGTAGGGGAATGGATGTGTTTCAATAAAACAAAACAGGCACCAGGCTGAATTTGGCCTGCAGACCTAGTTTGTTGACACACCTGGTAGTAAATAAAAATGAGTTAAAAATAGATTTGGGCAACGTCAAAGTGCCAAGAACTCTTTTTTAAGGATTGGCCAATATTAGCACCCTTGATCCCATCTTCACTTCTATTAATAAGACTTAGACCAGGTTTATGAAATTTTAATTTGATACTTAGGTCTTATACCAGCTTTCCTGTTCTTATCTACCTGTATTCCTACCAGGAGATCCCCCTTTCTTAAGCCAGTCATACTAAGTTTCCTTTTATTGTAATTAAGTTAGTTTAACAAGACTAATCTACTTTCACAGGGAGTAATTTGGGGAGTTTTTAGGCTATTCTACTAGTGTCCATTTTTGCTGTGTCAAGTCATTGCAACTGTATGCCAAAAGATTCACATTTGGTTTAATAGAAATTTTTGTTGGAAATCTCCAGTTAAAATAGAATTCGCTGGTTAGGGCAAGAACCACAAGTGGCTTGGTAATTGGTTGATCACCTTGCTGTCTTCACTGATTGTTTTATTTCTGGAAATAACACATGGCCCATTTGAATTTCTAAAATTTTCATCATCATTTAAGTATAATGCAGTTGAAGATAAATTCAAATGTATTAAAATTTTGCTTTTAAGGTGCTTATTGAATACAAGCAATCATTCAGGTGTGGAGGCTTTCATTATTCAGAATATCAAAAATCAAATTGATGTGTCATTAAAGGTAAGAGCATAGCTAAAGTGTTCATTATCTTTTTTACTTTGTAGGCTATATTGATTCATTTGTAGGATACATTAATGTGGACTTTTTCTTGTGGACTTTTTCTATATCAGGGCATATTTTTTCACTATTTCTATTTTTTAAAAACCTGGATTTTGAAATTTTGTTAACTGTATATTGAAATAGTATTAATTCTTTGAGCTGAGACCATGACTTCATTTCACTCTATACTTCTGAAGTATTATTGAAAATTTAAGTCTACTCTGTTTATGAATAGTAATTCTATAGTGAAAACAGAAAGAGTGTTTCAGTGCTTTCAAACTGGCATCTTGGTCCTAGGGTCTAGAAAAGTGTGAAAGAATGGAAATGAAATGTTAAAAAGTATTTTTTAAATGTGTAATTTTTTTTTATAGTATAAAGGTATTAGAAGAACAACATGAGTTAATCAACTATTATTTAAAACCCTTCCCAATTTTTATTTTGCTTTTTCAGAGAACACATAACAAATGGTTTACAGGCCCACAGCTGATTTCACTTCTAGATTTGGTACTCTTTCTCCCAGAGGGTGCTGAAACAGATTTACTCCAAAACTCAGATAGGTAAGGTAACCATTACTAAGATTCACATAGTAAATTCACAATAAAATGTGAAACCCCTGCTTAGCGAACCTAAACAAATAAAATGTATTTTCCTGTTATTTTATGAACTATGGCTATTTCATAAAACTACATAAAGATTTTCATATTTAGGTAATCAGATGCTCTGTAAAAACAAAATTAAAAATTCCTCTTTCCAAAAGTATGATTAACAGAATGATTTTATACCTGTGATGTGCCCTGCATAATATACAAGTCATAGGGATTTGCAACTATAGCATTGGTGACTAAAAAACTAAGAATTTCATGTGTATAACACTTGGTTTGGGTTTTATTGTTTTGTTTTCTAGGACATCTAATTTTAAGTAAATTTTACTTTCTTACTTTTTACTAATTTTACTTTCAGTCTACTAGCATGGATGATGAGCAGTGGTTGTAAGCTTTTATAAAAGGATTCTTAAAATTCAGGCAGTAAGAGATGTTTCCTTCAAGTATGAAAGATAACAATTTTCACAATTGCATTTTGTGAACTTGGAGAACAAGAGTGATAATTACTACTCCAAAAGATTTAAGAGGAGTAATTTCTAATGGCAAACACAATTGTAAATTACCCTAAGTTTTAACTTATTTTATTCATTGAATTGCTGATTATATAAAACTGTACTGGAAGTAACAGATTGTATATTTTTAATTAACAGGATAATGGCGTCATTAAATTTATTGAGATACTTGGTTATCAAAGATAATGAAAAAGATAATCAAGTAAGTGATTTTTTTTTTTTTTAAAAAGAAACAGTATATTCAAAGTGCACAAGCCAGTATTTAATATCTTACCCAGCTACAAAGGCTAGGAGAAGTACCAGCAGTTATTCTAAAACCTGAACTCCCAGGAGCCCTTACCACCCACACCCAGCTTCCCTTTCCTTTTCTTATTGAACCTCTGCCATCTTGCTGCAAGCATTGAATGTAGGTATGTTGGATATGTTAAATACACGTTATGTTATACGTTATGTTAGATATGTTAGATATGTAGATATGTTGCATATGTTAGATATACATAGATATGTTCCAGGTCCAGAGTTAACTAAATTTTTGGAGTGTACAGATGTTTGGGTGTCTGTTTAATTGCCTCCACCAGTAAGTCATGATTTACATGTAAGCTGTCTAAAATAAAATCAGCTGATAACTTGATATCCCCTCACCAGATATGACTAATTTGAAGCATTTTCAGCACTAAAACTGAAATCTGTTAATATCACCTTCTGGATAATGTGTAGGAAGTTTATTGTTTTTTTCTTAATAGTGCATCATTAGAGGTATTCAGTGAAGACAAAACTATTTGAGGGAGATTTGTCATATAGTAAAATTAGATTTGCTTTTTATCTTCTCCTTTCTTTCTACCGATTTTCTATTCTAATAGTTGCTCTCCCATAATGCGTCATCTCTATTAACTATAACTGAATCACATATGTAGTTAATCTGCTTTTTGTTTTTTTTTTTTAAGAAAATAATTTTTAAAATTAAAGTATTTTTCCACGGGGCTTGAGCTTACCACCCTGAAGTCAAGTGGACCTGAGCTGAATCAGAAGTTGGGACACTTGACAGACTGAGGCACCCAGGAGCCCCCGACTTTTATATAAGGATGCCAAAGAGCTTTTTTTTTTCTTAAAGATTTTATTTATTTATTTCACACAGAGAGAGAGATCACAAGTAGTCAGACGGTAGGGAGCAGGGGGTGGGGGAAGCAGGCTCCCTGCTGAGCAGAGAGCCAATGTGGGGCATGATCCTAGGACCCTGAGATATGACCTGAGCTGAAGGCAGAGGCTTAACCCATTGAGCCACCCAGGCACCCGATGCCAAAGAGCTTTTTAAAAGAAAATTTAATCATGATTTGGAATGAAAAGTTTATAAGAAAAGTAGCAGTTTCCTTCCCTTTTGACTGAATTTAGTAGATTCAGTGAACTGACCTCCTGTTTATCCCTCCTCAGTCAAAAAGTTATTTGCTACTATTGACTAGAGCTTATTCTTCCCCAGCATCTTATTGTGAAGCTTTTTAAACATACAACCAAGTTGAAGATAATTTTACAGTGATCCCTCACTGATTTATCCACCTCCAAGTTGCTACCATTAACATTTTAGTCTACTTTTATCATATATCCATCTTACTACCTTCTGTTTACCAGTGTCTTATTTGTAAACTACTAAGAGCGTACTTTCCCCTAAATATTTCAGTAAACAGTTAAATATGTCTGTAGTTTTTCTGAGATTACATGAAATGCATAGATTTTAAGTGTATATCTCTGAGTTTCAAAAATGGATAGATCTGTTATCCAAATCTTTATCAAATACAAAACATTGGTACGCTGTGTCCTTTTCAACTTACTTTTTTATTTTTTAATTTTTTAGATAATGTAGGAATTGAAAGGATCTTTAACTTGCACAAGGGCACATACCTAGTAAGTGGTAGAGATAGCTATGACTTTAGGCAGTGGCCAGAACCTTTGAATCACAAAGTATATCCTGACTCCTAAAGGAGCTTCTGGTTAAAAAAAAAAAAAGAAAAGATGGTAAGTGAAATTCAACAACAGTGGAGGCCCTGAGGCATTAGGAAGGTGTCCTTGGAGTAAGGTATGAGTTTACCTTTTTAGTAATCTGGAAAGGCTGTACCTATAAATTATCTGATTTGCCTGACAGAGAGAAAAAGAATCTTTTTGATTAAGAGTGATTAATTTATTAGGTAAGGAACACAGTGTGCTACAGAGGCAGCAAATGGGACTCTGCCCAGAGAGGGAAGGCAGAGCAGTTTAGGATTGTGGAATATCTCCTCTTATATCCACAGATGCCTCACTTATATTTGGCTCAAATGCTGTATGGTAAAGAAAAGGATATAACCAGTTTATAAGATCATTTTCTTATTTAATGGTTTAACAAAATTTCCTAGGGAGGTGCCTCTATGGCTCAGTCTGTTGAGCATCTGTCTTCAGCTCAGGTGATGATCCCAGGGTCCTGGGATTGAGCCCCGAGTGTAGGGAGCCTACTTCTCCCACTCTCCCCTGCTTGTGCTCTCTCACTCTTTCTCTCAAATAAATAAACTCTTTAAAAAAAAATTTCTTGGGAATAAAATATTCCAAAGTATTACTATGCAAGTTACCGTATGAATTCTTATACTGAGGAGATTAGGGAAAAAATGAGTGCAAGATGGCAACCTGATATGTTTGAGACATCTTAAGAACCTATTTGTTCATCACAGAAACATTTCTCCCAAGTGCAGTTTTAACAGGTCATATAGACAGATACATGAAAGGTAAATCTGTTTGCTATGGTTAATTAAAAAAAATGACAGTTTCTGAATTTTATAAAGTTTGATTAAAGAAGAAACAAAATAATACCCTAGTGAGGCTGAATTATGGGTAGTTTTATTCAAAGACTCCTACTAGTACTTTTGTTTTAAGATTTGAGAGAGAGTGTGAGCCTGGGGGTGGGAGCACAAAGAGGGGCAAAAGGAGAAAGAGAGAATCTCCAGCCAATTCCTTGCTGAGGAGGGAGCCTGCCACAGGACCCTAAGATCATGACCTGAAATCAAGAGTCAGATGCTCAGGGCACCTGGGTGGCTCAGGTAGTTAAACATTTGCCTTCAGCTCAGGTCATGATCTTGGAGTCCTGGGATCAAGCGCTGCATCGGGCTCCCAGCTCAGTGGGGAATCTGCTTTTCCCTCTGCTTCCTCCACAGTACTCTCTCACTCACTCTCTTTCTCTCAAATAAATAAATTCTAAAAAAAAAAAAAAAAAAAGATGCTCAACCGAGTAAGCCAACAACCAGGCACCCTTTACCAGTACCTATTTTTGACCAGTTAAGCATGCTGAGAGGTGAACTAGTCAGATGAAAAGCTGAAAAGGAATCAGAAGGTATACAGGGAAATTAAGAACAGGATCATTTAAGTACAAAACAAAATGATTCATAATTGAATAATAATCCATTTCTTTTCCTGCTATTTTGGGTGGCTGTGAGCTGATTTAGTCTTTTCAAAAGTCATTTTCCTTTTCATCCTATTTCTCTTCACCCTATTATATCTGCATAAGTTATAGGTACCTTCTCCCACACTTCAGCTTCATAAAACTGTTCTTGAACCTCCATCTGTACTGGTAAAACCAACTTAGTTTTTATACCTAGTGTTCTGTTTGGTATCTTCATTTATTTATTTATTTATTTTGATAAGTATCTTTAAATGTTAATTGTTTTGAATTACAGTAATTTATTCTAATACATAGCCCATAATAATTTTATCACTCACCTTCTATCCTATCTACTTACATACGTTCCCATCTGCCTGCTTACCCATTTTTGCCCTAAACCATATTGTAGTATGTTGACTGAAAGTAGTAGGGTCAAGGGAAGCCACGGAAGATTATAAAGGCCACAAGTATCAGGAATTTTTAAAAACTGAGTTATGTAATGTTTGTAGATTTGCTTTTCATTTAGGAAAAATACTATAATATCTGGCATATATATACATGTATATATAATTCCGTATCATCCATATTTTGGGTTTTCATTTATTGAAACATATGCTTTGTATAATATTTGCAGAGCCAGATGACTTCAGTGATACACATTCCTTATTATTACAATATTAATAATGGAAATAATAGAAGTTCTGTAGCATTACTTCATAAATCAGAATCCTTTCCAAAAAAGGAGGAGGAAAATTGGGTGTTAATTCATTTCCTTCTTTTATTTCTTCATTATCATGATTAACTATCCTTTGCGAGGTTCCTGTCTGTTTTGGCAACAAATTTCATTAGGTTTTAAAATTATTTAGTCTTCCTTTTTTTTTTTTTTTTTTTTTAAGATTTTATTTATTTGACAGAGTAAGAGAGATCACAAGTAGACAGAGAGGCAGGCGGGTGGGGTGTGTGGCTGAGCAGAGACCCGATGCGGGGCTTGATCCCAGGCAAGGGCAGAGGCTTAACCCACAGAGCCACCCAGGTGCCCCTAGTCTTCCTTTTTTTGAGACAGGCTTCAGTGGTGCATTTTGAATTATATAGGTCAGCTTTAAAACTGAAAAAACTTTCATTACTACATAAGTGCGTCTACTTGGGAAAAATTAAAAGCAAACGTTTGTGAAAACTTCACATTTGTATTTTTATCCTTATAACTACTTTTTTTGATTCTTAAGTTACTTTTTCTAGACACTGAATATAAATCTTAAAATGATTTTCTTTGTAGTATTTTTTAAAGATCTAGTAAACTTATTATAAGAGAAAATTTATTTCCACAGCTTCTACACTCCTACATGCTTCTAAAATTATTACAGTTCATCATATGGAAGATTTGTAGAATTATGCTGAATAGAATGCACAACAGATTTTCTGTAACCTAATTTTGCCACAATTTTATTGCCTTATAAGTTTTAGGGCTATGGGCCATATATTAGATTATTGTCATTAAAAACAACTAAGCTCTTAGGTTGCCTGGGTGCCTCAGTCAGTCAAGCCTCCAACTCTTGGTTTTGGCTCAGGTCATAATCTAAGGGTCATGAGATCAAACCTCTCACTGGGCTCCATGCTCAGCACAGAGTCTCACTGAAATTCTCTCTCCCTCTCCCTCTGCTCCTTCCCCCACTTGCCTACTCTCTCTCCCTCTCTTCTCTAAAATAAACAAAATCTTTAAAAAACAAAAACAAGGGGCACCTGGGTGGATCAGTCAATTAAGCATCTGTCTTTAGCTCAGGTCATGATCTCAAAGTCCTAGGATTGAACCCTGAGTTCGGCTCCCTCCCCCACTCATGCTTGCTCTCTCTTTCTCAAATAAATAAAATACTTATTTAGTAGCCATATCTGAATATTTAAAATGTGAATTTAAAAAATTTTTAATTAAAAATTCATTTTCTCCAAGATGGGACTGGGGAGGGAGATAAACCATTAGCGACTCTTATCTCAGGAAACAAACTGAGGGTTGTTGGGGGGTGGAGGGCAGGGATAGGGTGGCTGGGTTATGGACATTATAGAGGGTATGTGCTATGGTAAGTGCTATGAATTGTGTAAGACTGATTCCAGACATGTACCCCTGAAGCAAAAAATACATTATATGTTAATTAAATAGATAAATTCATATCATGAAAAAAAATTCAGTTTCTCATTGGCATTGGATGTGGCCATTTTAGATTTCTGTAACTTCACATATATTCCTAATGAGAATCACCTGGGTATTTGTTCTTTTATGCATATAAATGCAAATTTCTGGGGTTAGCCCTAAATCTACTCAGTCTCCAAGTAAAGCACAGAAATCTACATTTTTAACTAACACAGTGAAGTTTGAGAACCTCTATATAATAATGAATAAAATCTATTTTATGAGATGTTTGTATACAAGGTAAAAAATATTAACTATTTAAAACTGAATAATTAAAAGTTGATTACAAAATAGGTTTTCGAGTGGTCCACTTCTAGTTAAGGATAATTGGGTTCCTAAGTTTCCCTTTTTTTACCTAAGATATTTTCCTTTGTAAAGAGTACCTGGTAACTTAATACTACTACTGAATTTTCTCTTTCCTCTTCTGTCTCCTCCTTCTCTCTATCCCCAATTCTCTCTCCTCCTTTCTCTCTCCCCTACCTCCAGCCCCTCCACTCCCATTTTCCTTTCTTCCTAATAAAATTAAGACTTTATGACACTCTTCCTTTAAGTATATAGGAGGAAATACTCTTGGAGTCAAAGCTTAAAATATGGATGACAGAATAACCCTAAGCTGTTTTAGGTAAAATCTCTGTCTACACTGATCACCAGAAAGTTCATAACAAATTTGTGTTGGAAATATTTCCATCAGGGTGCCTGGGTGGCTCAGTCAGTTAAGCATCTGCCTTTGGCTCAGGTCATGATGTCAGGGTCCTGGGATCAAGCCCCACATTGAGCTCCCTGCTCAGCAGGGAGTCTGATTCTCCTTCTCCCTCTGTAATCTCTCTTGCTTTCTCTCTCTCTCTCAAATAAAAAAATATCTTAAAAAAAAAAAATAGGGGCGCTGAGGTGGCTCAGTCAGTTAAGCAGCTGTCTTGGCTCAGGTCAAGATTCCAGGATCCTGGGACCAAGCCCTGCATCGGGCTCCCTGCTCAGGGCTTCTCCCTCCTCTGCCTGTAGCTCCCCCTACTTGTGCTCTCTCTGTCAAATAAATAAAAAATCTTTTTTTCCTTTTTTTTTTTTTCCCAATTTATTTATTTTCAGAAAAACATTATTCATTATTTTTTCACCACACCCAGTGCTCCATGCAAGCCGTGCCCTCTATAATACCCACCACCTGGTACCCCAACCTCCCACCCCCCCGCCACTTCAAACCCCTCAGGCTGTTTTTCAGAGTCCATAGTCTCTCATGGTTCACCTCCCCTTCCAATTTACCCAAATTCCCTACTCCTCTCTAACGCCCCTTGTCCTCCATGCTATTTGTTATGCTCCACAAATAAGTGAAACCATATGATAATTGACTCTCTCTGCTTGACTTATTTCACTCAGCATAATCTCTTCCAGTCCCGTCCATGTTGCTACAAAAGTTGGGTATTCATCCTTTCTGATGGAGGCATAATACTCCATAGTGTATATGGACCACATCTTCCTTATCCATTCATCCGTTGAAGGGCATCTTGGTTCTTTGCATAGTTTGGCAACTGTGGCCATTGCTGCTATAAACATTGGGGTACAGATGGCCCTTCTTTTCACGACATCTGTGTCTTTGGGGTAAATACCCAGGAGTGCAATTGCAGGGTCATAGGGAAGCTCTATTTTTAATTTCTTGAGGAATCTCCACACTGTTCTCCAAAGAGGCTGCACCAACTTGCATTCCCACCAACAGTGTAAGAGGGTTCCCCTTTCTCCACATCCTCTCCAACACATGTTGTTTCCTGTTTTGTTCATTTTGGCCATTCTAACTGGTGTAAGGTGATATCTCAATGTGGTTTTAATTTGAATCTCCCTGAGGGCTAATGATGATGAGCATTTTTTCATGTGTCTGTTTTCAGCCATTTGTATGTCTTGATTGGAGAAGTGTCTGTTCATATCTTCTGCCCATTTTTTGATGTGTTTGTCTGTTTCGTGTGGGTTGAGTTTGAGGAGTTCATTATAGATCCTGGATATCAACCTTTTGTCTGTACTGTCATTTGCAAATATCTTCTCCCATTCCGTGGGTTGCCTCTTTGTTTTTTTGACTGTTTCCTTTGCTGTGCAGAAGCTTTTGATTTTGATGAAGTCCCAGAAGTTTATTTTTGCTTTTGTTTCCTTTGCCTTTGGAGACGTATCTTGAAAGAAGTTGCTGTGGCTGATATCAAAGAGATGACTGCCTATGTTCTCCTCTAGGATTCTGATGGATTCCTGTCTCACTTTGAGGTCTTTTATCCATTTTGAGTTGATCTTTGTGTACGGTGTAAGAGAATGGTCGAGTTTCATTCTTCTACATATAGCTGTCCAGTTTTCCCAGCACCATTTATTGAAGAGACTGTCTTTTTTCCACTGTATATTTTTCCTGTTTTGTCAAAGATTAATTGACCATAGAGTTGAGGGTCCATATCTGGGCTCTCTACTCTGTTCCACTGGGCTATGTGTCTGTTTTTATGCCAGTACCATGCTGTCTTGGTGATCACAGCTTTGTAATAAAGCTTGAAATCAGGTAAGGTGATGCCGCCAGCTTTATTTTTGGTTTTCAACATTTCCTTAGCGATTCGGGGTCTCTTCTGATTCCATACAAATTTTAGGATTATTTGCTCCAGCTCTTTGAAGAATGCCGGTGGAATTTTGATTGGAATGGCATTAAAAGTATAGATTGCTCTAGGCAGTATAGACATTTTAACAATGTTTATTCTTCCGATCCAAGAGCATGGAATGGTCTTCCATCTATTTGTGTCTTCTTCAATTTCTTTCATGAGTGTTCTGTAGTTCCTCAAGTACAGATCCTTTACCTCTTTAGTTAGGTTTATTCCCAGGTATCTTATGGTTCTTGGTGCTATAGTAAATGGAATCGATTCTCTAATTTCCCTTTCTGTATTTTCATTGTTAGTGTATAAGAAATGATTCTTTATATGGAAAACCCAAAAGACTCCACCCCCAAACTACTAGAACTCATACAGCAATTCAGCAACGTGGCAGGATACAAAGTCAATGTGCAGAAATCAGTGGCTTTCTTATACACTAACAATGAAAATACAGAAAGGGAAATTCTTTTTTTTTTTTTTTAATTTATTTTCAGCATAACAGTATTCATTATTTTTGCACCACACCCAGTGCTTCATGCAATCTGTGCCCTCTCTAATACCCACCACCCGGTTCCCCCAACCTAACACCCCCACCACTTCAAACCCCTCAGATTGTTTTTCAGAGTCCATAGTCTCTCATGGTTCACCTCCCCTTCCAATTTCCCCCAACTCCCTTCTCCTCTCTAACTCTTAAAAAAAAAAGAGAGAAAGAAAAATGTTTCCATCAAGAGGGAAGGAAAGAAATCCTCTAAAACTAGATCTATGACAAGGATATCAATTCAAAGTTCATGAGTTGAAGGAATATATAATGTAGTCATTATAGGGATGGTTTTTACAGGAAAAGAAATGTCTCATCATATGGATTATTCTCAAATAATTTTCTCATGAATGAAACTTATAAGTTACAGATCTCAAAATTAGGAGCTGTCCAAATGGTGTATTAATAATGAGTACACTGTCCAAAGTACATTTTGGTTCTTATTGGTATTCACATAAAATAACCAGATGTAATGAATGTATTAAACAGGAAACTGTCTTGAAAGGCAAGATCAGATTTTATTTTTGTTTCTCTAACTCTTAACATGGGTTTAATAATAGTAGGCAATCAAGAAATGTTGAGCCAAAAACTAATTCTTTCATTAATTCTTCTGAATAGACTGGATTATGGACAGAACTTGGAAAGATTGAGAATAATTTCTTAAAGCCCCTCCATACAGGACTTAATATGTCAAAAGCACATTATGAAGCAGAAATTAAAAACAGCCAAGAAAATAGCCAAGGTTGGTAATGTGCATTTTTATTTTTGGATAGGTCTAGAAATTAGTCAACTTTTAGAACTGTCAGTTATATTCAAAATAAAGAACTTTTTCATCTCATACTTGTTTATTTTCTAACAAACAAGGAAACATGACACCTAAGTTATTTATAATTAAAATTATTTTTAGCAGATCTGTAAGCCAGTTAACACTGAAATTAGGTTAACAAAGATTTAAGCCAAATTGTGAAGCATATTCTAGTTTAAAACCAGATTAAAATCAAATTCTGATTAAGAATCTAATTATACTACAAGTATTTCTGTTTGGATATTACACTAACTTGGGTATGGCTCTGTCCATCCTCACCCTCAAGTAAATCTGTGCAAATTACAAAAAAGAATCTTAGATCCAGAATTACTTTTAAAAATCAGCAAACAATTCTATAATAATCTTTTGCTCTTTTCTGTATAGCTATGGGGTATTTCTTAAAGGCATTACTAGAAATTTTTTTTTACTGTAATGGGTATAATAATGAAAGTAGCTTATAAATTCATTATTGAAATCTGGGAGTTGTTTTTAATGGTTAAATGTGACACCTGATTTTTTTTTCTTCTCTTACAGAAGTCCAAAAGTCTAAAGATCTTTGTTCTGTAACTGTAGGTGGAGAAGAGATCCCTAATATGCCTCCTGAAATGCAGCTTAAGGTAGATCTGAAATTTTCCTAAGCTATATCCAGCTGAAGACTTTTGGTTTTTTTGCTCTAACAGCAACATTAATATAATAATTTCCTTTGGCACTGCAGGTCCTACATTCAGCACTTTTCACATTTGATTTGATTGAAAGTGTTCTGGCTCGAGTAGAAGAACTCATTGAAATAAAAACAAAGTCTACCCCTGAAGAAAATATTGGGATAAAGTGAAACCTCCATTTCCTAAATAAAAACTAGTAAAATACTTTATTTTCCATTATGATTATTTAATACCTTTATAAAGACTTTTCTGTAAAATACTGCTAGAAAAATAAATGTAGCTTTTCCCATTTACTGGCTTCTGTGATGACACATTATGGATCAGTAGTAGTCTTTGGTTTTAAAAAGATAATCTACATGGTAAATAATGCCCACGTACGTTATTTTGAATCCTACTTAGTTGAAAATCTAATACAAACTAATAATATTCTATTATTATCTCATAAAATATAGTTGTATTGCCTTCCTTCATATAGTTGTAGTGAGTTTATAAATACATTTTACACTTTATGTTCCAATTAGTTGCCTTCTTATACTTTAGAATTCCTGGTGTCAAATAGGAATATCACACCATTGCAAAAGTGTACAGAGAGGTTTTCAATTAGGCCAGCTGGTTACTTCTCTTAATTTCTCTTTTTTTCCCTATCTCAAAAGTGTTATCGAGCACAGTCCCATCACCACCTGTCTAGCAGCAGTTATAATATGAACACATCTGCAAACATTAATTTTAGAAATACTGGCAGCCCTTGTGGAAAAGTTAAAAAGTGTACATGACTTTTCCTTTAGTCTAAGGGGCTAGTTAGAAAATGCTGTGTTTTTACTTTGTAGTAAATATTTTCCTTCCAACTTAACTTGTATCACCAAGAAACTGCATCTGAGTTTTATAATATGTGTATGTGCCAATTTTTTCTAAACATTATTAAAGGAATTACTCAACAAAACTGAAAATCATTTTTAATCATATATTTTATTCTTTTAAATTAAAAAATCTTTAAATATATATTTGAACATTTTAATTTAACCGGTCTAATTATTTTAACATTCTTCCAAAAGAACTTTTGTAATTGCTATTCTAATTTGGGTTACAGGAATCGCTACTCAGTTTTAACTTTTGAAGTGTTTTCCAAACAGGACTTTGCTCAATGATGTAAGCCTCAGTTGTTATCATTCTGTAGTAAATGCTATCTGTGTATGGTTTGGAGGCAGTCTGTAAGAAGTCATAAACATGCAACATTATTTATAGAAGTAAGTATTTTTTATATTAGGATCATTTTATAATAAGGGTCATATAAAAAACTTTCACTTACTCAACAAGTATCTAATCACCTTCTTTGTGCTTAAATACTACATGTGAGTTAATTATGAGTAACAGAAAAATGTTTGGTCTTTGTCTTTAAGGCATTCCAAACAAGCCAAAAGTAAAATACTTTAAGAACCGCTTTAATATGGAGATCTGTTCCAAGTATAAGAGTAAAAATCACCTAACTCTGCCTAGGGTACACTTCATAGGGGAGGACAAGCATGGAAAGAAAGTGGACAACTTGTGAAGATCATTCTATAAAATAGTATTTTGCACTTTGAAAGTTCTTGACTACAACCTGATCAATAATTATATTTTAGAATTTGAAGGAAGATTTAAGAAACCAGTACGGCCAATGCAGTGTATATATGCCAAATGTTCTTTTGGTCTAACGTTAGTCATTCTTGGAGTGGCTACTGGAAGTGAATTGAGAAGAAAGGCTGAGTTCATGCTTCAAAGAGCTGCACTGCATGCTGAAAAAGCAACTTCTCAGAGGGGAAAAGAAGCATAATATCTGTTAATTCTGCTCAAGAGGGTGTGCATTTTGAAGTCAGAAACCCTAAAATCTATGAGTGCTATATTTGCATCATTTTCCTAGTGACTCACCTTAGCCATAGTGCACATAAGATTAATAGCATTTACTGTGTTGTGTACTGGAAGTATCCGTAAGTTACTACCCAGGAATCTGAAAAATAATTCATAAATTAAATAGATCATATAACTTACACAGACATCTGTCAAGCAGAAAGGAGACAGAAACCTTACTGTCTGTCATGCCCTGCCCTATTCCACAGAGGATATGATACGGCTTTATATCCAGAATTTAAGAGACTAAAAAGTGTTCACTTTTGTTTTGGTGTTGTAGGGAGAATCTCAGAAATCAGCATGAACTCAAACTTGTCACCCTGATTCCTAGAATAGCCATTAATCCTGAATTTATTAAATATGACAAGTTAACATTATAGTGTTTACCTTTTAGCAAAATAACTCACCTACTTGAAAAGGATTAAGAACTAAAGTAAATACATGTGATTTAAGAAAAGTCTATAGTACTATTCTTCCGTACCTCTGCTGAATCCTGAACATCAGTTTCCATTCCTCGGGCCCATGGAGGGCAGCAGACAGAACCAAAAAACTCTTTTGGTGAATATTAATAAACTTCTCAATTTTGGCTAGGAATATTTCTTCAGCTGATATAAAGCATTCTTTAGCATCCATCAATAAAAATGCAAGTCCTAGGGAAGGTGAGCATAATATAAAACATCACTTTGTTATAATAAGCAAATTTTTTTGTAAACTCTGTAGAATCAACGAAAGTGGCTATAATGTAGCTCTAAATGTCCAGGACCCAAACCTGTAAGGAAAAGAATTTGTTACAACAAAATTCTTATACTACAAAATGATTTAGGTAATTCTTTGAAATGCTTTATATAAAAGTATGACATTCTAGAGGAAACAACTTTGGTCAGTAACAATTTTCAAATTAAGGCACTTAACAATGAAAGTAATGTCTAATTTTAGTTAAAAGTTTTTTTGTGTATGTTATAATGACTTTTTTAGAAACTGGAAATCAAAATCTTGAGCCTTCAACTATTTCTTAGAGAAACCTTTGTAAAGAACATTATTATTAAATTAAAACACTCTGTAAGCAGATAATCTAGGATTTTTTTTTTTAAGATTTTATTTATCTGTCAGAGTATAAGCAGGTGGAAAGACAAGGAGCAGCAGACTCCCTGCTGAGCCAAGAAGCCCGATTTGAGATTCAATCCCAGGACCCTGGGATTGTGACCTGAGCGGAAAGCAAACACTTAACCAAGCTTAACCAACTGAGCCACCCAGGCATCCCATAATCTAGGATTTCTGAAATAGTATCAGGCCTATAAGAATAGTCCTGAAGGAAAATTTGATCTAATTATAGCTCTTTAAAAGAGAAGGCAATCTGAGTACAGTGATTATATTATTATATGCTAATTGAATGAACCTGGGCAGTTTATATAAACCTTCCTGAACCTATGTTCTCCCATCTATAAGACTGTAATAGGGGTGCCTGGGTGGCTTAGTGGGATAAAGCTTCTGCCTTCAGCTCAGGTCATGATCCTGGGGTCCTGGGATCAAACCCCACATCGGGCTCTCTGCTCCGTGGGGAGCCTGCTTCCTCCTCTTTCTGCCTTGCCTCTCTGCCTACTTTTGATCCCTCTCTCTGTCAAATAAATAAATAAAAATCTTAAAAAAAAAAAAAGAAAAAGAATGTAATAATAATTCTTTCATAGGTTTATTGGGAGGATTAAGTAAGATAGTATATATAAGTGGACAAGGGACACAGGAGTTAATCAAAAACATTTCACTTCTCCCTAGAGGGCTCTCTATTCAACCAGGAAGGATGAGTTTGAAGTTGGATCACTTTAAGCCTTTAGTTCTATTTCTAGAAGGTTTTGAAATCTGCCTGTCTTCCAAAGTCTCTGCTAAAGTTACCATTCTATCTGCAACCCTCCTGGTAAAATACTTCACTTCGCTTCTTTTATCACTTTAGTCATTTCCCTACCACAAACCTGTGCTCTGTGCTGCTCCCTTCCCATCACCCTAGCCTTCTCACATCCTAATCTAATTCCTTCCTGTATTTTACCCATGGCCCTGTATTTTACGATTTTATGATTTGAGGAATTTCTATTTGTCTATATTTGGTTCTTTTTTTTTTTTTTTAGTTAGTATTTGTTTCCATTATATTCAGCAAATTCTTGTACAAAATCCTGAAAAAACATTCTCCTATATTATTTTTATAAATAGCTTTTGACCAATGTTGTGATGTTGGCTTCCTTGTTAATACTGGTAACACTTTACGTACTGACTGTTGGAGAGATGGCTTTGTTCTACTTGCATCTTAGTTCCAAAGTATGCTGTTTTTACTGTCCTCTGCCAGATTCCACAGGTTCAGCTTTAGTTTTCCATTTGTTTAAAGAGGGAATGGAGGGGGGAGTCTTAAGTAGGCTCCATGCCTAGCACAGAGCCTGAGGCAGTGCTTGATCTCACAACCCTGAGATCATGACCTGAAGCAAAAGCAAGAGTTGGATGCTTAACTGACTGAGCCACCCAGGTGCCCCCAGTTATAATCTAAACAGGAATGTATGTTGTGGTTGGCCACATGCACTACTTTGCAATAGTAATGGAGTTTTATACATTTACTTCCCACAAAAAATAATATCTTAAGTTTATTACCTGGTTATTGAACTACAGCTATTAGAATTTATACTCACATATTTTATAAGAGGCTTAAATCAAGATAGTTAACAAATATACCGTACCAGAAAGAGAAAAGATAATTGATCCATTTTCCACTGAATCTGAGTACCGAATCTTGTGGCTTCGATTTTCTAGAGCAGTTGCAACTTCGTAACTCTAAAAAAAAATATTTTTTAGAAACCACAAACTTAAGACATGCTTAGAATGAATGATTTTATATTAAAGCTAATGAAAAAATTAAGTTTAATAGCTTCTTTTATAACCACTTAAATAGTTGCTCATCAAAGGAGACAGTAAATTTGCTCTCTGGTGAAAAAAACAATTGAAGCAAAAATAATTTGGTTCTACCGAAACACTGTGTCTGGAAATGAACTGTGTGAATCCAAAGACAATATTAAAGAACTATAAGAGAGTAAATGCAAACTTCGTTAAAAAACAACTTGGAGACAGATTCTGACGTGCATTAATGTAAATTGGAAGGTGGGTGGTGGTGAGTTTCTTTTTTTTTTTTCCCAATTTATTTATTTTCAGAAAAACAGTATTCATTATTTTTTCACCACACCCAGTGCTCCATGCAAGCCGTGCCCTCTATAATATCCACCACCTGGTACCCCAACCTCCCACCCCCCCGCCACTTCAAACCCCTCAGATTGTTTTTCAGAGTCCATAGTCTCTCATGGTACACCTCCCCTTCCAATTTACCCAAAAGCACATACCCTCCCCAATGTCCATAACCCTACCCCCCTTCTCCCAACCCCCCTCCCCCCAGCAACCCACAGTTTGTTTCGTGAGTTTAAGAGTCAGTTATGGTTTCTCTCCCTCCCTATCCCATCTTGTTTCATGGTGGTGGTGAGTTTCTTAGATGGTTCACAATACCGTTAAGTGCCAGACATATAGAATAACACAAGGACACAACCAATTCATTTCTGTACATTACAGTTACTTTTATACTTTTTTTTAATTTTAAGATTTTATTAGATTTTATTTGTCAGAGAGCACAAGCAGGGCGTGTGGCTAACAGAGGGAGAAGCAAACTCTCCACTGAGCAAGGAGCCCGAAGCAGGATGGGATCATGACCTGAGCCAAAGGCAGACACTTAACTGAGCAACCCAGGTGTCCCTAATTTTATACTTTTTAAAAATATGTATTTATTTATTTTAGAGACAGAACACATGAGTGGGGAGGGAGGTGGCCAGAGGGAGAGGGAGAGAATCTCGAACAGACTGCCTGCTTAGCACAGAATCTGACATGGGCTCCATCTCACAACCCTGAGATCATGACCTGAGCTGAAACCAAGAGATGCCTAACTGACTGAGCCACCCTAAGCCTTAGACAAGACAGAAAACGTGTATAAACACAGCAACAAGGCTTATATTTTAAATGCCATTTTAAAAATCTTCTCATTTCTGGGTGCCTGGGTGGCTCAGTTGGTTAAGTGACTGCCTTCGGCTCAAGTCATGATCCTGGGGTCCTGGGATCGAGTTCTGCATTGGGCTCCCTATTCATCAGGGAGCCTGCTTCTCCCTCTCCCTCTGCCCCTCCCCCTGCTTGTACTCCCTGTCTTGCTCTCTGTCAAATAAAATCTTTTTAAAAAAATCATCTCATTTCCTATTCTATTCCATCTGAAGTAATTACTCAGATCATTTTTTTCCAAGCCACTAAGATATAAGTGGTTAATAGTGTTTCCTGATTGGTTATAACTCAAGCTGGCTGTTCTCAGAGTAGAAAAAATCCCTTAGGTACATTAATTGTATATTCTGCTTTAGAACATGTGTATTACAGGCTGGAATTTTAAGTATACAGGCTGGAATTATGTATGAAATATATGCTTCCTTTCTAGCCTAAGGAGAGTATTTTGTGCCAAACAGATCCTGACCTAGAGTACAACTATGGATCTTCCCATGAGTTTTCTTCCGCTGTTTTAAAATTATACATTGATTCCAGCAATGGCAGACTATGTAATTTAGGCCAAACCTGCTGAGGCAACTAGAAAAGCTGGACAATTTTTTAAATGTGCTTGAATGCATCAGAGAGCTATCAGTATAGTGAAAAGTTCTAAGGTCAAAATCTACACAGAAATTCAGAGATATGAGACCAGCATTTAGGCCACCTTTTCCCTAAGGATATCTGCCAATACAGAAGGAGATGAGAGGCTGAACACGGCTTCTGACAAAAGTAGAACAGCTCTCACAGGGACTACAGCCTAGCTTCAAAGCATTTCAACCCCTGAAATTGTCTTTAGGTAATACTGTATTACTAGTGCTCCTAACCACCTTGCAGAAGCAATCCCTAGAGTAACCTTTCTCAATCAGGTTTCCTCATATGAACTACAAAGAAAATTATTTGAGTGACTGTTTTCAATTCTCACATAACTAGTACCATTCTAGTTGTAGTTCATTTATTACACACAATAGCTGCTTTAGGGCTTGGATTGCCAGATTTAGCAAATAAAAATACAACTCAGTTGAATCTGAGTTTCAGATAAACAACATTTTTTTTAGTGTAAGGATTTTCCATGCAATATTTGAGAGGTACTTCCTCTAATATCTTTTTTTTTTTTAAAGATTCCATTTATTTATTTGTCAGAGAGGGAGAGAGAGCAAGCGAGCACAGGCAGACAAAGAGGCAGGCAGAGCAGAGGGAGAAGCAGGCTCCCTGCTGAGCAAGAGCCCAATGCGGGACTCGATCCCAGGACCCCGGGATCATGACCTGAGCCGAAGGCAGCTGCTTAACCAACTGAGCCACCCAGGCGTCCCACTTCCTCTAATTTCATTGTTTACCTAAAACCCAAATGTTGTAACTAAATGTCCTGTATTTTATGGGGCAACCCTTAGGGCTTTGGGGATTTAATTCTCTTAT
This sequence comes from Neogale vison, assembly GCF_020171115.1. Taxonomy (NCBI): domain Eukaryota; kingdom Metazoa; phylum Chordata; class Mammalia; order Carnivora; family Mustelidae; genus Neogale; species Neogale vison. Next base: position 78,775,746 of record NC_058092.1, on the reverse strand, counting down.
AAAATTAAGACTTCTTAGAGGAACAGAACACTATTCTAGGCCTCAAATTATTTCTACAATTTTTCAAATACAAATTCCAATACACAACCAAAAATAATCAGACATACCAAGAGACAAAATTAATTGAAAGAGAACTATGGGAAAAGAGGCAATAGAAACAGGCTCACAAGGACTGTTACATATAGTGAAGTTACATCAGATACATGCCTTTAAATAGTGATGTTTACTATGTTCAAGGAGATGAAAGACAAGATTGAGAATTTGGCAAAAACCCCTACAAAGGGGCACCTGGGTGGCTCAGTGGGTTAAGGCCTCTGCCTTCGGCTCAGGTCATGGTCCCAGGGTCCTGGGATGGAGCCCCGCATGGGGCTGTCTGCTCAGCAGGGAGCCTGCTTCCCTTCCTTTCTCTGCCTGCCTCTCTGCCTACTTGTGCTCTCTATCAAATAAATAAATAAAATCTTTAAAAAAAAAACCTACAAAGTATAAAAGGATATAATAGATGTCAAAGAGTCAGGAAAGCTTCATAAAATATTAGTGAAACTTTAAAGTGAAAAGGAGTTTATTAAGCAGACAAGTGAAGGAAGAAGGCAAATGTGAGAAGACCATGGACAGAAAGAGTAAAGGCAGAGGCATTCAGATCCAAAAGTATGATTCTTATAAGTGTATAAGGTGTACACAAGTCAGCTAATTTGGAGATGATATTAGGAATAACTGCTGGCATATCCTAAGGACCCATGCCCAATATTAATGAATTAATATGCCATATTAATGAATTTCAATCATATTCTATCAGTAACTGCACCTGTGTTGAGTATATAGTAATGTAAAGGCTTGTCAAATCATTACGCTGTACAACTGGAAACTAATGTTAATACTGTATGTCAACTATACTTCAATTAAAAACAGTAATAAATTTTTGGGGGCGCCTGGGTGGCTCAGTGGGTTAAAAGCCTCTATCTTCAGCTCAGGTCATAATCTCAGGGTCCTAGGATCGAGCCCCATGTCAGGCTTTCTGCTCAGCAGAGAGCCTGGTCCTCCTCTCTCTCTGCCTGCCTCTCTGCCTACTTGTGGTCTCCGTCAAATAAATAAATAAATCTTTTTTTTTTTTAAGTAATAAATTTTTTAAAAATCATACTCTGGGGTGCCAACTAAAAGAATTATGACAAAAATAATAAAAGAAAATAATAAAGATAAAAATAGAGATACTGAATCAAGAAAAAAAACAGCCAAGGGCACCTGAGTGGCTCAGTCGTTAAACATCTGCTTTCAGCTCAATTCATGATACCAGGGTCCTGGGATCGAGCCCCACAATGGTCTCCCTGCTTGGCAGGAAGCCTGCTTCTCCCTCTCCCACTCCCCCTGCTTGTGTTCCCTCTCTCGCTGTGTCTCTATCAAATAAATAAAATCTAAAAAAAAAAAAACCAGCTGAATTCAAGAGTTAATTTTTCAAAATAACCAGGAGCTAAGACCAGATTTTCCAAAACATGTTTCATGGAATATTAGTCCCATGAAATATTAAAAGATGTTCCTTGTATTCAAATAATATTGGGAAACACTAATATTATTTTGTCTCCTTTTGAGGATTTACCATGAATTTAGGCATATGAAAGGCTCTTAAGAGTAGTGCTGTAAAAAACAAACAAACAAACATAAAAATTTCTTCCACAAGCATTCCAAATATAATCCAATACTTCCTTCTACAGATTTAACACCTATTAATATTGTGTAAAATTAGTTTCTGTCTACCAAATCTACTCATAAGAAAGGAAATATAAACAAAAACAGAAATGGGAAAGGGTACTCAATCTGATAGAAAATTTAAAAGAATGTCAGTATGAAAATTTTAATTGCAAAGCAAGATGGTTAAACATAATAAACGAATTATAAAGTAATTGTTCTTGGCAAATCAGTGTGGATTGCTGGCTCCGTCTCTCAGTATCAGTCTCAAAAACTTTAGGATTAAGAGAAAAACAGGAATTCCAGAAACCTAACAAAAAGAAGCAAGAAAAAAAACAATGAGACTTAAGGCTGTCTTAGAGTGGTTTGTGTTATGGAGCTAGATGGCGAAAGCCAATAGGGCAAAGTGCTGCTTGAGGTAGCAGTGGGAGGATAGAATGGATTAAAAAAATATTTTTAGTCTTATTCTTGCCTCTCTCATATTTACTATGGAATAATCATTTATTTCCCCTTCCCTCTAGACATGAACTAGTGTCCACAGATAAATACTAAGGCAATGGAGAAATCCTATTGGCTGAGGAGCTAAAATGGTTGTGGACTGACCAACTGCCTTCAGGCATCCAATTTCCTATCCCTTCCCCAACCCAACTGTATGGAGACAGCTTCCCCCTAATGCCACTAAGGTACACAGATCAGTTTCTGTGGTTTATTTCTTCAAAACATTAATGTGTGTTTTATTGTTTCTCGAATCCTTTAATATCTCTATTAGAACAGACTTACAGAGAAAAAAGAACCATAAAAAATTTCCAGCCTTCAAATAATTAGAGAAGTAAGATGTTGAAAATGGATGCAGTAAAGTTTAGAATTTATCTTTAAAATATATTTAGTTTATGTACTTGTGGATCCACAGAACTTTGGAAATCAAGCTAAGGATATTTTAAAAATATTGTACTATTGCTTTTTTTTTTTTCAATTTATTTATTTTCAGAAAAACATTATTCATTATTTTTTTTCACCACACCCAGTGCTCCATGCAAGCCGTGCCCTCTATAATACCCACCACCTGGTACCCCAACCTCCCACCCCCCCGCCACTTCAAACCCCTCAGGCTGTTTTTCAGAGTCTATAGTCTCTCATGGTTCACCTCCCCTTCCAATTTACCCAAATTCCCTACTCCTCTCTAACACCCCTTGTCCTCCATGCTATTTGTTATGCTCCACAAATAAGTGAAACCATATGATAATTGACTCTCTCTGTTTGACTTATTTCACTCAGCATAATCTCTTCCAGTCCCGTCCATGTTGCTACAAAAGTTGGGTATTCATCCTTTCTGATGGAGGCATAATACTCCATAGTGTATATGGACCACATCTTCCTTATCCATTCATCCGTTGAAGGGCATCTTGGTTCTTTGCATAGTTTGGCAACTGTGGCCATTGCTGCTATAAACATTGCTTTTAATTTTTAAATTAAAGATCAATGGCCAAATGCCTCTTTACCTTAAGAGATGAGCTAATAATAATAGTCGTTGTCCATTTTATTTTTTCTTTTCTGCCATTTTCAGCCATCTGTCTGTCTCTGGATCAACCCAGGTTCTAATGGTGCCACAATCTGAAAAAAAGAAGGAGCAAACAGGACAATGTAGAAATGTTCTTTTAATGAAAATTAAAAAACAGAAATGAAACTAGGTGAATGGAGACATGCTAAAGAATATCTGAAAGTTAAAATTTGACACTGAAAAATATGTCTTAGTATACATTAAGCTTTTTCTATACCATGCTTCATGTTGCATGCAATACCATGCTTCCTACTGTTAAAAAAGAGAAAGAACACCCAAAATGTAGTCACTTGTGCTAACTCCACATCAGTAAACCAAAATGTAATACCTAACCTAACTACGGTTTCAACCCCCTTGAATGTATGTAACCTTTAACAAGTGAACACCAAATTACCTGGTTAGCACTAGAGAAATAAATAATTCACCCAATAAACCCCTACCCTTCCCCTCAGAAAGGCGACTTTGCCTGAAACAAGGCATTCTTTGCAAATAATTTCTTTTTTCCATCTGTCTTTAAAACCTCCCTTTTGGGCGCCTGGGTGGCTCAGTGGGTTAAGCCGCTGCCTTCGGCTCAGGTCATGATCTCAGGGTCCTGGGATCGAGTCCCTCATCAGGCTCTCTGCTCAGCAGGGAGCCTGCTTCCTCCTCTCTCTCTCTGCCTGCCTCTCTGCTTACTTGTGATCTCTCTCTGTCAAATAAATAAATAAAATCTTAAAAAAATAATAAATATAAATAAAAAAAATAAAACCTCCTTTTTCTACAGCTTGGTGGAGCTCCTTTCCCTTGCTAATTGGGATGTTGCCCAATTCATGATTCACTGAATGAAGCCAATCTGATTTTTAAATTTACTTAGTTGAATTTTTGTTATTTAACTCTATTAACAATTACTAAAAGCAATGGCTCCCATTTCAAGGCACTAACTTCATAAAAGAAGACTTGTGTCAAGAACTGTCAAAGGTCTGTGGTTTTATTGTATTTGTAAGCTAAAAAGAAGTTAGCCTGCCCAGAGTTTCATGGATATAACAAAAAACATAAGACTCTTGGATCAGAGGACAAAGAATGGTTTTTTACTTGTTTTTTAACTCACAGCAAGAAAAGTAATCTCATTCTATTTTTTAAAGATTTATTTTTTTTACAGCGAGACAGAGAACATGGAGAGATGGGGAGAAGGAGAGAGAGAATCTCAAGTGTACTCCCAATTGAGTACAGGCCCAACATGAGGGTCAATCTCACAGCCCTGAGATCATGACCTGAGCCAAAATCAAGAGTCGAATGCTTAACTGATTCTGCCACCCAGGTACCCCAGTATCCTCATTCTCTTGCAGCAATCCCCCAAGTCCAATTCCCACACAGTTATGGGGCAAAGGCCAGGTAATATCAGCAGAAACAGTGAGTTGTATTATAGGAGAGGAACCCTGAGCTTAGAAATCCCTGATTTTTATAATGGGCTGCAATCAAACCTTCCCTGTGCTCTAGAGAAAATACTATCTCTAACCTACAAAATTATTCATTACACAAACATCCTTGAAAAGATAGTTGAGAGGTGGGGCCGATATATGTGTATTTCTGTTGGTGTTGTTAATGCCTGTCTGGGGACCATACTTTAAGAAATGTTATACTAAAGGAAGGAAGAGTATTCTGGGCAAGAACAACACAAAATGATATAGCAAGATGGCAGAGAAGTAGAAGTCCTAAATTTCCTCTATCCCAGGAATTCAGCTAGATAGTTATCAAACCATTCTGAACACCTACAAACTCAATAGGAGATTGAAGAAAAGAAAAGCAGCAATTCTATGAATAGAAAAGTGACCGCTTTCTTGAAGGTTGGATGTGCAGAGAAGTGAATTCGAGGTGATATTCGGGAAGACAGACCTCAGGGGGAGGGAGCCTCCATCAGCCAGCTCCTGGCAAGTGATCGAGCAGCAGAGCACAAAATCAGAACTTTTAGAAGTCCACCTCACTGAGGGACGTTGCTCAGAGGCTAAGTGGGGGATGGAGCCCTTGCAGGGACAATGTGTCTCAGGACCTTCAGGATCACAGAAAGACTGACGGTGCCTGAGTGTAGCAGAGCTCCCAGGTATCAGAACGGGGAAGCCGGCTGCAAAGACAGAGCCAAGGAGTGGGCTCTCAGTTCGGGGTTGCCATAAACCATGATCCCTGGCAAAGTTGGGCCACTGCTCTTTGAGCAAGGACCCCAAAAGTGCAGATCTGGGGAGACCCCCACCACTTCCTCCACCAGGAAGAGTGGCACAGGAGTGCACTGCAGGAATTGGCAGGGTTTGGAGACTCCAAACGGTGCCATGTGCCAGAGATAGGAATGCTCAGTCACAGGCTGGGTGAGCACAGAGTGCGGCCAGAGACCAGAGAGAGAGGAGTGACGGCTTTTCTCTGAAGGCGCACTAAGGAATGGGACCCTGAGCTCTCAGCTCCTCCAGGCCAGAGATTGAGAGGCCACCACTTTCATTCTCATTCTCCAAAGCTGAACAGAAAGTATTCAGGGAACAAAAGCTACTGAGAGCAAAACTGAGCAGTTTACTTATCTTGGCCCCTAGAAAGGGCAGTGAAATTATGCCTTGGAATCATAGCAACAGGCCCTGCCCCCAGAGTATCAGCAAGAACATTCAGCCAAGAACAAGGTTACCAATCAATGAGAACTGCAAAACTCCAGTGCTAGGGGAATATAGCACATAGAATTCATGGCTTTTTTCCCATGATACTTTAGTCTTTCAAAGGTAAAAAGTTTTAATTTTCTTTTTTCTTATTTTTCCATTTTCCTATTTTTTTTTAAAGGAGAGAGGGGTTTTTTTTTTAGATTTTTTTATTTTTTGGGGTGCCTGGGTGGCTCAGTGGGTTAAGCCTCTGCCTTCGGCTCAGGTCATGATCTCAGGGTCCCGGGATCAAGTCCCTCATCAGGCTCTCTGCTCAGCAGGGAGCCTGCTTCCTCCTCTCTCTCTCTGCCTGCCTCTCTGCCTACTTGTAATCTCACTGTCAAATAAATAAATAAAATCTTTTAAAAAAAAAGATTTTTTATTTTTTATTGACAGAGATCACAAGCAGGCAGAGAGAGGAAGGGAAGCAGGCTCCCTGCTGAGCAGAGAGCCCGATGCAGGGCTCGATCCCAGGGCCCTGAGATCATGACCTGAGCCGAAGGCAGAGGCTTTAACCCACTGAGCCACCCAGGCGCCCCTCCATTTTCCTATTTTAACCAACATCTTATCAATACATTTTTAAAAAATGTTTTAATTTTCATTTTTACAATCATATTCTACCCCTGCATTGTATTTAACCTTATTTTTTCTATGTGTGTGTGTGTTTGTTTTAATTTTGGGATACAGTTTCTTCTAACAGACCAAAATATACCCTAAATTTACTGTATGGCTTTGTTCTAGTCTCTCCTGCCTGATCACATTCTCTCCTTTTTTTTTCTTTCTTTCTTTTTTCAACCAACTTCTCATCAATTCCTCTTTTAAAATCTTTTTTAATTTTCATCTTTACCGTCATATTCCATCCCTTCACTGTATTTACCCATATATATATATTTCTTTAAAATTTTGGGAGGAAGTTTCTTCTAAAAGATCAAAATACACCCAAAATCTAGTGTGTGGTTCCACTCTATTCACCAGCCTGTTCATATTCTTTTCCTCTTTACTTTCCTTTCTGCTCCTACAAGTTGTGGGTCTCTTCTGATTTATTTAGTGTATATTTTTTTGGAGTCTTTGTTATCCTTTTACCATTTTTCTCTCTCATTCATCTATTCTTCTCTGGACAAAATGACAAAACAGAAAAACTCACCAAAAAAAAAAAAAAAAAAGAACAAGAAGCAGTACCGACTGCCAGGGACCCAATCAGTAAGGACATTAGTAAGATGTCAGAAATAGAGTTCAGAATGACAGTTATAAAGATATTAGCTAAGCTTGAAAAAAGCATAGATGATACTAGAGAATCCTTTTCTGGAGAAATAAAAGAACTAAAATCTAACCAAGTTGGGATCAAAAAGGCTATTAATGAAGTTCAATAAAAAATGGAGGCTCTTATTGCAGAATAAATGAGGCAGAAGAGAGAATTAGTGATATAGAAGACAAGATGATAAAGAATAAAGAAGCTGAGATAAAGAGAGATAAACAACTACCAAATCATGAGGGAAGAATTTGAGAGATAAGTGATACCACAAGATGAAACAATATTAAAATTACTGGGATCCCAGAAGGAGAACAAGAGAGGAGCAGAAGGAATATTGGAGCAAATTAAAATGAAGAACTTCCCTAATTTGGGGACTGAAATAGGCATCAAAATCCAGGAGGCACAGAGAATCCCCTCAAAAATCAATAAAAATAGGTTAACACCCTGTTATCTAACAGTGAAACTTACAGGTCTCAGAGACAACAACACAAAAAATCCTGAAAGCAGCTCAGGAACAAGAGATCTGTAACCTACAATGGTAGGAATATTAGACTGGCAGCAGGCCTATCCACAGAGACCTGGCAGGCCAGAAGGACTGGCTTGATATATTCAGAGCAATAAATGAGAAAAATACGCAGCCAAGAATACTATACCCAGCTAGGCTGTCACTGAAAATAGAAGGAGAAATGGGGCACCTGGGAAGCTCAGTCATTAAACGTCTGCCTTCAGCTCAGGTCATGATCCCAAGGTCCTGGGATCGAGCCCCGCATTGGGTTTCCTGGTCAGTGGGAAGCCTGCTTCTCCCTCTCTCACTCCCCATCTTGTGTTCCCTCTCTGTCTGTCAAATAAATAAATAAAATCATAAAAAAAAGGAGAGATAAAAAGCTTCCAGGACAAACAAAAACTGAATGAATTTACAAATACCAAACCAGCCCTACAGGAAATATTGAAAGGGGTCCTCTAAGCAAAGAGAGAGCCTAAAAGTAACAAGACCAGAAAGGAAGAGGGACAACATACAGTACCTTACAGGCAATACAATGGCACTAAATTCATCTTTCAATAGTTACCCTGAATGTAAATGGGCTAAATGCCCCAATCAAAAGACACAGGTATCAGAATGGATAAAAAAAATAAGACCCACTGATATGCTGTCTGCAAGAGACTCATTTTAGAACCAAAGACACCTCCAGATTTAAAGTGGTGGGGTGGAAAGACATTTACCATGCTAATGGACATCAAAAGAAAGCTGGGGTGGCAATCCTTTTATCAGACAAATTGGATTTTAAACTGAAGACTATAGGGCGCCTGGGTGGCTCAGTGGGTTAAGCCTCTGCCTTCGGCTCAGGTCACAATCTCAGGGTCCTGGGACCGAGTCCCGCATTGGACTCTATGCTTGGCAGGGAGCTTGCTTCCTCCTCTCTCTCTCTCTGCCTATCCACAATCTCAGGGTCCTGGGACCGAGTCCCGCATTGGACTCTATGCTTGGCAGGGAGCTTGCTTCCTCCTCTCTCTCTCTCTGCCTATCTCTCTGCCTACTTGTGATCTCTGTCAAATAAATAAATAAAATCTTTAAAAAAATTAAATAAACTGAAGACTATAATAAGAGATGAGGAAAGTCACTATATCATACTCAAAGGGTCTGTCCAACAAGAAGATCTAACAATTTTAAATATCTATGCCCCTAACATGGGAGCAGTCAATTATATAAGCCAAATAATAAAATAAAATAAAACACAGCAACAATAGTACAGTAATAGTAAGGGACTTTAACACCCCTGTCACTGAAATGGACAGATCGTCTAAGCAAAAGATCAACAAGAATATAAAGGTTTTAAATGACACACTGGAACAGATGGACATCACAGATATATTCAGAACATTCCATCCCAAAGCAACAGAATACACATTCTTCTCTAGTGCAAATGGAACATTCTCAAGAATAGATCATATCCTGGGTCACAAATCAGGTCTCAACTGGTAGCAAAAGACTGGGATCCCTGCATTTTTTCAGACCACAATGCTCTGAAACTTGAACTCAATCACAAGAGGAAAGTTGGAAAGAACCCAAATACATGGAAGCTAAAGATTATCCTACTAAAGAATGAATGGGTCAACCAAGAAATTAAAGAAAAATGTAAAAAATTCATGGAAGCATATGAAAATGAAAACACAACTGTTCAAAATCTTTGGGATGCAGCAAAGGCAGTCCTAAGAGGAAAGTATATAGCACTATAAGCCTTTTTCAAGAAACAAGAAAGGTCTCAAATACACAACCTAACCCTACACCTAAAGGAGCTGGAGAAATAACAGGAAAGAAAGCCTAAACCCAGCAGGAGAAGATAAATAATAAAGATAAGAGCAGAAATCAATGAAACAGAAACCAAAAGAACAGGAGAGCAGGCCAACAAAACTAGAAGGTGGTTCTTTGAAAGAATTAGTAAGACAGATAAACTCCTGTCCAGACTTACCAAGAAGAAAAGAGAATGAATGAAAGAGGAGAGATCAAAACCAACACTGAAGAAATAAACAATTGTAAGAACGTATTATGAGCAACTTATGCACCAACAAATTAGACAATCTGGAAGAAATGGATGCATTCCTAGAGACTATAAAGTACCAAAACTAAACCAGGAAGATATAGAAAACCTGAACAGACTCATAACCAGTAATGAAATTGAAATGGTAATCAAAAATCTCCCAACAAGACCCCAGTGCCAGACATCTTCCCAAGGGAATTCTACCAAACAGTTAAAAAATAATTAATACCTATTCTCCTGAAACTGTTCCAAAAAATACAAATGGAAGGAAAACTTCCAAACTCATTTTATGAGGTCAGCATTACCTTGATCCCCAAACCAGAAAAGATCCCATCAAAAAGGAGAATTACAGACCAATATCCTTGATGAACACAGATGCAAAAATTCTCACCAAAATACTAGCTAACAGGATTCCTGGGTGGCTCAGTAGGTTAAAGCCTCTGCCTTCTCTCAGGTCATGATCTCAGGGTCCTAGGATGGAGACCCGCATCGGGCTCTCTGCTCAGCAGGGAGTCTGCTTCCCCCTCTCTCTCTGCCTGCCTCTCTGCCTACTTGTGATCTCTTTCTCTGTGTCAAATAAATAAATAAAATCTTTAAAAAAAATAAAAATAAAAATAAAATACTAGCCAATAGGATCCAACAGTACATTAAAAGGATTATTCACCACGACCACATGGGATTTATTCCTGGGCTGCAAGTTTGGTTCAACATCCACAAATCAATCAATGTGATACAATACATTAATAACAGAAAGAATAAGAACCATATGATACTCTCAATAGATGCTGAAAAGGCATCTGACAAAGTACAACATCCTTTCTTGACCAAAACTCTTCAAAGTGTAGGGATAGAGGGTACATACCTCAATATCAAAAGCCATCTATGAAAAATCCACAGCGAGTATCAATCTCAATGGGGAAAAACTGAGAGCTTTTCCCCTAAAGTCAGGAACATGGCAGGGCTGTCCATTATCACCACTGCTGTTCGACATAGTACTAGAAGTCCTAGCCTCAGCAGACAACAAAAAGAAATAAAAGGCATCCAAATCAGCAAAGACAAAGTCAAACCCTCACTCTTTGCAGATGATATGATACTTTATGTGGAAAACCCTAAAGACTGCCCCAAAACTGGTAGGGCTTGTACAGGAATTCAGTAAAGTGTCCAGATATCAAATCAGTGCACAGAAATCAGCTGTATTTCTATACACCAACAATAAGACAGAAGAAAGAGAAATTAAGGAATCAATCCCATTTACAATTACACCCAAAACCGTAAAATACCTAGGAATAAATCTAACCAAAGAAGCAAAGAATCTTTACTCAGAAAACTATAGAGTATTGATGAAAGAAATTGAGGAAGACACCAAGAATGGAGGAACGTTCCATGCTCATGGATTGGAAGAACAAATATTGTGAAAATGTCTATGCTACCTAGAGCAATCTACCCATCTAATGCAATCCCTATCAAAATACCATCAACTTTTTTCAAAGAAATGGAACAAATAATCCTAAAATTTGTATGGAGCCAGAAAAGATCCTGAATAGCCAGAGGAATGCTGAAAAAGAAAAGCAAAGCTGGTGGCATCACAATTCCAGACTTCAAGTTCTATTACACAGCAGTCATCATCAAGACAGTATTGTACTGGCAGAAAAACAGACACATAGATCAATGGAACAGAATAGAGAGCCCAAAAATAGACCCTCAACCCCAAAGATACAAATGTAGTGATCTGACAGGGCATGTGCACCTGAACGTTTATAGCAGCACTGTCCACAACAGCCAAACTATTTTTTGTCCACTGTCCGGAGAGTGGACAAGAGCCTAGATGTCCATCAACAGAAGAATGGATAAAGATGTGGTATACACACACACACACACACATACATACAAACACTGGAATATTATGCAGTCATCAAAAAACCTCAAAATCTTGCCATTTGCAACAACGTGGATAGAACTAGAGGGTATTATGCTAAGTGAACTAAATCAGAGAGGGACAATTATCATATGATCTCAATGATTTGAGGAATTTGAAAAAGAAGACAGAGGATCATAGGGGAAGGGAGGGAAAAATGAAACAAGATGAAACTAGACAGAGGGAGAAAACCTTAAGAGACTCTTGGTCTCAGGAAAAAAACTGAGGGTTGCTGGAGCGGAGGGAAACAAGAGGGATGGGATGGCTGGGTGACAGACATTGGGAAGGGTATGAGTGCTGTGAATTGTGTTAAGACTGATGAATCACTGACCTGTACCCCTGAAACAAATAATACATTATATGCTAATTTAAAAAAAGAACACAAGGTACTGTACACATTGGTAACCAAATAATAAAAGAAAATGATATAAGAGAATTTCAAAAAGATTAGTGTGCTAAAGTTTAAAGTACAGTTGTCTGACACGGGTGGGAGGAAATGTAAAAATTATTATAAATCTAGTCAGTATGATGAGTTTCACTGTGGTCTAAATTTAGCATATTTCTGATTATTATTGACACTGACACTCTTAAGCCATATTTCTATTTCTGTGAAACGGGTATGTCTTTTGTCCATTTTCTATTAGATTTTCCTTTTCTTTTTTCATTCATTTGTAGGGTTTCCTTAAATATTCTATATATTAATTTTTGTCAGCTATTTGTATTTTCTCCCAGTTTAGACTGGCCTTTTCCCCTTCTTGGTATTATTTGATACACAATTTTCAATATTTTCAAATTTATCAATGTTTCCATTTATTCTCAGTGCTTTTTAGTTCTTAAGAAATCCTCTCTACCCAAAAGTCACAGATATTTTCATTGTCTTCTAAATTTTTAGTCTGATCTTTCACATGTAAGTCTTTAACTCTTCTAGAATTTTGGATAGAGTCTGAAGGGATCCAATTTCTTTTTCTAAAAATATGACTACTTAGGTGTCTCAACACTATTTAGTAGTCTTTTCTCCTCTGGTTATTTGCAATGCCCAACCTTAGTGAAACAGTGTTTTTATATATTCATAGGTCTGCTTCTGGGTTCTCTATTCTACTCCATTGTTCAGTTTGATTATTCCCAATTCAATGTTGTTCTGTTTTTAAGTTTATAGTTTTATAAAAAGTCTTGATTTCTATATGGGAAGTCCCAATATCTTACTCTTCTTTTTTCAGTAGTGCTATTTGTGTTCTTGATTTTTTTTCTTCTCTATAAATTTTATTTTATTTATTCTTTGTTTTTTACTTTATTTATTCTTAAAAGATTTTATTTATTCATTTAGAGAGAGAGTGAGAGAGATCACAAGTTGGGGGAGGGTCAGAGGAGCGAGAGCATTGCAAGCAGACTCTACACTTAGTGCAGAGCCTGACATGGGGCTTGATGTCATGACCCTGGGATCATGACCTGAGCCAAAACATTTAACCGACTGAGCCACCCAGGTGCAACCCCCCCCATAAATTTTAAAATTATCATGTCAATTGCTTTAAAAAAAACTTTAGATGATCTTTAAAATTAGAAGTGTATTTATCTATAAAACAATTTGGAAAAAACAAAATTGTTTATGAAATTGAGTCTTTCCATTTATGAATATGGTGTACCTCTCCATATATTTAGAACTTACACTCCAATGTTTTCATTTAGTATCTGTCATAAGTTACTTCCTTACATATTTGTAAAAAACATGTAAAGGCTATATAATTTTCTGTTGTGTAGATATGCCACCCTCTATTTGACCCTTATGCAGGAAAGGAAAATAATTTTCCTTTTACCTTTGAGTTCTTGGTTGAGATCCCCTATAATAAAAGACAGATTAACAAGAGAAAAACCATTTTTTTTAACTTGTATACATGTAACACATATACAAGGAAGATAACCAGAAAAAAACAGGCTAATTCCTTGAGAGAGTCTAGGCCACCACCTTAAATACATCTTCAGGTAAAGACAAAAGAAAGATGTGGGAGAGGCCAGTGTTGGGAAGGTACCAGGAAAAACACAGTAAACAAGTGTAAAGTTCGTCATGTAGATTTAAGTCAGAGACATCTTTAAGTTTCTTGTGATTTAGAGTCATCCTTCTTTTCCTGATACAGAGAGGAAGATACTTAAATAATAGAGACTTTCTTCATAAGTTTAAATGTACCTTACAGATGGGTTAACTTCGACGCTGTTTTCAGAGCTTCTCCTATGTCTGTATTTCTTAAAATAATCAGCTCAAAATAATCTTTATGTCAAATAGGCATATTCCGCTACCTTTCAATTATCCCTGGTAATTTACATTGGACATTTGATCTGGTCCCCAAATTTTCCAATTATAAACAATTTGCAATAACATGGAATTATCTTGCATAACCAAAAATATCATATTCTTCACCAATTAAAATCTTTTAATGATTCACCATGGCCTACTCAAGGTGTACAAATTCTTTCCTTTTCAGCCTCATGTCCTACCATTCCTTAACATATTACATGTCCTCTACCTATTCTGAAGCACCTGTAGTCCTAAACAAGATAGGCTTTTTCACACCTCGTTTCTTTAGATATTCTGACTAAAATTCCCCTCACTTTCTTGTCAATTCCTAGTTATTTTTAAAAATTAGCAGTTTGTGTGTTACTTCCTCCAAAAAACTTTGCATTTTCCACAGGCAACCATGACCTTCCTCTTCTGTGGACCTATAGTACCCCAAGCATATCTGTTAAATTATTCATTAATATAGATAAATTTCTTTACACAGTTGTATTCTCAATGAAGAAACTTCTCATTGGAGGCTCCCCAAGGGGAGGGACCATGCATTATTCATCTTTGTATTCCCAATGCCTAGCACAGTGCCTGGCATTTTTGCTAAATACAAACTGTAGTCCAGAAGTAAGAAGCAAAATAAAGGTTATAGCAAACAAATAAGGTAAGTCCTGGAAGACTGCCATTAACACTGGAAGGTTTTTGCCATGTGTCTTTATGAGCTAGAAATATGTGGTTGTAGAGACGGATCAAGCTAGCTTAAAAGGCACCATCCCTCACAATGTCATAGTATTTCTTCCTAGAAAACAAGGCAGGGTTTGCTGAGTTTACCTGGTGAGACTCTGAGTATTCTGGGATCAGATTCTTAGGAACAGATTGAAGCCACATGAACTCCTCTTCCGGATCATACCTACCCTTTCACTGTATCTCTCAAGCAGCTGGTCGATGCATCAAGAGCTCAGCATACCTATAATGAACTCTAGTTCTCTATCAGGTTGACCAAAGGGCTGGGGGTAAAAAAAATGTGGGGGATTTTATATATGTGTCAGCTGTGTAGGTCAACTAAGCATTTTCACCATAAGACGTAAGGAAGCCAAAGTGTTCTACCATGATCTGGCTGATTATTTGTTGGGTGATGGGTGTGGACAAATAAATGTATATATTTTAGGCAATAAACAATGCTTTCAAAAACTATGCTATGAATACAGATCTGTAGTTAGTGTACAAGTGGCAAAGCAATCTGTGGAGGCAGAAGAATTCTTAAGTGGTAAAAATAAACTTACATTCTACAGAGGCTGTGCTCTTGGTTGAGAGCTTTTCTTATTACCAATTTACTATCATCTTGAATAAATGGAATGATATCTAATCAGAAGTGAATTAAATGACTTTCTGGGTCTTTACCCTGAGCACATATGTCATAGTTCATAATATGCAAATAGAATTACATGCTTACAAAATATCTTGTTGGCTATCAAGAAATATTTTGAAGAGGATGTAGTTGACTTGGTGGCAAAAAAGCAAGAAGCGAATGGCTATTGGGAAAGCAGATACCTGCTCCATATATTTAAGGGTCTTTCCTGAAGCGCTCTGGAAATAGTTGCCAAATGCTTATTCTTGCCTAAAAAAGGCCAATTAGATGCAAAGTTGTTTTAAACCAAAAGAAGTATATGGGGTTGAGTTCCATAAGTTGCAGCAGAGTCAGGAATGAAAGAGGAAAAAAAAAACCCTGCATATGTAGTTAAATGTATAAAAATAAATTTCTAAACACATTTAAAAGAAGAAAAATGAAAGAGAAAGATGGAATTCAAAAGCCAGGGGGATCAAATATAAAGACAAATTCCAGAAGCAGAATGAAGGTTCCTGTCAACTGAGTTTAGTTTAATGTCTGGTGAAACGTAAAGGAGTAAAAATACGTTAACAACAAGAAGAACTATGTTAGATTATTGGTGGTGTGTCTGTGGGGGAGGGGTAGAACTGCAAAAAACAAAATGGGTGCTTATGGTTTTATGATTCAGTGAGGATATGAAATGAATGCGGAATATGTGTCAAATATAAGGCATACAATCAGACCTTTTGGTAGAAGATCCATAGTATAGTAGAAAAAATACAATGGAAGTTAGACCAGGGTTCTAGTCTTAACCTCTAATACTGTAATCACTCAATGTCTTTAAGCCTATTTTCACACATATAATTATACATAATGAGATAAAAATACTGGCTTGTCAATATCTCAGAGTCATTAAGAAAATAAAATGACTTAATACATATTAAAATATAAACATATTATCATTATATACTTAAATCAATCTTTCAACAAAACAAAACAATAACCTATTTTCAGAAGACTTTTGGTACTTTTTTCAAATGTTCCAACACAATCCCTCAGTTACATTTTTCTCCCTAGAGATCCCTTCTCATTCCTGCAGATATAAACTGGATATTTCTCTGACTTATTAGCTGTCATTCTGGGACTTCCCATCACCTCTCTCCTGCGTTAGAGCCATGTTTCCCTTTCCTTGATTTATTTTTGTTTCACTTAACATTCTTTAGAAGTCCCTCAAAAAGAGTATGCGCAGCAAATAAATAATATAAACACATGTAATTTGAGCCCTTGAATATTTGAAAATTTTTATCCTATCTCCATATTTGATTGGTATTTATAAATATTTATGCATGTATTTATATGTTTGTGCCTGTGTATCCTATTAGATATGTTTTCTTTCAGAACTTTATAAATATTACTCTACTGTTTTCTAGATAACCCATGTAACTGTGGACATTTCATGCTAATTCATATTCCTCCTATGTAAGTGATTCATTTTTCATTTGTTTTATCCAGAAGCTTTTTTAATACCTTAATGTTTAGCATCTTTCCTAATCTCTAGTGTTCTGAAATTTCACACAAATGTGTCTTTGGGTAGATCTTTTTACCTGCATTGTGCTAAGTACTCAGCAAGACCTTTTAATCTGGATACTCATTTTCAATTCTAGAAAACTACTTTGTAATACTTATTTAATATTCCCAATATTCTTTTTTTTCCCCTTGCAACTGCTATTAGTTGGGTATTAGATCTCATAGCTTGATCTTGGTTCTCTACTGTTTTCTTTTTCTTTCTTTCTTTTTTTTTTTTTTTCCATTTTCCAGGTGATTTTTCCTGACCAGCTCTAAAGGTTTTTTTTTTTCCTTATCTTTGATTTTCTGTAGTTTGAATATGATATGTCCAGATGGGGTTTTGTTTTGTTGTTGTTTTGTCATTTATCATCCTTGGTGTTCCCTGAGATTCCTCGATCTGTGGTTTAGTGTCTGGCATTAATTTGGGGAAATGGAAATTCTTAGTCACTGCTTCAAATATTTCTTCTGTTCCTTTCTCTTTCTTCTCTTTTTGGTATTCACATTACACATATGTTACACTTACAATCATCCCACAGTTCCTGGATATTTTGCTCAGTTTTTGCAGTCTTTTTTCTCTTTCCTTTTCAGTTTTGGAAGTTTCTATTAGCATATTCTCAAGCTCTGAGATTCTTTCCTCAGCTGTGTCAATTCTATTAATGAGTCCACCAGATGCATTTTTCCTGTTTTTTTTCTGTTACATTCTCTTTTATTTCTAACACGTCTTTATTTATTCTTTCTTACAATTTCCATCTCTCTGCTTACACTACCCATCTGTTCTTGTTATATTGTCTACTTTTTCCATTACATCCTCCCAGGTAGCCATTACAGTTGTTTAAAATTCCTAGTCTGATAATTCCAACATCCCTGTTATATCTTGGCCTGACTCTGATGCTGTCTCTTAAAATTATGTTTTCTCCCTTTTAGTATGCCTTAGTTTTTTGTTGAAAGCCTAACATGATCTATTTGGTAAAAGAAACTGGTACATAGGCCTTTGGTGACACGGCGGTAAGGTATAAAGGGAGGAGGATTCTATAGTCCTACTATTATGTCTCAGTCTTTTCAGGAGCCTGCACTGCTAAGCTGTGAATTTCACTAGTGTTTCTCAGATTTTTTCCCCCTGTTTAGGTGGCACAGGATGCCTGAGCAGGCTAACACTGGTATTTCCCTTTACCCATATTGATTAGTCTATGAGAAAATACCAAGAGGGTTAGGTTCTGGTAAAGTAGCTTCTCTTGAGGGCAGACTTTTTTTTAGTTATTTTATTTATTTATTTATTTATTTATTTTGAGAGAGAGAAGGAGAGAGTCTTAAGCAGGCTCCACCTCCAGCACAGGCATCAAAACAGGGCTTGATCTCACAACCCTGGAATCACGACCTGATCTGAAATCAAGAATCAGATGTTTAACCAACTGAACCACTCAGGTGCCCTATCTTGAAGGCAGAATTTTAAAGAACAGGATGCTCTCACATATTTCAAAAATTTTTTATTCTTCCCCTGCCAGAAGCACAAAGGAATTTTTCTTCAACATTCACTGTGAAAAGCTGGTAGTGCTCCCAGAGGTAGAACTCACAAAAGTGTGGGGGCCTGCTATGGACTGAATGATGTTCCACCAAAATCATATAATGAAGCCCTAGTCCCACAAGTGATGGTATTTCAAAATGGGTCCTTTGGGAGATAATCAGGCTTTGATGAGGTGAGGTCAACAGTGGGGCCTCATGATGGGATCAGTACCCTTAAAAGAAGAGATTCTACAGCAAAAAAAGAGGCCCACTGTCTGCAAGCTAGGATGAAAGTTCTCACCAGAATCCATCCAGGATGGCTCCCCCATCTTAGGACTTCAGGCCTCCAGAACTGTGAGAGAATAAATGTCTGTTGTTTAAACCACCTAGTTGATGGGATTCTGCTTGGACAGCTCATATTAAGGCAGGGCACCCTAATTAGTGGGTCTCCCCACTTATTGACACAGTGCCTCCTGGCAATTCTTCAATTACACTTTAGGTTTTCCCATCCCATCCCAGTACTGGTATCTGCAGAGGTTCCTGGTTATTGATTTCTGCTCCAGTAAGTGATTCTTCATTATCAATCCTTCTATCTCTACAATTTTGGGCGTAGAAGTTTACCTTGTGATCTCACTTCTCTGACAGATTTGAGTCGTTGATCCCATTCTCTTTACATGCTGGACTAGAAACCAGAAGCCAAGAGTTTTATTTTTTAAAATTTAAACTACCACGTGTGTGTGTGTGTGTGTGTGTGTATATATATATATAGTGTGTGTGTGTGTTTTCTTTTTTTTCCAATTTATTTATTTTCAGAAAAACAGTATTCATTATTTTTTCACCACACCCAGTGCTCCATGTAAGCCGTGCCCTCTATAATACCCACCACCTGGTACCCCAACCTCCCACCCCCCCGCCACTTCAAACCCCTCAGGCTGTTTTTCAGAGTCCATAGTCTCTCATGGTTCACCTCCCCTTCCAATTTACCCAAATTCCCTACTCCTCTCTAACGCCCCTTGTCCTCCATGGATATTTGTTATGCTCCACAAATAAGTGAAACCATATGATAATTGACTCTCTCTGCTTGACTTATTTCACTCAGCATAATCTCTTCCAGTCCCGTCCATGTTGCTACAAAAGTTGGGTATTCATCCTTTCTGATGGAGACACAGTTGCCAAACTATGGAAAGAACCAACATGCCCTTCAACGGATGAATGGATAAGGAAGATGTGGTCTCTCTATATATTTTTTGTTACTGGTTCTTATTCTTCAATCACTCTTCTTCATGGCATCCCTTTGTTTTATGAATTCAGTATCTCTCACCACTCTGAGGTAACTATGTTTTTTTAAAGTTTTCTTCTGTTGTCCGCATTGTCTAAGTTTTCTACATACCTCTTTTATTGATTGTTTAATCTACTTTTCATGTTGGAAGTTTCCCTCAAATTTCTAGTGATCCTTAATTGTTCTTACTTATGTATTTATTACCAAAAATATTTATGTATTTGATATGATAGGGAATATGGACACAACAGTGAACAAAACAAACAAATCTCCACCCTCATGAAGCTTCTGTTCTAGTCAGATGATTCCAGCAATTAAAAAAAAAAAAAAGACAAATACAGGTGATAAGGAGAGAGTGATGGAAGGGAGCAATGTGTGCCATGGAGAAAAATAAGTCAGAGTACATGGAGAATGAGTGCTGGAGGCTACAGGTTTATGTTGGATGGTTACAGAAGACATCTCTTATAAGGTAAGAGATATGCCCAATATTCCCAAACCCATCTTCCCAGATGAATGTCTCCAGAAACAAACCTCCAGCCTTCTCCACAGAAGAATTGTAGGATGAATTCTCCTGAATGTTCAGGATGGAGAAGAGAACCCAAGGAAGTTCTAATAATATTTCCTTATGAACTTTCAATAATCTTCTCTTTCCACACTCTGCTCTTGAGGTGCACCAATACCTGATGCTCCCAAGTACAGTACTCAGCCTCTTGTCCATGAGTCAAAGGTCCTCTCTTCTCATTAATTTCTCCCTTTGTAGGCACTCAGATAACTTTCTTTTATAACCAAACTGATTACCATTCCTCTCTTTGTTTCCTCATACTCATTTAAGTTTCTGACTTGCTATTTTACTCTTTCCTTGTTAATAGTCTGCTAATTTGAAAAAGCCTTACTATCATTTCAAATGTATGGAGAAGAAGAAAAGATAAACAAATGAGGTCAATCTGCCATTTGAGATAAGAAGCATGTGGTATTTTGATTAATTCCTTTTACTTCCATTGCTGTCATTTATATATACCATCCTTATTCTAAACTCTTCCAAAATTCTCTCAGGTTTCTCATTAAAATACTCTCTCTAATTCCTGCAAATGCAAACTTCCCATCTCAATCTAGAAAACCTTCTCAGACAAATACTATTCCACAATTACCTTTCCCTAAATAATATCATTAGAGGTTTTCCCTCTACTTAAGATATGAATTCAACTCCTTACTATACTCCCTTAACACTTAACATGATTACTAAGTAGTTGGTCAATGAATTATGTTCCTATAAAATTAGTGATAAGATATGCTGACAACAGGGGGGCCTGGGTGGCTCAGTCATTAAGTATCTGCTTTCAGCTCAGGTCATGATCTCAGCGTCCTGGGATCAAGCCCCTCAGCACGAAGGCTTCTTCTCTCTCTCTCACTCCCCCTGCTTGTTTTCCCTCTTTTGCTGTGTCTCTGTCAAAAAATAAAATCTTAAAAAAAAAAAAAAAAAGATATGCTGACAATATTAACAATAGGCTTCTAGTAACAAAATAAATTATTTTGGTTGTAAGCAAGTCATTCTAATATCCCACAGTGGGAGAATCCATTTTATAGTGCCAAGAAAAAGTATTAATCTGAAATAATAATAATAAGCATATTGTAATCTCAAGAGAAAGCACTAAAAAAAACTTAATAAAAGGAAAAAAATTAACAGAGAAATTAAAGTGGTAACTAAAATATATTCATATATCACAAAAATGGTAGTAAAAAAGTAACAGAAACAACAAATACATATAAAGAACAAATAACAAAAAAACAAAAACAAAAAAAAGAACAAATAATAAAATTGTAAATTTCATGGTGGTGATTGTGTACAGCTTAGTGAATATGCTAAAATATCACTGAGTTTAAAATTCACTCTAATTCACTTTAAAAATTCATTTTAATTCACTTTAAAATGGTTATTTTTGTGTTATGTTGATTATATCTCTTCAAAAACCTAAATAGTAAGCATAAATCTGCCATATCAACTGTCAACAGATAAAATATTCCAGTCAAAGCAAAATCCACTATATGCTGTGTTAGATTCAAAGATATAAATGGAATGAAAATTCCTAAAATAGAAAAAGGATACACCATGCAAACAGTAACCATAAGACAGTTGGAGTAGCTATATTAATAAAAAACAAAATAGACAAGAAACATCACTAGAGACAAGGAGAGATGCTTTACAATGATGAATGAGTCCATATATTAGGGATATATAACAACTGTAAGTGCACTGCCATTAACAGAGACCCAAAATACATGAAACAAAAGCCATAAGAAGTATGTCCTCTGACCACAACAGAATTAAATTGGAAATCAATATAAGTAAAGACAAATTTCTTCATATAAAGAAATTAAACTCACCCGAGAAATACATGAGTCAAAAAATTAATCACAAAGGAAATTCGACAATACTTTGAGCTAAGTGAGAACAAAAATAAAATATATCAAAAATTTATAAGATATAGCTAAACCAGTATGAGGGAAATTTATAGCTTTAAAAGACTAAATTCAAAAAGGTCTCAAATTGGCACCTTACTCCATTTTTTTAAAAACTAGAAAAATTAAACCCATTTCTAGAGTACAAACTGATGGTTACCAGAGAGGAATGGGGGGGTGGATTAAAAAGGTGATGGAGATTAAGAAGTATACATGCCATGATGAGCGCTGGATGATGTATGGAATTGTTGAATCACAATATTGTACACCTGAAACTAAAATAACACTGTATCTTAACTAACAGGAATTAAAATAAAAACTTAAAAAACCTTTCTAAAGATAAATACATATATAGTTAGAAAAGCATTAACACCTGTTCTTCTCAAACTATTCCAAAAAATAAAAGAGAAAGGAAAACTTCCAAATTCATTCCGCAAGGCCTGCATTACCCTGATACCAGACCTAGACAGACACTACCAAAAAAGAAAACTATAGCCCAATGTCTCTGATGAACATAAATGCAAAAATACGCAACAAAATCTAAGCAAACCAAATTCAACAATATGTTTAAAAGTCATTCACCATGAACAAGTTGGATTTATTCCAGGGATGCAAGGGTAGTCCAATACTGGCAAATCAATCAATGTGATACATCACATTAACAACAAAAAAAAGGAATAAAAAGAGTATGATCATCTCAATAGACGCAAAAAAAAATTTGGCAAAATACAATATCCACTCGTGATTAAAAACTCTCAAGAAAATGAGTTCAAAGGGAGCATATCTCACTATAATAAAGGCCATAAATGAAAACTCCACAGCTGTCATCACACTCAAAGGTGAAATACAAAGCAAACTGTCAGGAACAAAATTTGCAGGTCAAAAACAAAGCAATCCATTCTCAATACTTTCATTCAGCACAGTACTAGAAGTCCTAACTGCAGCAATCAGACAAGAAATAGAAAAAAAAAACATCCAAATTGGTGAGGAAGAAGTAAATCCCTCACTATTCACAGACAGCATAATACTACACATATAAAACCCTAAAGTTTCTACTAAAAAAAAAAACAGAACTGATAAATGAATTCAGTATAGTTGCAAGATGCAAAATTAATACATAGAAAATTTTGCATTTCTATACTTTAATAACAAAGTAGGAGAGAAATGAATAAAATAAGCCATTTACAGATGGAAAAAAACAAACAATCCAAAATACCTAGAAATTTAACCAAGGAGATGAAAGACCTATACTCTGCTAACTATAAGACATTGCTGATGAAACTGATGATGACACAAATGAAAAGATATACCATTCTCATTGATTAGAAGAATCCATATTGTTAAAACATCCATACTCACCCACGCAACCTACAGATTCAAAGCAGTCCCTATCAAAATACCAACAGCATTCTTCACTGAATTAGAATAAATAATCCTAAAATCTGTATGTAAATATGAAAAATCTCAAATAACCAATCTTGAGAAAAAAGAATAAAACTGGAGGTATCTCAATCCGAGATTTCAAGATACACTACAGAGCAAGAGTCATCAAACCAGTATGGTACTGGCACAAAATTAGACACACAATGGAATAGAATAGAGAGCCCAGAAATAAACACATTCTTATAAGGCCAAATTAATCTACAACAAAGGAAGCAAAAAATGTGTATAATGGAGAAAAGACAGCATTTTCAATAAGTATGCTGGGAAAACTGGACAACCACATGCAAAAGAATGAAACTGGACCACTTTCTTACACTATACACAAAATAAACTCAAAATGAATTAAAGACCTAATTGTGAGACCTTAAAACCATAAAACTCCTAAAAGAAACACTGGCAATAATCTCTCAGGCCTTAGCAACATATTTAGGTATCTGCCTCCTTAAGGCAGAGGAAACCAAACCAAACCAAAACTACTGGGATTACAACAAATAAAATGTTTTTGCCCAGCAAAAGAAACCATCAACAAAACAAAAAGACAACCTACTGAATGGGAGAAGATATTTGCAAATGATCTAGTAGGCATTAGGCTAAATGATATAAGTCAGAAAGAAAAACACAAATACCATATGATTTCACTTATATGTGGAATATAAGAAACAAAACAAACAAAAAAACAATATAGACTCTGAAATACAGAAAACAAATTAGGAGTTTCCAGAGGGGAGGTTCAGGGCAGGCAGTGAAATAGATAAAGCAGAATAACAGATACAATTTTCCAGTTCTAAAATAAATGTCAGGGAAATGAAAAGTACAGCATAGGTAATATAGTCAATAATACTAATAACATTGTATGGTGCCAAATGGTGACTACACTTATCATGGTGAGTATTCAGTAATGTACAGAATTGTCATATCAGTATGTTGTACATCTAAAACTAATACAACACCGTATCTAAATTGCACTTCAATTAAAACATTTTCCAAATGAAATTAAGAAAACTGCATTCACAATAGTGTAAAAAAATAAAATAATTTAAATAAACTTAACAAAATAAGCGCAAGACTTACGTTTTGAAAACAGCCAATCACTGTTTAAAGAAGTTAACCAGAAGACCTATATATATATAAAGACATTCCATGTTCTTGGACTGGAAACTCAGTATTTGTAAAGGCAGTTCTTCCCAAATTGATCTACAGATTTAATAAATACATTCCCTATCACAAATCCTACTAGTTTCTTTGTTTTTGCAGAACTTGTCAAGCTGACCTTAAAGTGTATATGAAAATTCAAAGGACCAAGAACAGCCAAAACAATTTTGGAAAAGAAGAACAAAATTTCACTTTCACTACCCAATTTCACAACTTACTATAAGGCCACAGCAAACACGAGACTGCAGCACTGGCTTAAGTGTTTACTTATATATCATTAGAATTAAAGGAAATAAACTTTACATTTATGGTTAAATGATTTTTGACAAAACTGCCAAGCAACTAAATGGAGAAAGGATAGTCTTTTCAACAAAGGGTGTTGGAACAATTAGATTTCCGTTAAGTTAAAAAGAAAGAAAACTTGGATCCCTACCTCACATCATATACAAAAGTTAACTCAGAATGGATCACAGACCTACAAGTAAAACATAAAACTACAAAAAAAAAAACCATAAAACTACAGTAAATGTTATAGAAGAAAATAGGACATCTTTGCACCCTTGAGTCAGGCAAAAATGTTTACATATGACACTAAAACCACAATCCATACAAAAAAAGTTGATAACTGGACTTAATCAAAGTTAAAAAAGTTCTCCCCTTCAAAAGACACTATTAGGAAAATAAAAATAGAAACCACAGATTGAAAAAAAAATTTGCAAAACATATATCTGGTAAATGATTTTTATCAAGAATATATTCTTCATAAAACTCCAAATAAAACTCCAGAAAATGCAAACTAATCTACACTGATAGAAAACAGAACCATGGTTATGATGATGGAATAATGGGGACAGAAGGGAAAAATACAAACATGCAGGAAAAAGCTTCTGGGGATGATGGGTATGTTCACTATATTGATTAGCAGTGATGGTATTACAAGCGTATAAATGTATCAAAACATCATAACATCATATCATCCAGTGCAATTCATTATACATTAATTATACCTCAATAATTTTTATATTATGTATTCTATGTATTTTATTATATATAAATATGTATTATGTAATTTGTATGTATTATAACATAATATAATATGTATTGATATGTATTTGTGATAAATAACATAATTATACATTACATATACCACAGATTACATAAGTATATATACCTAACATATATTACATAAGTATATATTATAAACATTATGTATTTAATGTACATATTAAATATATATGTAAAATATGCCTGAATCTCTTCAAAGCTTTTAAGTAAATCCAAAAATGTTTAAAATGATGTGTTTCATTTTTAAATTAACAAATTTTGTTGTGTAAGAAGACAGGTGTTCAACACTTGAGCTATTAAAAAAATTTTTTGTGTAATTTTTTTTTCAGTGTTCCAAGATTCATTGTTTATGTACCACACCCAGTGCTCCAGGGAATACATCCCCTCCTTAATACCTACCACCAGGCTCACTCAACCCCTAACCCCCTCCCCTCCAAAACCCTGTTTGTTTCTCAAAGTCCATAGTCTCTCATGGTTTTTCTCCCCCTCCGATTTCCCCCACCTCACTTCTCCTCTCCATCTCCCAATATTCTCCGTGTTATTCCTTACGCTCCACAAGTAAGTGAAACCATGTGGTAATTGACTCTCTGCTTGACTTAATCTCCTCCACTCCCGTCCATGTTGATACAGAAGTTGGGTATTCATCTTTTCTGATGGACTGCACTACTGGGTATTTACTCCAAAGACACAGATGTAGTGAAAAGAAGGACCATCTGTACCCCAGTGTTCATAGCAGCAATGGCCACAGTCGCCAAACTGTGGAAAGAACCAAGCAGATGAATGGATAAAGAAGACATGGTCCATATTAAAATATCTATTGTGTTGGGGCGCCTGGGTGGCTCAGTGGGTTAAGCCGCTGCCTTCGGCTCAGGTCATGATCTCAGGGTCCTGGGATCGAGCCCCGCATCGGGCTCTCTGCTCAGCAGGGAGCATGCTTCCCTCTCTCTCTCTCTCTCTCTGCCTGCCTCTCCATCTACTTGTGATTTCTCTCTGTCAAATAAATAAATAAAATCTTTAAAAAAATAAAAATAAAAAAAAAATATCTATTGTGTTGAAGTTGTGAAATCTGCAACAATTCTAGCTACTCCATTACCAGTAGCTTACTCTTGCTGCTATGGAAACCAAAATTAATACCAGGCAGGTAAAATCAAGCAAAGAAAACAGAACTTAATCCTCTGTTATGAAGTGAAAATTAGCCTTTTTGAAACACCTTAATAGTCACTGAAAAAGGTCCCAGAAGTTACTATAGCCCAATTATTTTCCAAAAGGAAAAACACATTCAATTTTTAGTGAAAGTAACCTGCACTGCTTATAAGGCTAGAAAAAACACCTTTACTTTTATGGCATCTTCTTTCAGTGGTAGCATCTTTTACAAAAGTAAAACACACAAAAAATATAGAAGAGTGCTCATTATCAAACAGGGTTCTCCTTCATTTCTGTAAGAAGCAACTATTTTTCATTTTCTTTAAGCACAGAAATCACCAAGGTGAGGATAGATCCATAAGTTTCTATGTACAAGGAGAGAAAGAGGGCAGCAGAAAGAGTGAGCTCTTAAAGAGAGGAAGGAAGCCCTAGGAATCCTTTCTGGACTGGGAATTGAGACAAACTCAGGAAAGCACAATGTTTATCTGGCTTGACAATCTACCCAGCATGGCTTTAAGAGGTTCCAGATACTGGGAATTCTCAAACATTAAATCAAAACCTAGAATAAACAGGACCAAGAGTTTTTAGATTTTTTAAAAGATTAAAGTATGTGGTATTAAAGGTTATTCTTTAAAAGACTGTTTAGCCAACTTCAGAGCAGTATAACATAATTAAGAGCACAAATTCTGTGGTTGGAGTACCTAGATTCAAATCCTGGTCCCTTCACTTACTTACTAGTTATGTGCACTCAGGCAAGTCATTTTTACCTTTCTAAACCTCAGCTGTCTCATTTGTAAAATGCAAATAACAGTCCTACTTTCATAACACCTCTGTGAGGATTAAACCACATAATGAAGTAGCAATATGGTGTACTGTTTGAATGTGTGGTCTCCAGTGAGGCTCCCTGATTTGAATCCTTGGCTCTGCTACCTACTAACTGTAAATGATTTGATCTTGGGCAAATCACGTAACTTCTCATGCAGTTCCTCATCTGTAAAATGTGGATAACACTTCTTACCCCATAAGGCTATCAAGAGGATTAACAGGGGCTCCTGGGTTGTTCAGATGGTTAAGCGTACAACTCTTGATTTCAGCTCAGGTCATGATCTCTGGGTCCTCCAGCTGAGTACCATGAGGGGATCTGTACACTAGCAGGAAGCCTGCTTAACGATTCTCTCTCCCGCTCTCTCTTTGCCTCTGCCCCAACACCCCCTCGTGCTCCATGTGTCTCACTCTCTATCAAATAAATAAAATCTATTAAAAAAGGAAATGGAATGAAAATGGTGTATAAATATATTTAAACATATATATTAGTGTGTAGAATGCTCGAAAGAGAACATAAGCAACTGAGCACTAAACTTCATTTTTGGCTGGGTTTTGAATAACCAATGTGAAAAGGAAAAGAGAATATTTACTAATTTTACATTTCAGGAAATTCTGGCTGAGAGAAGTTGGCACTAATAGCCACATACACCTTTGTGTAGTATGGACATCTTAAGAATGTAAGTTGTCCAATCCATGGACACAGAATGTCCTTTCATTTATTTGTATTTTCTGTAAAAGACCAGATAGTAACTATTTTAGGCTTTGTGGGCCATATAGTCTCTTGCAGTGACTCAACTCTGCCACTATAGCATGGATACAGCCAGCCACAGACAAAAAGTAAACTAATATATTTGGGTTTCTTAAAATTGCATTTAAGGACATGAAGATATGAAATTCACATAATATTCATCGATCACAAATATTTTTCCCAATCACTTAAATCTGTAAAGAATTATTCTTGGGGCACCTGGGTGGCTCAGTGGGTTAAAGTCTCTCCCTTTGGCTCAGGTCATGATTCCAGGGTCCTGGGATCCAGCCCCACATCGGGCTCTCTGCTCCGTGGAGAGCCTGCTTACTCCTCTCTCTCTGCCTGTCTCTCTGCCTACTTGTGATCTCTCTCTGTCAAATAAATAAATAAGATATTTTAAAAATAAATAAAAATTTAAAAAAAAATAAAGAATTATTCTTGGCTCCAAAGGTAGAGGGCAAGATTTGACTCATGAGCCATAATTTTCCAAGCCCTTCCTAAAACATTCATGGTATATCATGATCTTGGTTCTCTCCTACGCATCTAGAATGGTACTAGATTTGTACCATCCTTGGAAGGAATGAAAAAATAATCACTTAAATCATGTTCTATAAGTTTAATTCTCTTACAGAATCCAGTTAAGAATGGCTGCATGAAGTGACAAAAATAGAGAGTTAAAAAAAAAAACTGGTTAAGATATGCAACAAGGGCTCTTACACAGGGTAACTGAAATATAAACTAATATAACCATTTTGGAAGATGATTAGACATTGTTGGGGTAATCTTTGATGGGCCCTTAGTGTCCCTGCATGGTTTTTGGGATTTTTGGGGTTTTTTTGTTGTTGTTGTTGTTGTTGTTTTGTTTCTGAAAATGCCAAGAATATCAGGCCTTCACTCTTTACCCAGGTCATTTTTCATTTGCAATGAGCAACATTGAGAAATACACTGAGCAGGCTTGTCATCACTCATTAGTTAGGGCTCCCCTCTGTTAATGTAACCAATTCCAAGTGTCTAAATCCACTTATGTTATTCCAACATGTCTACCTCTTGTGGGATTTGGAAGCCAGGGAAACCATTAAGAACCTAAATCTTTGGCTACTACTTTTGCCATAATTTTCTTTTAAAACCTGTGTCTGGTCCAGGCATCAGGTATCTTCTGCCAGCATCAAACAATATCAGGCCAACTTGTTACCTTGCAAATAGGATGAATCTAAGACTTTTCAGAGTTCTTGACAGGAAATATCTACCAAAGTTGAAGATACACACCCAGAAATTATACTCCCAAGTTTATACTGAAAAGAAATGCATGCAACATGTAATAAAATATCTGTACAATAAGGTTCATGACAGCATGTGTGGCCATGCATTAATTAGTACAAACAAGTATCTATTTCCTTGCTCTGTCATGAGAGGGGCCTAAAAGAACTGATACTTTCTCAGCAACAATCACACCTAGCAGCCAGACTTTGGTTTCTAGTACCATTTGCCAATAAAAAGAAACAGGGCTCCTTGAAGAAATGGCTCATTCTAGGAGTGGGACAAGAAATATATAAACTGAGCCTAGAGTATTCTGTAGTGCCAGAAAGTAAGGAAGTGATTAAAAGCAGAACAAAGAAAAAACTCACATTGAGAGGAGTATGACAAAAAGTAAAGGAATCAACTGAAAGAGACTCCCATGGCCAAAGCTGGAACAATGTGAGTAGCAAAATAAGTAAAAAAATAATATAACTCCAAGTACAAAACAAATATCCACACATCCATACTGATACAAAGGAATGAAAAAATTATTAAATGGGGAGAAGAGACAAATCTCCTAACACTGCCTCCAAGAGACATTGGAGAAAAATGATAGGTACTACCTCAGCCAGGTGGTCAAACTCTATATTAATAGCCATCAATACATCGATAGTATGTCTCACTGATATAATGTAACTTTCATCTCAATAATCCATAATCCCAGTCCTACCCTGATGAAACACACCAAATTCCAATAGTAAGGCATAGTACAAAATACCTGACCAGCACTCCTCAAAGCCATCAAAGTCATCAAAAACAAAGAAGGTGTGAGAAACTGTCACAGCCAGGAGGAACCTAAGGAAACATTATAATTATATGTAACGTGCTATACTAACTGGAATCCTGGAACAGGAAAAAAGGACATTAAGTAAAAAATGAAGGGAATCAGAATAAACTATGAACTTTAGTTCATAATTTAGTTCATAATAATGCAATAATAATGGTTCATTAATTGTGACAAATGTACCACATAGTACAAGATGTCAGTAATAGGGGAAACGAAACAAACAGTATGTAGGAATACTCTGGACTTTTACCTCAATCTTTCTGTAAATCTAAAACTATTCTAAAAATAATATCTATAAAAAAATCCTACCTCTCCTTCAGGGCCCATTAAAAATCCTGTCTCCTGCAAGAAACAAACCCTGATCCCCTTCAGTTCAAATGAAACCTTTCCTTCTTTCCACCTCACAACACTTCTGCTGAGCACCTACCATATTTTGCCCAACAAAATTATTTATAAACACATTTAATTTTCCCTAAATCATAAGCATCTTAATGTCAAATTAATATTTGTCATGTTATTTAATAAAAAATTAGTTCGAAGTAAAAAATTGAGAAACCAACTAACCCAGATGAAAGTCACATTTAGTTATGGTTAGTATCTCCTAAGGCAGTTTCATTCTACTTCTGAACAAATCTAATAATTAGAAAGTTCTTCCTGCTGGGTTGGTACCAAATGTTCTCTAATTTCCTCATTTATTGCATGAATGAATGAATGACAACTAGCTTTATGAGAGCAGAGAACACCTTCTGTTTTACTGAATACTGTATCTCCAGCACCGGGCACACAGTAGACACTCAAACATTTGTTTCAGGGGCACCTGGGTGGCTCAGCTGGTTGTGTCTGCCTTCGGCTAAGGTCATGATCCCAGAGTCCAGGAATCCTGTCCCCATTGGGCTCTCTGCTAAGCAGGGAGCCTGCTTCTCTCTCTGCCTCTGCCCCTCCCCCTGCTCGTGCTCTCTCTCTTTGCAATACATTTTTTTTTTTAATCTTTAAAAAAAAATTTGTTTTTGAATGAGCAAATGGCTACCTGGCTAGGGAAAGGGCTGCAACTTTTATTTCCCCTCCCATACAATTTAATTTACTGTTTAGCTAATGACCACCCTCTTAAATACACTCACTCAATACAGTCATTTAATTCTTTATATATAGTCATTATTAATTAAATAGTATATCATATATATAGTAAATATAATTAAATAGTCATTTAATTCTTCATACCCTTATATGTGGGTTTTGTGAACAATTTAACTGAAGCTACAAGTGGTTTAGTCATTTTGTGCAATTTTAAGTGCGAAAGGAACTGCAACCAGTAGATCCCCAACAGCGTACAATGAACGACTAGAAATGAGTAAGAAAACGAGGGTTGAGGCAGCAAGGATCCCCCCTGCATCTCTGGGGAAGTGCTCCTGGACTAGCAGCCAGGCAGGCGGCTCACCCACACCACAGATCTGCGACTCTGGGCAAATCACTGCACATCTAGTCGGCCTGCTGCTTCATCTGAAAATAAAAAGGTCGAACTCAAGGCCTTTTAAGTCTTCGCTGGTTCCAAGGCCCTAGTATTCCCAGCTATTAGGGTTTTGTTTGTTTTTCCAATTCAAATCTGTTTAACCCTGAGCACACATACACAAAAATCTCCCATATATCGTGTTCCCGCTCATTCGCCTCAACTGACAAGTAAGAGGTTGGCCTACAAGATCTCCAGGCGCTTCCATTCTCGAGATATGCTACCCCCCACAGTTGGCGGGGAAACAGATCGCAGACAACACTGAAAGTAAATAAAATATAAATTCGCAGGCTGCACAACGACAGGGCTTCTGGAAAAGAAACATTTCTACAATCCTACATGAAAAACATGAGGAAACCCCTTTCCACACGACTCTTAAAGGAAGAAAAGAGTGGGGCGGATTCTCTCTCACCCCGCTGAAGCCCTGAGGTAAAGACTGGACCTCGGCACGTCTGAGGAAAAAATCACAGTCTCAAGTGAAGGAAGCAGGAAAAACATGTAGAGCCAGGTCCTCGCTAGTTGAAAACACACCTACGAAATCAGCAGGTCCCTGGGCCCAGGTCTCAAACTTCCAGAACGTTCCACGAGTAGCCTGACGCTTGGAGGGCGGGAAACAGAGGCCTAGGCGTGGTCGTGGCTACTCCAGCCGCGATGCGCGCTCTCCACTGGCTGGGCTTCGCGCAGCCGCAGACCTCGCTAACCGGCTCCGCCTTTCCTACTCCTTAGATTGAACGGTTTGCACCAGCTGCTAAGTGGTTAAGGAAAAGTAGGAGTTAGTTTGCTGTGTTTCACTTAGTGGCCCGAAGTTGGCTTTTCACAACTTTCTAAAATATAGACTCAATTCTTTTACTATGATTGACAATATAAAATCAAAGTGGCCTCGTTTCATCCAAATTATGAAATACAGACTCGCATTTTCATTAGTGGCTGTAGTTATAATATAGAAAAACCTGTGTGTTTAATCTTTTGGAATCCATTGCTTTTAGACCCGGCTGAAGCTCAGCAAATTATTAAGCGCTGGTGTTCAGAACCCTAAAAGTTGAAAAAGAAAAGCCACCACTTGCCTAGAGCTTATGGTTGGGATGCAAAACTATTTAGGTCTTCCTTTGAAAAACACGTAATTGCTGGCGGAAAAACAATACTGCTTCAGGAAAAATCCTTTGGAGCACTTTTGTAATGTGGATTAATTACTCCCTGAAGTAACCATTTTGTAAGTTTAGAGTTGTATAACTGATATTAAAATTAGGGGCGCTCTTTTGCTGCTGCTATTGGACAGTAAAACCAGGATTGGATAGGTCAAATTAATCAAGACCTGACTCCTGCCACACCGTGTAGATTTCAGAACTCAAGGAATTGATTCAGCTGCTGGTGTGGGCAGGAAGGTTGGCTCTGCCGGAGGACCCTCCTTGGAAGGTCCTCATGTTTCAAGGGGGCTAATTGCAGAGGGGTAAGGGAAGCATCTAAAATTAAGCCTCAGAGGGCCCCAACAGGTAAGAGTGCAGGATAGCCTTTCCTTTCTACCCATTATACCACAAGGTGACTTGGCTGGATTGAGAGCCCTGACTCCAGTTCTGGCAGTGGAACTGGCAAGTGCAAAGAAGGGTCCATTCTGAGGAGGATACTCAAGTTCTGGGCAAATGACCAGAATAGGGAGGGAAAAGAAAACTATTCTTATGGAGAACCTACTGTGTACCAAGTACTATACCAGATACTTTGCATACATGATTATATTAATGTCCATAAGTACTGTAAAGTATATGTTATTCTCATTTTAAAGATGAGGGAACTAGGGCTCAGAGAGATTAAGTTATTTGGCCAAGATAATTTAGTAAAAAAAAAAAAGTGCTGAGATTCAAGCCTAAGTCAATAAGATATCTAGGCCACATCCTTACCTAGTCAGCTCCTCTTCCACACAAAGACCAAGGTATAAGATCTGGAAAACATCATTTAGGTCACATGAGTATAAAAATGACTTAGCAGAAAGCCACAGACTGTGGATATAGTAGTGACTGTTCATCTTTCTTTCCTTTAATTTATCCTTGATTTTTTTTTTATTATTAGATAGAGAGATGGAGGGGCAGAGGGAAAGGGAGAGAGAGAATCCCAAGCAGGTTGCATGCCCAGTGCAGAGCCCGACTCAGGGCTCGATCCCACAACTCCAAGATCATCACCCAAGCTGAAGACAAGAGTGGGTCACCCAACCAACTGAGCCCACTAAGCCAAAATTAAGACTGTGCCCAGTCCTTAATTTTTTCAATAGACAAATATTTCATTGTGTCGAAAAATAGCCTACAGTCTGGAATCAAACAACCTGGCTTCATATCATGCCTCCACCATTTATTTGGCTATGTGACCACAGATACCTTCTTGGTGTGCTAGTTCATAGGTCAATATATGTAAGCTTTCTAAAACAGTGCAACAGTAAAACATAAGCACTCAATATGTTTATGTGCTATCATTACTATTTAAATCTTCCCTTAATGTTATCTTACAGCTGTATGATATCTGCCCAGTCCATTCCTTCTCTCACTCTCTTAGATAACAGTTTCATACCTTCTCTCCTTTCTTCAAATCTTTAGCACCTTTTCCTCATCTTCACTTTCAGCTGAAGATCTTCCTTAATATTTAAATGAGAGAAATAAAAGCATCTAAAAGTGAACTTTCCACAGATGCCTACAAGCCCATCTAGCCATCCGTCATCATCTTTACCCACAGATTCTGTTTCCTTCTCTATCATGGTAGATTAACTGGTTAACTGTGAATGCTTTTAAAAAAGGTCAACATTCCAGGTGGACACTAGATCCCATCTCCTGTTTACTCAAGAACATAGTTCCAACAGTTTTCTCCTCTCTCTCTTTTTAAAGATTTATTTATTTATTCATCAGAGAGAGAGAACATAAGTAGGGGAACAGCAGGCAGAGGAAGTAGCAGGTTCCCCACGGAGCAAGGAGCTTGTTGCGAGACTAGATCCTAGGACCCTGGGGTCATGAACTGAACCAAAAGCAGATGCTTAACTAGCTGAGCCACCCAGGTGCCCCTCCCCTCTCTGTCATAAAACATAAGTTTTATCCTCTCCACTGGGCCATTGGCATTAGGAAATAAATATTATTTCTCTCATCTTAAAATCTCTTGTTCTCTCTTCCCACTCCAGCTATCCCATTTTTCTACTCCCCTTTATAGTAAAACTCAAAAGGATTGTATATAATTTCTGTTTTTAATGCCTCTTCTCCAATTCTTTCTTAAACTTCCTCCAATGAGATATTATCATTTCCACTATGCCACAGAAATTGCTCTTGTCATATCATTGTTAAATCCAGCAGACAATTTTCAATACTAATTTTACTTAGTCAATGAATGGCATTTGTTAAAGTTGACTACTTTTTTCTCTTGGAAACACTTCTCTTGGTTACCCCAATAGCATGCTCTCATGGTTTTCCTGTAACCTCACTGGCTACTTTTCAACAAGATTTACCGCTTACATTTTCTTATAAATAATGCTCTTAGGAGTGCTATTAGGAGCTCCCCAAGTGTAGTTCTTAGAATTTGTTTCTTCTTTGGCTTTATTTGCTCCCTTGGTGATCTTGCCAACTCATGGCTTTAGATGTAATCCATATGCTGAAAAATCCCAAATTTCTTCCTTCCACTTTTGCCTTTTCCCTGGACTCCAGGTTAGTTTAGCAACTTCCTATTTACTATTTCCACTAGAAGACTTCTCAAAAAATTTTTTAAAGATTTTATTTATTTATTTGACAGAGAGAGATCACAAGTAGGCAGAGAGGCAGGCAGAGAGAGAAGGAAGCGGGCTCCCTACTGTGCAGAGAGCCTGATGTGGGACTCGATCCCAGGACCCTGAGATCATGACCTGAGCCGAAGGCAGCGGCTTAACCCATTGAGCCACCCAGGCGCCCAAGATTTCTCAAATTTTAAACGTCCAAAATGGAACTAATTTCCCTCTACAAACCTGTACCACCTATAGTCTTCCCCATTTCAGTTAATAACTCACACTTGTTAATTCTAAATATCTTGCCGGTTTCTCATATGCCCCATCACATCCATCAGGAAATCTTGTTGCCTGTACCTTCAAAATATATCCAGACCCTTACCACCTCCCTGGTCTGAACCACTAATCACCTGGATTATTGCAATCACCTCCTAAGAGATCTCCCTATTTATGCCTTGCCCCTTATAGTCCTTTTTCAACATAGCAACCAAGGTAATGTTGTTAAAATAGAAGTCAGAATTAAAGCTTATGTCCTTCTCCTGACTTGTCGGGCCTAAGTAAGATAATTACTTATGAATCTACCTAAATCCCTTCTACTACTATTTTCCTAACTTGCTTCTTCTGTTCCAGACACATTGGCCTTCCTGTCCTCATATCTCCAGGCATGCTCCTGCCTCAGGGCTATTGCACCAGCTTTTCTGTCTAAAATGCTCTCCTCCCAACTATATTCACAGTTCACTCTCTCTCCTCCTTCAAATCTTACTTAGCTCAGCTGTCATCTTCCCAGTAAAGCCCACCTTGACTTCCTCATCTAAAATTAGAAACACTCCTGATCCCTTTTAACCCATCTGTGTTTTGTTTTTTATCATCTGCCACTTTCTAACGTACTATATAATATACATACTTATTATGTTTTTTTGTTTGTAGCCTTTCTTCTCTCACTAGAATGTAAACTGCACACGAGCATGGACTTTTGTCTGTTTTGTTCACTCATGAATCTATAGCACCTAGAACAATGTCTGCTACCTAATAAGCACTAACAAATATACTTAAATGTTGAAGTATCATTTGCCTTGACATATTAAGTCACCTTCTAATTCGTGTCTCAGTAATAACATATCAGACTTCATTGAATGTTAGTGGCCATAATATGAATATTACCAATGGGGGCTTCTATTTTTATTAAAATTCTTAGTCCTATTACTACTAGGCTCAGACTAATTTCAAGCTTTGGTCTTCTGAGTCCAGGCTAACTAATTTGTCTGGGAGGTATACACTGCAAATAATTGTTTAGCAGTTAACCCTGCTAATGAGTTTTCGTTTGGGAGGCTCATATATTACAGTGATTCATTCATTACCAGAACAAATAAGGCTGTTTGAGTTCTGCTCTTAAAGGTTCTCTATACAATTCAGGTCCAAATATATTGAAACTGACTACACAGATATATTTGGCAACTCTAAAACAGCCCAGCTCTATGATTAACTACTCCCTAGAATTCCTACACAGAAATATGTTCAATTTACATTCACGTTTAGTGTCAGAACATTTCTAATTCACAAGCTGTGAGAAAGTTATAATGAAAAATTAATTCTGTAAATTATTTATTCCTGGATGGAAAATGTAATTCTGAACTTGAAAGCATAGAGTCAATAAAAATATATATATATTTCATAAACCTTGCAATGCCATATTTTCACATTAGCTGTAGAATGACAAGCTGCTATGAGACAATGCAAAGAATATCTTGATGTTTCTGTGAAATGTCTCAGTTTCATAAGCAGCAGCAAACCCTCTAATCTACTTAGTGCCTTGAACGCTTGGATAATCATACTTCAATATTTTTCCCTTTTAGTCAATTGCAAATATTGAACAAACATTTTCTTTTGAGCCTCTACTGCATGTTCTTTTTGTTATCTGCTTCATTCCTGACATTCTGACCTTGATGCTCTATACTGTCAAAAGAAAACACACACACACTCACACACACACAAAGGCTAAGAAAAATGTAGAGGAAGTCTAATTAAAGAAAAGTGGCTGTTTTCAAATCTAGACTTGCACCAATTTTCTTTGATTCAGGAACTGATAGAGTACTATATTCTCAAACCTCACCATGTATATAAATTCTTATTTTTAAATGATTGGATTTAAACACTTTCTTGTATTGAAAACAACAGGCTCAATTTGATTAAGTCATATGTTTTAAAAAATAGCTGGTTGTTTGGCTTCAAAATCTTTTCTATTTCCAAATAGGGTTGCGTATGCATGAATATGGTATAGAAAATCAAAGCAAAGCATATTTAGTTCTTTATTCAGGCACTAAGAATTTTTGCACTCCCCCACCACAATGGTTCTGTTCATCCTCTTTGACTCAAATCTCTCCTGGTTCTGAGCTGACTCTCAGTGATAATCCCTTGTGCTTTAGCGACTTTTGGTTTACTGTGGTTATTGAGCAGAGCTGTAATTTAATGGTGAATTCCTCAAAACTTTGACATTTCGACAGATTCTTGTTTTTGGCAAGGGAAACTGCCTTTAGTTCTCACTCATAATGTAAAAGCAACTGAGATGAAAATGCCACATATCAGCCAAAACTGGATCTGAGAAAATAAAAACCCCTGAATTTAAGGGAATTTTGAACTGTATAAAGAAATTCCTACCTTTCAAAGAATAGTCAAGTTTTATCATATGAGAAAATATAAAAAAATACATATCTATCTCTTTGCCCCACATCAGATCAAGGGTGTGCACCAAGCAAAAATTTTGTGGTTATCACTTTACCAGATATGCACTGCTTTTTGAGGTAGCCAGAGTTCTTTTTTTTAAAAATTAAAGTATAGCTGACATCCAATATTATATTAGTTTCAGGTCTATGAAAAAGTGATTAGTTTCAAGTCTATAAAATAGTGACAATTATATACAATACAAAACGCTCACCACAATAAGTGTAATTACCATCTGTCACCATACAAAGGTATTATATTACTACTAACTATATTCCTTATGCTGTGCTTTATATCCTCATGACTTACTTATTTTATAACTAGAAGTTTATATCTCATAATCCTCTTCACTATCCTACCCATCCCCACAATCCCCTCCCCTCTGGTAACCACCAGTTTGTTCTCTATATTTATGAGTTTCTGAGTCTGGTTGTTTATTTTTTATTTGCTCATTTGTTTTTTAGGTTCCACATATTAGTGAAATTATGTGCTATCTGTCTATTTCTGTCTGACTTATTTCACTTAGCATAATATGCTCTAGGTCCATCCATGTTATTGAGAATGGCAGAATTTCATTTTTATGGCTGAGTAATATTCTATTGTGTGTATACACATACATATTGTACACATGTATATTATACATATATTGCATTTTATATTCATATATACTTAATATGAATATATCTTCAGATATATGTTAAATATCTGTATATCTGAAGATATATTCAAATATATTCATTATATATATCACTACTTTATCTATCCCTCTGTTGATGGGCACTTTCATATTTTCACTATCTTCTGTTGAAAGAAGATATCTTCTTTATCTTCCATATCTTTGCAATAGTAAATAATGTTGCAATAAACATAGAGGTGCTTATATTTTTTTGAATTAATGTTTTCATTTTCTTCTGGTATATACCCAGCAGTAGAATTACTGAATCATATGACTGTTGTCATTGTTGTTTTTAATTTTGAACAACTTCCATATTGTGGTTGTGCCAATTTACACTCCCACCAACAGTGCATGAGGGTTTCCTTTTTGCTACATTCTTCCCAAAGGATGACATTTCTTGTCATTTTGATACTAGCCATTCTGACTGGTGTGGAGTAATAACTCATTGTGATTTTGATTTGCATTTCCATCCTGGCTAGTGCTGTTGAGCATCTTTGCATACGTCTGTCAGCCATCTGTATGTCTTTTGTGGAAAAAAGACTATTCAGAGCCCCTGCTCATTTTATTTATTTATAAAATTGTTTAAAAATTT
Organism: Neogale vison; assembly: GCF_020171115.1. Lineage (NCBI taxonomy): Eukaryota > Metazoa > Chordata > Mammalia > Carnivora > Mustelidae > Neogale > Neogale vison. Next base: position 78,736,085 of record NC_058092.1, on the reverse strand, counting down.
TTTTCTTGTAATAAGATATACATAAGATTTATCATTTCAGTTACAGTCACATTGTTGCTCCATCATCAACACTATCCATCTCCAGAGTTTTTCTTCTCCCTAATGGAAACTGTACTCATTGAACAATAACTATCCATTAGCCCTTCAATCCAGCCCTTGGAAACCACCATTTTGCTTTCTATCTTTATGAATCTAGGGACCTCCCATATGTGGAATCATGTGGCCCTTTTATGACTGGCTTATTTCCTTCAGCATAATATCTTCAAGGTTTATCTGCATTGTAGCATGTGTCAAGATGTCCTTCCTTTTTTTTAACATTTTGTTATTTAAATTGAATTAATTAACATATAATGTATTACTGGTTTCAGAAGTACAGGCCTGTGATTCATCAGTCTTATATAAATAATACTACATGCTCATTACATCACATGCCCTCCTCAATGTCCATCACCCCAAAACCCCACCCCCTCTCTCCCCTTCCCTCCATCAACCCTCAGTTTCCTATGATTAAGAGTTTCTTATGGTTTATCTCCTCCTCTAGTTTTGTCTTGTTTTGTTTTTTCTTATCTTCCCCTAGGATCCTCTGTTTTGTTTTTGCAAATTCCACATATCTGTGGGATTGTGTGATAATTGTCTTTCTCTGACTGACTCATTTCACTTAACATAATACCCTCTAGTTCCATCCAATTTGTTGCAAACAGCAAGATTTCATTTTTTGATGGCTGCATAGTATTCCTCTCTCTGTGTATGTGTCTGTGTGTGTGTGTGTGTACCTCTTCTTTATCTATTCTTCTGTCAATTAACACCTGGGCTCATTCTATAGTTTGGCTATTGTGGACATGGCTGCTATCAACATTGAGGTGCAGGTGCTCCTTTGGGCATACATGCATACACATATGTATCTTTTGGAGGGACACCTAGTAGTGCAATTGCTGAGTGATAGGGTAGCTCTATTTTCAAATTTTTGAGGAACTCCCTTACTGTTTTCCAGAGTGGCTACACGAGTTTGCATTCCCATCAACAGTTTAGGAGGGTTCCCCTTTCTTTGCATCCTTGCCAACATCTTTCAATTCCTGACTTATTAATTGTAGTCATTCTGACTGGTGTGAGGTGGTATTTCATTATTGTTCTGATTTGTATTTCCCTGATGCCAAATGATGTTAAGCATTTTTCATGTGTCTGTTGGTCATTTGAATGTCTTCTTTGGAGAAATGTCTGTTCATGTCTTCTGCCTATTTCTTGATTGGATTATTTGTTCTTTGGGTGTTGAGTTTGATAAGTTCTTTCCTGCTTTGTCAAAGATTAGTTGACCATAGAGTTGAGGGTCCATTTCTGGGCTCTCTATTCTGTTCCACTGATCTATGTGTCTGTTTTTGTGCCAGTACCATACTGTCTTGATGATTATAACTTTGTAGTAGAGCTTGAAGTCCGGAATTGTGATGTCACCAGTTTTGTTTTTCTTTTTCAACATTTTTTGGCTATTCTGAGTCTTTTCTGGTTCCACATGAATTTTAGGATTTATTTGTTCCAGCTGTGTGAAAAGAGTTGTTGGTATTTGATATGGAATGCATTGAATGTAGATTGGTCTAGGTAGCATAGACTTTTTCACAACATTTGTTTTTTCAATCCATGAGCATGGAAAGTTTTTCCATTTCTTTGAGTCTTCTTCAGTTTTTTTCATGAGTCTTCTATAGCTATCTGGATACAGATTATTTGCCTCTTTGGTTAGATTTATTCCTAGGAATCTTATTGTTTTGGGTGCAATTATAAATGGGATTGACTCCTTAATTTCTCTTTCTTCTCTCTCACTGTTTGTGTAGAGGATGCAACTGATTTCTGTGCATTGATTTTATATTCTACCATTTTGCTGAATTCCTTTATGCATTCTAGCAATTCGGGGGTGGAGTCTTTGGGTTTTCCACATAGAGTATCATGTCATCGGCAAAAAGTGAGAGTTCGGCTTTTTCTTCACTGATTTGGTTGCTTTTTATTTCTTTGCATTGTCTGATCGCTGAGGCTAGGACTTCTAGTACTATGTTGAACAACAGTGGTAATAGTGGACATCCCTTCCATGTTCCTGATCTTAGCAGAAAAACTCTAACTTTTTTCCCATTGAAAATGTTATTTGATGTGAGTTTTTATATATGGTTTTCATGATATTGAGGTGTGAATCTATCCCAATACTGTGAAGAGTTTTAATCAAGAAAGGATGGTGTACTTTGTCAAATGCTTTTTCTTCATCTATTGAGAGAATCCTGTGTTTCTTGTCCTTTCCTTTATTAATGTAGTATATCATGTTGATTAATTTGTGGATGTTGAACCACCTTGCAGCCCAGGAATAAATCCCACTTTGTTGTGGTAAATAATCTTTTTTTTTCCAATTTATTTATTTTCAGAAAAACATTATTCATTATTTTTTCACCACACCCAGTGCTCCATGCAAGCCGTGCCCTCTATAATACCCACCACCTGGTACCCCTACCTCCCACCCCCCCGCCACTTCAAACCCCTCAGACTGTTTTTCAGAGTCCATAGTCTCTCATGGTTCACCTCCCCTTCCAATTTACCCAAATTCCCTACTCCTCTCTAACGCCCCTTGTCCTCCATGCTATTTGTTATGCTCCACAAATAAGTGAAACCATATGATAATTGACTCTCTCTGCTTGACTTATTTCACTCAGCATAATCTCTTCCAGTCCCGTCCATGTTGCTACAAAAGTTGGGTATTCATCCTTTCTGATGGAGGCATAATACTCCATAGTGTATATGGACCACATCTTCCTTATCCATTCATCCGTTGAAGGGCATCTTGGTTCTTTCCATAGTTTGGCGACTGTGGCCATTGCTGCTATAAACATTGGGGTACAGATGGCCCTTCTTTTCACGACATCTGTATCTTTGGGGTAAATACCCAGGAGTGCAATTGCAGGGTCGTAGGGAAGCTCTATTTTTAATTTCTTGAGGAATCTCCACACTGTTCTCCAAAGAGGCTGCACCAACTTGCATTCCCACCAACAGTGTAAGAGGGTTCCCCTTTCTCCACATCCTCTCCAACACATGTTGTTTCCTGTTTTGTTCATTTTGGCCATTCTAACTGGTGTAAGGTGATATCTCAATGTGGTTTTAATTTGAATCTCCCTGAGGGCTAATGATGATGAGCATTTTTTCATGTGTCTGTTTTCAGCCATTTGTATGTCTTGATTGGAGAAGTGTCTGTTCATATCTTCTGCCCATTTTTTGATGTGTTTGTCTGTTTCGTGTGGGTTGAGTTTGAGGAGTTCATTATAGATCCTGAATATCAACCTTTTGTCTGTACTGTCATTTGCAAATATCTTCTCCCATTCCGTGGGTTGCCTCTTTGTTTTTTTGACTGTTTCCTTTGCTGTGCAGAAGCTTTTGATTTTGATGAAGTCCCAGAAGCTTATTTTCGCTTTTGTTTCCTTTGCCTTTGGAGACGTATCTTGAAAGAAGTTGCTGTGGCTGATATCAAAGAGATTACTGCCTATGTTCTCCTCTAGGATTCTGATAGATTCCTGTCTCACATTGAGGTCTTTTATCCATTTTGAGTTGATCTTTGTGTACGGTGTAAGAGAATGGTCGAGTTTCATTCTTCTACATATAGCTGTCCAGTTTTCCCACACCATTTATTGAAGAGACTTTTTTCCACTGTATATTTTTTCCTGTTTTGTCAAAGATTAATTGACCATAGAGTTGAGGGTCCATATCAGGGCTCTCTACTCTGTTCCACTGGGCTATGTGTCTGTTTTTATGCCAGTACCATGCTGTCTTGGTGATCACAGCTTTGTAATAAAGCTTGAAATCAGGTAAGGTGATGCCGCCAGCTTTATTTTTGGTTTTCAACATTTCCTTAGCGATTCGGGGTCTCTTCTGATTCCATACAAATTTTAGGATTATTTGAAATAATCTTTTTAATATACTGCTGGATCCTTTTGGCTAATATCTTGGTGAGAATTTTTGCATTCATGTTCATCAGGTATATTGGTCTGTAATTCTCTTGGTGTCTTTGTCTGGTTTTGGGATCAAGGTAATGCTGGCCTCATAGAAAGAGTTTGGAAGTTTTCCTTCCATTTCTTTTGTTTGAAACAGCTTCAGAAGAATAGGTATTGATTTTTTAAATGTTTGGTAGAATTCCCCTGAGAAGCCGTCTGGCCCTGGGCTCTTGTTTGTTGGGAGATTTTTGATTACCTGCTCCTTGCTGGTTATGGGTCTGGTTTTCTATTTCTTCCTGATTTCATTTTGGTAGGTTGTACATTTCTAGGAATGCATCCATTTCTTCCAGATTTCCTAATTTGTTGGCATATAGTTGTTGATAATAGTTCTTACAATTGTTTATATTTCTTCGGTGTTGGTTGTGATCTCTCCTCTTTCATTCATGATTTTATTTATTTGGGTCCTTTTCTTCTCTTTTTAATAAGTCTGGCCAAGGGGTTATCAATCTTGTTAATTCTTTTAAAGAACCAGCTTCTGTTTCATTGATCTGTTCTACTCTTCTTTGGTTTCTATTTCATTGATTTCTGCTCTAATCTTTGTTCTCTTCTGCTGGTTTAGGATTTATTTCCTGTTCTTTCTCCAGCTCCTTTAGGTGTAAGGTTAGATTGTGTATTTGAGCCCTTTCTTGTTTTTTGAGAAAGGCTTATAGTGCTATATACTTCCCTTGTAGGACTGCCTTTGCTGCATCCCAAAGATTTTGAACAGGTGTATTTTCATTTTCATGTGTTTCCATGAATATTTTAGATTTTTCTTTAATTTCCTGGTTGATCCATTCATTCTTTTTTTTTAACTTATTTTATTTTTTTTCAGTGTTTCAAGATTCATTGTTTATGCACCATACCCAGTGCTCCATGCAGTATGTGCCTTCCTTAATACCCACCACCAGGCTCATTCTTTTTTAGAACATTCTTTAACCTCCATGTATTTGAGTTCTTTCTAAGTTTCCTTTTGTGACTGAGTTCAAGTTTCAAAGCATTATAGTCTGAAAACATGCAGGAAATTATCCTAATCTTTTGGTACCAGTTGAGACCTGATTTCTGACCCAATATGTGATCTATTCTGGAGAATGTTCCTTGTGCACTTGAGAAGAATGTGTATTCTGTTGCTTTAGGGTGGAATACTCTGAATGTATCTGTGATGTCCATCTGATCCAGCATGTCATTCAAAGCTCTTGTTTCGTTGTTGATCTTCTATTTAGATGATCTGTCTATTGCAGTGAGTGGGGTGTTAAAGTCCCCTTTAATTATTGTATTATTATCAATGTGTTTCTTTAATTTTGTTATTAATTGGTTTATATAACTGGCTGCTTTAACATTAGGGTCACAAATACTTATAATTGTTAGATCTTCCTGCTGGATAGACCCTTTAATTATGATATGGTGTCCTTCCTCATCTCTTATTATATTCTTTGGTTTAAAATCTAATTTGTCTGAAATAAAGATTGCTACCCCAGTCATTTTGAATGTCCATTAGCATGATAAATGGTTTACTGACCCTAACTTTCAATCTGGAGATTGAAAGTTAGGGGTCGGTAATCTTTGGATCTAAAATGAGTCTCTTGCAGACAGCATATTGATGGTCTTGTTTTTTTTTATCCAATCTGATACCCCTGTCTTCTGATTAGGGCATTTCACCCATTTACATTCAGTCACTATTGAAAGATATGAATTTAGTGCCACTGTATTACTTGTAAAGTCACTGTTTCTATATATTGTCTCTGTTCCTTTCTGGTCTATGTTACTTTTGGGCTCTCTCCTTGCTTAAAGGATTCCCCTTTAATATGTCTTGTAGGGCTGGTTTAGTGATCACAAATTCTTTTATTCATTATTTATTTTTTTAAGATTATATTTATTTATTTGTCAGAGAGAGAGAGATTGTGCATACACAAGCAGGGGGAGTGGCAAGTAGAGGGAGAAGCAGGCTTCCACTGAGCAATGAGCCCAAGGCAGTGTTCAATCCCAGGACCCTGGGAACATGACCTAAGCTGAAGGCAGACACTTGCCTGACTGAGCCACCCAGGCATCCTGATCACAAATTCTTTTAGTTTCTGTTTGTCCCGGACACTTTTAATCTCTCCGCTATTTTAAATAACAGACTTGCTGGATAATGTATTCTTGGCTGCATATTTTTCTCATATAGTGCCCTGAATATATCATGCCAGTCTTTTCTGGCTTGCCAGGTCTCTGTGGATCAGTCTGCTGCCAATCTAATGCTTCTATCCTTATAGGTTACCAACCTCTTGTCCTGAGCTGTTTTCAAGATTTTCTCTTTGTCTCTAAGATTTGTAAGCTTCAATATTATCTATTGAAGTGTTGACCTATTTTTATTGATTTTGACAGGGGTTCTTTATGCCTCTTGGACTTAAATGCCTGATTCCTTTCCCTGATTAGGAAAGTTCTCTGCTATAAATTGCTCCAGTATATCATCTGCCCCTCCCTCTCTTTTATCTTCTTTTGGGATACCAATTAGTCTAATATTGTTTCACTTTATGGTATCAAATCTCTCAAATTTTCCCCTCATGATCTAGTGTTGTTTATCTCTTTTTTATCAGCTTCTTTATTTTCTATCATCTTGTGTTCTATATCACTAATTCTCTCTTCTGCCTCATTTATCCTCATTTATCCTAGCAGTTAGAGCCTCCATTTTTTAAAGATTTTATTTATTTGAGATAGAGAAAGATTATATATATATATATATATATATATATATACACACACATGAATGTGTGTGTATATATATACACATACACAAAAATAAAATTAAGTACAATGAAAGGATAGAATGTAGTTCTAGAAGTGAAAATTTAAAAAGATTTAAAAAGTTGATAAAATAAGAAATTGGTTGAAAAGGAAAGAGGAAAAAAATGGAAAGGCTAAAGAATCATGAAAAAAAAACCATAGTATTTTTATTTTCCATCATCTTGTCTTCTCTATCCTTAATTCTTTCTTCTGCCTCATTTATCCTAGCAATTAGAGCCTAGACCTGGAGTTTTACAGTTCTGTGTGATCAGTAAACTTGATCTTGACCAGATGTTCCTGGGGGAGGGACCTGTTGTGGTGATTCTCAGGTGTCTTTGTCCTGGTTAGAATTGCACCACTCTTGCCAGGGGCCAGGCTAAGTAAGCAGCTCCATATTACTCTGTGTGTCTTATGTTCTCTGAAGGCTTTCTGCACTGCTTTAGAAGATGAAAATGAAAATGGAGGCCTATCAATCTGTAGCCGCGGAGCCAAAAGCTTGTGCCCCCAACTCCTCGGTATGCCTTCAGGAAAAAGCAATCACGTTATCTCCCTAGTCTCCATCTGCACTCTATGTTCACCTGGTCTGTGACTGAGCATTTCTATCTCAGGCCCAAGACTCAGCTTCGAGTATCCAAACTTTCAGACTCCAGCAGCATGCACGGTGGCTGTTCTTCCTGGGGGAACAAGGGGGAATCTGTCCCTTATTGGGCCACTGTAGTCACCCATCTGTTCTGTAGTTCGAGGTTTATGGCAACACAGAGCTGAAGGCCTTCTCCTGGGCTCACTGGTTGGAGCCGGCTTCTTCCAAATCCTGGGAACTTTCCCGCACTCAGGTACCTCCATTCTTCCTGTGATCCTGGGGATCCTGAGACCACACTGTCCCACCTAGGAGTCAGCCCCACTTTGCCACCTGAGTGCCCTTCAAGCAGGGACTTCCCTCACTGGAGTAGAAGTTCTCACTGGAGAACTTCTAAAAGTTCCGATTTGGGCTCTGCCATTATATCACTTTCTGGTAGCCAGCTTACAGAGGCTCCCTCCCCCAAAATTTATCTTTTAGTATATGGCCTTGGATTCACTTCTCCACACCTTCTACCTTGAAGAAAGTGGTCGCTTTTCTATTTGTAGAATTGCAGCAAATCTTTTCTTAGATCTCTTGTTGAGTTCACAGGTGTTCAGAATAATTTGATAGCTATCTAGCTGAATTTCTGGACCCAGACAAAGATACGGTTTCCTACTCCTCCACCATCTTGGAAAGTTCCACCCCTTTGCCCTCTGCTCATTTTTTATTTTTTTAAAGATTTTTTTTTTTTTAAAGATTTTTTGCTCATTTTTTAATTGGATTGTGTTTGTTTGCTGAATTGTATAAGTTCTTTATATATTTTGTATATTAACCCTTTGTGAGATGTATCATTTGCAAATATCTTCTATTCAATAGGTTGTCTTTTTTGTTTTATTGATGATTTCCTTTACTGTGCCAAAAAAATTTTGGTATAATGTAATCCCAATTGTTTATTTTTATTTTTGTTTTTGTTTTTTACTTGCTTATGGAGCAGCTAGGTTATATTAATTACCTCTTTATCTCTTCCTCCCTTTATCTCCATTATCTCTCTCTTGTACTACATCCATAGAGAGCTCCAAGGAAACAGCTGGGTAGGGAGGGAGAAGACTGCATGTTGAGAAATATATGGTCCCAATATATAGTATTTTACATAGGGGCAGAAAGAGGATGTACCCAAGAGCAGTGTAAACTGAGAATTTTATTGTTTTCATGTGCTTATCATTTCAGAGTAACGGAAGGTCAAATAATAAGGTTGGCAAAGCCAGTAGAGCAGAAGTTCAATCGTTCAATGCCTAGTAGACATGGAAGTTGAAATAAGAACTGACATACATTTAAGTGGGTAGGGAGGGCACATGATGGGATGAGCACTCGGTGTTATATACAACTCAGGGCTAACTGAACTCTACATTTGAAACTAATGATGTACTGTAGGTTGGCTAACTGAATTTAAATTAAGGAAAATAAATAAAAGTTTAAAAAAAGAGTAGATAGGGAACAGAACCAAAAGAAACATATGCATTCTGTCTGTTGATAAACACTTAAGTCTGAGTACTATTATATAAAGTGAGTAAAAGATGAAGACAATTCAACATGCAACCTATGGGGGAAATCTCAGAACAAGAGAAATGAAACAGTATCATAAAGACAGAAAGGAAAAGCATAAAAATGATCTATTACAGGACCCAAAAGAAAACTTCAAGAGATTAGTTGCATCCCTAATAGAGTACAAAAAGCTACGCATGTTCTATAAACATGTATCTATAAAGTATGAGAAGAAAGATATAAACAGGATGAAATGGAAATTCAATAGAATGTTATGATTGAAATAAAGGACAGGGAATGGTCGAGTTTCATTCTTCTACATATAGCTGTCCAGTTTTCCCAGCACCATTTATTGAAGAGACTGTCTTTTTTCCACTGTGTATTTTTTCCTGTTTTGTCAAAGATTAATTGACCATAGAGTTGAGGGTCCATATCTGGGCTCTCTACTCTGTTCCACTGGTCCATGTGTCTGTTTTTATGCCAGTACCATGCTGTCTTGGTGATCACAGCTTTGTAATAAAGCTTGAAATCAGGTAAGGTAATGCCGCCAGCTTTATTTTTGGTTTTCAACATTTCCTGAGCGATTCGGGGTCTCTTCTGATTCCATACAAATTTTAGGATTATTTGCTCCAGCTCTTTGAAGAATGCCGGTGGAATTTTGATCGGAATGGCATTAAAAGTATAGATTGCTCTAGGCAGTATAGACATTTTAACAATGTTTATTCTTCCGATCCAAGAGCATGGAATGGTCTTCCATCTATTTGTGTCTTCTTCAGTTTCTTTCATGAGTGTTCTGTAGTTCCTCAAGTACAGATCCTTTACCTCTTTAGTTAGGTTTATTCCCAGGTATCTTATGGTTCTTGGTGCTATAGTAAATGGAATCGATTCTCTAATTTCCCTTTCTGTATTTTCATTGTTAGTGTATAAGAAAGCCACTGATTTCTGCACATTGACTTTGTATCCTGCCACGTTGCTGAATTGCTGTATGAGTTCTAGTAGTTTGGGGGTGGAGTCTTTTGGGTTTTCCATATAAAGAATCATGTCATCTGCAAAGAGAGAGAGTTTGACTTCTTCATTACCAATTTGGATACCTTTTATTTCTCTCTGTTGTCTGATTGCTGTTGCTAGGACTTCTAATACTATGTTGAACAAGAGTGGTGAAAGTGGGCATCCTTGTCTTGTTCCTGATCTCAATGGGAAGGCTGCAAGCTTTTTCCCATTGAGGATGATATTTGCTGTGGGTCTTCCATAGTTAGATTTGATGAGGTTCAGGAATGTTCCCTCTATCCCTATACTTTGAAGCGTTTTAATCAGGAACGGATGCTGGATTTTGTCAAATGCTTTTTCTGCATCAATTGAGAGGACCATGTGGTTCTTCTCTCTTCTCATATTAATTTGTTGTATCACATTGATTGATTTGCGAATGTTGAACCATCCTTGTAGCCCAGGGATGAATCCCACCTGATCATGGTGGATAATCTTTTTAAACTCAAAATGGATAAAAGACCTCAATGTGAGACAGGAATCTATCAGAATCCTAGAGGAGAACATAGGCAGTAATCTCTTTGATATCAGCCACAGCAACTTCTTTCAAGATACGTCTCCAAAGGCAAAGGAAACAAAAGCGAAAATAAGCTTCTGGGACTTCATCAAAATCAAAAGCTTCTGCACAGCAAAGGAAACAGTCAAAAAAACAAAGAGGCAACCCACGGAATGGGAGAAGATATTTGCAAATGACAGTACAGACAAAAGGTTGATATTCAGGATCTATAATGAACTCCTCAAACTCAACCCACACGAAACAGACAAACACATCAAAAAATGGGCAGAAGATATGAACAGACACTTCTCCAATCAAGACATACAAATGGCTGAAAACAGACACATGAAAAAATGCTCATCATCATTAGCCCTCAGGGAGATTCAAATTAAAACCACATTGAGATATCACCTTACACCAGTTAGAATGGCCAAAATGAACAAAACAGGAAACAACATGTGTTGGAGAGGATGTGGAGAAAGGGGAACCCTCTTACACTGTTGGTGGGAATGCAAGTTGGTGCAGCCTCTTTGGAGAACAGTGTGGAGATTCCTCAAGAAATTAAAAATAGAGCTTCCCTACGACCCTGCAATTGCACTCCTGGGTATTTACCCCAAAGATACAGATGTCGTGAAAAGAAGGGCCATCTGTACCCCAATGTTTATAGCAGCAATGGCCACAGTCGCCAAACTATGGAAAGAACCAAGATGCCCTTCAACGGATGAATGGATAAGGAAGATGTGGTCCATATACACTATGGAGTATTATGCCTCCATCAGAAAGGATGAATACCCAACTTTTGTAGCAACATGGACGGGACTGGAAGAGATTATGCTGAGTGAAATAAGTCAAGCAGAGAGAGTCAATTATCATATGGTTTCACTTATTTGTGGAGCATAACAAATAGCATGGAGGACAAGGGGCGTTAGAGAGGAGTAGGGAATTTGGGTAAATTGGAAGGGGAGGTGAACCATGAGAGACTATGGACTCTGAAAAACAGTCTGAGGGGTTTGAAGTGGCGGGGGGGTGGGAGGTAGGGGTACCAGGTGGTGGGTATTATAGAGGGCACGGCTTGCATGGAGCACTGGGTGTGGTGAAAAAATAATGAATAATGTTTTTCTGAAAATAAATAAATTGGAAAAAAAAAAGGACAGGGAATGATACAAAAATAATGCAACCACAGAATTAAAATCGCCTCTGGTGATAAAGACCAGACTTTGTTAGAATAGTGAATTAATAATGAGGGTTGCTTGAGATACTCTTGGTGAAGAGGTAAAGGTCAGAGGTAGGTGGAATAGATAAAAGCCAGGAAAAAAGAGAAAAGATTGTTGGTATTCAAGAAGAAGAGAACAACAAAAGGGAGAAAATCAAATATATGAGGGGAAGAACATTTTCCTGATGAGGAAAAAAAAAGAGAAAAGCCCATAGATGCAGACAGAAAGAAATAGTCATGTTTTGGGGAGAAGTAAATGACAAAGACCTACATCTAGACAAGCCTATTTTTTTTTTTTTAATTACAAGGCTAGAGAAGTTCTACTAAGATCTACGAAGGAAATAAAAGATGTTTTTGTGCTTCTGGAAAGCACAGAAAATCATGTTCATCTCAGACTTCTCTGCTGCCACACTGAATTACAGGAGATAATTTCTCTAAGCTATTTTTTAGCCAACTGAGAGATAAGAACGGGCAATGAGCACTCAAATGAGTCAAATGAAGACATAAACCTAGAGAATTATAAATATAGTCACAAAGCTAAACATGAATGTAATGCATTCATTTATGCCCCTTGTCAGACCCTTTTGACCACTTGCCTCCCTGGTCTCAGCACTTGCTCAGCTTCCCAGGCCAAGGAAACCTATCAGAGTCTCTTGCCATTCTTACAATAGTAAATCCTGATTGCTCCAACTGGATTTTGTCTTCCAACATCACCAGCTGACTCAGTCTCCCCAGGCAGGTGTTAAAGGCTAGCTTTGGCATGGGCTCCATCATACATGCCACAGTGGAAGCTGCACTGGCCCAGGGAGATCCATTGAGGGAGGCTCGGCCTTTTCCACTAGCTGCCAGTAGGGGCCCATGTCACAGCTTGTAAGTATGAAGGAGTTACCTCCTGTGGAGTGAACTTTGAGCAATGAAGAGAAAAGGAGGAAGAGCAAGCAGATAAATGTTCACCCTTCTCCCCCCTGATGGGTCCAAGATTCAGAAGCTCCCTTGGCCTCTCCAAAGGTGTCCTGTGTAACCAAGGAAGCCACTATTTGTCAGGAAGCTGAGCATAGCTTGCCACCTTGTATTTGCTTCCCTCCTTCCCTGTTTTACTTCACTTTTGCCTCCCTGAGATTGAACCCTCTGATAAAACATCAGTTCCACAAACTTTACCTTAGGTTCTGTTTTCTGGAGAACTGAGCTAAAATAAAAGTCTTTTTTTTTAAGATTTTATTTATTTATTTGATAGACAGAGATCACAAGTAGGCAGAGAAGCAGGCAGAGAGAGGAGGAAGCAGGCTCCCTGCTGAGCAGAGAGCCCCATGTGGGGCTCAATCCCAGGACCCCGGGATCATGACCTGAGCCGAAGGCAGAGGCTTTAACCCACTGAGCCACCCAGGGCCCCCCTCCAAGTTACTCTTAACAGGGAAGACACATAATGTAAAAATTCTGAATGATGATCTGGCTCCAAACACTCAAAACATATAAACAATATCAGAAAAGGAGTAAGAAAAGAACATAAGGCCACAGGAGAGTAGTGGAGAGAGGGGTGTGCCAATTTCTCATTTCCAATAGGGGAAACTCAAAAGATGTCATTACACATTTGATTCTTTTAAGTTGGAGAAAAATAAGGTAAATAATGTTTTAAGAAAAATGGTGTTAACTGTATAGAAAATTAAAAATAGAATACTAAATTTTAAAAACATTACAGAAAAGCAAATGATATCTGACTTGCAGAGAAAGAGGCACAAAAAATGAGAAGGAAGTTTAAACATAAAATCCTAAAACAAGGGGTGCCTGGTAGCTCAGTCAGTTAAGCATCTGACTTCAGGTTGGGTCATGATCTCAGGGTTCTGGGATTAAGTCTCAATTTGCGCTTTCCACTCAGTGGGAAGTCTGCTTGTCCCTCTCTCTCTCCCTGTCCCTCACTCCCACTTGTGCTCTTTCTCTCTCATATAAATAATATCTTAAAAAACACTAAAATAAAACTAAGAAATTTAGTCTCACAAATGTTGTTGAAGATATTTATTTATTTATTTATCTCAATTTGCGCTTTCCACTCAGTGGGAAGTCTGCTTGTCCCTCTCTCTCTCCCTGTCCCTCACTCCCACTTGTGCTCTTTCTCTCTCATATAAATAATATCTTAAAAAACACTAAAATAAAACTAAGAAATTTAGTCTCACAAATGTTGTTGAAGATATTTATTTATTTATTTATCTCAATTTGCGCTTTCCACTCAGTGGGAAGTCTGCTTGTCCCTCTCTCTCTCCCTGTCCCTCACTCCCACTTGTGCTCTTTCTCTCTCATATAAATAATATCTTAAAAAACACTAAAATAAAACTAAGAAATTTAGTCTCACAAATGTTGTTGAAGATATTTATTTATTTATTTATTTAAAGATTTTACTTATTTGTTTGAGAAAGAGACAATGAGAGAGAGCATGAGAGAGGAGAAGGTCAGAGGGAGAAGCAGACTCCCCGTGGAGCTAGGAGCCCGATGCAGAACTCGATCAGGGAACTCCGGAATCGTGACCTGAGCCAAAGGCAGTTGTCCAACCAACTGAGCCGCCCAGGCATCCCTGCTGAAGATATTTAAAGAAAAATAAAAGTACACACCACCGAATAAAAAGAGAGAATGATAGAGATGATAAAACAATTTTTGGAGCTGGAAGCAAAAAAGAGTGACAATCTAATAAATCTAAGAAATCTAAAGCCTAACCTAGCAATTGGGAGAGTCAAAAAGCAATTCAGAACTCCTAGACATTTAGGAATTTGTTTCAGAGCTTCTGGTGTATCAGAGGGGTGACTAGAAGGCAGAAGAACTACTGAAATCCTGTGTAAGAAGCATTCAGGACTCAAGATGCCCTGCACATAGCCAGGTGACTCCTCCTCCTTCACCTCAGCAGAATCAGGGATTCTTTCTCTGGTGAGGGTAACCTGACAGTCTCAGAGTAGGAGACTACATGTGCAACTGAAAGTGGACTTTGCTCTAAACAGGAGGATAAAAGAACATGTGCAGACAGAAAGTGATACCCTCTTCCCGCAATTGCTCTTAGAATATTGTATCAGAGTTGTTTCTTCCAGACAGAGGATAGGAAGATTATTCTATGAGGAATCTAACTAGATTAGGTGAAAACATCCTCAAGATGCTGACATTGGTGTTTCATCTGAACCCAATCAGGTGATTCTGCAGACAAGCCTACCATAAACAAGCCCAACTCACATGTAGTTTCTGAAAAAGATCCAAGTCCCTAAATATGAGCAAAAAGCCAAAGAATGGCTCTAATGTAAAAAAAAAAAAAGTAGAGACTGAAACAAATAGAAAAAAGCAAATTGGAATAAACTCACTGTGTAGAGAGTACAAAACTGTAAAACTATAATTTACACTGTTAGATGAGGAAAAAAACTGCATCCAAGGAACAAGAACAAAATAAGATTTTTTTCTTTTCAGTGATTTTATTTATTTATTTGAGAGAGGGAAAGATAGCAAGTGTGAAAGGAGGGGCAGAGGGTGAAGCAGAGTCCCCTCTGATCAGGGAGCCCGAAGTGAGGCTCTATCATGACCTGAGCTGAAGTCAGATGCTTAACCGACTGAGCCACCCAGGTGCCACAAGAACAAAATACTACTAAGAACAAAAATTTCACTCCCTCTCCCTCTGTGCTCTCTCTCTCTCAAATAAATACATAAAATCTTTCAAAAAATCTATTTTAGGCCAGCAATAATGAAAATGCAGACCTGAATGGAAGGAGTGAAGGATAAATTTCAAGAAATGCCCCAAGAAGTAAAGGACAAAGACAGATTAATATGAGGGAAAAAGTATTAATTGTCCCACATCTAATAATAGGAGTTCCAAAAAGACAGAACAGAGAAAATAGAGGAGAAAGAAATAATTGAAAGAATACTCTAAGAAAATTTTCTACAATGGAAGTACATGAGTTTCCAAACTGATAGGGACGCCCACATGTGCAGGACAATGGATGAAAATTACTACATCAAGTACATGGTCATAATCTTTTATAATATCAAGGACAAAGAAAAAGTCCTAAAATTCTTTAGACTGCTTGCAAAACATCAAGAACCAGGATAGCATCAGACTTAACAACAAGGCTGGAAACAACAAATTCAAAATTTGGAAGTAAAATTACTCCTAATCAAGAATTACTAATAATTGTAGAATGATTTCACTTTTTAAACTACATGCATACATAATTTTTAAAAAGATTTTATTTTTAAGTAATTTCTACACCCAGTGTGGGGCTGTAACTCACAACTCTAAGATCAAAAGTCACATGCTCCACCGACTGAGCCAATCAGGCACCCCACGTAATTTTGATGAAAGTAAAAAATAAGATGAATGAGTCCTTTCCTAGTTAGTTCTGTGCTTTTAAACTCAGTTGCCTTGTTTTGGTGTGCAAAAATTTTTTTTCAAAAGGTAGGCATTTATTTACCTAGTCGTCGTACTAGTAGTAATCTCTACACCCAATGAGGAACTTGAACTCATGACCCTGAGATCAAAAGTCGCCTACTCTTCTGATTGAGTCAGCCAGGTACCCCATTGTGAAAAAAATTTTAATGATAATATTAAAGGCTACCATCTATATTTTAGTTATTTTTAATTTTAATTCCAGTATAGTTAACATACAATATTATATTAGTTTCAGGTATACAATGTAGTGATTCAACAGTTTTTTACATTATTCAATGATAATTATGATAAATGTACTCTTAATCCTGTTCATCTATTTCATCCGTCCTCTGCTCATCTTTCCTCTGATAACCATCAGTTTGTTCTATATAGTTAAGAGTCTTCTTTTTAGTTAGTTTGTCTCTTTTTCTCTGTTCATTTTTCTTTCTTAAATTCTGTATTTGAATGAAATCGTATGATATGTGTCTTTCTCTGACTTATTTCATTTAGCATTATACCCTCTAGACCTATCCATGCTATTGCAAATGACAAGATTTCGTTCTTTTCTATGGCTGAGTAATATTCCACTACACCCTCCCCCCCCACACACCCCCATATCTTTTTCCATTCATCTGTCACTTGACACTTGGCCTGCTTCCATCTCTTCGGGCAAATACCTAGTAGTGAAATTGCTGGATCATGTGTTATTTCTATTTTAAGTTTTTTGAGGAGGAATCTCTATTCTGTTTTCCATAGTGGCTTCACCAGTTTGCATTCCCACCTACAGTGCATGAGGGGTCCTTTATTTCCATATCCTTTTCAACACCTGTTGTTTCTTGTATTTTTATTTTAGCCATTCTGAAAGGTGCGAGGTGATATCTCACTGTGGTTTTGATTTGTATTTTGCTGCTACTGCTGAGTGATACTGAGCATCTTCTCATGTGTCTGTTGGCCATCTGGACATCTTCTTTGTAGAAATGTCTATTCATATCTTCTGCTTATTTTTAATTTGGATTTTGGGGGGGGGTTATTGTTGAGTTGTGTAAGTTCCTTACATATTTTGGATAAATACTGGATATGTCATTTTCAAATATCTTCTCCTATTCAGTAGGTTGTCTTTTAGTTTTGTTGATTGTTTCCTTTGCCCTGCAGAAGCTTTTTTTTTTTTTTTTTTAACTTAACAGACAGAGGTCACAAGTAGGCAGAGAGGCAGGCAGACAGAGAGAGGAAGAGAAGCAGGCTTCCCGCTGAGTGGAGAGCCTGATGCAGGGCTCGATGCGGGGCTCGATCCCAGCACCCTGAGGTCATGACCTGAGCCGAAGGCAGAGGCTTTAACCCACTGAACCACCCAGGTACCCCCTGCAGAAGCTTTTTATTTTGATGTAGTCCCGATAGCTTATTTCCACTTTTCTTTCCCTTGCCTCAGGAGACATATCTAGAAAAATGTAACTATGGCTAATGTTAGAGAAATTACTGCCTGTGTTCTCATCTAGGATTTTTATGGTTTCAGGTCTCACATTTAGGTCCTTAATTCATTTTGAGTTTATTTTTGTGTATGGTGTAAGAAAGTGGTCCAGTTTCAAACACCGTCTGTTGAAGAGATTACCTTTTTCATATTGCATATTCTTGCCTCCTTTGTCAAAAATTAATTGACCATATAATCATGGGTTTACTTCTGGGCTCTGTATTCTATTCTATTGATTTATGTGTCTATTTTTATGCCAGTACCATACTGTTTTGATTACTATAGCTTTGTAATATGTCTTGAAATCTGGGATTGTGATACCTCCAGCTTTGCTCTTTTTCAAGATTGCTTTAGCTATCTGGGTCTTTTTTGGTTCCATACAAGTTTTAGGATTTAGGATTATTTGCTCTAGTTTTGTGAAAAGTGCTGTTGGTATTTTGACAGGGATTGCATTACACATAGATTGCTTTGGGTAATATGGCCAATTGAACAATGTTTTTTCTTCCAGTCCTTTAACATATTGTCTTTCCATTTGTGTTGTCTTGAATTTCTCTTACCAGTGTTTTCTAGTTTTCGGAGGATAGGTCTTTCACCTCCTTAGTTGAGTTTATTCCTAGGTATTTTGTTATTTTTGATGCAGTTGTAAATGATACTGTTTTCTTCTAGGAAGTATTACTCAACACTTTTATCTATATTTCATTGGAAAGAACCTGGTCGCGGGGTTATAATTAGCCACAAGATTAGCTTCCCAAGGCTGGTAAATGGACTATTTATTCTGATTGGCCAAGTATCCAGCTATAAAATTCAGGATTTTATTAGGAAGAAAAAGGAGAAGAATAGATTTTAGAGTAGGATAGAGCAGCTGCACCAGTCAGGGTTGTCCCGAGAAACAGAACCAATCAGAGATATTATTAGATTTATTTCAAGGAATTAACCCACAGAATTGTGGGGGCTGACAAGTCTGAAATTTATAGATCAGGTTGGAGACTTGGGCAGGAGTTGGTGCTTTGATCTTAAGGCAGAATTTCTTCTTTAGAAAACTTCAGTTTGTGCTTGTAAGGCCTTCAACTAATTGGATGCAGCCCACTAACATTACTGAGGGCAATCTCCTATACTTAGTCAAGTGATTTATACAGGCTAAATACATTTACAAAATACCTCATAACAACACATAAGTTAATGTTTGATTAAATCACTGGGTACTATAGCCCAGCCGAACTGACACATAAGACTATCACAGCAGTCTTTATCATAAATAGTTTATACTATTTATACATATATACATTAATATCTCCTTCATTTAATTGTGATAAAATCACAATAAATCCCCAAATAATCAGATATTTATTAAAGTGGTGTGATATCCTAACATATCAAAATAATTTATTTATGGGGCACCTGGGTGGCTCAGTGGGTTAAAGCTTCTGCCTTCGCTCAGGTCATGATCCCAGGGTCCTGGGATCAAGCCCCGCATCGCACTCTCTGCTCAGCGGGGAGCCTGCTTCCTCCTCTCTCTCTGCCTGCCTCTCTGCCTACTTGTGATCTCTGAGTGTCAAATAAATAAATAAAATCTTTTTTAAAAATTAATTTATTCCTACATTTCAGGCCTTTAAAAATATCACACACACACACATTTATATATATATAAACTATTTCTGATTATTCATTAAATTTCTAAAAGTGAGATTATCAAGTTAATGATTATAAAGAATGTAAAGGCCTATATTCCTATTGCCAATGTGCTTTCCAGAAAGTTTGCACCAATTTACACTTACACCAACAATTTATGAATGCAATGCCAATGTCACTGTACTCTGGACAAAAGTAGGTTTCGTAATTTTATCAATTAAATAGATGAACATATTTCGTTTTGTTTTGTATCTCTTTACTGCTATATAAAACATTTAATCATTCGTTATATTTTTATTGATACTTTCTATTTTTCTTTTGTTAATTTCGTTTTTACTTTTGCCAAGTTTTCTGCTAGATTACTACTAGCATTCTTCTGATTGATATATGAGGTATTTATATATTAATATATTGGCCATACTTCCTGCAAATAAAATTCCTAATTTGCTTTTCTAGTTTTTTCTTATTATAAAACTTTTAGGGATGCCCGGGTGGCTCAGTGGGTTGAGCCTCCATCTTCGGCTCAGGTCATGATCTCAGGGTCCTGGGATTGAGCCCCGCATTGGGCTCTCTGCTCCGCAAGCAAGAAGACTGCTTCTCCATCTCTCCTTGCCTGCCTCTCTGCTTACTGATCTCTCTCTATCAATCAATAAATAAAATCTTAAAAAAAAACAACAAAAAAAACTTTTAGAATATAAAATCCCTTAAGTAAAGTAAATCCTTCCTTTAAGTAAAGGAAGAAACTATAGATACTTCAAGTTTTCACTTAGGGTAAACACTTGATCAAAATTAATAAAGATATAAGGGAACTAAAACATGAAAATGAGATTATTTTCATACACAAAAGAAGTGTCACTCCCATGAATAGCTCAGTAACTAGTCACATCTTTCAAAAAAATATACTTAGGAAAACTCACATTTTTTTCCCTGAGAATTCTTACATGTGAAATATCTTTCTTCATTTAGTAGTATCACTAACTTCAGAATCTACTGACTGAATTGTCATTCCTAAGATGTCATCAACGTTATGCTCAAATAAATTTTGAGATGATCAGTAATTTTTAAGAAAAAAATAGGAGAATAAAAAATTAACTTGTGATTTTTTTCTGCTTATAAATACATTAAAAAATGTAAAAAAATAAGGTGTTAAATCTGTGATGGTAATAACATGCTACAAATAAATCTGTGTGGCAATATAAATTGACTGAAAGATTTGTGCCACATATGACACCTCAAAATATTTTCATTTCCTCCTTAGTAATTTTTAGATTTTCTTATCTCATTGACTATGAAAAGCACAATCATCCCACACATTGTTCTTGAATTGAGTTTAATGTAATTGGCCCAGAATTCTAGCTTGATTTTCTTTTTTTTTTCTAGCTTGATTTTCAAAATTGAGGTGGAACTGAATTCCAAGCAAGTTACCTAATTTGACCAATAATTTAAACTTGTATAGTATAGTAATACTTGGAATTATTTTTCTACTTTAATATATTTCAACTGGTTAGCTGAGTCTAATTAGTTCCAGTGATTATTTATAATGTTGGCAAAGCATCTAATTTGTTTTCATTTATAATTCCTAATTAAAGTGGGTTAGTGGCTATTCACTTATTTTACTTACAATATTTTCACTTATCAAATGTGTTATGACTTACTGAATCTATGCATATTTTTAAAAACCTTTTCTTCTATGGCTTTTTTTCTAATGCTTCTTTAATCATGAGTCTGGTCAAATATATTTTGTTTACCAGATGTTTGCATTTTAATTTTTGTTAAAAAGCAAAAATTTGCTAATAATACATATATGTTAATTTAAAAAAGCAAAAATTTTCCCCCAATTTATCTTCTGCTTTTTCGTTTTGTTTATGGTATTTTGGACATATGTTAGTTCTAAATTTTAAATAGCCAGATTGTCAATCTCATAATTAATGTTTAATGTTTCAGAGTTGCATGAGTTTTCTGAGGTTCGTGTGCTTTATTTCAAGATTATATGTATATTTTTAAAGATTTTGTATATAAATTATATGTTACATATATAATACACTATATTATTTATTATATATATTTATTTTAAAGATTTTATTTATTTGTCAGAGAGAGAGTACAAGTGGGGGTGAGCAGCAGGCACAGGGAGAAGGAGAAGCAGTCTCCCTGCTGAGCAGGGAGGCCGATGTGAAACTCAATCCCAGGACTCTGGGAGCATGACCTGAGCCAAAGGCAGACACTTAACTGAGCTACCTAGGCGCCCCTTATTTCAAGATTATATTAAAACACTATGCATGTTTTTGTATAGTACTCTTTAGGCTTCATAGTTTCAAGTTAAATTTTGGTATCTATGGAGATGATGGTATTATTTTTCTACATTTAACCTATCAGTATGGATGTACTATACGACTAGGCTTCCCTACATTAAATCATCTTGCATTCCTTAAATTTTCATGTATTAAATATTTCTGAGTCTTTTAGGAATTTTGTGTTATTATAAGTGGTATTATTCTATAATTTTCTGTGTTATGCTATGTTTAGGCAGGTTTATGGTGATCACATTATGATAGCTTCTTAAATTGCATCTGGAGGCTTTTCTTATTTCTCCATACTCCAAAACGATCTTGAATGCTTTCTCAGTTTCTTCCAAGGTATAGATTTTTTTTCCTCTCTTTTTAAGCTTATTTTGGTAATTTATATTTCTCTAGAAGTCCATTTCATCCAGGTTTTTAATGGCTTTGTATGCAGTTGTGCAAATTAGTACCTTGTTATTTCATCTCTAATATTATGTTTTTCTCTCCATTGTGAAGATTGTTTTAAGAATCAGCTCTTAGACTTACCAGTTTCACTCATCTCTGATTTCTAATTAAGTTCTATTATTGTCTGTATTCATTCCTTTCTTCTGATTGAATTTAATGTTATTTTTCTCCCTTCTTAAGCTTGAGTGCTATTCTCTATACTTTAAATCAGAAAACTGTAAAAGTATTTTATTTACCTTCTTGACTTTAAAAGTAGATTATGTATGTTTTGAGAGTTGCATATATCTAAGTAAAAAAACAATTTTGTGAGGGTGTTGTAGACATCTTTTTCCTAAGCATGTAGTAGTTTAAATGTAGGCATATTTCTATTTCAGTTTTTTATAAAGTTCTCTTGCCAGGCTAAAACTGAGCATAAATGGAAAGAAAAGAGGTACATTTTATATGAATACTCTTTTAGGGAAAAAATAAGTCTTTGTGTGAAAGTATTTTTTCTTAATATCTTCCTGATTTGGAAATTCATGTTTAATTGATTGGGATATTATATTTTTAAGATTTTATTTAATTATTTGACAGAGAGAGAGAGATCACAAGTAGGCAGAGAGGCAGGCAGAGAGAGAGGGGGCAGCAGGTTCCCTGCTGAGCAAAGAGCTTGATGTGGGGCTCAATCCCAGGACCCTGAGGCCATGACCTGAGCTGAAGGCAGAGGCTTAACCACTGAGCCACCCAGGCACCCCTGACTGGGGTATTATTATAAAAATGTAGAATCAGAATAGAATTGAATTAAAATTCTTGTGCTAATGTTGGCTAAATTTGGAAGTAGTTAAGGAATCACTATATGAAAGATGAATCATGGACATTAAAAGTAACTCATGCGATATTAACATTATAAAAATGTACACCTCTCATATCTAAGCCAGATTCAAAGTGCTCTTGGTATAAGAATTTATAATATGAAAAATATAAATATCACTAGAGAAGAGTATATAGATAATTACAAGTTGAAAATAGCTCCTGGAAGTTATCATTAAACTGAGCCAAACCAAGTCTCCACTTTCAGCTGCCCAAACCCCCGCAGAACTATCAGAAGATGTTGTGGGAGTAGAAAGATCATAGTTTGTTGAGTTTCTGAATTTTGAAAGACGTTCTACTGTGTACCTTGGTTATCTCAATTACATCTCAAATGTCCAAATTGAAAATTATCTTTTTTTTCAATCAGGAACTGTCTTCCCTTTTTTTTTTTTTAAACTTGTTAGAATTATGGGATATGGGTAGGGGATCACCTTTATCCCTCTTCCCAAGTCTTCACCCTCAAATGGCAACAACATCTTGTTCATTCTACTCCAATTATCTCTCAAATCTGTCCTCTCATTTCTATCCTTGATACTAGTTCCTAAGCGTGGGCCTCTTTTTTCCCTTAATCATTCCAATGAGGACTTTGACAGGTCTTCCTTCCTCTAATTTCTTTTCATTCCAAAATATTTTCTGTATAACCTTAATGAAAGTCCTATAATGTATTTGCTTTAAAATTTTTTCTAAATATGTTTGCCTAGATGGCAAACATCTTCATGTTTTGGCCTGGCCTGAATTTCTCCAGCTTTATATTCCACTGCTATCTCACATGCATTCAGTGCTTTAATTGTATTAAATACCTGAAGTTCCTTGAAGTGCCCTGTGTTGGTTAGGACTCTTTGTGCTTTATCCCACTGCCTCCTGCCTCTTCCTTGATAGCCTTGATTCAGTGATTATTCCCAACTTCTTATTTTCAAAGTGCTGAAGTTACTTCCATCTCAAAAACAAACTACCACTGTCTCCTTTTCAGTCTGCTTCCTTGAAACAGTTAGTTGTTTACCTCCTGCCCACCTTTTTGCCCTTCCTACTATTCTAAAAAACACCAACTGACAAAAGCTGCCAGTAAAATCATATTGTCCAAATCTAATGAACTAGTCTAGGGGTGCACCTTAGTTGACATTTCAAACAGCATTCAACACTGTTAACTACTTCTACTTATCCCAAAACAAACAAACCTACTTATTTTTCTGTGCTTTGTAGAACACTGTGAGTTAAAAAGATAAAATCATCAGTATCACTTAACCATAACCATCGTTAACATTTTTACTTATTTCCTTCAAGTCTCTTCTTGTATATACTTATAAATATGGAAAATTGGGATATTATAAATATGTATTTTGGGTTTTTAAGCATCTTCCCTTGGCATTAAACAGATGTTCTGGAAACAATTATAATCATTGCATAATGTGTTATAATTGCACCATATTTTATTTAGCCTTCTGCTACTGTTGACATTCAGCTAGTTTTCATTAACGTATCTAGGTCTCAGATTCTTATTTCTTAGTGGGAGATTCCAAGAAGGGAAAGGACTAGGTTCAGGATATGAAGTTATATTCATGATATAGATTGCCTAATTACTTACAGGAAAGGTAATTTACATGCCCATAGCAACACAGGAGTATCCAAAATTTACCATCTCTTGCTAACATTGTATTTTTTTAAAAATCCTTTCAGTTTGATAGATTCAAATAGAATCTCTTGGCCTTGATTTGTCCTTCTGATTAGTAGTGAGATGATAAATTCATCAGTCTTTTCTCCTTACCTTACCCTGCTAGTTCTCTTACTTCAGAATATTCCTTTTCATTCTCCTTTTCAGGCTTTTTTCTTTTTTAATTTTTTTTTTAAAGATTTTACTTATTCATTTGACAGACAGAGACCACAAGTAGGCAGAGAGGCAGGCAAAGAGAGAGAGAGGAGGAAGCAGGCTCCCTGCCGAGCAGAGCACCTGATGCGGGACTTGATCCCAGGACCCTGAGATCATGACCTGAGCCGAAGGCAGAGGCTTAACCCACTGAGCCACCCAGGCGCCCCCTCAGGCTTTTTTCTATTCCATGGTATTTTGTCCTCAGCCCCTTGAATGTCCCACAGGCAGCTCAAACTCAGTTATACTCAAAATTAAACTCATCCTAAGCTTACTTCAATTTCTGGGTAATGATATCATCAACCACCCAGGCACCCTGGTCAGAAACCCGAGTCTTTTAAGATGACTCCCTCCTCTCACCCCCACATCAGTCACTAAGTTTTTCTAACCCACATATTAAATCTCTCAAATATGTCCACATCTCTCTATCTCCACAGCTACTACTCTCATCCAAGGCCTTAGTTACTGAAATACTCATCACTGATCTCCACGCCTTGTCACCCTGTTTCCAGAATGATCTCTTTTTCTTTAAGATTTATTTATTTGAGGGACGCCTGGGTGGCTCAGTTGGTTAAGCTGCTGCCTTCAGCTCAGGTCATGATCCCAGCATCCTGGGATCGAGTCCCACATCGGGCTCTTTGCTCGGCAGGGAGCCTGCTTCTCCCTCTGCCTCTGCCTCCCACTCTGTCTACCTGTGCTCACTCTCTTTCTTGCTCTCTAACAAATAAATAAATTTTTTTTATTAAAGATTTTATTTATTTATTTGACAGAGAGAGATCACAAGTAGGCAGAGAGGCAGGCAGAGAGAGAGAGGAGGAAGCAGGCTCCCTGCTGAGCAGAGAGCCTGATGCGGGACTCGATCCCAGGACCCTGAGATCATGACCTGAGCCGAAGACAGCAGCTTAACCCACTGAGTCACCCAGGCGCCCCCAAATAAATAAATTTTTAAAAAAAGGATTCATTTATTTGAGAGGGGAGAAAGAGAGAGAGAGAAAGAGAACAAGAGACAGGATGAATGGGGGGGCAGGGTGGGCAGAGGGAGAGAATTCTAAGCAGACTCCCCACTGAGCATGGAGCCCCTCCAGTCTTGATTTCAAGACCCTGAGACCATGACCTGAGGTGAAACAAAGAATCAGTCACTCAACAACTGAGCGACCCAGAAGCCCCCAGAGTGATCTTTCTAAAATGTACATCTAAAGCACTGGGGTAGCTCAGTCAGTTAAGTGACTCTTGATCTCAGCTCAGGACTTGATCTCACAGTTTTGAGTTCAAGATCCACTGGGCCCAGCATGGAGCCTCCTTAAAAAAATAATTAAAATAAGATGCAAATCAGATTGTGTTACTCCCTGGACTCTACATCCCCATCCAACTTTATCCCTTGCCTTACCATCTGTTCCCTTCTCTTTAGCCATATGGAACAACCAGAATTCCCCACTGCCTCTAAACTCTTTCTGCCAAGAGTATGCCTCTTTTGTCTTGTGAACTCCTACAATAATAAGGGAACCCATCCAAGTAACATCCCATCATTTCCCTCTCCTGTAGGCACTGATTATACTTTATATAGAGCTATGTTATAACACATTAGAATTTCATAATTTTTTAAAAAAGATTTTTATTTGAGAGCATGAGCTGGAGGGGAGGGGCAAAAGGAGAGGGAAAGCAAGCTCCCCACTGAGTAGGGAGCCCCATGCTGGGATCAGTCCCAGGACACGACCTGAGCCAAAGGCAGACGATTAACCAATTGAGTCACCCAGGTGCCCCTGAATGATAGTGATTATAAAATTCCTTTTAATCTTCTCCCACCATCTAATTATCACCAAATTCAGTAATCTCAGTCTATCTGGTATCTCTGTTACCAGATCCTCCTTCATTTCCCATTTCTAAGGTTGACAAAACTATTTTAATTGCATCCTGAGACTTGGGTGCTTCTTCAAACCAGGCCATCTTCACTAGAGCTGACAGTTATTTTTCTGAAACACATCTAGTTTTGTTACCTAATTACTTAAAAAACCAACTCTGATGACTACCCATTTTGATTATAGGTGGCTATTTCCTCAAAACATGGGAAGCTTGTCTATTGAGAGTTAAAGGGATGCACAGTGGAAAGAGACACAATTCTCACTAAATCCAGGATTTTGACTATTTAAACATTATAGCATATTATTTCCTAATTTTAAGAATCCAACTCCAGTTCTCTTCTTTAGCTCTATCTCCTATAATTCTTCCTCCTCATCCTCAATACACATCCGTCACGATTCTTTAACACACTGTTGTGTCTAGTATGCCCTATCACCAAGCAAATTCTTACACATCCTTGAAAGCCAGCATCTGGTTACTTGGTTGCTCCAAGAGATGTTATAAAGGGGTTTTAGACTGTTTTCATAATCTTTATCAGTCCTCCAAAGCAAGCCAAATCAAAATAAAAATAGGATTTTTTTCTTGGTATGGGCAATTGGACATTTTGTAACTTCATATAAACTATGTATAAAAGCATCTTTTAAGGACATTTCTATTTTTATTTATCTATAACATAGAATCAAAGTAAGACCAAAGTACTTTCTATACAAAAAGTATATTTAAAGCTCTTCAAGCTAAGTCCCCTGGCCTACACTTCCAACTAGACTGCAGCCATTAAGCCCTTTATAGAAATTCTGAAGGAGTCACAGAATATTAGTTACTCTAAGAAGCTTTCTTTAATCTTCTCTTCCTGAGAAGCTGTTTGTAGCTTCTCCTTCTGGGCTCACACATCTCTGACCATATACAACTGTTATCTTACCAAACAAGAGTATAGTGTGTCATTTCTCTTTTAGTTTCTTCCACTAGGGTAGCTAATCCAGGGTAAGGACTCTATTATCAGTTTCCTCATGTGTAAAATAAAGATGATAAGAAGACGATTCTCATATAATTATTATGAGAATGTTAGTGTATATTTAAAGCACTTAGCACAGTGTCTAGCATATAATAGGAGCTAAATAAATGTTAGTAATTATTTTTCCCTTTGTATTTGTTAAATCATGAAGTACTAGCCTGAAGAGTCCCACAGCAAACAGGCTGGCAGATGCATAAAAAGCATAAGAAAACACACATGTCCTGAAATTACCTAAGAGGTCACTACTTAAACAAAATGCCTTCCCTATTACCTAATTTGCAGATGTAACATGAAACTGAATGGCTTTCGAATGTCTAGTAGTTGAAGAACAAAGTTTTTAAGACCTTAGAACTGGGAAAGAAGTCTCATTTATAAAGCATCAAATTTCTGAGCTATTTATTAAAAAGAACAAATAAAACAATTTCACATTTGGAAAAAAGGAAGTAACACAATGTCTTGGGAATTTGCACTCTTTCTGACTATCATACATTACTTCTTTATATCATAAATCACCTATAAATATACTTGCTCTCAAGCTTTATGATAAAAATCAAATGAGCATGTTGTGTGGTAGAAATAACATCATATTAAAATTAAGAAATATTAGGTTGTAGTCCATGAATTAGTTGTGGGACCTTAGACAATCTTTCAAATCCTACGGGCTTCAAAATTCTTTGGAATTTTAAGGGATTAGACTAATCTCTAAGTTCCCACCCGGCTTGAAAATACAATGTTCTTACAATGCTATATTTTAACCTCTTACATGGTTTTCCCCCTCAGTAGAAACTGAACACTCTTTTTTTTGAGTGGAGAACAGGAATCAAACCTTATTTATCTTTGTACCTCTGTGCGTAGAACAAATGCCTGTTTCTTGACGGAATGAATGAGTCCCCCCTACAGAGCTTCCAGTTTAAAAAGGCTTGGCTTTGGGGTGCCTGGGTGGCTCAGTTGGTTAAACAACTGCTTTCGGCTCAGGGCATGATCCCAGGGTCCTGGAATCAAGACCCACATCTGGCTCCTTGCTCAGCAGGGTACCTGCTTCTCCCCCTCCCTCTACCTGCTACTCCGCCTGCTGTGTTCGCTCTGTCAAAAAAAAAAAAGAATATATAGTAAAAAAACAAAACAAAACAAAAACCGCTTGGCAAATTTATGGTGTAACAGGTTAGTGGCTAAAATATAATTGTTATTATATAAAAATAAATGATTGCGCATTAATGTGATTGTACCTATTCAAAATACAGATTCACTCTACTGTTAATTTGTTGAAAACCATTATTTTGTTTGTTTATTTATTTATTTATTTATTTGACAGAGAGAGAGAGAGAGACAGCAAGAGAGGGAACATAAGCAGGGGGAATATAAGAGGGAGAAGCAGGCTTCCCGCCGAGCCGGGAGTCTGATGCAGGGCTTGATCGCAGGACCCTTTGATCATGACCTAGGCAAAAACAGACCCCCAACGACTGAGCCACACAGGTGCCCTGTGAAAACTGTTATTTTAGAAAAGGAATTCTAAACCAAAAGGTTTCTTTACTTTTGACATATTTTAGAGAAATTATGTTAGTTACATACCTTTGAGAGAGGCTAATTCTACTAAATTTTATCATCCTAAGAGCAATGTCCACATAATGAAGTAAGTATCCCAACGTTCACTCTCCAGTACCATTTTGTAGAAGAGATTTTTATCTTTGTCTTGCTACCAAAATTATAGACTGAAAGACAATGTGATCCAGGAAATAAGGAACCAGATTATACAGACACATGGAGAAAGCAAACATATATGCATGTGTGTGCACATACACACACAGTTTAACTTAGTAGCTCAAATGACTCATGTACCCATTTTAAAATTAATATTTAGTGCAGGTTTATTGCTGGAATAGTTCCAAAACATCTCTAATATGGGATGGAAAATGAAGAGCAATTAACTAACTTTTAAGTCTGTATAGGTGAAACAAATGGACAAGGGCAGATGCCTCTCTTTGGATATGTCCCAAAAAAGATAGTTATAAAGGATTCCATTTCTCTGTTTTAGTAGCAATGTGATTGAAATTTGAAGTGCATTTACTTCACAACTTCCTGGACCTGCACTGTTAGGAAAGTGAAAGTTTCTTCTAATATTCAGCTATCAGGCTCAATCACACCAACCTGAGTTTGAATGTTACTCACTGATTAACTATACATAAATTGACACAAGCACAGCAAGTTTTTTTTATTGTTAAATTACTGTTATCATATGCAGAGCAAAAAGTAAAGGAACTGATCTATTTGTGCATTCACATTTTAAATCCTTGAATTATAAACAAGTGAACAAATGATCAGTTAGGAAAGGAAAACTGTAGGGTTTTTTTGTAAGTCTACTAATTCCTCTAATAATTAATAAAACATGCTCAAAAATTTTAGAAAAAACACTTTTTTCTACATATGATATATTAATAAACAAATTATGTTTACCTCAACAAATTGGAAAGACTCCCTCAATATTAAGGACAGTCTATCTCTGGCTAATGCAATTATTTGGATATAATATAAGCATCAAAAATAAAGTGGTGGCATAGTTCAAAATCTTCCAAAGTGTTAATACTCTTAATGCTGAGTTTCCAGTTCCAGAATTGTCCATTCCCCTTGGGGTGAACAATCTTCAGAGGAAAAACTAGCCATGGTGATGCTTGCTGACGAATCATCAAGGGGAGAGGTTAGTTCACTCCATCTGTTCAAAGTGTCAACATGTGCTTTACCCTGAGGTTTTGAGCTGTCTCGTGCTAAAAGTAGTGTCTGCTTGATTAGATACTGTGCTAAATTTAAGTCTTCAGGAACAGAATTCGTAATATTTAAGTTTGAATCCTGTTCAGAGAGCAGTTGCTTCAATAGTGTCCAATCTTGTTCTGCAAAGTGCTGATCATCTTCAAAATCCATGTCTGTAACATGTGTTTCTGATTCCATTTTCTGCTCAAATGCTTCTATTACATCCATCTCATATATTGGAGAGAGGGTTTTTGAAGGCCGATGGTCATACATGTAGGTTTGTGCCAGTGTGTCACAATCATCTATGTCTCCTGAAATAATTCATAATACTACACAATGTAAAAATTGCTCATGTTGGTACCCCTCAGAGTTTTGTAGAACAATATTAAAACAATGTAACAGTTATAGTCCAAAAAAAAAAAAAACCAGAATGGAAAAAATAACACTTATACAAAATTGACAAGATTATTGAGGCATTTCTTTTTCTATATTAAAAAAAAAAAACACCGAAGGATGTTTAGCAGCAAAATCAACATAGGCAACTAACAATAATTCTCCATACTTTAATTTGAAAATGTGTGATACAGAAAACAAAAATTATTTAAACATAAACATAGAATGCACACATGTATCTAATTCACTATAATATGAACTTAAAAGAGAAAAAAAGACATGGTTATTTTATGGTGATTTTTAAGTTAAGTCAGTTCCAAAAGGGTAATAAATACATTTTATCTAAAGCCTTATTTGTATATTGCACATGCAAAAGAGGATGCAAGCAAGGACAAACAAAAAATACAACTTTAAAGAGCTCCCTACTGTTGTGATTTTGCTGAACAAGGGCTATTGATCAGTGTCTTTCTTAGTTCTGATATACAATAGCTATGCAGTCAGTCACTATTGCATATTTTAAATGTGGGTCATTAGTTCAAATTATTTTAATAAGGAAGACAAACACACAAAACAATTAGACAGGAAATCATCTATACATATGAAATAAGCCTAGGCTTTTTTCATATATTATCATTACTTCTAAATATAATCTCTTTTAGGAAATTTATCTTTTTACTTGAAAATTTTAGAATTATAGTGATCCTCAAAGTCTTAATCTCTGTAAAATGCATATAAATTATAATAATTAATCTAGTTAAAATAGTTCAGTGCTTTTAGTTATATTATTTTAGTTATTGCACAGCCCTCTTAGATATATACTAGCATAGTCCATAAATCATATCCAATTGTATAATAAAATTTCTAATAGTCAAGAATTCTATGTTAAATTAGACATAAATAAGTAATAGCAAACTAAGTTTTTCTCTTTATTATTTCAAGTAAAATCTCTTAATAGATTAGCTCTAATAATTACCAAAATTTTGCTAGATCTTAACTCTGCACTAGGATTTTAAGTGAACAATAAAGATTAACTAGCTAGTTTTAATATTATTAAGAAATTTAAGTTTTCATTTGAAATTTGTATCTGTTGCTTAATTATTCTAACTAAAATATAACATTTGGGGCTACTTACAACTTTAAAATCTATAAACTCATTTTCTTACGGATTTAGCATTTCTATTTCTGTACATTACCTGCAGATAAAGCAATATTAGCTTTTTTGGTAGCTGTAGAATGATTCTCTTTCACTTGACCTTCCTGAGGCAGAAGTTGACTCCGACAGGAGTCCAGAAATTTTGTAGAGCTGTTCTTTGGTATGTCAGAATTGGGTTCTCTTTGATGAAGCTCCAAATGACATGGTCTTTCTTGAGATTTTATATCATTATCTGAGAGTTTGCTGCGTTGCTGAAAGTCATTATCTACCTTGCTTCCACTGTTTACTTTATCTTCTGGAAGAAGCTGTCTGCCTCCTTTGAACAGGACATCTACTGTGAACTTTTTTCCTGTGGCTGAAGCACTCTGTTTATCTTTTCTTGATGAGTCAATGCTACTGGGACCCAAGAGAGAGCTTTCATTTTTATATACACTATTGCCTTTATCTTGTTTATATTCTAAAATACTACCTTCACTTCCTTGTGTATACCTGGAATAGCAAGTCCTTCCATGATGTTCATGAGAAATGCCATCAAAAACATCAGAAGGTGAAAGAGAATCTACAGAAGGCTGAAAGGGAGTATGGGCTTCCCCTTCATCAGACCCTAGTTCTTCACATTCATCTACTGAAAGTAAGACTGATCTTTTGAATTTTTTAGTTGCAGAAAACTCGTGGCTTTCATTTTCTGTTGCATCTTCAAAAGCCAAATTAATTATTCCCTGAAACTGCTGAGGAACTGAGTTAGATGTACACAAATTTTCTCCAACATTTTCAGCTTCAGATCTTTCATCTTCTGTTTCATCTGCTGAGGAAGAAACTTGATCTAGTTCTTGAGCAAACTGGACACTGCCTCGTCGAATATTTTCTTTTTCCCTAGGGTGAACTACTGTAGATCGAAACCAAATTTCTGGCCGTTTCCTAGGAATCTCATCATCACTTGTTGAATTAACTTGGAAAAGATCATTACTACTTTGCTTCTTCATTTTCACCTCAATTCTTAAGTTACTATCATATATTTTTAATTCTTCAGGAGTACTGGTATCACTGCTACTTCTTCCAAGAAAATCATGGCACAGCATAGTGCCACATTTAGAAATACCTCTGTCATTTGACCCATCATCATCCTGAGACCCTCCAGCATCATAGTCTTCAGATCTGGGCTTTATGTCATCAGAGGATGTGGTAGCGCTGCCAGTGTCAGATTCAGGGCTTTCTCTCTGATGCAGACCACTGGTACTCAAATTCCAGTGGCTCATAAAGGGAATTTCTGGAGTTTCATGGCTCTCCGGAGTTTCTGTTGTTTCCATATCTTTAGGAGAATTTTTTCCCGATATTTGTTCCAAAACACAGCTGGAAGAAATATCTGAGTCTGCTGTAGCATGTTTGATTTCACTCATAGCAGAGTCATCAGACAAGTAACTAGGAATTTTCTGTTCTTCTACATGAATTTTAGATTTTCTGTTATCTTGGACAGAATTTAAAGTACCATTTGTCCTTTCAGCAACACATGGTAGAACATCTTGGACACATTTAGTGCTTAATTTTTCGTTTATAACTTGTTTCCCTCCTTGCCTCTCCCTATCTGATAGTGGATGGATTTGCTCTGCATTTGCTGAATCTAAATCACAAACAGGATTCGAGTTCAAGGAGTTTTCACTGTGATTTGAAATCATGGATTTTAGGACAGTGGTGCTGTAAAATTCTGGATCTACATTATCACTCCTATCAGAAAGACAATGTATTTTAGCTGTGTTGTATTGATCTGATTCTTTGCTGGAAAATTTTGTTTCACTTTTATCTGAACAAATCCGTTTTGATTCTAGTTCATGTTTTAT
Organism: Neogale vison; assembly: GCF_020171115.1. Taxonomy (NCBI): domain Eukaryota; kingdom Metazoa; phylum Chordata; class Mammalia; order Carnivora; family Mustelidae; genus Neogale; species Neogale vison. The sequence goes on along the minus strand of NC_058092.1, from coordinate 78,702,552 downwards.
TGATTTATCCAGATTTGAAATACTTTGGCATTCTAATACTAACTTCTCTTTTCCTTGATTGTTTAATGGCTTTTGTGGGTCAGGTTTGCATGATGACTGGAATGCTCCTCTACCGCTGATTTCTGATGTGACATTAATTAGAGGTTCATGAAGCTTCTGTTCAGAAATATCATCCTTATTATTATTATCATGTACATCACGAAGCATACTTTTTTGGACAACACATGTTTCACTTTTTAAAGGTCTTTGAGAAGAAGGCTGAGTTTGCAATATAACCTGTCCAGGAAGTGTTTTCTGTTTTGACTCTTTATTCCTCAAATTTTCACTTTTTTTAGACTGATTTGTTAAGTTTTTAGGCATTGCCACTATTTTTGCATTAACCTTAGGCAAAGATGTGTGTCCTTGCTTAACAGTTTTTCTCTTAGGTGTTTGTTTATCTGCAGCTGTATTGTGGTCCAATTTTGTCACATTTTCCTCAGACTTCTTTGAAGATAATGAAGATTTTACTGAATTTGGTGACTCTCCTTGAGATCCTAAGAAAAGAAAATTTAAAAATGTAAAGTACTTTCCAATTTGTGAATGAAATGCAGTACTTGTTTTTAAATTACTTTAGAAGAAATAAAATAAACAAGAAATTATGTACCTGTGACATGGACTACGGAAGATTAGGTGTCAGGAACATGATAAAATAAAAAAAATTTTATTATAATTATAGGGGACTACTGTAGCATCTTAGTAAAATTATTTAAATAGGATCTTTCTTCCTCAAGAGTGTTGATCCTTACACCAGAATTAGATTTGCATAAATATATGAGGGTGGAAAAATCTGATTTTCCTATATCAAAAGAGCAGGAAGGGTCTTCCCTTTGAAGTTTTTTGGGGAAAAAGACCGTTCCACACAGCTAAAACGAGCATCAAACTAAATATAAAATAGAAATGTTGAAATTACTGTATATATTTTCCTGTCAAACATGAACAAAACTAATTTATTTTTCGTAACAAGACCATTATTATTGTAGATCATTTGGATTAACAACTTAGATGTACAGTGGAAACTAAAAATGGTAATTGGAGGGCAAGGATTAATTTTGAGAATCTATTTGTTTACACTGGTTGAGTCCTAGAGATGATAATTAAAACTATGAAACAGAATTGCCAAACCTCTGTAAATGTTAATATTTAATTATTACTAAAACTTGAATAATTTTTCTCTAGCTTATTTTAAAATTCACTTTCAGTATTAATTATCTAACTCAAAATTATTTTTAGGTTTTTACAAACTGCTCACACTTATGTGAATGCTTAATATATAAAGCAAATTAATTTTAAAATCAGTTGTTTTGTCATCTGCATGTCATTATGCAATCTGATCAGTATGCTTTTCTCTCTTAGAACATGGCAAAACAGGCAGAGCACAGAGGGAAAATTCTTCCCTACATGTCACAGTGCTCAAGACTGTACCATTACTTTTTAAAGGGCTCTAATATTAGTGCTGGTTTTGCACGTGGAATTCCTATAGTTATCAATGAAACTGAAGAAACCTAGGCATAATCTATAAAAGGACTAAAAATACAGATAAATTATTGACTCGCTTAATTATTTCTCATAAAAGACAATAAAAACCAAACCCACACCCTGAAGTACCAAAATCCTTATATAGGGGCGCCTGGGTTTCACTCTTGGTTTTGGCTTAGGCTCAGGTCATGATCTCAGGACCCTGAGATCCATCTGCCTGCTTCCTCCACAGCTCTGCCCTCCAGAGCCTGTTTGGGACTCTTCCTCTGACCCTCCCCCTACGTGCTGGCTCCGCGCTCTTTCAAATAAATCTTTAAAAAAAAAAAAAATAAAATACTTATCTAAAAGTAAATGGGTAAAGTCTTATCTCTATAGTATGATACAAATGTAAAACGAGTGAAACCCTGTTATATTCTTATTTGTTGCTAAAGTTCCACATCAGAGTTCTGCTTATTCAATTTAAACACAGAAGTAATGCCCAGGACTATATCAGCTTTACCTTGAGTTTTAGCAAGATTAGATGAGGCATTTTTTGTCCTCTGTTGGGCTGTAGCACATCCACTGCCATTTCCTTTTTTCTTTAAAATTGCCTGTGGTACTGGATCACTATATCCTTTGTTAGTGACCTTCTTTAGCACACTAAGAAAAATAATTTGCATTCAGTACTGCACTCAGCAACACATGACATTTTAAGACTCATATTACAAAATAATATTTTTTTCTCAAAGAAATTAAAAATTATCTTTTTTTTTATAAATTGAAAAACCTTATGTTCATAGGTCTTTAAATTTGTAAACCTGCAGGTCAAGTATGACAAAGCAATACGAATCAAGTGCCACAAATGTAATATATCATTTTTCATACACTATCTTCTTTTAATAAAGTTTTAAAATATTGTGTAAATAAATGCATTCCCTAACAAAGAAGAAAAGATGTTTTAAAAATATTTAGCTAGAAGTTAGCGCATAATTAACTTGCAGAGAAAGCTAATATACATGTAAAATAATGAATGAAGACTTACTTGTTATTTATACTAGTTTCTTCTTGAATGCCTTTTTTATTTGAAGTTCCATTGGTAACTTTTGAAGCAGGTCGAGATTTTACCACTGTAAATTAAGAAAAAGTCCATCATGAAACAGAATGTTGAATATGTAAAAGCCATGCATAAATTCACTGGCCAGACACTATATCCAAAAATAAACATTAATGTGGGAAGAAGTATGTTTTCTCTCAGATTGCATGAACACATGTAAATAAATGTTTTTTGGAATTTGAAACTAAATAAACATCCAACTACAGAATCATTCTTTTTCTGGGAACTTTAACTGTCAAGAGCTATTAAAAGCGAGAGTACTAAAACCCACCTACAGTAGAAGTTTTGATACTTTCCACACTGTTTTTCACTCTCTGTCCTGGAGAGTCACAAAAGGTCAGTTTATCACCAGAAGGCTTCTCTTCTCCTACAGATCCATTTTCTTTTGGTTCATCCAGGCATTCAGTGGAAATCAGAAATTCCATACTTGAATTAGTCGATCTGCTGGAAGCCCCTGTGATACTGAGGCACGGAGAATCTTTTCCTGTCACTTTCTTCAAAGGCTTTGCTTTGGCTTGCATATTTAAGTTTCCAGTGAGTACCTTGGGCCTGGCACCTGTAATGTGCCCTTCCTGATTTCTCACTCCTTTCTCATTTAATGAGTTTTTCTGTCCATTTGCTGACGCTGCTGCACACCTTTCCACAGCTTGTCTAGGCGACTTGTTTGCTGACTTAGCATTATCACTGTTTTCTGTTTGGGACTTTATTACAGCTTTGGGCTTTCCAGAAACATTCTTTCCCCCAGTTTTAAGTTCTTTTGTAACCTTAGATGCTGTTTTTGTACCACCCTTTTCCTTTAAATCATCATGTTTCAAAGTTTTATTTATAGTATTTCTATTAGTACTTGATGAATGACCAGATGCTACTAATCCATCAGATTTCATCTTTTGCTTAGTAGAGGGATAACTCCAACAATCCTTCTTGGTATTTCCTCTCCAAGATTTGTTTTTTATAACACCAGAGTCAGAAACTTGTCTCCTTTGCTATAAAGAAGAAAAAAAATTCTTTATAACTTGATGGAAGTACTTGACTTACAATACTTTGTTTCAATAAGCAGCTTTTCAAAGAGGAGAAAGTAAAGATCACATTACAATATAGGGCCACTCAAAATTTGAATCATCTTGGGACGCCTGAGTGGCTCAGTTGGTTAAGCAGCTGCCTTCGGCTCAGGTCATCCCAGGCATCCTGGGATCGAGTCTCGCATCGGGCTCCTTGCTCAGCAGGGAGCCTGCTTCTCCCTCTGCCTCTGCCTGCCATTCTGTCTGCCTGTGCTCGCTCTCTCCCCCCCTCTCTCTCTGACAAATAAATAAAATCTTTTAAAAAAAAATTTGAATCATCTTTGATCACTTGAATGTGTCTTTGGTCACATTACCTTAATTGAATCTGAAATACAGCATAAAAAATTAAAAGACAATGTTATTTTAAAAAGGCATACTATTTAGCTTTGTGAAGTTACGGTAGAGATTAACACCTAAAGGTGTCAGGATGGCTTGGGTCAATGATAACAATGTCCAATGTTTTTTGAGGCCCACTCCCAGGTTCTGTGCTAAAACCCTTTTCACGCGTTATCCCGCTTAATATTCATAACACTCCTATTAGAGAGCTCCTGTTGCTATCTCTATTTCATAAACAAGAACCTGGGGATTAAAGCTGATATGTGATTTACCAAGGTCACATGCTTGTAGGGATGGCAGTGGGAGTTGAGCTCATGATTTACTGCTTTAAGCAGGCAGTCATTTATATGGTATAATTTGAGGTACCTTATAAAGATTTTCACCAAAAACTGTCTCTTCAATCCTACCCCAAATGTCTGAAATTTTATCACTAAAGATTTAATCCTTGGGGGTGGCCTCTTGGGATGCAAGCCCCTGGGAAACAAGACAGTATACCTGAAAAGTTTGGCTTTTGGAAGAAACAAAATAGTAACACAACACTAGCAATATGGAGAAAGTGGAGGAAAAGGGATCCTAGAAAAAGGTGAAGTAGGTAAAAAAGAGGAAAAGAGAAGAACAGTTAAGACACTGAAGACAATGTGCCTGTATCATTTTGGTTATAATCAACCTTGCTATACAAGGGAACAACAACATTTTAAAAAGTGCTGGGAAGTGCAGAATAAAATTTTAAGATTATATTGCCACTCTTTATGAAATATGCCCCCTCTTTGAAAAGCTGTATGAGACTGCAAAGGTCTAAGGAGGAGCCTATGCTGTCTTCATCTTTGTATCCCTTAATACTGTGCCCATAACATACTGGATACTCAAGAAAATGTGACACATGTTTTCAAACCTGAGCATATATTGATATACAAATCAAGGGCTAATATTTCTGAATATAGAAAACCTCCATTTACGTTAAAAATCTGTCTAAGGTAACATATATGGGGTGGGAATACACACACACACAAAGTAATAAATAGCCTGTCTGAGTTTAGGGAAAAGAGAGGTAGAGTCCTAATAAAGGAATCATTGGGTTGTCGTAGCTTTATTGACTTAGGATAGTTAAGAAGTTATTAACCTCTCTGGGCTTCATATTATTTATTTCTAGAGGGTAGAGACTGGTCCTACTCAGTGCAGTGTTCCAGGAGTCTATGTAATATTTATAAAAGTTCAAATAGATTTGGTCCTCATTTTTTGTTTTCTTGATCAAATCTTAGCTCAAAAACAACAACAACAACAAAAAAGGGGTGCCTGTGTGGCTCAGTGGGTTAAGCCTCTGCCTTTGGCTCAGGTCATGATCTCAGGATCCTGGGATCGAGCCCCGCATCGGGCTCTCTGCTCAGCGGGGAGCCTGCTTCCCAATCTGTCTCTCTCTGACTGCTTTTCTGCCTACTTGTGATCTCTGCCTGTCAAATAAATAAATAAAATCTTTTTAAAAAATCCTTTCTCTATTTTAAATACCTAAACCCAGGCAGACTTCTGATTTTAGACTTCTTCTCACCCTTAAAAGTGATCCTACTTAATCTACCAAATCCTTGAATCGAACTCTTTTATTTTTTTTTAATTTTACTTATTTATTTGACAGAGAGAGAGAGATCACAAGTAGGCAGAGCAGCAGGCAGAAAGATGGGGAAGCAGGCTCTCTGCTGACCAGAAAGCCTGATGCAGGGCTCGACCCCAGGACCCTGATATCATGACCTGAGCTGAAGGCAAGGCTTAACCCACTGAGCCACCCAGGCGCCCTGAATCTATCTCTTTTAGAGTCCAGAGTGCTAACTCTTTTAAAGCATCATGCTATGGGTGAGATCTATGTAGTATATGCGGTAACCATACTCCTTTAGAAACTTTATATTAACATAGTATAGCATGATGAGGTTTCAATGTATACACATATATCTAGGCATTCTCTAACTTACATCTGTGAAGTTTACATATATTTCTTATATACAAATGTCCAGGTGGGAAGATGCCTGCTACCGACAAAAATGAGACCACATGCTAATGAGAAAAATGAGAAAAGAGAGCTATCCTCTAGAGAATTCCCCTTAGACACCCTTTTGGTTCCAGTATGATTCCTTTTGTTTGTTGGTTTTTGTTTAACTTTTTATTGTAGTAAAATTTACACATAATCAAAAGAAGACAGACTAGTATAATGAACCTCCGGTTATCTATTGCCCAGCTTTAACAGCAATCAGCTCTTGGCCAATTTTGTTTCATATATTAACTTCCCTTTTATTTTTATTTTTTTTTATTTTAAAACATTTACTCGGATAATAAATTTCCCTTTTATTTTGAAACAAGTCCCAGACATTACCTTAAGTATTCTAGTACCAGCACTCTTCTTAAACCTTTCTCTCTGTCTTATCTCACTATCTTTCTCCCACTTCCAGATTTCATCTCATCTTGTAAAACACATCTATTCATTCCATACTTATTGAGCACTTACTATGTACCAAATAACTGCACATAAATTATTTCACTTAATTTTCCCAAGAATTCTGCTAGGTTTTATTAGTCCATTTTAGAGATAGCTAGCTCACAGATGGCAGAGATAACAAACTCGAAATCAAGGCTGCACTGTCTTGGCAGCTGTGCCGGTCGGCAGTGCTGCAATCCCTGCACTTGGCTGAAGAGGCTTCTTCCCACACTCACACACACTTCCCGCCCCTGTTTTTTCCCTGTAGGAAAAAACACCTTAGAAGATAAAGAATGGAGCTAAAAGACCCCAGGAAACCTGTATCCTGTGCTCAGCCTTCTGGCCTCATAGAGGCCACACCTTTTCCATTTCACTCCCTCAAAAAACCAGTGAAAATCTAGCTACGGATTTAAAAAGAAAAGAAAGAAAAAGTGAAGTCAAGATTTTAACTCTTATTATCCCAAGTCCAGCACCCATGTCAGTATTCTGCCCTTCTCAGGGAAACAGTATTACAGTATTACCCTATTTTCTTCCCACCAGGGTTAACAGTATGAACACCCAGGCCACCTGAATGTCAGGAGGGGAAGAAGAACAATGAGACTGTTCTCTTTTGCTGTTAAGGCAAGAAAAGAGGACAATCTTGGCTGATAACAGTGAGAAGAAAAGCAGAAAGAAAGGCAGATAAAATAATTCTTGGGAAGCCTAAAAAAACACAAAAAACAAACAACAATAACAACAACAACAACAACAAAAAACCACTGAGGCTAACACAGAGGGAATCAGTACATAGAGAAAAATGTCCGAAGAGTATTTTCTTAGAAAAATGTCCTAAGAGTATATGGTACTGTACCATATACCTAAGAATGGTCAGCGGGGAGTCTAAGTGTTCCATGCTTAGCAGAAGAAAAATGGCTCAGATTGTAACAAATATACCAAGTCATTTGTGTGTGGGAAGTGGTAAAAAAAAAAAAATGACTAAAGTTACCATCTTAACCATTTTTAAGTGGGAAGTACAATAATGTTAACTATATAGACCTTGTGCAACAAATCTCTAGAACTTTCTCGTCTTCTAAAACTGAAATTCTATACCCGCTGAAAAACTGCCCTTTTCCTTATACCTTTAGCCCCTGGCAACCGCTATTCTCCTTCCTGTTTTTCTGAGTTTGACTACTTCATATACTTCATATAAATATAACAAGTAACTTTTAAAAGTAAAACACAACTAACTATACTCTTGGTATGAATTGCCTTTTTCACACCAAAAATGTATTATGTGAATTAAAATCTTAGTATTGAGAAAACTGGGACAACTAAAATCTTCTTTAAGAAGTAGGTTAATTAGAAAATTAGACATTGAATTAGGTCTGGAATTTTAGACAACTTCTGATCTGTTGGAATAGCTTCAATATGTTAGTTGCCAAAAAGGTTTTCAAGGAAATAAAAAAGGCGAATATTTCACTTCCTATGCCAGCTGGATATTAAAAATTCACATCATTTAAAAATTTATAGAATTTTAGCTTGATTGAAGAAAGACTCAAAATTATTTTCATTAAGAAATGGCTTTAATGAATACATTTAAGTAATCACTGAAACAAAATAAAATTTAAATTATTTAGCATCCTTTTTCATTCAGACCCATGAAATTTTAAAAGTTTACCTGAGAACTACTGAATACAGGCTTCTTGCCAAGTCTTCGATCATCACCTTTGTCAAATGCAGCTGTAGAAAGAAACAATTTATTTTTATAGGAAATACTATCATTACCATAAAAGTAGAGGGAAAACAGTACGCTAGCAGAAAAAGGTTATGTTTTAATGGAAGTAACTTAAGAAAGGCTAAAAGCAACCTAGTATACGCAAGGAATTCCATTATATTTTAGAACTTTTTTTTAAAGAACCCCATTTTCAATCTTATTTTCTGATGTCTATGGATTTTACATAATTAAAATTAAGAAGTAAGAAATGTAAAATCTCATGAGGATTCATAAATTTACAAAAAAAAAACAGAATTTTCTCAAGCTGTGAAATTTTAGAGATAATCGGTTTCATTTAGTTTTCTAAATTTCAAAAAATTACAGATTGTGGCAAATGTAATATTTTATAAACCATTAAATATGAGAAGGTGCCTATCCTAAAAAATGTAAAAATACTTTGCTGAAATTAACTACAAATATTTCCTGCTTTTGCAGAGATATCACGAGGAAGAAGGAAAGAGAAGAGAAAAAAATTAGGTTCTGTTGAAAATAAAACAAGAAACAATCCTCAAACCGTCCTTTTCAGAATTACATAAGAATTCACTTTCTACATCAGGTTTATATAGCAATTATTGGAGAACTCATGTTTTTATGCTCTTCAAATAAGAATTTGAATGACGTCAGGAAAATATAAAGAAATAATGGGATGAGAGCTATAAATACAGTTCAGCTAATATAGTTCTTTTTTTTGAGGGTTATATTTCAAACTATATAAACCATAGTTTGGAAAAATACAATTTCAAAAAACCATTTGATATTTACTAAAACAGCCGATGAAAAATAAATTATATGTAACACTTCCACTGCATCTTCTATTTGTATCCTATAGGATCTGTGCTATAACACAAAGCAGGATCCTAGAAATGGCATTATAAGGACTGATTAATAGTGAGCAAATGACTTTGCACAATCCTATACAAAAAGAAGTTAATATAAGATTTCTCCCAAAGGTGAGTAACTCAATCAGAATGTAAGAAATGCTGTAACAAAGACAATCTAGAATCACTCCTTTATCTGAGGTTTCCCAATGCAGTAACTATCCATAAGTCAGGACTCATTATAATTCAACATACTAAAGATTATAAAAAAGATATTATTACACTGATGGGATAGATTAAAAAGTTCTTTTTGACAATTAGTACAATTACCAATACATTTTGTTTTACGTGTGTGTGTATATATGTATTTGTATGTATTTGTAATTAGCACTTTATATAATAAAGATAAAAAATATTGTTTAAGGCACAACTTAACTATGAAATCCTCTAAAATGAAGAAAAACAAAGTTTACTACCAATCAGAAGAGAGCTGAATGACACCTACTCATGCAATGCCGATCTTATTTCTTCACATTGAATAGATTTTGTAGTAAAAATTAACTGTCATCCAAAAATCAGTACAGATATATTCACAAGGAAAAAATCTCAAATTCCTGAAGACCCTGATTTTCATTGTTTCATGATTTTGTTCTTTTATTATTTTGTTGGAATTTCTTTGAAAAAGTGCTCCTCAGCTCACATCCAGCTACACAATCATGTTATGTTCATAATGCAAGCCAGAGCAAAGCATATTCTGACTACTCCATTAAAGAATTTAACATATCTATGTACTATCAAGAATATATCACCTATGGCTTTTGTGTTTTATAATAAAAAATGTTCACTTTCTAAAATATAGTCTCTTAACATGTTTTTAAAAGTATACTTGCTGAATCTGCAAATATTTTTTTAAGGCACCTGCTTTAACCCAAAAATAGTCATGAAGCCATTTTTAGTTCCACACCCTCAACATTTTTATCTTAATATTTTTGAAATAAACATACATTCTGAGCAATACACATCTTTTGTTTAATGCTAATGTTTTAAATGGTACCTATTAAATGTCAGAGAGCACTGTGTGGCTCCTGAGGGACATTCTGCAATAGCACACATCGTATCACTGAACCAATCAATTGTGAAATAAAGCCATCTAGTTTAGACAAAACCACAAGAAATGATACATTATGCAAAAGATGGAAAAGCTTTAGGCAAAATATATTTAAAAAGGAAGAGAAAGTATGTTTGGTAATATGTTCTACGTGAATTACATTTTCCTATACTTTTAACCTCTTTATAAAAACGCTTTTAAGCAAATTTGGTTGGAACACTGCTGCTACTATAGAGTAGGATTAAAAACTGATAAATACATATATAAAGGAAATGAGTCATTTTCCAAGAACAGCCAAGCATGATTTATTAAAACTGCCTAAACATACTATCATGAGTTTCAAATAGCAAGCTATTATTGAACAGAAGCAAACAATGTTAATTCTACCGCTTATTAGCATCCCCTCAAAAGGTCTCTTATCACAGAGATCATAAAATAAGAACAAAAAATCTCACGGCTAATATACCTGCTTGGATTTTCTGTTGATCATCTGTGCTCATCAGCTTCCAGCTTTCTGTGTGACGAACAGCATAGAAAGACCGAACCAGGAAGATCCACAGCTTATCACGCAGAGCCTGGATCTTGCACGTAAAACCCTGTGTTCAAGCAACAAATCAGCAGCTGGTGAGAGCCACATTGTCATAGCAACCAGTCATTATTCCTTTCCGAATCTACTTACTCCTAAGCTAGATGAATGATGTCATCACTTAGATTTTTAAAATCGTCGGGTATATGTTATTTATGAAGGCTTACTCGTCAAAAACAGAATTTTATAGTGAACATGAAGCTAAACCTTATCCTTTCAACCAAACATTATTTTAAATCACCAGTAGCCTTTACATAAATATCTTCTACAGCCTTTTCAAATCAACTATGACATTACAAGGTCAAATACTCTATATAATACTAATAAATACGATGAAATTTTTTATCATTCTTGTTGAACAAATAAAAACTGTCAATAATTTGCAATAAGCTTACTAATATTAAGTAGATTTCAAAATAAGTATTATTTTAATTTTGCTTTTTCCTAATCCATCCAATTTTAAATATGATTTTCTGAGGGTAAAAAGGGATTAATAATATATTATAAAATATAAAAAAGATGATTAAAATTATTTAAATTTTTCTGTACATTCTATTTTTAGGAAATTTAATACAGCAACACAGGAGAAATACTAGAGTTATGCTATACCAATTAATATTAAGTACCAAACTATGTTTAGAATTAGTGAGTCAAACTGCCAAATTCTGAACTTTTACAGTAAGTCTATTTAGAGGTAAATGGAATTAAAAAATTTTTATTTTATGAAAAATTCCAAATAGACAAGAAAGTATGGATAATAACCAATCTCCATTATCTAGTTTCAATGAACCATGAAACATTTAAGATGTGCATATATTTTAAAATCTTAAAACAATTCAAATATTATATCATTTAAATGAATTTCATCACTAATACCATTTCCTTTGTACTGTCAGAGTTCAGTAACATGTCCAGAGCCATAAGAAGAGAGCAACTATTCTCAGTGGTAATGTTTTCTTCAATTGCTTTTAAAATTTTGTCCAATAGATCAGCTGTGCTGCTCATTGCTTGCGACTACAAAACATAGAAATTTATATTTAATAGGAATACATGTGAAATGTGTAAGAAATGTGAGAGTCTGGCTTAACACCAGACCATTCATCATAACTGCCCATATGAAGTCAACCAGAAAACTTATTTTCTCTGTTAATAATTATTTTAATTACATAATTATGATAACAATAACTATTATTATAAAGATCCCTTTCCTTTAAAAAAAAATCTGCATACAACACATACACTGTCCCTAGAAGCCAAAATAGTCCTAAAAACAGAACTAGAAATAAATAATCAAAGTTCTTTATTCAATAACTAAATTTAGAACAAGTGGGTCCCCAATAAGACCAAGAATTTTGCATTGATCATAACTGTATTACTGACAAAACAGTATCTTTATGACTGGTTTCTAAAATATGGCTTATGCTGATTGAGGGTTACTGCTGGCCAGAGTTACATTATGCCTTGCCAGTGCATTCAAACCCGTCCCCTCCTGCCTTCATTATCTTGTGAGCCAAAAATCCTGTCCATCATTGCTCTAAATCCTATGCAAGCATGCCATCTGCTATGGAATTTATTTAAGTCACACTAATTTAATCAAAGGCAACCTGCGTTTAAAAACTCTTACATAATGGTAATCAGAACACAAAGATGGGGCTAAATATAGGATATAATTTTAGACATAGTACCTGTAAGAGAAGAGCAAAATTTTCACTTTGAATGATCTTGGAGAAGTTTTCTATAATAAAGGCAATACATTCTTCTTGTAGCTGAGATGCCATAGTCAGTGCTACTTCTGTCCACTTCACTCTGGGTAAACTGATGATTAGCCTGTCACTTTCCATCAGAATAAAAGCAGCATTCTTCTCATTCTTACAATTTTAAAAAAATTGGAAAAAATGTTAGATTACTATTCATAATATAACTTTCTAAGCAAATAAAATACCTTTGTTTTCTTTTGCAGGTTTTCTGCAAAAACAAAAAAGCAAAAAACAAAATTCCAGGTAGCTAATGTCTTTGTCATTACTTATAATATTTATTTATTCATTCATTCAGAAATATCCAAAAGAGGGGCGCCTGGGTGGCTCAGTAGGTTAAAGCCTCTGCCTTCGGCTCTGGTCATGATCCCAGGGTCCTGGGATCGAGCCCTGCATCGGGCTCTCTGCTCAGCAGGGAGCCTGTGCTTCCTCCTCTCGCTCGCTCTCTCTGCCTGCCTCTTTGCCTACTTGTGATCTCTGTCTGTCAAATAAATAAATAAAATCTTAAAAAAAAAAAAAAAAGAAAAAAAGAAATATCCAAAAGGGCAAACTTTGAGCTGGGAACAAACCACCTCTAAAAGATCACTAAAACAAACCTTAGAACAGAGGTATAATGTAACTACAGAGAAAAATTTGACCTGAGATTTTCACTACTGGATTAGTTTTTGTGCTTATAGATATCATTCATAACTGTATAGCTACACTGACATAACCTTAATTCTTTTCTGACTACAAAATACATGTAGTTTATTATAAATTTAGAAAGGTTAAAAATTACTTATAGTCTCCAGTGATTTTTCCCCTCCTAATTAGGTAAGACTCTTTATATTTTATTCATTTAATGATGATTCATTTTTATGCCACAGGAAAAAAATATTCATGAATAGTGATCCCTGTGGAAGATAGAATGATAATTTACAAATACCATGTGCTCCAAGGAAAAGGAAAAAAATAGCAACATACATGCATTACTGTACCTTGTTCATATTTGATTTCTAGTTTTTTTTTTTTAGATTTTATTTATTTATTTGACAGAGAGAGATCACAAGTAGGCAGAGAGGCAGGCAGAGAGAGGAGGCAGCAGGCTCCCTGCCGAGCAGAGAGCCCGATGTGGGACTCGATCCCAGGACCCTGAGATCATGACCTAAGCCGAAGGCAGAGGCCTTAACCCACTGAGCCACCCAGGCGCCCTGATTTCTAGTTCTTAAAACAATGCTTAGTAAATAACTAATGAGTACATATAGTTACCCAATAGATTATAATACATTGAAAAACGTGGCCTCAAATTCTTTGTAGCTCTATCCATCGAGAGGTGGAATTTATTTACTCATCCCTTGAATTTAGACTGGCCTTTTCACCTGCTTACAGAAGTAGTGATACTGTGCAAGTTCCAGAGTCAAGGACTGAAGAAGCCCTGCAGCTTCTTTCTTTATGCTCTTGAAATTCTGGGATCGCAAAGCCACGAAGAAATTGGGTTAAGAAAGACCACACAGAGTGGGAAGGAACTCAGAAGAATCAGTGAAAGAATCACCCACTTAATCCACAAAATTATGAGAAATAATAAACTGTAGTTTTAAGTCACTTAGTTTTTTAGTAGTCTGTTACAGAACAATAGATAACTGATAAATATCTGGAAGCCACAGAATGAAATTCTTAACAAAGGCTGCATGATGTAAACTTTGCACATCCTTTGTATGTTTCAGATCTCAACTCAAACTCTATCTTCCCTGATTTCTAGCCCCATATCAGATTCCTTTTATATATAAACCTGTCCCTTTTCTCTAGAGTACCTGACTCATTTGTAATTATTTGATCATGAACACAACTCCTTGATTCATATCTGTCTCTCAGTAGGCTTTATGTTTACTGAGCGTGAAACCATGTCTGTTTTGGCTCACCACTATATCCCCAGGGCCTACTACAGAATTGGGTCATAGTAGACCCTCAAATATTTGTTCATTTTTTAGCATCACTAGGAGGTGAGAGTCTATATGTGAATTCCTAAAGTGAATTAAGTTTAATCCTTGAACAACAAAACATTTTTTATCTTTTTTAAAAAATTAACATATAATGTGATATTTGTTTCAGGGGTACAGGTCTGTGATTCATCAGTCTTACACAATTCACAGCCATAGCTGTTACCCGATTCATAGCCATTACCCTTCCCAGTGTCCATCATTCAGCCTCCCCATTCCTCCCACCCGCCTCGCCTCCCCTCAGTTTGTTTCCTGAGATTAAGAGTCTCTTAATGGTTTGTCTCTCTGGTTTCATTCCATTTCCTTTTTTCCTCTCTTCCCCCATGATTCTCTGACTTGTTTCTCAAATTCCATGTATCAGCGACATCATATGATAAATGTTTTTCTCTGATTTACTTACTTCACTTAGCATAATACCCTCTACTTGAACAACAAAACTTTTAACATTTTACCCACTTACCAAGAATTATTTTTTTTCCAAGAATTCTTTTAAAATGTATTATATATTTCCCTTGCTTTATTAGAGTAAAAATATCATACATTGCTATAATTTTTTTATTTTTATTTTTTAGTACCATCACCTCTCCCTCCTCTGGTGACATCCTGAATAACTGTGCTTTTAGGCAATTTGCTCTACCGTAGGCACTGTTCTGGTGGTGAAGCCAAATGCAGGGTATTCAGATAAACTTGGCAGGTAGCTACCAAGTGCTTACTATACACAATGTTATGTGTTATGACAATAATTTTTTTATTTAATTTTTTTCAGTGTTTCAAGGGCAATTTTTAAAAAAATACAGATATAAAGTATAGTGATAATTTATGTTGGAACCTGTTGGAAAACTAAATATGGACATAAGTGATAACACAGGTGGTAAGTGATCTTATTCCAATACTGATCTGAAAATGTAACATTCAGTGTTAGCATTCAAAGAAGGCTGAGAAGAAAATTAATACATTTCTAGACCAAACACAAAAAATTTTAATCCAATAATTAACATATGCTCCAAACTTCAACAATATATAAAGGGCAATATTAAGAAAAGTCTCCTTCCCTTTCCTGTCTCCAAGCCATGCATTTTCCCTCCTCCCAATCAATATTATTTAATTTCTGTATCTTTCCAGAGTTATTTCATACATACACACACAAGAAATATGTCATATTGTCTTTATTTTACTCTCATGGAGGCATTAGTATGAACGACACTCTATCCTCACCCTTTATGCTTAGCATACATCTTAAATATTTTTCTTATCTGAATATAAAGAGCCTTGTTATTGTTTTAACAGCTGTATAATAGCCCACAGTACAGTAAGTCACTCAACCAACCCTCTACTTATATTTATACAGTTTCCATTTTTTTGCTGTTTTAATGTTGTAATGAAAGATCTTGTAAATAAAGTTATTTTATACATATGGGAACATTTCTATAGGATGAATTCCTAGAAACAGAATTAATGGATCATTACTACTTGTCTTAGCCTGGGTTCTGCCTAACCCCTGAGCCTGAGAAACAGGCTTGTATGCAGATAGTTCATTTTGGGAAATGATCCCAAGAGAATCTGAGGTATTAGGGGAGTGAAACAGGGAAGGAGGGAAAGTCAATGGAAGGATATGTTTTCTAGGTCCTTACAACTCAGTGTGAGCCACACCATCTGAATCACCTGGAGCTCATTAAACACAACAGAATCTCTGGCTCCACCTCTGACTTACTGAATTAGAATCTACATGTAATCAAGATCCTGAAGTGTTTTGTGTATATATTAAAGTTTGACACACACTGATACAGCATTCACTATTATTAGCAACTGGGGCTCAGTCTTGCTGGGGACCCTCTGAAGCGTCACAGAGAATGCACTTAGAGTTACTCTGCCCTAGGGACAAAACAGGTAATGTTTGACCACTGGCTCCCACCTCCCATTAATCAAGGCTTATTCCCTGGGGTGTTAACGTCCTTCTACTTCCAGGTTTGCATAGGTGTCAGAATTACTGAGTTGTAGGTACACTGTGTTGAGTGATAGTGAGGACTTAGGCCAGAAAGTGAGAAATACGTGTGATGTGGCTGAGGGAAAGTGCTGTCGGACTTTACACATATGCAGCTAGATCGTGCAGCAATGGGCTAGAGTTATTACACAGGCCAAGAGGATATGAGGTGGGGCACCAGAAGTATCCTAACCATTGCCAATACATATTCAATGGAGAATTGTTTTCCAAACTGTAGATTTCTCTCCTGGCAACCTAGAGAAATATTTTTAATGGCTTACAATCAGCATTAGAAAACAAAACAAAAAAGAAAGAAAAGTGAAAAATAGGAAATATCAGTACATCAAGTAATAATGGTAAGTATTCTTTTGTGAAACTTGTTTCAGTTTTGTATGTGTGAGTATACTGGGTTAGAGAGGAAGAAGAAATTCTACTCTCAGTCACAGTCAAAAAAGTTTGAAAAACACAGCAAAAGTTGTGCTAATTTTTATTCTAAAAGTCAGAAAATGGTTTGATACTGTAATTTCCATTTCCATTTCTCTTAAATGAAGTTGATTTATTCATCAAATTAAGAAGTGTTTATATTTTCTTTGTGAACTAATTCTGTACTATTTTAAAAAATCCTCTGTATTAGGAAAATTAGAATAAGTAGTATGATATGAACTGTCATTTGTCTTTTCAGTTTGCTTATCATCATTTTTACTACACAGAAATTTTGCATCTTTATGTAATCAGAATTTTTTAAGGCTTCTGAATTTTATATCTCCACTCCTCTGCCAAGGTTATAATTCTCCTAGGGTTTACTGTAGTATTTTAATGACTTTTTTCCCCCACATTCAAACCTTTGATCTATTTGGAATATATCCCTGGCATACCAGGATGTGAGGTATAGATTCAACTTGAAATTTTTCTAGCTAGCTTCCTCGTTGTCTTAATACCATATATTGAACAAACACAATGACTCATCTTATTTCCTAATTCTTATGATATTGTGTTAAATAGGTGTTTAGCTATCCTTTAGCCTTAGGACTAACTGCATAATATACACAACTTTGATTTACCCTAGTGACCATACCCATACCTACTTTTGTTTTAATTTCCCCAATTTAAAAACTTTTCATAATTTGCTTTTTAAGGGGTTTAAACAAAATATTTTGATAAATAAAAATTTAATCTTATTGTGAGATAGTTCAAGTAATTACACATTATAAAATCAGAACTTTTCTAACACCTTTCTCTCATATACTCATGCCTCCTCCCTGCTTTCCCTTCTTCCCCAAAACAGTGGTTGTACATGGGAGGAGGGAGCAGTCACGTCTTAGTGAACTGCCCTCACATTAATAAACAACAAACAAAACCCTCCAAATATAGTTCAATGCAGCATTTTCTTATCTCCCTTGGTATATGACAGTGTAGGGCATGTCACCAATGGAGGTGACTGATGGAAGTCACCTATGGAGTAAAGCACCCATCATGGCACCTGCAACTGACCTGAATTAGAACTAAAGAAGACTAACAAGACTGCCTGCTCGTTCACTTTTTGGATAACTTATTTTAAATTTTAATTTGAAAAAAATTAATAGTATTCTATTAAATATGAGTATAGTTGACACACATTACTTTCATGTGTACAACATACTGATTCAACTTCTCTATACATTACAGTTTGCTCACCAAAAGTGTAGCTCCCATCTGTCACCAAGCAATGCTATTACCGTACCACAGATTATTCTCTCTATGCGACTTACTTGTTCCATAACTGGAAGGTTGTATCTACCTTTTACCCATTTTGTCCATCCTCCCACCCCTTCCTTCTGGCAACCCAATTTTGTTTGTATTTATAGGTCTGATTCTGCGTTTTGTTTTTTCATTTGGTTTTTTAGTTTCAAAATATAAGTGAAATTATATGTTTTTTTTTTTTTCCCTCAGTCTGACTTATTTCACTTAGCATAATACCCTCTGGGTCCATTCATGTTGTCACAAATGGTAGGATCTCATCCCTTTTTATGGCTGCATAATATTCCTCTGTGTGTATTTGTGTATGTGTATGTATATCTTCTCTATCAGTGGACACTTAGATTGCCTCCATATCTTGGCTATTGTAAATAATGAAGCAATAAACAGTGAGGTGCATTTATCTTTTTGAACCAGTTTTCTCATTTTCTTTGGGTAAATATCCACTAGTACAGTTACTGGGCCATATGGTATTTCTATTTTTAATTTGTTGAAGAAACTTCATACCGTTTTCCACAGTGCTTGTACCAGTTTGCATTCCCACCAATAGTTTATGAGGGTTCCCTTTACTCCATATCCTCGCCAACACTTGTTATTTCTTATCTTTTTGATAACTAGTCATTCTGCCTGGTGTGAAATGGTATCTCATTGTGGTTTTGATTTGCATTTCCCTGATGATTAGTGATGCTAAGCATCTTTTCATGTATCTGTTGGCCATCTGTATATCTGCTTTGGAAAAATGTCTATTCAGCTCTTCTGCCCATTTTTTAATTGGACTGTTTGGTTTTTGGTGTTGAGCTGTGTAAGTTCTTCATATTTTATGGATATTAATCTCTTATTAGCTATATCATCTGCAAATATCTTCTCCCATTTGGTAGGTTGCTTTTTATTTGTTGATGCTTTCCTTCACTGTGCAAAACCTTTTTATTTTGATGTAGTCCCAATAATTTATTTTTGTGTTTGTTTTCCTTGCCTGAGGAGACCTATCTAGAAAAATGTTGCCATGACCATGTCAGACATACTACTGCCTCTGTTCTAAGAGTTTTATGGTTTCAGGTTCCATATTCAGGTCCTTAATCCATCTTGAGCTTGTTTTTGTATACAATGTTAGAAAATGGTCCAGTTTCATTCTTTTGCATGTAGTTGTACAGTTTTCCCAGTACTATTTTAAAATACCCTATTTTTAAAATAAAAAACTAAGAATATTTTATTTACATAATAAAATATGAAGGGGGCACCTGGGTGGCTCAGTGGTTTAAGCCTCTGCCTTCGGCCCAGGTCATGATTTCAGGGTCCTGGGATCGAGCCCTGCATTGGGCTCTCTGCTCAGCGGGGAGCCTGCTTCTCCTTCTCTCTCTGCCTGCCTCTCTGCCTACTTGTAATCTCTCCCTCTCTGTCAAATAAATAAATAATATCTTGAAAAAATATATGAAGACTATATTAAGTTAATGTTTCTTAAAGCTTGACTATTCACAAGGAAAGACATAATTTCAAATTTTCATTATAATCATCAGAATACCAAAGGCTACTGGATGTTTGGCTGTTCTGATGTTCACCTGTTCATCTCTCTTGAAAGGAAAAAAAAGAACATTCACAATGCTTCTAAGAATCTGATTAGGGTTATAAAATTAAAATAAAATATTATAACAGAGGTAGAGGCGTAGTACATAAAGGGCTTATTCTACAATTAAACTCACATACTTACCACTTATAAAAAAAATCAGACTTTTTAACAAGACGTTCAGTTAAGATCCCTCCCAAATCTGGCCTTAGCCTCGCCCCAGACTTATCTCTTCCCATTCCAGTTACAGCAGAATATTGGAATTGCCTGTCTCCAGGTCTCTGGTACATTTTTAAAGTTGTTAGGAATATCCTAATGTACCTATTTTATTTGGAAATTATCCTTCATCTCAAATTACTGCTCTCATCCCTCTAATCACTTAAACCTCTGTGATTCCAGTACATACCTGAATTATATCTTATCCTTATCCATTCATTTATTTACTATCTGACAATATACAGTGAGTTGCCTAATATGTGCCAGGCACTGCTCTAAGGCTGGGGCTACCAGTGTAAATTAGACTGATAAGGAACTTTTCTTCTTTTCAAATTTTTATTTAAATTCTATTTATTTATTTATTTTTAAGATTTTATTTATTTATTTGTCAGAGAAAGAGCACAAGTAGGGGAATGGCATATAGAGGTAGAGGAAGAAGCAGGCTTCCTGCTGAGCAAGAAGCCTGATGTAGGACTCTGGGATCACAGCCTGAGCCAAAGGCAGCCGCTTAACTGACTGAGCCACCCAGGTGTCCATAAATTCTGTTTAGTTAACATACAGCTCAATATTGGCTTCAGGAGTTAGAATTCAGTGATTTATCACTTACGTACAACACCCAGAGCTCTTCATATCAAGTGACTCCTTAATATCCATCACCCACCTAGCCCACCCCCAACCCTCATCCCTCCATCAACCTTCCATTTGTTCTCTGTCTTAATCTTAAGGAGTCTCTTATGGTTTGTTTACCTCTTTTTTTTTTTTCTCCCATATGTTCTTGTTTTGTTTCTTAAATTCCACATGAGGGAAATCATAGGGTATTTGTCCTTCTCTAACTTATTTTCCTTAGTACAATACCCTCCAACTCCATCTGTGTCATTGTAAATGGCAAGCTTCCATTCTTTTTGAGGGCTAATATTCCATTGTGTATATATACACCACATCTTCTTTATCCGTTCCTCAGTGGATGGGCATTTGGGTTGTTTCCATAATTTGGCTATTGTTGACAATGCTGCCATAAACATCAGGGTGCATGTGCCCCTTTGAATCAGTATTTTTTATTTTTTGGGGTAAGTAGCTAGTAGTGCAATTGTTGGGATATAAAGTAGTCCCTGTTTTACATTTTTGAGAAGCTCCATATTATTTTCCAGAGTGGCTACACTGTTTTGCATTCCCACCAATAGTATGAGAGAGTTCCCCTTTCTCCAAATCCTAACACTGTTGTTTCCTGTGTGGTTAATTTTAGTGATTCTGACAGATGTGAGGTGGTATCTCATCCTGGTTTTAATTTGTATTTCCCTGATGTTGAGCATCTTTTCAGGTGTCTGTTAGCCATCTGTATGTTTTCTTTGGAAAAATATCTGTTCATATCTTCTGCCCATTTCTTTTCTAGATTGTTTACTTTTTGGGTGTTGAGTTTGGTAAGTTCTCTACAGATTTGGGGTACTAGCCCTTTATCTGTTAAGATATTTGCAAATATCTTCTCCCATTCTGTAGGTCGCCTTTTATTTTGTTGACTGTTTCCTTTGCTGTGCAGAAGCATTTTATCTTGATGAAGTCCCAATAGTTCATTTTTGCTTTTGTTTTCCTTGCCTCCAGAGAGGTGTCTAGTAAGAAGTTGCTATGGCTGAGGTCAAAGAGGTTGCTGCCTGTGTTGTCCTCTAGGATTTTGATGGTTTCCTGTCTCACATTTAAGTCTTTTCATCCATTTTGAATTTATTTTTGTGAATGGTCTAAGAAAATGGTCCAGTTTCATTCTTCTGCATGCCGCTGTCCAGTTTTCCCAACACTATCTGTTGAAGACATTTTCTTTTTTCCATTGAATATTCTTGCCTGCTTTGTTGAATAATAGTTGACCATATAGCTGTGGGTTGATTTCTGGGTTCTCTATTGTGTTCCATTGATCTATTCATCTGTTTTTGTGCCAGTACCATATGTCTTGATTCTTATAGCTTTGTAATATAGCTTGATCTGGAATTGTGATGCCTCCAGTTTTGCTTTTCTTTTTCAAAATTACTTTGGCTATTTAGGATCTTTTGTGGTTCCATACAAATTTTGGGATTGTTCTAGCTCTGTGAAAAATACTGGTGATATTTTGATAGGGTTTGCATTAAATGTGTAGATTGTCTGAGTAATAGTGACATTTTTTCCCAATTGTTCTTCCAATCCATGAGCACGGAATGTTTTCCCTTTCTTGGTGTCCTTCAATTTCTTTCATAAGTATTCTATAGTTTATAGAGTACAGGTCTTTTAACCTCTTTGGTTAGGTTTATTCCTAGGTATCTTACTGTTTTTGGTGCAATTGCAAATGGGATCAAGTCCCTGATTTCTTTTTCTGCTGCTTCATTATTGGTGTACAGATGCAACAGATTTCTGCACATTGATTTTATATCCTGTGATTTTGCTGAATTCATGTATTATTTCTAGCATTTTTTTGGTGGAATCTTTTGGGTTGTTCTTTTTTTTAAAATTTTTTATTGTTTATAAACATATATTTTTATCCCCAGGGGTACAGGTCTGTGAATCGCCAGGTTTACACACTTCACAGCACTCACCAAAGCACATACCCTCCCCAATGTCCATAACCCTACCCCCCCTTCTCCCAACCCCCCTCCCCCCAGCAACCCTCAGTTTGTTTTGTGAGATTAAGAGTCACTTATGGTTTGTTCTTTTGGGTTTTCTACATAGAGTATCGCATTGTCTACAAATAGCCAAAGTCTGACTTCTTCCTTGCTGATTTGGATGCCTTTTATTTCTTTTTGTTTTCTGATCGCTGAGGCTAAGACTTCCAGTACTATGGTGAGAGTGGAATCCTTGTCTTGTTCCTGACCATAGACCATATTTTTCCCCATTGAGGATAATAATAATTGTGGGTCTTTCATAATATGGCCTTTATGATGTTGAAGTATATTCCAGTTATCCCTCCTTTGCTGAGTGTTTTTATCAAGAGTGGATGCTATGTTTTGACATGGAACTTAATGTTAGTACTCATCAGAGTCTAACTTGTATTTTACTTAGTTAAATACCATTTCTTCCATCAGTTTGTGAAATGATGAAGTCAAGGTCCATACTTTTTCAAAAAAAATCTACCCACAGTGAGTACCTACCATATTATTTTTAGAATGGCAGCAACTAGTTTTAAGATTTGCTATGTCATTTACTGACACTGTGAACTTAAATAAAGCACTTAGTTCCCTGATTCTCTTTTCTCATATGTGAAATAGAGATAAGAATACCTGTCTTATATAAAATTTTATTATTCAACATTATTTTTTCAACTGTAAAGATCTAAAAAACCTATTAAACAATAACAATAATAATAACAGTAATAGTAGTAAATGATGTTTGTACCTCTAGTAAATTGAATTATAGCTGGGCCATTTGTTTGCCTTCATGAACAGAGAGTAACTATTCACTGACCAAAGAAACTAATACAAAATATTAAGCAACAAAATGACGCAGTTCTTCATTAGCAGAAATATAGATTTAGATTTATTTTTTGCAGTGGTATCTCACCAGCTGATGGCTTACACTTATTTTCCTGGTTATGTTTAGATGCATCTTCCATGTCACCTGGTCTGATATATCATTAAGGGTTCAATCAAAGAAAGAGAACCACTAGGAGGTAATTACATATACATGGGAACTTGTTACAGGGATTCTACCATAGGCAATCATGGGAGCTGGTTAAACAGTCTTTGCATGTAATGATGTAGTTTGAAGATCACAGGGAAGGTGGCTTAGAAGGAAGGACAAATATAAAGTATAGGACAGCAAGAACAAGCTGACATCCAAGAGCGCAAACTACAACCCAGTAGGATGAACTCGTTTCAATTCTCACTGCCTCCAACCTGGATAAAATGGGTGTCCTCCAGGAGGAGATGCTGGTGCCCTTCATCATGGAGCTAACCATACCCTTTGCATAGGGGTAAGAGCAGCCATAAAAAGACAAAGGGCAAGTGGAGCAGTTGCAGCTTGTCTGCTATTTCATGACAACTAGGTGAGCCAGTAAACAAGCAACATATATGAAATAAAGTGCTTGCCCCAATAGTCCCAGTGTTAAAAAAAAAAAAAAAAAGGCTGCTGCTTCACTTTTATCCTCTAAATCTCACGACAAATTGTCTCGTGTGGCCACTTCAACTGGAAACATTCAAAGAGGGAAATTCTGGGAAGCACAGCTTATCCTAGCCAACCTGACCATGTTACAAAACCATTATAGCCTGTCCTTTGTCAGCTTGGCACCCATATACTTACTTCTCTTTAAACAATACTTAATTCCCATATGGAGATAATAACAAAGTTACGTTTTTGCCTAACATGGTATACTTCTCCTGTAATACAACAAACATGCTAACCCTTTCCCAATTAAGAGGATACAAACTCCCTTTTTTGTCTTTGGGTGATATTGTTTTCCATACTGATTCATACTCCCCTTTGGTATCCTATAACTTCAATACAGAGATATAAAATTCACTATTATTAACATGGCTTAGATGGTAGAGATATGAGACAGTGGAAAAAGTATATACAAAGAGTGGTTAATATAAACATTCACATAAAAAAGGGAAATGGGTATTTATAGTATCACTACTATAGCACTCATTTCTGTAACTGGTAACTTGGTCATAACTGGTATTTATCAAGCCAGCTGTTTGAGCATGATAGTAAACATGGAAAGACTGGTGAAATCATGAGCATGGGCTCACTGACAGACTTGATTTCCTGTGAAGTGAGTTCATTAGTCACAAGCGATGCTGTGTGAAATACCATGATTGTGAAAAAGGCATTCCATAAGTCCACGGATAGTGATTTCAGCTGAAACACTGGGGGGCAAGGAAGGCAAATCTATATGCAGAGCAAATGTCTACTTCACTGAGAACACAGCACTGCCTTTCCCATGATGACATGGTCCAATGTAATTAACTGGCCACTAAGTTAAGAGCTGGTCCTCTTGGGAAATGTTGCCATAGAAAAGTTTCAGCATTTTATCCAAATCCACTTTAGTGAATGGAAATCCATGTTGTTGATACCAATGCATAACCTCCATCTGTGGGACCACTCTTTTGTTCATGAACCAAAATATACTTTCTAGTGGTTCTGCATCTCTGAACCTGAACTAATGAATCTGGTACAGGGGAACAGATTCTCAAGGACAGGTTCTCAACTGGTTCTGGGTTATCTGGAATTGGTTATCTCATCCTGCTTTTATAATATAATGCCACATTTATATTTAAAACATTCCCAGTACCTATACAAAATCAAATAATTTTTTTGATGACAAACACAAACAAGGATATTCAGGTTATACTCACTAAAGACTGAATCAACATAGTAAGACAACTTTTCTGAATCTCAGGAGGTACATTTGCAAAACTTCTCTCAGACCAAAACCTTGCAAAATGCTTTACAATCCACCTGTTAAAAAAAAAAATCAAAGAATCCCAAGTTAGAGAAACAAGAATATTTCTAATTATAATACTCAAATAATACTTTTATTTTCAATGATGCAAGTTATACATATATATGTGATGAGTAATCTCTATAGTTAATTTTGTGAGTTCTCTGATGGACTTAATTATCTCCCTCTTCTGTAAACTCATATTTTAAATCCACTCTAAGTTATGTGCATGGATTTTAACATAATCATGGTTTGAATGAAGTAAAATTGATCCCAAGCATCTTGAGTAATATCTAAGTCAATACTTCTTCTCACAATTGTTACAACTAGTTAAGCCTTAAGCTATATACAATGTGCCCAAGAAAATAGGCCAGTTCCAAAATTTCCCAGAAAATTAGAAGAATGGAAGAACAAAATCCCTACATTAATAATATCAACACTACTTCATATCACTTACTTCATGCAGTCAGCAAAAAGACTGTCCACTCCAACTGTATGAGCAATAATCAGGCACTCTAATACAGACGCCAACTTTCTGGGAACAGGCTAAAATTGATAGAAAACATCAAAGGTATTCTTTTTCAATTTACAGAGGCTAAAAGCATTTGGTTCATAAAGATGATCTGATTTATACACCTAGACTTCAGAATAAATATGTGTAATTCAAAAGTCTGTTCTATTAAATTTGAGTATCACTAACAACCTTTAGTCTTATAGAATAGCATTTGAGCTCTCTCAGCTGTCAGAATGCACACAAGTTTAATTCTAATTTAATTTAGCTTCATTTAGCTTTTACTTAAATTCAATTTAATTAACATATACTGTATTATTAGTTTCAGAGGTAGAATTTAGTGATTCATCAGTTGCATATAATACACAGTGCTTATCAAACCACATGCCCTCCTTAATGCCTACCACCCAGTTACCCCATCCCCCCACCAACCTCTCCTCCAGCAATCCTCAGTTTCTTTCCTGGAGTTAAGAGTCTCTTATGGTTTGTCTACCTCTCTGTTTTTGTCTTATTTTTCCTTCCCTTCCCCTGTATTCATCTATTTTGTTTCTTAAATTCCATGTGAGTGAAATCGTATGGTACTTGTCTTTCTCTGCCTTCTTTTGCTTACATTTAGCTTAATTTTTTAAAGTAAAATGATGTAATAATTTCTAGAACATCACATTGCAATGCAACCATATGGTCTAATCTGCTCCCTAAAGTATAAATATACTTTAGTACGTGTGCAATGGGAGGTCCTACACTGACCTCAGACAAAACGAGAGAATTAGATCATAATTATGTAACATAGTTTTAAAAGCTCATATACAGAAATAAGGAATTAAAACAAATAAAATATAGATATAAATAGTGACAAGTCACTGCTCTTGGTGTTAAGCCTCTGTGCTACACATTGCCCGTATCATTTATTTTCAGGCTTTGGATTATTTCCTAAGACATCTATTGCTGATTAGGGTGAATAGAGTTCAACTTCTCTTTTTACACATTCATTTGTTGCAATGTGAGGCTTATACACTTAATAAAGATCACTGATCAATTTATATATATGGTCTCTAAATGTGTCCCTCTGAAGATCTGCTCTCAGAGAAGAGCAAAAGCTTCTTTAGAATCGCATTCAGCATTTCTAATAAGGTCAGTGATTTACAACTTTCAAAATTATGAATTGCTATTAATTTTAGTTTCTAATATGCTTCTCCTAAAATATCATATTGGTGTTTAGTAAATTGAATGTAAATATTTTGTCTTGCATATTAACAATTTGGTTAGTCCCTCTGAGATAACTGGAGGTACTCTAGATTATTCTAAAATTAGAAATGGCTGTCAGTATACAGATTATACAGTGATAATTCTATCAAGTTAAATACTTTGGTTTTCTGAACGACTTCAGATAATAGTATCAAACTCAGGGAAGAAATTACTGGTATAAATATAAAAACACTCAGTCTAAAAAAAACTGTAAAAGTAAAACAAGTGTTAAAAGTCCAGCAATCTAATTTTAGGAATAACCAACCTTTGATAATGTGCTGTCCATTAACTGATGTATAACTTAAGAAAAATTCCCATTAAAAATATTAAGATACAAAGTAACTTGGGGTGTGTAGATGGCTCAGTCCCTTAAGTGTCTGCCTTCAGCTTAGGTCATTATCCCAGGGTCCTGGAATCCAGTCCGATGTCAGCCTCCCTGCTCCACAGAGAGCCTGCTTCTCCCTCTGCCTCTGCCCCTCCCCACTGCTTGTGCTCTCTCCCTCTCTCTCAAATAAAAAAAAAAAAAAAAAAGTAACTTGCTGCTTAAAGCAGAGACTAGCAAACTATACTTGTGGGCCAATCAAGCCCACCACTGTTTTCGTGAATAAAATTTTATTCGAACATTGCTATGCTGTTCATTTACAAATTGTGTATAGTTGTTTTTGCTCCACAACAGCAGAGCTGAGTAGCTGTGATGGGGAACATATGGCCCACAGAGCCTACAATATTTGCTATCTGGCCTTTTACAGAAAAAGTTCACTGACCATTGGCTTAAGAGGTTAACTTTAGCTCTCTGAGAATTTTACTTATATAAAAATGCTAATTCCCAAGTATTCTGTAACAGGATGATTGACCTTTAGTCATTTTCAAAATCTGCTTGCAGAATTTGGGAAGACATATGTTTAAATTACTACCTAAAATGTGTTTTTAAAGAGGAGGCAAGGAGCACCTGGTTGGCTCAGTCAGTTAAATGTCTGACTCTTGGTTTCGGCTCAAGTTATGATCTTATGGATCATGGGACTGAGCCCCAACTGAGGCTCCACACTCCGTGAGAAGTCTGATGAAGAGTCTCTCCCTCTGCGCCTCCCCCCCCACCTACTTGCACACCAGTGTGCTCTCTCTCGCTATTCGTAAAGTAAACAAATAAATCTTTAAAAAAAAAAGAGGTGGCAAAAATTATATAATATAAAGCTAACTGTAATTCTATAAATTAAGTCCAAAAATTTTAATTGTGTAAAAGGTAAAACTGTGAAGTTAATGAAATAACTAAAGCTTGTTAGTAGTTCCAGGGCCAGTTACCCATTACTTTATACCCAAATTTGTATAACTGCAGAGTGTGTTATAATAACCTTACTATATTTAAGGCACCGCCAAGAAACTACATAATTGAGTTCTAGAAGTTAAAAATTGTACTTGTATATTCATAAACATATATTGTAAACAATATATAAAGCAAAAAGTTTAAAGATCAAGTGATAAAATAAAAATTTACTGTCTCAAATGTCTGTTACCACAATATAGATGATATTAAAAGAAGCAAAATAAAGTGAAATAAGTTTTCAACAAAGTAGACTGACAATCTTTTTAAAATTTCACTTTCTTGGGGCACCTGGGTGGCTCAGTGGATTAAAGCCCCTGCCTTTGGCTCAGGTCATGATCTCAGGGTTCTGGGATTGCCTCTCTGCCTACTTGTGATCTCCGTCTGTCAAATAAATAAATAAAATCTTTTAAAAAATTTAAAAAATAAAATTTCACTTTCTTGTTTTAATCTCAACAAATATGCCTTTTGTGTTTTAAAAACAAAGTGAATTACTGTTACTTGCTAAGAGTTCACCCCGCCCTGGTGGTCTCCTGCAGACACATCCTCTTCAACTAGGCCTTCCTCCAAGTCTCCTCTTATAGAAGACCTGTACAAACTTGCTTCTATACCACCCCTGCCCCTGATTTCTCCTGTGGCCCTATCCCCTTCAATACACCCTTGAATGGAGCCCATACAAAGTGATCCAGTAAGCCTGGCAGTCTGCAAGGGGTGCCCCTCAGAGGGGCAGTTCTCCAAAGTGATTCCACTTTGGGGAAAAGGAAAAATAACTACACACAATAGTCCAAATGTGGCTCTAGCAGTGGACTGGGTACAGACACCACATCTGATTGCAGGACCTGCCCAAAAGCGAAAGCTTCTCAGGGCATAGGGAAAGTACCCTGCAGTTTGGTGCTACTGCATCTCTGACATGTAGTGGTCTGAATTAACTCAAGCGCAAGGCAGCTCCAAAGAGGCCCACTAAAAACACAGGGACACCCCCTGCCCACAACAGGCAGAGAGCCATTTCAGACAACTGGACTGAAGGCAACAGTGGCTCAGCCACATCAGCCGGGCACATGCAACACATAGGAGACACCCCTGAAGCACCAGGTTCTAGTGAACAGGGGACACTTCACTGTCAGACACCAGACCTCTTATTCATAACCCTACTATTTTCAAGGGCAGGAGATAAAGCTGACTTAGACATAAAAATATATTCAGAGAATTAGACAAAATGAGGACACAGAGGAATATGTCCCAAATGAAAGAACAAAACAAAATCACAGCAAGTGAGCTAAACAAAATGGAGATAAGTAATATGCCTGAAAGAGAATTTAAAGTAATGGCCATAAAGACACTTGCTGGACTTGAAAAAGAATGGAGGACCTCACTGAGACCCTCGACAAAGAGAAAAAACAAAAACAAAACAAAAAATCAGAGATGAAGAACTAAATAACTGAAACTAAAAATACAGTAGATGGAATAAATACTAGAGGAAGCAGAAGAACAAATCAATGACCTGGAAGACGGAATAATGGAAAGTCTATAATAACCTATACATACTCATAAACAAATTAAAAACTAGAGGCAATGGTCCAAAGGATATCCCTAGAAGAGATTATTTTTAAAATGTTATATGTAATTGGTTTGTTGAGGAATCTCAGCTCAGAGATACTAAGATAAAACTTTTTTTCCCAAGTAGTGCTGGCAACTATGCGGTGTCAAATTCCCTTTTTTCCCCATCCCTTAATGATATTATGGACAAATTCTAGTATTTTCTGGTTATTTTTGGTACTGGAATTCAGCACAGTACTGTTTAAACACCTATCTTATATTTTACCTTACATCTTTCTCTCCCCCATCACTTACTACCTTCACAGGTGGGGAGATCTGGAATAGGGAATAGAGAGAATGGTCTGTTATCCTTCTCCTCCATTTTCTGGGTCTAACTCTTCTGGAAGAGGGCTACGGATGGCCATATAACTAACCAGACACAACACTGCAGTAGGTTGATGTCACTGAGTTTGCTCTAATTAAGATGTTGATGGACTTTGCTGATGACTCTTTTAGGAGTAGACTTCACCCTAGCTTCTCAGTGGATAAAGATTCTTCTAGTGGTTCATGATGCACAGTGCTTCCCTAGGTGGGACACAGCATCATTTGACCCTATACCAGCATCCTCTAATCTTCACAGAACCACTAAGGTCCTCTTCCTTCCCTATCTACCACGTTAACTGGGATGTAGAGCAGATACCCCATACTCTCTTCTATATATGACAATAGGAGTTGTCCCTAATAACCAAGCTAGTACTGGCTTCTCCCTTTAGAAATCCCCACATTTGAGTATATTCTCACTGGTTTCTCAGGCATATTCCAGACTCTCCAAGAAATCTCTTACCATTTTATTCTTTTTCTTTACTAAACTTTTTTTTTAAAAAGATTTTATTTAGCTTTGCGCAGTGGCAGTATCGTAGCCAATGAGGTTTATCCGAGGCGCGATTATTGCTATTTAAAAGATTTTATTTATTCATTTGATAGAGAGAGAGAAAGATTGAAGGAGGCAGAGAGAGAGGGAGAAGCAGACTCCCCGCTGAGCAGAGAGCCTGATGTGGGGCTTGATCTTAGGACCCTGGGATCACGACCTGAGCTGAAGGCAGATGAGCCACCCAGGTGCCCCATTTTCTTTTATTCTTAAATGGAAACTCCAGAGTGGGTTGATTTTATACATGTGGTATATGTCCATCTGAGGGTAATACCTATCTCCTCACTGCAGATACCCTCTATCTTTAATCTTTATTCAGGATATGTTTGTATCTCCCTCCTAACTTTAATTTGGCTAGGAAGATGGGAAGCAGATGAATGAGAAGGAAAATCTTTCATCAAAATCCTTAATCCTTCACCTTCTACAAAGCTGAGGACACCACGGACCACTCTTCTTCTTCTAGTTCCCTTACTTGTAACAACTGAAGTGAATGACTGATTAAAGGTAGCTGAGGAGTTTATAACTGTTTCTCTGTAAACTCTGAGTGAGTGGTAGTGGAGGTGGTGCTATACGCAACTATTCATGGGGTGGTTCCTCAGCTACAACTTATACAGAGGTAGGCAAAGTCCTACCTAACACAAAAATCTAAATTTAAATATCATTCAAATTATTAAAATTACCTAATTACAATTCATACAATGCATACTGTGGTCTCAAGTACCCGTTAAGAAGGAAATGTTGAGGGGCACCTGGGTGGCTCAGTCATTAAGCATCTCCTTTCAGCTCAGGTCATGAAACCAGGGTCCTGGGATTTAGCCCTGCATCGGGCTCTCTGCTCTGCAGGAACCCTACTTCTCCTCTCCTACTCCTCTTGCTTGTGTTCCCTCTCTTACTGTGTCTCTCTCTTTCATATAAAGAAATAAAATCTTAAAATTTTTTTTTAAAAAAAGAAGGAAATGTTAATGTAAAACATTCTTTTAAGATTTGTTTTTCTGGGGCGCCTGGGTGGCTCAGTGGGTTAAGCCGCTGCCTTCGGCTCAGGTCGTGATCTCAGGGTCCTGGGATCGAGTCCCGCATTGGGCTCTCTGCTCAGCAGGGAGCCTGCTTCCTCCTCTCTCTCTGTCTGCCTCTCTGCCTACTTGTAATCTCTCTCTCTCTGTCGAATAAATAAATAAAATCTTTAAAAAAAAAAAAAAAAGATTTGTTTTTCTGGGGACGCCTGGGTGGCTCAGTGGGTTAAACTTCTGCTTTCAGCTCAGGTCATGATCTCAGGGTTCTGGGATCGAGCCCTGCATCAGACTCTCAGCTCAGCAGGGAGCTGCTTCCCCCTCTCTCTCTGCCTGCCTCTCTGCCTACTTAGGATCTCTGTCAAATAAATAAATAATTAATTTTTAAAAAAAGATTTGTTTTTTCTGTTGATTATAAAAGTAATACATGGGGGCGCCTGGGTGGCTCCAGTCAGTTAAGCGTCTGCCTTCAGCTCAGGTCATGATCCCAGGGTCCTAGGATCAAGGCCACATTAGGCTCCTTGCCCAGTAGGAAACTTACTTCTCCCTCTCCGTCTGTCCCTCCCCCACTGCTCATGCTCTGTCTCTCTCTCTCTTCCACTCTCAAATAAATAAAATATTAAAAAAAGTAATACATGACCATTGTAGAAAATTTAGAAAATGTAGAAGAGCATAAATTAGAAAATAAAAAATAACCTATCAGTCACAGAGTAAATTAAAACAATGGAGAATCTAAGAATAATGTACAAAATGGCATCTGTACAAATGCATAGTATGAGATCCTTCTTTAGACAATAAATTTATGTTTGCATAAACTAAAGTTAAAGTTAGTATTCATATTCCACCTGGGGAGACTGAGAGAATTATATTCCACCCCCAAGTACATGCTATAAAGAGAAGTCAGAGGAAGGAATAGTGTACTTTCAGGGAAAAAGATCAGTGAAACACTTGTGATAAATGTGTTTGATAAATGGAGAAGGTAACTTTGGTCTTTGACTGTCTTCTCTTAATTCCAAACCCTGACTGAGTGCCAGGTGTATATTCTACCTTTAAATTATAAAAGATGCTCCATCTTCATAAACCCATGTGAATTTTATTTTAGCTAAATAATCTGAATTAATTTCTGGTTTTTGGCAAACATACCATACAAGCTGTTTCTCAACAGGAGTTCCCATAAATTAAACTGACTTACTATTTTAAGACTGAAAGCACTATTCACTACCAGAGTTAAAAATCCAGTAGGTAATAATGGGTGACTTTAAGCATTGGGTAAAAGATTTCTGAGACTCAATAATTACCTTCTGAAAGAAATTACAGTAATCTCTTCTTAAAATATAGATTGCTACTTCTTTTAGTCCTTCTAGTCCATACATATCAGCCATATTGAGTATCTGACTAAAATAAAAATAGATACACTGTTAATTCTCCAATTTAAAAACCAAGAAATAACACACAATAATTTCCTGATAATATATAGTCTGTTTAGAAAAAATAATAATCTGAATTATTTTAACTCTAACTCCCTCTGCTATATAATAAATATCCTTTATGGGTAATAAAAAGGACACAGGTCAAAAATTGAAAGCACTGTCACATGACTTGGTTAGTGGAGAATAACAAGAAGTAAATTTGGAGATGTTTCAATCAAAATCCCCTCATATTTTCAGTGACATATATATCAAAGTTCAGGAAGCTGCTTCGAAGGCTGTAAAAGTTAACAAAACTCTTTGCAACAAATTTGTATAATAAAACCTTACTTGGGAGAAGGGTAATTAATTGATGCTTATTATAATGAAAATCCCTATCAATGACTCTGAGATTAGAAACAGTATCCAGGGGCACCTGGGTGGCTCAGTGGATTAAGCCTCTGCCTTCAGCTCAGGTCATGATCTCAGGGTTCTGGGATCTGAGCCCTCCCTCAGCAGGGAGCCTGCTTCCTCCTCTCTCCCTCTTTGCCTGCCTCTCTGCCTACTTGTGATCTCTCTGTCAAATAAATAAATAAAATCTTAAAAAAAAAAAAAAGAAAGAAAGAAACAGTATCCAATGACTCATAGTTTCCACTGCTTCTTTCATTTGGCAAGTTTATTTCCCAGTACCACACTTACTTTAGGTATTTAGGAAACCGACAAGCCTTGAGAGCATTATAAAATTTCATATAGGTTTCCAAGGGGCAAAACTTCAGTACTTAATACCTGTGACTCATGACACTTTCCCTCCAAAAGTATATTTATTCAGTTTGTAATTAAAGGAACCAATGAAAATTGAAATTAAAGGAGCAGCTTTCATTTGTTTGATATTAGAACAGCAATAAAAGAAGAGGACATCAAAAAAATTAGAAGAGCAAGGTATATTTCACTTTCCAGAATGATTTTAGCAATTTAGATGGCATTTCACTGAAGAGCTCCATAACCATTGTTGTTCTTCAGGATACCTATATTTTTAAAGTAATTTTAAGGTTTTTCTTTTTCCTTTTCTTTTGCTGCTTAACAGAGTAATCCTAAAATCTAAAAATAAAGTGGTAAGATAAATGTTCAAAATGTGATAAAGATTTGATTTTACTTTATAAAAACCTGTTTCTATTTTCCAAAACAAATATAAGCATTTTTGAACAAAATAAGAGTCAAATACTTTTCTTAGTCTTCTAACTGAATTGCTAGATCACCTTTTTCTTCTAAATAAGGTGATCTACTGTTTTTAGATATTCCCAACACACAAGATATGGCAAAATAATAAATGTGAAGCTTTTACTTCACTGATACTTTACAACATAGCTCAACAAAGCAGAAACCACAAGGTATTAAAACTTTTATATTTAAAATCACTAAAAAGTAATACATACCCAACATTAGCTTTGTCTGGAAAGTCCAAAGTTCCTCCATATATAAAATGCATCATAACAGTCATTTCTACATGGTTTATACTAAAAAATAAAAGAAAACTTAATTCAAATCCAGAAATAATTAAAGTTTAACTGATATCAATGATACATTCTATTTTCTCATAAAATTTTAGTCAAGATAAAGTTTTAATCTCACTTTTATCTGAAGAATATATTCTTCAAATAATATCCATGCAGTTATTCCATTAATCTAAAATGAAGTATAAATGCAGTTATAGATTTTTATATGTTACACGATGTTATTAATATGTTATTAAATCACTGGTACCTGTTGAGCATCTTCTGTAATGAACGTTTATTTATTTTTTATTTATTTATTTGACAGAGAAAGCAAGAGAACACAAGCAGGGAGAACAGCAGAGGGAGAGGGAGAGCAGGCTCCCTACTGAGCAGGGAGCCCAGAAAGGGTCTCAATCCCAAGACTGTGGAATCATATCCAAGCTGAAGGCAGACACTTAACCAACTGAGCCACCCAGGCGTCCCTGTAACAAACTTTTAGAGTTAGAAGGGATCTGAGAAGTCACAATACAATCTCTCGCTCATTAGGAAATCCTCTCCTCAGCATCACTGGCAAATGGCCTCTGCCCCAGATAAACAACTCTATCCACTAGAAAGATTCTTGTTATGCTGTACAGATTTCTGAGTTTGTAATATCTATCCAGCTGCTCTAGTTTGACCAAAATCCCTGTTACATAGGTGAAAAGTAAAGCCATGACTTAAGAAGTAGCCTGGAGTGATAATTTTTGTCCTACTGACTACTGGATCTCAAACTGAATTCATGGCCTCCTTCCTCTTTCCCACCTCCCCCAGTACCCCAGATTCAGTCTCCTTTCTGCTATTCCCATTTTGTTCACATTACTGTTATAGGGCTTCTTTTTTTTTTTTTTTAAAGATTTTATTTATTTATTTGAGAGAGAGAGACAGTGAGAGAGAGCATGAGCGAGGAGAAGGTCAGAGAGCTGGGAGCCCGATGCGGGACTTGATCCCGGGACTCCAGGATCACGCCCTGAGCCGAAGGCAGTCGTCCAACCAACTGTGCCACCCAGGCGTCCCTGTTATAGGGCTTCTTGCATCTTATCTCAACCTCTGCCTCTGTGCCAAGGGGACTGAATTATCTGATTCATGGGCAACAATCACTGGTCATTGGTCAGGAGGAGCTCAAGATGAGAGGTAACTGGATTTCCATTTTCCTTCTTCTCTGCTGAACAAGTATGAAGAAGTGATTGGGAAGAAGTGCATCTACAACAAATGTCAGACTTACTTTCAGGTGGGTTGTCATAGAAGGGACATAGTAAGCAAGTAAACTTTGGTTCTTGCATTAACACACATTTTACGGCTTTAACAGTTTTTATCAGTAATAAAGGAAATTTAGGGCACCTGACCGGCTCAATTAAGTATTGACCCTTGATTTTGGCTTAGGTCATGATCTCAGAGTCATGAGATGGAGCCCTCATAGGACTCTGCTCAGTGGGAAGTCGGCTTGAGATTCTTTCCTGCTCTCTCTCCCTCTGCCCCGTCCCTGGTTGCACACACATTTTCTCTAAATTAAATAAATAAAATCTTTAAAAAATAGTAACAGAAATGCTTTCTTACTTCATCTGCTAGTTCTCTCATATTATTTTGAACAGGAATAAAGCATATTATTCGCCCACCTCAACTCTAATACCATCTAGATTATAAACTATAAACCTAGAGTCTGAGATTCTTCTTAATTCCCGCCCTCATTATAGCCCATCACTTATACCTTCAAAAATTCTTCAAATCAGCCTCTTCTATTTCTCTTCTAACTACTCTGGGTTAGCCTCTTATTTTCTCTCATCTGTACTATGATTATATGTTCTCTCTCATGGGGGTTTCCTACCTGAAATAATCCTTTCATATCCCATTTCCCATACTGGTATTAGACTGAATTCTTCAAATCAGCCTCTTCTATTTCTCTTCTAACTACTCTGGGTTAGCCTCTTATTTTCTCTCATCTGTACTATGATTATATGTTCTCTCTCATGGGGGTTTCCTACCTGAAATAATCCTTTCATATCCCATTTCCCATACTGGTATTAGACTGAATTCTTCAAATCAGCCTCTTCTATTTCTCTTCTAACTACTCTGGGTTAGCCTCTTATTTTCTCTCACCTGTACTATGATTATATGTTCTCTCTCATGGGGGTTTCCTACCTCTCATGGGGGTTTCCTACCTGAAATAATCCTTTCATATCCCATTTCCCATACTGGTAATTAGACTGAAAACCCTTCCACAATTCTCCACAGCCCATAGGAAAAAAGTCCAAATTCCTTAGCTTGGTATATATGTTCTTTTATCATCTGACCTCTAATTCTCCCTCTCTAGCAACTGTTCCAAGATAAATGAACATATTTATCATTTCCTATACCTGAACTACTTATAATTCCTTATACATCTAACCCTTAGTAAAACTGTTTACTGTTTAAAATGCTGTCCCTCTCTACTTATTTCATCTTTCGGACACTAGACATGTGGCTTTTTATCTCTGAATGTTTCCTCAATGTCCCCAAAGCAAAAAAAAAAAAAAAATCGCTGAATGGTAAACAGTAATAACTAACATTCATTGAGCACTTATGAGCCAGTTACTGAGCTAGTAAGTATTTTGAATGCCATTTGCTCATTTAATCAACATAATAACTCAACAACATACATTATTATTATTTATTATAATGAAAAACTGAAATTAAGTAACTTGCCCATAGCCAAAAGGCTAGTGATACACTATAAGTCCAGGCTGACTGACTCTAAAGTGCAGGCTCTAAAGCAGTACACTACACTCTATGTTTCCATTATCACATTTATCAAACTGACTTGTAATATTTTTGTTTACACATTGTTTCTCCTTCTAAACTAAGTTCTGTTAGGGCAGGCTGTGTCTTAGATTCATCCTTGCATTTCTAATAGCAGCTGAATGTCAGCATTCATTCAATACCCCCCAGAATGTGAAGAATTTTCTTCACTCATACAACATAGGAGATCTGCAGTGGAATCAGTGGGAACAGTGCTGATAAGATTCCTACAGGGTGTGTGTGTGTGTGTGTGTGTGTGTGTGTGTGTGTGTGTGTGTGTGTGTGTTTTAAGATTTTTATTTATTTATTTGACAGAGATCACAAGTAGGCAGAGAGGCAGGCAGAGAGAGAGAGGAAGGGAAGCAGGCTCCCTGGTGAGCAGAGCCCGATGCGGGACTCTATCCCAGGACCCTGGGATCATGACCTGAGCCGAAGGCAGAGGCTTTAACCCACTGAGCCACCCAGGCGCCCTCCTACCGTTTTTAAAGAATTTTATCTAATATCTGCTAAAGGAAAGAAAGAAGGCAGGCAAGAAGAAAAGAAATAAAGTCCCACAGGGTAGGACTCAGAAAAGTGTCTGATTCTATTGTCTTTATATAACATATGCTCAGTAAATGTTTGAAGAATGTTTAATGAATGGCTTATTAAGGCACTTATGGCATCTTCCTAACCCTGCAGAGGAGTATTGCATTGAAAATACACAAGTATTTTTCAATTAACTTTATACAAATTTACTGTCTTCTACAATGGCTAAGTACTGGTTTCTGCTGATTAAGAAACTCCACATCTTTAATACTTAGGAAAAAAGTTAAATCTCTACATATTCTCATTTTTATATTATGGATATGAGAAAATTTGGTCTCAGAATAATTATGCCACATTAATTGTAGTCTGTTAATCCAGAACACTAGCATAATTACTAGAATTTATACTATTCCATGCACCTTTCCTCAAAATTTCAAGGGCCATTCTTATTGTTAGTGAGAACTGATCATTTATGTTTAAATAACAGTTTCTTTCAAGACTTGACATATTTAAGTAAAAGATAACACTGACTAAATAAAAACAAAAGTAGTTTTGTTAAAATAAATTGCAAACTCTAGATATTTGAGCTTATATATCAATATATATGATAGTTATAAAAATGACAAGAAACCATTTTTCTGAAGCTTTACAGATGTTTTACTAAGCTGTATTCTCATTACGTTGTTGTAAGTCATTTGCATTTTTACTAAAAGTATTTATAATGACATAATCAACTGGCCTAGAAAAACAACAAATCACTTCAAAAGCCGACAGTTTAAACGGAAAGACTGAAAGCACTATCAAAATTTAAATGTTTACTGTTTAAAATGCTATCCCTCTCAGAATAAAAGCTTTTAGGATATAAAAACATTGCATAGACTCAAGGAGAAAAATCTATTAGAGCTCTAAGACCAGAGAATAAACATGTACCCCATCTGCTAAAATCTCTGTGCTTCATGTGTGCTTCCTAAAGTTTAAGGATTCTTTGTGTGTGGGCTAAAGTATTATAAGGACTCACTCATAAGTTAGTTCATTCACATTCGAAACTTATTGAATGACAGGCTCTATTCTAGACCTTGAGGCTATAAGCAGCTTACATTTTAGAGGGAGGACATGGAGAGTAAATATATAAACAAAGATACAAAGAAGACAATTTTAATAGTGAAAAGTGCCATGAAAAGAACACAATAGGATAACATAAAAGGGGGTAACTGGAGATTTGGGCTATAGTTAACTTTTGGTGGGACACTATGGCAAAAAACCAAGGGGCCAGATCATATAGGATCTTACAGGCTGTGCTAAAGATTTGGGTTTGATTTTAACTGTGATGAGGAGGCACTGAACAATTTTGGTCAGAAGAGAAATCTATCTAGTTTATATTTCAGAAGATCATCCTGAAAATTCAGTGCAATCCCAGGAATCTCCAAGGGAGTTGAGAAAATCCAAATTTTTGCTCCAAAGCCCCAAACCACCACTGAAAGACTTCTATTTACATAAGATGTAAATATGTGGAGTTAGTTATATTGGCTGTGGTTCAATTTCCAGTGCAGGATGTGGAAAATTTCCCCCTCTTCCACCAAAACTGGAGGATTTCCTTTTACCTTCCAAAACGATGGCATAGGTAGAACTAGGATTAGGGACTCTGCTATTCCTACCTCAATTTATTGAAGGCTGTCCCTCTTAAAAAATATCATGTGCATTATGTCTATGAGTTACCAATTCATTAAAAACACTATGATTTTTTTCTGTAAGGAAAGACAGGAATTCATTCTAATCTACTGCAAAAAACATCCTGCATACATTGCAATATAACAAAGGCACAGTTCCAAAAAGGGCTGCTGATCAAGCAAAGCAGGCACTGCTGTCCTGGTATTGGTAATGGCCCTTACTTGAACCCTTTTCTTGCTAGAAAATGAGAATAATCTAATCTAGGGAAAAAGAAAAGACAAGTATTAGTAAACATTATATACTACGTACCAAGTACTATCTTGTTTAATCCTTTCAATAACTTTAAGAAACTCAGGTAAGGCAAGCAATGTCCCTAAACTAATGTAACAAGTTAGGACTGATGTTGGACTGTCTATAATGACACCAAAGTCCATGATCTTTCTACTATACTACATTACCCATGGAAACATCCACCCAAGTTTACAATATAAGCTAATGTGAAGTAAGAACTATTTTGTAGGTTACTTTGGTATAATATAAAAATTCCTGGGCGCCTGCAAAAGCTGCTGCTTTTGGCTCAGGTCATGATCTCAGGGTCCTGAGATCAAGTCCCACATCGGGAATCTCTGCTCAGCAGGGAGGCTGCTTCCCCCTCTCTCTCTCTCTGCCTACCCTGCTTCCCTCTCTCTCTGCCTACTTGTGATCTCTCTCTCTGTCAAATAAATAAATAAAATCTTTTAAAAATATATATAAAAAGTCCAAAAAGTTGTGATTTTTTTTTCCAAGCTTTATTTATTTATTTTGGAGAGACAGAGACTCTGTGTGTGTGTGTGTGTGTGTGTGTCTGTGTGTCTGTGTGTGTGTGTCTGTGTCTGTGTGTCTGTGTGTGTGTAGGAGTCGGCGGAGGGGCAGAAGAGAGGAAGAGAAAGAATACTTCAAGCAGACTCCCCTCTGAGTACGAAGCCTGATGAGGGGCTCGATCTCACACCCACTGAGATCATGACTTGAGCCGAAACCAAGAGCCAACTGCTCAACTAAAACAAGTTTAGCTACTTACATTTGGCTTTCCCTTGAGCAAGCTACTAAATTTGGTCAGTGGTAGTCAAGCCAGATTATAAGAGGAGATATTTATCCATCATATCCATCATTATCAAGGATGGAAAATTACATGTAAGGGAATGGAGACCACTAGTTGATGGTACTACTTCTTTCTTGTCTACGGACCTCTTAAGTAGGCTTCACCTTCAAAAGGCTGTGGGTTTTGAATGTTTAATCTGATCTCTCCTGAGGGCTGATTAGGGACTGCTTTTATTCCTACAGCTTTTCCCTCTCCCTCTGCCTGCTGCCCCACCTGCTTGTGCAGTCAAATAAATAAATAAATAAAGTATTAAAAAAAAATTAGGGACACCTGGGTGGCTCAGTTGTTAAGCATCTGCCTTCAGCTCAGGTCATGATGCCAGGATCCTGGGATGGAGCCCCACATCAGGCTCCCTGCTCAGCAGGAAGCCTGCTTCTCCCTCTCCCATTCCTACTCCTTGTGTTCCCTCTCTTGCTGTGTCTCTCTCTGTCAAATAAATAAATAAAATCTTTTTAAAACATTAAAAATAAAATCAGGGTCCTTATATAAGATAACCAGAGAGCTCTCTCTTTCTCCCTCTCGCTTCTTTTCATCTCCTCATGCCCTCATGCACTAAGAAAAGGCCAGTCATTAAGCTCATACAAAGAACCAGCGGTCTGCAACCCTAGTAAGAGCTCTTACAAGACACAAACCTTGCTGGCACTCTGATCTTGCCAAACTGTGAGAAAATAAATTTTTGTTATTTAAGCCACCTAGTAGTAGTATTTTATTATAAGAGTCTGAGAAGACTGACACATTATCTCTATTGCTAAATGCTTCATACTAACTCTCATTTTCAGAAGATGTACTTTGATGAATTTCACGACATGAGAAACATTTCATTGAGCACATGGGGAAATCAGATTCATAAAAAGTGCTTTGTATGAAGTATTATTTGTAGGCAAGCTGCCTTGTAAGAATTATGCTTACCCTTGAAGAGTTATGTACTCTTGGGAGCTTTCAGCCCAACAGCCACTCAGCATTGCAGCAAAATAACTAGATCTGGCACTTAAAATGGCTCTAAAGGGAAGGGGAGGGGAAAAAACACAGGTAAACATTTATGTACTATGCAAAATATAATTTTTATGAAACTCTACATCTTTTCAAAAAAACTTTTTTTTAATTAACATATAATGTATTATTTGTTTCAGGGATACAGGTCTGTGACTCATCAGTCTTAGACAATTCACAACACTCACTATACACATACCCTCCCCAATGTCCATAACCCAGCCACCCTATCCCTCCCCCCTACCCCCGAGCAACCCTCAGTTTA
The DNA here is from genome assembly GCF_020171115.1 of Neogale vison. NCBI lineage: Eukaryota > Metazoa > Chordata > Mammalia > Carnivora > Mustelidae > Neogale > Neogale vison. Next base: position 78,660,369 of record NC_058092.1, on the reverse strand, counting down.
TTTTCTGAGATTAAGAGTCTCCTACAGTTTGTCTCCCTCCCTGGTCCCATCTTGTTTCATTTTTTCCCTGCCTACCCGCCATGGCCCCTCACCCTATCTCTCAAATCCCTCATATCAGAGAGATTACATGATAATTGTCCTCCTCTGATTGACTTATTTTGCTTAGCACAATATCCTCTAGTTCCATCCATGTCATTGCAAATGGCAAGATTTTGGTTTTTTGATGGCTGCATAGTATTCCATTGTGTGTATATATATATATATATATATATCTCCCACCTCTTCTTTATCCACTCCTCAGTTGATGGACATCTAGGTTCTTTCCATAGTTTGGCTATTGTGGACATTGCTGCTATAAACATTTGGGTGCACGTACCCTTTTGGATCACTCCATTTGTATCTTTAGGGTAAATACCCAGTAGTGCAATTGCTGGGCCATAGGGCAGCTCAATTTTCAACTTTTTGAGGAAACTCCATGCTTTTTTCCAGAGTGGCTGCACCAGCTTGCATTCCCACCAACAGTGTAGGAGGATTCCTCTGAAACTCTAAATCTTAACTCTTTAAACATAATAATATATTTGTCTTGTTTGTATTTACTGGTAGGATTATAATAATAAAAATTATAAACTTATATTTATACCTAAATTTTGTTTTGTTTTGTTTTTTAGAGAGAGAGCACATGCATGAGTGGGGTGGAGAGGTGGAGGGAGAGGAGAAGGAAGAGGAAGACAGAGAATTTTAAGAGGTTCCACACCCAATAGGGAATCTGACATGGGGCTTGATCTCACAAGCCTGAGATCATGACCTGAGCTGAAATCAAGAGTTGGACACAATCAATTAAGCCACCCAGGCACCCTAATATACCTAAATATTTTGGTTATTTAATTAGAACATTAATTCCAGTGTCCTTTTATCTTTTCTATTTTTTCCTCTGAAAGCTTTTTACCTTTAATAATGATTGAAACTGTTTTCATGAGTAAGAGTAATAAATTATTTGCAAATGGAGAAATAAAGAACAAAAGATGTTATTTAATATTTTAAGGGAGTATTAATAAGAAAGGCACTAGAACCGTAAAGGTCCTGAGTTCAAGTTCAGAATTTACCCAATTGTGCTAAAGAAAAGCAGTATCTTAGATGTGAGAAATAATATAAAAGATATTTTCTTTTGAATTTCATTCTACCTTCTCACATAAAATGTCCATTCATTCTTTAATTCAACAAATATGTATTGATTTCTATTTTGTGCTAGGCACTATTATAAGTGCTAGGAATATAGCACTAAAGGAGATACACAGAACAATGTTATATTCTAGTGGAGAATGGTATCGAAGAATGCAGAGCTAGAAGGAGAAGAAAAATATGCTTCTGGCAATGGTTTACTAGGTTGTCTCAGATCAACACTCCTGAAAACAGCTGGGGAAAAAAGGGAAATACATATAAATATATACATACATAAATATATAGAAATTTTTTTAAGAAAGCAAGAATGATTTGAAAGCATCAGAAAGATACCATCATGGTAGATTTCGAAACAAATTATAAGAGAGAAAACAAAAGAGCAGATCCAAGTTTTTTTTGAAAGATTATTTATTTATTAGAGAGAGAGAGAGAGATCACAAGGAGGCAGAGAGGCAGGCAGAGAAGGGGGAAGCAGGATCCCTGCTGAGCAGAGAGCCCAATGTGGGGCTTGATCCCAGGACCCTGAGATCATGACCTGAGCCAAAGGCAGACACTCAACCGACTGAGCCACCCAGGTGCCCCCCAAGTATTTTTTTTTTTTAAGATTTTATTTATTTGAGAGAGGGAGGCATGGTGAGAAAGGTAACACAAACAGGGGGAGTGGGAAAGGGAGAAGCAGGCTTCCTGTTGAGCAGGGAGCCCTATGTGAGGCTTGATCCCAGGACCCTGGGATCATGACCTGAGCTGAAGGTATACGCTTACCAACTGAGCCACCGAGGTGTCCCTGACCCAAGTATTTTAGGTAACTTTTTCCATTGAGGCAACTGCCAATATCTCTTATGAAAACAGATGCAAAAATCCTTAACAAAATATTAGTAAACCAGATCCAACAATAAGTGGGATTTATTACTGAGATGCAAATGCAAGGGTGATTCAGTAACTGCAAATCAATCAAAGCAATACATCACATCAACACAAGTAGGATAAAATCCATATAATCATTTCAATAGATGCCAAAAAAGCATTTGACAAAGTATACCATCCATTCATGATAAAAATCCTCAAGAGAGTAGGTTTAGAGGAACATACCTCAACGTAAGGGCCACACATAAAAAACACACAGCCATCATCATACTCAATGGTGAGAAAGCTTTCCCCTAAGGTCAGTAACATGACAAGGATGTCCACTCTCACCGCTTTTATTAAACATAGTACTGAAAGTCCTAGTGACAGCAATCGGACAAGAAAAAGAAATAAAAGCCATCCATATTAATGAGGAATAAGTAAAACTGTCACTATTTGCAGATGACATACTATATATAGCAAACCCTAAAGACTCCACCAAAATTCCATTAGAACTGATAAATGAATTCAGTAGGGTCACAGGACATATAATCATTATATAGAAATCCACTGCATTTCTATATACTACTAATGAAGTATCAGAAAGAGAAACAAGAAAACAATCCCATTTGTAATTGTAGTAAAAACAGTAAAAGATACCTAGGAATAAACCTAACCAAAGAGGTGAAAGACTGTACTCTGAAAACTATAAAACACTGAAAACAGAAACTGAAGACAACACCAAAAAATGGAAAGATTCTCCATGCTCATGGATTGGATGGACAAATATTATTAAAATGTCTAGGGGTGCCTGGGTGGCTCAGTCGTTAGGCATCTGTCTTCGGCTCAAATCATAATCCTGAGGCCTGGGATCGAGCCCCACATAAGGCTCCCTGCTCAACGGAGAGTGTGCTTCTTCCTCTCCCACTCCCCCTGCTGTGTTCCCTCTCTCACTGTCTCTCCCTGTCAAATAAATAAATTAAATTAAAAATAAAAAATCTTAAAATGCCTATACTACCCAAAGCAATCTACAGATTTAATGCAATCCCTATCAAAATACCAACAGCATTTTTCACTAAATTCAAACAAATAATCTTAAATGTATATGAAACTACAAAAGACCATTAGACAAAGCAATTCTGAAAAAGAACAAAACTGAAGTTGGGACGCCTGGGTGGCTCAGTTGGTTAAGCAGCTGCCTTCGGCTCAGGTCATGATCCCAGCATCCTGGGATCAAGTCCCATATCGGGCTCCTTGCTCGGCAGGGAGCCTGCTTCTCCCTCTGCTTCTGCCTGCCATTCTTTCTACCTGTGCTCACTCTCTCTTCCTCTCTCTCTCTGACAAATAAATAAAATCTTTAAAAAAAAACCAAAAACTGAAGGTATCACAATCCCAGATTTCAAGATATACTACAAAGCTGTAGTAATCAAAAGAGTATGGTGCTGGAAAAAATAGACAAATAGATCAACGGAACAGAATAGAGAACCTAGAAATAAACCCATGATTAATCTGGACAAGGATTAATTTTCAACAAGAGAGACAAGAATATACAATGGGAAAAAAGTCTCTTCAAAAAAATGGTGTTGGGAAACGGGACAGCTACAAGCAAAAGAATGAAACTGGACCACTTTATCACACCATATAAAAAAATTAACTCAAAATGGATTAAGGACTTCAAAGTGAGACCTGGAAATCCTAGAAAAAAGAGGAGTGAAACCCTAAGAGTCCTAGAAGAGAGCACTGGCAGTTAAATACTCTGACCTCGGCCATAGCTACATTTTTCTGGCTATGTCTCCTGAGGCAAGAGAAACAAAAGCAAAAATAAACTACTGGGACTACATGAAGATAAAAAAATTCCACACAGCAAAGGAAACAACCACCAAAACTAAAAGACAACCTATAGAATGGGAGAAGATAATTGCAAATAACATATCTAACAAAGAGTATCCAAAATACATAAAGAATTTACACAATTCAACACCAAAAAAAAAAAAAAGCAAACAATCCAAGTTAAAAATGAACAGAAGACATGAACAGACATTTCTACAAAGAAGATGTCCAGATAACCAACAGACACATGAGAACATGCTCAATAGCACCCATTAGCAGGGAAATAGAAATCAAAACCACAGTCACATATCACCTCACACCTGTCGGAACAACAACAACAAAAAAAACCGAGAAACAACAAGTGTCAGTGAGGATATGCAGAAAAAGAACCTCATGCACTGTTGATGGGAACACAAGCTGGTACAACCACTGTGGAAAACAATATGGAGGGTGCTCAAAAAGTTAAAAATAGAGCTACCCTACAATCCAGCAATTACTCTAGTAGATATTTACCCAGGAATACAGAAATGCTAATTCAAAGGGACACAAGCACCCCAATATTTAAAGCAGTATTTTCTACAATAGCCAGACTGAAGGAAGCAACCCAAGTTTTCACTGATAGATTAATGGATAAAAAAGAGGTATATATATTATTTTTTTTAAAGATTTTATTTTATTTATTTGACAGAGAGAGATCACAAGTAGGCAGAGAGTTAGGCAGAGAGAGAGGAGGAAGCAGGCTCCCTGCTGAGCAGAGAGCCCGACGCAGGACTCGATCCCAGGACCCCGAGATCATGACCTGAGCCGAAGGCAGCGGCTTAACCCACTGAGCCACCCAGGCGCCCAAGGTATATATATTATTTAATGGGAATGACATCTTACCATTTGCAACATGGATGGCGGTAGACAGTGTTAATGCTAAGTCAAATAATCCAGCTAGAGAAAGACAAATACTGTATGATTCCACTCATATGTGGAATTTAAGAAACAAAACAAAGGGGAAAAAAGGACACAAACCAAAAAGCAGCTATTAACTATAGAGAACAAACAGACGCTACCAGAGGGGAGGAAGGGAGGAGGATGACTTAAGTAGGTGAAGGGGATTAACAGCACAACTTACCATGATGAGCACTGAGTAATGCACAGAACTGTTGAATCACTATATTGTACACCTGAAACTAATATGACACTGTATGATAACTACAGTGGAAATAAAATTTTTAAATTTTTAAAAATTAAAAAAAAACTCATCAAATTGGACTTTTAACTGTCTGAATTTGATTATATGTGAATTCTATCCATTTTGAGTTTATCTTTGTGTAAGAGAATGGTCGAGTTTCATTCTTCTACATATAGCTGTCCAGTTTTCCCAGCACCATTTATTGAAGATCTGTCTTTTTTCCACTGTATATTTTTTCCTGTTTTGTCAAAGATTATTTGACCATAGAGTTGAGGGTCCATATCTGGGCTCTCTTCTCTGTTCCACTGGTCTATGTGTCTGTTTTTATGCCAGTACCATGCTGTCTTGGTGATCACAGCTTTGTAGTAAAGCTTGAAATCAGGTAACATGATGCCCCAGTTTTATTTTTGTTTTTCAACATTTCCTTAGCGATTTGGGGTCTCTGTGAATTCTAAACATAATAAACTTAACTGTAAGAAAAGAATAAAAATAAAACCTACTTAAGAAAGAAAATTACAGGCCAAGATGACTTCCCCAGTGAAGTCAAATAAACATTTAAATAAGATATAAAATCAATCATCCTCAAATAAATATTTATTAAAAATAAAATAGAAAAAAAAGAAGAAACACTTTTCAACTCATTTTATGAAGCCAACATAATCTTGAGACCTAAACCTAACAAGAACAATACAAAAAAGGAAAATCATGGGTCAACTTGTCTCAGAAATATAGATGAAAATATATTCAACAAAATATTTAACAAGCTGAATCCAGCAATAAATACATTGAATAAAATATCATAATCAAGTTGAAATATTATAGGAATGCAAGATTGCTTTAACATTTCAGATTCAAGTGATGTAATCTAGCATATTAACAAAATAAAGGAGAAAAAGTGTGATCATTAAAATAGATGCAGAAAAGCATTTGACAAAATTCACCAATTTATGACTTTAAAAATGTAGGCAATTCCAATCAAAATCTCAGAAAGCTATTCTATAGATATTGACAAAGTGATTCTAAAATTTATATTAGGGGCGCCTGGGTGGCTCAGTGGGCTAAATGATGTGCCTTCGGCTCAGGTCATGATTCCAGGGTCTTGGGATCAAGCCCCACATCGGGCTCTCTGCTCAGCAAGGAGCCTGCTTCCTCGTCAATCTCTGTCTGCCTCTCTGCCTACTTGTAATCTCTGTCAAATAAATAAGTAAATCTTAAAAAAAAAAAAAGTAGAAAATTTATATTAGAGGGACTCCAGGAGTGACTCAGTCAGTGAAGCATCTGCCTTTGGTTTAGGAAATGATCCCAGGGTCCTGGGATGGAGACCCATGCGGGGCTCCCTGCTTAGTAGAAAGTCTGCTTCTCCCACCCCCTCTGCTTCTCCTCCCACCTTGTGTGCACTCTCTCTCTCACTCTTGCTCATTCTCACTCTATCTCAAATAAATAAAATCTTTTTTAAAAATTAAATAAATAAAATGAATATGGAAAGGCAAAAAAGCAAAAATAGCCAATAAAAACTGGAAAGGAGTAAATACCCAGGAGTGCAATTGCAGGGTCGTAGGGAAGCTCTATTTTTAATTTCTTGAGGAATCTCCACACTGTTCTCCAAAGAGGCTGCACCAACTTGCATTCCCACCAACAGTGTAAGAGGGTTCCCCTTTCTCCACATCCTCTCCAACACATGTTGTTTCCTGTTTTGTTAATTTTGGCCATTCTAACTGGTGTAAGGTGATATCTCAATGTGGTTTTAATTTGAATCTCCCTGAGGGCTAATGATGATGAGCATTTTTTCATGTGTCTGATAGCCATTTGTATTTCTTGATTGGAGAAGTGTCTGTTCATATCTTCTGCCCATTTTTTGATGTGTTTGTCTGTTTCGTGTGGGTTGAGTTTGAGGAGTTCATTATAGATCCTGGATATCAACCTTTTGTCCCCAAAGATACAGATGTCGTGAAAAGAAGGGCCATCTGTACCCCAATGTTTATAGCAGCAATGGCCACAGTCGCCAAACTATGGAAAGAACCAAGATGCCCTTCAACGGATGAATGGATAAGGAAGATGTGGTCCATATACACTATGGAGTATTATGCCTCCATCAGAAAGGACGAATATCCAACTTTTGTAGCAACATGGACGGGACTGGAAGAGATTATGCTGAGTGAAATAAGTCAAGCAGAGAGAGTCAATTATCATATGGTTTCACTCACTTGTGGAGCATAACCAATAGCATGGAGGACAAGGGGCGTTAGAGAGGAGTAGGGAATTTGGGTAAATTGGAAGGGGAGGTGAACCATGAGAGACTATGGACTCTGAAAAACAGTCTGAGGGGTTTGAAGTGGCGGGGGGATGGGAGGTTGGGGTACCAGGTGGTGGGTATTATAGAGGGCACAGCTTGCATGGAGCACTGGGTGTGGTGAAAAAATAATGAATACTGTTTTTCTGAAAATAAATAAATTGGGAAAAAAAAAAAAGAAAAAGAAAATTACGTTCGTAAAGTGAAAAAAAAAAAAAAACTGGAAAGGAAGAACAAAGTTGGAGGATTCCGACTACCTGATTTCAAAAGAAACTATATAGTTAACAGTACTCATGACATCATGTACTGTTGAAAGAAAAGACGCATAGATCAGAGGCCAGAAACAGATCTACACTAATATGGTTAAAACTGAGTTTTGACAAAAGCACCATGGCAATTTAATGGAGAAAGAACAGTCTTTTCAAGAAATGGTTCCAGAACAATTGGACATCCACATACAAAAAAGTAAACCTAGACACAGACCTTTTACTTACACAAAAGTTAACTCAAAATTCACCAGAGGTCTAAATATAAAATACAAAACCCTAAACTTCCAGAAGAAGACAGGATCTTGGGTTTGGTGATGAATTTAGATACAATATTAAAGTACAAAGAAAAGAAAAAGAAAGAAAGAAAGAAAAAAGAAAAAGCAAAAGCTGTTAAGTTCAATTTTATTAAAATTAAAAACTTAACTGAGGGCTGCTGTGAGGGGAGAGACAGAGTAGCTGGGTGATGGACATTGGGGAGGGTATGTGCTATGGTGAGTGCTGTGAATTGTGTAAGACCGATGATTCACAGACCTGTACCCCTGAAAGAAATAATACATTCTATGTTAATTTTTTAAAAAAGTAGAACCTAATGGAAAAAGAAATTAAAAACTTTAGCAAGGCAACTACAATCAGTAATATTTTATTGTATATTTGAAAGTTGCCCAAAAAGTAAATCTTAAGTTTTCACCACAAGGGAAAAAATTTTTGTTGTAACTTTGTATGATGATGGATGATAACTAGATTTGGTGATCACTTCACTATGTATACAAATATCGAATGATAATGTTGAACACCTTTGAAACAAATAAAGTATGTCAACTTTAACTCAACAAAAAAATTTAAAACTTGCTCTGTAAATGACACTGTTAAGAGAATGAAAAGACAAGTCTCAGGGAGGAAGTAGTGGCAAATCACATTTCAGATGAAGGACTTCCATCCAAAATAGAAAAGAACTCCTAAAATTCAACATTTGACAACAAATGACCTACTTTAAAATGAGCAAAATATCTGAAAAAAAAAAAAAACAACCTCCCAATGATATACAGATGGCAAATAATCATGTGAAATATCCTGAAGATCCTCTGTCATTAGGGAAAAAGTAAAAGAGGGCACCTGGCTAGCTTGGTCAGTAGAGCATGTTGACTCTTCATCTCAGGGTTGTGAGTTCAAGCCCCATTTTGGGCATGGAACCTACTTAAAAGTCTTAAAAAGTTAAAAAAAATAATAAAATGAGATACCAGTACACAAAATGACTGAATTCCAAAAAACAGACACAATCAATTCCTGATGAAGATGAGGACCAAAAGGAACTCTCACTACTGCCAGTAGAAATTCAAGTTGGGGGTGCCTCAGTGGCTCAGTTGATTAAGTGACCAATTCTTGATTTTCGCTCAGGTCATGATTTCAGGGTCGTGAGATCAAGCCCCAAATCAGCCCCCACTGGATATGGAGCCTGCTTGAGTTTCTCTTTCTCTCTTCCTCTGCCCCTCCTTGACCCCCCACCCTTGGGTATGCTTTCTATCTATCACTCTTTCTCTCTCTCTCAAATAAATAGAAAGAAAGAAAGAAATGCAAGTGGTACGGGCACTTTGAAAGATAGTTCTGCAGCTTCTTACCAAGTTGAACATAATCTTACCATATATGATCTGACAATCACACTCCTGGGTATTCAACCATCTGATGTGAAAATTAGGCCATACAAAAACTTGCACACAAATGTCTACAACTTTATTCATAACACCAAGTCTAAGGCAACCATAATGTCCCTCAATAGGTGAATCACTAAACTGTGATATATTCTTAACAACAGAATATTACTCAGTGATAATAAAGGAATTAGGTCTGAAACTACACAAAAACACAGATGAATCTTAAATGCGTATTACTAAGCAAACAAAACCAGTCTGAAAAGGTTACATGCTGTTTGTATTATATAACATTCTGGAAAAGTTAAAACTGTGAAGACAGTTTTAAAAATTACCAGAGGGGCACCTGGGTGGCTCAGTGGGTTAAAGCCTCTGCCTTTGGCTCAGGTCATGATCCCAGGGTCCTGGGATCGGGGCCCACATCGGGCTCTCTGCTTGGTGGGGAGCGGCTTTCCCCTCTCTCTCTACCTGCCTCTCTGTCCACTTGTGATCTCTCTCTCTGTCGAATAAATAAATTTTAAAAAAATTACCAGAAATTTGGAGAGGGCATCAAACAAAGGGAAATTTTAGTTGAAACTATTCTGTATAATAGTATAATGGTAGGTGTAACATAATATGCATTTATACAACCTATAAATCTTTACAGCACAAATGAACCTCAATGTACATAAATTAAAACAAAAACACTTGAGATGTGGTCAGGGGACCCTAGGATGAAATGTAAACTGTGACAGAAGAATCTAACTGCATATAAATATATGAAATAACCTCACTGAAGGGAGTAGAAAAGAAAGGTCCTGACCTAAATAACTTTGGAAATGAGTATAGACTATAAGAACAAAGACAAAGGAACACTGTACTCCAGTTGGTGAAGTTATTTCCCATGAAGTAGGAATTAACAATTCTGAAACCATTATACAGCAATACTGGAACTGAAGAATTAAGTACTAGATATTGGATGATGAAAGCCAAGTTTGTTACTGCTACAGAAGATTAAGATGAGTAAAAGAGTAGACTAGAAAAAAAAAAAGAGTAGACTAGGATGGTCTGTGTGATGGCAGATTAGTGTTGGAGACATCAATATGAATTTATATTTAGCTTAATATAAAGATGGGCTCAGGGGGCACCTGGGCGGCTCAGTTGGTTAAACATCTGCCTTTGGCTCAGGTCATGATCGCAGGGTACTGGGATCAAGCCCTGCATTGGGCTCCCTGATCAGTGGGGAGCCTCTTTCACCCTGCTTGTGTGCTCATGTTCTCTGTCAAATAAATAAATAAAATCTTTTTTAAAAGATTGATTCATATAGAAATATTTATATCTATGTGCATATATGCAGGTTAGTATACATACATACATTTCTTTGCTCTGTCAGCTGAGAGACCTAAAAGAATCAGCAAACAAGCACACCCAGTACCCAGATATTAGTTTCTAATACCATCAGAATAAAAGAACCAGGGTTCATTAGAGAAATGGTTGGTTCTAGGACATATGAGCTTAGAGCATTTTTATTGTCCAAAAAATAAGGAACTACTACACACACACACACACACACACACACACACACACAATGATGTTGGGGGGAGATGTCAAAGGGACACAAAAACAAATTGAAAGAGGTCCTATAGCTAAAGCTGTAACAATTTCAGCAACAAAATAAATAAGCCAAAGTACAAAATAAGTATTAATCCATACTGATACATAGAAATGATTAAATAAATAAAAGGGGAGAAAAAGGAAAATTTCTTGTGCAAAAGAATTCCAAATAATTTAGATAGACATTCTTCCCTCAAGTAGATGAGCCATAACTCCCATTCCTTAAGTGTGGGCTATGTACAGTTACTTCTTTCCAGAGAGTACATTGTGCAAATGGGAGATGGGTTGGAAGTAACTTTGGGGATGGTGATGAGAATAACTTTACAGTGCAAAAATTCACGAAATACAGTATTCACGAAATTACAGTGCACGTATTCACGAAATAATGTAGTAAGAATGACACTTTATGGGCGCCTGGGTGGCTCAGTGGGTTAAGCCACTGCCTTCGGCTCAGGTCATGATCTCAGGGCCCTGGGATGGAGTCCCGCGTCGGGCTCTCTGCTCAGCAGTGAGCCTGCTTCCCTTCCTTTCTCTCTGCCTACTTGTGATCTCTCTCTGTCAAATAAATAAATAAAATCTTAAAAAAAAAAAAAAAGAATGACACTTTATCCTTTTGAACTTCCTCACCAAAACATATAACCTATTTAATGTTGAAAAAAAAATCAGATAAACTCCAATTGAGGAAAATTTCTACAAAATACTTGCCCAGAGCTCAAACTGTCAAGGTCATCAGAAACAAGTGAAGTCTATGAACTGTTAGAGCCAAGAGAAGCCTAAGGAGACATAACCACTAAATGTAATTTGGCATCCTAGATGGGACCCCGGGGGAATAAACGACACTAGGCAAAAACTAAAGAATTCTGAATAAACTATGAACTTTTAGTTAATAATAATGTCCCAATATTGGTTCATTAATTGTAACAAATGTACTATTCTAAATGTATATATAAGATGTTAACAATATGGGAAATGAGTGTAGAGTCATATGAAAATTCTCTGTACTCTTCCCAGTTTTTCTGTAAATTTAAACTTGTTCTAAGAAATAAAGTATATTAAGAAAAAACTAGGGATTCTTCTACTTTTGAAAGATAACTTTTCTATATTAACAAGGAGAATAGTGAATAAAAGAATAAAATTTGACACTGGGGGGAGAAAGGCAGTACAGGACTGATCCTTAAGAGAAGGAAAACCAGTGAGATATGCCTTACAGTTATGATGCTTTTTCTTTCTAGAAACAATTTCTAGGTCATGGCACAGGGATTACAAACACAGAAGGAGCCTGGTTGTCTTACTGAGTTGAGAAGACTAATATAGGAGCTTCAGAAGGATGAGTCAGCTGGAATTTATGGGGCATAGTACTATGGAAGCAGGAGTTATAAGAAAAAAGAGCTCCAGAAATTAGAGGACTTAGTTTTGCCTGAATATTATCTACACACACACAGGGTAAAGATCCATGAAACCAGGTGAAGAATAAAGGCCAGGGAGCTGGTTGACATTCAAGTTCCTTCTAGCCAGAATTGAATAACTGGAGCACTAAGGAAAGCTCCCAAAAGAGTCAATCCCAGTAGAAGGGCTATACAGCATTTAGAGAAAAGGCAACTCTAGATCTACTTCAACAAAATGTAAAAATAAGTCTCATAAAGATTAAGCTGATCTACAAAAACTAAATTACCTGTTAAAACATACTTCAACACTTTTTGAAGACACACAACAAAATTCAAACAGTCTAACAATATAATATAATGTTTCATATATAATAAAAAATTCTAGGTATGTAAAAAAAGTAGCAAATATTAACTATAACCAGGAGAAAAAGCAGTCAAGAGAAGCAGACCCAGAAATGAAAGAGATGATGGAATTAGCAAACAAAGCACTTCATTTATTTATTTTTTGAAGAGAAGGAGAGTGAATAAGTATGCATGAGTGGGGAGGAGGGAAGGGAGAGAAAGAGAGAGAATCCTAAGCAGACTCCACACCCAGCATGGAGCCTGACAAGGGGCTTGATCTCACAACTCTGAGATCACAACCAGAGCTGAAATAAAGAGTCAAACACTTAATCAACTGAGTCACCCAGATGTCCCTGGATAAAGCATTTTAAAAAGCTATCATAGATATGCTCAAAGATTTTATTAATAAGAAACATAATAAAGAGAAAAAAAGAAACATTTAAGGAAAAAGAGCAACTTTACAGCAGAAATGCACAATATCTGAATGAGGAAATTCAAGTTAAAACTAAAATAGAAAATATTAATGTACCTCTGTACATAACAACACAAATAAAACACAGAAAGAGAAAGAAGAAACTTTAAAAAAAAAAAAGCTTAAGTGAGCTATGGAACTAACATACATATAATTGGAGTCCCACGTGTAAGGAGAGAAAGAAGGGGATTGTAAGACAATCTGAAAAAATGATTTTTGTAAATTTTCTGAATTTCACAAAAACCACAAACCCAAAGATCCAAGAAGCTCAATAAATCATAAGCAGGATAAACATAAAGAAAAGCACAAGGTATATCATAATGAAATTGCTGAAAACTATAATGAAATTGCTAAAGACTAATTATAAGGGAAAAAAGCTTTTAAAGCAGTCAGGGAAAAAAGGCACATGACATATTGATAAGCAAAACTAGGCATGATCACAGACTTCTTGTAAGAGACAATACAATAAAATTACATCTGTAAAGCCCTGGAAGAAATAAAAAATTGCCAATTTATAATTCTATATCCAGCAAAAATATCTTTCAAAAATGAAGTCTAAATGAAGACCTTTTCTAGACAAAAGCCAAGAAATGTCATTAACAAGTTGACCTGTATTACAAGAAATTAAAACAAAGTTCTTCAAACCTAAGGAAAATTTTAACAGAAACCTAGACTTAATACAAGACTGAAAGTGCAAGAGATGGTAGTACGGGGATAAATTTAAATTTCCTCATTAAAACAAAATTACCTAGGGGCAGCTGGCTCAGTCAGTTAAGCATCAGATTCTTGATTTCAGCTCAGGTCATAATCTCAAGATTGTGAGATCAGCTCTAGGCTCAGCATGGAGACTGCTTGAGTTTCTCTCCTTCTCCCTCTGCCCCTCCCCTCACTTGCATTTTCTCGCTCTCTAAAATAAATAAATAAAATCTTTTAGATAAGCAAATAAACAAATAAAATTACAGAAAAGATAATTATTTTTTAAAATAATTACAATTTATGGTAGGGTTTAGAATATATACAGAAGTGAAATGTATGGCTGCAATAGCATAAAGAATAGGAGGGGGAAAAGGTCCTAATGTTATATGTGAAGATGTATAATATTAACTGAACATAAATGATAAGGTAACAATACATATTATAAATACTAGAGCAACCACTAATAAAGATAATACACAGACACAATATGGCTAATATGTCAACAGTGGAAATAAACTGTAATTTAAATTTTTTTGTAATTCAATTTTTTTAAAAATTCAATTAATACATTAGAAAGGAAGAAAAAGACAACAAAGAAAAAAAAATTGTAAATGGTAGGCTCAAACCCCAACATAACAACATTACAGTAAATGGTGTAAATTATCCAATTAAAAGTAAATTATGAGACCAGTAAGACATATGCTGTCTATAAAAAATTTTAAGGCATTTTAAATATAAAGATACAGAGAGTTTAAAAGTAAAAGGATGGGAAAAGATACATCACATAAACAAAAAGTAACCATAAGAAATCTGAGTAGAATTATTGTGGCAATCATTTTGCAATATATACAAATACTGAATCAGTATGTTATACACCTGAAACTAATATAATGTCAACTATGCCTCAATTAAAAAATAGAGCTTCATAAAACATGCAGCAAAAACTAAGAGAACTGAAGGGAGAAATAGGAAAATCATGATTACACTTAGAAATCTTCTCAGTAACAAACAGAGCAAGTAGACAAAGTTAGTTAAGGATATGCAAGACTTGGGGCGCCTGGGTGGCTCAGTGGGTTAAGCCGCTGCCTTCGGCTCAGGTCATGATCTCAGGGTCCTGGGATCAAGTCCCGCATCGGGCTCTCTGCTCAGCAGGGAGCCTGCTTCCTCCTCTCTCTCTGCCTGCCTTTCTGCCTACTTGTGATCTCTCTCTGTCAAATAAATAAATAAAATCTTTAAAAAAAAAAAAGGGATATGCAAGACTTCAACACTATCAACCTATTTGACATCTCTAAGATCCGTCCACCCCAGTAAAGCAGAAGACACATTCTTTTCAAGTACATAGGGAACATTCACTAAGATCCATACGTACTTGAACGCAAATCTCAATCTCAGCATAAAACATAGTACCTGGTATATAATCAATGCTTAAGAATTCTTAATGAAGAATGAGGGCACCTGGGTGGCTCAGTGGGTTAAGCCGCTGCCTTCGGCTCAGGTCATGATCTCGGGGTCCTGGGATCAAGTCCCGCATCGGGCTCTCTGCTCAGCGGGGAGCCTGCCTCCTCCTCTCTCTCTCTGCCTGCCTCTCTGCCTACTTGTAATCTCTGTCTGTCAAGTGAATAAATAAAAAATCTTAAAAAAAAAAGAATTCTTAATGAAGAATTAATGCTATTAGAATTTTATCCTTCTACCTATTTACTTTCTCTTATTATGCTTAATGATAAAGATATATAGGCATATGTAGGAGGTATAAAGGGTTCAGTTACAGACCACCATAATAAAAGCAAAAAGCTTGGGTAGGAGCTTCCTAGGCTACAGTGCAGTTCTGAGGGAAATCAACAGACTGTTAGAATTTTTTGGTTTCCTAATGCATATAAAAGTTATGTTTACATGATACTGCAGTCTGTTAAGTATATATTATGACAATTAATATTGTGTGTTTATTATATATAATATACATATATAAAATACATAATGCTATTAGGTCTAAACAATATATACACCTTAATTTAAAAATACTTTAATGCTAAAAAATGCTTTCATCTGAGCTTTCAGTGAGTTGTAACATTTTTTGCTGGTGGAGGGTCTTGCCTTGATATTAATGGCTGCTTATTGGTCAGGGTGGTGGGTCCTGACGGTTAGGTTGGTTGTGGCAATTTTCTAAAATAAGACAATGAAGTCTGCTGCAACAATTGATATTTTTACCTTTTCCTATGAATCACTAATGTTCTTAACACCATCTAGAATGGTGAATCCTTTCCAGAGGTCTTCAACAAACTTTGCCCATCTATCAGAGAAATCACTATCTATGGCAACTACAGTCTTATATAATAATATATATTATATATATTTAATGTGCTATATAATAATTTCTTTTATTAATTTTTTAAAAGATTTTTATTTATTTATTTGACACACACACAGAGAGAGAGAGAGAGCGTGCGTGAGCTCAAGCAGGGGGAGCTACAGGCAGAGGGACAGGGAGAAGCAGGCTCCCCGCTGAGCAGGGAGCCCGATGTGGGGCTTGATCCCAGGCTCCTGGGATCATGACCTGAGTTTAAGGCAGATGCTTAACCAACTGAGCCACCCAGGCACCCCTATAATAATTTCTTACATAATAAGACTTGAAAAAGTGACTCCTTGATCATAGTGGATCACCTGCTAAGACATACTTCAACACTCTTTTTAAAGGTAGACAACAAAATTAAAACACTCAACAACATAACATTCAGAATGTAATAAAAAAAAACTTCTAGGTATGTAAAGAAGTAGCAATTTTTTTTAAAATATTTTATTTATTTATTTGACAGACAGAAATCACAAGTAGGCAGAGAAGCAGGCAGAGAGAGAGAGGAGGATGCAGGCTCCCTGCTGAGCAGAGAGCCCGATGCGAGGCTCGATCCCAAGACCCTGGGATCATGACCTGAGCTGAAGGCAGAGGCTCTAACCCACTGAGCCACCCAGGTGCCCCGAAGTAGCAATTTTTAATTATAAACAGGACAAGAAGCAGTCAAAAGAAGCATACCCAGAAATGAAAGAGACGATGGAATTAGCAGACAAAGCATTTTTTTGTTAAAAGAGAACAAGTATTATTTGTTCCAGCTCTTTGAAGAATGCTGGTGGAATTTTGATCGGAATGGCATTAAAAGTATAGATTGCTCTAGGCAGTATAGACATTTTAACAATGTTTATTCTTCCGATCCGATCTAAAATTTGTATGGAATCAGAAGAGACCCCGAATCGCTAAGGAAATGTTGAAAAACAAAAATAAAGCTGGCGGCATCACCTTACCTGATTTCAAGCTTTATTACAAAGCTGTGATCACCAAGACAGCATGGTACTGGCATAAAAACAGACACATAGACCAGTGGAACAGAGTAGAGAGCCCTGATATGGACCCTCAACTCTATGGTCAATTAATCTTTAACAAAACAGGAAAAAATATACAGTGGAAAAAAGACAGTCTCTTCAATAAATGGTGCTGGGAAAACTGGACAGCTATATGTAGAAGAATGAAACTCGACCATTCTCTTACACCGTACACAAAGATCAACTCAAAATGGATAAAAGACCTCAACGTGAGACAGGAATCCATCAGAATCTTAGAGGAGAACATAGGCAGTCATCTCTTTGATATCAGCCACAGCAACTTCTTTCAAGATACGTCTCCAAAGGGAAAGGAAACAAAAGCGAAAATAAACTTCTGGGACTTCATCAAAATCAAAAGCTTCTGCACAGCAAAGGAAACAGTCAAAAAAACAAAGAGGCTTTGTTAACTGTTTCCTTTGCTGTGCAAAAGCTTTTGATTTTGATGAAATCCCAAAAGTTCATTTTTGCCCTTGCTTCCCTTGCCTTTGGCGAAGTTCCTAGGAAGATGTTGCTGCGGCTGAGGTCGAAGAGGTTGCTGCCTGTGTTCTCCTCAAGGATTTTGATGGATTCCTTTCTCACATTGAGGTCCTTAATCCATTTTGAATCTATTTTTGTGTGTGGTGTAAGGAAATGGTCCAATTTCATTTTTCTGCACGTGGCTGTCCAATTTTCCCAACACCATTTATTGAAGAGGCTGTCTTTTTTCCATTGGACATTCTTTCCTGCTTTGTCGAAGATTAGTTGACCATAGAGTTGAGGGTCTATTTCTGGGCTCTCTATTCTGTTCCATTGGTCTATGTGTCTGTTTTTGTGCCAGTACCATGCTGTCTTGATGATGACAGCTTTGTAATAAAGCTTGAAGTCTGGAATTGTGATGCCACCAACTTTGGCTTTCTTTTTCAATATCCCTTTGGCTATTCGAGGTCTTTTCTGGTTCCATATAAATTTTAAAATTATTTGTTCCATTTCTTTGAAAAAGATGGATGGTACTTTAGTTAACAAAACCAAAAGACAACTGACAGAATGGGAGAAGATATTTGCAAATGACATATCAGATAAAGGACTAGTGTCCAAAATCTATAAAGAACTTAACAAACTCAACACCCAAAGAACAAATAATCCAATCAAGAAATGGGCAGAGGACATGAACAGATGTTTCTGCAAAGAAGACATCCAGATGGCCAACAGACACATGAAAAAGTGCTCCGTATCACTCGGCATCAGGGAAATACAAATCAAAACCACAATGAGATATCACCTCACACCAGTCAGAATGGCTAAAATCAACAAGTCAGGAAATGACAGATGCTGGAGAGGATGCGGAGAAAGGGGAACCCTCCTACACTGTTGGTGGGAATGCAAGCTGGTGCAACCCCTCTGGAAAACAGCATGGAGGTTCCTCAAAATGTTGAAAATAGAACTGCCCTATGACCCAGCAATTGCACTACTGGGAATTTACCCTAAAGATACAAACGTAGTGATCTAAAGGGGCACGTGCACCCGAATGTTTATAGCAGCAATGTCCACAATAGCCAAACTATGGAAAGAACCTAGATGTCCATCAACAGATGAATGGATCAAGAAGATGTGGTATATATACACAATGGAATACTATGCAGCCATCAAAAGAAACGAAATCTTGCCATTTGCGACAACATGGATGGAACTAGAGCGTATCATGCTTAGCGAAATAAGTCAAGCGGAGAAAGACAACTATCATATGATCTCCCTAATATGAGGGAGTGGTGATGCAACATGGGGGCTTAAGTGGGTAGGAAAAGAATCCATGAAACAAGATGGGATAGGGAGGGAGACAAACCATAAGTGACTCTTAATCTCATGAAACAAACTGTGGGTTGCTGGGGGGAGGGGGGTTGGGAGAAGGGGGATAGGGTTATGGACATTGGGGAGGGTATGTGCTTTGGGGTAAATTGGAAGGGGAGATGAACCATGAGAGACTATGGACTCTGAAAAACAATCTGAGGGGTTTGAAGTGGCGGGGGGGGTGGGAGGTTGGGGTACCAGGTGGTGGGTATTATAGAGGGCACAGCTTGCATGGAGCACTGGGTGTGGTGAAAAAATAATGAATACTGTTTTTCTGAAAATAAATAAATTGGAAAAAAAAAAAAAAACAAAGAGGCAACCCACGGAATGGGAGAAGATATTTGCAAATGACAGTACAGACAAAAGGTTGATATCCAGGATCTATAATGAACTCCTCAAACTCAACCCACACGAAACAGACAAACACACCAAAAAATGGGCAGAAGATATGAACAGACACTTCTCCAATCAAGACATACAAATGGCTATCAGACACATGAAAAAATGCTCATCATCATTAGCCCTCAGGGAGATTCAAATTAAAACCACATTGAGATATCACCTTACACCAGTTAGAATGGCCAAAATTAACAAAACAGGAAACAACATGTGTTGGAGAGGATGTGGAGAAAGGGGAACCCTCTTACACTGTTGGTGGGAATGCAAGTTGGTGCAGCCTCTTTGGAGAACAGTGTGGAGATTCCTCAAGAAATTAAAAATAGAGCTTCCCTACGACCCTGCAATTGCACTCCTGGGTATTCACCCCAAAGACACAGATGTCGTGAAAAGAAGGGCCATCTGTACCCCAATGTTTATAGCAGCAATGGCCACAGTCGCCAAACTATGGAAAGAACCAAGGTGCCCTTCAACGGATGAATGGATAAGGAAGATGTGGTCCATATACACTATGGAGTATTATGCCTCCATCAGAAAGGATGAATACCCAACTTTTTTATCAACATGGACGGGACTGGAAGAGATTATGCTGAGTGAAATAAGTCAAGCAAAGAGAGTCAGTTATCATATGGTTTCACTCATTTGTGGAGCATAACCAATAGCATGGAGGACAAGGGGCGTTAGAGAGGAGTAGGGAATTTGGGTAAATTGGAAGGGGAGGTGAACCATGAGAGACTATGGACTCTGAAAAACAGCCTGAGGGGTTTGAAGTGGCGGGGGGGGGGTGGGAGGTTGGGGTACCAGGTGGTGGGTATTATAGAGGGCACGGCTTGCATGGAGCACTGGGTGTGGTGAAAAAATAATGAATAATGTTTTTCTGAAAATAAATAAATTGGGAAAAAAAAAGAGAGAGAGAGCAAGTAAGTGCACTGGAGTGGAGGGGTTGGGGGGAGAGAGAGGGAGGCATGTTGTGCTAGCAGGCATGAAAATAACATTAATCTGCTTGTACATCTCCAGCAGAGTTCCTGGGTGATCAGGTGCATTGTCAATGAGTAGCAATATTTTAAGATTTTATTTATTTATTTGACAGAGAGAGATCACAAGCAGGCAGAGAGGCAGGCAGAGAGAGAGGAGGAAGCAGGCTCCCTGCTGAGCAGAGAGCCCGATGCGGGCCTCGATATTTTAAAAGAAACCTGTTTTTTTTTTTTCCTGAAGAGAGATACTCTATCGACAAGAGTCCTTCTATTCTTTGAAGCTTTGAAGCCATGCATGATTTCTCCTCTCTAGCCAAGAAAGTTCTAAGATAACCTGCATCTTTTTAATTTTTTTTAGTCTCAAATTCTTATTTAAATTCCAACTAGTTAACATATAGTGTAATATTAGTTTCAGTAGAATTTAGGGATCACTTACGCATAAAACCCAGTGCTCATCACAAGTGCCCTCCTTACTAGCCATCATTCATTTAACCCATCTTCCACCTACCTCCCCTCTAATAATCCTCAGTTTGTTCTCTATAATTAAGAAGAACCTGTTTTCTGGTTTACCTCTCTTCCCATCCCCCCCATGTTCACCTGTTTCGCTTCCTAAATTCCACATATGAGTGAAATCATATGGTTATTTGTCTTTCTAGGACTTCTCTTGCTGAGCACAATACTCTAGCTCCATCTCTGTCATTGTAAATGGCAAGCTGTCATTCTTTTTGGTGGCTGGGTAATATTTCATTGGGTATATATATACCACATCTTCTTTACCATGAGTCAATGGACATTTGGGCTCTTTCCATAATTTGGCTATTGTTGATAATGCTGCCATAAACAGTAGGGTACATGTACCCCTTCAAATCTGTACTTTCGTATCCTTTGGGTAAATACCTAGTAGTGCAATTGCTGGACTGTAGCGCAGTACTATTTTTAACTTATTGAGGAACAGTATAGACAGTATAGAGATACTGTCTTCCAGAGTGGCTGCAATAGTTTGCATTTTGACTAACACTGTAAGAGGGTTCCCCTTTCTCTGCATCTTCATCAACATCTGCTGTTTCTTGTACTATTAAATCTTAGCCATTCTGACAGGTATGAGTTGGTATCTCATTGTAGTATACATTGTAAATCTGTATTTCCCTGATGATGAGTTATGTTGATCATTTTTTTAAAGATTTTATGTATTCATTTGACAGACAGAGATCACAAGCAGGCAAAGAGGCAGGCAGAGAGAGAGAGGAGGAAGCAGGCTCCCTGCTGAGCAGAGAGCCCAATGCGGGGCTCGATCCCAGGACTCTGGGATCACGACTTGAGCCGAAGGCAGAGGCTTTAACCCACTGAGCCACCCATGTGCCCGGAGCATCTTTTTATGTATCTGTCAGCCATCCGTATGTCTTTGGAAAAACGCCAATTCATGTCTTCTGCCCATTTCTTAACTGAATTATTTGGTTTGGGGGAGTTAAATTTGACATGTTTTTTATAGATTTTGGATACTAACCCTTTAACAGATATGTCATTTGCAATATGATTGTATCTTCTTCCAACAAACTAAAATCCGTGAAAATCTGTGGTTTAGTGTAGCCACCTTCCTGAATTATCTTAGTTAGATCTTCTGTATAACTTGCTGCAGCTTCTACATCAGCACCGTGTGTTTCACCTTGCACTTTCATGTAATGAAGGCAATTTCTTTCCTTCAACCTCATGAACCAACATCCATTAGCTTCAAAATTTTCCTCTGCAGCTTTCTCACCTCTTTTAGTTGTCACAGAATTGAAGAAACTTAGGGTCTTGCTCTGAATTAAGCTTTGGCTTAAGGTAATGTGATGACTGGTTTGAGCTTTCAGCCTGGTTTGGCTTTCAGTATGCCTTTCTCACTAAACTTAATTGTTTCTAGCTTTTGATTTAAAGTGAGAGATGTCCAACTCTTCCCTTCACTTGAATACTTAGAGCCCATTGTAGTGTTACTAATTGGCCTAATTTCAATACTGTTGTGCCTCATGGAATAGGGAAGCCTGAGGAGAGGGAGAAAGACTAGGGAATGGCTGATTGGGAGAGAAGTCAGAACAAACATAACATGTATCAATTAAGTTGGCTATGTTATATGGGTGCAGTTTGTGGTACCCCAGCACAATTATAATAACATCAAAAATCACTGATCACAGATCACCACAACAAATAAAATAATGAGAAAAACTGAAATATTGCAAAAATTATCAAAATGTGACACAGAGACATGAAGTCAGCAAATGCAGTTGGAAAGTGGCACTGATGGACTTGTTTGCTGCAGGGTTGCCACAAACCTTCAATTTATAAAAAACAAAACCACAACAAAAAACCCATACTATCTACAAAGCACAATAAAGCCAAATGCAATAGAAGGAGGTATGCCTGTGTAAATATATAGCATGTCACGACTTTTATGTATGGCAGTCTCTGATCTTTGACTGCATAAGTGACCAATGGCCCCAGCAGAGCACTCTGCATTTAGTACCACATGGGTCCCAAGGCCACTTTCTCATAGGCTGTTCCCTGCCAGTGACTGAGCACATCAGTGACAATAGGCAGGTCTATTTCAGAGAGACAGGGCCTTTTCTGATGGCTGACTTTGGCCTGGGAACTTCCTAATAGTCTGCTGACTTCCCTCACGGCAGCCTAAGAAGCTACTACTCAAGCTTCCTTCTTTCCCTTTCTCCTTCCATCATGGTCAAATCAACACTGCAGTTTGACAGCTCCTTCAGTCGCCTCTGGATTCCTTTCCATGTTCTCTCACATGCATTTACCCTATTAAATATCTTACAAGTCTAACCTCCATCCTCATGTCTGCTTCTCTGAAGATCTGCACTAACACAGCATGTTATTTCCATTTAAGTAAGATTAAAAGCATATGAGACTTAAACAACTGCCCTGTCTTTCGGACAGAAACTCAGAAAACATTCCTACTCAAGTAGGATACAGGCCTCAGTTTGAAAAATAATGCTATAAGGGGCGCCTGGGTGGCTCAGTCAGTTAAGCATCTGACTTTTGATCTCAGCTCAGGTCTTGATCTCAGGGTGGTGAGTTTAAGTTCCACATTGGGCTCTACACTGGGTGTGGAGCCTACATTAAAAAAATAAAAGTGCTGGGATGCCTGGGTGGCTCAGTTGGTTGGACGACTGCCTTCGGCTCAGGTTGTGATCCCGGAGTCCCGGGATCGAGTTCCGCATCGGGCTCCCAGCTCCACGGGGAGTCTGCTTCTCTCTGACCTTCTCCTCGCTCATGTTCTCTCTCACTGTGTCTCTCTCAAATAAATAAATAAAATCTTTAAAAAATAAAAAAATAAAAGTGCTGTAAATGGCCCTCTGTATTAAATATCTTTGCCAGGTTTTTCATTTTCCCACACACCAAAAACCATTTCCACCTTCTGATTAAATTTAATCTCAACTGACAAGGCTGCTTCTGGCTGTGCCAAGATGCCCTAATTTCCCCCTTGCTCTCGCTTTAGTACATTGCTTGCTATTTAATACTTCCTGATGTTCACTGAACTAGATTCACTACTCCAGGCAGAATAATGGCCTGGATTACTCAGAGAAGCTCTAAAGAAGGAATTTTTTTACTAGGACTGTTTTTTGTTTTTCTTTAAGTACTCTAGCTCCAAAAATACTTTCTAAACTTTTAGTTCTATATAACTAAATAAAGATTAAACCCAGGATAGTGAATCCAGAGTTTTTACAGTTGTCACTGTCACCCACTGCACTTCTTCGCAAACATCTTACAGAACATAAACTTTAAAAAAACAAAGAGCTTTTTCTTAAGACACCCACTTTGACATCCACTGATTATACTTTCATAAGATTATCTTTCCTAAGTTAAAAAATTATTTGTAAAGTGTAGTGGATGCACTATTTAGAACTGATAGTTTTTTGTTAATAAAAAAAATTGAGAGAATTTTTTAAAATTATTTGTGCATATCATGATCATTTTATAATAACTTAAAAGTAAATATGGAAAAGTACAGCATAGGAAATACAGTCAGTAATACTGTAATAACCATGTATGGGGACAGTGGTTACTACACTTTCTGTGGTGAGCACTGCATACTGTGTAAGTTGTCAAATCACGGTTTATGTACCTGAAACTAATATAATATTATATGTCAACTATACTTCAGTTAAAAAAAAAAGTCATTTTACTGAGCATTAAAACAATCCAGAAATTCCAAATTATATAGGTAGAAGTATGCTAAGAAAGTTCTATACTCTTTATGGGGAGAATACCACCCATATTCACTTGATAATGACCCTCAACTTCTTGCAGGAAATTAGCAATATCAAAAAAAACCTCTCTAGGGACGCCTGGGTGGCTCAGTTGGTTAAGCAGCTGCCTTCGGCTCAGGTCATGATCCCAGCGTCCTGGGATCAAAGTCCCACATCGGGCTCCTTGCTTGGCAGGGAGCCTGCTTCTCCCTCCGCCTTTGCCTGCCATTCTGTCTGCCTGTGCTTGCTCTCTCTCCCTCTCTCTCTCTAATAAATAAATAAAATCTTAAAAAAAAAATAAATAAAGGGCCTTGATCTCTTTAAAAAAAAAAAAAAAAAAAAAAACCTCTCTACCCCTAACACCAAACAACTCTTTCTCTTTTGAAATTTTTCAAACCATTTGCTTGCTTTCTTGCAGCCAACCAATCACTGACAAATATACTTAAAGACCAGTTAGAATGTCTCTCTCACTTCCAAAAACTATATCTTAATAAAACACCTGCCAATTATTAAAAAAAACACATATGCATTCATTCACAAATCTTTCACTGTAAAGCCAATCCCTTTTTTTTCCCCAATTTATTTATTGTCAGAAAAACAGTATTCATTATTTTTTCACCACACCCAGTGCTCCATGCAAGCTGTGCCCTCTATAATACCCACCACCTGGTACCCCAACCTCCCACCCCCCCGCCACTTCAAACCCCTCAGACTGTTTTTCAGAGTCCATAGTCTCTCATGGTTCACCTCCCCTTCCAATTTACCCAAATTCCCTACTCCTCTCTAACGCCCCTTGTCCTCCATGCTATTGGTTATGCTCCACAAATGAGTGAAACCATATGATAATTGACTCTCTCTGCTTGACTTATTTCACTCAGCATAATCTCTTCCAGTCCCGTCCATGTTGCTACAAAAGTTGGATATTCGTCCTTTCTGATGGAGGCATAATACTCCATAGTGTATATGGACCACATCTTCCTTATCCATTCATCCGTTGAAGGGCATCTTGGTTCTTTCAATAGTTTGGCAACTGTGGCCATTGCTGCTATAAACATTGGGGTACAGATGGCCCTTCTTTTCACGACATCTGTGTCTTTGGGGTAAATACCCAGGAGTGCAATTGCAGGGTCGTAGGGAAGCTCTATTTTTAATTTCTTGAGGAATCTCCACACTGTTCTTTTTTGATGTGAGCTTTCTGACTACTTGTAAGCTCACATCATTTCTCATAAAAGATACAGATATATATGTATATATACTTATAATTTCTAATTTAAATTTTTTCTAAAATGAAGAATAAAATCTAAAACTTTTTTGAAGAAACTTAAGTACAGAATCATTTTAAATTTTTATAACTTCCTCTCAAACTTTTACATTGTTCATCTACACCAAATTCAATAGCAATTTTTAAAGTGTTGCCTTTTTATTAGATCTTCCCATTCACTTTATCATTCACTGGAATGATAAATTTTTTTAAATAATTTTTTTAAAGAGTTATTTACTTACTTTAGAGGGAGATAGCATGAGAGGGAGAGAGAGAGTCTCAAGGAGACTCCATGCTGAATGCAAAGCCTGACTTGGGCTCGAACCCACGACCCTGAGATCATGATCCGAGCCAAAACAAAGAGTCAGACACTTAACTCAGTGTGCTATCCAGGTGCCCCACATCACTCTTTCATATTTCTTGCATCATTGGTTTATTTGATCTTTTTTTAAAAAAAGATTTATTTATTTAACAGAAAGAGAGAGAGAGAGAGAGATCACAAGTAGGCAGAGAGAATGGCAGAGAGAGAGGAGGAAGCAGGCTCCTTGCTGAGCAGAGAGCCCGATGCGGGGCTTGATCCCAGGACCCTGAGATCATGACCTGAGCCGAAGGCAGAGACTTAACCCACTGAGCCACCCAGGCGCCCCTTATTTGAGCTTTCATTAAGTTATGCTGTGAAAATAAGTTAAATGGCATTATGTATATGTGCTGCCGAAGCGAGCACGTTAAATGGCATTATGTAGGTTGGGAATAATCCAGTGACTCTTGGAAGACACAAACTCAAGGACAGGAATGGAAAAGTGTACTTACACTAGAGAAGGGCCTCCTAAGCCTTGACAGTTCTGCCTACTATGCTGTTAGCATGTTCTACAGAGAATATCTAAAGAGCAGTTTTAATCAGGTTCAGTTAGGGAACCATTACTGCAGGTGGTTTGTCTCCTTTCAGGCACCCAGAGTCTTTAGCCTTGGTTCCCCACTGCAGCATCCCTCAAAGGCCTGCGGCACCAAGGAATTTTATCTCTTTTCCCTCTGTTATTACCACATCAAACTTCACAAGTGGACAGGGTTGACCACTGATCACTAACAAAGTAATTAATATTAAGATGTTAGTGACTCACTCTATTGCATGGTAATTTGGAATTTTATTATCATTTCATTAAAGGCTTCCTGGCAATCTGAGTAAGATAGTAAATTTTTCTATAAAGGGACAGATAATAAATATCAAGCTTTACATGTTACTGTTGCATATGCTTGTTTTTTCTTGTTTTATATAAAAAGAAGGTAGTAACCAGATTTGAGCCATAGTTTACCAACCTGAACTACAAGGTCAGGTACAATAAGCAACAGTGTGTCTCCTTCCAGATACCTAATACATATTTATAGCAACTAACGTTTACTGAAAGCTTATAGCATGTCAGCTATTGTGTTTTGTATTAACTGATTCAATCCTCACAGCCACCATATGCTATAATTACTATTATTATTATTTTCATAGATAAAGAAGTTGAGACTTGAAGACATTAAGCAACTTCTCAACCATTCCATAAATAGTGGAGTCAGAATCTAAACTCAGAAAGACTGACTTCTGAATTACTAAACTATACACTTCTGAGAAAGCTTTCAGCTGAACATGTAACTGATTAATACTATGGCACAAACTAGAACACTGACCTCCTGACTGATTGCCAATTTTCTAAATATTCAGAAAAAAACTATATTTTAAAGGGGGAATTGAACACTTTAACTCAACGAATGAAAGCCTAATGGTATGATATCACGCACTGAAATGAAAAGGTATTTTGGAAAGGCTATCAGATTGTCAAAAGCTAAAATCAGGAATCACTGTCATGCTTTTTCAATAAAGCAGCCCAAGAAAATCTTAATTATGGAACATGGAAGTGTCACAAACAGACATCTTAAAAATGTAACAGATTCAATTTCTCTCAGGGAAACACTACAATAATAATGCCATAAAATGGGAACTCTGCAATAAAGTGCATCATGTACGAACTTAGGGGTAGGCTGAAGATGAAAGGACGAAATAAAAGAAAACAGAAATGTACAATATCCAGATGGTATTCATCCGGTGATTGAGAGCAATTCAGGCAGGAAAGTAATGTTACAGAGGTCTACAAAAGAGTGTAATGCATAATAGTGTCTCAGGAAGCAATACTCAGAAAAGGAGTAACATTACTAACAAACAGGATCAATGAACTCTAAGGGGTTCTCTTTTTATTTTAACCCTCACTCTCTCAAATAAAAAGAGCTCTCCTCATTTCTCCTTTGAGCAGAATTATTGGAGATAAACAAGGACAAATATGTGGGAAGAGTGAAGAATATGCTTCAGAGGGGAAAAGGCCTGGGTAGATGGAGAAGAGTAAAGTAAATGTGACTTTTCCTGGAGGTAAGCTGCTGTCCCATCCTTGGATTGGGGGGAAATGCAAGTGATTCAAACCATTATTTCTCTGCTTACCCCACATAAGTGCATACAGGTTGTTTCTACCATCTACACAAAAGCTTGTTATCAAAGAGCTATTGCCTGGATGATGGTAGCAAACACCTACATAGTCCTTTAAAGTAATTTAATCCTCATAATCACCCCATGAGATGAGTACTTTGAGAATACCCATGTTTGATGAGGATGTTAAAGCAGAGAATGGTTAAATGATTTGCCCAAATTCACAGAGCTGAAAGATGGTAGGGTTAGAATTCAAACCCAGACAGAAAGGCTCCACACACAGTTCATACACTCTTAACCACTCTGTTATACAGTAACTTCTTTGGCTTAATTGTGCCACCACAAGGAAGTAACTGGCATCAGACCGTATTGTAGCATTTCAAGGGCTGGGGATCGAGATAAAGACTGGACAGAATAACCGGCAACTGGAGAGATAATCTTGGAGGAACCAGGTATCGGGTATGTTTATGAAGAGAGAGCATGAAAGACAGGGACTCAAGAAGAAACTACCTCATTACCACAGCAGTTTGGACATATTAAACTAAGCAAACTAAATGGGTTATAAAATACAACCCTAATGTGAATGTAATTCTGATCATAAATTCTGGTATTTATGAGTACTTGTACTGATCTTTCAATATATGAGTACATATAATTTAAAAATTACAACAGTCATATCACAAATGGATTTTTAGCCACATCACTAGGGTAAGTGTTGACACTGATCATTTAGAACAAGAAGTAATTCAGAATGTTCTGATGGTGGGCTTTAAACTACATGACATGAATGTGTGTCTTCTGAATTACTAACATAATTTTCCTTAAACTGTATAATAATATTATGTACTAAACATAGATTTATTCAAGTTTGGACTATGAAGTTTAATCTTGAGATTTAGATTCTGCCATTGTAACTCATATAAGTGTACTAACAAAGTAGAAAAACTTAAGCCAGATCTTCTTGGAACATATGCTTAGGAAATTGCCTTTCTAGTTAATATACACTTATTATTTATAGCTAGGTGAACAAAATAAACCTGAAATGTAAGCAAGAGCTCTCCTGGAATACAAACCTAATATTCTAGATCCAGCTCCTAAAACATAGTCCACTGGCAGGCAGCACACAGAGAGACCAAATATAGACACTGTTTGAGGATATATTGCAAATAATCATAAAGTCTTGCTTCCCTGTATGACAATAACCTTAGGGATCTATAAGTAAAACTTTGGTACAATGCCCCTGTGGTTTCAAGAAAAACCTGAACACAAAATAATATAAAATTAATTTTTTAAAACAAAATTGCATTGCCCCACTCTCAAAAAAAAAAAAAAAAGAATCAAAGAAGTAAACAAACACAAACACACATATCCACAATATGGAAAATACATTAATAGATCAGTATTACATCCTATATTTTACTATATGTAATGGAGATTTCATAAAAATTAGGAAAATGTGCGTATGTGTGTACTTACAATTACAAAATACATGTTCCCAAGAGAAAAGCTCAAATTCTGAATGGTAAATAGTCTGACTGAAACTGGTAATCCTAGGGACGCCTGGGTGGCTCAGTGGGTTAAGCCACTGCCTGCGGCTCAGGTCATGATCCCAGGGTTCTGGGATCGAGTCCCACATCGGGCTCCTTGCTCGGAAGAGAGCCTGCTTCTCCCTCTGCCTCTGCCTGCCTCTCTGTCTGCCTGTGCTCACTTGCTCTCTCTCCCTCTGTCTCTGACAAATAAATAAATAAAAAATCTTTAAAAAAAAAAAAAAAAAGAAACTGGTAATCCTAGAGTTTAGCAATGTACTGCTGTCAATTAACTGGCAAAGCCAATATGATTTTTGAAAGCATAAACATCACTATTGTTGGCATGGTACATTCCTGTCATGTAAACCCACTGCTAATTTCATTAAGACTGTGTACCCTTGAACCTAGAAGATTGGTTCTTGCCATTGCAAATAACCTGGTTCTTCCTTTTCTGGAACACCAGAATAACTTATCAACATTCTATTTGAAACACAAAAAGAGGGAGGAAAAATACTGGGTTCCTCAGTCTTCTGGTTCCATTTCTTATCCATTGTGAAGTCCAGCTGTACTTCTTTCCCTTGAGTTCCAAAAGAAAATCTGTATTTATTAAAAATTTTTCTTCTTTTAAACAGATTTTAGTTACTTGCAAAAAAGAGTAGGCTTTAATTTGAAATCTAAAAGACTAGAATGTCTAAGCAACCCAATTCTAAAGCATAATAATGGTTTTTAAAAAGTACATTGAAATATTAAGCCTTCTAATCAATGCTATTCATAAGAATATCTATTCTGAATCAAAGACTTTGAGCCAAAATGCATCCAGAGAAAATACATGTCATTCATGTCGAAATAATCATTTTCAGCACTATAATGCCTGGAAATTAAAGACTGCATTTAATTATATTTTCTGTGACAGTGGCTTTCAAACCTATTTTAGGCAACAGAATATCTTCTTCTAATGAAACCTTAGGTTCAAGTCCAATACAATGCAGAGATCTACTCTAACTGAAGCATGCATACATGTGAGCCTGGGTGAACCTGCAGGCAGAAAACCCTGCCTGAGTCCAACCTCTTCCCTTGTCACAGGTCTTCTAAGGCATCACCATGAAAGCCCTGTGATTTTTGTGAATCAGCTTGAAAACCACTGTGCTAGGAAGAGACAACCACCCATATAAACTTCATTTTCACAACCAAGACACCAAATCACATGTCTATTTACCTGTGAGCTTTAAAACTTTTTCCATCAACATAAATATCAATATCTGGACAACAGTGTTTCACGTAAAGTTTCAATAAATCTTCTCCTAATTCAGATGCAGGATCCAAGTCATAATTATCTTTAAAAGAGATAAATGGTTTCTTTATTATAAATATCCAAAATGGTTTCTTCATTATAAATATCCAAAAAACTTGTGTTTTAATATTAATTAAAGGTTTTTCCATATTGATTAGCTACTTGAGAGAACTTGATTAGCTACTAAGAGAGAACAATTATAACTACAATATTTAACTGGTAAATTCAAGATAAAACAACATTAAAATCATCTATATCTTGCTTTGAAATATAAATTTCAACTTAATTTAAATATAAATAAACCTTTTAACATAGATTAAACCTTTTAACATAGATTTGCAGTTAAATATAGTTAATATTATTACAATATACTAAAACTGAAGCCACTTCATGAATATCGGACACAGGAAACTAGAAAATTTTCCAACTTTAATACCCTTTTTCATTACCTAATTCCTTTCTATTCCTGTTCATGACTTTTTGGTGAAAATGACATTTGAACCAACAGACATTCAACTAAAAGCAATGGGATTTATGGAGCACTTACTATGAGTTTAGTACTACATACAGTATAGAAAAATTTAAAAAATAAATACTTTAAAAAGTATCTCTACTTCAAAAGATTCACCATTTAGGGGCGCCTGGGTGGCTCAGTGGGTTGGGCCGCTGCCTTCGGCTCAGGTCATGATCTCAGGGTCCTGGGATCGAGTCCCACATCGGGCTCTCTGCTCAGCAGGGAGCCTGCTTCCCTCTCTCTCTCTCTGCCTGCCTCTCAGTCTACTTGTGATTTCTCTCTGTCAAATAAATAAATAAAATCTTTAAAAAAAAAAAAAAAGATTCACCATTTAGAAAGTGAAGAGTAAAATATAAAACATGTTCATATTTTAAAAATTATTATACTGTATATCATAGCTTTGTCAGTCCAGAAACTTTAGTTAGTACATTTGCTGAGAATCCATCACTTGGGACAAATTCCCACCAACCAAATTTACACATTTATAAATTTATATATTTATAAATCACAATGTCATCATTGGCTCTAATATCAAAAGAGATCCAGAATCCAACCAGGACTCAGTATCTCCATGGCTACCACCCCAGTCCAAGCCACCATCACCTCGCATCTAGATCTCCGCAATAACTTCCCAACACATCTACCACTTTTAAGCCCCACAGAGGCATGTTTTTAAAATGCAATATAAATCATGATCCATCTCAGTTCAAAGCCATATCACCCTCTCCATTTTTTTACTTAGTAAAAGCCAAGGTCTTAACTCCCTTACCAGGCCACACAACATCCAGCTCCTCACTATGCAGGTGGTTGGGGACCAACCCGAGCTCTCCAACCCTGGAGGGGGGGCCACAGTTCTCCAAGGCATGCTGACAGGGTAAAGACTGTGCCCATGACTATTACCCCACATAACAGGATAACCCTTAGTGTCAGAACTGAATTGCTGTACACCCAATTGGTATTGGAGAATTAGTTGGTGTGATGGAAAAAACACACACTTTGGTGTCAGAAGTGGTGCAATGGAAAAAAAAAAAAAAAAAAACATTAGAGAAACTCCAACCTCAATGGTCCTCAGGCTGAAGTCATCGTTCCACTCTACCCTAATCTTGTTCTGCTTATACTCCATAAGCCTGCCAAATAGTACCCTCTAAACTCTCCAAAATGGCTTATAAGATGACCACATGTCTCAAGATGGTTTGCCTGGGACACTCCCAGTTAATGCCTATTGCCAACAGAATAATTATTGGCCACAATAATAACTCTGCACTTTTCACTCTTTCAAAAGTATCCCAATTTGGACAATAAGAAATAAGGTCATCCTTTATACAAGGCTTTCAATAATCTGGCTTCTGCTTATATATCCAGGCTCATCTCTCACTTTGACCATTCTTGTCCCCTGTTCCACCCCAGTCCCACAACAAACTATTTCCAGCCTTCAAAATTTGCTATGTGCCTGAGCTTTCTCTGCCTCTAAACATGTTGTCTTCTTTGTCTGGAATACTTCTCCCCTAAATTATTTTTGCCGTTTAACTCCTGCTTTTTTTTCCCCTGAGATTCAACTCAAACATCACTCCCTTCATATGGCTTTGTCTGAATGCTAACTAGGTCCAAGTAAAATGTACCTTATCTGTGTCCTCATCACACTCTGGGCTAATCCATCTGACTGTACCTCCTCCTAGACTGCAGGACACCAACACTATCTGTTTTGTTCACTCTTAAGCATTCAAAACCTAATGCAAAGTCAATATTCCATTTAAAAATGTGATAATTATGGGCACCTGGCTGGCTCAGTCAGCAGAGCATGTGACTCTTGATCTTGGGGTTGTGATTTCAAGCCTCATGCTGGGTGTAGAGATTACATAAAAATAAAATCTTTAAAAAATATATATGTAATAATTAGAATGGCATTCTAGGAACAAATAAGATGTGCAAGAGCATAGAGGTGAGAAAATATAGTTCTTTGAGGGAAATACCAAATAATTCAGTAAGACTAGAGCTCAAGGGGTGGGAGGGGGTTGTGAAGAGAAACAGCAGCAGAATTCTAGGTAAGAGCCAGTACACAAATTCCCTTATGTCAAGGGAAAGAACCTGGAATTTATATTAAAGCTATGGGAAAGAATTTTAATAAGGGGAGTGCTATGATCACATCTGCAGTTAACAAATATTGTTCTAAAAAAAAAAACAAAAAAAAAAACAAAAAAAAAAAACAAATATTGTTCTACACAGTATAAATGGAGAGTGGTACAATGAGAGGCCTGGCAACTAGCTGGGGGGCAAATGCTCAAGAAAAATTGCAAAGACCTGAAATCAAGAAATGGCAGGAGGATAAAGGAGAGAAGTATTGGCTTAGTTGTTAAGCATCTGCCTTTGGCTCAGGTCATGATCCCAGGGTCCTGGGATCGAGACCCACATCGGGCTCCCTACTCAGTGGGGAGCCTGCTTCTCCCTCTTCCACCCTCCCTGCTTGTGTTCCCTCTCACACACACTCACTCTCTCTGTCAAACAAATAAATACAATCTTTAAAAAAGGAGAGAAGTATTTAAAATATTTAAGAAAGGAGCACCTGGCTAGCTTAGTGCAAGAAGCATGAGACTCTTGATCTTAAGGTTTGAGTTCAAGCCAAATGTTGGGTATAGAGATTATTTAAATAAATAAATGAACTTAACAAAATAGTAAGGAGACAAATCAATAGATTAAATAAATAAATGAACTTAACAAAATAGTAAGGAGACAAATCAATAGATATGGTCATGAATATAATAAAGGATAAAAGAGTGAGTAGAATGATAAGAGATAAAATTCACATCACAGAGCACTTAAGAACAGATTAGGATGGGAAGCAGATGGTTAAGTCAGTCTGGGACAGATTAAATTTTGAGATATTAAAGGTATATTTAGACAGATATGTCTAGTCAGTGGTTGGATCCAAAACTCAGAAAAAGAGGAGAAAACCAATTAATTAAGGGGTAGAAAGATAATGTGTCAGTAAAGGAGACAGAGGAATGGCCAGGAAGGAAAATAAAGAGAACAGAGGGCCACAGAACATAGGGGAATTTCAAGGAAGGTGACATTGACAGTAGGAAAGCTTGCAAAGAAGGTAGTAAAATCCGGACAACAAGTGTCTGCTTAAATTGGTAAACATGTGGGTCTTCCAAAGGGGAAAGGAGAAAGTAGTTAAAAAACAAGGAGTTGAGGGGTAAATGAGGTCTTTTCACGTACATCTGCAACATGTTTGGCCACTTTAAATGGGCTGCTGTGGGGCTGCGGCAGAACTCTAGACAAGAGACAGGAAAAATGAATACTAAATATCAGCTCGGCCAACTGCTATATCTGTGTGGCCTTGAGAAAGTCCCTTATACCCTCCTTAGAGTTCTCATCTATAAAAATCAGCCTACAGCCACTTATTTCTCAGAGTTGTCTGAGACTAAATGAGATAGACTATATGACTGTATCTACCTCAAACCCTAGAAGAGACACATTCACCATAGTTAGATGTTAACACACATACAACAAGGGTTCTAAATCAGTTTAGTTACTAAATCAGTTTAAATCAGTTTGGTTATTATTATTATTGTTGTACTAAATATCAGTAATAAAATCTTTTAATTAACAGATACTTTCATATACATTCAATTGTGCTACAATGCTTGTTTTGAAAATATCAGTTTGATCTAACACAACTGATATTTTAGGGAACAATCTGAACATGATGTGAAATTTTCATCTACTTATGTGCATTTCACTTCCTTGCAGCTTATTCACAAGAAACAATAGGTCACTGCAAAAAACTACACCCAGCTGAATGGAGCCATGTAAGAATAAATAAAACATACACAAACATCTTAAACATCTATCAGATACCTCGGTTAACTGCATGTTACAACCTAAATCCTCCATATCTGGTGTTATAAATTTCCATCTGATTTTACATAACCAACTGTTAGGAGACCATTTTCTTTCTTTTTTTTTTTTTTAAATATTTTATTTTTTATTTATTTGACAGAGAGAGATCACAAGTAGGCAGAGAGGCAGGCAGAGAGAGAGAGAGAGAGGAGGAAGCAGGCTCCCTGCTGAGCAGAGAGCCCGATGCGGGACTCGATCCCAGGACCCTGAGATCATGACCTGAGCCGAAGGCAGCGGCTTAACCCACTGAGCCACCCAGACGCCCCAGGAGACCATTTTCTATGAAAATTTTTGTGTTTCTGTATGAGGCAGAGCATACTTTCTGGGCAGAGAATTGGAAAACTTGGATAAAGAATGAAAAAGAACAAACATGTCTTGGAGGCTAGAAATACTGTGAGGTTCCAGAAAGATTTACAGATTTTCTTCCCCTCAAAACCATTTCTTTGTACTCCAGGGTGTTGAAGCTACCTTCCTCTCCCTTTACCAGGGAAGATTTATTTACATTCCAAAGTAAAGACCCCTTCCCTCCCACCCTATTTCCCTCTCTCTATTTCTATCAGATCTGCCAGTAGCCTATGAAAATCTCCTAATTTCAGTATTCCTCTCTTATGGTGCATTACCACTTCACATGCAGGGTAACTTCAGGCCCTCACCACAGAACTTTGTGGGGACTGTGGGTTGGGAACTTGTACTACGATGCTCTATAAATAATAATTAAACCAGAGATCTTGAGTCTCCTGCTAGAATATCTACTATTACTGTATCTCTATCTATATCATCTATACTTATATCTATATTTATTCCTGTGTCCTTAACATCCTCCTTCTGCCAATTCACAACAGTTCACAAGCTGCAACCCTTCTTTTTTTTTTTAATACATAATACATATAATGTATTATTAGCCCCAGGGGTACAGGTCTGTGAATCACCAGGTTTATACACTTCATAGAACTCACCATAGCACAGACCTTCCCCAATGTCCATAACCCCACCACCTTCTCCCTTCTCCCCACCCCCGGCAACCCTCAGTTTATTTTGTGAAATTAAGAGTCACTTATGGTTTGTCTCCCTCCTGATCCCATCTTGTTTCATTTATTCTTTTCCTACCTGCCAAACCCCACATGTTCCATCTCATCTTCCTCATATCAGGGAGATCATATGATAATTGTCTTTCTCTGATTGACTTATTTCGCTAAGCATAATACCCTCTAGTTCCATCCATGTCATCACAAATGGCAAAATTTCATTTCTTTTGATGGCTGCATAGTATTCCATCGTATATATATACCACCTCTTCCTTATCCATTCACCTGTTCATGGACATCTAGGTCCTTTCCATAGTTTGGCAATTGTGGACACTGCTGCTATAAACATTTGGGTGCATGTGCCCCTTCAGAAGGGTCTAGTGTGATTGCTGGGTCATAGGGTAGCTCTATTTTCAACTTTTTGAGGAACCTCCATGCTGTTTTCCAGAGTGGTTGCACCAGCTGCTGCAACCCTTCTGACACTATCTTCAATAAGCAAATTGGAGTTCTTTTCAAGGTCAACTACCATATTTATTGTAGTATTTATGTATTTCTTAGCAATTCAATGTGTAAAATCAGACCATTTTTATTAGATTCTTATCTTTTTAAAATGTATCACAACAAAATTGTCAGTAATTTTTTTGTGTCATGACAAAAAATAATGGTGGTTTTTATGCTGCATGTTGTTTTTTTTTTTAAATTTTTTATAAACATATAATATGTTTATCCCCAGGGGTACAGGTCTGTGAATCGCCAGGTTTACATACTTCACAACACTCACCATAGCACATACCCTCCCCAATGTCCATAACCCCACCCCCTTTCTCCCAACCCCCCTCCCCTCAGCAACCCTCAGTTTGTTTTGAGAGATTAAGAGTCACTTATGGTTTGTCTCCCTCCCGATCCCATCCTGTTTCATTTATTCTTCTCCTACCCCCTTAACCCATGTTGCATCACCACTTCCTCATATCAGGGAGATCACATGATAGTTGTCTTTCTACTGCATGTTGTTTTTAAGTAATACATATATTGTGTTATAACAGAACTGAATCTATAGTCTGCTAAAGTTTTTATTGGTGTGGACTAGAATAAGGATGATGATGACATGTGGAGGCTTAAGAGGAGAATTGTGAATTTATTCATAATAACCCCATCTCCAATTATTTGGGAAAACTAGGAGTTGGCTATAGTATTACTTTCACTTACCCATAAAAAATTTACTTTCACTTAGTTTTATTACATTTACTTTCATTTACTTTTATTTCATTTACCTATAAAAAGAAATCAGTAGAATTGATTTTTGAAGAATGTTCTTCTCCAATTGTATCAGAATAGTTCCTTTCATGGCATTAAAATTTTATAAAAATCCACCAAAAAACTGCCTTACCAGTGGAAATTAAATTGTCCTCTCCATCACTGATATCCTCAGGAACTGCATGCTTCAGAAGAGAACAAGGAGATGACTTTTTATCTAAGAACTCTACAGATGATCTTCCATCATTATCAGTATACTTTTCACAACTGAAGTCATGTTTCTTTTCTGGTACTCTCCTCTCTACTATCTTTTTCCTAAGAATTTCTTCTTCATAGTTTTTTAGGTTTCTATTTGATGAATATACAATCCTAAAAGAAAATGTAAGATATTAATGAAAATAATGGTGGTGTTTCTTCAAAGCTAGTTTTCCAAGCTCTGCTTCCATATAATACAACTACATAATTTTATTTTTTTAAGATTTTATTTACTTATTTGACACAGAGAGAAAGATCACAAGTAGGCAGAGAGGGAGGCAGAGAAAGAGGGGGAAGCAGGCTCTCCGCTGAACAGAGAGCCCAATGGAGGGCTCGATCCCAGGACCCTGAGATCATGACCTGAGCCGAAGGCAGAGGATTAACCCACTGAGTCACCCAGGCACACCTCAACTACATAATTTTAAAACCATTTGTATATGAAGTAACTGGAAAAATATCTCAAATAGCAGAACATTTTAAAAGTAGTCTATGAAATATTTTAATGTTAGAAAGGAATATATACAAGGCCATCAAACTAGATAACCTAGATAAAATGGACAATTCCTAGAAAGACACACACTACCAAACCTGACTTAAGGAGAAAGAGTATCTGAGCAGACCTATACAAACCACAGATATTGAATTAGCAGTAAAAACTTACCCCAAAATAAATCCAGGACCAGGAGGCTTCACTGGTGAACCTACCAAATGCTTAAAGGAATAACACCAATCCTTCACAAACTTTTCCAAAAACAGAAAGCAGGAACACTTCCTAACTCATTCTGAGGCCATTATTATTCTGATACAAAAGCAAATAAAGACACCAAAAAAAAAGAAAACCATGGACTAATATTCCTTATTAATATAGATGAAAAAACTCCTTAGCAAAGTAACAGCAAACTGAATCTAGCAACATGTAAAAAGAATTATAAACCATAACCAACTGGGTTTTATCTCAGGAATTCAAGGGTAGCTAAACAAACAAAAATCAATGTTATACATCACATGCTAATGTCTGCATGTCTGCAGAACCTCAAAATTTGTATGTTGAAACCTAATGCCCAGTGTGATATTTGGTAGGAGGTGAGGCCTTTGAGAGGTAACTTAGGCGAAGCCCTCACAAATGGGATTAGTGCCCTTATAAAAGAGACTCCAAAAAGAGTGCTCACCTCCTTCTACCATGTGAGGACACAGTGAGAAGTCAGCCATCTACAGCCCTGAACAGGGTCTTCATCAAAACCTACCATGCTGGCACTCTGGTCTTGGACTTCCACCCTCAGAACTGTGAGAAACCAATGTTATTTATAAGCCACCCAGTCTGTAGTATTTTTTTTTAGAGCAGCCCAAAGACATCATAAAACCTTGTCAGTTTAGTTCTCTTAGCAGGACTAAGTCAGCATATCAACAGGAGAAAAAATACACGATCACCTCAATAGATGCAGAAAAAGAATTTAACAAAATCCAACACCTGGGCACCTGGGTGGCTCAGTGCGTTAAGCTGCTGCCTTCGGCTCAGGTCATGATCTTGGGGTCCTGGGATCAAGTCCCACGTCGGGCTCTCTGCTTGGCAGGGAGCCTGCTTCCTCCTCTCTCTCTCTCTCTCTCTCTCTCTGTCTGCCTCTATGCCTACTTGTGATCTCTCTCTGTCAAATAAATAAATAAATAAATAAAATCTTAAAAAAAAAAAAAAAAATCCAACAACCTGTCAGGAAGAAACACTCAACAAACTTGGAATAGAAGGAATGCCCTCAACCTGATAAAGAACATCTATGAAAAACCCACAGCTAACATCATATTTAATGGTACAAGATGGAAAACTTTCCTTTTAAGATCAGAAAGGATGCCTGCCTATTCTCATTACTTCTATTCAATGTTTAACTGAAGGCTCTAGCCAGGGATTAGGCAAGAAACAGAAATAAAAGGCATCTGGACTGGAAAGGAATAAGCAAAGCTATCTCTATTTACAAGTAACAAACTCGTATATAGAAATCCCTGGAAATCCAACCCAAAACCCATTTGTTACACAAGTTCTACAGGGTTGCAGGATACAGGATCAATATGCAGAAATCAACTGTATTTCTAAATACTAGAAATCAGCAGTCTAAAACAAGATTAGAAAATAGTACTATTTACAGTAACATCAAAAAAATAAAATACTTAAGAATATATTTCACAAAAAGTGTAAGACTTGGGGCACCTGGGTGGCTCAGTGGGTTAAAGCCTCTGCGTTTGGCTCAAGTCGTGATCCCTGGAATCGAGCCCCGCATCGGGCTCTCTGTTCAGCAGGGAGCCTGCTCCCCCGTGCCCCCCACCCCTGGCCTATCTGCCTACTTGTGACCTCTGTCTATCAAATAAATAAATATTTTTTTTAAAAAAAGCTTAAGACTTGTATATTCAAAAGCTATAAAAAACAAAGCTGAAAGCAATTTTATAAAGGCAAACACATTTAGATGATTTAAGAGTGTTAAGATAGCAATACTCTCTGAATTGCTCTACAGATTTGATTCAATGCAGTATCTATCAAAACTCAACTACTTTGCTGCAGAAACCAAAAAGTCAGTCCTCAAATTCAAACCAAAATACAAGCACCCAGAGTGGTCAAAACAACCTTGACAAAGAACAAAGATGGAGGATTCACACTTCCCAAATTCTAAACTTCCTACAAATCTATAGTCATCTGTACTATATGGTACTGGCACGAGGATAAACATAGATTAGTGGAAGAGAACTAAGTGTCTACAACTACATA
Organism: Neogale vison; assembly: GCF_020171115.1. Taxonomy (NCBI): domain Eukaryota; kingdom Metazoa; phylum Chordata; class Mammalia; order Carnivora; family Mustelidae; genus Neogale; species Neogale vison. Next base: position 78,619,610 of record NC_058092.1, on the reverse strand, counting down.
TACAGGCATTGGACAACAGTGTTGTGATATTGTGATTTATAACATGAAATATATATTTGGTCTTTGTCCACTGTTCCTGGCACATATCTCCTAAAACCCTTGTAATTTCCCATGCAAGAGTTATAGAGACATTTTTGCTATAATACTTAGCTTTGTTCCCAGTTCCTAAAATAGCACCAGAGGGCTAGAAGTGGAATGGATGGCTTTTCTTATCCATAACAAGCCCTTTGAACCACAGCAGAGTTTACATTAATGAGCTAGATGACATTTGGAAAGTTCCCAAGGACAGGGGCTGGTTGGCAAGAGTTTGAATTAATTATCAATGGCCAATGATTTCATCCACCATGCCTACATATTAAAGCCTCCATAAAAATGTTAAAGGATGAAATTCAGTGAACCTCTGGGTTGGGGAACATATGGAGGAGCTGGGAGAGTTGTGTATCCAGAAAGTGCATGGGAGCTCCCCACCCCTCTCCCATACTCACCCTTTCCATCTCTTCAATCTGGCTGTTTTTGTTTTTGTTTTTGTTTTTAAGATTTTATTTATTTGAGAGAGAGAGAGAATAAGAGAGAGATAGAGTGTGTGAGGGGAGAGGTCAGAGGGTGAAGCAGATGCCCCACTAAGCGGGGAGCCTGACGTGGTACTTGATTCCAGGACTCCAAGATCATGACCTGAGTTGAAGGCAGTTGCCCAATCAACTGACCAACCAGGGCACCCTCCCCCACAATCTGGCTGTCCTTAAGTTACATCCTTGTATAGTAAATCAGCAATCTAGTAAGTAATATCTTTTCCTGAGTTCTGTGAGATCTGTGTTCTAACAAATTAACTGAACCTGAGAAAGGAGTCATGGGAACATTCAATTCACAGCTTTTGGGCAGAAGCACAGGGAATACCCTGGACTTGCAACTGGCATCTGAAAAGGGTTTGGGGCAGTCTTATGGGACTGAACCCTTAACCTGTGGGATCTAATAATACCTCCAGGTAGTGTCAGAATTGAATTAAATGGGTAGAACACCCAGCTGGTATCTGGAGAACCTCAGAGAATTACTTGGTATGGAGGAAAACTCCCACACATTTGGTAACCAGAAGGGACAGAAGTGAGTTATTCTATGAGTAGAGTATTAAAAGTAAACACACAGGGGCGCCTGGGTGGCTCAGTGGGTTAAGCCGCTGCCTTCAGCTCGGGTCATGATCTCAGGGTCCTGGGATCGAGTCCCGCATCGGGCTCTGCTCGGCAGGGAGCCTGCTTCCCTCTCTCTCTCTCTGCCTGCCTCTCTGCCTACTTGAGATTTCTCTCTGTCAAATAAATAAATAAATAAATAAAATCTTTAAAAGTAAACACACAGTAATGTTTTTCCTTTACAGGTGTCCAGACAATCCAATGGGAAAAGAACAGTCTCTTCAAAAGACGATGCTGAGACAACTGGATATCCAAATAAAAAGAACAAAGCTGGATAATAGCCTCATAATACATACAAAAATTAATTCAGTATAGGTGAAAGATCTAAATGTAAGAACTAAAAAAGTATACATGAGTATAAATCTTCATTACCTTGGATTAGGCAATGGTTTTTTACACATAACACCAAAAGTACAAGTAACAAAAAAAAAAAAAAAAGTGAAAATCATAGAAATCATAAACTTTTGTACTTTCAAAGACACTATGAAGAAAGTTAAAAGACAACCCACAGAATGGTAGAAACTGTTTGCAAATTACATACCTGATAAAGAAACTTATATCTAGAACATATAAAGAATTTTAAAATCCTTTACACAGAACAAAATTCTTTTTTTTTTAAGATTTTATTTATTTATTTGACAGAGAGAAAGCACAAGTAGGCAGAGAGGCAGGCAGAGAGAGAGAGAGGAAACAGGAACCCTGCCAAGCAGAGAGCCCGATGCAGAACTCGATCCCAGGACTCTGAAATCATGACCTGAGCCACTCAGGTGCCCACAAAATTCTTTTTTAAAAATGATTTTATTTACTTGAGAGAGAGACAAAAAGCGCATGCAGATACACAAGAGAGAACATGAGCAGGGGTCAGGGTAGAGAGAGAAGCAGAATCCCCATGGAGCAGGGAGCCCAATGCAGGGCTCAATCCCAGGCCCCTGTGATCATGACCTCAGCCAAAGGCAGACTCTTAACCCACTGAGCCTCCTAGGAGCCCCAGAATAAAATTCATTTATAGAGACTATGTACAGAATATCAAATATATAAAGAATTTAAAAATATAAACAATTTAATAATATAAAGACAAATGCCCAACTTAAAATGGGCAAAGAATGTGAATAGAGTTTACCAAAGAAGATATATAATAGCCAATATGCACATAAAAAGATATTCAACATCAATAGCCATCAGAGAAATACAAATCAAAATCACAATGAGATATCACTTCACACCCACTATGGTGACTATAATCAAAATGACAGATAATAACAAGTGTTGTCAAGAATGTAGAGCAATTGGAATCCTCATACATGCTGGTAGGAATGTAAAATGGTACAGCCTTTTTAGAAAGAATCTGACATTTCCTCAAAAGTTTACCACATGACCCAGAAATTTCACTTCTAGGTATATAAGACACGGGAAAGGAAAACATATGTTCCCAAAAAAATCAGTACATGAATGTTCACAGTAGAATGATCCATAACTGCCAAAAAGTCAAAACAACCCAAATGTCTATCAGCTGATGAATGGATAAACGAAATATGGTATATCCATATGCACAGAAGATTTAACATAGCAGCCCTGACTACTATCTTTTAAAAGACTTAATTATAAGGTTGGCCCTTGGCTGGTATCTGGGAAAATGATTTCGGGAGTGTTCCTGGCATTCTATAAATGACAAGCATGGCTCATTGTACCTAAACTATTTATACAAAGAGTTATACAAATAATATGGTTTATGCTTAACACCTGCTTTCCTTCCAGGGGTCTGGAATATGGATGCACAATAGACACATGGTGCCTACATGACAAGCACCTGGTAAAAACCCTGGGCACTGAGCTTTTTTTTTTTTATTTTATTTTTTTTTATTTTTTTGAGTTTACAGAATAACTTTATTTATTTATTTATTTATTTATTTATTATTTTCAGCATAACAATATTCATTATTTTTGCACCACACCCAGTGCTCCATGCAATCCGTGCCCTCTCTAATATCCACCACCTGGTTCCCCCAACCTGAGCTCCCCCGGTTGGCAACATTTCAGAAGTGTTGTCATAGATCATTACTAGGAGAATTAAGCATGTCCTGTGTGACTCCACTGGAAAAGACTCTTGGAAGTTTGCGCCTAGTTTCCTATTGACTTCACTTCACATGCGTTTTCTCTTTATTTTTTTTTTTTGTAGTAAATCACAGCCCAGAATATGACTATATGCTAAGTCTTAGACTCCTAACAAATCATCAAACCTGAGGATGGCCATGATGACTCTCTATCCATCATACAATGAAATATTTGGCCATGAAAACAAATGAAGAACTGATAAACACTACAATATCAATGAACCTTGAAAATATCACACTAAGTTTAAAAAGCAGGACATAAAAGGACATATAGTACATGATTCTATTTATATGAAATGCCCAGAATGGGCAAAACCATAAAAACAAAAATTAGATTATTGGTTGCCAGGAACTGGGGGAGGAGAGAGTGGGAAGTGACTGCTGGGGGCATGAAACTTCTTTTTAAGATGGTGAAAATATTCTAGAATTGGGGACTGGTCATGTTGGTAGTTGCAAAACACTGCAAATATACTAAAAATGACTGAATTATACAATTTAGAAGGGTGAATTTTAAGGTGTGTGAATTATATCTCAGTTTTTTAAAAGACTGAGAATAGAAGGAGAGGAACTGGAGACAGTGTAATAGATAACTCTTGAGCTTTAATATAAAAGGGTGTGGAGCATTAGAGTACTAGCTGGTAGAATATTAGATGGAAGGCAAATGAGGTCAGGAATGACTTTTGTTATTTTTAAAATGGGAATAAAATTTCATGTTTATATACCAATGAGAAGATCCAAAAGAAAAAAAAAGAAACTTCTTTCGGGAAAGTGAAAAGTGCTGGAGCAATGTCCCTCGATAGAAGAAAAGAGATAGGGTGAAATGGCTTTAGTGGAGGGAATGGTTTTAGAAGCACTGACAGTTCATCAATAGTTACAGGGGAAAAGACAAACCATATGGTGTAAATGCAATAAATGAATAGATGTGGGAACAGTTTGTGAAAGTTCCAATTGCTTTGATTTTCTCAGATAAATATAAGGAAAGGTCATCAAGTGAGAATGAAGATGGGGTAAGAACAGCTAAAGGTTCAACAAAAAGAAGATGTGAATTTATCTAGGAGAGAAGGAGAGCAAATGGGACTAGGGAAATAATGTATGACTGCATACAGTATGACTGACAGCCCTAAGTGCCTAGTTGAGGTTCATGGCCATGATTTAAAGTGAGATCCATGGAAGAACAAACATTGTTAAAATGTCTATACTACCTAGAGCAATCTATACTTTTCATGCCATTCCGATCAAAATTCCACTGGTATTTTTCAAAGAGCTGGAGCAAATAATCCTAAAATTTGTATGGAATCAGAAGAGACCCCGAATTGCTAAGGAAATGTTGAAAAAGAAAAACAAAACTGGAAGCATCACGTTGCCTAATTTCAAGCTTTACTACAAAGCTGTGATCACCAAGACAGCATGGTACTGGCATAAAAACAGACACATAGACCAGTGGAACAGAGTAGAGAGCCCAGATATGGACCCTCAACTCTATGGTCAAATAATCTTCGACAAAACAGGAAAAAATATACAGCGGAAAAAAGACAGTCTCTTCAAAAAATGGTGCTGGGAAAATTGGACAGCTACATGTAGAAGAATGAAACTCGACCATTCTCTTACACCATAAACAAAGATAAACTCGAAATGGATAAAAGATCTCAACGTGAGACAGGAATCCATCAGAATCACAGAGGAGAACATAGGCAGTTACCTCTTCGGTATCAGCCACAGCAACTTCTTTCAAGATAAGTCTCCAAGGCAAAGGAAACAAAAGTGAAAATGAACCTTTGGGACTTCATCAAGATTAAAAGCTTCTGCACAGCAAAGGAAATAGTCAACAAAACAAAGAGGCAACCCACGGAATGGGAGAAGATATTTGCAAATGACAGTACAGACAAAAGGCTGATATGCAGGATCTATAAAGAACTTCTCAAACTCAACACACACAGAACAGATAATCGTGTCAAAAAATGGGCAGAAGACATGAACAGACACTTCTCCAATGAAGACATACAAATGGCTATCAGACACATGAAAAAATGTTCATCATCACTAGCCATCAGGGAGATTCAAATCAAAACCACATTGAGATACCACCTTACACAAGTTAGAATGGCCAAAATCAACAAGACAGTTAACAACAAGTGTTGGAGAGAATATGGAGACAGGGGAACCCTCTTACTCTGTTGGTGGGAATGCAAGTTCGTGCAGCCAATTTGGAGAACAGTGTGGAGATTCCTTAAGAAATTAAAAATAGAGCTTCCCTATGACCCTGAAATTGCACTACTGGATATTTACCCTAAAGATACAGATGTAGTTAAAAGAAGGGCCATCTGTACCCCAATGTTCATAGCAGCAATGGCCACAGTCACCAAACTGTGGAAAGAACCAAGATGCCCTTCAACAGATAAATGGATAAGGAAGATGTGGTCCATATACAGTATGGAGTATTATGCCTCCATCAGAAAGGATGAATACCTAACTTTTTTATCAACATGGATGGGACTGGAAGAGATTATGCTGAGTGAAGTTAAGTTAAGCAGAGAGGGTCAATTATCATATGGTTTCACTTATTTGTGGAACATAAGAAATAACACAGAGGACTTGGGGAGATGGGAGAAGAGAAGGGAGTTGAGGGAAATTGGAGGGGGAGATGAACCATGAGAGACTATGGACTCTGAAAAACAATCTGAGGGTTCTGAAGGGGTGGGGGGGTGGGAGGTTAGGTGAGCCTGGTGGTGAGTATTATGGAGGGCATGTATTGCATGGAGCACTGGGTGTGGTGCATAAACAATGAATTCTGTTACACTAAAAAGAAATTTAAAAAATTAAAAATTAAAAAAAAAATAAAGTGAGATCAAATAACACGTGTTTTCTCCTGCCATTTAATTGTGTGGATGCAGGAGTGACGTAGTTAAACAGTTGGATTTAAGGTTGGGGCTTTGCTGTGCATATTAGATAAATTCAGAGGGGACAAGGGAAAAGATGCTGTATGTAAAGGAAGTGATATAATGACAGATAAAAATATTAAAACTAAGTAAGGATAGAAATAAGGACATAAGAGGATCAAAGACAATAAAACTGTGGTAAGAGTCATTGCAGGTCCTGATGAGTATCAGTAAGTTATTAGATTTGGGAGTTTTAAAAGAGTGAGGTGGAGAGATGGGAAGTACAAGTTAGAAGCTGAAATGTATGGAATCAAGATTACGGAGGATTGCCGTTATTGATAATGACATGATTTAGGATTTGACATGGTAGTGAGGTAGCACGGAGAACTAGATTACTGGAAGACAAGAATTAAAGGAACCAAGAGACCATGGTACTGGAAACATGACCTACGTTGCAATTTTAATTACCAAGAGTTCATTCAAGAGCAACTGAGCACATGCCTCCCATGGATACAATTAGATAACACCCACATCTGTGTAATAACCAAGGAAACAAAGTGAAGACTGGTAGAACAGACTCTCCACAGCTAGATGTACAGAAGAGGCCCATCAAAAAGGGCAGGAAGGGCAGAGATGCTGTCAGGAGCCAACGGCCCTTGGGACTGTCTGTGGGAGAGAGGGATGCCATGGGTGTGAAGAGGATCAGACACTGGCCATGGGGTAGCCACATGGGAAAGATGATACCTGTTACATTTGGCTTTGAAAACCATATGTACTTAACAATCAGTGGGGCTTAACATCTGGAACCTTAAAAAATCAGTAGGCAGAGCTCTGGGATAGCCAGAAGCCCCCTTCTTTAAAGAGCAAGCACAACAAACAGCCAGGAGAAATACAGCATAAAAGCAGGAGATTGTGCATCTAAGGTATATGGGAAGGGGATTTATTTACTAATCTCAAGAGTGTGTGCTGGAGAAGCAGGGATCTTAGGGAACTTCTCCAAGAACAAACAGCTACTCAGGACCATTTCCCTCCCCAACACTAATGCCTAGATATAAAGGCACCTGCAGGAATAAGCAGAGCATGTACACTCTCCATGTATATGCTAAAGCATGCTCCACACCCTCATTCTCCTGCAGAAATGCCCTCTGCATCACAGCCTCGGCAGGACTTTTCCCCAGGGACTGCAGACCCCTACCCACAACTGACTGACACAGACCTGCTCACACCCATCCCTCAATCTGATGCAGACCTGCCCCATTGAATACATCCTTGGCTGAAGCCCATCCAAAGCAGTGCCATAATTCTGGCAGTGTGCAAGCCACTGACAGAAGCCATCAGAACTTCAATGTGACTCCTGCCCTAGGAGACAGGAAATTAACAACACACACCAATCCTAAATGCAGCCCTAGCAGTGGGCTGGGGACAGACATCCGGTTTCACTCCAGGCCCACCCACCAAGGAAAGCTTCTCAGGAGACAACATGGGGGAAACCCCTGTGGTTCCATGTGATTGCATCTCTGGCAAATGGCTGGTCTGACTCAGTTAAGCCCAAGGAAGCCCCAGACAGGCCCACTAATAACAAAGGGACCAAATCCTGCTCACAACAAGCAAAGAGAGCCATTGCAGACAACTAGACTGAAGGTAAATGTGGTTTGGCAACAACACTAGGGTACATTCACCACATATAAAAGATATCTCTGAAGAGCCAGGCTCTGGTGAACAGGAGACACAGCACAATAGGACACTATAAGACCTCTTCTTTATATGACCACTACTTTCATGAGGAGAAGACATAGCTGACTTTCCTAACACATAGAAACAGATACAGAGAGTTAGATAAAATGAAGAGATAGGAGAATATATACACATGAAAGAACAGGACAAAATCACAGCAGGACACCTAAACAAAATGGAGATTAATATGTCTGATAGACATATTTATATGTCTGATAGAGGATTTACAGTAATTGTCATGAAGATATTCACTGGACTTGAGGAAAGAGTGGAGGACCTCAGTGAGACACTTAACAAAGACAGAGTAAATATGGAAAAGAACCAATTACAGATGAAGAACTCAGTAACTGAAATTAAAAATACACTAGAGAGAATAAATAGCAGACTAGAGGAAGCAAAAAAAAATGGATGAGCAACTTGGAGGCCAGAGTAATGGAAAGCAATCAAGCTAAAAAGGAGAGAGAAAAATAGTTAATAAAAGAATCAAAACAGACTACAGGAACCCTGCAACACCACCAAATATAGTAACATTTGCTGTGACACCACCAAATATAATAACATTTCCATTACAGGGATCCAAAAAAGAAGAGACAGAAAAGGGAGCAGAAAATTTATCTGAAAAAATAATGCCTGAAAACTTACTGAATCGAGGGAAGGAAACAGAAATCCAGATCCAGGAGGCAAAGACAGTACCCAATAAAATCAACCCATGGAGGTCCACACCAAGACACACAGTCATTAAAATGGTGAAAAGTGGTTATAAAGAACTTTAAAAGCAGAAATAGAAAAGAAAACAGTTACATACAAGGGAAAACCCAGTAAGGCTAGAAACTTTTCAGCAGAAATTTTGCAAACCAGAAGAAAATGGCATGATATATTCAATGTGCCAAAAGGAAAAAAATCTGCAGCCAAGAATACTCTATCCACCAAGGCTATCATTGACAAATGAAGAAGAGAACAAGAGTTCCCAGACAAACAAATGTTAAAGGAATTCATCACCACTAAACCAGCTCTATAAAAAATTTTTAAAGGGAACTCCTTCAGTGGAAAGAAAAGACCACAAATAGTTGTTAAAAAAAAAAAGTCCAGAATACAAAAGCAGTAAAATTAAGTTTATCTACTAAAATCAGTCAAGGGATTCCTAAAATAGAAGGATGTAAAATATGACACCATATACCTAAAATGTGGCAGGCCTAGGGGGACGGGAGTTAAGAATGTGTTCAAACTTAAGGAACCATCAATGTAATACAGACTGCTATATGTGTAAGATAACATACATAAACCTAATGATAACCACAAACTAAAACCAGTAATAGATATCAAAAAATAAAGAGAAAGGAATTCAAGTATATCGCTAAAGAAAGCCAGCAAACTGTAAGAGAAGAGAGTAAGAAAGGAAGAGAAGAATTACAAAAACAACCATTAGAAGTAGCAAAATGGCAATAAGTCCATATCTTTCAATAGTTATACAGAATGAAAATGCATTAAATGCTCCAATCAGAAGACACAGGGTGACAGAATAGATAAAAAAGCAGGAACATCTATATGCTGCCTACAAGAGACTCATTTCACACTAAAGACACATACAGATTGAAATTAAGGGAAAAACAATCATCATGCAAATGGTAGTGAAAAGAAAGCCACAGGAGCAATACTTACATTGGACAAAATAGACTTTAAAACAAAGAGACAGAGAAGGACACTATGTAATCATAAAGGGAACAATCCAACAAGCAGATATAAAATAATTATACATATTTATGCACCCAAAATGGGAGCACCCAAATATATAACACAGTTAATAATAAACATAAAGGAAGTAACCAATAGTAATACGATAATAACAAAGAACTTCAATACTCCACTTAACATCAATGGGCAGATGATCCAAACAGAATCCACAAATAAACATTGAACCAGATGGATCTAACAGATAGAATCAGAACATTCCATCCTAAAACAGGAGAATCCAAATTCTCTTCAAAGTTGTTTTGTTTTTTTTTTTTCCTACAGAGATCACAAGTAGGCAGAAAGAGAGAGAGGAGGAAGCAGGCTCCCCACCAAGCAGAGAACCCGATGTGGGGCCCGATCTCAGGACCTTGATCCTAGGGCCTGAGCTGAAGGCAGAGGCTTTAACCCACTGAAGCACCCCTACAAATTCTCTTCAAATGCAAACACAGCACTCTCCAGTACAGATCACATGTTAGGCCACATAACAAATCTCAACAAACTTTAAAAAGATCAAAGCCATGCCATAAATCTTTTCTAATCACAATGCTATGAACTAGCAATCAACCATAAGAAAAAAATCTGAAAAGAACACACATACATGGAGGTTAAGTAACATGTTACAAAACAATGAATGGGTTAACCCAGAAATCAAAGAGGGAAAACAAATACATGGAGACAAAGAAAATGAAAACAACAGTGGTTCAAAATCTTTGGGATGCAGCAAAAAAGCCCTAAGGGTCAACACTGCAGCAATTTAGGCCTACCTCAAAAACAGTGAAAATCTCAAATAAACAACTTAATGTAACACCAAAGGGAGCTAGAAAAACAAAACAAAATAAAGCCAGAAGGAAAGAAATAAAGATTAGAGCAGAAATAAGTGAAATAGAAACCAAAAAACAATAGAATATATCCATGAAACCAGGAGATGATACTTTGAAAAGGTCAACAAAATTGATAAACTTTAAACTCATAAAAAAGGAGAGAGCGCAAGAACACAAATAAACATAAAAAAAGAAAGAGGAGAAATAATAACACCACAGAAACACAAAGGATTATAAGAGAATATTACTAAAAATCATATGCCAATAAGCCAGACAACCTAGAAGAGATGTATCAATTCCTAGAAATATATAACCACCCAAAACTGAATCAGGAGAAATAGAAAATTCAAACAGGCCAATCACCAGCAATGAAATTAAATCAGTAATTTAAAAAAAAAAAAAAAAAACAACAACAAAAAAAAAACACACCTCCCAACAAACAAAAGTCTAAGACCAGACAGCTTCACAGGTGAATTCCAACAAACATTTAAAGAGTTAACACCTATTCTTCACCAGCACCTAGGTGGCTCAGTCCATTAAGTGTCTGCCTTTGGCTCAGATCCTGATCTCAGTGTCCTGGGATCAAGCCCAGCATCGGGCTCCCTCAGCAGGGAGTCTGCTTCTCTCTTTCCTACTTGCACTGCTTGTGCTTGCTTTCTCTCTCTCTCTCTCAAATAAATAAAATCTAAAAAAAAAAAACAAAAAACAAAAAACAAAAACAAAAACCTATTCTTCTCAAAAAATAAAAGAGGAAAGACAGCTTCCGAATTCATTCCATGAGCCCAGCATTACCCTGATAGCAATACCAGATAAAGATACCTAAAAATAAAAGAAAAGAAAACTACAGGTCAATACATCTGATGAATATAGATGCAAAAATCCTTAACAAAGTATTAGCAAATCAAATCCAACAATCCATTAAAAAAAATCACTCACCATGATCAAGTAGGATTTATTTCCAGGATTCAATATCCACAGCACAATCAATGTGATACACCGCATCAAAAAGAGAAATAATAAAAACCATATGATCATCCCAAAAGATACAGAAAAAGCGCTTAACAAAGTACAATATCCACTCACGAAAATAAAAACCCTCAATAATGTAGATTTAGAGGGAACATACCTCAACAAAATAAAGGCCATTTACGAAAAACCCAGAGCTAACATCATCCTGTGAGAAAAAACTGAGAGCCTTTCCACTAAGATCCAGAAACAAGACAAGGATGTCTACTCTTACCACTTTTATTCAACACAGTATTAGAAGTCTTAGCCACAGTAATCATAGAGGAAGAAGAAATAAAAGTCTTCCAAATTGGTAAAGAAGTAAAACTTTCACTATTGGCAGATGACATGATACTATATACAGAAAATTCTAAGCACTCCATCAAAAAACTACTAGAACCGATAAATCAATTCAGTAAAGTCGCAGGATTCAAAATCAATGTAAAGAAATCCATTGCATTTCTATACACTAATAAAGAAGCAACACAAAGAGAAATTAAAAAACAATCCCATTTACAATCACATCAAAAATAATAAGACACTTAGGAATAAAACTAAACAAGGAGGTGAAAGACCTGTACTCTGAGAACTATAAAACATTGATGAGAGAAACTGAAGATGACACAATGAAATGGAAATATATTCCATGCTCATGGATTGGAAGAACAACTATTGTTAAAATGTCTATACTGCTAGGGGCTCCTGGGTTGGCTCAGTCAGTTAAGCAACCAACTCTTCATTTTAGCTCAGGTCATGATCCCAGGGTTGGGAGATCGAGCCCAGAATCGGGGTCCATACTCAGCGCAGAGTCTGCTTGGTATTCTTTCCCTCTTCCTCCGCCTCTCTCTTTGCCCCTCCCCCTGCTCATGCCCTCTCTAAAATAAATAAATAAATAATCTTTTTTTTAAGTGTCTATAATACCCAAAACAATCTACATAATGCAATCCCTATCAAAATACCAATAGCATTTTTCACAGAACTAGAACAAACAACCTTAAAATTTGTATGGAACCACAAAAGATCCTGAATAGCCAAAACAATCTTGAAAAAGAAACAAAGCTGGAGATACCACAATCCCAGATTTCAAGATATAATACAAAACTACAGTAATCAAAACAGTATGGTATTGGCATAAAAATATAGGTATAGATTAGTGAAACAGGATAGAGAACCCAGAAATAAACCCACGATTATATGGTAAACCAATCTCCGATAAAGGAGGCAAGAATATCCAATGGGGAAAATTCTTTTCAACAAATGGTGTTGGGAAAATTACAAGCAAAATAATGAAACTCAACCACCTTCTACACTATACATATAAATAAACTCGACATGAGTTAAGGACTTAAATGAGAGACCTGAAACCATTAAAATCCTTGAAAAGAGAGTACAGGCAGTAAGACCTCTGACATCAACCATACCAACATTTTTCTAGATATGTCTCCTGAGGCAAGGGAAATAAAAGCAATAATAAACTACTGGGACTATATCAAAATAAAAAGCTTCTGCACAGTCAAGGAAGCAGTCAGTGAAACTAAGACAATCCAGTGAATGGAAGAAGATATTTGTAAATGACATAACCAATAAAGGGTCAGTATCCAAAATATATAAAGAACTTATATAACTCCACACCAAAAAACCCCCAAATAATCTCATTTAAAAATGGTTAGAAGACCTGAGTAGGAATTTTTCCAAAAAATACAGACAGATAGCAACAGAAACATAAAAAGATGTTCAAACGGACTCATCATCAGGGAAATGCAAATCAAACCCATGATGAGATATCACCCCACACCACTCAGAATAGCTAGAAGATAAGAAACAAGCACTGGCAAGGATGTGGAGAAGGTGGAACTCTCACACACTATTGGTAGGAATGCAAACTGGTGCAGTCACTGTAGACAACAGCATGGAGGTTCCTCAGAAAGTTAAAAATAGAATTACTATATGACTCAGTAATTCCACTACTGGGTATTTATCCAAAGAATACAAAAACACTTACTGGAAAAAAAATTATTATATGTACCCCTATGTTGACTGTAGCAAAAGCAATAATTGGGAAAGATTATATGTACCCCTATGTTGACTGCAGCATTATTTACAATAACCAAGTTATGGGGGTGCCTGGGTGGCTCAGTCAGTTGAGCAGTTGCCTTCAGCTCAGGTCATGATCCCAGAATCCTGGGATCGAGCCCCATATTGGGCTACCTGCTCAGCGGAGAGCCTGCTTCTTCCTCTCCCTCTCCCTCTGCCTGCTGCTCTGCCTACTTGTACTCTCTATCTCTGAGTCAAATAAATAAAACCTTTAACAATAACCACCAAATGGAAGCAACCCAAGTGTCCATCAAGAGATGAATGGATAGGGGCGCCTGGGTGGCTCAGTGGGTTAAGCCGCTGCCTTCGGCTCAGGTCATGGTCTCAGGGTCCTGGGATCGAGTCCTGCATCGGGCTCTCTGCTCAGCAGGGAGTCTGCTTCCCTCTCTCTCTCTCTCTGCCTGCCTCTCCATCTACTTGTGATTTCTCTCTGTCAAATAAATAAATAAAATCTTTAAAAAAAAAAAAAGAGATGAATGGATAAAGAAGGTGTAGTATATATACACAATGAAATACTGAGTCATAAAAAAGAATGAAATCTTGCCAGTTACAACAACATGAGTGGATCAAGAGGATATAATGTTAAGGGAAATAAGTCAGAGAAAGACAAATACCATATGATTTCACTCATTTGTGGGATTTAAGAAACAAAACAAATGAACAAAGAAGAAAAGAGAAACTAAAAAGCAGACTCTTAACTATAAAGAACAAACAGATGGCTACCAGAGGGGAGGTGAGGGGGATGGGTGAAACAGATGAAGGGGATTAAGAGTACACTTATCATGATGACCACTGTGTATTGTACACCTGAAACTAATACAATACTATATATTAACTATACTAGAATTAAAATTAAAAATCACTTAATTAACGTATTTTTTAAAAAGTAAGAAAGAAAGAAAGAAAAAATGAGGAGGACTGACTGAAGGGGCTATAGATGACTGACTGCTGATACAGACTGGCAAGATGAGATTCAAAGCCAGTTTAGGAAGATGGAGGAAAAATATCTGAAGGCAGCAATTGGTTTTTAAATGTTTTAAAATGCACCTGGGAATTAGTTTTATTCAGGTATGCTGAGGCCAAGTGATTAAGAAATGACTGCCATTGAAAAGACAGTTTGTCATTTATAGTCCCCAAGGGGAAAGAGGTACACCACATCAGGAATGGCCACATGGGGAAGCAATAGGATTGATCTGGAAGAAGGAGGAGGGAGAGCTAAGCACAACGCAGAAGTCTTTATTGTGTTTTCTGTGGAAAGGAGTGAGTGGGGCAAAGTAAACAGCTGAAGAAGCTTAATAATAGACAGTTGTAATAATTGGGGCTGGGAGTGGGTGGGGGATGCTCTGGGCTAAGAGGATGGTCTTTAGTTGCCTAGTACTTGGCCCTGGGAAGATTAGGGCAAGGAATACTGCCTTGTAGAGTATAAGAATCAGAAAGACAAGGTGTTAGAATGGATTGAGGATTACCTGGTATGCTCACATGAATTACCCAACCCTAGGAGGAGCAGTCTCTGCCCAGTCAGTGAGGCTCCAGATGCCAGAGTATCAATGATACAGAAAATAAGAAAATATACTTAAATACAGTGAATACAACAAAACACCTATCCCACCCACTTCCAACCCTGCTAGTATAAGAAATGTGAGAGAAAATAACCATTAACTGAAAAAGCTGCAGAGGAAACACAATCTTTTGCTCTGTGCTGTTCTATGTGTTTATACCTTACTGACAAGTTATCTTAGCATCCCCCAGTAATTGATGTTAAGTTGTAAATTTAAAGGTGATTCCTCTTTAAAAAAAAAAAAAACTGTGGAATAAATAATTGAAGAGTTAAAGAAAAAAGGTCTTTCCTCTTTTCTTTACACACACACACACACACATACACACTCTGACAACTACGACAGAGTATGTCTTCTTAGAAAATCAGACTTTTATGATGCTAAGTTGAATTTTTGAATTTTAATCACAAGGTCATGAAGCAAGAACTATTTCCCATTGTCAATCATTTGAAACATATATGATGCTGCTATATATAAAACAATTTTTCACAGACTGTATTTCCCACTCTAACTCAAGTGCATAATACCAAAGGACTCTGTAATAAGTAGCAATATAACAATATTTCAAAAAAATTTTTTGGTTATCTAAAGAAAAAGATGTGCAATAAAGAAATGAATTTCATAAGTAAAATTTAAAAATTTATTTTTCAGAAGTTGCACTGAAAAAATTAATCTCAATATTTTACATTATAATCTTATACTTTATATAGATGAAATTTCAATACACTGCTAAAAAAAAGAAGGGGTATGTCACAAGCACTTTCTCTGTGCAAGACACTACAAGAGATACCACTGAGGACATTCACATCAATGAGATGATCTCATTTCAAGGAGCTTACATAACCACAGACATACATGACTAACTTAATATAAAACAAAATGTGATTAAGTGCTTAAAATAGAGGCTGTGAAGTGCTATGAAGCACAAAGCCATCTACTCCAACCTCCTTGTTCTAAATATGAGAAAACTGAGGCTCACAGAAATCATAAAACAAGATAATACACAGCCCAAAGGCATATCTCTGCCGTGTTGCCAAATCCAGTGCCTCCTCCACTCTACCATGCTATTTCTTAATTTTTTTTCTATTACTTTTCATGACAATAAATAAAAGAAAACATTGAGATAGTTTCTTCCTTTCTCTGATATATAAAAATCTGACATATCCTATGGATCTTCATCTAAGCATTCGCTCAAGGGGTGCCTGGCTGGCTCAACAGAGAATGCAATTCTTGATCTCGGGGTTGTTTGAGCCCCACATCGGGTGTAGACATTACTTGAGAATAAAATATTTTTTAAAAAGAAGAAAATAAAATAAAAATAAATATACATTCAAGAAATGTATCATTTCACAGAGCCTACCATAGGCCTACTACTTTAATTAACACTTAATAAAATGTATTCCAGGGCGCCTGGGTGGCCTAGTGGGTTAAGCCTCTGCTTTCGACTCAGGTTATGATCTTAGGGTCCTGGGATGGAGCCTCGCATCGGGCTCGCTGCTCAGTGGGTGCCTGCTTGTGATCTCTCTCTCTGTCAAATAAATAAATAAGATCTTTAATAAATAAATAAACAAAATAAAATAAAATGTATTCTGTGTTTACTGTATGCCAAACCACTGTGCTAAGTGCTTTATAAGCATCTCACATAACCCACAAAATAACACCGTGAGATACAATAACACTGTTATTATATCCACTTTTCAGATAAGGACGCTAACAGTAAGTGATGAGTCAATATTCACACAGTTAGAAGTGGTAGGCATGGCTTGACTATAGACCCTGGTCCTTAGAACAATGTCACTACGCAACAAACTAGGAAAAAAAAAGTATACATTTTAAAATTGATAGAACTCAATGATGAGCTGATGATCTATACTGGGGAATGATAATTATTTTTTAAATAGCACTTAAAATATCTGTTTAAATTATGTCATACTATTCTTATACACAGGGTAAGTCAAGGTTAGATAATTTTCCATTTATGCATATAGGAGTTTCATAGAAGAAACTCTGAAATAATAAAGAAGTCAGATCATTCAAGCATGTCAGAGCATAAAAAGAAGAAAAATAAACTAAATCACACAGGGGCGCCTGGGTGGCTCAGTGGGTTAAGCCTCTGCCTTCGGCTCAGGTCATGATATCAGGGTCCTGGGATCGAGTCCCACATTGGACTCTGCTTGGCAGAGAGCCTGCTTCCTCCTCTCTCTCTGCCTGCCTCTCTGCCTACTTGTGATCTCTCTCTGTCAAATAAATAAATAAAATCTTTAAAAAATCAATCAATCACACAAATACACTTAAAATTTAATTACCCAAAAATAATTTTCTGCACTAACGTCAGTATGACTTAGATTACAGGCAAAATGTACATCAGCAAATAACTAAAAGACTAGCATCAAAAAATACTTAGAATCCAGAATACAAAAATACAAAATTCGACTTTGAAAAAGCCAGTATTGGCTTTAAAACTTAGTTCCACATTTACTTTTCATCATTAAGCACTCAAATCAAGAGGCACTAACCAGTACATACCCACCCCTTTACACAGGGCCTTGCCCATAACAGGGCACAACAAACACCTGCTGAATAAGAGTATGTGTTGGGGGCACCTGGGTGGCTCAGTGGGTTAAAGCCTCTGCCTTCGGCTCAGGTCATGATCCCAGGGTCCTGGGATCGAGCCCCACGTTGGGCTCTCTGCTCCACAGGGAGCCTGCTTCCTCCCCTCTCTCTCTCTCTGCCTGCCTCTCTGCCTACTTGTGATCTCTCTCTCTCTGTCAAGTAAATAAAATCTTAAAAAAAAAAAAAAGAGTATATGTTGGGTGGTATGACAGAAAGCCACTAAAATAATCATTTAGGAAAATACTGACTTCCACGTATTGGGAAAAAAGGAAGAAATTATGGTAGGGCAGGATTTAAAAAACTGAAATGAAATACAAATAAACACTTCAAGATTTACAAACATAAAAAATTAGTGAATTTCTACGGTGCTTATTAGATGCCAGGCATTTTACACCTGATGAAATTCCAGGCACAGAATGATTAAGTTTGAGGCACACAACTATGAAATGGCAGAGCAGAGAACTTGAACTCAGGCATTCTAGCCTTAGAGTCCATGTTACTTAAATGTCACAAGTCTAAAAGAGGTACAATTTTGAGAAACTACATTAGAAAATACTTTCCTTCTGGATACATTTAGCAAAAATGAGTGTCAAATCATTACACAAATGTGCAGACAATAGTAAGAGATTAAAATAAAATTCTATTCAACTAGAATGGGGATTAATTTAAACTGATATCTTCCATTATTCGGTGATGAAAATTTGTGAATTCACGAGTTCAATGGATGCTCTATTTTCAAAAATTCTGACCATATGCAAGCCATAAGAATAAAAGGTTATGATCTCATATTTTTACAAACATAATCTAAAGTCTTGCATACCAATAATAAGAAAGTCAGTAAGTTAGTATATAGCAAGGGTTCTTGCATACGAATGATTTTTGGGTATCAATAATACAGAAGTCAGTATACAGCAATGGTTCTCAGCAGAGGCTTATTCTACTCCCAAGAGGACATTTGGCAACATCTGGCAGCCATATTGATTGTCACAACCTGGAGGTGGGGAAACTCAGGAAGAATGCTACTGGCATCTAAGAGCTAGAGGAGAGGGATGTTGCTAAACATCCTAAAATGCACAGCACAGCACAGATCCCACAACAAAGAATTATCCAATCCAAAATGTCAATAGTGCCACTGTTAAAAAACCTTGGCACAAAGCAATTCATTCAAATTACTGGAGAATACACTATTTCTCCTCTTTCATGCTCAATCTCAAATTAGTACTTAGTCTTTCCCAGTACTAAGCCCTTAATACTCTGATACTCATACTTAGCCTCTACTATTACAAAGATAATTTGGAATGTAAATGAATGGATTTTTTTAGGTTATAAAACAGATATGAAAGTACAGGAAATAAAAACATACATATGTGTTGAAAAGATAAAGAGTTATATATTAGATTTAAATATGAAAGAAAAAAGATAAAGCACTTACTGTAAAAATGTTCTAAATTCTGAAGCTTCAAAGTTCTCCACAGCAATAGACTCATGATTTGTTAAATTATCAGATGTCTGTCCAACAGTATGAAAATAGAAGTCAGGAACCCTTGCTAAAAGGACTGCCTTGTGTGCTTTGAACAAAGTATTACCTACAGAGAAAGTAACATCTGTATGGATTTCTTCCCTTAGGAGCCTGTAATGAATAAAAAGGAACCAGAATTTAATTAGTGATACTCAGAAATATATAATATACCCATTTCTATAAGATAATTTTTCAAAATAGCACACACTAAAAATACAAAGGTAAGTCACAAAATTAAAATAGCTTAATATGAAAATGAGTTTGTTCTCAGTTCATTCCAAAGAACACTGCTTAATACTGGCTTAGAATCTAATTTTCTAAAATTTATAGTGAATGGGGCACCTGGATGGCTCTGTGGGTTAAGCCTCTGCCTTCCTCTCAGGTCATTGTCTCAGGGTCCTGCAATCAAGCCCCACAGCAGGCTCTCTGCTCAGCGGGGAGCCTGCTCCCCGCCCCCCCCCACCCCGCCTGCCTCTCTGCCTACTTATGATCTCTGTCCGTCAAATAAATAAATAAGATCTTTAAAAAAAATAAAATAAAATTTATTGTGAAAACAAAGGTAACTCCACTCATAAGAATAAGACTATTTTTTCAAAAAAAATTTTTTAATTCCTTCTGATCATAAAAAAATTTATATTCTGCTTTTTATATTGATATTCCTTTAAAATGTACCTACTTTAGCTTTATTTCAGAAAAAGAACACAAATATGGTTACTGACTGCTGAAAAGAGTAAATTTTTAAAATCTTACTAAAAGAAGCAAAAAAAGTAAAATGTCAACAACACAAGCAAGCTGAGTATAACAATAGACAATACAGATTAGAAACTGGTACATTTTGTTCTGACTGTTGTTAAATATCAAGTCTGAAATGCAGGCTTGGCCGTCAAGAATGTGACATTTAAGCCCTTTTCCAGGTTTTTCCTCACACAAATAGAACAAACCACGCTATAATCTATTATTAAAATGATGGGCTCATGGGGTAACCCATTCAAATCCCTTTACTAATGCACATGGTTATGGTAAAGACCACTGATTACATGTAAAGTGATGGAAGAACAGAAATCAGCATCATAATAGAAACTGTCATAATCTTTTGTCCCTGTGGTAACTATATATTCTACTCTCTAAATACTAAATAATACTTCACATCACTGTATCATTATCCTCGGCAAGATATGTATTCTCAGAGGACTTCCGTATCACAGGGTATACCTGGCAATCACACCAGTACACTACAGGAGGTAGAACTAATGGATAAAGATATCTATTACAGTGAAAGCTTAAAATATTGCCACTGACACTCTTGCCAAGACCAAGTTAACGGCTCCTTCCTCTGATCCCAACACAACTAGTGCATACCTCTATACAGCCCTTCTGTCACTGCAACATTATTTTTTTGAGTATTTCTCTCTACTAGACAATAAATTCCCAAAGGCAAAAACTGTATATGCAGTATACAGAGCTCAGTATCTGCTTGTTCAATTTTGTTGTATTTTACACTAAAAAAAACAAATGCTTCAGAGCACAAAACTTTCAGAACCTTGGAAACAATAAGCAAACAAAAACATTTTAGTCAAGGGACGCCTGGGTGGCTCAGTTGGTTGGACGACTGCCTTCGGCTCAGGGCGTGATCCTGGAGTCCCGGGATCGAGTCCCACATCAGGCTCCCAGCTCCATGGGGAGTCTGCTTCGCTCTCTGACCTTCTCCTTGCTCATGCTCTCTCTCACTGTCCCTCTCTCTCTCAAATGAATAAATAGAAATCTTTAAAAAAAAAAAAAAACACATTTTAGTCAATATTTTATTTATTTTTTTTAAAGATTTTATTTATTTGACAGATTGCAAGTAGGCAGAGAGGCAGGCAGAGAGAGAGGCGGAAGCAGGCTCCCCGCTGAGCAGAGAACCCAAAGCGGGGCTCGATCCCAGGACCCCGGGACCATGACCCAAGCAGAAGGCAGAGGCTCTACACTGAGCCACCCAGGCGCCCCCATTTTAGTCAATATTTTAATCAATAAATTATTTTTATTAAGTAGTTTTTAAAGTTATGTAAAAATGGGGGCACCTGGGTGGCTCAGTGTGTTAAAGCCTCTGCCTTCAGCTCAGGTCATGATCTCAGGCTCCTGGGATGGAGCCCTGCATCAGACTCCCTGCTCAGTGGGGAGCCTGCTTCCTCCTCTCTCTCTACCTGCCTCTCTGCCTGTCAAATAAATAAATAAATAATCTTTTGAAAAAAAATAGAGTTATGCAATAATGTACTGGTTTCTCAAACATTAATAAAAAGTCAAACTGCACATCAATTTATTCCTTCCTCCCATCTACCTTTTCTCCATCCTCCATTCTTCCCCAAGTGAATAAGAAAGCAATGCAGCTGGTAACCATATAACATCACTAGGGAATCTGTCTGGTTCTTAATACATGCTCATGAGTATTTGTTAAATAAAAAAAATTTAATGTGTTTAAAAAATTGTGAACATGAAAATATAGTGTCTTTTATTTTATAACATCAGTTACAAGAATATCTTGTATGTTATAAGTAACAGAATTATCCAACTCAGACTGGCTTAAATATTAAAGGGGGTTTATTGGCTCATCTAATAGTAAAGTCTAGAAGAAGGGCAGGTTGAATCAAAGGCTCAACCCATGTCTAGGTCCAGCTTCTATCTCATTTCTCAGCCCACTGCTGCACTAATCTAATGCATTTTGGACTGCTGATTATCACTAAAAATGTATTAAGCATGTTCTATGTACCAAGCACTGGGTGCAGACTGATGACTAAAACATGTGCACTCAAGGATTTTACTGAATAGTATGGAAGACAGGCCTGAAAATTAAAGAATGTAAAATAGTCAATAACACATATAAGTAAAATTTTTTCAGAGACAGGCATAAAAGACCTTACAGAGGACCAGAAAACCAAATGAGATTTCAAAGATCAAATAAGAGTTGGTCAGGGAAGCAAAGCAAGGTCATAGTTAGTTAGTTCCTGGCTCCACGTTCCTTGCTAAGGTATGTGTGAGTATGAAGCTACAGACTGGTCAGGAGAGAGTATTGAGGGGCTAAGAAGTGACAGATGAAGCTGCTAGGATAAAGACCAATAAGAGGCAAAGAGTTTAATTCCATCTTACAGCTGAAGGCGAATCACCAAATGATTAGAAACATGGACAAATTCATTTTCCAAAATATCACCTATTAGTTGTGTAGACAAGGAATTAGAGGGAAATGAGAATGAGGATGTGCACAACACAGATGAATGATGGCTTGAGCCTGGCTTGAGCCAGGAGAGATCAATGGTGATTTAGACTATGGAATAGAATTAAAATATACTTTGGTAATAAAATTGGCAGGAGGTGGTGACTGAATGCAGAAGGTGAATGGAAGGGAATGACCTCTCTTTTTTGGCTTGAACGACTGGGTGCTGATGATACCACCAACCTTTACTGTCTATCTGCTATTCCAACCTTCATTTTCAATTCCAGACATATTTCCAATTGTCTCCTTTATATGGCTTCCTCAACATTCACCATGTTCCTCCCTTTCAAATGCCCCAAGACTTGGCTTGTTTCCTTTCCCCTGTACCTCCACATATAATTGGTCACCGACCCCATCAACTTGCACATGTGAATCCCTTCCCCTTTTTCCATCACCACTGCCTTACGTATCCCTTGACTATTACAAAATCTCCTAGCTAGTTTCCTTGTTTCTAATTTCTCTTCGCTCAACTCAAGAACTAAATGTTAATTTTCTATTTTAAAAACACCAATGGCTCTCCACTGCCTCCACAATATATTCCAAACTCTTCACTAAAGAAAGAAGGCTTCCACGATCTAGTCTTAGTTTACCCATTCACCCTCATCTGCTATCACTTCGGTTGCAGGCCATACCCACAATCCCCTCCCAAAAAGCTACCAAATTCATTTATCATTCATATATGGCTCGTCTTTGTAGCACATGACTCTGATGCTCTTAACGACATCTGAATGAATAATGGAATGAGCCAAGGTTAGCCATCAGCCAATGTGGTAGTTAAACAAGTAAACTCTAGCAGAGATGGTCTATAATAAACAGGAACCGAGTGATGACACTGTATTAGAGTTTCAGAGCAAATCCAAACTAGAGTAAGAAAAAGAAATGGGTAAGGATAGAAGCAAAGATAAAGGGAATAAATTACCAGAAGATCATTTTGTTTAACTATTGCAGAGAAAACAGACTGAGTAGGCTCATATTCTGGTTGTATGACCTTGGGCAAGTTATTTTAACATTTTTGGAGTCAGAATGTCAAGGTTTTTATTTGGACTCTATCACTTCATGCCTAATACTCAGTTTCCTTATCTGTTAAATGGAAATAATACCAAGACTTACTTCACAGGGTAGTCAACCCAGCATCTAGCTAATAGTAGAAGAGCAAGAAGTTTAGGTATTTTTACAACTGTCCTGAATAATGGTCCACTTCTCAATGAGGTCTTACTGTATAATTGCTGTTATATCCCAAGCAACTTTCCAATTCTACAACAGATCTGGCTTTTTGACCACTGAAACAGTTTCTTATTTTACTCACTTCTCCATCTACTCTATTATCTCAGGTCACCCAGAGGTGTCTCTGTTCCCTGATGTTTAAGAATCTAATTTATTTTGCCTTCCCAAAATAAATCAAACTCTTTCAAATCTCTGTGTTTTTATAAAAGCAATTTCCTTTGTTGAGATATCCTCTGACTTTTCCCTTCCTAATCTTTACCTAATCAATTCGGAATCAATCCTCAAGAGATCAAACACCATCCTAAAAATGTTACCTAAACTCACCCCAGTCCCCATAACTTTTGTTTGACTATTATCTCTCTTGCTGGAGTGTAAGCACAACACCGAAGCTACGTCTTATTAATCTTTGATTCTTCAGGACCTAATATAAATCTAGGTACATGGTGGGTGCCAGATACTTCATTAATATTTGCAGAATAAATCCATTTTACTTCTGTGTTTGAAAAAGATTAATTTGGTACAAGAATTAGGGTGCTGGGTACACATATGAAGTTTTCTTGTTAAAAAAAAAAGAACTGCCACATCTTTTTCTTTCTTTCTTTTTTTTTTTTTTTTTTGCTTGTAATAGGAACCTGGGAGTTCAGGATCCTATCTTTAATTGCTGCTCAGATGAGTTCACCTACTATACCTGAATTTCATTTTCTTTATATAAATCAGACATCTTATCTTCCTTAAATTCCTGACACATTTTTTTTATTTTTTTAAATAGTTTATTGAAGTCTTTTTTTTTTTAATATTTTATTTATTTATTTGAGAGAGAGAGATCACAAGCAGGCAGAGAGGCAGGCAGAGAGAGAGAGAGAGAGGGAAGCAGGCTCCCTGCTGAGCAGAGAGCCCGATGCGGGACTCGATCCCAGGACCCGAGCTGATCATGACCCGAGCCGAAGGCAGCGGCTTAACCCACTGAGCCACCCAGGCACCCCTATTTTTTTTTTTTTTTTTTTGAGGAGGGTTGAAGCA
Organism: Neogale vison; assembly: GCF_020171115.1. Taxonomy (NCBI): domain Eukaryota; kingdom Metazoa; phylum Chordata; class Mammalia; order Carnivora; family Mustelidae; genus Neogale; species Neogale vison. The sequence goes on along the minus strand of NC_058092.1, from coordinate 78,594,878 downwards.
CTTTTCATCACAGAAGAGTAAACAATAGTATAAACCATTAACGGCTCACCCAGTGGCTGTTGCCCTCCGCCAGCCCTCAGCGCACCCTCTGCCAAACCCCCCTCCCTGCGTACCATTTAGTAAAGAGCAGGGCATCAGTAGCTGTCCCTGTAATTACCAGGTGGTAGGAAGAGCATCTAGTTAGAGGCCACGAAAAATCTGAGTCATCTCATCCACAGTTGTGTTTCTGTACAACTTCATGTCAAATATTCCAGCTCCAAGGAGGAACAGTACAGAAACCTGGAGCTGAACTTAACCGTTCCTTTCAGATGGCCAGAGCTTCATGAGCCATGAAGAACAAGGGAGGGGACAGCCCAGAGCCAGCATTATCAAGATGCAGCCCAATCTGGGATTGAGGTGGGTTCAAAGGGGGGGCGTGAGGCCTAGTGGCCCTAGTCTTGAATTGTGCCCCAACCCAGGAAATGAAACTCGTGCACATGCACAAACGCATATGCACACATACATACACGTGCATCGGTGCGCACGCACATGTACACACACACACACACAGCAATTACAATTCAACCCAAAGAATAAAGTCACTGAAAAGAAGGAGTGCCTCATTCTTACAGATTCACCCTAGAAACAGAACAACTTCAGTTTTATTTTTCCATATTTTTCATTAATCCCTTACTGGTGGAGACAAAGCAGCATCTCTGGCAGATGAGTCCAAATTAAAGGGAATTTTTTTTACTACATAGAAAGCACAGTTTATAGCTGCTGGAGCTTAAGTGTAGGGGATAGAAAGCACTTAAAAAAAAAATGCAGAATGCTGCACAACTGTTGGTTATTAGTGGTAATTATGTTTACTGTAGTTCAGTAGTTCTCAAAGTGTGACTCAGCAGCTAGCAGCAGCAGCAGCATCACCTGGGACCTTGTTAGAAATGCAAACGCTCTCTTCCTGACCAACTGAATGAGTATTATGGTCTTGGACCCAGTAAATCTAAGTTTTAACAAGCCCTCCAGGTGATTCTGATGCACACTAAAGCTTACAAAATCAGTTTTGGTGGAAATGGCAATTGGCTAGGGAATACTTCTAGGCTTTATTTTCTTTACAGACTGAGATGTCATTAACCGGATTCACCAGAGCCTGAGTTAAGCTTCAGAACATCCCTCCACTTGCTTGTGTCCTCATGGGAGCTGGGAGTTGCTGGGAGCTGTAGAGTGTTCTAGGTGAAGAGGGGAAACCAGTTTGCAGTCAGGAAATATTTCTACGTAAATATTTCTGGTAAACTGTTTAAAGAAAATTCTGAAGAAAAGACCTCCAAGACCCCACTAATTTATTCTATTTTTTTCTTAATCTAAATAAATATTCATTTTTTTAAAGATTTTATTTATTTATTTGAGAGAGAGAGACAGTGAGAGAGAGCACGAGCGAGGAGAAGGTCAGAGAGCGAAGCAGACTCCCCATGGAGCTGGGAGCCCGATGCGGGACTCGATCCCGGGACTCCACGATCACGCCCTGAGCCGAAGGCAGTCGTCCAACCAACTGAGCCACCCAGGCATACCTAACTTTTTTCTTAAACTAAGCTTCTTTTTTTAAAGTGTACTCTTCAGTACCATGAAGGCTGCCCGGATCCATTCCAACCTTAGTGATGTGTCTTTCAAAAACTAAGCCTAGGGGCATCTGGATGGCTCAGTGGGTTAAAGCCTCTGCCTTCGGCTCAGGTCATGATCCCAGGGTCCTGGGATCTATGCCCCGCATTGGGCTCTCTGCTCAGCAGTGAGCCTGCTTCCCCTTTCTCTCTGCTACTTGTGATTTCTCTCTCTCTCTCTCTGTCCAAAAAAAAAAAAAAAAAAAAGGAACAGAACTAAGCCTAGTCGTTTTATTCTGTCATAAACTGGGGGCTGCATATAACTATGATACTAATTTTGGTTTCCGTTTTTAATCTGGTACGTTATCTTCGAGGTGCTCGGGATTGGGTTTTTTAGGGTGAGGTAACAGCTCTGTAGTGAGGAGACTGGTGGGCGTCCCACAAAAGCCTGAGGCGAGGAGAAGGGGGGGAGGGATGGAGTGGCCGAGAAGGGGCCACAGCTTCTGGGGCGGAGGTAGATGCCTTAAGAACTGAAGCAGCCAGAGTTCCCGCCTCCTCCTACCTGAGCAGATCCTGGCTGAGCTGCTCCGACACCACCGCCTTCAGCCGGCGCCGCTCACAGGGACCCTTTCTTTGCAACCCCTTACTGCAAACTCCAGGGGACCCCAGAAGTACCATGGGTGCCGCGCTACCCTCCCCACAGCCGGCCATGTCCTACAAAGGTACCGCGGCACCCCGCAGGCCCAGGGCGGGAACTCAATCTCCGGCTGTGGAAGAAGGGGGCGTTGCCGACCCAAAGCTCAGCTCCGACCCGAACCCGCCCCTCAGAGAAAGGTTGACGCCTCCCTGGTTGCACAGGGTCCCTTACGGCAGCAGGGCAGCTCTGCGGGGCGATCTGGGAGGCTCGCTCCGACACGTGACCCCAGAAGGGTGTGCGCAGGCGTAGTAGTTCTGTTTACTTAGGCCGGGAGGCACCCCGCCCCCATTGCCTGGGAGCAAACCGCGTCTAGGGAGTATGCAATCTCTCCGGCTATTTTTCCTGGGTCTCTTTGCCTTGGAGGTGGTGCCACTCACTCAATTTAATAGTTTTATTGCGAACCAAGTTCAGATCAACCTGCGAACCTTTCCACGTTATGTCTTCCTGGGATGTCCGCGCTTTTTTATTCCCCCCACGAAAAAATAGGTTCACAGGACCCTTTACGGTGGCGAGTCACGCTCCCTTATTTTGTTGCTTTAGGCAAGAAAAACTGGGGATGTGAGGAGCGGGGGAAGAACTTCGTAAAATCAGCAAGAGTGAGAACGCTCCTGAGTTCCCTGAAAAGGGTGTATACAGTCTAAAAGCCCCCGGTCGCTTTCTAATCCAGGGAGTGTCTCCTATAACCGCTCTTGAACTTCAACCGAGAAATAACAGCTTGTGACCTTGGGATAGGGATATTATCCTAGATTATAGCCCCTAAATGCAATCACAAGTGTTCTTTTTTTTTTTTAAGATTTTATTTATTTATTTGGCAGAAAGATCACAAGTAGGCAGAGAGGCGGCGGGGGGGGGGCAGGTTCCCCGCAATCACAAGTATTCTTATAAGAGAGCAGCAGAAGGAGATTATACCTGGAAGGGAAAAGGCAATGTGACCACAAGCAGAAGAATGCCAGAAGTCACCAGAAACTGAAACAGACAAAGAATAAATCTTCCGCTAGAGCCTCCAGAGGGAGGATAGCCCTGTCCACACCTAGATTTTGGCAAAAATTAGTTTTGGTAAAAACTAAAAAAATTAGTTTGGTACAAAATTAGTTTTGTACCTCTGGCCTCCAGAACTGGGAAGGAGTAAATCTCTGTTGTTTAAAAAAAGAAAGAAAGAACTATCCGCTTGTATTCTAACGCTTTGCATACAAAGACATAATATTTACGATGAGGAAGGGAGGAGGTAAGGCTGAATGGGATAGAGCCTTTCATTGAATGGGGAAGTGAATGGATTGGTGAGCTATCGATTTCGAACATTTCAGCCTGAAGGAAATAGCTGGACTAGATATCATTTAAAAATCTTTTGGTATTTTTTAACTTATCTCCTCGGAAGGAAGAAAGTTCAATAGTTACGCTTCATTCAGAAGCTTCACACAAAGTATGCTTTGTGGTTGCTTTGATTTGATTTGAATCGGTTTTTAGACGAGTCAGAGGTTACATTTGGTTCTTATGTCCCCTAAATACTAAGTATTTGGAAAATAGATGGACCTTGTACCATAAGGTTGGCCAGAAAGTAGCCGTTTCTCCAAATAATGCCCCTCTCAAATATTCAGACACATCAATAATGAAAAATATAACTGGATAACTGATTCTTAATGATTCCTGTAGAAAAGAGGAGTGTCAAAAATAATAATACCTAATATTTATTGAGTGCTTTTATTAGGCGAAAGAACTGCTCTCCTGCTTTAAATGCATTAACTCAATCTTCACAACCACCATTTAGCTAGGCACTAATATGAGCCTAATCTGCAGGTGAGGAAGTTGAGGTATGAGAAGATAGGTGATTTGGCAAAGGCCACAGTCAGTGTAGTGGTGGTCTAAGTATTAAAACTTAGGCTGACTAGCAACCAACTCTTCCCCTTCAAAGTCCTGCAAGAGTTCTACCGTGCCCCTTTATCAGCTGAGGTAACACGCATTTTTACCATCCACAATTGTGTTTATTATTAACTCACTGGTTCGGAATGGATGACAGAATGGTTTCTGGTTCATATAATTTAATTCTCTTAAAACACCTTAGGTAATTGACTATGTGAAGTAATTAAAGAAAAAGTGCCCTTTTAAAAATCAAAATACTTAAAAATAAATAAATAAATAAATAACAAAAATCTGGTCAAAGATACTTCACATTTAACCATTAGAAAATTTTTACCTAAAGCACTATTTTTACTTTAATTAATTCAGGCTGTGGAGTCAGTTATACCTTAATGCGAGTGAAGAGATCAGATTTTTTTCCTGAAAGACACTTAGGAAAAAAAGAGAACCCTAAGGAACCAACAATGGGAACTGTAAGGACCTATTTTATATTTTTATTTTAGCCAGAGGTTTCCATTGAGTTTAAACAATAACTTTGTTGTTTAACCCTTAAACTGTCCCTGCTCCCCTTCCCCCAGGGACTTAAAAACAAGTCCCAGAAACCAGCTCCAGGTGTGGAGGCCAAGAAAAACAAGGCTGTACCCACCTCGAGTCTAGCCCTGACATTAAGTACAGCCATCTTGGCGCAAAAGCTGGCACCATGCACTGGAAGAGTGGGTTAGCATAAGAATGGCCATCCTGAAGGCCGGGAAGCCATTTTACTGAGCGTCCCTAACCAGGCCACACTGTGCACGTAACTTGAGATAAGAGAAAGTAGCTAAAACCTGGAAAAACAACTTAATAATATACCACCAGGGCGGTTAGGTGGTGGTGCTACAGGGACAAAATGTTAAAGAAAAACAAATAGTTAACATGCAGAGATCACAATCCTGCAAGACAGGAATCTCCCTTGGTTTGCAAATGTCCTAGTGATTTACAACAAAAAGGGCTATCTCTTCAATGGCCCAGTTTCCAGAGACAAATGGCTCAGGTCCTCAAGGCCTGAGGTCGCACCATGAAACTGAAGGAGGCTGAGGCAGAAGGAAATGTAAATAAAGTTAAATTTCTTCTAAACCTAAATCTCACTTAACCGTCAGGATGGCTCCAGGGTGACGCCAGGGTGGCAAAAGGTTAAACAAAGTTAAACTGTCAAAGTGGGGTGCAAGATATGTATGTAGCTATGAAGAAGTGCCTTGAAAATGCTATAGAAACCGTTGGCTTTCAGGACTTCGGGTCCTTGTTGAAACCTGCTGCACCGGGTGGATACTTGGACCCCAGCTAGCTGGAAATAAACCTCGCTGTGTGACTTGCATTATTGAGAGTGTTCTCTGTCTAAGTGAGGGGTGGTCGACTCTGTACCCTAACAGGAACTTTGAAGGTAGACAGCTAAATCTATAATTTTGGGTTGGGTTGGCCTTAACTATGGTTCTCATGTGTGAAAATCAATTTAGGAAGGCAAAAAAGCAAACAAACAAAAACAGAAAAAAATAAAACCCTCTTCTAAGAACTACCATTTTATGAAAGAAAAGTGACTTTTGGATGCATTATTTTTTTCTTCTTTAAAAATGTTTTCATTTGAGGGGCTCCTGGGTGGCTCAGCGGGTTAACCCTCTGCATTCGGCTTAGGTTGTGGTCTCAGGGTCCTGGGATCAAGCCCCGCATTGGGCTCTCTGCTCAGCGGGGAGCCCGCTTCCCCCTGTCTCTCTGCCTGCCTCTCTGCCCACTTGTGATCTCTCTCTCTCTCTCTCTGTCAAATAAATAAATAAAATCTTTTTTTAAAAATGTTTTCATTTGAAACATTTCAAATATACAAATAAGTAAAGAGAGAGATACAATGAACCCCAATATACCCATTACCAAAATGGGCATATGTGCCTTATCAAGCCTTCTCTTCTTTTGGTCCTTTCTCATGTTTTCTTCTTTCCTTCCTTCTTCCCTTCCTTCTTTCCTTCTAAAAATTTTGAAAGTAAAACCACAGACATTATTTAATTTTATTCCTACATACTTCAGTATGCATCTCTAAAAAAAAAATGGATGATTTCTAACTTCTAACATTATTCCTTACAAATTAACAATAATTTATTTACTATGTAACCCATTGTAAAATTTTCACAACTGTCCTAAAAATATCCTTTATAGTTGGTTTGTTTGAATCCATTTTCAAATGATTCAGAGGTTGCATTTGGTTCTTAAGTCTCCTGAGTCTCTTCTAATCTAGAGCAGTTCCCTCTCCCATTTTTATCTTCATGCCATTGATGTAGCAGAAGCCTGGCCAGCTGAGCTGTAGAATATCCCACATTTTAAATTTTACTGTTTGTGTCCTTGTAGTATCACTTTCTATGTTCATTTATACCATACGTTTCCTGCAAAAGTTGGTTTCAGAGGCTTGATTAGATTGAGGTTCAATTCCTTAACAAAAAAATATTTAATAAATGGAATATTAGGTGGAATATTAGTTTTCTATTGTTACTTTAACACATTACCACAAATTTAGTGGCTCAAAAACAACAAATTTTTTCCCTTCAGTTTTGTAGATTAGAACCCCCAAATGGATCTGACTGGGCTAAGATCAAGTTTTGGGCAGGACTGCATTCCCCATGTTTCCTTCTTTTATGCAGATTCTAGAGGCTACCCATATTCCTTGGCTCTTGAATTCCTTTCTGCCATCTTCCAAGACAGCAGGTTGAGTCCTTCTTACATTGCATCATTCTGACCTCTTCTTGGGCCTCGTCTTTGCTCTTTTAAGGCCTCTTGTGGTTACATTCTGTACAATTGGATAATCCAGGATAATCTCCCTGTTTTAAGGTCAGCTAATTAGCGAACTTAATTCTATTTGCAACCTTATTCCCTTTTGCCCTTTGGCATGTGACCTAACATATTCCCAAATTCTGGGATTATGATATGGACATCTTTTGGGAGGATGGGCACAGGCATTATCCTGCTTCCCACAAGTGGTAATTCATTTTGTATCATATCAGGAGGTACATAATGTTGGTTATCCTCCTTTCAATGTTGCTAATATGTATCATACATTTTCATCTAATAGTTTTATCTGTTGATAATTCTTGCTTGGTCCAACTAGGGATTGCAAAATGATTTTATAATTGCATCAGTCATTTGCTGGAAATTTGCTGGAAATGTTCCTTAAAGAAGAACCATCCTTCATCAGTTAGAAATACTGGATATCCAGAAAGATGTTTCACACTGCAAAGGCAGGATAAATACTTAATTCTCTTATTTAAATTATCATTTTTCCAAGTAAGGAGTTGATAACCTCATTAATTCCAATGTGTTCAGTTTATCATTTTTGTTCATGAACTCACTGATTTTTATTTATGCAAAGACAATTGCATTTATTCTTTTTGATGCTCAAATTGCCTTATCTGACCAATGGGAGTTCCTTTGTATTGGCTCTTGTGTCCCTTTGACACGTTCTCTAATCTGTGGTAGCTTCCTTGCTTTCTGGCACAACCAGATACTAGATACGTTGTTTATTTTCCACCCCAGCTATTCTCCCAAATAGCTATAGTTCCTTTTAGTGTGTACTGGTAGATAGAGCTCACAATCTGGGTGTTAACTATGCTCATTAATATTGGTCTGGGTTCTTTCTTTCTTCTTTTTTTTTTTTAATTAACATATAATGTATTAGCCGCAGGGGTACAGGTCTGTGAATACCCAGGTTTACACTTCACAACACTCACCATAACACATACCTTCCCCAATGTCCATATTCCCACCACCCTCTCCTTACCCCCCTACCCCCAGCAACCCTCAGTTTGTCTTGTGAGATTAAGAGTCTTTTATGGTTTGTCTCTCTCCCAATCCCATCTTGTTTCATTTATTCCTTTCCTACCCCCCAGATCCCCCACATTGCATCTCCACTTCCTCATATCAGGGAAATGATATGATAGTTGTCTTTCTCCGATTGACTTATTTTGCTAAGCATAATGGGTGCCGGGTTTTTCTAAGCAATACATGTTTTTATAAGAAAAAAGATTGCTGAATTTATACTATATCTGATTCAAATTTAATATTATGAGATTTTTAGATTCTTTGTTTTTAAACTCTGTTCTTTTTTCTTGCACTGAAAAACTCTTGGTTCCTAACAACATTAATAGAATTACTTACCTATACATTCTTATGGAAGTTATTAGAGTTTCATCATAATGTGAATATTACAACTAACAATTAGATTATATTTAATTTAAGGTTTTGTGAATTAATATCATGGAAATATCAAGTTGGGGGAAGGGTGAACCTAGGTGACTCAGTCAGTTAAGCATCTGCCTTTGGCTTAGGTCATGATCCCACGGTCCTGGGATTGAGCCCCACATCAGGCTCCTTATACAGTGGGGAACCTGCTTCTCCCTCTCTCTGCTTCTCCCTCTCCTTCTGCCTGCCACTCCCCCTGCTTGTGCTCGCTCTCTCTCTGTGTTAAATAAATAAAAACAAAATTTAAAAAAAAAGAAACATCAAGTTGGGTGGATACAATAGAATGACTATTTGTGTCCTCCCAAAATTCATATGTGAGAATCTAATACCTAGTGTGATGGAATATGGAGGTGGGGCCTTTGGGAGGTGATCAGGTCATGAGGATGGAACCCCCATGAATGGGTTAGTTCCCTTATGAAAGAGAGCCCAGAGAATTTCCTTGTCTTTTCCACCATGAGAAGATATAGTGAGAAGACAGCTATTTACATACTAGGAAGCAAGCTCTTATGAGACACCAAATTTGCTAGTGCATTGATCTTAGACTTCCCAGCTTCCAGAACTATAAGAAATAACCCAGTCCATGGGTGCCTGGGTGGCTCAGTGGGTTAAGCCGCTGCCTTCGGCTCAGGTCATGATCTCAGGGTCCTGGGATCGAGTCCCACATTGGGCTCTCTGCTCAGCAGGGAGCCTGCTTCCTCCTCTCTCTCTCTCTCTGCCTGCCTCTCTGCCTACTTGTGATCTCTCTCTGTCAAATAAGTAAAATAAAATCTTTAGATAGAGAGAGAGGAAATAGGGAGGAGCAGGGGAGAAGAGAGAATCTTAAGCAGGCTCCACACCCAATGCAGAGACCAATGTGGAGCTCAATCTCATAACCGTGAGATCATGACCTAAACCAAAATCAAGTCAGATGGTAACCAACTGAGCCACCCAGGTGCCCCAATATACCATTTATTTCTGCTCTAATTTTTGTTATTTCTCTTCTTCTGCTGACTTGAGACTTGGTGTATTGTTCTTTTTATAGCTTCTTAGGTATGATTATGTTGTTTATTTGACATTTTTCTTGGTTCTTGAGGTAGGCCTGTATTGCTATAAGCTTCCCTTTTAAGACTGCTATTGCTGGGGTGCCTGGGTGGCTCAGTGGGTTAAAGCCTCTGCCTTCAGCTTGGGTCGTGGTCCCAGGATTCTGGGATCAAGCCCCACATTGGGCTCTCTGTCGGCAGGGAGCCTGCTTCTTCCTCTCTCTCTCTGCCTGCCTCTCTCCCTATTTGTGATGTCTGTCAAATAACTAACTAACTAAATAAATAAATCTTAAAAAAAAAAAAAAGATTGCTACTGCTGCATCTCAGAGGTTTTGGACAATTGTGTCTTCATTTTCATTTGTTTCCATTTTTTAAAAATTTCTTCTTTGATTTCCTGGTTGACCCATTCATTCTTTAGTAGCATATTGTTTGACTTCCATATATTTGTGGTCTTTCCAAATTTTTTCTTGTGGCTGATTTCAAGTTTCATAGTGTTGTGGTTGGAAAATATACATGGTATGAACTCAATCTTTCTGTACTGGTTGAAGCCTGATTTGTGACCCAGTAAGTGATCTAGTCTGGAGAATGTCACACGTGTACTTGAAAGGAATGAGTATGCTGTTGCTTTAGAATGAAATGTTCTAAATATATCTGTTAAGTCCATCTGGTCCATTGTGTCATTCACTGTCTTGCTTCCTTGTTGATTTTCTGCTTAAATGATCTGTTCTTGTTGTAAATGAGGTGTTAAAGTCCCCTACTATTATTGTATTATTATGAATGAGTTCCCTTATGTGTGTTATTGTTTTATATATTTGGGCACTCCCAAGTTGGGGGCATAAATATTTATCATTGTTAGATCTTCTTGTTGGATATACTCCTTTATTATGATGTAGTGCTCTTCGTCTCTTGTTATAGTTTTTATTTTAAAATCTAGCTTGCCTGATATAAGTATTGCTATTCCAGCTTTCTTTCTTTCTTTTTTTTAAAGATTTTTTTTTTTTGATACAGAGAAAGATCACAAGTAGGCAGGCAGTGAGAGAGGAAGGGAAGCAGATTCCCTGCTGAGCAGAGAGCCCAATGCGAGGCTCGATCCCAGGACCCTGGGATCATGACCTGAGCCAAAGGCAGAGGATTAACCTGCTGAGCCACTCAGGTGTCCCTCCAGCTTTCTTATGACATGAATTTGCATGATAAATTTTTCTCTGACTCCTCACTTCCAATCTGAAGGTGTCTTTAGGTCTAATATGAGTCTCTTATAGGCAGCATATAGATGGATCTTGTTTTTTTATCCATTCTGACACTCTTTCTTTTGATTGGAGCATTTAGTCCATTTACATTCAGAGTAATTACTAATAGATATGTATTTAGTTCCATTTTATTACTTGTTTTGTCATTGTTTCTGGAGATTTTCTGTCTTCTTTTCTAGTCTCTGTCACTTTTGGCTTTTCTCTCCCACTCAAAGAGTCCTTTTCAATATTTCTTACAAGGTTGGCTTCGTGGTCATGAATTCCTTTAGTTTCTGTTTGTCTGGGAAACTCTTTATCTCCCCTTCTATTCTGAATGATAGCCTTGCTGGATAGAGCATTCTTGGCTGCAGATTTTTTCCATTCAACAAGTGAATATATCATGGCACTTGCTGCTTGTCAAGTTTCTGTGTAGAGATCTGCAGTTAGCCTTATGGGGTTTCCCTTGCAATTTGGGTACTTCTATTGTCTTGCTGCTTTTAGGATTTTTTTCTTTATCACTATATTTTGAAAATTTAACTATAATATGTCTTGGTATTGGCCTGCTTTCGTTGATCTTGATGGGAGTTCTCTGTGCTTCCTGGATTTGGATGTCTGTTTCCTTCCCCAGATTAGGGAAGTTTTTAGCTATAATTTCCTCAAATAAATCTTCTGCCGCCATTTTTTCTCTTCTTCTAGGACCCCAATGATACAAATGTTACTATGTTTGATGGAGTCACAGCCTATTCTCATCATCCATAGTTCTTCTTTCTCTCTTCAGCTCTTTTCTTCTTTGTTAAACTTCATTACTTTTTATTATTCTATCCTCTATATCACTTATTCAATCCTTTGCTTCTTCAATCCTTGTAGTCATTACATTCAGATGATTTCAAATCTCAGTTACTATATATTTTCATTTCTGATTTTTTTAACTCTTTCATCTCTGTGGTAAGAGTCTCCCTGATGTTGTCCATATTTTTCTCAAACCCAGTGAGATTTTTATGATTACTGCTTTAAATTACTTATATCTGTTTTGATTAGCTCTCTGGCCATGACCTTTTCTTTTTCTTTCTTTTGGGATGGATTCCTCCATCTTGGAATTTTGTGTAGGTCTCTGTCTTCTTCTCTGTGTCAGAAAAGCCTGTTGTGTTTCCTGCTCTGAAGAGTAATGGTTTTATGAAGAAAAGATCATATAGTGTCCAGGCCCTGGTTCTTCAGTGAGGGTCTCTGGTGTGTGCCTGGAGCACCCGGCTGCTTTATTTCGGCTACTTATCCCTCAGGTCAATCATCTGCAGAGGCTCTTCTTGCCTGCAGTAGACAGTGATTGGACTTTAGCCAGAGTGTGGTGGTTTTAGCTAAGCATGCTCTGGTCTACTTGTTAAATAAGACCTGATGTGGAATTGAAGCCTTGCAGAATTCTATGGTTAGTAGACATTTTGTGTGCGGGGGTTTGTGCTGGTCTTCTGGGAAGGGGCCTGCTGCACTGGTCCTTAGGCACACTTGTCCAAGAAAACCAGCAACAGCAGAGCACAAGGGATGGGACTTGGTGTAAGTAGGTTAGGCAGACAGTGTTGGTGCTGTGCAATTTACTGAAGGAGAGAAATGACACCAGCCTGCTCCTTTATCCCTGGGGAGGGGTCTCTGTGCTTGCTACTCTTGGTGAAGCACTCCCAGAAGACTGAATAATTTCTCCTCATGTGTCTCAGGTGTTTTTCAGATTGCTATTTTCCTGCAATCTGTCTCTAGGTTGCTAGCCTGCCTGAAGCAGTGCAATGCCCTTGGGGCTTTATCCCAGCCAATCCTGTTGACTTTAAAAACTCCAAACTTTAGGGACATGCTGTGGCAGGGGCCTGAACTGGTCTCCTGGGAGAGGGTTTTGCAGCACTCGGATGGATACAGGTTTGACCAAGAAAGGCAGTCATGCCAGAACACGGGAGTGTAAGATTTGGAGCAAAACAGGCTAAACAGCCAGTGTCTGGTTAGGTGCCCTCAGCGGGTGTCTCTGTGCCTATGCTGAGGGGCAGAGAAGGGAAATGGCACCTGCTGACTCTTGGTCCCAGAGAGATGACTCTGTGAATGCCACCTTTCACAGATAAGCTCCAAGAAGAGCAAATAGTCCCATCCCCCCTACCCCCTACTCCCCTGGCCTTGCTCCTTAAGTGATCCTCAGATCATATTGTCTGCCCTGGGCTTGCTTGCCTGCCTTATCTCCAGGAATAGGGAGGTGCTTTTAAGATTATCATAGCTAAGCCTGCCAACCTCTAAAACTCCATTCTTTGAGCCCCACTTGTTGCAGAAACTCACGAAAATCATCCCCTCTCATTTCCCAGCCAATGGCTTTGGGGAAGTGTTCTCTTGTGTTTTCCCCCATGTGTTCCATTCTCTCTGTGACCACAGCTCCCTCCCCTCCATGGCACCTCCTAACCATTTCTCCCCCAAACTGCATCACCTCAGAGGCGATTTGGTTACGGAAGTGGAGTGTGGGGCTGTAACACAGATGAGGACCTCATCTAAGGTCCCTTTTCCCCTTTCACTTTAACCAGGGATGCTGCTAAACAGAATGTTGCCTGAAACAAGAATCTGGGAGGTGGTTGCACCAGTTTTTTCCACCGAACTCTTCGCGGGGTTGACTGGTCAAGCAGAACCGCCCTCGGTGGAAAGTGAGGACATTGGCCGGAAGACAATGACGAAGAAGGCAATGCAGGACTCCCAGACTGGCACCAGCACAGTTGCAGCGAAGATGATGTAGCCAGCACCATGGGCTGATACACCTCGGCTGCATGGAGAGGTTGGCCACTGAGGGCTGTGCGACCTGATCATCCCGTGGTGGAAGGCAGACTCTCACACCTCCATCTCCAAGTCAAAGGATGGCTGAGTCACGAGGCCAACTTCTCAGGGGTCTCAGGATGTCAGTAGACTGGGTCTGAGGGCAACCCCCAAAGCAAACCCCTTCCCCATATTCAAGAGCCCTTTCTAGTCACACATAATTAGAACTCTCAGATACAGTGTGGGTTAATCAGAAATAAGGGTGTCTTACCCTTGATGATTTCTTAAAATTAGAAAAATTAAAAATGATAAGTGGTGTAATAGAATTAAAATCATATCAACAGTACAATCTTTTTTGCTTTTTCTAAATGTCTTCCTTTTGACATATAGGCTTAATTATTTTCACATGGTTTCTTACATTTATATTAAGGATATATTATATGCCTACTAGGGATATAGTAATTTAAATAGATGAATATTTAATTATAACTTTTTAATTTAAATGCCATTACCAGTAAAGTTTACTTACTGTGAGATGTTTTGGGAGTTGGTAAGTCAAATTCATTTACTCTCCCTACAAATTGATCTCTACAGAGACCATGATATCTCTTTATGCTAAGAGGTTTAACTGATGGCACCCATGAGCCTTTATATCTGTTACAAGCCCTCTTCTACATACATAGCAAATTGGAATACATCCATTATCATGGGCTGGAATTAGCTATAGCACATTTGATTCATATTATTAACATGAGTCCACATGAACCAGTCAGCATTCCAAACTGATATAAGTAACAACAACAAACCTTAAAATCACCTTAGTCAGTAACTAGTTTTCAGTAAAGCAAGTCAGGATTATTTTACTGGGTCAACATAAACAGTCAAAGTCCTATTCTTCCCTTTCTTGCTGCCATTCAGAAATGATCAAGAGGGAAGCATAATCAAAGTCGCTGTGAACCAGGCTCTCTTCTATACCTTGTAACATTTGCAACTCTGACAATGCTAATTTGCTAATTACTGATTTAAATTCCTTTCCCCAGAATTAAAAGTCAAATTATAGGTTTCTGAGAGATGTTTCTATTTATTGGAGCACATCAGGTTACCAGTAAAACAAAACAGTGTAGATACAGAGCCTGTTATCTTATTGGAAAGATTAGAGGCTTTTTAACCAAATGAATTTAGATCAGATTCTGCTTCTAACAATTATACCATGGGCATTGGCCAACCTTATTTTTCATGTCTGTAAACTGGTAATACCCTCTATCTTGTAATGTTATTATGAAGCACAAGCAAAAATGTATATAGAAAGTTGGGTTTTTATTAATAAATAAAAGTTGCTTAAGATACAATAATGAGAATTCTTAAGAACATTCCACTTTCTTCTGTCACTATCAGAACTACACTTAGTGAGGGAGACATTTTTTTACCAACTTAGTCTTAGTTGGGAACATAGCTGTAGCCTCTAAGGAGACATGATTTGGCAATGTTACTGGTTGTCTCCCATACCAGATGAGACCAACCCAAGTGAATGAGTAGTACTACCTTGAGCTTGTATCATTCTCTCTTCTGTAAGTCTTCCCACTCCTATTTGTAATGTTTGTTACTACTCTTGAATCCTTGTTTAACTTAACTACATTCTCTGTATACTTCTTTTTTTTTAAGATTTTATTTGGGACGCCTAGGTGGCTCATTAGTTTAAGCGGCTGCCTTCGGCTCAGGTCATCATCCCAGCGTCCTGTGCTGGGATCAAGTCCTGAATCCAGCACCTTGCTCAGGGGGGAGCCTGCTTCTCCCTCTGCCACTGCCTGCCACTCTATCTGCCTGTGCTCACTCTCATAAATAAAGAAATAAAATCTTAAAAAAAAAAAAGATTTTATTTATTTGTTTGAGAGAGAGAGAGAGACAGAGATAGCGAGAGAGAGAGAGAGAGAGCATGAGTGGGGAGGAGGGTGAGAAGCAGGGGGCCCCAGCGCAAGGCTCAATGCCAGGATTCTGGGACAATGACCTGAGGAGAAGACAGACGCTTAACTGACTGAGCCACCCAGGTGCCCCTGTGTATACTTCTTTTTTTTTTTCTTTCCTGTGTATACTTCCTAAGGAAAGTTCCATATTACCATGTTATCTTTCCTTTATATTTGCCTAGCAGTGTGTCAGATATTTATTTATTCATTAAACAGGTAAGTGAGTGCCTACAATGGAGCCAGACCCTTATTCCAGATGTTGGATATGTGTCAGGTAATAAAACAGTAAAAAATTTATGCTTTGTGGAGCTTAGATTCTACTGCACATAGGAAGTACAGAATTCAATTCTGGTTGCATAATAGGGACTAAAGGATATTTTGATCTTTCATCTAAATCTCTTGCCAGTTTAGCTGGAAAATTAAGATAAGTAATTTGATGGATGTGCTTTCCAACTTTGCAGGATTAAATACACACACACATATGTATACATGAGAATCTCTACATTATCTCTTGTTAATCTTTCCAGTATAAATAGAATTTATGGGGGCGCCTGGGTGGCTCAGTGGTTTAAGCCTCTGCCTTCAGCTCAGGTCATGATCTCAGGGTCCTGAGATCGAGCCCCACATCAGGCTCTCTGCTCAGCGGGGAGCCTGCTTCCCCCTCTCTCTCTGCCTGCCTCTCTGCCTACTTGTGATCTCTCTCTATCAAATAAATAAATAAATAAATCTTCAAATAAATAAATAAATAAATAAATAAATAGAGTTTATGACTTGTTTTAAGAATGCATATTCTTCTAATCATCTTTGCCTTCAAACTCATAAGCATATTATAAATCCAAGAGATTTGACAATAGAATCTTTTAATGGTTGAAAAATAGTAAAAAGAAGTTTTGAACAATAAAATGAAAATTTATACCATTGCAGGTTTGCCTTTTTAAACATGGCACAGCTAATCTTTAATATACATTTATAAAAGGCACCAGATGTTAACAGGGTAAAGAATGCAGGAAATAAAAACTGAGCCACTTGCCCCAACTTCCTTTTTGTACCAATATATACATTTTAAGGCAGATGCTTTCCCGTGCAAAATTCAACAGAAGAAAATCAACATCATGTTACAAGTCCACACATTCTCAATTTTTTTCAATATCATTTGTTGGGATATTTATGATAAAGCATATTAAAACATTTTTTCCTAATGAAGCTTAAAGAGGTTGATGAACAATTGTTAAAAATTATTTAGAGATTTCATTATAGACCTCTCATAGAAGATATAGAAAATCAATCTTTTTTTCTTGTTTCTTCTTTCAGAAATGTCCATATCAGTTTGTTTACTATGTCAGGTTGTTCTTGCTGAAGCCAATGACTGACTTCTGACAATATAGTTAGCCTGAAATAATTTTTAACATAAATCTTTGTGACTTCAGCCATCTCAACCTCCATAAATGCGTCTTTCTCTCCCCACAGTAGTAGTGTTGGAATGGTCACCATGTGATGTTTGAGAGGCAGGCAGCTATGAAAACAAAACACGTGGATTTGAGACTCACTGTAAAAGTTAAAGTAACATTTTTCCATAATGTTCCTTTAAGCCATATAGTCTCAAAGGAGGCTATATCACCACCAATGGGGTGAAAATCGATTCTTGTGAGAGTGAAAAAAAATTATTTTTTTTAATGTATAAGTCATGGATATACACATAGTACATAAACAGATATTAAAATTTCATGGGGGGTAAATTAGGGAAAAAAATGTCTAAAAAGGCTCCTTAAGGAGGTGATGATGAAAAAATGGTTGAGAAACACGGTATTCTGTTGAGAAACAGGCAATTAATCTATACAATAAAAAATTTAAAAGGCTATTTAAGAAAGGGCTCAATAAAATTTTTAATTGGGTGAGTGCAGCAAAACTTATAATAAAGATTATAAATTAAATATGAAATTCATCACTATGAAGAATAATTTGCTTTAAAAGGATACCAGAATTTCTGAATTGTGTGATGAAAGAGTTTTAAATGGTGTTATTTTAAATATATTTTAAATTGTTTCTTAGATACATAACATTTTATGTGAAATTGGAACTGAAAATTCAGAAAATATATACAGCCTAAACTTAACCACTAAATGACACTATATTTATTTTGCAGGAAGATTATTTTTAAACAATGAATTATTGTGTATTTTCTTAAAGTATAAAGAACAAAACCATGCATAATTCCATCAATAAAAAATAAACTTTTGGTTATTTTCTATGCATATAGTTGAATAATATAGAAATATATATATAAATATATTAAATATAAAGATATATTTATTTATATATTTATATAAATCTATAAATAATATGATAATTTATATTTGTATAAAATATAATTATTCAAATAAATAAAATATGTAAATAAATTAAACAAACATGCAAAATACATGTAAATTAAATATATATTTAACTTTAAAATAGTTATAATATATTTATGATATATTTATATTTTATATTTATATTAACTATATTACATATGAATGTATTTATATTTACATATACAAATTATATAAATACATAAATTATATGAATATACTATTTATATAATATTATATAATATTTATATAACAATTATATAATATATTGATATATTATAAATACATTATATTAAATGCAATGTAATATATTTATAATATACTTATGTACTTATACATTATATATTTATTTATATATTATATATGAATATAAATATAATATAAATATTAGTGTATATCTATTAATAACATAATATATAACATTATAAAATGAGAAAATTCTCAAGTTATAATTCAACATGAAGTGTGAGTATGGATACTGTATATAAATTGTGTATATTTATTGAACTTTATATATATTTATATATTTTATTATTTATATTTATACATCATTATATATTAAGTATATATTATGTTATTAATATATAAATATATACTTAATATATAATGATGTATAAATATAAATAATAAAATATATAAATATATATAAAGTTATATATAAAATTATAACTTGAGAATTTTCTCATGTTATAATGTTATATATGATGTTATAATGTTTTTCAAAAGTAATTGTAAGAGAGAGTATTTTGTGGTGTTATGACCCATAAATGACTATTGTCCTATAACTGAATGTTTAGATGATATCATCAGTTAAAACAAGGGGATGTTTTCAGTGATGCTATAATGAGCATTTCGTGTCTAAATCTTTTTTGGCATTTCAGATCATTTCTTTCAGCTAGAGCCATAGAAGTGGAATTCCTGAGCTAAGGAAAATAAATATTTTTAAAGATTTGAACATCTACTACTACACTATTTTTCAGAAAAGTGGGATGGATTAGTTATATTCTTGTTGGCTAAGCATGAGAATGAACACGTCACTAGACACTCTCCAGCACTGACTTCCATTTTTGTTAGTTATCAAAAATAATGACTTGTGGCTACTTGGGTTTGATAGGATGCTGCTAGAACATATGTTCACTAAGGACTTAACTTTTGACTCCCATTCAAGTAGCCATCATTTGATTATAATGTTCTTAAAAATTAATTTCTTTGTGAATGGGTAAACTAATGGAAAAATAAACTTTATACTTAATGTTGATACATGGATTGCTATACAAACGTGCAAGTCACTCAAATTCTAGAGGTCATAAAATATTCAAAAGTAAAACATTTTCTAACAGTTACCCACATATTTAACAATATGTGAGCACCTAATAATTGAATCAGTAACGTAAAAGGAGTTTTAAAAGACTATGGACTCTGAAAAACAATCTTAGGGGTTGAAGTGGCGGGGGGGTGGGTGGGAAGCCGGGGTACCAGGTGGTGGCTATTATAGAGGGCACGGATTGCATGGAGCACTGGGTGTGGTGAAAAAATAATGATACTGTTATGCTAAAAATAAATAAATGAAAAAACAATTAAAAAAAAAGACAACTAGTCAAAAAACAAAGAAAAAAAATAAATTCTTCACTCATATGTGGAATTTAAAAAACAAAACAGATGAACAAAGAAAAAAAAAGGACAAACAACAAAAAACCCTGACTCTTCACTGTAGAGAACAAACTGGTAGTTGCCAGAAGAGAAGTGGGTCAGGGAAATGAGTGAAATAGGTGAAGGGGATTAAGGTACATTTGTGATGAGCACTGAGTAATGTATAGAATCGTTGAATCACTATATTGTATAACTGAAACTAAAAGAATGCTGTATGACAATTATAGTTGAATTAACACAATTAAAAAATAAATAAATTTTTTGAATTACAAAAAAGAATAAAAGCAAGAAAAATAGAAACTCATCACCAGATCAAATTGGGGATACAAGGGAGAAGTTTCCAGAAAATGAAAAGAAGACATATTCTCTGGCCCTGGGGTTTTAAATGGCTGAACTTCACATGAAATATATCACACTTTTTTTTTTAAGATGTATTTATCCAGTTTAGAGAGAGTGTGCGTGTGAGTGGGGGGAGGGGCAGAGGGAGAGAAAGATTCTCAAGCTGACTTCCCACTGAGCACAGAGCTGAATGTGGAACTCAATACCACAACACTGAGATCATGACCTGAACCAAAATCAAAAGTCAGATGCTTAACTGACTGAGCCACCCAGATGCCCCTGAAATATGTTACATATAAAAGAAAGTATCCACCAGGAGTGCCTGGGTGGCTCAGTCATTAAGTGTCTGCCTTTGTCTCAGGTTGGGATCCGGGACTCCTGGGGTGGAGTCCCACATCAGGATCCCTGCTCAGTGGGAAGTCTGCTTCTCCTTCTCCCACTCCCCTGCTTGTGTCCCCTCTCTTGCTGTGTCTCTCTCTGTTGAATAAATAAATAAATAATTAAAAAGGGAAAGTATCTACCAAAAAATTGCTAGAACTAATACATGAATTCAACAAAGTCACAGGATAGGATCAATTGACAGAAATTTGTTGCATTTCTATACACCAATAATAAAGCAGCAGAAAAATAAATCAAAGAATCAATCTCATTTACAATTGCATAAAAACCAATAAGATACCTAGGAATAAACCTAACCAAAGAGGT
Organism: Neogale vison; assembly: GCF_020171115.1. Lineage (NCBI taxonomy): Eukaryota > Metazoa > Chordata > Mammalia > Carnivora > Mustelidae > Neogale > Neogale vison. Next base: position 78,574,491 of record NC_058092.1, on the reverse strand, counting down.
AAAAGATCTGCACTCTGAAGACTATAGAACACTGATGAAAGATAGAGGACACAGCAAAATGGAAAAATACTACACACTCATGGATTGGAAGAACACTGCCATATTACCCAAAGCAATCTACACAAAAGACCCTAAATAGCCAAAGCAATTCTGAAAAAGAAAAGGAAAGCTGGAGGCATCATAATTCCAGATTTCAAGCTATATTACAAAGCTATAAGAATCAAGACAGTATGGTAATGGCACAAAAGCAGACACATAGATCAATGGAACACAATAGAGAAGCCAGAAATCGACCCACAGCTATATGGTCAACTATTATTCAACAAAGCAGGCAAGAATATTCAATGGAAAAAAGAAAATGTCTTCAACAGATAGTGTTGGGAAAACTGGACAGCGGCATGCAGAAGAATGAAACTGGACCATTTTCTTAGACCATTCACAAAAATAAATTCAAAATGGATGAAAGACTTAAATGTGAGACAGGAAACCATCAAAATCCTAGAGGACAACACAGGCAGCAACCTCTTTGACCTCAGCCATAGCAACTTCTTACTAGATACATCTCTGGAGGCAAGGAAAACAAAAGCAAAAATGAACTATTGGGACTTCATCAAGATAAAAAGCTTCTGCACAGCAAAGGAAACAGTCAACAAAATAAAAGGCGACCTACAGAATGGGAGAAGATATTTGCAAATATCTTAATAGATAAAGGGCTAGTACCCAAAATCTGTAGAGAACTTATCAAACTCAACACCCAAAAAATAAACAATCCAGAGAAGAAATGGACAGAAGATATGAACAGATACTTTTCCAAAGAAGACATACAAATGGTTAACAGACACATGAAAAGATGCCCAACATCACTCATCATCAGGGAAATAAATCAAAACCAGAATGAGATACCACTTCACATCTGTCAGAATCACTAAAATTAACAACACAGGAAACAATAGGTGTTAGGATGTGGAGAATGGGGAAATCTTACACTGTTGGTGGGAATGCAAACCGGTGTAGCCACTCTGGAAAACAGTATGGAGCTTCCTCAAAAAGGTAGAAATGGAACTACCCTATGACCCATCAATTGCACTACTAGCTATTTACCCAAAAAAATAAAAAATACTGATTCAAAGGGGCACATGCATCCTAATGTTTATGGCAGCATTGTCAACAATAGCCAAATTATGTAAACAGCCCAAATGCCCATCAACTGAGGGATATATAAAGAAGTTATGGCATATATATAGATAGATAGATATAGATAGATATAAATATAGATATATCTCACCATATATACCACTATATATAAAATATATTTATATATAAATATATAATATATAATAAAATATTATAATATATTATATATTATAAACTAATATATAATAAAATATTACTCAGCCATCAGAAAGAATGAAATCTTGCCATTTGCTATGACCTAAATGGAGCTAGAGTATATTATGTTAAAAGAATTAAGTCAGTTAGAGGAAGACAAATACCATATGATTTCACTTATGTGGAATTTAATAAACAGAAGAACATACGGGAAGGAAAAAATGATAGAGAACAAACTGAAGGCTAATGGATGGAGGTGGGTGGGGGGTGGGTTAAATGGGTGATGGGCATTAAGGAGGGCACTTGTGACAAGCACTGGGGTATTGTATGTAAGTGAATTCTACTCCTGAAACCAATTTTAGCATATATGTTAAATAAGTAGAATTTAAATAAAAACCTGAAAAGAAAAAAATAATTAAAAAGTATGTACAGCATTGTGGCTACAGTATACTGTATTGCATATTTAAAAGTTGCTGAGAGAGATCTTGAAAGTTCTCATCATAAGAAAAATAATTTATAACTCGGTATAGGGACAATGTTAATTAGACTTTTGGTGATCGTTTCACAATGTATACAGATATTGAATCATTACATTGTACATTGTACACCTGAAACTGCTATAATGTTTTAAGTCAATCACACCTCAATATAAAAAAATAAGCAAATAAACAAGCAAATAAATAGTAAACCATTATTTTAGGAGAGTATGTTAAGCTGAAGAACTTATTGGGAAAACACTTGATAAAATATATGTGATTAAAAATTACTAATCTTACTAAGTATAGAAACAATTTGAAAAATCTAAAAACTGTAACAAGTAGTAACAATTTCTGGTCAATATTGCTAATTATTCAACCTATCAAAATATATTTTTAACATACTTATTTCAAATAAGTCTGTTTTACCATATTACTTTTCCAAAGTCTGAATTATCAGCTGATGTATAAGTATTAAACCAGCAATTTCCAGAGTGTTATACACTCCATCCTTACTTTTCTATGTGGAAATATTTTACTACTTTAAGAAGACACTGTAGAAAACAATCGCATCAATATACTCACTACCAGCTTAAGAAATAAAACACTGCAAATATGATGACACCTTTCTCTTGACCTTTCCTTGATAACATTTTTCTTCTACTCACCCTAAGGCAGTAGTTCTCAAAGTGTGGTTAACAGACAAGAAGCATCAGCATCACCTGAGAACTTCTCAGAAATGACAACACTTGGGACCCATCCCAGACCGAATGGTGGGGTCCAGCCATCTGTGTTTTAACATGCTCTCCACGTGATTCTGATACACACTATGGTGAAGAACCACTACCAGAGGGGAATGACTAGGTTGAATTTAGTTCTTATCATCCCCGTGATGTTTTTAAACTTGTATTGTGTGTATTAAGATACCTCTCCCCATTCCTATGGTTTCTTTGAGGAGTGGTTTTCCTTAACCCCTCCTGGATCATGTTCCACCCCTGAATGGTGAGTGACAGTTGCTGGTTCAGGGCGTTGAACTAGGTGAGTCTATCAAATATGTCCTGAGAGTAAGAAATTCAATCCCTTTCTCTTCCTCTCTCTACCAGATTTGTGGAAGGCAGTGACTTGAGAGGTAAGGGAAGTAGAGTTCGTTCTGCAAACTTTTCCACAGGTGATCTGTTCTAAAGTTTGGACTGGCACTAGAGCATTAGAAAGACCATTCTGGTTCTCATAGTAGGCCATAGTCTCTCCTTTATCAGTAATGAAGACGATAGTTTGGTTTTCATTTGCTGACTCTTGTTTGATTTCTGAACTGGCTCAGAAATTGAGCAGGAGGGACGCCTGGGTGGCTCAGTTGGTTAAGCAGCTGCCTTCGGCTCAGGTCATGATCCCAGCGTCCTGGAATCAAGTCCCACATCGGGCTCCTTGCTCAGCAGGGAGCCTGCATCTCTCTCTGCCTCTGCCTGCCATTCTGTCTGCCTGTGCTCACTCTCTCTCCCTGTCTCTCTCTGACAAATAAATAAAAAATCTTTAAAAAAAAAAAAAAAAAAGAAATTGAGCAGGAAAAAGGGGTACTATTTATCAGCTCTTCCCTAATACAGTACATATATTTCTATAAACAATAGATGGAGGTGTTTTACATTTTTTATAACTTCACATAAATGATCTAATACTGTACATATTCTTCCACAACTTGCTTTTGTGCCTTAATGTTATATTTTTAAGATTATCCATTGATGATACATTTAGTTTACTCCATTTTCACTCCCATATAGAATTTCATCTTATGATTATACCACAGTTGATCCATTGTCCTGTTAATGGCCACTTAAAATTTTCCAATTACTTTGATAATATTGATCTTATTCTTGTACACTTGTGCACTTATGGAAGGGTTTCTTAAGGTACATTCCCCAAACAGAATTGTTTCCTCAGAGAATATGGACATCTTCAACTTTAGTCAATATTGTCAAGCTGTTTTCCAAATGGACTGTAGGCTCCAAAGCAGTATGTAAGAATTCATCTTCCTCTACACCATTGCCAACACTTGTTCTCGAAAGTTTAAATTTTTCCATTCATTTGAGATGGAATACTTCTCATTGATGTAGAGATTGTTCCCTAAAACTTCTTCCATTCCACTATAGTGATAGAAAATCCAATTTTCAGTTGGACTAAGGGCCACCCAGAATAAAGACTGAATACACTAGCCAGCGTTCTTGCAGCAAAGTGAGGATATGTCATTTATTAGAAACAATGTGTGCATCTTCTAAGTTGTGTCCAGTATGCCCGCCCTTCCCGTCTTCCCACTGACTGAAATGTAAACATGGTGGTGAACCATTTTGCATCCCAAGAACAAGGGCAACACCCCCAGGATGGCAGAACAAAACATAAAGTGCCTACATCTCTGATCGAAGAGTGACTTAAGAACTCCATGATTTCATGGAGCACAGCCAATACACCAGCCTAGACTTTCACTTGTGAGAGAAATATATATATTTCTTTATGCTTTTATTTTAGATCTCTATTACAAGCAGTAAAACTTATATCCTATATCTGACTATTAGTAAGTTTGGGCATCTTTCAAGTCATTGACCATTTAATTTCTCTTCTGTGAATTGCCTTTTTATATCCTTTACCCATTTTATGTTCTTTATCCATTCCATTCTTTATAAACTCTAGATATTATTAGTTCATGATTGATTGTGTATTGCAATTAACTTTTCCCCATCTAAAGCTTGCCTCACCATTTTATGGTATCTTTTATTATATAGATGTTTTTCATTTTAATGTAGTCAAATTTATCAGTATTCTTCATAATTTAAGCTCTTTGTGTCTTATTTAAGAAATCCTTCCTACCTGAGGTCATGAAAGCTTTTTCTTACCTTCCAACATTTGAAAGTTTTGCTTATCATATTTCTTTTTTTAAAATCTCCCTAAGGTTGGGGTGCCTGGGTGGCTCAGCGGGTTAAAGCCTCTGCCTTCGGCCGAAGCCTCTGCTTCGGTCATGATCCCAGGACCCTGGGATCGAGCCCCGCATCGGGCTCTCTGCTCAGTGCAGAGCCTGCTTCTCTCTCTCTCTCTCTCTCTCTCTCTGCCTGCCTCTCTGCTACTTGTGTTCTCTGTAAAATAAATAAATAAAATCTTTAAAAAAAAAATTTCCCTAAGGTTGATTTCTTATTTAGTAAGAGCTAGGAATCTAATCTCATGTTATTCTATTTGGATATCCAATTGTTCCAGCAACACGTATGGAATATTTTAACCACTGGTTTAAAATGTTCTATGTCATAGCAAGTTTCCATATGTACAGTTCCATTTTTGGGCTTTCTTTTCTGTTCCATTAATCAACCTTTCTATACCAGAGTAAACTCCATATTTTATTAATTTTAGATTCTCATTATAAGCCTTAATATTGGATAGGGTTAGACACCCATCTATCCTTTCTTTAAAACTATCTTGGTCATCCTCAGCCTTTTGTTCTTCTATACAAATTTCAGAATCAGTTTTTCAAGTTTCATTAAAATTTCTTATGATTTTGATTGAAATTACATTTATAGGCAAATTTGTGAAAAATTAACAACTATGATATTGAAGTTTTTCAATCATGAATATGATAAACCAGGACTAATTTTCACTCGTTTACAATAGCAAGTCTTTATGGATTGTTAAAATATTAAAATATTTCTCTACTGATTAGTAAATAGCTACTGCCCTTAGTCTGTATTCTTTACTAATTCCAATCAACTTTGACAATCCATAAAGGTGATCTTTTGTTAGAGTCATTCCTATATACATAATTTTTTTTGCTATTATAAGGGTATCTATTTTTAAAATGTGTTTCCAAATTATTCATTTATAAGATCATATTTTTGTATATTACACTTACATATATCAACTTTGCTGAACTATTTTTGTTTGAATAAGTTTTCTGTAGATTTTTTTTCTAGATAACAACCACATTATCTATGTATTGATGGCTTTGTTTCCTGCTTTCCTAATACTTACACTTTTCCAGCTTTTTTTCTTATATGGCTAAGACTTCCAATACAGTGGGGAAAAGAGGGAGTTATAGTCACCAAGTTTATCTTTAGACTTCATTTTTGAAGAAAATGATTTTCAGTGTGTCATCATAAAGTCTGATATTTGTTATAGGTTTCTGGTAGACAGAAGTACCCTTCTGCATTGTCGTAATAATGGAACCATATTGTGATTAATAGAAAGACACTAACAGACACAGAGAATATCAAGTTTAATGGCAAAGGGAAAAGAAACCTACAAAGGTGGTTTTATAAACAGAAGATAACATTATTCTATCAGATAGAGGAAGGACTTCCCAGATCTTCCAAAGTTTCCCATGGCGATACAGCTATTGGACAATACCACAAAGTATTTTCTGCTTTTGGTATAGGCTTTTTATTCTCTTGGTCCTGACTCCTGGAATATATTTTTATGTGCCTGCCAGCTGCCCAAATGCAAATAACCAGTGCAAAAACACTTTCAATACCTTATATTTTTTTCTTGGACAATTAAGTAAAGCAAAGGTTAGTTTCTCAAGCTATCCCTGCAGGAGATTCTGGCTTATCTAGCTTGAGGCCCAATTTCACATCCTCTGTTTCTAGATTACCAAGAGCTGTTACATGAGTATGTGTTGAATATTATTGAATCCTTCTTCTTAATTTTGTTTTTTAAAGATTTTTAATATATTTATTTGAAAGACAGAGAGAGAGATTGAGAGAGCATGCACAAGCAGGGAGGAGGGCCAGAGGGAGGGGGAGAAGCAGTCTCCCCACCACAAGAAGCCCTACGTGGGACTTGATCCCAGAACCCCAGGATCATGACCTGAACAGAGGCAAATGCTTAACCAGCTGAGCCATGCAGGTGCCCCTTAATTTATTTAGATGATCATTTTTTTCCTTTTAATCTGTTACTATGGTAAATTAAAGTAATGAATTTTAACGCTAACTGGTTTAACTTTCAAAGCATGCTGGATTCAGTTCAAAATTATTTCATTTTGCATTTATGGATCTATGTTCATAATGTAGTTTGACCTATAATTTTCCTGTTTTATACAATCCTTGTCTTGTTTTGGTCTGAAAGTTACACCAGCTTCACAAAATGAGCTGAAGCAAATGGCTTCTTTTTATAATGTCTAAAAGTGTCTATTAAAGAGTGGGATTTCTAAGGGTGTCTGGGTGCCTTAGTCAGTTAAGTATCTGCTTTCAGCTCAGGTCATGATCTTGGGGTCCTGGGATCAAGGCCCACATCAGGCTTCCTGCTCAATGTGGAGTCTGCTTTTCTCTCTCCCTCTGCCCCTTCCCCTGCTCATGCTCCCTTGCCCTCTCAATTAAATACATAAAATCTTAAAAAAAAAAAAAAGTGGAATTTCTGCATCAGAACTATTTATAAACCACCTATGCCTGCTTGTGTGTATTGTGTTCTTGCGGAAGTGCTTTAAATTAGTAATTCACGTTCATTAACCGTTATGTCTATTCAGGTTTTCTAATTCTTCATGTGTCAATTTGGTTGCTGTATTTTTCTTTTTTCTTTTTTTTAGAGTTTATTCGTTTGACAGAGAGAGAGAACACAAGCAGTGGGAGCAGCAGGCAGAAGGAGAAGGAGAAGCAGACTCCCCACTGAGCAGGAAACCCACGCAGGTTTGATCCCAGGACCCTGATCATGACCTGAGCCAAATGCAGATGCTTAACAAACTGAGCCAGCCAGGCGCCACAGCCGCTATATTTTTCTTAAAAGCTGCCCATTTTGCCAAAGTTCTCCAATTTGTTAATCTAAATTTTATATTTTAGTCTCTGTTATGTTATATAACTATGTAAGTATAAACTTATAACTTATATAAGTTATATATATATGTTATAAGTTTATACTATAAGTTATAAGTTTATAAACAATATTGAGCAGAAAATAGATATAAGTATAAACTTATAACTTATATAAGTTATATTTATATAAGTTATATAGGTTATATATATATAAGTTATAACTGATGTAAGTTATATATATAAGTTATAAGTTATAAGTTATAAGCTTATACTTATATCTATTTTCTGCTCAATATTGTTTATTCATTTTTTAAACCAATCTTGGCAAAATTTTGTCTGTATTAATGATCTTCAAATAATCTGCTTTTGATTTTTTTGATTCTCTTTATTGTGTCTTAGTCTTTGATTTTATTTGCTTTTGTTTTGATTTTATTATTTTTTGTTAGTGTTTACTAATTTCCATTATTTTTTTCATTCGTGAGTAATTTTTTTAAAAACATTTTTTTGTGTAGACTCCATGCCCAGTATTGAGCTCAATTTGGAGCTTGAACTCATGACCCTGAGCTGAAATCAAGAGATGGATGCTTAACCAACTAAGCCACCCAGGCATCCATGAATAATTTTTTAAAACTTTTTATTTAAATTCCAGGTAGTTAACATAAAGTTTAATACTAGATTCAGGCGTACAATATAGTGATTCAACACTTCCATACAACACCTGGTGCTCTTCAGAAGTGCACTCCTTAATCCCCATCACCTATTTAACCAAGCTCTCCACCCTCCTCCAATCTGGAAAACATCAGTTTGTTCTCTATAGTTAAGACTCTGTTTCTTGTTTTGTCTCTCTCTTTTTTTAGCCCTGATTCATTTGTTTTGTTTCTTAAATTCCACATGTGCATGGATTCATATGGTGTGTGTCTTTCTCTGACTGACTTATTTCTCTTACTTAGCATAATACTCTCTAGTTTCATCCATATTGTTAGATATGGCAAAATTTCATTCCTTTTTATGGCTGAGTAATATTCCATGGTATTTGTATACCACATCTTTATCCATTCATTAGTTGACAGACACTGGGGCTGTTTCCATAATTTGGCTATAGCTGATAATGCTACTATAAAAATGCTTGTATCCCTTTGAATCAGTATTTTTTATTTCTTTGTGTAAATACCTAGTAGTGCAATTACTGGATCATAGCCATGAGTAATATAAAAGTTTTTTAAGTTTCTGAATATATGGAGTTTTCCAAAAGTTTGTCATTATTGTTCATTTCTAACTGCATTATATTCAGAGAAAACAATCTATATGATATTGATCCTTTCTTTAGTATTGGTTAGGATTTGCTCTGTACTCTAGTATGTAATCAATCTTTGTAAACATTTCCATGTACCTAAAAATACTGTGTATTTTCTGATTATTGGATGCAGGTTTCTAGAATTGTTCATCAGATCAAAGATGTCATTCAAGTCTTCCATATCTTTGTTTGTTTCCTGCTTGATTGGTCAACTTTTGAGAGAGGTTATTTAAATCTCAAGTAGTAATTGTGGATTTGTCATTTTTCCTTATAAGTTTCAGTTTTGCTTTATTATTTGATGTTTTGTTATAGGTTTCACTTATTTATCTTTTTGCAAGTTAGATCCTACTGTTAATCCAATTCCTAGCTCATTCTAGTTCCTTGGCTCCCAATGTTTGAGAGTGCTTAAATGAGGTTATGGTCCTGAGGAAACAGGGTGATAAATGAGAATGATTTCCCTAGCTGAGTATAATATACCATACTTTGTAGTCATTATATATTGCATAACCATTTTAAATTATGTACGTGGTCTCAATTACCCCAATGTAAAGAACCATCAGAAGAGGTCAGTTGAGCTTCCAGAAGGTCTGATGTGACCTTGACCCAGCTAGATTTAACCTATAGCAATCTAGTTTCAAACTGTCTTTCACCTTTATATAAAATTTTAAGTTTTGACCTTCACAGGCCTGCTTTTTTTCACTCTTTCTCTCTCCATCCTAATTAGTAGGATTCTACAGCTTACTCTTGGGAACGCAGGGCCTCCTAATGAACAATTGTTAGTAAAAGAGCCTCAGAAAGATGAGAATATTTTCTCTCTTTCCTTGTAGCTACTTGCTTTGTATCACAAAGGTAACTTTGATAAAGGGATAAATCAAGAACATTTAAAAACTATTATTTTTTTCTTCTATTAAAAATTTAGACTTGTATGAGAATATGTCATTCTATTTTCTCTTAGAGCTCTCTTTACAAATGTTATTTCTAAAAAATAAACAAATGACAAAACATGGACTTGACAGTGCTGCTATATCCTACGAGATATAACCTGTAGCATCTGCAATGTCAGTCTGCCTTTCTAATCATTGCCTTGTTTGATAAAAGGGTACCCACAAATATGCTTTAAATTAACATCTCTGTTTTGTTGAAGATTTTTACATTTATATTTATAAATTCTGTTGTTGTTAGTCAAAAAAGAAGGTTTGGGTTTGCCTCTTCTCCACCATTCATATAATCTCATGACTCCCCTTGGATTCTTTATTCAAAGAGTTTGAGAGACTTTGTTTTATTTAAAATAAGACCCACTAGAGAGGCACCTGGCTGGCTTAGTCGGTGGAGCATGCAACTTTTGATCTTGGGATTGTAGTTCAAGCCCCATGTTGGGCTTAGAGATTACCTTAAAATAAAATCTTTAAATAAATAAAATAAAACATACCCACTGTAACTTTTTCCCATCTTCCTACTTTCAACCCTTTTGTGTCTTTATGCTTTAATTGTGACTCAATCCAATCTGATATTTAGTTTTTTAACTGACAAGTATAATACATTCATATTTATTATGCTTACTGACATATTTAAATTGTTTTTGACATCTTATTTTGTGGTTTCTATTTACTTTGCTTCCTTTTTCTCTTTTCCTGCCTTGTTTTGAATAGATAGCTTTCTTGTCACACTCTACTGGTTTGAAAATAATACACTAGAGCGCCTGAGTGGCTCAGTCCTTAAGTGTCTGCCTTCAGCTAAGGTCATGATCCCAGGGCCCTGGAATCGAGACCCACATCAGGCTCTCTGCTTGGCGGGAAGCCTGCTTCTCCCTCTCTCACTCCCCCTGCTTGTGTTCCCTCTCTCTCCGTATCTCTCTCGGTCAAATAAATAAAATCTTTAAAAAAGAAAATAATACACTCTATTTCTATTTTATTTTACTAGAAAAAAATTCTTAGCATGAATATGTGTATCTAATGCTATCATCTATCTATATAATTTCTAATTTCATCCTCTATGTCAAATATAACCTATCTTTTATATTTTCACTTCTTTATCTAAGCTAGATCCTAGGTGATTTTTTCAGAGTTATCTTCCAATTCATAATTCTCTTTAGTTTGTCTGATCTGCTATTTAACTCATTTATGGAATTTTAGATTTCAATAACCAAGTTTTTCTTTTCGAGAATTTCTTTTGTTCCTTTCTGCTCTTTCCAGCAGTCTTGATATTTTCTTATTCTTTCTCTTATTTTTTACTCTTTCATATATTTAATGATTTAAACATACTTTATAATCTGATAGTTCCGGTATTTGAAATGTGTAAGGGTTCTGCTGCAATTGCTTTCTGACTCGTTCATGGTAGATTAGTATTTTTCATAATTTGGATTATGAACTCATCTTCACAGGATTTTATCTGTGGGAATATTGTAAGTCTTAGTTGAAATGTATCCTCCAGAGAAATTCTGCCTTTGATTCTGCCAGGCTTGCTAGGAATTGTTACCAGCCTAGGATGATATTGAAATATAATGTTTTCCCTGATGATTTTAGTGTTACAGAGGTAGCATAAATTCAAGGTCCTAAACCCTTTTCAAGGCGTGCTGTGGGTTGCAAATTCTATATATATATATTTTTTTGACAGACAGAGATTACAAGTAGGCAGAGAGGTAGGCAGAGAGAGGAAGGGAAGCAGGCTCCCTGCTAAGCAGAAAGCCCCATGCGGGGCTCGATCCCAGGACCCTGGGATCACGACCTGAGCTGAAGGCAGAGGTTTTAACCCACTGAGCCACCCAGGTGCCCCTGGGTTGCAAATTCTTAAGGGAAATATTTTTCTGCCATCTAGAGCCCAAACCCAAACAGACAAATCTCCGTATCTTGTCTTTCATTCTATACTTTCTCCCTAGACAATATCTTCTTCTTTTTTTTTTCCTTAAAGATTTTATTTATTTATTTGACAGACAGAGAGGCAGGCAGAGAGAGAGGGGGAAGCAGGCTCCCCGCTGAGCAGAGAGCCTGATACGGGGCTCGATCCCAGGACCCTGGGATCGTGACCCGAGCCAAAGGCAGAGGCTTTAAACCACTGAGCCACCCAGGCGCCCCTCCCTAGACAATATCTTCTGAACAAAAGCATCATTTGTCTCTGCTAGTGACACCAAGATTTTACATATCTTCAGCACAGATTCCCAATCTTTGAATTCCAAACCCTCGTATCTATCTACCTTTTTTTTTTTAAAAAAAATTTTATTTATTTATTTGACAGAGAGAGATCACAAGCAGGCAGAGAGGCAGGCAGAGAGAGAGGAGGAAGCAGGCTCCCTGCTGAGCAGAGAGCCCGATGCGGGCCTCGATCCCAGGACCCCGAGATCATGACCTGAGCCGAAGGCAGCGGCTTAACCCACTGAGCCACCCAGGTGCCCACTATCTACCTTTTTGAATATTTAAGGTACCATCTCAATCTCCACTAGTTCAAGATCAATAAAGTTTATGAACTTCCCCTCAAAACCAGTTCTCTTCTAGTGTTTTCTATCTCAGTGAATGGCATGACTATCCATACTGCTGTTCAAGCCAGGAATTCAGGAGCCATCCTTGACATCCCTATCCCTCATTTTCTCATCCTACTCACCCCCAACTAACCCATCACCAACCCCTGTCACTTTTCCTCTAAATATCTCTTAAATCTACTGATTCTCCCCATATCCACTGCCTTCAGACTACTTCAGGCTACTACCATGCTCTTTAGCCTGGACCACTGTACTTTCCTTACATTGAATGAATTTATCCAAATAGAGATTGGATTGTTTCTCTTTACTGCTTGAAACACTCATTTATTAGTGTCACATTCATAGCTCTTAAGTACTTAATATTGTCTATGCAGCTCTGCATGACCAGCCACTGTAATTCTTGGACCCATTTTCATTTCAATGTCTTCTCTGTGCTAGCCGTATTAGCCTTCATTGTATTACTTAAAACCACAATTCTCTGTATTCCCATGCAGCTTTGGTACATGCTATTTCCTTTTTCTGGAATGTCAGTCCCTCCATCCCCAACTTTATCTAGTCATTATGCAACTCATTCGTCATTTCTCTATTCAAACATTATTTGTTCAGTTCTCATCCCTTTCTTTCAATGTCTTTATTTATAACAATATATTCATTGCTGTGGTTACATGCTTGATGTCTGTTTTTCCCCCGTGGCTATTCAGATCAGGAACTATTGTCTAGTTTTACTTATTACTTTATCTTGAGTGCTGGCATAGACTAGAATGTAGAAAGTGCTTAATAAATATTTCTTGAATGAATAATGAACATTAAAAATAAGATTACAAATACACATCTATTCATTATAATCCAAAGGTAAAGAAGAAGTGGATAGAGTTACAGATAAAATAAGTGACAACTACACGGGGGATCCATTATACTATTCTCTCTACTTTTCCATGTTTAAAGTTTCCTTAAGAAAAGATTATGCAACTTACAAAATCAGAACACTTTATTTGAGTCTTTGGATAAACAGTGAATGTAATCTTAAAAATAAAATATTGGCTATTGTCGAGAATGTTGCTATAAACACAGGGGTGCATGTATGCCTCTGAATTCACATTTTTTTATCCTTTGGGTAAATACCTAGTTTATTTAATTGCTGGATCATAAGGTAGCTCTATTTTTAACTTTCTGAGGAATCTCCATACTGTTTTCCAGAGTGGCTGCACCAGTTTGCATTCCCACCAACGTGCAAGAGGGTTCCGTTTCTCTGCTTCCTTGCCAACACCTGTTTTTTCCTGTTGTCAGTTTCCAAATTATGGAAAGAGCCCAAATGTCCATTGACTCATGAATGGATAAAGAAGATGTCGTATACATACATATATATGTATATATATATATATATATATATATGTATATATACATATATACGCGCGCACACACACACACATACACACACACACAATGGACTATTATTCAACCATAAAAAATAATGAAATCTTGCCATTTGCAATGACATGGGTGGAGCTAGAGAGTATTATGCTAAACGAAGTCAGTCAGAGAAAGACAAAAATTATATGATTTCACTCATATGTGGAATTTAAGAAACAAAACAAATGAACGCCAGCTGGGGGAGGAAAGGCAAACCAAGAAACAGACTTTTTACTATGGAGAACAATCTGAAGATCACTGGAGGGGAGGTGGATAGGGGGTGGGTTAAACAGGGATTGGGTATTAAGGAGGACACTTGAGATGAGCACTGGGTGTTGCATGTTAAGTGTTGAATCACTAAATCCTACACCTAAAACTAGTATTGCACGGTATGTTAATTAGCTGGAATTTAAATAAAACTTGGAAAAAAATAAAATATTGGCTCTTCAGGGAATGAATATTTCGTTTAGTTAAAAAGAAATTATACTGACCTGAAGATATTTCGGTAATGGTTAATTGGGCCACTTAATGCTCCAGGCTGGGAGAAGACATAAATATAAGCTTCAAGATCTTCTGTTGTTAATCGGCATCCTTTTCTTCCAATGCCAGTGCGGTGACTGGTGAACAGATGTTTCAAAGCCTAATTTAAGTGAAAAGAAAATAATTAAAACTTTTTAGTTACCTCACCATAAACTAAAGCTTTGGCTTTTGAAAGAGAATGGTCAGTGTGAGTGACAACTCCCCCTTTCTGCTCTAGCCAAGTAGAAGACCTCATTGTTTACAAACACATTAGGCACATTTTTGCTTTCCTGGCCTGACTTTTGATATTCTTCCCTTTGAATCCCCCATGTACACTTCACCCTTAGGAAAAGCAACCTGTCTTTCTTGGTGCCTATTCACTTTCTACAAAGCTAAGCTCAGATAGTATCACCACTCTAAAGCCTTCCATAATATTCTAACAGTAGTTGATCTGTTTACTGACAACCAATCTATTCTCCCCCCACAACTGTTTGAACTTTTTTTTACCACAATCCAGAGTAACAAACACATTTTATATCATGATCCAGTCTATACTCCTACACTTACATTTCTGAAACAAAAGTTAAAAGAAATACCCCTTACTCTTATTATAGTGTGTAGTGATATTTTCAACTCACTTCTGTTCTACTTTATTTTTAAAAATTCAAATTGCAAGTCACTAAACTGATTTCTTGACTCAAGAGTGGGCCCCCACCCACAAATTTAAAAACACTGCTCTCTACCCGCATTTCTCAAAGTATAGATCAAATCACCTGCATCAGAATCATTGGGATTCTTATTTAAAATGCAAATCCCTCAGGGCACCTGGGCGGCTTAGTCCACAAAGTATCAATCTCTTGATTTCAGCTCAGGGTCTCAGGGACCCTGATCTCAGGTTCCTGGGATGAGCCCCATGTCTGGCTCCATGCTCAGTGGGGAATCTGCTAAGGATTTTTCTCCCCTCCCTCTCTGCTCCTGCTTCTCTCTCTCCAAAATAAATAAATCAGTCCTTAAAAAACAAAATAAAATGCAGATCCCTCAGCCCCAAAACACACCTGCAAAACTATGAAATGATTTATGGGGGAGGTGATTAATTGAAACATTATTTGTAATAGCAAAAGACTGGAAACAAATTTCCATCAGTGGGAGGTTGGTTGAATAAACTATGGTATAGCCACATGATGGTATGTGTTCTGAATACTCCAAGAGAAGATAGAGATGATTACGTACTATGGAGTAGTTGATCCCCAGGACATAGTTTTAAGGGGTGTGTGTGTGTGTGTAAAAATGTGTTTATAGTATGTTATCTTTTGTGTAAGAAGGAGTAGAAAAATACATACACATATGCCTATATTGTCTAAAAAAGAAACCATAAAAAAAAAAAGAAACAAAAACTAACCAAACGGTTTCCCTACTGAGAGGAAGAAATAGGATAGAGACAGAGAAACAGGAAACAGAGACCTAAGCAAGACCTCTCTGCACCTTGTAGTAGAATTATGACTAGAACCGCTTAAATGGTTTTTATAAAATATAAAAGCTAAGCAAAACTTTGTAGTCTCAATTTTGCTTTGGAAATTCGAATAAGACCTTGTGATTTTTTTCACTCTAAAAATACGTATGTATAAATTCTATCCAATGGAAATATCTAGAAGCAATAAATGCCCAGTAACAATGATCACCTTGACACCAGGACTATGGTTTCTAAGTAAAATTTCCTACCAATAGGAGCCCAAGTTCCTTCAATGAATGTCTGATTCCAGATCTGCAGCAGCAAATAAAAAAGGAACCCAGGACATTAAGAAAGCAAGCTATTACTGACTGAAGATTTATGTCAAAAGGACACAGGAGCCAACCAGAAGGAGTTTCCACTGGCCTAATATGAGACAATCTGAGCATCAGAAAGAACAACTGTAATTGATTGATACATGCCAAATATATTTTCAAAACTCACGAGCTCATAATAATATGGAAAAAAGAAAACTTCATTGGTTATCATTGGAGAGTTCTAGGGCACCAAGTCATTACTCTGGAAGTTGTTTATAAAGGTAAAGAATGAAGCATTTATCCTGCCATTCTTATGTGAACTGTATTTCAAAATAACCAAACAGTAGATGTGGACAATTCCAGTTAATAAAAGGAAGAATTCCAGTTAATATAATCAGATAAAAATGATAGAATTAGGAAATCACCATTTTGCAAATCCTAATGAAATAACGGGCCGAGGCAGTGATGATCAGGGTATGCTAAAATTATTTGATGAAATGTTAGGAAATTTAGATAGTCTGACAACTCGTGAGCCCCCTGGTCAGTGTTCGTGTTATGAAAGCTGAAAGAACTAAGACCTTATGTGCTTCCCTGATATAATACATTCAGAAATACACAGCACCACCTACAAGTATTCTCATCAAATTAAAAATCAATCTGACCATGTCTCTAGGTTAGTAGCATCCATGAAGCAGAAACAAGGGTTAGCAGAACAAGTTAAATAACACCATGATGAAGTAGTTAGCCAAATCCAAAATGTGGGTCATTCCTCAGGACAAATGACCAAATTTCCTCAATTAAAAAATGTGGTTAAAAAAAAGAAGGAACTGTTGTAGATTGAAAAAACTATAAAATCAAATACAGTGTATAGACCTTGTTTGGTTTCTGATTCAAACAAGTAAAGTGTTAAGGAAATTTGAATGGAGAGTCAATGGAATGAAAATTTGAATATTAAGTCATAGTAGGGAGTAATTATTCATTTTGTTAGGTTTGATAATGGTATTGGAGTTATGCTTTTAAAAAAAGTCCTTTTCTGTCAAAGATATATGCAGAAGTATTTCCAAGTAAAATAATATTGTCTTTTTTATAGCTGCCTTAAATAGCTAACACCCCGTTAGATAAACAAGAAGCATTCGATAGACCTTCAAGAAATAGGAACAACACATGACTCCTGGTTGTCCACGTATATGGTACACAATTCCTGCATGCTTACTTTGTTTCAGGGTTTTGTTTACACCCAAAGGCCTCCACTTCTGTATGTCAAACTCTCTCACCTGGCATTCATATTCCCTTGTCTCCCCATGGAATGTTCTCTGAAAAGAGATATGCCTGTAGGGGCACAGGCTCTTAGAAAAAATTGAACAATATCCAGTCACTCAAATATACAGAGACTGTAAAAATAAGCCTATAGATTAGGTCTTAGAAGCATGTATTAAATATTAGCATTTGCCTATTTTTTCTTTCTGAAGGATAGATTTTGAAATGTTTTTCATTAATATAAATACATTATTTGTTTGACTTATTTTTTTCTTACATGGGAGGAAATGCCTAACAGTGGATAGCATATCACAATAATCAATAAATGCATATTTTAAACAAATCAGACAACATAAAAAGGGCCAATTCTTTCTTTTTTTCTTTTTTTTTAGTGCCTCTGTATAATTTTATTTTGTTTTAACTTCCTAATTTTGTCATCTTCTTGAGCTCCAGTTTTTCAGTTTTATTCTAAGGGTATAATTGACCTATAGCATTATATTAGTTTCAGGTATACAACATAATACATATACACATATACATATTAAATATACAATGTATATTTATATGCATTGCAAAATGATCACCACAATAATTCTAGTTAACACCCATCACTATATTTGACTTACCTTAAAATCATTTATTGAGAACATAAATTCTGGGAACCATGGTATTTGGAAGAAGTAATAATGGCTGGATTTGAACAGCTGGACAGGGTGTCGTAAAATATATTCTGAAATTAAAATGCTACGTTAGACCTTATCCAAGGTGTATTAATCACTTACTATTGAAAGAAATTAAGGCAATTTCACCTTTGAGATGAAAAAAGAATCCACAAGTAAGCCATTGTATATTCTTTTTGGAAAAATTTCTTTAAAAAAATTAACATATAATGTATTATTTGTTTCAAGGGTACAGGTCTGTGATTCATCAGTCTTACACAATTCACAACGCTCACCATAGCACACATCCTCTCCAATGTCTATCTCCCAGCCATCCCATCCCTCCCACCCCCTCCATCCAGGAACCCTCAGTTTGTTTCCTGAGATTAAGAGTCTCTTACAGTTTGTATCCCTCTCTGCTTTCAACTTTTTTCATTTTTCCCCTCCCTTCCCCTATAAGCCTCTTTTTTCTCAAATTCTTCCTATCAATGAGATCATATGATAATTGTCTTTTTCTGATTGACTTATTTCACTTAGTATAATATCCTCTAGTTCTATCCACGTCATTGCAAATGGCAAGATTTCAGAGGTTTTGATGGCTGCATAGTATTCCATTATATATATACCACCTCTTCTTTATCCATTCATCTGTTAATGGACATCTGGGCTCTTTCCATAGTTTGGCTATTGTGGACATTGCTGCTATAAACATTGGGGTGCATGTGCCCCTTTAGATCACTACATTTGTAACTTCGGGGTAAATACTCAGGTAAGGTAGATCTATTTTCATCTTTTTGAGTAAACTCCATACTATTTTCCAGAATGGCTACACCATCTTTGGAACAATTTCTATGTTATTATATTTTATTATGGATATTTCAAGTGTTTAGAAAGTTTATAACCCTTTAAATAAAAAGAAAACTTCATTTTATGAAGTCTTGACTCAGAAAGGAATGGGAAACCCAAACGACACTGCTTTTTCTCCAAGGTTATTATGAGTAACCTCACACTTTTCCTAGGGATATATGAGGAGGTAATTTTCTGTTTTTGTTTTTATTTAAGATTTTATTTATTTATTTGACACAGAGAGATCAAAAGTAGGAGGAGAGGCAGAAGGAGAGGGAGGAGGAAGCAGGCTCCCTGCTGAGCAGAGAATGTGATGATATAGGATGCTGGGACCATGATCTGAGCCAAAGACAAAGGCTTTGACCAGCTGAGCCACCCAGGCGCCCCAATTTTCTGTTGTTTAAAAGACTTTTTTGGGGTACCTGGGTGGTCCAGTGGGTTAAGCCTCTGCCTTCGGCTCAGGTCATGATCTCAGGGTCCTGGGATCAAGCCCTGCATCAGGATCTCTGCTCAACAGGGAGCCTGCTTCCTCCTCTCTCTGCCTGCCTCTCTGCCTACTTGTGCGCTCTCTCTCTCTCTGTCAAATAAATAAATAAATAAAAATTCTTTAAAAAAAAAAAAAAAAAGACTTTCTTTACAGGAGGATTTGAATACCTTATTCATTGGGCCTCAACAGAAACTAAAGTGTTTCCATAAGTTTATACTAGAAAATTCATTCATTCAGGGAATATTTGAATATCTACTGTGTGTGAGGGGATTTAGCAGTCAACAAGACAGAAGAGGTTTCCATTAATAAGGAGCTTATACAATAAGTATTGATACTTTAAAAGATGATTTTAGATAGCAATAATATCATAAAGAAAATTAAAACAAGGTAATCTGATTGAGAGTGATGATTGGGTGTTGTGGAGGACTATTATTTAGCAGAGGTGATCAGAATAGGCTTCTCTGGGGATGTGATATGTGGACTAAGTCCTGAATGGTGAGAGGGAGGTGGCTATGCAAAGATCTAGGGAGAAAATCCAAGAACAGAAAGTAGGTCCTGGGCTTGGCACATTTAGGAAGAAGAAAGAACGTCAGTGTGGCTGGTGTGTAGTGAATGAGGAGGGAGAGGTGGTATGAGATGAGTCAGAGAGCAAAACAGAAATCCGGTCTGGGAGGGCCAGAGGAGATGGACTTTTAAGGGCTTTGGAAAGACACTGAAGCTTTGAACTGGTGAGTAGTGTAATCACACATATTAAGTATGCATACTTATTTTTTCTTGTGCACTATGTATATATAATTTTTGCTATAGAGGTCATCTCTTTTATTTCTAATTTTGTAACTAACATGGTTAGTGTTCACATAGTTGGAATTTTTAGAACTATAATTCTCAGATAAGTAGAGATAAGTTATGCTATACTTTTTGTAAAGTCATCATCGAACAAAATTTATTCAGCCCTGCATTAAGAGATAGCAATAAAATTAAGGGTTAAATACAGGCATATTACTTCAAGACCTTGTATTAAGCTGACTAAGGTTGAACCTAGTCTGAATAAAACAATTCCAGAAATATTTCAAGAATCTTCTTGCTGAAATGATCAATTACAATTTGTCCTTTTAGCAACATCACAAAAATAACCTTTACTCAAGGATCCCAATCAATGGAATAAGCATGTAGCACCACTTTTGTTACTTAATGAGAAAAATATAGGGAATTTCAGTTCGATATTTGAATCCTAAGCATCCATGCTGTTACCTCAACAGAAATGGGAGAAATGGATCTACATCTATAACCCAACTCTTGGGGTGCCTGGGTGGCTCAGTTGGTTAAGCACTGCATTCAGCTCAGGTCATGAGCCCAGAGTCCTGAGATTAAGCCATTCATTGTATTGGGCTCCCTGCTCAGCAGAAAGCCGGCTTCTCCCTCCGCCACACTTGTCCTCTCTTATTCTCTTTCAAATAAATAAATAAATAAATAAATAAAAACTTTCTAAAAAATAAAATAAAATCCAACTCTTACACTTATAATATACAATATTTATGTAGTCATGTTTCCTTTCTCCCTTTTATGTAGTCATGTTCCCAACATAAATTTTTTTGTTCCCTAGAGGGCTGCTGTGAGTCATAGCAGTACCTGAAACTCGGAAAACTTGACAAGGGTAGTTAAAGAGGATAAGATGATAGTTTTTGGCAAAACCAAATAAAAATGTGCCTAGCCACGGCTCACTGGTCTTTAAACACTCTGAGGATTTTAAGAGTTCCCTTTATAGCAGAGGTTCTCAGAGTATAGCCCATGTGGACCTCTGGGGATCCCTAAGACCCCTTTAAGCAATCTGGACAGTCAAAACTATTTCATTACAATACTAAGACATTTTTAGCTTTTCACCTTTGGTTGACATTCGTGCTTATGGTACAAAAACCATAGTAGATAAAGCCATTGCTGCCTGAGCACAAAGCAAGGTAGTGTTACTAAACAGTCTTAGCAGTGGCAGTCATTGTCTTCTTTGCAGCAAACAAATACATAAACACATAAAATTAAGTGCCAGTTTCACTTAGAAATGTCCTAGATAAAATAGCAAAAATTATTAATTTTATTACATTTCAACCCTTGTGTACATGGCCTTTGAACGTTGAGATGAATCAGAATGTACACATAAAGTAGTTCTATTGGTCACCCAAGAACAATGGTTGTCTCAAGGAATAGCATGCCTATAATCCTTTGAGTTGATTAGATGAATTAGCTGCATTTATTATGGAATAACATTTTTTACTTGAAAGGATGGCTAACAAATTATCATCGGTCAGACTTGAGTATTTGACAGTCTCTTGAAAATAAACAAAGTGAACCTGTCACTTGCGGCAGGAAACAATCAAGGGTATTTGCTGCCAACAACGAAATTCAAGTTTTCAAATAAAAATTAGAATTTTGGAGATGTGCATTTACTACTGCGAGCATGACAGCATTGCAATACTCAACAACTTTTTGATGAAACTGGGGCAATATTAGCCCCAGTTAGTTAGCCCCATATTAGTGAATGTGATTCTTTGATATAACATAATAAAATGTGCCAGCTTATGGAAGATCTATATATCTCTACAAACCAATATCTTCCATTGCATGATGATGCAAAATTACACATGGGTAAAAAATCCATTCAAAGTGCTAGAGAGACTAATGGACTTAAAGTAATAGAGTACAAAAAGTTCATTAATATGACATCAGATTCTACATTGTTACTAACCTTTAAGAAACCATCAGTTTTCGAGTCTGGTGTAGTATTAAAGAAGAAAATCCACAGTTATCTGAAAAGACTATTAAAATACTCCTCCCTTTTCCAATTACAAATCTGTGTGAGGCCAGATTTCTTCATACACTTCAATTCAAACAACATATTGTAACAGACAGAATGCAGAAGCAAATCTGAGAATCCAGCTGTCTTCTATTAAGCCAAAAATTAAACAGGTTTGCAAAAATGTAAAACAGTGACATTCTTCTCACTAACATTTTGTTTGGGAAGATGTAGCTAGTTTTCATTAAAATGTTAATCATGTTAACAGATCATGAATTTACTATTTTTAATGAATTAATATATAATTTTAAATTTTCTCATTTTTAATTTTTAATATAGTAAATAAATATTTTTATGTATGTCCTATATAAACAAAAGCTCAATGGGTCTTTAATAATTTTTAAGAGTATAAAAGAGTCCTGAAACTCAAAATTTGAGAACTACGGCTTTAAAGAATGTTGTCATTCCTGATAGCCCAAGCAGTCAGGAAAGAGGAGAATTTATTTCTAGATTGTCAAGATTCATTACTGTCAAAGTAATGTTACTGTATTTTTTCCGTTTATCCCTATCCAAGTGAGAATTAAAATATTCTCTAAAAAATAAAATTATGCGAGCAAATATGAAGCTACAATTTGTCACTCTTGTAAAATATTTAAAGCCAAGGTATCTGACATTGTCATATGCTAATATCATATTTTAGTCATTTAATTTTAAAAAAATACTGTTTTTAATCCAAAGTGTCAGTGACAACAGTGAATTATCACATGAGTAAAAATGTTTTAATTAAAATTTATACTCACCTGTAAATACATTTGGGTGAGGGAAGTTAATAACAATAAGTTTCATCACCATTTCAGGATAACAGATGGCAATTAGCCAAGCAATCATCCCCCCCCAGTCATGACCAATAAGAACACATTTGCTATATCCTGTAATGGAGAAAAAAAATATTGATGTCATTGAAGATGGATGCATCATTACAACACATAAAATGGGTACACTTTTGAAACTAATCTTCCCATCATAATCCGACTCTAATTATGCACTTCATGAAGATACTGAGTTTGGTGTTTCCAAAACCTGTATGACCGAATCACCTAAGTAGCTTTTTAGAAAATTTAGATGTCCAGCCTCCATTCTAGACCTACAGATTCAGAATCTGTACTGGGAATATATATATTTAAATCTGAAATAGCTAGCTCAGCTCTTGTTCCACGAACCAAGTTTGGAAAACCATGGTAAAAATTACACATAATTAGGTCAAAAGCAAGACTATATTATTGATTTGCCTAGAAAATTTCATGAAGACAAATTTAGGCCAAGTCTGACTGAATTACCACAGAAGAAGAATGAAAAAAGGCTGATGGAAATCAATATCTTTGAGTCTATTTTATTGTAATCAGACTAAATGACAACACTGCTTTGATACCCCCAGACCTCATCCATTTTTTTCTCCTCTTAGTATTTGGCCTGATCTATGTTCTCTTTAGATTATTGTAGAAAAGGCCTTTAATTTGATTTCATGGGTTTCTTACAATATTAGTTCCATTAACATACCATGGTAGCAGCTGGGTTTTAGTCAAAAAAGATGCAATGGATTCGATTGTTGTTAAAAAATATTTACTTCTCCTCTCTCCCTGCTGCCATAAAAGCAGTATATGTTACTATCCCTTTTATGCTAGACTTAACCATGTGATTTGCTTTGGTCATAGGGTGGGAGTATGACTTGACTTTGGACTCAGCCTTATGACTTGCTTTGATCAATGTGCTGCAAGCAGAAAATTGAAATAAGGTTCTGCATCTGGGCTCACCCTCTTGCCATTTCTGTCATTTCCAGGAGAAGAGGAAAAACTACTTGTGTTGCAGCCCAACTCAGAGGGAGAAGTCAGTCCCAGCAGAACCTGTAACCTGAGGCAAAGACCCAGTGGTCCAGCCTACACTTGACCTTCACACGCATGAGCATGTGAATAAATGCCTATGGCCCTGTTTGGCACGTTGTGGCACTAGCTGATCAACATAAGAAAGATAGCGCAGGACACACGGGTGGCTCAGTCGGTTCATATGCCTTTGGCTCAGGTCATGATATCAGGGTCCTGAGCTTGAGCCCCACATTGGGGGGGGGTCCCTGCTCAGTGGGGAGTCTGCTCTTCTGTCTCCCTCTGCACCTCCTCCTGCTTGTGTTCTCGCTCTCAAATTAAAAAAAAAAATCTTAAAAAAAAAGAAGATTGTGCAAGTGCTTCTGCATGTTATAACATTTTTAAATGATTATTTAGATGTGCATTCTGAAGAAATAAATTTTCTGAGTACAAGAATCAAATTTCCAATAACTAGTTCTGAAAATAATTAATTGCATACATTAAAAATACTTTTAAAAACAAATTTTCAAAGTCATTCTTGGCTGGTGGACTGAATCGCCATTCCGGATGTATTCTTTTCAATACCCTCTATAAATATTCTCAGCTGTATACCCAAAACCATGGTGACAGGATCCAGACAACAGCTCAGGTAAATGGAAAATGCCTCCTCCCAAGAAATGAGGTTACCAACTCACAATTTGTTGAATGTTAGTCCCCTAAAAGGGAGTATACTATTTTTTTAAAGCTGACCTACCTAAAGAGTCTAAAATATCCTTTATATCTGTAATTAGACAGTCCAATTTGTAATTTTCTCGATGAATGGGAGCATCTGTTTCTCCATAGCCTCTCAGATCAAGCGCTACAACTCGATATTCACTTTTAAATTCCCTTAGTTGGTGACGCCAAGAATACCTGCAGGAAATAAGAAACACTAAAAATACCACAGTAGCAAATCCAGAGAGTAACAGTACAGCTTTTCTACGTGGACGACTCTAAGAAACTGTCTATTTTGAGAAAGGTTATAAAGGCCATCTGTGAGCCAGAGGAAGGGACATGTTTCAGAAGGGATCACTGAAGTTCTTTATAAAAATTTATTGTTATTTTTTTACCAGCTCCAGTGGGGTGTAACAGAGGACCATTATTTACAGACACTACAAAATATCAGATACTAAAACTAATATACTTCTATATGTACTTAAGAAATCAATTTTCGAGCCTTCCTTAAATAATGCTCACAGCTATCAGGGAATCTGTACTTACATATGCTTCTGTGGAGAAGATCCTGAAAGAGTACAAGCAAATGTGATATTAAAAATATTTAAAGGAGGGGCGCCTGGGTGGCTCAGTGGGTTGGGCCTCTGCCTTCAGCTCAGGTCATGGTCTCGGGGTCCTGGGATCCATCTCATGTTGGGCTACCTGCTCTGCAGAGAGCCTGCTCCCCCCTCTCCCCGCCTGCCTCTCCGGCTGTTTGTGATCTCTCTCTCTCTGTCAAATAAATAAATAAAATCTTAAAAAAAAAAAAAAATTTAAGGGGAGCTTGGTGGCACAGTCAGTTAAGTGTCCAGCTCTTGGTTTCAGCTTAGGTCAGGATCTCAGGGTCATGAGATCTTGGGCTGCATCAGGACTGCGATGAGCACAGAGTCTGCTTAACACTCTCTCTCCTTTTCCCTATGACCCTCCCACTTGTGCTCAATCGCTCCCAAATAAATAAATCTTAGGAAACAAAACAAACAAACAAAACCCAAAAAGACCCACACACTTAACAGCCAAAATGGCACTGGCATTAACTGACCAGTTAAAATGGCCAGCATTGGGGGGTTCTGGGTGGCTGGTGGGTTAGGTTTCTGACTTTGGCTCCAGTCATGATCTCAGGGTCCTGGGATCAAGCCTGGCCTTGGGCTACCCACTCAGTGGGAATCCACCTCTCCCTCTTCCTCATCTTCCTCCAGACCCTGGCTTGTTTTTTTTTGTTGTTGTTTGTTTGTTTGTTTGTTTTTGTTTTTTTCCCTTTCTCTGTCAAATAAATAATTTTTTTAAAGAAAAAAAAAATAAAAATGAATGGCCAGTGTGCTACAGCCAAGTCCTGGAGGCCTCTGCAGCGCCAGGTGCCGTCCGCCCCCACACCCCACCGCCGCCACTGTGCTTGATCAGGGAACTGCGGAATTAAATGAAATAAAAAGATCCATGAGACTTTCTTTTCTTTTCTTTTTTTAAATGATCTTATTTTTAAATAACCTCTGTACCCAATGTGGGGCTCAAATTTACAACCCGAAGATCAAGAGTCATGTGCTCTACGGACTGAACCAGTCAGGCACCCAGAACCAAGAGATTTTCTTCTTCAAACAAGCAACATTATTTTGGATAACAAAGAGGAAAAAAAAGATGCGGATTTTTCAAAGTGACTCACTATGCTGTGAACTCCACACTTGATCTTAGCCAAAAGACCGAGAAGTGATTGTTGTGGAACGCCAAATAGTCATTTAAAAAATGGGTCCACACGCACATCTGTTCATGGAAACAGTGTAGAATTATCTGACATGAGCCAAATGGGAGATAATTGTCTGAAAAGATTTTTGAAGTGCAATAGGCAAGTGCACAAAGGGATCTGCGACTGTAAGCCAATAGTGAGAGAGAGACTGCGAGGTGAGGTGTCACAAAGCAGTAAGATCAATGAAGCAAACTGTGGGCTTTACATCAACAAGTCCTCAGGAAGAGTGTCAGACACATATTTGTAATTATGCATGGATACAGAATCTTTGATTTATTATCAGGATACCTATGATTTGTGAAAATCTGAAAAGGATTACCAATGAAGACATATTTGAAAACGTTAAGAAAAAGTATGTTTCCTAGTGAGATCATAGCAATCTTACTAATCTTGTCTTTAGGTTGCGACAAATGAAGCAGTGTGTTTCCTCAGAGATACTCATCTGTCAACAACAATATTATTTTCTCATTAGCCTTACTTAAAAATTTCAATTGATTTTTTTATGTCTTTGCAACTGGAGCCTAACTCGTCCCTCTTCAGAGATTACCTCATGCCTAATCAATAAAGTTCTGCAGATTTAACCTTTTAAATATTTATTTAATCACTTTTCCTGTCCATCCCTACTATCATTACCTTAATTCAGGCCTCCATTAATGCGGCAACCTATCGATTGGTCTGTATGCATTTCACTCCCCCCAGTGCTGTCTTCCACAAAATCAGACTGAGGTCGCAAATGTCATTTCGCTGCTTAACATCTTTTCTTCAATCCCTACTAAAATATAGCTCAGAGATCATGCAGATTGGTTCCAGACCACAGCAATAAAGTAAATATTATGATAAAGTAAGTATAAAAGTTATATTTACATTGTAGTCTATTAAGTGTGTAATATAGCATTATGTCTAAAAACAATGTATAAATTGGAATTTAAAAAGTATAGCTTGACTGATGAATCACAGATATGTACCCCTGAAACAAATAATACATTATATGTCAGCAATAAATAAATAAATAAATAAATAACTCATATTAAAAAGTTCAAAAAAAGAAGTATTGCTCGTATAGAACTGTTGAATCACTATGTTGAACACCAAAAACTAACACTGATGTTAACTACACTAGAATTAAAGTTAAAAGCATAACAAAATCAGAAAAAGAAAAAAATACTTTATTGCTAAAAAAGTGCTAACCACCATCTGAAGGTTTAGAGAGTTGTCATCTTTTTGCTGGTGGAGGGTCTTGCCTCGATGTTGATGACTGCTGACTGACCAGGGTGGTGGCTGCTGGAGACTGGGGTGACTGTGACAATTTCTTAGAATACAACAACAATGACGTTTGCTGCATTGATTGACTCTTCCTTTCATGAATGATTCTCTGTAGAGTGTGATGCTGTTTGACAGTGTTTTACCCACAGTAGAAGTTTTTTCACAATTGGAAGCCGTCCTCTCAAACCCTGCCTCTGCTTTATCAACTAAGTCTATGTCATATTCTAAATCCTCTGTTGTCATTTCAACCATCTTCACAGCATCTTCACCAGGAGTAGAGTCCAGCTCAGGAAACCACTGTCTTTGCTCATTAGTGAGAAGCAGCCCCTTAGCCGTGAATGATCCTTCAGGAGTTTACAGCCATCCAGTCACATGTTCAGGCTGTTTCCCCTACATCTGCTGTTCCTGCCTCCACTGGAGTCCTGAGCCCACCAGGTTACCCATGAGGGCTGGGATCAACTTCTTCCAGTCTCCTGTTCATGTTGACATTGTGACCTCTTCCCATGAGTCACGAAGGTTCTCAGTGGCGGCTAGAATCGTGAATCTTTTCCGGAAGATTTTTTATTTACTTTGCCCCCAGATCCATCAGAGTCATCACCATGGCAGCTACAGCCTTATGATATGTATTTCTTATAGAATTAGGCTTAAGGAGTAGAAATTACTCCATGATCCACGGGCTGCAGAATGGATGTTGTGTTAACAGGCATGAGAACAACAGTAATCTCGTTGTCCAGCTCCATTAGAGCTCCTGGGTAACCAGGTGCATTGTCAGTGAGCAGTCATATTTTGAAAGAAATCTTTTTTTTTTTTCTGAACAGTAGATCTCAACAGTGGATTTAAAATATTCAGCAAACCATGCTGTAAACAGATGTGCTGTCATCCAGGCTTTGTTGTTCCATTTATAGAAAACAGGCAGAATGGATTTAGCATAATTCTTAAGGGCTCTAGAATTTTCAGAATAATCAGTGATCATTGCTTCAACTTCAATTCACCATCTGTATTAACCTCTAACAAGACTGTCAACCTGTCCTTGAAATTTTGAGGCCAAGTGTTAACTTCTCTCTGGCTAGGAAAGCCCTAGAAAACATCTTCTTCCAATAGAAGGCTGTTTCATCTACTTGAAAATTTATTGTTTATTGTTGCCACCTTCATGAATGATCTGAGCCATACCTTCTGCATGACTTGCTGAAGCTTCTACATCAGCACTTTGCTTCACCTTGCACTTGTCTGTTCTGAAGATGACTTCTTTTCTCAAACCTCATGAACCCACCCCTGTTAGCTTCCAACTTTTCTCCTGCAGCTTTCTCACCTCTCTGAGCCTTCACAGAAGTGAAGATAGTTAGGGCCTGGCTCTGAATTAGGCTCTGGCTTAAGGGAACGTTGTGGCTGGTTTGATCTTCTACCCAGACCACTGAGACTTTCTCCATATCAAAAATAAGGCTGTTTCACTTTCTTATCATTTGTATGTTCATTGGAGTAGCACTTCCAATTTCCTTTAAGAACTTCTTCATAGGGGCGCCTGGGTGGCTCAGTGGGTTAAGCCGCTGCCTTCGGCTCAGGTCATGAACTCAGGGTCCTGGGATCGAGTCCCTCATCGGGCTCTCTGCTCAGCAGGGAGCCTGCTTCCCTCTCTCTCTCTCTGCCTGCCTCTCCATCTACTTGTGATTTCTCTCTGTCAAATAAATAAATAAAATCTTTAAAAAAAAAAGAAAAAAGAACTTCTTCACAGCAGGGGCGCCTGGGTGGCTCAGTTGGTTAAGTACCTGCCTGGGTGCTTAACAGGGTCCTGGGATCAAGCCCCACCTCGGGCTCCTCACTCTGCAGAGAGCCTGCTTCTCCTTCTCCCTCTGCCTGCTGCTCTGCCTACTTGTGCTCTCTCTCTCTCTGTCAAAAAAAATAAATGAAATCTTTAAAAAAAAAGAACTTTTTCCTAGCATTCACAACTTGGCTAACTGGTGGGAGAGGCCTCGCTTTCAGCCTGTCTCAGCTTTTGACATGCCTTCCTCACTAAGCTTAATCATTTCTGGCTTTTGATTTAAAGTGAGAGATATGGGACTCCTCATTTCACTTGAACATTTAGAGGCCATTGTAGGATTATCAACTGGCTTAATTTCAATATTGTGTGTCTCAGAGAATAGGGAGAGCCGAGGAGAGGGAGAGAGATGGGGGAAAGCATTACTGGTGGAGCCATCAGAACACACACAACAGGCATCCATCCTTAAGTTCACCATCTCATGTAGGTGTGGTATATGGCTCTCCAAGGCTATTACAGTAGTAACACCAAAGATCACTGAGCACAGATCACCATAACCAATGTAACAATAATAATTAAAGAGTTTGCAATATTGCAAAAATTACCAAAACGTGATACAGAGACACAAAATCAGAAAATGCTGTTGGGAAAATGACTCCAACAGCCCCGCTCTACTCAGGGTTGCCACAAACCTCCAGTTTGTGAAAACAATAAAAAATTTTAAAAAGCCAAAAAAAGAAAAACAAAAAACCCAAACTAAAACCAAAAACCCCAAAACCAAAAACTGGAGTATCTGTGAAACACAATAAAACAAGGTCTGCCTGTACTCATAACATGCAGCCCAAGCTCATCACCATGGCAGACAAAACCTCCAAGATTTGACTAAGACCCAATCTTCCAGCCTGATTATTTTACACTCTTTGTCATTTGCTGTATGATCAAAGGAGCTGGCAGTTATATCATTCTTAGTACATGCCAGGGCACCATTCTAAGTGTTTCACATATAGTAATGTTGATCTGCAAAACAAAACCGTGAAGTAGATATTATTATTATCCCCACAGCAGACCTAAAAAATCCAGAGGCACAGAAAGGCTAATTCCTTTGGCAAGGCAATTCCTTTGGCAAGATTCCTTTGGCAAGGCAATTAGCAAAGAGCAGAGCGAGGATTCACACCAAGGTATTCTGTCCTGAGTCCCAAGTACACTGCCCCTGTAGCGGGAAGCCCCCTGTAGCGATCCAATGGCCATATTGCCTTTGACTTTGTTCCTATGGTGTCTTCTGTCTGCAACAACATTCTTTGCCATTTCCCTGCTCCCCATAATCCCTGCCCTTCCCCTTCACTGAACTCCTCACTCTGAGCATCTCCACTTCCAGGAGAACCCGCAGGCCCCCACCTTTCTCGGTGGGTTGGGTGAAGCCCATCTTACTCTCCCACTTGCACATACACTCTTCAGGGGACTGGGCATGAGCTTTACAATGATCTGCTGCGTCTGGTGCTTCCACTCAATAGGGAGCTCCTTCAACTGTCTGGTAGAATATTTAGACTATGCAGGTGCTCAGTAAAAATGTGTTGCATAAGTGAAACAAACAAATGGAAGGACTGAGTCTTGACAGTGCTAGAAGGACCAGCTGCTCAATAAAACTCTACCCCAGTTCAAACCATGAGGCAGGGATGACTAAAGTTCCCAAGTTACTGTTGGGGAATTTATAGTCAACGTCTGTGAAATTTGACTCAAAGGAATGTGTAGAATCCTGCAATATTTTACATTTAAAATTGCATTAGAGATTATACAAACATAATACATGTATAATACATGTATATTTCATTCTCTTATTAATAATTTAAATTGTCTTACAAATAAATTCAACTATTGCTGTCATCCATAGAGGAGCCAAACAATATCTTCAGCATTTCTAAGAAACAGGGCAGCTGCTATTTTAATAAATCGCAAAAAAAATCTTAAATGTAACCTTCCCAGAATTCACAAAGCATATTTGATTCACCCTCTAAGCTGAAAAAGAAATCACCCCAGAGATAGATGGATGGGCATCTCATTCATATGATAGTAAACAAAATTGAGCCCCTTGACCCAGAAATGAAACATATTACGAAATCAGTAACTCAGGGGCACCTGGCTGGCTCAGTCCACAGAGCCAGAGCATGTGAAGCTTGATCTCAGGGTCATGGGTTCAAACCCCACACTGGGCAAGGAGCCTACTTTTAAAAAATCAGTAATTCCTAAAAATATTACAAAGAAACACAGCTAGCTATTTTCATCCACATTTTTTTTTCTGGTACCTTCAGGTATTAGCAGACGATTCTTCTAAAAAAAAGCAACCCTCTTCCTAGTGATTACTCTTGACATAAGAGGACTTCTGGTTTACCAGGATAGCCACATTCAGATGTAGAATACCCTTTTCCCCTTCACAACAGAGAAAAGGCCATAGTCATCAGCCTCTGGGCTCAGCTGTGTGTACCAAGAGCCCTCCCTTGCCTCAGCACTTGAGTAATGACGAATGCACTCCGTACAGCTGGTGATGAAGACAACTCAAAGAAACTGCCTGCATCAGCTCCAAATATTTTTAAAAGCGATGCAAATTGAGGTGGAGAGAGAGTGGGAGAAAAACCATCTCCTGACAAACAACTTTATTTTGGGATAATTTAGCTAACAGTCTCCAAGATGCAGATTCTGTTTGATGTTTCCTTTAGATTTTAAGAAAGAAGACCCAGAATTTTTATTGTTTTCCTGTAACATCTTATATTAAATGTCATCAATTCTCAACAGCTATTCTTAGGTAATGATGATAAATGCAGAAAATATTTTGCATGTGTACAGTGCTTTTCTGTTTAAAATCATTTTTACACACATTGCCAATTTATGATTATTTTGTTTTCATTGTGTCAAATATTCTGACCTACTTGATCTACAAATAAGCTTATAATTTCATATGTATTTAGGCAAAACTTGATTAATAGAGGAATAATATTTATACTTATTATGCAAATTTAAACTGGTTTGAAATGTCAGACAGAGTTTCTTGCTTTGTTGTTTTTGGCTTTTAAAGAAGATAGAAATGTAAGAGAAGGGGCTTTTGAAAAAAGAGAGGAAGGCCAAGAGAGAGATTGGAAGTGGTTTAATCAAAACGACTTTTTTCTGAAATTTATTTAACATTTTTCTGAATGGAGCATCTGAATGGAATCAACTAGACTCCTAATAGGTAATAGTGGCAGTCTGACCAGAAGGAAAGACAAAGTTCAACACAGAGGTCTTGGTTTAGGGTATGACATAGTCTAGCAGAGGTTTCTGATTATCAGCAATCCCCACGTAGTTGCTTTTAGACTTTCCCTAAACAACCGGATAGCTTTGAGATTAAGGGGCAGCAAAGCTTAGTAAATTCACTATGCTGTTTGAGTAGCTGAACAGTAGGTTCACTGTTTTTTGTTTTGTTTTTAAAGTCATAGCAAGGGAGTTCCCAGAGTAACACATCCAAGACTTGACTTTGCAGAGCAAATTGGACTGATGTCCAGGGACCAGTGCTGGGCTTCTCCCAGGCTGTCTTGTCCACTGAAGATTAGAAGACACGTACAAGAATCACCAGGCATTTCTATTTTGCAAGGAGGCTCTTATGAAGAGTAAATAATGGGACAGTGCTGTGAAAAATGTACAAAAGTATCATTCTGAAATACGACAGACAGCATCAACTGTCCTCTATCAAAAGGGTATCATTGCTACTTGCTGTTTCTTCGCAACAATTACCAAGTTGCTGAAGAAGTTGTAGATTTGTTTATGTTTTTTTTCATGGTAACAACCTCACGTGTAAAGGAAGTGAAGTTCCCCAAGAGAAAAGAGCATCGATGAGTACTGGGGTTGGTATGGGGTGGAAAGACAGAAGAGCTTTTGAGTCTTTTCTTTCTACAAAGTTAAATATCAACCGCCCCCCCAACAGATCACGAATTTTATTTAGAACAATGATCCAAAATGTAGAGGGAGGTGTTCTTGCGTGGTTAGCTAACTTTTAACACCCTCTTGAATGTTTCTATAAGGCGTGAAATTTGAAGGGTGAAAAGCTCTGCCTGATGTCCGATGATTATCATTCCTACATCCTGAGGACAAGCAGGAGAGATCAGTTCTGATGGTCAAAGATAGGATATGCCCTAACGCTCTGACCCTGCTGATTTCAGAAGGCTAGCTTTGAGGTTTAAATGAGAGGTAAGTAAAACACTTAGAAGAGTGCCTGGCACATAGTAAACAGTCCATAAATGTTAACTAGCAGCAGCAGCAGCATTCAAGAAATTATTTTTGCACAGGTCTGGGACGATGGGCTATCTCCAAATGTCTTCATTACTCTCGCTCTTCAAACTAGAATTCCACTATTACGTATATTTCACCTCCTTTAGAATTTTAAAGATT
This sequence comes from Neogale vison, assembly GCF_020171115.1. NCBI lineage: Eukaryota > Metazoa > Chordata > Mammalia > Carnivora > Mustelidae > Neogale > Neogale vison. The sequence continues at coordinate 78,540,649 of NC_058092.1, read as the reverse complement.
TCGTATCATCTAAAGTCCTGATTTAAAATGCAGCTAGCTCTCAAACAAGTATGATCTCAGCGCACTTTAGTTAATAGTTTCTTAGGGAGAGGGGCCCTATTAATAAATGCCTGGCAGATGCTAGCCCCGGCGCGTGGCTCTCCGCACTGGGTGAACAGGAAGGAAGGAAGAAAATGAACATTTGCTGAATATTCACTGGGGCTCTGTGAAAGGCCTTCTGCATATTTTGACTCCCTTTATCTTCCCAACAACTCGGTAAGATTACTGCAGATGATTGTGCGGGATCCTGCAGAGTAAGTGATTAAGCCAGAATTCACCGCCTATATTACTTTATGCAGATTTGACTAATGCTTCCGACTTAAATTTTATTGTGAGCCAATCATGTCAAGCATGCCACTAACCGAGTCTACATACATACGCTTGAATTGCACTGGGCTGTTTACCACCTAATTAAGTTGTCTCCAGATGGAAGCACAGATAAAAGTTGAACATGAAAGTGACTTATGTTTATTCATGTAGGTGAATACAGAGGGGAGAAGAATCTTCATGATGGGGAAAAATCTCAGAAAAAAGACATCTATAGGCTTTTTGCTCTGGAAAAATGATGAGGTACATGGAGTTTTGCCACACTCCATTCTTTTCTTCAATACCTAATACTTCCTCATGCACTAGTGTTCTCAGTGTATTTATTAATGAAGTCTCATTCACCGATAATGTATCAATTAAAGTGTATTAGGGTCAGATCTCTGAGAGCTAGATGCATTTTAAATCAGGACTTTGGATAAGACAAAATCTTTTTTTTTTTTTTTTTTTAAAGATTTTATTTATTTATTTGTCAGAGAGAGAGGGAGAGAGAGCGAGCACAGGCAGACAGAGAGGCAGGCAGAGGCAGAGGGAGAAGCAGGCTCCCTGACGAGCAAGGAGCCCGATGTGGGACTCGATCCCAGGACGCTGGGATCATGACCTGAGCCGAAGGCAGCTGCTTAACCAACTGAGCCACCCAGGCGTCCCTAAGACAAAATCTTTTAAACTGTGAAGGAGGTGTACCATACGTAATGGTGAAATTCTAAGTGTTAAGAGTGTTAATAAGGGAAAAATTTGGTGACAGGGCATTAATCCAGACCTTTCAAAAGATATAATATATTCTGCCTTTCAGTCGGCTCAGAGGATATGGTTATTTTTCATCCATTTCTTCTCATTTAGTTTGTGAACTATCTTGAGATCATAGCCCTGTTGTCAAAAGGCCTGGTTGTCTTTTTACCACCATATGTAGCATCTTTTAAAAAGATATTTATATTTTTAAAGTTTAATCATATGTTATATTTGGCTCTGGGAGGTTCAAAGGAGAACAGAACATTTTCTTCTAGGTAACTAGCAACTGTATATTTTTGGTTATAGGTTTCTTCCTAATGCAAAATATTTAGGTCCTTAATTTATCCTGCATTCATGAGTTTGTTGTTACATGCATAGGAAATAAATAGTTCGTCTTCAGTTTCTAAGAGTCCTCTTCTTTCTCCATCTTCCCCTCACCTGAGGCTTCTTGTAGACCTTCCAGATAACAGGCACTCTATACCTTTGATTTCTTTTCAATCTCCTTTCCCTGCCCAACGTGGCATATGGTCCACAGTAGACACTATGAAAACTGTTTAGTAACTAGTTCAGAAATTTGAAACACTAAACAATACTTCTTTTAATTTTTCACCAAAAAGAGAGAGAGAGAGAAAGAGAGGAAGGGAGGAAGGAAGGAACAAAATTAGGCTGGTACCACGCACATTTCATGAGATAGAAGGAAAACCATCCCTATTATTCAGGAGCATTCAGGAAGGATAACTGGGTAAGAGACCATAAAGTAAGGTTGATTAAAAGTCATAACAAGAAAATGACACTGTGACTAGCCAAGGCCTTAATGCAAAAGAAAAAGTTGGTTGGTAAGTTTACCAGAATTCTGGAAATCCATGAAGCAGCAGCATAAGTGGTTTGCCTCTTTCACCAGCAGCAACATAATGAAATCTTAACCCCGAATCCTGTAGTACAAAATAGAGGGCATGGGATTTTAGTGATATTTTGCCAAAAGTAGTGCATTCAGTATTTTAATTTCATTAGAGAAAAAGCTCGTTTGCATTATTTTTAATATCAAGAAATAAAGTAAATATCATTCAATTTCAAAAAGAAAAAAAACCTCCATGATTTATTAATAGAGTAAATTAGATTTATTTTTGTTGACATTTCCTTTATAGTACTTTCCCTTCTTGTTCTATTTATAAGGTCAATTTCTATGTTATAAGCTTCTGGAACAATGTCACAATTTGTGACTTTCATCTTACTGATGTGTCACATTTCATCTCATTCAAATTCCACAGGACATGTAAATAATTCTGATCTGAATTTATATTCCTGCCATGTTTACCTCCTAGTCATGTACTTTTCTCAGCTTGCCCGTCAAGAGCTGTGCCATCAGTTATATAATTCACACCTCCTTTCCTTATTTTTAGTTCTCTCCTTCCCACATTATTATTTTAAGTTGAGAGTTGCATGTACAGCTCCCTTTGCCTCCTGCTCCTCATGTCACGTCAATGTATTTCTAACAGCAGAACTCTCTGAGTGCCCAAGACTTCTCTCTGCATGTGGGAGACAAGGCTGCCCAAGGAAAATAAAAGGCATGGGGGTGAGACAGGAATACAGCAAACACAAAGCAAACTGAAAAGAAGAAAATGGTGGGGGGGAAGCAAGAAAGGAAAACAAAAATTCAGGGAAAAAGTGAAGAAAGAAACCAAGAACCAAGAGATGAGCACAGAGACTGAGTTTTATATCAGGTAACCCAAGCAAGAGGGTTTCCAGATGTAAGAAAATCTTAAAAGGTTAAATCAACCCCATCATTTTTACAGATTTGGAAACTAAAGTCCAAAGATATTCACATGGGGTCATAAAGGTGCTTGGGAGCAGGGCTGTGGCCAGAACCCCATTCTGTCCCACCTTAGAGGACAATATTCTTTCCACTCCATGGTTTCTGTCTCTGGGGAAACTCCTTAGGTGGCCAAACAAGGAGGAAAAGCAGTATGAGGAATTCCAGAGGACTCTTTTTCACTGCTTCCCCACCCCAGGTTGGACCAAGATAACAAAACTGACTTTGCCCTCAACTGCAGAATGCCTTTCTAGAAGTTTAGTAACTTCTTTTATTGGTGATGAATCTTGTCCACTTGACTGGATTTAGTGAACAAATATTTTGTTACACTTCCTATGTACTAGGCTCTGTTCTAAGTTTTTATTTATTTGGGTTTTTCTTTGTTTGTTTTACAAATATCAATTCATTTCATCCTCATACATATCCCAGGCTGATAAGGGTAAGAAAAATGTGCCCTTCGTCTTTTGAACTCTAGTAGCTGGACAGTGTATCTCCTAATAGGACTCCTGCACTTGGTGACATAAATAACCCCTCCTGTGAGGCTAGTTTGACAGGCCTGTGAGTCAGACTGCAGGGGGCATCCAGAAGGGCCATATCCCCTCACCACCTGGAGCCTCAGGAAATGGAATATCCGTGGGCTGCCGGGAGGCTTGGGACAAGCATGAACAGTTCCAGTCTGAATGCACGGTTGACATTTACTTTTTGCTCCATTCTTTGGTCTCTGACATTGTAAGTCAGCTTCCTTGCTCACAAACATTCACCATTTATTTATCGTTTCATGCTGGTAGGTCATCTGTGAATGCTTCGTTCTGCTACTCTGAATAACGTCCTATTTCCTTATTCTATTTACTCTTTCAATCTCTAATATTTGGGCAAGGACAGCCTCATGAGACAGTAGGGCACGACCAGGAACAATTCCCTACAGCTGATCTGAGCTCTAAAGGGCAAAAAGGTGACAGGAGAAACAGCCTTCCTTTTCAGAGAGCAGAATCATTCTGGGTTGTTGTGGTGGAGCAGGAGGGGACTGTATTATATATAGGACCTGATGAGAGAACCCCCTTATAACCTATTCTCATTCTCTCAGTCTCTCTCTCTCTAACACACACACACACACACACACACACACACACACACGGTCTCGACCCCTCTCCCGCCACACCTCGCCCCCCTTGCCTTGCCTCCCCCTGGCATCTTCCCTGTCCCCGCCGCACGCTCTTGCGAGCCCCGGGAACACTAGGGGACGCTGGGCGTCATGGAAGGAGCAGCCCAGCGCGCTCTGCTCTCACGGCCGTCACGTTCCCTCCCGATACCGCCGGGCCCGCGCCGGCCTTCACCTTGATCCGCACGTAGCAGTGGGTACCCAAAGAGGGGTCGTTCAAACACGCGGGAGGGTGTTCCCGGGCGACCCTCCGGAAGGTCTGCGCGGGTCCCTTGCCGATGCTCCACAAAAGTTTGAGCAGGTAGACGGAGGCGCAGAGCCCGCAGTAGCAGTAGACCAGGGACCAGAAGAGCAGGGACCGGATCGTGACCGTCAGGCGGAGCAGGCAATCCCGCAGCCTCGCCATCGGGCAGGGCCGGCGGCGGGGCCCGCTGCCCCTCGGGGACGCGGGAGCAGCCGCGCTCGCTCGGGCTCCGGAGCGAGACAGCGGGCGCGGCGCGCGCCAGGCCCGCCAGCCGGTCCGCTGGAGCCGGCTCCGCGCGCGCCTCCCCGCGGGCCCCCGGGGCGGCTGCGCTCGGCCGGCGTCCCGTGGCCCAGCTGCGGGCTCCCGCACTCGAGGTGCGCGCTCCGGGGCCGATGCGCCCAGCCCGGGAGCGCCGCCGGGCAGACCCCCTGCGCTGCGGGTTCCGCCCCGGACTGGGCGAGGCTGGGGACCGGCCTTCCTCCGCGGAGTGAGATCCCAGTTCTAAACTGCTCGGCTGCGGGAAAGATGAAGGGGAGACTTTCCCAGATCATCCTGAGAACCGCAGAAGGCAGCGCCGCTCCTACTTGGACCAGTGTTCAAGCCCTCTCCCTGCCCACTTAACCGTTGGAATTTCATTAGGCCTTTTTTCTGGATCACAGAATTATGGGGCGCGGGAAATAGAGGCAGTGAACGATTCTCACACTACATGGCAGATATTATTACTTTACTCATTCCTAACATTCCTCTCACGGTGTTGATATTGCCCAGCAAGGTTCAGAGTGGTTATCCGCCCAGCCAGGCCTCTCTGGTTCTAAAGGCAAGCCTCTGGAAAGCCCTGGTCTGTTTTCTATCCCTGCGAGTTTTTCCTTTGCAAGACTCTTACATAAATGCAATCATATAATATGGAACCTTTTATTTGTGGCTTCTTTTCATTTAGCGAAATGCATCTGAGATTCAGCTATGCTGTTACGTGTATTGTTTCTTTTTTATTGCTTGTTAGTTTTCAATGAATGGGTGTGGCATATTGTTTATCCATTCCTGAGTTAAATGGTATTTGAGTTTTCCCCAGTTTTTTTTGTTATGAATAAAGCCACTATAAACACTCGTGGGAAGTTTTTTTGTGAACATAAGTTTTCCTTTCACCTGAGTCAGTACTTAGAAGTGGGATCGTTGGGCCTGGTGGTAGTGTGCGTTTAACTTTATGAGAAACTGCCAAACTGACTTCCAAAATGGCTGTACAATTTGAACTCATACCAGCTAGGTGTGAGAGTTAAGGTTAGGTTAGACTCTTGCAAGAACTTGGTATTGTCAAGAAAATTTTTTTAATTTTGGCAGTTCTAAGAGGTGTGTAGTATCTCGTTGAGATTTTAATTTACATTTCCCTAGTGACTAATAATGTGTGGGCATCTTTATGTACTTGAATGCCATCAAGTATATTCTTCTTTGGCAAAGTGTCTGTTAAAAACTTTTACACATTTTTTAAAAATTGTGTTGTTATCCTACTATTTATTTTATTTATTAATTTGAGAAAGAGCAAGAGAGAGCACAAGCACGGTGAAGGGCAGAGGGAGAAGCCTCTGGGAGATACCCCAATGTGGGGTTTGAATTCATAACCCCTAGATCAAGAGTCACTTGCTCTACCCACTGAACCAGGTGGTCCCCAAATGTTTCTTAATTTTGATGATATGGATGGTACTTTTGGTCTTTAATAAAAGAAATCTTTGCATAACTCCAGGTCAGCAGGATTTTTCCCCCTATGTTTTCTTCCAGACGTTTTATGTTTTTATTTTTTATATCTAGGTCTATGAACCATTTTTCTTCAATTACCCCAAGTTTTATTTTATTTATTATTTTGAAAATTTTAATTCCAGTATAGTTAACATACAGTTTTATATTAGTTTCAGCTGTACAATATAGTGATTCAACAATTCTGTACATTACTCAGTGCTCATCAGGACCTGTGTACTCTTAATCCCCATCACCTATTTCACCCATCCCCCACCCACCTCCCCTCTGGTAACCATCAGTTTGTTCTCTATAGCTAAGAGTCTCTTTTTTTATTTGTTCATTTGGTTTTTTGATTTTTTTTTTGTTTTTAAGATTTTATTTTTTTATTTGACAGACAGAGATCATGAGTAGGCAGAGAGGCAGGCAGAGAGAGAGGGGGAAGCAGGCTCCCTGCTGAACAGAGAGCCTGATGCGGCGCTTGATCCGGGGACCCTGTGATCATGACCTGAGCTGAAGGCAGAGGCTTAACCCATTGAGCCACCCAGGAGCCCCTATTTGTTCATTTGTTTTGTTCCTTAAATTCCACATGTGAGTAGAATCATATGGTATCTGTCTTTCTCTGACTAAATTATTTGCTTAGCATTATACCCTCTAGATCCATCCATGTTGTTGCAAATGCTAGAGTTTCATTCTATTTTATGGCTGAGTAATATTTTGTGCATGTGTGTGTGTGTATCACATCTTTATCCATTCAGCTATGGATGGACATTTAGACTGTTTCCATAATTTGGCTATTGTAAATAATGTTGCAATAAGCATATGGGTGCATGTATCTTTTTGAATTAGTGTTTTGTATTCTTTGGGTAAATACCTGGTAGTGGAATTACTGGATCATATGGTAATTCTATTTTTAACTTTTTTAGGAACAAAGTCTATGATCCATTTTGAGTTAATTTTTGTATAGGGTACAAAGTATGGGCTAACATTTATGTTTTGCCTGTGGATATATAATTGTTTTGGCACCGTTTGTTGAAAGCAATATTCTTTCTTTCTTGAATTGCCTTTGTATCTTTGCTGAAAATCATTTGACATGTGGGACTATTTCTAAGCCTCTAGTCTGTTTCATTGATCTGTACGACTATATTTTCTTCAACTCCACATTTTTTATGACTTTTGAAAGTAGTATACTAGATCTAGAATTCAGATAGTATGAGTCCTTAAACTATGTTCTTCTTTATAAAAATTGTTTTGGCAATTCTCCTTACTTGCATTATCAAAAAAAAATAGCATTAGTTTGTCATCTTAGGCAAAAATTAATCATTTTGGAGAAAACTGATGTTTTAACAATATTATGTTCAACCCATGAACGTGATAGATCACTCCATTTATTTAGCTCTTCTTTAATTACTTTCATTAGTTTTTGATTGCTTAAAACATACTATTATTGCATATATTTTATAAAATTTAGACCTAAGTATTTCTTTTTTATATATTATTGTAAATACTACTTTTTAAAATTCCCAGTTGCTTATTACTAGTACAAAGAAACATGATTTTTGTTTTTTTGTCTTGGACACAGACATTGATAAGCTCACTAATTAGTTCTAGTAGCTTTTTGAGTCTTTGGGATTTTTTATATGGATAATAACCATTTGACATCTGTGAATAGAGACAGTTTTATTCTTCCTGCCTACATATTTTCCTTTTATTCCTTTTTTAAAAATTTTTTTAAATTGATGTTTTTTTTTTATAAACATATACTGTATTTTTAGCCCCAGGGGTACAGGTCTGTGAATTGCCAGGTTTATACACTTCACAGCGCTCACCATAGCACATACTCTCCCCAATGTCCATAACCCCACTACCTTCTCCCGACCCCTCTCCCCCCAGCAACACTTTGTTTTGGAGATTAAAAGTCTCTGATGGTTTGTCTCCCTCCCGATCCCAACTCGTTTCATTTATTCTTTTCCTACCCCCCAAACCCCCATCTCCACTTCTTCATATCAGGGAGATCATATGATAGTTGTCTTTCTCTGATTGACTTATTTCACTAAGCATAATACCCTCTAGTTCCATCCACATTGTTGCAAATGGCAAGATTTCATTTCTTTTGATGGCTGCATAGTATTCCATTGTATATATATATACCACCTCTTCTTTACCATTCATCTGTTGATGGACATCTAGGTTCCTTCCATAGTTTGGCTATTGTGGACATTGCTGCTATAAACGTTCGGGTGCATGTGCCCCTTTGGATCACTGCATTTGTATCTTTAGCATTTGTATCTTTAGGGTAAATACCCAGTACTGCAATTGTTGGGTCATAAGGTAGTTCGGAACCTCCATGCTGTTTTCCAGAGTGGTTGCACCAGCTTGCATTCCCACCACAGTGTAGGAGGGATCCCCTTTCTCTGCATCCTCGCCAGCATCTGTCATTTCCTGACTTGTTAATTTTAGCCATTCTGACTGGTGTGAGGTGGTATCTCATTGTGGTTTTGATTTGTATTTCCCTGATGCCGAGTGATGTGGAGCATTTTTTCATGTGTCTGTTGGCCATCTGGATGTCTTCTTTGCAGAAATGTCTGTTCATGTCCTCTGCTCATTTCTTGATTAGATTATTTGTTCTTTGGGTATTGAGTTTGCTACGCTTTTTATAGATTTTGGATACTAGCCCTTTATCCGATATGTCATTTGCAAATATCTTCTCCCATTCTGTCAGTTGTCTTTTGGTTTTCTTAACTGTTTCCTTTGCTGTGCAAAAAGCTTTTGATCTTGATGAAATCCCAATAGTTCTTTTTTGCCCTTGCTTCCCTTGCCTTTGGCAATATTCGTAGGAAGAAGTTGCTGCGGCTAAGGTCAAAGAGGTTGCTGCCTGTGTTCTCCTCAAGGATTTTGATGGATTCCTTTCTTACATTGAGGTCCTTCATCCATTTTGTGTCTATTTTCGTGTGTGAGGAACCATGGAGGTTCCTCAACAGCAGTGGTGACAATGGACATCCCTGTCATGTTCCTGACCTTAACAGAAAAGCTTTCATTTTTTCTCCATTGAGAATGATGTTTGTGGTGGGTTTTTCATAGATAGCTTTGATAATATTGAGGTATGTGCCCTCTATCCCTACACTTTGTAAGGAAATGGTCCAATTTAATTTTTCTGCATGTGGCTGTCCAATTTTCCCAGCACCATTTTTTGAAGAGGCTGTCTTTTTTCAATTGGACATTCTTTCCTGCTTTGTTGAAGATTAGTTGACCATAAAGTTGAAGGTCTATTTCTGGGCTCTCTATTCTGTTCCATTGATCTATGTGTCTGTTTTTGTGCCAGTATAATACTGTCTTGATGATGAGAGCTTTGTAATAGAGCTTGAAGTCCGGAATTGTGATGCCACCAACTTTGGCTTTCTTTTTTAATATTCCTTTGGCTTTTCGAGGTCTTTTCTGGTTCCATACAAATTTTAGAATTATTTGTTCCATTTCTTTGAAAAAACTGGATGGGATTTTGATAGGGATTGCATTAAATGTGTAGATTGCTTTAGGTAGCATAGACATTTTCACAATATTTGTTCTTCCAATCCAGGAGCATGGAACATTTTTCCATTTCTTTGTGTCTTCCTCAAATTCTTTCATGAGTACTTTATAGTTTTCTGAGAATAGATTCTTTGCCTCTTTGGTTAGGTTTATTCTTAGGTATCTCATTGTTTTGGGTGCAATTGTAAATGGGATGGACTCCTTAATTTCTCTTTCTTCTGTCTTGTTGTTGGTGTAAAGAAATGCAACTGATTTCTGTGCATTGATTTTGCATCCTGACACTTTACTGAATTCCTGGACAAGTCCTAGCAGTCTTGTAGTGAAGTCTTTTGGGTTTTCCACATATAGTATCATATCATCTGCAAAGAGTGATAGTTTGGCTTCTTCTTTGACACTTTGGATGCCTTTAATTTCTTTTTGTTGTCTGCTTGCTGAGGCTAGGACTTCTAGTACTATGTTGAATAGCAGTAGTGACAATGGACGTCCCTGTCATGTTCCTGACCTTAGCAGAAAAGCTTTCATTTTTTCTCCATTGAGAATGATATTTGTGGTGGGTTTTTCATAGATAGCTTTGATAATATTGAGGTAGGTGCCCTCTATCCCTACACTTTGAAGAGTTTTGATCAGGAAGGGATGCTATACTTTGTCAAATGCTTTTTCAGCATCTATTGAGTGTATCATATGGTTCTTGTTCTTTCTTTTATTAATGTATTGTAACACCTTGATTGATTTGCAGATGTTGAACCAACCTTGCAGCCCTGGAATAAATCCCACTTGGTTGTGGTGAATAATCCTTTTAATGTACTGTTGGATCCTACTAGCTAGTATTTTGGTGAGAATTTTCGCATCTGTGTTCATCAAGGATATTGGTCTGTAATTCTCTTTTTTGATGGGATCCTTGTTTGGTTTTGGGATCAAGGTGATGCTGGCCTCATAAAATGAGTTTGGAAGTTTTCCTTCAATTTCTATTTTTTGGAACAGTTTCAGGAGAATAAGAATTAGTTCTTCTTTAAATGTTTGGTAGAATTCCCCTGGGAAGGCATCTGGCTCTGGGCTTTTGTTTGCTTGGAGATTTTTGATGGCTGTTTCAATCTCCTTACTGGTTCTGGGTCATTCAGGTTTTCTATTTCTTCCTGGTTCAGTTGTGGTAGTTTATATGTCTCTAGGAATGCATCCATTTCTTCCAGATTGTCAAATTTGTTGGTGTAGAGTTGCTCATAGTATGTTCTTATAATTGTTCGTAATTCTTTGGTGTTGGTTGTGATCTCTCCTCTTTCATTCATGATTTTATTAATTTGGGTCCTTTCTCTTTTCTTTTTGGTAAGTCTGACCAGGGGTTTATCAATGCTATTAATTCTTTCAGAGAGCCAGCTCCTAGTTTTGTTGACTTGTTTTATTTTTTTTTTGATTTCTATTTCATTGATTCATGCTCTGATCTTATGATTTCTCTTCTCCTGCTGGGTTTAGGCTTTCTTTGTTGTTCTTTCTCCAGCTCCTTTAGGTATAGGGTTAGGTTGTGTATTTGAGACCTTTCTTGTTTCTTGAGAAAGTCTTGTATTGCTATATATTTTCCTCCTAGGACTGCCTTTGCTGTGTACCACAGATTTTGAACTGTTGTGTTTTCATTTTCATTTGTTTCCATGAATTTTTTCAATTCTTCTTTAATTTCTTGGTTGACCCATTCATTCTTTAGAAGGATGCTGTTTAGTCTCCATGTATTTGGGTTATTTCCAAATTTCCTCTTGTGATTGAGTTCTAGCTTCAGAGCATTGTCATCTGAAAATATGCAGGGAATGATCCCAATCTTTTGATACCAGTTGAGACCTGATTTATGACCCAGGATGTGATCTATTCTGGAGAATGTTCCATGTGCACTAGAGAAGAATGTGTATTCTGTTGTTTTGGGATGGAATGTTCTGAATATATCTGTGATGTCCTTCTGGTCCAGTGTGTCATTTAAGGCCTTTATTTCCTTGTTGATCTTTTGCTTGGATGATCTGTCCATCTCAGTGAGGGGAGTGTTAAAGTCCCCTGCTATTATTGTGTTATTGGTGATGTGTTTCTTTGATTATGTTATTAATTGGTTTATATAGTTGGTTGCTGCCATGTTAGGGGCATAGATATTTAAAATTGTTAGATCTTCTTGTTGGACAGACCCTTTGAGTATGATATAGTGTCCTTCCTCATCTCTTATTATAGTCTTTGGCTTAAAATCTAATTGATCTGATAGAAGGATTGCCACCCCAGCTTTCTTTTGATGTCCATTAGCATGGTAAATTGTTTTACACCCCCCTCACTTTAAATCTGGAGGTGTCTTAAGGTCTAAAATGAATTTCTTGTACGCAGCATATTGATGGCTTTTGTTTTTTTTTACCCATTCTGATACCCTGTGTCTTTTGATTGGGGCATTTATCCCATTTACATTCAGGGTAGCTATTGGGAGATATGAATTTAGTGCCATTGTATTGCCTGTAAGGTGACTGTTACTGTATATTGTCTCTGTTCCTTTCTGATCTACTACTTTTAGGGTCTCTTTTTGCTTAGAGGACCCCTTTCAATATTTCCTGTAGAGCTGGTTTGGTGTTTGCAAATTCTTTCAGCTTTTGTTTGTCCTGGAAACTTTCTATCTCTCCTTCTTTTTTCAGTGATAGCCTAGCTGGATATCGTATTCTTGGCTGCATGTTTTTCTCGTTTGGTGCTCTGAATATACCACGCAGTTCTTTCTGGCCTGCCAGGTCTTTGTGGATAAGTCCAGTGCCAATCCAATATTTTTACCATTGTATGTTACAGACTTCTTTTCCCGGGCTGCTTTCAGGATCTTCTCTTTGTCACTAAGACTTGTAAATTTTACTATTAGGTGATGGGGTGTGGACCTATTCTTGTTGATTTTGAGGGGGGCTCTCTGCACCTCCTGGATTTTTATTCTTGTTCCCTTTGCCATATTAGGGAAATTCCTTACAATAATCTCTCCAATATACCTTCTGCTCCCCTCTGTTTTTCTTCTTCTTCTGGAATCCCAATTATTCTAATGCTGTTTTGTCTTATGGTGTCACTTGTCTCTCAAATTCTCCCCTCGTGGTCCAGTATTTGTTTGTCTCTCTTTTTTTTAAAAAAATTTTTTTTAAGATTTTTTTTAAGATTTTATTTATTTATTTGAGAGAGAGACAGTGAGAGAGAGCATGAGAGGGGAGAAAGTCAGAGGGAGAAGCAGACTCTCCAAGGAGCAGGGAGCCCGATGTGGCACTCAATCCCAGGACCCTGGGATCTTGACCTGAGCTGAAGGCAGTCGCTTAACCAACTGAGCCACCCAGGTGCCCCTTTTAAAGACTTTATTTATTTATTTGTCAGAGAGAGAGGGAGAGAGAGCGAGCACAGGCAGACAGAGAGGCAGGCAGAGGCAGAGGGAGAAGCAGGCTCCCTGCCGAGCAAGAAGCCCGATGTGGGACTCCATCCCAGGACGCTGGGATTATGACCTGAGCCGAAGGCAGCTGCTTAACCAACTGAGCCACCCAGGCATCCCTGTTTGTCTCTCTTTTGCTCAGCTTCTTTATTCTCTGTCATTTGGTCTTCTATATCACTAATTCTTCTTCTGCCTCATTTATCCTAGCAGTAAGAGCCTCCATTTTTTATTGCACCTCATTAATAGCCTTTTTAATTTCAACTTGGTTAGATTTTAGTTCTTTTATTTCTCCAGAAAGAGCTTTTATCTCTCCAGAGAGGGTTTCTCTAATATCTTCCATGACTTTTTCGCTCCCAGCTAGAACCTTGAGAATCATCATTCTGAACTCTAGATCTGAGATATTGATTAGGTCCCTAGCCTTCAGTACAGCCTCTTGGTGGGTTTTGTTTTCGTTTTTTTTTTTTTTTTTTTTTTGGTGGTGATTTTTTCTGCCTTGTCATTTTGTCCAGATAAGAATATATGAAGGAGCAAATAAAATACTAAAAGGGTGGCAAAGACCCCAGGAAAATGTGTTTTAACCAAATCAGAAGAGATTCCAAATCATGGAGGGGAGAAAGGGGATAAAAAGAAGTTCAGAAAAAAAAAATGTTTAAAAAGAAAACAAACAAACAAATATATATATATGCATATATGTATATATATATATATTAGAGTGGTGACTAGAACAGAGTCACCCACTTAATTTTGGGAGTATTTTGGTCTCTTAGAAGAAACTACCTCCCAAAATTTTAAAGAACGAAAAACATATATAAGGGTAAACACAATGAAGGGATGGAATATGCCTATAAAGATGAAAAAGAATTTTTTTTAAATTTCTAAAAAAGGAGTTGATAAAGTAAGTTGGTTGGGAGAACCAAGAGAAAGAAAGCGGAGAGAATTTGCTTGGGCTGGAGACTAGAACAAGCCCAGAGCTAGCTAGATTTAGGGTATATTTTGATCTATTAGAAGAAGTTGTACCCCACATTTTTTAGAAGAAAAAAACCTATGTGTATACAAAAAATAAAATTAGATACAATGAAGGATAAAATAGGACTATAATAATGAAGTTTTAAAAAAGATTTTTTTTATGAAAGGTATTGTTAAGATAAACTAGTAAAAAATGTTAAAAGAGGAAAGGGTAAAAGTTTAAAAAAAAATAGCAGAAGAATAAAAAATTAAAAAAAAATTAACTGCAAGACTGAAGAATCATGGAGAGAAAGCCATGAATTCTATGCTTTGCTTTCTCCTTCTCTGGAATTCCGCTGTTCTCCTTGGTAAGTGAACTTGGCCTTGGCTGGATTTCTTGTTGATCTTCTGGGGGAGGGGCCTGTTGTAGTGATTCTCAAGTGTCTTTGCCCAAGGCGGAATTGCATCGCCTTTACCAGGGGCCAGGCTAAGTAATGTGACCGGGTTCGATTTCGGGAGCTTTTGTTCCCTGAATGTTTTCCGTAGAGTTCTGGAGGTCGGGAATGAAAATGGTGGCCTCCCAATCCCCAGCCCAGAGGAGCCAAGAGCTCAGGGCTCCACTCCTCAGTGCACCCTCAGAGAAAAGTGCTCAATCACTCCTGTCTTCCTGGCCTCTGGCCGCACTTGGAGAAAAGCACTCATTCACTCCCGTCTCCCTGGCCTCCGGCCACACTCCGAGCTCACCCAGCCTGTGATGGGTTCAAGATAACACCAGGTTCAGAGCTCACGTCTCAGCTCTGTCTCTGTAGCTGGCTTCCCTGCTCTAATACCTGCGAGCTCTGCTACACTCAGACACCCCAATCCTTCTGTGACCCTGCAGGACCTGGGGTCATGCTGACCCCGCGTGGACTTCACCCCAGTTTAGCCTCTGGAGCGATGTCCCTCAGTGGAGCAGACTTTTAAAAGTCCTGATTTTGTGCTCCATTGTTCCGCTGCTTGCCAGGAGCTCACCCCTACCCCTGCGGTCTATCTTCCCGTCGCTTTGGATTCACTTCTCTATAGGTCCTATCTTTCAGAAAGTGGTCAATTTTCTGTTTCTAGAATTTTTGCTCTTCTTCTCTTCAATCTCCTGTTGGATTTGTAGGTGTTCACAGTGGTTTGATAAGCTATCTAGCTGATCTCCTGCTACCTGATGTCGTCTCAGCCTGCTACTTCCCCGCCATCTTGACTCTGACCTTTTTCTTTTATTTCTTTTTCTTGCTGTATTGCACTGGCTAGGACCTCCAGTACAATAATGAATGGGAGTAGTGAGAATGGACATCTTTACCTTATTCCTGATCTTCATGGGAAGGCGTTCAGTCTTTCAACATTAAGCATAGTATTAGCTAAAGATGCCATTTATCATGTTGAGGAAGTTCTTTTCTCTTTCTAGTTTCTGAGATTTTTTTTCAATAAATTGAGGTTGAATTTTGTCAAAGGGCATTTGCATTTCTTGAGATAATCAGTTTTTCCTCTTTAACCTTTTAATGTAATTACATATAAACTATTCACATTTTTTATTTAAATTCAATTTAATTAACATACAGTGTATTATTATTTAGAGGTAGAGTTTAGTGATTCATCAGTTGCATATAATACCCAGTGCTCATTACATCAAGTGCCCTCCTTAATGTCCACCACACAGTTACCCCATCACCCCACCAACCTCCCCTCCAGCAACCTTCAATTTGTTTCCTATATTTAAGAGTCTCTACATATAAAGTTTTTTGGATGTTGAACAAACATTCCATTCCCAGATTAAACCCTACTTGGTCATGAAGTACTATATATATTTTTTAAATATATTTTTTAATTTATTTGACAGAGAGAGAGAGATCACAAGTAGGCAGAGAGGCAGGCAGAGAGAGAGGGGGAATCAGGCTCCTGCTGAGCAGAGAGCTCAATGGGGGCTCGATCCCAGGACCCTGAGATCATGACTTGAGCTGAAGGCAGAGGCTTTAACCCACTAAACCACCCAGACACCCCATGAAGTACTATATTTTTTTATATATTGCTGAAATTAAATTGTTAATATTTGGTTGATGATTTTTGCATCTGTATTTCTTATCTTCTTATATATTCTGGAGGAATTTATATAAAATTGGTATTATTTCTTCCTAAAATTTTTGGTAGAATTCTTAAAAAAAAAAAAAAGAGCCATTTAGATCTCAAGTTGTTTTTTTAATTCTTTTTTTTTTAAGGTTTTAATATATAATTCAATCAGGGACATCGGGTGGCTCAGCAGGTTAAATGGATGCCTTTAGCTCAGGTGATGATCCCATGGTCCTGGGATCGAGTCAGTATTGGGCCCCTTGCTCAGTGGGAAGCCTCTTTTCCCTCTGCCTTCTTCTCCCCCTTCTTGTGCATACTCTCTTTCTCTCTCTGACAAATAATAAATGAAATCTTTTAAAAAATAAGATGTAATATAATTCAATCTATTTACAAGTTATAGGACTATCCAGGTGATCTTTTGCCAGTTTGTGTCTCTTAAGAATTTTATGCATTTCATTTAAGTCATTGAATTTATGGCTTAATTTCCAAATATTTTGGACAATTTTACAGGTGCATTTTTCTTGTTAATTTCTAGCTTAAATATGGTATGTTCCAAGAGTTTACCTTTAAAATTACCTGTTCTTTTAAATTTATCAAGATTTGCTCTATGTCTCTGAATATGATCTATTTTGGTGAATGTTCCAACTGCATTTGAAAAGTTGTTATCTGGAGTGCAGTATAAATGTTAATTAATAAATTTTTTGGCAATGCTGTCCAGGACTGTTAGGAACCTTATGGATTTTTCTGTCTACTTGTTCTATCAACTGCTGAGAGAAGAATGTTAAAATCTTTCTGTAATGATGGATTTCTCTTTCTTTTTCTTTCTTTGTCTTTCTTTCTTTCTTTCAGATCTATCAATGCTATTTTGCTTTAGACAGTTATATTTTGGGGCATTTATAAATAAGATAAAATGAATTTGATATTACCCCCATTTATGCCATTCTCAGCATTCTTCATTCATTATATAGGTACACGTCTCTGTCTGGTGTCATATTTCTTCTACCAGAGAACTTCCTTTAAGCTTCTTTTAGAATAGGTCTGCTGACAATAAATTCTTTCCAGCTTTTGTTTGTTTTGTTACATGCTCATCTTTAAGTCTTCATTTATGCTTAGTGATAAGTAATACAGAGATGGTCTCTCTCCATGCTTTTGCTATTCTGATAGCAGTAGACTGCTTTCATTACTGAATGCTTATTACCCTGGAGGTAGGAAGGGCAGGGGGTAGAGGGGCATTCTCTAGTGTCTGATTCAGCCTCGCAGACAGGTGCTAAGGATATCAGGATATTGGGGTATCTTGGATATCAGTGTGGGATCTTCCCAATGATCTTTTCTTGTACCCAGTGACAGGGACTCTCTAATTGTCTGGATCCATGATGTATTTCCTGCCCCTGTCCTAGAGTAGAGGGTTTATTTCTGTTTCCTCTGCCTACCCACTCTCCCCTCCACCCACCAGCTGCAATAGGTCTTCATCAGTGCCCTAGATAGGTGACAGAGTTTGTTCCTCCTCAACCAGAAAGCTTCAGGCTTATATTCCTTAAGGAAGACAGAGAAGAAGGATCTGGAGAAGCCTTTATGCTTTTCCTGTATCTGGTGCTATTCTCTTCCAGGCCTGCATCAGGAGGCTAGCTTTCCCAGAACCTTGTCTTCTTGTAAGTCCTAATGAGTTCTGCAGAGAAGAAGAATCTGCACGTTGCGACAAATTGCTTTTGTGGTGTCAGGGGTTCCATATTCTCAACTAGCCCATAGCCAGTCTTTAGGAATTTGTTACTTTTAGATAATTTTGTTTGATTGTGTTTTTGTTACTGGATTATATAGCATTTGGAGACATCTGCCTCAGGTAAACCAGTACTTATGTCCTGTCTCTCCTTTGATGCATTCGTCTTACCTTAAATTTCAGGTTTTGGTTACCCTGCAATCTCAGCCTTCAGATTAATTTAATAAATGTGAATTTAAAGACTTTCTGGCTTTTGTGTTTGTTATAGTGGTGGGAGAAATGCTTTTCCAGCTTTCTAAATCCCAAGTGGAAGCCCAAATTTCCTGATTTTTAAAAACTGGATGTAGGGCACCTGAGTGGCTCAGTGGGTTAAGCCTCTGCCTTCGACTCGGGTCATGATCTCAGGGTCCTGTGATCGAGTCCCGCATGGGGCTCTCTGCTCAGCGGGAAGCCTGCTCCCCTTTCTCTTTCTGCCTGCCTCTCTGGCTTACTTGTGATCTCTTTCTCTGTCGAATAAGTAATTAAAAAATGATTAAAAAAGTAAAAATAAAAACTGGATGTAATTGACATATATCATTGTATTAGTTTTAGCTGTATGACATAATGATTGATATATGTATATATATTGTGGAATGATTACCAAAATAAATTTTGTGCATTTAAAAATTTTTTTTGAGTATTCCCATTTTCAAATTGAAAATTTAAATGAGATGATCGGAAATTTATACACAGGCATAAGAAATAGAGAAACTGTGTATACTTTAAACAGTGTCCATCACACTTTATAATTTTGTTATATATGTAGCTTTGTGTACCCACCACCAAAGTCAAGTATACAGAACAGCTCCATAACTACAGGGATGTCTTATGTTGTCCTTTTATAACCACAGTCATAGCTTGTCCCTCACCCCTGGTACCACTAATTTGTTCTTCATTTCCAAAATTTTGTCACTTCAAAAATGTTATGTAAGTAAGACCATAAAGCAGGTAATGTTTAGACTTAGTTTTTTTCACACAGCATAATTCCCTAGAAATTCAAGTTATTGCAAGTATCAACAGTTCATTCATTTTTGCTGATTAGTATTTCAAATTATGTATATACTATAATTTGTTAACTATTCACCTATTGAATGACATCTAGGTTGTTTCCAGTTTTTGGCTAGTAAAAATAAAGTTGCTATGAACAATTGTGTACAGGTATTTGTGTAACTGTAAGTTTTCATTTATCTGGGATAAATGTCCAGTAGTACAATTACTGGGTCATATGGCTTCGTTTTTATTTTTTTATTTTAATTTTTTAAAAGATTTTATTTATTTGAGAGAGAGCAAGAGCATGTGAGAGAGAGCACGAGTAGAGGGGGAGTAGCAGAGGCAGAGGGAGAAGTAGACTCCTTGCTAAGCAAGGAGCCCGATGCAAGGCTTGATCCCAGGATCCCAGGATCATGACCTAAGCCAAAGGCAGACATTTAATCAACTGAGCCACCCAGGCATGCCTGGGTCATATGGCTTTGTATGTTTTGTTTGTAAGAAGTGACAACTGATTTCTTTTTTTTTTTTTTAAGATTTTTCATTTTTTTATTTGACGGAGAGAGATCACAAGTAGGCAGAGGGGCAGGCAGAGAGGCAGGCAGAGATAAAGAGAGGGAAGCAGGCTCCCCGCTGAGCAGAGAGCCCGATGTGGGACTTGATCCCAGGATCCTGAGATCATGACCTGAGTCGAAAGCAGCAGCTTAACCCACTGAGCCACCCAGGTGCCCCAAGAAGTGACAACTGATTTCTTATGTGGCTGAATACCATTTCACATTCTCACCGGAAATGTATGAATGATCCAGTTTCTCTGCACCCTTGCCAGCATTTTGTGGAGTCACTATTTTTTACTTTAAACCTTCCTGATAGATGTGTACTGATATCTCATTATGGTTTAAATTTATATGTTACTGATGGCTACTAGCAATGGTGAACATGTTTCTATATGTGTGTTTGAAATATGTATATCCTCTTTGGTAAATTTTGTTCATATTTTTGCCCATCTAATTAAATTGTTTCTTTGTTGAGTTTTGAGAGTTTTTAATATATTCTCATATGCTCTTTCTTGTCAGATATGTGGTTGGCAAGTATTTTCCTAATCTGTAGCTTACCTTTTCACAGAGCAAAAGTCTTTTAATTTTGATGAGGTCCAACTTACCAGTCTTTTCATTTTTGGATCAAACTTTTGGTATCAAGTCTAAAGCCTTTCTGCCTAATCACACAACCTAAAGATTTTTCTCTTTTTTTCTAAAAGTTTTATAGTTTTATATGTTACTTCTAAACCCATGACCCTTTAAAAATAAATAAATAAACCCATGACCCATTTTGAGTTAATTTTTGGATAAGATGTAAGATTTAAGTTGAGATTTTTTTTTTTTTGCTTATGGATGCTCCAGCACCATTGGTCAAACAGGCTGTCCTTTCTCCACCGAACTGCACCTTTGTCAAAAATCACATCAGCTATTTGTGGGGGTCTTTTTCTGAGTTCTTTAGTCCGGGGTCTACTGCTTCACGAATACATTTTCTTGATTATTGTAGCTTTATAGTAAGTCTTATCATACAGAATGATTCTTTTTGCTTTGTTTTTTTGTCAGTATTGTTTATTCTAATGCCTTTGCCATTCAGTCTAAGTTTTAGAATAAGCCTATGTTTGTGAAAATTTTTCCTGGGATTTTGATAGGATGTGTGTTAAACCAGATCAGTTTGAGGAGAACTGAATCTTTCCTATGTTGAGTCCTCCAATCTATGCATGCAATATGCGTATGTCAGTCTTTCTTCTCTACCTCTTCCATAAGCATTTTATAATTTTCAGCATATAGATCCTGTATATATGAACATATGTTCAACATTTACCTAAGTATTTCAATTCTTTGAAATGATTATATATGTAATCTTCTAAGTTGCCATATGCTTATTAGTAATAGAGATCAGAATAGAGATCAGGTTGATTTTTGTATGTTGATACTGTATCCTGTGACCTTGCCTAAATCATTTATTAATTGTAAGGGTTTTTTGTTGTTGTTGTTGTAGATTTCTTGGGATTTTCTATGTAGAAAATCATGTGCAAAAATTCAGCAGCTATTCCTTAAAGCTAAATTGATTCAGAAACTGCTTAAAAATTAGTTTAAAAAAAAAAAGGCCATAGCCTATGGTGAAATCCTGTTGCCATTTACTTTTATTTACTTATTTAGTATTTTATTAATTTATTTGACAGAATGCGTGCAAGAGAGCACGAGTGGGGTGAGTGGCAGAGGGAGAGGGAAAAGAGTTTCCTCGTTGATCTGGGAGCCCCATGCAGGACTCTATCCCAGGACTGTGGGATCATGATCTGAGCGGAAGACAGATGGTTAATTGATTGAGTCACCCAGGCGCCCAATTTTATTATTTTTTTTAGAGAAGGAGAGAGATAGAGAGGTGGGGGAAAGAGTGGGGAGAGAATCTAAAGGAGGCTCTGTGCCCAGAACAGAGCTCAACCCAGGGCTTGATCTCACAAAGCCCACATTGGGTGTAGAGATTACTTGAAAATAAAATCTTTAAAAAAAAAAAATGTTCTGTTGACAAAAACTACAGGACAGACCAAATTCTGGAAGACAGAATAGATTTTCTGGAAGAGACTGTCTTAAATTAGTGTTAATCCTTTGAATGTTTGGTATTATCCTCCAGTGAAATCATATGGGCTTGGATTTTTTTTTCAGGAGCTTCTAAATTATGAATTATAATTTTTTAACATATAATGTATTATTTGTTTCAGGGGTACAGGTCTGTGATTCATCAGTCTTCCACAATCCACAGCGCTCACCGAAGCACATACCCTCCCTAGTGTCCATCACCCCGTCACCCCATCCCTCCCACTCCCACCCCTTCCAGCAACCCTGTTTCCTGCAATTAAGAGTCTTTTATGGTTTGTCTCCCTTGAATTACAATTTATAATTTAAATTATTTAAATTTATAAATAAAATTTAAAAGCAAAAAAACAAAGAAAAAAACTCAACGACTATGTTTCCTCCCTCAACCACCAGCTTTTTTTTCATCGATTTTCTCTTTTTCAATTTGATTAATCTCTGCTCTTGTCCTGTTTTGGATGTGCTTTTTTAGGTTGTTTAGTTAGAAACTAAGATTATTATTTTTTTTTAAAGATTATTTATTTATTTATTTGACAGAGAGAGATCACAAGTAGGCAGAAAGGCAGGCAGAGAGAGAGGAGGAAGCAGGCTCCCTGCCAAGCAGAGAGCCCGATGCGGGACTCGATCCCAGGACCCTGAGATCATGACCTGAGCCAAAGGCAGCGGCTTAACCCACTGAGCCACCCAGGCGCCCAGAAACTAAGATTATTGATTTGACTTTTGTTGTTTCTAATGCAAGCACTTGACACTTCTGAATTTCTCTATCAGTACTCTTTCAGCAGCATTCCACACATTTCGGTATGTTGTATGTTGATAAGTCATTCGTTTCTGTGTTTAATTTTCTTATATGATTTCCTATTGATTCATCAATTATTAAGTATATTAATTTGTTTAGTGACTTTCTTATTGTCTATTATTTATTTGTGATCTGATACTACTGACAAAAAAATACTCTATATAATTTCAATTCTTTTAGTTTCATGACCCAGGATATATGGTATTTTGGTGAATGTTCCATAGGTACTTTAAAGAAAAAAAGTGATTCAATTGTTAGTTATAAACTGGTAGTATCTACTTATACTCCCCCATAGCAGGATATGAGTTCCCATTGATCCTCTCCAATAATGGATAATGTGACATCATTTGTGCTAATTTGTTGGGTAAAAATTGATATTTTCTATGGCCTCATATTTTCATCTGTTGCACAAGGTTGAGCATCTTTTTATATTTATTAGCTAAATGAATTTCCTCTTAAGTGAAATGCCCGTGTATGGCGGAGAATTACCAATATTCATGTGCTGCTCTGAATTTTTCCAGACCTGCAGTCAGGCATATGACCAAGTGAGTTCTGGACAGAGGGATATGAGTACGAGAAGTTTAAGGCTCGCTCCAAGTCTGGCCCTTAACAGCATCCAGTGTCATCCTATCTTCTGTGCTCCATCAGTTTTAGAGACTGTGTTCCAGGTGGCATAATTATTAGAAGGAATAGGGCCTCTCAAATTACTATATTACCAAATGGAATACCCCTTATACATTTCCTTTAGGGGAGAACATTTTGTGGTAAACTTTCATTTATTTCATCCTCGTTTTAATAATTTTATAATATATTTTAATTATTAATACTAATTAATAATTAGTCTTATAATAATTTAATAATTCTGAGTATAGAGCTCCAATCTGATAATTTTATTTAATCAAAGACTAGTGGATAAACATAAGTTCAGCACAATTACCTCAGATCACTCTTCATATTGTACACATACAAGCCAATGAATGTAATCTGAAAGAAATCTGCAACCAGCAGTGAAATGTATAGCTTTTCCTTCCCTCACAAAAGAAAAATTTAACCACATTTAGAATTTCATCAACACATGCTCTCCCATGACAAATGAGTCAGACATAGAGAATACAAAAAACTAGATCCTAACATTATGAACATTTTTTTGTTTAGAAAAAAAAAAAAAGCAGCAGCCATACATTGTTATTGACAACTATGCCCAAAAGGGCATTATCAAGAGATATTATGCTGCAGAAAAAAGCTATATATACATACACAGTAAGAAAATAAACTTCACGATTAACACATGCATGTTTAATACTGGAGGAGTCATAGCCCTCCAAAATTTCTCCACATTTCAAGCCAACAGTTATTTTTCTGTCAAAATTTTGAAGATTTAATTCCACTCTTTCTGGTGGTCACTGCTGCTGGTTAACTCTTTTAAATTTATTTGGTGAGAACTCCATTTCTCTGACTGCAAAATCCTCTTTGCTTATGGTATTGTTCAGGCCACTGAAAAATGTCTTAGGTATGGATTTCTTTTTATCTTACTTAATAAGTTGTACTTAAGGATAAAAGGATTCATTTTATATTTTTAAGAAAACCACAATCATGGTCTCCTCTTTGTTGTTTCCAAAGACTATGATTAGATTTCATTTCATCCAAGGTCAGGTAGGTCAGGGATTGACACAGATTGACTCTTGTGTAAGAGATCAGAGAGTAGATATTTTGGGCTTTGAGGGCCACACAGACTGTTATACCTACTGAACTCTGCCATTATAATGGCACCTAACAACCATACACAGTATATAAGAACACTCGTCTGTCTTCCAATAAATAACTTAAAAACAAGCAAGCTGGATTTGACCTGTGGCGTATATTCTGCAAATCCCTGCTCTCAATCTCTTTTCCTTCTCCTTGTCTGTGCAATGTCCTGGTTTATTTGTAAATGTTATATAGCTCATTGATTTTCTCTTTACTTTTGTTTGTTTTAATCCATTGAGTTTTTTAGTGTAACACTTTCCCTCCTGAAGTCTCACTTTTTCCAAATCTGCTCATTTTCCTCCAGAAGTCTTATTTAAACATTTTACAAATAGCTAGTCTACTTCAGTCCTGGGAAGAGTGTGATAAAAGAGTAATTTCTGTGTGTTTTTCATTGTTTATGCTAATCTCACTCACTGCAGCTTTTTTCCTATCATTCATCTTTGATAGCTGATTTCTTGACCTTAATTTGTGGTGATCCTGCGTACGCCTCTAGCCACTTCACCCTCTTGAAGACCTTCTTCAATACTGGTCCATGGCACAATTAACATAACACTGGTCCTAGCATCTGAGCTCAAGAAAGCCCCAATATCTGTTGCTTACTGCTCTCCTGACAACTAATGTGTGTGCATGTGTGCAGAGGGGGCATGGGAGAGATGTTCCCAAGAGAGCTTCTGCCTCCAAGCATGGCAATGCCTTAAAAAATGGGTCACATGCTGGTTTTACTTGTAATACTAGAAATAAAATTGGCAGGTCTCTAAATTTGATTCTAATCTAATCCCAATCAAAATTCTAATGTTTAATTTCACTCAATTTTTAAAAATTGAACAAAGTGATTATGAATTTCTCATAGAATGACAACTACTGCAATTCAGGGAGCAGTAAGTAAATTGTAGCAGCATAACTGAGAGTTCATTTATTAAAAAAAGCAGTTCCTTATCTCTTACTGTATGTAAAAATGTCTTTAATCCATCTGGAATCTTAGTGTAAAAATTAATTAGCTGGATCTTAAGTGCAAAATAAAGACTGCTTTATCATCTTGACATGGGGATACAATCCAAAACAAGGTAGAATAGCCAGATACTATAAAGGAAAATCCAGACATACGACTACATAAAATTCAAAATTTTAATGGAAAAAAGGCAATAAATCTCAAAAGACAAACAGTAGATTGTGAAAAAATGTTTCCAAACCATCTAAAAAGGGGGTTTTGTACAAACTTATAAACCAAAAGAATTTCTAAAGGATATTGGTTATTAGGCAAGTTACACAGCTAACAGATAAAAGATCAACCCACTTGAAGTCCGGTAGATAAAAAGCAAAAAAACTGATTATAATATTTTCTTTTAGATTAACAAAGAAAATGAAGGCAGTAATATCCAGTGCTGGTGAGGATAATGGGAAAGTGGTGCTTTCAGACTCCTAGGAATGTGACCTGCTCTAATCTTTGTTTTCTGGAAAAGTTATTTGGTACCTCCTATTAAAATAAAAAACTACTCCTAGACTGTAACTGTAGTTAGACTGTAACTTCTAACCCAGCAACCCCATTTGAGTAGCTCTACTCTTCAGAAATAGCACAATTATGTAAGGCTATATACACGGCATATTTACTGCAGCATTGTTCAGTAGAGAAAGACTGGAATTAACTGAATCAACAGGGGATTATATAAATCATGACATATGTCTGTTCTAAGGAATGTTGTTTAGTCTTTTAAAAGAGAACGGATCATGTAATGAGCACTGGGTATTACATAAAACTGATGAATCACTGACCTCTATCTCCAAAACCAATAATACACTATATATTAGTTAACTGAATTTAAATTTTAAAAAATGCAAAAAAAAAAAAGAATGAATGAATCCATCTCTATGCATCTAAAGACCTAGACAGATGCTCCTGATGCATTAAGAAAAACTCAACTGCCAAGTAACATGTATAAAGGATCATGTTTTTGTAAAAACAACCCCCTCAAAGTCCTGACATGTCAATATTTGGATGAGCATGAAAAGATGAAAAATAGGGGCACCTGGGTGGCTCAGTTGGTTAAGAGTCTGCCTTCAGCTCAGGTCGTGATCCCAGGATCCTGGGATGGAGCCCTGTGTCAGGCTCCAACGCTAAGCAGGGAGCCTGCTTCTCCCTCTGTCTGTCTCTCATGAATAAGTAAATAAAATCCTTTTAAAAGGAGACTGAATATTATACAAGTTTTGATATCTCAATAGTTGGGATAGGAAGGAAAGAAAACTCTTTCCTACTATCTCTACCTTGGTAGGTAAGCTCTCTGGGCAGCATTACGGCTAACTTGAGTTTATGCTCATGAATTTGAAGTGAGGCTGGTTATCATGGTTGCATGTGTTTCTGTAATCACAAACAGCTTCATGGGTGCAGAGCAGGCAGGCAGATTTAATAAGGATTTGAGTTTTGCCAAGTGAATACAACAAAGAAAGGAACAATGGGATTGAGGGTCTATGTAAGGGAGTGGTTATGAATAATAGTGTACAACAAACCTGCATAAGGAAAGAAGTAAAACCATGAAGGGGAGAGGTACTGTGAAAAGTACCAGGATTGATGGACTGTAAGGTCACAGCAAAGTCTAACGATTGTTGGAGTCAAAGCCATTATCTGGAGAAAGCTAGAAAAATATAGGTAGTAGTAAAAGTTTGCCTGAAATCGAGACTAAAGAAAAATTTAAATTATTGGCAATGACAAAGGAATGGCTAAAGTTGATTAGCTATTAAGATCATTAGGAGAGTTCAAGGGACTGAGGTGTCAATTAGAAACAGTGAGAGACTAAAATCTTTGGGGAATAAGGAGTGAACCAGGGATAGTAAATGACTAAGGGTGGTATGGTCTTATGATCATGAAAAACCCTAAGCTGGGGGTTTTTAGGGAAGAAGGTAGGGGGTAGAGGAGAGGATAGTCTGCAAGTGGCACCCCAAAGGTTAAGAGAAACACTAGTGAGAAGAAACAGGCACAAATGAGAGCCTACATCAGAGAGCCCAGGTTCCATCAGAGTAGTGTTCTCAAATTTTAGTGTGTATTAGAATCACCTGGAAGGAGTATTCGACTAAAAAGACTGCTGAATCCTACACCAGAGTTTCTGGTTAAATAATTCTGAAGTTTGAGAATTTGCATTTCTAAACATTCTCAGAGGATGCTGAGGAAGCTGCTCCAGAGACCACATTTCCAGAACAACTCAAGTACCCAAAAAAAAGGAGCGGGAAACAAACAGTAAGTTTGGTCATATAGCGAATGTTTCTGATGACTGATCAAGAAACCAAGAAAACACCATGAAAAAGTTTTACAAGTTGGACAGTAGTGAGAGATGTGGACAAAAAAGGGGTCCTCACAAAACCAGGCTTGAGTTGAAGGCAAATAAGTTACGTGCAGTATTTCATGCATAAAATTAACAGAAGTAAACTCCATAAGAAGTTCTGAAAAGCTAAAAAACAAAACAAAACAAAAAACACAACGCTTGATGTAGGAATTAAGCATAGTATAAGGAACAAAAGCATTTACAGGAAGGATGAGTTATGTAAACTGATATTTTCTCTGCTAAACTGACTTCAACCAACCTATCAAAAGTCTGTTGACCCAGTGAAGGTTAAAGTGTTAAGCTGGTTAAACAAAACAGCGATAACCATAACACAGCTCTCTATCAGGGCTCCTCCAATGTTACTAGGTAAACCGTAAGTAAGCCGTTATTCTTTAATATAAGATGTTAATAAAACTGAATTTTCTTTTTTCAGATGTAGCCAAAGCTCATTGATTCATAAGTTTTATTAGTTGTTTAAAGGCAGCTATTGAAAGATTTAATGTGTACTTGACAGAAGTAAATCTTTACTATTTTCATTCTCTCTTCAAAATGCAAAATTTCCCACAGATCTTAAAGTATTACCTAATATTAAAAACCAGAAAACACTGAAATGTCTTAAATGAAAAACACAAACACCCTGTAATTCCATCACCTAGAGCTAACCACTATGTATATCTGATGTATCATCCTAAAAAAAAAATCTATATATATATATACACACATATATATGCTAGAATATAGAGAGATAGATCTAATCTATGAACGATCTTTTAGAAAAATAACAATGCAAACTACTTAGTATATGCATACTAATTCCTTGCTTAAAAATATCTACAGGCGAAAGGTGCCTGGGTGGCTCAGTCTATTATCATCTGCCTTCAGGTCAGGTCATGCTCCCAGGATCCTGGGATCAAGCCCCATACAGGGCTTCCTGTTCAGTGGGGAGCCTACTTCTCCCTCTGTCTTACCCCCTGGCTTGTGTTCTCTCTCCCTCTCTCAAATAAATAAATAAAATCTTTAAAAAAAATTAGCTATACTTGAATGGGTACGATTACCACTTTAATTCTAGCTATATTTCATGAAGGTGTCACCACCATTTTAGCCACAAGTGATGATATTTTTTAAATGGCTGTAGTTTAGATATTTCAAAAAATTATACTGATTATAAAAACAAATGAAGTCAAGGAAACTTTTCCTCTTTCTCTCTATAATATACACTCATTCTGAATTTTTACTTTAGATGGTTTCATAATGGGGCCTGAATCATGTTACACTTCAAGAGTCTAAAACGTTAAAATATATGAAGTGGATACACATGACTTATACATAATTGCAACTGGAGAATGATGAAACAAAAATAATTTACACATTTAAAGACTACATAGTTAAGTAAAAATGTAAACATTCATTGGTATCACATATGCATATAAGAATTGTATAAGTTCCTATAGAAACTTACATCATAATATTGCTATTATTTTGCTCAAATTTAACATTATCCAAACCATAGGTAACATTCTCTTTAAACCAAATTTCAATATAACTTTTGGATACAGCAGAGAATTTTATAACTTTTGAATCAGCAGAGAATTTTATGTAGCCTAATGGTAAAAAAAAAAACAAAACAGTATTATTTGTTAAAGGTCCTAAATATTTTAAGGCAGAGAGGCATTTGTTTTAAAAGTTAAAAACTCAATAGGGGCTATTTTTGTTACACTTTTATATATTTTTCATTTTTAAACAAGAAGAGGCTATCTCTTTTAGATCTTCACTGCTTACAAAGGGCCTATAATACACAGCAGACAATTATTTATAATATGAATAACATCTGGGAATTTATTCAATTTTTAGGGATCCAAAATATAATTCCCTGCAAATTATACCATTTAGAAAATGAACATATAGCTATTAAAAATATATGTGAAAACTGTTTAATCATTTTAGAGCAGTCAAAATACAATATAAGATTGGTATCTTGGTGTTTGAAATCAATCATTTACCATATGCATTTTAATCTTTTATATCATTCATTTTAAGTTGATGGTTAGTAAGTTTTAATCAAAGTTGTTTTCAAACATTGTCATAATGTCACTTTGAAGAGTCATATCAATGGTACCAGCCATCTGTAGAAAGAAAGAAGAAAATTCATTATTACTTTAAAAAAACTTGTGCCTTTGTTAGAACTATATAAAAATGATTACACAACATTTAGAACAGATTATACAACATGAACACTATTTAACATAATGAGTTTATGTAATTTTCTATTTCTGTTCAAATACTGACTTTTGTTAAACTCTTGTTCATGTGATAAATAAAACTTACAAGAACACTAAGAACAAGTTTCACTTCTCCATATAAGAGAGAAAACTCTCAGTGTTGACAGAATATTAACAAGGACATGAACTGAGATTATATTGTTTCATTTATCTCTACAACCAACATAGCACTAGACATATAAAATTATTTTCTGAGTGGACCAGTATCTCTAACTATTTGAGGAAATTATAATATGTAACATTAAAATACAGTCTTTCTTGGATTCTGCCACTTACTGTGTAACCTAGAGCAAATTACTTAACCAAGTTTATTTTATATATAGGTATTTATGAAAATCAAACCAAAATGCATGTAGAATACTCAGTACAATGGTGTTCATTAAATGCTAAAAAGCCATTAAAAATAAGCTAAAGTAAATAAAAGTCTAAGACAAAGGAAATAGGGGCGCCTGGGTGGTTCAGTTGGTTAAGCCATCTGCCTTTGGCTCAGGTCATGATCTCAGGGTCCTGGGACAGAGTCCCATGTCGGGCACCCTGCTCAGTGAGGTGTCTGCTTCTCCCTTTCTGCCCTTCTTGCTCCCCTGCTCACTCTCTCTTATTCTCTCAGATAAATAAATAAAATCTAAAATAAATAAGACAAAGGAAATAAATGTTTCTTATATTCTCAAGTCTCCTCTCAAAGGTTCATGTGATAGCATCCAAAATGACACCAACTATTAAATTTTTAAAAATGTTTTTTGGGGCACCTGAGTGGTGCACAGTTGGTTAAGCATCTGACTCTTTGTTTAGCCTCAGGTCATGATCTCAGGGTTATGAAACTGAGCCCTGCTTTGAGTTCCATGCTGAATGTGGAGATGGCTTGGAATTCTCTCTCCATCTCCCTCTCTGCCCACTCCCTCCCCCAATTAAGCAAGTAAATTTTTTAAAAAAATGTTTCTTTCTTGGGGCATCTGGGTGGCTCAGTCGGTTAAGCCTCTGTTTTTGGCTCAGATCATGATCTCAGGGTCTTGGGATCCAGCCCCGTATCAGGCTCTCTGCTGAGCAGAGAGTCTGCCTCTCCCTCTCTGATCTCTCTTGCTCTCACTCTCTCTCAAATAAATAAAATCTTTTTAAAAAAACGTTCTTTTGTTTTTTTCATCAGTAAATAGTAACAGCCTAGAGTGCAGGTAAATGTGTGAGTCTGCTACTAACTGGTTGACTTCCTGGATGAGAAGTATTCCCATTGGCTATGTGGGAGATGATTTGAAATTATGGCTTATATACCAAAGAGATATTGAAAAGTTACATGTGACTCTTATAAACTATAAACATTGCTTTTAAAATGTCTTAGAAACAAAAGGATAAACTATTAAATCATAACCCAGGCTACTTTTCTAACGCCAGCTAATGCCTAGGATGCCTAATGCCTAGGTTGCCATATGTCTGTCCCAGAGTTCCCCAAAGTTCTATTTTAACCCTCCAATATGAGAGTTGGATACACTGTCCTCATCTAAATATCATGTGATATTCCTGTTAAGTATCCAGACATACTGCAAAATTATAAAAATATGTAATGAAACTTATTTTTACTTTAAAAGTACTTTATTTCAGACTGTCTTCCATCTTGACTAAAATCTGCAGTATGAAATAATTACTGATATGGAACTATTATTCTCTACACCAGCTAACCTCTGATACCATGATTTACCTAACTAACACTCTGCAGCTATCATCATAACCTAACATATACACCTCAACCATTCAGATTTAAGATCAAACACTTGGTCAAGGGAACTGGGAATTCATGGAAACTCTGCTAGGTTTCAAGTTATGATATCTTTTTTTGAGTACGTATCTGTAAATTAGCATCAACATAAGAGTTTGGGTTGTCAAAAATAATAGTAGGCAGATCCAAGATCTGGTTGTTAGTTATCAAATCTGTCAGATGTGGTGTAAGTTACATTTCAGTGGCTTCCAGGTCTAGACAAGTTCCAGAAAAGTGCTTAGGATATTAGAAATTATATTAGATTACCTCACTGGGTTGTTAGGTAGCAAGTAAGTTGCTGAGGAAATCACATATGGGTACCTGAAGTTCGGCCCTTATGAGAACCAACAGGAAAAATTCTTAAGTCATTAGAGAAAACAGTCCTAGCTAAGTACTAATGAAAAATTATGTGCTCCTTAAAAAAACACAAAAAAGGTTAAATGTTTAAATTACTTAAACCTTTAATTCATTTAAATTAAATAAAATTTAGTTTTTAAGTGGGATTGGCCACATTTCAAGTGCTCAAGAGCCATATGTGGCTACCTGCTATTATATTTGATTTCACAGATAAAGAATATTTCATAGTAGAAAGTTCTGTAAGAACACATTGTTGTAAACACCACATGTTACAACACTGCCAAATACAGTTTATTTCTACCTTAGTAGTATAAAATAAAAAGCTGACAAAACTTTTGTACATTATTCCTTAGTAAATTCATTTGTAGGATAATCAATATATAGCCAAAGTCAATGGCTTTTTTCTTCTCAAACTACGTTCCTGAATGTCCTATGAATACCTGCATCTTTCCCAGGATCACAGAAATATCCAGCACCCAGCAAGTTAAAACTCAACATCTGGCATCAATGATTACCATATAAAGAAGCAGAAAAACATTTCTATAAAGAGACCAATCAATCAACTGACCCAACCTGGAGCTGATACTCAGAATTATCAGAAAAGCCCACTGAGGGGCGCCTGGGTGGCTCAGTGGGTTAAGCCGCTGCCTTCGGCTCAGGTCATGATCTCGGGGTCCTGGGATCGAGTCCCACATCGGGCTCTCTGCTCAGCAGGGAGCCTGCTTCCCCATCTCTCTCTCTCTCTGCCTGCCTCTCTGCCTACTTGTGATCTCTCTCTGTCAAATAAATAAATAAAATCTTAAAAAAAAAAAAGAAAAGCCCACTGAAATAGGTTATGAACTGTATTTTGTTTGTTCAAAAGCTTAATAAAAATACAAGAAATATTTTTAAAAGACTCAAATTCAACTTTTAGAGATGTCAGGTACAAGGTCTTAGATGAAAAATACACTGGATAGAATTAACAGCAGATAGACATTCAAGATTAGTGAACTGAAGCAAAATGAAATGCAGAAAAATTGTTTTATTGGTTTATTTAGTTATTTGAGGGAGAAAGCAAGCACAAGTGAGAAGACGGAGGGAGAGAAGGAGAGAGAAAATCCCAAGCAGACTCCTTGCCCATTGCAGAACCCAATACAGGGCTTAATCCTACAACCCGTTAGATCATGACCTGAGCCGAAATCATGAGCTGGACACCAAACCGACCGAGTCACCAGGCACCCCGAAGGAAAAGAAAAAAAACTGGTTTAAATTAAAAGAGCATCAATGTGGGACAACTTCAAGAGACCTAATAAGTGCTCAAAGGAGGAAAAGAGGAAAAAGAAAAAATATGAAGAAAGAACGGCCAAAATTTTCCAAGTTTGATGGACACTATAAACACACATTTCTAATAAGCCCAAAAAAGTATAAAAGCAATAGAAAAAAACCCCAGTGATGAACAAAACTGTTAAAAGCAGCCAGAGGAAAGGCATGTTATACAAAGATACCAAATTTCTCACTGGAAACAAAGCAAGCAAGCAGCTAGTGAAGGAACATCTGTAAAGTACTGAAAGAAAAAAACATTAATAATCTAGAATTCTATATCCAGAAAAAAAATATTTTAAGAAATAAAGGCAAGTTTAAAACACAAAAGCCTGCACACATGTGTTTATAGCAGTTCACTGTAATTGCTGTAAGCTATAAGCAACCAAGATGTCTATCAATAGGTGAATGGATAAACGGTCATACAGCCACATACTGGGAATATTTATTCAGCCAAAAAGAAATGAGCTATCAAACTACAAAAAGACACACAGGACCTTAAATGCGTATTACTAAAGTGAAAGAACCAGTCTGAAACAGTTATACATTGTATGGTTCCAATTTATGACATTCTGGAAAAGGCAAAACTATGGAGATAATAAACAGATGAGTATTTGGAAGGGATTAGTAGAAGATATACAGGGGACTTTTTTTTTTTTAAAGACAGGGAATACTTTATTCAAACCCATCAGAGAAATGGACAGCTTGGGTCTGTAACAAAGCGTTGTGTTTTAAAGCATAGGTCAGTAATTAGAAGGCAGCTATGCTCACCACTATACCACCAACGCCCGCTAGAATTGTATATGAGAGTATACACTGCTACATACAAATTAACTGATCAGAGCACAACTTTTCAATATTCAAAACAGAATAAGCTTCCCTGTAAAAGCAGCACCTTTGTGACATTTTTAATTTTAGTATTCCTCTCCTTCTTCTTCACCCTCTCCTTCAACAGAATCCACACCAACCTCCTCATAATCCTTCTCAAGGGCAGCCATGTCCTCACGGGCTCAGAAAACTCTCCTTCCTCCATGCCCTCCCCCACATACCAGTGAACAAAGGCACGCTTGGCATACATCAGGTCAAACTTGTGGTCCAGGCGAGCCCAGGCCTCAACGATGGCTGTGGTGTTGCTCAGCATGCACACAGCTCGTTGGATTTTGGCCAGGTCTCCACTGGGCACCACAGTGGGAGGCTGGTAATTAATGCCCACTTTGAAGCCAGTGGGGCACCAGTCCACAAATCGGATGGTACGCTTGGTCTTGATGGTGGCAATGGCGGCATTGACATCTTTGGGAACCACATCGCCACGGTACAACAGGCAGCAAGCCACGTATTTACCATGGCGAGGGTCACATTTCACCATCTGGTTGGCTGGCTCAAAGCACACGTTGGTGATCTCTGCTACAGAAAGCTGTTCATGGTAGGCTTTCTCAGCAGAGATGATGGGGGCATAGGTGGCCAGAGGGAAGTGGATACGGGGATAGGGCACCAGGTTGGTCTGGAATCCTGTCAGATCAACATTCAGGGCTCCATCAAATCTGAGGGAAGTGGTGATGGAGGACACAATCTGGCCTATCAAGCTATTTAGATCAGTGTAGGTTGAGCGTTCAATATCGAGGTTTCCTCGACAGATGTCATAGACAGCCTTGTTGTCTACCATGAAGGCACAATCAGAGTGCTCCAGGGTAGTGTGGGTAGTGAGGATGAAGTTGTAGGGCTCAACTACAGCTGTGGAAACCTGAGGGGCTGGGTAGATGGAGAACTCCAGCTTGGACTTCTTGCCATAATCGACAGAGAGACGTTCCATCAGCAGGGAGGTGAACCTGGAACCAGTTCCCCCTCCAAAGCTGTGGAAAACCAAGAAGCCCTGAAGACCTGTGCACTGGTCAGCCAGCTTCCGAATTCGATCCAAGACAAAGTCAATGATCTCCTTGCCAATGGTGTAGTGCCCTTGGGCATAGTTGTTGGCAGCATCTTCCTTGCCTGTGATGAGCTGCTCAGGATGGAAGAGCTGGCGGTAGGTGCCAGTGCGAACTTCATCAATGACTGTGGGATACAGGTCTACAAACACGGCCCGGGGCACAGGCTTGCCAGCGCCCGTCTCACTGAAGAAAGTGTTGAAGGAGTCGTCTCCTCCCCCGATGGTCTTATCACTTGGCATCTGGCCATCGAGCTGAATGCCATGCTCCAGGCAATAGAGCTCCCAGCAGGCATTGCCGATCTGGACACCAGCCTGGCCAACGTGGATGGAGATACACTCACGCATGGTTGCTGCTTTGCGTCTGCCGAGCAGATGGCGAAGAGGAAGAGGAGAGGTTGTTGCTTCTTACAGCGCGACTCTTAGGCGGTCGATGTAAGAGAACCTCTACAGGGGACTTTTTTAAAAAGGTAATTATTCTGATGGTACTGTAATGACTGATCTGTGTCATTACATATTTGTCAAACCCATAAAAAGCATAACACAAAGAGTGAACCCTAAAGTAAGGTATGGATTTTTCTTGATAGAAACTAAGGTTGACAGTGATGTGTCAATGTAGTACAATACTGGTTCACCGATCATGGGATGCTGATAGTGTGGAAGGTTATGTGTTGATAGGTAGGGGGCAGGGGAGGAATACGTGGGAACTGTATTTTGGGCTCAATTTTGCTTTGAATCTAAAATGTTCTAAAAGTTTATTACTGATATAAAAGGGCCAAATAGAGGTATTTCCAGATATACAAAACTTGAAAGAATTTATCATCAACTGACCCACACTACTAGAAATGTTAAGTCCTTTAGGAGAAAGGAAAATTAATAGAGTTTGGAAATCTGGATCTAAATGAATGAAGAGCACTGGAAATGACTAACTACATAGGTAAATCTACAATTTTAATTTATTTAAAACTTCTTTAAAAAGATTTTATTTATTGGGGGGGTGAGAGCACAGTAGCGGGGAAGGGCAGAGGAAGAGAGAGAAGCAGATTCCCCACTGAGTAGGGTGCCTAATGCAGGGCTCAAACCCAAGACCCTGCGATCATGACCTGAAGGCCGATGCTTAACACCCAGGCATCCCTAAAATTTTTAAAAAGATAGTATGACGTGATTATCTGTTTTTTGAGTGTTGAGTTTGAGGAGTTCTTTATAGATCTTGAATATCAGCCCTTTGTCTGTAGTGTCATTTACAAGTATCTTCTCCCATTCCGTGGTTGCTTCTTTGTTTTGTCTGTGCAGAAGCTTTTGATCTTGATGAAGTCCCAAGAGTTCATTTTCACTTTTGCTTCCTTTGCCTTTGGAGACATCTCTTGAAAGAAGTTGCTGTGGCCGATGTTGTAGAGGTTACTGCCAATGTTCTCCTCTAGGATTTTGAAAGATTCCTGCCTCACGTTGAGGTGTTTTATCCATTTCAAGTTTATCTTTGTGTATGGTGTAAGAGCATGGTCAAGCTTCATTCTTCTATACATAGCTGTCCAATTTTCCCAGAACCATTTATCGAAGAGACTATCTTTTTACCACTCTATATTTTTTCCTGCTTTGTCAAAGATTATTTGACCCTATATAGAATTGTGGGTCCATTTCTGGACTCTCTACTCTGTTCCACTGGTCTATTTTTTTGTGCCAGTACCATGCTGTCTTTGAAATCAGGAAACGTGATGCCCCCAGTTTTTTTTTCTTTTTTAACATTTCCTTAACATGAACATGAACAGACACTTCTCCAAAGAAGACATACAAATGGCTAACAGACACATGAAAAAATGTTCATCATCACTAGCCATCAGGGAAATTAAAATCAAAACCACATTGAGATACCACCTTACACCAGTTAGAATGGCCAAAATCAACAAGACAGTTAACAAGTGTTGGAGAGGATGTGGAGACAGGGGAACCCTCTTACACTATTGCTGGGAATGCAAGTTGGTGCAGCCACTTTGGAAAACTGTGGAGATTCCTTAAGAAATTAAAAATAGAGCTACCCTATGACCCTGCAATTGTACTACTGGGTATTTACCCCAAAGATACAGATGTAGTGAGAAGAAGGGCCATCTGTACCCCAATGTTCATAGCAGTAATGGCCACAGTCACTAAACTGTGGAAACAGCCAAGATGCCCTTCAACAGATGAGTGGATGAAGAAGATGTGGATACTGTGGGGTATTATGCCTCCATCAGAAAGGATGAATACCCAACTTCTGTATAAACATTGATGGGACTGAAGGAGATTATATTGACTGTATAAGTAAGTCAAGCAGAAAAGGTCAATTATCCTATGATTTCACTTACTTGTAGAGCATAAGGAATAACATGGAGGACACTGGGATGAGTTAGGGGAAATTGGAGGGGGAGACAAACCATGAAGAACTGTGGACTCTGAGAAACAAACTGAGGGTTTTGGAGGGGAGGGGAATGGGTGGTTGGGTGAGCCTGGTGGTGGGTATTAAGGAGGGCATGTATTGCATGGAGCACTAGGTGTGATGCACAAACAATGAATCTTGGAACACTGAAAAAATAGTTTAAAAAAAGATAATTTGACTACTTAAACATTAGCATATAATCTGGGAGAGGAGAAATGGAAGTACATCGCTGTAAGGTTATTCTACCAAATGCGAAGTGGTATAGCATTATTCACAGGAACACTGTGTTAAGCTGAAGTATATACTAAAAACTCTAGAGCAACCATCAAATAACAGAGTGTTGCTGATAATAAGCCAAGAAAGCAAATAACACAGAACCATAAAAACATGATTAGAAGAATGTAGGGGAAAAAAGAGCTAACAAGAACAGACAAACAAAAGAAATAAAAAGACGGTGCACTCAAACTTAACCTTATCAATAATCATATTGAATGTGGTCTATCTAAACACTTGTATAAAAGGCAGAAGTTAGATTAAAAAAAAAAAAAGCAAGACCTCACTACATGTTGCCTACATGAAAAATTCACATTTTTTTAAGATTTTATTTATTCATTTGACAGATGGAGATCACAAGTAGGCAGAGAGGCAGGCAGAGAGATAGGAGGAAGTAGGCTCCCTGCTGAGCAGAGAGCCCCATGTGGGGCTCTATCCTAGAACCCTGGGATCATGACCTAAGTCGAAGGCAGAGGTTTTAACCCACGGAGCCACCCAGGTACCTCTGAAATTCACTTTAAATATTAAAATACAGGGGTGCCTGGGTGGCTCCGTGGGTTAAGCCTCTAACTTCAGCTCAGGTCAAGATCTCGGGATCCTGGGATCGAGCCTGCATCAGGCGCTCTGCTCAGCGGGGAGCCTGCTTCTCCCTCTCTCTGCCTGCCTCTCTACCTACTTGTGGTCTCTCTCTCATTCTCTCTCTGTCAAATAAATAAATAAATAAATCTTTAAAAATATATAAATATTAAAACACAGGTTAAAAGTAAAAGGACAAAAACATTTTTTTATACCATACCAACATAAGTCATACAAAAGGTGAAGTGGATATGTTTCCAAGTAAATTTCTGAGTAAATAGTATCATCAAGAATCAAGATTACTTTGTAATGAAAAGGGGATTAATTAATCAAGAGGACATAAAAATCCTAAATGTTCAGGTATCTAACAACACAGCTTCAAAATACATGAAATAAAACAGAGTTACAAAGATAAAAAGGCAATTCTACAACTATTTAATCATAGATGGCAATGCCCCTTTCAGTACTTGATAGAATAAGCCGGCAGAACATCAGCAAGAATATAGATAGGAGTCTTGAACAACACTATCAACCAACTTAGCCTGTTTAATACTTTACTCAACAGCAGAATTCACATTCTCCTCATGTGTACAGAGAATATTCACCAAGGTAGACCATAATGTGAACTGTTTAAAAAGTCTTAATGAATTTAAGATGTTATACATTCTCGGACTACAGTGGAATTGAAATCACTAACAAAAATTACTAGCCAGGGGCGCCTGGGTGGCTCAGTGGGTTAAACCGCTGCCTTTGGCTCAGGTCATGATCTCAGGGTCCTGGGATCGAGTCCTGCATCGGGCTCTCTGCTCAGCAGGGAGCCTGCTTCCTCCTCTCTCTCTCTCTGCCTGCCTCTCTGCCTACTTGTGATCTCTCTCTGTCAAATAAATAAATAAAATCTTTTTAAAAAAAATTACTAGGCAGAAAATTCCCAAATATTTGGAAACTATATACTTCTAAATAATCCACGGATGAAAGAAGGAATTAATTCCAGTTTTTAAACATTATTTTCTGTGTATTAAGACTCTTAAACATGTCAGGCTTTTTTTTTCCCTCTCCAATTTTATTAAGGTATAACGGACTTATGGGCACCTGGGTAGCTCAGTTGGTTAAGTGTCGGCCTTCGGTTCAGGTCATGATCCCAGGGTCCTGGGATCAAGCCCCACATTGGGCTCCCTGCTCAGTTGTAAGCATACTTCTTTCTCTGCCCCTCTCCCCAACTCGTGCTCTTTCTCTCTGTCTGAACTAAATAAATAAAATTTTATAAAAAAGAGAGAGATATAATGGACTTACAATGCAAGTCACTTCTTCATCTAGTGTTCAATTAGAACACTGACCTTGGGATATATGGTGTAACTTTTGGCCACAATTTACCAATAGTTTAAGGATTTTTCAAGAATTAATAACAGTAAGTGATAAACCACTCTATCTCTATGCCAGGAATGTTTCTATGTGTTTATTACTACATGTAAATTCATTCTGTCTTCACAACAGGTATTATTCCCACTTTACAGACAAGGAAATTGAGGCACAGAGAGGTTAAATAAATTGCCAAAGCCCACAAATCTAGGAAATGGCAGAACTAGTAGTTGAACCTATATAGTCTAGTAGCTCCATGACCATACTCTATGATTACACTCTCTGACTATGAAATTTTTATTTTAGGTTCTGATTTTAGAACTTGATCCTCACTAAAGATGTAAATTCATGGTCTATGAAAACCACTCTGAATTTGTCTTTGAATCTGTAGAAGATACTGCTCTGTTAAATCGTTCCTTAGTTAGATTTAGTAAACTAATATTTACTTACTGCTTCTCTCCTCCTCCGCTCTTGCTCTTTCTCCCTTGCTAAATTACGGTCTTTGAGGAGCCAGAGTTTGTATTTATCTTGAGCTTCTGAAGACTGCTGATGTTCCTTCTGTTCTTCTCCAAGATACTGGTTTTGTGTCTTATTTGAAAAAGATTCTTGAGTTAAGCCAAGGTCCCTTAAAGAAAAAGTATAGCTCAAAGTAGGTTTCAAGCTCCTTAAAAGTTTTCATTACATTACAAAAGATGTATTAATTAAATTATAAATATAAAGCAGTGTTTTAGATCCCCTTTTCATATGTTATGATGTCATTTTAGAGTTTGACTTTTGATGTCAAACTGTGCAAAGGCAATCTACATTAGCAAAGAGAAAGTTATGGAAACTAACCAAGGTGTACTACTATGTTCTTTCACACAGAATGGAAATAAGATATTTCTGGAAAATAGTATCATTATGATTTAGCTATATTAGTATCTTGTTATAAATAGCTTAATCACTTGATAATTTCTATCCTCCTCAAAGTAGATACTTGTCAGTTAAAAAAATCAATAAAATTATAGCAATTATAATTTGCTTTGTGTTCTACTAAATAGATAAATCATGATCACTTGACAAAAAAGAAATATATTTAAAATTACATATCTACCGTAAGGGATGGAGACTGTTACATATAGTCAATGCAAGCAGACATGAACGAATATTTGAATAAATAAAAGGAAATAGATAAATGAAAAAAAAAGACTATCTCCCAGCCTCCTTTAATACAGTAAATTACAGACCTCTGATTTTCTTGAAATATTTTTGTTTCCTTGGTATTCTGTTCCAGATGTTTCCGTATTAGTTCCTGTGTTCGAGCTTTTACTTCTTTTTCTATTGCTGCTTTTCTAAACTGGTTGAAGAGCTCATCTGAGGATTTCAGTACACTGGATGTTTTGACTGGTTTGCCTAAACTTTTCCAAGAGTCTGCATTCTTGATCTTTATATCCTAAAACAAATATCTGATTTAGTTTGCGTCTCCAGATGTCAACCACATTA
The DNA here is from genome assembly GCF_020171115.1 of Neogale vison. NCBI lineage: Eukaryota > Metazoa > Chordata > Mammalia > Carnivora > Mustelidae > Neogale > Neogale vison. The sequence continues at coordinate 78,499,744 of NC_058092.1, read as the reverse complement.
TGGAAGGAAAACAATGTTCTTTGATATAGTAATAGATCAAATTAAGATTCCAAAGGCCTTCATGTAATTTTATCAAATTATGAAAAATACTGGAAATGTATCAGATAAGCTAAACTCATTCATCTAAGACCAAATTAAAATAGCATGCTTACCAATTATTTCAATTTAATGTACATACACAGTTGACTATTGAACAACATGGGGATTTGCAGTTGCTGATACTTACATAGTCAAAAGTCCGTGTATAACTTCTGACTTCCTGAAAAAACTACTAATAGCCTCCTGTTGACAGGAGGGCTTAACCAATAATATCAGCAGTCAATTAACACATATTTTCTATATTGTAAAGTATTTATATACTGTATTCTTACAGTAAATTAAGCTAGAGAAGAGAAAACATTACTGAGAAAATTGTAGTGAAGAGAAAATACATTTACAGTACTGTACTGTATTGGAAAAGCTAGTTTATGATAAGTGGAACCAACAGTTTAAATGAGAATCTACAAGGAATATAAAACTAAGTAAACACTAAGTCAGTCATGTAAAAAAAAAGATATTTATGGTCCCATACAAAAAATAAACCAAATATACAAATTATTAATAAGATGCAAAGAAAGATGATGCCATAAGAGTGGCATGGTATTTGCTGGGAATCTTCTAACATACTTTCTTCTTTCCTTTCTTAAAAAATTAACTGACCATGACCACTGTTCTTAAATGAGTTCTATCATGATCTAGATCCATGCAACCCAAGAGAAGTGTAGTTTAAAATTTTCCAGTATAGGGGTGCCTGGGTGGCTTGGTTGGTTGAGTGTCCGGCTCTTGATTTCAGCTCAGGTCATGACCTCAGGGTTGTGGGATTGAGTCCTGAGCTGGGCTCCATGCTCAGCATGGGGTCTGCTTGAGGGAGTCTCTCTCCCTGGGCCTCACACCCCCTGCTCATGTGCACACTGCTCTCTCTCTCTCAAGTAAATAGATAAATCTAAAAAATAAAATAAAATTGACAAAAAATAAAATTTTCCAGTACAGGGATTATATCTGGAAGAAGGCAGAGTAGGAGAATCCTAAACTCCTTGGATAAAAAATCTTGCCCCTTGGATACAAATATCACACATATCGATGTAAATAACCCAGAAAATGACTCAAGACAGGCAGAACAGAATCTACACAGCTAAATATAGAGAAGAGGTAGGGTAGGAAGGGCAAGAGGTGGTGGGAAGCTAAAGAGACCCACTGCACTTTCTGTGGGACTGTCTATGGGAGGGAGGGATACTGAGCATGGGCATGAGAATGAAACAGACCTGACACACCAGGAAGATGAACCACCATAATATTTGGCTTTCGAACCAGAAAAGCAGAATCTCCTAAGTTCTTACAATCAGCAGGTCTTTAACACTTGGAACTTTAAAACTCAGAGGGCTCTGTCGGAGAACTGGGAGGGTACAGTCTAAGTCCTTACAGAGAGCACAACAAACAGCACTGTGGAGGTCAGCAATAGAAACACCAATATGAAAGCCTCTGGGGTGTGTGCATATATATATATAAAAGAGGGAGATTTGTTTACTTATCTCAGAGTGTACAGTGGACATGAGTTATAGGGGCAGAAATCAATGATAGACTTCTCCAGGAACAAAGGAGTTGGTTGGTACCATTTCCCTCCCCTCAACCCTAGCTTAGACACCTGGAACCAGCATGATCACAACACTCTCCACATTAACCTGCTAACACCACTTGCTCTGCCTCCATGCTTCTGCAAACCTGGACCCTAAAACCCAGCTTGCCTTGATCCCAGCCCAGTGAACTGAGGTGGCTCTTGCTGGCACCATGCCCTACCCTGCCTTCACTTGTGTATCTACACCCTCCAATATGCCCTTAAGACCATCTAAAGTGATGCCACAAGCCCGGCAGTGTGCAAGCAGCCCTGACAGAGACTAGTACCACTCCAAAGTGACCACTACTCTGGGGAGAGGGGAAGATAAACATACACAGCAGTCCAACTGCAGCCCCAGCCCAGTCCAACTGCAGCCCCAGCCAGACATCTAGGCTAGCTGCAGGACCCAACCACTGATAAAAGCTTGTCAGGACAAAACACAGGGAAAGCACTCAGCAGTTCTATGCTACTGCCTCTGAGGCAAATGCCTGGTCTGACTCAACTTAAACCCAAAGCAACTGAAGACTGGCTCACTAACAAAACTGGAACCAAATCTTGCCTACAACAGGAAATGAGCCATTGCACATAAGTAGGCTGAAGGCAAAAGTGGCTTAGCGACAACAATAGGGCACACATGACATACACAGAAGACATGCCTGAAGTGCCAGGTTCTGTTAAACAGGGAACACTGCACTGCAGGAAGGGTACTACATGACCTCTTTTTCAAAAGCCCATTACTTTCAAGTGTAGATGTAGATGACTTTTGTAACACAAAGAAACAGACACAGAGAATTAGACAAAATGAGAAGAGGAATATGTCCCAAAAGAAAGAGCAGGACAAACTCATAGCCAGAGACCTAAAATGAAACAGATACTCACTGGATTTCAGACAAGAGTGAAAGACCTCAGTGAAACCATTAAAAAAAAGAGATGGAAAACACACACACACACACACACACACACACACACACACAGGAACACACCAGAGAACAGGAACTCAGTAAGTGAAATTAAAAATAACCAGATGGAATAAATACTAGGCTAGGGGAAGCACAAGAACAGATCAGCAACCTGGAGGGTACAGTAATGGAAAACAATCAAGCTGAAAAGGAGAGAAACTAGTAATAGTAGTAGTAGTAGTAGTAGTAATTATAATAAAAGATGAAACAAGACTTAAGGAACTCAGCAACACCATCAAGCATAATAATATTCACATTATAGGAATCCCAGAAAGAGAGACAGAAAAGGGGAGAGAAAATTTATTTGAAGAAATAATAACTGTAAACTTCCCAAATCTGGGAAATGAACCAGAAATCCAGATCCAGGAGGCACAGAGAAGCCCCAGCAAAATCGATTCAAGGAGGTCCACACCAAGACACATAGTAATTATTTTATTTTTTAGAAGATTTTATTTTTTAATTATTTATTTTTTCATCAGAGACTGAGAGAGAGAGGTGTGTGACAGAGTGAGAGAGGGAACACAAGCGGGGGAGTGGGAGAGGGATAAGCAGGCTTCCTGTGGAGCAGGAAGCCTGATGCCAGGCTTGATCCCAGGACCCTGGGATCATGACTTGAGCTGAATGCAGATGCTTAGCTACTGAGCCATTCAGGCACCCCGACACATAGTCATTAAAATTGCAAACTATAGTTTTAAAAGCTTCAGAAGAAAAGAAAACATTTAAGGGAAAGCCCCATAATGTTATCAGCTAATTTTTCAGCAGAAACTGTACAGTCAAGAAAAAAGTAACATGATACATTCAACATGCTGAAAGAAAAAAAGAATCTGTAATCAAGAATACTCTAGCAAGAAAGCCTATCATTCGGAAAAGGAGACAGAGTTTCCCAAAGTTAAAAGAATTCATTACCACTAAACCAGCCCTGTGAGAAATATTAAAGAGGACTCTTTGAGTGAAAGAAAGACCGTAATTAGGAGTAAGAAAAATAGGAAACAAAAAAGCAGTAAAATTAAAGTATAGTCACAAAAATTAGTCAAGGGATTCACAAAATAAAAGAATGTAAGGTATGATACCACATACCTAAAACTTAATGGGGGTAGGGTGGACAGTAGTAAGGAATAGGTCCAACCTAAAGGAACATCAAGTTAATACAGACTGTTATATGCACAAGATGTTACATACAAACCTAATAGTAACCAAAAATTAAAAACCAGTAACAGATACGCAAAAAAAAAAAAAATAAAAAATAAAAAAGAGAAGAGAAGAGAATCCAAGCCTATCACTAAATAAAGCAAAAAACTGTATGAGAAGAGAATAGGAAAAAAATCAGAAACAGGGAAGACCTACAAAAATAACCATAAATCAACCAACAAAATGGCAGTAAGTCCATACCTACCAATAATTACTTTTGAACGAAAATGGACTAAACATTCCAATCAAAAGACAAACGGTGACGGAATGGATAAAGGAGCAAGGCTCACCAATATGCTGTCTCTGAGAGACTCATTTCATACTAACGACACATGCAGATTCAAAGTGAATGGATGGAAAAACATTTACCATGTGAATGGAAGAGAAAGGAAAACCACGAGAGCAATACTTGTATTGGACAAAACAGACTTTATCCTTCTTATTTTTTTTTAATTTAGTGTGGTATATTTATTTCAATAGATTCCTATACAGAAGTGGTTCTCAAAATGTTATCCATGGATCTTTGAAGGTCCTCAGATATTTGTAGGGAGTCCACAAGATCAAAACACTTTCCATAATAATACTGAAACATTATTCACACCGTTTTCCCTGTGTTGACATTTGCCCTCATGGTACAAAAGTAATGGTTGGTAAAACTGTTGGTCAGGGACACCTGGGTGGCTCAGAGGATTAAAGCCTCTGCTTTAGGCTCAGGTCATGATCTCAGCGTCCTGGGACCAAGCCCCGCATTGGGCTCTCTGCTCTGTGGGGAGCCTGCTTCCTCCTCTCTCTCTCTGCCTGCCTCTCTGCCTACTTGTGATCTCTGTCAAATAAATAAATAAAAACTTAAAAAAAACCCAAACCTGTTGGTCATGAAAACATAGCAATTAGTGACCTCAAACTATATAGTCATTAGTCACTGTGTTCTTTACTGCCACACATTTTCAGTGTGAAAAAAATCCATTGTACTAAAGAATGTATCTGTTAAAGCTACAATTATTTCATTAAATGTCTACCCTGTAATGCCCTTTTTTTTAGTTTTTATTTTTTTTAAATTAACATACAATGAATTCTTTGTTTCAGGGGTACAGGTCTGTGATCCATAAGTCCTTCATAATACACAGCACTCAGCAACAGATACTGCTCCCTCAACATACATCATTAAGCCACCCCAACCCTCCCACCCCCCCCCACTCCAGTAGCCCTCAGTTTGTTTCCTGAGACCAAGCATCCTTACAGGTTTGTCTCCTTCTCTGGTTTCGCCTTATTTCATTTTTTCCTCTCTTCTCCTCTCTTCCCCTATGCTCCTCTGTCTTGTTTCTCAAATTTCAAACATCAGTGATATCCTATGATAAGTCTTTCTCTGATTGAATTATTTTGCTTAGTTAGCATAATAATTCCAACCATGTTGTTGCAAATGGTAAGATTTCAATTTTTGATGGCTATATAATATTCGTGTGTGTGTGTGTTTACCACATCTTCTTCATCTATTTATCTGTTGATGGATCTATGTTCTGTCCATAGTTTGGCTATTGTGGACATTGCTGCTATAAACATTTGGGGGCATGTGCCCCTTTGGATCACTACATTTGTATTTTTAGGGTAAATACCCCATAGAGTGATTGCTGGGTTGTAAGGTATCTATTTTCAAATTTTGAGGAACCTCCATACTGTTTTCCAGAGTGACTGCACCAGCTTGCATACCCACCAGCAGTGTAGGAGGGTTCCCCTTTCTCTGCATCCTTGCCAACATCTGTCATTTCCTGACTGGTTAATTTTAGCCATTCTGACTGGTGTGAGATGGTATCTCGCTGTGGCTTTGATTTGTATTTCCCTGATGCCAAGTGATGTTGAGCACTTTTTTATGTGTCTGTTGGCCATCTGGATGTCTTCTTTGCAGAAATGTCTGTTCATGTCCTCTGCCCATTTCTTTATTAGATTATTTGTTCTTTGGGTGTTGAGTTTGATAAGTTCTTCACAGATTTTTGATACAAGCCCTTTATTTGATGTGTCATTTGCAAGTATCTTTTCCCATTCTGTCAGTTGTCTTTTGGTTTTGTTGACTGTTTCCTTTGCTGTGCAGAGGCTTTTGATCTTGATGAAGTCCCAATAGTTCATTTTCATTTTTGCTTCCCTTGCCTTTGGAGATGTGTCTAGCAAGAAATTCCTATCCCTTAAGTCCAAGAGGTTGCTGCCTGTGTTCTCCTCTAGGATTTGGATTCCTGTCTCACACTGAGGTCTTTCATCCATTTTGAGTCTATTTTTGTGTATGGTGTCAGGAAATGGTCCAGCTTCATTCTTCTGCATGTGGCTGTCTAATTTTCCCAACACCATTTGTTGAAGAGATGGTCTTTTTTCCATTGGATATTCTTTCCTGCTTTGTCAAAGATTAGTTGACTATGGAGTTGAGGGTCCTTTTCTGAGTTCTCTATTCTGTTCCACTGATGAATGTGTCTGTTTGGGGCCAGTACCACACTGTCTTAATGATTACAGCCTTGTAATAGAGCTTGAAGTCTAGAATTGTGATGCCACCAGCTTTGGTTTTTTTTTTCCCAATGTTCCTTTAGCTATTCAGGGTCTTTTCTGGTTCCATACAAATTTTAGGATTATTTGCCCCAGTTCTATGAAGAAAGCTAATGGTATTTTGACAGGGATCATTTTGAGTGAATAGATTGCTCTAGGTAGCATAGAAATTTTTTGTGTATATGATTTTTAAAATCTTTTTAATTATAATCTTGTTTTATGTTCATTTAGCCAATGTATTATTCATCATTAGTACTATGTTGAACTGCAGTGGCGATAGTGGAGATACCTGCCATGTTCTTGACCTTAGGGAAAAAGCTGTCAGTTTTTCCTCACTGACAATGATATTCGCTGGAAGTTTTTCATAGATGGCTTTTATGATATTGAGGTATGTACCCTCTATCCTTACAATGTGAAGAGTTTTAATCAAGAAAGGATGTGTTGTACTTTGTCAAATGTTTTTTCTCCATCTCCTGAGACTATCATATAGCTCTTATCCTTTATTTTTTTTTATTAAGTAGTATTATCACATTGATTGATTTGCAGTTATTGAACCAACCTTGAAGCCCAGGAATAAATCCCACTTGGTCATGGTGAATAATCCTTTTAATGTGCTGTTGGATCCTACTGGCTAGTATTTTGGTAAGAATTTTGGCATCCATGTTCATCAGGGATATTGGTCTGTAATTTTCCTTTCTGGTGAGGTCTTTGTCTGATTTTAGGATCAAGATAATGCTGGCCTCAGAGAATGAGTCTGGAAGTTTCCCTTCCATTTCGGTTTTTTGGAACAGTTTCATAAGAATATGCATTAATTCTTCTTTAAGTATTGGTAGAGGGGTGCCTGGGTGGCTCAGTCATTGAGCATCTGCCTTCAGGTTGGGTCATGATCCCAGGGTTCTGTGATTAGCCCCATGTCAGGCTCCCAACTCCGTGGGAACTCTGCTTCTCCCTCACCCATTTCTCCTATCTGTGTTCCCTCTCTCAATGTCTCTCTCGCTCTCTGTCAAATAAATAAATAAATAAAATTTAAAAAACAAACAAACATGATTTTAAGGTTTTATTTATTTATTTGTCAGACAGAGATCACAAGTAGGCAGAGAGGCAGGCAGAGAGAGAGGAGGAAGCAGGATCCCTGCTGAGCCGAGATCCTGATGCAGGGCTAAATCCCAGGATCCTGGGATCATGAACTGAGCTGAAAGGAGAGGCTTTAACCCACTGAGCCACCCAGGCACCCCATAAACACGATTTTAAATGTTTGGTAGATTTCCCCTGGGAAGCCATCTGGCCCTGGGCTCTTGTTTGTTGGGAGATTTTTTTGATTACTGCTTCAATTTCCTTCCTGGTTATGGGTGGATAAAACAGACCTTAAAACAAAGACTGAAACAAGAGACATAACAAGAAGATCTAACAGTTGTACCTATCTATGCACCCAAGACAGGAGCACCCAAATACATAAAGCAGCTAATAACAAACACAAAGGAAGTAATTAATAGCAATATAACATAGTGGAGGACTTTAACACCTGACTTACATTGATGATATATTATCAAGATGGAAAGTCAAGAGGAAACAATGGCTTTGAATGACACACTGGATCAGATGGAACCAAAAGATACAGTCAGAACATGCTATCCTAAACCAGCAGAATACAGACTCTTTTCAAGTGGAAACACAGCACTCTCCAGTATGGAGACTGGATCACATGTTAGGCCACAGAATAAATCTTGACAAATTCAAAAAGATCAAAGTCATGTCACATCTTTCCCAACCACAACATTATGAAACTAGCAGTCAACCACAAGAATAAATCTGGAAAGTACACAAATATATGGAGGTTAAATATCATGCTACTGAACAATGAATTTTTCAACCAAGAGATCAAAGAGGAAACCAAAACATGTGTAGGGACAAATGAAAATAAAAACACAATGGTCCAAAATCTTTGGGATGCTAAGAGGAAAGTTTTTAACAATAACTGGCCTACTTCAAGATGCACGAGAAATCTCAAACTGACAACCTAAACTTAGACCTAAGGAAGCTAAAAGGATAACTACAAACAAAGCCTAAAGTCAGCAGAAGGAAGGAAATGATAAAGATTGAAGCAGAAATAAGTGAGATAGAAACTTTTCCCCTAAGATCAGGAAAAAGACAAGGATGCCCATTCTCATTATTTTTATTCAACACAGTTGGGAAGTCCAACTAAAAAAAAGTTTTAACAACCAGACAAGAGAGGGTGTGTGGGTGGCTCAGTTGGTTAAGCAACTGCCTTCAGCTCAGGTCATGATCCTGGAGACCCAGGATCAAGTCCTGCATCGGGCTCCCTGCTCAGAGGGAAGTCTACTTCACCCTTTAACTCTCCCCATTCTCATGCTATCTCTCTCTCTCTCATTTTCTCTTTCAAATAAATAAATAAAATCTTTAAAAAAAAAAAACAAAAAACAACCAGACAAAAAGAAATAAAAGGCATTGCCATTGGTAAGGAAGTAAAACTTTCACTATTTGCAGATGACATGATACTAGATTTAGAAAACCCCAAGTACTTCACCAAAAAAACTACTAGAACTGATAAATAAATTCAGTAAAGCACAGGGTACAATAAAATCAGTATACCAAAAAAAAAATCAATATACAGAATTCCATCACATTTCTATACACTAATAATGCAGTAGCAGAAAAAGAAACTAAGAAAACAATTCCATTTACAATTGCACCAAAGATAGTAGACATCTTAGGAATAAACTTAACCAAGGAGGTGAAAGACCTCTACTGAGAAGTATAAAATACTGATAAAAGAAACTGAAGAAGACACAAACAAATAGAAGGTATTTCATGCTCATGGATTGGAAGGACAAATATTGTTAAAATGTCCACACTACCCAAGACAATCTATAGATTTAATGCAATCAATATCAAATATAAATATAATTTTTCACAAAGCTAGAACAAATAATCTAAAATTTCTATGGAACCATGGGTGCCTAGGTGGCTCAGTCATTAAGTATTTGACTTTAGCTCAGGTCATGATCCTGGAGTCCCAGGATCAAGCCCCATATTGAGCTTCCTGCTCAGCAGGAATTCAGCTTCTCCCTCCACCCCTCACCCCACTCATGTTCTCCCTTTCCCTCTTAAATAAATGAATAAAATCTTTATTTAAAAAATCTGTATGGAACCAGAAAGACCTCAAATAACCAAAGCAATCTTGGAAAAGAAGAATCAAACTGGGAGTATCACAATCCCAGGTTTCAAGATACACTATTAAGCTACAGCAATCAAACCAGTATGGTACTGGCACAAAAACAGACATATCAATCAATGGAACAGAATACAGAACAGAGAAAGAAACCAATGATTAATCTTTGGCAAAAATTTACAATCACATTTCATAAAATTTATAGTTGAAAAAGTGGATATGCACAAACTATTATTCCAAACATACTTATGTTTTCCAAAAACTGAACTATCAGTTTTAAATTTTAAATTAATTAAAAAATAAGTCTTAAATCTCAATTCCTCAGTTGCACAAGCCACATTTCAAGGGCTCAATAACCATATGTGGTTAGTGGCTACCATACTGGACACTATACAATGCAAGTCTAGAAGGCCCTTCTAAGAGTTAAACGGCCACATTCTCCAGTACAGATCATGTGTTATACCACAAAACAAGTCTGAATAAATGTAAGAAGACTGAAATTATATCAAGCATTATTGCTGACCACAATAATATGAAACTAGAAATCAATTACAAGAATAAAACTGGAAAATTCACAAATATGGAGATTAAACATGATGCTATTGAACAACCAGTGGCTCAAGAAAGAAACTTAAAAAATAATAAACATCTTGAAACAAATGAAAATGAAACACTACTAGCAAAATGTATGGGATACAGTAAAAGCCGCTCAATAGGGAAGTTTACAGTGATAACATCATGAAACAAGAAAAATTTCACATAACCTAACTTTGTACACCTCAAGGAACTAGAAAAAGAACAATAAAGCCCAAAGTTAGTAAAAGGAAGGAAATAACAAAGATCAGGGCAGAAATAGTTTTAAAACACAAGAGAAAAGATTAATTAAACTAAAAGCTTATATTTTGAAAAGACCAAAAAAAAAAAATAGACAAAACTTGAGTTAGATTCACAAAGAAAAAGAAGATTCAAATAATTAGAATCAAATGAAAAATATTAAACTGATACCACAGAAATACAAACATAAGAGACTAAATGAACCATTATAAGTCAATGAAATGAACCTGGAAGAAATGGACAAATTCCCAGAAACATACATGTCTTTCAAGACTGAATGGTAATGAAACAGAAAGTTTTAACAGACTGATTTCTAGTGAGGACAAAAAGTCAGTAATCAAAAGTCTCTAAACAAAAAATCCAAGAACAGATGGTTTCATATTTAAAGAATACCAGTCCTTCTCAAACTCTTCTACCCCAAAATAGGAGGGGGACTCTTCCAAATTCATTTTAATATTTTTTCTTCTTTTTCAAAGATTTTATTTATTTATTTGACAGAGATCACAGGTAGGCAGAGAGGCAGGCAGAGAGAGAGGAGGAAACAGGCTCACTGCTGAGCAGGGAGCCGATGTGGGGCTTGATCCCAGGATCCTGAAATCATGACCTGAGCCGAAGGCAGAGGCTTTAACCCACTGAGCCACCCAGGCACCACCCCCCCCAAATTCATTTTATAGCCAGGATTACCCGGATACCAAAACCAGGTAAGAACACAAGAAAATTATATAGACCAATATCCTTGATGAACAGATATAAATAGTCCTCAAAAAAAATTAGTAAACCCAATTCAACAATACATTAAAGGAATCATATACCACAATCAAGTAGGATTTACTCCAGCAATGCAAGGATGGTTCAACATCCACCAATCAGTATGATATACCACAATAACAAAATGAAGAAGAATCATAGGATTACCTCAACTGATACAGAAAAAGCATATGACAAAATTTATTTATTTGAAAGGGGGGAGGGGCAGAGGGAGAGAGAAACCCAAGCAGACTCCAAGCCAAGCACAGAGGCCAATGTGGGGGCTTGATCCCATGACCCTGAGATCACAACCTGAGCCAAACCTAGGAGTCAGATGCTTAATTGACTATGCTTCCCAGTGTACCAACAGCTGTTGGGATAATAAAAAGTCTCAACAAAGTGGGCACAGAGGTAAGGTGTCTCACACAATAAAAGCTATATATGACAAGAGCCACAGCTAAAAACATACTCAACAGTGAAAAGAGGAAAGATTTTCCTCTAATATCAAGAACAAAATAAGGATGCCCACACTTGTGAATTCTATTCAACATAGTATTATAAGTCTAGCAAGAGCAATTTAGCAGGAAAAATATATAAAAGGCACTCAAATCATAAATAAAACTGTCAGTATTTGCAGATTACATGATAGTATACAGAACCCTATAGGCTCAACAAGAATAAAACCCTATTAGAACTATTAAATTCAGTAGATTTGCTAGTTACAAAATCATTATACAAAAATTCATGCTGTTTTCATACACTGATGATAAACTATCAGAAAAAGACATTAAAAATACAATTACATTTATAACCACATCAAAAAGGACAAAATAACTAGGAATAATAAACTAAGGGCATGAAAGACCTATACGCTGAAAACTCTAAGACTTGTGAAAGAAACTGGTAAAAGAAACTGAAGACACAAATAAATGAGAAAATATTCCATGCACATGGATTGAAAGAAAGAGTATTGTTAAAATGTACCCAAGGCAATCTACAGAGTCAATGAAGTCCTGTCAAAATTTCAAAGGCATTTTTCACAGAAACTGAACAATATTAAAATCTGTATGGAACCACAAAAGACCTCAAAGGGCCAAAGAAATCTTGAAAAAGAACAAAATTAGCAACATGCTTCCTAATTTCAAACTATATTACAAAGTTATCGTAATCACAATAGTATGGTATTTACATAAAAACAGATACACAGATCACTTGAACAGAACAGAGCCCAGAAATAAAATCACACAAATTTGGTCCATTAATATACAACAAAGGAGTGAGGAGTACAGAATGAGCAAAGGATAGTCTCTTCAATAAATGGTGCTGGGGAAAACTGGACAGTTCCATGCTCTGTACAGCAAAGGAAACCAACAAAAAAGGTCAGCTACTGGAGAAAATGTTTGCAAATCATTTATGTGATAATAGGTTAATATCCAAAATACATAAAGAACTCCTACAACTCAATAACAAAATACTCAAACAATCCATTTAAAAAACAGGCAGAAGATCTGAACATTTTTCCAAAGAAAATATACAAATGGACAATAGGTCCATGAAAAGGTGCTAAACATCACTAGCCACCAGAAAAATGCATTTCAAAACCACAATGAGGTATCATTTCACACCTGTTAGAATGGCTATCATCAAGAAAAAAGAGTTAACAAGTACTGGTGAGGATGTAGAGAAAAGGGAATCCTTGTATACTGTTGATGGGCATATAAACCAGTATGGCTACTACTGAAAACAGTATAGAAGTTCCTCAAAAAAATTAAATAAAAAATAACCATAAAAAAGAAGGAAATCTTGCCATTTGTAACAACATGGGTTGATCTGGGGGGCATTATGCTAAGTGAAATAAAACAGAAAAATAAACAATGTATGATTCCACTTATACGAGGAATCTAAACCAAAAAAATGAAACCAAACTCAGAACAGATTCGTGGCTGCCAGAGGAGTGTGGTGAGGAGTGGGGAAATTGGATGAAGGGGGTCAAAAGGTACAAACTTCTGGGATACCTGGGTGGCTCAGTGGATTAGGCCTCTGCCCTCAGCTCAGGTCTTGATCACAGGGTCCTGGGATTGAGCCCCACATCGGGCTCTCTGCTTGGCGGGGAGCCGGTTTCCTCTCTCTCTCTCTCTCTGACTGCCTCTCTGCCTACTTGTGATCTCCCTCTCTCTGTCAAATAAATAAATATAATCTTTAAAAAAAAAAAGTACAAACTTCCAGCTATAAAATAACTAAGTTCAGTAGATGTAATATACAGCATGGTGACTAACAGTTAATAACCTAGATTATATTTGAAAATAGTTAAGAGAATAGACCTTAAAAGTCTGCATCACAAGAAAAACAATTTGTAACTGTGTGACACTAGACTTACTGTGATCATTTCACATTACAAATATTGAATTATTATACACAAATAATGAATCACTATGCTGTACATCTGAAAACTAACACTTCATGTTTATTATATCTCAATTTAAAAAAAAGAGTTAACCTGCCTACTGTGTAAGGAAAGAAGAGGATTATATAATACCTAAAAATCCTCTGTTGAAATTTATTTTTTTATAATTTTCCCCATAGTAAGTATGCTTAATTGCTCTTTTCATATTTTTTCATGAAATACTAGAGAGAAAATTGTCAAGGGTCCCACGATAAAGCATAAGGAAATGTGTGACTAGATATACTCATGGGACTTTAACTTCTGTCCCAAATAAATAAAAGGAGTCAGACATCACCAGTGGTCACCTAGATGTCCTTTGGAAGTGTTTGCCATATGCTGCCAATAAAATCTATTCTGTTCTTACTCATGGAACAGGTTAAATACCAGTTGCAGAATTCTTACGACTACTTGGTCATTTAAAGCATCTCGTCTTCAGGGGCGCCTGGGTGGCTTGGTGGGTTAAAGCCTCTGCTTTCGGCTCAGGTCATGATCTCCGGGTCCTGGGATCAAGCCCCACATTGGGCTCTCTGCTCATCAGGGAGCCTGCTTCCCTCTTTCTCTCTGCCTGCCTCTCTGCCTACTTGTGATCTCTGTCTGTCAAATAAATAAATAAAAATCTAAAAAAAAAAAAAGGCATCTCATCTTCAGAGAGAGGTTTGAGGCAACCATGGTAAAATCTGGCATTATATTAAACAGGGAATAAAGGAAAGATGAAAATTGGTTTCTAGCTTTGTGGCTAAAATTTTTACTAAATTCCAATGAAGTTTTGGCTGATACTAAAGCAATAAACTTCATATGTGAGTGTGGAGTACAGGACAGTTTTTCAGGTATCACAAAGAACAGGAGGAAAACTAGAAAGGTGGAGATGAGAATGGCAAGTATTCCTCATCAAAGGATGCATATAATTAAAGATATAAAATGAGTATCTAGGGAGAAAAGTTCAGTTGCAATGAGTTACAAGGCATCTTGTTAGAGGAGTGAAAAGCTAGCTCGGTATCACAAAGGTGTTTAACGTTCATTCTGTAGTCAAAGTTAGAAACCAGTGGTGTCTTCATACAGATGAGTAAAATCAGAGGAACACATCCAAGAGCAACATAATGCTTAAAGTAGAATGGATTAGAATAAGGAGGGTCTCAAGTCAGACCAGTTATAAATATTAAAAAGAGCTCAGATTAAAAGTGGTGAATATTCTATTTCCACCTCATTAGTTTGTGAGGTGGAAATAGAAAAGGAGACATATTGGAAGTGAAACTCAAAAGAATATAGCAACTCCTTGGTTGCAGGACACTGAGAAGTCATCAAAAATGTTTAAAAAGTATAGGAGGTCAGGACTAGAAATATATATTTGAGTCATCTGCAGAGACACTAAAACTGAAATCACCATACTGGATGTTCAATCAGAAAAAAGAAGTAAAACATCCAAGGTTTCTTCCAAGTAAAACATCCATAGGTTTCTTACCCTATGGAGACTTTGGGAAAGATGCAACAATTTTAGAGGTCACTGGTTCCTCTGATAGGGCAAACAACAGGGACAGAAGAGCAGCTAGATGCAAGGGAAAACTAAGGCACTGGTTCTCACTTGGGGGTGATTCCCCTCAGCCCAGGAAAGACACATGGCAGTATAAGTAGATGCTTTAGGTTGTCCCATGCGGGTGGGAGAAAGGGTGCTGCTAGCATCCAGTAGGGGAGAAGTTAAGATTCCAGCATTTTACAATGCACAGCCCTGCCGCTGACACAGACTTATCCAAGCCCAAAATGTTAACAGTGTTAAACAAGAGAAACCCTGGTTTAAAATGTAAACAGGTAGTAGGAAAATACAACAAAAAAGGAGTAATAGAGACCACAGAGATGGCAGGAGACCTCCATAATAAATCTGCTGAATACAAGAGAATTAAGAACAGAGATGAGTTAGTGTTGGTAATAAAAGAGATCTTTTCCTGAGGCTGAAGTGAGAGAAGAATGTAAAAAGACCAGAGGTTCAATGTTTGTTGAAATTTGTTTTAGTCCCAGCTCTTACTTGACCAAGATGCTTGAGCTATAGTTTAGGCACACAGACTAATACTCAAAAATCTCTTCTAGCACTGATACTCTATAACCTCTCTTCTCAATAGGAGGTAACACTGCTGGGGAATATCAAGAATGGAAACAGTTTGCTCTGAAGAGAACAAGCCACATAATCTTACTCCTTCTTAAGCTTTCATGTCAACAGTTCAGTTTCTGCTACATGCTAGGCATTAGAAATAAACAAAGAAGACATGTCACTTTTACCTATGGCACAAACTACAACAGTATGACATACATTACATGCTTTGCTGCTTATTTTGCCCTTTTGGAAATTTCCTTATTGTTTTCAAACTTTATTTTGGGTCAGTCAAAATTATAAACAGTTGTGTTAAGTTAGAAACAAAGATTATAGGTAAGCCAAATATTTAAGAAATTCTGTGGCACTATTCTTTCCATTGTAAAGGGGATGGGCAACACTTCTGTTATTAAAACAAAGACGAGTAAAACAAAAAATTAGCTTTGGATATCAGAAAAGGCACTTTTAAAAAAAATGGATTTTATTTATTTGAGAGAGAGAGAGAGAAAAGAGTGCACGCAAGAGCACAGCTGCGGAGCAGAGGAGCAGACTCCTCACTGAGCAGGGAGCCCAATGTGGGGCTCGATATCACAACCCCGCGATCATGACCTGAGCTGAAGGCAGATGCTTAACCCACTGAGCCACCCAGGTGCCCCAGGAAAGGCACTTTTAAAAATTATTCTTATTTAACAGAACACCCAAATTCAACATAATCTTTGATGATAATAATTATTAGCACAAAATTATCTAAGAAAATTATAAATGCTAAAGAAACACAAGGACTAAATCAGTATGCTCCATATGGTGAAACGTTAGATATTCCTAAGTGTGGACAAACACTTAGAAATAATAAAAATTGTCCTCTGACGTCCTTGCAAGTAAAAAATAAAGGAAAGGAAGAGATGAAAAATGGGAGAGAGGAAAGGAGGGAGGGAAAAGAGGATATATAAACATTTCCTTCATAGTAAGTTTCTGAGATTGACTCAAATGCCTAGAAGAACACCTGATATATATCTAAAGCATCCCAAATGTCTATAATATTTGTTGAAAGAATGACTGATGTGTAGTCTGAGAGTAAGTGCACAAAAGATTCCATTAGGAAATCCCCCATAACAGATTCTAAAAGACAGCTTTAGGACATGCTTTAACATTAGGATAGCTAGCACACACCAGCATTACAGAACTTACATTAAACACAAGCGTGAGAACTTACGGTAGAAGGGAGAAGGAAGGTGTTGTTCACAAGTAACTTTTTAAAAAAATACACCAAAAAATACTTTTTTTTTATTAAATAGGCCTAGAGATCCAAAATCTCATTCAAGTTAAGTCTGAAAATACCCCTTGTGCCACCTCCATGTTCAGTTTTTAATCCCTTCCAGATCTGTGGGGAAAAAAATAACATCACTCTTACCTTCTGCACGGATACCTGACATTCAGATTCTAACACTGCTGTGTCATTATCACCACACTGAGGCATCACAGTTAGGCCGTTCAAATGCTGTTCAGAATCACCTAGATGCACACATTTTTAGAACAGTATAATCAAGAAACTTCATTTTGTTTGTCCATAATTTGACTTTCTCTCCCTTCCTGACCCCACCCCCAGGCCAGAGACTATGAAAACAAAATGATTAATTTTTTTATGTGGTTTTAACTTCGGAATATTCTTAGTTGATGAACTGTTATACTGTAAAATAGACATTTTTCACTTGAAATTTATGTCCTCTTGCTTTGTCTACATTAAGGATAACTGACACTGTGGCTCGCCCACCAAAATGTGTTCCACCAGTCCCGATGGTACAGCAGTCTCTAGTGCGCAAACTGACCGCCGCTCCAGAGATGGGTTTTCATTACGCTACCCCAACACCAGTGAGTCATTTAGGAAAGAGCAGGCCTAAGCCAATGCAGGGCTCATAGGGAAAGATAATTCTTGGTGAAATTGAAAACAAAATACAAAGAATGGAAGAACTAAGACACTAAATATCTAGAATAGCTAGTGAGGAGAAGAGTATAAAATGCAAAAGGTTTGGCTTGATTCGGGTGAAGAGAACGAACTATGAAATCCTATTAGCTGTTAAACTTTCATACAAATATTTCATTTATTATTGATAAAGGTAACTATAGAAAACGAGCTTAAGCCTTGTTCAAACCATGCCCAAATAACCTACTTTTGGACTAGTGATTGTAAATGCTAACGAAATAACTTCTATTGTTCAAGCCATCTTGAACGGACTTTTCTGTCATATGCAACCATGGACATTCTGATGCATGAACTTACTTGGGTCATTTCTCTTTTAGTTCTCCCTAATACTTTTCTAAAGGTCCTAACAAGAAGCAAAAGGACAAAGTAGACAAATGAAAACTACGCAGCTACCTTTGTTAACTGATTCAAGTTCAGAGAAATCTAGGCACTTACATACTGTAGGAACTTACATTTAAGCTTCTACTACTCATCAATCCCTTGACTGATTCTCTGGTCAAATCCTACTACTTGAAGTTGAGGTTTGAAGAAGAGAGGAACATCAAGGGATAGGAGTGAGCACAGAAGGGTGAGAAAAAAGCTACAACAGAGGCATGAATGACAGAACAAAGATTAAATTTGCATGTCCCTACATAGCCCAATATGCCTATATTTTCTCAGTTCAACAAGGAATGGAAAAAATAGGAAGTTAAGCTTTAAGTTTACAACTACATACCTTTTGTGCTTAAGGCGAGATATTATTTAAGATTACTGTAAGAAGTAAAAAGAGCATGTATGTCAGCAGAAGTAAATTCTAACCGACTCTCAGTTGGCTGAGATAAGTGGTGGCAGTATTATTACCAAGTGGTGAAAAAATAATGAATACTGTTTTTCTGAAAATAAATAAATTGGAAAAAAAAAAAAAAAGAGTTAAAGAGGAATAGCATGGCTGCCACCTAGTCACAGGCTCTGTGCCTGCTCCACGCACACAAGGCAAAATGTCCAGGCCTACTGAGACCGAGTAGTGCATTGTCTTTTTGATTACTATTTTCCATAAGTGTGCTGGATAGGAGGGTAACAACTGCACTCTCCAAGACAGAGTTGCTAACCTTCATGAATACAGAACTGGCTGCCTTCACAAAGAACCAGAAGGATCCTGGTGTCACTGCATCATGAAAAAACAAGACCTCAACTTTGATGGGCAGCTACATTTCCAGGAATTTCTTCATCTTACTGGTGGCACAGCCACAGCCTGCCATGACTCCTTTACAAGGTCTACCCTTTGGTGGAAGTGAAGCTGAGGGGCTCTTGAGCCTGGCTGCCAAACCACTCCTTTCCTTCAAAGCAGCCTCCTAGTCATCACCTCCTCCTCACAGCGTACACATACCCTGAGCCCACTGGGGCATCGAGACCAGTCCTGTTCGTAGGTAATAAAACAATAGCGTTTTACTTTAAAGCAAAAAAAAAAAAAAAGAGGAAAGAGGAAAATGTGGGGATTAAAATAGGGAAATTCAGTTTGGGAATGCTATGTTTGACATGCCTATGTGATGTTTAAGAAAAGAGGTTCATTAGAGTTGTATAAATATGTATGAAGCCTGGATGCTTGATTTGTAAAAATGAGACTAGAAGTCACAGACACCAAGATCACTCAGGCAGAATGTAGAGCTCACTGCCTCCCAACCTTTTACATGTTATAATAAGTAGAAAATAATCAATGTACGGCAGACCTGGGTAAATGGGAAGGCTGTTCCACGCCTACTGCTATAAGTTGAGGGGATCACTACGAGCTTAGTAAACCTAGGCTTTGGAACATGGCTGGAATACTCTGAAATAAATAAGATAAAGGCTTAATGATATAACTCAGAGTATTATCAGCATTTAAAAGCAGGTGGATACTTGAAAGGAACACTCAAAGAGATGGGATGATGAAGAAAATAGTGTCACAGAAGCCTGCCAAGTATGTCAAGAGTTCAACTCTCTGAAAAACATTCTTATGGGGATGACCCTTTGGTACTGCCAAACACCACAAAACTTCTCTTTCCACAGACTTAGTTTTTCAACCTGCACCAGTATCTAGCCCATATTCTCTGAGCCACTGAAGCTTACACTTTATTAAAATCTAGCATATATTTATCTTTTGCAGACCTGCTCATTCTACCCCTGTAATTTTTTTCAACCTTTCACTTTTTTTTCTTCCCATTACTTCATTTTTTTCCCTACTACTGCAAAAACCCAACTGGTCTCTTCTTTCTCTGGGCCTTATGGCCCATTCTTCCAACTGGCCTATATAATATTGGCAGATTAATTACCTTGAAGCACACCCTTTGCTCAAAACAAAAACAAACAAACAAAAACAAAACCTTCACTGGCTCCCCAATGACTATACTGTTACCATTAAGTCCAAAGTCTGTAGATATCAAGGTTCCTTATGATCTGAACCTGGTCCACCTTTCCAAATTCATTCCCCCATATTCCTATTTATCCAACCAAAACTTTAATCACATCCAATTATTGATTGCCTAAATACCTTCATGCATGTTGTTTCCTCCATCCAAAATGCCTTTCAGTCCTAGATATACATAGATAAGTCTTACTTCTTCCTTCAATATCCAGCTCAAATGATAATTAATCTGTAAAATACACATCTGCCAAAGAGGTCAGGTAATTTCGCCTTCCTCACCTCTTTAAATTTTAATTTTTTTAGGGAACATTATTTTTACTTTCTATACCAGTTGTTTATTTCTCCTACTAGCTGGCAAACTCTTTGATTTACCTTTTCATTTTCCATATTCATAATCATATGACAGCATAAATATTTGTTTTTAAAGAATTCTTAATATCATTAAGGGAAGATTTATAAGCTGGAGACTAATTTGGGAAATGGGTAAGTTGTAAGGATAAAGCTAGTAATCCTCTATAACTTAAAACTTCAACTTATTGTAAGGAAAAAAATATGGGCATTTTCCAGTTCATGCAAAGATGATGGCAGTTGTTTTGAAAAAACTGGTAACACTTGATTCAATTTCTTGAAGCTTTTATGTACTAACATTTGGCCAAACTTTTTTATTAAGAAAATGTAAGTGAAAAAAATAAAGATTTAACTAAAAATTTATTTCCATCAAGATTAAACTCCAGAAAAGTAAGCTTCTATATACATGTTAGCTTATACACATTTGCAGTTTCCCTTGGGCATAGTGCCACCTACAGTTGGCAAATGCAAACCACTCGGTTCTGAAAAATTTTGGTAAATGCAATAGAACAGCCACTCTGGCATCAACCATGCATTCCTTTTATACAATATTCACACAAATTCCTTTTACTCACAATCACACATAAATCAAAATTTAAGTAATACAGTAAGCTTACCCCAACTGAAGACTTAGATATTGAAAGCCTGACTTTTCTAGGATGTTTTCTTAAAATAGGAACAAAAGACCATCTTGACTGCATTCTTTGTTTTCTGCTATCTAGTTCTTCTTCAGGGCTACCCCTACCAATCTTCTATGAATTTACTCTAATGAAAACAACACCTTTCTCTACCCTGGCTCTCTTTGATCAACCTTTAAAAATGTCCAAATCTCTCTGATTAAAAAACTCAAACATAATGAAAAGTCTCCCCCCTTACCAAAAAAAACCCCACCATCCCTCCACACACAAAAAAACCCACAAAACAAAACCCCAAAAACAAAAATAAAAACTATCTTCCCATTAAAGCCACAGCTATCTTCTCCACCAACAAACTTCTTGAAAGAGTCATCTACATTCAGATTCCATTACTTCTCAACTTACAAAAATCTGGCTTCTACCCGAACCACAATGACCACTAAAAAACCTTTTGCAAAAACAAAAATCTCACACTGCTAATTTTAAACCTCTCTCCTCACTCTTCATCTTACTTTAATGCACTCCAATATACTCTTGTGGTAATTTTTTATACCTTTGTGATTTGATGACATCATCTTTTAACTTTTTCTATTTTTACTGTGGAAGTTTTATTTCCTAGAATTTTGCCCTTGACCTTTCTCTTCCTGCTGTATACATTTTCCTAGGTGTTTTCATTCATTGTCTGTTCAAGTAGCTTCTATATACTAGTGATTCCTAAATTACAGTTCTCATTATACCACATTAGTTCTAGAAATCTATTTTAGTTGCGTATTTCCAATTAGATACTCTAGTACCTCAAACATGTCCAAAGTGAGCACTGCCACTTAATGGCAGTCCAAGTACTGGATGCCTGGCGAGACATTCATTCTAACAAATCCTATCAACTGCACCACAAAAATATTTTTCTAATTTATCCACATTCTTTCCATACTTACTGCCTTATTTACGGTCCTCATAATTTCCTTCCTAGACTACAGCACTCAGCTTCCTTACTTGATCCCAACTACACCAGAGCATCTTCATCTTAATTTGCCCCTTCATAGTTAAGCACTAATAACTTCCTAATATAAAATCTAATTTTGTTATGCTCCCGTTTGAAGCTATTTGTATACAAAATAAAAACCCAAATGGAACACCTGCATTTAAGGTAATTATTGACCTAAAATTATAACATCTTCAGTTATCCTCCTGCATAATTTGAAAATCTTTTTCCAAAAAGGACAGATGTAAATATTTCATATTCTGGATCTTCATTTATTTTTATTCATGGGATTCCCTCCAGTGTTACTTTGGGAAGAGCTAAAACTTGAGTTAAATACAATATGGAATACTCTAACACAGAACAGTAGGGAACTATCAATGGAAGCAATAAAGGAGGACCAAAATGTCTCTGTTCCTCCTAATCTGTGCTATAGTAAAACAATTTAGAAATTTCTTCTGCTTTGGAGAAACCCCTGTCATTGGAAGGCCAAATACAAACCAGTGAGCAGCCTAGATGGAAGGAGAAATGGATAAGGAATAGTCACACCTGTCTCTGGGCTAGACCTGAATAGTACTGCAAGATTCAGGTACTCCTAGGCTTGGCTCATCAGTATCAGAGAATTATCCTTTGTGCCATACAGCAGCAGGAAAATCAGGATGAGATAGGCAATACCTTCACTTCTGACAAGACTAACAGACAAGATATTTAGTCCAATGAATCAAACAATATAAAAATTTAGCCAGATTTGGAAGATGTTTTGGTAAATGGGAACCACTGCCAGGCAAGTATTTCTAGCCCATGTTTCATTAGCTATAAACTATTTCTCATGTATGTAACTTAATTTCTCTACCTATAAAAACTCTACCTTTTCCATATTCCATCCTACCTTTCCAACTCAAATAGGCATGGAAATCTGCTCAGAACTTAGAGGAATATGGACTCTGGCAGTGACAGGTTTTCATATATGGCCTATGCCAATGTATATATCCTACCTGAACGTGTGAACTGCACATATAAATTTTCTTATTCAAATGTAATGGATGGGAAGTAATCAGAGGGTGACAAACCATGAGAGACTCTTAACTATAGGAAACAAACAGGGTTGCTGGAGGGGAAGTAGGTGGAGGGATGGGATAATTGGATAATGGATATTAAGGAGGGCACATGATGTGATGAGCACTGGGTGTTACACGCAACTGATGAATTATCTCAAACTAATGATATGTTGGACAATTGAATTTAAATTAAATTTTTAAAAAAACCAAATGTATTGAGTACCTTTAGGTATAAAGCAGATAATTTCTAACAATGTGCTTCAGTGATTATTTCTAACCTGGAATTTATTAGTTATTTACCAGATAGTTTTTTACCTGAGGGAGGCAGATTTTGTAAAGGTGAAATGTTTTTCACACTCTGTAAATTTTTTACTTCTTGTTGATTACATGCTAACTGGTGGTGATTTGGTAGTGTTTCACATGAGTATGAAGTCTGACAAACAAGCGTAGTTTTTGCAGATGCTTCATCTTGCGCAGAAGATGGTATCTGTTAAGACAAACATAAATAAAATTGTTTTTCAGAGTTTTAACTACACAAGAGGTTTAACTAAAAAAAAAAATAGAAACACTAGAGGAGAAACAATTCTAGCTTCAAAAAATGGTGTTACTTAAGTCATACAAACTTATAAGGTATTAATTATCCCATTCTTCTAGATGAGAAACCAAGGTGTGGAAAGATTAAATGACTTGGCCATCTATAGTTCTAAGTAGAGTTAGTTAAAGCTTATAATCTTAGTTAGTAATACATATAAACTTAAGCATTTATTAAATAGTGCTGCTTATTTCCCAATGTTTTCCTGTGAGCTATGGAAAATAAAAACTGAACTTTTAAACCAAATCTAGAGACTGGGGCACCTGGGTGGCTCAGTGGGTTAAGCCTCTGCCTTCAGCTCTGGTCATGATCTCAAGGTCCTGGGATCAAGCCCCATGTCGGGCTCTCTGCTCAGCAGGGAGCCTGCTTCCCTCCCTTTCTCTCTCTGCCTACTTGTGATCTCTTTCTCTGTCAAATGAATAAATAAAATCTTTTAAAAAAAATCTAGAGACTAATCCACTTTCTTTTACCCCATTTTTGTTACTGAATTATAGACATAATGGGAAGGGTGGGTAAAAATCATATGATAGTTGACCTGTAAGACTATCAACAAATTCTGATCAATTTACTAGGTAAAAATAGTAGTGTAACAGCTAACATTTTTTAAATGCTTATAATATGTGAGGCAACAGGCTAAACCCTTTATATAGCTCTTCAATTCTCACAATAATCTCATGAGTTTGGTATAACTATCCTCCCCATTTACAGTCTGCAACAGGACTTAGATATAATAAAAGCAACTTACCAACAATCTTACATCTGTTCAGTTGCAAGCTAAGTTATAGTACCAAAGCCCAGGTACCTCACCTACTACGCTTTAAGTTGTAGATAATACGGAGACTAAGAATCTTTCTCCTCCATCTAACAAAGGAGTTACGGTGAATGAGTAGATAAGGCAGGTATATGAATACCTATCCAAGCTAGCTTGAATAAAACTAATGCCATAAGAATGTTTATCCCAACCATAATACAGACCCAAGCCCAAAACTTAAAAGTCAAATGCTGAGGTTTAAATCAGCAAAACAAAACAAAACAAAACAAAAACAGCTTTTGAAACACACAAATATATGCATTTATTCATATTCCTAAAAAAAATCCTTTTATTATCAAAGGGTGTTTTGTTCCTCAAAGAGGGACACTGAAAAAATTCTGGCTACAAACAGATTATTATGCAGCATTCTATATGCTATGTATGAAGAATGCTTTCAAAATTCATTGATACAATTTTGATTCCTCTAATACCTATGGCAATAGACTATCTGTATTCTGTTCCTACTCAAAAGCCTTCAAGAACTCACTCTTGCCTACCATATTAGTTACCACTTCACCTAAGTATTCAAAGCCCTCCCTGTTGTATTTACCCTATGTTGCCATATTTCCCTGAACACCTCTTGTGCTTTTTTGCCTCTCTTCATGCTACTACCTCTGTTAAAAAAATAAGTCCTTGTGAAAAGAAGGGCCATCTGTACCCCAATATTCACAGCAGCAATGGCCACAATCGCCAAACTGTATAAAGAGCCCAGATGCCCTTCAACAGATGAATGGATAAAGAAGATATGGTCCATATATATAATGGAATATTATGGCTCCATCAGAAAATGGTTTTATTTTTGATTATGATAACATTTAGTGACCGTAAAGTTATTAGAGTTCAGATGTTAATAGATGTATATGTATATGTTGATAAATACATACAAAAGTATATCCCCTGTTGAATTTAATTGGCCAACATTTTATACATTTGTATAGAATTTTAAGTGATTTTAAGAAATACCGAAAGTATATGGACACACACATAAACACATGTGTGAACATAGGCATGCACATGTGTGTGTTGTATGGACAGAAAGTATACCCTAGTGTGTTCATCCTGTTTCTCAAAACAAAGCTTGGGTATAAATCTCAGCTCCTGATAGACACTTCTTAGCAATCCTTTTTTTCTTATCAGTACAGCATTTGTTCTGCCACTATGACTTGGCACATTTATCAGATATTGTTTCTTACACAGTATACCATCCACCCATCAAGCACTTGCTAAATAAAACTAGATTAAAAGAAAAAAAAGTCCTTAATTTATGTCAACGTATTAACCATTTCTTCCTTTTCCCTGTAGTTTAAAACCCAAGGTAAGCGCTCCCTCCTTCAGGTGGTATGTTCCTCTTCATTTTCTCAATAAATTATGAATAGAGATTATAGCACTAATTATGCAACCTCTTATCCGTGTGATTTTATTTCTTCTCACAACTGAGAGCTCCCTCAAGACAGGTATTTATGTTGTATATTCCTAACCTAGCTATGTGAGTTTAAATAATTTATAATATAATAAAGGTATATATCTGTAATTCTATACTTGAGAGGGGTACAAAGGATTAAAAATTTAATGAAAATGATAACCTGAATTAGTAACAGATAAAATTACTTCTATCCTTTTCAAAGCATGTCATTTACTAATCATACATGTAATAAAAATAGCTCCTAATTAAAAGCTTTATCTTAAACCCTAACTACCATTTTCCTACTACCCTTAAAATTCCACCTTACTGTACACACCCTATATCCTATTGTGTACATATAGGAAAAGCAAGGCCTTCCCTCTGTATTTAGACTCTCATGATTAATTCTAAACTTCTATAATTTGTTCTACTAATCTGTCTGATTTATAGAATAGTTATACCTTATTAGAAAAAGGTAGCCAACTAGTTCTTATATTGTATTTTCTTCAGGATAAAATTTTTTTTAATATTTTATTTATTCATTTGAGAGAGTGAGCAAGAGAGCACAAGCAGGGAGAGAAACAGAGGGAGAGGGAGAAGCAGACTCCCTGAAGAGCAGGGGTAGAGGGGCTTGATCCTGGGACTCTGGGGTCATGACCTGATATGAAGGCAGATGCCCACCCAACTAAGCCACCCAGGCACCCAAATTCCAAACAAATTTTAAAGAATTTACTACTATACCAGTGAGTCCCAGCATACATTTTAAAATTCTAAGGTAAAAAATGGAAGAATTAACTTACCTTTACTTGTTCTTTAGGAGAATCGTTCTGTTTTACTCCAGTAAATTTAGGAAACATTTCTGCAAATGTATATAAAGAAATATTTCAATATTTACCAGCTTTAAAACTCACCATTTAAATTATAAATTATTTTCATATTAGAAATAAAATGGTCATTTCAGGAAAATACCTTTAATAGCAACCTCTTAAATCAAGAAATTCTTAGTTAACCAGGTTTTTGACCTTTGAACCAGTCAAAATTCTAAAAGAACACTTGTTTTTTGAAAGGGATATTTTGTTTTCCACATAATGGAATAAATATCCACTCACAAATTTCAAATTGGATTATTTAGGCAAAAAGAACAGCATAGTAAAGAGTTTGAAAAATAGTTTAAAAAGGAACAAGTTATAACACAGATAAGGTTTTAAACAAGTAGGCTGAATTATAGTAAAACCCTTTTATCAAGCAGCCATAAATATAGCCATAAGGGACTTAATTAAGTAATTAAGAATTTGCTATAAGAGAAGGGTATGTCACTGATCTGACTGAATCTTTTATGAAAAGTGAAGCTATTTGATTTCATGGCAAAATCTGCTCTAAGAGCACTCTAGGAAAGACCCCAAATAATCCTTTATTTACTCTCTAGCTATTTGGCAGCCTCAATTATGTAGCAACAAATGGTTTTTATACTACCTTCTTTACCTTTAGAAATACCTTTACAGGGGACACATTGGTGGGAGGATAGATACAAAAAGAGATCTCTGAAGCGGTGCTCATAGGTTCCTCTTTATCTTACAATTGATTCTGGTGCTTTCCTCCCCAATCATAAGCCTAGGTCAATGTGGTAAAGCACCAAACCAGCAGTTAATGCCTTGACCCACCTTTCCAGGTAAGCATCCATGAGCCACCTAAGCATTATTTGCCTTGGGCTCCAGGGCACCACAGCTGGTTAACACAAAATCTTATTCAAACTTAAAACATTCTAATTTTAATAATTACCTTCTGTCTCCTGAAATGCCATCAGTTTCCACTGGATGTGTTACTGTTCTTTCCTCTCCTAAAATGTTTGATGCTGGACATTGTTAAAACTGCTAAATGCCACTCAATTAAGTGCTTTAATTTAAAGAATTCAAGTATTTGAAATGACGAGAATCATCTTAATGTCACTCCTCTAAGTATTATTTAAGTGTTGGAGGTTAGGTGGAGGGGAAGAATACAGAGAGCAAAGACTGAGGCTATAGATCCAAGGAGCTTTCACATTTAGGGGATAAATTATGGTTTCGGCTTCGAACAAAAAAAAAACAGACTTCATTAATATGGTCATATACTATATGCACATCTATACATCTTAACTATTCAAATATGAAGCTAAACTACATTATTCTATGACTTACATAAACTCTTAAGTATAAACTTAAAATATGACATACCACATTAGTGTTCTACTAAAAAATTCAAGGGCATTATTTAGTTTGATATATAAAGCTCAGAATTTAAAAAATTAGCATCTCCAAGTCTGAAGACACTACAAAAGGCATCAAAGAAATTTTAAATGAAAAAACCAGAATGGTAACTATAGACTTATTGTAGTTATTATTTTGTAATGTATACAAATACTGAATACTACGTTAAACACCTGAAGCTAACAGACTATTGATGTCAATTATACTGCAATAAAAAAAAGTCAAAACCACCCAATATAGTACGTTTCATAAAAGTCTTACAGACTATGGATAGATGAATAACGACAGACTAAAACTCAGCATTTTGGTTCTCATCCTACTCTTACATACTTGATTTTTCAAAATGTAGTGAAGTAAAACTGTTTATTTCTGTTTATTTATGAGTTCCTGGACTTTGCAATTAAAAGAACAACATACACATCTTCACTACCAAGCTTAAGACATCATTTCAATCAGTGAAGAAGCCCCAAGTCTTGAAAATATTAATGAAATTGAGCGGTATAGTGGTAACACATATACTGTCAACTAATTCTCCAGGGAACTGTGATGAAATGCATACCTACACCTTAAGAAGACTGAATCAGATAATAAATGTGAACTACTAAATGAACACATATAATGCATGTTATGTAATAAGTTCTACTTTCACATCTTTCCTTAAACCTCAATTCATTTTAAACTTATGGGGAAAAAATTAATCATTTAGTTAAAAAAAAAAGAGCTGGAATCAAACATTTGCTTCAACAATTGGTTTAATACCCATTACCTATCAAAGCACTGAGATAAATGCTTGAGATAGCAAATATTATCAGCAAGATAGTATGGGCTAAAATATTTAACACATTGAATATGAATGTAATACTATAGTGTAAAACCAGAATGTTATGCCATATAATATTAGCAGAAAAAATTACTGAAATTTTTTAAATTAGAAAAATAAATCACACTTCTGTTACATAGTACAGGGTTTAGATAGGTAATTGGAAGTCACTCCTGGGTTCCGCTACTGTATTTTATAAGAAAGAATGTCCAGAGACATTAAATGATTTGCTCAAACTTATCACCAGAGATGTGTTCTATTGATTAAAAAAAAAAAAAAAATCAAGGGGCACCTGGGTGGCTCAGTGTTAAGCCTCTGCCTTCCGCTCAGGTCATGATCTCAGGGTCCTGGGATTGAGCCCTGAATCAGGCTCTCTGTTTGGCAGGGAGTCTGCTTCCCCCTCTCTCTCTGCCTGCCTCTCTGCCTACTTGTGATCTCTCTCTGTCAAATCAATAAAATCTTTAAAAAAAAATCAGCAATTTGTTTTTGAACTAAAAAATTTTGATTCCTTTAAAGACCGCTTGGCAATTTTCATTGAAGAGTTTGGTACTTATTTTAATATAGAAGAACTATTCAATTATCTTTTTAAAGATTTTATTTATCTGAGAGAGAGTGAGAAAGTAAGCAGAGAGAGAGAGACCATGAGTTGCGGCGGGGTGGAGAAGGGAGTAGAGGGAGAGAGAGCAGCACACTCCCCGCAGGGCTTGATTCCAGGACCCTGGGATCATGACCAGAACCAAAGCCACCCAGGTGCTCCAGAACAACCCAATTATAAACTGCTGTTCCTTTTACCAAAGTCATTATAATTAGAGTTAAAAAGTGGAAACAAAGCAAAAAAACTGTAGACCTCTGGTTCTCAAATGTGGCAGCACATTAAGTCACCTGAGATACTTTCAACATCATATACCTGGCCCCATTCTCTATTCATTTCAGGTTTGAACACTATTTTAAAAAAGTTTTACAGGTGATTCTAATGTACTGAGAAAACACTATTCTAGACAGACTGCTTATTCAGGAAGATCCATTTTTAACAGAAAATATTTAAATGCACAAGACAAGTATCATCACTAATTTGGAAGACTCAAAGGCTCAAGTATGGACCTCTATATATATATAAAGTTTTCAATCAATCTCAGGTCTTTGAATTTTTCTGGTGCTTTTGATTTGAAAACACTAATTGATGAGAAAAGTCATAAAGTTTTAAAAATTTCATGATAAACTCTGATCATTTTTCTTAAATGGCAAAGATTATTCCCAAACTGTCATTTCACACTTCCTACATTCACTAAACCATCCCCCTCCTAAAGAGGTAAAACAAAATCCAGACTTGAAGCAAGTCCTTTTTGTCTTTTTTCCATTGCATGAAAAAAAAAAATCATACCCTTGTCACTTCTACAGAAAACCTAGGTTGTAGAGAACTAAAAAGAGAGGTTGTTTTATTCCTGTTTGTAAGTCACCCATGACTAAGTAAGCTTAAAAAAAAAAAAGAAAAAAGAAAAAGTTAGAGAACTTCATAGATTTCATTCTCTGAAAATGCCTGAAGCCAACTAAAGCAAAGTCTAACAAAGTGACAAATTCGCTTTGTCTAGTAAGATAAAGAATTGATGCTGTAACCACTGAGTTTCCCTTGTGTGTAAGTAGTAAACAATTGAAATTTTAAACATTCCTGAAAAATATTCTACACTAATTGAGTATTTGAGCTTACACTTAGTTCCTAAAGTTATTTCCCACAAGATTTCTATCAAAAGCACTACTACGTATGAGCTGTTCCCATTTGTTTCTCAGTAATGTTCACCACAAGATTGAATCTATTAATTATTATATTCATCCCTATTATAACACTCAAGATAGCCAAAGTTGTTGAACATTAGAAAACTCTCAACAGGTTATGTGTACACACTAGCAGAGGCCAGCTAACATAGGAGATAAGCATCTGGAATTCATTTTATTATCAAACCTCATTAACATATTTGATCTGACATTTGATATTTTGATGGTTATGATAAATAATTTAGGAAGGTTTTAGATTTATACCAATGTTTAATAAATGTTCTTGACTAATCTTCACACGACAATTTCCATATATTGTTGCTAGTCAAGAAAATAATTTAAATTATAAAACTAAATTACAACACATCTGCAATCAACTACTGCTTCTACCCCACAGATAGCTCATTTATATTTTTCAAAGATTTGAGGATTTCATTCCAACTCTATTCTTGGAATGGATTTAATATCTTGCTTGAAATGTTAAAGAATTTTTAAATCAAACTTTCCTTGGAAATCAAATCTCTGTCATTTAATTAATCTTATTTAATAAAGGAGAATTGAGTCCATATTTTTCAAAGTATATAAAATAAGGTTTGAGAATACATAGAAGATAACCATTTAAATAATGTAGACTAGGACGCCTAGGTGGCTCAGTGGGTTAAGCCTCTGCCTTTGGCTTGGGTCATGATCTCAGGGTCCTGGGATCGAGTCCCGCATCGGGCTCTCCACTTGGCAGGGAGCCTGCTTCTTCCTCTCTCTCTCTGCCTGCCTCTCTGCCTACTTGTGATTTCTGTCTGTAAATAAATAAATAAAATCTTTTTTAAAATAAGTAAAAACTGTGTAGAAAAAACAACTGTAACACAATTTATGACACTTAAATGTTTTTCACAGATGTTACCTTTCAAACATTTTGCACACCCATTTCACACATCTGAACAGAATGCTACTGGAGTAAAGACAGACCAACTCATAATAGAGGATAAATGAAGAAAAATGAGTCAATAATATTGGGGAATTAAGAAAAGTTAATGTAGAGCTCTGTCCTTGATAACCAAAATCACAAAAGATTATGACTTGGTTAAGAAAACTGCATACAATAATAAAAAAAAAGAAAACTGCATACAATCAAGCTGCTATAAAAAATTCCAAAAGGCAGGCATTAAAAAACAGATTAAGAAAAAAATTGCTAAAGATCAATAATCTTCTATCAGGAAAGAATTTCTCACAAAAGCTTTCAGAAAAATTTCCTCTATTAACATTTTGAAGAAATGAACTTATATTCTTTTTTTTTTTTATTATTCTTATCACCTATCTTAAATAATCAAAAGCCTTATTAACCAGAATTATGGTAATAAAGATATTCCAAGTTTCAGTTCTGGGCAAATCATAATAAACTCTAAACCTACAAAATCTTCTGCATATTTTCAGTTAATTTTTACTTATATAACAGATTTTTTGCTAATATTCCTAATTTTCACAAATTGTTATTTTCTCAGTAATTCCATTTCCTTCCACCCTGAGACTTACACAAAATTTTTACTTACATGACAGACTTTTTTGCTAATATTCCTAATTTTCACAAATTGTATTTTCTCAGTAAGTAATTCCATTTCCCTCCAACCTGAGACTTATACATACTTGGGATTTGTCATCTGCTCCTTGAGACTGTCATGTACTTAATTAAGAACGGTAGATGCTTTACTTATTTTTACTTCAGTATTGCTATTGATATGGTCTGAAAATTATTTTTCATAATTTACAGTCCTTTTATTTAGAGTTTCTGTTGTTCAAATAAAAAGTGTTCTTAGGGGGCGCCTGGGTGGCTCAGTGGGTTAAAGCATCTGCCTTCAGCTCAGGTCATGATCCCGGAGTCCTGGGATCAAGCCCCGTATCGGGCTCTCTGCTCCGCAGGGAGCCTGCTTCCTCCCCTCTCTCTCTGCCTGCCTCTCTGCCTACTTGTGATCTCTGTCAAATAAATAAATAAAATCTTTAAAAAAAAAAACAAACAAGTACTGGTGAAAATACAGAGAATTTTTCTTAGATTACACACTAAAAATTAAGAGCCTTACAGTATTTTAATGCATACAATTAAAGTTAATACTTAGGACAAAGGCCCTATTGCTTTACTTACTAATTTACTTTGCTAAACAAAATAAACAACAACAACAAAACAAAACAGAACTGAATGCTCATTTAAGGTAGGCACCATGTTTGCAATTTATAATTGCGCATTGTACATATAGTGTTTCTTAAATCAAGTATATAGGTTAACATTTATAAAAACAAAAATTTCAAAGAAAAATGATAACTCATACCATTGTTAGAGGACAAACTGACCTTAGGGTCACAAACCTATATAATATCCATAATGTAAGCTGAAATTTAAGAATGTGTTGCTTAGATTTTAACAGTGTTTTCAAAAACAGTCCATTATTGAAAAAGATGACATTAAAAAAATCAGTCATAAAATAAAAATTCAACACAAAGATATTAAAAAAAACTATAACTTTGAGGCCAAGATATTCCACTAGAAAGTTAGGAAAACATACATATTACACCACTTTAAGCACACATAGTGGATGATGAACATCGTTCCTTTAAGCAATGTATTAGAGACTATCAGAAATTACTAATTCAAATTAAAATTAAGGTATTTTTGAATACCTTTACTGAAGCACTCTGTAGATAGTACTTTTCCACTAATTCTCAAGACATTTATTGATCAGTAGCCAACATATAATTGGATAACTCAGTTTTATCCTACAAATGAAAGACAAAGTGCTCTAACTTATTAGGCCACAAATGCTTTATTAGATGAAATTACAAACGCTAATTACAAACTTTTCCAGCATTATTTTATGCTTTAAAGTCAAATATAAGGAAATAATGTATAGTCAGAGCCCAAAAATAATTTAAAAATTTACTATGACAAATTTCAACAAAAGTAAAAATTTTTTATTCTAACAAAAACGTTAACCACTATATACTTTAGAAATGTAAAAACAAAACGCAGCAATCAGCACCACATAAATGCAAACTAAAACAAACCAAAAATGAAACAGAATGTACTGCAAGCCAGCAGACCCTTACTACCAGACTGAAATAAGAGGGACATTCCTACAAATGGTTAAGAATCCCTAATGTGACACCATTGTGTGGAGGATATTTTTTTTTAAAGCGAACTAAATCTCATGACAAAAACAAAACAAAACAAAACACAACAAAAACAACTCATTTAAAATAAAGCAAAATTTTAGGCGCAAAAGTGCCCTATATTCTGAATGTACCTTTTGGTGGACAATAATGGGATGCCCCTGCCAAGTCAGTATTCTTGGGGCAGCGATTACTTCTCAACTACACAGCCATCAATGAAAGAGCACAAAGAAAACATGACTGAATTAAGCTTGACACAGTTGATGATAAACTACCAGGGTAATATGATACTTTAGCATAACTGAAAATCTCAAGTTGAAATATGTTTTTCTATAAATGGAATATCTATTAGTGAAAATGCAAAAGTGAATAAAATTCTGCTTTAAACGTTTTCTGGGATGACAATCCAAAGTGCTTATTCAATTTAGAATATACTGCCACAACAGGACATACTTTGCAACATTTGAGTGGTCTGATATATCACGCAGAGTAAAGTGAAAGATGTCCTCAAATAAGCCTTTATTTTATAAAAAGAAGTGAAGATAGGAATTTTATTATTTGTTATTTTCTTGAATTAAGATGTGGTATTATATATTAAGAAACTCTCTCCCACCTTTAGTAAACTTCTTTTCAACATTACAAACCTGTAAGTCTTATACAAATAATATGAAGTTTCCTTTTTACACAGTATCTCTTTTAAAGAAAATAGTAAGAATGTCAACATGTAATTAAATAATAACTGTGGCATCCAAACCATAGGTTCTGGGTAAATGACAAACATTTCTTAAAAATATAAGTCTCAATAATACAAGAAACGGATGTTCCCACAAACAGAGGTTCACTTAAGGGGACAGCTAACCTGATTCGGAATCACTGCTGCTGCCGGAGGAGCTTGAATCACTGCTGCTGCTTTCAGTCTCCGATGAGCTGCTAGTGCTGCTGCTGCTGCTTTCACTCAATCGGGAACCGCTTCCAACAGCCTTGGAGGACTGGGTTTTCTCAGCTACAAAACAGGGAGACACATTACAATGCCTGCAGAATCAAATAATTACACGAACACTTGACAAAAAAAAAAAAGGAAGAAAGAAAGAAACCTGCTCCCTTTTTAAAAACAAATACATAAAAAACTGCCACCTACGTTTTGCTTGACATTTTCTTGAATTTAACTGATTGTTGACGTCTAGTAACCGCTTTTCCAACTCCTGTTTTTTCTGTGAATGAAATTCTTCTTTGGACTTCGTTATTTTCTTACCTATGTGATTTAAGAGGGAAAAAACGTCTTATCGAAAACTAACACAAAGTGAACCATGAGAGACTATGGACTCTGAAAAACAATCTGAGGGGTTTGAAGTGGTGGGGGGGGTGGGAGGTTGGGGTACCAGGTGGTGGGTATTATAGAGGGCACGGCTTGCATGGAGCACTGGGTGTGGTGAAAAAATAATGAATACTGTTTTTCTGAAAATAAATAAATTGGAAAAAAGAAAAGAAAAATAAATAAACGAATTACCAAGCAAAAAAAAAAAAAAAAAAAAAGAAAGAAAACTAACACAAATACCAGACGGCTTTCTACTGATAGAAATACATACCCTGAGGTTTTATCGGTCTTTTTCTTCTTAGACATGCCGCAACGTACTTTTCCAGTTCTCTCAGTGTTGATGCCTTCAGTGTTTCAAAGTCTATCTCTATCTCATCAGGGTTGGAATTTCTCAGAGAAGGCTCTCTTGATTGTATTATATGAACTACTCGCCCAAGTTTATCTCCAGGGAGTTTGTTAATATCCAAGCTTAACTGCCTTTTCTCATCATAGTTCATAGGCTTAGCATTATCCTCATCTTCAGGTTTCAGAGCAAACACCTGTTGTTTCCTCTTCTTTGGCTGACTAAACAAAAACTAAATTTAGTCAAATATATGTTAAATAATGCTACTATATGAATAAGGCATTATAAAAGATACTTACTTGCTTTTGGACTTCTCCTTTAATTTCACTTGATTAAACTTTTTTCTTGGATTTTCATCTCTGTTATTAGCCTTCTCTTTCTTCTTTTCCCTTTTAGACTTACTCCTTTTCTTCAGCTTACGGAAAGGTACTTGGGAGAGAACCTGTAGCTGTTGATGAACAGCTTTCAGCTAATAAAGAAAAAAATTCTTTCAACATTCATGGCTCTAAACACATTAGGAAAAAAAATGAAGGCACTCAAAAGTCAACCCTATCCTTTTGAAATTCATTTCATACTAGATTTCCTTCAAGCTCTAATTTCATTCCACAAATTCATCATTTTGAAGGGCATACATTAAATCAGAAATACTATTCCGTGACCAACCTATAAACTAAGATATTCAACTAAAAACAGACCATGAAAATGAACATTTCTAGGTAATCTCAACTTTGTTTTCTTTCAGGCTTGAGCTAGGAGTAGTTAACATTGTATCACAAAAGGTAGCAATATTGAACAAAAACTCATCCATCAAATATCTTGGATTATGTCATGTAAATTATTTCAATGAGTATAAATTCCTTGTGGTTAGAAAGGTAACAGAATTTGAAGATACATAGATCTTTGTGTAAGACTACTAAGCATTACAAACATGGCAGGAAGTAAATAGTCATAGCTCCTAAGTGATCTAAACGTAACAGCTTTTAATCTACAAAAAAGATTTTATAATAGATCTGCAACAACAGCTCATAAAAATACAAAAACTTTCATCAATACAATCAACTACCTGCTCCTGAAGCTTTGCAAGACGCTGAACTCGTTCATCTTCAGAGTCCCCAGAAGAGTTACCTTCAGAGGAAGCTTCACTACTGCTTTCTCTACCAAGGATTTTTGTGGTGTCTGTTCTTATGTAGCAGACAGGCATACTCCCCACAGGTTCATCTGGGATTTTTGCAAAATGCATTTCAAAAACATCCTATAATAAAAAATTAAACTATATTTTTATATTTAGACTTATAATTAGACTATATTTAGACTATATTTTCTGTATTTCCAACGTAATAGAGCAGTAACACCCTTCAGCAAATGTCATATTTTGATGATAATTCTATTTTTCCTTCAAATAATCATTGCATAGTATATACATCAAATCATTCTATTATATACTTTAAATGTATACAGTGTTGTATTTCCATTTTATCTCTGTAAAACGTTGGGGGGGGCAGTTAGCCAAAGAAGTAACGTAAGACTCATGCTTCCTTGCCTGCCAACGCTAAAACTTTTCTCCTCTCTCCCATATAAGATAGACCTCTTTTTTAAAATTTTTTATTTATTTTCAGCATAAAAGTATTCATTATTTTTGCACCACACCCAGTGCTCCATGCAATCCGTGCCCTCTCTAATACCGACCACCTGATTCCCCCAACCTCCCACCCCCACCCCCCGCCACTTCAAACACCTCAGATTGTTTTTCAGAGTCCACAGTCTCTCCTGGTTCACCTCCCCTTCCAATTTCCCCCAACTCCCTTCTCCTCTCTAACTCCCCATGTCCTCCATGCTATTTGTTATGCTCCACAAATAAGTGAAACCATATGATAACTGACTCTCTCTGCTTGACTTATTTCACTCAGCATAATAATCTCTTCCAGTCCCATCCATGTTGCTACAAAAGTTGGGTATTCATCCTTTCTGATGGAGGCATAATATTCCATAGTGTATATGGACCACATCTTCCTTATCTATTCGTCCGTTGAAGGGCATCTTGGTTCTTTCCACAGTTTGGCAACCATGGCCATTGCTGCTATAAACATTGGGGTACAGATGGTACTTCTTTTCACTACATAAGATAGACCTCTTAAGCTGTAGAAAGGACCTTCTTTCAAGGAGCTCCTGTCCTATGGTTGATTCATCATTCCACTAACTCCAACTCTACTGCATTCCACCCAAAGTCTTAGAGCTTTACCTTCAGGGGAACATGGGTTCTAGTCAATCCTATCTCAAGCTATCTACCATCCCCTCTTCACTAATATTTTCCCCATATCCTCTATGTATAATGGAGCCTCCTTAAAAGATTTATTAATAATGGGTACTACACCTTAAAAAAACAACCCCGTTTTAAGAGTCAATTTACTTAATAAATTGTGCTTTATATTTGGGAAGTGGGGCATTCTTTATTGACTTATGATTCTCTTAAATTTCTAAACTAGAAGCACCTGGGTGGCTCAGTCAGTTAAAGTATCTGCCTTCAGCTCAGGTCATAATCTCAGGGTCCTGGGATCAAGCCCTGCATTGAGCTCTCTACTCGGTAGAGGGCCTGCTTCTCCCTCTCCTTCTGTGATCTCTCTCACTTTTGCTTTCTCAAGTAAATAAAATCTTTTAAAGAAATAAAATAAAATTTCTAAACTATGTTCAGAGAAAACTCACTTTCAGAGCACACCTATCAACTTACCTGGAGCATTCTTGCCATTGTTACTACTTCATGATCTGGAGGATTGTATCTGTAGCAATTCATGAACATTAATCTAACATCTGCAGCAAATTCATATGCATCTTTATATTCTTGGTTGTCCATTTTCCCCTAAATTAAGGAAAAATTACAGGATTCATAAACAACACAGTCCAATAATCATTTGAGCATTTACATTAATTATTTATATTATGAAATAGTTGAAACATACAGAACAACACAGGTAATACCCAAAACAGACACCCACCCTCCAAATTTGACAAATGTTAAAATCCTGTTGTATTTGCTTTGTATTTTTTGACCTTGAGAATATCCAATGAATTTTGACAAGTAGAGGAAAGGAAGATTGCTATTCCAAGTATTAAAAAAAAAAAAGAAAAGAGGAACATAATCACAAAAGGAGGAAAATAGTGCATTTCTAGACAATCTTAGACAAATATGATCCTAGGAAAGCAATGAAAAGATAAATTCCTCAAACCAACCTTGAACATTTAAATGAAAGATTTTTATTAAAAATTTCCTCAAAATGAAAAGACATTTAAAATGAACAAAATTGGTAAAAGGAAAGAAATACTAACATCAGAGCAGAAATGAAGAGACTAAAAAAACAACAAAAAAGACAAATGAAAGTAAGAGCCAATCCTTTGAAAAAATAAGACAAAACTGATAAACCTTTACCCAGACACATCAAAAAAAGAGGACTCAGAAATGAAAGAGGAAAAAAACAACCAATCCATAGAAATACAAAGGATAAGAGACTATTACAAGAAAAAAAAAATAGGACAACAAATTAAGATAACCTAGAAGAAATGGATAAATTCCTGGAAACACACAATCTTCTGAGACTAAGTCATAATGAAATAGAAAATCTGAACAGACCAATTCCTCATAATGGAATTGAATCAGTAATCAAAAACTCCCAAGAAACAGAAGTTGGGACCACATGGCTTCACAAGGGAATCCTACCAAACATTTAAAGAGTTAACACCTACCTTCCTCAAACTATTCAAAAAAATAGAAATGGAATAAAAAGTTCCAAATTCCTTCTATGAGGCCAGCATCACCCTGATGATAAAACAATACACTACTAAAAAAAAATTATAAGCCAATACTCCTGATGAACATAGATGCAAAAATCCTCACAACTCTTTCATTATAAACAAGTGGGATTTATCCCAGGAATGCAAGGATGATTCAGTATCTACAAATCAATCAATGGGATATAATACATGAATAAAATGAAGGGTAAAAGCCATATGGTCATCTCAATAAGTATAGAAAAAATATGACAAAACTCAAATCTGTTCATGATAAAACTCTCAACAGTGTGGGTTTAAATCAAACATACCTCAATATAATAAAGGCCATATATGAAAAACCACAACTAATACAATATTCAATGGTGAAAAGCTGAAAGCTTTTCTTCTAAGACCAAGACCAGGGATGTCCACTCTCATCACTTTTATTCAACATAGTACTAAAAATCCTAGCTGCAGCAATCAGACAAGAAAAATAAGTAAAAGGCACCCAAAGTGGTGGGGAAAAGTAAAACTGTCACTATTTATAGATGAGATGACACTGTATATAGAAAAACCTAAAAACTCTACCAAACAGCGGTTAGAATAAATGAATTCAGTAAAGTTGCAGGATATGAAATTAATATATAGAAATATGCTGCATCTACATACTAATAAGAAAGTAGCAGAAAGAATAAGAAAAACGATCCCATTTATAATTACATCAAAAAGCAAAAACACAAACAAACCTAGGAATGAATCTAACCAAAGGGTACAAGACCTGTACTCTGAAAATTGTAAGACACTCATGAAAGAAAGTGAAGACATAAATGGAAAGATAAACCATGCTTATGAACTGGAAGAATAGTTAAAATGTCATACCACCAAAGCAATCTACAGATTTCATGCAATCCCTATGAAAATGCCAACAGAAGTACTCACAGACCTAGAACAAATAATCCTAAAAATTTTAAGGAACCACAAAGAGCGTGAATTGCCAAAGCAACCTTAAGAACATAACTAGATTTGGGGATAATAATACATTGTTATGTTTATAAAAAAATTTAAAAATTTAAAAAGAAAAACTTAACTGGAGGTATTGCAATCCCAGATTTCAAGATATATTACAAATCTACAGTAACCAAAACAGTGAGGTACTGGCACAAAACCAGACCCACATATCAGCAGAACAGGACAGAAAGAAATAAACCAAAACTTATATGGTCAATTAACCTCTGACAAAGGAGGCAAGAATATACAATGGAGAACAGACAAGTCTCTTCAAATGTTGCTGCAAAAACTAGAGTTAAGTGCAGAAGAATGAAAACTGAACCACCTTCCTATACTATACATAAAAATAAATTCAAAATGGATTAAAGACCTAAATAAAACATAAAAACCATAAAACCAGAAGAAAACATTAGTAATCTCTTGAACATGGGTAACATTTTTAGTTTTAGTAACATTTTTCTGGATGTCTACTCAGGCCAGGGAAACAAAAGCAAAAATAAAGTCTATCAGACAAAAAAGCTTTTGCACAGTGAAGAATATCATAAAACAAAAAGGCAAACAACTGAACAGAAGAGATATGTGAATTATGTACCTGATATGGGGTTAATATCCAAGATATATAAATAATTCATTTAAGAAAACAAAAACACTAATTCAAAAAATATATATATGTACCTCTGTTTATTGTAGTATTATTTACAATAGCCAAGGTATTGAAGCAACCTCAGAGTCCATCAATAGATGAATGGATAAAGAAGATCACACACACACACACACACACACACACACACACACAATATTACTCAGCCATAAAAAATGGTATAAGATCTTGTTATCTGCAACAATGTGGATTGACCCAAATGATATTATGCTAAGTGAAATAAGACAGAGGAAGACAAATACCATTATCATCACACTTCTATGTGGAATCTAAAAAACAAAACAACATACACATATACATTAACAGTCTCGTAAGTACTGAGAACAAACTGATGATTGCAAGGTGGAGAGAGGGGGATGAATGAAATAGGCAAAGGGGATTAAGAGGTACAAAACTTCTACTCACAAAATAAGCCATGGGGATGAATAGTATAGAATAGGGAATATAATCAACAATATTGTAATAACACTGTTATTACAATATTGTTAATGGTAACTACACTTTCATGGTGAGTACTAAATAAAGTATAGAACTGT
This sequence comes from Neogale vison, assembly GCF_020171115.1. NCBI lineage: Eukaryota > Metazoa > Chordata > Mammalia > Carnivora > Mustelidae > Neogale > Neogale vison. Next base: position 78,458,332 of record NC_058092.1, on the reverse strand, counting down.
CAAATCATTGTGCTGTACACCTTAATCAAATAAAACTGTATGTCAACTATACCTCAATTAAAAATTAAGGGGTGCAAGTCTGATTCAGTTGGTAAAGCATGCGACTCTTCATCTTGGGGTCATGAGTTTGAGCCTCATGCTGGGGGTAGACTTTACTTCAAAATCAAATTTTAAAAAATAGTAATTTAAAACACCTGACAAAGGCAGTAGACATCCCCCCCAAAAATGCAGAGAGGGATTGGAAACTGTATCAGTGCCTTATTCCCCTCCCCAAAATTACATCAGAATCATGCAATTATTAAAACTATAACCTTGAATATATAATGAGAAAATGTTTACAACACAGTATGTGAAAATTCAGGGTACAGAGTTATATTACATACTGCAACTCAAACATTGTGGCAAGAACAATAGAAGAAAAAGAAAGATGTTTAAAATTTTTCCCATGATTCATTCCAGGTGATATGACCTACTAATGATTTTAATTTTCTTCTTTATCTTTTCCTGAATTAAAACAATTTTTTACACTGAACAAGAGTACTTTTATGATCAAGAAAAGAAGTTTCTTCTACTAAGACAACATTTACCTTAATAGTTCCAAGATCCATTGGATTTTTCACAATATCATAGTAGTTATGGAGCCCCAAAGCATTAACATCAACAGGGTTATAAAAGGGCCATGCATAGGACAAGTGTTTCTTTGCAAGCATTTCTTTAAGAATCTCACTACAGTGCCTTAACTGTTCGGTCACTTTAACATTCTTTACAACTTTACACTGTTGCTGAGAATCTGGCAAAACAGTCTTCAGCACATTCTCTTTTATAGGTGGCATTTTCAATGATTTCTTTTCTGCAAGTATTGGGGAAGATTCACCACTTGCTTTAACTACTGAAGCTGTAGGAGTTGTGGTATCTGCTTTCCTCTTCACACCCCTCGTAACCTGGAACAGTTCAACAACAACAAAAATTACAATTAAGTGGGCATTCCGAGCAAGTTTTCAAACTTAAGAGCACCAAGTCTTTCCTATGTTAAATATTAGTGAAACTTAATTTCTCTTTTATAAACAAATAGTTCAAGTATTTTCTTCCTAATATTCAAAGAATTGTCTTGTGTAAACCTAAATGAAAGACATATGGAAAAATAAGTCATGGTTATACAAAAAAACAAGTTTCTGAATACCTGAAATCAGCTATGGTATACAATTTTAAATTATCAACCCAAAAGAAATTACATAACACATAGAATGGATAGGTGGGCAACTGATAGTGACACTAAAAATATAGTAAACCAGTACAAATTCTACAAGAAATCTCTAAAATTTGGTTCATTCACATCCTAGGTCTCTTGTTATAAAATGTAAACAGACAAAAAAACTGGCTGCAGTAAGCTGAAGACAGATTTTCACATCAACTTAAAAGAAGGTTTAGTAATCACAACTCCTTACATGGAAACATTTTAAAGCTACAGTGAACTTACTTGGGCCACTGTTTGTGAGGTCGAGTTGAATGGAGTACCTTGTGCCATGTTTGAAGGAGAAACTGATGTCTCAGGAAATACAGAGGGAATCACTTGTGGCTTAAATACTTGTTCTAGTGCTGTGGGGGATTGTTTTTCTTTAACAGAAGGAACTGTCACATTATGTTGAATGCCTAGTAAAGTGTGAAAAAGAGTCAATATGTGAGTAAAACATAAACTATTTTTCTTTGTATTCTAATTCATGTAGTTCAGCTTTTTAGCAATATAAACACAATACACTCCCAATTCCCCTTTGAAACTCTCCCCTACACACTTGCTAACACCTGTCAGAGCAATTTAGATATAATATTGGAGACCTCAAACCTACAATGCTTTGTAAGGACCCGCACGATCTCTCTACCTACATGCACTCCCCCCTCCCAACCTCACTTCCTATCACTTCAGCCTACTGGTCTGCCACAAAGCCTCAAATCTGGTAAGCATAAGCAGACTATTCTCTCTGCCTGGAAGGAGATAGCCTCATGGCTCATTCCAAATTCCCTTTATGTCTTTACTGAAATGTTACATTCTCAGGCCATCCTACGTAAACAACTCTCTTCTGAACCCCACTACTTTCTTGTTCTCTTATTATTACTTTTTCCCTGATATTATCACATTTGATGTACAACATATAGGTAACCCTGACTCTTCGAATTCTTAACAAACTCAGGAACCAAAAAGGTTAGAATATATTTTAAGACAGGACTTGTATTCCTCAATCTCTGAGTTCTCATTATCCACAAATTAAAACTTAGGAACCAAATAAACTGAGACAACCTCATATCTTTTGATATCCCAACTGTGGCTCTTTGAGCTCAGGAGCTAAACAGCAAGTATAATGAGGAATACGTACATTTACTAAATTTTACCCAAATTTGTGAACTAGAACAAAAAGCTCTGTGAGGGGAAGGGAACTTTGTTTCAATCTCTACAATAGATCTTGGACGTAATACAGTACTTAGAACTTAAAAGGACCCCATGAACATATATTGCATGCCACTATGTATCAGGCCACCTTTCTAGGTGCTAGGGCACAACAATGAACAAGATAGACACAGTTTCTGTCCTTGGTGAGCACATTCTCTAGTGTAAGAAACAGAAAAAAAATCAAATTGATTATAAGTGATGTTGAGCGCCAAAATGGAAATAAATGGGGTGCTGACTAAATTAAGACAGAGACCTACTATAAAGAAGATAAGCCAGCAGGCCTCTCTGAAGAGGAACCAATTAAGATTTTACTGTGAATTTAAGAAATAGCCAGTCAGAGAATGGGATGGCTGTAAAAATGTATTTCAAGACAATCAGTAGGGAAAACTTCAGTGACTGAGGAGAAAGCTGCTCAAGATGAGAATGGAGAATTGGCAAATACCAGATCACAAAGGGCCACAGTAGGAATTCAGACTTCATTTTAACATGAGAAACTAAAGAGAGGCTTTATGTAGGCTAATGATGTATTCTAGTTTATTTTTAAAACACCGCCTTTGTTATTGTGTAGACAATAGACCACATAGAAGAATCAGGATCACAGGGAATAAGACAATGGTAGCGTGAACAAGGATAATTGCAAAAACAAATTGAGGGTTCAATACAAATGACTTATTAATGAACCGAATGTGAAAAAGAGTGAGAGAAAAAGGAAGGAATAAAGGACAACTTCTATTCTAGCTTGAATAACTGTGTATTAGTACCATTTCTGTTACACAGAATAATCTGAGGAACATCAGTGTTTAACTGTGAGCCAGTTAATGTTAACATCTGTATAAGACATCTAAGTGGAACTGTTCAGTGGCTGTATTAGAGATATAATTTGGGGGTTAACAGCACACAGATGGAATTTAGAAAAAGAATTATCTAATATCAAGCCTTGAAAAAAAAACTCCAATATTTTAGAGGTTTAATAGAAAAGGATAATGCTAAGAGGACTACACAGTGGGAAGTAAACTCACAAAATTAGAGTGTGCACCAAGAATAAAGACATTTCAAGGAAGAGCACATTACAAGGATTATTCACCTTGACTAAATGGGATTTATTCACGGGCTGCAAGGGTGGTTCAATATCTGCAAATCAATCAATAATTGTGATACACTAACTACATTAACAAAAGAAAGGACAAGAACCACATGATCCTGGGTGCCTGGGTGGCTCAGTCAGTTAAACATCGGCCTTTGGCTCAGGTCATGATCCCAGGGTCCTGGGATCAAGCCCCACATCAGGCTCCCTGCTCAGTGGAGAGCCTGCTTCTCCCAATCCCTCTGTCTGTTGCTCTGCCTACTTGTGCTATCTATCTCTCTGTCAAATACATAAATAAAATCTAAAACAAAAACAAAAACAAAAAACACACTATCCTCTCAATAGATGAAAAAAAGCATTTAACAAAGTACAACATCCTTTCTTGATTAAAACTATTCTCAGTGTAGGGATGGGGGCGGATAGAGGGAACATACCTCAATACCATAAAAGTCATATATAAAGAGCCCACAGCAAATACCGTTCTCTTTACCCAAGGTCAGGAACACAGCAGGAAGGTCCACTATCACCACTGTTGTTCAACATAGTACTAGAAGTCCTAACCTCAACAATCAGCCAACACAAATAAAAGGCATCCAAATTAGCAAATAAGCAGTCAAACTCTCACTCTTCACAGATGACATGATACTCTATGTGGAAAACCAAAAAGACTCCAACCCAAAATTTTTAGAACTCACACAGGCATTCAGCAAAGTGGCAGGATATAAAATCAATACACAGAAATCAGTTGCATTTCTATCACTAACAATGAGACAGAAGAAAGAAAAATAAAGGAGTCAATCCCATTTACAATTGCACCAAAAATCATAAGATACCTAGGAATAAATCTAACCAAAAGAGGTAAAGGATCTGAACTACAGAAACTATAGAACACTCATCAAAGAAAATTGAGGGAAACACAAAGAAAGGGAAAAAGTTCCATGCTTATGGATTGGAAGAACAAGTATTGTTAAAATGTCTACACTATGTAGAGCGATCTATATATTCAATGCAATCTGTACCAAAATACTACCAACATTTTTCACAGCACTGGAACAAATATCCTAAAATTTGTATGGAATCAGAAAAGACCCCAAATAGCCAAAGGAATGTAAAAAAGAAAACCAAAGCTGGTGGCATCACAATTCTAGACTTCAAGCTCTATTACAAACTGTAATCATCAAGATGGTATTACGCTGGCACAAAAACACAGATCAATGGAACAGAATTGAGAACCCAGAAATGGCCCTTGACTCTATGGTCAACTAATCTTTGACAAAGCAGGAAAGAATGTCCAGGGGAAAAAAAAAAGTCTCTTCAACCAATGGAGTTGGGAAAATTGGACAGTCACATGCAGAAGAATGAAACTGGACCAATTTCTTACACCATACACAAAAAGTAAACTCAAAATGGATGAAAGACCTAAATGTGAGATAGGAATCCATCAAAATCCTAGACGAGAACAGAGGCAGCAACCTCTTCGATCTCAGCTGCAGCAATTTCTTGCTAGACACGTCTCCAGAGGCAAGGGAAACAAAAACAAAAATGAACTATTGGGACTTCATCAAGATAAAATCTTTGGCATAGAAAAGAAAATAGATGGCAAACCCAAAGACAACCAACAGAATGGGAGAAAATATTTATAAATGACATATCAGAGAAAGGGCTAGTATCCAAAAACCTATACCCAAATAACACCCAAAAAATAATCCAATCAAGAAATGGGCAAAAACATGAACAGGCATTTCTCTAAAGATATACAAATAACCAACAGACACATGAAAAAATGTCAACATCACTCAGCATCAGGGAAATACAAATTAAAACCACAATGAGACAGAATGGCTAAAGTTAACAAGTCAGGATATGACAGATGCTGGCGAGGATGCGGAGAAAGGGGAACCCTCCTACACTGTTGGTGGGAATGCAAGCTGGTGCAACCACTCTGGAAAGCAGCATGGAGGTTCCTCAAAATGTTGAAAATAGAACTGCCCTATGACCCAGCAATTACACTACTGGGTATTTACCCTAAAGATACAAATGTAGTGATCCGAAGGGGCACGTGCACCCGAAGGTTTATAGCAGCAATGTCCACAATAGCCAAACCATGGAAAGAACCTATATGTCCATCAACAGATGAATGGATAAAGAAGATGTGGTATATATACACAATGGAATACTATGCAGCCATCAAAAGAAATGAAATCTTGCCATTTGCGACAACGTGGATGGAACTAGAGCGTATCATGCTTAGAGAAATAAGTCAAGCAAAGAAAGACAACTATCATATGATCTCCCTGATATGAGGGAGTGGTGATGCAACATGGGGGCTTAAGTGGGTAGGAGAAGAATAAATGAAACAAGATGGGATTGGGAGGGAGACAAACCATAAGTGACTCTTAATCTCACAAAACAAACTGAGGGTTGTTGGGGGGAGGAGGGTTGGGAGAAGGGGGGGGTTATGGACATTGGGGAGGGTATGTGCTTTGGTGAGTGCTGTGAAGTGTGTAAACCTGGCGATTCACAGACCTGTACCCCTGGGAATAAAAATATATGTTTATAAAAAATTTAAAAATTTAAAAAAAAAAAAACCCACAATGAGATACCACCTCACACCAGGCAGAATGTCTAAAATTAACAAGTCAGGAAATGACAGATGTTGGCGAGGATATGTAAAAAGGGGAACCCTCCTACACTGTTGGTGGGTATGCAAGCTGGCACGGCCACTCTAGAAAAACAGTATGGAGGTTCCTCAAAAAGTTGAAAATAGAGCTACCCTATGAATCAGTAATTGCACTACTGGGTATTTACCCCAAAGATACAAATGTGGTAATTCAAAGGGGCACCTACACCCCAATGTAGATAGCAGCAATGTCCACAATAGCCAAACTATGGAAAGAGCCCAGATGTCTATCAATAGATGAATGGTTAGAGAAGATGTGGAATACATATGCCATGGAATATACTCAGCCATCCAAAAAATATATATATATACATATGAAATCTTGCAATTTGCAACAGTGTGGTTGGAACTAGAGGGTATTATGGTAAGCAAAATAAGTCAATCAGAGAAAGACAATTATCATACAACCTCCACTCCTAAGTGGAATTTGAGAATGCAGAGGATCATAGAGGAAGAGAGGAAAAAATAAAACAAGACAAAATCGGAGAGGGAGACAAACCATGAGACTCCTAATCATAGGAAACAAATTTAGGGTTGCTAGAGGAGTAGGGGTCGGTAGGGTAACTGTGTGATGGACACTAGGGAGGGCATGTGATGTAATGGAGCACCAGGTATTCTATAAGACTGATCAATCACTGAACTCTACCTCTAAAACTAATAATATACCATATGCTATTAATTGAATTTAAATTTTAAAAGGGTGAACATAGTAATTACCACCATTATAATAAATATCTACTTACCAGTGCCTGCCTTGACCAAATAGAATTTTATTTGGTGAGAAAAAAATTCCAAACTGTAATAAGGTAACAAATACTCTATTTTTGGATTTATGAATAATAAAATGTATATTCTTTAATCAATGAAAAAAAAAGGAAAGGGATAATAGCCTTCTAACGCAAATACTGACAGAGGTGAAGTAAAGTGAGAATAGAAAAATATTACTTAAATTTTGCCACATCAAGATCTGTAAGAGACCCCAAATGACAAGAACTTTGTAAGTAGTGTGGTAAGAATCTTCTTGGTGATTCAGTGAGGCTAGAACCTACACTGAAGTGAATTTCATGAATATATAAGAGAAAAACAAAAAAATGGGACAGTAGTGGGAAAATGACAAGTAAAAGATGAACTTTAAAAATAAGATACTAGAGCATATTTATAGAGTAATGAGACTAACTCTACAAAGGAGAGATTAATCATGTACAAAACAAAGAGGAAAACCAAAAGAATAAAATCCTTGACAAGATGAAGAGGAAAGATCCAGGTCTTGAAGGCATGGCCCAAAGTGACAGAAGAGTAAAGGATCCTGTTATAGACCTTTGCTCTAGCTGATCCCTCTTTCTGGAAGGTTCTTCTTTGTCCAAATCTTGAGTTCTCAATGAGGCCCACCCAGAACCCCTCATGTTGCTTGCCTCTCTTTCTCTACTAGAACGTAAACTCCAAGATGGCAAATGTTTGTTTCATTTATTGATATATCCCAAGAGCTAGAACTGTATTGTAGCACCTCAAAGTTACTCAACTAATTTCATCAATCAATAAATCAACACCAATTCAATTGAATGTACTAAATTTAAAGTTTTTCTTTGCCATTATTTAGACTAGCTACTGTCATATGACAGTTTCCCTACCACTGTGCATAAAAATGCCATGACACTGGCAGTAGAATATTCCTAGAAAGTTATTTGGAAACCTAGATCTTTACTCCAAAGCTAAATCCTATCAATCCTTCAAGGCCAAACTCAAGTTCTATTGCCACTAAAGCCTTACCCAGCTTTACCAGCATGAATCAACTTCTTACTTTCTTGAACCATAGTATGTACTATGTGTAATATCATCTGGCATTTATTATAATGCATTATCTTATTGTTTTTAAAAAGTTTCATTTATTTATTTTTTGAAGATCTATCCATTCATTTTAGAGAGAGAGATAGAGCAAGAAAGCAGGGGGTGGAGACAGGGAAAACTGAGGCAGACTCTCCACCAAGCACAAACCCTGACACGGGCTCAATCCCAGGACTCTGAGAGCATGACCTGAGCCCAAATTAAAAGTCAGCCACTCAGACTGTTTTTCAGAGTCCAATCTGAGGGGTTTGAAGTGGCGGGGGGGGTGGGAGGTTGGGGTACCAGGTGGTGGGTATTATAAAGGGTACGGCTTGCATGGAGCACTGGGTGTGGTGAAAAAATAATGAATAATGTTTTTCTGAAAATAAATAAATTGAAAAAAAAAAAAGTCAGCCACTCAACCAAATGAGCCACCCAGCAGCCCCTTAAGTTTTATTTCTAACTAAAATGTAAATTGAACTTGAGAGTTAGAGTGGTTACACATCTTTGTAACCCATAATATATGCATTATAAGTGACAAACATCCAAATACAGATTGACAGGAAAAGTCAAAGAATTTTTGTCTGAGGGAAACTTAAGCTCTGAACAGTAATTTGAGCATCTGAAACAAGTAGCTACAACTTAAACATTAGGAATATATTAAAGTGTTTCTTTTTTTAAGGGAAGCATTCTAAAGGTAATTTTTACCTAGCTAGAGATACTATTTTAGGTCAGCAATAATCTTTGCTTTAACAATTTAAATAGCAAACTGATCTTTTCATTATCTACCTTGTAAGGGCTTATTTTAATCTTCTTTCAGAACACTAGGCCTTATATTGTCAGACCTAAGATCAAGCTTTTCCAAAGGTAAAAATAAAATAAGAACTCTAATAAGACAGTGAATATCTCACATGATTGAGTAAAGCTTTAAGTCATGACCCATCTTAAAGACCTACCAACAAGGAAAAAAAGCACAGATTACTGATACAAACGACCTTTGTAGTGTGTAAGTCTCTTATATTCCAACCACTTAACAATTTTATAAAGTAATTTATAAAGTGAACAACAATGTTTACTTTATAAACATTTACAACCACAAAAGTGAAATATTTTCCTAACATTATACATTAGGAAACTAACATGGAATAATTAAGGAATTTATCTAAAATGTACATCATCAGCGATCCAAAAATAAACCAACATTTCATCTATGACAACCTTGGTTAACCTCTACAATATATCCATTTGATTACTTAAGATTATTTTTTAACTCTGTATTTAAATACTATAATTATTAGCTGTAAAATGTTCCTCTCTAAAGTTTTGTTTTGTTTTGTTTTTAATTAAGAGTTAGAAAAAAGGAGAACATTCAGACCCAACAGTAACATTTCATTCTTAGCTATGGGATCTTTTCATACAAGAAAACATTGAGAATTTTGACTATCTTATTATCATAGCACAGATACAAGAGTCACTAAAAATACTAATAAATTTACTGGATGCCTACTATGTGAATGGCACTATACTATAGGAAATCTCAGGCTCCAAGGCCATAATCAACACAATATTCCCTAACCTTGCATGATACATCTTTGCTCTCAAAGTCTGCCTTACTGTTTAAATAGACATTTTATACCAATACAACAGGATTTAGAAGGACTTCTTCTTTTTTTTTCTTTTAAAGATTCATTTATTTTGAGAGAGAAAGAGAGAAAGCACACATGCATACAGGGCAGGGAGCAGAGGAGAGGGAAAGACAGTCCCAAGCAGATTCCATGCAGAGCCTGGTGCAGGGCTCATTTCCATGACCCAAAGATCACCACCTGACCCAAAACCAAGAATAAGATCCTTAACTGACTGTGCCACATAGGTACCCCAGGATATGGAAGGACTTCTGAACATCTATCCCCTTTAAGGGATTTATTATTTAGTTCTAGTCATTATATTTACACACACGCGCGCGCGCACACACACACACACACACTCATATTTAATACAAAAGACAGAGAAAGTAAGAAAACATAAACCTCTTCTGCCTTACCTTTCTTTATTCTTTCCTTACCACCCACAACTTGTTCTTCTTGTGGCATCTGAGATAATTTCTGCCTAAACAACTTCTCTAGAGCTTGTGCCATAAGAACAATGTCATCTCCAGGCTAGAAAATATATAAACATAAGGTTACACAATATGGTCACTGTACCAAATTTCAACAATTCAGCCTACCTTAGAGAAGGCAGTGACACAGTACTCTCAGGTATTATTAAACATTATTTACTGCTTCTAAATTAAGTGCAGAAAATGGTGTATCAGCTCTTATTTAAAATAAGCTCTTATTTTAAATAAGACACCCCGGGGGGTGTCTCTGCTCAGTCTGCTTCTCCCACTCCCTCATTCTACCCTTTTAACTTCTAAAAATAACCAAGGTAGCCTTTCTGAGTACTAGAGTGTTACAATCTAACCAATCCTACTAATACAAAAAGGTTTTAGAAATTAAAATTTCTACCTCACATATAAGTTAAAACAAAACGTGTTCATGGCTGTGAAAAGTACATTATTTGACTTGGTGTGATGCAGTTTTCAATTAACTAAGTGATAAAATGACACTGCAGAGCTAATTCAGTTTTTAAATCTTTTTTTTCCCAACTTTTAAATCTTAACTATCCACATAGAAGTCTTTGGCTTGCTTTATTTTCTACTGATTTAAAAAAAAAAAAACTAAATAGATTACAAAGCAAAAGCCTAAAGCAGGTTCTAACTTTGAACACTTACTTTGAAGTTAGGCACTTAAGGAAAATTACTGAACTTCGTTTTAAAATATTAAATGTAAAAGGACACTTGGAATTGTTACTTTTTAAAAAATCATGTTGGCTAAGAGTCTTAAATTTAAGATGGCACTGAGAGTTTGGGAACCAAAATTTCTATTACACTGTAGCATTATCAGTGATTTTGAATAAATGGGTTTTAAGTTTTAAAATTTTTAGATACAGAACAGCTTAAAAAGAATGCAGTACTCTGGGAAACAGGAATACTCTAGGGAGAGAAAAATGAATACACAAATCCAGTTTTATAGATGAAAGCTAAAGTGGAGACTAAGGTCAAATGCCCACATATATTATCAGACAAGTCAATTAATTAACACAAATGCAAATACTACTACTGGTATATAACAGAGAATGTGTCTCATCTTTAAGTTAACTTGTCATAAGTTTAGATGTATGTAATTTGTCTGCATTCATACCATGAACATTTAACCAAGATTAGTATATAATAAAGTTTACCATTTATAATTAAAATGGCAGAAGTATGGTAGAGAACATTTTGAAATGATACTTATAGAAACAAACTATCATTGGCATTTCATTTTTTAAAACATAACGAACCATTATAGTTATTCAGGCAAAATTATGGGAAATAGTCTAAATAAATAGATATATAAAAATTATGAAATCCAGTAAAAAATAAACATTATCCTTAAACATTATCCTTTATTATTTAAGGATAATAAACATTATCCTTAAAAAGTCTGTAAAATATCCCAAATCAAGACCTAAAATCTGAAATCAGCACACATTCTATACACATCTTCTATAAGAGCAAAGAATTACCAAGTATAACATAAATTTATAAAACATACCTTGTTGTATAAATAACAATTTGAGAACATTATGTTGAAGTCTGCTATACATTCTGAAGCCTTCACATAATATTTATGTTCTAAGCGCTTCTTAATTGTATTTAAATCCATTGGGGTCTTTATAATGGTGTAATAATCCTAGTTTTTCAGAAGAAATTCTAAATGTTAGTAGTAAGAACAAATTCACTACAACTACTGGTACACAAGTAGATTTAAGAGGTTATACACTTGTAAATAGATTACCTTTAAAAATCCATAATTTAGAAACCGAAAATTTTATACTGAGAAAGCTGACTGCCAGGGCATTTTTTTTTTCCAGAGAAAAAAATAACAAAGAATCACAAAAACAAGAATGTAAGAGTAAAATTATCCTGGAAAATAAAAAGTGAAGGGCATGAAGAAAAACCTAGAATTTATGGAGTCTGACAGATCCAGAGTATAATCCCAGTGCCATGGATTACTACGCAACAAATTACTTAACTATTCTGTTATCAGATGGCTGAAAATACCAAAGAGAAGGCTTAAAGTTGAATTCTGTATTTGATGCACCTAAGTCTACCAAGAAGTAAGTGTCAAGAAAAACTTCATGAAGAAGCTGATATTCATGACAACCTTCCACCAAAAAGACAAGTGAGGGGTGCCTGGATGGTTCAGCTGGTTAGGCAAATGACTCTTGGTTTTGGCTCAGGTCATGACCTTGGGGTCAGGGGATGGAGCCCCATACCAGACTCCAGGCTCAGGACAGAGCCTGCTGGAGCCTCGCCCTCTTCTCCTGCTCACATACACACAATCTCTCTAATGTAAATAGATAAAACTAATAAGAAAAAAAAAAAAGTCAGGTAACACATTTTCTAACAAGAAAACATGTACTATAATTTACCAAACTGTTAAAATAAGAATTTCAATGCTCAGAAAAATGAGCTTTGTTGTTTAGGAAAATTACTCACTGGAAAATTCTTCAGTGGTACAGAATAAATTAAAGGTCTTCATTAAATTAAATATATTTTATAATATTAAAGACTAGTTTATGGGGCGCCTGGGTGGCTCAGTGGGTTAAAACCTCTGCCTTCGGCTCAGGTCATGATTCCAAGGTCCTGGGATTGAGCCCCGCATCAGGCTCTCTACTCAGTGGGGAGCCTGCTTCCCCCTCTCTCTCTGCCTGCTTCTATGCCTACTTGTGATCTCTTTCTCTGTCAAATAAATAAATAAATAAATATTTTAAAAAAGACTAGTTTATTTCTTTCTTTCAGAGATTCAAAGTGTTTTTCTCTTTTATAAGCAACATAATCACAAGATATACTTACCGGCAACTTTAGTTTCACAGCATCCACAGGCTGCTGAAAAGGCCAGGAAAAACTGTGCTTCCATAAAGCCTTCAAGACAACTTTTTGTAGATACTGAAGTTGATTTGTCAATCGCCCATTTTTTTTAGTATTTATATATTCTGGTGGTGGAGGGTTAACTAGAGCTGTTTGTCGACTTGACAGAGACATTGTCAATGGGATCAAATCCTGATATTACAATGTTGCCTATAAATACATGTCCTTAAACACAAAAGTAAAACTGAGTTACATTCAAACAACATTTAAAATTGTTTCCATAGGAACTAAAAAGTGTTAATGAGTAATATTATGTTTTACATCACATTATGATTAAGACAACAAAAAAAGCCAAGTGATAAATACATTTGTAAAGAAATACTAACCTCTTTCTGTATAAGTACTAAGAGTTGTTTCATTATGTATGCCTTAGTTCTGGATGATTTAAGGTATTTCAAACTTTCATGGTATTTCTTCTGGCTTTCTAAAACACAAATTGAGGTCTTAGCAGGAAAAGTCTGTAAGTTTCTGGTAAAAAAGAAATAACAGAAAATGTTAAACATTACTGTGGTATGTATGTATGTATATATGTGTGTGTGTGTGTGTGTGTGTATATATATATATATACACACACCCTAAAATTAATTCAATGAAAGAAGAAATGCAAAATAGAGGATTTTTCTGTATAATTTAAATAAAGGGATTTCTTTGTTTACTTATGAGGCTTTACCCAAAATGTAGGGCTTGAACTCTCGACCCTGAGATCGAGAGTCACATGCTCTACTGACTGAGCCAGGCAGGCACCCCTAAAGTGATTTACTTTAAAACCTAATACTAGAAACATGACACATATTAAAATGTTACTATTAAGTACATATTACTACATCTAAAATTAAAAAAAAAAAAACACCTTTGTATTTTGGAAAGATGGTATCTAACATTCCTAAACAGCATTAAAGGACAAAAGAGCAGCAAAGGTACTACACCAAGTATCTCAGCAAAATGAAAAGGGCAATTATTAAACAAATTATCCATTTTTTAAAAGATTTTATTTATTTATTTGACAGACACAGATCACAAGTAGGCAGAGAGGCAGGCAGAGAGAGGAGGAAGCAGGCTCCCTGCTGAGCAGAGAGCCGGATGCGGGGCTCAATCCCAGTACCCTGGGATCATGACCTGAGCCGAAGACAAGAGACTTTAACCCACTAAGCCACCCAGGTGCCCCCAAATTGTCCTTTTTTTTTTTAAGCTGTCCATTTTTTTTAGAACAGTGTTATATTCAGCCAGTGTGATGTTTGCTTCCATTAAAGCAGCATTAGTTCTCAACTGCATTAGACAGTTTTGAATCTTTCTTTAAAAATTATGGTAGGGGCACATGGGTGGCTCAGTCGGTTAAGTGGCTACCTTGGCTCAGGTCACCATCTCAGGATCATGGGATCAATCCCCGCATTGGCGGGGGGTGTCTCTGCTCAGTCTGCTTCTCCCACTCCCTCATACTCTCTCAAATAAATAAAATCTTTTTTTTTTAAAACTATGGTAAAATAGGGATGCCTGGGTGGCTCAGTTGGTTAAGCAGCTGCCTTCGGCTCAGGTCGTGATCCCGGCATCCTGGGATCGAGTCCCGCATCGGGCTCCTTGCTCGGCAGGGAGCCTGCTTCTCCCTCTGCCTCTGCCTGCCATTCTGTCTGCCTGTGCTTGCTCTCTCGCCCTCTCTCTCTGATAAATAAATAAAATCTTTAAAAAAAAAAAAACTATGGTAAAATACACAAAATTTACCATCGTAACCTTTTTTTTTTTTCAGTAGGCTGAATACCCAACATGGAGCCCAACTCCAGGCTTGAACTCACAAGCCTGAGATCAAGACCTGAGCTGAGATAGAGTCAGACACAATCAGCCAAAGCCACCCAGGTGCCCCTATCATCTTAACCATTTTTAAGTGTGTCATTCAATATATAATCATTTATTATATATAAATATAATATAAATGATATAAATATTTATATTTATATATTTATAAATATATATAAATATAAATTTAAATGATTAATATAATCATTTTTGAGCAACTAATCTATGACTTTTTCATCTTGCAAAACTGAAACTTTATACCTGTTAAATAACTCCTCATTCTTGGGGCACCTGGGTGGCTCAGTGGGTTAAGCCACTGCCTTTGGCTCAGGTCATGATCTCAGGGTCCTGGGATCGAGTCCCGCGTCGGTCTTTCTGCTCAGCAAGAAGCCTACTCCCCACCCCCCACTGCCTACTTGTGATCTCTGTCAAATAAATAAAATTCTAAAAGAAACAGAAAACCTCCTCCTCATTCTTGCCTCCCCCAAGCTCCTGACAACCACCATTCTATCCCATTTCTATGAATTTAACTATAAATTGGTATAATTTGGGGTATAATAGTAGGATCATACAGTTGTATTTTTGCGCCTGGTTTATCACAGCATGTCCTCAAAATTAATCTATATTGTAACATATGTCAAAATTTCCTTCATTTTATAAGGTTTAATATTTCACTATACAAATATACCGTACTTTGTGTAATCATCCATTCATCAATGGACACTTGGTTAACTTCCACCTCTCTCGCTATTGTAAATAGTGCTATAAACATGGATGTATAAATATCTCTTCAAGACCCTACCTACAACTCTTATAGATATAAGTGCAGAACTGAGAACTGGTGGATTATACGGTAATTTTTTTTTTTTTTTTAGGAATCCCAGTACTGTTTGCTATAGCACCTGCAACATTTTACATTCCCAACAACAGTGTTCCAGTCTCACATCTTCACACTTTTTTTGTTGTTGTTTAACAGCAAGTACCACTAATGGTGTGAGGTACCGTGGCCCAATTCTTGGTGATAAGCCCAGGCCCCAATTCTTGGTGATAAGGCTTACAAATCTGTTTTTTAAATTCTCCTGGTGCTTGTGATGTGTAGCCAGGATTAAGAACCACACTAAAATGAATTAACTTGGAGGTGATTATCAATCTTATAATTTATTGTACTTCCTTACCCTCTTCTCATGTTATTCAAACATGAACTAGAACTCTTAACGTCATCAAGAACAAAGAAGATACTCTAGTGTTGCAACTAAAACTGGTTCTGTTCTGTATTTATTTAGTCTATCTTTGGAGTGTCCTAATCACTATACCCTCCCTCCTTCACAAAGATAAGCACTATGATGAATTCTACCCCTTTAAACTGTGCTGGTTTTTGATCTTTACATAAATAGTTTTTACTATGTACTACACTGTTTTTACTATGTACTACACTGGTCTTGTACCAGTATTATGTTCGTCAGATTTAACTATGTTTTATTTGTTCATCTTCACTGCTGTATTTTATTCTATGATTGAATTATATCACAATCTATCCATTCCTCTTGGGACTTTGAGGTTATTTCCAGTGTTTGACCAATAACGCTGCCATGAACATGCTTGCAGTGAATATATGCATGCATTATGTTGAATATAAACCCAGAAGTGAAACTGTTGGATCATATAACTTATATGTATGTTCAACTTTAGTAGATACCAGTTTTCCAAAATATATAAATTTATATGCACAACAGAGCTTGGAGAATCCTACTTACTCCACGTCCTTGTCAATATTTGGTATTATCAGTGTGTTCCATTTCAGCCATTCTGGTGAATGTAAAATGGGATCTCATGATTTTATTTGTATTTCACTGAGGATTCATGATATGAAACACCTTTTAATGTCTATTGGTCCCATGAATATCTTCTTTGCCAATCACCTGTTGAATGGTCCTACCCATTTTTCTATTGTGTTGTCTGCTATTACCTTATTTCTAGCTCTTCATATAGTCTGAATACAAAACCTTTGTTGTGTGTTTCAAGTATCTTCTCCATGCTTTTCCTTCAAAACCTCCTTTTAAGTAAGCATTCTTTCCCCTCCTCCCCAATGCTAATCCATCTGCTATTACTCTGCTTCACCACTACCATGTTTGTCTACTTATTTACTGTCTCCCAACCCTCCCTCCCCCAGTTCCCAAAATGTAAACTCAATGTCAGCAGGGACCTTGTGGGTAATGACCTACAACAGATTGAGGTCTTGTCTGACTAATGCTTAGGACAGAGCCTACATAAGCTGAATTAAAAGTGTTCAGATTCAGTTTTATGTTAGAGATCCAGCAGATGTGACTATTTTTTATATAGGGAGAAACCGGGAGAGAAATCAAGAATGTTTTACTTGTAGGGACACCTGCGTGGCTCAGTTGATTAAGTGTCTGCCTTCAGCTCAGGTCATAATTCCAGGGTTCTGGGATGGAGTCACACATCAGCTCCTTGCTCAGCAGGGAGCCTGCCTCTGATTCTGCCTATGGTTCCATCTGCTTGTGCTCTCTTTCTCTGACAAATAAATAATATCTTTTAAAAAAGAATTTTTTACTTTTAAATTAGGTCCCATTGCTCAGGAATTTGCCTTAAAAGAAATGAATGAATGACTTAATGTCTATCAATTTAAAAAATGCATTTCCAAACCTCATCAAAACCTCAATTCCACTATACCCTTTTTCCAGAGGATCTCAGTTTACAAGAGAAACCATTTAAAAATTAACTTCCATTAGCTTATTTCCTATTCTATATTTAAGTGCCTCCTTTCTTTTCCATGAATATCTTTCCCCTTTTCCAGAATCTTATTATTTTATTAGTTATGCCTTTATTTCCATTATTGTAGGTTTCTTTCTTAGGAAGGCTTTCCTCTAAAGATTATACTATCCATAATTATATTTCCTGCTCTTAAGACCAAATTTTCTACACTTAAATTTTTTTGTAATTAATTTATGCAGATATCTCTATCCACAGATATGCTCTAGTCAGTGTCTTAAGTTTTTTCCTTAAAAACACCTTTCCACAAAAAAACCTACACACAGGGGCGCCTGGGTGGCTCAGTGGATTAAGCCGCTGCCTTCGGCTCAGGTTATGATCTCGGTGTCCTGGGATCGAGCCCCGCATCGGGCTCTTTGCTTGGTGGGAGCCTGCTTCTCTCTCTCTCTGCCTGACTCTCCGCCTGCTTGTGATCTCTCTCTCTATCAAATAAATAAATAAAATCTTTAAAAAAAAAAACCTACACACAGATATTTATAGTAGCTTTATTCAAACATTGCCAACACTTGGAAACAACCAAGATGTCTTTCAGTAGTGGGATGGATAAACTGGAACAACATTGAGTATTATTCAGCGCTAAAAAGAAATCAACCATCAAGCCATGAAAAGACATGGAGGAATCTTAAATGCATACTAGGCAAAAGAAGCCAATCTGAAAATTCTACATACCGTACAATTCCAACCATATGACATTCTGGAAAAGGCAAAACTATAAGGAAACTGTAAAAAGGTCAGTGGTTGCCAAGAGGTTGGGAGAAGTAATAAAAAGATGGAGCACAGAGGATTTTTAGGGGAATGAAAAGATTGTGTTATATCATAATGACGGATACATACCATTAATATTTGCCCAAACCCTTAGTATGTACAACACCAAGAATGAACCCTAATGCAAACTAAGGTCTTTGGGTGATAATGAGGTATCACTGTTGGTTCATCTGCTGTAACAAATGTACCACACTGGTGGGAGCTGTTGATGATGGGGGAGAGGTAGCTTGTATAGGAGTCGGTAGGTATATGGGAAATCTGTATCTTTCTCCCAATTTTGCAGTGAACCTAAAATTGCTCTAAAAAAAAAATAAGTACTTAGGGGTGCCTGGCTGGTGTAGTTGATATCTGACTCTTGTTTTCCACTCAGGTCATGATCTCAGGTCATAAGATAGAGCCCTGTGTCAGGTTCTGTGCTCAGCACAAAGGTCTGCTTAAGATTCTAAAACACCTTTCCCGCTACATGCTTATTAACATAAAAAACCACCAACCAACCACTGGGTGCAAAAAAATTTTTTAAAGGTCAAATACATCCATCTGGTTTTTCTAACTCCCTTCTGAAACTGCTTTTCTAAAGATAACGAACACTCTGAAATATTCCAAAGCCCTCACTGTCTTCCTCAATTATTTTCCTAGACTTCTCTGTAGTATTTAAAATGGCTAACAACTCTTAAAGTTTTTCTCCTCCTTTATACCCATTATTTCCTTAGCCATTCATATAACTTCCTCATATGCCCCTTATATTTTAACCCCACTTGTCATTGTTTTCTTGCTTTGGTACTTTGATCAAACACCTGCACAAAATTAGTCAAATCCCAAAATTAGATTTTTGTAGTACCTATAAGATAATACTAACTAGTAAAAACTTAAAACAGTACGTACTGGGAAGTGCTTGGTTGGCTCAGTTAGTGGAGTAACAGGTGTTGTGAGTTCAAGCCTCAAGTTGGGTCAACATTATTTAAAAATAAAATAGAACGGTGTGCTTGGGTGGCTCAGTCCATTAAGGGTCTGCCTTCAGCTCAGGTCATGATCTCAGGGTCCTGGGATCGAGCCCTGCATCAGGCTCTCTGCCATCAGAGTCTGCCTCTCCCTCTGCCCCACCCCCTGCTTATGCTCACACCCTTTCTTTCTCTCAAATAACAAATTTTAAAAATCTAAGAAAATAAATAAATAAAAGGGAGCCTGGATGGCTCAGTCAGTTCAGCATCTGATTCTTGATTTAGGTTCTGGTCATGATCTTGAGGCCCTAGACAGGCTCTGTGCTCAGCACAGTCTGCTTGTTTCTGTTCCTCCTGTTCCCACCCCATGCGTGCACGCTCTCACTCTCTTGTTCTCTCAAATACATAAAACCTTTGAGAAAAAATAAAATAAAATAGCATACATTGGGGTGAAAGACTATATGTCTCCTGATAAAACAAAATGCAATATACACAGAACCCATAAAGGCTTTTGGCCAAAAATATGTAACAAGTGGTTACATTTAACTTTCATATAACAGAAAATTAAAGGGCTAGAGCTTCACTGTCCAAAAAGAGACAAGCTATAGCTACACAGAACTATTTAAGTTTAAACTAACCAAAATTACCAAAATCAAAAACTCATCCATATTTTAGATGCTCAATAGCTATTGTCCATTGGCATGGGACACTGCCATCACTGTAGTGATGCAGTTCTGTGGGACAGTGCTAGGAAAAATTAAACAAAAGCACAAGAAAACAGACAAATGTAGAATATATAATATCCTAGAAGACAAATGACCTAAAACAAGTAAAAAAAAAAAAGATAAAACAAGACAAATGGTTTATCTTTTATAAAAAGATTGTCAAAGAAACTGTGGAATAACTGCTCTGAATTAAGATATAACTGAACTCAATTTATCATCCTGGATCAAATCTTGGTTTGAGATCAGCTATTAAAGATGTTTTTGGACAACCAGGGAAATTTAGGGAATTGTTCACCTTGACAGGTGTAAGAATACATTATGATAGGTCTGAGAATAGTACGGTGGTTATGCAAGATAAAGATGTTTAAATGGATGCTCAAAAAATTGGATGTCAATAGCGACACCTATAAAACAAGTTTCAAATGGTTTAGGAGAAAAGCCTATATACAAAAAAGCAAACATGGCAAAATACTGACAACTGTTGGTAGATATATAGGTCTTCTATGTATTTTTTTCTGTATGCTAAGAATTTTAAGCAATAAACTTACGGCACATTGTTGTTGAGAGCTGTAGATAGACTTAACCATGAATAAGAGCAAAAATGGAAAAAGTTAATTTTTAAACTTTTTAACAATGATAATTATCATTGGGCAAAAAAAAAGTTAATATTTGATAATCTGGTAATGATATCAGGAGTATGCCCTGCATTCTTTGGCTAGAGGCCCTGGCTTCTAGTGCAAGGTGAAGCTCTCTAGTTCAGCAAGAGGACTAGGAATTGTCCCCTTTATAAAATATTCCGTGTAATTACCCCAGTCTTTCTGTTCAATGAAATTTTGTTTCTTATTTAAAGAATTTTTTAAAAAGCAGTTTATGTGGCTTTTTATACTTGGCAAATTTCTACATTAGTTGCCACTATTTTACTTTCTCTAAAGCCTTTCTTCCATTAATCTTAACTCTTGTTCTTATTTTTTTTTTTTAAAGATTTTATTTATTTATTTGACAGACAGAGATCACAAGCAGGCAGAGAGGCAGGCAGAGAGAGAGGAGGAAGCAGGCTCCCCGCTGAGCAGAGAGCCCGATGCGGGCCTTGATCCCAGGACCCTGAGATCATGACCTGAGCCGAAGGCAGTGGCTTAACCCACTGTGCCATTTATTAGAAAATGTTAATAATAGAAAACTGAAAATGCCAGCATAGTAGTTCAGCAACACGTACCCCTCAAAAGATTTTCACCTTATTTGACATAATGGTGGGTCATAATCAGCTGAAAGGTGCCACACTTTGTCATTTATTTAAGTGGAGTGGTTACTTCATTGACTTACACTCCATGATTAAACTATGGAGTTGAAGTATACAGACAAATATACATAACTTGTAGCCTATCCTGTCTCTATGAAAGCCCACTGTTGTTTTCAATGTTTATGGTGAGTTGTCATTTTATTGTTACTTTTGCTTTCATGTACTTTTTGCCCGTGGATACATTTCTACAAAGAAAAATAGCATGGTAAGATGAAATAAATCTAATGTCGATAAGAATTCAGTATTATATAACCACCACTTACAATTGCTCAAAGACAATGTACCATAAATTAGGAAAAGTTCTGGTTTACCTTGAATAAAATAATCACATAATTAGCATCACCATGTCATCATTCTATGGTTCCATGAGCAAACTGACTAAAAATCAAATGTGTTTTGCCCACTAAATAGTTCATTATAAAATAATATTTTGATTTCTGGACAAATTCTTAAAGTTGTCTTCTTAAAGCTGACAAGTTCTTAAAGTTGTTATTTAAAGACAATAAAAATTAAGTATATTTGAATTTTAATATCCATGTAGTATGAATGGTATACAATAAGGAAAGTTTCCTTTCTCACTTTTTTTTTTTAAGATTTTATTTATTTTTTTAGAGATAGATGCAAGGGAAAAGGAGACAGAGAAAATTTTAAGCAGGCTCCACGCCCAGTTTGGAGCCTAACATGTGCCTGGATCCATGGCCCTGAGAGCATGACCTGAGCTGAAACCAAGGGTGGAATGCTTAACTGACTGAGCCACCCCAGCACCCTTCCTTTCCCATTCTTTTCCCCTAGCCAACTAGGACCCCTCTTTTTTGTTAGCAATTTCTTGTGTATCTTTTAGTGTTTTTTACACTTAATTCATATTAGAAATTGTCCCAGGGCAGCCCCCTCTATTTTTAATGGCTGCCTAGTATGTCATCATATGAATGTGGACATACAGATATTAATACAATGTTGGTAAGACTATCCTCATAAATACATCATTGCATATAGCCAATATCTATTGCGTGCACATGTGTGCATGTGTGTGTATATATATATGTATGTGTGTATATATATATATATATATACACACACACACACACGGAGGGGCCTGCTCCCCCACATATATATATGTGTGGGGGAGCAGGCCTATCGGATAAATTTTTCTTAACAATTTCTGGGACAAAAAAAACACGCAACAATTTCTGGGACAATGCTTTTAAATGTCAGTACATGTGTAACTGCTGTCCATAGGTTATTCTAATTTACAGCCCTAACAACAGTGTACAAGAGTAAAAATTTAAACGTCTAAGAAAGAAAAAGTCTTTGAAATGGTTGTGAATATTCCAGTCATCCCTGACAAATACTTATAAACCAAAGGTTTCCTAAAATGTACACAACAAGCAAAAACACTTTTCATCTTTAATTCAACACACATGAAGACGTATCAGGAAGTCTGATCTCTTTGGCAAAATTTCACCCTTCCAAAAACACCAGGACCAACCAATTTCTTGAGTTCGCAAAAAAAAGAAAGTTTACATAATTCCTTAATTATTAACTCATTGGTGCAAGTATTAAATTGTTTTGCCCCATATTCTGAGGTCTCAAGGAAACTTGAGTTGATATCAAGAACCAAAAATGTAAATTAACATATCTAGAACCTAGAAGTTCCTTTTAGATAGAGGTGAATTTAAATAGAGTTGAATTTTGAGGTTTTGAATGAAGATTGTTTAAAAATATTTTCCATGATTTCAATAAATGGGAGAGAATAAGTTATTCTGCTATATGGCGGCACTCTGGCTTAATTTAAGTAGATATTACACATGCAGGGAATCCAAAGAGTTTGGATTCTGGGGGCACCTGCGCAGCTCAGTTGGTTAAGCATCTGACTTAGGCTCTGACTTTGGCTCAGGTCGTGATCTCAGGGTCCTGGGACCAAGCCCTCCTCTAGGCTCCCTGCTAGTAGGGAGTCTGCTTTCCCCTTTGCCCCTACCCCCCTCCCAATAAATAAATAAAATCTTCAAAAAAAAAAAAAAAGTACAGATTCTGAACACCAGATAGTTTTAGTGCTCAGAAAGGTCAAAAAAGCAATCCACAGGATGTGAGCTCAAATACTGACTCCAAATCCTGCATCATCAAATTAGCTATGTCCATCCAATTCAAGGGAGAAAATGGTTTCTTCAAAATAAAATCAGGCCTCACTTAAAGTCAAACAGATAATTTTTGGAAAATGTATATTCTTCACAGTGATTTAAACTTCTCATCTACTCCTCCCTTCGTCTAAGAATAGGAGGCCCTCACTGTGTAAAACTCTTCTCCTAGGTATTCTAGATAAGGAGATAACAAAAGTCCTTCATATCTCCTGCCTATATTGTCAACATTTCATACTAGCTTACCCTCCATATACACCTTCTCAAGGCTCCTTAAAAATTCTCTTGATCCTCTTGTCTCCTTCTAGCCTCAATCTTCTCTCTTCTGTACCTCACACCCGAGCATGCCAAAAAATGACACTGTCTTTACATCCCACCTCACACTCAACTTTTCCCCTGCCATTCCTCTGAAAGTCCCCTTACACTAAGGCTAATACTTACCATACTTAGCTGTTAAATGGATTCTTTTGAGTCTTATTTCACTTGACCTCTCAGCAACGTCTATCATTAGACTATCAAGACTCTCTTGAAACTCTTCTCTGGTTTCCAGGATACCACTTTTTTCCCCAGATTCTATTTGTTCATTTATTACATACTGATAAAGCACCTACAATGGTGCCAAGCACTGAACTAGGAGTTGGGGGGTACAGTCTCTTTATATAGACGAATAGGTAATTACAAGAGGATGCATATAGTTACTGCTTTGACAGAGATAGGAACAGGGTGCTAAGGGAAGAGAATCAGATTGGAAATCCAGAAGATAGTGCCATCATAATCTCATCTTCTGCTAATCCATTAATATCTCTCAGGGGTCTTCCCTTGCTTTTTTTCTTTAATTCCATCAACAGACTCTCTGACTATGGAGTATAAATTTACATTTTCTGGGGGCGCCTGGGTGGCCCAGTGGGTTAAGCCTCTGCCTTCAGCTCAGGTCATGATCCCAGGGTACTGGGATCGAGCCCCACATCGGGCTCTCTGCTCCACGGGGAACCTGCTTCCTCCTCTCTATCGGCCTATCTGCCTGCGTCTCTGCCTACTTGTGACCTCTGTCTGTCAAATAAATACATAAAATCTTTTTTTTAATTTACATTTTCTGAATACTTAGGGTATTCCTATTTTCTAACCCTCAAACCACTTTTTTTGTAGTTCAATCACTTATTACTCCCGCCTCAACTGATACAACGGTGACATTTTGATTTTTGTTTACTAATTACAATGGCACTGTTCAAACTACTTCTGTTCAGGATACACACACATATAAACCTCTTCCCTCTCATGAGACTTAAAGGTAGCTACTATTCCAATTTCCAACATTCTGCCAGCCACACTAAAAAATTTGCAGCTCTTCACTATCCCACCCTACTTTGTGTTTACACATGTCTGTGCTTTTGAAAATTTTCTCTTGGTTACCAGGGTTCCTCCCCACACTCTTCAGACTAACTTCTTTTTTTTTTAATATTTTATTTATTTATTTGACAGACAGAGATCACAAGTAGGCAGAGAGGCAGGCAGAGAGAGAGAGAGGGAAGCAGGCTCCCCGCTGAGCAGAGAGCCCTATGCGGGGCTCGATCCCAGGACCCTAAGATCATGACCGGAGCCGAAAGCAGAGGCTTTAACCCACTGAGCCACCCAGGCGCCCCTAGACTACCTTCTTATTTGTCTTTCTAGACCCAGCTCAGTTATCGCCTCCACCCCAGAAGCCTCCCTCACCGCCTTCCACCCACCTAGGTCCTTCCCATGGGTCCCAAAGCACCATGTAGAAACTTCATCTGAATTCTTTTTTTTTTTTTAAGACTTGATTCAGCTACTTGACAGACAGAGATCGCGAGTAGGCAGAGAGGCAGGCAGAGAAAGAGAGAGAGAGAGAGAGGGGAGGAAGCAGGCTCCCTACCCGGCAGAGAGCCCGATGTGGGGGCTTGATCCCAGGACCCCGGGATCATGACCCCAGTCGAAGGCAGAGGCCTTAACCCACTAAGCCATCCAGGCGCCCCAAAACTTCATCTGAATTCTTAACGTAAACCACTAGCTTGAGTACAGGCCCAGGTTCTGCAGCACCCAGCAGAAGGTTAGGCATGTTCCAAGAGCTTAATAATGTTAGCTAAAGAAAGAAATAAATCAAGGATGGGAATGTCCCTGTCCCAAATCAGGATACCAAGAAAAAAACAAAAATGCCAGCTACAGCTAAAGCCCCGTACTTTCTCTTGCATTCCCCAAACATACCGTCCATACACATCCACCAATCCTAGGACCAAGAGAACCACAAAAACCATGAGCGTTTTCCAAGATGGGGAGTAGGCAGTTGTATCACTGGAACCTCATGTCCTCGCCCCACTCTCCTTGCAAAAAATCCCAAGCATTTAAGAGAAAAGAGCAAAAATTTCAAAAGCGTCCACTGGGGCAACAAGCTTGCAGTTTTCAGCCAAGGGAAAGGAACGGGCAGCTCACCTGGGCAACAACGCACGCACGGGGATGGCCTCCCCAACTGCCTCGCCGGTCGCACGGTGTTGATGGGGGAGGGGAGAAGAGGGAAAAAACGGTTCCTTCCCGCTCAGCGTCGCACCGAGGGCCCCGATCCTACAGCAGTAGTCCACGCAGAGGCTGTGTGGCGTTGGGTTAAAAGGGCCTTATCTGATCGTCCCCGCCAGCTTGCACCAGATGAAGGGTGCGAGGCAGCAGTCGTTCACCGACCGTCGCAGCCAGTTCTCGTCCTAATGGCGGCAGCCGCTAGCGGGCAGCAACAGGCGCCTTTATGGGAGCCCCGCGGCGGGCAGCCCGCCCATTGGCCTGAGCGTGTCACGTGGCCATGCCGTGAGCCGGCCACCAGCGAGCGGCGTGCGGTCTCGGCTCGGCCGCCCCGGCTTGGGCTGGCTGGAAGGTCTTTCCCCGGGGGAGTTCCCTGTTGTTGAGCCTTTGCAGAACTCCAGGTATGATGCGGAGAGCTTGGGGTTTAGCCGTGGGAACGCCACCCACAAGGAGTTTACCATTAAAACGATGAAATGGGGGCGCCTGGGTGGCTCAGTGGGTTAAGCCTCTGCCTTTGGCTCAGGTCATGATCTCAAGAGTCCTGGGATCGAGCCCCGCATCAGGCTCTCTGTTCAGCAGGGAGTCTGCTTTCCTTCCTCTCTCTCTGCCTACTTGTGATCTCTCTCTGTCAAATAAATAAAATTTTTTTAAAAAACGATGAAATGAATTAGCCTTATGTTGTTTGGGGGGTTCGTAAGTTTGGGCTTGCACCGTTCTCATCCTTCATCTCCAGTTTGCCCCAAAGCTCCCATCTCTTGATGTAGTGAATGCTCAGTGTTAGATAGCAGCTGAGGTTGGACCCCACTTGGTTTAAAATGGCACTTAACAGCATTTTCACAGCTGCGTGGAGAATGATTTAGAATTTTTGAGAGTCTTGGCGACTGCCTCCTTATTAGTGGGTGTGTATTAGAAGAATGTATTTAGCACTAAAGTCGCCTTTTGGATCCAATTGCAAACAATGTTTCTAAAAAGTCATTCCTAGATGGATGAATGGGTGGAAGGATAGGTGGGGGAACTGCTCTGGGAAACCCATTAAAAACCAACCTGTCGGGGCGCCTAGGTAGGTGACTCAGTGGGTTAAAGCCTGTGACTTTGGCTCAGGTCATGATCCCAGGGTCCTGGGATGGAGCCCCACATGGGGCTCTCTCCTCAGTGGGGACCCTGCTTCCCCCTCTCCCTTTCTGCCTGCCTCTCTGCCTACTTGCGATCTTTACCAAATAAATGAATAAAATCTTTTAAAAAAAATGACAAAAAAAAAACCAATCTACAGTTTCTTGAAGCAAAAATCTGGGGGCCATGAACAGTTTGGCATGTCTTAATTTTGTCGCTTTTATGTGAGAGTTGGAGAGCTCACCAAAAAGCAGTGCTGCTACAGGTCATACAAATAAATGGAGCGGCAGACAGGTTTACATTGGAAAGACTCTCCTTACTTAAAACCCAGAAAATGGCTTAGTTTGTCAGAGGAAGGACTAGAAGGCCTTTACTTCCAGGTAACCAAATAATCAAGGACTGTATGGAAGAGGCAATGCCATAGTGTACAGGTTGGTTAGATTTGATGTTTGTGTTCCTGTTTTTGTTTAAAATCTTATTAGGCAGGAAAAAGAAAGGAACTAGGGTGTGATCTAGTTACAGACATAGGGTGTGACACTCACACTGTGAAAGGCTCAAGGGAAGTCAAAGAAAATAAAAGCCAGGAATGACTCAGTGCAAATCTTGTTCAGCTGTCAACTTTTTGGCTGTCCTTGTCCTGAGAACCAATGTTAGGGAGAAGTGCATACTCCACAGAGAAGCTCTGGTGATCTTTTAGAAAGCTAAATCTCATCATGTTAACACCCTTAAAACCTTTTAATTACTTTCCATTGTTCTTAAGATAAAGATCAAACCCCTTAAGTTGAGCTACAAGGTTCTACTTGGATTATCTATATTCAGCTCCGACCACCCCTCCAATAGTGCCCACATCTCCCGCCACACTGACCTTTTACCTCTTCTGATAACCCTGTCATTCCACCCCTCCCCTCCCCTCCCTTCCTCTCTCTGCCCTTCAGGGCTCCTATAACCACCTCTTCTCTATACTCCCTTCTCACACACAAGGTCTCACCTTTTCAAAGTCTTTCCATCAAGGGGGCCTCCACTAGATTGGTCTTCCTTATCCTACACTCCCATTATAATTACATAACACCTATTACAACTGCAATTATATAGCCAGGCACATATTTCATATCTATTTTCCCCACTACACTATAAGAACCGTGAATGGGAAGGAAGTATCAAAAACCTTTAAAGTGTATTGTCATTGAGTACATTATCCTTTGATCCTGCCAGGTTTTAAAGATTGGCAAATCAAATTTGGGTAGGGAGGGGGAGAGTGACAAAAATAGATTTGAGCTTTTAAAGAATTTAATAAAATGGTTATAAAATGGAGAATATGGAGAATGAGTTTATTTGGAAAGTAGACTCCTGAAGATTTGCTGTTAGATTGGATGTAAAGATGATAAGGTGTTTCTGGGTTGAGTATTTGAAGGAAGGCACCATTTACTGGAAAGGGAATTGGAGGGGAGCAAGTTTGAGGGAGGGGGAAGATCATGAATTCGGTTTTGAACATAATGAATTCAGGGTGCCTTTAAAATATCTGGTTAGTGATTTTGAATAGGGAGTTTATTATACAGCTCAAAATTCAGTCTAAGCTGAAGATGGGAGAGGAGGGCAGGAAGGAAGTTAGAAGAGTTAAATTAGTTTGAAATAATTCTTACGGAGAACAGGAGGAAAATCTGGGGAAATGTCTTAATGAGACATTTGAAAAAGTTAAGATTGGGTGTGCTCAGCTAGCAGGAGCTGCTGACCACCCGCAGGCGCCTGCGCTACAATAAAGAACCTCTTGCTGCTTGCAAAAAAGAAAAAAAGAAAAAGTTAAGATTGGTGAGTGTTCGTGAAGAAGTAAGATAGTTGCTTTTCCCCAGCACTGAGATTTGCCAGGGGTTTGTGACAGAGACACAACAGAGAAAAGTAGCTTCTAAAATATTGGGGGGAAAGTGGCTGAAGACCAGTACAGTAAGACTAGGATATCACAAACGCTATTCTGTGACACATAAAAATAGTTGTAATTATGGTTTGTTTGGGTTTTTTTTAGAAAAGCATCAAAGAATTCTATTTCAGTTTAAATCAATATATCACCTGAATGTAGATGAAAGACATTTTAAAGTTTCCATCCTTCATTCTAGCATCAGATTCAACAAGAGGAAAATTAACTTTCTGGTCTCCTATGAATTTGCAAGTGTCCCCAGAACTCAGTTAAAGATTTAAGTTTATCAGTGGTTTTGTATAGGAATTTGGAGGCAATTTAATACATATAAACAGAGAGGATAATTTATTACTAAAAAATATTTACGAGGCACCTGGGTGACTCAGTCTGTTGAGCGTCAGACTCGATTTCAGCATAAATTGTGGTCTTAGGGTCATGAGATCCAGCCCTGCGTTGGCCTCAGTGCTCAGTGGGGAGACTGCTTCTCTCCTTCTGTCCCTCCCCCGCTCCCATTCATGCGGGTGCACATACTCTTGCAAATTAAATAAATAAATAAATCTTTTAAAAATATATATTTGTTACCTCCATGTTGCTAAATCCAAATGTCAGCTCTTGCTAGTTCTTAAATGTTGGAATTCTCCAATGCTCAGTCCTTGGACCTTCTCCCCATTGAAACACCCTTAGGAGCAGCACAAACAGTCTCTAGGCTTATCTGCTCTTGACTCCCAAATTTACATGTCTATCCTAAGCCTTTTTCTTGAACTTCAGATTCATACACCCAGCTGCCTACTGGATACCTCCATCTGAAAGTCTAATGAGCATCTTAAACTTGGTGTCAGTGTCCAAACCTGAGTTCCTGATAATGCCCTTCAAATTGCTCTGCTCACAGTCTTCCCCATCTCAGTAAATAACAACTCCATTCTTACAATTACTCTGGCTAAAAATTTCAGTCATCGCCTGTTTCACAGTTTATAGCCAATCAAGTGTAAAAGAATTTGATTCATTAGCAAATCTAATGTGGCTACATTTCTTTCTTTTTCTTTTTTTTAAGATTTTTATTTATTAAAGAGAGGGAAAAAAGCAGGTAGGAGGGGCAGCAGGTGAGAGAGAGAGAAGCAAACTCCCTGCTGAGCAGGGAGCCCAACTTGGGGCTCTTTCCCAGGACCTGTAGATCATGACCTAAGCCAAAAGCAGACACTTAACGGACTGAGCCACCCAGGCATCTCTGTGGGTACAGTCTCAAAACCTATCCAGAATCTGAACTAGTCTAAGTCAAAACTCTTTCATCGACTTTGTTGCAATTGGCTGATCTCCAGTGCTTCTGCATCCCTTTGGCCTCCTCCAATCTAACCTCAACACAGCAGTTGAATGATCTTGGTAATCAATTCATTCTTCCAGTCCTCAGAACTTTTCAGTGGCTTCTTATTTCCCTCATAGTGAAAACCAAAGTCCTTCAGTGATCCTAAAGGCTCTATATCATCTACCTATTCTTTGACAAAACATGAAGAAGGCTTTGGATGAAATAACATACTTCAAGGGGAAGTATGACTCATGGTCCCAGTCTTGCTTCCTCCCTATTCAATTTCATGGTTTAAAAATTTGACCTTTTACTTACTTGCCTTAGATATCAATATTTTTATTAGCAGACTCACCATTTTTTAAAAAAGTAAAATGAGTTTTTAAATTGTTTTTTTTTTAAAAGATTTTATTTATTGACAGACAGCGAGAGAGGGAACACAGGAAAGGGGAGTGGGAGAAGCAGGCTTCTAGCTAAGCAGGGAGCCTGATGCCAGGCTTGATCCCAAGACCCTGGGATCATAACCTGAACCCAAGGCAGACACTTAACAACTGAGACACCCAGGCGTCCTTAAATTGTTTTAACAATAAAATGTATAATGTTTATCACTAGGTATAAGCTCATAATTTCCTTTATTAAATTTATTTATTTAACAAATAACATTAAATATAATTAAATATATTTTCTTCATATGTAACTTAAATGTGTAGAAGATTTAAATTTGGATGTGAATGAATACATATAGCAAATAAAGAATTACCTTACCATAATAAGTTCAAATAAAGGTTACAAATAATTTGGGGGAAGTGGCGTAAACACAGGCCCCATCTGTGAGGAAAGAAGGCATAAATTTTATATAGTGCTATCACAGAATGTGAGTTTAGTTAATCAACTCAAGATTTATCAACTTAAGGGACGCCTGGGTGGCTCAGTTGGTTGGACGACTGCCTTCGGCTCAGGGCGTGATCCTGGAGTCCCTGGATCGAGTCCCACATCGGGCTCCCAGCTCCATGGGGAGTCTGCTTCGCTCTCTGACCTTCTCCTCGCTCATGCTCTCTCTCACTGTCTCTCTCTCTCAAATAAATAAATAAAATTTAAAAAAAAAAAAAAAAAAGATTTATCAACTTAAGATTCTGTCCCATTAACCTTGTCAATCAAGATTTTGTAAGAAATAACACTGGAAAACACTGAAAGTTAATTTTGCATCAGAATGCTGAAACTATATGGCATAACGAGTTTCTTTCGGCATAAGAAATATAAATCAGGTATAGTAGGAAGTTCTGGAAGTTTCGGAGAAAGGGCTGTAACCTAATCTGAAAGTCCTCAGAAGTTCCTACCCATCTTGAGTAACGTGGATGCCTGTCTGTCCTTAACTGCATTTTCAGGCTCTTTATGAGAAGAAGACCCATTATGAAGGAGAGTCCATTTGCCCAACTTCAGATTACTAATGGGCTGAAGAGGGCTATTCATGAGTCACACACTCCAAAATAAAAATGGAGGATCAATTCCCAATGGGGCTTCCAATTTCCCTTCCAGAAGAGAATCAGGAACTTATGGATTCCCACAATCCTTCACCTCCACCAGAATCAGAAACCCATTAACCCTTTATCACCTTTCACTATCCCTTACCTACGTCCCCTCTTCCCTTCTTATCCAGTTTTCATACTACAGTCAGTCATGACAATCCCTTCTTGCAATCACCTTCAACACCTCTATCTCCTCTTCCTTCTTATTTCATGCTTGGCAAAATTACAACTTTTATTAAATCCTTATTAAACTTTAAATTTAATCCATTAGGTCTACATCTACCCTTTGCCCTGTAGCTCATTGTGACTAAAGGAAGAGGCACAACTGTGTTGTAAAGTTGTCCTTTTAATAAAAGAGCAACTAGCACTTCCATCCCCCCCCATACTCCCTAACCATTTCCCCTGCTACAGTTCTCTCCACAGCACATATAACCATCTAATACATTATAGAATTTTTTGCTTATTTAATCTATCTCTCTCTCCCTAGAGTGGAAGCTCAGAGAAGGGATTTTTGTCTATTTTCTTCACTGCCTTATCCTCACTACATCGTTGAGTATCTGGCACAGCGCAGGTGTTCATTTAATTGGTCTAATGATGAATAAATGACTTATGCCTAAAGACCCACTTCACCAATGGGACAAATATGTAAAGGGATATATATTTCTCTGTTGAGAAATCCACTGTCCAAAGTAAAAAGTAAAAGATGGCACCCTGGCTTGTGCTTGAAAGAGTTCTGAAGTGACGTAACTCTGTATTGAGGGCAGGAGGCTCTCTTGTCCTGGAAGGGATTAAAGAGTTCCTAAATTTTTTAAAAGATTTCATTTATTTATTTGACACAGAGAGAGAGAGAGAAATCTCAAGTAGGCAGAGAGGCAGGCAGAGAGAGAAGGGGAAGCAGGCTCCGTGCAGGCTCCCTGCTAAGCAGAAAGCCTGGGTCTCTATCCCAGGATCCTGAGATCAGGACCTGAGCTGAAGACAGAGGATTAACCACTGAGCCACCCAGGCATCCCAGGGAGTTCCTAAATATTTGCTGGGGTTGTCTAGCATTTGAAGTAGATTACCAGCCCTCAAATATCATTGAAATTATAAAAACTCTATGGCTCTAAATCCTTATTAATTGGTGGATGTTGGCACAGGTATTTTCTATTGTACTGGAGAAGCAAAGAGACCAAAGGAAAAATCTATATGAGAAATGACCTCATCTTTTGGCTGCTTTTAACAGTTATAATCCATGTCAGGAAACTGAATATGCCTTCAGTGATCCAGCAGATTGTTCCCAAATCTGAATTCTTTGATCAGAACTAAAATAAGTGGTTAAAAGGGGGAAGTTCCCTCTGACAGAATCACAGCAAGTGCAATAATAATAAAATTAGAGCAATTTAAAACAAATTCAAAGGAAAACAAACCTGTTTGCTAAAATTCTTTTGTTGCCTATTCCCTGCTTATTCATTGTTTCTAAGGAGGCTTTATGTTAATTTTAGTGAATTCTGACCCCTTGTCCTGACCTAATATATTCTAAGGATGCATTCCTATTGGAGCATTCCACATTGTAACTCAGCCACTTCCTAAATTTTTATTGACACATAGGTAATTTTTACAGTGTGCACAGAGGCTCCTCAGAAACAAATAAGCAACAGAAGTATATTATTTTATTTTATTTTATTAGACTGTATTTATTCATTTGACAGACAAAGATCACAAGTAGGCAGAGAGGCAGGCAGAGAGAGAGGAGGAAGCAGGCTCCCCCGCCGAGCAGAGAGCCTGACGCCGGGCTTGATCCCAGGACCTGGGACCATGACCAGAGCCAAAGGCAGAGGCCTTAACCCACTGAGCCACCCAGGCATCCCAGAAGTATTTTATTTTTTATTTTTTAAAAAGATTTTATTTATTTATTTGTCAGAGAGAGAGGGAGAGAGAGCGAGCACAGGCAGACAGAGAGGCAGGCAGAGGCAGAGGGAGAAGCAGGCTCCCTGCCGAGCAAGGAGCCCGATGTGGGACTCCATCCCAGGACGCTGAGATCATGACCTGAGCCGAAGGCAGCTGCTTAACCAACTGAGCCACCCAGGCGTCCCAAGTATTTTATTTTTTAAACAAACTGGAACACAAATCATGAAAGAGGAAGAGATTCTCACTCATTTTGGTTTGTTTTCTTTTGAATTTGTTTTACTGTACTTTGAGAGATGATTATTGATGTATAAGTAAAATTTTATATGTTTTTAGTAGTTTAAAAAAAAAGGATTTTGACTATGTTTAAAATGGTAAAATTAGGGGCGCCTGGGTGGCTCAGTAGGTTAAATGTCTGCCTTTGGCTCAGGTCATGATCCCAGGGTCCTGGGATCCAGCCTCACATCGGGCTCCCTGCTCAGCGGGAGGCCCCGCTTCTCTTTCTCCCTCTGCCTGCCACTCCCCCTGCTTGTTTGTGTTCTCCCTCCCTCTCTCTCTCTCTGATAAATAAATCAATAAAATCTTTTAAAAATGGTAAAATCATTTGATTTTTTAAATTGTATATATTTTAAAAATGTATATTTCCCTAGAAATGCTGAGGTTTGCAGTAAAGTCAGAATCAATAATGCTTATGCTCTTTTTTTTAAGTAGGATTTTTATTTGTAAGTAATCTCTATGCTCAACATGAGACTTGGACTCACAACCCAGAGATCAAGTATTGTATGCTCTGCTGACTAAGCCAGCCAAGCACCCTAGGAATACTTATATTTCTTTTTTTTTTTTTAAGATTTTATTTATTTGACAGAGACCACAAGTAGGCAGAGAGGCAGACACCCCCCCAACCCACCCTGGACAGGCTCCCTGCTGAGCAGAGAGCCGGTTTAGGGGAAGTGGGCATCCCAGGACCCTGAGATCATGACCTGAGCGGAAGCCTGAGGCTTAACCCACTGAGCCACCCAGGCACCCCGAGAATACTTATATTTCTTAAAAAAATTTTTTTTGAGTATAGTTGACACACAATGTTAAATTAGTTTCAGGAGTCCAACATAATGATTCAACTCTTCTCTACACCTTATGCTGTGTTCACCACAAGTGTAGCTATCATCTGTCATCACACAACACTACTGCAGTATCAATGCTTGTATTTCTTGATCCTAAGTTTTGCCAGAGAGTGAAGCAATGAAAAATTGTAAGTGATGAGAGAATGTGTTATAACTCATCTCTTAGGCTAATAGAATAAACAAATCATTTCTTGAAAATACAATAAGGTACAGAGAAGTAATTAATACTACTTACTTGAAAAACATTTATGCCTTTCAGTCTATTGTAATCAATGTTGTTGCTGTCTCTTTTATAAAAGTAAGTCTCCAATACAATCATTATTGAAAAGAAGCAGTTTTGTTATTTTTTCACTATAATCTTTTTAGCAAATATGTGATTATAGAATCTAATTGGTGTATGTACTTTCTTATACTTTTGAATGGCACTCAAGGAACTTACTAGTTCAGTTTTTTAAAAAAATCTTAGAATCCCGGATGAGAAGTTTCAGCTTTAGGGTTTTGGATTGTGTCCCTGGGCTATGCCCACGCCAAAGTGGCTGTCCTAAGAATGTAGGGAACCTCTAACCAGACGCTACAGGGCACTCTGCACAAAAAAATGAGGTCAGTAGCCTGAAGGGCTCTGGGTTCTAAAGCAGCTGGAACAGGGTTTTATAACCTTTGTAATCCAATATTAGGTCCTTTTTAGGCCAACAACAACAACAACAAAAATCAGGGAAAGGGAAACTGGAAATGGGGTAGCCCAAATGGGAAGGTAAAAAAGAGAAGGGCAAAGGACCAGAGTTACAAGAGGGGAAAGCAGGTCAACAAGTTCAGGCAATAGGGTAAAAAGAGCAATGTGATCAGGAAAGAAAACTCCCTTTGAGGCCCTGGAGGTCATGCAGTTTTGAGTGAGGACCAGGTCGGAGGTGAATGGATGAAAAGCGGTAAAAACAAAAGTCTCTGGAGTTTAGGAGAAATGGAGAGGAAAAGTGTTCTCAGGAAGGAAGGGCCATCTCTGCCCTCTTTCTAGCTGTATTCATTTATTTCTTTCTATCCATGGCTTCTCTGTCTCTAGTTTCTTCCTTTAGTTTACTAAATAGACAAAAACCCTTAAAGAAAGTAGCTGATGGCATAAAGTCTAGTCTTTTCTCTGGCAACCATCAGTTCTCTGTATTTATGGATCTATTCCTCCTTTTTTGTTTGTTTCATTTCTTAGATTCCACGTATAAGCAAAATCATATGTTACTGGTCTTTTTCAGTCGGACTTACTTTACTTAGCGTAATATCCTCTATGTCTATCCATGTTGTTGGAAATGGTTGGATCTCATTTTTTGTGTAGCAGAGTGATAATCCACTCTGTGTGTGTATGTTTGTGTGTATCCCATCTTCTTTATTCATTTATCAGTGGACACTTGGTTTACTTCCATATCTTGGCTATTATAAGTAATGCTGCAGTACACAGAGGGATGCATATATCTTTTCAGATTAAATTTTTCATTTTCTTTGGGTAAATACTAAGTAGTATGATTACTGAATCATAGGGTAGTTCTTTTTTTAAAAAATTTGTTTATTTTCAGCATAACAGTATTCATTATTTTTTCACCACACCCAGTGCTCCATGCAATCCGTGCCCTCTATAATACCCACCACCTGGTACCCCAACCTCCCACCACCCCGCCACTTCAAACCCCTTAGATTGTTTTTCAGAGTCCATAGTCTCTCACGATTCACCTCCCCTTCCAATTTCCCCCAACTCCCTTCTCCTCTCTAACACCCCTTGTCCTCCATGCTATTTGTTATGCTCCACAAATAAGTGAAACCATATGATAATTGACTCTCTCTGCTTGACTTATTTCACTCAGCATAATCTCTTCCAGTCCCATCCATGTTGCTACAAAAGTTGGGTACTCCTCAAACTCAACACACACAAAACAGGCAATCATATCAAAAAATGGGCAGAAGATATGAACAGACACTTCTCCAATCAAGACATACAAATGGCTATCAGACACATGAAAAAATGTTCATCATCACTAGCCCTCAGGGAGATTCAAATGAAAACCACATTGAGATACCACCTTACACCAGTTAGAATGGACAAAATTAACAAGACAGGAAACAACATGTGTTGGAGGGGATGTGGAGAAAGGAGAACCCTCTTCCACTGTTGGTGGAAATGCAAGTTGGTGCAGCCTCTTTGGAGAGCAGTGTGGAGATTCCTCAAGAAATTAAAAATAGAACTTCCCTATGACCCTGCCATTGCACTACTGGGTATTTACCCCAAAGATACAGATGTCGTGAAAAGAAGGGCCATCTGTACCCCAATGTTTATAACAGCAGTGGCCACGGTCGCCAAACTATGGAAAGAACCAAGATGTCCTTCCATCCAAGAATTGACGAATGGATAAGGAAAATGTGGTTCATATACACTATGGGTAGTTCTTTTTTTTTAGTTTTTTGAGGAACCTCCATACTGTTTTCCATAGCGTCTGCACCAGTTAGCATTCCCACCAACAGTGCACGTAGTTACTTCTTGTCCTATCCTTGCAAACACTTGATATTTCTTGTCTTTTAGATACTAGCAATTCTGGCAGGAGTGAAGTTGAAATCCCATTGTGGTTTTAATTAGCATTTCCTTGATGACTAATGAAGCTGAGCATCTTTTCATGTGTTTGCTGGCCATCTGTACATCTTCTTTGGAAAAATGTCTGTTTGGATCCCCTGCTGATTCTTTAATGGAATTATTTGGCTTTTTGGTGTTGAATTGCCTAAGGCCTTCATATATTTTGAATATTAACCCCTTATCATATATATCATTTACAAGTATCTTCTACCTTTAGGTAGGTTGTCTTTTTGTTTTATTGATGATTTCTTTGGCTGGGTGAAAGCTTTTTATATGGGTGTAGTCCCAGGAGCTTATTTTTGCTTTTATTTCTCTTAAGAGACATATCTAGAAAAGTTTTGTGAAGGTAGTGTTCAAAAGAGATTACAGCCTTTGTTTTTTTCTATAGTTCTATAGTTTCAGGACTCAGGTTTAAAGATCTAGTTCAGTTTATTTTGGTATTTGGTTTCAATGACAATTCTAACTGATAAAGATATCTCACCGAGATACAAAGATCCAAATGGAAATACACTGTTGTCTGCACTTTGTAGGTCTTGATACTCATTTTTTATTCAATACACCAATTTTTCAGTTATTGTTAAGACCTGGCTAGGAAAATTCTTTCTTTCCTAATGTCAGCCAATGTTTTTGTGAACTGGGTGATTTTGCATTTTTAATATCTTTAACAAATAGGTTCAAAACCCACTGAAATTTTTTTTCAAAGGTTTTGTTTATTATTTATTTGACAGAGATCGTAAGTAGGCAGAGAGGCAGGCAGAGAGTGAGGAAGGGAAGCAGGCTCCCTGCTGAGCAGAGAGCCTGATGTGGGGCTCGATCCTAGGACCACCAGGATCATGACCTAAGCGGAGGGCAAAGGCTTTAACCCACTGAGCCACCCAGGCGCCCCCCCACTGAAATTTCAAAACAAATCATGAATTACATCTCCAAGTCTTTTTACAATGCAGATGAGACTTTAGAGGTAACAGTTCCATCATTTTGGGGGACAAAATTACCAAACGGTAGAAATAATTTTGCACATCCACTTTCAAAATGTTTTTCTCACAGCATGTGTTCTTAAAAGACAGATGTTCTCCTCCTCATTTTTTAACTACTTGTAATACCTAATCCAATTGCCATACTGTTTTTACCTGGAAAACTCATAATATGTAAGTTTTGTCATTTTTTTTCCTGTTTGTATTAACATTATTTTCAACATGTATCCTATTTGCAGGGAACTTTGAAAGTCAAACTAAATAACGTCTGATATTTCTGACACCAGCAACCAAATTTCCAACAACAATTGCGTTTCTGGTAATTTAATCCAGTTCTGACACTATCAGGAATTAGCACAGACCCAACATGTTAAGGGCTCAGTTCCATGCCTATACTTGACATGCCATTCACAAATAGGATGCCTGGGCCACCCATAGTTCTGCCCATGGAGTTCCCATGACCCCCTCAGATGTATAATTTGCTAGAATGCCTCACAGAACTCAAAAAAAACTCTCTTACATTTAGAGGTTTATTATAAAGGATACAATTCAAGAACAGCCAAATGGAAGAGATGCAGAGTAAGATATAGGGTTGGGGTAGGGGAAGCTGGCAGCTACCCTCCTAACACCTCGGTGTGTTTACCTGCAAGGGAGTTAATCTCTAGTCCCCTACCCCTTCCTGGAGGTTGGGGATGTGGCTGGAAGTTCCACCCTTCTAATCAATGTTTTTGGTCTTTCTGGTGATCAGCTTACATTTTGAGGCTACCTAGGGGCCTCCCCCTGAACCACCTTGTTAGCATAAACTCAGGTGTGGTCAAAGGTGTCTGTTGTGAATAACAAAAGATATTACTTGCTTCTGACAGGAAATCCCAAGGGTTTTAGGAACTCTGTGCCAGGATTGGAGAAAAAAACTAAATTTTATATATTTTGTACCACATAATACTCTAGATGGCTCTTAACCAGGACCATGAAAATTGCAACCACGGTGCTTAAAATGAATAATTGAGTAAGGGGGCTCCTATTAGCTCCCACTTACATTCAAGATATCTCACTGTACCAGAGTTTCTAATTGC
The DNA here is from genome assembly GCF_020171115.1 of Neogale vison. NCBI lineage: Eukaryota > Metazoa > Chordata > Mammalia > Carnivora > Mustelidae > Neogale > Neogale vison. The sequence goes on along the minus strand of NC_058092.1, from coordinate 78,418,839 downwards.
AAAGAACGGAATCTATCCTAGCTAATTTAAGCAGGAGAAAGGCATTGTTGAAAAGTCTGATGAAACAGACTCAAAGCTAAACTTGAGGAATACTCCAGACCTGCTACAGAACTAGCCTGAAATGAAAACTACTGCTGTCAGCTGCCCCCTAAACTACTGGAGCTGCTCCCGCTGTCTTTCCCTATGACTTGTCTGCATCAGGAACTTGACCTTGAAGTCCCTGCTGCCCCGCACCCCAAGTTGGATGCTTCCACCATCAATCGTGCCTTAAGGACAGACACTCCTTTCAGGGCCCCATTTCTTTCCTTCCTTACTCCTGAATCAACGAATCAAAGTCTGATGGTATCACTAATTGGCAGAGACACTGCACCTGCTATGGGCAAGTCAAATGGCCTCATAATGTGGGAATTTCTACCCATATGGAAAGGCTAATGTAAATATGCTAGGCATCCATGAATATAATAAATGTTACTACATTCCTTAGTCTAGGTACCTGTATATTAAATATTATTATAGTTTACCTTCTTATTTTGCTTGATTAAAAAGCAGATGTGAAGCAGGGGCTGGAAGCCCAGCTAGCTCCAGCACTGAAGAGCTCTTCAGGCATGTGGAGTGTCTCTGTTGGGGCTACGGGCCCCCTGGCACCTTGGAGCCCCAGCTGCCACAGCATGGGGAACCGGGGATTGAGGCCAGAACGAGCTATACAAGTAAGAAGGTCCCTGCTGATGCTTAAAGCTCTTGTAGAAATATTGAGAGGTCATGATGATGTCGCATTTTACTGAATAATCCATGGATCTAAACACGTGAGGAGAAGTGAGGAAGTATTAAGAAGAAATCTAAGAACTTAATAAAGTTGAAGACATTAACTATAATGCACACAAGTAATGTGTAAGGAAAAGGGCAAATCAGGGAATTGCACTAAGAAAACTAAGGAGAGGGCACCTGGGTGGCTCAGTGGGTTAAGCCACTGCCTTCGGCTCAGGTCATGATCTCAGGGTCCTGGGATTGAGTCCCACATCGGGCTCTCTGCTCGGCGGGGAGCCTGCTTCCTCCTCTCTCTCTGCCTGCCTCTCTGCCTACTTGTGATCTCTCTCTGTCAAATAAATAAATAAAATCTTTAAAAAAAAAAAAAGACTAAGGAGAGTGTATGTTGCTGGAGAAACTAACATTTACTTTGACACTTGAAATAAGCGAGTACCAAGAATAAAAGTTGAGGTTGCAAATAGCTAGCAAAAGAAATGATCCTTGTATAATAGTGCTGTTAAAAGCAGCATTTCTAGACTGGCATGGTATGCTATAACTAAGCCAAATGCTTCCTTGATGGATCCTTGAAACACCTCAACACAAAGGGCTTGGAAGCAAAGCAGAATAAAATACAAATCTGTGATCAAAAAGTGGAAATGGCAACAGTAATTTGAAAACCTGATGAGCAGCAGGTTACAATCTTTTCTTTTTAAGATTTAATTTTTTTATTTGACAGAGAGAAAGAACACAAGCAGAGGGAGCAGCAAGCAGAGGGAGAGGGAGAAGCAGGCTCCCCACCAAGCAAGGAGCCTGATCCAGACTTGAGCTGAAGGCAGCCACTTAACCGACTGAGCCACCATGGCGCCCCAGGAGATTTTCAATTGGAGCAAAAAAACAAAGGCTTGAGAGACATCCCTCAGATAATTCCAGAATCAGTTTTGAGCCTCAGGAAAGATGATACATGTTACTAATGACACACAGCAGTCTGAGCTGAAGAGCTTCTACATTTCTGAGCTACTTCTACCTGGTTCCAGAATGTCACCAGGGTTGACCTACGTAACAGACTGAGTAACAGAAAAGCACGATCCCAATCAACGCTTCAACTTTTGTTTTTATACTATGTTGATGATCTCTTAATCTCTCAACAGGAGTTTAAGCATTAGACCTCACTTATTTAATTTATTTATTTTTGGATTTTATTTATTTATTTGAGAGAGAGACAGAGAGAAATAGTGAGAGAGAGAGAGCATGGGCAGGGAGGAGAGGGAGAAGCAAGCTCCCCACTGACCAGGGAGCCTGACTTAGGACTCCATCCCAGAACCCTGGTATCATGACCTAAGTCCAAGGCAGACGCTTAATGTACTGAGCCACCCAGGCACCCCTAGACCTCACTTATTTTATATAGTGCTCTGACACTAACATTTTATAAGGCAAAGGTAGCTCCAAATGCATAGTTAATGGTCATGGACCATATTCCTATTTAAACATAACTGAGAAGCAGAAATTTAAGCCATTGTTAATAGTGAACATATAAAAAATTATAAGAAGCCTAGGTACCATGGCTTCTTTTGGCTAAGATCAAGTGTAGAAGCCTAGGTACCCACACTTCTGCCCAACAAACTAGAATTTGGGGGTTTCCATGGAACCCAACCCCATCAGTATAATTCCCTAGAATGACTTACAAAGCACAGAAAAAACCACTTTATTGATGCTTACCAGTTTATTATAAAGGATACACCTCAGAAACACCCAAAAGGCATAGGGTAAGATATTGGTGGGAGAGGGGAGTACATGTGCACAGACTTTGCATGCTCTCTCAGAGCATACCCCCCTCCCAACCCATCACTGTGTTTACCAACCTGGAAGCTCCTGGAATCCAGCATTTATGGACTTTTATCTAGGTTTCATTACCTAGGCCTAACTGATTAAATCATTGACCATTGGTAATTAAATTCAATCTCCTGGCTTCTCTCCCCTCCCTGGAGATCAGGGAGGGGGGCTAAAGTTTGTAACCCTTTGGTTACCTGGTTGGGTTTTCTGATGGCTACCTCCCATCCTGGAGCTATCTAGGAGCCCCCACTTTGAATCATCTCATGGCCACAGAGAAGTTACTTATCATTCTGGAGATTCCAAGGGTTTTAGGAACTCTACACCAGGAAGTGGAACAAAGGCCAAATATTTAATTTTTATTATACCACAATCTCATTTTAAACATACAAAATTTGGGGGCGCTTGGGTGGCTCAGTCAGTTGAACTCTTGGTTTCAGCTCGGTCCATGATCTCAGAGTTGTGGGATTGAGCCCCATGTTGGGCTCCATGCTCAGCAATAAGTTGCCTCAGATTCTCTCTCCCTCCCCCTTACCTCGACCCTCACTCTCTCTCTTTCGTCTCTCTAAAATAAATAAATCTTTAAAAAATAAAATATAAAATTTGCCATGATTTTGTAAATGAAAGTTTTTCCTCTAAATTTTATCCTTCCTATTAGATGTGAAAGTTAACATATGGCTTATGTAGTAAAAAAAAGTCTAGATGTTATTTGACTGTCTACCTTCCTATTGATTCACACAGAATGATGGCGTGCCTGGGAGGCTCAGTCAGTTAAGCATCTGCCTTAGGCTTGGGTCATGAACCCAGAGTCCTGGGAGCAAGCCCTATCTGGAGCTCCCTGCTCCCCTGCTTATCAGGAAATCTCCTTCTCCTTCACCTGCTGCCCCTCCCCCACCACACCTTCTCTGTTGTTTCTCGGTCTCTCAAATAAATAAATAAAATCTTAAGTAAATAAATAAATAAATAAGAGCAGAATGATGATGATTGACACACCCACTACCACTTCTCTTGGAGAATCCAAATAAAGCATCATAAGTTCAATCAAATTAAATTATCTCTGCATTTGTCTCCTGGTAAAATAAATAAGTACATACATGCATAAAATAAAAGCAGAATGATGAATGAAATTCTAGAACAGGAAGAAAGATGAAAAACAATCAGAAAAGTACTTGCTGCTTTTTGTTAGGGGTGGGAAATGAGCAGCAAGGCGCATGAAAAAACCTTGGGTAATGTTAATATTTATATTTTGATGGAGTGCGGCGTGACACAGGCATATCACTTGTCAAAACTCTATGAATGTTTAAGATATGAACATTTTAATGTATATAAATGTTACATCAAAAGAAATTAAAACTCTAAAAAATATTTGACACTAGTCAACTACACAAGTTGAAGTGTTTAGGAGAAAGTGTACTGATTTCTCAAATTTACTTGGAAATGCGTCAGAAAACTAAATGATTTATGGATCAATAGAGGAGTGGATAAGTATGTGATAAAATAGGTGTACAGAAATGTTAATGTGAATGGTAGATAGTGATATACTGGTACTCAGATTTATTTCATCTTTGTATTTGAAAAATTTCATAATAGAGGATTGGAAAAAATAGACACACACACGCACACATATATAGCATATATTTTGGGGATACAACAGAAAACTACAATAAGTAAATTATTATATTATTTTCATGGATCTACTCTTGGGCTTCCTCTGCTCATTGCATCACATTGTTTTAAAAGATTTATTTATTTATTAGAGAGAGAGAAGCAGACTCTATATTGCACTCAGAGCCCAACACCAGGGTTGACCCTAAAACCCTGAGACCATAACCTGAACTGAAATTAAGTCATAGATTTAACTGAGCCACCCAGGCACCCCTTCACCCATTTTTAAAACCCAACAGAAAGTAGAAAGGAGGGGTTCCTGACTGGCTCAGTCAGTAGAGCATTCAACTCTTGATCTTGGGGTTTTAAGTTCCAGCCTCACATGGGTGTAAAGATTACTTAAAAATAAACGAAAAAAAAAAAAAAACCAACTAGAAAAGGGGAAAATGTCCATGGGTTTAAATTTTTGCTTTTTAAAGTTTTTTTCTAATGTATTTATTTGACAGGGAGAGATCACAAGTAGGCAGAGAAGCAGGTGGGGGTGGGTAGATGGAGGGCCGTGGGGGAAGCAGGCTCCCCCCTGAGCAGAGAGTCTGAAGAGGGGCTCGATCCCAGGACTCTGAGATCATGACTTGGCCAAAGTCAGAGGCTTAACCCACTGAGCCACCCAGGTGCCCCAATTTTTGCTTTTTAAAAAAAGTTTTTTACAAGATAGCAAACTTAAACTATGTGAAAAAGTATTTAAAAGATTACCAAATTCAGGAGTAGGCTTTTATTTTACACAAATTAGAAAATCTTTTTCTTGCTTTGTGCTGATTATATGAATGGAGGGGTGGGATAGTTTTCTCTCTACCTTTCTGCGTTCTTAGCTGAGATCCCTGTATTAAAAGACTGACAAATAAAAACAAACAGAAGTTAATTAGCATACATGCCTCATGTATTAATGGAAGACACCCACGGGAAAATGAGTAACTCTCTGAAGGGGCTTCAAATTTAGATGTAAATATCATCTTAATAAGGAAAGGGGAGGGGGAAATGTAGGCCCTTTAGGGAAGAATAACTGATTTTTAGGAAAGATGAATAAGCCCTTGGAAGAATAGATAGGAGTATGATAGCTTGTGACAAAATCTGCCAGGGTTTGGTGTAGGCTTCTGTTCTCCTTTCCTGTGATAAAAGCCAGTTCTCCCTGGTTGATGAAACTCCTGGAGAGGTGATTTATGACATTGTGTTCCTTTTAAAGGATCTGTCTTTGGGTAGATATAGGAAGTTCAGAGAAAACATCTCCCCCAATTTGCTGTTTGTCAAGTGCTTATGAGTCAAAACAATCCATACCAAAGGAACATATTTTAGGGTGGCATATTCTGTTACCATTCGTACGATAAAGGGATAAACCTGAAAGAAGAGTGTTAAATAAGTTTAAATACAGTCTACTCACTTACATACTAAATATATATTAAAATTAGCACTTATGAAAATAATAATCACATTAACATATTAAAAGAGGAAAACAACACAGTCTTACCAATAGGTGCCCCCCAAAACCCCACCCCATTTGATGTAATCCAACATCCATTCATATATCAAATCTTAGTAAGTAAGGAATAGAAGGTGTTATAAGCTGAATAGGGTAACACCCCCACCCTGCAAAACTCATATGTTGATGTCCTAACCCTCAGTACCTCAGAATGTTACTATACTTAGATACGGGGCCTTTAAAGAGGTGATTAAATTAAAATGATTCCAGAGGGAATCTAAATTGGTACAACCCAGTTTAGAAAAGAGTTTGCATTATTTTCTGAAATTTAAAATTCACATACTTCACAACCCAGCCATCGCACTCCTAGGTAGATCCCCAAAAGAAATTGCAGCACATCTGCACCAAGAAATGTGTAGAGAATGTTCATAACCGCACAGTTAACAATAGCAAACACCTGGGAATAACTCAATTGCTGACGGGAGTAAGAATGAATAAACTGGAATATACATAATAAAATACAATAGATAAAATTAAGTGAAAAAAGAAAAAAAAAAAAGAAAAGAAAATGAACACAAGATGGTTCAATCTTATCTTGCTTTAATAATACATTGTCCTGGGTGCCTGGGTAGCTCAGTTGGTTAAGCATCTCCCTTCAGCTCAGGTCATGATCCCTGGGTCCCGGGATGAGCCCTGCATCTGACTCCTTGCTCAACAGAGAACCCATTTCTCCCTCTCCCTTTGCCTGCTGCTCTGCCTACTTGTGCTCTCTACTCTAATAAGTAAATAAAATCTTTAAAAAAAAAATTAAGTGAAAAAAGAAACACACCCCAAAAGTTTACAACACGATACTCTTTGAGAAAAATCATAACTCAAAAGCACTTCGAGGGAATATCTATCATCTACCTGTAAAAACAACAAACAAGCAAAAAAACATAAAAAAAGAAAAGTAAGAAAATTACGGAGACAAGATTGAAGAGCCTGAGTCCCCCTGGAGGGGTGAGGTGGGGGAGAAGGAAGGGAGGCATGCAGATAGAACGTTAGGTGGGAGGTTTTGTGGTGGGGCTGGGTTCATGGATGTTTGTATTATTAAAGCTAACTAAATAATAAAAGATGATTGATGATGAGGGTGTGTCATGAAACAAAGAGAACTCTCAATCCAATTTTATGCACCTGACATTCTTTTTTTTTTTTTTAATAAAAAAAAAAACATTTTGGGGCGCCTGAGTGGCTCGGTGGGTTAAGCCGCTGCCTTCAGCTTGGGTCGTGATCCCAGGGTCCTGGGATCGAGCCCCGCATCGGGCTCTCTGCTCAGCGGGGAGCCTGCTCCCTCTTCTCTCTCTGCCTGCCTCTCTGCCTGCTTGTCATCTCTCTCTGTCAAATAAATAAATTTAAAAAAAAAACATTTTGGGGCGCCTGGGTGGCTCAGTGGGTTAAAGCCTCTGCCTTCGGCTCAGGTCATGATTCCAGGGTCCTGGGATCGAGCCCCACATCGGGCTCTCTGCTCGGCAGAGAGCCTGCTTCCTCCTCTCTCTGCCTGCCTCTCTGCCTACTTGTAATCTCTGTCTGTCAAATAAATAAATAAAATCTTTAAAAAAAAACATTTTATTACACACAAATGTTTCTGAAACAACAATGATCATGGGAAGCCCCCAAATGAATTACTTTCTTTATCTGGAATTGTGTTCCCTTTCCTAAGGATACCTTGAAAGCCAGAAACCGGGGAAACTTCTGGGTCCATGAGACACCTTTAAATCCTTTCATTTCCCTGCCTAGGCCACGTTTAAACTATTCTAGTGGGTGTAATATAAAAATATTAAAATTACGTCTCAAATCTTCCCATTTTTTACTAATAAGTCTGGTAATAAAGTAAATAGTTCTTTAGGTTTAGGCAGACTATATGTATGTAGTAAAATAATGATTTTAAAAAGAATAATGATTTTAAAGACACATTCCTTCTTCCATGAAATAATCGCCCATAATGTATGTGTCCCGTTCCCATGCTTTTCCCTCTGGATTTAGTGTGTGCTCACACGCACACACATGTGTGTGTGTGTAAGGTGGGGTAGGGGGCAGAGAGAGTTTTAGGGTTGGGCTCTTGTTCTACCTGATGTCCCACAGTGGATAGGCACTGTCACTGCTGTCCCCTTGGACGTTCTCAGTGATAGCATTCAAAGCCCCATCTTTTGAACAACTGAGCCATTTCCAATTGTTTGACTCTCTTCATTAATAAATAAGTATGTCTGTGCCATAAATCTCTGTTCTTTATGTCTGATTCCTATAGGCACCATTTCTGGAACACACTTTAACCACATTTTTGGAGGACAGGCTGCAGGCTTCTCTATGCTCTCTTTATTCAGTGGCAGCCTTCCTTGGGAAAGGAGGGACCTGGAGTCTATAGATGAGACCTGAAACCATGCGGAGGACAAGCCAGCAGTGAGTCCATCAGTAGTGGGAGTGACCATAGAACAGGGAAGTGCTTTCCACACCCCCCTCATGTGCCCTCCCCCACAAGTATCCCTGCCCTGTGTCCTGAAACACACATCCAGTGATATGCTCCAGCCACTCCAGCCCCTCGTGCTCCATAACTCAGGTTCTAACTTGAGCAACCACGCCCCGCTCCAGGCCATCGGAGGAGTACAGACCAGGCCACTCCTATCAGGTTGCTCCCTGTCTATCCTGGCTGGACCACATCCTCTCAGGGAAGAACCTCCAAGGACAGCACAGGTCAGTGAGTTATAGACTTTTGTTCATCCAGATGTAGTTTTAGTGGCAAGAGCAAAAACCACTTGAACCTGTGTGAACAAGAGAGGCCCTTACAAAGCACACTGGCTCCTCATGGAAGCTGCAGGCTGGAGAGGGCCTCTACCAAGTGTTCTGGCACTGGATATAGTTCGTCCACAGCCCTCAGGCTCCTCTAGCCATGACCCTGTGCTCCTGCCTGCCCCAACTTTGGTATCCCTCAAATTCTGCTTGTGTGAGAGAGGAGGCTGTGCTTCCAGCTCAAGACGTGAGAAGAAGAGAGAGATCCTTCTCCTCCCACAATGTTGGGTAAGGGGCATCCACTTGATCTGAAGCTGCTGGAGAAGCCATGGTAGTAATCCCTGTCTCTCTGCCACAAGATGGAGCTAACCGGGCACAGAAGGTACATCTTCAGAGAGAGGATATCTGGGGCTCTCCCTGGTGCCTGGGAGCTCGTGAGGAGCCCAGAGGAAAGGCAGTTGTGTTGGTGACAAATTTACCCGTGTATCAGTTCTTCCACCTGTTGATTCTGGCATCATCTTTAAGAAATAGATGCTAAATCTAAGGTCAGGAAGATTTCTTCTTGGGCTTTCTTCTCTGAGGTTTGTAGTGTTAGCTCTTAAATTTAGGTCTGTGACCCATGTGGCATTCATTTTGAGTCTCATGTGAGGGGAGGGTTCACCTTCATTCAGTCATTTTTAATTTTATGTATGAATTATTTTCATCAAGAAGGGAAAGACTGGGAGGAGTCAAGATGCAGAGGAGTAGCAGGCTGAGATGTCATCAGGCAGCAGGAGCCCAGCTAGACAGTCTATCAAACCACTCCAAAGTGGTCACACCTTAAGCTGTGATCCATGGCGTGGCTAGGCCTCCACTCCCTGAGCAGGGACCCCACAAGTGACAGATCCAGGGAGACCCCCCTGGAAGAGTGGCAGGGATCCGCTGGATCTGGAGACTCTAGGCAGGGCTGTGTGCCAGAGACAGAGATGTTTGGTGACAGGCCAGGTGAGCTTGGAGCATGGCTGGAGGCCAGGGAGACAGGAGTGATCAAGCGCTTTTCTCCAAGGGTGCACCAAGGAGTTGGGGGCCTGACATCTCGGCTCCTCTGGGACAGAGACTGGGAGGCTGCCATTTTCATTCCCATCCTCCGGAACTCTACAGAAAACTCTTTTCTTTTCTTTTCTTTTCTTTTTTTAAGATTTTTATTTATTTGTCAGAGCACAAGCAGGGAGAACCACAGGCAGAGGTAGAAGCAGGCTTCCCACTGAGCAGGGAGCCCAATGTGGGGCTCCATCCCAGGACCCTGGGATCATGACCTGAGCCGAAGGCAGATACTTAACCATCTGAGCCACCCAGGAGTCTCTGCACTTGACATTCTTTAAATAAACAAAAATGATGAAAGCGTAATTTATAGTGCTATCCAAGGCTCTTCAGTTTTTCATCTACTTTTCCAGTTTTCTCATTCATTCTTTTTTTTAAAAGACTTTATTTATCTATTTGACAGACAAAGATCACAAGTAGGCAGAGAGGCAGGCAGAGAGAGAAGGAAGCGGGCTCCATTCCGAACAGAGAGCCTGACATGGGGCTTGATCCCAGGACCCTGAGATCACGACCTGAGCCAAAGGTAAAGGCTTAAACCACTGACCCACCCAGGCACCCCTCATTTTTTTTTTAATTTAATGTTTTCAAGGACCAGGGAGCAGCTCATAAATAAGACAGAAATGTCCCCCATTTATAGAATTCATATTAAACTACTGCATTAAACATTTAGTGCTCTCTCAAAGTCCTTACTCTCTTCATGTTTAAGATATTTGCCATGAATATTGTCTCCCTTTGCCCCCAACAGACTCAGAGCAGGACCTATGTCTCATTCATTTTTGCATCTCCTGCAGTACCTAACAGTCTGCTTGGTGTGAGTTCAGTATTGTTTAACGAATGAAGATGATAGAGGAGTAGAGAAGTGAAAAGAAAAGGAAGTGGACATAATTGGCCTTGATTCTTTCCCTTTTCTGGTAAGAATAAGATTTGGCTCTCTGCTGCGGTGCCTGGGTGGCTCAGTCATTTAAGTGTCTGCCTTCAACTCTGGTCATGATTCCAGGGTCCTGGGACCGAGTCCATACCACCCCCCAAGTCAGGCTCAGCAGGGTGCCTGATTCCCCCACTCCTCCTGCTTATTCTCTCTCTCTGTTAAATGAAAGAAATTGAAGAAGACACAAAAAGATGGAAGAGCATTCCATGCTTACAGATTGGAATAAGCATTGTTAAAATGTCTATATTACCTAGAGCAATCTATACTTTCAGTGTCATCCAGATCAAAATTCCACCAGCATTTTTCAAAGAGCTGGAACAAACAATCCTAAAATTTGTATGGAACCAGAAGAGACCCCGAATTGCTAAGGAAATGTTGGAGAAGAAAAACAAAACTGAAGGCATCACATTGCCTGATTTCAAGTTTTACTACAAAGCTGTGATCACCAAGACAGCATGGTACTGGCACAAAAACAGACACATAGACCAGTGGAACAGAGCAGAGAGCCCAGATACGCACCCTCAACTCTATGGTCAAATAATCTTTGACAAAGCAGGAAAAAATATACAGTGGAAAAAAGAGTCTCTTCAATAGATGGTGCTGGGAAAATTGGACAGCTATGTGTAGAAGAATAAAACTCAACCATTCTCTTACACCATACACAAAGATGAACTCAGAATGGATAAAAGACCTCAACGTGAGGCAGGAATCTATCAAAATCCTAGAGGAGAACATTGGCAGTAACCTCTTCAACACTGGCCACAGTAACTTCTTTCAAGATGAAGGAAATAGTCAACAAAACAAAGAGGCAACCCATGGAATGGGAGAAAGTATTCACAAATGACACTACACACAAAGGGTTGATAGTCAAGATCTCTAAAGCACTCAAACTCGGCACACACAGAACAGATAATCACTTCAAAAAATGGGCAGAAGACATGAACAGACACTTCTCCAAAGAAGACATACAAATAGCTAACAGACACATGAAAAAATGTTCATCATCACTAGCTCAGGGAGATTCAAATCAAAACCACATTGAGATACCACCTTACACCAGTTAGAATGGCCCAAATCAATAAGACAGTTAACAACAAGTGTTGGAGAGGATGTGGAGACAGGGGAACCCTCTTACACTGTTGGCGGGAATTGCAAGTTCACGCAGCCAATTTGGAGAACAGTGTGGAGATTCCTTAAGAAATTAAAAATAGAGCTACCCTATGACACTGCCATTGCACTGCTGGGTATTTATCCCAAAGATACAGATGTAGTGAAAAGAAGAGCCATCTGTATCCCAAGGTTCATAGCAGCAATGGCCACAGTCGCCAAACTGTGGAAAGAGCCAAGATGCCCTTCAACAGACGAATGGATAAAGAAGATGTGGTCCATATATACAATGGAGTATTATGCCTCCATCAGAAAGGATGAATACCAACTTTTGTATCAACATGGATGGGACTGGAAGAGATTATGCTGAGTGAAGCAAGTCAAGCAGAGACAGTTAATTATCTTACGGTTTCACTTACTTGGGGAGCATGAGGAATAACATGGAGGACATTGGGAGAAGGAGAGGAGAAGTGAGTTGGGGGAAATTGGAGGGGGAGATGAGCCACGAGACACTGTGGACTCTGAGAAACAAACTGAGGGTTTTGGAGGGGGAGGGGTGGGGGGTTGGGTGGTGGGTATTATGGAGGGCACATATTGCATGGCATACTGGGTGTGGTGCATAAACAGTGAATTTTGGAACACTGAAAAAAATTAAAATTAAATTAACAAATGAACAGATAAACAAACAAGATTTGGCTCTCTGCTCAGTTTCTGCTCCTGCCTCTCTTGGGTGTGACTTCCTTCCACAATGGAGAGGACAGAGGCATGACTAGCTCAGGGGAGCCCGCCTTCTTTGCCGGACCAGGTGGCTTTCTCTCTTGGTCCATGGGTAAAGCCAGATATTCCCTTCTCTTTCAGAGTTGGATCTCTCTAGTAATCTTAGTAGGATTGGAAGATTGACCGAAAAATTACATTAAAAATTTCTTTGGTTAGGCACCTGGGTTGCTCAGTGGGTTAAAGCCTCTGCCTTTGGCTCAGGGTGGAAGATCCCGGGGTCGTGGGATGGAGCCCCACTCTCTGCTCCGCAGGGAGCCTGCTTCCTCCTCTCTCTGCCTGCCTCTCTGCCTACTTGTGATCTCTGTCTGTCAAATGAATAAATAAAATCTTTAAAAAAATTTTTCTTTTGGTTTAAAAATTGCTAAGAGGGGATTTTAGAAGTTTTCACCATCAGAAAAAAAATTATAACTATGTGAGGTGATGGATGCTAATTAAATTCACTGTGATAATCATTTTACCATATATTTAACTATATAGATCTAAAAATATATTACAAAAAATATATATCAGATCCTTATGTTGTACACTTGAAACTTATACAGTGTCGTATGTCAATTATGTCTCAATAAAACTAAAAAAAAAAATCTTTCTAGAACAAAAGTATACTTTCGTTTAGAAAAAGTATACTTTTGTGTAGAACAAAAGTATGCTTTCCAGAACAAAAAGTATACTTTATTAAGTATGAAGAAGATGACCCACCTCCATATTCCCAAATAGTGTAGTTCCATCTTTCATTTGCTAGCACTATCCAGGTAGGAGTTGTATCTGACCAAAACAAGACTGGGGTGTCTTTTAAAGAGAAAGAAACAGCCCAAAACACATCAGTTTATATCCTTCCCTTCCCCTCCCCTGTGATTTCTCATGGACATGGCCCTGTGCTCCCCTCCACCTCTTGTAAGAGTGTGAATTTTCGACATCAGTCTCTGTGATCTCCTATTCAGATTTGCAGAGTAAGGATTTCTCATCCCTGCCCAGTGTCAGGCCCACCTTACTAATGCCACCAATCACTGATTGGTAATTCCCTGAGGCCTAGCGGAGCTGGCCAGCAAGCTGTCTGAGACTTCAACTCGATTCTGATTCTGATGTCTATCTTGGTGACAGCATCAGATTCCACAGGTTACAGGCTCAGTCCTACAAGACTCTCCCCAACCCTCAGCACCACCCCCCCTTCAGATGCTAGTCACAGGCTCAGGTTGTTTTCTGTGCTTCTGACAGACCAGCAGTAAATCAGAGGATCCCGCAAACCCGTCTTCGGGTGTGACTAATTTGCTAGAGTGGCTCACGGAACTCAGGGAAACAGTTTACTTATATTTCCTGGTTTATTATAAAAGAATTGGGATAAAGGATACATATGGAAAAGATGCACAAGATAAAGGATCCCAGATGGAAAAGATGCACAGGGCAAGGTATGTGGTAAGGGGTGGTGAGCTTCTGTACCTTGTCCAGGCATGCCACTCCCCTAGCACCTCATGTGTTCACCAGTCTGGAAGTTCTCTGAACCCCATACTTTGGGAATTTTTTTTCTTTATTTATTTTTAATGTAGGCTCCATGCCCAGCATGGAACCCAACACAAGGATTGAACTCACAACACTGAGATTGAGACCTGAGTTGAGATTAAGAGTTGGATGCTGAACCAATTGAGCCACCCACATGCCCCTACTTTGGAGATTTTTATGGAGGCTTCATCCGTAGGCATGACTGATCATTAACTCCATTTTTGGCCCTTGTCTAAGAGAATGGAGGGTGGGCTGAAAGTTCCAAGCTTCTAATCATGTCTCGTCTTTTCAGTATCCAGCTGTCAGCCAGGAGCACACCCAGAGTCACCTCCTTGGAACAAAAGACACTCCTATCACCCAGGAAATTATAAGGATTTCAAGAGCCCTGTGTCAGGAACCAGGGTCAAAGACCAGATATTAGAACAAAAGATGCTCCTAGTTCTCTTATCACTTGGGAAATTAAAAGGGTATCAGGGACTCTGTGCCAGGAACCAGTGGCAGGGACCAATATATATTTTCCATTATGCTACTTGTAATTACTTCTTTCCACCTTGCTGACCACTTAGCTCCTAGGTCGGTATCCTTCTAACCACCACATGGGCCATGTTCTCCATGGTCCCATGAGGCTCCATTCCAACCTTGGTTTGTAATTTTAAGAATTCCATAAGCTCACTGTCATGTTCTTGGTGGTGATTGCAAAAGCAATGGACTGACACTCAACAGCCTTAATTCTAGGTCCAGATCTGTCACTAACCAGTAGGGTCCAATGCAGGGCTTGATGTGGGGCTCGATCCCAGGAGCTGGAGATAACAACCTGAGCCAAAGGCAGATGCCCAACCATCTGAGTCACTCAGGCGCCCCTAACCAGTAGGGTCTTGATCTGATTTTCCTCTTTTGTGAAATAACAGTGATAGATTAAATTATTTCCAGTTTTCTTGTCTTTCTTATTCAGGTGTGATTGACACCTCAATATAGCATAATATAACATAACATTATTTTAGTTTCAGGTGTATAATATAGTGATTCAATATTTGCATATAGATCTTCTTCACCTTAGGATGGGATGATATCCAAATAAACCCATCCTAAGTTGAAAATATTGTAAGTCAAAATTTGTTGAATACACCTAACCTGGTAAACATCATAGCTTAGCTTAGCCCACCTTACATGTGCTCGGAACACTTACATCAGCCTATAGTTGGGCAATATCATCTAATACAAAACCGGTTTTATAATGTAAGTGTTAAATATCTTATGTAACTGATTCACTACTGTACTGAAAGTGAAGACCAGGATGGTTGTATGGGTACAGTATAGTTGTAGGTGTATTGGTTGTGAACCCTCATGATCATGTGGCTGACTGAGAGCTGTGACCCTGCCCAACATCACAAGAGACCATTGTACTACGTAACACTGGGAAAGGATCACAAGTCAAATTTTGAAGTGTGTTTCCTACATATCTCTTTTATACCATTGAAAAATCATAATCGGGGCACCTGGGTGGCTCAGTGGGTTAAGCCACTGCCTTCGGCTCAGGTCATGATCCCAGGGTCCTGGGATCGAGTCCCGCATCGGGCTCTCTGCTCAGCAGGGAGCCTGCTTCCCTCTCTCTCTCTGCCTGCCTCTCTGTCTACTTGTGATCTCTCCCTGTCAAATAAATAAATAAAATCTTAAAAAAAAAAAGAAAAATCATAATCGAACCATCATTCATAGGTCAGTGACCAAGTCTGTGTATTGCAAAATGATCCCCATAATAAGTCTAGTTAACAGCCATCACCATACATAGATACAGAATTTTCTTTTCTTGTGATGAATTTCTTCCAGTTCTAAAATTCTGTGAGACTTTAATCCCAGGTGTAGCTTCTTGACTTTCTTAGAATTTTGTCCTAACCCCAGGCCACCTCTCCTAGATCCCGCCCCTGCCCTATTTTCCCTCCCTCAGTTCCTGCGTGACACGTGTCCCTTTCTCCCATAAACTGTAGCCCTGGCACAAACTCCCCTTTGACATTTATACGCTGCTTGGCGTTGTCTTTGATGTGCATGTGTTTTACCTCCTCAGATATTTTGTAAGTGCTTTTAAGGTTAGAGTCCTGTCTTGTCATCCAAACTGAACTTGCCAGATGACCTGCCAGTAGTGGACAGTCAGTAAATATTTATCTTCTGCATTAAAGAGAGTCTTTAGAATTTATGCACCATTGTTACCAAAACTTTTTTTTTTTTTTTAAGACAATCCTGAGTAAAAATGGCTTTGGCTTTCCTGACCTATTTCAGTGTAAAGATGCTATGCATTCTTCCTCTAAAACCCATCTCCTGTGAGTTCCCTTAAAATAGCTGTTGTTGTTGTTTTTTTAAGCTGTTTTTATAAACGTTTTGAGAAATTTATATTCTTATGGGAACCATTTCTCCCCAGGCATTCCATTAAACTTGCCTGTCAGGTTATTTCGTATTTTATTTTGTTTGTCAGAGGGTTACTCGGGATGGCTAGGTCATTCCACTACTCAAAACCCTCCAGTGCCTTCCCATCGAACTCAAGGGATCCCGGTGCCAAGTGTGAATTCCTAATCAGGGCCTGTACCAACTTGGGGACCACCTCTCTGGCCTTTCACCTACCACCCCCTTGCTTTCTGCCCCACTGGCCTCCTTGCTGTTTTTCAATCACATCAAACTTATTCCACCTTCAGGATTTTGCACCTTCTCTTCCTTCAGACTGAAGGACTCTTGCCCCCACCCTCCAATTTCAGCATGGTTTCCTCTTTCACCTCCTTTAGGTTTCTTATTGAGAGACTTTTCCTGATAACCCTATCTAAAGTAGAACAGGTACTGCCTTGCCCGTCACTCTCCATTCTCCCTACTTTGCTTTATTTCTTTTCACAGAACCCATTATCTATTAACAATATTTTATACATATCCACTGATTGTCTCTGCCACTATGATAAAAGCACCATTACAAGCAGGAACTTTGGTTGGTTGCCTTCTGTAGCCCTGGCAAAGTAGCACCTGATAACTATTCTCATGGTAAATGACTATATGCAGGGGGGGGGGGAAGATATGACATGAAAAAATGTAATGTTGGACGGGTCATAAATTTTAGTTCAAGTAAATTAATTATGTCATTCTGTATCTGATTACTTTTTTTTCTTGCTGCCTCAGTGATATAACATTGATAGAATCAGTAAACGTTGAAGAAAAATTTGATACATTTGTTCAAAGTTTCATTCCACTAATGTAATCTTAGTATTAGGAGCAAAATTAAAATAATGTCTTTATTTGGCCACTAGGTGGCAGAATATACACACATACTTTGCAAATGGAGGCATTTTTCTCAGGTTCACCTTTTGGGAGCAGTAATATTAATTCCTTACGGAGGTAAATACTTTCACAAACAATATCTCACGGTGCCCCTGTGAAGTAGGGACAACAGGTATATTTTCTGTTTATTTTTAATTTGTTTTCTTTTTTGAGCAGGGAAACTGGGGCTTGAGTTTAAGGGATCTGTCGGTGTCAACAGCAGAGCTTGAACTAGAACCTGTGTCCTGGGGTCTTGGAATCCAGGCCTCTTCTGGCAGTTTCACTCAAACTGGGGAAGGTGACCTTCGTGGAAATTTGCTCTTTGCTCTAAACTTGCCCCGGTGAAACAGTCTGAAAATGCAAATCCTTTTTGTATTTTGTTTACTTTTTAAAAAGTAAACAAGCCATAAAATCTTGCCAACCTTCCCTTTTTACTTGGGGTAGATCCTGAAATGCATCTTTTATGGATCTTCCCAAACTTAAAAAATGTTTGGGCGGGGGAACAGCTCAAGTTACGAAGCTTCCATACTCTGTCAGCAGACAGTCTGGGGGCAGGGGGAGGGGCGGCTATCAGGGTGCCTGGTCACATGACTACTTGTGCCTGACTCTTGGAAGTGTCTGCCCCTTAAATGGTTGAGTGCTTTCAGGTGTGTTTTATGTGAAGCGCTGGCGTGTGCGATCCAGGTTAGTATTAATGAGAACCGCACATGCACTGAGCCCTGGGTGGATCGGGAAGAGCGGTGGGGTGGAAGAGAAGAAACCGTCACTTAAGTCCATCAAGTAATTGCTCTGAGGTTTTCTAGGTTTATTGTAAACAACCTATTGGTGTATTTTTTGCTTAGATTTTTATTGGCAGGAACATGATTGAACACAGACGCCTGGCTGGCTCAGTTGGTGAGCCTGCGACTCTTGGTCTTGGGATTGTGAGTTCTAGCCCCATGTTGGTTGCAGAGATGGCTTTAAAAAATCAAGTAAAATCTTTGGGGCACCAGGTGGCTCTGTCAGTTAAGCATAGGACTCTTGATCTCAACTCAGGTCTTTATTTCAGGGTTGTGAGTTCAAGCCCTGCATTGGGCTATAGACCAGGTATGGAGCCTATTTCAAAATAAAATAAAATCTAAAAAAGAAAAGAAAACAAAAGAACGTTGTATAACAAAGTTCACTTCGTTAATTTTACCTTGCTGCAGTGTGGTGTGGCATATTAGAGACAACTTGGGCTTGGTGGCTCCATTCTGGGATGTGGTCCTCATTTACCTACTTGCTGGTTGTGTGACCTTCGGCAAGTGATTTATCCCCTCTGAACTTCACTGTCCTGTGTGAAAACTAAGTGTGATAATATGTGCCTCAGGAGATGATTATGAAAAGGTTTATAAACTAAAATCCCTGTATGTAAGGTATATGTAGGGTAATTGTGATTATCCCAGAGGCAGGGGGGAGCCGGGTTTGTTTTTTTATGGAGGTTGTGGGCTTTGTCATTACTAGCTGTTGGCTTGGGTTACTTTATTCGGATTGCCAGACCTTCATTTTTCTGCTGGGGAAAAAAAAAAAATGAACCAGCAACTCATGTGTTGAGGGCTTTCTCAGGACCCAGCACTTTTCTGCGTTCCTTATGTAATAACTAACTTAATTTCTATATCTACTTCTGAAGCGGATTTGTTAAAAATGGAATAATAAAATCTAGGCATCTTAAAACTAAAGGAGGCTTTATTTTTTTATTTTTAAAAAATATTTTATTTATTTATTTGTCAGAGAGATAGAGATCAAGCACAAGCAGGGGGAGCAGTCGGCAGAGGGGGAAGCAGACACCCCGCTGAGCACAGAGCCCACATGAGATTCTGTCCCAGGACTCTGAGATCCGACCCAATCCACAGGCAGAGGCTTAACCAACTGAGCCACCAGGCACCCAAGTAGGCTTTAACTAACACGGTCCAACCCCTTATTTTACACAGGAAGAAAATAAACTGAGAGGTGAAGTGAAGTACCCCAGGTCACATGACTAGTTGTGGAGAGAACTGAGACTAGGAAATAGCCAGTAGCTGGTTGGCTTCTGGCATGCCATTGTCTCAATTCCTATGTCAGTCTAAAGAAGTGTACAACAGAGGCTT
The DNA here is from genome assembly GCF_020171115.1 of Neogale vison. NCBI lineage: Eukaryota > Metazoa > Chordata > Mammalia > Carnivora > Mustelidae > Neogale > Neogale vison. The sequence continues at coordinate 78,399,644 of NC_058092.1, read as the reverse complement.
GCTCTTTTAGTCCAGTTGGAGGCATAAGTGAGAATCACGTGAAACCCTGAAATTGTGGTACAAAGCAGTTAGAAGAGAACAAAGATGGGAGAGAATAATGTAGGTAGAGGTGACGTCAGGAGGGCTTCCTGGAGGAGGAGAGATTTCAACTAGGCTAGACAAGTAAGCAAGATATAGTAAGCAGATGAAGGGAATAGATATTCCTGAAGGAGAAAACAGCATGAATCAAAGTGGGACGGTAAGAAGATGGAATTCTGTCTTCCCATACTTCTAAGAAGTGATAGATGAGGCAGGATAGGTACTGGAGGTGGGAGGGAACTAGAGACCAAGGACCTGAAATATCAGCCAAGTTTTATTGTTAATTCTATAAGCAGTGGGAACCATTAACTAACTCAATCATTTGTTTAACAAATTGTTTATTGGGCATCTACCGTGTGCTTAGCCAATCTCTAGATAGATAGTGCTGAATAAGAGTGACTTGGTTCTTCCCTTTTGAGGTTCAGTCTAGTGTGAAGAGATGGCTACTAAACCGGTAAATGAATTGCAAATGGAGAAATGCTATGGAAGTCATGGACAGGGTGCTGTGTTAAAGGGCAGCCAGGAGCAACAGCCTCTCTGACCAAGTAGAGAAAGGCCTGCATGGCTAGAAACACTGTTAGTAGAAGGACCTGGAGGAATGACTGGGGAAGGGAGCAGGGACTGGATAACGCTGGATTTTGTACTAAGTGCAAAGGGAGTTCTAAGTGCATTGGAAGTTTTTAAGCAGGAGAGTCCTACGGTCTGATTTTATATATATATATATATATATATATATATATATATATATATTTCAAATATATATATATTTGAAAAGCTACGTCATAGGGAATGAACTGTGGAGGAAGGGGCCAAGAGTAAAAGCAGGAGACCAGTGCTGCTAGGGAGTCATTGCAGAAATTCTCAAGAGGCACAAAGTGCACAAAGTGCCGTGACTGGGGTCATAGCAATAGAGCAGGGGAGCGTAGCGTCTTTATAGCCATGAAGATCAATGGCTGAGAGATATAAACTGAAGATATCTTCTCCAGGATTTATGGATGAATTGGCTGTGGAGGGTAATGGAGGATGTGGGGGTTGAATGATAGTCCCCCAAAAGATATGTCTATGGCTCTCCATTGCCCCTCAGATTCCTCCCTTCTCTGCCGTAGCCTTCTCTCCCCATCAGATTTCCTTCCCTCACCCTCTGGGTACAGCTGATGAACTCTGAGCTGACAGACTCCTCCAGAATGAAAAGAAACTGGGAGGAAACACTAGGTCACACGGCAGCTGGCTTTCCGTTATTGTGAGAGAAAACCTATTGCATGGAATTTGCAGCATTTTAAGGGCTGTTCTGAAGTTTCTGCTTTCTGCCAGATGATGGTGACTTTCACTGGCCTGTGGATATTACCTTCTCTTGTTGCCACCGCACCAGCGCCACCGTGACTCTCCTGTGGCAGAAACACTGCAAGGCTCCCCGACACCTAGCCAGACTCCTCGCATCCCTCCACCTGCCCCAGACCCTCCTGCTAGCCCTGTTGCCAGAGTGAGCATTTCAGCACGTGCAAACTTGCTTCTCTACCCTTCGATGTCTTCCCACTGCTCCTTGGATAAAAACGATAAAACTTTTCCTGACCTATTGCCCGTGTTTCTGGCTTCATCTCCTCTTTCATTCCTACCAGATTCGCAGCTGCGATCCAGCTGCACTGACCTTCATTCGGTTTCTTCAGCTCCCCAACCCCCTCCTCTCTTCTCCCTGAGTCTGGAATACTTTCCCTGCCCCCATCTTCCCAGCCCCACTCCCCACCCCCCCACCCCCCTCTACACACACTTCATTAGGGAAGCTATCCTCACATCCTCCCTTCCCCCCATATCAAAGTCTCCCTATTTTCTCAGCCTTATGGCACTGTATACTTTTTCTGCCTAGTCCTTATGGTAGCTTTAAGAGATATATACATATATTTGTTATATATTTATTTGTTACATATATATTTGCAGTGTGTGTATATATATATATATAATGTTGCCTATCAGTTTCCACTTAGGAACATCAATTCCCACATCCACTAGAAGGAGACAGATTCTTGCAGACTCCAGGAGAAATGATGTTGCTTTTGTGATAGCAACCAGCAGGACTGATTTCTCTGTGACTGTCATTTATGAATGAAGAGAAAGCCCAGGTAAGGGCGATGTCTGTGCCCCCATACAGAGCCAACCCTCACACCTACACTCCTACCTTAATAATACGCTTGGTTATTTGATGGGAGGTGGCTTCCCTAGAAGAAGAAGGATGACAACCAAGCTCAGTTACTTCAAATAAAAAGGAGAACACAGGGGCTAAACTTGATAAAATTACCAAAAAACATTAATTTAGGAGAAGAGCCAGTAACATGTCTCATTGTTCAAATGTTGTTTCTTTTGAATATTGCGTTACCAATACATGACTGTAGTCTTCAGAGTGATGAAAATATGGTGTGCATCTGTACATTTGTTTTCTCATGGCTCGTATTTAATTATCCACAAAGAAAAAAATTCACAAAATGTTTCATGTTCTTCTCTTTTAACTGCCAAAACAGGAACTTCTGAGACTGACAGAATTGGTTGCGATCCCTTTGAATGTTTTATTAACGTAGACAGAATATGTTTTTAATATTTTGTATTTTGATCACTAAAATGTATTTTCTATGATTCGTTCATGCTTGCTTCTACCATATTTTAAGTAAATAGGACTCAGCAATTTAACCTTATAAAATCTATTGGGCTTTTTTAAATGCAGAGCTATGATGATTAATGAACAAACTAAATACTAAATCAGAGGGCTCTTCTTTATCTAGGACAGAAAGGAAGTCTTCAGACTTTGAAAGATTAGTATCTACACTCATTTAATGTAAACATCAGAGACATTCCACTGTGAACATATTTCTTTCCTCTAAAAATTAATGCTGTATATGGATGCTGTATTTTCTAGGTATTTCTAGTTATCTATAGATGTAGAAATATAAATAAATGAAAGTACTTACTTTTTTGTTTTAATTGACATTTGGGGTGGGCAAACTTAAAACAAGAAGTGTTTTGAATAGACTACTTTTACTTTTACTTTTTATTTATGTAATTTTTTTAACATGGGTATTGAACTTCGGACCCTGAGATCAAGACCTGAGCTGAGATCCAGTGGGTCACTTATGCATCTGAGCCACCCAGGCGCTTCTTGAGTAGAGGGTTTTTGTTTCATTCTCTTGTGTCTTGTTTTATTTTATTAAGTATGCATTTACTGAAAGAAAGAGAGAGCGTGTGCGTGCAAGTCGGGGGAGGGGCAGAGGGAAAGAGAGAGAACCCCAAGCTGAGAACTCCTCACTGAGGGGGAGCCCCACGGGGAGCTCGATCTCACAATCCTGGGATCACGACCTAAGCCAAAACCAAGAGTCAGACACTCAACCAACTGAGTCACCTAGGCTCATAAAAACATAAAAGTGTGCAGAAAAAATATTGAATGCTTACTACAGCTAATCTTTTATCACAATGGTCTTTATTATTCATATTTTTCAAAGCTTCATTCCAGTTTCACAGATGTCATTGTTTGGGGTCTATTTAAAGTGTTTGGAGCATAAAAGAACAGGTCGCTTATCAGTTGTTGCCTGAACAGAAAAACAAGATGTCTTGTCTTGGAGATGAATCTGTGAGTAGAGTTTATCTCAAACAAAAGAGAATTCTGACATTAGCTGCCTGGTGACATAAGGGTATTGTACTGCATTGCCCAAGCAAGAAGGTACCTTGGTAAAAAGAAAAGTCAACATGGTTTATTGAAATAAGGGAATCTCATCTTTTTTTAACAAAAAGGTTTTTTAAATTAGTGATTTTGACCTTTATAGAGTTAAAAACCTGAAATCCTCATTTTTTCCTTGTTATTGTTAAAATTGTACTATAATCTGTACGTAACATACATGTATGAAATGAACAAGCAAAAAACCCCAAGACTTGACAAGATCTTGTCCATATGACTAGGTGTTACAGAGACATGAACCCTCTAAGGATTGAAGAGAATGCTTAGAAATGAAAAGTTACCCAACAACCAACAACTTCTTAAACATTAGGCAATCTGATGCATTAATGAAGAACCATGTTCCACCATCCTTTCATTCATTGATTGAGCAAGTATTGTAAGACTTCTCACATGCCAGGCGCTGCTCGCGGTATTGAGGAGTGAACTAAAGAGATGGCCTCGGGGAGCTTTTTATTCTGTTGATGGGAGTGAAATGCTTTACATTTAACCATATCTCAATCTAAGAATAAATCATATGCTGGCAAAATATTCTGTAGATCTTCATGGTAGATTGAGTTCAAGAACACCTGTGGAAGGGCGACTGGAGGGCCCAGTTGGTTAAATGTCCAAATCTTGGTTTTGGATCAAATCATGATATCGGGGTTGTGGGATCAAGCCCTGTGCCAGACTTCCGGCTCAGGGGGAGTCTGCTTGAGATTCTCTGTCCCTCTCCTTCTAACCCATCCCTTTCCCACTCATACACTCTCTGTCCTCAAAATAAATAAATAGATCTTTAAAAAAAAATACGAACACCTATGGAATAAATATATCATGATATATTATTTTTCTTGATTTAAAAAAGCATGAAAGTTCATCATGGTACCTCAGAATTTACCATATATAAGTGGTTGCTTTCTCTGTGATTAAATTTGTATACATCTCCTTAGAAAACTATGCTTTTATCTGTGTCTTACAAAGGAGGGCCAAAAGTTTAAGATCATTGAGTTAGTTAGTGGCCGAGCTGTTAATAGATTTTGACATTTTATTTGTTACCTTTTGATCTTATTAGTCCCTTTATCTTAAACTTAGAACCTTGTCAGTGATGTGTTCTGAATCAGAGAATAAGAACTGACTTTACATTTAGATTGCCTTTTGAATCCAAAATATAGATAATAATCAACATTTAAATTAGGGTCTGAAAGGTTCTAATGATAAGTAACATAACTAATGAAGCACTTGCCGTGCTCGGTACTTTCCATGGAATGTATCATTTAATGTTCACAGCAACAATTACTAACCCTGTCTCACAGCTGAGGACATGAAGGTTTATGGTCACAGTTGGTAGATCAGGATTCAAACTTGAGAGTGTTGCATGCCAGAGCCCAGACTTCTAGTCCATTTCTTCAATAAATGTCATCAAAAGGAAGAGGTAAGGGGTATGGGGGGAGAAGGGCAAATGAGGGAGCATTTGTTGGGTTTAACCCAGGACAACATCACAGGTGCTAAGACAACATCTTCCCTACCAGCAAGGTCCCCAGTAGGATGCACACTGAAGTGGGCCGTCCCTCTCTTGCCCCTTGGATTACTGATCTAACTCAAGGGGATCTAAAGAAGGAAACGTCAACCGCAGTATCGCTGTTGTAAGTTGGGGTGTTGGGGTGAGCGTCTGCAGTGGATTTTCCCAGAAGGAAACAGAAAGCAGTGGTTCTCTGTTTGAGCCATGAGCATTTCCTAAATGCACCAGTGAAAGAACAAAAAAGCATGGTTTCCTCACACTTGTTCAGCAAGATGGAAGTTGGCCACATAAATGCTGGCTAAAAATACTGGTTGGGAACTGTATCTTCACTTTTCAGGGCTTTTTAGTCATTCATTTAAGTTAAGGAATACTTTCTGAACATCTGGTGTATAAATGGCTCTATGCTAGGCAAAGCAGGGGACACGAAGGCATACTTTGCAGGAAAGTGGAAGTGAAAAGAGAAGGCTACAACAGAGTGAATCTTAACCCAAATCTAAATGGATTTAAAAATCTAAATAGGAGCTCCTGGATGGCTCAGTTGGTTAACCTTCAGACTCCTGATTTCTGCTCAGATCATGATCTCAGGGTTGTGAGATGGAGCCCAGCAACTGGGCTTCATGCTCAGCAGGGAGTCTGCTTGGAATTCTCTCTCTCCTCTCTGTGCACTCCCTCCACTCTCTCTCTCTCAAATAAATAAATCTTTTTAAAAAATCTAAATAAAAAATGAAAGGGAATTTACAATGAAATTAGAATATTAAGAGAAGAAACTCCATAATTTAAACATAAATCTAACATAGAATTACACACAGTAAAATAAATATCTATCTTAATTGTATTATTACTGTATTATTTATTTTTGTATCTGGTTGTATAGACATCATCACTAAAGGTTGGTAAGGTTACATCATACCATATTTTGGTAAATTGGGATGGTACAGATAATGTACTGAAACTCTCATGCTAGAACTGAGGAAATGTTTTGAGAATATTAGAGGAAAAATTAGATTTTCTTAAAGTGAAACTAGATACTTACCATGTTTGATGGGGCATACAACGTCCATTCTCCTTCAAAAGAGCTCTGGAGATATAACCAAAAAAAAAGTCTTAATGTTCAAATCATGAGTTGCAAAATCTTTCCTCATTGCAATATTTCATTTCTAACATACCAGTTTTTATATATGCTGATGTTTAATGTGATGCCTTCCAGATGAGATTTTTTTCATGTGCTATCCTGATGGTTTAAGAAGGCACTCTACATTAGATTAATAATAAGGTGTCAAATTTGGGGCATGTCATTCTCGGGAGGATATCTTTAGATGGCTCATCTCATTCTTTTTCATGTTTCCATTGCAAAGGGTGACTGCTTTTTTCTAACTTCTTCCCCATATTCTGTGACTATTCCCTATTTGGATTGTATCAGAGACTTTATATACATAGTGTGGATCTCTCTTTCTGATTTTTAAAAAAAGTTGTATTATGGGGCTTATGTAAATATTTTCCTTTTCTTCCTCCCTGATCGTAAACTTGCCCTCACTCCTGGATTTGGAACATAACCAAGCTGAAAGATGAGATCATGTTTGCAGAGCAAAGTGAGGTCTCAGCAAGAATCTTCTAACTTGAGAGGCATCAGTATTTTATGAACTTGTGTACCAAAATTATGGAGAATGAAATCAGGAGTTTAAAAGTTATTTTCACCATAGAGGCTAAACAAAGAAAATAACTTTCCTTCTTGCATTTTTGTGTATGTGTGTTCAGAATGACTTATTTTCCCTTGCAAATAAAATCATTTCACTTGGGAAAATGGACTCAGTAGTCATTTTCTAAGGCAAGTAATGCTAATGTCTTCCTTTTGTTTTATTTTTGGTATTATGTAAATTGGTTATAGAATGTTAACTCTTTTGTTCCTATTTTGTTGGCTAAATTTTAGACTATTATTTATTAATTGCCCAATGTGATTTTTTAATATGGGGAAATTTTTTCTTTTGTTTCTTTTTCATGTAATTGTACATGATTATTATTTATTAATAGTCTTATTTGCTTTTGCAATATGGAAAAAAATTTCCTCTTTTTTCATGTAATTACATACATACTATATTGCTTAGGATGCAGAACATATGAGGATAACAAATTCTTTTTTTTTTTGTGCAGATGTTTACCACATGTGGAGCTTAGCATGAAGAAGAAGTGAGTCAAGAATATCCCACCCCAAAGCCCTTTGAAACATTTTTGTGTGGTTTCATGAAATAGTGTATGTTTTAATAAATGCCATGATGGCCTTGTTGAGATCCTTGTTTTCAGACAATCCAACTGAAACTATCTGCTGTGGGCCTCTCTGTTCTTTACCTACTCACTCGACCATCCTTCTTTGTCAGAAAAGAGATCTTGGGGCACCTGGGGGGCTTAGCCACTAAGCGTCTTGCCTTGGGCTCAGGTCATGATCCTAGGGTCCTGGGATGGGACCCCACATCAGGCCGGCCCCCTACTCAGCAAGAAGCCTGCTTCTCCTTCTGCCTCTCCTCTGCTTGTGTTCCTTCTCTCTCTGTGTCTCTCTATATAACATATAAATAAATAAAAATCTTAAAAAAAAAAAGGAATCAGATCTTGATTTTCTTTCTTTTTTTTTTAAAGATTTTATTTATTTATTTGACAGAGAGAAATCACAAGTAGAAGATGGAGAGGCAAGCAGAGAGAGAGAGAAGCAGGCTCCTTGCTGAGCAGAGAGCCCGATGCGGGACTCGATCCCAGGACCCTGAGATCATGACCTGAGCCGAAGGCAGTGGCTTAACCCACTGAGCCACCCAGGCACCCCTAGATCTTGATTTTCATTTGGAAATCTATCCCCAGGACATGTGGTCCTAGTAAGATGACCACAGTGCCCCACCTACTCTGAACTAATAAGCATCTTTTCTAAGATTTATTTCTCTGAAATTTATAGCTGCTAGGAGAGAGAGGAGCGCCTTTTCTCTGTGCTGTCAAGCTGAAAAAATCACATAAGCCTTAAGCTTATGGTCTCACCCCAGGCTTCATAGAGGAGGCTCTCTGCAGAGTGAGGCCAGCACATGGAGGGAACCAGAGCTCTGGCAACATTTAGCACCATCTGAAGCTAAATCAACCCTAAACTTTCCACGTGCTGGAGCCAATGCATTCCCTGTTTCCTAAGCTAATTTGAGTTGCATTTCTATAACTTTCAACCGAAAGAGCTTTGGATATTGCTGTCTATCTAGAGGTGAGAATGATCAATTCCGTACAAGCAAAAGTAACTCACCAACAATTCTGACTAATAGGAAATCTTACCAAAATTTCCTTTGGATAAGTAGTAAGTTTTTGTTGGTTTGGAATACTAAATTTAGAAAGCTCAAATAACTAACATTTTCCTGTACCCTAGAGACAAGTGTTAAATAAACTAACTGATCCTAAGGATTATTCAAATATGCAATTCCAAGTTATGTCAGAGTGTCATTATAGATTCAACTTAATCACCTCCATTTTCAACATTAATAGGATTATCCTATAGGAATTGATGCCAAGAGCAATGATCCCAAGGCTCTGTGCTAATAATAGTTACAATGTATTGCACATTCTATCGGCCAGGAAGTATGTAAAGCCTGTCATTATTCTATATTTAATTCTCACAGGAATTCTAAAAGGTAGATGTTATTATTTCTCTCTTACAGATAAGGCATCTTAGGTTCACCAGCATGCTCAAGTTCATACAGCTAGCAAATAGTAGAACAAAAATATAAGCCCACATCATTCTGGTTTCAAAGCCTGGGCTTTTAACCACTGTTCTCATTTTATGTTTCCAAAGTTCATAAGAATTCTCAAGTTTTTCAACATATTTTGGAGACATTCCTAGCTCCTAGGGGATATATCTATATCTATATGTAATTATATAATATATAATATGTGTACTTTACAGCAGATATTTATATGTTGTCACGAACTTATAAATAAATATAGATGTATATACATACATGTATATTTTTTATATCTACTATGAACCAGGTATAAGAATTTATAACTCCCATGGGAGTCTTACATCAAAATTGTACAGTTAAATCATGATTTGCCATCAGCAACTCAACATCTGAATTTTATTTATTTATTTATTTCTGTAATATCTAAATTTTAGATTCTTTCTCTTATGAGAGAAAGAGGCCTAGGCTGGCATAGAAAAACACCACCAACAACAACGACAACTAAGATAATCAATCCAGCAGACTGCTAGCAGAACCTGTGGTCGCCGCTTTTTCTAAATATGCACAAACCCTGAGTAATTCTGGAAGACTTGGAAGGCACCTCTGCTCATCTAATGAGATCCTAAGCATAGCAGGCAGGAAGGGAGTGGAGAGAGCCTGGCCCTGGTCCTCATCTACAACCTTCTTCTTCCATGAGCCACGCCTCTCGTGTGGATGTGCGCTGCTGACCCCATCATCTGCAGGTCTGGCAATAACTTGTTTTTGTGTCGACTCTTCGTAAGGAGGAGCTATATTGGCATTGCATGTTTGTTTTAACTTCCCACACAGAGACTGAGTCCAAAAGGTAATTATTGGGCCCTTGCTTGAAAAAAATTAAAAAGGCATTCTGTGTGTTTAGTGGCCCCAAAAAAATGTGAAAAAATATTTTCAAAACTAAACTAATCCAAATAGAACCATGTTTTCTAATGGAAGAGTGAAAAGAGGTAGGGATTTAGAGAGAGCTCGCTTGGCTGAGAGTTTCAGCTAACCACTTAGTATATATGTTTTTGGACAGATAATTTGTACCACAGTTTTTCAGTAATTATATTTAGCCCAAGAGGATGTTGGGAAGATTAAATAAAATAACGTGCTTGCTGGTGCTTTGTAAGTTTTAAAGCACTAGTATTATTATTATAGACCCTCCTAATATTGATAGGAAAACTTCCCAGAAATCTCTTGCATATCAGGAAAACACATACCATTCATTCTAATTTGGTTATTTCTATAAAATTTCAAAAACAGTTGAAAATCTCTGCTTAATATTTAAACAAAATACAGTGTACAATAGTGTTTGTAATGTTCAAATGTTTACCATGCTATTATTTAAACAAATAGCTGAGTAAAAGCAGATTCAAATCCTTGTCATCTTAATCATATAAAAGATAAAACAGGGGCATCTGAGTGGCTTAAGCCGTTAAGCGTCTGCCTTCGGCTCAGGTCATGATCCCAGGGTCCTGGGATCGAGCCCTGCATCAGGCTCCCTGCTTGGGGGGAAGCCTGCTCTCCGTCTTCCTCTCCCACTCCCCCTGCATGTGTTCCCTTCCTCACTGTGTCTCTCTCTGTCAAATAAATAAATAAAACCTTAAGAAAAAAGAGAGATCAAATAACTTCAAAAATGACTCACTTGTTTCATTTGGATTTTTTTTTTTTAAAGATTTTATTTATTTATTTGACAGAGAGAAATCACAAGTAGGCAGAGAGGCAGGCAGAGAGAGAGAGGGGGAAGCAGGCTCCCTGCTGAGCAGAGAGCCCGATGCGGGACTCGATCCCAGGACTCTGAGATCATGACCTGAGCTGAAGGCAGTGGCTTAACCCACTGAGCCACCCAGGCGCCCTCATTTGGATTTTTAAATGTAGTTTACCTTAATTGAGTATTTGTATTTTTGGTTCTTACAGTGATTTCCTTTCATACTGGGAACCTACTTATTTTTCTTTGGAGACCACTTGAATGTGTTCCAGGTAATCAAATATTTGGATTAATGAAGGGTTGTTATATATTTTTCATAGAATGAAAGCCAATGAAAATACACCTAATAACTATCTGTATAAGACAATTAAAAAAAAAAAACACCCCAGAAAATAAATGTTGTAAGGATGTGGAGAAAAGGGAACCCTTGTGCACTGATGGTGGGAATGCCACTGTGAAGAACAGCATAGAGATCTGCAAAAAATTATAAATAGAATTATCATGTGATCCAGCCATTCTAGTTCTGCATATATATCCAAGAGAACTGAAAGCAGGATTGCAAAGAGTTGTACACCGTTTTCATTATAGCATTATTCACAATAGCCAGGTGCTGAAAGCAACTCAAATGTTTATCAATGGATAAATGACTGAACAAAATTTGGTGCACATACAATGGACTATTATTTGGTCTTAAAAAAGAAAAAAGGGGCTGTAGGGACAAGGTGGTGGGGTTATGGACATTGAGGAGGGTATGTGCTATGGTGAGTGCTGTGAAATGTATAAACCTGGCGATTCACAGACCTGTATTCCTGGGGCTAATAATACATTGTATGTTTATAAAAAAAATTTAAGGGGCACCTGGGTGGCTCAGTGGGTTAAAGCTTCTGCCTTCGGCTCAGGTCATGATCCCGGGGTACTGGGATCGGGCCCCACATCAGGATCTCTGCTCAGCAGGGAGCCTTCTTCCCCCTCTCTCTCTGCCTGCCTCTCTGACTACTTGTGATCTCTGTCTGTCAAATAAATAAATAAAATATTAAAAAAAATTTTTTAAATTATTTTAAAAAAGTATTGTAGAAAAAGCTTCTCCCCCATTTTTATGAGTAAAAAAAAATAATTTTTTTGTTATTATTCAAAAAAAAAAAAAAAAGAAGAAGAGGAAGAAAAACCTGTTGTGTATACAGCATGGATGGACTTGAGGACATTATGCTAAGTGAAATAAGCCAGTCACAAGAAGACAAAATACTGTGTGATTCCATTATTCCATTTCCATGAGGAATCTAAAGTAGTCAAATTCATAAACACAGAAAGTAAAACAGTGGTTGTCAGGGGCTGAGGAGGGGGAGGAAGAAATAGGGAGTTGTTATTCAATGGGTATAGAATATCCGTTTTATAAGGTCAAAAGGTTCTGGAGATCTAGTGTGCAACAGAGTGAATGTCCTTAACACTACTGGGCTGCAAACCAAGAAGTGGTTAAAATGGTAAATTTTATGCTGTGTGTTTTTCACCACAATTGAGAAGACTGTATAAGAACTCAATTTAATTTGGGGGGTGATTGAGAATACTCATTTACTTTTGTAAGGCCTGATGGTAATTCCAGTAAACACTCGAGCTCTGGAGAAGCAGCTAAGATATTTGATTCAGATTACCAGTGACTGAGGTACAGTAGTCTTCAAACCTAAGGTTTGACTGGGGTGAGAGGGAGGCAGCGTCTCAGGTCCTAGAGTTTCTTACCATTTTGTAAGGACTAAATAGAAGGCCATTTGTTGGGCAGACAGGCAGACAGGGGAGTAAAGGTCCTGAATTTTGGCCTAGAACTCTTTCTCTGACATTCTGGGACCTCATTCTGGTAGGTATCAGTTACCAGTAGAGGAAATATTTATTGATGAAATACACTGATGAAGTGTATAACTGTTTAGATCAAATAATAAATTATGTTTTTTATATCAGAGTTTCCCAGTGTTCTGCAGAACATTAGTTGTATGGATATTACATTTTAAAAAGAACTCTGGGGTCAAAAAGTTTGGAAAATGTGGAGCTAAAAATAGTTAAAAATGGGAGGGTGCCTCCATGGCTTAGTCGGGTAAGCCTCTGACTTGATCTCAGCTCAGGTCTTGATCTCAGGATTGTGAGTTTAAGTCCTGTGGAGCCTACTTTAAAAAAAAAAAAAAAAAAAGTAAAAATGGGATTTTTTTTTTTTTTTACTCTAGAACTCCTGAGAGGCTTTATTAAGATCTTATTAAGGTAACTGTGCCATCAGTAAATATTAGATGTAGTATTTAATGGTTATTATGCTGACATTAATGTTAATGCATTAATTAATATCCATGTTAATATATTAATGCGTTTCTCCTAATCCCATTTGACCAAGGAAGCAGTCCTTTGCATACCAGTGTGAGAATGCAGCCCTATATCATAAAAGGCATGATATTTTTGTCAGCAGCTTTCCTTAAGAGAATAACTTTCTTTCATTTCTCCTGAGTTTGCTGTGAAGCCCATCTCTTTCACCATGAGAACCACTGAGGAACTATACAGAAGCTGTTTTAGTATTTATTATTTTGCGATACTGTAAAACTATATGATGATTCAGCTTTCCTGTAACCTCAACTATTTTCTAAACAGAGAGGTTTAATATTGGACCCCCTTATTGATTTTGCAAGGGTGTCAACATAAAAGAGCAAGTCAAGAACACATATTGCAAGACAAAAATGGTCAAGGTGTGGAGTTTCTTTTTTCTTTTTTTTTTTTTTTTTTAAAGATTTTATTTATTTATTTGACAGAGAGAAATTACAAGTAGACAGAGAGAGAGAGAGGGAAGCAGGCTCCCTGCTGAGCAGAGAGCCCCATGCGGGACTTGATCCCAGGACTCTGAGATCATGACCTGAGCCGAAGGCAGCGGCTTAACCACTGAGCCACCCAGGTGCCCAAGGTGTGGAGTTTCTTATCTGGGATACTTCACTGTTTTGTTCTTATAAGAAAAAAGTTAAAAATAGAACTAGCCTACAATCCACCAATTCCATTACTGGGTATTTTCCCAAATAACACAACAATCCTAATTCAAAGGAGTACATGCGCCCCTATGTTTATATCAGCATTATTTATAAACACCAAGCTCTGGGGGCGCCTGGGTGGCCCAGTGGGTTAAGTCTCTGCCTTCAGCTCAGGTCATGATCTCAAGGTCCCCGGATGGAGCCCCATATCAGGCTCTCTGCTCAGCAGGGAGCCAGCTTCCCCCTCTCTCTTTGCCTGTCTCTCTGCCTACTTGTGATCTCTCTCTGTCAAATAAATAAATAAAATCTTTTTTAAAAAATAACCAAGCTCTGGAAACAGCCCAAGTGTCCATCAATAGATTAATGGATAAAGAAGATGTGCTGTTGGGCACCTGAGTGGCTCAGATGTTTGGGTGTCTGCCTTCGGCTCAGGTCATGATCTCCAGGTCCTGGAGATCAAGCCCCACATCAGGCTCCTAACTCATTGGGGTGTCTGCTTCTCCGTCTCCTCCTGCTTATGCTCTCTCTGTCTCTCTCAAATGAATAAATAAAATCTTAAAAAAAAAAAAGACATGCTGTATGCAATGGGATATTATTCATCCATAAAACAAAATGTAATCTTGCCATTTGGAATAACACTGATGGAGCTAAAGAGTGTAATGCTAAGTTAAATAAGTTAGAGAAAGACAAATATCATAGGATTGCACTCATATGTGGAATATAAGAAAAGAAACACAAGAAAAGTGGAAAAGGAGAGAGGGACAAACCAAGAAAGAGACTCAACTGTAGAGAACAGGGTGATGGTTACCAGACAGGAGGTGGGTGGGGGGAGGTGAGGACAGGAGGAGGGGGGATGGGTGAAATGGGTGATGAGGGTACACTTGTTGTGATGAGCACCAGGTGATTAAACTATAAACTTAAAAAAAAATCCTATTACAACAAGTATCTTCACACAAAATTCAAATCAACTGAGAAAGAGAGTCAGGGCTGTTTCTTGATATTTTAAGAATACTTATGTGTTACTTTCTCAGTGAAAACTCAGGGTTGCTATGACACTCAATTAACGTTCTTGGTTTCATTTGTAGTCAAAGCCAGGACACATCAGAGGGAAGACACGAAAGCCTCTGTGTCGACTTTTCGAGGTGAGTCCCTGATAAAAATCACCTTGGTTAGGAAATATAGTTAGTGTAATATGTTGTCTGGTGAAAGATGTGAGCCACGCTTGTGGTGAGCACAGCATAACACAGACTTTTCAAATCAACAAATCAACAAATCTACTGTGTTGTACACCTAACACTAATGTAACCTTGCATGTCAACAACATTTGAATTCTGAAAAAAGACACGTTGCCTAAAACATTAGTATTAGAAGCATTTGATTTCGAATCTAAAAAGTGGAGCCACCAAGTCTTTATAAGAAACAACATGATTAGGAGAGAGAAGTGTGGGCTGTGTATTTTTAATGTTGTTGGTTTTTTTTTTTTTTTTTTTTTTTTAGCATATAGTTTTATCTTCACTGGAGCACTGCTTCTGAAATTCTTCTTCTGTAATTACCTGTTACCTTACTCTGGAACAAATAAAGTTCATCCTGCAGGTATTTATTGAACACCTTTTACTTGCCAGACATTGTGTTGAATACTGATGATCAAGAAGCTTTATTTACATTAAGAAAAATTAAAACAGGTTATTCCCCCTGAGGCACAAAATGAAAAAGTACATTTTTTTAAAAAGATTTTATTTATTTGACAGAGATCACAAGTAGGCAGAGAGGCAGGCAGAGAGAACGAGAGGAGGAGGATCCCAGGATCCTGGGATCATGACCTGAGCCGAAGGCAGAGGCTTTTAACCTAATGAGCCACCCAGGCGCCCTGAAAAATTACATTTTTTAAATATATATGTATTTTAAGGGACACCTGGGTAGCTCAGCAAGTTACGCGTCTGCCTTGGCTCAGGTCATGATCCCAATGTCCTGAGATTGAATCCCACATTCGGTTCCTTGCTCAGTGAGGAGCCTGCTTCTCCCTCTGTCTGCCATTGCCCCTGCTTGTGCTCTCTCTGTCCGACAAATAAATAAATAAATAAATAAAATCTTAAAAATATATTTTAAGATACCAGTTTAAACATTAACTACTTATATCAAAATTTTAGTATGATTGCTTTTTTGGTAAACTAGTTTTTAAATTTCTTTTAAGATTAAGTCACTCAGTCTAGGAATTGAACATATATCACAGAGAGGAAAATTGAATGACTAATAAATGAAATCATGTTTGACTTTACTAGGAGTCAAGGCAAAGCAAATCACTTTTTAAATTAAAAAAATTGGAAATCAGACAGTATCAACTCTTGGTGAGAATGTGGATGAGTAGAATAGTTCTTTCCAACAGAGGGAATCTAAATTAATGTAATCCCTATGGAGTTCATGTTGATAATACCTATTAAATTTTAATTGTTATACCTTTCAACTCAACCATTCCGCTTCTAATTATACATCACAGGCTAGAGAAATTGTTGCGCATGTGAACAGAGAGATGGGTATAAGAATCTCTCAGGGCACCTGGGTGTTGTAGTAGGTTAAGTGTCTTAACTCTAGGTTTTGGCTCAGGTCGTGATCTCAGGGTTGTGAGACTGAACCCCATGTTGGACTCTGTGCTCAGCATGGAGTCTGCTTGAGACTCTCCCTCCTTTCCCCCCAACCCCACACTCTCTCTCTCTCTCTAAAATAAATAAATAAATCTTTAAAAAAAATACTGTAAAATATTATCTAGCAGCTAAGAAAAATGAACTGTCCTCTTACACAACACAGAAGGATTTTAAAGTCAGAGCTTTGAATGAAAAGTAAGTTTAGATTATATGCTACTTAGGTAATGTAAAATAGACACATTCATATTATAAAGCATAGCTCTCTCTATATATAAACATATGCATGTATATTATATAAAAACACACACATATGTATATGTAAAAGTATAACAAAACATTCTGGAAGGATACACACTAAATGCATGGAAGTGGTTTCCTCTGAATCAGTCTGGACTGGATTTGAGGGGGCGGTCTAGGAGACTTTAACTTCATCTGCAGTGTTTTGTTTCTTAAATGGAAAGACAAAGAATTTGTTAAAATGTTAACAATGATCAATTCTGGGTGTTGATACATGGGTGTTCATTAGAATCTTTGCATTTTTCTGTATTTTGAAAATCTCTTATAAATAAGAACTGTTCTTTTTTTTTTTTTTAAATCAGTCACCTACTTTGTGCCTAGTTTTGGTAACTTGTGCACATTTCAGCCCAAACAACAGTCATAAATGGGTCTTGGAACAAAACATTCATAATCCCTGCATAGCTGCACAGCACATTCTCACCAAGCCAACCTAAAAATAACTGAAGAGTAAAAAGTATTATTGGATAGAAGGCCCCTCAGTTGACCTTCAGGACTTTCGGATTGTCCATCCAGTTAATCTTGTCACAATCACATAATTATGAGGTTGGTTTGAGCTTAATGGACCAGTATATACAAGGAAAATACGCTGTAACCAGAACCGTGCCACATCTAAGCCCTTGGGACGTGATGCTTTTCTAGTGTTTCTACATGAGGTTTTCCTAAAGATAACAAAGCTTTTCCAAATATGCTTTTCAGGCATATGACCCTTCCCAGCTAATATACCTCTTCCCCACATCAAGTTGTATACTCCCCCTGAATATGTTGATGCTACGAGGCCACCACATAAATACCCACATGCCATACCATACCTTAGTGGGCTATAGTCGTTTGTCAGAACAACACCTATAAAAAGCTATAGAGCTGCAGAACTTTATGGAAAAAAAACAACAACAACAATAAAAAACCAAAAACCAAAACATTATATCCTACTCTGAAAGACAATCTTATAAGCTGAAATACCGGTTAGTTCAAAAATACAGGAAAGAAAAAGCAACCAGGCAAGGATACAAGTACACTCAAGTGTTGCTTGAAATTCCAACTGAGTTAAAGTCGGAGTTATTTAAGAAAAGTCAAATATCTGAAGAACCAGTTTGGGAGCCTCAGTCTATCTTTTTTTTTTTTTTTTTTTTTTAAAGATACATACCACTTTGCTCTCTGGAAAAAAATGTTGAAAGAGATTTCTATCCAATGGACTGAAATCTGAGACTATTCCAGGTCAAATGCAAAGTTATAGTTTAGCATTCCCAGGGAAGTTTTCTTCCCTCCAATCTTCATATTTTGAAAAATTTCAGACCCTGAGAAAAGTTGAAAGAGTACCTGGTGAAGTTTTGAAGACACTTGGCACAAGCAAAGACTGTAAAAATAATTCATATGAGGAAAAAAAAATCTATAAAATTTAGTGACTTGCATGTTAGTTTTTACAAATGTGCATGAATGCCACAAATGTATATACTTTGCTTATGTGTTTAAATTTAGTGAAATTACATTCAAGGAAAAGCAAGAGAAAATTTGGTGAAGAAAAAGAGAAAAGAAGAGGAACAAAAAACCTTACAGAATGCACAAAACCCTCTGAAGCTTTTGAGTTTTAAACAGGGCCTGAACAATTAGTTCTCTCTCTCTCTCTCTCTTTTTTCTTTTTTTTAGTTCACTTGATTTTTTAAACAAAGTTAAAGCTGTTTCAGCATTCCGTAGAGAGAACTGAAGGCAGTACTAGTGGGACTGTGTAGTGTAGGGGACCAGAGGCAAAGAAGTATGTTGTCCTTTCTTTGAGGGAAAAGGTGAGTGGGAAGGGAGGAGACTTAAAGTTAATGAATGCTTCCTTCCTTTCTCTCACACTTGGGGAGGAGCCAAAGACCCTTTATATTCTGCTTTTTCTCTGTTAGTTTAGCATTTCAAGATGGCCAGCATTTTCCAGCAAGGATGATAGTAGTATGATAATTTTTATCTCTGACACTAAGATTTTTATCTCTAGCTCTCTAAGAATGATATGCTAAGGCATTACCTATTGTTTCTACTTTTCGTGGCAGTTGACTCATTCTCTCCTTTCAGCTAACTTTAGTCAGTATGCTTACGTACTCTGGTCTGGGACTTTGGTTTATCTGCTCGGTGTTAATGTGTCTGACTGAGATCAGAAAGCCCCTTCCTCATGCTAGAACCTCTGGCTTCCAGGTCAAGCTTCATTCATGTTTATATCATGTGTTTGCTTCCAGTCTGAACAAAATGAGGCCAGTTCTTCTAGATTCAATGTTTTCTGCTGTCTCTCAAGTCCTGGCCTGCATCACCCTCCAAAGCCCTTGGGGGGGTGGTGATGCAGTCTCTCTTATTGAAACTTCAGAGATGCACTCTCTCAATGGTCATTATAAAATCTCACTGTTCCTTCAGCTGTGGGTTTCTGTCTGTGGAATGAAGTCATTCATTATTTTGGTTATGTTTATTGGATACCTATTAGATGCAAGACATGCCAGGAGCAGGGAATACAGGGTTGATTAGGATAGCCGTGGTTCCTGTCTTACGATGCCGATAGTCTTATGTGATTTTACACAGGAAGCCTGCTCTAAGGATGGGCCAGATTATTCACTAATGTGAACTGTACACAGAAAGTACTGAGTAGGGGCACCTGGGTGGCTCAGTCAGTTAAGCATCTGCCTTCGGCTCAGGCCATGATCTTGGGATCTTGGGATTGAGTCCCACATCAGGCTCCCTGCTCAGTGGGGAGCCTTCTTCTCCTGCTCCCTCTGCCTGCTGCTCTGTTTACTTGTACTCTCTCTCTGTCACATAAATAAATAAAATCATAAAAAAAAAAGAACACTGAGTAAGTATGTATATGTGCGTGTGTGAATGTTACTGGTTGGGAAGCAAAATTAGAAGCAGGGAGACTAGGGTGATCACAATTGTATAGGTAAAAAAAAATGGTATAGTTTACAGATTATGGTATTTTAAACTTTTTTTTTTTAGATTTTATTTATTTATTTGACAGAGAGAGATCACAAGCAGGCAGAGAGAGAGAGAGAGGAGGAAGCAGGCTCCCCGCTGAGCAGAGAGCCCGATGCGGGACTCGATCCTGAGATCATGACCTGAGCCGAAGGCAGCGGCTTAACCCACTGAGCCACCCAGGCGCCCCTATGGTATTTTAATTATAAGAGAAATAATGGGAAGTAATCATGTGAAGGAAGAGCAAATGTTTGATTTTTTCTACTGAGCAAATTGAGGAGAGATGTTGAAATTTTAACTGTATACGTGAGTCTGGAGTTCAGGAAAGAGGTCTAGACCACAGATAAAATTTGGAAAATCAACACTGTGTAGATATACTTAAAGAGATGATTGTAGATGATAATCTAGAATAATCTCTCTTTCAGAGAGAGTCTCAACGGAAGAAAAGGAGATCAAAGACCTTACCCTTGGACAAGCCAACATTTTGGTTCTGGGAGCAAGACAAGGAGGCAGCATAGAAGGACCAGCAGGTGGATTAAGAGAGAAACCACTAATGCTCCATATCCCAGCCACCAAATAAAATGTCTCTAGGACGAGAAAGGGAGCTCCTGGGTCATAAGTTATCGAGTGGTTAAATAAGATGAAAAGTGAGAATTTGCCATTGATCTGGCTACAGGGTAACCTTGACAAGGGTGATCTGATTGGACCTAGTTGAGGAGGAAATGATGGGTAAAGAAAAATGGGCAACAAATGTAGACACTCCTCTTGAGGAGTTTTACTATAAGAGGAGTAGAGAAATAGGGATGAGGTGTGTATGAGGGGTTGGGTAAGATTTTCTAAAATCAGAAACGTTATAGTAAGTTTGAAAGTTTAAGTTGATGAGAATGATAAGAGAGAGAGAAAACTGAGGATACAGGTGAAAGAGGAATTACTATAGGTTTCCTTAAGGAGTTAAAGGAATGGAATCGAGGGAGCAGGATGAATTTATGCAGTTACAGAAAGAAAGCAGAGCAGAGAAGAATAGACACAGATAAATTGGCAGATGTGGTGATTGGAAGGTGAGGATATTTTCTTCTGAGGGCTTCAATATTCTTCAGTATTCTTAGTAAATTATGAAGAAAGGTCATCAATTGAGTTCAAGTAGAGGTGGAAGGTATGAAGATCGGAGAATAAGAGAGCGAGCTAATAAGGAAAATATAATAGGATTGCTGAGCACCATTAAGAACCCGTTGAGGGGGGTGCCTGGGTGGCTCAGTGGGTTAAGCCGCTGCCTTCAGCTCAGGTCATGATCTCAGGGTCCTGGGATCGAGTCCCACATCGGGCTCTCTGCTCAGCAGGGACCCTGCTTCCCTCTCTCTCTCTCTCTGCCTGTCTCTCCATCTACTTGTGATTTCTCTCTGTCAAATAAATAAATAAAATCTTAAAAAAAAAAAAAAAAAAGAACCCGTTGAGGACTATGGTCTTAAATTTAAAGTGAGATCACTCATGGTTGTGGATGGTGAAAGAGTGGTAGGGATAATGGGTTACAGATCCTGGTGGGGATCATTAGAATTGTCAGAGTCAACATACTAGAGGTCATGAGTTGGAACAATAAAGACCAGGGGTCAGAGAGCAATACTTGAAACTGAGATTCAGGGCGGGGGCACACCTGGGTGGCTCCGTTGGTTAAATGTCTGCCTTCCATTAGGGTCATGATCTCGGGGTCCTGGAATCCAGCCCCACATGGGTCTCCCTGCTCAGTGGGCAGTCTGTTTCTCCCTCCCCCTCTTCTGCTCCCTCTATTTGTGCTCTCTCTCTCTCAAATAAATAAATAAAACTTTAAAAAGAAAGAAAGAAAGAAAAGAGAAGAAACTGAGATTCGGGAGGTGGAGCAGTTACTTCTGATGAAAAGACCCAGACATTATCATGGTACTGCAGTAGGGTGGAAGAGCAGGTCACTGGAAAGGAGAAAGTCAAAGAAATGAGGGCCCAGAGTTTTCCAGAAGTAAAAGTACAAGGGATTTTACTGTTAATTTGTCATAAATTTCAGACAGCAAACTGGAGGTTGAGAAAGGGAGAAAGATTGAATGAAGTTAGGGGATGTTGAGTGCCATATGATGCTAAGAATCTGGGTAAAAAGCCAATGACCCAGAAGCCTTGGATTTGTTCTTTTTTTTTTTTTTTTTTTTTTTTAAAGATTTACTTATTTATTTTAGAAAGAGAGAGCATGAGCGGGGTGAGGCGACTGGTGGGGGGGCGGATAGGTGTAGAGGGAGAGAGAATCTCCAGCAGACTCCCCGCTGAGGGCAGAGCTATTATGGGGCTGAACGTGAGCCCCAATGTGGGGCCTGATCCCGTGACCCCAAGATCATGACCTGAGGCAAAACCAACAGGAGTTTGCTCAATCAACTGAGCCACCCAGAGGCCCCAGAAACCTTGGATTTTTTATGGAGACTGATGGAAACAGGACAGTAAGGCCCCTATAATCTTTTATAAGAAAGTGAAGAATCCATTCTTTTTTTTTTTTTTTTTTTGAGAGAGAGAGAGAGAAAAAGCAGGGAGGAGGGTCACAGACAGAGGGAGAAGCAGACTCTCTGCTGAGTAGGGAGCCCCATGTGGGGCTTAATCCCAGAACCCTGAGATCATGACCAGAGCTGAAGGCAAACTCTTAACTGACTGAGCCACCCAGGTCCAGAAGAGTCCATTCCTATTCTAGCTTCTTTCTTAGGACCAGTCTCTGGGGCACGCCTGCTTTATAGTCTTAGCATTCCTTTGTCATTGTTCAGAATGTTCTTTCCATTGTCTGCATCCACTGAATCCTCAGCTTACTTCTTGCCTTGCTCTGATCATCTCAATTTTCCTAACACTCACAGCCACATTTGATAGTTAACATGTGATATATTTTTTTTCTTAGTTATCTTTTTATTATAGTTCCTGTCACCTCTATATGCATCTTTTACCACTTAATTTCAATGAATATTGGTTGGTTTTTGGAACATAAAAGAAACTAACGTCTTCCAGAAAGCAGCATAAATTGTAAGAGTAAGCTGAGGAAACTTTAAAGGAAATTTTAATTAAAAATTTTATAGCACATTTCTCAAATGTTAACAATGTAAGGACTCATTTTAAAGAAAAAATTTGCAGAGACCTCTGGGAATAAGTTCCCCACTTTGAAAAACACTGACTTAAGAAAACTAAAGTCATTATCGGTAAAACAAAAATGCAAAATAAAAACAAACTTCTTATTGAACTCATTACTGAAATCAAAAGAATGTGTCTGCAGGACCTAGTTGGGAAACTCTCCTGCTTAGATTACGTATTAAAAGAACAGTGAGTGACCTAAAGAAATATTATAACAGGTAATTTTGTAATGAATACATGGAAATCTCCATTTTCAAAATATGTTTGGAAATGAATTTTGTAAGGCCAAACTTAAAACAAGGCCTTGGGCAGAGTAAGAGCTCAGTAATAACAACAGTAATAACAGAAGGTCAATAACAATAGCAATAATAGTTTTAAAATTGGAGTATTTGAAAAATTAGGGGTATTTTTAGTAGAGTTTCTTGTATTTGTTAAACTGAAGGCGATGAGATTTGTAATACTCACAGAAAATAATATATGTTCTGATCCTTGTCTTTTTTTGGTGTCCCACATAAAATAACATGTCCTAGTTTGTCTTTTTTTTTCTTCTCCAGACCAAAACAAAAGTTCTCTGCAGGGCGGCTATGGGGGTGGGGGCCAGGGTGAAGTCCAGAGAGGGGGCAGCAGGCACTCTGCCACATCCCCTACAGAGCTAAGACCACAGCAATTGGGGTTTTTGCTGTTACTTTGAAATGGTGTGAGGCTTCCTGCTTTGTCAGGAGCCCTACCGAGGGGGAAATTGAAGGTGCATTGTGGAAGCCTCCATTGGAGGTTCCTGCACTGGCACAGGAAATGACAAGTTTGCAGGAACTGTGTGGTTATTGTAAGGGACTTTGCTTTGGATTTTTATTTCTAAATTCTCTATGGCCTGAATCAGGTATCTGTTTTGGGCTCTGCTCTGCATACAGATTCATCTGACAGTACTTTTTTCTCATTAATTTGAAATGGGCCAGCCGCAAATTTCATTAGCGAGAACCAAATTCTAACCTTGGGTATAGATATAGAAAATGTGGCTTTAGATTATGGCCTTAGATTATGTCGATATGGAAAACACCTTCGGGTATGAATTGGAATCTTTATAGGCGATTTTTAGAAACAAGGTAGTAAAGCTGTCTGTAGTAATAGGTCAACCAAGCGGAAAGTAGGAGCACACATTGTAGTTTGTAGACCAGTGTCCTGTCACAACTCTTACAGAACATATGGTTCGTGTTCTGTCACACATTCTTAATATTTACGCAATTGCCTCCAAGATGTTGGCTGTTTCAGACAACCTTTAGAGTTAGGGTCCCTTCTCCCCTCTTCACTGGGTGAAAGTAATCTGTTTTTATGTGGTGGTAGTGAGTAATATTTCTCCTACGCTAACTTTTGTTTTTACCTTTTGAAACTTTTAAAGAATTGAACCTAAAGAAATAAGACTTTCTATGCCTGGAAGGGTGCTCTCTTTCACCTGCTGCATCCCAAAGTGCAGGTTCAGAGCAGACTCTGGGACCAGGGGACCTAGCTCGGCCACTTGCTAGTCATGTGACTTTGGACAAGTTACTTAAACTCTCTGTGCATGTCTTCTCATCTGTGAAATAAGGATACTAGGGCTATTATAAGGATTTAGTAAGTTAGAATTTGCCATGTGCAAAGCACATGCAAAGCATGAGGATCTTATAAAAAAGAAAAACCAAATGATTTTCTAACGATTTTCAGAAATTTGAGGTGTTTGCTTCTATAAGGAACATAAACAGATTTGTATGAATTTGTTCAGTTGTCTGCTAATCAACAGTATATGGAGCTAAGTCACTAAATATGAGTCCTCTTAAAATGAGTCATTCCACACCTGTAGGTGGGATGGTTCCTTGTGAGAAACACAGCCTCAGTAAATTAGTGTGATTCTGGCTGTCACACATTTTTATCCAAGTGTGAGAAAGTGTACCTCTTTATTTAAGACCTCTGCTTATAATTCTTTCTGAAAATGTTCAGAACAAATGACCAAGATACCACATTGGATCAAAGCAATTTTGTATATTATGATGACAAATGCTATAAGTTGGTTGCAGTCCTGATTTTAACCAATGAAAGGAGTAGATTCATTCCCCCCAAATCAGTTAATATTGTCATTAATAAAAGGTAGGGGAATCTTTTTTTTAGAACTTTGCCGGGGAACCAAAAATGTAAGTTTATTTTAAAGTTTTGCTCAATGCTTTAGGTTTCTGGATTTATGAAAATAATATCACATTATTAGTGTAAAGGCTTAAAGAGAAAATACCTCTAGACATTGTCAGTTTTGTAACTACCTATGTGATTTCTTGTGTTTTTCCATATCATCGATTTAAACTGCTGAACTAATTAAATAGCCTTGAATTTTAAAGATGTTTTGCCAAAACACCCCACCAAAACAAAACAAACAAACCAAGAAACAGTGCACACACACACACACACACACACCCCAACCAGCCCCAAATCCCTCAAACCTTTCATTTTGTCAATATGTAAAGCTTTTGGGGGCAGTATGCTCTGGGAGTTGAAGACTTGGGCTCAGAACTAAATAGATGTAGGTTTGAATCCTGGACCTCCCACTTATTAGCTATGCTATCGTTACAAGTTATAAGGCCTCAGTATATATGTAGGTTTGTATCTGGGCCTCGGTTTGTATATAGTCTTATAGATCTGTGAGGAGTAAATATATTCATGTGTATAGAATGTTTTGGACTCTGCTTGACACAGAGCAATAGTTCTATAGATGTTGATAGTTAAATTATTGAGAATCTGGCTCCATTGTGAACAGTGACTTCACTCTCTAAAAACAAGACACTTCTAAGAATTAAATTACTTAGGACTTGGTTTTTCTCTCTCTTCTTCTACCATGCCATTTTATTGAGAAATTAGAAAGCCTTGGAGTGCCTGGTTGATTCCGTCAGTAGAGCATGTGACTCTTGATCTCAAAGTTGTGTAGAGTTAGAGTAGAATTTACTTAAAAAACAAACAAGCAAACAGAAAACTTTAAAAAAAAAACACATTAAAGGGATGCCTAGAAATTAAATTAGAAGGTGGCTCAGTCTGTTAAGCTTCTGCCTTTGGCTCAGCTCATGATCCCAGGTTCCTGGGATGAGACCTGCATCAGGCTCCCTGCTCACCTGGGAGCCTGCTTCTCCCTCTGCTTGTGTTCACTCTCCCTCTCTCTCTTACAAATAAGTGAATGAAATCTTTAAAAAAAAAAAAAAAAAGAAGAAGAAGAAGAAGGAAAGAAAGGAAGAAGGAAAGAAAGAAAACAAAATTAGAAAACTGTAACATGATTGATACATTTAAATGTAGGATTAGATATTCACACCCAATTCAAGTGTTCATGTCTGCACTTGAAAGGAAAACCTGACAACGTGAAGCATGAATACTATGTAATTTGAGTCTGTGGGAAATCTAAGGCCTTAAATCTAGAGAGAATATATCAAAGCTGAGGCTAACTTTACCAGGCTGTTTTTACCTTAGGGGTTTTATGACTATGTATATCTCCAAGGCCTAGTTCAACCCTCTCAAGCAGTAGGTGCTCAATAAATATTGGCAAGGAAGGAATGGCTTATGGAGGAGGTTTAAAGTAAGTCAGGTAATCAAAGATGATTTGACCTTTATAAAAGTATCTCCTGGATTCCCTATGTATAGGTACAAGACAAAGAGGGTTGGAAATACTTCCTCTTCTTTCAAAGTGGAGAAATCGAGTAACTTTCCAAATAATAATATAAGCAATAGTACAAGAAACTTCTCTGTTCCATTCCAGTATATAAAAGGCCCGGGACCAGAGGACTTTAAAGCTGGGAGAGGCCTCCTGGGCCAAGATCCTCGTTCTGCAGAGGAAAAAACAGCCTTGGAGAGTTTTAAGTAATTTGTCCAAGTGGAAGTCCAGTGTCAGAAACTTCTCGAACATGTCTTGTCTTTTAATAGGAAAACGAGGTGTAAGCAAGAGAATCAAAGTGGGATTCTGCTTACTGCAATCGTCCCTCTTGCAGTACACAATTCACAGGCGCAGGTAGGGACGCAGAAGTTGCCCCTTCGTCGTGCCCCTGTTAGGATAGCTGGCAAAGCTGACCTAGCTCCTTTGTATTCATTTATTTAACGAGCAGGGAGAAGGGCTGGGTAAGGCGCTCTCCGCTGTTAGAGGAGGAGGCAAGACCCCACCGGCGCCCAGCATCAGAGCGCATCTTGAGATAACTAGCAGGATTAGAGGTGGGAAAGACAAACAGGGACAGAATGAATGAGTGTGTGTGTGTGTGTGTGTGTGTGGTGGCGGGCTTTGCTAAGCAGTGGGCAAGAAGGTGTGATCAGTTTACTGGAAGATTTAGAATTTTTATTATCAAGACTGAAGTAAACCAAATAAAAACCCAACGCCTCCAGAGACCTGGAAAGTTTGAAGGACGTAGTTCTTCAAACTACTTTTGAGGGAGCGGATCCCTGCCTCTGGCGTCCGCGTCCCCCTATCTCCACTCACCGCCCCCAGGACTGAGACACCACTCGCCGCCCCACTTCGGGCGCGTAGCAGCCCGCGCGTTCGTGGTGCTCCTTTCCTCCCTCCCTCCTCAGCCCGAGGGGAAACGCTGGCTCCAGCAGCGCTCGGGACTCATCCATCAGCTCGGGAGGAAAAGGGGGAGGAGAGAGGAGGCGGGAGGCGGGAGGAGGAGTCTCCGGGCCGCGCGGAGCCCTCGGTGGGGCGGCGGCGGAGGAGCGCCCTTCCCCCCGCGCGCTGATTGCTGTGGCGTCTTGCCCGTCCCCGCCCGCGCGTGTGTGTGAGGCAGAGCGAGTGCGCTGGGTCGGCCCGATGGGGGTAATCGAGGGTTTCGGGGACGCAGAGCGGCGCTTTCCTCTCCTCAGTGAGTGAGGGAGGGACGTCGGCGGCTCTCGTGCCCGGTCGCTTTCCCTGGGCGATTCCCGGAGCGCCCTGCAGGAGGTGAAAGTCCCGGCGGGTCCGGATGGCGTAGTTGTGCCGCGGCGCAGCAGCTGCCGAAGCTCGCGGCCGCCGAGCGCTGGGCGGGGAAACTTTCCTCTGCTCTCTTCCAACTTGCGGCGGGTGGATCTCCGCCTGACACGCCGCCTCCGAGGTACGTGCGGGCCCGGCCCCGCGGCGCTGCAGCCCGCGCCACTAGCCTTGCGCCGGTTCCGGCCGCGGGCTCTGCAGGCTGCGCGGTGCTTGTCGGCGCTGCGCGAGGCTCCGTGCCTGTTCGCGGCCGGGGTCGCACCGGCCGCCCGGACCCCCGGGCTCGGGAGGGCGGCGTTGGTCCGGCAGTGTTTACTCTCGGAAGAGCCGGGACCAGTGGCCCGCGATGCGTGGGGAGCGGCCGTCCTGGGTCGGGTGGGCAGCGCTCGCGGCGATGCGCTGTCCTGGGGAAGACTCCTGTCCTCTCTCTTCCTCTCCGCGGTTTCTTCCGACCCCCGCCGGGCGCGGACCACTTCCACTTGGGCGCGTGACAGCGTGGTGGGAGAGGTTTGTTGTGGGTTTGCACTCAGTTGCCGTTGCGTAGGCTGCGCCCTGGGACTAGCGCACCGACGTGAGCAGCGCTCCCCGCAGCAGGCGCCCTCCCCGTGTGGTGGCGCGGAGAGCAGCGCTGCAGTCCGGAGCCCCGCATAGAACGTTTCCCCCCTGCTAACAGATTAGCCCAGTACCCAGTTCATTTTGAAGGGTTCTCTTAGCATGTTCATTTGATTAGAACAAACTGGAAGTCTTTGGGCTGTTGCTAGAAGAATCTGCTTGCAGACTTGTTATGGGGCATTTGCCCACTTTGCAGGCATTGTCAGGCGTGGATTACCTTGGCACAGTGGAACCTAATGGATTTAGTGTGTTCTAAAAGAGCTGAGAGAAGAAAATCGCTCATTTCCTTAGCTGGGAAATGGGGATAATAATAGGTCTCATAAAGTCACTGTGAGGATTGAATGATTTAATATATGTAAAGTACTAGCGCCGAGCAAGTGTTAGAACTGCTTGTCCTGAGCCCAGAGGTGATGGGAGACGAGCAAAGAGGGTAAAGGATGGTAGCAGTGACAGCCTGCGAGGGGGGAACCGTGGGTTTTCTGAACATCTCCCTTAGAAGAAAAGTGAGCGGTCTGGGTGGAAAGAAGTCTCTATAAGGAACCAAGCACTGGTCACGACTTTTTAATTATCCTGAAATGGTACTGTAAGGCGCAGTTACTTCACTGTGAAATCAGCTATTTCTCTTGAACAATGATAACTGACGTTCATTGAGCCCAAACTGTGTATCAATCACTCTCCTGTATGCCTTGCGGACCACTTAAACTTCACACCAGCTCTGTGGTTAAAACACTATCAGCCCCATTTCTCAGATGAGACTGTAGAGGTTAGTTACTTGCTCCAGCTAACCCATTATTTTCTTTTTTTTTTTTTTAAAGATTTTATTTTTATTTATTTGACAGAGAGAAATCACAAGTAGGCAGAGAGGCAGGCAGAGAGAGAGAGGGAAGCAG
Organism: Neogale vison; assembly: GCF_020171115.1. Taxonomy (NCBI): domain Eukaryota; kingdom Metazoa; phylum Chordata; class Mammalia; order Carnivora; family Mustelidae; genus Neogale; species Neogale vison. The sequence goes on along the minus strand of NC_058092.1, from coordinate 78,370,508 downwards.
GCTCCCTGCTGAGCAGAGAGCCCGATGCGGGACTCGATCCCAGGACTCTGAGATCATGACCGGAGCCGAAGGCAGCGGCTTAACCCACTGAGCCACCCAGGTGCCCCAACCCATTATTTTCTGTTCTGACTCCAGAGCTAGTTGAGTCACCGAGTGCCGCAAGTGCAGTCAGGTTTGGGTGCGGTGAGCCCAGGCGTCTTCCCACGTTGTTCAGCTTTCCATTTTAGTTGGACATATCCCTTGAAACAGGAATAAGGTATCTGTGATTAATTTAGGTGATGTGCTTACTGGGGTGCCACATTGCAGCTCCGAAACTGAATCCAAGTAATTAAAAACAGAACCCTGATTACTATTAATATGAATCTTTATTCTTAATTTCTTTTATTCTCTACACATTGTCAGAGTTACTTGGCTTCCTTAGGAAACAGCTTGGGGTTGGCACAGGAGGCAGGGAAATAATTCTTACCCCCTTAAGGGCTATTAAAATGAAATGGATTTCATGCCATTGTGTCAGTTAAAGGATGTTGCTCTGTTTCTTGGTGTTCTCTGCTTTTGGCTTTAATTCTGCATTGTTTAGTGTTTCAAGCTTCAGCATATTTTCAGCCCTTCAGTTTGTCTTTGTCATTTGTCAGCTTTAATTTTTCCTGTTTTGATGGAATCAGACCATTACATGGCAGCTTTGCTTAACAACTGTTGATCCAGTTCATGTTTTTAAATATAAAAATCTCCAACTTATTTTGAACCCCAGCACTTGAAAGGCAACCTCTGGGGAATTCATTGTTATTTTGAGTATTAGCCAATAGGGGGAGTATAACACACCATTGATGTCTATTAGGCACTTAAACCAGTTTTTAGGGTGTTCAACATACGTTTCAGAAATGGAAAATGTTGTGGCTTTATCTAGCAAAATCACCAAGTTGCTTTCTGAGTTTACAGTGGAAAGCTGCATTTAATTTCAATTGATTACAATAAGAATGACCTTGAGGACCAAGCCTGTATGTTGGACATATGTCAAGAACTCTGGTGGCTGGACAGACATTAAATACACTTGCACGTGGTTTTTGCCATTTGTTTTCCCTAAGAAGTGTCTTTAAGATGATTTTTTGTGCACTTTGAATAATATTTCAAGTTATCTAGGAGAACTGGGAGTCCGAAAAGTTTCATTGTGAATCTTTTAATGATCCTCATTTTGTCTTTTGTAGAAAATTGGACGTAGTGAATTTGTTCTCAAGGAGATTGGTGCACTTAGAATCCTGTCATTATCATTCTTTTTTTTTTTTTTAAGATTTTATTTATTTATTTGACAGAGAGAGATTACAAGTAGGCAGAGAGGCAGGTAGAGAGAGAAGGAGGAGGAAGCAGGCTCCCTGCTGAGCAGAGAGCCCAATACAGGACTCGATCCCAGGACCCCGAGATCATGACCCGAGCCGAAGGCAGCGGCTTAACCCACTGAGCCACCCAGGCGCCCCCTGTCATTATCATTCTTGATCAACATCTTCCACGTGCAATAACAGTACTGAATAACAGCAATTCTGGGCATTCTTCAGAGGCTTATATTTTAGTAAACAGTAATAGTTCAGAAGTATCCTGTTTGTCTAGTAAAGGTGTGATGTGTCCGTAGACACTCATTCTTATAAATATAATATAAATATTTTTAAGAATTAACATGCTTGGAAATACAGTAAAACTAAGTTTTATTTATTTATTTATTTTTAAAGATTTTATTTATTTGACAGAGAAAACGGGTGCATACACACAAGCCAGGGGAGAGGCAGGGAGAGGGAGAAGCATGTTCCTGGCTGATCAGGGAGCCTGATGTGGGGCTGGGTCCCAAGACCCTGGTATCATGACCTGAGCCAAAGGCAGACGCTTAACTGACTGAGCCACTCAGGTGTCCCTAAAACAGTTTTGGAAAAAGTTTTCAGTCTTTGCCTGCAGTTTTGTAGGCCAGTTTCCTTTCTTGTTTCTTGTGTATCAGGTAGTTTTGACTTTATTTCATTTAGCAGGCTAAGGTCATGTGGATCCTTTTAAAAAACAACTTAAAAAAAATAGCTTTCAAATTTCGTCCCTTCTTTATAAATCTCAGCATTGCAATAATTCCTTCAGGGTAGCATCTTACTTATGATTTAACTTAGTCTTCCATGCTCTGATGTACTGCGCTCTTCAGCAACATTTTTCAGCCCCCTGCCCTTAATAGGCTTCTGGTTCCTGGTCTTGCAGTTTGGCAAATTAGCTGTCCTCTTTCAAGCCTCTTAAAGCTGGAGGCCAAGATGCCTTAAGGCTTCCTAAGGCTTTGTCTTGGAAAGCCTTTATAGATTGACAGAATGGATTTGCTTAAAAGAAGGTATTGTCCTATTCTTTTTAAGTCTCAAAGGAATTAATCTTTCCCTTTTGCATGCAAACTGAGTTGCTTCTTGTAAAAGTCAGGTGACTTTGCTGAAGGGCAGAATCTGGACCTAAGCGGCCTAGGAATTTGAGTATGGCACTGCGAAGGTGGTCACCACTGACTTATTTAGTACTTAAGTGACCACTGATTTCCTGGGATGATAAATCTGGAAAGTCCTGACTTTACATTTAAGACTAACAGAACAGTTAGAATTTAGAGGATGACTGGTAAGTATTGCTATTGTTGTAATATTTTTTTCTGAGTGAATTTGCTGTCATCTTTTTGAATTACCTCTGTTCTGGATAACTCATCTTGAAAATATTTTTTTCCCTTGATTGCTGTTGGACAAAATCTTATTATAATTGTCAGGTTCATTAATTAATGAGGACAGTTATCCCCCTTTTCTTCTTTAATTGATCTTAACAGCTGTTTGAAAATGATTTTATCACTTTTGTACATTGGAGCATTTTCCTGGTGATTTTTTTTTTTTTTAAGATTTTATTTATTTATTTGACAGACAAAGATCACAAGTAGGCAGAGAGGCAGGCAGAGAGAGAGAGGAAGCAGGGTCCCTGCTGAGCAGAGAGCCCCATGCGGGACTGGATCCCAGGATCCTGGGATCATGACCTGAGCCGAAGGCAGAGGCTTTAATCCACTGAGCCATCCAGGCGCCCCATTTTCCTGGTGATTTTTAACTTCTGAAATTTTGAAACTTAATACTAAATACCTTTTGAAATTTGCATAACTCAAGTAAATGCTTTTAGGGGTCTTTACCTTGTAAGTAAGCTTGTATCACCTCTAGAAATATGGACAGTTTGGAATGTAAATAAGCAAATCCAGGTGTTAAGAAAAGGTAGCTTTCCACAAGTTAGCCTTTAACTGTTTCAGTAAGAGCTTTTGTAGCTTTTAAAGAAAATTACTGCACCAAGATCCGTGGCAGTAATTTCTCTGTTTCCACATCTTCAGAGTTAACACTTGGAATGTCAGCATTGTCTCTTTATAGCATTTCATAAAATATAAGCTATTGCTAATTTGGTTGGTTTCCAGTCAAGCTGAAATAAATCAACACAGCTTAGAAGGACTTTATAAAAAAATGATCTAGGTCCATTTCCTGGGCTCTGTCCATTTCTAGATTTCTTGTTTTATATCTTTTGAAATAAAACATTTGTTTGTTAACCGACATTGAGCCTTATTTTCTCTGTTTGCAAAGCCCGTGCTTAAGATTTAGCACAGATTTCTGAATATTTTTCCTTCTTCAGAGGGAGAGTAATGATTTTTATCTCTCAACCAAGATGTGTGCCAATATTTAGTTTTTGAAACAACATTTGTAAACATTCTCTTGAGGCCACTCTGATTTGGACCTTGTGCATTTTTTCTTTGGTTTTCTAGGCCAACCTTTAAGACTTCGGAAGAGGATAACTAAGGGCATACTTACAAGGCATGATATCTTTTAAAATTGAGATTATTACTGAAGGTCTGAAATAAGAGCCCTAGAGTCATGCCCTTAGGCCATCCTGGTATCTCCTGCTTAAACGTAATCGTAGGGGAAAAAAGATTAAAACTGATGTTGGTGCTGAAACCTTCGAGTCTGGCACGAGGACTCTGAATTAGAGTGGAGTATAGCAAAGTTCATTTTTAGGATTTAATGTTAAATTGTTGCCATAGTAATAATTTAGAATTAAATCTAAAATGTTATCTCTATCTTTACTTTATGAAAAAGGATGGTAATACAGAAGCATATACTCTCCCTATCTCTTGGACGCTGGGCTCCAAGGGAAAGGGGGTCAGAATGGGGTGCTGTTTGTAGAGAAGGAAGCGTCTGCTTGTTTGTCCTTCCAAGTACATAATTCATTTCCTTGGTACATGCTGAAGGTCAGGATTTTGTGTGAAATTGCAAATGGAACATTTGTAAAAACACATTTAAGTTAGTTAGTCCTTCAGAAAATGATCTTTAGAAAACAGTTTTATAGATACTCGTCCTTGGGCTTTCCTGTTGATTGGATTGCCCTGGGAGAAGGTCTGCAGCTTTTTACGTCTGATGACTAACCACCACTGATGGGTAAGAACACCAAGGACTAGGTGGATGGTCTAGGAGAACTTTGGATTTCTTTTTTTAATTCTTATTTATTCTTTTACTAACGGGAAGTTGATGAATGCTTAATTCAGTTTGTTATGTGAAAAGATTTCCTTTTGGGAGTATAATTCTGTTAGCATTTTTAGTGATTTATGTATTTTGACAGTGTGAAATTGGTCATTGGATACAAAAATACACTGCTGCCTATTTGCAAATTTCATTTCATAATTAACTGTATGATGATTGCTGGAGCAGAAAGTGGCTTTTTTTTTTTTTTTTTAAGTAATTGGAAGGTTATTTTAAGTGAAATTCTTAGATTCCAATCTCAAAGCCCTGTGTCTTCTGTGTGGCACTGCCTGTGTTGTTATGAGTGATCTCTTTCTATTTTTTCTTTAGAACAAAACATACTCAAACACAAAACTCTCTTCTGAGTGTCCATAAAGAATGTCTCATTTTGTTGTATTAGAATGTGCAGTTGGCTGGCGAATTAACTTAAGCTTTGAGGGAAAGCACCGTTGACTCATTACATACATTTTGCATTATTACATTGTAAGGTGTTCCCTATGTGTGTGGGAGAAGTTTCTGATCTTCTAAATGGGCATCTTTACTATTGCTGGTCTCTTTCTGTCAAAAAGCCTTTCTTAGCAGACATTCCTTAGTTTTCTTATTCTTTTGTCTTTATAGAGATTGTTACCTGTTGTGTATTCATCAAATACCACGGGAATCATGAAAAAATTACTTAGGATAACAACCAACTTTGTGAATATCCACCAGTCTTTTCTTTTGTATCTGTCCTATTCATCCATTATAATTGTTCCCCAACCATTGGTGGAGCTGGGGGAAGGATGACCTACTTGATACTTTTCACTTTTTTTTTTCTCTTGGAGTTGTGCCTTTCTCAGTTTGTGGCGTCTTTATTTCATTATTAGAGTTTTGCTTTCTAAGATATTCAAGATTTTAATTACATTCAGTGTGTGGGCTAATAAAGTTTCATGTAGAATCAGTCCTACTAAATTCTTCAAAATAGTTCCAAAAAGCATCCCATTTAGGTACCTTGGTGGGTGTAGGGCTTTTGGTAATGCTCAGATGGGAGATAACTGAACTCAGAGCAGGATTCTCTTTAGCTTAACTGGGTGGAAAAGGGAGGGTAGCATCTAATTCATTAGGACAAAATGAACTTTTGTATAATAATGAGGGATTTAAGTGTTTTCTTTGGAATTAAGATCTATTTTAAGTAGGTATATAGGTACAAGGTTTGCAAAAGAAACTATGCTAAGACTGAGGTTCTGTAGTTGGCAACTCCTGTAACCCCAAAGATCCTGTTCTCTGAAGCCAGGAAAAAGCAGTCTGTTTCCAATTATATATCACAAAAATAGGGAAATTAAGCCAAGGAAAATGATCATTTGGGGGTTGGGTTGCTTTTTTGTGGAGGGTAAAGGAGAACGGACTGTAGATGCACATTAAAAAAGAAATCTGTTAGTCTTTCTGGTTGGCTCTCAGATTTTTCTCAAGTGTTCTGTATCGGAAATTAAGAATAAATTTGGGATTAAAAACCTCTCCTTCAGCTCCTTTTTGTTTCTCAGAGTACTCAGACAGACAATGGCTGGTGTGTTTGGGAGAGGCTTTTCCAGTCCAAATGGCGTCCGGTCATGGAGGCCAGCATCGTACCAGGTAGTCAGTGCGGTGGGGTTTTTGCTAACACTTTTTACCAGGCTCGAATGCTGCTGAACATTACTCTGCTGGTGAAGAAAGGCTAAGGATGTTGGGGTGAGAAGCCTAATTGGAATTTGGGTGATGTGTGGGTGCAGATAGTGTCCTCAGTCCTTGTCAGAAGCACCTAGGCTTTCTGAATGCCTGTGGCTAGTTTCAGGATTAGTGGTCCTACGATAACCAGGTGTTACCTAAGAAATCTCCTTTGCGCTACCAGAAGATCACCCCCAGCAGATCTTAGTTCCTGTTTCTCACACCTTACACCTCCACAGAGTGTTGAATAAAACTTTCCTAATGGTACAGAATCTTTGGTAACAAGGCAGTCTGCTGGGGCTCGTGGTATTTGGCTGTTGGCTCATTTCTTCTCACCTCCTGCTGAAGACCTCAGCCGGCTGCAGGCAGGCTCCCACACCCACCATACGAAGGCGTACCAAGGTGCTAGAAAAGGTGCAAGGTGCAAAATTTGTGCTTGCTTTCAGTCAGCATCTCCACTGTCCTCTCTCAGGGACCTTTGCTGCTTAACTCTTTCCCCGAGTTTTATCATCTTAGTTTCCCTAGAACAACTACTTCTGCTTTTCCCCTTTTCTTCCCCATCTCTCTTCAGGTTTCTTTTCCAGGGCTTGATCCCTACGTGTTGGCATTCTCCAAGGTTCTCTTTTTTCCCTTTCCCTTCTCTTCTCAGTTTACATTTTTGTCGTTCATATTTCCATGCCTCAATGGCCACGTCTCTGCCAGTAACTTCCAGTTTTATATTTCATACGCTTATTTCCAGCAGCTACCTGGTGGTTCTGTAGGTCTTTCTGTTTAAACCAAGTCCCAGACCCAACACACTATTTCTCTGTGGTCCACAGTCTCAATCCTTCATTTCCTCTGTCAGTAAATGGCACCAGTTACCAAGCAAGGAGCCTCAGGCACACTAAACTGCCTTCTGCTTACTTCTCTGAGCTGAATAAGACCAGTCACACGGACGGGACTTACCTTTTTAGCAGATCTCAGCTGACCTTTTCTTCTCCATTCCCAAATCATCATCTCATCTGCACTGTTGTGCAGGTCCTTCAGTTAATTTTCCTGGCTTCGACACCTCTATTTCAAAATTCATCCATTTCGGTTGGTACCTTTTATTTTTTATTTATTTATTTATTTATTTTATTTGAGAGAGAGAGAGACAGTGAGAGAGAGAATGAGCGAGGAGAAGGTCAGAGAGCGAAGCAGACTCCCCATGGAGCTGGGAGCCTGATGTGGGACTCGATCCCGGGACTCCAGGATCACGCCCTGAGCCGGAGGCAGTCGTTTTAACCAACTGCGCCACCCAGGCGTCCCCGGTTGGTACCTTTTATAACACAAATCTGTGTTTTCATTTCTTACATTTTAAAAATCACTGCTGGGGGGCGCCTGGGTGGCTCAGTGGGTTAAGCCACTGCCTTCAGCTCAGGTCATGATCTCAGGGTCCTGGGATCGAGTCCCGCATCGGGCTCTCTGCTCGGCGGGGAGCCTGCTTCCCTCTCTCTCTCTCTGCCTGCCTCTCTGTCTACTTGTGATCTCTCTCTGTCAAATAAATAAATAAAATCTTTAAAAAACAAATAAAAATCACTGCTGTTCCATCATCCTTGGCACAAGATGTCCACTAACAACGTAGCCTCAGCCTACTTTTTCAGGCCATTTCTCTTTCTGCTTCTTCCTGAACCTCACTATGCTCATACCAGAGTCCTTATGGTTTCCAGAGCGTACCATGTGCTCTCACGCTCCGAAGCCTTTGAACTTGTCTCTCTTTTAGCGTCCCCTCCCTTCCCTTCTCTGGTGGTCTCTTGTTTTCTCATCCAGGCTTTCTCTCTCTGCTGTCAGTGTGGTGAAGCCACACGTGGCTCCTCCTGGCAGGTGGGTTAGTTGTTCCCTTAATTTCTCTCATAGGATTTCTGCTACCTCCCGAGAACTTTTTTTCTTTCTCTGCCAGATTGTGGACTTCCTAGAGCAGGATCGAGTCCCGTCATCTCTGTACCTTGAAAGTGTGACATGGGCTTGGCATATAACATATATTGTCAGATTGAATTCTTTATCTCAGTTCCACTTCAGCTAAAGGTTTGGGGAGAGATGAGGCTTACAGTGGATATAAACTGTAACTGTATAGAAAATGCAAAGGAAATAAACTCAGAATCAGAGGGTTTAGGGTTAGAGTGACTGTTGGAAATAATCCCAAGTCCCTCTGAAGATGAGAACTGCCAGGTACCTGGATCACATAGCTGGGGAGTAGTTCTTCCTTTCTTACTTCTCTGCAATATATTCCACCCAATAGCCAGAATGGATCTGACAAAGCCAAAGCCAGATCCTGTCATTCCTCTGCTTAAAATACTCTAATATTCTTTCTTTCTCAGTGTAAAAGCCAGAATCTTTAGAATAATTTGTAAAGCTGCAGACAACCAGCCATGACTCCCTTGGCAATTACCTCTTCAACCTCAATGTTGTGCTCTCTGGCTTACTCTCTCTGCTCCAGCATCCTGGCCCGTTTGCTGTTCCCTGAGCATGCAAGACATGCTATCTCAGGACCTTTGCATATGCTGTTTCCTTTGCTTGGAATGTTTTTCTCTTAGATATCTACAGTTTACTTCCTGTAGGTCCTTACCCTAAACAAAGAAATAAACCAGACCAAGGACCCCCCAAATTTCCTTTCCTTCTTCTCTGTTTTGTTTTCTTAGCATTTATCTCTATCTCATATACAATTACATATATTTATAATTTGTCCTCTGACTAGAAGGTAAGCTCCATGAGGGGGCAGGGCTTTTTATGTTTTTTTTTCCCTGTTGAATCCCTGTACTTGGGGCAATGCTGGTATGGAGCAGATACTTGATAAATACTTGTTAGATGAATAAATGAATGAGACGATCTCATGGATTTCTTACAGCTCCAGTTAAATGTATACTTAAGGCATTACAAAGGGAAAACTATCAGGTCTGTTTAGAAGGAGGAGAATCTGATGTTTAAAAAGCCTCATTCAAGACCTGTCATACTAGAACATTGACCTCTTTTTAATTGACTGAAAACAGCAACCGTGGGCTCTCCCCAGCCTTACAAGTGGTTTGGGAAGATTCCCAGTTTACCTCTCACAGGCTTGCGCTTGCTGTGGTTTGTCTCTGCCTGTGATTTGCCCTTTAACCCATTGGGTTGCACAGATGAAAAGTAAACATAGCATTAAAGAAAAGAGCAGGGGGAGAGGGTTTAGGGCAGAGGAGCGGATTTTTCCTGTGGCCCTGACATCTTCCTTTGGCTCTGGGCCCATCCCCAGGGCCACTTACCGTACCTTCCTGATTGCTTCAGGGCTGTGCTCTAAGGAACAATCTGGAGACTGCCAGGCCAGATGACTCCTGAATTTCGCTTTGATGTTCTAATTTCTTTGAAAAGAAACACTAAGATTAATCCAAAAGGACAACAGAGAAAGGGTTTTTTGTTTTTAAATTAAATTATGCCTAATTTTGAAGAGAAGTTTTAACCCTTCTCAAGATGGATTGCAGTTGAAATTACCACCAGCTTCTGTCAGTGATGCTAGTGAGGAGTCGAGACTGGTGAGATCTGTTTTATGAAACCAATGACTTAAATCCAAGGGACGTGAGTTACAGTTCTGAAGAAGCATCTGATTTTTGGAGATAGGGGTTATGTTGAATGAAGAGCATAATTTGTAATAGTGTAACAGGGATTTTAGAATGATTTGCCTCCTGCTCTTCTGTGATAACATCAGTGTGGTTCCCACAGAGTCCTCCTCATCAGGACAGGAAGTCCAGCTAAGGAAGTCGAAGGCTTACGAGGAAGTTATTGGCCATGTACAAAACTAACAGCATAACTTAACTCTCAGATTCAAAACTATCAAACTGAAAATAAATTGTCTTGAACATAGATGTTATCAATGATCTAGTTAAAAATCATAGCCACCATTTCCTGAAACCTAAGAACATACTAGGTATTAAGTACTTTATGTGTTACTAATTTACTTAATTCTAGTAACAACCCCGTTAGGGAAATAGAATCATTATTTCTATCTTATAGCTGAGACTTGGAGGTATTTAGTAAGCTCCCCACAGCTACACTGGTAGGAAGAGACAGGGCAGGGATTTGAACCCGGATTGGCTGGGGGGTGGTGTCCATACTCTCCGCCGAACTGTGCTGGATGTAGTCTGCTCTGTGAACACACAAAGTGTACTCCCAGCAGGGCCTTTACACTCGCTCTCCCCTCTGTCTGGGATGCATTTCTTTCATAGCTGTCTCTCACCCCTCTGCTCAAATGCCACCTCATCTGTAAGGCCCTCTGATAGGGTTCTGGTAACCATTTCCACTGTGTGTTCGGGGAGGGAGGAGCTCCTGTTTGTAGTGTCAAGAGAATCAGGCAGACCTGGGCTCAGATGCTGTACCAGGACTTAACTAGCTGGTGACCCTTGGGTGGTTGAGCCTTTTGAAGTCTCACTTTTCTCACTACAGAGTGAAGGATCTTCTTGGGCTGTTGACAGGATGAAATGAGAAATTGTGAAAAACACAGTAGGTGCTCAGTAGGTGGTAGCTGAGATCTTTTGTGGAGTTGGAAGATGACCGTGTTAGCTCTAATAGGAAGGGGAATGTGGAATAAAAACATGAACAACCACAGAGTAATTACAAAGCAGCATGTGGACAAGTCTTGGCTGTGCTACTAACTAGCTGTGTAACGGTGGGCCAATCACTAAGTCTTTCTAATTCCTGGTTTGCTAATCTGTAAAATTAGAGGGCTGGAGTGGGTGTTATCTATTTCTAACGTTCTGGGTCAGCTTTGGGTAGAAGATAATATGGAACAAATTATACACAAAATGTTAAGGAGACTGTTCACAGGTGGGTGGGATTAATTGGAATGGTTTTTAGAATGAGGTGAGGGGAATGAGTAGAGTTCATGGAGTTTAAGGAATAGAATAAAAATGGCAGGTTTTTTTTTTTTTAAAGATTATTTATTTATTTATTTGAGAGTTAGAGAGGTAGAGAGAAAGAGCACAGGAGAGGCAGAGGGAGGGGGAACAACAGTCTCCCCGCTGAGCAGGGAGCCCAACGTGGAGCTGGATCCCAGGACCCTGAGATCAAGACTTGAGTCGAAGGGAGATACTTAACCGACTGTGCCACCCAGGTGACCCCAAAATGCCAGTTTTGATAAGATGGGCACATCTGAGAAAATTCAGGTTTTGTGTGTGCCTTCACTGCTCAGAAGATAATGATTTAAATATTTTTTATTTATACAAGCTATGTATTAAAAATAGATACTATAGTATTAGTATTTTATTTACACTTACGTTGTCAAATTGAATGTTTTCCTTGGAGAATACTTTCCCATTTTGTGAAGTCATTTGTACTAGCCATCACATGATCATGTATTTCACATTTCCACAAGCGTATTTGAAGTCTCATTTTATAGGAGGGATTCAGGATTAGTTGTTAGTCCATATAATGACGATTATACCTAAGGTATAGAATAAAATATGTTCTTGTTTAATCTCTTCGTATTGGAGATGAAGAAGTTAAAGCCCAGAATGGAGTGACTAGTCTGGACTTGTCAAACATATTGGTGCCAGAACTCTGGTCTTGCCTGTTCCTTTGAAGCTGCCTGAGGCATAAGTTCTTTCTTAGACACAGCTCTTATTTGTTGGTGTTTCACTATTATTGAGGAACGTTTTGATAAGTCGCCATCCTTCCATACTTTAACTGTAACGTACGCAGTCATGTCTTCTACTTGCTACCCACTATGGTACCGTCACTGAATGGCTGCTATATGCCCAATAGGTAGGCTAATACTACTACCAGCTAGACTGAGATCCTTCTCTGTAGAGTGAACAGATGCAGGGAAGACATACCTGGAAGGAAATTATCACATAAACATTTACCTGCAGACCTGACTTGCTCTACATTCCAAGTGTCTTAAGTTTTACTTCCTCTGAGGCAATCCTAGGAGGCTTCCTTAAAGAAGTAGTGCTCATACCAGGAGTTAAGACTGAAGATTGTGGTAAGCAGCCGTGTCAGGGAGACAATGGAAGGTTACTAAGAACACTCTTCTGGAAGCAAGGGCGTGGTCCTTTTGTGGGGCAGAATTGAGGCAGATGCCGCTGGAGCACGTGGAGGATAAGGTCAGACTAAGGAGGCAACATCCAGCAGTCATGGGAAGGGCTCTGGTTTTTATCCTTGACAGCAATGGGTGACCATTGAAGGGTTTTAATTCTTAATGTTTCACATGCCTAAGCTGCTGAGCCCTCTCTTTACCAAATAATATCAGTGAAATAATTGAAATGTTATCTATTGAGGGATTGCTCCCATTTAAGAGATATAATATTATCTTGGAAATCAGTGAGAGGAAGAAAAAAATAAGAGCTTAATTGCAGTTAGCAGAATAGAATAGTCTATGGCTGAAGTGTTTATTCTGAATTCATATTATTTGCAGAATCCCTGTGAATATAATCATGTGACTAAAATATTTTAGTAAATTACTGTATATTGTACAAAATAGTCTCATGGGGGTCTGATAGATGTAGCTCCCCAGAGTTTTTTTAATGACTTAGTGCTTGCTTGCTAGTGCCTAAGGGATGATGGCTCGTGTCCTGAGGATATTCAGATGTGCTGACTTTTGCTGGAATAATTGCAGCTTCATGATTTAATCAGCCCTTGTGGTGATAGCTGATTCCTCACTCCAGGCAACTTGGTTGGCAGCGGTGCCAGGCTAAGTTCCTCAGCCTTCGGCTAAACCCCTGAAGCTAATTTGGGCATCTGAAGGTAGAGTCTAGGAAGGCCATGCAGCCAGATCCCTGTAACTTACACCAGAGTTGTTCAGACAGTAGTAGCTTTACCACACTTTCAGAACAGCTTTGCAATATTATTACTGTCTTGAGGGCTTCAATCTTGTATTGGGTTTGGAGTCATTGTTTTTTGGTAATGTAGGTATTTTTTTTTTTTAGATTCTAGACAATGAAGTCTAATCCCCAAATGAATACAAATTTGATATAAACTGTATTATTTTGCTACCAGTAGTTTGCTTGGTATTTTGAAAGTCTAGGGGTATTTTATTTTATTATTTGTTAAAGATTTTATTTATTTATTTGACATACAGAGATCACAGGCAGAGAGACAGGCAGAGAGAGAGGAGGAAGCAGGCCCCCCACTGAGCAGAGAGCCAGACATGGGGCTTGATCACAGGACCCCGGGACCATGACCTGAGCTGAAGGCAGAGGCCTTAACCCACTGAGCCACCCAGGTGCCCCGAAAGTCTAGTGGTATTTTAACCGGGAAAAAACCTCAGTGACTATTTTTTTTTAAATGCACTGTGTGGGCCTGGTATGTTTTAGGTACCATGCCCATATTCTAGCTCACATATTACAATCAGAATGTCATTCATATCTTACAGATAAGGGGATGGCAGAGGCTGTCCGACCTAACACGTCTAGTTAGGCCCAGTTTAAAATCCCCAGGTACCGTTCTCTAATAATTTTAGCTTAAAATTATAAGCAACAGAAATCTTTGAATGCAGAAATATTAAATGTGAAAAGGTGGTTTTGGAATATTGCAAGGATGGGTGAAACATCCTAGTTAGTGAACTTGAATAAAACGTGGTCTTTCGCAACAATGTGGAATATTTCCGTGCCTGCCCTCTCCTTTCTGCCATATTTTGCTTGGGCAGTGAGATCTGTTGTGCTTGGGATAGACAAGAGGGGCTTTTAAGGACGACTGAAGGTCAGCCCCAAGGGAACTAAAGATGCTGGGGCCAGCCATAGATGTGCTGGTCACACTCTCAATCAACAGTGAGGGTGGGCCAGGCCCTGGAGGTACTGGGGAGAGTCAAGTCCAGCTTTTTGGCACATCTTGTAACCTCTGTGCCTGCTGCCTTTCTTGCCATTGAGTCTTCATGTGGAATTCCTTCCCATATGTAAGGTAGTTCAAAAGTAATTCCTTTTTTTTTCCTGCCACCGACGGCCACAGAATGTTGGGATTTTAAATGAATCTTAGGCTTCAGGATCATTCTCTATGGTAGAGATAGTCAACTGACAAATAGTGATAACTTATCTGCTGTTACATATATAATTTCATTTGATTCTTGGAGTGACCCTGTGATGTAAGTAAGGTTAGTTTCATCTTAAAAATAAAGAAATGGGGTTGAGGGGCCTGGGTGGCTTAGTCAGTTAAGTGTCTTGACTCATGATCTCAGGGTCCTGGGATCTAGTCCTATGGTGGGGCTCCTTGCTCAGCAGGGAGCTTGCTTCTCTCCCTGTCCCTACCCCCCCTACTCATGTGTGCGCTTGTGCACATGCTGTCTCAGATAAATAAAATCTTAAAAAGAAAAAAACACAACTGGGCCTGCATTCCGATCTAAGCCTCTTTTCTTGTCTGATCCGGTATGAGCCTTTTAAAAATTTTTTTAAATTTTTTAAAAGATTTTATTTATTTGACAGACAGAAGTCACAAGTAGGCAGAGAGGCAGGCACAGAGAGGGGGAGGCAGGCTCCCTGCTGAGCAGAGAGCCCGATGCGGGGCTCGAACCCAGAACCCCGGGATCATGACCTGGGTCGAAGGCAGAGGCTTCAACCCACTGAGTCATCTAGGCACTTCGAGCCTTTTTTTTAAAATTAAAGATTTTATTTGTAAATAATCTTCACACCCACGTTGGTCTCCAACTTACAACCCCAGGATCAAGAGACAAGCTCTATCAGCTGAGCTAGCCAGGCGCCCCTCTGTTGTAAGTGTCTTGATGGATCTTCCATGCACCGTGGGCTCCCTTCAGTCTGTTCTCCATAGGGTGCTCAAGGAAATCTTAGTTTATTTTTAATTTTTATTTTTTCCAATTATATTGAGATTAATTGACACAAAGCATTGTATAAACTTAAGGTGTAAAATGTGAAGATGTATGTGTGTATATACATACATATATACACACACATATGTATATATGTGTATATATATATATATAGATAGATATAGATAAATGAGCACCACAATAAGTTTACTTAATGTCCATCACCACACTTAGTTACAAATTTCTTTTCCTGTGATGAGAACTTTTAAGATTTACTCTCTTAGCAACTTTCACATATACCATACAGTATTGTTAACATGTGGTCATCATATTGTATATTATATCCCCAGGACTTCGTTTATCATATAACTGATGTTTGTACCTTTTGATCACCTTCTCCTGCTTCCCCTACCCCTTACCTCTGGTAACCACCAGTGTGTTCTCTGTTTCTTTTCTTTTCCTAAGTTGACTCCACACCCAGCTTGGAGCCCAGTGTGGGTCTTGAACTCACGACCCTGAGATCAAGACCAGAGCTGAGATCAAGAGTCAGAGGTTTGACTGACTGAGCCACCCGGGCACCCTTGTCCCGTTTCTATGAGTTTGGCTTTTTAGATTCTACATACAAGTGAGCTCATATACTATCTGTCTTTCTCTGACTTATTTCACTTAACATACTGTCCATGAGGTCCATCCATGTTGTTACAAACACAGGATTTCCTCTGTGTGTGTGTGGCTGAGTAGTATTCTATTGTGTATATATACTGTATTTCCTTTATCCATTTATCTTTTGATGGACATTTAGTTTATTTTCAGGTCTTGGCTGGAACATAGGGGTGCAGGTATCTCTTCAGCATAGTGATTTTATTTCCTTTGGCTATATACCCAGAAGTAGAGTTACTAGAGCATATGGTAGTTGTATTTTTAATTTTTTGAGGAATCTCTGTACTGTTTTCCTTAGGGCTTGTACCAGGAAAAAAAAATTTTTTTTAAAAGTACGGTCTATGTCCAACATGGGGCTTGAACTCATGATCCTAAGATCAAGAGTTGCAGCTCTGCCAAATGAATCAGCCTGGTGCCCCTGTCCTGGGGAAATCTTAACCCAGTAGATCCCACCACCTCCCTGCTTAAACCCTTTCTTAAACTTTATTCCTCTCCTTTTCATTTCAGGTTTACCGCCTTGCTCCCTCCAGCATCAGGGAACTGTAATGGTTCTTCTACCTGTAATGTCATCCCTCACCCTTTTATTTTTATTTATTATTTATTTATTTATTTTTAAAGATTTTATTTATTTATTTGACAGAGAGAAATCACAAGTAGACAGAGAGGCAGGCAGAGAGAGAGAGAGAGAGAGGGAAGCAGGCTCCCTGCCAAGCAGAGAGCCCGATGCGGGACTCGATCCCAGGACCCTGAGATCATGACCTGAGCCGAAGGCAGCGGCTTAACCCCCTGAGCCACCCAGGCGCCCCCCTCACCCTTTTAAACCTCTACTTATCCTTCAGGTTGTGGGTACTTTTCCTCTAAAGCTCTTCTTACAGCGTCTGATTACAAATTTGTGAGTATTAGTCGATTTATTTCACCAGACTTTAAGGCCATGAGGACAAAGAACATACCTCTTTGCTTGGCCATTATCTTCCCGTTGCCTGGCATAGAGTAAACAATGACTAAAGACTTAATGAAGGGGGAAATGAAGCTCAGGAAATTAAATATCTTGCCTAATGTAACAAATGGTGTTACTTCTATTAGAATATAAGCTCCATGAAGGCAGAGTTTTTGGCTCCTCTTTTTACTGCAGTATCCTTGGCATCTTCAACAGTGCCTGGTTTATAGTAGTCAATATTTGTTGACTATTGAGTGTGAATGCAATTCTAAATATTTTTTAAAAATGTATTTATTTTTTCTTTTATTTTTTTTGAGAGTTAACTCATTTTGGAGAGAGTGAGGCAGGGGAGGGAGAGAAAAACTTAAGCACGTGCCCAGCTGAGCGTGGAGCCGAGCGTGGAGCCTGACTTGGGGCTCAATCTCATGACTCTGAGATCATGACCTGAACTGAAACCAACAGTTGGATGCTTAACTGACTGCGCCACCGACGTGACTGGATGCCAGAGATTTCTTATCCAAGCCCAGGACTTTTCCCCTTGTGCCAGATCTGTCTGAAAATGGGGATTTGGAATTACCAGTTTCTCTTTATAGTAGAGAAATCTGAGAATTGCTGTTGTGATTCAGTAAGGTGGCTTTGCTTTTTCTGTGTGCAGGTCTCGAAGGGCATCCAAATGTCATTAGACAAACAACAGTATCTCTTCTACATCCTGTAAACCCCTTTTTACAGGCTGCCAAGCTAGATACTGATGTCATCCGTCCTGCCTCATTTCTGAATCCCCTGAATAACATGTTGAATAACCATCAGAACTCTACCAGCTTTTATTTAACCGTTTGCAGACTTCACAGTATATTTCTCTCTCCAAAATTCACTTACATGTCAGACCAGAAACTTTTTAATGATCTGTTAAAAAATAATGTCATGTTTAAGGTACCAGAAACTCAGGTGTTTATTTACCATATGAGTTTAGGGAATGATAATTTTTTTTTATCCCACTTAGTATATCTCTGTCTTGAAGATCTTCAAATTTGTTGACTATTTTCCTGAATGGTCTTGGTGTGAAGATACGACAATGCACAGGCTTGTGCTTCGTCTTGGCCTTTTGCAGTTTTCAGAGAACTTGGAGTCATATAGCATTACCAAGGATTCTTGATTTGTTAAAGTTGCCACCTAGAGTCCTGAAATCAAGTCCCAGTTCGTGATCAGTAGCGATTTGTACAGAGGGTATATGTCTACCTGGAAGTCCCCTTGTCCAGGGGCAGCCCCGGCAGGCTTCTCCCTCTCTTGGAAAAACTATTCTGTTTTCAGAGATTGAGAATTGCGAGGGAGAAGATGGTTCCTTGTTTGTGGTGATGGACCTGGGAGGGAGAATCTGTCAGGGGAAGACCTAGTTTCTAATCTCGGCATTGCCGTGTTACCCTGGGCAAGCGCGGGGCTGGGAGTTTGGTTGCTTCTTGTCAATGAACTCATGTTGATCTCTTCCAGCTTTAAAAGCTGTTACTTACCTCTAGCACGCCAGTTCCTTTAATTGAGAAATCGATCCTCTCCAAGTTCATTCTAAATTCTAATCTTAAATAATCTCATGTATATAGCCAGCTGTGTTAGACATGTAAGGGGAAATTAGTAATTTCTCTTGCTGGCTTTTAGCCTATTGCCAGACATCATTTTACCATGTTTTTTCTCTAAGAGAAAGTTACGCTTTTCTAAAAAAACATTCCGATCAAACCAGGGAATGCTGTTCCCAACCAGCTTCTTTTGAACACTGGTGTAACCCATGATGGATTTCATTTGGGGAGGGATTTTTCAGCTAATCCTGCTCTTACCTGTGTATATTATTGGATCACTAGGGAATGTGGGGCAGCACGCTCCGTGTCATGGCCTCAGACACAGAGGAGCTCTGAAATTAGAAGAATTCAGATCACATTTGTGTGTGCGTGTGTGTGCGTGCATATACATTTTATGTCTATTAAGCTCTCAGAATTTTTTTCTGCTCATTTGTACTGGTACCCTTTGTACGGAACACATTGCTTTGCAGTGTGGACAAACTGACTTGCACAGTGGACCCAAAATTGTTCTTTCAAGATCATGGAGTACCTTATTTATATTTCTAAAGGAAGCGTTTAGTTTATAAGGTCCAGAGATAGTCATTGGGTGTAGAAACTTCGGTTGGGGAGTCCCTGCCCTTTGCAAATTGAATGTGATATAACCTGATAGAAAGAAAAGAGGAGTTTGTATTTCCTCAGGTTATATTCATATCTGCAGCTTTCTGAAAGCCTTGATCATCCAGCATCCTTCACGTTGGGGAGCTGATCCCTAGGTTGTACGTTGAGGTGCTGATGTGTGCAAGTCTTGGCCGGAATCGGAGTTCCGCAGAATGGGAATGACATGCTCCCTTTTTTATTCTCCTCTGCCTTAGGATCCTGTCACCACATTGAGATTAGACAAAAACTCTGTGCGGTTTATTTTCTTTTTGAACAAGTGACATTACGGAGGGACTTTTAAGCTAAAAGAAGAAAAACTCCCTCTTTGTTAGAAGCAGCAGTGCGTAGTTTCAACTTGTCTTGGACTTCCTCAGAGATGTTTTAAGATCCGGCATGAACTTGCTGTGGTTTGCCTTTGGGCATCAAACTGTTTAGCTTGGCTCTCTTGTATCTGTAATTGCTGCATTTTAATAATTGCCCAATATTCTTGTCAGCAATTTGCAGTCTATATTTTTAATAGAACTTTTTGCCTTTCTTTCCACAGGTTCATTCAGACCTGGTTTAAGCCCCTGGATTAATGCTCACAGTCCCACAGACCCTCTGCAGCTGCGGGCAGTGGGGGACCTAAACTCATTAAATATTCCCACAAGCCTCGTGCTGGTTATAGTTTATGTGCTCCATAAAAATCCTTTGGGAAGCCATCTTCTTCTGAGATCTCCTTTCAGGGTTTTGCTTTATGAAAATTGCTCTTAGCGTTTGCTGAAATAGCATATTCTTTTGGAGAGTGTTTTCCTTATCTACCCATTCAGGAAATTTAATTTTTTGAAGGGGAAAAATAAGGTTAAATTCTCTTTGCTCTCATTGACTTTTTTTTTTTAAAGACTTCATTTATTTGAGAGAGATTGAGAGCGAGAAAGCATGAGTGGGAGAAAGGGCAGAGCGGGAGGGAAAGGGAGAGAGAACCTTTCAAGCAGCCTAATGCAGGGCTTAATCTCAACCCTAAGATCATGACCTGAGCTGAAACAAGAGTCAGATGCTCAACTGACAGCCCTGCTGTCATTGACTTTTTAAGTTCACAGAGGAGACTTCCATTTCATTTGAGTTGATCTGAAATTATGGTGACAGCAGTGTTGGACTTAGAGGGATGATTGAAGTCAGTTTCATCATTTCCAAAATTATCTAATTAGACAGTTTTTGAGACAAGACACCACTGTGCCATTAATGACTTGTGCCTCTACTTACCTGGCAATTTTGTTCTTTTCGTGATTCCACTCTTTAGCTCACCTCCTTTTTGTGTCTGTTGAAGTATTCATTTTTCAGTAAACAAAAGATTGAACTGACTTTATAGTAGTTTAGGATTACATAAATAACCACACCCTAATTTCTCCATTTTGTTGGTATAAATATACCTCAAAAGGAATGGACAAGTAACGTTTATTGATTGCTTATTATATGTTCTGCACTGTTCTAAGCTTTATACACCCATAAACAAACATGTGCATGCAAGATAATACAGTTCTTGCATACAGTGGCCCATACAGTAGATTTTGCATGTAGAATCGTCTGCCCAGCATAACCACTTGGTAGGTGGCAGAGTGGATTCATACCTAGGCAGAATCTTAACTACCATCGTAATCCATTTTCTGTTCATGCTAGGCTTTTAATCACTGTCGTACATCAAGACTGACTAGCAGTACCTCCTGTGTATATGATAATTTAGTTTCAAGGCATATATAAAAAATTATTTTGGATGTTAGAACTTTATTATTATTTCTGGGTCTTACAAAACCCCAACATAGTAGAAAACTCAAATGGGAATCAGTGACAAGGTTCCTGTGCCTTTCCACCAGTCTCCCCCAATTGTCTTCTTTCCCTTCTTTATAGGCAATTAGTGTACTACCGAAAAGAGCCCTTTTAAAAATTTTTTTTTTTTAGAGAGGGAAGGGGGTCAGGGCAGAGAGAAAGGGAGAGAGAATCTTAAGCAGGCTCCATGCTCAGTGTGGAGCCCAGTGCAGGGCTCCATCCATAGCCCTGAGATCATGACCTGAGTTGAAATCTAGAGTTGGACATTGAACCATTGAGCCATGCAAGGCACCCTGTGAAAAGAGCCATTTTAAGTATCTTTTCCTTAACACTTGATGCAGTGAACTAAGACCATTTAATTAGAAACTAATTTTGCCATTGTTTTTTATATTTTTGCACTGCATCTGCAAGTACCCCAGTTGGCTTTGTCTCTGAAGGTAGCAAGCTAGTTCTGTAGACAGTGTTTCTGGGTGAGGGTCCCAAAGCTGTAGTCCCCAGCTATTTGAGATGGTTCCTCGAAACTCCATGATCTCGCCTTGTCCAGCACACAGATGAGACGGGTCTTTGTGCTTTTAGCCAGTTGCTGGATAACTTCTATTCCTGGTAAGAAGGAGTCATGCCTTTACACAGTGCCTGGAACATGCTGGGTGCCCAATAAATGTTTGTTGAATTGAATAATTTCTGTGGGTTGTGCCAGGCTCAGGGATATGGGGCTGGAAAATATATTTGGTGTGTCTAGGACCACCGGAGGGATATTCAAGTTAAGCAAATGACAATAAAACTTGTCATTCAAGGCTCTGGATAGCATGAGGTTAGAAGGTACCTCTGCATCCTATGGTCCAGTAACCAGAGTCTCGGATGGAACTGAGAGACAGGGAAGACCTGTCTCCTGTTACAATGTTGACAAACAGTTGAAACGAGAGCTTTACTTTCCATGGTTCTTTATTTTTCACATTGATTCTAAACGTATTTTGGTTTGATTGTTGTGATGACTCTGTCATTACACTATGAGATTGAGTCTCTGGTCAGAGTTGTGTTTCCTTGACCTGAGGAAGTTCACGTGTCAAGCGTCATTAATTACTTTGGTGCCATAACATAACTGGTGATATTGTATTATAGGTGAACCTTGATTTTCTTCTGTATTCCTGAAAATTTTAATGTAAAAGCAAAGATTTAAAGTGTCAAAACTAAGCACTTCTTTACAAAAGTCTTTTCTTTAAAAATCTTCATTAGGTGATTAGCACCCCCAGATCAGCTTACTGGGGTGTTTGTAAAATAAATGTCTCTTACACTTAGCAGAAATTCTTTGTTTCACTTTGATGTGTGTTTTTGAAAAGCAGTTTCTGCATTAAGTTTTCTTCTTGAAATATGTTTATTTTTACAGGCAATTTGAAAATTGGAGAGGAGGATTTTTAAGGCCACTTCCGATTTGCCAAGTCTGTCTCCAGTCTGAAGCCGAGGTGACTGAATGGGGCACGCTTGTGGAGAGATAAAAATGCCTTCTCATTATGTGATGGTTGTGTTTGCCCTGATGAGTTGTTGTGTGGCCGCTACAGGTGAGTTGGAGAATATAGCTTGTACATTTGTAATATTCTTTCTGATAAATTTTTCTTCAGAATCTTCAGTTTGGAAAAATTTAGGAAATGGGATGTTTATATGACTCGTGAGTATTTATGTCCTTCTGAGAAATAAAATATTTGACTACCAATTACATAGTATGAGTGCCTACGTTACATTTTACTAGACCAGTGCTACACATTCTAATGTCAGTGACATGGATGCCCAGCTAAATCTCAGTGCTGAGATGGGTAGAGAGAAACATGCTGATGCGTCATCCAACTTAATTTTGTTCCATGCATAGATTACATTTATTTTCTTGTCCTAAGTAAGAATTTCATGAAAGCTTTTTAAAAAAAATATTTTATTTATTTATTTATTTGACAGAGATCACAAGGAGGCAGAGAGGCAGGCAGAGAGCGGGGGGAGGCTCCCTGCCGAGCAGAGAGCCCGATGTGGGGCTCGATCCCAGGACCCTGGGATCATGACCTGAGCTGAAGGCAGAGGTTTTAACCCACTGAGCCACCTAGGCGCCCAGGAAGTATTAATTTTGCCTATTTAGGTATTTTAATATGTCATTTTATTTTTTTATTTTTAAAAAGGTTGCATTTGTTTATTATGTATAGAGATTGAGCACAAGCAGGGGGAGCAGCAGGCAGAGGGAGAAGGAGAAATATGCTCCCTGCTGAACACGGAGCCGATGTGGGGTTCAAACCCAGGATTCCGGGATCATGTCCCAAGTCAAAGGCAGATGCTTAGCAGACTGAGCCACCCAGGCGCCCCTGTAATTTTTTTAAAAAGTGCAGAACTGTGCTTCCTGGAGGCCATCAGAGTATGAGATCAGAGATTAGAAGTGAAAGACCTGGTTGGAACATTGTTGCTTAAGTAAGAGTATCATCATCTTAGAGTTCCCAGTCAGGGTTACTTAATGGATTTGGAAGCTTAATTTGGTCAATTTTGTGGTAATTTGCTTTGTGTCTTTTGTGTAATGAGCTACATGAAAGAATTTGTTGGACCAGTTCTGTAAACTGGCTGGTCTCAACAAGAAACATACTTGAAAAATGATTAGCCTCTTGGTTTTGATTTTGGCTATTGAATTCACATACAGATGAGATGATAGTGATGATAATAATTGCCATTTGTTACATGTGGACCACAACCAAGCACTGGGCTAAACAATTACAGAATCTAACAACGAATAAGGATATTCTTATTTCATGAGCTCCCTTAATCACAGCTCTGAGGTAGGCTTATTTTTCCCATTTGACAGATGATGAGAGGAGGTGATGTGCACAGTGTCATGTGGCAAGTGGAGGAGTCAGATTTTATGTCTGTGCTCTTCACCTGTGCGCTGTATGAAGAAGCCAGTAAGAAGTGGTACAGGCTGAGGCACCTGGGTGGCTCAGTTGGTTAAGCGTCTGCCTTTGGCTCAGGTCATGCTCTCAAGGTCTTGGGATCGAGCTCCTCGGTGGGCTCCCTGCTCAGTGGGGAGTCTTCTTCTTTCTCTGCCTCTGTCTCTGCCTCTCCCCCAGCTCATGCTCTCTCTCTCTCTCTCAAATAAATAAATAAAATATAAAAAAAGAAGTGGTGAAGCCTCCAGTAAACTCAGACCAGGAGTCATTTATAGGCACAGGCTGAGTGTAAATCAGTTTGCAGAACTTGGTTTATGAGGTTGGACAGCAGAATGTCCCCTTTCCATTAGAAATATCTTGAGAGGGCGTCTGGGTGGCTCAGGGGATTAAACCTCTGCCTTCGGCTCAGGTCATCGTCTCAGGGTCCTGGGATCGAGCCCCCCATCAGGCTCTCTGCTCAGCAGGGAGCTTGCTTCCTCCTCTCTCTCTGCCTGCCTCTCTGCCTGCTTGTGATCTCTGCCTGTCAAATAAATAAATAAAATCTTAAAAAAAAAAAAAAGAAGAAAGAAATATCTTGAGAGAAAGTTGGTAGTTTTCTTGTTTTGTTTTTTTAAATGCCAGTGTGAATTTGAATTGCCCACTCTCTGTCAGCAGTTTTGTTTTGTCTCAGGATTGAAGAGTTATTATTTGTCTCTTAGCCTCTGCATTAAAACTGATCTTAATTAAAATCTCATTGAAAAGGGACGTCTGGGTGGCTCAGTCAGTTAAGTGTCTGCCTTTGGCTTAGGCCATGATCCCAGGGTCCTGGGATCAAGTCCTACATTGGGCTTCTTGCTAAGCAGGGATCCTGCTTCTCCCTCTGCCTGTTGTTACCCCTGCTTGTCCTCTCTCTCTCTCTCTCTCTCTCTGACAAATAAAGTCTTTAAAAAAAAAACAAAACTCAATGAAAAGTTGTAGAAAAAAAAAAAAGAGAGAAAGAGAAATGGCTTGATGGAAAATGTGCTATTTTGATGTCAAGAAGTATTACCATACTTGGTGAGTTTAAGGCAGAATTTTCTGCTTTCATTGATGCCTAGGACTAAAAAAACATAACTGAAGAAGGTACTTCACGGTAAAGTGGTGAATTTGATGACTCTGTAGAGCCTTGATGTATTAGATAGTGAATCAATTTTGGTTAAGACCTTCCTTCCTCTTTCAGCCATGGGTAAAATATTTTTTTGGTTATATATCGTCAAAATTTTGCTGAGAATTACGGTAAAATTGAGGATACAGTAGAATTACCAATTTTGTAGCAGCAATCTGAGGGAACTGATTAATGGTAGAGGTACAGATGCCTTTTTTTAATGCTAAATTTTTATTGAAATACAGTTTATGTAGAGAAACATACACATGAAAGTGTATAGCTCAGTAATTTTCACAAACTAACACATCTATGTGAATAGAATTAGAGATGCCCTTTTTTTTTTTTTTTTTAAGTAGGTTCCATGGTCATTGTAGAACCCAGTGTGAACTCATGGCCCTGAGATCAAGACCTAAGATGAGATCCATAATCGGATACTTAACCAGCTGAGCCACCCAGGTGCCCAAGAGATGCTTTTCTGAACAACCTATTGGCTAACTAAGAAGGGAGAAATGTTTTGTGTATACTGAATCCAGTAGCTTTCCATATAGGGCTCAGCATATTTTTACAAAATGCTTTTTGGAGCATTCTGGTTGAGTTGAACTTCAGGAAAATTGTAATAATGATAATAATAATTAGTTTTTATAGAGTAATTAATTACTGTGTACCAGATCCTGTTGAAAGTACATTATATGTATTACCTCACTTTATCCTTATAACTCTCCTAAGAAGTGTAGGTACTCTGTTTACCCTCAGTTCATAGATGAGGAAACTGAATACAGACAGGTTAAGTAACTTCTTCACAGTCACATGGCTAAGTGGCAGATTTAACCATGTAGCTACTGAGTCTAGGCCTGATGATTGAGCCTTTAAGTCTCTACACTATGAAGGGAGTATTGATCAGAAGGGTGTTTAAAATGAATGATAATGTATTTGCTGTGGGCTCTCTGTGTCATCTTGAAACCATAAGTAAATCACTAATTTGCTGAGTCCCTCTAAGTGCAAAGCACAGTACTAATCAGTCAGGGTTCTACAGAGAAATGTAAGACTCCTCCCTTTCTTTGAATCACTTGTGCATTAGTTAGGCATGTGAAATATAACCATATAACAAAATAATCAATATATGGTGAATACCAAATAAAAGCCAAAAGACCTCAGAGAGGTCAAAAGGGGAAGCCCTGGTGGGTTGGAGTAGCTAAGGAGGACTTCGTAGATGGGCTTGATCTTGAGCTCTGTTCTGAAGGCCAGCCAGGCAAAGACCATCTAGAAAGGCAAGGGCTGGTTGACCAGATGGCAGAACATGTCTAGTGCACAGTATGTGGCATGTAGGTGCTTGATGTGTTTTTTAAAGGAAAAATGGCCTTTAAATGAATGACCTGGAGAATTGGTACAGGAACCTATCACGAGGTCTGTTTGGAAGGAAGGATGGGAGTAGGTTGCAGAGGGCCATAAAGATCAGAGTGAGACTTGTGGATTTCGTTTTGAGGTTTCGATTTTTCTTCCATTCCCATGTAGCCAAAGGCATATACTGTTTAATCTTAGAATCGAAACTGTAGCCTCAAAAAGTGAGGCTGAGAATATAGTTTCTTTAGTTTCAGAGACAACACTGCTTGGCATATCGGCCAACAATTTATCAAGGGCTTGTTCTCTCCCAGCTAGCTTCTTTTGTTTTTATAAGACAGCCCTCTGAGGTGGGTATTAGTATTATTGTAATTTGCTTTTTACACACAAGGAAACAGACTCAGTTTAAAAAATTGTATGAAGTCCCATAAAATAAGAGACAGAGCTGGACTTGAACTCAGGCAGTCTGGCTCTAGAGGCCAGCCTATCTGCCACTCTGCTGGAGCCTCTACGTAGGAGACCCTCAGTGTGGAATGACTGAAGTCCTTCACCAGTAAGTCATTCTGGAACCGGATTCAACTTCTTCCACCTTAGAAGAGACACGTGTAAGTTGTTAGACTGGAAGGACCTTAAGTAATGGGTCTTCTTTATTTGCATTCTTCCTTCACTGACATGACTGCGAAGCTCTATTGTAGGGTTCTTGGTGGCAGAAGGGGTGAAGGCTACATAAAAGGCCTCCTTTAGATATGTAGCTGGGGAGGGCAAAGGACAGCACAACATATACAGTTAACTTGAGTTAGGACAGTAGACGTGTTCTAGTCCCATGGATTTGGCTGGGTCTTTAGTGAAAGCCTTCCCTTCTGCACTTGTGGTTGAGGGTGAAGGAGGCAGGGGTCAGCAAGCCATATCCCAGGGTTAGAGGTTGCTTCGACAAAACCCCTACTTGTTCTGCCCTCTTTTTTTCCCCTGGGTTATTAGATAATGTGTGGGTGGGGAGGGTCCTGCTCTTGGTAAGGACCATGATGCCTCCTGGTTAGAAATTATCTTAGCTTTTTGGCACCTGGTCTTAAATCCTGTAATCTCACAGGGCACCTGGGTAGCTCAATCAGTTGAGTGTCTGACTCTTGATTTTTGCTCAGATCATGATCTTGGGGTTGTGAGATGGAGCCCTGTGTAGGGCTCCCTGCTGGGTGTGGGGTCTGCTTGAGATCCTCTCTCGCTCTGCCCCTCCCTCTGCTTGTTTGCTCTCTCTCTTTCTGTCTTTCGAAATAATTAAGACTTGAAAAAAAAAAAAGTCCTATAATCTATCTAAGAAAAGTGGGAAGTTTAAAATTATAAATGCTTCTGTGGGCTTAAAGCTCACTAAGTTTTCACTTTAAAAGTTGTTTGGCAACACATGTTTAAAAAATAATAACTTCTGCTTCTGAGGCTTGCCAGAGTTAGGTAAGGCTGTGTTTCCAGGATCCCTAATAACGAGAAAAAGAGGCACATGCAGAGAATTCAAGGAAATCGATTTAGTCGGAAGGGATGGACTTGCCTGCAGTCCGCTGTCCCCTGGTGCCAGGTCCAAGAGGTGCTTCTGAGGTGAACTCTGCAGCCTCAGTGCTGGTGGGGTGTGGGCGGGGTGGCCGTTTGCCTCATTCCATCGTTGCCATTCCGTGCCTAGCTTCATCTTTTTGGAGGCTTGCCCACAACCTGCACACACATTTCTATTGAGCAAACACATTTCTTTTTATCTCTCCCAAGTGTACCTGGATTTCCAAGTATAGTCCCCAGGAAAATAGAGATGCTTTTAGTTGGAGCTATTTTCCTGCTAAGAAAGCTCGGTACTCTTTGTGTCCAGGAGACAAAAGCAGAGCTACCAGCCAGTTAATACTTGGTTTGGCATAGGACAAGCTGGCAGACGTGGCAGGAGGCAGGTATTGTTTTTGTCATTTCCAGAATGGGGGTAATGGGACTCAGAGAAAGTAATTTAGAAAGATAGGTCAAGTGTCTGTCAAGTCAGAATCCAACACCCTTGTGCAGACAGACTGCACCAACAAGTCTCAGGGTCTTTCTGCTGTGGGGTTCCCTTAGTACCTCCTGAAACTGTACTAGCCAGGTACTTTGCTGGACACTTGACACCTGTCCATTCATCTAACCCTTACGGAAGGCTGAGGAGGTAGGTGATTGTCATTATCACGGTTCATAATTATTACTGCTTCCACCACTCCTGCTAACGGTAATGTGCTAGAGGGACCTGAGCCTTAGAGAAGAAAAATGTAATCTATAATGAGAGACAAACCAATTTTGATCAAAGTTGAAGTGGTCATTTATATTCAGTCATACATACAGTACTGGCAGAGTGCTGCTTGCCCCTCCTGGAAGGCTGCCCTAAAGGAAAGAGGAATCTTTCTCTTGGACTTGTGACTAATGGCCTGAGGTTTGCAGAGGCGGTTCTTCCTTGGTTTTCTCCTCTCTGCCAAGCGAGTGATCGAAGGCCATGTTTCATAACGGCAGGAAGACGGTGACAGTGCCAGTGGTGACGGCCACCAGGGGACATAAAGACTGGAGGAGGGATAGATTCGAAGATTCAGAGCAAATCCGACCAAGGCCTTCTCTTGCCAATACTGGGTCTCAGGGTCCAGCTAGTTGATTGGGTCTGTGCTTACTGAGTTTTTAGGTTGTTGCTGTAACCACTTTTGTATGTAACTGCTCTCTTGGATACAGAGGGACAAGATATCAGTGATGTCAGCTGGGTAACCAGCTGTGTGGAGCAAGCATAAGCAAAATACTCACCAAGAGCATGAGTAAGATAGTACACAGATTCGATGTCAGACAAGTGAACAGACTCCAGGTTCTCTCCTTTGCATCCTCGTCCTAGACTGTGTCATTGCCACACTGCTTTTTGGATCCCTGATTTATTTGGGTTATTTTAGGGCACCAGCGATGGTCTGTTTTATAAACACTGATCAACATTTCCACCAGCACAGAGCTATCTGTGTGTGCTTTCCCAACCATGCCAACTTTCTATTTATCTTACAGAGTAAAGAACTGTATTCAAAGACCCAGAGCGGATAGAGTGGCCTGAATTTTATGCTGTGTTCTTTTTGGGGAGAGCATGCACACCCAGGCATGATGAGGTCCCCTCCCTGCTCTGTGTTTTTGCCTAGAAACAGGAAGCAAGCCAACATGCATGTCCTCGCCTACACACAATTGGGACATGTAGCAGTCGTCAAGAAAAAGTTTGCTTCTCAGAGTCCCTTGCCCTGCATGGACTTTGGTGTGTGTGTGTGAGGGTTGGGGGGTTAGAAGGGGAGGGTGGAGTGGGATATGATGTCTAATAAGGCTTTTTTTCCTTTCATTTGCAAAGGCGGTTTCCTAGCAGATAGCTGGGTAACCAGCTGTGCACAGCATAAGCAAGATGTTCACCAAGAACATGAGTAAGATTGTACATAGATGTGATGTCAGACAAGTGAATGGATGCCAGGTGTCTCTCTCCTCTGCAGCCTTATCCTAGACTGTATCTTTGCCATGCTGCTTTTTGGATCCCTGATTTATCTTGGTGATTTTAGGGCACCGGTGATGGTCTGTTTTATGAATGCTGATCTACATTGGCACCAGCACAGAGCTATCTGTGTGTGCCTATGCAGCTGTCTGACGGCTCCAAGCATATACTTTTCACGATCGTGGGTATAGAGAATGAGGCTATCTCAGCTTGTTTGTTGGGAGAACTAATCCCTTATACTCTGGGGTGACCTTGAGTCACCGACAGAGCTCTGTGCTCTTGAGTGCTGGCTTTGGGAGTTGTAGAAGCAGGGAGTGTTCTGGGAAGGGTTCCAGAGTGAGGCCTCCTATCGGGACAGCCCTGGACATAGGCATTGAGGCTTCGAAGTACTTACCCTCTTGGAAGATTGGCCTGGACTGCACTGCATCCATGTGAGCCCCTGGCTGACTTAATTTTTTTTTTTTTTACAACCATTCTCTGCCAGAGTGGCCTAAAAAAGATTTATATTAAAGTGCAATATAGTCATATTTTTGTTCTCTGAGAGGACACTGTAAATCATGCAGAATTCTAGAGGGCTTAAAAATGCACTTGCTCTCAGAATGTTCCTTCCAAAGATTAGGCAGCAGGTGCTCTGGGGACTGAGGTCTAGCTGTTCTCTTGCCCTATCTGCCAACTCATAGCAGTCTTTAAAAAAAACCAAAAACCTAAAACCCAAAACCTAGAGTGGAATGCGGAAAATCTTAACGCCTTCAAAAGAAAATTGATTTTTTTTTTTTAAGTTATTCTCTTTTGGCAGTGAAGGCAACTACGTAGTGATAAGTTGTAGTTACGGCAAAAGGAAGACATTCCAATGTAACTGCTTCAAGTTCTCTGCATTGCTTCCCTTTGTCCTCTTATGCCTGGATAATTTAGTCCTAGTCTCGATGGTAGACCAGAGCTGTCCAAGTGTTTGCACCTCCCTTCCTTCCAACTCTTCTGCCTCATCGGGGATGGGGGCTTGGGTAGCACCAGCCTCCAGGGAGAGCACAATAGCGGCTTCCAGAGCTGCACCCTTGTTTCTATCCATGACGGTACCGAGATGCTGTAGCACTTTGCTCTGCTAGTGTTTCCCGTGGGATGCGTGTGCGCGTGCCGGCACTGTTGTGGGGCTTCTGCTTGCTGATGGCACACAGCCACTTCACTCCTACTTGCCCCTTTGTTGTGAGATAGAGGAAACATCATTGATTGTTTCCCCTTGTCTTTTTTTTTTTTAATTTTTAAAATTTATTATTATCTTTTAAGATTTTATTTATTTATTTGACAGACAGAGATCACAAGTAGGCAGAGAGACAGGCAGAGAGAGAGGAGGAAGCAGGCCCCCTGCTGAACAGAGAGCCCAATGAGGGGCTTGATCCCAGGACCTGGGACTATAACCCGAGTGGAAGGCAGAGGCTTTAACCCACTGAGGCATCCAGGTGCTCCTAAAATTTATTTTTTTTAAAGTTTTTTTTAAATTTGTCAGAGCACACAAGGTGCGGCAGGTAGAGAGAGAGGAAAAAGCAGGCTCCCTGTTGGGCACGGAGCCTGATGTGAAGCTCAATGCAAGGACCCTGGGATCATGATCTGAGCCGAAGGCAGACACTTAACCTACTGAGCCCCATAGGCACCCTCTTTTTTAAGATTTATTTGACAGAGAGAGTGCTTGAGCCCTCCCTCTACCTGTGCTCTGTTTCTCGCTTTCTTTTTCAAATAAATGCATGAAATCTTTCAGAAAAAACACAAACTACTAAAACAGAATCTGTATGTTAACGAGGTCCTCACATGATTTGTATGGACATTAAGATTTAGAGAGCACTCATCTGATGTTTGTCTGTTTATAACTTATAACTCTAAAA
This sequence comes from Neogale vison, assembly GCF_020171115.1. Classification (NCBI taxonomy): domain Eukaryota; kingdom Metazoa; phylum Chordata; class Mammalia; order Carnivora; family Mustelidae; genus Neogale; species Neogale vison. Next base: position 78,339,236 of record NC_058092.1, on the reverse strand, counting down.
GCAAGGTATATATGCCCCACTCTCAGGCAAAACCACTCTGAATATCCATATTACAAAACATTTAATTTTTTATTTTAATTTTAATTTTAATTTTTTAAAAGATTTTATTTATTTATTTGACAGAGAGAAATCACAAGCAGACAGAGAGGCAGGCAGAGAGAGAGAGAGAGGGAAGCAGGCTCCCTGCTGACCAGAGAGCCCGATGCGGGACTCAATCCCAGGAGCCTGAGATCACGACCTGAGCCGAAGGCAGTGGCTTAACCCACTGAGCCACCCAGGCGCCCTAATTTTTTATTTTTTTTTTAAGATTTTATTTATTTATTTGACAGAGAGATACCGAGCACAAGCAGGCAGAGCAGCAGGCAAAGGGAGAGGGAAAGCAGGCTCTCCACTGACCAGGGAGCCCGATGTGGGGCTCCATCCCAGGACCCTGGGATCATGACCTGAGCCCAAAGGCAGCTGCTTAACCAACTGAGCCACCCAGTTGCCCCATAAAACGTACTTTAAAATGATTATTTTCTTCAGAGGAAAGAACCTGCCCTATCAACCTCAAGCTTAATATGTTAATTTATAAAAATGAGTTTACACATAACACATTTATTTACTGTATAAGGATGGGCACAACTGTATTTCTCTGAAACATTGGTTTTATTATGAGAAGCATTATTGCAAAAAGTGGTAATATCCTCAAAATCCATAATCCTGAAAAAAAAGACCATCTAGGGGATGAAAAGAATGAGACCTGATGATCAAGACAGTAAGTAAATTGAGAAGAGAGTTCAGGCTTTTAAGAGCATGGTTTTCCAAGAACAGTCGTTCATAGAGGGGAGAGATTTTTAGATGGTTTATTTTAAGGTACAGCTTTTACTGGTATGTAGAAGTGATTATCTTTGCTAACGGATTATGGCCTAATGTTCCACTGATAGGAGATAGAAGTCTTTATTCTTTTTTCCCCTAAAACATGTGAAAATCGCAAAATCATTCTTGATTTCATAAGCATCTCATTCCCATGGGTCCTCCCTTCTAAAATCTCATCCTGTTCTCCCTCAACTTGCTCAGTTATCACAATAGCCATCAACCAGTATCTCCAAATGCATCTTTGCCCAACAGTCTATTCTCAAAACAGCAGCCACAGGGCTCCTGTTAAAACATTCTTCAGATCATATCAGTTTGCTGCTCTAACACTCCAGTGCCTCTGTCTCACTCTTGAGTAAAAATTGCAAGGCTATATATATATGCAGCCTCACACAGGTCCCCAGTGGAGACTTGAAGTCTCTACCATACAGGTAGCTACCCTACTACTTTTTTTTTTTTTAATATTTTATGTATTTATTTGACACAGAGAAAGAGAGAGAGAGGATGGACACAAGCAGAGGGAGCGGCAGGCAGAGGGAGAAGCGGCTCTCCAAGCAGGGAGCCCGATCTGTGGCTTGGTCCCAGGCCCTGGGATCATGACCTGAGCCCAAGGCAGAGGAAACCATCCAGGCTCCCATTTTAGTAGTTCTTGATATGTCACAGACTATACATTTTTTTAACAGGTCTAGATAACGTCAATGCTGCTGGTCTGCAGACCACATCTGAACGCATAGGTTGTCTGTTTTGTCAGTGCTCTAATTGTAATCTAGAACCTGCAAATACCTTTTAGAAAATTCTTACTGCTGTAAATGGGAGTTTGGTTTTAGCTTGATTTCGAACTAGCTATCTTGAAAAACTTTCAATAAACTCATTTGGGTCTGAGGGAGTCATGTGCTGGAGAGGAAAGTGGTTGGAGGGAATGAAGTCGGAGACCTTGTGCTCTGCAGATACAAGGGTGGTGCACCCGTAGAAACCAGGGGCTACACTTCAACACAATCATCACAGTTACTAAAGAAGCAGTTTTTCCCGTCATGTACCTCTTTTGTCTTTTCCCATTTCTTGCCTTGTGACTGAGTAGACCAAGGCAGGGGACTTGTGTTGATTGAGTGAGCCTGGGGACATTGGTACAGGCGGTAGGCCCAGGAGACTCTGGATAATGAAGGGTGGTACCCGATGACTGGATAAAAGGGGGAGTTGAGGGAGATTAAAAAGGGTGTTTCAAAAAGTTAGCTTTAAGTGGGGCACACCTCATTGCTGCTGCTGCTATTTTAGTTTTAAACTCTGGCTTCCTCACTGATTCCTGTTTAATTCCTATTATCAGACTCCAAGCCAGAACTTTAAAAAATTAACATTTTTCAGGAGTAAAAAAATTTCACCTATTGTGATTGATACTTATGAAGCATTTTGATACCATATGTATTTACTACTTAATTTTAAGGATCTTACTGCCTTTATTTAATCTTACATGAATCAGGTCACATCCCATTCAGCAGACAGAAAAGAGCTTCAAGGAGCTATCCAGAATGACAGGCAGGAGAGAGTGGGACAAGGAAGTTTGTTTGTTTTTAAGATTTTATTTATTTAGGGGCGCCTGGGTGGCTCAGTGGGTTAAGCCGCTGCCTTCGGCTCAGGTCATGATCTCAGGGTCCTGGGATTGAGTCCCGCATCGGGCTTTCTGCTCAGCGGGGAGCCTGCTTCTCTCTCTCTCTGCCTGCCTCTCCGTCTGCTTGTGATTTCTCTCTGTCAAATAAATAAATAAAATCTTAAAAAAAAAAAAAAGATTTTATTTATTTATTTGACAGCACAAGCAGGGGAGCAGCGGGCAGAGGGAAAGGGAGAACCAGGCTCCCCACTGAGCAGGGAACCCCTTATGAGACTTAGACTTGATCCCAGGACCCTGGGATCATGACCTGAGCTGTAGGCAGATGCTTAACCAACTGAGCCACCTAGGTGCCCAAGTGGGACAAGGAAGTTTGTAGCAGTAAGAGGTGAATAGGTTGTAGCAAGGTCACTTCTTCAGGGGATGGCAGGGGTCTGTAAGGCATATGTAAGACATGTAAGGCTCTATTTCTGGGAGAGCTGAAATTGTGATTCAGTCAGTATGGCGATGTGGGGTTTAGCCTAAATAACTCCATTCTGAGCCTGTCACCTTGTTTTTAACAATCCCCTCCTCCCCCATGATCACATTCTCAGCCTGAGAAATAGGATCAAAATTGAAAGCACTAGAGCCACTGTCAGCTACCAGTCTGAATCTCTCACAGACTCTGTTGACCGTCTGTGTGGTAGTCCTTCACAGGTCACACCTTCAGGTTCACGTTCCTTAAGTTGGTCATTTTCTCCATTTCTTTTCTAGCTTTCTGGTCATAGCGAAATAATTTGCTTGGTGGTTAGTGGCTATGAACATGCGTTTAAAGCTCTTGAGACACTGTAACACTGTAGGGCAATTGTAAAGAACCTTAGAAACCAGGTAATCCCAGTGTCTGGAGTGTACCTTGGAGCCATGGTCCCCAGGACCCAAACCAATCAAAATCAGTCAAAGGAAGGCTCCGTTGAAGGAGTTCCATGTCAGCCAAGTGGCTTGTCCAGTGATTTTTATTATTATTATTTTTTTAAGTAAACAGTACCCCCAAGGTGGGGTTCATACTCAAAATCCCAAGGCCAAGAGTCACATGCTCTGCCAGCTGAGCCAGTGAGGTACCCCTGTCCAGTGTTTCTTGTAGCTGAGTTTCACCTTCCCCAGCAGTGTTAATCTGGGTGCAGAAAGCAGGGTTGGCCACAGCACAGACACCTCCTTGCTCAGCGAAATGATAATCGATAAGTTACTTTCTTATTGGCAAGAACTTTGGCCAAAGAGTCTGGGGATTTTTGTTGAGCAGCTATTACTTTAGCTGTGGATTCTGCAATATCTTTAAGAGTTAAGGAGCTGATACCGTGTGTATTAAAAACTGGAATGAGACACACAGAGGATTTAACCTCTCTGCCTGAAAAGCTGTCTTTTAAAAATAACTTTATTATGCTACTGGTTTGTAAAGTTTTCTGATTTGCTTTCTCAGACTTCATCAATGTCATGGTAGAGGAGGGCAAGGTTGTATAGCCCTGGAGCTTGCCATAAGCTCCAGGTGGTGGTGGTTCTGTTTTTGAAATTGGACCAGAAAAATCCAGAGGAATGCAACAACATTTTTATTTCGTGCCCCCTGCTAGCTTTTTTCTCGGCCTCCCAAAAATGTGTTTATCTTGTATGCATGTGGAGCAGTCTGGAATTCTGTGTGGCATTAGATAGTGAAAAAAATGGAAAGATTGCCCAAATGATAGAGGTTATGGGAGTGCACTCTGTGATTGAGAGACGGGAATTTTGGGATGAGATTTATTTTAATATTTAGTGTTTAAAACTATTGCACATTTTTTTTCTTAACTTGAACACAAGTCTTTGGGGTGTGAGTGGAGGTGTGGAGGTAGGGACTAGAAGCAAGCAATACCAAATTTTCAAATATCAAATTAAGAATTTTCTCTCATTAGAACAACAAAAAAAGTCTTTACAGTGAATGAATTGTCTGAACTTCAAGGAGTGTCTGGCATATTGTAAGGGACCCTGAGGGACTGACCCCAGCATCCCTCCTCCCCCCCCACCTTTGTCTCCCCAGGATTGTCTGCAAGGATGGCTTCACTTGTCACTGCTCAGGTCTCACAGTCAGGCCCTATCGAATGCCCAGCAAGTGTGTGTCCTCTGTTTTGCCACATTTAATTAGCTCTGGAAATACTATCAAAGGCTGTCTGGCAGTGGTTCGTTAATGGTACGGGGTGAATTCAAAAGCACTAATTAATTGTTTTAGATTTGCAAAGCCCATGCTGAAAAACCTAATGCGTGTAGGAGAAAGTTGGCAGAGAGGCTGTTCAGAGATTAACCTGGACCTTACCCAGCTCAATTGCCTTTTGGAGTTGGGCCAAGAGGGGAGTTGTTTTTCTTTTTGGAGAAGTGCTTGTGGCCACATTGTTCCCTGAATTCCCAGTTTACTGCTCCAGGCTCTTGGCCGATGGAGCTTTTACAGACCTTGCTGAACTGGGGAACTCAACATCTTCTAGGAGTTTTGTTTTCTGTTTTGTGAGAGAAACACAATTACTTAAAATTTATTAACTAAATAAATACTTCACAAGAGCCTCTTCTAGTTTGTTATGAAATAGTTTAGGTTTTAGTGTTAAATTTCAAAGGCACCAGGATCAGGCCTTAAGTAGTACCCCATCCACGCATCCCCCACCCCCCCTCCAACAAATCAGATTCCTCATTTTCTCTGTTTGACTGGCCCAGGGCAGCAAACTGCTACTGCATTTGGAAAATGGTGTTCAAAAATCTCAATTTGAAATCAGGTGCATGCCAGTTTAAGTTCAGGATATGCTGTATGTTTGAAGGGACAAAATAGGCTTGTATTTTGCTACATTTGACATAGCTTATAAAATAATAGTATCTAGAGTTAGCTCAGTCAACTGAATTGTAGAAAGGTAATGGAAGTCCCTGCCCCTTCAAGATGAGAGAGATCTGAGGCTTTCTGGGCCAGGTGCCAGTGCTGGTGACTACAAGCAGTGCAGTCAGTTGAAGATGAAAGTAGAGAAGAATATGTCAGACAGCTCAGAGCCAACAGTATTCTATAAGGGAGCTGTTTTCTAAGCAGTATATAGCATTGTTTGAAAACACCCCTCCAGAACTCTTTCAGTCCGTGGGCCTGGCCCTGCCTCCTCCTGACAGATTAAGTGTTTTTTCCTCGTCCTTCTGGGCCTGAGTAGCCTATGAGTCAGTAGTTATGTACAAATCCCAGGCCAAATCGTACTTTATTAACATGATTCAGGAGAAAAGAATTCTAATGAAAAATTTCAGAGGCCTGCGCTAGGCTGTTTCATGATATTGTCAGATCTTCCTGAACTCAAGGAAGGCCCCCCCCCCAAAATCTGTTATTTCTGTTTACTACTCAGCTTGGAATCTATCAGAAAAATCTTACATGAAACCCTCAGCAGAGTGTGTTTCTGGTTGAGGAATTTATTCCTGAGAGCACAGTGGCCTCTGTTTACTCTGTGTGAGGCTGGCTGTCCTGAGACTTTGGGCAACCTGCCTCGTCCTCATCCAGCAAACCTAGTGGAACAACTTCGGACTTTTAACCCTTTTTGCAAATGGTTCCCAGGCATCTTGATGGTATTGATAGGAATGCAGATCTCAGAGCTGTGAGAGAACATGAAAGACGTTTTTAGAGTTGGCAGTAAAGCCTTTGAACAAATAAATGACTATGGGTTTTTTTTTTTTAATGCTTTTTTTTTTTTTAGTCTTATTGCATTTTTATTTTAGAAAGTAATACTGTGCTACAGTGTCAAGACTAACCTGTATTTCCCAGATAAATTGTAATATATCATGAATAATGTTACAACTAATAGTTACATTGCTGTCTTAAAGAGTGATTTTCTGTAAAGAGATAAAACAAATTCAAAGTTACCCTAAGGTAACCATGATTATTTATATTTGAGTGGGAGAGGAAGGCGTTATGATTGCCATTGACTGAATGAAAAATACACAGAATCTGTAGTGTCATGTATGTTTTGGCATCCATGAACATGGTATACCCTTCTATTTTTGTAGGTTTTCTTTAATTTCTTTCAGCACTGCTTTTTGTAGTTTTCAGTAGTTTATTTTGAAGACTATAGTATGTCCAGATGTGAACAGTATTCATTATGCTTAACTATTTCATTAGAAGTTGGTTTGAGAACCTCTGTTAGAGATATAATTCTGTGTTCTTCAAACTACTCTTTATTAATAATGATGAAAACTAATTCTTCCTCTGGCCATTTGGTGAGTGAGCTCAAGCACAGATAACTAGGGCTGCTGCTGAAGTGAGTTATTGACCTGGATGGCTTTGTCCTAAATTGTAGAACTCAGGAGTTTGGTGTGTACTTAAGAAATGTGGCTTTTTAAAAAAAAGATGTTATTTATTTATTTGAGAGAGTGAGAATGAGCAGGTGGGGGTGCAGAGAGAGAGGAGAGGGAGAAGGAGACTCCCTGCTGAGCAGGGAGCCATGACGCCGAGATCCATCCCAGGATGCTGAGATCACGACCTGAGCTGAAGGTAGATGCTTAACTGACTAAGTTACCCAGTGCCCCGAGAAATATGTTCTTTACTCAAGGCTCAAACTGGTGTTCCTGACCAGGGGATAGCCATAACATCTCTTCACTGAGGTGAAATGAACATCCTTATTCCTTTGGACTAAAGGTCAGAGTTAGGGGCAATATCAGAATCCAGAGGCTGAAAATCTTGTGGCCTTTTGCTCTGCCCTTGGGTTTTCCCAGCATATTTTTGCTAGAGTGCAGTCACTCTGATGAAGCTTTATTTGAGACTTGTAACTAGGATTTTGTAGAGATTTTATGCTCCAACTGTGAGGAATGCCTGCGGCCTTTACCAAAGTGAATCTGTTGGACTGTTATACTTGAATTTAGTAAAAGATTCTCCATCACAGTGTTCATTCTTGACAGAAATTTTACGGTAGTTGTGACCTTAGGCTGTGGATTCAGACACAGGCTCAGGCCCAGGTTTTGCTTTTTGCAGGCTGTATAAGCCTCAGTGTCCTCACATACAAAAATAGAGATATCAGCAGTATCTACCACACCGTTGTGGTGATTATAAATGAGATAATGCGTATAAACCAGAGGGCTGTGTTTATTTATTTTATTAATTAATTTATTTTTTAATATATATATTTTTAAATTTAGGTGAGAGAGAGAGAGACAGAGATAGTGGGAGAGAGAGTAGGAGCAGGGGGAGGGAGAAGCTGGCTCCATGCTGAGCAGACAGCCCAACATGGGGCTTGATTTCAGGACCCTGGGATCATGACCTGAGCCGAAGGTAGATGCTTAATCAACTGAGCCACCCAGGCACCCCGGGTTGTGTTTATTTTAAAGGAAACTATTAAAAATAGTGTTCTTTGAAAATGTTAGCATGGTGAACATACTTACCCACTCCTTTAAGTTGTAAGTCTTATTATTCAGGCATATAGTTGGTTCAAAAATCAGATCTGATCATGAAATACAATTTTGCAGATAAGATAGACTCTGCCAGTGACTAGTTTATTTACCTTATGTTCTGCTTAAAGCAGTACAGTCGGAGCACTGAAGTGTTACACAGTGTGTGATGAAGTTGGGAGGAGGTTGTGAATAAAAAACTTTCTTTTTTTCTTGTTTTGGAGGTTTGAGTCCCAAGTGATGACTTTCAGAACTTCTGTTCCCTAATCTATGGAATAATGCTGATTACTCTTAGTCTGTTGATTATCAGAAGAATGAAATGCATGTAAAGCAGCCAGCAGTTTGTGGCACTAGTAGGTCTTTATAGAGTTAAACCTTGTTTAGAGAACCTGTATATTTGGGAAAAGAAAGAACACACCTAGGATGGGCAGATCCCAACAGAGATAAGGCAGGTCAGGGTATTTCTCTGGCAGTTGGCAGATTTGCTGTTGGCTAAGCTAAAGACTTAGGTGGCTTTGAAGTGAGCAACATAACAGCCTAAGGATTGAGTCTGGAGCCAGGATGAAGAAGACCTTGCTTCTCTAGAGGAAGTGACTTGGCCTTTAGGTGAAGGTTGGAGTATAGGCATGGATCCTTAAGAAAGGTAGTAATGGCACTGAGGATTGGGGCTGGGAGAGAGAGGAGAGCCCAGAAACAATGGGGTGATACTAGCTAATGGTAATTTTCCTCATCTGTGTGGTACCTGTGGGCTTAGTCTCACCCTAACCATCCCTAACGATCCTACTTAAAATTGTAATCCCTCTGAACTTCTGGTATGTCCATCCCTTCTTATTTTGCTGTTTTTTTCCCCCCCTCGTAGCACTTTTCACTTTAAAACATGCTTATAATTTACTTATGTTTATTATTTACCCCCCCCCACACACACACACACTAAAATATAAGCTCCACAAAAGTTAAGTTAGTTTGCAGAAGCTCTGGTGTAGCTGTTCAGTATATGTGAAAATTCTAAAGTGGAGGACTTTGTCTCTGCTTAAATGTGACCTTTCAGGGAGAGGGCAGGGACCATCCACTGATCAATCCCTAGCACATAGTAGGTACTTAATGTTTTTTTAACAAATCACTAATAATAACCCTGTATCACTCATAAAGTAAAATAAAGAGAAGCAACTTTGCTAAAGTAATCAATCTGAACCCTAATGTATTTTATTTTGGGAGAAGGGAGTGGTATTGGGATAAGGACTAACCTGTGGAGACCAGGTAAGGAGGTCACTGCCTTCAGATTCTTAGGTAAGACAATGTCTGAGTGGTGGTGGTTTTGAAGACAGCTACTGGATCTGTCACTAGATAATGTCTTTGACAGCAAGAAGCTATTGCCTCTTGGTAAACATTCAATGCAGCTTAGGCATAAAACTCTTTAGTACTCTTTACCTTGGCTTAAGTCGTGGTGGTACATTTCATGCAGGAGCTCTTTAAACCAGTGGCTCTCAAAGTGCAGTCATGGATCTGAGACATTCTCAAGAGTTGGTGTGGTCGGAACTGTTATTGTAGTAATTCAGAGTTGTCTTTTGCACTAGGTTGACATTGCAGTGATGGCATAAAAGGAATATTGGAGAAAACAGCTGGTGCCTTATAGGGATCAAGGTAGTGCCTCACTGCCACACACCAGTTGCAGTTAAGAATGTTCTTGCCAAGGGGCACCTGGGTGGCTCAGTGGGTTAAAGCTTCTGCCTTCAGCTCAGGTCATGATCTCAGGGTCCTGGGATTGAGCCCCACATCGGGTTCTCTGCTCAGCAGGGAGCCTGCTTCCTCCTCTCTCTCTCTGCCTACTTGTGATCTCTCTGTCAAATAAATAAATAAATAAATAAATAAAATCTTTTAAAAAAAAAATGTTCTTTCCAAGAAGTTAAAAACCCTCAAATACATGTCTTTTTCACATCCTCTGTGATGAAATGGGAAGTAGGCGAGTAGCTCTTCTACATTCCAGAGCTCCATGGCCATTCTGAGGAAACACTTGTGCAGTTGTTTGAATTGTGAGCTGAACTGGTCTGTTTTTCATGGAATACCATTTTACTTGAAAGGACAACTGACCAACGATGATTATCTAGCCTTTGATACTTGGCAGGCATTTTTCGAAAATGAACAAAGTGATCCTGTGATTTCAAAGAAAACAGTTTATAGTATTAGTTGCCAATGAAGGATTTTATTTTTCAAGCAAAAATAAAAGTTTTGGAAAACTTATATTCATCCCCATGGCCATAGCAGTTTCTGAATAGTTAAATACCTTTTTGATGAGATCAATGGAAATATGAATAAATGTGATTTTTTTTGATATCATATAAGAAATATGTCAATATCTGGCATATTTGCATAACTCAGCGAACCGTGATTTTCCAGCTGGCCAATACATGATGTTACAGAATCATGTGAGGGTAATAAAAGATCTCACATCTTGATAGTGCAGGATAAAGTGGTTGATCTTAAAAAATTTTTATTTTCAGATAATTTTGGACTTACGGAAGACTTACATAAATGATACAAAGAGTTCCCATATCCTTTACTCAGCTTCACCTTATAGTAACACATACCCATAGAACTGTTATTGGTACAGTATTAATCTTAGTACAGTATTATTGGTATAGTATTATTAACTGTATTATTATTAATAGAATTTTAATTATTAATAGAATTTATTAGGACTTCACCAATTTTTCCCCTAATGCTCTTTTTCTATTCCAGGACCCAACTCAAAATCTCACATTGCATTTACTTGTCCTGTCTCCTTGGTTCCTCTAGTCTGTGACAGCTCTCGGTCTTCCAGTGACTTTGACACTATTGAAGAGTGGCCAGTTGTTTCGGAAAATGTTCCTCTGTTTGAGTTGATCTGATAGTCTCTCATGATTGAGATTATGCATTGTTGGGAAGGGCACATACAGGTAATTTGCCCTTCTCAGTGTGTCAGATCGAGGTTACATTAAGTTGATATGTCTTAATATTGGTGATGTTGGCCTCTATCACTTAGCTAAAGTGGTACCTGCCAGAATTCTCTGCTGTAAGGTTATTAGTTTTACCTTTGTAAGTACTCAGTATTTTGAGAGCAATGGATTTTAATGTAACAATGTATGGAAAGTTTATTATGCAATTCAGATTGCACATCACAAATAACCTTTAAGTGATGACTACTTAATGAGTTTAGGTAAAATATCAAAGAAGAAATAGCTAGCCACAAGTATATGAAAAGACTGTTAAGATTTGCTTCTCCTTTCCAATTACATGTCTGTGTGAGGCCAGAGTTCTTCATATCCTTCACCCAGAACAATATATCACAATAAATTGAATGCAGAAGTAGATCTGAAAATGCAGCTGTCTTCTGTTAAGCTAGATGTTAAAAGAGTTTGCAAAAATGTAAAACAATGCCGCTGTTCTCACCAAATTGTTATATTTCAAAAATAGTTATTTTTCATAAGAGGTAATATTTGCTTTAGCATGCTGTGGGTTTATTTTTGGTTTTAAATGAATTAAATATTTTAAAAATTTACTCAGCTTTCATTTCCGTTGTGCTAAATGTTGATAGATAAAACTCATACCAACAAAATCTCTTTGGAGTCCTCAGTAATTTTAAAGCATAAAAGGAACCTAAGACCAAAACCTTTCAGAATTGCTGCTTGCTAAGTAAATGAAGAGCTATTTTAGCACATGGAGGGGGCGAATCTTGTCTTGTGGCCCAAATGAAGTTTCAGTGAAGGATTTCACCTAGAAGTCTTGGTCCTGGGGAGGTCACTCAGTACCTCTTTATCTGTTTTTTTTTTTTTTTCCACCTGGCAGTTAAGAGAGATAAGCCCGAGGATCTTCAGATTTCTGTCAGCTCCCAAATTTTATGATTCCCCATCACTGCTTCTCTCAAAGATGTCATCTTGGCAGCATGGGCATTGTGTGGAGCATTTCACGTTATTTCTAGAGAGCGGTATTTACAAAGTTAATGATGAAAAGGATCCTATCTAGAGGATAGGATATAGTAATATATGTGAGGCAGGGATTTGAGAGTCCCATTCTGACTTTTTAGGCCTGTAAAATGACTTCTTTCAGTATCCCCTTCAGAAAATTGCCATTTTAGATCTTAATTGGTTTTTACTATACTGAGTAAGGGTAAGATTTTTAATTATTCCTGAATATTTTGGGGGGTCAGTTTATGTGTATCACAAGTTGAAAAGTGTGTGATTTCCTAGAATTTTTGTGCTATAATGTTCTGTGTATGTACATGTAAACTTTTGTGTGGAGATTTATACGTACTTAGGTAAGTCATTTTCCTTTGTTATGGGTTCTTCATATATGACTGAGATCTATCCTGAAGCAGGCTTAGGTTGTAATATCCTTTATATACTTAAAATCTTACTGAAGTTAGTTATTATAGTACTTTTTAAAAAGACTTGATTAAGACTCCTTAGACATCTTTAATATTTACAAATGTAGACTTAAAAAAAAGGGGGCAGCTGGAATGTATTAAGAATTCCAAACTTTGGAACTAACATTTTCCTTTTTCAGTTTAAATGGAGGAGACTTGATGGCTTTAGTTTTTTTGTTGTTGTTTTGTTATTGTTGTTGTGGTGGTTGTTTAATAACATGTAACGTATTATCTGTTTCAGGGGTACAGGTCTGTGAATCATCAGTCTTAACACAGTTCACAGCACTCACCATAGCACATACCCTCCCCAGTGTCCATCACCCAGCCTCCCCATCCCTCCCCCCCACCCCAAGTTTTTAAAGATGAAGAAGCAAAAGGGAGGGGGAAGCCAGGAATATATTGTCCTATTAAGTATCAGTCTCAATCAATTTTTAAACAGGATCCTGAATTCCTGTAATGTGGGTTTTGTAATGGAAACTGCCACAGTTGAGGGCCAGCTCTGTCATAATCACCAATTTGGGCATCTCTGATATTTAGCAGAAATATAAATATCTAATGTAGTGTGTGTTTGTTATACTGTCATAGGAAAATTTTGTAATTGATTCTGAGCCAGATTCCTCCAGTGTTTAAGCTACTACTTGGAAATAAGATTTGGAAGCTGACCTAACTTTCTGAGTACTTCTACAGTTTGGTAAAATACAGCAAATTCAGTATGTAGTATATCTAGAAAAGAAATTTATGATTATCTTACATCAGAAAAGCTTCATGCATCACATTTCAAAGTTTCCTTTAAATAGTTAACTATTTCAGAATCTTTATGTAACCCAGTCAAAGAGGAAAATGCTCTCCAGCTCCCAATAAGACAGCTTAAGAGAGAGCATAGTGCTTCAGAGCACAGGCGTGAGAGCCAGCTGCCTGGTGCTAATCCCAGGTTTGCCAATAAATAGCCTTGTCACCTCTCTTTGCTTCAGCATCCACATCTGTAAAGTGGAGCTAATAGAGTAAGAGCCTCCATCTCACTATACTGTTTTTTTCCAGATTTAATGAGATATGATGCTTCACGTTCTCAAACCCCGCCAGGCACTTGCTAAGCTCTGCTGAGCCATAGCTATGAGTATTGGTGTGCTATTAAAATTATTGCTTGGTTAACATGTGGTGTATTTTAGGTTGGTTATTTCTTCATGACATCTGAGTTTGTATCTCATTAGTAACATTATCCTCAAGTAATGTTTTAGGATAGGTTACATCTGGGTCGATTTTACATTCATAAGGCTTACTACTAGAGCTCTAGATTTGTGGTATGTTGGTATTTTAAGGATCCTTAGAGATTACCTGGTTCAGTTCAGCCTGGTACATAAATCACCTGTCTAATATCCTGTTGACTGAGCCTCTAGCCTTTACTTGAATTTAAAATATCCCTGACCCTTGGGAAATTCTTCTTTGTGTTGTGCAATCCACCAGTCTGTAAACCTCCACTCCCAGCCCCTAGTTCTGCCCTGTAGAGCTGCGTGGAATTTGGTTAACAAATAACCCACCTGAATGGAGGCAGGGAGGTAAAAGAATTCTTGATAATTAAGGGTTGTCTAAAAGTGACCAGAATGAATGGTGTATCAATGGGACTCAAAGGACTTTGCTCCCTCTTCATAAAAGAAGTAGGGCTTTTATTTGTAGATGGAGCTGCTTTGAGCTAGTTGCGTGCACATTTGGCAGAGGAATTTGTCCTGTGGAGCCTTGGTGGGGCAGTGAGCCGGAGGGGAAAGGCAGTGCCTGGGTCTCTGGACCTCACTCTGCAGAACACCGCCAACCCCCTACCCCGTGCATTATTGCATATGTCCTTTCCTGAAGAGGAGGTTTGTGTCTCAAAGTTTTATCTGCCATATTCTTTTAATTGCCTAAATGGAAGCTCCATGAAAATAAAGGCTGCTCACCTTGTTCACTGCTATATCTCTTAGAGCTGTAAGAACTTGGGAAATGTACGTGCTCAGTATTCAAGTGATGGAATTAACAATTAAACATTCAAATGTGAATGTGTTTTCAGTTTAGTGCAGGGAAATGTCAATGTCACTTTCACTTTAACCAGCTCACGTTTGTGACTTTTTTTTTTTTTTAAGATTTTATCCATTCATTTGAGAGAGAGAGAGAGCATAAGCAGGAGGAGAAGCAGAGGGAGAGGGAGAAGCCCCCCACTGAGCTGGGAGCCCAACATGGGGCTCAGTCCCAAGACAGGGATCATGACCCAAGCTGAGGCAGATGCTTAACCATCTTAGTCACCCAGGTGCCCCTAATTGTGACATTTTAAAATTGGACAAGTGTTTTGACATCTGCCCCCTCCCCATATTTCGTCTCTGTGAAATGACAGGAGAACACCAACCAATCACAGGCTTCATGAGTTTAATAAGTTTATTCCTTCCATTACTATTTGCAGCACCCAGTATTCCTTTGAAATACCAGACAACCCGGCAGTGGCCAGCAGTACACTTCAGACCTTCAGAATTCCAAGTTCAGGTTCTTTGAGAGTTCAGTGCTGTAGGGGCACTTGTCCAAAACTTTTACCTCCCTATAGCTGGGAATCTTTAAATGTACCAGTGAAAAAAGTTTTTTCCCCTATAAGGGGAAGAAAGAAAATCACTCCCCCAAACCCAGCAAGTCCGGCTGTGAGGTCGTTCCTTCTGTCCCATTCTTCAGGCTTGTTTTTTATAGTAGCGCCAAAGAGATGAAAATCTAACCTGAGTTACAAGAAACAATAAACCGTGATGGCTATAAAGGGAGTGATCAGGAGCAAATGAGATAGGTACGCCTTTACCTCCCATATCCAATATATGTCCTTCACAGAAAAATACCAAAAATAACAGGTCCATAAAATATAGCAGCCAGAATTTTAAAATCCATTCACCCAAGGGTGGCAAAAAGCAGGACCGGGAGCTAGGAGGGTAAATGGCACAGGGAGAAAAAAAGTAGTTACATCAGTCCAGGCATGGGGGCTGGCAAATGCTAGGAAAGACCTGCAGAGAAACCTGTGGTCCATTCATGCTGGTGTCAGGAAGATTCCGCTCTATGTGCACCAGAGACAGAAATCCCAGTTCCTCAGAGAGAAGGGAACAGGCAGGGGGGTCCCTCGAAGAGCAGGTCCTGCTTGCCCTGGTGGAGGAGGGGACAAGGAAAAGAACTCCTTCAGGTTCCTTCCAGTCCCACCCATCCCCTCTGGATGGCAGGTGACTCAGTGGCCTGGTGGGAGGCAGATGCGGCAAAGGGAATTTCTCTGCAGAGGCTGAGCTGTTCAGGACAGACTGCAGATAGACTGCCGTGCAGAAGAGTCAGTTGCTTAAGAAAACCACCCCAGAGAAGAGACGCTCCTGGAAAAGGTATACTTTGCCAGGGGTCTTTGCTTCATTGGTACTGGTAATGAATGCAGGAAAGGAGGGAGAAGAGGCCACCACTGGTAATATATCAGGACTGCATTGCTGTGAGGAAAGCCATGGGCAAACCAAATCCAAAGTAGTAATGCCAATTGCTTTCTGTGTTTTAACAGTCACTGGTGCATTTCAGTTCCTTTACCGGACCAACAATACTCAACAGCAGTCCAGCAAGGAGGGAGGGACATACCCAGAGAACTAACCAGCTGACGCACAAGGCAGATGGGAAGGAGACTCATGCACATGCCCTGGATGAGGGGAATGAGCTTGCAGCGAAAGGTTGAAGAGCATGTTAGCAGTTACTTGCTGACACTGGGGAATGGGTGAGGCTTCCTCCCCGGTGCCTCAAATTCCACATCAGCTGTCTTGAAATGGTATTTACGACTTTGCTAGGCACAGAGGGAACACCCAGTGAGCACTGAAAACTGAGGTAAGGAAGAATTCCAGCCACGATCAAACATCTCCATGTTGTGATGATGGATCACCAGTAATTTGGTCTGTTACCGACTGTAGTACAGGAAAAAACACTTGATAAAACAAGAGGAGACTTCTACTGATGATATGTAGCTCACTTTCTCTCTCTCTCTCTCTCTCTTTTTTAAGATTTTATTTATTTAATTGACAGACAGTGAGGGAACACAAGGGCTGAAGTGGAAGAGGAAGAAGCAGGCTTCCTGCTGAGCAGGGAGCCCAGTGCGGGGCTTGATCCCAGGACTCTGGGATCATGGACCTGAGCCGAAGGCAGATGCTTAACAATTGAGCCACCCAGGCGCCCCAATAGCTCACTCTCTTGCTTCCTTTCTGTACTCTGGGCTCTCCTGGGTGTGGGACATTGCCTGCACTTCTTCCACGCTTCTCTATCTTGTGCTGAATCTGGGCATCGAGCTTTGAGATGGTACAGATTCCCCAAATGGAGTCTTTGATTCCCCCTGGTAAGGTCCTAGAGAGAAGTTTTGACACTCTCAGCCATTTCTTCACCACCCATACTACTAACTACATGGAAGACAGAGAAGCATCTTGAAATTTTTCATCATGAAGGACCTGATGTTCTGGCCCTTCTGGCCGCCCCATCTGCCTGTCTCCGACCTGCCTTGCCCCTCGCCCACCAGCTGGCTCTGCTCCTCTTGGCTGTTCCATGCTCAGCTGCCAACTCCCGATGGGGCATTCCCAGGGCCCAGGCTACTGCATCTACCCTGGGCATACCCAGGCCACACGAGGCCACTCTCGCTTTCATTTGTATGTCATGGCCCATTCTTGGTGCCTGAGCTGAAGGAGAACCTGTCAGGATGGGAAATGAGATCTCAGGAAAAAAATATTTATAATAATTTATGATTATTTGCAGCTTTCAGATACATTCAGATATGTGAAGATTTTCTAGAAAGGAAGGAAAGGTTTCTAATTTTATCAAAGGCAGAGGTATACCATGCTGTCAGAATTGGGTGTTTTTTTTTTGTTTTTTTTTTTTTTTTTTTAATGGTTTTATTTATTTATTTGACAGAGAGAGATCACAAGCAGGCAGAGAGGCAGGCAGAGAGAGAGGAGGAAGCAGGCTCCCTGCTGAGCAGAGAGCCCGATGCGGGCCTCGATCCCAGGACCCTGAGATCATGACCTGAGCCGAAGGCAGCGGCTTAACCCACTGAGCCACCCAGGCGCCCCAGAATTGGGTGTTTTAAATCAGCTCTGCTGGATAGCAGCTTCACACTATAACCCCAGGGATGTTATATGAGCTTAATTCTACTTCGAGTGCTAATGAAACAAGTTGGCCAGAAATATGAATTGTAAAAAGCCATCAAAACATTACAGTGTAGGAGAAAAATGTAGCGAAAATTTAACATAGAAAGTCCAAATAGTTCCCTTTTCTGAAGGCTTTTAAAATTTGTTCTTAGGTAATGTGCAAAGACTATTTTAGGTTGTAGAAGATATATGTAAAATTAAAATGACATTAGCTGAGAACGTTGCACAGTTAATTAAGAAAATCTGAGCTTCATTTTTTCTTTGGTGTTTGTATCTCTCTTTAAGGTGCCAGTAGCTCCATTTTCTATAGAGAGAGGACATGTATTTAGGTCAGAAATCATTGACATAGTCCTTGAGTTATCTTGGGTCAGTATTTTCTCCGGGAAGGAACACCTTTTGATTTTGGAACCAGAATGCTGGTTCCTGCCTTCTAGTCCAGGTACCACCCTCCCTGCACATTCTCCCTCTCTCCACCCTCCCCCCAACTCCATCCTGGGCTGGCCGTGGCTTAATCACTTGACTCAGTAAGTCAATAACTTCATGACTTTGAGTGAGTTAATTAACATCATTCCATCTCAGTGTTTTCAGCTGCAGAGTGAAGGCAATAGTATATCTCAAGGTTTTGAGAAATACTTTATCTACTATATACTATAAAATTTACATACAAGTAAAATGCTTAGAAGAAAGCCTGGCACATAGTAAATACTCCATAGATGATATTAATATTACTGCCAAATGTGGATATTTTGAGGGTAATAGAGTGGAAAAGAGCTTTTAAAGAAACTGGAAATTTCCCCATACAAATTCCAAGAAATATTGATCATTGTCTCCATGATGACGTCAGTGTTTATAAAATACTGTGCCATTTAAGCCACTTGCTGTGCTTCCATTTGCACTTCCCTGTGGGAGGTGTGGAGTTGATTTCTGAGGTGCTCCATTGATCATGAACTAGGAATACTCTAAAGAAAAAGAAGGTGTAAGTACTAACTAGCTAGAGAATGAAATAACTTTGAATTTTCTAAAGCTGTGCCTTTACCCAGAATTTTAATTTTGTTGAATTTCTGTGTAATGGAATAAAAAACTGTTCCATTCTTAGATTCACAATGTTCATAGACAAAATGGAAAAAAATAGATAAAAATTGTAATTTTGAGGGGAATGTTTTTTTTGTTTTGTTTTGTTTTGTTCTAGATTTATTTATTTGAGAGAAGGAGAGAGCATATGCAGCAAAGAGGATCAGAGAGCGTTTTAACGGATGTGGGGCTTGAACTCATGACCCTGAGATCGCAAACCTGAGACCACAACCTGAGCTGAAACCAAGCCTGTAACTCTTTTTTTTTTTTTTAAGATTTTATTTATTTATCAGAGGGGGGGGTGGAGAGAGCGAGCACAGGCAGGCAGAATGGCAGGCAGAGGGAGAGGGAGAAGCAGGCTCCCTGCTGAGCAAGGAGCCCGACGTGGGCCTTGATCCCAGGACGCTGGGATCATGAACCTGAGCCAAAGGCAGCTGCTTAACCAACTGAGCCACCCAGGTGTCCCCAAGCCTGTAACTCTTAATCTACTGTGCTACCCAGGCGCCCCAGGGGGAAAGTTGGTTTTTTTTTTTTTTAATAATTATCTACATCAATCAAATTCCATGGATGTCTTAATTATCATTTTGTGTTTCAGAGATTGGAGGAGATTTTGAACATGCTTTCTTCTCACCCCCCCACCCCCAGTATATTGGCCATTATATTTAACAGTATTTGGGGTTTTTAAAAATAGAGGTAATTAATTATGAAGCATTTTGATGTTGAGCAGGCAAAGGAAACACATTACTTTGTGTAAACAGAGGTTAATATGGAGTCTTTGAAGTCTAAATATTGAAGTATTTGCCTAAGGACAAAGTTCCTAACTATTTAGGTTTCTTCTGGCCTGTAATGAACTACAGTGGTGGGAATAACACAGAAACATCTTACGTGTGAAACATTTGGGTCTTGTTTGGAAAGCACGAGGGATCTAAGTTTTCAGGTTTACCGTTGACTTACACTGATAAGTTAGAAATCTTTGTTCCTGTTTTCCTCTCCTTTTTGTGGTCTGATTGGCTCATGGTTGGTAAAGACAGAAGCATATGTTTCTGAGAGAGATAAGCCTTCATTCTGTTTACATTTTAAAGATCACCATCTCTGGAACTGGCACTGGAACCAAAGAATGTTTATGACTTCCATGTTAACATGGGGATGGGTCTGAAAGATGTTAAGTGAGGTTTATGTTCAGTTCTGTTCTATGGCTTCCTTGGCCCCGGCCAAGATAACCTGGTTTTGTAAGAGCTAAGAGAACCTGCCTTATAATCTCTTTTTTGTAGCTGTTCTTAAGTTTTTATCTGAAAGCATCTACCTTGAGGACAGAAGCTCTACTTCGTAGAGTGAAAAACAACTGTTTCTAATCTTAGCACGTGGACAACAAAGAGAGGGACCAGGGGTATACATGTTTTCAGACACGGTTGTGTTTCACACCTGCCCTAGTTGTATCAAGCGGATCTTGTGGCCTTTGGGCGGGATTGCCTTGGGAAATGGAAACACAAGAGGGATAGTTTCTAATTTAGAAAGACCTCTGGGACTCCAGTCCAGAAGTGTTGTGGTTTTTTTGTTGTTTTTTAACCTGTGCATGTCAAGTGGGGTGTGGTGTTTCCTGCTCTGGTGGTGGGGAGAACCATGTCACACCTTAACAGAGAAGGGAAAAAGCACCCGATGGCGTACATGATTTCAGAAGCATCACAGGCCCAGCTCCGTGTTCACTTTTCCAAGGTCCTTCCTGTTGCACTGAACTCTGGCCCTGCCCCCTCCCACCCTTTTGGGACTGTGGAACCCCCAGGCAGGAAGTTGCCACTCCTATGCCCTTTACTCTTTCTGTGCCCTCTGGCAGAGTTGTGTCATGTGGGTCCAGGCCCCATCTCAAACCACATTCCTCCTCAGTGCCCAGACTCCTGTGTGAAGTCCTGGCCGGTGTGATTGCAGCTCCTGTTGACCCACTGTTCACAGAGGCAGAGGAACACATAGCCCAGACTGTAGAACCCAAAGAAAGCTCTGGGTGACCTCTGCTATTTAGCAGCTGCTCCTAGCACCAGTCACTGTGGCAACTGGGCTCTGTTTATGAAAATGAACAGGGACCTCAAGGCCGGGACATTCACACCATGGACAGAGCTCCCCCTGGAAATACTTTGCCTGCCAGATTGCCAGGGCTAAGCCAAAACAAAGACATACCAAACAAAAGTAGCTGGGGAAGTGTTCTGACCTTGGGGGACATGCACCATGGCCTAATTGCCTGATACCCTCCTTTACCAAACAGAACCGTGCAAGGATGAGCTTATCTTGGTTATGCCAGAGAAAGAAGGAGGCAAATACCCTGGTACTTGAATGGGTAATTTTTTTGAATCTACCCTTGCGATGCACAGGGCTGGCCTCTAGCTGTGGGTTTGGAAGGAAGTTAAGTACCAAGGATCTGACTTTTTTGAAAATCTTATTTTAGGTTCTACTTTTTTGTAAACTATAAAGCTATTTTTGGGTCTGCACCTTTAGAATAGACCCTTGCCTGGAATAAATTGAGTTTGGAGTTTGTCCTTTTTGAGTCCTTGCTTTCACAGTGATGGTCCCGAGTACTCCCCATGGGAAATGGTGAGCCATAGAGATCTTTGTGCACATTGTGAAACCCAGAGCTTCCTTTGAGGGGACTGCTATGTTCTGGGTGCTTCTAGCATTCTTAGGTTTTATGATTCCATGGCTAGACCCTTCCAGCATCTGTGTCTTTCAGCCTCATTTAGATGCTCACTGGGATACTCCACTGGGGTGTAGATAGATGAAACTATAGCCTACATTGAAAGTTCCAAGAGTTGAGAGCTGGAAGGACTCTTAAAAATTATCAGACCACACTGCCCTCTTTTATAGTTGTGTAAGCCAAGGATAAATTCGCTTGGCTAGTTTGGCAGAGCTGGGGCAACTCCACAGGTCTTCCAAAGCCATCCCAGAGCTCCCTTCCCTGAACTGTACCTTGTCACTGTAAAATATCCATTCACGGAGTGCTTAGCCGGCTCAGTCTGTAGAGCTTGTGACTGATCTCAGGGTCATGAGTTCAAGCCCCACGTTGGGTATAGAGCTTAATTAAAAAAAAAAAAAAAAAAAGACTTAAAATAGCCATTTGGTGCATTGAGAAGGACTTAAGATCTGCCACCTGGTCTTGATCTAATAGATGTCAAGGAATTGGGATAAAAGGGGAGTGGGTTGAGGGGGGCTGCTGCTGCTTATGAGCACAGTGAGAAGAATGTGGGCTTAAACCAGAGTCCCTTCCTAGAGGGATTCAGGCCTGTGGCTCTATCCCAGCAACCCTTTACTCCTTAACTTCCCTCTCTAAATCCTGGGGTTTGAACAGCTGCTGCCCCTCATGAAGGTGACCCATCCCAAGGGACCCTTCACTGCAGGGAAGGAAGTAAAGCTAAGTGTACTTGGTCCTCTTTCAACACTCAGGTCTTTGCGGTAACTGTGGTGGCTGCCACTGTTTGCTCATGATAATTCCTTAGAACTCTCCTATTGATAAACCAAACCAAATCAGTAGTGGTCTTCCTTTATCTGAGGATTTAAGTTAAATTATAACCACAAGTATCCTGTCGGTTTCCATTTGTTTGGGTACTGAACATGTGTACTCTGGATCTGACTGTGATGTTTCTGCTCTATTTTGCCGGAGATCCCTGTGGGAAATATGAGTTTTCCATGTGACAGGCTCTTTTTCCTCTGGCCAGTTAATGAAGCTAAAATATTGTTGGGGTTGATTGGTCATATCTGAGGGTTCATCATGGGCATGAGTATAGGTATAAGCAAATCCCATGCTCTTCTCTGTGTAATTGTAATCAAGGGAAGAAGCCCACTTTTCTGGGTTTATTTTGTAGCTATCATGACATTCAAGTTCTCTTGACAAGGGAAGGGAAGAAGTTGGAGTATGTTCTGTGCTGGCTTTGTCACAGGCTTTGGAGGGCAGACCTCAGGGTGATCTGAAAAACCAGTGCCCTGAATGAGGTGAAGCCATTAACCAGAGTGATGTCTGGACAGTCTGGAGCTGAGCAGGTTTCTCTATTATCTATTTACAGCTAGCCAGGGAGGTTAATAGCAACTTCGCTGGGAGCCAGTGTCTGCACTGGCTGTAACTCACTTGTATTCTGGACCCGGGTCAGAGAAACTGAATAGATTTATTCATTCAGGGAGCAGTGAGTAACAGCAGCCTTAGCTGCAATACCAGCTCTTTTCAGCTTTCGATGATGTGCTCTATTATTGTCTTTAGCAGGTTGGCTAAAAAGTGAACCTGTTTGAGTCAAGGCTTTATTCCTCTCTGTCCAGCACTCACATGCTTGCTTCTAGTTGGCTGCAGTCGATTAGTAGACATTTATCAAGTGCCTACTATGTGCCAGGAACTGTGTTATCACAAACCAGTGACTTATTCTTAGTTAATGAATGACCTTATGCAGCAGGCATACAAAGGAGCCTTAAGAAGGGGTGGATAATTGGGACTTTTTGTGTCTCTTCCTGCTCATTCTTCCATGCCTTCACATCAGGGAAAGGAAGTGGAAGTCAACTTAAATTAGTTTATTTTGGTAAGAGCAATTTTAGAAAAGGTTTGGAGGAGGAGATTGAAACTATTGAGACTTAGGAGGTTTGAGGACTACTGCTGGAGTTTTCTTGTTCTTTCTAGCCCAGAGACTTTGTCCCAGTTACCACTGATAATGGACCCTTTTTATGTTTAACTGTCTTGTCAGTAAGTCAGTGACACATGCTGAGAATAGAAGCCAGTACCATTCCATGTTGTAAACGCCAGTCTATACACACCCCACTGGTTCTGTTGTTGTGATTGTTGCTATGATGCTTAGCCTCCAGTGCTAGCCCTTTGCCTGGCATTTTACATCACACCTACAGGGTCCCTACCCCTATCTGCTCACCTTCCCTGGAAGCTTAGGACCTTTTCCACGTCGCACCACAGGAAGTGGTGGAGGGGAAGGAATAGGAGCCTTCCCTCTATAAAACGAGGTCCTTGCTTGAGGCAGTGAAGGGAACTGTGTAAGTTTTAATAGGGAAACCTTTAATCGGGTAATTTTTTTTCTGTTAAACTCTGCTTTTTAAAATATTTAGGGATAAGTGTAACACTGTTCATTGTTTTCTGCTCTTTTGAAATACGTAACTTGTGATGGTTGACCATGTGCTAGATAGACTCAAAGAGATGTAGCCTCTAACCTATGCTCTGTAAGTGCTTCCTGACCCATGAGGGAAGAGAAGACATTAGGTGACATCATTAGAAGCTTTTTTAGTTAATGCAGGACAGGAGAAAATGGAAATTGGACTAATTGCATCCAATTCTTAGGTGGTTCTGTCTTTTTCATAGGGTTATCTTAACTGAAGACAGGTTTCCTGGTGGTTATAAGAAGAGCTCAGTAGGTATCAAGGTTTTGTTCACGATCCAAGGAAGAGTGATGTGATGCTGCCTTTGGCTTTTTTAAGAGAAAGCGCGCCTCTTTCCCCAGACCCCCAGCATATCTCTCTCTGCATTCACTGGCTGAATTGATAGAGCGCCATCTGTCCTTGAACCAGTCACTGGCAATGAGTAATGGAGTTGCCATGACTGGCTTAGACTGATCAGCTAGAGAATCAATCACATTGCTTACTACAGGGGTCTCCAGCCAAAATTTTTGTGAGCAGACTTCCAGTAGAAGAAATGCACATCTAGTGATACCGTGTAAGAGGAAGAGGTCAAAGGCAAAGTAATGGAGAGGTGGTCCTGGCCCTTGTTTGTGTTCCCTCAGTTCCTAGACAGCTTTCTGTGGTACCCTCTAGCGTGCTACCCTATATACCTGCCTCTCTTCCCATTTCTAGGATATAGCTTCTTAAGGCTAAGGTACTGTCTCACTCGATATTTGTGGCCACTATAGCTGGCACATAACGGGATTTGAACAAATTGAATGAAAGAAGATGTTTCAAATTTTTTGTGTTTTAACTTTTATCAAACATTCCTTGAAGTAAGTGGACCTTTGATATCTTATTCATTAAATATTTTATAACAACTGTGAGATATAATTCCCCTATTTAAAGTGACTGGTTGCAGCTCACTAGTTTTTAGTATGTTCATTCACAGAGTTGTTCAGCCACTACCACAGTCAATTTTAGAACATTTTCATCACTCCCCAAAGAAATCCATACCCATTAGCTGTCACTCCCTACTATTCCCTTCTTCTAGCCCCTGAAAACCACTAATCTACTTTCTGTTTCTGTGGATTTGCTTATTCTGGACATCCTATGTCAATGCAGTTCTACAGTATGTGACTTTTTGTGTCTGACTTCTTTTACTTAGCATAGTGTTTTTAGGGGCCATCCATATTGTAGCCTACAGTAGTATTTCACTCTTTCTTATGGCTAAATGGTATTACAGTGTATGTGTAGACCACATCTTATTGATCCATCATCAGTTGATGAACATGTGTGTTGTTTCTAGTTTGAGGCTATTACAAATAATGCTGCTAAGACCATTCATGTACAAGTGTTTATGTGGGCATATGTTTTTATTTGTCTTGGGTATATGTGTACCTTGGTGTGCAGTAGCTGGCTCAAATGGGAGCTCCGTGTCTATCCTTTTGAGGAACTGCCGAACTATTTTCCTCAGTGGTTACATTTTACATTCCCAGCCTAGTTTTTCCACATTGTTGCCAGCCCTTGTTATTATTTGTCTTTTTGATAATAGCCTTTCTGGTGGGTCTCGAGGGGTATCTCCTTATATGTTCATCAGTTTTAAAAAACAAAACAAACCAAAACATTTGATTGGTTGTGTCAGAAGCTCTCTGTTAGTAACCTTGACTCTTTCTACCTCTCTGATTTCATCCCCTTCATGTTTTTCCTCTTAATTTATGTTCCACACCACTAAACTGTTTTGTAGTCTCTACACCACCATGCTGTTTGTTACTTCTAGACCTTTGCTTGTGTTTTTCCCTCTTCCTGGAATATGAATAGAAATGCTAATGCTAATAATAATAATGATAGCACTGGTTAACTCTTAACATAGCCAGCTAGTCATAGAGCAGGCAGTTGGTTCCAGAGTCTATGTTCCTAAACACTGTGCTATATATTTTTTTCTTTTATTTTTTCTTTATTTTTTTAAAAAGATTTTATTTATTTGTTTGACAGACAGAGGCCACAAGTAGGCAGAAAGGCAGGCAGAGAGAGAGAGAGAGAGGGAGGAAGCAGGCTCCCTGCTGAGCAGAGAGCCCGATGTGGGGCTCCATCCCAGGACCCTGGGATCATGACCCGAGCCAAAGGCAGAGACTCTATCCCACTGAGCCACCCAGGCGCCCATGTATGTGTGTGTGTGTGTGTGTGTGTGTGTGTGTGTGTATATATATATATATATATATATATATATATATATAATATAAATAATAAATAATAAATATATATAAATAAATAATAAAAAAATATATATATTTAAATCAGCTTTATTGAAGGGTACCTGGATGGCTCTGTCAGTTGAGTATCTGACTCTTGGTTTCTGCTCAGGTCATTAACTCGGGGGATGTGAGGGCAAGCCCCTCATGGGGCTCTGCACTTTGTGCAGTTTGCTTGGGATTCTTTCCTCTCCCTCTGCCTCCCCCTCTGCCCCTCACCCCTGCTCACAGGTGCATGCACGTGCCTGCTCTCTTTCTCTCTCTCTCCCATAAGTAAATAACAATTTTTAAATAAAACCAATTTCCTTTATTGAAGTAAAATTTACAGGACTAAAATGCATATATTTTAATGGTACAGTTTAATGGATTTTATATATAATGTATACACTTCTTTTAAAGATTTTATTCATTTATTTGACAGAGATCACAAGTAGGCAGAGAGGCAGACAGAGAGAGAGGAGGAAGCAGGCTCCCTGTTGAGCAGAGAGCCCGATGTGGGGCTCGATCCCAGGACTCTTGGATCATGACCCGAGCTGAAGGCAGAGGCTTTAACCCACTGAGTCACCCAGGTGCCCCTGTAATGTATATACTTCTTTAACCACGGCTGCAATCAAGTTACAGAAGATGCAGATTTTTGTATATCACTCCCTCCTTCCCTCCCAGTTCTCCTGTCCCTTTGTAGTCAATATCCCTGTCCCAGGCATTTACTGACCTGCTTTCTGTCACTATAGGTTACTTTGGTCTGTTCCAGAGTTTCATGTATTCTCTTGAGCCTGGCTCCTTTTGCTCAGCAAAATTTTTTTTAGAGTTAAACAAGTTATTCTGCATATCAGTAGTTTCTTCCTTTTCAATGCTGAGTATATATCCATTGTATGGCTACACCCCACTTTGTGTGTTCATTCACGTGTTGATGGGCATTTGCTTGTTCTCTTTATTATGAAAAAAATGGTATGAACATTTGTAAACATGTCTTTTTATGAACATATCTTCCAATTTTTCTTGGGTAAATACCTAGGAGGGCAGTTGCTCCGTTGTATGGTAAGTATATGCTTAACTTATAGAAACTGCCACCCAGTTCTCCAAGTAGATGCATCTATACTGATTTAATATATATATATTTTAAAAATATATATAAATATATATATAAAATATATATTTTAAAGTAAGCTCTGTGCCCACCATGGGGCTTGAACTCATGACCCCAAGATCAGGAGTTGCATGTTCTACCAACTGAGCCAGCCAGGTGCCCCCTGTATTGATTTTAGTACATATTTATCCTTTCCTATCCTTTTTGCTTGGGTAGCTTCTTTTTTTTTTTTAATATTTTATTTTTAAATAACCTCTGTACCCAGTGTGGTGCTTGAACTCACAGTCCTGAGATCAAGAGTTACATGCTTTTCTGACTGAGCCAGCCAGGCACCCCTTCACTAATTCTGAAGAATTACCTCAGGCATTCCCTGCTTGGAAGGCTTTTTTGACACTTTCATCTTTCCCTCTTTTGAGGTGAATTAAGGAGGTTCCTCCTCCATGTTCCCATAGCACCTTGGTTATTGAAATTGTTATCTTGCCCATCTTTTCATCAGATTGTGCTCCTTGAAGATGGAGAGAGTGTTATTATTTCTGTATCCCTCATAGTTTGGATGATAAACCTAATAAAATATAGGTAGATGCTCAGTAAATGTTTGTGAATGGGTGGCTGACTGGAACATTATTCAGCTGACAGGGGAGTTTATGGCCCTGTAAGGGAGGTAAAACAGGCAAGTAAATAACTATAATGTAAAGTAGAAATTAATAAAGGTGAAGAACAAAGTTTATGGGAATTCAGAGAGAGAGATGGCTTTTGATGGGGATGGTTTGAGAGGTTAACAAGGGAGGTGGACATTTCAGCTGAGCCCCAAAAGATAGATGTAGATGTATAGAGATACTATTGGTTTTAAGAGCATTTAACTTGAACTTCTGTCCCAGAAGGTTGAGCAGGTTGGAGGTTGAAGGCTGTGTTTGGGCCAGTTACACTAAGATGCCCTGTTTTGTAAGCTTTGCTATTCCCAAGAGGTACTAGGTACTAGATACTAGTACCAGCAGGTATTAGGGGATACTGAAATGTTTTCTTTTTGGCAGTAGAAGAATATGAATGTGTTTCTCTGCGTGTCTTTCTTTTATATCTCTAAATTCTAAGTCTTCTAGACTAGAGGAAAAAAAGCTTCTCTTACCTCTTTTCTTCTCACCCCGTGATGTGGTAACAGTCACACAAGTCACATCATTGCCACGGCCCTGCCTTGGAGGTGGTCTCATCTCCCTGGTCCCAGACATCTAGGTGCACTTTTCAGCCTATTTGTGTACTTTTCTTCTTTATCATATGTTCATAGAATATTATAGCTGGAAACTTTCAAAATAATCAGATATCGGGATCTCATTTTACAGATGAGAATTGACCTTGAGACCCATACCATTGCCTGGTTAATGATAGTAACGTTTAAAGCTGCCGTTCATTGAGCATGGTGGTGTGTGTCATATGATAACCCATGTGACAGCCTGGCAAGGCGTAGGTATGTCTCTGTTTTACAAATGAGAAAACTGAGGCAAAATCTTAGATGGCACAATGCAGAATGAGGAGTCAAAGCCAGAAGTTTTCACTACTGCCTGCTACTGAGCCCAGGCAAGACCCTGGCTCTGCTGGGACACTGGCCACAGAGAAGGAAGTAGGGCCACAGAAAGCCCTCAAGTAGAGGAGAGGCTGTCATCACACAGGTGGAGTAGAACAGGGTTCTTTGCTGCCTACTGAGACCCTGGAGTGCTGGTCTTTTTGAACCACGTTTGACGCCACCCCAAATAAGACATCCAGAGCAGAAAACTACTCAGCCAGTTTCAGTTGATTCAGTTGGCTTGATTCAAAATTATTTATATGACAGTATGTATTTTTAGTTTTTCATTGTACAAATAAAACTGTGTTCATTATACAAGTAATAAAAAACTTAAAATACATGTACATGGGCGAAGTTGATTCAGAGAGACCAAGAGCAGAGTCCCAGTGCCCGTTTAGCTCCCTGACCCCATTCTAGCGCTGCCCCCACCGTAGGTAGGAACTATTTACCATTAGAATTATGTGTTCAGTCCTCTTTCTCTGTGCACTTGTGTACATCTACACAGAGTTTTAGGGAGTTAATAAGTTGTATCATTCTTTATGTACTTTTCTAAAATTAAAAAAAAACCTTAATATGTCATTGAGATGTTTCTGTCAGTACAAATAGCACTATTTTAACTGCAGTGTATATATTTCATGGTACGGGTGTACCCTCATGAATATTTAGGCTATTCCTAGTATTTCTCTATTGTAAATACTATGGCAGTTAACACCTATGTCTGTAACACAGTAATACCTTTACAGTTACGTTGTAAAGTTTTGGTATAATTACAGTTACGGTGTAAGATCTTAACAGAGGTGTTGGCTGCTTCACGTGCTACCCAAACCTGGCTGAGAATATTTTGCAGAGGGCTCAGAATATTCGTACTGGCCTTTATTATTGAATGATCACACCCTCTGAAATGTATTAATTGAGCATTAGGATTTCTTTATAAGCAAAATGTTAGTAACGACTTAGCATGTGCTAGGTACTTTCTTATCTGTTCCCTCATTGAAATCTTCTAACAATCTCCTGAAAAATGTGCTGCTACTTACCATTTACCTGAAACTAAGACTTGGAGAGACTGTGACTTGCGTTAAGAAACACGGCTTCTAAGGAGCCCATTCAGAATTTGAACCCTTGTCCTCTGTTACCACTGCAGTGTCTCTTCTCCATTGTTCTGAAGCCCGTCCTTTCTCTTGAAGTCTTTAAAGAGAAAAATTATAGGAAGTAAAATGTCCTTGAAATAGCGCATCAGAGTGTGAGCGGAGAGAGGAAGAGCGGGCATCCTCAAGGTCGGGGGTGGTGTGGGGGTACAGCCTCTGTCTCTGGCATCAAGCTTGGAGGTATGATTCATGACTTCAGGAGGCTGTGAGAGCGGCTACACGGAGAGACCTCGGTGCCCTGACAGCAATGTCCTGCTATTGTGGGCTGTGGATTTAGTATCATGGTTTTAAAAAAAAAAAAAAAAAAAAAAAATCACCACCAGGAAAGGCTGTACAGATGCAGCTGCCTCTGAGGGCCCTCCCCCAACAGGAGAATGGCCCTCAATGGACAGATTTTCTCTGCTCCCTTTGAGTCTCCATTTCCATATGGGTCAGAGGTTATTTTCAACCTGGGGAATGCCTTAGCTCTTTGGGAACAGGACAGTGCAGTGGGACGATAGTCGGAATGGAATCATTGTTTTGAACTCTTCCAGCAAGGACCCTGTGCTTGTAGGTCTCCTGAAGTAGGTGTGAGCAGCCTTTCCTCCCAGAGGTGAAATTTGAGCAGTTTGGAAAGGGGAATCCGTTCTGCTCTTCTGGCAGAATGACCCGTGTCCACGGATCGTAGGGGGATCCTGTGCATGCTGTAAAGTAATCAAAAATTTAAAAAGAAGTCATCAGATATATTGGAGGAGGAAAGTTAAGAAAACCTGAAAAAAAAAAATACGACGAAATACAAATCCCTTACAGAGTAAATAATGTTCTTATAGTGAACATGTCAGCATTTTTAACAGATGTGTGCTCAAGTGTATTGTGACTCGGAATGTATACAGAAGGCACAAGCACAAACGTAGTCAATGTTTACATTCAACTTTCCACCTCCAAAATACACACATGGACGGTCCCACTTGTGGAGGTGTAATTACACCTCTGAAAACTCCCTTGGTCCCTTTTTCCTCCTCCTCTCCTCAAACACATATTTTGTTTTACTTCCCTAAAGATACATGATACATATGAGAGAACATACTACTCAGTTGCCTCACACCTCTCTGAGTAGTGTATAAGCCATGACGTGGTGAAACACCGGGGACGCAGATCCACTGGGAATCCTAAACACTGGTTTCCAGCCACAACTGTGCTGGAATGAAAATAGAAAACAATGAGGCATGTGCAGAGTCAGCTTTTCTCTGCGTCTTGGCTCAGCAGTTTTCCCGCTGTCCTAAACTTTACTTTAAAAAAAGCTGGGGAAAAAGAGGAAATGATCCAGTGTTTTAGAACTTTGGTATAAAATAGCAGTTTAGGGTTGTGGGGACACTTACTAAAAAGCCAAACCTTAATTAATGGTGAGAAGTCTCACTGTTTGTTGCTCCGTTGTGAGGACTTGGATGTGTGTGCGCCCAATGCAGTCCTCAGCTCACCACCTATGTGAGAACAGACACAGCTGTGGATTTCCGTGGCGGCGTGGTACCAGCTGCATTTGGTCTTCATGAAGCCTGGGTTTTATTTTTGCTTTTGCTGCCCACTTGCTGTGGAATCTTGGAAATGCCATTTTTTTCATCCATCTCCCAAAGAATTCCATCGAACAAGTATTTACTGAGTGCTTACTATGTATGAGGTCTTTTCTCAGGGCTAGGGAGGACGAATAAGATAACACTTGACTCTAATATGCTTAGATGCGGTAGGGGGGTGTCCTGTAGTTTGGTGCTGTGGTGTGCCCATCAGAGAAGAGCCAGCATGCTGCAGGGATCCAGAGGAAGGGGTGAGGCTGAGAGAGGCTTCATGGAGGCAGCGAAGAGCATTAAGGTGAGCGCTGAAGTCTAGCTGGGCTTCAAGCATGGTGGGGACTTGGAGTGGAGATGAGTGTAAGAGGTGCGGATGCAGGAGGCCTTTCTGCATGACCAGACCCCAGAAGGGAGTGGTGCTGTGTGTGGTAGGTGCTGACTGCCAAGCCAGACCGTCCCTTAATCTTCTTCAGTTTCCTCATCTGCAAAAAAGGCAGATGAGGTTTCCTTCTGTTTCCATGTGCCGAAAAAAGAGAGTATTATGTTTGCCCCGTCAGCATGCAAATCACACCTGGTCCAGTGGGTCTTATACTTCGTGCTTGAAAACTAGTAGGTTTTTAGCCCTTTATGAAAAGTAGACATCCAAAAGCAGCCCCCACTTTCCTTCTTGTTTTTTTGTTTTAGCACCATTACCACTAGGATGCTATTTACTATAGGCAGGACTTGGTAAATAGGAAGAAAACACTAAGTGATGTGTCCAGCCTTTTTCATGAATGGTACAGGAATCCAAGATGACATTCTGTAGTTTACTTTGAAAACTTTGTTAGTGAAGTATTATTTCGGACATCTGTAGATGCATCTGTAAAAAGGAGAAGAGCCAAGATAGAGGGAAATGTGAACATCAAGTAGGTTCACATTTTCTCCCTGTTATCAGTAGCACTTTTCGGAAAGTACTGATTAAATATGAAGGCTGATTCCAGTTTTTGGTTTACTTGCCTTGCAGCGTACCAAGTCAAGGCTGAGCTGGGGGCCACCTTCCAGAAAGCAAAGACTTCCTTTCTGACTGGAAATAGTATTTTGTTTGACCTTCAGAATACTCGTGGCCTTGCTGAAATACGTGGGCCAACATTTGTCCTGGCAAGGCCAGCGCAGTTTAATATTGGTGTCTGCAGAGATTACCTTATAGGCCATTCAAAGCAGCAGGAGAAAGGTGATTATAGTAACTCAAACATTTGCATCCTTTCCGGCTTAAAAACCAAGGAGGTGATTTAAAACAGGCAACATTTGAAAACAAACATCAACAATGAAAGAACAAAAAACCCTTCTTGCAGTTCCTAGTTGTCTAAATTTTTGAGAACTTTGCCAAGGTCAGAGTGTTCTTTTGCGAGTGACCTTGTCAGGAAGAGGGATTACATCTCACGTATTACACTGTGCTGATATCTACAGCCCTCTCCTAACGATTGTCAAATATGGACCTTGGAAAGCACGATTTCCATGCCTTTCGAACAGTATGTTCTTTATGATGCTTTGTTTGTAAAAATACTATCACTTGGTTAGGGATTTGCATTAACACCCTAATGTCAACTGGAGTTAGACCTCATGGTAGGTCTTTTTTCCTCATCAAGTTAGAAGCAGAGTCCAAAGCCCGAGGTGGAGTTAAAAGTTACTGTTCTTACTTTAAAGCAAATACATAACTAGAATTCTTGTTGTATACTGGGTTCTTGAGTTCTTAGCGAGTCCAGTAATTTTCACTACTTAGGGCCACAGTTTGATTTTGTCAGATGCATAGTTGACGACATGATAAACGATAAGGCACTCCGCGATTAGATGGGTTCATATGTGGTGACGTGAAGATGTTTTCTTTAATAAGAATATCGGTTAGATGGGAGTAATTGAAAATAATCATATCCTGTTGTCGTTGATGTTCTGTATTAATTTAGGGGAAAAGGGTGAAATACGGATGTTTTATTCTGCTTACGCAGAGGGATATAAAAAATGCATGTAATTACATTTCTTAACGCTTCATTTTGCTTTTGATGTGATTTGATTTACCCACCAGGTAAAGCTGTATTTGAATGTTAATGCTTAGAGCAGGAGTCTAAAGTTTCACTTGAGGCCAGTAGGTGGGAACCACAGTCTCTAGTGATTTTCAGAATAAAATCCCATAAAGACCCCACAGGTGGAACCGGTGGTATGTGGACTTTAAAAAGTGAGCGTTTTGGGAATCCAGGAAGAATCTGACACTGTCTAATCGCTGTCAGGATGATTCCAACATCAGCACCGTACACCAGCTCATTTGGTTGGCTGTTAGTTGTGTGAATATTTGCCGTTCATGCAATTACAAAAGAGGAATATCTGATAAAAAAAGATAGATACAGAAAAATATGTTACAGAGTTTCTATTCAGTCCATATTTATACGTATTTGCTTACTGTAGTTGAGAAAGCAGGAGTGGTGAGTGAAGCTCAGGGGTTAATATGAAAAGTAATGGAGAAAAAGTGAGTAGAAAAAAAGAAAAATAGATGTTTTGATAATCTTTGTCAAATGTTTTTCCAAAGACCAGCCTCAGATTTAAAGTATTATGCAGATGTAGGCTTTGGCCTCCAGTTGTTTTCTGATAGGAATTCAGCCTCAAGTTGAACTTTCAAATTGGTTATTTTCTTTTCTTTTTTTCTTTTTAATTACTAAGTGACCAATCTGTTGTAGTTTGTTGATCTATTGTCTCCTCTTACTCTCCTGCTGCTGCTTTCTGCTCTAGCTGCTGTTTGTTCTGGAATGCTGGGCATGCACATGTAGGGTTAGAGTTGCCTGCCTCTGCCTTAACCAGAAATGGGGGAAATCTGACCCAGTTTGTTAATTTACAAGTTTAATTGGACTCAAAGGGGTTCTGATGGATAGTTATTTCCTCCATGTTCCTATTTCCAAAACCCCCATCCCTTTACATAATTAATTCTGTTATTTCCACTGTGGAGGAAGCTTCTCCACTCTGTTGTTTTTCTTAACCACCTTTCAGGGAGGGTGTTTTAGGATGAGTCTTGCCAGAGGCAGTTTGTTTCTTTCCC
Source organism: Neogale vison (assembly GCF_020171115.1). Lineage (NCBI taxonomy): Eukaryota > Metazoa > Chordata > Mammalia > Carnivora > Mustelidae > Neogale > Neogale vison. Next base: position 78,305,011 of record NC_058092.1, on the reverse strand, counting down.
TGTCATCGGATTTGATAATAAAGCTGTTGAAGTCCAAACTTTTTGTTAGGCAGCTCTAATTAATCAATCTTTTCTATTGGTATCTTGCTTTTAAGCTTGTAGAATTCTTTGTTATCCAATACGTTAGTTTGCTTTGGAAACAAAGGCCGGAGTAGCCCTAATATACAGGTGGCCCAGGGCAAGCTGCTTGTTACTGGCAGAGCTGAGACTAGAACCTGGGGCTTCTATCCCCAAGATAAGCCTTCTTTCTTTCCTATGTGTTCTTAAGGTCTGTTATTGCATATTGTGAGCTGCTTTTTTAAAGAGAGGGATAGGACAGTGAGGAGAAAGGATGTTCTTTTCTACTGATTTTTCATGTGTTTATTGGTAATATTTTTATGTTTTATAGGGCTTCCTGATTGAATTAAAAAAAAAAACCAAAACTTTCAAGTACATGATCTCATTTCTTTCGTAACAACCCTAGGGATTAGTCAAGATAAGTATTATCCCTGTTTTAAAGGTGAGAAAACTGAGGCTCAGGAAAGTTGTATGTTTTAGTGCTGTTGGAGCCATGACCTGGACAGGGCTGGACTAAGACTAAAGTGAATGAGAATTCCACGTGGGCTTTTCCTTTCTGTAACATTCATGGAGCCCTGTTAAGTGTCATTTGCTGTGTTGGGTGTCATGGATTCAAAAATAACCTGTTTTTAAATTGGTATAGTAGAAGGTTCTTAGAGTTGGGTAGGGAGTGGTGCTTGGGGTTAACTTTGTTTAAGGGAATAATTTTTATAGTATGGACAGGTTGGTCAATTTGGAAGACTCTGTTACAGAACTACAGCCAGATGTGTATTTACTTTTGTGATCCCTGATTTCTTTGTTGGTTTATTCATTCCTGTGCATTAGGATAGAAAAATAAATACAGTTCTGTTTTGGCTCCCTGAAAGTTTTTATATTTTCTGGAATTTCCTCACTTATTGTCTTTAATATTCCAGAGTTTTATTATGACTCATTTGAGCCACGCAATAATAGAACAAGTAGGTGTAGGTCCGTGTGAAGAGGCTTATAAGGTAATTTGGGGGAAATATATTTTTGAAGACTGTAAATATTCATTTTTTCTCTTGGTCTTGAGATTTGTTTCATGGGTATCAGCGCTGCATGTTCTTGTATGTTTTGGATGGGAGAGGGTGAAAAGTTAGGAGTTAAAAGAGCACAGTTTAATTTTTCTCTTTGGCTCAAATATGTAGTTGTACCATAAACTACTGAAAGTTTCCTGTTCTTGTTTAATAAAAAAGTGCACTTCCATTCATTGTTTCCATGTAACTTCCTATGCTTTTTACAGTAAAAAAGGTCAAAATTTAGGATAAATTATGAATTATCTCTTGGGCAAAGAAACACTATTTCATTTTAGAAAAGAGCTTTAAAATGTGAACCTCTCTGAATCTGAAACTGTGATAGTTCTCAGTATCTGCCTTTTTTTTTTTTTTAAACCATAATTGTGGTTTGCAAAGAGGGCAGTCTGACCCATGTTTCTAACTAACATCAGAAGGCAGGGAAGATTCTGTGTCTTGACTTGGTTTTAGAAAGCTGCCGATAATGTCAGTAGAGGGGCTTTTGAGTGGCTTTGTGTGTCTTCCATGTGCCGTGCAGCATGCAGCCGGCCCTCCACTGTCTGGTACATCATGGATCACTAGTACCGACCCAAAACAGGGACCCATGGTCGCAGAGTCTGACCGCAGCAACCATGTCCTCCAGCACTGGTGGTGGGAGAGAGAAGACGGGAAGGAATGGTGATTACAAGTTCCACTGAAGAACTGTAGTGTAGAAGAATGTGTAGATGATGCTAAAATTATAATTAACCTGGGTGTGCAGGTTATTATCTGTTCATCCTGAACAATAAAGAAGAATATATACACACACACACATATATATACTCAGGAGACCTAGTCATGTATTTGCTTTCTCTCCCTCTTGATTGAAAAGATAATATTTCTAAAATGCTTGAAGTCCCAGAGTCATAGAAGAGTAAGGCCTTTAGCACAGTTTCGGTGTGAACTAAATTCCCAGCAGTTCACCCTGAGTAGTGCATACACTTCACTTTCTTTGATGGCTTGCCATTCAGATTAGGTCAGCGTGAACAGCGTCCCTAATATTGTTGCTAATATAGTCACTAAGGTTGTTATACAGTGTCACTTTTATAGCAAGTTTGTGTGTCCGTTGCACATGAAGAAAACCAAAACATTTGGTGAGTTCCAGGGAAGAGAGCTGTCAGAAGTCCATAGAGGTTGCTCTGTAGGTGGGATGGCCCTTATCCAAGCTGTTGACTTAGAATTGAGTATGAAAGATGACATGTGATGGGCTTGGAGCAGAGAGACAGACCTGCAGCCAGGGTAGAAAAACAGTATAAAAAGGATAGGCAGAAGTATAAAACACAAATGTGGGACCATTTGGTGTAGAGACAGAAACTGAAATAGCTACTGAAATTTAATAAATTGTAATTAGTATTCATAATGATGACCCCCAAGTCCTCAAAAAAAAATTTAGTGATAGTCAGGATGCTCAGAATATTTAAGGTGGCCAGGAAAGGACTATGTATGTAGTACATTTTAGGTAGATTTCCTATAAAAATGACTTAAGTCTCTTTCTTGAAAGGAGTAAATCCTTGCTTATTTGGAAGATTTGCTTATGTGGGATATCTCATTACCAGTCAGTGCTGAACAAATGAAGCATTTGTTGTAAGGTGGTACGGTGGCTCTTTGGCCTAGATGAAGTAAGGGGGGGGGGTGTAGGGAATACGATATTAAATACTGGGAGAAGGAATTAATTATTACTTTAAATAATGGATTAAACTTTGGTACATTTTTCTGTGCAAATGTTGAAACAAAGTTCTTTTTGTTTTAGGGATTGGCATGCACAGGATTTCTTTTTTAGATTGACCATTTGAAAGTATTAGAGTTTGTCTCCATGTGAGAGAAGGTGAACTCCCTGTGGCAGAGTGGTTTCCGAAGGTTCACTTGTGAGGAAAAGAGAGGAGCTAGTTGATTCAGAGTGGAAAAACACTGAAGAAAAGATCCACACCCCCCCCCAATAACACATAGATTTCCGAAAAACAGAAATTGCTTTGATTGAATGTGACAGACTTAAAAAAAAAAAAAAAAAAGTTAAGCTTTGAAACATCCGGTGACACATCGGTTTTGAAAGGTTTCTTTGTCACGTACAGATCTATGTTTGACAGGACTTTACTGTGTGTGGCAATTGTCATGACCATGCTTAGTGCATGTGGTTTCTGCACGGGTATCTCATTGATCTCGGCTTTAAATTTGCGGGGGAGTTTATTAAACAGCAGTATAATTTTTTAAAAAGATTTTATTTATTTGACAGACAGAGTTCACAAGCAGACAAAGAGTCAGGCAGAGGGAGAAGGGGAAGCAGGTTCCCCCCCGCCGAGCTGACAGCCTAATGCGAATGTGGGGCTCCATCCTAGGACCCTGGGATTATGACCTGAGCCTAAGGCAGAGGCTTTAATCAACCGAACCACCCAGGCACCCCAGTATAATAATTTCTTATATTTGTCTTAGGTTAAATACAGTTTGATTGAATCAAACCCCTCCATTCTAGCCTTGTGTTGAACTGGTAACTCTGTTTCAATTTTCAGAAGTTGCTCCTGGACTTCTGAATAGCATAGGAAAATCTAAAACTTTCTTTTTTTAAGACTTTTTTTTCTTTTTTAAGTAATCTCCACACCCAACGTGGGACTCAAACCCACAACCCTGAGAGCAAGAGTCATATCCTCAGCTGACTGAGCCAGCCAGGTGCCCACAAAATCTGAAACTTTGGGCTAATTGAATGGTGTGTTTTTAAAAAGCAAGATGAGAAAATCCTCCCTTTAGCAAACTAATGCCACTTTGTTTTTTGCCTTTGTACATACATTGGTGTAAATTATTGGTTTAAAAAGTAAAAACAAACCAAAAAACCCCCTTCCAGTTCTAGAAAAGAAGTTTTTGTGCATGTATGTCAGAGAGAATTACCTGGACCCCTGAATGAAATTCACTATAGAGGGGTGCCTGGGTGGCTCAGTGGGTTAAAGCCTCTGCCTTCAGCTGCCTCTATCATGATCTCAGGGTCCTGGGATCGAGCCCCACATCAGGCTCTCTGCTCAATGGGGAGCCTGCTTCCTCCTCTGGCTCTCTCTCTGACTCTCTCTCTCTCTCTCTCTGCCTACTTGTGATCTGTCTGTCAAATAAATAAATAAAATCTTTTTTTTTTTTTAAAGATTTTATTTATTTATTAGAGAGAGAGAGAGAGAGAGCGAGCACAGGCAGACAGAATGGCAGGCAAAGGCAGAGGGAGAAGCAGGCTCCCTGCCAAGCAAGGAGCCCGATGTGGGACTCGATCCCAAGACTCTGGGATCATGACCTGAGCCGAAGGCAGCTGCTTAACCAACTGAGCCACCCAGGCGTCCCTAAATAAATAAAATCTTAAAAAAAAAAAAGAAATTCACTATAGAGTGTATTCCCTCTGTTTTTAATGAGGCCATGTAAGAAAATTTATACATCTATACTTTTTGTAAAATGACACTTGAAATCACTGATCCTTGCATTATCACAGGCCTCTGAAATTCAGACGTAGGAAAAATGTTTTCTTATCCAAAGAGCTGACTCATTTTCTTTTTTATGAGTTTTTTGTTTGTTTGCTTTTTTAAATGAGATCTTTTAAGCATCACAGTTTCTCTTTTACCTTGGTTACTAGGAAGCTCAGAACTAGGTGAGGCAACTCAAATGAAGTAGTTTCCTTTAACTCAGTTCTTTGAGATTTCTTTTTGTCATTGCCAGTTTTTAATTGATTGGCAGCTTAACTGGGTTTCTAAGCCCATTTAAAATTTTTTATTACAAGTCCCTCAGTTTCTTTTCTAGAAGGAGTTAAGTATATAAGTGATAAAGGAATACATAGCATGACATTTGGGTTGGATAGGAATTGTCTTTTTTTTTTTTTTGGGAGTATGGTCGACATGCAGTGAAGCAGGAATTTTGTAGGAGTAGAGCCACTAAAACTGGGGACCGTGGTCAGACCTATCTTGGTACATTAATTTTGCATTTCTAGAACTGGAAGTCATGGCAGGACTTGTCTGAAAAAAACTAGGAAGGATTGGACTAGAAGGCCTTCTCACCAACTAGTTCATACAGGCACATCTCGTAGATATTGTGGGTTGGGTTCCAGACTGCTGCAGTAAAGCCAATATCACAATAAAGTGAGTCAAATGAATTTTTTGGTTTCCCAGTACATATAAAAGTTATGTTTACACTTTATTGTAGTCTCTTAAGTGTGCAGTAGGATTATGTGTAAAAAAAAAACCCCTATGTACCTACCTTAATTTTAAAATATTGCTTAAAAATGCTAGCCATCACCTGAGCTTCCCATGAGTTGCAATCACTGATCACAAATATAATAATGAAAAAGTTTGAAATGTTGCAAGAATTACCAGAATGTGATGCAGAGACATGAAGGGAGCAAATCCTATCCTGAAAATGCTGCTGATAGACTTGCTCAACACAGGGTTGCCACAAACCTGGAATTGATTAAAACAAAAACAAAAACAACAGTATCTGTAAAGCACCGTAACACAAAGTGCAGTATAATGAAATATGCCCATAGTGGTTCCCCACACCCTGTGGGTGATGGTGAGGACACTGATCTCCATGGAGCCCAGTTTCCTGTAAGCTCTACTATTCTGCGATTCCTAATGCAAAAGGAGGTTGAGATAGGTTGAAAAGTATTTTTCTTTTCAGGACACAGGCCATAGCTGGAGAGATGCTAATAATAATTAGAGTCAGGTGATAATAAAAATGAGTTAATCCGGGTGCCTGGGTGGCTCAGTCGTCAAGCATTTGCCTTCGGCTCAGGTCATGATCCCAGGGTCCTGAGATGGAGCCCTGCATCAGGCTCCCTGCTCAGCAGGAAGCCTGCTTCTCCCTCTCCCACTCCCCCTGCTTGTGTTCCATCTCTCCCTGTCTTTCTCTCTGTCAAATGAATAAACAAAATCTTAAAAAAAAGAGTTAATCCTAAGAACTGTCTATGGGGCAGATACTATGATTATCCCCAGTGCATAGGGGAAGAACCAAAGACATCAAGTGGTTAAGTAACTCCCCTGGTTACAAGGCTAAAGTGTGGAAGGACTGAGACACAGACCTGAGGCATTGGCTTCATGGTCCGTAGAGAACCAGGGTTTTGGTTGATTGAGGAATTCATCACCCAGCCAGTATTTGGGAGCACCTGCCACGTGCCAGGCACTGTGCTAGGCTCTGGCAGAGAAAGAGGATAAGCACAAGAGACATGCATGATCCTTGCCCTCATAGGGTTTCTTTATTTTTTGCCCTCATAGGGTTTTGAACTAAGCAGAAGACACAAACACATATGCCAAAGTTAATAAATGGCATGCAAACAAATGCCCAAATAGATTTATAACTAAGGGCTGTTATTGGCTATAACTGAAAAGGATAATAGGTATAACACATTTATGGAGTTCCCTTGATTTAATCAGGTAGAGGATGTGGCTCTGGGCCAAGGCTCCCTACCCAGGCACCATGCTCCTATTCCCTGGTCTACACCTAGTAGTCTTATCGGTGGTGCCACTTGATTGACCCGTAACTGCTGCAGACTCTGGAAATACCAGCTCCACGGTTTCTTCTGAACCTTTTAGCTTCATCGTGAAAGGAGCGACAGCACACCAGTCGTTCATAGATTTCTCTAAAAACTGTCAGCTTTGTTTTCCTCTTAACAGAAATAGTTGAGCAGTGAGCTACCTAGCTTGAAGAGGAGGGAATATGGTTTATTACTGTAATTGAGTTGATGCTTGATAATTTGGCATTCATGCAAAATATGTCCTTCATGCCTTTTAACAACCAATTGCTGAGTGCCCAGATTATATATAAAATCCTTTAAGTAAATATATTTTATTTAGTTTGTGGCCCAGTTTGTACACATGGCTGTAATTAGTAATATTTTACATGGCCAAAACAAAAGTTGGTAGATTTTTATTTTTAATTTCTTATCTCCTGTATGTAATCAGGACCAGTGGTTACAGGCCTTGATTCAGCTCCCAGCATTTGTGGTTTTCTCCTTCCATCCTTCCTGACCCTACCCCTCCCCCACTTACAGCTGCTTGTCTTGCACTTACCCAGATCCCGAACCCCCCAGTCTTAACTGGGGGCTCACCGGTCCCAGAGAATGCTCACAGTAGCATGTTGTACCTCTCCAGTGTTTTGCCCATCTTTACCTCTCTTTCCTCCCATATTTTTCTTTCTCATCAGATAATCAGTGTGCTAGAGGGAAAAAAAAGAAAATCAGGTTAGGGACGTTCAGGTTTAAGTTGAGGTCTGTTTGACGAAGAGGTTTGGTTTAGTGACATCCTCTCTCAGGGTTAATGAGGGGCAACGTTCCAGTGCTGCAGGTCTTGCTTTGCCGGAAAATACTGCATTGGTAGGAATCAAATTACAGTTTTTATTGGTTACATGCCTACGTTGTGTTTAATATTTTGAATTCAGATCAATGAAATATATTTCTTTTAATAAAGAAGTAGACTTTGTTTTAATGATTTTATTTATCTCAGACTCACACAAGAGAAAACATTCCATTTTCTTCCATCATTCCAGTCTTCTAATTCGTTCTTGGTCTCAGTGCTGAGCCATTTGTTACAGGAATAACATCCATAATTTGTATCCATTCATTTGGATCTCCCTGTAATTGAATACTGAAGGGGAGCCAGTGTCCCCTGTATTCCTGGCTTTTCCTTTAGATCTTGTCAGAATAGGAACATCTTTTCATCTTCTAGATTAAAAATAAACAAGAAGAAAGTCAGCCAAAATGATACCAGATTACTCTCTGGATTTTGGAAATTCCCTGGAGGCAGAAACATGGACTCTTCTATCGTTTGGGAATTGTACTTAAAGAATTTGCTCAGAGAACAGGAATTTTTACTCTAATACTGCACATACTTTTATTCTAAATCTTTCCACTGCGATTCCTAGAAGTATTTTTTGGGGAGTAGTGGCTAGGGAGTAGTAGAAGAACATCTTATCTTAGATATTTTATTAATCATTTAAAAACTCATAAAGAAAACATTTTTTTCAATGGAGACAATTTTTTCATTCATTTATTTCTCTTCCCCTCAAAGGACTTTACGTATCTCATAGTACTTGAAATTTGTAAAGCATTGGTATATATGGTGTCTCCTTGATCTGTGAGCCTCTCATGAAATAAGAGAGAAGAAGATTATGGGAAGCTAAAGAACAAAGTTAAGCAGCTAGTAAGTGGCAGATCTGGATGTAAAATGGTGGCTCTCCTATTTCCTGGAGCTCACTAGTGCTCCTCCTGTTACCACTGTGTGTCTAATATAGGAACTCTTCTCTTGCTGTGCCTAGTGGTAACTTCTAGAACATACTTCCTCTACTACCTGTTCTCTTCAGATGATAAAAGACAGGAGAAAACCCACTTCCTCCGAGAGCCGTATGAGTCCTCTCTGAGACTCTTGGTTGCGTAGTGGTATCTTGCTTAGATGGAAGAGTACGTGCCCTTTATAACCTGGCACTTCCCAACACTGAGAATTTAAATTCTTAAGGATACCCTGCCCATTGTTTCTTTTTGAACTTTTAAAAACACACTTGAACACAGGAAATTCTTCAGTATGGTTGTACCATGATTTGAACACAACAGTATACAAATATGCATTGGCTTTTGGCCCAACAATGGCGCTTGACGTCTTGGAAGATGGTTTGTTCCTCAGGAGGAGGGTCTGGATTTAGGTATTCACTTGGAGGATGAAACTATGGTAAGAGATGTGTAAGGAGTTGTGCTGTAGAAAAATGTGGCTTTTTTTTTTTTTCCCTGATAAATATGCATTTCAGGTTATAGAATACTAGAAACTCTTCTGCTTGTCTCTTTCCTACTTAGGATAAGCTTTAGCCTTAAGCCAAGTTTTATTGAAAAATCTAGGTGGGACTTTGGTAGAAAGGCCCCCTTTGGATTTTAATGGTGGTACATTCCACAGTTCCATCCCCAAGGGGCTGTAGCTCCAAAGTGGTGTAATTTGAGATGGTATAAACACCAGCATATGTTGTGTTGCTGCAGGCACTATTGAGCTCTGGCCTTCCAGGTGTTTTTTTCCTGGAGCTTTGCTTTTGCATCATATCCTGGTGCTTGTCTCATTCCCTTGCATGTAGCTCACTTAGAGCCAGGCTGTACTATTGGCTGACAAGTCATCGTGGGTGCGCTTTCCTACAGATTCTTGCATCCAGTGGGGGTAGAAAGAATTTCCAGCTTAGGGGCAGAATAGATCCTGCAGTGCCCAGGCGTACAGTCTGTGGGAGTTTGTCCCTCTTCACAGCTGACAGCATTGCAGAATTCCCTGTGGGACAATAACAGAAACCCTTATTAGCCAATGGTGTTGTTGGAATAAAATCTCCCCACTGCAGTGTCTTGGTCGCAGGCTATAATGTTACCCCTTGATTCCCTCTGCATCTTTACCACTTTTATTGCTGCTGAACACATACTCCTCATGAGTACCCTGGGTGATATGGGAAGTCTGTGTGCTGGAAATTATGTGCAATAGGTACCAGATGTTTGTGTCAACATGGTGTGCCTTCATATTTAAAATACTTAAGGATCACATTTATTAAATGTGAAAATTAGTTATTGTTCCTTCCCCCAAACAATCACTCCCCCACCCCCAAGGTTTTACTCCTTGCGTGAGGTGTGATATTAATTTCTTTGGGGACAGATTAAGTTTAAAGTGTGTGCAGCAAAGGCATCTGTTCCCAGATGCTTCGTCTGCATTCTATCAGGCCTTAGGGCTGGCCCGCAGCCAGTGTGGATGTGGGGGTTCTGTAACTGAGATTGGAATGCTGTGTTGGAGCTAAAGGACATAATGAAAGGGTGAGTCCATTTGCATTTTTTTCTTTAAGTGGAACTGGGAATTTGGACATTGATGTGATAGCCAGATCTTAGGAACATTTCCCTTGTGTGCAGATAAGCAAACATGAGTGAAAAAGAGGAAGACAACATTTGGTAAAATGCAAAATGAACTTGTGCTTTCTCATTGAGTTTATGATGCCTTTGAAGTCGACCAAAAGTTGCAAGTGTGGACCAAGCAGTTATTTGATCAAATATGAGTAAATGTGTTTGTTTGACCTGTAAGTCCGTTTGTTCATGAAGCCCTGAGGTGAAGGCCAGGAAAAGGCAGGGTGGACGCAGGCGGTGACTTACACCTGTGAGACCAGGTTCGAATCCCGCCCTGCCCCTCCTGGTGGTGACCTGTGGCAAGTTACTTAGCCTGTATCAGCTAACGGTTTCCACCACTCTGAAATGGGGTTTTTAACACTGTCTTTACAGCGGTATTACGAGGATTAGAAACAACATGTGCACAGTATATGGCCCAGAGAAGGGTTATGATAACCGTACTTGTGAAGAATTAAACCCTGGCTTCTCCCAGGAGGCGAAGGCCTAGGCTGTCATCGGATGCCCCACAGTGTTGCCCCAGGTGGCCCAGCTGCCGAACAGAGGGCCCTGCTTTGTGAAGGAGGCCACTTGGTCTGGGCCACCTAGAGAGTTTCTTACCACAGGGTTGACTTGAATCTGTGCTGTCTTCAGGTCCATGCTTTTAGTCAGCAGAAGTAGTGTCTTGTGGGCAAATAGGGGTCATGGGTCGGTCCTGGTGGCTGAGGAAGGTCTACTTAAAAAGTAGACCTCTACTTCCTCTACTGAGGAAGGTCTACGGAAAATCAGAGTCTGGCTTCAGGGTAGGAAAGAGGACACATGAACGAAAACATGGCAGGATTTGGGGGAATTGCTTGTGCGGCCAGCAGAGAAGGATAAACTAAGCTCATGCTTTCAGACCAAGGGAACGTTGGACTTCTTTGGGAATTACCCCCAAACAGTGCTGGATGGGGCATATACTAGATGCTTAGAATAAACAGAAATACCCAGCTAGGGAGGCAGCCTTGCAGAATGTCTCTGGAGGTGAACAGTGAGTGTGTTACTATCAAGAAACACTGTGTCAGGATAGCTGCCCCGCTCTGGGGCTGCACCATTTTACTTAGAGTGGAAATAGTATCTGGTCTCTCCATGTTAGAGTTTCTGTGAGGCTTCAGATAAAGTATCTGTAAAATGCCCCCCCCCCCTTTTTAAATGCCTCTTAATGGTAAAGAATGGTGCAAGGTGACCAGGAGTGCATATTTATGGCATTGTTGCCTTCCGGTCCGGTGTTTGTGCCCAGTTGATCCTTCCTGTGGTCTTGTAGCTTTTGCTGTGCTGATCATCACAGAGCATGACGCTCCCTTGCCTCCTGACTGTGGGGAAGGGATTGCTCAGGGAAGGAAGGGCTGCGGGTTTGCAGTAGTGGCCACAAGAGAGAACTCCCAGCTTTCTGAGGCTGTCAGGGAGAGCATACACCAGCAGCCCCAGCGCTCACAGTTCACCACAGAAGTGAGCAGATGAGTCAGACCGGGTTTTGGAACATGTTTTCCAAGCCTTTGCGGCAAGGAGGCGCAGCGTCTGGGCTCCGGGGTGGCCGCCTAGCTGGCTTAGACTCGTATGGTAGGGCCTGGAGGTGGCTCCCAGGCTTCCTGGTGGAAGCTCTGCTCCCTGGATGTGGCTCTGGGCTTGTGTGAGGTGAGCAGCCTGCAGTAGAAGGACTGGAGGCATGCGGCGGGTGCCTGGAGGCCGGTGCAGAGAGGCAGGCTGTGGCTTCAGGAGGGGATCAGCAAGTCCTGGGGCTGACCCACAGGTGACAGGAGGCTGGGGGCTTGCTGCTGGCCAGGGAAGTGTTGTGCCACCTGGAGAGAAGGACCTTAACCAGCAGAGTGTTTGGGATGGGAGGTGAGGACGAAAACAAGTTTGTGGTTCCTGCCTGCTGTGACATTTGGGCGTGGGAAAGCCCCAGCTGGAACTTGATTTTTAGCAACCGGTAATGCCACCTCCCTCATCTCATGGTTGATCCCCCCACCCGCCTTTGATACAAGATGGAAGTTTTAGCTACTGGTGAAGAGTGAAAGGGACAACTCTGAGATAGAATCTCCTATTTGTATGAAATCCTTTGCCCATTGGAGCATCTCATGGTTTTTCCCCTTTCCTCTCGCTCCCCCGTCCCTCGTTAATATTTGAGTGTATTTGGGTGCTCGACATTATGCCCTACCCAGGACGTCTGTATTCCAACCAACGGGAAGGAGGTAAGGGCAGAAGAACACAGTTCCTTCCCTTCATAAGAAACCTCCTAGAAATTGCATGTACCCCCTCTGGTTATAGCTTACTAACCAGAATTTTGTCACATGGTCATACCAAGCTGCAGAGGTTAGCTAGGACTTCAGTACAGTGTCGAAAAGGAGTGGTAAGAGGGGACATCCTTGCCTTAGTTGTGATGTTAATGAGAAAGCTTCTAGTTTCTCTACGTTAATAAGTATGATGTTAGCTCTAGGGTTGGTTTTTTTTTCCTTTCCTTTTCTTTCTTCTTTTTTTCTTTCCTTCCTTCTTTTTCTTTCTCTTTCTTTCTTTCTTTTAATGCTCTTTATCCAGTAGAGGAAGTTCTTGTTGAAGTTTGCTCAGAGTTTTTATCATGAATGACTTAGATTTTGTCCAATGCTTTTTCTGCATCTGTTGATATGATTATGTGACTTTTTCTTCTGATTTTTTTTCTTCAGCCCGTTGGTGAGATGAATTACATCAGTTGAATTTCAGATGTATGTATCTGGATAAATCCTACTTGGTTGTGCTGTTTTGTTCTTTTTCACATTGTTGGATTCAATTTGCTAGTATTTTTTTTTTTTTATGATTTTTGCATCTGTGTTTATGAGAGATACTGGTCTATAGTTTTCTTGCAATGTCTTTGTCTGGTTTTGGTATTAGGGTAGTGCTGACCAAATACAATGAGTTAGGAAGTATTCCTTCTGCTTCTGTCTTCTGAGAGAGATTGTAGAGAATTCATATAATTTCTTCCATAAATGTTCAATGTTTTCTAATGAAAATTTCACTATACAGAGATGTGAGCCCCAGAAGTAGGTGTGAGTCTCAGTGCTTGGGTGACTGGGCAACCTTAAAGCACTTACTTAAGTTTATTGAATATATTTTCCTTTTCTTTAAAATATGGGTAATAACTTCCTTGTAATGGTGTTCAAGGTCATATAGACTAGTATTGCCTAGCCTGTAGTGAGCACTTAGTAAATAGGAGCGACTTACTTACTTTTTTTTATTATACCAGACTGACATTGTGTGTTAATTGTTGAAGGCACCATTTCTATACCCTTGGAGGATTAAGGGTGGATGATTCCTACTTTCTTATTTTTCTTGCTTTCTTGATTTTTTGGCTTTAAGGATAGCTTAATCATATTTTATAGCTTTTTTTTTGTGGCAATAAATTCAGTAAAGGAGCCTCAGAAACTAACTACTTTGGTGTGTCTGGTGGTTAGAGAGATACTCTATATGGAGTGTGTTTAAACATTGACCCCAGTGGGTCTCTGTAAAGTGCAGTTATCCAGTCACTTGATCAGAGCATGCCCTGTGCATTGCTTTCTTTTTTCTTTGACCTTGGGCTGACTTATATAACACAGGGCTGGAGCTGTAGCCCATTAAGTGGGATTTTCCCTGCCCTGGACTCTGGCAGGACAGAAACCATGGATTCTAAGTGAGGATTGCTAGTCCTTAGTACTGGGAGTATCCCCTCTCTGATTTCCTCCCCACTTTGGGAAAGACCTTATCCCCTGATTTGTTGTCAGTGAGTTTTTGCTTTAACCCCAGTGTGGAGATGAGCACTGTGGTGATTTTAAGGAAGATCCTGATGGGTGATGGTGGCACTGCAAGGAGGAGGGAGAGTCAAGCAGATTGCAGATGTGTTCTGGGTAGAACCAGTTGGAACTTTGCGCATGCCTACAAAAATGGAGCTGAAAAGGTTTTTTTGTTTGTTTTTTAATTTTTATTTTTATTTTGTGTGGGTGTGTGTGTAATCTCTGTACCCAGCTTGGGGCTCAAACTCACGACCTCAGAGGTGCCTGGTGGTTTAGTCAGTTAATTGTCTACCTTTGGCTCAGGTTGTGATCCCAGGATCCTGGGATTTAGCTGGAGTCAGGTGCCTTGCTCATCAGAGAGTCCTGCTTCTCCTTCTCTCTTTCCCCACTCCCCTCACTTGTGCTCTCCCTTGTGCTTGGTGTCTCTCTCTCTCTCAAATAAATAAATAAAATCTTAAAAAAAAGAAAAAACCAAACTCATGACCCTAGGATCAAGAGTCAGACGCTGTACTGACTGAGCCAGCCAGGTGCTCCTTTTTAAATTTTTGTTTCAATTTCAGTTAATTAACATGCAACGTAGTATTCGTTCAGGGTGTACAGTATAGTGACTCAGCACTTCCAAGCATCACCACACGTGCCCTCCTTAATCCCCATCACCTAATTCACCCATCCCCCCACCCTGAAAAGCATTTTTATTTGGGCTTAATTTGTGATAAAGGCACATTTATGGCACGAAGCTGTGGAACCAGTTCCCCAGAGTTGAGTGTGTTTCTGAAGTTGAGTAGGAGTAGGAGACTCTGGAGCTCTGGGGTGCCAAGTACACCAGCAGCCCACTGTGGTTGGAGAGGCCCAAAGGAGAAACAGTAGGGAGGGCACCTGCTCATACTGTTCGCCCTACACGGAGACTTCTGAGAATCAGAGGTCCAGTACCTCCTGCCTTTTGCCACTGTGACATCTTCCTTCACCACCTCTGTTTCTCAGAAAGCAGCTGGGCACAGTACAGCAGCACAGAGAGCCACAGTGATTATTTGAGAAGGTACATACTTCATTTCAGACCAGATAACTTCTATCAGCCTCGATAATTTCCGTGAGTTCTGAAATAGACTTGGCACACCAGACAGGGTGTCTGCTTATGGTCTAGCAGTGGGCGTGCAGGATTGCCTGGTTCTGAACAGCATTTGCATTTTACACTGGGGCTGTGATCCTGGAGAGTACTTTTAATATGTAGGAGTCAGGAAGAACTAATTGGAGTGTGTCCAGGTCTTTCACTGGGTTCCGCTTGGGAGGCTGTGGTTTAGAGGATGCTGTGGTTTAGTGGATGCTGTTTGTTCAAGTCCCAGTCTCCCCAGGTATCAAATGGGGACAACACCAAACTTGCAGAGGACAATCGCAGTTCCTCCTCCTTCTTAGATGTCCCTCTCTGTCAGTCATCCAGCCACTGTGCCGTGAGGCTCAAGTGGGATTGTACCTCAGTCATTCCCCTCTTAGCCCCCTACTGCTAAATCCAAGTCCCCAGAATGGTGCCCTAATCACCAATCAGGGAGGGAGCAATGTATTTTAAAGCTCAGTGATTCATGTCACAATTATTTTTTGAGCATCTTGTACATGCCAGGTGCTATGATGGGTGCTGAGGATACAAAGATGAGTAGTCCACTGTCCAGGAGGTCATATCAGACTAGCAAAGACAGATGGAGATGTACTGGTCATTACAGTGTAGAAGTTGCTGAGATGGGCAGAGGAATTATGTGAGGATGGAGGAAGAGTACTTCTCTCATCTTGGGCTGTTTGTTGTGGGGCAAAGTTAAAGTGGAGCAGGAATTTGGGTGAAGGAAACAAGCTTGAATAAAGATGTGCAGTTAAGATGCGTTGGGGTTGCTGGGGTGGGTGGGGGTGAGGCTGGAGGAGAGGAAGGGAGTTGTTAGGAAGGGCCTTATGTACTTGGTTAGGGAGCTTGGGCTTTATTTTCAGGCCAGCAGTTCGTAAGGGACAGACATGCCGGCCGAGATGAGAGGGACATGCATTCGTATGGGGAGCGACCATCCCACTGAGCACCCTGGGTGGTCTGGTCCGTGCTTGCATGGAAGGTGGCTTGGAGAGCTGGATGCTTGAGTGTCCTTTTAGGAAGATGTGTAGTCGCCTAGAGACAGAGACAGTGAGGACCCTAGGAGGGAGGGATGGGCAGGAATGGATGTTAGGATTTAAGTTCTGATTATTGGAGAAAGGGAGAATGAGGAAGCAGGAGCCAAGTGTGACCAGGGTTCTACCTTTTCTGTTTGAGGCTCTACTCATATGCTTCTCCCTTTCTTGGGAGGATTTTTTTCCAGCTCTCTGGCCCAAACTTTGCTATGCAACTCAGGCCCCAGTTGCCCCGTTCATTACATCTTGTTTTATGGTGTTCTTAAGGTGGTTTTGCTCTCTCTGAGAAGGCAGGGCATGCTTAGAGGTTAGGGACTGTATCTTATACTTTTGGGGTGAAACTTTAGTTGTTAAATATTATTTATTCATACTATCATTGGACTTTAGGCAATTTATTCCATTTATTTCTGTGTTTGTTTTTTTCTTTTCCTAAGAGAGGAAGAAGAATTGAACACAGATGTCAAACAGGAGGTTTCCTACATCCAGAGGAATACATTCGTGACTTGTGTCTAAAAGGGAATTTCCATAGTCAAATACACATCAAAATCATCTACAAGGAATTTAGAGATTGGTGGTTTTAGACTAGGCTAAGCCTTTTTGCCATGGAGTTCGGAAACAACTTAACCTGGAGAGGTTCTTCTGGTGGACTGGCCATGGCTGGATCGTCTAGGATAATTAATTTAACTGTGGCACAATTCATTGCTGTTTCTGAGGGATTTGTGTTTGTGATTCCCTCTGCAGGTCCAGAGCCCAGTGCCCAGTGTGAGTTGTCGCCTGTCAATGCCTCGCATCCGGTCCAGGCCTTCATGGAGAGCTTCACCGTCTTGTCAGGGTGTGCGAGCAGAGGTACAACAGGGCTGCCCCAGGAAGTGCACGTCCTGAACCTCCGTGCTGCTGACCCGGGGCTCGGCCAGCCCCAGAGAGAGGTAGGTGCAGATGCCAGCTTTCTACTTATTGCCCCTCTGAGCTTGTAAAGACACTAATCAGGACAAAGAGCCCCCCTCCCACCCCCCTACCTCAGGTTTAACAAGGATGCTTACATATGAATATAAGGGGGGAGGAGGACACAATGTACAGTCAAGAGAGGGATTTCAAATAACAGATTGCTCTCCGGACTGGGCAACTCCAGGAATTCTTTCTAAATAAAGAGATTTTTCAGCTTCGTAACTTTCCTGGCTTCCTGTATTGGAAAGAATGTTCTTAAGGATTTCATCTTTGAAACATGGCTGTGAAAAAACAAAATAAGGTGCTGTTTTTCTGTTACTGTAAAATATCTTTCTCATCCTCTCCTGTGACCTGTCTTCTTTCTTTGCTTTGTCTTACGAACTGGTTGCTCCTGCAGGATGAGTCAGTGGAAATGGGAGCATTCGAGTAAAGATGGCAGTTATTTTGTCCTTGCATGAAAAGCATGAAAAGTAGGCAGTAAATAGAAAGCTGGGTGTTAGCTCCTTAAGCCATCTAGGCAGCTTCTTGAAGATAGCCGTGGTAGCGGTGGTCTAGGTGGTAGTGATGGTGATGAACCAAGCTCCTAGTGCCTTGGTATTTCACCTGTCCTCAGCCCTATTTGAAGCACTCATACACTTACCCCATGAAGTCCTGTTGTTATCCTCCTTTTACAGGTGACAGCAGAAATAACTCACTTGCACAGGGTCATCACCGTAAGAGAAAAATGGCCTCCTCTTTCCAGTGGCTCAGAAATGACCTAGATTGGGGTAATAGTCATCATACTTCTTTTAAGATAACACACGGTTGTCATTCTTTCTGTTTTTAAGCTTCTGTGTGTCAGAAATGTTATCATTCAGGTGTTTTCTCTCCAGGGAGAGAGAAACCACAATAGATCCTGATCATAGCGAAGCGTAGGAAGACTAATGCAGAGTGGGACTTATCTTCGAGTTTTCTTGTGGTCAGGGAAGTTAATTTCCAGGACTGTTTGTTTATGTGCCTGAACCACTCTGCCTTTTGGGGAGAGTAGGAATAGGAGAGGTGAGGTGTCTAGAAAGAAAAGCAAACTGATTTTAATCTCATGAAAGTGTGCCGAGTTGGCTCATTTCAAAGACAAATCATCTAACCTTTTCAGCTCTGCTGGAAATTACTGTTAATACTTTTGGTCGCTTGCCACGGTGGCTGCAACGCCTCTTCCAGGGCAGATTTTCTCTGTCCTGGTCATGTGTCTTTAATTCTTAACGTATGGGGGAGACTGTGGTGGGCGGGAGAGGAGGAGGAGGAGGAAATGCAGTTCCTGTGAAGCGTTGCTGACTCCAGCAATTCTGTAGCAGCAATAATTACTCATTTTATATGTGCTCTCTCGGAGGAACCAAGAAGGAAGAGGAAAGTTCGAGCTATTACAGAAGCAGCAACAGCAGAGATTCTGGATGTTAAATTGTGCATTACTGTTGTTGCCTGTGAAAATAGATTCAAATACGACTGTTGAAGCCAATACCCCTAGGAATGACCGCAGAGTTCTCCCACACTTGCATTTCGGTGTCAGATTCAAGCGTTCGCAGCAGTTCGGAGGACAGATCAAACTAGCTGGCATCCAGGGACATAGTATGTTCAGCGAGGGCATAAAGAGTTAGGGCCTAGAGGGGACAGTCTCCAAGATTTGCTTAAAAACCTAAACATTCTTCTTCTTTCTTCAGTATTTATATAGTATAGGTATGATTTGGCGTTAGTGATTTACGGTTAGTGATTTGAAGATCTTTCGGGTCCTGGGTACCTGAGGGCAGTTGCGTTGTTTCCTTCTTTGGGGACTTTCTAAGAATTAGATGGCTGTACTTCAACCCTGTTTGAAAACGAGATGTTGGGATATGTGGTCTTTGGAAATTCCTTGTGGCTCTGAGCTGCTCTCCCTTAGTAAACCTTGGACTATTTTATGTATAGTGAGCGTAGAGGACAACATGAGCAGTTGGGCCATGAGAGAATGAAAAGAGAAGCAAAGAGAGATTGTTTCTGGATGGTAAAATGGGGGTGGAGAAAGAGTAAATCTTTCTCACCTTCTTCTTGTATGACTGTGCAGTCGTGTAGTTTCTAAAATCCCTTGAACTATATGACCCAGCCCTTCCACTTCTCTGAGTATATACCCAAGAGAAAGGATAACATATGTCCGCATAAAAACTTGTCTGCGGATGCTCGTGGCAGTGGTATTCATAGTGGTTAAAAAGTGGAAACAACCTGTCTGTTGATGAGTGGGTAAATAAAATGTGGTCTGTCCACACAATGGAACGTTACTCGGCAGTAAGAGGGAATGAAATACTGACACGTGCTGCTGGTGAAGGAACCATGACACTAAGTGAAAGAAGACAATGAAGACAGACACGAAAGACCACATGTTATGTGAATCCATTTATATGAAGTGTCCAGAATAGACAGATTTATAGAGATAGAAAGTGAGTTAGTGGTTGCTGAGGGCTGAAGGGTGAAAGGAAGAAGTGGGAGTTGACTGCTAATGAGTATAGGGTTTCTTCGGGAAGGACAGAGTGTTCTAAAATGAAATTGTGGTGATGGTCCCCCATTGCATATGAATATACTAAGCACCATTGATAAATGGAAATATACGAAAAACCACTGGATTGCATCTAAATGGGTGGGTGGTTTTATGGTATGTGAATTTTATCTCAGTAAAGCTGGTTAAAAAACAGTAATTCAACCTGCTAGTATTCTAATTAGCCAGTAAAGTTTAACTTGACTGTATTCACCTTTTTTAAAACCAGGATTGCTTCCTCTTGCAACCTAACTTTCTCTGTTGTTTTCAGTGGATAACTTGGTATTTATAGCTATGCTGTTACATGGTTTGTGCTAAAAATCGCAGCTGGTCTATTTTGGGGGTGATAGTGGGAGGACCAGTGGTAGCCTTTCTGTAGGTCTCTACTGAACATAAAAGGCAAATATTTTTCAAAGTGAAATGAAGTCATTGCTCATACATTAGCAAAAGGAATGCCGTATTGGTTCCCAGGTATAATTGACTTTGACTCTGATGATCAAGATAGTTGTTTTTCATCATGTCCTCCTCAAATGGGAGGGAATTACCAAATCCACCCTCTTTCCCCCTGCTTGTTACTGGTGCAGGATGAGCAGTAAGATCTATTGTGAATCAACCCTTCTCTAACATTTTACTAAATTCCTACCTCCCAAGAGTCTTCAGGTTTTCCTGCTGAGGAGAGGCTGCTGCTTTTCCTGTGTGGGGGAGGTGACAGATCCTACACCTGGAAGTAGTAACCACAGCAGGTTGACAAGATTTGGGGAAACAGTTGCGCTTAACTTAGATAAACAGTTTTATAGGCCAGCAGAGAATTTGTATCAGAAACTCGCTTGTTACAGTTATGTATATATACAAAGCCTTCTGTAGCAAAGCACTGTTTTACCATTGGCCTCCCTGCTAGGTTCCCCTCAGGACAGCCCAGAGACCTATAATTGTATTTTTCATCTGAGACCACACCTCTCATTTGTAATCATTGGTTTTGGAAACAACAGGCCTGGAAGTGAACAGGAAACTTGAAAAAGACTCTCTGGCGGCAGAAGGGCAGAAGACTGTAAACAGCCCGAGAGATCAGTTCTGTCTTTAAGAATAAGCGGGCATTGGTGTCATCATTTTCATCCTATAAAAACCAGCTCCTCTTGCTTTTTGACTTCAAAGTAAAATCTGCACCCCCCCCCCCCGTTTGGGCCCTCAGCGTGTTTCCTGATTCCTGAGGGGGTTATAAGGCGACCAGAGGCTTATTTACAATAACATACCTTCATTAGTTGCTGGAGTGGCAACAATTTTGTTTCCTATCTAATTTTTATTGTGACCTGCTTTTATGTGGTGATGTGTCTTTTCTATTTCTGACTTATCTAATAGCCTGTTTACCATGAAAAGCTGCTGAGGGTAAACCCCTAGTTAGCATTACCTACGTGTATAAAGGACACGGTGTTTAAATTTATGTATTTGTCCTGACATTACAGCAGCAACTATTAATGAGTGTGCCGGTAACTGGTTGTATGGAGAAAAGATCTGGAAGGCTCCATTGTCCTGGGAAAGGGTCCGGGTTTAATAACTTTATCCCCCAGAAAGTTCAGAACCCTTCCTACTTCTGTGTATTTGCATATTCTCTGCCTCATTCTGCAGCAAAGGCTCAGGATGGGCTCACAATAGACATGTCAACAGTATATGCAGAAATGCAGAATGAGGACAAAGAAGGAAGAAAAGCGTAGTTGTGAGCCGTACGGGTTAATGTGGTCGGTACGACCAACTATGAAATTTGGATCTGGGCTTCTTGGCAGGCAAGGCCAAGTGGGATGTGTGGTTAATCACACATGTGGCTCCAAGTCACTTTTGCTTTGTACCTTCTTGAGGACTGTGGCCTAAAGTTCCTTTCCTGCTTCTTTTGAGGGCAGGAAAGACCACAGTTGGGAGAAAGAGAAGGAAGTAAACACAGTTATCTGAAATACTAACTGTTCTGCTTGCCTCTTAGCAGTTCCCTTGCCCACCACGTTACAGGAACAGCCGCAGTGGCGGTTGTGTGACACGCCTCCTGTGGGCCTGGCCACCTCGTCGGGACTTGTGTCCTCCCTGCCAAGCCCTCCCTGACCCTGAGCAAAGCAGTGAGGCTCCGGGAGGCAGTGGACACTGGGTCTTTTGGACTCGACAGTCCAGGCTCTCCCTGCCCTTCCAGTCCACTTCCTTTCGACCATTAGCTCTCGCCTTGTTCTGGGCTGTGAAACCTGCTAACCAGTCTTGTTCGACTCCACCTGTTTGGTGAGCCAGCTGGTCCCCCACTGAGGATTTGGTTTCCTGCATTGGCTTTTGACAGCTCATTCCAGGGCTCCCAGTCCGTTTTCATTCCCTCCCTCGTAGCTTTGGGGGCACTGCTTTAAGGCTGGCCTTTTGCTGTCTTTTTTCCTTTCTCATTTAGAAAGATGAGCACATCAAGTGTTAGTAATTATAAAAAGCTGGAAGCCGAGGATCCCCTGTTCTCTCCGTGGTTGTCTCCCATCTGTCCTTCATAGTTGATTATTTCCTCCCCTCCTCCCCCCATAAGGCTTTGAGCTGCCTTCACACAAGTAACCCACCTGTTCTCTGCTTGCGGTCCGTGACTCGTTGTAACCAAACTTGCTTGGACCGTATGAGAAGGGAGAATAAACACATTAAGGGACTCTTCCTCCTTTGAATGAAACACAGACACATTAGTATGTGGGCTTTGACATCTGAATTGATGTCTTTTTTGCTCACTTGGAGGTATCTAGAAGTTCAGGGATTAAACATTTTGGAGATTGCTACTACCAGTCCACTTAACTGCTTGTTCACGATCTTCCCTCTGTTTCTACACTATTAGTAGGTGGAGAGCTTCTCTCTTACCCCTTAGTTATTAAAATATAGACAGAACAGTGCAGGGGTAGGGGGAAGGGGCTGTTGTCTTAACTTTACTCATCACCTCTAAAAGAACTGATACAGAATTGACTGGTTTTTTGGAGATTACCTCTGTGAGAGCGGAAGTACCCAGTGAACACTGAACAGTAGCACAGCAACCGCATTCCTTCTCTGTCTGGGGCATTTTTCCCACTGCAGTTATTCATGAATGACTTTCTAATCCTAGACCTGTGTATGTGCAGAACAAAATCCAAATAAACTCAAGACTATTAGTGTTTCAGAGATCTTACATGTAGTGTATGCTTAGCAAGTGTCAGAGTAAACTGCTCACACACACACACACTGTATATTGGTTAAGTTTAGTTCCTAAACAGATACCTTCCACGCATAAACGCTGCCTGGTGTTTGTTTAAATGGAGGTTGCTTTGGAAAGCATTCCAGCCGTTTCGGTGAGATTGCCTCTAAATGGACCATTTTGTTGCAGACCTACAGTAGATATATCCAAAAGTTAAACTGATAACAAGGGACACATTTCTCAGTTCATCTGAGTGTTGCTATGGAAGTTATTTATTAACTTGAAAGACAACTGAATCTGTCACGTAGGATTGGAGGTCCTAAATAAGTAGGCCAGTCATATCATTTTCAGGAAGCTGCCCCTTCATTCAAACGAAGCTACTCAGTGCCGATGAGATGATGACACCCTGCTGGGCTGAATGCGGGTGCTAGGCCAGGACTGGATAGAGGAGCACAGTTGGGGACAGCAAGGCCACCAGATATGGTTGCTGGCTCAGCAGAGGACCATGCTGGCCAGTTTAGAACTGGCCACACTAGTCAAGGGTGGTTTCTGACATATTGGGGCAAGATGTTGAATTGGAAAACTACAGCTAACTCTCAAGTAAGAAGTCTCCAAAAACCCAGTTAGGGACTTCTAGAAAAAGTGAAAGCAGAAATGAGAGCAATAATAGTAAACATCAGGGCTTAGCAGACAACTGAGGACACAAACTAAGCAAAGAAGTTACAACATTGCTACCAAGATGCTGGCTGGCCACATCACTTAAACCCTGTCATTTATCACAGTAATGTCCACATGCTATAAAATTGCCCTTAGAAAGCAGGGCTCCTGGCCCCTCCAGAGGGATAGAGCCTGGTTGGACTCAGCCATTTCGGCATGAGGTAATGCCGGGTTGTATTCTCGACTGGCTGGGAGGGGACAGACTGAAAAAACCTCTCACTGTTGCCTCCTCCCCCGTCTGGAGAAGAGATTGCCTTGACCCCCTCTGAAATTTGTTCAGCAGTAGCCTTTTCCAGCCAGTGTGGTGTTTGTGTTTATGGAGGTTAGGACTACAGCCCTGACCCATCCTGTTGCTGCCATGGAAACGCCTCGACATCTAAAAAATTGTAATTTCCTAAAAATGTTGTTAGAAAGGGTGGCTCAGTTGGTTGGATGACTGCCTTCGGCTCAGGGCGTGATCCTGGAGTCCCGGGATCGAGTCCCGCATCGGGCTCTGGGCTCCATGGGGAGTCTGCTTCGCTCTCTGACCTTCTCCTCGCTCATGCTCTCTCTCACTGTCTCTCTCTCTCAAATAAATGAATAAAATCTTTAAAAAAAAAAAAAAAAGAAAATGCTTTTTCAGGGCCACCCTCCACATTTGAAAATGTGACTTTTTGCTTGAGGGGCATTTTGGAGAGCATTGTAAAAAGCAGTAGACCAAAGTAGGAGCAGGTCTACAAATCTGAGACCCAGATGTGCTGATTGGGCAAACACCCAGCTTGTGTGTGCAGAGTATCCAAATCTCCAACTTGCATTCTCTTGTTTTCATTGCTTATCTGCTCTGTTGACATTTTGTTTGAGAATAAAAAGAAATTTACTGCTAATATCTCTGACTTAATACTCACATTCCGCAGAAATGTTTCTTATATCACTTTCAGTTGTTTCCGCAGTGCGTTCTCTGAGTATTTCTGTGAAAATTAGCGTGTTTCATTATTTTACTTTTCTTTCTTCCACGGTGAAGAGGCCATGCATGAACTTGGCCCTGCCAATCATAGCTCCACACCATTATATTTCTCTCACCCTTGTCTCTCCAGTTTCTTGAATGAGTGAACATCGGAGTGTCCTGCCTCTCCCCTCCTTCCTCCCTGCAGCCTGACTTCTTCTTTTTTTTTTTTTTTAAAGATTTTATTTATTTATTTGACAGAGAGAGATCACAAGCAGGCAGAGAGGCAGGCAGAGAGAGAGGAGGAAGCAGGCTCCCTGCTGAGCAGAGAGCCCGATGCGGGCCTCGATCCCAGGACCCTGAGATCATGACCTGAGCCGAAGGCAGCGGCTTAACCCACTGAGCCACCAGGCGCCCTGCAGCCTGACTTCTGTTCTCCTGAGCTTCTCTCTGATGATGCCCTTCTGACCAGCTACTGGGTTGCTAGGACTGGGGGCAATCTAGTTTTAACTGCCTGACAGAGGAGACCAGGGCTGGGGAGTGCCGTGGTGACTGTTCACTGTCAAACAAGAAGGTGGTGCCAGTGCCGGACTGAAGCCCAGGGGTCCTCTCCTCCGGCAGAGCTCTTTGTGCCACAGTGCCTTCCCCCACTTTTTTCCTCCTCAGCTCATTTTTCTGTCCTCCCTTTTCTAGCATCTCCTTCTGGGCTTCAGGATGATACCTTAGCCTGGTGCTCCTTCTACCTTTGCATCAGTTTTTCTGTTTCTTTGCCAGCTCTTTGTTCCTTCTCAGGGTTTCTTGCCTGGAGTGTAGTCTTTGGCCTTCATTTTCCTTTCTCTTGTCTCTGAGGCAGCTTGTCTGTTTTCAGGGTTTGGGTTGTCTCCTCCATGCGAAAGACGCCCAGTGCTCTCTCCAAGCTTCAGCAGTGGCGCTCCTGTCAGGGTTCCAGAGAACGCTGCCTTTCAGGTCTTCTTTCAAGCTTGCAGGTGCCTGAGATGCTCTGTGGAGGAGTAGCTGTACCTTTGGGGTTCTGCGTGGCCGTAATCTCGGTCACTTGCCCAGCATGTGCCTTGGGGTGAGTTACTTCATTCTCTAAGCCTCCTTCCTCATCTGGAATGGAGATGATAGTAGCAGTTCTTTGGAGAGTTTACTGAGGAGTGAGAGATGTCCATATGGCACAGAGGGCTGCCCTATGTGCCAGGCACATGGTAAACAATCAAATACTAGCCCTTTTTATATCTCTGAAACTGAAGTTAAACCGGTCTTCTCTTTCCAGCAGGAAAGCTGGTTATCTGCCCAGCTTCCCTGCCCATCAGTGTCATTGCTACCGCCTGTCTTGGGACTTTTTTGCACCATTTTGGACTTACCCATCCCTTTCAAATCCTGTAGTGGTCAGCCGACAAGTTTTATTGACATTTCCTATGAAATGTCTCTTGAATTTCTGTGTTCTTTTCCACTTAACCCTGCAGCTTTTGAAACCAGTTTCCTGGGACTGATTGTTTTCAGTCTAACTTTTGGACCACTTCTTAAAACAAATTTCTCTGCATATTACCTCATAATTCATTCATTGATAGACACTTTTGGTGAGTTATGCATTGAGAGCCTACTCTGTGCTAGGTAGACGTCCTGCTACATTCTAACTCATGTTTATGTCTTCAGCACTTATTGAGGATTGAGGCAAATAAATTTAATGCAGTGTGACAAATATTATGACCATTATGTGTTCTAAAATTTAAAAAAGTTGGGGCACCTGGGTGGCTCAGTGGGTTAAGCCGCTGCCTTCGGCTCGGGTCCTGATCCCAGGGTCCTGGGATCGAGCCCCACATCGGGCTCTCTGCTCCGTGGAGAGCCTGCTTCCTCCTCTCTCCCTGCCTGCCTCTCTTGCCTCCTTGTAATCTCTGTCTGTATAAATAAATAAAAAATCTTTAAAAAAAATTTTTTTTAAAAGTTTGCAGGAGCCCAACAGAGGGAGTGGTAATAATTCTATCTTCAGGTGAAGGGAGGATTCCCAGAAGAGAGCATTTAATAAAGGGCTAGAAAGTCAAGTACAAGTTTTTGAGTAGAGGAGGAGAGAAGCCTCAGTATACACAGAGGGAAAAGCAGAAACCACATGTAGAACAAAGTTCCTCCAAGTACATGGTGTCACCAGGATACAATTCAAGGAGTACAAAACTGTGTCCTTTGGGCCAAATTCTGCCTGCTGCCTGTTTTGTATGTACAAAGTTTATATACCATAAAGTTTACTTTTTAGCACTCCAGAAAGAAACTTTGTACCCACCAGCAGTCACTCCCCATTGCCTGTGGTCCTACCCCCGGCCCTAGACAACCACCAGTCAACTTTATTTCTTGATAAATTGCCTGTTTGGGGCATTTTCTGTAGATGGAATCATGTAGTGTATGTGACTTTTATGACTGGCTTCTTTCACTTAACATAATGCATTTGAGATTCACCCATGTTGTAGCATGTCTTAGTTTTTTCATTCCTTTTTATTCCTGAAGAGTATTTCATTAGATGGCCATACCATATTTTGCTTATTCATTCACCACTCTGATGACTGTTTTTGTAAGTAGTGTTTTTTTGTTTTTGTTTTTGTTTTTGTAAATAAAGTTTATTGGAATATAGCCATGTCCATTCATTTATGTATTGTGTGTGACTGCTGTCTTACTGTAATGGCAGAGTTGAGCTGTGTGACAAAGCCTGAAAGATTTATGATCTGGCCATTTGCAGAGAAAGCTTGTCAATCACTGGATTAGAAGATGGGGACAGTGATGGGGACAGTGGGAGCTGGAGTGGGCTGGGGTTTGAAAGTAGAAGATGAGGGGCACCTGGGTGGCTCAGTCGGTTAAGCGTCTGCCTTCAACTCAGGTCATGGTCCCAGGGTTCTGGGATCAAGTCCCACGTCATGCTCCCTGCTCAGGGTAGAGTCTGCTTCTCTTCTTTTTCTACCCCTCTCCTCTGCTTGTGCGCATGCTCTCTCTCTCTCTCTCAAATAAAAATCTTTTTAAAAAGTGAAAGATGAGTGGAAAGGCTGCATGAGTGAGGGTTTGGACTAACCCTGTATCTCTCCAACTTTGTGTGGTATGTGAATCCTCTGCTTTAGAATCCCTTAGAGATGCTTAAGTGCAGATTCCCGAACCTCACCTATGACCTTTGCCAGTGAGGTGAATCCATTGCCACACATCTTTTTTTCCTAATTCCACCTGAACTTCTCTCTGAGCTCAGTCTGTGCTGAACCCTTCCGTGATCCTTTACCCTTCTCCCTCTCTCTCTCTTCTGAAGATTGCTCTGAATCCCCTCCACTACCCCACCCCCGCCACGAGTCTGTACCTCCTCAGAGTATGGGATTATGTATTTTCTTGTATTATTTGGGGCTGAATCATGTGTGTTAATGTTGCATACCCAGCTGGTATGTGGACTCCTTAGGGGCAGGAACCAAGTCTTGGACCTATTTTGCATTGTGCTTATTGGGTTCTTGAATGAGACTAAGGATGTTATTTAAAGTATCACTGTAAGTCTTCTTAAGCTACTCCCCTTTTCTTTTTAAAAATTATTTGATTTATTTTAGAGAGAGATTGAATGAAAGAGAGTGCAGAGAGAAAGGGACAGACAATCTCCAGCAGACTCCCTGCTGGGTAAGTAGCTGGATACGGGGCTGGATCCCATGACCCCAAGATCATGACCTGAGCTGAGATCAAGAGTTGGACACTTAAAAAAAAAAAAAAAAAAGAGTCGGACACTTAACCGACTGAGCTGCCCACGTGCCCCATGCTACTTCTGTTTTCCACAGCGTGCTTTTATTTGATTTGCATTATGTCCATGGACTTGGTGTTTTGTCCTCAGGTCCCTCTTAACCACTATAGCTAAGTGGGTATCCTTCTTTTTGTATTACAGCATTGATTTCTTTTTCCTGAGTGAGCTTCATTCTGCAATTTACTCTCAAGTATCCAGGGCTCTGTGTCAGTCTTTGCCCAGTCCATTTCTGAATTTCTGTTACATTTTTCTTTACTCAGAGATTTTAGTCATCTGATAGTAAACTAGTTAGTCTTTGTCTTCAGCTGGGTAAAAAGCTACAAATGATTTTTGACTCCATGCTGCTCCCTTGGGTAGCTCATACGATCTGAGCCAGGTTTGCAGTTAGACCCTTACGAGTGATCTGTCCTCATGATGTAGGATGATGATTCCCAGCCAGTTCTTAACATTGCTAGAATTAATTAACCTTGATTCCACCTGTGGAGAGAGGGCATTTTACTCTACCCTGTACTGTTAAATACCTAATAACGTGATTTTTTTTATCCTGTTTTTTTGCTCAGTGAGCACTTAAAATATCCCCGCCTGTATAGTAATTTGTTCCCTGTTTAATGTGGCTTTTTCCTTTGTTTACTCTGGACTCAAGTCTTTGTAGCTTGTTTTCTAAGTCAGCTCAAAAGCTGCTGGTCATTGGATTTGGCAGCCTTTTCAAGCTTTACCCACCAGAACCCTACAGGAAGTTGTGTGTCGGCCAGAAGAGTCTGTTTATTTAGAGCATGGTGTCCAGCAGAAGCAATCCATTTATGAGGGTCTGTTCTTAAAGACACAGGAACCCGAATCCGTGTTTGGAAGACCTGCTTTTTCGATTTCCACTGCAAATGTGTGTATGCTCTGTCCTTTCCTTTCCAGATTGCCAGGGCACCTCAGCTAATCTGGTAGTAATTGACATAGTCCTTTCTCTGAGCTACTTGGTCTTATCTGAAAGGCTAAAGCATCAATGCCCGGAAACTAGATAGCTCTTTTAACCTTTGAAGAATGGGATTGAAAAAGATTATTTTTAATGAATTGGCTTTTTTAAGTTTATCGATCACCATTCTTAAATATTCTGATGGGATTTTGCTCCGAATGCCCTCTTGATTTAGAGTGCTAAAACTCAGTTGAAATGGCTATGCTTTTGACTCCTGGAAATGGTTCCTTGCCCACAGTCATCTCGTATTGTCTGAGTCTAGTCCAAGACATCCTGCAATACTGTTTTATATTAATGGCATTTCTCACCTAAACTACAGAGTCCTTTGGCTGAATCTAGAATTTTTACATCCTTTGGGGGAAGAGAGGCACATTGCAGGCACATCTTCTGAAGATGGAAAGACTAGATTAGATGTTACTGGGTCTAATAATGAGCCAAAGAGAGTCAGGCATAGGATCTGGGATCGGTGCAATAGCCTTATTTTTGCCTGAAGCCCAAATTCCACATTGTGCACATGAAAGTTTAATTTCTCTTTGTTGATACATGTGTGCACTCACCTGATTCTGAATCTGCTACAGCAAGTTGGTGATGTGGCTGTAGGTTTTTTTGTTTTGTTTTGTTTTAATTTTTTATTTATTTATTTGACAGACAGAGATCACAAGTAGGCAGAGAGGCAGGCAGAGAGAGAGGAGGAAGCAGGCTCCCCGCTGAGCAGAGAGCCCGATGCGGGGCTCGATCCCAGGACTCTGGGATCATGACCTGAGCCGAAGGCAGAGGCTTTAACCCACTGAGCCACCCAGGCGCCCCGTGGCTGTAGGTTTTATGTGCCTAGCACTGGGCACATGGGTAGGTACTCAGTATCTGTGCGCTGATTTAAGTGGAAGCCACATTCATTATCTTAAGAGGTGAGTACTTGGCAAGTATGGCCTCACTCCTACTGATGTGAGCACATGTGCCGGGTGCCTTGGGAGAGAGGGAAAAAGAGCTATGGCCACTGCCAAGAAGACTGAGAAATGGAAGGCGGACAGAAAATGGGAGATCTATTTCTTAGCTGTAGCCGTGCCGTGGGGTAGGTGGGTGATCTTTTAGTGCTCTAAAGTTGGATCATTCTGTGAGGCGGTTGTTGTATTGAGCGTTCTACCTCCAAAAAGCTACTTAGAGAGCATTGATTTGCTTGAACTCGTCGGTAAATTTAACATTTAAAAGTTAAAAACAATACTTGACTCATTTCTCTCCTTCTCCTCTCAACCTCCAGTAGAAAGACATGCAGGTAGTGCTTTCCTTGGGAATCAGTAGTTTCTGAAGATACCAGAAAAAGCTCAAGTCCAAGGGAGCTAAAGGTCTGTTTGGACATGCACATGCATGCTTTGGTATGAGATTTATGGGCATTTAGGGTGTCTCCTTGGCTTGCCGCTTTGAATCTCAAATTTGAGGGCCTTTCAAAATCAAAGGCTATCGAAGAATTTAATTCCTTTTTTTTCTTAAGATTTTATTTATTTATTTGACAGAGAGATCACAAGTAGGCAGAGAGACAGGCAGAGAGAGAGGGAGAAGCAGGCCCCTGCTGAGCAGAGATCCTGATTAGGGGCTGGATCCCAGGACCTTGAGACCACGACTGGAGTCAGAGGCAGAGGCTTAACCCACTGAAGCCACTCAGGCACCCCAAGAATTTAATTTCTAACGATTAGTCAGGCTTGGGCACTTTGCCTTTGTCATCTGGCCCGGAGGACTTATGGGGGCCATTTGCTCTCCCTTATATTCTGAAACACCTCCCACCCCAATTTTTATCTTCTGCCATTAGCCAGAGGGCTCTGCCTGTTCCCTACCATTAGTTCTTTCTGTGGAGCCCAGCACCCCTTAGAAACTTTAATGCTGGCCCTTTATTGCTTTTTGTATGTTAGTGCATGTGTTGCTGCTTTGTTTCCTGCTTTCATAGTGGTTGAAGATTCCACTCTTTTTCTACCTTTATCATTGCTGTTAAGATAGTAAGAATGTAAATGAAATGGTAATACTGCCATTGTGAACAAGTCTTTCTCTGAAAAGATTTTTTGTTCATTTTTAACGCTGTAAATATCTAATTCCCAGTGTTTTAGTTGGAAGCTGTTCAGATTTCCCAAATCATAAAATCTTTCAGAGCCTCCTCCAAGTTACTTTTTCTTGATTCCATTCTCCTCCTTTTTTCATTAAAAAGAAAGAAAAAAGGGGAAAAAACCCAGCTTATTTTCAAATACGGAAATGATCTCTGTTTGTTAGAGACCAGAGTGATCTGGACCCCTGACTTGCTCTGAGTTTTTTTGTTGTGTTTTGGAGCTGTGTACAGGGGTAATACTCAGTCCTGTTTTTTCTGTGTGTTTTTATATACATTTCCTAAACACTTTCCCTGGCGCGGTCCTATGACTGTGTATATGTCCTACATGTGTTTCCTATTTTTTATGACTCATACTTACGGTACTCATAAAGATTTATCCTTTATCTTGGCTCTGAGTAATGAATCCACTTGCACATTTCCAGCAGAGATGTGGGTTGGGACTTTCGTATTTAATCTTGCAGGGGAGGCCTCTTGAAGGCCTGGTGCAGGAAGCATGACCTATTCAGCTGAAGGTACTGCTCACTTCTCCTCCTCGAGGGAGCAGTCAGCTCAGTTTTTGTGGATTTATTAATTTGTATTTTCCCAGTTTTCCTTTCTTTTTGCCCCCTTTAGCCATTCTGCTGCTTAGAGTGAGACCCCCAGAACACAACTAATGGAACAAAGGCTCCTTTTCCTTGTTGGTAACCGTGTTAAAGGGTTTGGTGGAGGAAGAGATGGAAATGAAATGAAGCTGAAATGAGGTCTGTATTACATGTGGTAACAGACACCCAGGGGGTCTTCTTGGGTTCAAATAAACATTCAGACTCAAGAGACTGTCACAGGGCACAGGTGGCTTTAGCCTGCTTACAAGGATACAGGATAGGGACCATAGCTTGTAGCAGGCAGCATGGCATTCCTCTTTTTTGGATGCCTTGTGGCTGCCTACACTCAGCTTGTGTAGCCACCCAGAGCTCTCCAGGGTGTGTGTGTGTGTGTGTGTGTGTGTGTGTGTGTGTCTGTCTGTCTGTCTTGCCCTGGTTTAGAAACTTTATACTTCCCAGGAGCTAGTAGGCAGCTATGCTCATAGGAATAATTTCCATTGTACTCATGAAGGAAATGCTCGATTTGTAAGAGTCACTTGCTCTCATGGAAGCCCCCAGATCTCTCCTCCTAGGCCGTATTTTTAATCTTTCCAATCCTAGTATAATTTTCCAGTTAAGGATAATTTCTCACCATAAGGAACTTGCCTTTTATTATAGTTGACAATACGGGGGTTACAGAGTTAAGAAAGTTAACAGAAGACCCAAATTCTCACGGAAAGGAGGGATACATTTTGCTAATTCTTAGTCTGCACCTGTGATAGGCTAAATAATGTTTCTCAAAGATGTGCCCACATCCTGTTCCCCAAGATGTTCCTCTGTGAATGGTTTATAGAGCAAGTGTTTGCAAATGTGGCTGATTGAAGGATTTGGAGGTGAGAAGATTCTCCTGGATTATCCTGGTAGCCTCTCAATGCAATCACATGTGTCCCTATAGGACAGATTTGACTTACAGAAGGGGAGACGGCCACATGACTGTGGAGGCCAAGACAGGAGCGATGGGACCATAAGCCAAGAAATAACAACAGCTGTGAGAGGCTGGAAGAGGCCAGGAGAGAATGGTGTTCTTGAGACTCTGAAAGAAGCACAGTTCTGCCGACACCTTCATTTGGGCTCAGTGATCTGATTTGGCCCAGACTGGTCTTGGATGTCTGGCCTCCAGGACTGTGAGAGAATACATTTCTGTTGTTTTAAGCCATTAAGTTTTTAGTAGTTTGTTACAGCAACCACAAATTGCCGATACTCTTCCTGTGTCTCATTAGCTTGGAAGACTGTCTTGAGTTGGATGTAGTTTCCCTGACCCCGTGTTGTTCACTGCTACACTGAACAGACACTATAAAAGACACTGTCACTCATTTGCCAAGGCCAAAAACATTGGCGTTATCCATGACCTCCTAAGTTTCCTCAGATGTCACATCCAGTCTTGTTTGTTCTACTGTAAAAACAGATTCTGAATCTGCCTCTGCTTGACACTCCCCCCCCCCCCCCGCCAACACCTGTCCCCACCACCACCTCCAGGAGACTGTAGAGCCACCATCACAACTTTGTTTGAGACGCAGTGAACTCCCCAGATCCTTCAGAGGACAGGGTCTGCTGGAGCTAGAGTGCCTGTGTTGGAGGCTTCACTATGCTATTTATGAGCTGTGTGGCTCTGGGCAGGTTTTTAAATAACAGTATCTGCTTTCATAGATACCATGACAATAAAATAGTTACACTGTGACAAGTGCTTTGAACAGAGCTTGGGCTTTAAGAAGCACTCAGTGAGTGTTAGCTGCTGTCATTATTAACTAATAAGATCTGTTCTCCACACAGCAGCCTCAGTCAGCCTTTTAAAACTAAAGTCTGCTAACAAAACTCACTAATAACTCCCTGCAGTGGCTTCCCATGACACTTAGAATACAGTCCTCAGCCCGCACTAGGGGACTGTATTCTACACAGAGAGGGAGCGGTCACACCCTCTCCCACCTTCATACCGATCTCAGTGGGCGCACTTGTTGGCCCTGATGTTCTCCAGAGGCTCCCAGCACACTCCTGCCTCCCGCCCTCTGCCTGCAGCACTTCTCCCTCCCTCCATCCAGTCCCTGTCCAGCTGTTACCTCTGCAGAGAGGCCTTCACTGACCACCTCATTTAAAATAGCCATTCTCACCCCTGCTGTCTCCAAATCTGGTTTTACTCTTTTAAAATAACTCCTATCATCTGATAAAATAGCACCTGATATTTATGTTTAGACGTGTTTATTGTCTGTCCCTTCCACTAGAATATCCATGAGATGTCTTACTTTGTGCACTGAGATCGCCAGGAATTAGAACATGCCCAGCATATAGTAAGCACTCAATAAATATATGTGAAATAAATGCTTGAATGAACAAGTGCATGTGGTGATTTTAACAGTTAGTTTTATTCAATAAACTGTTAGCCATTTTTTATTTGGGAATTCTATTTTGGAAATAGTTATATTTTCTGGATATCCGGTTATTCATATTAGTATGTTTGGCTCAGTCATAAAGTAATTCAGGTTTTAAGGTGTGGAAACAGAATACTGAATTATACTAGATCAGGATCTTTTTTATTCAAACTTGACCAGATCTATAGAACCATAAGAGTCTCAGTTTCTTCATTTGTCAATGAAAAGAGGTTGGGCAGAATGAGATCTAATATTCCTTTCACCTCAGTGTTTTGGGTTTCTTTTCTCCTCTTCTTTTTTTTTAAGTCTGCATTGAGAGTTACGGTTACATTTTTAAATACAGTTAGTCCACTCCTCCAGACTGAAAGTACAGACTTTAGTACAAAATACCAATTGAAATGTAGAATAAAAGTGTTTCTGGAATTGTTAAACTAGAAAATATCTTTAAAGAAACCCTCACCATCCAGTAGAAACCTCCTAATAACTAAAATGTAAACTAAGGGTATCTGATACCTTCTTATGTGTGTGGGTTTTTTTTTTTTTTTTTTTTTCTTTTTTAAAAAGAGAACCTGGATTAAGTAGGATTTACAGATCTGGGACAAATCTGGCCTCAAAATATTTGGGAAGATGCTTCTGAGTTTCACCGCTTAGATCTTATTGCCTCGTATAATAGAAATTTCATGATTTTCTAAACAGTTCTACTGTTTTATCCGGACAGAGTACACACAAAGAATCTCCCCCTCTCTTTTATTTAATGAAGTACAGAAGACTAGAGAAACCAGTCATTTCAGTTTGCCTGAGCGAAGGCCCCTCCTCACGTAATTAGACCCAGGCAGCTGGACAGTTATCGGTAGCAGCCTTCGTGGACGCCGTGCAAAGCATTGTGGGAGCGAGGAAGGCAGGAGCTCATGGAGCTCGTGCTTGGATGTGCAGCACAGGGCAGAGAACAACACCTGTAAACAGAAAGGACATAGACATAGAAACATATTATTGCCCTAAACACGCATGATGAAAACGTAACCAAATAGACTTAATCAAGTACAGCTGGGCCGAGATAAACACAGAAGTGCTAACGAATCAGGCATGTTGGAAGGATGTGGGGCCAGGGGAGGCGTGTTGCTGGAGTAATTGGAGTCAGGTGTGTTAGCCTGGCAACGTTTTTTGGAGGTGAGAATTTGGAGAGGTTTGAAATAGGGATGTGGTTTGGCTAAGGTCTAGAGGGAGAATTTTCCACGACTAGGGGAGGAGGCTGGTAAATAAAATAGAGCCGAGCTGAAATACGTTGAGGACAGCAAGTACCTTGGCAGCTGTGAAAGCTTGTGGCTGATAGCCTTGCCTGTTGGTGTTTATGGTGGGAGAATGGGCTCAGCTGTGTACTCCGGTCTTCAAAGCTAGATGAACGGATGTCATCTTTATCACTGGAAGAGGCAATTTAGATTGACCTCTAAAGATAAAATGTTCGTCCCAACCTCCCAGCCACAGATTGGAGAAAACCTCTAGCTTGACCTCATAATCTGGTGACTTCAGCTGCCTGGGAAGACTTAATGGCTTTACCACTTTCTGGGTTCCTTTTTCTCTGGAGGCATATTCCGGATGGAAAGTCAGGTGACCGAGTTTCTGTCACGCAATTTGGGGAGTCACCTGTGAGTAGATGAGGTGTTGGGGTTAGGTGTGGAATGAATGTGGTATTCTCAGGACCATTCTTGGTTAGATTCTGATGTCCCCAGAATTGCAGTAAAATTTAGGGTGTTAAGAGCTAAGCCTGCCCAGGTTAGCCTTGTGCAAAGAAACCTGTGGAACCTGTGGTCATGGTTGAATTTGTGCTGCCTGAGTTCTATCTTTTGGGTCTTAATGACACCCAAATCCCCAATGTTGAGGGAAAGGCTGGGAAATGGAAGAAGAACTTTTGAGTTCTTTATCAGGAAGCCAGGTGGCCGAGGATCAGGTATGCAGATGTCCTAGGTTTGTCATCCTGCTTCGTGGTCCCAAAACCTATAAGCAGGAGGTAACAGTACCACTCAAATCAGGGCCAAAGCCGGACACTGGCAAGCTGCTTCATAGAGGATTATGAAAACTGGCATTTTGCTCAGCTTTCTCAACACCCCTGCAAAGGACTTCTTAGTTCTAGTTTAGAGGCATAGAAATTGAGGCTGAGATTTCTCTTCCCTTGGTTGGGAGCTAGGAAGTAGTTGGCTAGCCCAAGCTTGAATCTGCATCACATACTTCGTGGAGATGGGGTCAGTATGCAGTGAGTAGCTGTGGGCAAAGTGGGTTTTCCCAAGCTTTAGCCATGTATTCAATCATTAAATCAATATTTATTATACACCTGTTATTGTCAGGCACAGTGCCAGGCATCGGCAGTCCCGGCACCCCCATCTTGAGAATTATCAAAGGTAGCAAAGATACAGTGGATAGTGAGTTCTCCGCCTGCTCTTGCTCCCACTTAGATGATCTCAGCCTCTTTGCTCTCTTTAACCATGAGCTTCAATACTGCTTCCGGTGTTGTTTGTTGACTCAGTGCTATTGGGGGTGAGTCTCTGAACTACAGTGAAAGAGCCATCTGGTGAGTATTACATATAAATATTTGGGTTGTCATCTGTAGGTTAAGAGCTTAGAGAGAGGGGCAGGTTAGGGTGTCCTGTTACTAACAATAGTTCTGTTCTATACAAACAACTCTCTCTACTGGATTATCTCTGCCAAAATATTACCAAATAGCTTGGAAACAGGTTAGTGTTTTGCCCTTTAGGGATAAAAAGACCATGGAGTTGAATTTGGAAAGCAATCTTGGAAAATCTTTCAGTAAAACAGTATATCATTCACATGCCCCAAAATTCAGCACTGCAGGGCTCCTGCTGGCAGAATCAGGTGAACTTTGAAATATATTATGACTTGATCTTGAATTCTTGCGTATTTCAAGGAGGCTGAAAGTACTTTTTGTTTTATTGGCAATGACCTTTTATCAGAAATACCTTGCAGATACGCTTTAGGTATAAGCCAACAGGCTTTAACTTTCTGTATCTACAGCTGCCTTCTTTTCCCTTCAATTTTATATAAAAGCATAAATGGAGGGATTTCTCAGCATCATGTTGTGGAGTCTACCCCATATGTTGATTCATCTGTCCTTTGATACATCGATACATTGATTCATTCTAAAAATGTCTGAGTGTTTACCATGTGCAGGCATTGTCCTAGGACTAGAGATACAGTGGTAAATAAGGCAGAGTTTCAGCTTTCTCAATGCTTAGGTGGGTTTCAACACAGAGTACTCATTCAAGTGATAAGAAGGGGTTGTTGTTAGGGTGGTTAGGAAAGGCTTCTTTGAGGAGGTATACTTGGACAGAGACTTTAATGATGGCAATGAGCCATGCGCAGATCCAAGGGAAGAATGGGCCAGATAAAGGGCTTGACGAGGTCAAGGCCCTAAGCTTGGAATAAGCCTGTTAGAGGTAAGTAAGGAGGCTGGGGTAGCTGCACTAGAGTGAGCAAGGAGGAAAAGCAATAGGGGATGGAGTTGGTTAAGGATCAGATCATGTGATGCTTTGCAGAGGGCGAAGTTGTTTCATATGTTTCTGTGTTCTTTTATCCAATGGTGAAAAATGCTGGCCCTGAATTCTGAAGACTAGGGAAGGCCTTCTTTCCCAAAAGCAGAGAATCAGTTCTGTAAGGAGAGATACAGTTCCATTAGCAGGATAGGTAGAAGCTAGATAACTGGAATGGTTATCTGGGTACTAGTCCCAGTGATGCCACGGTCAGCTGTGCAACTTGGGCATGCCAGTCTCTCTCTGGGCTTCGATTTCCTCATTTACAACAAGTATTTAGAGTAGAAGATCTCTAAAATCTCTTCCATCACTAAAAATCAGTGCTTGTATTACACAAATTTCATTTTGTGTCTTACCCTTTTGCTTCTTGCAGAATTTTATCACCCCTGCTTGCAGTAACCAAGTCTACTGATTCTAAGTTCACTGTTCTCCCTTTTCTTTTGCTTCTGGGATAACCAGTAAAATATTTGGGGGGAAAAGTGGCAGGAAGAAGTAAAAAAAAGTGGGGGAAAAATGAGAGAACTTCATAATTTTGCACCTTGGATCCAGAGCTGGCCAGTGTGCCTAACAGTGACCATTTGAGACATTACCAATTGGCCTGAAAGAATTCCTAGTCACCAAATGAGTCAATTATAGTGACTGAGACTTGTTCTCAGCCTAGTGATTTATGGTTTAATCAAGAGCAGCCATTGTCTTTATTAAGGAGAATTAGCCAGAAAAAATAGTGTTTTTAGAACTTGACAATATAATAATGTTGTTTGCATGACTCTTTTGTTTTAAAATTGTATTTTTATTTATTGGAAGTTCTGTATTTCAATAGAAAATAGAAAAATCTGCCAGTCTCCCTGAAATGCAGTATAAATCATGAAAGTCTCTCATTGAAAAGTATGTCTAGAAGAAATTAACAAAACCAGATAAATTAACTTGTTTTATGACTATTGTCTTGTCAGCACTACCTATTTTAGAAGACCACTATAACTCTTGACTTACCCTTAGGTTTAACTTTGAGTACTTCATGATTTATTTTGCTTCTGCCAAGTATAAAGGACTGCAGGGCATACACTGACCCAAAGTTAGAGTAAAAATTTAAGAAGAAGAAAAAACTGAAGGAAAGAAATTCTCTAAAGCATGTTCACACTGGTCTGAAAAGTTCAATAAATTCATTTTAGAATATTTTCAGTTCTTGAAAGAAGAAAAATCTTCTATTCTGTTCTTTTGTATTCACTTTGTCAGGTTAAACTGAACTTTGTCAGTCTTATAATTGAATACACAAATCATTTAGTGGGACCTGGCATTTCTGAATAGATGACTCAGTCACATCAGACCGTTTTTTCTTGTCAACTGCATCCGTTCCTAGGGATTTGTCTTAAAGTTGCTCAAATATCTACAGGCTTTGGTCTAGCTTCTCCATTTATGGGGAAGCTGAATCCCAAAGTCAGATAGCAGAACTTTCTTTTCCCCACAAATGAATGAATATCACACTGAAAGGAATACAAGATCGGGAAGCATTGGTGTTTGTAGTTTATAGTGAAAGTTACTTTTCTCTATTTCTTAGGCAAGGATAATTAATTACTTCCCCCTGATGGCAAGAAACAGGTTTTTATTTAATTTAATTAATTTATTTATTTATTGGTGAATCAGACCATCATATTTTCATTACAAAGCTACTTACCAAGAGCTTACTTGGAGCTTACTTGCTTGCTTTTTTAAAAAGAAGATCATAGAGATCATGACCCAAAATTGTTTCAGATGTGTACTGGAAACTTATTGTTAATTCTTGCCAAGACTTAGTTGGGCATCTCAAGAAGACATTCCTAGGGTGGAGAATGTCAGAGTTGTTTTTCTTTAGGGATAGTAAAAGAGAGAGAGAGAGAAGACTGTCAGACTTATTTCATGTACTGGAGAGAACTAAGGGTTGGAGATAAAGATTTTTGCGTATAGCCAGG
Source organism: Neogale vison (assembly GCF_020171115.1). Classification (NCBI taxonomy): domain Eukaryota; kingdom Metazoa; phylum Chordata; class Mammalia; order Carnivora; family Mustelidae; genus Neogale; species Neogale vison. The sequence continues at coordinate 78,265,581 of NC_058092.1, read as the reverse complement.
ACCAGAATTACCAGGCCCAGTGAGCTGGTCCTTCTAAAAGTGCTGAAGGCAAATAACTCACAGTAGTTTCCTGATTCATTGATTATGGTTAAAAGAGACCCCAAACTCAACAAGTGTTTATTGAGGGCCTGTGAGCTGGGAACAAACCATGGAACAAATTCTTTAGATCTGGGATGCTTGGTTTGAGGACTAAAGTTTAATTTCCTTACTTTGTGAGATATTCCTTGGGAATTCAGTAGCAATACCATATATATAAAAGTTGGAATGCGATCCAAAAATGGTATTTTGTATTAAGCTCTATTATGATATATATTCTTTTGGGAAAATAAGTGAGGTAATTGGAGTGGATTTAATAAATCAATGCATTAATGTGATTTAACTGATACTTGATATGCCAGAAATTGATGTACCTGTTATTTATCAGGAGACAAGCCATGGTCACATCTCTGTGACATGTATTACATGCTGTTCTTTCAGTTGCCACTGATTGGTTAAGCTTGGCTTTCATGGCCCGTTGAGATCTGGCCCCAGTCTACCTTTCTAATTTTATTTCTCTGTATTCTTTTATACATTTCCTCAGCTCCATCTGAATTAAATGTTCCCCACACCTCTCCATATTCCCTCCCCTGCTTTGAGATTTCTCTTAGGGCTCTCCCTGCCCTTGTCACCTTAGTTCTGCCTCTTCCACCTGTTTACCCTTGGGACCCAGCCAGAAGTGCTCCCCTGCTCCTCCCATAGACATTTACATCTGTCTTTTACCTTTGTGCACCTGTTAAACTGTGAAGTTCTTGAGGACAAATTCTGTATCTAGTTTGCATTTGAAGTCTTTTCATTACCTAGTGGCAGTTCCTGAGTAAATATTTATGTGTTCTGTTTTCACAGTTCTTGCAGTGTTGATACACTATCTGGATTACTGTTTAATTATTTTTCTTTAAATCTAAACAACAACAACAACAACAAAACCTGCTTCACCCTAACATCTTCAACGTGAAATTATGTTTTTAATACCCATGAAAATGAGCATGTAAGCTATAGGTAAAAATTTTCTCATTTCTTAACGTTTCTTAGGTATTCCCATACTTTGGGAAAGATGGATCTACCCAAGTACCATACACATACTGGCCACTTAGTATCTGCCAAGTGAATCAACGACTGCACAAAACAGGAAATAAGGACATTTTCTCCCTGTTAGCCTAGTAGCTTCATAGCTATTAATCTGGAGATAAAACAAGGAGAAGCTAGAAAAGACTGAACAAGCCTTTAACTGGAGTTGTTTATTCCTGCCTGTGAAGCAATTAGTATTAGATAATACTAATTACTTCCTTATGTATTGCAAACTGCTGGGCCAGTGGGCCCTGTGGAACAATCTGTTCTGTGGGTAGCTGACTCCCTACTGACTGAGCATCATGCTGAAGCCCCAGAAATGGTACAAGTGGGCCCTCTCCACAGTAGGTTTGGGAAGTAGCACCACGTATTGGGTTCATCTAGAGAAGAGGAATGTGGGAAGTGTGTGTGACACATCATATTGTTCTAATCAGATTCTAAATGTTCTGTTCGGGGTAATTTGAGTTAGAGTTCTTGCTACCATTTTTAAATTTTTAATGCATTGTGTACTCTCAATACAATTGAGGTTCTGAGGATTTTTTCTATAAGCTCTGTGCATGGGAATTGTATATTTTTCTTATCTTTTGAGGATGGTGTAAGGCTACTCACATGTACCACTTAGAGCTCTTTTAAGTAAAATAAAAATGTTCCATGTATTCAAGTTATAATGAAACTAGTTAATAATTAACTGTCATTTTGTTACTAAAACTTAAAGGTTTTTACAGATCCGTGAAGAAATTTGTTTCTAGATTGTTGTACTTTATAGTTGGTGCTTCTATATAGTATAGAAATAATATATTATAATTCCTTATTTTCTATTTAAACTATGGCATAGAGAGAGACCCTAGAACAGGTTGTTTTGTCATTTAGTGTTAAATGAGGCTTAGAATACTTTTTTCTTAAATTTATCAGAATTAGTCCGTGTAAGGTCAGTATGTCATAAAGTCTATTGAAGGTTTTTATCAGAAAAATCATCTCTCTCCCTCTCTTGTTAAATCCAGGGTTGGGATCCACAGCTGTTCGAGCATGGACAGGGTAACTTGATATAAGGGTACACATTTTTACCCTGGTCTGCTCTTAGAGCACATTTGAGATGGTTGTTTTGGAAAATGGGCTATGAATTTTATCTCTAGACCTTCGCACCAGAGCAAATCCAGCCCAGCAAATCCCTGGCCCTCAGTGTGCATCCTTCGTAACAGAACTTTGATGCTGTGTCTTGATGCCTTGAAATCAGCACAACAAAATGGTGCTCGAGGAGCAGTGTTTACTTTGATCATTTTTCAACTTCTGTGCCCCAGCCTTTTCACGGAGTACAAATTGCTTTACCAGAGTTACGGGGCTGAAGCCCATGGACTGTTTTTGTAGTCTGGTTGCTGTGGTGATTCTTAGCCTTCCATGAAACTCCACCTCCAGGGAAACAGAAACCTTTGCAGCTGTTTCAACCTTTTCGGTATCGTTATGTGGTAGAGGTCTTCACCGAGCGGGTGGCAAGCCGGAGAGTGGGTGATAAACAGATACGTGGAAACAGGGCGTCTCACTCAGGACGTGTTGTATTATTTCCAAACAAACATCTCCCTTATCCTTCTCACAAATCATAGGGGACTTTGAAGTACCTCCAAGTCTGGCCGAAGCCAGAGTTTAGTGAGCCACGGAGATGTGTTGGTCATGATAATGATATGAGTAAGAACTTGGGGATAATGGCTGGTGACATTTATAGGGTTGCCAGGTGGGGAAGAAAAGAATGGTGGAGAAGGGGAAGCTTGATGGGACTTGTGTGTGCCCAGAAGGGAGAGATTGGGTTAGGAAGAGGGTTCGGGCTCAGTCCAGGGCTGCCAGCAGTTCGCTGTTTGTGGGACTGTGAGGAAGGCTATTTTGATCTTAAGTCTCCGTGGAGGACAGTATAGACAAGACCTTCCTTCCATAGGAACCAAGGGAATGGAAAAAATAGCCATGGTTTTAGAGGGTAGAAGTAATAATAGCTAATATTTATTTATTTATATAAGATTGTATTTATTCATTTGAGAGAGAGAGACAGAGCACTGGCAGGGGGAGAAGCAGAGGGAGAGGGAGAAGCAGACAGCCTGCTAAGCTGGGAGCCCGACATGGGGCTCGATCCCAGGACTCTGAGATCATGACCTAAGCCAAAGGCAGAGGCTCTACCATCTGAGCCACCCAGGAGCCCCAATAGCTAACATTTAAAAGAGCTCTTGCTGTGTGCCAGTTACTGTTTGAAGTGCTTTCCACATGACATGTTTAATCCTTTGACATCTGATGGATAGGCATAAGTATTATCCCCATGTTATAGTTAACGAAACTGATGCCCAGGGAGTCTTAACATGTTCAAGGCCCCAAGGCTGGTAAGTGGAGAACGGAGATTCTAAATGACTTTGAGTCATTGCTATTAACCACTAGGTCAAACTGCCTGTAATTTAGGAAGGAAAGCAGAGTGACCCAAAGGATTGGGTTTCAGGGGACGCTGGCCAATTTGGAAGAAAATGTAGATCTTGGAAGAGATTAATATATGCTTTAAAATGTGTTTATTGATTTGTTCACTCATTCATTCGTTTATTCATTCATTTATCATTAAATACCTAGGTAGGACCTACTAAGAGCCATTTATTAGCCTAGACTCTGAGGTAATGAAAAGACAAGTCCCAACCCCTCCTCTTAGATCGTTTTTATGTACAAGCTTGATTTAGTACAAGGCAGCAGGTGCTAGGTACTATAAGAGAAAGGTCAATTGGACATGGGTCAGAAGCATTCACTGGGAAGAGCTTCCTTCTTCATTCTGGGGACACTGATGACAAGAGACTTCTTAAAGGACATTATAGTTTTTTCTGTGAGGTGGACGAAATTCATCCTGTGTGAAAATACAAAACTGTAGTTAAATTCCATATGTTACTACATACCTCAGCCTCTTTCTAAACAGAACGGAGAGGTCTTATTTGCTGAGTTTGCCTGTATCTTATCCTTGAGAATTTCCAGACCACAGTCCAGTAGTATGCCCACTTTATAAACAGCTCTGGTGGGAGAAGGTTGCAGAGTAGCAAATGGAGAGCACTTCACAAGAAGGAAAAGGGTTTGAGAAAACTGAGGGAATCCATCTTTATAGGAGAAGCTTCCCGTGATGCCTCAGGTGATGACTGCACATTCAGTTCCTGAAGTCTGTTGAAGGCCTTTGTATAGCTAATACCTAAATTTTTAATATGGACGGGCATATTAGGAATGCTTTATATGTTTTAACTTCTTTCTTTCTCATAATAGTTCTAAAAGGTAGGTACTATGATTCTGGTTTTTAGATAAACCAAGTCACACAGGTAAGGAATGGAGCTGGGATTCAACACAGGCAGTTAGCTGCAAGTGTCCATGCTCTCAGTTATGATGCTATGCTGATTAGTCATAGTTCATTTTATAGGTCCCCTTTTTTTTAAAAAAAAGATTTTATTTATTTATTTGACAGAGAGAGATCACAAGTAGGCAGAGAGGCAGGCAGAGAGAGAGAGGAGGAAGCAGGCTCCCTGCTGAGCAGAGAGCCCGATGTGGGACTTGATCCCAGGACCCTGAGATCATGACCTGAGCCGAAGGCAGCGGCTTAACCCACTGAGCCACTCAGGCGCCCTATGGGTCCCATTTTAAGCCATAAAATAATTAATCAAGAGGCAGTCTCTTAGATCTTGTGACAACTCTTAGGTAGCTTGAGGCTGATAGATTGCCCCCTCTCTGTGAACTATCTGGTCATGCAGTGTCCTGAAGGGACAATATCTATTTTACACATCATCCATATTTTATTTCTCAGTGATGGCCGGGAGCCTTCCATGGTGAGTGGAAAATTAATAGAAGAAATGCATATTATATAGTTTTTCTACTTGTTAACCCTGGTTAAAAGTTTGCTTAAGGGTATGGTGTCTATTGATGACTTTATCGGGTTTCTCTATTCTAAAAACAAGGATATTTTAGAATATTGTCTCTGTGGAGTGGTCTGAAAAATTTGAGTTTTCATCATCTTTCTTTGAGAGAACAATAGAACTTACTTCACATTCAGAGTTAACGATTAATTATATTTATAATAAATACAAATTACCTAACTTCAGCAATTCTTTGTGATTGCTCTGATTTCTTTGAACGTTAAGGGAGATTTAATTAATTAATTTATTTTTTAAAGAATAATGGCTTTTTCAAAGCTAGGTCTAATTGTAGAGTCTGGACTCATAAGCAAGAGACAGCAGGCTGCCACAGACTCACATAGACCAAGACACAGACAGATGTGACCCGATCCTACCCGCAGCAGTATTCTAAACTCTATGAGATACTGAAGAACTGTCCTCACTTTTCTGACAGATTTGCTCTATCCTGCCTGTCATTTTCTTTTGAAATAATTACTGTTGAGAAACACTCTCGAGGACTTGACTTTATTGTTTATTAAATAAAAGGATTTTTTAAAAACAAATTTAGCAAACTTATTTAGGGAAGCGGTGAAATAGGATGTGGATAAAGTGATTCCAAAAGTCTTAGGGAAAGTATTCACTAATGAAATCACAGAATCCCTAGATCCTTGGGTCAGAAGGGGTCTTAGTGCTTATCCAGTCCAGCTTACACTTGGTTTGTGGATTCTGTTTCTAAAATATCTCTGACAGGGGGTCATGCAGCCAGTCCAAGTAGTTCAGAAAATTGGAAAGGAGTGGGAGAAACCAGAAAATTTATCATGTTGACAAGTTTTGCCTGTTTCTTACACAGAGGATTGGGTTCAATTTGTCCTGCCTGCTTGTTGCGTCTCCTGACCCTTGACATCGTTTTCTCTCCCCACACGGCCTGGACATATCTCAGTGTTAGTGTTCTGTACTACAATCATTTCTTCATGTGTCTGTCTTTCCCCTGGACTGGGAGCAAATTAGTGAAAGACAGGTTTTGTCTTCTTCATCTTTCTTTTCTCAGTATTAATGAAAATAACTGTCATGGTGCATGACACATCATGAGTACCTAGCTAATGCTGTTTGACTAAATGAAAAAAATGTATAGAAGTCACATTACTGTCTGAAGCTAACTAATTGTGTGGCTCGGCTTTGACCCTCCTCGATGAATAAAGTCCTAAGGATCTATGGGACCTTTTAGCCCTTCTAAGATAAATTGACTTTCTAGTATTTTCTGTCACATGAAGGTCTTTGCAGGTGGGATTTGAAACTCAAGAGTTGGTTTGGTCCAACCCACGTGGGAGTTCAAATCACATTTTTTTGGGTGTGTGGTCAAAAACATAAAAAAATTACCATTTTGGCCATTTTAAAGTGTACAGTTCAGTAGCATTCGCACATTCACAGTGTACTACAAGCATCACCAGTATTTCACTCCAGAACATTTTCTTCACCCACAAAACAAATGCCCTATCAGTTAGCAGTCACTTTTATCCACCTCTACCTCTAGGTCATGGCGATGACTAATCTGCTTTCTGTCTCTGGATTTGCCTGCTCCGGGTCTCATATAGAAATGTAATCATACAACATGTGCTCTTTTGTGTCTGGCTTTTTTACTTGACGTTATACTTTCAGGGTTCACCCATGTTATAGCATGTATCAGTATTTTTTTATTATTATTATTTTTATTTTTATTATTTTAGATTTCTTTATTTATTCTTGGGGAGAATTGGGGAAGGTGGAGAGCACAAGCAGGGTGAAAGGCAGAGGGAGAAGCCCACTCTCCGCTGAGCAGGGCTCAATCCTGGGACTCTGGGGCCATGACCTGAGCAGAAGACAGATGCTTAGCTGACTGAGCCAAGCAGGTGCCCCAGTACTTTATTCTTTTTATGCTACATAATATTTCATTGTATGGCTCTGTCACATTTGCTTATTTCAAATCACATTTTTGTGGCTATGTAATAGTCCATTGTGTGTGTCCATGTGTCTGTGTGATGTGTGTGTCTGTGTGTGTGTATCACATCTTCTTTAACCATAAAAGAGGATGAGTTATTGTCATTTCAACAACATGGAGGGATCTAGAGGGTATTATGCTAAGTGAAATAAGTAGCACAGGATTTCCACTTGTGTATGGCACCTAAAAGCAAAACAAATGAATAAACAAACGAAAAGCAGAATCAGCCCTATACATACAGAGAATAAACTGGTGGTTGCCGTGAGGTGGGGTGTGGGAGGATAGGCAGAATAGGTGAGGGGGAGTGGGAGATACAGGTTTTCATTTATGGGATAAATAAATCGTGGAGATAAAAGGTACAGTACAGGGAATATGGTCAGTGGTATTATAATAGCACTGTCTGATGACAGATGGAACTATACTTGTAGTGAGCATAGCATAATTATAGCGTTGTTAAACCACTGTGTTGTACACTTGAACCTAATGTATAATAAAAAAAAAGTCAGGTATAATAAAAAAATTTTAATCACATTTTTATAGAGCTATTTGTCATTATCATGACTCATATTTTTCTCATTTCTACCCGAAAATCATGAATGGCAAAGAATCTTAATTATTTCCACAAGATTTCTCGTAATTTGGAGTATTTAAATTTTTAATCCAATCCTGAATATTTTGTCATGCACCCCACATACACACACACTTCTACTTTTCCCGTTTTGGCTCTTCTTACTGTTTATTAGAGGATGAGTCAGAGACCGAATGGTAGACTGATGGTTTTGCTGAAAATGAGAAGTAGAACTTAAGCTGTTGACTTAAGAGGCGTTTGGGACTCGACTGAATTATGAAACAGAGCTTAAGCTGTTTGATCTTGGTATCTATTAGGATCTTCTAGACTTTGGTCAGATTGGAAAATTTCTTTAGAGATGTATTATGAAGAGTAGCTTGTACCTTCTCCATTTACATGAGAAACTAAGCCATTGTAATACTTTTCAGACTCTCTTTAATTACAGGTGCTCTAGCTCTGCCTTACATGTTTAGTACCCTGAGTAAAGTTCAGAGAGTAGAACCTTTTTTCCCTGTATTTTAAGCAGAAGAAATGAGATTATAAAAAAAAAAAAAAAAAGTTAAGACTCCATTAGTGTCACCAAATGTTAAGGCAGAACCTTGTATTTGCCAGTGTCAAACAGAGGAAAAAATTTCAATTATTCACTTGGAAATGAATTGATGTTATCCCTTTTTCTCTCTTCTTCTATATAGTCACTAATTCCCAGTAATACAAATTGATTTATCGGGGCTTAAATTTGCTGACTCCACATATGGTTTTGACAGCATTACAGTATCTTCATTATTGGGAGGTGAATGACTGGATAGTATTAACTATATAACTTGAAAACCAAATGGTTTGTGTTAGAATTTGCTTGTTTCATTCTAAGATAAAATCTTTCCTAGTTTCTGCTGTGACACTCAGTGTTGATTTACCTGTAAGTTAATGTCAGCAAGACCAAACAAGGAATGTTGTTCAGACTTCTGTATCTTTGCTCCTTCCCTCTTTTAGTTTTTATTTTCCTTTTTCTTTTAGGTTGTTAATAAGTACTTAAAGCACTTTTAAAGATATAGAGTAACTTTAATAAATTTGTTACCAGGTATCCTGCTCTTTATTTTATGTTAGTCCCTTTCTAGTTGGAACAAATATCCTGACTACTTTTTAATGCTATCTCAAGAAAATAGGAAATTTAAACCTTTCAGTAGCGGCTTTAGGAAGATATTCCATCTTAGACACTTAAAAAGTACAAGTGCCAAATTCTGTGTGCATATTTTGGCAATTTCCTGTTTACTTTCTGTGATCACTGGTCTTATCCTGAAAACTTACTGCAAGGCTCAAGGCAAATTGATTCTGTGGAGGAAAATAGGCAAAAATACTAGACTGTTATGTAAATATTGCAAACTGCATTTGCTCTATTGTCAGTTAGGCTGTTCCGACACAGTTCATTGCCTGAATTAAAAGCATTTAAAATTCCATGCCTCCGAAAGATAGTGGAACATTCCATCAAAGAAAATAATGTTTTTTCAGGAAAAATACTCCAAAAACACAGAATGATAACATGTTCTCCTGCTTTGGCTTCTGGGCTATTTCTCCCTTTCTCAAGATAAGCCATGTACATTGAAACTAAAGTTCCTTTAAAAACATTTCCACTTAAAATCATAACCTGGCTGGATGAGACCAGAATACCCTTAGGGGGCCAGTACTGTGAACTTCAGGAGTTGTTTTTGTTAGAGCTTTCAAAGGAAACCAGACTTCACAGAATTCCCAAGGTGGTTCTATCCGAACCAGAATTTAGTTTCCTTCGAGAGTCATTTGGTCTAGTCCACATACCAGCTGGAGTTCAAGGGATGATTGAGTTGCACCTTTGCTAATTCAGCGACTTGTAGAAATACAGAGGGTATATTTTTGCAGATTGCCAAAGCTGTAAAGTTCTCAGGCCCTCTCCACTTCCCGGTTTTGTAATTCTACATGTGCTGTGTTTGAGATACAGCTGATCCACTTAGACATGAAATGCAACCATCGCCATTTTGAGTTCTGCAGTACATTTGTTCACGAGAACAGTGAGCCTTACTAAAGCTTTTATAGAGGAGATAGAGAATTTACATCAAAGCAACTCAAACAACTATAGCTGGCAATGGCGACATCACAGTTCATAAAAATGCTTGTGGTCCCATCCCTGTGGAGTTTTCCCTACCTCCCAGCTTGTGGAGCCTCCCATCATCTTGCTTACAGCTCAGTCCCCTGCCTTTCTTTCTTATCTTTTCTTTTCCAGAAGCAAAATAGTTCCTGCCTCTTACTCCTGTAGAGTAGGTCACTGTCCTCTTCTTTGACTCAAGGCCAACACCTAAGGTTAAGGTAGAGTGGGAAGGCAGGGCGGTGGGGGCTGGGGGACAATGGGAGACATTGATTCTACTCCCAACATTTTTACTCTCTGGCCATTTGATTTGGAAAAATTATTTACTTCTAAGCATCAATTTCTTCATCTTTAAAATGGGAATAGTTAGATAACAAAGCAGAGCAACTCCTGATGAGAGCAGCAAATCTTAACCCAATGGAAGGATGCATGGACCTGTCTGTTATCTTCCCCTGAAATACAGTGATGATGGCTGTCATTCCTATTCCCACTACTATTCCTGTTAACAACAGAAACACAAATGGGGTGTTTGTGAAGCCCGTGCCTTGCTTGTTGCTCCTCCTCCGATTTCTCTTTTCTTGCTAGACAGGTAACACTGTAGGCCCAGTCACAATGCCTCCCCAGCTTCAGCTTAATATCCTGGGCCAGGGGAATCTAGGTGCCATCCTTTTGTAAAGCTTTTTTTTTTTTTTTTTTTTTAAGATTTTATTTATTTATTTGAGAGAGAGAGACAGTGAGAGAGAGCACGAGCGAGGAGAAGGTCAGAGAGCGAAGCAGACTCCCCATGGAGCTGGGAGCCCGATGCGGGACTCGATCCCGGGACTCCAGGATCACACCCTGAGCCGAAGGCAGTCGTCCAACCAACTGAGCCACCCAGGCGTCCCTCCTTTTGTAAAGCTTAAAGCATCTTAAATCACTACCTGAATACCAGTGCACTTTGTTTTTTTGCTATTACGAATTTGCTAGCTTTAAGATGGTGCATAAGCAGCAATCTTTTTTGAGATCTGTGACTACAGTTGACTGGTAGGAATGATTCATTCAGTTTCCAGGGCTTGTGAGAATTGTTTTCTTGCTGTGCCTGTTTTTAACATCGGCTCCCGTCGGTCACCTCAATGATCCTCTTTATCATGCCGTTCTGTTCACCCCAGTGTCAACAGCCCAGCTATTTCTGACATCCTAGTATTAGAGACCTATATTCCAAAATACAGGTTTATTAAACCGGTAGGTAGCAAAACCAGTTTGAAGTCCATCATAAAAGTAGAAGTTGAAATAAATTTACACAGTCCACACCTGGGTGGTTCAGTCCATTAAGTGTCTGACTCTTGATTTCTGCTCGGGTCATGGTCACAGGGTGGAGATGGAGCCCCGAGTCAGGCTCCGTGCTGGGTGTGGAGCCTGCTGAAGATTCTCTCTCTCCCTCTGTCTCCACCCACGTGCTCACGTGCACCGTCTCTCAAAAAATATGTATAAGTAAAATCCCCTGTCTCCAGTTAAAAAAAACCTTTTTACATAGTCCTTAGTTATATGGTACTTCGATTATATAGTAGTGTTAAAAACAATAATTAAGCATTTGGAGTGAGTCTGTTTATTAAGTATAACAGGGAATATAAAAAAATAAAAGCAAACTTTTCACATTAATGATTGTGCGAATATTGAATTCCTTCTGTTTGTCTAGGATTTTAATTTCTAACTGTTCTAGCACACTTTGTTACCTAAATGAGAAGTATTAATTTTTAAAATTTATTTTATTTTATTTTTCTTTAAATTTTATTTGTTTATTTGACAGAGAGAGAGACACAGTGAGAGAGGGAACACAAGCGGGGGTGGGGGTGAAAGAGGGAGAAGCAGGCTTCCCGCTAAACAGGGAGCCCAGTGTGGGGCTCAATTTCAGGACTCTGGGATCATGACTTGAGCTGAAGGCAGACGCTTAATGACTGAGCCACCCAGGTGCCCCTACTTTTTTTTCTATTTAAGAATGTTTATTCATGTGAGAGAGAGAGAGAGAGAGACGGAGAGAGCAGAAGCAGGGTTAAGGGCAGAGGAAGAGGGAGAAGCAGACTCCCCTGCTGAGCTGGGAGTCCGACATGGGTCTTGAACCTAGTACCTGGAGATCATGACCTGAGCCAAAGGCAGACTCTTAACCATATGGGCCACCCAGGCACCCCATTGAGAAGTATTTAAAATTCTGTGCTCTAAGATACAATAGGATGTTTGGTCAAAATTTTTTATCTTTGTTATTTTTCCCTGAGAAGGAAAACCTGCTCCAAAGGCTTTTTCACATTTCATCTATTTGTATATTCATAACTGTTAAAAATAATGAAACAATTTTTTTTAAAAAGAATTTATTTATTTGACAGACAGTGAGAGAAGGAGAGAGAGCACAAGTTGGGGGAGCAGCAGAGGGAGAGGGGGAAGCAGGCTTCCTGCTCAGCAGGGAGCCCAATGTGGGACTCGATCCCAAGACCTGAGATCATGACCTGAACCGAAGGCAGAAGCTCAACCCACTGAGCCAGCGAGGTGCCCCAATAAACAATTTCTGTGTGTTTGTGTTTGTGTGTGTGTATTTGCTTGCTATAGTCCCTAAACACACACGTGATAATTAGGCCCCAAAGCCTGGGTTTGGCATCGGAGTCCTCTCCCACGTACATTGCCAGTCATTTTGGTAGCATGAGTTGGAATTAGCTTTTCTTAACTTTTTAAAAGTTCAAGTGAAACTTCATAGTGAAAGTTAATGTTCTCTTATCTAAATGCAGCGCTACCCTTTTTGGCTAGAAAAACATGACAGTACGACTCTACCCATTTTTTGAATCATTTCATGAATAACTTTTATTGATTCTTCCTTTCATGTATTCTTTCAGAAAAGTTATTGACTGCTTGCTAATTGTTCCGCTCTGCACTAAGCTCAAAGATGCTGAAATGACTGCGACTCAGTTTCTGCCCTTGAAGAATGCCTTGAGAATTTCACAGTAGAAGGGATGGTGTGTGTGTCTGTGTGTGTGTGTGTGTAAATGACAAATATCTAAACAGAGTATTGTAGTGCGGTGCAGAGGTGGAAACATGAGCATGGTCTGTGGGAGTGCTGTTGAGTTCCAGCCCCACCTGCAGATAGGGAAAGATTTCACTGATTTTGAGCTGGACATACATGTCTGTCTAGGGGCTGGCAGGAGGGTGCTGCAGGCCAGAATCCGGAAAGGCCCTGGTGTGTTGGCGACCACCAGTACTTTATTCAGATGGTAGATACTTAATACTAATGATTGATGGAACTGTGGCTCTCAGTGTTAGACTTGCCATCACCGGTGGCCTGCTGAGGGCTCCCCCAGTGCATCTACCCCACAGCATGCCCAGGGTCTTCCCTTTCCCTGTCTCTCTTCCCAGTAGAGACTGAGCTGTGGGCTCCTCTGGGAAGGAATGGCCAGGGTCTCTGGAATCCCCTTGCAACTCTCCCAGGACCCTTTTAGAGGGCCATGACCTGAAGTTTCAGAAATATTCTTCTGTTTATATGAGCTCCTGCCCCTCAACCCCCAACCCAAATTTAGTTCCGAGTATTTTTCCAGGGCATTCAAAATAGAGAGCAGAGAGGGCAGGCTTACTTCTGCATCAAATTTTAGACTTTCATTTTAGGTCCCCCACCACCACCTCCCGCTCCCCGTTTTGTGGTCATAATAGATTATTTTCAGAAGCTCCCAGGGAATCCTGAATCCTGTCGTTTGGGGGAGGAGGAATGGTGGCTGTATCCCGCTCATCATGTTAAGTGGTTTCAAGACAAAACCACTGGGGAGAAGAGCTCGATATCACTTGGTGAAGTAGAGTGTGAAATCTCTGACCCCAGTGCTGTTGAGACCAGGGAGGATGGTGCGTTGACTCCCTGGGTGAGGGCGCAGTCACTTCGGGGGTGGAGATTCCTTGAGTTCAGTACCACCTGACTGATGTTTTTCTAGAACTTCAGAGAAATATAAAAATAATGTAATAAGGAAAATTTTTGAAAGCTCCAAATCCACTCCCCTAAGAATATTTTAAGGGAGTCTTTTTATACCAATTCCCAAATGGCAAAAGACAAGTGATGGCAAATAAAATGTCAGCTGGAGAGGCTCCTTAGACTGGATCATCCTTTCAAACGCCGTGGCAGCAACTAACTACTGGTTCCCGTTCACAGCAATTGGTTGCACATTTCAGATGCATCTGAGTTCAAGTCATATTGCCCAATGAGAGGTGAAATTTGAGTTCAGCTGGGGTCCCCCAGTATCCTGAAATAGATGTATGTCTCATTGTCTGTCTGTGTGAATTATGGTGTTATGAGACCCAGATTCAGGATGTTTTCAGTTACTACCAACCCTGTTGCTAAGTGGACATCCCCTTACCTCTGAATTGGGGATAGATGATGGCTATCTGTAGACCGGGGTGTGCTTTTATGGGTCCTAGTAATAGACACACTGCTAGAGTTATTTTCTTATCTATTTTCTTATAAACTGATTATTGGATCATCCATTTTAGAGCATTTGGTCTGCATTCAGAGAACAGGAGTCTCTCTGGTAGTGTTTTGGATGATTTCATTGTTTCATGGGTCCCTAGGGACTGTTGTGAGAGTCAGAAATGTTGAAATGGAACCTCACTGACACGTTAGCAAAGTCAGACAGCTGTTCAACTCTTATATCAGTTGTTTTGCTCGCTTTGCTTATGTTTGTTTTAACAAACCCCGGGAGTAGGGGGGTCTAAGAGGAAATTTTTGAAATCACTCTGGTAGAAATATCTTGCATCACTACTATGAACCCTTAGAAATTCCAAACAATTTTCAAATGGCATCTTTCCATTTTTTTTCTTTCTTTCTTGTAAGTACATAATTCATTTTCATAAAGTGATTTACAGAGTTTGAGACAATATGTAGTTTTTGCTTATCAAAGATAATTTTTGGAAAATAGAGAGGTCTTCACCTTAACAGGGTCCAGAGAAAATTGTCCTTGTTGTTTTCTGCTGATAACACGGGCAAGGACATGCTTCCTAAATGGGAGATAGGAAGTATGTCTTGCCACTCTGAGGCTGTATGCTCCTTGGAGTTGGCCTTGACTTTGGATTTACTTTGAATTTCTTTATAAAATAGAAGAAATACATTAATTATATCTGGTAGTTTGTTGAAGTACACAGATAATCTCAGAAGATTTAGTATAAATAGATGTCATAGAACAGATGAGCTTTCCATTAGCTCAGAATCTAAATGAGGAAAAGCTCATTTTTCCTCATTTAGGGGAGAGATCAGCAGTATATGAGGGACAGTGTCTACATAGGGGATGTGACAGATTAGATATACTTGCATTTTCTCACACCAGTAGGAAGACTGAAGGGTGGCACTGTTTGAGACAAAAAAGGTTAGAGCAGAACTCTTGGACTGGGCTTTATGGACCAGTTTGTAGTTGAAGTATGGTTTTAAGAGGTCACTGAAACCTCAGAAACTATATGGACAAGTGTTTTATTTCTGAGTTGCCATCTAATAAGTTCTTTCCTCTGAGAGGGTGACCTGTTAAAATCAGAGATACGATCTCTAGTTTAATTACGCAGAATCATTTTGTTTCTGCCATTAGAATGTTCTTGTTCTTCCACAGTGGACTCCTCAACCTGGATTAATGGGTACTTAACCTAGAATTCATGGGTCCTGCAGTGAATGTATTTTTTTCTGACATTGCCTGCAAAATGTAGTGTGCATATGGGTTTTTGTGTGTGTGTGGTGAGAAGGTTCATCTGTTCTATTATGTTCTCAAATGCTTTTTACTGCCAAAAATGAACTCTACTAATTTAGAGAGTAGTCATTGTTTCCTCATTTGGGTGCATTCCCTTTAGTTTCATCAGGCTTCCCAGGCGCATGGTCCCTCGTTTAGTTTGTTATTGCTTATGAACTAGTTAGAGACTCTTAACTTCTATGTAAATTTAGTATAGGCTTGAGCTGTCTGGATTGCCAAACTGGAAGTCATCGGATACCACGTATATCATTTCCCCATGGACTGTTTCTTTTCTGCAGCCGGCCCCAGCTCTGGTTTTCAGACCATGATCGTGGGGTCATAATCTACCGGTGAAAACCTTCAGCAGTATGTTCTTATCTTTGTAACTAAAGTCTGTCCTGACTATGGTCTGACTAGAGTCTTTCTTCTCCTCTCCTCTCCTCTCCTCTCCTTTCCTTTCAACCTGGCAGAAACTAGGCACCTTAGCCAGGAATTCTTGCAAAGATATTCCAGGTATGTTCTCCCCACCATTGGGGAAGATTTTATACCTTCATTCTTTGTTCATTGTTTTTGATTCTCCTCTGTCTTCCCTTCAGCAAGTTTCCCTTCCAGTGGAGGAAGGTTGCTGAAGGGATTGAGTGAGTGGATGTTTGGGGGGACTCTCTGTTCCTGCCAAATGATCTTTTAAAAGAAGTATTGAGTATTTTTCTTTTAATTTCCCAATCATACTGTGAATTCTTCTTTGCCAGATGGTTTTTGGGGCTTTGCCTGGGCCCTCTGTGTGCCAGAGTCGGGGATTCATCTTGGCCAGACGCTGCCACATATTGAAGAGAGAACCGTTTCCAGGAAAGCTCAGAGCTGTGGCTCCTAGAAATCTTTCCTTGATTTGTGTGATCCAGGCCTCGACACTTTTGACCATCTGGAAAATTTTGGACCCCAGCACTGATATCTGTCTCATACACATTTTTCTTTTCATTTCCTAAGTTTTTTTTTTTTAAATTCTTGTTCATTTTAGATATATATTTATTGCTATTTTATCTACACACTTCGAAAGTGGTATGCCTCAGGGCTGCAAAGAAAATCATCGGAAAAAGAGTTGACGTACCATTGGGGGATACGCATGGCTATTCTCTGTGCCATGATGGCACTCGATAAACAGTTTCGGAATGAATAACTCTGGAAACTTTTTAGTGACACATGCTGTTCATGACAGAGTGTTAGCAATTTTCAGGTACTCTTGAATAAGTAATTACTTAATCTCTCTTTTCTTTGCCCTGTGTGTGTCTCTCCGTAGTGCCGCATTCACTTTGACTCTGGTTCTGCAGCCTCTTCTGTTTACAGTGGCCATCAGCCTGTTTATTTCTAGATGCAGACAGCTGTGCAGAGTGCTGCGAGGTAGTGTACGACCAAGAAATAATGTTACTATGCTGTAGCTGTACTTGACATCACCGTTCACTAGTACCGTACTTTTAGTGCTTTGCATATGCCAGAGGGTAAAAATGATCCTCGCTGTGTTGGAGATAGAGCCCGGGGTAGTATTGCTCGTGTTTTTAAAATTTTTCTGTGAATTAACTAAGTCCCTTTGAACCCATTAATATATTCAGCCTTTTTAGCCTTTTAGATAACAGAAAGTTATGAATCTGCTGTGATAAATCAGTCCTTGAAACAACTGTCTACTACCCTGTTTGAGCACAGTATTAAAGTAAGACGTATCTTTCCCTGCTGAGTGTTTGCGATCTGTTTCGGAGATTAAGAAATGCACACTCAGGCGCCTGGGTGGCTCAGTGGGTTAAGCCGCTGCCTTCGGCTCAGGTCATGATCTCAGGGTCCTGGGATCGAGGCCCGCATCGGGCTCTCTGCTCAGCAGGGAGCCTGCTTCCTCCTCTCTCTTTGCCTGCCTCTCTGCCTGCTTGTGATCTCGCTCTGTCAAATAAATAAATAAAATCTTTAAAAAAAAAAAATGCACACTCGACAGTTAATGGTTCGTCTTGGTATTACATAGCATACTGCAGATTATTAGTAGAATAAAGTACTTCGGTGGCATTGGAAATTAGAAAATTAAGTATCTCATTAGCACTCGCTGAGTGCCTGCCATGTGCTGAGGCACGGGTATTGAAAGTAAAGTATGTTGCCTTATTATCAGTGACCTGAGGGCTACTATGATGGGTGACATCAGTGTCCTAGGCAGTCTCTACAATAAAAGGCAAAGATACATTGAGATCAAGATTAAAGTGGGCCTGCAGCCAGTGGAAGATGCTAAAATGGTCCAGCCTTGAGCCCTCTATCCTGATGGCTGTATATACTCAGGTCATAGATCTAGGCCATTTAATCCTCATAAGGATTAAGCCTGCGATGTTCAGCTATTCCCAGTATATTCCTCGGGCTCTGTCTTGCCAGCTAAAGTCATTTTTTATGCTTTCCCTCTCATCACTTTCTGGTGCTCTTGGAGTTCAACATTTTAAAATATGTGCTTCTTGGGTCTTCCCTCACCCCTCTGTCCAGAAAGCCAGTATGAGACATGCTTCTATGAAGGCATCTATTCCGTATTTCTTTATGCACCCTTTTGCTTTTCTGTTTTCACGTTGACCTACCTTGGCTGGTGTGCTCCAGGAAGATGTTGTTGGACCCACTGTTTGCAGCTGTCCTCATAGGTGCTTTCTGATGATGTTAATGATGACAATGGTAACCTACAATAGTCCTTGATCTGCTATCAAAACTGGTCACAGTTTTCTTATCCAGGCTCGTGGTTTTCTTCCCGGGTTTTTTTTTTTTTTTCCCCCTGGACCAGGTTTATATACAGTCAGTTTTTATTCTGTGTGTTCTCTCTGCTTCATTTTTTGGAAAACCCCTTCAAGCTAATAGCTGGGATGTTGAAAGCACTGGCAGCTCCCCTTGGCAACCCCTCTACCTTAGCTTTTGGCACTTTTCTTTGGCAGAAGTCCCTTAAATTTTTAGAGGTTCAGGCTCACCTGAAAGAGAAGAAAGTCCTTTCTCTGGCTTTCCAGAGGGATGACCCGCCCCTGGGGATTCTGTACTCTTACTTTTCAGCTTTATCATTTGCCTTGAAGGAGAAGACAGTTCTGAGGGAAGGTCACTTTTGTTCTGCCTTTGCTAAGTTTGGGGGCGGCAGAGAGGTGTTCTGTTTGTTTGTGTTCTGCTATTATTGGGAGCTGAATCATGTTTTGGTTGAGAGTCGTATGGGTTGAATTACATGAGGTAGCCATTTTTATAGTTAAAAAAAAAAAAAAAAGCTAGATATTGGCAGTATCATCGAGTTCAACCTATCCATAGACTCTGAACTAACTTATAGCTTCTCTTAACAGTGATCTGTGAAAAGGGATTCCACATGCCACCCCAAGTGATTTTAATGGAAAGCCAATGTTAAGATTCGTCTTTCTGTTGCTTCTTAGGTCACTCTGCACCTAAATCCCATCTCCTCAGTCCACATTCACCACAAGCCTGTCGTGTTCCTGCTCAACTCCCCACAGCCCCTGGTCTGGCATCTGAAGACAGAGAGGCTTGCAGTTGGGGTCTCCAGACTTTTCTTGGTAAGTGTTCGAAGCCCTCCCAAAGTGTCCTTAGCACAAGGATATAACGACCCTAAAACATGGCAGGTCTTTTTAAAATTAAGGCTTATTTCATTGAAATAACACCCAAGTCCACAGTGTGTTAAATCTGAAGGGTGCTCCTAGCAGGGTTTGGATGGTGGAGAGAAGCAGCCACAGCGACAAACACTGCACATGTGTGTCCGACTGGGGACGGAAAGTCAAGTCCAGTCTGCACGTTAGAGCAGGACCTGCAGTTGTACTCTGTGTGGCCTGGGCTTTGGTCTCAGCTCTGAGACTCCTCTGGTGGCATCAAGAGCAATGTAAACATTGTAAATAGCCACTAGGTGTGTGGTCTCTGACCACGAAATAAATACACACAGGCCCATTCTATTTGTATATAACACAGGCCCACTTTCTGATACGAGGATCTGTTTGTTGAGAAAGTGACACAGCGAGTTCCAAGATGAAAACATTTGTATTTTATAAAAAAGTTGGAACCCAGCTCTTGTGGAAAGATCCAAATATTACCTACTATTTGTAAATCATGTCCTTTTGAGTTTGCCAAAACATTCAAGTTTGCTAGTTGTGGAGAAATTGATGGGTTGTTTGGATGGAATTGTTGGGGTATGATATCATGTCTGATGATGAGCAACACTGCCCTTCGCAGTGATAACTCATGTTGTCTGTTGCTGGAGCTCCGTGCTCATGTCCTTAACTGCAGAGCCTTGGGCTTTTAAACTTACTCTTTGCCCCAAAGCATCCAGAACAACAAGAGGCCTCGGTTAATAGTCTTTCTCTTGCCGTGTGAGCTGACTTGGCCCAATGAATGGCTCTTAATCCAGATCTGTATTTTCTTGTCACTTGTATTTGAAGAATACTTTTTAAAAACTCAAAGGTACTTATTGAATAAAGTAGGAGTCTGTAATCAATACAGCTAAGAAGTAGATAAATTAGGGATAAGGGACAGCTCTTCTTCACAGTCATGTGCCAATCAATAATACAGAAGGAATGGTGGAGTTAGAAATTTCTGATTTTGCGATCATTATAGTAAAAGTTTATTGGGCAAGAATCATCAGGAGAAGTTAGATGTAAGGATGCCTGGCTGGCTCGGTTGGTTAAGCAGCTCTTGATTTCAGCTCGGGTCATGATCTCAGGTCATGAGATCAAGGCCCACATCAGGCTCTGTGCTCAGCAGGGAATCTGCTTGGGATTCACTCTTCTCCCTCCCCATGCTGGTGTGCTCTCTTTCTCTCTCTCTAAAATAGATAAGTAAATCTTTTAGGGGGGTAAAAAAAGAAGCTAAATATAGCAAAGGTGGAGGGAGTTTGAGGAATAGTATATTTACGTAGTCTCAAATTACTTATTAATAACAAAAGAAAAATAAGTGACTATATACCCAACAATACCTTGACCAAGTGATCCAAGTCAACATCACCAGTATGGTGCAGGTGGACACTGTGTACCTTTAAATATGGCCCTCTGAGAAAGGACACAGCATCATTTATGTTGTATTCTAGCCAAACATGCACATAACCTGAATCTAGTCATGAGGCTTTGGACAAAACCAAATGAAGTGACGTACTTTCAAACCCAGACAGGACTTAGTCTGTAAGCTCTTACCCCAGCCTGCCTCTTGCATACCCATAGTTATTGTCTTCCGTAATTAAAGGTATTTGTGATAGTGAGTATAATGGCTCTGATGATGAAGTTTTATATACATTTAGCCCTTAGAGTGCTGAGCTGTATTGTCCAATACCATAGGCACTAGCTATGGGTGGCTCTTTAAATTGAAATTAACTAAAATTACAAATATATTGGGGCCTCTGGCTGGCTCAGTCAGTTAAGCATCCGACTCTTAGTTTCGGCTCAGGTCATGATCTGAGGGTCCTGCATCAGGTTCTGCACTCAGCATGGGGTCTGCTTAAGATTCTTTTCTCTCTCTCTCTGCCTCTCTTCCCCCCATGCTTGCGCTCACTCTCTCTTTCTCTCAAATAAATAAATATTTTTAAAAAATTAAATTAAATTAAAATATAGTTCTTCAGGCATACCAGCCCCACTGCAGGTACTCAGCAGCTCTATGAGGCTACCACACTGGGCAGTTTATGGGAGAGGTTATGGGCAAAGGCTTTGCCCACCCTCCTCTTAAGGCAAATAATAACTCAAGGCAAATTATTTTTTTATGTGAGCCTGATTTTCCTCACTTGTGATATGGGAAAATTAACAGTCCCTGCATCACGGTGTTGTTTTGATTAGGTGAGATTACATGTAACATGTACAGTGCCTGACCCCATTACCTGCTGTTGTTGTAACTGTTTATTATTATTAATCGTAGTAAGGAACACTTGGGAAGGATGTTGAATGTATATTTCTAATTATAAATAATCTTGCTTGGCTTGTCCAAGATTGAAAGGAGTTCCTATCTCTCTGGGCTGCAGGTCCAGACGTAAAGTGGGGTCCAGATATATCATAGTTGTTCTGGTCTGTTTTAGGATTCTTCATGAACCTATCACTCCTTGGGTTTTAATGGAAAGTATCTCAGTCCTTGTTATTATTTATTTGCTTTAGTTTTGTTTAAGATCTGTAAGAACTGTTTCTGGGCCATCAGTTTAAAATGCACTAACAATGAAAACAGGAGATGGCTTTAATTAACAATGGAACATTAGCCCTACTTGGAGTTAATCCCGTGGAAGGAGATTGCACATCAAGTGATGTGCCTAAAATTACCAGCATTGGGAGAAGGCAAGGATTTAAATTCGGGGACACTTGAGCTCTGCTTTGTTGTCTAGCAGGCTTTCTTTAGGGAGAATGGTTTTCTCCCATCTGTACATTCCTTCAGGATAGAACATCTTTTGTTCCTTTGGGTTCTCAGGTCAGTGGATGAGTGATGCAAGCTCTCTAACAAGCTGGGTAGCTGTCCCTAAGAGAGAGTATGTGACGTGAAGAAGGGAAGGCAAGCTCTTCCCTTGATCTGTGTAGCTGGAAGGGAATTTCAGGGTCTGTTCCTCGGCTGGACAGCTGTTGTAGCAGACAGCTCTGCTGCTGGACAGAAAACCAGTGGTGAATTCTGTTTATCCACTTACAGTAGTTAAAAGTTAAAGTTTGGAGATAAGATAATCACATTATTTTACAAACACTTTAGAAGGCCCATGGAATTTTCAGAAACTGGGGCTAAGCCATTTCCATCATTGTCTTCTCCCAGGTTACCCAGTGAGCTCAGAGTTGCAGAGGAAAGAGGCAGTCTTTTTAGAGGATGGGGTTGGGGGGTGCAGAGGAAGAGGGGGAGAGAGAGAGAATCTCCAGCAGACCTCCCACTGAGCCCAGAGCCCAAGGCAGGGCTCAATCTCACAACCTTGAGATCATGACCTGACCTGAAGAGTTGGCTGCCGAGCCACCCAGGGGTCCTAAGAGGCAGTCAGTCCCTTGATTCTAGGTCTGATGTGTATGTCTGCATTACTGTCTTAAAGCTATCTTTACTTTACAGGTAGAGTTACAATACTAAACAGTTTTGGGTTTTTTTTTTCTCTTAAGTAAGGTGGTGAGAAAAGTTGAAGCAGTGGTATCTACTCCTCTGTTCAGGATGATCGTTTTTTGTTTTTTGTTTTTGTTTTTTTTTTAAGATTTTATTTATTTATTTGACAGACAGAGATCACAAGTAGGCAGAGAGGCAGGTGGGGAGGGAGGGAGTGGGGAACTCCCTGCTGAGCAGAGAGCCCAAAAAGGGCTCAATTCCAGGACCCTGAGATCCTGACCTGAGCTGAAGGCAGAGGCTTTAACCCACTGAGCCACCCTGGTGCCCCTCGGATGACTTTTAAATTGAACTTGACATGTCTGCATGACAGTTGCCCCGACTTCGAAGGGGGACCTTTCATAGTTCGTTAGCAGGGGCTTGTGTTGTTCTCATGTCTCAGCCACCCATGAGAGTGACTAAAAACATTATACTTGAGGGGCGCCTGGGTGGCTCAGTGGGTTAAGCCTCTGCCTTTGGCTCAGGTCAGGATCTCAGGGTCCTGGGATTAAGTCCCATATTGGGCTCTCTGCTCAGCGGGGAGCCTACTTCCCCCACTCTCTCTGCCTGCCTCTCTGCCTCCTTGTGATCTCTCTCTCTCTCTGTCAAATAAATAAATAAAATATTTTTTAAAAATAAGATAAAAACATTATACTTTAATAGTGTCTAATAAATATCTCTGGCTTTTTCTGTCAGATCGTTCTAGGCCTTCTTACGATTTCACAGTGCGGGCAAGAAGGAGCATGTCAGGGTGGGAGATAGTGGGATTGAATTTCCTCTGAGAGTGCAGTTCCTTTATCTGGTTGTTCTGGTTCCATGGGAAACAGGAGTGGGATAAAGAGTGATTGTTTCATTGTCAAGTAGTGAGTCTGTAAGTGTGAGTTTCTCTCTGACACATGCATGTGCACACACATATGTGCATGTGCACGTGTGTGATGCAGCTGTCAGAGCTGTGTAGGTTTTCTTCTGTAGGGTGTTTGGATGGCCCAGAGAGTATTGCATAGGTTCAGGTTGTCCCTCCATGCAATTAGAAATAAGAATAGTCCTACTCTCTCAGTCTGCAAAAACTTCATTTATGCAATTATTTCCACACTGAAGAAAAAGCATAGTGCAACTGGGCAATAAAAGTCTGAGCTGTCAACCTGAGTTTGTTTAAAAAAAAAAAAGAAGATCGGGACAATACTAGATTGTCTTTAAAAATATGCTACCATGTGAATAGACATTCACCAAAGAAAAAACACAAACGGCCAATAAGCGCATGAAAAGATACTCAGTATCATCAGTCATTAGGAAAATGCAGACTTAAACCACGACAAGATGCCACTTCACAGGGGCGCCTGGCTGGCTTAGTGGGTTAAAGCCTCTGCCTTTCGCTCAGGTATGCATCAATACCTCATTCCTTTTAATGGCCAAATAATATTTCATTGCATGGATATACATCTTTTTTAACCCACCCATCAGTTGATGGGTATTTGGGATGTTTCCACTTTTGGGTTGTTAAGAATAATGTTGCTATGAACATTAGTGGGCAAGTTTTTCTGTAGACATATGGTTTGCCCAACTGCCTTCTAAGGCCAGCCATTTATGAGGGCTCCAATTTCCCTACATCCTCAACGACACTTGTTATTATCTGTTTTTTTTTTTTTTTTTATTAGAGCCATCCTGGTGAGTGTGAAGTGGCGTCTTTTTTTTTTTTTTTAAACATTTTATTTATTTATTTGACAGACAGAGATCACAGGTAGGCAGACTGGGATCAAGCCCCGCATGAGGATCTCTGCTCAGGAGGGAGCCTGCTTCCCTTCCTCTCTCTCTGACTGCCTCTCTGCCTACCTGTGATCTCTGTCTGTCAAATAAATAAATAAAATGTTTTAAAAAAAAAAAAAAGACGCCACTTCACACTCACCAGGATGGATCTAATAAAAAAAAAAAAAAAAACAGATAATAACAAGTGTCGTTGAGGATGTAGGGAAATTGGAGCCCTCATAAATGGCTGGCCTTAGAAGGCAGTTGGGCAAACCATATGTCTACAGAAAAACTTGCCCACTAATGTTCATAGCAACATTATTCTTAACAACCCAAAAGTGGAAACATCCCAAATACCCATCAACTGATGGGTGGGTTAAAAAAGATGTATATCCATGCAATGAAATATTATTTGGCCATTAAAAGGAATGAGGTATTGATGCATACCAAAATGTGAATGAATCTTTGAAAACATAAGGGAAAGAAGCCAGATATAAAAGGCTGCATGTTGTGTGATTCCATTTGTTTCCAGAATGGGTAAATCCATAGAGATGGAAAATACATCAGTGATTACCAGGCCTGGTGGGACAGGAGAATGAGGAATGACTACTAATGATACGGAGTTTCTTTGGGGAATGATAAAAATGTTCTGGAATTAGATAGTGATGATTAGAGTACAACTGTGAATGTACTAAAAACAGTGAATTGTAGGGACACTTGGGTGGCTCAGTGGGTTAAGCTGCTGCTTTTGGCTCAGGTCATGATCCCAGGGTCCTGGGATCAGGTCCTGGGATCAAGTCCCGCATCGGGCTCCTGGCTCAGCGGGGAGCCTGCTTCTCTCTCCACTTCTGCCTGCCTCTCTGCCTGCTTGTGTGCTTTCTCTCTCTCTTTCTGACAAAAAAACACACAAAAAACAAAAAACAGTGAATTATAGAGATTAAAAGGATGGATATTTTAATACGTGAATTATATCTCAAGTATGTTGTTAGGAAAAAAAAGTCTCTCCAGCAGTCTTTAAAAATTAAGGTGTAAGGGCACTTGGGTGGCTCAGTCATTAAGCCTCAGCTCAGGTCATGATCCCAGAGTCCTGGGATCAAGCCTGGTGTCAGGCTTCCCGCTCCACAGGGAGCCTGCTTCTCCCTCTCCTGCTCTCCCCCCGCTTGTGCTCTCTCTCTCTCTCTGTCTAATAATTAAAGAAAATCTTTTTTTTTAATGACTTTTTAAAAAAAATTTAATAAACATATAATGCATTTTTAGCCCCAGGGGTACAGGTCTGTGAATCACCAGGTTTACATACTTTACAGCACTCACCACAGCATACACCAACCCCCCATGTCCATAACCCCACAACCCTCTCCCTCCCTCCCTTCCTCCCCCCTCCCCCTAGCAACCCTCAGTTTGTTCTGCAAGATTAAGAGTCTCTTATGGTTTGAATAAAGAAAATCTTTAAAAAAAAACAAAAACAAAAACAAGGTGTAAAACCAATGAACTGGATTTAAAAATGTATCTTTTTACTTTATTCCTTGTACCTGATTTTTGTTTTGTATTGTTTTAATTTTGTTTTATTGTATTCCAAACCTGAGTGCGCCCTCCTGGTCCACAGACTCAGAGCCCTGAGACAAGCAGAAATGCTCAAGACAAGACCTAAAGTGTCTAATTGTCTAATCGAGAGGCCTCAGCCAGCCTTTCAATGTCAGGCTTAGCTGTTTTACATGCTTCTAAGGAGGAAAGGCATCTAAGAGGAGGAAAGCCAAAAAATAAGCAGCAACTTCTTCCAGTCTCACTAGTCCTTCAGGTTACTGTGCTGCAACTTCTATTTTGCAGCCATTTACATTAAAAATAAGAAATGGGGGCGCCTGGGTGGCTCGGTCGTTAAGCGTCTGCCTTGGGCTCAGGTCATGATCCCAGGGTCCTGGGATGGAGCCCTACACCCCATTAAATTCGAAATTCAGTTAACGACAATTATTTCTTTTTCATTTGTCCATACGATATGTGGGACATACTTATACTCAAAAATTATTCACTATTTATCTGAAACTCAAATTTAACTAGCTGTTCTGTATTTTATCAGGCAACTCTACTCAGAGGTAACTCAGATTTTTGTTTCTGCTGAACACTCTGGCCTGGTAACAGGAGGCCTGAGTACTAGGAGGCTGTGCCACTAACTCATTCTGTATCATTGGACAAAATCACTTCAGTCCCTGGGCCTCAGTTTCCTCATCCCTATAGTGAGGAGGTGGTACTAGCCAGTCTCTAAAGAGATTTTCTGATTCTTTGATAATATGGCTGCTAGATATTACATCCCAGTTTAATTGGAAACAGAAAATGGTAATCTGAACATTGCCTCTTCAGCAAATCCAAGTAAATATCAGGGCAGAGCAGTTGAGGGAAAAAAAAAAAATGAAAGAAACCAAACACTATGCTATTGGCTTTGGAATAAAAATAAATCAAGATTTAATCCTAATGAAAAAATGTAAATGAATACCAGGAACATGCTTAATATTTAAAATCTAGTTTTGTGTTCCAGAGATGGGGGGAGGGGTGGGTGAAGAGCCTGAGGTTGCAAAATCTGGTTTATTCCTTTTACTTCAACTTGGGGGAAAAAAAGTCTAACTATTTTGGGCCTCTGCCACCAAACCACAGGCAGTTCTGGGTCTGCACTGCAGTTTGGATGACTGACAAGCCTCAGTGAAAAACAAGTGCTATTTGTTTTCCTGTGCCCAGTATTTAACTGGAAATCAGAAGGCAAAATTTCCAATCAGTTGTTAAATAGCCCCAGATGTGCGCTCAGCTCCGCTCGAGGAAGGGACACGCACAGCCTATGCCACGGCACATGTCCACACGTTCCTTTTCATGACTTCAAGTGATGTGTAACGGAGGGTTGTAGTATCCAAAAATGCCCTTTGAATAACTCAGGCATTCACGTTCGGTTGTGGAGGAGGGAACTTTAAAAAAAAAAAAAAAAATTCCCATATTCTTCACTAGTTACATTTAAAAATCTGGAAATGATTTTTTTTTTTTTTCCTCTCAAAATTCGTCCTTTCCCTTATTTGGCAGCTCTCCCCACATTTAGGAAAACATGGATTAGCATACCTGGGATGACGGTTTATGCATCTACTTGTTCATTCATCCCACACCCGGTTTTTAGTGCCTGCAGGCTGTTGGGAAGTGAGGTTGGGTATGGAGAATTCCAGAGAGAAGTGGAGTGGACTGCCTGCCCTCGAGGAGCTGCCCGTCGGAGATGAAGAGATGGGCAATTGCTGTTCAGTGTAGGGGGTACCATTGTTGGCTTCTGAAGGTGGGAGAAGCTGAGACCACCCCTCTGTGAGGCAGGCCGAGGAGCAGTATGGGTCGGGGTTGCAGACGCGAGCACAGCTCCTTGCTCCACCCCCAGTGTCCCTCCTATATGCTAGGAGTGTACAGACCAGGGCTCCATGTATACCCTTTCGGATTTTCCAGTGAGGCTTTCCCCAGATAGATTCTCTCTCAGAGACAGATGAAATAACTAAACATTTCATTTCTTCTTCTTTTTAAAAAATGTCTCTTGTGGAATGACTCACTGTGCCCTGTGGGATCTATCAAGTGGTTGTGTACCATACATTTCTGTTCCAGAAGCTGCTTATCTGTTGGTTTTGTGGCTTGTCTGTAAGAGCCCTAATTGTACAGGGCTTGATCCTCTCATGAACTGGGGTCAGTCAACTACCATATTTCCTAGGAACGAGTTTCTGGCCCATTTGTGGTAAAAGAGCTCTTCCTAAATGTCACTGTGGCAATTAGAGTGTTGGCAGGAGTCCAGTTTCAGCTGGCAATCCTTGTCCAGAAAGAGTTTCTTGGAAGACTTCCTAGGATTTATCTTCACTTGCCGGGTTGAGGCTTGTGAAGTTTGCCAGTGAGTGGCCCCTTGGCCTTATGGGGTTTGCCTGGGTGTATTCTTCCTGATCAAGACATCCTGTCCTGGAGGGTTCACGTAAGCGTCGACTTTTCCTGGCTCGGCTGGACTTGCCGTGTCATGTCTGTGTGTAGGCCTGAGCCACATCTCTGTGAAGGCTTTGCTTTCACTCAACAAATTGAGGTTAAATAAACTCAATTTTACCGAGGAGGGAAGGCTGGTTTCTTCGCGGAGAGTTCTGTTCCCTTGCTTTAAGGCTTTACTGTCCAAGGCTAATCTGGCAATCTGATGGGGCTGCCCCTCCCAAGTTCTGGGCAGTTGTATCAAATGTGACATTGCTGGTGCCCTTGGTTAATGTTGTGGGCAGCCTCCAGGGACTCTTCAGTAGAAGAAGTGAGTGTTTTGTTAAGGGAGGTTGCAGAATATTTTTTCATGTCATAGGAGGGAGAGAAACCTGTCTCCTGGGAGATTGTGGGGAGTTTGGCTTGAAAGCTCATGGCAATGCCTTGGTCCTCTTGTAAGCTGTTGACAGTGGGCCCTTGGTAAGCATTCCCCACAGGTGGCTTGCATTCCCCATCTCTGGTGGGGACTGCGTGATGGTCCGACTCCTTCCTCGGCATGGAATCATCGGGTTCATTTGAGGCAGCCCAGTTCTAGCCCTCTAGACCTCCATCATCCAACCCCTGGCTTGGAAACTGATTTCTGCAAGGGAAGAAAGGGTCCCTTTGGCTTTTCTTATTTCTTTGTCCGAGGTAGAATGTGTATCCCGAGAACAGTTTTTGCTCTCGGGTTTTGCCGTCGGTCCTCAGATGGCCTCTGAATGCCCCTGGGCCAAGGAGTCCTCTTCACTCTGCCCCTGCCTTGCCCCGTTTGGGTGGTTGATGACACAGCTGTGAGCTGAGACTCAGAGTGGACCTAGAGGTCAGGGGCTTCTCCATCTGCCACCTTGGTCGAAAGCCCACAAAAGCCCATTTGATCTCTAGCCCTTCCATGTTCATCACAGAGAGTCTGTTCTGGAGATGCTACAGTTTCTGGCTGATACAAGCTGCTGGGCCATGTTCAGACCTACTGTTTGGAGCCACTACTGCTCTAACCCTGGAAAACAGGGTTCATATATCCTCTCCTGGCAGTTTGGACAAGAAGGCAATGGTCCAGTCACAGTGAGGAATGAATTGTGGCCTGTCAGCCAGACGACCCTTGTGGCCTGTCTTGAAGCTGTGTATACATGTATGTGTACATTTGACAAACACTTAGAGCTAGGCCCTCTTCCAAGCAGTTTACGTATATTACCTTATTTAACCTTTGTAACAAGCCAGTGAAGTGGGTCCTGTTATTTTCCACATTTTAACATGAGCGAATCCATTTCCACAAACAGAGGTTTGTTCACTTGGTAAGTGATCAGTAAGGATCTTCTTGGTTATTATCTCCTGGTGTTCTATTGCTAGGGGGCTAAAGTGGGGCTCTGTCCACCCAGCTCTGCTGAGTTCTTGAGTTCAGTAGCTGACTGCTCCCTGCTCCATGATAGTGGAGTAAAACAGCTCTCTAGTGGGAAAGAAAGTCTGTGGTTCTGGTGTCAGCTCTGCTTTCTACCGTGTGTGTGGCTCAGGCAGATCCTGTAGCTTCTCTTAGTGTTAATTTCCTTGTCTATAAAATGGAACTTGGATTATCGATCTTGATAAAGAGGAATTCTGTAAAGGGAATTCTAAGACCCTATTTGGAGCCATGCACTTGTAAATTTCCGTTTGTGTCCGTTTGAACCCGGGTTGGCAGATTGGATGTAACTTAAAAGAAAAAAAGAAAAATCTTTCCCGGTGAGGGATTTCCCATAAGTACTTTTGGAGGGCAAAAACAGACCGAGGATCAAGGCAAGTAATAGTAATGATGCCAACGTTTTATTTTTTCCTGAAAAATACCCCTTACTTTTTCTTTTCCCTCCCTCCCTCCCTCCCTTTCCTTCCTTCCTTTCTCTCTCTCTCTCTTTTCTTTTCTTTTTTCTTTAAGGGAGGGAGAAAGCATGCACACGTGAGTACCAGGCTGGGGGTGCAGAGGGAGAAGGGAATCTTTTTTTTTTTAAAGATTTTATTTACTTATTTGACAGACAGAGATCACAAGTAGGCAGAGAGGCAGGCAGAGAGAGGATGGGAAGCAGGCTCCCCGCTGAGCGGAGAGCCCGTCGTGGGGCTCGATCCCAGGACCCTGAGATCATGATCTGAGCTGAAGGCAGAGGCTTTAACCCACTGTGCCACCCCAGTGCCCCAGGAGAAGGGAATCTTAGGCAGGGTCAGTGTTGAGCCCAATGTCGGGCTTGATCTCATGGCCCTGAGATCATGACCTGAGCTAAAACCAAGATTTGGACACTCAGCTGACTAAGCCACCCAGGCTCCCCTGAAAAATACCCTTTAGATGGCAAATGCACTTTAAATTTTGGGTCATGCTCATCCTAAAATCCTGCTAACATTGGCGGATGAGAAAGAGTAAATTTAGGAGTCTGGAGAGCTCATTTTCTAAGACCGTTGAGGGTCCCTGTGTGGCCTGGGACTCTGCTTTGGAAAACTGTACATTATAAAGCAGCTCACGCTTCATTAATTTGGTAACTTGTGCGGACTGAATCTGTGTTTCAGGTGGAGTGACATATTTTGCTTCTCTTTGTATATTCACATATACTATCATTTCTGTAACATCGCCATGGGAGATTCGAGTATTGCTTTTGTAGTGGCCCACATTCAAGTTTGTGCGTGTTTATACTCATGTGGCAGCATCTCAGAGCTTTCTTCCTGGACATGTGCAAACATGTTGGGTGTTAAGAACAGAGGGCACTTTTAGTCCTTTAGTTCTTTCTAGTTCAGCAAAAATAAAAATTAAAAGCAGAGGGTGACCGTCATGAATGTTTTGAGAAAAAGCGTTGAGTATGTTTTACGTTGTTTTAGTAGAAGAAAGTAATCTGGTTGTAGATGCAAAATAGAAGACACCCAAGAATTTTTAAATGGTTGCATGGACTTGTGTTTCTTGAATGCATGGTCGGCAGATACCATAATCACATGGTTCATGAATATGTAGCATTACAAATTATGACTGTAGGTTCTGGGCATGGAAGTTATTATTTCTTTAAAACAAACTTAAAAAAAATTGACTCATGATATATGGTTAATAGAAAACAGGTTTCAGATCACATTTCACATCACGTGGCTTTGGAGGAAATGGGCAAGCGCAGCCCCCCCCAGGAATTGGGTAGAGAGAGCGTGTGATTTTTTTTCCTCTTTCAGAGTACAGGGTTTAGTCCTCATTTGGGAGGTAAATATTTCAGTACTGCTCCAGTACTTTATGTGAGTTTGTTTTTACTGGACTTTGTGCACAAAATACACCAATGCATAATCTCAATGCCTTTCTGTGTGGACACTGTTAGGAGTCCTAGGGCCCATCTGTAGAGATCCTATTTACATATAAACCTAAATTCTAGAGAAATGCCTGTTCTACTTTATGTCTTTTTTTCCTCTAGAATGGAACTAGTAAATACTTGACACAGCAGGTGTTTTGGAAATACGGATGTGTTTTTCTTTGCCTTATTTGTTGTTCTTGTTTTGCTCTATTTTTCCTAATCAGACAACTCCAAGAAGAGATTTGTCTGCACAGGGGTCAGGGGAAGGGAATAGGAATGATAAAAGTTGGGGGTAGGGCCAGACAGAAGTGGGAGAGGAGATGATTTTGATTGTCTACGCGCTACCCCTTGACCAATGCCAAAGTCTATAAATATGTGAAGCTGGGTGTGCAAGCAGAGCAGAGCAGCCGCAAAGAGCTAGCTAGACAGCCTCAATAGCAGGCATTCACCCGACTGATAACTCAAGCTCCAAATGGACCACAGCTGAGACATGGGGTGTGTGTTTGTGCAGTTCCTGGAACACATTTTCCTCTGAGATGTCAGCCGGCATTTCTTTATCTTTGGGGAGCTATGGCTCCTCTGTTTTCACAAGGCCTATTTCTTTCTTTTTAGATGTGCAGGAAGGTGACTCCATCCATGACTTGGCTTTATGCTCTTCTGCTGGGCTTTCCCCTCCCCCCCTTTCTTTTTTCTACCAGTGCAGAGGAGAGAATTCTTGCTCAATCTGTATGCAATCCTGTTCATGCTTGACAAAGATTATTTGGAATTTAAATAATATGTGTATCTAGCGCCTAGAGCGGTGATTCTCGAGTATGCCTTGGAATCATGGGGTGGTGGGAGGAAGGTTATAATGCAATTTCCTGGACCCTGCATTCCTCCCCATCCCAGAAACTGCAGGATGATTAAAGTGATCTAAGGAGCACACTTTGTGAAGTATTGGGCTTGAGGAGGCTTCTTGACATTAGTTTATATTCTGAGAGCAGATCAAGAAGCAGATGGATAGATGGATATTATCAGTGCTTCCTTATGGTCATACTGGGAGTTCTAGAGCAGTGCTGTTCAGTAGAAATAAAATGTGAACCATGGAGGCAATTTAAAATCTTTTAGTGCATTTAAAAAGGTAAAACAAATGGGGTAACTGGGTGGCTCAGTTGGTTTAGCATCTGCCTTTGGCTCA
This sequence comes from Neogale vison, assembly GCF_020171115.1. Lineage (NCBI taxonomy): Eukaryota > Metazoa > Chordata > Mammalia > Carnivora > Mustelidae > Neogale > Neogale vison. Next base: position 78,232,991 of record NC_058092.1, on the reverse strand, counting down.
GGTCATGATCCTCAGGGTCCTGGGATCAAGTTTCGATTCGGGCTCCCTGCTCAGTGGGGAGTCGTCTTCTGTCTCTGCCCCTCCCCTCTCTGGTGCTTGCACAGCCTCATGCTGGCTCTCTGTCTCTCTGTCTCTCTCTCTCTCTCTCACTCTCAAATAAATAAGTCTTTTAAAAAGGTAAAAGAAATAAGTGAAATTAATTGTAATGGCATATGTAATTTAGCCCAACATAATCAAATAATATCGTTTAACATGTAATGAATAAAAAAACTGTTGAGATTTATTTACTCTTTTCTTGTGCAATACGACACAGTACAGTTGCTGGCGCCCTTACAACACAGGTCGGTTTCCCTAGCCATATTTCAAGTGAGCAGTGGTGGCATGTGGCTAGCAGCCACTGTGGGCAGCTGTGGAACAAGTACAGCCTGCCCCAAGCCACTGGCAGACACGTGACAGGTTATGGCCCTCCTCGTTTCTCCATTGCTTCTCTATATGAATGACTTCTGAATCCTTCTCAGTGACAGAATTTCAGAACTACCAGTTAATCAGACCTCAAGATTCATTGATTCATTAAACAAATACTTTTTTTTTTAAGATTCTGTTTATTTATTTGACAGAGAAAGACACAGCGAGAGAGGGAACACAAGCAGGGGGAGTGGCCTGAGGGACAAGTAGGCTTCCCGAGGAGCAGGGAGCCCCCAGTGTGGGGCTTGATCCCAGGACCCTGGGATCATGACTCTAGCTGAAGGCAGACACTTAACGACTAAGCCACCCATGTGCCCCAAACAAGTACTTCTTGAGTATCTTTTCTATGCACAACCCTGTCGTAGGTGCTTGGGATAGCCCCACAAACAAAACAGATGAAGATGCCAGGCTCTGAGGGAGCTTCCGTGCTGGTGGATGGGGATGGTCAATAAGTATAATAAATTAGTAAAGTATTTGATAGTTTGGAAGGTGACTGTTCAATCTAATAGCAGTAAGGACATGGGAAGCAGGTTTGGGCAGGGGGCATCGGGATTGCTAGAGTGGGGCTGCTGGCCGGTTGGAGTGTAACTTTAAATAGGTCCCATGAGAAGGTAACAGGGAGTGGCCTTGAAGAGGGTGAGGTGAAACTTGAGGTGAGACTTCTTTATCAGGACTGTTGGCCTGGGAGCATTCTTTGTTAGGTGAGGGCAGGGAGCCGGGAAGAAGGGGACAGGACGAGGTGAGTCCTTATGGGATGGCACCATCCTCAGCAAAGTTTCCGTCTCCCCCCTCACTGAAGACCAGACCAACTTGGGGGAGGCCCAGAGGAATACCGTGAGGCAACCCCCAGGCCTCTGAGTCAGCCACTGGGCTGAGTTAAGTGCTAAAACAGAGAACCCCTGTTCCAGGAAAATGGTGACTGCACCCATCAGCCCAGATTTGTTCACTTTGCTTGGGATTGGGAGATAAATCTTGAGGCTTCCGTGGATCTGCTTAGGACTTTAAGAGTTAAAGCTTAAACACAGGTGTGGAAACAAAAGGGCTGGTTGCCTCTTTTGCTTTTGCTTTTTTCTTGCTCTTTTTGGACAAGGTTGTTGAATCTGATCCAGAAAAAATAATAAACTTGGCTCTCGTTGCCTAGCTGTAAGTTCTTGTCATAAAACTCCCAGCACTGGCAGATAGAGTAATGTTCTGCTCTTTCAAAAAAAATCTGGTAGCATAACCAGAATCGAAAATACAAATGTCATGCGTGGTTTAAGTAGGGGCGAGCATTCTGGAAGGGAGGTAGCTCCGTGTGCCTCTCGGCAGCCCAGGAGTTGTTGGGCCGTAAAGTGCTTCCTGTTTGCCCCTTTAGTAGACACTCACTTGCTAAGGATCAGGATTCTTGTAGCTCAGCGCTCCGTTCATTCCCACAGGAAGACGTTTGTCATGTCAGGGAATGTCAGAGGATTGGGTTTTAATTAGCAAGCAGGAGGAAAGTTCACTGAATTGAGGGGTGGGGGAGAGAAAGACATGGAACTACTGAATGATTTAGTAATTGGTTTTTAGTTGGAGTTAATGGGTGAAAAAGCAAATTATGGGGTTAGAGGTTGGCTACGAGATCGTTTGGGCAGTGAGGGAAGTAAGGAGTTCGGGTTACAGGAATGAAGAAATTATGGCATATCCTTTCCTGGAAATAACAGGACTGAGTTCCATTCAACGAGCAGTTCCTGAGTCCCTGCTTTGTGCCAAGCTCTGTGCCAGGCCCGGGAGATTTAGAATGAACAGGGCACTCTTATGGCCCTCCTGGTGTTGTTCTTTTGTCAGTTTTGGTGATAAACAATCATGGTTCTTGTGAGAGAGGGGCCCAACGAGAGGTGTGACAAGGCACCTGTGCCCCATTACACTCTGAGGAAAGGAGGGGAGTCTGGGAGGCTTGGGAGGAGCAGTCCAGGTGGGGAGCAGGGTGTAGAAAGACTCAGGAGCCTGAAGCAGCAGGATGTGTCTGTCACTGAGTGATCCCATATGGTGAGGAGATGGGGGAGCAATGGGAAGTGGGGCAGGCAGAGACCCTCCCTGGTCATATGCCAGCTAAGATGCTTAATACTATCTCACATCATCATGTGTGGACTTTTTAGAAAGATCTCTCAGGTGCCAGGGTGGAAGAAGGAGATAGGATTGGCAGCTTGGAAGATAGGAGGTGACTGTGATCCCTGAGGTATAGATTGCTTGAGATATTAGAGCCAAAAGTGAGATGGTAGCACGGCGAGTACCTACAGCTAAGGTGGAAAATGGAGGATGCAGTAAATAGCATTTGAAAGTTTCTGCTGTTGTATCCAAATATAAAATTCTTGCTCTTAACATTTTTTTTTAAAGATTTTATTTATTTATTTGACAGAGAGAAATCACAAGTAGATGGAGAGGCAGGCAGAGAGAGAGGGAAGCAGGCTCCCTGCTGAGCAGAGAGCCCGATGTGGGACTCGATCCCAGGACCCTGAGATCATGACCTGAGCTGAAGGCAGTGGCTTAACCCACTGAGCCACCCAGGCGCCCCACTTAACATTTTTTTTTAAAAAACAATTCCATCGGGCTCTCTGCTCAGCGGGGAGCCTGCTTCCCCCACCCCCGCCTGCTGTCTGCCTGTTTGTGATATCTCTCTGTCAAATAAATAAATAAAATCTTAAACAAACAAACAAAGAACAATCCCATATTCACTCAGGTCGGTATTTTCTTTGCAGTTGTGATTGTCTTAGAAAAAATATTTTTGGTCATCGTTATTCTCTTTACATCTATGTCCTTCCACAGACTTTAACCCAGGTCAGACTCTAATGAGGGTACCATGCCATGAAGATGAAGCAGGGGTGAGGACACTGACCGGTGGAGGGACGACAGTGACAGACCATGTCCTCGGGCAGGTTCTAGCATGGTGCCCTTAGAAATGAGATGAGGGGGACGCCTGGGTGGCTCAGTTGGTTAAGCAGCTGCCTTCGGCTCGGGTCATGATCCCAGCGTCCTGGGATCGAGTCCCACATCAGGCTCCTAGCTTGGTGGGGAGCCTGCTTCTCCCTCTGCCTCTGTCTGCCTGTGCTCACTCTCTCCCCCCCTCTCTCTCTGATAAATAAATAAAATCTTAAAAAAAAAAAAATGAGATGAGGACAGTTCTGGGGAGTTCCTTTGTAGATGCTGGATGACCTGTGACCCCAGTGGGTGCTTTTCAGCATGCTGGGGTCAGCATGGGGGTGTACCTGAAAGGCCACAGACCTTAGCCTGGTCTTAGTCCACCACTCAGGGATTCAGATGAAAGTATAGGAGGTACAAATATGAAATACAGCGATGTTGACAGCCAACAGAGTGAGGATTTTTATGTGTTCTCCACAGACTTCGAATATGGGTCTAAGGAATAAATACAAGACTCTGTATTTATAGGAAAGAGTTACTGGTATAAGGGAGGGATGCAGAAAGCCTCGACCCAATAAAGACCTGGGGACTTAGGTCCCGCCCTGTCCTCCGTCACCTCCCTGGCATGAGCTGCTACCCTTTCTCCCCAGGATTATTACAGAAGTCTACTCCTGGCCTTGGGCTCTTGTCTCCCTTCAGTCTAGACTGGCCGTAGCTGCCAGAGCAATTCTGTTAAAACATTTGTTAGTTGTTTTCATGAACCTCCAGCGGTGGCCCATCTCACCCAGACTAAACACTGTAAGTCCTTACCAGAAGGGTAAGGTTGGGTAAGGGTAAGGTCAGATGGGACCTCCTAGTCTCTCGGACCCCTCTGACCTTTTCACCTACCTGTGCCCTCCCGCAACGCCCATCCCAGTGCTCTGGCCACACGAGCCTCCCTACTCGCCCTCGCCCCACCTTTACATTTGCTGCTGTCCCTGCTGCAGATGTTTTCCTTCTTACATCCTTCTGCAGGGCTTGCTGTCTCTCTTTTTCAGGGGTTTAACTGCTCATTGACTTCCTCAGTTGGACTTTCCCCACGACAACATTTAAACCTTCTCCTCTCCTCTTTGCACAGCACTTCTTAGGATATTGCATATTTGACTGACTTACTGTGCTCCTCTGACTTCCTTACTAGACGGTAAGCTCTACACGGATGGGGAGTTTTGTCTGTCATCTTCTGTACTATTATCCCAGATTCTCCAGTAGCACCTGGCATAGGGGAGGCAGGTGCTCAATAAATATTTGTCACAAATATGTTTAAAGTATAAATTAATGAATATGAGATACACCAGCAGGGTTCAGATGATGAAAAAGCTTAATGTGATTTGGGGCCTCGTTAAGAGTCCACATATATGTAGAAAGAGAGGTATGTTGAATTAGCTCGGATGATTATGGAGGCTGGCAAGCCCCCAAATCCTCAGGGTCTGCCTCAATTTGAATCTGAAGGCCAGTAGGCTACTGTAGAAGCAGGAAGAGCTGTGTCCGAGTCTGAAGGAGATGAGCTTGTCAGGCAGGAGATTTTCTCTTACTCAGAGGGAGGGGCCAGGCCTTCAACTGATTGGAGGCCCACACTTGATAGGAGGGGCAGGCTGTTTTACTCAGTCTACTGATGTAAGTGTAATATCATGCACAGACACCCTCACGGAAATACTCAGAATCACGTTTGACCAATACTCTGGGCACCTTGTCAGGCTGACACAGAATTAACCATCACAGTGCCTTTGTCGGACCACACCCCAAACCCCAAGTCTTGTCCCAGACACTGTGTTTCCGAGACTATGCTGGTAAAGCTCTGAGAACCACAATATCTGGGGAGTTGTTGAGGGGGCTGGAAATAGCGCCCTGAAGAACCAAAGTCGTGATCAGGGTCAAAGGACATCTTCCAACATTTGAAGGCTTGTCTCAGGGAGAGAAGAGGAAGGAGTTCTTGGTCTGGAAGGCAGAGCTCTGACACGTGGGCCTAAGGCAAAGCTTACAGATAGAGCAGAAATCTGCCTTGGAAGCTGGTGAGGTCTTCTTTCTGGCAGGATTGGTGCAGAGGCCAGCTGTGACCAGGAGTCAGAAGTCTCCTGTTCTGGTCTTGCTCCAGTGCTGACTTTCTGACCTTGGGTAGGCCCACAGCTTCTCAGAGGTTTCTTCTCTGCTGTGGAAATCATAGTGGCCTCGCTCACAGGTCGTCCAAGGATCAGATGGAAATAACATTACCTTCTAAAGCTCAGTGGGGGTTGGGAGAGGCCTTTGTCGGCGTCCAGCTTTGGCTGAGCCAGGAGAGCGGGTGGTCAGGAGTGCTGACTAAACCCTTGCCGTAGCAGAAAATTTCCACTGACCTGTAGTCAGGGACACTTCACTGCCTCTGGCAGCTTTGCTTTCTTCTCCTTGGAATGTGCCTGAGGAGTGGCAGTTCACTCCTTCTCCAGATTCCACAGCCGTGAGTATATAAGCCGAGTTGCTGCTGGCCCCAGGAGAACACAGACCTGAGCTGGGCTGACGGTGCTTGAGGGGATCAGCCAGGAGTTGACCCTTCTTGAAGCATCGGCCATGCCATCAGATTGCTTTTCTGTGACTTGAGCATACATTTCGAAGTTGCTCTTCTCTTACTGACACTGTAGAGCCCGCCTTCCACTCTGAAGGAATGCATTCTCTGTAAAATGCTTAATACTTAAGTGCTTTATTTTATAGCTGTCCCGTGATGAGCACAAAAGAGAGGCGCATTCAAGGTGCCTGCCTAAACATTCAGAACTGTGCTGGCAGAGGGACAAAAGCCTTTGCACTGTTGTGGGTTTTTCTCAGTAACAGGTTTGAAAAAAATGACTTTTTCATCACAAGTCCTTTAGCCTCCATTAGCACAAGTGCTTTTTGGTGGAAAGAAGGTTTTGCTACAGTGCTTAAGTCATAAAAACCAGATAAACTCTGGAGTTCAGTGTTGGTGAGTAGCTAAGCCTGGGAGTATTTAGACGAGGGTTGGCAGGTAAACGGTTCGGGAAATTTTTCTTAGGCATTGTCAAAACAAGGGCAAAGCTAAACTGCCCCCACTGGTTTTGCTTGTATATAACTGGCATCAGGACATTTAGCAAATGTCATTATCACACCTTGGAGCACTTCGTGGAGCCTGATAGTAGGTGTGTAGGAGGGGTAACTACATAGTTAGAGGTCATCATTTATGTCCAGCTTAGTAATGATTAGTTCTCAGCTTCCCGGGCCAGTACAAACGGGGAAGCTTCTCTTATTCTTTATTAAGTACTAGACAGCCCAGCTTCTAGCATAGTGAGGGTTGTCGATTTGGGGATCCAATCTGGGGATCCAGTAGATGTTTGAGTGTTACTAATGTGCAGTCAGTTCATAGTGTAGACCAGCATTTCTCAGTCACAGTACTATTGACATTTTGGCTAATTCTTTTTTCCCCCTCTTTTAAAGATCTTATTTATTCTTTAGAGAGAGAGAAAGCACACTAGGAAGGGGAGAGGCAGGCAGAGGGAGAAGCAGACTCCTCACTGGGCTGGGAGCCCAAGGCAGGACTTGATCCCAAGACCTGGAGATCATGACCTGAGCTGAAGGCAGATGCTTAATCATCTGAGCCACCCAGGCGCCCCCATTTTGGCTAATTCTTGATTGTGGGGGCTGCAGTTGTAGAATGGGGGGCAGGGATGCTGAGGAGCACCCCGGCCTCGGTTCACTAGACAGCCTCTCCTCCCAGTTGTGACAATAAAAAAATGTTTCCAGACATTTCCAAAAGTCCCCAGGGGGACAGAAATCACTCCATTTAAGAACCACTGATATAGAGGAAGCTGCAAGGTATCCACACTGTCCTTGACCTATAATAATGCTTTTCAAACTATGGATCACTGGGTACCAAGTAAGGCAGGGCTTCTCCACCATGGCTGAGCTTGGGAATCCCGCAGGGGCCCTTACGATATTCCGATGTCTGAGTCCCATCCCTAAGATTCTAATTGGTCTGGGGTGTGGCCTGGACCTCGGGATATTCCGAAGCTCTTAAATGCTTCTACTTCTCAGCCAAGAGTGAGACCATAGCATCAATAGATCATGGAATCAATCTGGTGAAGAACTTCTTTGCTGGCATTTAAAAAAATACAGTAGTGCTCGCTTACCTGCCGTTTTACTTTCCGTGGTTTCTTTGGTGGTCAGCTGCGGTCTAGAAGCAGACAGTCCTCCTGACAAATTGTTGGGAGGTCACTGGTAGCCTAACACTGCATCACAATGCCTGTGTGATTAGCCTCACTTCATCTCCTCATGTAGGAATCTTTTTTAAAGATTTATTTCTTTATTTTAGTGGGAGAGAGAGAGAACGAGCTCACATGCAGGGGCAGGGGCAGAGGGAGAGAGAGAACTATCTCAAGCAGCCTCCCAATGAGCATGGAGCCCAACATGGGGCTTGATCTCATGACCCTGAAGTCATGACCTGAGCTGAAATCAAGAGTCAGACACTTTACCAGCTGAGCCACCGAGGAGTCCCTCCTCACGTAAGCATTTTATAATCTGACATCATCACAAGAAGAAGGGTGAATATAGTATAATAAGATGTTTTGAAGAAGACCACATTCACATAACTTTTATTTACAACATATTGTTTTAATTCCTCTGTTTTATTACTAATTATTATATCTTACTGTGTGTCAATTATAAATTAAACTTCATTATACGTATGTATGTGTAGGAAAAAACATGGTGTACATAGGGTTCAGTACTGTCTCTGGTTTTAGGAATCCACTGGGGGTCTTGGAAGGTATGCCCCACAGATAAGGGGAGACTACTGTACATACATATAATTGAATAGAAACTGTTAAGGCCAGCACAATAGTTAGGATAAGTACCATTTTGTGTGTACATTAAGCTTGAAAACACTGCTGTAAGCGATAGAACCATAAGCAAGATTTCTGCTCTCACCCTGCCTTTGGTCGGTTATTGATAATCCCTTCAGAAACTGTTGTACTTTTTGTTAGTGGTAAATTGTTAATGTGAAATTTAACACGTTTATAGTTGTGTGACTTGGGAATTTATGAACATTTTTGCTGACAATTTGAGGTTTCACCCTGACATTCATAAAATCACCTATTTTTGCAAATGCTAGCCAGTAAAGATGACATGAATATTTTTGCCAACTAAATTTGATTACAGTGCAGCAACGAGATGATAATTTTCCTCCTTTGTATGTGTTAATTATATATACCATGATGTGCTATGTCAGCAATTGTCTAAATACATCAAGCAAGAATGTGGTATTTGCATAAATCATCCTGAAAGTTGTACTGGGATCAGTCCAGCAGCCTCTTGACTTCATTATCTGTGGGTATTTGGGGGTCTTCAAAATAAACGGTAGCATACATGCATCTCACTCACTTCCAGGAAGCAGTGTAATGTGGTAGAAGACTGGCAGTCTCCAGTCATTCTTTTTTTTTTTTATCTCTGTGTTCAAGAGAACGTAAACCAAAGGGAGATTCTTGCTCTGTCTCTGTGGTGGTTAACTTTTGGTAGATGCTGTGGTCATGGATGACCTGAAAGTCAAGTTTACCTGCTAGCAGGAACTTGACTGATCCTGATCTGACTTGTCCTGATCTTGAAGGCCACTACAGACCCATGACAGCACTCATCAAGGTTTTCCACTTGACTTGAAACCCATTACTTGAAATCACTTCAGTGTAGATATCAGAAAAAAACAGCAATGATCATTCACAATGCACTCTGCGGTCTCTCAAAGAACTCTCTCATCACAGAGTTCTTTGAAAATTCTTAGGGACATCCTGCGTCATTGGTAGCTTTGTTGTTTCCTGGGAGAAGTAGCCTTGGGACTGTTTTCTTGAATCAGCTGCTGAAAAAAAATAAAGATGATCGGCCTGTGTAACAAAGAGAAGAAGATGGATTGACAAATACCCATTGGTTGATAAGTGCTCTCTTTAATTATGTTTCAGCTCCCCGTGACTGCTCCACAATAAATATGTTTCTCTATTCTATTCTATTCTATTCTGTTTCCTCTAGGTGTCTCAGGGTTCCACAGTCCAGTTTTCACCAGGAAACTTCTCCTTGTCAGCAGAAACAGAAGAAAGGAGCTTCCCCCATGGAAACGAACATCTGTTAAATTGGGCTCGAAAGGAGTACGGAGCAGTTACTTCATTCACTGAACTCAAGATAGCAAGAAACATTTATATTAAAGTGGGAGAAGGTAAATTTTATGTGGTTTCAATGAATGACTGATTTATGACACTCAGTTGTTTTCTTTTCAGAGACCAGGTGGTTAGGGCAAGGAACCCTAGAATTACAGAATGTTGGAGCTGGCAGGGACCCGGGAGATCATTGGGCCTACTCCCCTCATGCTCCCTCCTTCTCTTTTTTTCCTTCTGAGGAAACAGGCCTGGTAACAGCCAAGTAGGAAATGGGGAATAACATGGTTGAGAGAGGAGGAGGTTGCGGTGTACGGTTTAGAAGACATCCATGCACAGAAGTCAGAGTAACTGAAGGGTGAGAATCTGAGGTGAGGGAAAGGAGGTGATTGCCAATGGAAAGGAGGAGTTGCCGGAAGGAGTTAGGGCACCCCCTTACCTGTTAACCTGCAAACATTGGAAGCCAATGTTAGTTTATGGTCTCGAAACATTGGTTAGATTTTGGACAATAGCAGAGGAAAAGTGTTTGAATATATTTTTAAAACTTACACCAGTTACAAGGACAAAATTACTGGAGAAAGGACCTGTGTGGTCCTGATAAGAGATGGTCCATTTTTAATTTCCTTGCCTTGCAGAGGGATATAAATATCTGGTCAGTCAGCTTGAAGGCCCATTTTTAAAAATAACTTCTTTCATCATTATTTTTAGTTGAGCGTATTTGGAGCCCCCCTGAGTTACTAGAAATAACAACTCTTGTGAATGAGTTCTTGTAGTCAGGTGATGATGTGAAAACCGCATGTCTTGTCTTCCGCATCCATCTGCTTTCTGTTGAATTTAACAGCACGTGTCACCCCTTTCACAGGCTACATGACAGCACAGCACGGGTTATAGAGTGCTTGTTCATGGCCCGTTCTTTGTTTTTTTTTTTTTTTTTTAAGATTTTATTTATTTATTTGACAGAGAGAAATCACAAGTAGATGGAGAGGCAGGCAGAGAGAGAGAGAGAGGGAAGCAGGCTCCCTGCTGAGCAGAGAGCCCGATGCGGGACTCGATCCCAGGACCCTGAGATCATGACCTGAGCCAAAGGCAGCGGCTTAACCCACTGAGCCACCCAGGCGCCCCATGGCCCGTTCTTATACTTGGGCTGTGTGACAGGTGCAGGAAAGGAGGACACTGATGTTAGAGTGTGTGCTGTGTGCAGAAGCCACAACACGGCTGCAACAGGTGCCTTTCCCATGGACCCCACTTAACCTCGCCAGTAATCTTAGGAGGAAACCATTATTTCCACCATTTTACAGAGGGGTTAGTGGTGGGTGAAGCTAGCTTGCTCAAATCCACATTATTAGCCAGGGGCAAAGCCAGAATTCAGACCCAGGTTTCCTGACTCCTGAGTCAAATGCTTGTTTCCTGATGCCGTATATTAAGTCTTAGCCAAGTAAGCGCATCCTGAAAATGCAAGTAGGCACCCAGATGGGAAGATTTCTTTCGTAGAGAGAAGAATTTTAGATGTGTGTTGGGTTCAAAAGTTGAAGTTTGTTACTGGACTCTGAGGGGGTGTCAGGTAGCTTATAGAAGTCAAGTTCCATTGGAACAAAATGAAGAACCTCTTTTAACAAAGGTTCTAAGCCACACACACCCCCACAGTGATCTACATTTCTGAAGCAGAACTCTAGTAGCATCAAAGAATGCTGATTACCCAGAATTTGTTAGAATAAGAAAAGGTATTACAGTAACATTTAGAATGTTGACCTGTTCTCTTGACAGTGCATGAACTTTTATTCGTAGCTGTTGCCTGCCTTGAGAGTCAGGGATTAAGTGATGTCCCCAGGGCCACACGCTGAGTCAAGGAAGAACTTAAAGGACATGGTGTCTAGTCTAGTAAAAACCAGTGACTCCTTAATAACCCCTTTGGAGCCCCTGAAACTTGGTTCCAGCCACCAGCTGGGTAGGACTCCCTGGTAGACAGCATGGAGAAGAGCATTTGGGGGAAATGAGGGTCCTTGCTTGGGTTGGTGGACCACAAGGTGATGTTGTCTATTACCATGGATCAGGCTTCACTGAGCGGGACTCATGAGTCTGCTCCCCAGAACCTGACTTGCCTCTACCAAGCTTGAATCCAGGGATCGCAGCCCATGAGCCTCCTCTTGCTGTATCCCCAGTGGCATTTTCATCACCTGGGAACTTGTTAGAAATGCCAATTCTTGGGCCCACCAAAGACCAACCAGATTGAAAACTCTGGGGGTGGGGTCTAGCCATCTGAGTTTTAACAAGCATGTCTGATGATTCAGATACATGCTAATATTGGAGAACTGTGACTGTAACCTGCGTACCTAGAGTGGAAGAATTGAGGAGTTTCCGTTCTTATCCCAGCTGTGAAACTTCAAGCAACCCTCTGATTTCCCACTTAAGCCTTACTTTCCACAGGAGGAAAATGAGTTTACATTACCACCACCCACCCCCCCACCCCACCCCCCATTCTCGAGGATATCATTCTAGGTTGCAAAGTTATTTGTCAGTCCTTTCCTAAAATACAAATACGCATGTGACTCCCCCCGCCCCACCTCCCAAAACTTGCCAGGTTTCTACCCGGGGATTCCCCTTTGTGGTTTCCTTTCTGCTTGGCAGTTGGTCTAAGTTTTGATGCCAGGCGTGCAGAAGGTCATTCAGGGGGAAAAGAACTCATATATAGGCATGTACACACAACAGAAAGTGATTAGCTTATTCAGCTTAGCGACAATGGCCTCTGGGTCTTAAGCCCTTAATAACACAACTTTTAAACAAACTTTTCTTAGTAGCTTTGGAGGGTCACAATGTGTGTGAGTTTTTTTGTCATTTGTCTCCAATCTCACATCATTGTTTGTCCATTCAGAAAACCTATGACTTGTGCTTGCTGTACACCAGGTGCAATCCGGGCACACCTGTGGACTGGATGGAGTGATAGGCCAGAGTCCCAGGAGGGTCCTAGTCTCTTGAGTTGACTAGCTTGTCCCTGACCCATACACATCCCCTTGGAGTCTTGATTCCATTTCAGTCTTGCTACCCAGCATCATTTTCCGTCCTGTGATCTGGGGGAGGCATCCGCAGGCCTGCAGCGGCACAGTATGCGTTCCTCATCTGTTCATCTGGCAAAACCCTCAGCAGATGCCGCCGGGACTGGCAAGGGGAGACTGCTCCAGCCGCTGGAGTCAGTGGAGCCAGGGGGTCTGTAGGGAGGCATGCAGGGTGAAGAGCCTGCCTGCTCCTCTGGTCCCATCTGGTCCAGGCCTGGTGCTGAGGACGCCACGGTTCCTGGAGCCAGGATGCCGCCATGTGTGCTGTGGACCTCGGCCCAAGGGAGGTGACGCAGGCTTGGTGGGGGTTGAGAGCAGGGCAGCATCAGCCCAATCTGGGGACCTCCTGGGCTGACCCCTTTCTCTGGAGTGAAACTTGCCTGTGAATTTGAACCCCAGCATCCTGTCCCTTAAATGAAAGAGGCAGAAGTTTGTTTCATTAAAGTGCTAGGGCTCTGATTAATTACCCCTTCTGAAAAAAAAGTCTGCTACACCTAGAGCTTCCCTTACACTGGTCCCAGCTGTCATCCTGCCAGCAGTTTCAAGTTCTGTTTAAACATTTAAACCGCTAGCTGGAAATCCCATCAAGCACAGTGCTGTGTGAACGGCATGTGCCGTTGCGGGACTATCTTCAGACTCTGGGTACTTGTGTCGCTTTCCCCAGTGGAGGTGATGAGCAGCCCCCAGCACAATGGGATGATGTTTGTAAAAGCACCTTATAAACTGTAAAGTGTGATCAAAGCATTCGTCACCTGTGCTAAGATTGTGAGAAAGAGTGAAAGTCTGTTTCTCCCAAACTTTTTCCTTCAGTCTTCATATCTGTAGTGTTGTGATGAGTAAATATCTCCATAGCCCGCCAGAGAATTAATTAGGTGGTTGGTTCTTCTAATAGCAAATATCTGGGGAATAGGATAGATGGATTGATTTCAGTTTTGAGTATGTGGGCTGTGAAATATCTATTGGATTTTTAGGTGCTTGGTAGATGGGAGGCAGCACAGCTCTGCAGCTCAATAAAGGAGTCATGATCTAGGTGCAAGTTGAAGCCCTGGGAGTGATGGAGATCATCTGGGAAGAATACAAGACAAAACGGGGATTGAGGAAGGAATGGAGTTCTCAGCCTTGGTTTTGTATCAGAATCAGCTATGGAGCTTTTCCAGAAAGAAAGCTTCCTAAGTGGCTCCCACCCCCACCCCAGATCTTCTGAATCAGGATCTCTGGGATGGGGTACCAAATAGGTGTGCACCAAAATTGAGGATTGCTGGTGTTTAAAAAATGGGCAGAAGAGGAGGGGGCAGGGAAAGGGACAAGAGCTAGGTCAGAGGAAGTGGATGAGGACAAAGCAGTCTCGCAGAGGACAGGAAAGGAGAAGATTTGGACCCAGACAGACCACTGGAGTTGGTCAGTAGGAGGTCACTGGCAACTGTATGGGAGGCATTTCAGGGCCGTGGCTTAGGAGTTCTAAGGCACTCCTAGGGCTTCTAGTTCCCTGTGTCCTGCACCTGCTCAATGTCAGTGTCATCTTCCCTCTGAGTCTGGTTACCACATAGCTCTGTGGCGTGACAGGTTATCCTGTGCTTCTTTACTTTCAGATCAAGTGTTCCCTCCCACATGCAACATAGGAAAGAACTTTCTCTCACTCAATTACCTTGCTGAGTACCTTCAGCCCAAAGCAGCAGAGGGTTGTGTGATATCCAGCCAGCCCCAGGATAAGGAAGTACACATCATTGAGTTAATTACCCCCAACTCTAACCCCTACAGGTAAGTAAAGAGAGAGAGAGAGAGTGTGTGTGTGTGTGTGTGTGTGTGTGTGTTGAACTGAGAAAAGATGAAAGGGGCACCTGGGTGGTACAGTCAGTTAAGTATCCAATTCTTGGTTTCGGCTCAGGTTGTGGTCTCCCGATCATGAAACTGAGCCCCATGTAGGGCTGCACGCTCAGCCCAGAGTGTGCTTGAGAGTCTGTCCCTCTCCCTTTGCCCCTCCCCCCACTTGCCACCCCCCTTTCTCTCTTGCTCTCTCAGATAAATAACTAAATAAATAAAATCTTAAAAAACAAAGAGATGAAAATAAAGATCTTTGCTGACTTGAGGCAGAGAGACATAGAGCCCTACCTGTGTATGAGGTTTGATGCTTTCAGTGAATTAACAGAAGTTTTGAAAAAAGGGAGTGAAGGCACCAATGGTATATTTTATTTTCTGCATCTGCCTCTAGATCCCCTGTATTCTAGATGAATTTCTGATGCCTCCTGTGAACTTCCCGGACATTAATGATAGGACAGAACTCACTCATGCTCCATCATTATCTCCTTGACGGAGGTTATCCCTGATAAGAAAAATTAGAAAATATGCCTTATTAATATATTTTTAATAACATTCTGTGTTTTTTTGTTTTTTTTTTTTTTAAGATTTTATTTTATTTATTTGAGAGAGAGAGACAGTGAGAGAGAGCATGAGCGAGGAGAAGGTCAGAGGGAGAAGCAGACTCCCCATGGAGCTGGGAGCCCGATGTGGGACTCGATCCCGGGACTCCAGGATCACGCCCTGAGCCGGAAGCAGTCGTTTAACCAACTGCGCCACCCAGGCGTCCCATAACATTCTGTTTTTAATGGAATTCTGTTCCTTGCGCATTTGCGCTCCTACTTTAGAGGGGGGTGTATGTGTGTGTAGGTGTGGCCCTTCATGGTGACACACCAGAGAGCCATTAGATATGACCTGCCTCTACATTGTGTTCTTTTTCTCCTTCTTCCACCCTCAGCTTCCTGCCCCAGAACTAAAAATTTAACTCTCCTTGTCAGGAATGATTAGGAAATTAAAAAAGAGAATAAAAGAGGGAAAGTGGCTCTTTCTCCCACTTTAGCCTGCATTCCTTTGGACTAGTGACTTAAAATGTAAATTTATATTGTAGCGGGATTTCAAATCCTAATCAAATTTTTGCTTCCAAAAGTGAATAAACTACACATCAGTTTTGGGAAGATTCCATTCTATCCCACATGAATAATTTTGTGGAAAATTTAAAAGAGAATGGAAATAGAAGCAATCTGGCAAATGTGCTTAGATATTAATCCTCAGGCTTCATTTGAGTATATCATTCATCATATGCTTTACAAGTGTGTAAAATCAGGAAAGAAAGACTGTCCTCTAAATTCAGAATGACAGAAATGTTATTGTTTGGTTAAAAAAATTTCTTTTTTATATGGAATTCTTAGAAGTTTGGGTTGTGTTCATCAATTTTCCAGTAATCACTTGGTTGACCATCTGTTTTCTTTATATTAATAACTGTATATCCAGAAGTTTGGGAAAGTAAATGCAGATATGATTCTGTAGCAAATGTTAATGGCTTAAGCAAACCTTCTATTCAGATTCAGATTCTCTAGCCCTTTCCTTCTTATTTTATCTGAAGTGTCCTAGTTTGTTTTTTTACTACCAGGCTTCCCTCCTCCCTGACGCCTTCCTTACCAAACTGGCACTTAAATTTCTGGTTTTGAAGGATTTTGTGCTTGTAGGAAATTGGGAAAGTTACACATTGAAGGTGTTGAAGGTTGGAAAGCAACAACTTGCTTTAAAAGTAAACTCCTCTGGTTGCCCAAGTCCATTTCAAACCATAGATGCATTAAGTAACCATCTTCCCCCCCCCACTCAAGAAGGAGAAAAATTTTAGTGTCTAATTATCAGCAGGCATATTTGTCTATTGTTATGTAAAACCATTTTGTTTTGTGTGCACTAACAATCTGTTTTGCACATGTCATTTGCCTGGGCTCAACTCCAGCTTTTTAATCAACTGGCCAGACACTGGAAACATGAAGACTTGGAAGAGAGGAGATAGTTGCAACTTTCTGGCATCTGGGTCCTAACTTTGCCTTTGTTTTCCATTCACAGTGCTTTCCAGGTGGATATAATAATTGACATAAGACCTTCTCGAAAGGACCTGGAGGTGGTCAGAAATCTCATCCTGATCTTGAAGTGCAAAAAGTCTGTCAACTGGGTGATCAAGTCTTTCGATATTAAGGGAAACCTGAAAGTTATTGTAAGTTGGTTGAGCATTTCTTTGTTTTGATGTATGGCAGCGATTTAAGCTGTGCTTATGTGTGTTATTTTTGTGAAGTTTCTGCTTCTCTGAGCTTTGTCTGTTATTTTTCACTTTGTAAAATAAGATGCTCCTTGGTTCCTCCTAACAAGGGCAGACAGTGTGGGGATTAAAAGTGTGGCCTCTGGGGTCAAGATCAAGATTGAAGTCCAGACTGCCATTTACAAACTGTGACCTTGGGCAAGTCCCTTAACCTCTCTGGACCCTGTTGCCTCATTTGTGAAATTCCTGAAGTGTATGAGCGTAGTTTCTAGTCAGAGCAAGTGTAAAATAACGAGTACAATGGGGCCTTTCATGGTTGACAGTCATCCTGTAAGGACCTCCGTGTCATGGTACTGAATATCAGCTCTTACTTTGGGGTTAGGTATTTAGGGAAGGTGTAGAAAATTGGGCTGACCCCAGTTCATACTGTTGACTTGTCTTTTTGAGATAAACAGAGCTGTTGGCGTGTCTTTTTGCTTGCTTCTAACTTCTGAGAGAGAAACACTGATAAAAGAATCACGCTAATGGAGAGGTTAGCGAAATGACACAGGAAAAGTAACCCCAGCCTATTTCCTAAGCATTATTTTCATGAAGGAAATACACTTAAGTTTATTTGGTTGGCATGATAGGCAAATACTAGCTAGTTTCCTGAAAAGTTGAATGTTGAAATTTAGTAAAATAAAAAAATTTTTTTTTATTTTTTTATTTTTTTTTTTTTAAGATTTTTATTTATTCATTTGAGAGAGAGAGACAGTGAGAGAGAGCATGAGCGAGGAGAAGGTCAGAGAGCGAAGCAGACTCCCCATGGAGCTGGGAGCCTGATGTGGGACTCGATCCCGGGACTCCGGGATCACGCCCTGAGCCGAAGGCAGTCGTCCAACCAACTGAGCCACCCAGGCGTCCCAGTAAAATAAAAAATTTTTAAAGATTTATTTATTTGAGAGAGAGAGAGCGGGGGTGGGGGAGTGGGGGGAGAGGTTAGAAGGAGAAGGAGAGAGAATCTCAAGCAGACTCTGAGATGAGTCTGGAGCCTTACATGGGGCTTGATCTCATGACCCCAAGATCATGTCCTGAGCTGAAACCAGGAGTCGGATACTTAACCAACTGTACACCCAGGCACCCCAAAATAAATCTTTTTCAGATATGTGTAAGGAGATAACTGTTTGACAGAATACTGCACAAATCACATTGCAAGTTAAAGAAAAACCTCCCCCTCCTCATTTTTAAGAATATAATTACCTTATCTTCTCTTTTGTAGATTTAAATTTTTGTGCATTGTCTTTTTAAAATACTGTGTCCGATTCCTTTTCCAGTACCTGCATTGGATCAGTTGGAGAGGATTTTATGTTTTCAGTATTTGGTGGGGAGGGATGCCTTTAGTCTTGGTGTTATTTATTCATGGCACCTTTAGTGTAATCCAGCAGTGAGCAAAGCCAGTGCTCCCTTAGGTACCGTCGTGCATGAACACTCACCAGAGGCAGCAGGCAAAGCCACGAGCATACACATCTTAATTTTAAAGTAATCATTTCTGGTTCCTGTGGGTTTTTTGTTATTGTCGTTTTTTTTTTTTTTCCCTCAACTTTGAGAGGATCCAAAGAAACCATCGTGTATAAGGGTGATCCATTAATTAATTTGGTGTCGAGAACAAAGCCCAGCCATGATTTTCTGAAGTCAGAGCTGTTCTGATTGCTTTCCCTGGCATGGCATGAGGGGTGTTGGTGACCTGGGGTGTCTACAGCATTTGCTGCCTGGCACACCAACCAAATGTTTTTAATTTTCAGAATAACAAAAACAGGAAAGGGAATCATGCTTTGAAAGGCGAAAACATACGGTACATTTTAAATTCCCTGCTGGAGTTGTGTCAGTGTTCTTTCGGCCCTGACCCTTCAGTGGCTCTTTCTGTACCTGAGTGTGTGTTCCTGGAGTTCACTGTGCGTGTCCTTACTTTTCATATGAATAAGAAAGGCTGGAGTTGAGATTGCTCATCCCAGTGCAAGATCTGTTTATATTCCCCTCTTTGGCTGTACTCCTGTTCCAGGCCAATTTTGGACAATGCATGACAACATTACTAAACAATTAGGTAATGTTGCATGATGTTCTTTTTTATTCTCCCAGTCAGTTTCATGCTTTGTGATTTCCTAACTCGCAGTGTCAGATGTGACTTCTGCCTGTGCTGTGAGGAAAAGGTACCTGCTACTAAAAAAGCATACATTCATGCTTAGAAAGGGAGAAGGATTTATCGTGGCCTTGTCTGTAGTATTTTCTTCAGAGACGACCTAGTAGATTGGAAAGAACCATGGTTTTGGTTCCTGATGGGGCTGGAATCAAATCCCATTTCTGATTGTCATTCCTCTTAGTTAATAGTGGGGAACCCAACTAAATTCAGGGTCTGTAGCCTTACCTGTGAAACTGGTGTGATGATAGTACTCACGTGGGAATTCTTGTGAGATATGGCCCAGTGTTTTCGTTCATTCGTTCATTCATTTAGTTCTTCAACAAACATTTGTCAGGTGCCTCCTGGGTGTTTCATTTAAGCACTTGGCACACTGTGTGCACGTGGTGGGTTCTCAGCCATACAAGCTATTTCTGTGCTTCTTAGGTTCCCCTTCTCTAATCAGGGAATAGTAATGCCTATCTCTTTATTTAGAGGAGAATTAAATAAAATATGTAAAGCTTCTAACACAGTGCCTGCCACAGACAAGGGGGCCATCTTCCTTCCACAAGCAACTTTTCAAAAGTTTGTCTAGAGGAGCAATTAACAGCTCTAAACAAACTGAAAAACAAAACGTAGATTAAAAGAGTTGTGAGGAACTTGATAGGGTAAATGTAAAGAGCCCCCCTTAAGCACGAGTTCCATGTGTGTGCTCATAGGGGGTGGGGCATGGGGCAGAATGCACCCTCCAAATGACAGAACGGTCCAGAGATGGGCACAGGCAGGACCGTGGACAAGAATGGGATACAAGAAGCACCCACATTACCATGCCCAGCTCTGGCTCTTTCTTCACATCCCTTATGGACTGTGCATAGTCACATTGTGGAAGAACCTCCAAAACATAAAAGAACAGATTGAGGAAACTTACTAGAAATTTTTTGTTGTATTATTTCAAATGGCCTTAGCACTTCCAGGTTGACGTTGGCTAGCTTATTCTTAGAAAAGACACGTTTTAGTCCCAGTGGGAATATGCATTACATCTCTGAGCACCTCTCCCTGTCCACCATCAGTTCTGATGCAAGTGTGTGTTTGGCAGTGGAAGGGAAGTGGGGAGGGAGGTGCTTGGACTTTGACCTAGCTCATCATCCCTCACAAAGATGTGGCTGAAACATGGTGGTGGGATTTGGAGATCCCTCCCAACCCCCCCCCCCGAACACTCCCATTTGAAGTAGCTACACTGAAGCCTTGGAAAAAAAGCCTGGGGACTCCCAGAAATACAGGGTGAGGATTTCACTCATTGCTGGGAAGGAACCGGCTTGCCAAGCCTTGCTGTTTTACAAATGTGTAGATAGATTTCTAGCCTTGTAAGTCCCGAGGCGTAATCAATATGAGTTGTACTGACAGCTCCTAGATTTAATGTGGAAAGGTGTAAACAAATCATTCCATATTGGTACCAAAAAAAAGACAGGTGGCAGTTGTGATGATAGTCTTCTGGAAATATAGTATTTTCTCAGCTGTCCAACAACATGAGAGACTAGGGCAGATGAGGCCAACCAGTGCTGTGGAGGCCAGTGTTGCAACTCCAGCCAATCAAAATGACATGCTGCTTTCAAAGTCTAGAGACTGCGCCTAGGAAACTAAGTTTGAAGAACTAATTGGATCCTTCTTTACCTCAGTTTAGTTTAGTTTTTTTTTTTTTTTTAACCTTTCCTTCCCGTAAGGCATTTTCTCTGAATCACACCAAGAGCTAGAATATTCCAAACCTGTGAAACTGAGTTTTTCACAGATGGCTGCGAAGCATGGTTAAAGCTCTGTCTGGTTCCTTTGCATGCATGATTGTGACTGGCCAGTTGGGCAGTTTCGGATAAGCACTTTGGGTAGCAGGAAAATGTAGTGGGGGAGATCATCTGAGCTTTGAGCTGAAAATATGTGTCCTCAGCCAATATCCCACAACCAAAGAGGCCAAGAGAACTTAGAGCCTATGCGAGTCTTCTATGGTTTTACAGTGGGAAAGGATTAATATTTAGTCATGTTAGGGGCAAACAGAATGGGAAACAAATGGGGAATTTAGGAAAAAATGCTGCATGTATGCAGGAGAAAATAATTGGGCATGGAAATTAAAGTGATCTTTATATGGCATGAAAATGGTCTAATCTGCAGGCTGGAAGAGCTTTCCAGCCTTGTTGGAGCAGTTGTTGAAAATATGGTGCCTTCTCCTTGGCGTCTCCCCTGCAGCATTCAGCTCCCTCACTATCTGACAAGATCACTGCCCTGGGAGCCAGGTGGTGTGGAAATTTACCGTCCGTGTCTTGGTTACTCAGTCCTTTCTTGGAAGGATTTCTGTCATTCACTTTTAATTTTGTAACTAACTACCAAGTGAAAGTCACCTTGTATAGCTGGATAAAAATATTGGTTCTCAGAGGGATAAAAACATTGGTACTCATATTAACTAATGTTAATATATTTATATTTAAAATAAAATCTAAGCATAGTCCCTTAATAAAATTGACAAATGAATACAATGACAGGATCACTAAATTGAGTATAAATTACAACTGAAATACCAACACTGGTTCACCATAAGGGACTTAATAGTCTACAAAGATGAGATGGTCTCCATAGTGAAGTAACTAGATTGTGCCTTCTGTCATTTAAATCTAGGGTATAGGAGATAGGATAGAAGGATGGATATATTTTTGGCAGTATAACATGCACATCTGTATACTTTATACATCATTTTAAATAAAAATAAGGGAAAGTTTGGTATGTATGTACATATAATTTAAACATTAACTGTAGGAACATACTAGGTATACACCATATGTAGCTACTTGGTGATCATTGGGTTATTTTTATCAATATAAGCCACCCAAATGGCATGATCAAACAGCATGAATAGATTTCCCTTAATCTGCTATTAAAGATTTTTGTGTCAGTGTCCTTAGCCTGAGGAAAATAGGGATCAAAAGAATACATAGTTCCTTCATCTACAATATAGAATTTGTGTGTTTCAGATATTTAATTCTTATTCAAAGCACTGTTTAGTTATAGACTAATGAGTGAAATTTTGCTATTATCTTCAGGCTCCTAACAGTATTGGCTTTGGGAAAGAGAGTGAAAGATCCATGATAATGACCAAATCCATAAGAGATGACATTCCTTCAACCCAAGAGAATCTGGTCAAGTGGGCTTTGGATAACGACTATAATCCAGTAACATCATATACAGTGGCTCCTGTGGCTAATAGATTCCATCTTCGGCTTGAAAACAATGGTAAGTGTGATTTTTTTTTTCCCCCTGAAGTAAAAATATTCACCAAATGAGGCTTTCCAATGAGGAACTCTCATTTCAGCTTATATGGTGCTGTTGTTCTATTGTAAATTTTGATGATTCATTTGACTATAAAGCTTAAGGTTATCTAGAATTGTGATAGATTATTTTGAGGAAATGATCTTTGGTACAGATTTTTTGGTAACAGTTGATTGCAAGTTGGAGACCTTCATTATAGATCACATAATTCACTGTGATTACATTAAGAACAAATTAGCCTGGCTTTTTCTCTCAGAAGTGCCTACTAATCACTACAGTTGACATACAGCTGTCCCTACTACAGGGGTGAAGTCCTAGGGCAGGCTGTATCTTGGAGGACAATAGTCACTAGGCACTTTTCTCACTTTCACCTGTGGGCACACAGGAGTTCTTGCCCCCGTTGGGTGGTGCAGAAAGTGGAATATGAACAGGTTCGTGAGGTTTTTCCAGAGCCTTACAGCTAGTGAGACTCAAATCCCAAGTTTTCTGCTCCCCAGACCTGTTCCTTACCCCAGTGGTATCACTACCAAGCAAGCCTCAGTACGGGCCATTTATTCACTGTTTGAGGGGGAAGTTGCTTACCTCTGAGCCTCAGGTTCTTCCTCAGTAATATGGGAGAAAAAAATAGGCCCTATCTCAAAGAGTTGTGAAGGTTTCTGTCAATGTACAAATTAAAAACCCTCCAGAGCTCTGATTTCTTTTGGATCCATATGGCTGGGCCATCTCTTTCCAAAAGATAGTATTGAAGGAGAGTTAATATCCTCTGGTTGTCTTCACTCCCTGCTCCCACTGAGGTGGGCTGACCTCAGGCATTGGCTTTGAGACTGGATATAGACAATAGTGGGAAAAATTTTCTTCCCTAAATTGCTGAAAATAGGATAGAACACTGAGCATTCATTATGTCAAAATATGCCTCTCTCTTTGAAGGAATGTGTGCCTAAGCCGCTTTTTCTTTTTCAGGACTAGGTTCTAACAGGCCAGGGTGCCCAGATATCTGTTAGAATTTAGCAGGCAGAAAGGAGGTAGCAAATAATCTTAAATTGCCGATACCATTTCAAGAAATTAAAGAATTCCTAGATTCAAGGGAGCTATTTCATTGGCACTTGAAGAATATTATTGTCCCAATAACTTTCTCAAATCAGATTTTTATAGCTTATAGAGCCTTAGAAGCTATCTAATCCCGTGGTTCTCAACCTTGGGTGTACATTGGACCTATACAGAGAGCTTTAAACATATTAACGATTAGGTGCCGCTCCAGAGAGTCTGATTTTTATTTGACCTGGGGTACAGCCTGGGTATAGGGAATTTTTCTCAGAAAGAACACTAGGACTAGAATTCAGGCTTCCAGATCCCCATCTCCTTTACACATTGCTTGTTAAGAGTAATTTTACACATGCCCATTCTGTGCTAGTTCCTCTTGTTCTTCCTGCTAATGATGATGACTGGGGCCTGGCATCAGATACTGATGATGTTTTGCCTTCTTCTGTCATCCTCAGAGGAAATGAGAGATGAAGAGGTACATACCATCCCTCCTGAGCTACGGATCCTGCTGGACCCCGGCACCCTGCCTGCCCTGGAGAACCCGCCCATCCGAGGAGGGGGAGGCCGCAGTGGAGGTTTCCCCTTTCCTTTCCCTGATCTCTCCAGGAGAGGCCAGAGGGAAGGGGGAGAAGATGGGATCCCCCGGCCAAAGGACCCTCTCCTCCCCAGCCTACAACTGTTTCCTGATCCCAAAGAGCCCGAGGAGGTGCAGGGGAACGTGGAGGTTGCCCTGTCAGTCAAATGTGACAAAGAGAAGATGATCGTAGCTATAGAAAAAGATTCTTTTCAGGTCAGTGCAATTTCTTAGAGAAGAGAAAGCCACCTCCTTTCCCATCTTGCCCCAGTGTGTGTGAGTTATTTCCTTCTCCCTCTTTCACTTTTGAACTCTGGGGACTTGATTCTGTTTGCTCAGTTAGATGGACTCACTTCCCCTTGGCTGTGATTCTCACTCGGGTCCTGTTGTTCTCAGTTGAGGGGGGTTCCAGATTCTCGTGTGTCAATATTTTGGTATTGAATTTCCAAGGCCAACAAACACAATCCTTGGTACGTTGGGAGGAAGCAAGGGGGAAGGGAAATGCAGGCCTCCAGCCACCAACACTGTATGGGGAGACCCGGCAAAACGTGCTCCCTTTGTGCAGCAGATCTGCCTGTGGGGCCCCCTTTTACGTTTAGTGGTGGTTGTTTCAGGCCAACAGCTACTCAGGGATGGAGCTCACCCTGCTGGATCCTACCTGCAAGGCCACGATGAATGGCACCCACTTCATTCTGGAGTCTCCGCTGAACGGCTGTGGTACTCGGCACCGGCGATCAGCCCCAGATGGTGTGGTTTACTATAACTCCGTGAGTGTTCTCCGAAACAAAGCTTGGCCCTTTGCCAGAGCCTTGCTGAGTGTTACCTTAAAAATAGCCTTCAAGTTTCTATGACCATGAGCAGGGGCGTAGACCCCAGACCTAAAGAAAGCCAAGCGCCAGTTCTCAACAAAATGGGATGTACTCTGACCCTCAGTTGTCTACACAACTGAGCTAACCAGCTCTGTGGTCTCTGTGGCCTCGTTTGAGTCTTGTCCAGAGGTGGGAGGGCTTCGCCCTTCCTCATGAACAGAAGAACCAAGGGAAATCCGAAAAGGGTCCTCAGGAAATGATTATTTAGTCTCTCTCTACCTCTGAAAAAGATCCTAAACTGAGGCAGATCTCCTACTTTTGACATTATGCCGAGGGAGATTACATAGATTCCCCCAATGGTAGTCCACTGCAATAGCTAACCTATACTTTCCAGAAATCATTCTTGTCAGCTCATTCATCTGAATCGTCTTTCTTCCGATTAAGTCTGTTCTGCAGAAATACACACTAGTCTGTGACTTAAAAGAATTTGAAACATGAAATTTCAAAAGCACTTCATAATGTTCGTTTTTCAGCTCAGGTTATACTTCTGACAGTAAAAATAAGGTTATAAATCCCTGAGTTCACCTGTGGCACGGGACAGGGAGGGTGCGACTGTCATTTGTGTTCGTCCCACTGTCCTGCAGTAGATACACTTGACCCACCCAAAGGAAAGACTGGAGATCAGGTGTTTTGTCAGTGTGGCTTACATGGGCACTCACTCTCCTATGGACCCAAGTTTATTATTCTTCAGACTCAGAGTGTTTGAGCTGGAAAGAACCTTAAGATGATCTCATTCAACTTCCTCATTTCACAGGTGAGGAAATTGAACTGCCTGGAGTTAAGAGACTTGCTTAGATTTGAGGAACTAGTTAAGGGCAGAGCCAGGACTGAATCCAGCTTCCTGACCTCTCCTCCACTAATCTTTCCCCTACACCAGGCTGGCTGGCTCAGCTCATCTCCCTTTGTTACTGGAATAATTTTTTAGCCGTTGAGCTCTATGATGAACACCCTCCTGCCAATTCCAACACTAATTTTCTTACATTATCCAGTTTTTCCAGATATAATGAATGGCATATATTACTGATATTCTTCATTTTGGAATTTTAAATTTATGGCTAAATTAACACCAATAAGAGGGTATGGTAATCTGCTAAGTTTAAAAAGAAAAAGGTAACTTCTGACTCAGAAGAGAAAGGTATATCTTAAGCCCTTGAAATCCTTTTCTTCTCATGGGGATGATGATGATACCTAGAGTAAACAATGTCCTAGGTCCTTGGCTTCAGTTCCATCAATACTTCCTTCTTTGAAACTGGTAAAGAATGGAGAGGTGGTTTTCCTATATTCTCTTCCCATTCTGTTCCCTTCAGTGATTATTGTAGCTGTTCCAATTATAACTGTAGCAATTTTCTGACTTAGTATATATTTTTGTTTTGCACCATATTCAGCAGTCTCAGCCCATGAAACAAAACCAAACAAAAAATGTGACTATTCTATAAATGCAAAGAAATTGGGGTTTTATTTATGGAGTCACGGTCCTCACGTGAATTTTTCATGTTGTCTAGAACTAACCTAGGAATAGTCATTTCAGCTAACATTAAGATAGATGGTCATAGATAAAAACATGATTCTTTTCTGCATCCGTACACCACACACAAATATACGGGGGAGGAAATGAGGGAAAGATAGACGAGTACAGAGAAAAATTGAGGAGACTCTCCCAATAGTAAACATTAGGTACTTTGTCTCTAACTCAAACCTTATACAAATCTTGATGGATACAAATAAGAAAAGCTCTTTAAATTAGTCCGTCTTAGTATTTGTTAGTATTTTTGATGTAAAGAAAAGCCCTCTTAAGAAGAAGCCCCCTTCCCTCCAGTGTAGACTGGCCTACTGGCAGCCCCCATTCAGCCCTATTTCAGTAACTGGCGTTTTCCCACTGTTTGGAACAAGTCTTATTTTTTCATGAGGAAAAATACACATTTTAATTCAAGTCTTAATTTGAACATATGTTGGGTTTATCTTTAATTTTTAGTCTCTTTGAAGGTAAAAATCCTCAGAAAACATGGAGTTTTTGAGGTTTTTTTAAGTTCAGATTTTCAGTTGGCATCTGAATTATACATGGGTGTTTGTGTGAGGTAGAACCAAATCATGTGTTTTGGTGTTTTAACGACATTGTCTGTGCTTTCTTTGTCTTTTAGATTGTGATACAGGTTCCATCGCCTGGAGATAGTAGCGGCTGGCCAGATGGTTACGAAGATTTGGAGTCAGGGGATAATGGATTTCCGGGAGATATGGATGAAGGAGATACCTCCTTCAGCCGACCTGAAGTTGTCGTGGTATGTGTTGGTTGTGAGAATGTTGTCTTTTTGGTTAGCTTTAGTTAGGGACTATTGAGTGGGGGACGGGGAGGGAAATGGGTGTTAAAGACCAAAGCTTACTAAGTTCCGGGGTCTTCACCCTTCATTTCACTGTGATTTATCTCTGTTTTTGTTTGCTTGCTTTCCCCAGTTTAATTGCAGCGTGCGGCAGGTGGGGAATCCCAGTAGCTTCCAGGACCCACCGAACAGAAACATCACTTTCAACATGGAGCTGTACAACACTGACCTCTTTCTCGTGCCCTCTCAGGGGGTCTTCTCTGTGGCAGAGAATGGACACATTTATGTTGAGGTATGAGACTTGGACATTGTCCTTGGGCTTTTAGGTTGGGGCGGAATTGTTACAGCTTCTGGAGCAGAGCCAAGGCACCTGCTGGAGAAGCCCTCCCCGTGTTCTTCCCCGCAGCCCTCAACCAGCTCTGGGTGAGGGCTGGACTCAGAAAATGCATCCAGGTTGATTTCTGACCAAAGAGAGACATTGCAGGATTTGGTACAGGAGGAGAGTGTTTTATAGATGAATGCTTTTTAAAAATCGGTGGTGTGAATTCTGTTAATAAAGTCCTGTTCTTGCTTGTCCTTAGCATTTTTGGAACAGGGATTCAGTAGTTGCAGTGTTAGGGCTAACCGGGAATATTTCACACCAAAGGCAGATACTTAACTGACTGAGCCAGGCTCCCGGACATAAGACTATTAGTATCCCCATTTTAGGGGTGAGGAAACTGAGGCACGAACTCGTTTAAGATCACAATTAGTAACCAGTAGATTCCATTCAAGAGTCTGGTCCATACTCAGGTTGTCCAGCTTGAGAGTCCATAGTATTACGTGCTAGATGCTAGCATCATTTAACCTCCAAGTGCCATTTAAAGAGGAGAAAATGTGACTTTTTAGCAGTGCAAATATCCAGGTTCAGATTAGATTTTAGAAAAAGATAAATATCTTTTTGGCCCCAGCACATCTGTTGGTTGTCTAGTTTTGGGGTTAAACTGCAAGCTGCTGTTCTGCTTCACTGTAGGAGGAGTGAGAAGCTCATGGGGTCGAAATGGGATACTTCCATACGTTGCAAGTGACTTCAGAGCACATATTTCTATTTCAGAAAGATAAATAACTCTCACATTTGTTCAGATTCTGGGATAGAGCCCACTGGCTCTCGACATTTTCCTGGATCTCTCCTCTTTTTTGATTCCCTGTTTTGAGAGGTCTTCTCTTTCTTTGGGCATACCTTCTTTCACTACTGGGGAAAATATACTGCTTTCTACATACTGTTCCTAATTAGAGATCTCTTCTTATTCAAGATCATTATTTTCTTCTTGCATTTCTGGCTGCACAATCCACATGTGTGTATTTGGGCAGTGACTGACTCTGCGTTGTGCCCTGGATTTTAGGGGCCCTGCTTAACTGGGGTTTGTTCTTTTCCAAACCTGGACCTGGCTCGGGTAATTCATGGCTTTGCTGGTATGTGCTAATCACTGACCAATCTTCCTCCTGTATCCCACCCTGGTGGACGTTTTGGTTTTTCTCCCCAGTCCACCCAGTGCTGCTTACTTGAAATTCTTTTTTTTCACTTATCTTCACGTTTATATCTTTTCACATACCATTTATATTTTTCATAGTTAAAGTTAGGCAAAGACATTGTCAAATGATGACAAAGAAATGGACTGAATCTTTTTGCTACCATTTTAAATACCAAATGTATTGAGAATTTGAGGAGGGTAGTATATGTTTCAAACAGCTTTATTTTAAAGTTGTTTAAATCCAACTAAAAGAGAGACTCTGTAAATATTTTACAAAATAAGGTAGCAATCCACACCTAATCTTTGTTTCTGTTTGGAGTCTAATGCTGGTAGGAAAATGTTTTAATTTAAGGTAGGTAAAACTCACCGAATTATTGGCTTGGTCTAAAGAACTATTTCCAAGTTTCTTGTCCCAGCCATCCTAGCACACCCCCAGAATCATGTTCCTTCTAGACCATATCCTTTCCTTTAATCCAAGACATCATCGATTTTGCCACCTGGTCTTTGGTCATCTCTAGGTGATGGTTGGTCACACAATGGCAGCTTTTCTGTTAGTTCATTTGTCTTGGGGAATTAAAAAGAACTGTTGGTAACCCCTTAAATTCAAATCTAGAATAGTACTGCTAGTTAGAGCTGTCATGTATTGACTAGCTGGGAACTGTGTTGTTTGTGTCACTGTGACTTTACAGATCCTTACAATAACTGATCTAGATCTACCTTTCTCATAGGTATTGGTGCTCTTCTTCTGTATGGGAGGAAACTGAGGCTCACAATTCACAGCACATGAGCCACACAATTTCCTGGAGCCCTTCTCCCTCTGAGACCTGTAGTTCTTCTAGTACTCATTTTCAGACCATTTTATTTTTTACAAGATTTATCTGTTTATCGGAGTGGGGGAGGGGTAGAGGACGAGAGAAGGGAATCCAAGCAAGCTCCACACTCAGTGCAGAGTCCGGTGCGGGGTTCAATCTCACCACCCTGAGATCATGACCTGAGCTGAAACCAAGAGGTAGCCTCTTAACTGACTGTGCCCACTCCTCCCCCCCCCCCCAGCAGGCCATTTTACAGTGAAAGACTTGCTGATGCTATTTTTTCCTCTAAAACAACTTTTTGGGATACCCTAGAGTTCCTACCAGAATATACTTTCTTTGAAATTCAAGAAAAGATTTACATTTCTTACTCTGCCTGCATGTTTGCTTTGTGGGTTATGAGTTCTTGTTAAAGGGCACTTTTTAGTAATACAGTATATGTAATTTGCCATCGTTTCCAGATAAAATATCTTATTTTTCAGAAATATTGGCAAAATAATGATGTGTGAATATTTACAGACTCCCAAACACTACTTGCTAGCAAGATTTCTCACCAGGTGTTCTCCCAAGGCCACATCGTACGTTTAGTTGACTTGACACTGTGGCTACAGTGAAATGGTAAAGAGAAAATGGGCGAGAGGTCAGAAGACCTGGGTTTAAGGCTTGGTTTTATCCAGTGTTTCCACGGTAGAATTTTGAACACGTCGTCGATCCTGTATGTTCATTTTTTCCTCCATTTATCAAAAGGAGATGAAACCATTTATCTCACCAGATTATTCAGATGGTTTGAGCTCTAAGGCACCACAAAGTGATATGGTAACAATCATCTTCGTTGCTGAGTGTCTTGTAGTTAACCACAGAGGCATCTTTCAAAATAGTGCTGTGTCCTCAGAGCCCCATGCGATGTCAGGGGATTCCCCTGGGTTCTCAGAATGGAAAGTGTGTTTATATCTCCACGCCTTTTGAAAGGATTCTGGGGCTATTGGCTTATGGTTAAGGACTGACTTTATTTCTAAAGTGTTTAAGTTTATTTTGATCCTAAGTTTAGTCAAGGAATGAGGCATGTGGGGAAAGGCAGTTCATGCAGCGATCCGTGTGTCACCAAATGGAGAATCCACTCTGGCCTGGGGATTTTAGCTGAGCTCAGGATAGTTGAGGTTTGAATTCTGTTTATACTTGGCCAAACACCACTTCCTGTTTCTAAAGAAAAGAACCTTAACAAGGTTTGGACATAGCCCATACAAATGTTTTGTAAGAGGGAAGTATAATGAGTTGGAAACATTTCCAGATTAGATTTCCCTTAAAATACCCTTGGGCTTAAAGAGTGAAGGGAGAGTACTTGGCAAGGCCTGGTTTGGACCTGTGAGCCGCTAGGTCACTTTGCCAGGCTTGTGATCGCCACCAGATTGCAACGGTTCCTGACACCAAACCCCAGAGGCCGCTCTGCCTGCTCACTATGAAGCCAGACTTGAGAGGAATCTGTAGGTTTGCTGCAGTGTTGTAGGCTCGTTCTGGCTCATGGCAGTTTAGAAGTTCAGTCCTCTCTGCCTGGGTTAAATAGATTCTGCCTCTTTACTTTATTTTGTGAGTAGTTCTGAAAAATATATTGCTTTACAGGTGGTACACCATTGAGACATGACCTGGTATTATGACATTTGGGGCTTCGCCTGTTGGTGTTTTGTTTATTTTGGAAAATCCACTTTAGGTGCACGCCATGCTTTTGTTTTTATCTCCCAGAGGACTTATGGAAGGTTGAAGAGACTTCATTCATATTGTATTAGACTCTTCCAGACCTAGCATTTGAACTAAATAATTCACTGTTATCCATGCCAAGTCTAGATGGGAGACATCTTTTTTCAATGAGTATATGTTACTTTTGTAATTAGAAAGGAGATGAGATACGGATGTCATGAACATCAAGCCATGTCCCTCCTCAGAAGCACCATGTAGCCTAAAGTGGAAGTAACAGGCCTGCTTGGTTCTGATTGGTTTTTCTGTTGTTTTGTAGGTGTCTGTCACTAAGGCTGACCAAGAATTGGGATTTGCCATCCAGACATGCTTTATCTCTCCATATTCAAACCCTGATAGGATGTCCGATTACACCATCATTGAAAACATTTGTCCAAAAGATGAATCTGTGAAATTCTACAATCCCAAGAGGGTGCACTTTCCAGTCCCGCAAGCTGAGGTGGACAAGAAGCGGTTCAGCTTTGTTTTTAAGTCCATTTTCAACACCTCCCTGCTCTTTCTACAATGTGAGCTCACGTTGTGCACCAAGAAGGAAAAGGACCCCCAGAAGTTACCTAAGGTGAGTGGGCCTTCATCCATCTCTATGTTATTTTGACATTTTTAGGTGAGGCAGTGATCTGCCGGAGAAGTTTAATCACGAGTTATTGCAGGTTGAGGTTTTTGGTTTGGGAACTGCCCAACCGAAGTAATAAAATGTTTGTTAGCAGGGAACCAGGAGTTTTATGGAGTCTTAGAGAATAAATCCCGACAGTATGACTTTTTTTTTCCGTGCATGCTACTTAGTAGTATCTTAAAAATGATAAATCAAGGCTATTTTCCATGAGGGAGAGGTCTGGCTTTATCTTTGCAGTTCGGATAGTGTGCAGTGCCAGAAGCACAGAGATCCAAAAGGACAAGTTCAGTGTGAGGATTAATTTTCCCAGGTCCCACTGAGACCTGTATTGCAATTGTTTTTTGACCTTCTCTGTGTGAATTATAAGGTTGACTTGTCTCAGGAGGACTTCTAATGGAAACTAACAAACATTTTAATTTTTCTCAGCTTCGTATTGGCTCATCGTGTTTGCCTCCTATCCCTCCCCATATTAAACATTCTGTTGCCACAACACTAATCAGAACACTTTGACCTCACTGGAGTGACTGTGTAGGGGAGAGTCTGCAAGGTTAATGACGATACCTCATTAGTTGGGCCTGGTGTGAGAAAGGTGTCTTCTGCCATAGTTTTGTGTCTGTGATCTGCCATTATTATTTATAATTCCATACATGCATTTTTTTTGCAATTATCTCACACAGTATCAGCTGACTTATAAGACTTTTGTAGTCACATATCCATCAGTGTCTAAAACTGATGATTGAGCGGTATCAACAAATGTATGTATGGAATTCTCTCTTAATATGTAGGTTGTACGATAGGGGGACAGAGGGAGGAGGAATAATTACATTATTGGGGCTAGATAGCCACTAATCTGAATGCTTTACACTGTTACATTCCCCTGGGCATCCATTTCTCTGACAACACCAAAGAAAAATTTATACTGGGTATGAAAATGTTGCAAATCTGGTCAATATCATTTGGGAGCATGAATGTGTAAGATGATTCAGACCATGTTCTTTAGGTTGCTTTTGGCAATATGGATGCTGTAGCCTTCGCCTTCCAGTGGCCATCAGTGGACTGTGACAGGGTCACTGAATGCTTGGCTGGGAGACACAGCTGCTCCCTGCAGCTGGAGGATGACTTTAAGGAGTGAGGGATTTAGGAGGGGAGGCCTGGCAGTTACTCTAGGAGTCTTCATGGTGGCTTGGTTGTTACCTCTCTCTGAGCCTGGCCTGGCACCACCTGTAGCATGTTAGTGTGTAAAAATTAACCCTAGTGTTTCCTTCCACAACAGTCTGTAGAGAGCTCCAAGTCTCAGTGGATGACATGGGATGGGACCCTAAAGTCCCAACTTACACTAGAAAGAGCATGGGGACTGAGAAGGATGGCTGCTGCTTACTAACAGAACTTGAAGCAAGTCCCCTGACCTCTGTCTGCGAGTCTGCATGGCCTCACCTGTAAGAGTGAATTACGAGGGCCTGACTCCTCTAGAGGGCAGAGTAGCGAGGGAGGTAGTAGGTGTGACAACAGTCCGCCGTTGATAAAGCAGTGGCTTCCGATAAGCTCTTACCATTGTCTTCGTGTTTACTGCTCGTGGTTAATATCTCCACAGCTCTAGTGACTTCTCAGATGATAGAGCCAAAGAATCTTTCCAGGAGGAGTTCTCAATGATCGTTGAGTCCGATCCTGCCCTTAGCTGAGGAAACGAAGGCCGGAGTTGGGTATCTTGTCCAGGGTTGAGCAGTGAGTTGGACGTACACTCGTTTAGCCCTTACTTAACCGAAGAACTAACGGCACAGTAAGAAGGCTTTTCCTAAAATGCAAATCTTTGCAATAATGAGGCCTTTCTGTTGTTTCCAGGTGCAAGAGGCTTGTGTGTTAAAACCTTTCCCTGGGTTTTGAGGGAGAGAGAGGGGTTGTCTTCCTACAGTATGTTGCTCTGAGCAAAAGTGACAATAAAGTCAAAACACGGTGCTCTTTTGTGATTAGAAATTTACTGGTTTTGGGAGATGGCTTGCTCTAGGTTCTTTAAAGGATAGATCTGTTTTCTTCACAACAAAAGCAGGTAGATGTCTTGAGTTTCACCTACTGATGAGCGTAGACAAGGAACTAAAGTTATTTGAAAGAAAAAGGGACTGGAGTGTGACCACTTTTTAAAAACAGGTAAACAAGGCTGGGCATGCTAATTCTAATTTGGAGGCCTGAAAATAACTGGAAGTAGTTGATCTCATGGTCCCCACACCTGGGTACGGGTCCGCAGGGCTCCAGTTTGGAACCCTATAGCTGACGACCCCGGAAAAGCTTCATTTTCGATGAGCCGATACTAGGATTTAAAAAATCAAACAAACTAGACACCATGATTATCTTTTTGGACAAGACATGTAGAATCTGTCACTTTCGTAATGCAGCACGTGACGTTTCCCACAAGCACAAATCACAAACAGGAACCATTTTTGTGAAGCCGGCTTGGTGAGGGGCCAACACTCATCATATAGTTTCTTTACTTTTCAGACTAAATAACACTAAAACCTCTAGTTGTTTTGTGGGAAGATGGGGAAGAAAGGCAGTGTTTATAAGCCATCCAGTGATATTTGAATCTTCCAAGTGCAGCTGAGACTGTATCTGCGGGGTCTGCCACTCGTCTCCCGGATTATTTATGGTTCTTTGGAAAACCCCCAGATCTCCTGTTTTTTTGTGGTAAACAGCTGGGAACTGTCTGATAAGGGGCACAGGACAACTGTGCAGGCTGGGCTGGTGCAGGGCTCCTCAGAGTGACCCCTGACCCTCTTTGCTCTGCTTTCTCTGCAGTGTGTGCCCCCAGACGAAGCCTGCACCTCACTGGACGCCTCAATGATCTGGGCCATGATGCAGAATAAGAAGACATTCACCAAGCCCCTCGCTGTGATCCACCAGCAAGTAGAGGCTAAAGGTGCGTTTTGGGAGGCTCAGTCAGAGATGAGGGGCCTGAGGGCTGCTCATTTTAAGAAGTTCCAATATTAAAAATCAAAGCACAGTAAATCAAAATCCAGTTGTATTCAAAAGAGACATTAAAGGCTGGGCTCCTACGTGGCTCAGTTGGTTAAGCATCTGACTTCAGCTCAGGTCATGATCTCAATGTCATGGGATCAAGTCCTGAGTAGGGCTGCCTGCTCAGTGGGGAGCCTGCTTCTCCCTCGCCTTCTGCCCCTCCCCCTGCTCATGTGCTCTCTCTAAAATAAATAAATAAATAAATAAATAAATAAAACCCTTAAGGGCCAATTAGTAACTTTAGAAAAGGGTTTTTACCAAAGGAGCCTTTTATTTAGTTGTTCTGCCATATGGCTAAGTTATTAATGATAGGTTTGCCAGCGATTTCCTCTTTAAATATTAGATCAGAGTCAAAGTTGTCCCTATC
The DNA here is from genome assembly GCF_020171115.1 of Neogale vison. Classification (NCBI taxonomy): domain Eukaryota; kingdom Metazoa; phylum Chordata; class Mammalia; order Carnivora; family Mustelidae; genus Neogale; species Neogale vison. The sequence goes on along the minus strand of NC_058092.1, from coordinate 78,198,066 downwards.
CCAATGTCATTCTCCCTTGCCATTCAGATATATTCCTCAAGTATGCAAGAAAAGCTCTGAGTTCCTCACATACCAGGATTGAACAGCCCACAGCCCATCTTTCATGATCTCCTGGCAGTGTTTGTGCTGAGTACAAGCAGTCCCAGGGCATCCCAATCGCAGATGCCTTTGGTCGGGGAGGGTGTTGTGTATGTGAATACCATCCATCTTAGGTCAGAGCAGAAGGAAGGTTGAGAGTCACTGTCCAAATGCATTTTTTAATTCAGGTTTCCGAATTGTACACAGTCACATTTGTTCTTGAAGCGAAAGGTGTCTCCTCCTACACACACACAAACACACACAGGAGCATTCGGCAGTCTGCACTTTCTTGTAGGAGGAAAGGAAGGATGTGTCCTCGGAGGTCTGGCTTCAGGTGGTTAGGCCAGGCAAAGCCAGACCCGGTGTAGGCCACATCAGCCGAATCAATAGAGAAGCAGAGTCAGGCTCCATGAGGGTGTTAGGAATGGACCTGAGGCCCTCTGGACCATGGAGGGCACCTGATGGGGATGGACATCCTGGCTGAAGGGCACGGATGGGCAAGAACACAGCAGGCAGTTGGCAACATCTGATGGGGGTGGGGGCAAATGCACATTTGGGCTGTCTGGGCAGCTACGTCTGTCACTGTCTGAAAACAACCTGCAACTATCTTAGAAACATTGCCAAAGGGTGCCAAACGAAGAGAAGTCTGGGAGAGTAAAAGTGGGTTCCTAGCCTCTGGGATTAGACATTTCAGGGCTTCGTCTCCAGGCCTCCTTCCACCACCCTGAGGGGCGAGGAGGAGCATGGCCCTGGAGCCTTGATAAAAGCCACCCAGCATCCTGTCTCTGGTTGGTGAGCACTGGCTGAGAGTCCTGCTGGGTGGAGCTGACCAGGTCTAGGCCTGGAGGCAGCCCTGGGATGGCCTTTCTGATCTAATCACTGTTGGATTTGGCAAGGTAGCAGGGGCTAAGAGATGAGAGAAGAGGCACACAGTACCTAATAGTAGAACAGAGGCACGTGGATGCTGTCTGTCTACTTTATTCTTTGGTGGCGTGACCTTTATGCAAATAGTAGAGCCATTCTTCCTGACATATCTGGTGATGGCATCTGCCCTCTTCCTAGGGGCATGCTCACTTTGGAAGGGCAAGAGAGGATCACGGGGCGGGTGTGGCTTAGAGTTAGGAGACTGGGGCACAGCTCTTAACTTTCCCTGCTAACTGGCTATGGGACTTTGGAGATCTCTCCTTATGTCCTTGACTTTGATTTTCTTTATCTGGAAAAGGAAGGGTTTAGACCAGATGGCTTCTTGAGACCCTTTCAGCTGTAACACAGCTACTGTTTGAAGAAGCAAAATAGTTTTTGATACATTTCCCAGCCATCCTGAAGTGGGTGTGAAATGTGCATACTAGATGTTTATTTGCTCCTCAGCAACACTTTTTGTTGTTGCTGTTTGTTTTGCTTTGACTGGTTGGTTTTCAGCCATTTGAAACAGTGTACCAGCCACAGTCCTTCTTTAAATGGATTGCCCAGGGGCATCTGGGTGGCTCAGCTGGTTCAAGCCCTGCATTGGGCTCCATGGAGCCTACTTCAAAGGAAGGAAGGAAGGAAGGGAGGGAGGGAGGAAGGGAAGGAGTAAAGGAAAGGAAGAAGGAAAGAAAGAAATTGTTTTTTGAATTTATTGCCCAAAGAGTTCCCTGTTTATTGGGTCCAGGGGAGGGAAATAAGTGAATTAATTGGATTACAAAGTATATCACATTTGAGCAACAGCTGGCTGCACTTTGTACTAATAACAATCACTACCTTTTATTCCCATCTGTTATTCTTACCTGGTTCCAGAGATGTAGTTCTGTGGGTAATTGATGGCAGCAGCTTGCATTTTTTTCTATGCCCGACAATAATTGGGCATTAATATTGTAGTAGTATAACTTCTAGTAATTCATGCATGCTTCTTTTAAGTTTGGTGGTATTTTTCTAAGTAATTCCTCCTGTAAATTAGGTAATTACTTTTATTTAAGCTTAGTGTAATTATCCTGAAAGTTCAGTGGCTTTTTTTTTTATATATATATATATTGAAGTTCAGGAGGAAATTTTACCAAATATCAAAGCAGTTTCACGAGATTTGCTAATGGAGAGTAGATTTTAGCTGAGAAGCGTGTTGTGAAGAAAGTTCATTGCTTAGGTTTGTTAAACAAATGAAGGTTAGCAGATGGGCCAGCTTCCCAGGGGCTGTGTGCAAATGTGCTTTCTAACTGCACTGAGTGGGGTCAGTTTTCTGGCAGTTTTCAGCTCTGTGAGTGACTCTTCCCACCTTCTTTATTTATTTTCTTTTGACTCTGAAATCATTTCTCCAGGATGCAGGCCGTTGGAGTCTGTGCTTTTCCTCTGCCTCTCCGTGAACTGGAATAGTCAGTTGAAATGGGAATGTGACCGTTTGCCCAATAACGTTAGTTGATTTGAATAGTAACAGGGTCATGAATGTTTTTCCTGCCAGCTTTGTGTTACTTTTGTAAGCCACAGACTCCATAGTATCTCCAGAAGTATCTCTTACCAGAATGAATTTTGGGGGTAAAAATTGCCCAAGCAGTGGGATGTTTCACTGTCCTTTGAACCACACTGATACTCTTTTTTTTTTTTTTTTTTTTTTAAAGATTTTATTTATTTATTTGAGAGAGAGAGACAGTGAGAGAGAGCATGAGCGAGGAGAAGGTCAGAGAGCAAAGCAGACTCCCCATGGAGCTGGGAGCCTGATGTGGGACTCGATCCTGGGACTCCAGGATCACGCCCTGAGCCGAAGGCAGTCGTCCAACCAACTGCGCCACCCAGGCGTCCCCACACTGATACTCTTTAAAGGCTGTGCCAAAGTTCCAGGTCTACATGGTCATTTACTCCAGCTTAATTTTTTAACACTTGGGTTTTCTGGGGCAACAGCAGCTGAAGTCTCTGGGTATCAACTTCGTAGCCAAGCAGAGAGCTGCTCTGTAGCTCCCAAAGCCAATGGCATGGACACGTTTCAGGTGGTGTTTCTTCCTTCTGTGGACAGAGAGAATAGGCTCTCAAGACTAACTAATTCTGGGTCCCTCCTCTGGGCCACCATTTTTAATGGAACTTGCCTGTGCTTCTGCAGCACATATCCGCCGTCTCAGTCCTTTGGGAACCAGCACTGGGTTAAATTCCTTTGCTGCTAAAACTTCCAACATGGTGGTGCTGGTGGTGATGATAGTCATAGAGATGACAACCGTGATTATCTAACATTTATTGAGCATTTACGTAGTACAAAGCCCTGTGCTAAATCCTTTGTGGGGATACTCATATTGAATCCTCATAGCCCTTCTGTGAGCCAAGTATAAAGCAAGATTAAGTAACTTGACCAAGGTCACACCACATATAAATAAATGGTGGATCTGGGGTTCAAATCCAGGCAGTCTGACTCTAGTTTGGGCCTTCCTAAACCCTTTGCCTTGTGCTAGGTGGAGGTTGATTCTAGTTTTTAATAAACTGCCAGCAACATAGGCATCTCTCCACACCCTTTTCCCACCGCCTCCTCCTGTTCATGCCATACATACCGCATTGGCATTCAAGTTCACACCCAAATACTCTAATTGATTATGAACTGAAAAGAAGATGAAGACTTTTAGGAAACATGTCTGTTCTCCAAAGGGTAAGATGTTGGGGAAAATGTAAGCTGTTTAAGGGAGTATTAAAATTTAGAAGTTCTGTGACTTTGAATTGTAACTCACAAAAAAAGCCCAGAAAACACGCATACTTTATGTGTATTATGGTTTATGGCAAAACAATTAAAATAGTTGAGGTAGTGCCATCCTACCATATTTTCTGAAATAGTTTGAAGTATAGGCATGTTAGTGCTGTTTGCTTTGGATGCTGTGAGCAGTTTTGTGGCCTTTGAGAACACTAGGGCTTACACAATAAAAACGACTATACCACGTCAGTGATAGTTTTTTGAGAATGGTGAAAGGGAAGAGTGATCATTTTTCTGAAATTCAGGGCACATATTAAAAAAAAAGAGTGAGAAAGGACAATAAAAATCATCCCCAAATATGCCATGATTTACATATGGCATGTAATTCTTAGCAAGTTAAATGTCCAAAATACTGAATTTCCACTACATAACTTTTTAAAAATAAGTGTGCTCAGGACAGCATCTGGCATATCATGGGCACTCAGTAAATATTAATTTCCTTTCCTTCCTCTTAACCTCTCAGCCAAGCTAGGTTTTTTGGGGGCAGTGGGGGTGGAAGGGGAATGAAAGGGAAAGTTGTGAACGTCAATTGGAAGTTAATCCAAGAGAGGCGTTACTTTTTGGAACACATTTGATTTTTCCAGAACAAAAATATTCTAATGCACCCAGCCAGGTTTTGTCCTCAGGCTGAGGTAGAGATGAGGAGAAGCTAAGTAAAAAGGTGGTAGAAATGCTTAATGGACAAACTAAGTCGTTAAGTCTTTACCTAAGGGAGAGGGATACCGTAGGGACTTTTTACTTTGGAATATATATATATCAAATATGTACAAAAATAGAATAGAATTGTAGGATGAATCCCATGAATCCTTCTCTTGGTTTCAACAACTACCCATTTATGGCTAGACTTGTTTTCTCACTTTCTGTCCCTGTATTGTTTTGAAGGAAATCCAGACATGTCATCTCATCCATAAATATTCCAGTATGGCACCTCTGAAAGTTAAGAAACACTAAGAGATTGGGGCTCCTCGCCGGGTCATTTGGGGGAGCATGTAACTCTTGATCTTGGGGTTGTGGGTTCAAAGTCCATGTTAGGTATGGAGATTACTTAGAAGGAAAAAAAATCTTAAAAAAGAAAAAAAAACTCTTGGGTAGGGAACCAATGATCAGATCATTTAGGAAGACTACCCTGAAAGCAGCATGAAGATTGGTTTTGGGGAGATGTACGCAGTATTGGGATACACATGACAATTATGGTTATTCCAAAAAATGTTTATTGGTACCTACCATAGGCTAGGCATATGGTAAACACATTGCCCTGTCTGTAAGGCCTTCACAGTGTCATGCAGAGATTCACAACCTTGACTCTATTGATGCTTTTGAGCTGGGTAACTATTGTAGAGGGCCGTCCTGTGCGTTGTAGGATTTTGGAATAGCATCCTTGGCTTCTACTCACTAGGTGCCTATAGCAAACCCCTCCACTACCCAAAATGTCTTCAGACATTTCCAAATGTCCTGGTGGAGGGCCAGGGGTCAAAAATCACCCTAGGTAAGCACTACCAATCAAGTGAAAGGGTATAGAGGAGTGACCAGACAATTAGAATGAATGCCATAAATATTGAAAGAACCCAGAGAAGGGGTTTGATTACAATGAAGTTAGTAAAAACTGTATGTTAAAAGAGATCTGCACCGAGGCCTCCTGAGTCTCTAGCCTCTTGATCTCCCTCTCTCTCCCTCTTTGCCAAACACCAATAGAGGTGGGTACTGAGTAAACACCTTGTTTCCCTGGGGGCCTGCTCGGTCTACCATGTTTAGGAGAACTGAATTGAAAGCTGGAGGCTAAAAGCTGTGGTCCATTACTCATGCATAACCCCCCAAATATCCCATTTATGAAAACCATGCCCAGCCATCTGAGGAGGGAAATTTGGTTCTAGAGGCAGACAGAATTTTGCTCCAGAGTAAATGAAGATCCTTAATTCAGAATGTTGATTATAGTTTGTTCTTCCTGCAAATAAATCTCTATTGTTAACATTATCTTTACAGCAATAGCAAGGGTTCCTTTCTTACAATTGTACCCTTAAACCAAAAGTAAATATTGCTGTGTTCCCCTGTTTTCCTTTCAGCACGCCAACTCTGTTTTAGGGTTCCGGTAGAGATCAGACTCCCTAGTCATACACAGGGGTTATTGGGGATTTTTGGAACAAAAAAAAGGATAAAATCCTATAACCTCAGTGCTGCAGCTTGTACTTGTTATTGTTTATGGAGAAACTTCACCCAGGGGAAATAAGCAACAACTGTTTCTATTTAGCTCTGAGAGAAGGCCCCTATTTGGGGTGGGGGAGAGGGATTAGATCATAGCCTAAATCCATTAAGAATTTTAAAACAATGCCATCCATCACACAGGCCTTGCTCTAAAACCCACATTCTCACATGTGAGGTCTCCTCAGGGGAGAGTCATTATTTAAAACCACTTAGGGATTCTGAGCGACAGAGTTCAGCCATGGGCGATTGACTGGATGGAACGCTTCCCAGAAGTGTGTATATTTCTCATATGATGAAGACTATAGAGACCTTTAAATGCCTGTGGACTTAGTTCAGTGAATCCAACCACTGCTTCTTGGAAGTAGAGTTTTGTGGTGAGATACCCCTACTTCATAGGATTCTTGGGAGGTTAAAATGAGAAAATCTAAGAGAAGGCTTTGTGTCAGTTGTAAAACACTACACACATGTGTAAATGGAAGGCATCACCTTCATTATTTTATCTCTGCCAGTAGGCTGATGGGATGAGACTCCTAGGAGACAGTCTCTTGTGTTACTTTGTAGTTGGTAATTACTCTGCATCCTGAATTATATTTTCTTTAAAAAAAAAGTTTTCCTTAAAAGCTTTCACAGTTATTTTAATTTTAGTAGTTCTCTTTAAAACCTGAACATATCCTCACCCTGGCACCAGCACATTGCACAACTCTGGGGGGCATCATTCCATTGTGGTGCCTTCGCTTCCCCTAGAGCTGGACCCAGTCACCCCAGGCTGCAGGAATGTAGGAAGCCCAGCTGAGGTGGTTAATCCCGAGAATTTACAATCCTACGTAGCTTCTTTATTTTTGTAAACATGAGCTCAAACGCTGCTGTTTTGGTCAGTTTTTCACATTGTCTTTTGCTCCACTGTGGATTCTTACACAAGGTATGTGTTCCTTCTCACTGAGTGAAAATGAAGGTGGTGCAGAACACTCATCACTTGCCGCTCTAAAGGGCAGGGTCAGAGTCTGTCCCAGGACACAGCACCCTTTTTCTGGGAAGGGCCAGCTGGGGAGTGTTTCGGGTCTGTCTCTCACACAGGCTGTGCCCTGATGACCCCTGCTGCTCCTATAGCATTGCGGGCGTGGACAGTATACAAATGATGCACATAGTTATGTTCAAAGAAAACTTGATTTATGGAATAGGTCTGACTTTCACATACCTTTCGTATGTCATAAAATATTATTCTTTAATATTTTTTTTCCAGTCACTTAGAAATACAGGATGTACTCTTAATTCATAAGGCATGCAAAAATAAGTATTGGGCCATGATACACCATCCCCTGGTCTGTGCTGTTCTCACCGTGAGTCACGAGAAGCTTCTTAATCAGTGCTCCCCTGCTAAGGACAGAGTGACACTCCCCAGTCATGTAGCCTACGAAGCAGAATCGGGAATTTGGGCTCAGCCCCTGCACTGATGCTTTCCAGCTGTGACCTTGGGCAAGTCACATGATAGCAGAGTCTCAGGATGCTCATTTGTAAAATAGTGATAAGAATTCTTTTTCTGCCTCTCTCACAGGCTAGTGTGAACCTCTAATGAGATTTGAACGCAGAAGCATTATAGAAAGTGTCAGAGTATACAAGCACTGTTGTATAGCCTTATTCCCAGCTCCCTCTGTTGTCTCCATTGTCAAGAAGTACATCCACATTCTAGTCATCCTTCACGGAACATTTCTGGCAGGCCTATTCCTTGCTAGGCTGAGCCCTGCGATGTCCAGATGAGTAAGAACTATACCCTGCCCTCAGGGCAGAGAAGAATCTAGAGAATTAGGATGTTACGGAGTTTTGTGTAGGACAACCGAGGGGTGGAGTAAGCCACAGGGGTAGAGACCGGCCCTGCTGAGGTGGAGGTTGTAGCACTGAGAGAGTCAGAGAAGGCCTCCCAGTGAAAATACCAATAAGCAGGTCTGGGGGAGGAGGGTATTTCAGGGGATGGCTTGCAAAGTGTGACGACCTAAAGCAGCATGGAGAATTTGGGAAGCTTAAATAAGTATAGGAGCCCAGTGTGGGTGAAGGGCCCTTAGGTAAGGAGGCTAGCGATATGCTGGTAGAGAAGGAAAGCAGAACTTCTGTGTACCAGACTGGAGTTTGGATTTTTTTCCCCTATGAGTACAGGAAGTCATGGAGCAGTTTAATCAGGACAATAACATAATCAACTCTGAGCTCTGGAAAATTCACTCTGAGGGAAAATATGGAGGAGGAAATATTTAGGGCAGGAGCAGGGGCAGTGGGTGGAAACAAGGAGACCAGTTAGGGAAGCTCTATAATAATGTAGATGTTTGATGAAAAGAGGCTGAGGGGCACCTGGGTAGCTCAGTTGCACCCAGCTCTTGGTTTTGGCTCAGGTCATGATCCCAAGATTGCCCATCAAGCTCCACTAGGCAGGGAGTCTGCTTGTCCCTTTCCCATCCCCTCAGCCCTTCCCCCAATGCATGTGTGCACTCTGTCCCTCACTCAAATAAATAAGTTCTTATTTTTTTTTTAAAAAGAGCTAAACTATAGGGTAATGGCATTAAGGAAAGAAGAATAAGGATACTTTTACAAAACTTATGTACACTTTTTCAAAGATTTTATTTATTTATTTATTTGAGTGAGCGAGGGGTGGGGGACAGAGAGAGAAACCAAGCAGACTCTGCTGAGCTGAGCATGGAGCCTGATCTCACAACCCCGAGATGACCTGAGCCAAAAAAGAGTGGGATGCTTAACCGACTGAGCCACCCAGGCACCACCACAAAACTTGTGCACATTAAAAGATTTTTGGAAGTGGAAAAATATCATGAATATACTGGAGAAATATGGTATTTAAAGGTATTGAATCCTCTTGTAAATAAATACAAAGGTGTATACACACACACACACACACACGCTGTCAGACTCAAATTCCTTAAGTTTGCCTTCAGGTTTTCTTCAAATTGGAGAGGCTGTACAATTGATTGTTAACAAAATGTAATGTTTAACATTTCTGAGTAGCCATGTTAAAGTTTTGACATCTAAAGAGGATAACTGACAACACTTTCACTGAGTATTAACAAATAGGAACATGTCAGTCCTTGCTGAGATTGTGATGAACTTTTGCTTAAAACTTGGTTTCTCTATGGAATACATCAAGTTTTTCTTTGTGTTTTTTTTTTCTTTTTTTTTTTTTTTTCCAGAAACAGGTCCAAGCATTAAGGAACCGAGTCCAGTTTCTCCACGTAAGTCTTTATCCATCTATTTCGAAAGGAAGCCTCCTGGGCTTTTTATAAAAAGGAATTGGTTATGGAGCATTTGGCAAACTTTGAGTTTTGATAAGAAGACCTCTGCTCTCAATCCCTGTCTCCTCCTTTTTCGTAATCTCATACTTTTTCCTTTCCTCTGTCCTTCCTTCATCCTCTTTCTTTTTTTTCTGCCTGCCACTTTTAAATATGAATTTGTTGACCCACTGGCACGTGTGGCCTTAATGGGAAGGTAGTAACTTACTTAGCTTTGGAGACAGTTCATTATTTGCATACTTAACAGTTATAATCTAAAAGCATTAACTTCCATCTCTGGGAGTGTTTTCCATGTCATCGACAGTAGTTACTTGCTAAAGAAAGATAGTTGCTGTGTCTTTGAGACAATCTCTAGTCCAAGGGGCGTGTGTAAGGAAAGGCGAGGAGGGGAGACTTGTAAGAAATAAAGAAAAGAGACCAACTACTATAAAATGGTGCATTGGGATTTATCGGGGCCAATTTTGTCACTCTATGCAGAAGGAAATTCTGACCAAAAAATATTTAGGTGACTTGCCCGTGGTTATAACTGGCATTCAGGCAGGACTAGAACCTGGGCTTTCTGGCTTTGCACCCAGAGCTCTTCTAGATGATGTTGTTGCCTTGTGAGGAGAATTCTTCCCTACAGCTCTCTAGATTAGTCTCCATGGCTGACCTTATCACATACACATAACAGTCTGGCGAGTTTCTTTATGCAAAGCACTACACTGTTTTAATTAAGTGCCTTAGTTCAGCAGTATCACAGAAGAGTATCATGAACTTACAAAGAGACAACAAGGGAAGTGACCCACCCTGATTTTCATAAATGACATCTCCATTTTTAGAATTTCAGAGGAGTTTTACTAAAAACTTTCAATCATGCCCCAGTTTTGCATCTGTAAGCATAAAAAGGCATACCTACAGACTAACTTAAATTGAGTGGATGGTTTGGTTCATCTTAACCTCCAGAGTTCTTTCCAGTTCATATTCCTTCCTCAGGTCCCCAAACCTTTTACAAACTCCTTTTGTTCACTCCCTGTCTTCAGCAGGTGAAGTAGTGCTAGGTCCAGTTCCAGAAGTTAACACACCAAAGGGCATATGGCTAGAAAAGTAGCCACCAGGACTTGGAAATTCCAAAATTCCAGAATCTTCAATAGCATGGCATATTTTTCCTGAGCACTTACAAATTGCGGGGCTCCTCAGAGCAGGGGCGGGTATGTGTGTCACATTTGTCTATATAACTAGGTCTTTTACGCTGAAGTAAGATGAAAGGCAAAGAGATTTAATTTACATAGCGATCAGCCAGAGTCACTTCCGACTCAAGAGGAGCATAGAAATGGGTTTGAGATAGTGGGGAGATCCTATACCTTAAATTTATATTTAAAAAAATAGACACCTTAGACATTTTATTCTGCTGAAAACCCCGTCTCTTAGAAGCTGATTTTAACTTCTTATAAGTGATTCACAGAACGTAGTTCTCTTAAAGGAAAGGAAATGTTCTATTTCTGTGGCCTGGAATTAATTTCAAATATAAACATCTTTGCCAAGTGGAGGAACAATTGGTTCTATTTATATGTTTTGCTGCCCATAAAATTGACATCACTCCACATCGAGAAGTATTTCTGTCCCCCTCATAGAAAGATCACGGTTGGGAAAGTGTTAAAAAGTGGGTTGTTTTAAATGACTCAATACAGAATTTTTAAGATGGAGGGTTTGATCTGAGGGAACCAGTGAAATATTAGAATCTATAGGAATAGTTGATCCTTCCTTACCTTACGTTTCCTCCTTGTCCACCCCCCATCTTCCTATTATCTCTCATACCTGTAAGTGTCCATGAAAATGTATTTGTAGAGTATTTGAAATGTATTCTGTGTTTTCCTTGTCTCATTGTTCCAAGTGTTTGATGAATAAGAAACATTGTGCCACAGTTTGATAATGGGAGCCCACTTCAGTTTCTAGAGCATCTTCAGATTGAGGATGTAACCTGCAAACTGCAGCTCTCTTGGAAATCTGATCATTTTGAAAGAAAAAAAAATGTGCAAGTTTCAGATACATTGCATTTGGTTGGGATTCTCATTTTGGCCTCCTTTTCTTAGTCTGTGCCCAGCCTCCCTGACAGTGCTTGTAAAACAAATACAAAGTTACAACATCTGGTACAGACTCACTGAAAGCATGTATTGGCTTCCCTTCCTTGTAGCAGTTTTCCATGGTTTGGACACCCTCACCGTGATGGGCATTGCGTTTGCGGCGTTTGTGATCGGAGCGCTCCTGACGGGGGCCTTGTGGTACATTTATTCTCACACAGGTGAGTGTGACTGTCAAGTATTAGTCCGCATGCGTCCCCTGTGTCTGCCACACAGCAGACGTTTCAGTATTTCATTGCATGGGTGGGTGGATGGAATAATAACAAGCGAGAGAAAGGTCATTCCCACAGTTTGCACTTGGACATATTTTGGCATCAGTTGGGTTTTGCAAAAATATAATTTGCTTTAAGCACCGTTAGAAAAGGAATGTTTAAACTATGCTAATTGCCGTTGAGATGTTGGTGAAGGTTAGCTACTAATAAAGCTATTTTGTGGTTAGGGTTTAATTAAAGAAAATTGATGTAGACATACTGGAAATATAAACCCTTCCCTCAAAGCTCAAGACTTCAGTACAGACATATGAATGGGCAGGAAATGAGAAAGGAAGCTAAGATTTTATTATCATATTTGCCAAGAAGTTGAGCCCTATCCACCAGAGTCCCCAGTCTCCATGACTTCAACTAGAATTTCTTGACCCTTTTAAAACCCATGCCATGTCCTCTTTGATAAGCATAAAATTCTCATGTCTGTCTTCTATGAAGTTATTTAAATTTTAAAAACAAATTTTCATGAATTGCAAAAAAAAAATTAAAATGGTGAAACAAAGCATTTGCTTTCAAGCTGTGTTCCTCTTTCCCCAAAATTCTGATGTGTCCCCCCACCCCCTACCCCTTCCCTTGCCTCTTCTCCTCAATCCCAAGGTTGGAAACCTGCCCTGAACAGAGAACCTATTCTGACCCCAGTACAGAAGGCAGGCGTAGCAAGGGGAGTCTAGTGCAGTGGGGAAAAAACAAATAGACTGCCCTTATGTTGCTTCTTTCTTAGTTTCCTTGCAGATGGATATAGCAAAGAAAGACATGCATTTGGGGGTATGTCTAGTGAGCTAGTTGGGCTTTTATGTCCTTGGATCCTTGCTATTTACACTGTGAACCCAGGCAAATTGTGCTTGATTGATCAATCAGAGGCCATGGCCTTTCTGTTTAGAATTTCATTAATTTGGGGGCACCTTGATGTCTCAGTAGTCAAGTGCTTGCCTTCGGCTCAGGCAATGATCCCAGGATCCTGGGATCGAGCCCTGCATCAGGCTCTCTGCTCTGTGGGAAGCTTGCTTCCCCCTCTCCCTGACAACCCCGCTTATTTTCTCTCGCTGTGTCTCTCTGTCAAATAAATAGAATCTTAAAAAAAAAAAAAAGAATTTCATTAATTTTCCACTGAACCAGTAACGCGCTCATCTTTGGCCTTACCTTGGACCATTCAACCAGACAAGCTGAAAAGAAGACTGCTTTAAAGGAAGGAGAAGCACAGAAGGGCATTTTGTGGCATTTTGAGAAGATGTATCTTAATCCTTACCAGAATTTTCACTTCAAATACCGCATCCTCCAGATGAGTCATTTTAGATTATGACAGGAGGAAAAATCCTTTGTGCCTAGCTTGGGGAAGTCACACAATCCACAGTGAAAGTTGAGGAGAGTGTAATAGTGGGGCTTTGAGTTCTCAGACTCTTGTTCCTAGTCAGTGACATTTGAGGAGGTCTGTTTCATGTGAGAGAGAGAAAAATAAGACTCTTAATCGTAAATGTAATGATTCTGAGAATATATAAATGTCTGTGAATCAGTTTAGGAATATTCTTCCTTGGGAATGGCTCATACAAGCACCAGAAGAGAAAGTGTTCTGCAGAGTAGCCTTTTAGAGTAAATAATTTGTCACGGGAATACGGACACTTTCAGATCTCAGACTAGCTGTTTCTCACAATCTTTCCCAATCTCCTGCGTTGCTGGGAGGTTCTAGGACTGTTTGCGGCTTCTGCTGTATATTGGGAATGAACTTGGAATTACGCCAAAAAGACTCTATAGCCCTGAGGATTTTATATGGACTTAACATGTGCCCACTGAGCCCTGACTTGCCTTGGCCATCGAACTACACCCTCAAACCCGGAGAGTTCATCTCAGGCCAGGAGGCCAGGTCCAGCTACCGCATGGCCCTCACTCTTGGCACACACCCCACTGCACTCACGCTGATAATCCCCAACTCCTGTGCTGAGCCAAGCTCACAAACCTGATAAAAAGCAAAGTGTGGTTTTACGCCCTTTATTGCTTTGCTCATTACATTCCCAGGTTTATTGTTCCTGCTCCCTCCTCCCACAAACCAGAGACTGAAGGGGAGGAGTTTTTACATTTAGTTAATAGAGAAATAGGCTTGGAAATAGATGAAAGAAAAACAAAACCTAAAACCCTTCCTGTTACGGTTTCCAGCAATATAAATTACTCTGATGTGGAAGTCAAAAGGTTTATAGACACTGTCGTTTGGGCTCTAACCCTGCTAGCATCACAAGTGATACAGCTTCAGAATGAATTTTTACTAATAGCCATAGCCTCTGGTTCATTTTAAAGACTTCTCCTACGGGAAACCAGCATCACGTAAGTGTGAAAAAGGCTCACTTCAGAACCCAGTGGCACTATCCTGTCCAGAACTCCTCTGGTTTCATACCTGGACCAGCGAAGCAGCAAATTTAGATGAAGAGAAATCCTAATGCAGTAGCCAGTGGAGAGAAATGTGTATACAAACACAGACTCAGTACATTCAATTTCTACAGTAATCTAAGCTATGGAACACAGACCTTATATGGCATAATTTGGGGGTTCAAGCAGCATCTGCTTCTGTGTCAAACATAACCCTTAATTTAGACAGATTCTCTTTGATTATGCTTTCTATTCCATCTGAGCACAGCACAAAACCAAGTCACGTGTTTGAATTGGGGCTATCTACTTATGTACCTGCAATGTGTGTGAGTCTAAGAAAGCTGAGTCCCTACTTCATATCGTAGCTTTGAGCATCATGAGGGATGCACCCTTAAGGCTATATTAACCCTGTTTGGAAAACTCCATTTCTGAAGCTTACGTTCTCAAGGAGCCGTTGGAATGGAAATGGTTGCTAGAAAGGAGCCATAGAATCTTGATGCTCCTGAGAGCCCTCCTGGTTCAAGAGTCCCAAACCTGTGGTCCATGAAGGGTTTTTTGAGGCCGGGGCAAAAGTATTTACTTTTATTTTTTCGTAAAATTTTCTAATCTTATCACAGTAGTACCTGCATATACTTTAAAGGCTAAAGTCGTTCCATAAGAACTGCTGTTCATACTGTGAAGAACATGAGCCCCCTCCTGCCTCACTCCCTTTTCTTGCTCCTCAGAGCACCATTTTTGACTCTTAGCTGATTATTTTGGACATTAATGCATATATCAAAATAATAGTATAATATCACTACTTCTTAACTTACCAGTTATAGGCCTTTTCTGTCCACCTCCTACAATGGAGAATTTAGTTCTTTTTCATCCCTCTGCCCCAGTTATACATTCATGCCCCTGATTGCTCCCCTATTGCCACCGTTTGCCTGACAGAATTATGCTGAAATTTGGGGTTGATGAGTATTTACTCTTTACATTACTATGACTACCTAAATGCTAAGCACAGTTTAGCTATGTAATATTATTGTTCCTTCTGCATGATTTTTTTTTTTTTTGAGGGAATATGCGAGTGAGGGCATGGAGGTCTGTGTGCAGAGAGAGGTGGGAATCCCAGTGTGGGGCTCAGTTTCACAACCCTGAGACCATGACCTGAGCCAAAACCAAGACTTGGACGCTTAACTGAGACATCCAGGCACCCCATTCCTGCCTGACCTTTAATTTTCCCTAGAATTAATGATTATCTTTCCCCACACACACATTAGCTTAGTTTTCTGTATGCTTCTCACTAATTCATCTGTTGACTCTCAATCAGTGGACTCAATCTCTTAACACATTCAGGTAACAGATCTTCTACTGATTCCTTCACTCAATCTTTCCTGGAGCCTTCTTAGCTGTTCCTGTCTGAACCGGTCATCCTCTCTGTTTCGACACTGCCGTCTTAAATTCTTACACCACCGTTCTGGGTGTTCCCTGCACTTCGGAGTTTTGAATGGCCTGTGTCGTCTCTCCCATGTCTTTCTCCTCCATTGTGGAAAAGGCACATAAGAAGTAAATGTTTGTCATACCTTGCTTATCTGAAAATATCCTCAGTTTATACAAACACATGGTAGGTAGTTTGACAGAGTATAGGATTTTAGGTCATAAATAATTTTCCTTCAGTACTTTAGAAGCACTCCTCATTGACCTTTACCTCTGAAGATTGCTTTTGGGAAACTCAAAGCCATTCAGATTCCTGGCCTGTTTTTTTATGTTATTATGGTTTAGTTTGGTTTGTTTTCTTCTGGAAGAAATTTTGCAACAGTCCTTGATTTAGGTGTATTTTCATATCTTATGCCAGGCATTAACTGAATCCTTTCGTCCAGAAACTCATGTCCTTGAGCATTAAGATTTTTAGAATTATTTGTTTTCTCCTATTTTCTGTGTTCTCCCACATTCTAGAAATCCATTTGGAATTGAACCTCTTGGGGCACCTGGGTAGCTCAGTCAGTTAAGCATCCTACTCTTGATTTTTGGCTCAAGGTCATGCAAACAAGCCCCTCATCAGGCTTTGCACTCAGCAGGAGTCTGCCTGAGATTATCTCCCTATCCCTCTGCCCACCCCACCCCCTTTTTCTCAAAAAAAAAAAAAAAAATCTTTTGAATGATCCCCTAATTTTTCTTTTTCTGTTTTCTACTTTTTTCCCTTAATTTCTAAGAGATCACTTCACCTTTATCTTTTAGTTTCCTACTGAATTTTTAAATACTGTATTCAAATTTTTAAACTCCAAAATATTTTTCCTATGAATTAAAAGCATATAAAAGCATATAAAGCATATAAAAGCATATACCCTTTTTTTATCTCATGGGTATAATATCTTATCTTGAGAATACTAACATAGGATTATTTAAGAATGAGTAAGTTCGGAGCTTGTGGATGGGATACATTGATTGCGAACTTCCCTTAGGGTGATCTGGCTAGGCCTTTTATCAAAGAACTCCTGATAACACATCTTTAGATCTTTCTTCTTGAGCTCCTCAGGTTTTCCTCCTGGAGGGTATAGATCTGGCTGTCTGAGTTCAGGGGGTCACAGCATTCAATGTCCATGACATTCATTTAATCTTCTTTCAGCTGGGTTCTCTGCTCTCCACTGTCCTGATGTTGATCAGACTCAGTTTTATCTTCTGGAGAGTAAACTTCCTGTATTCCTCCCCGCTGAGGAAGGGTAGGGTCCCACCAGACAGTAAAGAAGGGGATTTACGGAAATCTCACTGGTAGTTATACGGAAGTCAGCCAACCCCAGTGCTTGCAGCACCTACTCTCTCTTTTGGGGTATCTGATGCCACCATTTCTTGAGTTTTTGAGGGCTCTGGGTTATAACTTGGTTGTTTCTCAGCTTCTCTCACTGTTGACTTAGGTTCTGGCTCTCGTAAATCTGCTAGGTCACTCACTCATTTCTTTACCAGCTTCCAGTATTTTACTGCTTTGGTCTCCATTTCCAGTTTTATTTCTTTCTTTGTTTTCCTTTTTCTTCTTTCTTGCAGGTTTATGTATTTTAATTTTGATGAGATTTTCCTCCAGGCCTATGTGTAGGTTGCAGTTCTGTACTGTTAATTTCTCAGTCTCTTGATATCCTAATTGTAATGATTTCAATCGCTCATCCATAAGAAGAGTGAACTAGACCCCTTGTAGTTTAGAGAAGTTTCTGGTCACTATTTATCAGTTTCTAAAGTTGTGCCTCCCCATTCGCCAAACTAAAACACTTTCCTTTTGCAAACAAATCCATGCAGGAGGATGGGTTAGATGTTGTCATCATTTATCTTCATACTTTATTTAACTTGCCTTGTGGCCCCTGAACAGAACGTACTCAAAGTCTGATGATAACAGGAGGAAGAGGGAAGAGCAGGGGGTGCTGGGGGAGGCCACCTTCCACGTGTGTCTGTACAACCCTTGGACTTGAAGCTCTAGTTTCACTGCTAGTCTTGTTACCTGAGCCAGGTACCTTAACCATATTTCCTTTTAGTAAACATAGACCTGATTCCTATTCCGCAGGGTTATTGGCAGTAAGAGCAAGTAACCAAGAATACATGTGAAAAGTCTTCTGAACTCCCAAGTGCTACAAAAATGTAAGATACTGAAGGGTTCTCAGATGTGTAGGCAGAGGGGAAAAAAAAAAAGAAAAAAAAAAAAAAAACCTAAGAGTGGAAGGAATGCTGCATTTCACAGAGCAAATTAAAATGCTGAGGTCTCAAATTAGGTGTACCTTTCCTAATCCCTCAGGCTTCTATTCAGCAATCCTCAGATGAACAGACTGTGTTCTTAAAAAGCAGAAGTCAACACATCCTTACGTTTATCTGAGTCAGGTAAGAGCTTTTAATTAGGAGCATCTGTCTGGGCTTCCTATGTTTCTAGAAGTCTGAAGTTTCTTCAAGCTCCACGTTTAGTCCAGGTGAAGAGAGAAGCAGCAAGATAGGTGTGACTGAAGTAGGGGGCAAGAGACTCAGTCCCAGGGATCAGAAGGATATGGGTGGGAACTCTGGTGTGACTGTAAAGACTTCAGGATCCATTGGCAGCCACATGCGCACACGAAGTTAAAGCAAGATAGCTACAGGGACCCTGGCTGGCTTAGTCGGTAGAGCAGATGACTCTTGATCTTGGGGTCCTACGTTGGAGCCCTACATTGGGTATAGAGATTGCTTAAAAATGAAAATCTTTAAGAAAAATAAAAAAGATAGCCACGGAAAACCAAAATGCAGGTGCACATAGATTGGCCATACTGCGGGAATATCGAAAGAAAGAGATAGGATATTTTTAAAGCTTTTAAAGCTTTTTTAAAGCTTTTAAACTCCCGCTTTGGGGGGCACCTGGGTGGATCAATTGGTTATGTGTCTGCCTTCAGCTCAGGTCATGATCCCAGGACCCTGGGATCAAGTCCTGCATTGCGCTCCCTTCTCAGCAGGGAGCCTGCTCCACCCTTTCCCTCTGCTTGTGCTCTCTGTCTGTCAAAAATGAATAAATAAAATCTTAAAAATTCATTCGTTCGTTCATTCATTCCTGGCTTGGAATATTTCCCCCTTTCTTCATAAATGATAACAGCATCAAATTTACCCCTCCTGCTGAGTTTGCCTGCAGAGGGAAAGTCTTTTAGCTTGGAGAGTAGGGAGGGACAATTTTTGAAAGTGATAGTGATTGACAATTTCTATAAACTAATGGTAGTCTAGGTCACTCTCCTTACAGGAGTAAGCTTATAAAATAATTACAGTTAGGATATCCAGAGATTGAAACATTGGTTGGTTCATAATTGCAAGCAACACATAGGCCTAGTGGACAGTATCTTTTTCTTTCTAGCATTAAGTAATACTAAATCTAAATCACCCCCCCGCATATGGTTTTCAATCCATTGCTTAAGTATCTTCCAAGAAGGAGATTCCATAAATTCCCCTTATAACTAACCAATCCCCATAATCAGCAAGTTCTTTTCTCTGTGACCTAAATCCTCATTGCTACCATTTAAACTGATTTCCTCACGATCTGCCCTCAAGAGAGAAAGAACAGCTGTCTGCTCTTCTTCATAATAATCCTCTTTGGGTGATATTTGCAAACATTCTCCTTTGGGCTAAATGTTTGAGATTCCTCTCACCTTCCTTTAAAATTCTTCTGTTGTTCTTTACCCATAGAGCCTCTCCCTGTTATTCACATCTTTCTGTGATAAAGCTGCTTCCCCACGACCTGCCCGGCCGTGCTGAAAGACGCAGAGATAAGAATCCAGTTGTAAAGTAGACTGCCAAAGAGGTGGCAAGAAATCAGATCTGGACAACTCTATGCCAAGCTAAAGAAATAAAACAGATTATCCCTTAAGAAATATATTTTTCTATTTCTGAAAGCATCTCTGCCAATAGCTGAGCTCAGCCGCAGGCAAATATATGAGCCAGGTCAAAGTCGTTCTAACCACTCTCCTCCAAATGCCTCCTCCTCTACTGTCCTTCCTCCCCACATCTCTCTTCCTCAGTGGGGTGTGAAATTTTAGGAGCAAAGTGTGAAGACTGAACACATTTCTTCGGATGGCCAACTCTGATGTTGATGAGCAGAAAGGATCCTTCCTTGGACTCCTTACGTTTGCTAAGTGGGGCTTCCCTACTTAGTCCTGTGGTCCTCATGGCGCATCTTCTCCAGAAGAAGGGTGGTTGTGTTTGTCACCCAAGGGATGTGTTAGAGAAAGTCAGTGCTCCAAGAAATGAGAGGTCATCGTGATAGCAGAAAACCAAAGGGCCCCGCTTAGAAAACCCAGGGGAACTCCACTGGCTTTTTAAGCAGAAGTGGCTACACACTGAACTTTGTTTCTCATGGTGACTTTTTCTGGAGCACCACCTCCATCTGACAACAAAAAACTTTGTCTTAATTTCTCAGAAGGTAGAAGTTTTTTAATAACTTGGTTATATTGAGAAATCTCATGCCTTACATGTGAAAACAGTCACCACGGTAGAAGAAGGTATTTTTCATATTTCTGGGCAGATTCTCAGATAAAGATTCTCCTTGCCTTGGCACATAATTGGCTCAAAGTCAGTAGACTGGTTTTTGTTGTTGCTGTTCTAATTTTCTCCCCCTGAAGTATAGTTGACACACAGTGTTATTTTGGTTCCAGGTATCCAACATGGTGATTCTACAAGTCTGTACATTCTGCAGCATCACCACCAAGTGTAGTTACCATCTGTCAGCATATAATGCTACTTTGAAGTCAGTAGATTATTAGGTTAAGTTGACTTATCCACCATGGTGAAATGCATCCTACAATCTTGACTCTAGGGGGCTTCTTTGTTTTGAGCTTTCATTTTGGACAGTGTTTTACATTAGCACAAGAGTTTCCAAAACTGGGAGTTGAAAGACCTTTTTAATGGGCACTGATTAAAATAAACTGGCATGGCAACAAATTGTATTTGGCAAATAGACATCAGAAAGCAAATATTCAGACTTCCTGGGCAGGGAGCAGGACTGGCACTTTTCCTGACTCGGAATAATCCAGTTCTGGATGAGACATTTGTTTGTTGTGAATAGATGAGGCCAGGCCGTCCTGCTTTAGCTGCTATCAGGCTGTGCAAATGAAGTGCAGGTGAGCCAGAAAGTGAAGGTGAAGTGTTGATTCCTCCTGCTTTTCTGGTGTATTCTCTGTTTAAATGGGGAAAATATGTTTTTAAAATATGCTTCACGCACAGCCACATTTGTCCTTCTAATTGATAACATAAGGATCCAGCTGGGTGTGGAACAACATGTGGGCTTAAGGGAGCTGAATTTTTAAAATATATCACGAATTGTTCAGGTCTCTGGAGGCTTTTGGTTTTTTTGTTTTGGGGTTTTTGTTTTCATTTGGTTTTTGACATCAGAATAGCTAAAAGATTTGATTTCCCTCTAGAAATAAGCCCCCACTCTGGGGAAAGTGAATTTCTGGCAGAAAAGTCACTGTCAATAAGGCAAACTTCCCCATCTTTAATTACATACATCCATGCAGGGTAGAGGGCAATGCTGGGGAGGGTCCAAAATACAGATTGCCAAAAAAAAGAAAGAAAGAAACCAAGAAGAGTGAAAATATAGTTTCTCTACCTCTGAGGCATATTGACCCCCTATCCCATCTCTATCCCACCAATCCCAGAAGAAAAGATAATCAGAGGAGATATAGCATGGGCCAAATAATGCAATGAGCATAAAAATGCCTGGAGGTTGATGCAGACGTCTGTTGTCGTTGTGTGGTTTCTGAAATGGGTGGCAGGGAAACCTGTAACCAGACGCAAGGGCACGAGCCTGGTCTACATTTCCCAGAGCTGCTTTTTTGGCAGAGTCTTTTGAGGGGCCCAGCAAGGGAGTGGAAGTGAGGGGCTAAGATCCCGTCCTTGAAGGGTAGCGCCTTTGCTCTGGGAGTTTTTTAATGAAGCAGCCAGAGGGTTGCTTATCTCTTCGGCTGATAGCTGTGTGTTTCAGCATGACAGGAAAGAGGAGGCTCATTCATAAACAGACCTGGCCCTCTGGGCCTTCCCACACTGGAGGAGGAGGGGAGGGAGACCGCTGACCAGAAGTTTATCAAGTTTATGCTGCGACTTCGGAGAACATGCAGTGTTTTTCATTGGAGCGTTGATCGCTTTTCCCCACACAGAGCCATTTTCTGAGGGCTGCCCTGAGACCATTTTCGCTGAAGAAAAGACTTCGCTCTAGGGCCTTTTGGAGGGCTAAATGCAAACCATGTGTGTGACCCGGGGGTTCCTGTTCCTCCTCCAAAGCACTGCACATTTGGCACAAGGAACGTGCTTCGTTAAAATGCAGTGGGATGTCATGAAAAGTGGGATGCTTCATGTGTTAGAAGATATTCTCGCTGCACCCCCCAGTGAACTGGAGGACGGAGGATGTGGTTCCCTTGGTTCCCTGGCATCCACACTCCCCATGTGCTCACCTCCTTCCCCAAAAGGTTTTTCTGGGAGCAGTTTGCCCTAAACGCCATTTCTTGGGTGGGCTGTGTGCTTGGGACACACAGCTCTCTCTGCTACAGCTCCGGCAAAACCAAGCCTCCCCACCCGAAGTTTGAACAAGTAGATTCAGAAAAAGACCCCCAAAGCGGCAGGTCTTTCTTGCTACAGTGTAAAGGTCTCACCCTGCAAACTTCTCTGTGAGAAGAGATGGGCTGGTTCCTGAGTACAGGGGCTGGGCTGTAGGGGCACATGGTGGTACTTTCTTCAAAGGTCCGAAGCACTGAAATCCTGAGGACTCGGTGTCCTCTGTCAGGGTCTGAGTCACTAACACTGCCTGTCAGTCCCCTTGGAAAACCCTTCTCTCTTGGCCACGCCAAAGGCTGGAAGAACAACAAGCGAACACCAGCGCACCCAGCAACTTTCTGTGTAAGGCCTGCTCGGTTTGCTTCTGCCCGTGCTGGCAGACGGGGAAATGTACTAGTCAGTGACTTTGTCCCTTGTCCCTTTGCTTCCTTCACCGCAGGAGAGACCGCAGGAAGGCAGCAAGTCCCCACCTCCCCGCCGGCCTCGGAGAACAGCAGCGCAGCCCACAGCATCGGCAGCACGCAGAGCACCCCCTGCTCCAGCAGCAGCGCCGCCTAGCCGGGGCCCTCACTGTGCATGCGGGCCTGGAAGACCTCGCGGCCGTGCCCTTGTAAAGAGAAAATTTCCAGCCAAAGACCACCTGTTGTATTCATCCCCACCCCCCTCCCCCAGGGCAAATACACATGTGACCCCGGGACTTCCGTAAGACACTAGAACTCACATGAGAAAGCCGAGGTGGTGGCCTTCTCCACCAGCCCCGCGCAGGCCTGGGGGTTTTCAATGTGAAACACATGCCAGTTTTCAAAAATGCTGCTTTGTCCAGGTAAGACTCTCCGCAAACTGGGGCCCTGAGATTGACCCTGGTGCAAGGAGTCAGTAAGAGGATAATAAGCAGACGGTAGGACCCGTGAGGAGATATGGCCAAAGGTTCTTGTGTAACTGAACCAAGATGTAGGACAAAAGGAGTTCTTCAGGATTTTCTAAGTGTGTTCCTCCACGTCTAATTTGCACCTTCTGGATGCACACTTCTCACTTTGCTGTCACACCCTCTGGGGGCTGATGTCGTCGGCTTGACGGGTACTGCCCTCAGGGACTGCATCGGGACACATAGCACAGCAACATTCCTTCCTGGTGCCCTGGGCCAAAACGGACGCTGATAACCTCATCAGCTTCCCCCTTCTCCCACACTAACACACCGATTGCGAAAATGTCTTAATGCAAATTTGGGATTTCTTTATAAGCATCTAGAAATTGGAAATGGCCAAAATTCTGGGACTGCAGATTTGGGCCCATTGATGACCTTGTGTTCTAAAAAAATAACCTATAGGTGGGGGCAACTTTAGTTTTAAAGTAGAAGAGGAATTCGCACAGTAATGTATATTCAAGTACAGGTATAGACTGGTTAAAAAGAAATTCATTCCCCTTTTTAAATTTCCTATGCCTCCAAGTTGGAACTTACTCTTAAATTATTTGGGAGAATTAGTGTTTCCTCTCAAAACATGTCGGCCTTTTTAATAGACCCTTTTGTAAAATGCGAAGCTCTTGTTCGTGCACAGCAGATCCTGTTGGATTCCGGTTGGTTATCTGAACACGGTCACCAGTTCTGCCAAGAGAGTGCTGAGATCTGGAAAAGGGCACTCATTTGGACTGCTTTAGTTCTCTTGCCTTAAATATATTCCAAACTCAAAAAGGATTTGAGGTGGATTTCATTAAAATGGAATAATATGATGCCACTTTGCAGCTAAAATAAGCTCAACTGATACCTCTGTGTTAAAAAAAAAAAAAAAAATTCCAGAGGGAAACTTCATGCCAATTGATTTACTACTGAGGATAGCTTCATTGCAAGTAAATACTAACGTTTTTCCAGAATTCTCCCCAAAATCACTCTGAAAACTACAAACAGGAAAGGCTAGATGCTACCCCAAAATACTCGAAAACAAATCTCACCACCCTTAAAATAAGGAAGTTGTGCCTCTTTCTCTGAATGGAACGCTAAGTAGGAAATGTTGATATCACCCAGTATCTGAAGGCGGTATCTATAAGGCACATAAGTAGGTGGAGATACTGAGAGTCGTTGATATGATATGATAGATCTGAATAGTCACTGATAAGACAGACTTGTCACTCAGTCATAGAGTAATACTCTGAGCAGTGTAGATACTCAATCTGGATAATATGAACCAAAACAGATTACTTGAGGGCAACGATTTCAAGGCTGTTTATGTTAACTTCTTGGAAATTTTGCAGATTTCCGCATACAAATGAAGATATGAGATTAGAGAATTTATTTCCTTCAGTTAACTTTTTAACACAAGGGTATCAGAATGGAGGACTTAGATGATGCTACCTGTGTTTGAAAATAATGCGCTTTGCCTAACCTTCAGCAGAATGTATTGTTTTAGCATATTCTATGTATAAAAAAGTTTAAAGATGTCTTCAAAGAAGACTAGAGTCTTTAAGTCACTTATAGCTATATTTTACTACAAAAATTTGTGTATAAAGATATATTTAAGTGTTTTCGATAAATTTAAATTACTCCATATGAAATGTTTAATTTCAGTTACTGTGAATTCTTTTGATTAGTCCTTTGCTGTTTAAAAAACTCTTTCCATCCTACAAAAAAGAAAATTAGCCATTAAGAGATATTAAAAGATCCAAATCTTCAGATGGACAGGGTTAAAACCTTTTGTGATTATATTTAAATGTATATTTTTAAGAGAGATGCTACATTGCCAATGATTTTATAAATAATTTAAAATTAATTTACAAATTTATAGATGCAAACCAAAAGATTTTAAAAGAAAGAGAAGAAAAAAAACACCTTTTATTTGTTTAGGTCTTACTGTCAGAAGTATTATGTAGATCCCGAAATCCGTGTTGATAAACCTGATCCCATATTAATTGGCGAGTGAAGTCATTAAGTATCTCAGAAATGTCTCTAAAAAAGTGTTTCTAAAGAAAGTGTTATCTTCCTAGCTTATTACAACATTTTCAATCGCTTCATACTTCACAGTCTCAATACAAAATACAAGCTATACTTTATAACAAGTTCTGCAAGTTTCTTTAAAACTGTTGTTATATTCCAGTTAAATGCTTCTGTCTACAAAGTATTCTGTTACTTCTGCAGGCTACACCCTAATTCACAGAGACCATTTGGCTTTGTTTGTTGTTCAAGCTAAAGCTATTATTGAAATGCTCTAAAGGAAGGCGGAGGGCCTGTGTAATGCCCTCTCGCTTTTCACCATGTGTTTACCAGCAGTTACTCTGTATTTTAAGAGTTAGAGACATCTTCACTCTGAGCTGTTTCTATAGCATTTTCTACACAAACGAAGATGGTCTTTTCCTTGTCTGTAATAAGATTGTAAACCCATTTTCTGTGTGTGTTCTGTAGTGGGCATGATTGTGGGTGTGGGGGGAGGGGCGCGCACACGCGTGCCAGCCTTTTCGTACTGTAACTACCTCATGGTGTGAGTGACGCTTCTACTGCCGGGTGTGTTAACAGAGCACATTTTGTTGGGTGATGAGTGTGTGTGTGACCTTTTTCCTGTTTGTTTTATCTGGGGGTTGTTCATGAAACTGACAGATGTTTTTCTAAAAAGGACTATTATCAGTTTCCAAATACAATACTTCTCTCTTCTGGTTTTTCCTGAGTGAGCCTGATTTTGTTGCTGTTTTTTCATCTATTGGGGTAAAAAGAGTACCCTTAAAATCCCTGTGGCCAGTTTGAACACCCCCGTTATATTCTTTTCTCTGTTCAATGTGTTGGCAATTTTATGAATATGCTTAGATGTATAGTTTTGATAACCACAGTTTTAAGTCCTTTATCTGTGCATAATAAAAAAGATATATACCAATTTATTAATGCCTGTCTTATTTGGTTATCATTAAATTCTACCATCAGGATGGTGTGACTTTTTCCTTGTGACTTTCTCCTAAATTGATCCTCTATTGGAAATGCGTTTATGAGGAGCTGGGAGTGAAGAGGCTAAGAGAAAAGCCTAACTCAGTAAAACAGAGAGAAAGAATGGATAGACCAGAAGAAACGTACAGCAGGAGCTGTCACTATTCTCGGAAAAATGTGGCAGGAGACCCAGAAGTGGGTGTCAGCCCCTGCATCCATTCCTGGCCTTTCTGTCAACCTCCTGGAACCCAGGAATGGGAAATAATAGTATTTTGGATCTCCACATACCCCAGTAATGGTTCCAGCATTCTCTATGGACCTGGATGACCACCACCTTTTAACTGCCCGAGCCAGAAATCTGGAAATCTAACTGGAATCCTCTTTGGCCTCCTACCACCAAATTAATAAGTTCAAGTTTATTCAACCTCTTCTACTCCTGCTGCTATTATCCAGACTCCAAGGCCTGGACTAAAGGACTACAACCACCTAACTAGTATGCTGACTTCCATATTTGGCCCCTGCTAATTCTTTCTTCACTACGCAACCAAGAGAATTGAATAAAGGCTCAAATCATGTCACTTTCTAACTGGAAGCCTTTAAGTAGTCCCCCCACTTGCTTTCAGGATAAAGTTCAACCTCCTAGATAGAGCTTATAGAGAATAATCTGCCTACCTTCCCAGCTACTACTTTGATCTCTCTGGAACTCCTATTCCCTATGGCAGATCCCCCACATGGCACCACTTAACCAAACCACCCAGGCACCCCCAGATCCATAGTGTTTTTATCATCACATCTTCTAAAAATTTTTCTTGCACACACAATATACATATATAAAATGAATGCAAATAATACATCTAGCACTAGAAAAGTCCCCATAAGCCTCACACTTAAGGTAATAATATTGATTTATTGTATGTATTCCCAGGCATTTCCTTATATTACCATGTACATGTCACTATAATGCGTAAGATCATATCATAGCATTTGTGACTTGCTTCTTTCACATGGCATATCCTCCTATCAGATTTCGTGAGTATTGATGGTCACTTTTTGTTTTAACTAGATTTTCCTTAAATTGCTAAGTAAATAAAATAAAGTTAATGCTCTTTCCCTGGCACCTCCCAGGAGGAAGTTTACAGACTTTTTCTCATTCAAACATATGAAACGTGTTCACAGACAGATTTTTGTTTTGTTTACTAATAGTGGGATCCCAGTATACATATTCTGAAACTAGCCTTTTTCACTGGACATGGTCTTCCCTCTAGGTTAATAGATATAGAACAAATTTATGCTTTTAATGGCAAAATAATATTTCATACAATTAGCCAATTCATTAGTGATAGACATTTAGAAGTATTCTTTTTAGGGTTTTTGCCACGATACCCTGCTGCAGTTAATATCCTTGTATATATATCCTTGTGTCCTAGTGCACTAAAGCAAAGTGACATTGTCACAGAGAAACTGACAAACTTATCATCATAGATTTTAACATAGAAGGTGGTAAATCACAAAGATTTGGATATGGAAGATTTGAACAAGGCAATTAAATTAAGCTTGATCTAATGCCTATAAACAAAATTTGAGAATTTTGTACATAGAGAATGTTCATAAAATTTGACTACTGTTAGACCATAGTCAAAGTCTCAGTGTGTATCACAGAACTTAATTATACTGTCAAGTTTTCTGTTTTTGTTTTGTTTTAAGATTTTATTTGTTTATTTGACAGAGACCACAAGCAGGGGGAGTGGCAGGCAGAGGAAGAGGGAGAAGCAGGCTCCCAGCTGAGCAGGGAACTCAATCCCAGGACCCTGGGATCTGAACCAAAGGCAGGCACTTAACCAATTGAGCCACACAGGTGACACACTGGTCAAGTTCTTTAGCCACAATCCAAGTAGTTTAGAAATCAATAAAAAAAGGTTAATTTAAAAATACTCAATACTTTGAAAATTTTTTAATTTCATGAATCAAAGATGTGCTCTTTTTTTTTATAACTTTATTTATTTATTTATTTTTAATTTATTTTCAGTGTAATGGTATTCATTGTTTTTGCACCACACCCAGTGCTCCATGCAATATGTTCCCTCCATAATACCCACCACCTGGCTTCCCCAACCTCCTACCCTCTGCCCCTTCAAAACCGTCAGATTGTTTTTCAGAGTCCATAGTCTCTCATGGTTCACCTCCCCTTCCAATTTCCCTCAACTCCCTTCTCCTCTCCATCTCCCCTTGCCCTCCATGCTATTTGTTGTGCTCCACAAATAAGTGAAACCATATGATAATTGACTCTCTCTGCTTGACTTATTTCACTCAGCATAATCTCTTCCAATCCCGTCCATGTTGCTACAAAAGTTGGATATTCATCCTTTCTGATGGAGGCATAATACTCCATAGTGTATATGGACCACATCTTCCTTATCCATTCATCCGTTGAAGGGCATCTTGGTTCTTTCCACAGTTTGGCGACCGTGGCCATTGCTGCTATAAACATTGGGGTACAAATGGCCCTTCTTTTCACGACATCTATATCTTTGGGGTAAATACCCAAGAGTGCAATTGCAGGGTCCTAGGGAAGCTCTATTTTTAATTTCTTGAGGAATCTCCACACTGTTCTCCAAAGTGGCTGCACCAACTTGGATTCCCACCAACAGTGTAAGAGGGTTCCCCTTTCTCCACATCCCCTCCAACACATGTTGTTTCCTGTCTTGCTAATTTTGGCCATTCTAACTGTGTAAGGTGGTATCTCAATGTGGTTTTAATTTGAATCTCCCTGAGGGCTAGTGATGATGAACATTTTAAAAAATGTACTCTTAATAGAAATTAGGAAATAAGTAGATTTGAAAAATAATGAAAGTTCTACTCAAACATGCAGCTAAAGCAGTAATTTATGAGAAATTTGTATCTGTGAAATGCTTATGTTGGGGGAAAAAAAAAAGAAACATTGAAAATGAAAGTACATCCAGTGTAGCAAGTTAGGAAAAGTGCCAAAAACTAGTAATTACAAGACTACTAGAGATAGTCAAAAATTAAGAATGCAGGCATTAGGAATGAAAGAGGACAAACAAAATACCAGAGATTTTAATAAATAAGGGATCACCATAAACAACTTCATTCTAATAAATTTGAAAACTTACTATGTGGTGATGTGCTTTTGGGGGTCCTGTTAGGAGAACAGAAACCACACTGGATATTTTAATATAGGGCAATTAATATAATGACTTGGTGAAGCAGGTGCCCAGAGGCTGAAAAGGCAAAAAGGGGAAACAGAGGTAACAGAATTAACACACAAGGAAAAATTACCTCCTTGGGGCTGAAGATTATCAGAACCTCAGTCGGCAGGGGTTTGCTGAGTTCCAGCACCAGGAAGAAAGGGTAGGTTGGGCACTGGGAGACCAAAGCTTAGTAGATAGCATGAAGGATTGCCAAAACCAATTCAAGAAGCAACAGAAAATTGGAAATACATAGTCATTAAGAAAATCAGTGTTTGGGGTGCCTGGGTGGCTCAGTGGGTTAAAGCCTCTGCCTTCGGCTCAGGTCATGATCCCAGGGTCCTAGGATCGAGCCCCGAATCGGGCTCTCTGCTCAGCAGGGAGCCTGCTTCCTTCTCTCTCTCTGCCTGCCTCTCTGCCTACTTCTGATCTCTGTCTGCCAAATAAATAAATAAAATCTTTAAAAGAAAGAAAGAAAGAAAGAAGAAAGAAAGAAAGAAAATCAGTGGTTTAGGGGCGCCTGGGTGGCTCAGTTGGTTAAGCAGTTGACTCTTGATTTCAGCTCAAGTCATGATCTCAGGGTCCTGGGATCAAGCCCTACCTCTCCATCTGCACTCAGCAGGGAGTCTCCTCCCTCTCCCTTGCTCCTTCCTCATTCTCTACAGTAAATAAATAAATCTTAAAAAAAAAAAAAAAAAGGAAAAGAAAATCTATGGTTTAGAATCTACTCAAACAGCAACATACAAAATTTAAAAATTTAAAAACCACTGCCAAACTAACATGGTTTTACAGGTTAAGTTCATCCACATAGTCAAAGAATCAGTAATAACAGATCATGGTAATTCTTTTATTTGGGAGATAACAGGTCAAAGGGAGTGAGTTTTGTTTTTGTTTTTTGTTTTTTTTTAAATATCCATATCTATTACCACATTACTTTTTCTAACAGTTGTAGCAAATCAGACTGCTACGGTCTCCCCATCAGCACTGGGCATGTTGAAACAGAACAGTTTGAGGTAGACCCAATATTAATACAATAAATTTTTCATGGTTCAACACAGCTGAGCCATGGGTGATGTTGCTCCTCTAGTGGGTTTGGAGGGTAGAGCATCCAGCCAAAGAGGATTGTTCTTAAGATCTCAGAATCTTGCTAGGGTTTGTACTTGCTTGGGACCTGTTACCCACTCCTTTGTTCGTGTTTCTCCCTTTTGGAATGGGAGTTATTGGGAAGGAAAAATAAATTTCCCTCTACCTTTCTGAGTTCTTAGCTGCAACCCCGTAATAAAAGACACATACCAGAGGAAAACTAACACATTTATTAACATGTGTACCTTATGTATATATGGGAGATACCTAGCGAAAAGAGGAGGTGGCTTTAGAATTCAGGATTAAATATCTTCTTAAAAGGGAAAGGGGAGGGGTGATAATAGGCCTCTTAGGGGAGAATAATTGGTTTTTATAGAAGATGAATGGGCCCTTATAAGACTAGATGGGAGGTATGATAGTTTGTGACAAAGTTGGGTGTGGTGTCAATTTCTGGGCTCTCTCTCCCATGATGAGTCAATCTTCCCTGATGGATGAAATTCCCAGAGAGGGTATTTATGATAATTGAATTCCTTTTGTAAGGTCTGCCTTTAGCCAGAAAAGGAGGAGTTCAGAAAAAGTCCCTTCCTGCATGTGCTATTTTTCAAGTACCTATAGCTCAAAATAATCAATGTACCAAACTGGCATATTTTAGGGTGGCATGTTCTGAACTCTGACAGTCATATTCTGGGTGGCATATTCTGCTACCCTTTAGAATGTCTACCCTGTGCCTGTCCCACCATTGTACTATGGAAGCACAGAACTTGTCTGGTTTCACAGGATCACAGGTTCACAGCTGCAGAGGAATTTTGCCTCAGGGTGAATCATACCTATATCCACTCTCATTCATAAATGGTTTAGAAGATAATTAGATGAGACTTTGGACTTCAGAGTTGATGCTGAAATGAGAACTTTGGGGGCCGTTGAGGGGGAATGGACATATTTGGCACATAAGAAGGACATGGATTTGGGGGGCCAGGAGTGGAACACTATGGACTGGATCTTTGTCTCCTTCCATATGTTCATATGTTGAAAAGCTTATCTCCAGCGTGATGCTATTTGGAGATGGGCCTTTGGGGGGTGGGGGTAACTAGGTTATGAGACTGGAACTCTTATAATGCCATTAGTGCCCTTATAAGAAGAGACAGGAGAGAGCTTGCTTCCTCTTCCCTTCATGTGAGGATGTAATGAGAAGACAGACATCTACAATCCAGGAAGTGGGCTCTCACCAGATACCAGATCTGCCAGCACCTTGATCTTGGACCTCCAGCCACCAGAACTATGACAGAAATATTGTTGTGTAAGCCACCCAGTCTGTGGTATGTGATATTGCAGCTCAAGCTGACTAAAACAGAAATCAATTTCTGTTACTCCTCTTCTTATTTCCCTCCCCAAAAGGCTTATGGAAAAATTAATATTAACTAATCAAACACCATTTATAAAGTGTTGATTTATTCCAACACTTGATTTTGTGAATGTTATAATAATTCTGTGAAGTGAAGAAATATTACCAGATAGAATTTTCAAGACAAATGTAGATGTCTTTTTGTTTGTTTGTTTCAAAGCAAGCCAAACCTATACAGCATTGTTCTTCCCTAACACAATGTTTTTAAAAATGAGCAAGTGGCTGGTTTAAATTTTATGGACATTGTTGATGATCTACAGTTTGAGTTTTGGCATATTGGCTGCATTTGTGTCTAAATTTCTATCTCAGCTTTTTCAGAGGAACTGAACACTGCCTTTTATGTAGATTTAATTTCACACTTAAAATCAAGGTCATATGATATCGCCTCCCTTTCTATAAAATGTCATAGCTTAAATTGACTTTTAATGACCTCCAATTACTGCCTCTGAGATTTTGTTTAAAAAAAAAAAAAACTTTCATGGTAGATCCACATGATTGAAATGAGCTCAATCTTAAAAAGAAATGAGGGTCAGGAGTATGCACATACACAGACACACACTACACATACCCTTACATCTCAGTCATTTTCTGCCTTTTTTTTTTTTTAAACATGTTCTCGGGGCACCTGGGTGGCTCAGTCCTTAAATATCTGCCTTTGGCTCAGGTCATGATCCCAGGGTCCTAGGATTGAGCCCCGTATTGGGCTCCCTGCTCAGCGGGAAGCCTGCTTCTCCCTCTTCCACTCCCCTTGCTTGTGTTCCCTATCTTGCTATGTCTCTCTCTGTAAAATTAATAAATTTTTTTAAAAATATTAAAAAAAAAAGATTATCTATCTACCTCTGCCTTCCTCTCCAATACCCCCTTGTATGCCAATACTCTCTATCTCTCTCAAAAAAAAGAAAAGAAAAGAAAAAAACATGCTCTCAGTATTTTCTAACCCCAGAACATGATCCTTTTATAGACTCAGCATACCATCTGCACAAGACGGGTGGGCAAAGACAACAAGAATTTCTCAGCTTTAAAACCCAACTTGGTTGCTTCCACTTGACCGATCAAAAAGATCTGGAGCTGAAAGTCTTCATAAGAGATTTGGGTGGAGGCCCTCACGCTGGTCTGTTACTCATCCCGGTTCATAAACTGCCTATGACATAGTTCCTGCAGAGAACACAGTGCACTCAACAAGAGTGTTGAAATAATGCTGAATTTCAAAAGGACAAAAACACATGGATTCTGTTTGGTGAAAGGGATTCTGTTTAGAAAGAGAGAACACTGCATTATCAGTATTAAGACCCAACCCAGATAAGAACAGTCTACCCCGGAAGTAGTTTCTTTCTTTCTTTTTTTTTTTTTTTTTAAGATTTTATTTGTTTATTTGACAGATAGAAATAACAAGTAGGCAGAGAGGCAGGCAGAGAGGAGGAAGCAAGCTCCCCGCGGAGCAGAGAGCCGGACGTGGGGCTCGATCCCAGGACCCTGGGATTATGACCTGAGCCGAAGGCAGAGGCTTTAACCCACTGAGCCTCCCAGGTGCTCCTGAAGTAGTTTCTTCATCAGAAACACAAACTTCTAGGGTCACTACTCTTGATTCAAGAAAAGTACAAGCATCTGCAGAGGAGTCTTTCCATGGGCCAGCGTAGTTGTCAAATCTTAAGTGGAGAGGAGAGGTGAATACAAAACGCTTTGTAGTGGGACGCCTGGGTGGCTCAGTTGGTTGGACGACTGCCTTCAGCTCAGGTCATGATCCCGGAGTCCCTGGATCGAGTCCCACATCGGGCTCCCAGCTCCATGGGGAGTCTGC
The DNA here is from genome assembly GCF_020171115.1 of Neogale vison. Taxonomy (NCBI): domain Eukaryota; kingdom Metazoa; phylum Chordata; class Mammalia; order Carnivora; family Mustelidae; genus Neogale; species Neogale vison. Next base: position 78,164,667 of record NC_058092.1, on the reverse strand, counting down.
TTCGCTCTCTGACCTTCTCCTTGCTCATGCTCTCTCTCACTATCTCTCTCTCAAATAAATAAATAAAAATCTTAAAAAAAAAAAGCAGCTTTGTAGCCTGCCAATTAGCCTTCAAAGTAGAAGCATCTGCTGGTGCGTTCAACATGGACCCCAGGGAAACCCATCGTTCTTTGCCGTTCCACTACAGCTCCAAGAGAAGGGAAATCAGTTACTGTGAGCAAATGGCAAAAACGACAAATCTTAACCTAGCCAGACAGTCCCCATTTTGCCTGTTTGAATTTTCTCTTCCAGCATATTCTCAGAATGCCAATGTGTGTGAGAGAAACTCTATAGTTACTGCAAGGAAAAGTCAGGAAGTGTAGGTTACGGCTAGGAGAAGTATGTCATGGAAACAGGATTTCGTTTCAAGTCATTTCATGCCCATGGGTCTAGAGCTGAGTTGCAGTGGAGAAATACAGAAGCAACTCTGAAGAGAGAGCTCTGCCTCCTCTGCAGGACAGAGCCCTCCTTCTGCCCCCTGCTGGGTGCCCCCTTCCTATCCCTTCGCAGTGGCTTCTCACTGTGTTAACATTTCACATCGTAAGGTCCTTCATGGCTCTGCCAGTACACACCCTGCTCCATAGAGCCTTTGGAACAGCCCCATCTGAGTTATTTCAACCCCTTTCTGAGCTCTGCCAGCACCATCGTGCACCCCGTTGCTCACGGGACAAACTTATTATTTTCCCACTCCTCACAGGAGATGTATATTGCCAAGTGCTCTTCACTTCACTTCCAAGACGTACTCGGCTGGCCTTCGCCTGCACCTCAGTCAAGTCTAACTCATCCTGACCTCTCACATAGACTACTCCTCACCCCCCATCCCATCCCCACTCACAGACCTCTGTGTCCCTCTTGTCCCACTACAGTTTGTTTCCCATGTGGCTGCCGCACCATTCTCTTCACAAGATGCTAGATCTTGTCAAAGTCTCACTGAAAGCTCTTCAACTTCCCAAGACACTTGGTAAAGAAATTTGGAATTTATTCTAAGGCCTTCATCAGTTCTTAGGTACATCGGTAGGTTTTCTTGTTTATTCACTTTTGTCTTTAACTTTTTTATTTTTTTAAGTTTTGAGTAAAAAGACAGTTCAGATGACTTGAAAATTTAAGTCATATAAAAAAAGTATGTGTTAGTAAGTCTGGCTCCTACTCCTGTATCTACCAGCCCATTTTCCCCATAGGTAATCATTTTGTACAAGTTTGTGGTGTTTCTTAAAATGCAAGCGAATGAGAATTTCTGTACCTGTTCTGCATTTGCTTTTCTCACTTAATGTAGTTTGTTTCCATATCAGAATATTAGTTCCTCGTTGCTTTTCTTTTCTTTTCTTTTCTTTTTTCATATAGGATTCTTCTGTGGGAAATACCATCATCTATTTCACCTGCCCCTTTTAGCGAGCACTTGGCTTTTTTCTATGTCTTGCTTTATAAACAAGCTGCAGTGGGTTGCCTCATGTGTAGGTTCTTTGGTTTGTGTGCAAGAATATCTCAAGGATAAAGTCCCAGAAAAAGGGATTCCTGGGCCACAGAGTGAATGCATTTCTATTTCTAATAAATATTACCAAATTGTATCCTATGAAGTTATATCTTTCCTTTCTTTCTTTCTTTCTTGGATGTTACAACTTAGTTCTCTTTAATTTTTAATTTTTTAATATAATCTTTTAAATTCAGTATAATTAACTTCCAGTGTTTTATTGGTTTCAGGTGTACAATATAGTGATTCAGCAATTCTGCACTTTACTCAGGGCTCATCACGTTAAGTGTATTGTTAATTCCCTTCACCTTTTCACCCACCCACCCCCAACCTCTCTCTTCTGCTAATCATTAGTTTGTTCGCTATAGTTAAGAGTCTATTTTTTGGTTTGTCCCATTTTTCCTTTGTTCATTTATTCCATCTCTTAAATTCCATAGGTGAGTGAAAATCACATGGTATTTATCTTTCTCTGACTGACATTTCATTAACATTATAGTCTCTAGCTCCATCCATGTCACTGTAAGTGGCAACGGTTCGTTATTTTTTATGGCCTAGTAATATTCCTGTGTGTGTGCATAAACCACATCTTCTTTTATCCATACATCAGTTGATAGCTAGTTTGGCAGCTTCCATATTTGGGCTATTGTAAATGATGCTGTAATAAACATAGGGGTACATGCATCTTTTTGAATGAGTGTTCTCATATTCTTTGGGTAAATATCCAGTAGTGGAATTATTGTATCATATAGTAGTTCTATTTTTAATTTTTTGAGGAACCTCCATACTGTTTTCCACAGTGGCTGCACCAATCTGTATTTTACCAGCAGTGCAGGAGGGTTCTTTTTCTCCACATCCCCACCAATACTTGATTCTTGTGTTTTTGATTTTAGCCATTCTGACAGGTGTGAGGTGAGAAATGCAAATCAAAACCACAATGAGCAATAAATCACCTCACCCATCAGAACGAAGGTACACCATATGACACCCCTGTCAACAATGCCTCTTTTCCCACAGCTGCACCAGCTGAGGGCACCATCCAAGTCTGGTATTTTAGCCAGTCTAGTGGATAAAGATGGCATCTCAATGTAATTTTAATTTGTATTTTTTTTTAATCAGTCAAGTGTGAGTCTTTATACAGATATATTCCTTTGTGAATTGTATTCCTTTGTGAATTATCTGTTCATCCCTTTGCCTGATTTTCTATTGGGTTGTTGTCCTTCACTTCTCAGTGTCTAAAAATCCTTTACATATTAGGAAGATTAGCTTTTTATCTGTGATTATATCAGCATTCAAAGCCCCAAGGAGCCAAACCCTCCTCTTCTCTGTCCTCAGCCAATATCACTCTCCTGCCCAACTCTTATGCTCTGGCCACAATGTTCCGTGATCTTTTTCTTGCCTGAAGGACTTTGCTGTCCTTCTGCCTGGAATGCTGTCCCCAGATCATCACACAGCTGGCTACCCCTTCTTATTCAGTTCTAAGCTCAGGTGTCACATGGAAAAAGGCTTTCCCCAGACCACTCAGCCCACAGAGGACACCCAGTTTCTCTCCATCACATCATTCAGCTTTAATTCTTTGTGTAGCACTCATTCCCCACTAATATTTTTCATTTTCGGTGTATTTATTGTTTCAGTGTATTTATTGTCAGTATCTCCCTATCTAGAATGGAAGCTCCAGGAAAAACAGGGACTGTCTTGTTCATCACCAGGTCCCTGTCGCTTGAAACAGTGCCTAGCACATAGTAAGCCTGTCATGCAGATCAGGTAATTAATGAATATTTTCCTCCTTTTCGCAGGCATTTCACATGGTTTACACCAAGTGTTATATGTCATATCCTGTAGAAAGAAGATAGAAAATAACATTTTACATCTCATTCAGTTCTGCTTTTGCTCTGAGCTGGTTGGCATTATGTCCACTTTGATCAGTAAAGAAGCTGAGGCTGAAATGCGCCCCTAAGGAAGTTGTCCAAGTATATGTGGTTTATACGGGACAACCCAAATGAGGCCTGCTAATTTCAAATCCCATTCTCTTCTTTTGGGAATTCTCTTGTTTTGCAGTGTGTAAAATGTATTTATTTGCCCCCCCCCCAACTAAACTAAATGACCTCAGGGTGCTATATATTTTTATATTTTTCCTGGGAAAGAATAAAGAAACTCAAAGAAACTCAAAAGATACAAATAAGCTAATGTAAGAATTCAGTATATCCCTGGTATAACTTGATAAGTCACAGAATATCAGTATTGAATAAAATAATGGCTGATGGTACATGCCCAGTGACTGGAACAGAAGTAGATATTTGATAAATATAGCCTTCTTTTTTTCTAGGAGAGATGCTTGAAGCCAAGTCCTATTTTAAAATCATTTAGTGAACTAGTTATTTAAAGGATTCCTGTGGTGAATCCTCTTCCAAAGCAAAGGATCCTTTTGTGAAATGCATAAACTCCTTTTAATCTTTTTGTAAATATAGATTTTTATATATTTGGTTGGTTTAATGTGTTCTGTGAGGGATTTGTTTGCTAAGTCTAAGTGTGGGTGTGGATGTGGATGTGTGTTTGGGAAATGGGTAAGGAAAAAGGGGTTTGGTTGTGCCGTGTCATAAACCTTGTTGGTCTGGGTAGAAGCCATGAGGTTTTAGAACTGTATTTTGAATGAGATGATAAGACAATAACAAATACAAGATGGGAAATCCCTAGACTGCAAAAAAGAGGCAACTGATGTATCCATTTCTGCTGCTACCTGTTGTCCCCTGGATTTGTTTGTTTAAGATTCTTTTTATTTATTTGAGGGGATGAGGAAAGAGAGAGAAACAAACAAACTCTCCTCTGAATGGGGCTTGATCCCAGGATCCTGGGATCACAACCTGAGCTGAAGGCAGATGCCCTAACAGACTGAGCCGTCTAGCACCCCCAGGGGATACTTATTGAATGTTCAGTATGTATCAGGTACTAATCTAAATGCTGGGGACACATCAGTGAACAGTAGACCTGACTTTAGAGAACTTGTGTTTTAGAGGGGAAAGCAATCCGATAAACATGTGTTATGCAGAAGACTAGAGCAGAGTTAGCGTGGTGGGAATAGGGTAGGTTGGTAAGAAATGCCTCTTTGATATGAGGAGGGGGTAGCACACAGAGCACATTTGAACAGAGCTCCAAAGGAAGTGTCTGTATTGTGGGAGGGGGGAATTTACTCTGTATGAGGAAACAAGGAATGCAAAGGCTAAGGTGGGGGCAGGATTGTTGGGGTGCTGAAGGCCCGGCAAGGAGGCCATGTGGCTGCTATGTGTGTGTAAGAGAGGAAGTTAGAGGCTAGAAAGTGCCAGAGCAGGTAGCCTTATGGACTTGACAAGGACTCTGGTTTTATTTGGGATGAGATAAGAAATCACTGGAAAAGGGTGAATTGCAGGATATGATCTTATGTTTTACAAGGATCACTCTCACTGTAGAGAAGAAAGTGAGGTGAGAAGACCAATGAAGTGGTTCTTAGAAAGTACTGATGAGAACTGTGGTGATTCAGGCCAGGACAGGAACAGCAAAGTTCGTAGGAAAGGGTCAGATTTTACATGCATTTCAAAAGAAAATCTAACAATAAATGCTCGGTGCTTGGATGTGGGATATGAGAAAAAATGCAAAATCAAGGATGACACCAGTTTTCTGACCTAAATGATTGAAGAATGGATATGTCCTTCCCTGTTAGGAATGAAAACTGTCTTGGTAGGAATGGGGGTGGTGAGAGTGGGTGAGTATTTCTAGATTCTGGCAAAATGTAACAGACAGTTGTTAAAACCAATAACTAGGGCCAAGTCAACAACATACCCCCAGCTGGGGAAGTGCTGGGCCTACTAAGGAGAGAAAGGATCTGCCAGACCTGGATCTGTCAATATATATGGATAGAGACTGGGAGAGTGTGGATGGAACTGGATCCTGTGAGTGCTAGATCAAGGGGAGAATGATAGAACCTAAGATTGGATAAGAGTAAATGTATTAGCTATCTATTGTTCACAGTAGTACTACCACAGACTGAGTGCCTTAGAACAATACACATTTATTTTTCTCACTGTTTCTCTAGGTCAGGGGTTCCAGCACAGCTTCGCTGGGTCATCTGCAAAGCTGCAATCAAGGAATCAGCCAGGGGTGGGGTCTTATCTGAAAGCTCAGCAGGGGAAGGATCTACTCTCAAGTTCACATGGTTGTTGGTAGGATTTAGGTCCTTGCAGACTGTTATAGTGAAGGCCTCAGTGTCTTGCTGGCTTCTGCCGAGTCTACCCTCAGTTCTTTGCCATGTAGCCCTCTCCTTAGGGCAATTTAAAACACGGCATCTTCCTTCTTCAAAACCAGCAAGGGAGACAGACTTCTAGCAAGATGGATGTTACGATCTTACGTAGCATAATCACATGTGGTCCAGCACGTGTCTGGACCACACTCAAGGGGGAAAGATCACACAGGAGTGTGAATACCAGGAGGGATGATCAAGGGGGTCGCTTTGAGCCTCTTGCCACGGAGAGTTCATTGGTATGGGACTGTTCTCCTATGATGTGGGATTTAACACCCTGGTAAGGCCTCTGAGCAATAGTGCTAACATGCTGTTCAGAGAAAGCAATGTTCCAAATAAAGCAAAGTAGAAATGTAAAAACTGCTGTGGTGGATGGTGGAAGAGGGACCAAAAGGCTCAGAACAGCTGGCATGTTGGAGTGGTTACACTATCTGAGCCTGGGAAATGCCATGACTCTGTTCTTCAGGAGGGCCCAGAGGACACAGTGTTCAACCCAAGTGAAAAATGACACACTAGAGAGAAGCTGCTGGGTATCTGTCTCAGAGACTATGGCACTAATCAGGGCATAAGGGAACTGGCCTGGACACAGGAAGACATGGCAGAGGTGGTGAGAAACACATAGATTCTGGAATGCCAAGATTTGATAGGCTGAATGTGGAGTGTGAGAGAGGAGTCAAGGGTGACTCTAAGGTTTGGGAGCTGAGCAGCAGAAGATGGCAGGTGCATTGACTGGGATAGAAAGAACTGTAAGGACAGGATCTTTAAGTGCCCCAAACCAAAATTCAACCGAATGTCTTATTAGATTTGTTCAATGATTCTTGGGTTTGGTAGCATCCGATCTAGCAGATAGAAAGGAGCTCCGGAGCTGCAAAAATGAGACTTATAGGGAGAAGGGAGCAGGAACAATGTTAGCTAGGCAAAACCAAAACAAAACAAAACAAAAAACAGGTTGGTTGCTGCAAGGTTGCCCTCCTTGCAGGGATGGCAGCAGTCCATAAGACAAATTATCTAACTAGTGCTGATCAGGCGATTCCTGATTGACTGGCTTAAGATTCCATTTCTGGGAGAGCTGAAACTGTAATTAAGTCTTGGTCTGGAGATGTGGGGCTTGTGCTAAGTAAGCAGCTCCATTTGGGGCCTACTGTCTTGTTTTTAACATGGGGGACATCAAGACTTCTGGTAAGAGTGAGATGTCCGTTTGGATAGAGATGTGAGTATGTGAGTTTGAAGTACAGGAGAGGTCGGAGTACAGAGATATAAACAGGTGTTATTAGCTTATGGGTAAATGGGCCATCCATGGGATTGGATGACATCACCTAGATGTTAGCTGTAGAGAGAGAAGGGGTCAGAGCCCCCAGTGCATTCCAACATAGGAGATGAGAGAGATGAAAAAGGCAGGCTCTGTCACAGAAATGAGAGTGAGAGAGAGAGAGACTGATCTACAAGGAACAAGCAAGGAGGGACCAGGCCATAAGGACAGCTCTTTGGTAGCATCATCTGATGTCATAAACTTCAGAGTTAGGGGTTTTAAAGAAGGTGGGAGAATGTTCTTTGGTAGAGACTTTATGGTATGTCTAAGAGCAGGGGCAACTGAGTGCTCAGGGTGCAGCCAAGTTTCAGATATAACAAGGTCTGAAGGGAAGGATTCCAGAAAAGGTTGGGCATGTAGGGGTTTTATGGATGATGGATAGTGAGATTCCTTCTCTCCCATGCCCCTCCCCATCCCTCTTTGCAAGCCACCAAAGAGATTCCAGTAATTTCCAGATCATTGCGCTCCTGCACTTACCCCTATCTTCCCAAGAGAATGCCTTAGTCAGACTTATTCCTGGACTTTGGTAAAAACAAATTCTGAAGACAGGAGAGACACAGACCAAGAGGTAGGGGGATGGAAAGGATTTAAAAAGAGATTAAGTCCTATTAAACAGCTAGGAGTGGAAGAGGTCATGGGAATGTGTTGGGGGTAGGGAGAGGAATGGGTTTGTTGGAAAAGAAGGGGAATGAGGACTTGGTAAAGGAAAGGTCTAAATTGATTTAGATGACTTATATTCTTATGCCACTGGAGGGAACTGGGATAGAGAAAAAAGAGAAGTCCTGCAGGGATTATGAACTGGACTACTTTGAATATCAAGACATGAGGAACAAATGAAAGTCCTTCTCAATAATTTCTTTGTTGAACTGCATTCCTTGAATGCAGTAGTGGTTTATGACTGGGCATGTGGGTATTGACTAGGGTTAGGGTTTGGACCCTACCACATGATTCAGGTCAAGTTTCTGATCCCCTGGAAGAGGTAAAAACCAGATAGGCAATCCTTACAGAATACTACCATGAGAGGCTTATCCAAGCCTATTCATTCATTCATTCATTCATCTATCCATACATTCAATCAATCTGTCAGTGCCTAAAATGTCAGCTGCCAGACTCAAGGACTGCCTCAGTTCCTCTTACATCTCCAACACCACGGTGAGTGCTGATTCATTCATCCCACAAATAAGTGTTATCTGCCTGGCTTTTGCCAGACTCTACCAAACACTGCTTTCTGCCGGTCTATCAGGAAGGCATCTTCCTGTGCTGCCCTTGGGATCATACTCTGTATTGAAGTCACAAATGAACAAATACATTTATAATTACAAGGTGTAGTTTTGATAAATGCTATAAAGGATATGCACATGTTGGTGAGCTGAACAGTAAGGAATGACTTGAATTAGACATCATTTATGCTCAAGCCTAAAGAATGAGACATGGCTGCTCATGGTGATGACAGAAGGAATATTTACTTTTCAAGCAAAGACAACACAATGTATGAAGTACATTAAGGACCAAAAGATCTTGATAGTTTTTGAGGAGCTAGAATGAAGTCCATAGAGTTGTTTACTGATGAGAAATAAGAACTTAACCAGGTTCTACTGACACTTTACCCCAACATGCTCCTTTAGAGAGGAGAATGAATGTTCCATAACAAAAAGTAATGCCGGCAATGTTTTCTTTTAACAATGATAAAATATTTACTATTTATAGTAGTTTATTATTTTGTTTTGGTTTATGGTATTTATCAACATTCTGGAACTAATCTTTTTTCTTGGATATTGCCATGTTTATTGAACTTTTCACTAATGGTTTCTGCCTTTGGGGTCATCCATAGAACGGCTTCCCTATCTCAGAATTACATGATTTCCTATATTCTCTTCCAGGACTTTTATGATTTCATGTTTTACATTTAAGTCTTTAATTCTTCTGGATATTTTCAGATCTATGGGTCTTTTGTTTTCATTGCTCCTCAATAAAGCAGAATGGTTTTCTTTATACAGGTCCCTCATTTCTTATTATATTAATAACTGGACATCACACTTTTTTTTTTATTTGACAGAGAGATCACAAGTAGGCAGAGAGGCAGGCAGAGATTGAGGGGGAAGCAGGCTCCCTGCTGAGCTGGGCTCTATCGCAGGACCCTGAGCCGAAGGCAGAGGCTTAATCCTCTGAGCCACCCAGGTGCCCCTAAATTTTGTTTTATTGCTACTATGAATGAACTCTTTTTTCCATTGCATTTTATAGCTGGTTATTATGAGTTATATAGAAGATATATAGATATATCACATATATTTATGCATACATAATATTATCACATGCTTTTTAATAAGAATATTGTGGCTATTCCTTGACTGAGATCTCAGTTCTGTGGTCTTCCAGCTGATTCTGGTTTTTCAAGAGTTAAAATTTGCAAATAACATTTCTTTTAATCTGGAAAGGCTAAACAGGGTTTCTCATTATTTTAATTGCATTTATTTGACAACTATTGGGAATGAACATCTTTTCAGGTGTTTGTCGAACCTTTGTTTTCCTTTAGTGAACTGCCAGTTCACATCCCTTGCTAGTTTTTCTATGGGATATTTGTAACGTTTTTATTAACCTGATAAAATTATTTGGAATTCATTTCCACATTAAAAATAATTTCTGCCTGGAGAAGAAGAGTCACCTAATATCCTAATGTAAATGTTAGCACAGGAACAGTCTGGAAAGGTGGAGAATCACTGCTGGAAGCTACCTGCCTGCAAACTGACTTGTTGTATTGGTCCTTAAAATCCAATGGGAGGTGGGTAGGTGACCAGTAAAATATGTGCCCCGACAAGGGGTTGTGCTATTCCAATTCAGCAGCCAGAACTGTGGTTGGCCTCAGCCCTCCTCCAATGGGCCCCCTCCCTTCCTGCACACCGGGTGGTCTCCCCAACCCCCACCCTGCCTGGTTTGAAGGGATTATTCAGGATCAATATTTGAAATAGTTGTATTTTTTCCTAACTGGAGTTAAGTTTATAAGCTTTTTTTATTTAACCACCAAACACCAGAAATAAAAATCTGGAAGAGAGCCAGTTTGACTTGGAGCCAGTACACTTTCTCATAGCCAAGGAGCTCGCCCTCCTTCCTCCTTGTTTTTTCCCCTCAGTTACTGACATTTCCTTTCAAAAGCTGATTCCCCAACTTCTCAAATTCTTCATCCGTGTAGTTCAGTCCCCAGATGATTTCCAGAGATCCTGCCCTCCCGTTCCAGCCCCGGGGGCACAGCCTGGGCCCCTGACACCTGAGCTGTGACTGGGGCCCCGAGCCACGTGACCTGGGCTCCAGCTCTCAGGCTCTTGGGGGAGCTTTAATTACCACCTCAGCAGATGCAGAACCAGCCTGGGGCAGTGAGAGAGGGGGCAATCAGAGCGTCTGATGTCTCCGAAGGCCCATCAGCCAAGAGACGAGAGACAGGGGGTGGTGGAGGATAGGGGGGCGAGGAGGGGAGTTTGGTTCATACTAACCTCTAAAGACTGGAATAAATCCATGCACAGTTCATCACTTATCCAGCACATATTGAGCACCAACTGTGTACTGGGCACTCTCCCAGGTGCTGGCGAACAAGACTAAACTGCCCCTGGTGAAGTTGACTGCCCAGTGGGAAAGACAGGCATGAAATAAATAATTCTACCTCACAGATTCAATAATAAAAAGTGTGAAAATTCTGTTTAGGCAAGTGGAACTATTCAATGGCCCAGCTTTGAATCCGTTGAAAGGATTCAGAGGAACAGCAACAAGCTGGCCCCTGGGGATGTTTGGTGGCCATTCCTTTCTTATGCCGCCCACGTGGGATGGGCTGTCCTGAGAAAACAGGGAGCCCTGACAGGGGAAGGGAGATCTAAGGGGGATGGGTATGGAGCCGCTGGACCTCAGAGGAGCTGCTTTTCCTCCGTCCTTGGGAAACTCTCTGGAAGTGCAGCCCGGCGGCTCTCATGACCTCTCACAGCACTTTGGGGATGGTCTGCAACAGGCCCAGGCCATCCCAGTTGGCCTTGGAAGTCAGCTCTGAGTCAGCTGTCAGGGACCAGCAGGGTTAGGGCTCCTCCCCTCGTCTCCCCACTCCTTCATGCTCAGAACTCATGTTCCAGATGGACTCAGCTGGCAAGTGTTTGAGACGTGTCTCAGCATCTTGTGATGTGTTCCTGAACCTCTGGCCCCATGTGGGGTGAGTCACTGGCTCTGACTCGCTCCCTGCCGCTGTTGGCCCCTTCTTCCTGGGTCCATAAACCCAGCCAAGCCCATCAGCTGAGAGCAGACCACCAGGTCCCTGTGGGCAGGCCTGGAGGGGACAGCTCTGCAGTGAAGCACAGCCGGTTGGCCCTGCCCTCCAGAGATTCTTTTTCTCTCCTTTTTCCTCTGGACTGATTCTTTCTCCCGGTTCATTTGTCGAGGGATGAGGGTAAAAGCCCCCTCCCCTGGGTCTTTCTCCTTCCCAGCTCTCTTTACCTAAATTCCGTGATACCTGGGTTGGGGACTAAACACAGCTGGAAATACTGCTAAGGCAGAAATATTACTGTTCTATCTGAAAAGGTGGATTTCTTCTCTGTCAGCCTGGGGTAGGCATTTAGTTGGTGAGATCTGGAAATGGGAGGAGGGGGAGCTATTGTTCTCTGGTTAAGAGACTATCTGGATTCAGATCCTGGCACTCGCACTTCCCAGCTGAATGGCCTGGGACAAGTTTTCTGCATCTCAGTTTCCTCATTTATAATAGAATATAAATAAGCACCCAACTCCTAAGACTATTGTGAAGATAATAAGTGCAGATTTTTAAGAAATTCCTGATATAAAAGTGTTAGTAGTAAGGCTGTTGTTACCACAGGCTCTCAGGGAGGTTCCTTTCGGTAAATTTTTTGCAATGTCAGGTTGGTAATAATCATTTTTATGTGTGGTCTCCCCTTTGCTGCCTTTTTTGGATCAGTACCCCAAAATAGCTAGTTTCACATCATCCCACCTCATTTCTACCAACCCAGACCAGTTAGCGCTGGGTTATACTTCTCCTTTGCTCTATCACCTCTAGGATCATGGTGTGGGTGAGGGCTTGGATAGACTCCAAATCTTTTCTCCCCAAGTGTCAGGGCTTGCTCCTCTATGACTGACCCCCTAGGGAAGACCGTTTGAATCATCCATCCCTTGACCCATTTGTTTACTCATTTATTCCACACTCATGATGGAGCATGTCCTATGTGTCAGGTACTGTGACAAGTGCTAGTTCTAAAAAGATGAACAATATACTCAGTTCCTATGCTCATGGAGCTCAAAGTCACAGGGCAATGAGAATCCTGGTGTCAGATTGTGAAGGCAGATGTGGAGTGCTTTGGGTACCGAGGGGGTACCTGAGCCGATGTTGGGTGTGGGGTTTGATTCTCTGCTGGATTCCACAAGATTAGGAGGATTTGGCCAGATGACATGATAGAAGGGCCCTCATGGCCAGGAAAACAACCTGTGTGAAGGCCTGGAAAGGAAAGAAAATGCTCCTCAGAGCTTGGTGTGGATTTAGTGGCCTCTGCCAGGAAGGGGCAGAGAACAGAGTGGGGTAAGGGTACGTCAGGAAAGCACGGGGGTTACTCTCTGGCTTTTTCACCGATGATCTGGATCTGTCCTATTTACCCTATGGTTTCTCATGTCTTAACATTCCCTCCCAAATGGGTCTCAAAAAAAAAAAAAATGGAGTTAATTTTAATAATTTTCACATGACTTATAGGAAGCTGGGTTTATAATTTCTATGGTGTTATGAATATGTTTTCACACTTCTGGTTCAATAGGATAGATTGAATACACGTGTTCATCCCAGATGCCTTGTAAAAATATCACCGGAATGAAAGCAGAGGAGAAAAAAATAGATATAAACAGAAAAGAGGAGACAAGAGCAAATGAGAAATGCCAAGAAATTCTTAGAATATGAAAATCAGATGAAAGCCCAGGAGGGCTGGGGGCGTCTTAGACTGGGTTGTCTGTGAAACAGACCCCGAGACAGGGGGTGGATGTGATTCAGGAAGTTTCTGGGAGCCACACCTGCAGAAGGGCAGAAGAAGAACGACCGGGCAGAGAGGCAGTCACAGTGGTCTGAGCTGACCTCACAGGAAACTCTTCAGAGGGATCCCAAATGGAGGCCAGGGCCTCAGGCCTTTGTACACCTCCACGGACCAGTCCTTGGATGTGGCTGTCCCTGGAAGGGAGCTATACCTCTGGATGAGGTGAGTCCCTTCAGCCAGAGCCGATCCCTGGGAAAGAACTCAGCTGTAAGCCTATATCAGCCCATCAGCCCAATGGCAAGGAAATGAGAACATCAATCAAAAATGGAGCGTCTGGGGCGCCTGGGTGGCTCAGTGGATTAAACTGCTGCCTTCGGCTCGGGTCATGATCTCGGGGTCCTGGGATCGAGTCCCGCATCGAGCTCTCTGCTCAGCGGGGAGCCTGCTTCCTCCTCTCTCTTCCTCTGCCTGCCTCTCTGCCTACTTGTGATCTCTCTCTGTCAAATAAATAAATAAAATCTTAAAAAAAAAAAATGGAGCGTCTGGGCAGTGTGTCTCAATATTCACTATGAAGAGATTCAAAGGAGGATCAAGCCCATTCACACCCCAGAACCCTGGAGGGCTCACAACTGGCAAAGCAGGAGCCTCTGAAGGTTGAGGGAAGGTGTGGGGCTGAAAACAGAGACATCGTCTCAAAGAGTGCATGAGGAGGTTCCCAACTCTTCCCAGCCTTGGGACAGGATGAAGGTTTAGTCTGGTGGATTAACCAGAGATCTCCTAGTCCTTGAGACACTACACATGGCAAGAGTAGAGGAGGCTCCTGAAAATGCAAAAGGTAGGGACATCTTCTGAAAATAGGGGGAATTCCATGTTCGGAATGGTGAGACCTCCAGCCCCCATCCCCACCCCACCCCCGGCCCCCAGCACAGCTCCCAGAACTCCCACACTTGGGCTTATGGAGACCCAGCAGGAGTCTAGACAGGAAATCCATCTCTAGGGAGATTGGCCAGTCCCAGAGGAAAAAACCTACCATACTGAGATTTGAGGGTTCTCAACTAAAAAGTCCAGCCAGTCGCCTTATCTCTTGCATGCAGATTACCAGGCAATATACCTCACCTGTGGTCACAGCTTTTAATCAGTTTTTTAATGCCTCACTCTCAAATACGGTCAGAGAGTCAATGAGGATACTCATATACTTGGGGAAAAACTCAAATTTGAAGTTTGAAAGTTATGAAAGCAGATAGATGCCAAAAAGAACCTGGAGAAAACAGAAACGGTGCAGGAAGCAAAAGGAAACTCAAATCAAAACAAAACAACAGGGGCGCCTGGGCTGCCTTCTGCTCAGAAGCTCAGGTCATGACCCCAGGGTCCTAGGATAGAGCCCCACATTGGGCTCTCTGCTCAGCAGGGAGCCTGCTTCCCCCACCCCCACTCCCCACCCCCTGCTGCTCTGCCTACTTGTGATCCCTCTCTCTCTCTCTGACAAATAAGTAAATAAATAAAATCTTAAAAAAAAAAACAAAAACACGCTTCAGTGTCCTTGAAGAGGTAACAGATGATGTTGCATTATTGAAATGAGAAACAGATGCTTTAAAAAGGAATAGTCAAACAATACAAAAAATGATCTCTTGTTTATAAAATGCAATCAATGATAAAAGAAGGCAGAGTGGGATGGGTCTCTGCTCCACGACATTATTCTGAGTGCAGCAGACAAGGACTCTGCCCTCTTTGGTACGTAGCTTCTAACATCAGCCTGGAGAAGAGGAAGAGGAACTCTCCAGAGGGTTTTATGCATCAGGTCTGTAAGGGGTGGGTGTCATTTCTGCTCACATCCCCTCAGCTAAAACTGATAAAAAATCATCTAGCTTTGTGGTTGGGAAGAAGAAGGATCCATTTGGAGGGACATATTGTAGTGTCCGCCACGGGAAGTGCTGAAAAGAAAGTCAAGGAAGGCTCACAGCAGGCCTGGAAGTTAACTAGTGCAGACTGAAACAGGCAGATAGAAGTCTCCAGGAGGGGATGTCTGAAGGATCAAAAGGAACTGAAAGACTATCAGACGTTTCGCTGAAAAAAGGAGGCTGAATTCAGAGGGTCGTACCATGCTTTTGTGACTGTAAGAAGAAATTATGGCAGTGAAAAAAAGCAATGAATACAAGGGAGGAGAGTATTATCTATAGAAAGAACAAACAATGAAAGACAGAAATATTATCACGTGACATTTCAGAGAGGGAACAAAATAGTGATTTAACCGAAACTTTAAAAATATCTATTTTGGGGCACCTACAAGGCTCAGTCGGTTAAGTGTCTGCCTTTGGCTCGGGTCATGATCCCAGGGTCCTGGGATCGAGCCCCGAATTGGGCTCCCTGCTCAGCAGGGGAGTCTGCTTTTCCCTCTCCCCTGCCCCTCCCCCCGACTTGTGCTCCCTCTCAAGTAAATAAATAAAGTCTTTAAAAATATATCTATTTTGGAAGGATGAAATAGGTTTAAGAATAATGAAGACAGTAGTGCTAAATCCTCACCTTCTGTATCAAAAGTCAATAGATCACATGTGAAATTATAAACCTGGGAGGGAGCAATATAACCCTACTGGTTAGAAATATGGAAATAAATACCAAATGGAGTAGCAGATAGCACTTAAAAGGAAGATAAAGGAGATGGGAAGGAGGAGGCAGGGGACTTCTACAGCTGTTGTTTATAAACCCTGTAATACAATTTGACTTTTAAAATCTTGTACATGTGTTACTTCAAAATAAAGACACAGAAAGTCCATGGATAGGACCAGCTTCAAGCATGACTAGATTCAGGAGCTTATACAAAGTTATCAGGACTCAGTTTCTCAGCTTTGCTTTGCCTGTGTTGGCTGTTTTTAGTTAGGCCCTCTTCATGAGGCACAGGACCTCGTGGCCCTTCTGTTTTCTTTTCCTTTGATTCCTTCCTTCCTTCCTCCCTCCCTCCTTTCTCCCCTCCCTCTCTCCCTCCTTCTTTCTTTCCTCTTTTGTAATTTAATGTTTTTAACTGTAGTTAAAAAACATATGAAATTTGCCATCTGTATCATTTTGACTGTACAATGTAGTAGTGTGTATTCAAATAGTGTGTATCCACCTTGTTGTGCAACAGATCCCCAGAACTTTGTCATCTTGCAAAATGGGAAATCTATATTCACTAAACAACAACTCTTTATTTCCTGCCCCCCCATGATCCTGGCAACCACCCTTCTACTTTCTGCTCTTTTCTTATAGCTATTAGTGCCAGCAGAAAGAAACCTCACTTTCCTGATAATTCTGACAAAATCCCAGGATCAATTTCCACTGAATGGACAAGGGCTTGGCCAGTATCCCCAAAACAGATGCCCCGGAGGTCAGGTGTGAGTGGCTGACCAAGCAGTGCTGACAGTGGAAGGGACCGGGGCTCCTGGCAAACAGAACCCATGCAGTCTCTGGCAAGACTGGCCAGGCTGTGGGACATTAGGTCCCATCCCCCACCCCCACTGTCTAAACCCCACTTGACTTAGAGACTTACCTGTACCTGTGTGACCCTCCAAGCAGGCACAATTATCTCAACTCTTCTGGAACTCTTTTTCAAACCTCTTTAGCATAAACTGTTTCTAAAAAAGACTTATTGTTTGTTTAAGTCGAAAACTGTATTAGTAAGGTTGACCTTCTTTGAAAATGTTCATTAGTTACGTGTCTTTTTTATTATGAATTGTCTGTTCATGCTCTTTGCCCATCTCATATATTATTATTATTAATGCATTTATCAGCCTTCTCGATTTTTAAAAAAGACTTACTTATTTATTTGCCAGAGAGAGAGAGAGAGCACAAGCAGGGGAAGCAGCAGGCAGAGGGAGAGGGAGAAGCAGGCTCCCTGCAGAGCAGGAACCCGATGCACGGTTCCATCTCAGGACCCTAGGGTCATGACCTGAGCCAAAGGCTGATGCTTAACCCACTGAGCCACCCAGGCACCCCTCAGCTTTCTCAATTCTGATAAATGTGCAAAAACACATTTAAAATTTTTTTTTTCATAGAAACTTGTACAGGACTTTAGAGAATACCAAGTAGTGTGATTTTCACTTGACAAAACAAACAAACAAACAAACAAAAAAAAACAACTAAAGCATCAGCAGGTGAAGTGCCCAGAAGCTCTAGAACCCTGCCGCTGGTGGATGGAGGAACAGAAAATCCCGTCTGATTCTTCGCCTGTTGGATCATGCTTCCTCTTCAATTACGCCCCAATTTGGTTCCCCCAAACTCACATTTCCTGCCCAGTTGTCACATTTGGGGATTACAGAAAGCCTCTTTTATTTTCCCACAATTTGCAGCATTTTTAAAAGACTGAGGATAAATAGCGGAGAAGATTTTAAGCTAATTTGAGGTTCCATGCGATTTCATGCTAGAAGCCTGGCATGCCCCCAGCAGCACCTTGCAAATCTCCAGGGCAGCAAGCACCGTAGTGGGCTGAATTCTGCCATTTAAATAATATAAGTTACGGTGAAAAATAAGACGAGTCTCGAAGCCCTGTCAAAGAAGGAGAATGAGATTCTGCAGAGAGCAAGCCACTGATGTCTTGGAGCGGGAGAGAGGGAACGCTGCCCTGTTATGTTGGCCCCAGTGCCTCCCTGCTTTGTAGTCCTGGGTTCTCCTGTAGCTCCCGACCACACAAGAGACTGAAAATACCCGGATGGCCATGAGGCCTCCCCCCGCCCCCCACACCGCGCCTCCCGCTGTTCTCACTTGGCCTTAGCGATGTGGTCATTGTGTGGGTCACAGCAGATACCATTTGTAGAAGAGTCACTGCGGGTTTAGAGTTTCAAAATGTAAACTGAACTCTAAGGCACAGGAGGCCCAGGGCAGGGTTTTCTGCCGCTGAGGAAATCTCTTTGTCCAGAGTAAACTGAAGCAATTGTGTTTTGTTGACTCTAAGTTTCAAGACTGATCAAGCATCTCCTACAGTTTGGAAGGCAAACTGCTCGACTCTGTATTCTTATCTTTAACTTTGTGTTTCTTTTTTCCCTGACAGTGTGCACCAGCGATAATAGGTCAGGCAGTTGCCTCCATTAGGCTGCTGCTGGGAGGAGAGTAGAAGAATGTTTTCAGTGTGGAAACAGAGAGGCTTAGATCTATTGAGAGATGGGACTGAAGCTTCAGATAGTCAAATCTTCGAAAAATCTGAAAGAGAATACATTAAGGTGTTAATAGTAGTTATTTCTGTGTGCCAAGAGTATGGGTGGTTTTAATTTTATTCTTTGTGAAGTTTAAAATTTTTTTTTCAAATTCTCTACAACTGTACACTTTATAATTAGGAAAAACAATAATGGGATTCTTTTTTTTTTTTAAGATTTTATTTATTTATTTGACAGAGAAAGATTACAAGTAGGCAGAGAGGCAGGCAGAGAGAGAGAGGAGGAAGCAGGCTCCCTGCTAAGCAGAGAGCCCGATGTGGGACTCGATCCCAGGACCCTGAGATCATGACCCAAGCCGAAGGCAGCGGCTTAACCCACTGAGCCACCCAGGCGCCCCAGTAATGGGATTCTTAAAAAGCAGTTATCAAATTTCAATTCTTGCTTTATTTATTTATTTTTAGAAGATTTTATATTTAAGTAATCTCTCCACCCAACATGGGGCTCGAAGTCACAACCCCGAGATCACGTGTCACGTGGGCCATCGACGGGCCAGCGAGGAGCCCTGATTCTTGTTTTAAAATTAAGATATGAGGGGCTCCTGGCTGTTTCATGTGACTCTAGTGATTCTATGTCTATATATAATATCATATGTGATATCACTGAAAAAAAAAATATATATATATATCCTATTTCAAAGAATTGTTATGAGGATTAAGTGAGTTCTTCTTTTTTTTTTTTTAAGATTTTATTTATTTATTTGACAGACAGAGATCACAAGTAGGCAGAGAGGTAGGCGGGGAGGGGGGGTGGGGGGGTGGGGGTGGGAAGCAGGCTCCCCCCCCCAGCAGAGAGCCTGATATAGGGCTCCATCTCAGGACCCTGGGATCATGACCTGAACTGAAGGCAGAGACTAACCCACTGAGCCACCCAGGCGCCCCTAAGTGAGTTTTTCTATTTAAAGCACTTAGAACAGTGTTGTATGTGTTTCCTACTATCATTATCATCATGAAAATTATCATTAAGAATTCTCTCACATTCTCTTATCCAATCCTTAAAAACGCAGAGGTGAACCTAGGTCAAGCATTTTAATGCCTGCATATTTGGGACTCCAGTCCAAACATGTGTCTAGGATATACCAACAGCTCCCCAAGAAAAGCCTCAGCTGGACCTCTCAGAGCTCACTATCACTATCTCTGAAGTAAACAGAAGTTACTCAAGATTGATTTTGTCCTTAGCTATTAACCAAATTAGCTAAAGTGTGAAGTTAAAACCAGGAAGAAAAATTAAACTATAGGGGAAAGAGAATCATTTCTATCTTAACCCTCAAATCACTTTCTGCTCTGACCCTTGACCTCACTGTGTCCTCATAAACCACCTCGTGAAACTTCAAACTTGTATCTTCTCTCTCACTCCTCCTCCCTCACCCACCTCACCCTCCTCCCCTCAGCCAGCACAACACTCTCACCTCCAGGCCTGGCTTTAACCACTGAGTCCACACAGATGAGGCTGGATTCTACACCATCCTGCTCTGGCCCTGACCTCTTGGACCCCTGAGGTCCTGGGAAAGGGAGCCTGAACCCGACCCTGCTCAGGAGAGTGAGAAGTGGTGGTGAGATGTCCCCACAGGACCTGCTCCCAGGCTGGCCTTATCCCAGTGTGGGGGCTGGGATTTCCTGCCCGGAAACACTATGCCTGGACACAATGGGGGTTATCAGTCACCATCAGGGGATCAGGACCACAGTGGGAGCCCTCTACTTAGCTCTTGGTTTTCCAGGCCTTTCCTATGTGAATCTTTACTTCCGTGGAAGCTCTTGTTTTGGTCTCTTCCAAGATGGAAACCCTTCCCCCAGCTTCCTACTTCTCTGTCATCATGGGTCAGCTACCTTTCCCTTCCCATCCTTTCCAACTTCAGGTCTAAGTTAACTTAAACTGATAATTAACAGAGCCTAGGTAAAGAAAGTGTTTCCACTCTTTCTAGGTCTTTATTTTTCCTTGTTTAAATTATGGGTGAAATTGATGTATTAGCTTAATGGGCTTCCATGATGATGATCATAATTCCATCAACTGAGCCAATTAATAAATTATACCTGCATTGAGGTTTAAGTTCTTAATCTAAGAGCTTATTTGGCTTATTTAATAGCCCTAAATAGAAAGTCTTTCTATTTTGCTAAAAACCAAAAGTATTTAAAAAAATAAAGTGATACAAAAAAAAAATTTTAAAAGAGGTGTAATTTATCCTGTGGCCAGTCTTAATAATACAAACAGCAGAATTATTTTCGAAATTTATATTGCAAAATACTAGCAATCATTTACTAATACTTATGTATCAAGTGGCTTACTCATGTGAGCTCATTCGGTCCTCAGGACCACCTATTTTATGAATGACAAAGTTGATCCTCAGAGAGGTTGAATAACTCACTGAGGTCACTCTGGATGTAAATGTCAGAGCTGGGTTTTGAACTCACCCTGTGTGACCGCAAAGTTTGTGCTTTGGACCCCATGCTACACTGTGGTCTCCCAAAGAAGCTGCCACTGCTCGCGTCTAGCAGCAATCCCTAATATGATTGTAGATCTTGGACATGCCCTTAGGTCTGAAAACTAGTCTCCCATCAGTACCAACCCTGACATCAACCTCTCAAAACTCACTACCCTTACCCACAGGACTTTCCTGGCTCTCACTTCAGAAAAGAGGATGGTTCTCTCTCTCTCTCTATCTGCCTGGCTCTCTGCCTACTTGCAATCTCTGTCAAATAAAATCTATAAATAAATAAATAAATAAAAATTTTTAAAAAAAAGAAAGAAAGAAAGAAAAGAGGATGGTGCTTGTTCCCACAAACACTCCTATAACTCAAACGAAAAACTGGACTAGACCACAAAGAAAATATCAACAAGTTAAACAATGGTATGATTTTCCTGATGTGTATCTCTACATCTGGGATAATATATGTGATATGATAGTGGAGCCTTTCCAAACAATTCTTGGGTTGTTCTGACTTTTCTGGAATAAAAGCACCATGTTCATCTACCTGTTGGGGAACTGGGTTTTGACTTCTTCTACTTCCCGAGAAAGATGTGGGAAAAGAGAAAGCAAAGAAAAGGAAAAGAAAGGAGGAGAAGGAGATGGAGGAAGAAAAGTGCATCTACTCAGACATGGGAATAAAACCAACCTAGAGGACACTGTCCCGTCCCTCCAGTGGGATGATCCCTGAGGAGGCTTCACTCTGCCCTCCCCTGCAGGAGGGTGAGCTGCTGTGGGATGTGAGCACCCTTCTTACAAGGGAGGAGTCCCCACGTGAGGGAACCCCTCCCCACCAGGGGGAGGCCTGCTCTGACTCAGGAAGGAGTGGGCCAGACTTGCACCTCCCTGCTTATCCTTGGATTCTGCAGGGACCCATCTCACAATGACTCAGATTAGCTCTCACTGCCCTCAAAGTCTGAGCAATGTCAATGCCTGCTGTGGGTTAACACCCCAACAGTCAATTTACATGGTTTAATTAATTTTTGTGACCTCCAGCTAGCCTGCCTGAGGGCCGGACCCCTGAGGTCATGGTGACATATGCGCCTGCAGCTCCCGGGACCTCTGCAGTCTCTGTGTCTCTGCAGGACCTTGGGTCACATTCAGGGCCACGGGTGATGTTTCAAGGAGCGGTACCCCCAGAACACGGTCCCTGGGAGAACCTGAAAGGGAGGGTCCCTGGCACTTTTCAGGAAACGACGGCAGCTCTGCAGTCAGAGGAACCCCGTGCTGCACCCCTTGGGTGAGGTGACCTCATGCAAGCAAGTTCCTCTGTGGTCTCCACCCAAAAAAAAACAACTGTGGGTCCCTTTGGAGTACTGTGAAAGCTATGTGTCCTGGGTGAGCTCAGAGGTTTTCCAGGGGATCCAAATGTGTCTACCACGAGATTTCCTAGAGACTTCGGAGTTTTGGCGAGGGAGCCTTCTTCCCATAATCTGCTCAGGGTTTGTGGAGTTCATAGCCCAGGAGCTCTGGGGTAAATGTTATCCTGCAAGTCCTTAGAGGTCATGTGACCTGGACAAGGAAAAAGTCCAGTGCCAGACTGCAGTTCTGCTACATCCAAGGAAACAGCTTCAATTCAACCATGATGAGGAAATTTGGCTTACTCAGTGGGGACGGCTGTGTCAGCCAGATGCAGAGAAGCTGGATACCCAATGATGTCAACTCACTCGGGTCTCAGGCTCAAGGGTGGCCCAGGAGTGAGGTACAGGAAGGGCTGCTCCCATGGTTACTGAGAGCACAGCCGCCCCAGCTTTCATCCTCCCTTCTGCCAACTCCCATCTTCCCTTTGGAGGTGGCCCAACCTCACCTTCCCCTGTCCAGGGTGAGAGCTGGGGCATCCCCCCTGGGTCAGCTGGCTCAGCCCAGTCCACCATCTCAAAACTCAACACATGCATCATTCAATACCAGACCAAGGGCTTGCGTCTGAGAGAAAAGAGCCCTCTGCCTCCTCCCTTGGCCTCCTGGCTAAAAATTCTCACTCACGCTAGACAGCGGGTAAAGTGTGCCATCCTTGACAATGAGGTCCTGAGCCCTTTGATTCCTAGTCTTCAGTTCTTATGTCAGTAAAGTCCCAGATGTGATTAAAAATAAAATGGGGAAAAAATTGGCTTGGAAGACATAGGAGATTTGTTCCTGCTTCTCTGCTTGAAGGATAACTTTAAGGACAGGGTCTGATCTCTAAGAATTTTTTGGTTTAAATAATGTGTGCTTTGGAGCGCCTGGGTTGCTCAGTGGGTTAAGCCTCTGCCTTTGGCTTGGGTCATGATCTCAGGGTCCTGGGATCGAGCCCTGCATCAAGTTCTCTGCTCAGCAGGGAGCCTGTTTCCCCCTTCTCTCTCTGCTTGCCTACTTGTGCTCTCTCTCTCTGTCAGATAAGTAAATAAAATCTTAAAAAAAAAAAACAAAAAACTGTGTGCTTTGGAAAGTCATAATCTTTTCAAAGATTAGTTTTGATTGCCTTGAGGAAAGTGCTGTAGCTTCATTTGGCAAATGGGGGCATCGGGAAATAGAGGTAAAACTATTTCACAGCTTCAAATAGGAAACAAAGACTGGACTTGAAGTTCTTCATAGTTATAGTTCTATCCTATTCCTTGAGGAGGAGGCCAAGGGATTAGAGGAGGCTTCAGTTGTAAAAACGTGTGTCCCGGACAATCAGTGTTAGGTTTGTGGCAACATACAACGAAAGCTTCACGAATGAACCTGGACCCAACAGCTGCATTTCTTGGAAGCTCTTCTGGGAAACTGATGAGAGCTGTGAGAAAAGATACCATTAATGATGTTCATCACAGGGCTGCCTCTCATACCTAAAAATTAGACATAGCCTGAGTGTCCAATGATAGGGAATCCATACCTGCAATTCATCCGTTATGTACCATCGACAATGACACTGTTGAAGCGTATTGTCAGACAAACAAGGTATTGTTAAAGGAATCAGGCGGTATGTATAGTATGACCCCAGTTTTAATTTTTAAAAGATGTATATGTCTCAGAAAGACATTAGAGTGATATTATTCCTGGGTAGTTTATTTATTTTTTTTTAAAAGTTTTTTTTTTTTAAAGATTTTATTTATTTATTTGATAGAGAGAGAGATCACAAGTAGATGGAGAGGCAGGCAGAGAGAGAGAGAGAGAGAGAGAGAGATGGAAGCAGGCTCCATCGGGCAGAGAGCCTGATGCGGGACTCGATCCCAGGACCCTGAGATCATGACCTGAGCCGAAGGCAGCGGCTTAACCCACTGAGCCACCCAGGCGCCCTATTCCTGGGTAGTTTAAATTTTTTCCTTTATGCTTTCTAAATTCTCTGTATTAAATATACATTTGTTTTTTACTAATAGGACAGAGTACATGGTACAAAACCAGTACCCCAGAAGATAGCTGAGATTCTAAGTCCTAGGTGAGAAAGAGCATGGCCACTTACTTATCTGACTCAACAATCTCAGCAAGGACCTCGATAAGTCATTTAATTTGTCTTCATGCTTAACACTTCTTCACCTGCCCACCACCCAGCCTGGGGCAGGGGGCACAAACACTGCTGGGATGCATCTCTCAGAGTTTAATCGTTTTGTGAACACCTTATGTTAGGTACGACTTGTAGGTTCCATACAGTAACTCCCATGACATGTGTAACAGGAGGTGGTAAGAATGACAAGAACAGTAGCTGAAATTGATTCACTGGTTTCTATTTATTTATTTATTTTAAAAGATTTTATTTATTTATTTGTCAGACAGGATGAGAGAGAGAAAGCACAAGAAGGGGGAGGAGCAGAGGGAGAAGCAGGCTCCCCACTGAGAGGGGAGCCCAAAGTGGGACTCAATCCCAGGACCCCAGGATCATGATCTGAGCCGAAGGCAGACGCTTAGCCAACTGAGCCACCCAGGCATCCCCACAGGTTAAGCATTTTACCATGGTAAGCATTTTACATGTATTAACTCACTTTTATTTCTCCTTGACTCCTCTTTCTCTCCTGTGTCCCAAAAGATCTGTCAGCCATGGATCCTCTCACTTCCTCCTTCGCAGTATGTATAAATGCTAATCATTCCTTGCCATGTCCTCCACTGCCTTTTGAAGACACCTGACTCTTTTGAGCCTGAGTCCTGGGCCTCCCAGTTGGTTTTCCTGCTGCTGCCTCCCTGCAGTCTTTTCCAACAGAGCAGTGTGTTAAAATGTAAATCAGATAATTTACTAATCTGCTCAAAATCTTCTGATGGCTCCCTTTCCTGCTCAGAAGAAAAACCAAATTCCTTATAACAATTTATAGGCTTGACATGATCTTCCCCACTCTTCCTCTGTATGCTCCTAAATAAAACATCTTACCCTCTGACTTCATCTTTTATCCTACTTCATCTTTTATCCTATTACATCACTTAGCTTTGCTCAGAACTGGCTTTCTTTCCTTTTTTTAAAAGTTTATATACTTTGAGACACCTGGGTGCCTCAGATGGTTAAGCATCTGCCTTCGCCTCAGGTCATGATCTCCGGGGCCCTGGGATAGAGCCCTGCATTGGGTTCCCTGGCTGCTTGGCAGGAAGCCTGCTTCTCCCTCTCCTTCTACTGATCTCCCTGTTATGCTCTCTTGCTCTCTCTGCCCAATAAATGAAAAAAAAAAGTCTATATACTTTTAAATAAAAATTGTATACATTTAAGGCATAAAATGGGGTGATTTGATATACATACTCATAGTGAAATGATTACTGCAGGCAAGCTAATGAACATATTCTCACTTAATTGTCTTTTTCTATGTGTGTGATAAGTGCCCTTCATATCTACCCTCTTGTATCTTCCCAGTGTTCAGTATGGCTTTACTAAGTATAGTCAACATACTTGTGTACTACACCTCTAGACCTGTTCACCCTACCCGATTGCAACTCTGTGCCCTTTCCACTTCATCTCCCTATTCCACCCTCCTCAAGTCATCCAGCCCTGGCAACCACCATTCTACACCCTGCTTCTGGATTTGATGTTTTTTGTTTTTGTTTTTTTTGGATTCTACATATAAGTGAGACCATACAGCATTTGTCTTTCTCTGTCTGGCTTATTTCACTTAGCATAATGTTCTCCAGGTTCATCAGTGTTGTTGCAAATGGCAACATTTCCACCTTTCTTGGAGCTGAATAATATTCTATCCTGCGTGCACGTGTGTGTGTGTGTGTGTGTGTGTGTGTGTTTATCTTACATCTACTCATCCATCTGTGGACTTATCTTGTAGCTGTTGTGAATAATGCCACAGTAAACAAGGGAGTACAGATATCTCTTTAAGATTCTGATTCATTTCCTTTGGCTCTACCCCCAGAAGAGGGGTGACTGAATCATACGATAGTTCTATTTTTAATTTTTTGAGGAATCTCTATATGGTTTTCCATAATGGTAGTTATCAGCTCACTTTCCCACCAACAGTATAGAAGGGTTCCTTTTTCTCCACCCCTTTAGCAACACTTGGCTATCTCTGGTTCTTTTGATAGTAGTCATCCTATCAGTCTAAGGTGATAACTCATTGTGTTTTGATTTGCTTCTTCCTGATGATGAGTGACTTGAGCACCTTTTCATACATCTGTTGACCATTTGTATGTCTTCTTTAGAAAAATATATATTCAGGTTATTCCCCCCCCTTTTTTTTTACTGGGTTGTTTTCTTGCTATGGAGTTGAGTTCCTTGTATATTTTGGCTATTAACCTCTTATCAGATGTATGGTATGCAAATATCTTTTCCTGTTCTGTAGGTTGCCGATTCTTACCTTTGATGGTTTCCTTTGCCATGCAGAAGACTCTAGCTGGATAGAGTTCCACTTGTCTATTTTTCCTTTTGTTGCTTGTGCTTTTAGGATCAAATTAAAAAAAAAAAAATCATTGTCCAGACCAATCTCAAGAAGCTTGTCACCCATGTTTTCTTCTAGTAGTTTTATTAGACCTTATATTGAAGTCTTTAATCTATTTTGAGTTGATTTTTGTGTGGAATGAGATAAAAGTCCTATTTCACTCCTCTGCAAGTTTCTCCAGCATCACTTATTGAAGAGCCTGTCCTTTCCTGATTGTGTATTCTTGACACCTGTGTCAAAGATCAATTAACCATAATGTGTGGATTTATTTCTGGGGTCACTATTCTACTCTGTTTGTTTTTATGCCAATGTCATGGTATTTTGACTACTATAGTTTTGCAGTATATTTTGGTATCAGGTAGTGTGGTTCCTCCAATTTTGTTCTTTTTCCTCAAGATGGTTTTGTTCATTCATGGTCTTTTGTGCTTCCATATGAATTTTAGGATTGTTTTTCCATTTCTGTGAAAAATGCAATGGAAATTTTGGTAACGATACAATGAATCTGTAGATAGTTTGGCGTTATATGGGCATTTTGGTAGTATTAATTTTTCCAATCCATATGTTATATCTTTTTTTAAAGATTTTATTTATTTATTTGACAGAGAGATACACAGTGAGAGAGGGAACACAAGCAGGGGGAGTGGAAGGAGGAGAAGCAGGCTTCCCGCTGAACAGGATGCCCAATGTGGGGCTTGATCCCAGGATTCCAGGATCGTGACCTGAGCTGAAGGCAGATGCTTAATGACTGAGCCTCCGAGGCACCCCTCATATGGATATCTTCCCATTTACTGTGTCTTCTTCAATTTATTTCATCAATGCTTTTGTTTTCCGTGTACAGATTTTTTTTTTTTTTTGAGAGAGAGAGAGCATGTGCATGAGTGAAGGGGAGGGGCAGAAGAAGAGGAAGAGAGAGAATCTTAAGCATGCTCCATACCCAGCATGATCTCATCACTCTGAAATCATGACCTGACCCAAAATCAAGAGTCAGATGCTTAACCAATTGAGCCACCCAGCTGCCCAGATCTTTTACCATTTTGATTAAATTTATTTCTATTTTTTGAAGCTATTGTAAATGGGATTGTTTCTTTAATGTATATTTCTGATTTTTCATTGTTGATATGTAAAAATGCAATTGATTTTTGTATATTGATTTTTTATCCTGCAATTGTACTAAATCCGTTATTAGTTTTTAACAGATTTTTGGTGGAGTCTTTAGGGTTTTCTATATCGTGTCATCTGCACACAGATACTTTTAGTTCTTCCTCTCTAATTTAGATACCTTTTATTTCTCTTTTTTGCCCAATTGCCATGGTTCGGACTTCTGATACTATGTTGAGTAAGGGTGGTAAGAGTGGGCATCCTTATCTTTTCCTTATCTTGAAGGAAAAACTTTCAGCCTTTTACTATTGAGTATGGTGTTAGCTGTGGATTTGGTCATATTTGGCTTTTATTATGTTGAGGTACATTCCTTCTGTGCCTAATTTGTTGAGTCTTTATAATGAAAAGGTATTGAATTTTGTCAAATGCTTTTCCTGTGCCTATTAAGATGATCATGTGATTTTTATCCTTCATTCTGTTAATGTGGTGTATCACATTTATTAATTTGCGTATTTTGAGCCATCCTTCCATACCAGGGATAAATCCCACTTGATCATGGTGTCTCATCCCTTTAATGTGGTATTGAATTCTATTTGCTAGGATTTTGCATCTAGTTCATCAAGGATATTAGCCTATAATTTTCTTTACTGTAGTACCCTTGTCTGGCTTTAGTATCATGGTATGCTGGTCTCCAAGTGCGTCTGGAAACGTTTCCTCCTATTCAAAATTTTGGAAGGGTTTGACATTAATTTTTCTTTTTTTCTTTTTTTTTTTTTTAATATTTTATTTATTTATTTGACAGAGAGAGATCACAAGTAGGCAGAGAGGCAGGCAGAGAGAGAGAGGAGGAAGCAGGCCCCCTGCTGAGCAGAGAGCCCGATGCAGGACTCGATCCCAGGACCCTGAGATCATGACCTGAACTGAAGGCAGCTGCTTAACCCACTGAGCCACCCAGGCGCCCGACATTAATTTTTCTTTAAAAGTTTGGTAGAATTCACTAGTGAAGCCATCGGGTCTTAGGCTTTTATTTTGGGGGAGGTTTTGATTACTAAGTCAATCTCCTTACTGTTATTGGTCTGTTCAGACTTTGTTTTTTCATAACCTCATGGCAGGTTGTATGTTTCTAGGAACTTATCCCTTCTAGGTTGTCCAAATTGTTGGGGTATAAATGTTCATGGTAATCTCTTACAATCCTTTGGATTTCTCTGGTCAGTTGCAATGTTTCCTGTGTCATCTTTGATTTTATTCAATTGAATCTTTTTTGTCTTAATTATCCTACCTAAATATTTGTCTCTTTTATTTTTTCAAAAAACCAATTCTTAATTTCATTTCTATTGTTTTTCTAGTCTCTGTTTCATTTATTTCTCCTCTGATCTTTATTTCCTTCTATATGCTAATTTTAGGATTAATATGTTCTTCTTTGTCTAGTTCCTTGATGTGTAAAGTTAGGTCTTTTCTTCTTGTTCATAGTGTAGGCATTTATTGTTATAAACCTCCCTCTTAATACTACTGTATTGTGTAAATTTTGGTATGTTGTGTTTCTGCTTTCATTTGTCTTTGAGATATATTTTTTAAATTTGCCTTTTGATTTCTTCTTTGATTCATTTTTCCCTTTTGATTTTTTCTTCGATCCATCCAATTAAACCACATATTCAGACATATGTGGTTTAATTTCCACATAGTTGTGAATTTTCCAATTTTCCTCTTGTTCTTGATTTTTAGCTTCATACCATTGTAGTCAGAAAAGATATTTGGTATGATTTCAATTTTCTTCGCTTTCCTAAGACTTGTTCTGTGGCCTAACATAAGATCTTTCTTGAGGAGTGTTTCAGGTGTGCTTGAAAAGAACATGTTGGATGATTTTTTGTCTGAATGATCTACCCATTGTTGGAAATGGGGTATTGTAGTCTCTTATTTTGATTATTGCCTTGCTATCTATTTCTCCCTTCAGTCTGTTAATATTTGCTTTATATATTTAGGTGCTCAAATATTGAACATGTGTGCGTATGCGTATGTATTATGTGTGTGTATGTTTACATAATATATAAATATATTATATAAATAAAATATTTTTATATTTATATATATAACCATAAATTAAAAAAATATGTATGCATGGTTATAAGCTCTTGATCAACTGACCCCTTTATCATTATATGACCTTTTTTTCTTTTGGTAGTTTTTGACTTGTAGTCTATTTTTCTGACATAACTATAACCTGCTCTCTTTTGTTTACCTTTTGCATGGAATATCTTTTATCACCTTTTTACTTTTGGTCTATGTGTATTCTTTTTTTTTTTTTAAAGATTTTATTTATTTATTTGACAGAGAGAAATCACAAGTAGATGGAGAGGCAGGCAGAGAGAGAGAGGGAAGCAGGCTCCCTGCTGAGCAGAGAGCCCGATGCGGACTTAATCCCAGGACCCTGAGATCATGACCTGAGCCGAAGGCAGCAGCTTAACCCACTGAGCCACCCAGGCGCCCCGATCTATGTGTATTCTTAAAGCTTAAGTGAGTATCTTATAAGCAGCCTGTTGTTGTTCATAGTATTCCCTTATCCTTTTTGTTTCTCAAAGATCGGTAGATATATCTCCCCTTTCATTCCCGACTGGAGCTCCAATTGTGTTTTAATGCAAAGATAATGTGCAATGATGGAGTCTTGAGACATTTTTGTTCAAGAAAACCAAGTGTCTGTGGAAATTAGTAAGATTTCTAAGGAACTAATTTAAACTATGGAACAAGTAAGATCACCTACCTTAATGAAGGTTTTTTCTAGCCGTACTGGCCTCAGTTCCTAAGAACTGTCTTACAGACTGGGAAAGTCAGAGAGAGCATCTCTGTTATCAGGACTCTCATAGCACTAACAGAGAAGGCATGAATCAGCACATAGAGCAGCTGGGGATTATCTGATAACATATGGAAACATTTTATGGGTAGAAATAATTTGAGAAGGAGGTTGAAGTTGTCCTGAAATTAACCACCCTTATTCATTTCTGTGAAAAAATCAGAAAGGGCAGAATTTACTAACTCCCTGTTGCTTTCTTGAATTGTTTTCAGAAAAGCAGTTTAGAAGAAGGAAGGAAAAATCAAGGACTTCTCAATTCACACAAACCACATAGCACAAGCAAAGCTGTTAATTATTAAATATCTAGCTAGGGATTGATAAGCCCTTATTTTGGAATGAGCTAGAAGATTTAGGAGAATGGCAATATGGGCCTAAGTATTGTTACTGATTAGGGGATATCCCAGTGCGTTCAAAATCTAACCAGTTGAAGTTGAACATGTTACCTATTTTTCTTATAATTGAACAAATTAAGACAATCTATTCCTGGTTCTAAAGCAGACATATCACTCTGAGCTCTACCATAATACTAAAAATCGAGTGTTAGTTCCATGGGGGCAGAGATTTTGATTGTTTTATTTCATAGCTGTGTCCCATAGTGCTTTGTACCATGTAGGCACCCAAAGGATAGTTGTTGAATAAATGAATGATTGGTAATAGCTGCCTGTCATGAAGATTCCACTGCTTTTTGTTTTAATTTTTAAAAAGATTTTATTTATTTATTTGAGACAGAAAGGGTGAGGGAGAGAGGTAGAGAAAGAGCAGGGGGGAGGGCCAGGGGGAGAGGGTAAGCAGGCTTCCACCTGAGCAGGGGCAGGGGCTCAATCCAGTGACTTCAGGATCATGACCTGAGCCAAAGGTAGTGGCTTAACTTATTGAGCTCCCCAGGTGCCCCACTAAGGTTCCACTGTAAATAATAATAATAACAGAAACCTCCTTTTTGTTGAAGAGCTATCCTAGTTCAAAGGCAAAATAACCTCTCCTAGCAACTTCCAAAACGCAGC
Organism: Neogale vison; assembly: GCF_020171115.1. NCBI lineage: Eukaryota > Metazoa > Chordata > Mammalia > Carnivora > Mustelidae > Neogale > Neogale vison. The sequence goes on along the minus strand of NC_058092.1, from coordinate 78,133,196 downwards.
TACAAACTGGCCCCCCCACCCCGAAGGATTAGTCCCCTGAGTGATGAAGCACCTAATTCAAGGTTCCAAAAACTCAGCCTGTCGGAAATATCATAGTCTTAAAACAATCATGTTTAAAAACATTGTTGTTTTAAGGATTTTCTTTGATTTAAATGTTGTTTCTCTTGGAAAGGGCTTGTTATTTTTCTAAGCAAGTTAGGTCATTAAACTGAGCATACCGGGAAAAAGGAAAATTTAAGAAGACATTTTAAAAACAGAAACTATGGTTACTTTATTGTGTATGTCTTGACAGAGTTTCTGGTGCCTTAGAGTTAATTTTATCAATAAATGCTCTTTATTAAACATATACTGAAAATATAATTTGAAATAAGGAATTTTAATAAGATATTTAATCATGCCTTCCTAATGGGCTAGTAGGAGGAGTGAATGTTCTAATGAACGTAACGTACCTGAAATATATAAGAAAATCATTAAAGGTAGGATGTTTATTACTTTTGTTGTGGGTATAGCCCACCCTTATTTCATATTTTATTTTGTTCCTCAGGGATTTTCTGAAAAATTTTTTTAAGATTTTATTTGTCAGAGAGAGGGGACACAAGAAGGAGGGAGCAGTAGGCAGAGGGAGAAGCAGGCTCCCCACTGAGTAATAAGCTGGATGTGGGACTCCATCCTAAGATCCTGGGATTATGACCTGACTGAAGGCAGATGGTTAACTGACTGAGACACCCAGGTGCCCCCTTCATGGATTTTCTAAAGGTAGTTTGATTCTTTAAAACATTGCATTAAAATATCATTTCTCTTGATTACTAAGCTTTTGGGTTTCCCTAAGTTTTGTGCTCGAGGCAGGTACCTGGTCCTGGTGGGTGACTCTGTGATCCAGAGATGATTTGATCAGGTTTTCCAATGTGCTCCGTGCCTGATCCCCTTATATGGAAAACTGCTCTGCCCTTGACCTTGTGGAGAAGCAGCATGATTAGAGTCATTTTGTGTTGAAGATCACAGTTCTTCCTAATCACTCTTTTTTTTTTTTAACATATGTGATTTAAACTATTCAACCATATTGTTTTTTATTTTAATTCCAGTTAACATACAGTGTTATGTTTCAGGTGTACAATATAGTGATTCAGCACTTTCATACATCACCTGGCGTTCATCAGGACCAGTGCCCTCCTTAATCCCCATTACCTATTTCCTCCCATCCCTCACCTACCTCCCCTCTCTGGTGACCATCAGTTTGTTCTCTGTAATGAAGAATTTTTTTTTATTTGTCTCTCATTCTTTCTCTCTTACTTTGTTTCCCTTTGATTGTTTTGTTTCTTAGATTTCACATATGAGTGGAATCATATTGTTTTTGTCTTTCTCTGGATGACTTATTTGGCTTAGTGTTGTACTCTCTAGTTCCATCCATGTTGTTGCAAATAGCGAGATTTCATTCTTTTCTATGGCCGAATAATGTTCCATTGTATATCTAGGAAGCACATCTTCTATATCCATTCATCAATCAATGGACACTCGGGCTGCTTCCATATTGTGGCTATTATAAATAATGCTGCTATAAACATAAGGATGCATATATCCCTTTGAATTAGTGTTCTTGTATTCTTTGGGTAAATACCCAGTAGTGTGATTGCCGGATCTTAAGGTAGTTCTATTTTTAGTTTTTTGAGGAACCTCCATACTATTTCCCACAGTGGCTGCACCGGTTTGCATTCCTACCGAAGTGGAAAAAGGTTTTCTCCTTTTCTCCACGTCCTTGCAAACACCTGTTGTTTCTTGTGTTGTTGAATTTAGCCATTTTGACAGGTGTCAGGTAATATCTTATTGTAGGTCTGTTTTGTTTTGTTTTTTAAGATTTATTTATTTGAAAGAGAACCAGCAGGAGGGACAGAGGAGGAAGGAGAGAGAATCTCAAGCAGACTACACACTGAGTGCAGAGCCCAATGCGGGGCTCAATCTCACAACCCTTCAATCATGACCTGGGTCCAAACCAAGTCAGATGCTCAATTGACTGCACCATCGAGGCACCCCCTCATTGTGGTTTTGATTTGTATTTCCCTGATGATAAGTGATGATGAGTATCTTTTCATGTCTCTGTGGCCATCTGTATATCTTCTCTGGAGAAATATCTGTTCATGTCTTCTGCCCATTTTTTAATTGGATTATTTGTTTTGGGGGTATTGACTTTCATAAGTTCATTATTTATGTATTATGTTTTATAAGTTCTTTATATATTTATGTATTATGTATCTTTATGTATTTATGTATGTATTATGTATTTATGTACATAATATATGTATTGTGTATATTTATGTATGTATTCTTTATGTATACTAACCATTTATCAGATATGTCATTTACAAATATCTTCTCCCATTACACAGGTTGCCTTTTAGTTTTATTGTTTCCTTTGCTGTGCAGAAGCTTTTTATTTTGTCCTAACAGTTTATTTTTGCTTTTATTTCCCTTGTCTCAGGATACATATCTAGAAAGAAGTTGCTATGGCCAATGTCAAAGTTACTGCCTGTGTTCGCTTCTAGGATTTTTATGGTTTTAGGTCTCACACTTAGGCTTTGAAATCATTTTGAATTTATTTTTGTGTATGGTTTAGGAAAGTGGTCCAATTTCATTTGTTTTCATGTTGCTGTCCATCATGAATCATTCTTGATGGACTGTTTTGGTCATCTCACCCAAAGACATCTAATCAATGGACAGTCCAGTGACCACTTGTAGGGCAAGTCTTGAAATAATGGCCAATCAGATTCCTTTTTTTAAAAAAAATTATTTATTTATTTATTTATTTGACAGAGAGAGAGAGAGAGATCACAAGTAGGCAGAGAGGCAGGCAGAGAGAGAGGAGGAAGCAGGAGCAGAGAGAGCTGATGCCAGACTCAATCCCGGGACCCTGAGATCATTACCTGAGCTGACGGCAGAGGCTTAACCCACTGAGCCACCTAGGTGGCCCCAGATTCCTTTTTGATGGAAAAGATCTAATAATCTTAAAATATAGAAATTCAATAAAAGTATTTAGAAGTGAAATGAAATGATTTTTGGAATTTGCTTTAAATTGCTTTTTTAAAAAGAGAAGTTAGCAAAATTTTAATAATTGAAAGGTAGATGATGGGTCTTTGGTGTTTCATTATTCTCTCTCTATTCTTTTTTTTTTTTTTAAGATTTTATTTGAGAGAAAGAGAGTCAGAGAGTGTGAGTAAATTGAGTGACAGAGAGAAAGGGAGAAGCAGACTCCCCCCTTAGCAGGAAGCCCTATGTGGGACTTGATCCAAGGACCCTGAAATCATGACCTGAGCTGAAGGCAGATGCTTAACTAACTGAGCCACCCAGATGCCCCTTCTCTCTGTATTCTTATCTATTTAAATTGAAGCTATTATAAAATGAAGCCAATGAACACTGAGGGTAAAAGCCAAATATCTGTATCAAGAGTTGCTATTAGGTAGGATCCTGGGTGGCCACGATAAGCCATAGGCATTCCAAAGCTAGGAGGGATTTAAAAGGATGAGTAAGCCAGAGCCCCTGGGTGGCTCAGTTGGTTGAGCATCCTAATTTTTTTTTTTTTTTTACTTTTTATAAACATATAATATATTTTTATCCCCAGGGGTACAGGTCTGTGAATCGCCAGGTTTACACACTTCACAGCACTCACCATACCACATACCCCCCAACAATGTCCATAACCCCACCCCCCTTCTCCCAACCCTCAGTTTGTTTTGTGAGATTAAGAGTCACTTATGGTTTGTCTCCCTCCCAATCCCATCCTAATCTTGATTTTGGCTGGGGTCATGATCTCAGGATTATGGGATTGAGCCCCCACTCCCAGCCCTTGCACCCAGCCCCTCCATGATCCCCAACACTGAACCCCTGTGCTGAGTCCCCACATGTAGCTTGGAGTCTGCTTGTGCCCCCCCACCCCGTTGCTCATGTGCACATGCTCTCTCTCTCTCTTTCTCTCAAATGAATGAATAAATAAAATCTTGAAAAAAAAAAAAAGAAGAAGAATGAGTAAGCAGAGGAAGTTGGTCAGCTTATAGAAGAAAATGGCGCCATAATTCAGAAAGACAGCTGCCTGAGGAGGGTGACCTCTGTTCCTTATAGATTTCTTATTCCTGGTTCCTTTTCCCATAGGGCTCAGCCATGCTATAGCTTCTGCCCTTGGATCCCTATTCCACTGCTGATTCTGTGATGCCTTGTATTTCTCTTTAAAAATTGATTCCTCTTTTCCTGAGCTAGCTCTATTATTTAATTAAAACAAGTATTTATATTTGTTATAGTCAGAATCTTCCCAAGTAGAGTGGCCCTACCAATCTTGGAGTCAAATAGTATTCAGGATCTCCTGGAGGGTTAGGAGAGACCCTTGTGGGAAACAGGTTGTCAGGTGATCAAAGCTAATTTGATCTGCCTTCTAGGTACAAATGCACTGGGAGAGAATTAAAAGTAGTTTTCCTAAGACGTCTTGACAGTGAACAGGCAGAACTAATAGACAGTTTGCCATGACAGTTTCCTGGGGAATATGTTGATCTAAGAAGTAAATATGGTCATTGACCAGTCAAGTTGACCTACAGGCTCTGTGTGCAAGGTCAATGTTCTTGCCTGAGGGGGTCTTCCATTTTGAGTGCTATAAAAGCAAGGTAATCTCCCATTTGGATAAAGATGAAAGACTTGGAGGACTACCCTTTTGCCCTTCAATTTACCACAAAGAATAAAGGGTTTCTAGGCAGGATGAAAGAAGTAATTTAGGGAAGAAGCCAGGAAAAGGATTTCAAAAGGAAGTGTCAAGAAGCTAGTTACTGGGGGAAGTTAGAGCAGAGGTAAAATAGGCAGAATTTGATGCCTGTGGTAGGGCAATTCTCTGAGGAACAAGTTGAGATTATCTGAATGCATCAAGGCCACCAAAGGCAGACGGACCAAGGCAACCTCATTGTGGGAAATCTTGCTAGAGTTAGAAGATATAAATGTAATTCAGGGAAATATGGATTGGAAAAGAATATATACTTGTGCTTCAGAACTGAGAAGACGGGGAATAACCCACTTTGTTCCTTTCAGGAAAGTGAGGTGGTGCCATATACTTCCTGGGTCAAGGAAGGTCATGTTCTCATAGAACAAGGAACAGACATGACAAAAGTGAACGTAAGTATCTGTAAGTTTAAAGAAGAAAGTAATACTCAATCATGCCCCACCACACAGAAAGAATCACCATAAACAACTTAGTTTCTTAGCCTTTTTCTATGCATTTTTGAGATAAGATATATTGATTTTAAGTGCCATTTCATTCCGGAATATTCACAAATCACTTAATTTAAGAAGAAGCATTTAATGATATATAATGTCTATCCCTGGATGATTTATTGTCTGTCTTCATTCCCCCCCCCAAAAAAAAATTCCAAGTTATGTCATTTAACATGAAGCCCAAGATGAATAAAAATAATTTCTCAAGTTCTTTAGCAATGAAAAAGTTCATTATGTCATTCAATGCAATACTGCTTTTGTGGAAAGGGAGAGAAAAGACCTTTTGTTTAGTAATTCTCTTGGCACAGGGTCTTCACTATGTAATAAGCTTAGCCATTGTTAGAAAAATCTGGACAAGAACAGCACCAGTTATTGTTATAAGTGATCGTTAAATAAGGCAAGAGATTCCATATGAACTGTAGGTTAAAGGATATGGCTCAAGAAGTATGTTTCTTGATACTGAAAGAGGAATGGAACCAGTATTCAGCTAAGTTAACACTTAAGGGCTGTGTCACTTTGGATGCAAGTGATAGAAATGCAATGCAAGTGATATTTCGAATGCAAGTGATAGAAAATTCTAACTCATTTGTATTAAATATTAAGTACATTTAGCATTACAGTGCAGGCCCAGATTTGGTTAATTGAGCGAACCATTAATGTCAGCAAAGACCCAGAGTCTTCTCATTTTCTGGCTTTGCCATCCTAGGGATACTGGCCTGGTGGTGAGGTCAGCTCCTCTCACAGCTGTGGGTTGATAGCAGCCATTCCCAGACATGGCAGTAACCAGGGAAGAGGAGCCTATCTTCTCTTAGGTGACTCTATTGAAGAGAGGGGAAATTTTCCCAGAAGTCTCTACCTACAGACTTCCCTTATGTCTTATTGGGAGGGTGGTTATGTCACACGTCCATATCTAAACCAATCATAGACCGGAAGTAGCCCAATCATGGTCCACATCCTGGGTTTGGATATGGAACTAGCTGTCTTTGAAGTCCATGACTATGTAAAGAGATGGAGATGAGCCAAATTGGGGTAGTACTGGAAAAGAGGAAGGGAGATGTTGGTAGTAACCAACAATGTCTCTCACAAGGGTTAAGTGATCTCTGAGCTACACAAGGTCCCAGACGACACAGACAATCTACCAAATTTCTGAATATGGTTCCTAACCGTGTAAGGGAAGTCCTATTCCTTTGTGCATGTGTGTTATTAACTTTGATTCTTTAATCACTTAGTCAGTGAATGTCTTCAAATAATGTCCAAGACCAGACCACTGGCTGATTATTTTCTGAGCCCCCGACTATCTGAGCATGTCTTTCTATTGCCTTCATTTATCAGTGACAACATGGCTAGATGTGAAATTATAGACCACAATCCTTTCCCATCAAGTTTATAGATATGGTTGCATCATTTTTCTGGCAGTGAGCCCTGCAGAGAAGTCAGAGATTGGACTAATTTATGCGCCTTTGTAAGTAAATTATTATTTTTTAACCTGAGTGCCAAAGGATCCTTTTCTCTATCTTCTCAATTTAAATATGTGCTCAAGATCCATCTAGATGTAGGTCATTTTTCTTTAATTTTGCCTAGCATATGAGTCCCATCAGTCTGCACACTCAAATGTTTTTCATCACAAGAAAGCAGTTTTTAATTATGTCTGATTTGTCTCAGTTTCCCTTGTTCTTATCATGCTTCTTAGTGGAATCGTGTTTCTGTCCTCTGTCTACCACCTTCTCTCCACCATTATTTCTTCCTTCTGCTGTATATCATAGAGGAATATCTCAAGTATGATCTTCAGAACATTCATTTACTTTTCCAAAGGACTAGTGATGCTCTTTACCCATTCCAACATATTTTCATGCTGTATTTCTTGATATGACACTATAGTTTTGGTATTGTTAATATTCTTCATTATCTCACCTATCTCTCCCTGCTGTTCATCTCACTCTGTTGTCTTTTCATCCCATCCTTTTCTCTGGGACTATGTACACCTCTTTCCTAGAAGCCATGTCTTCTTATATCTTTCTGAGGATATTATACAGTTTTCTAAAAATGTTTGCTGGTTGCCTTGCAGGAGGTCATTTTCAGAGGAATGTTTCTCATCTGGTCTTCTGTGTAATTGTTTTTCATGTTTCCAATGACAGTTTTTCTTTTTCTGATTACTCATTTTTGAATGAAAAGGCAAAAAAACCCCACCAAAAACAGTTTCAGATTCACCCACAGACAGGGTGTGTAGATTTTATTTGGTCCTATTGATTGGACACTTGGGTAATGATGGAATTTTCTCAGATTTATAGTTTGACATGAATAGTGTCTGCCCAATTCTGATTATTTAGCTAGCATTCCTATAGTATAGCTCTGCTGCACTGAGTTCCTTTCTCCAGGTCTGGTCCTGTGATATCCTCCTCACTATGTATTGCTATTGGGACAATTCTTGCTATATTCAGTGACAGCACTTTATTTCCGGGGCTATTCCTTGGAAAATGCAGTGCACCAAGCACCCCCCACTCCCCATCTCATATACTTCTTGAATTAGTCTCTGAATAAATGTTGAAAGGGATAGAAAATATATTTATATTAATTCAAAACCTAACATCAGCATGGTAAAGGGATAATTACCAGGTTTCTTGTGGTGTAGATTCCAGGTCTCTGAGTAGGGGAATAGAGCAGCCAGGATCTAAAGCCGTTCTTTTCGAGATCCTCTATTTCTTGACAAAAGGCAAGACTATTTGCCATGTGTCTTTACCTTCTCATTTAGAAAATTAAAGTAAAAATTCCTTCTAGATTTTAGCAGGTGGTTTTATGTTGGTCTTCGCTTTTGGTGGTAAATGGGATTTTTATATTTATGTCTTTCAGGTACTTTAGAAAAACCATAGGCTAGTTTCTATCAGGGTAGTTAGTCTAGTGTTGTTTAAAATCAGAAGTAAAAACAAATGTTTTAGTTGACCCCAACTTCATGTGAGCCAAAAAGTACTTGGCTGCTAAAAAAAAAAAAGCGGGGGAGGGGGTAGCAGCTATCTTAATATATAAACCAAGGTTCTCACTGCATTCTGCCAGATGTAACTGGGAGTTTGGGGTCCACTTATGACCCCTATTGTTAATAGAACCATAAAATGTTCTTGATAAAGAGCAAGTTCCAAGATAGGGTAACTAGGATGCTAGAAGTCTGTGTGTCATGTTGCTAGAGTGGAGGTAGTTAACTTTTAAAAAGAGATGATGTTGGTAGGGAATGGGGATGACCTGATAACTGGAATAAAATATTCAAATGGTGGTCATGGGAAAAGGGATTATATTTATTCGGGTTTGCTTCAAAGAGCAGAACAAGGATCACTTGGAGAAAGTTACCAATTTTAGTATATGTGCTGCCGAAGCAAGCCCTGGAGAAAGTTACCAAAGGTAGATTTGGTTCAACATACAGTTAACTGGTGATGGAATGAGCACCGCATAAAGAAGACTATAAACTGCTTGATTCTTTCTGGAAGATTCTGGTCATGAAGATCCTGGCTGATCACCCATCCAGGAAGCTATGGGAGAAATTCTGATATTGGGTGGAAAGTTGAGTGATCCTGTGACCTCTATTTTAATGATCTTGGTTTTGGAGTTTCATCCATGAGGTTTCTGCCTTTTAGGTTGGATGAGTGACTTGGATTCTCCTGCAGGGAAATCACTGAACTTGGCTTCTTTATAGACTGGGCTCCATCCAGACCAACAAGGCCCCAGGAGAGGTGAGTTCCACTTTCTCCTGGGCATGACCATTCCCTGTCACACAGCTGTGAAGACTACTTCACAATAAGACCATGACCAAGATTCTGTCAGGGAAAGTAGAGAATGGGACCAAACAGATAGTTTATATGTCATCTCGTGTGGTCCTCATGATGGCCCCAGGGGGCTGCTTCCCAGACAAAGAACCTGAGACCGAAAGGGACCAGAAAACTTGCCAAGAACAAGAAGACATTTATTCATGGAGCCAGAGGAGGTGTCAAAATTTCCATGTAAGGGGCTCAGAGGTGGCCATTGAGTTGGAATGAAAGCCTGGAACATTATCATGAAGCTGCATTTGCCTCATTTGCATTTTTTAACAAAGCATTTAATCACATTTTACATTGTTGACATATATAGTCCTATTTTTATTTTGTCTTGGAGTGACTGCTGAGGGCAGTTAAAGATGGCGCTAGAGCCCCACCAGGTGCTCCTCTGCATCACACAAGGCGGGTCAAGATTTGGGCCCTGGTCGGACTCCAGAGCTCATGCTGACCTCATGGTGAGCAGAAAAACCTCTTGAAATGTTACTGGGGATTTGTTTTGTTGTTTTTGTACTTCTTTTAAACTAATATAACTAAATAAGGCAGGAGAAAGCAGACCGCACGACATCCCCGGTTCAGAAAGCTGGCCTGGAGGCTAGCCCGTCTTCACTCCAGCCCTGTGCTGGCTCAGACCTCCTCTGGCCCCTTGCTCTGACTTGCAGGTGCTGCTGCTTGCTACAAGGGCAGGAGGAGGATCCCCCACCTGCTGCTTCCCACGGGGACGCTGCAGTCTGTCTGGGTCAAGGCTGGAACTCTTTTTTCCTCTCCTCTTACAAACAAAAATGCCTCCCGTGTTTGTCCTATTGGGCTCGCGGTCCCCGATGTGTCAGGAGTTGGTTCCCGTAAAGCAGCCCAACCAAGGGGCTCTTCCACTGCATTTCATAATGGCAGGCTTCACATCATTTTCCATTGGTTTTGGACGGTGATGCATTGTCCTTTGGGGATGTTCTCAAGTTCAATCTCCTTCAGAGCCAGGAGAGAAAAGCCCAACAGCAAAACAAGTGGAAAGTAAGAGAATACTAGCCACGTGGCCTTGGGTCTCTTCTGAAATGCCTGCCCGTTTCTGTATTTAGTTTCTGGAAGGTTGTCAATGGTCTTCTTAATGCTGGTCTAATGTTTTTCCCTCATTATCAATCCTCCTGCCCTATTTTTGGACATTTAAACACTGCAGACTTCTTCTTTCCTGCTTGAGGCTGCTTCTCCCTTGATTTCAGTAACCCTGGACTTTTGGAGTTTCGTTTTCCTACTCATTCCTCTTCTTTCCTTAGCTGAGCATTCTGCTGCTGGATCCCCTTTGCCTTGCTATTCGCTTTCAACCTGGCATTCCTTAGGGGACCTCTGTGGTGAACCAATCTTCAATTACAAGTTATTTCAAAAATTATAATGGCTCAGACACAAAAGAAGTCAATTTCTTACTCTTGCATTAGTACACAGTGGCTTTTCCTTTTGGCAGGTGGGTTTCCTCCCCCTGGGGACCCAGAATCTTCATTTTGTGTCTTCACTATCCCCCTAGACCTCTAGGGCCTCACCGTTACCTATAACCTGCCAGCCAAAAAAGGAAGAAAAGAATGGAGAAGGCACATCTGATTTAAGACTTTGGCCTGGAAGTGGGAGACTTAGGGGCCTCAGTTGGTTGAGTGTCTACCTTCAGCTCAGGTTATGATCTCAGGGCCCTGGGATTGAGCCCCATGGCCAGCCCCCTTCTTGGGCTCCATGCTCAGCGGGGAGTCTGCTTTTCCCTCTCCCTTTGCCCTTCCCCCCGCTTGTGTGTGCTCACACACTTTCTCTCTCAAATAAATAAATAAAATTTTTTTAAAAAAGACTTTGGTCTGTAAGTGACAGGCATCACTTCTGCTCATTCTCCACTGAAGATAACTAGTCATGCGTTCCCTTCTAGATGCAAGGAGGGCAGGAAAACATTGTTCATGGCTAGGAACTTCTTCCCCAGCTACGAGTCTGTTCTCTGATAGGGAAGATGGACTTTGGTACACGGCTGGCCCTCTCTGCCACAGCCCTCGAGTTCTCTCACCAGGCTCTCACCCTCTGTGACCTACTCATCCATTCTATCATCTCCTTCTTTACCTCAGCATTCATGACTCCTAAATCTCCATTTCCCCATCTTTCCCCATCCGAAGCTGGCTCTGGTTCTGTCCCTCCCCAGTTCTGTCAGTGGATCACCATTCTTCTGGCATCATCCATAATCTTTGTCTTTGCTCTGGGCTCCCAGCCACTGCCTCCCTAAGTCCTTGCTCATTTGTCCCTTTTCCTGACTTCAGCCCCTGCCACCCCACCACTTTTCTGATCTATTTAGAATGCATTTCACAGGCTAATCTTTCTAGAACACTTTTATTATGTCACTGCCAATAAATTCTCTTTAAGAACCTATGATTCCTCGTTGCCACTTTAGAAATGTGAAACAATTTTAAATAGTAACAGCCTATAAATAAGACAGCTTGTTAGGCAAAACAGTTATTTTTTTAATCTGAAGGGCAAGTTGAGTTCAGTATGATGAGGTATAAAAAACAAGGAAGCAAGAAATCCTAATTCTAGTTTACCCTCCCCCTCTAACCAAATCTCTGAGCCTCAGCATTTTGTAATACTAAGTAGGTAGCCTTTTTCCTGTTTGAAATCCATGCACAGATGATCTCCTTTGGTTCTTTCTAGCATAAAGATCACCGATTCTAAAAATGAAACCTCCCTTGCCTAGTTAAGACCCTCCATAATGTGACCCTACTCTCTTACTCCAGCTTAGTCACTCACACCTTCCTAAGTGCTTTCTCTATTCTGTCAACTTGTTTTCTCTGTGTGTCCCAGATACACTGAGTGTAGTCTAGCCCAGCATGAGAACCACACCACTTGCCCCATCTCTTCCCACGCTTTCTTCCCCATCTAAGACCCACCTGTTCTGTAGGCACCATCAGGAGCCAGTCTGGGCCCTCTTGGAGGATATGAGGTATTTAGAAGAACACTGCCACTCCAGTTAGAAGGCTTACCACTTAGGAGCTCTGAGACATCAGTTACACATGTAAATTTTGCTTTGTAAAATGCCCTTACTACATAATTTAGCCCTGTGATTGCTTTGTGAATTAGTTTTGTTTCTCCAGGTAACTGGCTGGCTGGTTAGATTAATTGATGATTGAGCGATGGATTTCATCAGTCAATAAGGCTTGGCATAAGGTTGAACCATGTGAAGTTGCTGATATTTGACTGCTTTTGACCTACAAAGAAATGGCAAGTATTCTAAAAATGTCTATTATTCTTTCCACTCAACATAGTCCAGTTCTCCAACACAGGGGAAGCCAACTCCTAGGAGTATGAGACAAATCCTTGTGGAGGTGATTGCTTTATTTTCTTTTGTTGGTTATTTTCTATGCTGTGATTTGGGGGAAAGAGTGACCCCCAGAGGAGGAGGGGCACCTTGTCTCTCTCTCTCTCTGAGGTGGCTCTATGCTTCATCTGCTCCAGACCAAAGGCCTGAGAGATTTGAAAGGACAGATTTTAGATCCAGGTCTTGACAACTGTGCCTCCCTACCCTAACTTTCCACAAAGGAATTAGAGTCACTGAGTGAAAACCTTAGGAATCCAGGTCCTTTCCTTGTTTTCTTTTTGTCCCTAGAATTCAGTCCTTGTCAGAAATTAATAACACAGTTACTCTGCAGCACATGCAGGGTTTTGACAGGAGAGATAGCAGGAGTTTTGGTTTAAAAATTCTATCTTGGGATACCTGGGTGGCTCAGTTCGTTAAGCATCTGCCTTCAGCTCAAGTCAGAGTCCCAGGGTCCTGGGATTGAGTCCCATGTCTAGCTCCCTACTCAGTGGAGAGCCTGCTGCTCCATGCTTGTGCTCACTTGCTCGCTCTTTTGTTCTCTGAAAAATAATAAATAAAATATTTTAAAAAATAAAATGAAGTCCTATCTCTACCACTTATAGGAGATATAAACTTGGACAAGTTTCTTAATTTCTTGAATCCTCAATTGTGTCATTTGGGAAAGGGTGATAACAATGGTTAACTGACAGAGACAAACCTTTTCTATTAAGAACCCCTTCAGATGAAGGGACGCCTCAGGTCGTGATCCCAGGGTTCTGGGATGGAGTCCTGCAACGGGCTCCCTGCTCAGTGGAGAGCCTGCTTCTCCCTCTGCCTCTGCCTGCTGCTCCCGCTGCTTATGTTCTCTCTCTGACAAATAAATAAATAAAATTTTAGGGAAAAAAAAAAAAAGAACCCCTTCAGGTGTTTTATCTAAAATACTGCAATAATTCAAGGCTCATGCCTCATTCAATTCATGGGTTCTTACCTTTCCTCTTAGCCACATACTTATGCTTCCCACATTGAATTCCTTCACACCTTGAATTCCTCCTGTGCTCCTCCTATACAAAAATACTAAAATGAGGTCGCCTGGGTGGCTCAATGGGTTAAAGCCTCTGCCTTCGGCTCAGGTCGTGATCCCAACGTCCTGGGATCAAGCCCACATCGGGCTCTCTGCTCTGCAGGGAGCCTGCTTCCTCCTCTCTCCCTGCCTGCCTCTCTGCCTACTTGTGATCTCTGTCTGTCAGATAAATAAATAAATAAATAAATCTTAAAAAAAAACTAAAATGGGATTTCAGTATAACTTTGGATTTTTTTGATTATATGGTTTGTTTATGACATGGAGCAAATCAAGTTCTAGAATCACACTAGGAAAAGCCACTTACCAGCCCGGAGTCAGCAGCAAGGGCGTGACTTGCGGGTATACATGACAGTTATTTCAGTGAAAACTTCTAAGTTTTTATTATCTCACAAATGAAGCATGGCAGCTGTGGCTATTCTTCCTGTGCTAGAAATAGGGAAGCCGAGGACAGAGGTGTACCTTGTCTAAGCTCCTACAGGTCAAGCTTGGGGGGGGGTCTCCAGAATTCCAGTTCGGGATGCTGACTCTTCTCCCCATGGTTCCTGGCCTTGAAACTCCCTGGACATCGTGGCCTCCTCCTAACTCCCTCAGGCCATCCCTTGTCCTGGCCGAGGAACACCGCCAAGTCGTGCTTTTGTAGAGGAGGAGAGGCTATGAGCTATCTGTTCAGGCACTCCTCCATTCATCCTGACTTTTTTGTTATTTGACAGAGTCAGAAAGTAGGGCAAATCCAAAGTGTCACTGGCTTCTTGAGCCTCTGGGATTCCCTCGTCGGCTCCAGAACTGAGGGATCCCAGAAAGTCTGAAGGTTTTCTGCCATTTGCCTGCAACTGGGTTGATGCCATGGGTCTCTTCCAGGTCCCCCAGATGCTGAGGGTGCGGCCAACTTACACTGAAAAGGATCCAGCGGGTTCCCAGTCTGGTCCACACCCATAATTCCCGGAGTTGAGTGACTCAGGGTTTTAGAAGATACCTCTGTGCTAACTCACACCTCCTCCCTACCCCCCGCCACGAGGAAAGGGTGTTGTATACTAATCGTTGTGTCACTTGTGGGCTGGGAACACATTCTGGGCCTTTTCACCCCAGCTTTCACTTAAATCCTGGGGTTCACCATGCAGGGTATAATGACATGGCCACTCCATGAAGACTCATTAGTGGGTCCTGATGACGTTGACCACCTTCTCTCCTTAGCCAGTTTCAAATGTACTAACTAAAAGAGAGAAGAAGTGTAGATGGTCTATGTGGAATTTGGGGTAAAGAAATGTATCTACACAGCCTGGAGGCCAACCAGCAGGAGACTGTGGACTTGGCTCTCAGTCACACACTGAGGGTGTGTGCACACAGCTGCCCTCCATCAAGGATCTTCCTGGTGTCAGTCCCTTGTGCTTGGAGACTGTTGAGCTCTGGACCTTTAAGCTGAGTTTGGTTCCAGTCCACCAAGGACACAGCCCCCAAATGTGGAACAGCCTCCCCTGGGAAGTGATTTAGCACCAAGGAAGCTTCTGAAGCCCTGAGTCCAAAGTCCCCTCAACACCTCAGCCACACGCCCCTCAGAAGACGAGTTTCTAGCTTCAGCTGAGCGCAGAGGACGGACCCCGAGTCCAGGAGGGTGACCAAACGTGGGGCGGACTCTCCGTGCAGAGACACACCAACATTAGCAGACATTCCCTGCTGGATCTTCTTGAGTGAATGAGCAAATGCTGAGTGTGGGCAGAACCCTGGCCATTTGATGATTTCCAAAGTTACCATTATCTACATGTTTATTATATATGCATTTATATAGAATTTATATATACATTTTTTTTTGTTTTTTTTGTTTTTTTTATTTTTATTTATTTATTTTTTTATTATATATACATTTTGCAGGTAGTGAGGTGGATACTTCAGGGCACAAGGTTTGGAAACAAGACATGGCTTTTGTTTTATTTTATTATTTATTTATTTAAAAAGATTTTTACCTATTTATTTGACATAGAGACACACAGTGAAGGGGCAATACAAGCAGGGAGAGAGGCAGAGGAAGAAGCAGGCTTCCCGCTGAGCAGGGAGCCTGATGCGGGGCTCAATCCCAGGACCCTGGGATCATGACATGAGCCAAAGGTAGACATTTAACCACTGAGTCACCAAGGGGCCAAGACACAGCTTTTAAGCAGCTTCCCATCTTTTATGTATATGTGTTGACCTATGGCTCACAATATATGTTTCCTACTCTATTTTTATGATATCTATACACTACAAGTTAATGTAAATGTCCACTTACAGGAGAATGATTAGGTAAATTGTTATACAATGGGATAATCCCCGGCCATTAAACATCAGACTAATGACATAGAGAAGTACTTATGATATCTTGCTAAGTAAAAAAGAAAAAAAGAAAGAAAGAAAAAAGACTAAAATACTGCATGAACTGAATTTTGAACCCCTGCCCACACAAAACCAACAAAAAGCAATGTATAACATATGTACACTTTGGTATACTGAAAAATACTAACTTGATATATACCAAGATTTATGCAGTTATTTTTCCTTTCATGTTTTTCTACAGTGGTTATATATTAATCTTACAATTAAAAAATGTTATTGCTTTTTAAGAAGGGTGCTTAGAAATTGTTTATTTTGGAAGCTTCGGGGAAAGACTCTGGTCCTTCATACACACACTGTGAAGTCAAGTGCAGATGATGGGAGTCGAGTCCAGGGGACACAGGCCAAGGGCTGCCGGTCACGGCTGAACCCTTCCCCTGCATACCCCTGAGCTGATTAGTCCCCAGCTCCACCAGTAAAGTCAAACCACACGCTTTGTTCCTAAGGGCAGCGTCACTCCCATTATTAACCTGCGCTGAAGAGCCCACGGGCCTGGAGGGGCTCCTTCTCCGCTTTGCTGTCCCTCTGTGCCTGGAGTCTGTCCATACTCAGCGATGAGTAGGCAGTCCCTCCTTTTTTCCTTTTAATTTAAATTTTAATATTTTTTTTTAGAGAGATTGAGAGCAGGCACAAGCCGGGGAGGGGCAGAGGGAGAGGGAGATAGGGAATCTCAAGCAGGCTCCATGGTCAGCCAGCATGATGTGGGGCTTGATCCCACAGCCTTGAGTTCGTGACCATAAGATCACAACCCGGAGATCACGACCTGAGCTCAATCAAGAGTTGGATGCTTACCCAACTGAGCCACCCAGGCTCCCCTCCTTTCAGGCCATCCTATTCATCCGTGAGCTGAAAGCGGAGCATTGGTAGAAGACATGCATAGCAAGACGGGAAGTTAAAACAACGGCATTCGTTTTTTTCAGTGTCTCCACTGATCAGTAAGAAGGAAGTACACAGGCCTATACAAGCTACAAGATACAAACTGTTTAACGTTAGTGATTCTATATGAGTTAAATGCTCTATATTTGCATGTAAAACAGGTATTGCACAATATAGAGATGAAGGGCACAATTCATGCTAATAATCTAAAATGTTCAGTGTTCTTTATTTGCAATGCTCTATAGCAAATAAAAAACCCAAGGCAAACAGAGACCGCGGATGAAATGAACAAGCTTTATGTTTTAGGACTTTCTTTTCCTTTTTCTTTTTATTAACATATAATGTATTATTTGTTTCAGGGGTGTTTCTGTGCTTTCAAAAGCACTTTTTTCGTGCTTTTTACCTAAGGGACGCCACGTCTTCATTTTGCACTGGGGCCCATGAATATGTAACTGGCCCTGGCAGGCAGTCTATGTCCATGATGCAGGTTTAAAAAACGTGTCTGTGTCACCATCGTTGGACTCCAGGGGAATCTTGGGAGCCCCCCTCACCTTCCTCCCACCCGAGAAAGAAATGCCTGGACCACTGGGGCCGCAAAGACGCAGTGGGCCACATTGTCAGAGGGAGCCTCCGTGGGGCAAACAGCCACCCACTTTGCCCATCTTTCCTTTCCTCAAGAATGGAAAAGCCTAGAGTGCTGACATGAAAGTGATGTTCGCCCGCAGCCCGGTTTTCACTAAGACTCCAGATCTGCCTGTAACTTGCAAACAACGTGGCGCCTCCTAGCTCATGTGAAGACAACGTGGGGGCCTGTGGCCAAAGACCACATCAGGGATATAATTTTTCCTCTCTGTGTATATGTATGTATGCATATCTGCGAATCTTCGTGGTGGAGGCTCAAAGATTTGAAGTTCTTGATTGCGACCCTCAAACCAGCACCTCAAGCTCTCAGAGTCCATTTCCCTCTTGGGAGTCTGTGCGTTGGGGCAGCGGAGAGTGCAGGGGGTACGGAGGAAATGGTGAGCAGCTCTGGGAGGCAGCTCGGGGAGGGAGGACCTGCCAGGGAGAGCACCTCTCCCCACCCCCTCCAGGCAGCAGGACCTGTGGGGGATGTGAGGATCTCTACTGCTAACACGTGAGTGAGGACAGGGGAATCAATCACCACAGCCAGCTGGGTGACAACACCACAGGCCTCCTGTCAACAGGCTGGCCTCTCCCCTACCTAGGCCAGGCAGCGGGGAGTCTGGAGGGCCCCAAGCAGGGCAGATGTGTGCTCAGGCAGGCCCTTCCCAAGGCTGCAACGGCTCCTGGGGGGTTGAGCACACTGTGGGTTTGTTTCAGCTGATTTGCCCATGTCCAAAGAATCAACCAGAGTCAGCAAACCCTTGCAAAAGACTGATCTCCTCTGAGAGAAAGGAGCTTGTTAGAAATGCAGCACCTTGGCTTCATTCCAACAAGACCTTGTAGGTTTATCTTTCTATGGCTCCATTTTTGGGGGACAATGGGCAATCAAGGAATGTTAGGAAAATTCATTCATTCATTCTGTGTTTATTATCCAACTATTCTGTAAAAGAAGAGACTGTTCCAGGAGATGTGACAGACTGAGGAAAGAAGACCCAGGGCTTCTGTGAGTGGTGGAAAATTTGAACCAGCATTTAAGAAAATGAACAGTACAAATAATTAGAAAGGATAAGGGGTTCTGGAGTTTGGACTTTATTTAAATTTCTTCAGCAAATGAGAACCATGAAAAGTTTTTGGTCGCTGTCGTTGCTTTTGAGGTGTGACGTACATGTGGCAAAATTCATCCTTTTCTGCATTCTGGTGTTTATAAATGCATATGGTCGTGTACTAAAACCGTGAGCAAGCTCCAGAACATTCCTAACATGCCACAGAATTTTCTTGTCTCTTTGCAGAAAACCATTCCTCCACACTAGCCCCTTATCACCACCAATCTGTTGGCTGTCTCTCTAGTTTTATTTTCCAGAGTGTCCTGCCCATGGAATCATAAAGCAAGCAGCTTCTTGAGTTTAACTTTCCTCACTTAGAACACCACATCCGAGATTCACCCAGGTCTTTGTGGGTCAATATTCTACTTCCACTATTCTATTGTGTTGACATGTCACAGTGGGTTCATCCATTCATCAGTTGAAGGACTTTGTGGTTATTTCCGGGTTTGGGTGATGGTGAATAGACTCCCTAACGACAGTCATGCATGGATTTTTGTGAGAATGTAAATTTTCAAATCCCTTGAGCAAATATCTAAGCGTGTAAGAGGAGGATTGCTTTGTCCGACTGGTGTTTATAAGTGTGTATTTGAGTTTATTTAAAAGAAAACCTTTTAAAGACTTTATTTATTTATTTATTTGACAGAGATCACAAGCAGGCAGAGAGGCAGGCAGAGAGGCGAGGGGGGAAGCAGGCTCCCCACCAAGCAGAGAGCCCGATGTGGGGCTCGATTCCATGACCTGGGACCATGATCCAAGCCGAAGGCAGAGGCTTTAACCCACTGAGCCATCCAGGCGCCCCAAAAGAAAACCTTTCATACACCTTCCAAAGCAACTGTGCTATTTTGCATCCTCCCCATGGAGTATGGAAATTCCAGTTATTTCGCATCCTCACCAGCACTTGGTATTGTACTTTTATTCTTAACTCTTCTAACAGGTGTGTAAGAGTAAGTCAGACTTACTTACAAAGTAAGACTTACTTCCCAGAGTAAGTCAGTCATGGTTTTAAACTGCATTTCTGCAATGACTAATACCGTTGAGCGTCTTTTCTGGGGTTCAGCCGCTGTTCGTGTATGTGTTCGGGTGGCAGATCTATTCAAGTCTGTTTGAGGGACAAGATCGTAGTTTTGCACGAGGCAAGTCATCCTGGCAGCAGGGCACAGCCTTGCCACTGGCTGTGCTGAAGCAAGACCTCGGCCTCATTCCAACACGATCTCCAGGTGGCTCGTTCTCGTGTTAAACTCTAAGAGCTACTATACAGGAATAATTGGAGGAGAGGGAAAAAATGTCGAGTTTAATTGTTACAATACGAAGAAGTCAGGGAGGCTGAGCAGTCAGAAAGCCAAGGAGGTAAGAATCTAACGCATCTCCTGTTGACCTGCTCTGGAAACCTGGCTCATAGTTCGAGTTCCTGGTTTTCACAGCTGGTGAAGGCCCATGTGGTAGCGAGGAGGGCCTTCGGAGGAAACCATTCCCAGGAAGGGCAGACACACCCATTCAGGCCTCCAGCCACCGCCGGCGGGACCAGAGTGTAGAGAGACCTGTGGGTAAGGCCGAGGAGGATGGTATTCTGTTTAGTCAATTGTGCCACACAATGCTGACAGGACCTCTGTGATCAGGCTCTACCCTCAGATGAAAGTTCATGGTCTAGACGAGGAGACAGACAGACACAACTGCCACTCAGTGTGGATGAATGGCATAGCAGAGATAACTTCACAGCTCTGTGTGGTCTCACCCTCGGCACAGCCCTATGAGGTGGGCACTGTTAGGGGTCTCATTTTATGGGAAAGCATCCATGGACACAGGGGGATTCAGGAACTTATCCTAGGTCTCACAGCTCGTGCCCACTTGGTCTGGCTCCAAAGCTCGTGTTCTTAACTGACCATGCTCTAATGAGCCAGGGGCTGTCCAAGAGGACCCCAGGTGCAGAAACCAGTCTTCCTGGCCCCAGCAGCTCCCAGTCCTTGCCCTGGCCCCATCTTTGCCCAGAGGAACTGAAGATGTTGAACAGATGCCTCAACCAAGTCTCCTAGCTGCCTGTGAAAGGTTCAGGCGCAGACTGGAGGCCCTGGGCTTTCCTGTTTGCGGGTGAGCTGCCCCATTGGTCAAGACGCCATGGTCATCCTCTGTTCCGGCCCCTGCCTTTCACTGGTGGTAGAGCTGGACAGTATCAGAAGCTTGGCTCTCCTTCGATCCCAAATAACTGAGCATTTCTCCTCTATCTAAGGAGATAAAGCCAAAGACAGGCTTTTGCTGATTTTGCAGCCTCCCCTGACAGCACAGGGCCCTGTGCTTGCAAAGATTTCCCAAAAGCAACTCTGCTGTAGTTTTAAGAAGTAAGCCTGGAGATTTGGGGTGGACATGACCCTCGGGATATCTTTGTAAAGGCCTCATACCCCCTTGACCCGTCGGTTGAACTTTGTAAGCTCCTTTAGGACAAGGACATATATCGCTTGTTGTTCCTCTCTTGGTGCCTTCCCACTGTGCTGGCCTAAGACAGATATGCTGACAACCTTAGGATGTTGGAGCTTGGAGGGGCTGTGGTTCATAGGAGTGAGGGGCAGGCACTATGGAACCAGGCTCTTGGGCTGAATCTTGTCCTTGCCACTTATTAGTAGTGTGACCTTAGGCAAGCAACTTAACCTCTCTGGGCTTTAGTTTTTCCTCTGTAAGATGGAGATGGTAGTCCCCCTCCTAGAGTTGTTGTGAGTTTTAAATGAGTTAATACAAGTAAAGTACTTAAAAGAGTAGCCCACAGTAAGTGCAAATAATAAGCATAGTAGAAGACAGCAGTCTTTGGAATTAGACGTGGTTTGAGATTTCAGCTCTGTCCCTTATTAGCTATAACCTCCAGCAAAGTACTGAGCCTGAATTTTAGCTTCAAGCTCTGAAAAATGGGGATAAGGCCTTCATCAGAGGATGAAAGAGAGAATTAAAAGGAGCCCAGCACTGGCCCAGTGACTTCCCAGAGTAAGACTGCTGTAATCACTTGGCTTCTTGATTCATTGTCTGCCTCTTCTGAGGGTTATCTTGTCAACCTTGTGAGGTGACCTTGGCCCTGTCCAGGCTAGAATCATGAAGCAACAGGAGTTTGTGGCAACAGTGCACTTGGACTATCCAGAGAGAACCTGACCCTTCTATGGCAGAGCAGGGAAGACCAGTTCAGTGGGAGGCCCGGAAAAAAATGAGCAAAATAACCCTGCCCCAGAAAGTAAATGCAGAAAATGTGGCAGCTGCATGGCCCCAAGGGAGCTGAGAGAAGGTTGGATGGATGCTGGGTCCCCCCTTTGCCGCAGGTACCCAGTACCTCTGTGCATCTTGGCCCTCGGCAATCTGCTGGGAGTCCCATCCTGTCACACCACATCAGCTCCCTGCCTGTTTGTGTATTTCAGGCTCCGTACAGACAAGTCTGTGCCCTTTGCAAAGCTCATGGACAAAATGAGAGTAGTTCTAGGAAAGTGGGGTCAGGAACAAGGTCGAGGAGATAAGAACAAACATCTGCCAAAGATGAGTAGAGAAAACTTGACTCTTGGTGTAAATGTCACCCAGGGTGGTCAAGGACATGGTCTTCTGTGTTTCTGTGCAGTTGGCCATGGTTGGATGGTCTGATGAAGCTTTTCATCACCTTCGTCTTCTGATGCACCGCCATTGTGACCATGGGAGGGGGGCCCTTCACCCCCCTGGGTACCGTCTTTGGAAGTCCCTGAAGGGGGAGTGCATAGAGCTGGGGGGATGGGAGCTGACTTCAGGGGGTGGGCACGGTGGGATCCTAGAGGGTCTTGACTGCAGAGCCAAGGAACCTGGCTGGTGTACTGAGGTCAACAGTCAGCCAGTGAGGGGTTTTAAACAGACAAGCTGAATGATTTGATGGGTGTTTTAGAAACTCTTTCACAGCTGTGTGGAGGATGAGAAGATAAAAACGTCGGCTTATTTTTTTCTTAAATATGCTATATTTTTTTAAGCAAAGCCTAAATCACCAACTTTGCTTTTCTCTGTATATTTTTTATTTGATCTCTTTAAAAGGTTATGGGAAACTTTTATTATCTTCAGCCTTTGCTGATGCCTTAATTTGTCCTCTCCCCACCATGTGAAACATAGAGAAATAAAACAACCTTCCCCAACTTGTGCGGTGGGTTTTAGCACAACTAGAAAGTGTTTCACAGTGCCCGGATTCCCAGAATTGTACTCTAAGGAGATCCTGTGGCCATCCACCCACACAACCAGGCTCACACTTACCTCCTAAAAAGTCACTGTGGACTTAGAGCACACCCAAGCTTTGGAAACTTGGCTCCAAATTCAAGTCCCACTTTAGACATTTGCAGATCACTGCCTCAGTTTCCTTCTGTGTCACTGGGCTCACACTGTTAATGTTTCTCGGGAGTTTCCCTTAGATCCTTCACTGTATTATTAATGTAAACACAGTCCCAAAGTTGGCCTTCAGCCCAGTGGGGCTCCTCAGGAAATGTGAGTGGTAAACAAACATTGAACAGAGAAGTCAAGGCTGAGTGCCTTCTCTTCTGATACTGCCAATGGCTCTTTCCTCGTATCATGAAAATTGACCTTAGCTCCATGAGTCTGGCAGTCCCCCCACTGCCCTCTGTCTCCAGGATGCCCCAACAGGAGAGATCTATATGCAGAAGATGTCATGAAGCTGCATGTGTCGTGTACTGTGGATTTCACAGAAATGCCTCTGTGGCTTGAAGTGGAACATGGTGTACTGTGTATCACTTTAACTAATGGATCTCTGACTCTATCTGTGCTATTCCCAAAGGTCATATAAATGCATCGCTGTCCTGGATACAAAGGCTTCCAAACTGGGCGATGACAAACAGGTACGGTCCTGTCCAGAAGATACTATCCTGTGTAGTCCTTTGCTTCCAGCCCATACCTCAAGCATCCACCCTTGTGTCCTCAGAGGCAAACAAAACAAAACAAAAAACCCAGGTGAAAACCCTTAGGTCACATAAGTAAACAAAGTCTGAGCTTTTTAAACAGGATGTTGTTTGACTCAAATTGGACTTCGGGCTAAAGGGAATGTGAACAGTCCTTTAACTACAGCCTGAGGCTTCCAAAGAAAAATACAGCAGGCTTGAAAGGACTCAAGCTTCAGGCAGGTTAGGACTTTTCCAAAAAAAAAAGAAAAAAAATAGAAAAAATCTGTCCTTTTTGAGCAAGAACTGGTAAGATATTCCCAGTTCACTTGATAAAAGCATGTTTAAACCTATCTCAGAGGTAGTTTTAAAAATATCCTCACCAGAAAGCAGAGATGGGAGTGGGGAAATGTGGAGGTCTCTTGATTTTCCTTCAGAGAACTAAGTGTGGTCCCAACAGGATATGGGAACCCCTGGATCTGAATAAAGCCTCTAGCAACACAGCTGGCTCCAGATTTCACTGTGACGCCATCTGGACCCTGTTCTTAATGCTCAACATCCTCATTTTCTCTAAATGAAACACTAACCTGGAACAAGACAGAGCTTACGAGAGGACTCATGTTGAGCTCAGGGAGGGGGTGGTGAATAGAGACCACAGGTGGCAAAAATCCGGGTGGGAGAAACACCTCAATGTGTGCCTCTCAGAAGTGGGAGGTGCCCATCCACACTATACTATAAGCCTCTCCTCTATCTTGAAATTTTAAAAACCTCAGAGGCTTTCAGATGTATCAGATGTATTTCTATCATCAAGTAATCATTTCATAGCTTCATTTTAATTTTTCTATTTTACCTCAAGCCCCCTTCCCTGGGCCAGATGGGGGCCCCAAAACACAATCACCATCAGTTATTATCCCAGGGAATTCAAGAAAAGCTTAGAAGGATATCTCTTAGGATCACTTTCTGTAATCAACATTTTACAGCAAGCCTGAATATTTCTTCCTTTTGCCACAAGAAAAAAATTATTCACTGGAGAAATCCTGTTGCCGATGAAACAGAAAAGAGTGCACAGAGTCAAATGTCCCCCATAAATCATGTGGCTGGAGAAATGAGAACAGCTTCCCTAAAAAGGGATGAAGCCAAAGGGAATTGTGTGACCATGTTGAGCTGTATTTATAAGATTCAAGTTCAGGGTGCACATAATGTCCAGGAGAAAGCCAGCTTTTTAACTTTGTTTTTAAATGTATTTGAAAAAGTCAAATAAAGCAAAGCTAAAAATTTATAGAGGGCTAGAAGAGTCTTTTTTTTTTTTTTTTAAAGAATGAATATCTTTGCCTAAAATTTCCAAGTTAATAGTTAGGATTCATTATTAAATTGTGAAATTGACATTTGAAAAGTTACATATTATTTTAAACCAGGCTTGATTGGTACACTGTCTTTACCAACTTTCCCACTACATTATAACTATCTGTTCTCCACCCCCCCCACCATTTATCATTATACTATAGGCATTTTTTCCATGTTATAATCTTTCTTTATAGTTATACTTTAATTGATACATTAATATTCCCAACCACTAAATGCACAGTACATTTATTCTCTTTTTGGTTGCTTCTAATTTCTCACTATTGCAAATATTGCTACAATGAACATTTTAGGGACTTCAGCTTATATTTCTAGAAGTAGAAATAGTGGATTAGATAGTATGTGTATCTATTTGTATCTGGATATAGTTTGCTAGATTGTTTTCAAGAACATTATACATAGCTCTCCAGTCATTGGCAATGATTGAGAAACTTGTTCTCACCAGCTTTGGGTATTAAGATGCAAAATTTGCTCATTAAACAGCAAAATAACTTACCGGAAAGTTTTAAAATTTTTAGGAAGGCAAACATGGACATCTTTGTCTCTGCTTCTTAAACTGCTTTTTGCTTAGAAAGTTGTTCAATTCTCCCTTCAAAAGCATGGATTTGCAAATGTGGGGAGGGCAGGATACTCCACCTGGCTTAAGCCACATCCCAGAAAAACTACATCAAAACATGTGGAAGTGGGTCCTGGGCCCCAGGTGATTCCTATGTGCATCCAAGTCTACCATTGGGATAGAAGGTGGGGATCAAAGTCCGCTTTGAAAGGGCCAAGAAGAATAGGGGTATCAGGGACATAAAGCAACAGTTTCCTTTCATGAAGTTTGATGGAAGGCAGAGAGATAATGAAAGTAGCTTGAAGAAGCAGCAATATCAAAGAAAGGTGCTTTTAACAAGAAATAGGTGAGCTGCATAGGTTTGAACGCAGAAGGAAGGATTCCCTAGAAAGAGAGAGAATGGTGTGAAAAGCTGAGAGAAAGATGAAGAAAGCAGGAATGAGGGGAAAGCATTGGCCCAGGAAGAGGGGTCAGCATAGGTTAAAGGGAAATCATTCTTGCTGAAAGAGATGTGAAGGAAAGAGTATGGGACAAAATGCTGGGACGTTTTGAGGTGTGGGAGTTTGCATCAACTGGCCCTGAACTTTGCAGAGGCGTAAGAAACTCTAAAGAGGAGTCAGGGCAGCGGAACCACTGTGGACAAACACTGTGGAGAAGGGGAAAGGAGGAAATAAAACACCTCCAACTGGTGGCAATTTGGTTAACTCGTCAACAACACTCCTGATGAAAATCCCTATTGAGAAGGGACAACAAACCAATGATTAAAATTAGGGTCGGAGATTATTAGCTGTCATCCATTCACATTAGCCTTGTAAGTTTGTGGCCCTGAGTGTATATTATGTCAGCCAAGGCTCAATCA
Source organism: Neogale vison (assembly GCF_020171115.1). Lineage (NCBI taxonomy): Eukaryota > Metazoa > Chordata > Mammalia > Carnivora > Mustelidae > Neogale > Neogale vison. Next base: position 78,107,167 of record NC_058092.1, on the reverse strand, counting down.
GAAAAGCCAACTCTGGGGGCACCTGGGTAGCTCAGCGGGTTAAAGCCTCGGCTTTTGGCTCAGGTCATGATCCCAGGGTCCTGGGTTCAAGCTCCGCATCGGGCTCTCTGCTCAGGAGGGAGCCTGCTTCCTCCTCTCTCTCTGTCTGCCTCTCTGCCTACTTGTGATCTCTGTCAAGTAAATAAATAAAATCTTAAAAAAAAAAAAGAAAGAAAGCCAACTCTGCATGATAAATAATGAGTTGTTTTTTTGTTTTTTGTTTTTTTTAATAGGGGTTAGAACTGAAGCAATAATGGGACCTGGTGGAGAAGTCTTCCCAAGACTGCTGCCTCTGCATGTGGCATTGGGACTGAAGTCATTGCAGATCAACAGGGCCTGAAAAACGGGATATGCTGTGAGGGACAAAGTGGAATTCATGAGGACAACTAGTACCCACATGTGTGTGCCTGCCTCCAGATTTGAGGATGTGGGTGACCTGCAGAAGCTGCTGGTCCCTTTGTCAGAGCTGCACATATACCGGGCCCAGGACCTGAGGTAGAGAGAGCCCTGTTAACAAAGCAGCCCAAACAAGAGGCCTGACAACATACATGAGCTGCCAAGGTGCTCAGTGCCTCCCCATACCTTGGAAGCATGGAAATGGCGGCCTCATTTTTGTCTTTCAACTCTCACTGGGCATCAAGAATTGCAGGTGCCAGTGAATGCTGGTAAATTTGGCTTCAGTGTGCTGACACCTTACCACCTCATCACACACACACACACACACAGTCCATGTTCAGAAGTTTGTTGTTGTTGTTTTTAGACAGAAATATAGAATGGGGGAGGGACAGTGGGAAAGGGAAAGAGAGACTCACCGGCAGACTCCCAGCTGAGCAAGGAGCCAGACTTAGGGCTGGATCCCAGAACCCTGAAATCCTGACCAGAGTTGAAATCAGGAGTCCACGCTAAATGGACTGAACCACCCGGATGCTCCCAGAAAAGTTTTAAAGCACTCCACAGACTTAGGCAGGAATCTGAGACATGAAGTAGACAGCAAGCAACATTTGAGTTTTATAAGAGCAGAAACACCAGCCCAAAGGTCCTTTGGGACAGTTTGGACCCAAAGTCACACCTTGGATTTGCTGTGAGATGTGGGAACGGACAGTGATGTTTAGAACTTCGTTTTCTGGTCCTACCCGTGAATGAGAATGGAAATGCCCTCTTTCTGCAGGCTGGGGCCTGAGTGCCAGGGAAACTCCTAGAGCGAGTGTTTCTTGTCATTGCAGCAAGAAGCTTGGGGCCAGAGGCATCCCCAGCATTTTCAGAAATGTGACCTGAAGTGTGCTTTTTCTCTTCTCAGCACCCCCTTGGAGCACACTTGGGGGTGCGGGGCGGGGGATCGAAACACTTGCACAGCCGGCACGTTTGCCAACCATGCCAGATGGGGCAGTTCTACTGTGGACCCGAAGACTGGGCCACGTCCCAGATCTTCATAAAGTTGCTCACGTATTTGCCATCCAACCAAGCATGGCTGAAATAACACAATCTCCTTGCTGTAGGTTTGGGTAATGCTGCGTCAGCTAGCCTCCCAACACTTTGGCTTCCGTTCCCTTCTGTGGAGGGGACCAGCTGAAGAACCCTCTTGGTCTGAAGGAGGGGGACGTCTGCTCTGGCATGCGGCCGGCCTTGGAAGCAAAGGCAATCAACAGCAAGATAGAAGTCAGCGGGCTCTTTCTTCCCGTAGGTAAGCTCAGGTAGCCATGCCCAGTTCCTCAAAGAGGAGAACATTGTAATCAGACTCAGACATCATTTAGTTTTACTATACATGTGCAATCAAGCTATGCTGGAAAGCAGAACCCTTTAATAGGACCTGAGCTGTAAGGATTTTGGAAAATGTTCTTGGAACCATGAAAGTCTGGCTTCCCAGAGCTTTGCTCCCTGTCTCTCTTTTCTTTCCTCCTGGGTTTCCTCTTTCTTCTCCCCCCTTCTCTTCTCTGTCCCTCATTCTCATTCCAAAAACACATAACCAGCCACATGTTTCTGGGCCCAGGCCTGGCATGGAAGCTTGGGATCCTGAGGGGACCCAGCCTCCTCCCCTAGGAAACCGGTTAGTAAGTACAGCATTGCCCTGACTGGCCAGCACAGGTGGATGTCAGTTGGGTTGAGCCTTGAGAGAGAAAGCGGGAGTTACCTGGTGGTCTCCTTTGTTCTTTAGTTCTCATTTCTCTGCCCAAACGTCCTCTTTTCATACCCTTTTCCACCACTAGACTATCTGAAGAAAGGGGGAACCTGGCAACCGGTGGTAAATCTTTTTTTTTTTTTTTTCCAATTTATTTATTTTCAGAAAAACAGTATTCATTATTTTTTCACCACACCCAGTGCTCCATGCAAGCTGTGCCCTCGATAATACCCACCACCTGGTACCCCAACCTCCCACCCCCTCCCCCCCGCCACTTCAAACCCCTCAGATTGTTTTTCAGAGTCCATAGTCTCTCATGGTTCATCTCCCCTTCCAATTTACCCAAAAGCACATACCCTCCCCAATGTCCATAACCCTACCCCCCGATAGTAAATCTTGAAGTCACACTTCCTAAGTGGGCATCTCTGGGCCCCATCTCCTGCGTAAAGAAATCATTCACAAATGCCAAACTCTAACTTCCTGACTCCCCAGAGGCACCCAAAGTAACGTTCCAGACACCTAATCACTGGCCCCCTTTTAATTAAGGCCTCTCAGCTGTGTATTGGCCTGTTAAAATGTCTGCAATTCTCTTAAAACCCAAACATATTTCACTTTCAAGGCTCTTTTCTGTTATTCAGAGTTTCCTGGGCTTCTTGTGCTAGATTTTGTTGTTGCTCGGCTTTCTCTTGTGCCCCATCCATACCAAAGCTTCTAAAGCAGCCAGAAACTTAACTGTAATTGGGCTTGCAGGTTGCGAATCTAATTTATCATCCACCCTCCCCCTGGTATCACACTGGTCCTCCCAACAGAGACGTCTGGTACCTGGCCCAGCTGTAACCTGAAGGTGCTAATTGCCAGGGAACCGGAACCAGCTGTTCAGGGAGGGGCTTGAGAATGCTGACGTCATAGCACCAGACCTGCAAGAGGACGCTAAGTGAGAGATTGCTCTGGGACTGGAGGCGGAAGTTAACAAACAGGTAAGCCTTTGAAATTAGCTACTGAGAGAGAGGCACTTCCTGCAGAATCTTTAGGAGCCATGTCATTTATCTGCACTGCATTTATCTGACTGCTGCAGAGAGACAATTTGAGGATCCTGAAGATTTGCTGCCGGCCTGATCACCAGAATGCTGCGCTCACCCTTACATAGTCAGAGGGGTGGGAGGTGGGACGGGGCAGGTGGGAGGTGGGACGGGGCAGGTGGGAGGTGTCTCCTGGGAGCTTGTTAGAAATGCCGGATCTCAGCCTCCACTCCCGATCTACGGAAATGGACAGCATTTTAACAAGATCCCCAGGTGATCTGCATGTGCATGTGACCATTTGTTACGGAGTTTTATGGCTCATAAAGCCCTGTCACATACATAAAGTTCTCATCTGAGGAAAGCAGAGGAAACTGCGGATTTGAGGTGAGTGACTAATCTAAGGTCACATAGCTGCACCTAGAAATTTCCCGCCTTCTACTAGCTTGGAGTTCTTTCCGCTGTATCTCTTTGTATCCTGGCAACAATCAAGAAAGAATCACGGTTCACAGGATACTTTTGTTGTGCTCTCACCTCCTGCCAAGCACTGCTCTAAGTGAGTTGTTAATCTCATAGATTTAGGAGGTGGGATTTAACATTTTTCTCCTTTTTCAGCGAGGGAAGTGGTGGAGGACCAGAAACAATTAGTGTATTCCAGACCTTGTTTGAGTTACCTACCTGAGAGCTGGGTTTTGGATTTCCCAGCAGTGACTGGGGAGCCGCAAGGAACAAGAGGATGACACATAAATGGGGACCAAGGAGCGAAGCCCTCCGTAAGTCCCCTCACCATCCCGCACCCAGCCTTCGGGTCAGCCTCCGCTCCATCGGCCATGGGGCATCTTGGGATAATTTCCAATACAGCTGTCCTGCAAAAATTTTTGAGAATGACTTAAAAACGCCCCTTGCAGCTGCATCACACCCTTCCAAATGGAGCTGGCAAGAGGATACCTTTCAAGAAGGGAAGGTGGTTGGGTCTGGAATATTTCCTACAAACCCCACACCACAGACTGAATTAGCTGCCAATGAATCAGAAACATATGGTACTCAACAAGCTTCTCTCAGAATGTGCACTGTTTAATAACCTAGGGAATCGCTGTTTCTCAAAACAGTTGGGGTTTGTTAGCAAATCCAGGCCCTCTGAAATCCAGTTTGAGATGCACTGTCAAACACACCTCACTCTCCAGGGCCAGATTAATGCATCTTTGCTTTATCCACAGGAGATTATTTCCCAATAGTACCATTTGGTGATTGTGACTCAGAATGGGGTCTGATTAGGCCCAAGGTTTAGAAGACACCTGACCAATTATGCTGAGTAAATGCAGCTTAAAATAAATCACAAGCACAGCTTTAGTCATGGTGCAAAAGAACACACACTTGCTGCTTCTATTTTCAGAAAATTAATGAACGATTTCAGTTATGGCAAAACAACCCTGCAGACAAGGGTCAGTTTGCTCTTTTAATCAAGAAGCTTTGCCAAATATTTACCAAAATAGGGCAGACTCCTTGTAAAATATAAATAGTTTTGTTTCTTATTTAAAATAAAAAGGTCCCTAGCACCTTATATGGTCTGATCCTTTGATGGCAGTCAAGTGTTTTTATAGTAGGATTTCCATTGTGGTCTCTCTGAAGGAAAAAGAAACAAGATTGCAGCACAAGGTCAGAGAAAAATGATGCTTCACATAAAAATCTGATAGGAAACTCTGCAGAGTAAACTGTGAGTAATGTTGTCTTGAGAGGAAAAAGCATGTGGTAATGCACTCAGACTCAGTGAAGGCCAAGGTTTCTTTAGCAGACTCCGTTGGTTGCTTACTCAAGATCTGTCCCTCCCTCTTCCCTCCTTCCTGATGTGACTTTGCTCAGTTCTCTCTCTCTCTCCTCAACATTATTCAGGGGATAGGCTACATAGGCGGATTCTGTTTAAACCAATCACAGGAGTCCCCTAGAAACAGGCATCTAATCCAATTCTGTCTGATGAAAGGTGGGAAGTCTGCTGAGGCTGTTTGGGGAAAGATTTCCTTGGTCCCAAGAAAGAAAAGTAAGAAGAGACAGATTCTTCTTCCTAGGGATGTTGTCATGTTGCCAAGTGGCAGCCATCTTGCTCTCAGGTAAGGGCAAAACTAATGCAGGGTTTGGGCAAGACGAAGAGTATCAGGGAGACCAGGAAAAGAACCCTGACACATCCCATCTGGAGCCCACCTGCCTTTGGAGTTCCTGTTATGGGAAATAACACATGTCCTTGTTGTTTAAGTCAGTTTGGGTTGTGTTTGCAGTATTTGCTGCCCAAAGCATCCAAATCCATCTACACTTACATTGTCTCAAAAACATCACCTCACCTCTTGTGTTGTCAAAAGGCTTCCAAAAGGTTAAAATTTCCTTCTCTGATGTAACATAGAGCCGTAGGTTAAACAATATGTCAAAATGATGATTCTGTACTGTTACAGCTTACTTATGTTCACTTTTCAAGGTAAGCAGGTCCAAGTGCTATCCTAAAAGTCACTTTCTATAACAAAGATAAGATTGGGTCAATAGTACATGTGTTGCTAGGACTGGTTGAGGAGATCTATTCATCCTCTCTCATGTGTTTCCTTGTAAGGAGATGCTGAGAATGTCAAGACAGCTGATGGGGGTCAGAGTTCATGGTGGGGGCTCCCAGAACAGCAAATCTTACTGCGTCACCCTGGAGTTAAGCCTCTGATCCAGGCTGCAGGCGCATCTTGAGCTACAAATAAGTTTACTGTCTCAAACCCCCTTAGAGAGCTCAAGCTCAAGTTTTAGGAAAAAAAATCCCTTTGCCACACATAAAAAGTAAAAAAGGAAGGATTTTCAGTTATAGTCTGGTAATATTTATGGCTATGATTGCATGTATCCCAAAAATAGGGTTCCAGTTTTCCCAAACATAAATTTCATCTCAAATTGTTCTTTATGCCTAGATTCAGATATATACAGATATATTTCGTATTTTACATTCAGAATGTCTTTCTCTCCCTTACCTTTTTATCACCTTCACTAAAGGTCTTCATACAAATATTCCAAAACAAAACCATGTAATAAAAAGTGTCAGGGGGGATTCTGAAGGCATTCTCTGCCCATACCTGATGAATGAAAAGTTTGGGTTTTTCTCCTCTAATTACTTGGCATATTGCCTGAATTTTCTGTTTCCTTATATTTATGATGACCTGGTTTAGCACTTTCCATCAAATCGCTCACAGGAGATAGTTACTGAATGTGTAACCAGCTCCAGCAAAGGAAGGCAGGAGGTTTAACTCCACGAGGGTCCCCTGGTTCTTAGATCGCAGACTGAAGGAATGACAGATAATGCCCAACCAAAATTGAATCTGGAAATAGTTTTCCTTGGAAGTTAGAATACTAAAATTTGCGCCTATATTCACTCCAAAATTATTAATAAAATAGGGGTTAAGTTCTGTGGAGGACGCCAGCAGAGGTTGTGAGGACCAGTTGGCTGAAAGGCAAAATTCACAAGTCATAAAGCAGGTGTTGATCCTGATTCTATGTTGAAACGTTGTTGCAATGGCAAGGCTCTCTCTAGTTGTGCTGACATTCTGGCCAATGTCATCAGGCTCTTCAAAGATGGTAAACAGTGCAGTGTGAGCTCTGTTCAGAAAGAATTACTGCTCTATAAAGTTAGACACTGAGAGTCTTTTCATTTCTTCTCATTCCTAGAAAGGTTCAGTGCCTTCCTTGCAGACGCTGCTCTGGGAAGCATGATGCATGGACATAAAAACTATACTCTGTAGCAGGCACAGCTTGACCTTAGATTCACAACCTTCTGGACTCCTACTTTACTGTGAAATCCAAACTCAAGGCTCCAGAACCATGTTAACACAGGCCTTTATCCATTGCCTTTGTTACAGTTCAAGCGAAGAGAAGGTGACGTGCCCCCAGCACCACGGGGCAGTGGGCTTCCACCATGATCCTGTCATCTAAAGCTCACCTCAGGTTGCAAATGATTTCCCACACATTCTCTTATTTGAACCTCTCAATAATCCTGGTGGAACTCTATAGATAAGAAAAGTAGAGATGAAATCAGCAGGCTCAAATTATGGATGTCTGTGTGGCTCAGTGGGTTAAGCCACTGTCCTCGGCTCAAGTCATGATCCCAGGTCCTGGGATTGAGTCCCACATCAGGTTCCTTGCTTGGTGGGGAGGCTGCTTCTCCCTCTGCCTGCTGTTCCCCCTGCTTGTGCTCATTCTCTCTGACAAGTAAATAAGTAAAATCTTAGGAGAAAAAAAAAAAAGAAGGCTCAAATTACTTGCCCAAGTTCACATTTGGAGGCAGAGCTGGCACTTGAGGAAAGACACTGTCTTACTCCAAATGCTGACCTTCTTCCATGAAACCATATTGTCTTAAAGAATGCAGCCCGAGAGCAGTATTATTTAATTGGGAAGATCACAGGAAATCTGGGTTCAAATTCTAGCCGCATTACTTACTGGATCTGTGAGCTTAGAAACTTCTTAAGTCACTACCTTGGTTTTCCATCTATAAAATGGAAATAATAATGTGTACATCATAGGATTTAGGGGTGGAATGCATTTAACGCATGAACAGCACTAAGTGTAATGCTTAGTACAAAGCACAGCACTTAGCAAGTCCTCAGTGAGGAATAGTTATTAAAAAACAAAGGGAAGATTAAGCTTTGGTCGACAATTTTAAGTTCAAAATGTCATTTTGGTGGCTTTTCACTCTGCTGTTGACCATGTTAGTCAAAGATATCCTGTGAGTTATCTTCTTGCCCCAGTAAATGAAGGCAACAGGGGCTTCACATGAAAACCAGGTAGAGGGGTGCCTGGGTGGCTCAGTGTGTTAAGCCTCTGCCTTCGGCTCAGGTCATGATCTCAGGTCATGATCTCAGGGTCCTGGGATCAAGCCCCGCATCAGGGTCTCTGCTCAGCAGGGAGCCTGCTTCCCCCTCTCTCTGCCTGCTGCTCTGCGTACTCGTGATCTCTCTCTCTCTGTTAAATAAGTAAGTTTAAAAAAGAAAAAAACAAGAAAAAAAACCTGGGAAAAACATTCTATTTACCCTCTGTCTTTGGCACAGGGCTCTCCCCTCTCTGTGCTGTTTGTGTGTGTTCATGTGCACGCACTCTAGGTGTGTTGGAGGGGGAGGAGGAAGAAAGCAGTGAAGGGCCCTTATATCAAATTTACCGGCTTTTCCTTTATGTTAACACTCACCCAGCACCTAGCGAAGGAGTTTCCTGGGTGGAGATTAAAATGCAAAGGAAAGCAGTGACATTTGGAAACTGCCACGGGTCTCCTGGAAAATACACACCAACACACAGACAAGGCTGCTATTGATTTTAAAGATTTACTGATTCTAGGAATGTAACAATTTGATTTGGTAGTTAGATTTCTCAAGTTTACATCATTTGTTTAAAATACTATAGGGCAGAAACAAGTAGAGTGAATTACAATAGTCACATCCCTAGGCAGGAATGAGCATGTCTGCAGAGAAGAGGCTGCTGCTTACCACCACACAAAATGAACTGGACATTCCAAGCAGGAATGACTTACTGTGTGCCCCAGAGCCCAGTCTTACCAAGGCGTGTGGGGCAGGAGGTCGTGGGGGGCGGAGAGGGGCTTGCTTCCACACATTCAGAGCCCTCTCCTAGCCCTTTGAAAGATAAATGAAGCAACTGTTTGTTGGGATGTGCAACAAATAAGAAAATACAAATTCCTGTGCGGGGTCAAAGTGATTCTTGAAGTAGAACAATGTTCCTCAGGGTTATACTTGGCCAAAGAGGTCCCAACTCAGGCTCCTAAAGTTAGAACTCTTTATAACCAATGTTCAGTTGTTCCTGAGAAGCTCAACATCTCTTGGGGGTGGGAGGAGGGTCTTCAGATCAAGGGTTCCCACTGTACATCTACTGTCTGCCTCTGACAGCTCAGGTTCTTATATGGACTCTAGAATCCCACCTGACTACCCTCTTCCTGTCTGTGAACTGCCATGGTGTGTTTTCCCAAAAGGAGGTTTTGATTTGGACCCTCTAACCTCAGAGAAACTCTAATAACATGAGGTTCTGCATAACATGTGTATGGATGGACAGCCTTGTCAAGCCACACGCAAAAAATATTTATTACCATCCTCTACTGGGGCAGTGAGAGCCTCTGTGCTTTAAGACATTTAAGTAGGAGGTATTGAAGGGGACCACTCAAGTGATTAAAAAATAGTAGATACTTAGGGTATGGTCTCTTTTCGTCAGTATGATTGTTTTGTTTGGGGCCAAATTCATGCTCAGGGACTGAGATCGTCTTTGCCAATAGTTTATTTAACACAGTTTCAGTGCAGGGCAGGATAATGTCTCTTAATAAGCCAGGTTAAAAAAAAAAATCACACACACTCCGAATCAATGACAAATTAATCTTTATTCCAGGCAAGGGGAGCTGAAAGGAATACAGTGAGAGTGTAGTTGAGGTGTACCGTCAGAGCAGCTGGTACTCACGAGCGTGGCTTGGCCAACTAAGAGCCGTTGTCCAGTGGCCAGCACAGAAATCAAAGTCCCATGTTGCTGGAACATGTTGTTAGGAAACTAAGTCACCCCTGTCTTCATTACCTTCGGTGTGTGATTTAGTCAGCGTCTTCTTCCATCCTTGGTCACGAGTCAAATGACCCCTAAGTCATAGCTTTAAAAAGCCACCAGACCAGGGCGCCTGGGTGGCTCAGTGGGTTAAGCCGCTGCCTTCGGCTCAGGTCATGATCCCAGAGTCCTGGGATCCAGTCCCGCATCGGGCTCTCTGCTCAGCAGGGAGCCTGCTTCCCTCACTCTCTCTCTGCCTGCCTCTCCGTCTACTTGTGATTTCTCTCTGTCAAATAAATAAATAAAATCTTAAAAAAAAAGAAAAAAAAAGCCACCAGACCACAGGGAATTCCTTTGTATGTATAAGTTCAGGCCACCTTCTTTCTCTTCATGAGAAGAAACCAAGTGGAGGAAACTAAGTGGCGCCCTAATCCATCACCTACCACCTAATCTAAGAAGATGCTGTTTTACAAACCTATCAAATGATGAGGCCAGGATCTCAGTGAGAGGCTACATTTCTATAGTATTTTTGTTGGTAGCCTTAGTTAGCCGAGAGCTGTCTAACAGAAAGGCATGGCATGTGAATTAATCAATACTGCTGTTTTTAAAGTTTCAATCATTAATCACTAGCGTCTTGAGTAACTGACAGAAAAACAATCAGGAGGTGCTGTCCAATACTAATGGAGTAGAATTAAATTACTAGTCATCCTATGACCCCAGTGCACTCCTGTAAATTTTGAATGAAATAGACTGCAGGTATTTCTGTGTTTCATTCGGTTGCCAATTAGAGTTTCTATTTTCCCTAACAGTTGGGTGGGGAGCAGACTATGTTTTTTGTTTGTTTGTTTGTTTAGTCTATAAGGGAAAAAAGGTGAGGAAGGAGGGACTAGGGACCAAAGCTAACTTTCAAGCCAGCTGTGTTTCTTCTTCAAGAGGAATCACTGAGGAGGTGATGGCTTGTTTAATCTCAGAAATGTAAACAGAGGGAAGCCTGTCACAATTAAGTTAGAAATTAAGCACTAATTAAGTCTGATGCAGCATAATGGAGAATTTAGATTTAGTAAATATTGGTTCCAAATGGCTCTCTTTTCTTTAGATGTCTAAAATTAATCTTAATGTAAATCAAAGTGCATGTGTTCTTTTCAAAGTAAAATTCACTTGTATCTGTATTCTAAGAGAAATGAGATTGGAAACCACAGGATTACATTTCCCAGGAGTATGTATGAGAGAGCACAGCCTTGGAGTGGGGCTGTTTCTACACTATTGCTTGGGGCCCTTCAGTTCACACAGACCAGCATAGATCACAAAGGAATCCTGGGTGAGATTAAACACACACACACACACACACTCGTATAAACTGACCCAAAGTGTTATAGACTCCAAGATTTTAAGATCTACTTTTTAAGGTTGGTTGCATAACTGGAAGAGTGTGTTAAAAATATTTGAAAAAATATTCTAATTAATCTACCAGCTACTACAGCTCCCCTTTCAGTCTACCTCTGTGGATGGCTAACTGAAAATCCAGATTGCCTTTGAGGGCATGGAGAAATAAACAGTTCCTGATACTTCACAGAAGAGGAATTTATTTAATGCTGCTAAGGGAGTTTGTGATTGCCCAGTTTACTTTAAGACCATCTTTGTCATTAAAAAATACATTCTTGTTGAGTAAGTTAACCTTTAACTTTTGTTTTTATGTAAAGATGATATAATTGTATTATCTTCTTAAGGTTTTATTATTTATGTTAAACAGCTGGCATCCGAAAGGAAGAAAAAAAGGTCAACCCTCACTTAAAATAGGTAAATGATTTTCCCAAGAGAAGAATTTTGTCATATGAATTGGTGGATAGACCAGGAAATATTTTGGTAATGGAATGTATGGCATCTTAAATTTTCTATCAGAATCACAGACCTGGAAAGGACTATCCCTCTCTACTGAGCAGCGCTATCCCTGAAAACCATTAGCATTTTCCTTAACAATTTAATAACTAAAGTAGAAATTTGAAAAGTAAAATATCTGAGCTACCCATTTTTGTAGGTGAGAGGACTGAGGCTTCCTCTGTGAGCCTACAAAGCCGATGACAGCTTAGACGAGATCTGGGAGGGATGCTGGAGGGAGAACCAGCAAGAACCAGCATTGGGTGGGGTTTGGAGGAGTGATCAGGGATGACTTCTAAGTTTTGGATCTGAGCAGTTGGGTGGGAGGTGATGTCACACCCTGAGATGGTGAACACTAGGAGAAGAACAGGTATGGAAGGTGGTGGGACACAGGGTTCTGCTGTGGAGGATGTCTCAGATGCCCATGAGCCATCAAAGTAGAGATGGCAAAGAAGCAGTTGAAGATGTGAATCTGGAAGCTCAAGGGAGGTTGGTACTGGAAATTGAAAGTGAACAGGATTAGGATTGGGAGGAGAAGCAGGCTCAGGGCTGATGTCTGTGTAGGGAGCACTTCTAAAAGGAAAAGCAGAGTTGGAAAACTCATCCTTACAAGCTCCCTTATTGAGTGTCTTTATCATTTTGTTTAGAGTTGTAATTTCCTGGAAGAGCAAACATGCTCATGTTCAAACATATGGCTCAACTATGTGGACAAAATTATATTCTTGAGCCAAATGGTGATGAATTTTGGATTAACTGCTTTAGTATTACTTTTAATCATTGTAAATCAGGAGTTGACTATATTCACATCTTCAATCCAGTAGGAACTAGTTCAGTGAATTTGGCAAACATTTAGTAAATGGCTTTAGAATCAGATGTCCTGGACATGGTGCTGGTTATACCACTAATGAGCTGTGCTTTCCTAGGCAAATAAAGTCTGGTCTGAGCCTTTAGTTCCGGAGGTACAAAATGGTATGGTGGGGGGGTGGGTGGGTAATGAAGTGAGATAATTAAAGATAAAATGCCTGGGGGCACCTGAGTGGCTCAATGGGTTAAAGCCTCTGCCTTAGGCTCAGGTCATGATCTCAGGGTCCTGGGATCGAGCCCCGCATCTGGCTCTCTGTTCAGCAGGGATCCTGCTTCCTCCTCTCTCTCTGCCTGCCTCTCTGCCTACTTGTGATCTCTGTCTGTCAAATAAATAAATGAAATCTTTAAAAAAAAAAAAAAAAGATAAAATGCCTGGAGCAATTCTTAGCACGCAGTAAGAACTCTACAAGAGGAAACTGTTATTATTAGATAAGGCACGTTCTTCCAAGGACCTTCCAATCTGGTGAGAGGACCTAAGTACACCCCAGAAATACCAGCAAGAAGCTTCCAAAGTGAAAAGATTTGATACAAACAGGGATCTCCTCAGAATACTTTCATTCCCTTCCTGACAAAAGGAGTCAGAAAGTTGATTCCAGCCTCCTCTGCTCTCCTGGCTGTCTTGAAGCCAGATGCAGTCCAGCACGAGACCTTGGAGAACTGTTTCTGGCCACTGAAGACACACAGTCCTCAGGACCTGGTGCCAAGGGCAGCTGGCAGGCCCTCTCTCAGTCCCTGGTCCCTTCCTTCCCCTGGGTGCTTCTGCCCTCCCCTTACCTGCCTGAGTCTCCTCCCCATCGGAACCTTTCTCTACTCCTCCCAGAGTCATACATGGTTTCCTGACATGACACTCTGTCCCTAATTGGCTGTTTCATTTCCCCTTCTGGCCTGGGGTTTCCAATAACAAAGGCCATAGTGTCCAGAGGACGTGTCCTTACTGCTGTGTTGGGGTCCTTCCAGCTGAGCCTAATGTACCCCCCAACCTGGCCTGGAGATGCTGAGCTCAAATGAGGGTTGTTCACAGATGTGGCCTGAAAGTCCTGTGGCTTGGTTTACTCTGGTCTAAGGTATCACTATACTTCCGCAGGAGAAGATTTCAACCCTTATGGTGGCAGGGGCTATTTGTCCTTGCTGAGTGTGCCTACTTGGTTCATTGGTCTAATTCATTATGGATCTTGAAATGTTTCCCTCTTCTGTTCATATCACAGCAACTTCAGGAGCCAAGGGATCTAATCTAAGCAGGAGATGAGATATACTTCCTGCCTTAGCCTTGCCCTATTGGCAGCCAAGTCAGCTATAAAGGCAAAAGACAGAATTTAGTATGTTGTTTGGTATACAGCTCAGTCACAGCTCAGCATCCGGGCTGTTCTGTCCCAAGGCGGTGGGTGATCAGTTTCTCCAGGGATTTATGGAATTGAAGAATAACGGCAATGGCAACAAAAATGTATAAATGTAAAATGTTGCATGCTGGTAATAAACATCTCATAAGTTTATTTAAGCCAATAAATATTGGGGCATTTGGGTTGCTCAGTTGGCTAAGTGTCTGCCTTTGGCTCAGGTCATGATCCTGGGGTCCTGAAATGGGGTCCTGCTCAGCAGGGAGTCTCCTTCTCCCTCTCCTCTGACCCTCCCCCTGCTTGTGCTCGCTCTTGCTCTCTCTCATTTGCTCTATCTCAAATAAATAAATAAAATCTTTAAAAAAAATAAACCAGTAAATATACTGCATAAATTTCTAAAATGATATATTTAAATGATTATTTTTTTAATTGATTAACCCAGTGCTTCAGTCCATTAATAGTCCTCAACTCTGCTGGCTTCTTTTTGCTTCTTACTCTGATCTTTGTAATTTCTACCCTGAGCTTAAAAACCAGCAGCTAGGCATCTCTGTGTGCCTGGGAAATGAGTTCAAACCTTGCTTCCTACTGCCAGGCAGGAACAATCAAAGATCTCAGGGGGTCAGAGTTCAGGGAGGGACAGAAGTGGGTCTACTAGAAAGGTAGATTTTAGCATGGGAACTTGGGATTCTTTTAAGGCCCTGTACCCAATTTTGTATTTGTAATTTTGCCATGTTTTTATTTTAGAGGGGCAGAAATTATATGAGCTTGACGTCTCATCAAACCTGAGTCTACCTTTGGGAAAAGTAAACTCACTCTAGGGCCAGGCAAGGGACTTCTCTGGCTCCCTCAGGGCAGCCTGCCCCAAGGGGCCAGAGGAATGAGCAGTGAAACCATGATGGGTATAGCGTCCATGTAAAGGACCCAGGGCACTGACCTAGGGCAGCATTGGGTGCAGAATACTGCTGGAGAAACTTGCATTACAGGAGGCAATGGAAATTGACATCCATCTCTGAATATCAAAAAGGGGTGTTCTTGGGGGCACCTGGCTGCTTCCGTCAGTAGAACATGTGACTCTTGATCTTGGGGTCGAGCCCCATATTGGGTATAGAGATTACTTAAAGAAACAAAAACATTGCCTCCCCCCCGGCAAAAAAAAAACCCAGAAGGGGATGTTTTTGATGGGGGTGCTGAAAGAACAAATTCACATAAACCGTAGGCTGTGAGGTAGGGCTGAATATCCATCCAGTCTCTTAAGGGAGCCTCTCAAGTCTTCTTGTCTTCCTGACCTTGCCCCCATGTGACCTGGATCCTCTTCATCTGGGGGACTTCTGTTTGGGTTTCCCTGTTCTTTGCATGTCCCATTTGGGGTTCTTGTCATTGCTGTACATTTTGGGGTTTCTATTTAATCCTAGCTGTTTTCCATGGGACTCTGGCCAAGTTCCTAGATCCATCCTACCTGGATGGAGGGAAGGGAATGTAAATAGTAATAGATTTCGAACAACATTGTAAATGCTTTATGGACTGTGTGTTACAGGGAGTAACTGAGCTGTAAAATTGGAATTAAATCTATGTGTTTACAGAAATGTGCTAATTGTAAAACCTCTCTACTTTCTAAATAGAGCCTTTGTGATGTAGAGCTTTGGGTACACAGAGGGTGGTTCAGACCTGGGGACTCTGGGACCTCTCAGGCAGCCTCCTGTGAGTGTCTGAGACTACATCTTGTTCTTACTTTCCCCACGGCCCTTTGGAGTAACTCTTCTTGTGGGGGCATGCGACTTCTTCATCAAATCTGTAATGCATTCTTTGTTAAATATCCTCACATGTGCTCTTCCATGTGAGCAGAAAATGCCCTTCCTCTGAGGTGAGAATGGTGCTGTCAACACCCCTCTTCAGAGGACATAAGCTTTATGAGTGATGGTGATGAGCTCCACAAGCTGCCATGGTCTCCGCCCCCTTCACTGATGTGCCAGCTGGAAATACCTCACTGAGTCACTATGACCAAAGCAGGAGAAAGCAGCTTCCTTCCTTCCTTCCTTTCCTTCCTCCCTCCATCCTTCTTTCCTCCTTCCTTCTTTTGCTCCCTCCCTCCCTCCTTCCTTTCTTGCCCTTCTTCCTTCCTTTCTTCGTGTGGCTCTTCCTTCTGAATGTCTGCTCCCAGACTCTTGACTTTGCTCATTTAGTCACTAATTGGCTCCATAAACAGTAGGTAAAGTAAAAAAGGATTCTGTCAGGTGGCCTTTCTGGGCTCAGAGGACGTGCCCCCCCCCCACACCCAAAGAAGTAATAGGAGAGAAAGGTAGCTTAGAATCATAGAAAAGCCATCAGATAGTCCTAGCTTTGAATCCTGGCCTAGACACTTACTGGGTGAAGGACCTTGGGGAACTCACTTAAATCCTCTGAGCTTCTGCTCCTTCCTCAGATGCATGATGGGTATAAGAACTTTGCAAGGGCGAAGGAAGAATTCAGAACCATGTAACAGGTGCCCACAAAGTGGTACACATTATGATCTGTATGATTTGGACAACCATACACAATATTTCCTGTAGTCTTTAAGAAGGAAAGAACCCAGAAATCAGTTTTATCATTTGGGTTTCTGATGGATACAGGTTGGTAGGAAATAAGTAAATCAGTATTTCAGAAATTGGCATAAAGCAATGAGAGATTCAATTCAGAGACCATTTTGGACTGGTCTTGGCTCACAACCCAGTTAAGACCAATCCAACAAAGTTCATTCACTGGGAGCCAAATTAATGAACTAGAATTGAAATAGGAAATACTTGGGCTGTCATGTAGATAAGCGTCATTCTACTGTGGGCTTGTGGGTACTAAGCATTCTGGAGCAGGGTTCCAAGATGTTTGGTCAGTGGACTATGCACTATATGACCTGGGGGACTCTAAAAATTCTGCTCACCCCTGAGAGTGTTTCTCTGGCAGTTGGTACCTACTTTACGATCACAGCACCCTGTGTTTGGAAAGGCCAAAGCAGCAAACTTCCAGGCACCCTCTTAGCACATCTAAAGTTTTTTAATTGAGATATAATTGCCATAAAACATTATATTTGTTTCTGGTATACAACATAATTATTCAATACTTGTAAATGTTACAAAACGATCACCCCCTAAGTTTTGACACTCGCCACCCTGGAGTCCAGGCCCCAGACACTTGTGCTCAGTATCTTTCTCCAGCCTCTTCTCCCATCAGATGTTCATCTCCGCATTCCGTTTGCTCTCAGCTGACCATAAATAACAGCGAGAAGCCACCCAGCAAACCACTCCCTGTAGAGAGATTAGTGGTTGCAACAAGAATAAGGGCACTAAAAGGCATTTACTTTGTACCAGCAACTTTACAGAACCCATTATCTCTCATCTGTATGAGAATTCTGCAAGGCGGTTTTTTTCTTTACACTGTTACAGAGAAAAAGAAACTGAAGCTCAAAGAGGTTACTAATTTGGGCAAAGTTGCTCATCCAGTGCTCGTTGGAACGGAGATCTGAACTCAGATTTGTCAGTGAATGTTTTTGGACTATTCACCTATGTATTGCCTAAAATTGAGGCTGCATGAGGAGTGGTGTGGATACTTGGATTAACAATCGGTGTAGTTACTAAGAGAGGAGGAGCAGGTGTTGGGAAGGTAGGCATAATGGCCATTGCAACTCTGTACCCAGCCTTTATGCCCTGCACTTGAAAGGAAAAATTGTATCCCTTCTGGGTAGATATCTGCCTTCTCTATGTTGAAGCCATAGGGTGACTAGTGCTCCACCAAGAAGCAGTCAACATGGTTATAAGCCAAGGGATGTGAGCACTGGAGATTATTAACAGGGGCCACGGTTGTTTTGAAAAGGATATTGTCAACATGGGTTCCAGGCAAGCCATCTGGTCCTCAGAAAATGGGAGGGCACAGAGTGAAGATACGTGGCAGTGGGGAGGGCTTTCAGAGCTGTGCTGGGCAACGTGCGAGCCATCCTAGGGGACTTTGGTGTCTGATTCCCACCAGCTGAGCTGGGACTGCTGGTAGGGGCTTCTGGCTTGGTGGTACCAACAAATTGTTTGGTTTTCGCAACCAGGTGAGAGAGTCCTCGGGACTCTAGGGCGTTGGGTACCATAGTTTGGAGACAAGTTGGAGGGGAGGTGCCATTGTTGGAGGGCTTGGGTCAGATCTTGAACTGGCCATTCATGAGGATTGGGTATGTGGATGTACCCTTCTCACTCCTAGTTTCTTCTTCTGTCACATGTGACTAATCCTTATACCTATACCTCACTAGGATCTTATGAGGGTGAACTGGGTGAATGTGTGAAAGTATGTAATACTTAATAGCTTTGCACATAGTAAATACCCAATAAATGTAAACTTTTAGGATGATTTTGGTTTCTTCATGCAGTATAGTTCTTAACTGGGGGCAACTCCTCCCAACCACCCCCAGGACATTTGGAAATATCTAGAGACAATTTTGGGGCATCACAGCCAGGACTGAGGGCTACTGATGGCTAGTGGTTAGAGGCCTGGGACGCTGCTAGACATCCTGCAAGGCACAGGGCATGTTGATAGAGTTGAGGTTCATAAAAACCAAACCATGAGGATCTCCCACTATTTACTGGGAAGAGTTGATCCCACACGAGACTGGAAAGATCTAGATTCAGGAGGTTAGCAAATAGCGTCTTCCATATGGGTTAATGGAGCTATGCTGTGTATCATTCTGACTCAGCCCTCCCGTTCTCTGGGGTATGCTTCATCGGCCGCCTGTATTAGCAAGCCATATGGGACTACCGTGACCCCGCGCTTGTATCTTTCTTGGCAGAGAAGATCGCCAGCCTTCTGAAAGACTGCTGAGTGGCAGCTGGGAGATAAGACAGGCCATGGTCATTGTAGAGGTTCGACAGCACTCCTGGCATTCACAGAGGTTCCCACCTACCAGTGGTTTTACGTGTTATACTTGCAGAGGGTTTTATGAAATCCTATTTGTGTTACTTTGTTAGAGACCACCCCTCCACTGGGAATTCTGCTCTGTTCTTCTTGCGTCCCATCTCCCTCCCAGCCTCTTGACTGTTAAAACCGGACATGTTATTCACCTTGTAGGGTCTGCTCCACTCTTCACCACCCACGACGTCACCAATGTAGTTGGAAAGTGTGTCTCCCTCAGTCATGGTCTGCTCACACCCTCACCTAAACGGGCTTGCCTGATAGCTAGCTTTTCAGGGCAAAGACTTTTTCTTGCATCCATCTCCTCAGGTTTCTAATGCTCAGGCTCAGTAAGCACTTGAATGAGGGGACAGCCATACAGGGCTCCATAGGAATGCTCTGTCACCGCAAGCCAAACGCGAGCCCAGTCTGAGCCCGAGGAGACCTGTGCCCACTCCTCTGCTGGGCACTTCCGTGGGACCGCGTGACTCTCTGAGGAGGCCATTTTCTCTTGGATTTCTTGGGAAAATGTCCCCTGCATGTACAATAAAGGTCACTGCTCCAGGCAGAGGACTGCCCCACTGAATTTATGTTTCTACCCTCAAGGGCCTGGGGATAAACTGCACATAGGGTGGGACCCAGAAATAAGAGAAGATTGTGGTGTGAATGTCAGCAATTTAGAGCACTGGGCCCTCTGCCCCTGACACAGCCAAAGGGCACTGCCCACTCTCTATAGGACTGTTGTTAACAGCCAAAGGGTGTCCGGCGGGTGTCAAAGGAAAGTTCACATTTCCATGGAAGGCCCAGAGGCCAAGGGAGAGGTCAGATGCGTCTGTGGGGCTTTTGTCTGGTGGTTCTTTGTTAAAATCCACATGTGGGCCTCTTTTGCTCTCGTGCGGATCTGCATGTGTTTCTGGGTGGACGGGAACGCTGTGCAGCTGGACCCTGCCTCCGGGTTCCGGCCCATGACAAGATCGGGGAGGGGCCGCGTAGACAGGGATGCATTCTGCTCTCAGTTTCCAACTTGGCAAAAGAAACTGCATATTCATCTCATCAAATAAGAGGAGAGTTAAGGGCGTTGCCACCAGATTCTTCTCCCATCCCACATGTGCGAGTCAGGAAGGAAAAGCTCTATGTTTTTTTGGAATGCCAACCCATGGCTAGGGTGTGGCACATCCAGCCCAGGCCCTGGTACATAGCAGGTATCCTTTCCCAAGCTTGTCTTATGGGAAATTCAAGCATGTGTAGGCACCCATCACTCAGCCTCAACTTCTGTGAACTCATGGCCAGTATTGCTTCATACGCACCCCACTCACCCCATCTGCATTATTTTGAAGCAAATTCCAGACATCATGAGTTTCTTTCTATAAACAGCTCAGTAGGAATCTCTGAAAGAGAAGGACTCTTCAGGGAAAACAAAACAAAAAACCCCCACGTAGCTACTATTCCATTATCACATCTAAAAAAATAGCAGTAAGTCCTCCATTACATGGAATATTTCGTCAGTGTTCAGATTTTAAGTTGTCTCCTGAACGTCATTTTTTAAGAAGTTTTTTTAGTTGATTATGTTCCTTATTTTATGTTTCTTTGTCTTCTGCTTTTCCTATAAATTGGTGGTTGGATCTTAGGCTTCCTCAGCTTCAGCTGTGACTATTACTTTTTGGAAGGACTGCTTTATAGAGGTGATATTCTCCCATCAGGAAGTATGCGGTATCTGGCTTCTCTCTTTTTGTGATGCTGGCAGCTACTGAGGATCAGTTCTGAGAGCCCTTAATTCATTAGAAGTTGCAAAATGTGGTGGCTCAGTTGGTTAAGCAGCTGCCTTTGTTTGGCTCAGGTCATGATCCCAGCATCCTGGGATCGAGTCCCACATGGGGCTCCTTGCTCGGCCCGCTTCTCCCTCTGCCTCCATCTGCCAGTGCATGCTCTCTCTCTCTCTCTCTCTGACAAATAAATAAGTAAATAAATAAAATCTTAAAAAAAAGTTGCAGAATGCCATTACTTCTTTGTTTATTACCTTTAATACTTCTATAATGAGAAGAGAAAGTTCTTACCTTCTGCTTGGTTAGCCAGTAAAAATCGTCAATGTAGGAAAGGCAAAATAAATGCTCTTTCCCCCCACGTCATATTTTCCACTGATGAAAAAAGAAAGAAATAAAAAGTGGGTTCACCAGCCTCCTTCAAGTATGACCGCACCACTGGTTATCTCTTAGAATCAATGTGAACTCATGAATTTAAACACATCTGATGCGTGTTAGTCTATTGCAGTTACTATTACTGTTCATTTTCAGACTGCCCCATTTTTGGTCTGTGGGACCCCCTTAAAGTTGGCTTTTTTTTTTTTTCTTTTTTAATTTGAACACAGTTGACACACAACGTTGCATGAGTTTCAGGTCTACGACATAGTGATTCAGCTTCTCTACCTGTTATCGCTGTGCTCACCACGAGCGTAGCTACCATTCATCACCAGACAACACTATTCCTTTTTTTTTTTTCTTGAAGATTTTATTTATTTATTTAATAGAGAGAGACACAGGGAGAGAGGGAACACAAGCAGGGAGAGTGGGAGAGGGAGAAGTAAGCTTCCCGCCGAGCAGGGAGCACGATGCGGGCCTCTATCCCAGGACCCTGGGATCATGACCTGAGCCAAAGGCAGATGCTTAACCCACTGAGCCACCCAGACACCCCAAGACAACACTATTCCAGTAACTCAGACTCTATTCCCTATGCTATGCCTTTTACTGCTGTGACTTCTTCTTTCCATAACTGGAAGCTTTTATGTCCCACTCCCCTTTACCCGTTTCGTCCATCCCACACGCCCTTCCCTCTGGCGACCGTCAGTTTTTCTCTGTATTTATGGATCAATTCTGGTTTTGTTTGTTTATTCATTTGTCTTGTTTTTTTTTTTAGATTCCACACGTGCATGAAATCATATGGTATCTGTCTTTCCCAGGCTGACTGACTTCATTTGGCTTAAGACCCTATAGATCTATCCATAAAGTATAATTTTTAGTTCCTTCATGCAATCCTAGTAGTTTTCGATAACTTTCTATCTGGAGTGACAAGATGTTCCAGGCATATTTTGTGCATTTCCTGCTTTAAATCCGAAATCACCTGTTTCTTCAAAGAGCCATATGCCTCTTAGTGGGAAATGGTGCTGCTGGAGCTCACTCTGGACATCAGGGTGCTCTGTGCTGACTGGTCACTCATTGCTTCCAGGCCTTTCTAGTAGAATGAACCAGGAAATATAGTCATTTCTTAAAATAAAAATATCATGAGTTCATACTGATACTTCCAATTTTTAAAATCAGGATCACAGGGATTCTGCTTAACATCTTCACTCGCACATCTCTTTCTCCTCAAGTTGAGAATCTTAGTTTTCAAAGACAATCCTTGTTTTCAAAAATCACGTAATTATGCTTTTGTTCTATCATACAACATACGACACACACACACGGGAGCACACACACACACGTGCACACACACACACCCATCAGAAAAATGACCAACATTGTCACCAATGATAGGATTCCTGAAAAGAGTTTAAGCGGGTTCTCTTCTTGCTCTTGTAGTTCTCACTGTTCCTAAAGCATGCCCCACCCCCCAGGGATCTGGAGCAAACTGAAGTTTTGGAAATCCCATGGAATAATTCCTCGGTGAGAGGTTATGCAAACCGTATTCACATTTAGGAATGTTTGTTTCATTTTCTTTTCCAGGATTACCATTTTAATAATGTAATTTAATAAAATATGTACATGGTTCCAAAGTCAAATCTATAAAACACATATTTAAAGTAGTCAAACTTTTATTCCCTATTTCCTTCACCCAGTTTTCTCCTATATCTTAAAGGCAATCATTTATTTTTAAAATTTTGTGATTTATTCCTCTATTTTTTTAAAGATTTAATTTATTTATTTGACAGACGGAGCTCACAAGTAGGCAGAGAGGCAGGCAGAAAGAGAGGAAGGGAGGCAGGTTCCCTGCTGAGCAGAGAGCCAGATGTGGGGCTTGATCCCAGGATCCTGGGATCATGACCTGAGCTGAATGCAGAAGCTTTAACACACTGAGCCACCCAGGCGCCCCTTATTATTCTATTATTTTTTGAGTGTTATGCATACACACACACACACCCAGATACACAGATCCTCAGATACAGACAGCTCTGCTTTTTTTGTTGACTGTAGCTCAAAGACCCCTCTATAGGGGCATATAGAGACGTTTCTCACTCCTTCCTTCTTTTAGTAATGGGTATTTGAGTTGTTTCATCTTCAGTGGCAAAACTAATAATAATCTTGTGCTCTTTCTTCTTTCTTTCACTTTCCTTCTGTATCTTCAACAGTATATCTTTGGAACAGATTCCTAAAAATGGGATTGCTGGATACAAAGTAGTTTAAACAAAGTTGTTTAACAATCTCAAACTTAAAGAAAATTTGCAAATAGAATACAAAGAACATTTTTTCACTGTACCATTTGAGGGTAAGTGACCCATTTCCCATTTGCCCACGTAACAATAATATAGTGATCAAAATCAGGAAATTGACATTAGCCTAATACTACCATCTAATCCTTGGAGCCATTCAATCTTTGGCTTTTTACACTTTTTTTAAAGTGCCAGGATCTAATGTGGAATCCCACATTGCATGCAGGTGTCCCATGTCTCTGTTTCTCATCTGGGGGCACTTCTCTCTTTCCTTACCTTTTGTGACCTCACTATGTTTGATGATGACAAGTCATTTATTCTGTTGTCTGTTTCCCCATTTGGGCTCATAGTATTGTGAGGTTTTTTAAAAAGATGTATTGAATTAACAATCTTGTTCTTAGGTAGCATCAGGACCTGGGGGAGATGGTAGAGAAAGATGAAGGGAGAGAAATATCTCTGGAATATCCCTTTGAAAATGTGCTTATCTCACTGTACACAAAGGATGAAGGCCTCTTTTAGCGAAGGGTGCGGGTAGGGGAAAAGGAACTGATTCCCCAGGAAGCTCTGCCAGATAAGAAATCTGTGACTCTGAACTCGTCTGCTTCTGTGTTTTTGTATTGTCCCTCCTTAGCTTCCTCCTTAGTTCCAGTAAAATTATTTGTGGGTGGAAAAAAAATCCCAGCTTTGTTTCCGCTGAACTAAGGGGGAAAAGGATCGGTTGAAAGAGCCGGTCAAGAAGGAGAGCTGGGGGCACCTGGGTGGCTCAGTGGGTTAAAGCCTCTGCCTCTGGCTTGGGTCATGATCCCAGGGTCCTGGGATCGAGCCCTGCATCGGGTTCTCTGCTCGGCAGGGAGCCTGCTTCCTCCTCTCTCTCTCTCTCTGCCTGCCTCTCTGCCTACTTGTGATCTCTAGCTGTCAAATAAAATAAATAAAATCTTTAAAAAAAAAAAAAGGAGAGCTGGATAGGATGGGTTTACTTTCTTCAGGAGTCAGACTCAGCAGCTGGCACTTAAATACAGATAGAATGAAATCATGTGTGAGAGTATGCCTGAACACAGGATGTGTTCAGAGGCCTGAAGCACAGGATGGAGAGCTACGAGGTAGACAGGAGCTCCTCCTTCCTTCTGCCTGGGCTCTGCTCATCCCTGCTCTATAGGCCCTACCCTGTTGGAACTGTCAGCGCTCCTTCTCCATGGGCCTGGAGATGCCTGTGATGCCTCCATGGGGCCTGTGAAGTCTTATCAGAGCTGAGCAAGGGGAAGGGCCAGTGCTGAATGGCATCCTATTAATGTGACTCTCGGCCGCTCAACCCGTTAGTAACCCTACTCAGGAGGGCTTCCTTCGGACAGCAGGAATCGTTCCCAGAAAGAAGCTGGGTAAGGGCACAAATTAATATGGGAGATGAAAGATGGATCAGGTAACCATCTACTTGATGATCCTTTTGGGTCCATCAGGCAGAGTAATTTCATTTAAATTGAACTTAAGATGAGAAGGAAGAGAGGGGAAATTGGAAGGTTAAAGAATTTGTGATTGGTTTCTTTTCATATCCAGGATGTGGGAACCGTCAGAAAGGGCCCAGGTTGGCTAATGCTCCCAGGTGCCCCTGCAGCTGGAATCCAGCTGGGCCCAGCCCTGAAACTCCAAAACCTGAGCCCTCCTGAGAGCAGGGCCAGGCAGGGAGCAACTTGCCATAGTAGCATATGTAAAGCCATGGGCATTTTTTTTGTTGTTGTTGTTGTTGTTGTTTTGTTTTGTTTTTCTTCAGGTAACAAACAAAAAAACTGAAAAAGGAAACAATAAAAGGGAAAACCTTAGTGCAGCCTAAGTGTTTGCCCTGCTTGCTGAAGTTAGAACAGACACAATTTCCCCTTCGGAGGGATGGTGTCTGTGTGAGCATTTAATCGGGTAGATTCCCCAAAATTGAATAGAGCCCCTCCAGCCTGAGTCCTTTTGTTACTTAAACTCCAACCCATTCATCAAGGGAAATCAAAGAACACCTTTAAACAGCTTTGAGATAAAGTCAGAGACTTAAAAGCCAATATCTGCTTATAGAGACTCTGTGTATATTCCACACATTTCATACATTGGTCTTTTAAAATTCCCTGTTTCTGATGAAGCATAGTTTGCGGATCACCGCTCCTCAGAAGGTCTCCATTTCCCTCTCCTCCCCCACTTTTTCTCGACGAAGCATTGTTTTTAAACTCTCTAGTGATTGGTATTTGGCAATAGTAGGAGTTCTCAGTAAGAGGAGTTTTGGCATGTTTTTGTCTCTGTGTATATCATTTTATGAATTGGGGAAAGACAGCACAAATTGACAGTGGAGCTTCTAGAGAGAAAAGATTTTGTTAAAACACTTGGAATTTGAAAGCTCTTTTTGCCTTGTAATGAGTCCTTTGAAATATAATCTCTTTGAGGCCCTATGGGGTTTCGGAGGAAACATGCAGCTTTGAGGGGAAATGCTCTCTCTCTCCCCCCCTTGGTCCCACAAGCACACATTTCTCAACCCAGCACTCTGGCTGGATTGCTCTGCTTCCTGATGCAGTAATCAGATATTTTGGTGAAGGAAATGTTAAAGCCTAAACATGCTGTAGTGAAGAAGGTGGGATTTCTTTCCTCGCATGTAACTCAAGGGCACATTTTTCTCAAAAACCAGGTATTACCTTTTGGCTTCTCACGAGATGTCCAACCCATAACTGTGAAAGAGCCCACAGTCTCTACCCTTGGGAGAGGTTACCATCCAGAGTGAAGGAGAGGCAGTCAGCCAAATAATTTACACATGTGGCAATTACAGTAAACTTTTATTACCGTTGTCAGTACATTCGACACATTTATTGCATTTGCTGAGCCCAGTGCCTGGGGACATAAAGGCAAATACTAAAATTTATCAAATCTATGCCATATAAATACAGTCACACCATTACTCTCCCCTATATGGGGACTCACCAAGAAAGAACAAAACACTGCCAATTGTAATATAAATGCATCTTGATTCCAGAGATGCTAAGAAGTTGAAAATCTACATTTCAGAATGAATGAGATGCAGGAATCCCTTCCAGATTCACTCAGTAGACAGCTTAGAAAACAATCTCAAGGCAAGGAAAGAAGTACCATCAGGTTGGAACAATTTGCTAAGTTAGTCCAGAGCCAGGAACTGAGAGGCAAGGTAGGTAGGCTTCACAGAGGAGGTGACATTTGAACAAAGTCTTAATGAAAGAGTAAGGATTTGCAAGTATAGAAGACAGGCCTGTTTAGACTGAGGAAACTGTGTGTGGATTGCAAATATATGTCTCAATTTAAGGCTCACAGGAGGGGCACCTGGGTGGCTCAGTGGGTTAAGCCGCTGCCTTCGGCTCAGGTCATGATCTCAGGGTCCTGGGATCGAGTCCCACGTCGGGTTCTCTGCTCAGCGTGGAGCCTGCTTCTCTCTCTCTCTCTCTCTCTGCCTGCCTCTCCACCTACTCGTGATCTCTCTCTGTCAAATAAATAAATAAAAATCTTTTAAAA
Source organism: Neogale vison (assembly GCF_020171115.1). Taxonomy (NCBI): domain Eukaryota; kingdom Metazoa; phylum Chordata; class Mammalia; order Carnivora; family Mustelidae; genus Neogale; species Neogale vison. The sequence continues at coordinate 78,080,569 of NC_058092.1, read as the reverse complement.
AAAATAAGGCTCACAGGAATATGTTAGGTTTTATTGTTACTTTTATGGAGGTGGAAACAGACACAGGTTTAATAATTTGCCCATTTCTCAGCTGGTGATCAAGAAATGCGTTATTGCTCTTATTTTTTTGTTTATTTGACAGAGAGAGCAAGAAGGAGAGAGAAAGAGAGAGAGAGCACAAGCAGGGAGAGCAGCAGTCAGAGGGAGAGGTAGTCTCCCTGCTGAGCAAGGAATCTGATGTGGGGCTCAATCCCAGGACCCTGGGGCTATGACCTCAGCTGAGGGTAGACGTTTAACTGATTGAGCCACCCAGGTTCTGCACTAGCTGTTGCTCTTATTTTGTTCCAGTCATGTAGGGATAGCTGTGCTATCCAATATGGTAACAACTAGCCATATGGTCTATTGAACCACATGTGGTCACATGAATTGTGGCTGGTCCACATCGAGATGTACTATAAATATAAAATACATGCCAGATTTTAAAGACTTATATACCAAAAAAGATGTAAAATATCTCAGTAATATTTTTATATTAATTACATGTTAAAAATGACAACATTTGGGGATATTTGGTTAGTGAATATTAGTATCAACTGTTTTCACTTTTTTTTTTTTAAAGATTTTATTTATTTATTTGACAAAGAGAGATCACAAGTAGGCAGAGAGGCAGGCAGAGAGAGAGGGGGAAGCAGGCTCCCCACTGAGCAGAGAGCCTGACTGGGGCTCAATCCCAGGACCCTGAGATCATGATTTGAGCCAAAGGCAGAGGCTTAACCCACTGAACCACCCAGGCGCCCCATATTTTCACTTTCTTGAAATCAGCTTCTCAGAAAAAATTTTGAAATTCTATGTGTAGATCATATTACAGTTCTGTCAGTCAACACTGTTCTAGAGCAGTCTGCTCAAAGCGGTGTGGTGAGCAAAGGAACACAGCTGTGCCATGTTCATGACCCACCCACTGCCGGATTCTGCTCCCCATGCCTCACATACTGGTCAGGCAGCCGGTCCCGGGCTCCACAGCTGTAATGGCCGACCTGGGCTTTGAATCCAAACAGCTATACCCAGAGCCTGCTTTTGAGCTTCAGAAATGTGAGCTGTTGGTGACTTTGAATGCAAGGGGGTGGGGTGGGATTGTTACTGTGTGAGTGTGACTCTCTTGGGGGAGCAGGTACATGCGTGTTTCTAAAAGGCCTCTGAGGATCGGGAGGAATGCTGGGAATTTCTGGCACCAGCCACAGGGTCTCCAGGAAACAGCTTCAGGTCTCCAGGAAACAGGCCTGACCCAGGCTTCTGGAAGAGCTGGACACCTAGTAAGACCTGGGTCTTACCTGGAGGGCAACCAGGCTTTGGCCAGTACTTGCGAGCCTCCGCCTGAAGGCTAAGTCCTGAGCAAGGATCCCAGCTCCACACCTAGGACCCTCACATCTCCATAGCCGTGGCCCTGCTCGGCCATCTCCCGACCTGGCAATGGCAGCATCCTACTTGTCCTGTCCGCCAACCCCCTTCCTAGGGTCAAGACAGTGTTGCACACATGCTCAGTGCCTTCTTGGAATGGAACAGAATCAAATCACGTTCATCCAACAGAAGGAGACCGGTGACGACCTCCTCACAGTCCAACTCTCCTCTGCAGGTCCCCAGGGAGGCTGGTGGCTGCTTCTCTTGGCCTGTCTGTTAAAAGGCAGGACTACAAGAGGAAACAGGCAGCACTTACTGTTTAAACTCTGAAGTGATTGTTAAAGAAGCAAATCATGCAAGGAAAAAAACAACAACAACAAAAACCTCAGCAGCATGATTCAGTGACGGGGCCCATTCCAAGGGACACACACACACCGGTTTTACTCACAGGCTCTTAATCACTGAAACTCAATCCCTCTCCCTCACAGGTGTCGCAGGCTCTGATGTCCTGGGGTCGGAGGCCCCATTAGGGGACCATTTCTGTGACACTGGGAGGCTTCTCTGCTTTATTTCTCCACCTGATTCATTTGCTTCTTACAGTAGCCTCTTAGAGTGAAGCAAGTGTGGGGATATTTTCACTGGTCCTAAAGTCTTGTCTCATGAACTAACCATGTGTGACAACTTTTCCCACTTCAGCGTGGTTTGATGTTTTTCCTTCAGACCAACTACTGATGGTCAGTACTTTGGATTAGACCTTGTAGTCAGTTCTTGGGCCTCCCCTATGGCTGCCAGAAGCTGACAGCAATGGCCCAGTGCCAGGGGACACTTTAAGATGCAGTAGGGCCTGCCCCTGGCCCTGAAAAGGAGCCCTGAGTCAAGCCTGAGAGCTGGGGTGTGCTGCTGCATCTGTGGAATTGTCCAACGCCATTGTTCTTGCAACAGCCAAGTAATATTGACCCTTATTCCAAAAAGGAAAAATTTGACCCTCAGGACCCCAAGCACCCTGTCCACCCCAGGAGCCTAATCCCATCCATCACCTGAAAGATTGTTTTGCATTAGAATTTCAGTTCTTTTACTACAATGTCTGGCCAAGATTCAGCACCTTGAAGCCAGACAACTCAATGGGGGTGAATCTCTCCATTTTCTTCCTGATTGTAAAGTTGGGCACGAAATTCTGGAGTATGTGCCATTTCAAGAAGGGAGTCTGTCTTCTGCTCAAGAAAAGCAGGGGATCTGCCCGTGCCATCCGTGTGGAAGAGCTGCGTAGTAGAATGACTTGCTTCTCTGGTAGTGTTCTCTTTCCTCTCCTTCCTCCCCTCCTCTGGAGAAAATGTATCATAAGGTCAGGGAGGGTTCGGTGTCCTGCGGAGCTGCCGTGGCTCCTTCCTTCTGAGGGCAATAAGGCCCCCTGGAGACCCTCACCATGACCAATCTAAGAGATGTTGGGTAGCCCTGGATGCTGGACATGAGGAATGCCGAGGACCTTCTGTGTTGCAAACGTGGGCAAGGAAAATTTGCTAGACCTACAGTGGCGTGGTCTCTGGGGATGGAACGTTGACTGAAGTTTGGGGTCCGCAGGACTGGACAGGCTGATACAATCTAACACAGCCCTTTGTTTGACTGGATCTTTGAGGAAAGTTCCATAAAGGACTGAAGGTTGGCAGTTAAGAGCTGCGATTCTGGGAACTTATGCTAAGTTGAGCACGAGACAGAGAATCATCTTCCCCACTCTCTTCAGTGGCCCTTGTAAAGCCCTAGCCCAGCTTCACCTGAAGGCTCTGAGTGGGCATCTCATCATCTCACACAGGCAGGTGGCAGTGACCAAGAACCATCCCCCACTGGGCTGGAGCAGTCCGGCGGACCCTTCTGTTGGGATTCTGTGAGCCTTTGTGATTTTGGACAAGTCATGGGGTAGGAGACAGCCTCGAGACGGAGATGCTAGACTTTCTACTCATTCCACAGTCTGTTAAACCACGGGAATTTAAGCATCTTGCTTTGTATGAAAAACTAACCATGACAGTATTTGCCCCTGGGTTTGTAAGCAGTCCTCTGGTCTTCGCACGGAGGGTATATGTACTCATGAACAGAGTGGAAGCAAAGAGGCTTTCAGCCCCAGCTCCAGATTGAAAGGTGGTGAACAGGCTGACCCCAAGCTTCTGTCTTGATGGTTCTGAGACTCACTGAGTCAAATGCAAAAGGCAGAAGTCAGTTAATATATAGTTTGTGTTTATAATGAGAAGGGGAAATGATCAGTCTGGGGAAGATGGTGCTAAAACAAAACAAAATGAGAGCCCAAGTGCTGAGACAGGTTTGCCCGTAGTCATTCTGCATTTAGTAAAGATTGCCATCGTATCTATTCTTTGCCATGCCCTGTGCTAGGTACTAGAAAACAAAGTGATAAAGCAGCCATTGTCCTTGCCTTCTGGTGCAGAGGTGGAGAAATACAGTAATCCGATAATCAACTTAAATAAGTAGCAATAGTTAGCACTGCGGATGAATTATTGTCTATTTCCAGGCTGATTTATTTTCAGCTAAGAGATGGGATAGATGAAATTCTATATACACAGCTGGAGACTGGAAAGAGTTAAGCCCTACATGGGGCCTTGCTGAAGCTCTCCCAGGAGAAAAGAGGGCCCCATTTATCAGTCCTTGGGCAATGGGTTGGTTCTTCCTCTACTGTCATTTAAGAGAATGTGTGTTCCCTCCAGCATCCTGGCTGGCCTGGAAGGTCACTGCAGCCTCAGGGTGCCACAAATGCAGGATTGTTCACTCTCTTTGGCTGGGGAACTGGGCTGGGGACCAAACTGGCCTGCAAACTCAGGTTTTCCCATTTCATTTCAAGAGTGGCCAACTTCAGGGCCTTAAAAACAGGTTTATGGTAATACTAGGAGTGATGGTGAAGGGAGCCAAAGTCAAAGCCATCACCAGGCCATGATGCCTTCAGAATAATTTCCCAATTTTGAAACAACTAGAGTGATTGCCAGAGTAATTCAGACGGGAGGAGAGATGGAATGATTTTGGCTAGCGAGGTTGTATGTTGAAATAATATGAAATAGTAAAAAGAATTTTCTAAGGTCCCCTAAAACTACTCTATTTTTGAATAGTGTGGTTTTGGTTTCTTGTTATAATTCTTGAGCATACTGTGAATTAATTTTCTATTAATTAGGTAATCGATTCAACAAATATTCATTGTAGTTCATTCTTTCACTAGCTATGAGACCTTAGGTTACAATCTATCCATCCCTTCTTCCATCCAACCAACAAATATTTATTTAGTGCCTGTTGCAAGTCAGACTTCATGTTACCCTCAAAGAGGGGAACCTAACCTAACCTACCTCTTGGGAGAGGAGCTGGGTACAGTAGGGGAGACTTCGCTATAGCAAAGGTAATGTTCACAGTTCACAAATCTCACGCCATTCACCTCTCCCCAAGCACTCAGGAAAACTACACTTCCCAGACATCCTTAAGTAGTCCTTATTAGGTTAGGTCCATGTGACTAGATTCTACCTATTAAGAAAGAGTAGAAATGATGTATGCTGCTCTTGGCACAGTTCCTTGTACAACTGTCCAGGGTCTCACATTCCCTTCTGTGGTAAATCTAGATGGCATCTGTGTAAGATGCAAGGGGTGTGGAACCCTGAGTCACCACATGGAGGAGAGCCACAAAGGACTGTAGTGTGGAATTTATTTGTTATAACCCAGCCTCACCCTTCTTTTTCCTTTTTTTTTTTTTTTTAAGATTTTATTTTTATTTATGACCAAGATAGAGAGAGAGGGAGCACAAGCATGGGAGAGTTGGAGAGGGAGAAGCAGGCAGGCAGCTGGCTATGGGGCTTGATCTCAGGACGCCGGGATCATGACCTGAGCCAAAGGCAGACGCTGAACCAACTGAGCCACCCAGGAGCCCCCAGCCTCACTTTTCTTAACTTATGCCTACTCTCTAAGTGTAAGGATGTCTAAGTTCAACACTGAAAGAAAAGGAGAAAATATCTTGGCTATGTCAGGTAACGTGACCACTTTTAATCATCTTTTCTAGCTAGAAAAAAAGAACATTTAAAAAAGCCCACTTACCATATAAAATATCTTGATCTTCATAGCAAAGACTTTTTTTTGTTTGTTTTTTGTTTTTAAAGATTTTATTTATCAGAGAGAGAGAGGGAGAGCGAGCGAGCACAGGCAGACAGAATGGCAGGCAGAGGCAGAGGGAGAAGCAGGCTCCCCGCTGAGAAAGGAGCCCGATGCAGGACTCAATCCCAGGACGCCAGGATCATGACCTGAGCCGAAGGCAGCTGCTTAACCAACTGAGCCACCCAGGCATCCCATAGCAAAGTCTTGAATGAAGCCCAGGTTTCCTTTTTTTTTTTTTTTTTTTAATTTTTTATTTTTTATAAACATTTAATATATTTTTATCCCCAGGGGTACAGGTCTGTGAATCGCCAGGTTTACACACTTCACAGCACTCACCAAAGCACATACCCTCCCCAATGTCCATAACCCCACCCTGCTTTTCCCAACGAAGCCCAGATTTCTAATTGAAAAACTGGGTATAGTAGTTGCATTCATTAAGATTATAGAAATTTCCTGAAAAATTCTAATTCACTCTTAAAAGAGTTTTAATACAACTGAACAAGGTAACATGTTAGCTTGAAGAATCACTTCCTCATCATAAAAATGGATCATCGAGGTCTTGGCCATTTGGAGTTTACAATTTAATGAGGTAGAATGGAGGAGAGCAGAGAGAGAATACCAAGTTCATTTAAGTGCTAGAGGCTGAACCTGGATTTCTTTCCCCTTCCAGAAAGCCTGTTCTTGTCACTTGCTTCCTCCTGACAGCTTGATAGAAAGCAGTCACCCAGTTGTTCTCTACTGAATCCCCCATTCTAATTCTCTCTGTAGAGCTCCTTACCATCTGACAGTTTTCTTGTTTATGAATTTTGTCTATTATCGGCTGTCTCGGCTCATTAGAATGGGGAAAAAATACATTGTTCAATCTTATCTCCAGCATGGTAAACAATGATTAGCACATAGTAGGAGCTCCATACACATTTAATGAATAAGTGAACGACATGTGGCCAAACAGGAATAAACAAGCAAATGTTTTGTTTTAAAACAGATTTGCAAATGGACTCAATGGCCAAGTTTGGAACATGTCCCCAGTGAGAACCGTGAGGTGGCCTAATTTATCATTTTGTAGCAAAGAAAAGCCAATGTCAAGTGACATCAATATCTTATCCCTTTTGAAATTAAATCTTCTTAGAAGATGCTCAGGAACAACTCCATTCCTGAGAATTCCTTATTGACAAAGTCTCAGAGATGTAAATAGCTTTGAATTTAATGTTATTTCTATACATTAAACCTCTTTTTTGCAACATGTCTTAGATAATTCAATGCCTAAGACACAATCTTCTTTGCCGTAGATGCTGAAAGAAGTAAGAACTTGCTTTCAAAAGAGGCATGCATTCTTGAATGTGGGTCTCCTCTATCTGACCTAACTGCTTGGGACCCTGAGGTATGGGCATTTCAGATTTGAGTTATCAGGAAATCATAAGAACACGTAACAGATCTGTTCTATGACCTAATATTGTCTTCTGACAATCAACTAAAATCTGTTTTGAAAGTCATGTCCAATGAGTGTAAAGACTAAAAGGATGTGGTTGCAATCTTGAAGCTAGAAGCTATAGTCAGAAAATGGGTCAAGAAAAACAATTGCCCAACCAAACCTGCATGGAACTGGGCCTCCAAGGACTAGCTTCGCTGGTTCACCAAACAAGGTAGACTCCTCAGGAAGCCGCATAGGTGGGCTCATCTCAAACCAAGCTAACCAACCAAGCAGTAAAGAGGAGTCTGCATAGTAACAGCTTTAGTAACAGAACAACTAACTTTTACTGAGTGCTTACTGTGTGGCAGGCACTCCACAAGTGCTTTACCTACAGTATTCCATTTAATTCCTCATGATGTATGCCAGTGAGGGAGGGGTTAGTAATGTCTATTTATAGGCCCAGAAACAGATTAATTAACTTGTCCAAGTACAGACAGATTTTCCTGACTCTCAAATTCAAGATTTTACCAATAACCTCTCCAAATCTCCAACCTCAGCATTCACCGTAATTGTCATAAAAGATAGAACACTTCTATAGTGGCAGAAAACAAAAATGAAAACAAAAAGTTAGCAAGCAAACATGGGCTCTGAAAACATCTAGATATTTTCATTTCAGTCTTCTTGTAACAAAGAGGATCAAATGTGCAACTCAGGAGACAGTTTGTGGTGTGGTAGAAAGAGAAAAGTAGGTCAAAGCCTCTGTGTCCTGCCTCATTCCCATGTGAGCCATTGGTATGACTCCAGATCCCCACTATTCTGCTCTCTGTCTCTGTTTCCTAGTCTGTAAGACAGGACTAATCTGTACCCTGCATTTCCCAGTCCTGAGAAGCTTTCTGAGAGGCCTAACAAAGGGAAGGATTCTCATTTAGTTTGTCTAAACAGTTTCGATCTATTTTAGTCTCCAGAATTTTTTTTTCACTATCCACTAACTAGATGGGAAAAAAAAATGTCATCTTCACTACAGGGAACTTAATTCATTCTTTGTGGCCTATCCTATGCCTTTTCCCTTTAGAGGAACAGAAAAGGGAGGGTCTTTTGCTCTCCTGAGTAGGCAGCAGGAGGTAGCGTGTAAGAGGAGGTGGACACTGCTACTCACTTCAGAGCCATCTTGGGGAGGAAGCCAGCAGAGTGTGGCAGCCTGTGGAACACCAGCGGAGTGGGGATTGTGCCATATCCATTTACTTACATTCTTTCAACATTTTTATTATCTGCTGTGTAAATTAGGAAGCTTCAGGCAGATATTTCTTTGGCCTTTTCTCAGGCAGAAGTCTTGAACCAACTCCATATACACGATACTCAGACAAGATGGAAAGGACCTTGGTCTAGCTGTCCATCCTTAAGAGGCTGAGGTAAGGCCCGCTGGGGGGCTGGGGATGGGGAGAAGGATCTGTGAATGAGGGAGACTGCAATCCCTAGAGGTGCTGAGGGACCTCAGAGCTGAACCTGAGGGAGCTCTGTGGTTGAAGGGTAGAGCCCAACAGATGCTCAAAACAACATTTTCCTTCCCTCCCTGAATGTTGACTGTGTGATCCATGCCCAAGCACTGTCCTGAGCCTGGGAGAAACAGGGATGAGAGGACAGTCTTTTTTAGTCCAGGTTAAGCAACCAGACCTCTGAAGCAATCAGACTTGGGCTTGAATCTTGCCTGTGCCACTGATTAGCTGAGACTGTGGGGGTTCCTTGACTCTGAGCTCAGCTTCTTCAGCTAGAAACTGGGGACAACCTCACAGTTATGACTGTGAGAATTGTTAGATTATTGCAGTGAAGCATTTAGCCCAGTCCCTGACACACAGTAAGGGCATCCATGCAAGGCTGTGAGCCCCATGAGACAGGGATTGTGTCTGGGATTCATGCTGAAACCTCAGCACTTACCAAGGTTTTACAGAAGGTACTGAAAGAATTATCTGTTGAAGGTTTAAAGGTTAATGAGGGAGTCAGATTGGAGGCCAGGAAGCAAGCTAAGGTTCTAGAACAGGATTAAAAAGTCAAGAACTAGAAAAAACAGAAACACGATGTAGGAAGTGAACATTCATAGTAACTGGTTCCTGGGGGAGGCCTCTGCAGGAGGTAGTGGGTACATGGGTGGGCATGGAATAAAGGCTTGTGGGAGATCCTGGGATCCCCTCTCAGACCAGCCCCATAGGCTGTTAACAGTCTTCCTTGTTCCCTCAAACACACTCTGACTCTCTTCTAGCAACCATAGACGTGCTTTGAAGTAATTAGCTCCCCTTCAGGAGTTCCCACTTGCCTTTTCCACCAGACCCTTTCTTTGGGTTAAGGGGGTACAAAAAGAAAACCAACTATCAACCTAACGAACATACCTTGGTCTCCATGCAGGGGGAAGCATGGGGAGACCTGACAGTTCTGAGATTTGGGTGGGGGAGGGCTTGGGAGGCCAGTAGCTCTACCATGTCTGAGTAATCACTGGAGTTTTCCTTCAGGTGTCCTGGGTTTGGTCGTGAAGACTATGTGAGGCTTTGTGGGGGTTGGTCAGCATTCTCTGGGCAGGAAGGGAATGGGACACTATGCAGGATGGAGAAAAACAATCTCTGACTTTGGATGAAGAGGTACGATTTCAGATCCTTTTAAAGCCCTGACACGCGAAGGAAATCAAACATGTAGGGAAACTGCACTGGATGGCGTGAGAAGAGAGAGACTCGCAGGTAGAAGTGAAGTCCACACTGAGGTTTGCAGGAGATAATCCAGAGGGATTCGTGGAAATGGATGAAGGAGGCTGCTGAGTTGACGGACTCAGAGGTGGGGGTACAGAGCAGGGAGGAACAAGCTCTAGGAATAATCCCTCCAAAAAGCCATCAAGTTGGAAAGAAATATGTCAATCTGTCAAGGACCCACAGGGTACTCTTCTCTGTTAGTTCCGAGGGCGAGCCCTGGGGCAGCAACCAGCCCACATCCTGCCTTCCGTACTATGACGGTCCAAAGGCACACGGTGCCTGGGCTTTTGGAGACCTTCCCACGGGTGTCATTTTGATCACTCGTGCCCAGCAGTAAAATAACACCCGATTAATGAGCTGCCAACTGCAAACTGTTTCCACCAACTTCCTCCCTCCTCCCAATTCCCACCTATCCCGGAGTGGCTCAGTGCCTTGATTTTCCACACACTTCAGAGAGGGTTAAGTGAAAGGCACATCCAGGGCTTCTGGGGAGATAGGAAGGGCTGGGAAAGTGTTGCCTTGCAGCAAGGCAAAGCTGGATGAACAACTGAGTCTTTGCCTCGTTGACAAAGGAGAATGAGGGACTAGTGCCAGACTAGCTTGAACTGACTGAAGAAAAGTAACTTTTGTAATTCACGGCCCTCTGCGTGCTATGAAAACGCTGGCAAGCCGGTGAGACAGGCATGTAGTTTGTAGGCAGAAAGAGCATGAACCATGAGACAATTCTGCATTCCAGGGTCAAGGCTGGGGTTGCCCACGGGCATCAGGAGAGCCTCTGGGAGGCAGGGACTGCAGGGGGATGGGCTTGGCTACCCCTGCTGGCCTCAGGGTCAGTAGCTCCCAGCACCACCTGCTGGGCTGTAAAGGCGGCACCACCCACTGCTATGTTCATAGCATAGTGATCCAGGATGGCCATTGAAAGGTTCTGGGGGGAGTCAAGGAGAGTTGGAAGGTTGTTTTGGAGGGAGGGAAGGCACAAAGAACAAGTCAGGGGTAGTAGGAGGGGGAATCCAGTTAGTCTCTATTAGTCTCTCTATTGTTAGTCAATATGGCATTACTGGACTTAGCATGACAATAGGATTTTGCTCCCCTGCTTAACTAACTGATGAACTTTAAGGTATAGATGGTGAATAACTTAGCAGTGACAAAGTATATACTGAATACTTGCCCCCACAGCCACTACAAGAACCTCAAAGAGGAGGCTGGTGGCCAAAATTGAATTTCTCATCAGTTTTGGTGGTTGGATCTAAGCTAGAGATCATGGTTTAGAACAAACAAATGTAAAGTTTCTTACATCAAAGTGGTCTGGGGAAAATCCATACTGATTACACAGCACAAACTTGCTGTGAATTGGGTGGGCAGTTGAGTACACCTGTGGAGAGGTTAAGAGCTCCCCAGGGGCCAGTGCCACCAGGACAACTTTTGTGGAAGAGGGAGAAAGAACTGGAGTTAAGTGCTGATGGAGAGGCAGGCTGTGGACAGACAGAGGAAAGTGGGAAGGCATTCCAGGAGGGAGGGGAGCAAAACCGAAGACCAGGAGATAAACATGGTGAGTTTATGGTGCTTTAGAGGGATTAGGCTGTTTGGATTTAGCAGGTGTTCTCAAGAGCATGAGAGAGAAGAAAGTGCAGGCAGTTGGAGTTTAGAGAGCTCATTGCAGGACCTCACAGTGACTAGAATGGTCTCAGCTGTTAGGGCCTTCTCCTAAGGCTCATCCTTAGCTCCTTTCGGGGTTTTGGGGATCTTTCATCAGAATTCCAAGCACTTCAGTTGATTTTTAATTCCCTTTTGCTGAACCCCATGGAAGAGGGCCAAGAAAGCAGGTGCTACACAGAGGTACTAAAACTGGTGCTGAGAGGAAACTTTGAGAGAGAAATAGGAGTGTTTTGTGAGTTTCAAAGTCTTTTAGGCATGGAGCCAATAAGGCAGGAGGAGATGCTGAGGGGACACCCTAAGAAAGCAGAAAAGCTTTGGGCACAGGACTGGTTGTGAGGCAGAAATCTGGACTTTAATATAAGGGGGCAGGGGTTGAGGAGAAGAGAAATGACAAGAGTCTCAGGCAACTACTAGAAAGTTGCTGTACTGAGATGCTGGGTATCTGCAGTACCTCCTCGTTTTTTGGAAGAGCCATCGGGGAGTCCCTTCAAAAAGAGATCATCCAGGATCTGTAAAAAGGGCAGGACAGAAAAAGGCAAGAATGATTGTGGTCACTACTTCAAGTCAACTTTAAGCAAGAGATCCTAGTCAGTACAACTGAGCAAGAAAAAGACATTAAGAACTGTACATACAGATTGGAGAAGAAGAAGTAAAACTGTTCTTACTTGCAGGTGACATGCTTTTGTATGTAGAAAGGCTTAAAGAATCTACAAAGTCTACTAGAACTAATAAGCAAGTTTAATAGAATTGCAGGATACACTATTGACAAATGACCAAATGATGAAAATTTTAAAATTCCATTCACAATAGAATACAGAGAAAAAAGTATTTAGCAACAACTTTAATAAAAGCATAAGATCTATACACTAAGAACCTCAAAATATTGCAGAAAGTAAAGAAGACTGAGGCAAATGTAGAGATATACTATGTTCATGAATTGAAAGATTCAATGTTGTTCAGATATCGTCCCCAAAACTGTTCCAGACATGATGTATAGTTTCAACACAGTCCCATATCAAAATCTTAGCAGCTTTTTTTTCCCTGTAGATTTTGACAAGCTGATCCTAAAATTTATATGAAAATGCAGAGGATTTAGAGAAATCAAAATAATGTTGAAAAAGAAGGACAAAGTTGGAGGTTTATTTTAAATCAAGACAGTGTAGTATTGACCTAAAGATAGGCGTATAATCAATGGGACAGAATAGAGTTCAGAAGAAAACCCTTACATTTATGGTCAGGTGATTTTGATCTAAAGAAGTCAAGGCAATTCAATAGTTTTTTCAATAAGTGATGCTGAAACAATTAGATATTCATAACAAGAACTTAAATCTTTGCCCCACACCATATGCAAAAATTAACTCAAAATAAATCATAAAGCTGAATGTAAAACTCTAAAACCTGTAGCAGAAAACATAAGAGAAAGCCTTTGTGAACATGGATTAGGGGTTAGATGATCCTTAAAGGAAAAATATGGATGAATTAGACTTCATCAAAATTAAAAACTTCAGCTTTTCAGGAGATACCATTGAAAAAAATGAAAAGACAAGTCAGACAATAGGAGAAAACATTTGCAAAACATGTATCTGATAAAGGACTTTTGTGCAAAACACAGAAATAATGCTTACAATAAGAAGATAAATAGATTTTTTTTTTAATGTGCAAAAGATTTGAACAGGCACTTCACCAAAGCAGATTTACAAATGGTCAATAAACATATGAAAACATGCTCAATGAAATAAGTCAATCAGAGAAAGACAATTATCATATGATTTCCCTGATATAAGGAAGTTGAGAGGCAAAGTGGGATGTGTGGGGGTTTGGGAAGGAAAAAATGAAACAAGATGGGATCAGGAAGGAGACAAACCATAAGAGACTCCTAATCTCACAAAAAAACAGGGTTGGGGGGGTGACTAGGGAGAGGGTAGTTGGGTTATGGACATTGGGGAGGGTATGTGCTATGGTGAATGCTGTGAAGTGTGTAAACCTGGCGATTCACAGACCTGTACCCCTGGGGCTAATAATTAGCTAATAACATATAATACATTATATGTTAATTAAAAAAAAAAAACATGCTCAACATCAGTCACAAAGAAATGCAAATTGAAAGTGCAATAAGGCTCTTACCTGCACTAGAATGGCTAAGGTATCAGATAGACAGTATCAGTTAAATTGACAAGGATGTGGAGAAACTGGAACTCTCATACATGGCTTTGGAAGCATAAAATAGTACAGCTAATTTGGATAACAGTTTCTAAAATGTTTCTATGTTTCTAAACATTTCTAAAATGTTTCTAAAATGTTAAATTTTCTAAATTGTTTCTAAGTTGTTTCTAAAATGTTAAATATGTTTCCCAGATAACCCAGCCATTCCACTCCTAAGTATCTACCCAAGAGAAATGAAGACATATATCCACACAAACACATGAAAAAATATCATAGCTACATCATAACAACCCCTGAAGGATAGCAGAATATGCCACCCCAAAATATACTTCTTTAGCATAAGGATTATTTTAAGAAACATCAGACACAGAAAAAGCTCTAAAAGCAGAAAATTTACCCTTTTGTAAGGGAGATTTACATTTTTGAAAGAAATCTCCATTTGTAAGGATGTCTCCTCTTCTTTACAGGAAGGGAAGGATGATCATAAATCATAAGAGAACCTTATCAAAAAAGAAGGCACTGACCTAAAAATGCATAATAAACCTTACCCTGTTCCACCATGCTTTTTCTAATAACCTCCCCTAACTGGCCTCCACCCTCACACTCTTTCCCCACACACAATTTTCCTCTTACTTTAACCAAAAAAATGGTATTCCAGCTGGAGGTTTAGCCCACCTCCAGGAATTACCCATTATTCCCTGGGTGTCTCCCATGTATACTTGAGGTATACATGTTAAATAAATTTGTTTGTTTTTTTCATTTTTTAAAAGATTTTATTTATTTATTTGACAGAGAGAGAGAGAGCATGAGTATGTAGAGCAGCAGGCAGAGGGAGAGGGAGAAGCAGACTCCCCCCTGAGCAGAGAGCCCTGAGGTGGACTCAATCCCAGGACCCTGGGGTCATGACCTGAGCCAAAGGCAGATGCTCAGTCAACTGAGCCAACCAGGTGCCCTCTTTGGCTTTTTTCTTGTTAATCTGTTTTTTATTACAGGGGTCTTGGCCAAGTAGTCAGAAAAGAAGAGGGAAAATGGTTTTTCCTTTCTTACAATCCAAACTGGAAATAATCAAATGTCCATCGACTAGTATGTAAATAAACAAAACCTGGTTTATCCATATGAGGGGATAAATAAAAAGGAATGAACTATTGATGCATGCAAAACCTGGATGAACTACAAAGACATGCATAGTAGAAAAAGTCACTCAGAAGCCTACATTTTTGTATGATTTTGTTTATGTGGAATTTTTAGAAAGGGAAAATGTGAGTAGAGTCAGAGATGACAATGAACTGGTGGGATGGAAGCATTCTAAAACTGGGTTATTATGATCACACAACTGTTTAAATTTACTTAAATAATCAAGCTGTATGCATGTGATGGGTGATTTTTAGAGTATGTAAATTATACTTCATTAAAGCTGTTAAAACAGGGGCACCTGGGTGGCTCAGTTGATTAAGCCACCGACTCTTGATTTTGGCTTAGGTTGTGATTTCAGCGTCGTGAGATTGGGGGTCATGAACCCCACATTGGGCTCCACACTCAGTAGGGAGTCTGCTTGAGTTACTCTCTCCCTATGTGTGTGTGTGTGTGTGTGTGTGCGTGCACACACACACATTTTCTCTCTCTCTCTCACACACACACACAAAATAAATAAATCTTTTTAAAAAATCCCACACTTAGGCAAATTCTTCTGCACCTTGTTTTTGTACCTATTAAATTGAGTGGGGGGGAGGGGGAGTTGTTAAACCAAAGGACAGGGAGGCTCCTAGAGAGGTCTTTGGGAAGGGTGTGTGTGTGTGTGTGTGTGTGTGTGTGTGTGTGTTAGTTACAGGAAAAAAGCAAACACCTATGGGAGGTAGTTATGCAGTGAAGTGCAGTGGAAAACACAGGCTCTGGAACCTGACTGCTGGGTCTGAATCTGGCATCTACCACTCACTACCTGGACGGACTTGAGCCAAATTTTGTAACCTGTGAGCTTCCGTGAAGAGGGGCTAATAGTAAATACTAAGGTAGTTGTGAGCATTGAAGGCAATGGTTGTAAAGTGCTTAGGCCAGAGTCTGATGACATAGTAGGTACTCACTGAGAGAAATTTCTTTCTTTCTTTCTTTCTTTTCTGAGAGAAATTTCAAAACCAATTAGTTCTACAGAAAATTCAGGGCTTTGTTGGAACTGTGAAATTATGGGCTCTCCGGGCACATTATAGCAGAATTACAAGCCTCTCACTGACCTGATTTAGCAGCCTTATTAATGGAGAAGCCTGGGACCTGGGCCCAAAAGCCTTGGTTTCCAGTACTGTTTCAACCACAATCACACCATATAACTATAAGGGGGTTTCTTAAACTCTCTAAGTTCCTAAGACATGCTCACTTACCAAAGAGGGTTGCTAGGATGCTCCGAAGTCAGAGCTTACTGCCAGCATTGAAGGTATTCTGTGTAAAGTAATGATAGCACAGAGCACAGAGTTGGGGCCGGGGCTGGAGATCAGTGCGAAAGGAACACAGTCTGGCCAAGGTCACTGTGCCTGTGCACTGGGATATGTGAACATCAGCCTAGCAGGAGGCCATGGAAATTTTCACAAACCAAAATTGGCATTTGGAGCTGAACTGAAAAGCTGTGAACACAGGATGTTGCTGAAAATGGTGCTGGGCAGGGCCGCTACCTGAGGTTTTGGCAGGCTTCACCCCCTGCCAGTTGATTGCAGAAGGATGTTGGACCATCAGGAAATAGGGCTTTGAAATGATCCCACAGGAAGTGTGAATAACAACACAAGCAACAAACAAAGTCAGCTAGGCCAGGTCTGAGGGGGTGGGGGGTATTGGGTTGGGAGACAAGTGAGGTCTCACTTTCTTCAATACCGGAGGAACTTTTAAGGAGGAGCCCATCTGGAATTCAAAGATGGCTTTGTGACAGATTCCTTCACTCCCTGTCCCCTCCTTCATTCACTCTAAGTGAATGCGACAGATTCCTCCACTCCCTCTCCCTTCCTCCATTCACTCTGCTCTGGAGGAGCAGAGGGAAATGTAGCCGCTTGAGGGGGCAACTCATTTCTGGCTCAGGATCCTGGAGGTCCTCCATGTAACAGTTTGTAAAGGACACCTGCTGTATTTTTGGATGCCCAGCACTCACTCCTATTCTTTTTTGGTAAGATCATGTGGGTTCTTTTTTGGGGAATTTCCTCTCCCTATTATGTACAATCTTGGCGGAACTATCAATACAGGTATGCTGCCCTCCTCTGGCCATTTAAAGTCTCCCTTGTGGATTCTAAATTAAGCTGAGTTAGGATAAGAAGGGAACCAAGTCTGTTGGAGAGGATCTGACTTCGGGCTCTTACTCAACTTTTATTTATACCTGCCTCTGCCCCGGTTTGTTAATTTTTCTCCCATTTTGTGAGCCCCTGAGATCATCCCAATAAATTCTGTTTTGCTTAGCTGTGGTCTATTTCCATTTCTGAGAATAGACATAGAGCATTGTGGTGGCTCTTGCTTGGGGCATTCTTCATGGAGGACATGCCCAGGAAAAGAAAGAGCCCACTCCTGGTCATCTGCCATTAGCCATCCCAATCCAACTCTAACCATGTGGCCACAGGCAAGCTACTAAATCCATCTGAACCTTAGCTTCTTCTGTAGAATGGAAGTACTATTACTTTGTAGAACTATTAGGATTAAATGTAAATGCATTCATTCATTTAGTATTTATTTATAGCCGCCATTTTCCTTACGCTCTGTGAGTATCCAGAATAGAGAAGTGAACAAGACAGACATAATACAGTCCTCATCTTCAGGGAACACACACTTCTAATGGGAAGAGAGACAGTGAACTTGGGTTTACAAGTCTGATAATAATATATATGGTACAAGGCACTACTGAAGTGGTTGATAAGGGGATTCAAAGAATCCAGTAGAGGCCACATATGGAAGGGCCTTAGTAAATGTGACTTCCTTTCCCCTTTCTCTCTCCCGTTTTCTTCTTCATCACCATAACTTCACCACTGAGTGATCTTCACCATGTTCTCACAGTGGAATTAGGACACTCCAGAGAAGTCATGATTGGATTCTGCCTGTAGACACTTCCGTGTCTGTAGCAGAAGCTGGAAGCCACTCAACCCAAAAGATGGGCTTACCCAGGCATAAATGGAGGCTGAGGTTAGAAAAATGGGGAGGTGGGCACCTGGGTGGCTCAGTGGGTTAAACCTCTGCCTTCAGCTCAGGTCATGATCTCAGGGTCCTGGGATGGAGCCCCGCATCGGGCTCTCTGCTCAGCAGTGAGCCTGCTTCCCTCCCTCTTTCTCTCTCTGCCTGCCTCTCTGCCTACTTGTGATCTCTTTCTGTCAAAAAAATAAATTAAAAAATCCTAAAAAAAAAAAAAAAAAAAAAAAAGAAAAGAAAAATGGGGGAGGGAATCGGAAGGCACTTACTTACATCATTAGGATTGACTGTTTGAGGCCAACAAGATCTGGTAGGAGTCAAGGTGGAAGAGACCTGTGCCTAATGGTGACACGGACAAGACAAGAGCAGGCAACTGCCCTGTTGTACTAGGTACCTACTTTCCAGAATCACAAAGTCTCAAATTCATACATTTGTTAGAAATGATTCATGAAATATTAGCATGAGGAAAGACCTTAAGGAATATCTAGAAAAGCCCTTCTTTGTCAAATGAGGAAGCCGGTGCTCACAGATATTTAATCTGTTATCTCTGTCCGGAGTGTGTAACCTTGTGACACCTTTGCTAAGCAGGGAAACATACTGGCTCCGTGTTCATGCAGACAAGTCTGGCGGATGTAACTTCTGACAAATAGTCTAGGTTAACCTCCCAAAGGGCAGGGGCCAAGGGAACGAGGTCCTGGGCTATGGGTTGGGGAAGCACAAAGACAATTAAGACACACGTCCATGAAGGTTCTTCTGACATAGCTGGGGAGTTGAGATACCCACAGTGTCAAATAATCACACAAAGCAACAATACATGGGGACTGCCTGCTGGCTATAGTCACACGGATGTTCTGGAACCATTCTCCTCTCGACATCTGTGAAACCCTTCTCAACATTTCTCCCCATTTTTCTCCCACGTCTCCTACTGAGATTGCCTTCTCCTCAGACACCCGTATCTATTAATAGTGATACTATCCTCCAATCACAAAGGCTTGAAATACTGGAGTTAGCTTTTCCTCCTTCTTTCTCCTCCTCCCAACATCCGGTAAGTCACCAGGTTCTGTTGATCTGATCCTTAAATTCTACCTCGTCCTGTCCAAAGACATCAAAATAGTATTTCTAATAACTATGCCCCAGCTCAAAGTCCTTTAGAGTGCTGCAGAAGAATTTGTAGAATGAAACCCAACCTCCTTCGCTTATAATGTCTGTGGTGCCTCATGATCGAGTCCCACCTCCCATTTCCTCTCTCAAATCTCCTATAGGGAGGTACCAGCCATGGCTTTTTGCTTTTGGGGTGTTTTTTGTATTGTGATTCTTTGACTTCTGGGCCTTGCTGACCCTGGAGGGACTGCCCCTCCTAGGGCTAGCCAATTCCTAGAGATAGGAAGCAACTAGCCCCAGAGGGCACCTTTCAAAGTCCAGCGAGGGGCACCTGGCTGGCTCAGTTGGTGGAGCGTGAGACTCTTGATGTTCGAATCCCACACTGGGTGTAGCGGTTACTTCAAAATAAAGAAAAACAAAGCAGGGTACTTGGCTGGCTCAGTCACTAGAGCATGCAATGCTAGATTTTGGGTCCTGAGTTCAAGCTCCACATCAGGCATAGAACTTACTTAAAAAAATAAATAAATAAAATAAAGGCGAACAACCAATCCAGAGCCCACACCCCAACTAGCTCCTCTCTCTGTCTGTCACCCTCAAGGCCACTATTCCCCAACCTGAAACACCCCGGGGCCAGCCCCTAGACCCCTGAGCCTATTAAAATGATTCCAACTAGCCCGCTCTAAACTTGCTCACCCTGTCTTGCACATTCCTTCCCAAGGAAACCACAGTAAAGGCTCTAGCCCACGTTTTGGCCCTCTCCTCCTGCTTGCTGACCGACCTCGGCCTCGAGGGGTCCCCACATGGCCCCCTGTGGTGTGGTGTGCCCTAGCTCCTGGGATTGTGAGTTTAACTATCTTTTCAAAGGCAGTCTTCTCCTAATTTTAGGTTGTCCTTGCCATATCT
The DNA here is from genome assembly GCF_020171115.1 of Neogale vison. Lineage (NCBI taxonomy): Eukaryota > Metazoa > Chordata > Mammalia > Carnivora > Mustelidae > Neogale > Neogale vison. Next base: position 78,060,937 of record NC_058092.1, on the reverse strand, counting down.
AAATAATAATAATAATAAAAAACTTATACTTTAACACAAGGATTCTGAAACTCCAGGGGAGCTCTCTGCTTCCCAAACAGACTCCTCCTGCTTTCCTACCTACCCGTGTTTGCCTGTACTAGTTGTCGCTCTCAGAATGAGAACTACTGAGACTCTCGCCAGCTCACCTGGCGGTGAAGGGCAGCTATTCCTGCTCCTGCCATTCCTCTGCCATTCCTGCAGCTTACAGCTCCCTCCATACTTGAGTGTGTTCTCCCCAGCGGTGGCCTGATCACTGGGGAGATAAAGCTGAAGGTGTGACTTGTTCTATAACACACAGCAAGTAGAAGACAGTGGCAGGCCTCAGAGCCCAGCAGGCTTTCTCTGTGCCCTTTTCCATCACTGCATTGGCTCAGGTCCTTTGAATATGTGTCACAGGAACTAACCGCGGCCTACACGTGCACAAAAGGGACTTCCTGGAAGGATGCTGGGGCAGCTTGTATAACAGAAGGAGCTGAAGGACCAGATGCCAGATGAAGTGTGGACACGAGTGGTCCTGGGGATAGAAGTCTGAATCTTCTCGCAAGATCCCAGTCCTCAGTAGGACTTAGCTCAATCCCTTACAGTTTCAAATGTTTGGAAGTAAAAACTTGAGGGACCCTACATGGTCAGGTATAAACCCTGGATTCAATGTGGGGTGTTTGGGAGGGGGTGGGGTAACAACACTGATATGATCACTGGGGAACCACTCCTACGTATTGGAGAGTTCCCCAAAGGAAAAGGGAGCTGTTGAGATTTGAGCATATACCCCAACCTGAGTCTCTTACAGCCATTTTTCTAGTATTTTAAACGCGAAGTCTCTCAAATCAGAGTGGGTAATGGAAAACTTGGATGAAAACAGCTCCAAATCCAGTTCACAGTCCTCACCTGCTCAGTGTAAAGCACTATGTGAGACCCTGCTAGGCAGGGGAAGGATGAGGTTGGCTGTAAAAATCAGTAAGATGTGGCTCAAGGATAAGATTGGCATATAAATCAGGACAATGCCAAGCAGGATAAAGCCGTGACAATACCAGGCTCTAAAAGAGGGAGAAAGTCCTGGAAGATTTTACAATATGGAGAGATTCCCTAAAATTTATATCCAGAGGAAAGCCAGAAAACTCAAGTTCAGATTTTCCTTCCTATTGCAACTTTATCACCTGCTGGAGAAACTGTACATGACTCCACGTGGAAAGAAACAGTGTTCTTATTTCCCCCTACTTCAGTCCAGCCGCCAATCCAAACATCTGCCACCCCTGAGACGGGCACTTGGGGAAGGGTCAGGTTCGGGGGGCTCATGTGCCTCTGCCAAGCCTCGCTCTGATGGCCTGGATAAACATGGTGTCTGGGAAGGAGAAGGGATCGCCAGAGAAGTCCTGCCTAGACTCCTAGGAGGATTTCAGATGTTTGTTCCATCAGGGAGACACCTCAGAAAACCTGTGGGCACAGATAGGGAGAAAGCCCTCTAGCATTCTTACTGCTAAGGTTCAGGACAGAGTCCTCTGATGGTAACATCTCTGTACAAGGAGACTTTGCCACAACACTTCATAACTCAAGACCCACGGGCCTAAGGCCACGCTGTTGCAACATATTTGGATCCCTCGCACGTTATGGTGGTGAGAGAGTGAGAAGAATGTAAACATCTTGGTCCCATCGGGTTCATCCAAACAACCTGGCTTTATTGAGAGCACCAGGTGCCCCTCATCACTCCCCGGGGTCAGGGGAAATCAGTTGAGGACCTGCTGCGGGGTGGGGAGCGCCCTGGCTTCCTGGCTCACTCCCAGGCCGTTGGCTTGTCTTCAGTCGGTGGCTGTAGGAGGAGGCCGGGCCGTGGGGACGCCCAGGAAGGGAAGGCCCGAGAAGCAGGTGAATGGGGAGCCCGAGGCGGAAGAGGGGTGCCTGTTTGGGGGCAGGGGGCATTGTTTAGTGCACCTATCATGCTGATGCTGATGTGGGGGAGAGGAGGCGAAACAGAATGGGTAAGGTGAGCTGGGGAGTGTCTTGGGGTGTCTGCAGGCACCGCTGCATTTTCTTCCACTTGGGGACTGACTTAGGGACAGAGAAGCCTCCAGCACTGGTCCTTGGGAGACTTACAGAAATATATCCGACATCTCCTCACCCTTAATCCACACATAAGCTTCATCTCTCCAACATGGCTTTCTTTCAGCCAGGTGTTCGGTCTCCCCCGCCTCCCCAGGGGTCAGAGGCCTTAGAACACCCCTTTGTTCAGAGGCTGACAATAAACATACAGAGGACCTCCTGGGGGGAAAAAGTCTCATATAAATAGTAGCCCAGCTATCATGTCTCCTCGGCTTCACGAAGTTCCTCAAAAAACAATTTGCTTCACTGTAGCATACTGGGTACATATGTGTATATTGAAGTTATGTACGCTCATTTTCCAAAAAACACTGATTGAGGCCTCACTAGATGTAGGCACTGAAGATACAGTGGTGCATAAAATCGGCAGTTCTTGTCACGAAGTTTATAATCTAGTAGATAACACAAGAGATTGATGATCTATGCTGTAAGTGCCACAAAGAAATGACCAGAGGCTACGGGTGCTGTGGGAGAAGTCATTCCTTACCATAGGTGGGTTTTGTTTTTGTTTTTGTTTTTAGCACTTTTGAAAACTTAATATATAGTGTGTGTGTGTGTATATATATATATTTCGAAGGTAGAAATATGTGACTCATCAGTTGCATATAACACCCAGTGCTCGTAGCCATCACCCAGTTACCCCATCCCCCCACCACCCTCACCTCCAGCAACCCTGTTCGTTTCCTATGATTCAGAGTCTCTTAAGGTTTGTCTTCTGCTCTGGTTTTGTCTTTTAGTTTTTCCTCTCTTCCCCGATGACCCTGTTTTGTTTCTTAAATTCCACACGTGAGTGAGTACCATACCGTTTTGACAGTCTCCTTGTCCAAAGCACTACTGTAGAGGAAGAAATGATAAGTAAATTGGGAGGCCTGTTCGAGGAGGCAATATTGGAACAGGATACAAACGATGAGGAGGGTCAGAGGATCAAGGAGGAAGGGTTGGAGGCACTGAACTCAAAAAGAGAGGTCAAGGCTTCCTAAAGGTAGTGATGTCTGAGCTGAGCCCTAAAGGATGAACAGGAGATACTCAGGTGACCAAGGCCAGGGTTTAGTGAAGTAGTCCAAACAAAGGAAGGAGGGTATGAAAAAGCCCAGGAGAGAAAGAGTACAACATATGAGAAATTTGTGCCTGGAAAAGGTGAGGGTATGGTAGGTGATTACTAGCCAACCATCCCCCATCCCCTCAACCTCATTCCCCTTTGCCTGGCAGAATTTTTTTATTATTATTATATAAGGGCCATTATTTTTGTGTATGTTCTTTTCTGTTTTAATAGCCTTACTGATACACAAGTCCAAACATGTCTGGACAGCTGTTAGAACATGCCAAACAAACTCCTGCCATCTGGTGGATAGAACATCATTACGTACAGAAAATAGGTTTTACTGGTGTCAGGCTTACAGCATTCCAGATTATGACAATTTTCCACTCAGTGGTTTAAAAGTCCTAACAGGAGATTTAAAAAAATGGTTGAGGAAGAAATACTTAAAAATATTCTTAGGCCAGAGCCCCATGTGGTGTGGCAAATGTAAGAGGAAGGAGGGAAGGGAAACCACTATGTACTGTGTCAACATTACACTTAGAGAGCATGCTCTCACTTACTCCATCAAATGATGAGGTAGGTATATAAACCCCATTTTATAGCTAAGCAAACCAAGGCTCAAAGTACAGGGAAGAGCCAGCCTTGGCTGACTCCTTTGTTATGCTGTCTCTAGACATGGTATTTCTTTTTTTTTTTTTTAATTTTTAACTGGTAACAGGTGAGTAAAGGGGCTTTGGTTCCCAGTTGTTACATCTATGCTTCTAACCTCAATGAAAATAGTTAAGGCCCTATTTGGTGTTTAAAAGATGTTGGAAGATGGTCCATTTTACTCAGTAATATATTCATCAGTTGGTTCACAAAGCAGAAAAGAGGCTCAAATGCCATGTTAATGCAGACATGTTTTTAAAGCTAAAAAACCAGAATGCATGTCTAACATTTTCACATTATTCTAGTTGAGAGACATTCTTAAAAATGCAATTTAGATGCAGAAATTTTGGAATTCACAGAACACATTCAAGGACTGACGTTTTTGGACCTGAAGTGGTCTTGGGAAAATCTGAGATGAACAGGGTCCTACAAGTATGAAAACGAATCACTTTAGCAAAGTATAATCAAGTGCATATATAATGCTTTTACATAGTACTTGATGCATACTTACAAGTCCTTAAAACAAATTGATTTGATTGTTACAGCACCTGGTACATTGTAGGAGTAAAAACACAACTGTAATAATTATGAAATTTTTCTCACTTTCCTCTTATACAAGGATGTGAAAGGTTATTATAGACAGAATGTCCACCAGCTGTTCTGTCTCCACTGAGGTCAAAGCAATGGGAATGGAACATCAGCAAAGTGGAGTGGAGGGAAATTAGAATTGATACAGCTAGGACAGGGTGGGAAGTTGGGAAATCAGTACAATCTTGTAGATGTTTAAAAATAAAAGGGCTGGGGCACCTGGGTGGCTCAGTGGGTTAAGTCTCTGCCTTCAGCTCAGGTCATGATCTCAGGGTCCTGGGATCAAGCCCCACATCGGGTGCTCTGCTCAGCAGGGAGCCTGCTTCTCCCTCTCCCACTACCTGCCTCTCTGCCTACTTGTGATCTGTCAAATAAGGTCTTAAAAATAAAAAAAATAAAGATTAGAAAAAATAAATAAGAATAAAAATAAAAGGGCTGGGTGCCCATGTGGCTCAGTCAGTTAAGCATCTGACTCTTAATTTTGGCTCAGGTCATGATCTTGGGGTCCTGGGATTCCAGCCCTGTATGGGGCTCAGCAGGGTATCTCTTTCCCCCCTTTCTTCTCCCCCTGCTAATGCTCTCTCTGTGTCTCCCTCAAATAAATAAGAAAAATCTTTTTTTTTGTTTTTAAAGATTTTATTATTTATTTGACAGAGACACAGAGAGAGGGTACACAAGCAGGGGGAGTGGGAGAGGGAGAAGCAGGCTTCCCACTGAGCAGGGAGCCTGATGTGGGGCCCAATCCCACGACCCAGGGATCATGACCTGAGCCAAAGGTAGACCCTTAATGGCTGAGCCACCCAGGTGCCCCTAAGTAAGTAAAATCTTTTAAAAAGAACAAAAGGGGCTGTCCTTAGGCTGGGACTGGTGGGTTTGGAAATACCTCCTGGTGTCAGGTTCCTAGTCGACTCAAAAGTTTTGCCGGTGTACTTGATTCCTTAATGTGTTAAGAAATGTGGGAGAGGACATAAAGCAGTCTACCTTCCAGAAATTTGTCATCTGGGTATAGGAAGTCAAGGAAATGATCATTTGGATTGCTCAGGAGAGGTTTTGTAGAGGGAGGAATGTAACTTCAGACAGCCTACTAAGAATGCATTTGGGATACACAGAGAGGAGGGAGAGGCATTGCACATTATGGCAACTAAAAATTCAAAGACCCCTTGAGGGCCCTTTGGAACCTAAAACCTGACATCAAAATATTGCTTTCATTCAAATTACATATTTGTTGGGGTTGGGCACAGTCTACTGAAAAGAGATTATGTAAAAAGGAATGAGGCATTTCATTTTTATATAATTCCCTATCAAATAAATTGTACCAAATTTAGGAAAATAGGCACCTGTATTAAGAGAGGTTTTTGGCTTCCTATCTTGCCAGAAAAGCAAATTAAATATAACTTGAATATATTCAATTAACAAATATTTATTGAACACTTGCTCAATAAATGCCAGGCCTGGTTGTCACACTGGACGGGGACAAATAAGAAATACTTCCTGAAAACACACAACTTAGAGATGTAAGATGTTGGTGTTTACACATAAAAGTGATGAGTTTTGATTTCATATTGATTCAACATCACCTTATAAAAGCTATGGACACACATTTCATAGGGCCATTTATCTGTGGAGTTTCAAAATAAGAAATTAAAATGAGAGGACACTCACAGAACACCATTTCACAATTTTACCTTGGGGCAAAAGTGTAAAGGAGCATTGCTAATACTTGTCCAAAGATAGTCGTGTGTATACACACACACACACACACACACACAGGGGTTGGTTTTGTTTTTAATCAGAATAGGATGTAGGAAGACCAGCAACATGCCAGAAGAAATAAACTTCTACTGGGTAAAAAAGTAATAAAGCATCCAGAAAAACTTGGAGGTGGCTAGATTCCTCACCCCCCCTGCTCCTTTTGCTTATGGACAGAGCTAAAATAACAAAGTGAGGCTACACAGCCATACATCTGCTTCTGATTTACTGTCTTAATCTTGTCTGAGTTGGAGTCATTTCTAATCTTCAGAGATGTTACAAAAGGAATTTATATAAACGATGAATACATAATTCAATAAACACCTATAAAAACACATCATCAGTAGAATGTAGGTAAGGAATATATGCAAAAATTCTGATGAGAAAGAAATTACCAGGTGCTGGGTCGCCTGGGTGGCTCAGACAGTTGAGCGACCAACTTCTATTTTGACTTAGGTCATGATCTAAGGGTAGTGAGATGGAGCCCCTCCTTCCCCCAATCTAACTCTATGCTCAGCATGGAGTCTGCTTGGGTTTCTTTGTCTCTGCCCACCACCCCCCAGTCCCAGCTCATGCATGGTCTCCAAATCTTAAATCAAATAGCTCTTCCATTTTTTAATGTTTGCCACTTACTCCCAGCCAATAGGTTATTACTGATTTCAGGATCTCAAAAGTCCATCATCCCTTGGTTCATCTTGGTTTCCTACTAGAGGGAGTGACACTTGCCTTCTCTAAATCTAGAATTAGAGATGAATCTAGAAGTTATTCTCTATTTTCCTTCATAAGATAGTATTAAATTTCCTAGTGCCTAACCATTACTTTCCTTGAATTGCTTTGGTAAGGTCCAAGATGGAAGCCACTTAAGAGCTGGGATGGTGTGTTAAATTTAAAAGGGCATTTTGAACATGGTGCATGCTTTAATCAGAATTATAAACCATTGACAACTGTTTTCTAGTCATCTTCCTTGCCTTGTAAAAGCTATGTACACACACCAATAAGATTTTCACTTAGCCTTTTTAATTCTTTATCAAAACTTATTTTTTAAGTTTTGTCAGACATTTTACCTTTTTAAAAGCCACTCAAAATCATAGTCAAGGCAATTTATTCTTTTAATTCATTTTCTTCTATTGAGAAAAAAAAATTTAGGTTATATTAAACTTGAACTATTTTGCCATCACTTTTCTGACTTCATTTTTATAATTTTCTCTCCCAACCTGCAATTGCTTTCCTAAGATCAGAGCTTTTTCATTTCAGATATCTAAAATGTCATTATCTAGTAAATACTTGGCTTAGCACTGAACTTTGTGGTTACTTTGTTGAAAATCTTGCTGTAATTTGACACAGCATTAACTACTTCTGATTACTTATCTACTATATGGGTGATAATATCCACCTTTCAAGAAAGGAAGACAGCTCAAACAAAATTTGACAAGACTAGGAAATGGCAACCTCAGTTCTAAGAACAGAGGAAAAAATCTGAATGGGGAGTTGACATTTCTGCTTAGTGTTAGGTAGTGTTCTTTAAAGGCCACAGACAGCATGCACGACACAGGGCAGAAACAATACATCTGCAGACCCTGGCAGACAGCATTACCCGCCAAATTTGGCCAGTTTCTCAAGATAAATAACTTTTCAGTGACGTGCAGGGCTGAAATTACATAAACAGCAGAAATAACTAAGACCTAAGCCTACATGTCTTGTGGGTTTCAAGATTTTACGCAATCAATATTCTGACATCTCTAACACTATTTTATTCCTAAAATGCTGATGCCAGAAACATGAGATTAACATCACTTGATGACTTTTGTTCAGATTTTGAAACAAACTAAGTTTAATTCTTTGGAATAATCATTCTTGAACCACGTTTTTATTTAGGTCATTAAGACAACCATAATCATTTCCATATAAGGAAAAGTTTCATTAAAAATGCTACAGAGCTGCAGCCTGTTTCGAAAACCAATACTTGTAGCTTGTTATATTAATAGTCCTAAATGTCTAAGGCTTATTAAATGAAAACACCCTTAACAGTTTTATCTCAAGAGTCTGAGCAGTAAGAATTTTAAAAAGCTGACAATAAAAAATAGCTGAATATTCTGGGAACTTCCATCATAATCGGAAATGGCATTAACTAGTTACCTTCTTAATTGTTCCCTAAAAATGACTATTTTGACGAATTAAAATCTTTTAGGCTGATATATGCCATTTTTAAATGCTGTTCAGAAGGCTGAAAAGCTTGAATATGCGTATGGAAACTCCTTTCTATCTATATAGCTCCCAACATTCTCTAGTGAGATTGAAATTGCTTGAGAACTAATTGACAACACTGGATGGCTTTTAAAACACTGGCTCCCTTTACCTCCCACTTCCCTTTGCATATCAGCCAAGTTCTCTTCTAATAGAATATTGGTATTAATAAAAAGTTGAACCACCCTGAGTATTAAACTTTCTTAGAAAACATCTCCTGCCCTGCACTTTTAGCAGTTCAATTTTTCTTCCTGTTAATTTTCTTAGAATATATGTTAACTTGTTTGTGAAATCACCCAAAGAAAAAAACCCCTTTTTTGGTTAAGACTTCATTATGATTACTCAGATGACTTACTGCTTTACAATGTTACAAATTTCCTACAAATGAGGTGAATGAACACCTTTTCTATAACAAAAATCTACTTCCATCTTTCACGTATTAGTTGAGCCAGGTCAATTTTTGTTAATCTACTGCCCATTTGCTGGAGAAAGCATTCATCAATCTCAGAAGGAAAATATTTCCTTTCCTAATTTTTTTTTTTTAAAGGGTAGTCCTCCTTTTTTTTTTTTTAAAGAGGATTTTTCAAATGAGTAGTCAGACATAAAAAATATAAAAGAATAACTTTATTAAACATACAAATTCAAGAATATTCAAATTTTGTTTTTAAAGATACAGTATGAGAAGACCGAGCACATCAGCAGTAATGGTTTATGTATATACTATACTTACCAAATAGGGTAGGTAGACATTACTGACTTGAATGCATAAAATAACAAAATGTATGTTCTAGATCCCTAGAACATTTCTATACTCTGTATCTCTACTAAATGGGAAACTTCTCAGCAGATCCATACCCCCAGACCTACTTCCCACAGAAAGAATTTGATATATTGTCAATGATATCTATCATTTTGGAATGTAGTAATACATAAGCCTCCATCTCTGGCCCTCTTCTATTACGCCCAGTTAATTCTCTTCCCAACACACTCAAGATTCTAGTAACCAGAATCTGAGTTCTCTGGGCCAGGACCAATTTAGTTGTATAGGAAGCAGAGATCCTGATGACACTACGCAGAGGAAAAAATCTCCAATAATATTCTCAAGGCTGTATTTACTTTTCCTTTTAATAGTTACCTAGTTACACCTAAGACGGTGAGAAAAAGAAAAGCATTTTGGACTATCAGTATTCACTTTGGCTCTGCAGCTTCCCTTTAAACAACCACTGTGCGCAGTGAGTTCCCAACTGTAAACATGTGCAATATTTAACAGAGCACCCAGAAACTTTGTGGAAAGCACCATGTTATTTCCAAGGAGAACGTGTTAGGTAAGAAAGAGAAGGTGGAAAAATCAAGAGAAACCATTAAGAAAAAACATGTCAATTCGCACACAAAAAAATGCTTTAACAAAGTACTTTGAAAAATGGATAAATTAAATTCAGTTTTAACTGATACAACCCCAACATTTTTTCATTGTTTAGTGTTTATAAGTGTAACATATGCCTTTAGAAGAGGGAATGATCTCCTTTACCTACAGAATGGTTAGAGCACCAGCACCAGGTTGAGTTTTCTAAAAGTACACAAAGCTCACAGTTTAAAGAAACCAATAGTCTTTTGACTCCTTTAGTCCTGATCACATACTTTAATTTTAAGACTTACACCTCAAACTACTATGTACTAGGATAAAACAGCTTCTTTTTCTGTATATAGCAGTGACAGGTAATTAGGGAAGCTAAAGATCTGATTCTACTTGGGTAGATCTAAGTCAAAGATCATATGGTTAGCCTGAAGAACTACCCCATGCAGTTTAGGTAATCTTAATCCATATTTTAGAGTCTGCCAAAGAGCAAATACTAAGATTTTAAAATATTCATCCTGCCCTGGTCTCTAATCAAGAAGTTATAGCTGTTACAAAGAACTCTTTTTCACCCTGTCTCATAATACACAACAGCAAACATTACAAGAAGAATGAGAATCACAAACTCATATCTTTAAAAAAAGGGTGCAACAAGGCCTCTTCTGCTGTTATTCTTGAAGCTGGATTTAGATCGAGTAGTTTATCAAGCAGGTCGTAAGCTTCATCAGGTACCTCATTCCAGCCTTGTAAATTGGTATCTGTATTCAGACTACCCCCACAGCCATTACTGTCCCCTTTATACAACAAATTTTCTGAGTGTTGTGCTTGAGGTGTTTGTGTAAGTTGAGAAGCTTTATGGTCAGTTGTCTCTGAAAAAGCTGGGTCACGAGAAACAGGCCCTTGTATATCACTTGTTAATCTGGGAGTGTTAGAATCGATACCTCTGAGCTTCTCACAGAGTTTTCTCAAGTCTTGTGCTGGGACTTCCTTGCTACACAGTATTAATTTACCTAAAAAAGAAAAAAAAATATGTATTTTATATTAGTTGAACATATCAGAAGTCTCTCTCATAAGAATCATGCAAGCTCCATAATGCACTTTGTGGATATATTCACACTGTGTGTCAGAGCACCACATGCTAATATTTAAGCTGTGTTTAGTACAGCATAGTTGAAGGTCAAATCATAAAGTAGGACATAACAAGCAGAAAGCAGTGACTTACTAAGCTATGGAAGGACTCACCTGACTGCCCATTTCTTGAGCTTTACCACATCCTCCTCTCATTTGTCATCAGCTGTAGCTCCCATTCCCTCTCCTCCTTCCAAACTTCTAGATGCCTCTGGCTACATGGTTCCTATCTTTGCCTGGGATTCCCTGCACTCCCCCATGTGCTTAGGATGCTCCAGCTTTTTTTTTTTATCATCATTCAGCTTAAGAATTACCTCTGTGAGGCCTGATACTCAGAGCTGAACATTCTAAACTTGTTATACCTGTGAAAATTTCTACTTTTACTTTCACTGGCCTGTATTATAACGGTAGGTGTGTTTCACCTACTAAACTATAAGCTCTCTGAAGATAGGGATTATTTAATTTACCTTTGAATCCCCAAAGCCTAGACAGTGTCTGGTACATAGGAAGATCTCAATTAATGTCTGCTGGACTAGACAAAAAAGCATTACTCAGCCTCTCGTCATTGTTCAGATATCACAACCTTACAGATGTTGTCCTTGACCAATCTCTGAAATAGCTGAGCCCTCTTCTCTTCCTTTCCTTTTTTATTTTTCTCAATACTGCTCATTTGACAGATTCGTCTCTCCCACTAGAATTTAAGCTCTAGATTCAATGACAGTACTTGGGCCACATAAAGTCCTGATACATGTTTTTGAAATAAGCAAACCAGATCTCAGTTTTTAAAAATGTGAATATTTTTCAAACAATTTCCTGACAGATTTATCAGACATGGGCAAAAACAAGCACACAAATAGGCAGGAGTGTATTATCTTGGCCTTATATTTCCTTATTAATGTGAGGGCGCCTGGTGGCTCTGACTTCAGCTCAGGTCATGATCTTAGGGTCCCGGGATTAAGCCCTGTGTGGGGTTCCCTGTTCAACTGGGAGTCTGTCTGAAATTCTCTCCCTCTGCCCCTCCCCCCACTCTCTCTCAAATCTTTAAGAAATATATTTTGTTATAGACTATGTGTCAGGCATTTATTTTAGCTCAAGGTTTTTCTTCTGAATTTCTTTCACAGATCTCAACAAGTCCTTGATGACAATCCACAATGGGGCCACCTCTTGGAGCTGAAGACAGTGAGGTAGTTTATGCATAACAGAAGCAAAAGTACTCCCACTGCTAATCCCAAGCAAGTCATTTCTTTGGGTGCTAAAGGCTAATTGTGACTACTGAAGTTTTGAGTCCTTCTGTATTCAGCCTAAAGCTATGGTAAGTTATGACTGAAAAAGCTGCGGCAGTCCTACCAATAAAACTGAGACAAGTACTACATGGCATTATTGTTTTTCTAACATGAGGACAAGCATTACAATGATAAATCTTTAAAAGCCCTTGCCTGGTATCCTGACACTTACCCTGGAATGTTTTTGTATCACACGTTGTGCTTACGTTATTGATCTTGACTACAGAGACTACTGTTATTCAACAGTAGATGAAAATTTTTCTCAATAAGTTGACAATAAACATGTGTAAGAATGTGTAAGAATATAATTTCCATGGTCTCAATTTTGCCTTCCATTTATGGTCACTCTCCCTTTATATGTGTGTAGTATTTCACACTATTACCTCAGATAAAATTTTCTTATAGTAGGTGCAAGAAAGCTACAGGTTGTAGATTGACTTTGCTGCAGAAACACTTTTTCATAAGCCTCTACCATGAAGCTTTCTTCACAACCACCACCAAGTTTTTCTGATGGGATCAGACCACAGCAATGGTGTCTAAGTAAGGGGCAATCATCTTAGAAGTTGTTCTTGGTCAAAATCGCTTGTTTTTTCAGACAAGCCTGGACCTTCCTATGTATCATATTTTCTGAATCTTATTTTCCAGGAAGGAGTGGGGTAAATATTAGGCATAATATAGGCATAAATATTTTTTTAAGTTTCTCAGATAATTCTGATCTGGACCCTTGATGGAAGACCTGCTGATCCTGGGGCTGGGCACAAAGCAGCCCAGCTACTTTTGAAGTGAGCTGCCTAAAATTTTGTATATATAGAAGATATATCTTGTGGTAGCATGTTGACTCAATCACAGCCACCCACTTTGGAAAACATTAACTGTCCTTGTACATGGAGAATAAATATAAGGTGAGCATTTGAGTTCAAGCCACAGAACAAGGTTGAGATAATTCTCAGGTGTCCTCTGAAGTACACTGCATATCCCTGTCTTTGGAAGTGTAAGAACTTGGATAGCTAAGGAGATGACTTCCCATGTCTAGTATAGGCTTACAATAATAACTCCATAATAACTGCTCATTTTTCTTTATTGTTACCCTAACCCTAAGGAACCTAACAACTAACTCATCTTATTATCTTCTCTACTATGGTTCTTATTAAATTTCCTTGTTAGTATAGACTAAGATCACTTAAGTCAGGCCCAAGAACACCCGATGCTTAATAAATATATAATAAACAAATTAAAACATACTACTAAAAATATGTATATAATAAAGTCAAACCATAACCACAGGGAGTTATTCCATACTGTTTTAAGATTATAAAGTTGAATTTTAAATATTTAAGTAGCACTTTGTGCTTGTAAGATTAAATGGTTATATAGAAGAAAAGTGATGAATTATTTTTTTACACAACGCAATTATTTTAAAGCAACAGAGAAATTTTGTGCAAACAGAGTATGTTTATTTGTAAAGAGAATTTCATAATTTGATTTATAGGAGATAATAAAGGCATCTGTTTTGTTCTAGAATATAAAACTGCTTACCAAAAGTTTTAGCAGCTTGGATAGTTTCCCTGGATCCACGAATTGTCATAATTTGAGCCAAAGCAGTTAAATCATCACTTGCTTTATAAAACGGATATCGCCCACTAAGCAAAGAAAGGAATATGACACCTGCAGACCACATGTCAATTGCTGTAACAGAAAACAAACTTTAAAAAAAAAAAATCCCAAATCTGTAATTTTATCACCAGTAGTCAGTTTATATCAATGTTACATCCTTAGTTCTCAACTTTTGCTGTGCAAATTATCTTGAGCCTTACAAAAATTCTGATTCCCTGGCCCACTCAGAAACTCTGATTTAATTGTTCTGGAGTAGGGCTCAGGCATCAGTATTTTTTAAGTGCTTCAGATGCTATAGTGTGCTACCAGGACTGAGAAACCCTGGTCCAATTTCCTTAATACAAAATATAATGTATTCTCTCTTGAGCAACATGTTAATAAGTTTAAATGATATTTCATCATTAGAAAACAATAAGTAGATATGTATTTTATAAGATCAAACGAAACCCAAAATAGCTATGTAGGAAAAATCTGGATGCTCCTCAAGAATTACATACTTTAATCTTTAGAATTCTGGCAGTTAATATTATGACCAGCCCAGGCTCATGTTGGGAAACTGTTTCTTTTAGGGACATCTTCTCTCCTAATTGTTGACCTTCTAGTATCACCAAGTTATTTGTTCTCTATTCCCTTGGCTGCTTTGGCTGTTTGATCACCTGCCTTTCTTTGTTTCTTCTCCACCTCCGCCTCCTCCTCCAGCTTTCTCTCCAGGCCTTAAGGCTGAGGTTCCCCAGAGTTCCAATTTCTTCTTCCCCTGTATTCTCTCCCTGACTGGCTCTATCTGCCTCATGGCTTTAACCGTCTTTTCTGTACTGATGACACTCAACTGTCCTAGAATTCCATGAGCTTGACTTTTATTCTGTTGGACATTTCTATCTGAGTCTCACAAATATCTGAAGCCAATTATGCCCCAATCCACCTTATCTTTCCTTGTAAACCGTTACTTATTTATTCTTCACCTTTGTTATTGATACCCATTCAAGTCCCCTAAGCTACAAATCTGATAAACATCCTGGGTGTTTTCCTTCACCACCCCAAACCCAAATCCCACATCCAATTATCTACCAAGTTCTACCTTTCCAATCCTTGACCTTTCTTTTCATTCCTATTAATGATGCTCTCATTCAGGCTTTCAGTATCTCTTACTTGAACCACTGTTAAGCCACCACTCTCCAAAACCTATCCTCTCTGTACACTTGCCTGAATGATCCAGTTAAAATATAATTAATACCATGTCTTTCCCTTAAATAATTTCCCAACACTTATAGTCCAAGCTGTTTAACATGTGTGATTTGACTTGTCCCCCTAATAATAGGGGGACAAGTCGTTATTATTTCTCACCATTCTTTCACTTCTATCTTACATTCTAGCAACACTAAACTTACTGTTTCCTATATGACTAGACCTGTTTCTTGAGATCCTCTGCTCATATATCATTGCTAACCACCCATTCCAATTTACATCTCTTCTCAGAGGTTCCCTCTTCTATAAAATTTCCTTCCATATTCCCTTCAGATAGGAATAGTTAGGTATCCCTCAAATACCTTGTATAATTTATAACTGTCCTCTACAAGTTATTATTGAGAGTAAGCAGCTACTTCAGTCCTTCTTTTTGTATCAGTAGCCAAGTGTAGAATACACACAATAGTTGAACATATTTCTTTAAAGTCCATGAGCTAAGCCAGTGACAGCATTCATTTACTCAAGATTTTTCCTGGGTTTTGTCTCAATGGTAACTTTTGTAGATTACAAACCTTTTCCTTTTTCAAAACTTTAAGGCTACTGTACTACTTTTGCAATAACAAAAAAATAATTTTAATAATTAATAATTTTAATTAAATAACACACAATCAAGTGCATCACAGAAGACTTTTGGGGTATTGGGACAAACAGATAAAATGCAGCCAAGTCTCAAGTTAGCAAAGACTACTAAACACAATTTTTCTCCAAAACAAAATTCCTGGCAAAAATCATCTTGTAGAACCTAGATGTCCATCAAAAGATGAATGGATAAAGAAAATGTGGTACACACACACACACACACACACACACAATGGAATACTATGCAGCCATCAAAAGAAATGAAATCTTGCCATTTGTGACAACATGGATGGAGATAGAGGATATTATGCTTAGCGAAATAAGTCAGTCGGAGAAAGACAATTATTACATGATCTCCCTGATAGGAGGAAGTGGAGATGCAACATGGGGGGTTTGGGGGGTAGGGAAAGAATAAATGAAACAAGATGGGATCGGGAGGGAGACAAACCAGAAGAGTTTTTTTTTTTTTAAAGACTTTTATCCATTTATTTGATAGAGAGAGATCACAAGTAGGCAGAGAGGCAGACACAGAGAGAGGGGGAAGCAGGCTCCCCGCTGAGCAGAGAGCCCGATGTGGGGCTTGATCCCAGGACCGAGACCATGACCCGAGCCGAAGGCAGAGGCTTAAACCACTGAGCCACCCAGGTACCCCGCCAGAAGAGATTCTTAATCTCAAAAAACAAACTGAGGGATGCTGGGGGGAGGGGAGGAGGGAGAAGGTGGTGGGGTTATGGACATTGGGGAGGGTATGTGCTATGGTGAGTGCTGTGAAGTGTGTCAATCTGGCGATTCGCAGACCTGTACCCCTGGGGCTAATAATACATTATAAGTTTATAAAAATTTTTTTTTTAATTATTAAAAAAAAATCATCTTGTAAACAGACAAGCAAGATGTAATCTATAGTAAAAAATGTTATCAAAAAAAAAAGAAAAAAGAAAAAAACCAAAACACTAGGAGTAGAAATTTTCATTAACAGCATGATCTCAAAAATGGGACTACCACACTGTTAGAACCACTTATATAACTTATTAAAAGCAGGAAAATATTAGTATTAGTAAAACAAAGATCATAAAATATACCTGGGATAACCAATTCTTAATGAGGTTCTTCATTTCTAGTGCAACATACCTGTAGTTTGGTTGGGGCACTTTGTCAAAACCTCTGGTGCTCTGAATCCTGGTGTTCCTGCCCTAGGGGCAACCTGTTGCCGCCTTATGATAATGAAAGATTTTTCTAGTTATATTACAAGTTTAATTACTTAAGACCAAAAAGTAACATTTATTTATGTTACAGTAAATTCTGCCTTGATATCTATGCAAATAAAAGTTACTTATAAAGCAAATAATAATTCAGTGTGATGAAAATCCTAGGTTTTATTTCTACCTCTCCCCTCTACCCCACAAATTATCAGGCCTTATTCCAAAAAAATTTTAAGGTAACTTCCAGGTATAAAAATAGGTAGTAGATGATAAGGACCATAACAGGAAAACATAATACAACAGAATTAAATACAACAAAATTCAGAGGTATAAAAATTCATTTGGAGTGATATCAGAAAATCTAAGTTTCTGATATACTTACTCTCTTATATACTTGGGTTAGGAGAGGTTCATGACAGCTCATGAAAACTTTGAAAGGAAGGGAGGAATTTATGGGGTTAAGAGTAGGAAGTGGGAGTGAGAGAGACACTCTATTTAGTTCTGTTATTTCTACATGGGAATAAGGAAAGAAAACAAAAGATTAAATCAGCAAGCAAAATGTGTGACTCTAAGGTTCCAAAAAACTACCCCTGCCCCCACCAAAATTATTTGCCTATAAGAGCAAATGTGTTTTTCAAAGAGCATATAAATGTCAAATGAACAATACGTGAAAATCGTTATCATTTGCTCTTCAAGGTACCTCTTCTGATCAGTGTCTGTGTTGTTCCTTTCCTCACACTAAATCAATTGCCCACCAAAATCAATGCGATTTCTACTCCTATCTGATAGCATGCTGATTTGATAGCACCATCAAAACACATTACCTTGAAAGGCAAATACTGCAAACTTTATCTGTTGCATAACAGTCACAGGTCAGGTTAGCTGGGCAAGAACTGGCAGTTTTCCTGATCACACCACTATTCATAATTTTTGTAGATACAGCCTTCTTTTTTGTTGCTAACTTTCTAGATAGTACATCCGCAGTCTTTGACTGCTTCATAAGCTGTAAAAGAAAAGTTGTATTTCCTATTTTCATGATACTTAACATGATACCTTCAAATGCCAGTATAATAAAACATAACAGTAGAAACATAACTTTCAGAACTGCCAAATGGGCTGTTGGATTTTAAGTTAACAGTTATCTATTAAAGTATTTAAGACCTTTTTAGGTTTTCCTGTTGAATAAACACATTAAAATTTACTAAACAGTCCTCAATTGATAATTACTTGACTTATACTTTATCCAACTTTTCCTGATGTTACAAAAGTATAACACAGTTAGGTTCTAGTGTCTAACTCCATTTCAGAACTATAAACTGCACAATTACATTGGCTAAAATCAGAGTTTTAATTTGTTGCTCATGCTATCTATCTGTTACAGGATATCTTAAGTCAATTTAAAACCATTTAACATTGATTACAATTTAGTAAACTTTACAAACGTTTTTATGCTATTAACTGTGTGTCAGAAAAGTGTTATTTATTAGGAGCTCACGTTCTAGCCAATGAGAGAAAAGGCCTAATATTCTAAATTTTCCTTTAGAAAAGAGTAACAACAGCCAGCTAACCAAAAATGATAAAAAATTTCACCAGAAAAGTTCAGGAAAAAAAATGGAGAAAATAAAAGTGTTGACAAGATGCTCAAAGCAGTAATACTGTCTGCCACAGCAAAACTCTATTTTTAAAAACTTAGTGATAATAAATACTAATCTACTAATCCCTAAATTCTCTTTAGTGTACGACTGACTGATGATTGCACTATTAAGCTACATTACTTACTTTCACTGCAGGGCTCTCATGTGAAATGGAGCTGTGTATATTGAAATTTCTTTCTCCAAAAACAGAGCGCTGGACAGAAAGGCCTACAGATCCCTCCTACAATACCAACAAAAACAAGGAAAATAAGGATTATATCTGTAACACTTTCTGCCAGCTGTACTCTGCCAGTTTTGAAAGAGTTAAGTGACATGAAACAAAAACAGCTGCATCCAAGTCATTCTCAGGCACCAAAACACTTCTGTGAAAGGAGAAAATAGTCTAGACAGAATTTTTAACACCCATACAATGTTATCATAATCCACAAATATAAGAACTAAAAAATTTAAAAACCACCTGCATGGATGTTACATTTTTGCTGTGCAGCTAAAATGGAGATAGACACTTCAGAATTTTTCCCCTATAACTAATGTTTTCTTTTAAAAAGGATAATTAATCTGAACTTTATAACATGCAGGGAGAATTTGTTATTTTCCATATTTGTTACATAACGTAATGACAGAGACATTATAAATCTACCAAGTAATTTCAGTTTTGAAATGGTAAAACAATCCATTATAAATCTGAGTGGAATCTAATCAATTTAATATGTAACAAATGTAAAAATAATTTTTTTGATTGCAAGTATTGTCTTGGTATTATATCTCCCTCTGTTGGATGAAGAAGACATTTCTAAAACCTTATTAGTATTTGAGAAATAAAAGAGGCAGAACCTTTCCATCTTTTCCTTGTTTAATCTGACTTTGTGCATTTGTGTAGGGCCTTTTAACAGAAGTTTTCATGGTGGGCTGCTGATTCAACTCCTTAGATGCTGCTGGGCCACTCAATGAAATCTTGTTTCCTGTGATTATATGGCATTTATTTTGTGAACAACTTTCCTGCTGAGCTTCAGACTGGACAAATTTAAGAAGCTCTATTTTCGTATCATGGGTTCCTTGAGCCAAACCAAAGTCTACCAACGCGTACCTAAGACAAAAGTAAGCATTTTTACTTTTTTGTAACAATCAAAGCTTAATAACATCATAATACACTCAATTTATATTCATACAAAAAGTTAATTCTTTACAGGATCAATTAAGAATTTATAACAATTTTGAAAAAAAAAAACAAGAAAAATGAGTTTATCAATAAGGTAATGATTTAGCAGTTAACTAGGCTTGAAAATTAAGGAATGATATATCCCATATACCCAAAAAAATCTCTCCTCTTTTTCCAATGGCCTATGCTAACAAGGCAGATAAGGACTACAGGACAAAAGCCCAATCCTTTGTTTCCTTACCATGGCAGAGATGACATCACAGTAGATAATGTTTAATTAAATAAACTTAAAAAAATGAATTAAAATCTTGGATTTAAAATTTGATTTAATTAAAGAAAGTTAAAGAGAAAACTCAGAAGTATAAAATTCAAGAAAAGAAGTTCTATTTCTATACTTCCTACCATACTCAGTATGACCCACTGTATACTGAACAGTATTAAAGTTAGGTCTTCAGCTTATAATGCCTCTATCAGTGTAAAAACACATACATACACACACACACACACACACACACAAACAACTTTAGTATTGAAACAGGAAATTAGCTATCATTGGGCAATCTTTCTAAGTTTCTTTTTGTTAAGTGCTATTTCTACTGAACCATGCTGTATCTAATATACACTGCTTTACCAATACAATTTTATTTTTTCTTTCACTATATTTCCATTCCCCAACCACAATGAAAAATTGAAACAAACAAACAAAAAAATCTGTGCATGCAGTATATTCTGTACCTCCAAGATGAACCGCATAGCACAAATTCATTCAAGCGTAATTATTTTCTGGTAACTTTTCATACTTACTTTTTCAGGCGCCTATTATATAAAAAATTGCTGGGTTTAACATCACGGTGAACAATACCAAACTGATGAATCCGTTTCAAAGCTCTAAAGAGATTAAACATATATTCCCGTACTTCTTGAAAGGAAAGAGAATTCAAAATGTCCTAAGATAAAGTTATGAATAAGGTCATAAAATTGTTTTCAATTCAATACTCAGCCAATAAAAATTCAGTTAGTATTAAAACCTACCAAAAAGGACTCATGCTCCAGATATGGCATAGCAATAACCACATGATCATTTTTCCTAAAGCAGTATTTAACTCCCATGACATTGTCTTGCCCCCTAGTGGAAAGATGCATAATGAACTTTAGAGGAAAGGTCAAATGAAATGAAACTTTACATCAGTTTCCTTAAAAATGAAATTTTAGCAATGCATAAATAATGCTAGAAAACTACTTAAAACAAACAACTTGTAAGATGGTATACATGTTTAACTGACTAATACAAGATAAAAAAAAAAAAAGCACTAGTTATGAAGTTATTATAATCCAGCGGATAAGTATAGTTTTAACTGGGGAAGTGATACAATGAGGACAACATGAATAACAAGAATGCATTAACAAGCCTTAGTAGCCAATAAAATGATAATTGTAATAAGTTAATTAAAATATAGCTAGTATTTATTGAGCATTCACTATATGTCAAGCATTGATCTAAGTAAGCACTTCACATTTATTAACTAATTCACTTAATCCTCACAACAGCTCTATCAGGACAATGCTATTACTTCCTCCGCCTTTTGTACAGATAACGAAATTGAGGGATAGGGAGGTTCAGGAACTTCCAAAGGACACTAAACTAGGAAGCCATAGAGACAGGATTTGAATCTGGACAGTCTGCTCTAGATCTATGCTCTTAACTGCTATGCTATATTGTATCATAAAAGATGAGGAAAATAGGGTAAAGTTGACTTCCATGGTTCTGAGCCCTAAGAGTGAGACAACATGGATACCAAGAGAATATATGGAGAAATCAGGAAAAGAAGCATTGAAAAACAAGACATCATTTTGATAAAAATTTCTAGATACGAAATCACATCTTTTTTGAGAATTGCGAGGTCAGTGACAGTACTTGTGGAGAAGTGATACCTAAAGCTCTGAAAATAATCTGAGAGAAGAGAAAATTTGAGTCTTGGAAAAGTCTCAAGTTGAAGGGTAAACCAAGGAAGGGGCAGAAAGCCCACAAAGGAATGTCATCCAGATGAGGAGTTTTAAATGAAGTAGTAATCAGTATGAAGGTCATGAAAATAAGGACTGAGGAAAGTCTTTTAGTTTGGTAGAAGAGGAATTAACTGGTAATTTTTCAGAGAGCAATTTAAGTGGAAGGGAAGAGGCCAAACAGGACTTATGAGAAAATAGGATACAATGGATGCAGAACATAAAATTTGCCTGAAATATGTGGCAAAGAAAAGAAGAAAAACCAGTGTGGGAGCTAGAAAGGAAGCAAGATCAGATAAAGATTTTTTTTTTAGCATGCATTTTTTTGAAGTACATGGAAAGGAAAAATGGTAGAGAAAATATTTAAAATATGGAAAAAGGAACACTTATTCAAGTAGCTAGAACGGATGTAATTATGCTTTAGAGAGGCCATCTCATCCTCCTATTTTCTCTAATAAAGGGAGGGGTGAAACAAAGAAATTGGCTTGTCCATTCATCCAAAAAATATTTAGTGGGCACAGTCATTTGGCAGACGCTACGTCAGATATTAGGAATGGGAAGCTGAATTAAAATGAACATTTCTGCCCTCATGGAGTTTATTATCTAATGAACAGTAACATAATAAAATAACATAAGACAGATTACAAGGTTTTTGAAAGAGATCAAAAGATGCTGTGACAATAAAATATACGTGAATCTGATTTAATTCAGAAGACATCTTGGTTTTTCTGTTTAAGTAGGCTGCAGGCCTAGCGTGGACTCAATGCAAGGCCTGAACTCAGGACCCTGAGATCAAGACCTGAGGAGAAATCAAGAGTCAGACGCTTAATTGAGCCACTTGGGTGCCCCTCAGAAGACATCTCTGAAGTGGTGCCACTCTTGCTCAGATCAGAAAGAAGAGAGGTCAGCACGCAAAGACTGGGAGAGGTCTTACTGGGGGACAGTATGGACAGTGACACTAAGAGAAGAAAGCTTGAGACAAATTTGAGGAAGTCAAGAAACTAGAGCATAGAGAGAGAGGTGGGAAAGTGGCATGTGATAAGGCTGAATTTTTGTTTTTGGTTTTTCTTTTTTTTTTTTTAAGGAAAACCACTGAAGGATTTTAAGTGATAGAACTAATAGTATATGGTTTATATACATAATATAAATTTTTATATTTAAAGATCACTCTGCTGTTTTCTAACAATGGGATTCAGAGGGAAAGAGAAGAAGCAGGCTATTTTAGCAATCTAGGCTTGGTCTGAGATAGTGGTTCAGAGGACAGGAAAGTATGGATGGGTTTTTATTTTGGAGGTAAAATGGCCAAGACCAATTGATGGATTTGGAGATGAGCTGATGAAAACAGACTGTTGCAACAGGGGTTTTGGGGTAGCCAAAGGAATATTAAAATTTAGTTTACAGAATATTAGGTTTGAGGTATTTATTAGGTACTCAAGTGGATATGTCAAATCAGGTGGGTATATATACAAAACTGCAGGTAAGAGGTCTGAGGCAAGATATATACTTATGTGAATCATTACCATACTCTTAAAGCCACATGGAAATACAAACTACCTAGAGAAGGGTCCAGAGCAAGAAAGCCCAAGAGCAGGCACTCCAATATTTAGATGTCAGGTAGAGAGGAAGAACTGGCAAAAGGATATTGAAAATGAAAAGCCAAATAAAGCAGGAAGAAAAACAAGGAGCATGTGGCAGTACAGAAGTCAAAAGACAATAATTCAAATAAAATATGTTAAACATTGCCTACATTCATGTCAACAGAAAAAGAAATTGCCAAAAAGGAAGTCATGGTTGACTCTATCTAAAGTAACTTCAGTTTAGCACAGAGGACAGCAGACACTGTGAGTAGTGAAGGTAGGGTGTGAAAGTGAAAACAGTGTATGTAGTCATTTTTGGGAAGTCTGGCTGAGGGGGGGGAAGCAAAGACATGACGGAAGCAGCTGGAAGAGGGATGGCAGTACAGGGGCATAGGAGATAACAGATCATGTACCTTTGTTGATAGGAATAACCTAGAAGAGAGTGATCAATGAGAAAGACATGCCAGATGTTTCTGTTCAAAATAAAAGTATGAAATGAGGCTTTAAATATAAAAATTTATATTATGTATATAAATCGAATACAGAGGAGATATGAAATATGAATTCCCTATATTTTAAAAAATATCTAGACCATGGTTTATGATTTGGCAGGAAGATTAGAAAAAGTAATAGAATAGGAAATCAAGCTGAGCCTCAATGGTAATCCACTCTAAAAATACAATTTAATTAACCATCCCAACGTTAGAGGAAAAATGCTACCAAACTGGAAACACTTGATTGAAAGATGTTTAACTCATGGGTAATCTCATCATCTCTGCTAGATATCCCTTTAAAAATCTTAAAAATTATATACAGCCAGTTCAATTAAAATATCTTTAAGTTACATACCCAGCCACTGTGAGGCACTGAAGTTCAGCTGCAATTCTTATAGGATGACTTGTTGGAATTAAGTGTTTTAGAGCAATTTTCTCTTCAGGTCCTATTTGTAACTGTGCTGTAGCCAAATAAACAGAGCTAAAAGTGCCTGTAAAACAATTTATTAAATTTTTCAATATCTGGTTTTGATGCTAATAGATTTTAAAAACTGTTTGGAACCCAGAAAACTATCCTAATCTATTCATTAATATTTAATGATATTAAACATTTAGAGTAAAAACATTTATAAATACAACTAACTTTCAATTTTTAATGAATTCTTAACTATGCTCAGTTCTTTATAGGGTATATTAATTTACCAAAGATCTATAGTAAATCTGTTTGCCTGGGTCTAAAAAAAAATATTCTCATGGTCACAATCCAAGGTAACGAGTATTTTTCTATAATACTGTCACTTGAAATTATTTTCTTACAACAGGTCTGTTAGAAGCAGAAATGTTAAGTCTTCGGGGGAAAAACCCTACAACACCTAGGCTTTTAAATTCAGCATTAAACTAAGCAGAAAACATAAAAGAGTTGGTGGCCAGTTAAATTTGAGAAATACTGAGTTAAAACAAACTGATATATTTGTTTACTACAAAAATTTCCAGAGCTGCTTTTTTTTTTTTTTTTTTAAAGATTTTATTTGTTTATTTGGCAGACAGAGATCACAAGTAGGCAAAGAAGCAGGCAGGGTGGGTTGGGAAGCAGGCTCCCTGCTGAGCAAAGAGCCAGATGCGGGTTTAGATCCCAGAACCCCGAGATCATGACCCGAGCCGAAGGCAGAGGCTTTAACCCACTGAGCCACCCAGGCGCCCCCAGAGCTTTAAATGTGTTTTAAATACATCATGAATAACCAAAAGGGAGCTTATATATACATTTTCCAAACTTATTTAGCCTTGGAACACCCTCCTTCCCTTTCCCCTCCAAGAATAGCTATCAGTTTGTTAAAAGGACACCAGCGGATTCCAGAACAGAGTTTTTTGTTTTTAAAGATTCTACTTATTTGAGAAAGAAAAAGCATAAGCAGGGGGAGCAGCTGGCAGAGAGAGGGAGAAGAAGGTTCTCCACTGAGCCCAATGCAGGGCTCCATCTTGGGACTCTGGGATCATGACCTGAGCTGAAGACAGATGCATAACCAACTGAGCCACCCAGGCAACCCTGGAACAGTTTTTTGAACACTAAGTCAGAACACACTGGGATTCAGTACCAGATGAGGCTCCATTCCCTTCTCATTGGGGAGTCTGCTTCTCCCTCTTCCTCTGCCCCTCCCCTCTGCTCATGCTCTTTCTCTCTCAAATAAAATATATATTTTTTTAATTTCTAAAAAAAAAAAGAGTAAGGAAAAGATGTAAAGATCTGCTTCTTACATCACAAATTATCTCCTCTTCTAATTCTTCTGCCCCCAGTGACCCAGCCCTTTCTTGTCTGACACTTTGCATTGTGAAAAGCAAACAAGTAAACGGAAGGTTTTTTAACTATTTAAGTATTTCTCAATATAGCCACCAAAACCTTCTATTATCTTTTACTTTCTCATTCACTTCACAGCTGATAAATTCACCCTTCATTCAGTCAACAGGACTACAAGTCTCCCAAGGACATTTATGTTAATACTGACCTTTTTTTTTTTCTTTATTTGGTAGGGGGAGGGGAGGAAAAGAGAATTTCAAGCAGACTCCCCACTGAATGTGGAGCCCAACACAGGGCTCAATCCCTCAACCCTGAGATCATCATGACCTGAGCCAAAACCAAGAGTTGGACACTTAACAAACTAAGCCACTGAGGCACCCCATACTGATTATTGTATAAATATCATACTACTTTATTTTCATCTATTTTGCCACCTTAGGTTTCATACATGTTTCAATGTAGAGTTCAACCTAACTATAATGGAGAAAGGAAAAGGAGCTGACTTCCCTTGATCGAATTCCTCCATATGAATTTATAATTTCTCATTTTTAATAATTATTGATATATTAGTATATTGATACTTTTAATGGTATAACAGCATAAAGATTAAAATAGGACTGTTCATTTTAGTGTAAATACTTACTCTTTCACACTTTCTAGGGAAAAAGAAACCTGATGTCATAATTAGTAATATGACCATGGTCTTAAAAGTTTAAAAAGCATATATTTTTCAGGGGTGCCTGGGTGACTCAGTGGGTTAAGCCTCTGCCTTCAGCTCGGGTCATGATCTCAGGGTCCTGAGATTGAGGCCTGCATCAGGCTCTCTGCTCAGGAGGAAGCCTGCTTCGCCCCCACCCCCCGCCTACTTGTGATTTCTCTATCAAATAAATAAAATCTTTGGGGGGAAAAAACATATACTTTTCAATAGGAAATACTAATGAAAAATCAAGATTATGCAAAGGAAAATGTAAGGAAAAGAAACTTATAAATAAAGTAGATCTCTATATTACCTTCTCCAATTTTGTCCTTAATCTTAAACAGATTACCAAGCTGTGGTACAGCTTCATAAAGCTTCTCAATATCTTTTTTAACACCTATCACGGAAGAAGAATTTGTAATTATAATTAATGAGAGTATATTTTATACTTTTAAGTCAAAATAAACTCAATGAAATAAATTCTAAAACAAAATTAAATTACAAATTAAAAAGCTACGATAAATCTCAAAATCATGATAAAAATATTTAAAACCCTGTTAGATTACTATCACACACACACACCTCTTGAACAAATAGATAAAACTGATAAGTCCCAGAATCACACACACCAAATTTGTATTAGTCTTGAATTACACACTAGCAGGTACATTGTCACTGCACAGAGTACAACACAATAAAGAAGCTAAATTAAAAAAATAAACAATCTGTCCTGCGATCACTAGATGGCATGACAAAGACACAATGCAATCTTCTTGAAAACTATTTCTCTCCCCCAAAGACACAAAATGTTACACACTTGGGAAAGTTTTATATATTGAATATTCACAGTGTATCTTCAGAGAGAAATATCCACTAAAGCTCTCAGGAATGTTAGAAATATTTTTAAAGAACTATCCCAATATCAATAGTATCCTCTATCCTTGAGAGCAAATACAATACATGGCTACTTTTAAATAAAAGCTCTTTACAAAAACATACATGGTTAAAATAAGGACAGGCAGTAATACCAGTTGTGATAAACTATGGGATATAAAAGAAAACATACTTAAGAGTCATTGGATTTTATTACAGTATCTAAGCCAACCATCAGCTACCTTTTCAGTTATAATAATAATCTGAATAGTGTACATAATAGTTTAAGACATTTTCAAACCATTTTCACATATATTATCTTTTTAGATCTTCAAAATAGCACTGAGAACAGGAATTATCCTGATTTTCAGATAAGAAAACCCAACTCAGGGAAGTGAAATCATCTGGCCATATAACAAACACTATAAAAATGCTCAGCGATGTGTAGTTAAAAAAAATTTGGTGCAACCCTCTTCACTAGAAGCTCAGTCTACTGGAAAGAACAGATTTTAAAAGCTCACTCTGAATATAAGACAGTAATTGTAATAATAGAGGAATGCAATATATTATTAGTTAGAAGGAAGGGGAGGGGAACGAACGCATCTGAAGGTACCAGGAAGCTCCATGTGATAGTTAAGCTATGTTTTGAAGCACTCACCAAGTGAAAAAAGTGGATGAGGCATTTTAGGACCATGTATGCAAGGAACTGTTTATGTAAAGATATGGATTATTTTGAGGGGAGAGGTGGATAAGGCAAGTAATGACATTCAGTGTGGCTACAGAAGGGAAAAACAGAGAATGCAAGTGGAACCATGGAAAATTTTTAAGCAGGAAGATGGTAAGTAGAGGACAAATTTGAGGGGGAGGAAGAACAACACTAAGAGCTTTTAGAAACTAGGGGTACCTGGATGGCTCAGTTAAGTGGCTGCATTTGGCTTAGGTCATGATCCAGGTTCCTGGGATCAAGTCCCAGCTGGGGCTCCCTGCTCAGTGGGGATTCTGCTTCTCCCTTTCCCAGCGCCACTCTTTTGTGTGAGTACGTGTATGACATGCACAAACTCTCTCTCTCAAAAGAATTTTTAAAAAATACAGCTGGAACTATTTAACAGGCCAAGAAGATTTAGTCTAGTATTCTTTCCACTATATCAATCCATATAAGAATTATTTCCCATCTACTTCATAGGTGAAGTGGAGAAGCTTCATGGGTTTCCAATATAAGAGGCAAGAATGTACCCATAATTACATGTATCCGTTTTGGAGATGGGAGGCCTAAATTAAAATCCTGGCTCCAATATTTAACAGGCAATATGACCTTCCTTGAGCATACAGCTGACCACTTTGAGCCTTAGTCTCCCTATCTACAGAAAAGGGGTAATAACTGTACCCATGCTAATGAGATACTGTGAGGATCAGATGAAATAATATAAATGAGAAACTTTTAACATGATGCCTGGCACCCAGTATATATTAAATAAAAGACAGTGGTAATCTTATTGTTGTAATTATTGTTTTTTTTGTTTTTTTTTTTAAGATTTTTATTTACTTATTTGACAGACAGAGATCACAAGTAGGCAGAGAGGCAGGCAGAGAGAGGAGGAAGCAGGCTCCCTGCTGAACAGAGAGCCCTATGCGGGACCCGATCCCAAAACCCTGGGATCATGACCTGAGCCGAAGGCAGAGGCTTTAACCCACTGAGCCACCCAGGCGTCCCTCTAATTATTGTTATTAACATTATTTCTTTAGCACTTTTTTAAAAAAGATTTTATTTATTTGACAGATCACAAGTAGGCAGAGATCTTTAGCACTTTTGCTTTTATTATTCCCTCTACTTGAAATCTCCCCATATAATTTCATGTGACTGGCTCAATGGTCAGTCTTCTCTGACATCCTATTTAAAATAACATTCCTCTTATTACTCACATTACCCGGCTTATTGTCTTTAGAGTACTTATCCAGTATAAAATCACCCTGTTTGCTAGAATATAACAAGAATATAAGCTCCATCAGTAGCTCCCTGTTTGTGTAATTTACCATAGTACATTCATCTCCTAGTTACAAGTGCCTGGGATGTTTGTTCAATGAATGAATTATTACTATCATTATGGGCATTCAGAGATAACTGTAGGGGGAAAAAAAAAAACCAGTACCGAAAGTTGGGAGGTTACAAAAGAGTGAAGCCAAAGACAGTAGCAGCTACTTCACTATCAGCTGCAACACTACTTCACTCTAAAAACCAAAACCAAGGCCTGGGGGGGAAAAGACAGCTTTCTAGCAGTCATAGTTGCCACAGTCAATTACAATCTTTCCTAATGAGTGTCAATTCCAACCAGCTTCAAATTCCAGTGTTAGAGGAAAGGTACCATGAAAGATACTAAAATGATATGTTCAATTTTATATATTTCCTTGATTTCGAAACACAATTTTTAAAACTGAAAAAATCAGGATGCAACCTACAGTTGTCAGCCAGCATCAACAGAACAGGTATCAATACCTTAAAGAAAATCCAAGAAATCACAAAGGAGCATTCACATTTAACCCTTAAGCACAAATGGTCATGGGGAGAAGTGGTAAAGGTGGTGAAGTAGAAAGCAAACGTAGGCCAACTCCACATAAGTGGGCTCTTACGAGTCCATTAACAATGGTTTTTTAAAAAAGTAAACCCTTCAAAGAAATTCTGCAACACTAATGTACAGAGGACAATATTGTGAGGGGGGAAAATAGGACGTCAGTGAGTCTGAGTACTAAAATTGATTCAGAAGAGAAAGATATGAAATGTTTCCCTTTTTAATTATGTACCAGAGATATACAGTTATTTGTCTCATTAGATCTAAAAGAACTCTTTCAAAAAGTATAAAATAAAAAATTCTAGGTGATAAGAAAAGCATTGTGTCAGTATAACCAGCAGCATTTCTAAGCAGTATATTAAAAGGTATATCTGACAATCAATGATATTTATATATTATGAAATATGTTAAGAAGCCTATTTGTAGGGGTGCCTGGGTGACTCAGTCAGTTGGGCATCTGCCTTTGGCTTGGGTCATGATCCCAGGCTCCTAGGTTCGAGCCCCACAATGGACTCCCTGCTCATTTTGGGGGTTGCTTCTCCCTCTCCTTCTCTCTCTGCTCCTCCCCCTGCTCTCTCTCTCTCTCTCAAATAAATAAAATCTTAAAAAAAAAGAGGCCTGTTTCTAATCTTCTTATTACTAAGCATATTAAAGTGTGTGCATGTTTTGTTGTTTGTGTATATATGATTGGTAACACCAAAACCTTTGAAGTAGTATGATACAGAGTTGTGCTGTCTACTAGTTTCATGTGACTATTTAAATTTAAGCTAAAATTTTAAAAATTAAAAATTTCCTCACTCTAGCCACAGGTGACAACAGGCATTTCCATTATCACAAAAGATACTACTGGAGTGCTGATATAGAAGAAAGCCTAAATTCAACTCTTATTACTAAACCACATTAATGTCCAGTTTCTGAACCTACAAATCAAAGAGGTCAGATTAGACAAACTTTACTTCCAAGTCTATGAGTTCCATATTTTGGAACTTCCTTCTGTTGCAGCTTGAGTTGGCACTCAGTAGTAGAGATGCTAGTTCACTATTAGAAATCAACAGAGAGGGGAGCCTGAGTGGCTCAGTTGTTAAGCATCTGCCTTCGGCTCAGGTCATGATCCTAGAGTCATGGGCATGATCCCAGGGTACTGAGATTGAGCACAGCATTGGGCTCCCTGCTTGGTGGGAAGCCTGCGTCTCCCTCTCCCACCCTCCCTGCTTGTGTTCTCTTTCTCTCTCTGTGTCAAATATATAAATTTTAAAAATCTTAAAAAAAATAATCAGAGAGGGGTGCCTGGGTGGCTCAGTGCGTTAAAGCCTCTGCCTTCAACTCAGGTCATGATCCCAGGGTCCTGGGATCAAGCCCCATGTCGGGCTCTCTGCTCAGTGGGGAGCCTGCTTCCTCCTCTCTCTGCCTGCCTCTCTGCCTACTTGTAATCTCTGCCTGTCAAATAAATAAATAAATAAAATCTTTAAAAAAAAATCATCAGAGAAAAATACAAGGAACTACTGTAATGCACAAGCCACTCACTTGCATATCACTTCCATACCACTCACTACTAATTAGCTGTGTACTCACCTATCGTTACAAAATTCAAAATATACTTAGTTTCCTGTCACTACACAACAGTAAAACTTTCTGACAACCAAACAGAATGCAAAATTCTCAATTCTAAAGTGGACTTGAGGGTAAACAGCAGAAGAGAGCATTAGTGATAAACAGTGAAAAATACTACTAAAGGCAGAGATGAATGAATACATACTTTGTGGGGCTCGATGCCATGACCCTGAGATCATGACCTGAGCCGAAGGCAGAGGCTTTAACCCACTGAGCCACCCAGGCGCCCAAATTTCTTTAAGATTTTATTTATTTGACACAGAGAGATCACAAGTAGGCAGAGCAATAGGCAGAGAGGGGGGAAGCAGACTCTCTCCTGAGCAGAGCGCCCGATGCAGGGCTTGATCCCAGGATTCTGAGATCATGACCTGAGCTGAAGGCAGAGGCCCAACCCACTGAGCCAACCCAGGTGCCCCCTGTTTTAGAAATTTTAGTAAAATTTTTTTTCCCTGCTATTTAATATATCCAAGTTGCTTTAATACAGCCACTATACTCACTGTTTTCATCATTGCTGGCCTGTATTATCTATTTGTAACAGAGTGATCCTGTGAGAGCTAAGTCACCATGTCACTATTTTGCTCAAACTCACTAATAGCTTCATAACTTGCTTCATATAAAAGCCAAGGAATATCTCCTCTTCTCATACCTCTCTGTCATCACCTCCACTATCCTCCAGCTTCCAGTCACAAGGACCTCCTTGCTCCTCCTAAATGCTAGACACACTCCCATCTCAGGGCCTTCTCTCTTGCTGTCTCCTCTGCCAGGAATGCTCTCCCCCAGGTATCTACATAGCTCATTTTTTTTTTTTTTTTTAACCACCTTTAAGTCTTAGTTCAAATGTCTTCTCTGACCAATTGCACTTATTAAAATCACAATCTCCAACTCCAACATTCCCTATCTCCACTTCCTTTCTTATTTTCTTTACAATGTTAACCACTTTTGAATATTTCTTTTATTGTCTATCTTTCCCCTAGACTGAGGGCATTGATTTTTGTTATGCATTGATTTATCCTCGCACCTTAGAAAGTAATTGCACGTAATAAACATTTAATATTCCTCATATAAATGAAATGTTTTTAATTACTTACCAAGGAGTAAAACTGACACACTAGGAATATATGTGATGCCTATTCCGGAGCTTCAGGTAATCCCTGACTTACATCTCTTAAACTAGAAAGATCATTTTAGGAACTAGGAAGATCAATTTAATCCAAACTGAGGCAGTCTTGAGAGTGAAAGGGCCACTAATAATAATGACAGTGTGACAACAGGCATAAACTGGATCTGTCCCAGGCAAATCAGATGGCAACTACAACCTAATTTAGTAGTATGAGCTAAGAGCATCCACATAACACACCAAATGCATGCCTTATGGTACAGCTCCACAATACAGAGGAAAATAAACATTTGATACAATGTTATGCCCAGTACTTTTTTCATTGCAGCATTTTTCTTAATAGGTAAAAATGGAAAACAATCCAAAACTTCTACTAAAAGGGTAATTAAATCATAGCATACTACACAATGAAACATCAGGCAGTCAATTTAAATCAAGCTATAGATTTAATAACGTAAGAAATGTTCAAGTTACATATTCCTAAGTAAAAAAATAAAGATTAGAAATAAGTTGGTTACATTCTTAATTTATTTTTTTCTTAAATATATCTCCGTATGCACAGAAAGACTAAAGGATTGTAATAAAATGTCTACAGTGGCAATATCTGTACAGTGGGATATGATTTCCTTATTTTGGCCTTCTCTACTTTCTAAATTTTCTTCAATAAGCTATAAAATATTTTATCAAAAAAAAAATAAAAAGCTATAAAAAGCTGACAAATATCCCAAAACAACGGATCATGTTAATTCATCCATTACACTATGTATTTTGCTTTATATCCTTGCATTAAGCCATTCACTGGGGGCACATGGGTGGCTCTGGGGCACCTGGGCACCTTTCTTCAGCTCAAGTCAGGATCTAGGGTCCTGGGATAGAACCACGAGTCTGGCTCCCTGCTCAGTGGGGAGTCTGCTTTTCACTCTGTCCCTCCCCTGCTTGTGCCCTCTCTTTCAGATGAATAAATAAAATCTTTAAAAGAAAATAAACCACTTATTCAAGTATTTTCAAGGACCTACTATGTGCTAGACACTATTAGGTTCTGGGACTACAAAGATACATAAAAAGTTCCCACTTTTGCAAAAGTTATTCCATCAAGGGAAAGTAAATCATATTAGATCATGAGACAGTTATGGGCCTGGATCTCATCAGCTTTACTCCTGACTGAAGTTGTTTTTGATATAACCTTAGCTTTTACTGAGTCATTAGAAAAAAGGTATGACTAAAATTTCAGCATGTCTTGTGAATTATCAAAGGTACTGCTTATAAGGTTCAATGTTCTGATACATAAAAGCCACAAAACTTTAGAAATGTAGAATAAAATTCATCTTTCTTTATTTCCCAGATTTTCAGAGTATTAGAACAGTAGCTTTCACTTGAACATAATACTAGAACCAAGTCGGATTCATCTGTTCACACACTCTGTCTAATGTACAACATATACCAGGAGCTGCTTAAGATACTGCCTTCGAGGAGCTTACAGTATAACTAAAAAGAAAAAACACAGAATGCTAAAAAAATACAAAAATTATAATACAATGACTCCGTATTGCATTATATGTCCAATGACAAGAGAGGAAAGCTGAATTGTGAAGAACAGGAAAAATGGAAGAGAGCATTCATGAAAGTGGATGAAGTGGCATTTTAAGATTATTCTAGTAGCAGTGTACCAGATGAACTGGAGAATGGAAAAGAAGTGAAAGCAGGCAATTTAGATAAGAAACTTCACTGCAATTCAGGAGCAAAGTATAAGGGAACGAATCACTGTGGTGGATGTGGGAATGGAAAGAAGCAATGTCATATATATTAAAAGAAGATAAAGCTGGGTAACCGGATATGGGGAGCAAATACAAATCACACAGGTAACTGGAGTAATAGTGGCTTTCATCACCAAAAATAGGGACATCAGAAAAGGTACTCATTTTGACACCAAAGAAGAGTTTAGTTTCAGTCAAAAAGCAAAAGCAACTGATGTCATTTCTTCTAGGGTATTGTTAAGGTCTATTTTGTAGTGGGTAAGTATATATCATGAATAAAGTCAAAGCTAGTATCTTTGGGACAAGCATTAAATATGCTTAAAACAAAGATGGAAAAGAAGATTTCACTATCTTTAAGGAAAAAGAAAAATAGTCACCTGGAACTCCCCTATTTAACAAGTATTTATTAAATGCCTATTATGTGCCAGGCACTACTAAAGCAGGAATGAAGGTGCATATTTTAGTGTACAAAATCAAGTATTGTTTGTTCCCCTCCTCCTCACTTCAGGGTTTGGATTAGGGTCAGACAACACTTCATAATGTACACAGAGAAACAGTGCTTTACTATTGCTAAACCATTTATTTTTGTCAGTGAATTCTCCTTTTCAATCCTTTAACTGAAAAATCCCTCCAATGTTGACTTCTAAATCCAAGTTTAATGCAATATGGTGAGTAGAGATAAGAACACATGCCTAGGAGAAAAAAAATTCTAGTTTGGGGATCAACAAACTGTGTTCTTGGATGATCACCAATATTCAGACCATAGCAACTTCATCTGTAAAATGACAAAGATGGTCTATAATCCTAAACAGCAATCCGGTCCTAAATCTAGATCTTAGGATGTTTTACTGATTTATAAAATGCTCCCCTATAAATATACAACTCACTTTACCATTCAGGAAGTTCTCTTTCAAAAAATAATCGAAATCACAGAACTGTTGCCTGCACATCCTTGGAATTAAACACATACCTGGTAGTTTAAAATTCTGCTCATGTTTTTTTAATGAGCCATCAGCCTGAACCTGGTCACGCTGGAGAGAAAAAGCCATTGGTTCATCCATCTCAATCCCCAAAGACGCCTCCATCACAAAACAACTGGGATGCAAAATGCCAGCTAAGGGGTCATGTCCACAGAGGGAACAAAGCAGCTGTGAAAATTAGAATACTGGAGAAGATAAGAAGTTTAAATCACACACTGAACCAAGCACTAGAAAATGCCACTGTCCCAAAGGGGCAAACATTTAAAAGTGCACCATATGTTTAAATACCCAAAGGTGGGAAACCTGTGGGCCACTTCTCAGGATTCCATTTGCTTCACTTTCACCTTCCAGAAACACGAGCAGAGGGAACAAGGGGGAAACGTCCGAGTCAGGGGAGCCGCCTCGGCGGCCCGGGGTGGAGGAAAGGGTGCTGGTGGGAACTGGGGCGGCTGCCAGTCCCGGCACAAGCCAGACGGAGAATGGGGGAGCGGGGACGCGTTGGGCTAGGCCTTGTGGGGAGAGCGGTTTGACCTGAGGGAGGAAATCGTTGGACAACTCAAAGGGAGCGCCAGGCGGCTCGTCCAAGGCCCCTCGCAAGCTGATGGAGAACTGGTCCGATACAGGCCACGAGCGCCGGGCAAAGAAAAAGAAAAGGGAATGAATGGGATCCTTGTAGGAGCACCGGCCGCGAGCTCAGCGGGGAAGGACCTTCCTCCCTCAGACTCGAGAGCGAACGGGATGCTTAGCGCGCAGGCGCAGGACTTTCCCGCCGCGGGTCAGCAGGATCCGAAAGGGGTGGGGGCTTTACTGCGCTACTACAAAACCGAAGTCACAACCCAGAATTCGTTTCTAATCCCTCACAATCCCGCGCCATGGAACAAATCATCGGAAACTCACAGTTTAAGGGAATACGACTTCTGTGGCTCCCCAGGTGCCTGGGTCGCCTCCTCCAAGAGCTCCCCACCTAGCGAGTCTGCCAAACGCGCCTGCGCAACACTTCCCGCCAGGCCGCCTCTGGTTGCTCATGCGCACTGTAAAATCCTCGGAGTCGCGGAATCTGCTCCTGGGCGCTTGCGCAAGAGGGCTAGGTATCTTCCCCCTAGGCGGTGGTTGGCTAAAAGAGCGTTACAGAAGTAAAGCCCGGGAATAATTCTTTGCTTAAAAAAAAAAAAATAGTGAACCGTAAGGTTAAGGATCCAGCACTATCTTCAGGAAAGATAATTCAGAGACAGAAGGGTCTCAGGTTCTAGAAGTTCTAGCGTATCCTGACGTACCGTGGCATCTCAAGACACTGGGCACTCTATGGATAAAAGATGGTCACTTTCCTGACCCCCTGCTTTCCCCTTCTTTTTGCTGAGTGCCCCACTAAATTAAAACAAACAAAAAAATGCAACTGCTGGTTGTTTATGATTTTGTTGCTGAAATGAGCCCAGCGACATTCAAACATACATTCATATTGAGCCCATGGCTGTGAGGCAGGTTTCTAGAGGCTGGGGTTACACCTGTGAACACCACAGAAAAACATCAACCCTGTATGAAGCAAAATTCCAGTAAGGAGAGGACAATAAAGAAACGAACAAATGAACACATTTCTTCCAGATATTGATTAGTGCTTTGAAGGAAATAAAGTGGAAGGATGTGTGAGTGACTAGAAAAGAAGGACCATGATGGGAGCCAATAGGGAAAGGGACTGCCAGGTAAGGGATAGAGCTAGTGCAGGGATAGGAATGAACATAGTATGTTGGAGGAGGTGGTAAGGGAGGGGGGTGTAAATTCACAGAAAATCAACATCTGACAAAGCCACTCTATGACCATGATAAATCAAGACAAAAATTAAAGTTATTTTTGTAATTATATCTGTAACTATATCTGAACGTAGGCAAAATATAAACATTGTCTGAGCCACAAAAATGAGCAAACATTTTCCTATCCTGGCTAATATGAATGAATGCTCCTGCTTTACCAATTATACTTACAGCCTCAGCCCAGTAGATAATACTCAATCCTTCTAGATAATACTTATTAAAATATCCAATTATAAAATTAGTCTTGCCTCCTACAGCTTCCAATCCAGAGCAAAGTCCTTCTTCCTTAAACCCTTCCCTAAATCACCTAAGAAGTCCAAATTTATAACACCCTCTTACTAAGATGCCCAAGGTTCTCCATGGTGTGTATTCTCACCTACTTAAAACAATAAACCCAGCTTGTTCAATTACAGTTTTATTCCCAATTGTCTTTGGTCAGTAGACACAATAATCAAGTTTGAGAGGCATATTAGATATACAAATGATAGCATCAAGTAAACAGATGGATATATTGGTCTGAGTCTAGGCTAGAGACATATAATTGGTAGTTAAGAGTTTATACATGAAACCAAAAACCATGGGACTACTTGAGATTATCTAGGCAGACTATAGAGAGGGAAGAGAGCTACGAGAACCTCCAACATTTCAAAGCTGGGCAGAGGAAGAAGCTAGCTAGAGACTGAGAAGGAACAACCTGGGAGGTAAGAAGTTGATGTCAAAGAAGTCAAGAGAAGGAAGTTTTACAGTTGAAAGGAAGTGGTCAACTATAGCAAATGCTTTATAGAAGTCATGCATGAGGATACAAAAATGACCGATGAATTTGGCAACATAGCAATCATTAGAGTCTCTGTCAAGAATAGTTTCAGGGTGGGAGGCAGAAAGACTGAAGTATACTGAAGAGCAAAAGATAAACAAGTATGGACAAGTCTTAAGGTTTTGTTTCTTTGACTGGTTTCTTGGAGTTTTTTTTTTTGGTGGGGCAGAGGTGGAGGGTTAAAGATCAGAGAAATAGGATGGTGGCTACAGTGGGTTAAATAGAACGAGGAAAGTTTTTTGTTAATGTTGTGTTGGCAGATAAATGCTTATATTATGGTATGTATATTATGGTAGTATGGAGAGAAATTGTTGATGTTGGAGAAAAAGGGAATACTTAAAGGAATGAAATTATAGGGGAGAATGAAAGAATGGATCCAAAGCATATGTGTACCTTTGAAAAGAACGTAGAGAAAAAAAAAAAAAAAAGAACCTAGATTCCCATCCTGTTAACGGGAGGGAAAAACAGAAGATGAATTCAGATGCAGATGGTTTGTGTATGGGTGGGAAGATAGTGTAGTTCCTACCAGATCACATGCATTTTCTTAATAAAATAAGATGAAGTCTTCAGCTGAGGGTGAGGCAAAAAGGGGATAAGAGGATGGAGGGGCAAGAAGACCAGAGATTATTTTGAGAGGGAGAAGGTGAACTGTGTAAAGACTGTGATATTGCCAGCTGGACTGAATGCCTATTTTCAATTTAAACTGAGTCCAGATGGCATAGTGGTATGATTTTCCCAATTAATCTTCAGTCAAGACATGGAAAAGAATGGTTAGATTTAGCTGAGGATGAATATCACACAGAGGAGCAAGTGAGAATATTTGTAAGGAAGTGATTGTAATGATGAATCGTGGAATCTTTGGGAGGCAAGAAGGAAGAAAAGGTTATAGGAAGGTGATAGATACTGTTATGTAGATTGACAGATTGATACATAGATAAAAAGTACTGGGAACCATGGGTTGGCACTCTCTCTGTAATCTAAGAATTGGTGTAATTGAAATATAAGCTTGAACTAAGGGATAGAGCTAGTAGATGGTGCACAGAATAGTGAAATAACAGCATTGGAGAGAACAGAGATAACAGCATTGGAGAGGGTAGTTAATTTTGCTGGAGAAAAAGATCTATTTTGGTGGAAAAGGATTGTATTATCCTGAGTCCAAAAACCCATGCTCAGGCCAGGGATATATCAGTTATTCTGCCTAATCCACTTTCTCCCCAAGCAGTAAGAAATATCCTCTCCTCTGGGTTCCATTAGTATTTTATGCATGTTGCCATTTCAGCACACAGACATAGGAAAGACATGAAGAATCTGGGCCCTACAACAGACCTAAAGAATCAGAATCTTCATTAAAACAGGCTCCCCAGGTTATTTGTATGATCTCTAAAGCCTCAGAAGCGCTGTTCTAGAACACTGGTTCCCAACATTGCGAGCACATTAGAATCACGGGAGAAGCTGTTAAAATTCTGAAGCCCAGACTATACCTCAGATCAATTACATCAGAATTTCTGGGGGTGGGATCCAAACATCAAATTTCTTTAAAGTTCCCCCATTTGACTCCAATGTGCAACAGGGTGAAAACCACTGATTTATATTGGTCACCTTAGTCTGTAAAGCTTGTTATCATAATCCCTGCCAAAGTTATTTCCCCTCATTTTATTTTTAAAAAATTTTTTAAAATTTTATTTATTTATTTGACAGAGATCACAAGTAGGCAGAGAGGCAGGCAGAGAGAGGGAGAGAGGGAAGCAGGCTCCTCGCTGAGCAGAGAGCCCGACGCTGGACTCGATTCCAGGACCCTGAGACCATGACCTGAGCTGAAAGCAGAGGCCTAACCCACTGAGCCGCCCAGGCGCCCCTCCCCTCATTTTAATCATACAGTTACCTCTGTGGTCTTTAACCTCTCCTTTGTATCTTTTACACTGTACACAGGAATTACTTATTTGCAAGATGGTTATCTTG
This sequence comes from Neogale vison, assembly GCF_020171115.1. Classification (NCBI taxonomy): domain Eukaryota; kingdom Metazoa; phylum Chordata; class Mammalia; order Carnivora; family Mustelidae; genus Neogale; species Neogale vison. The sequence goes on along the minus strand of NC_058092.1, from coordinate 78,021,306 downwards.
TGTCTCAAATTGTTTACAAGCTTTATGTTAGGTGTGTAGCCTGCATGAGTTCGTCAATATCTGAGTGAGAGACACTCAATCTCTATTTAGAAAATGTAAAAAGGACAACACGCTTGCTTGATTTGCTGGAGGGAATAAGTTAGAGTGAGATAAGACATGTAAAGCATCTAGCCAAGTAAACCCATGTTAGCTCATTTAATTTATATTTGGTATTTTTTCCTCTTCCTCTATGTCCTATCCCCAGTGCTGTCCAAAAAGTAGAGACACAATAAACAGCTATGGAATTAATGAACAATTAGAATTTAGGTTTTATTTTTTAATTTTTTGCTTTTTTTAGAGAGGGAGAGAGAAAGAGAATGGAGAGGGAGGGGCAGAGGCAGAGGGAGAGAGGGAATCTTAAGCAGGCTCCATACTCAGCACAGAGCCCAGTGCAGGGCTTGATCTCACAACTCTGGGATCATGACCTGAGCCAAAATCAAGAACTGGACACTTGACTGAGACACCCAGGTGCACCTAGAGTTTAGATTTTAAATGGCTGGTTGCATTTTTATCTCCAGGAGAAAACAGAATGATTTGATGATTTAATGATTATTGAATTTTAGTTATAAAATTCGGTTTAATAATACAAATGGGCAGGCATATAATTGACAATTAATTATTAAGTAAAAATTTAATAATTGTTGACTTGTGGTTTGAATTAATAGTTGTTACTTATGGATGTAGATAACTATGTAACACAAAGTTTTCTTTCGGGTTAGACCAATACCTTCACTATTTTTCCTTCACAGTGTGTTTATTCAGCCTGCATAGGTGTGTGTGTGCGTGTGTCTGTCTTATTTTTATCTTTTGTGTGTGTATCTCTGCATCCTCTAAAGTTTGAAGATTCCATTTCTTCATATATCCCAGCTCAGGATCTGTCCCTTGCCTAATTCATGGTTAACTCCTTATGGACCACCTACAAGTAAACTATTGCTGTTTGGTTTTCTAATTAACTGTTGAACAATTTAGTTCCTTATTAAATATACTTTCATGTTCTCTGAAGTACACTGCTCTTCTGTGCATTTCATGTTCCAACTTGACTGCAGTCTTGTGGAGAAGGACCTTGTCTTCTAAGGATCTCCTTTATTCTTCACAGCACTTAATTCCATACTCGCCACATGGTAAGTGTTTTACTAATGTTTTCTGCAGTCATCATATGTGTACTGAGTTTTTAAAGTTTTTATTTTAATTCCAGTTAACATACAGTGTTATATTAGTTTACGGTGTATAATATATGTACTGAGTTTTTGATCCTTTGTAAAAGAACGCCTATTCTGAGGAAGGGAGCTTGTTTATCCAGTAGTAATGAAGGATAGTCAGAAGAAAGGCAGGGACTAGCCCCTCTCTGCACCCCCCTCTGCCCCCACCCTTCTGTAAGAAGAAACAACCCTTAAAGGGATTTTACACCCCTCTAGCTGGAACCACCCCACACACCTTTTCCCACAGGATAGGTAAATGATAACAACTTGGTTGAGTGATAGGCACATGGAGCGTTCGTTCATCAGATTAAAACAGCCCATCAATAAGCCCATAAAAACCCCTAGAAACTACGGGACAACCCTCTTGTGTCCCCTCCCTCTTCAGGAGCTTTGTACTGTCGCCTGATACTATTGCTCATTAAACTCTGCTTTGCTGCCCACCACTCTTCATCTGGTTTACCTCTTCATTCTTTGAAGCAGCGTGATCAAGAATTGTGAGCACTGTTGGGAGAAGGGGGGTGAGGTTATGGACATTGGGGAGGGTATGTGCTATGGTGAGTGCTGTAAAGTGTGTAAACCTGGAGATTCACAGACCTGTACCCCTGGGGATAAAAATATATTATATGTTTATAAAAAATAAAAAAATTTAAAAATTTTTTTAAAAAGTATCGTGAGCACTAAAGGAAAAGAAATCCTGTAACAGTAGATTGTTCTCTTTCCTCCACTTCTACAGGAGACAGTTAAGAATTACCAAGAAGGGGAAACAGGGGGTTGGTGACTGAGACTGAAAAGAAGCAGAAGCAGAAAACATTGGAATAGGAATCTGAAAGTAGTTTTATTTCAAAGGCATGAGAAAGCTCTGCAACGATTTTAGACAACTGATAACAGAAGAGGATTTTTTTTTAAGACCTTTTTGATGGGGGGTGGGGGGTGGGGGTGGGGAACACAAGCAGGGGAGTGGGAGAGGGAGAAGCAGACTTCCCACCAAGCAGGGAGCCCAATGCTGGGCCAGATCCCACCCTAGGACCATGACCTGAGCTTAAGGCAGACACGCAACGATTGAGCCACCTAGGCGCCCTGCAACAGGGCTTTTTACATAGATCCTTCTATCGTTCTAAACTGTATCACAGAAAAGACAATGACTATGTAAAATAACTTCTGAATTCTTCATCTTCAAAGATAAGAGCTAGGGAATGCAAATGGGAAGTAAGAAAGAATGTGGATTGAAAAGGGAATTAACCTATGAAACTACAGACTACTGTGCCGGATTTAATCTTATTATTCTAGATGTCCTGTAAAAAAGGGAAAAAGTAAATGGGGAAGGGGTCCTTCAGAGGGTCCTTCAGAGGGGAACAACCGTGTTGGTAGGTTCTATCCACTGGAAGGAGAGGTGGAAGACTTGAGTGGAGAAATGACTGAGCACTGTTTGTAGGAAGACAGCTTCCCAGGCCTGGCAAGATGCCCATCCCTGTTAACAGGAGCAGGGAGGGACCAGGTGGGCTGTACAATGGGACAATGGGTACCTCATCACTAAGAGGTGGTCTCCCTAGTGCTTTGGTACTCCATAAGATACCCCCCTGGGATCTTTGCATAATTCCTACCAGGGTTAGAGGGGGATGCAAAGAATGAATTTCCTACCATCTCAGCAGAATGATGTCTCAGAGGCAAATTAAATTGGATTCAGATAAATAAATGCAAGTTTTTGAACGGCTGAGTTGGAAGTCAAACTTGCTTCATAAGTTCACACAATAGCAGGTAAGCCAGGACTTAGAATTCTGCTCTTCATGTCCCAAAGCTTGTGCATTTTCCATTGGAGGAATGAGCAACTTAGAGGGACAATTAAGCCATTGTCTACCTGGGCAGTAGCATGGGGTAACATGTGGCCCCAAGTCCTGTTATGTTTATCCAGTTGTGTTAAAAAATCTTTCCCTGTCAGCAGACCTCTTCTCATCCTCTACCCCTTAACACAGCTCCCTCTCAAAACCTTTTATTCCCGAGTGCTAAGTAAAGCAGAAGTTTTTATTTGACAAATAAGGAATCATTCAGAGCTGTCGTCCAAGGTGGCTAAGAGTGAATTCTATGGTGTCAGAGTTACAGAGTCTGAAAAAAGGAATAAACTTATTGGGAAAAGTTATTAGCTAATGGTGAGCAAGAGAAGCTACAGGCCTCTTGCTACTAGTGAGATTGTGGGTCTGTGCTGCTGCAAAGGTTATCCTGACTTCTTATTGTTTACATTTCTCATAGGGAACACATGGGGACAAACTTAGTGGGATTCAGACTACTTGGGCATCAGGCAATCTGTGTGTACACAGATGCTAAGTGATTACAGACAACTTATCTGGGAAAACCTGTACCCAGCAGGTGGACATTTTGAGGCTGGTGAAAATTTGAGTTGGGTGCAACCTCTCCCTCTAGGAAAAGTAGGGAGTCCCTCTCAGTTGTGTGGTCAAGTCAGAGTAAGTTCCCAGCACAACATACAACATTCATAGAACTCTGTTCATCTTTCTTTCTCCTCATGGAGGCACCTACTGACAGGAAAAGTTATTGGAAGTGTTATCCCCTTCCCATTTTATTTATTTGCTTGCTTGCTTGCTTGCTTGTTTGTTTGTTTATTTTTTACCTCTACTATTAAGTGGAGGCACTCAGGAAGTCCTCAAAGATAGATAACCTAGGATAAAGATAAAACAAATACACAGCTTTTGAATATGAACAGAAATTTTCTTTCAGTGTGATAGCTATAGATTTAATGTTTCTGGAAGATCCCCTTTCACATGTTGATTTTGAAACATAATCCCTATTGTGATGGTATAAAGAGGTGGTGCCTTTGAGAGGTGATTAGATCCTGAGAGTGAGAGCTACCGGTGGAATTATTGTTCTTCTATAAAGACCCCACAGAGCTCCCTCCTCCCTTCTGCCAGGTGAGGGCACAACAAAACCAGGAAAATGTTCTCATCTGTCTGCTCCTTGATCTTGGACTTGCCAGCCTCTGGAAATGTGAGAAATAAATGTCTGCTGTTCAAGCCACCAATCCTCAGTACCTTTGTTATAGCAGCCTCAATGGACTAAGACAAATAGGTACATAAAATAAACCTCCATATTATAAAATTCTACACATTCACTGTAAAATATACGTTGGATAAACCACTTAGCATTTCATGGGGAAATACTATTTCAAAAATAAAACTATTGGGCCCCTGGGTGGCTCAGTCAGTTGAGCATCTGCCTTCGGCTCAGGTCACAATCCTAGGGTTCTGGGACCAACCCTTGCATGGGGCTCCCTCCTTAGTGGGGAGTCTGCTTCTGCCTGTGTGCCTCCCCTCTGCTTATGTTCTCTCTCTGGCTCTCTCTCAAATCAATAAATAAAATCTTAAAAAAATATAAAACTATAAATGATTTAAAAGTTAAAGAACTGTCTGTGAGTCAAGCCTGAAACTGGAGTGGAACAGCAAGGATTTTTGAAATATTTAAATGAATGAACTGAATTTCAGTTTCTCTAGTAATGAGAGAGGGGAAAATGACTGCCTTGCAGGAATTAACACCACAGATTAAATAATGCATTTAAAGCTCTTGGTAGAGCTCGTAGAAGACACCTAAACTTTTAGCTAATTTATTAATTCAGTAAATACCTTCTTATACTTGTTGTACTTAGGCAATAGAATAGGTCCTGCCATATAGAGAGACTAAGAAGAGTACTCCTCTGATAAGGGGCTTGAAGTCTATCTAGGGGCTGAAGGGGGCAGTTTTCATATTCATCCTTCATGGCCTGACTTTAAGCTCCTCTTTCTCAAAGAAACCTCACCAGATGAACAGGTTAGTTCTCTAGGTGTATGTTTCCATAGCATCCTATGCTCTTTCTTTTATCAATTTGTTACAGTTACTTGTTAATGTTGCTCTTCCTCATTGGACTTGTTATCTCTCATAATAGGCCTGTTTTGAACATGTGCTCTGAAGCTGGGCTGTCAGGGAGACCATGGGCAACTGAACTTCTCTGGAATTCAGTTGCTTCGTTTATACAACGGTGGTAGTAAGAGTACCTACTTCACAAAGTTGTTGCTCAGATAAATAAATGAACAAATGTATGTTGTTTAGAACAGTGTCTGGCAGATGGTCAACTGTATGTGGGTATTAGCCAGGGAGACAGAGGTGATAATAAGATTCCCTAGCATAGTACTTGACATGTGTTAAGTAGGTCAGTAAATATTTGCCGAATGTTACTGAATTTTGTCAAATGAATGAATGAGCAAAATGGAGTAAGTGCACAGAAGAATGAGTTATTAACTCTGATTCAGAGAACTTTTTCTGGGAAAATTGAAGCCCAAGCTGAGTTTTAAAAAATTAATGAGTTTACTACCAAGTGAATAGGGAGAAGGAAGAGGCATTTTCTTAGCCATTGAAAGAGAACTGAAACAGACAAATGTGTTCAGGGAACTATAAGTTGTTTAGTGTTATTTCAGCACAAATAGAAAAAGATTAGAGGGAGATGAGCTAGAGAGTAGAAATGGACCTCATCACCAACCTTCTTGGGTGCTACTCTCAAAATGGGTAATAGCAAGATAATAAAGGTGTTAAACAAGGTAAGAAAAATATAAACTGAGTTTTATTAAGATCACTTTGGGGAGAGTGTAGAAAATAAACTATAGGAGAAAGAGGCTATAATTGGGGGACCTATTCAATAAATGTTTAGAGTCAGCAGGAGCAAGAACTTGAAATAGATCTGAAATGGTCTCATTTTGGAAAAGCTTCATTTTTTGTGTGTCTCCTCCTTCATGAGGCTTTATGCTGCGTTCAAGTCATTTATATTTTGTTTGTGTTTATATCTCCTTGAGGGATGTTGAAAGGAGAGCAAGCCTCTAGTTTGTTTATGAACTAAAATGTGTACAAGAAAGCAAAAGTAGCAACCCTGTTCTCATCATTGCTGACTTGACCGCAAGAAGGTTGTTTCTAGTGTTGCCAATGTCTCCTTTGCAGGAGAAAACTGTTGAAGCAATATTAACTAAGTCAACTATTCTAATGAGTGAATATAGGAACGAATTAGCCAATGAAAAATACTTCCCTTCTTTCTGTGCAGCCATTTTTGGAGGAGATAGAACAGTGAGCGCTGGGTCCTTTTGGGAGTAGGGGTAGGGAAGGGGACAGCCTGAGCCTGGATACAGAAGATGCTTCCTGTGTGTGTCCTGCTTTGTCTGGGTGATGGATTGAGCCTTGATTCTGCCTTTTGGGCTGCCCCACTGAAGATGAGAGTTAGTAGCAGTCAAAGTCATTGATCCAAGAAGTCACTGACAAGGCACTTGCCTCCAGACATACCTCTCCTTTGAGAAAATAGCCCAAACAAGAGAATATGCTGCTCTGGAGTCAATGGTTATGAGAATTCGGGGCAGATATGCCCTGTATATACAAGGTGTGGGGTCCCATGAGTCTGACAGCTGGAGGTACTACTTCCTTTATGGCCTGCTTCTCCTCTAATTAGTAGGCCTATTTGTTTTGTTTTGTTTTTTAATGGAGGAGGAAGAAATTCACTGTTAAAGAAAGATTGATTGATTGATTGATTGATTGATTTTAGAGAGAAAGTGAGAAAGAGCCTGGGCAGGGAGGGACAGAGGGAGAGGAAGAGAAAATCTTACAGAGACTGTGTGCTGAGTGTGGAGGTGGCATCCCACGTGGGGCTCGATCTCCTAACCCTGACATCAAGACTTGAGCTGAAACCAACAGTCAGAGGTTTAAAACCCACTGTACCACCCAGGGACCTCTAGGCCTATTTGTTTTTAAGAACCTGGTGCTGGATCAGGGAAATACAAATCAAAACCACAATGAGATACCACCTCATACCAGTCAGAATGGCTAAAATTAACAAGTCAGGAAACAACAGGTGTTGGCAAGGATGCATAGAAAGGGGACCCTTCTTACACTATTGGTGGGAATGCAAGCTGGTGCAACCACTCTGGAAAACAGCATGGAGGTTCCTCAAAAAGTTGAAAATAGAGCTATCCTATGATCCAGCAATTGCACTACTGAGTATTTACCCCAAATATACAAATGTAGTGATCCAAAGGGGCACGTGTACCCCAATGTTGACAGCAGCAATGTCCACAATAGCCAAACTATGGAAAGAGCCTAGAGATCCATCAACAGATGAATGGATAAAGAAATTGTGGTGTAGATATACAATGAAATATTATGCAGCCATCAAAAAACACTGAAATCTTGCCATTTGCAATTACATGGATGGGAATAGAGGGAATTATACTAAGCGAAATAAGTCAATCAGAGAAAGACAATTATCATATGATCTCACTGATATGAGAAATTTGAAAAAAAAAAAAAAGACAGAGGATCATAGGGGAAAGGAGGGGAAAATGAAGCAAAATGAAACCAGAGAGGGAGACAAACCATAAGAGACTCTTAATCTTAGGAAACCAACTGAGGGTTGCTGGAGGGAAGGTGGGTGGGAGGGATGGGGTGGCTGGGTGATAGACATTGGGGGAGTATGTGCTATGGTGAGTGCTATGAATTGTGTAAGACTGATGAATCACAGACCTATACCTCTGAAAAAAATAATGCATTATATGTTTTAAAAAAAAACGGAAAAAGAACCTGGTGCCAAGGAGTTGCTGGGTGGTATAGTTGGAAAGCGTCTGATTTTTAATTTGTTCAAGTCATGATCTCAGGCTCATGAGATCTTGGCTGAGATCTCACTGAGTCTTGGCTCAGTGCTTAGCATGGAGTCTACTTGAGATTCTTTGTCCTTCTCCCTCTTCCTCTGCCCCTCCCACTACATGCATGCACATGCTCTCTTGTTCTCTCCTTCTCCTCACTCTAAAATAAATAAATAAATATTAAAAAAAAAAAAAAAAAGAACCTGGTGCCAGGTGCCTTTGTGGCTCAGTTTGGGCATCTGACTCTTTTTTTTTTTTTCCTATAAGATGAGGAAATTTTATTTGCTTTTTTAGATTTTTTACTTTTTTTTTTTTAATAAACATGTAATGTATTATTAGCCCCAGGGGTACAGTCTGTGAATCGCCAGGTTTACACACTTCACAGCACTCACCATAGCACATACCCTCCCCAATGTCCATAACCCCACCATCCTCTCCTGACCCTCCTCCCCCAGCAACACTCAGTGTGATTTGTGAGATTAAGAGTCTCTTATGGTTTGTCTCCCTCCTGATCCCATCTTGTTTCATTTATTCTTTTCCTACCCTCGAAACCCCCCATGTTGCATCTCCACTTCCTTATATCAAGGAGATCATATGATAGTTGTCTTTCTCCAATTGACTTATTTCGCTAAGCATAAAACCCTCTAGTTCCATCCACATTGTTGCAAATGGCAAGATTTCATTTCTTTTGATGGCTGCATAGTATTCCATTGTGTATATATACCACCTCTTCTTTATCCATTCATCTGTTGATGGACATCTAGGTTCTTTCCGTAGTTTGTCTATTGTGGACATTGCTGCTATAAACATTCAGTGCACGTGCCCCTTCGGATCACTACATTTGTATCTTTAGGGTAAATACCCAGTAGTGCAATTGCTCTATTTTCAACTTTTTGAGGAACCTCCATGCTGTTTTCCAGAGTGGTTGCACCAGCTTGCATTCCCACCAATAGTGTAGGAGGGGTCCCCTTTCTCCACATCCTCGCCAGCATCTATCATTTCCTGACTTGTTAATTTTAGCCATTCTGACTGGTGTGAGGTGGTATCTCATTGTGGTTTTGATTTGTATTTCCCTGATGCCAAGTGATGTGGAGCAATTTTTCATGTGTCTGTTGGCCATCTGGATGTCTTCTTTGTAGAAATGTCTGTTCCTGTCTTCTTGGACATCTGACTCTTGATCTCAACTCAGGTCTTGATCTCAGGGTCCTGAATTCAAGCCCAGTGTTGGGCTTCACACTGGGCATGGAGCCAAAGAAAAGAAAAGAAGAAGCTGGTGAATAGTGGAGAGAGAATTGGGATAAATGATTCCAAACTGTACCCCTTTCTTCAGGGCGTGGTTATAGTTGAGGTAGGTAGATAGTAACTAAGCTTAGTCTTACATTAAAATAGTGAGGAAAATGGGCATTTTCCTCTGGCATTGAGTGACATAATTATAGTGATCAAAGTGCAGAACTTCCTTCCCATTCAGGCATCCAGAACAGAAATTAGGAGAGTTTGGGGACGCCTGGGTGCCTCAGTCAGTTGAGTGTTCAACACTTGATTTTGACACAGGTCATGGTCTCAGGATCATGAGATCAAGCCCTGAGTGGGGCTGTGTGCTCAGTCTGAAGAGTCTGCTTGAGATTCTCTCCTTCTCCCTCTGCCTCTCCCCCTGCTCATGCACCCCACCAAATAAATAAATAAATATCTTTAAAAAAAAAGAAATTAAGAAAGTTCAATTCTTGGAGGGAAACCTCCAAGAATTCTTTCTCAATCCCATTTTCTGTATGCTTGAATTATTGATATGATTGATATAATGAGTGCTGTCATAAGCACTGAAATAAGAACTTACATATGTTATCTTATTAATTCTTTATTATTGAACCTATTTTATGGACCAGGAAAATGAGCTTTAGAAACAGCTCAATTGCTGTCAGTAGGTGATAGAGCTAGAATTGTAATTTAGGATTCTTTGGCTACAAAGGTGTTGATGTATTTTAGTCGTCAACTGTATTTTTTAAAAACGTTTTTATTGCAGTGAAATACCCAAAAATCTTAACCATCTTACCTGTTTTTAAGTGTGCAGTTCAGTGGTATTAAGTACATTCCTATTGTCACCAAGCAACATCGCTATCCACCTTCAGAACTCTTTTCATTCTATAAAACTATAACTTTACACTCATGAAACAGTAAGTCAGCATTCCTCACCTCCCCCAGCTCCTGGCAATCTTCATTCTATTTTCTGTCTTTATGAATTTGACTATTTTAGATATCATGTATAAGCGGAATCATACAGTGTTTGTCTTTTTGTGCCCAACTTATTCCACTTAACTTAATATCCTCAAGGTTTATCCATGTTGTGTCATGGGTCAGAATTTTGTTTTGGTTAAGTAATATTAGATTGTGTGCTTACACCACATTTTGATTATTCATTCATCCATTGGTGGACACTTAGATTTCTTCTACATTTTAGTTATTGTGAATAATGCTACTATGAATGTGGGTATCCAAGTATCTCTTAGAGACCTCGTTTCAATTCCTTGAGGTATATACCCAGAAGTGGAATTACTGGATTATATGGTAATTCTATTTTTAATTTTTTGAGGACCTGCTATACAGTTTTTCACAGCAGCTGTCCCATTTTACATTCCAATCAACAGTGCACAAGGGTTCTAGTTTTTCTTCATTCTCATAACACTTGTCATTTTCTGTTTTGTTTTGTTTTGAAATAGGAGCCATTCTAGTGGATATGGGTTTGTAACTCATGGTGGTTTTGACTGGCATTTCCCTAATGATTAGTGAAGTTGAGCATCTTTCCAAGTGCTTGTTGATCACTTGTATTTCTTCTTTGAAGAAATGTCTATTCATGTCCTTTGCCCATTTTTTGAATTGGATGTTGTTGAATTTTAGGTATTCTCTATAAATTCTGGATGTTAATCCTTTATCAGCTATATGACTTACAAATATTTTCTCCTATTCTGTGGGTTGCCTTATTACTCTGTGGATAGTGTCTTTTGATGCACAAAATTTTTTCATTTTCATAAAATCTAATTAGGCTATTTTTTCTTTTGTTGACTGTGCCTTTGTTGTTATATCCAAGAAATCATTGTCAAATCTAATGTTGTGAAGATATGCCTTTGTTTTCTCCTAAGAGACTTAGTTTTAGCTCTTATGTTTAGGATTTTGGTCCATTTGAATTGATTTTTGTATACAGTTTTAGATAAAAGCTCAACTTCTGTCGCTCTCGACCCGCAAGAACGACACATAGCCTGGTCTCTTGTTAATGTTGCTTTTTTTTTATTCTCATACCACACTTGCTTATATGCAGTAGGGCACCCTATCAGAAGACAGATATTCTCAAGACATCCAATCACAGACCTGCTGCTAGGCTTCCCCTAGTTAGTCTATCCAGGGTCTGCTTTTCCTCCCCCACATGGGCTGCCGCTGATATTGACTTGTTTACGTGGAGGTCTGTTTTGGCACCTGGCCAGGCACCATCTTGCAATGGTGGGAACTTCCTTGGCCACAGGCGGTCCCCAACAAACTTCATTCTTTCAAATGTGGTTATTCAGTCTTTCCAGTAGATGCCAACTATATAAAGATAAAAATATAAATGTAAATATATATATATGTATTTAAATATTTTATTTATTTATTATTTTTTGAGAGAGAGAGAGAGAGAACAGGCTCATGAGCTGGGGAGGGTCAGAGGGAGACATGGGGCTCAACCTCACCACCCTGAGATGATGACCCAAGCCGCATTCAAGAATCAAAGTCTCAACCAACTGAGCCACCCAGGCACCGAGACCTCAACTATATTTTTAAAAAGTACTGTTCAGGGCATCTGGGTGGCTCAGCTGGTTAAACATCAGGCTCGATTTCCGCTCAGGTCATGAGATCAAGCCTGGTGCTGGGCTACTCGGAGGGTGTGGAGCCTGCTTAAGATTTTCTCTCTCCCTCTGTTCCTCCCACCCTCCTATCTCCCCACTTAAGTTTTGCTCAACATAGCTAGCACATAAATGGTTCAGGTTAAGTTAATTTTAAATTCAACTTGAAAGTACAAATAATTCCATACTTCATATTGGAAAGAATATACTGATTTTTGTCTTATTATTTTGTAGCATAATTTAAAGAGATGTAATTCTCTTAGGATTAGGTTTTTGTTTTTTAAAGGAAGCAAAGCTGTTTAGTATAATATCTATCTTGTTGTCTTATCTGTCTGTTCATCTGTCCATCTTTGGACAAAACGGGTTAGTTGTAACCTGTGGGTAGTTGTAACCCAGTTTCAAAATTAAAAATATTTAGAGGTACCTGGCTGCCTCAGAGGAATGTATGACTCTTGAGCTTGAGGTCGTGAGTTTGAACCCCATGTTGGAGGTAGAGATTGCTTAAAAAAATAAAATCTTAAAAAATAAATAAATAAAAATAAAAATATGAAGAATGTGAAGCTCTGTAAGAAATATCTGGAAATCTAACAAGGAAGAAAAAATATTTATAGGATAAAATAAATATGCTGTACTTGAAGGTGACTGCGGCATATAAAGAAAAAAACATGTTCTTCCCCTTAGAACATAGATTTCAAAGACTCTGGAATAAATCTTGTCACTATTACTAAATTTGGAGAATCATAGGACCAAATTCATATTTTTAAAATTCAAATGTAAACTTATGAAAGTTGAGTTTCATTTTGTTTTGTTTCTATTTTGGCCTCCACTGTAAAGTAAAATACTAGTAGGGCTGGGAGGTCAAGGAACAAATCCTGTGATGTCTCAAGTTTCATCTCCAGACACTGAAACCCTAGCATCTGGTACCACTCTAAAAGTAGGCTGACAATTTCAGTTTAGCCATTAATGGGAAGAATATTCACTCCAGTGAAGTCATAATGATGTGACTTCCAAATTGCTTGTTATCTTTAAAGAAGATGATTTATGTTTTGAAAAATCCCTAGAAAATCCAAGTTCAGGGCCTTTGCCTTGGTGTCCTTTTGCTGGAAAAGAAATACACTAGAGAGTAATTCTTAAAATGATATATCAATACTGTGCAGAACTTATAATATCTCTGTATGTTTTAAAATTCCAGAATAAGATTGTAATTAGTCAAGTTTTATCTAAAAAAAAACTCAAATGAGTAAACACCTATTCATTTTAAAATAGTTTTTCAAGATATAGTTGATGGAGCACTGGGTGTGGTGAAAAAATAATGAATAATGTTTTTCTGAAAATAAATAAATTGGGAAAAAAAAAGATATAGTTGAATACAGTAATGTCAACTGGGGTTCAGTGTTAGTGATTTTTCAGAGGTAGAATAATTTTTTTCTTTGCTTTAGGTTTCAAAAACCAAATTTTATCCCAAAAAAGAATTTTACAGTTAGGTTGTAAATCCCTGCCCCTCCCCCAAAGTGTTAAAATGTAATCTAAAATGGAGCCACAAGCAGAATTCACTCTTAAGCTTTAAACACAATGATAAACTTTAATAAGTCTGATATCAGAGCAACAGTGTTCTATGAATTATATACTTTGTGCCAAATCTAGTTTGCCGCCCGTTTTAGTACACATAGCAAGAATGTGTGCCTGGGTGGCTCAGTGGGTTAAAGCCTCTGCCTTCAGCTCAGGTCATGATCTCAGGGTCCTGGGATGGAGCCTTGCATCGGGCTCTCTGCTCAGTGGGAAGCCTGCTTCTCCCTCTCTCTCTGCCTGCCTCTCTGCCTGCTTGTGATCTCTGTCTGTCAAATGAATAAATAAAATCTTAAAAAAAAAAATCAGTGTCCGTAAATAAAGTTTTATTGTTACACAGCCACACTCATTTGTTTATGTATTGTCTGTGGCTACTTTTGCCTTACCGTGGCAGGGTTGAGTAGTTGCCACAGAACTGAGTGGCTCACAAAATCTAAAATATTTACTATCTGGCTTTTTATGAAAAAAGTTTGTCAATTCCTGGATTATCAGAAAAGCAGCTTGTTTTGTAGCACGGATATACAAATTAAACAACTGTCACTAAGAAGTGCTGGACAAATTTTTACCATACATTAAATCAACTAATGTAGGGGAAAAAAGAACACAAATATTTACTTTAGTGTTGTTAATTACAACAGTTAAGATTCATGCCTAGTATTTTCCAAAGGTATCTTCTTTTTTTTGACAGGAGAGCCTCAATGTACCCTTTCCATGTGAGAAAAATACAAAAGGCAGAGATAGAGGATATATGGTGGGAATCCATGCACTGAATGTTCACAGCGTAACCATGGATGGACAGTGACTTGGGTGTTGAATGTTGACAGGGGGCTGGAGAAGCCAGCAAATAAATGCTCAGTGCCTTTTTGAAGTGAAGGTAAAAGATTCCACTGAGTCTTTTCTTCCTGTGTTTGCATTGCTGGCAATTGTGGTAAAGCCAGTAAAATGACTTCAACATCCTTCAATAGCAGTGATTATAATCTTTCTTAACAGTTTCGAGTCTTACTACGTCATTGCTCATATGTTCTAATACATTTTCTCCCCTTAACCACATGAAAAGGATAGAGTAACACATGTGTCTTAAAATTTGGAGTGATTTAAAATAAGTTACTTCTGGGTGGCTCAGTCAGTTCAGCATCTGCCTTCAGCTCTGATCCTGATCTCAGGGTCCTGGGACTGAGCCTTGTGTTGGGCTCCCTGCTCCTTCTCCCTCTGCTCCCCTCCCCACTTCCTGCTCACTTGCACATGCGCACTCTCTTTCTCTCTCAAAGATATAAAGTCTTAAAATAAGTTACATGATGAACTTTTAAAAAATTATTTTTATGGCACCTCTTTGGAAACATAGTAGTTCCTCAAAAAGGGTAAGAGTGATCTCAGAATATGCTATAGGGAGCTGAAGAGGATCCCTTGCCTACTAGCCATTGCTGAAGATAGTGAGTGACATGCTGAGAAAGTGGCTGAGCATGGCAATCAGAAAATAAAAGAAAAGGAAAAACAAAGGCTCAGGAATTAAAATAATCAGTGCCTTCTTACATGTGAGTATAAAGCATAATATCCCAAATAAACAGCAGTCTTACAAAAAAAAATTAAAATAAAAACCCTATTCTGTTTTTAGATGCTACAAGTAAATAACTGCTTATATAATCACTCATCTTCAATATAGCAAGAGGTCACATCTCCATGATCTGTGCTAGGCTCCAGCATCTCAATAATTCTGATAAGATGCAGCACATCTGGAACTTGTCAAAGCAAGTTAACTTTACAAGATAGTTCCTTGTAGCAAGACCCCTGGCCAATTCTTTCTTTCCACCACATTTCCACTGCAGTTTATCCATGGATAGTCACTATGACTATGAAAAATGTAGGACAAGTTCCCTTAAACTTTACATTTTGCTGGAGCAAAGGGAGCACTTTATTATAAAATTGGTTTAACCACCAGTATTCTAATTTTCCTGCCTTTCTAATTTAATTTGATTTTTTTTAGTGAAACGTAAGTAGCCGATTCTAAAATCTAATGTGTTCATGGGATATACCTAGTTCTCTCTTCCATGCCATTTTGTGGTTATCATTTTACATGTACTCTTTTTCAATATGAGATTAGGAAGTCCTGTAATAGCAATTAACAGAGGGACTAAACATTTTTCTTAACGCTCCTGAAAAGCATTGGTATTCAGTTAGAACCCAGGATCTTACACTTTACACTAAATAGCTTAGTCCCATCACTGATGCAACAATAACTCTTCAAATATTCCGGAAGTTAACTTACGGAAAAATATCATTACTAAAGCCAAGACATGTAAGATAGTATCTTTTGGTTCTCCTTAAGACCAATAATATTTATTAAACAGTGGGTTTCCAGGGAGCAGGCAAACAAGGCAGGGAAGAGGATATGAAACAAGGCAAGGCAAGGATATGATGAGGGTTGGTTACCCCTATAGGTGATTGGTACATGAGCCTGTAATGATCCTCCTAGAGGGCTTTTATTGTAGAAATGTACTGCAGAACTTTCCACTTGGGGTTAAAAGAGGAAACAAGTGTCTATCCATTGGTTTCTGTTCCCCATTGGTCACCTTCTCTTCTCTTCTGGGTTGCACATCCCAGAGCGCTGAGTGGGATCTTCTGGTGTCCTTCAAAGGGGCATCAGAGGTTCCCTAAAGCAGATAGGTAGAGGGATGTATCCCACGTTGAAGAAAGGCACTGTCAATGTGCTTCTGCACAAAATTAGCTGAGATCTACCTGGAACAAGTTGCAGCAGGAGTGGCTAAAGTGTGTGGCTGACAGGGTTTTTGAAGTGGTGCTCTATCAAGAACTGTAAAGAATCCAGATTTTACCCTACTTTCTAGCCCTCAAGTTAGGCTATCATAGTTTCATGGATGCTGGCAGAAGACATGAGATTTCTTGGTCAGAGACAAAGGATTTGATTACTTACTGCATAGCAGAAAGCATGAAATTCATGTTCATGTTAGTCCCCTTACCCCTAAGCCCCACTGGAACACTTCAGAGGTGGGTCCAAGTGGATATGGCAGACACAGGGTGAGAAACAGCTGAGAAACTCGGAGAATCCTCAGTTTTTTCATCTGAGGGGTGCAAGGAAACCCATCCAAACTTATACTGGTGGGAGACACAATTTCATATATTTTGTTTCTTTATTTGTTTGGATAGGTTATACTTTGATTTTTTCAGAAGCAAAAATGACAAGGGGCAGCTTGCCTTTGGAAAAGAATTTAAAGAACATTAGAATAATAAATAGAGACAATAGCCCAAGAAAGACTATTATCATACACCTCTTGAAGAAACTCCTTTTATTTATTTATATTTTTTTAGGGTTTTATTTTTAAGGTTTGAAACCACAACCCTGAGATCAAGAGCCATATACTCCACTGACTGAGCCAACTAGACACCTCAAAGAAATTCCTTTTAAATAAATCTCAGAATAATATGCTTCTAACTAGAACAACAAAACAAAAACTTTGACACTGACAAAAAATTTGTACAGAATCCATAAAGTGATACATGAAGAAGGAAAATCTGGAAATCTACATACTGAGAGTTCTCTGTGAAAATCAAATAGATTTCTGTATAATCTGAGGGAGAGAGAGAGAAATCATTTGCAGACGCAGCCCTCCCAGACAACTGAAAGCCCATCTTGATAGTATATTAGACTATCCCATCTGGTTGCAGATTATTCCAGGTGAACTGTAGTGATTTAAAATAAATTGCTTTGAGGGTGCCTGGGTGGCTCAGTGGGTTAAAGCCTCTGCCTTCGGCTCAGGTCATGATCTCGGGGTCCTGGGATGGGATGGTCTCTGCTCAGCAGGGAGCCTGCTTCCCCCTTCTCTCTTCCTGCTTCTCTGCCTACTTGTGATCTCTCTCTCTCTGTCAAATAAATAAATAAAATCTTAAAAAAATAAATTGCTTCAAGTATTTCCCTTTTTATTTAAAAATAAATAATAATATTACCTTAGTAGCAGGAAGAATAATTTATATCCATATAGCATCTTTTCTGCAAAACTTGCATACTAACACATTGTTAAGAGTGCTATGTTCAGAAATGAACATTTTACAGGAATGAAATAATCTTTAAAAAAAGAAACACAGAAAAAAAAGAGGCTCTGTTATGTCCATGGGTCAATTTTCTATAATTCACCTATGTAAATTAAGTCTATTGAGTATGGTTTTGGAATAAAGAGTTAAAAATATATAGAAATGCTTTTTATTCTTTCTTTATCCCGAGTATAAGATTTTACATAGGAAAACTCAACACAGAAGGTTTTGGGGTTTTTTGAGAAAATATGCAAGTATATGTTGTACCTGCTAGTAATGCTTTATACAAAATTTTTCAAACTGGGGTAATTTAAGAGTGGAAGGGGGAATCGTTAATAATTATGATGGGACAGCAGGTATAACTGGCATTATTCCTGGAAAACTAGAGCCTATGATCACTCTAGGTACAGCTTATTTAAAGTACTACTTCGATATTCTCTCTACCTAAAGTAGGTAGGTAATTTTAAAATGCCTCACTGCTCTCCAAAACACTTTAAAGCTACACAGCAATTTGTTTCAGTTTTTTAAATTTTCAAATAACCTCTAATTAAAAACACAGTACAAATAATGAGACAAAATTGTGTTAATTTTATTAAGTTCCATTAACTAATGCTGTTAACATTTAGCTTTGTGGCTGCTCAAGATCAGACCATAATATTCTTTTCTCCACTAAAGCACTTGGAGTTGAGGAAGATGAGTAAATAAATATATGACTTTTTTTTTTTTTTTGAGAGAGAGAATGTGGGGGGCACAGAGGAAGAGGGAGAGAGAATCTTAAGCAGGTTCCACACCCAGCATTAAGTCCAATGCGGGGCTCGATCTCACAAGAGATCATGACTAGAGCTGAAATTGTCTTTTGCTTACCGGACTGAGCCACCCAGGCACCACTAAGTGTATTATTTGGAATGAATTTTTATTGAAATAGATTAACAACCATATAAATTATATTACAGTGCATTTTAAAGTAAACTTGGGGATACAAGTATATGATATTTAATGTTTTGTGGAAATCATCCTATAGAATAAGAGCATGCATGTGAAATGAAGCTTTTCAACTACGTGATGAGATGTAGGATAGTCTAATCCTGTGCTGCCCTGTATGGTAGCCCCCAGCCATTTATGGCTACTGAACACGCAAAATGTGGCTAGTCTGAGTTGAAGATGTGCTGTAAGAATAAAACACACACTTATTTTAAAGATTTGGTACAAAAAGGTGAAAAAAATCTCAAATTTTACATTGAACACATGTTGAAATGGTAATATTTTTGATATATTGGGTTAAATACATTACTAAAATAAATTGTACTTTAAAATTTTATCTTATTGTGAAGGGGGCCAGAGGGAGAGCGAAAATCTTAAGCAGATTCTACAGCCGGAACAGAGCCTGCAACGTGCTTGATTTCGTGACCTTGAGGTCATGTCCTGAGCAGAAATCAAGAGTCAGAGGCCTGACTGAGCCACCCAGGTGCACTTTTTACTTTCTAAACATAGCTTCTAGAATATTTAAAATTATATACGTGACCCATATTATATTTCTATTGAATTGGGCTAGTGTAGCCTTTTGCAAAAGATGGGAATGAAGGTGGAATATAAAATAATAGGGGTACAAATGATCATCTAAGACAAATGAAATGCTTTCTAGTGAAACCTGTGTTTGGCTGAGTCTTGTCCCACCTACCAACGTAGGTTCCTAGCTCCCGGACACTGCCCGTTCTACACCATCCTGCTATTTCCGAGGGTTCTCCCAGGGTTCTCATGAACACACTTCAGTTACTATGTGGCTTTTCTCCCTCCTGCCTCAGCCCCCTTCCTGTCTGCATCTCCTCGCCTGGCATGGCGGCTGCTGTTTCGATCGGAAAATCACAGTATCTACCCGAAACCACCACCTCTGTGACTCCAGAAGGACCTTCAAAGTGCCAAGTAGCTGTTAGGGAAGAATGCCCTTCTGATCCTTGTGTGTTTTAGAGCAGTCGTATAGACTGTGCCCAAATGTGTTTTAGAAAGTTTTAAAAAAAGATTTTCTTTACTTATTTGACAGACAGAGATCACAGGTAGGCAGAGAAGCAGGCAGGGAGAGAGGGGGAAGCAGGTTCCCTGCTTAGCAGAGAGCTCGATGCGGGCCCACGACCCTGGGATCATGACCTGAGCTGAAGGCAGAGGCTTTAACACACTGAGCCACCCAGGCGCCCCTCTTTTAGAAAGTTTTAAATGCAACACCTCGATACAATGTTCTAGTGGCTATTCTCCACAAGAGAAACCTGAGTCCATGGTGGGGCTAGCCTGAGATAATGCTGAGCAAGCAAGAAGGAGTCCTCCTGTTTATTATTCAGGTTTTGCTACTAGGCATGCCTGCCTGCCAGGCTTTCCCTTGTGCAGCAGCTGAAAACTGGTGGCGTGGAATTCGGCTGCAGACTTACCTTTGTTGGGAGAGCACAGTATTGCTGTCTGAACGCTTGAAGGCAGAGTGCATGCCCCAGTTCACCACAGTTCCCACTAGTCCCCAACATGTTATGTTGTATCCGCCTCCATCACACATCTGCTGCTGGCTTGGTCTTAGAGTCAGCACCCCTGTTTTAGAGCCTTCCTATTCAGCATGTGCTCATCACTCAACAGCAGCAGCTTTAACTGGGGGCTGGTGAGGAGGCAGGGTCTCCAGCCCCACCTCAGACCTATTGAATCAGAATCTGCATTTTTATTTTATTTTATGTTATTTTAGAAAAAGTTTTATTTATGTGAGGGGCTCCTGGGTAGCTCAGTTGTTAAGCGTCTGCTTTCGGCTCAGGTCATGATCCCAGAGTCCTGGGATCAAGCCCTGCATCAGGCTCACTGTTCAGTGGGAAGCTTGCTTCTCCCTCTCACATTTCCCCTGTTTGTGTTCCCTCTCTCACTGTGTCTCTCTCTGTCAAATAAATAAAATCTTAAAAAAAAACCAAACCAAACACGATTTTATTTATTAGAGAGAGCAAGAGAGAACTTGGCCGGGGGCGGGTGGGTACTGCAGAGGGTGAGGGAGAAGCAGGGAAGCCTGACATGCTGCACGCAGCCTGACCCCAGGATCCTGGGACGGCAGACACTTAACTGAATGAACCACACAGGTGCCTCTCAGAATCTGCATTTTTAAATGATCCTACATGATTCCTATGTACACTGAAGTTTGAGAAACTCTCCCTTATGTAGAGGCTCCATACCCCACATTTGATAGGATTTGGCCTGAGCGATTTGCAGACACAACCAGATAAGCCTGGTTTAGAGAAGGTCACTGCTTCAGTGGTGTTCTCTGCTACTCCAATAAAAACCACAACCAACATAACTTTATAATAGACACCAAACCTTGGAAATGAAAGGAATTCCTCTCTGTTGTACATGGAAGACACAATCTTTTCTCAGTTGCTTTCCTTTTCCTTTTTCCTAATATGGCTCATTCTCAAGTGGAATGTCCTATCTTCTTTTATTCTGTGGCACCTTCCTTTAACCATAAAGTAAGGGGACTGATATTACACACACACACACACACACACACAAACATATGTATGTATACATATATGCATAAATTTTTGAAGTTTTTTTTTTTAAAATAATCTCTACACCCAACATGGGGCTCATATTCACAACCCTGAGATCAAGAGTTGTATGCTCTACCAACTGAGCCAGCCAGGTGCCCTGATATGTTACAGTTTTATCCAGTTGGAACTGTTCAGCTCATGAATTTGGGAAGTGTGAGGAGCCTTGAGAAAGAGAGCATCTGGACTTTGGAGTTAAGGTGATTTGAGCCACTGGAGCTCCTTTAAAAAGTCATTCCCTGTTGGCTCTGCCAGATGCTCTGCTGTCCTGCCTTTCAGAGAACTTCAGTTGTAGGACAATATCAAACATACTCGGCAAACAGTGTGGGGGCAAGGGTTGGACAGGAGGCTGTTTCTTAGCAGGGCGTGGAAGTCCATCATTAATCACCTCCCAGGAGTATTTTAAGAAAGGCAAATACCAATTTTTAAATAGTAGCTTTGTGGAAAGCAATTGAGCCAGAAGTGCTGTATTGGATATTCTCTCTACATCCACTGTCTACCCTTCCTCATTCTGTCCTCTGCCCTGGGCGGCTGATCTTTACTGTCTGGGCCACATCACCTAGTGGAGTCTCAGGTGAGGCTGGGGAACTGGGAAGCGAGAGGGGAGGAGCACCAGAAGAGAGGTTGGGGTTTTATTTCTCCAGCTCTTTCCCTGCCGGGCCCCATGTGGTTGGGACTCTCTTCCCTACCTAAGGCCTACGCCCTACCCCCATATTTCCTCTCCCATTCTCACGTGTTTCAAGAACAGCTCTCCATTCCCCCTTTGGGTCCGGAAAATGCAAAAGCTTCCCCACCCCTCACCCCAGTCTTCTTGCTTTTGTCAGTCCCCAGGGGTTTCATCAGCCCTTAATTCTTACCCCCTTTGAAAATCGTCCTTTATTAACTATCCTCAATTACCTCTTGGGGTGTGATTTTATTTTCTTTTTCCTCCAGGATGTTAAGCCTTAAATCTTTTGGTACCTTCCCTCGCAGAAATCCTCCTTCCAAGATTCTTGCAAGAAAATCATCAGAAAAGATTTATGACCCCACCCCCAGCAGTGGGCCTTGATGGCTACTTTCTGTTTCCAGGTCTGGTGATTGTTAGAAAAGTAACCACATGACCGGAGCATATGCAATTTGGGTGAATTTCAGGTCTGAGTCTTTGTGGAAATTCCCTGTCAATGGAGAGAGCTCTGTTTTCCAGGCCAGAAAGTAGAGTGGAGAAAGGGAAAGAAATAGGATTTCTGAATACAATCACTGCTTTCATTGAAGCCCATCCTTACTTGTCCCCTGCTTTTTAAAACAGTTTTGTTGAAGGGTACCTGGGTGGCGCAGTGGGTTGAGCAGCTGATTGTTGGTTTCGGCTTGGGTCGTTATCTTGGGGTCCTGGGGTTGAGCACTGCATCAGGCTCCATGCTCAGTGTGGAGTCTGCTTCAGGATTCTCTTTCTTTCTCCCTCTGATCCTTCCCCTATTTGTGTACATGCTCTTTTTCTCTCTAAATCTTGAAAAAAGATAAAAGAGTTTTGTTGAGATATAATGACATACTATAAGTTGTATGAATTTAAAGTATATAATTTGATGAGTTTTGACATATGTATATCCTGTAAAGCCATCACCACAAACAAGGTAGTGAACCTATCCATTACCTCCAGAAGCTTCTCTAGCCCCTTTGGCTTCACTCACTCCCACTCCTTCTCACTCCCCACCAATAGCTGATGTGCTTTCTTTCACTACAGATTCACAGATTCGTTGCACCTCTTTGGAGTTTTATGTAAATAGGATCAAATAGGTGTACTTTTTTTGGTTTTAGTCATCAAACATTCCCTGATCCTGACTGGTACGAGTGATTACTTGAACTTTTTTCTTTTATCTAGTGTAATTATTTTGAAATTCATGTTCTATACATCAAAAGTTCATTCCTTTTTATTACCGAGTATTATCCCGTATTATTAGTAGCATGCCATTGAATGGATGTACCACATTTGCATATCCATTAACACATTGATGGACGAATGGGTGCTTTCTAGTTGTTGGCTATTACAAATAAAACGGCTATGATCATTTTATATGCAAGTCTTTGTAGGAACATATATTTGTTTCTTTTGGGTAAATACCTATGAGTAGAATGGCTGGATAACATGGTGGGTATATATTTAACTTTGAAAGAAATTGCCAGCCTGTTTTCCAAAGTAGCTGTACTCTTTAAGTGCTACTAGCTGCATATGAGAGTTCTAGTTTTGCTACATTCTTGTCAACACTTGGTATGGTCAGTCTTTTTCATTTAGCCATTCTGTTAAGTATACAGTAGTATCTCATTGTGCATTTCCCTAATAACTAGTGATACTGAGCATATTTTCCTGTGTTTTATGCCAAATGTGTATCTGCTTTTGAAAAGTATTCAAATCTTTTCATTTTTAAAAATTAAGTTGGTTTCTTATAGTTGAGTTTTAAGAGTTCTTTATGTATTTTGTATATACAAGGTCTTTATTTTATTTGCAAATATTGTCTCCCATGCTGTGACTGGTCTTTCATTTTCTTGACATGAATCGCAAGAACCGAACTCCCTACTTGAGGCCTAAATTTCCAGCTTTGCTAAAAATCTGGAAACAACTTACATATCCAACAGAAGGAAAATAAGGAATGGAACATGAAATGGGTGATTATATAAACTGTATGAAAAATGAGAAAGAAAGATGGGGCCTGTTGTCTGAGAGCTTCCCTGGTGCTATTGGGGAAACATTACTTTTCCCTGTTGAACATAAACAATTTCATAAAACAGCAGCATCAGTCAAGGCTACTCTGCAGCTGGGATGGATCAAGGCAAAAACGAGACCCTCTATACTCAGGCCAGAATAAGATACGAACCTTGTCCAAATCAGAGAAGTTGTGCTCGCTTCGGCAGCACATATACTAAAATTGGAACGATACAGAGAAGATTAGAATGGCCCCTGCACAAGGATGACACGCAAATCAGAGAAGTCATCAAACATTCCGTGATCCTGGCTGGTACGAGTGATTACTTGAACTTCCCTCCTTCCCAACCCCCCCTCTCTTTTATATGGACCCTTGTGATTACATTGGAGCCACCTGAATAACCCAGGCTAATGTCCCCATCTCAAAATCCTTAACTAAATCTCAGATGCATTAACATATTCCAAGATCTGTGGAGAACTTTGAGGGGCCATTATTCTGTCTATACCATATAATAGGATCACCATGGGGATTAAATAAGAGAAAACATGTAAAATGCTTAGTTTGACACAATATTGTTGTTAAACCTAGGCCTAGGCTTTTGAAACTCCTAAACCAAGAATTATTATCTGTGACCTGCTGTGTCATCTTTTCTTTGGGGCAATGCATGCCTCATATTTTACTGGCCACCCGAGTGAAGAGAGGGTTACAAGATATAAGGAAATTTGGGGTAAAGAGTGTCGGTTAAATTGCGAAAATCCATTCCTGCCACACCTGTAAACATTTTCATTTTTCCTGAATTCACCCACATCTAAAGAAGTTTAATCACCAGTGAACTAATTGGCTTTGAGGTGCTTTCCTCTAACACTACTATCTTCACATTTAGTTCTTCTTTTCTAAGTGAGTATGAGCTGGTGTGGGATCCCCTGTGGTTTTTCTTTGGATTGTTTTCCTCTCCATCTCCCTTCTCACCATAATATCCAGGAGTGTCAGGAGGAGTTCAGGCCGCCAGGGTTGGGCATGTTTGGGACTGGCATGCTAGAAGGGACAGCTCATTTGTGGTGGGCAGAGTCAACCCCACTCCACCATGGGAAGGAAATATTACATGGTACTCCATTAGCATTACAGAGCAAGAGCATTTCCAGGTGCCAGTGAGAGGGGCTGGAAAGTGAAACCGACATTTGAGGGAGTCTTGCGTCGTTCGTCTGAGAAGAGCCAGCTGGTTCCCTCTCAGCATTCCCTAGCTGTACTAGTTTGACTGTGCTTAGGCAAGGCTGCAACTTATCAACTCCCAAATGACAAGAAGCGGGCAGCAGTCAGTTTTTTAAAGCCAGGACGGAAATTGTTTTAAAATGCTGGGAAAAATGTAAGAATGTATTCCCCAAAGTGAGGTCAAGAAGTCTCTAGAGGGGAGCTGTGTCTCGTTTTGTGGAATGATCTCTCAAAATGAGACATGTGGACCTTGTGGGAACTGAGGATAGCACCAAGAATTAGAATGAACACCAAGGAAAGGATGTAATAGCCAATAGCCTTCAGAGAGAAAGACAAAACTTTAATTTCAAGTTATGAGCAGCTGCGGTAGATCTAGAGCAGCACTGACATAATTAGGAGACACTAATAAACCTTGGCATTTACCACTGATAGAAAATTCTATGAATTACCAGTCATTGAGTTACTCCTATGTTCAGGATCTGGTACTTGGTACTTACTTGTGTTATATTTAATTCTCAAAATATTCTCCAAATATTATGTTATTACTGCATTCTATTCTTTTTCTAAAAAGTAATCTCTATGCCCAACGTGGGGCTCAAACTTACAACCCGAAGACCAAGAGTCTCATGCTCCACCAACTAAGCCGGGCAGGAGTCCCTTGCATCCTATTCTATGTGTACATATGTCTTAGCTTTAGTTTTCTTAATCTTTGAAACTGGAATGATAACATCTATCTTATACTACGCCTGGGTGGCTCAGTGGGTTAAGCCGCTGCCTTCGGCTCGGGTCGTGATCTCAGGGTCCTGGGATCGAGTCCCACATGGGGCTCTCTGCTCAGCGGGGAGCCTGCTTCTCTCTCTCTGTGCCTGCCTCTCTGCCTACCTGTGATCTCTCTCTGTCAAATAAATAAATAAAATCTTTAAAAAAAAATGTATATGTCAAAGTGCCTGGCAATTAGCAGGCAAATATAAATTAGCAATTTATGTTTGTGAAGTTGTTATTGAGATAGGCAGAAAAGATGAGGATATGAAAGATATTCTGATTGATTATTTCATTTAATAATTGTATTGGTACCTCCTACATTCTGGTCCAATTCAAACAATAAAAATATAGACTTGACTTTACAGTGCAGTTAGCAAAAAAACCAAACATAGAAAATCACTGATTAGAGAAAAAAGTTACTGATTAGAATTTAATACTATATATTTAGGATAGGATGATAAAAGGTGCTTCTATAACCAGGAGGCACATAAGTGGATGCTTAAAAGGAATAAATAGGAATTGTAGTAAGTGTGTGTGAAGGGGGTGTCTTGTCCATTCATTTGGGGTTGGGAATAACTGTAACTATTTTTTTTATTGTCAGGGAAACACAGCTATGGGATGGAGTGGACAAGTGGGCAGGGACTGAATAATGTCAGCTCTTGTACATTTTTCTAAAAAGTTTAATTTTATGCTAAAAGTAATGGGTAGTCATTAAAGGATTTTATTTAAGATGTACTCTGTTCAGATTTATGGTTTCGAAAGATTATGAGTAATAACGTGGAAGGGAGACACACTGATGCAGAACAGTGAGGAAACAAAAAAAGGGGGGGTGTGGTACAGTGATTTAAACCTGGGCTGGATTGCCTGGCTTCATCATTTTCTAGTTGTATGGCTGTGGATAACTTACTTAACTTCTTTGTGCCTCAGTTTTCTCATCTGCAAAATGGGGATGAAGATAGATCCTACTTCGAAAAAGTGATATGACTGTTGAAAGAAGTAATAGAGATACAGCATATAGTACAATGTCTACCACATAATGCCCAAATAAATGTTAGCTTGTAGTTGCTGTTGTTATTAATACCTTGGTGCAAAATAGAAATGATGAGGGCCTGGGCTAAGGAGATGGTAGTGGGAATATAAAGAAGGGGATGATGTCAAGGAAGCAGAATGGAAAGGACTTGGTAATGGAGTATATTAACAAGTGTATTAATCTGTGGGGGAAATTGGAAGGGGAGGTGAACCATGAGAGACTATGGACTCTGAAAAACAATCTGAGGGGTTTGAAGCGGCGAGGGGTGGGAGGTTGGGGGAACCAGGTGGTGGGTATTAGAGAGGGCACGGATTGCATGGAGCACTGGGTGTGGTGCAAAAACAATGAATACTGTTATGCTGAAAATAAATAAATAAATAAATAAATAAATGAATTTTAAAAACAAAAACAAAAACAAAAAAAACCCCAAGTGTATTGATCTGGGTTTTATAGGAGTGGCAGAGGGGTGCCTGGGTGGCTCAGGTTAAGCATCTGACTCTTGGTTTCAGCTCAGGTCACGATCTCAGGGTCCTGGTATTGAGTCCCGTGTTGGGCCCATGCTCAATGGGGAGTCTGCTTGAGGATTGTATCTCTCTCTCTTTCTCCCTCTGCCCCTCTTCCTGCTTGTGCTCATGTGTGCTTTCTCTCTGAAATAAATAAATTAGTTAAAAAAAAAAAAAGGAGTTGGTGGGGAGGGGAGTTATTTGAATTCACTGAGTGAGTAAAGGAGGTCTAGACTCAAGGCTGTTCTGGTTTATATTCTTCCTCCATTGTTCTTTTTGAGTAGATTGCACTATGATTCTGTGATCTTGCATGTCCTTCTCTATAGGTAGTGGGTTCAAACCTCATGCATAAATACAGATGTGCAAGAAAGATAAACGTCTTTCTTTTTCTCTAGCTCAATTTAAGTTCTGTTTTGAGTCTTCTCCTTGAATGACAAACATGTAATTCATTTAAATAGGGGTTGCCCCTCCCCTTTCCCAAGGTTGTACTTGGGTTCTAGGCCTAGGGTGTGAGGTTGGGCTTAGACATTACATCCTTGTTGTCATTTGGCCAAACTGATATACTTTGGAGCTACCATCACCTCATTGGGTCTTCTGTCTGTGATCCATGCAGGCTATGTGTTGACTCACTTCTCAAGCTCATTCTTATAGCCCTTTGGGTTCTAGGCCTCCTTGGGTAGTAGCACTTACTCTGCTTCTCCATCAGGTGCTCCCATGACATGCTGGGAAGTGGAAAATTCTATAAGGTGTTGGGGTCATTCGTCACTTCTGTGACCTTTTGAATGCCACACACAAGGCATTCCACGGTTTCTGCACCACATTGGGGCAGGAGGGTGAGGTTGCCTATGGTGATTGTTGTTCTCCGTGTCTTGCCACTTGCAGAACTTTATGTCTATTCTTGACTCTCCAAAACCTTTCCAGAATTCTGTAACTCCAGCAGGTCTCAATTCAACCTAAGGGATGGAGTGAGGAAGTGCAAATGCCCTTTTCTCAAGAACCCCAAGCTTTTAAGCTCTTATTGCTTCCCTCTTCAGAGTCTCCTCTCCTACCTTCCAGGCCTGAAGCCAGGTTTTATCTTTGTTTCCTTTCTTCTTTTTCTTTTCAAAAAACTGCCAGAATCTGTTCCGTTTTCTCAGGGCCTAGGGTTTGAAACTCAAAAGCTAGGAAGAGGTTCTTTTAAAAATCTGCTTTTTTCTGTATCACCCCTTCCCTAAGGCAATGAAGGAGGGGAATGCTAAAAGTTGGGAAAGTGTCAAAGAAAAATAATCTATTAATACTTCATAGAGATTATGCCACCACATTTTAAACAGAGTCATCAGGCAATAACCTATAATCTCTTTTGTCTTTAGTCTTTGAAAGTCTTTTATCTTTTCTCCAGTTGACACATATGTTGTGTGTAATTTTGATATTCTTTTGATTTATTGATGCTGGACATGCAGTGCTGAATGTTACTGATGCAGAAATCTCTCAAAGAGAAGATGAAGCCAGCCTCTTTGAATTGGGGGGAAATTAGTGTAGGGGTCAAAAATGGACTTCTCCCTCGATACTACCTTAGTGACATGGAGTGGGACAGGCTGATATTGAGAAATGCCTATAGAAGACTGAGATGGGAGACAGGATTTACCTCTAGTTAGACTAGAAGGAGCATCCACACTGGTTTGCTTGGGACATTCTGACTTTAGGCTTCATTTTCTTATGTGTCATCTGATTAGTCCTCCTTTCTCAAAACTATCATGGCTTAGATGATAAAATTATATGGTCGCCCTCTTTCTAGCTTGTATAAGCCTGCTAAAATGTTCTCATTTATAGCTAAGCTAGAGACACCAAAAGCCTTAGTTATCAAGACTTCTCCTGATATAATGAAATCAACAAAATCATCGAGTCTGAGATTGAAAAGAGTCTTTGTTTTTAATTCTAGGACTATGTAAGTCAACAGTTACTTTGATATAAAAAATAATAATTTCAATATAAATAAATAAAGGTATAATATTTAGCCATTTCCACCTTGTTTCAATATTCACATATATCACTGTGGCTTCATTAATCTTTGTGCCCATTCAATTTATAGTGGCAAAGAGAATCTAAAATCATCTGCTGTTCAATGTTTCATACGAACATTTTTAGAGTTTTTAATTATCCATGAGTAAAATAAAAACATATGCTGCCTTTAAAATGTTCTACTTTTCAACTATTGATGTGATTTTCCACTACCTAGGATGGTTTCTAGAAAAATTGTCAAATTTGTATATGCTACCTATAGGTGGCATGTATACTTATGTATTTGATGTCCTATGAAATTGATTAGATTCTGAGGACCAAAAATAAGAGACCTGAAGCCATGATGATTTCCAGTAAACACAAATTCCCTGCTGCAGTCCACTTCCCAGATCCTCTATAGTGCCTCTTGGCTTCTTAGGAGATCAGGTTGTCAAGAGTAGTCAGAGAGTCTGGAGGTCAAGGGGTGTCCTAGAACCTAACGAACTAAATCTAGCATTAAGAACAACCCCCTTTCTTCTGTTTTTGTGCACATGGCATTATAGTTTTTCTTTCAAATGTCTCACTTTACCTGTATGGTATAAAGGTCACTCTTTCTAAAAAAATTTTTTTAAATTTAATTTAATTAACATACACTGTATTATTGGTTTCAGAGTTAGAATTCAGTGATTCATCAGTTGCATATAACATCCAGTGCTCTAATATTACATCATGTGCCCTCCTCAATGCCCTTCACACTATTACCCCATCCCTCACCCATTTCCCCTCCAGCAACCCTCAGTTTGTTCCCTATAATTAAGAGTCTCTTATGGTTTGCTTCCCTCTCTGTTTTCCTCTTATTTTATTTTTCCTTTCCTTACTCTGTGTGCCTCTGTTTTGTTTCTTAAATTCCACATGGTATTTGTCTTTCTCTGATTGACTTATTTTGCTGAGCATAATACCTTATAGTTCCATCCACATCATTGTAAATGACCAACTTTAATCCTTTCAATGGCTAATATTCCATTATATATGTATACCACATCTTTATCCATTCATCTTTTGATGGACATTTAGGGTCTTTTCATATTTTGGCAATTGCTAGTTAACATTGCTGCTCTAAACATTGGGGATACATGTGCTCTTTTGAATCACTATGTTTATATCCTTTGGATAATCCTCTGGCTATTTGGGGTGTTTTCTGTTTCCATACAAATTTTAGGATTGTTTGTTCCAGCTCTGTGAAAAATGTAGGTGGTATTTTGATGGGGATTGCATTGAATGTGTAGATTGTTTTGGGTAGCATAGGCATTTTTTGTTTTGTTTTAAAGATTTATTTGACAGCGAGAGAGAGCATGCACAAGAGAGTATGAGTTGAGGGGGAAGGGGCAAAAGGAGAAGCAGACTCCCTGTTGAGCAGGGAGCCTGATGCAGGGCTCAATTCCAGGACCCTGAAATCATGACCTGAGCCAAAGGCTGCTTAACCTACTGAGCCACCCACGTGCCTGGGTAGTATAGACATTTTAACAATATTTGTTTTCCCATTCCATGAGCATGGAATGCTTTTCCATTTCTTTGTATCTTCCTCAATTTCTTCATATCTATAGCTTTCAGAGTTTTGGTTAGGTTTATTCCTAGGTATCTTATGGTACAGTTGTAAATGGGACTGATTCTTTGATTTCTCTTTCTTCTGCTTCATTGTTACTGTATAGAAATGCAACTGACTTCTGTGCATTGATTTTATATCCTATGACTTTGCTGAATTCCTGTATCAGTTCTGGCAATTTTTTGGTGAAGTCTTTTTGGTTTTGTACATAAAGCAAAGATCACTCATGATGGAAAAATATATTGACTCTATTTCTGTCAAATTTATATAAGCCTAATAGCCAAACAATTTTAAGAGATTCTGTAAACATTGTGAAATAATTTATTTTTTTCATAATTTGTTTCAAAACATTTCAAAAATAAAATGTAATTGTTCTTTGCTTTGGGGAACTTGTAGAACATGACCAAGTTGGTAAATATTTCAAAATTGTGAACAATATAATGAAACTGGATGATGTAACTTATAGTCAAACTGTTATCAGGACAAACATATAAAAATAATATGAGTGATTTTAAAAATGATGTTACTCTAATACTTTGTTATCTTTTGGTTATTAAGTTATCACTAGAGGCCATTAGAAACATGAGGCAATTCAATGATTCCTGCAGGTCATGTGCGTGGAGTAAATAAAATACTTCAATTTCTTACTGAAGAGACAGGAAAAGAGAAGATCTGATGAGGTTCTCATTAAATGATTGTTGCCAGAGTTTTAAAGATTTGGGGGAAAACTCTCAGTATTTGTCAGAGAGAGAGAGAGCAGAAGCAGGGAGGGCTGTAGGCAGAACAGGAAGAACAGGCGGAGGGAGAAGCAGGCTCCCTGCTGAGCAAGGAGCTCCAAGTGAGACTCAATCCCAGGACCCTGGATCATGACCTGAGATGAAGGCAGACGCTTAACCGACTGAGCCATCCAGGTATCCCTGGGAAAGTTGTTTTATAGGCTAAGTGAAGTGAAGTTTTGTTGGATTTTGATTCAACAAATGATGGATTTGCCACACTGGAGTCTGGGAGAGGAGAAAGAATAAAGTAGGGAGCACATGGGGTCAACAGATGGGTGGGTAGGCAAAAGAAGCCTGACCTTTTGGTTGAATTATGTAGAATGAGGTAAACACTGGTGAAGAAAAGGTAAAGCCTAATGCTTGTAAAAAACAAGTGGAAGGAAGATTATGTGACAATGTCTTTGTGGTGATTAGCTTTAATCATAATGACAACGTACTGGCGACAGCAATACCGGTCATCTTTTCTGTGTCCCTATAGAGGACCTATAAAGTACCTACAAAGTGCCAGGCAGTCCGTAAGGTGCCTTTTCATGTACTAAGTCCTCACAACCTGAATACCCACAACTATCCATGATAATGTAAACTGAGGTGTTCTGGCTTTTGGTCTTACCTACTAATGTTCTTCAAAGTTCCCTCTTTTGCCCAAAATATTTCTGGGAGTTCTCAGATGGGGCTATACATACATTCCCACAGGAGCCCAACCAACAACCGTCTTTGCTGGCTCCCCCTGTGTCTGCCTTGCATGAGCTGCTGTAGATTGCTGACTGCTTGTCCTACTTCCTCAGAGCTTTGGTGAGACCTTGTCATTGTCCTCCAAGTCTGCTTCTAATAGGTCTGTACTGGCTATTACTATCAGTTCCATTGGCTACCACTGCCGACTGCCTGAGTCTTGAGGATTTCCAAGTTACATGATGTTCTGTGGGAAATTTATAGAGAATGCATTGGCCACACAGTGATAAAGGGGTTCCAGTAAATCATAACATTTTAAAGGAGAATAGTTCTCTGTTTTTGACTTCCTGTCTCCGTTCCTTTCTTGCCACAGTAGGTTCCATTTGACAAATTAGGAAACTGAGTCTCAAAGAATGAAGTAACTTGAGTAATGACTTGCTAGAATCCCACCTTGGTAATTGCGGTGACTTGCTGGTGGAACAGAGGGTTTTTCAGTTGCTTGAAGCCTGGGCTTTCTCAGCATACCATGCTGCTCCACCATCTCTGGTTTTTCTAAAGCATCTGATGGTCCTGAGTGTCCCTTCTTTGGAACTTGAAACTCTCTTCTCTTTGCTTCTAAGACTGTATATATTGCAGATTCTCCTCCAAATTGGTTCTCTGCTCCCTTCCACAGGTCATTCTCTCACCTGTTAATTGTTCAGTACTCATACTTTTTCCTTTTCTTTATACTCTCCTTTATATGCTCTCGTTTTGCATATGACCTCTAAACAAACTTTTTCAACAGCATTTACTTAAAACATATTTATTTAGCTCTTATTATATAGCAGACATCATGCTAAGCAATGGATTTAAATCATCAAGGAATTTATCATCTAGGGTGGGAAATATGTTAATCGTTACCTACAGTACAATTACCTATACCTATATATTACCTATAGTACAATAGGTACAGAGAAAGGGCAGATATAGGGTATGATGGGGGTGAAGAAGTCAGATTATAAACGTTAAAAATTACAGAGAAGGGGAAAAGTAATGAACCTGGAAACTAAGAGAAGGTTAGAGAAGGAGCCCTTCTACTGAATCTTGAGGGAAAAGTTGGTGTTAAATAGATGAAGGATGGGTTGGGGTAAAAGCAGAGTATTCTAAAGGGAGGGAGGGAGCAATATTTACAAGATCACCCAATTCTGAAGCTACAGAACCTACTGCAGGAACTGGAAGTTGTTCAGTATATTAAGCATATGTGAAAAGAAGTAACAGGAATGCTTTGAGGGTATCCACAGGTCACAAACAAAGGTGGTTGCAGAGGCTACACAGATGAGGTCAGTGAGTGAAGCAGGTGGGTAAAACACAATATGGAGAGTGGAGACTGACAAACCAGAGAGCAGGGCAGTGTTCAAATGGGCGACTACTCTTTACCATAGCCTGATGTTGCCACTGTGAATGCAGACCTCTATGTTGCCAGATAATTTTTAAAATTTTTTTGAGAGAAGCCTAACATACAGATTTTGATGTGAATTTTCCCAAATGTATTAAAATAGTTTGTGGCCAAACAAAGTACATTTGCTTGCAACATCTCGGCCAAAATATGATAACCCTTGTATGTTAAGACAGAGATTAAATTTCCTGCTAAGCACACTTAGTAGGGAATTACTGAATGTTTTGTTGAAGTGGGAATTGACATAATGAGACTTGTGTTTTGGAAAGATTATCAATTCATTGATAGAAGTATGGTGGGTGGATTGGAAAGGGGCAAGATTAGAAGATGGATGACTTTCTAGATGTCTATGGTAGGAACTCAAATGTAGGAATGAAAACAGAAACAGTAGAGTAAAGAGTAGACACAAGGAAGGTTTTGGATCTGCAGAACTTGGTGACTGATTAAATATGAAAGACAAAGAGAGAGGAGGAGCCAGGGTAATGTCCTTGCCCAATGGGCCAACAATTTTCCAGAAGCCCAGATATCTTTCTTTTGCAAAAAGTTCTGCAGCTCAGGTAGGGAACAGCAATATGTTCCAGCATCAAGGCTTGTGTGATGAAATGAAACCAAGGAGGGTGTTTATGAATGTGTTTTATGGACCCTATCAAGATATTCATGGTGCTGGGCCTGCACTATCTCTTCTGCGTGACAGCTGGTTATAACTGCATTGGGTTATTTCCCACTATACATTTTCCTTTCAGAATGCCTCTCTTTCTTACAGCAATCAATTTAGTTCACATCCTCAGTTCCTGGTTTTTATGATAGTCACCTGGTTGGTCTTCCTGACTGTCGTTCTCTTTCCAGGTTAAACTCCTCTTCCTGGCTTTCAATGCTCTGAACCCCCTGCTACTAACCCTCTGTTTGAATTATATTCCTAACTAGGGCCTGACTGGTCCACTCTGCCCTCTGCAGGCCGGTCTCTTTAAAGCTCATTGCTTCAAACTTTGTCTCCTGGAATTCTCAACTCTTGCAATCAGGGAAGGCTGAAGTCCTCTGTCTATTTTGGCCTCACTATTTCTCATCTTTCTAAATTCCGAAAGCAGTTTGTATTCTCTGCTGGAGGAGCCACTGGAGGAGTCCCTGAAGCCTTCAAATGCCTGCTATAGTGAGAGAACGAGAAATTCTTTTCCTGTGTAAGCTGCAATGATTCTAGCAGGATGCGTTCTGCGAACCCAAATTGGTGTCCTAGTCAATTGCCTGGACTGGATAGAAACTGCATGTGCCAGAGGTAACTGTATGTGGGCTGGGTCATCTCTGGGGTGACCTGTCACAAACCAGACCCCAAAGGCATGATTTATAGGGTGGTTATTCCTTTTTGGGGAGAAGGTCAGGATTTTAGATGATTTCTTTAGCTTTTCTTCCTTCTTCCCTCCCTCCCTTCCTCCCTTCTTTTCTTTTTTCTTTCTTTCTTTTTTTCTTTTAGAGAAAGAGAGAGTGTTTTGGGGGGGGAGGGGTGGGGGAGTGTCAGAGGATGAGGGAGAGAGAGAAACTTAAGCAGGCTCCACACCCCGCACAGGGCTCAATCTCACAACCCTGAGATCATGACCTGAGCCAGAATCAAGAATCAGATGCTTAACCTGCCACGCAGGAACCCCAACAAAGGCATTTATACTTAGGTTACTATTACGAGAAACACCACATTCTTAATTCTCTGTGTAGCCAATATGTTTGTTTGTTTTATTATTTTTAAACATTTTATTTATTTATTTTAGAGAGAGAGAATGAGAGAGAGTGCACGAGAGGAGGGAGAGTCAGAGAGAGAAGCAGACTCCCTGCTCAGCTGGGAGCCTGATGCAGACTCGATCCTGGGACTCCAGGATCATGACCTGAGCTGAAGGTGGTTACTTAACCAACTGAGCCACCCAGGTGCCCCACTGTGTTTCATAGTATAGGACAAACACCAGATCGGGTGCTCCACACGGCTAGTGAAGCAGCTCCCTTTGCTAACCCAGACTCAGCATATTTTTGTAAATAATCCCCATCACTAAAGGAAGTCTGTGCATGTCTTACAGTAAGTCAAGGAGTTTTGTATTTTTTTCAACTACTGTTTCATGGGCTTTAAGCATCTTCCCAAGAAGACCTCAGAGACATTTTAAATGGAAAGCACAGGGGTATCTCCAGGCAAGATCAATTGGCTACCTTTCAAGAGGCTCCACAAGATGGATTATCTTGGCAAATTTACCACAGCCCATGATCTGGCTCTCAGCCCTGTAGATTTAGAAACTGGATTTTATCAACACTTACAACATAGATCTATTTGTCATTTGTGGCTCCCATTCATCAGCCCACAAAGACTGATGGAAAAAGCCAGAACATCTATATGTGAGTAACCATCCCAAATACTAGAATACTTGCTTAGAATATGAAATCTGAGTAAGGACAGTTTCATGTGTCATACATCTGTGAGAGGGAAATGGAGGGAGTTGGCATTAGTGTCAACTAATGTAACTTGCTGCTGGTGTTACAGCTGGGCCAGCTGGCAGTCAACCGCCATCACTGGAGGTGCCGAGGGTTATTTTGTCACAGATGTGGTCTTCTTCAGCTCACTGTTTGGTAATAGTTGATCCATAAAGGAGATACACCCACCCCAAGGATTTAGATGCTTCCATCTGGAGTCAGAGGTGCTCTCTCCATTGGATAATGACAATAATGAATCATGTCTAAAAAGTTGACTGCTTGGATGTGAGGTATGATGGAAAAGTAGGAATCAAAGATGACCCTGAGGTTTATGACTTGAGTAACTGGATGAATAATGGAACCACATACTGAGGAAAAGAACAGTAGATCCTAAGTTGACTCTTGGACGGGCTAGAGGATTGGAGAATGTCTTTGAGACATTTAATTTGAATTGTCCTGTAGGCAGTGACCTATTCAGATCTGTCACTCAGAAGTGTGATCTGTACCGGAGGTAAAAATGTGGGGTTTTTCAGTGTATTAATAACTGAAGTCATGGGAATAAATGATATTTTCTCAGGGAAAACTATAGAGAACAAAGAATGGAGGGTCTAGGACAGAATTCTGAGGAACACCAACATTTAATTGCTGGTAGAGGTTGAGAAGTTGACATAAGAGACTAACAAAGAATTGCCAAAAAAAAAAAAAAAAAAAGAAAGCTGAAGGAAAATCAGGAGTGTATTTACATGGAAACCCAAACCAGAAACTATTTAAAGAAAAGCATGTAGATGCTTTGAATGGTAATGTAAGTTCCAAGTATAAAATGGCTTGGCATTGCTCAGTGAAGTGTCTTGCATTTAGCAAGATTCCACCTGGTGCAGATATAGTCACCAGCAGCAGCATATCCTATTAGGGACTTTGAGGAGTTCTGGAAAAATCCTCTGCATCACACGGCAAATATCCCCCAAGAGTGGGTGGGAGGGAACATTCGTTTGGACTAAATTGTTGTATGTTTTGCTCTATAAATAAGGGAATCGAGAACTTAATTGGATTAACAAAGAACTGAAAAGAGCATTGGAATTTAGCAATATAAAGTTTTCTGGTGACATTAACAAAGCAATTTCAGTGTAGTGGTAGGGTTCGTATGATGGGGGCTGAGGAACCAAAGGCTCATTCCCAGAAGAGAGAGGTTGAGAGAGTGTGTGTGAAATGTAAATTTCTGTTACTTAACGTGAGGGGAAAACTGGATCAGAGTATTGCAAAATACCCTTTAAAAAGCTATTGTGTGGGGCGCCTGGGTGGCTCAGTCATTAAGCCTTTGCCTTCAGCTCGGGTCATGATCTTAGGGTCCTGAGATCGAGCCTCCCATTGGGCTCCCCACTGAGTGGGGAGCCCTCTTCTCCCTCTCCCCCTACTAGTATTCCTTCTTTCACTGTCTCTCTCTCTCTGTCAAATAAATAAATGAAATCTTAAAATAAAATAAAAAGCTATTGTCTTCTTATACTCTTAACTATAGAGAACAAACTGATGCTTACCAGAAAGGGGAGATTGTTGGGGGGATGGGTGAAATTGGTGATGGGGATTAAGGAGTAGGCTTGTTGGGATGAGAGCACCTGGCATTGTATGGAAGTGTTGAATCACTAAACTGTACGCCTGAGACTAATATTAAAACATATCTTAGCTAGAATTTAAATAAAAACTTGAAAAAAAAGCTATTGTAATTCTCGGCTTTAGAGATTGCACTTTAGCATGCTAGTTTGGTCTTTCTTTCCAAGAGCCTTCAGTGATGTCTTTAAAAAAAAGTTTGGAAATGCTAGACTGTTTCTGGGAATATTTGATGCCCAAGGAGTATGACCTGAAACACTGACACAAGAGGAATGTTGGTGTCAGTGCTTAAGAGTGAGTAGGTACATATGGCCTGTCTAGATTAAATCAAGGTCAAAGTTCACAACTGAGAAATATTGAACATGCACTTTGGATGACATCTAACAACCTCAGTCTGTGGGATGGAACTTTAATAAAATTAAGGGACCACGTGCTGCACTTAGCCCCATACCCAACTCCCACTGCTATCTGAAGCATCATTCTTGGCTTAAACCAGCAAACAGAAATATAAAAGCATGCTGGTCCTTTGCATTCCATCTGGGAACAAGTTAGCTTTGAAAAACTCCCAGAGGTGTCAGATTCATGCAGGACCAGGTGAAGAGGAAAATCCAGATGCTTCCATGAGCAGTAGGGTGGTAGATATTTTCTTCTCTTGGGATGAAGAGGGTCCCTTTGTTTTTCCTTAAACAGTCATCCTCTCCTCCTCACACACAATTTAAAGCAGCTCTCCAGACTTCACATTCTCTTTCATCTTTTCTTTCCATAATTAAGGACGGCTGCTTTCAACTCGTTTCCCAAAGGACGAAGGGTCTGGTATACCAGGCTGTAGTAGCTACCACCGTGCACGAACCCTAGAAATGCAATAGCTATTAACTTGTTTTCCTGTTGTATGGTTTCCATTTGTCTCTGGGCAAGCAGGCAAATACTAATCTGTACTGAACACTTGAAGCGATAGCAAAGGAAAGGTCTGCCTCAATGCTTTGTTTTTCTGAAAAAACAGAGGACCCCATTGTCATGTTACAGATTTGAAGACCAGAGGCTTTGTCATCAGATAGATCTGGCTTTAAATCCTCATCCTGTCATTTGTCAACTGTGTGATCTTGAGAACTTTGCTTTGCTTCTCAATTCCTGTTTTTTCATCCGCATAATGGGCACAAATAGGGTTACTATAAGGATTCAGTGAGATAATTTATATAAAATCCCCAATGTAATTATCTGACATGGGGTAAGGACCCTCAGTCGATTAGTAGGCTATTAGTATTAGTAGATATATTGAAAGTGCTCAAAAATATATCATAAATTAAAAATAATTGGCCATATGATTTCTAGTATTATAAGCAAAAAGTTATTGGAATACAGCTTTCATGAATGGGCCTCAAATATAGTAAAAATTTTCTAGAATTTAAAAAATCTTTTAAGAGACTTTGGTTATTATTTTAAAACAAGCAAGGATTGAGGGGCCCCTTAATAAGATAGGCTTTTACCACTACAAAATAAACCCAAGAAACCTTCATCCAAAAATTATCGCAGCATCAATTTTAAGAACTTAGGCTGAGATACCATGCCAGCCCTGCCCCAACCCCACTTTGCATACATGATAGTTATCAACTTGAATGAAATAATTTAAAGATCAATATGATATGATAAAAGGCATTTAAAAAATCCAGTACAGAAGCAGTAAATAGCATTTAAATTTTTGTGGTAATGTTAATATTGAAAATTCTTAAGATCAAAATTTTTAAAATACGATTTTCAGTTTTAAAGAAAAGAGGAGAAATATAGTTATGGAATAAAGCAAGCAGAATGAATTTAGCTAACTCTATTAGATATTTTATTTTCTTTAATGCCTTTTAAAATTTGACCTGTATCTAACTCCATTTATTGTAGCTGCCATTGGGGTCCCTGGTGGCTCATTTAGTTAAGCAAATGACTCTTGATTTCAGCTCTGGTCATGATCTCAGGGTCCTGGGATCAAGACCCAGGTGCAGCTCTGAGCTTAGTGGGGAGTCTGCTTGGGATTCTCTCTTTCCCTCTCCCTCTGCCCTTTCCCTTGTTCTCTTTCTCCCTCTCTCAAACAAATAAATAAATCTTAAAAAAAAAGTGACTGCCATTGACTAGAAATGCACAGTTTTCTGATTTTTTTTCTATTTTCATTCACTTATTCATTCATTTAACAAATATTTGTTGATAGCTACAGTAACACTTGATTTATGCGGTGAGCTAAAACAGACAGTGTTTAATAGTAAAACATCTCTTTGAGAATAGAGTATCTTCATACGTTAGCAAAAAAAGTTAATACTTAAATCATTTTTTAGTGTCTGTGATTCATTACGACCTCCAAAAGGCAGATTTTAGAGAATGAAGGTCAAGGTATTTTATATCTGTGACAGAAAATAATGTGAGAACAGACTCTAAAGAATTTAACTTGAAGTGGTTACTCTTATTGCATACAAAACAGGCTTTGTCTCCATTTACTTGGCTAAGGATGATAAAGAGGATAAGCAACAGTATTGTCCAGAGCCCAGAAGATCCTAGGGGCAAAAAATTACAGATGGCTTCACAATACAGCTCAAGTTCCTGGCATTTAGCAAAGGACAGATTTAGGAATACAGTAAATTTGTGTTTATCTTGGAATTCAAACAACCAGCATATGCAAATAGCTAGGATACTTTCCCTTCTTATTCTATACTCTATTTTTATGGGGGGGAAAAAAAGACAAATAGAAAATATGTTGTTGCCAGAATTTTGGTCTAAAAATCAAAACAAAAACCAAAAACCCAAAAAATGAAAAAGAAAAATATCAAAACCAGTGTATGCCATAGGGTCAATACCAGTGTAATTTCTCACATCTCCCATATAGCTATATGCTGAAAACTGCTCAGGGTCAAATAAATCAAATTATACCATTTACTTTGCATTTACTTTGCATTTATTTACACAGGCACCAAGTATATATTGAGCCCTCTGTGCCAGGTATACAACAGACTCAATATAATTTGGTGAAAAGTATTTAGGGAATGTACATGGATTAGAACCTTCATGTAAAGAAATAATGAGAGAGAAGTTTGGGAAAATAGGTTGGAACCTAACTCTGAAAGACATTTGACTGTTAGGCTAAATAATCATGGAAGAATTTTTGAGGCAAGGAATGATATGATCAAAGGAATGTTCTAGAAATATTGTACTCATTTGGAAACAGTAACAGGTTTGTGTTCTTCCTCGCCCCTTACATGGAATCGTTGCTGAAATGGGCAAAGGACCAGGGTGTGGTGTTCTGGGAGCTTAGTGATTATTTTTTTTTTAAGATTTTATTTATTTATTCGATAGAGAGAGAGAGCACAAGCAGGGGGAGTAGCAGGCAAAGGGAAAAGTAGGCCCCCTGCTGAACAAGGAGCTGTTGTGGGATTTGACCCCAGGCCCCTGGGATTATGACCCTAGTCAAAGGTAGCCACTGAACCAACTGAGCCACCTGGTGCCCCAAAGGAGCTTAGTGATTATTAACAGAATCCTTCATCTGAGGTGGTCAGTGGATTTGCTGGGTCAAGAGAAGTAAGCCAAGTCACAAACCGTAGAGGAAAGTTGAAGTTCAATGTGCCAGATAAGTGATCAAAGGGTACAAAATCAGGAACAGA
Organism: Neogale vison; assembly: GCF_020171115.1. Taxonomy (NCBI): domain Eukaryota; kingdom Metazoa; phylum Chordata; class Mammalia; order Carnivora; family Mustelidae; genus Neogale; species Neogale vison. Next base: position 77,980,070 of record NC_058092.1, on the reverse strand, counting down.
CCAGGAACAAAAACAGAAGCTGAGGTATGAACCAAGAAGTTAAAATGAGAGAGGTGAAAGTGAATGAAAGAAGTCAGAGGTGGAAAAGAAAGGAAAGGGAAGTGTTGGAGAGCAGCGAATGGGCAAGTCTACTAGTCCTGACGGGCCAGGAATGGTAGCATGATAACAGAAAATAAGGGGAAAATAGGAGAGATATCATATAAAAGACACCATTCAGGGTATCTGATGACATATCTCTTGTCTGCGAACATAAGAGTGAACGTGGATTGCTATATTTGCATTACATGAGTATGTTTCTTATCCACAGCTGATTCCATCAAAGAGGACACTTGGCCTAGATTGGGCCAATCACATCCTTTCCTGAGAATTTGCAATTGGATTGAGACATCTGGTAAGTTTGAAATCTTCCCATGAACAAAAATGGTATTAATTTGAAAGCCACGTTTGCTACATCAAAATAAAAATGTTGAGGGCAGCACTTTTGGCCTCACCTAAAATAGGGGCTGGTTGCCAGGAGAACTAGCCATGTGATTAGAGGGTTGGAGCTTTCAGTGTGTTCCCACCTGCAAGGAGGTGTGGGGGCTGGGGTGCCTGGGTGGCTCAGTTGGGTGCCTGGATGGCTCAGTTGGTTGGGCGACTGCCTTCAGCTCAGGTCATGAACCTGAAGTCCTGGGATCAAGTCCCACATCAGGCTCCCTGCTCGGCGGGGTGTCTGCTTCTCCCTCTGACCTCTCCCCTCTCATGCTCCTTCTGTCTCTCAAAAAAATAAATAAAATCTTAAAAAATAATAATAATTTTTTAAAAAGAGAGGGGTGGGGCCTGGAGGTTGAATTGGTTCCTGATGACCACTGATTTAATCAGTCATGTCTGTGAAGTCTCCCTAAACCCCCCCCCCCAAAACAGGGTTCAGAGAGCTTCCAGGTTGGTGACATGTGGAGATTCGGGGAGAGTGGTGCACTCAGAGAAGTCACAGAAGTTCTCTGCCCTCTGTTCACTTTGTCCTATATATCTCTGCCATCTGCCTGTTCCTAAATTGTATCCTGAGGTCTTTCTATAATGTTGAACTTACAAGTAAAACAACTATTTATTTATGACCCTGCAATTGCACTACCGGGTATTTACCCCAAAGATACAGATGTAGTGAAAAGAAGGGCCATCTGTATCCCAATGTTTATAGCAGCAATGGCCACAGTCGCCAAACTGTGGAAAGAACCAAGATGCCCTTCAACGGACGAATGGATAAGGAAGATGTGGTCCATATACACGATGGAGTATTATGCCTCCATCAGAAAGGACGAATACCCAACTTTTGTAGCAACATGGACGGGACTGGAAAAGATTATGCTGAGTGAAGTAAGTCAAGCAGAGAGAGTCAATTATCATATGGTTTCACTTACTTGTGGAGCATAATAAATAACACGGAGGATGTGGGGAGATGGAGGGGAGAAGGGAGTTGAGGGAAACTGGAAGGGGAGGTGAACCATGAGAGACTATGGACTCTGAAAAACAATCTGAGGGTTTTGAAGGGGCGGCGGGGTGGGGGAGGATTGGGGGAGCCAGGTGGTGGAGAGGGCACGGCTTGCATGGAGCACTGGGTGTGGTGCATAAACAATGAATTCTGTTACGCTGAAAAAAAATTAAAAAACAAACAACTAGTTATTTTACGGGCAAAATAGGTTTATTCAGGAATAGCAGAGGAATTTCAATCAGAGGTGCAAGCTCTGTCATACCATTGTCAAGGTCAATAATCAAAGGAGAGGACTGTTACTTTATAGAGAAAAGGAGAAAATTAGGAGAAGCTGCTCTGAAAGTTTATTGTGGGAAAGTGAGAGTTCAGAGTGATGACAATTGCTCATTGGCAAGTTGTACCATTTTCTTCTTTTTTTTTTTCAAGATTTTATTATTTATTTGATAGACAGGGATCACAAGTAGGCAGGGAAGCAGGCAGAGAAAGAGGAGGAAGCAGGGTCCCCGCTGAGCAGAGAGCCCGATGTGGGGCTCTATCCCAGGACACTGGGATCATGACCTGAGCGGAAGGGAGAGGCTTTAATCCACTGAGCCATCCAGGCGCCCCGAGTTTTACCATTTTCTTATTGGTTGAGCTTGTTGACAAACAAGGAGAATTTATTCCTTTTTCCTGTTGGAGTAGTAAAGTAGACCTTTTCATTCTGGAAATGCGAAGTACTCTTCCTTTGGGTCTGCAATTGATCACAAGCGGTGGGGCATGAGAGCGCCCCCTTCTGGCCTTCTGACTCCATTTTTAAATGAGTTACTCAAGTTTCACACTACACACGTAATCTAGTAAGTCAACTGTTTATCTGAGTTCTGTGAACCGTTCTAACAAATTAATTGAAACTAAGGGAGTTGGGCATTAAACCCTCCCTTCTACAGACAGTTGTTCGGAAGCACAAGTGATAAACAGGGCTCGTGACTGGCCTCTAAAGGGTGATGGAGGGGGATCCTTCTGTGGGACTGAGCCCCTAAACTGTGGGATCTAATGCTATCTTCAGGTGGATAGTGTAAGAAATGAGTTGAATTATAGGACACCCAGCTGGTATAGGAGAATTGCTGGGTGGTGTGGGGACTCCCCACTTCCACACTGGAATTGGAGTCAGAATCATTGTCAATAAATTCTTTGGAAGAAACTAATTTAAGGGGCGCCTGGGTGGCTCAGTGGATTAAAGCCTCTGCCTTCAGCTCAGGTCATGATCTCAGGGTGCTGGGATCGAGCCCCGCATCAGGCTCTCTGCTGGGCAGGGAGCCTGCTTCCTCCTCTCTCTCTGCCTGTCTCTCTGCCTACTTATGATCTCTCTCTGTCAAATAAATGAATAAAATCTTAAAAAAAAAAGAAACTAATTTAAAATGTGTCTGCTACTTTCATCAGAATCAGAGAAGTTTGATTGCCTGAATTTCCTCCCACAAGGGTCAAAGTGGCAGATTGGGCACCTCCTATCTTTGCTGAGATTCCAAAAATTGTGCCCTGAATGGATGAAGATTAGAGCTAAAGCGAATGACCAAAGTCAGGGTTAGTAATCTGTGGAGATAGTGGAGGATGTGGAATCAAGATATGAAAGGCACGTAAAAAGATACAGAAGGCAGAGAGAGGGCAGATTAAGTTTGGTAGAAATTCGAAGGGGTTTGGGTGGGGCCATTCATGCTAGCTTATATAGGACTGTTGGGTGCATTGAGAGCTGTAGTGGATAATGGTGGCTGACTGGCTATGGGGGCCAAGGACCTTGAGATACTGCCAGGTTCTGAGATACCTTCTAAATCATCTAATAATAATATAAATTTGTTAGTAGGTACTATAAATAATTAATGAAGATTGTTGTCATTACTGACTATATTTTATTATAGTTCAATGTAATGACAATAGCCATCATTTTTTGAGCCTCTTCTAATGTACTAGATATTGTGTTAAAGACATTATTCGCATCTGTAATCCTCTAATAATAACAATATCCTCTAATAACTCTGGAAAGCAATTGCTATTATCTTATGTATCTGTGGCTCATAGACTAATCAGAAATATTCAAGTAAGTCTCAGCTTTCCTTTCTGGAATGCAGCCAAGGTAGCCTTAACTTTCCATGGCAAAGTATCTCCAGGGCATTACTATCCCCACGGATTAATAACCCTGATTTTGGTCATTTGTCCTAGCTCTAAGCTCAGCATCCCTTCACGGCTCAATTTCTGGAATCTCGGCAAAGATAAGAAGTACCCCGTCTGTACATGAATATTTAATAAAGTGGAGGAGTCATAGAAACACATATATACTGTTTGTGTACAGGTGGTGCCACTTTCTGAGCTTACAAAATGAAACGATTCTGGAAGGCACCCAAAGTCAGGCAGTTTCAGTCATGCTCACAAATATGAATGGAGGAAAATTCCAAGAACCTGGACAAGAGAACTTATATTCCTGCTTTTTTAAAAGCTGGGCTTGTCTCAGCCTTGCTATGCCTGTGGGGCTTGGTACTGAAAGCTGTACCTGACACATCTCATCTTTAATTCCTTTCTATCTATTTCCTTTCTAAATAAAGGACATGAGTTATTGCAGCCCCAGTCATTTATATTCCAGGAGAGCATTTCGAAAAGAGCAGAGCTTTTGTTTTCCTTGTCCATCCTGTGGTCGAGGTACTAATGAGCAGAGAAATAACCTAAAGGCAGCTTGCACTAAGAAAGGAACAGGGATTTGAGGTCTCCAAATTAGCTACAGAATTAATGGTCAGCCCTGAATAATTTCAGGTTCTATGAATGTAAAAGAAAATTTTATCAAAAATATTTATTTATTAAATAATTTTAATGGTTTATGGAGTCCAAAGGATTTTTATGGAAGAACAATGGACTTTTTTTTTGCCATGAATACTCCTTTTTTTGCCCCCTTTATGAAATGTTTCATAGACAGTATCTTCCTGATGAAACTATAACTATGTGTTTTGGAAAAATGTGTGATAATGGGAATTAGACAGTTTATTCCTCATGGTTACCATAGCAGGATATTCTGAGGATTCTAAAAAGTGATAGAAAAAAAAAATACCATGTGGGAAAAAGATGAAATGGAGAGTAATTAATTAAAATATATTAGAAATGGGAATAATCTTTTAAAAAATCAAGAAAAATCAAAGCTTATTTATTACAATGAAAATGTATCAGTCTCATACACTTTCTTGAACTTAGTTCTCTTTTCTTACAAGGCAGTTGGTGTCAGAATCTCTAATATTAAATTGCTCTTATTCCTTTTTTTTTTTTTTTTTTGAGAGGATCAGGCCATCTAGTGGTAAGGAGTCTACCTATCACATGGAAAAGTAAATTCACGGGTTGACATTTGATGCTAAATGAGGGTGTGGGTTATTTTGAGTGGGTCACTTATCTTTTTATAGCAAAGACCTGTCACATAGATATTTGTAAGACCATCTTGTTTTTTTTCTAATGTCGAAAAAGGGAGAAATTCATCACAAATATTGAAAACAACACAAAAGTAATATCCAATTTGATAGTAGAAAGAAAATTTAAAAATAATTACTTTCATATTCAGGAATCAGTTTCATATGACCGAGTTCCTTTGACCAAAATAAATGATAGAGCATCCAGGTAGCTGCCTAATGTCTGAAATTTAGTCTTGACATATTTTTATTTGCATTATTTACTCACATCATCTAAAAATTACAAATCCAAATAACTAAGGTTTATTGATTAATTTAACAAATAGTTTTTATGTGCTGGGGATAAAAATGTAACCAATTTATCTAGCCGTTTCAAGTCATTGGGAACCACATGTAGTGGTTTTATTTTTCTCTAATCACTGATCTCTCAACAGACTCTTAGGCAAATACAAAACTTTCCAGTCAACTTCGGTTAAAAACTCTAATCTCATCTCCCTCCAATCCATACTCTCCCTAACCCCACCACCCCTGGCTTGATTATAGCTCCAGGGACAAGGACAGAGGTTAAGAGCTGCCTTTTTACTGTTCTTCCTTTCCTCCCCCTTTTCAAGCTCTCTTGGGCTTGAGAGCAGGGAGGAGAGGAAAAGCCCATCAGTCTTTTTATTTCGTTGAACTCATTACTAAAATCGTGGTAGATCACTGCTTCTCTGGTTAATGTTGACTGGGCATTTTTGCCCTCCATCTGACAGATGTCCATCTGTTGGTTCCACTAGGGCCATTTGTGGTAGCCTTCAGAGGACCCACTTCCTTGACACCCTCAAGAATGGTGTACAGCATTGCTTCTTCCTGCTGGAGTCACTTCAACTAGGAGAATTCCCATCTAGCTGGGGTACAAGCAAGATGGCTAAAGTTTTACTCTCCTGATATATGACCCATGGGGAACTCATGCATTATTGCTATGCATACTCCCTCAAAAACATTTTTTCATGTTCATGTAGGATCACGTAAAATCCAGAATACCACTACCCAGAGAGATGCCCACTTGGAGAATGAGATTCCAGTCTTTCTGTATATCATGAGCACCCCCAACTCTTTAAGTTACAAAGTTCATAAGTTATTAACTCAAAAGTTATTATAATTACTATTATTATTGTTATTGATCCATTCATGGCTTTGGGGTATGGTATGTTCAGAGAATATCCAGGCCACGCACAGGAAGGGGGAGATCAGATGGAATCTGGAAGAATCCCTGAGTTGAGAAGGTAGACAGAACTGAGAATCTAGGGAAACCAAGGCAGCTAGAGTTCATAGGAAAGAGTATTAGAGAGAAGAGAGAGACACAGAGAAAACCCCAGAGAACTGCAGAGGGTCCTCTCAAATATCCAACTGTGTATTGATAAGCACAGTCAAGAAAGGAGAAAATTCTACCTTTGGCCCTGAAACATGTGCCTTGGTCTGGGAAAGAACCACTCAAATGGATTCAAAGTAACAGGGTTAGGAATAATGCCCATGACCCACCAATAAGACAGGAAAACCTCAAGGTTTAAAGGGGGCTAGCGAGTATATAAAAGCTATTTACCTTAATAGTCTGTTATAATTAGCTCTAAACCCAGCACTACTCTGCTTCTGTCCACCAATCTTATAAGCAGGACACAAAAAGATTAAGTTGTTTCCAAGTAACAGTCTGTGTTCTAGAACAAAGTCCAACAATATTATGGAAATACAAAAATATCTAGCATCTAAAAAGTTAAAATTCATGATACACCCAATCTAATATTACCAGGTATATAGAGAAGCAGGAAGATACAACTTATAATAGGGAGAAAAGTAATTACTTGATACTGACCCAGAGCTGACAAAATTAGAATTAGCAGACAAAGACATTAGAACAATTGTTATAATCGTATTCCACATCATCAGAAAGTGAAATGGAGACATTGAAGATACAAAAAGACCCAACTCTAACTTCTAGAGATGAAGCATTATGTAAAATAAAAACATACTGGATGGAGTTAGAGTGGATTAGACAGGCACTGCAGAAGAAAAAATTAGCCAACTCAAAGATAGTAATAGAGACCTCTGAAATGAAACACAGAGAAAAGAGAATTTTAAAAAAGTCAATCAAGAAATCTAATATACATGTCGGGCGCCTGGGTGGCTCAGTGGGTTAAGCCGCTGCCTTCGGCTCAGGTCATGATCTCAGGGTCCTGGGATCGAGTCCCGCATCGGCTCTCTGCTCAGCAGGGAGCCTGCTTCCTCCTCTCTCTCTCTCTCTGCCTGCCTCTCTGCCTACTTGTGATCTCTCTCTCTGTCAAATAAATAAATAAAAAATCTTAAAAAAAAAGTTGGAAAAAAAAAGAAATCTAATATACATGTAATTAGTCTCTGAAGGATAAGAGAGTGAGGAACAGAAGAAATATTTGAAGAAATAATGGCCAAAAAATGTTCAAATGTGATAAAAAGTATTAACCTAGAGGCTCAATGAAGCCAAAGTACAAGTAACAAAGAAAATTACACAGAGGAGCATCATATTCAAACTGCTTAACCGCAGTGACAAAGAGAAAAATCAAAAAGGAGCCAAAGGTGAAAGAAAAACGATACCTTATGTACAAAGAAACAAAGACAAAATTACAGCAGACCTCTCGCTGGAAAGAATATGCTAGAGCAACATCTGTAAATGGGGAAGAAACTATGATCCAGAATTCTATACCCAGTGAAAATATCTTTCAAACACAAAGGCAAAATAAGAACTTTTGTAGACGTACCAAAGCTGGAAGAATTCATCACCAGCAGAGTTTCACTGCTCAAGGAAGTTCTTCATGCAGAAAGACAATGACATAACTGGGAAATACAGATTTGCACAAAAGAATGTAGAGCAGGTGGAAAGGGCATCTCTATTGGAAAATATATTTTTTCCTTACTATTTGATCTCTTTAAAAGATAATTGTTACACAAAAATAATAATGTATTATGATGACTATAAAAACAAGCAGTAGTAAAATGATGACAGCAAAATACAAAGGCTGGGAGGGGAGAAGTCAGAAATATAATATTCTAAGTCTCTTACACTATATGTGAAATGCCAAAATATTGCTTGAAGGCAGACTGGGAAATGTTATAGATGTACAGTATAAACCCAAAACAACCCTAAAATAACAAGACAAAAGACCGCTAATAAATTGACAAAAGGGGTAAATTATAATAATATAACCTGTGCAATTAATACAAAAGAAGGCAGGAATGGAGGATAAAGGGAACAAAAAAATAGATGGAAAAAACAGAAAACAAATAGCAAGATGATAGATTTGAACCTTGTATCAATTATTACGTTATAATTTCTTCCTTGTTATGACAAAATCTTAAATAATATGGTGATTTTCTGATGTGTATCCTGTGAGGAAAAAATAAGGAAGGTTAGAATTAAGCCAGTTACCTAAGTGAGGGAGAAAATTAGGGGAGATTTTAAGCAATGGTGTGCTGGGTTGTATGTTAGAACTGGAGTTCTAGAGAAAACAGGGCAGAAGTTAAAAGCAAGGCAGCTGCAGAATGGTGCAAGAGAAAGGAAAAAGGGTGAGGATTAAGTTTTTTCTAAAAAAGATAATTTGGGATGGGGTATGTTTAATTACAAGTAAGAAAGAAAGAGCCAATAGTCAGTATATTAAAATTTCAAGGTATTATTATAAGGGTACACTGCGATAGTGCTTATCATTGATATGTAAGTTTTAGAAAGGTATTTTTTCCTAACTTGTCCTTTGTTTTACTCTGGTTTTATAGCCTTGTTCGGCTGATTCATTTCACTTAATTATTAAATTTATAGAATATCATTAAAATAAAGAGTATTGAAAAGTGTGATATGACGTTCATTTGGCTCTTTCCAAAAGATAACTTCTTACCTCTGATGACAGCAAAATGTATTACAGGGTAATACTTAAAGCCAGAGGAAAAAATTAAACTATTTTTTTTTGAACCCAGAACCTTAAAAGGATTGAATGGATATTACATAAATTCTCAAGATTTTTATTTTGTTTATTCATTTCCCCTCCCAGTGCTAGTCCTGGTTCCATATACATATAAGTATACAATAAATTATTTTTGATAATTCAATGTTGAAATCTGTTGCTTCCATACATTCTCTGGAAAATGACAAGTTTCTCATGTTTTTCCTATCTCATATAAAAAGTGCTAGCTTAGTACAGATATAGAAGATATACCATTATAAATATATTAACACTTAAGATTTGTTTTGTTTTTATTCTCTGACACTTCAGACACTTAAAAATAATGACAACAGTAATAACAATACTCAGTTACTGAGCATTCCCATTGCAAGTTACTGAACCAAGCTCTCTGTAGTCTCATTTCTTCACTGACACTTTTAGGGGTGGATATTACTTCTTCCATTATATAGGTGAGGAGACAGAGGTACAGAGAAGCACAGTGACTCATTTGGATGGCCTTGGCTCCCACACAGGTCTGGATAACATCAGAACGTATGCTCCTAGCCACATGCTATGCTCCCCTTTGCCCCTCTCCCGATAAGAAATACAATGATGGGCATGAAAGTTTTGAGGATAGTAAGTAAAGAAATCAGACTCTCATTAAGCAGAATTATTTCAAATCTGTGAGAGTTTCAAGGATTACTCTGGAATAATAATAATTCTTTGGGTAGAAGAAGGAAGAACCTTCTGATGGTCTCAAAAGAAAGTTATTGATGTGAATCTGGTAAGCACCTACTATGCTCAAACCTTGGAAAACACTACTTTAAGTTATAGTTTTTCCACAACATAGCTGAATCTCTTTAACTTTAATTTGTAAGAAACCAAAAACTATGAACTTTTCAGTTACAAAGATTATGGATTTTCAAAGCTTTTCTGTTGTATTGCTTAGGCCCAAACTAAGCTATAATAAGGTTTCTGCTTATTTTTCATTCACTTTCAATAAGAAAAAAAGGTTGAGGATTTATAAGAAAATTATTTTAAAACCCGAGATAGAACAAAGAAGCACATTCAGAGAAAATCTACTTTATTCCTAAATCCAACAGCTTGTCAGAAGTACACAGAAATCTCAGCAGGCCAATGTGAAATGTTTTTGCCATACCCAGCAGACCATGTGCTGAAACCCCAAGACATAAAGTAACTTATCAAAGCAAGAATCATCTAGAGAGAGGAAAATAACCAGTATATCACTTAAGGCATTGGGTTTAAAATATTAAAGATGAGGCAATACTTTAGAAAGGACTCTGTGCCTATTGTTAAAATGGAATTTGCTCGGGGACTGTGATTTAGTGTTCCAAAGTAGCTAGCTCCCTGAAGCTATTCTGGTCTATCCCCACTCTTCTTCCTTTGTTCCAGGAGCACTATGATTAAAGGGCTATAGAATCGCAGAAAACTTTGGGCCCTGTTTATTTCTCTTAACCCTTGAAGTTCTATTTCCAGTGAGTATCATAATATACTATGGTCAGGCAAAACAAAACAAAATTTGTACAGCATTAATGATGCCCATTTCGGTGGTTTTTTATTTTGAATTGAATATGTTAAACAAGTGTTATTATAGAATTTTTTTTTTTAGTATATATGTGCTGCCAGAGCAAGCACATTATTATAGAATTCTTAATTGTACTAAATAATGATAGTAATTTACCAACACATTGTTCTGAAACATTTAGTTGGTGGATATGATGTGACATGTTATTCTACTACTCAGTATTGGGATTATGTTTACTCTTTTTTTCTTAATGAACATAAGATTTCATGTTAATTTCAGACTACAAAATTATAAAAAAGATATGCATACTTTTCATATTTAAAGAAGTGGATATCTTCAACCAGGAATTCATAAACACACTTTTGGAAAGGTGTTGTATTCTTCCTTCTTGTAGTATAATATCCGCTGTGGCTCAGGGTCAGGCCAGAAGTAGCAGGAAGTTCAGAATCCAGTGTTCAGTTTCACCTTCAAAATGTCCTTAGAACACAGAACCCAAGACATCAGGGATGGCTCAGGATGAGTGGTTGAAATACATTGTGTGACTCAGAACTTAACTTCCAATAGATCGTCAGTCACTTTTTAAAAGTGGTTGAGAAAAAGAGAGACATCTTTGTAAAAAGTGCTAAAAGTTAGAAAGATGTCCAGGTTTATTTTTTGTCCTCTCTTAAAAACCAGAACCAAAAAGTTTTAAACAACTTGTTATTCAGAGCCTGACCAAATACTTTTTATTATTGAACACTGTTTCTCAAATGGTGGGGAGAGATTTTGTAACTGAATTCAGGAAAGGGTAATAAATAATGTCCAGCTGTTAACTCACCTACCGTGGAAAAAAACAGGACCTAATTTAACTTGATATTTACCAAAATGAAGGGTACTAAATATTGGTTAAAGGGATTACCATTTCCTTCCACTAAGAAACCAATATTTGCTATACAGACAAACAGATGTGAATGGTATCACTGATCAGAGCAGCAAAATGGTAAGAATATAAATATGGCATTTAAATGACTCTTCCTGGAACCTCTAAGACTCCAAGGAATCCCTACCTTTGAAGAATCCTCTGGAGCATGAGAACAGAGATACAGAAAAGGCACCCAGGGGTGCCTGGGTGGCTCAGTGGGTTAAGCCGCTGCCTTGGGCTCAGGTCACAATCTTGGAGTCCTGGGATCGAGCCCCGCATTGGGCTTTCTGCTCAGCAGGGAGCCTGCTTCCCTTCCTCTCTCTCTCTGCCTGCCTCTCTGCCTGCTTGTGATCTCTCTGTCAAATAAATAAATAAAATCTTTAAAAAAAAAAAAAAAAAGAAAGGTAAGAAAAGGCATCCAGCCTGGGGGCTGGAGCCCTGGGGGGTGGCAATAGCTTCTGCTTTAGCCTTAGAGCCACTGTTTATTGCTTGCTAAGTACCTCCGGCTTTTACAAAAGATTATCTTTGAAAACAGATTAGTGTCACTTTCTTAAAAAGCTTGGAAACTATTGATCTTGAGAACCTTCCGCTATGTGCTGAACAAGAAGAAAATGTAAGAAATCTGGTCCGTTTTGCCTACATTCCCAATCAAGGGCAAAGTTCATATGAAGTTGAAATTACAATTCATACCTCCGCTCACTGTCAGTGCCCCCATTGTTATCTTTATCTCTCACTTTCACCCTTTTTCTCCCTTATCAATAATACTAATTTTAAAAATCAGTATATACCAATTTCTTCTCAAACTTCTTCAATGACATTTCTTTTTTTTTTTTTTAAGATTTTATTTATTTATTTGAGAGAGAGTGCACACACTTGAAGGGATTGGGAGAGAGGGAGGGGCAGAGGGAGAGGGATAAGCAGACTCCACGCTGAGCAGGTAGCCAGATGTGGGGCTGGATCCCAGGATAATGACCCTTAATCTACTGAGCCACCCAGGAGCACCCCCCCCTTTTTTTATAAACATATAATGTATTTTTATCCCCAGGGGTACACATCTGTGAATCACCAGGTTTACATACTTCACAGCACTCACCATAGCACATACCCTCCCCAATGTCCATAACCCCACCATCCTCTGCCGAAACCCTCCCCCCAGCAGCCCTCAGTTTGCTTTGTGAGATTAAGAGTCACTTATGGTTTGTCTCCCTCCCGATCCCATCTTGTTTTGATAATTCTTCTCCTACCCTCCTAACCCCCCACGTTGCATCTCTACTTCCTCATATCAGGGAGATCATACGATAGTTGTCTTTCTCCGATTGACTTATTTCACTAAGCATGATACCCTCTAGTTCCATCTACGTCGTCGCAAATGGCAAGATTTCATTTCTTTTGATGGCTGCATAGTATTCCATTGTATATATATACCACCTCTTCTTTTCCATTCATCTGTTGACGGACATCTAGGTTCTTTCCATAGTTTGGCTATTGTAGACGTTGCTGCTATAAACATTCGCATGTGCCACTTCGGATCACTACATTTGTATCTTTAGGGTAAATACCCAGTAGTGCAATTGCTGGGTCATAGGGTAACTCTATTTTCAACTTTTTGGGGAACCTCCATGTTGTTTTCCAGAGTGGCTGCACCAGCTTGCATTCCCACCAACAGTGTAGGAGGGTTCCCCTTTCTCTGCATCCTCGCCAGCTTCTGTCATTTCCTGACTTGTTAACTTTTGCCATTCTGACTGGTGTGAGGTGATATCTCATTGTGGTTTTGATTTGTATTTCTCTGATGCCGAGTGATGTGGAGCATTTTTTCGTGTGTCTATTGGCCATCTGGATGTCGTCTTTGCTATTTGTCGTCTTTGGCTATTGTTCATGTCTTCTGCCCATTTCTTGATTAGATTATTTGTTCTTTGGGTGTTGAGTTTGCTAAGTTCTTTATAGATTTTGGACACTAGCCCTTTATCTGATATGTCGTTTGCAAATATCTTCTCCCATTCTGTCAGTTGTCTTTTGGTTTTGTTAACTGTTTCCTTTGCTGTGCAAAAGCTTTTGATCTTGATGAAATCCCAATAGTTCATTTTTACCCTTGCTTCCCTTGTCTTTGGCGGTGTTCCTAGGAAGACGTTGCTGCAGCTGAGGTTGAAGAGGTTGCTGCCTGAGTTCTCCTCAAGAATTTTGATGGATTCCTTTCTCACATTGAGGTCCATCCTCCATTTTGAGTCCGTTTTCGTGTGTGGTCTAAGGAAATGGTCCAGTTTCATTTTTCTGCATATGGCTGTCCAATTTTCCCAACACCATTTATTGAAGAAGCTGTCTTCTTTCCATTGGACATTCTTTCCTGCTTTGTTGAGGATTAGATGACGATAGAGTTGAGGGTCTACTTCTGGGCTCTCTGTTCTGTTCCATTGATCTATGTGTCTATTTTTTGTGCCAGTACCATGCTGTCTTGATGATGACAGCTTTGTAATAGAGCTTGAAGTCCAGAATTGTGATGCCACCAACTTTGGCTTTCTTTTTCAATATCCCTTTGGCTATTCGAGGTCTTTTCTGGTTCCATATAAATTTTAGGATTATTTGTTCCATTTCTTTGAAAAAAAATGGGTGGGATTTTGATAAGGATTGCATTAAATGTGTAGATTGCTTTAGATAGCATAGACATTTTCACAGTATTTGTTCTTCTAATCCAGGAGAATGGAACATTTTTCCATTTCTTTGTGTCTTCCTCAATTTCTTTCATGAGTACTTTATAGTTTTCGGAGTATAGATTCTTAGCCTCTTTGGTTAGGTTTATTTCTAGGTATCTTATAGTTTTGGGTGCAATTGTAAATGGGATTGACTCCTTAATTTCTCTTTCTTCTGTTTTGTTGTTGGTGTAGAGAAAAGCAACTGATTTCTGTGCATTGATTTTATATCCTGACACTTCACTAAATTCCTATACAAGTTCTAGCAATTTCGGAGTGGAGTCTTTTGGGTTTTCCACATATAGTATCATATCATCTGTGAAGAGTGATAGTTTGACTTCTTCTTTGCCGATTTGGATGCCTTTAATTTCTTTTTGTTGTCTGATTGCTGAGGCTAGGTCTTCTAGTACTATGTTGAATAGCAGTGGTGATAATGGACATCCCAGCCGTGTTCCTGACCTTAGTGGAAAAGCTTTCATTTTTCCTCTATTGAGTATAATATTTGCAGTGGGTTTTTCATAGATGGCTTTGATAATATTGAGGTATGTGCCCTCTATCCCTACACTTCGAAGGGTTTTGATCAGGAAGGGATGCTTTACTTTGTCAAATGCTTTTTCAGCATCTATTGAGAGTATCATATGGTTCTTGTTCTTTCTTTTATTGATGTGTTGTATCACACTGATTGATTTGCAGATGTTGAACCAACCTTGCAGCCCCAGAATAAATCCCACTTGGTCGTGGTGAATAATCCTTTTAATGTACTATTAGATCCTATTGGCTAGTATTTTGGTGAGAATTTTTGCATCTGTGTTCATCAAGGATATTGGTCTATAGCTCTCTTTTTTGATGGGATCCTTGTCTGGTTTTGGGATCAAGGTGATGTTGGCCTCATAAAATGAGTTTGGAAGTTTTCCTTCCATTTCTATTTTTTGGAACAGTTTCAGGAGAATAGGAATTAGTTCTTCTTTAAATGTTTGGTAGAATTCCCCTGGGAAGCCATCTGGCCCTGGGCTTTTGTTTGTTTGGAGATTTTTGATGGCTGTTTCAATCTCCTTACTGGTTATGGGTCTGTTCAGGTTTTCTACTTCTTCCTGATTCAGTTGTGGAAGTTTATATGTCTGTAGGAATGCATCCATTTCTTCCAGATTGTCAAATTTGTTTGCATAGAGTTGCTCATAGTATGTTCTTATAATTGTTTGTATTTCTTTGGTGTTAGTTGTGATCTCTCCTCTTTCATTCATGATTTTATGTATTTGGGTCCTCTCTCTTTTCTTTTTGATAAGTCTGGCCAAGGGTTTATCAATCTTACTAATTCTTTCAAAGAACCAGCTCCTAGTTTCGTTGATTTGTTCTATTGGTTTTTTTTTGGTTTCTATTTCATTGATTTCTGCTCTGATCTTTATTTTTCTCTTCTCCTGCTGGGTTTAGGCTTTCTTTGTTGTTCTTTCTCCAGCTCCTTTAGGTGTAGGGTTAGGTTGTGTATTTGAGACCTTTCTTGTTTCTTGAGAAAGGCTTGTACCACTATATATTTTCCTCTCAGGACTGCCTTTGCTGTGTCCCAAAGATTTTGAACAGTTGTGTTTTCATTTTAATTTGTTTCCATGAATTTTTAAAATTCTTCTTTATTTTCCTGGTTGACCCATTCATTCTTTAGAAGGATGCTGTTTAGTCTCCATGTATTTGTGTTCTTTCCAAATTTCCTCTTGTGATTGAGTTGTAGCTTCAGAGCATTATGGTCTGAAAATATGCAGGGAATGATGCCAATCTTTTGATACCAGTTGAGAACTGATTTATGACCCAGGATGTGATCTATTCTGGAGAATGTTCCATGTGCATTATAGAAGAATGTGTATTCTGTTGCTTTGGGATGAAATGTTCTGAGTATATCTGTGATGTCCATCTGGTCCAGTGTGTCATTTAAGGCCTTTATTTCCTTGTTGATCTTTTGCTTGGATTATCTGTCTATTTCAGTGAGGGGAGTGTTAAAGTCCCCTACTATTATTGTATTATTGTCAATGTGTTTCTTTGATTTTGTTATTAATTGGTTTATATAGTTGACTGCTCCCACATTAGGGGCATAGATATTTAAAATTATTAGATCTTCTTGTTGGACAGACCCTTTGAGAATGATATAGTGTCCTTCCTCATCTCTTATTATAGTCTTTGGCTTAAAATCTAATTGATCTGATATAAGGATTGCCACCCCAGCTTTCGTCAGATGTCCATTAGCATGGTAAATGGTTTTCCACCCCCTCACTTTAAATCTGGATGTGTCTTTGGGTCTAAAATAAGTTTCTGGTAGGCAACATATTGATGGGTTTTGTTTTTTTATCCATTATGATACCCTGTGTCTTTTGATTGGGGCATTTAGCCCATTAATATTCAGGGTAACTATTGAGAGATATGAATTTAGTGCCACTGTATTGCCTGTAAGGTGACTGTTACTGTATATTGTCTCTGTTCCTTTATGATCTACTACTTCTAGGCTCTCTCTTTGCTTAGAGGACCCCTTTCAATATTTCCTGTAGAGCTGGTTTTGTGTTTTCAAATTCTTTCAGTTTTTGTTTGTCCTGGAAGCTTTTTATCTCTCCTTCTATTTTCAATGATAGCCTAGCTGGAGATAGTATTCTTGGCTGCATATTTTTCTTGTTTAGTGCTCTGAATATATCATGCAGTTCTTTCTGGCCTGCCAGGTCTCTGTGGATAAATTCGCTGCCAATCTAATATTTTTGCCATTGTATGTTACAGACTTCTTTTCCTGGGCTGGTTTCAGGATTTTCTCTTTGTCGCTAAGACTTATAAATTTTACTATTAGGTGACGGGGTGTGGACCTATTCTTGTTGATTTTGAGGGGGGGTTCTCTGTACCTCCTGGATTTTGATGCTTGCTCCCTTTGCCATGTTAGGGAAATTCTCTACAATAATTCTCTCCAATATACCTTCTGCTCCCCTCTCTCTTTCTTCTTCTTCTGGAATCCCAATTATTCTAATGTTGTTTCATCTTATGGTGTCCCTCATGGTCCAGTAGCTGTTTGTCCCTCTTTTGCTCAGCTTCTTTATTCTCTGTCATTTTGTCTTCTATATCACTAATTCTTTCTTCTGCTTCATTCATCCTAGCAGTAAGAGCCTCCATTTTTTATTGCACCTCATTAATAGCTTTTTTTTTCCAACTTGATTAGATTTTAGTTCTTTTACTTCTCCAGAAAGGGCTTTTATTTCTCCAGAGAGGGTTTCTCTAATATCTTCCATGCCTTTTTCGAGCTCGGCTGGAACCTTGAGAATTGTCATTCTGAACTCTATATCTGACATATTACCAATGTCTGTATTGATTAGGTCCCTAACCTTCAGTACTGCCTCTTGTTCTTTTTTTTGTGGTGAGTTTTTCTGCCTTGTCATTTTGTCCAGATAAGAGTATATGAAGGAGCAAATAAAATACTGAAAGGGTGGCAAAGACCCCAGGAATATGTGCTTTAACCAAATCAGAAGAGACCCCCAAATCGTGGGAGGAAGAAAGGGGATAAAAAGAAGTTCAGAAAAAAAAATTAAAAAAAGAAAACAAAGAAAAAATATAAAAAAGAAAAAAATATATATATATATTAGATAAACTATTTTAAAAACGTTAAAAAAAGGGTAAAAGTTTAAAAAAATTTAGCAGAAGGAATAAATAAATAAATAAATAAATAAATTAGCTGCAAGACTAAAGAATCATGGGGAGAAAGCCATGAGTTCCATGCTTTGCTCTCACTTCCACTGGAATTCTGCTGCTGTCCTTGGTAGGTGTACTTTGTCTTGGCTGGATTTCTTGTTGATCTTCTGGGGGAGGGGCCTGTTATAGAGATTCCCAAGTGTCTTTGCCTGAGGTGGAATTGCACAGCCCTTACCAAGGGCTGGGCTAAGTAATCTACTCAGATTCGCTTTTGGGAGCTTTTGTTCCCTTAACACTTTCCGTAGTGTTCTAGAGAACGGGAATGAAAATGGTGGCCTCCCAGCCTCCGGCTTGGAGGAGCCTAGACGTGTGTTTATTACTACTCCAATTCCATGGGCCAGAAGTCAGTAGTGTGACTATGCTTAGCTGCTTGGGAGTCTGGGAAGTGTAGCTTTTATTGTGAGCAGCTAAAATTCAAAGGTTGCATTACAAAGTAAAGAAGGTGACAATGGATACTAGATAACAAACCTCTACCACACAGCCTTTATTTCATGTTTCTCGGCATTGGCAGCCACAATACTTCTACTTCATATTGATGAAGTCGTACTGGATCATTTCTAAGTAGTTTCATCTTCCAGGTCAATGTAAATCAGATTTGGGGCTCTCAGTCATGTTTAGGAAAAATGGGGAAAGGATGTCGTTATTGTTCACATTTCAGTGAAAGCCCAATTTCGAAGGTGCACAAAATCTGGGCATGGTGTGGCACTAAGGAAACTCAAGTGGCCATTAGAGCATACCCTGATATTCTGCTATTCTCATCTTCTCAAATCCTAACGAGAGTGGGAAAATGTTTTAATAAGAAGGGTCATTGTTTTCAAGCCTCCTCTAAGGATCTCTCCCTCTTCCTCCCCACCTCTTTTTTCTCCTCTTTCTCTTTCTTCTTCCCAATAATAACAGTTATCACTAGAGATGTGAATTATCCTGCCCTGAAAATCTTTCACAGAAGCTCAACAGCATTTTATTGAGTTGGCTTAGACATAGTTGATTCAGTAAAATATAAAAAGGGAGTACAGAATACAAATAAAAGATTTCCCGTCTAAGTTCTGGAGAGGGAGGCAACAGGGAAAATTTACCCAAAGAGGAGTCCAGCCTACAGTTAAATGTTTTCTAGAAAGCTAGGACTCCCCCATAGATAAGGGTCAACTTTTCTTAAAAATAAAACAGGGTCAGAGGTCAGAATTCTTTCATAGTGAAAGATTATTTAAAAGAAAAGTTCCTTGAAAAGATTTATTTGTTTATTTTAGCAAGCAAGCAAGCTTGTGCATACGAGAGAGATAGAGAGAGTGAGCGAGCAGCGGGAGGGGCAGAGGGAGAGAGAGAGAGAATCTCAAGCAGACTCCCTGCTAAACAGAGAGCCTGACTTGGGGCTCCATCTCTTGACCTTGAGACCATGACCTGAGCTGAAATAGATTCAGATGCTCAACCAAACTGAGCCACCCAAACATCCCTAAAAGAAAACTTTCAACTGAATATGCCCCTCTGACTATCTTATCTATATTGCATGATGTTGGGGGGAAAGGAAGTGTTTTCCCTGAAGGAAAACTATCATTTTTTCATCAAATATTACCTTAGAAACAACCACATATACACATAACAGTGTCCAAAATACAAAATAGAGTGTGTTCAGCAGAATTAGATCCTGTGTTCTAGGAATTTAAATGCTGACAATAGTATTATTAACTCAAACTAACAAGTAAACATAAAAAAGAGTATCCTGCACATTGTCAGAATAAATAGCAAAATATTTATAGTTTGCATAAGTTCAGTGACCAACTTTGAGTCTTTGTGGCCTGGAAATAAGCCATAATTTTCTGGCTCCCATGCTGGAGTCTCTTCAGAGAGAATTAGCTAGTATTTTTTAAGACTGGGATGTCTTAAAAGCTTTAAAAAATAGCTACGTTTGTATAACCTCAACTCTAAGCTTCCTGAGTATTTTAAACTACAACATGTTGTATTAGACAAGAAAATAGGACTAAACAGAATTCCTCACCTCCAAAACTCTTGAAAGGAACCTATAAAAAGTTGAACAAAGTGTACTTGTTGAGAGTTTCTCTCCCAGAAACCGGCAGACTTCATACACCCATAAGGTGCCGAGCCCCTCTCCAGGACCCAGATGGTGATGACACCTCCCTCAGTCACCTGGATGATAATTTCCTAGCAACCTCAGAAGCTGGGACCCTGCAGTCCAGAGTGGAAAACCCTATTGACCACCTGTTCTCCATGCAGAATTCTTTACCTCTTTAATCTTCCCCTCGAGTTCTGTGGCTGGGCTCCCACAAATGTATTACATAAGGGGTTGGCTGATGTTAGGATGGGGAGGGCAGAAAGAAGGCGAGGGAGTTTTGTTGGGGATGTTGTTATATAGCCGCCTGCTGTAGCTCAGCATTTCCAAAGACTGAATACATAATGGACTGCATAGCTTAAAAGAAAAAGAAGTTGCTCTTGATTTTAGGAAATGCATTGTCTATTACTTATGAAAGTATGATAAACTTACGGTTATGTTTCTAATACGAAAATAAATACAAGGCAAATATCTTTTTATTTATAAGTAGGAAAACATCCTTATGATCATGCTGATTAAATTTATAAATCAAGCTGATTAAATAAGCTACGTAACCATACTCTCATTTCGTGGGAATGAAACAGAAGCCAGTATTCTAAAAGAAAAGGAATCGAAACACACATACACACCACACACACATTCACACTCTTAGTCATGTTCATAATAAAATTTCAATGACTCAAAGTTTGGAGCTTTAGTTCTTTGATTTACATGAATGATTCTTAACTTTAGAAATGGAAGCTAGAATTCTTACATGAAACCAAGAGTAATAGAATCAAGAAATGTTGGCTGAAACTTTGCAAATAATGTGGCTTTGCTACAGATGTCCCTTAATAAAGAGTTCTATGAAATATATTTTAGAATAAAAGAGACATTCAGACTGCAAGTTTTAAAAAACAATATGTTTGCAAAACACCAGAAATTTGAAGTATAATGTAGATGACAGTAGTTATATTTTAGATTTACTAGTGATTGCTTTGATAATGGTTTTCTTATATGAAAATTATAAGTATTATTTTTTTCTGTTTATGTGAAAGTATAGTAAAGAGTCACTCAATTAAATATTCACTTACTCCTCTCTGTGCCAGGGACTATGCTATGAAATGACACAGTTCCTTCAAGGGACAGATATGTAAGCAAATAATAACGGTAAAATATGGGATGCTACAAACTGTCATTAAAGTATGTGCAGGCTCCCAGGGGAACAGAAAGGAGGGAAAACCCATTCACTCAGGAGGTGGAGTCCTGGGAGACATTGCAGAGGAAGCCTTCCCAGAAGTGGTGAAGTATATTAAAGAGGAAAGAGTATTGAGGGGAAATTATTTACCAATTATTTGGTAAATACCAAATAGTTGGTATTTACCAATTACCAATCATCATTTACCAATAATTTACCAATTATTTACCAATAATAAGGGGCATTTAGTCAGAGGATTTAGTAAGTGTTAAGAGCTTGGGACCTTAGCTCTCATGGTGAGTATGATGATGAGTATGGCTGGGGTATAGAAGCTCTAGACTGAGAAGTTGGTGATTGATTCCATTTTGTCCCTCATCCTCCACATCTACATTTATCAACAAGTCCCTGGTTTATACCTCAAAAACATCTCTGGAATATGGTTAATATCTCTAATTCTATCTCTACTGCTTCAGTTCAATCCAAGCCACTATCATCTCCAATCTGGACATTATAATAGCTTCCTTAACAGGTGTTTCTGCCACAAACTTTACTCTCACTAAGAATAATCTTTAAAAAAAAAATCAGATGGAATTACTTCTTACTCTGGATCTGTTAAATGTGGCTTCTATTGGTCTACTGCTTGTGTTCTTAACATTTACCTGAATAATCAGTTTGTTACATTTTCACTTTCAGTTTTTCTCACTAGGTTTTTTAAGGAAAAGCCATGCTTATTTATATGTTTAGTGTTTAGCACAAAGAAGAAACAAACAAATAAATAAGGAAAGACAAAAGGAAAAGGAAGAGAAAGGGAAAGAGATAAAAACAAGAGTGGGACGCCTGGGTGGCTCAGTTGGTTAAGCAGCTGCCTTCGGCTCAGGTCATGATCTCAGCGTCCTGGGATCCAGTCCCACATCGGGCTCCTTGCTCGGCAGGGATCCTGCTTCTCCCTCTGCCTCTGCCTGCCTCTCTGTCTGCCTGCGCTCGCTCTCTCTCTCTCTCTCTCTGACAAATAAATAAATTAATTTAAAAAAAAAAAAGCAAGAGTGAGGGTGACTAAACATAATATGGTATGCTGAGTGAAATCTTGGGGCAGAAAATAGGTAAAAACAGAAAATCCAAAGAAAGAATGGGTTTCAGTTGATAACAATGTATCAGGGCACCTGAGTGGCTCAGTTGGTTAAGCAATGACTCTTGATTTTGGCTCAGGTCTTGATCTCAGGGTTGTGGGATTGAGCCCCAGTGTTGGGCTCACTGCTCAGCAGAGCATTTGCTTGAGATTCTCTCGCTCTTCCTCTGCCCTTTCCCCTGCTTTCATTCTCTTTTCTCTCTCAAGTAAATAAAGTGTTTTTTTAAAAAAAAAAAGAGAGAGAGAGAGAGAACACATATGTGTGCAAGAGTGAGCATGAGCAGGGGGAGCAGCAGAGGAAGAGGGAGAAGCAGGCTCCCTGCTGAGCAGGGAGTCCTGGAAGCAGGGCTCCATCTGAGGACCCCAGGATCATGACCTGAGCTGAAGGCAGATGCTTAACTGACTGAGCCACTCAGACACCTCAATAAATAAATCTTTTAAAAAACAAGGTATCAGTATTGATTTGTGAACTGTGACAACTGTACCATACTAATGTAAAATGTCAATAAATAAGAGAATAAGTTTTCACTGGGATCAGAGTATGTGGGGACCCCCATACTATCTTTACAATTATTCTGTAAATCTAAAAATATTCTAAAACTAAGAGTTTATTTTTTAAAAAAGAGGAGGAAAGAAAGGAAAAGTAGGCCATATGTAGCTAGTGAAGTAGGCGGGATTAGTTAAGAAGTTCCTCATGTATTATGCTACAAGTTTTGCACAGAAAAGCTCAAAAATGTTAAAAGATTTTACCCTGCAGCCAGAAGTGCAATGTATGTGACATTCTGAAGCCAGAGAAGACAATAGTTAGCCAGTTGGTTTATTTCTTGAAACAAAACAGCACTTGGAAGGATGTCCTTTCCCATTAAACACCTCAGGGTGCAAATTGTGCCCCCATCTTGCAAAGAGTGGAAGACTGGCTGGCTCAGTGTGTTCAGCATGAGATTCTTTTTTTAATTTAAAAAAATTTTTATTAACATTTAATGTATATTAGCCCCAGGGGTACAGGTCTGTGAATCGCCAGGTTTACATACTTCGCAGCACTCACCACAACGCATATCCTCCCCAATGTCCATAACCCAACCACCCTCTCCCTACTCCCCTCACTCTGGCAACTCTCAGTTTGTTTCGTGAGATTAAGAGTCTCTTATGGTTTGTCTTCTTCCCGATCCCATCTTGTTTCATTTAACCTTTTTCTACCCCTCAAGCCCCCCCCCACATTCAGCATGAGATTCTTGATCTGAGGGTTGTTCGAACCCCACATTACTTAAAAATAAAATCCTAAAAAAAAAAAAAAAGAGTTGGATGATTGAGGTTATCAATTATAGTTAATGTGCATACATCCATTTATAGTTCACAAAGTTCTGGCATGATGCATTGTGTCATTTGATTCTCATAACATTTCTGAGGTAGGGAGGGCAGGTATTATTATTATAACTGAAGTGAGAGGTTAAATGATATTTTCAATATCACACAGATAGCAAATTTTCGTTTCTCAGTTTGAAATTTCCTAAATCATGGGCTATTTCCTTTTCACTGTCTCTGAAGTTGAATCAGAGAGCTGTGACAGTGTGTGGCCCTGAAGCTGGGTGGTCAGCATGACCAGAAAGATAAAGATGAGATTAATGAGATTCCTAATTAGGCAGCCAGGGTGGCCTTCCAGTGGTCCTTGGAGGGCAGATGGCCAAAGAGAAAATATGGCCTTGAGAGCAAAAGCAGAACACAGCACAGGCAGAGACGATAAGAGTAACTGGACCCAGAGCAGTATGAAGAAAATTGTGAAGTACAAAGAGATAAAGCAGCCATGTCATGAATGTCGTCCAAGGGAGTGGGCCCCAAACTCACCAGTGCAACAGTTACTTGCAGAATTTGTTAACAATGCAGCTTCTCCAGTTCCAATTTAGGAGTCCTCTGATTCAGCCAGTCTGGGACAGGGGACCACAAAGGACCCCCCTCACAACTCTAGGAAGTCTGATAGAGAATGTCCACCAAACAATCCAGAGGATAAAAGCAGCAGGAACCATCTAGAGGAGGGATTTTTGATGTTAGGGTAGCAAAGTGTTGCCAAGATAATGCCTTCTATTTTTTAAAAAACAAAGGAGAGAGTTTAAGCCTCTTTTAGAAAATAATGTCATAGTTTTTTTGATACTGGCCTGTACCAGGCCAAGTACTGGGGGAATCCAACTGAGTAAGAAGTTCAGATATGCTTGATCCTTGTCCTCACAGAGCTAAATGGGATATCGATATCAAATAACATATAGTATTACATAGTAACTAGTATTACTTAATGATAGTAAGTAGGTAAGTGTTAAAAAAAAGGTCAGGGTTTCATAACCGTTAGCAGGGGAGCCTGACTCATGCTGACAGATCAGAGAAGATTCCCTTGAGGAAATGGCATATGATTTCAGATCTGAAGGATAAGTTGAGAAAATGGAGAGAGGGGGATAACAAAGACATTCTCAGCAGAACATTAATTAGCTTCTTACAAAAAATATTTAATGAGAACCTACAATGTACCAGGTATTCTTCTAAACTCTGGGATATGGCAATAAGCAAAAGAGACAAAGCTTCTACTCTCATGGAGTTTGTATCCCAGTTTATGAGACAAAGAGCACTTAAAAATAAATTGAGCACTTAAAAATAAATAAATAACAGAAAGTCATCTGATAATAACAATATTGTGGGGCACTTGGGTGGCTCAGTCGGTTAAGCATCTGATTTCAAACTGGATCATGATCTTGGGGTCCTGGGTTCAAGCCCTGAGTTGAGTCATGCTCCCCACTCAATGGGAAGTTTACTTGTTTCTCTCCCTTTGCCCCTCCCTCTGCTCATGCTCTTTCTGTCTCTCTCACAAATAAATAAATAAAACCTTAAAAAAAATAATAGTGTTGCAAGATTTCAGTTCTCTCCACTTCAATCTATTGATTTAGTGCAAGGCCAATCAAACTTCCAGAAAATTTTTTTGGTAAAATTTGACAAGCCTATTCTAAAATTTATATGTAAACACATGTAAAAAAAAAAAGTCTTTCTTTCTTTTTTTTTAAATCATTACACCCAATGTGGGGCTCAAACTCACTACCCTGAGATCAGAGTAACATGCTCAATTGAGCCAGCCAGGTGCCCCTAAAAGGAAAGTCTTAAAGAAGAATAAAGTTTGGAAGCTTTCACTACTGAATACCAAGACTTACTGTAAAATGATAATGAGACAGTGTAGTATTGTCACAATGATAGGCAAGTGACAAATAGAACAGAGCAGAACTTGAGCTACTCTCATATGGGGCATATGGCAAAGGTGCCGCTGCTGTGTAGAGGGGAACAGGATGCTCTTTGCAATAAAGAGTATCAAGTCAACTGAATATCAATATAAAAAATCAATATACAGGGGCGCCTGGGTGGCTCAGTGGGTTGAGCCGCTGCCTTCGGCTTAGGTCATGATCTCAGGGTCCTGGGATCGAGTCCCGCATCGGGCTCTCTGCTCGGCAGGGAGCCTGCTTCCTCCTCTCTCTCTCTGCCTGCCTCTCTGCCTACTTGTGATCTCTCTCTGCCAAATAAATAAATAAAATCTTTAAAAAAAATCAATATACAAAAATCAGTTTTTGTGCAAACCAAAGCAATAACACTCTTAGAAGACAGCACAGGAGAATGACTCTATCAATTTGAACTAGGCCAAGATTCCTTAAAGCAGATACTAAACAAGAGAGGGAACATTGATAAATTGAAAATCATTAAAGAACTTATCTTTATCAAGAGATACCATTAAGAGGTGAAAAGGTAAGTCAGATTGGGAGAAAATATTTGCAATATATGTAACTGACAAAAGGCTCATGTCTATAGTATATAAAGAATGCCTACACATCAGTAAAAAAGGTGGGTAAAATACTGGAACAGGCATTTCATATATATAAAACACTTCCTGAAAGATTATATAAATGGCCATTAAAAATATGAAAAGATGCTAACACTCCTTAGTAAAAGAGAAATACAAATTAAAACCACAATGGGATAATACTTTACACCTGCCAGAATGGTTGACTTTAAAAAAATTAATAATACCAAAAATTATCTAGTATGTAGAGAAATTAGTGGGATTGTAAATCAGTACAACCACTTTGAAAAACAGCTTGGCCTTATCTACTAAAACTGAGCATGTGTATATTGTATGGCTCAGAAATTCCACCCTTAGTTATGTGCCACATGGAGACACACACATAAGTGCATCAAGAGATATGTATATGGATGTTCATAGCAACACAATTTGTAACAGCTCCAAATAGAAACAAACAAAATGTCTGTTAGTCTTGTCAGACTGCTATAACAGAATACCTTAGACTGTGGCTTATAAATAACAAACCAAAATCTAGATGCTGGCAAATATTTTATGTCTGGGGTGAGGCCCACTTCCTGGTTTAATGTCCATCAACAGAAAGATTTTTAAATAAATTTGGTGTATTCTTTCTTTTTTTTTTAAGATTTTATTTATTTATTAATCTATGGTCGGGGGAGAGCCAAAGGGAGGAGAGAGAGGAGGAAAGAATCTCAAGCAGATTCTGCATTGAGAGTGGAGCTGACACGGGGCTCGATCTCACCACCGTGAGATCATGATCTGAGCCAATACTGGTAGTCAGTTATTTAACCAACTGAACCAACCAGGTGTCCCCTAGATTTGATGTAGTCTTAAAATGGAGTACTAGACAGCAGTAAAAGTAACAAATCTACTATATGCAACAACACGGTTGAATCTCATAAATCTAATATTGGGCAAAAGAAGTCAGTCACATAAGAGTGAATATTTTATATGAAGTTTGGGTATAGGCAATACTAATCTACAAAACTTACAATCGAGGAGGGATAATGATTTAATTTCTTGATAAGGGTTGGTAATAACAGATGTTCACTTTGTAAAAAACATGAAGCTGTGTATTTATGAGTTTTGTGTTTTTCTGTATGTATGTATGACTTTATAGTTCAATTAAAACATTTACTTGAAGAATTAAAAACATCCTAATCCCTTTTTCTCTTTACTGAGAAGTCATTGGTGGTTACAATCTGAACAGCAACCTACAAAGACAAATTAGTAGTAGAAATTGCTAAAGTTAAATATTTCATTATAAAGTACTTAAAATGTATTTGTTGTGTGATTTAGTTATTTTCACATAACTACTTTGATTTTAAAGCCTCAATCAGAAGATAGTCAGGTATAACGGAGGAAAAATTACTTGGTGTATTAGGATAGGCTCTGCTATGACATAATAACAATGTTCCTCCCTGTCCCATGTTCTGAAATCTCAGTGGTTTAAAATAACAGAAGTTTGTTTCTTGCTCCATGAGTCTAATTATATGTTTAGCATGTGATATTTCATGCTCCTCCTGTCTACTGGCTCTGCTTTCCTTAAGATCTTGAGTTCCTCCTGGACCCTCTCCATCTGGCTAGCCAAGAGCAAAGACAAAGACTTCAGAGAAGGCATGATTTCTTTTTAACTGTCTTGGCCCTGATAATCCTTCTAATTACACAATGAGAATTAGTCACTTGGTCCTATAAAATACAGTGCAGCTGGGAAGTGTAGGATGCTCTGTGTTAAGGAAGAGGAAACTAGTTTAGTTATTTTGCAGGCATCTTTGAGTCCTGGAGCCCAAGACAGTTCATAAGGTCACTATAGAAGTACTCAGAAAGGAGCTGCTGAGGAATGGGACTTCTAACAGGAAGAGCTACAAAGTGGCATCTTAATCAGGAATCCTATTTCATTAAAAGATATAAAAATTAAATTGGAAAAAG
This sequence comes from Neogale vison, assembly GCF_020171115.1. Classification (NCBI taxonomy): domain Eukaryota; kingdom Metazoa; phylum Chordata; class Mammalia; order Carnivora; family Mustelidae; genus Neogale; species Neogale vison. Next base: position 77,952,280 of record NC_058092.1, on the reverse strand, counting down.
AACTATCCTTTCATGATTTGAGAGAAAGAGGTTGTTGTAAGAGAGATATTAATTAGAGGGAAAATTAAAACAGAGAACTATTGCATTGGAGGAAGGTTTATATCAAAGTATTTGAAACAGATTCTGGGAGTTCAGTCAAGTTATAAGATATTGTACAAGTCAGTGGGTCTTTAAGAAGAGACTGACAACACAGGAAGACAAAGCAGGCACTACTAAGGAATATTTTGCATTCTTTTGTTCTCAAGAGTAAGCTAAGCCAAGAACATGGTAGAAATTTAATCAAGAAGAGTTCAATTCTCACAAGGAAAGCTGAAACTTACAGCCGTCCCCCCCTTTTCTTTCCTTAAGATTTTATGTATTAATTTGTGAGAGAGACAGAGAGAGTGAGAAAGAACATGAGCAGGGGTGAGGGGCAGAAAAAGAAGCAGACTTCCCACTGAGAGTCCGCTGCAGGGCTCCATCCTAGGACTCTGGGGTCATGACCCGAGCCAAAGGCAGATAGATGCTTAACTGACTGAGCCACCTGGGCACCCCTTACAGCCTCTTTTAATGCCCCTGACATTGGGACCTGAACTTCATGGCAATAACATTATAATAGGGAAAAACACTTGTAGGAAATAGTAGTTAGATTCTGTTGTGAATGGCAGCTTCTGGGGTGGTTGAAAATGGAGCTGCCAAGCCTCTTAGCTTTACTGTGGAGAAGTCTGGGGAGAGGTTGGGCAGATTCCTGCCAGAGACAAAGAATGAGGTCAGGAGGGGATGAATGTGAGTTATTTTAAAATGGTTAATTTTAGCTCTCTCTTTTAGGAGAGCTTCTGGGAATGAAGTATGTCTGTTATTTCTTCTGTTGACCTTCTGTCAAGTTTCTGAAGACAATAACTTCTGGCTACATTGTTCTACTGCCTGATCAGCTAACACAGCAGCCTGGAAGGAGTCTCATACTTGGAATGACAGGTGCTCTTTCTTCTGGTGGCTGGTGGAAAGGGAGGGGAGTAGAGAAATTGTAGAGTCTGCTGTTCAGACTGTTCTCCTTACCCATACTCTTACCTAAAAGATTTGAGACCAAAGCCAGGGCATATTAATCAGGCAAAGGCTGACCTATTGCAAAAAAGATACCTAACATTAATTCATTTTCTTAAGAAGGTAAACACTTACTCCCCTGTCATATAAAAGTCTGCTGAGTGTCCAGGTTGGCAGACAGCCTTCTGCTTGGGATTGTTAGGGACTCGTGTTCTACCCACCACATTGTGTTATCATCCTGAGGCATTGCTGCCATCTGCATGGTCAAAACTGGGTCACTGTGGGTTCTAGTTGATAGGAAAGAGAGTGTATGTTAAGGTCTGAGTCAGAAGTGACACACTTCCCTTGTATCACATTTCATTGGCAGGATATCAGAAGTGTGGCTACACTTAACTACAAGCTGGGATCACCAATGTTGTAACTTTCTTTGTCTGGAAGATAGGAAAAATGCATCTTGGTAGGCATGAAACAGTATCCATCCAGGGAGAGTAGAAGTAATAAAACAGAACCAATACAATTATTTTACATATATTATTAAAACAACATACATATAAACTTTATTCATATCAGAGTTATATATACCATTTGTTTTAAAATATCCTCAAATTCTGAAAATAACAATTGTTTTGAAACTACCAATGTGCTCTACAATTTCAGAGTCTTCTTCCCACTTCTTCTTTTTTTTTTTAAAGAATTTATTTATTTATTTGATAGAGAGACACAGCCAGAGAGGGAACACAAGCAGGGGAAGTGGGAGAGGGAGAAGCAGGCTCCCTGCTGAACAGGGAGCCCGATGCAAGGCTTGATCACAGGACCCTGGGATCATGATCTGAGCCAAGGACAGATGCTTAATGACTGAGCCACCCAGGCCGCCCTTCCCACTTCTTACTTACCTTTAAATAGCCAGGATTTCTAAATCTATATCTTTAATTAATTATTTTTTTGGTCCCTTCCTTTCTAAATTCAAATTGTAAGTCTTAAACAAGCAAACACTTTGAATGTTACAAGAGGTGCAGTCATTGTTAAAATAATGAAGCTAAGAGTTCCTTTTTAGGATAACTCTCTAATGTAATCATCGTGAAAATTTTGTTTTGAAATTTCACATTAACATGCCAAAAGTGTGAGAGTGTTGTATAGAATGTGAGATTTTTGTGATTTAGAATAAAATAACTACAGAAAAGCGCCTGGGTGGCTCAGTGGGTTAAGCCGCTGCCTTCGGCTCGGGTCAGGATCTCAGGGTCCTGGGATCGAGTCCCGCATCGGGTTCTCTGCTCAGCAGGGAGCCTGCTTCCTCCTCTCTCTCTCTGCCTGCCTCTCTGCCTACTTGTGATCTCTCTCTGTCAAATAAATAAATAAAATCTTTAAAAAAAAACAGAAAAGTAATCTTACTATCTGGTTTTGGGTTGTCACTAACTATATGCTAAGAAAGTTTTAAACAAATCTTAGTGTATGTAAGGAAATAACATATTTGGGCCCAATATTTTAGTCATATGCAAGATTTAAGATGGTAAGTCCTGGTTTGCTTCTGGTATGGAGAAGTTGAATATTTGAGGAACCAATCCTCTCATGAATAACAGTGTAAAATTGGATAGGATACAGAAAAGCATCACTACCTAACAATTCTGGAGACTGTACATAGGCAGAAAGATTTTGGAGGCAAAACTTGGGCCATGCAACTAGAAAAAACTTTTTTTGTTTTTTAAGATTTTATTTATTTGTGTGACAGAGAGAGATCACAAGTAGGCAGAGAGGCAGGCAGAGAGAGAGGGAAAAGCAGGCTCCCCAATGAGCAGAGAGCCCGACCTGGGGCTTGATCCCAGGACTCCAAGATCATGACCCGAGCTGAAAGCAGAGGCTTTAACCCACTTAGCCACCCAGGTGCCCCTAGAACAAACTTTTTATTCATTAATAAATTCATTTATTTATTCCCAGCTTTACTGAGAAACAATTGATCTATAATATTGTGTAAGCTTAAGGTGTTTGACATCTTGATTTGATACATTTATATACTGGAAAGTGATTACCACCAACGCAGGAGCTAACACTCCATCCTGTCACATGATTACCATTTCTTTTTTGTGGTGAGAATGTTTAAGATCTACTTTTAAAGCAACATTTAACTATACAATACAGTGTTATTAGCTATAATCACCAGAATGCGTTAATCTTATAACTGAAATAAACGTCTCCATATTTTTGATGCTTTATTCCAAGGCCCATGCAGTCACAGTGGAGGCAGGTGGTATAGAGGTGGCTAAAACTTCCTTAGAAAATCCACCATCTCTCTGGCTAGAGAATTCAGGGCAGGAATCCTGAGGTAACCAGGGCTATTATAGAGAAAAGAGGGGTCACAGTCACAAGACTGAAGTTCACAGACAAATTGTTACATCTTGCATCCCCTACCATATCTACTGCCAACTTAAGGAGATTCTTATTAGATACAGAATTACAAGTTTCTAGTTCTTTCCTTTAGTGTCAAAATTTTATGACACTAAATTTTGACCTCCTTGGCTTTTGATGAGAAATCTGCTATCATTCCAATTGTTTTCCATCTATTGATTATATGATGTTCCTCTCTGACTGCCTTTAAATTTTTTTCTTTTTTCTTTATCTAGTTTTCAGAAGTTTGATCATGATGTGTCTTGGAGGGGGTTTATCCTATTTGAGATTTTCTCAGCTTCTGTAATATATAGGCTTATGCCTTTTGCTAAGATTGAGATTATTTCAGCCAGTGTTTATTTGATTATTTTTTCACCTCTGCCTACTTTCACCACTCTTTCTGGTACTCTGATGACTTATATACAAGAACTGTTATAGTTCCCCAGGCTCTTCAGGCTCTTTCGCCCTTCCTCCCTCCTTCCCTCCCTCCCTTCCTCCTTTCCTCCCTTCCTTCCTTCTTTCTTTCTTTCTTTTTTTTAAAGTATGTTTTCTCTGTGTTGTTCTGGTTGCTTAATTCTATTGTTCTATCTTTCAGATCATGGATTCTTTCTCTTTTCCATTCATTTTGCTGTTTAGACCACCATTGAGTTTTCTATTTCAGTTGTTATATTTTTCAGCTCTAAAATTTCTCTTTGTTTCTTCTTTATCTTATATTTCTTTGATGAGAATTTCTATTTTTCATTCATTGGCCTTCCTTCACCTCTTGTTCTATTTGGGGCTTCAGTGGATTGGATGATGCCTCATCACATTGGTGAGGATGGCTCTTCTTTACTCAGACTACTGAATGAAATGCTAACCTCTTCCATAAACACTGTCACAGACACTAAAATAAGTTTTACCAGTTATCTGAGCATCATTTAGCCCAGTTGAGTTGACACATAAAATTAACCACCACAATGGATATATCAGAATGAAGATGGCAGAGGAGTTAGTAAAGTCAACAGAAATTATTAAATCTGAAGAAAAGGGAGAGGAAAAAAGGATTGAAAAAGACTGAACAGAATCTCAGGGACCTGTGGAACAAAAATAAAAGTTCTGATATACATTAATTGTAATCCAGAAGTAGAGGAGATAAGTAATGAGGCAGAAACCTATATTTGAAGAAATAATAACAGAAAACCACTCAAATGTGAAGAAAGACATGAATTTATAGATTCAGGGAGTTTGGTAAACCCTAAACAGGATAAGTTTAAATAAATCTAAGTCTAAGCACATCATGATCAAACTGTGGAAAACCAGAGATAAGGGAAAAAAATTTTTTAAACATTTTATTTATTTCTTTGACAGAGAGAGAGACAAGCAAGAGAGGGAACATAGTGGGAGAGTAGGCGAAAGAGAAGTAGGCTTCCTGCTGAGCTGGGAGCTCAATGGAGGGCTCCATCCCAGGACCCTGAGATCATAACTAGAGCCAAAGGCAGACACTTAACCAACTGAGGCACCCAGGCATCCCAAGGGAAAAATCTTTTATTTATTTATTTATTTATTTATTTAATTTATTTTTATTAACATATAATGTATTATTTGCTTCAGGGGTACAGGCCTGTGATTCATCCATCTTACACAATTCACAGTGCTCACCATAGCACATACCCTCCCCAGTGTCCATCAGCCAGTCATCCCATCCCTACCCCCCCACCCCCCAGCAACTCTGTTTATTTCGTGAGATTAAGAGTCTCTTATGGTTTGTCTCCCTCCCAATCCCATCTTGCTTCATTTTTTTGCTCCCTACTCCTCACTACTGCCCTCCCTGCCTCTCAAATCCCTCATATGATAATTGTCTTTCTCTGATTAACTTATTTCGCTCAGCATAATACTCTCTAGTTCCATCCACATTATTGTAAATGGGAAAATTTCATTTTTGATGGCTGCATAGTATTCCATTGTATGTATGTATGTATGTGTGTGTCTATCCATATGTGTGTGTGTGTGTATATATATATATATATATATTCTTTATATCTTCTTTAGCCATTCTTCTGTTGATGGACATCTAGGCTTTCTATAGTTTGGCTATTGTGGACATTGCTGCTATAAACATTTGGGTGCACATGCCCCTTCAGATCACTACATTTGTATCTTTAGGGTAAATACCCAGTAGTGAGATTGCTGGGTCATAGGATAGCTCTATTTTCAACTTTTTTTTTTTAAAGATTTTATTTATTTATTAGAGAGAGAATGAATGAGAGAGAGCATGAGAGAGGAGAAGGTCAGAGGGAGAAGCAGACTCCCCAAGGAGCTGGGAGCCTGATACGGGCCTTGATCCTGGAAGTCCGGGATCATGACCTGAGCCGAAGGCAGTCACTCAACCAACTGAGCCACCCAGGTACCCTATTTTCAACTTTTTAAGGAACCTCCATACTGTTTTCCAGAGTGTCTGCACCAGCTTGCATTCCCACCAATAGTGTGGGAGGGTTCTCCTTTCTCTGCATCCTCGCCAACACCTGTTTTTTCTTGACTTGTTAATTTTAGCCATTCTGACTGGTGTAAGGTGGTATCTCACTGTGGTTTTGATTTGTATCTCCCTGATGCCATGTGATGTTGAGGACTTTTTCATGTGTCTGTTGGCCACTTGGATGTCTTCTTTGCAGAAGTGTCTGTTCAGTCTTCTGCCCATTTACCCAAAGGGAAAAATCTTAATGGCAGAAAAAAATGACATGTTACATACAAGAGAACAATGATTCAAATGATTACAAACGTATCATCAGACACCATGATGGCCTAGTTTAATGCAATAACATCTTCAAAGTGCTGAAAGAAAAACTTCCTAACTCAGAATTCTCCATCCATTGAAAATTTTGGGGTGCTTTGGTGACTCAGTCGATTAAGCATCTGCCTTTGGCTCAGATCATGATCCCAAGGTGCTGGGATTGAGCCCTACATCAGGCTCCCTACTCAGCGGAGAGCCTGCTTCTCCCTCTCCTTCAACTGCTCCCCTGCCTGTGCTCTCTCTGTCTGTCAAATAAATAAGTAAAATCTTTTTAAAAAAATATTCTTGAAAAATAAAGGTTGAACAAATCTATTTTCAGATAAAGAAACATAAGAGAATTTATCCCCAACAGACCCATAGTGCAATAAATGCTAAAAGAGTTTTTTCAAGTTGAAAGAAAATGATACCAGAGGGAATTTGGCTCTTCAGAAAGAAATGAGAAGCATGAGAAAAGCTCAGTATACAGGTAAGTGTAAAAAACTATTTTTATGTTAATAAATTATATATGGCTTTAAAGATACTTGGGTGGCTCAGTTGGTTAAGCATCCAACTCTTGATTTCTGCTCAGGTCAAGAATCTCAGAGTTGTGAGATCAAGCCCTGTGCTGCTCTGCTCTGGGCATGGAGCCTGCTTAAGATTCTCTCCCTCCCATTCTCTTTGCCTCATGCCCTGCTCGTCTGCACATTCTCTCTCTCTTAAAAAGAAAAAATGTTGGGGCACCTGGGTGGCTCAGTGGGTTAAGCCTTTGCCTTCGGCTTGGGTCATGATCTCAGGGTCCTGGGATCAAGCCCTGCATCAGGCTCTCTGCTCAGCAGGGAGTCTGCTTACCACCCCCAACTCTCTGCCTATTTGTGATCTCTGTCTGTCAAATAAATAAATAAAATCTTTAAAAAAAGGAAAAAACGTCTATTAAGGATTATTTAAAAAAATAAAGTATATATGGCTTTCAAAAGCAAAAGTTAGGGGCACCCTGGGTGGCTCATTCAGATAAGCATCCGATTTTGGCTCGGGTCATGATCTCAGGGTCATAAATGGAGCCCCCTTATGTGCAGAGCCTGCTTGAGATTCTCTCTTTCCCTCCCCTTCTACCCCTTCCCACACTTGCATGCTCACTCTCTAAAATAAATAAATAAATACATAAATCTTTTTTTTTTTTAAAGATTTTATTTATTTATTTGACAGAGAGAGATCACAAGTAGGCAGAGAGGCAGGCAGAGAGAGAGGGAGAGGAGGAAGCAGGCTCCCTGCTGAGCAGAGAGCCCGATGCGGGACTCGATCCCAGGACCCTGAGATCATGACCTGAGCTGAAGGCAGCGGCTTAACCCACTGAGCCACCCAGGCGCCCCTAAATAAATAAATCTTTTAAAAAATAATAATAAAAGCAAAAATCAGAACATTGTCTTGAGAGATTTAAAACGTATGTAGAGGTAATAACAATCATAACATAAAGAATAAAGAATGGTAGGGATAGGAGTAAATGGACCTGTATAGCTTCAAGGTATTATGTTAACTCTAAGTGCATTGTGAAAAGTTTAATGTACATTGTAATATCTAAAGCAACCAAATAAAAAAATTAAGAAGGATAGTTAAAAAGCCAAGAGACAAGTGAAAATGAACATCTCAAAAATGTTGAAATAATTCAAAAGAGGGCAGGAAAGGAAGCACAGAGAAACAAAAAAATTGACAACAGACTATTAATAAAATAGTAGACCTAAATCCAACTATAACAATAATCACATTAATTGTAAATTCACTAAACACTCCAATGAAGAAACAAAGATTGTCGGAATGGCTTTTAAAGCAGACCTAACCATCTGTTAACTACAAGACATGAACTTTAAATATAAAGATGCACTGAAAATAATGTACCAATAAGTTAGAAACATGGCCTATGATTTTTATTCATTTTTAGCAACTAGAAATGAAAGCACAGGTAAAAATCTCTGGGAAACTTTCTCAATTAGGGGAAATATAAATCAACTGAGACATTCTGCTTACAAATGACTGAGGCTTAAAAAAATGTTTTGTGACTTGAAAAGAATTGTTTAGTTTTGTATCAGATTTGTCTTTGGAGGTTTGTACATTTTTCCATTTGCCTGTGGATCAATGACCCCTAACTTCTGATGTTAGACATTTTCCAGTCATGTGCTTTAGATCATGCAGGTTTGTGACTTGCTGTGTAATCTCTGCAAGTTGGAAAAATTCAAATTATATGGCAGCTCAGATGTTAGCTTGGGAGAAATTAAAAAATTAAAAATTTCAGAGCTGTTTAGAAGATGCATTGCTATAAACCTATATTTTATGTGATTTATATATCTGAATATGTTGAGAAAGATACTATTTGGGAGTGAAGTCTAAGGAAAGATGTGTCTTCTTTATACTTATACTTTATACTTTAAGTCTGCTTAAACAGATGTCACAAATAAATGGGAATTTGTTCAAAGCCAGAGATTTAAAAAATATACATTTTAAAAATATACATTTTCTAATTGCAACATTTATACAGCAATGACAACATTAACAAAAAATCAGCAACAATTGCTGTTCAGAGGAAATAGTATGGTTTGTAGAAAGAGCCAGGGACCAAATAGAGGAAAATCCAGGCAAAATAACTTCACCATGTTAGATATCAAATACTAATTCTTAAGGTATTTCCTGATTTGGGGAAATTTTTGGCTAAATTGTGTAAACAGTATTTTTATCTAGAAAAAAATTTCTTATTTTTTGAAAAAAAAAGTTCTAATTCTTCAGTATTATAGGTCATAGCCTATGAAATAACTTATTTAGTCAAAACTTCCTTAAATGACTTCCTTAAATGAAGCATCTTGCTGGAAAAAATTTCCTGTGGGTTTCTTGCCCATTTCTACATGTATGAATGAAATATAAAGTGTGAACACAGGCTGTGGGGCTTGGCAGGACTTTCTCTGGGAGTTAATTCTGTAATTTTTTTCCCCTAGGAGAGCATGTTTTAAGTGTTCTGTTAATCAGGAAATACATAAAATAGGTGAATAAAGTTTTTAGTATTCAATAAGAACTTATAATTTGACAGCTGTTTTATTCCATAGGTATCTGAAAAGGTTCTAACAGTACACATTAGCTCATTTCACTTTCATATTTATCACTCGCTTATCTGACTTGGTGTTTCCTAGGCTGAGGGTTTTAATTTCATTGGACTTGTTTCAACCCACATGTCTCTACTGACTACAGGAGGATAATATTCCTTCCACTTAAATATATTACTTATTTTCCATCTACTTGGTTCCACTCCCCTTCCCATAACACACACATGCAATGCATGTACTCTCTTACGTATTCACTCAGGCTTGCACACACACATTTGCGTGAATTCTCAGACATTAACCCCATGGGTTAAATGAATAGATGTTTGCAAACTGTAGGGTCTATGCAAAGTTTGTTGTGACACTGGTGTTTTCATGAGTCACTAATCTGAATTAGATAAAGCAAGGTAACCATGTATGTAATTCTTCCCCCTTCAAAGACAACAAAACACATTACCGCTCTGCAATGCTGTTCAGTCATGGTCGGAATCCAGCTTCTCTGACCAGCTGCACCCAACAGTCTCCAGATGAGAGCTGGAGGGCGGGACTTTATCAACTCTCCTGGCTTTTGCCATCAGTCTTATTAACCCTCACAAATAGCATATACTTTTCATAAGCCAGGTTCACATTCCTGGCTGATTTCACAGCTCCTACTTTAGAGCTGTTGCAGAAGCCATTGGTCACAGTTCTGCTGCTCATATCACTGACTCTGCCTGGGCAACATGTTGTTCTGAGGCCAGCAGATCTCTCTTAAGGCAGTACCTTTCACTCTGGATGGCTTCATGGGGGCCAGACTCTGTGAGCACTGCTGAGCTGCTTCTCCTCCACAGCCTCATTCCCATGGCTACTATTGCTGCTTCTTGCTGAGTTTGCTGGTCCCTCCATGGGAATCAGTCTTCCTTGGAGTGCCCAGCACTGGGACGGAGGGGGCCCTAACCTTAGCACTGAGCTACTTTTGTTCCTTGTGTATCTCAATATGCCCACTCTTCCTCTAGAAATCTATCCTGTGTTACCAGAACTTGCAGGAGCCATGAACAGCCAGAATTTCTAGAGAATATCTTTAGATTTAGTTTCTTTTCTTCTCTGGCGATAATTAACAGTGGGAGCTGTTGTGAGAAAACGGATTTATCTATTTCTCTTTGCAGTGGCTTCAGATTCTGGGAAGACATGGATACAGCACTCTCAACTTCATTCCAGGGATCATCCAGGAGGTTAAAATATACGCTATCATGTGCACTGTGCTTTCTCAATGCTTTGACATATTTAAACATGAGATTAACCCATGCTTTGATGCCTCATAACTTGACATATATCACAACTGAATAATTATGTGCCAGTTGCTATAGCGTCTCTTACCAATTCTCCCATTGCACTCCCTTTTTGGAAGGGATTCTAGGCAGAAGCATTTCTTTATGGTGTTTCCCATTTCTTTAATTCTGTCCATACCCAAATCTGTCTAGTATCTTAACTGATTACTTGTATCATTGCAAATCTCTTTATTAACTACAAAATTATATAACTTCTAGAAATTATCCTATTTCTAAACTACATATAAACAATATTAATTAATTTTTGATCACATTACTGTAAGATCTTGCCAATTATTTTTTTGTCTTTAGATAAAAAACAAAAGAGAGGGGCACGTAGCTGACTCATTCAGAAGAGCGTGCAGCTCTTCATCTTGGGGATGTGAGTTTGAGCCCCTTGTTGGGCATGGAGATGACTTCAAAATAAAACCTTGAAAAACAAAACAAAACAAAACAAAAAAAGAATGCCTGTTCTTAAAATATGTTTTATACTCTGATTCCTGACATTAAATATCTTTAAAAATGTTACAATTGCTTTTAAAAATTCCTTCAAATAATCTTTTTGCAGGAATAATATATTCTATGTTTCTTCAAGATGCTATATGTTTCTGGATGCCAGAACCTTGATTATAACAGTACAATGTACAACAGTACAAAGTACGATGAAGTCTACCACATTTACATACTAACCACTTGAAGGAATGTGTTAGTTCCTATTTACTGACAGACATTATCATGGCAGAAGATTAAACCTAGTACATACCGAAAGAAAAAGTGTATGCAGTTTATTATAAAAATTTAAATACAAGTATTCATAGAGACCATACACTGGTTATCAGCTTCCACTTACTCCTCTTGTAGGAACTGGCATCAATTTTTAATTAGGAAATCATTCATTCTAGTGTGCAATACTGCTCATTGTCGCTAAGTTTCTGTCCTGGGTTGTTCACTTCTTACTTCAAGGATTATGTTACCATATTTTAGACACTATAATGCAATTATATAAAGAACAATTATTGAATATGGAATCTTTATCTACTGATTTCTATGGAAGGCTTATATTCTTTGTAATGATACTCTCTGGCTGGCCGTGTCAGTGGGATGCTTCAGTTCAGGGTTTAACTGAAGCACCCTGCCTGACAGTCCCATTAAGAATCAACATTGTTGGGGTGCCTGGGTGATTCAGTGGGTTAAGCCTCTGCTTTCGGCTCAGGTCATGGTCCCAGGGTCCTGGGATCGAGCCCTGCATCGGGCTCTGCTTGGCAGGGAGCCTGCTTCCTCCTCTCTCTCTGCCTGCCTCTCTGCCTACTTGTGCTCTCTGTCTGTCAAATAAATAAATAAAATATTTTTTAAAAAATCAACATTGTTGACTTTGGAGAACAGAAGATATTTTTGAGTTCAGTTTAGCTGGACAAGTCAGTTTTTTCCTGAAAAACAAACAAGTCTGAAATATGCGTACTAGGATCTTGTACATCATCATTAAGCATACTCTTTAACAGCTAGGATTACTTTCTTTTTTTAATTTTTTTTTAAGATTTTATTTATTTATTTGTCAGAGACAGAGGGAGAGAGAGCGAGTGAGCACAGGCAGACAAAGAGGCAGGCAGAGGCAGAGGGAGAAGCAAGCTCCCTGCCGAGAAAGGAGCCCGATGTGGGACTCAATCCCAGGATCCTGGGATCATGACCTGAACCGAAGGCAGCGGCTTAACCAACTGAGCCACCCAGGCGTCCCTCTTTTTTTTTAATTTTTAAGACTTTTTTTTTTTTTAAAGATTTTATTTATTTATTTGACAGACAGAGATCACAAGTAAGCAGAGGCAGGCAGAGAGAGGAGGAAGCGTGCTCCCTGCTGAGCAGAGAGCCCAATGCGAGGCTCGATCCCAGGACCCTGGGATCATGACCTGAGCCGAAGGCAGAGGCTTTAACCCACTGAGCCACCCAGGCGCCCAATTTTTAAGACTTTACAAAATTTTTATTTATTTATTTGAGAGATAGAGAGAGAAAGAGAGAGAGATTGATTGAGAAAACACATGGGAGGAGGGGCAGAGGGAGAAGTAGACTCCCTGCAGAACAGGGAGCCCAATGCAGGACTTGATCCCAGGACCCTGGGACCATGACCTGAGCCGAAGACAGATTCTTAACCAACTGAGCCACCCAGGTGCCCAAGGAATTACTTTCTAATTAATTTATGTTTACTATTTTCTTGGTTACATTGAGATTTAATACATCTTTCCCTGAAGAACAGTTATCCATTGATTTGGTCTTCATTCATTTATCATTTTGCTAGTTATGCACCTACTAAATGCATAAATAGCACTAGACTCTACTACATAGAATTATGCATGACTCCCTAAAGTCTTCTTTCTTCCCAAGGATCCAGTCATATCAGACTACACTTGTTTCCTTTCTTTCCCTTCCCTTCCCTACCTCTCCATTCCCTTCCCTTCTCTTTTTTTTTCTCAGACATTAATTCTACAATTTTCAGATTCTCCCAAATGATTTCTTTACCTCTTCTTTTCCACGTCTGACAATAACAGAACACATTTCTGGCTGTCACCCAGAGAAAAATAGTCCTGAAACATTTCTTGGTTCCACCTGCTCTAGAGCCATCAGCACTAATTTCTCAAAGTCAACTCCTCTTGATCAGAGTTTAAACAGAGTGGAGGTTACAAAGTAGAAAAAATTTTGGTTATGTTGAGTCAGAATCCATGATATCCAGTTGTATTAGCAGAAATATATTTTGTTCTTGTGTCATGAACACCTATCTTTTGTCTTTCAAGTTCTTCCAATCTTTCTGGAAACTATATCCCCTCCCCCAACTCTTATTTGACATAGGCCCTCTAGTAACCTTAATCCATATGAATAAAACATGTTGGTCCATTGGAGCAAAAAGGATCAAAGACTTAAACTTACGAGCTAAACCTATAAAACTCTTACAAGAAAACATTGCAGAAGTATCTTTGTGGCATAGGATTTGGCGATGACTTCATGGATATAACCAAAAGCACAGGCAATAAAGAAAAAAGTTGGTAAGAATTTTTGTGCATCAAAGGATACTATCAAGAAAACAAAAAGATGACCTACTACATGGGAGAAAATATTTGCAAATCTTACATCTGATAAGGGACAAATAGCCATAATATATATATATATTTAAAACTCTTACAATTCAATAGTAAAAAGATACATAACAAAAAAATTGGCCCAGGACTTGAATAGATATTTCTCCAAAGAAGATATTCAAAATGGCTGTTAAGCACATTAAAATATATTATTAGTCTTTAGGGAAATGAAAATGAAAACCATAATGAGATATTACTTCACATCTAATAGGATGGCTATAATATTTTAAAAATAGAAAATAACTTGCTGGCAAGGATGTGGAGAAATTTGGGCCCTCTTGCATTGTTAGTGGGAGTGATACAGCAGCTGTGGAAAATCTGTCTGGTGGTTAGTGGGAGTGATACAGCAGCTGTGGAAAATCTGTCTGGTGGTTTTTCAAAAGGTGTAACTTGGAATTACCATAGACTCAGCAACTGCACTCCTAGGTATATATCTAAAGAACTGAAAGCGGGGACTCAAACAGATATCTGTACCCCAGTGTTTGTAACACAATAGCCAAAAGGTGGAAACTACACAAAGGTCTATCCACAGGCGAATGGATAAACAAAATGTAGTACATACACACAATGGAATATTCGAGTTTAAAAAAGAATAAAATTCAGATACATGCTACAAATGATGAACTTTGAAGCCATGCTGAAAAAAATAAGCCAGACACAGGACAAATACTGTATGATTCCACTTACGGGAGTTACCTGGAATAGGCAAATTCATAGAGAGGGCAAGTAGCACAGGAGTTACCAGGTGCTGAGGGAAGCCTTAAGGGCTTTATTTAATGAGAAGAGGCCACTGTATACTGGGAGAGCAATAAATTCAAGCCTAATTAACTACTTTTGGAGGAGAAAGGTGAAGCGGGAAGGGAGAAGTCGGAGATCCCCGCTGATCCATTGCTTGGAGCTCATTTAGCCAGGCTGGGGGGCCTCGAGGGGGCGGGTGAATAGGCGCTCGGCTCCGAGAACTGAGAGTCCCGCTGCCGGGTGAGGAGCTGGGCCGGCCCGGACGTCTCCCGGGGGAAAGTTGGGACCGCAGACGCGGGATCCCGCGGGGAGGTGGGAACAGCCGATCGTCCCGGCAGCGGCCGACCTTCAGCACGGAGCCGCTCTCGGGGGGCTGGCGGGCGCGGTGAGTTGACAGCCCGCCCCGGCCCGTGCCGCGCCGGTCCTCGCCGCGTTCCTGTCAGGAACCCGGCGAGGCCTGAGGCGCTCGGGGCGGGGCGGCCGCTCGCGCGGGTGGGGCTGGCGGAAGGACAGCGCGTCTGCGGAGCTGAAGGAGCTGGGCTGACTCGGCTTTTGGTTGTTCCCGGACCCACAGTGTTTGTGTCTAGGTGTGTCTTGCCCCCTGAGCGGCTGCAGGTGCGGCGTGCATGTGTACTGTAGCCGCCTTGTTTTCCAGCGGTGGGAAGGAGACGTCGGGGGTTGGGGTGGGGAGCGACCGGCTCCAGCCATCGGGGCGCGGGCCACACGGGGGTCCTGACGGCTTCTCCCCGGCGCCTGGGGGTATGGGCCGGGTTTGCTTGGAATTAGGGTGTTCCCCAGGAATTGGGGCGGGGGGGGTGGCGCTGAGTCTGTTCCCGGCAGGCCCACCGGGTACTCCGGGGCGGGTGATGGAGATGCCCACCCCCCACTTCCCTCCCCGTCTGGTAGGGACCCCTCTCTGGCCGAGGCTCGGAGACCAGGGTAATTTGTTTTCTTGTTTATTCTCTTACCTTGTCAGGTTCCCTGCGATCTTTGTCATGATTGGTTTTTCGAGTGAATGTGGGTCTCGGCTTCCACTCACTACCGATTTCAAATCAGTATTTTATATCTGAATTTCGGCACTTTAAAAAAAAATTCTTTCTGAGAGTACAAGTCGTAAGGAATGACTAATAGATCAGAAAAATTCATATAGTAAGCATTATAGAAGATAAGAAAATGCTAAATTGTCACTAAGATAATTAGATAAAGAGCACGCTATCTCAACAGACAAGAAATTAGGTAGTCACACAGTTTTCTAGTAAATTCTGAGGTAGCAAAGCCATATATAAAAGTGGTCCAGTGGGTTTTAATTTTGAAAACTTTTTTTTGTTGCTTTAAATTATATAGTTTTCCTGAGATGAGAAAGGGAACATTTTGTTACTTTATTTTTTTTTTTAAAGATTTTATTTATTTATCAGAGAGAGCGAGAGAGGGAGAGAGGGAGAGCGAGCGAGCACAGGCAGACAGAATGGCAGGCAGAGGGAGAAGCAGGCTCCCTGCTGAGCAAGGAGCCCGATGTGGGACTCGATCCCAGGACGCTGGGATCATGACCTGAGCTGAAGGCAGCTGCTTAACCAACTGAGCCACCCAGGCGTCCCCATTTTGTTACTTAAAAAAAAAAAAAAGATTTATTTATTTTGAAAGGGAGCCTCTGCCCTTGAACCAGGAGGGATGGGAGAGGGGCAGAGGGAGAGAGAATCTGGAGCAGACCCCTTGCTGAGTGCAGAGCACCACTCTCCATCTAAGGACCCTGAGATCATGGGTCCAAATCAAGGATCAGAGGCTTAGCCTACTGAGCCATCCAGGAGCCCCTGTTTGTTCCTGTCTGCATAGTATAGCAACGTGATTAGCACGTTCATTTATACTTTATCAGGTAGTTATGTTCAAGTTCTGAAATTGTTTACTTAAAGATGTTAAGGACTCCTTTAGCTTATTTTTGAATGACTCCCTTCTGTTTCCCTCCCTATTATCTTGGGTTTCTATTGTTAATATAGTCAATTGTTTTAGAACAATTGCTAATATATTTCAACTTCACTATTTCTTTTGGTTGGTGACTAAGTGATTAATAAATTAAAAAAAAAAGGAGGACAATTAAGTTAAACAGATGGAAGGGAGAAAAACTCCAATGACTAGAACAATGAACAATCCCACAAGGTTCTGGATAACTAAGAACAGTCTTAAGAGATACATAGATCTAGCCCTCTTACCAGTAGTATTTTGTCAAGGGGTGTCACATATTCCCACATGTGTCTCATCCCCACCTTAGGGAGGATTCAAAATTGAAGGGGCATGATCTGACCTGATAGTATGGATTTCTCCACAAGATGGCACTCATATAGTTTCTTTGAGTTTAGTTTCTATCCTAAGGAAAGATATGCAGTGTATTAACTATCACAGAGTAAATAGAAATGTGACTTATGTTTTATGATTAGTGCATCTATTTCATGTTTTGTCATATAGAATTTTCTATCATGTTACAGAATTGAGAAAAAAAATTGGGATGTGGTGTTGATATGCAGGGGAAAGAATGGCAATGTGAATGGAACAATGTATGTGTTTGTAGAAATGGTTCTTCAGTCTCCTATCAAAGTTGAGGCTTTGTTCAGCCCTAGAATTTTATTCTAGTCGCATGTGGCCAATGCTAAATGTTTTCATCCTTTATATTTAGATACCATCTCTGAATGTAAAAATTGGCTTTAAAAAGGAATGTAAGCATTTCTATGTACATGTTATGTAATATGAATGTAAACATATGTGTTAAGCTTGAAATTTTTTTTATTTTGGAAAAGTTCAAACATATATACAAAATTGACAGAATGTTATAATGAACTCCATGTACCTATTATATAGCTTTAGCAATTATCAACTCATTGCCAATCTTGTTTTATCATTCCCCCTTACTTTCCCCATTTATTTTGAAGCAAACCTCTGTATATGTATCTGGCATATTGTTAGAGGCACACACATTCACTACAAAATGCATTATCCTAAATCAAAAATAATGGTTTGGACAAAGTATTAAGAACCCAAAAGGAGTGATTAATTCTGCTTTGGAGAACAGGACAAACTCAGAGAAGCCTTTGAAGAAAAAACGACATTTGACCTATACATGAAGGATGTGTAGGGATCTGCCAGGTAGAGAAGAAATGGAAGCAAACACATTCTAAGCATTGGTGCAGTATGAGGAGAGGGATACAGATGTGAATATGCATGAATTAGTGGAGAATTAGTGGAGAATAGAGAATAATGTATTTGAATATTGAGGCACTGTGGAGGAAGCTGCAGAAGATGCAGCTGGAAAGAGAGTCTGTGATTATTCTAGGAAATTAATGATTATAGTTTATGTATCCAGAAATATTTTTCTATGGGTTTATGAATAAAATATAAACTACTTTTTCTACATTTTTGTAGATTTATGACACAATCCAGTCTTTAACAATGCTGAAGTCAAATGACTCATTGTTTTCCTTGGATACTTTGTTTTTTGAAAAACCAGGTGAAGCTAAAAAGTAAGTCTGCCTTAAAGAATGATAATATAGTATAATGTTTTAGAGATTTTTGATTTTTAAGGAGTTTTAATTTTCTCACTAGACATATACAAATAAAAAGTGAGGGGTTGACAAAATGATTTTTCAGGTATATAACTGGTAAACATGGAATTCAGATATAAGGGAGTATCTGAATTTTAACATGTTAAATGTTATAACTTAAAAAATAGAGTAGACACTTGCCTGTTTGGCTTTCATGTATTTGCATTTCTGGTTTGTTCAAATTATTTTTCTCCAAGGTAAAAACTTGAAGTAATGGTCAAACAGTAGCAATGGACAGGAGTGATGACACCTTTTGGAAACAGAATGGGCAGTGTGCCAAATGCCTAGTGTGATGGGCAGATTCATTGTAGGCAGGAAGTAGGGGTGGAAATAAAGATACGATGCTAGAGGAAATAAGAGCAGAGAATAGTCTGGTAAGTACTATGGATTTATGAATTTTCATAATGTAAATTTTTTAATGGATTTTCACATGTAAATTTTTCTCAATTCTAAGTTTTCTATATATTCTATTGTATTATCTTTTTTCTTTTTTTTAAGATTTTTATTTTTAAGTGATTTCTACACCCAGTGTGGAGCTCAAACTCACAAGCCCAGGATCAGGAGTTGCATATTCCACTGACTAAGCCAGCAGGCGACCCTATATTATCCTTTTTTTAAAGAAAGGAAGCATTGAGTAAAGTATTTATTGTTTCATTAATTTTTTCATTCATTCAAGTATTATTTCAAATATTGATTGAATGCAGAAAAGGATATAAGAAGGATGAAACAGATTTTTACTTCAAAAGAACTTAAAATCTATTTGAGGAGATTAAGAACACATATGGAAAGGTCATTAATAAGTAACATAACTCTGTAATTCATCATCCAGACTTGGATACTTTGAGAGTGAAAGAGTGCATCCAATTTGTACAACATGGGTTAATCAGGACTGGTCTGGGCAATTGCAACTTATGGTTGCCTTTCTAACAATACAGAGTCAAAAAAAAGATGTGAAGGATATGATAAGCGTACATTCATGCAATGGAATTTCAGATTCGGAGGGAGACCTGGTACAGACTGATCAGGTTAGGCTTTATGGTAATGGGGAGAGACTTCAGGAGACTTTGAAGGATTTGATAATTCTAATAAGCAGAGAGAAGAGGCCATTTGAAGGCAGAGTTTAACAGCAAGAAATAATGGAGGTGGGACAATTTGCAGTATTTTTAGGTGATAATGTATAGAGAAGTTTCGTGGAATAGGAGATTCATAAAGGAGAAACAGTGGGACATAAAGTTAGAAAAGTAAACTGAGGATAGATTGTGGTGGATTTTAAGTGCCAGAATAAGGATCTTGGACGTGACCATGTGTTAAAAGCCATGGAACTGAATCAACAAACATTTATTGATGATATATCTCATTATGTAAAGCACTGTGCTAAGTAGTATTGATGTGAATGGAACTAGAAACAAACCTTTATGTGTTTATGATTTGGGGAGGGTATCAGACTGATCTATTCTCAATCTTTCTATTATCTATATATAATATGCAATATATATATTATCTACACACAGACATATAATACAGTAGGACTGTAATAAATATTATTGGTTCAAATAGTACTTAAGAAGAGGGAAACATTTGGTGAGTAAGTGTGTAAACCTGGCGATTCACAGTGTTTATAAAAAATAATAAAAAAAAAAGAAGAGGGAAACATTTTAAACTTTTTAAAAAAGATTTTATTTATGAGAGAGAGAGAGAGAATAAGAGCAAGCATGAGCGTGGGAAGGTCAGAGGAAGAACCAGAGTCCCTGCTGAGTAGGAAGCCTGATGCAGGACTCCATCTCAGGACTCTAGGATCATGACCTGAGCTGAAGGCAGTCGCTCAACCAACCAAGCCGCCCAGGCACCCGGAAGAGGGAAGGATCTAAGCTTGATTTTGATGAACATAAGCTCTAGTGTCTAGAATATTTCCTGGAAAGTAGTTCTCAGTAAATAATTGTTGAATAGATTAATGAAGGAATGAAACAATGGAACTTATATAGGTAGATACAGGATAGGGTCATGTACAGTGGCAGTCAGAGTAAAAGAAATAATTTTGAATAAAGATGAGGAGGTACAGAATATGTTATCTATTTGGTATGCAAGTAGTTCACTTTGGGCTGGACTGTAAGATAAGTAGAGTAGGAGAGTTAAAACTCTAAGATAGCCTAAGGCCATTTGGACATTTGATATTGTTTGGAAGCCACTGAAGTATTTTGAATGGAATATAATTATGATGAAAACAATTCTAAATCAATGTGATAGGAGTGTGTAAAATATGTTAGAGAAAGCCAGAGGAAGTGAGGCCAGTTAAGACATGATTGTTCTTAAACAAATTGATTAGAGCTTTGATTGAAATAGTGACCGTGGAAATACAAGGAAATGAATTCAAGAAGCATTATAAAGAAGATGCAGTAAGACCTGGTATATGTCTGGATATATAGGTATAAGATTTTGCTATAATTTGAATTCTGGATGACTGAGAATGATGATGCCTCTGGAAAATAGGGAAGTCATAAGGGAGATTTGATTTTTACGGGGATGCTGAATAGTAGAATTATGTGTGTGCTTTTTTTTTTTTTAAGATTTTATTTATTTGACAGAGAGAGATCACAAGTAGGCAGAGAGACAGGCAGAGAGAGAGGGGGAAGCAGGCTCCCTTTTGAGCAGAGAGTCCAATGTGGGGCTCAATCCCAGGACCCTGAGATCATGACCTGAGCTGAAGGCAGAGGCTTAACCCACTGAGCCACCCAGCCAGATGTGTGCTTTTTATATCTCTCTTAGATTTTCTGAAATAGTCTCTGTATAGAAAAGAGTTAATACATCAGGCCTAAACCACTGTCCTTGAAAGGCCCTGGTTGTATGAATGGCCCTTGGCTAGAGTGAGAACTTTAAGAAAGTTTCCACCATTAACTGATACGAATGGCTCACTGCCCAAACTGTTTATACAGATAGGTTTATTTTGACTATCTGATTTTCTTCTGGGAATCCAGAATTTAGGTATGTACTATACAGGGGATGCCCACATGATTAGTCCTCAGTAAAAACACTGGGCATTGAGTCTCTAATGAGCTCCCTCATTAGCAACACTTCACGCATGCTGGTACAGCTTGTTGCTGAGGGAATTAAAGATGTCCTGTGCTGCTGTACTGGGAGAGGATCTTTGGAGGCTTGTGCCTGGTTTCCCCTGGACTTTGCCTCATAGTCACAAATAGGACTATATGTTGAATTTGAATCAGCCCAGGGAATCATTGGCTCTGGGGGTGCTCTTGGGGACCCTCTGACAGTCCTAAATTTCAAATGCTTTGGCCTTTTATCAGACAGTCTGTCAGACATTGTCAGATAATGTGTTGTAGATTTTTGATTTGGAAAACATAGCTGTGGGAGCTATGTGTTAGGAGCTACAAAAGGCAGTAGAGTAAAAGACTGGGTCTCTTACTTTCCAGAGTTTAAAGTCCTAAATAAAAAAGATTTATAAATATCATAAAATCCTTGCCACTTGGGGGTGCCTGGTTGGCTCAGTTGGTTAAGCGACTGCCGTTGGCTCAGGTCATGATCCTGGAGTCCCAGGATAGAGTCCTGCATGGGGTTTCCTGCTCAGTGGGGAGTTTCCTCCTCCCTTTAACGCTGCCCCCCCTCATGCTCTCTCTCTCTCCCTCTCTTATTCTCTCTCTCAAATAAATAAAATCATTTAAAAAAATCCTTGCTACTTGTCATAGACAGTGTACGTGGTGCTCTTCTCAGATTTATTTCCTGTCAGCCAATACTTACTTTTTTGCTCTAATGAAGGACAAATCAACTTTTATTGAAAAGGAAACATTAAAAATTTATATGTTAATAGGATCACAGCTGAAAGATAAGGAGAGACAGTTCACAGTGCCAACAGGGTGGCAAAATTCTCAAAAATTACTTTAAGTTTACAAAGTGATTATCATTTTCAACTGGTTTCTTGAATTTTCTGTTGTTTGTAGGTGGTTCTGGATCAAGGGTATTTGGATTAGGACATTAATTTGTAATAATATTTTAGGAATACTCTAGAGAATAGAGAATACCAGTGGTGGTGTCATTTACACAATGATGACCCATGATCTGTTGTGAGGTGTGTCATAAGTATTTTGTTACTTCTGATGGTAAAGATGCTGATATTTCAGAATGATTTACTACTTGTTTTTTTTATATTGGAACAGATTTAAGATTCTTGTCACAAGCTGTTGAATTAGAGGAAAAAAGATGGAGTTATAGCCATTATTTAGGTAGCATATCTCACATAGCAGTGTCATTAATCGTATGAAACACAAGGGAAAAAAGATTGAGAACACTGCTGTGTATAAAGATGCATCAAAGTCACCATAGAAAATTAATTTATAGGTTGTTTATTTAAGAGTCTGTAATTGAGTAATGTTTAATTAATAGCTTCTGATATAACTTTATTAACATATATATTCACACTTTTATATTTTATATAGCTATCCAGACAATGAAGAATCATTGGATTGGTTTCTCCCACCTGCTCCATTGATTTCAGAAATTCCAGATACTCAGGCATTGGAGGAGGAAATAGGAAGTCATAAACCGTTAGGTAAACTATCACATACTTGTTATGAAGTTAAACCTGTGCAGCTCATGTCAGTGTAAAAAAAATCTAGTAACACATTAAAGTGTTAATTCCTTTATTTTAATGAAATAAAATGATAGAGACTTTATTCAAAATAGTGTTTACCAAATCTTAAAATTAAAAACATCTTTCTTCTCCATATATACATATATGTACATATGCATATTGTATATATATAGTACACTATCACAAACATGTACTATTGCATGAATTTGTTTCCTCTTATTATTAAAGTTGTCATTGCCATTTAGTTTTTGTCTTGCCTTTTACTAAAGGTAGGATCTTCTGACTTAGAAAACCACATTCTTGAAAAAAAGAAGATGCAGAGTATTTTATATAGTTTGGTAACATTATTATAAAGTTAAAGACAAGCATATTCAAACAGTATATGTGATCTTATGTGATATTGTTGATAAAATTTTTGATTTTTCAAATTTGGTGGTAATTCATATATGTTACCTTATTAACCTTAGTAACTTGTGTATATTTTATACATGAAAATATGCATTTCATTTATATTCTCGTAGTATACACAGGCTTATATATGCTATATATATACATAGATGGTAAAACAAATTTAAGCCCTAACAATGCCTGCAGATTCCTCCCAACCTCTCAAAGATGCCTGTAAAATCTCTGTAAAGAAACCTTTAAAATTTTTTCACCCTGATAAAAGCATTCCTTTATCTTGATTTTAGAAGCAATACTACAGAGTTAAAAGCATTGCATCATGTATTTAATACTGAATCAAATCCAGTATTGTATATGATTGGTCATTATATTTCTATGTGTAAATCGGTAATGTAAATATTCAAATCCTCCTAATTGTATAATTATATCATTTGTAGTTGGTAAAATACTTAAAAGGTATAGTAATGGTTATTTCTGTGAGTCAGAAATTAAACCTATTTTATAATGTAGGTTTTTTTTTTTGTTAATGTAGGTTTTTTAATAAATTTCAAATTTCAGTAAATCTTAATTTGAGTGCCCTTCAGTGATATAGTATACAATAACAATACCAATCACCTATAGTTCAAAACCACATTTGGTGTTATAGATTATCTTGATATTGTATGAATAACTTTCATGTTTACCTTATAAGCTACAAGGTAATCTACAAAAATTTTTGTTAAAATTTTTCATGGTCATTTTGAGAATTTATCTTCATGGAGAACACATATTAATTAATGTATTCCATTTTTGTAGGTCAGGAGGAGAAGCCAAAAATGTTACCATCAAATTTAAAGATAATTAATGAAAACACAAATTATATTTCACCAACACAAAAATTCCAGTTTGCCTTTTCCTTAAATAAATATGAAGCAGGTGATCTGAATTTAGGAGGAGCAGGTAACGATGATTTATCACATGTTCCTGGCAAGCTGACATATGGTATTTATCAGAAATACAAAAATCATGTTAGCACTGAAATAATACCTGAGAAAAGTGTTCCAGATAATACAAAACTATTTAATTTTGCAGAAGGTAAAGGAGAGAGCACATCAGCCTTCCGAAAAAGGTAATTAATTAAATTAATTACAGAATATTCATTGATAAAGTTGAACATTTATGGTATGTCCAAATGTATGAAGTATGATAGAATCTAAATGAGAAAAACATCAATAAATAGGGTTTACTGTATACGAGATGCTCTGTTAACTCTGGGATTCTAGGTTCTAGTCATAGGTTCTTGTCTTCTGAGAGCTACAACTTAATGGGGAAAGGACAAATAATTTAAAATAATTGATTAAGTACTTTATAGTACAACAATTATTTTTATGAAGTATATAGTTAGAGCAAAGGGTCTCAAAATTTTTCAAACTTTTTACTGTAAGGACCCTTTACACTTAAAAATTACTGAGGATTCTCAACAGTTTTTGTATATATTGGTTACGTTTATCAATATTTAACCATATTAGAAATGAAAACTCAAAAAATTTAAAAAGCAAACAGTGCTTTACTGATATTATGAAAATTGTTTTGATCCTACATACTCTCTGAAAGAGTCTCAACTTTCCTTTGAGAATTACTGTTACAGCATATCACATGGGGTCCTAATCTGTTCTAGAGCATCAGGGAGGGCTTTCTTGAAGAAGTGGTATTTAAACTTAACTTTGGGGTACCTGGGTGGCTCAGTCGGTTAAGCATCTGCCTTTGGCTCAGGTCATGATCCCAGAGTCCTAGGATCACATCCTGCATCAGGCTCCTTGCTCAGCGGGGAGTCTACTTCTCCCTTTGAACTTCCAACCTCTTGTATTTTCTATCTCTCAAATAAATAAATAACATCTTAAAAAATACAAAAACAAAAATTTAACCTTAAGGAGGAATAGAATTAAACTAAGGGCAAATGAAGGAGAGTACTCTAGGCAGGAAGAATAATAAGTGCAAAAGACCCAAAGTAGCACAGAGCTTGGCCTATTCTTTTTTTTTTTTTTTTTTTTTTTTTGCTCTTTCTTTTTTTTTTTTTTCCTTTTTTTTTTTTTTAATTTTTATTTATTTATTTATTTATTTATTTTTTTCCCCAATTTATTTATTTTCAGAAAAACAGTATTCATTATTTTTTCACCACACCCAGTGCTCCATGCAAGCTGTGCCCTCTATAATACCCACCACCTGGTACCCCAACCTCCCACCCCCCCGCCACTTCAAACCCCTCAGACTGTTTTTCAGAGTCCATAGTCTCTCATGGTTCACCTCCCCTTCCAATTTACCCAAATTCCCTACTACTCTCTAACGCCCCTTGTCCTCCATGCTATTGGTTATGCTCCACAAATGAGTGAAACCATATGATAATTGACTCTCTCTGCTTGACTGATTTCACTCAGCATAATCTCTTCCAGTCCCGTCCATGTTGCTACAAAAGTTGGATATTCGTCCTTTCTGATGGAGGCATAATACTCCATAGTGTATATGGACCACATCTTCCTTATCCATTCATCCGTTGAAGGGCATCTTGGTTCTTTCCATAGTTTGGCGACTGTGGCCATTGCTGCTATAAACATTGGGGTACAGATGGCCCTTCTTTTCACGACATCTGTATCTTTGGGGTAAATACCCAGGAGTGCAATTGCAGGGTCGTAGGGAAGCTCTATTTTTAATTTCTTGAGGAATCTCCACACTGTTCTCCAAAGAGGCTGCACCAACTTGCATTCCCACCAACAGTGTAAGAGGGTTCCCCTTTCTCCACATCCTCTCCAACACATGTTGTTTCCTGTTTTGTTAATTTTGGCCATTCTAAGTGGTGTAAGGTGATATCTCAATGTGGTTTTAATTTGAATCTCCCTGAGGGCTATTAATCTTCGACAAAACAGGAAAAAATATACAGTGGAAAAAAGACAGTCTCTTCAATAAATGGTGCTGGGAAAACTGGACAGCTATATGTAGAAGAATGAAACTCGACCATTCTCTTACACCGTACACAAAGCTTGGCCTATTCTTAGAAAATTTCCTTTTGGAGGAGGAGTCAAGATGGCGGAGAAGTAGCAGGCTGAGACTACCTCAGCTAGCAGGAGATCAGCTAGAGAGCTTATCTAAAGATTGCAAACACCTACAAATCCATCGGCAGATCGAAGAGTAGAAGAACAGCAATTCTAGAAACAGAAAAACAACCACTTTCTGAAAGGTAGGACTGGCGGAGAAGTGAATCCAAAGCGACGGGAAGATAGACCCCGGGGGGAGGGGCCGGCTCCCGGCAAGCGGCGGAGCAACGGAGCACAAAATCAGGACTTTTAAAAGTCTGTTCCGCTGAGGGACATCGCTCCGGAGGCTAAACCGGGGCGAAGCCCACGCGGGGGTCGGCGTGACCTCAGGTCCCGCGGGGTCACAGAAGGATCGGGGGTGTCTGAGTGTCGCAGAGCTTGTGGATATTGGAACGGGAAAGCCGGCTGCAGAGACAGAGCCGACAGTAAGCTCGCAGCTCGGAGTTGCCTTGAACCGGTCGCAAGCTCGGTGAACTCGGAGCGCGGCCGGAGGTTAGGCAGACGCGAGTTACTAGGAGCTGTTCGCTGAGGGCGCACTGGGGAGCGGGGCCCCGGGCTCTCGGCTCCTCCGGGCCGGAGACCAGGAGGCCGCCATTTGTATTCCCGTCCTCCGGAACTCTACGGAAAGCGCTCAGGGAGCAAAAGCTCCTGAAAGCAAAGCCGAGCAGATCACTCAGCCCCGCCCCTGGTAAGGGCGGTGTAATTCTGCCTGGGGCAAAGACACTTGAGAATCACTACAACAGGCCCCTCCCCCAGAAGATCAACAAGAAATCCAGGCAAGACCAAGTTCACCTACCAAGGAGTGCAGTTTCAATACCAAGGAGAGAGCAGCAGAATTCCAGAGGAGGAGAAAACAAACCACGGAACTCATGGCTTTCTGCCTGTGATTTTTTAGTCTTGCAGTTAATTTAATTTTTTTCTTTTTCATTTTTTTTCTCTTCTTCTGCTAAAATTTTTTATAACTTTTACCCTTTTCTTTTTTAACGTTTTTTAACTAGATTATCTAATATATATATATTTTTTCTTTTTTATACTTTTCTTTATTCATTTTCTTTTTTTTAATTCTTTTTTTTTCTTTCTTTATTTTTGAACCTCTTTTTATCCCCAAATCAGAAGAGATCCTAATCTCTTCAATCTTTTTTTTTCTTAATTCTTTTTTAAATTCTTGATTGAATTTTTAATTCAATCTTTTTTTTTAATTCTTTTTTTTCTTTCTTTCTTTTTGAACCTCTTTTTATCCCCAAATCAGAAGAGATCCCAATCAGAAGAGATTGGGAGATCCCAATCAAAGGAGATCCCAATCAGAGGAGATTTCTCCCCCCTCACGATTTGAGGTCTCTTCTGATTTGGTGAAAGCATATTTTCCTGGGATTGTTGCCACCCTTTTAGTATTTTACTTGCTCCTTCATATACTCTTAGCTGGACAAAATGACAAGGCGGAAAAATTCACAACAAAAAAAAGAACAAGAGGCAGTACCGAAGGCTAGGGACCTAATCAATACAGACATTGGTAATATGTCAGATCTAGAATTCAAAATGACAATTCTCAAGGTTATAGCTGGGCTTGAAAAAGGCATGGAAGATATTAGAGAAACCCTCTCCAGAGATATAAAAGCCCTTTCTGGAGAAATAAAAGAACTAAAATCTAACCAAGTTGAAATCAAAAAAGCTATTAATGAAGTTCAATCAAAAATGGAGGCTCTCACTGCTAGGATAAATGAGGCAGAAGAAAGAATTAGCGACATAGAAGACCAAATGACAGAGAATAAAGAAGCTGAGCAAAAGAGGGACAAACAGCTACTGGACCATGAGGGGATAATTCGAGAGATAAGTGACACCATAAGATGAAACAACATTAGAATAATTGGGATTCCAGAAGAAGAAGAAAGAGAGAGGGGAGCAGAAGGTATACTGGAGAGAATTATTGGGGAGAATTTCCCCAATATGGCAAAGGGAACGAGCATCAAAATTCAGGAGGTTCAGAGAACGCCCCTCAAAATCAATAAGAATAGGCCCACACCCCGTCACCTAATAGTAAAATTTACAAGCCTTAGTGACAAAGAGAAAATCCTGAAAGCAGCCCGGGAAAAGAAGTCTGTAACATACAATGGTAAAAGTATTAGATTGGCAGCTGACTTATCCACAGAGACCTGGCAGGCCAGAAAGAGCTGGCATGACATTTTCAGAGCACTAAACGAGAAAAACATGCAGCCAAGAATACTCTATCCAGCTAGGCTATCATTGAAAATAGAAGGAGAGATTAAAAGCTTCGAGGACAAACAAAAACTGAAAGAATTTGCAAACATCAAACCAGCTCTACAGGAAATACTGAAAGGGGTCCTCTAAGCAAAGAGAGAGCCTACAAGTGGTAGATCAGAAAGGAAGAGAGACAATATACAGTAACAGTCACCTTACAGGCAATACAATGGCACTAAAATCATATCTCTCAATAGTTACCCTGAATGTTAATGGGCTAAATGCCCCAATCAAAAGACACAGGGTATCAGAATGGATAAAAAAACAAAACCCATCTATATGTTGCCTCCAAGAAACTCATTTTAAACCCGAAGACACCTCCAGACTTAAAGTGAGGGGGTGGAAAAGAATTTACCATGCTAATGGACATCAGAAAAAAGCAGGAGTGGCAATCCTTATATCAGATCAATTAGATTTTAAGCCAAAGACTATAATAAGAGATGAGGAAGGACACTATATCATACTCAAAGGGTCTGTCCAACAAGAAGATCTAACAATTTTAAATATCTATGCCCCCAGCGTGGGCGCAGCAAACTATATAAACTAATTAATAACAAAATCAAAGAAACACATCAACAATAATACAATAATAGTAGGGGACTTTAACACTCCCCTCACTGAAATGGACAGATCATCCAAGCAAAAGATCAACAGAGAAATAAAGGCCTTAAATGATACACTGGATGAGATGGACATCACAGATATATTCAGAACATTTCATCCCAAGGCAACAGAATATACATTCTTCTCTAGTGCACATGGAACATTCTCCAGAATAGATCACATCCTCGGTCCTAAATCAGGACTCAACTGGTATCAAAAGATTGGGATCATTCCCTGCATATTTTCAGACCACAATGCTCTGAAGCTAGAACTCAACCACAAGAGGAAGTTTGGAAAGAACACAAATACATGGAGACTAAACAGCATCCTTCTAAAGAATGAATGGGTCAACCGGGAAATTAAAGAAGAATTGAAAAAAATCATGGAAACAAATGATAATGAAAATACAACAGTTCAAAATCTGTGGGACACAACAAAGGCAGTCCTGAGAGGAAAATATATAGCGGTACAAGCTTTTCTCAAGAAACAAGAAAGGTCTCAGGTACACAACCTAACCCTACACCTAAAGGAGCTGGAGAAAGAACAAGAAAGAAACCCTAAGCCCAGCAGGAGAAGAGAAATCATAAAGATCAGAGCAGAAATCAATGAAATAGAAACCAAAAAAACAATAGAACAAATCAACCAAACTAGGAGCTGGTTCTTTGAAAGAATTAATAAAATGGATAAACCCTTGGCCAGACTTATCAAAAAGAAAAGAGAAAGGACCCAAATAAATAAAATCATGAATGAAAGAGGAGAGATCACAACTAATACCAAAGAAATACAAACTATTATAAGAACATACTATGAGCAACTCTACGCCAACAAATTTGACAATCTGGAAGAAATGGATGCATTCCTAGAAACATATAAACTACCAAAATTGAACCAGGAAGAAATAGAAAGCCTGAACAGACCCATAACCAGTAAGGAGATTGAAACAGTCATTAAAAATCTCCAAACAAACAAAAGCCCAGGGCCAGATGGCTTCCCAGGGGAATTCTACCAAACATTTAAAGAAGAACTAATTCCTATTCTCCTGAAACTGTTCCAAAAAATAGAAATAGAAGGAAAACTCCCAAACTCATTTTATGAGGCCAGCATCACCTTGATCCCAAAACCAGACAAGGATCCCATCAAAAAAGAGAGCTATAGACCAATATCCTTGATGAACACAGATGCGAAAATTCTCACCAAAATACTAGCCAATAGGATTCAACAGTACATTAAAAGGATTATTCACCACGACCAAGTGGGATTTATCCCAGGGCTGCAAGGTTGGTTCAACATCCGCAAATCAGTCAATGTGATACAACACATCAATAAAAGAAAGAACAAGAACCATATGATACTCTCAATAGATGCTGAAAAAGCGTTTGACAAAGTACAGCATCCCTTCCTGATCAAAACCCTTCAAAGTGTAGGGATAGAGGGCACATACCTCAATATCATCAAAGCCATCTATGAAAAACCAACTGCAAATATCATTCTCAATGGAGAAAAACTGAAAGCTTTTCCACTAAGGTCAGGAACACGGCAGGGATGTTCATTATCACCACTGCTATTCAACATAGTACTAGAAGTCCTAGCCTCAGCAATCAGACAACAAAAGGAAATTAAAGGCATCCAAATCGGCAAAGAAGAAGTCAAATTATCACTCTTCGCAGATGATATGATACTCTATGTGGAAAACCCAAAAGACTCCACTCCAAAACTGCTAGAACTTATACAGGAATTTAGTAAAGTGTCAGGATATAAGATCAATGCACAGAAATCAGTTGCATTTCTCTACACCAATAACAAGACAGAAGAAAGAGAAATTAAGGAGTCAACCCCATTTACAATTGCACCCCAAACCATAAGATACCTAGGAATAAACCTAACCAAAGAGGCTAAGAATCTATACTCAGAAAACTATAAAGTACTCATGAAAGAAATTGAGGAAGACACAAAGAAATGGAAAAATGTTCCATGCTCCTGGATTGGAAGAATAAATATTGTGAAAATGTCTATGCTACCTAAAGCAATCTACACATTTAATGCAATTCCTATCAAAGTACCATCCATCTTTTTCAAAGAAATGGAATAAATAATTTTAAAATTTATATGGAACCAGAAAAGCCCTCGAATAGCCAAAGAGATATTGAAAAACAAAGCCAACGTTGGTGGCATCACAATTCCGGACTTCAAGCTTTATTACAAAGCTGTCATCATCAAGACAGCATGGTACTGGCACAAAAACAGACACATAGACCAATGGAACAGAATAGAGAGCCCAGAAATAGACCCTCAACTCTATGGTCAACTAATTTTCGACAAAGCAGGAAAGAATATCCAATGGAAAAAAGACAGCCTCTTCAATAAATGGTGTTGGGAAAATTGGACAGCCACGTGCAGAAAAATGAAATTGGACCATTTCCTTACACCACACACAAAAGTAGATTCAAAATGGATTAAGGACCTCAATGTGAGAAAGGAATCCATCAAAATCCTTGAGGAGAACACAGGCAGCAACCTCTTCGACCTCAGCCGCAGCAACATCTTCCTAGGAACATCGCCAAAGGCAAGGGAAGCAAAGGCAAAAATGAACTTTTGGGATTTCATCAAAATCAAAAGCTTTTGCACAGCAAAGGAAACAGTTAACAAAACCAAAAGACAACTGACGGAATGGGAGAAGATATTTGCAAACGACATATCAGATAAAGGACTAGTGTCCAAAATCTATAAAGAACTTAACAAACTCAACACCCAAAGAACAAATAATCCAATCAAGAAATGGGCAGAGGACATGAACAGACGTTTCTGCAAAGAAGATATCCAGATGGCCAACAGACAAATGAAAAAGTGCTCCATATCACTCGGCATCAGGGAAATACAAATCAAAACCACAATGAGATATCACTTCACACCAGTCAGAATGGCTAAAATCAACAAGTCAGGAAATGACAGATGCTGGCGAGGATGCAGAGAAAGGGGAACCCTCCTACATTGTTGGTGGGAATGCAAGCTGGTGCAACCACTCTGGAAAACAGTATGGAGGTTCCTCAAAATGTTGAAAATAGAACTGCCCTATGACCCAGCAATTGCACTACTGGGAATTTACCCTAAAGATACAAACGTAGTGATCCAAAGGGGCACGTGCACCCGAATGTTTATAGCAGCAATGTCCACAATAGCCAAACTATGGAAAGAACCTAGATGTCCATCAACAGATGAATGGATCAAGAAGATGTGGTATATATACACAATGGAATACTATGCAGCCATCAAAAGAAACGAAATCTTGCCATTTGCGACAACATGGATGGAACTAGAGCGTATCATGCTTAGCGAAATAAGTCAAGCGGAGAAAGACAAATATCATATGATCTCCCTGATATGAAGGAGTGGTGATGCAACATGGGGGCTTAAGTGGGTAGGAGAAGAATCCATGAAACAAGATGGGATAGGGAGGGAGACAAACCATAAGTGACTCTTATGTTTCTTAATCTCACGAAACAAACTGTGGGTTGCTGGGGGGAGGGGGGTTGGGAGAAGGGGGGTAGGGTTATGGACATTGGGGAGGGTATGTGCTTTTGGGTAAATTGGAAGGGGAGATGAACCATGAGAGACTATGGACTCTGAAAAACAATCTGAGGGGTTTGAAGTGGTGGGGGGGTGGGAGGTTGGGGTACCAGGTGGTGGGTATTATAGAGGGCACAGCTTGCATGGAGCACTGGGTGTGGTGAAAAAATAATGAATACTGTTTTTCTGAAAATAAATATATTGGGGAAAAAAAAGACTAGGATGTAATTATAGCAATGAGTGAAGAAGTTGAGGATGTAGGGGAGTTTATGGAGTGTGAATTCTAGAGGAACTAGGAAGAATCTGAGGCCCAGAGAATTTAGGTAACTAGCACATGGATAATATTTTTATAGTTCACAAAACTTATTTCAAACTCTAAGTCACACAGCTAGAAAGTGGAGCTCTGGATTTAAACCCAGTTTGTCTGTTTCCAAAGTCCATGCTTTTAACTGATATGACTGTATATAGCAAGGAGTCATCCTGTGGCATAAGTTGTTTTTCTTATCCTCAATACCATTTCATAATCAGATTCTACTATATTATTCAAGGCTAATCATCTGCTTTTGAATTTTCTATCTTCATTGATAAAGGATGCTTTGAAGGATAGAACAACCCTACAGTTTGTTTTAAAGTGTATTTCTTGTTCTATAGTGTTTTTAAAGACTCCTGCTTTCTTATATGGAAACATGTCATTAAAAATTAATAGTAAAAATAATTTAGAAAGTGTTCTGTATTTGCACAATACTTGTTTGGATATCATTTCTTATAGAATTCTGTAAGACTGATGTCTTCTGTCATCCCTAATACTTATTTTGTAAGATACAAATATTACATTAGGAAATTTACTTTTCAAATTTTATTTGTTTTCTGAGATAGAGAGGATGAGAGTACACATGTCCATATGTGCACAAGCAGGGTTGGAAGGGGCAGAGGGAGAGGGAGAGAGAGAATTTTAAGCAAGCTCCATACCCTACATGGGGCTCAATCTGAGGACCCTGAGATCATGACCTGAGCCTAAATCAAGAGTTGGATGTTTAAATGACTGCGCCACCCAGGCACCCCTGTATTAGGAACTTTAATGGTCACTTCATATCTTAGGGCTATGGTGAACAAATTAGTTTGATGGGTTGGCTTTTGATCAGTTCAATATAATAAATTGCAATTGTAAAGAAGGCCTTTGTTTTCTAGAACTTTGCAAAGAATATACTTCTTTGCAAAGTGTTCTTGACAGTGATACTTATTTAGTGTTATACTAAAGTGATTATTGAATAATGTTTGGGAAGTTGATGCTGTTCCTGACAAGAAACCACAATACCTGACTACATGGGCCTCTCCGTCCAGTTGCCTTTGTATTCTCAAGATGTAGTGGCTAGGTCTTCTGAGTGTGAAGGATCCAAGAGCCCATGCAGAAGAGACAGTATCTTTTATGACCTGCCCTTGGAAGTCATGCACTTGTACTTCCTCAGTACTCTACCAGTCATGTAATTCTGTCCTGACTCAAAGTCCTAATTTTAAAAGGATGCGACTAGCAGGAGACGGGTCTTGGAGGTTGGCTTCTACAAATGGATTTGAGTTTTCACTTCTAAAAGTGAAAAGACATAATTCAGTGGTAAATTTGTCAAGTTGTATTTTAGGGGAATGCTTCAATTTTATGTTTGAATAAACCACAATCTATGGGCATTTTTCAAAGGACCAATTTTATACTAGTTTTTCCCCTTCTAAGCAACTGTTCAAGGGCAAACTTTTTTTTTTTGCAGGTTGTTTAAAATATCTGATAATATACATGAGGGTGTTAACTCTAATGACAGTACAAACTTGGACTCTCCTGTTGGCTCAGTGAAAGTTGCCCCAACAGAAATGAACAAAGGGGAATCATGGAAATGTAGCAGTAGTAAACAGAAACATCAATATTCAGACATTAACATGTTTACAGCAAGCAATACTCTTTCTGCTTCTGAAATCAGGGAAGAGATATTCAAAACACCAACTTTTGCAGTTGCATCCCAGCCTCATGAAGTTCAAGGTAATTCCTTGCTTTTTTCAGTTGGTTTTATGATAGAACAAACTAGTCTGTATTTCTCAGCATAAGGAAGAATATAAAAATATAAATACAAAAGTAAAGAATACAAAAATGAAAAAAAGAAAAAATAAAAATAAATACAAAAAATAATAAAAAATGCAATTTCTGCATTTCTCAATCTATTGCATTTTTTTAAACTATGATCTAGGGTGCCTGGCTGGCTCAGTTGGTAGAGCATGTGACTCTTGGTGTAAATGTCATAAGTTCAAGCCCTGTGTTGGGCGTGGAGCCTACTTAAAAAAATAAAAAATGAAATAAACTATGATTTAATATTTAACTGTGCTCTTAATAAAAAGTTATACTAGTTTTATTGAGGCAGTTTGTATGGAAGAGATTAAAAATACCTATATAAATATGTAGAATTATTTTTAGGAGTAACAGAAAATGATATAGATTCCTTGAAGGCTGTCACAGAAATCCGTATCCTTTATTTTACTATAGCAGCTTTATATTTGAAATCATAATTTGTAAGCATGTTATTTTATTGTGTTGGTGTTTATTTTATTGACAAAGAAAACGAGGGGAAAGTGCATCTTTTGGGCCATGTAAGAGACCCAGTGTGTGAGAGAGTAAGTGCTGCTCAAAGTGTGGCAGGCTAGTGCTGGTTTGTGAACTGCTTGTTACGAGTTTGTGACAAGATAAGTATAGAAATGAGATTTGTATTATTGCCTGCATTCTGAGCATGTTTCCTTAGATACAGATCATTTCCTACACTTTGGGTAAGGATAGTATATTGAGATAAACATGGGTAGGGGAAATAAATGAAAATGGGACATTCTGTGGATTGGGTATATCTTTTACAAATCTAGCATTTTTTGAATGAAATTTACAGTTTAAACCTATGGTATAATTTACATGTCTGGGCATTTCCAATATAAATATTTTGAGTATATTCTGGAGATAACATCGTCTTTGCTTTTTTGATATCTCATGTATGTCTATAACAGTGTGCTTGTTGTTTTTTATTATAATCCAGTGACTGTGACTATTATGGGACCATCCCTATGCCTTGTGAACTCCTTGAAGGGAAGGGCCATCCCTTATTTATCTTCTTATCTCCAAATATACTGAAAGGCAGGTAAAGGAAGTTATTTTGACAAAAGAGTAGCCATGAGCCAAGATGAGGGTAAAATAGCGTGGAATATGTTAGAAAGAACAAGCATTCCAGTTTGGCCGAAATAAAAGCTATGATTACAGGAGTAATAGGACATAATGATTGAAAGGTATCCTAGGATCAGGTTATTTAATGCCTTGGATACCAAGGTCAAGAGGTTTTGTTTGCTTTTTAATTTTTTGAACAATGAGGAGAAACCATGCAGTATTTTGAGCAAGTCAAGTTATATCATCAAAACCATGCTTTTGGAATATGGAATTAATGACTCAAAGCTGGGTAAGGCTCCAGACTCCACAAAAGTTATTGTCTAGTTGGCAAAAACAGTAAATGAATTCTTCCTGAGCTGGAGGAATCTAGGGTAGAATTATTCTAGTCTAGGGTACTCAGGAGACTGAGTCCGTTCTGAGGTATGGTTAGAAAATATTTGCCTGACTTGGGATGCCTGGGTGGCTCAGTCAGTTGAGCATCCGTCTTTGGCTCGGGTCATGATTCCAGGGTCCTGGGATTGAGTCCAGCATGGGGCTCCTTGCTCAGTGGAGAATTTGCTTTTCTCTCTCTGCCTGCTTTGCCTGTTTCTGCCTGCAGTTCTCCCTCTCTCTGACATAAATAAAATCTCTAAAAAAAACATATTTGCCTGACCAATCATGAAAATTTTCCTGCAATGCAGATAACTGAACTAAGTTAGAATGGGGGAAGAGAACAATAAAGGATTAGACATGATATATCTTAACTTCAGATATAGTCAGCTTTTAGTGTTTCTGTTCAGCATGTTGTCTCAATCCTGCTGTGCTTTCTTCTCTCTGGTGATCTAAATATGGTTGGAACATAGGAAATATGTTAGTCTTAAAAAGGTAAAAGTTAGTTTCATTATGTGTATGATGAGAAAGTCTTCTTACCCCTTAGTTCAACTTGCCATAATATGACAGTAACTTTTGAAGCGTTTTAAAGATCTTTTTTTTTTTAAGATTTTTTAATTTATTCATTTGACAGACAGAGATCACAAGTAGGCAGAGAGGCAGGCAGAGAGAGAGGAAGGGAAGCAGGCTCCCTGCTGAGCAGCTGAGCAGAGAGCCCAACTCGGGGCTCGATCCCCAGACCCCGAGACCATGACCGGAGCCGAAGGCAGAGGCTTTAACCCACCGAGCCACCCAGGCACCCCAATGAAGTGTTTTAAAGATATTAATGCTGTATTAGCTCAGCTGAAATGTATCTATTGTTTAGGTCTCTGTTAGTTAAAAATACTGCATACTCTTGTTGCATTGATTTGTTGTTCAAAAAGTTCATTTGTGGTCAAAATCACAGAACTACTTTTTATTATTTCTAAGTACGTATTTAAAGTGGAAGACTAAGTGCTTTTCATGATAATTTAAGAGTTTTGGAATTACTTGGACACAGCATATTTTCCAATTCTTTTATAATATTTTACTATATTTGAATCCTTAAGACAATAAAAGTTTGCTCAGATTGATTTTGCTATAGTAGTCTATAATTTTCAATTCTGCAGACATTTTCCTACCTGTTATAACATATAATTGCAGTGACACTGCTGAGAGTTTGTTGAACAAAAGGGGAAATTTGATATCAAGTGTTTATAGTAATGATAAATGATGTTAGTAGTTCAGTTTTCTCATGAGCTGGAAAACTAATTCTATACTCTGAATCAAAGATTCATTTTTGTGAATGTAAATTGATGTGGAACTACCTAATGAGAGAAAAACCAGCATGATGGCCCACTTGTGGGCTTGTTACAAATAAATATTTTATCAGAAGAAACATATTTTGAAGGAAAAATGAGATTCTTTCAAAAGCTTGATGGATTGACAAACTCAAAATTATACTTTTGTTTTGACACAAATATTCTGATACTCTGTATAAGTGAAAATAAAATGACGATTTGTATATTATCTGCTTGATTTAATAAACTCAAAGCTATATTAATTGAGTGCTTACTATAAGCCAGGCACTGTTCTAGGTATTTGGAATATGTCAGTTAAGAAAACAGATAATGAATCCTTGCCTTGAGGGGTTAACATTCATTCTTGGGATGGGGATGGGGGAGAAGACAGATCTGAACAATTCTAACAGTGTATAAATAAGTCATATAGTATGTTAGAAGGCAATGAGTAATTTGGAAAATGAAAAAGTGGAGCGGAGTAAAGAAGATGAAATTGGGGATGTTGGAATTGAAGGCTCAAGATTAGAATTAAGTAGAGTAATTTGGGTAGGCCTTCTTGAGAAGGAGAGATGTAAATAATTGAAGGAAGTGAAAGAGCCAAGGAAATAAGGAGGGAAGCAGTCTAGGCAGAGGGAAGGCCTTAACAGCAGGAACATGGCTGGTGTTTTGAAGAACAGAAAGGAGTCCCAATTCAGCTAGAAGGGATTAGTCAGAGGCGAGAGTAGTAGGACCTGAGATCACAATCACAAAGATGGAGGGGAGACCAAAGATCATGTAAGGCCTTGTAGTCATATGCTTTGACAAAAAGTGGGCAAATGAGCAGAGAATATGTTCTCATTTAACCTTTTAACAAGATCACTTACTACAGTCCATCAATTTTTGTATATATGTACATAAAAAAATTGCTGGAATAACTGTGTATTTGTATTCTCAGATGTATTATGTTTTATGTTTCCTAATAGATTATAACAGCCTCCATTGTAAGAACTCTTCTTCTTTATAGCTTCCCACAGCTTTCTAAATCCAGTAATGTATTTTGCATATAGTATTTAATAGATGTAGTTGATAGATGTGACTCAGACTGAGAATACCACGTAAGTACAAGTATCTACCAAGCTGATATTATCTCACCTTGGAGAGGGGACAGTTTAGTGTTCATATCTATTAATATTTTTGAGTTTTCTTACAAAGGAAGGACAGTTTAAGTTCTTGTAGAGCCAATATGCTGATAGTTGCAAATAAATCCACCACTCAGTACAACCAAATTATTGAAAACAAAGGGATTCAGGGTTAGGTGACC
Organism: Neogale vison; assembly: GCF_020171115.1. Classification (NCBI taxonomy): domain Eukaryota; kingdom Metazoa; phylum Chordata; class Mammalia; order Carnivora; family Mustelidae; genus Neogale; species Neogale vison. The sequence continues at coordinate 77,913,636 of NC_058092.1, read as the reverse complement.
AGAAACACATCTCAGCTAATGAAAGATAACTAAAATTAAAAAGTTAAAACAGTTAGGGGCACCTGGGTGGCTCAGTGGGTTAAAGCCTCTGCCTTCAGCTCAGGTCATGATCCCAGGGTCCTGGGATCGAGCCCCACATCGGGCTCTCTGCTTAGCGGGGAGCCTGCTTCCTCCTCTCTCTCTCTCTCTCTCTGCCTGCCTCTCTGCCTACCTGTGATCTCTGTCTGTCAAATAAATAAATAAAACCTTTTAAAAAAAAGTTAAAACAGTTAAAAGTGAAAAGTTAAAAAGTGAAATTGAGAACTTTAAAGGAGATATAAAAATTGCCTAATCAACATGAATAAGAAAACACCACTCTGCAAAAGATAAAGTGTACACTTAGTTTTGATATACTGGCAAATATGCAACTTTCTACATCTTTTCCATCAGATTTAATAGTCAAATTTTAATTGTCAAATTATAACCCTTATATAAACCTTGTTTCTGCACCGGGACATTTTTTTCAGAATATGGACTGTTACTGGGGACTCTAATAATTTCTGTTAATATCTCCCCCCTCCTGACTTTATTAGTGTGTAATTGACAAATACATTTAGTTTGTCTAAATTAACAAACTGTTTAGTTTGAAGTAGTACACTTGATATGCTGTATCACATGTATGATATGATAATTTGACATATGTTGCATTATAATAGATGCCACCATCAAGTTAGTTTCCACCCTCCATCATCTTCCATATTTACTTTTTTAAATTATATAATTCAGTGCTGTCAACTCTAGTCACCATGTCATACATTAGAACCTTACCTTATTAATCTTACAGCTGAGAGTTTATACCTTCTTATTAGCCTCTTTCTATTTCTCCCATGCCCCCAGCCCCTGTCAACCACCATTCTACTCTCTGTTTCTATGAGTTTGATCTTTTGTGTTTTTTTTTTTTAAAGATTTTTTATTTATTTATTTGAGAGACAGAGATCACAAGTAGGCAGAGAGGCAGACAGAGAGAGAGAGGAGGAAGCAGGCTCCCTGCTGAGCAGAGAGCCCGATGCGGGACTCGATCCCAGGACCCTGAGATCATGACCTGAGCCGAAGGCAGCGGCTTAACCCACTGAGCCACCCAGGCGCCCCTTAAGAGTCCACTTATAAGTGATACTATGCAGTATTTGTCTTTCTCTTTCTGGCTTAATTCGTTTTGCATAATGGTCTTCAGGTTCATCCAATTTGTCAAAAAAGGCAGAATTCCCTTCCTTTTTAAGGCTGAATAGTATTTTATTGTGTGTGTATGCATATCTGCATAAGTGTGTGATATATATGTTTATTATATATATGAAATATATGTACATCACATTTTCTTTATCCGTTTGTCTCTTTGCAGACACTTAAGATTATTTCTGAATATTGATTATTGTGAATAATGCTGCAGTGAACATGGGATTACAGTTTTCTGTTTGAGATACTGATTTTGCTTCCTTTGAATATGTGCCCTAAAGGCACCTGGGTGGCTCAGTCTGTTAAGTGTCTGACTCTTGATTTCATCTTAGGTCTTAATCTTAGGGTTGTGAGTTCAAGCCCCGCATCGAATGTGTACCCAAAAGTGAAGTTGCTGAATCACAAGATAGTTCTATTTTTAATTTTTGACGGAACCTCCATACTGTTTTCCATAATGGCTATACCCCTTCACATTCCTATCTACAGTGTACAAGTGTTCTCTTTTCTCCACATCCTCACTAGCATTTATTTTTTGTCTTTTTGGTAAATGGTATCCTAACAGGTGTGAGGTGATCTCTCATTGTGGTTTTAATTTGCATTTCCCTGATGATTCGTGATGTTGAGCACTTTTTATTTACTGTTGGCCATTTGTGTCTTCATTTGTGTCTTTGGAAAATTGTCTGTTCAGGCCTTTGCCCATTTTTAAATTAGGTTAGTTGTTTTTTGCTATTGAGTTGTATGAGTTCTTGTGTATTTCGGATATTAACCCCTTATCATACATATGGTTTACGAATATTTTATCCATAGGCTGCTTTTTTATTTTATTGATGGTTTCCTCTACCATGCAGAAGCTTTTTAGTTTGAAGTAGTATACTTGTTTATTTTCACATTTGTTGCCTTTGCCTTTGGTTTTAAATCTAAAAAAAATAATTGCCAAGACTAGTGTAGGGAAGTTTGTTCCCAATGTTTTCTTCTAGAAGTTTTAGGATTTCAGGTCTTATATTCAAGTGGTTAATTCACTTTGAATTGATTTTTGTAAATAGTGTAAGGGTTCCACTTTTATTCTTTTGTGTGTGGATATCCAGTTTTCCAATACCTTTTATTGAAGAAGTTATCTTTTCCCAGTTCTTGGCTCCTTTGTTGAAAATTTATTGACCATATATGCACAGATTTATTTCTAGCCTATCTATTCTGTCTCATTGATCTAGCTGTCTGGTTTTTATGCCAATACCATCCAGTTTTTGATTACTGTAGCTTCGTAATACAGTTTGAAATCAAGAAGTATGATGCCTCTGGCTTTGTTCTTTCTCAAGAATGCTTTGGCCATTTGGGGTCTTGTGTAACTCCATATGAATTTTAGGATTTTTTTATATTTCTCTAAAAAATGCAGTTGGAGTTTTGATAAGGATTGAATTGAATCTGTAGATTGCTTTGGCAGTTTACAGTTTAGCAATATCAGTTCTTGAATCCTTGAACATGGAATATCCTTCCATTTATTTGTGTCTTCAGTTTCTTTCATCATTGTCTTATAGTTAATGGTTAAATTTATTCATTAGCATTTTATTTTTAATGCTATTGTAAATGGGATGGTTAGCTTTATTCCTTAGTATTTTATTTTTTGATGCTATTGTAAATAGGATTGTTTTCTTCACTTCTTTCTGATATTTTGTTTTTAGTGCATGGAAATGCAACTGATTTTTTTTTAAAGATTTTATTTATTTATTTGACAGACAGAGATCACAAGTAGGCAGAGAGGCAGACAGAGAGGGAGAGAGGAGAAAGCAGGCTCCCTGCTGAGCAGAGAGCCCGATGTGGGGCTCGATCCCAGGACCCTGGGATCATGACCTGAGCCGAAGGCAGAGGCTTTAACCCACTGAGCCACCCAGGCAACCTGCAACTGATTTTTGTATATTGATTTTGTACTCTGCAACCTTACTGAATTTGTTTATTTTAACAGTTTTATAGTGGAGTCTCTGGTGTTTTCCATATATAATATGATGTCATCTGTGAATAGAGACCGCTTTACCTCTTCTTTTCAATTTGGATACCTTTTATATCTTATATCTCTTTCTTGCCTAATTTCTCTGCTTAGGATTTCCACTACATTAAAGTATTGAAAATGGGCATCCTTATCTCTTTCCTAATCTTAGACAAAAGCTTTCAGCTTTTTGCCATTGAATATGATGTTAGCTGTGGGCTTGTCATAAATGGCTTTTATTATATTGAGGGTCATTCCTTCTTTAGCCAGTTTCTGGAGAGTTTTTATCATGAAAGGATACTGTATTTGTTAAATGCTTTTTCTACATCTATTGAGATGACCATATGATTTTTTTTAAGATTTTATTTACTTATTTGAGAGAGAGAAAGAAAGAGCACAAGCAGGGTGAAGGGCAGAAGGAGAAGCAGACTCCCCGATATGAGCAAGGAGCCCGATATGGGACTCGATCCTAGGACTCCAGGATCATGACCTGTGGCAAAGGCAGATGCTTAACGAGCTAAGCCACCCAGGTGCCCCGATCATATGATTTTTATCTTTAACTTTTTTTTTTTAAAGTATGCTCTGTGCCCAGTGTGGGGCTTGAACTCATGACTCTAAGATCAGGAGTCACATGCTCTTCTGACTGAGCCAGCTGGGTACTCCTGATTTTCAACTTTTTAAGATGGGCGTATCATGTTGATTTATTTGTGGACATTGAACTTCTTTGTATTCCAGAAATAAATTCCATTTGATCATGTGGTTTTGACCCTTTTAATACACTGTTGAATTTGGTTTGTTAATATTTTGTAGAGGATTTTTGCATCTATATTCACTAGGAATATTGGCCTGTAATTTTCTTTTATTGTAGTATCCTTACCTGGCTTTGGTATCAGTGTAAAATAAGCCCCTTAAGCTATCTTTTTTTTTTTTCATTCTTTTTTCATTTTGCTCCTCTGACTGGATTAATTCCATTGTCCTGTCTTTGAGTTCATTGATTCTTTCTTCAGTTTGATCTGTCTGATGAATCCTTGTGATTTCTGTTTGGTACTTTTTAAATATCTTCTATGACTTTGTTGAAATTCTTACTTTGTTTATGCATTGCTTTCCTGACCTTGGTGAGCATTTTTATGTATTCTCTTAAACTACTGGATAAATCACTTATCTCTGTTTTGTTAAGTTGGGTTTCTGGAGATTTATCTTGTTCTTTTGTATGGAACATACTCCCATTTATTTGTTTTCCTTAACCTCTATGCTGGTTTCTACACATTTGATAAAATATCCACCTCTCCCAATATTGACAGGCTGTTCTTAGGAGATGAGCCTCATCAATTAACTTAACCCAAACTCATAGTTCCCTTTCAAACTTTTCTGATTGCTCAACTCACTGTCTTTGTTCTTAGTGGCTTCTAGTAGTTGAGCTAAAATGTATCAGTGTCCCAAAGGGGAGGGTTGTAAGTAGCACCTAGGTGCAGGCTGATTAAAAGCCAGAACCTGAGGTAGTAGCAAGAAAATAGAAACTGGAAATGAACATTTTTGCTGCTCCCTCTGCACTGAGTATATCTGCAGAGGAAGAGGAGTTGTTCCTGTGCCATTTAAGAACTGCTTATTTGTTTGCTATAGTCCTGTGGGTCTCATGGTTGCAAACCCTGTTAGCTTACAGAGTTGGGTGTTTTGGGGGCTTATCCTGTGGGTGGGAGCCTTAAAGATTGGGCCTCTAGATGTGTGATCCAAAGTCTTTGCTGGGAGAAGCTGGGAGTTGGGAGTTCCTTTCCATTTGTATGATGCTTTGCCAAAGATGAGAGTTAGGGTAAGAGTTGTCTCAGCCTTTCCTACCCATTTCATTGTGGGCATTTTAATTCACCCAGTGTGTAAGAGTCACTTAACTAATTTCTGGATTTTTCTTAGAATTGCTCTGTGTGTAACTATATGTTTGGTGCATCTGTGGGAGGAGGGAAGGTTCAGGAGCCTCTTATGTTGCCATATTGGTCACTCCCTCTATATCTATTAATTCCTTTCTTATGATGTTAAAACAGCAAGTATTAAAGCCTCATCATTAAATATTATCAAAGTTAATATTGATTAATTGAATTTTATATTAAAAGTAACCAATTAATTAGTTAATTAAAAGTAAAGAATTCTTAAAAATTCTGAAATATTTGACTCCTTAATGCTATTCTAAGCGGCAAAATTTAGAAGTGTTTTCAAGGAATTCCCATATTTCAACTATATACAATCCAAAGCCTTTGATGATGTAAGTATTTTATTATGATTTTTATTTATCTGCATCTTCTTATTTTATTGTGTATTCTCTAATGGCAAGGACTAGATCACATTCATCTTTATGTTTCCAGTGCCATGCTCAGTGACTGGTAAACTATAGGAACTCAAAAAATGTTTGCTAAATGAATGTATGTGACTTTCATAGGTGGGGTTTGTTTATACTTATTAAATTTATAAAATTTTTCTGGAAGCTAAAGAAATTATTTTCTTCTAGGTCTAACATATTATTTTCACAAATAAAACAAATGATAAATTATTTAATAATGGTGGTTTTGTGGGAGGGTGTGGATGTAGAGTAGGGTTAGAATTTTAGTAAGTTTAGAGGTAAAAATAATTTGAATTATTATTCCAGAAAGTCTTTCTTACATATTTTCTAACAAATTGAGAGTGTGAATGAAAAATTCTGTATATTCCATGATTGATTAAATTTTATTTTTTAGCTTCTTTACACAGATAGGAATTTTGTGATTTGTGCTCCAACTGGTTCTGGGAAAACTGTAGTGTTTGAACTAGCTATAACAAGATTATTAATGGAAGTCCCATTGCCATGGTCAAATATTAAAATTGTTTATAGTAAGTATTATATATTATAAGAGTAATTAATTATAATAATGAAAAACCATTGAGAAAAGTAAGAAAGTTCAAGCCATAAGAGTTAATATTTGGTTTGCCATACATTTTTAATGAAGACCTGTCACATTTGCTCTTGTCTGTTACATTAAATTCCAAACACATTTTCCCACAGTTGTAAATAAAAAGTAATATTTGAATTGACAGTTTGACCTTTACATGTTTTTTTGTTTTGTTTTTCTCCTTTTGATCTTTTTTTTAATTTAATTTTTTTTCAGTGTTCCAAGATTCTTTATGCAACACACCCAGTGCTCCATACAATATGTGTTTATTTTTTAAAGGACAACAAGAACAATAAATTCAAACATTTTGAAATTCTAAAAAATTTCCTTAGTAACCTGAACTCTTTGTTCTTAGATATATATGTGTGTGTGTGTGTGTGTGTGTGTACGTGTGTGTATGTATGTGTGTGTGTGTATATATTTAAAATTTTTCATCAAAGTAATTTATGTACATGGTTAAAAAAGATAGCTTATTACAAAAAGTCTTATAATGAAAAGCATAATCTCCTACCTTACCTCTTTCTGCTCTTAGTTACAATTCCCTGAACAATTACTTGTTTTTCTATTTTTAGTATAGCCTGCTGATTGTATCTCTAAATAATATGCTTATATTGTTAACTCTTTCAATTTATAAGTACTAGGCAACACCTTGATGTTTGATCTTAACTTTATTAACCAATGTTTGTGGAAGTAATTTGAAAATTGCACTGACATTCAAAATGAATATCTTATATTGTTATAGTGGCACCAATAAAAGCCCTGTGTAGTCAGCGTTTTGATGATTGGAAAGAAAAATTTGGACCAATAGGATTGAATTGTAAAGAACTCACTGGAGATACAGTAATGGATGACCTATTTGAGATTCAGCATGCCCATATTATTATGACAACTCCAGTAGGTGTTATTTATACTCAGTTATTTCCTTGGTTTATTAGAAAATGTTTCTCTTCACCATGAATAAAAATTAAGAGAAAATACAAAGTAGAAGAAAATATATGCAATGTAAAATGCAACATAAAAAATACTACCATTCAGGTTATATAAAGAATACTTACTTATCAGTAAGTAAAAGACAAACTACCAAATGGGCAAAATAGGCAAAATATATGAATAGGTAATTTGTTATTGAGGATAATTTGCAATCATATTTTTTGCTTGTATTCTTTTATCCAAGTATTATGTATTACAGAGGGAGGACCTTGATAGGGCTTAAAAAAGGTACTTAAACTATAATTTTGTATATTTTTGGTTATGTAAAAAATAAATGGGGGTTTAGTTTTTTAAGCACTTATAAGACTATCAAAATTCTTTAAAGTGTTTTTAATCTTTAAATCTTTTTCAGAATACTTTTAAGACATGAATTAAACTATTGCCTATTCTTTGTATCAGGTTAAGATTTTTATTGATGTCTTAATAATATTTATTATAATTTCTTATGTTAAACCACTTGCATTTTTTCTTTAGGAAAAATGGGATAGCATGACTAGAAAATGGAGAGACAACTCTTTGGTCAAGCTGGTTAGACTCTTTCTCATTGATGAGGTAGTGAACACATCAACTTATTTTCAAAGATAAACATAAAATGATGACTAGGATGGATAGAAAAAAATAAGACATTTTTATCCAAACTCTGTTTTATCCCTTCAAGTAGAAAGTCTTATTTTCTTAAGGATGTTAATATTATTATGGGTTTTAATCAATTAAATAGGTTTTTTTATTTTTATAGTTAATCATTTTTTTCTTGGTTTCTTTCTTAGGTACATGTTATAAAAGATGAAAATCGTGGACCAACTCTTGAAGTTGTAGTTAGCAGAATGAAAACTGTACAGTCTTTATCTCCTGCTTCTGAAAATGGTGCCATAATTACTCCAATGAGATTTGTAGCTGTATCTGCAACAATTCCAAATGCTGAGGATGTAAGTTAGAATTTTAGTATATTGGACTTTTTTATGACTAGTGAAATATTTTGTCATTTTAATCTTAGGGGGAAGTAAGGGTTTTTCCCTATAAATCCCATAAATGACTTAGTAGGAAAGTATGTTGTAGAAAGTTATAGTCAGATCTCATAGGTATGGCATTATTAAGCCTTAATATTTGGTTGATTTGGTTTAATGAAACATAATTGCTACAAGTCTGTTCTTTACTAGTATCTAAAAGTCTTGGTTTTTATGGGTTTCAGATACCTTATAATGACTAGTAATTTATTATGGTGGTTGTAATCAGCTGACTTTAGTTGTATAGCAAAGTATGGTGGAGAATGAAAATAATTGCTTAGGTGATTACTACCCATCTTTTCATATTCTATGTGACTGGCATTATGGTAAGCACTAATAATAGATACAAAAGTGAAAACATATAGACCTGGCCCTTGAGGAGGATCTCATGGTTAATGGAGTACATAGACAGATAAATAATTGTATGCAGTATTATGCTTGTTCTAATTTTTTTTCAATATCTGGGCAAACTTCTTGAAAAATAGTATGGTTTCATTTTTTCTCACTCCTATTTACTTCATAGCCTACTATAGTTGGACTTTTTTCTTCTACTACTTAGAATTTCAAATATAGTTCCATATTGTCAAATCTAATGGAAATTTTTTCCTGATTTATCCTTAATTTGGCAAAATTATTCATTTTCCTGTTAACATGTTTTGTTCATATTCAAGAATAACAGAGAAAATTTTTAAGTATATATAGTCAATAGAAACCCAGTGTTCGTCTTTCCAGATGTATAGGTAGAATCATACTATGTGTGCTCTTTTATGACTTGTATGTAACCTACAGACATTTCCATGCCATTAGATATTCTTCTTTAATATAGTTTTTGTGGTTTTATTATAAATTATTTATGTAATTATATGTGGCTTTTATAATTTATCTATTGCTTTAATGATGGAAGATTATTTCCATTTTTGCTATTATAAATGGTGCTAAAGTTAATACATCTTTGAAAACATGATTTTTTTCCAGAATCTTTTTTTTAAAGATTTTATTTATTTGAGAGAGAGAGAGTGAGAGAAAGACAACATAAGAGGAGAGAGGTCAGCAGGAGAAGCAGACTACCTGCTGAGCAGGGAGCCTGATGCAGGACTCGATCTTGGGATCCCAGGATCATGACCTGAGCTGAAGGCAGTTTCCCAGCTGAGCCATCCAGGTGCCCTATGATTATTTCTCTAGGTGTGTCTAATGTCTAATGTGAAATAACTGAGTCAAAGGATATATAAAACTCTAAGGAAACAGTGCTTTCAGTAGATGGTATAGTCATTTATACTTCCACCATTAGCCATTTCTCTGTATTCCAGCACTGGATATTATAATAAATTATTGTTATTATTACATTTAAATAGTTGTCGGGGTGCCTGGGTGGCCCAGTCGGTTAAGCATCTACCTTTGGCTCAGGTCATGATCCTGGGTCCTGCGATCCAGGCTACCTACTCAGCAGGGAGTCTTCTTCCCCACTTCCCTCTCTTCCTCCCCCTTGCACACATGTACACACATGTGCTCTATCTCTCAAGTAAATAGGTAAAATCTTTAAAAATAAATAGTTGTCACATTTCTTGTTTAAAATGTACTTTATTTTAAAAATTTGAACTGCTTTGATATTTACTGAAGTAAATATATTTTCTTACTATGTTATGTTAGTCACTATACAGTATTTTATTAGTCCTTGATGTCATGTTCCATGATTCATTGTTTGCATATAACACCCAGTGCTCATTGCAATATGGGCCCTCCTTAATACCCATCACCAGGCTAATGCATCCCCCTACCTTTCTCCCCTCTGAAACCCTCAGTTTGTTTCCCAGAGTGCATAGTCTCTCATGGTTCGTCTCCCCCTTTAATTCTCCTCCCTTCATTTTTCCCTTCCTTCTCCTAATGTCCTCCATGCTATTCCATATCTTCCACATATAAGTGAAATCATATAATAGTTATCTTTCTCTGCTTGATTTATTTCACTTAGTTTAGTCCCCTTCATTTCTTCCATGTCAATGCAAGTGGTGGGTATTCTTCCTTATTGATGACTGAGTAATATTCCATTGCATATATGGATCACATCTTCTTTATCCATTCATCTGTTGAAGGGCTTCTAGGCTCCTTCCACAGTTTGGCTATTGTGGACATTGCTGCTATGAACATTGGGGTGCATATGCTCCTTCTTTTCACTACATCTGTGCCTTTGGGTCTAAATACCCAGTAGTGGGATTGCTGGGTCATTGGGTAGCTCTATTTTTAACCTTCTGAGGAACCCCTGTACTGTTTTCCACAGTGGCTTTACCAATTTGCATTCCCACCAACAGTGTAAGAGGGTTCCCCTTTCTCCATATTGTCTCTGACATTTGTTGTTTCCTGCCTTCTTAATTTTTTCCATTCTAACTGGTGTCAGGTGGTATCTCAGTGTGGTTTTGATCTGAATTTCCCTGATGGCTAATGATGTTGGACGTTTTTTCATGTGTCTGTTAGCCATTCATATGTCTTCTTTGGAGAAGTGTCTGTTCATGTCATCTGCCCATTTTTTGACTTGATTATTTGTTTTTTGGGTTGTTGAGTTTGAGAAGTTCTTGCCATTTGCAAATATCTTCTCTCATTCCATGGATTGCCTCTTTATTTTGTTGACTATTTCCTTTGCTGTGCAGAAGCTTTATAACTTGATGAAGTCTCAGTGTTCATTTTTGCTTTTGTTTCGCTTGAAAGAAGTTGCTATGTCCAATGTTGAAGAGGTCACGTCCTATGTTCTCTGCGAGGATTTTGGTGGATTCCCATGTCACATTGAGGTCTTTTATCCATTTAGAGTTTATCTTTGTTTATGGTGTAAGAGAATGGTCAAGTTTCATTCTTCTGTATATTGCTGTCCAGTTTTCCCAGCACCATTTATTTAAGAGACTGTCTTTTCTCCATTGGATATTTTGTCCTGCTTTGTTGAAGATTAGTTGACCATAGAGTTGAGGATTCATATCTGCGCTCTCCATTCTGTTCCATTGATCTGTGTGTCTGTTTTTGTCCCAGTATCATGCTGTCTTGGTGATCACAGCTTTGTAATATAGCTTGAATCGGGTAATGTGATACTTTATGTGGAAGACCCAAAAGATTTCACCCCCAAATTGCTAGAACTCATACAGCAATTCAGTAATGTGGCAGGATACAAAATCAGTGCACAGAAATCAGTTGCTTTACATTACGCTAACAATCTAACTGTAGAAAGAGAAATTAGGGAACCAGTTTCATTTAAAATAACACCCAAAACTGAAAGATACCTTGGAATAAACCCAACCTAAGAGGTAAAGGTTCTATACTCCAGAAACTACAGAACACTTACAAAAGAAATTGAAGACATGAAAAGGTGGAAAAACAGTCTATGCTCAAGATTGGAAGAATAAACAGTGTTAAAATGTCTATGCTGCCCAGAGCAATCTATACTTCTCAACACCATTCCAATCAAAATACCAATGACATTTTTAAAAGAGCTGGAACAAACAATTGTAAAATTTGTGTGGAACCAGACAAGACCCTGAATTGCCACGTAAATGTTGAAAAAGAAAACCAAAGCTGGGGGTATCACGGTGAAGTAAGTATTTTTAATATATCAATCAATTACTTTCAGTTCTTTTTTTGTACCTTGTTAGGTCATGTTCTTTACCCTTTTTAAAAATTACTTTTATTAACATATAATGTATTATTATTATGCCCCAGGAGTACAGGTTTGTGAATCCTCAGGCTTACACACTTCACCCCATTCACCATATCACATACCCTCCCCAATATCTATAACCCAACCACCATATCCCTAACCCTCCCAATCCCCAGCAACCCTCAATTTGTTTCCTGAGATTAAGAGTCTTTTATGGTATGTCTCCCTCCCAGTCCCATCTTGTTTCATTTTTGCCTTCCCTACCCCCCAAACCTCCAACTCTGCCTCAGCAATTCGTCATATCAGGGAGATGGTATGATAATTTTCTTTCTCTGATTGATTTATTTAGCTTAGCATAATACCCTCTAGTTCCATCCATGTCATTGCAAATGGCAAGATTTCATGTCTTTTGATGGCTGCATAGTATTCCATTACATATACATATACCACATTATCCATTCATCTGTTGATGGACATCTCAGTTCTTTCCAGAGTTTGGCTGTTGTGGACATTGCTGCTATAACATTAGGGTGCACATGCCCCTTTGGATCACTACATTTGTATCTTTAGGGTAAATACCCAGTAGTGCGATTGCAGGGTCATAGGGTAACTCTATTTTCAACTTTTTGAGGAACCTCCATACTGTTTTCCACAGTGGCTGCACCAGCTTGCACTCCCACCAACAGTGTAGGAGGGTTCCCCTTTCTCCACATCCTCGCCAACACCTGTCATTTCCTTACTTGTTAATTTTAGCCATTCTGACTGGTGTGAGGTGGTATCTCACTGTGGTTTTGATTTGTATTTCCCTGATGCCAAGTGATGTGGAGCACTTTTTCATGTGTCTGTTGGCCATCTGGATGTCTTCTTTGCAGAAATGTGTGTTCATGTCCTCTGCCCATTTCTTGATTAGATTATTTGTTCTTTGGGTGTTGAGTTTGAGAAGGTCTTTACAGATTTTGGGATACTAGCCCTTTATCTGATATGTCATTTTCAAATATCTTCTCCCATTCTGTCAGTTGTCTTTTGGTTTTGTTGACTCTTTCCCTTGGTGTGCAAAAAAGCTTTTTATCTTGATGAAGTCCTAGTAGTTCATTTTTGCCCTTGCTTCCCTTGCCTTTGATGATGTTTTTAGGAAGAAGTTGCTGTGGCTGAGGTTGAAGAGGTTGCTGCCTGTATTCTCCTCAAGGATTTTGATGGATTCCTGTTTCACATTGAGGTCTTTCCTCCATTTTGAGTCTGTTTTTGTGTGTGGTGTAAGGAAATGGTCCACTTTAATTCTTCTTCATGTGGCTGTCCCAGTTTTCCCAACACCATTTGTTGAAGAGACTGTCTTTTTTCCACTGGACATTCTTTCCTGCTTTGTCGAAGATTAGTTGACCATAGAGTTGAGGGTCTATTTCTGGGCTCTCTGTTCTGTTCCATTGATCTATGCATCTGTTTTTCTGCCAGTACCACACTGTCTTGATGATTACAGCTTTGTAATAGGGCTTGAAGTCTGGAATTGTGATGCCACCAACTTTGGCTTTCTTTTTCAATATTCCTCTGGCTATTTGGGGTCTTTTCTGGTTCCATATAAATTTTAGGATTATTTGTTCCATTCTTTGAAAAAAAAATCGATGGTATTTTGATAGGGATTGCATTAAATGTGTAGATTGCTTTAGGTAGCATAGACATTTTCACAATATTTGTTTTTCCAGTCCATGAGCATGGAACATTTTTCCATTTCTTTGTGTCTTCCTCAGTTTCTTTCATGAGTACTTTACAGTTGCCTCTTTGGTTAGGTTTCTTCCTAGGTATCTAAAGGTTTTGGGTGCTGTTGTAAATGGGATTGACTCCTTAATTTCTCTTTCTTCTGTCTTGCTGTTGGTGTATAGAAATGCAGCTGATTTCTGTGCATTGATTTTATATCCTGACACTTTACTGAACTCTTGTATGAGTTCTAGCAGTTTTGGAGTGGAGTCTTTTGGGTTTCCCACATAAAGTATCATATCACGTGGAAAGAGTGAGAGTTTGACTTCTTCTTTGCCAATTTGGATGCCTTTTATTTCTTTTTGTTGTCTGATTGCTGAGGCTAGGACTTCTAGTACTGTGTTGAATAGCAGTGGTGATAGTGGACAGCCCCACCATGTTCCTGACCTTAGGGGAAAAGCTCTCAGTTTTTCCCCATTGAGAATGATACTCACTGTGGGTTTTTCATAGATGGCTTTGATGATATTGAGGTATGTACCCTCTATCCCTACACTTCGAAGAGTTTTGATCAAGAAAGGATGCTGTACTTTGTCAAATGCTTTTTCAGCATCTATTGAGAGTATCATATGGTTCTTGTTCTTTCTTTTATTAATGTATTGTATCACATTGATTGTTTTGAGGATGTTGAACCAAACTTGCAGCCCAGGAATAAATCCCACTTGGTTGTGGTGAATGATCCGTTTAATGTACTATTAGATCCTATTGGCTAGTATTTTGGTGAGAATTTTCGCATCTGTATTCATCAAGGATATTGGTCTGTAATTCTCTTTTTTGATGGGGTCTTTGTCTGGTTTTGGGATCAAGGTGTTGCTGGCCTCATAAAATGAATTTGGAAGTTTTCCTTCCATTTCTATTTTTTGGAACAGTTTCAGGAGAATAGGTATTAATTCTTTTTTAAATGTTTCGTAGAATTCCCCCTGGGAAGCTGTCTGAATTCTTGTTTGTTGGGAGATTTTTTTTTAAAGATTTTATTTATTTATTTGACAGAGAGAGATCACAAGTAGGCAGAGAGGAAAGCCGGGGGCGGGGGGAGCACGCTTCCTGCTGAGCAGAGAGCCTGATGCGGGACTCGATCCCAGGAGCCTGAGATCATGACCTGAGCTGAAGGCAGAGGCTTAACCCACTGAGCCACCCAAGTGCCTCAAGTTGGGAGATTTTTGATGACTGTTTCAGTCTCCTTACCGGTAATGGGTCTGTTCAGGTTTTCTATATCTTCCTGGTTCAGTTTTGGTAGTTTATGCATCTCTAGGAATGCACCCATTTTTTTTTTTAAAGATTTTATTTATTTATTTGACAGAGAGAGATCACAAGCAGATGGAGAGGCAGGCAGAGAGGGAGATAGAGGGAAGCAGGCTCCCTGCTGAGCAGAGAGCCCGATGCGGGACTCGATCCCAGGACCCCGAGATCATGACCTGAGCCGAAGGCAGCGGCTCAACCCACTGAGCCTTTCTTCCAGATTGTCAAATTTGCTGGCATATATTTGCTCATAATATGTTCTTGTGGTTATATTTCTTTGGTGTTGGTTGTGATCTCTCTTTTTTCATTCATGATTTTATTTATTGGGTTCTTTCTCTTTTCTTTTTGATAAGTCTGGCTAGGGGTTTATCAATCTTATTAATTCTTTCAAAGAACCCGCTCCTAGTTTCATTGATTTGTTCAACTGTTCTTTTGGTTTCGATTTTGTTGATTTCTACTCTCTTTATTATTTCTCTTCTCCTGCTGGGTTTAGGCTTTCTTTGCTGTCTTTTTCTAGCTCCTTTAGGTGTAGGGTTAGGTTGTGTACTTGAGACCTTTCTTGTTTATTGAGAAAGTCCTATATATTTTATTGAGAAAGGCTATATATTCTCTTCTCAGGACTGCTTTTGCTCTGTCCCGCAGATTTTGAACAGTTGTATTTTCATTTTCATTTGTTTCCATGAATTTTTTGAATTCTTTAATTTACTGGTTGACTCATTCATTCTTTAGTAGGATGCTTTTTAACCTCTATGTATTTGAGTTCTTTCCAACTTTCTCTTGTGATTGAGTTCTAACTTCAGAGCATTGTGGTCTGAAAATATGCAGGGAATGATGCCAATCTTTTGGTACGGGCTGAGACCTGATTTCTCTATTCTGGAGAATGTTCCATGTTCACTAGAGAAAAATGTGTATTCTCTTGCTTTGGGATGGAATGTTCTGAATATATCTGTGATGTCCATCTTGTCTAGTATGTCCTTTAAGGCCTTTATTTCCTTGTTGATCTTTTGCTTGGATCATCTGTCCATTTCAGTGAGGGGGGTGTTAAAGTCCCCTACTATTACCGTATTATTGTTGATGTGTTTCTTTGATTTTGTTATTAATTGGTTTATATAGTTGGCTGCTCCTATGTTTGGGGCATAGATATTTAAAATTGTTAGATCTTCTTGTTGGGAAGACCCTTTAAGTATGATATAGTGTCCTTCCTGATTTCTTATTATAGTCTTTGGCTTAAAATCTAATTTATCTGTTATAAGGATTGCCACCCTAGCTTTCTTTTGATGTCCATTGGCATGGTAAATTATTTTCTACCCCCTCACCTTAAATCTGGAGGTGTCTTTGGGTCTAAAATGAGTTTCTTGTAGATAGCACATTGATGGGTTGTGTTTTTTTTAATTCGTTCTGATACCCTGTGTCTTTTGATTGGGGCATTTAGTCCATTTACATTCAGGGTAACTATTGAAAGATATGAATTTAATGCCATTGTATTGCCTGTAAGGTGACTGTTACTGTATATTGTCTCTCTTCCTTTCTGGTCTACTATTTTTAGGCTCTCTCTTTGCTTAGAGGACCCCTTTCAATATTTTCTGTAGGGCTAGTTTGGTGTTTGCAAATTCTTTTAATTTTTGTTTGTCCTGGAAGCTTTTTATCTCTCCTTCTATTTTCAATGATAGCCTAGCTGGGTATAGTATTCTTGGCTGCATATTTTTCCTCATTTAGTGCTCTGAATATATCATGCCAATTCTTTCTGGCCTGCCAGGTCTCTCTGGATAAGTCTGCTGTCAGTCTAATATTTCTACCATTGTATGATACAGACTTCTTGTCCCGAGCTGCTTTCAGGATTTTCTCTTTGTCACTAAGACTTGTAAGTTTTACTATTTGATGATGGTGTTCAGACCTATTTTTATTCATTTTAAGGGGGGGATTCTCTGTGCCTTCTGGGTTTTGATGCTTGTTCCCTTTGCCATATTAGGGAAATTCTCTACTATAATTTGCTCCAATATGCCTTCTGCCCCCTCTCTCTTACTTCTTCTTCTGGAATCTCAATTATTCTAATATTGTTTTGTTTTATGGTATCACTTATCTCTTGAATTCTCCCCTCAGGTCCAGTAGTTGTTTGTCTCTCTTTTGCTCAGCTTCTTTATTCTCTATCACTTGATCTTCTATATCACTAATTCTCTCTTTTGCCTAATTTATCCTAGCAGTAAGAGCCTCCATTTTTTATTGCACCTCATTAATAGCTTTCTGATTTCAGCTTGGTTAGATTTTAGTTCTTTTATTTCTCTAGAAAGGGCTTTTATTTCTCCAGACAGGGTTTCTCTAATATCTTCCATGCCTTTTTCGAGCCCAGCTAGCACCTTGAGAATCGTTGTTCTGAACTGTAGTTCTGACATATTCCAATGTCTGTATTGATTAGGTCCCTAGCCATCGGTACTGCCTCTTGTTCTTTTTTTTGTGGTGAGTTTTTCCGCCTTGTCATTTTATCCAGATAAGAATGTATGAATGAGAGAATACGTACTAAAAGGTGGCAAAGACCTCATAAAAAAATATGCTAACCAAATCAGAAAAGACCCAAAACCAGGGGAGAAGAAAGGGGGAAAAAAGAAATACAAATTTAAAAAAAATTATATCTATACATATATATATTAGACTGGTGAATAGAACAGAGCCATGCACTTGATTTTGGGTTTATTTTGGTCTCTTAGAAGAAACTACCTCCCAAAATTTTAAAGAAAGAAAAACTTATATATATATATACAAAAATAAGGGTAAACATGATTAGGGGATGAAATATGACTATAAAGATGAAAATTTAAAAAAGAATTCTAAAAAAGGAATTGATAAGTTGGTTGGAAAAAAAAGAGGAGGGATTGTGCTTAGGCTGGAGACTAGAACAAAGTCATGTGCTAGATTAGGGTATATTTTGATCTATTAGAAGAAATTGTATCCCACAATTTTTTAGGAAAAAAAAAACACCTATATGTATGCAAAAAATAAGGTTAAATACAATGAAGGGATAAATAGGACTATAACAATGAATGTTTAAAATGATTTTTTTAAGAAAGATATTGTTAAGACAAACTAGTTAGAAAACATTGAAAGAGGAAAGAGGAAAATTTTTAAAAATAGAATAAGAAAAAATACAATTAAAAAACATTTAACTTTGCAAGACTAATGGATCATGGTGAAAAAGCCATGAATTCTATGTGTTGCTTTCCCCTAGCTCTGGAGTTCTGCTCTTCTCCTCAGTAGGCGAGCTTGGTCTTGGCTGGATGTTTTGCTGATCTTCTTTGTGAGGAGCCTGTTGTAGTGATTCTTAAATGTCTTTGCCTGAGGTGAAATTGTACTGCCCTTGCCAGGGACCGGGCTAAGTAATCTGCTTAGGTTCACTCTTGGAACTTTTTTTCCCTGAATGCTTTCTGTAGAGCTTTGGAGGACGAGAATGAAAATGGCGGCCTCCCAGTATCTTCTTGGAGGAGGTGAGGGCCCGGGACCTCACTCCTCAGTGGCCCTCAGAGATAAGCAGTCAATACTCCTGTCTCCCTGGTCACCAGCCGCACTCCAAGCTCACTTGGCCTGTGACTGAGCATTTCTGTCTCTGGCACATGACCCTATTTGGAGTCTCCAAACCCAGCAGATTCTTGCCATACTGCTCCTCCCAGAGCAGGAAGTTAAGCCTCCCTGGATCTGCCCCTTGTGGGATTCCTGCTCAAAGAGCAGTGGTCTGACAGTGCTTTGGATCATGGTTTAAGGTAACCCTGATCTGAAGGCTCATTCTTTGGCTCTGTCTCTGTAGTTGTCTTCCCTGCTCTGATACCTGGGAGCTCTGCCACACTCAGATACCCCTGACTTTTCTGTGACCCCGTGGGACCTGAGATCACACTGTCCCCACGAGCGCTCCACACCTGCTTGGCCTCTGGAGCGATGTCCCTCAGTGGAGCAAGACTTCTAAAGTTCTGATTTTGTGCTCCCTTGCTCCACCACTTGCCGGGAGCCAGCCCCTCCCCCCACAGTCTATCTTCCATCACTTCAGATTCACTTCTCCACTCGTCCTACCTTTCAGAAAGTGGTCAATTTTCTGTTCCTAGAATTGCTGCTCTTCTTCTCTTCTATCTCCTGTTGAGTTTGTAGGTGTGGTTTGATACCTGTCTAACTGAACTCCTGGGTTCTGATGTCATTTCAGGCTGCTACTCCTCTGCCATCTTGTCTCTCCTCTGTTCTTTACCCTTTTTTCACATTGGGATAATAAACTTTTATTGATTTGTAAGCAGTTGTTAAATATCAGTACTCTGTAATTCTTGAAATTCTTTTGCCCTTTGTGATAATCACCACATCTGTGTACTACTTTCCTGTCTCTTTGTACAAATCCTCTTTGTTAATTTTCTCCTAAATTAGGGTCTTCACCCTTGGCCTTCTGCTCCTTGCAAATTAAATTCTTGTGTGACCTTATTTGCATGCACGTTAACCTTGAAACGTTTTAATATTTCTTTCTCCTGCAACTAAAACTCATTAATCCATCTTCCTGTCAAAGCAGTGGTCAGTTTCAGAGCAGGCATAAAGCCCAATTACTAACCAGGTTATATGAAGATAAGGATTGCTCACCACAGCTTCAGAAATTAACAAATGACTAAGGCATTGAGTCTGAAATGTACTTTCAGCACTATTATCTCTTAAACATTTATTTGCTCTTTGTTTAAAAATTGTCAACCCTTGCTAATCTAAGCCAACCATTACTTTGCTACTCCTTGGCTATTATTTAGCACAACTCAAAAGAGCTGTCATACATATCTAGGCATAGTTCTGAAAAATGGGAAGGTTAATAATGATAGTGAGAAATTCAGTTTCTCTGACAAAATCAATTTTAATTTTATTTTGGACTCTTGGGAAGGAAAATAAAACAAAATAATAATAATTAATTGGGTGTTTAGCATATTGAAAGGTGGGAATAATCTTAAAATACTGTTACTAATAATATTTACCAATATATAAATAGAATAGTATCACTGGAATGTATAATACTGAAAAAGACAGCTTAATTATTTTTATACCTTGTCTTTAAAAGTGGTCTGTTATTGCATTGTTTAGCCATAAAGCTTGACTAGAAAGAACTTTTAATATATGTTTCTGTCATTTAAAGATTGCAGAATGGCTTTCAGATGGTGAAAGACCTGCGGTATGCCTGAAAATGGATGAGAGACATAGGCCGGTGAAACTCCGTAAAGTAGTTCTTGGATTCCCCTGCAGAAGTAACCAAACTGAATTTAAGTTTGATTTAACCCTCAACTACAAAATTGCCAGTGTTATACAAACATACTCTGATCAGAAACCCACACTTGTGGTATGGATTGTTAGTTGCTTGTTTTTGAGTGTAATGTTCAGTTTTTAATATGATCAATCCAAAAATTATTCATTTATTTTCAGTTTTGTGCAACAAGGAAAGGTGTACAACAGGCTGCTTCTGTTCTTGTGAAAGATGCTAAATTTATCATGGCTGTGGAACAGAAACAGAGGTACATTTTCTCTTTTTTTGTTATTGGAGATGGGAAGACTTTTAGGGATTATCTAGGTGAGATGAGAAAACTGGGTTTGTTATTTCACCTTTTCAAGTTAATCAGCCTCTCTAAGCCTCAGTTTCCTCAGGTATAAATTAAGAATAAGAATAATTTGGAAGATTAAGTGAGAGAGTGAATCTTAGTGACACTCTGATCCTATCTTCTTTATTTCTTAGCCAGTTTCTTGAAAGATTATTCATATTGCTGTCTTCATTTTTTTTTTTTAATCCACTTTGAATTTGGTATCTCTTGTAATCTTTCCCTAAAGCTAATCTTGCTATTGATCTCTCAGGAGCCTCTAAAACATTTGATCCCTCCCACCTTACTTCAAAATTCTGGACTCTATGCTTCCGTGATCATCCTCTACCAAGTTTCTTCCTACTTTGCTGGCTGCTCATTCTCAATCCTCTTCTATGCAGCTCTGAAAGGTTGGCATTCTGGAGGTTCTATCCAAGGTTCATTCTTTCTAATTCCACACTCCTGGGTATTTGTGTCTATCACATGGGTTCAAAGAATATATGTATGCTTGTATTAATAGATGTCTGTCAGTTCCTAAATTTATAGCTCCATTCTGAACTCTAGTCTATAGTCCGTGCCTAACTGACATCTCCAGTTGCATATGTATGAGCATTTCAGACTATTGGAAACTAATAGTGATTTGAACTAAGGAGGTGACAGTGTTGATGGAGATAAAATGATATATTTGTGATATAATTAGAAGTAAAAATAAATAGGACTTGGTAATTGATTTCCTATGTGGAGGAAGGTGAGGGAGATGTCAGTGATAAACATGGCATGAACAACCAGGGAGTGCTGTATAACTAAGATGGGGAAACACTGGAAGAGGAGTTGGTTTGAGAGAACCATGATTCTATTTTGGATATATTGAATGAAAATGAATGGGATGCCATTTTGAGTTGGTGTAGACCAGGAAAAGAGACTCAATTCTCCTTTGACCACTCACGTTCTAGTAACTCCTACAAGACTTCTTTGTGCCCATCAAGCCCCAGATTCTGTTACCAAGGTTTCTAAATCTAACATGTTCAGCTATTTTGTACTCTGGTTTCTTTAGCTTTTTATTAAATACTCCTTCTGTTGTATAATGCATTCAAATAACAAAATATTTCTGTATTTTGGAATGTCTTAGTTAACTTCAGGAAGTTAATTGGTAGTATTCTTGTAATGAGAATGTTTCCTAAGCCTTTTTTTAAAGTTTCTTTTTTAATCACCTGGTCTTAGCCTTTGGTTTTAATCCAGAAAACTTCTTGGCTACTTAAGGCAATGATCAAGCATATTGGGAAAATGTATGCATCCATTAGGTCATTTTGCTGGCAAAATCCTTTTCTATAATTAAATTGCAATTAATAGTTTCTATACCAGCTGGACTTGGTTTTTTAACATTTTTGATTATTAATTTTCTAAATGTTTTTAGCAAAGATGGGGTTTCAAAAACCAATTTACCAGATCATTATGAAACTAGTAATAGTATAAAGGTGAACTGGAATTTTAAAAAAAAGTATAGTTATAGAGTGAGGAGACAGTAAGTAGCAATGAGTAATTTGGGACCTTCTACTTGGGTGAATAAGCTAGTTGATCTAGTTGGGCCATGTGACTTTTAGCCAGAAGCAGATGTGGTTGTCAAGCAATGAGCCTTACTTTCTTGCTCAAAAACTAACTCTGAAGGAAATTTTAATAAAAATTGATAGAATTCTTTGTGTAATAGTAGCATTATTCATATAGAATTAATTCTATAACTTCCTAAGATGAATACTTAATAATATAGCATTTTGAACCCGAACCTATCTGTAAGAGTGAGAAACTGAAATAGGTAACCTGCATGCAGCCTTGAAACTAATTTCCATTCCATCCTCTCCCTTTTCCCCTGTTGTCTGCTGCACCCAACTTAGCTAATTTTGTTTTAGATAATCATTTTCTTATACAGAAGCATATATCATATTTCTCCTTTTCTTACTTCCCACTCTTTACCTAGTTACTCAAGGAAAATTTCTCATCTTTCATTTCATTCTTCACTCTTTGTCTCTCCCTCCTCCCCTCCACCCCACTTTTTTATTCCTGATTTTCCAGGAATGAAATGTTGGTATTAGAAATAAATGTTGGTGTTAGTAACACGCTGGGTGGTGCAGGCTGTTGAGCAACTGATTCTTGGTTCTGGCTCAGGTCTTGATCTCGGGGTCGTGGGATGGAGCCCCGGTCAGGCTCTGGGTCTGTTTAGGATTTAGGATTCTCCCTCTCTCCTGCCCATTCCCCACTGTTCTCTCTCTCAAATAAAGAAATCAGTCTTAAAAAAGAAAAAGGACAGAAACAGTGTGAAGTTAGGGACCATGATTTGGAATTCAGTGCTGCCACTTTACTAGCCGTGTACCATGGGGCACATTACTGTTTTCAGTTTCAGTTTCTTTTTTTTTTTTTTTTTAAGATTTTATTTATTTATTTGACAGACAGAAATCACAAGTAGGCAGAGAGGCAGAGAGAGATGGGGAAGCAGGCTCCCTATCGAGCAGAAAGCCCGATGTGGGCCTGGATCCCAGGACCCTGAGATCATGACCTGAGCCAAAGGCAGAGGCTTTAAACCACTGAGCCACCCAGGTGCCCCAGTTTCAGTTTCTTAATCAAGGGTGGGATAACATGAGAATTGACTATCATATTACCATATTATTATTACCATATTATTACCATTTTGCCTAATTTCACTTAGCAACATGGCTGCTAACTTCATCCATGTTGAAAAAGGCAGAATTTCCTTTTTTTTTAAGGACTGAATAATATTCCATTGTGTGTGTTTGTGTGTGTATATGTGTGGGTGTGTGTATCAGATGTTCTTTATCTATTCATCTGTCTCAGACACATATATGTTTATATATGTTGGCTTATATATGTTTATATATGTTGGCTATTCTGAATAATTTTGCAACCAACCAAGGAGTACAGATATCTCTTTGAGATACTGATTTTATTTCCTTTGGATATAATCCAGAAGTGGAATTGCTGGATAATGTGATAGTTCTATTTTTAATTTTTTGAGTAATCTTCATATTGTTTTCCATAGTGGTCCATATTAGTTTACTATTCCCACCAACAGTGCACAAGGGCTCTCTTTTCTCTACATCCTCACCAGCATTTGTTATTTCTTGTCATTTTCATACTAGCCATTCTAACAGCTGTGAGGTAATTTTGACTTCATTTATCCCTGATGATTAGTGATGTGGAGCATCTTTTCATGTATTGTTGGCCATTTGTATAAATTTACTGGAAAAATGTTTATTTAGGTCATTTGCCCATTTTTAACTTGTTTCTTGTTATGCTGAGTTGTAAATTTAGGGACTTCTGAATATGAAAGGTATTCTCTACTTTTTAAAGGTGATTTTTGAACAATGGTATTGTGAAAATATTCTAATATCTGTAGCTTCAAAATGATTAATAAACTACACTTTTATGTTAATGGGGATAACTCTTAATAATTTTTTGGTATTTTTAAAATAGGTTACAGAAGTGTGCATATTCCATAAGAGATTTGAAACTGAGAGGTAAGTTTAGAGATTATTTCTGAATAGGATTTTCAGCCATACATAAAAGGAGTCAATTAT
This sequence comes from Neogale vison, assembly GCF_020171115.1. Lineage (NCBI taxonomy): Eukaryota > Metazoa > Chordata > Mammalia > Carnivora > Mustelidae > Neogale > Neogale vison. The sequence continues at coordinate 77,889,773 of NC_058092.1, read as the reverse complement.
GGATGAAATGTTAACAGCATATAACAGATGATACATTTCTGTTATAGATACCTTAATACATGGTGTTGCTTATCATCATGCTGGTATGGAGCTGTCAGATAGAAAAGTAGTTGAAGGAGCTTTCACTGTTGGAGATCTACCAGTTCTTTGTAAGTAAAACATATTCTTGTGCCTATTATAAGATATTTTGGAAAAGTTAAGAGAAAAAAAAAAGCTCGAGTATTCTGACTTATTTCTGCTTTTCTTCTAAGAATCTAAAATTATGTAATTACTTATACACATTTTGCAGTAAACTCTGGCAGTTTTGGTTATCATGCTACTGAATAGTGCTACCTGAAGAGTAAGAATTTAATAGTTTTTTGTTTTTAAGATTATTTATTTATTTATTCGACAGAGAGAGGGATCACAAGTAGGCAGAGAGGCAGGCAAAAAAAGAGGGGGAAACAGGCTCCCTGCTGAGCAGAGAGCTCGACGCAGGGCTCAATCCCAGGACCCTGAGCCCATGACCTGAGCCACCCAGGCGCCCCAATAATTTTTTGATTAAGACATGTTAGTTTACATAGTGATGTTCTTTTCCTTTTTGTTTTTCCTAAATTCCCTATATATGAGTTTTTATTATATTTATAAGAATATATATTTTATAAGATGATCTCTACTGAAGCAATAGAGTTATTATGGCTTGAAATTATTATTTCTTAACCTGATACAGTTACTACCAGTACTTTAGCTATGGGAGTAAATTTGCCTGCTCACCTAGTAATTATAAAATCTACGATGCATTATGTTGGAGGAATGTTTGAAGAATACAGTGAAACAGATATTCTGCAGATGATTGGTAGAGCTGGTCGACCTCAAGTAAGTGACAGTATTTTATTTTTGTAACTTGTTTTAAAATAAGGTAAGCAAAAACTGTTTTTTGTTTTTTGTGTACTTTTTGTTAAACAGATCAGCATTTCACATTCAGATTAGGTTTAAAATTAAGTGCAATAGAAAATCTGCTTTAATGGAGACATAGAAATAAAATGAATCTCACTGAAGGAAAGATGCTGCCTCTGTGCCCTCTGAGTTTCCCTAGGCTATTGGTTTGGTTGATGAATGTGTATATACCATCAAAGGTGGGTTTTTGTTTTTTGGGTTTGGGTTTTTTTGAGGTTTTTTCGGTTTTTGTTTTTTGTTCTGAAGGAGGATGCTATTCACATTTTAGATGGGACAATTTTTCATTGTTTAGGACTATCATACATTGCAGAATGTGTAGTAGCCCCAGGTCTTAAGGCAAAATGCCAATAGCAGTCCCCAGGTATTGTGACAATTAAAAACTAGCCTATATACTTTAAGAAACATGTCCTGCTCTAGTAAATATTTAAATAAAGAAGTCATTCTTATAGTTAGTAGGGGAATATTTAGGAAGAATATCTTTTCAAAGAATGTCAAAATATTATATTATATAAATCATAGCTTTTATAAGATCAATTAGATTATATGTAAACTAAACCAAATCTTAGAACTTTTATCCAGTTGCCTAAGTTTGTTTTGATTTTACTGTTACCAAAATTATGTTACGTTGAAACTAAAGTAATATTTTTACATCTATACTCTTGGAAGGTTTTAAATTAAATTTTCAGTGAACATTCAAATTCAGAAACATTTTTAAGGCATTTTTGACCTGTTGTTTAAGACAGGCACTGCTTAATGTAAAATGAAATTTATGAATTCTTAAAGGGGACTGGTACCAACATGTACTCTTTTTACTACATTTCTCTGTATGTGTGTGTGTTTATTTATTTTTTTTTTTCCAGTTTGACACTACAGCTACTGCAGTTATTATGACTCGGTTAAGTACAAAAGAGAAATATATTCAGATGTTAGCTTGTAGTGACACTATAGAAAGCAGGTAATACAAAAAATACTCTAAAATGTTGTTAATACTGCTAAGATTTTTCCTATTCACATATTAAAAGCAAATTTGATTAGATTGTCTAAGACCATTGTCTTAAAACTTTTCAATAATCTAAGCAGAAAGTTTGTGTCCTTTTAAGAAGCTAAGAGTTAAAAAGGACAGTGTAATATTTTTATTCACTAGTTTCCTAGCATGTGGTAGTATGTATCCTTGTTATAAAAGGCCAAATTAGTAATAAGACTATAATTTTCACATATTTAAAATTTGTTTAATAATAGATAGACAATCTGGAACCTTTAGCAAAGTATATGATTGTAATACTCTGAGAGAATATTCAGTCTCTACTCTTTTTAAGTAATAATGTCTTCTGGAGCCATGAGATAGAGAAAAGTCTATAATTTTTTAACAGTTGAACTGACTTTTTTGTATGATTTTCTTATATATTTTTGAAAGTTAAGTTATTTTTCATGAATTATTAATATAACAATGAGTATATTCTTTAATTATGTTTAATTATTGAATTATTCAAAATATTATTGCAGTTTTAAAAAGTAAGGTTATGGCATTGAAATACATATTACTAATACAAAGGTTTTTTTTCCCTATTAGTTTACACAGACATCTTATTGAACATTTAAATGCAGAGATAGTGTTACATACCATCACAGATGTGAATATTGCTTTGGAATGGATACGATCAACTTTGCTTTATATCAGAGCCTTGAAAAATCCATCTCATTATGGTTTGTCACTTTGATTTGAAAAAGTAGTAAATTTTTCAAGCCAGTTGAGTCTATTTTTATACTTTTAAGTCACATAATAGATTATAGACAGTAATAGGTAACAGAAATAAAAAGTAATAACATTCAGAAGTACATTAGCAACAAGAGTAGAAAAATGTGAGAAACCTTTATCTGTTTTACTTCTAGTCTTTTAATAAGGTTTGAAATTGGCACCATTAAATATAGACCTTTTAGAAAAAAATTAACTTGAATAAAAATAATAAAAATACCTAAAATTATTTTTTTAAAGTAAAAAGATTCTTGAATTTTTTCTGAACTTGTGTTCAGATCAAAGTATATAGTATTGCTGTTGCTGCTGGATGTGCATCCTGCTTCTAAAGCTAACACACATCTGGTTATGTTGCTTCTAGAAGGTTCTTTCATAATGGTACATGTTATAAAGTAAAAATACTTGGAATTGCTGAATATCAAATTAAAACCTGATTTGTTGCAGTTTTATTCGAATGCACACAGGTTCAAAACTTTAAGGTTCAAAACTTTAAGGTCTCCAAGGGAAAAAAATACAGTATGCATGGTCATAGTTATACAATAAAAAAGCCAATTGTTTATAACAGTGGTTATTTTCTATAGATAGGTAAGCCTAGTTTTAACTCATTAAGCTATTTTCCCCCTATTTAAGATTAAGTTAGACTACTTTTTTCTAATTAACTTGGGCCTATAAATATGAGTTAAGTCCTTTCTATTTTAACTTTTTGTGAATTTTCATAACTTTTATAGGTTTTGCATCTGGATTGAACAAAGATGGAATTGAAGCAAAATTACAAGGTTAGATGCATTTCCTTGTAAAAAAATTATATTTTATAAATTCTAATGAAAAAATAAGTTAGTGTGAAAGTAAGAATACTCTTTGGTAAATTATTCTTTTTAAAAATTAAACTTGTTTCCAGAAAAAAATATATGGAGTATTTCTTTTTCACATGCAAATAAAGTTTAGCACATGTACTTTTTTTCTTAATTAATGAATTTATTGATTCTATCAGAATATCTTCCTTTATATAATGTTAATTTGTTTTTATTTAAAAATAACCCTCATCTTTGAAAATACTGCCTATGGATATACAACTCTTCATTTTCTAGTTTAATTTAATTTTATTTTATTTATTTATTTTTTTTTTAAGATTTTATTTATTTATTTGACAGAGAGAAATCACAAGTAGACAGAGAGGCAGGCAGAGAGAGAGAGAGGGAAGCAGGCTCCCTGCTGAGCAGAGAGCCCGATGCGGGACTCGATCCCAGGACCCTGAGATCATGACCTGAGCCGAAGGCAGCGGCTTAACCCACTGAGCCACCCAGGCGCCCTCTAGTTTAATTTTAATTGAATATATAAGCCTACCTTGATTATGGGCTTCTTCTTATCCTTACCTGCACTAATGATGTATTCCCATCAAATCCAAGCTTAATTTTTCAGTTAATTAATACTTTATTACCTGCCATTTCAAATATCAAAAAATTCTTGAGCCTTTATTAGGGTTAGAAAGTATTAGCTCTTCTTTGTATTGAGATTCTCTTTCAGTGAAAGAAAAAATTTAGATCCACCAAAAATATTTAGCCAATTTTGGGATACCTCACTGTCTCAATTGGTAGAGAATGCAACTCTTGATCTTGGGGCTGTGAGTTTGAGGCCCAGAGCCTCACACTGGGTGGTACAAAAATAACTTGAAGGGGAAAAAAAAAAAAAGATAAAGAAGTAGACATGCATATATGGAGGAGCACTTGTATTGTAAACTGTAGACCTGAAAATATTTAGCCAATTTTAATTTGTTCTCTACTTGGATATACACATATGGTATATTAAGATGCAGAGTTAAGGATGAAGCAGTAAAATTATCTTGACTAAAGAACAAATATATTGTTGAAACAAGGTGATAAGCAATAGCATATATTCATAATGGTGCTATTGAGAAGATATAGCAGATATATAAAAGAGTTGTATTATTCTTTATTTACTGACCAATTTTGTAATGGAGTTTTTAAAACATATATTTTGATCATAATAATCAAATACACACAAGAAATCAGATAGTCCAAGATAGTCCAATATAGTCTTGCTACATTCTGATAATTGTAATGATTTAACTTTTGTTAAATTAGCAGAACCATAGTTCATATTTGCCTTATCTTTAGTCATTATCAGATAACTATATTTTGCCTATAAAGAATGGCCAAGTTTATTATATAACTGAATTTAATATTTTGGTATCTCGGGAGGTCTGCCTTAAATCTCTTAGGAAGGATCCTTAGCATTCCTAAATTTGGTTATACTTTCTTGCTCATGATCCTCCAGTAGTTCCCTCCTCACTCTTAGAATAAAATGCAAACTTTCACCAGAGCCCACAAATCCTCTTTGGTATCATCCTGCTTGGCTTCATTTCTTGTTACTTTCTCCCTCTTTCACTCAACTGTTTATAAATTGGATCTCTTGCTGTTCCTTAAATACACCAAGCTTGTTTCCACATCCGGTCCTTCCACTCTATTCCTTATTCCTGGAACACTTCTCATATTTTTTACTTGTGGTCTCCACCTTCATTTCACTCAAATCTTTGATCAAATATCAGCTCCTCAGAGAGGCCTTTCTGGACTACCTTAATTAAATCTACCTCTTCAGAGAGGATGGTAAAACAATTTCCACGATATTGTTGCTATTTTCCTTTTGTTGGAAAGGTGATATGCTTATGTTGAAAATTAGGATGAACATATCCTTACTAAATCAGCTACATAGCTTTATTTCAAAAATACATGAAAAGTTAAAACCTTTAAAAATTCTTATTTTGGGGGCACCTGGGTGGCTCAGTGGGTTAAAGCCTCTCCCTTCGGCTCAGGTCATGATCCCAGGGTCCTGGGATTGAGCCCCACATCAGGCTCTCTGCTCAGCAGGGAACCTGCTTCCTTCTCTCTCTCTGCCTGCTTCTCTGCCTACTTGTGATCTCTGTCTGTTACATAAATAAATAAAGTCTTTTTTAAAAAAATTCTTATTTTCTAGGTCCATTCTCTCTGCTTTATTTTCTTTCATAGTACATTTCAGTGCCTGAAACATTATTATTAAATTCTGTACTGATTCCTTTCTTCCATAAAATATAAGTTCTATAGAGAAGGAGCCATGTCTTGCTTACTGCTGTAAACCCAAAGCTTAGAATAGTGCTCAGTAATGTAATATAGTAAGTATCTTCTTTGACTGTTTAACTTCTTGCATGTTAATCGTGGGTAATTAAGAAAATTAGCAAAGACTTCAAAAGCCTTACTTATTAACCAAATACTTAAAAGTTTATCAAGCTGCCTAAGCAATGTTGCTTAAACTGAAGTATTTCTCCAAGAATTTTGCCTGTTAAGGGTTATGTTTTTGTGAGTGGCTACTCTATTTAAGATTGAACAGGATGGGGGTGCCTGAGTGGTTCCGTGGGATAGGACTCTGCCTTTGGCTCAGGTCATGCATGATCTCTGGGTCCTGGGATCAAGCCCAAGATTGGGCTTTCTGCTCAGTGGGGAGCCGGCTTCCCCCTTTCTCTCTGCCTGCTTCTCTGCCTACTTGAGATCTCTCTCTCTCTCTCTCTCTTTGTGTCAAAAAAAAAAAAAAAAAAAAGATTGAACATGTTGTAGCATTCCCACTCCGTGATCTGAATTACCTACAGTCTTCTGGGCTTTATAGCATGGAACAATGGGAGTCCAGTGGGCAGCAGGCTACTATAATTGCTCTGATCTTCAGCAGTCAGTGAGAGGTGAACTTGCCTTACTTCCTGTTCAGAGGTTCCTGCCAGGTAGCAATAGTAACATGTTAATTATGCTGAATTAAGTACTAAAAGCATCAGCTGAAGTAGTCACAAGTGGTTGCCTCAAAAGTGTGGCATGAAGTAGTCACAAGTGGTTGCCTCAAAAGTGTGGCAAACTCAGAGGAGGGAAAAGACTGGTGTTTTTTTGGACAATCTTTATAGATCTATTTGACTCTTTATATTTTGTATGTACGTATCTTTGATAAAAGTTAAAAAAAGAAAAAGAAAAAGAAAACCACGCCACACTGGAAGTCAAATAGCAGGGTGGTTACATACACCTGGAGCAAGTAACCAAGCTTCTCTATTTCTTTATTTCCTAACTTGTGTATGAAATAATATTAGTACCTACCTTGTTATGTTATTATGAGAATTAAGTTAAATGAGGTAATGCAAATTTTCTCATTTAAAATTTAAAGTTCCAAGTTGTAAATGTTATATCATCACTTATTTGGTAATTTGTATTATTATTACTATGAAAGTCTTTTTAGCCTGTTCACTGGCTCTTTTATTTAATGAGTTTTTCCTTACCACTTAAGTAGGGACTACAGTTTTCTCATAGCAAATATAGAGAAACAGACCTTTTAGCATGTTTGATTATAAATTCTATTTTGTGCTGTTCCCTTATCTTACTAAAATAAAAATATGTTTCTTATCATTGGACAGAATTATGTTTGAAGAATCTGAATGATTTATCATCTCTGGACTTGATAAGGATGGATGAAGATGTTAATTTCAAACCAACTGGTAATTTTTCCATTAGTTAGTAAATTTAACAATTGCTTAAGGCAAAGACTAAATTTTAAAATATGTTCTACTAAAATTTAGATGATACTAAAATTAAATTATAATCTCAGTTGTCTCCACAGGGAATCATCATTATTAGCATGATATATTTATGTAAGAGTCCTATTTATAAAATTATAGAACTTTTTTTAAAAATTTATTTTTTATTTATTTTTGGCATTACAGTATTCATTATTTTTTTCACCACACCCAGTGCTCCATGCAGTCTGTGCCCTCTATAATACCCACCACCTGGTACCCCAACCTCCCACCTACCCGCTAATTCAAACCCCTCAGATTGTTTTTTAGAGTCCATAGTCTCTCATGGTTCACCTCCTCTTCCAATTTCCCCCAACTCCCTTCTCCTCTCTAACTCCCCTTGTCCTCCATGCAATTTGTTATGCTCCACAAAAAAGTGAAACCATATGATAATTGACTCTGTCTGCTTGACTTATTTCACTCAGCATAATCTCTTCCAGTCCCATCCATGTTGCTACAAAAGTTGGGTATTCATTCTTTCTGATGGAGGCATAATACTCCATAGTGTATATGGACCACATCTTCCTTACCCATTCGTCCATTGAAGGGCATCTTGGTTCTTTCCACAGTTTGGCGACCGTGGGCATTGCTGCTATAAACATTGGGGTACAGATGGCCCTTCTTTTCATTACATCTGTATCTTTGGGGTAAATACCCAGGAGTGCAATTGCAGGGTCATCAGGAAGTTCTATTTTTAATTTCTTGAGGAAATCTCCACACTATTTTCCAAAGAGGCTGCACCAACTTGCATTCCCACCAACAGTGTAAGAGGGTTCCCCTTTTTCCACAACCCCTCCAGCACATGTTGTTTCCTGTCTTGTTAATTTTGGCCATTTTAACTGGTGTAAGGTGATAACTCAATGTGGTTTTAATTTGAATCTCCCTGATGGCTAGTGATAATGAACATTTATTCATGTGTCTGATAGCCATTTGTATGTCTTCATTGGAGAAGTGTCTGTTCATATCTTCTGCCCATTTTTTGATATGCTTGTCTGTTTTGTGTGTGTTGAGTTTGAGGAGTTCATTATAGATCCTGGATATCAACCTTTTGTCTGTACTGTCATTTGCAAATATCTTCTCCCATTCTGTGGGTTGCCTCTTTGTTTTTTTTGACAGTTTCCTTTGCTGTGCAGAAGCTTTTGATTTTGATGAAGTCCCAAAAGTTTATTTTCGCTTTTGTTTCTTTTGCTTTTGGAGACATATCTTGAAAGAAGTTGCTGTGGCTGATATTGAAGAGATTACTGCCTATGTTCTCCTCTAGGATTCTGATGGATTCCTGTCTCATGTTGAGGTCTTTTATCCATTTTGAGTTTATCTTTGTGTACGGTGTAAGAGAATGGTCGAGTTTCATTCTTCTACATATAGCTGCCCAGTTTTCCCAGCACCATTTATTGAAGAGACTGTGTTTTTTCCACTGTATATTTTTTCCTGCTTTGTCGAAGATTATTTGCCCATAGAGGTGAGGGTCCAGAGTAGAGAGCCCAGAACTTTTTTTTTTTTTTCCATTTATTTAATTAACAGAGAAAGCTAGAGAGGCAACACAAGCAGGGGAATGGGAGAAGGAAAAGCAGGCCTCCTGCTGAACTGGGAGCCCCATGCGGGGCTCAATCCCAGGACCCTGGGATCATGACCTGAGCTGGAGGCAGATGCTTAATGACTGAGGCACCCAGGTGCCCCTATAGAGCTTGTTTTTGACAGGTACTTTGTCTTCACTGATTCTGGTGACTTTGGGCAGAGAATTGAAATATTGAAATCTTTGGTCACTTTAAACCTCTTAGAATTCTTGTAGGTAACCTTTTGCTAGTTATTAATTATTCAAACATTTGCCTCCTTTTCTCTCTCTCTTTCTCTGTCTTTTTCATTCTATTTAGAGTATAATACAAGAGACAAAGAATGGTTTGTAGTTTTTAGGACTCATGATGAGAAGTTTCTTAGGGGAAATACTGACTTCATTATTTCAAATTAATCCTTAATAGGATTGAAAAGTTTTTTAAAAATGAGGATCCTATTGTTAGCATTTGACAAGTATCCTTCCATTTTTAATGCATTTTTTATACATTTGCAACCATAGTTTAGAAATGTATAATTTTGTATCATGTTTTTACGTGTATTTAATGTAAGGTTTTACATTTCTTTATCTCTATTTTTTGGTCATTTTAATTACAATTTGTCTTGGTGGACCTCCTCAGGTTGAATTTTTGGGAGGATCTCTGTGCCTCTTGGATCTAGATGTCTGTTTCCTTCTCCAGATTAGGGAAGTTTTCAGCTATATTTCTTCAAATAAATTTCTACCCCATTTTCTCCCTTTTCCTCTCAGATGCCTATAATGCAAATGTTATTACACTTTTGCTAAGTGTTGAATGGAGTTTACTGAGTTCCTTAAGACTATTCTCAGTTTGCATAATTTTCTTTCCTTTCCTTTGCTCAGCTTGGTTACTTTTTATTATTGTCTTCCAGGTTGTTAATTCATTCCTCTGCTTCATCTAGCCTATTTATTTTATCAAGTATATTCTTAATTTCATTTATTGTGCTCTTGATCTCTGATTGGCTCTTTTCATCTGTTTATATAAGATTAAGTTTTTAAAGCAATTTATTGCCCTTACCGTTAGCCCTAGATTTATAACTGTTTTTTCCTTCTCCTGTGGTCTTTTTGATAAACATAATTTTGTTTATTATTTATCTTCTATGTATTCTGGGGTGTCTCATTAGAGGGGGCATGAGAATCATTAATGTAACTTCATCTATTCTTTAGGTACTTTCCCTTTCAAGGATCTAATTCCCACTATCACTCCTTTCCTGTGGAACTTCTTGAATACATAGATACTGTTCCTTCTACTCTTGAATATACCAAGTAAATGATCTATAGTGATCCTTCTCCATCATCAGTGAATACTACCTAATTTTCCTATTCTTGGTAACCTTTTAGTTTTCCTCTGCTTTAACTGATCTTTCTTTGCTGACCATTTTGCTTGACTGTGGGTTTCTTGAAGTTGTAGATCTTGGACTTTCATTCCCGGTTTCTGATTATTTTCTTAAAAACATGACCTACCTTCAAGCTTCAGCTATAGTCATTCCATAAATGAATTCAAAACTCTAATTTTGATTCTGGTCTCTCACCTTCTTTACAAAATCTGGTGCTCAATTTTCTTTTCTCTTCTTTTCTTTCTTTCTTTCTTTTTTTTTTTTTTTTTTTTTTTTTTGAGATGCCCACTGCTCAATTTTCTGTTGAAAGTCTTTATTTAGGTAAATAACATGAAACTTGATATCTAGAAGCATGTAACAGTTAATATGACTTGAAATACTGTGAAATAGAATGAACATAAAATTTGAGTTCCAAAACCTGGATCACTCCCAGTTCTACCACTTGCTAACTGTGACCTTATGCTCACTAAAATTTAGTTTGTTCATCTACAAAACAGGAATATATTATATATCCTGCATTACATTATTGGGTTGTTACGATGATTAAATGGAATAATCAATGTATAAAATGTTTACCATAAATATGAGTTGTTCTTCTCTTTTGTCCAAGGTTATATATTTGTTTATATATTTGCCTGTCATTCTCAGTAGCATAACCATTTTGTCAGGCTTAAGATTATGAAATATTTGATATCTTTGGTTTCTCTTTAATTCCTGTATCATTCCATGTCCAGGCCATATATATATATATATATATATATATATATATGTGAACACATACACACACACACAGAAAGTCGATAGATGATAGATAGATAAGATTTACTGTAAGTATCACATGAGTATGGAGGCTTAGAAGTCCCAAGATCTGTAGTCAGTAAGATAGAAATCTGGGCAGCCAATGATATAATTCTGGTCTGAGTGTGAAGGCCTGAGAACCAGAAGAACTGATGGTGTAAATTCTAGTGTAATGCTGGCAGTCTTGAGACCCAAGGAGAGCTAATGTTTCAGTTCCAGTCCAATGTCAAGAAAAGACCCATTTCCCAGTTCAAAGCAGTCAGGCAGAGAAATTCCTTCTTATACCAGAGGGTCAGTCTTTTTGTTCTATTTAAACCTTCAAATGATTGGGTGAAGTTCACCCACATTAGGAAAGGCAATCCACAGAGCACCTGGCTAGCCCAGTTGGAGCTTGTGACTCTTGATCTTGGGGTTGTAGGCTCATCCCCACATTGGATATAGAGATTACTTAAAAATAAACCTTAAAAAAAAAAAAAGCAATCTGCTTAATCATCAGCTACCAATTCAAATGTTAATCTCATCCAAAAATATCCCCACAGACACATCCAGAATAATATTTGACCCAGTATAGGGATAGTCTATAGTTAGTTGATAGTTACGTTGACACCTAAAATTAACCATTAGAGCAGCTTAACATAAACTACACAAATCTAGTGGAAAGTAGTTGAATTCTCAGAATAATACAGCACTGCACATAATGCCCTTTTACCTGGTTTTCCTTTGGGCCCAGATTGGCCATGTACTCTGCATTGAAAATACATATTACCCAATGTCCAGTCTCTGAACATATTGCCCTTTGTGTTTATAACTCACTAGCCTCAACTCTTGTTGCACCTGGTACCATTAAGCTACTAAAAAAAAAAAACCCACAAAGCATTTATGTATGTATGCATGCATGTGTCTATGTATGTATGTATAATTTTATGAGGAATGTAACATGTCTTTTAAACTGTGCTAATATTTTTATTAGGATAATTATTGAGGTTAGTATTCTTGTTATAAGGTTGCATGAATTGTTCAGTTGTTGGCTTCAAAGAAGGAAAATTTTAACCTGAAATGCAGTCCTAAGACCATTCAGCAAAGATGACGAGGAATCTTTAAGTTCAAAGTTCCCTATCCAAGGAGTTCCTATTTTATAGGCCTATCTTAATATTTCTGCCATATGTAGTCATTGGTTTGGAGTATCTCATGAGGAGTATGATCTTGGTGTAAAGATAGTGATAGGTTCAGAGTATATTAGCTTGAGCCATCAGTCAGTCACTTCTGGTAGGAAGAGATATGGGAGGTGTATTCTCATGGCCTCTACTTTCTACCCCACCCTGTGATCCTATGTCCTTTACTTTGAAATTTCCTGAATTTGGTATTTTAAGAATATTTATCATTCAACACCGTATTGATTGAAAGATGCATCTTTATTTTCACCTTCACTTGCAAATCTTTTAAAATTTTTTCCAGTCCTTCTACTTTGACTCAATTTCTTCATGCCTTCCTTTGTAAATTATTTTCATACCTTGCCTAGGAATCTTTTATCCTTTCTAATAAGCCAGTGAGTATCAAGTCTTTTCTCAAACCTTTTATTTTCTCTAGCGGGGAGAAAACTGATATTAATTTATAAACATCTAGGATAAGAGGAGTATCTTTAAATATATCCTAAAGATTAATATACTAGTTCCCATGGTAACCATATTCTCTGTATCTCACACACTGCTCTCAGAAGCTCCCTTTTATGAACCACTGCATCCCTTGCATTTCGGTTGAACATATACACCAGGATCTTAATTGATAAAATGGCTTTGAGCTTCCCTGGCTACTTCTCTTCCTGATTCTTAGTTCTGTCTGCTCTACTATGGTCTTGATGTCTGTATGTCTGATGGGATGTCTAATTCTTCCTTTCTTCAGTAAACCTGTAGCACATACATAAATGTTAGCCCTTTGCTTAAGAAGCAGTATGCAATTTTTTCTTCCCAGCTGTTTCCTGTGTGTGCTCACAAGGCTTAACATTTTTTATAATGTTTTTGACAACTTGTAATTGAAACCAGTAACTTTTCAAACGAATTTCATTTAATCATTTACTTACCCCTGCTCTACCCATACTGCTACTTCCAGCCAACTCAGTGTTCTATTTCCAAAACAATTTACTTTCACACTTCAGTTTAATCAAATATTGCTCAAGAATTTTAAGTAGTCCTCTGTTATTTTACAAATCAAATTCAAAATCTAAACTCCTTTGTTAGCATTTCAAGGCTATTTCAGGCCCTCATAGTCTACTGTTCATCATGTTTTGGTAATAAAAGTAGGCAACATTTATTTAATGTTAGGCACTGTGCTATGTACCATACATGTAATATTGCATTTACTCTTCACAACAAATATATGACATATATACTTCTATTATCCCCAAGTTACATTAAGATATTGGTAAAATAACCTGCATATATGATCACCTACCTACTAACTGATGGAGCAGTGACTTGAAGAAGGTCACTTTGGCCTGAACTCATAGTTACTATCAAGCCATATCTCTCATTAAGGTATTATAAAAATAGTCTTTTTTTTTTTTTTAATTTTTTAGATAATGGCAGTGGAGGGAGAGAGAGAATCTTAAGCAGGCTCCATGCCCAGCACTAGCTGACCGTGGGGCTCAGTCTCATGACCTGAGCTGAAATCAAGAGTTGGATGCTAAACTGACTGAACCACTCAGGAGGTCCTAAAGATAGCCTTTAACTTTACAATTTTGATAAATAAGTCTTGATTTTTTTTCACTGAGGTCATGACAGTTTTTTTTTTCTGCCAAGGCATGTTATTCATTTTTAAATCCTACTCAAGCCCCATTTTCCTACTAAGGCATCCCACACTGACCATTCAATTAGGTTTAATATCCTCTGTACTTAAGCTTGTATATGTAAATATATTTTTAGAGATTTATTTATTTATTTTTAGAAAGAAAGAGTGTGTGCAGAGTGTAGGGAGGGGCAGAGGATAGATGGAAAGAGAATCTCAGGTAGACTCAGGCTGAGCATACAGCCCAATGCTAGGCTCCATCCCATGACCCTGAGATCATGACCTTAGTCAAAATCAAGAGTCAGATGTCAGCTGAATCACCCAGGTGCCCCTTGTATATGTAAATATTATCATTAACTGGATTTTGTCCTCTAGTCTGGCTATTTTGTATATAGTTATCTCCCTAGCCAACCTATAAATTCTAGAAACTGTGTCTTCTCAATTTTCTGGTGTGTCTTTGTACCTGATGCTTTTATAGGCACAGAATAGAAATTAAGGAATGTTTGTTAAACTGATGAAAAAGTGCATTGTTTCAACTGATGGAGTGAATGTTTCTTTTTTCACAGAGGCAGGAAGATTGATGGCTTGGTATTACATTACATTTGAGACAGTGAAGAAATTTTGTACCATCAGTGGAAAGGAGACTTTATTAGATCTGGTAAATTAGTTGTCACTAGAAAATAAATATGTAATGATATAGTATAAAATAATATTGGGGAAACAACTAATTTGCATATCTCATGCAATTTAAGAATGAGTGAGCAGACAAGAAAACATTTCTAGTAGTGCTTATGTCTCTCCATCTTACATACCTTTGATCATGAGATATGGAATATTATTCTTCACAATAAATTGTCAATTGTATCTCTGTATCAAGGCTAAGAAAATTTACATACATACCCAAAGTAGGGATGGCAACTCTCTTTCAACTTAAATGATAATGCTGTTTACCTTGATAGTGGCTACTGAGTGTACTTTTTTGAGAAAGACCGGGATAATGTGTCATGATATATTAGGCAAGTCTGCTCTGAGTGATGGACGATGTTGGACATGTGTGCCACGTACTTACAATCCTTCTCTAAACTTTTTGCATCAGAAAAATAGTAGAAAATAGGATAGGATTCATGATAGACTAGAAAAAAGCAGTGATTGCAGAGAAGTGGAGTGAAAACAAGATTATACTAAGATATCAACTATGAGGCCAACTTTACAGTTATAGCAGTAAGTAGAACCATAGTCATGTTGATGATACTTGAGAACCATATTGGTCCTTTCTCCCTTTACAGGGACATGAATATGCAACAAAATATTTATTCTTATTCTCAAATTTAACCATTAATTTTTAGTTAAGATATCTAGGTTGATTTTTATAATGAGATTATTATACAAAAATAGCACAAAAACTGATGAGAACTAGAATGCTTCTATTTTTATGTAAATATTGTTCTTAACTAAGGGTAATCAAGAGTAAAAAACCCCTAATTTAACATTAACTAATCTTATTTTGACTTCAGCAAGTATATAAGAGGATTAGAACAGATGTTAGTTTCATGTTACAGATGTGAGAAACCAAAGCACAAAAATGCTTTGCTCAAAGTCATCTAGCAGAACTAGGCTCTGTAATACAAATTTCTTAATGTCTAAAGCATTCTCTCCATTACAAAATTAATCTCAATCAGGATAATGATTTGCAAATTACAGAGGGGTAATTAATATTATAATAGTAGTAGAAATGACAGCTACGTTTATTGAGAGTTTACTAAGTGGTAGGCACAGGACTGAATATTTTAAATTTTATTTTGTTAATCTTTATGATCTTATTGATGTAGTCCCAGTGTCTAGCGTAATGTCTAGCATATATCAAATGTTTGTAAACACTTATTAATGAATGAATGAATCCTTAAAGAAGCAAAATGTATAAAGTGAATTTTTAATTCTGTTACACATTATAAGTGATAAAGCTGTGATAGGACATAAGTTTTGGAGAGGATGTGGAGAAAGGGGAATCCTCTTACACTGTTGGTGGGAATGCAAGTTGGTGCAGCTACTTTGGGAAACAGTGTGGAGATTCCTCAAGAAATTAAAAATGGAGCTTCCCTATGACCCTGCAATTGCACTCCTGGGTATTTACCCCAAAGATACAGATGTCGTGAAAAAAAAGGGCCATCTGTACCCCAATGTTTATAGCAGCAATGGCCACGGTCGCCAAACTGTGGAAAGAACCAAGATGCCCTTCAATGGACGAATGGATAAGGAAGATGTGGTCCATATATACTATGGAGTATTTTGCCTCCATCAGAAAGAATGAATACCCAACTTTTGTAGCAACATGGATGGGACTGGAAGAGATTATGCTGAGTGAAATAAGTCAAGCAGAGAGAGTCAATTATCATATGGTTTCACTTATTTGTGGAGCATAACAAATTGCATGGAGGACAAGGGGAGTTAGAGAGGAGAAGGGAGTTGGGGGAAATTGGAAGGGGAGGTGAACCATGAGAGACTATGGACTCTGAAAAACAATCTGAGGGTTTTGAAGGGGCGGGGGTGGGAGGTTGGGGGAACCAGGTGGTGGGTATTATAGAGGGCACGGATTGCATGGAGCACTGGGTGTGGTACAAAGACAATGAATACTGTTACGCTGAAAAAAATTTTTTAAAAATTCATGGAATAGATGATGGAAAATGTTACCTCTGTCAATGTGAGATAATATAATTGCTTAATCCATTAAAAAAAGGGACATAAGTAAATGGGCAAATGATGAAATTTTATAGGTCACAATGATAGCCAGCTGCAAGGAATTTGTAGATGTGCAGTTAAGGATAAATGAAAAGAAAACACTGAATACTTTGAACAAGGATCCAAATCGGGTAACAATCAGGTATGGAAATTAAATATGTTTTAAATAATTTTTTAAAGGTCCTATTTAGTTAAAATAAGTAATAATAATAAAAATTTTGCCCTGTGTTTTTATTTATAGATTTCCAATGGAAGGAAGAATTAAAACAAGAGAAATGAAAGTAAATTGGTAAAGATGATTACTAAATGTCTTAAAATACTACCATTTGCGATTCCTATTTCTGAAATTTTTTTTTAGTTTTAAAAGTTACTATAATTTATTTTCCTTAATACCAGAAAGAACACATTTACATCAAAGTAAGGTGTCAGAATATACATGTGAAATTAATGTCCCAAAACTCTCAGACTTCAATTAAAATAGATGATTTGTGAATTTTTTTTAAATCAACAAACATTTTTTGAAAGTGTGTTCTGCCGAAGCAAGGTAATGATAGAAAAGAAGGTTAAGTTTGTCATCATCAGGAGCTTTCAAGTTAGCTTGAATGAGAACAATGAGAACCGTGAGAACCGTGTGTATGAAGATAATGGACAGTATGGAAACACATATAATAAATGTATATTGAATGATAGCAGCATTCTGGGAAAGACAAATAGTAAAAGTAAAAACATGAGTGAGTGAATGCATATATGACAGTGGAATGTCTATTCTACTGAGAATGGAAAGTTTGTATAGAGGAATAGTAATTAGAAGAGTAAACTAAGACTACATTGTAAATTGTTTGCAATCACAATCACAAATACAATGACATTCTTTTCTGCTTGCCTAGTGGTTGATTTTCTGAGTATTTAGTTCTTACTGTTAAACTTTTGGATTAAGATAATGTGATTTCATGTGAAATGACTTTTTTATGTACTTCAGTAAAACCTGTTATTCTAAGAATTTTTTTTCCTCCTTAGCTAGAGGAGGTCACTCTCTCTGGGATATTTCCTTACATTCCATTGAGTTTTATCTCCCACATGCCTTGAAGTCTCAGAAACAAACTTCTCACAGTTTTATACAGCTCAACAGACAGATTATAGCTTGCACAGCAGAAGTTAATGTTCTGTTTCTTTCAAATTCAAATACCCTTAGAGACCATATAGTCTAGTCCTTTCATTTTACAAATGAAGTAAGTGATGCCCAGATAAACTGTGACTTTCCCAAGATTTTATTGCAATACTAGAGACTGAGCTAGAGCTACAACCCAGGTCTCTTTCTTCTGTCAATTTTTTCCCCCAGTATACTCTGTTGCATCAACTACTGGGTCAAATTAAATCAGAGTATTTTTTCACAAGCACCTTCTTAGGAACACTTTATTGGCAGCTTTAATGCTTCCATTTACCTTCTCTTAAATTGGGTCATACATTCTTTTAATTGGGGCTGTCAGATTTTAGATTTGATGATTTTGTAATTTTTTTAAAAATATCATAATTTAGTTTCCTATTATAATTTCTTACCTTTCATCTACTCGAGTGTGACCAGGAAGAGAGAACTATGTAGAATCTTTTCTTAATCCAAAATGTATGGTGTTTTGGTAGGTAATAATGGCTACTAATAGTTACCACTTTCCTGTCTCTCTCATATCCCTGTTACTGTGTTGAATTTCAGATCTGGTTGGTTTTTTTTTTAAGTAGATGTTAATCTTCTTAATTTTAAACTTTTATCCTTCCAAGTTTCTGACCTTTAATTTAAGGATTTTTTAAAAAAATTTCAATACTTTAATTCCCAGACCTTTTGTACTCAGTACTAGCTCTGTTTGTTTTAACTGGTATTTTTCAGTGAACTTTTAAGATGTATTTTCAAATCAGTGATTTCTCTTCTTCATTTTTTCTTGTTATTATATAAGTAAGGCATGGATTAATTTTTAAAGAGTCAAAAATTTATAAATCAAGAAGTAATATCTGTTTTGGCCTCCCATATTTCTTCCCCAGAAGTAGCTATTAGCAGTAGTTTGCTGTGCATCCTTCCAAATTCCAGTTTATTTAGCACAAATATGTGTGCTAATAAACATATGTAATGTCTACTACAAAAAAAATCTTAACTATTGTTCTTGTGATGCTACAAGGATCAGAGGGTAAGGAATGGAAAACTGAATGGGAAGAAATCAGAGAGGAAGACAAACCATGAGACACTCTGGACTCTGTAAAACAAATTGAGGGTTACAGAAGGGAGTTAGGGCATGGGGTAACTAGGTGATGGGTATTAAGGAGGGCAGGTGTTGTGATGAACACTGGGTGTTATACTCGACTAATGAATCGTTGAACACTACATCAAAAACTAACAATGTAGCTAATTTATTTTAGTCATCTTTTTTTTTTTAAGATTTTATTTATTTATTTGACAGAGAGAGATTACAAGTAGGCAGAGAGGCAGGCAGAGAGAGAGAGAGGAGGAAGCAGGCTCCCTGCTGAGCAGAGAGCCCGATGCAGGACTCAATCCCAGGACCCTGAGATCATGACCTGAGCCGAAGGCAGCAGCTTAACCCACTGAGCCACCCAGGCGCCCTTAGTCATCTTCTTTTATAGAGTGTTCAGTGTAATATAATTTGAATTTGATTTTGAAGGGTGCTTTCATAAATTAGCTGAATGAATTTGGGGGTTGAATGAATTTGGGGGCTGAATCTGATTTGGCGCTTGGATAGCTTAGACTACTATATATTCAGACATTTATACGTTTATTTTTGAGGAATTTAGGAAACATTAAGTGGATTTATTCTTATAGTAATGAGTACTTGAAATGCAAGTAGTTAAGCCCAAGGAGGAAAAACAAACCAGAGGTAGTAAAGAGAAGGAAAATGTGAAGAAGCATCACAGTGTACAAATATGTTGGATGTGGGGCACCTGGGTGACCTACTCAGTTAAGCTACTGCCTTTGGCTCAGGTCATGATCCCAGAGTCCTGGTATAGAACCCCGGCAGGCTCCCTGCTCAGTGGGGAGTCTGTTTCTCCCTCTGCCTCTGTCCCACCCCTTACCTCTGTGCAGGTGTGCATTCGCGCCTCTCTCTCTCTCTGTCAAAAAAATAAATAAAATCTTAAAAAAAAAAAACTAGTGATATACTAAATGTTGGCTAATTGAACATAATAATAAAAAATAAAATAAAATAAAAAGATTCTATATCTGTACATATACACATTAACCTTATTTTAATAGCAATGTATACTTTAATGATGTATTCTATAAATATATTATAAAATATTATATATGATATAATATAAATATAATTTTTAAAAAGATTTTATTTATTTATTTGACAGACAGAGATCACAAGTAGGCAGGGAAGCAGGCAGAAAGAGAGGAGGAAGCAGGCTCTCCGCGGAGCAGAGAGCCCAATACGGGACTCAATCCCAGGACTCTGGGATCATGACCTGAGCCGAAGGCAGAGGCTTTAACCCACTGAGCCACCCAGGCACCCCTATAAATATAATTTTTAACCACTCCTTTGTTGATGAAGAATTAGAATTCTATTAGTAAGAATAGAATTTTTACTATTACAAATAATGCTGAAATGAGCTTTTTGGTGTTTATATCATATTTTTCAATGATTTCTGGGTGAAAGTGTATATACATGAGAAGATTTAATATATAATGCCAAATTGCCTTTGAAAAGGCTTCTCTGATTTACAATTCCCTCTCACAGTGTAAAAAGAGTGACTGTTTCCACACATCCTAATACTTTGTATCTTTAAACTTTTGTCAATTTGGGGTGCCTGGGTGGCTCAGTGGGTTAAGCCTCTGCCTTCGGCTCAAGTCATGGTCTCCGGGTCCTGGGATCGAGCCCCATATGGCTCTCTGCTCAGCAGGGAGCCTGCTTCCCCCTCTCTCTCTGTCTGCCTCTCTACCTACTTGTGATCTCTCTCTTTCAAATAAATAAATAAAATCTTAAAAAAAAATAAATAAACTTTTGTCGATCTAATGGATGAAAATTATATTTAAAAATTTGTATGTCCCTGATTATTAGGAGGAAATATGTGTATTATTTGGTTTTATGCAGAAGTTTTAAATTGTTATAAAATCATGCACACTTATCTTTTCCTTATGAGTTCTAGATTTTGTGTCTTTTAGGAAGTTTTTTCCCATCCTGTATTTCTTAGGATTAGAAAACTATATAATAAAGTGAATTAACAATAGCTTAAGGAAGACAGGCTACTGTTCTTTTACCAAAGAGATAGCTCCAAGTGGATACTCTAAGGTAGATATGGTGGCTTCATGGTATCATCAGTATGTGGGTTTCTATCTTTCAGTTTTGTCATCCCACATAACTTCTATTTCAAGGTCACCTTATTGTCCGAAATGACTGCAGGGGCTTCAGCCATTTACATTTGAGTATCTTCTCTCATTTGGTAGACTTCTTGGAAGTCCTGATAACAGTTTGCACCTAGTTATATGACTACCCCTAAGTGCAAAGGACACTGGGAAATATTGTGTTGATAGTGTGCCTAGGTTAAAATTGGAGTTCTGCTATCAAGAAGGAAAGAACATGAGTGTTGGGTAGGCAAAGCAGCCTCTGCCACATGTCCTAAGATTATAGGACTTCTATCATTTCTTCTAATACTTGCAAACCATTTTATTTTTACCCTTAGGCTTCTTATAAGGCATCTGGAGTTAATTTTTTATATGGTGTAAGTTAGGAATTTATATTTTGTTTCCAAAAGGTAGTCAGATATATTTGATAAATATGTTGTTGTTTTCTCTTTGCCTACTGATTTGAAATGCTGTCTTCTCATAAACTAAATTCCTAACGATCTGTTTCTGGACACTTAACTATTAGTCTAGTCTATTAATTTTGTTGCTGTGATGGTATGACATTGTTTTATTTGCTTTTCATTTATTGGAAATTTTGTGATATGGTAAGACAAAGTCCTCCTTTTTGTTCTTCTAAAAATATTTTTGGCTATTCTTACATTTTTACTCTCTATGAATTTTAGAATCAGCTCATCAAGATCTGTAAAAAGTCCTGTTGAAACTGATTTTATAGATTGGTTTGTTTTTACAGTTCTGAATCTTTCTGTCTAGGAATATGGTATCTTTCTCCGTCTATTCAGGTCTGTATGTCTTTCTGTGATATTTTGTAATTTACCATTTAGGTTTATATTTCTTGGTAGGTTTACTTCTTGGTATTTTATGGAATATGATATTGTGAACAGAGTCCTTTTAAAAACTGCAGAACGTATTTTGTAATCGGGTATGGATGGTATATAAGAAGGCTACTGGGTTTTGGTTTTTGTTTTAAGGCTACTGGTTTTTGAATTTTGATTGTTTTATCTATCTTACTGAACTCTCTTAAGAGTACTGGAAGCCCTTCATTTGATTTGCAGGGATTTGCTAGATAAACCATCATATCTATAAAGAGAAATAGTTTTATCTCTTGATTTCTGATAGTTAAAACTTTTTTTTTCCTTAACTTGTTGTAGGCAAAACTTCTAATATACTGTCCTTAGTTTCAGAGCAAACATTGTTGTCCCGTTACTGTTTTTAGGTGTCAAGCATTCAGTGTCACACCACCAAGGAATTCCTCACACCTTTGGGATTAGGTTCTGGGATCCATATTCCTCCTTCTCACTTAAACGTAAAAACAGGTTTGAGTTCGTGGTAGAGAGCAACCTATTTTGGGTTGTCATTATAATGAATCTGAAAGTGTCTTTTATGTTTTTTGTTTTTTGCAGGGTTTCTAACTTTTCTTGAGTACATTTTTGCTAATTTATATGTTCTTGAGATAGCATTAATTTCATCCAGATTGTTTTATGACGCGTTTTGTTCTCTAATAAATTAAAAGTTTCCTCTGACAATGTAATGTCAGCTTTCTAATTTCTAATATATTTGTGTCATCTCTTCTTTTTCCTAATTGGATTTTCCAGAAGTTTCTATATTTTGATCTTTGCAAGCAATTTATTTTTTTAATTTCATTAATTTATGATTTTATCTTTATTTTCTTACTTTTACTTTCTCTTTTTTTGGTAGTTTTTAAAAAACTATATATTTGCTCCATTTATTTTGTTTTTCTTATTTTCCATAAAATATTTAAGACTACAGATTTTTTAGTAAGTACCATTTTGTCATTGTTCTATAGGTTTTCTAAATCTATTTCTATTCTTTTTAATGGTAATTTTAAATTCCTCTTTAAGAATTATTTATTTTTTTTCTTCCAATTTATTTATTTTCAGAAAAACAGTATTCATTATTTTTTCACCACACCCAGTGCTCCATGCAAGCCGTGCCCTCTATAATACCCACCACCTGCTACCCCAACCTCCCATCCCCCCACCACTTCAAACCCCTCAGATTGTTTTTCAGAGTCCATAGTCTCAAAAAAAAAAAAAGAATTATTTAAAATTGTTTTTTTAAAATTCTTAAAGTCAGTATTTTATTGTTAATTTCTACTTTTACTGGGTTGTAGTTGGAGAATGTGGCCTGTCAGTGTTCTGCTTTATGATATATATTGTGATTTTACTTGTGGATTAATATATGGTTAATTTTTAAATTTTTTTATTTACTTTTTATTTTTAAAATTTATTTTTTCATTTTATTTTTTATTATTTTTATTAACAAATAATGTATTATTTGTTTCAGAGGTATAGATATGTGAATCATCAGTCTTACACAACTCAGAGCACTCACCATAGCACATATCTTCCCCAGTCTCCATCACCTAGCCACACTATCCCTTCCACTCCACTCCCCTCGAGAAACCCTTAATTTGTTTTCTGAGATTAAGAGTCTCTTATGTTTTGTCTCCCTGTCTGGTTTTGTATTTTTTCATTTTTCCCTCCTTCCCACATGATCCTCTGTCTTATTTCCCATATTCCTCATATCAGTGAGATCATATGATAATTGTCTTTCTCTGATTGATTTATTTAGCTTAGCATAATACCCTCTAGTTCCATCCATGTCATTGCAAATGGCAAGATTTCAGGTTTTTTTTTTATGGCTGCAAAATATTCATATATATATACACACACACACATACATACATACCACATCTTCTTTATTCATTCATCTGTTGATGGACATCTAGGCTCTTTCCAGAGTTTGGCTATTGTGGACATTGCTGCTATAACATTAGGGTGCACATGCCCCTTTGGGTCACTACATTTGTGTCTTTAGGGTAAATACCCAGTAGTGCGATTGCAGGGTCATAGGGTAACTCTATTTTCAACTTTTTGAGGAACCTCCATACTGTTTTCCACAGTGGCTGCACCAGCTTGCACTCCCACCAACAGTGTAGGAGGGTTCCCCTTTCTCCACATCCTCGCCAACACCTGTCATTTCCTTACTTGTTAATTTTAGCCATTCTGACTGGTGTGAGGTGGTATCTCACTGTGGTTTTGATTTGTATTTCCCTGATGCCAAGTGATGTGGAGCACTTTTTCATGTGTCTGTTGGCCATCTGGATGTCTTCTTTGCAGAAATGTGTGTTCATGTCCTCTGCCCATTTCTTGATTAGATTATTTGTTCTTTGGGTGTTGAGTTTGAGAAGGTCTTTACAGATTTTGGGATACTAGCCCTTTATCTGATATGTCATTTGCAAATATCTTCTCCCATTCTGTCAGTTGTCTTTTGGTTTTGTTGACTCTTTCCCTTGGTGTGCAAAAAAGCTTTTTATCTTGATGAAGTCCTAGTAGTTCATTTTTGCCCTTGCTTCCCTTGCCTTTGATGATGTTTTTAGGAAGAAGTTGCTGTGGCTGAGGTTGAAGAGGTTGCTGCCTGTATTCTCCTCAAGGATTTTGATGGATTCCTGTTTCACATTGAGGTCTTTCCTCCATTTTGAGTCTGTTTTTGTGTGTGGTGTAAGGAAATGGTCCACTTTAATTCTTCTTCATGTGGCTGTCCCAGTTTTCCCAACACCATTTGTTGAAGAGACTGTCTTTTTTCCACTGGACATTCTTTCCTGCTTTGTCGAAGATTAGTTGACCATAGAGTTGAGGGTCTATTTCTGGGCTCTCTGTTCTGTTCCATTGATCTATGCATCTGTTTTTCTGCCAGTACCACACTGTCTTGATGATTACAGCTTTGTAATAGGGCTTGAAGTCTGGAATTGTGATGCCACCAACTTTGGCTTTCTTTTTCAATATTCCTCTGGCTATTTGGGGTCTTTTCTGGTTCCATATAAATTTTAGGATTATTTGTTCCATTTCTTTGAAAAAAAATCGATGGTATTTTGATAGGGATTGCATTAAATGTGTAGATTGCTTTAGGTAGCATAGACATTTTCACAATATTTGTTTTTCCAGTCCATGAGCATGGAACATTTTTCCATTTCTTTGTGTCTTCCTCAGTTTCTTTCATGAGTACTTTACAGTTGCCTCTTTGGTTAGGTTTCTTCCTAGGTATCTAAAGGTTTTGGGTGCTGTTGTAAATGGGATTGACTCCTTAATTTCTCTTTCTTCTGTCTTGCTGTTGGTGTATAGAAATGCAGCTGATTTCTGTGCATTGATTTTATATCCTGACACTTTACTGAACTCTTGTATGAGTTCTAGCAGTTTTGGAGTGGAGTCTTTTGGGTTTCCCACATAAAGTATCATATCACGTGGAAAGAGTGAGAGTTTGACTTCTTCTTTGCCAATTTGGATGCCTTTTATTTCTTTTTGTTGTCTGATTGCTGAGGCTAGGACTTCTAGTACTGTGTTGAATAGCAGTGGTGATAGTGGACAGCCCCATCATGTTCCTGACCTTAGGGGAAAAGCTCTCAGTTTTTCTCTGGGAACTCTCTTAATATGTAGACTCATGTCTTTCTTCAGTTCTGGGAAGTTTTCTTCTGTAAGTTAATTATTTCTCCTTTATTCTCTCTGTTCCCTCCTTCTGGAACTCCTACTAGGTGAATGTTGGAACTTCTGACTCTCTGCTGACATTTATTACCTTCTCTCCCAGTGCAGAGTCTTGCTTGTCCCTCTCCCTTTGCTCCTCACTCCCCACCCCACTCTCCCTTTCTCTCTCTCTCCAATAAGTAAATAAAAAAATAAAATCTTAAAAAAAAAAAAAAGAATAAAGGCACCTTACCTCTCCTGGGTGTTTGTTATTACTGCTGACCTGCCTCTCTGACCTCAATGTCTATACTCCTGTGTTAGCCCTTAATACATACCAAAACTTCCCAATATTTTCCACAAATGAGAAAGTGGCAGCAGCAGACTAACTTACCTGCTCAGAATACAGCATTTCAATTAATTGCTCAGAGAAATATCTCAGGACTGCATTTCTTAATCTGTTGACTTTTTTATTTAAGGAGTTTTTTAAAAAATTGTCGTTGACATAACAATGTTAAGGTTAGTTTTGGGTGTACAACATAATGATTTCAACAGTTCTGTGCATTACATGATGCTCACCATGATAAATGTAGTTACCCTCTGTTTCCAGTTATTACAATATTGTGTCTGTTGACTCTTCTGCATGTGTTATGGATAATTTCCTTCGGCTTTTTTCTCATAGATTTGATCTTCATGGATTTTATTTTTTTCTTTTTTTAAAAGATTTTATTTATTTATTTGACAGAGAGATAGATTGCAAATAGGCAGAGAGGCAGGCAGAGAGAGAGAGTGGGAAGCAGGCTCCCCACTGAGCGGAGAGCCTGACGCAGGGCTCAATCCCAGGACCCTGAGATCATGGCCTGAGCTGAAGGCAGAGGCTTAACCCACTGAGCCACCCAGGTGCCCCCATATTTTATTTCTATCATTAAACTTTCTTGTCTACAGTGGCATGCTTTTTTGCTCTCCTATAGTTTTATGGTTAGAGACATAAACATATAAATACACATATACATATGTTCATCCTTTCATGTAATTTGTGGAAGAGTAAGTACATAGAAAGCTCCATGTGCTAACTTGATTTTTTGTCTCAGAAGTTTCTTTGGGCATTCTTACTCTATGTTTAGGCAGGAAAAAAATGGCTGCAGAATAACTCTTCTCCTCTCAAAAGAGTTGTGCAGCTTCATAATACACCTTTAACTTTCCTTCATTAGCAGGATTTCTTTTGTTATTATTGTTCTTGTTTATAGTCTTTAATTGAAATGACGAAACATAAAAACAAAACTAAATAGCTACTTTGGTCTAGATTAAGATGTGGTACCTGAATTGGGATTCATTTGAAGGATTTCTATTCTTTATACACAGATCTTTTCTGAAAAATCCTTCCTTTACTAAGTTGGCCAGGATACAGAAGTCTTTTGGAAAGTTCTTAATTCATTTTTATTAGTTTACTAACTTATCTTAGTAACAGGGCCACATTTAGCTACAAAGTTGAGTGAGAAATAGAATCTTTGTGTATAGGTCAGAAGAGATAATATGACAGTCAGCTAGCAATTTTCTCTCATAGGTATGCAAAGGATCGTATGTAGTGCCTGGAGTATAGTAAGTATTCAAGAAATGGTTATTACCGGGGCGCCTGGGTGGCTCAGTGGGTTAAGGCCGCTGCCTTCGGCTCAGGTCATGATCCCAGGGGCCTGGGATCGAGCCCCGCGTCGGGCTCTCTGCTCCGCGGGAGGCCTGCTTCCTTCCCTCTCTCTGCCTGCCTGCCTCTCTGCTACTTGTGATTCCTCTCTCTCCGTCAAATAAATAAAATCTTTAAAAAAAAAAAAAAAAGAAATGGTTATTACTGGGGTGCCTGGGTGGCTCAGTGGGTTAAAGCCTTTGCCTTTGGCTCAGGTCATGATCCCAGGGTCCTTAATCCATTTTGAGTTTATGTTTGTGTATGGTGTAAGAAAATGGTCCAGTTTTATTCTTTTGCATGTGTCTGTCCAGTTTCCCCAATAAAATTTGTTGAAGAAACTGTCCTTTTCTCATTGCATATTCTTACCTCCTTTGTCAAAGATGAATTGACCATATAATGATGCGTTTATTTCTGGCTCTGTTCTCTTCCATTGATGTATATGCCCGTTTTTGTACCAGTACCTTGCTATTTTGATTACTATAGCTTTGTAGTATATCTTGAAATCTGGGATGGTGATACCTTCAGTTTTGTTCTTTTTTAAGATTGCTTTGGCTATTTGGGGTCTTTTGTGGTTCAATACAAATTTTAGATTATTCCTTACAACTGTTTCTTAATAGATAATATAAAATAACTTTCCAAAGATAACCAAAAGAATTACATAGAATTATATAATTCAATAGCCAAAAGAATTAAATAGTTTCTAGTTTCAGCTATATGCACCCATTCTGAGAAGTGAGTTGGTTACTACCTTCTATTTTCAAATGTTGTTTACTAAAACTAAACTATGAACTATAACTATTATTCTACTTTCTTTGTATACCTGACTTATTAAGAAATTAATATAAGTCTGATAATTTTAGTTAGATCCATAGGGTGATGAGTTGCACATCGTTGTCTGGTTAGGAAAGTACAAGCAAAATGGGATATAGTAGGTGCAATGTATATTAGTTCCTTTTCTCCCTTTTTACCACCCATTCCTCAAATTTTGTAGCCAAGCAACTGCTGGTTTCTAATAATCAACTAATATGTTACCGACCTTTATATGTTGAACAGAATCTTAATAGCTAACACTCTGCTTGCCACTCATAGGCACTTAATAAATATTTGTTTATTACATAAAGTGCCTTGCTTTTCTATAATAACATTTATATAGAGCTAAAAGTACTCTATTAGAGGAGAATAAGACAATTTTAAATATGTCGAGGTTAAAGAAATAGTCTGAGAGTGTCCTGTAAGCATTTGAAATTTATCAATCTAGAAATTAAAGTGAAAGTCCTGAGAAGAAATTAGATTTTTGAGAAAAAGAGAGTGTGAAGGGACTGAAGAAGAGTAGAGAAATAAGAAAACTTTCAGAGGTTGGAAAGAAATTAACAATGACTTGTAACAACAATGGTGCAAGATATAGAATCATCTAGTGTCACAGAGATCAATGTAGAAAGGAATTTTAAGAAGAGATACTTCAATCAATGATGTCAAATATTATGAGATAATGGTTTTTACAAGGAAATCATGAAATTTCTTCTTTCCTTTAGTCTTATTCAGGCTCAGCTAGGATGCATTCCAATACAAGACTTTGCTTTGACACAAGATACCTCAAAGATTTTCAGAAATGGCTCACGAATTACAAGATGTATGTTATAGGATTAATGGATTTTCAGTATTTTTCCCAGTAAAATATTACACTAGATTTAACTTTGGAAACTTCTTTTTAGGGTTATCAGATTTTGTGGCTGTTCAAGAAAAGAAGTTTGCTGTACTATTGAACAGTTTGATTTTAGCTAAATGTTTTAGATGCAGACTTTGGGAAAACTCTCTACATGTATCCAAACAGCTGGAAAAAATTGGTAGGTACTGAATACAGGCAGACAATTTGTCAATGTCTGCAGTTTATTTTGTTTTTCATTGTTGGGAAAATTATTCTATGGTATTAATAGACTTTAAGAAAAAATGTGTTTGTAGGCCTAAATAAGGTACTGAACTTCTCTTGAAAATCTGATTTTCATTTTCTCCTGCTTGAAGGATTCTATTTGAAATCCATTGAGAAGTCTAATAAAAATGAATGCTCTTTTTTAAAAAAATATTTTTAAAAATTTTATTTGAGGGAAGGGGGAGACAGAGGAAAGAGAGGGAGAGAGCATGAGCAGGGAGGAGGAGCAGAGGGAGAAGCAGACTCCCCACTGAGCAAGAAACCCTGATGTGGGGCTCCATCCCAGGACCTTGAGACCAATAATCTGAGCCAAAGGCAAATACTTAACCAACTGAGCCACTCAGGTACCCCCTACTAAAAATGAATATTTTTATTTTTAAATTAGTTCTCAAATTAAGAGTGAAATTTCATTTTAGTATTAGGTAACTATGTGTTGTTCTCTATTCCACTTTTATGATTATTTTGTTTTGATCTCAATGACAAGGTACAGAGCTAGCAATCCTAGCCATTCCTAATTCATTACAGAGAATTATATCACTTATTTATATCTTAACTTTTTCCCTTTTTTTTTTTCAGTAACAGGACAATATTCACTCTCATCTTCATAGAGATTCTGTAGACAAAAGATTCTGCATAATCACTTCTTACCTATTCAGATGTAGCTCAAGTTATGTATTGAAGAACTCTAGAGGGTACCAGTTATAAAGACTGGGGGGGGTATAACTAGGTATACTCTAAAGTTTTCCAATTTGGTGCCTTTGATTTTGTGATCCTACTCCTCCTCTCTAAGAAGAGAATTGTTACTCCATGACTAACAGCTTTGTTTGCTTTATAATTTTATATGCATTTTGGGGACATTAAAAAATATGTAACAGGTAAAAAAAATATGTAACAGGTTATTAGGGGTTGTCTCATTATTCCTTAGAACAAAGATCTCCAACTATTTTGTGAGGAAGTGCTTTATTATTTCCTTGAAGTTTGAAATCAGTGGGATAGCAGAGGACTGGCCAGTCCTGGGAGCTGCGGTGAAGATGGGAATTAGCTGGTGGAAGAAAGTAAGGTCAAATTAGAGGAGGGGTTCTTGACATTAAGGCTCACTTTTCTACTGAAGTCCTAGCAAACCAGATGTTGTATCCATCTCACAAAGATGAGTTATAAAGTGGGAAGGAGGTTCCATATAACATTTGGGAAATAACAACTTAGCGAAATTTTGAAATTAGATTAAATGATTAAGAAAATTTTCATTATACTTGAAAAAGTCTTTCTGACTTTCTAGAATATTGTCAATCAGGCATCATTTGCTTCTATCTTTTCCAAATTGTTGAACACTAATGTGTTTTTTATACTAACTCAGTATGGCTGAAGAGAAGGAAGCAAAAATTGCCCAGCAAAATTCATACACTAGAAAATGGAAGAATCTAAATGAAAAAGAAAATCTACATTCTTCCTGAGCACCAGGAAAAGAATGATGAATACAAATTAATTTTTCAACAATGTTTATAAAAAATTAAAATTCAGGAAAAGTTTCGAGGGAAAATGAGCATGGAGGAATTATTAATACTAGGAGTTATATCTTAAGAATGAGTAAGAGAAATTTTCAAGTATAGTTAAAGGTATGGAAAAAGAAATAGTGTAATATCCCCACCAGTAATATATGTGCCCCAGGCAAGACGGTTATATTTTGGAATTTTATACTTCTGATAGTATAAAAACCCTATTTTGGGGTTTGGTTAAATTCATTTGTTAGTGTAAGAATTTTAAATTCCAGTTTCCTGAAGCATAAAGAAACAGAGAAGGTGCAAAAATAGAAGTGAACTTGAAGAACAAAATTAAAATAAATGTGGCTAGAGAGTTGTCATCAAGAGGAGAATGGTAGGAAATTAGATGTGACAGGTAGACTGGTCAAGTCAGATAGGTAAGGGAGTTTGGTCATGGTAAAAAATTTTCACTTTATACAAAATGCAATGGAAAGGAATTGGAAATTTTAGAAGAGTAAAATTATCTGGTTTCAGTACAGAAACATAGAACTCTCTTTCTAAGGTGGACTGTAGCTTTATGAAGCAATATTCCCATCCATAAGTCATATTGTCTTCTCTTCAAACATGTTACATGTTACAGTTAACATGTAACAGTAGGAATCACTTGGTACTTTATGGATGGCATATGATAAAAATAAGTGTTGAATCATCTTGTGAACCAAAGAGTTCCTCTCTCTTCTACAAAGCAAATATATGTTTTATTTCATTTTGGAAAAAAATATATAACAATTGAATAAATGTCACAGCCCAAATAATCCAACTGAAGAACTTTTTTAAAAAACTTCAAAAACTAATTAATTAATCTGGATCTTTAAAACAAATTTTTTACTAATGTCATTGAAAAGTTAAGTATAGATTTAGTGTAAAATGGATTGTTTAAAAACTGCTATTTGATTAATTTCCCACAGGTATAACATTGTCAAATGCAATGGTAAATGCAGGTTTGACCTCCTTTAAAAAAATAGAAGAAACAGATGCAAGAGAACTTGAACTGGTATTTAATATTCACTTATTCCTAATGTTACCTGAATTTTATCTAAATTTTAAAGCCTACCTTTTATATCTTTTTTCTTCTAAAAATTTTTTTCCTTCTCATAGTCATAAGTATTTTAACTTAAGTTTCTGAGAATAAGCATTATTAAAACTATTGATACTGAAAAGTATTTACTAAAAGAACTTCTAGCCTTGTGGTAAGAATATAATGATATAAATGTTTTTAGATTTTAAATAGACACCCCCCATTTGGAACGCAAATAAAAGAAACAGTGATGTATCTGCCAAAATATGAACTTGAAGTGGAACAGGTAAATTTTTTTAAAGGTATTTTCATTGTCTTTTCAGGAATAAAGCTACCCATAGCTGACTTGGAGCTGAATAAGAGAAGTAAGGTTATTTTTAACACTTTTATGCCTATTCTTTTTTTAAAGATCGCAAGATATAGTGACACCATGGCAGAAATATTAGTGACCATTACCTTAAGAAATTTTGAACAGCTACAAACTAAAAGAACAGCACCAGATTCTCACTATGTTACCTTAATCATAGGTGATGCCGATAATCAGCTGGTTTTTAAGCACAGAATTATGTAAGTACACGATTTCCACTTGATTCTATTTCTAAGCATATACTATAAAAGAAAAATTCTGCTGAGAAAGAGTAACAAAATCACTGTGGGGTTAATTAAATTACATTTTCCTTATGCTATAATGGGGTAGTTTCTTGTCTGTTAAAGAAAGTATTAACATTGGGTCTGTTGTCAGTACTCAAATGAACAGTGTGAAATCTATCACCATGGTTTGTTTTGTTTTGTTAACAAGTGAATAAATGACCTTTAGGAGTAGCTATAGCCCACTGTTGTTGAAGTTTCTTATTTTTTGCTTTTCTCCAGTCATTCACAACCTTACTACCCTTTCATTATCTTCCTCTTGCTCCTTTTAAGATATATCTAATATTTCCAAAATAAAATCCAGCAAACTACTATAGCTCCATTGTAGGATCAGGCAACCAGATCAAATATATAAAGAAGGTACCTTCCCTTACACCTGGTTCTCTAGCATATCATTCTATTATTTTTACATTAGTCTTTTTTCTGATAGTGTTATTTCTCTCAGATGCCATAGGCAAACTCTGTAAGGTTAGCAATTATAGGTATAACTAATATTTTTTGAGCTCTTCATAGGTTCCAGGTAATGAATTATTTAATCTTTGTATAGACAGGTGCTATCATTATCTTAATAGAGGAAGAAATTGAGACAGAGAGTTTAATCAATTTGTCCAAGTTCATATAGGTAGTTTATAGCAAAGTCTGGGTTTAAACCCAAGCAGTCTTACTCCAGAGCCTATGCTCCTAATTGTATTAATTTACTTGTAAGTTCAGGTTTAGCAGTGACTCAGAAATGGGAATCTCCTCATTGTTGCCAGAGCACTGGAAGATATCTTCCCAAAATCATCTATGCAAGGTTCCTAAAAGGACTACAGTGCCTAATAGAACATCCCTTTCACTATTAACTGCTTTACTGCAGCTAGCTATGACACATTTATAGAGAATATGTCATTGTACAAATCTTTGTTTTCTGTGGTAAGTCTGAAGACAGTTTTGTATATATAAAGCTAAAATAAATTCAATCACAAAATTGATTGCTGGTTTGTGATGTTATTGGACGCAGACTATTTTATATGAATTTTAAAGATACTATTCAAGTTCTCACAAATTCGTATAACTTATATATAGCCATTTGAAAGTGGTAGTGATTTATGGGCAAGCTCATGGGTTGTTGATATCAACTATGTATTCAGGTGGACCTGAAATGAAGCAATTTAACTTGGAATCAGCTGTTTGGCCAATGTGTAGTTAGAAAATTATGGTTGTGGTAGCCCCCTTGACACTCCATTTCTTCCTCCTCAGAATTTGCAGGAAGTAATTTTCAGTACTGACTTTTGCTTAGTACCAGATAGGACCTATCTAAGGGTCAGTCTGTCCTTGATGATTAATATATTATTTCATTTAGTATTCCAATTACAATTTAAATGATGTTATTCTTTTTCAGGGATTCTGTTTTGCTAAAAGCTGGAAATTGGACTAAAAAGATTGATGTGAAGAGAGCTTTTAATTCTGAAGATCTTAGCGTAAATCTAATTAGTTCTGAATATGGTAAGTTCATTGAAGTAATGAACCCCATAAATATAAAGAATATGATAGCATTTAAAAATTTCTTTCATGCTGAAACAGAAAAGCAGTTTAAATGATATTGTGTAAAAATAATCTATTTAAATAATATGAGTAATTTTAAAGGAAGTTTCATATATTTAGATAAGTGAAAGATAGCACGGACTAAGATAACAAAATTAAAATTATATCTGTTCATTTATAAGTATTTTATTTTACAAGATAATAAAATTTCAATTGTTATAGGAACATTGATTTTTATCTTTATGATGATAAATGTATAAATTTTAACTTATTTTTTGATTTAATTTAATTTTTTCCGTGTTCCACGATTCATTGTTTGTGCACCACACCCAGTGCTCCATGCAATACATGCCCTCCTTAATACCCACCACCAGGCTCACCTAACCCACCACCCTCCTTAACTTGTTATATTTTTTTTTTTTTAAGATTTTATTTTATTTATTTGAGAGAGAGAGACAGTGAGAGAGAATGAGCGAGGAGAAGGTCAGAGAGCGAAGCAGACTCCCCATGGAGCTGGGAGCCTGATGTGGGACTCGATCCCGGGACTCCAGGATCACGCCCTGAGCCGGAGGCAGTCGTTCAACCAACTGCGCCACCCAGGCGTCCCAACTTGTTATATTTTTTAACTCTTGTTTTTTTATATATATTTTTATTTCCTGGACTTGTTAGCTCTTTTATTTCAAAAGGTATAGAAATGAGAAAGATATAAAAACAAATAAATGATCTCATGGCTAGATTTATAGGACTTAAGTACTTGTATACTCTTTTCGTTTTTCCAGTTGGACTCGATATTCAGCAGAAATTTTCAGTCTTTTACTTAGGCTTTACGAAGAGGCCTGAAAATCAAATAGTTATGCGAAAAAAATCAGAAACAGAGATTTCCCATTCTAAACATTCAAATAGATCTATGATAGCAGGACCCAATAAAGGTAAATAGCTATATTTATTACTGTATTGCATTAAAGCAAAGTTATAGCTAGGGAGGAGTATCAGTGTTATAGTACTGCTTCATTCAAGATGTAGATACTTGGGAATTAGACGTTTAAGCTTCATAATAATTACATTAATATATAGTAGGATTTTTTTCTTATAAATAATATTTGTCAAATTGGGGTGATATTTGGAGCACAGATTATTTGACCAGTTTTTGATTTACAGTATGCCTTTTTTTCTAAAGGCCATTGTTGGGGAAGTGCAAATGATATATAAGACTTTATAGATTTGATGAGGCAAATCAGGTGACAGTGAACTTAAGAATTTTTTGTTACAGAATATTTCAAAGATACACAAAACTGGACAGATCTGTATAATGAACCCTTACGTCCTCATTACCTACCTTAAACAATGTTCAACTCATGGCTTATATTATTTCATCTGTACCTCTTTTCAGTTTTCCCCTAATATATTTTAAAGAAAATCGTATTATATCCTCTGTAAGTGTTTCAGTGAGGATTTAAAAAAAAAAAAGCATAAATACATTGCTCTTACATATAAAAAGCTAATAGTAACTAATATCATCCAATACTGAGTTAATATTCAGCTTGCTAATTACCTTATATGTAAGGGGAGTAACTAAGAGGTACTGAGGAATGTGAAAGCAGTAGCTCCTATCAAAGTAACCTAGACAGTTGTGCTTTCTGAATTGGTAGTTATAATAAATAGTAACTTCAGTGAATAAAGGCAGGAAGAGCACATAGAGAATTATCCTGTGGACCCATGAACACTCATCTCCACCTCTTTAAAGAACACAGAGTAGGGTGCCTGAGTGGCACAGTTGATTAAGCATCTGTCTTTGGCTCAGGTTATGGCCTCACATATGAGCCCACATCAGGGCTCCCTGCTCAGCCAGGAGTCTTCTCCCTCACCCTCTGCCCATCTGCCTGCTCATATCTCTCATGTACTCTTTCTCGCAAATAACTAAGGTCTTTAAAAATGGGCGGGGGGGGGGTGGGCACCTGGGTGGCTCAGTGGGTTAAGCCTCTGCGTTTGGCTCGGGTCATGATCTCAGGGTCCTGGGATCAAACCCCACATCGGCTCTTCTCTCAGTGGGGAGCCTGCTTCCCCCTCTCCCTCTGTCTGCCTCTCTGCCTACTTGTGATCTCTTTCTCTCTGTCAAATAAATAAATAAAATATCTTTAAAAAATAAAATAAAAATAAAATTAATTTTAAAAAAAACCCACAGAAGAGCTCCCATTTCTGGGTAGGATGCAGTAGTTTGTGGCAGGCCAGTGTACCTAAGCCTACCTAAGTTATAAATATTACAATTTTTAGGACATCTGTGAAAGCAGACTAAAGGAACTAAAATTCCAAAGGGAGAACCATTTCAGGCTGAGGAGTCAAGGACCTGTAGGCTCTTAATTAAAAGCCTAAGTATGCTATGCTCTCAAAAGGGATTTATGTGATCAGCCACTCACCATGTTTGCCTAACACAGGAAAAAGGAAACATTCTTTGGTGTAATATAATATAATTTGGAATTTACAGATACAATGTTTGCCGTATAATAAAAACTGACAACACATTCACAGAGGCAAGACCATATGATTTATAATTAACAGTATAAAGGAAGTGAAGCACTCTGTAGATGATTCAAATAAGAGAGCTAGCATTTAAAGATTCTAAAATAACTATGATTAGTATTTAAAAAAAAAAAAAAGGAAAAAAAAATATGAAAGGCTGAGAAGTTTCACCAGAAAACTATAATCCACACAGAGATTTAAATGGACTTTCCTGAATTGAAAAATACATTATCTGAAGTGAAAAACTTATTGGTAGGTTTAATAATGGATTGGAGGGGCACCTGGGTGGCTCAGTGGGTTAAGCTTCTGCCTTCGGCTCAGGTCATGATCTCAGGGTCTTGGGATCGAGCTCCACATCGGTCTCTCTGCTTAGCAGGGAGCCTGCTTCTCCTTCTCTCTCTCTCTGCCTGTCTCTCTGCCTACTTGTGATATCTGTCTGTTGAATAGGTAAATAAAATATTAAAAAAAATTATGGCTTGGATATAGCCAAACTCAGGATCTGTGAAATGTTAGACATAATAAGAAAAAATATTCAAATTAAAGCCCAGAGATAAGAGAATGGAAAGAACACAAAAAAGCATAATACTCAAAAAATTCTAAAATATGCATAATTAAAATCTCTAAAGCAGCGAAGGAAAAGAATGGGGCAAATGTAATATTCAGAGACAATGGCTGAGAACATTCCAAAATAATGAAAGACATCAACTCATAGATTCAGAATTTTAGCAAACCCTAGGAGGTAAATGCATAGAAAACCACAACGGGCACATTGTAGCAAAACTGCTGAAAATCTTAAAAGCAGACATGGAAAAATGAAATATCACCTTCAAAAGAGGAACAGTGAAACTGACAGCTGGTTTATCAACTGTGATGATAGAAGATAATGGACCAACAGCTTCAAAATGTATTAAAATGATGCTAACCTGCATTTCTGTGCTCAGTGAAAGTATCTTTAAAAATAAAACTGAAATAGAGATATTTTGAGGAAAAACAAAACAAAACTGAAGCACTCCAACACAATGACTAAATTTATTGGCCTTCAGTAAAAGAGATACTAAAGGGAGTTCCTTTAACGAAAATGACCACAGGTGCAGAAATGCTGGAGGGAATGAAAAACAGTCGAAAGGGCAAATAAATGACTAAATTTACTGTTATAAATTAAACTAAATTGGCTATTGTACAGCAGTAATTGAAATGACTTGTAGAGTTTTAAATATATGTAGAATTATAATCAGAAATGCTCTTACCTCAGGATTATAACACACCAAATATAAGGAATATAGAAAGAAATAACAAAGAGAAAAGCAGAAGTGAATGAAATATAGAATGTAATGTACAACAGAAAAATCAACAAAGCTAAGATTTGGTTCTTTGAAATGATTAATAAATTTAAGAAGCCCTTATCAAGACTGATAAAGAGATAAATGTAAATTAACAATATTAGGAATGAAAAAGGGGATACCATTACAGACATCAAAAAGATAAAGCTATTTTGAATGATTTTATATCAATAAATTTGACATAATTTGGGTAAAAATGAACAAACCCTTGAGAAGCAAAACTTACTGATAGAAAAAATAGAAAATTTTAGTGGTCTGATACTAGTAATGAAATTGAAGCAATTAAAAATCTTTCCACAGAGAAATCCAGAGCATTAGGTGATTTCACTGGTGAATTTCCCCAAACATTTAGGAAAAAATAGTATCAAACTTACCCAAACTTTTTCAGAGAATAGAAAAAGAAAAAATAGTTTCTAATGCTGTAATTTTTTTGAACAGAGCCCACACGGAGATCTTGACTTCAAAACCTGACAAGGACATTAATAGAAAGGGAAATTATTCACCAGTGTATGTCATGGAAATAGATCCAGAAGTTCATAACAAAATATTAGCAAGTAGAATCCAGCCATATATTTAAAAGTCATACTACAGTACAATTAAGTATGGCTTATTCCAGGTATGGAAGAGTGTCTCAGCATTCAAAGATGAATCAGTGTATTTCACTACATTAACAGAAAAAAAAAACAAAACACCCATGTGATCCTCTTGATAGAGGTCAAAGAAATTTGACAAAAATTCAATGCTCATTTTTTATTAAAAAATATATATATATAAAACAAATGCACACAGTAGTGAAATAGTTTAAAAACTTTCCTATTTAGATGGAGAATGACACAAGAATGTTCTCTATAGTAATAGAGTTATATAGTAATACTATTACTCTATAGTAATCGAGTAATATACTCTATTATTACTACTACTACTACATAATGTTAAATAACATGCTAGAAGTCCTAGTCAGTACAGTTGTATAATAAAAAAAAATAAATAAAAGTGATAAGGAGTGGGAAGAAAGAAATAAGCTGTTGTTACTTGAAAGCAACATGATTATAGGGACACCTGAATGGCTCAATCAGGTAAGTATCTGCCTTCTCCTCAGGTCATAATCCCAGGGTCCTGGGATCAAGTCCACATTAGGTTCCTTAATCAGCGGGGACCCTGCTTCTCCCTCTCCATCTGCCTCCTTTTTCCCCTGCTTATGCTTGTTTCTCTCTCTCTCTCTCTGTGTTAAATAAATAAGTAAAAGTTGAAACAAAAGAAAGATGATTATATACCTAGAAAATCCAAAAGACTGTAGACACACTGTTAGAATTAATATATAAAATTGGAAATATCACTGAATACAGAGTCAATATAAAAATACTACAATAACACTAAAAAGAATAGAGTATTTAAGAATATATTTAATAAAATTAGTGCAAGATGTGAACACAGGAAATTACAAAACACCACTGAGAGAAATTAAAGAAGACCTAAATAAATGGAAAGATATTCTATGTCTATGGATTGGAAGTCTTCATATTGTTAAGGTGGCAAAATTTTCCAAATCAATCACAGCTAGCAAAATCCTAGCTCTGCTTTTGGCAGAAATTCATAAACTGATTTTTAAATTTCATATGGGAAGAGGGAGACAGGTGGTGGAAGAGTGGGGAACCTTGTTTCACCTGGTCCCTTGAATTTAGCTAGATAACTATCATACCATTCTGAACACCTATGAATTCAGCCTGAGATGTAAGAAAAGAATTTCTGGAATTCTACAAATAGAAAAGCAACCAAAAAACTACCTTTTTGCAGGTAGGCTGAGAAGTGAATCTGAGGGGATGTATCAGGAGATAAATGGGAGGGAGAGAGATCATCCATATACCAGCTGCTGGAAAGTGATATAGCCCCAGAGCACAAAATCAGAATCTAGAAGTCTGCTCTAGTAAGATACATCCTTGCCTGATAGGTGCTCAGGTGGTAAAGTGGGGCAGAATTCTAGGTGGGACAGTGTCCTCTCAGGATTCCCTAGCTCACTGAAAGAATGGGGGTGCCTGAGCCAGCAGAGTTCCCAAGCACTGGAGTGGGGAAATTGATTACAGCCAGTGAGACCAGGAGGGGGCTCTCAGTTCTGTTTGTCATAAACCATGAACCACAGCACAAAAGGGCAGAAATGTGATGACCCTCTGCCTTCCCTGGGAGGATTAGTACAGGTGCAGGCTGCAGGAGTCTAGAATTTGGCACACACAAAAGTGAAAACTGCTTATTCCTGAGGGTTTACTGAAGAGAGGGAGCTGTGATCTTTCAGCTCTGGGGCTGGAGATCAGGGCCCAGCCACTTTTATTTTCATCCTCTAAAGAGGTATAGAAAGCCTTCAGGAAACAAAGTACATAGATCAACCAGAAGCAGCTTTTACTGAGCCTGGACCCCTGGCAAGGGCAGTGCAACTCCACCCAGGCAAAGATAATCTAAGAATTAGTGCAGCAGGCCCTTCCTCCAGAAGACCAGCTGGAACATCAGGCCAACACCAAGTTTACAGAGCACACATGACTGCAAAAGTCCAGTGATAGGGGAAATTAGTATATAGAATTTGAGGGTTTTTTTTCTCATGGTTCATTTATCTTTCAGTTTATAATTTTCATTTTCAACTAGTTTCTTATTTTATCAACTCGTTGTTTTTAAGTCTTTTTTAACTTTCATTTTTACATTTACATATTATAGGTGTCGTCTTCACTTTTGGCTTCCTTTCACTGTATTCAATTTTATTTTTGTGTGTATATATATATATATATATATAATCAGTTTTGCTTTCTTTACAATTTTGGGATTTAGTGTCTTCTAACAAACAGACCAAAATACACCCAGGACCAAGTGGATCACCCTGTTTGCTATCTGGGAGATTATATTCCCACCTCCCTTATTTATTTATTTATTTATTTATTTATTTATTTTTCTTTTTCTTTTTTGGTTTCTGACCTCTTTGGATTTGCCTAGTGTATATTTTGCTTGGGTCGTGGTTGATATTTTTAATTTTGTTTTCTCATTCATCCATTCTCCTCTGGGCAAATGACTAGGAGGAGGAATTCACAGCCAAAGAAAGAACCAGTGGTAATACTCTCTGCCACAGATCTAATCAATATGGATATAAGTAAAATGTCAGAGCTGGAATTCAGAATAAAAATTATAAACTTACTAGTTGGGCTTGAAAAAAGTACAAGACACATTAGAGAATCTCTTAGTGCAGATATAAAATCTAATCAGGCCAAAATTGAAAATGCTTTACCTGAGATGCAGGCTAAATTGGATTCTCTAACAACTAGGGTCAATGAAGCAGAAGAGAGTTACATAGAAGACAAGTTGATGGAAGGGAAAGAAGCTGAATAAAACAGAGGAAAACAACTAATGGACTGTGAGGGGAGTCTGAGAAATCAGTGAAATCATAAAGCAAAACATTAGGATTATCGGGGTCCCAGAGGAAGAAGAAAGAGTGA
This sequence comes from Neogale vison, assembly GCF_020171115.1. Taxonomy (NCBI): domain Eukaryota; kingdom Metazoa; phylum Chordata; class Mammalia; order Carnivora; family Mustelidae; genus Neogale; species Neogale vison. The sequence continues at coordinate 77,848,752 of NC_058092.1, read as the reverse complement.
GAGAGGGACAGAAGATATATTTGAGCAAATCATATATGAGAACGTCTCTAAGCTGGGGAAGGAAACAGGCATTCAAGTCTATGAGGTAGAGAGGATTCCCCTCAAAATCATTAAAAATAGATTAACACCTGACATATATAATAGTGAATCTTGCAAATTCCAGAGATTAAGTCCTGAAAGCAGCTCAAGACAAGAGGTTCTTAACCTACAGGGATAGAAACATCAGGCTGGCAGGCCAGAAAGTGTTGGCATGATGTATTCAGCATACTAAATGAGAAAAACATGCAGCTAAGAATACTTTATCCAACAAGGGTGTAATTTAGAATGGAAGGAGAGATAAAGAACTTCCAGGACAAACAGAAACTAAAAGAATTTGTGATCACTAAACCAGTCCTGCAAAAAATATTAAAGGGGATCCTTGAAGTGAAGAGAGAGCCCCAAGTGACATTGACCAGAAAGAAACAGAGACAATCTACAGAAACAGGGACTTTACAGGTAATGCAATGGCACTAAATTAATATTTTTCAGTAGTTACTTTGAATGTAAATGGACTAAATGCTCTAATCAAAAGACACAGGGTATCAGCTTGGATAAAAAAGCAAGACCCTTCCATATGCTATCTACAGGAGACTCATTTTAGACCTAAAGACACCTCCAGACTGGAAGTGAGGGAGTGGAGAAATATTTATCATGCTAATAGACATCAAAAGAAAGCTGGAGTAGCAGTCTTTGTATTAGATAAATTAGATATTAAACCAAAAACTGTACTAAGGGATGAGACTTACTACATCTTACATGTAGTAAGAGATGTAGAAGAGGGACATTATATCATACTCAAAGGGTCCATCCAAAAAAAAGATCTAATGATTATAAACAGTTATGGTCCTAAGTTGGGAGCAGCCAATTATATAAACCAGTTAATAATCAAACCAAAGATGCACATCAATAATAATACAGTAATAGTAGGTGACTTCAGCACTGAACTCACAGCAATGGACAGATCATCTAAGCAGAAGGTCAACAAGGAAACAAGGGCTTTGAGTGACATACTGGACCAGATGGACTTCACAGATATATTCCATCTTAAAACAACAGAATACACATTTCTTCTCAAGTGCACATGGAATATTCTCCAGAATAGATCGCATACTGGGTCATAAATCAGGTCTCAGTGGTACCAAAAGTTGGGATCATTCCCTGCTTATTTTCAGAGCACAATGCTTTGAAACTTGAACTTAATCAGAAGTGGAAATTTGTCAGTAATTCAAACACTTGGAGGTTAAAGAGCATCCTACTAAAGAATAAGTTGGTCAACCAGGAAATTAAGAAGAATTTTTAAAATTCATGGAAACAAAAGAAAATGAAAAAATAATATTTCAGTGCCTTTGGGATATAGCAAAGGCAGTCCTAAGAGAGAAGATATTAGAAAAAAAAATTTTTTAAAGCCTCAAATACACAAGCTAACCTTACCCCTGAAGGAGCTGGAGAAAGAACAGCAAACAAAGCCTAAACCAAGCAGAAGAAGAAAAATAATACATTAGTGTAGAAATCAATGAAATGGAAACCAAAAGAACAGTAGAACATGAAACTAGAAGCAGGATTTTTGAAAGAATTGATAAGATTGGTAAACCCTTAGCCAGACTTATCAAAAAGAAAAGGTAAAGGACCCAAATTAATAAAAGCATGAATGAAAGAGGAGAGATCATGACCAACACCAAGAAATACAAACAATTTGAAGAAAATATTATGAGCTACAATATGCCAACAAATTAGGCTGATGCATTCCTGGAAACTTACAAACTACCAAAACTGAAACAGGAAGAGGTAGAAAACCTGAACAGACCCATAACCAGTAAGGGAATTGAAGCAGTCATCAAAAATTACACAACAAACGAGTCCGGGGCTAGATGGCTTCCCAGGGGAATTCTACGAAACATTAAAAGAAGAAGCTGTTTCAAAAAAATAGAAAGGGATAAAAACTTCCAAACTCATATGAGACCAGCATTAGCTTTTTTTTTTTTTTTTTAATTTTAGGCCAGCATTACCTTGATCCCAAAACCAGACAAAAAGCCCAACAAAAGGAGAATTACAGGCCAATATCCCTGAAGAACATGGGTGCAAAAATTTTCACCAAGATATTAGCAAGTAGGATCCAATAGTATATTAAAAGGATTATTTACCACAACCAAGTGGGATTGATTTCTGGGCTACAAGGATGATTCCACATTCACAAATCAATCAGCATGATACATCACGTTAATAATAATAATAATAAAGGACAAGAAGTATATGATCCTCTCAGTTGATGCAGAAAAAACATTTGACAAAATACAATATCCTTTCTTGATTGAGATTCTCCACAGTGTAGGAATAGAGGGAACATACTTCAATATCATGAAAGCTGTATACAAAAAGCCCACAACAATTAACATTCTCAATGGGGAAAAACTGAGAGCTTTTCACCAAGGTCAGGAACACGGCAGGGCTACCCACTCTCACCACTGCTGTTCAACATACAGTACCAGCCTCAGCACTCAGATAACAAAAAGAAGTAAAAGGCATTCAAGTTGGCAAAGAAGTCAAATTCTCCTTGTAGGTGACATGATACTTTATGTGGAAAACCCAAAACACACCACCCCAAAATTGCTAGAACTCATACAGGAATTCAGCAATGTGGCAGGATATAAAATCAATGCACAGAAATCAGTTGCATATCTATACACTAACAGTGAGACAGAAGGAAATAAAATTAAGGAATCAATCCCATTTACAATTGCACCAAAAATTAGTTAGACAGGAAACAACACATTTTGGCGAGGATGTGTAGAAAGGGAAACCCTCTTACACTGTTGGTGAGAATGCAAGCTGGTACAACCACTCAGGAAAACAGTATGGAGGTTCCTCAAGAAGTTAAAAATAGAGCTACCCTAAGATCCAACAATTGCACTACTGTGTATTTACCCCAAAGACATGCACCCCAGTGTTCACAGCAACAATGTCCACAATGGCTGAACTGTGGAAAGAACAAAGGTGTCCATTGACAGATGAATGGATAAAGAAGAAATACACTCACACACACACACACACACACAATGGAATATGTATATATTCCATTGTATATTATATATTCCATTGTATATGTGTGTGCATCCATGTAAAAAATATACATTTTTATATGCCTATATGCATATAATATATATATTTTTTTACATGCCTGCTCACACACACACATATACAATGGAATATTATTCAGCCATCAGAAAGGATGAATAGTTACCATATACATCAACATAGATGGAACTGGAGGGTATTACACTGAGCATAATGGGTCAAAGAAAGACAATTATATGCTTTCACTCATATGTGGAATATAAGAAAGAGCACAGAGGATCATAGGGGAGGGGAGAAAAAACTGAATGGGAAGTCATCAGAGAGGGAGAAAAACCTGAGAAACTCTTAACTATAGGAAACAAACTGAGTATTGCTGGAGGGGAGGTGGTTGGGGAGATATAGTAATTAGATGATAGGCATTAAGGAGAGCACATGGTGTGATGAGCACCAGTTGTTATAAGCAACTGGTTCAACACTACATCTGAAACTAGTGATGTGCTAAGTGGTGGCTAACTGAATTTAAATAAATAAACAAATAGAATTCATATGGGAATGTAAGGTATCCGGATTAGCCAATCAGTCTTGGGGTGGGGAGAGGAACAAAGATAGAGGACTCACAATTCCTGATTTCAAAACTTATTACAAAGCCACAGTAGTCAAGACAATGTGGTACTGGCATAATAATAGCCATATAGATCAACAGAATATATTTAAGAGTACAGAATAAACCCATACATCTGTGGTCAGTTGATTTCCAACAAAGCTGTCGAAACAATTCAGTGGGGGAAATAATAGCCTTTCAACAAATAGAGCTGGACAACTGAGAATAGTCAGTTGAGTTAATTATATCATAATTACTTCATACAATATATGGTATTACTTCATACTATAAATACTTCATACCATATGTAAAAATTAACTCAAAATGTGTTACGACCTAAAAGTAAGAGTTAAACTGTAATAATCTTAGAAGAAAACATGGGTTTATATCTTCATGACCTTGGATTAGCAATAGTTTCTTAGGTATGACACCTAAAGCTCAAGTAACTAAAGAAAGATGAATTGGACTTCATCAGAATTAAAAACTATTGGGGGCACCTGGATGGCTCAGTTGGTGAAGCATCTGCCTTCAGCTCAGGTCATGATCCTGGGATCCTGGAATTGAGTCTCCCATCTGCCTGATGCTTTTCTCTCTGCCTGCCGCTCCCCCTGCTTGTGCAGGCGCGTGCTCTCTCTCTCTCTCTCTCAAAAATAAGTAAAGTTCTTTTTAAAAAAAGATTAAAAACCTTTGTGCTTCAAATAACACTATCAAGAAAGTGGAAAGAACAGCCCAAAGAGTGATAGAAGATATTTGCAAATCACATATCTGATAAAGGAGTCGTATCTGGTATACACAAAGATGTCTTGCAACCCAACAATAAAAATGCAAGGAACCAAATTCAAACTGGTCAAATGATATGAATAGACATTTTTGCAAGGAAGACCTACAAATGAGCAATACAAACATGAAAAGTTGCTCAGCATTATTAGTCAAGATGGAAATGCAAATCAAAACCACAATGTGACACTTACTTCCCACCCACTTTAGTCAAAAAGATGGACAATAGTAAGTGTTGGTGAGGATGTAGAGACATTGAAACCCTCATAGCACTGCTATGGGAATGTGAAATTGTGCAGCTGCTTTGGAAAACAGTTTGCCAGTTCCTCAAGAAGTTAAGCATAGAATTATCATGCAACCCAGCAGTTCCTTTTCTGTGTTTATATCCAAAAGAATTGAAAACATATATAAACTAGCATGTGAATGTTTATAGCATCATTATTCATAATAGTAAAAAAATAGAAACAGCTGAAATGTTTACCAACTCATGGAATGAATAAGTTAAATGTAGTATAACCATATAATGGAACATTCAGCCATAAAGAATAAACTACTGATACATGGATAATCCCTGAAAAGATTATGCTAATAAGAGAAGCCATTCACAAACGGTCAGATATTATTAGGATCCATTTATATGGGAAGTGTAGAATATGCAAATTTATAGAGATAGAAAGTTGATTAGTTGTTGCAGATGCTGGGTGTAGGAAGAACTAAAGAGTAACTACTAATAGCTATGTGATTTTTTTTTTAAGGTGACAATGTTCTGGAATTAGATACAGTGATGGTTACACAACCTTGGGAATATACTAAAAACCTACCAAACTGTACACTTTAAAAGAGTAGATTTTATGGTATGAATTATATTTCAACTAAAAAATTTGAAAAACAATAGTATTACTATATGCCAGCAAACAAAAAAGGAATAGAAATCGTCATTTTTAAAATGCCCTTTATAGTAGCATGAGAAATCAGTTTAAAAAAGACAATTTAGAATTAGAGCTGCATAAAGATAATATAAACTCAGAGCCATCAGCTGACCATCCTTTACCACATGCAGAAAGGATCACAGAAAGCTGGGTTTTGAAACAGAAAACTAAAGCAGAGGTGCAGAGAGGTGCAAAGGTGAGAATGCCAGAGTTGGGATTCTGATGACTTCCTGTTTCTTGGTTTTAGTCCCTTCTGATGCCTCGCTGAATTGCTGCTTTGGATTCTGTGACATATCTGTGTTCATGTAACACATTTCCCCCACTCACCAGCTCTTTTTGTTTAAAGTAGCTTGAATTTTTTGTTACTTAAAATTGTAATGAGAAGTTGGAATGTTTACTATACGTCCTGCTAGCATGAATCTTCTGTAAGGGCAAAAGTTCCCTATGTATTTTGCACAATCCTTGAAAACGGGTAAAAGATGCTTCCTATCAAACAAATAATATTTTATTACACTCACATACACACACACACCCTTCAAATATACCATCCCAAATCTTTTTTTTTTCAAATTTTTATTTAAATTCTAGTTAGTTAACATACAGTGCAGTATTGGTTTCCGGAGTAGACTTCAGTGATTCATGACTTGCATACAATACACAGTGCTTATGATAACAAGTGCTCTCCTTAATACCCATCACCCATGTAGCCCATCTCCTCCTACTTCCCTCCATCAACTCTCAGTTCTCTATCATTAAGAGTCTCGTTTGGTTTGTTTCCCTCTCTCTTTTTCCCCACCCTTCCCACATGTTCATCTCTTTCATTCTCAAATTCCATATAGGAGTGAAATTATATGGTATTTGTCTTTCTCTGACTAACTTATTTCTCTTAGCATAATGCACTCTAGCTCCATGCACATCTTTGCAAATGACAAGGTTTCACTATTTTTTATGGCTGAGTGATATTTCATTGTGTGTGTTTGTGTGTGTGTGTATATACATACACATACCACATCTTCCTTGTCCATTCATCAGTCGATGGACATTGGGACACTTTCTAGATTCTGGTTACTCTTGATAATGCTGCTATAAACATTGGGTTGCATGTACTCCTTCAAATCTATATTTTTCAACCATCCCAAATCTTGTGAATATTCCAGTTATATAATTCAGTTCTTATATGCAAATTCATATATCCCCCAAATAAAGATACATACTTACACCTTTAAATATAACATACATATCCTATCTGCACCTTTCTCAATATGTGACACAATGAAGGGGTCATAGATTTATACCCTACTAAGGTTGTTAGAACAAAATTTGGCTTTTTCAAAACAATCCAAATTTCAATTTTTCTGACTTCCTGTCCGACCATGTTATTAAATGATACAAACTAATATTCCGTTCAGAGACTATAGTTGCTAAATAATTGTTTCTAAAATGTGCTTGAAAGTTCAGCACATACTTGAGTATCATAATATCAAATTATGGGGCCATATATAAAAACAGAAGTATGCACTTTAATTTACATAATATAACTAAAAATTATTTTCATGCTTCCTGTGTTTGAAAACATTCTTTTAGCAGTAGTTTCTCATCTATATAGTCAAATAGATAACATTTTGTAAAATTTAAGGAAAAATATTTTTGCTATTTTTAAGATATGACAATGTAAAAAATATACTTTTTTGACTATAAAGTATTTAAAATTTTTTCAGGCCTATTCTTAATATATAAGATTTGGGCATTTAAACTTTTGATCCTTTAAATAGATTCTCAGTAAGAGGTATGAACTTTGTTTAATTTGAAGAAAATTGATTTGACATTAGTAAATTCATTTACAGTTGCTATGCCATTCTGAGTTGAAAATTTAAAATATTTGAAAAAAGAAAAGGATAAAAGAAATGCCTGAGCACTGTGGACTCCAATTCATTAGTGTTACCATTTTCATGATAAATAAATGACAAAATGATAGTGTATTTGACAAAAAATTTAGAGAGGATGCTCTCTCATTTAAAGTCATAAAGTGCATAAATCTGATTAACATAAATCGGAACTGCAAAAGTCAAAGTAATATTCTTTTAGAAATACTAACCCCAGGGGTGCCTGGGTGGCTCAGTCAGTTAACCTGTCTGACTCTTAATTTTGGCTCAGGTCATGATCTTGGGGTTGTGATATCAAGCCCCAGAGTCGGGCTCCCCCTTCAGCATGGAGTCTGCTGGAGATTCTCACTTTCCCTCTCGTCTCTCTCTCCCTCCTCTCTAAAGAAATAAATCTTTAAAAAAAGAAAAAAATATTAACTCCAGTAGCTTATACAGAGACCAATTACTTAAATTTATAATTAGGATGCAAGGCTAAGTGTGTCGGGTGTAATGTGCCTACTACTATCAATTTTTCTTTGATTTTTTAAAAAAAGATTTTATTTATTTATTTGACAGAGAGAGACAGTGAGAACAGGAACATAAGCAGGGGGAGTGGGAGAGGGAAAGCAGGCTTTCCGCCCAGCAGGGAGCCCAGAACACTGGGATCCCAACCTGAGCCAAAGGCAGGTGCTTAACCCTCTGAGCCACCCAGGCATCCTCTTTAATTTTTTTTTGAAACAACTAACCCTTGCCCCACCAACCATTACTGACCCTATTAAAGTAATTTTAAATATTTTCTTAAATACAATTCTAGTTGACATTAATAAATTTATTTTACTTTAAATAATTAGAATTGGGGCTTTAAAAACATACAAATCTATATGTGACAGAACTATGAAAATATATGCCTTTCAGATTATTATAGTAATGGGATTTATTATTTTTATATGGGATTTTATATGATATTATGTGGGATTTATTAACATATCATATGGGATTTATATTATATTTATATTAACATATTATATGGGATTTATTATATGATATATGATACTTTATATGGGATTTTATATGATATTATATGGGATTTATTAACCTTAAATTATACATAAGAGTACAGCTTAGGTCAGTTTTCTTTGAGAACCTAATTTTTCCAATTATCAATCTCTGTAATCTTATGTTTGTTAATAAGACAAAATCAGACAATTATCAGGATATGGGTAGTGGTGTAGGGATGGAAGAGCACCTATATAAGTACCATTTCTAACACCTTTAATGTTTTTATCACTTAGGTAATTAATATCCATTTGTTAATATTCTATAAACAAACTTGTATACAGTCTTCATTCCCAACAAGACTTGCCAACTCTGCCTTGAAATTTGCGAGTGTCTCCAGAATCTTTAAAATTCAACTGCCGGATGGTAGATAGTTTTCAACCACTGGGAATAAATGTGTATAATCATTGGACACCATCTTGTGGTGATGTTTAGAAATGCATCTATTAGGAGTTGGATTAAGGAACAAAGCAATTCCTTATTCCTTACTGCAAAACAACAACCTACAAGGCTTTGCCTCCTGACTTCCCACCCCCCAAATCCTTTGATTTCTTCCCTAAATAAATTAAATGCATTATTTGAGGGAGACAAGGTGGTTGAGAGATCAAGCTCTGGAACTAGACTACCTTAGCTAGAATCTCAGATTTGCTATTTCTTATCTAGATAGTCTTGATTCTCTGGAATTACACAGGGAGACAGAAAATAAAAGAGATAAAGGGAAATCTAGGAGTTTGGTAGCTGACTAATAAATGTTCCAGAAAGAGACAACAAACAAATCAGAAGAAATAATTTAAGAAAATTTTCTACACTTGGAGATATAGATCTGCATATCAAAAAGGCTTAGTCAGTGCTAGTTAGGATGAATGAAAGAATATCTACAAAGAAGGAATAATTGAAACATTTCAGAACATCATACATAAAGAGAAAATCATAAACACTTTCAAGGAACAAGAATTGAAATTTTGTTCATCTTTATCAGCAGCACTGGGTGGTAGAAGACAATAGACTTAAAAGTCCAGGGGAAAATGATTTTCAACCCTGTGTTCTATACCCAGCCAAACTATTAAGTGTGAAAGTAAAGTAATCTTAATACATCGAAGGATTTAGAAAGTTGAACTCACACACAGCTTTTCTGAGGCAGTTGCTTGAGTATGAGCACAATGTAACAAAGCAGTTAACCAAAAAAGAGTCAAAGAATCCAAGAATAGTGGATTCACTCAAGAAGCTTAATGAAAGGAAGTTCTGGAGGACAGTTGTAGGACAGGCCTACAATATGTTAGGAGGAGGATGGAGTGTTTAAGAAAGGAGGTAGCGATGAAGGGGGAATAAATAGGTGGTGTCTCCATGTATTTATTTTTGTCTCTGAAATATTGAATACACTTAAAAGAAATTTAAGACTAAAAGAAAGGCAGCAAAACTTCAGGGAAAACAAGACAGCAGCTCAAGAAAGAAAAGTGCTCACTTGATTCAGTATTAAAGATATTTTTTCTTTCTGTCTAGCTCTCAAATCAGCCCATTCTCTGACTGTAGTAGTATCATCACTCTAGACTGAATTACCATCATTTTTTTGCCTAGACTCCTGTGGTAGCCTTTTTTTCAAACTGTGAATTTAATTATGTTCCTTCCTTGATTAAATCACTATAGTGTCTCCTCCTAGGCCTTAGAATAAAAGATCCAATCATTAACATCCCTACTAGGTCACGTAGTCAGTCAATTCCTAAGCAGAAGTGGGATGGCAGTTGCTAGGTAGTCTTGTCTCACCTCCATAGAATTGGCTGGTTAAGGACACTAGAGACCTAAATGGACCTTGACAATTTATTACTTATGTGCACAGCAAAATAAGATCAGCATGTTATCAGTTGCTTGCATTCCTAATCCCACAGGATAACACTGATCAGATAACACAATGGTGGATTGCTTTGTTTTTGAGGCATCAAGTATAGGCTGCAATTAAGTGGTTTTATAGCCTGCATCTGTACCTTGGAAGAGGCAAGGTGGAAGGACCAGTGCCTTACCGGAACCAGAGGCAGATGAGAAGCTGCTTCATGGCAGTCTCATGCAAGCTAAGGAAGCAGATGAGAAATGTCTTTTAGCACCACCTCACAAGACTATCTTGACATGTCCCAAAGAGGTTCAGAGGGCATTCTATAAATAGTTAAGTCTTGGATATGGCCTATATAGAGACATGGAATTACCAGGGTTCCATGGTGGAGCCATTCTACAAATACAGCCTGACCATTCTCTACTAATCTCATCTTGTGTGCTCTCTCTTACTTGCTGAGTATTAATCTTTCAATTTCTCCTATATGCCATGCTTTCCCTTATAGAGCTTTTGCATGTGCCATGCTCTCTTTCTCCTCCCTCCTTGCCTTTTTAATTCCCATTCTTTCTTTTGTCCTCAACTCAGTTGAGTTAGGGAAGTTAGGGAAGCCTTCCAAGACATTCCTACCTAGGATGGTGCCTCCAATTATCATATAGCATTGTGTTCCTCTCCTTCATAGGATTCTAAACAATTTTAATTTTATAGTTACTTGCATAATCCTTAAGTAATAATAGAGATAATATATGCTCTAATATATTAGTTTATCACTTAATTTAGAAATGCCTTCACATACTTAATTTCATTTTATCTTTTCATCTCTATGAGGTGAACAAAACAGATACTGTTTTTAATCTGTTTTTTTACAGTTAAGAGCCCATATTAAAACTTGTGTTTTCTTATTTTAGTTTAAGGTGCCCTGTACCTCACCATATGTTTCTCATGTGAATATATAAGGCAGCATGCAGTGAGTAAAGAGGGACAAAGAAAATGCCATAGGGGCTCAAAAAAGAAAAATCACTTCAGATGGGGTGATAGGAGTAGATCTCCATGGCAGAGGTACCATTTAAGTTGGTCTTGAAAGTCGATAAGCTTCTGATAGACAAAGAAGTAAGCAGCTTCTAAGACAAGAGGTAATATCAAAGTTATAATCATAGAATGTCTTGAGACGATTTGAATAATGGCAACCAAATATGTTTTGATGAATTAGGATTAGTATTTAGGGTACCAGAAAGGGAGGCTAGAATTACATTGTGGAGGACTTTAAATATGGAATTAATTTGCTGGCATAGGAAGTAGCTAACATTTCTAGGTGGACAAATGATCTGACCAGAGTTGAACTTCAGGAGGACTAACTAAACAACAGCATGTATAATAAATTGTAATATAGTAGGACTTGACAAGGATACCAGGTAACTGAGAGATGAAATTTTGAACTGGAGCAAAACTTCTAACCAGTAATCCATGGCAAACCTTGCAAAATATATTGTTGAACCCTTTCATCTAAAGACCACTGGGAGCACACCTGTAGTTGAGGAAAGTTACAGCAAAAGACCACAGCTCTGGTAGAGCTGTGGGTTATCTCAAGGGGTTGGGAAGAAATTATTTATAGGATTTTAGGTTGTGCTGGTGATTCTTAGCAGGGTTAAGGGAGAGCAGAGGTAAATTCTAGATTACATACTTTAAAAAAGGGAAGTATTAGATATTTTGGTGTATCTTATTTTAGATATGGGAAGATTATGGAAATAGTAGTCATTTGTGTTAGCCAGAAGAGGGGGATGTTTTGTTATTTTTGTGGTTCTTGAGTGTCCTTGTCTCAAGTTTCAGAGATAATTACACAGTAGTCTTACTTCGATCTTTACTACAGTCACAGAATGGCCTTACCTGAGTATTGTTTATATTCTGCCAAAGTTGTTTATATTCACTTCGGAATACTGTAGTTTAGCCTGTCAGCTTCCAGCTGCCAGGGACCTTTCGTTACTTTATCACTACGCAATACATTGATCTGCTTGGCCCTTAAGGCATGTAGCCAGTTGCCTTATCCATTTACTCCAGGTGCTATACAAATATTATTATTATCTAAATGTGCCATGTCTTGAAAAGAGTTTACTGAGCAACAGCACTGAAAATGAAGAGTAAAAGACCAGAAAATGTTACAAAGGTTTTCAAAGCTCTTCACTCCCTCCAACATTTCTAGTTCACTTAAAATCTGTGCTCCAACAAAAGTCAAGTTATTTCTATTTCTACAGTCTGTGGTTTGCTGTCTTTGAATATTACGCCCTCTACCTGGACCATCTTCCCCTGGTCCCTTTCTCGTGTCCAGATCCTTTCTGTCAGTTCGGATGTCTCTTCCTTCCCTCTTGTTACTAAGATCAAGAAAAAAGTCTACTTAAAATATTATAAATGAAGAATAAATTATATATTTGGATGTTCTAGCTTGGGGGGTCAAGCTGGAAGCAATATTTTTCCTGTGAATTCATACAGAAAATTCCTTATACCCCCAAAACACATATTTCTAACATTTATTAAATATGTATGATGTCCTAAGTACTAGAAACTGTCACTGATACCATCAAAATGCTGTTATGTTTGATGTTTGCTTCTTTCCAGGTTCTACTTTAAGTGTAAGTATAAAGCAGCAGAGAAGTTTCTTATTCTTACCTCATTCAAGATAAGAGCTACTTATATTTCTGGGTGCCTGGGTGGCTCAGATGGTTGAGTCTTCCTTCAGCTCAGGTCATGATCCTGGGGTTTTGGGATTGAGTCTCGCGTCAGGCTTCCTGCTCAGCGTGGAGTCTGTTTCTCCCTCTGCCTTTCTCGCTCTCTCTCTGTCTCTTGTGACTAAATAAATAAAATCTTTAAAAAAAGAGTTATTGATATTCTGTGATAATTGGCTCTGTTTATTTCAGGGAGGTAAAGAGAAGCTTATAGGTGGGTTGACACTCCTTGTGAGGAGCTGGGATTGGGCTAATAGCCCAGCAGGGACTAGCTGTTGTCAGAAGTATCGTTTTAAAAATTACATATAAAATAGGCTAACATTTTGAAAAAGTGTGAAAACCATAACTTTTTGTACTCTGTAAAAGGAACTACAGTAAAAAATATGTTTGTTTTTCTTATATTAATTTAGGAATGACTGCTTGCAAAAAACCTGGGAATCGAGAATGTAATCATCACTGTAAAAATAAACATACATGTGGACATGACTGCTGTGAGTTCCATAAAAGAAGTTTATTTCAGGTTTTAAAAATTGAACAGTCTTTGAATAGTAATGACATCCTAATTACCTATGTATGATATTTATATTATGCACTTTATAACTCAAATAATTTTCTTTTTTTGTGGATAACATGAAAAAAATTAGATTAGAAATTATGGAGATCTACCCCCAAAACTTATAATACTGTATGTTAACTAAATTGAATTTAAATTAAAAAATTTTTAGAAAAAGAAGTTACGAAGAAATTTGGCTTTACATGAATACTACCTAAAGTTTAACCTAAAGAATTGAGAATTTCTTTTCTTAGGTAAAACTGGAGTTGCACAGAGGTCAGAAATGAAAGAGCCAACAATCTCTTCATATTTATCTGATTTAAGAAATAGGAATGCTATTTCATCACTTCCTCCTGTTAAACGTCTCAAGGTTAGTTTTAAAACACTTTTTTTTTTAAGATTTTATTTATTTATTTGACAGACAGAGATCACAAGTAGGCAGAGAGGCAGGCAGAGATTGGAGAAAGCAGGCTCCCTGCTGAGCAGAGAGCCTGATGCAGGGCTCCATCCCAAGACCCTGAGATCATGACCTGAGCCGAAGGCAGGGGGTTAACTCTCTGAGCTACCCAGGCGCCCCTCAAGGTTAGTTTTAATAACATTTAGCCCTTGTTTTGTAATTTAAGGTATATGAATATTCCTTTATCCTATGTATCAGGTAGGTACCTGAAGTATACTTTAGTTACTTGAGGGCTTGCCTAGGAGTATGGCCAGTTTTCAAAATATTGTTTCTAGAGAAAAGATACTATAGTTCTTTTTTTTTTAATTTTTATTTGTTTATTTAAGAGAGAGAGAGGGGTATTAAGAGAGAGCACAACCACGGGGAGGGGCAGAGGCAGAGGGAGAAGCAGACTCCCTCCTGAGCAGGGAGCCCAATATGGGGCTCAATCCCAGGACCCCGGGATCACGACCTGACCTGAAAGCAGCCGCTTGACCAACCAAGTCACCCAGGTGCTCCAAAATATTGTAGTTCTTAATAATTAGTTTGTAAATCTACTTTTGGGACATAGTTCTACAGCCCTTATTAGTTTTTTGTTTTTGTTTTTTTTTTAAAGATTTTACTTATTTATCTGACAGAGAGAGATCACAAGTAGGCAGAGAGAGAGAGAGAGAGAGAGAGGAGGAAGCAGGCTCCCCACCAGAGAGCCCGATGCGGGACTCGATCCCAGGACTCTGGGATCATGACCCGAGCCGAAGGCAGAGGCTCAACCCACTGAGCCACAAAACAAGCCAGGTGCCCTTGTTTTTTGTTTTTAAACCAAAGAAGAAGGAAATGGTGAGGGGTATGTAGTTTGGCTTGGTTCGGCAATTAAAACTAGACACACTTGCTCTTTCCTGGTTCTATCTGTGCTGGAGTGGTATGGAAAGTCTAAAGTTGATTTTGATTCATGCACCTAGATGAGTACTGAGCAAGAGCCTCCTTTCTAAGTCCTGAAAGAATGGTTGTTCCTACTGGTTGATAGGCTGGTCACTAGCAGACTTATTCTAAGCCTACCTCATCATGTTCAGGGCAAAATAATTGATCGGGCCACAGAAAAGAGGTAAGAAAAGCCCTTTTCTAGATCTTTAATAAGAATGAAGATTTTAAGTCATGAGGCTAAAATAAGGGGAATACTGGGAAGTGGAGAGGCATGCATGTCGAAACAGCCACCACCTTCTCTGAGATACTAATTTTTTAGTAGCCCAAATTTTTCCTTCCTCTCCCTTCCTTCCGTTCTTTTATCCTTTTTTCCTTCTTTCCTTCTCCATTCCATATTATTCCCTCTTTCCTTCCATATTCATTTTTTTAAAGTTTATTTAATTGGGGCACCTGGGTGATCTGTTAAGTGTCTGACTCTGAATTTTGGCTAAGGTGATAATCTCAGGGTTGAGATGGAGCCCCTTGTTGGGCTTCACACTGGTTGAAGAGCCTGCTTAAAATTATATCTCTCCCTCACCCTATGCCCTTTCCCTCCCTTTCTCTCTTCCTCTTTTACTTTTTTTTTTTTAATATTTATTTGACACAGAGAGAGAGAGCAAAAGGAAGGAGCAGCAGGCAGAGGGAGAGGGAAAAACAGGCTACCCACAGAACAGGGAGCCAGATGTGGGGCTTGATCCCAGGATCCTGGGATCATGACCTGAGCCAAAGACAGATGCCCAACTGACTAAGCCACCCTGGTGCCCCTCTCTCCCTCTCTCAAAAAATAAAGTTATTATTTTTAGTAATCTGTACACTCAAAGTATAGGGCTCAAACTCACAACCCTGAGATCAGAAGTCTCACATTCTTCCAACTGAGTCAGCTGAGTGCCCTCCTTCCACATTCATTGAGCACGAACAATATGCTAAGTACTGTGACAGGTGCTAAGATACAGCAGTGAATAAGACAGTTTTAGTCCCAGTCCTCATAGAGCTTATAATTGAGTAAAGGATAAATAACTAAATAGGCTTTTTCAGTGATAGAGAATTCTGTGACAGAGGTGTAAGATAACTTGAAATTGGATAGAAAGTGAACTCAGTCCAGATATGATAGGCGAAGAAAGGATTCCAAATAAATATGACTGAGACTTGAAAAATCTCTAGGCATAAGTCAGGTATGGAGAGATAGGCCCCAGAGTGGTGGTGGAGAAGGATAGAAGAGTATTCCAGACATAGAAAATATGGTCCAGAACTGAGAAAGAGAAAGAGAGACATCTTTTAAAACATTGAAGTTATACAGTGTGTCTGGAGTTCAATCACAAGTAAGGGAGTAGTGAGAGATGAGGCTGAAGAGGTAAGTAAGAGCTAGATAATGGAGGTATTTTTGCTATTTTAAAAGATTTGGACCTTATCATGAAAGTATTGGGAGGCCACTGAAGAGTTTTAATGAATGACATGATCAGAATTGCAAAATTAGCAAGACAGGAAACAACATGTGTTGGAGGGGATGTGGAGAAAGGGGAACCTTCTTACACTGTTGGTGGGAATGCAAGTTGGTGCAGCCTCTTTGGAGAACAGTGTGGAGATTCCTCAAGATATTAAAAATAGAACTTCCCTATGACCCTGCAATTGTACTCCTGGGTATTTACCCCAAAGATACAGATGTAATGAAAAGAAGGGCCATCTGTACCCCAATGTTTATAGCAGCAATGGCCACGGTCGCCAAACTGTGGAAAGAACCAAGATGCCCTTCAACGGACGAAAGGATAAGGAAAATGTGGTCCATATACACTATGGAGTATTATGCCTCCATCAGAAAGGATGAATACCCAACTTTTGTAGCAACATGGATGGGACTGGAAGAGATTATGCTGAGTGAAATAAGTCAAGCAGAGAGAGTCAATTATATGGTTTCACTTATTTGTGGAGCATATCAAATTGCATGGAGGACATGGGGAGTTAGAGAGGAGAAGGGAGTTGGGGGAAATTGGAAGAGGAGGTGAACCATGAGAGACTATGGACTCTGAAAAACAATCTGAGGGTTTTGAAGGGACAGAGAGTGGGAGGTTGGGGTACCAGGTGGTGGGTATTATAGAGGGCACGGATTGCATGGAGCACTGGGTGTGGTGCAAAAATAATGAATACTGTTACGCTGAAAATAAATAAAAAATAAATTAAAAAAAAGAATTTCATTTTTTGAATTTCACTATGGTTGCAATGTAGAGAATGGATTAGAGGATGATAGAAAAGGAACATAGGGACTCATTAGGTGGGTTTTGCAATAATCCAGGCACGATAATGGTTTAGTTTAATAGTAGCAGTAGCAGTAGAAAGAAGTGGCTAGGTTTAAGACATTTTTCAGACATAGAATCAACTACCCTGGGATTTAATTGCTTATGACGGGTGAAGTAAAAGGAATAAATATGATGACCAGCTTTCTTGATTGAGCAAGTAGGAAAAAAGTGAGGCCTCACCAGGGTGGAAGCTCCAAAGGAAAAGCAAGTGTGGAGAAGTAAATACACAGTAAGTTCAATCTGTAAAACACTGAATTTCAAAGCCTGCAAGATATCTAGGTAAAGATGTTCTATAGAGAGTTGGATTGACTCTTCAAATATCAGGGAAAGGAGCTGAGTTAGAAATATATATTTTGAGAGTCATTCACTTGTAAATGATAATTGAAGCCATGGAAGTAAATTAGATCTTTAAAAATGTGTAAAGAGAGAAGAGAAGAAGGAGGCCTAGTAAAGAACCTGAAGAATATCAACATTTAAGAAGTCCCTGAGAAGATTTGATTTGAGAACTAGCCTGAGTTTCTCATAATCCATTGGTTTGGGGACTTTGTCTACCAGCAAGAGTTTTGCTGTTTGGCTTATCTGTTAAAAAGTGCTGCTGTGAAATTGACAGTTGAACTTTTTTTTTCATTAATAGATGCAAATGAATAAGTCTCAAAGTGTGGACCTTAAAGAATTTTGTTTTACTCCAAAACCTTCTCTCCCCAGTATATCAAGGTACAAATATAATGTTAATATCCAAAGTAGAATAATCATCATAAACTCTCTGCTTCTCCAAATAACCATTTATTCAGGGAAAGGTGAACACTGACTACATTCAAATCATAGTAATCATTTAGTTCCATAATGAAGTAATGACATCATAAGAGTTTGGTTATCTAAATTTATTTAGAACTCTGCAGTTAGAGAATACTTTAACATTCATTGAATCATCTCTTTCCTGGGAAACTACCCTTCCTATATGTCATGCCCTCAGGCCTTCTCTGCTTTCTAAATTTAACAGGTCACAAAAGTATATTTTTTTTTAAGATTTTTTTTTTTTTTTTTTAGTTTGACAGAGATCACAAGTTGGCAGAGAGGCAGACAGAGAGAGAAGGAAGCAGGCTCCCTGCCGAGCAGAGAGCCCGATGCAGGGCTCGATCCCAGGACCCCCAGGACCCCAGGATCATGACCTGAGCTGAAGGCAGAGGCTTTAACCGACTGAGCCACTCAGGCGCTCCACAAAAGTATACTTTAAAAAGAAAAATCATGTGGCTGTACAAAATATAATCTTTTACATTTAGGGGCCCACTCTATATTAATAACACTTAATATTCATTAAAATAATTTAAAATTTAAAATTCCACATTTTATATTATCTCTTTTGGCCTTAACCACGTCCTGCCTCATAAAATGAGGTATTTCTATCCTATTTTATAGATAAAATAACTGCAGTTCATATTCCTAGTTATTAAGCAGAAGGCTCTAGGTGATTACTCAGCTTTTTTTCCTGTATCATGATGGCTGGAAGGCAATAGTATATGTCATTTTCCTTCCAGATAAGGGTATTCTGTATGCAGGGATGACATTTACTATACGTAATAAACAGTACAGAACAGCCACTGACCAATCAGAACAGATGCCAACGCTACTTCTAGAGATCCTAGCTTTTATTATTTAATTGAAAGTTGCATTAGCAATAGATTTTTAAGGCTATACACAGATGGCAGAAATCTACATATCTGGGTCATGAAAGATGACTAAGTATCTTGCTTCCAATAAACACCTATTGTTTACTCTTTAATACCCAGACTAATGCAGCTTATCATAGAAGTGTTGAGAAGATCAACCATTTCTTTTTTATTTATATGCATAAGTGGTTTTCAAGTTCAGATTAATTTTAATATTTAACATTTAATGGTTTTATTTATCTTTATAAAGGTCAGAGTGTTTAAACATACCTGAATTGTCTATAATGGAGCAGAGGGATCAACATGAAATCTGTGCAGAATTTCAACAAGAACCATCAGAATATCAAGATAAAGGTGAGTTACCATTGTTATTACCTTGGAAGAGAAGTTGGTTTATCATTACTTCAGAATGACAATGTTATTGAAAAACCAGCATCTGAGATTACTCATTATTAACTTACAACATTTTTCTCTTGGGTTATTGGTCCAATTTCAAATTCTTAAGTCTGTTGTTTCAGATGGACTTGCTATGTTTGTTATAGATTTTTTTTTAAAAGTTTCTTCTCTATGTTGTGTTGACTATTTTTATTTAAAGATAATATGAGGAAAAACTGAGAAAATAAGAGACCTCAAGATACACAGAGTATTAAAATGCTGAACTATTTCTTTTATATGTCTTTAAAATTATTTAAAATAATATTATGTTTATAAAATTAGTCCAGTTTTATAAAATAGCTGTGTGAACTTGGAAAAATTATTTAACTTCTTTAGGTCTTAGTCTTATCTTTAAAATCAGGTGATTAATTTAGGTGAACTTTAATACCTCTCCAGTTTCTAAACCTAAGATTCTTACAGTTTCTCTGATAATATGAGAATATAACTTAATTTGTGGGCTATAGCTCATATGTAATCTAGATTTGCTTTTTTTTCTGTGTCAGTCATGAAATTAATAAGATAAAGCCTATCTAATAAATATAAATATAAATTAATAAGATAAAGCATATCTAATAAATATAAAGCATATCTAATAAAATTAATAAGATAAAGCAGTTCTTCAACACTGGGACCAATTCATCATTACTCTGGATCCTATTATTAATAGCATCATTTGTCTGGGTCAAGCCATCAATAACCAGTCTGTTAAAATGTGTGAGAAATAATCCTGGCGTGGGCGCCTGGGTGGCTCAGTGGGTTAAGCTGCTGCCTTCGGCTCTGGTCGTGATCTCAGGGTCCTGGGATCGAGTCCCGCATCAGGCTCTCTGCTCAGCGGGGGGCCTGCTTCCCTTCCTCTCTATCTGCCTGCTTCTCTGCCTACTTGTGATCTCTGTCTGTCAAATAAATAAATAAAATCTTTAAAAAAATAATAATAATAATCCTGGCCATAGAATTGTTTGTTTCTGTTGCTATATGTAGAAATGGTAAACTTGAGGTTTTCCACAAATAATTTCATTGTGTGACCTTAGCATCTATTGGTATTCTTTCCTTCATTCTGTCACTTTATGCATCCTCTAGCCATAATTTAAGATCTTAAGTAGGCAAGGGTTGGAGTGCCCACCACCTCTTAGGCCCAAATAAAAATAAGAAAAGTCCCCCAATCTCAGAGTATCAGAGCATTAATCCAACTTGCTCGAAGTCTAATATCATTACAATGTGGGGAGAAGTGTTACATGGTCGACTTCTTAATTTTTATCTCTCTTCAACCTGTAGCCATCTAACTTATTCTTTGTTCTGCTGCTCTGTTCCCTGCCCTTCTACATACCACAGTTTATTCCTCTGATTACTTTCAAGCTTTTTTTTTTTAAAGATTTTATTTATTTGAGAGAGAGAAACAGAGATAGCAAGAGAGAGCACGAGTGGGAGGAGGGAAGCAGGCTCCCTACTGACAGTAGCAGGGAGCCCAATAGGGAGCTTAATACAGGGGTCAATGCAGGGCTGGATCCCAGGACCCTGGGATCATGACCTAAGCTGAAGGTAGACCTTTACCAACTGAGCCACCAAGCACCCCCTTTGATGCTATTTTTGCATAGTTTTCTTATTTTTCTTTCTTTCCTATCCCCTACCAAACCCAATTATATTATGATATTAAAGTTTCATCTAGATACTTTAACCCCCAATAATAATTGTATCCATGTTTTACTAAAAATGGGTCACTTTTTTTTTTTTAAAGAAGAAGGTGTGTAGTGTAGTAGGTAAATTCACAGGATCTAGAATAATCTGTTTAGGATGCCTAGCTGGCTCAATTAGTAGAGCATGTGACTCTTGATCTCGGGGTTATGAGTTCGAGACCCATGTTGGGCTGGGAGGTTACTAAAAGAAAAAGTGCTTAGAATAATCTGTCTAGGTTCAAATTCTACCATTTAGTAGTTTTGTCACTTTTTATAATGTACTACCCACTTTATCTCAATTCTCTCATCTGCTTATGTTTTAGGGATTTAGTATTAAGTGAGGTAATATACATAAAGCTCTTAACATAGTATTTGTACTATTATTAGTAGTAATTGAGTATATTCATTATACTTTTCACACATTAGTTTTTGGTGGCAAAACATACTTTATTTGTATTCAAATATTGCTCTAGAGAATGTTTTAAGAAAAACATGCCAATTTTTATCATCTGTACTCCAATTTCAAGAAAGGAGAAGGAAAAATATCAGAAATTATATGAGAAAGTATGTTGAATCATAAAATTTAAATTGTAAGGGACCTTTGGGCAATTTTATAGTGAAAGAAACCAAGACTCTAAGAGATTAAATGCCTCACCCAAAATCACATATCTAATTAATGGCAGAGCCAGAAATAGATTCTATATCTTTTGATTCCCAGTTCAGTGCCATTTCTATATAATGACATTGACTTTTAGTTGTCAGTGGAGAATTGAAAATCAAACCTATATAAACTCTTTCAACTTTCTACCCTGCAACTGTGTATTTCTATCTCTGTATCATCCTTAACTCTGTTTTTAAAGAAGATTTCTCTTTTCTTCTATTCAAGGTTTATCTCTCCACCTACAGTTTTAATATTTCTAATCCTGCCTCCCTTGGGGCTTTAGGAGACCAGTTACCCCTCTCTTTTCTAAATTTTTAATCTCTCCTCATTTGTCTTCACCATATAAATATGCTTAAGTCTCTTCCTTCTTCAGCTCCCTATCCTCATCAAGCTAGTCATGACTATTCTGGTTAAGTGACAGAAACTCTACTCGAAGTGACTTAATCCCCCCAAAAAAGGAGACCATTCATGTAAATTTGTAAGTCCAGACATGCATCTGGCTTTAATTTTGCTAGATCCAGGCACTCAAATAATTTTAGTCATGCCTCTGGCTTTCTCTCAGTTTTTTAGCTATGCCTGTTACTAATTGGCTTTATTTTTTTCAAAAGGCTTTTTCACATGGCAGGTAACCCCTAACTCACATCTTCCTACTTGAACAGTCTCAGTGGAAAAACAGCCTTCCCTGTTAAGTTTGGCAGAGCAGAGTTCATTCTAAATTACCTTAGTTGAATCTTGTATTCATCCCGTCATCAAACCCTGTAGCCTGGGAATTGGGTCATGCATTCCTCTGCTGTAGCCCTTGGGACCAGGGTACCATAAATGACATCCTCACCAGGATTACATGGAATGTGTGGAGGCAGTTTCACCAAAGGACAGGAAAGATGCTCCTCTTAAAAGAAGGGGAAGTATGTCAGGCAAAGAACAGAATCACCAGAGTCTTTACATACTTCAATGTCTTGCTTTCCCATCAAACAAAAATTCTTCAAAGGGTGATTTATACTCACTGTGCTCATTTCCTTACCTCCTAGTCATTTTCTCATTCACCTAAATTTGGGTTCTCTAGTCCTTTGAAACTGCTTTTGCTTAGACCGTTTAGTGGTCTCCTAAGTGCTAAATTCAGTGAACTCTTCAACTTATATTTTCTTTGACCTTTGTTGTATTTGACACATCTGGTATTTCCCTTCTTTTGGAAATCTCTCCTTTGGTTTCAATTAAACTATTCTGTTGGTTCTCCTACTACTTCTTGAACTGCTTGGGCTTTTTCTCCTGTTGATGTTGCAAAGGATTATTTTTTACTTTTTTATTCTTCTTACTTCATAAATTTTTCTTTTAATAGTGTCACCCAAGTCCATGTCTACAACTACTAACTATATTCAGATGATTTCTACATCTGCATTTGCCATCTCTTTCTATCTAGCTTGACTCATCTATACAGTCATCTTTCTGGATATAGCCACCTAATAGTTAACATAACTGCATCTGAACTCTATCTTCTCTATACCTCACACTGCTCCTTTTCTTTTCTTCTTAGGTCAGTGAATGAATCCTCTTCTTTTCCAAGCTTTTCCAGGAAAAGAGTCATCTTAAATACCTTAACTTACATGCAAGTAATTGCCAAGTCCTATCTGTTTTGCCTCCTAAACATCTCTCATATCTGTTCTTCTCTGTCCTTTCTACTGATACTCTAGCTCAGACATTCATTGTTTCTCATTTATTATAATAGCTTTCTTTGCTTCCAGTCTCATCATCCCATTCATAACTATTCCGGAGAACCTAATAGGTATCTCTGATCATGTAAACCTCTTGCTAAAATGTCTTCAGTAGTTACCCATTGCCTATAAAGGGGGAAAAAGTGAATTCTTCAACATAGAAAATAAGCATCAGCATAATCTGGCATTTAACTTCCTGTCAGGCTAAGTGGACCCTTCTTCTCCTACTTTGTGATCCAGAAATCCTGAATACATATAGTTCTCCAAACATTCTCTGGTCTCCCATACTGCCATGTCTTTCACATACTATGCTCCCCTCATGGAGTTTCTTGCCTTCCCCCTTCCCATGCTCCATAGTCACAGCTCTACCAAGCTCAAATTCCAATG
The DNA here is from genome assembly GCF_020171115.1 of Neogale vison. Taxonomy (NCBI): domain Eukaryota; kingdom Metazoa; phylum Chordata; class Mammalia; order Carnivora; family Mustelidae; genus Neogale; species Neogale vison. The sequence continues at coordinate 77,825,111 of NC_058092.1, read as the reverse complement.
TTACCTTCTTACCATTTTACCATCTTAGGGGCGTCCACTTAGGGGCGTCCATTGTAGGTTTAGGTCCTGTTTCCTTTGCATTCCCATTACATTTTATATCTCTTCTATTTTTAGTATATATATTGTGTGTATATCAGTGAACAGAAGTGAAATAATGTGAACTGGACTTGTAGGTACAATTGAAAGATAAAGTAGGATTTGGGTAGGTGAAGTAAAGTACTGAGAATATTTAAAATGAAGGAGTCTTGGTGGTACACTGGAGCAAGCCGAGCTGGCTTGTGAGAGATTATTATTAAATTCTTGGGAATCTTTCAGCCATTATTAAAAGTTTAATTGTATAAACTTTCAATTAAATAATTAAAAACAAAGACTGTAAATATTCAAAATTGATCACTTTCTATTATGTAGTAACATATTACTGTGTTCTTGAGAGTATTTCCTTTTTATTTGTATCTATATGGTCGAAATACTATTTAATAGTGTGTTACTGTGCATTTCTTCTGAACTCTGCATTCAGAGATGTCACACTGGTAGCTTGAAATTAATCATAATGGGAATATTTATACCATGGAAATCAGCAAACACTGTATATTAGGACTTGATTTATTGCTTAGACTTATGAAAGTGATAGAAAAAATGTTAATAATACAGAGTAAATTTAACAGTGTTTTCTGTCTATAGCTATGACATTGTGAGTAGCACAAAAAGGTGAGGGAATATTCTTCTAGTATTTGAAAACTGTTGTCTAATTTAGCAAAGGAGTTGCCTAAGTCAATGAACGAATGAGTCAAGTCCCAACATCCTTCTCTGTTATTTTGCTTTCACCTTAGTTGTTACAGTCAACAAAAATGTCAAGGAGCATTCGTGTGAGAACTATATTCATTTGTTAACTGCAACCATAAGTTGGCTATGGATATAAGAGTTTGGTAAAACTCGATGAAAACATTCAGTGAACATCAAATATATGAAATTTATAATTAAGCAGGCTATATATTTTATTACTATTTATAAATCATGTGTTACATATCCTTTACCCATAATAAATACATATAATAAATATAAGTATATGTGTGTATATGTATGTGTATATATATATATATGCATACATTTTGGAGAAACAGTTATTAGACATTTGTTAGCACACTGCTATGGAAAACTGCAAAACTAAAGGCATTTATTGCCCCTAACAATTTTATGAAATAGATACTATTATTATTCTCATTTGTAGAGGAGGAAACAAGGCTCAGAGACTTTAAATTACTTGTCTAAGATCATAAAACTAGTAAGTGAGAGAAGTAGAATTTTCATCTAGTAGTCTGGCCCTAAGCCCAGTTTATAAACAATGGATAACACTGAAGAATTTTTAGCAGGAGAAAAATTAAGATATATTTTGGAAGAACATATTTCATAATAACATTCAAATTCACTTGTAGGAAAAAAGAGCTGGAGGAAGGAAGACCATTTTAGAAATTATAAAATTCATTTTAGAGTAGGGTTATTCTCCTATAGTAATTAAGAGAGAAAATATAATTCTCTCTAAAAGTATCCATTGAAAATTAAATTTAATGCAACTATCAGTATTTGTAATAGTAAATAGAATTGGTTGAAAACAATATTTAACAATGCTTGGCCCAATACTTTTGAAAACTACTATTCAAACTGCAGTTTAGTAGTTGAAAGATGTATTTGATATACCAGTGGAAAATTATGTTAATGATTTAAAAAGTACCTATACTCTTTTATACATACACATGACAGATTTCTCTAGATGGAACTATCCTATAACTTCAGATGAGAAAGCCCCTCAAACAGTGCTGTTCAACAGACATCTTAATGCATCTGGAAACCAGAATTTGAAAGATGTGGATAAAAGTAATACTCCATTCTCAAAAGTTTTGAATGTGAACTTTGAATTGGGAGATGAAGTTTGGGATGATTTTGATGATGAGAACTTATTAGAAGTTACCAGTTTTTCAGCCAGTACTGAGAAGACAAAAACATCAGGTAAAATTGTCTTTTAGCCTGAAATAATTTCAGGAGAAATTCTTCGAATATTTTTCAATTCAGTTTCTGGGACTAATTTTCTTTGCCTTTTTTTAATGTTTGCTTAATTAGTTTTGTTTTTTTAAGATTATAATTTTTAGCAAAACTGAAAATGTGACCCTTCCATAAATCACATTTCCTCCTAAGGACAGAATTCAAGGTTATCCCGTGATAATGATATAGCAGATGAGTTTTTTCTATTCTATTGCTCCCCAATCTTGTTAAAAACTCTATTTGAATAAATGTTTATTGAATTTTCCCTCATAAAATAGACTATGTAGCTTTCAATTCTGTGATCACACATAATTTCCTAATATTTGTAAAGGACAAAATTATTCCATTTTTTAAAAATGATTTTATTTATTTATTTGAAAGCGTAAGTGAGAGAATGTTCACATGCATGAGCAAGAGAGGAGCAGAGGGAGAGGGACAAGTAGACTACACTGAACACAGAGCCCCACAGATCCCATGACTCTGAGATTTTGAGCTGAGCCAAAATCAAGAGTTGGATGCCCAACTGACTGAGCCACCCAGGTGCCCCTAAAGTTACTCAATTTCTAAAAGTATTCATCTGCTATCCAGGAAAATGAAAGACACCTTTTATTTCTAGTAGACACACTGATTTTTTTCAGGTATAAATAAATAATAAGAAAGGATTAGTTTCTCCTGTACTAGATATTATATTTAAATCATTTACAACTCCAAAATAACAGGACTTAGTTTTCTGAATTACTGGCAGATTTATTCTATGTCACTAAAACAGAAAATGAAAATCTTGATAAGTGTATGAGAAGACAGCAAAATAGAGATATTCTCTCCAATGATGGCTGACAGGAGGAAATCAGTCTCCCAGAATTATAGTTACCTTTCAATGTATCCCACACCCCAATGCTCTTTTAAAAAATCTTTTTAAGGGAAGCTATTAGAAGTTGAAATATTATTGTTTCAGGATTCTAAGAAATATCTAGAGAACTATTATTCCTTCCAGAGGGAATAGGATTTGACCACTTGTACAAAATAGGCCAGGAAAATCTATGATGTGGAGCCTGTAGGCACAATTTCCTATATCAGTGGACAGTTAGCTATTAGTCACTAGATCAAAGTTAAAAGTCATTGTGTATTGCAATTTAAGAGGCAGTTTGTAGTGATTCTTTGAGGTAGCCTAATCATGTGAGGGCATAACTTTGATGCTGGAAAATCAGTCTCCATAAATGCCGTGTGTAGAGCACTTTAAATGAACTTAATTGTATGCAGACCATTGAAAATATTGAATGAAATTCAACTTGATCATTTACTTGAGTTAAAATAAATAAGTAAAAAATAAATAAATAAATAAATAAAAATAAAATAAATAAGTAAGTAAAAGTGGTTTGGGAACCTTTTAGTATAGTAACTGATAAGCTAACCTATTTGTTTGTAGTTTCACTCCCTTAGCTTTGCTCCCTTATTTCTCTATATAAATTAAATCTGATAATTGAGAGGATTATTCATTTCTTCTTTACTCGGAATCATATCTATTGGAGAGAGCCCTTGTAGAACTTCTGAAAAGATCCTTTCATCTATTTCTTGCCATTTAATTTCAAAATGTTCTCTCTTTACATAGGATTTAGAAACACTTTGAGTTCAAGTACCAAAGGAAATAAGCTATTCCTCCAGGAGTCAAAGAGCAAATTCCAAGGAGAAATGGCAAAAAGGCAAGTTTTAGAATTTTGGTTTGGAATACTTTACAACTGTATATCCTTCTGACACATAATTGGAGATGGGGATTGAATTATTAGATATCAAAGAAACTATAAGGTATTAACCAGCCTGAAACCTCTTATTTTTAGACCTGTGTTTCTCAAAGTGCTATTGACAGACCACCTACTTCAAAAGTATTGAAATATATTAAAAATGCACATTCCTGGGCCCTACAATAGACTTAACCAAATCATGGTCTCTGGGGCTGGAGCCCAGGAATTTTTACTTTTCAAAGGACTTGAAAACTGAATAGTAGTTTGACAGGTAGAAAAGAAGAGGATAAGGCATTCCTGGTAGAAGAAGCATGTGTAAAGGTATAAGGCTTGAGAAGGTATCTTATGCTCAATGGTCAGTAAAGCGTCAGTAGAGCCACAGCATTAAGGCTGAGTGCTGAGGTCTGAATCTAAAAAGCCTTGAATGCTGTATTTAGACAACTTAACTGTATCCTGTAGAAGGTAGTTAAAACTCATACTGCCTTCAGGATTTGGTGGGCCAAAGGCAACTGAAGAGTGTCCCATATAAAAGGCACAACTGTGGAGATATCACAACTCCAAATTTTGAGATTACTACAAAGCTACAGTAATCAAAATAGTATGGTACTGACACAAAAATAGACACTGGACTACTTTTTTACACCATACACAAAAATAAACTCAAAATGGATTAAAGACCTAAGTATAATACTTGAAACCATAAAACTCCTAAAAGAAAATATAGGTGGTAATTTCTTTGACATTGATTTTAGCAACATGTTTATGGCTATGTCTCCTAAGGCAAGGGAAACAAAAACAAAAATAAACTATTTGGGACTAGACCAAAATAAAAAGCTTTTGCACAGCAAAGGATACCATGAGCAAAACAAAAAGACAATCTACTGAATGGGAGAAGCTATTTGCAAATAATATATCCAGTAGGGGATAAATTTCCAAAATAAATGAAGAATTTATACAATACACACCAAAAAAACCAATTTGATTAAAAAATGGGCAGAGGACCTAAATAAACATTTTTCCAAAGAAGACATACATATGGCCCACAAACACATGAAAAGATGCTCAACATCACTAATTATCAGGGAAATGCAAATTGAAACCATGAGATATTACTTCATGCAAGCCAGAATGGCTAGTATCAAAAAGACAAGAAATGGTAAGTGTTAGTGGAGGATGTAGTGAAAAGGGAACACTCGTACACTGTGAGGCAGGGAATGTAAGTTGGTGCAACCACTGTGGAAAACAGTATGGAGTTCCCTCAAAAAATTAGAATTAGAACTACCCTGCAATCTAGTAATTCCGCTACTGGGTATTTACCCAAAGAAAACAAAAACACTAATTTGAGAAGATATATGCACCCCTGTATTTTTGCAGCATTATTTACAATAGCCAAGATATAGAAGCACTCCAAGTTGCGGGTAGAAATAGATGAATGACTAAAGTTGTGAGCTATTTGTATATCTAATACTACTCAGTCATAAAAGAGAATGAAATCTTGCCATTTGGAACAACATAGGTGGATCTAGAGGATATTATGCTAAGTAAAATAAGCCAGACATGTGATTTCACTTAGATCTGAAATCTAATAAAACAAAGCAAATGAGCAAAAAACACAAAAACAGACTCTTAAATACAGAGAGCAAACTGATAGTTACCAGAGGAGTGGTGGTTGGCAAAATAGATCAAGAGTTGCATGTTCTACCCACTGAGCTGTTTTAAACAGGTGCCTCAAGTTGAACATTTTTTAAATTACTATTTTCTTTTTCAAATGTCTATATGTCCTATATTTTCAGATAACATCTTCATCTACCCACTTGCCACTTGTTTTTCCCTCTTCCTCGACTACTGTATCCTAATTATTGCTAAATTTAGTTTGTGCTATGAATCGTTTCAAAAATCCAACTCTACCTCTCAGTTTCCATTACCTCTGCTCTAGTTTAGCCTCACCATAGGCTGCTTCTTGTACTGGCCACAATGTCTCTTGTGGTCCCACCTTCTGCAACTCATTCTATATATATCATATCACTATATATAATCTACAAATCACTAGAATAATTTTTGTCTTACCAAATTGTTTATCCTGTCCTTAAGTATCTTGGGAAGCTTCCTACTGCTTACATGGACATCAAAAACTAGGTTACAGCTGGAAGGGGCTATAGACTGTATCACATTTTATTTAATTTTATTTACTTATCTTAAAGATTTTATTTATTTATTTTTTCAGGAGAGTGAGAGAGCAAGCATACCACTGTGGGGAGGGGCAGAGGGAGAAGCAGACTCCCTGTTGAGCAGGGAACCTGATGTGGGACTCCATCCCAGGACTCTGGAATCATACCTGAGCTGAAGGCAGACGCTTAACAGGGCACCCAACTGTATTACATTTTTAAAAATTAGTTCTTAAAATTTAGAAGTCAGGAGATGTCACATCAGATTTTAGATTTCTGGGTTGTTTTTTTTTTTTAAATCAGAATATTTGACAACACTAGACATTTATTTCTTACACAGCAACAGCTGCTTAGAGCTGAGTAGTAGTTGATTCTTTTATTTATTTTTATTTTACTTTTTATTATGTCATACATAAAAAAGCATGACTGATATGCAATGTTATATTAACTTCAGGTATACAACTTACTGATTCAGCAATTTTATACACTACTCAAGGCTCACAACAATAAGTGTAGTCAGTCACCATCTGTCACCACACAATGTCATTACAATATTATTGACTATATCCCTATGCTGTAATTTTCATCTCTGTGACTTATTTATTTTACAAGTGGAAGTTTGTACATCTTAATCGCCTTTATCTATTTTTCCAACCACTACTCCTCTGGTTATTTATTTCTCCTAGTTTAAAATATAAGAAATTTGTGGTGTCTTTTGGTATTTTTGTTATTATTTAGTCATCTTACTGATTATTGGTGTGACAGAATCACAGATTTCAGAGAATTCCAGAACTGCGAGGTGCTTAATAATAAGCATCATTTAGTCTTCCCATCATCAGATGCATGAATCACCATCCAACATCACTGGCAGGTATTCATGCCATCTCTACCAAGACAGCTCTTGTGACCAGGAGCTCATTCACTCCAACATGCTTGTTCCATATTTGGGTCTCTCAGACCATTCAATAGCTTTTAAGACTATTTGCCTAAATTTTGTCTTCTTACTATTTCCATTCATTGCTTCTAACTTTGAGTCATACAGAATAAACAGATTAGAAGCATCAAAGGAGAACAAAGCTATATAGGTGTAAAGAAGCAAAAAAATTGGGTAGGAAGTAGAAAGATACAAGTAGGAAAATAGCAAAGCACATAGACAGTTTTGTGGGCCATATCTTTAGAAACTATAAATAATTTATGGAGAGTTTAAAAGTAATGAATGGAAGATAAATGGATTTAAAAAGGAATCCTTATCAAGAAGCCTCTAAACAAAAATTGTGCCAGAAGTTGATCCTGAAAAGAAGGCCTGTAGGACCTGAGGATTTGGAGTGGAAAGGAGTCATGCTTTTCATTTTATACCCCTTTTTACTATTTTGATTTCTTGTCTTTTATCAGAGACAAAAAGATTCAATCCTCTCAACATATGTACTTCTCTATTCTACTACCTCTACCCACTGCTTTTTACTCCTATTTTAGCCTATAAGTGTCAACTTAAATTGTCACCTCCTCAGAGAGACATGCATTCATAACCACCTTTTGAAGTGTGTTTGTGTCTCCACACTATTTCCTGTAATATTACTCAATTAATTTCCTTCATATCACTTCAGGATCTATAATTATGTATATTTATCATTCACTCATTGTCTGCTCCTCTACTAGATGATAACTCCCTGAGGATTTGTTTACCTCTTTATACCTAGCTCTTAGTACAATATCTGGCATATGGTAGTGAATAATAAATGTTTTTTAATGAATGAATTTAATACAGAAGATTGAAGGTGAATTTTAGTGTAGTTTTACATAAGAAGATAAGTCAAGTTATCTCTCTACAGTGAGATCAGAAGGGAAAAGAGATTAAAAGTTAAGCAAAGTGGGATTTAGAAAAGATTTACAGACTGCTAGGTAATAGAAAATTAAGCATAAGACTCAATTTTAAAGAAAATTACTGAATGATTACTGCTGTAGACTTTTAAAAATAGTATTCTTATCTAATTTGGAATATAGTAATTGGTGTTTTGTCTAAAGGAAAGGAGCTACACCAAATTTTCCATGAGTCTAAAAAACAGCATAATTTTTAGTAATAAATATGGTAAAATTTAATCATATTCCCCAAAGAATCACTATTCATCTAAATTAAAATCACAATTCATCTAAATTGTTTCTCCTCTTTGCTGTACTTTACAAATGATTAATTTTTATTTTTAGTTTTGTTTCATCGCCTGAGAAGCCAGATGTTTATTTATCAAATTCTCCTGTGTTCAAGTTTGATGCATCCTCCATGAAAAAATCACCTCAACAAGCTGGAAATGCAAATATTGTAAGAAGCACTTCATTGTTTTTCTTTTAAATTCTGTCTGAATAGTTAAACTTTCAAAGATTGCTTTTTTTTCTGTTAACCTCAAAATATAGGTCTATTTACAAGAAAGAGAACAACAAAGCCTGTCACCGGAAATTGAAAGGCTGTGCTTTACTCACTCTGAAAAAATACCAAATTCTTCACATTTTGTTAAGAAAGTGGATTTCTTTATTAGAAACAGTGAATGTAAAGAGGAAGTTGATTTCAGGTAAGAATTCTTTAAAGACATTTCAAGACTATGCCAATGAAAACTTTCTATGAAGAAATTCAGTAGTCTGTTTTCCTTGGTTTATTTTAATTTATTTTATTATAGGGATAGAGCAAGAGAGAGAGTGGATGGGAGGGGCAGAGGTAGAGGAAGAGAGAGAATCTCAAGCAGTCCCCATGCCTCTCTTGGAGTTTATTTGGAGCTCCATCTCATGACCCTGAGATCATGATCTGAGTTGAAATCAAGAGTGAACTACCCTGGTGCCCCTTTCCTTGGTTTATTTTAAAGATCAAAATCTAGACACTTTATTTACTTAAAAACATTGAATATTTAGACCCCTCGTGACCTAAACTCCTTAAAATAATTCATAATTTTAAGTATCTCAATTTTTGAGAACATATGTTTAACATCTTTAATTAAAACATACTGTATTGCTAAACTTTGTTTCTCTGATTTGAATATAAGATGTTGATAATATAAAGTGTAAAATCACTTAAATCCAAATGAGATTGGCTAATTTTTCAGATGTTCAAGTTGTATTTTAGCCAATCAGTTCTTATACAATTCTGCAGGTTCAATGAAAGTCAGATTAAGTCTACTCAGTTCCCCATCAGCTGGTCACTTCTAGGAGTAACTGTAGCATTTTCTGTCTTTCCCCTCGAATAGTCAAAGTTTATAGACTTGTTCACACACTGATTAAATGACATTACTTTTTAAAAACCTTAAGGAAATACCTAAGGGACTTGATCCCTACTTCTCACAGTTTATGAAGTCTGATTTTCCCTTATAGACTTCTTCCTAGGTAATGCATATTGAAGTTCATTTGATACATTAACCTCTCAGCAATCTACATATATTTCTGTACTTGCTTTTCCCCCTCCAGTAGGTATCATCCTAATGATGAAGCTGATGAAATGAAGTCTTTTCTGGGAATATTTGATGGTATTTTCTAAAAGAAACCAAAAAATTCATCTCCTATTAATAAGATAAGGTATATAGACACCCAGTTACAAAGCATGCATTTTATTTTTTTAAAGTAGTTCATAATTGTTCAAATGTTTTTCTCTTGAATTTGACCAGTTTTGTTGACTTATTTGCACCAAATTTTTGGATTGATTTATTTTCCTATTGGAGCTTCATGAAAAACACTTTTATAGTGGATTTGTTTCAGTAAGCTAAAAATTAAATTGCACTTAAATGTATCTTGATTGGATTTTGACAGGAACCAATAAAAGTACATTTTTATATTAAGAAATTCTATGAAAAGAAAATAATGCTAGGTCAGTGGATCAATTTATTATATGGATTATTCACCAATATTGTTTTGTTTTACTAAAGATTTTTAAGAATCCAGTGGCTGTCTGAACCTCTTGTTTTCTATAACTTTAAATAATAATAAATGAAACATTAATCAATATAGATTGTTGTTTTCCTTTGGCTTGTTTTCCAGTGTGGTAAATTCTAAAACCTTGTTATATTGACTTTTACTGTGGCAAACACTATTTCATGTTATTCTCCCATGAATTTGTTCTCAAATTTGTTTATATTTATTGGTAAGTAGTATAGAGGCAATCTAAGCAATGTTTATTGTTTAATTTATTTATAGATACAGGGGAAGTTGAAGACCACTTAAGAAATTTTAGGAATTTTTCTTTAAGCGTAAGAGCCTTAGATATAAGAGATATAAAGAAGAGAAACTTCCAGACTAGGTAGTCATTGTTGTCACTAGTAAACATTTGTGAAGCATCATATGTATTAAACATGGAGAAAAAGCTTAAAATAAAAACTAAGAAGCTTTATTATGTGTTGAAAAATAAGGGCAACCAGTTCTTTTATTTTAGTCATCTTTACAATTGGCATGTTTCTGCATCTGAATCAATCATGCTACAACCTTTAAAGGTTATTAAACACCATTAAAATGAAAAACTGGCTCACTACAATCTGCTCATCTTACATACATAGACTTTGACACTAAAGAAATAGCAATTTAATTCAGCAAGACTTATTATGATCTGCTAAGCAAAAAGCACTGGGCTTGGTACTGCAAAGGAGGCAAATGATAAAACACAGTTTTTGCTCTCATGGAGCCTACTTTACATTCTGATAGAGAAAATAAGACATATAATAATGCAATAATAAAATATAGAATACATTAGAGAAGTGGTTCTCAAACTTCAGGATGTATTGCAGTCATCTAGAGGACCTGTTTGAAAACAGATTGTTGGGCACCAAACTCAAGGTTTCTGATTCTGTAGGTCTGGGGTGGGGCCTGTGGAGGTGCATTTCTAACAAGTACCCAAGTAATACTGATATTGATGGTCGGGGATCACACCTTGAGAATCACTGCGAAAGAGGTTTAAAAGAGCTCTTAGAGTTCATAGGACAGTGAACATAATCCTGACCATAGAGTCAGGGAAACCTTTATAGAGAAGTTAAAATTTAAGCTGAGTCTTGAAAGATGAATACAATTTTAATGAACAAATATATGATAGAAGGACATTGTAACAGAGGGAAGAGCTTGAGCAAAGCTCCAAAGGAGGGAAGTATCTATTTGGGGAATAATGATTAGATAATTTTTTTAAAGATGTTATTTATTTATTTGACAGAGATCACAAGCAGACAGAGAAGCAGGCAGAGAGAGAGGAGGGAATATGCTCCCCGCTAAGCAGAGAGCCCAATTCAGGGTTTGATCCCAGGATCCTGGGATCCTGACCTGAGCCAAAGGCAGAGGCTTTAACCTACTGAGCCACCCAGGCGCCCCATGAATAGATAATTTTAAACATATGTTAATGTTGTAGGAGATTTTTGTGTTTTGTTGTTGTTGTTGTTTTTAAGATTTCATTTATTTGAAAGAGAGAGTACAAGCGGGGGCAGGGGGAGAGGGAGAAGCAGATTCCCCACTGAGCGGGGAGCCTGACATAGGCCTTGATCCAGGACTCTGAGATCAGGATGTGAGCTGAAAGCAGACACTTAGCCAACTGAGGCTTGATCCAGGACCCTAAGGTCAGGACCTGAGCTGAAAGCAGAGGAGCTTGTTCAACTAAGCCACCCAGGTGCCCCTATAGGAGATGTGCACCTTAAGGTCAGACTGTGGAAGATTTTATATGCTAAGAACCTGAGCTTTACTCGGCAGACAGATGTTTCCCAAACTTGCCTGATCATAAGAAATGTGGATAATATAGTAAATATAAAAATTCTTAGACCTTACCTAAGGGCTACTGATTCAGAATTGCCAAGCTGAGGGGAGTGGGAATTCTATAGTTAACAACATTCCAGGTTACTCTTTATCAGGCCAATTTGGAAACACATGAGTATGTTCATTTCCTGAGGAGTCAAAACAAACGGCAAATTAAGTTTTATCATAGACTTGCCTTACTTTGTTTGTTTGTATAAGTGTTTACCTGGAAAATTATGTGTAGTAGTCCTTAAGGAATGGACTGACTACTTGAAGGAATTCGGTCACTGATATTCTTTCCATGAGTGAATAACCCTGCAGTTTCCATTTTGTAGCTGACATTTTAAGTGTATTTAAATGAACCATGCAACAAAGCTTTACACACAAATCTTTGTTAGGTTCAATTTTTTTCAACAGGTTTGCGGTTTTTTGTTGTTGTTGTTTTGGTTTTTTTTTTTCAATTATAAAGTTCTTTATTAGGGTGCCTAGGTGGCTCCCTCTGCCTCTCCCCCTGCTTATACTTTATTTGTCTCTCTCTCACACATGAATCAATAAAATCTTAAAAATATATTAAAATAAAACCAAAGGTCCTTAATAGGCAGTCTTTTTCTCACCTCTATTGTTGACATAATGGCACTTTACCTCATAGGTATGGAGCGGGACTTGAATAAGCCACTGCATAGAAAGCTCTTAGTTTAGGGACTGATGTATAAAATATGCTCGTAAATGGTAGTTGTTCATACTAAAAAAAAAAAACCTATCTTTAGCAGTAATTTAACTCATTGAAAGGGGTAAAGTAATACAGTACAGACTGTCCCTAACTTACAGTGTTTGGACTTAAAGTTTTTCAGCTTTATGATGGTGTGAAAGTGATATACATTCAACTCAAACCATTCTTCAACTGTGAACTTTCTTTTCCCAGGCTAGTCATATGCATAGGCTACTCTGTTTTGATGCTGGGAAGCAGCAGGGAGCCGCACCTACCAGTCAGCCACAGGACCATAAGGGGACACAACCCATGCACTGACAACTATTCTGTACCCATACAACCAATCTGGGTTTTTGGGGGGGTTTGTTTGTTTGTTTGTTTTTTGTTTTGTTTTTGTTTTTTGTTTTACTTTCAGTACAGTATTCAATAAAGTATGTGAAATATTCAACACTTTTTTATAAAATTGGCTTTATATGACATGATTTTGCCCAACTATAGGCTAATGTAGTTCTGAGCACATTTAAGGGAGGCTAGGCTAAGCTATGATGTTCAGTAGGTTGGATATATTAAATGCATTTTTGGCTTATTGGTATTTTCAACTTAATGTGGGTTTATTAGGATATAACCTCACCATAAGTGTAAGTCAAGGAAAATCTTTCCTTGCAAATTGTATTTGAATTTCAATAAGTTGCATAGGACTTGACAAATTAACTTTTTGACTTTCCATAGATGTATCATCCATAGAAAAAATTTTCTCTTAGACTTCCCTCCTATGTATACTTCCTCATGCTTTCAGGTAGATTGCTCTATCTCTGTTCCCTCTTCATCAGCTCTCTTAGTTCTTTTATGGTCGGATCATATTAATCCATTTTAATATTACCTTAAGTAAAATGTAAGTAGAAAATAAAGTTTTTGCAAATTGTATTATAATGCATTCTAAAGCCAAATAGAAATGACTGCTGAATTATTCACTGTTTTAGGTTTTTGCACACTTTACTCCTTGGATCCTTAGTAAAGTCACACAAAGTATCTCTTTATCATGACCCCATTTCTAGAAAACACCCTCATCAAGGATAGTAGGAAACCACTCCTTGAGGACCCACAGCCTAGGGATTACATGGCTAACACTTACCTGTAGCATCTTAGATCATAATAGGTGTCTATATTTAAGAACGCCTACTTTTGTGAAAATAGAGAAGACACCAGTGAGCAGAAAGTTGGGGCAAAGAGAAGAAAACCAAGCTAAGCTTAGAATTAAGTAAGCTAAGAATTTCACTGTGGGTTTTGGTTAGTGGAACAAATAAAACAAAAAGAAAGGGAAACCCTGGTTCTTCTTATCTTTTAGCATGTCAATTCCTGACTGCCAGGAGTTAAAGGCCTTGCCACTCAGGCTCTGAACCAGGACCAGTCATACAAGAAACTCCTTGGAACTGGGGTTAGAAGTTCTTAGGCCTCAGTCCAGAACTTGTGAGTCAGAATCTGCATTTTAACAAGATTCCGGGCTGATTACATGCATGTTAAAGAGTGAGAACCACTTTTTTTAAGGTAGAAAGGAGAGGAAAGGAAGCAATATCAGAATTTGTAAGAGAATCCATTCCAGAAGACAAGTATAAGAGTAATGATGATTACTTGGTTTTCTGCACATACATTTCCTATTTTAAATGTAATATGGTGATATCGCTCTTGTTTAATTGCCTTTCAGTATAGGTTGTTTTCTTCACCAACTGTGTAAATTATCTTTATAATTCCCATGCATCAACTGGGTATTTTTTATGTAGCTTGAGAGGCACTTAGATGCTCTATAGAGTTTTGTTTTAATTAACATAATAAGAGCCGATAATTCAAAAGAGCTATCTTTGTCTTGCTTATTTTCACATTTCAGTTCGGAAACCTTTCCCTAAACTAACATATGCCTTAAAACTCCATACATACTTCAGCAAAACAGAATGAAACAAAAAACCCAAACCCCATAGTGTTCTGAAAATTTTGGAAAAATGTGCATAAACCTGCACTCACGTGTGTTGTAACTATACATTTTTTAATCAAAAAAGGAATGAAAATTCAGCCAATATTAGCAGTTTGCCCACTGAAGCACATCCTTATGACAGTAGATGGCTTCAGTCTTTTAGAAAGTACACATAGGATAAAGTCATCATTTTGGTTTTCTTTTCTGTATTTATTAATTTGGAAATGTAAACATTTTACCGTTTAGAACTTAATTTTTTTTATTTTTAAAGATTTTTTAAACAAATCTTACTGCCATATTTTTTCTCATTTCTAAACTTGAAAAACTTAAAATTTAGGCAGTACAAATTTTTCAGGTTGCACATTACCAAAAGATTAACTAAGTGAAGTTCACATTAAAAAAAAAAAAAAAAAAAGCCCAAAAACAATGAAAGGAGAAAAAGAACATAAAGGAGGTTCATCGTAAGTCTCTACTAAAAATTTGGGACAAAATGGAAATGAACTTTCCACAACTCATTCATCACTTTTGTCTTCATTTTTTTCTAGGACTGGACTCATAATCAAAAATTTTTATGTCCAATTTTTCAGATTTTTCTCATGTACATGGTCATTTTCTCGACCCTTTAATTTTTGGTTTTTCTTTTCCAGTGAGGATGTGGAATTCTCATGCTCCTTATTTTTCAATGTGGAAAACTTGACTTCATTGTCTTACTTTGTTTTCCTTTTGAGAATGGACTTTAAGCTCTATCAGCCTTTACCCCCTGTTATTATCTAAACTCTTATGATCATGTTCTTATTCTTTTCTTACCTTCAGCATTTTCTTCCCAGGGTGAATTTTCTCGGTTTCTCTATTTTTCCATTGTTTCTGCTTTGACTTTTTCTCTCTCTGAGCTCTGGAATCTCTTCTTCTTCCCCTCCTAACTTTGTTTCTTGATGTTGCTTTTCTCTGTCCACTTTCTGGGCTTCTCCTCTGTACTCCTGTTCTCTGTATCTGTGGTACTCCATGCTTCTCTGCCAGTTCTGTCATGGCTTCCAGATCACATCCTTCTCTACTTCCCCTAAGTCGGCTTCTTTCTCTTGTTCTACTTCGTAACTACCTTTTTTTTTTTTTTTTTTGTTTTTGGATACTTTATTTTATATCTCACCCCATATACCACTTTGCCCCTTGAGACCCATAACCAGTAAGGAAATTGAAGCGTAATCAAAAATCTCCCAATGGCCCAGGGCCAGATGGCTTCCCAGAGGAATGCTACCAAACATTTAAAGAAGAATCAATACCTATTCTCCTGAAACTGTTACAAAAAATAGAAATGGAAGGAAAACTTTCAAACTCATGAGGTCAGCATTACTTGATCCCCAAACCAAAGACCCCATCAGAAAAGAGAATTATGGACCAATATCACTGATGAACATGGATGCAAAAATTCTCACCAAAATACTAGCCAATGGGATCCAACAGTACATTAAAAGGATTATTCACCATGACCAAGTGGGATTTATTCCTGGGCTGCAAGTTTGGTTCAACGACCACAAATCAATGTGATACAATACATTAATAAAGAGAACAAGAACCATATGATCCTCTCAATAGACACAGAAAAAGCATTTGACAAAGTACAGCATCCTTTCTTGATCAAAACTCTTCGAAGTGTAGGGATAGAGGATACATACCTCAATATCATCAAAGCTGATGAGGGAGCAGGAGGCTGGCTGAGGACAGAGCAAAAGCTGGCACCTTGCACCCCCCTCTCCTCCCGCTCCCCTCCGTAATATGTGTAGCATTCCTCAGGCACCCTTGACTGCCATGAACGATAAACAAATAGTTAACTTGCAGAGATCACAATCCTGCAGGACAGGAATCTCCCTTGCTCTACAGATGTCCTAGAGATCTACAAACAGGGAGGTTACCTTATCAGTAGCACAAATTTCCAGAGGCAAATAGCTCTCAGTTCCTGAAGCCCTAATGTCTCCCTCCCCACCATAAACTGGAGGAGGCTGAGGTAGAAGGGAATGTAAATGATAGCAGGATCATAACACTCCACCAAGAATCTCCCAACTATCTTGATGTTAATGGCTGACCTAAAGATGATATTTATCAAGCCACAAGGGCAAGACCTCCTCCCAGGACCTTGTAGGCCCTCTTTAACATATGAAAACTCTGTTGAAACCTCCCTTCCCCTCACCTGCCCCCAACTGCAAGGTATATAACCTGCCATCCCTCACAACCCGGGGCAGCAGCTCTTCCTGCCCATGGGTCCTGTCCCTGTGCTTTAATAAACCACCATTTTGCACCAAAGATGTCTCAAGAATTCTTTCTTGGTCATCGGCTCCGGACCTCAGCCCACCGAACCTCACCTAGGTTCTAGAACTTCATCAAAAGCCACCTATGAAAAACCCACAGTGAATATCATTCTCAATAGGGAAAAACTAAGAGCTTTTCCCCTAAGGTAAGGAACACAGCAGGCCTGTCCACTACCACCACTGCTATTGAACATAGAACTAGAAGTCCTAACCTCAGCAATCAGACAACAAAAAGAAATAAAAGGCATCCAAATTGGCAAAGAAGAAGTCAAACTCTCACTCTTTGCAGATGATATACTTTATGTGGAAAACCCTAAAGAGGGGCACCTGGGTGGCTCAGTGGGTTAAGCCTCTGCCTTCGGCTCAGGTCATGATCCCAGGGTCCTGGGATGGAGCCCTGCATCGGGCTCTCTGCTCAGCGGGGAGCCTGCTTTCCTCTCTCTCTCTCTGCCTGCCTCTCTGCCTACTTGTGATCTCTATCAAATAAATAAATCTTTAAAAAATAATAGTAAATAAAAAAAAACCCTAAAGACTAAATCCCAAAACTGTTAAAACTCATACATAATTCAGTCAAGTGTCAGGATATAAAGTCGATGTACAGAAATCAGTTGCATTTCTATACACCAACAACAAGATAGAAGAAAGAGAAATTAAGGAGCCAATCCCATTTACAATTGCACCCAAAACCTTTAGATACCTAGGATTAAATCTAACCAAAGAGGCAAAGAATCTGTACTCAGAAAACTATAGAATATTCATGAAAGAAACTGAGGAAGACACAAAGAAATGGAAAAGCGTTCCATGCTCATGGATTGGAAGAACAAATGTTGCGAAAATATCTATGCTATCTAGAGCAATCTACACATTTAACACGATTTTTATCAAAACCATCAACTTTTTTCAAAGAAATGGAACAAATAACCCTAAAACTTGTATGGAACCAGAAAAGACCCTGAATAGCCAGAGGAATGTTGAAAAAGAAAGCTGAAAAACAAAGCTGATGGCATTAGAATTCCAGACTTCAAGTTCTATTACAGAGCTGTAATCATCAAGACAGTGTGGTACTGGCACAAAAACAGACCCAGAGATCAATGGAACAGAACAGAGAGCCCAGAAATAGACCCTCACTTCTATGGTTAACTAATCTTCGACAAAGCAGGAAAGAATGTCCAATGGAAAAAAGACAGTCTCTTCAACAAATGGTGTTGGGAAAATTGGACAGCCATATGCAGAAGAATAGTGGACCATTTCCTTACACCACACACAAAAATAGACTCAACGTAAATGGAAGACCTCAGTGTGAAACAGGAATCCATCAAAATCCTTGTGGAGAACACAGGCAGCAAACTCTTTGACCTCAGCCACAGCAACTTCTTCCTAGAAATATCGTTAAGGCAAGGGAAGCAAGGGCAAAAATGAACTACTACGACTTCATCAAGATAAAAAGCTTTTTTTTTTTTTTTTTGCACAGCAAAGGAAAGAGTCAACAAAGCCGAAAGACAACTGACAGAATTGGGAAAGATATTTGCAAATGACATATTAGATAAAGGGCTAGTATTCAAGAACTTCTCAAACTCAACACCCAAAGAACAAATAATCCAATCAGGAAATGGGACGAAAACATCAACAGACATTTCTGCAAAGAAGATATCCCAATGGCCAATAGGCACATGAAAAGGTGCTCAGCATCACTCGGCATCAGGGAAATGCAAATCAAACCATAGTGAGATACCACCTCACACCAGTCAGAATGGCTAAAATTAACAAGTCAGGAAAAAACGGGTGTTGGTGAGGATGCAGAGAAAGGAGAACCCTCCTACACTGTTGGTGGGAATGCAAGCTGATGCAGCCACTGTGGAACACAGTATGGAGTTTCCTCAAAAAGTTGAAAATAGAGCTACCCTATGACCCAGCAATCTTGCTACTAGGTATTTACCCCAAAGATACAAATGTAGTGATCTGAAGGGGTATGTTCACCCTAGTGTGTATAGCAGCAATGTCCACAATAGCTAAACTATGGAAAGAGCCTAGATGCCCATTAGCAGATGAATGGATAAAGAAGATGTGGTATAGATATACAATGGAATATTATGCAGCCATCAAAAAACCAAAATCTTGCCGTTTGCAACGACATGGATAGAACTAGAGAGTATTATGCTATGTGAAATAAGTCAATCAGAGAAAGACAATTATCATATGATCTCATTGGTTTGAGGAATTTGAAAAACAAAACAGGATCATAAGGGAAGGGAGGGGGAAAATGGAAAAGACGAAAACAGAGAGTGAGACAAACCTTGAGAGACTCTTAGTTTCAGGAAACAAACTGAGGGTTGCTGGAGTGGAAGGGGATGTGAGGGATGGGGTGGCAGGGTGATGGACACTGGGGAGAGTGTGTGTTATGGTGAGGGCTGTGAATTACTAAGACTGACGAATCACAGACCTGTACTCCTGAAACAAATAATACATAATATTTTAATAAAAAATATCGTATAAATATTTCTTACAGTATCCCTTTGATATTGAGGTCAGATAAAAGAACCTCACTCTATGGGTGACAAAACTGAGGTAATTCTCCAGGTCATGTGTTTCTTAAACTATTGAGAAGTGGCATCTTGTTTACAAGTCTTCTTACAGCTGGCAGAATTAATTTTTGCTGAAAAAATGGGACCATTTTATTACATTTCAATCTCCCCTCAACTATGGAAAAAGAGAGGAAAATAAAAGCTCTTTTTTTTTTCTTTTTCAGAATCCTGCTGGACACTTTATCTCCTACATATTTGTCTATGAGCCCAATTCCTTCTAGATGAGAATAAGGTACTGGGATGTGGGCTGAGGCTGCTAGATGAGTGAGGACAGACATGTAGCTGCTGATGAGTGAGAACCATTGTATCTGCCTTGGGTTATATCCCATTCCCTTCTACACTGTGCATCTATTCTTTTCCTTATTTTTATAATGATCATGCTCATTGCTCTTTGATTCTAACTCAGATTTTTCTCTAACATTCTTATGATTCCTTTCTTTACTCCTTGACTCCCATCTTCTTTTCTTCATTCCATTATGCTTTGTATTATGTTTATTTTTATATTATGCTTTTCTTAACTCTTTGACTTCTTTTTGCTCTTACTCCCACTTTTAGATTTGGCCCCTTTCTTCACCTTGTTTTTATTATATTTATCATCTTTTTTTCTGAATTTCTTCTAATGTCTCTCTCTTTACTGTTTTATTAATTATTTTAACTTTCTTTTCCTCTTCCTGTTTGGACTCTTGGACACGTGCCTCTGATCAGTTATGTTTTTCTCTTTTACTCTAGCTGGACTTATTTGATTTGTTTTGTTTCAGTTTCTTTTGTTTACTCACTCTTAAGCTCCTTTGATTCAACTTTCACCACTGGACACCCTCATTCTTTGGGTTTTCAGAATCTCTTGCCTCCAATGTGAAGCCATCTCACTATGTCTGAAATGACCCCTTGATCTGAATCTGGAGGGAAATTGATAATCCTTCATCATATTTCTTTAATTTCTTTGCTAGACCTAGTAACTGAAAGTCTCTTCTGATAGGAAGCAGGCTGGAAGTTAGGTAGATCGATCTCTCTCTCTCTTTCTGTTTTTCCTTTCTTTGTCATCAGCTTTAGGCACACTTTTTCTAATTAGGAATCTATTTTCAGGTATAGGAGGAAACTCTTCCGATGTACAATACACTGAAGTTATGCTCTAAGATTTTCAGCCTTGCTTTCACTACATGTGCTTTAAATTACTTTTCGTGTGTGTGTGTGTGTGTGTGTGTGTGTATTTGGGAATCTTTTTCCTTTTTTTTTTTTTTTATATTTTATTTATATATTTAACAGAGAGACACAGCGAGAGAGGTAACACAAGCAGGGAGACTGGGAGGGAGAAGCAGGCTTCCCGGGAATCAGGGAGCCCAGTGTGGGGCTCAATGTGGGCCTCAATCCCAGGACCTGAGCCAAAGGCAGACACTTAAGAACTGAGCTATCCAGGCGCCCTCTTTTTCTTTTTAAAAATTCTCTTCAGAAACACCTGGGTGGCTTAGTTGGTTAAGCGTCAGAACTGGTTTTGGTTCAGGTCATGATCTTGGGGTTGTGAAATCAAGCCCCATATAGGGCTCTATGCTCAGCACAGAGTCAGCTTGAGATTCTCTCTCTCCCTTTGCCCCTCCCCAACCTGTGCTTGCTTGCTCTCATCATTAAAATAAATAAATAAAATTTTTTTAAAAATGAAAAAACAAATTTTTCTCTTCAGAAGTACTTTCAGAATCAGTAAAGGACTGAGAATCTTTTGAGCTGGGTGAGTCACTGAATGAGGAAGAGGAAAAGGATTTATGCCTTTTCTTCTTTCTTAGCTCTAGTTTGGGAATTCGCTCTCCACAGCTGAATATCTCAACAAATTGTTTGCTCACTGCATCTGTTTCTGGTTTTCTCTCTCCCACAACTTCCTTAACAGAATTCGCTTGCCCCCAAACAATATGATACCCATTTAATGAGGAGTTGGTTTTGCGATTATGAAAAACTATGAACTTTTTATCCTTCCCCTGTCACTGATAAAAGAGATTCTCTGTTGTGTTTAACAGAGAAACTCTTATCTTCAAAATACCCTCCATTAACAGCTTTCCCTTCTCCTCATTTTCTTCACTGAAGTTACCATCTGAACCATAAAATCTTTGACAATGCTGCAAAACTGAGAACTCTTACAATATAATGGCTTCTGAATTAATTTCTCTGACCCCTTTTTACCTGTAAAAGACAATAAAATTGGGGGAGGAGTCAAGATGGCGGAGAAGTAGCAGGCTGAGACTACCTCAGCTAGCAGGAGATCAGCTAGAGAGCTTATCTAAAGATTGCAAACACCTGCAAATCCATCGGCAGATCGAAGAGAAGAAGAACAGCAATTCTAGAAACAGAAAAACAACCACTTTCTGAAAGGTAGGACTGGCGGAGAAGTGAATCCAAAGCGACGGGAAGATAGACCGCAGGGGGAGGGGCTGGCTCCCGGCAAGCGGCGGAGCAGCGGAGCACAAAATCAGGACTTTTAAAGGTCTGCTCTGCTGAGGGACATCGCTCCGGAGGCTAAACCGGGGCGAAGCCCACACGGGGTCGGCGTGACCTCAGGTCCCGTGGGGTCACAGAAGGATCGGGGGTGTCTGAGTGTCGCAGAGCTTGCGGATATTGGAACGGGAAAGCCGGCTGCAGAGACAGAGCCGACAGTAAGCTCGCAGCTCGGAGTTGCCTTGAACCGGCCGCAGGCTCGGTGAGCTCGGAGCGCGGTGGGAGGTTAGGCAGACGCGAGTTACTAGGAGCTGTTCGCTGAGGGCGCACAGGGGAGCGGGGCCCCGGGGTGTCGGCTCCTCCGGGCCGGAGACCAGGAGGCCGCCATTTGTGTTCCCATCCTCCGGAACTCTACGGAAAGCGCTCAGGGAACAAAAGCTCCTGAAAGCAAAGCCGAGCAGATCACTCAGCCCGGCCCCTGGTAAGGGCGGTGTAATTCCGCCTGGGGCAAAGACACTTGAGAATCACTACAACAGGCCCCTCCCCCAGAAGATCAACAAGAAATCCAGGCAAGACCAAGTTCACCTACCAAGGAGTGCAGTTTCAATACCAAGGAGAGAGCAGCAGAATTCCAGAGGAGGAGAAAACAAACCACAGAACTCATGGCTTTCTGCCTGTGATTTTTTAGTCTTGCAGTTAATTTAATTTTTTTCTTTTTCATTTTTTTTCTCTTCTTCTGCTAAAATTTTTTATAACTTTTACCCTTTTCTTTTTTAACGTTTTTTAACTAGATTATCTAATATATATATATTTTTTTCTATTTTATACTTTTCTTCATTCATTTTCTTTTTTTTAATTCTTTTTTTTTCTTTTTTTTCTTTCTTTCTTTTTGAACCTCTTTTTATCCCCAAATCAGAAGAGATCCTAATCTCTTCAATCTTTTTTTTTCTTAATTCTTTTTTAAATTCTTGATTGAATTTTTAATTCAATCTCTTTTTTTAATTCTTTTTTTATTTTTTTTCTTTCTTTCTTTTTGAACCTCTTTTTATCCCCAAATCAGAAGAGATCCCAATCAGAAGAGATTGGGAGATCCCAATCAAAGGAGATCCCAATCAGAGGAGATCCCTCACCCAATCGTGAGGGAGGAGAAATCCCCCCTCACGATTTGGGATCTCTTCTGATTTGATTAAAGCATATTTTCCTGGGATTGTTGCCA
The DNA here is from genome assembly GCF_020171115.1 of Neogale vison. Lineage (NCBI taxonomy): Eukaryota > Metazoa > Chordata > Mammalia > Carnivora > Mustelidae > Neogale > Neogale vison. Next base: position 77,802,243 of record NC_058092.1, on the reverse strand, counting down.
CCCTTTTAGTATTTTACTTGCTCCTTCATATACTCTTAGCTGGACAAAATGACAAGGTGGAAAAATTCACAACAAAAAAAAGAACAAGAGGCAGTACCAAAGGCTAGGGACCTAATCAATACAGACATTGGTAATATGTCAGATCTAGAGTTCAAAATGACAGTTCTCAAGGTTATAGCCGGGCTTGAAAAAGGCATGGAAGATATTAGAGAAACCCTTTCCAGAGATATAAAAGCCCTTTCTGGAGAAATAAAAGAACTAAAATCCAACCAAGTTGAAATCAAAAAAGCTATTAATGAAGTTCAATCAAAAATGGAGGCTCTCACTGCTAGGATAAATGAGGCAGAAGAAAGAATTAGCGATATAGAGGACCAAATGACAGAGAATAAAGAAGCTGAGCAAAAGAGGGACAAACAGCTACTGGACCATGAGGAGAGAATTCGAGAGATAAGTGACACCATAAGACGAAACAACATTAGAATGATTGGGATTCCAGAAGAAGAAGAAAGAGAGAGGGGAGCAGAAGGTATACTGGAGAGAATTATTGGGGAGAATTTCCCCAATATGGCAAAGGGAACGAGCATCAAAATTCAGGAGGTTCAGAAAACGCCCCTCAAAATCAATAAGAATAGGCCCACACCCCGTCACCTAATAGTAAAATTTACAAGCCTTAGTGACAAAGAGAAAATCCTGAAAGCAGCCCGGGAAAAGAAGTCTGTAACATACAATGGTAAAAGTATTAGATTGGCAGCTGACTTATCCACAGAGACCTGGCAGGCCAGAAAGAGCTGGCATGACATTTTCAGAGCACTAAACGAGAAAAACATGCAGCCAAGAATACTCTATCCAGCTAGGCTATCATTGAAAATAGAAGGAGAGATTAAAAGCTTCGAGGACAAACAAAAACTGAAAGAATTTGCAAACACCAAACCAGCTCTACAGGAAATACTGAAAGGGGTCCTCTAAGCAAAGAGAGAGCCTACAAGTGGTAGATCAGAAAGGAACAGAGACAATATACAGTAACAGTCACCTTACAGGCAATACAATGGCACTAAAATCATATCTCTCAATAGTTACCCTGAATGTTAATGGGCTAAATGCCCCAATCAAAAGACACAGGGTATCAGAATGGATAAAAAAACAAAACCCATCTATATGTTGCCTCCAAGAAACCCATTTTAAACCCGAAGACACCTCCAGACTTAAAGTGAGGGGGTGGAAAAGAATTTACCATGCTAATGGACATCAGAAAAAAGCAGGAGTGGCAATCCTTATATCAGATCAATTAGATTTTAAGCCAAAGACTATAATAAGAGATGAGGAAGGACACTATATCATACTCAAAGGGTCTGTCCAACAAGAAGATCTAACAATTTTAAATATCTATGCCCCCAATGTGGGAGCAGCCAACTATATAAACCAATTAATAACAAAATCAAAGAAACACATCAACAATAATACAATAATAGTAGGGGACTTTAACACTCCCCTCACTGAAATGGACAGATCATCCAAGCAAAAGATCAACAGGGAAATAAAGGCCTTAAATGATACACTGGATGAGATGGACATCACAGATATATTCAGAACATTTCATCCCAAAGCAACAGAATACACATTCTTCTCTAGTGCACATGGAACATTCTCCAGAATAGATCACATCCTCGGTCCTAAATCAGGACTCAACCAGTATCAAAAGATTGGGATCATTCCCTGCATATTTTCAGACCACAATGCTCTGAAGCTAGAACTCAACCACAAGAGGAAGTCTGGAAAGAACACAAATACATGGAGACTAAACAGCATCCTTCTAAAGAATGAATGGGTCAACCGGGAAATTAAAGAAGAATTGAAAAAAATCATGGAAACAAATGATAATGAAAATACAACGGTTCAAAATCTGTGGGACACAACAAAGGCAGTCCTGAGAGGAAAATATATAGCGGTACAAGCTTTTCTCAAGAAACAAGAAAGGTCTCAGGTACACAACCTAACCCTACACCTAAAGGAGCTGGAGAAAGAACAAGAAAGAAACCCTAAGCCCAGCAGGAGAAGAGAAATCATAAAGATCAGAGCAGAAATCAATGAAATAGAAACCAAAAAAACAATAGAACAAATCAACCAAACTAGGAGCTGGTTCTTTGAAAGAATTAATAAAATGGATAAACCCTTGGCCAGACTTATCAAAAAGAAAAGAGAAAGGACCCAAATAAATAAAATCATGAATGAAAGAGGAGAGATCACAACTAACACCAAAGAAATACAAACTATTATAAGAACATACTATGAGCAACTCTATGCAAACAAATTTGACAATCTGGAAGAAATGGATGCATTCCTAGAAACATATAAACTACCAAAATTGAACCAGGAAGAAATAGAAAGCCTGAACAGACCCATAACCAGTAAGGAGATTGAAACAGTCATTAAAAATCTCCAAACAAACAAAAGCCCAGGGCCAGATGGCTTCCCAGGGGAATTCTACCAAACATTTAAAGAAGAACTAATTCCTATTCTCCTGAAACTGTTCCAAAAAATAGAAATGGAAGGAAAACTCCCAAACTCATTTTATGAGGCCAGCATCACCTTGATCCCAAAACCAGACAAGGATCCCATCAAAAAAGAGAGCTATCGACCAATATCCTTGATGAACACAGATGCAAAAATTCTCACCAAAGTACTAGCCAATAGGATTCAACAGTACATTAAAAGGATTATTCACCACGACCAAGTGGGATTTATCCCAGGGCTGCAAGGTTGGTTCAACATCCGCAAATCAGTCAATGTGATACAACACATCAATAAAAGAAAGAACAAGAACCATATGATACTCTCAATAGATGCTGAAAAAGCGTTTGACAAAGTACAGCATCCCTTCCTGATCAAAACCCTTCAAAGTGTAGGGATAGAGGGCACATACCTCAATATCATCAAAGCCATCTATGAAAAACCAACTGCAAATATCATTCTCAATGGAGAAAAACTGAAAGCTTTTCCACTAAGGTCAGGAACACGGCAGGGATGTCCATTATCACCACTGCTATTCAACATAGTACTAGAAGTCCTAGCCTCAGCAATCAGACAACAAAAGGAAATTAAAGGCATCCAAATCGGCAAAGAAGAAGTCAAATTATCACTCTTCGCAGATGATATGATACTCTATGTGGAAAACCCAAAAGACTCCACTCCAAAACTGCTAGAACTTATACAGGAATTCAGTAAAGTGTCAGGATATAAGATCAATGCACAGAAATCAGTTGCATTTCTCTACACCAACAACAAGACAGAAGAAAGAGAAATTAAGGAGTCAATCCCATTTACAATTGCACCCCAAACCATAAGATACCTAGGAATAAACCTAACCAAAGAGGCTAAGAATCTATACTCAGAAAACTATAAAGTACTCATGAAAGAAATTGAGGAAGACACAAAGAAATGGAAAAATGTTCCATGCTCCTGGATTGGAAGAATAAATATTGTGAAAATGTCTATGCTACCTAAAGCAATCTACACATTTAATGCAATTCCTATCAAAGTACCATCCATCTTTTTCAAAGAAATGGAACAAATAATTTTAAAATTTATATGGAACCAGAAAAGACCTCGAATAGACAAAGGGATATTGAAAAAGAAAGCCAAAGTTGGTGGCATCACAATTCCAGACTTCAAGCTTTATTACAAAGCTGTCATCATCAAGACAGCATGGTACTGGCACAAAAACAGACACATAGACCAATGGAACAGAATAGAGAGCCCAGAAATAGACCCTCAACTCTATGGTCAACTAATCTTCGACAAAGCAGGAAAGAATGTCCAATGGAAAAAAGACAGCCTCTTCAATAAATGGTGTTGGGAAAATTGGACAGCCACGTGCAGAAAAATGAAATTGGACCATTTCCTTACACCACACACAAAAATAGATTCAAAATGGATTAAGGACCTCAATGTGAGAAAGGAATCCATCAAAATCCTTGAGGAGAACACAGGCAGCAACCTCTTCGACCTCAGCCGCAGCAACATCTTCCTAGGAACATCGCCAAAGGCAAGGGAAGCAAGGGCAAAAATGAACTTTTGGGATTTCATCAAAATCAAAAGCTTTTGCACAGCAAAGGAAACAGTTAACAAAACCAAAAGACAACTGACGGAATGGGAGAAGATATTTGCAAATGACATATCAGATAAAGGACTAGTGTCCAAAATCTATAAAGAACTTAACAAACTCAACACCCAAAGAACAAATAATCCAATCATGAAATGGGCAGAGGACATGAACAGACATTTCTGCAAAGAAGACATCCAGATGGCCAACAGACACATGAAAAAGTGCTCCATATCACTCGGCATCAGGGAAATACAAATCAAAACCACAATGAGATATCACCTCACACCAGTCAGAATGGCTAAAATCAACAAGTCAGGAAATGACAGATGCTGGCGAGGATGCGGAGAAAGGGGAACCCTCCTACACTGTTGGTGGGAATGCAAGCTGGTGCAACCGCTCTGGAAAACAGCATGGAGGTTCCTCAAAATGTTGAAAATAGAACTGCCCTATGACCCAGCAATTGCACTACTGGGAATTTACCCTAAAGATACAAATGTAGTGATCCAAAGGGGCACGTGCACCCGAATGTTTATAGCAGCAATGTCCACAATAGCCAAACTATGGAAAGAACCTAGATGTCCATCAACAGATGAATGGATCAAGAAGATGTGGTATATATACACAATGGAATACTATGCAGCCATAAAAAGAAACGAAATCTTGCCATTTGCGACAACATGGATGGAACTAGAGCGTATCATGCTTAGCGAAATAAGTCAAGCGGAGAAAGACAACTATCATATGATCTCCCTGATATGAGGGAGTGGTGATGCAACATGGGGGCTTAAGTGGGTAGGAGAAGAATCCATGAAACAAAATGGGATAGGGAGGGAGACAAACCATAAGTGGCTCTTAATCTCACGAAACAAACTGTGGGTTGCTGGGGGGAGGGGGGTTGGGAGAAGGGGGTAGGGTTATGGACATTGGGGAGGGTATGTGCTTTTGGGTAAATTGGAAGGGGAAATGAACCATGAGAGACTATGGACTCTGAAAAACAATCGGGTTTGAAGTGGTGGGGGGGTGGGAGGTTGGGGTACCAGGTGGTGGGTATTATAGAGGGCACAGCTTGCATGGAGCACTGGGTGTGGTGAAAAAATAATGAATACTGTTTTTCTGAAAATAAATAAATTGGAAAAAAAAAAGGAAAAAAAAAAGACAATAAAATTTATCCCATGTTTGGGGGAATATATCAGAAAAAATTCAAAGACAACTCTTCCAGCAGGTTGATTATTAATGGCAATGTCAAACAACCCACAGAACAATGAGAATGAATGCTGGATCTTTGTTCCAATGGCTCAGTCTTTAAATAGAGAACAATCGAGGACAAGTTGATTCAATCAAGGACAACTGATCCAATCCTTTCACTCCTGTACTAGTAGGTACACTACTTCTTCTTGGGGTTCTATCCTTTAAAGCACTTCAGATCTACGGCTGCCCAGAAAAGGCACTGAAGCCCATGACTACAGTCATTTTTACTAATTCACTACGTAAATTTTATTTTACTTTAAAAGTTGCTTTAATTTTTTGTATTTCCATTGTTATCTGATGCATTTTTATAATGGAAATAGTTGAATGGTACAATAAAAAAAAACCCTTAGATTCTATTTCAAAAGTTCAATTTACAGAACTGGAGAACAGCCCATGAAAATACTAAATTATTTGCCCACAGTTTCTCAGCTAATCCTTGGCAGAACTAGAACTGAACCAGGATTGGCACCACACTTTTCCTACTTTAGTTCCTAGTATTAAGGGTTAAAACTCATGCCCACTTTTGTAAACTTTTTATCTTTCATTATAAATGTAAATTCTATTTCGCTCTCTTCTTCCTTAAATGTATTAAGGAATTCTTTTCTAGATATAAACCAAAATAGTTCAATTCTAGAGACAATTTTATCCATAGCTGTTGCTATACTTAGAGTTTTAAAATATTGCACATGTTAAGTGTTGTAGTATATGGTGTATGTAGATTAGAATGGCTTTGCTATGCATTAGTGTTTGAAAATGACCAAATATCTTACTGTTTTTCATTAAATATAGTGATTGATGGGGCGCCTGGGTGGCTCAGTGGGTTAAGCCGCTGCCTTCGGCTCAGGTCATGATCTCAGGGTCCTGGGATCAAGTCCCGTGTCGGGCTCTCTGCTCAGCGGGGAGCCTGCTTCCCTCTCTCTCTCTCTCTCTCTCTCTGCCTGCCTCTCCATCTACTTGTGATTTCTCTCTGTCAAATAAATAAATAAAATCTTTAAAAAATATATAGTGATTGAACAGCTGTTTTATACTACTTCTTATGTCATGAACAAGTCTTAGATGAATATGGGCAGATCATGTTTCAATGGACCCATAGATGATCCAGGTAACAATGATCAAAATGCAAGAAAAACATAGGACTTTTAAAGTTATCAAAGCTTTTTGTTTTTGCTTTTTTTGTTTGTTTGTTTTTTAAGTAGGCTCCATGCCCCACATGAAGAACAGGCAAGGTTTGAACTCATGTCCCTGAGATCAAGACCTAAGCTAAGATCAAGAGTCAGAAGCTTAACTGACTGAATCATCCCGGCACCCCAAGATTTTTTAAAAAATTAATATAATCACCATCAAATTATATTATCAACAAGTTTTTCTAGACTCTACATAAGACTTGTAGTGTCTATAATTTTTAAGGAGATAACATGCAGACAAAGTCAATTTTATGAAAAAGAAAGCTACACATTCTTTTGGGTATTGGATTATTAAAAGAATGAAGTTAGAGGATGGAGTAAATTTGGAGAGGATGAAAGATCACGGAGGGAACAGTTTAGCATTTTCTGGAAGGAGAAAATAAGGGAATAAAGAAACTAAAGAAATGAGTTTCCACAACTAGCAGAGTGGAGTTAGGACCATTTACATGCATATAAGGTATGTAATTAATATTTACAATTTGGGCTGAAAGGAAATTATAAAATCAAGCACTTCTCAACAGTGTATAAAGTAAGCCATGCTTCTGACTAAAGAAAAATATTTTAGTTGGAAGACTTTTTTATTCATTATGGAAAGTTAAAGTATTTAAAATGTAGTTTTGGATGGAAGCGATAAAACATACATCCCTCCCTGCTTTGATGTACTTCTGGGGCATTAACCAATGTTTTTGGTTGTTTTTATTTTGTTGTTTTTCTTTTTTCTCCTGTTGCCTCTTTCACTGAGACAACTGGACTATAAAGTAGATGTTCCTCAAGGAAGGGTTATCAAATCCTTTATTTTTAAAAAAGATTTTATTTATTTATTTGACAGAAAGAGGGAACACAAGCAGGGAGAATGGGAGAGGGAGAAGCAGGCTTCCAACTAAACAGGGAGCCCCATGTGGGGCTTGATCCAAGCACCCTGGGATCGTGACCTGAGCCAAAGGCAGACACTTAATGACTGAGCCATCCAAGTGCCCCCATTTTTAAACATCTCAGATTGAGATCCAGACTTGAGACAAAAGAATTAGAAAAATACCTAATGGATCAAAACTCATTTTTCCTGTCCTCAAGACTGAAGATTCTCTGGACTTGGGGAAAAGGAAGGTAGTCAGAGGGAAAGAAAAGAGCTCAGAAGCGAGTACCTGACAAAAAAACCTGGGCTCACCTTTTTCTTGGATTTGTTCTGAAGTCGGATGTGGTAAGGTTTAGGGAGAAAGAGAACACTCCTCTCTGCATAATTTTAGAAATTGGAGAGCAGAAGAAATGTCATTTTTCCAGTGTACTTTGAGAAGGTGTCAAGACTCCAGAATTCTCCCTCACTCCCCCATGCCAATGGCACAAGAGCAATAGGGTTGAGATGGTGGTGTGGGTGACTGAGGTATCCTCTGTGCCCCAGGAGTGTATGCAGAGCAGCAGAAGCATGTCCCATGAGTCAGAGTCTATTACAGGGATGAGGCAGGACCTTTTGGTGCCCCATTCCTTTTCTCAGTCTCCCAAAAGTCACAGAAACTGGTGTCCAACACAAGAAGGATGCAGCTGTAAACTTTGTGGACTGCTAGTCAGAACCAGGTGTACCTCACCATATAGTAGCACAGAGCTGATGACAACTGACAACAGGTGATAGCCCCCTGGAACATACAGGCAATCCCAATGTAAGGGGAGGGTAAACTTCACTGACTGAGATTGTTTTCCCAACATCTAGTGGAATGAAGGCTTGAAATAGAATGAAAGCATTTCTTGGATACTTGAGCTTATGAACTGAAACTTGGACCCATTATGTTATCAACAGTGATAGATTTGTGAAAGAAGTCTCATTTCCTAATATTAGTAAGAACTGACATCTTCAGATGCAGCATGATCTATTAAAAACCATACAACATATTAATATCAACTGGTGTTGATATTGAATCTCAGTCATCAGATAAATGCTCAAATGGTAAACATACCTCTTTTTAAAAAAAAAAAAAAATTCCTATCATACCTACTACCAGTACTAGCTACCATTATTGAATATGTACTATCTGCTGGACCTTGCCCTAAGCCTGTGGATGGCATATTTAATTCCTTCAGTAGTCCTATGAGGTAAATACTTATATTTTACATGAAAAAGCTAAATAAATTGCCAAATTTTGCAAAGCTTGAACTTTATGTGATTGGAGAACCTTTTGCCCAATCATTACGCCATTCTGTCTTAGACTGAAATACTGAAATACTACATCTTTAAAGTTACAGCAAATCATCAAAATCCATGTTTCCCCCTAAACTTTAGAGTTTTTCTATTGGAGAATTTAAGGCAAATTCAAGAGGGCTCTTAGACAAGACTCATCCTCCAGTCTCTGTCTCCAGTTTAACTCTAGTTTCCAGAGAAGCAAGGCTACTATGACATTTTCCATAGATTATCTGATCATCGGGTGAGGCCTTTCCCTTGTGCAGGTCACCTATCAACATAAGTAGGCATCTTTATAACCGTTTGGCTCTGAAACTTCAGGTCACTATTTTGTTTTTAGTTTTCACACTTAAACTTCTGTATTTTAATCTCCTTTTCTGACCTGCCTTCCCTAAAAGCTATTTATCTTTAAGTCATTAGATCAATGACTTCATCCTGAAACCCAATATTCTGGAGAGAGAGAGAGAGGAAAAAAAGGAGGCCCTGTTTTTAGTAAGGGCAAACTGGTTTTGTCTGCCAGTGCTGTGTTATAAAGCTTCTCAGCTGCTATCAGCGAAAACTAGCTTAAATAGAAAGAGAAGAAGCAGTGTTTTGTAACCTTTTCTGGGATCACAATATTTCAGTCATATCTGCTTGGAATATGACTCTCATCATGGTATTTTTTTCCCCATAATACATAGTTATATGTAATTTTTTTCACACCTCTCATCTAGGAGTGTATTGTTTTGAAGAAAAGTTTGAAAGTTAAACACAAGCCTTCACTGAGAGTATTTGATATCTATCTTATGAAAAATATGACTGAATAAAGTTACACCTGAAGTTCTATTTTTATGCTTAAATTAAAGTTTAAAGAAAGAAAAGGGATTAACAGTTATTATTAGATTTTTATGTTAAAAATTATGAACTTTCAATATATAAATTTCAGGGTTTTCCCAATAGGCTTTATTACTTCTCCTGACTGTCTTTTCATTTTCCTGTGCTGTCCATCAACCAACTATTTCCTATCCTTTTGGGATATTCCTCAATTTCTGTTTGCATTACAATGTCATATTTCTTTTATTTTAAATGATTTTAATTTCATTTTTAATATATAGTGAGAACACACTGTAATAAGTTCATTTCACTCTTTTCAGTTTCAAAATAATTTTGTCTTTTGAAATTTTGCTTCCTAAAATAAGTCAAGCATTTCAGAGACTTCACAGAGTCTCTTTTCTCTTTTAATTTTCTATATTTATAAAAAGAGTTCCATGTATTCAAGCACTTTTATAAAGTAGAGGTGTTTAGTAAAATAGAATCGCCAACATAATAAATATTTCTCCATTGGGATATTTTTGTGGCAAAGTTATGTAAAGCAACTTATGTCTTCATGCTCTTATGTTAGAAGAAAGATTGTTTTTTTATTTCTTCACAATAAAAAGGGATTTGCTAGATTTTTTTCTGATTATGAAGGCTCATGCTTATTTACAATAGCTATATTATAAAAATTATTCTGCAGTTACACACAATAGACTTGTACAGGTAGCAACATAGATCTAAAACCCATAGTATTAGGTGGAAAATGTAAGAAAAGAATGTGATACCATATAAGTAAATTTAAAATATCTGTAAAAAAAACAAAAAAATTTAGGACTACAAACAAACTGAAAGATTTACACCAAATGCATTAGCGTAGTCATCAGTGGGGGATGGTTTGAGTGATCTAAGTAGGAAATGGGGGTAAAAGAAGAAATTTCAGATAATACAGAAATACAAAAAATTCAAAATCATCCTCAATCCCATTACCTAGTAATAATCACAGTGCGTATCTTAGAGTATAGCCATCCAGCTCTCTCTCTTTCACACCCAGACCACCCCCCCAACACACTTTATTATGGGATTATAATCTGCTTTTACAGCAGCAGGGCCTTAGGCTAGTCACTAAACTTCTCTGTCTCTATTTCCTAAGTATTATAGTATGTATGTAAGTATTATGTAGTAAGTATGTATTACATGGAGATAAGGATATCCACTGGGCTGTATCTCCAGGATCTAGATCATATATTTCAACAAATACTTGTTAGTTAACTGAAAGTAACAATTAGCAATAATGAATATGAAATGTCTGGTACCTAGAAAATACTCATTAAGTGGTAGCTATTGTCTTATTAAGATAAGCTATGGGGATGATGTTGAAGGAGAGAAGCAGAAAGGAAAAAAATTCAGAAAGTCCAGATTGCCGGTGAGAGTCCAAGATTAGATGCTAGGGCCAGTGTGAGTTTGAAAATGTAGAAATTAATGTTGACAAGTTTAGAAGAAGAAAAGGAGTTGCTCTGAACTAGGCTCAACATTCAGGGTTACCAACAGCCTGTCCAAATGGAAAATACACATGTGACTTTTAACAATGTGTGGATGTGAATAATCAACTCATCAAGGTAAAATCCTTAAGCTTTTTCTACCCAATATCATTGCTATACCCAAAGCCATACTGCAGAAAGAGTTGATAAAGGCATGTTTTCTTAATGCTACTATGTGGCAGGAATTTAAGTTATAATCTCTTTTCAAGGCACGTCTGTATTAAAAGGAATTATTTAAAGCCACCTGATTGTCAATTACTCCATAAAGGCTAACTGACCTAATTAATCTAATGTGGGTCAATGGCTCTAATACTACCTAAAGAACATTTTCAAATGAAAGTGAGGGAGGGGGAGCGGAAAGGAACTCCAAAAAGAATTTCTTTAAGTGAACATCCTTAAGTTTAGTGAGTCTGATTTATTTCTTGCACACAGATATAATATTGCTGCATATTATATTGCTGGAGTGGCTGAGCTGGGATAAAAAGAGATAGACTAATTCTCTGAGGATTCTGAGGAATATTCTGTTCATCACTCAGGGGAAGGCACTATATAAATTACATTATAACAATGCTACCTCTTTCTGATAACGTAGCACCAAAAGAAGAATTCAACATGACAAGAAGTCAAATTTACTATCATACTGTTTTGATTCTCTTGGTGATGTGATAAAGTACATGCTGATACCTGCTTTTTATTTGATTAACTCCAGCTTCTTTGAATGCCAACTTGTTCCATTTGAAGTATTGTCTGTCAAATATAAACTAGGACTGATAATATCTGGGGCCTATGACTGAGGAAAGAATGTATAAATACACCTGCGGTAGGCAAAATAAAGCCCCCAAGGATATTCATGTTTTAATCTTCCATATTTGTGAATATGTCAAATTACATGGCAAAAGGAACCTTGAACATGAAGTGAAGGGTCTTGGGATGGGGAGAGTATCCTGGATCATCCATGCGGGCCCAGTGTACTCATAGGTGTTCTTATAAATGAAAGAAGGAAGCAAGAGGGTCAGAGAAAGAGGTGGAAGCCTGGAAGCAAAGGCCAGAGAGAGAGAAAGGGTGATAGGTTTGAAGGTGCTACACTGCTAGCTTCAATAGTGGAGAAAAGGACCACAAGTCAAGGAATTTAGGTGGCTTCTAGAGAAGTCAAGGAAATAGATTCTCCCTTAGAGCCTCCAGAAGAGATGTAGCCCTGGATTTTAAAATCAAGCAACCTTGATTTTAGCCCAGTGACACTGATTTTTGGACTTCTGACCTCTAGACATGAAAGTAATAAATTCGTCTTGTTTTAAGCCAGAGTTTGTGGTAATCTGCTATAGCAGCAGGAGAAACTAATGTGTCACCTTTAGGCTCATGGCACAGAGCTGCAATGATGTCATTTTAGTTGGGTTGAAATGACTTTCCCAAACTGTACCTATAATCCAAGACAGAGCTATGATATAAACCAGGAAAGCACCGCTGCAGAAGCTCTTGCTTTGCCTTTTATTCATCCCAAGCTCGTTTTGCTCCAATTTATTCTGAGGCCTTTAGAGAGATGGAGCGTGAGTGAGGGCTTCCTAAGTTGGGAAGAAATCAGTCCTGTCATGGGTTAATTCCCCTCACCTAGGGTTTTAAAACCTAAAGATATTTTCTAAAAAGATATTTTCAACTATAAACAATGCCTTTTAATCAACTCTCTGTTCTGTACTCAAAATTAGACAAACATGAACCACGTAGAGGATGAGGAAAATGTTCACAAAGCCTTTAGAAAATGTTTACGTGTCTTCACTTCAAGTCAATAGACTGGATATGCTGTTGGGCTAATAGTGTAGAATGGGAAGGAACTTTGATCACCTGATCAAAATCTTATATGGGGCCAAGAAATTTAAAAAAAAAAATGATGCTATGAGCAGCACTGTGGTAATGAGCACTTACCTCCATTTAGTAACATTATCCAATTATCCCATGCTTACTAGTCCTACTTTTATTTTTTCTAAATGACAGATTGAAAGATTAGAATCTGCCTTGACACTATTTTTTATTTTACACGATTTTGTTTATTTATTTGACAGAGAGAGACAGCAAAAGAAGGGGCACAAGCAAAAAGCAAAAGCAGAGGGAGAGGAAGAGGCAGGTTTCCCACCGAGCAGGGAGCCCGATGCAGGGCTGGATGCCAGGACCCTGGGATCATGACCTGACCAAAAGCAGATGCTGAACAACTGAGCCACCCAGGCGCCCACATCCCTACTTTTAATTGAGGAAAGTTTATATATATATATAAATATATATTTATACATATATATAGAGAGAGAGAGAGAGAAAGAGAGCGGTTTGGAGCTTCTGGGTAGCTCAGCTGGCTAAGCATTTGCCTTTAGTTCATGTCATGATCCCAGGGTCCTAGGATAGAGCCCCACTTCAGGCTCCCTGCTCTGCAGGGAGCCTGCTTCACCCTCTCCTGCTCTCCCTGTTTATGCTTTCTCTCTGCCTCTCTCTCTGTGTGTCAAATAAATAAATAAAATCTTTTTAAAAAATTAAAGCAGAATTTCAAGGAGATATTTGTGTATCCATGTTCATAGCAGTGCTACTCTCAATAACCCAAAAATAGTAGCAACCCAGGTATATCTCAGTGGATGAATGGTTTAAAAATGTGATGTATAACTACAATGGATTATTATTCAGCCTTAAAAAGGAAGGGAATGTTGACATGTGCTACAATGTGGATGAACCTTGAGGACATTATGCTAGGTGAAATCAGCCATACATAAAAAAACAAACACTGTGTGACTGTACACGTGAGGCACCTAGAGTAGTCAAATTCATAGACACAAAAAGTAGAATGATTATTTCCAGGGTCTGGAGTGATAGAGGGGAATGGGGAGTTATTATCTGTTGGGCGCAAAGTTTCACATTTGCAAGATGAAAGCGTTCTGGAGATGGACAGTAGTGATGATTGCACAGCAATACAAATATACCTAACACTGAATTGTACTTTTTAAATTTTTTTTTAATTTATCTATTTGCTTGAGAGAGAGAGAGCGAGCGAGCAAAAGTTTGGGGGGGGGGTGGAGGAACAGAGGGAGAGGGACAAGAGGACTCTCTGCTGAGTGGGGAGCCTGATGCAGAACTTGATCCCAGGACCCTGAGATCATGATCTGAGCTGAGGTCAGGTACTTAGCAGGCTGAGCCACCCAGGTGTTCCTGAATTGTGCTCTTAAAAATGGTTCAGATGAGGGGCACCTAGTGGCTTCATTGGTTAAGCATCTGACTTTTACACCCCCCCACCACTCTATATCTTTCTCTTTTAAAAAAAAGTTAAGATGACAATATTATATGTATTTATTATATAATTATGTATTTTAAAATGTTGATACTCATAGTATTATTGTGAGATGGAGAGGATAGATATCTCTATGTTTAAAATGAAAGACGCTGAGGCTGACAGAGGGGAGCCCAGGACTCCTGATTCAAGGGCCAGATATCTCCCTCTTCCAGCTCTTCCCTGGCCACAAGTTGCTCCTAGTGGCTGGATTTTCATGGGTGTGTGATCTCAGTTATCTGCACTAATATCGTGCTTGAACATTTTTGCAGTTATAAACATCTCTGATAGGTTGATGAGGTAGGGATGTTTGTCTCTCTGCCAAGCTGGTGACAATTTAATGATAGTATTGTCAACCAGTGTCTTTGATGATTATACACATTTATCAGACAGTATAATCATCTCTACTATGTCAGTTGCTCACACACCAGAAATGAAGCTCCAGAAACAGTCTATTACTCTGACAAGGATAATAGGTCATTATTACCAAATCAGCAACATGGTGCTTTAAAAATAAATGACCCTGCTTCCCATGATTATTTATTTTTCATAAGTGCCTCAGGTTTGTCTTAGCATCTAACAGCGGGAGACAATTATCCCATAATACTCTCCTTCTTCTTTTTTTTTTAAGTATGTCTTAAATGGTCTTAAGTGGTAAATGCAATGCTTCTGTTGACCACAAAGTAGAAGACTGGGTGGTTTTATAGGAGCATTAAGAGAAAACAAGTGGATTCAAACGATCAATCGTCCTTTGTCATCCAATTCTGTTGAAAAAGAATGGCAAGCTAGGAAGATGGGAGTGGGGGGAGGAGGATGAGAGATGCTGTGTACTACTCACATGAATGAAGATGTGTTCAATGTTGTCTTAACGCTGTTTGGGCCGTCAGAGCGTACAAACAATCCCCAATGTTGCCCCTTCTCTATGTAGAGCGTTTTTTGTTTTTTGGGTTTTTTTTTTAAGTAGGCTCCACGCTGGGCATTCCAATGCGGGGCTTGAACTCACGATCCTGAGATCAAGACCTGAGCTAGATCAAGATTCGGATGCTTAACAGACTGAACCACCAAGGTACCCCTATGTAGGGTGTCTTAAAAGGGAAACTGGTAACTCATAAAAGGAAAAATTCCTCTCTGCTTGCCCAGAAGTTCCCCAGCTCCTCCTCCCCTCAGACCGGACGGCCTGAAGAGGCCTGAGGAGCTCTTCCCCGAACGAGCGGGCACTTGCTCTTACTGCCTGGCAAGAGCTTCTTCTCACATGGCAGCCCTCCTTGCATTGAAGTCTGGGTTAAATTGTAACCCCTGCTGGAGATTGGACATTGCCTCCAGGTTCAAGGCCTCATGAAGGACAGGAACACTTGTTTTCTAAGGAGGGAAGGGGGGCAACTGGCTGGGTGAGGATCCTGGATTTCTTTAGCAACTGAGAACCATCCTGTTAGGGGTGGCCCCTAGCTTTCCAAACAAAAAGAAGCTTGTAACTGTAAAAGGCTACGATGGGTTTCCTGCTCCCCCACCCTTTTAGAGGCAAAACCTATTTATGAGGCTTTATTAAGTGCAAATAAGTCCCTTGGCTTCAACGGAGAAGCAGCAGCTGCGGAAGATGTGGTCATTTGCATATAAATGACATGATTTCAGCTCAGAGAAGAATATTGAAAAATATACATGTCGACAATGGAATCCTGATAGATTCACACATATTAAGGTCAGATATTGTAATTTTTAAGGCTGCTGCATGCTGATGATTGCATCAGATCACACATTCAATTCTGTTTGGGTTATATGAGTTTTATCTTCTATGAAATGGAGGATTTTTATTGTGAATTAATTAAACTACTTTTTTTATTCCTAAACATGAGAACATCTAGGTCAATAAGTTAAATGCTCTACAAATGCAAAGGCTCTGTGACAGCTAAAGTTACCAACTGCAAACTTGGGTGTTCTGTACGGCGAACAAAGAGGAATGTCACTCCCAGGGAAGTGACTGTGTGGTGCTTTCTCGAATATCTATCATCTACTGCAGGGTCAACCTTTCTTTGAAGGGCCAAAAGAAGCTCCAGGTTTTATATTCAAAGACGTTTTCCCACAGCCTCGCTGAAAGATGAGTGGGTAGATTACCATAGCCCAGAAAGTCCCAAAAATTTCCCAAGGGCCCACCATTGTTTCCTGGCCCCACGGCCCGTGGCTTATAGTTCACGGCTGGCAAGAGACATATCCTGGAATGATCTGCACTGCTCCCAGGCAAGTGTCCCCTACGCTGTCTGGAGGAAATAGATGGGTTTCTCTCCAATATGCCCGCAATTTTGGCCCTACATCAATCAGGGTGCTTGTTGGCTCCCTTTCCACCTGCAGCACAGAGATTGTTTAGAAACGGCCTGCTGTATATTGGCTGCCGGGAAGGCCATAGCAATACAAACACTACCTTCACCTTGCCAACGAGCCCTCAGCTCCCTCAAGGAGAACATTTTCCTATGAATGTTTCCTATAAATGATGATCACTGAAGTGATAACTTTGCATCTTCTCATAAAAAATAGTATCTTTTTTTTTTAAATAGTATCTTTAAGTAACAGACTTGATTTCTACTGATTGATTATATTTGATCATCGGCTCACTTATTAAATAAGTCAGGTCACTAATTCTCTTCTTTATTTTAATTTTTTAATTGTTTTAAAAGATTTTATTTATTTATTTGGCAGAGAGAGAGACAGAGGAGAGGGAACACAAGCAGGGGGAGTTGGAGAGGGAGAACCAGGCTTCCCACCAAGCAGGGAGCACAGTGCAGGGCTCGATCCCAGGACCCTGGGATCATGACCTGAGCCAAAGGCAGATGCTTAATGACTAGGCCAGTCAGGTGTCCCTTTTTTTAAAAGCAAACAAACAAACAAACAAACAAATTCGATTTATTTATTTGAGAGAGAGCATGAATAGCAGGGGGAAGGGTAGAGGGAGAAACAGACTCCCCAGTGAGCAGGGATCCTGATGTAGGACTCGATCCCAGGACCCCGAGATCATGGACTGAGCCAAAGGCAGATGCTTAAATGACTGAGCCAACCAGATGCCCAGGTCCCTAATTCTCAATGTAGTTTTAAACCTGACACATGAACATTTACTAGCTGAACAAAATCCTTGGTATATACATACTTTCTAACAGAGATGATTAAAGATGACTAATAAATAATTGAATAGCTAGCAAGAAAAAAGGGAGATTTAGAAAGTCACCATAAATATTTGTGTTTCACAGAGAACTTTAGAGCCTCCACAGAACTCTATTATGCTAACGTGAAAAAAGAATGCCGGTGTCAACTTGCTGTATATTCAATATGTTCTCTTAAAATGATTTCTGGAGATAAATATGATGCTTTAGCTTTAAGAAAGATATTAAAACTCTAAATTTTAAATGCGTAGTCATGGTAATTGACCAAATTATACACATAAAAGATGATTATATAGGGTGCCTGGACGGCTCAGTGGGTTAAGCCTCTGCCTTCGGCTCAGGTCATGATCTCAGGGTCCTGGGATCAAGCCCCGCATCCGGCTCTCTGCTCAGCGGGGAGCCTGCTTCCTCCTCTCTCTCTCTCTGCCTGCCTCTCTGCCTTCTTGTGATCTCTCTGTCAAATAAATAAATAAAATCTGTTTTTTTTTTTTAAAAGATGATTATATTATCCAAAGTTTGGCATTGGGTGCTCTGAGAAGCGTAATTAAATCTCTCCTGGAGGTGGGTCCAGGTATTACAAGGCCTGAAGCTTACCTGATTTGGAGGGCCCTCTTTACTTATTTTTAAAATATTTTATTTATTTATTTACTTTTGTGAGAGAATGAGAGAGAGAGAGAGAGAAGGAGCATGGGGAGGGGCACAAGAAAATTCCCCGCTGAGCAGGGAGCTCGACATGGGGCTCAATCCCGGATCTGGGATCTTGACCTGAGAGGAAGGCAGACACTTAACTGACTGAGCCACACAGGTGTCCCTGGAGGGCCCTCTTTAAAAGAATACAAAATTATTGATATTTATTAAGGTTGGGAAAAAAAATCACAACAAACTACAAAACTCACAAAGGCCCAAAATTAACATACTTAGATCGATTGGCTGGCTAGACACCTCAAAATTTTCCCATACAATTGACAACCCCTTTAGTCTATCCTCTAATATGGGTGATAAAAATGTAGTTTTATTACTGAGAGTTTTAAAATATTTTTATTTTATTTATTTGACAGAGATAGAGATCACAAGTAGGCAGAGAGGCTGGCAGAGGGAGGTGGGGAGCAGGCTCCCTGCCGAGCAAAGAGCCCGATTCTGAGATCATGACCTGAGCTGAAGGCAGAAACTTAACCCACTGAGCCACCCAGGTGCCCCTAGTACTGATAGTTTTTATAAAAGTTTATTTCATCTCTGCAACTTGCTACAGATAATGTCATGTAAGGTTTGGGATTGTTGTCAAATTGGGGAAAACCTCAATCTTTTTCTTTCACACACAAGCTGTAAAATTTCAAGTCTTCATGCAGAGTGACTGATCCTAAACACTTCCATGTTTTCCCAGTACCCATGGCCACAGGCCACACTGGTTTCTATGGCAATGTGCTCTCAAGCCTTGCACTTTGGTGTCCCTAGAAATAAAGTTTATGGAAGCTATCCTTATATCAGGAAGATTAGTAATATCTTTACAATATACAGAGGTGACTGTAAAACATAAATGCATTCCCGACTCGACTGGCATGACTGAAAGGAAAACGAGTCTTCTTAGAATGAGCCCTGTAGAAAGATTCCTGGCCCTCTCTGCCCTTGGACAGTCTAGTGGTTCTCATGGTCATTGCTGACTTTCAAGGCTCAGCATCAATAATAAGAGAAGAAGAGCACTAAAAGCAAGCAGAGGACAGTGGAACAGTTCCCCCCCAGCAATACAAGGCCCTTCAAGTTAAAGAAGAAAAGCTGTTCTCTAAATCCCTGAAAACAGTGCCTTCCAGACTCCCTCCTACCAGCATTCTCTGTTCACCAGTTCAGTCTGGCCAGACTAGAATTAAAACCAGAAAATGCCACGAGAAATAGAAAGATAAGAGCCCCAAGTGGATGTCAGCCTCCCTGGGGTGCAATGGACTGAACACAACCAATTCTCTGGTAGATCCACAGTCCCCATCTTCTGGAAGAGCTCTCCTAAAAGCAGCGCATCCTGGAGACGCCAGAGATGAAATGGACACTCTGTTCTGTCCTAGGAAGAAGATGAAGCTGGCAGTTTAGACTGCGGAAAAACAGTTTGAGATAAGCTTGTAGTTCCATAGACATTAATCCGTGCCTCTAGATAGCACGTAAGCCTATTGGAAAGCTTCTTCAATTCAAGCAGTTAATAATATATCAAGTCTTGTAGCTTAAGGGATACAATTTTCAAAATTATTGTACTGAGGGAATCATAAATTCCACCAAGAGGAAGGTTGTAGTCCAGATATTTTATTTTAGATTTCCATCTAGGGTGCATTATGACACGCCACATGAAAGTCAAATCTTCCATGTAAAATGGTTTCCAGGTGATAAGTTTACCCCAAGGGGTCCAGTAAAGTAATACATTCAGAGTTATATCTGACTTTCACAATCTATAAAGACTAGTTATCAATTTTTTGAAAGATTTGATAAGCAGGAACAAAAAAATAGCTTATGGATGCTGACATTTGTCTCATTAATGGGAACAGCATAAGAAGTACAAGCTCCTTCTGGATTTGGCTGTAAATACACCACTGACATACATTTTGGAAGGTTGCTATTTTGTGCTGGTGGGAATGTATTTGTCTAACCTTGCACTGACTATAATAGACGTAAGGAAGCAGTGACATTACTGTCAGCCACATTCAGCTTTTTAAAACAGGGGCACCCACTCTGCCAATATCTGTCAGATTCCAGGCCACTCCATATTAAAAATTATGTTCCATCAACACTGTCTGGCCTAGTGGAAGTTTTATTAGGAAATAATTCTTCTGTTGTGTTTGGGGAAGGAAAGAAAAAAAAACTCCGCTTCACCCGATAGGATTCAGAGGAATAATTAATGTTCCTTCCGTCCTCAGCCTAGGAATGCTTTGACTTCCCCGATGTTTCATGTGGATGCCACTACCCCTCCTTGCAAGGGCAGAGCTCATACACTTGTGAGGAACAGGCAGGGGGCCCAGGTACTAATTAATTGCCAGTTTGAGCATTGCCTGTCTGTAGCATCGTTCTGTGTAGTGTGAGGCATTATTTTCATAAGTTATTCCCGTTCCCAGGGAAAACAAATTCGATTCTTTTTTCAAGAAGACAAGACTGGGAAGTTTGTTGAAGATGGTTATTGAAACAATAATAGAAATAACAAAGTGCTTAGCTTGCTTGGCTTTGGTCAAGCTTTCTAGTTTCAAGTGCATTCCTGGGAGGGTGCTGACTGCCCAAACTGCACGAGAAATGTTTTGGGCTGCCTGCCTCATTGCTCGAGTTCATAATATGAGACACAAGGAATTGTTACACTCTTCACCTGTTCAGAGTTCAAAATTAAAGCTATTCTTCAAAACAAAACAAAACACAACAAAACACCTCACCATGCATTTGAACAGAAGCATATTGTGGTAATATTTCATTTATCTAGCTAATGCTATAAGTAAATAGAGTGTGTTCTATGAAGGTAGGTCTTCCAAATTAATCAAGTGATATTTTTATTTTAACCCATTCAGTGCAACCACACTGCATTTCAGCCTTTCTGGGATAACTGCTTCCCTCCTTACCTATTGGATTTGAGTGAACATTTATACCAACTTTTCCTTTGTGTAAATGAATTATTGCCACTAGGTACCACCCAGTAGGGGCTGCGGGGACTGCTGAGCTGCACATGGCCGTCTGGCTATGGGCTCCTGCCTGGCCTTAGTGTTTCCTGTTCCCACTCACCATGACCTTACCTGTAAATCCCCTCATCCCTTCTCAGTGGAGAAGGCAGGGTTTTACAGATGAGGGCAGGGGTTTTGGAGTCTAGCATTCTGGAGTGAATTCCAGCCCCCGTCTTACTACCTGTGTAAACTTGCTGACATTTGTCTCATTAATGGGAACAGCATAAGAATTTCCTTGTTTCCTCGTTCATAAAATGGAAAAAAAAAATACCCACTACAGTATTATTGTAAAATGAAGGGCTGTTAGCACAGAATCCAGCACAGACTTCTGGGGACCGAGGTACAGCTGTCAGGCTTCCACAGAGTACCTGGAAAAGTGAGTCAGTGCTGAAAGGACCCCAGGGCCTTGCGATAGCCTGGTAGACCTTTCAGGGCCTTCTGTACTTGTGTGTTGGCTGCTGGCTGGGGGACTGCTGATCTGTCCAGCACCTCACCCCTGAAGACACGAGATATTCAGGCCATGACTGTGCCTAGCAATTTAAAGATTTTATTTATTTATCAGAGGGAAAGGGCACAAGCAGGGGAGTGGCAGGTAGAGGGAGAAACAGGCGCCCTGCTAAGCAAGGAACCCAATACGGGGCTTGATCCCAGGCCCAGGATCATGACCTGAGCCGAAGGCAGATGCTTAACCGAATGAGCCACCCAGGCGTCCCTTGTGCCTAGTGATTTAAAGCAGCACCATCCAGCCTCCTCTCTGTGCCTTTTCAATTCATTTATCTGTATAAATAAAATTAAGTTTATTTTTAATTGTTTTCCCGTTAGACAGAAATGCTTGAGCAGATCTCACCAGATTTGGAGGCCTGACTTTAGATATAAACTATACAGAATGCCCAACATTAACTTCAGGAAGATCTGGGGGAGGGGGTCATCAGGTCCGAGGGTCTCAGGCTGCAGTGTCCATCAGCATTGCTAGTGGAAGGCATGTTAAAACACATTTCTGAGCCCCAACCCCAGAGTTTCTGATTCAGAGGATCTGAGGTGGGACTTGGGAATTTACATCTGATCAATTCCCAGGTAAAGCTGATGCTGATGTTGCTGGCCGGACACCACACTCTGAGAACCACTGCCATAGGGAATCCAAAGTAGAATAGGTGTTGTTGATTTGCAATCAGCCAGCTGCACCTAGCACCCCCATGCCCTTCCTGGGCTGATGGTTCTCCAGAGGCAGCCTGGGAGGCCCGGCTAATTCTACTGAAGTCAAGTCTGCTCTCAGGGGTAAGTGATGATTTGCAACTTGATTCCTAAAAACAGTTTGACTCAAGTGAGGTGTGAGGCAGATTTGTTGGCTTAACTCCTTCCTACACTCCATTGCCTACTAAATACACATACTGGAATACCCCCCCACACACACCCCTGTGCCTGTCATTCTCTTATTTCCTCCCCTAAATCCACAGGGACTGATTAACGTGGGGTGTGAGTGGGGCTTGTGGTCTGAATTATTAGCAACCGGGGACAGTGAAACCCATTTAAACTGTTCTTAATTTCCCAACCCACACATGGCTGAGAAGGAGTCAGTTTTGTAACTATTTGTAAGCCGGAAATTGGGTTCCTAAAACATTTCGTTGAGATGACTCTGAACCATGTTCCTA
This sequence comes from Neogale vison, assembly GCF_020171115.1. Classification (NCBI taxonomy): domain Eukaryota; kingdom Metazoa; phylum Chordata; class Mammalia; order Carnivora; family Mustelidae; genus Neogale; species Neogale vison. Next base: position 77,779,442 of record NC_058092.1, on the reverse strand, counting down.
AAATTGAAATCACACATACTTAATTGAAATGGAAAACAGCTGAGACCTAGTCTCGATGTCCCTGATTTTGCAGGTGAAGGTATTCCAAGGAATTCTCTGTCAGACCCAAAGAGGAGCACTGCCACGACGGGCCAGGCTCATCCTGCCCGCGTCCTTGTGGCCTGAGGAGAAAAGTGGGCCAGTGAGAGACCCTGGGGTGGTAGGGAGCCACGGAATTTTCAGGAACAAGGATAATTAATTTTCAAGTTAATTGTTTAGTGTGCTGTATTGTTGCACAATCCCTATTTTAGGATGAGTCTGCCGTACACACTACTCTGTATTATCAGGTTTTATGATGTGGTCTCCACAGGTTAGGGAGGAGAGAAGCTCAAGTTGGATTCTGACATATGTCAGACAGAGTCAGGGAGAGAGGTAACTCAGAGAATGCAGGCCCCAGGATTTACTCAGATCCTTTGGGGAGGTCCCTAGACTTCCCATAGCATTTGCCCCCACAACACTTTAGGTGGTTTTGTTTTTTTTTTTAAGATTTTATTTATATATTTGACAGAGAGAGATCACAAGCAGGCAGAGAGGCAGGCAGAGAGAGAGAGAGGAGGAAACAGGCTCCCTGCTGAGCAGAGAGCCTGACGCGGGACTCGATTCCAGGACCCTGAGATCATGACCTGAGCCGAAGGCAGCGGCTTAACCCACTGAGCCACCCAGGCGTCCACTTTAGGTGTTTTCATTTGAATAGTAAAGAAGACGTGACCTAGCAAGGGGGCATCCAGGTGACAGACTTCTGGGTAACCTGGGGTTATGGGAAGATTCTGAAATCAACAAATCTGACTAGTTTCTTTTCTGGTTCATGTTTTTATTTTCTTTCAGTAAATACCTAGTAGTGGAATTAGTAGAACATAAGGTAGTTCTATTTTTAATTTTTTGAGAACCTCCATACTGTTTTCCATAGTGGCTGCACCAATTTACATTCCCACCAATGGTGCATGAGAGTTTCCTTTTCTCCATATCCTTGCCAACATTTGTTATTTCTTGTCTGTTAATAACCATGTTCACAGGTGTGAGGTGACAAGTCACTGTGGTTTTGATTTCCATTCCCTTATGGTTAGTGATTTTGAACATCTTTTCATGTGACTAAGGGCCATCTGTATGTCTTCTTCAGAAAAATGTCTTATTCAAATCCTCTGCCCATTTTAACATCACATTTTTTGCGGGGTTTTTGGTGGTGAGTTGTGTGAATTTTTTATATATTTTATATAAATTAACCCCTTATTAGATATATTACTTGTAAATATTTTCCTCCATTCATTAAGTTGTCTTTTTGTTGATTGTTTCCTTCACTGTGCAAAAGCTTTTTAGTTTGATGTAGTCCCTATCGTTTATTTTTGCTTTTATTGCATTTGCCTGAGGAGACAGATCCAAAAAAGTACTGCTGAGACTGACATCAAAGAGACTACTGATTTCTTTTTTTTTAGGAGTTTTATGGTTTTAGATCTTATATTCAGGTCTTTGATCCATTTTGAGTTTATTTTTGTAAGAAACAGGTCTAAGTTTCATTCTTTTACATAGAGCTGTCCAGTTTTTCCAGCACCATTTATTGAGGAAACTGTCTTTTCCCTTATTATATTTTCATGCCTCCTTTGTTGTAGAATAATTGACCATATAAACATGGGTTTCTTTCTGGGCTCTCTATTCCATTCCATTGATCTGTGGGTCTATTTTTGTGCCAGTATCACATTATTTTCATGACTACAGCTTTGTAATATATCTTGAAAACTGGGATTTTGATACCTCTGGCTTTGTTCTTTGTCCTCAGAATTGCTTTGGCTATTTGAGGTCTTTTGTGGTTCCCTACAATTTTTAGGATTATTTATTCTGGTTCTGTGAAGATGCTATAGGTATTTTGCTAGGGTTTGCATTGAGTGTGTAGATCACTTTGGATGGTATGGACATTTTGACAATATTAATTCTTCTAATTCTTTAGCATAATATATTTTTCCATTTATTTGTGCCATCTTCAATTTCTCTCATTGGTGTCAGAGTTTTCAGAACTTAAATCTTCCACTTCCTAGGTTAAATTTTTTCCTAGATATCTCTGTTTTTTTAATGCAATTGGATTGCATGTAATGGGATTGTTTTCTCAATTTCTCTTTCTGCTAGTTTGTTATTAGTGTATAGAATCACAACCAGTTTCTGTATATTAATTTTGTGTCCTGCCACTTTTCTGAATTCGCTTATTAATTCTAATAATTTTTTGGTGGAGTCTTTTGGGAGTCTTTAGGGTTTTCTCAAGTCATCTGCAAATAGTGACAGTTTTACTCGTTCCTAACAATTTAAATCCCTTTTATTTCTTTTTCTTCTCTGGTTGCTGTACCTAGGAGAGAAAAAAAAAATTCTTTTGTGGCTGGGTAATCTTTCTAAAGATGCGGTCTATTTAGTTACTGTTTGTAGCTCTGCCAACAGTACTCCTGTGAGACATTCCAGCGCAGAATGAAACTAATCACCATTATATGTTCATTAGCAGCTACTACATAGTTGGATCAGAGCAAGTGATTGCTGGGTTCTGGTTTTCAAATTTTCTTCCAGCACAAGTACTCAGAATATGGTCACCCTGACCAGCAGGTAGCTGGGCCTGTACCCTGCTTCTGCTGGGCTCTTCAGAATGTATTTTTTTAACCATCAGGGAAGAATATCTCCCCTGATGCATTGTGCATGAACTGCTTCAGTGTGTTTTCTCACATTGAACATGTTTCCATCTTAATTATGATGACAGCCTGAAGTTTGAAGTACTCCGAAAGTCCTCTGTCTGCCTCTGCGTCTGTGTGTGTATGTGTTGTGTGTGTCTGTGTGTCTATGTACTCTGTGTACAAATGTATGTGTGTTCTCCCAGGAAAAAAAAATAAAACCAAACATCCTTTTGCTGTTTAAACTATCTTGCCATGCTGTTCCTTTAAGAAAATAACCCACAGCTGTAAGATGGGAGTAGATTATATTTAGGGTTTTGGGGTTTTTTTAAAAGATTTATTTATTTATTTGACAGACAGAGATCACAAGTAGGCAGAGAGAGAGAGGAGGAAGCAGGCTCCCTGCTGAGCAGAGAGCCTGATGTGGGGCTCGATCCCAGGACCCTGAGACCATGACCTGAGCTGAAAGCAGAGGCTTAACCCACTGAGCCACCCAGGTGCCCCTATATTTAGGGGTTTTAAAATATATGAAATGATAAATGGATATTAAGCTAATGGAATAGGGGCATCTGAGTGGCTGAGTCCAACTCTTGGTTTCAGGTCAGATGGTTGTCTCAGGGTAGTGAGATTGAGCCCTGTGTCAGGCTCTATGTTCCATGTGGAGTCTGCTTAGGACTCTCTCTGCCTCTCCCTTTGTCCCTCCCCACTACACACACTCTCTCTCTCTAAAATAAATAAATAAATCTTAAAAAAAATAAAGCTAACAGAAGAGACAAAACCAAATTTTAAATTGTTTAACTAATTAATTTAATTAATTAAATTGTTTTAATTATTGAGTGTCTACTAGCTATTACAGGAATTCTATATACAAAAACTTGTTTAATCTCTATAATAGCCCTGGTTAGGTAGGCATTATTTATTTACTCATTTTTATTTTTCAATTTTTTTTTTTAATTTAAGTAGGCTCCATGTTCAATATGGGTCTTGAACTCATGACCCCGAGGTTAAGAGATCATGTTCTACCAACTAAGCCAGCCAGGTGCCTCCTAGGCAGGCATTATTAATCCTATTTTATGTGTGAGGCAGAATAACTTGCCAAAGAATATGCCGTTAACAAGAGACAAAGAGGTTTGAATCCAATTTTGTCTTACTTTAAAGTCCATGTTTATTCCCCTACATCATGTTGACTTTCAAAGAGATCATATGGTATATCTCTAAGGTGAAAATGTCCTTTGCCTTGCAAATAACCAATGTGAGTTTGTGAAATACTGCTGGTGTGAGGCGGCATGAGCACGTCATATGTTCAAATCAGGTAGAAGTTAATTCTCGGGAGTTACAGTTGAGGAACGGTCCGTAGGTGGCATGTCTCTCGCTATGTCACACTTGCTTCTCAGGAGGCAGAAGATGAAACTGTTGATGCTGTTTATCTGAAGGAGGCAGAGAAGAACGAGGCATATCTACACAGGGAAATAGCAGGTGCGGGGTGTGGGGCTGCTCTGTGTCTTGGGTGCTGCTCAGAGGGCAGCTCTGGTTGAACTGTATACTGGCTGGAACAGACACATATGCTTCTCTTCACGCTTTACCTGCCCCTGCCTTCACTGATGCAAATCAGGAGCAGTCAACAAAGACTTCCAAGGGTTCCCTTTGGGAAACCCTGCCCAGTGTCTGGGATTAGAATTATAAGTCACAGCAAGTTGTTCCTGTCTTCTCTCTAACAGTTTAAAAGAGCTACTGCTACATCTGGCCAAAGTAACTTTGGTTTTACCAGAAGGAACATTTTCTTTTTTGCACAATCTACTAAATTTAAAAGAGCCTCGAAATCTATATATGGAGATATAGTGCCATACACATACACACACACACACGTATACACATATATGTAATATATGTAACATATTATTAGTAATTATTGCTAATAACTCAAAATTATTAACTACTATCTATAATATATAGAATTATATATTATACATAGGTATAGTATAGGTATATATATGTATTATATATAGGCATAATATATAATATAATATAATATACATTATAAATATTATGTATCTATATAACTATATATAGATACAGAGAGAGGAATATATAGAAATAGGTACAGATGTATAGATATAACAATATCTGTATATTCTTACTCCTTTATTGTTCCAATAATATAATGTGGAAATATTTCTATAGAACTGTATCTACATATCTATATCTATATCTATCTATCTATATAGATATACATATCTGCCTCTTATATATAGATATATAAATAGATATATAAATATCTATATATATTCCTCTCTCAGGAGACACTAACCTCCTCTCCTGCTGGGTCTTGCTGACACTTTGCCTTCATGCATTACTTGTATAAGGAAACCACCTAGACCATTGTTCTTGACCCTGGACAAGACCATGGGGGAACCAGGGCTGTTTGGATATTCCAGGTACCCTGCCAAGGCCACTAGTACTAAACAACTTTGGGCAGTAGCCCAAGTCTTATCATTATCCACATAGTAAGCCAAAAGCAAGGAGGTAACTCAGAAGCAGGGAAAACATGCCAAGATCCTGAAATTTGTCCTGCATCTTTCCCCAAAAGAGCCACCAGAGCAATTAAAAATCAAACAAAAGAGAGACCATGCACAAACACACACCTCTACCTCAAGGTTCTGGAAAAGAGACCCCAAGGGAAAAATAAAATTTAGGAGGTTTGTTGAACCCACCATAGAGCTGATCCAGAATTTAAATTGATTCCATAATTTATTGCATTTTAATTAGCAATCACAAGAGACCAAGTATTGTTTACTCTCTTGTTAGGAGCTCTAGCTGGAAACAAATACCAGAGAGTCTTAATAAGGATGAGTTATATTTACTGTTTTCCATTTTACAGTCTTGTTATAATCATCACAAGAAGAGATTCATTTAGTGTTCATCTGTTCTTGGTATGACATTTGTTGACCACTAGGGTGACATAAAATCAGAACATACCCCATAAGCTGAGAAAGAGCCTCCCTACCCCCACCCCACCCTATTCTTACTCCTTCATTGTTTTCAATAATATAATTTAATGTGGAAATACTTCTGGCTTACGTTAGACGACATGAGTTCCCATGTGCCCTCGTCACCCAAAATGCATCTAAATGACTGCTGTTGGTTATTTATTTAGAGCAGAATAATGCTCCAAACAGCAGACAGCTGCATTTATATGTGCTACTCCAACACAGAAACATTAGCCACATCAGACAGAAACCGTCTGTCTGCTCAGCGTTCACCCGTTGGCTTAACAGACTACCCATCTGATAGGTTATCAGACTTTTGTTTGTTTATTTCATTCTATTGATTTTTATTGCCTAATAGGATATTTGCTCTTTTTAATGACACTTCCTCAGGGCCAGAGTTTTGGGGTTTTCCAAACAGCTCTTGCTATTCTTACTCAAGCAGGAAGAACCCTGAATCTCTCTACTTGTGGGATGGGACTCTGCAACAACGCATTTCTTTGGGAGCACTCTTGGTCCCCGTTCCTCCCTAGCAACATTCTAAAGTACTTTTTAAATACCACTGTGGATTGTTGCCGTGATTCCCATCAGTCATCCCATCTCTGCTTCTTGGATTGGGCGCCCAGCATGTAATCGAGCTCATTATCTCAACTCTAAAGGATGTTCCATTAAGGGAAGGAAGAGGACATGATTCTAAGAGACCATCCTCAAAAAGGGTGTTTTGTGTAATCTGAATGCACATACCCTTTTGAGGCTTTTCTTTCAAAATGGACTTTTTTCTTCAAAAGTAGGTAAAGTAGATGCCATTGTTTATTTCTTCTTCTTTTTTTAACCCAGCCACAGAGACACCAATCTGATGTTTGGGCTTTAATTAAAACTTGCTCCCTGTTAAAAAGCTCCTATTGTTCTTTCCATTTAAATAGGATTCTTCTTAGATCTTTAACAAGACCACAGAGGAGTAATAAATCTAAGTAATTGTCCTTATTAAGAAGAGATTATTCTCACAAGACTATAACAGTCACCAAAGTAACTAAAGCCATTTCCAGGTAGCATTTAGAGTGTCTTCCTCCTACCCAAATACAGAAATGCCTCGTTAGTCACTTTCTTTGCAGCTAAAATTAAATTAGATGGCATTCTGTTTATTTTTCATATCTTTTGCTAACAGAAGGGGATTTTTCCTTTGATGATATTAATCAGGGAACCTCAAGTCCAATTGCACTGAGTTCATGAGATGCAAATGACCTCTTCTTCCTTCCTTCCTTCCTTTTGTCATTCCCCAACTGATGCCTGAGTTCTTGCTACACCAGTCACTCTGCCAAGCATTCATGGCTCGAAGAAAAAAAACAGTCTGCTGGATGGTATATTATCTATTCATCTAATGTTTACTAAACATCTTCCATGTGCAAGACATTGTAGTAGGGGCTGAGTTTTCAGAGGAAAAAGAGCCAGACACAATCCCCACCTTCTTGGAAGTTGAGATGTGGCAAAAATGTAGACATCAACCCAATAATTCCATAACTGATTAATTGTAACTACGGCAAAAAGTTATGAAAGAAAGGACAGGGTGCCATGTGAGTATATTCCAGAGAGTTAGAAGCAGTCCTATCAGAATTATCCTCTTAGTTTTTCTATGACAAATGATCAGAGCTTCACTTTCCTATCATACATAACTCCCAGGGAAGCTTTCTCATTCCCCAAGTTCTATGTAGGCAGTGGCTCCTGATGTTTTCAGTTTTTATTTAAAATCCATGTTCTAGGGACACTTGGGTGCCTCAATCAGTTAAGCACCCAACTCTTGATTTTTGGCTCTGGTCATGATCTCAGGGTCATGAGATTGAGGCCTGTGCTGGGCATGGAGCCTGCTTAAAATTCTCTTTCTCCCCCTCCATATGCTCCCCTCCATCTTTCTCTCAAAAAAAAAAAAAGAAAGAAAGAAAGAAAAGAAAATCCATGTTCTAAACTAGCCACCCTCAGTTAGAGAAAGCTAAGTTATCATGTCTAGAATACAGTCGTCAAAGAAAAAAAAATGGCAACAGACTCAAGTACCCATCAAAGTTTTATTTCATAGAAGTGTGCTCACCTAAGCATGCCTATATACAGGGGAGCTTGCCAACAAACAGATGCCCTAAGGAGCAAGGGAAGGGGGCTTTCTACCAAAAAAGACAAAGTATTGGTTGCCAGCCTACTGGCCCCAGTTTTTGTTTTCAGATTTTGAGGACACAGCTCTTACACTTCCTGTTGAGTATACTGTGACTTCTAGTCTGTGAATCATGAATAAGAACAAGGAGTTCTCCAAAATTGTCTCCAAAATGTCTCCAAAATTGTCAGCAACATTGAAATTGTGGATACTATTTGCAAAATTCCTTCTCAGCACACAAAAGAGAAGCACCCTAGAACTGCTCAGGAATGAGGACTGAAAGCTTGCAATCTGAAATGGAAAATGCTCATCATCTGACCAAATCAAGGGCTCTCTTTCACCCATCCAACAAATCAAAAAAGTTTTCTTGAGAAACAAAATTAGTAGTCCATCTGCTGGGAAGCCTTTGTGGATTGTGCCTATCACTACCTTTGTGGATTGTCCAACGCTGCTCTGGACTTCAGCCTTGCAGACTCAGAATTTTAACAACCACCAAGAACAAGTCCATTTGGGGGAGGTAGAGACTCGTTAGCCAAGTAGGGAGAGTGAAGAATAAAGGCACTTTGCCAGGGCACTAATCAGCAATGCACAGTGACATCACCAGCACCCAAATGTTCAAAAACCTCCATGATTAATGTGTTTTTTTCCTAAAGGTAAACTCTTAAGTCATGATTGGAATTGCTTGGGAGGAGGAGGAGGAGGGCCATGGAATCAGAGCAAAAGGGCTAAATGCTTTGAATACTAAATCAAATGAATATAAACTGATGCTTCCCTCTAGCCAATGGATCTAGGACTAATTAGGGCTTGAAGACTAGAACTCACCAGGGCTTAACCCTCTGTGTTCATCTTCACATCATACATGTCTTTGTAAAGGGGACACAGTCACTCAGTTTACTAAGTTAGACCCCCTTTAACCTGGGTGAATCTTTCCTAAACAGCAGTTGCCTAGGTATCAGAAGGTAATTGAGAGAACAGCCTTACAAGAGCCTTTTTGAGAATTTAAATATAAGGTTGCTTCCTCTTTACTGAGGAATAGTGTTTCGGGGGGAAACAAACACCTCATCTCATGTTTGAACAGATCTGATATGTATAATAAAGTTAAGAATCAGTAATTAAGAATGTTCCAGAACCATGACCTCTCTAGGGTAAGATTCCTTTCTATGGCTCCCTACTACCTCTGAAAATATTGGTTTTGGAAGAAATGAGTATAATATTGGCTGTCTGGAGGAAGTGAGAGAAAGGGGGTCCTAAAATAGTTAAATTAGGTAAAAAGGGGAAAATAGAAAGCACTGAAGACAAATGTACTTCATCACTTTAGGATCCATTCCCAATCCCTCTGCACTGGCATTCAAGGTACTTTGCTTCTGCCATCAGCGTAAGCCCTTGATTCTCTCCTTTTCCTAGGCTTGTAGGGTTGACGGGCTGCTCTTCTGATGGAAGTAGTGTTCCTTTGTGTCTGTTACACTTTGCCTGCATTGCTAGTGGGGGCCCTCCTTCAACTGACTTCACTTCTCCCTGATGTTGATCTTTTTGTTTGGCTCTCAAAGAGCAGCCTTATTTCCTGGTTCTTGGGGAAGTAAGGTGAGGTTGCAGGGAGTACCATCTTGAAGCCCCAAGAATACAAATAAAAGCTCCATCATCATAGCATACTTCACACAACTGATATGAACAGGGTTTAGATTTTGTCAGGGACCAGAACACACATGTGTGAAAACACACACACTGTAATCTCTGCCTTGAGATCCTCTAATGGGAAAATCCTTTTGAATGAAGCTGTGATTACCTAAAGTAACAAAGAGGGATGTCTGCATTTTCTCTAAGCTTAATGGAATTTATTATTGTAACTTTGTCTGGCATGAGTTTGGACAACAGATGTTCAGTGACAAATATTTGCAGAGAATGATCAGAAAACTTCAGATTTAACCATATATCTCCGATCAGGAGGAGAAAAATGCCTTTAAGGCTTAAGACTGACCTACAATTCAGGACATGCCACATATTCTGGGCTTATTTATGGGTCCCCAGAATAACAGGGTTGATTTGTCTCTCTTACTAGTTCTCTTTACAGGATTCTTGTTGCATATGTCATTACATTTCTTGTATTATTAGATCCGTTTCTTGACAAGCAAAGAGGTTGTCCCCCATGTTCTCCCTGTTCTAATGCATAGGGCTGTCCTCAGGGTAGGAGACTGGCAATTTAGAACACCTGTGTCAAAGGGTCTCTGGTTTAATGACTATGGTTACATACGAAAAAAAGTCTGGTGGATAGGATAGAAAATCCCAGAAAGAGTGGAAAATGGCTATTTAGTTTTAAAATGGTCCCCAGTGGAAATGGCTCCCCTACTGTGTGTGACAGAGACTGTTCGTGCTCACTCAGACCCCAGGTGTGTATACGCCACTCTGGGCCTTGTCCCTTTAATGCTCAGCAAGATCTTCCACAGTCCCTCACCTGGCCATCTCTGTGACTAGAGCAAAGGACTCTGGTATGTCAGAGCCGCACACAGTGTCATCAGCTGGAACCCTGAACCCATGACTTCAAGTCACCCAACCAGTGACATTCACATTGGACTTGGTGTGAATGAAGAATCACTTGCATTATTTCAATGTTAAGCCATTAAGATTTTACAGTTGTATGTTACCACACCTCACCTAGTCCAGCCCTAACTATCAGAAGCATGCAAACCCAGGGAGAAACATATTACCAGTTCTCCATGGATTTCATCCTTAGGTACTCTATCCTTTTTGATCTGGTATCTGAATGCAGGACACACCAACCACCCAGGATGTTTTTTCCCTGTGGGAATCCAGCCAGCTCCCTATTTCGTTGCATACTTGTAAATGACTTTTTTTCACTTTATTCATCCATTCCTTAGGTTCAACTTTTCTGTTACCTGTAAAACGAGGTACAAATTACAGAGATCCCAATGAGATTCAAGAACAGAGAATGAAATTCTTAATTGTGAAACAGAGCATAGACAATCAACAATTTCCCATTATTTTTACTACAGTTGTATTTCTATCCTCCCTCCCCACATCATAAAAACATGACAAAATGAGTACTCTTCAAATGGTACAATGCTTTTTTAGAGTACTCAGATGTTAAACTCTAAATGATTTTCTTATTAAATAAATACTCCAGTTGGAAAGGCCCATCAGATCCAATATTGTGCTCAGACTTAGCCAGGGCCTATTCTGCTTTAAGGCTGAGTCTGAGTCCATGCCAGCGTCCTTGAGAAGTGATGAGATCAAGCTGGATCCCAAGTGTAAGCCAGTGTCTAGTACATACTGAAATCTCCACAAACATTGATTGAACAGCGAGATCCTGAGGTACAAAGAGGAAACAGTGTCAAGGGTTAGAGGCTAGAACAGGAAGGAGCAGTCTGAGAATGGAGGGCTGACTGAGTCATGGCTCCAGCCTTGGCAGAAAGACCTACAAGATACATTGAGCTGCCTAGAGGTGCATTTTTTCTTTAATCCCAAGTTGAGGTTCACAGTAAAATTAGAAAGTACGGACAATTCCAGTGTAGCTCCTGCCCTCACACACACTAGCCTCCCCCATTATCGACCTCCCCACCAGGGTGGTACACTCATTATAACTGATGAGCCTACATTACACGTCATTGTCACTCAAAACCCATAGCTTGTAGGACCGTTCACCCTGGGTGGTGGTGTACATTCTGTAGCTTTGGGCAAATGTATATATCCACCATTATGGTATCAAACAGAATAGTTTCACTGTCCTGAAAACCAGAGGTACATTTTTGCAATGGACACAAATAAACAGCTTTGTCCACAGCTTTCTCTTCTGAGACATTTTCCCAGCATGCAGCCAAAAGACTCCAAGAATTCTTCAGATATCCATTTGGGAAAAGAAAGGCCACCTAGGTTCCTGCCAGATGTGAATAGAGCTATGGCTCCATTCCCAGCATTCTCTGGAGTTTAGCTTGAGAAAATAATAAGAATCCTATAGGATCAATGATCTCCCTCATTTGGACTACAGTAAATCTCTCCTATATTACTGCTCAGCCTCTGAGAATATTATATTGGGTCTCATTTTATTAAAGGATATCGTGCATACCCAGAAGTCGCTATTTAATTTTTAGCTGCAAGATACAATTTTGAAAAACCATTATCTAGAAAGTGCAATAATCAAACAATGTAATCACGAATGCTAAACCTCCTTGGAATATTATTTTAAATGCTTGCCAGCTGGAAGCAAGAGTTGACAAGGAAGTGTGTGGCTTGGTTGACTTCCTAATTTGTCAAAGCATCTATGCTTTCCAGCAGGATGTATTTGTTAAAATACATTTTTTTCCCTCTGCATGATTGTTTTGAAACTATCAAAAATGCAAAATCCTTAAATAAGGGAGACAGATTTGCATTTTGTATTCATTCTGGCTTAAGATTTAGGATGAAATCACTTTAAGAGACACAATTGAACCTTTTCTCAGAGGAGCCAGACGTCCCACATACATCACCAATTGCCTCTGAGCTTTCTGGTTGCTCTGTGAGATCAGACTCGTAAATTTTGTGACATATGGAAAATATCAGAAAGCCACAGCATGCATTTTAAAAGCGCCAGAAAACGGGACTCAGGCTATCATGAGACATTGCTGGTAACTCACCATTCTTCCTATCGCCCATCCGTGACTCTCTGCAGAAAAGACCGAGTGGGTATTTGGCCATGGACTAGGAAGCTTGGGGGTAGTCCAGTGGTTTGGGGGGAATGTGCCACCCTCCCTGCCAAAAGGGGATCCCGCAGGACCGTGAGTCAGTGCAGTGCCTGGAAAGGAAGAGCTATGGTTCTGATCTCCCACGAGTGACTCCTCCAGCCCATGATATCCTCTGTCTCAGTGAATTCCCCCGTCTGCTCCCACATGCTCCCACCTACCCCTCTCTTCCTGCCTGTTTCTTTGTCTCATAACTGACATGTCAGTCTTTACTACCGGCATTGAATTTACAGAGGCCAAGGCCTAGGCCTTATTTTCCTTGTATGCCCTGAACTTAGATGTCCTCAAACCAATGAATGTGTCCACGGGCTTGGGGAGCCCAGGGATAGAGCAGGGATTGACTTTAACTCCTGCCTTCTCTTATTCACACTAGTTTGATGGCCTTAGGCAAGATACTGAAACTTTCTACACCTCAGTTGCCTTGTCTCTAAAATGGGAATGATGATGACGCCTACCTCATAGGATGTTGTGACTATTGAAAGATACGTACACATATACTTAAAATGTTATCTTGCTAACATAATAATGTTATCTGACATAATAATGTTATCTAACATAATGTTATCTTGCTAACACAATAAATCTTAGCTAACAAAATGAGCTCTCACAAATGTGAGCTGCCCTTATCACTCAGGATAATGTCATTTCAAATGGCCCAACTCCCTTGACCTTCTTGCAATAACCCAGGGTTCTCCTCCAAGTAAGCAAGTGAGCATGGTTGAATTCACTTGGAAGGCTGATTTGCTGGGACTCCCAGGGATTCTGCTAAGCACAGATGGGAATTTTTTTTTTTTTCTGGAGTGGGCCTACCTTGGCTGTTTGAATGACAGAAAAGGAGGACTTAGTCAACATCTGCCTGATGAAAAGAGCAAAAGCACAACCTTTGCACCAGGAGTCCTTGGATGACCCTGAAAAGGGTGACAGAGTCTGGACCTGGCCAACACTTCAAAGGGCTCTAACATCCCTATAAGTCCACAGGCCCAACAAGAACTCTGAAGGGGAGTGGGAAATGATGACCATGAAAGCAACAAGTTTCACCCTGTGGGAAGCATGGTGAAAAGGCTTGGCCACCAGCAGAGTTTAGTTAGCGACCTCAGAGGCGGAAACTGTTAAACCTCAAATGCATCTAGGCAAAAGAAAAAGGCCACATTTGGAGGAAAGGGAGGGTAGTGGGCAGGGAGTGGATAGAGGTAGAAAGTTGTCCTACATATGGACCTGCCTGGCCCTCTAGACAGGTTACTGTGAACTGGAGAGACAACGTCTCTGGGTGTTATCCGGGGGCATTAGGAGCTGGAGAATAAGAACAAGCCTCCCTGGAGTTGTTCTCTCTGGAGACTCTTCCCAAAACAGAGAGGCCCTCATCCATGAGGAAAGAGATTCTGTGATGTTGGCCCTGGGTCCACAGATGGGCGACTCAGGAGCAGGTCCCAGCTCAGTCTGCCTGTTCGGGGCCTTTGGATGGTCCCCTAGCCTGCTGAGAGCCACCCCCTCCTCCTGGGGAATAGAGTCATTAAACCTCCTCCACAGAGCCGCTGTCAGTCTCTAGTGAAATAAAGGAAATAAAGCTTGTGATGTTCTGAGAGCTGCACCATGATAGATTACCAGCAAGAATTTTCCTGGTAATAATCACATTTATGATGGTTTAAAGACTCCAGGATGGTAGAACAGAGCCAGGTTTGGTCTTGAGAGGCCAGCAGTCATGGCAGCAATGGAGACAAAGTCCCACCAGCTCCGAGCCCCCTTTCTAAACTGTCCTCTCTCCCTCCTCCCTCCACAGCCTGGCTAAGACTGGAAGTGTAGGGCAGTGGTTGAGGGTATGGGGGACCAGACTGCCTGAATTTTAATGCTATCTCTGTTACTGAGTAGCTTTATGACCTTAGGCAAGACACTTAATGTTTCCATACCTCAGTTTCCTTGTCTGTAAATGCAGATAACAGTGGTGCTTGCCTCAAAGGGTATTGTAAACACTGAATGGCTTATTCCATGTATTATACTTAAAATGAGAGCTAGCAAAATTAGTGATGAAAGAATGTGAGTTGTCCTTATCAGTCATAGTGATAGCATTCCAAATAGCCCAACTCTGTTGACCTCCCTCACTCAAAACACTGGGGCCTCTCTAGTCTGGCAGGCCAGCCAGGAAGCTGGGAGGAACAAACATTGGAAATTTCTGCAGACATGAAAATATCTTTCCAAGAGAGAGAAGAGAGGGTGATTGTAGACCATGGGTAGCTTGTACAATCCACTCAGAACCCAAACTGGGGCTTTCCACTAATGATCCAAGCTGACCTCCCACGTGGGAAGCTGGATCCTCCACCATCCTAGATCAGGGGGACCAGATCTATTCTGTTCCTCCCATGCTCCTCCAGGAAGAATCATATACCTTAAGACTAGAAGGAACCTTGGAAAATCACTCACGCCAATAGGATGGTGGGGGTTTCTGGGGAGAAAGATGGTTGACTGAGAAAGTTCTGTTTTTCTGGGGGAAAGCCACTATCTGGCTCCCAGGACCAAAGGCAGAGCAGAAAGTGGGCCTCCCATGCATCTGAAGGGAGGGTTGATATCAATCCCCGCAGTTCCATAAACGCTTGGTGAACACCTACCACAGCCCTCTGCCATCCAGAATCTCACAGAGCAGTAGAGGGAAGCACATGGCAAACAGATCATTGTAGCACGATGTAGTAAGAGCCACATTGTGGGTATCCAAGGGGGGCCATGGGAGCTGAGGGCAAGATCACCACACTAGCCTGGCGCGCATCTGCCCAAGGTGCTTTGGAGGAGGTGATGATACTTAACCTAACTTTGGAAGAAGTAAGAGGAGTAAATTGAGGGAGATGGAAAGATCCCGCCAGAGTGAAGAGAACAAATAAGCAGGGGCTAAGGTGCCAGAGACAGTGGAGGCAGATGAGGTTGGAGTGACTGGAGACCAGGGAGTACAGGGCTGTGTGCACCATGTGGAGCTTGAAGAATGGGAACCATCTGCAAAGTTTCAGCAGAGGAGCTGTGCAATGTATTCTCTGGAGAAGCCGTTCAGGGCCTGGCTGGGTGGAAAGTGAATTGGGGTGGGCAGGCCTGGAGGACATTGTCCAGTTAGCTACCTGGAGGCTTAGTCCTATGCCTTTCCCTGGTTACTTGGTGAGACCGAGGGCACCAGAGTCACCCTGACATTCCGCATGTGGCCAGCAAACATCCACTGATACCACTGCCTAGTCCCTGCCACCACGTTAACTGTTCTTAACCATCCAGGTATCTCCCTCACCCAAGACAGCCCATGTATAAAGCTTAGTTGAAAGTAATGACTCAACTCTACCCCCTGGTCAGTGTTTGCTTGGCGAATGAGCAAGTGATTCAGCTCAGACCATTGAGACCCCAGGCAGCAATTTCAAGGGGGATCCAGAAGGTGAACTGTGAGCCATGAGGTCCAGAAACAGCTATGACTATTTTCTAACTTGAGGGATGGCAGCCCCAGGACAAAGCTGGCCAAGAACAGCAGAAAATATCAGAGAAACAGACCCAAGACCCTAATGATGGGATGAAACCAGATCAAACCAGACCTGAAGCTCATATACTTCTCCTCAGGACAAACCTCTGGACTTCTCAGTTACATGAGCCAGTAAATTCTTTTTGTTTCATAAACTTTTCTCCCCACCTCAATCTCAAAAACTCAGAGTCCAATGTCAACAGTCTAGGGCACCTCGGCCCACACTGAGCAGCTTTGTAAAGAAAAATTACTAGAAATTTTTCCTGACATTATTTTAGAAAACTTAAAGGTTGTTTCAGATTAAAACCATTTTGCCAAGCTCTCTGCTACATGGGACTTGCGGTTCAGATCCACTTCCTTTCTGGGTCCCCACGGAAAGCAGTGGTGCACTGCCACCTGCTGGTCACAAAACAGAATCTGCCCCCGAAAGCCTGAGAAGCTTTCATGCTGGAAAAAAGGTCTTAAAAGATCCCTGTGAGAAATATAAAGGGAAATTCATTCTCTCCTAGTGTATGTTTATGAACTGTTTGAGTTTTTATTAGTATGTGTTTTTTTATAATCAGAAAAAAATCGAGATATTTAAATTGGGAAATACAGTATTGCTTATCTTTGATGTTTGTTCATCGTACCTAGCTGTTTCATCGATACCTGCCATTTCCTTGGAAAGGAGCAACTACAAAAACCACATCACAACAAAAATCCTTCTCATTCTCCTTGTACATCCGGAAACACACTCGCATGTGAGCACACGGGGACACGCACTCTGTCCCTATTACTTCTGCCTGAAGCACCAGCCACTTTTCTTCCACTTCCAGTCAGCCCATTGCTAGCCTGTTGGATCTTCTAGGCAAAAGGCCAACCCCAGTCCAATATCTCTCTATTCAGGAAATACGTATAAGCTTTCCAAGTATTCTCCTTAGAGTGGTACTTGAGGTTGACGCAAAGAGCAGTCACAGACCCCCTTTCACCAAACGGAGGAGAGAAAGAATTTGACAGCAGCAACTCACTCTAAGTACTCTTTTTGCAAATTCTCTTTGTCTTGTCCTAGTGGTTAAGGAATTTAAGAACGGTTTGCCCCATTCGTGATACCACTTAGAGATTTCTGCACAGTGGCTCCTTTGGAATTTATCATCTATTGTATTCATGCCTCAGTCAAAACTTAGATAATAAGAATCCCATCATCAAATCCTCTTACAAAATCTTGTCCTCTGTTTGAGTCGGACCTGACCTGGACCAGGACACCAGCAGTAATGGCAGGCTTCCAGCAGGTGGCACCCCAGTCAGCCTCACTGCCAGGGCTCCACCTAGGGTGCCCATGCCCTCCACCATTATCTTCCCTGCAAACTCTCCCTTCTCTACAGTCCCCTCAGCCTGCCATCTTTTCCTATTTTGCCCCAACCCCAACCCCTCCACCACTGGCTGGCGCTGATTTGACTGGGCATTTCTTCATGGACTTCCACAGCCATGTTCTGCTCTGCATCAGAACACTTTATATGACCATACCCTCTTAGACCAAGCTTGAATTTTTCAGGTCCCTTAGAACATGGCACCATGGACTATGCCTAGCCTCATAGGCGTTTACCCTGTAGCCAAGCTAGTTTTCCTTAGCCCCTTTCCAGCTGCTCCAGAAGCCTGTTCTTCTCTTGAACCGGTGTTGAGGCTACCCACTCCCCCACGTATCCCCAACACATGTGTATTTATAGCCTCAAGCTTGTAGTGCCCCATATGATCTGGCCTCACTCCAGTCACATCTCTTACTTCTTTCCCCAGCATTCCCCATCACCTGCACTAACATTCCTCCTTTCCTTAAACACATGTGTTCAAATGTGGGCAACCAAGCTCACACCTGCCTCAGGACCTTTGCACTACTATTCCCTCTGCTTTCTGTACTCCCACTCATACTCACCCTTATCTTCCCATTCAGGTTTCAGTTCAGAGAAGCCTTCTTTGATTATTCTATCTAGACTATCAAATGCCATCACACCTTATGCTCTTCCCCCTCTTCTCTTTATATACTTGTCACCCTCTGAAATTGTCTTAAATACTTTTAATTTACTTGTGTATTATCTAATCAGATAACAAACACTACCTAGAATATAAGCTCCCCGAGGATGAGTACTTTGCCTCATCCTGTTTGCTGCTGTATCCCCAACATCTAAAACAAGAGCACTGCATTAGTGGGGACTCAATGTTTCTTAGTGAACTGTGTCCTAGGGCCATCCTGCTGGAGTGTCCCATCCCCCGAACTTACAGTTGAGTTAACCTGCATGAGACAGGACCACAATCTCTGCATCCACTTATGTTTCTTAGTCTCCACCCCCTGCTTGGTAGAACCTCCAGTGGCCCTTAGAAGTCAACTTGCCCACAATTTTAAGTCTTTAACACTAGCCCACTTGGCTGCAGGGGGTGCCTGATTTCTCCCCCAGTCCAGTTCCAGGTGGGGCATCTGCTGCTGAGGTCGCTGAGGTCCACAACCCCATGAAGTGCTCCCAGGTGCTGCCACAGCTGCCAGGCCCCTCAGATGTCCACCCATGTTGTGTGACATTGTCCTTCATTGTATCACAGCTCTGGGCATTGAGGGCTCAGGGACATGGACTGGCCCCTCTCCCTGGCCCTTAACCTTCTCCATGTGGCCAGAATGCCCTTCTATTTTGTCCATCTCTCATCCTTTAGGAATCAGCACTAATGATGGCCATGATCTGAATGTTTGTGTCCCCCACACTCAAATTCATATGTTGAAATCCTAACCCTCAAGGTGCTGGTATTAGCAGGTGGGGTCCTTGGGAGGTGGTTCAGTCTTGAGGGGGTAGCCCTCTCAAATGGGATTAATCCTCTTGTAAAAGATTAGTGCTCTGTAGGATCTAGCACCCTCCAAATTCTATCCCATGGGGCCTTCCAATCCCTTCCACCACACCAGGACACACAAGAAGTCTGGGACCGGGAAGAGGGCCCTCGCCAATGGTGCTGGCATCCTGACCTCGGACTTCCAGCCTTCAAAATGTGAGCAGTAAAATTCTGCTGTGTACAAGCCAAGCAGCTTGTGGTATTTGGCTACAGCTGCTCCGAAGGAATAGGAGAATGACCTCAATGAAGCGGCCCCAGCCCCTTGCACAGGAGACCCGGGCACACTTACCTGCACTGGGGGGGCTGCGGCGCCTTCGCCTGGCCCTGAGCTCCCCCCGCCCAGCCTCCTCAGTGCTCCTGCTTCCCGAGCCCCACGTTGATCTCTGCTTGTCCCAGAGCTTGTAGTGTTTCTCTGCTAGGAGGTCTGGGTTCAAAACCCGTTTTCTCCAATCACTATCATTGTGTGACCTAGGACAAGCAACTGAACCTCTCTAAGCTTCTGCTGCCTCTTGTAAAATGAGATATAAAGTAGTATCTGCTCCCTAGGGCAGCATGGGGCTCAAATGAGATAGACGAGGCTCCTCCAGCTCTCACTCAAGAGCCTGGCACAGAGTTAGCATTCCAGAAAGAGCAGCTATTATTAACTGCATAAACCTGGGCTGCTCCCTATGTCACTGTCACTTCTCAGTAGAAGCTTCCTTTAAAGACAAGAAGTAGCTTTCCTCAGCTTTGTATTCCCAGCACTTGGGATGGTGTTTGATACACTGCGGGTGCTCAAGTGTTTGTTGAAGCATCTGATAGCTTTAAATTCTCTCTTCTCATTTAGACTGTATCTTTGTTAATGATAAAAATTGCATATATATGCAACAGCAGGATTTTTTTTATTGGGTTAACATATACATAAAATTCACCAGCTTAACTGTCTATAACTGTACAATCCATGGCATTGAGTAGATGCACGTTGGGCAACCATGTGGTACTTTTTTCAATCCCTCACAGCCCGCAGTTGAACAGGAACAGAAACTGAGTCCACATAGACTCAGTGCATGTGAATAAAGTGCAGGTGGGCTTTGTTCCAGTAGGGACTGTGCCTGGCCCCAGCCCTCAGTACAATTCCTGGACACAATAGGTGCTCAATAAATGTAAAATGAACCACCAGCAAAAGTGGCACTCTGGCAGGGAAACCAGACAGGGCTTTGAGACATGTTTCGGGTTTTTTGGTTTGGTTGGTTGGTTTTGTATGTGTTTGTGTGGTTTTTGTTTTTGGAGGGTTTTTTTTTTGTTTTTGTTTTGTTTTGTTTTGTTTTGGGGGGGTTGCTTTGTTTTTGTTTTGTTTTTACTTTTTTTTTTTTTTTTTTTAGTTTTTAGCAAGAGGTTTTGAATAGTTTGGGATCTCACACACGAAAATCATATGGTAGAGCAAAAACCCAAAGGCTCTGGCCAGGGTGGGCCTGCGCTCCTGTGTGGCAGCTCTCAGGTTTTGCTGAGTAGCAGCTGGCCCTGTGGGCAGGGCCTGTGCTTTCCAGATAATGCTGTCCCTGGGTTCCTCCCCTTAGCCATCTGGGTTTGAGAGCCCTGCCTGAAGAGTCAGAGAGACTGGGCCTGAGACCCACCTCCTCCACTCTCTAGTTCAGTAGGCAAGTGGAGACTTACCTCCTCATTGGCAGGATGGGAAAGACAGCAGCATCTCCCCCAGGCTTCTGTGAAGGGCACTCTGAGACCAAGTATGTGATGGTGTGTCCCACAACATTGAGGCCATTACACAGATGTTAGCCCAACATCTCGGAGTCCTGCACCCGTCTTTTGTGTTGGCACTGGGGAGGTCTGGATATGCCTGCCGTGTGGTATCCCCAGGTTTTTGTAGACTGCACACTCACCTGGGAAGACACCAGCACCTGTAAAAGGTAGGGCGCTCTCTGATCAGCACCCACCAGTCACCTGAGGCCTTTCACAAAGTCCCTACCTGGGTGTGACACAGTGAAGAGCAAGTCTGTAGGGGACAGGCCTGCTGCCCTTCATCTGCCGTCTGAGAGCCCTTCAGCACACCACACAGCGGCCCCACAGGTGGGTGACTCTGTCTGCCACACCAGAGCAGAAATTCACTGTGGATTTGCCACATCTGGAGCCAGCAGGAAGGACGGGGGTTTGGTATCAGAGTACCACTGATTTTCCTTCTTTTCCCTTCAGAGCTGGGGCTTGGTTTCTGTGGTGACTTTTCAAGCTATGAGCTGGAGGAAACAAGGGTCCTTCCACTTTAAGTCCCTTTTACGAACTCCCTCTCATCATTCACCTCAAAACTCAGGTCAACTGTGTTTCATTAGAAGCATCTTGATAGTGAGGAAGAATTCAAGGCAGGCAATAAATATAAAGGTAAGTCACGTGATTTGGTTTTGAAATAAAACAAGTTTATGTAGTAACTGGTTCCAGATTGCCTTACAGTCTTGCTTGGCAGGGAGAGATTTATTCCTGATAGCGAACCAGATGTCACACTTGCTCTTCTAAGACATTTGCTTTTATCTGCAGCCGTTTCTGAGGGAAGAGATACAAAGAAAAGACTAGAGCCTGGTTGAAGCACAGAGTCGTGTGTTTGCGTCCTGACACCAAGAGGATCTGATCATCTGAGAGCTTCCAGTCTAGGTCTTAACAGCTTTCAAAAAATCAAACACGTTAAAATAAAACAATACAAAACAAAAGCACAAAGAGGCAGTTGCACATTTTGCAATCATTTGTGTGAAGACGTAACATGTCTGTGGTACAAGAACTACCTACAATAGATGTATAGCTTGGCTCTTCTGGAAGAAAATAAGGCTTCCAGAAATTGGCTACTGGTTCTGTAGAAAACAAGAAACCATTTCACAACATTTCATTCTAACAATGAATCCAGAAACTTCTGTGAGACTCGTTTTAATTTTTTGAGAGAGAGTGCGCACGCGCGGGGTGGGGGAGGGGAGGAGGGCAAGAGACTCTCAAGCAGGCTCCTTGTCCTGCTCTGCGGAACCTGACGGCCCTGCTGCCGTGTGCCGTGTCACAACCTCAACATCGTGACCTGAGCCGAAGTCAAGTGTTGGAGGCTGGACTGACTGAGCCATCCGGGCGGGCGCCCTAGGAGGCTCACTTCCACCAGGAGCGGCAGCTTTCTCCACACCAGGGCGCTTAGCTACTCCTTGCTCCAAGGAAGCTCGGCTCCAGGGCACATTTTCTGACTCAGCAAAGGTAAGTGCTCGGGCTCTTTGGCAGGTTGTACAAACCCATTGCAAACTGGTGTAAGTGAAACGGCATAGCCGTCAGAACTTCAGCGGCACTAACCCACGGGCCTTCTCTCCAGACTCTTAGTCTTGGGGTCTCTAAACTCAAAATCCAGAGAGCCTACCCCAGCTTAGCTCCCGGGTCCATCTGCTCCGGTCAGCTCCTGGGAGGGACTCACAAGCTGGGGAGAATGTAATGGAGTGGGTCATGGGCTGGCCAGATACTCTGGGTGGAATCTCCTGCTTTACGTGAGGTGGCTTTCATTAGAGGCTGTGGTAGGGGTGGGGGAAGTTCTGTGGAGAGTGCCTCCCAGAGGGAAGTATTATATGCGGGGGCTTGGGAGATGGCCTGGTGAATTGAGTGGCTGTAGTTTGGAAGAAATTGCATTTGTTTTCTATCGAAGAAATTGTATTCGTTTTCTATCAACACCATATCAAATCACCACAAATAACACAAACGTGCTCTCTTACAGTTCTGTGGGTAAGTCTGACAACTGGTCTCACTGGACTAAGATCAAGGTGCCGGCAGGGCCAAATTCCTTTCTGGACGCCTTGGGGAAGATTCTACTTCTTTGCCTTTACTGGCTTCTGAGACCAGTAGCGTCTCTTTTTTTCTTTTTTTTTTTTTATAAACATATATTTTTATCCTCAGGGGTACAGGTCTGTGAATCAGCGTCTCTTGATTTATAATATATTCCACCATTGTTGACAAGCCAGCAGTGTTGCCTCTCTCTGACCTCTTTTCAGTTACCAGAACTCTTTCTGTCTTTCTAAAGATTTATTTATTTAGTTTAGAGAGGAGAGTAAGTGAACATGGTTGGGGAGGGGCAGAGGGAGTAATGAAAGAATCTTTTTTTTTTTTTTTTTTTAGATTTTTATTTATTTATTTGACAGAGAGACCCAGTGAGAGAGGGAACACAGCAGGGGGAGTGGGTGAGGGAGAAGCAGGATTCCCATGGAGCAGGGAGCCCGATGTGGGGCTCGATCCCAGAACCCTGAGATCATGACCTGAGCCAAAGGCAGACACCCAACCCAGGTGCCCCAGTAATGAGCGAATCTTAAGCTAGCTCCACACTCTGCCCAGAACCAGACACAGGCCTTGATCTAACAACCCTGGGATCATGGCCTAAGCTGAAATCAAGAGTCAGACACTTAACCGACTGAGCCAACCAAGCACCCTTATCATAACTCTTTCTCACTGACCACAGAAGGAAAAATCTCTTCACATTTAAGGGCTCATGTGATTAGGTTGAGCCCACCTGGATGATTCTGGAGACCCTCCTCATCTCAAAGTCCTTAACTTTTTTTTTTTTTTTAAGATTTTATTTATTTATTTGACAGACAGAGATCACAGGTAGGCAGAGAGTCAGGCAGAGAGAGAGGAGGAAGCAGTGTCCCCACTGAGCAGAGAGTCTGATGCGGGGCTCGATCCCAGGACCCCGGGATCATGACCTGAGCCGAAGGCAGAGGCTTTAACCCACTGAGCCACCCAGGTACCCCTCAAAGTCCTTAACTTTAATCATATCCACAAAGTCTTTTGTTATGGGTTGAATTGTGTCCAAATTCATATCCTGAAACTATAAACCCCAGAATGTGAACTTACTTGGAAATAGGATTATCACAAATGTAATCAGTTCAATTAGATCCTTAGAGTGGGCCTTACATGGGCCAACATGAATGGTGTCTGTATCAAAAGGCGAAATTTGGACACAGACACCCACAGAAGGAGAGAGACAGGGAAGAGACAGTCACCTGGAAGCCAAAGTGAAAGGCCTGGAACAGATCATCTCCCTCATAGCTTTTAGAAAAAACCAACCTGTTGAAACCTTGATTTTACACTTCTAGCTTTCAGAACTATGAAAGAATGAGTTTCTATTCAAGCCAATTCGTGGTATTTTGTTATGGTGATCTTAGCAAACACATATATCTCTTTTTCCATGTAAGGTATCATATTCATTGGTTCTGGGGATTAGGACATGGACATCTTAGGGAAGGCCATTATTCCACTTACCATGGGTTTAAACAGTGGGTCCTAGCCAAATATTTACTTCACTTTGTCTTGGGACCGTGCTTAGTAGTTCCTGTACCATGAATGAAATAATGGATTGGACCATAGGCTTACTGCTTACAAACACCAGATACGCATGAGAGCAGGTTCTAAAACAATAAGTCTTTGCATGGGAACATTGTCCAGCCTCAGGCACACTGGTTTTTGTAGACCACAATGCAAGGTGCTGGTATTTATTGCCATTTTTGAAGGGGAGATATTGTGTTTGCAGAATCCACTGAACTGGACATTGTTAGCTTTTCTCTTAGACCAAATAAAAACATGGGAATGACATCAGCAAAATGGTGGAATTGGAGTTTTCTACTCTATTTTCCCCACAAAACAGTGAGTTTGGCAATCACCCACAGATGAGAATGCATTTATGGCAGTCCAGGAGTCCAACAGAGAAGTTCCAGCAAACCACTGGAGCGAAGAACAATCAGGTTGGACACACTGGAGAGAGGATGAGAGAAATAGTTTCACTTTACCCATGTTACCCCTCCCCCAAGGCATAGCTACAGCTCAGTGCTAAAGGGAGACCTTCTAGTTCTGTGGCTTCATTCACGGGGTGGCAGTCGGGGGCAGGGGGTACTGAGAATGTGTGAAGGAGCACCTGGCTCCCCAGCTGTGTGGAATGCTGCCAAAAGGGCCCACTTCTTTCACCCCATCTAGAATATTGGGGTATGCTACACAACTCAGGAGCAGAGAGGGGCTGGGAGAACAGCAGCCGGGCTCCTAGGAGGCATCAGAAAGACATGGATCTTATTAACCACTTTGTGGAATCGATCAGGAAGCCTGCCCACAAACTGCTGGGGATGTTTCATTTGGGGACCCTCCCAGATGGACCATGGGTACGTGAACACTTCATTTCCCTCACCCACATACACCCCACCCTGTGACTGGCTCTGTGGGTACTCCAAGAGCAGAGAGTATGAGCCTTTTTAGACTGTCAGTGAGCACGGGCAGAAAGCTGGCCCTGATGCTGGAAGATTGGGAGAAAGGCCTCTAACTTGAGCATTTAGCATCACCTTAGGGAAAGCAAAAGAAGCATGTAATCTTAAGAAATCCCCCTAAGACAGAGCAAGAAATGGGGAACATGTGTATCCATAGAAAATGTCTGAGGAAAGCCTCAAACTCCTTTGCAGAAGGTATTTCTTCCCCAAAGCTATTCAATAAGGACTAGACAAAGGTAACTGCTTCCTCATATGTGAAGACAGCAATGCAAGACTTCAAGGGATATGAAAAATCAAGGAATGAAGAAAACAATGTCATTTCAATAATATCAAAACAGTAGACTAGGAATAAGTTTAACCAATGAGGTGAAAGAACTATACACTGAAAACTATGACATTTGATGAAAGAAATAGAGGAAGACACAAGCAAATGGAAAGATATCCAATGCTCATGAATTGGAAGAACTAATATTGTTAAATGTCCATACTCCCCAAAGTGATCTATAGATTCAGTGCAATCTTTATCAAAATTCCATTGGCATTTTTCACAGATAGAGAAAAAATAATGCTAAATTTCATATTCATATCCACAGAAGACCTTGAAGAGCCAAAGCAATCCTGAGAAAGAACAAAGCTGGAGGAATTACAATGTGGAGGTTCCTTGGAAATTACTACATGATCTACTGGATTAGATCATAGTAATTCAATCTGCTATGAACTACTATATGATCCAATAATCTCTCATCTGGGTATATATCTGAGGAAAATGAAATCAAAGAGATATCTGTATTCCCATGTTCACTGCAGCATTATTCACTATAGCCAAGATATGGAAACAACCTAAGTGTCCTTCAACAGATGAGTTAAAAAGAAGATATGGTGTCTACATAGAATGGAATATTATTCACTCATGAGAAAGAAGGAAATCCTGCTATTTGCAACAACATGGATAGAAAGAGAAGACTTTATGCTAAGTGAAATTAGCCAGATAAAAATAGACAAATACAATATGGTCTCACTTACATGTGGAATCTAAAAAAGAAGAAAAAAAAAGTTGAACTCCTACAGAGAATAGATTGATGGTTACCAGGACCTACTGGTGGTTGGAGGAGACATGAAATGCTAGACAAAAGGTAGAAGCCTTCAGTTATAAGATGAACAAGCTCTGGGGCTGTAAGTACAGCATGGTGACTGTAGTTAATAACACTGCACTGTGTACTTGAAAGTTGCTGATAGACCTTAAATGTCACCACACATACAAAAAAGGTAACTATGTAAGAGATAATGTATTAATTAATTGGATTGTGGTAATCATTTCTATGAAGCCCATGTGTGTCAAAGCATTGTTTTGTACACTTTAAATATATATACTTTCATTTGTCAATTATACCTCAATAAAGCTGAAAAAATGTCAAAATCTTAAATTGGAGAATCTCAGTAATTGATTATAGAGGTTCAGTACTGTCTATCCTATTTTGTCTTTATAAAGTAAGGGTTTTTTTTTTTAAGATTTATTTATTCATTTAAGAGAGAGCAAGAGTATGAGTGGAAGGAGGACAGAAGGAGAGAATCTCAAGCAGACTCCCCACCCAATATGGAGCCTGACATAGAGCTTGATTCCATGACCCATGAAATCACAACCTGAGCCAAAATCACAAACTGGGTGCTTAACCAACAGAGCCACAAAGGTGCCCCATAAAATAAGAACTTTTTAAAAGTATGTAAATTATAAGAAACAAAAATCACTTGTACTCTGTCACCCTCCAATATGATTTCACCGTAAGAGAAGTTGCTCCCCTACGCTACGCCTTGAACGTCCCTCACAGCCCTTCATACCCCCTACCTGTGCTGACACATGGACCAGACAGATCTCAGCAAGAACCTGCGCCACTGGGACTACTTGTTGGTTTAGGCCAGATGCCAGAGAGCAGAAAATAAGGTAAAATAATAATCAGCAAGACATGAAAAATGACATAGATTAACCAGAAAAGTAAATCTGTGACTAACAATAAAATAATAGGTTCATGCTCACTGTAGAAAGTGTTTACCTTGCTCCATTTCCCCTGCCAACACCTAAACACATTCTTGTCCTCTTCCATTTGGACCATGCAACACACCTCCTTGGTTACCTGTTTTCAGTCTCTCCCTTCTTGCTTTTCATCCTCTGGCTGCTACATTCGTAATCAGGAAAAAGAAAAGGAAATCAAAGACACATACACACACACAGATCTGATAGTGTCTTTCACCTGCTTAGGCTTGAAGGCATCCAGAATCCCCATTACCCATAAAGTCTGAGTTTCAGACTGTGATATATGAAGCCCACACCAGGTGGGTCCAGTCTGCTTTTCCAACATCATCCCTCACTGCCCTATACATCCAAGAATCGATTCTAGTGTTTCTCAAAGTATGGTCCCTGAGCACCAGAATTAGCATTCTGGGTGCTTGTGAAAGTTCCCAGTCCTACTGACTCAGTCTTTTAACAAGCACTCAGAGCAATCTTCATGCAAACACAGCTGGAGTTGCTAATCTCCAGCCACTGTGCTCCCTCCCTCTGTCTGATGTGCCCTCCTCTTCCTTGTCCATTTCTTCTTTGGGGGCATTGTTCAGGTAGCATCTTCTTTGCCTCATAAGCCAAAGAAATTGCTCCCCTATTTCTAGTCCCTAGCACTTTATGCAGACCTCATAATACACCTTTGTTTTACAGATGTTTGCCATAGTTCTGTCTCTCCTGCTGGATTATAAATTTCTTGACATTAGGAACCACATCTTATTCACCTTTTCCCCCCTGAGTGACTGTGCAATTTCTTTGTTTCTACAGTGGGAAGTGTGTAACTGACCATGTTTCCCTTTCCTTTGGCCACCTCATGTGCTTAGAGTCAATTCACAGCTCAAATGTAACCATTATGAAGGCTGCCATTGGCTGTGTTTCTGTGTCCTCTCTTCACCCTGGACTTGACCTATTTTAATTTATATTTCCCTTGTCCTGAGTTATAAAACCTGTATTTGGCCATTTTAGTTTTTATGTTTCTGCTACAAGCCACCTCACATCCTTTCTGGAACAAGGTGAGAGAGAGATAAATTATTCATCTCACTATTCCTACCACCCAGGACAGCATCTGACGGATAGAAAATACTCAATAACGATTTGTTAAATTTAATCAAAGGAATAAAGTTATGTGGATTCTGTGACAGCTATTTTACTTGTCACTCAGAACACTTTCTGCTTACTTCTGATTTTGATCACAGTGTTCAAGAGCTAAAGCAGCTAGAAGAATGCCTGATGGACAAGAACCTGTAACTGGACAAAATTCACTTGACAACAGCAGTCCAGTTATCTCAATTTTCCACCTTGACCCATAAGCAACCGATTTTAGGAGTTCAGGCTACTCATTAACTCTGTAATCTGTGATTAATGTTAAAATATAGTGAGCAGGTAGAAATCCACTGGGAAATTGAAAAGGGAACAAAGGACAGTGAGCAGGAAGAATTGGTCATATAAGATGGCACAGGGATGGAGCCAAGAGAAGAATACAGGACACTGAGGAGCAGTCTCAGAGACAAGGGGGCATATAGGGAAATGGCAGTGGACCACATTTGTAAAGCCCATGGGGAGATACAAGACTTCTGTTTCCTGAAGTCACACCATGGTAATGCCCCCATGCACTGCCAGAAAGATGAGTGTGTTCAAGCACATAGTTAAAGATGTCGACATTGAGGGGCACCTGGGGGGCTCCACTGTTTAAAGTTGGACACTTGATTTCAGCTCAGGTCATGATTTCAGGGCTGTGGAATTGAGTCCTTCATCAGGCTTGATCCCACAACCCCTAGCACCCCTTCTTGCGCTCACATGTGCTCTCTCTCTCTAAAAAAAAAAATAAAATAAGTCAACATCAAATCACTGCATAATAAAATTATGAAGAAATAAGATAAATTTTGAGAAAAAAAGTAACTTTTTCTATTTATTTTTCTTCAACTTATGTCTAATGTCTCCCTAAGAAAAGCCATCTTTCTGTCATTATGTATCTTATCTGAAGAAATAATAGCAGCACCCAAGTCTCTTTAAATTGGAGATTTTATTTTCCCTGGGAAACACATGAACATGTGTAGTCTTGACTTTCAGTTGTCACCTCAACTTTCTACACGAGTCCTTCACATTGCCAGTTAACTATTTTCAAAACATCATTCTATTGAATTTTTTTTTCTTTCAAGGAAAAATAAAGGGATGCTAACCTATCAGTTGTTACACATAACCAACTACATGTAAAACCACGTCTAATTTAAATTTGCTTCTGACATCTTCATTTCGATCAGAAACATCAATTCAGTGTGTTTTCTCTATGAAAACTGGAGAAATTGAGATAATTCTTTAAACAACATAAAGAAAGGTGTTATTATTAAATAGATTAAAATGGAAAGTTTGTAGGAATGGATTTAGTGACATTGTAACCATGTGACATGGGATTTGACAAAAATCCTGGTCCATTATAATAAGATATGGTTCTTTCCTCAAAAGTAAACTTAACAGAGAAACTGGGAGTTAAAGTTTAAGATACCTGGTTTGTTTATGTCCTCCAGGATCACAGAGCCACTAGATCTGGCTGAGAGAAGGGTCTGAGCCTTGAAGGATCCAGTGTTAGTGACAGGATAATCAGCTAGTCAGCTGAAGCAGGGAGGCCTCCTTAACCTTGGGTCTAAGGATCAATTGGCTGGCAATGGCAGATGGAGGCCAGGGTCAGAGGTTATGTGTCAGCCCCTCTATGGCAGAGGCTTCCCACTCAATGACAGCTGAACTGAGAGTAACCCTCATGCCCAGCTGATGGCAATAATAACCTCAACTTGTAGGCCTAGCCTTCCCACATTCTGAACCCATGAGCCCTATCAAATATAAAGGCAAACAGTAAACTCAGAAGGCTCCAGGGCTTGACATGAGGTTAGTCTGGTTGTTATAAGCCTGAGGAATGGGGACAGTCTGGAAGCCTCTCTGTATGACCTAGACCATCTAACCTTTCTTTGAAACTTTCTGCAATCCCCCGATTCCTGAAATCATGTAACTCCTTTTCTTCTCTCTATAACACTCTAGTTTCCCTCTGGGACCTCAGCTCTTTTAATGGAAGTCCTTTAATGTCAGACTTTAGTTCATCTCCATCCCAGGGCCTGCACCCTGACTTGTTGAAAAACAAATGTACCATCCCCCAGCCCACATTCCTGCTGGGTGTGTATCTGGTTCACCCTGTCTCCAGTCCTAGCCCCTAATAACTCTTTCTGTGTTGCCTTATGTCTCACAACTACTCCTATTGTGATGTCAGAATCATAATCAATCAGAATCATAATCATACCATTTCTGGAGCTCTTGCCATAGGCCAGGTCATGTCCTAAGTACACACACTATCTCAGCACATTCTTGCAACAATAGGATGAGGTGGATATACTGTCTTGATTTTATAGCTCAATAAACTAGGCTCAAAAAAGATGAGTAGTTTGCTCAAGAGAACAAAAATCACGAGTGATAGAGCTAGGACTCAAATTCAGGACTAAAGGAGGTAAAAATCAAAGTTCCTGACAATTTGTCTCTTATGAATTAGAAACAAAGATACTGTAGAAGTCATCTAGAATCTTCAAGCCAGATCACTGAGGTTGGTTGAAGTGTTGGACGTATCTGGAGTACCACTCCAAGTCCCTGCAGCCCGACCTCTTTCTCCACTAAAGAAGCAGCTAGGTCTCTGTGGGCTTTGATCAGCTTTGTACATAAGCAGCCCAGCAGTGTCTTGCTTCAGTCTGAGTCTCATCCTCTCACTTCCTGTCCTGTGGCTTTTCTGATGTCCCACAAGACACAGAATCTCATGTGTAGGTCTCAAATGCAGGAGAATTCACACCCTGGGGCCATTCTTGACCAGAGGCAGATGAGAGCTGACAGATGTTTCCTTCCTTTATCATCCGTGGACATTCTGAGACACATTTCATATGGATCCTTACAAAGTTCTGCAGGGTCAAGCCCTATTGCCCAGGTCATGGCCAACTCAATCACGCATCCTTAATTTGGCTTTCCTTCCTTCTCTGTTGCTCTGTTCCTGTCCCCTGAGACCACATCTCCTAGTAAACTACCTGCATGGAAGCCTTTGGCTCAGGCTCTGCTTTTAGGGGAACCCAGGCAAGGGGACACAGAAGAACTACCTATTTTTCAAGAAAACCAGGCCATTTATTTACATATCGTTCTCTGAGGTGACCACAGTGCTATCTGTCTCAATTTCTGTCCAATTTTTTCATCCTGGGGACAAGATGGGATCCTGCACTTCCCCCTGTTTTCATAGTTACTAGTGATTAAAATGTCCTGGAAAGAGTAGGAAGAAGACCTAACAGAGGGGCAGACAAGGCAGCCAACACCTCTGAGCCAAAAGCCTAGGGAGGGTGGGCCTTCCGTAAGGCAGGTAAAAAGACGTGAATTTAGACAAAAGATAAAAGCTTTTCCTGCTACAAAGATAGAATAATTAATTTAGGAAGAATACTCTCCAGACTGACAAGGCACACAAAGACCAGCGCCTGCCATGTAAATGCAGGCGTCTGGGCTGGGACTGCAAGTCTGTCTCTAACCTGCTCCCACCAGGCTTCTCCATATCAGTTTCCCTATAGCAAAGTCCTGGACTCCTTGTTTCCTTAAACCATTGTGACTTTTAATCAACAATGTTCTCATCTCTCCACATATACTCACTCTCAACAGGGAGGCCAGCATCATCACTGTTAGCCTGAAGATGGGCCAAGAGAAACAAATCAAGAGAACCCCCACCGAGGCCACACTCTGCATCTCATCTCAGCAGCAGAGGTTACAGTGAACATCCCTCAGTGCCCTACTTGAATTCTTTCCATCTCCCTGAGCATAGGCAAAACTGATGCATGTGCCAGCCTCGTTCCCAGCTCTGAAATGAGATTTATCCATTTTCCTAGATATTTATCTAGAGCTAATTTGATATGGAGACTTTCTGCTAAAATAAGCTTTATCCTTTCAATTATTTTCATTCTGGTATCCCTTATTTCCTTCTGGATGCAATTGTTCTCTAATTCTTAGGATCCTAGATGTTTAAAAAATTGTGATATTATATACAACTGATGAATCACTGAACTCTACCTCTGAAGCTAATAATATAAAATATACTACTGTATGTTAATTAATTGAATTTAAATGAAATAAAATAAAATATTTAAGGCGCACCTGGATGGCTCAGTGGGTTAAGCTTCTGCCTTTAGGCTCAGGTCATGATCTTAAGGTCCTGGGATTGAGCCCCACATTGGACTCTCTGCTCACTGGGAAGCCTGCTTTCCCCCCACCCCCGCCTGCCTCATACCAGTTCATACAAACTAATAGCTCAATATTTAGAACATTTGCAAACTGATTATTAAAATGTTGGCAGCTGATAATGATGGGAGAATTTATATCATGGAAATTAGCAAACACTACAAATCAGGACTTTTTTATTTTATAGGGAGCAACTTTATCAGCACTATTGAAGATAAGAATATTAAAACTAGTACTTCAGGCAAAACAAAAATGATACCAGATAGAAATTTGGATCTGTACAAAGGAATTAAGGATGACAGATATGTGATAAACATAAAACATTTTTTTTAAATTTTAAAATCTCTTTAAAAGACAACCACCTATTTAAAGTAATATAAATGACTAATATTTGTAGAAGTTATATATATGACAGAAGTAGTGTAAAGGATGGCAAGAAGAAAAGAGAAATATACTTCTGTAAGAATCTCACACCATATGTAAAGTAGTATGTTAGGCGAAGATAGACTATAATTAGTTGAAAATGAATATTATAAACTGTACATAATTGAAAGTGTGATATTGTGTAAGTTGAACATGGACTTTGTAAATTGTATAGTAATCACACATTTACACACACAAACCCAAAAAGGTATGGCTAAATATATCAACAGTGGAGGTAAAATAAAATTATTAAAAATGTTTGATTAATTCAAAGGAAGACAAAAAAGAAAAAAAGGAGAAGATAGAAAGGATGGGGTGATGAAATTTTTTAAATAAATGATTAGAGTCATTTCAGAACTATATTTGTGGGAAGTTACCAAATCACACAACTTGGTGAGTTTTATTGTATGTAAATTATACATCAACAAATCTGATAGAAGGATGAGGAAGAGCACAGGACAGGAGAAGGAGAAGGAGGGGGAGGAGTAAGACTACCACCACGGAGTAGGAGAGTTATACTACCTGAGTGTAAGACATGCTATGAAGTTATGGTAATCAAGATGTTGTGGTATTGATGAAAAGATAGACCTAGAGATCAATGGAACAGATTGTCTGGCTACAAGGAACTCATTTCACCACACCTGCAGAGAGTGATGCTATGGACCACTGTTACTATGTGTTCATTTCTCTTCTGTTTTTCAAATCAGGAATGGGAGATGTAACTATCGTACCATTCTTGGACCAATAGAAATAAAGGTCAATAAAGTTTTGATTAGAAAGATGCACAGATGATGGTGATTATCTGGTTTACCATGCAGGGGTCCTGCACATCTAGAGCTGTAAGGGTATAGGTATTTGAGGTAGAGAGCCTTCTTCAGAATGAAGTCAATTGACAGGGATGCAGAGTTAGAAATGGAGGAATAGACAGAGCCTCTTGTGTCATATTGGACTTCTTGATCTAACCGCACCTGAAGCTAGAATCTCCTTGGACTGCCTGATTATTTGATGTAATAAATTCCCTTTTCTGTCTAACCAAATTAGCATTGTAGCAGAAGGAGTATGTATATGTGTACTCTGATAATAGGAGAGAAGCACTGGCTTATGCACATACTAACTGGGTGCTCTCAGGCAGGTCTTTTAAAAGCTTTGGGCTCAGATTTCTCACCTCTTAGTAGAAGTAGTTGGATTAGGGCAATAGTTCCTCAGAAGAGTTGTACAAAGGTGAGGTACTACAGTGAACCTCAATGGGAAATGAGGGAAAGGCACAGAAGGGACGCTAGCCTCTCAACTAAACCAGGAGTAACTCCTCCTCTTAAAAATCTGTTTTAGGGAACCCGGGTGGCTCAGATTGGTTAAGCATCTGCCTTCAGCTCAAATCATGATCTTGAGGTCCTGGGATTGAGCCCAACATCAGGCTTCCTGCTCAGCAGGGAGTCTGCTTCTCCCTCTGCCTCACCCCCCGAACTTGTGCGCGCGCACGCTCTCTCTCTCTCTCTCTCTCTAAATAAATAAATAAATAAATAAATAAATAAATCTTTAAAAAAAGGGGGGGGGCGCCTGGGTGTCTCAGTAGGTTAGGCCTCTGCCTCAGCTCAGGTCATGGTCACAGGGTCCTGGGATCGCACCCCACATTGGTGTCCCTGCTTAGCAGGAAGCCTGCTTCCCCCTCTCTCTGCCTGCATCTCTGCCTACTTATGATCTCTCTCTCTTTCTCAAATACATAAATAAAATCTTTAAAAAAAAAACAAAACAAAAATCCATTTTAGATTTTGGAATTATACATAGAGTTAGATTTGAAAAAAATTTCTTTTCTTTTTTTTTTTTTAAAGCTCTGTGATCTCCTCCAGTTCCCCAAATTCCAATATTCTTTGTTGATTTCTGAGAAGCAGTGCACCCTAAGACTTTGCATTACACCACCTCAGACTGCCTAGAGTCTGAATCCAGCTCCACCCCTACTAATGGTGTGAGATTGAGCAAGTTTCTCTGTTGCTTGGTTGCTTCATCAGTAATATAGGAACAATACTTCAAAGAGTTGTTATGAGACGTAATTGACAATATTGGCTAAACCCTTCCAACAGTGTCTGGTATGTGATGCCTGCTCAATAACTGTTAGTGGTGACAATGATGATGGTGGTGGTGGTGGTGATGGTGGTGATGATGATGATGATGTGAGGATGGTGCTAAGCCTGGAAGATCTCAGTGAATCTGGTTTGCCTTTATTTGTTCCCCTCCAAGGAGCTGAAAAAAGAGTAGAGACCCAAATCAGGTCACCTGCTTTTTCCCTATAATTGTGTCAATAGGGGTACTGAAAGCTTTGGTGTCTATTCTTAGTTTTCTGACTGTAATGGCTCTAGAAATGGCTAGCCCAAATGATAATTTTGTGTGTGTGATTGAAGTAAAACCTTTCCTGATTATATTAATAATGCATGTGCAGTGATGAAAATTTGAAAAATTAATAGAAAAAGAAAATATGAAAGCACTTGTAATTCTACTAACAAAAGATAAATTCTATTAACATTTTGATTATTGCATATTTCAATTTAGAGTATTTTCTTCCAGGTTTTCTTTTAAAGCATTTAGAAATAACATTTAAATACATTAAAAAAAACTTTATATGTGTGTGTATGTGTATAGTTTCTTTTCTCAAGTAAGGCTATGAGTAATTTTCCATGACATTAAATATTCTTTGAAAACCACATGACTTCTTTATTATATGGCTCTACCATAATTTACTTGACAACTTCCTTATAATTGGAACTTTCAGAAGTTTTTAGTTTGGATCTAGTATAAATAATGTTGTGATAAACATCCTTCGATACCCATCTTGAAACAAACCAGATTAGGATGCTATTCCTAGAGGTAGATTTTCCAAGTATGTATTTATAAGGCTCTGATACATATTGTCAAATAGTCTTTCAGAAAGTTTATAACAATTTATTATTATTTTGATTACAACATACTCCTCAACTCTTTCATGCCATACTTCGTGAAGGACCAACGTCCCATCCCTTAAATAGTGTAGTCAGAGGGATTCCTATTATCACACTAATGCTGACTTCACTCTAGTCCTTGAACAATAAATGACCTCTGCTTTAGATCAGTGACCTGTGGTTATTAAACATGAACATCTGAATTTAAGTGTGACAGACAATATGAAAATATTTCTTACACATCTCTCATTCAAGCTGTGGAAATTTTAAGTAGGAGAATGTTCCAAGGGGACAATTCTGTGACTGGAATATTGAGTTGTGAAAAGCAAAATGGCATCATCTAGAATTCAAAATAATCTTTTTAAAGGCCTCAATTTCCCTAGAGCTATGACTGTGTCCTGACTGACATTTTACTTCTCTGTGAAGCCAGAATATGTAGCCAATGTGATGGTTTCTTGGCCTCATTTTTCTCAGTATCTCTTCACCAGTATTAACTGCATTTGTGACCCGAAGGAAAATAACAGAAGTGAATCTGATCATGTCCCCATTCTCCACCCTGCTTAAGGATCTTGTCCAAACCTCAACATGGCAAACAGACTGCTGACAATCTGGACCCAACTATTCTAACCCCAAAGACCGCCATCCTTCCCCATCTTTCTCTCTCATCACATCCATCTTACGACCTTCCACCTTGACCTTCCATGTCTCTAAACCTGGATTGTCTACAACCCCTAGAAAAGTCTCCTCCCCCATGCTGTCTAGTAAATTTCCAGATCCTTCCCCCCCACACATACACAGCTCCAGTTCATAAGTACTACGACCAAGATTCATACTTTGTTTGGTTCTTTTTTTCATAAGGAATAGAAATTTAAGGTACCTCTAGTAATTGGGGGGTTGCTATTCACATGTCTATTACATGGGGGTACTAAGTAAAGAAGATCATGGAAACCAAGGAGCAGCTCCTGCTCAAGATCCAAGACACTCTTTGGATGCAAGTGTTTTTGTCCCTTCAGTTACAAGAGCCAAAGATCTCCATCCTCCTTCTCTGTTGTTAGGGTGACTCCTATCTTACTGGTCCTGTGTATCATTGTGTGTCAGCTCCTTTCTCCATTTTCCTCCCTGGCTCTTGCACCTATTACTGACTCTCTCTGTGCCTTCCCATTCAAACTTACCTGAATTGGTTTCCTGGGCAGAGGTTCTCAGATAAGACCATTTCACAGATGTGTATCCATCCCCTGGATTGACTGCCTTTGGTGGCCACCCCACCTTGGTCCTGTCCAGGCCACACAATGTTTCAATCCCCACCTAAGACCCTAATTCCTGCAGCAGGGGACTGTAGGAGGGCAGTTGCTCTTATAAAAGAAGAGGGGGCAAGATGGGCATGTACCAAGTTGCTAAATTTGGACCTAATAGTATTACTTTTGTGGATAAAAGAAGCAGGACCATAGTTCTCATTTGTTCCATACATTGTAAAGGAGAGGGTTTATAGTCATCCTCCAAGCAACATCAGATCATCCACACAAGATAATGTCCTGGAGTCATATCAGAGAGAGACCTTGGAATTTTGTTTTATCTCTTCCTAGAACAATAAACTGTTGCCCAGTGTCCACTCAATCCCAAGCCTTTAAATGGGGCATATCCATTTATACAGGAAGCACTGTACATGGAAAATCAGCCTTGACCACAGCTCCATTATCAGCTCTCCACCCACACTTACCTCCCATGTGCCTTCTTTAATCCCTTGGCCCTCCCAAGACATCCTTCCCCTTCCCATGACCCACTCTCCTCTGGCTCATCACTTGCTGCTTGGGATAAGAGGTACCTCTCTCCCGGCCATGATTCGCCAGAACCCCACCCCCCACCCCCGGCTACTCCAGGCCTTCCCCTTGAACCTACTCCAGGCCTTCCCCTTGACCCTGAAGGGAGTTTTAAAATTTAGGGCAAAATGGAGCATTGTTTTTAATGAGTTTTGGGTTGGACTATGGCTGAGAGACCAAATGTTCTACTTACCTCAGAGATTTGTTTTGAGGACTCATTGAGATAATCTGTGTAAAATGCTTTGAAAGGTACCTGCCCTTAATTATTATATCTTAGCACTTGGAATCCTCTTGGCAGTCTGCTGAGCTATTCTTCCTTTCAGAATGGGATCTGCCCTGAGGTATAGTCCAATTTATGCAGCGCCAATTATATTCCCAAGAGAAGAGGGTGAAGCATTTCATTTAGAAAAAGCACAGATTATTTGTAGTAATCTTTAGTATTTTTTGAGAGTTTATTAATATCAGATCCTACATTTAATGCTTTGCACTTGTTAACTAATTTATTCTTCATGAAATAAGTACTGCCATCACCCCACCTTACTTATAAGGAACCTAAGGGACAGAAAGATTAAATAATTTACCCAGGGCCTCTCAGTCAGTAAGTATCAGAGTCAGGAGGCAAATCATACAGTTCCTTCTGCCACTGAACCATGCTATGTCCAATTGGAATGGTGAATGTTTACACAGGAAATGGTTTGGAAATCATCTTGCCTCTACCCACCTCATTCTATGGATGGGAAACAGAAGCTGAGGCAAATGAAGGGGTTTTCCTGACCTGTAAACCTTGTTAGAGGCACAAGAAGGACTAGAACCCAGGACCTTCCTTTCATTTCAGTGTGTCTCTCACTACTCCACTTTATGGTAATATTTTTTTAGCTTTTGTATTAGCTTCTATAGAAGTGCTTTCTTCGGATTCATTTTGCTTTGAGAGAGTTGTGTCTTTGTCCCATCTATTAAAACAGTCTTCTGTATTCAGATGTACTCTCAAAACCTGGAGCACCAGTTCCCTCATATATTATGTGTGGTGGTTGAGTCTGATGACTGGTTTCTAGATGAGATTGCAGGGGATAAAATTTTTAAAAACTTAGGGATGAACATAGAATTGCCATTTCATTTTTATGGGTAAGGTTTTTCTAAAACCCATGGGCAAAAGAGAAAACAAAAACTACCATCTAAAATTCTATCATCATTCTGTAAAAGAAAGAATATTACAACCAAAAAACTAGGAAGACTGTAATCTTAAAGAAGTCATTTACAATGAATGCCATTTATCGTATGGAAAGACAAGAAATTGTCCTAATTGTTTTCATTTCATCACAGATCAGTGATGGTTTCCTCACAGATCAGCATCTGTCAATCTAAGCTGAATGTTTCTTTGAAGTTCTCTCTAGCTTATAAACTCTGTGATTTTGAGAATCATTTTTTCCACTTATGATTATTTTAGAGATTTCTGTCTTTATGAATTAATCCTTCTTAAGCCTGTCCTTAAAGGCTTTGTAATATTGTGTGTGGACTGACTACTGGAGATTTTACATTCAGAATAGTAATGCAGACACAGAATTATCTGTCCCCTGTCTTAACATTTTGCACAGCTCCCAGTTTCCCTCACCCCCATTCCAGGGAAACAAAGCAATGCTTCTAAACTCTGCCCTCTCCCTTCTCTCAAATCTCCTTCAGGACAAAGGAGTCAGGCTTATGCTGCTGCTGAAACTCTGGTTTTTCTACTGACTGGGAGCCCTCTGAGAGTTGACTCCTTCTGTCCAGGGTCTAAGCAGGGAATTTTGCCATCAGAGAGAAACAGTCCTTAAGGAAAGAACACTTGAGTCCATGTAACAATCTGGGGACAAACCAAAGTCTGGCCCAGACACCCACTGGGTGTCTCAGTGGGTTAAGCCTCTGCCTTCAGCTCAGCTCGTGGTCTCAGGGTCCTGGGATCGAGTCCCACATCGAGTTTTCTGCTCGGCAGGTAGCCTGCTTCCCCCTCTCTCTCTACCTACCTCTCTGCCTACTTGTGATCTCTCTCTGTCAAATAAATAAATAAAATCTTTTAAAAAAAGAAAGAAAGAAAAAGAAAGAGGGAGTATTTCTTTGTTTTCTACTTCATACCACCATGTTGTACCTATGTGTGTTTGGAGGGAAGAGAAGAGGTAGAGGGGGGTTAAAGAATGCCAGGACTAGGGCATAAATGCACTGAGTGCAGACATATGTCCCTCCATTTGCCTCTGCATCCCTAGTGATTTGCCTGGCCATAGCAAGTACTCTGCAAATGGTTGTGGAGCACACCACGTTTAAGCACACTAATTTAATAACAATAACCTTTTATAGCGTGACTACTAGCATCAGTTACTGTGAGCGATGCTTTATAAAAATTATCTTTTTTTTAAAGATTTTTTTAAATTTTTAAGCAATGTCTCTACCCAATGTGGAACTCAAACCCACAACTCCGAGATCAAGGGTCTCACGCTCCAATGACTAGGCCAGCAAGGCACCCCTAAAAATTATTTCTAATTCTTACTAGAACTCTCTTGTAGGTGAATTATTATTCCTATTGTATGGATGAGGAAACTGAGGCATAAAATAGTGAACTGGAGCCAAAGGCATTGAACTAATTGAAGTGCCTGAACCATATAATCTTTGCAGTGTGCTGAGCTGCAGGGACTGCAATGTGTCAGGCTTCAGGAAAAGAAGGGGAAAGGCAGCCAGCATCTTCCTCCAAGGGCTTAGCAGAACCTCTTTCCCAGCCAAGTCTCTGCATAGGCAAATAAGCAGCTGTGTCATCATCACAGAAGAAGAAATCATTGACCTTCTTCTTGGATTCTCAGATCTCTGAGACCATTTGGGTCCTTCAGGAAGTGAGGGGTAGAGCCCAGACTAGGACCAGCTCTGCAGACTGCCTATCTGGTACTTCACACACCCTGCAGACATCAGCAAAAAATAGAAAAGCTCATCATACTCATCAGAATAGGCCAGCTGCTT
This sequence comes from Neogale vison, assembly GCF_020171115.1. NCBI lineage: Eukaryota > Metazoa > Chordata > Mammalia > Carnivora > Mustelidae > Neogale > Neogale vison. The sequence continues at coordinate 77,738,912 of NC_058092.1, read as the reverse complement.
CAACCACTACCACAAGGATTTGTAGCTTAGCACAGTGAGAGTCTATTTCATGTTCCTGTCAAAGTATGATATAGGAGCAGGGGGGCTTCCCTTTCCCCTCTGGCCTCTTGGTGTCCTTGGTGTCCTCTTCATTCAGCCAGCAAATGAAAATGAAAAATCAGAGCAAGGATCGTATCTGGGAGGGTTGAACGGGCCAGGCCTGAAAGTGGCCTATCTCACTTTCACTGTCCAGAATTCAGTCAGGCAGCCACATCTAACTTCAAGGGAGGCTGGGAAATGTAGTCTGTGCTCAGGAAGAAGAGCACCCATGGACACTTGTAAGTTCTAGAAGTCTCTTTCGAGAGGAGCAGCTATCAAGGGGCTTGTTTTGACTTTGTAGTTTTGTCCTAAATTTACTATGGGCACTTGAACTTTAGGTCTCTATATTTATTTAAACATGGTTTTCAGGATGTCCTGGTGGCTAGGTAGGTTGGGCATCTGCTCTTGGCCCAGGGCATGATCCCAGAGTCCTGGGATTGAGACACACATTGGGCTCCTTGTTCAATGGGGAGCCTGCTTCTTCCTCTTCCTGCTACTCCTCCTGCTCCTGCTCTCAATCTCTCTCTGACAAATAAATAAATAAGATCTTTGAATGAATGACTAAATAAATAAATAAACGTGGTTTTCTTGGAGGTCACTGCACTTAGCAAGCCTATAAGCAAGGGTGGAAAGGAGAGGGCCATGGCAGTTTTAAGCAGCTAAATATTTTTGCGTGGCTCTTCTGGGTTCTTTGTCCTGTTTTTGTTGTTTGGTTGATTATATTCTGTTTTGTTTTGCTTTTTTGATTGTTTGTTTTGTTAACATTTATTATATAGTTACTACATGCTAAGTGCTATACTAAGCACTTGGCATGTGTTATCTCCGTTAATCCTTAGAGTAGTGCTGGGAGGTGAGTGTTATCATTATTCTCATTTCACAGATATGAACACAGAAGCTTAATGAGGTTATAAGACTGACCAAAGGCACAGAGCCAGTAGGTAGGAGAGCTGAGGATTTAACCCAGGCCTCTTCCACTCCAGATCCTATGCCATCCACTCCATTGGCCTGTGACTGGCAAGCTTCTGGCCAGAGCCGGAGCCCAGTCCCAGCCTGGGACAGTTCTCTGACCTCTGTTCATCTCTGCTATGTGAATTCCATGTGTTGACCTTGGGGTCACCACATGCCCCGCATTGGTAGAAGACCCCAACGAAATTCTCCCCTTGTGAGGGGATGCCAGGGTCACAGCAACACTTCCTTGAGTATAAAACAAGTTGTTCCATATTTGTACATTGTTGGCCTACATTTTAGAGGCTAATTTTGCCCCAAATGAATTAATTTATGTTTAGCCCAATAGCTCCTAAATAATATTTAATTCAATGGGACCTTTCAAAAGGAATACTGCAGTAGTTCTCTTCATCCACTATGGTTACATGCTAGTTAGATCTTTCATTACATACTTTTAAATACTTAGAATACCCTGGAAGTGAAGCACGGGATCAATTAGGGCAAACTGACTAAAGGTTAATTTAACAGAGCCCCGAGCAGATGCTCTTCCTGTCTTTGTGGCTCGATGGTCTAACAAGCTGAGCTACTTGGACTGTGTAAACACCATTAGAAGCATAACTGGACCAGGGTTGAGTATCCACCTCCCCATTAGAGAGTAGCTTAAAGAACCTTATTAGAAAGAAACTGTTGGGTGGGAAGGCAGGCAGCGGAAGGGAGAGATGGGGCTTGTTGAGCTATTGAACTCTAATTGAACAATAAACAAGGCCTTATTACAAGCACTGGTCCTAGTACTCAGCCTGTGACCCCCCTGCCTTCGGGAGTTTCACTGTAGGCAGAATTTAATCACACACCCGTCTTCCCAGGGCATACCACTCCACTTACCTCTAGTTCAAGTCACTGAAAGATGTGAGCAACAGATTTTTTTTTTTTAAAGATCTTATTTATTTGACAGAAAGAGATCACAAGTAGGCAGAGAGAGAGAGGAGGAAGCGGGCTCTCCACAGAGCAGAGAGCCTAATGTGGGGCTCGATCCTAGAACCCTGGGATCATGACTTGAGCCGAAGGCAGAGGCTTTAACCCACTGAGCCACCCAGGCGTCCCTGAGCAACAGATTTTGAGATCATGGTGCACAAGGCTGGACCGCAGAGGTGGTCCCATGTCTCAGGAATCAGTCCTGTGCATTCTTCTCCAGCACTGACAGCCACCATCCAACTGGCAGCAACTCATTACGTGGTGTTCAAGTGATTCCCATGGTGGTAGGGGGAGTCTCATGAGCACCTGTGTCCCCCACTCCTGGTCTAGCACAGTGGTTCTGTAACCTGGCTGAGTACCAGAATCACCTGTGTTTGGACTACTGAGGCCCAGGGCCCTTCCCAGAGAGACGGTATTTTTTATAAGCTCCCTGGGAGGACCTAATGTGCAGAGCTGAGAACCATGGGAGTGGCCTCCATCTTTCTCTAGCTGGGTTGAGTAGTTTGGTCCTGGACATCTTAGATACAGAAAATAAAAAGGAAATGGGCCTCAGGGCTGCTAACCATTGCATGGGCCAGGTGTGCCTAAGCCTCTATTGCACAGGGAAGATAGTAGGACTGTGTAATCCTAGGTGGTCAGCTCCCAACTCAAGTTCCTTGCCTTTCCTTCTGGCCACATTGCCTTCTTACCACATGACAGTTTAATGAACATTTATGTACTCTTTTATGTATATCATGTGCTGGGCTGGACAGTATAGAGAGAAGGAGAAAACGACCTTGTCCTTATCCTCAAAGAGCTTAACACCCTTAACCGGGGAAGGAAATAGGCAAATATGGAAATCTAAGAGCTCTTATTAAGGGTTCCCTGGGATGAGACAAAAAAGTAGGATTGCATAATGTTTTCAGAGATTATTAGTGCTTTTCCTCATTATAGAGGTAATTAAGAATTTCAATGTCTCGTCTCTCAGATCGGTTCCCATTCTCTCTCTCTTAAACATGCATGCATGTGTGCACGTGAACACACACACACACACGCACACCTTCAGAAATAGGAAAAGACTAAATGTAGATATTTTAGATATTTGGAATTTCTTTGTAGGGAAATCTGGGTGAAGTAAAGTTTAATCAAGGCCACAGAATCCTTCTAAGGAACAGGAGCCCCCATGTGGGCCTTTGCATGTGGCAGCTTCAGACCCCCCCCACATTCATGCAGTCAACTAAGATTTGAGCCCTGTTATGTGGACACCATGTTAGACACTGAAAATGGAATTGTGGGTCCCTAACACCATCCCCCCTTACTCTACTGGTGCTTAATTATCTAGTGAGGAAGATAAGGTAAGTGTATAATTACTATTTTTGTAAGTGAAGATAGACATGAGATATGTGGTACTCCAAAGTTAACTCCAAAGTTAAAATGGGAACAGACCCAGGAAATCAAGGAAGGAGCCCCAGAACTTGGTCATGACCCTGAGTATCCCATCTGTGATGCGATGGTCTAGTAAAGAGGTGGTGGTGGGGTTTCATCCCAGCCCTAAGGAAACATATGAGTGAATCAGTGAGGATGGGCTACATTGGTGGTTCTTGAAGTGAAGTAGACCACTCTGGGTCCCAGAGATCCTTTCAGAGGTTTTATGAGGTCAAAATTATTTTCATAATTATACCAGGATGTCATTGCTCCTTTTCACTGGATTGACATTTACACCAGTGATCTAAAAGCACTGGTGGGTTACACTTCTGGGGCCTCAGCCCTGAGCAAGTCAGTGGCACTCAACCATGTACTTATAGGGGGGAAAGCCAGTTTCACCTAGAAATGCCTTTGATTAAGCAGTAAAAGTTACCTTTTTAATTAAATCACTGCCCTTGAGTGCACATCTTTATAATATTCTGGGTGACAAAGGGGAAGTAGGCATAAAGCACTTCTGAGGATGGAGGAGCAGTGGTTGCCTTGAGAAAAAGCACTTGTTTGATTGTTTTGAGTTGGAAATGGAATTAGCTGCTTTTATCATGAAATACAGTTTTTGCTGGGAAAAGACAAAAACAAAACCAAAAAAACCCTACTGACCATATACCAGAAACCATCATTTGTGATAATTCAAACTTGGGTTCTTGGCAAACTTTTTTTCTTTTCTTTTCTTTTTTTTTTTGAGAATGAATAAAGCCAGCCTGTCACTTCAAGGAAAATAACTGACAGTGTTTGTTGCCAAAGATAAAAACTCACGCTTTCAAGCCTGTAGTTACTACCATGAGCTTGAGAGCTTCCTAACACTTCAAGACTCCAATGAGATTGATGGTGATACTAATTACTGTGGTTTTTCATTATGTATCATATAATGAAATATGTCAACCTTTGGAAGATCTTGTTCAACTCAGTGAACCAATCTTTTTCAAATAACCAATGCAGGAGGTTACCCAATCATGCGTCGGTAAAGGATAGGTTCAAAGTGCAAGATAGCCAAATGGATTTAATGTAACAGAGTATGAAAAGGTCACTGGTATGGTTTCGTATTCCATATTGTAAGAAACTACCACTTGCAAGTTTTGATATATTATCCAAAAAAGAATATCTGCAATCATCAGAAAAGGCCATTAAAATATACCTTTTTAACTGTGGTATCTGCTTGAGGCCAGATTTTCGTCATATACCTCAACAATAGTAAGAGGCAGATTGCAACTAATTAAATGCAGGAGCAGAAATGAGAATCCAGCTGTCTTCAATTAATCCAGAAATTTGCAAAAATGTGAAACACTGTCATTCTCACTAGTTTGTTTTGGAAGCTAGCTAGTTTTTTGTAAAAATATGTTATTTATGTTAACATGTAATAGTTATACCATTGTTATTTTTAAATGAATTAATATATATGCACACTTTAAAAATTTCTGTTTCAACCTCTAATATGGAAATATTGCCAGACATAGTCCACATAAACAAAAGCTCTTTGGGCTCATCAATAATTTTTAAGAGTTTGTAGGGGTCCTGAGACCCAAATGATTCAGAACTGTTTGGCTAGATTGTTTTGCAGTAACAGAGTTGTCATGAATCTCAGTGGCTGCACAATCAGGCAGCTCTCCAAAGACAGCTGTTCTCCATGTGCTGACTCAGCAACCAGGTTACTCCAACTTGTGGTTCTGCCATGTCCACATATGGCCTCCCCCATGGAAGTTCTGGAAGAGAAAGCTGGAAGATGGCACATTGGCTCCTAACTCTTCTGCTAGTCATCATGTCCACTCACAGTCCACTCAGCAGAACTGGTCACAGGGCCTCACCCAACCGCAAGTGGGGTGGGAAATGTGAGAAACTTTTTGAATACTTGGTGATCAGCAAATGGCTCCAGGCACTATGGAACCAAGACCTTGTGGTGAGAAACTGAAGCTCCATTGGCAAGAATGATAGAACACATGTGGAGAGATGAAGCATGATGCAAGAAAAGGCAGGGGAGACCTGTGGAGGCCAGATGGTATAGGCTGGTCTCATAAGCCACGGTGAAGGTTGTGCTCTTTCTCAGAGCCATGGAACGCATTGGACCATTAGATGGTGATGGCCATCAGCTGTATCTGTTGATGGCCTACTATAGCTGTGGAAGGAAGTGAACAAAGGGGCCCAGAAGTAGAAGCAGCTAGGCTGGGCTAACAGATGGGTATGTTGGGGAAAAATAAAAGCCTTGATCTGTGGCCCTTGACAATTTATGTTGTGTAAATCTTCCACCATGGCTAATTCCAAACTTACCAATTGATGCCACTGGATGCAGAGCTAGGAGGAGACATGCATGATCAACTCTTGTGAGGCAGCAGGGTTGGGTTCAGTGACACTGAGGCAATAAGGTGAGTTAGGAGTCTAGTCCAAAAAAAAAAAAAAAAGACGATGATACGCTAAACTTTCCTGTCTTTGGAACACACAGCTGGAGCTAATTGAACATCGTCTGCATGTCCATGGCTGGAACCCCCTGCTCCACTGCAAGGACAACCACCACCACTGTCAAATATCACCAAGATTTTCCGACTGTTGCGATGACACAAGAGGGTAAGGGATGTAGCTGTCTGTCTCACATTCATCCACAGTCTTGCCTCGAGTATGAAAGTCTGGGCCTCCATCCTTGAAGGATCAGCAAAGAAGTATCTCCTCCCCCCTGCCATGTTTGCAAACACCCTCAAATATTCTGGCATAACATTCCTCTCCAACTGTTCCAAGGAGGGGGCAGCTCAGAAGGCTTCCAGAAAGGCCCTACTTGGGTTTTCAGCCTCCCCCGATTTACATGAAAAGATTCACAAGAATCAAAATAATTACAGCTGACAACTATAGGTTACAAAAAAATCACTTTTGCTCATTTGTGAACGGGATGAAAACCGTTGGCTGGCTGGCTTAGAATGGAACCAGATGACTCTAACCGGGACAAGGGAATGAGGGAGGGTCCCTACCCCAGGGCTCCCTTACTGAACTTCAGTTACCTGAGCTTAAAGGAGCAGCCAGATGTGCCCCTCATCTCACCCAACCTTTGGTTTAGTTAGCTCACCCAGGCTCTTTTTCCTTTTCCCTTCTCCTCTACTTCTTTCCAGAGCAAAATAAGAGCTTGTGTGTACAAGAAATGGTGCCAGCCAGGCTGCTCTTGAGGTAACTCTGCCTCTCAACACAACAGGTGCCCCTCACAGTCTAGATCCCAAAGTCCAGCTGACTTTTTTTTTTTTTTTCCTTCCTCCAGAGGGCTATGTATTTTTTGTTTGTTTGTTTGGAGAGCTTTTCTGGCTCAAGTGATAATCTCCATCTCCCTCCCTTCCTTCCTGATTTTCCTTCCTTCCCTTCCTCTTTCTACCTTCCTCCCTCCCTCCTCCCTTCTTTCTTTCCTTCCTTCCTTTCCTCCTTCCTTGCCTCCTTCTCTCCTCTCATTTTCTCTTTCCTCTTTTCTTTTCTCTTCATATAAAGCCACATATTGACATCTTCCTCAGCAGCCTCACCCATCCCTCCTGCCAGTTCTAGAAGTTATTGGACCTTAAACAGAGTGACACTACTGCTCTGGCTTTGAGGTTCCCTCCTCCAATCTCTACCTGCAGGACAAACCTCCCATCAGGAGCTAGAAGCATCAGCCAGATTCAGCCATAATACCTGCATCTCCATGAAAGGTTATACATAACCCAAATCACCAGACTCTGAAGGATTCAAAGAAGGGCAGCCAAGGTTGATATGGTAGGCAGATGGGCAAGAAAATGCCACAGAAACCTGGATGCCACCAAACGCTAACTTTCTCTCTTGAGACAAATTATAAGTCTGAGACTAAAGCATGGACATGCGATTTTCTATTTTGGAAATTTCCATTTTTATTCCTAAATTAACTGGAACTACTAACTAAACAGAGGACCCAAAGGCAAAAGAGGGTATACCTCTTTGTTTCACTGGAGTTGCTTAATCCAAACATTCCTGCCTATGCAGGTACAAGTCCCAAGTTACTAGATTAAGAGATTGACTTATATAGTTAAGTAAAAGCATTCTTTAAAAAGATGATCTCTCATCACCACCATTTGATGAAATGTAGGACATTTTAATATTAAATATTTCAGTGAATTCAGCATGATGAAAACCTTCTACATTGTCCCTTTCCACGCAGCAACAGACTGGTGAAGAATTACAGTCCACTTAACAGCACTCAAGAAGCCAAATCTCAGTGCCTCCCACACCATCCAGGAGAAAGAGACTATACTTGGTAGTTATCTCCATTGGACTTACGGAGAACTGAAATCTCAGAGGGGCTAAACCACTTGTTCAAAGTCACACAGCCAGTAATGTCAGAGCTAAAGTTCAAACCCAAGATGCACCTCTGTATGAAAAAAAGGGGTAACATTTTCTGAGCCCCAATATTGAATCAATTTTACTATGTTTATTCTTCCTGCTGTGTAACTCTCTGCCTATCTACTGTGTTTTTTATTTCACAAGCAAGCCTACTGCCGGGTAAAGAAATTCTGGAATAGATTGACTCCCCCTTGTAAATTATTAGCTTCTTGATTACAAATCAACCCCAGTAGAGTTTAGTTATCTTGAGTGTATTTCCCGAGGCCTCTGAGGCACCGTTGGGGAAGTGAAGAATAGGTTGTGGGGTTTTTAGACTGGAAAAACCTGATTTTCCTGCCCTAGAACTCAGAGACAATGAACATGCTGACAAACACTGACAGGGCTGTGGGGAACTGCTCCGGCCAGGCTGTGACCAAGTGGAATGGATCCTCCACCTGCCAGCCAGGTGGGTCTCCAGCCAGATGACACACATACTGACTGAGCGACATTGGGCATGTCTCTACACCCTCAGCCCAGCTGCACCCTTTTATCTATAAACGACAAAGATTTTAATAGAACGATCTTGAGGGCTTCATCCAGGTTGATAAAAACAAAAGTAACCAAGGACATTTTCTGCTGCTAACCATAGGCATCAGGTATTTCTCCCCTTTAAGCTACATGCAATCTATGCCCTGAGCAAGACTTCTTCATTGTTTTTCCAGTACCCAGCCGTTCACCTCAAGACAAATACCGGGCCAACCAAAGCTATTTCCCTTTGAGGAGTTCTCATGTGTGGCTGAAATGTCATTCATGGAGCTCCATTGTGCTCAGTATTCTACAGCAAGCACTCACTAAGTAGTAAAATGGCCATAGATTTACGTCTATTGCACAATGACCTCTATTCATTTAAAAATGTGGACTGAGGTCCTTTTCCCCCTCTGTGTCCCACAGAAGGGGTGACTCACAGCCCATCAGAAGAGTGCCAGAGGGAAGGGACTCTGGATGTTCCCAAGATTCCCAGTCCCAGTGACAGAACAAGATAGGTGGGGGTGGTGAGGGGTGGGGCTCCAGGGTCTCACTAGTTTTATCACTTTGGCCTCTAACTTCCTGCCTCCAGAGGGATCCAGGAAGGGCAGATGCCCTTCATTCCATGGCCTCTATCCTCTTCTTCCTCACTTTCTCTTCCCTGTGGAAATTTCCCCATTTTCCTGCTCTCCCGTATGTGTGTGGATTGGAGGGTGGGGTAGACAGGCCAAGTTTATCCCTCACATACAGACCACTGGCACTAGAGCAGTGAGTAGTTCTTGGGAAGGGAAACAAGGTAATTGAGGGATAAGGGAGAGAAGAATCAATTTTCACTATATCCCCTGTTGTACAGTTTGAATGTTATACCAAGAGAGCATGAAATGCCTATTCAATAAAATAAGGTTTTTTTGGTTTTGTTTTGTTTTGTTTTGTTTTTTAAGAATGATTCTTAAAATCCTCCCACAGGGGCCTAATTCCTTTTTTTTTTTTCCCCTCTGTTGGGGAACTCAGTGCTGCCCAACCCTAATGGAGATCTCTCTTTCTCTCTTTTTAAAAAAAATTTATTTTAATGTGTATCAGACACCATTGCCAAATTTCTAGTTAAAATTGTTCTTTCTTGGGACACCAGGCGGCTCAGCTGGTTAAGCATCTGACTCTTGATTTTGGCTCAGGTGGTGATCTCAGGGGGATAAGATCGAGCCCTACATTGGGCTCCTCCCTGCGTGGGGAGCCTGCTTGAGATTCTGTCCCTTTCCCTCTGCCCCACTTGTGCTCTCCTCTTCTCTCCTTCTCTCTCACTCAAATAAATAAATCTTTAAAAAATATTCTTTCTGGGGTGCCTGGGGGTGCTCAGTTGGTTAAGTATCTGCCTTCAGCTCAGGTCATGATCCTAGGGTCCTCGGATCAAGTTCTGCATCAGGTTCCCTGCTCAGAGGAAAGCCTGCTTCTCCCTCTCCCTAACCCAGTCCACCCCACTTGTGTTCTCTCTTTTTCTCTCAAAAAAATAAGTAAAGTCTTTTTTTTTTTTTAAATTGTTCTTTCTGTGTCCATTTAAAGCCACTTTTGGTGGTCTGCCTTGGAGTCCCTGAGCATGTCAAGGAGAAGGGAGTTTGTAGTGTTGAAAGGAGGGCAGGATTTAAAGTCAGGCCAACTTCCATTCCAGTCCTGGCTCTACCACTTCCTGGCCTGAGCGGGACTCACGTTCTCTAAGCTCAGTTTCTCCATCTCTCTGAAATAAAATCAAATTACCTGCCTTCCCATGAATCACAGCAGTTAAGAGCATATGCTTTGGAGTTAAGTCACTTCCTGCCACTGTCACACCCCTGCTGTCTCTCATCTCAGCCTCTTCTTCCCCAACTGTAAAATGGGGCTAATAATAGTATTGGCTTGATTAAGCTGTGAATTTTAAATGAGATGATGCATGGAGAGTCCTCAGCAAGGGATCCTACATAGGGCCATAGTCACTAAATTGTCACTCTTTCGTGATGTTTTTTGTGAGAATAATGTAAGATGAGGTGCCTGATGGTCAGAAATATACATGCATGGGACACCTGGGTGGTTCAGTTGGTTTACCGGCTGCCTTTGGCTCAGGTCATGATCCCTGGGATAGAGGCCTACATCAGGCTTCTTGCTCGGCAGGGAGCCTGCTTTTCCCTCTGCCTCTGCCTGTTCTCTCTCTCTCTCTCTGACAAATAAATAAATAAAATCTTAAAAAAAAAAAAAGGGAAAAGAAAAGAAATATACATGCAGATTTTTTTGAAGTTCTTTGTTTATTTTGGTAATCTCTACACCCAACATGGGGCTCCAGCTCATGATCCCAAGATCAAGAGTCAAACATGCGTATTTTTAATATTACTTTTCCTCTAGGTTCTTTTTCTAGATGGAGAAATTCCCTATGGGGAATTCCCTGCTGCCTGGCCTTTCTAACTATTCTCTGTATCAGCTAATGGACTCTTTTTTGTCCACCCATTACAAAGCTCATTACAAAGTGGGAAGATTCTGTAAAGTTTCACCCTTCCTTCCTTCCTTCCATCCACTCATCCATCCATCCATCCACCCATCCATCCATCTATTCATCCATCCACTGAAAATCCTAGGACCTGGGATTGCAGAATTGGTCACAGTTATGGTTCTTCCCCTTGGGGGAGCTTGTAGTGAGATGTGAGGAAGACACGAACTCAAGCCTGTGTTGGCCTGAAATTTCTTTGCCTTCCCAGACCAAAAGGATTATAAGAAACCTGCATTTGTGCCCACCAAGTCCCCCCTAAGTTCGGGCTAAATGTACCCAGGAAAATTCCAACTGGATAAATGACAGTCCTACAGACAACTGTGGGAGGGGCAGCCCCTTTAATGCCATATATTTAAGAATCAACCTTAAACTGTGGTAAATTATGCAATTCCCCCCAGAGTTTATGTAACATACAGCAGTTTGTTGGTTTTTCAGGCTTCATGGACCTGAATGGAGGTAACAGAAAAAGTTCACAAGTTTACAGGCTTCCTTTACTCCAGGCAGATGCTCACCCTGAAGGGATACTTGAGACTGAATGTGGCCAAGCCCCTGAATGCGTTTGGAAACAGCGAAGTGGGCTTGGATATGACTGTGCAGCCCTCATTCTTTACAGAGTTGGGCAGAAAGGCAGCATGAGGAAAAGAGGAATACAGGGAGTCAGGAGATGTGGGGTCCAATCACAACATTTGAGGACACACTGCACTGCTCTAAATTTCAGATTTCTCAGTCATTAAAGGAAGGATTTTGAAAAAAGAAAAACAGACGGCTAAGGACCATCTGGTTCCAGCAGAAGCTCAGATTCAGCAGTCAGTGAATAGGCTGTACTGTGTGGGTCCTGTTCACTCTAAGAGTGCTTATCCAGCTTTTGCACACCTCTGTGTGTGTGTGCACATACACACTCCCCCACACACCCGCACACATATACACACAGACACCATTGCCTCCAAAGTGAGGATGTTGAGATCACCTGCTTCCAGTCATGCCTTCCCTCCCAGGATCAGATGTCAGTTGGGGCTCTCCTGAGCCCTCAAAATTCAGGTAAAATTATATAATGTCTACCACATACACTTCCCCAATTCCCATGACCTGTGAAAGTCAAAAGCCCTCTGGAATAGTTCTGAGAATGCGGGGGAGCAGCAGGGTGATGATGTTGCCTTTGCCAGCTCTCTGTCTTCTGAGCCCAAAGGCACTGGCTAGGGGATCTTCCCCATTTTCCAGGTTTGTCTTTGCCACAGCAGGCTCTAAATCTTGCCCACGTGCCTATGAATGATTCCCTCACCTGCACCCCAGGGTTAGGGATTGCATCATATTCATTTTCCTACTCTTAGCACCAGCCTACACCTGGAATCTAGTAGGCGTTCAACATTATTTGATGAATAAATTGAAGGAAGGAAGGAATGGTGTGAAGGGTGCCATTGAGATTACTTTGAATGCCAGGTCAAGGCCAACTCAGGAGAAAAATGTGTTAAAGGAAATATGAGTTGCTTCTCATCCAGGGTCATTCCTGCCCTGCCTGCTTCTGATGCCTTTTTCAGGACACAGTTTAATCCCAGTCTGATTGCTGAGATATTAACTGACAATGACATTGTTAGTTCCTAAAAGTTCAATCCATTGCATTTGCTCCCTGTCCCAGCCTGTTTGCTTTAGGAGGTTTCCTCCATCTCTGCTCTCCCCTTCCAGCCTGGTCAAGTAATACCATAGTAAAAGGCCATGCGCACTCAGGCTAACCCAGACCTAGCCAGACCCAGAGTGGAACTGGCTCCCTAGCTTTGTAGCTGGACTCCCTTCACCCTTTGTCCAGAATTCACTTCCAGAAATGATCACTCTGCACCTCCTGTTTGTTTCTCCAGCTCACCCTGTAGATCATGAGCATTTTTTTGTGATTCCTTCCCTAACTCCAGTGCCTAGCTCAATGCTTGAAACATAGGAAGACCTAGTAAATGTTTGCAAAATGAACAAATAATGAGAAAAAAAAAAAAAAAGAGTATGGGTGCAGTCATTTTGAGAGTCAATGAGCCAAAATAGCAGAAATGCTTATAGCAAACAAAAGACAGGGGGAATAAAAAATGTTTAACAGAGGAAAAAGGTGGAATGTTCATTTAGCATTATTGAACAGATAAGTCATTTGGCAAAACACGCCAAGGGAGGACCGGGTTTTCTAAACCCCAGCTCAATGTTTTTTCATACAGCCTTTATCATATCTGTCATGTTATTTTTGTTTGTGTTTTGCAGCCTTTTGGGAATTACAACATCGGCTCACTGTTTGCTGGGTTTCACAATTCTCCCTTCCCATCAAGCACATACCATGAGGCACATACAATAATTGCTTTTTAGATATCCAAGAATTTAAATTATATTTTGTTTTGCAAACTTCATGATACCCTTTTGAGATAACTGGAAACACCTGGGGATGTTGTGAAACCAGGCCTGAGAGTAGCCATTTCCCAATGTGCTCAGCAGGGCTCCTGCGGTGAAGAAAGAACACACAGTCCCAAGCTTGCTTGCAGGCTTCTCTACATGTGCTTCTGCCTCCTAGGCTTAGTATTTGTGCTCAGCTCAGCGGGAACCAAGGGACAAGTGGCAGGAGAGTCCAGATTTGGAGGGGTCAGAAATATATGCAGTAGTAACTACTTTCCTTCAAAACTGTCCATTAATTGAGGCAAAGAATTTTGACTTGAATTAACAAACTAATTGTTTCTGTTCTATATTTGGCTTTGTGTAGACCTGTGACACCCAATGCTGTTAACTATAACTACTAGTCACTTCCGGCTAATGAGCCCTTAAAATATGGCTGAATTTTGAAGACTTAGTAAGAAAAAAAAATCCCACTAATTTTGACATTGATCACATATTAAAATAAGGATATTTAAATTTGTTGATTAAAATGTTATATTATTAAAATTAATTTCACTGTTTCTTCTTACTTTTTTAACGTGGCTACTGGAAAATTTTATATTACATATATCATTGGTATTCTATATCTGGTATTCTATATTCTATATCTAGATCTAGATCTATATATATCTATACAGATATATTCTATATCTGTAATATGGTGGACAGCACTGGTGGAGACAATGCCTATACACACTAGACTATTTTAATTTATATTTTAAGTAATCTCCACACCCAACATGGGGCTTGAACTCACAACCCTAATCCAAAGTTGCACCCTCTACCAACTGAGCCAGGCAGGCACCCCTTTCAGTAGATTACAGAAGCAAAAAAATCATAAAGACTGGATTGCTAGCAGAGTGAAAGAAGAATTCATTCCAGGAGAAAAGATAGTTTATTTTAGACAAAACCAAAACTTTGCTGGTATTATTCTTTCATAATTTTCATTTCACAGTGCAGTCCACTAATGAGCTAATAATGCTCAGAGTTTATAACAAATAGAAATTCTTTCTTTTTAAAAAAAATTATGTTTAAGTAATCTCTATACCCAAACAGGGCTTGAACTCACAACTGAGAGATCCAAGAGTCACATGCTTCACTGAGCCAGTCACGTACCCTGAAGTTAATTAATTCTGTATTACAGAATTAATGAGTACAGTATATATATATATATATATATATATATATATATATATATATATATCAAACTGCCATTTCTTCCTGAATGAAACACTGCACCTAAATCTTTGGATTGTCGTGGTTGCTTTATGTATTTTCCTACATCATCTCTGGACTGGGAGCTCTTTGAAGACAGAGACGCTGTGTAGGTCGTCTGTTAGAGTGACCAACCATCCTGGTTTGCCCAGGATTAAGGGTTTTTCTGGGACGTGGGACTTCTGGTTATAAAACCAAGACAATCCCAAACAGACTGGATCGGGTTGGTCACTCTGTGCTGAAAAAAAATTCCTCAATCTTTCAATATTCCTTGTGCTTGATATGTAATAAAGGCTCAATAAATGTTAATTGAACTTGTACTAAAAACTGTGCACTTGTATGAATGTTTCCCCCTTTGTGTATAGAACTGAAGTAACTTCTAAATCAAAGAAGAATTAGTATGGGATGCTTTTTAAAAAACATAACAGTTGGGGTGCCTGGGTGGCTCAGTGGGTTAAAGCCTATGCCTTCGGCTCAGGTCATGATCCCGGGGTCCTGGGATCAAGCCCCACATCAGGCTCTCTGTTCAGTGAGGAGCCTGCTTCCTCCTCTCTCTGCCTGCCTCTCCACATATTTGTGATATCTCTCTCTGTCAAATAAATAAATAAAATCTTTTAAAAAAAATTAACAGTTGACTAGAGGTCATGTAACTGGACATCTTCCCAGGCATTAGCACTGTAAGAACTATCTTTTGTCTCTGTCAGTAGAACCCTCTTTCATCTTGTTCCCTTTGGCCCCACCCCTACCAATTCTACCACAGCCCTCATCTGCACCTGCTGACTTAGGGGTCCTTGTCAATGCCAAGGACACTACTCAGGTAAGGGAGATGGCTAGTTTCTTGAGCTCAAGGAGTTCCAATGTATAGTGTCTGTCAAGCAAATGCAGCGTCGCTGTGTGTTTGGGGCAGGGGAGGAACTAGGAGATACGAGAAGGACTGAGGACTTGAGGGAAGAAAGGAGAATTCTCTGACCTGTTACTGGCTTCATCCAGGAAAATAGTAGTATATTTGGTACCTGGATTCTGTGACCGCAGCTCAGAAACTTCTACACAACAGAGGCACCATGGAGAGATTAAGAGGTTGGGCCCCCAAATCAGTCCTAGGTTAAAACCTAGGCTGTGTTTTTGCTGAATTTCTCTGGGCTTCAGTTCCTTATCTGTAGATGGTAACAAGAGTACTCACCTCCTAGGCTTATTGTAAAGAGTAAATGAGCTGATGAATGTAAAGTGATTTGTGCAGTTCCTGGCACATAGCAAGTACCAGATGTGAGTGCCAACCATAATTATCTTGTCACTCAAGGTCAACAGAGAAAGTTGGTACAAGGAAAGAGCATGGACTTTGGAGTCGGACCTGGAAATATTTCAGTTCAGATCCATATGATTGTGCTCTCTTTGTACTTCAATATATTTGTAAGGTAGAACTCTACCTTGAAGGATTGCTATGAAAACTAGATGGTACATAATAAATATGGTGCCCAGCACAAGGTGATTAGTGAAGATATTGGTATTGAACAGTGGTGATAATTGGTAAGATCCTTTCTGTATTCAACTCATCTTTTCCAATCTAAGTCTGAGAGACCCAGTGGATTTTCTGTCTTCCAGTGCACCCCACACTCACATGCCTAGGTTTCTACTATCCCAATTCTAGAAACTGCCCCTAAACTGTTAAAAGCCTGCCTAACACTCAAGATCCAGCTAGAACTCACCTATTTAAATGTCCTTTCCTCAGCAGAGATGGCAACTCTCTCCTCAGCCAAATGTCCCCTCATTTAATCCTTTCCGGTGAGTCAAGTTGCATGCCTTAGATAAAGTCAGCATTCCACAATTCTTAGAAAATGGCGACATAGAGAAAAATAATGATGTTAGAGAGTTTTATAAACCAATTCACATATCCTTTCTCCTCCTTAGTGTTAGTAGTTTAGATAGTAGTGTTAAAATATTCTTTATTTTATCTAAGCATGGTGATAATAGATGATAGTTGTTATTTTTCAATGTCTTTACTTGCCAGAAGAAAAAGTAGGCAGCCCTATATTAATCACCAAAATGTCTCTCATTTTTTTTTTGTTTGTTTTGCTATTTTACTGATAGGCAAAACCCAAAAGGTCTAGAACTACTTGACAGTGTACAAACAAGAGAGGAGGGGGAAAGGACATAAAGAAGGAGGGATGGAAGAGGGTTGGTCAGAATCTGCAGTCTCCATGTGGCCACTTCCTGCTGGTTGAATGGGGTCCCCAGTGATCCTGCCTAGGTGCTAACTAGGCACCCACATAAAACAGGCTACAGTTAAGAGTTAGAATCATTTGTTAGAATCAATGAGCGATCATCTGTATCTTATTCCAAGTTGTAGCAGGTAAGATTGGCTCTACTGGTTTTGTTTTTTTTTTTTAATTTTTTAATAATTATAAAAACCCTGTTTTTCAGTAATCTCTATACACCCGATGTGGAGCTCAAACCCACCACCCTGACACCAAAGAGTTTCATGCTCTAGTGACTGAGCCAGCCAGGCACCCCTCCACTGGTTTGTTTGTTTGTTTTAAAGATTTTTATTTACTTATTTGACAGAGAGAGAGAGAGGGAACAGAAGCAGAGGGAATGGGAGAGGGAGAAGCAGGCTTCCAGCTGGGATTGAGCCGGATTTGGGTCATGATCCCAGGGTCCTGGGCTGAAGGCAGACGCTTAACGACTGAGCGAGCCCTCCAGGCGCCCCACCCCTCCACTGGTTTTGAAGCAATGACTTTCAAACTGCGTCAGAAATGCCTGAAAAGCTAGTGAAACTTTGGAGCCCTGGGCCCACCCCCAGAGACTCGAGTCAGTCCATCTGGGGCATCTGCATTTTAGATCAGCCTCGTCGGAATTGCTGATGCTGGTGGTCCTGGGACCAGCCAGCCAAATACTGACCATTCTGTGCTCTCCTGTATAACCAAAAGCTCACGCACCCCAAGCCTCCGTCTTTCCCAGCCTCTCTCCTGACACAGCATTCAGCTCTCAGGCTTCCATAGCACTATTTCTCTTGGAACCTTAGTAATGAAAAGTCTCTAACGGTCCTAGATGGGTAAGTTCCCCTGAATCAAAGTGAGGTATTATTTCACTTTGGACAGCCTATTTAAAATTCACAAGTATTGTGAGTGTCTCTAGGTCCTGACAAAGCAGCAGGCCCTCAACCTCCCCCATCACTGCTTCTGATCCATTTCCGGGGAGAGGGAAATGCTTTTCTGCTACCGCACTGATGTGTGAGAAGCATGTTCTTAGAGCAGGTGCGTAGCAGTTTGCTCATGACCAACTATCTGAATTCACTACCCCAGGTTTCCAGATGCCACAGGAAAGAAAATATGGCAAAAGGAAACTACCTCTGGTCGATTTAGAGAAAGCAGAGAGAGAAACTAATGTGGAAACTGGCTCTTTTGTTTTCTCAAAAATCTCTAATTGCACTCACTTCACCGTCAGCATTGTAACACCTTCAGCACCCTGTAACATTTATCCATTTTCTTGTTTTAGTCACTACCTAGTGTTGCTGTCAGATTTTCATCATCTTTTTGCAAAACTCTTGACCAACATTCATGCAAATACCCCAAAAGAAAGGGAAAAACAAGCTTTCCTGAGCCCCCCCTCTGGCAGCCTGCATCCAGGTGTTTATCCAGAATCATAAAGACTTTTGAAAAGACTTTACAGGTGTAAAAAGCTCTCAAGGAGATTGATTTACAAAACGCCAACTTGGGTCCGACCTCACTCTTCAAAAACTTGAGTTTCTGGAGGAGTGAATTTTAGCAGCCTAGGAACAAAGCCTCGTAAGCTTAGGAAGGATAGGTGAAGCAAAGCATTCCTTTGCTTTACACACAGAATAATTGAAAAAGGAGGCATGTGAGTGAGGAGTGCGGGGGAAGGGTGTTCATTCCTGTGTTGAAAGAACAGAAAAGGACCATATTTGCTTTTTAATTTTTTTCTTTTTCTTTTTCTTTTTCTTTCTTTCTTTTTTTTTTTTTTTTTTTTGGTGCTAGGCAGATGGGCTGTGGATTGACACTAAATAAATCCTTGAATAAATGAATCTCTCAGCTCTGGGGTGGGGGTGGTGCGGAAGGAGCGGGGGATGGTAGGATGTGGCTTGTACATATGGAGCAGATAACTTTTTAAGGAAAGAGGGATTAAAGCAAGAACCTCAGGGCATTTAATAACTGTGGCATTTTATTCTTGCTTGATGTGGATTATTGGGGATTATCTGCTAAAAGCAAGAGCCCAGTCTAGTGTTACTGTTTGACCCACCCTCTGTTTCCTCTCATTTAAAATCTCTTCCATGATTTTCATTTGGTTAAAGGCAGACAACTCTGGAGTGTAAAAGAAGTTTTCCTGAGAAATGAAAGGCTCTATACAACCAGCCTTCCCTAAAGAACAGAAATGGGTTTTGCTGTCGAATGCAACCCTTATAAAATCACAAAGCCCAGTTAGAAGCATTGCAAAGTAGATCCAAACAAGACTTTTGCAGCCAACTTCAGGGGCCTAAATCTCCAAGCTGCTGAAGCTCGGTAGAGCTGGTTGGTGGCCGAACGTGGGCCCCAGCCCAGGCCTCCGCGAGCACACGAAGCTCTTCCCTGCATCATGTGAGTTCTCAGGAACTCCTGCCTTAGGAACCAGGCCAATGCTTGTGCCTTGCATCAGATATTACAAATTACCTGAGGGAGAAACCGCACTTCAAAAAGAAAAGTCTTTTCCTTGGGCTTCGAGAAGCCAGAAAGCAAGGAAATTATAAAACAAAGCCCAGCAGAACGAAGGTTTAGCCTCCTCGCAGTTCGGGGGGGGGGGGGATTCTAGATGTATGGGATCATCTGAGAGAGAAAGATAGTAGTCTACTAGTCTCAGGAACCATGATCGCATAAAGCAGTGGGCTCTGGAGCCAGTTCCAAAGTAGGGATCCTAGTTTTCTAGGATTTATAGTTTGACTTGAGACAAAGCAGTTCAATTCTTTAAGTCTCAGTATCTTTATTTATGTAACAGGAATAACAACATTTCTCTCACAGACTTGTTATGAGTACGCATGACATAATACACTGAAATCTGTTTCCTTCGATATTTAAACGCTCAGTAAATATTACTTTTATTTTCCTGCTGCTTCTGCCTTCCTCCCACCTACCCCCACACTCCTTAGTCCAGCCAAAACTTCTCACTGTTGCTGTGCCTACACGCCTCAGGGATTTATTTCATAATGTCAGAGGGGAGATCATTTGATGAAACCTGCTAACATTGAGGAATTCCCTTAAGAAACATACTGGTAAGGCCTGAAAACTCGGAAGGCAGCTGTTCCAGGTGGTGACCATAATTTGCACATGATAGGAAGGATTTTGCCACCAGAGAAACTGCCTCACAGTTTTGGGCTAGGTCCAGCTGGAAACAAGAGAAGGTGGGTCTTCAGCACAAATGTAGTCAGAGAATAGAGAACCACTCAAGAAAGAGCAGCAGATGAGGCAATGAGGAGGCGGAGGAGTTGAGTTGGGGAGAAATCCAGGCCAAGGGGTGAGCCAAGGGGGACAATATGTTAACTTCAGAGGCAGAGTGAAGTCAGGGGAGGGGAGAGGCTCTAAAGGCCCAGGAATTCTGGTACAGGGAACTGAGGGCACCTATCCTGCTAGAAGAGTGATTTGAAGCTATGTTTACATAGTACTCGGTGATGGTAAAGCTAATTCCTACATTGAAACCCACAAAAGGGAGGCCATCCCAGTGGTCTGGCCCAGGTCACAAATCTAATCTAGGTCAGCCTCCGTTTATGGGAAACATCTCACCGCCAAGGAAACCTAACATACACCAATCAGAGAGCCAGCCCTGCTTTAGCTAGCTCACCTTACCCTAGAAAATGGGCCCTGCTAGCCTTCTGAGGAAATTCCTATCTCCTAGCCAATGGTGCTCCATTTCCTGGTTGCCTTTGCCCCCTAATATCTCTCCGTGAGAGAGCGCTCCACGGCTTGTGAGTTATTTTCCCTTAAATGAAGGACATCAAATTCATTACTAAATTGTCTCTGTTTTGTCATTTGGTCATATAAAAATGGAGCGGGGGGGATGTATTAGACCTAACAAAGATGAGCGAAGGAATAAGGAGTTTAAGGAAGGAGAGTGGCCACAGCTTCTCCTCCTGACCTCTCCCTGGATGCGAAGGGACAAGATGGAGACGCTGGAAAATGAGCCAGACCAGTAGGAGGGAGGTGGAGCAGGGGATGAGGCCTTGAGCTCGCAGAGAAACTTGGCCGAAGAATCTGTATTTTTTTAAAGCATCCCCAAGGATTCAATCTGGGAGCCCCTCCATGAGTGGGGTCCTGTTTCGCATGATAGTGAGCCAGCAGAACCATCTGCCGGTAGTTCCTCTCCTTCTCTTATTGTTATGTAAAGCTCATGTCCCTGCTCACTCCATTTGCTTTCCTCCGAGATATTAACAAGGCATTAGATGCACAATTCCTAAGGACCTATGAAAAGGTTTCACATTTGAAAAAAAACAAAAAAAAAAAAACCAAAAACTGGCTGCAAGAAAGGAAATGAAAAATTAGTACATGTTTAAATGCTTGCAAAACTCAACAGTCATAGAACTCCTTTCATATTTTGTTACACATGAATTATAGTCAAATATTCAAACTCTGTTCCTCAAATTCTTCTTCTATATAATGGGTATATAATAATAACACCCTTTTCCTGGGGATTTTTAAAAAATCTGCACTTGACACTGGGAATAAATGGGATGTTATATGGAAAGCACTATGGGGGGCCCTGGGACCCAGCATGCCAGCTTAATGTTATTAACGATGCTGTTGACGATAATGAAGATGATGATGGGACGATAAAACATGCTTCTCCCATGCAATACGTTGAAGAAGTCTCAGTGCACTAAGCATTTGTGACGTTGATATTCCTCTCTCCGAAACACAGTGAACAGCGGGCGAAAGCCAAACCGAAGCTCTCTATAAATAGACTCCCACCTTTCTGTTCTGGTCTGGCCGAGGAGGATGTGGCACCAGGCTTTCAGGTCCCAAAGTGTGCCAAGCTCTTTCACATCCGTAATATTCTTTCCTCCTCAGAGCTGTGAATTCTCTGAGCGAGGCAGGGAGGGCCTGGCAACAAAGGAAAGCTCTGGAGGGCTCCGGCTTGAGCTCTGTGATTTTGAACACGTCCTTTAACCTTTTTAGGCTCAGTTGGCTCACAGGGAATGGAGAGAGAATTCCTGCATTGGGAAATCCACTGTCTTGTGGGAATCAAAGGGAAACTGTATGTTAAAGTGCTAAACCACAAGCCTGCATATAAATATCTGATCTGCCCTTATTTTGGGAGATCAGTAAGCTAACATTGACAGAAATGACCTGACATGTGCACGGTCTCTCAGCTTACGAGAGGGAAAGGCAGGACAGGAAATTGGGTCAGTGTGCCTTCCTTCACACAGCACAATTTCCTGAGCTGCTTACATTCCCTGCAGGCCCTTTACCACAGAGGCAAAGTAAGGAAAGACTCAGGTCACATCGACCCCCATGGGCAGGGTTTTGTGAAGCAGGCTTGGCTGAGAGACCACAGCACTCTGGCCCTGTGGGTCAGGCCACCACCTCTCAGTGGGAAGTGTGGCTTCCTGTGTCAGCCTCTCGCCAAGCCAAAGCCCTCTGGGGATCTCTAACTCTTCGCTACATCCCAACTTATACTAGGATCCTGCGATGTGGTGGGGCCTAAGGTTCCTGCTAATGGACTGGCACTTATTATGAGTTGGATAATGAATATGTTTCTGCCTGAATTCAAGACAACAATAGCTACCATTTCTTGATTGTTTCATATGCATACTTGACCCACATTATCTCATTTAATTCTCACTATAGCTCTGTGAGGACGTAAGCAGTATTATTATTTGCAACCTCCAGGTGAGAAAATTGAGGCCCTTATTAGGTTACACTTCCAAGGTCATGCAACCATGTCTGTTGAAAGACAGGCAAGAAAGGAAGCAATTTGATCTTCAATACCAAAGCATCTTTGGCAACATTGTGAACAACAAAAGCCAAGTCCCTTTTCTTTTATAATTTGCTGAATAACCTACATAGTTTCTCTTTAGTAGGTCTGAGTGGGACAAGGTTGTTCCTGTTGATTGGCAGGGATTTTAGCATGAATATTTAATGGGCAGGGCAGCCGGTGCAGTTGGCTAATGTAATATTTCAAGCTCTGCTTTCGTACTGAAGGGATTTGCCCTCCCTTAATGCATGTCTACATCCTGTCCCAGTCCTTCCAACAGCGTTTTCCACACAGATAATGCCAGTCCAGGGATCCTCTTTTTCCCAGCTCTCAGTTTAAGATAGTACTTTCTCTTATCTTGAGATAAAGACTTTTGTGATGAGAGAAAGCCACTGGGCATTGTCTTGATTTTTATCATTTCCTGTCCAGGCTCTCCATGCCTTCTTGGTTACAACCTTTTGACAGAATCAGCTTGGCTGATGTCATTCAGATGAAATGTTCACACCTTTACCATTCTCTCTCTATCTCTATCATTTTAATCTCTATCTCCATCTCTGTCTCGTGTCTATCCCAGTCTCTGTCTCTTCCTTCAACCAAGCCAGTCAGAGGAACAAAAGGCTCTGTCACCAAGGTATATTACACTCTCCTTTGGTGTGTTTCTGAAAATTCTTGAAGAGCAATTGCATACAACTGACATTATACTTTTAGTAAAAGATGAAATACTTTCCCTCTAAGATCAGGAATTGGCAAGGATGTTTTCTCCTACACTCTCTGTAAGGCAAATAAATGAATGCATTCAGATTGGAAAGAAATAGGTAAAACTGTCTTCATTCACATGATACAGCATTGTATGTAGAAAATCCCACATAGGATCTACAGCTAACTATTAGAACTAATAAATAGGTTGAGTTAGGTCCTAAGGTGCAAGAGCTATACACAAAAGCCAATTATATTTCTATATATGAGCATTCAGCAAACCAAAAATAAAATTAATAAAATAATTGCTTTCACAATAACATAAAAATAGATCTAGCAATAAATTTAATTTAAAGGTGGAAGACATTCACTAAAAATGACAATGCATAGATCAGACACATTAACGAATATCTAAAGAGACGGAAAGGCCCCTTAGGTCCGTGCATTGGAAGACTCAGTATTGTCAAGGGGGACAATTCTCCCCAAATTGATTTATAAATTCAATACATCCCTATGAAAATCCCAGGCTTTTTTTGATATGTTGACAAATTGGTCCTAAAGTTTCCATGGAAATGCAAAGGAACTAAAACAGCCAAAACAATTGGTAAGAGAACAAAGAGAACTTCAAGCACTCACTAACAAAGCTTACTATAAAGCCACAGTAGTCACAGTAGTCAAGACAGGGTAGTATTGGCTCAAGGATAGGCATACAGTTCAAAGGAACAGAACTGAGAGTCCATAAATAAATCTCACATTCACGGTGAACTGATTTTCAAGAAAGGTGCAAAAACAACTCAATGAGCAAACTGTGACCTTTCCAATACATACTACTGGAATTGGATATCCATATGCAGGATATCCCTCCCTATAACTAGATATCCATATACAGAAGAATGAACTTACCTCACAAATATGCAAAGATTCTTTTAAAGACCTCGATATAGGATCATAAACCTAAGTGTAGTAGTTAAAATTATAAAACTTCTAGAGAAAATAGAGGAGACAATATTTGTGAGTTTGGATGAGTCCAAGTTTTCTTAGATAGAATGCCAAAAGCAAATCACCAAAATGAAAAACTTTGCCACTTCAGAAAGCACCATTAATCTGATAAGGCACTTGTACCTAGAATATGGAAGAACTCTCATAACTCAACAATAAAAAATTAATGAAACTAGAAAATGAGCATGACATTTGAATGGACATTTCTCCAAAGGTACACAAATGGTGAATACACATATGAAGAGTGGCTCAGCGTCAGTAGTCACTGGGAAAATGCAAATTAACACCACAATAAGGTACCAATTTACATCTGCTAAAATGACGATGATAAAATAAAGAGAAATGATAGCAAGTATTGGTGAAGACCCCTCGTACACTGCTGGAGGGAATGTAAAATGGTGCAGTTACTTTGGAAGACAGTTTGGCAGTTCTTCAAAATGTCAAACATAGAGGTGTCGTCTGACCCAGAAATTCCAGTCTTTAGAAATTTTTTTTTAAAGATGTTATTTATTTATTTATTTGAGAGAGGATGAATGAGAGAGAGCACGAGAGAAAAGGTCAGAGGGAGAAGCAGACCCCCCCCAAGGAGCTGGGAGCCCCATGCGGGACTCAATCCTGGAAGTCCGGGAACATGACCTGAGCCTAAGGCAGTCGCTCAACCAACTGAGCCACCCAGGCACCCCAGAAATTCCAGTCTTAAATATTGACCCAAGATAAATGAAAATAGATGCCCACACTAAAACTTGCACATGATTGTTCATGGCAGCATTACTCATCATAGCCAAAAAGTAGAAACAACCCAAATGTCCATCAACTAGATGAATGACTAAGAAAATGTGATCTATCCATGCAATGCAATGTTACCATTAATAAAAAAGAGTGAAGTACCCGATATATGTTACAATGTGGGTGACTTCCAAACCATTATGTTAAGTGAAGGCAGCTAGTCACAAAAGACCAAGTATTATATAATCCCTTTTATAAGAAATGTCCAGACTAGGCAAGTTTTCAGAGACAGAAAGATTCATGAATGCCAGAGGTTTTGGGGAGGAGAGAATGGAGAATAATTGCTAATGAGTACAGTGTTGCCTTTGAGGATGATGAAAATGTCCTAAAATAAGAATATGGTGATATTACACCGCCCTGTAAGTACACCAAAAGCCATTGAATTGTACAGTTGAAAGACGTGAACTTTATGATATGTAAATTGTATCTCAATAAAACTTAAAAATATAAATAACAACAACAAAAGATATCATTAAGAAAATGAAAAGACAAGACACAGACGGGGGAAAGGATACTTGCAAATCATATATATGGACAAGAGCTTGTATCCAGAGTGTATGAAGAACCTTTGTAACTCAATAATAAGACAAATGATCCAATTATAAAGTCAGAGAAAAATATAAATAGACATTTCATTAAGAAAAATACACCAATGGCTAATAAGCATGTGGAAAGATGCTCAACAGCACTCATTTAGTTACCAGGGAAATGTAAGTTAAAACTACAATGAGATACCCCTTCATATCCCATAGAAGGACTACTATCAAAAAGACAGAGAACACTCAGTGTTGGGAAGGAAGAACAGAAATCAGAACACTCATACTCTGCTGATGGAAGTGTAAAAATGATACAACCAATTTGAAAAACAGTTTGGCAGTTTCTTAAAAAGTTTAACATCAAGTTACCAATGATCCCACAATTCCACTCCTAAGAATAAGAGAAATGAAAACATACAGTCACACAAAGGCAAGTTTGTGAATCATAGCCCCAAACCAGAAATAATCCAGGTATCTAACAACTGAGGAAGAGATAAAATAGGACACAAAAGGTGTCCTATTTTACAAAAAAAAATTTCTTTTTTTCTACATCCATAATCGTTTACTTAAATGGACTATTATTTCATAAATAAAGAAACTACTGGGGCATCTGGGTGGCTCAGTGGGTTAAAGCCTCTGCCTTCAGCTCAGGTCATGATCCCAGCGTCCTGGGATGGAGCCACCTGCAATTGGGCTCTCAGCTCAGCAGGAAGCCTGCTTCCCTTCCTCTCTCTGCCTGCCTCTCTGCCTACTTGTGATCTGTCTGTCAAATAAAGAAACAAACAAATAGATAATCTTAAGGAAAAAAAAAAAAAAAGAAAGAAACTACTGAAATAGTGTTTAGAGAAAACTCTCCCTGGTCTAAGGCATTGATTGTCTTCATTCCAGACCATATTCTTCAGGGAGGATTGTTAAGCAAACAGATGTGGAAGATTGAGATAGTGTCTGGCTGTGAAGCAGAGGGATGATTTTTTTTTTTGATGTCCAGTTTAATCAAGATAATGTCTGTCTCCAGGGCAAATGTTGGGTGGGTTTGTTTGCAGCTCATTACAAAAAATGGGGTTCCCCAAGCTTAGAATTTCTCATCTTTGACCTAGGCCCACTGACATGCCTCCATGTGGCCCCACTTGCAGCACACCTGTGGGACTTGAGGTGCAGAAGGAATCGGCACAAACATGAAGCTCGTAGCCTACTAGGCTGTAAGGAATAACGTCCTTTATCCCTTATCCTGGAGTCTCATGTCTTCAGTCATGAAATTGTGGCAGCCTACCTTGTTAGTTTGCAATCAGGGTGAAATTTCAGACCTTCCATGGTTCCTTTTCTTTTTTTCCCCTTAAAGATTTTATTTGTTTATTTGAGAGATTGAGACAGAGAGAGCTTGAGTCGGGAGGGACAGATAGAGCTTGAGTCGGGAGGGACAGAGAGAGAGACAGATTCCCTGCTGAGCAGGGAACCCTATGTGGGGCTCAATCCTAGGACCCTGAGATTATGACCTGACCAGATTCATATGCCACCCAAGAGCCCCAAAACCTTTCATAGTTCTTGACTTACAAACTAAAACTTTGATGAATGTCAAAAGTATTGTAAGTGAAAGAAGTCAGATGTAAAAAAGACTATCATAGGATTCCATTTACATGAAATAGCCAGAAGAGGTAAATTATAGAGACAGAAAGTAGATCACTGATTCCCTTGGGCTTGGAATGGGAGCGGACTGACTGTAAGTGAATGTGAGGAAACTTTCTGTGTAATAAGAATATTCTTAAACTGGTTTGTGGTAATATTTACACAAGCCTCTATGTTTACTAAAAATCATTAAACTGTATGTACACTTAAAACTGGTAAATTTTTATGGTGTGTAAGTTATACTTCAGTAGCTACTTAACACACACAGTAAGATGCTATTTCACATTCACAAAAATCACCAAATTAAGGAGACTGGCCACTGTGGATCGACCAGGATGGAGAGCAACACTCGTGCATTGCTGGTTGAAGTGTAAAGTGGTGCACTTCAAAAAACCATTTTGCAGTTTCTTGAAAAGTTAATATACATCAAACCTATGAGCCAGTAATTCTGCTGCCTAGGTTTTTACCCATAAGAAATGAGAGTATCTGTCTATAAAAGGGGACAAGAGTAGGCCGCCCCAAGATGGGTCACTGTGGCATGAAGATTATTTTGAGTTAAAAAGCCATCCAAACCCAGCAGATTGAGGAAAAGCCCTTTACCTCTTCTACAATTGCCTAAAAATAAATTTAGATAGAGGACCTGCTCCAGAAAGAGAGCTCTCACCATAGATAACTACATTATACGGTGAAGTATATGTAACTGTAGTAGTAACTGTAGAAGTCACTGTAGATCGGGAGGAACCTAGGAAGGTCTGTCTGATCAAAGGACTTCAAATCCCATTATTTCTGAGTGGCCCAATCAGAAACATTCGTTGACCAAACCTTTACTCTTTTTCATCTTCCTGTGAATTGCATTCCTTCGCTTTGAAGTCCTAGACCCCTATTCCTTTCTCTTTAGTTTAGGATGGCATACATACCTCACTTTGCCTGCCTTTGGAATTTCTGTGTCTGTGCAGATTCCCCATAGGTATGCTATTAAATTTAATTTTCTCCTGTGAATCTGTCTCATGTCCATTTGATTCTCAGTCCAGCCAGAAGGACGTTGAAGGAAACAGGAAATTCTTGTTCCCCAACAACATATACTGGATGTTTATGGCAGCTTCATGTATAATTACTCAAAACTGGAAACCTAACCAAATGTTCATCAACTGATAAAGGAATAAACAAATGATGGTATATTCATACAGCGGAATACTATTTGCCCCTTCCCTCACTTCCACAAGTTACTGATATGTGCAACTGAAAGATCCCCCGGGGCTCCAAGCACCCCGGAATGGACCCCTTCTCAGGAGGAGACCCCCGGACCCAAAAACCAAGCCGAGTCCACTGATCAGATGCAAACAGCACGAGGTTTATTGAGTTGACACAGGTACCTGCGGGCGGTCAAGTCTTAGGAAGACTCGCGCGCCAGCCCTTTGTTCAGGGCCTTTTTATGGGGTTTGGGGAAGCAAAAGCATACGTACAGAAGCAGAAACATAGTTACAAGGTTCTTATTGGCTGGTTTGAATGTAAGGCATACTCGGTGTTTGTGGATTGGCTTTGAAGGACCCCGGCGTACGAAGAGAAAGGTGGGGAGGGGGAGTGAGGAGGGGGAGTTGGACCTTATTACTCAGCAGAGAAACATCCTGCCTACGTGACTAGGCCCACGTACCTAGGCGACCCCCCTTGCCTACATGACTATGCACATAAAGTATCCTGTTGAAACAGGAGACCAGTATCACCCCCTAAAAGCCAAGTGGTTACAGAAAGGCAAGGGAGTGGTTAAACAATTAACTGGGGGAGGGGTCTAACAGGGGAAGGGCGAGTGATTACAGAAAAGCCAAGAAGCAGTTAGTTAATCAAAGGCTGGGGGGGGGTGTCTATATGCGGAGTCTTTCATTCCCCCCTTTTTCTTTATCATGGATAGAATCTTATATCCATTCGCTCTGGTCCTGTACCAGGTCAGTTTGGGATCCGGTCTGTCGAATTAGCTGATATTGCTGTGTCACCAGTGGTTTTGCAGCCCCAATAGCGACAATAAAAGTGGGATGTCCCACTACAGTAGGTCCACTCTCTGGGTCTGTGAAACCCGGGGCATAAGTGTTCTTAACATACTTTGTTGACTTCAGTCCCCATAGCTTCCCCAAGGATTTAACCCGAGTTGCCCCCGGGGGGGGGGGGGAATGGTTGTGAAGGCGGTCAAAGTAATTTTCTACGTCCTAATTGGCTGGAGTTCCCATTGCTAGCTTGCAGATGTTAGGGTGTACTAGCTGCAGGGCTTGCAGATGGGCTTGAGGAACTGAGTTATGTGTCTTTGGAAATTGGGCTATTGATAAGGTAACTTCTTTGTTGTAAATCTCAAGGACACTTGCAAACAAAGGGAGACTCCTGCCTTACAAGACTGTGATCTCTGCAATATAAACATTTGTTCTTTTTTCAGGGCAGTCAGGGGTGCCTGTGAAATGTCATACATATTACCAAGGGGAGGGGTGGAGAGGGGGTGCAAGGCGCCAGCCCCTGCTCCCTCTTCAGCCAGCCTCCTGAACAATTTTGACCCTTAAATCTTTAAGGTGGTTGAAGGTGGAAGGTCTTATCTTCTGTAACTTCTTCCTGCTGAATAGGGGCGTAGAGCTGTCCCTACCTACTCAGGTCAACATTGATCAGTAGAGGAATGTATAGGGGAGTTACGAAAGGCAGAGGCAGCTGAATCCAGTGCTGACAGTGAAAAATTATCTTTGCGCATGGTAAGGATCATCTGTCGTGGTGAAGTCATTGCAGCGATGGAGTCTCGGCATCAAGTAGAGAAATAGCGAACAAAGCAACATATTAAGGCTAATAAGGCAATAAGAGTGAGAAGCCTAAAAAGGAGATTTGGCTACAGTCCTCCTCCAAACCAGTAAGCTAACCAATTGCTGAGAGAGAGAGAAGGATCTTGTAGAGCTTTAATCTGGGCATTCATATCCTTTATTAATCCTGTGACACTTTTGTGATAGTCTGGGATGTACACACAACATTCTGTCTTGATAATTGCACATATGCCACATGACATCCTCTAGTCCCAAAGATGGAACAAAAATGGATGCTAAGTGATTATACCATTTAAAAAATAGATCGCATCCATCTTTGTTTTAAGTTGGGGAGATTAGCTGGAGTTGTAATGGTTTTAGTAATGCGCCCATGAATCCAGGCAAATCCTAAGGTACAGCGACCTATCCACCCTGGAGGAAGCCAGGGCCACAGGTTTGTTTCACATATCCAGTGGGTTCTGTTTGGAGCTGGCCATCTAATGCCAGGTCACCTTGTCCAGTTAATAGCCTGGAGTACTGTTACTTGGGAACACATTTCTAGTGATAGCCATCCTAGATATCGTGCGTTCTTTGCCCAAGTATCACTCGTATGATTTCTTTGTTCCCAGCATAAAACTGCCTTCTGACTGAGCCGTCCAATCGTGGGTGTAAGCCACAGATATGCATCACAGATCTGATATATGCCATCTTCAGTATAGCGATAAGGAGGGTTTGTAACTTAGGCCTATATTTGATTGGGGAGTTATGGCTTGATAGCAATCTCCTTTCCTTCCAAATAGCTCCATGGGCATGTAGTACCAGGAAAGCATATTTGGAGTCAGTATAAATATTAATTCTTAGGCTTTGGCAATTGGAAAGTGCTAGTGAGCACTACGGTATACCTAGCTTTTCTTATTCTTTTTATGAAAACTACTGTTATCAGAAAACCAAGTGTCATTCCTATTTTTAACAGGGGCATCTTAAATCTGGCCAAATAGAGTAAGCAAGATCAATAACCTCTGAACAGTTTTGCTCTATAGAGAAAGAAGAACAGTGGTCAGGTTCAGGCATACAGGTAACTAGGTTTAAACTTTGACAAGTTTTAAGTATTATTTCTGGCATATCTGTAAGTATAGCCCAATATTTAATTAGTCGGCCTTCATCATTCTTTGGTGGCCTTTGAATTCTAAGAAAAATCTGGGCCTGATGTAAAGTCATCACTGTCAGGGACTGTCCCATCGTGAGCTTTGAGGCTCTTTTATGAGGGCTGTTCTAGGTTTCACTAAAGCATCTATTTGCAATTGCACCTCAACAGAGGTGGCCTCTAGGATAAATATGACTAAGGGATGAAACCAATAAGAAAACCTTTGAGTGGGCCAGCCTTAACAATATCCTGACTACAGAGGATCACTGGCAAGTGAGAAAACTTGTCAAGAGATAAGGGGAGTTCCCCATGCATCATCCGATCTAATTATAAAGAAAGTGGGGTCATCCATTATCTCTGTAAGTCCATAGTTAATCCTATGGAGTGCAATAGGCTGGCCTTTAGGCAATTTCATTATCCCAGCCACAAACAAGGTGTTAGTTAAGTTATACAATTATAGGGGAATCAATCCCATTTTCCAGTTGTTTAATCATGTGCCGTGGGGTCTTGTTAATATACCCACAAGATAATAAGATTGATTAAAGAAGCTATTGTGTAACTTCTCTGAAGTTTACCTCAAATTGTTTAGCTTAGGTAAACAAACATTTAAAGACAATCGAATCTAGAATTTAATATCCATAAAGGTGTGTTATTAAAATATAATTTTTCTCTCTAAGATAACCCTCATTTACAGAGATAGCCAAATCAGGACTAAGTCACTTGTGAAACAAGTCCAGTTTTAACAAACTTGGCCCATTATTTACATAAGCTCAGCAAGAACAGTTGAGTGTGATCATATAGATCTTTTAGAATCTGCTTTGCTGGAACTTCTTAAAAGGAATCTCTAGGTTGAACTTCTAGTAGCCTCTCCAGGCCAGAAGCCAAGCCACGTACTTGCCATCAGGCATGCCTGCAATACCTGTCGATTTGGGCATATGCCTCTTCATGAGATTCTGCACCTACCAAGGAGTGACATTCTTTACTCACCTGGTGAGGCTGCTGGGAACTCTGTAAACAAGGTATCAGGCCAATAGTCCCAAGGGGCTTTATGGCTCCAGGTTTCATAAAGTCAACCTTAGTTCCTTAAAGCTGTCTGGTCATATCTGAGTCTATGCATGTCTTTTTCAATTATGACATTCCAGTCAAAGCCTTGGTAAAATAACCAGTTTCCAATGCTGTCCTGTTACAAAGAGAACAGATTCTTATTGAACTTATGCAAATGACTGATTGCCATGGAAGAAAGAATACTTATTGAGACCTTTTGGTTTCAGAGGGTTTAGATAGAGAGAAAAGTTGAATGCCTTGAGCACTTTTACATTTCTGTGAGTTACAGATAACTTAAGAAAAAGTATCCCTAGTCTGGAAGAGCAAACATTAGAGAGAACCAGCAATGTCTAAAATAAGAGACACAACATTATAATCTTTTAGTTCATTTAGTTCCATGTTACTAATTCTGGTGAATGCACCTTTAGTTAGTTTTGGAAATTCTTACCCATTTCAGTTTTAGGATTTTCAAGTATATCAAATATCTGTATTTGTCCTGGAAGTCCTTTATATGAATCTCCTTTAAGATAAAACTCATTTTACAATAGAATTAAAACAATTACAAATGACAAAACTCGGAATGGATATGGTTAGAGCTGATGAGACAAGAGTTTACAATTTAGCTGACAAGGAAATCAGGTTACTTCTGTGACACATAACATTTCTGTAATTATAATATCAAGCGATGATCTTTTAAAACATTTAAAACTTTAGGAAATGTATAGAATCTCTAGAATAATTATAGCATTTTCCCAAATGTAACCCAAGGTTTATCATTGGTTTAAATCTTGTCAACAATTGCTAAAATCTTAGAAAGTTTTAAAGCACATGCCTAAATATAATTAGGGATGTTAAACACGTGATAAAACAAAACATAGAGACTGGGTTTTCTGGGCTGGCAAAGAGAAAACCATTTACATTCTCTTATCTGATCAATTAATCTAAGAAAACTTTGTCCTTTTAAACAAAGAAAATCAGCTTTTTTTTTATACCAGTGTCTTTTCCCTTTTTAATTTTATTTTTAAGTGTGCAGTCTTAAGATAGGAGTTTTCTGGGTTTTTCTCCCATCATGAATGATGTCGCAGACAAGGGAGGGGGATCTTTCCCCTGCTGTCCTGCTCGCATTCCCCACAGGAACTTAGGAGCGTTTTAGCTAAGGCCTGTCCGAATAAACCCTAGACCAGGCTACTCCGTGGAGTAGATGACCGTTCTGCCATATGACGCCCTGCGAGACTCAGGGTGCAGCCCACTCAGACTCCGTAGCCGAAGCAGTGAAGCCGTACAGACAGATTTACACAGTCAGGCACTCTTTAGATTTAAACAGGTTGGATACCCTCCCTTTTGGGTATCTCTGGCTAATGGGAGGTGATCAATCTCCCTTTTTACTCTTTACAGATTAGAGTGAATTTCTATGGTTACAGGCAATGGAGGATGGCAACCGGGTGTTTTCGCAGTCTCTCAAGGTTGGGCTGCTTTCTTAATCTCTCAAGGCCAAATGGCCCTTATACTTTACTTGGAAGTATAATCTATGTGGAGGCAGGTCAGGAGAGTATTAAATCACCTTGGAGGTTGTTTTTCTTTTTTTAGTCTGTCCTGACCATATCTAAAATTCCTTTTCTGAAGATTTCCCTTCATAAACCTTCTACAACTTTCCTTTGCATTTAGGTTTTGTCCCAAGCTATTTCCTTCCAAACAACCATCTCATTGAGGACAAAATTACCTTCCCTTACCTTCAACAAAATGTATTCCCATTCCTTAAATCTTTCTTACATATCTCCTACTTTCCTACATACAGTTTCCCTTTATTTCCATCAGTCTTAGTTACACTAAGCAGAACTTTGTATTCTTAGAAACACCTTTAGTTATTAGCCATTTGTGAACTGTTACAACAGAATTTTTCAGGTGGCAAATTTATGAATCAGTTAAGTGGAAAACAAGTTTACCAGCAGATTTAAATACTTTTAGTTTCTTTGCAGTTAAGAAGTCAAAAGCACAAATCTACATCCAGTAATTAATGACTTAGCATTTTATCCTGTTTGGTTAAGATATAGATGTCCACAATTCAATTCCGTTTGTCATCCAAGTAAAACTTTAAAACTTTCAGGTTACCAAAGACTTTGAAAGCTACTTCAGCAATTACCCATTAGAACTTTGAGACAGACAATTAACCATCAGTTTAGTCATTTCTTTGCCCCAATAGAGGAGCAGATGCCATGCTTTTCCACCAGCAAGGGGGGAGGGGTTAAGCAGTCCAAGTCGGGCCAGAGAACACAGGGAAACTTCCCCGAAACAAAGAGAGTTTCGGCAGCTGCTTGGGAATATTCCTTATGGTCTCTGTCTCGAGGTAGACCAACCTGTTGGTTCCAGTTATAGCCATTAACATGGGAAGTGAGTGAGGGAGAAACCCCCACATCTATTAGGAGAAACTCAGAATCTCTCCAGTGACCTAAAGTGAGACTTAAGGGGGTGGTAAGTGTTTGCCCCATTTTAGAGTCAAAGAAAACACCAAGGACAATAAGTAAGACACACAAAACAGTTAACAAGAAGGACGCTGCGCGATTTCGGTACAAAACCGAAAGCAAAAACTCAAGCAGAGATCCTGGGGGTCCGGATTCCCCCTCTCCAACCAAGGCCACGTATCTCTCTGATACAGGCTGAGCTCCAAATGCCCCGCTGCACCAGGGCCCAAATGTCCCGAAGGACTCAAATGTCCCGCCCGGGAGGACTACAAACGCCTCTGGAACGTCTTCCAGGGCTGCGAGGGAGAAGTCCGAGCCCGTCAGCTCCTTCTGGCCCTCGCCAAATACAAATGGATCCGATCGAACCCCAAACCAAACGCATGCGCAAATACTCAAATGTCCCGTCCGGCGGGACTACAAACGCCTCTGGAACGTCTTCCAGGGCTGCGAGGGAGAAGTCCGAGCCCGTCAGCTCCTTCTGGCCCTCGCCAAATACAAATGGATCCGATCGAACCCCAAACCAAACGCATGCGCAAATTCACAAGTAACAGGTTCAGACGCAGCCACAGACGCAACGAACAGACACAACGAATAGAGTGCTGGCCAGCTTACCTCCTGACAGTGGGTCGGTGGTCCTTGGGTGGGGGGTCTCGTATCCCGGACGAGCCCCCAAATGAAAGATCCCCCGGGGCTCCAAGCACCCCGGAATGGACCCCTTCTCAGGAGGAGACCCCCGGACCCAAAAACCAAGCCGAGTCCACTGATCAGATGCAAACAGCACGAGGTTTATTGAGTTGACACAGGTACCTGCGGGCGGTCAAGTCTTAGGAAGACTCGCGCGCCAGCCCTTTGTTCAGGGCCTTTTTATGGGGTTTGGGGAAGCAAAAGCATACGTACAGAAGCAGAAACATAGTTACAAGGTTCTTATTGGCTGGTTTGAATGTAAGGCATACTCGGTGTTTGTGGATTGGCTTTGAAGGACCCCGGCGTACGAAGAGAAAGGTGGGGAGGGGGAGTGAGGAGGGGGAGTTGGACCTTATTACTCAGCAGAGAAACATCCTGCCTACGTGACTAGGCCCACGTACCTAGGCGACCCCCCTTGCCTACATGACTATGCACATAAAGTATCCTGTTGAAACAGGAGACCAGTATCACCCCCTAAAAGCCAAGTGGTTACAGAAAGGCAAGGGAGTGGTTAAACAATTAACTGGGGGAGGGGTCTAACAGGGGAAGGGCGAGTGATTACAGAAAAGCCAAGAAGCAGTTAGTTAATCAAAGGCTGGGGGGGGGTGTCTATATGCGGAGTCTTTCACAACAACATGGATGAGTCCCACAGCCATTATAACACTGAGGAAAAAAAGATAACCAGATACAAAACATAGGAAGAAGTAGAATTCTGTTTAAGTGAAGTTCTAGGACGGGTAAAATCATCTACAGTAACAGAAATCAAATTAGTGGTTGTGAGGCATGACAATGAAAGGAAGGGGCATGGGAACTTTTGGGAGACCCGCAAATGTTCGATATCTTGATATATACTTGTCAAAAGTCAACCTGTGTGCTTAACATATGCAAATTTTATTCTAAGTAAATTGTACCTTAATGAGGTGAAAAAAAGTTCGCTTATTATCTTCCCTTGAAATTGCCTCTCTCTATCATGGATAATAACATCCTCCAAGTTAACCATACTCCCAAACAGTGAAGATGTTGTTGACCTTTCCTTTTTCTTTATCTTCTAAATCCAGTTAGTCATAGGTCCAGTGGATTTTCCCTTTGAAGTCTTTCCATTCATTACCACCTTCTCACCCATACTGTAGCCTGTTGTTTTCATCTGCCTTCCCCCAAAAAAAGCAGAGGCAGAGAGGGGAGAAGAAGAGAGAGAGAAGTCAAAGGAGGGCAAGGAGGAAAACTTTTAATAATGAATTCCTTTTCTGTTTGTTCGTTTTTTTTGTGGGAGATAGGATTTGAACTTAAGCTCTGTGTCGTGTTTCTGTTCTTTCCAACAAACGCTGAGGTAGAATGTTGTGGTGGTTAAGAGCTTGGACTCTGGGGCCCGGAGGACTAGCCTCTAATGAATCCCTGCCCTGTCACATACTGTGTGACTCTAGGCAAGTTGCTTAATCATTTTGAACTTCAGTTTCACTATATTTATTATCACTATACTACTACTGCTGCTAATGAAACAACCATGCCTTTCTACTCCATAAGCATTTTTATTGCCATTCCATCATTGAATATTAAAAAAAAAAAAAAAGAACAATGTGTTAGATGTTACAATAGAAGTCATGACAACATGCTGTGGGAGGACTGAAGAGTTTGCCTAACCCACAGTTAGGCAAACTTTAAAGCATAGTCCCCAACACTGCCTTCATCAACTCCTTGTTTGGGGAGTCCCCAAATCACCGTTAGGTTCTATAATTGGCTCTAAAGACTCAGAACTCAAAGAAAGCAGTCGTAGTTTAATTACAGGGAAAGGATACAGATAAAAATAAACTAAAAGTAGAGACACATAGGGCAGAGTATGAGAGAGCCTCAAATTTGAAGTTTCCATTGTTCCAGTCCCAGAGAGTCAGGATGTTACCTGCCATCATCAGTGATTGACAATGCTCACAGGGAATTCCAACCAGGGAGGCTCCCTTGAGCTTTAGTGGCTGGAGTTTTCCCTGGGGCTTCATGACATAGGCATGGCTGATTGATTGCTACTCAGTCTCCAGGTCCAGTGACACTACATGACCCAAAGCCCTGACCCTAAGCACATTGTTGGTTTTTCTTGTGTAGACAGTCCCTGCTCTAAACAAAGACTCCTACCAGATATGACAGAGTGCATCCCGGAAGTTGAGAGCAAAGATCGGAACTTCTCTTTGGATAAAGCCAAATTCCTTAGTACACAGGACCTAATCCAGATTTGAAAGCCAGCTATGGTTTATGATTAGGGTTAAGATAAATTAAAGTCCTGGGAAGAATCTGGCAAAAGCCAGATTGATTTGCTACTGGATTGATTTGCTACTGTTATTTTTATGTGTTTTTTTTTTTTTTTAAATAATTCTCCTGTAGAGTTAAATAGTAATGGCAATAATTCTTACCCCTAAACTTCTGTTTATCCTGACCACCCCTTTCTTCTTTCTTCCTGTTACCTCCTGATGAATATTTAATGTTTTCCTAAAATTAGAAAGTTTTTAAGGGTTGTAAGAAAAGCTGAACTGAAGGTTAAACACACATTTTACTTGGAAGAAAGGAACAGAATGGCCATAATCAAGTGTGGGAGTTTATCTGTTTTTAGTAATCTATGCTTTAGTCTTTATTGCTGTAGGTAATTGAGAGTTGCCCAAGATTGGTTTTTGTAAATGCTTAATTTCACTTGATTTTTACATGATAGTTAGCAAAGAAGTTTCCAAATAATTCCTCATTTCAGCAATAATAGGCAAGAAAAGAAGAGCAAATCCGTGGACTATTTACTTAGATGAACAGAAATACCCTTTTCTGAAATAATGGATATGCAAGATTTAGCCATTAAAGGGTTAGAGTTAAATGAAAATCCTCTCAATAATCGTTGAAATCTGAGAAAATCTTTCAAGGAAATTAAACACTTGATCGAAAAGAGAAAAGGGTTATTGGTGAGAGCTGAAATTAAACAGCAGAGCTGTTTGAGAAGAGGCCTCAATTATAAGAAGCAGGCAGTTAACGATATCCTCTCAGGGATCTGTGTTTCCTCAAGACCTCTCTTTGGGGAAATGCAAGGGTTTCATTTTATTCTCATTAAGATAGGAAACAGCACCTCACCTTTGAAAAATGTGAAGAAAACTTTAACTTTTTGAAAAAAATCAAAATTAGGAAGAAAGAATTTAGAAGTCTATTTCCAGTATAAACTAAGAGTAAGAACCACCCCAATTTGAGGGTCTAGGACACTATAAAAGCATACTTGCATCAAATTTTATTTTTTAAATGATTTTTAAAAAGCAAAATAATAGTGATTCACACTTTGTTCACAAAACTAACCAGGCATTTCTAGTGTTTGAACACTTTTTGGCTCATAAGTATGTACAAATCTGGGGTACCTGGGTGGTGCAGCTGGTTAACGTGTCTCACCCTTGGTTTTGGCTTGGGTCTGATCGCAGGGTCGTGAGATAGAGCCCCATGTTAGGCTCCACGCTCAGCTGGGAGTCTCCTTGAGTTTCTCCTTCTCCCTGTGCCCCACCCTCCCCTGACTCTCTCTCAAATAAATAAATAAATCTTTTTTTTTTTTTTAAAGTGCCATTCCCTAAATGAGTCAGTTATTTGAATCCTGTCTTTGTTAGCTACTCATCACATGACCCTAAGGAAAAAAGACTACTTTTCCCATGCTGTATTTGTCTATTGGAAAAAAAGAGCATGAGAGTACTTTCTAGTGAAAAAGTTACTGTTATTATCATCACCTGCCCTCATCATCCTCAGTACAAGTACCGCATACTAAGTGCCAACTATGTGCAACAACATAGTTCCTTTATTTAATTCTCATAAAAGCGCTAAAGGTTTAAGTATGATTGTTCTCACTTTAGAGATAAAAACCTGGCACTCCAAGAATTCAGAGGTAAGCAACCCAGTTAAATGAAAACCTAGTTCTGTGGGGCTCTAAATGTCCCCACTCTTAGTCCCTGCCCCCATGGGTTGATAGTGGAGTAGTTCCTATGAGCAATTCTATCTCTACTGCTGCCAGCATTCAGGACTGGCGTTCATCATACTTGTGCTCACAGTCAGCTCACTACCTAGAAGGACAAGGGCTCTGCCATGTCTATGGGCCTAAGGTTAATGGAAGATGGGTCCCCACAATTCAGTGGGGAAAGGGGCAGTGTGAAGCAGTTCAACTTAACTTGGTTGTGAAGAGAATCCTGATACATCTGGGCCTAAGCTACAGGCTGACCAATCCCTGAGTTGAGCTAAATGAAGTGTTTGGTCCTGGGCCAACTCTCTCCCACACTCCACCCCAACACCACATGTCAATAATAGGTGCCTGACACCTCCTAATCTTCAAAATTCTTTCTAATGTTGTTTCCAAACCAGCATGCCTTCTATTACAGCATACTGCCTTTTAGGTAAAAATACAAACAAAAAAATATTTCACTGGTATCTTCAGTTGGAACTCTTTTTTCCCATGAGAGAAAACCCCATTTGTGTCTAAGAAAATGGATAAATCTATTGACTCACAGAGCTGAACTGTAGGACAGGCAGGTCGAAGCTGACCTGAGGAAAGACTGGATCCGGAGACACCAACACCCCCAGGTTGCCTCTCTGTCTCTTCATGGGAGACACTGGCGGCTCTGGGCGCACATCCTCAGGGAGCCACAACCAAAAAGGAGAAAGTATGTGTGAATCTCTGTAGCTCCTCTTTGAAAAGTTCTGGGATACAGTTGTGATGGCCCAGTTTGGATCATACAGATCATGTATCCAATATCTGGAACCAATCATTGGGCCAAGGGAGGCAGTCAGATAAGATGGCTGCTCCCTCTTAGACCATTGGGTTGGAGTGCAGAGAGGAGGAGTGGTGCCCCCAAGGAAGCAGGCGACATCAACAATGGACACCGGGAGAATTATCCGCAGCTTCCCCAGTCCTAGTCTACCACAGGGTCATATCTGGACCAGGGGCTGGGTTCTAACATCAGCCTGAGGCTAAAAATCACACATCTCAAAATCATCCTTGAAAAAAATCTCTAAAATGGCTATACAATCCTAATTCTTAGTCACACTAAAGATTAAAAAATACCCATCTTGATTAAAGGAAAGAACAGGATAAATGTCTACAGACTGATATTTGGGCACTCCAATGAGCTTGCTTTTAAGAAACTAATCACACCTGTTCCCAAGAATGGGAGATACGGAGAAGATTCTATAAGTGCTCCTCTTTATCCACAGGGTACACTTGGTTCTTTTTAAATAGGAAGCTTCTGCTGCCTTCATGCATCTTAGTAAAAGAATTTGTTGTGACAACTGAGAGGTCTGTGAAGGTACAGAACACAGGATCTGGCCACAGAAGGTACTCGGTAAACATCTGCTGGAATCAAGTCCCAATCTTCCTTGAAAGTAAAAAGAAGTTTCTCTGTTGGGATTGGTATCTCGTGTTGTGGCCCCTCCAAGCCTCAGCCATGGCATGCTTCTCTTGGGTCTGGTCTTCTGTCAATGAAATCATCTGCTACAGGAGCTTGTCAGAACATCGGGTTTGTGCCGGGAGAGGCAGCTTGAGGGGTATAACTTGTGTTGGGATGACCTGAGGAGCTTGAGTTCTCTGCTGAAATTAACCCTGAACTTTAGGCAAATCCTTTCAGTCCTTGGGGTCCATTTCCTGTCTGGCAAAGTTGGGATTCTAATACTTCTCCATCAATAAAGTTATTGTAGGGAGGATCAAATTAGATAGCATCCAGCTAACAAGCAAGCTCCTATTACGAACTGATGAAATGAATTGCTTTCCTTTCTGGGAAGAGATTGAATTGTGCCAAAGCTCAGGACACCAATACCCAAAGAGAGTCTGGAACGCCCACGGGCACATCTGGCAATGAGATCTGGCAACGAAATGGTTAAAGCAGCAGCTTCTGTCTCAAAGAGAGAGAGATGGCATGCCTTTCTTCACTGCCCCCTGTTTATGGCAGAATTAGCTTCCCCCTGTTTCTATCGAGCGACCAAATGATTATTTTCAAATATGTGGAACTGTGCCTCGTGAGAAAAAAATCATTTTTGATTTGGATTTCAATGTGTGCAGGAGATGTGATGTCAGTGAAGAGATTCCAGCTACTGAGCTAGGAAAGCGTGTGGTTTTTAAAAGCATTCAGGACTCACTGTTGACTGCTGTGTATATTCATTCGTTAATTCATTTATACTTGACCACTTGTCCTAGCAATCTTTTTTTAATGTTTCATTGCTGGCAGTTGAGTTTCTTCCTTTCCCGACTCTGGGATTAGCCTCTTTAACCTTTCCTAACTGATGGCTCTGAAATAGTTCACTATTGTTCATTATACTGCAGCTCATGTAAACATGTTTAATGCATGTTATGATTATAAGGACCCCTTTTGGCCCAGAGAAACCCAGATGTGGCACAAATATTCATAACACATGGCCTCTGGAAAATACCTGGCTTGGAGATCTAAGCCAACGTGGAATTAATTTGATGTAATTCAATCTCTTGGAAACATTGTCTAATATAATTGCCTTAACATTATATTACTGATTGGTTAATTTGGATAGAAATGATCCTTTTTTGATAAGCATAAATTAGAATCCTGCGCTGATTTTGCAGAGGTTAGGTTATTCGTTTCATTTTAATGGCCTTGCAGGCCTCCAGTTCAACTGTTGCTGAAGTATAGTTCCTGCCCAGTAAATCGACACCCGGGCTTAATGAGTATCTTGGGGTAATCATCCCAATATGGCATAGACCTAAGCAGCCACCATCATTTTTAAGAACATATATCCCATGCTATTTATTTTCTTGGGCCATAAATGCCCTGTCATTGTACCTCATCTCTGAGACACATGTTGTCTACAACAAATGGAACATTCGTGATCATTACATATGTTAAAACACCCAGACACTGAAGAAAGGTATAACATAGGTCCCCAAACTGTACCTGGAGGATGGCTTGGCACATCCCCATCAGTTATGCCCCTCGATCACAGAGCCAGTGAGTTGCCTACACCAGAATGCAGGACAAGAGCACGTGGATAGACTGATAACTGTAATACACAGAGGATATGCAATGTGACAGGGCTGAGACCTGGCCATTCAGTATACTAGGTCCTGCCACCTCCTGGCCTTA
The DNA here is from genome assembly GCF_020171115.1 of Neogale vison. Taxonomy (NCBI): domain Eukaryota; kingdom Metazoa; phylum Chordata; class Mammalia; order Carnivora; family Mustelidae; genus Neogale; species Neogale vison. The sequence continues at coordinate 77,696,740 of NC_058092.1, read as the reverse complement.
TTCATGTCTCCAAACAGAGCAGCAGCAAGTGACTCATCTTTATTTGTTTGCCAGGGTGAGAGTGAGGAGGTGGAGCGTTCCAGCAAAGAGACGGGTAGACACAGAGACCTAGAGATGAGAGAGAGCATGAAATACTCACAGAAGTAAGTCCAGGAGAGCTGCGGGTACAGACCGTAAGGAGCAGGGCAGCATATAGAGAAGAGGGCAAGTTGGCAAGGGTTTTGCCTCGTTGGAAGGGCAGTGGGAAACTCCTGAGGAGCATTCAGTAAGGAAGTCACATAATCAGATCTACATGATTATAAGTGTGTTTTCTAGCTGTGGGACAGAGAATAGATTTTAAGGGGGTCAGGAGTATATCCGGGGAACCCTTGGCAATAATCCAGGTAGAGAACTAGGTTTCCATGTGTGGGAGTGGGAAGAAGTAAGGGAAGATTGGCGCGGGATGATTGACTTGATTTGGGGTTTGGTGGGATGGTTGGTGGAGAGGAGGCAAGAAGAGCTCCCAGGTTTGCGACTTGGGTGACCGAGGACCTGGGGCCGTTCATGAAGCAGGGCAAGACTGGAGGAGCCTTAGGGTTTTCATCTGTCTTGTTCTCGCTTGTTTAGTTTGCAGGGTAGGAAATATGAACATGAGTTCAGTTCCAAGCACACTGGATTTGAAGTGTCTCTGAGACACTCCAGCAGAGACTGGTTGAGGAGTCATAGGGGTGGGGGTGGGGGTGCTGGGAGGGTCTTGGTGGCGGTCAGGGTCAAAGAGAAGGGCTCGGCTGGAAGTCCTGATCCAGAGCTGTTGGTGTGAAAATGGCAGCCTGAAGCTTCAGGAGTGAGCTGAAATCTTCCGAGGGGAGAGAATTTCAAAGAAAGAAAGGAGGCTTTCCAGCATGTATCCTTAAAGAGAGGCTGACAATGGAGATGGAAAAGTAACAATCAAGAGAGTTGGGAAGAAACCAGGAGAACGTGGTAACCTGCAAACCTAGAAAAAAAAGATTTCGTGAATATTACCCTGTTTCCCTGCCTGTGGCCTGGAAGGCTGGAAGTTCCCCTAAATAGAGCATGTCTGCCTCAGACTTCTGGATCTGACCCTGTTCCTACTCCTCCTATGAAGCCAGAGAGGCAACAATTGAACAACAAACACTTACAGCAGTTACCATTTGGAAGCTCTACTCTGGCCTCTATGGAGAACAGAAAGAGGTAAAAGAAGTGGGTGCGGTGCTCAAGGAACTCACCCTCTTGCACGAGGGTCGAGAAATATTTTCGTAGAGAAAGAATTCACAGGGCAGGGTCATGTGAGTATTCACTTCCATAAGGCTCATACACTGGATGTCCTAAGAGTTTAAAGGAAGCAGAATCTGCTGTGGCCTGAGGGAGTCAGAGGAAATGTGGATTTGAGCTAGCAAGGGCCACATCCTTAAGGTCTGAGTAAGGTGGCATTTCAGGCCCACAGAAATGGCCCGAGTGCAGAGCCCCAAGAGGGGAAATCAGACCTCCCCAGAGGGCAAACCAGACCAGGCTGCGGATCCCCACTGCTGGGCTCCAAGCTTGCTGTCGTGAAACTCCCCACAGGCTTCCAGGCTCTGTGGGGGCCTCAGACACACTCTCAACCCCGGTCCTCCTGCTTGTATCTCTTCACACATATACGCTTACACATAGCAAGCTCTTTCTAGCTTCCACATCTTTGTTCGTGCTGTCCCCTCTGCTTTGAATATTCACCTTCCCCTCCATCTGCCCCTGGGGCTGAGGCAGAGCCAAGCTCTCACTGGGGGGCTCATCTGCACCCTACCTTCACCCCGCCCCCAATGCCTGTTCCCTAGTAGCAGGAGCAAACACATTTCCATGAAGACCCCTAACAACTCTCTGCTCTAAATGTCTGATTGTTCCTGTGGCCGTCACCCCTCCCCCAAGCAGACAGTTTCCCCAAGGCAGAAGCTGGCTTTCTTGTTTTTGTATTTTTTAACATAACTCCATCTAACCCAGACAATACATTTCTGTGGACAATGTTCATAAAACAAATGAACTACAGATGCTCCACTTTGCTGTGTTACATTCAACTTAACTGACAGTCAACCTTATACTCCTTCAGTAATGCAATAAAATGCAATAAAACATTAGAGGTATGGAAACACAAAGTAGCCAGGGGCAAGCTTGAACACCACAGGGATGGAAAGCATTAGATAAGCAAAGGGTGCTGGAGGAGAGGGCCCTGGCTTCTGGGTGCTCTCCTGCTTAGTTACTGTGAGTATGCTCAGAGGCTCAGAGCAGTCCACACTGATAAAATTTGCAAAGCGCCAAGTCTTAATGAGAGTGCGAGAGCAGTTTACAAGCATGAGAAATCCATTTTAAAACGAAAAAGGAAAAGAGTAAAGTATAGAAAACCGTAATAGCTAATTTTTCGTGGGGACTTACTAGGTGCAACCTATTCTTGTGTAAGTATTCAGACTGGAAAAATTGGTGTCTGTGGGGGAGAGTATATGTGTGTGTATCTAAAGGTGAGGCTACCAACTTAAAGTCAAGTTCAAGGCATTAAAAATAAATTATTACCAGTTTCTGTCATTATTTTTAAATGGAAATATAAGAGGATGGTAGAAGTAAAGAGCAAACAATTACTGAATGCTAAGCAATCTTGTGAGTTGTAGTTTATATTTTTACTTTATTTCATAAAATCAGCATAGACCACTTGGGATGTACCTGTATCATTATCCTCTTTTAGAGAAGAAGAAACCTGAGGTTTGAAGAGGTTCGATAACTTGCCTGAGTCCCTGGGTTGTAAGTGGCAGGGCTGGGATTTGAACCTAGACCTCAGTCCTTTATTATGATTGTTTTTACACTTGATCTTAGTCAAGTGTAAAAAGTCAAGAAGCGATTATTATTTTTTTTAATAGAACTGACATATAACTGTGGAAGTTAAAGGTATAGAACATGTTGGTTTGATACACATATATTGCAATACGATTACCACCACGTCATCAGCTAACACTTTTATCACATCACATAATTATCATTTCTTTTTTGTGGTTAGAATGATTAAGATTTAATCTCTTTACAACTTTGAAGCTTATCAAATTATAAGCTTGTCTTATAATTAAATACATTATAATTTGCTAGCTGAATTATCCTGATAATCATTTCTGTTAGAGGTCACAGCAAGAAAATCGTTAAATAAATGTTAGAAATGCGTTAATAAGAGAGTTACTACAGATCAAAACAAAGACTTATTTTTGTTGGTAATGCTATGAAACATTTAAGAAATAATACAGATCTTACAAAAACTCAAAGAATAAGAGGAGAGAATACTACATACATTATGAAGTCAGCATATCCTTGATATAAAAACTGGGCAAAGATAAGAAAACATTTATAGACCAACATTTCTCTGGAACATAGACACAAATGTCTTAAAACAACGTTCACAAATCCAACTAGTAACAGTGAAACAGTAGAGTTGACTTAACCATTATGAGGTGCATTCCATCTCCACAATTTATCTACTGGTTGTAAGTTTGTACCCTTGAACAACATCTTTTCAATTCCCCTACTCCCAACTCCTGATAACCACCATTCTACTTTCTAATTCTGAGTTTAGCTTTCTTAGATTCCATATATAAGTGACATGATGCAGAACTTATCTTTCTGTCTGACTTATCTCACTTATCATAAGGTCTATCCATGTTGTTGCAAATGGCAGGATTTCCTTCTTTCTCATGGCTGGATACTATTTCATTAGATAGTTACAAACCATTTCTTCTTTGTCCATTCATCCAGATAGACACTTAGGTTGTTTCCGTATCTTGGCAATTGTGAATAATACTTCAATAAACATGAGATTGCAGATATCTTTACTTTTCAATATCATGTTTTTATTTCCTTTGAATATACATATACACCCAGAAATGGAACTGCTGGATCATATGGTAGTTGTATTTTTAAGCTTTTGAGGAGCCTCCATACTATTTCCCACAGTGGCTAAACCAGTTCATTCCCACCAGCAGTGCACAAGGAATCCCTTTTCTGTACACCTTCAGGAACACTTGTTATCTCTTGTCTTCTTGATGATAGTTATTCTAATGGGTGTGAAGTAATATCTCAGCTGTGGTTTTGATTTGCATTTCCCTGGTGGTTAATTGATATTAAACATTGTTTCATGTACCTCTTGGCCATTTGAATGTCTTCTTTGGAAAAATGTCTATCTGGTTCTTCTGCCCATTAAAAAAATCTGTTTTTCTGGTTTTTGTTTTTGAGTTGAGTAAGTTCTTTATATATTTTGGAAATTAACCCCTTATCCAATATATGGTTTGCAAATATTTTCTCCAATTCCATTGGTTGCTTTTTTATTTTGTTGGTTGTTTCCTCTGCTATGCAGAAGCTTTTTAGTTTGATGTAGTCCCTCTTGGTTTTTTTGGTTTTTGTTTTGTTTTGTTTCCATTTGTTGCTTGTGCTTTTGGTGTCATATCCAAAAATCATCGCCAAGACTAATGTCAAGGAGCTTCTTCCCTATGTAATCTTTTAGGAGTTTTATAGTATCAGATCTTATGCTTAAGTTTTTAATCAATTCTGTTAAGTTTTGTGAGTGGTGTAAGATAGGGATCTAGTTTCATTTTTTTGCATGTTGTTACCCAATTTTTCAAATACCATTTATGTAAGAGACTATTCTTTTTCCACTCAGTATTCTTGGCTCCCTTGTCAAATATTAGTTGACCATATATGCAGAAATTTATTTCTGGGATCTCTATTCTGTTCCATTAGTCAGTGTGTCTATTTTTGTGACAGTATCATACCATTTTAATTACTATAGCTTTATAGCATAGTTTGCAACCAAGAAACTTACCTTACCTCCATCTTTTTTCAAGATTGTTTTGGTTATTTGGGGTCTTTTGTGGTTCTATAGACATTTTAGAATTGCTTTTCTATTTCTGTGAAGATGACATGGAATTTTGATAGGGCTTGTATTGGATTTATAAACAGCTTTGGGTAAACTAGGCATTTTAACAATATTAGTCTTCTGATTTATGATCACGGGATATCTTTCCATTTGTGTCTTCAATTTCTTTCATCAAAGTCATACTTTTCAGTGTACAGGTCTTTCACTTCCTTGGTTAAATTTATTCCTAAATATTTCATTGTTTTTGATGTGAATGGGATTTTAAAAAAATTTCTTTTTCAGATCTTTCCTTGTTTAGGCCTGTCCCAGTTCTGAAAAGCATATTCTCTCCATTATGCCAGACTATATGTAATCATAACTTTCCTCCCAATCAACCTCTTCTTCTCTCTATCAGAACCATAGGAAACACCCATAGTTCTTTTTAGTTTTCAAAGAAAACTGCCTTTTTAAACTGCTAATCTCACACTGCCCCTTTATTTCATTTCCTTCTCTTTCTTTCTTTCTTTTCTTTTTGTAAAGAATATTAAAGATTTATGCAAAAGATTAATGAAAAAGAAGAGAGAATCACTAAATTCTTAAAAACCCTCACATGTGTCCTACAATGGCTCATGGAGATACTTTCACTATTAAGCCCTAAATGAAAAAAAAAAAAAACAATTTGTTGAGTTTTCCATAAACCAAATGCATTCTCTTGATTCAAAGATTCTTTTCTTACTATTTATCTAGTATTAAAATATCTTTCTTTTAAGAAATGATAACGACGGCAACTGGTAATTTCTTTTTAATGTCATGACTTGGCAACTCTGTGTTTGTCCTTCCTCCCACTTCCCACTCCCCCCACCCCCATAATTTTACTGCTTTGGAAATTGCTGCCCTAACACATGCTTTTTTTTTTTTTTTTTTTTTAGTGTTAATACATTTGTCTATTTTTGTCCTACATCCTCTTGTTCTTGTTACTGCTTCTGAAATCTGATCAAATATAATAAAATCTCTAAATGTGTTTGTAATTGTGGCTGTACCCTGAGCAGGTAGGATTTTTGCAAACAGGGAGATATTGACAATACAGCTACTCTATGAAATATTTTCTCTGAAAAGAGTGAAAATGCTGCCTGCTGAGGTATCTCACACCAAACATGGTTCGGAATTATACCCAGTCACGATTATAAAAGCCAAACTGAGGCCATTAATGTGTTAGCTCTTTTGTGGAAAGTGACTTTCCAATACCAGAAAAGTGCACTGAACAGAAATGAAGCGAATTTATTCTCCTACCTCATGCAAAGAACTTTAAAGAATGACAACAAAAGGATTTTCACCTAAGTTTATTTAGTGAGCTACTTGAAAGAAGGAACTTAGTTACCAGCATTCATTGCTATAGTATAATTTTAGAACCAAAAAGAGCTTCCATCCCCCAAGTATCTTCCTGCCAACCTTAACAAAACACAGCTCAGGGAAACTGCCAACAGCAAGACTCCCAGCTGGTTTTGCCTTTGCAGAGGTGACTTTCTTGTGACAAGATCCAGGCGGCCGGGGTTTCCTGCCCCTGGACTCAAAACCACTCTCTCTGCTCTTCTCCAGGACAGCCCATCCCCCACGCTGTGGCAGCCTGTTCCATCAGACCTTTATGACTATTTATAGTACAATGAGAGAAAATGGCCACAGGAAAGATACAAACTTGGTAACTACTGCGATATCGAATTGTCTGATCCTTGATTCATGGCCCCCCCTAACAGCTCTTATCCCTTCCCCAAGGCCAACGTTTTTTCAATCATTTCCAGCTCCTTTCTTTACCCAGTGAACTCAGACTTGCTCTGTCAGGCCCAGGGGAGAGTCCCTTGGCCCAAGAAAGCAATCTTGTCACTTAACGTCTTAGCTCCCTCCCTGCCCCCAACCCTATCCAATCCCTTAATGCAGGCCATTTCAACCCAGAGCAGCTCGTAGTGTCTTAAAGAGCTGATTGTAACATTTGCAGGAATTTTGCAAGCCAGGTGTCAGTTATTATTAAAAATTAAGTTACTTAAACTTATAATTAAGAAAATTACATAAAGGCCAAGGTACTAAAGAATCAAAACTTATCACTTCTTAATTATTTTGCTACATTTTACTTTTTCTATGCTCTTATGGTTACTTATGTCTATTGATTCTGTATGGTGGGAATATCATATAAGAGTGTGCCACTGGGCATCCCTTCCCAAGCCTGAATCCAGTAATATCACATTGATAGCTTGAAGTCAGTCATACTGGGATTATTTATACCACTGCTGCAAATCAGTGTTCTTCCCATCACAACTCCTAAAGCACTTGCGAAGTATTTACCGGCACCTTGTTGTGCAACATGACAGAAGATGTGGCTTAGTCCCCCTACAGTGCCTGAAGAAAACCACAGAGCCCTACATCCTGGTGGTGGTTTAAATTCAGAGTAATCAATGTCAGATGGGTCCTTGACACTTCTCTGCCTCTTGCTATGTTTTCCTGGTCAGTTTCCTCCTCCATACTCTAAATGGGTTTTTTCCTTATCTTCTCCACTTCCTTCCAACATCTAACCTCTGCACCCGCCCCTCCTCCTGCCTCTCCAGAGAAAACTTAAATTCCTACTTCACGGAAAAACAGACAAACAAAGAAACAAACACCAGAAGCCATCCAAGGAGTGCTCCCTTAGCTTCCTGGCTCCAAGTCTCTGAGTGAATCTGGGTTCGCACCCTGCCTTTTCCTGTCACAATGAAATAGGAGACCTTCTTTCCCATTGAGCCCTGGTCCCAGGCTCTTTGGCCTCTCCAGGAACTTCCCTCTCTCCATTATGCTCCGTCCTCCATATCTGGTACCTTCCTTCTCTCTGGTCTCTTCTCCATCTAGTATTTTAACTCCCATAGTTCCAGCTAATCAAACACGCCTTCTCAATTCCATGTCCTCCTACAGCTACTGCTTTATCTCTTCCCTAGAGAAGAGCTAGACCTGAAGACATTTGACTAAACTCTTCTACTTCTTTTTCTCCCTCTCTCTTTTCAAGCTGTTGCAAACTGATTTCCTGCTCAGTTCCACTGAAATGTTGTTGCTAAGGCCACCAGCGTCCTCCAAGTTACTAAATCGGGTGGAAAGTTCTCAGTCCTTATCTTAATCTCCATGACATTTCATCACTCTGTTTTTGAAATTCCCTCTTCCCTTGGTCTCCAGGACATCACTCTCCATTGCTTTTCTTCCTACTTCCAGGTCCACTCTCATTCTTCTTTGCATTTCCTTTCCTCCTTTGGTCTTCCTAAAAAACTGAATTTCCTTGATTAAAGCTGACACTTTTTTCTGTATTATTCTCCTCCTTACTGTGATTATCAGCAGCAAACCAGCCATCAGCCCTTCCAGATACAAACTTGATAGGACAAGGGGAAAAAAATCCTCAAATGTGTTTATATTATTAGAAAAAGGTCAGGGTGTCTGGCAGGTCAGTTGGGAGATCATGCCACTCTTGATCTCAAGGTTGTGAGTTCAAGCCCCACATTGAGTGTAGAGATTACTAAAAAGAAACAAACAAATAAATACATACACACCACAGAAAGATAGGAAAGGAAGGAAGGAAGGAAAGAGAGAAAGAAAGGAAGGAACGAAGGAAGGAAGAAGTTGGGGCCCCTGGCTGGCTCAGTCAGAAAAGGGTATGATGGTTGATTTCAGGGTCATGAGTTCAAGCCCCAAACTGAGTGTAGGGATTACTTAAATAAATAAATAAATAAATAAACTTAAAAAGAAATGAAAGTAGTGGAAGCAAGGAAGGAAATTAAGATTTATGGATATTTATTATTAAATACCAAGCATTATGTTAGATGTTACACATACCCATATATTATTCTATTTAATCTTCATGATTATACTGCAAAGCAAATATCAATCCCATTTTACAGATGATGAAATTGTTTAAATAGCTCACAAGCTAGTAAGTAGCAGAGATTAAATTTAAAACCACTTCTGGGCGCCTGGGTGGCTCAGTCGGTTAAAGCCTCTGCCTTTGGCTCAGGTCATGATCCCAGGGTCCTGGGATCAAGCCCCACATCCGGCTCTTTGCTCAGCAGGGAGCCTGCTTCCTCTCCTCTCTCTCTGTCTGTCTCTCTGCCTACTTGTGATCTCTGTGAAATAAATAAAATCTTTAAAAAAATAAATTTAAAACCACTTCTGACTCCTAGGACAGAGTTCTTTCTGGAGATAGCATACCTTATCAGATCTTCTCTTGGCTTATAGGGATCATGTGGAAAACAATTAAATGCTTCTATTGAGTGTGCTAATTTTGGGGAGAAATGTGCTTATAGTTGTTAGGAAGCCATGGGTTGGTGGCTTGATTGGATGGCCTCCAGGCAAGATTCCCCAACATAGCAAAAACTCACACAGGACTCCACAGGCAGGTTATGGTTTTTGGCCCTGCAGGCTGAGAAACTCTGTTCTTGCCCAGGCATCCTGAAACACTGTCTAGGGGCTGTCTCCTACCATTGAATTCAAAAGACTGGGATATAAAGAAGAAAGCCAATTTATCAAAATTTTAGTCTACATTTACTAATAGGAACCTATGGAAATATCTCTATGAGAAGTTTTTTTTTTTTTTTTCCTTTTTGGGAAGGTGCAGATGGAGAGAGATATAATCTTTTTTTTTATAATGATTTTTTAAAAAAGATTTTATTTATTTATTGACAGACGGAGATCACAAGTAGGCAGAGAAGCAGGCAGAGAGAGAGGAGGAAACAGGTTCCCTACTGAGCAGAAAGGCTCGATCTCAGGACGCTGAGATCATGACCTGAGCCCAAGGCAGAGACTTTAAACCACTGAGCCTCCCAGGCGCCCTGAGAGATATAATCTTAAATAGATTCCACACCCAGCACGGGCCCAATGGGAGCTCATTCTCACAACCTTGAGATCATGACCTGAGCTGAAATCAAGAGTCAGAGATTTAAATGACTGAAACACCTAGGCACCCCTCTTTATGGGAAAATTTTTTTTTAATCAGCAGTTCACTGAGCAAGAAATTGAGCAAGAAATCAGAGCCAGGTGAGTTACAGTATGTTTCTTGTTGTGGCGATTGATCTGTCATCTTGTTAATGGAAAGGAGGGTGAGGATGGGGCCCTTGGGTGGCTCAGTGGGTTAAACCTCTGCCTTCGGCTCAGATCATGATCTCAGGGTCCTGGAATAGAGCCCCACATCAGGCTCCCTGTTCAGTAAGGATCCTGCTTCTCTCTCTGCCTCTGCTTCTCCCTCCAACTTGTGCTGTCTCTCAAATAAATAAATAAAATCTTAAAGAGAGAGAAAGAGAGAAAGGAGGGTGAGAAAACAAATGTCTGGTACCCTTTACCCTGGTTTAGCAGTAAAGTTCCCACTCCACAAGACTTCAGGTTGACAGTCCATCTGCCTTCTGCTTACATGATGTAATAGTTTTATACCTCTCAGGTGATATAAATTTGGACTAAAAAACAGCACAAACAGGGACACCTGGGTGGCTCAGTCAGTTAAGTGCCTGCCTTTGGCTCAGGGTCCTGGGATCAAGTCCCGCATTTGGCTCCTTGCTCAATGGGGAGCTTGTTTCTCCCTCTGCCTGCCACTCCCCCTGCTTGTGCTCTCTCTCTCTCTCTCTGGCAAATAAATTAATAAAATCTTAAACAAAACAAAACAAAAAAACCCCACAAACACCAGCTTGTGGCCACAGATTCTCACTCAAGGGTCCTCTTCTCCTCCCCAACCCCTCAGAACAGGGCTATTTTCCTTGTTGACTTGTTGACTTGTTTCCTTGTTTCCATGAGCATGGGGGTTGCTTCTGGGTTATCCTACCCTAGAGTCTAGCCTAGCTTGGAGTCTCAACTTTACTGGGGGAGGGTTTCCCATTATACTCCCTAGCTTGGGTGTCCCATAAGCAAAAACTATGAAAACTGCCCCTCAGTTTTTCCCTTTTCAGCAAACACTCTCAGAGTAAAAGTAGCTTTGTTTCTCCGCTACACCCTGGATTCCTACCTTCACCCAGATTTTGGCTCGATAACATCTTATCTAACACTAGTTGTTTTTAAGAAGATATTTTAAAACATATTTCATTCAGCATTTTTAGTTGTTTTTAGCAGGAGGCTTAGTTCAAATAACCTGTCTTCATATTAGTAATAATAACATATAATAAGTGCTCAAAAAAATGGTCATTCATATTTTGTCCAAATGGACAACGTCCAGATCTACTAAGCCATACTTGGTCAAGCCGAGTGCTACACAACTGGGACTTGTTCAACAGAGTCTCTGAAAGTATGGTCTTGCACTGTTGACATCCTTTGCCAAAAATGCAACTTCTGGACCTCATCTTGGCTTTCTGATTAGAATTGGGGGATCAAATCAGATCTGCATTTTTATAAGCTCTGCAGGTAATTCTTATGTGCACAGAAGTTCAGAACAATTCAACTAAGGCATGGCTCCAAATTATATCTCATACACTCCCAGAAATGCCTCTTTTCTACAGCCTTCCCGCCTGGAATATGCATTAGCTAAGCATTCATTTATAAGAGAGAGATGATTTCTCAGTACATCTTTTCATTTTCTTCATCTTCATAATACATATTCATAACAGAGTCTTAGTAGCATACTTAAATTACCATAAGGAGTGTATAAAACTTTAAAAATCCTAAGAATGCTTGACAGCATACCCTTCATAAAAATCTAGGAACTGGAAATCCAATTATCAGTTGAATGGGGAATTTAGACCACCAACTGTAATTTAAATCACAAACCTAGTATTCCTAATCAGCATAAGCCCTTATATAGTTGCAACAAAATACGCAAAAACCAAAATAACACAAAACAAAGGCACTTTCTTGATAGATGAAAGCATTAAAGAGTAATATGGATTATATTTTTCTATAATGGCATTTTTCTTTGCCTATTTAATACCACAAATTTACCCTTAATTTCTTTATTCGAGGTCTTATCCAAAAATTTACATTCCTATAACCTCTGATTCCAATATAAGTGGAAAGAACTACCCAAAAAAGGTAATTTATTATAGCCTAAAAATACCCATATTAGCACATACTGTTTTTTCTTATCACTTAGAAAGTTCCTACAGATAGATATATAATAAAATAGAAATATTAATGGTAGGATCTGGGAAGCAGTATGTGGGCATCCATCCTAACATTCTTACAACTTTTTTGTGTTTGAAAGGTTTCATGACCCAATTCTTGCAATAAAAAGGATCGATAGCTATTGTATAGCTATAAACACTGATCCTAGGGCATCCTTTTCCTCTCTTGTTCTCCGGACTAAAGTCTACACTTCCTTTAAGACTCGATTCAGAGATTGGGACTTTTCTGATACCCCCACTCCAGCTCATGGTCTGGTCATGGCTTCCTTCTTCTGTACTGCAGAATATACATCCCCCTGTTGTAGCTCTTATTAGTTCGTTAGTTTACACACAGCCTAGATCCCTATGTCACTGTGAGCTTGCAGGGGGCGTGGACTGTGTCGTTTCATCCCTATGTCCCCAGGGTCCAGGCCAGGTCTCGACTCAACACTTTTCCCTACTTTTATTTTTCTTTTATCTTCTGATACCATATTGTGTACTCTGAACCAGTTATTGACAGGTTATGCCATTAAAGCAATTTGCCTATAGCTAAGTGGGTTTTTATTTTCCTTTGCTTTAAAAAAATTAATTTAGATTTGGAACAATCCGAATTTTTTAAAAAGGTTTTATTTATTTATTTGACAGAGAGAGACATGGCGAGAGAGGGAACACAAGCAGCAGGAGTGGGAGAGTGAGAAGTAGGCTTTCTGCGGAGCAGGGAGCCTTATGCAGGGGCTCAATCTCAGGACCCTGAGATCATGACCTGAGCTGAAGGCAGAAGCCGCCCAGGCACCCCTGGAACTCTCTGAATTTTGTTACTTTCTTTCATCTAGAGATTATTTCAAAGTTTAGCTGTCAGTGACAAAGCTTTGTCTACATTTTATCTTTTCATTCTGAAGACCAGAGTGTCATGAAAGACAACTTTTTGTTTGTTTGTTTGTTGTTGTTTGGGTTTTTTTTTGGAAAGGTAACATTTTAATTGTTTTTTTTTTCTTCTTTGAGCAGTAACAAGGCACAAAGGACATCAGAATGATCCCATCAAATATTAACATTTGTGCTTATAATTTAGTATGAAAAAGTAGAGTTGCCTTGTCTAGAAAACAAAGTGGGGGGGGGCACCTGGGTAGCTCAGTCATTAAGCATCTGCCTTTAGCTTAGGTCAAGATCCCAGGGTCCTGGGATCGAGCCCCGCATAGGACTCCCTGCTCGGCGGGAGCCTGCTCTCCCTCTCCTGGTCCCCCTGCTTGTGTTCCCTCTCTCACTTTGTCTCTCCCTGGTAAACAAATAAATAAAATCTTAAAAAAAAAAAAAAAGAATAGAATAGAAAACGAAGTGGGGTCTCAGGTTTGTCCTATAAACTTTTACAATATATAAAAAGTAATAGCAAAAAACCCTTGAGATTTAAATTTTTCTTTATTTTTGCTATTTTCCTAAAGGATTGTTTAATGCAAGAACTATCTCATATGTTTGGTTGAACAATATGAAACTACTGCTTGTCTACTATTTTTGACTTACAAAAATGGCAATTTCATACTGTTCAACCTTAAAGCTCCCTCATTTAGTCACATATAATCTTGGTCTCTTTGAGAAATACTTTCCATTGTTTTGTTTGTTTTATGTGTCTTTTCTTGGATACTTTCTATTTGGTAAAGTGTTCATGGCTATCAAATGTATTTTTTGTTCTTAGTGGTAAAATGAACAAGTTATTTCTGTTTCTCCTTTACATTTATAAAATGATTTTTTAAATGTAAGCCATATGCGGTTGTATAGATTAAATTCTAAGAGATGACTTTTGTTTTAAAACCTTTCTTCCTTAAACAGTTCTCTTATTTTGCTTCCTTCTCTATGCTTGAATGAGGGACATCTGTTTCTGTTTTCAGTCTTCTTTTGTTACATGACAAAGTAGAGTATCAAAGTTCTCCTCCTTCAACAAGAAAAGAATGCTTTAATTTTGTTTTTTATTTCCTTTTATTTATTTTCACTGGTTTAAGAATTGCAAATATTATATGAAAAAGATGAACTGGTCTCTGAAAAAAATCTAAAGAAGTACAAAGTGAAAGCATCTCTCTCATCTGTCCTGTTCTTACTTCCTAGGGGTAACCACTGATCATAGTTGGTGTGTATCCTTTAAGACCTTTTCCTATGCACATACACATATGTGCATATATGAATATATATATGTGTATGGCTTATCATAGAACAGGGTCATAGTAAACAGATTATTATGCAACTTGATTTTTAACTCACTAATAATCATGAATACATTTCCAGGTTACTACACACAGATCCATTTTTACTGACTACCATTGTATGAAGGTGGCATAATTTATTCAATCACACCCCATTGATGGAGATTTAGATAATTTCCAATATTTTGCTATAACATCAAATGCTGCAATGATTATTGACATACATGACTTGGATTCTTTCTGTGGCAAAGATTGCAAAGGATGGATTTAACTTAGTCAATTGTCTATATATTTAAACTTTTCAAAGGTTTGCCAAGTTGCTCTCCAAAAAGGACATTTTACCAATTTATACTGCTTCCAGCTCTCTATAAGAGAACTCTTTTCCCCTGCTCTTACTTTTATTAGAAAGTACCAGTCTTTAACATTTTTACTAACCTGATAGGCACAACCTGATATCTCTTTGTAATTTTTCTGTATTGTTTTCCTAATCACTAGTGAAAGTAAGCATTTTTTTAAAAAGATTTTTATTTATTTGACACAGAGAGAGAAGTCACAAGTAGGCAGAGAGAGAGAGGGGAGGAAGAAGGCTCCCTGCGGAGCAGAGAGCCCGACGTGGAGTCGATCCCAGGACCCTGGGATCATGACCTGAGCCGAAGGCAGAGGCTTTAACCCACTGAGCCACCCAGGCGCCCCGAAAGTAAGCATTTTTAAAGAATCGTTTGTAGTCCTTCCTTTATAAATTGCCTGTTCATATCCTATACGAGTTATCTATCGCTGTTTAACAAATTAGCACAAATTTTAATGGCTTAAAACACCACACATTTATCATCTCCCAGTTACTGTGGATCTAGGCATGTCTTAGCTGAGTCCTCTCCTTTAAGGTTTCTCACAAGGCCATGGTTTCATTTGAAGGTTTGTCCAAGTAAGGATCCACATCTAAGCTCATGTAGTTGTTGGTGGAATTCAGTTTCTTGAAGGCTATTGGACTGAGAGCCTCAGTTCCTGTTGGTTATTGGCCAGAAGCCATTCTCAATTCCTTATCATGTCAGTCTCTCCAACATGGCAGCTTGACTCATCAAAACATGCCATCTAAAAGGCAACAGAGGGAATCAGCTAGAAGATGGAAGTCACAATCTTATGTAACCTAATCACAAAAGTGACATCTCATCACCACTGCTGTATTTTACTGGTTAAGAGTAAGTCATAGGTCTGCCCACACTCAGGAGTTCATACAAGAGATATAAGTATCAGGCGACAGAGATTACTGGAGACCATTTTAGAGTCTTCCTGCCACCTGTTCTTTGCTCATTTTTCAACTGGGTTATTTGTCTTTTTTAAATTGATTTTCTTTTCTTTCTTTCTTTTTTTTTTTGTTTTACAATTTTATTTATTTGAGAGAGAGAGAACATGAGTGGGGTGGAAGGGCAGAGGAAGAGGGAGAAGAATATCCTCCCCAATGTCCCCAATGCCACTGAGCATGAAGCCTGGAGCAGGGCTCCATCCCAGGACCCTGGGATCATGATTCTGGCCGAAGGCAGACGCTTAACAAGCTGAGCCACCCAGGTGCCCTATTTATTGATTTTCCAGAGCTCTTTATATATTATAGATATAATTGTGTGGTGGTAGTATATATGTCTGTACATGAGTGTGAGAAGATGATAGATAAGAGAGATAGGAAGGAGAGAGTGGGGAGGAGAGAGAGAGAAAAAAATTTTTTTCTCTAAATGTTTAAGTATTTAATTTTTATGTAGTTGGTCTGTAAATCTTTTCTTTTATAACAGCTTTTATTTCTTCTATAAAGTCATGTTGTCTCAATAGTTTAAAAATTATCTTTTCTACTTTTTTCTATTATTATATAAGCTCTACACCCAATGTGGGGCTCAAACTCATGACCCTGAGATCAAGAGTTGCATGCCCTATGAATTGAGCCAGTTGGGTGTCTCCATATCTTTTTTACTTTTTACTTTTGTAAAGATATATTTTGATCGTTAAGTCAAATGGAACTGAGTTTTCCATGATATATGCAAAGCAAACATCTACTTTTGCCAAAAGAATGATCAATTTACCTGGCACCATTTACCAAACTCTATTTATTTGATTTATAAAAATTAACTGCTTTTTAAAGGATTATGACAAATTTATTCATATTATAGGAAGATATACTCATAATTTCTGAGATAAAGTTTGTGTTTTGCTTTCTGAGATATCCTTTAAGGTTAGTACTAAGTGCTTTTAACCAATTGACTAGAGATATATTGGAAAGATAATGGGTCTGTGTTATTGTGTCTGATAGTTACAACTGTGAACCTAGGGTAAATAACTTCCCATTTTTTCCCTAATTGTGTTTAGCACTGTTCTTGGTCCATACTTAGTGTTCAATAAACTGTAAATGGTACTTACTAGTGTTACATGCTCTTCTCCTTCCACTTGATTTCTTCCTTCCCTGTGCACTCATGGATTTGAGGAATGTCCAATACATATGTGACAACAATTGCCTATTGTTTTCCATGATGACAAAATACCAAGTTTAAATATAAAATTTCAACCAAGACAGGAAGCTAGAATAAGGTAAATACCAATACTCTTGACCCTAAATGAAGTTCTTTTGAATGATTACTCAAACCCAAACCTGTGTAGGGATAGTTAACTTAATTATGAGACAATGGGTTCTACCGCTTTACACAATTCTGGGAAACATACATGCACATTCTCTTCTATGCAGAGGAGTATATTTGGAGTTGTACATCACAAGGGCCCTTTGAGTACAGGTCTAAGCTAGAGGGCCATTTGTGAGAATTGTAAAATTGCAATAATATGTCTTCATAATTTTGTTCTGATTACATTGTGCTTACATTATTGAACAATGCCAGATTCCTGGAGAAGCAGTTACACCTGACTGGTTAATAGTTGGGGCCCTAGGAGCCAGTGTGCTAAGTTTGGAACCCTCCTCTATCACTTATTATTTATGTGATCTTGGGCAACTCACTTGCCTCCCTGTACCACAGTATCCTTTTCTGTAAAATCAAGAAAATCTATTTATCTATCATCTATTTTTCTT
Source organism: Neogale vison (assembly GCF_020171115.1). Taxonomy (NCBI): domain Eukaryota; kingdom Metazoa; phylum Chordata; class Mammalia; order Carnivora; family Mustelidae; genus Neogale; species Neogale vison. Next base: position 77,679,559 of record NC_058092.1, on the reverse strand, counting down.
TCGATTGAGGAAATTATTATGTAACAAAGGAGAATACAGATACAACATAATTCCTTGCCTCAAAGGCTTACAATCCTTTTAGAAGACACTCGTGCAAAGACAATTACAAGATGGTATGATAATTGTTAAAAGAGAAATCTCTACAAAGTTCAGTTAGAGCATGGAAAAGAGTGCCTAAGTCTAAATACCATCCACATGCCAATGACTTCAAGTTTCACATTTCTAACTTTGACCTCTCTCTTGCTCCAGGCATATCCAAAAAACTATTTGATATTTCCTCTTTGATGCTTCACAGGCATAAATTTTACACAGTATAAACAGAACTATTTATTTCTTAAAATCCCAAACCTGTCACCACCCTCCCTCCCCCACCTCCCCTGACTTCCTTGTCTTAGTGAATGGCACCACCAACCATCCAAGCCAAAAACTTGGAGCAAGTTCTGGGAAAAGAGTCAAGGAATCAAGAAATTAAGAAGAAGGACTGGATCTTGGGAATATTTAGTAGATTTTTATCTCCAGGCTAATCTATCAGCAAATGCTCTTGATCTCACTTTCAGGATATCTTTCCAGACGTTCTGCTTTGCTCCTTCTCCATGGCTCCCATTCTCAGCCAGTCCTTCTCCTTCTCCCACTGGGTTGCTGACATGGCTTTTCCTGCTCCTATGCTTATGCTTCTACAGTCTACTGTCATCAGCAGCTTCATCTTGGCCCAAGATGAATTCTCAGCGCTGCTCTCCCACTACACTGGCATCTTTTTATTTCCTGGAACAAGCTAAGTTCCAGGATCCTTTCAGCTGAGGTTCCTCTGACTGAACTGCCCTTGTACAGCTCATCAATATGGCCAGGTTATTCTCATCCTACAGATCTGCCCTCAAAGCATTTTCAGGCCACCCTACCTAAAGGTGCCCTTTCTGCATCAAAATGCTCTGTATCATGTCAGTCTATTAATTTCCTTCAGAGCATTTATCACAACGTGAACTTCATTTTGTGTTTGCTTGCTTATTTATATTCTTCTCCCTCTCCTCTCAACTGGAGTGGAAGCTCCATGAAAACTTGGGCTTTTTTTTTTTTTTTAATACTTAACTATTTTTTTTTTTTAAGATTTTACTTTTTTTTTAGGTAATCTCTACACTCAGTCTGGGGCTTGAACATACAACCCTGAGATCAAGAGTCACATTCTCTACCGACTGAGCCAGTTAGGAGCCCCTGGGCTAGGTGGCTCTGTGGCGCAATGGATAGCGCATTGGACTTCTAGTGACGAAAGGAGCCCCTGGGCTATTAATGTCTTGTTCATAACACCTAGAACAGTGCCTGGCACATAGTAGGTGCTAAATATTTATTGAGTGAATAAAAGAGAAACTCCTGGGTGCCTGGGTGGCTCAGTGGGTTAAGCTGCTGCCTTCGGCTCAGGTCATGATCTCAGGGTCCTGGGATCGAGTCCCGCATCGGGCTCTCTGCTCAGCAGGGAGCCTGCTTCCTCCTCTCTCTCTCTCTCTCTGCCTGCCTCTCTGCCTACTTGTGATCTCTGTCTGTCAAATAAATAAATAAAATCTTTAAAAAAAAAAAAAAGAGAGAAACTCCACAGGGGTGTCAATGAGACTTTCACAGAGAAGGTAGCTTCTGGTCAGGACATGAAGGCCAGGACATGTGTGATGGATAGGTTGGGAACAGAGAATGCTAACATTTTTACACTATACTAAGGAGCTTAGATTTTATCCTTGGTATGACTGACTGGAGCCACTAGTTAGCTTTGAACAGTGAACTCTTTTGGGTATTAGTTCTCTATTGATACCACAGCAAATTACCACAATTTAAAATGACACCTGAAAGTTAGAAGTCCAACATTGGTCTCACTGGGCTAAAAAACATGTGCCAGGAGGGCTGTGTTTCTTCTTGGAGGTTCCAGGGAAGAATCTGTTCTCAAGTTCATTCATGTTTTTGGCCAGAATTTAGCCCTTTATGGTGACAGGATTAAGATCTCCATTTCCCTTGCTGCTGTTATGGGTGTTGGGGGGCACACTCTTAGCCCCGAGAGGCTTGGGTGCCTACTCTCAGAGCCAGTAACGGCATGTCAAATCTTTCTCTCGCTTAATATCTCTGACTTCCCCTCTGGCCGTATCTCTCCTCTTTCTCTTCCAACCCTTCTCTCTCTGACTCCAGCTGAGGAAAGTTCTCTACCTTTGAGGGCCGATGTAAGATTGAACCCACATGGATACTCCAGGACAAACTGCCTATCATGAGATATAAAACCTTAATTGCTCTGCCATATCGTGTGACATTCAGAGGTTCCAGGGCTTAAGGCACTTTTCAGAGTTGGGGGGCAGGCAAGGGGAGCACTTTACCTCCACATTTTTTCACTATCTTACTCAGCATGCTGTGTGAATTAATCTCACTAGAATAGAATGGGGGTAAGACTAGTAATCAAGCGGCTATTCCAGCTCAATGATGATGAAGAGATTTTAGAAAATAATAATAGTAATAAAATAAGAAGGAGAAGAAGAAGAAGGCTGAACCTAAGGAATATTTAACAGGCTTTCTCTCCAGGCTTTGGTAACTGATTAAATGTAGGGCTTATGGCCAGACGGACTCAGAAAAGGCTCTCCAGTAATGTCATTTGCTGGGATGGGTCAAGAGGATGGTGATAGATTTCCTGAGGCACTGAAGATACTCTTAACGTTTTTCTGATGGGTCATTCAGATTAGCAAATTACTCAAATGACTACGTTGATAATTTTCAACATAGTATCCTTTATGGGGATTGTTGGGATATTAAGAAGAAATTATTTTAAAACATAATAAACAGTATTTGTTTCTTTCCAAACTTTAACACTTCATGTGCTAACAGCCCTAAGTTTTTCTTTACAAAGTCTGTAAAAAATTTTTTTTCTAGATATTTGTAAATGGTGTTGTATAATGCTTTATTTCCATCCTCTACTTAAGAAGACAAATAATTGCAATAGCACAGAAATAGCCAAAGGGCACCATAGGTGATACAAGAGGAAAAGGCAGTGCTTCGGAGCCTTGATCTTTGTCCTGGTCTTCGAGGGTCATGACAGGTTTGCATTACACAATAGCTGATTTGTCAAAACATACTTAAAGCTGGTCGCTGTATTTCAAGGAAAAGCAAGACAAATCCAGGAAAGGATTGGAAGCTTGATATGGAAGTGACACTCACTTAGAAACTCATCAACCTGTGTTTGTTTTAAGAATAGCAACATTTTACTGAACTTAGACTCCTAATAAAAATCTCCTTTAATCTTTATAATAAACCAGGGAAGCAGGGATTTTATTAATCCCATGTTACAGAAGAGAAAACTAAATCTAGGGTAAGTTACAGAAGTTGTTCTAAATCCCATACATGGTAAATAGTAGAGAGACTTCAAACCCCAGAGTGTCCTGTCCTAAATGCCTTGTTCTTTCATGCGGCTGCAGGACCTCCCTCTGAAACTCATAGAGAAAAGGAACTTCCAAACTAGTGTTTCGTAGGACTTCAGCTTGGCCACTCTTCCTTGAGCTACCTGATAACAGTATTTTCTTCTACCTCTGCAAAGTTCCACAAATACATCTTTGGGGGCACTTATCCACAGTGTAATTTGTTTGTGTAAGTAGTATATCTCCTCCCACTAAATGATAAGTTCCATAGATTAGGTACCTCGTGGGTTTGGGTTTGCCTGTGAATTCCCAGTTCTTAGGTCAGGACTTGGCACATAGGAGGTGCTCAAAAATTATTTGTTCAAAAAAAAAATTATTTGTTCACTAAATGTATGCAGGCATGAATGAATGAGCACCAGTCATTTAACTTTTCTGGACCACCAGTCTCTCAACTGCAAAATGAAGAAATCAGGACAGATAAATCCTTTCATCCATTCAGAAACATAATTAAGGGCCAACAAAATGATCTGTAGTTCCCTTCAGAAAGACAAAATACAGCTAAAAAAAAATATCTAGCAGAAGTGTTATATGTGTTTATATTTATTTATATCTATGGTCTATCTCCTTTGTACATATAACATTTCTTTTGACCTATAATTTTTAGTTACCACTAGGCCATTAATGAAACCTTTTAATGTTGAATATATTATTAAATATGCAGGAATATTGAATCCTAATATGTTCCATTATCATAGTTGATTGTTTAGACATGTGTCTTTTTTAAAAAAGATTTATTTATTTATTTATCTGAGAGAGAGAAAGAGAGCAAGCAAGGGGAGGGGCAAAGGGAGAGAATCTCAAGTAGACACCAGGCTGAGCATGGAGCCCCACATGGGGCTGGATCCCACGACCCCCTGAGACCTTAACCTGAGTGGAAACTAAGAGTTGGACACTTAAATGGCAGAGCCACCCAGAAAGCCTGATATATGCTTTTTTATATTTGAGGAATTTTACAGATTTAAGAATGCAGTTGCATTAGCTTTATATCTTTTTCCTTTTCTTACTGAAGAGTCTTTTTATGTTTTCTTTATAATTGAGGCTGATAACATGAAGCATTGAATATAAGAGATACAAAGTGTTTATATTTGTTACATCTCATTTATTTCTTTCTTATTCTACAGTTCTGTAATTGGAGCTACCAAGTGTTACATTTTATTTTCTGCAGGCTACTGCTTGCTCTTTTTTTTTTTTTAAGTTTATTCTATCTTAGTGCAAATGTGTTTTGCTTCCTCAAATAGAAAAATTGTAAAGAAAAAATTTTTCTCACTCCTTATAAAGGAAGATTTGCTGTTGTTGCATTTTCACTTATTAAAGATATTTTATACACTGAGTATATTTAATATATTAGCAGATAATAGTATTTTAAAAAATCTTCCAATATATTTACTATGTTTTATAATTTGCTTGTATTGGGATTTGTATTTAAGTAACATTCCTTAATGTACATAAATTGTCTGGTTTAGATAAGAATATACATTTCAAGGTAAATTACTTTATCAGTAAAATGCGGCAAGAAAAGTCTTAAACAATGACCTCTAAAAAACACCAGTGTTTTCACCTATTATTCTTTATGTGTTGAAAATGCTATCATGAAAAATTCTTCCAGAATTTCTAATGATTATTCAATAACTAAAAACTATTAAGTATTTGAGTACTTACTTTCTGTAAGATTATATACTTAGTATTGATGAAGATGGACAAATTAAGTGGCCCTTTCTTATAAGTATTTTAAACAAGTGGAAAAGAAGCAGAGCAGAACATGATTTTGACGGACTGATCTCTGCTGCCCACTCACCATAGTTTCATGGCATCTCTTTTTTCTGTAGTGAATTACTAGAGTCAGCGGTGCTCTGAATAGCTTAGAGCACTTCCCTGAGAGCAGCCCCACCCCCAATCTGTGATAGTTACCTTCACTGTAAAGAGTTGCTATAGGAGAAATCTATTCTCATTTAAGAATATATGGTACCAACAAAAGAAATCTATTTGAGGAAAGGGGGAGAAATGTTGTTGATTTTTTCTAATAATAAAAATAATGCACATAGATACCTATATAGATGGAGAGCTATACTATGTTCAAGAATTACAACATGAAATGTTATTAAGATAGCAGTTCTTCTTAGACTGATCTATAGATTCAAGGCAATATTTAACAAAAACTCAGCAGGTGTTTTGTTTTGTTTTACATGTGTGTTTTTGCAGAAATTGAAACTGATTCTAAAACTTATGTTGAGGGGTACTTGGGTGGCTCAGTCGGTTAAGCATCTGCCTTCGGCTCAGGTCATGATCCCAGGGTCCTGGGATGAAACTCCATATCAGGCTCCCTGCTCAATGGGGAGTCTGCTTCCCCTCTTCTTCTATCCATTCCCATGCTCATTCTCTCTCTCTCTCTCTCTTTCTCTCTCAAAATAAATAAATCAAGTCTTAAAAAAAATAAAATTTATGTTGAAAACGCAAAGAATGGTTACAAAGTTTGAAAAACAAGACACATGTTGGAGGATTTTTATACCTTATTTCAGAGCATACCTTAAACCTATATTAGCCAAAACAATATGATTTGGGGGAAAGGATAGACATATAGAGCAAGGAAATAAAATAGAAAATCCAGACATAAATACAAGGGTAATTGTTTGTTTGTTTGTTTTTTGACAAGGTGTCAAGTCAAAGGGAAAGAAATTTTTTTTTCAAATACTGGTGCTAGGATAATTGGAAATGGCTATAATTTTTTTTAATTTTTAAAAGATTTTATTTATTTATTTGAGAGACAGAGAGAGGGAATACAAGCAGGGGGAGTGGTAGTGAGAGAAGCAGGCTTCCTGCCTAGCAGGGAGCCCAGTGCAGGCTCAAAGACCGGAGCCAAAGGCAGCTGCTTAACAACTGGGCCAACCAGGCACCCCTGGACATTTTTATATAAACAAAACCTTTGCTCTTACCTCACTTGTACACAAAACTTAATTCAAAATGGAATGGTTTGTAATATATAATACACCTAAATGTAAGAACTAAAACTCTGGAACGTTTTAGAAAACATGAGGAAGGGGTGAGCGCCTAGGTGGCTCAGTCAGATAAGGGTCTGCTTTTGCCTCAGGTCATGATCCCAGGCTCTTAGGATTGAGCCCCATGTTGGGCTCCCTGCTCAGTGGAGAGCCTGCTTCTCCCTCTCCCTCTATCTCCTGCTCTGCCTACTTGTGCTCTCTCTCTGTCAAATAAAGAAATAAAATCTTAAAAAAGAAAAAAAATGAGAAAAATCTTTGTAATCTTGAGTAAGCAAAGATTTCTTAGATATGACACAAAAAGCACAAATATTAAAAATTTTAAATTGATTGATTTAACTTTATCAAAATTAAATATGCTTGTTCTTTTAAGAATACCATTTTAAAAATTAGAAGATACTGAGAGGAAATGTTTGCAAGACATGTATTTCATAAAGGAGTTGTACCCAGAATATATTTTAAAAACTCTTACAACTCAACAATAAAGACCAACAACCCAATAACAGACACGGGCAAAAGGTTTGTTTAGTCACTTCATTCAAAAAGGTATACAGATGACAATACACATTAGCATCACTAGTCATGAAGTAAGTACAAATGAAAATCACAGATTTCATTACACATTCAAAGAGTGGCTAAAATCTCAGACTGACAATACTAAGTGATAGCAAGGATTTGAAGAAACTGAACCCCTTGTACACTGTTAGTGCCACTGAGGAACGATCAAGCTGTTTCTTTAATAGTTACCACATGGGGCGCCTGGGTGGTATAGTCAGTTAAGCATCCAACTCTTGATTTGGGCTCAGGTGGTGATTTCGTGGTAAGATCAAGCCCTGCATCAGGTTAAGCATGGAATCTGCTAGGGATTCTCTTTCCCTCTCCCTCTGCCCCTCCTGCTTGTGCTCATGCACTCTCTCTCTCTCAAATAAATAAATAAATCTTTAAAAAGGAAAAGTTACCACATAAACCAGAAAGTGATATACAGTTGACAATATGCACTAGCATCACTAGTCATTAGGTAAGTGGAAATGAAAATCACCGATTTTAAAACCACTTCTCTGTATCTAACCCAAAGCAATTAAAGCATATGTCCCCACCAAACTCTTTTCATAATAGCATTATTCGTAATAGCCACAAATTGGGGATAACCCAAATGTCCATCAATCTGTACATGCATAACCAAACAATGATATATCCACTCAATGGATAAGTAAAAAACTCAGCAATAAAAGGAACCAACTACTTATATATCTAACAACATGGGTGAATCTCATAAACACCATGCTAAATGAAAGAAGCCATGTACTATTAAAAGACTGTATGTTGTATGATACCATCTATATGAAAATTTGGAGAGGGAAAAACTTCACCATGAAGATCAGTGGTTTCCTAGGGCTGAGAGTGAGAGTTGATGCAAATGGACACAATGTAATTTCCAGAGTGAGAAAAGTGTTATAAAATTTGAATGCAGTGATGTTTGCAAAGTTATACAAATTTACTAAAACCCATTCAGTTGTATACTTAACATGGGTAAATTTTATGGTATGTAAATTATACCTCCATAAAGCTGTTAAAAACTAAAGAACAAACACAGTTAAAGGAGTATCTGTGAGAAAATATTTATAATATACAATCAATAAAGGATTAATATCTACAAAATATGAAAAATCCTTTAAAACAATAACATAGAATAATGAGAATATTTAGAACCTAGATCTACATGGGAGAAATCACTCTCATACTACCATGGACATGTTACTACATTACCTTCCGGTCTTATGTTAGTGTGCATTTTGACATAGTTGAAATTATGATTTGGGGAGCCAGATCTATCTGGGGGAGCCTGAAGATTTTTTCAAATTATTTGATGAGGGGTTCCATACAATCAAATAATTATCATACCAAAGGAGAATAGTGCTGGCTAATAATAATGGTTAAGAATGTGCATTTAGTCAGTATGGAATGCAGTGAGCAACAAACATGTATTTCTTCTTACCAACCCCTCTCTCTTTGTGACTGTAATTAGTGCTTACCCTAAGTGCCATCAGGCTTCTCTTTCTCAGGTCTTTTTATCAATAAATATAGAGGCAAGAAGTCAAAGGATATTGAGCCCCTACTTTGTTCTGAGGAAATACATTATTGGATGTGGCTGAGGGTTTAGCAGTGACTAAGAAATGAGAGCTTTTCAAAGTCTATCTAGAAGAGAAGCCAGGCCTTACATAAATCAAGATAAGTAATTAAATTATTACAAGCTCTGAGACTAAATCTGAGCCCTGTGTTCAATGCCCAAGGTATAAGCCCACCTTTGGTCTTCTATCATTATGCATTATCATCTTCATAAAGCTCTGTGTTTTCTTGCCTCTTGTTCAGTCCTTCCCTCATTGCTCTTTAAATTCTTCCTCTCTGGCCTCTGAAACTGCTCCAATATAAAAAACCTGGCCTACATTCCTATATTCATCTACTTCAAGCTGGGTATTTACTACTGTAGTTCATTGAAGCTCAAGCCTGACTTCCTTCCCTTCTCTATATAATCTCTCCCCAGGTGAGCTCATCCATGCCCATGACCATGATCTCTGTGTTGACAGCTCCAAGATTTCTATTTTCAGTACAGGCTACATCCTTAAGTCCCAGACCTGTATATATAATTGCCTACTTGACATTTCCACATCAATTTTAAAGTTATCTCAAATTCAACATGTCCCAAAATTTGAATTTGTGAGATAAGACTCTATCCCACCTGAGAAAAAGAAAAGAAGGAAGAAAGGTAGGAAGAAAGGAAGGAAGGAAAAAATTGGCACCATAAATTATGCAGTTGTATAAACTAGAAATTGAGGAGTCATCATTGCTCATTGTCTCCTCCCTCCCCCAAACCCCGACCGAAATCTGAATACATAAAGGAGTAGCTAAGAGTCATGATAACAGAGATCAGTTTTACTACTGACGACGCCCAAGTTGAAGAATGTTATTTAAGTACATGGCAAAAATGAGTTTCCTAACTCTGAATCCCAGCATTAGGAAGATTTACCTACCCTGTCCCAGGTAGCACCAGGCCACAGCAGCCCTTTCCTCAGAAGAATAATCTCTTAATTAAAAAAAAATAATGGTCTATGGAGACCAAGAGCACATGCTCCCTATAGACAAGCCAGTCCTAAAGAGAAGGCAGCAAGGGCTGAACCTTGCAAACTCACTCTCCCAAACTCATCAGTCATGTGGGAAGAGTATGAGATGAGGAAAGAAGCCAGGAAATTAAAAAAAAAAAAAAAAAAAAGCCAGGAAATTTTAAGGAAAAATCTCTCTTCATGAAAATCAGAAGAGTATGGAAGCCTCCCCCTCCTATAACAATGCAATACCAAAGCTTATTGATTTCATGTCCAAAATATCTGACATTACTTTCTCTCCATTTCTTTCCTTTTTTTTTTTTTAAAGATTTTATTTATTTATTTGACAGAGAGAAATCACAAGTAGATGGAGAGGCAGGCAGAGAGAGAGAGAGAAGCAGGCTCCCTGCTGAGCAGAGAGCCCGATGCGGGACTCGATCCCAGGACCCTGAGATCACGACCCGAGCCAAAGGCAGTGGCTTAACCCACTGAGCCACCCAGGTGCCCACTTTCTCTCCATTTCTATTTCCATCTCCCTGACCCAAACTAACATCATCTCTTAACTATACCTCCACAATAGCCTTCTCACCACCTTAACTCTTGGAAACATCCATTTTCACCTATTTCCATCTGTTCTCCACACATTGTCCACAGTGATATTTTCACAATGCAAACTGGATCATGATTTTTTTCCCATCCATCTACTTTCCCCCTAACCTTTAGCTCTTAGCGTTAAAAACCCAAATCTGGGGCACCTGGGTGGCTCAGTCAGGCAAGCATCTGCCTTTGGCTCAGGTAATGATCTTCGTGTCCTGGGACCAATCCCCATGTTGGGCTCCTTGCTCAGTGGAGAGTCTGCTTCTCTCTCTCTTTATCTCTCTCTCATAAATAAAAAAAATTTTTTTTTAAAGTTAAAAACTCAAATCCTTTGCATCGCCCTGAGCACCTTGCAAAGTCTGGCCCCATCTCCTGCTTCAAGTCATTTTATAAGTATCCCTTTGCCCTTTGCCCTTTGCTGTCCAGTTACACTGGCCTTCTTTCTGTTTTTAAATGCATCTAAATCCCTCCTGCTTCAGGGTGTATGGTATGCCATCTTCCAGAAGGCAATTCACTTCCTTCTTCCCGCTCACCATTAAATCCTCCTCCACCTTCACAACTGGATCAATCTTCACTTCCTCGGGGGTGCTTTCCTGTCCCATCAAGTCCTTTCAAAGCATTGTGTACTTCTGTTTCATAACCCTTTCATAGTTACAGTTTTATATTTACATGTATGATTGTCTGGTCATTTCTGTCTCTCCCGTAAGGCTCTGAGCTCTGTGAGGAAGGTACTATGTTTCTTTTCCCTCGCTAATGTATATCCTGGGTTCCAGACCCAGTATCTGGCCCATAGTGGGTTCTTGCTGAGTGTCCATAATATTGAAACACCAGAGTCAGAGGGGAGTTAGACCTAGACTGAGGGGTTGTGAGGTTTCAAGGAGGAAGTGACCTTTAGGTGCGACATGGAAGATGACTAAGACCAGTAAGGTGAAGAGGAGGACAGCAAAGAATTCCAGACAGAGAGAAGAAGTGGGATAAACCTTTGAGGAAAGCAATAGCTTGGATAGTATGTCCCGGGAAATGAAAGTGGCAGAATGACTGGAGCTTGGTAAAGAGTTTGGAATTTATTTCTAAGGGCAATGAGAAGATTTTGAAGTGTTTAAGGAAGTGTTTAATGACAGATATTTTTGCTTTTTCTGGCTGCTACATAGAGACTGGATTGGGTTAGGATGGAGGAGGCTAAATGTGGAGAGATGATATGAAGGTCTAGGTAGACTGTGGTGGTTGTAATGAACATAGTGAAATAGACTTGAGGTACCCACATTGAAGAGAGTAGAAGGAATAGACCTGATGACTGATTAAATGTGATGACTGGAGGAGAGGGTGGAGTCAGGAATGACTGCCAATTTTTTAAATTTGACAGGACTTGAGTAGATAGTGGTGTACTTACTGAGATAGGGAACACTGGAAGGGTCTTTGGGAAAGAGGTAAGTTAGTTCTGAGTATTCTAATTTTGAGACATTCTTAAGACAACCAAGTGAAGATACTCACTAAATAACTGGAAATATGAGTCAGTTAGAAATAGGATGAGTTGGGGCACCTGGGTGGCTCAGTGGGTTAAAACCTCTGCCTTCGGCTCAGGTCATGATCCTAGGGTCCTGGGATGGAGCCCCACATCAGGCTCTCTGCTCAGCAGGGAGCCTTCTTCCCCCTCTCTCTGCCTGCCTCTCTGCCTACTTGTGATCTGTCAAATAAATAAAATCTTAAAAAAAAAAAAGAAATAGGATGAGTTTATAAGAGAGATATGCATGGATATAAAAATTTGGGAGTTATCATTTGGATGGTAATTGAAATCCCAAGGATATTATTGGTAATGGATGAGATGCTTAAGGGGAGTATACAGAGTAAGAAAATCATCTCAGGCAATCTTTTTTTTTTTTTTTAAAGATTTTATTTATTTATTTGACAGAGAGAGAAATCACAAGTAGGCAGAGAGGCAGGCAGAGAGAGAGAGAGGGGGAAGCAGGCTCCCTGCTGAGCAGAGAGCCCGATGCGGGACTCGATCCCAGGACCCTGAGATCATGACCTGAGCCGAAAGCAGCGGCTTAACCCACTGAGCCACCCAGGCGCCCTCATCTCAGGCAATCTTAAGGAGTTCCAAAATATAATGGTAAAGGAGAAAGATGCCACAAAGGAGACTGACACAGACCCACAGAGAGACTGAAAAAAACACACACGCGCAAAAAAGAAAAACCCACAAAAAACCCAGAGGAATGAAGTACAACAGAAGTCAAAGGAACACGGTGATTTTAGGAGCAAGTATCCTCTTCTATTGACAGTCCAATTCCTACCATCTACCTCTGTTTCTAGGAAGAAAGGATCTAAAACATTTTTCATTTACTGAGCCTTTTACATTCCATCTCCCTGAAATGTCCTCCCTCCTCTATCTGCTTTGGGAAAGTGAAAAGAAGTTTCAATGTATTACTGTCTCTTAGGACACCTTTCACATTTTACTATAGTCTGTTGCTTCCATGACTATCTTTCCTGTTACATCATGACCAGCACAATACCCAGTACATGGTGGCTGTTCGACCAATGTTAGTTGATGAATGAGTGAATCAATCAATATAAATAATATTAAGAATATCTATATTTTATTGAATATTTTTTGTTTCCAGGCACCTATGCTAGTGCTTGATTTATAATTACTATTTTAAGCTCTATTAAAAACTCTGTGATGGGGCATGATTATTCCCATCTTATAGATGAAAAAACTGAGGCTAAGAGAAAAGTAAGTGCTCCAAAGTTAAATAGTAAGTTGCACAGCTGCAATTCACAAATGAATCTGTCTGATTCCAAAGTCCATGCTTTTAACCACCACCTCTCCCAAGAGAAGTAAACATTCACATTTTCCAGACATCTGTGGAAGAGACATTTTTGAACTGGCAGCTTTCCCAATTCATCTCAAATCATCGCTCATAAGCAACAGCCTGCTCTCACTACAGGAATGCTTTATTTTGGATCTGAATGAGCCCCAGCTGAGTTGCCCACCATACCTGCAACACAATAGGTTTTTCCTTCATTCCCTCCCCAGAGCCCTGTGCCTGAGCAAACCTTGGCTTCCCCAGCCAGAGGGCTGTCTTAAGATCAATACCCCAATTTCCTTTTTTCCCCCTTTCCTAACAGTCCTTATCCTGCTTTATTTACAGGATTACTTGTGAATTCTTTGCTTGAAGTGTCCAGAGTGATTTCTTACAGATCCTCTCCTAATGTTGAGCTAGTCAATACACTAGAATGAAAGCTTCATGAGAGCAGGGACCTTGTTGTTCTTGTTTATAGAATTATGCCCAGTATCAGGAACAGGGTGATTCTCAGCATGGTGGGTGACATAACAGGTGACAGCTGACTCAATCAATGTGAGGCTGATGCAGCCCCAAACTTGGCTGACGATCCCAGCAGCATAGACGTGCTGTGATCTGGCACTTGAGAGAGAATAAAATCATAAATTCATGGGTGCCAAGTGCCTATCAAAAGCTCAGCTAAGTGAAACCGTTTTCATGAAGGTTGCCTGAAAGCTCTGCAGGTCAATCCTTCTAGACACAAGCCAATGAAGTGAGGAGGGACAGAGCAAGTTGTCTTTGGAAGAAGGGGAAATTCTTCACAAGTTGCCATAAGTAATTCACAAAGTAATCTGTCTTAAGACTGTCTTAAGACTGTTTCAGATTGAGCCTGGGTGGCTCAGTCCTTTGAGCGTCTGCCTTCCTTCAGCTCAGGTGGTGATTCCTGGTTCCTGGGATTAAGCCCTGTGCTGGGCTCCCAGCTTAGCAGGGAGCCTACTCCTCCCTCTCCTACCTGCTTGTGCTCTCACTCTCTCTCTGACAAATAAATAAAAATAAAATCTTTTTTTTTAAAAGAATGATTTAGTTATTTACGTAAGTATTCTCTGATTATTTATCTACACAAAAATACTGAGAATATACTTGTAACAATCAGTTTCTAAGAATTCCCTGTCTCAATGATTAAGGTTCCCAAAAGCTACGGGGGAATTATGAATTCAGCACCAGTCTTCTTCATTCAGTGTGGGTGTGTGGGGGGTGGATGATTAAATCACAGACTCATGGATCATCTCTTATTTTCTTTTACCATTTCAGCAATTTCTTCTGCCAACCATATTTGCAGGCAAAATATTACTAGTTGGCTAGATGTGACTTTTATACTTAATTATGAATGATGATCATCCAGGAATCTACTCAGGATTCCTCATTGTGGTTGGCTGCATGGAGAATCTGTGTATTGACCTGATTTAGGGAAATCTCTGGCACATGATTACTTTCCCTATATAAAAAAAAAGTTCATTATTACCCATAGGGATAGAGAGAGATTAACTTGATCTCTTTAGGGCTAATGTAGGCAGAATCCCCTTTTTCCATTTCATTCCTTTGGAAAATTTCATTGTCACGAGAAAGCTTCCCTGAGGGATAATTACAAGACCATTTTGTTTTCCTGTACTATTAAAAAAAAATGTTGCTTTTTTGGTCCTAGTGCTTCTTTGCAACATTTTTTTCTTATTAGTCAGGTTGGCTATCACTGTTCTTTTCCAAAGCCTACTGCCAAATTCATCAATTTCTATCCCCAACTCTTAGAGATTCATTTTCCCCCTTTCACTAAAAGAAACATCCCTTATGCATCTGTGCGTAGTTTTCATTTTAATTTTTTTGGCTCACAGCAGTAGAGGAAATAACATGCATATATCTTTTTATACCTTTTTTCCCTTTATTACTGTTTAGCTGTCTCTTCTTGGTGCCTTACAGAGTACTGACAGCCAGCTAGGTGACCACTGAACACTGGATTCTGGCCCCAAGTCATAGTCCCATATAAGATTTCTTGCTCTACTTGAAACAGATTTACAAGAGTAGAAGGAAACTTACTTCTCTATCTTCCCTCAAAGCAATGTAAAGTGATTCCTAACTCAATGTCCAATATGTATAAATACACAGTAAATAAAGACACACTTGCTTGTATTTGGCTATTATGTATCTGATATTTCTCTTTTAAGAAGACAAAGAACAAACTTAATGTGTCACTCTCATTTTATGCATTAGAGCCACATTATTTAATATGTAAAGATTTCATAATAATCTGTTGCCCAAAGTGAGCGAGAGAACAGGTTAGCGTTCATCTTTAATGGAAGGACATTGTGAAGGTTTATTGAATTTCAAGCGAAGAAAATACCTAAAGCTCTTCCTGACAGTGTACTAGATATCACGTACATTTCCTTTTACTCTTGGGTCTCCGGTTACAGATCCTAGGAATTCAATATTGGTCACATACTTCTCCCAGCTCACAATACTAACCCTAGAAAGAAGGAACATGATTGGGTCCAGTTTAAAAATGGGGACATGAAATGAGGCCACCCTGATTAACGATGGTCAAGTGATCTGTAACTGTTATGAGTCCCATGGTGACCTATATGTGAGTAGTTCCCTGCAGTCTCATGGGGTCAGAGTAGAGCCTGGGAGAGCAAGTTGCTCATTAAGGCACGGAAGACTGAGAACAGGGACCATATATATTTAGACTGTTGTATCTTCAGTGCTATTAGACATCTCATACCTGAGTCAAAAGGCTGAATATATGTTGACTGGTTGAACAAATGAATGAATGAAAAATGTCTTGATATGCCTGGCAAAATGGTAGAACAGCTGCCATAGGAATCCGAATGCTTAGAAGACTGAAGAAGTTTGTGAAAGATGTGTTCAGAGAAGTGAGAGAACTGTTCCTTCACGTGTACAGCTGACTTGTGCTAGAGAAAATTACATAATGATACAAGAGTGGGGGGGCGCCTGGGTGGCTCAGTGGGTTAAGCCACTGCCTTCGGCTCAGGTCATGATCTCAGGGTCCTGGGATCGAGTCCCGCATCGGGCTCTCTGCTCGACAGGGAGCCTGCTTCCTCCCCTCTCTCTCTGCCTGCCTCTCTGCCTACTTGTGATCTCTCTCTGTCAAATAAATAAATAAAATCTTTAAAAAAAAAAGAGTGGGGTCACTACGATTCTTATTCTCTAATATCAACGGAAACCACAGTGCTGTCCAAATGCTAAGGTCTGGGCTCTCCCACTCTCGGCAGCAGCTGTTTCAGACTTGTTCCACTATCCTCAAGCCTTCTGCCTGCCTCCTGCAGGTCACTTAGTACAGAAAGGCTTGCTGCCAATTTTATATAGAAATTGGACAACATCTAACCAAAGAAATAATCTCATCTGCCTGACACCTCATGTAGAAATGTGTCAAATGGGAGTGTTATCTCTCCCTGTCCAAGTCTAATCTTAATCTTCTGTTCCATTCCTTCAAGGAACTCACTCCTTTCTTTATCTCTGTCTTAGAATATTTTTAGAGTTTTATTAAAGGTCTTTACTGAAACTCTTTTATGGAAGCAACAAACTATTCATATTTAAAATATACAGTCTGGTTAGCCTTGACATCTGACTGCACCTCTGAAGCCATCATTACAATCAAGATAATGAATATATCCATCATCTCCAAATATATCCTTGTATCCCCCTATAATCCCTTATCCATCTCCACTCTTGTCTCATTTTCCTCCTCCACAAAAGGCAACCACAGATCCACTTTCGGTCACTATAAAATTTGTTCACATTTTCTAGAGTTTTACATAAAGAGGATCAATCATACATTAGGTATTCTTTTGGGGGGGCTAGCTTTATGCATTCACCCACTGATGGACTTTTGAGGCTATTACAAATAAAGCTTGTATGAACATTCTTGTACAAATCTTTTGTGGATGTATATTTCTTCTACCTTGGGTAATAACCAGGGGTGAAAGGGATGAATCATATTCACTAGGTGGTATGTATGTTTCATTTCTTTTTTTCTTTTCTTCCTTTTTTAAAGATTTATTTACTTATTTGTGAGAGAGCACAAGTTGGGGGGGAAAGAAAAAGAGAGAATCCTTATGCAGACTTCCCACTGAGTGCAGAGCCCTACAAGGGGCTTTATTTCACAACCCATGAGTTCAGGACCCGAGCCGAAACCAAGAAGACTCTAAGTAGCACTTGGTGTCACTTAACTGACTGAACCACCCAGACACCCCATGTTTCATTTCTTAAAGATACTACCCAGCTTTTTTCCAAGATTGTTGTACCATTTTACATTTCCACAAGCAGTGTAGTAGCATTGTAGTTTCTATACAACCTGGACAACAGTTGGCACAATCAGTCTTGTTCATTTTAGCCTACTCACAGGTGTATAAGGATATCTCATTTGTGGTTTTGATTTACATTTCTCTAATGATTAATGGACATTTTTGCTATGCTGATTTGGCACGAGTGTTATCTTTTTTGGTAAAAAAAACAAACTGTTAACTCTTTTGTCCATTTTTTATCAGGTTGTTTATTTACTTACTGAGTTTTAAGAATTCTTTAGATACTATGAATAGAAGTCTTTTATCAATTATGCAACTCCCAAAAAATTTCTGCCCATCTGTGGGTTGTCTTCTGATTCTCTTAGCAGTCTTTTGAAGAGCAAAAATTCTTAATTTTGATGAAGTTCATTTTATCATTCTTTTCTTCTATGAATAGTGCTTTTGGGTATTCCAGAAATCTTTGCCTAATTGGAGGTCACAAAGATTTTTTTCCTAGAAGTTTTTTGGTTTAGGTTTTATATGAGGTCTATGATTTGTTTTGAGTTAATTTTTATATAGGGATCAAAGTTCAATTTTTTGCATATTGGATATTAATTTTTTTCTAGTATCATTTATTGAAAAGACTATTCTTTCTCCACTAAATTGCCTTTTCTCTTTTGCTGAAAGTTAATTGACCATGTATTTGTGGATCTATATCTGGATGCTCTATTCTTTCCATTGATCTATTTGTCTTCCGTGCCACTTATATTATAGGCCCCTTGCCAGCCTATAAATTGGTTTTCTTGGATCGGGTTCCCATCCATGGACCAGTCACTGCAGCAAAGTGTTAGAGGGAGCTGGCTTGCAAAGTGTGAAGGAGAGTTGCAGAGAACTATCCATGTGGGCTGAGGGCAGGGCAATTTCCTTTAACATGTGCTATGGTTGTATGTAGGCACCAGATTCTATCCTGAAAATATCCCACTCTTTCTCTGCCTCAAGTTTTACACACCCTTCAATAAATTTTTTATACTGTAGACCTTTCTAAAATGCAAATCTGATCATATAATTTCCTTTCAAACTTTCATCAATGGTTTCCTAATTGTCTTTAGGGTAAAGTCCAAGTTTCTTGACCTTTGAGACTCAACTTCTGTTTTCCCTTCCAGTTTCAATTCTCCACTCTCCACTTATATGCTATATTTTAACCATTTGAATTACTTGCCATTCCCCAACATATCACACTCTTGCTTTTCTTGGGCTTTTTTTTTTTTTTACATGTTTCTTCTGCATAAAATATTTTCCCTCCAACTCTTTTCCCCAAGCTAGCTTTCAAAATTCTCGTAGATATCATGTTAGATATAACGGCAGTTCAGTTCAGCAAATATTTATTTATTTTTTAAAGACTGCATTTATTTATTTGAGAGACAGAGCATGAGCAGTGGGGAGAAGAGAAAAGGGAGTGGCAGAGGGAGAAGCAGACTCCCTGCCAAGCAGGGAGCTCGACATGGCACTCAATCCCAGGACCCTGAGATCACGACCCCAGCTGAAGACAAACACCCAACTGACTGAGCCATCCAGGTGCCCCTCCGCAAATATTTATTAAGCAACTACCATGAATTAAAAACATGTTCCCTGATAATGGGAAACCAAGTATAACACATCTGGCTGTTAGTCCTGTCCTCTGCCCAGTTCCCAATTTCCAATGAGGTGGGTTAAATTTCTTAAATTGGGATGGAGAGAGGCAAGGTGAAATGGAGGAAGTAGAATTCTGCATTCCCAATATTCTCCCAACCCAGTCTTCCTGGATTAGGCAAGTGAAATGGGTGCCAGGTAACTGAGAGATTCCTGGAATCAGCGCTGTGATTCTGGAATTCCTAGCTAGTCATAGGACCTAGAATCATTCCTAGTATATTTAAGCTAGAGAAGTCAAGTACCAGTAGATTGGTCCAAACTCTAGCTGAGAATAGGATGGATTTTAATCATACAGCCAGACCTCTGGAACTCTAGCCCGCAAACCATGTAGTCTCACTCCAGTCATTTCATTAGTCTCACAATAATATGACCTTCTAATTAATGAAATTGAATTTTGGGGCCCTATTTTTCTGTCATGGTGGGGTTTACTGTGTAACAAAGGGAAAACAAAGATTGCTATGTGGGTGGGATGAGGGGGATGGAGCAGAGCCTCTCTGGGACTGGGATATTCAACTGAAACTTGAAGGGTGAGTAGGAGTTAGACCAGGTGAGAGAGTGGAAAGGTGTTCTGGGCAGCAGAGCCTTCTCTGATCCCCCAGACTAGTGTAGGCCTCCTCCTTGGTGTTTCAAGATTCTGCTGGCTGCTTAGTCCTGTCTCCTCTATTTATTGTACATATCACAATGGTACTTTTTCTTTGTTTATCTCCCTCCATTAGACTGGAAGCTCCTTGAGAGCCGGGACTGAGTATTCAGGATCAAGTAGCCTATCAGTTCCCTTTCTGTGAAGTAGGTACAAGGACTCTCTGGGCAGAGAAATTAAAAAGGTTCGGAAGAATTAAAACAGGCAATGCAGGCCCAAAGGCGCAAGGGTGCTTCACAAGGGAAGGCACTTTTGTGGGAAGAAAAATGGCATCCTTTCCTGAGGAAAGATCAGCCTTGAGCTAAGGGCATGATTTGGTGAATGGAAAATGGGCTGGATTTTAGCCTTCATTCACTGTACAGCTGAGTGTCTCTGTGAAGCACACAAACTCCAGAGCTATACAGAATGAGCCTGGGGATTTTTCACTACAGTCTCTGCAGTGACTAACTAGTAAAGGGATTGACATACTAAAGAAATATTTAAAAAATAGTCCATGGAAATGGAACCTTGGACTAAGGATCCCAGCGCTGTCTTAGTAACACATGTATTCTAGATAGTCAGCTATGACTATGGACGTACCTAGTGGAAAATGGTGATGCCATGTGAGAGGCAGTCATTTCCAGTGGAAGACTCGCTATAGCCACTGAAGATAGCTTGTCATATCAGGGAAATAATGGGATAGTTGGTCAGACCTGTTCTTGAGTACATAAGAATGCCTTAAGGAATTTTCCAGGGGTCATAAGACTCCTGCAGTAAACAGTGGTCACAAAATCCCTGAAGGTTATTTCTGGCTTACTTTAGTAGAAAAGAAAGCACTTATGTGTGAACTATTCTCCAATATTCTATATTTTTCAGGAATAAAGCTCATTTATAACCATCTGGCCAAATATGAATTGAGAAGAAAGCACTTATGTATGAACTATTCTCCAATATTCTATATTTTTCAGGAATAAAGCTCATTTATAACCATCTGGTCAAATATGAATTGAGAAGACAAAAGCTTGACATAGTTTTTGAACTTAGGCAATAAGTAATGATGTATCAGGGCAACTAAGTTAATGAAAGTCAACTTAATAAAACAGAATTGGAGGAGTTTCTAAAAATGTTCATTATTCTAAGGCATTGTTAAATGAAAGATCATGCCATTATTTTATGAACCCCTAAGGAAAAAAAAAGCCAATTATAAACAAGATTTGTAAAACATCTTGATTTCAGAGATGTTACTATATTTAAGAGAAAGCACTATAGAACTGATGAAATTTCAATCACAAAATACCTCATCTTTCTCTTTTTTGAAGTTTTTATTTTTAAGTAGTCTCCACACTCAACGTAGGGCTTGAACTCACAACCCCAAGATCAAGAGTTGTGTGTTCCACTGACTGAGCCAGCCAAGCACCCCTCCATCTCTTTTTTCTTTTGTTTTAATATATTGTCATATCTTTAAGGAAAATAAGAGTTATTTTCCTGGTGAGAACAGACTAAGAGTTTAAGTTCCCTTGACAGGTACATCTTCATGGCAGGTGCAGTTTGCTATCAAAGTTTCATGACACCATCTGTTAAGATCATTTTCATATCATTCCATGCTCATTGAGCAAGTAATTTGGCGTTCCTGGCACCCTTCTCTACAGGGGAGGGAATGTGTTGATCAATCCGTCTGAGTATTCTATTACTCAGAATAGAGTGGTTTGGTTGGCAGTCAAAACTTTTCCTGTAAATTAATATATTAACATGTAATTTATACAGTTGTCTCTTATATATTTCATGCTTCTGAGCTTGATCAATTCTGGCCCAATTGATTCTCAAAATGCAAAGCAAAGAGCCAAACCCTAGAAGAAAATGACTTATTGGCATTATCATTACCACATGAGGCACTAGTTGAACAATGAGCTGACAAAGAAAGCTTTGTCAACTTTAAAATGCAAACAGCACTTTGAGCATGTGAGTTTTGATCTATTTGACCATAAGACATTTGAGAGTCAAGAGTGTTCTACTTACCTTCGCATCTTCCAAGGGGCCCAGTACAATGTCTGAAATATTTTAGGCACCATGTGAATGTTAAAGAAGGGAATGACTCCATATTTTCAGTGTACCATTCAGGCCTAGTAGAAAAGCATTAAATTCATCAGCTACTGGAATACCAAAGCCATTCTATGTTAAGGGTGAAGTATGACAATGAGGAATGAATCTGACAGAGTTTGTAAGAAAAAATGTAATGTCCTGGAACAAAAAGAGAAATGGATAAGAAAAATAATGGTGACATTATTGTATCATATTTTTAGAACTCTATTTTTATTTCATACTAAATGTTTCCTAAATCTATTTTTTAAAGGTTATAACTACTGTTCTTTTCCTTCTTCAATGTATTTAGAAAATATTTAGAAAATTTAAGTAGATGATAGAGAAAATTTTAAGTTTCATTTTGAAGATATTTAATTTTATTTACAATTAAACTAGAGATATCAAAGTCTAATTTCTAATTATTAGAATGTAGTAAAAGGAACATATTTGTACAGTTATAACTCCTAATTATTGATTACAGAGGAAATCAATACATATACTGGAAAATATTGGCTTACTATTTTATGTTCATTTTCTATAGTAAAGCACATGGGATGGCTGAAATTGCAGATGCCCTTTTTCCTTGGATGGATCTCAACCAAATATCCCAGAACATCTGGAATCTTTCACTGTGGAAAAAAATAAACAATAAAGGCATTTCTCAAATTTAATGTGTGTGGAAATTTGATGAAGGTCTAGTGAGGCCTTTCTTCTAACCAAGAGAAGGCTGGATGGTTAGTTGCCAAGAATCCTTGAGCAATGGCATTTACCTAGAGTCTGAGATTAATCTCTCAGCCTCATGTGTCCAGTGGTTCAGTTGCTCTTTCCCCTTCTTTCCTTTTCATTCACTCCTGAACCCACTGCTGTAGGCTGAGTCACTCCACTGACCTTGCTCTTACCAAGGTCACCAATGATCTTGTATACCCAGTGGACACCACTTATCTTTCATAACCTCTTTGCTACATTTACTCAGGATGTGCAGAGCCCCTGCTTTGTGTTCACCATTCCCATTTCCTTTTCCTCCAGGGCACACTGCCTAACTACATTTCCTAGGCTCCGCCTGCCATTAAATGGGACCATGTGACTAAATTGCTGACTAGTGGAAAGTGAGAAGTGATTGTGCCACTTCTGGGCTTGGCCACTTCAACTGCACTCGTTTCTCCATGTGTACTCTCCGTTTCTTTGCAGAAGAGTCTTCTCATAGAAGACTCTAAGATCTTAGGAGATGGCATAGTCAAATGGTGGAGGGACCTTTGGTGCTTTGGGGCCTCCTCTTTCCTTCCCATTGACTGCAGTGGAGGGTGACCTGAGTAAGAATGAAACTTGAATGTGTGAAGCCATTGAGGTGATTTGTTATGGTAGTCAGCTGTTACCAATACTTCCTTGGCTTCTGTGGAGTTACTTTCATGCCTGAATCTCCTTTTTTTACCTCTGTCCCTCCATTTCTTGTTTTTGTAGACTTCTCCATTTATTCCTTAAATATTTATTTAAATTTCCATAGCTATTTTCTTTCTCTACATGTGTTCTGAGAACAAACTTACATATTCTCATGGACTCTCATGGTCTATTTCTGATATGCTGTTGAGTTAAGTAAGGAATGTGTTCCTAAATATTAAATATAATTCTTACTAAATATTTATATATGTATTTAACCTATTTTGTACTGTGTTTTATAAGGTTTTGTTTTTAAAAACTTTTTTTATTTTTTTAAGAGGGCTCCACATCAAGCAAAGAGCTCAAAGCAGGGCTTGAACTCAGGATCCCAAGATCAAGAGCCAGATACTTAATTGACTGAGCTACCTAGGCACCCCTTATGAGGTTTTGTGTTAACCATGATTTTGAAATCTTTATTATCTATTTCCTCATCTTCCCTATTCCGTGGTAAATTGAGAGTTGATGATAGTTTTTGCTAGTTCTTTTATTGGACTGTAAAATCTCCTCATGCATTCAACTATGATTTATTAAATATGTACAACAAACCATCTTATTCTTCTTTTTGCTATGGTACCTAGTACAGCACTTTGCATAGAGTCAGCAGTCAGTGAATATTGGTTGAATTGAACAAAACTGTTTATTGCATACCTGCTATATATAAGGCTCTGTGCTGGAGTTAATGTGAGACAAAGATAAATATAAGACTTGATTTCTATTTGCTTCATCTTTTCCCATGCCAAACATCCTCTTACTTCCCACCCCAACTGACAAACATAATATTTGCAATTCCACAAATGAGACTGCCTTATAGTCTTGGTATTCAGAGGTGAGTCTAGAACTAGTCAGGCCCTAAGATAAATCCAAAACTTGACTTTATTACTAGGATAGTGGATTAATGAGTTTCATTTTTTCTTATTGCTTGGAATTCAAAAGTATTAGAATGAAAGTTATCTGCTTTATCCAAAATCAAACTGCATTTTCTTTTTGATTAAGTCATTTGAGACCACGGTTTACTTTGTATCTTTTACTGGGTAATTCCATTCACTGGAATAACTTTCTTCTCTTCTTTCTCCTCCTCCTCCTCCTTCTTCTTCTTTTTTTTGATTATTTAATTATTTGACAGAAAAAGAGAGAGAGACAGCAAGAGAGGGAACACAAGCAGGGGGAGTGGGAGAGGGAGAAGCAGGCTTCTGCTGGGTGGGGAGCCTTATGTGGGGCTGGAATCCAGGACCTTGGGATCATGACCTGAGCGGAAGGCAGACGTTTAACAACTGAGCCACCCAGGTACCCCTCTCTTTCTTTCTTTTAAAAGATTCTTAATCAGATGTATTTATCAGAGCATTATTTTATTACAGTGAGTAGATGTGTTTTGTGAATTTTCTGCCAGGGTCAAACTGTTTTCCACATCCTGATGCTCAACTGCCATTTTCTTTTAATGTCTTTAAATATTTTGGCATTGTACCACTTAACTGGGCCTTGGATTTTTCCAATTGCCTACTTTGTTTTTCTTTTCTTATTACCTTTTTCAAGCTTTCTATCCTTATCAAGTTTTTTGATATTTATTTTGTTTACAGTTTCATTAACTATTACTACTTTTACTTTGTAATTACTACTATTACTGGTACTACTATATCTATAGTACCACATTTTAGTTGGTGGATTGTAGTACAAACAGCTTCTATTAGTAAGACAAGTTCTGGATCATGGTTGAGTTCTAAGTTGTTCTATTTGCTTATAATAGGATCTGTCTGCCCATCTTGGTCAGTCAGTAGTATACATTTACAACAGAGGTTGGGTTTTTTTGTTCATGGGTTTTTGTTTTTGTTTTTGTTTTTTGGTAGTTGCTTTTGTAGTGACCCAATGTTGGGAGAATTTTCATAGTACAAAGTATTTTTATCAATTGTAAGTCCAGTAGTAAAGGGAGTAGTTCCAATTTTAATGATTCTGCAGGTGAGATGACCCAAAGGGATCCCCCCTCAATTTGCTTAAAAAATATACACATTTATATGTTATTATTTACCCATTTATGTAAATAAGGAAGGAAAATTCACATTTTAAAGAGTTTAAAGAGCTGTGTGATTTTGAGATAATTACCTGACCTCCCTTTGCCTTACTAAGTTTTAATGAAATTCATTGAGTTAGAACAGTATTTGGTACCTAGTAAGTGTACCTAGTAAGCTCAAGTGTTAGCTATTAAAAAAAGTGTTGCCCATTATTATTAACTAATGCAGCAAGTATAAATATCTGGTTTCGGGGATCTGTGTTTGCTGCTGTTGATAGTCACTATAGTACAGGAAAGAGAATGTTCCTGATTCTTGTCAAATAAGCGCAATTGTACTGTGTTTCTCTGAGTATCAGTAACATCTTGAGGGTTTGGAGGAGCACAGTTTATGATAATTGCTAAACTAATGAAACATTTTTTCCTTTTAAATTGAAAACAGATTCAGAAAAGCTGAAGAATTTATTAAGACAAGACTTTTAGATTCCTTGGGAACTTTTAGTTCACGTCAAACATATTAGCAACTTCTTGTTTGCTCAGTTCAAAAGCAAAGAGAACAGCCCAAGTCAGTGTTTCTCGAAGTATAGTGTGTGAAACTCTGCTCTCAGTCTCTTGGGGTGGATGCTTGTTAAAAAGGAAGCTTTCCAGAACTCTCTTGGAACCTACTGATTCATTGAAGGGTTAACCGGTATCTCAATTGCTTCCTATATAACCTTAATTTGGAGACTCCTGGCATACTGAGTAACTTGGGGAGAAAATACCCTCCCTGCACTTGAAATCTGGAAGAATCAAATAGGGCCAAATCCTGGGCACCTTTTAGGGTAGGCTGCTCTGCTAATTGAGTTGCCACATTTGATGCTTTGCCTGGCCATCAAGCATATCCCAACAATTGGTTCCCTTAGGATCCAAATCTTTCTCTGCCATTGCAGTTGTGACCGGAGATCTTGAGTTCCTTAGCTGTTTCCATCAACAGTAGGAAAAGAAAAGGAATTCTGGCACGCTAGTGATTATGGAAATCAAATATGGGCCTGTTCCACCTTAAAGGGCCTAGGCTTGCCTAAGTGCTTGGGTCTTGCAGAGTTTGGGCACCACCATATTTGGAGCGTGCCTACTTTGGGGCGGGAACCTCCTTGAGAGTGATTAGGTCAGCGCTGGGGGAGGTGACCTTGTTTGGTTTCTGGCACCCGAGAACAGTGGTGCACTGTTTCTGCTGCCCCCGTTTACCTAATTGGCCCAGGCGCTCCATCAGAGCAAAGCCGCCCAAGAGCTCCTCGCTGGCCGCCCCCGCGGCCCGCAGCTCGGTAGAGGCGGGAAAGCAGCGCGCCTGCGCCGTGGGAACCGGGGCCGGAGGCGAAAAGCGGGGAGCGGAGGGGGGCCGTTGGAGCCGAGTAGCGTACAGAGCGGCGTGTGACGCGGGGACGCCGCGCGCTCCCAACGTCGCCCCGGTTTGACGCACACGGCACCAAACTGTGAGTTTCAGGGGTTATTTGGTCGGATTCTCCGGGACTCGAGTGGGTTTCGGGCCTCTGGGCTGTGGCGGCGGCGGGATTGAGGGTGGCGGAAGAACTTGGGGGACCCGACCTTCGGCGCTCGGGCCCGGGCAGCTACGCCCTAGGCTGGGTCCCAACCATCCAGAAGGACGCGTTTTGCCGCACAGGCTAAGATGGCGGCGGCGGCCGAGGAGGCGGAGTTGGTGCTACACAAGGAGCCCGGGCCCCGGGTTCGGGGAGGCGGCGGCCGCGGCGGCCGCGGGGGGCGGCGGAGCCTGAGGTGAGCGGCGGCCGCCGCCGCGGGGCGGGACTCGGCGGAGAAGGGGTGGGGGTGGGGGACCTTTCCACGGCGGCGTCGGAGAATCCGGTAGCGGACACAAAGGGGCTGAGCTGGGCACTAGACTTGGGGGTTTTGTTTAGTCACATGAAGCCGAGCAGCCAGTGAGCAGTAGGGGGAAGGGGCCGAGATCAGGCGGCCTGGGGAGCCTGGCGGTCGCCATTGCAAAGCACTGAGTAACGGGGCGGTCCGAGAGCAGTCACCAACCCCTCTCCGGGGCTGCTCGGTTTTGGCCAGAAGCGCCAGTTCTGGCATTAACTGTACACACCCCTCCCCTAACGTGGGACCAGGACCGCATAGCCGTCCCCTCCCCCTGTTCTGCAAGATCTTATGCCGCTAGGTGCCTGGGAAGTAACAGCAAGAGGTAAATCGCCCAAAGTGTTTGGGTTGCCAGGGGCTTGGTGGGTGTCCAGCTAAAGCTTTTTGCTTCTCCAGGTCTGATTCCCTGGCCTTTGTGTCCCTGGGAGCTTAATCTCTGCCAGAGGAAAGCAGGTGTGCTCCACTTCTCCCGTGAACCTGAAGATGAGTTGTCCCAGACCCTTCTCAGTGATTGGAAACTTAGGTGGTGGAGCTAAAGGTTTCTTGTTACGAGACTTCCACAGACGACTCTCGTGTTGGGATCCATCCATGGTTTAGCAACATTAGTGGAAAACTTTCTTGAACTGTCTGAGTAACACTGACATAAATTTAGTTTTTATAAAACTTTGATGTCTAGACTTAGATTTTGTGTGGTCATTAAGAAGTACTCAACAAGGGGGTAAACACAATGAGGGCCTAAATGATGGTCCTGTTTTGTATACAAGTCAATAATTACAACAGAAATACCAAAACACCATCATCTCTTCTGGCCATTTCCGACTAATGCCAGTCTTGTTGCATCTGGATGATAGATTAGATTTGCCTTAATAGTATATTGCTTTTCTGCTGTAGTTTAGTACCATTTCTTTGGTCCAAGAAGGAGGACAGCATTTCAAAAAAATAGACAACTCAAGTTACTCAAAGGAAACCTGCTCTTTGCCTTCAGTGTCGTGTGTAAGTATCCAGGGAACTTGATGGCAGTAATCCTGCCTTGGTAGCTTTGGTGAGAAAAAATTAGTTTTTATGAAGAAGTTATAATTTGGTTTAGCCATTTTAATTGGTGAAACATGAAGGCTTGACAACACTGTTGGTGCAGTGATAAGTATATTACTATTAAAATCATGGCAGTGTAAATTTTAGAATTCTAACATAACCTTATGCTGCACTTACGGCTGCATCATACTTTGTATATTGTGTTAACTGGGATTTTAAATAGAAAACTTGGAGACAACTAATGTTTTGTTATGACCGGGTCACATTAACAGAGTAAATAATGTGATTGGAGGGAGAAACACATTGAGATCGTTAACTTTAGATCTGTGCAAATTAAAATTTGAATTTTTTAATATAACTTAAAACTTTGATTTTCCTTGCTTCTTTCAGATATATATTTTCCCCCTTTTAGCTTTTCTTCTAATAGAGAACAATCTTATTGTATTAATAAATAGAAGATACATTAACATTGGCAAAATGTATTATTGAGTCATGCAGTGTTAGGGTGAAAGGAATCTCAGGGAACTGCTAGTTATACCCATTGTTTTATGATATATTGAGGACCAGATATGATTATGTTAGTGCTTAATGGAAAATTGTCTTTTCAGCTTCTACCCCATTGCTCTTTTCGTTGGTCACATTGCTGGGATGAGAAGGTGACTCTGTAACTAAGGGTTGAAAAATGAAACAAGGGAGTATGTTTGAAAGTATTTGTTATATACTATTATTTTAATGAGAACATCTGTGACAATAAGTTAAAAACTGTTATTTAACATGATATGGTGATGTAGTTTTTAAAGTGACTTCCAGTGAATAATTCCAGATACCAAATACAGACATTTCAAGTTAATTTTGGAGCAATATTGCTTTTGAATTTCGAGTTTTTCAAAAAGCAGTCTTGACCCCCAAAATTTAAAGAAACAAATAGCTTGATAAACTTCTTGGAAAGTTTGAAATGACTGCCATTACTACCAGTTATTACATAAGAAATGAGATGCCAAAAACGATGTAGTGCCTTCATTTTGTAATAGATTTTTTTGGGTAAATGGACGTAGATTGGCTCTTGTTAAAAATGATTTGTTAAGATTACTATGACCACTGACTAGATCTGTAAGATCTATTAGGAAATTCAACAAGTAGCAAAATCATTTATAGTAGAATCTCACAGTTCTTTAATTTCTTTATCAAATATAACAAAAACTTTTAAAATTGTATTGAGGATTTAAAGCTTTTATGGGTTATTTAAAGTGCGTTTAAATTACGGATTTTTGAAGAAAGTTGGTAAGCTATTGCTTTATTTTCAACACCATGTGAGTGGATTTACTTGCATTAGGATAATTAGGATTATTCTCAGATGATTTGTAATTACAGAGTGAGCCTGTTACCTGCAAACCTTAAACATTTTGCAGTTTAAGTTTGTTACTCAAGTTATAAGAGGGAGAGTTTTGGTGTGGTTGAATTGAGACTGTATTGGGTAGCAGAACAAGAAAAGAGAGTCAAGGACAGTTACTGGGAGTGGTGGGGATACCTGCAATTTAGAGAAATTGATAGAAAAGATCAGGTTTGTTGGTGATACACAGTTTGTGTTAAGGTTACTTACTTAAATTAAGTAAGTAAGGTTACTTACTTCTCAGGGTATGATTCCAGAGGAAAAGAGTGGATCTTATTTATTCTTGTAGGAATACTTTTCTCATGATTGCTTTTCAGGCATTCTTAAGGCAGAGGTTTGCACTGAATTCAGAAATAGGTATGATGAATTAAGACTTCCTAATTTTTAGAACATTCTTTTTTAAAAAGTATTTTAAACTTTTTAATTGATAATCCTATATAGTAAAACATGAGAATAAAGGATGGCTACTGTGATATTTTGGATAGGTATTCAAATGAGTTCTAACTCTTTACATTAATCCCTATAGAGACTATTTTGTAGATGAAATTTGTAAATATTTACAAAGTTATGAGATGTAGCAATGACTAAAGCAGTTCTAGAAGTATTGTCTTTTAATTCAGGTTTATTAGAGGGATATCATTGCTTTTAATATTAAAACCATTTACATCTTTGAATTTTCAGAAAATTGACAGTAATCAATCTGATTCTACCACTAGCTCACCCTGCTGGTTGGCTGAAGTATATCTGTCTTCTCTTAAAAATAAATACAAAGATCATTGGAGACCTAGAAGGTAGAACAGCAAATTCAATTCCCATAGTCTTTTCTTCAGGAAGATGGGGGTCTCCATGAAAAAGGTATTTTTCTCATCGTTAGGGTCTTAGTTGCTCTACTGTTAAGTTTTTTCTAAAATCTGCCAAATTTGAATTGTGGAGTTACTATTAGCTCTTTGAATTTACTAGGAACTCTTACGTGATTATGAGGAGTTACTATGTTTTTGTTTTTTTAAATTCAAGATAGGACATCCTTTGACAATTGAGAGATGTTAGCATGGAAAACAAAGTCCTGTGAGATAACTTTCCAGGAGGAGAAAAGCAGAGGATTTCAGGGAGAAGAAAAGAAGCATGCCAGGACAGAAGCAGCAGCGCACACTTCCAAATGGAGGAAAGTGAGGCTGGATTAAGATTAGTGTTTCTAAGATACTATCTTTATACTCTCCCTCTACTAATGTTTGCTTTACCTCTTCTGTTTGCAAGCTGTAGCCTTCCCATTTCATTTGGGTTTCTTCGAAATGTGATCTTGTGAGTAACTTTATAAAAAGTATAGAGGAGTCATTTGTTCTTTGCAATTTAATTCTATTAGTCTAGATTGTGGTACAGTTGAAGTTGGTTAGAGTGATAAATATGACTTTTAGGTAATAAGCCTTTTAGTATGTGTATCATTCATTGAAGTTGAATATATAGCCTTTAAAAGTTTTTAAAAGACTTTGTAAAAAGTCCAGAAATGTAAATATGTTAGGAACCAAATGGGTAATTTAAAATAAAATCCTAATAAAGTGTTAGAATTAAAATACAAAGCATAGATATCTGTATGATACCAGTTTTTTTATCTACCTTTTATAAGAGATTAATGTATTTATCCTTTTCTTTCATGGCATTTATCCTTTTACTGGAAAGCTTAATGCAAATCTTCTTCATCAGTTTCTTGAGAAAGATGTTAAATGTAACTTTTATTTTCAAAACAGCATTTATTGGGGAGGGAATGATTGCCAGTTGTTGAATGGTATGTGAAGGTGGGTAAAACCTTGCCAAAGTGGGAATTAATTTCCTGCTGCTTACTATTGATTTACTGAATAATACACACACACACACACACACACACACACACAAGCGTGTGTATGTACACATACACATACACACAGGAAATCATAGTTGCATTTATAATTGTATATGAATAAAGAAGCAGGATGAGATAAGGTTTAAAACTGTAAGCCTTGAAGTAAATCTAGCTGTGTGGTGGTGCCTACCTGGCTCAGTCGGTGGAGCATGTGAGTCTTGAGTCAGGTTGTGAGTTCAGGCCCCACTCCCTACATTGGGCATAGAGAGGACTTTAAAAAAAAAAATCTAGCTGTGTGAGCACTAAGCAAGAGGATTTAACAGTAATATCATCTACATAGAAGCTTAAGGTTTACATTGCATAATTCTCGTAAAGTCCTTAGCTTTCTGGTACACAATGAATACACAAATGTTAAGCTTTTATAATAATAGTTATTCCTATTACCATTGTTTAATTTTTTTATAGTAACTTGATATTTTCATCTGCATGTGATTTGGAATCGTATACTTTTGCTGCTTTTCATTTCTTAGACCCATGTCTATAAAGGTAAGGTTGTAAGGAAGTCAGAAGCAGGCACCAAAGTTTGCCCTCTCCAGTTCTAGCAGCAAAATCTATTAAACAGGTTCAGTATTTCAGGAACACATTTGCTTTTGTTACTGTCAACTGATGAATAAAGGCACTTGAGGATGAGTACGTTCTAGTAAAGTTATTTCCCAACGAATGTGTTGGTTTATCTTTGTTAAAACATCCTAAATTTCTTCACTCTCCTTTAAAATTTTGACCATGAGAATTGTGGTGATCATTAGTAGAGAGGAGAAAGGAGAGAAGAGAAGCTTCAACAGCAGGTAGATTGAGGAGAGGAGAGGCATGTTAATCTTTTCAATGCTTAGTTTGAGTTATGGCAGTTTCTTCAAACAGCATTTCCTTTTGCTGTTTTCTTCTCTATACTTTGTTTTGTATTTGTTTCTGCTGATAGAATCTTAAACTTAATTTTTCTTCTACCATGTACTCCTCTCACTGCCAGACAAATCTTAAGCTTTTTTAAAAAATTGTGAAAGGAAGCTAGTAAAATTAATTGTAAATTCACATGCAGAGGAGTGTGAGTCTGAAAAATTAGAATTTTCATATATGCTTAAAAATACTTTGAGCAGTTTGGAAAATGAAGGGGGGAAATGTCACCCATAATCTTTCCACCATTATATAGTTATTAGTATTAAAGGAAAGGGATAGGAGACTGACATTAATTAAACGTCTATGTATTCCTTGTAATGATGCTTGATACATACATATATTCCCATCTTATATGCAAGGAAACAAATTCAGACTCATGTCACATAGATAGTAAATAGTCTCGCAGCCAACTTTGAACATAGGCATAGCTTGCTTCTATAGATAAATTCTATTCTGCCTTCCTCTCCTTTCAATCTATACTTTAACAATACTTTTGTTACAATTTGTAAGTTTTATTTCCTACTTATAAAACATTATAAAAGCATTTTTCTGCCTACCCTTATTTCAAGCGGTATCTTATTGCCCACATTGTTTATTCATACTACCATATAAAGGCTCTTTGTTTTGGCTACTGGATATTGGTACAGTGATATTGGTCAAAGTAGAAGCTGCTTTTTTCTTTACTGAGTGACCAAGAAGAAAAATAATGTAGGTTGATCAGAACTAATACTTTCTGATACTAGAAAAGCTACAGGTTTAATAATACTATCTGATGAGACATTTAACTCAAAATTGGAGATACATAAAATGTAGATGAATTTTCAATTTATAGCCATCAGAGAACAACTTTTGAAATAATTTTGTATTTTGAAATGCCATAAGCTTCCTTGTTATATTTTAAAGGTGATATTAAAATTTAACAGGCACTTAATTCTATTTAGTTACTATCCGTAATTCCTAATGTAATAATCACTATAGGGCACCTGGGTGGCTCAGTCATTAAACGTCTGTCTTTGGCTCAGGTTATGATCCCAGAGTCTTGGCTAGAGCCCCACATCGGGCTCCTTGCTCAGCGGGGAGCCTGCTTCTCCCTCTCCCTTTTCCCCTGCTTGTGTTCCCTTTCTCATGTCCCTCTCTGCGTCAAATAAAAAAAAAATCTTTTAAAAAAACACTATAAAAGGGAAAAAATATTGAATTCTTATACTTTCATTGGGTGGATGGCATGTATTAAAAAAAAATTGTGGGCCTTTTATAAATAGATTGTATAGGACAGCACCCCCAATAGAAATATGTTGAGCCACAAATGCGGTTTAAAATCTTCTATAGCTTTGTTAAAAAATAAAAATAGGTAAAATTAATTTTATTAATGTGTTTATTTAACCCAGTATATTTAAAACATTTTTTTAATTTGTAAATACAATTGAGTTATTCTGCATTCTTTTTTTTTTCCCATGCCAAGTCTTCAAAATCAAAAGTGTGTGTTCCACACTTAAAGCACATCTCAATTTAGATTAGCTAAACCTCAGGTACTTAGTAGTGACATGGCTTTCATATTGGACATTGCAGATATAAGTAGTAAGTTCTATACAAGGATGGGGAAACGATAGTAAGTTCTGTACAAATACAGAGAAAGGATAAAGTAGAAATTGAACTGAGCCTTAAAGAATAGCTAAGAAAAAAGAGTATGCTGGAGAACAAATCTGTAGTGATGGAAATTAAAATAGGAGATATAATTTGAAATCAGGTAATAAAGTGGCTTGATTCTAGGGAATTTGTTTTATATGGAGGATACATATGTGAAATATATGTTAGAGGGTGCTTAGTCATGTCTTGTACACATGAGCATTTAATGAATATTGAATTAGTATTTAAGTGAATTAATACGAGGCAGAGCAAGAAAAATGCTGGAAGAATACTAACAAAGCCATATAGGTCTCCTAAGGGGAAAGAGTTGTGCTTAGGGTATATTAGTGATCTGTGATTAGCAATATGATGGAGAATGATCAACACGGATGAGATTTGAGAAAAGGTTTTTTGATTTGACCATTATTGGTAAGTTATTTTTAAATGTTTTATTTATTTTTAAAGATGTATTAAGTTATTTGAGAGAGAGCAGGGGGAAGGAGCAGAGGGAGAGGTTGAGCATCTCAAGCAGACTCCCTGCTGAGTGCAGAGCCCAAAATGGGGCTCCATCTCACGACTCCCAAGATCATGACTTGAGCTGAAATCAAGAGTCAGATGCTTAACCAACTAAGCCACCCAGGCACCCCTATATATTTTATTTAGATATAGTTTAAAAACAGTGAAGTGCACAAATCTTAAGAATACAGCTCAGTGAAATTTTACATATAAGTACACATAACTTCTACTCAGATCCATATACAGAACACTGAGAAAGGTGCCTTGTGCCCCCTCCTATTACGATATCCCCTCCAGAAGTAACCATTATTTTAGTCTCTATCACCGTGAATAAGTTTGGCTTATTCAAACTTATTATTATTAAAACTTATTATTTAAGTTTGAACTTGTTTATGGCATATTTGTCCTCCTTTCCAAGGGTAGTGAGAATTGATGGCTTGAATCTCTTTCTTTTCTAACCTTGTTTGGCATTAAGTGAATTTGGAGGTAATGAGCTGATAAATAATTGGTTCCATGGCTCTTCTGGTGTTTTGGTTTTTTTCCCCCAGTGTGGAGTATACCAAAATCAGAGAGGTATTTCTTAGTTTTCATTAATATTGACCCTTTAGAAGTTTTATGATGAGAAAATTTGTTTAGAAAGCAGAGATTTGAATTGCTTCTTTAGAATGTAGAAATTTGAATTGCTTCTTCAGATAACATAGTTATCTGGCTTATTTTCATTACAGTGTCCTCTAGGCGTATAGCCAAGAAGTAGGTAGAGGAGGTCTTGATTTGCCTCCTTATATAGAGGCCTTTTGGAACCTCTTTAGTAGTAGCTTCTAAGCATTATGTG
Organism: Neogale vison; assembly: GCF_020171115.1. NCBI lineage: Eukaryota > Metazoa > Chordata > Mammalia > Carnivora > Mustelidae > Neogale > Neogale vison. Next base: position 77,644,507 of record NC_058092.1, on the reverse strand, counting down.
AGTTAGCTTTCAAGCATTGCAGGTTTCTTAATAAGGTATTTCAGTATTTCTGATTGTGATTGTAGGGATAAGAATAAATTGGCATACTTCTGTTTACTGCTCAGTTAGTATCCATTCTCAACCTGAAAGATTTTGACATTTATGTGTGATGAACTAAAAGATTACCTTAAGGACAGCTGCACAAAAATTTGAATGGTTAAAATCATCGAGGTACACTTTATAAAATGAGAATTGAAATAGAATTACTGATCATGATTTTTACTTCCAGTGCATGAATTTATTTTTTATTTATTTATTTATTTATTATTTATTTTTTAATTTTTCAAATGAATTAATGGTTACAACATTGTGTTTCCATAAATATTGAGCAGGGGAAGGATTGTTTACTAGTGTAACAATTGGTGTTTTGGGGAGAAGGATTTTTATTTCTGAAATATGTATTATAATAAAGTTGTAAAAAGTACATAATAATGAAAATATGTATCTTTACATTCTAGTATGCCTAGTTTGGAGGAATAGATATGTTTTATAAATTGTGCATAAGTGGACATGAAAATACTTCCTCATAACGTTTGAATTCTGAATGCTTTTGAATTTATGAATGAAAATATAAAGCTTTGTTTTTTTAAAACGTATAACATGACTTAATTATACTCTTGCTCTAAAAATTTTAATAGTTGTCTTGAAGAAATAAAACCTCATCTATCAACTTATATAGGTTTTATATTTGTGAAGTATAGAAGGCTAAAGCAAATTGGTTAGATTAGACCTTGAAAACATATGGTTATTATCTACAAAATATTAAGACTTTATGTAGTACCTTTTGTGTAAGATTTAGAAAACCACAAACAAAACAATTAGAATGTTACTAATTAATAACCTTAAGAGTCAATTTCTATGGGAAGAAAAAACACATTTAAGGGTGTGTTCTATGTTTTTGTGTTGTTTTGACAAAACTGGATGTTGTATTTGAATGTCGTTTTGGGAGATTGGATTTTTTTGTATGCAGAGAAACCTTATTTGTATGGTTGTATCTTCAACCTTTGCTTGTTTTCATTGGGTTAGTTATATATAGAATTCATATAGTATCTTGCTGGGGGTAAGATTGTTCTAATAATAGAGCAAAGGATATGGTTCCTCCTCTAAGGAGCTCATGAACTAAGACACAACTTGAGGAGTACTTAATAATGAAACATTTGAAATACTGAGTTGACACAAAATAAGATGAGTGGTATCAGATAAGATTGGATTAATTAAGCTTCGCAAAAATGTTTTCATAATCTAGGTTTTGAAGAAGTGGTATAAATGAATAGATTCGTGGAAAGGAAAGAGAGTATCAACTAGGGAGAAGAGCATGTTAAAAAGCACAGAAATGGGAATTGTGGAATGCAAGCATTTTCCTTACTCAAAGTAGAATCTATTTTAAATGAATGTAATGAAGAATAAGTTTGATAAGATTGTGGCCGGAGCTGGAGGAATCTAAAGAAATTTGGATTAGAAATTAGAAATAAGGGATTCAATTAAGTCCACTAAACAGAAATAAATGAAGAAAAAAAAGATTAGCAGCCAGATATAACATGATTCAGAGAAAAGATTGAAGTGAAGAAGGCCAGTTAGAGGTTATTATCTTGGTGGATGGAAGGAAGGATATTTTAAGAGTAAGGATGGGTAGTTTTAAAGTCAGGTAGGTGAAATGTGTGGCTCTTAAATTTGCATACAAAGCTAAAATTAGAATGGAACAGTTTTATTATCTCCAGATACTGAAAATAAATTTACTTGGACTCAATTTGCAAATAAATTATTAACACTAATTAGGATACATCTGCCTTGTTCTATTAAAAAAAAAACTGATGTGCTTTTAAGTTTGATTTGAAAACTAAGTAAAAAAGTTATACTATAGTGGTATTTTCTGAATTGCTAGTACTTTGAACTAAAAAAATACTTGAGATGAATAGTAAGAAGAGCTTGTAATTGTAATGTTGTATTTTGAGTTATAATAGTACATTTTAGCCATGGTTTAAGACACATTTTAATTGGTATGGGAGTTGGGGAAACATATGATAAAAATTAGTAATCTGGACTTTCAGTGTTAAATTTGTTTTTAAAAATGCTTATTTTAAAATTTAGGGTAGTTGAGAATACACTGCTTTTATTGGGGGGAAATTCCCTATAGTTCCTTTGGAGCAATAGTATTTTTTGATATTTAAGATCTAAGTTGTTTGTCTTTACTAGATTTAAGAGTTCTTGACTGTGTATCATGTCTTAGAGTGAGTAAGATTATTTTTAAAACAAGAATTTTTTTTTTTAAAGAGTTATTTATTTGAGAGAGAGAGAGAGCAGTATGGGAAGGGGCAGAGGAGGAGTGTCTCAAGCAGACTCTGTGATGAGCTCCGAGCCTGATGGGGGCTCGTTCCCACAACCCTGAGATCACGATGTGATCCAAAACCAAGAGTTGGATGTTTAACAGACTGCACTAACCAGGTGCTCCTTAAAACAGAAGAACTAGAAAAATATGAAAAATTTATACAAGTAGTACAGTTAAAAATTGTTTTCTGTGCTTTTTAGAGTTAGTAAATTGAACAGAATTTGGAAGTTGAGTCTAGGAATATAAGATAGTATAGTCTTATTTTAACAAGTTTACATTTTAACCATTCTTACAGCTAATATAGGGTTAATTTCAGTTAGTAAAGAGTTTTCTGGCAACTTGACAAAATAGGGAGGTACATTTGACTCTGTTCAAGTTTACCTGTTGAGATAGCAGTTAAAGCAAAAGAGAATAGGCTGTTCCCTACTGTCACTGGAAATAGAGATTTCATCCATCACTCTGAAATTTGGTGTTTTGGTATAAATAGTATGGGTGAGAAGTGTTGACAGCAGAACTGTCTACTCTCTGATTAACCTGATGAACTATTGGTATGGGAATAGGAAGCATTCCTGAAAGTCCTTCCTTGAACCTCTTTTCCTCTTCCCTGTTTGCCTGTAAACTTCTTGGAAATAGATCCATCCCACCTTTTTGTGCTCCTTGGGTCTATACAAGCTGAAAAGCAACAAAAAATCACCATGTGCATGAGGAGAGGCTGCAGTTTGAGAGGGACTAGAAAACAAAATTGACTATTCCATACACATGGATCCCATTAAAAAGTTCATACAGGAAAGCGGTGGAGGAGACAGAGATAATTTCCAGTGGCTGTGATGGAACCAAAAATCTTGTGCTAGGTCATTGAGTGCCATAATGATGGCCATTTAGAGTGATACAGATGGCATCTTGCGTAGGTGTCCTTTAGTGTGATATTCCTTGTCTAACTTCCTCCTGGTTCATCTTATTTTCCAAGACTTACTCACCAACTTCCTGTCAAGTTTGGTTCCTGATACCCTTCCATCAGCTTTTTCTTCACATAAGAGGAATTGGTCCTCCTTACTCCCTCCCTTTACATACTGGATTACACATTCTTGGTGTGTGGTTTTGAGTTTTAGCTTAGACAAAGTAACAGAAACCTTAAAAATAAAGAAATGGCAAAAATATGAAAACTTAAAAGTTCATCAATTCAAGTGAAGGAAAAAAATCTAGGGTAAAACTTTTTAATAAGTTAAAACAACTAAACACTGTCAGGCTTGAACTTTTGTGTGATAAACAGCATTGAAATGTAAAGTATAGTGTAAGTAGCCTTTCTTTAGAGCAATTAGTAAGAGTTATTCTTAACAATAACTCTTACAATAACTTAGCAATTAGTAATTCTTAGTAAATCTCAGAATTTCATAGAAAAATAAAAAATTAAGGCTATGAAGATTTATTGAATAGTGGCATGTTTTATTTACTAGATGTATGTCAAAACTTTATTCCAAATGGAGAAAAAACATTCTTTTCAAATTCCTGTGAATTTTTAAAAAAATTGTGTCTTGGGCTTCAAAGAGAATCCTAAGGTTTTAAATTAGAGAAATTGAATTGTATAGGCCAGTGTTTTCTGACTAAAGTAGTAAAACGAGATGATTGTTAACTACTTGGATGATGAAAACTATGTCCGACTGGGATTTAAGCTTAAATTGATTAGAGGTTAATAACAATGAAAAAACAGATGAGATTAATATTCATTTAAAAATGATGCATTAAAAACACTTTACTTTGCTATCAAATCCCTGATAGAATTATAATAGCAGTTTTCTTAAAAAGGCATTGGGTGTCAAGGACAAAGAAAATGGGAAAGCTAGTTACAGAAGTAAAATTTTGGGAGCTTGAAAGCAGCAAGTGGTAACTAATTTTGTAGATCTGAGAAAACCGAATTTTCTGCCATTAGTTGGGGTCGGGGTGCCTAGAATTGGTACTGTAGACGCTGGGATTGAAATTGGGTGGCTTTAGAAGTTGGTTGCTTCAGGTAATTTGAAAGAATTGCCCCAAGGCATATAATAACAAACAATACTTGTGGTATAGGAAAGGGTTTCTTACCTTCCTGTTTCTTCTCTGATATTCAAATGAGAATTTCTGTATTTGAGAACTCTACACAGCTTGGGTTAAGAGTATCATACTGGAATTATCATATTGGAATTTCTAGAATTACTTAGAAATTTACATGTTGAATCAGGAATCATCCCCAACCTCTTTTCCTCTATTAGTTCTGAGAATACTGGGTATCAGGCTCATAATCCCAGATGTGAGATTGGAAGATTAATCCTGTTACAGCAAACTAATGATCAGGGGAAAAGACCACCAGATAGTAACAGTTGTGGATCCATCCAGGGAAATGGCCCAGATTGATCATCTTGCAATGACACCTACCCATTAACACAGAATTTCCAGACAGCTTTTATATGTTTCATTTTAAGATGTGACATTATGGATCATTAAACATTTGAGGATAACCCCAGTATGAAAGACGAGGAGATAGAAACAGCAGTTCAAAAGAAAAGAAGTTACTGAAATATGTTTGGAAGTAAGGTAATTGTATATTTGAAACAAGAAAGGAAAGCTTGCTATAAGGCAACCCTCAGAAAACAAAAGCTCTTAGACATTTAGAATATGAAATAATAGGATTGGAAATAAAGAATATGAGATACTTAATAGAAGAATTTGAAGTTTAGAATATTAAATTCTTGTAGAAGGTTGGAAGATAAAATTGAGGAAATCTTCCAGAGAGCAGGACAAAAAGGATGTAAAAAGGAAATTAGAGGATCATACTTGCCAATTCAACATATGAAAGGTAAGAATTACAGGGTGGAAGAAAATGTGTGGAGGAAATTAATAATAATTGAACAAAAAACTTGGGTTTTCACATTGAAAGGTCTTACAGAATGGTCAGCATAGTAATTGAAAAACAACATATCAAAGTATATCATAATGAAATTTCAGACACCAGAAATAAAAGGAAGATCCCAATAGCTTTCCCATATGGAGCATATAAAGGAGATTAGGAATTAGTAACAATGGAAAGGAATTGTTATGGAATAATGCCTTCAAAACTCTTGAAGGAAAGGTGTTTCCAGACTACTAATTCTGTACCTGGCCAAGCTGTCAAGTGTGGGAGTAGGCTAAAATTATGAAACATAAGAGGTCGTTGGAATATTTCCTCCAACTGCACTGTATCTCAGGAAGTTACTAGAGGACATGGACTTTATCAAATGATGAGTTACGTAAAAAAGAGGAATTCTCCAGAAAATAGAATTTAGCATAGGAGAGAAGTAAAGAGAATACATAACCTAAAATGATGGTGAAGGGAGATCCAGGGAGGGTAGGCTGTGCAGCAGTTTTGAAAAATGATGAGTTCAGATTGGGACAAGAAGGAAAGAGGATCTAAATGGTAGGTCTTTAGAAAGACTTGTGTGCAAGCACGCATGAAATAGGATTTTTGTGATTTTATTCAAAAGGAACATTTATCTGTAGTTTTCCTGTGATGTCTTGGTTTCAGTATGAAGGTAATAATGACTTAATAAAATGAATTAGGAAATGTTCCTTCCTCTTCTGTTTTGGGAAAGGTCTGAGAAGGATTGGTGTCAATTCTCCAAACTTTGGTTTAAAGGTAGATTGCACCAGAGAATCCATCTAATCCTGTTTTATTTTTGGTAAGTTTTTTTATTACATCATCTCTTTAATTTGGCATGGGTCTGTTTCGATTTTCTGCCTCTTCTTGATTCAGTTTCAGTAGTTTTTTCTAGAAATTTGTCCGTTTTTTCTGGGTTATTTAATTTGTTGCTATACAGTTGTTCCTAGTGTTCCCATATAATCCTTTTCATTTCTTATTATAACACCAGTAGTATTGATCCTTTTATCATTCTTGATTCTAATAATTTGTCTTTTTTTCTTGGCCAGCCTAGATGAAGATTTGTAAATTTCATTGACACTTTCAAGGAACCAACTTTTATTGATCTGTATCTTCTGTTCTTAGTTTCATTGATTTAAGCTGTAATCTTTATTATTTTCTTCATCTGCTTCTTTTGGGTGTAGTTTTCTTTTCTGTTTTTTTAAGGTCAAAGGTTAGGTTATTGATTTGAGATCTTTTTTAATGTAGGCATATATAGTTATAAATTTCGCTTTAAACACTGCTTTCTCTTCATTTAAATTTTGACATGTTGTGCTTTTGATTGACCTTAACAGATTTTATAATTTTCCTGCGTGATTTCTTTGATCTATTGGTTATTTAGGAGTTTGTTGCTTAATTTCCACATATTAGTTTCCCATATTTCTTCTGTAATTGCTTTCCAATTTGATTCCATTGTGTTTGGAGCACATAATTTGTATGATTTTATTCCCTTAAAATTTTTGAAATTTGTATTATAGCCTAATATATGGTCTGTATTGGAAAATATGTACACTTGAGAAGAAAGTGTTCTGTTGTTTTGAGTGGAGTATTCTGTAGATGTATGTCAAGTCTAGTTAGTTTATAGTGATAGTCTTGTTTCCTTGTGGTTTTTTGTTTTGTTTTGTTTTTTAAAGATTTTATTTATTTATTTGACAGAGAGATAGGGAGAAAGCACAAGTAAGCGGAGCGGCAGGCAGAGGGAGAGAGAGAAGGCTCTCTGCTAAGCAGGGAGCCTGATGTGGGGCTTGATCCCAGGACCCCAGGATCATGACCTGAGCCAAAGGCAGAAGCTTTAACCCACTGAGCCACTCAGGTGCCCCTATTGTTATTTGTTTTTATCTGTTGTCTATTTTTACTTTCAATTTTATATGTTTCAGTTTTATGTGTTTTGAGTCTTTATTGATAGGAGCATATATGTTTATAGTTGATACATAATTTTTGATGAATTGATTTTTTTATTTTATAAAAGGTCCTTCTCTGTCTCCAGTAATACTTTTTTCCTTTAGTATCTATTGTGTCTGATGAGAGTATAGCTACTCCAGCTTTCTTTTGGTTATAGATTTCTTGGTATATCTTCTTCTGTCCTTTTACTTTCAGCTTATTTGAATCTAAAGTGTCTTTGAACCTACAGTGTGTCTCTCTTATTATTTTTTGTATGTGTGTGTATCTCTTTTAGATAACATCTAATTGGATTGTGTTTTTTTTACCCATTCTGTCATTCACTGGTTTTGGATTGGAATGCCCAATTAATTTGAATTTAATGTAGTTACTGATAAGGGAGAATTTATGTCTGCTATTTTGTTGTTTTCTGTGTCTTAAGGTATTTTTCTTTTGTTCTTTTATTCCTTTACCATTGCCTTCCTTTTTACTAAATAGATTGTTTTCTAGTACCATTTAAATCCCTTTTTTTTCCACTGTATATTTTTTTCATTGTGGTTGTCCTGGGAATTGTAGTTAATAACTTATTTCAGTCTAGTTCAGATTAATATATATTTCAATAATATATAATAATATTGCTGTTGTATAACTCCATTCCTTCTCTTTCCTTTATGCTATTTTGTCATGCAAATGATGTCTCTATATGTCTTTTAAGTTAAAAGAAAAAAGTTACAAAATTAAAAATTATACTGTCTTACATATTTACCTATTCAGTTACCTTCCCTGTGCTCTTTATTCTTTGGGTAGATTCAAGTTACTGTCTAGTGTCCTTTCATTTCACCCTTTAGTATTTCTTGTGTAGGAGGTTTTGTGGTAACCAGTTCTGTCAATTTTTGCTTAGAATGTCTTACTTTCATTTTAGTAAAGAATTCTTGGTTGACAGTATTATTTTTTCAGTTTGAATCTGTCTTCCTATTGCCTTTTGGCTTCTATGGTTTCTGATGAGAAATTAACTATTAATTTTATGGAGGATCTCTATATGTGACAAGTCACTTATCTGTTGGCTTCCTTCTTGATTCTCTGGTTTTTGAGTTTATATTAGTTCCTCAAGCTTTTTGGATATTAGAGTAATATTTGTCATTAAATTTAGGGAAATTCTCAGTGATCATTTATTCAGCTATTTTTCTGCCCTTTCCCCTCTATTTCTGAGACTTCTGTTATATGTATGTTGGCATGTTTAATGGTGTCCCTCAGGTATCTTAGACTCCTTTTTTTCTTTCCTTTGTTTTTCTTTTTGTTTTCAGAGTAGATAATCTCGATCTTCAGATGCACTGAATCTTTCTTCTGACTGCTCATATCTGCTGCTAAAAACTTATAGTGAATTTTAAATTTTATTTACATTTTTTTGCTTTCCAGCTCTAGTTCTGTTTCATTCTTTTCCATGATTTCTTTCTCTCTGTTTCCTATTTGTGAGACATCCATCTCATTCTTTACTTTAGTTCTTTAGACAGATTTCCTTTAGTTCTTTGAACATGTTTAAAATAAGTGATTTATGAATATTGGCTAGTAAGTCTAAAGTCTGTGTTTCCTCAAGACACTTTCTGTTGACTGCTTTTTGTTTGTTTTCCCATGTGTATAAGCCATTCTTTCTCATATTTATGTCTTACCACTTTTTTGTTGAAAACTACATTTTAAATAATGTGGCACCTTTGATAATCAGATTCTCCCCTTCTCAGTGCTTGTTGTTGTTACTGTTTGTTACTTGTTTATTGAACTAATAAACAGATTTTTAAAAATGAATTCTGTCAAATCTGTTTTTTTTATCACGGGTGGCCACTGAAGTTTTTCTTCAGTTAGCTTAGTGGTCTAATAATTCGACAGAGGTGTCCTTAAATGCCTGAAATCTCCCAGTCTCAACATTCAGAACGGAATTTTATAACTTTGCCTTCCTCTTCACTTACTGCTTGTACAAAGCCTCTGGTTATCCAGAGGTGAGTGCTTAGGACCTTCTCAGACCTTTCCTGAGTCTATGCACATCCCTATGCTTACATGTGACCATCTAGATGCTCAGGAATGTATTGCAGCTTTTTTTAGTGCCTAGTTTTTCTTTTTAAGCTCTTTGGCTAGCCTGTTATTTGTCTCCGCTCTTAACTACTGCCTTGGTCAGCTGCAATATGAAACAATTGCCTCTGATAGTTTTTTGACAAACACCCTTGGGGAAAAGTTTTGCTTTGTTTTATTTTTGCATTGGGTGAGCTCTGAGGTCAAATTAAGATAACTTTAGGAGTGGGGTCTTCCAAGAAACCACCAAACATGTCAAATAATGACAGTCCTCTGGGAATGTAGTAGAGGTGATCTCATCATCTTCTGCCTTTCCCTTTCCCCCATATAGCTGCCAGGCTATTAGTTTTCAACAGGTTTGTGGACTGTTGAGTTTCAAAGCTACTGTAGAGCTGCAGTGGCAGGATGGGAATAGGACAAAATAAAATGCTACAAAGTTTGCTGGTCTTAAAAGATTTAACTATCTTCTTGAATCAGTTCTCCCCAGATTGTGGCAAGACTTTGGTTAATTTCTCATTTGGAAAATGTTGACTCTTTTTTTGCCATTGTTCTTGTTGATTTAATGGAGGTGATGATTTTCAAATGTCCTTTTTTTTTTTTTTTTTTGCTAGTCTTACTCTTGAGTTTCAAGAGTTCTATTTTAGAGTCTTGTTATGTAGTTTACAAACATTTTCTCCAACTCTGTCACTTGTTTTTTAATCCTCTTAACAGGATCTTTCACAGAGTAAATAAAAGATTTTTGCTTTGATGAAGTCCAGTTTATTTTTTTCTTTTATGATGATACTTTTGGTGTTATTTCTAAGAATTCCTTTTCTAGGTCTAGATACTGATGATTTCTATCTTCTACAGGATTAATAGTTTACATTTAACATTTAAATCTATAATCCATTTTAAATTAATATTGGTATAGAGTGTGAGATTTAAGTTGGTATTCTTTTTTTTTCTCTCTGTATATTCAGTTGCTCCAGCACCAGTTGTAGAAAAGACTTTTTTCCCCCATTAAACTGCTTTTACACTTTTGTGATAAAGTCAGCTAGCCATCCTCATGTAGGAGTTTGAGGAGATTATAGAAAATATAGATGAATTCTAGAGAGTTAATTCATTCTCTTATGTAGGAGGCAGTTAGATCCAACATGAAAAACCAGTATAACCAAATTGTTTAGAAATCAGGTAGGGGGAGGAATGGTTAGAGAAGAGGTGGTGGGTAGTGCTAGTTTTCATACAAGCTTTGTTTGATTCTTAAAATATGCATTTGTGTAATTTTAATTAAAATAAAAACAATACTGTAAGGTAATGCCAGTGCTTAGGGGAAATTTTAAAACCATAAATGTCTATATTTTTAATTTTGAAATGTTTTTAATGTGGAAAAAATACTCAGAATAATGCATGGTAAGAAATATAAAACTTAAAAGTTTTATATTCAAAAAAGTTCAAAAAGTGTGTACCTGCTTAACTAACCCTAGAATTAAAACGTTGGTAGTTCCTCCATTCTTTTCCCTTCCAATCAGACCTCCGCCTCTGTCCTTGGGAGACAACCATCAAACCTTTTATGGTAGCCACCTTTTTGTTTTATTTTTTTGCTACTTTTTGAACTATACATTTTTTTCCTATATGAAATTTATATAAATGGATCTTGACTTTTCCAGCATTGTTTGTGAGATCCATGTCTGTTTTTGCATGTAAGTATAATTCATTCAATTTCATGCCTATGCAGGTATACCTCATTTTTATTGCACTTCACTTTGTTGAGCTTTGCAAGTGGTGTTTTTTGTTTTGTTTTACAAATTTAAGGTTTGTGGCTACCCTGTATCTAGCAAGTCTGTTGGTGCCATTTTTCCAACAGCATTTGCTCACTTCGTCTTTTTTGTCACATTTTGGTAATTCTTGTGAAATTTCAAACTTTTTATTTCTGATGGTGATCTGTGATCAGTGATTGTTGATGCTACTATTGTAATTGTTTTGGTGTGCCACAAACCACAGCCATATGAGATGGCAAACTTAGTAAATGTTTTGTGTGTTCTGACTCCTCCATTGACTGGCTGTTTTCCTGTCTCTCTCCTTTAATTTGGGCCTCCCTATTCCCTGAGAGACAGTGTTGAAATTAAGCCAATTAATAACCCTATAATGGCTTCTAAGTTTTTAAGTGAAAGGAAGAGTTGTGCATCTCTCACATAAATCAGAAGCTAGAAATGATTAAGCTTGGTAAGGAATGCATGTCAAAGGCTGAGATAAGGCCGGAGGGTAAGCCTCTTGCACCAGTTAGTCGAGGTATGAGTGCAAAGGAAAAGTTCTTGTAGGAAATTATAAGTGAATACACTAGTGAACACATGAATGATGAGAAAGTGAAACAGCCTAATTGCTGATGTGGAGAACATGTCAGTGGTCTGGATAGATCAAACCAGGCACAACATTCCCTTAAGCCATAGCTTAATCCAGAGCAATAGGCCCTAACTCTCTTTAGTTCTGTGAAGGCTAAGAGAGGTGGGAAGGCTGCAGAAGAACTGTTTGAAGCTAGCAGTTTGGTTTACAAGGTTTAAGGAAAGAAACCTTTAGAACATAAGAGGGCAAGATGAAACAGCAAGTGATGATGTAGAATCTGCAGCCAGTTCTTCAGAAGATTTCTAGGTCAGATAATTAACAAAGATGGCTACACTAAATGACAGATTTTCAAAGTAAACAAAGCAGCCTTATATTGGAAGAAGATGCCATATAGGACTATCATAGTTAGAGAGGAAAAGCCAGTGCCTAGCTTCAAAGTTTCAAAGGGCTGGCTGACTCTTCTTGGGGGGCTAACGCAGCTGGTGACTTTAAGTTGAAGCCAGTGCTCATTTACTATTATAAAAATCTTAGGGCCCTTAAGAATTGTGCTAAATCTGCTCTGCCTGTGCTGTATAATAGAATAACAAAGCCTGGTTGATAGCGTATTTTTTTATAACTGTTTCACTGACTATTTTAAGCCTACTCTTCAGACCTACTGCTTGGATAAAAAGATTCCCTTATAAATACTACCTCTCACTGACAGTGCACTTCATTAAGACCTCTGACAAAGGTGTACAGTGAGGTCAATGTTTTCATGCCTGCTAACCCAACATCAATTCTGCAGCCCATGGATCAGGAAGTAAATTCAACTTTCAAGCCTTGTTGTTTTAAAAGTATATTTTGTAAGACTGTAGCTGCCATAGATAGTGACTCCTGATAGATGTGGACCAAGTAAATTGAAAACCTGGATTCAGGGCACCTGGGTGACTCGTGACTCAGTTAAGTGGTTGCCTTCAGTCAGTAGATATGGATCCTGAGTACCCTGAATGCTAAGGTTAGCATATAAAGAATTCAAAGCACCTTTTCTAACTATATTACAAATATTAAAATAAATTCAGGGATACCTGGGTGGCTCAGTCAGTTAAGTAACTGCCTTCAGCTCAGGTAATGATCCCAGATTCCTGGGACTGAGTCCCACACTAGGCTCTCTGCTCAGCAGGGAGGCTGCTTCTCCCTCTCCCTCTGTTCTCCCCTCTTCTCATGCTCTCTTTCACACACTCTCAAATAAGTAAAATCTTGAAAATAGAAAACCTGGATTCACCATTCTCGATACCGTTAAAAACATTGTTAATTCATGAGAAGTGATCAAAATAATGACATAAATAGGAATTTGGAAGAAGTTGAATTCAACCTTATGGATGACTTGGAAGATTCAGGACTTCAGTGGAGGCAGTAATTGCAGATGTGGTGGAATCAATGGGATAACTAGAAATGGAACTTGAAGATGTGACTGAATGGCTGCAATTGCATGATAAAGCTTGAACTGATGAAGAGTTGCTTCACAGGATGAGTGAAGAAGAAAATGCTTTCTTAAGATGGAATCTGTTCCTGGTGATGATACTGTGAAGACTGTTGAAATGATAACAAAGGAAATACATATTACATACACACTTAGTTGATAAAGTAGCATCAGGGTTTGAGAGGATTTGGCTCTAATTTTGAAAGAAGCTCTACTCTGGGTAAAATGTTACCAAACAGCATCACATGCTACAGTGAAATAGTTCATGAAAGAAAAGAGTCAGTAGTTGTGGACAACTTCATTGTTTTCTTAGTTTTAAGAAATTGCCACAACCACTCTAATCTCCAGGAATCACCACCCTAATTAGTCAGCCGCCATCAACATTGAGGCAAGACCAGCAAAAAGATTGACTCGCTGATAATCTGGAAAATGGTTAGCATTTTTTAGCAATAAAATATTTTAAAATCTAAGGTATATGCTTTTTAGAACACATACTGCTATTGCACACTTAATGAACTATAGTATAGTGTAAACACACTTTTTTATGTACTAGGAAACCAAAAAATTCACTTGACTTTTACAGTTTTGCTGTAGTGTGGCAGTGTGGAACTGAACCCATGCTGTCCCTGAGGTGTGCCTGTATCGTAGGGGACATTATAAGAATAGCCCACAATTTATTCATTCTGTTAGTGATGGAAATTTGGATTGTTTCTACTGTTTAGGCTTTCATGAATAATCCTGCTGTGTATTTCCTTGTACATGTCTCTAGTGCACATATGCACACATTTATATTTAGTAAATTTTTTGGAGTTAAATAGCCTAGTTTTAGAGTGTATTTATGTTTAATTTCAGAAGATATTAAAAACTTCCTTCTCAAAGTATTTTGTAACAATTTATAATCTCATCAACACTTTTGCACTTCATCTTCACCAACACCTTCACCAACATTTTGTATTGTTAATCTTTAATTTTAGCAATTTTAGTGGATGTGTAGTGTTTTTATTTCCCATTTCCCTGATTCCAACTGTGATTGTACCTTTTTATATATTTATTGACCAGATTTTATAAATATTCTGTGTATATTTGAAAAGAATGTGTTTTGCAGTAGAAACGGGTACAGTATTTATATACGTGTCAAGTCAGTTTTGTTAAGCATGTTTAAAGCTTCTACATTCTCACCAATTTAATTGCAGCATGTTGGCTCAATTAGAGATGTGTTAAAATTTTCTACTGTTATTATGGATTTATCTTCCTTGTGTTACTGCCCATTTTTGCAAATTTAGAATTGTTTCTGAAATGTTTCTGATGAGTTGGACGTTTTATCATCATTATTTCTTGTTGTCTTTAGTAATTCTCTCTGCTTTGCAGTCTGTCTTAATTAATAACAATATAGCTACCTTATAGTTAGTGTTTGAGTGGTTCATTCCCACCCCCCCACCTTTAAGTTTTTCTGTGCCTTTTTGTTTCAGAATTGTTTCATGTATCCACCATATCAGTTTTTCTTTCAATCTGATCTAACACTTCATCTTTTACTTACAGTATAAAGTTTGTTTAGATTTCTTGTGATTATTGATGTATTGGGGCATAAATGTGCAATCTAATGTGCTTTCTATTCTGTTATGTCCTTTTTCTTAACTTTCTTGCTGTCTTTTTATTCTTTTCTCCCCCCATCTTTTTTTAAACTATTTTGTCTGTAGCCACAAATCTCACAAAGGTGTTTTTATCTGAAAATAATCTTTTTTTTAATTCACTTTAATTTTGAAGGAAATTGTTACAGGATATAGAAGGTGTTGCTTTAGTATGTCCCATATTTTTCTGATGATGTAACCCATTGCTTGTGTTGTCATTGTCATTTCCTATATGTAGCCATTTTTCTCTGGCTGCTCTTAAGGTTTTCTCTTCAGCCTTTAACAGTCTGACTATGATATGTGTGTAGAAATGGTTCTTGATATTTATCCTACTTGGATTTGTTGAGATTCTTGGATCTATAAATTAATGTTTTCTATCATCTGAGATGTTTTTGATTATTTCTTCAACAAACATTATTTTGAACCTTTTTTATTCTCTTCTGTTGCATCTTGTACATCAGTGTTGAGTTGGGTTATATTAATGTTGGACTGCCTGATACTGTCCTCCTGGCCTCTGAGACTGGTAATTTTTTCTTCATTCATTTTATTCTGTTCTTTGGACGGTAATTTATTGCCATATTTCAAGCTCACTGATTATTTTTCTGCCTCTAATCACCCCCTTCTGTTAATTTTTTAATTATAGTTATTTTACCTTTCAACTTTTTCTTTATGGTTTCTATCAATCTTTGAATTTCTTTTCTTTCTTTTTTTTTTTTTTTAAGACCTTATTCATTTTTCAGAGAGAGAGAGCACAAGCAGGGGGAGCAGCAGGCAGAACATGTAGAGGGAGTAGCTGGCTCCCCACTGAGCAGGGAACCCGATACAGGACTCGATCCCTGGACCCTGGGATCATAACCTGAGCTGAAGGCAGTTGCTTAATTGACTGAGCCACTCAGGCATCCCTGAATTTATTTTCTTTTAATATTTGTAATATAGTTAGAAAAGCTGCTTTGAATTCTTTATATGTTAACCTTAACATTCAGGATACTCAGGATCAGTATCTATTGACTCCCCCTTTTTTCCTGAGTATGGATCACAGTTTACTGTTTCTTTGTTTATGATATAATTTTGCTCAATAACTGGACATTGTGAATATGTTTTAGTGACTCTGCTTTCTTTTAATGTTCTTCTGGGAATTGGGTGAAATTTATAGTCTGATTTTGATGCTTGCCCTGTGATTTTCTTGCTCCTAGAGATGCCACTAATTTCCATGTGTTCTCTTGATCTTGAGTTCTGTTCTCTGGCACTTCAGCCTTATAAGGCTTCAGTTTCCTGTTGCCCAAACTATGCACACTTGAGAAATTCATGCTGTTGAAAAAGCATCAATAGTATGGCTCTATTTTTCAAGTGTAAATATACTGACCTCTGCTAACTTTTTCCCCTTAACCCCTTCAGTCCCTTCAGTTGTTCTTTGTGCATACATAACATACATCAGTCATCCAGTCATTTGGGCAAAATTTATACTGAGAATTTTTGTTTGCTTCTCTGGTTCTTACTGCCATATTCTTTCACTTAAATTTCCATTTAAATTTTTGGCTGCCTTTCTAGGCTTAAGTTCTGAGCCCTATGGTAATATCTTTTTCCAGAGATGATTTTTGTTTGCACCATACAAACAAAGTAATGTCAACCATTACTTGTATTATATGGGATCTCCAGCAGTCTGGGATTACTTTAATTAAATTTTAGGGATTGAGTTTATTTTTTCACCTAAATATCTTTAAGTAGGGCTGCAGTACTTGCAAGAGCTTGTTTCTTTCTGGCTCACTAGAGTTTAGTCCTTTGGGGTCTCAGCTTAAATAGTGGGCAGCAGTTCGCATGGTTCCTACCTTTTCTGAACCTTGCATTCCCCTTTTGGTTCCCTTAACTCTTAACAATGTTAGAAATAACCATCAGTTTCTCAGCTGCCTCATCTGGATTGGCAAAATAAACTTTCAAGGCAAAAGTATCCTTGGGTGCTGGGTTGTTGTTTTTTTTTAAGATTTTATTTATTTATTAGAGAGAGAGTGAGCATGGGGGTGGGTAGGTGGGAGAGGGGAGAGGGAGAGGGAGAAGCAGACTCCCTATTGAGCAGGGAGCCCAAAGGGAGTCTCATTCCCAGTACCCCAGGATTGTGACCTGAGCTGAAGGCAGCCACTTAACCAACTGAGCCACCCAGGCATGCCACGGTGCTGAGTTTTTATCTATAGGTTTCCATCTTCGATCCTGGCCTGGTCATTCTTTACTGTTGTGTCAGTTTTTCGGTGCCTTTGGTGACTGTTTTTAATATTTTGTTCAGTTTCTCTGGTAGGTTTCAGTAGAAGGATTGATAAATATTTGAATATTCTGTTATTAACTGCAATTATTTCAGACATGTTTGGATTGATAGGTGCGTATCATTGTGATAATGTTTATATCTCATGGCTTGGGTTTTTTCTTTGGTGGCTTCATTCCTAATTATGTTAGGAGGTGGCAGAGATAGCTACTGGCTGCTCTGACATGCATAATCTCCTAGCTGTTATTTCCACTGAAGAGTATACCTTTCCAAGTACTTGCAGACATCCTGAGAAGGAGTTTTAATTTCCTACTCTGGCCTACATTCTCATCCATGAAAAAATTACTGTGGCTACCTGAGGAATACTCATCAGCGTGGGTGTCAATTGTTCATTCCTCAGTTCAGGGCTGTGTGATGGGTACCATTTTAACAGTTGAGTAAAAGTGTTTTATTAATGGACAGTCATGGTGCTATTAACATAAATAGGAAAAGGAATGTTAGGTGAGATAACAGATTGCTCTATAATAGTTTTCATAGATTTTTGGAGTATCCTGAAAATTTTCATTATATGATTGAATCTGGTAAAGCTGTCTAAGAACAGAATTTCATTTAAAAAATAGTAGTTGACTGGTAACATTACTTGTAAAAAACGATTTTGCTCAGTTTATATGTCTCTTGAGGTTAACAAACTGACAAAATGTTTGTAGAGTCACTGCTAATAAAATAGTAAAATAGACATTTATGTCTTTTTTCCCTTTTAAAAATTAAGATCTAGACCAGTTATTAATCTGAACTTATTCTTCTAGGGATAGAGATAATTTAATCTGCTATCTTTAGGATAAAGTTGTATCAGTTAGCTATTACTGTGTAAGAAACTACTCTAAAACTTGGTGGTTTAAAACAACGTGTTTATTATTAAAACAAGTCTGTGAGTCAGCTGGGAAGTATTTCTGGTCTTGGCTGGGCTCGTTTATGGGTCTGCAGTTAGCAGCAGTTCAGGAGGGTGGCTTTGCTGCTCTTGGCTGGGTTCTCTAGGCTGGCCTGTGGTGGGACATTTGGGCTGTCTTGTTTCCTGCAGCAGATTAGATGGGGCTTGTTCTTACGGTGGTAGCAGGATTCTAAGAGCAGAAGCCTGCAAGGTCTCACTCAGAATTGGCAAGCTGACATGCGTGCATTCTATTGGTCTTCTTTAAAAGGAAGCCTAGAGTTAAAGGGTGGGGGGAACCATTCTGCCTCTTGATGGGCAAAACTTCAAAGCCTCATTGCCAAATGTATGGATAATGGAGTAGTGTAGAATTGGGGCTATTTTTGCAGACAGATTTTTTGATTCATGCTGTAAAGTTCATTTCTGTGTTCTTGGTTGAGCACTATTATATTTCAGTAGGAATTGTGTCTGAGTTTAGAAGACAGGTATAAATTAAATGCATCAATCTGTTTGGAGGCCCATATGACTCTAGTTATCTTGTTTTGTAGGATATATCTGATGATATTTTGGAAGCATTGCTCATGCATTGAATTACCAATTGTAGAGTAATTGTAGTACCAGTGATAGGTGTTGAAAGATGAGTGATTTTTGCATCTGTTCTCTTTGGGTTATAAATGATGGTATTCTTTTTGTGCTCATTATTATTACTCTAACTTCTTTGAGATTTCATTGTTTCCCCAAGTTTATTAATATTTACATATTGTGATCTTAAATGTATTTGTTGAAGTGTATTTGACATATAATCTTTAATTTTATGTGTATAATATGAATAGATTTGGTATCTATATACACCTATGAAACCATCACCACAATCAAGATAATAAACGTATCCTTTACCCTCAAAACTTTCCTTGTGCCCCTTTCTAGTTCTTTCATTCTTACTGCTTCTCCCCTTATGCAGTATATAATCTTTTTGTCTACATTTTTTTTTTACTCATCATAGTTATTTTCAGGTTCATCCACATTGCGTGTATCATTAGTTCACTCTTTTTCCATTATAAAGCTATAATGCAAGGGTTCACATGTTCATGGATGTTTTTTCCTTCAGCTTTTGGCTATTACAAATAAAGAACATTTGTATGTAAGTTTTTATGTGAACATATGCTTTCATTGCTTTGGGTGAATATGTAGGAGAGTGGAATGATTGATCATATATGTAGTAAGTGTATACTTGACATTTTTTTTAAAATGTCAAAACTACATTTTACAAAGTAGTTGTACCATTTATCTTTCTGTATGAGTGTATGAGAATTTCAGTTCCTTCACACATTTATCAGCATTTGGTATGGTTGGTCTTGTTAATTTGAGCCATTGTTATAGTTGTGTAGTGATAATTCATTATGGCTTAAGTTTGTACTTTTCTAATGAAAAGCGATAGTATATGTTCATGTACTTAACACTCGTATATATATATATATATTTTTAAAGATTTTATTTATTTATTTGAGAGAGAATGAGTGAGAGAGATCATGAGAGAGGAGAAGGTTAGAGGGAGAAGCAGACTCCCCAAGGAGCTGGGAGCCTGATGCGGGACTCGATCCTGGAAGTCCAGGATCATGACCTGAGCCAAAGGCAGCTGCTCAACCAACTGAGCCACCCAGGCACCCCCAACACTCGTATATCTTTGATGAAAGATTTTACCAAAAGATTTGTGGCTTCAAATCTTCTGCCCATTTTTTGATTGGCTTGTTTTGTTTTAATTGAGGTTTTAAAAATGGATTTATTGAGAAATAATTAACATGTAGTGAAGTACAAAGTGGACAGTATAAGTTTTGAGGTATGTATAATATACAGTTGGGAAGCTATCACCACACAAACAAGATACTGAATATATTTATCACTCCTGAAAGTTTCCTCATGCCTTTTTGTGATTCTTCCCTTCTGAGCCACATTCCCCTTTTGGGTCTGTCTTTCAAAAGCATTTAGTCTAGGGTTACTCTAGTCAGTGCTACCTGAATTAACAGGTTTTTCCACTCTGTCTGAAGGAAGCAGGTCTTATTCTTGGCTTTGTGTGAGACTAGGGCAATAATTCTTGCCCTTTTGAGTGGCTCTTTCCTTGGCCTTGGGCTTGTTTTAATAATATGGGTGTTCTTGCTCTGTGCAGTTGTCTTCTCTAGTACTCTGCCCTGCAGTACCTAACTGTCTTAGCTTTGGACTTCCAGTTAAGTCTCCTCAACTCAGAAACCACCAGATTCAAGCTTGGGTATCCTGTCTCGGGTGAGGGTCTGTAGTAAGTTGGGGTCATTGGAGGGTTTATTTACCTTATCTGTTTCCCTTCTCTTGGGATTCACCCTCTGTATTTGCCTATCTAATATCTGAAAACTGTCATTTCATATATAGGTCTGGTTTTTTAGGGTTTTCAGATGGAGGGCAAACTCAGTCCCTGTTAATCCATGTTGGCCCTTATATGTATTTTTTTTTCTTGGTACTTATTTTTTAAATGGTATTAAAAAAAAAAGATTGTTTACCATCTTAACCATTTTAATGTACAGTTCAGTAGTGTTAAGGATATTCACATGTGCACCAGATCTCTAGAAATTCCTATTTTGCAAAATTGAAACTCTGTACCCATTAAACTCTAATTTTATCACCCCCTTACTTCCAACCCTTGGTTAGCAACCTTTTTACTTTTTTCTGTGATTTTGACTACTATAAATACTCAATATGAGTGGAATCATACCATGTTTGTCCTTTGTGGTTGGCTTATTTTACTTAGTGTCATGTTCTCAAGGTTTATCCTTACTGTGACTTGTGATTGGATTACTTTATTTTTAAAGGCTGCACAGTATTCCATTCCAGTGCTTCATGTATATACCACATTTTCCTTACCTATTCCTCTGTCTGTGAACTTTCAGCTTGCTTCTCCCACTTGACTGTTGTGAATAATGCTAGTGAGCATGGGTATGTAAATCTGTCTTTGAGATGCTACTTAGAATTCTTTTGGATATATACCCAGAATTGGGATTGCTCAATCATAGGCCAATTCTATTTTTTTTTTTTGAAGATGTATTTATTCTTTTGAGAGAGAGAGAGAGAGAGAGAGAGAGAGAATGCATGCAAGCAAAGGGAAAGGAAGAGGGGAAGCAGACTCCCTGCTAAGCAGAGAGCCTCACCTGGGGCTTGATCTCACCACCCTGAGATTGTGACTTAAGCTGAAACCAAGAGTTGGACACAACCAGACGAGCTACCCAGACACCCCTGTAAATGAGATTTTCATAATTTTGTTGTCCAGTTTGGTCATTATTAGTATATAGAAATGCAACTGATCTTCACATGCTGATATTCTGAAATTTTGCTGAAAGCATTTATTAGAGTAAATTTTTAAGACTCTTTAATATCTTCTACCTAAAAGGTCATGTTGTCAGCAGACAATTTTACTTTTTCCTTTCCAATTTTGAGATCATTTTGAGATCATTTTTTCCTATCTGTTTGCCCTGACTAGTACTTCAGTACCATGCTGAATAGAAGTAGCAAGAGTAGGTAGGTACTCTTGATCTCAGGGTTGTGCGTTAGAGCCCCACATTGGGTGTAGAGATTATTTAAAAACAAAATCTTTTTTTTTTTTTAAAGAGATTTTATTTATTTATTTATTTAACAGACAGATCACAAGCAGGCAGAGAGGCAGACAAGGGGAGAAGTCTCCCTGCTGAGCAGAGAGCCAGATGTGGGGCTCGATCCCACGGCCCTGAGATCATGACCTGAGCAGAAGGCAGAGGCTTAAACCAGCAACCCAGGCGCCCCATAAAAAAAATTTTTTTTTAAAAAAAAAGAATAGGCACCCTTCCTTCTTAATCTTTACATCTTTCACTATTGAGTGTGATGCTAGCTGTGAGCCTTTCACTTACGGCATTTATTATGTTGAGGGTAGTTTTCTTCTATTCCTAGTTTATTGAGTGTTTCTGTCATGAAAAGGTATTGGGTTTTGACATGCTTTCTCTGCACCATTTAAGATGATCATGTGGTTTCTGTCCCTCATTCTGTTAATATGGTGTATTCCATTGATTTTCATTTGTTGAACCATTCTTGCATTCCAGGAATAAATCCACCTTAGTCAATGAGTAGAATTCTTTTCATGTGTTAATTTTGGTTTTTAGTATTTTATTGAGGATTTTTGCTCAGTATTCATCCAGGGATATCGATCTGTTGTTTTCTCATTGCGTCCCACACTCACCTAAACAATATTTTAATTATACTTTTTAGGTATGGGTTTAAAAAGTACTTCCTATCAAGCTTCATTATAAATTCCCCATTAAAAAATATAGTATTTACAATGACTTGGTTTGGCTTTCTGGGGAACAAATGCAATTACAAGGTGTTTTTTTTTTTCTCAGACTTTGAAATATTACAGAGAAAAATAAAAAAGAACTCAAGTCAAAGGTTACTGTCTTTGTGTGGTGTTTAACATTTAAAGCATTTTAAAGTATAGGTAAGTGGCATTAAGTGCATTCACACTGTTGTGCAAACGTGTATATCCTTGTATTAGTCTACTAGGGTTACAATAACAAAATACACTGACTTGGTGGCTTGAGCAACAAATTTATTTTCTCACATTTCTGGAGGCTACAAGTCCAAAATTAAGGTGTTAGGTTTATTCGAGGCTTCTCTCTTCTCAAGATGGCTATTTTCTTTCTGTGTCCTTACATGGCATTTCCTCTGTGCATGCATTTCCTTGGTGCATGTGTCTTTTTCTTCCTGTAAGGACACCAGTTCTATTGGATTAGGGCCCCATCCTTATGTCCTTATTTAACCTCAGTTAACCTTTTTGAAGGCCCTTTCTGCAAATGCAGTCACATTGGGAACTAGGGTTTCAACATATGAATAATCAGTTCATAACACCTTTTATGTAGTGCTTCTGGTTTATTTCCTAGAGAACCTACCATCATCAGTATAGTCGTTTCTTAGTCGTTCTAACAAATTATCACAACCTAGGTTGCTTTAAACAACAAACTTACTGTCTGGCAATTCTAAAACCCAGAAGTCTGAAATTGGTATCACTGGGCAGAAATCAAGGTGTCAGCGGTGTTATTCTTTCCAGAAATTCTAGGGGAGGCTCTATCTCTTGCCTCTCTCAATTTCTGGTGGCTACTCACATTCCTGACCGAGTTCCATCTTCAAGGCCAATATTTTCAAATCTCTCTCTTCTCTGTCCTTGCAGTCTCTGTGTATATGAAATTTCTCATCTCCCTCTTTATAAGAATACATGTGATTGAAGTTAGGGCCCACCCAGATGATCCAGGATAATCTGTCCATCTCAAAATTCTTAATTTAATCACATCTGTAAAGACTTTTCTTTTGAGGGGGAAGGGTCATATAAGGTAATATCCACAGGTTCTGGGGATTCGAATGTGGATTCTCTTGCAGGGCCATTTTTTTTTTCATCCCATTACACTCAGCAATTCATAGTAGACTTTTAGTGTTCTTACTGTGATTTATAGCTTAGCTTAGCTTGTAATAGGTCTCAGTATCCAGTTATGGATTGGGGGCAGTGGGTGGCCAAGAGAATATTCTCGCCTCTTCTAGACATTACGAAGAAAACTCCAGGTCTGTAGTTCTGAGTGTGTGTGGTCACTTAGGAATCACCTTAGGAATTTACTAGAAATGCAAATCACTGGGCTCTAATTTAGAATTACTGAATCAGGAACTTTGAGGGTGGAGGCTAGCAGTCTGTGTAACAGGCCCTCTGGGAGATGCTAATGTATGCTAAAGTTTGAGAAACAGTTTGTTAGACTGTTGACATTTTTAGTGTTAAGACCATATACACATCCTTTTCTAGCTCTTTTCTGCTTCAGTCTAATACTTCAATGAGTCTAGGATTTATAGTCCACAAAGTTTGTTTTCTGTAAGGATGCAAATATTTAGTACTATAATCTTGGTATTGATGATCAGTGAAATTAATTCACTCAGTAAAAGTTTGCACTGGGCTGATTTTTTATCAGTTGTGTTTTTACTTAGAGTTATTTCATAAAGAAATATTACTGGATTCAGAAGTGTTGTGAATTTTTTTTTCTAATCTTTAAGTGGGCCTACAATGTTGTACTTTTACTATGTGCCACCCCGTGAAATGATGAAATAAGATGAATGAATTCTTATCCTCCATGTGTCCATACTGTAGTTCAGAAAACATGTAAGTGAACAGCTGATACAGAGTTATCACCAGTTTCTGTATCAATTGAGAAACAACGTAACTGTGAAGAAATTGAAAAGGGATCTTTCAAGGTGACTAAACTATTTATTGCAAAACTAGTAAAAAAGGTTTTAGCAAAATTGAAGAGAGATAGAAGGTAGAATACACTATGCAAAGCAGTGAGAAAGCTGAGAAGGCAAGGGGGCTGTTCTGGAATTTGAAGGAGTTTATTATTAGAAACCTGCTGTGAATGGGAAAGTAAAGATTGGAGATAATTGATTAAGAATGAGATCGTTGTGAGTACTGTTGAAGGACTTGAATCATAGATTTGATACCCTCAGGATAGCCATTGGAAAATTATACCTTACATGATTCTGGGAAGAATAAATTTGAGATGATAGTCTGGAAATAGAATAGTTATAGGAATCTAGGCGAGAATGGCAGTAGGTATGTATGGTAGTGCCATTTTTTTGTGAATAAGAATGCAAAAGAATAAGTTAGTTTCAGGTTGGGGAAGATGTGTAGAGTACAGGATGAGACATACTGAATTTTCAGAATTTGTGGAATATGATAAAATTAGGGTTAGATTTTTCAAGTCAGTTTTCAGTGGAATGTTGGGATAGCTGTTATACTAGATTGTGAATTAAATTGAAGAAGCAGGAGAGTATCAGTATGTACTATCCTCTAGAATAATGGTCCTTGGCATTTAGTATTTAATCACTGTTAGCTGTTATTGTACTTATTATTAGTATATACTATTATGCCATCTCATACTTTTTTGTTCTTCAGCTTTTTGGTGTACTTTTTAGTATATATGTAATAGTATTAGATAAGCATCTAGATAGAAGTGTGTGTTTTATTAACAAATACTGATTTTAATTGCTTTACTATTAAATTTAATGAAAATAAGTTATTGTAAATTTTTTTAAAGAAAACTAGAAAGTTTGTCATTTGAATAGATTATTGTTCATAAAAAAAAGTGGTATTGAGCAAGTTTCCTGAAAGTATAATATGATCATGTTTTATTTGAACAACTTTTTTGGATACGTTATATCAAAATAACTTGTTTTGTGATTTTTAATTTCAAAGAGTAAGTGTATCATAGATGTACTTATTCATACCTGACACAAAAATTAAATGATGGTCTCTACATGTATTCTTTCAGGTTTGAGTTAATTTCGAATGAGATTGTTTTTGCAACGAGATGTTAATAAGACAAAATCTAGGTAAGTAGAAGACTACTTTGTTAAATGTTATATATCAAAGTAGGACTAATAGAAAAAGTTATGTTTTAAAACTCTACCTTCAAGTTCAGATTTAATGAGTTTTTCAATAAAATTTTGAAATACAAAGAATTGACTTTAAGGTACTTGCTCGATTTGATTTGGTGGGAGTAACAATAGAATCATCAAATTGTGCTCTTAGTTTTCCTTCCTTTATGTTGAATTTAACTTAAATATGTGACTATTAAACATGTGAGAAAATTGAGTTGGTGTTTAGTTTAGCTATTCAGAAAAACAGTTCAGTAAGAGATTTGCTGCATGCTTCAATGGTCTCAGTGGATTATAGTGCTCAAGTAGTTTTTGCTTTTGTGAATTTTACTTATTTTGATTAATGAAGTACTTCCATAAATTGATTAAATTTGCCAAATTGTGACTTCTTTATGTTAATATAATGTTCAGAATATAAATGATTGTTTCAAAGAGTATCTCTGTTGGTCATTGAATTGGTCAAAGTCATTGAATGAATTTTCTAATTTAGCATTCTGATTTGCATTCTTTTTTTAAGGCGGTTGACTTTCAGGAAATTGAATTGTGATCATGTACTTTTTTAGTCTGATATGTGAAAGAATGTTTTTTGGTGTGTGTGTGTGTGTGTGTCTTTGTGTCTTTTAGGTTTTATTTATTTATTTGAGAGAGAGAGAGAGAATGAGACAGAGTGTGAGAGGGGAGAGGTCAGTGGGAGAAGCAAACTTCCCACCACGCAGGGAGCCTGATGTAGGACCTGATCCTGGCAGTTACTTAACCTGCCAAAGGCAGTTACTTAACCAACTGAGCCACCCACGTACTCTGAAAGAATGCTTTTTAATAATAGAAACTGTTCAGATGTTAAAAAGACTTAACAGTCTTCTGGCAAATGAACATGGTTTCAGGATATAAACAGATTAAAAGGAATACTTAAATTGTAGTTAACTTGGTCTTTCTCTAATCTAACCAGAGGTTTAAGCTGTTGGAAACTTGGCTGATCTCAAAGTTTAAAAAAAAAGGAAAATTAAAAATCTAGAATGAGAAGTGCTGTAGTTAAGTGATATGGAGTTAAACGGTGTGTTCTTAGTAAGTGGTTTAGGCATAATTTGAAGGAGAGTTTCTGTTTTATTGCTATTATATAATAGTAATTGTAGTGATTGTGCTGTATGTTGTGTTAACTGCTTCTCATGCCTTGTTAATCTTTATAATACTTTTGTAAGGTAGATACTCCTGTGTAGAAAATTTTTACTTTTTTGGTTTATAGTGAGCTAGTTCTTTTCTTTAGGAAGAGTACATTATCTCCATAGCATCTATTACTATGCTATAATGAACATTATAGCATATATATCTATATATGCTATATGGAACATATATATGTTCTATATATAGAACACTTGCCTATATATCTTCTTGTAGGGAAAAAGAAGCTAGACTTTTGTACTTAAGGTCTTATAGGGATTTTGTTTGTTAATTGAATATACAGTGTGTTAGAACCTTTATTCTGATTTCTTATGTCAGGTATCACTTAAGGGATGATACTGGTTTAACATATTCTGACCCTATTCTACCACAATTATGCCTTTTTTGCATAGAACTTAATGCAAATGTATAACTTACTTTTTTATATAAATTAAGTTGTAATTTGTGTATGGTAAAATTTAAAGTATAGAGCTGAATGAGGTTTTTACATATGTAAAACTTACATAAAACATACATACATGTTCACACATGTAACTACCATAGAGATATGAAGATGTAGAACATTTTCATTGCTCAGAAAGTTCCTCATACTCTTCCCTTTCCAGTCCAATAGCCTTCTCCTCCTGAGGTAAAATTTCTGAATTTTATCAGCATAGTTTAGTTTTGCCTGTTCTTGAATTTTATGTATAAGAATTATATAATATGCATTAGTTAATATGTGGCTTTTTTCAATCAACATACATCTTGTTGTATGAATATCAGTAGTTCATTATTTTTTATTACTGAGTAATATTCCATTGTATGACCATGCTACAAATTTTTTATGTATTCTCTCTGTAATTTTGTTTATTGGATTCTTCAATTCTCTGACCTCACTTTCCAGCATTCTACACTATTTTCCTTCCTCTAGTTGTCCTCTTTACTGTTCCCGTATCACCTGCACAATAAAATGTAAGCTCCATGACTTGGTATACATTGGTCTCACTGCCGCTATTCCAGAATGCCTAGAATTATCTGAATAAACTAAGTCTGATGTTTCTTATGTTTAGTTTTAGTCCTAATTATATGTTGTCACTCTTCCCCAGCCTCTCACCTCCCCCAACCATCATTGTCCTTCCTCCTGCTCATCAGCTTATCTCCTGAAAATCTCCTGAAATCTTATCCTTTGGGCCAGACCTAGCCATACTGCAGTAGAGTGTTTTCTTTACTGGACTGTGAGCCCCTTGAAGGTAGACACCATCAATGTTGTACTTACCTTAGTAGCATAATGCCAGAGTACTGGGTGTACTTAGTGAATTTTGTAAAACATGGAACAATGAGCATAATTCTCTCTCAGTCATCTAGGGATTCAGAATACTGTCTGGAATGGGATGAGGACATTGGCACAGTTGCTGTTGGGCTGTAGGAAGGAGCCAATGGAGACAATACGGAAGCAGCATTGTAGGTATTTTGGAAAGCCCTAAAATATCCCCAAAGTCTTCTTTCAATCCAGTTTTTAAAAATGACGAGTAATGTTCTTAGTTGAGACCTTAAGGAAAACTGTGTTGATTTTGATTACTCTTTTCAAATGAAGGCATTAACCCATGTCATAGAAATTGGAGTGCTTGCTTCTAACAGTATTCTTTTTGTGAGTTTGTGCTAGTTATTTCTTTAAAGATTTTAAAGGATGTATTAGATTAATACAAGTAGAAGGCTAGGAAGACTGGTCACATATATAAAGAAAACTTCTCATTTTCCTAAAGGTAAAAAAGAAATTGGGAGTAGAGAAGGAAATTGAATCATAGTCTGGAATTGTGATAACATTTATTTTTATAGCTCAGGAAGCTTGCTGTTTGATATAATTTAAAAAATTTGTTTTATCATTGTAGGTCTGTAATATATAAATAATATGCTTACTTAAGAAACTTTTAAAATATTATAAAGTACTTTACAGTAGTTTTTTTCTTGAAATTAGGCTTGTTGGGTTGGCCATTGTAGTCACCTAGGGGATTTTTATGCCTTCTAGCAAGTCCAGAGCAAGGAGAGGTTCTTCCCCACTGGGATCAATTTATTGCTTTTCCTCTCTACAGCTTCTGCCATAAAGGTTGAATACAGAGTTGGACATTGACCCCATCTCTTGCTGTTTCTTCAGATCCCTACAAGGATTTTCTTAGACATAGGTTCTTATCAAATGTTAGAACTTCAGTTATTTGTTTTATTTCATCATTGATGTGAAGTATGTTTAGTTTTCTTGTTGATAAAATTTGAGTATTCAGAGAAATATAACCTTCAGGTTGTTTGACTTACGTGTATTTGAAAGATTTTAGGCTAGTTTCTCTTCACAGATAGGTATACCTCAGTTTCAGACTCTTCGTCTTCATTCTGTGCTTCAATATTTTATATGGTCAGCCACTGCTTTTTCCATTTTACAGAGTTCCTGAATCCAAGGATTTGAATTTCTTTATATTTACTTACCATATATTAGGTAATTTCCTTCATTTTCAAATTAAGTTCTCTGTGCTTCACGGTCTTTAGTAGCAATGTAGTTATGTGCGGACCTTTGTTGCAATGTAAATAAGACTTAAAAAAAAATTTGTCCTTCATTCTAGATGAGATTGCACAGTGCACATTTGACCTTTTTCAAATATATTGCCAGGTAGCACTTAGTATTTTTGAAATTTTATTTTATTAAAGGTTTTTTACTTACTCATCTGACAGAGATCACAACTAGGTAGAGAGGCAGGCAGAGAGAGAGGAAGGGAAGCAGGTTCCCTGCTGAGCAGAGAGCCCGACTCGGGGCTCGATCCCAGGACCCTGAGATAATGACCTGAGCCAAATGCAGAGGCTTTAACCTACTGAGCCACCCAGGCGCCCCTGAAATTTTATTTTTTTTTTAATGGAAGTCACATACACTTATTTAAGTATGAGCAAATAGTGTGTAGATGTTGAGAATGAGTAAACTCTCTCACCCAGCACTATGTTCCCTGTAAATTATCAGAAATAGTTGATCTGTATTCTGCATCTTTCTCTTTCCATTTGCCAGTATGTCTTGGACATTTTTTCATATATGGATTGCATTTAATATAATTGTTTCCTTGTTGATAGAGATACTTTGGTAAATCTAAAGGTTTTTTGCTTGTATATGCAGTGCTGCAATAAATACTCTTCACTACATTATTGGAATTGTGTGAGAATGTAAGATAATTTGCAGCAATGGATTGCTGGGTCAGTATATATGTGCACTTTAATTTCTGATACTGCAAAATTGCAATAAGATTATATTACTTAATATTTCTGCTAGCAAGGGTGCCTGGGTGGCTCAGTCGTTGGACGTCTGCCTTCAGCTCAGGTCATGATCCCAGGATCCTGGGATCAAGTCCCACATTGGGCTCTCCGCTTGGCAGGAAGCCTGCTTCTCCCTCTTCCACTCTCCCTGCTTGTGTTCCTCTCTCACTGTGTCTGTCAAATAAATAAAATCTAAAAAAAAAAAAAAAATTTGTTATCAGTGTTTGAGAATCTCTTTCTCCACACCCCACCAAGTATTATTAACTCATGTTTTAATCCATGGCAGTCTAATTGAAAAGTGGTATTAATTGGTGCATTTTTTTAAGAAGGATTTTACATTTCCAAGTCTTTTGAGAAAGCAAAATTAATGCAGTGCAAATCAGAACATCCAATTAATAAGTATAACAACAAGCCAAAGTAGTTTTGTTAATGGATTAACCTATTTATTATGGGCTAGCAGTGTTTCAAATGGTGGAACTTATACTGGTCTTTCAACTCCTTCAGTCTTCTGATGGTGCACTTCACTGTGACAGCAGGAGTGGTGTTGTAATGGTAGGTCCAGGCACCACTGGCTGCTCTTTTCATGTAGGAACCACAACACCAGATCCTGACGTCTTGTCTTTTCCTCTTGGTCTTGCCACAGAGGGAGCAGGTGTATTTGGCACACTGACCTATTTCACTCCTCACCATTTTCCTGAGTGAGGGACCATAATGGGTCCTGTATTTACCTAAGATTCTGACCTTCTTGGTACATTTAACTATACTGTTGCAAACTTGAGAGAGCTCTCATTGTGTTTTACATTTACATTTCCCTAATGACTAATGATGCTCAACATCTTTTGAAGTGATTATGTGCATTTTTATCTTAGGTGAAATGTCTGTTCATGTCTTTTGCTCATTGTCTAGTTGGATTGTTTATTATTTTTTACTGTTGTTTTGAGAATTATGTATTCTAGCTACTCGTCCTTTGTTAGATAGGGTTTTTCTAATTACTTTCTCCCATTCCAGTCTATAATTTGTGTTTTTGTCTTCTTAACAGCATCTTTAAAGTTCTGAATTTTCATGAGGCTCAGTTTATCACATATTTTGGTTTTTTTGGAGGTAGCATTGTGATTTTAATTTCAGATTCTGTATATTCATTGTTAGTATATGGAAATACAGTTGATTTTTTTTTTCCAAGATTTTTTTCCAAGATAGAACCTAAAATATATTATTAATTTTAAAGTAAAAAATTGAGTGACTTTTTGATTTGCAGTGTTGTGCAATTATCACCTCTAACTAGTTCCTTTATATTTCATCATACCCAAGGAAACCCATTAAGCAGTCAGTCCTCATTCCTTCCCCCCAACCCCCCAGTCCCTGGAAATCACTAATCTGCTTTTTATCTCTATGACTTTACCTGTCCTGGATATTTCATATAAAGGGAATTATACAGCATGTAACACTTGTGTCTAGCTTCTTTCACTTAGCCATAATATTGGTTCTTTTTGGAGTGTTTTATTTGTTTTTAAATATTTTATTTATTTATTAGAGAGCATGTGAGCAAGCATGAGCAGGCTAAGGGGCAGAGGGAGAGGGAGAAGATTATTTCTTAGAGTGAAGAGCCTGACGTGTGGCTCGAACCCAGGACCCTGAGGTCATGACCTCAGTGGAAGTTAGATGCTTACTTAACCAACTGAGCTACCCAGGAGCCTCAATAATAAATTTTTTTAATTTTAATTTTTTTTAAAGATTTTAATTTACTTATTTGACACATAGAGAGAGAGATTATAAGTAGTCAGAGAGGCAGGCAGAGAGAGAGGGAGAAGCAGGCTCCCTGCCGAGCAGAGAGCCCCATGCAGGGCTTGATCTCAGGACCCTGAGATCATGACCTGAGCCAAAGACAGAGGCTTAACCCACTAAGCCACCCAGGTGCCTCTGATTTTAATTTTTTAAGTAAGCTCTACTCCAACATGGGGCTCGGACTCACAACCCTGAGATCAAGAGCCGCACACTCTGTTTACTGAGCCAGCCAGATGCAGCATAACATTTTCGAGGTTCATCCATGTTTCGAGGTATATCCATGTTTCAGCATTTTTTTCTGTGGTTTTCAGTATGCAAGTCTTTCATTTCTTTGGTTAAGTTTATTCCTAAGCTTTTTATTCTTTTTGATGCTTTTGTAAATGAGATTGTTAATTTTTTTAGGTGCTTCGTTCTTTCCCCTTTTTTTTTTCTTTTTTTAAAGATTTATTTATTTGTTTTAGAGAGAGTGCATGCATGAGTGGTGGGAGGAGAGGCAGAAGGAGAGAATCTTCAGATGGCTTGCTGAGCTGGGAGCCCTTCCCAGGGCTCCATCTCAGGATCCTTGAGATCATGACCTGAGCCAATACCAAGAGTCGGACACTTAACCGACTGAGCCACTCAAGCACCCTGGTACTTCTTTTTATGCCTGAATAATATTTTATTGTATGGCTATGCTATAGATTCTCTACCTTTTCATCTTTGGATGGACATTTAGGTTGCTTACACCTTTACTCTATTTTGAATAGTGCTGTTGTATGCATCTTAATCATTTTATAAGTGTGTAGTTCAGTAGTATTACGTATATTCACACTGTTATGAAACAGATATCCAGAACTTTTTCATCTTGCAAATCTGAGACTCTGTACCCATTAAACAGCAAATTCCCTTTTAACCCCTTTCCCCAGTTATCTATACTTTAGATAACTCATATAGGTGGAATCCTACAATGTTAGTCTTTTGGGGACTGACTTGTTCATTCTGTGTAATGTTCTTGAGGTTCATCCATTGGGTAGCATGTGACAGGATTTTTCCCACTGTTTCAGTGTGTCATATACCACATTTCCTTTATTGATTCACCCATCAGCAGATGTTGGATTGCTTCAGCTCTTGGCTATTGTGAATAGTGGTTATGAACATGGGTGTGCAAATATTCTTCAAGATTCTTTAAATTTTTTCAAATATATACCTCAAAGTGTTATTGCTGGATCATATGATAGTTCCATTTCTAAGTTTTCCAGGAATGTCCATACTGTTTTTTCACCACTTTTCAGTCCCACCAATAATGCACACACCTTAACCAACATCCTAATGGATGTGCAGTGATACCTCATGGTTTCGATTTGTATTTCTCTGATGATTAATAATGTTGGGCATTTTTTCATGTTTCTTGGCCATTTTTAGATCATATTTAGAGAACCATCTATTCAACTCAAATTTTAACTGGGTTATTTGGGGGGTTTTTGTTTTGTAAGAATTTTTTAATATTTTCTAGACATTAAATACTTATATCTACAGTTTGGTAATATTTTCTGCCATGCTGTAGATCACCTGCCTATTGACTCAGTTGATTGTGTGCTTTGATACAGAGAAGTTTTTATGTTTGATGTACTTCCATTTTTCTATTTCTGTTTTGTTGTCTCTGCTTTCTGTATCCAAGAACTTACTGTCAAGTTGGATGATGTCACAAACTTTTTCCTCTGTGTTTTCTCCTGGCAGTTTTATAGTTTTAGGTCTTACGTTTAGGTCTTTGATTCATAGTGAGTTAAGTTTTATTTATGGTATAAACTTCAACCTTTTGTATGTGTTTATCCAGTTTTCCCCATTTTTCATTGAATGGTCTCGGCATCCTTGGCAGAGATCATTTGACTGTATTGTGAGTGTATTTCCAGGGTCTGTTCCTTTGATCTGTTTGTCTCTGTGCCATTACCAGAGTGTTTGATTACTGTAGCATTGTAAATTTATTTTTAAATTAATAAATAAGAGACATGCAACTTTGTTGTTCTTTTTCAAAATTGCTTTCCCTTGAGATTTCTTGATTTTTTTTTTCAAGAGTTTATCTATTTATTTATTTATTTATTTATTTATTTTGTTTTATTTATTTATTTATTTTATTTATTTATTTTTTCCCAATTTATTTATTTTCAGAAAAACAGTATTCATTATTTTTTCACCACACCCAGTGCTCCATGCAAGCTGTGCCCTCTATAATACCCACCACCTGGTACCCCAACCTCCCACCCCCCCCGCCACTTCAAACCCCTCAGATTGTTTTTCAGAGTCCATAGTCTCTCATGGTTCATCTCCCCTTCCAATTTACCCAAAAGCACATACCCTCCCCAATGTCCATAACTCTACACCCCTTCTCCCAACCCCCCTCCCCCCAGCAACCCACAGTTTGTTTCGTGAGATTAAGAGTCACTTATGGTTTGTCTCCCTCCCTATCCCATCTTGTTTCATGG
Source organism: Neogale vison (assembly GCF_020171115.1). Lineage (NCBI taxonomy): Eukaryota > Metazoa > Chordata > Mammalia > Carnivora > Mustelidae > Neogale > Neogale vison. Next base: position 77,610,562 of record NC_058092.1, on the reverse strand, counting down.
ATTCTTCTCCTACCCACTTAAGCCCCCATGTTGCATCACCACTCCCTCATATCAGGGAGATCATATGATAGTTGTCTTTCTCCGCTTGACTTATTTCGCTAAGCATGAAACGCTCTAGTTCCATCCATGTTGTCGCAAATGGCAAGATTTCGTTTCTTTTGATGGCTGCATAGTATTCCATTGTGTATATATACCACATCTTCTTGATCCATTCATCTGTTGATGGACATCTAGGTTCTTTCCATAGTTTGGCTATTGTGGACATTGCTGCTATAAACATTCGGGTGCACGTGCCCCTTTGGATCACTACGTTTGTATCTTTAGGGTAAATTCCCAGTAGTGCAATTGCTGGGTCATAGGGCAGTTCTATTTTCAACATTTTGAGGAACCTCCATGCTGTTTTCCAGAGCGGTTGCACCAGCTTGCATTCCCACCAACAGTGTAGGAGGGTTCCCCTTTCTCCGCATCCTCGCCAGCATCTGTCATTTCCTGACTTGTTGATTTTAGCCATTCTGACTGGTGTGAGGTGATATCTCATTGTGGTTTTGATTTGTATTTCCCTGATGCCGAGTGATATGGAGCACTTTTTCATGTGTCTGTTGGCCATCTGGATGTCTTCTTTGCAGAAACGTCTGTTCATGTCCTCTGCCCATTTCTTGATTGGATTATTTGTTCTTTGGGTGTTGGATTTGTTAAGTTCTTTATAGATTTTGGACACTAGTCCTTTATCTGATATGTCGTTTGCAAATATCTTCTCCCATTCTGTCAGTTGTCTTTTGGTTTTGTTAACTGTTTGCTTTGCTGTGCAAAAGCTTTTGATTTTGATGAAATCCCAAAAGTTCATTTTTGCCCTTGCTTCCCTTGCCTTTGGCGATGTTCCTAGGAAGATGTTGCTGCGGCTGAGGTCGAAGAGGTTGCTGCCTGTGTTCTCCTCAAGGATTTTGATGGATTCCTTTCTCACATTGAGGTCCTTAATCCATTTTGAGTTTATTTTTGTGTGTGGTGTAAGGAAATGGTCCAATTTCATTTTTCTGCACGTGGCTGTCCAATTTTCCCAACACCATTTATTGAAGAGGCTGTCTTTTTTCCATTGGACATTCTTTCCTGCTTTGTCGAAGATTAGTTGACCATAGAGTTGAGGGTCTATTTCTGGGCTCTCTATTCTGTTCCATTGGTCTATGTGTCTGTTTTTGTGCCAGTACCATGCTGTCTTGATGATGACAGCTTTGTAATAAAGCTTGAAGTCCGGAATTGTGATGCCACCAACTTTGGCTTTGTTTTTCAATATCCCTTTGGCTATTCGAGGTCTTTTCTGGTTCCATATAAATTTTAAAATTATTTGTTCCATTTCTTTGAAAAAAATGGATGGTACTTTGATAGGAATTGCATTAAATGTGTAGATTGCTCTAGGTAGCATAGACATTTTCACAATATTTATTCTTCCAATCCAGGAGCATGGAACATTTTTCCATTTCTTTGTGTCTTCCTCAATTTCTTTCATGAGTACTTTATAGTTTTCTGAGTATAGATTCTTAGCCTCTTTGGTTAGGTTTATTCCTAGGTATCTTATGGTCTGGGGTGCAATTGTAAATGGGATTGACTCCTTAATTTCTCTTTCTTCTGTCTTGTTGTTGGTGTAGAGAAATGCAACTGATTTCTGTGCATTGATCTTATATCCTGACACTTTACTGAATTCTTGTACAAGTTCTAACAGTTTTGGAGTGGAGTCTTTTGGGTTTTCCACATAGAGTATCATATCATCTGCGAAGAGTGATAATTTGACTTCTTCTTTGCCGATTTGGATGCCTTTAATTTCCTTTTGTTGTCTGATTGCTGAGGCTAGGACTTCTAGTACTATGTTGAATAGCAGTGGTGATAATGGACATCCCTGCCGTGTTCCTGACCTTAGTGGAAAAGCTTTCAGTTTTTCTCCATTGAGAATGATATTCGCGGTGGGTTTTTCATAGATGGCTTTGATGATATTGAGGTATGTGCCCTCTATCCCTACACTTTGAAGGGTTTTGATCAGGAAGGGATGCTGTACTTTGTCAAATGCTTTTTCAGCATCTATTGAGAGTATCATATGGTTCTTGTTCTTTCTTTTATTGATGTGTTGTATCACATTGACTGATTTGCGGATGTTGAACCAACCTTGCAGCCCTGGGATAAATCCCACTTGGTCGTGGTGAATAATCCTTTTAATGTACTGTTGAATCCTATTGGCTAGTATTTTGGTGAGAATTTTTGCATCTGTGTTCATCAAGGATATTGGTCTATAGCTCTCTTTTTTGATGGGATCCTTGTCTGGTTTTGGGATCAAGGTTATGTTGGCCTCATAAAATGAGTTTGGGAGTTTTCCTTCTATTTCTATTTTTTGGAACAGTTTCAGGAGAATAGGAATTAGTTCTTCTTTAAATGTTTGGTAGAATTCCCCCGGGAAGCCATCTGGCCCTGGGCTTTTGTTTGTTTGGAGATTTTTAATGACCGTTTCAATCTCCTTACTGGTTATGGGTCTGTTCAGGCTTTCTATTTCTTCCTGGTTCAATTTTGGTAGTTTATATGTTTCTAGGAATGCATCCATTTCTTCCAGATTGTCAAATTTGTTGGCGTAGAGTTTATTACAAAGTTGACAGCTTTGTAATAAAGCTTGAAGTCCGGAATTGTGATGCCACCAACTTTGGCTTTGTTAAGTCTGGCCAAGGGTTTATCAATTTTATTAATTCTTTCAAAGAACCAGCTCCTAGTTTGGTTGATTTGTTCTATTGTTTTTTTGGTTTCTATTTCATTGATTTCTGCTCTGATCTTTATGATTTCTCTTCTCCTGCTGGGCTTAGGGTTTCTTTCTTGTTCTTTCTCCAGCTCCTTTAGGTGTAGGGTTAGGTTGTGTACCTGAGACCTTTCTTGTTTCTTGAGAAAAGCTTGTACCGCTATATATTTTCCTCTCAGGACTGCCTTTGTTGTGTCCCACAGATTTTGAACTGTTGTATTTTCATTATCATTTGTTTCCATGATTTTTTTCAATTCTTCTTTAATTTCCCGGTTGACCCATTCATTCTTTAGAAGGATGCTGTTTAGTCTCCATGTATTTGTGTTCTTTCCAAACTTCCTCTTGTGGTTGAGTTCTAGCTTCAGAGCATTGTGGTCTGAAAATATGCAGGGAATGATCCCAATCTTTTGATACCGGTTGATTCCTGATTTAGGACCGAGGATGTGATCTATTCTGGAGAATGTTCCATGTGCACTAGAGAAGAATGTATATTCTGTTGCCTTGGGATGAAATGTTCTGAATACATCTGTGATGTCCATCTCATCCAGTGTATCATTTAAGGCCTTTATTTCCCTGTTGATCTTTTGCTTGGATGATCTGTCCATTTCCGTGAGGGGAGTGTTAAAGTCCCCTACTATTATTGTATTATTGTTGATGTGTTTCTTTGATTTTGTTATTAATTGGTTTATATAGTTTGCTGCGCCCACGTTGGGGGCATAGATACTTAAAATTGTTAGATCTTCTTGTTGGACAGACCCTTTGAGTATGATATAGTGTCCTTCCTCATCTCTTATTATAGTCTTTGGCTTAAAATCTAATTGATCTGATATAAGGATTGCCACTCCTGCTTTTTTCTGATGTCCATTAGCATGGTAAATTCTTTTCCACCCCCTCACTTTAAGTCTGGAGGTGTCTTCGGGTTTAAAATGAGTTTCTTGGAGGCAACATATAGATGGGTTTTGTTTTTTTATCCATTCTGATACCCTGTGTCTTTTGATTGGGGCATTTAGCCCATTAACATTCAGGGTAACTATTGAGAGATATGATTTTAGTGCCATTGTATTGCCTGTAAGGTGACTGTTACTGTATATTGTCTCTGTTCCTTTCTGATCTACCATTTGTAGGCTCTCTCTTTGCTTAGAGGACCCCTTTCAGTATTTCCTGTAGAGCTGGTTTGGTGTTAGCAAATTCTTTCAGTTTTTGTTTGTCCTGGAAGCTTTTAATCTCTCCTTCTATTTTCAATGATAGCCTAGCTGGATAGAGTATTCTTGGCTGCATGTTTTTCTCGTTTAGTGCTCTGAAAATGTCATGCCAGCTCTTTCTGGCCTGCCAGGTCTCTGTGGATAAGTCAGCTGCCAATCTAATACTTTTACCATTGTATGTTACAGACTTCTTTTCCCGGGCTGCTTTCAGGATTTTCTCTTTGTCACTAAGGCTTGTAAATTTTACTATTAGGTGACGGGGTGTGGGCCTATTCTTATTGATATTGAGGGGCTTTCTCTGGACCTCCTGAATTTTGATGCTCGTTCCCTTTGCCATATTGGGGAAATTCTCCCCAATAATTCTCTCCAGTATACCTTCTGCTCCCCTCTCTCTTTCTTCTTCTGGAATCCCAATTATTCTAATGTTGTTTCGTCTTATGGTGTCACTTATCTCTCGAATTCTCCCCTCATGGTCCAGTAGCTGTTTGTCCCTCTTTTGCTCGGCTTCTTTATTCTCTGTCATTTGGTCTTCTAGATCACTAATTCTTTCTTCTGCCTCATTTATCCTAGCAGTGAGGGCCTCCATTTTTGATTGAACTTCATTAATAGCTTTTTTTATTTCAACTTGGTTAGATTTTAGTTCTTTTATTTCTCCAGAAAGGGCTTTTATATCTCTGGAGAGGGTTTCTCTAATATCTTCCATGCCTTTTTCAAGCCCGGCTATAACCTTGAGAATTGTCATTTTGAACTCTAGATCTGACATATTACCAATGTCTGTATTGATTAGGTCCCTAGCCTTTGGTACTGCCTCTTGTTCTTTTTTTTGTTGTGAATTTTTCCGCCTTGTCATTTTGTCCAGCTAAGAGTATATGAAGGAGCAAGTAAAATACTAAAAGGGTGGCAACAATCCCAGGAAAATATGCTTTAACCAAATCAGAAGAGATCCCAAATCATGAGGGGGGATTTCTCCCCCCTCACGATTGGGTGAGGGATCTCCTCTGATTGGGATCTCCTTTGATTGGGATCTCCCAATCTCTTCCAATTGGGATCTCCCAATCTCTTCTGATTGGGATCTCTTCTGATTTGGGGATAAAAAGAGGTTCAAAAAGAAAGAAAGAAAAAAAAGAAAAAAAGAATTAAAAAAAAGATTGAATTAAAAATTCAATCAAGAATTTAAAAAAGAATTAAGAAAAATAAAGATTGAAGAGATTAGGATCTCTTCTGATTTGGGGATAAAAAGAGGTTCAAAAAGAAAGAAAGAAAAAAAGAAAAAAAGACTTAAAAAAAAGAGATTGAATTAAAAATTCAATCAAGAATTTAAAAAAGAATTAAGAAAAAAAAAGATTGAAGAGATTAGGATCTCTTCTGATTTGGGGATAAAAAGAGGTTCAAAAAGAAAGAAAGAAAAAAAAAGAATTAAAAAAAGAAAATGAATAAAGAAAAGTATAAAAAAGAAAAATATATATATATTAGATAATCTAGTTAAAAAACGTTAAAAAAGAAAAGGGTAAAAGTTATAAAAAATTTTAGCAGAAGAAGAGAAAAAAAATGAAAAAGAAAAAAATTAAATTAACTGCAAGACTAAAAAATCACAGGCAGAAAGCCATGAGTTCCGTGGTTTGTTTTCTCCTCCTTTGGAATTCTGCTGCTCTCTCCTTGGTATTGAAACTGCACTCCTTGGTAGGTGAACTTGGTCTTGCCTGGATTTCTTGTTGATCTTCTGCGGGAGGGGCCTGTTGTAGTGATTCTCAAGTGTCTTTGCCCCAGGCGGAATTACACCGTCCTTACCAGGTGCCGGGCTGAGTGATCTGCTCGGCTTTGCTTTCAGGAGCTTTTGTTCCCTGAGCGCTTTCCGTAGAGTTCCGGAGGACGGGAACACAAATGGCGGCCTCCTGGTCTCTGGCCCGGAGGAGCCGAGAGCCCAGGGCCCCGCTCTCCTGTGCGCCCTCAGCGAACCGCTCCTAGTAACTCGCGTCTGCCTAACCTCCCACCGCGCTCCGAGCTCACCGAGCTTGCGACCGGTTCAAGGCAACACCGAGCTGCGAGCTTACTGTCGGCTCTGTCTCTGCAGCCGGCTTTCCCGTTCCAATATCCGCAAGCTCTGCGACACTCAGACACCCCCATCCTTCTGTGACCCCGCGGGACCTGAGGTCACGCCGACCCCGTGTGGGCTTCGCCCCGGTTTAGCCTCTGGAGCGATGTTCCTCAGCGGAACAGACTTTTAAAAGTCCTGATTTTGTGCTCCGTTGCTCCGCCGCTTGCCGGGAGCCGGCCCCTCCCCCCCGGGGTCTATCTTCCAGTCGCTTTGGATTCACTTCTCCGCCAGTCCTACCTTTCAGAAAGTGGTTGTTTTTCTGTTTCTAGAATTGCTGTTCTTCTTCTCTTCGATCTGCCGATGGATTTGCAGGTGTTTGCAATCTTTAGATAAGCTCTCTAGCTGATCTCCTGCTAGCTGAGGTAGTCTCAGCCTGCTACTTCTCCGCCATCTTGACTCCTCCTATTTATTTATTTGATAGGGAGAGAGACAGCGAGAGAGGGAACATAAGCAGGGGGAACCAGAATGGGAGAGGGAGAAACAGGCTCTCCACTGAGCAGGGCAGCCTATGAGGGGCTCCACCTCAGGACCCTGGGATCATGACCTGAGCTGAAGGCAGATGCTTTTAAAGACTGAGCCACCCAGGTGTCCCGGGAGTTCTTAATATTTGAATTTTAGGGTGAATTGACCTACTTCTGCAAGAAAAGAAAAAAAGCCAGTGGGAATTTGATAGTGATTATGTTGAATCTGTTGATTGCTTTGGATAATATGGACATCTTAATATTAAGTCTCCCAATACTTGAACACTGAATATTTTTCCAGTTGTGTTTTTTTTTTAACATTTTCAGCATTTTTTTCTGTGGTTTTCAGTATGCAAGTCTTTCATTTCCTTGGTTAAGTTTATTCCTAAGTTTTTTATTCTTTTTGATGCTTTTGTAAATGAGAAGTTAATTTTTTAAGTCTGCTTATTGTTAATGTATAGACACAACTGATTTTTGCGTGTTAATTTTATATCCTACATTGGTGAATTTGTTTATTATAACAGGTTTTTTTGGTGTTTTTTTTTGTTTGTTTTTGTTTTCTACACAAGGTCATGTTGTCTATGAAAAGAGATAATTTTTTTTTTCTAATTTGAATTTTTTTTTCCTTGCCTGACTGCTCTCACTAGGACTTCCTGTACTATATGTTTGATAGGAGTAGCAAGAGCAGATGGTCTTGTCTTATTCTTTGTGTTAGAGGAAAAGCTTCCAGTATTTCACCACTGAGTATGATTTTAGCTCTTGTGTTTTTTTGTAAGTGGACTTCATTATGTTGAGGTAGATTTCTTCTATTCTAGTTTATTGAGAGTTTTGTTTATCATGAAATGGCGTCATATTTTGTTAAATGTTTTTTCTGCATCAATTGAGACGATTTATGTTTTATTTATTCATTCTGTTAATGTGTGGTATATTATACTGATTGGCTTTCATATGTTGTCATCCTTGCATTCCAGTGAAAAATCCCACTTACTCATGGTGTAATAATTTTTTCAGTGTGCTTTTGAAATCAGTTTGCTTTTAGGTTCTTCAGAACTTTTTGGTATCAATATTCGTCAAAGATACTGGTCTACAGTTTTTTTGTCTTTGTCTGACTTTGGTTAAACCAGGGTAATGCTGGCCCCATTGAATGAGCTTGGAAATGTTTCCTCCTCTTCAATTTTTTTGGGAGAGTTTCAAGAGAATTGGTGTTAATTCTTTAAATATTTGGTAGAACTCTCCAGTGAAGCAATTGGGTCTTGGACTTTCCTTTTTGGGAGAATGGGATTTGATTACTGCTTCAGTTTCCTTATTAGTTATAGGTCTGTTCATATTTTTTTATTGCTTCATGGTTCAGTCTTTGTAGGTTGCATGTTCCTAGAAATTTATCCATTTCTTGTTGGTTATCCAATTTTTTGGTGTACAGTTGTTCATAGTATTTTTTTGTAATTCTCTTTACTTCCGTGACCTTGTTTATAACGTCCCCTTTTATTTCTGATTTAATTGAATCTTCTTTTTTCTTAATTCCTGACAGAGGGCTTATTGATTTTGTTGATCTTTTCATAAAGCCAACCTTTGTTTCATTGTTTTTTTTCCTATTATTTTTGTGTTCTCTATGCCATTTATCACTGCTCTAATCTTTACTATTTGCTTCTTCTAGCTTTGGGTTAATGTTTTCCTTTTCTAATTTCTAGAATTATAAAATTAGGTTATTGATTTAAGATCTTTTTTCTTTTTTAATCTAAGTATTTACAACTGTATAATTATCTGTTAGCATTGCTTTCATTGTGTCCCTCAAGTTTTGGTTTGTTGTGTTTTCATTTTCATTTGTATCAAGGTTATTTTCTTTCTTTTTTTTTTTAAGATGTTTATTTATGTATTTGACAGAAATCACTAGGCAGAGAGGCGGGGGAAGGGGACGGAGGGGAGGGTGGAAAACAGGCTTCTTGCTGAGCAGAGAGCCCAATGCAGGTCTCCATCCCAGGATCCTGGGATCATGACCTGAGACGAAGGCAGAGGCTTTAACCAACTGAGTCACTCAGGCGCCCCATGTCTCAAGGTATTTTCTAATTTCCCTTTTTTTCTTTGTTTTGACCCTTTGGCTGTTTAAGAATGTTAAATTTTCACCGATTTGTGGATTTCCGGTTTTCTTTGTGCTGATTTCTAATTTCATTCCTTTGTGGTCAGAAAAGGTATTTGTATCATTTCAGTCTTGAATTTTTATGACTTATTTTGTGGCCTAATGTGGTCTGTCCTAAAAAATGTTCCGTGCGTACTTTGAAAAGAAAGTATATTCTGCTGGTTTTGGGTAGATGATTCTGTATATGTCTGTTAAGTTCACTTGGTGTGTAGTGTTAATCAAGTTCTCTATTTCCTTATTCAAAAGCTGTGGTTGTTCTATCCCTTATTGGTTTGGGGGGTTTGTTAATTGATCTTTGTGTTACGCATCATTTTGACTTTCTTCTTATTTCCTTTTATGTATATTTTTTAGTTATTGTGTTTATCTTGGTAATTACATAACATTTTAAGATTACAGTAGTAATCTAGTTTAAATTAATACCAGCTTTGTGTCCATAGTGTAAATACTTATCTATACAGCTCCATCCCTCTTCTGTTTTGGTGTTACTGTCCCAAGTTACTTTACACAGTAGTACTGGCTTTTAGGTTTGCCTATGTAATTGTCTTTACTGTTGTTCTTTACTTCTTTTTATAGCTTTGAGTTACCGTATAGTGTGTTCTGTAGCCTGAAGGATTCACTTTAACATTTCTTGTGGGGCAGGTCTTCTAGTGGTTAAATCTCTTCAGCTTCTGTTTTGCTGAGACTATCTTAATCCCCCCCCACTTTTTGAAGGATAATTTTGGTGGGTATTCAATTTTGGGTTAAAAAGGTTTTTCTTGGGGCACCTGGGTGGCTCAGTGAGTTAAGCCACTGCCTTCGGCTCCGGTCATGATCTCAGAGTCCTGGGATCGAGCCCCGCATCAGGCTCTCTGCTCAGCAGGGAGCCTGCTTCCTCCTCTCTCTCTTTCTGCCTGCCTCTCTGCCTACTTGTGATCTCTCTCTGTCAAATAAATAAATAAATAAAATCTTTTATAAATAAATAAATAAATATTAATGGTATAAATATATCCATCAAAAGAAAGAAAATGACAGAGTGGATAAAAGATGTACAGCCATACTTATATGTAGCTTACAAGAAATTTACTTCAAATTCAGTGACTTAAATTGGCTGAAAAAGATATAAAAGACTATACCATGCAACCATTAACCTAAAAAAGAAGCAAGAATGGTTACATAAAATTATGATAAAGTAGACTTCAGAACAAAGAAAATTACCAGGGACCAAGAGGAGATTAAGTAATGATAAAAGCATCAGTCTACCAGGAAGATATAATGACTCTGAATGTATATGTACCAAATAATAGAGCCATAATCTACACTAAACACACATACACACACACACACACCAAAAAAACTGATAAAGCTGAAAAAGGAAGAGATGAATCCACAATTGTAATTGAAGACTTCAATATTCTCCTCTTAACAGCTGATACAACTATCAGGCATAAAATCATCAAGACTGTAAAAAATCTGAACACAGTAAAGCAACAGAATCTAAATGACCTATATAGAACATCCCACCTAGCAACATGGGATGCATATTATATCCAAGTGCCCGTGAAATACTCATGAAGTTAGACAACATCTTCAACAGTAAAACAAACCTGACAAATTTAAAAGAATTGTTTTATACACAGTATATTCTCTGACCATAATGGAATCAAATTAGAGATCAATAACAGAAATATCTCTCTTGACTGAAAATTAACACAATTCTAAGTAATCCATTGCTTAAAAATTCTCAAAATTAAAAAAAGGAATGAAAAGGAAAATACAACGTGTCAAAATATGTGAAATACAGCTAAAGCAGTGCTGAGAAATTTATAGTATTAAATGTTACATTTGGAAAGAGAAAATGTTAATGTGGTAGAAAATGAAAAGTAAAACAAACCCAAACAAGCAGAAAAAGAAAGTAATAAATTTAAGAGTAGAAATAAATGAAATTAAAAGAAAAACCACTGAAACAAAAAGCTACTATTTGAAAAGTCAGTACAATTGATGAATTTCTAGCAGGACTGACAAAAAGAAAGTAGGTAAAAATTACCAACTTAATCATGTAATGGGGTTATCACTGTAGACCATTATAGATAGTAAAGGATAATAAGAGTTTACTGTAAACAACTTAAAGGTAAAATTTAACAATTTGGATGAAATGGCCTAGTATCGTAAAACACAACCAACCACAACTCACTTAATAACCCAGTAACTGTTAAAAATTGAATTTAGAATTGCGACTCCCCAAAAAAGCAATCTGTAGGCCAAGACGGTAAGTTTCATGGGCACCTTTTCCAGTATTCAAGTTTCAGTGGAAAATTCTAAGCTGGAGAATTACTGTAAACAATTTTAAGAAGAATTAACAGCAATTCTATCTTATCCTTTCCAGAAAATGAAAGAGGGAACACTTTCCATTTCATTTTATGAAACTAATAACACTGATATCAAAACTAATAGAGACAGTACAAAAACAAGAAAACCACAGAATAATGTCTCTGATGAACCTAGATGCAAAAAATTCTCAACAAAATATTGGCAAATTGAGCAAAACAATGTATAAAAACAATTATACACTAAAAATAGGTAGCATTTATCCCAGGTATATGAGTGGATTCAACATTTGAAAGTAAGTCCAATTTCATCCTTTTGCATGTTTATTGGGTTTCTCAACATCATTTGTTGAGAAGACTAGCTATGCCTTTTAAATGTTGTTGGCATCCTTGTCAAGAATCATTTGACCTTATATATGAGAGTATATTTCTGGGCTATTATCTATTATAGTCCATTCATCAGTATGTTTGTCTTTATGCCACTACCACACTGTTTTGATTACTGTAGCTTTGTGGTAATTTTTAAAATCAGAAAACATGAGACCTGTAACTTTTTCATTTTCAAGATTGTTTTGTCTATTTAGGGTCCCTTGAAATTCCATGTAAGTTTTAGAATGAAATTTCCTATGTCTGAAGAAATGCTACTGATATAGTCATAAGGTTTGCATTAAATCTACTTTGAATACTATTAATATTTTAATGTTACTAAGTCTCCTAATTCATGAACACTGGATGTCTTTTCATTTATTTTTATCATCTTTAATTTCTTTATTAAGAATTTTTTTTGAAATGTTTTCAGTACACAAGTCTTTAGCCTCTTAGGTTAAGTTTATTCCTAAATTTTTTTTAATTAATTAATTTTTAAATAAGCTCCCCACCCAGTGTGGAGCCCAAGGCGGGGCTCGGACTCATGACCCTGAGATTGAGACCCGAGTTAATCAAGAGTTGGACACTTAACTGTGCCACTGAGAAACCCCGATACTATATATTTTTATGCTTTTGGAAATGGTATCGTTTTCTTAATGTTTTTTCAGGATGGCCATTGTCTTTTTATGGAAATGTAGTTGACCTTTGCATGTTGATTTTTTCCCCTCTATTGTTATTTTTAAATTTTTTTTAGTTTTATTGAGATATAATTCACATATATCACTATATAAGTTTAAGGTGTGCAACATAATAGATTGACTGTCACATCCAGTTGACCCTTGAATGATACAGGGGTTAGGGGTGTTGATGCCCTGTAGTAGAAAATCCATGTATATAACTTTTGACTCTCCAGCAACTTAAATACCAATAGGCAACTGTTGATCAGAAGACTTAACCAAAAACATGAAGAGTTAACACATACTTTGTGTGTTAGATTCTGTTCTTAAAATAAGCTAGAGAAAAAATGTTATTAGGAAATTTGTAAGGAAGAGAAAATACACTTATAGTACTGTACTCTGAAATACTGCTTAAAACTGGACCTACACAGTCCAAACCCGTGTTGTTCAGGGGTTTAGCTGCATTGTGAAACGATTACTGCCATGAGTTTAGTTAGCATCCATCATCACATAGATAAAATAGAAAAAGCAAAAAAAGAGAAAAAGAATTTTTTGTGTGTGATTAGAGCTCTTAGGAATTACATTCTTAACAACTTTCCAGTATATCCTATGGCAGTGTTAAGCGTAATCATCATGTTGTACAGTACATCTCTGGTACTTACTTGTCTTGTAACTGGAGATTATATTTTTTGGTCACCTTTCTCCAATTTCCCCCTCCTACTATCACCCCACTTCTGGTAACCATAAATCTGATCTCTTTGTGAATTTTTTTTTTCCTTTTAGATTCTACATATTGTTTAAGTCATACATTGTCTTTCTCTGATTTATTTCACTTAGCATAATGCCTTTTTTTTTTTAAGATTTTATTTTTTTATTTATTTGACAGAGACACAGCGAGAGAGGGAACACAAGCAGGGGAGTAGGAGAGGGAAAGCAGGCTTCCCACCAAGCAGGAAGCCCAACGGGGCTCCATCCCACAACGCTGGGTTCCTGACCTGAGCCAAAGACAAACGCTTAGCTTAATGACTGCTATGCAGTCATTAATGACTTAGCATAATGCCTTTAAGGTCCATCTAGATTGTTATAAGTGTCAAGGTTTCCTCATTAAAAAAAATGATACAATGACAAATGTTGTAAAGATTAATATTACTCTTATATTCTAATTAGTAGAAATATTAAATAAGTTTTTCTCTTGTGTGCACACACAGATGGCTAGAGGGAGGCAGTTATTCCAGAAACAGGCAACGTGTCTGGATAAAACAAAGTTAATAAAAAAGAAAGTTTGCTTTGTTGATTCTCATAATTGATTACAGGCTTTATTATTCACTTATTGTTAGCCTGCTTTGTCTGTGTCTGTTTATTTAGGTATTCAAGCACCTTCTAGTTGCTGAAAACACGGTATACACAACAAAAACATGGTTCCTGTTCTGTTAGAACTTAGGTTCATTGGGAGAAATATGTTAATCAAAAATGTTATAAATTAAATATTTTAAAGACATTAGAGCTCTGAAAGGAACACTTCTTTTATTCAAAAGCCTGTGACAAAGGAACTTGACAGAGTGCTTGAGAAAGTGACAGAGTAAGTGACATTTAGAACCATGATCTGAAGGAAACTTTAGGAGTTAACTGTTTATGTGATGGAAGGCTGGGGAGAAGAGAGCAGAGGATTCCAGATCAGAGGAACTGCATGTGCAGGGACCCTGTGATGAGAAGGGACACACTGGGGAATTTGAGAGAGGGCCAGAGTGGTTGAATCCCTGAAAACTGTGAGACCAAATGGAAAGGTAGACAGGACCCAGCAAAGCCTTTTCAGCTGTGATAAAGACTTGGGACTATGTCCTGTGAGAGAGGAAAATGTTGGGTTCCATAGAGAAGTAGTGAATTTGAAAAGGTCACTCTCCCTCTAGATGTGAAGAACTGATTAGGAAGGAGCCAATAGATCCAGTTAGGAAGCAGATGCATTATTTTGTTTAAAGATTTTATTTATTTATTTGACAGAGAGATAGCACAAGTAGTAGAGTGGCAGGCAGAGGGAGAGGGAGAAGCAGGCTCTCTGCTGAGCAAAGAGCCTGATGTGGCTGATGTGTGATCCCAGGATCCTGAGATCATGACCTGAGCCGAAGGCAGCTGCTTAACCGACTGGGCCACCCAAGCATGCCGGGAAGCATTAATATTTTTTAAATTCTTTATGCTTGTGACACTACACAAATACAATAGTCACACTAGGTACTGTTTTAGATCAAGAGTACATCAATGAACAAATCATTAGTCTTTGCCCTCATGCTTACTTTGTAGTGGGGGAGAAAAAAAACAGGTAATCAAATAACTGTATAATCTGCTGTTATTAGTAAGTACTTTGAAGAAAAAGAAAACCAGAGAGGGTTTTCTCCAGAGAGAGAAAACCAGAGAGAGAAGAAAAAGAAAACCAGGATGAAGAGTGACTAAGGGTGCTGTTTTATTTAGGATGATCTAAGAACTGAGATCTTTGGAACTAAAGGAACTGATCTATGTATATACTTGGGGGAAGAACTATGATGCCAGTTGCAAGTCCAGGTTGTTACCTTGTTACCTGTATCTCAGACCCATCAGCTGTCAATCAGGGGTTTCCATGACCCCCTCCATGAGTTGATTAATTTGCTACAGCAGCTCACAGAACCCAGGGAACCAGTTTACTTACTAGATTTCCAGTTTATTGTAAAAGGATATAACTCAGGGACAGACAGACAGAACAGACAGAAGAGAGTCATAGGCCAAGATATGTGGGAAGAAGTGTGGAGCTTCCATTGTCTTTTCTATATTGTCTTTTCTAGACTCACCACTTTCTCATCACATCCCTGTTTGCCAACCCAGAAACTCTCCAAACCCCATCCTTTAGGGCTTATACGGTGGCTTCATTATATTTGTAGGATTGATTAAATCACTAGCAGAAGTCAGTTGACCCAGCCTCTAACCCATCTCCCCTCCAGAGTTCCGGTGGGTAAGCCACATAGTTAGCATGGTACCCTCTGGCTAGCAGTCCCCAACCTTAGGTGATTTCCAAAAGCCATCTCACTAATGTAACAAAAGACATCTTTGTAACTCTCTACTCTTGGGAAATTCCTAAGTGTTTTATGAGCACTGTGCCAGAAACAGGGAGAAAGACCATATATGTCTCTTATAAATCACAATATCACAAGTATTCATCATTTAATAATTTTTATAAAAGATTTATTTATTTTAGAGGGAGAGAGTCTCAAGCAGACTCCATGCTGAGCTTGGAGCCCATGACACTGAGATCATCACCTGAGCTGAAACCAAGAGTTGGATGTTCAACTAACTATGACCACCCAGGTGCCCCTCATTTAATAATTTCTAAGAGCTATTTTGTCTTATTTATTTATTTATTTATTTATTTATTTATTATTAAGGACTTTGAGGGGGGCGAGGAGAGCACAAGGGTGTGGTGGGCAGAGGGAGAGGCAGACTCTCTACCTGACAGGGAGCCAGGCACGGGTTTTGATCCTAGGACCTTGAGATCATGACCTGAGCTAAAATAAAGGCAGATGTCCAACTGACTGAGCCACTCAGGCACCCCATATATTTTTTTAAAGAATTTATTCATGTATTTGACAGCGAAAGAGCATGTGTGTACACAAGCAGAGGGAATGGCAGGCAGAGGGAGAGGGAGAAGCAGGCCTCCCCATTGAGCAGAGAGCCCAGTGATGTGGGGCTCAATCCCAGGACCTTGGAATCATGACCTGAGCTGAAGGCAGATGCTTAACTGATTGAGCCACTCAGGTGCCCCTATTAAGTCTTTTTAAGTAAGAAAATACAGTAATCAAAAATACAGATGATTAGTGTTATTGCTTCAAATTGTACCACCTCCCCCAACCATGAATTCACCTCCACTGCCTCCAGGTAGGACCTGAAGTAGGTACCTCAGAGTAAACCTTATTTGGAGATAGGGATTTACAGATGTTATCAAGTTAAAGGTAGGTCATTAAGGAGGATGGGGCAAACCCACTTATAACTAACTGATGTCCTTATGAGAAAAAGGATATTTGGACACAGAGACATGCTCATGGACGGAAAACAGTTTGAAGAGACATGTGAAGATGATCAATAAGCCAAGGAGAGGCCTGGAACAGATTCTTTACAACTCTTTAAACTTAATGGAGGTAATAGTGTTATAAAACCTTCAGGTTAAGAGGTGCCTGGGTGGCTAGCTGGTTAAGCCTCTGAGTCTTGGTTTCAGCTCAGACCAGGTCTTGGGGTCATGGGATCGATCCCTAGGTCAGAGTCTATGCTCAGTGGAGGGTCTGCTTGGAATTCTCTCCCTCTGTCCCTCCCCCCTCAAATAAATAAAATTTTTAAAACACCCTTCAGGCCTTTTACTGTGTGTGTTTTACTAAGTTCTAAAGCAATTTAAGTCTTTTAAGAAAATCTGGAATTAAAAGACAAGCAACAAAAAGTAAACGCTCCAGCATTATATTCATAGTTGTTTGCTTTCTAAGAAAAATTTAAATTTGAAACTATAGGTTCTTTAGGGTGATACAAATGTTTTCCAAGAAGATTGACCTTTTTTTGTTTTTTAAACTTTTGTACCAAATATTTTGCAAACTTATCTACTTAAAATTTATTGTCAGATTGATTTCTTTTATTCCATTCTGATACTGTTTTTCAGTGTAATTTTTTCTGTTGCTTCAGAGCAACAGAAAAAAATTTGCCACCACTTGGTGGCACTACTTGGCTTAAAAATGATTCGAATTGTCTGCTGTTAACTGCTGTTCTACATAAATGATTAAATTCAGAAGGGATCAATTTGATATTAAGCAACTTAATATTATAAATATTTGACTCTTATTTTGTAAACAAAATAATAATTGGTATTGTAAACTTGAGTTATATTAAATGCCATATGGAATATAAAAATAAAACTAAGGCTTAGTTTGGTAGGGAGGGAAGCATTCCAATTTTTGAGAGACATATCTTTTTAGTTAGGCGTCATTTATATTCTGCCTTAATCTTTGTCTCTAAGTGTAAGAAAAATATTTTTATATTAGAAACAAACATCTTCAATTTTTATGTTAAAATTTTTCAAGATGTGTATTTTATATAAAGCTAAGAAATTAGATTTTTCTTTTTAGGTGATCAAACCAAATTAAACATAGGAAAATAGAATATATAAATGTGTTTAATTATGTTTTTCTGCAGCATACTGAAAACTCTGACAGTCCTTTTTAAGATATTTTATTTGTTTTATTTAAATAGAGAAAGGATCCAGAAATGTGGAAAGTTACTACGCCCCAGACATGACTTTTACTCCTAAATAGTTGATGCCTAATATCATAATAGCTAAAGCAGTTGTAATTAAGGTATTCTAGGTTACATATACAGCATATAAAAGATCGTGATCCCTGTCTTTTTAAGATTCAAATGTAATACATACCAGAAAGTGCACAACGTGTAAGTGTACAGCTCAGTGAATCACCACAAAGTAAACACCCCATGACTACCGTAGATCAAGAAATAGAGTATTATCAGCAACCGAGAAACTCCCTGTTTCCTTTCCCAATCACTCTTTCTCATTTCCTTGGAGCAACCACTGGCCTGACTTCAAAGAATATATTTTTTTTGTACTTTTGTACTTTTATATAAATAGAATTACATAGTAGTAGTATTTTGTCTTTGCTTATTTTGTTTAACATTATGTAAGTCTCATAGAGATTTACAGAACTAGTCATAGCTCATTTGTATTTTATCACTGTCTTTTTATATTTGGATTGAATAATACTGTCATAACACTCGTGTACGTGTTGGGGTACATGTACAATATTTATGTTGATTAGATACCAGGAGTGGAATAGCTGGGTCGTTGGTGTATTTCGTTTCAAATTTAGAAGATAATGCAAGAATTGTTTTCAGTATGGTTGTACCTATCCCATCAATAGAATATAAGGGTTCATGTTACTCTGTATTTTCACCAGCGCTTGGTATTAATAGCCTCTTTAATTGTAGCCCTTCTGGAAAAAGTATTTCCCTAATTCGAAATAAGATTGTACTTTTTCATAAATATTCTGGCTGTTCATAATATCCTCTTTTGCAAATAAGTCTCCCCCCCACCTTTTATTAATTATTATTATTGAATTTTCTGTAGTCCTAATTTATAGAAGTTACATACTGTATGGATATGAGCCCCTTTTTTCCTTTTGGTGCTTATGTCATTTTGTTTTTAGGAGTTTTTATATGTGCTAGATAAAAGACCTTTGTTGAGTTACATTTGTTAGAAAAACGGCTTGATTTTTACACTACTATCATTTTTTTAAGTTTTTTTAAAAGATTTTATTTATTTATTTGATAGTGAGAGAGAGAATGACAGGGGAGAAGGTCAAAGGGAGAAGCAGACTCCTCATGGAGCTGGGAGCCCGATGCTGGACTCCATCCCGGGATTCCAGGATCATGACCTGAGCTGAAGGCAATTGCTTAACCGACTGAGCCACCCAGGCATCCCAACTATTATTATTTTTGATGAAAGGAAGGTCATAATTTTAATGTAGTTCAGTTTATCATTATTTTCCTTTATAGTCAGTGCTTCTTGTGTCCTGTTTAAGAAGTCTTTCCCTGCTCCAAAGAGGAATATCTCTTATGTTGTCTTCTAGAACAATGGTTCCTAACTAGAGGCAATTCTCCCTTCACTCACCCGACACTTTCCATCCCTGTGCAGAAAATTTGGTAATGTTCAGAGACATTTTTAGTTTTCACAGCTAGGTGAGTGGAGTACTCCTGTCTTCTAGTGAGTTGGCTAGGGATGCTTGCTAAACATCCTACAGTGCACAGAATGCTAAACATCCTATAATGCACAAAACAGTTACCTAGCCCAGAGTGTCACTAGTGCTGAGGTTGTAAGACACTGTCCTAGAAACTCTATTATTCTGCTTTTTACTTTCTTCCTAGAATTGACTGCTGTATATTATTTTGTATATTGTGTATTTGTTTAGATTTACTTTCTACCTAGAACTGATTGTATATACACTTGACCCTTGAACAACATGGGGTTTGGGGCACTGACCCATCCATAGTCGAAAATCAATATGTAACTTTTGACTCCCAAAAAACTTAGCTACTAATAGCCTACTATTGATTGGAAGCCTTACTGATAACCTGAACAGTCAATTAACACATATTTTGTATGTTATATGTATTATATACTGTATTCTTACAATAAAGTAAGCTAGAGAAAAAATGTTAATAAGAAGATCATAAGGGGCACCTGGATGGCTCATTTATTAAGCATCTGCCTTCGGCTCAGGTCGTGATCCCAGGGTCCTGGGATCGAGCCCCATATTGGGCTCCCTGCTCCGAGAGAGGCCTGCTTCTTCCTCTCCCACTCCCCTTGCTTGTGTTATCTCTCTCACTGTGTCTCTCTCTGTCAAATAAATAAAATCTTTTAAAAAGTCATAAGAAAAATACATTTATAGTACTGTACTGTTTTACTGAAAAAAATCCGTGTGTAAGTGGATCTGAGTAGTTCAAACCCATGTTGTTCAAGGGTCAGCTGTATTAATGTATAGTGTAGAGGTCATTTTTTCTTTTTTCTTTATTTCCTTAGGGATATGTATTGTATGAAGCACCATTAACTGAAAAGATTGTTTCCCCACTGCTCGACAGGATCGCTTTGCATAAATCAAGTGACATACACGGGTCTGCTTTTGGGCTGGGTTTTTTTCCCCCATTGGTTTACTTTATCTACCCTTACACCAAAACCATGCTGTTTTAATTTACATGGCATTATAGCAAGTCTTTATAGTCAATAAGGCAAATCTTTCTACCTTGTTCCTCTTGATTCTTTGCACTTCCATGTAAATTTTTATAGTCACATTGTCAGTTTTACAAAAATTAAATTTATTCACTAATTTGAGATAGATTGACATCTTTATGGTATTGTCTTCCAATCCATGAATGTAATCCAATCTTTTATTTATTTAGATGAGGAATCTCAAATTCTGTGTTCTTAAGACCGATTTAAATTCTTAAAAATAACTTTGTTTATTTGGTTATATCAATGTTTCTCATCCTTGGCATAGATGCCATTTTGGGTCAGATAATTTAATTGTTTATGGGAAAAGTTTCCCATTAAATGTTAACATAAATAACATAATTTTGTGAAGAATATACTTTCCAAAACAAAAAAAAACCTCTTACTCTTAGTGGTAAGAGTGGCATTCTTGTACATTTTTGCAAATCTCTTTCAATATCTATCTTAGTAGAAAACAGCTGCATTCTTACACTTGCTTCTGCTTTAATCTGTTGGAATATCATGAGTCAAGTAGACTGAACAACACCATTGTAGTTTTGAGAGAATGGGAGTGAAAAAGCAAATCAGGTCTTTGTGTTATTATGAAAATAGTTGTGATTTTAAAGATCCCCTAATAGGTCTCAGAGATCCCCCAGAGCTCTGCAGATCGCACTTTTGGGAACTGCTGTCCCAGAGATTACAATATATATCTTTGACCTGTAAGAGTCTTAAGTTATTTTATATTTTCCAGACAATTAAAACACTTTAATTCCATCAGTTCTTTCCCTTTCACTCAATTTTTATTTTTGGCAATGCTTATGTATCTTTAACTCTGTGTGTGTTTTAAGCCCCATAAGACATCATCACTCTTTTATCTCATTATTTTAGATTTCCCCACAGTTACCTTTTTTATTTTTAATTTTTTTTAATTTTTTTAAAAGATTGTATTTATTTATTTGACAGACAGAGATCACAAGTAGGCGGAGACACAGGCAGAGAGGAGGAAGCAGGCCCCCTGCCGAGCAGAGAGCCTGATGCGGGGCTTGATCCCAGGACCCTGAGATCATGACCTGAGCAGAGGATCAACCCACTAAGCCACCCAGGCGCCCCCATAGTTACCTTTTTTAAAAAAGATTGATTTATTTTAGAGAGGTGTAGGGAGGGGCAGAGAGGAGACAAGCAGACTCCCCACGGAGCGGGGAGCCCAATATGGACCTTGATCCCAGGACCCTGTGGTCATGACCTGAGCCAAAATCAAGAGTTGAATGCTTCATTGACTGAGGCACCTAGGCACCCCATATAGTTACCATTCTTTTTTTTTTTTTTTAAGATTTTATTTATTTATTTGACAGAGATTACAAGTAGGCAGAGAGGCAGGCAGAGAGAGAGGAGAAAGCAGGCTTCCTGCTGAGCCGAGAGCCGGATGCGGGGCTAGATCCCAGGGCCCTGGAATCATGACCTGAGCTGAAGGCAGAGGCTTAACCCAGGCGCCCCTATAGTTACCATTCTTATATCACTTTTTACTCTTTCCTGCTTATCCAGTTCTCCATCTGTGATCACTTCCCCTTTTTTTGAAGAGTATATGCTGAAGAATTGTCCATATTTGAGGTCTCATCATGTTCTGTATTTCACCTTCATTTTTACTGGTTAAAATTCTGGGTAGGCCATTGTTTTCTTCTAAATATGATATTATCCCTTTATGTTCTGGCTTCTGTTCTTTCTTTCTTTCTTTTTTTTCTTTTAAGGTTTTATTTATTTGAGAGAGAGTGAGACAGAGACGAATATGGGCAGTGGGGGAGAGAGAGAAGCAGAATCCCTCCTGAGCAGGGAGCCAGCACACTCCCTTCTGGAGCTCTATCCTGGACCCTGGGATCATGACCTTAACTGACAGCAGATTTTTAGCCAACTGAGCCACCCAGGTGCCCTAGCTTCTGTTATTTCTGTTGAGAGACTAGTTGTTAGTCTTGTCAATGCCTTCTAGCCAAAAAGACTTGTGAGAACACTTACAGCTTTTTTTTTTTTTTAATACTTCTTACAGTGAGGGATTCTTCATGTATTTATAGGGAACCTTTACGTGTTTTCTTAAGATGGTATTAGAAAAAACCTATTAAGGATTTGGATTTTGGTTGATTAATTTTAGAGAGAATCTAAGGCAGCAGAAGTTTGCTGCAAATTGGATGTTGGCAGAACATGGGAACATTTTAATACTGTCATCTTTTGTTTGAGATGAAATTCATGAAGCATACAATTAAATGTACATTTTAAATGTACAGGTCATTGTTATTTGGTATATTCATAATATTATGGAATATATTATGATGGTATATGGAATATACCATCAGCTCTCTTATTTCAAAACTGTTTTGACACACTAACAGCTATGTAATTATTTCCTATTTCCTCCTTCCACTATCACCTGATACACTTTACTTTTTGTCTCTTTGGATTTGCCTATTCTGGATGTTAATATGTGACCTTCATGTCTGACTTCTCTCACTTAGCATCATGTTTTCAAGGTTTATCCAAGTTGTAGCATGTACTTTGTTTCTTTTTTGGCTATTATGAATAATGATGCTGTAAATATTCTTGTACCATTTTCTGTGTGTATATAAGCTTTCATTTGTCCTGTGTATACATCTAGGAGTTGAATAGCCAGGTCAGATGGTAATTTTCTGTTACATGTTTTTAGGAAACACCAAGCTGGTCTTCTGTAGTGGATGCAACATTTTACATTCTCACCAGCAATGGACTAGAATCTCGTTTCTCCGTATTCTCATCAACACTTATTTTCATATTTTCCTTTTTTTTTAAATTAAAACTATTCTAATGGGTGTGAAATGGTATTTTATTGTGGTTTTCATTTTCATTTTCTTTTTTTAATTTTTTAGAAAAGATTTTTTTTTTTTTAAAGATTTTATTTATTTATTTGAGAGAGAGAGACAGTGAGAGAGAGCACGAGCGAGGAGAAGGTGAGAGAGCGAAGCAGACTCCCCATGGAGCTGGGAGCCTGACGCGGGACTCGATCCCGGGACTCCAGGATCACGCCCTGAGCCGAAGGCAGTCGTCCAACCAACTGAGCCACCCAGGCAGATTTTATTTGAGATACAGCACTCCCTTCTGGACTGCAAAGTTTTTACTGAAAAGTCCACTTATGTGGTTTCCCTTGTATGTAACTATTTTCCTTTCTCTTGCTGTTTTTTAAATTCTCTTGGTTACTTTTTGTCATTTTAATTCTTTTAGTGTGAACCTCCTTGGGTTGATTTTATTGGAGGCCCTCTGTGCCTCCTGGATCTGGATTTCCTTTTCCTTCCCCAGATTTGGGGAAGCTTTTTTTCTTTCTTCAAATGTATTTTCAGCCCTCTTTTATCTCTTTCTCCTTCTGGGATCCCTATATTGTGACCGTTATTACACTTGGTGTTACTGAGTTCCCTTAATCTATTATCATTTTTTTTTTAAATTTTAATTTATTATTATTTTTCTCTCCTTTCAGCTTGATTACATTACTCTGTCCTTCATATTGCTGATCCATTCTTTTGCTTCTTTTAGTCTACTACTTACTCCCTATACTCTGTTTTTAATTTCAGTTTTTGAGTTCTTCATCTCTGATTGGTTTTATGTTTTCTCTCTTTGTTGAGGGTCTCACTGAGGCCCTCCACCCATTTCTCAAGTCCAGTGAATATCTTTATGACAATTACTTCAAATTCTCCATCACACATATTACTTATCTCCATTTCATTTAGCTCTCTTGTTGTGCTTTTACCCTGTTCCTTCATTTGGAACATAGTCTTCTTTCTCCTCATTTTGGGTAACCTTCTGTTTCTCTGTATTAGGAAAATCATCTGTTTCTCCTGCTCTTAAATGTAGTAGCATTATGAAGAAGAGGCCCTGTAGTACTCTGCAGTGCAATGTCCCCAGTTCACCAGAACCAGCCATTTCAGAAGTGTCTTGTCCTACATGTTGTCTTGTTCAACTTGTGTTGGTTTCGTCCTACTGTTGTTGATGAACTACATTTGCCATCAGTCCAGTCATCTGTAATGCTTCTTTGCTGTTTGCAATGGGCGGCATTTGGTCCCTGTGGTGTTATGGGGCAAGTCTGGGCCTCCTTGGGCTTGAATTGTGTCTTACTAGGTGTTTGCCAGAGCCGTACTAGCACTGATCTGCAGGATACTTTCTCTTAGTTGCCCCTGAGACGTTTTGTTGGTGGGCAGGACCGGCAGTCAGACCAGATGTGTGCCCCTATCCCACTTTAGGGCCACAGTTGGACTGATGTGTGTGGTTATCTTTCCCTCCCCCTGGAGTATGAATCATTTCAGAGTTGTGCTTATCTCTGGCAGGGCTGCTTGCACACTGCTTTGGAAGGACTCCTCTGGACCTGCAGGAGAGCATGGTGACAGGGTACAGAGTACCAGCAAAGTCTCTGCCAGTCTTCTGCAAGAGGGGACTTGTAGCTGCCCAGGATGGAGGGACCAAGTCTGCAGAAGAGTGTTGGGGTGGGAACCCTGTTAGAAAGCTATATAGAGAGTGTTTGTGCTGCATTGGTTCTCACAGGTATCCCTGTATCTAGGCTGGAAGGCACGGGAGGGAAGTGGCACTTGCTAGCTCTTTTGTTGTTGGAAAAGTCTTCCAAAGATCCTGCACCCTCCAACACATGCTCTGAGATTAGTAAACCAATCTCCCTCCTGTATATACCCCTGGCATTTTTCAGACTGTTGATTCTATGTTGTAGCTCATCAGGCCTGTTTGTAGTGCTGTCTCTTGAAGGGCAGGGACTCCCGTTTCTTCTCACCTTGCCTGATGATTTTTAAAGTTACAGTCCCCTGGTTTTCAAAGCCAGTTGTTAACGGGGATTCATCTTTGCCTGATATGGAGTCTGTCCATCTCCCTTCTTTGTGCCTGCAGCATTCCTCCCTCCTGGATAGTCCCATTGGTCAGTTTGGCTCCCTACCACGTCTCTACCCTTCCTACCCTCTTCTCTACATTTAACTGTGGACAGTATGCTCTGCTGGTCTTCATGTCATTTTCTGGGTTATTTACACTGATGTGGGTATTATCTGGTTGTATCCGTGGGATCAGGGGAGCTTAAGGTCCTCCTTTGTCATCTTCCACATTAGTTCTAAGCTGAGCCTTTGTCCATTTTTTAAATTGGGTTGTCTTTTTTTTTGTTTAATTGTTAATATATTCTGGATATTAAACTCTTATCAAATATATCTCAGTAATGCTCTTTGATGAAGAAACATTTTTATTTTGATGAGTCCAAATTGCCTATTTCTTCTTTTGTTCATCATATTTTGGTATCAAATCTAAGAATTTATTGCCAAATACATCATCATAAAGATTCATCCCTACGCCTTCTTCAAAGAGCTTTACTGTTTCAGCTACTATAAATATATAGTGGATACCCGCGCGCGCGCACACACACACATACACACGCAGTGTTGATCCATTTTGATTTAGTTTCTGTATGTGATATGAGGCAGAAGTCCATCTTCATTATTTTGTATGTGATTGTCCATTTGTTTTAGCACCATTTGTTGAAAAGACTGTTCTTTCCCCCGTTGAATGGTCTTGGCACCTTTGTTAAAAATCATTTTGCCACAGGTGTTTGGGTTTGTTTCTGGATTCTCAAATCTTTTCCAATGGTCTCTAGGTCTACCATTATGCCAATACAACACCTGATTACTGTAGCTTTCTAATAAGTTTTTAAGTCACAGTGAGTATTCCTACTTCGTTTCTTTTTAATATTGCTTTTGCTCTTCAGAGCCCTTTGTAGTTCCACATGAATTTGAGGATCAGCTTATCCATTTCTACAAACAAAGGGCCTTAGAATTTTCATTGGAATTACAGTAAATCTATAGATCACTTTGGGAAGCTTTATCATCTTTACATATTTCATCTTCAAAACCATGATCATGGATGTCTTTCCATTTATTTATACCTTCTTTAATTTCTTTCATGACTGCTTTGTTTTAGGTGTATAAACCTTTTTTTAGGTGTTTAGGTATATAAGCCTTTTATCTCCTTGTTTACTTTTATTCTTTATTTTGGATGCTTTTGTAGATGGAATTGTTTTCTTAATTTTCTTTTGGATCACTCATTGCTGGTAGAGAGAAACAACTGATTTTTGTGTTTTGATCTTACACCTGCAGTTTTGCTGAATTCGTATATTATCTCTATATAGAATGTGTGTGTGTGTGTGTGTGTGTGTAGTCTAGTATTTTCAAAATACATAAAATCATGTCATCTGCAAATAGAGATAATTCTATTCCTTTATGATTCGGATCCTTTTTATTTCTTTTTCTTGTATGCTTGCTGTCGCTAGAACTTCCTGTGCAGTGTTGAATAGCAGTGATGAAAAGCAGGCAGTCTTGTTACTAATCTTAGAGTGAAAGCTTGGTTTTTAACCATTGATAAGGATGTTAGCTCTGGGTTTTTCATGGATGCCTTTTATTTAGGGAAATTCCCTTCTTTTTCCTAGTTTGCTCACTCAGTGTTTTTGTATGAAACAGTGTTGGATTTTATCAAGTATTATTTCTGTGTCTCCGGAAAAGATTGTGTATTTTTTTTCCCTTTGTTCTATGATGTATTACCTAGATTGCTTTTCCTGTTTTGAACCATCTTTGCATTCCTGGAATAAGTCCCACTTGGTTATAGTATGTAATCTTTTAATGTGCTGTTGGATTCAGTTTGGTAGTATTTTGTTGAGATTTTTACATTTGTATTCATAAGGGCTGTAGTTTTCTTTCAGTATCTTTATCTGGCCCTGGATTTAGGGTAATGTTGGCTTAATAAAATGCGTTAAGAAGTGTTTCCTCTTCTATTTTTGGAAGTTTGTGAAGGATTGATGTTAATTCTCTAAATGGTAGAATTTATTAGTGAAACAATCTGACCCTGTACTCTAACATTAGAGGAGATTTTGGATTACTGTTTCAGTCTCTTTACCTTATAGATCTGTTCAGATTTTCTATTTATTCTTAAGTCAGATTTGTGTTTCTAGGAATTTGTCCTTTTCATGTAACTTATCTAATTGTTGATGTCTTATTGTTCATGGTATTCTGTTATAATCCTTTTAATTTCTCTAAGGTCTGTGGTAGTCCCTTTGTTTCCAATTTTAATTATTTGCATCTTCTTTTTTTTCTTAATTTCTCTGTCAGTTTTGTTGACCTTTTAAAAGAACCAACTTTTGATTTGTTTTACTCTATTTTTATATTTTATCTGTCCCCTAATATTTTTTAATTCCTTCCTTCTGCTGGTTTGGGGTTTAGTTTATTCTTGTTCCTCAAGGTGTAAAATTAGGTTATTGTCTTGATATCTCTTTTTTTTTTTAATTTTTTAAAGGTTTTATTTATTTATTTGACAGATCACAAGTAGGCCGAGAGGCAGGCAGAGAGAGAGAGGGGAGGAAGCAGGCTCCCTGCTGAGCAGAGAGCTGGATGTGGGGGTCAATCTCAGGACCCTGAGATCATGACCTGAGCCAAAAGCAGAGGCTTTAACCACTGAGCCACCCAGGCACCCCTCTTTTGTTTTCTTAGAGAGAGAGTGCACTAGCATGGGGTGAGGGACAGAGGGAGAGAGAGAATCTTAAACAGGCTCCATGCTGTGTGTGGAGCCCAGAACAGGTCTTGATCTCAAAACCCTGAGATTATAACCTGAGCTGAAATCAAGAGTCAGATGCTTAACCAACTGAGCCACCCAGGCACCCCTTGTTATCTTCCTTAATGTAGGCATTTATAGCTATAAATTTACTTCTAGAGTACTGCTTTTGCTACATTCCATGTCTTGGTATATTCTGTTTTGTTTTCATTCATCTTAGGTTTACCATCTTAATAAATTAATTTTAACTAATTAGTAGGAAGGTAGACTGAAACTGGTATCCCAGCTTATAACTGATAAAGAAGATTGCAGTCAGCTCAGTGAGAGAAAGGCATATTCAGTACTTTGTGTTATGCAGTGACCTTCTCTGAAGTGATAATTCTGTGAGATATTTTATGTTCAACAGGAGAACAATATGATTTAGCTAAAGGCATCAGATTAAGTGCTTGGACTTCAGGAGCTAGCTGCTTTTTTTCTCCCCTTGGGGAAATTATTATCTCTTTATATCTATTCCTTTTTCTGCTGCAACTTTTGAGATTTTCTTATTTTGCGTTATCATCACTTTTACTGTGATGTATGTAGGTATATTTTTCTTTTTTATATATTCATCTTAAGAGTTCCTGGTGCTTCCATAAACCATGGCTCCTTGTCTTTTGTCAAGTTTTAGAAAATTCTTGACCATTATCATTTCAAGGATTGTGTCTGTCCTATTTTCTCTTTCCTTAACTTCTGGGATTCCCATTAAATATATGCTGGATCTTTTTATTGTATCATCCTTTGGCTCTGTTCCTTTCTTGGTTTTCTATCTTGTGTTTCCTTCATTCTTACTTTATTCTGACCTTTTTCTAGCTCACTAACTCTCTTTGTTTGCTTTGTTTTAGTAAATACTCTTTTCCCCCAGTTTTATTGAGATGTAGTTGACTTGTTAATTAACTCTTTAATTGTACCTAATTTTTATTTTCATTGCATGGTGGCCAGAGAATATAATCTACAAGATTTCTGTCTCTATTGGGAATTTCTCCATGATTATTACAATATATAGTCAGGTTTATAAATGTTCTACTTAGGTTTTGAAGTAAGAAAACATATTTATGTTTAAAATAAGAATGTTGGTTTCTTGTTGTATAGTGCTATCTATATATTTGATCATAGTTTTTACACTTTTTTCCTTATTATTTCCTAATAGAATTTTGAAAAACTGGTGTCTTTAAGTTGGTATTTGGATTTTTTGTCATGAGTGAAAATAATTAGCAGTGTTTATGTATTGTGCAGGTGCTATAAATCTAATTTCTTCAGTCTTTGCACTGTAGGTTTAATTCATTCAGCCAGTCTTCCCAGCTACAGCAAAGTAACCCTTTGTCAGTAAAAATGTGACTTTACTTTTTAAATTCAGGTATCATACTTTCTGTTGACAGCCTTTTCATTTCTGAATTTTAATTCTAAAACTGGGAAATGGATTGTGGGGGGTATGAAAAAAGGGAAAGTGGGTAAGGTGGGATAGAAGACAAAGGGGAAGGGACAAGGCACTGGACTTTTGCCTTGAGTTTTTCAGTGAACTAAGACTATATAGCCTTTCCATATTCTTTGCTTTGCTGCTGTGGCAAGGAAATATCTATTTCCCAAACCTCCTTTTACTTAGTACCCAGAGGTTTTTACATAGAGCATTATCAAAGCGATGCACAATACCAAGGTTCTGAATGGTGGCATTCTTCTAGACCTTTGAGAGATTCCATTAACAAATAGAAAGATCTATGCCTTAGTTCTGTAGGAAGGATACACAGACAATAACCATAATAAATATTATACAGTATATTAGAAAGTGATATGCGTTTGGAGGTTAAAAAAGGGGGGGGGTGTAAGCCAGTGTAGGTTTATTTGAGATTGCCCACAGACAAGAGAAGGTAAGGGAGTTTGGGTTATAATTTTAATAAAACGGTCCAGGTAGGCATTATTCAAAAGAAAATGTTTGATCAAAGGCTTGAATTAAATGAGGGAATTTGCCATGAGTATCTGGGAGCAAGAGCATTCTAGCTGGAGAATAATCAATAATACTAAGACCTTAATATGGGAGAGAATGTGTTCAAGGACTAGTAAGTATGACTTGAACTGGGTAAGTGAGTTGGGGGGAGAAGTAAAGTGAGATCAAAATGTTGCTGGATAGGTTCTTCGTAGGGCATTATAGGTTATTGTAAAGATGTTGGGTTTTTTTCTCTAAGAGGATAAGATCAAGAGCTGTTGAAGGATTTTTGAGGAACATTACCTGTCTTAGGTTTTAAAACGATTCCTGTGGTTGTGGTATTAAGAATAAACAGTACGTTTGTAAAGGTAAATGCACTAAGACCAATTTAAGAAGCTATTGAAATAGTACAGGGGAGAGATAATAGTGGATCTGGATGTAGCAGTAGTGAGAAGTGATTGGATTCTGGATATAATTTAAAGATGGTGGCAATAAGATTTCTTGATAGTTTTGGTATGAATTGGGAATAAATGAATGAAGAAGATTGCTCCAAGGTTATAACTAACAGAGACAGGGTAGGTTGCAGATTCGTTGGGAACCTTTTTCAAGTGCGAGAAGGGTGATCTTGAAGGAGGAGTTAGATAAAACTGGAATATTGTGCTTGATCTGTTGACTTTTGGGGAGAAATTTTAAAGCCTCCCTCTGTGACTGTCAGTTTTGCTTAACACTTGTAGATGTTTATTATTTATGTATTATTATGTATTATGTATTATTATATAGCCATTTTGTTGTGTGCAGAGGAGCTCATGAATACTATATCTTCTTGGTGAATTGTATCTTATTATATATAATATTCATCTTTAGCAGGTGTGGTGCTTTTTGTTTTAAATTCTATTAGATTGTTCTGATAGTAGATGGTTATTATTAACATTTGCTTAATCTTTTTATCATCTATTATCCTCAGCATTTCCTTTTCCTTTATAAACAGCATATAGCATATATCAAAATAAAACAAGTATGAATGCTTTTTTCTTAATTTATAAACTTTTAATATTTATTGAGAAGACTGTTTGGACTTCTCTGCTTTTTCTTTTCTCTTTGATGTCTTCTGTTGTTACTTTTTATTTTAATTTAATCAATCAAATTTTCTTTACTTTTTAATTCTACAGATTTGAAATTTATATATCTTATTTCACTATCGTATTTGGGCACCCTTAGCATTTTAATACATTTTTAAAAAGATTTTCTTTGAATCAGTGTCCACTAGTCTAACCTTCCATGGTGAAATCTTTTGGGCTTCTTAGTTTCTGTATTATTATATACAATATAACTCTTTTCATAGTAATCCTTTTGAACAATTATTAATAGTTACTACATTTAGTTGCCTTTTTCAGTAGTTTAATTGCTTACTAATGTTTATTGGCTTTTTAAAAAGATTTTATTTATTTGACAGAGAGAGCACAAGCAGGGGGAGAAGCAGGCTCTTTATAGAGCTGGGAGCTTGTGGGGCTTGATCCCAAGACGCTGGGGTCATGACCTGAGCCCAAGGCAGATGCTTAACTAACTGAGCCACCCAGGCACCCCTGTTTATTGATTCTTGTGTCTTTCTTTTTATGTATTCTTGTTTCTGTGCTGGAGAATTACTCTATGAGTGGATGATAAACTTTTGGAATCCTTGCTCGTCCAAAATGTCTATATTCTGTTGTTATGCTTGAGTGGTTAGCTAGTTATCGAATTCTGGGTTGAAAAGTATTTTCACATCTTTCACCATGATGCTGGCAAAAAATTTTAAGACTGTGGGAAAAACAGGCATTCTTACACATTGGAGGTAGATTGACATATTGATAGAAATTTGGGAATGATTTGGAAATGTGTAGTAAACAAAATACACATGGGACTTTGAAAAATCTGTATCACTGAAATAAAAACACTAAGGCTATCTATGCAGGGTTATTTATGGTAGCATGTATATTATATAATCCCACTTCTATAAAGAAAATCAGAAAACAAACGTTATATGTTTGTATGAATAAGAAAAAGGAATAGAAGGATACACCAGACTATTACCACATTGGTAACTGAAGTAGGAGAGAGTGGAAAACATAGATGAGATAATTTATTCAGACAGATTTTATTTATTTATTTATTTACTTATGTTTAAATGTTGGCTATTTATTTATAAGACTGTACTCCTTTGACAGAGAGATACACAGTGGGAGAGGGAAAAACAGGCCTCCCAGAGCAGGGAGCCCAGTGTGGGATTCAATACCCAAAATCTGATGACAGTGCTAATGAAGAATTATGTGTTATTGTTTTTTAGGTAGTCTAGTTTTTGTTTTGATCTTGTTTTCTGGAAGTGAGTAGAATTCTACCTTTTATTCTTAAAGTTCTGAAAATTTCCCAGGACTTGTCAAGAAGTGTATTTTTTTTCTTCATCCACTGAGCACTGTTTGGGCCCTGTTAATCTAAAGACTTCTATATTTTTTGAGCTCTGAAATATTTTCTATTGTGTCCTCTTCTTTAGTCCCCTGGGCTTTGTTTTATTTTGCTTTTTCCTATAATTCCTACTTGGTATAATCTGGGGATCTGAATTTCATGGGTTTTTTTTTACTCCCTTTTTTAAGAAGTTTTTGTAAGAATACCCCCATTTCATCAGCCATATTCACTCTGCTTTTCAACCACCCACTGAGAGTTCTTTTGTTGTTATTGTTGTTGCTGTGTAGTCATTTTTTATTTCAAAGTTCTTTGGCACCCTCTTGCTCAGAGCATATTATACTTCTTAAAACACAATAGTTTATAGAATTTGAGGATCTTAAGTATATTTACTTTTTGTTTTTCTAGTGATTAACCTTATAATTCTGATGAACTCTTAAGTTTATACATTATTTCATACATTTCATACACTTAACATAATAATTTTAGCCATTTTCAAGACATACCTCTCCCTCACATTCAGCCTTTTGGAAAAACTTGTGAGATGGTAGGTGAGTGGTGAACTTAGAGACCCTGTGCTATTACACTTGAATATTATGTGCTCTGTCTCTGTATAAAATTCTATACTCAAAATAATTTTAACCCCAAACTCTGATGTTACTGTACCCTTGACATAATACTTAACTCTTGACAGTGAAAAATCTGTTGCTTTTCTGATTCATATCTTTTGGTATAAAATCTGTTTTTAGGGGCACCTGGGTGGCTCAGTGGGTTAAGCCGCTGCCTTCGGCTCAGGTCGTGATCTCAGCATCCTGGGATCGAGTCCCGCATCGGGCTCTCTGCTCGGCAGGGAGCCTGCTTCCCTCTCTCTCTCTCTCTGCCTGCCTTTCCATCTGCTTGTGATTTCTCTCTGTCAAATAAATAAATAAATAAATAAAATCTGTTTTTAATTTTTTTAGATTGTATTTATTTATTTGACAGAGAGAGAGATCACAAGTAGCAGAGCGGCAGACAGAGAGAGGGAGAAGGAGACTCCCCACTGAGCAGAGAGCCCAATGTGGGGCTCAATCTCAGGACTCTGAGTAGACAGAGGGTTAACCCACTGAGCAACCCAGGTGCCCCTGTTTTTGTTTGTTTTATTTGGGATCGCCCTCTCCATTCTTTCCAGCAGTCCTCATCTGTGACTCTTCTAGTTTATGGTTTTAACCACCTTGGTATGTCTCTCTGTTCTAGTTCATCTGCTTTCATTTCGTTGACATTTTATGAGAGACGAAAATTAAATTCATGTCCTAATGGACCCTAAGGAATCAAACTCTTAAATCCTGAGTGGCCACTTCATGTCCTTTTTCCTTGGAGCACTGGTCAAGCACTGTAATTCCCCTCTTTATTGCTTATTGAATTACTGAAACCCTGCTTTATCCCCACAAGAGTGTTATTCTTACAGCCCCAGCAACTCCTAAGATGTGTTTCTTCTGATGGTTTAGCTTCTGCCCATTTATCTTAGCAGTGGTTTTAAGGTACCAGGTATCTCTTCCCAGAATAAATTTCTGCTTGTAAGGGCCTCCTTCATCAGTAGGAGCAATGTACAAATTTACTGTCATCATTCCATAAATGAAACAAGTTTATGGTAGGGTTTCCCTATATTAGTGAGTAATTACTAAATACCAGGCCTGTTGCTGCATGTTTTATATTGTCTTATTTAATCCTCACAGTCCTCTTAGTAGGTTTCATATGTACTTTATTAATGAAGCAACTGAACTTTAAGAAACGTGGAAGTCACTTTGCCGCAAGGTGGAAGTTGTGGAGCCATTTTTCAAACTCCGGCATGTCTGACACCAAAGAGTGATTCTCCTGGCTCAGTACACTATAAAATTTAGTTAACACTCTCATTTTTCTGAGGCTTTTCTTATCCATGGTATTTTGTAGAACCTTCTATTTCCTCTGAACCATAAAAAGTATAATCCATATTACTCTCTGGGGACATAATTTATTGCCTTTTAGTGATAGTAGTTTTTTATACTATGGGTATTATACTATACACTATACATAAGTGTCCTATATATAGTCTTCCTTAATTAGATAGATAGCAATACAGTAAGAAGAAAAATTGACAGCAATAACATTTGATTAATCTTAATAATTAAAATTTTCCCTGAAATAATCTCAATTTTTTTTTTTTTTTTTTTGACAGAGAGCGATCACAAGTAGGCAGGCGGTGGGGGGGGGGAAGCAGGCTCCCTGCTGAGCAGAGAGCCTGATGCAGGGCTCAATCCCAGGACCCTGAGACCATGACCTGAGCCAAAGACAGAGGCTTAACCCACTGAGCCACCCAGGCACCCCTAATCTCAATTATGCTTTAGTCACCTTTTATAAAACAATAATATACTATTCATAACATTTTGGCATTATGGATACTGAATAAATTGGAAATCATGGGTTCTGTAAGTTTCTTCTGGTTCAACAACTGCTACTTTTGACCTTGCCATCTTTCTCTCTTCGTAGGAGTAAAGTAGAAGGAAATTCTTTTAAATCACACTTGTTTGAATAGAGCCATTTACGTTTGATTATTAGTAATAAGTAATTGCATTTTCTAAATATTAGATAATATTTTCTTTAACATTTTGGAGAAATTTTGTTATTATTTATATTCACAATAAATAAATGTCTTTGGTTTCATACATGAAACTCCAGAATTGAACATGTAGTAAGGAAAACTTGTTAAATCAGAAAAATGTCATGGCCAGTTTGTGATTTGCCATCACCAAAATATGTTCTTTTTGTTTTTTTAAGACATTGGTGCAAGAGAGGTACATCTTTCTGCATATTTTGTTTTAAGGAAAGCAGATTTCTTGTATTTGAATTTTTACCATCCTAAGTGAAGATTATTGTAGAATATTGATTACTTTGGAATATTTTTCTTAGAAGATAATTGTATTTGGGGGGCTGATTTTAGAGAAAGAAGAAAAGGTAAGTTGAGTAAATGGTATCAGTAAGAGTTCAGATTTAATGAAAATACTTTATAGAAAGTAAAACTTCTGGTAGTGTTTCATTTTTCTAGTTCTTAGAGTGTCAGACTTTCCCATCTATATATAAGTTTGAATTTACCTACTGGAGTTTAAATGTACATAATACAGGTAAAAGGCTAAATAGACATTACAGATTATTACAGAATTGCAGAAGTTTTCTTTTTACAATCTTAGCCCCTTTCAATAAAATTAAATTATAATTCAGTTACAGAATTTATTCTCTCGACCTCATAATGTTCAAGTTTACTTCTCTGACCATAAATAGCTTTGTACTTTATAAATATGACTAATCTGTGATTACTATATGAATTAATGGAACTTTAGTAATAAGAGTTTAACTGTAAAATCTACAAAACTTTTTCAAAAATGTACAAACAGTTGAATATGTGAGGTTTTGAATTTGAAAGAGCAAAATTATTGAGTATTAGAAGGAGACATCTGTTATGTTTCAGGCAGTCTTTTGATGCCAGATTATCTCTTCTACTTTTGTGGGCAATTTCTTCAAAGCCCAATTGTTTGAGTTTGCAGTAAGTCACTAACTTTGATGTGCATATTCTAATGGACCATTGTCCTGTGGAATCATACATGTATGGGGCAGAAGTTTCATCTGCAACACTTTGAACATTATTATTTTTAAGTTCTTGAGCAAATTCCTAGTCTTTCCTGAAAACCACTGGCAAACAGACATGTAACGTTGATGCTGATTTTGTTCTTAAGAACTTCTTTTGTCATATTTCCTTATCTCTTGCCAATTATTGTCAGATGTGTAGGCACAGTAATTTCTCAATAATGAAATCTCTTTGTCCTTCACAATTATTTCAGCTTTCAAGCAGTTCATTCCATATGCATATATAATATTTATATCACCAATTTAGGTGTTACTATTATCTCTATTTTCACTTTAATTATGTTTGGTATTCCAAGGACTTTTAACTCTTACACTTCTTTTGCATTTATTGGACGCAATGGGTTTATGTTTATAAAATACCTCAAAACTCTAAGCAAAAAGAGCAAACTGATCAAATGACACTAGAAGACCCAAAGTAAAATAAGAATTAATTGTAGTTAATAATCTGTTGGTGGAGGGTAGAGTTGACACTACCTTTGGAGTGACACATTTATGATTTATGTTAATTATATAATTCTTTTCAAACGTTTGCTGTGTTTGAAAAATATATAAAGAGGTTATCACTCATTTTATTTTAAAAAAACTGCATGAATTGTTATTGTTGAAGTAGTGCATATGTACATTATTTACCCTAACAAAGCTCTGATTATCACTTAACATTTTTCTCTAAGTTTTTTTATTTATTTGAGAGAGAGAGAGGGAGAGAGCATAAGCAGGAGTGAGGGAGAGCACGGAGAAGCAGGCCCCCTGCTGAGTTGGGAAGCCTACATGAGGCTTGATTCCAGGACCTTGAAATCGTGACCTGAACTGAAGTTAGGTGCTTAACCGACTGAGCCATCCAGGTGTCCCAGTGATCTGTTACCTTGTTCTGACTGTATGAAAGCATAAACAATGCAATAAACTGTCATGTCATTCCATGCTGAATATGATTTAGCATTCTCCTTTGGTTGCAACTGTAGTTTATTGCCTTACCTCTTAAAAATACAAAGCTCTTCATTTAGTGACTATCCATTTGTTTTTTTGAATACTCTTACTTCACATTATTGTATAATTTTGTCAGGTTGCTAAAGTTAGGCCTTTGCAGTTCCCCACCACCTTTTGTCCTTGTAGTTACCTGCTTCTTGAGATGTGTCAGATTATGTTAAGTATTTAATATACTTAGCAGTAAGGATAACTTTGTGTTAATTAGGTGTTTATGATTTAGTACCTTACTATTTTTAACATTTTCCTACTAAATAATGAAGATAATTCATGGCATCAGGAATGAAACTACTCAACAAGTTCATTTCATTGTAATTTGATGGTAGGTGGTAAAATTACATAAAGATCATTGGTTTGTAATGGTAGTATTGCATGCTGCCTGGGAAGAAAGCATTATGTGTGCCCAATGTATTCTTGCTTTATTTTTCCTGTTCATTATTTATGTATTTTCTATTTCTTTGAGCTCATTGACTTTTTTTTTTTTTTTGATATTACCAATAGGAAAAACCCCTTTATGTAGTTTTCATGATTGAGATAGTTCTGTGGCCTCGATCTGTTAGTCATTTAGTACCATATCATTGTTCAAGAATCAGCTTATCAACATATTATAATTTAACTAAGGGATTATTTCAAGTAATTATGAATTTAGAGGATCTTTTTAAAGTCCGATAGTATAATTTTCACTTCATTTTTAGCTCATTATTTCAAGTAATGTTACGTGTTAATAATGTAATAACCAAAAATTTAACATATATAGTACATATCAGAGAGGATGTTAGAAATCATCTTATCCAATCGCCAGTGCCATATTACCTTCTACAGTGTTCCTGGCAGTAATCTAAACTGCTGAGCCATTCACTTCACTATTGTGTAAGACAACCCTTTGTAATAGGTTGACTGTTTCCTGTTTTTAGTTTATTTAATCTTGAGATGATATCCATCTTTGTGATTCAGACACATCGATCATATCTTTTATAGGCCACACCTTTGAATGTTTGAAGATTGTTAATTGTATTGGCTAATTGCTAGGCTAAGCATACCAAGTTTTCTCTTTATTTCATCATGTGGCATGCTGGATACTCTTATGAATTTCTGTATTTTTTTTTTAGTATTTTCTCTCAATGATATCCAGAGTAGGATACTGCCTAGATGATATGGTTAAATAGTATACTCTGTCTTCACTTGAATTATATATTAGGTGAGGCTTGCATTTATATATTTGTACACTGTGTACATATATATAGACTTAAATATCACAGTAATTATACATATAGTATTTCAGTTAATTGAGATTTGTTTTGCAATTAGAATGACAGTTGTGAATGTTTTTCTCTTCTTGACCCAATCTTATGTATGACTAACTGAAGTTGTCATGTGTTCTCAAGGATAATTTAAATGAACATGGGGTTTGTGAAAATCTGACAGATCTTAACTGTAACTCAGCTAGTAGGCAACATTATAATTTATTTATAGGTTTGTAATATAGCTATTAATGAGCTAATGTGGAATGAGGGCAAATTGTATTATATTTTTGTGTGAAATTATACTACATGACAAAGGTTGGTATTATGTAATAAGTGCCCACAAAATATTAACCTACTAGCAATAAATACAATTAATAATGTACATAAAAGAATGAAATTAAGCTAATTTTCTATAAAAAATTATTCATGAACAGAAAGTGGACAGCATAGATTTGATGACAGGAAGGTTGTATCTAATCTGAATTACTGAGTGACCTAGGAAGCTTGCTCAGAGGGATTACAGAATAATTATGTTAATATGCAATTATCACCTCATTTCTTCTATAGTAACCTCAAGATGTAGTGTAGTGAGGGTGTTATAGCAAGTGCTGATAGTTTGCAAAAATACTGATGTTTGAAATTTCTAAGACAATAAGTCTAGCTTGAGGCATAAAAGTGATGATCTGTCATCTTGAAGACAGATCTGACCTTTGTACTGTTTTTTTTTTTAATGCTCATAGTATATAACTACAGGCAGTTATAGTTGTAGAACTCATTATGATTTTCAAGAAACTGAAATATGTTTTATGTAGATTTAAAGTTCCATTTACAGCTTTTTATAAAGTGTGTGAATTTTTTAAGGAATATTTTAAAATTCATTTAAAAGAAAAATTCTATGATTACATGGAGGAGGATAAAGTAAAAGTATCTAAGCATTTTATTAAAATATCCTAATTGATATAGCAGAGTCACTGAAATTTAAGGAGTCGAAGCAATATAACATTGGTTTATTTTAATTTATTAGTTTCCCTTTTTTGAACTTAATGAATAATGTCTACCCTCACATATGTCCCCCACTTAGTTCTGTTAACATAAACTGGTGTTGATGGCTCTGTTACATATATTTAACTACATAAAGATAGTTGGAAAAAGTATTTGTAAGTGTGAAATTAACTTGTGGGTTAAATGCTTTCTTGCTTACGTGCTACATAACCATCCACGAATGTAGGGAAATAATTTTTGATGTCAAAGTTCTAGATCCATTATTCACTGCAAAGTATTTTGATGGTTCAGTGTTCTGCATTATATCTCAAAGCAACAGCTGTAAGTTTTGAATACGCTTAAGAAAAAATGTTTTTTAACATTTTTTAGTTAAGATATACTCTGAAAATTAAACTAGGAAAAAATTTTTATTGTTGCTAAGATACTAGCTAGGAGCCGTTTCTTATAGCATACTTTTTAACTGATGGGGTACATTTTTAATATTAATGTGCTAATAAATATTCTGGAAAAGAATATTTTTGAGTAGAGGTAATCATTTATTTGGGGACAGATAAGGTACATTTCTTTAGGTGTGAAGGAGAACTTTGTTAAAGACTTCATTTTATATTTTAACAATATTTAATTTGATCTTTTGTTTTTCCTTCTGCTAGATGTATTTTATAGACAGAAGATATCATATACATATATTCTTACTATGTTTCTGAGCAAACCAGTTTGGTATCTTTAGAATGTGAACTTTTGGAAGACTCCTATAAAGCCATTCTGGTAATGAGAATGCAGTCTCCAAGCAGACATGATATTCTCATAGTTTGTCACCCTGCTGTTCAGGGGGTACCAGTGAAGTTGCTTTAAATGGGAAGCGTCTGTTCCATCTCTGAACCTCTAACACCAGAACAGATGGGTGGAACATGGAACATAGAAGGTTTTACCTCTGAGGTGGTAACAGTGAAGCCACTCATTAACACTGAATTTACCACTTCGTTAGCAGCATTGCTTCCTGTTGAGAAATACTAATATAGGCTTTCAAATTGACTGAGCATATATTTGTCTACCTCTGTGATGATAATAAATAGGAATACAAAGTAAGTGTCTTGCAGGCTAGTTTTTAAAAAATTCTGTTGTCCACTTCAGATTTGTGAGATCGTTCCTATTTGAACATTTTACTTTTTCTATGTAATTTCATGAGAAATGTCAGGAATGGGTAATAGTTATAGCATAAAGGTTTGCTTTTCTTTTCATTGACATTTGTACACTCTTCCCTAACACATGTTTATGTGCTGCCCATTTTTAACTTCTGTGTATGTGATGTAAAGACTCCTGCTGGGTGCTGCATTAGCACCATTTTGGGGTGATATCATTGAATATGATCTTATTGGATGTCTATTTTTATTACTATGGAAGTTTGCCAATCTCAAAACAGAATTCTGAGGCCTAGGAGGGGCAGAAAAATTGTTGGTGTAAATAATAATGCCAAAGACAGATATTTGTTGTATTTGTTTGTAATAGTTGTTGTATTGAAGAACACATGTTGTGGAAAGAGTAAGCTCATACTTAGAAGAGCTTATTCTAAATTGTGAAATAAGAATAATTATAAATAATTCTTTTATTCTTTAACTAGACTTAATGTTTTACAGAGCATGTATTTAGTACCATGAAAGATACTAGAAATAATGAACTGTATTGAAAATATTTTAATTTCTAAATATCAATTAAGTTCCTCCTGTCTTAAAATAGTGTTATTTATTATACAAATTAAAAATACTGTGGGAGGGAAAATGGGAGACTATTCTTTATCAGAGAGCAGGAACCTCATCTGTCTTGTTTACTGTTGGTATTCCCAATAATAAAGCAGTGCCTGGCATGTGGTAAGGGCTCAGTAAATACTTGGAGAATGAATAAACTGTACTTGCTACCTGTACAAAAGGAAAAGAAGTACAGAGTTTTAGCCAGCACTTAAGATAGTTCATAGCTAGGGTTGCCAAACAGCAGGTTCTTTAAATTGTACTTGAGGATTATTGGACATTTTGAAGGCCTTGCTGTCATTGCTGGGTCAAGAAGTCAGAACTATGATGGAATTTGCGTTATTTGAATGGGGTGTCTACATTTCATAGGAAGAAAACTGTTTTTCCTCTTGCATACTTTGGCTTTGATTTTGCAGTTGTCTTTTTATTCATTCAACATGGTAGTACTTTATTCACCAAATACTGCCTAAGCACCTGTGCCGAGCACTGCGCTAGATTTTAGAGATATGAGAGTGACTGTGTACAGTACCTGCCCTCGAAGAGCTTACATTCTTCCAAGGAGACAGACAATTCCAGTATAATGTGGCCAATTCTAATGTTGTTGTTCCCTAGACATTTTGTAGATATGCAATATAGGGTTGTTGTTGCTTAGCATAAGAAAAAAATTAACCTTTGAGATACTTTTAAAGTCTTTCACATTTTTTAAAGTGTTTCTTCATTCTTAGAAAATTATTAGGCTCTTGTTATAAGCAGTAGAGTTACACTAATAAAAATATGTGCTTTGAACTCTCCATACATTCTAATAGAATTTTTTCTTTCATGCAAATCTAAATTTTTTTTCTTCCATTTTCTAGACTAAATGTGTTAAATGGGCTTGCCAACAATATGGATGATGTGAAGATAAACACCGAAATTACTGGTGCTAAAGAAGAACTCCTAGATAACAACAGTTTTATCTCAGACAAAGAAAGTGGAGTTCATAAACCAAAAGATTGTCAAACATCATTTCAGATAAATAATACGCTCACTCTGCCTGAAGAACTGTCAAAGGACAAATCTGAAAAAGCCTTAAGTGGAGGCCAGTCTACTCTGTTTATACATGCTGGTGCTCCTACTGTTTCTAGTGAAAATTTTATCTTGCCTAAAGGAGCTGCTGTTAATGGACCAGTTTTACACTCCTCC
The DNA here is from genome assembly GCF_020171115.1 of Neogale vison. Taxonomy (NCBI): domain Eukaryota; kingdom Metazoa; phylum Chordata; class Mammalia; order Carnivora; family Mustelidae; genus Neogale; species Neogale vison. The sequence goes on along the minus strand of NC_058092.1, from coordinate 77,568,998 downwards.
TTAACTAAGACTTCCAATATGAATAAAGGCAGCGTTTCATTAACCACTGGACAACCTGTGGATCAGCCAACAACAGAATCTTGTTCAACTTTGAAGGTGGCACCTGATCTTCAACTATCTACACCACAGAAAGCAAGTCAACACCAAGTTTTATTTTTGTTATCAGATGTAGCACATGCTAAAAATCCAACCCATTCCATTAAAAAACTACCTACCTCTGCTTCCGTTGGTTGTGACATTCAGAATTCAGTAGGGAGTAGTATAAAGTCAGAGAGCACTTTAATAAGTCAAGTAGAGGTGGGTGAGGATAGTGATGATTTATTGGTAAAAGATGATTGTGTCGATACATTGACAGGAATTTCCTCAGGTACAGATGAATTTAGGTCAGAAAATGACACAAACTGGGATCCCCAAAAAGAGTTCATTCAGTTTCTTATGACTAATGAAGACACAGTGGATAAAGCTCCAGTTCACTCTAAAGTAGGTCTAGAGAAAAAGAGAAAGCGAAAAATGGATGTAAGCAAGATTACTCGTTATACTGAGGATTGCTTTAGTGATTCTAATTGTATACCCAATAAGTCAAAAATGCTAGAGGTAGACTTTCTGGAACAGAATGAAGAACTACAAGCAATAGACTCACAGAAATATGCATTATCAAAAGTGAAGCCTGAATCAACTGATGAAGACTTGGAATCTGTAGATGCTTTTCAGCATCTAATTTATAACCCAGATAAGTGTGGAGAAGACAGTTCACCTGTTCATAGTAGCACTTTTCTCTCAAATACCTTAAAAAAGAAATGTGAAGAAAGTGATTCCGAGTCACCTGCTACTTTCAGCACTGAAGAGCCATCGTTCTACCCCTGTACAAAGTGCAATGTGAATTTTAGGGAGAAAAAGCACCTCCACAGGCATATGATGTATCATTTAGATGGGAATAGCCACTTTCGCCATCTTAATGTCCCAAGGCCATATGCTTGTAGAGAATGTGGACGGACATTTCGAGATCGTAACTCACTTCTAAAGCATATGATTATTCACCAAGAAAGAAGACAGAAGTTGATGGAGGAAATTCGTGAATTGAAAGAACTTCAGGATGAAGGAAGAAGTGCACGATTACAGTGCCCACAGTGTGTGTTTGGTACCAATTGCCCTAAGACATTTGTGCAGCATGCTAAAACCCATGAAAAAGATAAAAGGTACTACTGTTGTGAAGAGTGTAACTTCATGGCAGTGACAGAAAATGAATTAGAATGCCATCGAGGCATTGCCCATGGAGCAGTGGTAAAATGCCCTATCGTCAGTTCTGATGTAGCCCAGAGAAAAACGCAAAAAAAGACTTTCATGAAAGATTCTCTTATAGGATCATCCAAAAAATCAGCCACCTACATATGTAAGATGTGTCCTTTTACTACTTCAGCCAGAAGTATTTTAAAAAAACACATGGAGTACTTGCATTCATCATCATGCATTGATTCATTTGGTAGTCCTCTTGGACTTGATAAAAGAAAAAGTGACATTCTCGAAGAACCTATCGATATTGATAGCACTAAACCATTAATTAAACAGCAGTCAACCACATTTCCAAAGAACTCTGCTTTAAAACAAGATGTAAAGCGAACATTTGGATCATCCTCACAATCAAGTAATTTTTCCAAATTCCATAAGAGACCACACAGAATACAAAAAGCTCGGAAAAGCATTGCCCAGTCAGGTGTAAACGTGTGCAATCAAAACAATTCTCACAAGACTGTTACGATTAAAAGCAGCACTGACCAAAAACCGAAGTATTTCCATCAAGCAGCAAAAGAAAAATCTAATGCCAAGGCAAACAGCAACTATTTATATAGACACAAATATGAAAACTACAGGATGATCAAAAAATCAGGTGAATCATATCCTCTACATTTCAAAAAAGAAGAGCCCAGTTCATTAAATTCTTTACATCTGTTCTCATCATCAGGTAATTCTCACAACAATAGTTTCATTTCAGACCCTCAAAATTCTGACACCAAAAGGCCGGAAAGCTTCAAAGAACATAGGCGTGTAGCTGTAAAGAGAGTAGTTAAGGAGTCTAAGAAGGAAAGTTCTGTTGGAGGAGAAGACTTGGATAGCTATCCAGATTTCTTGCATAAAATGACTGTTGTTGTTCTGCAGAAACTTAACTCCGCTGAAAAGAAAGATAGCTATGAAACAGAAGATGAAAGTTCCTGGGATAATGTTGAGCTAGGTGACTACACTACACAGGCTATAGAAGATGAAACCTATAATGATATTAATCAAGAACATGTAAACTTATTCCCGCTGTTTAAAAGCAAGGTGGAAGGTCAAGAGCCCGGAGAAAATGCTACCCTTAGTTATGATCAAAATGATGGCTTTTATTTTGAATATTATGAAGATGCTGGAACTAATAACTTTTTGCATGACATACATGATCCTCAGCATTTAGAAAATGCGGAAACTTCATTGTCAAAGCATAGTTCTGTTTTTCACTGGACTGATTTGTCTCTTGAGAAGAAATCATGTCCTTACTGCCCAGCAACATTTGAAACAGGTGTTGGATTGTCAAATCATGTCCGAGGACATCTTCACAGAGCTGGACTAAGCTATGAAGCCCGACATGTTGTATCACCAGAACAAATAGCCACAAGTGACAAAATGCAACATTTCAAAAGAACTGGCACAGGGACACCTGTTAAGCGAGTTAGAAAAGGTAAGTTTCCATGCGGATAATATGGGTTAATATGTGTGTATTCAAGTTCAAAGGATTCGAAGGTTTTGCTCAAATCTGGTCTTTTTAGAATCATCTAATTTTTGTATTTCAGAATTAATTGGCTTTACGATGATCACTTTATAAAAGATTCTGATGTTACTCTTAAAAAATTTTTTTTAGCTATAGAGAAGTCTGAAACCACTTCTGAACACACTTGTCAGCTCTGTGGTGGTTGGTTTGATACTAAAATTGGATTATCGAATCATGTTAGAGGCCATCTGAAAAGACTTGGAAAGACCAAATGGGATGCTCACAAATCTCCAATCTGTGTTTTGAATGAGATGATGCAGAATGAAGAAAAATATGAAAAGATCTTGAAAGCATTGAACAGTCGTCGTATTATTCCCAGACCATTTGTAGCTCAAAAATTTGCATCAAGTGATGACTTTCTATCTCAAAATGTTATACCTCTTGAAGCATACCGTAATGGCCTAAAGACTGAAGCTTTATCAGTGTCTGCATCAGAAGAAGAAGGGCTGAGTTTCTTAAATGAATACGATGAAACAAAACCAGAACTGCCCAGTGGAAAAAAGAATCAGTCTCTTACACTGATAGAACTGCTTAAAAATAAAAGGATGGGAGAAGAAAGGAATTCTGCTATTTCTCCTCAAAAAATTCATAATCAAACTGCAAGGAAGAGATTTGTTCAGAAGTGTGTTCTTCCATTAAGTGAAGATAGTCCATTGATGTATCAGCCACAAAGGATGGATTTGACTATGCACTCAGGTAAGAGGATGCCTATGACTGTCGTATAGAATTTAAACACAATTTATTATGCTTACTTGTATGGAATATTTGTAGAAAATACTTTCTTAGAATCCTTTTACTTAAGCTGCTTTTTTTGCAGAGCAGAGATTGGTTATACTGTCATTTCTATATAAGTCATCAGTTGATGCTCATCAGCACTGAATTCTCTGTGCCTCATTTCTTGGTCAGAATGTAAGGTGAGAACAAAAACAAATAAAAAGCTGATCTGTAAAAATAAAATTTGCTATGGCTGGGGGATGGTCCTATGGATGGGAGGTCGACGTTGTTCAAAAAGCGTAGCGTTACTGAAATGGCGTACCTGTCCTATATATGCCAGTGCTCCAAGGTGATAATGTGTTGTAAAAGCTGTTGGTTTTCCTTCTGCTCAAACAAATAAACAAACAATCAAAAAATAGACTCTTTAAACTGAATGGATTGGTGTCTGTTGTGTGTTGTGATTAACCCGAAGAAACGTCTCCCTCTCCAATTCCTCATTATATTGTGGGATAGTTTGGTTTTAGAGAACTGTTGTGAGTATAAAGCATTTGTTTGGGGTTTTAGATTTTACAGTGGTGGTCTAAAGGAATAGAACAGATGGTTTAGGTTAGTGCTTGTGCACCATTAGTTTTTCCTTTTCAAAAGAATAATTTGTGTGTGCCAGCAAGTGATGTAGCAGGTAAAATAGAAAACTGTATGTGTTCTTTCTAAGTCTGGCTTATACTTTTAGACTAGAAAAATTTTAAGTGTCTTTGTAGGTTTCTTTTGGAGGTTAAAAATTTGGAAATGAACTTAGATGGTCTTATAACTTAGCCCTGAGTTGAATGTGTCTAAGGTAAAAGTAACTGGTCAATGGATTAATAATGAATATAATTATGGTAATGTTGATTTGCTTGCTCTGGCAGACATTGGGATAGCCCAGATATTTGTATGCAGTTTTGATTTAAGGAAAGATTACCTTGTGTTATAAGTGGTCTGCAAAACTATCTTGTATGGGTTTGTGGTTAATAGGGTTCTTTCTTTTGTATGAAGTGAGTCTTTCAAAGTCAAATCTTCAACCTTTTTGAGAAGGAGAAAATGTAAGGAAGGTGTGTTAGCTGTGTTGACTAAGGTGTGGTACACTTAAGAGATGGAAAGTGTATTTGTGGCTGATTATCATAGTTACTGTTGAAGAAACCAACTGAAAGGTGTTGGGGGAGTGAGGATTGATTGTCTTTGAAGTTAGGAGTTTCTTATTGTTTCAACATGTTTTCTTTCCTGTGATGACTAAGATGTTAGCTTGTTGATCATTTATTTAGCACAAAGATTTTAGCAAAAAACTTCAAATCATTAACTTTCATTATTGATTGCGCATTCAGAGTAATGAACATAAAATGCCCTGAATAAAATGTTGTGTCTAACAGCTGCTCAATGGTGTGTTTTACCACCTTTTCTCCCAGCCTTCATCAGAAAGCCTAATTTAGTATTGAGCCTTTTACGGCTTTGTGGGTAAAACACTTTAATTACCACTTTGTCAACTAGACTTTTTAATTCTTTTTATTGGTAATGTTGTAAGCTTTGAAACTTCTCAACTGAACTGTGCTCTTCAAATCACAGGATTGTATTTTAGGTTTAGGAAATGATCTGCGTAACACAGAAATCTGCAAGAAAGTGATAATAGGTGTTAAATCCAGAGGAGCTCAGAGGTTCATGGCATTCCTCTTCCACATTTCCAAAGAGCATGGGTTGGCTCTAAATACTAACAACAAACTAATCATAGTTAACTTAATTCCCCCTCCTTATTTTAAGTTAAGCTAATTCAATGAACGTTTTTAAAACCATCCTTACTGTGGTACTTTTCTTCACGCTTTTAGCTAAGAAAATTTCACTTTTTGAAGTGAGAACTGGATTATAGTTTTCTTTTGAATGATAGGTATGCCTGTGAAGCTTAGAACATGTGTGCATTGCAATACGACGTTTACAAGTGCTGTTAGCCTGTCCAACCACTTACGCGCTTATGCACGAAAGAAGAGTGCTGGACTTTTGACTGGTACAGGTATGTTTGAACAGATAACACAGCAAGTCTACTTGGTACAGTACACTTTTTTTCTCACCAGACTGGTGCTAGTTCAGATGATATTTATAGCTTTCTTTGGTAAGCACAGTTGAGACTGAATATACATTAAATTTCAGCAACTTGTAAACTGTTAGATATAATTTTAAGGAAGTTATCCTTTTTCATTAGGATCTTATCGACTTGATTTAGGGGAAAAGAAAACCAACAGAGGTGTGAAACTTTTGAGTCTACAGAACTCCCATTGATTTTTAAATTATACAATTTTTGATTTTTAAAATTTATTTTTGTTAGTGGATTCCAGTAAGGCACCTCTCTTTGGTAAAATAGATTGTAGTTCTAGCTTGAGAAAATGCTTTATTAGGAAAGGAAATTATTGTGAAATTTCAAATATGTAGGTTAATTAGAAAACTAAGCAAAACTTAAGGAATTTTCATTAGTTTATAGATCAGGTCTTTAAAGAGACAAGCCTTAATAATGGCCCATGTTGACAACTGAATAGATTTTTCTTTTAGTGCTCCTAAACTATGTTTAGGATTAATAAATACAGCCAAGGACATAAATGTTAACATGCACATTTCTGTGTTATTTTTGGTTGGTTAGCCCAACCTTGCAGATAACCTCTTCATATTGCTAGCCTGTGAAGAATTTTATTAACTTACTCACATGTAATACTGCTTCTTACCCTACAAAATGCCTTGCTCTTTTCATTTGTAGCCTTTTCAAGCTACCCTGCTTTAGCAAATCCCATTTCGCTCACGTCTTAAAATATACCCTCTTTCCTAAATATATCCACATAAATCCTTTTGACTAAAATTCTCCTTCCAATCTCTTTATTTCTCTTGCTCTTTGAGATCACTGCCTTCTGCTTTCTTCTAGTTGTTGTTTTCCCAACTTTTTCGTTCTTCCTCATGTCTTTCTATAGCTTATATCCAATATGTTCTTGCTACCAAAGAAACACTTGTATTCATACTAATGTCTTTCTTTCTTCTGCTTCTTTGCTTTATCCTTTGACTTGATATACAAATGACCAGGAATGACCATTGACTGTATTAAAAAGGATAGGGTGAGTTTTACTTTACTGGATTATAACCTCTTACTATGAAATTTTAGTTTTTGTGAGATTACACCTACCTTCATCAGCCTTGGAAGGTGACTGCTGACATTAGAAGCAGGGAGGCAGTAAAAATAAAAGACTGTGGAAACAGAAATTCATCATTGTTATCATAATCACTATTATCGAACATTTACTATGCGTCAGGCACTGTGCTGTGCAATTTTCATGCGTAATATATAGCTTCACAACCACCGTATGAGATGTGGGTACAATAATTTTACAGGACACTGGGGCTTAGAGAACTTAAGCAAGTTACCCAAACTTATGTAGTTATTAATAGCAAAGTTGAAAAATCAAGGCTTTCTTACCCTAGATCTCTGTTTGTAATCACTATTGTCTTGCCACATATAGAACATAAGTAATTGGAAATCCTAAAATGAAGTTCAGTTTAAGGTGGGGAGCATTCTGCTGAAGACTGAATAAATAAGAGTCTTAGAAAGAACAGGAACCCAAGAAACAGGCCTGGAGTAGATTTTAGAGGACTTGAGAGAAATGTTTCAGTCTGACTATTCAGACAGATGATTGCAAATACTCAATGAGGTACATCTCTCCAGTACAGATTTTCTATGCCATTAAAAAATGGCTTTACCTCATCTGAAAATCTTTCAAAATGTAGAATTAATTATTTATAAATAACTGAGCATAACCCTCCACTGACCAAGGGTGCATTCTCAAAAATACTTTATTATCTAAAAAATGTCATTATTAAAGGAAAAAAGTAATATAGAATGAATGGGGATATATTTCTTTGGGCATCAAGAAAAAAAGAGGATATTACTTTTTTTAAAAGATTTTATTTATTTATTTGACAAACAGAGATCACAAATAGGCAGAGAGGCAGTCAGAGAGAGAGGGAGAAGCAGGCTTCCCGCTGAGTAGAGACACCCCCCCCACCCCCCCACCCCCAATGCGGGTCTCAACTCCAGGACCCTGAGATCATGACTTGAGCCGAAGGTAGAGGCTTTAACCCACTGAGCCACCCAGGCACCCTGAGGATACTAGTTTTTAAAGAACTTTAATACTAACCAAAATGTCAGAAGTATTAGAAAATATAAATTGTGTATTTGGCAGTCCTAAGGCAAAGAGAAAGGAAATGAAAACCTGAAGAAAGTCTAGGATGATATTTTTCACAGTGCACACCTACTTTTAAGAAAAACTTTAAAATGCATGCCCCCCGCTTTTTTTTAAGAAATTCTGATACTTTCCTCTTGATTTTTGAAAGCTTCTTGACCAGTAGAGCTACGTGGAATATGTATTTGCTACTTACTTATGCCTACTAAGAAGTTTTTTTTATCAGCTTTAGTGACATTTTTCATTTTCCAAGTGGGAAAATGTTTCCAGTTCCCAAGTGGGAACATTGTATTTTATATTTATAAATTCCACGTGCCTATTTTCTTTCCCCGTATCAGTTTCATGGTTTAAGTCAGTGGTCCCAACCTTTAGTTTCTGGAGAGTTCCACTGGATTGTTATAAGGGATTCATCAATTCATATAACTAGCAAGAATTATTTTTCAAGAATATGTTGATGATGTTTTAATGAAAGAAATACAAAATTGTGTTTAAAAAACCTTACCTTAATCCAAGTAGATATGAAGCTGAAACAATGTAAGAAAATATGTAGGACTAAAACCTCCATAAGAATGTCTGCTATTTAATTCAAGTAGTCTTCATTCATGTGGATGTGGCCTCCTCTTGAAGAAAAAACTTAGGTATCCCTAGAGTAAATGCTTGCAGTCTGCAGTCTTCGGTCTGGTCTGCATGGTTATCTAGGATAGAACAAATCCATAAGCCGCCTCTTCTATGGGAACTAGCTGTCTGTTGAGAGAGGTAAATATTCTACCTAGCCTGGATAGACCAAAAAGGATGCTCCTCTGCTTCCCAAAATAGCTATTTACTTGAGGACTCACATAATTCTGATGTGATAGTTCTCAATCTTTTTTGGGTCATTGATCTCTCTGAGAATTATGAAAGCTGTGGGCCCCATCCCAGAAACATGTACTTATTCAGCCACAGATAAAAAGTTTTCTGTTTCTCACAAGTTTTGTTTCTCTTGAAGGTTATCATCTATAGACCCTTCTTCCTCTGGTGGAAAGCTGAGAAAGAGGAGATGACAAAAGAAAAATGAGGTAGAAAGGACACAGAACTAGGTATCAGGAACCCTAAGAAATCTTTTTTTTTTTTTTTTATGAGTTAGAAAATACTTAAAATGCCAGAACTGTGTAACATCAAAATTAATTTATATGGTCACAAATATAAATTAAAATATAATATGCTTCATAATTTTAGTAAAAGGACATGATGAGTAATAAAGTAAGAAAGCTTAGAATTGAAGACATGGAAGGGTAGCCATACTTGGGACAGAGTTAAACTGTCAAAAAAGAATAGACTTCATTTTGCCCAGAACTGATCCAATTTATAATCCATAGAGCAGGTTCGAATAATCTATATAATAATCCATGCAATTGTGGATAATCATTTATGAAGCATTTTTTTAAACTTTTTTTAAAATGGATTTTTTTGTCTAAAGAGAATAGTGCCAAAGGGTTTACTTTATTGTAAATTCAAGGCATACTTCTAAATAGGAATTTATTACAGTTAAGATAGATTACACTCTTAGTAAAATTCTTTTTCAGGTTTTGTTCTCTTTAGATTAACTGCTCATGTAAATTTTTTCTGGTTAATTTTTTCTACAGTGTAATAAGAACATTACATAATTTTCATTAAGAATCAGAAATTTTATGTAGCTTATATTAAATGCTTTTAGACTTTTCATTTTACTATTGACTTTTTTGTGTTTAATATTTAAATTAAATGTTATCCTTTTTATACTGGCAGTATTAAAAGCATTACTAAGTTATTAATAGAGTGACTGTACACACTGGGTTAGCTCTGTTTGTTCCAACCAAGTAATTGAAAAGTACCTCTTTTCCTAAGTGTCTGGGATTGGACAATAAATTATATGATCACCTTGTTATTAAAGTTTCTAAAATATTTAAAATTATTTAAGGCAGAGTATATTCTATCAATGCCATTAAAAAGAACCAAAAAAGAAAAATATTTTGAGATCAAAGTAAGAGTGAATTCTAACAGGTAAAGAGAAGGAAATAATTGAAGTCTGAGTAGGTTGTTGTGAAAGGAAATGTATCAGTAAGGTAAATGCATGTTTGCACTATGCTTTCCTGTGGTACAGAGCCATGTTATCTCTTGGAAAGAAGAAAGAGTAACAGTGGTGTTCAGCACTTTTATTGGAGCTCCATTTTTACATCTTTACATATAAACCCATATTAATACACATACTCATTTGTTCATTCATTATTCACCCGAATTGAATGTGATGTACTCTAATATTTCTATTTTATTCTTTTTCATTAAAAATAATGCTAGTCATGACCCAGTAAATTGATTTACTACCTACTAAGAAGTTACTATCCACAGGTTGAAAACACTTACCTTAAGTAACTTTTTCTCTTAGGGACTAGTACTGACCAGAATCAACAATAGTAACATTTAAGAAATCACAATACTACTTCTATGGCAACAAGTAATTTTTCTTTACTCTTTGTATTCAAATGTTTGTCTGTAGATCATATATATATATTTTTTTGACAGAGAGAGATTTATTTGACAGAGAGAGATTACAAGTAGGCAGAGAGGCAGGCAGAGAGAGAGGAGGAAGCAGGCTCCCCGCTGAGCAGGGAGCCGGATGTGGGACTCGATCCCAGGACCCTGAGATCATGACCTGAGCCGAAGGCAGCGGCTTAAACCACTGAGCCACCCAGGCGCCCCTGTAGATCATATTTTTAAAATAAAATGCTGGCCTCCAATATTTAAAGTAAATTGGAGATTTCTATTTACTTAAAATTAATGCAAGAAAAACTTTTTTTTTTTTTTCTTTTTAAGAAGGGGTGGGGCAGAGGGAAAGGGAAAGAGAGAAGGCCAAGTAGGTTGCACATGTCCAACGCAGAGCCCAACACAGGGATTGATCCCACAACCCTGAGATGATGACCAGAGCCAAAACCAAGAGTTGAACACTTAACTGACTCAGCCATCCAGGTGCCCCTTTTTTATATGCAAATATATTTGGGGGAAGGGCTTCATTTCATTACCTTCAGAATACTTCCATGACATTTTAGAAGTAATGCAGGATTATTGCTATTCTACACCAATAGACTCACCACCATCATAATTAATAAACAACTTCCAGTGAGAAAAAGAGAACTTAAAAATTGATACCAGAAAGTCTTTCAGTGAATACCACCAGTGCAATATATCTACATTCTTTTTTTAGTAAAGTCAGTGTTTTATTTTTCATACCATCCACTTTTAAGTGGATTAGTAGATTGTGTGTTACTTAATAGGGTCTTTTGACTGTTTTCAGCTTTAATATAATTGGCCATAGAGGCCTACAACAAGTGCTAATGAATGTGTAACACAGTGCCAGGTGCTGAGTGCGTAGATAAGCCACCAGAAAGTAATTCTTCTATTGTGGAAAGTGCTATAGGAACACTTTTCTCCTGTGGTGGAAAGAAAAAAATAGTATTGTGAAAGCTCAAGATGGCATTAAATTATTTGTCTTTTTGTGAGTGTCTCTGCAATTTTTTAAAAAAATTATTATATTGCATCTTGAGGAAATTGCATGTTTTTGTAGTGATTCATTCCACCTGAAAGAGTAGTAGAAACATTTTTTATCTTATGATGATCAAACTTTAAAGGAGCAAACTAGCTTTTAGTTAAAGCGGATACCTTTGTAATTACTCTAGACTAGTCTATATGGAGGATACAGGAGAAATATGAAAACATGTCCCTGTTATCAGAGAACTTAGGAGAGCATTATGGGCAACACATATAAAACTATCAAAATTAGAACTATGCAAGATAATATACAAGTGAATGGAAGTAAAGTATATGTGCTGTAGGAGATAAAGGTGTTTATTTTACTTTAGGCTTTTTGAGGGGGGCTGGGAATTAAGTTGTGTTCTTTTTTCCTGCTGCTCTCACAATTTGTCTCATTTTTAAATAGAGCCTCAAAAAGAAGGAAAAAGGAAAAGTAGAAGTAGTTCATGTTGCTATGTTTCTTGCCATTATGTTTAAAGTGAGAGATTAAAACTGGTAGTCAGAAAATTTTCATTCTTTTTTTTTTTTTTAAAGATTTTATTTATTTATTTGACAGAGAGAAATCACAAGTAGGCAGAGAGGCAGGCAGAGAGAGAGGGGGAAGCAGGCTCCCCGCCGAGCAGAGAGCCCGACGCGGGACTCGATCCCAGGACCCCGAGATCATGACCTGAGCCGAAGGCAGCGGCTTAACCCACTGAGCCACCCAGGCATTCTTTAAACAAAATTTTTCGTTACTATATCGTATACCAGGACAGTGCTAGCTCTGAGGCTGTAAAGACCCTATAATTGAACTACATAAACATACTCATGATCCTGGGGCATAAGTACAACTGCACTAACATGGACAAGTTGATAAGGTTTCAACTAGACCCTAGACTTGAGTACTTTTAGGAGGAAGAGATGAAATAGAACATTCTAGGTAGAGCGAAGAACATAGCTTAGGCACAAAGGGATGAAATTTTGAGTTCAGGAGGTGCTGGAAGATTGAATTACAGGTATTTGGGAACACAGTAATGAAAGAAAGGTGGGGTTGATGCTTTGAATCCTTACTAAAAATTTTAGGAAATTATGGAAGGATTTTTTATTTTATTTTATTTTTTTTGGAAGGATTTTTTAAAATAGGGGAATAATGTGGTCAAACTTGTATTTTAAAGTTATCCCTGATAAAGTGGACGATAGGTTTCTGTATTTTCTTGGCTCTTACCTCTGTAGTACTGTTCCTCATTAAAAGTGCATGTCTCTATATATTTGCACAATAACATACCATCATTAAACATTAGCACATTAAATTGTTCAAGTAGAATAAATTTTCCAGGTATTCAAAGACTAGTGTCACACTTAATTTTATCCTAACCATTTTGATGATGTTTCTAAAATGTTCTTATTTCTGCCTTGTGAAACTGTAGACTGACTATAATTTAATCATTTGGTAAATAAGAGTACCCTTATGTTTTATAATACCAGCAAGAAATGCACTGTTTGCCCACAATACTAAAAATTGATTGTCTGATTTATTCACTAATTCAACAAGCAATTTTTTCAGTTCCTGCTTGGTTTATGCATTGCGCTAGTAAGTACTGCAGAGATAAATTGGATCTTATAGTAGAAGCACATTATACATAACTGTAATACAGGACAAATTTTAAGGGCCATTGGAGAGGTACACCTCTCCTTATGGTATACTGTGGAAGTTCAGAGGAGGAGGGAAGGTACTTTTAGCTGGACCAGGACCCAGCAAGGCTTTTGGAAGTAACATTTGATTTGGACCCTGAGGATATCTAATTGAAATGGAAATAGGCATCAGGGTAGGGAAGAAGCTTACCTATAGGAGGGAGCAACTTGGGACAGCGGGAAGTTTATTGAAAATATGAGGAAGTAGGAGGTAGAGATGGACGGATAAAGGATATGGAATGCTAATCTCTGGTGATGGAATTAATTTTGTACTAAGGGAAAAGAGAACTTTTGTGGGGGTTTGGGGGATTTTTTGTTTGTTTTTGTTTTTAAGAATTTGAGAAAAGTTTTAAAGGATTTGCTGGGGAGGTGGAAAAATTGTAGGTGAGGTCATTTTAGGAGTCCTGAAGCAGGACAATGACTATGAATGTAAAGGAAAGGTAATATTATGGAAGTAGGTAAGAATTCGGCAGATTAGTTAGAGGTGGAAGAATAAGAGGACAGAGATAGAGATGACTCAGATTTTAAATCATGTTGCCGGGAAGATGGTTATACCAGTCAGTATAGTTAATGAATCTGCTACCATGGTGTTTCTAAGCAAAGGGTAGATAAACTTCATTGCTTATCCAGCAATAGGTTATCATCTAGCTATTCACTGTAACAGAGCAAATAACCACACTTATTCAGTCAGTAAATTTGTGTTTCAGAGAGTGGAACCCTGAACAGTTTTGTACCATTGTAGCCCCAAATATTTACATTTTATGATGCCTGCTTTTGATGTCATTAGTTATAAAATTTGAGAACTCTGTTTGGTTGATAATCTTTTTTTACTAACCACTTGTTTTTCATAAAAATCTTAACTAGTCCCCTACCATTCTTGTTCATTCTGTTACAGTTTCTGAGTTTTGCTTTTTATATTTTGTTTGATTTTTTTTAACAATTGTATTAACCTAGATTTTTATATATTTGGATTTTTTAACATGTCTAATACCTTTATATCCTTTGTTATAATGTTTTGTGTTTGCTGTGATTTCTGTTCTAACATGAATTTTTTAATGCTGTTTAGAATCTGGATTAAGATATAATTATACCTTACAAGTAACAAGGCATGTTCTGGCCATTAAATGACTTTATGGAAATAATAAAACAATACACAGACTTTCTTTTGGAGGTAAGGGCAAGAGGATGACTTGATGGAGGCTATTGTTCCCTCATGTATCTAAGAAGTGGAAAAAGAGTATTCACTCTTTCTTTGTTGTGTCTGGAATTTGAGGAATAAGTTTAATTTTTGCTGTGCATTGTTTAGAATAAATATTTAGTTGTGGCCTTAGCTGGAAGTTAACTCAAAGCAGAAGGTACCTGGTCAGCACCATGTTTGATTATAGTTTGGGTTTTGGCTGGAATGTGTAAACTTCAAAATTATTTAAAAAAAAAAAAAATCAGATCTATTGGGATTTGTGCATTTGTGACCTTTAGATATACCGTTATAATTATTGTGCGCCCTATATAACTTGGACATGTTTATAGTAAAGATAATTTATGGCAATATTAAAGTAATGTGGTTTCATTACCTAATTTTATAATCAGAAACATGTATTTAATTACTCCTACTAAATATAAAATGATTTATTTTGAAAATACTGAGGCTTTTAGGGTTCAGGGGAGTGTGATTATATACAAATAATTCTAAATAAAAGTTTTATAACAGATTAGTTATATATTTTAATGTTTATTCCAATTTTAGATGTGTCTTAGTTTTGGAAGAGTGGTTGATATTGGTAAGTGCATATTTTGCTTTAGTAAAACAGCATGCAAGTCCAACCCACTTAAGGAATTTTAAATGTTTTTTTCCTAATCTTACCACAGAGAAATAATAAATTTGCTATCCTTATTAACTCTTAACTGACCAGTAAACAACTTGTAGCCAGGGTATTGTTAGCTTTTAGCTTTTGACAAGCTGGAAAAACTAGTCTGCTTCCAGTTTCTTTGTTGATAAAAATCTGTGTTGAAGTATACTTACCTTTAGCTTTTTCCTTTACCTAAGGGACTGTTGCTCAGAATATTCTTCTACAAATATCCCCCCTACTTTGAAATAGCAGAGACTTCTACAAATTGAATGTACCTTTTTTCTCCCAAGTAGACCTAAGCTTAAATAAAGGCTACCTTCATTTGCTTGAACTTATTCTCTGAACCAAGGATAGAAGGCTATTCCTACCCTTAATATAATCCTTAATATGTAGGGCAAACTCAAGCTACCTGCCTCTTCTAGATTAATACTTTAAGCAATAAACCTCATACTTAAAGCAAAGGAAATCTGCTTTTCACATATTTTGCATTCTGTCCTCTTCTAGGTAGAATGTTAAATCATGCAGGACCTAATTAACTTTGCCATGATTGCTCTGTGATTCTGTGTTAGTTATACTTTTAGTTACTGAGAATGGAAACTCTAAAAATCGATGAAAGTAACATATAGGATCCTGGAAAAAAATATCCAGTTTTGGAGTGAAACTGTCAAGAGAAAATAATGGTGGAAATGTACTTCTGAGGTTGCTAATTGTATATCTATCTATATGCTTAATTTTGATTGGAAGGGAAACATTGCTTTTCATGACAATAAACCCCTTAAACTGCTTTATATGTATCTTGGGAATAATGACTGGTTTGATTATGGCAGTATACCTAGAAACAAAAAATTGGTATAGGGAGTAGGAAAGTCCTTTCCATTTTAATGGGCTATAGAGAGTGGGTTTAATGATTTTTCTCTTAATAGCTATTTTTTTTAATGAGCCAAGAGATTAAGAGGTGGAGCTGAGGGGCTGCCTTTCTCATTTAGAGTGGTAGGTACTCAGATCTGGCTACGTAATATGCAGGATCCAATGCAAAATGAAGATGTAACGTCTCGTGTTAAAAAACTATTAAGAATTTGAAGACCGCATACAACAACAGTGTTTAACAAGTATGGGATCCTATGTGACTGCACAAGTCATATACCCATGAAGTCTTATAGGCACTTTTTGCAAAGAGAAGAGCGTACACTGAAGAAATAAGAATTTGGCTTCCTCTCTCCCGCATCCCTATTTTATACAAGGTAACATGTTTCTTCTCCCATCCCCCCAAAAGCGATGTTCCTTTTCGGTTGGGGAAAGAAAATGCTCTTTGCACAGTTCTTTATATGATTGGGACTTACGAACTTTGAAGGATTAATGATAGCAACTAGAACGGAGTTTATTTATCATCTCAAATTTGTGTGCCCCTTGGGACATACACATTCTCCTCCCAACTTTTGCATTGCTGTTACTTACCCCACTACCAGTATGTTGATGGTGGTAGTGGAATGATGTCTTACATGCTTCCATCTTTTTATTCCTACCGCCTTCTTGAATGAGTTCTTAGCTGTTGTTGCTGCCTACCATCTTACACAGGCCAACTAGATGAAGAAGACCTTTTCTATCCTCTAGTAGAGCTGTACCATACCTCTTACTTTGGATGTATATAACCTGGCCATTGTATTAATTTTCACTTTACTCCAGAGATGCCAAAAACCAGTTAGGAACAAAACAAATGAGATGGAACTTTCAATTGTAGGGGAGGATGACTGCAAATAAAAATATTTTGGAGGTAAATGTCAACTTAGTTTTAATGTGCTTCTTTACCACACTGAAGCTTCAGATGTTTCTAAGAAAAAAATTCTTGTATTTGGAGGTCATTTGTGTAGTGAACTAAAAAGAAAATGAAATTCAAACAGATGTATGTAATGGGAAGAAAGGTGGAAAGGTCAAAAGGACTTATTGTTGGAGCCCAAAGTAAATTCTTTTTCTTCTAGGTATAAAACTAAATAAGGCTCAGAAAACAAACTGGAATTTGTATCTCTTGTGTTACTCATTGATTTGCTTTTAACTGATTTGGTTTAGTGCTTTAGACACATTTGTTGTTGTTATTGTTGTTGTTGCTTTTGCTGTTGTTGTATTTTGTAGCATAGCAGTATGGTGTTCTTTTTGAGCGTTCATAAGTCTACTGTATTTCTCTTTCATTCCTATTTGATCAAACAGCTGTTTTACTGAAAGGAAAGGTATACTCTAAAACTTTGTATACAGCCTTACAGGATAATTTATTCTCCTTACAAGTAAACTACTCTCAGTAGGAAATCAGATCCTTTATAAATCAGATAACTCTCAAAGATGTTTTCAACAGTCTTCTAGTTAAAATTGATCACTTTTCTGCCCCTCCCCCCCATAGGTGCCTTAGGATGGTTTGAATGATTTTGTTCCTTTCTAAAATGCAGTTAAACTCAAGAAGAAGAAAATCAAGATTCTAAAACCAGTCTAGTATTTTGTGTAAATTTTAAGTATAGAAACATTGGTAGATTTAAAATATTTTGGAAGAGATAAAAAAGTGTGCATGTTTTTACTTTCTGATACTAACAAATAAAATCCTATTACAAAGAAAGACTTTATTATAAAGTTATGTATTTGGCAGATTATTAATATAAACAACTTTGTTAAACCTTTGGCTATTTATCACAAATATTGATAAGCCCCATTATACTAAAACTGGATGGGTTAGTGTTCTGTTTTTAATGTCCTAGTGACTCCTGGTGCAGGCCAGAGTAAAACTGCTTTTCCCTTTAGATACAATAAAAACTGTTGAATGAGAACATTTCTATAATATGTTTGTGCATCATCTTTTTCATTTAGTGGAACATTTTGTGTAAATCATCTTTTTCGTGTAGAAAATACCATATGGATGTCCCTTTGTGTGCATATTAACATATTAAATACTCGTTTTTTTGCAGATTTTTCTAAAATGTTTGGGCAGTAATGCAAGGGTGAAGTTTGGATGTTGGTATTAGAAAAAAAACTATTCTTATAAAATGTATTCATGTTTTACCATCTAAAATAAATAAGTGATGTTTCAGGGGATAAGAAATTTTAAAATGATCATGGAGATATCAAGACACCAAGGTGTTTAGGTGTAAACTACCAGAGGTCCCAAGTTTTTCATATCCTTACTTTATGGACAAACTTCCAAGGATGCCCAATGCATGTGGTTCTCTAAACTTACTTGGAATCCTGGATAATGGAGATTCTCAATCATATACTGGCAGAGTTCTCCTACTTTCCAAAGTCATACTTTCAAATATTAAATTACTATGAAAGCCCATGACATTGTCATTTAAAATTTAGATCTGAGCATTCATAAAAGCTCAGTTTCTAGAGTCCATACAATATCAAAAGTCAGAAAACTTCTTTTTCCTGTATTAAAGTCAAAAACATTTCTATATCTCAAATGTCCATTTCCATTTTTAAAAAATTATAGCATCTAAATATAACTGACAAAACATTCTATTGCCTACTTGCCCATCACCCTCTGCCCTTTTCCCTCAATTTGCTTTACACATTTAACATTAGCATTCTGTGAACAGATTTTTAAAGGATTGTTATAATGCATTCTGTTTGTATCCTACAGTAATTTATTTACATTTTAAAAGGAATTTGAATACACTGTGGCAATTTTGACAACCAGCAAGCTCATCAAAGTAAGATTCTCCCTATAATCTCATGATAAACCAAATGCTTACTCTGTTCCACATAACAAAGACAGGGATTGTGTGCGGTTTACCTTTTAGATAGGGAAAAAGAATAGCTGACGTCTAGTAGCACTTAACCCTTCGAGTTCCCTAAACTCTTTACTTCTAGTGTATCAATTGCTCTATGCTTTAAAATCCACTTACATTCAGATTGCTTACCAGTGCAACTAGGAAACCGAAGGTACTAATTACAAAGTACTTGATACCTCACTTCCTACTGGTTGTAAAGAACTTAGTTTCCACATCTGTAGACTGATCAATGAAGAATTTCCATGTGACTGTTAGCAACATACTCATTTAAACAAATGCCCACAGGTGTTTTGCAGGAATGCTACGTATATTGCATAGTGGTAGAACAAATTTCCATTCATATGCTGTCTAAATGTCAAAGGTTAAAAATTTGGGTTTTCCTTTGTTTTTTACACCAGAAATATTTGTTGAGTTTCTATGTGCCAGGCTCTTGATTGAAATAATTAATAATTTGTAAGATTTTTCTATTCCAGATTTTGGTTGTTTAGCTTTGAATTAGCCATTCTTAACTTGATTTCCTGCAGTTCTTTACTTACTAGATTCTTCTTCTGAGCATAAGCAAAGGAATACTCTGGGCCCAAGCAGGATTTTACTTTTAAAGAGGCAGGTGACAAGAAGCAGAAACCAGCGGCTTGAATGAGATTTATCTAGGCTTCTCATGGTTTTTAATTTTCTATATGACATTTCTGTTAGCATTGCCACTTGACTACTGTAAGGAACTGTGTTTACTGGTTTTGTAATAGTAGCATCTATTCTTTTGGAATCTGGACTTGGACAACTCATTTCACAGAATCCTTGAATAGCCAGTTCCTATTCTCTCTTTCCTAGAATTTCCAGGGGATTTCATGTGACAGGTTAACAGAAGAAAAGCCATTTGTGTAACTCTTCTGTTACATTTGTTTCCCTCCCCCTTGGATCCCTAGAGATAAACTCTTACCTTCTCTTCCTGCTAATTGACCAGCAGCACCCTGGAATATTGTCATCCCTTTGTCCAAAGGAATGGTGTAGTTATATTCAAAGACCAATAAAATGTTATGTCCTATCATTCCTACTTATAAAAAAATACCTTTTTTCCCTCTATTAAATTAAATTTTTTAGAATACGTGATTGAAGGAGAAGTCAAGTAATAGAAAAATTTCAAGAACAGCACAAAATTTTGATCCACTTTTAATATAAAAATCTTTTTTCCCCCTTTAATCACATTTTAAAAATAAGTTGTAGGAGAAAATGTAAAATTATTTTAAAAATGTAAAGAATAATTAGCATTACGTTTCCAGTCCATTTGTAAATTTATGTGACATAATCTGGATTTACATTTATTTCTTAATAAAATAAAACATTACTGTACATGCAATACAGGTTGAGTTTTAAAAAAATGAAAGTTGAGCTTTTTTTGCCCTTCCAGATGTTGGGCCAGCATATAATTTTAAGAGCTATTTGATATATATTTGTTATAAAATTGATTTCTCATTGACTTTTTATTATGTTGATGATTCTTTACTAAGTTTTCAAAACATGTGAGACCTACTTAATGGAATAGTAATCAGATGGAAACTTAATTTGATGATCTTAAATAACAGGTTGAAATTTTCCTGGAAATAAGGAAGAGTAATTAGATATGAAAATAACATACTTATAATCATAAGAGGAAAGATTTATCATTGTGATAATTGGCCAATTTAGTAATTTCGAGTTTAGTTACATTCTCTCAGTTCTAGTTCGGTATATGATAAAACATTATTTGAAAAGTAGTGCAGGAAGAATGCATACAGATAATATAACTGTTGTTAAAGACCCAGCTGCAAGTTTTAGTGCATGCTTCAGGGAATACAGATGAATATAGACTTTCTCTAACTTGGTTTAGATGGTCTGACCTCTCTAGAAGTATGTATTTCTATTTTAGAATATATATGAAATGCTAAGTCTTTCTCTTCCCTTTTTTAGCCTTAGATTGTAAACAAAAGAAATCAAGGTCAAGATCTGGAAGCAAGAAGAAGATGCTGTCATTACCTCATGGTGCTGACGAGGTTTACATTCTCCGATGCAGGTATGTGCTTATGTTGCTGTATCTACTCAGTTTCTTCAGATTTTGCTTTGAGACATATTAGGGATTTTTAATTTGTGGCAGAAGGTGCATTCTCAGCTATCAAGTTATAAATGAAGTTTTGAAGACGGGCTTAAAATCTTACTTAGCTCATAATACACTGTATTTCACAACGGATGAATAAATTTTTTATATTCTATCAGAACTTTGATGATACTGTGATTTATGAAAGGAGCTTTTTTTGTTGTGGTGTTTTATTTATTTGCTTTGCTTTCGTATTTATGTACTTTGATTTGGTTTGATTTTTTTTTTTTTTTAATTTGTCTTGCGTTTCTACTTCTTGGGAATTCATTTCTCTCCACTCATACTTCTAAGTGTAGCTATACAAACTTATTCCCATAAGTATAGCTATACAAACTTATTCCCACCTTTTTCTTTACTCATCCTCATGCAGTTTAAAGAATTCTGAGTTGGGGAAGGGTCATTTGAAAAGAATGGTACATTTTGGTATTATAGTTGTTTTAAATGTATTGAGTTGTATAGGTATTAAGATGTTTTAATTAATTTTAATTTAATAATAATGGTTCTACCTCTACAAATATTACTACAGGTAATATAGCTGTTAAGCATATGAATTGGAAGTTTTATATTGTATTAAATAATTTTGACTTTATATGTATTTAATAACTTTTGTTAAGTAGTACAGTTTGTGATAATATCTCCAAGATATAGTGAAGCCTACTTCTTATGTATATGGATTTTATGTGAATTGGCTTTAAATAAAGGGAATTGGTCACGTTAAGAGAACTGTTATCAACTTCTTCTATAGGTTTTGTGGCCTAGTCTTTCGTGGACCATTGTCTGTTCAGGAAGACTGGATTAAGCACTTACAACGACACATTGTAAACGCTAATCTTCCACGGACTGGAGCTGGCATGGTGGAAGTCACGTCACTACTTAAAAAGCCTGCCTCCATTACAGAAACTTCATTTTCTCTACTAATGGCAGAAGCAGCTTCATAGAACAAGGAAACCTTTTAAATAGCAAATTTAAATTGGATGTAAATTTGAAATTCTTTGTCTTTTTTTTTAAAGCCACGTTAAATTATCCATTTATAAATACTAAAGCAGGAAAATGGGGAAAAGTGAATTACAGTGACATCAGAGCAAACTGAGTACTTCAAACAGTAAGTAGTCTATATATTTTATATAGGATGGAGGATGTGTTTTTAAGATTTACTAAGTTTTGTCAGTTAACTGTGTTCACTCAATGAAAGATCAGTACATGTAAGCAGTCATTAGTAAACTGTTACACATGGATAACTTAAAGACAGACTTAATTGGAAAATTACATTTTCTTCAGTGTTACTGGAATCAAGGTTCTGTTTATTCCCCACAAGACTTGCATTGAAAAATAAGATATTATATTTTGTTTGTATGTATTTAGTGTTTTGTATAATACCAGGAACTGCTAAACTAAATTTACTCAACTTAGGGCATTAAATATCATGTACTTCATAGTTTGAGACTGTTCACTCAAATAGGGCAGAGTACTATTCTATCTAGATGTGTAAGTGTTTTTTTAAAATCACATGGAACGGTTTTTTTTATACTAAAAAGTGGAGGGAGATTTGTTTAAACAAGTATTTCTAAAAGAAATATGTACATAGTCCTGGAAATTATTTGTGGTAAGGAAATATTCTTTACTCCAGTTGCATTTCTCAGACAATAAAGTGGTGCATCCATGCTACCTCCTACTTTGTCAACAAAGATGCTATTTACCCTTTACATTTTTGTATCATAATAGATTTAAAAAATCTAATGTTCTTTATTGCAAGACATCCTTTTGTTAACAGATTTGTTTCTTTTTAATGTTTTACCTAAACTTTGACATGCTTACAGGACAGGTTTGCCTCTTACTTTATTTAACATTGTAGAAATGTAATTAATAAACAATGCTCACTACACAACTTAGAATAGGCTTTCTCATTTATATTCCAAATTTGATCAGTTAGCAAAACTTAATACACCAATTGAAATATTTCTACATATGATGAGAATGTTTACAATTTAAATTTTAGAACTTGTTTTGGATGTGATTATATGTACGAAAATCGTGTAACACTATGCTCATGCTAAGAATCGACATAACGGAATTACTGAAATAAATGTGCTGTGAGGAATGGAAAATATGGTGCAGATGTCTTGGTCATGATAAATTGTGATTCTTTTAAACTCTTTCCAAAAACAAAATATTTCTTTTAATCTGCAGTCAGATTCCTTTACAAATAACAGTTTTTGTATGCAAGCACCATTTCATTTTATTTCATGTAGTATGGCTAATACTATAGTTGAAATAAGGATATGCATTGATAATTTTCTTCATATGTAAATAAAGTTAAAAACAGTTAAAATAAGGAGTATTTTGGTAGAGTATATACATACCTCACTGCCAGTGAAATTGCTTTCCTATGGTATATCTCCTTACCAGAAAAATCTCTAAATAAAAAAGACTTAAAGAAAATTATAATGTCTATATTGTGAAGCATTTCTTATTTTTATCACTGGTGGAAATAGTCCACTTGAGGTTGTGTTTTATTTTATTTAAATTGTTTATACTTAGCAGGTTACTTTATTTGTATACCTTATATAGGAAATTAGGAAGTTGGATTAGATGGATCACTTTTACTAACCAAGGGTCTCCGGATCTCTGGGGTACTAGATAAGGGAAAAGTGCTTCTAAGTTACTTTTATATTTTGAAATGCCTAATGCAAACTGTATTTCTCTATAAATATGAAACTAATTAAGATTTCAGATTTCTTTACTTCAAACTAAAATTATACAAAGTCTGTATATACTAGTTGTCTCCTACAGAGCATGTTTCATTCATAGTTATAAATGAATATATTTTTTAAATTGGAAGAATTATTTACATAGCAGGTAGAGTTCAGAAATTTTTTAAAAATTACAGTTTTGGGAGGGAAAGACTAGCAATCACTATAACCCCTTTCAGCTCTAATCTTTATAATTCTGTGATTTTTATTAAGCAGACGATCAAGATGTAAGAATACAGGTAGAATAGGTAGTTTGATCACAGATTTTATAAGCAAATCTATATTAAATTTTTTATGTTAAGCTATTTAAAACAAGAATTTCTTTTTCTGTATGTGAGAAGAAGTTTATGGAATAATTCAGATTAAAAACAGTAAACTTAGAGGGATTCCTAGAAAGTAAAGTAAAAAACTTTTCATGGTAAAGATATTTGGGTTTCAAAATTTTAATTCTTTTGGAAGCCAAGTTTATCTTTTAGTTGACAACTAGAGAATTAAGACTTATTTTCGTTTGGTTTGCACTAGAAAAGAAATTAAATTGTCTCAAATTACATGGCATCAGAATATGGCATGATTCAGTATTGACTGTTGCCTAATTTTCTTTTAATTCTTTTGTTTATCTAAAATATTTGAGCTTTTACAGTATTAGAGTTTTTTCTTTTTTAAAAAAAATCTAATTTAAAGTATCGATTTATTTAACAGCATTAAAACAAAAAGGTTAACTTCTCTAAAAGTAATATTTTCTACTATGCTTCTTTAGAATATATTAGAATGTTGGTGTAGCGAATATCTCTATTTTGGAGTTCACATTTAATTATGGGTTAAGGAAATGATAGTTTTTCAGTAGTAATTTAATAGATTTTTCTTGTGGACATGCATATGAAATCAAGAACTGTATAGTTAAAACCTATTAGTCTTAAAGATAGCTTTGATTTTTTTTCCTAAGAAAGTTTAATATATGCTCATTTTGGAAATATTATGAAAACGAAAAAGTGAAAAATGGCGACATTACCTTGGTATAATCACTCAAAGACATTTACTTGTAATAGCTTGTTATATTTCTTTCTCTTGTCCTATCGTTTAGGTGTACCTGTGATTGTATGTAATATAATGTATTCTGCTTTCCCAGTTTCAAATTTGAGTGGTGCAGTGTGTAGACTAACCTTTGAATACTAGATCTGGGGCTTTTTCCAATACCAACAGCAAATTTTCTCATTCTCCAGGTGCCATCTGGGTATCCAGGAATTGGATTCAATTCTAACATTAACTACCTAGAGTTAACAGCAGACTCGTTAGGTTAAAGAGCTCAGTCCCCACACTTCAGATGCCAGTTACAAGTATTGAATCACTTGTACTTCTGACCAACTGGCTATAAATCGAGGGTTCCCACAACACCCTCTTCAAACTCAATAATTTCTCAAGAGAGCCTACAGAACTCAGGGAAAACATTTGACTTTCACAGTTCATTATAAAGGACATAACTCAGAAGGCACCTGGGTGGCTTAGTCAGTTGAGTGTCCAAGTCTTGATTTTGGCTCAGGTCATAATCTCAGGGTCCTGTAATCGAGCCCCATACCAGGCTCTGTGCTAAGCGCAGAGTCTGCTTTTCCTTCTCTCCTTTTGCTCCCCCTCCCTTTCTCAAATGGATAAATGAATAAAATCTTCAAAATAAATAAAGGACATAACTCAGGAACAGACAAATGGAAAGAGATGCAAGGTATGCAGGGAAGAAGGTGGCATGGAGCTTCTTGCCCTCTCAGAGTGCACTACCCTCCCAGCATCTTGGTGTGTTTACCAGCCTGGAAGCTCTTTGAACCCCCGTTGCTTAGACGTTATTATGGAAGTTTTATTACACAGGCACGATTGATTAAATCACTGGACATTGGTGGTTAACTCAATCTCAAGCTTTTTTCCCCCTCCCTGTGGTGTTAGTGGGGCCAAAGTAGGGATGGTGGGGAGGGGTGCTAGAAGTTGCAGTCCTCTAATCATGCATTAGTTTTTCTGATGATCAGCTCCCATCCTGAACCTGTAAGGGCCCTCAGCCACCAGTTGTCTCATTACTCTTGTAAGTTCAGCTGTTAATCGTTTTAAAATAAGCTGTTCTGTATTTCCCGATTACTTTTCATATATTTACTTAATTTTATCTCTAGTTTTCTAAAGTTTTGCTATATGGGTGGGAATTTATTTTTTTACTGTTGTCAAGTTTGGGATCTCTGCTGGGCGTTGGAAATTTCCTAGCCGTTGTCTCACAGCTATTTCTTCTGCCTCATTCTCTTTCTTTTGGAACTAAATGTATGTTAAATTCTTCTCACTGTGTCCTCTAGGGTTTATTTTTTGTTGTTGTTGTTGTTTTTTTTAACCACTTCTTCTCAGTTTTCTGTCTGTTGATGCTAGATTTCAGTTAATTTCTTTTGACCCAACTTCTAGTTTACTCATTTTCTCAGTTACTAACCCCATTTACTGAAGTCTTAATTTTGGTTGTATATTTTTCAGATCTAGAATTTCTGTTGGTTCTTTTTCAGATATGCTTTTTATTGTTTCTCGTAGGCTGTTTGACTGTTACTTCCTTAAATATGGTCTACATAGTTATTTATATATTCTCCTTCTCAAAATTCCAAATAATTGTGGGTCTGGGCTTATTGATAGTTGCTTTTCCTACTTCTTGTTCATGGTATCTTGTTTTATTTGCCTAGATGTTTAATAGTACGTTGTTTTTCGACATTATATTTGGAAACTATTGTAGAACTATTTTGAAGCCTAGGATAGTATCTTTTCCCATAGGATTTTCATTTACTTCTGCCAAATGAGTAAGAGTTCTACCAGTTTAGAACATGTTAAACCCAAATTCCAGATTTTTATTTTCCTAGTCTACTTGATGACGCAAAGTCAGGCTCTGTAAGAGCTAGATCATGGAAAAGTTCATATACCTCTGGTTCACCTTTTACGCTGTGAATATAGTTAGTTCTATTAGCTCCATGCAGCCACCGAAATTGCAACTTAAGGTTTCATAGCTATTTCTACCAGATAGTATATGCCCTCTGGGTAAAAATAAAAGGCTTTATTAGGTGGTCCCATAGGGTTTCTTGTCTTCCCTTAGAGTGTGACTGGTTAATTTTTTACTCTTGTGTTATATTTTTATTGCTTATGTGATGTTTTTGTTTTTATTAATCCAATCTTTTTAGTTGACCTCAGTGAGAGAAGTTATTGAAATTAGGTAGTCTACTATTATCCGAATCAGAAGTCCTTATATAAATTTCTGGCAGAGGGGATTTTGTGTGTGTTTTTCAGTTCTGTTTTCCTATGAGAGTTCTAGGGACACCTGGGTGACTGATTGGGTTAAAATGTCCAACTCTCTCAGTTTCAGCTCAGGTCATGATTTTAGGGTGGTGGGATGGGGCCCTGCCTTGGGCTCTGTACTCTGTACTCAGCATAGGGTCTGATTGTCCCTCTCCCTTTGCTTCTCCCCATGCTCATGAGCACTCTTCCTCTCCCTCTCTCTCAAATAAATAACAAAATTTTTTTTTAAAGATTTTATTTATTTATTTGACAGACAGAGATCACAAGCAGGTAGAGAGGCAGGCAGAGAGAGAGAGGAGGAAGCAGGCTCCCTGCTGAGCAGAGAGCCCGATGTGGGACTCGATCCCAGGACCGTGAGATCATGACCTGAGCCGAAGGCAGAGGCCCAATCCTCTGAGCCACCCAGGCACCCCTGAAAAAACAAAATTTTTTTAAAAAAATAATTCTGATAGTGTACATCCAGTCAGTATTCACTTAATGATTAAGTGAATAAGATGTCCATCAACAGATGACTGGATAAAGAAGATGTGGTACAATGGAATACTATGCAGCCATCAAAAAAAATTTGGCTTTTTAAAAAAGTTTTTATTTAAGTTCTAGTTAGTTAACATACAGTGTTATATTAGTTACAGGTGTTAGAGTTATAGTGGTATAGTTATATAGTTATAGTGATTCAGTACTTCCATACAACATTCAGTACTCTTTACAAGTGCTCTCCTTAATCCCTATCACCAATGTAATCCATCCACCCACTCCCCTCTCATCTTGTAACCATCAGTTCTCTATAGTTACAAGTCTATTTCTTGGTTTACTTATATCTCTGGGGTTGTTTTCCCCTTTCCTTGTTTGTTTTGTTTCTTAAGTTCCACATAGGAGTGAAATCATGTAGTATTAACTGTTTTGCTCTTCCAGATCTGTATTTTTAAAATTAGTTTGTCAAATTCCATTTGAACTCTGAGATTTTGCTTAGAACTATACTGAATTTATGAAGTAATTTGTGGAGAAGAGGAAAATATGGGTCTTTTTAAGGAATTTGGTATTTTTAGGATTATGGCCTATTTTTTTCATTTATCTTCATATCTTACATGAAAGTCTTGCAGTTTTCTTCATAAAGAATTGCACATTTAAAATTTGTTTCCATATATTTTAGCTTTTGCTGCTATTGTGAGTGGATTCTTCTCAGAAATTTTAGTTGAATATTGCTGATGTAAAGGGAAAGTACTGATTCTCTCTGTAGCAGTCATTTATATACTCTCACATTGCTGAACTCATAATTTTATTCTAATATTTTTTCACTTAATCTTTTGACATTTCTGTAGACAATCATATCATCTGCAAATTGTGACATTTTCTCTTCCTTCCCAGTATTTATCCTTAGTCTTTTTCTTGTGTTCTTACATTATCAAGGATCTCCAGTATGATATTGAATATTAGTAGTGATAGATTACATTACGGTCTTGCTTCTGATTGTAATGGAGATACTTTTGTTGCATCATTAAATATAATTCACTGGAAGTTACCTGTAGGCACAGTTTATTGAGTTAAAAAGGGCTTATTTCTGGGGCGCCTGGGTGGCTCAGTGGGTTAAGCTGCTGCCTTCGGCTCATGATCTCAGGGTTCTGGGATCAAGTCCCATGTTGGGCTCTCTGCTCAGCGGGGAGACTGCTTCCCTTCCTCTCTCTCTGCCTGTCTCTCTGCTTACTGGTACTCTCTGTCTGTCAAATAAAGAAATAAAACCTTTAAAAATAAAAATAAATAAAAAGGGTTTATTTCTTATTGGATAAGAATTTTTTACTTTCTTTTAAATAAAAAATGGACTCTCAGTGTTAACACACGTGTCTTCAGCTTCTGTTGAGATTTGCATATGATTTTTCTTTTTTAATCCGTTGGTTTAGCAAAAAAAAATTAACAGACTTTTCCACATTGAACCATCCTTAAATGTGTCCTTAGTCTTTGCTTTGCTTCATACTGTGAACTTAATTTGCTTCTATTTCATTAAAGTATTTTTTGATGTCTGTTATTGATACTGGATTTTACTTTTTTCTTCTGCTGTATTTGTCTGGATTTGGTACCCAAGTTATGCTGACCTCATAAAATGAGATGGGAAGTTTAAATGTATGTGCCTATGCTCTGAAAGAATTCTCTTAACATAGGCAGTTTTGCTTTCTTAAAGATTTGAGAGTACTCATCCATAAACTCATGAGCCTAATACCTTTGAAAGATAAATCTTTTGATTGCTTTTACTATTTCTTTTATAATCATTGGTTAATTTTTTCCCCTCTCTGAAGCAAGTTTAGTTATATTTTTTCCTAGAAGAATACCTGTTTTTTCTAGATTTTCTAAAATTTTGGAATAACTTATACATAGTATTCTTCTACAAGTTGTTTAATCTCCACATCTGTCAATTGTTTGCTCACATTACTAGTATTTACTACAAGCTTGGCTTTTTTTCCTTAATTAAACTTCCTGAAGTTTTTATCTGTTTTTGTTAGTCTTTTCAAGAACTTATACTTGGTATTTTTTTCATCACCTCTATTTTTCTACCTTCCACAACTTAAGTCTTATTTTCGTTCAACCTTTTGGTTTCTAAAAACCGTACATAAGCCTGTATGTTTTCAGAAGCATATCAAAATTGATCATATCTCATGGGTTTAAATATATAGAACTATCATCGTTATTTATTATCTTATGTTTCCATTTCAGTTTCTTTTTTAGCCAGTTTTTACCTTTGGGGAATTTGTTGAAATTTTCTGTGTAGCCTAAGATATATAGTTACTTCTTGGTGATATCTCATGTAAGAAAACAGTGTATAATCTCTGAGTTTTGGGGTACAGAATTATATATATGTAGATATATTTGTGATACAAGTCATATATTAAAAACATGCCAAGTGTTATATGTGTGTATATATAGGTACACAGGATGTGTGTCTGTGTATGTATATGTACATTCAGGATTTAAACAATGCCATTTAAATTATATCCTACTCCTGTGTCATGTACTTCACCTGCCAAGTTCTGTGAAAGTTATGGGATCCCAGTAGTTAGGATCCCAGTATGATTGCTACTATGTCTCTTTCTCTTCATCCTCCAATTTGGCTTTTTCTCTATTTCCAGTTACTGTTCTTGAATATATGAAGGTTCATGATGACTGTTGAATCTACTTGGATGCAATAGAAACACCCCCAAGAAGCCCCATTTTTAATTTTTATTCTTTACCTGATATGCTTTTTTGCACCTCTTTTCTAATGTCGTTTTATTTTAGGTTTTCCTTTTTTCAACGACATACAGCCCAGTTTGCGGTGAATAGGTTAATATAACCACTCATATTTTTGTGCTTATGTATATGTTTATGCTTATTCTGTCCATATTATCTTATACTTTCTATGTATTGTATTTTCTTAATGTTTCTTTTCCTATCTTTTATTGAATTTGAGTATTCTTTGTTAAATACATATATATAATATGTAAGTATATTATATATATATATATTTGTAGTGAGGTCTTATAGGACAAAGAAAAATGCCTCTTTCATTTAATACAGTTTCTAGATTCTCTTGGAATATATATACTTTTTCAAATTAAGGCTTTACTGTGGTCTCTTTTTTGTGTCGTTTTCCCCACCCCCACCCATCCCCACCACCAAATTCTTATGTTGAAATCCTAACCACCAAAGGTGATGGTGTGAATAGATGGGGCCTTTGGGGCTGATAAGGTCATGAGAGTAGAGCCCTCATGAATAAGATTAGTGCTTTTAAAAAAAGATTTCTAGCCCTTTCCACCACATGAGACATCTGTGACTTTTAAGAGGGCTCACTACAGTCTGACCATGCTAGCATCCTGATCTTGGACTTCTAGCCTCCAGACCTATGAGCAATAAATGTTTCTTTTTTGTTTATAAGCTACCCAGTTTGTGGTGTTTTTTTTTTTAATAGCAATCAGAATGGATTAACACTTTAACTTAAACTAAGTCTTTGTAGGGCACCTGGGTGACTCAGTGGGTTAAGCATCTGCCTTCAGCTGAGGTCATGATACCGGTGTTCTGGGATCGTGCCCCACATCGGGCTCTCTGCTCGGTGGGGAGCCTGCTTCCTGCCCCCCCACCCCGCCTGCCTCTCTGCCTACTTGTGATCTCTGTCTGCCAAATAAATAAATAAATAAATCTTTTAAAAAATTAAAATAAATAAAAATAAACTAAGTCTTTGGAATACCTGGGTGGCGCAGTGGGTTAAAGCCCACCTGCCTTCGGCTCAGGTCATGATCCCAGGGTCCTGGGGTCGAGCCCCAAATCGGGCTCTCTTCTCAGCGGGGAGCCTGCTTCCCTTCCCCTCTCTCTGCCTGCCTTTCTGCCTACTTGTGGTCTGTCTGTGAAATAAATAAATGAAATCTTTAAACAAAACAAAACAAAAAAAAAACCACAGTCTTTAATCCATTTGAAATTTGCTTTTGCTTATGGTGTAATGTAGGTGTCTGTTTCTCTCTCCTTCCATAATGGAAAGATAGCTATACAACACCCAATTTTTTATACTGTTCTTAGTCCAACAGAATTGAACTACTTTTGTCACATATTAAATCTCAGGTAACCTGGGATCTGCACCTGGAATCTCTGTTCTGTTCAGCTGTTTTTGTGTGTGTTGTTTTGGTTTTGTCTCTTTTCTAAGTCTATACTAAACATATTTGTTCTATTACAGGAGGTTTTTTAGGCTATATTCTGATAACTGGCAGAGCAAAATTCCCTGTCCCTCTTTAGAATATGCTTACCTTCTTTACTGTTCTCTCAGAGTGAGATATTTAGAGTGATATTAGTGCCTTGCTATTGTGCTTCAAAAGTTTTAATTCCCTATTTTCATAACAGTGAGATGTCTGGCCTTATTCATTTGTTTAATTTTACGTGGCTAACCAGTGTTTCCATTTCTCTTATTCCATCTTGTGGTCTCTTCTTAGCTTATTTTTTACTTTTGCTCGGAAAGGAGAATAATAAGTTCACTGACTAAAGGCTCTTCAGAGGCAGTCCTCTTCTCTCAGAATGGGTAGATGCTGGTTGTCTCAGGGTGCGTAGATGTGCTATTTCATTGCCAATCTGAGTTTTTTCCTTTAAGTAACTTGCTTTTTCTACCTGGATATTTATAAGATTGTCTTTTTATCCTTAGAATTCTAGAATTTTGCCAAGCATGCCTAAATGTGTGCTTTTCTCACCAGTGCAACCTGCAACTTAGCAGAATCTAAGCTTTCTGTAACTCAGGTAAAATTTTCTGCTATTATCTTTTTTTTTTTTTTTTAAATTTAACAGAGAGAAATCACAAGTAGACGGGGAGGCAGGCAGAGAGTGAGAGAGGGAAGCAGGCTCTCCGCTGAGCAGAGAGTCCGATGCGGGACTCGATCCCAGGACCCTGAGATCATGACCTGAGCCGAAGGCAGCGGCTTAACCCACTGAGCCACCCAGGCGCCCCTCTGCTATTATCTTTTAAATAGTTTTATCTTTCCCATTTGCTTTTGTTTTTCTCCTTCCAGAATTTCTATTATTTTTATTATTTTATTATTCTGCATTTTGTATTTCCTTATTTTTCAAATCTACACCCTCATGATTCTCATTTATGTATGTTTGCCTTGTACTTTGAAATATTTTTTGCACTTATAGTGAATGAGCTCCTCTTAAATTCATTTAAATTTTGTTACAAAATAAAATAAAATTTTGTTTCAAAAATACGTTACTAAGCTTTCAGAAACGTGTGTGTGCATGCGCACGTATGTGTGTATGCACTGCACTTGAATCTCCTTATGTGCTGTGATTTATTTTCATTTATGTTTTCATGTTCTCTAGTATTTCTGTTTTACTGAGTATATGTTTTGATTATTTTGCTGATTTCCTCTCTGGTTGCTGGGCTGCCTTAAGTAGATTGTTTTTCTTTTTCAGCTCAGTGGGTTCAGATCTGTTTGTTGGGTATGGGGATATCCTTTTTATTAACAGACTTCCAAGTAATGAAATGTGAAGTGGCAGTCTGAGGTACCTGAAGGATATTCCCGATGTCTCTCTGCACTCTATAATCTCTCCATCTCCGGAGCAGGGAGGATTCAGTCTACCCATTCAGTTTCTTTTGGGCTTGAAAAGGATATAATGTGCTTACATAGGGGCCAGGTAGCTCTGATTACCAAGCTCTTTCTAGGACCCACCATCTTCTAGTCCTAACCCTTGAGCTTCAACACATGGAGAAGAAAGTTCTGTATCAGTTCCCTTTTCTCTCAGGACTGCAAGAGAGCCCCATGTCTCACATTTACACCAGTTTACCTCTAAGTCTCAATAGTCATCTGGCTTAGAAAAAAACTTAAAGTGTAATAGTGTTGAGAGTAGAGGAAAAGGAAATTGTTAAAATCACACCTATCCCATAATTTCCTCACCCCTAAAACTTTTAACAGCTATTAATTTTTAATTAGCTACTACTATAATGAATATCTGTGTCTTTTCCTCCACCATCACAAGAACCTTAGCATGATTTACCTTCTTCCTATTCAGCAATGTGTATTTTTCAACCCTCCCAAGTTTGGCTTCCATATTTATTAAATTGTTTTATTTATTTAGAGAGATGGTATAAGTGGTGGGGGAAGGGATATAAGGAAAGGGAGAGAGAATTCCAAGCAGACTTCATGCTGAGCACAGAGCCCACGACCTTGAGATCATGACTTTAGCCGAAACCAAGAGTCAGATGATCAAGTGACTGAGCCACTAAGGTGCCCCAAATCTCTGTCCTTTAGTACACATCTTTTTACAGTCTATGTGAAGAATACATAAAGCCCTGTGTATTGAAGTACAGTGGGTGGGTTTGAATTTCCTTTTTGAGGCAGATTCCATTTGTCATCTCATAGTTTCTTATTAATCAAAATACACTCTCTTCTTTCCCAACACTGTTAAAGACTTTCACATTTTTTCTTTGTGTCAGTTTTTAGGGATCTTGACCCAAACTTCAGAAACTAATCCATAAATTATTGTGAATGTATAACTTTCCCAGTTCACCAAGATCACTTCTGCAGTGATTTTGTAGTCACTGGTAAACTTCAGTGTGTTGCACAGTCTATAAGACATGTAATTTACATGAAAGCCCTTTTTTGATTAATAGGAGAAAAGTTCATATAATTGGAGTAGTATATTATTTTCTTAAACCATTATGAAATCATGTTACAGCACATGGTATTTATGTTCAAAACAATGTTCTTTTTATCTGCCTCAACTCTTTTTTTCTACGTATAAGTCAGTCCTTTCAGAATATCAGAAGAGTGCTTCCTACTCACTGCAGTCACTAGATACATATTTTATAAAGATGCACAGAACAAAATAAGAAATGAAAGTATTTTATTTTTTTAGAAGTTAGTCTAAAATACAGATTTCTTTTTTAAGATTTTATTTTTTTAAGTAATCTCTAATCTCTATACCCAGCATACAACATGAACCCAAAAGCCCCCCCGAGATCAAGAGTTGCATGCTCTACCAACTAAACCAGCCAGTCGCCTCAGCACATGATTAAAATGAGTAAATTATTTACCCTGTGATTTAAATATTAAATTTTGCTTTTCAGTTTTTTTGTTTTCAGGTGACATTTATTGTTGCCCATTTTTCTCTCTTCAAAGTAACCAAGCTACTAATTTGAAACTTGTATTTTGATGCCATTTCAGAACCAAAACATTTACCAAGGGTGAAAAATGTGTGAATGTGGTTTACCAAGACTCCTGCTATCATTTTACATAGTATATTTAAGCCCTTTGAGTTCCAAATATTATAGATAAAGCTTATGAGACCTCACCCAGAAGGCCAATACAATAAGGACTTAAGGCCATTCACTGAGAAGATGGAGAGACTTATATTCTCTTATATATAACTTTAAAGGTCTATTTTCACTGTTAGATATCTGCTACTGCTCTGTTTCCTATTTTGACATAGAAGGCAAATGTCCTTAAGTCTGAAGCTAACGTGGCTGTTTGAATTGATGATTGGGAACTCTAGTAGAGTAGGTAGTCTAATGTGTGGTTTGGGACCCACACAGTTTAAAAGGAAGTTAATTCCTCACATAATTACTGCTATAATCACAGGGTTCTAAATGGTAATACAGGCACAACAGTAAATTTTACTTTATTTTCATGACCCATTTTCTGGATGATCCTCTGAATTGCCTAAAAACACATGCATTAAAATGTATTGTGTACAGTTAATGGTAAATGAATTAAGTTAGGGCTAACTTTATGTAAGATCTACCAGTATCTGGGGCGCCTGGGTGGCTCAGTGGATTGGGCCGCTGCCTTCGGCTCAGGTCATGATCTCAGTGTCCTGGGATCGAGCCCCACATCCGGCTCTTTGCTTGGCAGGAGCCTGCTTCTCTCTCTCTCTCTCTGCCTGACTCTCCGCCTGCTTGTGATCTCTCTCTCTGTCAAATGGATGAATGAAATCTTTTTAAAAAAAAAAAAAAAAAAAGATCTACCAGTATCCTTAATAAATTC
The DNA here is from genome assembly GCF_020171115.1 of Neogale vison. NCBI lineage: Eukaryota > Metazoa > Chordata > Mammalia > Carnivora > Mustelidae > Neogale > Neogale vison. Next base: position 77,533,757 of record NC_058092.1, on the reverse strand, counting down.
CATATTTTATTTAACTTTTCAAAGGAAAGAAAGGTCTGATCCTATTTGTTCTTCATTGCCTCTTCTGGACTCCTCCCTCTGTCCTCCCTAAAACTCTCAGTTTTGAAGCTTGTCCTATCAGACGGCTCACTCCTCAGGCCCGTTGTAGCCATCCAGTGGTTCCCCCGGACACCACAGCCTCAAAGATTTTTAGCTCCTGGTCTGTCTCTGCAACACTATCTGTGTTCTAAATCTTGAAGATTTCAGTGTCTATGAGAACGTAACATTAGAGAAAGCTGCCAAAGAAGGTGAGGGAGTAAGTTACATAATTATCTTGGGGAGAAGTATAATGGGCTGAAGGAACAAGTGCAGATTCTGCAAGCGGAGCATGTCTGGTGTGCTGAAGGAACAGCAAGACCTTCATAATGGCTGGAGCAAAAAGCCAGGGACAAGGGAGGAGGTAAAGTCAGAGAAATAACAGAGCTGGGTCATATAGGGCCTCTATGCCGTTGTAAGGCATACATGATGATAAGATTTTTCTAACAAATTTATCCTTCACTCCATTTCAGTTCTCTGATAATGATGTCCTGAACCTTATGTGTATTTATAATTACAGCACCATCTTTTTTCTCGGTTCTAGTATTCCTATTCTGAATTACCATTTCTCGCATTCCAGTTTTACTTTCTGTTATACCCTGATTTCAGTAATTCTTGAACCCCACCAGGGCCTACAGTCCAGTGACCTTAATATCGTTTTTTATTGACTTAGCCTCTTCAAGCCTCCTTACTCTCACTTGCTCCCTTATGGAAATTATATCCATTAGTCCTTCATCAAGACCACGCTGTTGTAATCACTTATCCCTTGTGCCTCTGTCACTTTGTGTACTCTGTTGAGAAAATCTCAACCCCAGCTAACCCAGCTCTCCACACTTAGCTTTTCTCCCATGTTAAAAAAATTGTTTTTAGTAAAGACTTTTGGCCTCCTCTATCCTTTCCAGCTACCATCCATTGCTATTTTTCCTTCTTAAAGCAAAACTTCTGTCAAAGCTTTGTATATAATGATCATGATAACAGATAACAGTAAATAACATTTTATTAAGCACTTGCAACGTGCCAGGCATTGTTCCAAATACTTTATATATAATAATCTTATTTTATTCTCATAACAATTAAATGAAGTAAAAAAATACCAATTTTTACAATGAGAAAAAGACATGAAGAACTTATTTTCCTAGCTACTCATTGGCAAATAGTGAAGCTGGAATTAAAATCCAGGCAGTCTGTCATCAGAGCCCATGCTAGCCCAAAGCGAAGTGTTCTAAATCTCATTTCTCAGACACATTAGCAGCATACTCCAGGTTCCAAGAGTGAGCATACCCTACCCCAATCGTCATTCCTCAGGAGCAGTAGTGTAACAGGTTCTGTTTGCAAAGCCATGGTGTTGTACGGTGGAGCTTTTCATGTAACCTGAAGGTTAAAATTGATTTCTTCTGGGCACCCAGGTGCCTGTTAGTTAAGTATCTGCCTACAACTCAGGTCATGATTTCAGGATCCTTGGGATTGAACTTCCCCATCCAGCTCTCTGCTCAGTGGGGAGTCTGCTTCTTTCCCTTTGCCACTCCACCTACTTGTGCTCTCTCACTCTCTCTGTCAAACAAACAAAAATCTTTAATTAAAAATGATTTCTTCGGGGTGCCTAGGTGGCTCAGTGGTTTAAAGCCTCTGCTTTCGGCTCAGGTCATGATCTCAGGGTCCTGGGATAGAGCCCCACATCGGGCTCTCTGCTCAGCAGGGAGCCTGCTTCCTCCTCTCTCTCTCTCTCTCTCTCTCTCTCTCTGCCTGCCTCTCTGCTACTTGTGATCTCTGTCTGTCAAATAAATAAACAAAATCTTTTTTTTAAAAAAATTATTTCTTCTAAGTGAAGGACTCTTTTTCTCCCATGTAACCTTTTAACTTTAGTCTTTTTGGTTTCCTTGTGCTTTGCATTTCCCTCTTACTTCTCCTGTCAGTTCATTGGTAAGGGGTTCAAGGCTGCCTCTCTGTTTAGTAGAAGCTCATTTCATAGTGTGCCAAATAGGGGCCAGATTAGGGTCCAGGGTAAAGAAGTTTTATAGGAAAGACTTTTCTGATCCTGATCTCTAGTTAAGGAAAAAAAAAAATCCCTGAGCTGAATCAGATTAATAATAAACAGGTTTTTTTTGTTGAATTGTCCTCTGCAGTTGCTGCTTTGGAATCTGTGGTGTCAATAGATGGCATTTAAAAAAAAAAAAAAAAAATCAGGGACTTTGCACTATTTATCAAAGAGTAGGGAAAAAAAACTAATAACATGATTTTAAACTCATCAATTGGAGAGTTATCTTTAAAACCTAGTCTAATATTCCTAGAAAACTTCTTACTCAATTAATCCATTATTAATTTGTCACTTCTTTATTTTTATCATCTTTAGGAAAAGAGAAATTCAGTTAAACATTTAATATATTTTTAAAGTAACTACTGATACAGAAAATTTCAGGTAGTAAATCCTCAAAATCAGTTTTTAAGTTTTAAGAACAAGAAAACATCAGCTAACTGCCTAACATCATTCTAGCTGACTAACCTCATTCTCATTGGCAGGGGCATGTGCCCTTTCCTAAACAACTGCTGGCAAAGAGAAGGGATTTCTATGATTGGCTTTTTTGTTTTCTGGTTGAAAGAGGTTGTAGAGTCACCAACCATCCTGAAGAAGAGTGGTTGGTTTTTTTGGTTCCTTTTTGGAAGTTAATCTTTATATATTTTAAATCTCTCACTGTAAAGAGCAATCAAGCTTTTCCTAGCTATGTTGTTGTCCCTCACACCCACCCTGTCTACCCCATTGTAGTGTATATAATCGTATATAATTCTGCCTTCCCATAGCCACATGTTTTAATTATATTCAGCTTGCAAAAATGTTAAAATTTTACTCACAGTGAATGATCTAATCTGTTTGCTAATATGAAACCACTAAAAGAGAATATAAAAGAGCTGACCTATAAACAACCATGGCACAATGAAGTTCTAAACATTACCCAAGTGATTACTTTTGATTGTGGAGGTTTTATTTCTCAGAAAACCTAAAGCTGAATAATTTTGCCAAACCAGCCTAAACTTGATGAACAAATTCCATTGGCCCTTTAAGACTGATATCTGAGCCAGTTATCTCTTCAGTTCTAAAAAAATATATTTAATTTGATAGAGATTTAGCTTAAGAGTTTGAAATCCTACATGCTTTTGGATGAGTTGATCCCTTTTATTAGACATCTATCTGCCTTAGGACTTGGATCTAATTACTTCTTGTGAATAAACTATTTTCATATAGATGGTTTAAAGAAAAGCAATATTATCAAGGATTGTGAAGATGAGGAATATAAGTTTAACAATCTAAAAACCCAGGGTTTTGCTGTGATGTATCCAGTTGTACCTGTGTTGGATGTTGCCACTTCCTGCTGCTGGAAAAGGCCTTTTATGTGTGTTCAGTGTAAACACTAATCCTTACAGCAAGTCCTTCAGGTTAATGCCAATAGTGTGCCATGAGGACAAAATCATATTTATAGTATGCCATACTCCAGAGGGATTATGTATTGAGCAGGAGCTGTAGAGAACATGAGAGGTTTGACAAGGCTGAGCAAGTCAGAGTCTAATTTCTGCAAGCAGAAATCAGAGAGTAGAACTAGCACTAGAGAGTATTAGGACTCAGATTTCAGTTTAGAGCAGTTTCAGACTCAACCCAATGGGTATGCAAAGAGCCAAACTTCAGGGAAAAAGAACAAAAGTCTTTGTTTCTTTATGTGGATTTAGGGAAAAAAACAAAACGGTGTTAAAATTCATACAGGAGGGAAGAGGACTTCTGATTCAGTAGTACCTCTGTTTGCTCTGTCCTTGCCATCAATTTTCACATTACTGCTTTCTCTGGTACTGTCAGAAATACCCAAATGACAAATACAACTTTAGTTGACTTTTTTTAATTGAATAAATACAACTTTTTCCCCCTGATCATAGAAAGAAGAAAATTTCACAGATAGGAGACCTTTTTCCATGGTTTTTAAAAAAAAAAAAAAAAAGGAAAGTGGGGATGAGGTGGACAAGGACGGGGATGATGTTGATAAAAGCATTTTGAAGTTTAGTGGCTATTGGGGGAGGAAGTTGGAAGTAGTGGAAAGAATACTAAAGCAAGTATTGTAACTTGATTTTTAGGTCTGGGTTGTTCCTTTAGCCAAACATAAGACTGAATTCATATTGACTTTAGTTTCTCTATTGGTAGGAAGTGGCCAATATGATCTCTTGTCCTTCTGCCTCTAAAATTCTGTAATTACAACAGCAGGTGTCTGTGCTAACGCTAATAAAATAGACTGAATAGGATCAAGAATATGAAAAAACATATTGAATAAGTATCCTTTTATAATTAAATTTATGCTTAATTAGAATAAGTTTATATAACAAAACTTTTTTTCCAGAACCTCTGTACTTCAGAAAGAGTTCATTTTGACAAAGAAAAGGCAGAACTGATAAGCCTGTCATATTGCCACATGGAGGCTAACAGTTAGACATAAAGCCAAACAAAATCACAAGGAGAGCCATAAATAAAAGAGAGTCTTAATGTGATTTAAATACCGTGACTGAGTTGCATTCAGTGTCAGCCTGGTCACCAAGTCCAATGCGACATCATTCTCTATAGAGATGTATTCTAGCAAAAGACTTCTGCATCCGCCATCTGGCCCCTGACTCAGGGAGCACATCTCACTGAATGACATAACCCAGTGGGATGCACCAAATTTGCTTAAACATGAGCACATCCTCTTCTCATAACAAAGGCTGACTATGACCCTAATTTTATATTCTATAAATTGTCTTCTGGGGAGGCCCGTAAACGTTTACTGGTCTTGTTTGCATTGTCACAGTCACAATTTCAAGAAATATTATAAATTTCAGCTTCAGTTGAGAAGCAAATTAGATGTGCTTTAAATTTAAAAATTCATTCTTTATGTGATTAAAATACAGAAGTAAAAGAGAACTAAACTGTTTGTGACTAGACAGTCTGACTTTCCAAACAGAAGAGTGTGGGCAGAGTTCCAAAAATTAGTTTCTGTTCTCTATCACAACCTTCAGATGAGCTTTACTCAAGAGAAATGTCTCTGGAGTGCTGATGTTTTAGTTTATACCTTAAACTCTGATTTCAGGCATGTTCCAGAGTAAAGGCAATCATATCCAGTATTTCCTGTTTCTAAGACAGGCTCTGCCTGGCTTTTTTTACTCTGTATTACTTTAGAAGTATCTTACACTTCTGAAGGAACAGTATGATTTGTCTAAATGAAAAGTATTTTTTCCTTTCAGTACATCTTTGGTACATGTAGAGTCTGATGTGAGCCTGAACCCATGACCCTGAGATCACGACCTGAGCTGAAACCAAGAGTCGGTAGTTTAACTGCACCACCCAGGTACCCTTCACTCTACTTTCTAATTAACACTTTATATGAAAATTAGCATTAGCATTTATGAATACTTCTTCCATCTCTTATCAGTTTAAACTTATAAAAAAGTTTTTTGGGTTTTTTTTTGTTTTTGTTTTTTTAAATTCCAGTTAATTGGGGCACCTGGTTGGTTCAGTTGATTAAGCATCTGCCTTTGGCTCAGGTCATGATAACATTTTCTCAAGTTTCAAGAATTGACCTGAATAATTATGGAGACAAATGATAGTGGAGTCACTATCATGAAGGGTAGTGAAGTGAATGAAGATTGCAAGAGAGCATCATAATGTTGAGATTGTCAGATGTCCAGTCAAGTAGACCTGCTAACCTGTAAAACTGCTGAGATTAGTATAGGGAGAAGAAATCTTAATTTATAAACTCATTTAAAAATAAAAGCAATAGGCTGGATAATAGCAGTTTTAATATTTTTTAAGAATCAAGCCTGTTCAGCCAGTCGATAATACTAGATCCTAAGCTTCTGTCTTGAATGTATGCTCTACCTGATTATTAAAGGCCATTATATGGAAGATGTGGACCAGCTATTCTTTCTCCCCTGAGTTCAAACAGTAAGAAATGGGCATACTCTTTAGTGTGAAGGATTTGGGCAAAGAATGAGAAAGAATATTGTGAATTGAAGTGCATTCCTGAGAGAATTTTATTCTATGGAAGTCTTTTAAAAGTCATTACTATCACTCAAGATACTTTAGTCTGTCTGTGACATACATAGGTAGCCCTGCAATAAGAGATGTGAATAATTACACAAGAATTAGAATGTCTTTGAGTTGGGGAGTATTTAGCCCAAACACCTAATAACACGAGAGAGAGGGGCACCTCTCTGGCTCAGTGGGTTAAAGCCTCTACCTTCAGCTCAGGTCATGGTCCCAGGGTCCTGGGATCAAGCCCCTCATCTCATCAGGCTCCCTGCTCAGTAGGGAGCCTGCTTCCCCCTCTCTCTCTCTGTTTGCCTCTCTGCCTTGTGATCTCTGTCTGTCAAATAAATAAAATCTTAAAAAAAATAATAATAACATGAGAGAAACGTGGAAATACATACCCACAAAAATAGGGTGGGGTGTGTCTGGGTGGCTCAGTTGGTTAAGCAACTGCCTTCAGCCCAGGTCATGATCCCAGGGTTCTGGGATCAAGTCCCACATCTGGGATCTCTGCTCAGCAGGGAGCCTGCTTCTCCCTCTCCCTCTGCCTGTTGTTCCCCCTGCTTGTGTGTGCACGCTTATGCACTCGTTTGCTCTCTCTGTCAAAATCTTTTTTAAAAGTTTTTTTTTTTTTTAATTAAAAAAAAGACATGTACGGATCAACATATTGACAGTACTGAGCTAATTAAACTCTTTGGAAATGTTCTAACTGCTTTTGGAAAGCAAAGAAGTCTTCATTTTTAGCGTTGTCAGTTGACATAGTTTTGAATTGAGTCCGATTCTCATTGGCATCTATGATTTATGTATACAGTTATACATAAAATGGAACAGCCGTTTCCTGGATAAAATTTTCAAACAAACATTTGGCATCAATGGAATATTTTTATCACACTGTCAGTGTTTTTCATCAAATGGCGTTTGACTTCCAGAAGATTCAGGCTGTTCTTAGAGGCTCTGAGAACTCTAGGGTATTAGATGAATACCAGGTACATTACAATGAGGGCTTGGACCTGGGGAACTGGAATTCTGAGAACTAGGATGCCTGACCAAGATTGAACTGTCTGTTTTTGCTGGTATAGACCCAGGAAGATACCGATAGCATTTTAGATTGAAAATTTTCAACCTCATTCAAACAGCCTGTTAAAAGCCACATTCTCTTGTATCTATAAAATTAATAGAGTTTGTGTAAGAATATGTTCAAGATTTAGTTCTGTGCAGTAGTGTGCTGGTAAGTGTTTTACTGTCTGGTTTTCCAGGCAAGGAGTGTGTGGTTTTGGGGGTGGAGGAGTGGAAGTGGGGTTGGTAAGCAGGTGTCTGATTTTTGACATTTGCCAATTTCTGTGATGTAAATAACCCCCACCATGCAGTTGCAAGCTACCAAAATGATACCACTGAAGCAAAGTTGGGAAGAGGTACACAGTTGCCTCTTGCACATGAGTGGTCCTATGTCAGGTATACAGTAAAACACCAAAGTTCAGAAACCTCACTTTGTGTCATTCAGTGACAGCCACCATTGTCATTATGAAGTAGAACTTCTCACTCCCACCTTGTGGCAAATGAAATATAAAAGGCATGCCTAACAAACACCTGGCTTCTCCAACTGAGAGCTGTGATTTTTAAATCCTACTGAAGACTATATTATGTAACAGAAGATTCCCCCATGATACTGGTCTTTGTAGTAATATCACCCAGTCCTGTGTATGTTCTCACTGCTATAAACAGCAAACGAAATGCTTATAGGTCAACAGAACTGGTTCTTAGAAGCAGTAAGCACAGCCTTCAGAATAGAAAAATCATTTGGAGGCAGGTTTATAGTATTTTTGGTGGATTTTATTATTTTTGGTGTTAAAAAGACTTAATGCACTGAGAAACAGTGTTTACCTTTCATTAAAAGCCTGGCTAGAAACACATTTCATTGCAGTTCAAGAATTTCTCAATTTGCTTATTTTTGGAAACAGTAGAGCCATTATATTAACATAACAGTTTATGGCCACTACCTCCTTACTTCATTCTCAGACCTTCACATACCTTTATAACCCCAGCATAAATTTTATCTCGTATCTTAAGTCTCTCTGTGAAAGACTTTTTGTAAAACAGAATGGCATTAACTTCCTCAGTGCCAGAATTCCCAAATGCCTCGGGTTCCTGACCATAAAACAATTGGATTGTTTCCAAAACAATTGGAAAATCTAGTTGCTTTAACATTTACTTAAGAATTCCTGCTTTTTGTATTTAAAAGACAAAACTATTTAGCAAAAATCCTCCTGAACCTTCAGAGAGAAAGCAAATGGATTCTTAGAACACAGTCATTCCAATCCTGGCATGGTTAATATTCATTCTGAACTGATAGTATTCAGGATAACACTTAAATTGCTATTTACAGTGAACTTTCACATGGATATCCTCCCCATTACACAATACTGAATAACACTGGTAACATGAAATGTCAACTGTCCAGTCTCAGAGCCCCTGCCAATAATTAATATGTATTTATTCAATAAGTAGGTGATAGGTGCTTTCTGTGGTGAGCCATTGTGGAATCTGTCAAAATGAATTACGACCAGTCCATTAGTATTTGACTTAAGCTGGGCAGGGTGTAGAAATGCTCACACATATTTATATTACATGAAATTTTTATTTTATCACTGGAAGAGAATTTAAACTCAAATAGGTCATCACCATGGCCCTAATAAAATTTTTGTTGTTAGATTGGTTGTTTTCTTTTTTTGGCTAATTGTTTAATGTAAATAATAATCATAGTTGATGAATACCTCAATAAGTCAATGAGTTTTATATACCACACATCTAAGGTCATTCTCCAGATTTACTTTTTCATTGAATTCTTGCCCGACAGTAACAATTAATTACTTAATTACTGTGAGTTAGCAGAGCTATTCTGCATTGCTGTTGGCTAATGAATCCAGTTCATTGGCTGGTTCTGAAAGGGCTGACATAACATGTCACTGATAGAGTAGAAGAGGATGGGAAGAAGGATGAAGAGGAAAGCAAACTCTAGTCAATATATGAAGTCACACTAACACAACATCACAATCTGTGCCCAAGGAAGAGATGAAATAACATACAGAAGTCCTCCTGATCATTTGCCTTAACATTACATTTTTATTCTCCTCTGATATTAAGAAAAAAAAAATAGTAGTAGCATGATATTTCTGAAACTATTATTTATAAGTTGTATTTTGGGAGAAATTGAAATAAGTTTCATGGGATAAAGAAAAGATGAGGGAAATCTTGATAAATTAAATATTAAGTTGGGGTGGACCAGGGTGAAAGCATCAGAAGGTAAGTAGAAATACAGAAGTAAATTGGGTGTTTCTACCAAGTGCTGATCCATTTATCTAATTCTTATTCACAGTATAATTAGGTGGAACCATGTGAAATTGCTGATATTCAGCCATTTTTGACCTACAGAAATGGTCATGGGTGTTGTTCAACTTTATAATTAACTATGAACTATTGGAAACAAGGTAAATTTGTAAAATACATAAAAAAGCACATTGAACTATCCCATGGCTTCTAATAGTAGGGAACTAGAAAAACAATCCAGAAAAAAAGTTTTTAAATGCTGTAGTCAACTCTGTAGCCTCAAATATATGGACTTTTAATCCAAAATACTCTCCATTTACTTGGGGAAGGTTTGAGAAAGCTACATGTTTGCAAGGATTGCAAGCTAGTTAAGCAGACATTTTCTATTAGCTCCAAAGGAATGTAACACCAAACAGTGTTTTTCATTTTTAAGAATCTGGAGGACGGTAACTTTAGAAAAGATCAACAACTGTCACATGCTGGTGAGTATTAGCCAGTCTTTCTGCAGTGACCATGCAAAACTTCCTCAGCTTTGGAGTCTCCCACCCACAATGTAACTTTGACCTGTGTTGCTGTTCACAGGTCCTCCACCATCCTATAGCAGGAGAGTGAATGGGGGTCTTCAAGCAAGCATTCGGGCCTGGTTGTGCCAGCTTTGCCCTGGCCCACCCCTGGCCACAAGTAGGATGTGGACTCTGAAGAGAACCACCAGCGTGTTATTCTTGCCACTTCTCATCCATTGTTTCTGGGTCATTTGAGACCAGCTTTGTGTTTTTTAACAGATCTTAATATGTATGTATATATATTAATATATACATTTGTATATGTTTATAAAATACTGTATGTATATGTATATATAATGGAATATCATCTAACCTTAAAAAGGAGATCCTGCCATCTGCAACAACATAGATGAACCTGGAGGACGTTATGCCAAGTGAAATAAGCCAGACACAGAAAGAAAACCACTGCATAACCTTATTATATGTGGATCCTAAAAAAGGTTGGATACATAGAAGTGGAAAGTAGAATGGTCTTTACCAAGTGGGGAAAATGGGGAGATGTTGGTCAAAGGGTATGAAATTGTAGTCCCATAGGATCAGTAAGTCTGGAAAGCTAATGTACAAGGTGATAACTATAGCTCTTAATACTGTAGTAAATACTGGAAATTTGCTCAGAATGTAGATTTCAGGTGCTCTGACCACAAAAAAAATAACTATATGTAGACATGGGTATGTTAATTCACTTGACTCTAATAATCATGTCACTATGTGTATGTATGTCAAAACACCAAGTTGTACACCTTAAATATATACAATTTTTACTGAATAAATGATAAAACCATAACATTGTTTTTAGCCTTGAAACTGCAGTTTGAGCAGGGCTCAGTAGGGGAATACTCAGTCCTCTCCTAGTAACTGTTAACTAGGGCTGCTCAATGGCAAATGTGCCAAAAACTCATTAATTCATATGACTGGTGGTTACTACTGGCTGTCAGCTTGGACTTTAGCTGGGCTTTTTCTTGAACATAATCATATAGCCCTTCTGTATGTTCTGGGCATTCTCCCAGAATGGTGACTGTCCTCACTATCACTCATTCCAAGAATAAGTGTCTCAAGAAAAAGCTGGGTGGAAATAGTATCACCTTTTCTAACTGCAGTTTAGCTGCAGCCTGAAAATAACAGCCCACATTCTAGGTACCTTGGGGAGCAGAGTGGACTCTATTCACAACGAATTGTCATAATTTGAACTGTCTAGTGGCTTTATCTATATTACCTGACTCAAAACTCAGTTTTGATGGTGTTTGTTGAAATATTTACAGGGAGGGTGCCTGGGGTGGCTCAGTTGGTTAAGCGACTGCCTTTGGCTCAGGTCATGATCCCAGAGTATAGGGCTCAAGTCCGGCTTCGGGCTCCCTGCTCCATGGGGAGTCTGCTTCTCCCTCTGGCCCTCTCCCCTCTCGTGCTCTCTCACTGTCTCTCTTTCAAATAAATAAATAAAATCTTTAAAAAATATATTTACAGGAGGACATTTTAGTTACTGCTGCAAGGAGGAGTAACAGTTGGGGCAAACACTATCTTGATGAAAAAGCTTGGGAGAGAAGACTGGGGAATGAAGTGTCGTTAAGGGCTTAGAAAAGCTCTCTACATGGAAATCTAGAAGGCCATATACATGTATAGCATTGTGTGCATATTCAGGAAGGCCCTAAGCTATCACCTCTGGCTGACCTTGAGGCTCTGCACAATCAGAAAGAAAACTAACACAGTTGTAAGCCTGATGGTGTGCTGTAGGTATGCCTCAACACACATTCAAAATCCCTTGGCAAAAGCCAATATTCTATGGGTTCCAGGCCTTTATTATTATGCAGTTATTAGTTGACCACTAAGCCAACCAAGCAGAAACTGCAGTGGCTTCACATAGGAAGGGATGCAGTTGTACAGGACTAGTTCAGAAATGTCACTAAACCGCAGACCCTAAGGAGAGAGAATGAAACTAATTTCCAGACACATTATAATAACCAATATATCCAGTTTTCTAAAAACAGTGAGGCATGCTATGAAACAAAGTATGACTCCTCAAAAATATTTTTTAACCCAATAGAAAGTGTCCAGAAAAAGCCCAGGTATTGGACTTTGTAGGAAAAAATCTCAAATAAACTACTTTAAATATGTTCAAAGGAGGGGCACCTGGGTAACTCAGTTAAGCATCTGCCTTTAGCTCAGGTCGTGATCTTGGGGTCCTGGGATCCAGTCCTGCTTTGGTTCCCTGCTCAGTGGGGAGTCTTTATGCCTCTGCTACCCACCCCACTTGGGTACTCACTCTCTGTCAAGTAAATAAAATCTTAAAAATTGAGAAACTAGAAAAAGCAAACTAAACTCAAAACAGGCATAAGGATTTTGTTTTGTTTTTCCTTTTGGTTTCAGGTTAGAGATCCCCAAATCCTATGAGCTTCTCTGAGATGATGTGTCTTTATTCTGTCCTCACCAATGGTCCCGAACCTTGATTACTAAATGGGGGAAAAAGGACTGCCCCCTCCTCCTAACCAAGTATTGGAGGTCTTTAACAGAGACAATTGAAAGTGTAAATGTAAACAATGTGAGAAATCCAATTTTTTTTTTAAGATTATATTTATTTGACAGACAGAGATCACAAGTAGGCAGAGAGAGAGAGAGAAGCAGGATCCCCGCTGAGCAGAGAGCCCCATGTGGGCGCTCCGACAAATCCAATTTTTAAGTTGTAGAATAGAAATGTCAATATTAGATATTTTCAGGCTCCTTTGTACTTTGTACTTACCATATATCCCTGATAAAATCAAGATGATGTCAAAATATTACAAGCCAGGGTTCCTGGGTTGCTTAGTTGGTTAAGTGACTGCCTTTGGCTCAGGTCATGATCCCGGAGTCTTGGGATCGAGTCCCACATCAGGCTCCCTGCTTCTCCCTCTGACCCTCCTCCATCTCATGCGCGCTCGCTCTCTCTCTCTCTCTCTCTCTCAAATAAATAAATAAATAAAATATTTAAAAGTATTTAAAAAATAAAAAAACTAAAAAGCCATAAAGAAGGGGCGCCTGGGTGGCTCAGTGGGTTAAAGCCTCTGCCTTCAGCTCAGGTCATGATCCTCAGTGTCCTGGTATCAAGCCCTGCATTGGGCTCTCTGCTCAGCGGGGAGCCTGCCTTCCCCTCTCTCTCTGCCTGCCTCTGTACCTACTTGTGATCTCTCTCTGTCAAATAAATAAAATCTTTTTTTAAAAAAGGCTTAAAGAAGGAAATAATGAAGATAATAGATTAAATACAATAGAGAAAATCAACATAACTAAAAGATCTTTGATAAAAGTCAGCAAACTTGACAAAAGTCTACACAGATCAAGAAAAAAGCCTCAAATTACTAAAATCAGAAATGAAAGAGAGGATATTACTACTGACCTTACAGAAATAAGAAATATAGGGGAGATACTATGGGCAATTACATGCCAACCAATTAGATAACTAGATGAAATAGATAAGCCTAGAAACACAAAACAGATTCAAAAGAAATAGAACACTTGAATAGAACTATCTTAGAAAAGAGATGGAGATAGTAATTTAAAAAACAAAGAAGCCCAGGACTAGATAGCTTCACTGGTGAATCCTTCCAAACATTTAAAGAACAGCTAGCATCAATCCTCAAAACTCTTTCCAAAAAATAAAATAGGAGAGAATGTGTATAACTCATTATATGAACCCAGTGAAACCCTGAAACCAGGATCAAAGACATAATAGGAAAGGAAAATTATAGACCAAATCTCTTATGAATAGAGATGCAAAAATCAACAAAATACTTGCAAAACTAATCCAGCAGCACAAAAGTATTCTATTCCATGACCAATTGGAATTTATCCCAAGAATGGAAAGTTGTTTCAAAATTTGAAGATCTGTGTATTACACCATATTACTAGGATAAAGTGCGAGAACCCATCATCATTTCAATAGATGCAGAAAAGAGCATTTGGCAAAATACAACATCCTTCTATATAATATAAATACATACAAATGGTGACAATAAGAATATATAGTGGGGGGAGGGGTGAAAGTTTTTATATGAAAGTGAAGTGGTAAGCTTATAATAGACTTGTAAATATATTTTATGTAAATCCCAGGGTAACTCTGAAGAAGATACCTACACAAGTTACACACACAAAAAAAGTATCAATTCAAAAAAAGAAAAAACACCACAGCAAGAGAGAAAAGGCTAAAAATGATCGACAAGACCGAACAGTTCACAAAATGGCAAAAGTAAGTCTTACTATATCAATAATTATGGATTAAATTTAGAACCAAAAGACAGAGTGACTGAATGGATATCTTAAAAAAAACTAGATCCAACTATATGTTGTTTACAAGAAACTCACTTTAGGACACACATAAGCTTAAAGTGAAGAGATGAAAAAAGAACGCTTAACTAGAGTAAGAAAAGACTCAAGTAAAATCAGAATTGAAAGGAGGAGACATCACAGTGGATGTCTCAGAAGTAAAAAGAGACTTATAAACAATTATATGTCAATAAGTTTGATATCCTAGAAGCAATAGATAAATTCATAGAAATATGCAACCTATCAAGCCTGGGTTGAGAAAAAAATAGCCTGAATGACCAATAACAAATACGGAGATTGAACCAATAATCAAAAACCTACTATAGAAGAAAACCCCAGGAGCAGAGAGATGGCTTTACAGGTGAATTCTAACAAACATTCAAAGAATTAATACCAATTCTTCTTAAACTCTTCCAAAAAATAGAAGAGAGAACACTTTCAAGTTTGTTTTATGAAGCCAGCATCACAGTGGTATCAAAGCCAGACAAAAGCACCACAAGAGGAGAAAATTATAGGTCAATATCTCTAATGAATACAGATGCAAAAATAACAAAATCTAGCAAACTGAAGTCAATAGTACATCAGAAGTCTCACCATGATTAAGGGGGATTTATCCCTAGGATATGAGGATGGTTCAACTTAACAAATCAATAAATGTGATACAACACATAAACAGAATGAAAGATAAAATCCAAATCATCTCAGTGATGCAGGAAAAGCAAGAACAAGTTGAAGGTATCATACCCACTGATTTCATAATATATTGCTAAGCTATAGTTACCAGAACAGATTGGTATAGGCATAAAAACAGACATAGAGGCCACTGGAAGAGAATGGAGAACCCAGAAATAAGTCCACACATTTATGGTCAACTAATCTTCAACAGGAGTGCCAAGTATGAAAGATAGGCAAAGGAAGGTCTCTTCAGTAGTGGTGTTGAAAAAAACAATATCCACGTGCAGAAGAATGGAACTGGACATCTCACACCGTATTCAAAAATGAGCTCAGTGGATTAAAGTATTAAATGGAAGGCCTGCAACTATAAAACTTTTGAAAGATAACATAGGTAAAATGCTTCTTGCCGTTGGTCTTGGCTACAAAACACCAAAAACGGCAACGAAAGCAAAAATAGGTAAGTGGGATTGCATCTAAAATGCTACAGAACCAAGGAAACAACATACTGAAAAAGTATCCTGTAGAATGGGAGAAAGTATATGCAAACCATGTATTTGATAAGGGCTTAATAAGGGTTCAGTGAGGAGCTCCTATAATTTCATGGAAAATAAAAACAAAAATATTTTCTTAATGGGCAAAAGACCTGAATAGACATGTCTCAAAAGAAGACATGCAAACATATAAATAGCCCAAAGGTACATGAAAAGATGCTCAATATCCCTAATTGGCAGGAAGCACAAATCAAAACTACACTGAGATTAGAATGTCTATTAACAAAAAGAAGAGATACCAAATGTTGTGAACATGTGGAGAAAAGGGAATCTTTGTATACTGTTGGTGGAAATTGTAAATTGGGATAGCCATATGGAAAACAGTATGGAGGTTCCTTTAAAAATTATAAATAGAGCTACCATATGATTCAGCAACTCATCCCTTGGCTATTTATGTCCAAAGGAAATGAAATCAGTATCACAAAGGCATCTGGAATTCCATGTTCATTGCAGCATTACTCACAATAGCTATGATATGGAAGCTGTCTCTCACACATCTCTCTCTCTCTCTCACACACACACACACATACACACGCACTAGAGTATTATTCAGCCTCAAAATAAAAAGAGGAAGTCCTGCCTTTTGCAACAACAAAGATGAACCTGGAGGACATTGTGTCAAATGAAATAAGCCCGACACAGAAAGACAAATACAGCATGATCTCACTCTCACATGTGAAATCTAAAACTGTTGAACTCATAGAAACAAAGAATAGAACATGGTTGCCAGAAGGTAGAATAGTGGGGAAGGGGGGGAAATGGGATGTTGCTTACAAAGTATCAGTTATGTAAGATGAATAAGTTCTAAAGTAATAATGTACAGCATGGTGACTAAAGCCAACATGTATATTGTATACTTGAAATTTGTTAATATAGTAAATCTTAGATTTACCACACACACACACACAAATGGCAACTAGATGGGGTGATGAATATGCTAATTAGTTTGATTGTGGTAATCATTTAACAGCATGTACCTATATCAAAACATCAAGTTATACACTTGGACTATATACAATTTTTATGTAATGATTATACCTCAGTAAAGCTAAAAAAAAAATACATCCTTTATGATAAAAAGAAATTTCAACAAACGGAATATAAAAAAATTCCTCAATCTGATAAAAGACGTCTATGAAAAATCCACAGCTAGCATCATACAGAATAAATACAGAAAAGACTGAAAGTTTTGTCCTTAAGATCAGAAGCAAGACAAGGATGTTTACTTGCTCTCAGAACTTTTATTCAACATTATACTGGAGGTTTTAGCCAGAGTAATTAGTGAAGAAAAAGATACTCATATTGGGGGAAAAAAGAAGTAAAATGTTCTCTGCAGATGTCATGATGTTACACATTTGGAAAACCTTACACCCTTGATAAGTATGCCAAGACCATTCAATGGGGAAATAATCGTCTTTTCAACAAATGGTGGTAGGACAATTAGGTATCTTCATGCAAAAGAATGAATTTGGGCCACTGCCTCACACCATATGCAAAAATTAATTCAAAATGGATCAACAACCTAAATGTTATCAGAGCTAAAACAAAAAATCTTGGAGAAAACACATCTATAAATCTCTGTGACATTGGATTAGTTAACAGTTTCTTAGACATAACAAAACGTAAGGAACAAAGGAAAAAAAAATTGAACTTCAATGAATTAAAAGCTTTTGCATCAAAGGACATTACCAAGTAAGCAAAAAGACAACCTACAGAGTGGGAGAAAGTGTTTGCAAATCATGTGTCTCATAAGGATCCGATATCCAAAATATATAAAGATCCCTTACACTTAAGTAATAACCCAATTTAGAAACAGGCAAAGAATTTGAGTAGACAATTCTCCAAAGATTTTTAAATGGCGAGTAAGCACATAAAAAGATGCTCAATATCAGTCATCAAAGAAATGCAGACCAAAACCACAGTGAGATACCACTTTACCCCCACTAAGATGGCTATAATAAAAGATGACAAAATGTGTTGGTAAGGATGTGGAGAAAGTGGAACCTTTATGTCACTGGTGGGATTGTAAAATTGTATGGCCACTTTGGAAAACAGTTTGGCAGTTCCCCAAAAATGAAGAATTGAAAACATGTTCACACAAAAGTTTGCGCTTTTAGTAGCACTATTCATAATAGCCAAAAAGTAGAAGCAGCCCAAGTATCCACCAACTGATGAATGGATAAACAAAATATGGTATATTTATACAGCAAAATAATACCCATAAGAACAAAGGAAATACACATGTAAAAGGTGGATGTATCTTGAAAATATTATGCTAATGAAAGAAGCCAAAAGTAAAAGGCGGAATACTGTATGATTGCATGTATGAAATCTAGGCAAAGAGAAAGTACATAGGTGGCTGCCAGGGAATTGAGGGGAAGGGATGTGCAGAAGGAAGAAGGGGAAATGGGAATGACTGCTAACCGATGTGGAGGTTCTTTTAGTGTGATAGAAATTTCTGGAATTACTGTGAATATACTAAAATCCACTAAATTGTAAACTTGAAAGTGGTGAGTTTTATGAATATGAACTATATTTCAATAAATAAATTACAAAATAAGGCATGGAAAGGGAGTCACTAAATCCAGCCTACATTCAAGGAGACAGGAATAAGATTCCACCTTCTGATGGGAGGAATGTCAAAGAATTTGTTGAGCAAAGTTTTCCAAATCACACATACTATATTCATTCATCTGAATGGCTAATATTGAAGACTGGCAATAAATGTTGGCCAAGAGCAACCAAAACTCTCATACATTGTTGATGAGAATATAAAATGATACAACCACTTTGGAAAACATTTTGGCAGCTTTTTATAAAATTAAATATATGCTTACCATGATCCATGACATACTTAACATGACGATCACATCCCTGGATGTTTATTCAAGAGAAATAAAAACATATCCACACAAAGTCTTCTACATAAGTATGCACAGCAGATTTATGCATTATAAACCAAAGCTGGAAGTAACAGTATTGAATAAACTGGGGTTTATCCAAACAATGGAATACTACTCAGCAATAAAAAAGAATGAACTACTGATACAGGCATAAAAACAAGTAAACTTCAAGAACAAGCTGAGTGAAAGAAGCCTGACACAAAAAAGAAAATAAGGTATTGTTCCAATTTACAGGAAACTAGAGAAAAGACAAACCTAACGTATTGTTACAGAAGGCAGGTTAGAGGATGCTTGGGGTGGAGATGGGACACTTTGACCGCAAAGGGACATTCTTTTTGGGTGATGAAATTTCTGTATCTTGATTGTGGTAGTGGTTACACGAATTAAACAAAATATGTAGAAATGGATAAATTACATTCTATATAAATTAACTCTTTAAAAAGTTAGGCAAAAAGTTCATCCAGAATCTAACCCTCTCTTAACTGTTTCTATCCTGATCAAAATCCCTATCATTTCTCACCTAGTTTATCAGAACAGACTTCTAACTTTACTCTTGCCCTCTTTCAGCCTCTTCTCAACATAGCATTCAGGTGATGCTATTAAAACACAAGTCATGGGACACCATTTGTCTGTTTAAAATCCTGCAGTGGCTTTCAGTCTTACTTTAAGCAAATGTCAGGGGAAACTAATTTACAGTAACCCTTTATGTGATCTGCCTCTATGGTCCATCCCCAACATCTGTCTGCCTCCTTTTCCACTCCAGCATTCTGGCCACTTTGTTGCTTTTTGAACCCCCCAGGCACTTCCTACCTCAGACCTGTACATTACTGTTCCTTTTGCTTTGGGTGCTTTCCCCCAGCATTCCTACATGGCTCTCTTTCTCACTTCCTTCAAGTCTTTACTCAAATGTCACCTTTTCTATAAGGCTTTCTTGACCACCTTATTTAAAATTCCAAGCCCTTCCCTCCGGGTTTAAGAACATTTTGGCAATTTAGTGATTTGTGGAGATACTTTACAAAATAAAAAGGAAATAATGTGAAAATAATTGTTTTTTTTCTTCATGAAGGAAATGTTCATTAGGTCTGCTCAGCATCTGTTTGGGGCTCAAGAAGTCATGCTAACTCAATTTGTTGAACTGTAAATGCAGTGATGCCTCTAACACACTCTTATGAACCTCAAAAAGTTTTACCACCTTGAAAAGCTCCGAGGTAAGAACAGGTATTTAATAGTGAAGTGGTAATCTTGTTGAAAGTTGCCACAGCTATGAACAGCATGGCCTAATTGTGAGAGACCAAGGACTCCTGTGCCCCATAAGCTGGGCTGTTACTTCTAAAAAGAAAGGGCATAAATTGACCAGGGACAGCTTTTTTAAACAAAGATGTTTCCAATATATGTGTAGCTAAAAAGAACTGTGAGAGTCCCTCTGCTTCCTGTCCCTCTGCCCCTCATCCCCCAAAGTTTTGGCCATCAGCCCATTTTTTTTGTTTTTAATGTATTTTTAAAATTTTTTATTATAAAGATTTTTTAAATTTTTAAATAATCTCTACACCCAACATGGGGCTTGAACCCACAACCCCGAGATCAAGAGTCTCACACACCACTGACCGAGCCAGCCAGGTGCCCATTAGCTCATGCTTTTAAGAAACAAAACAAAACAAAACCTTCAGGGACTGAGTGGGTCTCAGAAAAACCTGTATATTGGAAATGTTAAAGAAATCCTTTGTCTTTTATTGTGACAAATAGAGAAAATGTGAAGGCCACACTTCCCCTGGAGACAGAATAAGCTTAGGCTTAAGGCCGGCTGAGAAAAAAGTTTATGCTGTTAAGGGCATATTTAGTATGAATGATTTCTGAAGTGTTTGTCATTTCTCAGTTTTCTCCCCCTGAATTGTATTAAATACGGACTGGTGTTCTCAAGGATAGAATTTATTCTCAGAAGACAGTATCTCCTTCTTAGGAGAAAGAAGGGCCCAGCATTGCTCTGGCAAGAGTACTTGATTTGGAGTGGGGTATTGAGTGGAGGTGGTGGAGCCTTCACATAAAGTGACCTGAAAAGGAGAGAGGGGGCACAAGGAGAAGAAGGAAGGGCAAGGAGTCTTGGGCCAGGGGGAAAAATGACTCAGAGTTGTGTGTATGTGCCAGGATTTAAAATATATATGTATGTATATTAAGTTCAAAGTGTTTTCTCTCTTTACCAACTTGATTTTACTTGTTACTATGGGACCTTTCACCAGTGCTGGGCCTGGAGGTGAGAAATTATAGGAACTAAAAGAGGCTGGATCACTCCACCTCGGAAAAAACATAGAGCCCCCAAATAGGCCCTAGAGGTAAGGCAAGCAGGGAGAGAGCCACAGCCCAGAGCTTTAAGAGTCTGAGGGGAGGGGCGCCTGGTGGTTCAGTGGGTTAAAGCCTCTGCCTTCGGCTCAGGTCATGATCCCAGGGTCCCGGGGGTCGAGACCCCCATCGGGCTCTCTGCTCAGTGGAGAACCTTCTTCCCTTACCTTTCTGCCTACCTGTGATCTCTCTTTCTCTCTGTCAAATAAATAAAATCTTTTCTGAGGTGTAAGTGTCCTTTGCTGCTTTCTCAAAAAAAAAGGGGGGGGGGAAAACTTTCCTTAACAATACACATTCTCCTCAAGGCATTTGGAATCAGATTGGGCTGCATCACTGTGGCCTTAAGGTAACATACGGTGGCAAAACTGAGATTAGAAGTCTGTCTTCCTATCTTCTTATTAGCTACCAAAGAATTACCCACCTTGGATAATGTAAAGATGTTGGTCTGGCCCCTGGTTCCTGAGAGCTACCGAGTTTAAGAGATGAGCAGTTTTATCTTAGTTCCTCACAACACTTCACAGCGCATGCCTAGATGCCCTGTGGAGAAATAATTACCTCTCCCAGGCTCTCTTCCCAAGAGGCTCTGTGAAACTTGGGGAAAAGAGCAGAAGTGCTTTACTGCCCCAGGAGGCAGAGTATCCCAGGAGGAGGACAATAATCATCTGCCCCATGGCACACACTGAAACTAGCCCACCATGAGCCCCTTTTACTATTCTTGCCCTCGCTCTGGAATCAACTTTTTTCCCAAGGAACTCAATTATTGAAAAGACTATTTTATCAATTGAATTACCTCGTGACCTTTTTTGAAAATCAAATGACCTTATATACGACTCTCTTCAGTTTGTCTATGCTTATGACAATACCATACTTGTCCTTTATTAATGTAGCTTTCTATGTAATAACTCATAAAGTCAGATAATTTACGTCTTCCAGTGTTGTTCTTTTTCAAGATTGTTTTAGACACTGCATTTTCATATAACTTTTAGAATCAATCAATTTCTATTTTAAAAGTCTGCTGGCATTATGATTGGGATTATGTTGAATCTATAGATCAGTTTTGGGAGAATTGACACTTTAAGAGCATGAATCTACCATTTCATAAATATGAAATGCCTCCTTATTTATCCAGGTCTTATTTAATTTGTTTTAGCAATATTTCGTAGTTTTCAATGTAGACAGAGTGCTCAGATACATTTTGTTCAAGTTGTTACTCGGTTACTACATTTTAAGGTATTTGATGCTATTATAAATAGAATTTTTAAATATTTCATTTTCTACGTGCTTTCTGCTAGTATATAGAAACAGAGGAAGTATAGTTGACTCTTGAACAACACGAGGGTTAGGGACAATGATTCCCCAAAAACTTAACTACTAATAGACTACTGTTGACTAGAAGCTGTACCAATAACATAGTCAATTAACATATATTTTGTATATTATATGCATTATATACTGTATTTTTATAATAAAGCTAGAGAAAAGAAAATGTTATTAAGAAAATCATAGGAAAGAGAAAATACATTTATAGTACTGCATATAAGTGGACCCGTGCAGTTCACACCCGTGTTATTTAAGGGTCAACTGTACAATTGATTTCTATATTTTAATCTTGTATATTTTTACTTTGTTGTAATAGTGTTCTCCAGAGAAACAGAATCAATCAGGCGTATGTATATATAGAGAAACTCACTTTGGGAAATTGGTTCACATGATTATGGAGGCTGGCAAGTCCAAAATCTGCAAGTTGGGCCAGCAGGATAGAGACCCAGGGAAGAGCCAATGTTACACGTCAGGTCTGAAGACTCTTCTGTCAGAATTCCTTCTTGTTTGGGGGAGATCAATCTTTCATTGTATGCAAGTCCTCAACTGATTGGACAAGGCCCACCCTCATTATGAAGAGCAATCTCAACTTACACCAATTTGTTTTTTTAAAGTCGGCTCTATACCCAATGTGGGGTTTCAACTCAGGACCCTGAGATCAAGATTTGCATGATTTATCGACTGAGCCAGTCAGCTGTTTCTCAATGTCCACTGATTTAAATGTTAATTTTATGCAAAAATACCCTTACAGAAACATCCAGAATAATGTTGGACCAAATATCTGGATATCATTTCCCATGCAAACTGACACATGTAATTAACCATCATACTGTTAACTTAGTAATCAGTTAAATTCATCTACAAATAGAGATAACAAAGATGTTTCTATTCCTTTCAAATCTTTATGCTTTTCTTCCCCTTGCTGTATTGCCCTGGAAGGAACTCCAGAGCTGTGTTATAAGAAGAGTGGGCATTGTTATTCCCAAACATATGAAGAAAGTATTAAACATATTACCATTTCATATGATGCTATTTATTTTTCATAGACACTCTATAGGAAAAATTCTTCTGTATTCTGTTTACCACAGAATATTCTCTTCACTTCTGACAATTCTGATTACCAAATATGCGTGTGGGTTTTTCCTTACACTAAACAATTCTCTGAGTCTTCAGATACCAGCTGGGTATCCTATAACTTAACTCAATTCTGACAGTATTTACTATCTGCCCCTACTTCAGATATCAATTGCTAAGTACAGGCTTATCATCTGTGCATCTGACTGACCAGCTATAAATTGGAACTTTCATCAACCCACTCCATGGGTTTGATCATTCATTGCAATGGCTCACAGAACTCAGGAAACATACTAGATTGCCAGTTTATTATAAAAGGATACAGCTCAGGATTAGTTAGATGGAAGAGATGCAAAAGGAAAGGTATGGGGGAAGAGGTGTAGAACTTCCATGCTCTTTTCCGGTACACTGCCCTCTCAGTACCTCTATGTGTTCACCAACCTGGTGAATTTTGTAGAGGTCTCCAGTCGCCTTCCAGACACACTCCCAGTCCCTTTCCCAATCCCCCATCTCGATCCCAGAACCCTGGGATCATGACCTGAGCCAAAGGCAGACGCTTAATGACTGAGCCACCAAGTTACCCCTTTTCCCAGTTTCTTAATGGAGAAACTTAGATCATTGATTTTAAACCCTTATTTTCATTATCATTCAGTTAAAAATATTTTCTAATTTTCCTGGTGATTTCTTCTTTGACCAGAAGTGTGTTATTTAATTTCCAAACATTTAGGGGAATATTTTTTGAAACAGTTTGAAATATTTCAAATATTTTTGAAATATTTTTTTGAAATTATTTGAATTATGTGAAATTATTGAAATCGAAAGTATTTTGAAATATTTTCCATTGTCATTGATTTCTATTTTCATTCTTTTGTGGACAGAAAACATACTTTGTATGATTTCAGTCTATTCAAATTTATTGAGACATATTTTATTGCCTAGCATATGGTTTATCTTGGCGAACATTTTATGTGTCCTTGAAAATAATGTGTATTCTGCAGTTGTCTGGTATGGCATCCTATAAATGTCAATTATGTCAAGGTGGTTGATTGTGTTGTTCAGTTCTTCTATATTCTTAATGATCTGGGGGGGTCCAGTTTTTGGGGGCATTCAAATCTTTAATTATAGTTCTGAATTATCTATTTCTCTCCTTTTTTCTGTCAGCTTTTGCTTAATGTATTTTGAAACTGATTTAGATACATATACACTTAAAGTTGTAATGTCTTTCTGATTAATTGGATGTTTATTATTATAAATTATTACTCATTATCTCTGGCAAGACTCTTTGTCTTGAAATCTATTTGGGTCTGATATTAATTAGTAATTCCAGTTTTCATATGCTTACTGTTTTCGTGATATATTCATTTTCATCTTTTAATTACAACTTATTAGTACCTTTATATTTGAATTGTGTCTCCGTTCAAGACATCTTATGGGATGTTGTAGTTATCTAGTGCTACGTAGCAAACTACTCAAATCTTAGAGGTTTAAAACAACCACCATTTTATCTCGAGATTCTTTGGGCCAAGAGCTTGGGCAGGGCTTGGTTGGACAGTTCAACTCCTTTGTCTTGGCTGCATCCACTTGAACAAACCTAGAAGGTTCAAGGTCTCACTCACTTGCTTGTCTGGTGCCTTCTTTAAGCTCTTTCTTTAGTATGGTGTCCTCAGAGTATTTGAACTTCTTACATGATTGCTAGATTCTAAGAGGGAATGTCATCAAAAATAGTTTTCTAAGTTTATATGTCTTGTTCTCTTTCTTCTTAAAAGAAACTTACTTCTTTTCCAGGTAGTTTATTTTCAGGCTTGGTATCCTTTAGGGGAAGCTGTGCCCTTCCTCTTTCCCAGGATGGATAAAGACTAGCTAATAGTCCAATCATGATAAGTCTATTTCTCTTGCCCCACTAGGCCTGTGACACAACCCTGAAAGAGGCTTGTGGTCAAGTCAGAAAGACTTTTGAGAAAGTGTTCATCATGTCTTAAAAAGGATACGATAGAAGAATGTCCCCCTTTTCTGATGCTGAACATTATCTGCATGTGACACTTGCAAATATATGGCCATATTGCCACCATGAAGGAAAGACATAATAAAGGGAGGAGCCAACATGCTAACACGGCTGAAGAGAAATACAGAAAAAAATCTGGGTCCTTGATATTACTGAGATATTAAATCAGTCAATTGGGGAACCACAAGATTCCCCTCCCCTGCCATTTTATGGAGTTATAACGGACATATAACATTCTATTAGTTTAATATATACAACATAGTGACTACTTATGTTGTTATATTAAGAAGTTATTGCCACAATAGGTTAGGTTAACATCTATCATATAGTTTAAAACTTATTTTCTTGTGGTGAGAACTTTTATTTTCAAGCAACTTTCAAACATACAATTAAGTATTGATAACTAGGTTTTACATCCCCAGAGTTTATACCTTTTGACTACCTTCACCTATTTTTCCCATTCCCAATCACCCACCTCTGGCAACAACCAATCTGTTCTGTTTCTATGAATTTGGTTTTTTAGATTTCATGTACAAGTGAGATCATAAGAGTGTCTTTCTTTGTCTGACTTATTTTAGAACAATGCCCTCAAGATCCATTTTGTCACAAATGGAGGGACCATGAGATTATTGCCCTTCTGTTTTGTGAAATAACTTTTATTTGCAACCTAAAGTATTCTGAAAGATATGAGACCAAAGTTAAAATAGAGGTGATGGTGGACCCAGAGTTATTAATCCTTTATTATTTCTTTTTTTTTAAGATTTTATTTATTTATTTGACAGAGATCACAAATAGGTGGAGAGGCAGACAGAGAGAGAGAGAGAGGAGGAAGCAGGCTCCCCACTGAGCAAAGAGCCCGATGTGGGGCTCGGTCCCAGGACCCTGAGATCATGACCCAAGCCGAAGGCAGAGGCTTAACCCACTGAGCCACCCAGGCGCCCCCAGTTATGGATTTTTAAACCCAAATCTGTGGTTTGATTGAAGCGCCAAAAAATATGATCTTAGTCATCACAATTTTAACTTCAAGATAATCTTTTCTGACAACATGATTCTTATGTCCAGCTCTATGCAATGTCAGGTCTGTTGCCAGCAGCAGCTCCACAGAAATGAAGCCATTTGGAGGGAAAAAAAATTTTTTTTAAAGATTTTATTTATTCATTTGACAGATATCACAAGTAGGCAGAAAGACAGGCAGAGAGAGAGGAAGGGAAGCAGGCTCCCTGCCACGCAGAGAGCCCGATGCGGGGCTCGATCCCAGGACGCTGGGATCATGACCCGAGCCAAAGGCAGAGGCTTTAACCCACTGAGCCACCCAGGTGCCCCTGTTTCTTTGTTTTTTAATTTCATTTGTAAAGTACACATTTAAATCCATACCACATGTTTTGCTGTGCTTTATAACTTGTACTGTAGATTTAAATGTATTAAGCATCTTCCCTCCAATAACCAATGATAATATTAATAATAATAAAGGAATGGGGCGTAAGTGGTTTGTAAAGATAGAAAATAGAAAAGAATCCTAAGAAAAGCCCCCAATGACTAGGTCTTAGTCCAGTGTGGTCACGTGTATCACAGTTAGTGCTGTGTCTTTTTTTTTTTTTTTTCTTAATTTGAGAGAGAGCAAGAGAACATGAGCTGGGGGAGGGCCAGAGGAAGAGGGAGAAGTAGACCCTGCTGAGCAGGAGCCCAACTTAGGGCTCAGTCCCAGGACCCTGGGATCATGACCTGAGCTGAAGCCTGATGTGCAACCGACCGAGCCACCCAGGTGCCTCTGCTATGTGTCTTAGTTACAAACACTTCTATTTATTGACAGTCATATAACTATAATTGTTTTAATTTTAATAAGGTGTATAAGTAAGTTATTTAGACTCATTCTTTTGGCTTCCACAGAAGTGTAATTTTTAAGCTACTGGGATCAATGGATGATTTCGCCCACTTTTATCTTGCCTTGTCAAGTAAGGATATGAATTAAAAACGTCTCTCACCTTCAATCATAATTATTTGTGAAAAGAAACAATGCTCAACATTACATAAATATAGAACTTTGGAATTTCTAAAAGATTTAATTTTACCATATAAAATCACATTTATTTAGTTTTGTTCATATATTTACCAGAGATATGTGAAACTTCTTCACAGACTGGCACAAACCTGCAGACAGGCACATGGACAGGCACCACTGATTTCTTCTCAATCTGTTATAGATTGGAAAATACTTACCTTCATCCTTCTATACTGAAAAGTAGTTTTTGCCTCTCTACTCAGTGACTGTTGGGTCTGTGACATGTAAGACCTTGTGGCAGCCACTCAAAAAAAAAAAAAAAAAAAAAATGTAAGACCTAGCCCCTGCCCTTTAACTGCTGATACCTTGGCTGGGCCATAAGAACATGTCACAGAATTAGGCAAGTTCTGTTTTCACTGCATCAAGTGTTTTATATTCAATAAACTCCAAATGTCAGTGGATTTTTTTTTTTTTTTGGTCCAGCTTAATTTCTTTCAGGTCTTAATCTCATGTATCTTTACTAATGGGCAGCCAAACAGTTAGCAATGTTGATTTTGATAGCTCTAGGAAACCAGAAAAGTAGAGTTGTAAGAGGGGAAGCTAATCAAGGTCATAAAGGGACCATTACAGGAGAGTGTGAAGACTGCAGCACCCTGTGAATAGAAGCCCAGCGGCACATGGATTTGTCACTTCTGGGATCTGTTCTTCCCAGCTCCTCACAGAGGTCGGTCTCTCTCTCTCTCCCTCTTTGAGTAAATGCCTGGAAGCACCCCTGTTAATTCTGTGCTCTATGATTTAATCTAGCCCTCAGAATTGTCTTCTAAGAATGTCTGAATTTGATCAGGACCATAAGATGACTATGTTCTCACTACAAGTAAATTGTGAACTAAATGTATCGAGTTGGTAGCCAAGATCAATAACTTTCTTCCCCCTTCTTCTCCTCCTTCTCCTCCTCCTCCTCCTCCTCCTTTTTTTAAGGAAGTTCCTCAGCAGAGGCTGTTACTAGACCTTCTATCCATAACTCAGCACAGAGTCCTCTGGACTGTATAGTGGGAAAATTAGCTCTAATCCCTCACTAATTTAGCTTGAAAAGCTAAACCGCTTATTTCTGAAGAATACACTGAGCGATGTTTGAGAATTTTGAAATGATCAACTAAGGAGAAAAAGGTTTTAAAAACAAAACTAAACAGTGACTTCTTCCAACACACAACCAAGGCACGTCTGCATTATTTTTAAGCCTTTCAAATCAACTCAGGTAAGCAGAAGCAGTATAAGAGTTGTAACCTAATATCATCTATTGGGTGCCGGAGTGGCTCAGTGAGTTAAGCCTCTGCCTTCGGCTCAGATCATGATCCCGGGGTCCTGGGATGGAGCCCCGCATCTGGCTCCCTGCACTGCAGGAGACTTGCTTCTCACTCTCCCAATACCCCCGCTTGTGTTCCTGCTCTCACTCTCTGTCTCTCTGTCAAATAAAACCTTTTTAAAAAATAATTTCATCTGTTAAGATCTTTGAGAGTCAAATATTTTGGTTTAATCCCAATCTTGTTCTTTTCTGTGAGCTTGTTTTATAATAAACATTTTAAAATTTCTTTTACAAAATGCCTCTCCTCAAATATCTAAATAATCTTATCAGGTTCTAATTTGGCAATGCTAACTCCCACTTTATTTAACATGCAAAGCTAGGTATTGAAGCCCTACCTAATTGGGGTCATTTACAGAAAACGCCCAGGAAATGTGCTTCTTACATATATCTAGTGAGATTTTGAAACACTATTGTCAGGAAATACAAGCAATCCCTGAAACTTTTTCCCTTGGGTTATCAGAGTCCGAGACAATTGATGACATTACATCGGTCGTTCATTTTAGATTCGTGGAGCCTACAAAAATCAATAGTTTTCCATTATCAGGTCCAGCTGGGTCACTAGCCTGTCAATGAGCTGTTACAATTGCTGTACAGGGGTGAGCCTGACCAGTCAATTGCTGCTGACAAGAGGAAAACATGCTGACAGCCACAGGAACAAGTCAGAACACAGATTTGCACTTCAGTTCACCATCCAAAGAGACTCAGAGCAAGGCCATTTTCAAGACATGGGGCACACATACTCTGTGGGACGCTTGGGGGAGGGCCTACCCCCTCGTTTTATACCACAAATGCCAAAGGGCCTGTCCTACCTCCTCCTGCCAACCATCTCCTGTAGAGACTATCCTGTGGTCACTGTCTTTGTTAGTAAGAGGGCCTGTACCAGCCAGACTTTTCCCTAAACATCATCTTCTATCCCACGTTGTACCCAGAGTAAGAGTAGGAGGAAGGAACTCTGATTTTACTACCACCAACTCAGATGTAATCATACGTATAAAATATATAAAAATATAAAAACTTAAAAGAGGACATAAATGGGCCAAAGTCACCAAATAAAATCGGATATGACTAAACCTGTTGCAAGTAAGTATTGACTGAAGAACAGAAGGTCCTGCAGTGTTGATATATAGACTCCCTTGTTCCATCATTATTTATCATACTATCTCTACTTTGATCTCAACTTGAGATATTTTACTAAATCAAAAATCTCTGCTATGGTGTCTCATTCACAGCCCCTTATGTGAGGCAATTAACAGCAAGCAAGGGGAACAGAGTTCTCCCTGCCCTACCTTGGGGTATAGAGTGGTCAGCTTCAATAAGTACAAATAAGTACCCCCAAATTAATAAAATGGAGACTGGCTTGCCTTACCTACTGTGTCACAAGGTTGTCATGAGATTCAAAATGAAATCAACAGAGTAATCTCTGTCCAACCAAGTGACTGTATATATGTGTGTGTTCTTGTGTCTCTTGCTCTCTAGAAACTATCCGTGCAGCAAGAAGTTTAGAAGCAATGGAAAGAAGTGCTCCTTTGTCCAGAATAATTCATTTTTGGTCTAGACAGAATGCTTTCATTTTTTAGTTGGACACATGAATAATATATCACATATTCCATCATGAGTGAAAGCCAAAACTTAGAAGACAGCTCTGAAGTCTTACTGGGTTTGGTGGCTCTCCTTAGTACATAGAGAAGAGGATTGAGATGCTAGCAGAGTAGACACACACTGTCAACTTCCTGCGTGCTGAGGGATTTCTGAAGCAATGGGAATTTGTGCAGTGCTCTGGTCTCCTCATGCTGGTTTTATTTCAGACATCAAACTTTTAAGCTCAAAAGATAAATATTTTGAATTTGTTTCAATATTATGATTTTTAATGTTTCACTTTTATTAACATCTTTCAAGTATTAAATTCTAGCCTTTTTAAAAATCCCTCCAGTCTTGGGTTTGATTCTTTTGGAAGTCAACATTCACTTGTGTTCTATCATCAAACAAAACTGGTAATCAACTGTATTACTGGAAGCCAACTAGCTAGGCTTTTCTTTTTTTATTATACCACAAAAAAAAAAAAATCCGTTTCTTTAAATGAGTAAAAAAAAAAGTAGTTTTAACAAGAGCAAATTTGCTAGTAATTAGATGAACCAGTCTTATGTCTTCCAGCACTTGGAAGCATGAAATTCATCAGAACTCTCATAGCATTAATTAAAAAGAATTTATGTTTTTTTAATAAAATGCTTCATGTTTTAGCTCCTTTATTCCTCCACCAAATGTGATTATGTAGGGGCTGAAGGGAATTCAGGTTAATATGTTGACACACTTAACAATGCAGGGTCATGTTGCACAATACGCTTCACTGGTTTGGTTCAGTACACCCCCTGACAGGGCCTAATCATCCCCTGCCCTAAAGGCAGAGGGAAAGAGAGGATTTTAATTACTGCTCTGTATGCAAGTTTGCCAGCATTAAATTGAGACATAATTAGGCCTCTGAATTTTAATAATTGTCCTAGCTAATTGGGCAGACAAGTACGTTATGCATCATGGCGTGATTAGATAATTAGTATTTCCAAATGACAAAATTGGGCTCTTGATTACAAATTCTACATGAAGGGGGAAAAAGGTAGCAAGCAGATCTTTATAAGTCTATTAAGAGAGAGTTTAGCGATGTTGGTAATTTAAAGTCCATTAGGAAGCAACATTTCATTCTCAGAGCTGGGGATCTGGGACAAGGTCCTCTGGCCAACTCTGGCTCCCACTTAGGTCTCCTCCCCACGGAGCTGTGATTCTTCTGGGGTATATTCATCTCCCTTACCCCACCCCCACCCCCATCCCAAGCCTAGCAGTCCTCACCAACCTTGGGTAAGGTCTCTTTGGCTAGACACCAGATGGCAGGTGATAACTCTGAAAAAGAAATCACGGGATGTAGGAAGGATAGAACAGAAAAAGGGGTAACCTATCCAGTCAGGGTATACGTATCTATTGTGTCTTTCCTTTGCAAGCAGCTGTTCTTTCATTCTTCTCCCAGAATTCACCACTTTCATTCTGTCCTCAGCTCCTGTAAAATATTTTTGGTGGAAAATCTTAAGTCAAAATCTTAAATTTTTGAGGTATGACATTATTGGGGAGAAGAGCATGGGTGCTGGAGCCTGACCTGGGTTTGAGATCATCACTTACTAGGAGTATGTCCTTGGAGAAGTTACTTAATTTTGCCAAATCTCGGTTTTCTTATTGGCAAAATGAGGAAACTTCCCCCATAAGTTTGTTGATTGGATTAAATAAGATAATACATATAATTTAAAGCACAATGCCTGGCACAGAGTAAAGCACAATGCCTGGCTCAATAAATATTAGCTATTAAATGAAAATTAAGTCAGTGACTTTAGAAGCTACAAAGTGAAGGTGCTGGGTCTGGCTCTTTTTTATTTTGACAGACAGAGATCACAAGTAGGCAGAGAGGCAGGCAGAGAGAGAGAGAGAGGAGGAAGCCAGCTCCCCGCTGAGCAGACAGCACAATGTGGGGCTCCATCCCAGGACCCTGACATCATGACCTGAGCCGAAGGCAAAGGCTTTAACCCACTGAGCCACCCAGGTGCCCCTACTATACTTTTTACTAACTCAAATGTGGCAAGGATCCTTGGCTCCTTTGCTTTTTTTTTTTTTTTTTTTAAGATTTTTAATTTATTTGACACAGAGAGAAACCACAAGTAGGCAGACAGGCAAACAGAAAGACAGAGAAGCAGGCTCCCTGCTGAGCAGAGAGGATGCAGGGCTCAATCCCAGGACCCTGGGATCATGACCCGAGCCAAACGCAGAGGCTTAACCCACGGAGCCACCCAGGCACCCCTCCTTTGCTTTCTAAGAGAGGAACATCTTGCTCCGCTTATGCTGGGAGAACCCAGGAGCAACAGCCGCCTTTATAACTCAAATGCCCAACCAGATTTCCTTTCTGTCCATTCTTCAGAGGTTAGCATTGCAGGCAAGCCTGGCCATTCAGAAATCATGGGGATAGTTAACCTAAGAAGAATGTGGAAATACAAGGTTGAGCGATTACTCAACCTTGTGACTCACTCTTCATAGATGTCACTTTATTGCCCACAGAGGCATACTTCTGGCTGCTAAATTTTTCTCACAATAATTGAGTAGGTTGGGCTTTAGAGTTAGGATTTTCAGGCAAAAGGAAAAACTGCATACAAATCAGAATCCCTCTGAAAAATGATAGGTGGTTGGTGAATGATAATATGATGGTAGCTTGTTACAGGAAACTCAGAGGTTCTGGATGTATATCCATGTACAGTCATATACATCCATGGATGTATATCCATGTAGCTTGTTACAGGAAACTCAGAAGTTCTGGATATATATCCATGTACAGTCATTAAGGATGACTATAAGGAAAATAACGTCTCCATAGCTTGATCAGGACAGTCTATGAGACTGAACGAGGATATCATGACTTTCTCAGAGTTTGTGCCTTCTGGCAGAGAGATTCCAGTTTAGAATGAGGAGTTCTCACCATGGGTAAACTTTATATCACCATGGCATAATCTCTACAGTACATAACACCTAAATATCAGAGAGAGAAAGAAAAGGTACTTAAGATTAAATATAGAATCCATACATTCTGCTAGAAGCTTAGAAGGGAAGAGTAAGATGAGAGTGGATGAGACTAAAAACAGAGAGTAAAAACAGACGGAGAAAGAGTGAGTGATCCTTATGCCTGATCTCTAAGGAAACCACTGTTCTTGGGCTGTCTCTCTGTTGTTCACAGGAACCCTATTCCCAGGGTCACACGAGTGGCCTGGAGAGTGCGTGCAGGACTTTTGCCTCACTGCACTTCCTAGATGCCAAGAGGAAATATCACCGCGGGCAGAAGGTGGGAGAGGTAATAGCTGTCACAAGATTTTCTTCCTCGCCACACAATGCTAGAGCTTCTCTCCCCTCTTCTTGAAGAAGTGCGTTTATGACTGATCGCTCAACACCTTGTTGGTTCTGATTGCAGAAAACACACCTTATAAATATATGATAACCATCCTGTAATAGAGAGTGTGACAATTTACTTCACAGTGCGTTTCGGGCTGCTAATTGATCGTTTCAGTCCAGGGACGATTTGGAATAAATTATAGCCATCAAAAGGATATCACAGCTCATTTTGGTGGAAGGTTTTCCATGTCGCTTCGCGTACGTCTCCGGGAGAGCGCAGATCGCACCCGGGGGCGGAGAGGAGGGGTGGGAGTGGGCGGAGGAGGAGGCCGGCGGGGCGGGGCCGGCGGGATGGGGCGGGGCTGGATGGGGCGCGCGCGTGAGCGTGCGCGCGCGCGCCCGGCAGCTGCAGGTCCGAGGCCGGACGGTAGAGGCCTCCCTTCTGAGGCGGCGGCGCGGCCGCAAGCGGCTAGGATTCCGCTCTCCAACCCGCGCGTCCTTCCCGACGAGGTCCCTGTGCGGCCCGAACCCGGTGTAAGTATTCCCCACCCGCTCTCCTCCCCCCGCAGACAGCAGAGCCTGTTCTTTTGAGGTGAGAGTGTCCCCCGGGCCGAGGGCCCTGCTTGGGGTCGGGGGCGCTCACATGCGCAGGGCTTCCCTTTCTCCTCCGGCTTGTCGCTTCCCTTTAGCGGGGCTTCCCCTGGCGGGGGTAGAGGAAGACATGGTAGCGCGGGACGCTGCTCTCTGAGCACCGGGAGCGGGATTAGCGAGGCTTGGAGTCGCCGCGGCCCCGTTGGGGGCTTTGTGTGCAGTTGGGGTCCGTGGCTCGGGTACCTCTGCTTCTCACGCCGCAGTTGGGGAGGAGGGCTTGTGACAGACCCAGGCTTGGCCGGGGGGGGGGCTTGCCCACCGCAAACCCCAGGGAAGGGCAAGGAGAGCGCGGGTCCGTCCTGTTGGTGACCCGAGGCCGTGCCGGGGTGTCCCATTCTCCACGTCCGGAGGGCGGCGGGTCGCGCCCCGGAGGACGCGGCGAGAGCGGCGGCCGGAAAGTCTAGGTGACCAGAACCTCTCCGCCCCTTAGCTGGATCTGGAGCGTGTCGCTCTCCTAGACTCTCATCTTGTTTTCATTTCCCAGCAAAGTGTGTGCCGTTGTGTGGCGGTCATGAGAAAGGGAGACCCAAAGCCCCAGCCCTGGATGGGTTTCGAATTTGGGGTGGGGTGGGGCGGGGGTTCCTATTCCTGTCGCAGGCATTTGCGTTTCTGGTCTCCCCTCCCCGCCCACAAGACGCCGCTGGCAACTTTCATGCTCCTCCGAAGTTAAAACGTAAGAAGGG
This sequence comes from Neogale vison, assembly GCF_020171115.1. Taxonomy (NCBI): domain Eukaryota; kingdom Metazoa; phylum Chordata; class Mammalia; order Carnivora; family Mustelidae; genus Neogale; species Neogale vison. Next base: position 77,499,011 of record NC_058092.1, on the reverse strand, counting down.
TCGAGGCCCTTCAGCTCACACATAACACACCCCTCTATCCCAAGTGCTCAGAGTCGGGGCTTCGCGCGGCGTTCTTAGTTGTTTAGTCATCTGTCACGCTAATACACTATGTCAATCTAGGGCGCGGATGTTTCCATGCAGGCGATTTTGACAGCAGTCATCATACCAAGCTATCATGAAGTGTGATGTCAGTGCGCGTTCTGGAGGACGGATAATATATAAGCCAGTTTTTGACACGCTCTCTTACCAGGAAACCTCTGAGACCATCAGTAAGAGGCATTTTAATTCACACACCAAAAATATTTTGTGTTTGGTTGACATCTTTCAAAATGCTGAAAGAGGTAGTAGCATTTATCATTTTTGTAGGTATTTATCAATATACTCACAGAAGTCACCCCAGGAAGGAGGACGGTCTTGTCTTATTCCTATTCTATCATATAAACCAAGGAACAAAGATGTTTTGTCCTACCAAATAGTGAGAAGGCTCTATTTAGGAAACTAAACATCATCTAAAACTGGAATGGATGGAAAAGTGAGGAAACTAGCTGTGTTTATACCTTTGTTGTGAAAGAAAATCATCTACTAGCTTAAATGAGAGACTGTATGTTTTCAGCACAAGTGCTGGGTGTGTGAATTGATCAGTTTATTTCAGGTATGGAAGTCAGGTAAACATTGCAGTCTTGGTGACTACTTGGGTATTACTCTTGGGTATTAAAGACTCTGATTATATAAGGAGTCACTTAAAATAAGTGATTACGTTCAAAAGTATTGTTAGGTTCCAGAATACAGCATGAATTCTGAAATCTGAAAGTGATCCAAATCTAACCAAATGCTTTAGGCTTGATATTATATAATGTAAACTGTATTTACATGGACCAAATCCTGTAGGAATCTCTTTTACAGTGGACTCCACATGTGTTGGTCCAAGATATGATTTTCTTTTCTTCATTAAGTCAATAAATATTTATTTATTATTTGTTATAGGTCCTCCATTTCCCTTAGCCATTGAACAGGATGCCCACAGGCAACTAATACTTAATTGTTGAAGTGTAACTAGACTATGTGAATCTTCTCTTGGCTCCATGAAATTCAAGGAGTATATGAAAGAGTTAAAAAGTATGGCCTTTCATGTATACAAAAGAAAAATAGGACTGATTACTCTCAAGTAGTAAATCAAGGAAGGAAAAATTAGAAGTTGAGAGTTTTCTCCAGCTTGTGCCCTATTCCCACATAGTGCCCTGTGCTTTGTTTTGTTTTTTCTCCTTAAGACTTTAAAAACAAAGTTTAAAGGATTTGCATCATTGAATGGACTAACAATACCCTTTTTAATTATTTTAGAATGTATAATTTTCCCTAAAAGGTCTGGCTCCTTACATGGTGTGCTGGGCTGACTGGTTTTATGTGAATGAAGTCCTTATATTTTTAGTAAAAATCAAAACCACAGGGGCAACTGGGTGGCTCATTGGGTTAAGCCTCTGCCTTGGGCTCAGGTCATGATCTCAGGGTTCTGAGATCAAGCCCCAAATCGGGCTCTCTGCTCATCAGGGAGCCTGCTTCCCTCTCTGTCTCTGCCTGCTTCTCTGTCTACTTGTGATCTCTCTGTCTGTCTGTCAAATAAATAAATAAAATCTTTTTAAAAATATCAAAACCACATACCCCTTTCCCTACAACCTAAAGAAAGAACTGCCTACAGTTAAGTCAAGCAAACAAAAAATATCTCAAGTAGTCACAAGTCACAAGCACACCTGGTTAAAATTCATTTTCATGGGACACCTGGGTGGCTAGCTTTGGCTCAGGTCATGACCCCAGGGTCCTGGGATTGAGCCCCACATCTGGCTCTCTGCTCAGTAGCCTGCTTCTCCCTCTCTTTCTGCCTGCTTCTCTGCCTACTTGTGATCTCTGTCTGTCAAATAAATAAATAAAATCTTTTAAAAAAAAGAATAATTTTATCTTTAACTCTAAAATATGTGCTGTAGGGCTGAAACTATATAACCAAGATAGGAATATAAATTGATATAGTCAAACATACCAGGACTTACGTATATATTATAGTGTGTTTTTATCTAGCTAGTCGTCTTGGAAGTCTGTCATTTATTCTAATGATGTGTTCATTGCTGCCATTAATCGAATCTATCTTGGAGCTCTTCATTAGTCACTTTTTTCAAAACTCACAGCACATCTTGTTAAAAAGCCTAGGAAGTGGTAAGTCATCTTCCTTTAAAGACCTTCAGTACCCAGGGTGCCTGGGTGGCTCAGTTGGTTAAGGGTCTGCCTTCTGCTTGGGTCATGATCCCAGGGTCCTGGGACTGAGTCCTGCATTGGGGGTCCTTGCTTAGTGGGGAGCTTGCTTCTCCCTCTCCTTCTGCATCTCCCCCTGCTTGTGCTTGGACACGTGCTCTTTCTCTCTGTCAAATAAATAGATAAAATCGGAAAAAAAAAAAAAAAAAAAAAAAAAGACCTTCAATGCCCTGAAAAGTAAGGCGGGGTGATCTAGTCAGGGTAATATAATTTGGGGTCAAACAATCAGAAAGACGATTAGATGGCTTTCTTTAGCAGCTTTTAAACTAGTTCTAAAGGCATTATGTAAACATAGTTTGAATAATGGCAGCACCATTGGAATAAAAGTAACTGCTAAGAAAAATGCTCATTTGGATCTCGGCCTTTTGGCTAAGATCAGGTGTGGAGCTATACATTCTCTTTGATTGTCAATGAATTTTTAATTTAACAGTTACTTATAGTACAGTGTATACAGCCATATTCAGAAAGTTGTGTTGAAAATTTGGTTGATCTGAATTTTATGAGAGTTCAGTTTTGCTGCTATGATTACAAAAGCTGTTAAGTTCTAGAATTTGGAAATGGCTAGGAAAAATTCAAGATGTCAGGCTAAAATCAGGATTGCCCTATTTAATTCTACAGAATTGGTGCTCCATACTCCTTGAAATATAAAAGAATCTTACTCAGTTAAGAAACCAAATTTCACTTGTATTCTATTTTGTGAGCAAGCCATTTACCATTAGCAAAAAAAGTAAGTGATCCTTAGACTATAGGTTAAATGTAACTTTTGGGTTGAAACACTTGTCATTTTTAGTAGTTGGTTGTGAACATAGACCCCAAAGTAGATGTGTCCTAGAACCACTGTATACTGCTGTAAGTTAACAATACTATCAAAATACAGAATCATGAAACTCCTTACCCAGTGCATTTAAACATGATGTTCAAGACCAGAATAGAAAGATAAGGAAAAGAGAAAGGGAATAGAAAGGGAATAGAAAGATACGGAAAAGAGAAAGAGGGAGAGGGTAAGAGCTAGGTCATGGGGCTTTTGAATTATAATTAGTTGAATTCATTTGAGGGAAGAGTTTATAAGTGCTTTCTAAAAACCACCAGCAAACAATTTAAAATCTGAGGGACTAGTTCAGATTCAACTCCAGCTGAGACTATATGGAAAACCAAGAAAAGCAGAAAGAATGTAATTAGCTGAGTAGGAATTTTTATACGAGTTCAGTTCTAATACCTCAGTATTATATAAAAGGTCCACAGGATCATTAGTGATTAGCAAGCATCCAGACCATAATGACAAGAGATCAAGGCCAGGGGACAAAGATGAAAGAGCTTTCCTGCTTAAACTGAATGTTACAAATGCTGGTGCACTTACATAGGGAAGGTCAGCCAGTGGATAAAAAAAAAAAAAAAAAAAAAAAAATAGAGCAACAGTCCCAAAGCAACAAATGTGTTCCTCTCTTTCACCCCAGAGTTAGATTGGATATGGAGATTAACCAAGCTTGAGCTGACACAAAAAGAATGTCCTTATTTCAGCCATTTATAAGGCCTGGAAATTTGAGTTCTGTCTGCTTTAATGAGCTTGGATATTGCTCAGAAATTGGGGAAGGGGACCTGCTGGGTCCTGGATACCAGGGTTACATTCCAAACTAAAAGGTCAGTCAACAAGGTGGACAGATCCAATTCCAGATATTTTCTGGGTACACTCTGGATAGTTTGTCCATTAAGTAGACAAAACAGCCCCTAATCTTATAAGTACAAGGACTATACCCTCAAAATATATCACAGTTGTGGAAAAACAGGTGACATGATGTTAACCTTTTTTTAAAATGGATAGCATAACTATCATGTCTGCTTATCTTCTATAGATTAAGAACCATCCAAATATTTCTTATGTTGAGTCTACTAAATTTTTGCCTATAGTGTTTATAGCTTCAAGACTGGAGTAGAGGGCTTTTAGTATGGCCCCAGGTAGTAGTAATAGAATTAAGTGTGGTTGGTGTGCTTTGAAGTCCATCTCTTTGAAGTCCATCTCTTTCATAGAGATGGACTCTTGGTTTTAGATTTACAAAGTTTACATGTGGATCAAAAATATAGAAAAGGTGGGAAATTGCCCATGATACTGGGAAGTATCATGTGGTAGAATCCTAGGCCAGAAGTGGGAACCAGGTTTACCGTGTACCAATTGTGTTGCTTGAAGAAAATTTTAGTTTCCTTATAAACAAAATGTGTATCCTAGTAATACCCACTGGGTGTAGTTTTGAGCCTCATCTGAGATGAAATAAATGGAAGAACTTGATTTATTAAGTACTGTGCAAGTGCAGAATTTTGTGTGCCACTACACAGGTTTTGTAGGTAAAGGTAAGGGTCATAGACCTTGAGCCGTAAAGATATTTAAACCAAAATATAAATGAAGATGGAAACCTGGCTTTGGGAATGTGGGAGAGTACAGTAGTTTTAGCATGGGTAATAGAGATGAGTGAATAATGCAATCATTATTCCTCCTTACTCAGATTCATCAGAAGTAGTATTGTGTTACCAGAGTATTCTTTTCTGCAAGAGATTTATTTATTTATTTATTTGAGAGAGACTGCACACATAGGGGGAAGAGGGGTTAGGGAGAGAGAATCTTAAGCAGACATTATACCTAGCTTGGAACCCAATGTGGGGCCTGATCTCATGACCCTAAGATGGTGACCTGAGCCAAAATCAAGAGTCTGATGCTTAACAAAGTGAACCACCAAGGTACCCTGCAAGAGATTTTTTTTTTTTTAAATATTTCATTTACTTATTTGTCAGAGAGAGAGAGAGCACTAGCAGGGGGAATGGCAGGCAGAGAGAAGCAGACTCCCCACTGAGCAGGGAGCTCAATCTCAGGACCCTGAGATCATGACCTGAGCCAAAGGTAGATGCTTAACTGACAGAGTCACCCAGGGATCCCCCTGCAAGATATTTAAAAAAAAAAAAAAATTCCTTCCTGGGGTGCCTGGGTGGCTCGGTGGGTTAAACTCTGCCTTCGGCTCAGGTCATGATCCCAGGGTCCTGGGATCGAGCCCCACACTGGGCTCTCTGCTCAACAGGGAGCCTGCTTCCCCCCCTCTCTCTCTGCCTGCCTCTCTGCCTACTTGTGATCTCTGTCTAATAAATAAATAAATGAATAATCTTAAAAAAAAATAAAAAGTTGCTTCCTAAAGGGATGCCTGGGTAACTCAGTTGATGAAGCATCTGACTCTTGGCTTTGTCTCAGGTCGTGATCTCAGGGTCATGAGATGCAGTCCTGTGTTGAGCCCCTCATGGAGCCCTGCATTGGGCTCTGTGCTCAGCAGGAGTCTGCTTGAGTTCTCTCTCTTTCCCCTCCCTCTCTCTCTGCCCCTCCCCCTACTCATATGTGTGCACACTCTCTCTAAAATAAATAAGTCTTTAAAAAAAATGCTTCCTAAGGACCTGTTGAGTATAAAGAAACCTGCCATCTTGCTTAATATATCAAGTCTGGATATTCAGCATTGGCACTGAAGGCAAGCTCTGCATGTGGGGAAAAATAGCCAGACTTCCATGCCTTGATTCTTGTGCTCTCAGAATTTCTTCTCAGAGATTTCATTAATTCCCATTGCTACTTTCATGTCTTAGGGGAGAACAGAAGCTGGCTGAAGTTCCTTATATTGGCTTAATTGGTCAGCTGTGGACATTTTTCAGCAATTGTTATTCTTTCCACAACAGCAATCCATTTTTGCTGCAGAGATAGCAAAACTTCCTCCCCAATCCCTTGCAGGCCATTTAAAAAAATTAACACTCATATCTTTTAGTTGTTCCTACTTTCCTCTTTGTATTTAAAAGTTACCAAGACTGCTGGGAAAGAACAGTTTGCCTCTCTATCTCACAGAAACACCAGTACAGATATAGGCAGCATCATTGGCTCCCACCGACATGGGGCATGGCTTCAAGAGAGGATGGGAAAATGGAAAGGGTGGTCTGGGACATTTGGGGTGGTATACACTCATCTTTTTTCCTGTTGAGTTTCAGGATCTACTCTACTAAAGAGTAAAAATGGTGCCCCTTGTCTGAAGTCATTGGTTAGAGGGATGTTTTCTGGAGGTTTGTTGAATATCTTCCACACAGTGATGCTTCATAAATTCACATTCTGTGAGGCACAGTGTATTTGAGTCAGTATAGTGTATTGGGGCATTCAATTCAGACAGTCTGCGTTTCAGTATCACATCTACTACTTACTTGGTAAGTGGCTTGGGCAAGTGTCTTAATCTCTCTGAGCCTCGGTTTCTTTATCTGCAAAATGACAGTAGATTCTACCTTTTAGGATTGTTGTACCTGGCATGTGTGCTCAGCAAATGGAGCTATCTTATTAGGCTCTGGAGAGTGAGGGAAGAGTATAAAGAAATTTCCATTTTCAAGGAGCTTACACTGTGGTTGGAGGGGACTGAGTAAAATAAAACTGACAAGACCATACAGGGCAGAGAATAGGCGTGACATGTAAGTGCTGCAGATAATGAAGAGTTCAGCAGTCCGTCAAGGACTAGGATGATGATGAAAGATTTCAAGATAGAGGTGGGAATTTCTCTCTGGGATTTACAGTCTGGATAGGGTTCAGATATATATGGTGCAGCTGAGGCATCCTAGATGGCAGGAAGAAGCAGTGATCAGAACACACACTACAGTAGGGGTGGGAGTATGCCAGAGTGGAAAGTAAGCCAGCTTTTGTGCCAGACATAAAAGCACAGAATCCTATCTCTGCTGTGAGATTTTGGTTGGACAAGTATCTTAATTTCTTTAGTCTCGGTTTTAACAACCTTAAAATGGGTATAACTATATCTCATTTAGTTGAAAAGATTAAATATGATGATGTTTGTAATGCCTACGCATGGTCCCTGGCACCAGAAGTGTTCAATAAAATGAAGGTAATCCATATGAGATTTTCAGAGATTTTCAGAGTTGGAGGGCTGTCTGTCTGAAGAGCTGTCTTGCTTTGTGCAGGCCAGTAGTGGGAAACAAACAAGAAATGTCCAGTTACAGAGAGTGGAGAAGAGGTTTAAAGGCCAATTTAAGGAGCTGGGGTTGTTGCAGGCTATGAGAGCTATCAAGGGCTTTCCAGTGAAGTAAGGCATTCTGAAAGCTATTTTGGAGGAAGGATGAAACTCATTTTGTGCATGTAAGGTGACAGGGGTATAGATTAGGGATAGTGAAAGGGTGATCAGATGTGGTCGATGTGGTCTCTCTAAAGTTTCTTTCAGGGGCGCCTGGGTGGCTCAGATGGTTAAGCATTTGCCTTTGGCTCAGGTCATGAACCCAGGAATTGAGGTCTGCATCATCAGGCTTCCTGCTTGGCAGGGGGACTGCTTCTCCCTCTGCTTGTGCTCTTTCTCTCTTTCTCTCAAATAAATAAAAAAAATAAACTTTTTTTTAAAAAAAAGTTTTTTTCATAGAAGGAGCTAAGGACTAAACAGTGTGGAGGTAGAGAGCATTTGTTTTGTGTGTAGACTCCTAATATTTAATGTCAGTTGCCATAATAAAATTAGTATAGACCCATAACTTTGGAAAATAGAACTCAGTCAATATTCAGGGACTGTAAAAGCTGGGAAGTAACTTTAATGTTAAATAACTCCTAAAACTTGCTTCAGCTCAAATAAAAGCCCTTTAAAAGATCTCCTTTCCCCTTTCTGTTAATGAAGATGAGTGTGTGCCTTTCACTGGTTTCCAGGAAAGTGTAAGTACATATCATTGGTAGCCATATGAAGTTTGAGGGTAGGATTGCAGTGGCATTGGGTTAAATGGGGAGGATGGTGCTAGCAAAATGTTAATTTTGATGACTTTATTTGGTGACGTTGTGATTTGCATGAGAAAATTCTGTCCTTTCCCTGGGATTTAGAAGTGATTTAATTAAAGACACAAACCTAGGAAATAGTTTTGGATACTAAGGGTTTTATTTATATTGTCTCTCATTTTCTCCTCACTTCTTTTTTTCTGCCCATAATAGTTTTATAGTAGGAGAATGCATGGTAGACAATTGTATTTCTAAACATAGTCACACTGATTATATGGACACCAGTTTTTTATAACGTGAGGAAATCGCAAGCACCTATTACTGTTCAATGGCCTTAAACATGTTAAGCAGGAAAGGATAACTGACCTACCATTGATTTCATGAATTCTGCTGTTCTCTCATTCAGGGCAAGGGCAACATGGTGCTAATAGCTCTGGGGTGTCTGGGGTGTCATAGTAGTTAACTATAGCCAAGGATTTCTTCCCTTGGAAGGAGGATGCACAGGCCAAGAGAATTGTGCACAGTGGTTGACAAACACAGGAAGGGGATGAATGACAAAGGAAAACACAGGCCCTGTGAGGTTAGACGCAAAACAAGCAGGCTTAGTCCTGTTGCTTCTGAGCATGGGCAAGGAGTGTATTTCATTTCTCACCTCTTGAGTTTATTTAAATTATCTCTTGGTGTGGAGGTGGAAAGAAAGCATGATGTTATGAGGCTCATTAGTATTAAGATGCAAACATGCAGATTATATCCAGCTCCTGACACTCCTTTTCATTTCAGCTTAGAAACTGAAGACTACAAAAGAAACCTGTTTAAGGGAAGGAAGGAGAGAAAGCAAAAGACATTTCCCTACTTTTTAATGAGAGGTGTTTTGGGAATATATATTATTTTTGGATTTTTTGTATCCTTAGCCCCCTAACAGATCATTCAAAGTAGCTCCTGGCTGAAAACTGCCAGGGGTTTTGAATTATGGGCAGATGACATTGGACAGAAGTATTCAGGGTGCTGCTGTCATTAATTTTGCTGAAAGAGCCTCATCAGAGACCCAAGTCTCCTCTCCTTGGTGGGTGGCACTGAGATCTAGAGAGGGCCTCCATGCAGATTTCAGCCTTGCCCCCTCCTCCAACCCTGTCTGTCTTCTACTCCTGCAGTGGGACTTCTCTCTCTCTTCCCCCTTTTTTTCAATTAAATGAATTAATTACCAGGCATTTAACTTTTTGCCAGACTCTTTCATTATGCCCAGAGTTTTTGCTGAGCGGCAAAGGGAAGTAATAACATTCGCAGTGAGGGGCAAATCCTGTTAATGAACAAATTAAAGTTCAAACAGTGATTCAAGTTCACAACCTCTCCATGGCTCTTCTCTTTAATAAGAGTTATACATGTTACTTTCCTGCTCTTTTCTCCCTTTTATTACTTTTTAAGCTTTTCATCAACACTGCCGGGGCATATTTGAAGCTCCCAGCCTTTCAGCCCTGACAAGGACTGGAGCAGTTATAATCCCATCTTAATTTGGCAACTTTTGTAAAACACATAAAGGGCCCAGGGCCACCTTTGGTCACCAGGACCGGGTGACCATATAGCTTCCACTTCCTGCCAGGGCTCTGTGGGTTGCTCCTCTCCCTGTGCATTCCTCTCCCTACACACTGGTCCTCTCCCTGTGCATTCCTCCAGCAGTTAGGAATTTATCATTCACCTTCCCATCCCTTTGCACCACTTTGCTGAGCCAGTGAGTGGCAACTGTCTGAATCCTTGCCTCTCCGTATTCCTTCTCCTGTCACACTCTCCACCTGTCTGGTTGCAGCACTAGGGAGAAGAGGACTACGTGAGAAGAGGGAGGAGTCTCTGGACTAAAAGCTGGGAACATTTATGGGAAAGGCGTTTGAGGTAGGAAGGATGCCTGACCACCATTATTACCAAATGCTGCTAGCTTCACTTAGGAGACCATGCCTACGAAGGCATAGAAAGGCCCAAGCGGCATTGGCCCAAACCAGAGCAAGGCAGGGGCCTGGTGTGAAGGAGACCAGGAAGTGTCGGGTGCCCGCCTACTTCTTTTTCTCCTTTTTTTCCCCCTCCCCATACTGTGGATTGCGTGGGGGTCTTTTCCACCTCTGTGCCTGGCTTCTCACCACCATCCCCTGAGCGTGGTGACTTGATATAATCACCATGACAACTGCAATCTACGAGCATACACATAATAGAGATGAAATAGACAAAAGATTAGCATGCCATGAAAAGTACAATAAGTTTCTTATTTAGCATTTAGATAACTGTCTTTCCTTCGGAGCAAGCTTCAAAGTTGAAGCCAGTTTAGACCAAGAGGATTAATTCTTCCTCCCGCATGCTTCATTGAATCTCTCATTACCAAACTTTGTCTGTATTGATGTAAGATTTGATTGAAGATTAGAGCATTTAGCAAATCTTGCTTTTCTGCATGTATCAGGTCCTTTCAAGCACGGATCGCGGTGCCCAGTGGTCAATACCCTTACTTTTATCCAGTGTCTGCTTCATTTAAACTTAATCAACTCCATCAGCGAACTGGAACAGGGAAACATCCCTGCGGTAAGAATGTTGTGCTTTTGTGGGATAATTCTTTGCTCTTTCCCGATCTGTTGCCGTTAAACCTAAAATTGCACTATGATGAACTTTTTTTTTTTTAATCAATATGATAATGACAATTGGGCCTGAACACTCTTATAGGACTTAGACTAGAGCTGAATCTGGCTTCCATCACCAAAACAACTTCTAGTCCTATGATAGTCCACCTCCTTTTGTGTGGCTTTAATACCTTTCCTTCCCTGACATTGAATATTGCTCAAGCTGGAAAATGATGCATCTTTGTAGAGAAGGCTCATATGTCACAGCCAGAAAGTGAAGCAGACCGATTGGTTGTGTGAATTATCTGACTTGCTGCAGTGAATTATTTGCACTGTTTCCCTACCTAGTCAACAAGTTCCTGAGGTATAGTAGAGATCAATCAAAACTGACAGCCTGCATGTGAAGGCTTTACTGTGTAAATCTGGCGCACTCATCCTGGCCATGCCGGCCCTGGCATCTGTATATCATTTTTATACTGCTACCAGTAGAGCAATTTCAAAAGTATTTGCAAGGAAAATGCGTGTCCCCATCTGTTCCTAGAAGCATAAATGTGCCACCTTCAGAGGGTTTTCACTGGTAATCATATCTTTAATGATCAACAGACTAGTGATATATATTTTTCCATAAAATGGGGTTTTCTTCACTTTATTGTGATTGGCTAGAATAAATAGCTTTTCCATATGTTAGGGAGATAAAATATAAGATTAGCAGAGGTCGTTTGTTGGATAGTAAACAAAAGAAACAATTCATTCCAAATAATCTTTGAAAAGAAGCAATGACAAAATTAAGTTGCAATAACAGAGCATCTGAGACCCCACATCAGAAAACAGACCTAGTTCCTCCTTGGAAAAGGAGCCGTTTAAGAGCAGAAACTTAGTCTTCTAGAGGACTCTGGTGGCTTATTTTCACAAGACAGGGGAGGGAAGGAGCAGGGTAAGGAGAGGCTGAATAATATTTATTTGTTCTACTTCTAAGGTTGTATTTTCTATCCCTTTATTTTTTTTTTAAACTTATTTCTCAAATTCCCTTCCCTTTATTTTACCTACTATTTTCCCTTCTTCACTGCAGCACCCTTGGTAAGTTGGTAGGGGGTGTGTAAAGCAAATAGGAAATGGCAACCCTGCTGAATTTCTCTTCAGGCCTACAAGGAGATGGGGGTTGTTATGTGCTTAAAAAATCAAAAGGCTGGTTTCTTCCATAGGAGATTTCTCTTCTCCCATAGTAAAGGTTGACTTTGGAGAGCCAGACACATACCTGCCTTTAAGTGAAATTCCATAGCCATTCAGAAGGTACCTGAAGGTAGCCAAGACCCATCAGAGAATCCCCAGGAAGTATTCTCCCGCCTGTATAGGTTACAGTCCAAAAAAACAACCAGGCCCTGATCTGCCTCCCCCCACACACCCATGCAAGTATTCTGCACTCTCAGCACCCAGGAAATCCTCCCTTTTCAAATGCAGACACTCTTAGTTTTGTAGAGACTGTTAGCTCTTGGGGAAATTTGGAAACTTCTTCCCCAGGATCTCTGAGTAGAGGTTTCTACTGCCGGCCCAGAAATCTCCAATTCTATTTTGTTTCCAGGGTCGGGAAAGAATCTCCTGTTCCACAAAGGACTGATATTGTATGATGTCTGAATCTATCTAAACAATGTCTTCAGCCTTCAGCCTCTCCAGAAAACAGCTATAAAGCGGTTTAGAGCTGTTTTCTATAACTCAAGAATTGAGAATATGAAGTTGGGGAGGCAGTTTATCTCTAAACATTGAAAATAAGACCACTTAGTTAAGCTGATTCAATATTATTATTAATAATATTATTATCCCCCCCCACCCTGGGACAGTGGGACAATGTTACCCACTCCACCCCCATAGTCCATAGAATTTGTTTTGCTCTTTCTAAATGCCTACTGCTCTCACTGCAGCAGGAATATATGGGTATTAGTTTGAAAATTGGAAAGTGGTCTTCATGCTGGTCCCAAGCAGAAAGTCTACTAACATCTTAGATCTAAATTATGTTAACTTTGTGGCCCTAATGAAGCTTGGGAACACTGACAAAACAGTAGAAAAATAGCTCACCCAAGTGTCTGGCCAGAAGAAGATCAGAAAGCCATCAACAAAAGATTTTCTTTTAAAATTTACCCTTAATCTTAGAAACATAAGCTTATAGGCTTAGGTTGCACATACGCAGGCATAGACTGTATAGGATTTACAGGTAGATCACATTTTGCCTGATCTGAAACCCCATTCGCTTTAATACTGTAATTAAGACTAAAAGAAAGGGAAGTCACACTTGTGGTTGCCACACACCGTATTGTGCAGGTATTACACGCAGATCTGTAGTCTTCAGTGAATTTGCTCACTGCAAAGAAATTCTGCCATGTGTTGTGTATGAAACAATTTACACTTAATTCAAAAAATTGAATTTCCTGATTTCTGTGTATTTAGTTTGAGACCCATTTTGAATTGACTTTCTATGTTGTTTTCATAAAATGAAGTAAAAACAAAAAAAAAGAACCAACTGATTTTATGTGGGAGAAATAAATGTGTGATGTTTGCTCCTTGCCCTGTCCAAGAAGATGAGGCTGTTATTTCTACAGGTGGGACGTTTCCCAGTCTTTCCTCCTGTGCCCAGGGGTCCTGTCTAAGCCACAGACCTCTATCAGGAATGTTGCTGTCCACACCAGAGTAGAAGATGCTGCAGATCTTACCTTTGGGTTTCATGTCGGCTGGGGTTCTGAGCCATAGAACTGCAAAGCATCCAAGTTTTTCCTAAACCCCAGAATGGAGCCATTTGCAACACATAATCCTTTGCTGCTTCAGAACCACAAACCCTCTACACATGCATATCTATAGCAGAGATGGAAGTCTTGGCAACTATTGGACAAGTATTGCAGATTTTAAAAACAAATATACTGTGTTCAGGATGAAAATTACCTGCAGCAACAATGCTGTCTCTTTCCCTGTACAGCTTTACTGCTGCCAAGCAACCTCATCAGTTCAGGCTTATTTCACTGAAAATGTACTTAATTCCAGAAAAACTACTAGATACCTATATGTAACTATTATTTGTTAGCCAATTTTATGCCAACAACCCTCCCACCTTAGAAGAAAATATTGAACCTAAAATCTAATTCAGATATTTGAAAACATATAATAAAGTGTGAATTTGTATATAATCTTTTATGACTTTAATATGCATAGTATATGGTTTTTAGATAGCCCTTAACAAGTCAGGGTGGGCAGGCAGTGGGGTGTTTTGAAAAGAAATTCAGATTTTTAAAATAAGCATAAGGAAATACTTGTTTTGATTAAGGAAAATAAACTGATCATTAAGACAAAGAGAACTGTTACAATTTATTGTCAGTTAACA